>NC_044401.1:72424956-77224956 GCF_006542625.1 Nomascus leucogenys | reverse complement strand
TTGCAGTACTATGTTGAAGAGGAGTGGTGAGAGTGGGCATCCTTGTCTTTTTCCAGTTCTCAGAGGGAATGCTTTCAACTTTTCCAAATTCAGTATTATGTTGGCTGTGGGTTTGTCATCAATGGCTTTTATTACATTAAGGTATGTCCCTTGTATGCCAATTTTGCTGAGAGTTTTAATTATAAAGAGATGCTGGATTTTGTCAAATACTTTTTCTGCATCTATTAAGATGATTGTGTGATTTTTGTTTTTAATTCTGTTTATGTGATGTATCAGATTTATTGACTTGCATATGTTAAACCATCCCTGCATCCCTGGTATGAAACCCACTTGATCATGGTGGATTATCTTTTTGATAGGTTGTTGGATTCAGTTAGCTAGTACTTTGTTAAGGAGCATCAATGTTCATCAAGGGTATCAATCTGCAGTTTTCTTTTTTGGTTATGACCTTTCCTAGTTTGTGTATTAGGGTCATGCTGGCTTCATAAAATGAATTCGGGAGGCTTCCTTCTTTCTCTATCTTGTGGAAGAGTGTTAAAAGGACTGGTACCAATTCTTCCTTGAATGTCTGTTAGAATTCTGCTGTGAATCCATCTGGTTCTGGACATTTTTGTTGGTAATTTTTAAATTACCATTCCAATTTCAACACTTGCTATTGGTCTGTTCAGGATATCGAATTCTTCCTGATTTAAGCTAGGAGGGCTGTATTTTTCCAGGAGTTTATCCATCTCTACGAGGTTTTCTACTTTATGGGCGTAAAGGTGTTCATAGTGGCCTTGAATGATCTTTTGTATTTCAGTGGGGTTAATTGTAATATTTCCTGTTTCATTTCTTAGTGAGGTTATTTGGATTTTCTCTCTTCTTTTCCTGGTTAATCTTGCTAATGGTCTATCAATTTTATTCATCTTTTCAAAGAACCAGCTTTTTGTTTCATTTATCTTTTGTATTTTTTCCTTTCACTTTCATTTAGTTCTGCTTTGATCTTGGTAATTTCCTTTATTCTGCTGGGTTTGGGCTTGGTTTGTTCTTGTTTCTTTAGTTCCTTGAGGTGTGACCTCAGAATGTCAGTTTGTGCTCTTTCAGTCTTTTTTATATAGGTGCTTAGGGCTATGAACTTCACTCTTAGCGCCACCTTTGCTGTATCTCAGAGGTTTTGATAAGTTGTATCATTATTGTCATTCAATTCAAATAATTTTTAAATTTCCATCTTGATTTCATTTTTGACCCAATGCTCATTCAGGAGCAGGTTATTTAATTTCCATGTATTTTCATGGTTCTGAGGTTCCTTTTGGAGTTGATTTCCTGTTTTATTCCACTGTGGTCTGAGAGGGTGCTTGATATAATTTTAATTTTCTTAAATGTATTGAGGCTTAATTTATGGCCTATCTTATGTTCTATCTTGGAGAAAGTTCCATGCACTGTTGAATAGAATGTGTATTCTGCAGTTGTTGGATGAAACGTTCTGTATATATCTGTTAAGTACATTTATTCCAAGGTGTAGTTTAAACCCATTGTTTCTTTATTGACTTTCTGTTTTGTTGACCTGTCTAGTGCTGTCAGTGGAGTATTGAAGTCCCCCACTATTATTGTGTTGCTGTCTATCTCATTTCTTGGGTCTATTAGTAATTGCTTTATAAAGTTGGGAGCTCCAGTGTTAGGTGCATATATGTTTAAGATTGTGATATTTTCCTGTTGGACAAGGCCTTTTACCATTATATAATGTCCCTTTGTTTATTTTAAATGCTGTTTCTTTAGAATTTCTTTTGTCTGAAAAAAGAATGGCTACCCCCTGCTCACTTTTGGTATCCATTTGCACAAAAGGACTTTTTCATTTTTAAGTTTATTTGAGTCCTTATATGTTAGGTGAGTCTCCTGAAGGCAGCAGATAGTTAGTTGGTGAGTTCTTATCCATTATGTAGTTCTGTATCTTTTAACTAGGCCATTTATATTCAATGGTAGTATTGAAATGTGAGGTACCATTGCATTCATCATGCTTTTTGTTACTTGCATACTTTATGATTTTAGTTTGTTTTTTACTTTTGCTTTTAACACGTATTTTTGTTTTACAAGTCCTGTGTGATTTATGCTTTAAAGAGGTTCTGTTTTGATTTGTTTCCAGGATTTTTTTCAAGATTTAGAGCTCCTTTTAGCAGTTCTTGTAGTGGTGGCTTGGTAATGGTGAATTCTCTCAGCATTTGTTTGTCTGAAAACGACTGTATCTTTCCTTAATATATGATGCTTAGTTTTGCTGGATACAAAATTCTTGGCTGAAAATTGTTTTGTTTGAGGAGGCTGAAGATAGGGCCCCAATTCTTTCTAGCTTGTAGAGTTTCTGCTGAGAAATCTGCTGTTAATCTGATGGGTTTTCCTTTATAGGTTACCTGGTGCTTCTGTCTCACAGCTTTTAAGATTCTTTCCTTCATCTTAACTTTGGATAACCTGATGACAATGTGCCTAGGCAAAGATCTTTTTGCGATGAATTTTCCAAGGATTCTTTGTGCTTCTTGTATTTGGATGTCTAGGTCTCTAGCAAGGCCAGGGAAGTTTTCCTCAATTATTCCCCCGAATATGTTTTCCAAGCTTTTAGAATTCTCTTATTCCTCAGGAACACTGATAATTCTTAGGTTTGGTCATTTAACATAATTCCAGACTTCTTGGAGACTTTGTTCATATTTTCTTATTCTTTTTTCTTTGTCTTTATTGGATTGGGTTAATTCAAAGACCTTGTCTTTGAGCTGTGAATTTCTCTCTTCTGTTTGTTCAGTTCTATTGCTGAGACTTTCCAGAGCATTTTATATTTCTAAAAGTGTGCCCAAAGTTTCCTGAATTTTTCATTGCTTTTTCTTTAAGCTACCTATTTCCTTGAATATTTCTCTGTTCACTTCTTGTATGATTTTTTTGGATTTCTTTGCATTGGGCTTTGCCTTTCTCTGGTCCTTCCCTAATTAGCTTAATAACTAACCCCTTGAATTCTTTTTCAGGTAAATCAGGGATTTTTTTCTTGGTTTGGATCCATTGCTGGTGAACTAGTGTGATTTTTGAGGGGTGTTGAAGAGCCTTGTTTTGTCATATTACCAGGGTTGGTTTTCTGGTTCCTTCTCATTTGGGTAGGCTCTGTCAGAGGGAAGATCTGGAGCTGAAGGCTGTTGTTCAGATTCTTTTGTCCTACAGGGTGTTCCCTTGATGTAGTACTCTCCCCCTTTCCTATGGATGTGGCTTCCTGTGAGCCAAACTGCAGTGATTGTTGTCTCTCTTTTGGGTCTAGCTACCCAGCGAGTCTACCTGGCTCTGGGCTGGTACTGGGAGGTGTCTGCACAGATTCCTGTGATGTGAACCATCTATGGGTCTTTCAGCCATGGATACCAGTGCCTGTTCCAGTGGAGAGGGCACTATTTTTTGAAGAGACTGTCCTTTCTCTAATGTATGTTTTTGGTACCTTATCAAAAATGAGTTGTCTGTAAATTCATGAATTTACTTCTGGGTTCTGTATTCTCTTCCATTGGTCTATGTGTCTGTTTTTATGACAATATCAGGCTATTTTGGTTATTATAGCTTTGTATTATAATTTGAAGTCAGGTAATGTGATGTCTCCAGCTTTGTTTTTGTGCTTAGGATTGCTTTGGCTATCCTGTGTCTTCAGTAAAGTTGCAGGACACAAAATCAACTTACAAAAATCATTAGCATTTCTACATGCTAACAGAAAACAATCTGAAAAAGAAATCAAGAAAGTAATCCCATTCACAATAGCTACTAATATTAATAAGATAAATTACTTAGGAATAAACTTAACTCAAAAAGTTAAAGGTATCTACAATGAAAACTAGAAGACACTGATGAAAGAAATTGAAGAGGACACACAAGAAAATGGAAAAATAGTCCATGTTCATGCATTGAAAAACAAATTGTTAAAATGCCCATACTGCCTAAAACAATCTACAGAGTCAATGCAATTCCTATCAAAATACCAATGACATTCTTCACAGAGACAGGAAAAATAATCCTAAAATTTAAAAAGAAATTATCTAAAAGATTATTTTTACCAATTAGAAAGTACTGTATCATATTGTTGTATTGTTCTTTATTTAATCAGTCCCTAATTATGAAGAATGGAGGTTGTTTTTTCTTTTGCTATCTTATAAATGAGGCTATAGTGAACATCTTCAGATATGCATCTATTTTCTTATTCATTTATTGAGACAGGGTCTTGCTCTGTCACCCAGGCTGGAGTGAAATGGTGTGAACACGGTTCACTGTGGCCTCAAACTCCTGAGCTCAAGCAGTTCTCCTGCCTCAGCCTCCAGAGTAGGTAGGACTATAGATGTGCAGCACCATACCTGGTTAATTTTTTCTATTTTTAGTAAAGACAGGGTTTCACTCTATTGTCCAGGATGGTCTAGAACTCCTGGGCTCAAGTGATCCTCCTGCCTTGGCATCCCCAAGTGCTAGGATTATAGGCATGAGCCACCATGCCTGGCCTACATTTATTTTCACTATTTCCTGATTATAATGTCTTAAAATGCAGTTGATGCATCAGTGGGAAGTCAGCATAACTAGGCTTAGTCCTTTAAAAAGGTAAAATACGGCCGGGCGCGGTGGCTCATGCTTGTAATCCCAGCACTTTGGGAGGCCGAGGTGGGCGGATCACGAGGTCAGGAGATTGAGACCACAGTGAAACCCCGTCTCTACTAAAAAATACAAAAAATTAGCCGGGCGTGGTGGTGGGCGCCTGTAGTCCCAGCTACTCGGAGAGGCTGAGGCAGGAGAATGGCTTGAACCCGGGAGGCAGAGCTTGCAGTGAGCCGAGATTGCGCCACTGCACTCCAGCCTGGGCGACAGCGCAAGACTCCGTCTCAAAAAAAAAAAAAAAAAAAGGTAAAATACAAAGAACAGAATCATTTTATGGCCACCATATCTTTTGAAAACATTCCTATTCCTTCTGGTAGATACTTGCAGACGAAGCTGAAAAAAGCTATATTGTTTTTTAGTGGAACATTGTAATAAAGGCACGCACACCTTGTAAAAAAATTAAAAAGCCTGATATTGAGATCCAAATACTTCTTCTGCAGTGTGCCACTAGACCAGGAAGGCAGGGACCAGTTCTAGTTCCCCTACTTATGTCCACAGAAATTAGAAAATTACCTGACATATAGCAATAAGTTTGAAAATATTTAATGAATGATTGCGTGAATGAATAAACTTTTATTAACTCATTGGGGTAATGGAACTTTCAGACTCTAACAGTTCATTTGTACATTTCAGAAACTGTGACTCCTAATTTGTTTAGTGACTTTATTCATGGAAACGGCACCACTTTGAGGGACAGATACAAATTTTAATCTTAGTTTTGTGATTTACTATGTGGCCTTCAGGTTCTCAGTTGATTTATCTATGAAATGAAGTTACACCACTCAGTTTTTCAGAAACACTGCCATTTCAAAGAAATTATCATCGAAAACTTGTTCTCTTTCCTCTGCCTTTGATTATATCAATCTATTAATTTTTGAAAGCCAGAAGCCTTAACAGTGCTAGAAACTACGTATTCCAGAAAAATCAAGGACAACAAAGAGCGTTCATATGGATAAGCATGCTAGACGTGGATGGCATTCTTAACCTAGGGCAGCCTAAGTATTTAGACTACAATTTTAGTTTATACCCCCAAGATATTTCTTTCAAATAAAGAGAGGACCTTACGTACTTTTAAACTTATTTTTAGAAAATATCAATATTTTATTGTAGCATTTTCATTTTGCCAAAATATGACTTCAAGGGCCTTAGTCCATTTCTGACCTTTAACTACAATAGCACTTTTTATTTATCATCTTTGTATAACAGTAAACATTTTTTATAGTAGAACATGTGGATACTGGAGAAAAGTCCAAAGAAGAAAGTATGTTTTATTCTCTCTCTAATCTTGCTCTGTTGAGAATTGTGGGGGTCAAATATTTCCGTAAAAACTGATCTCTATTTCTGGAAAAGATTAATGTGATTACTGTTATTATGCGGGTAATGAAAGTCAAGTTATATGTGGGCAGAGAAGAAAGAGCGATTAATTTGAAGCCCCTGAATAATGAATACCATGTGTGTCAATATCCCCTGTAAATTGGCCAGTTCCTTAAAAATGGAGTCTGCACTTTATTCTCTCTATAGTCTGAATACCCAGTTCATTGCTTAGTACATAGCAGGTGCTTATTATTCAATATCATATAGAGATGGAGACAGTGCTCTCTGTTCCTCCTTTAGGGAGTAAAGTCTGAAATTTATAACCTCATGTCTGTGCACAGAAGTTCTCTGTGTGTTTGCAAACACCTCTCCACATGAGTAGCCAATATAAACACAAACAAAATTCCCCTTGAACAAAATCAGTTCAGGGCCTCTTCGCACCATACATTATAAAGCTCCCAATGGGCCTTCTGAGGTTTCCCTTGAAGAGGTCAATTAAAAAGCAGCCATGTCAGGCTTGCTGGCAGGAAACTAGCAGTTCTCAGCCCTTACAAGTTTGAAATTGTAACTGTTCCTCTTGGGTGTTTACCACTCTTCTGTCACCAAGGGAGTCCACTGTTGTTACCAGCCCAATTAGGTCTGTTGCAACAGTAAGTGAGCAGAAACAGCCTCTTGAAATGTCCCTGCTTGGCCAGAATGTTAGGAAAAGCTTTCTGATGGAGGAATAAGATGAGACCCAACACTGATGGAGGGTGTGCAGCAGTGCTCTGCATTAGTGCCTACAGGAATATACAGTTTTCATTTGCAACTTTTGTGATGAGCATACAATTTGTAAAGCACAATGTAGATACCGGAGAGATAATGCATATAAAGAGGAGGAAGACGTACACATTTGAGTGCCACGTGTGGACTAGGTACTGTGCTAGGCACTTTACTTTCTCAAACTCATTAATCTCCCATAGATGTTCATGGAGTGGTGTTATTTCCACTTTACAGATCAGGAAACAAAGGCACAAAGATGAATTCCACTCCTGAAGTCACACAGTTTAGTGTGAGTAAGTCAGGGCTTAAATCCAAGTCGGCCTGCTACCAAAAATGTATATACTCGACCACTAGTGTATACTGCCTTCACAAATGTAAATTAATTAAAAGTATTCCTGATTATATGGAGGCTTTTATGTAAAGGTCTCAGGTCTTTAATGCTCACAATGATTCTGTGAGTTAGGTGGTCCTGTCCCCATTCTACAAACAAAAAACTAAAGCACAAAGACACAAAGTCACGTGTTCACAATCAGTCGACCTTCCAGTTTTGGAGCTTAGGTCTGTGTGGCGCCAAAGACATTCAATCGCCTGCCTTTGAGAACCTCATCATTGAGGCAAATGTAAACATATACAAAGGAATTTGTAAGTCCTCATGTAAGACCTACTCACTCATTGAGAGTAAAATTTTATGGAAGAGACTACAAAATCAAGAATACAGCAGCCTCTAAGGGCTGTGTTATAGGGCATTTCTCCCGCTTAGACATTTTCTTAAGGGACAGGGAGAGGCTTTTTATTGAGGGTTGCCCAGTGAGAGCTTCTTCCAGTAGGCACAGCAATGATAAGAGTAGAAGATAAGACTTTAAGCTCCCAAGAGGCCTCTTTTTCAAGATTCAGAAAAGGCACAAAGCAGGACTAGTTTAAGCACATCAGTAAAATTGAAAATAGCAGGGCTCAAGCTGTAGAGTGACTGTGGAGTTTGCTGGGGAAGAGCTTTTGATACTTGTTTCTTGCCCAACTGAGCGCTTTTGAGTCAACAATCCTTTCTCATAAGGGCATAATACTCAAAACTGGCCCCAGAGGAAATAAGAAAGAGCCAAAGGTAATGCTATGGACTGATCCACTTTCCAATGGAAAGCCAACCTTCTTTCTTTCCACTTCACAGCTTTAATTCCTAAATTTCTGGGCCTTATGGCAAAAAGGGAGGGGGAAAACTGGATGAAATTTGTTCAGTTCTACAGGCATTTATTGAGCTTCTACTATGGAGTTAATATGAAGATTAAATCCTTGAACTTCATCACTTAGTTGATAAGATAAAACATACACAGGCCAGAAAATCTCAGGTGTGTTGGAAAGGTACTTCTTTATGCTCCCGAAATAATTTTTTTTTGCATTGTTTTTTGCTGAGACATGATGGAAGACTTTTGGAGAAGGAAACATTTGAGTATTTGATCAGAGTTTAAAGACTGTAGGACCTGGAGAATTACAAATAAAAGAGTAAGGTTTATAGGGTGGTTCTAGAATAGACAAAGAAAAACAAAGGCAAAAATGCAAATAAAATGTAAAATGTACATTCAAAGAGAGTATATTAAAATAAGGTGAAAATAGGACAGGAAATTATATTTACTTTTCCTTAGCACTTTGTTCCAAGACTTGTTAAATTTTTCACATGCATTCTCTCATTTAATACTCACAACATTCCCATGAGGCAGTTATTATTATTTCCATTTTACTGAGAAGGACAGTGAAGCCCAGCATGATGAATAACTTGCCCAAGTTTCACAATAAATACCAGAGTCAGCATTTAAACTCAGTCTTATTACAAAGTTCTAATGTTTAGCCACCTATACTATACTGCTTCAATAAGCATTGCAGCTGGAATATTGGCCAATAATGGAAAATAATGCTGAAAAGTTAATTGCAATTAATTGTAACTGTCACTTGTGTCTAATGAGTATTTTCAGTGCAAAGGTACTAGGCAAATTATTTTTATTTAACTCAATCTCTGCAACAGTTGTGTAGTATTATTAATCTCATTTTAAGATGAGTGAACTGAAAGAGTGGCCACCTTGATAAAAAGATATTAAGAAAGCAGTGAACCTGAGCTTTGAACTAGTATCAGTGATCTCAGCCTGAACTCTTAACCATTACATTGTATGGCTTCTCAAGACTGGGATCAGACAATAAAGAGCCTTGAAGGCTAAGCCAAGAAATTTGCATTTATCCTGTAGCCAAGAGGGAAACATTGCAAGTTTGTGAGCTGGGAGGTGACATGGCTTGATTTGGGCTTTTGGATGATTAATCTGGAATCAGCAAAAGATAGATTATAGAATGAAAAATCAGAACAGAGGGACCAATTATGGGACTACTGCACCAGTCCATGTAAGAAGACTTATCCGGTGAGATGTGTGGTCCAGGTGAGTGGTCTTGAAAGCCCAATATAGACTACTAAGAGGAGAGAAAGGAAATATATAATATTGGGTTTATAAATTACAAGAGTGCTCTTTGGTGCTTTGAAATCTGGATCTCCTACTAGAAAGGGAAGCTGCCTGTAGTGGAATCTGCTCTCCAGGCAGCAAGTTGAGCTAGCTATTTAGTATGGAGAGGACCTGGAGCTGTGATTACCAGACACTGGGTTGCAGCTGCAGCCACCCAGAATTAGCCTGGCCAGATGGTGACGGGTAACTGTTCTCCACGGACCTCAGGAGAGAGCACAACAAATACCACAAGCAAGAGGCACATGTTTTCCTATGAACATATCAGAAAATTTTCTTTGAGAGTTTCTGATTCTCTCAAGGCATTTTTCCCTCATAATCCCTCAGTTACACTAACTCAGGTTGAGAATGGTGAAGAATGCTTTATAAAAATCCGAGTTGTTTTTTAATGAGGCCATCTGGTGAGCCTTCTGCATTTATATCCTCTTCTCCCAACAGGTTAGAAGCTGAAAAATTCTCTGCTAGTATAGTATTAGTAGAAATTATTTATAGCATGGCAGCACAGCTACTGTAATTACAACTTAATTCTTAGGTGACAAGAGATAGAACGTTAATTAGATCTTGCAGATAATAGTAATGACCATTCACAAGCAAGCATTTGCCCACATGTAATAGGTATGAATTCTCAGCATCACTCACTTGGGGTATACAAGAAACATAATGTTAATTAGTTTCTTTAATAAAATAATTTGAACCTACAACCTGCCTAGTGGTCAGAACATCATCTACACATTCTCAGGAAAGGTCCGATGCAGCATGTGTTAGTCACTCAGGTACAAAATGTAATCATATTCACCTTCTCCAATTTATTCCCGCTTTCTACCCAGGAAAGATCCTAAGCCCAGGATCTTACTGAGGTGCCAACCTGGTGACAGTAGGGAGTGGCTAGCTGGTTCTCCATCTGGACCTGGCAGGGCCCCTGCTGGCCTACTACACTCAGTGTAAATTCATTTAGTCAGATTTCAGCACACTCCAAATGGAGACTGAGCAAATTCCCAGTTTGGATTTGTCCCCATTTGACTCCTGGCTTAGGTAACCTTAGAAAGTGATGTCTGTCCTCCCATCATTCTCAGTGGAAACTGTCCATCCACACAGCTGACATCTGACACAGAGCTCCTTGTCCCCACAATTGGACCCTGTGCAAGCCCATGCATCTTCCCTTCTCAACTAGCTTTCACTTCCTGATGAAGATAGGGAAGCTTTGGGTACCTCATCTCCACAACACTCTGGGGCTCTAGGAGACTTGGGCTATAAAAGGGGATTCATTCTGTCTCCACATCCCTGTATGTCCAAGATAGAACCAGAAGCTGAGAAATTGTCATTTATATTCATTGGTCCATTTCTGAAGAACCCCACTCCCAGAGCAAATGGTGACCCCATGTCTCTCTGCTTGAATGAGGATGAGGTGGCAGAATAAAAGAAGAAATTGGTTAACACTCAAATTTGCCATACCCACACACATGATCTTATTTGATCTTCACAGCACCTCTTGGTAGCAGGAATGACGACTTTATTGATGAGAAAAATGAGGCTTAGAAAAGTTAAGGGATGTGTTAAATGTCCCATTGAAGTCAATGGCAGTGTAAGAGCGTGGACATATCTGCCTGATTGTGGAGGCTGAGCTCTTAACCAACACCCAACAGACAGCAGAGGCTGAAGCTGGCTCACAGGACCTCACTTAGTATTCAGTTCTCAGGTTACATATAAGGGATTGTGTGTGAATCAAAATACCTTACAATAGGTCTACTTTATTCTTCCATCACCAGCTGTTAGGGACAATAATGAAGCCATGTCTGCATTGGGAAGGTCTCCTTCATAACAAATAGGATTATACTGAGATTGCAATGGGCATCACCATTCCTTATATATAAAAAGGAACTCCAGAGGGCAACTGGTTGGAATCATACTTTGTTTATTCTAGATCACTGAGTGGCCAGTCTTATCTAGAAGCCCAGAAGCCAGACGCTGGTCCTTGGTCTTCTATCTTCTCACAGTGATGGCCTGAAATCAGTGTCTTCTCCATTATTTATCAGTTTCTCTCTCTGTTAAATAGCAGCACCAAGAAAGGCAGTCGTGATTGCTGCTAACTTTGAAATCTTCAAAAGAAAGCCAAGTTCCTGGTAAGAATCAGACTTAGTAACTCATGGAAGTAATTGAAGGGCTGTGCTTGTACTCTTTCTAATTAAGTTTACATTGGGTGAATTTTAAGAAGTGTAATTTGGAAATGTCCTTAATTTCAATGGCCATCGGGTTCATTTCCATGTTCCTAAATTTTACCAAAGCCAATAATAATATTTTCTCAATCCATTAAAAGACTACTTTCCTCATAGAAAAAAAAAATGAATCACTGACACTTAACTTTTAGATTTCTTGTTTCATTTTGTTAGTGACTAGATATATATTAACTACTAACTATGTTAAAGTTGCAATCATTAGTGCAAATTGGGAGGGGAAATAGTTATTGGCAATGAAGGAAGTGTAACGTAGAATGGAGATAAATATACACATTATAAAAGAAAATGTGATCCCACCAAAATAACCCAAATGAAAAGGAAAATACCAAGTGATAGCAAGGACATAGAACAACTAGAACTTTTTTACACTCTTGGTAGGAGTGTAAATTGATATAGCTTTGGATAACCTCAGTAATACCTACTAAAGTGGATATATGTATATGTTGAAATGAAATGTACATATATGTTATCATATATATGTGGTACATGTAATACATATTTATGTATCATGTATGTGTGTTTATATCTAGCTATATGTATTATAAATATATTATGTCCAAGCAATTCCATTCTTAGGTATGTTTCCCAAAAGACACAAATAAGTGTGTTCATAACAGCATTTATAAAGCCACAAATGCTTATCAGTAGCATAATGAACAAATACATTGTGGTATATTTATGCATTTGACTTACAGTGATGAGAATGGACAAACTATGAGTTTACACAACATGAATGAATTTCACCCCCAAAAAACTAAGCAAAATAAACTAGATACAAAAGAGAGTAAATATATAATTCAATTTGTGTTCAAAAATATTTTTAAAAAACACATTGTGGTATTAGAAGTTAGGATAGTAGCTAACTTTTGGTGGTTAGAGGTTAAGGAAGCAGCTTCTGGGGTTCCAATAATATATTATTTCTTGATCTAGGGATTGAGTAATAGGTGTGTTCACCCTCTGAAAATTTATTGAGCTGTTTTACACTTTTCTGCATGTATGTAATATATCAAGAAATTCACCTTAAAAAAGGCAATGTGTGAAAAGGATCAGGAGAGGCACAGATGGAAAAAGCAGGACAAAGTAAATATTGTTAGCAAATTAATTGGGCATAAATTGCAAAATGTTATTTAATGAGGAATGCCACATATGCTGAATTTAAAATACATTTTAGTGTCCCTATGATTAGGTTTTAACATGACTTTTAAGAAATTCTACAAATCTCACATCTGCCACAAGACCAGTTATATCATTCAAAATGCTCAGTACTAAGCCATTAAAAAAAATACAACACACCCTCAGAAAAACTGTGATATTCACAAAATGAGAGTGCCTTCTCAGGTTTCCCTTTATCCTCAGGTTGTAAGAGCTCAGAGCCTCATCTCCCTTTCTGGGACTGTCCAGAATCTTGTATTCAGGCTGCACATTTCCCCACAATTAGGTGACCTGTTTAGCATTGCTAGCCTGAGTCAGCCCATTTCATATCAAATGAGACTGGTCTATATTTAAAAGAAGGAATTCATAATGTACCAGTGTGACCTAGGAGTTTAATCACTGGGTTGAGTGCTCCAGGCCCCAGTTCCCCTAACATGCCTGTCTCCCTGGCTTTGACTCACAATCATGTGTTTTGTAAATGCACAAGGGAATGAACATAAAAGCAAAATTGCTGGTGACTAAGAATAGTAGCCAGCAGCCCTGGGAAGAATGCAGTGCTCTGGGGCTTAGCAGGAGAGCTGTGGATGCCTGGACACTGTGGACACGAAAAATAAGCATCCAGTTGGAGAGTTGATGTGACCTCAGAGGAACCTGGGGGCCACAGCTCTGAATTCCCCAGAGCTGGTACTTGAATCTACTATGGCTAAATAAACTTGCCACATTTATTGGTGGCTTCTGTTTAAACACGAGTATTATAGTGGTGGCTTTATTTTCTTCTACCTTTTATTGATTATAATGTCCATGAGAGGTCAGGACCTGTTTTCTCAAATTTACCGCCACATCTCCAGCAGTTATTGAAAAAGCTGTACAATAGTAACTGCACAATATGTTTATTTGAATTATTTGAATACAATCTATAAGTCAAATCTAGCCTGAGAGTTATCTCAGCTATCACAGTTCTAAAAATATGACTAGTCTCCTAGTTCTTAGATGGTATAAAAGTAATAATTATTATCAATGAGCCTAGAAAAACACACTTTCTCTTCACGTAAACAAATGAAAGCATTTGACTATTCAGCAAACTGCCTCTCAAGTGACAACATGGCATTACTTAAATATTAAAAATAATATCTATGTTTAATACATTATTATTTTATTATGAGAGTTTATTATGTATCAGCCACAAAGCTGGTCACTTAACCTACATTATAGTTTAATTATCACAGCAATTTAATGGGGTAGCTACTCTTCTTAGCCCTATTTTACAGGTGGGAAAACTGAAACACAGAGAGGTAACTACCCCAAAATGGCACAGCTGTTTAGTGGTTGGGCCAGGATTTGAACCCGGAATCTAAATCTAGTCCTTTAACCAACCTACAATGCAAACGCTTACCCAAGACATCACAACACAGCAATTAAAACTGGAGAAAATAGAATGAGTTTGCTCCTAATCCAGTTAATTTCCCTGAATTAGAGAAAATCTCAAAATGTAATGTAATACATTTCTTGGGGAGAGAACTATGCTCTCTGATGACTAGTAATGTTGGCCATACATCTTAAGAATATTTTTATGCCTGCATCCTGAGGCAATTGAAAGAGTCCCCTTCAACTCACAAATGTGTCTCTGGGTAATAAATCATATGGCTACCCTATGAATACATTTGCCTTTTCCAGAAATGTCAAAACTTTCTCAAGTAAAGCTAGAATAGAGGCTAATTCGAGGATGAGATCAATTTTTTCATCTAACCCAGGACTCAAGACTAGAAATTTAGCTGTCCAGGTACCTCTGGGTTTTACCCACAAAGGGGTCCTTTGCTTGGCCTAGCAGCTGCCTCTCTTATCTGCCCCTTATTAAAGCAGGGAAGTAAATGTCACAGCACAGTGTTCTGAAATCAGGTTGTGTACTGGAGAACATGTAACCGCTTGTTCCCAGGGTCTGGACGTCCCTGCAGGTATTTTAGCATCAACTCCGGCTGGCTGGGCTGAGAGCAACTTGTTTTCTGGCTTATGTAGGCTCAGCTGTGCCTGGTGTCAAGAAGCTCAGTGACCCTTTCTGGACTCAGAAGTGCCTCTCAGCCCTCAGGAGCCTTTTCTCCAGCAAATGTACCCTATGGAAAAGTAGTCCTTGATCCAATCAGTTCTTTGTTGACTGGACTGGTCAGTTTCCTCTAGGTTCTATCGGTGCATTCTTCAGGAATACATGATTTCAAGGACAGACCTCTACATGTGAGTTTTCTAATTGTAAGTGCCAAAAGCTTTACTCAAACTGGCTTAAGGAAAATAACACCACCACCAAGAGAACTTTAAAATCTGTGTTCAAATTCCTACTCAATCTGTTGCTGGATCAAGTATTTTAAATGATGTAATTGGGGATCCATCTTTCTGTCTCCCTTTTTTTTTTATTTATAGAAAGAGTCTCACCTCATGCAGCCATGGGTTCAAGTTTAAGTGATTCATCATGCTTGAGACCCCAGATAGAGAGAGAGACTATTTCTCTCTCAATGTGCGTCTCAGTCCTTAAACAAAAGCTCTGACCAAAGTAGGGATAAAAAGAGGAGATGATAAACACTTATAAAATATTCTTATATGCTGGTCACGATTTAATACTTTATATGTTTTAATTCCTTTAATCTACATATGAGCCATATAAAAAAGAAATTATTATTATTGTCATTGTTATTTCTATTTTACAGATAAGAAAGTTGAGGTCCAGAGAGATTAAGTGACTTGTCCAAGGTTGTATAGCTTGCAATTGAAGAGCTAGCTATGGGAGTCTAGGAATGGAACAGATGCTCTTGATGCTCCACCTTACTATAGAATCGTGTAATGAATAGCCCCATTAGATAAGGAAGAAAAGTTTCTATCATGAAACTGTCTGTTCAGACAAAAAAATTAACAGTAAGAGAGAGATCTACTAATCTTATCCTCTAGACCTAGTTCACACTTGTACAGCTAACTGAACTCTGATTCTTCATCATCATTGTAAGGAAGGTATTGGCCTAGATGAGGGTGAGAAAATACACAGCACACGTATCATTACCACCACTATGA
Organism: Nomascus leucogenys; assembly: GCF_006542625.1. Taxonomy (NCBI): domain Eukaryota; kingdom Metazoa; phylum Chordata; class Mammalia; order Primates; family Hylobatidae; genus Nomascus; species Nomascus leucogenys. Next base: position 77,209,325 of record NC_044401.1, on the reverse strand, counting down.
CCACACTGTGCCTAGGACAGACATTACTAATCGATCATTGCATTATGTGTCCCTTAAATCTAGATGAAGCCTCAGGATTCTTCTCAACACACTGATCCAGGCAACCTTAAAAATGAACAGAGTTTACAGGTGAAAATGAAACCTTTTGCCATTCTAGGATTAAAGGATCTCTCAACATACTTCTGGGACTATCATTTCAGAATTCTTCTAAGGCAGCCACAAATAAATGAATTTTAGATAACAAAGCATAACCACAGGAGTTTATTAGATGCTCATGAGCAAGTGCAGTCTTTAGAATTCTTCGAGAATCCTCTTGTCTGTGTCCCAATTCATCCTGCTAAACCATTTGGTTTGTTCTGTTCCTTTTCCTCTAATAATAACAAAAGGAAGAGTAGTAATATACCATAAACCTCTCTTCTTAAATGCTCACATACCTTTATACTAACCCTTTGAAGCACATTCCACCAAGACCACTCTGAAAGGCCAGTAGTCTAGAAGGGGCTTGGGCTTAAATATAAATCCCTGCTAACACTTTTACTTGAGGAACTTAAAAAAAATTATTTACAGGATGTGAACCTGCTATTAGCAGCCCAGTAGTAAGAACCTGCTCTTAGTACACTCTCCCACTTTCTTTATGAGGAAATTGAAACTGAGAGAGGTTCAGAAACTTTTCTAAAGTCACACAGAATTGGACCGTGGACCTCAGACTTCTCACAACAAATCAACAAATATCTACTGAGTTTTAATGTGCCAGGCTGTGTGCCAGGAGCTGGGGTTTGGAAGAGGCATAAGTTGATATGCCTCTTCTGGCATTTACTTTCTAGTAGGCTAGATGGGAAAAATTGAAAATGATGGGATTAAAAACGGTTGCTTTATGAATCCCAAAGTTGTCTTCGACTGGTAGGCAGTTCTTGAGGGGCACACTTCCATCTTTTCTGAGGCATGTTCCTTTCAAAACATGCTGAACATGCAGATCTGGAACAAACATTTCAGAACAAGACCTATAGTGTGGAGGAAGCCTGAGTTTTCTAATTGGAGTTTATGAAGTCACATGCTCCTTTCTGCCTCAGAAACTTCAGGTTGTAGTTCCCTGGGCTTGGCTTTCTCTTCTTCACGCCTCTTTACTCTCTACCCTGGCTCACCCTGTGTGTTCAGATCCAACCTCCCTTGCACAGGAAAGTGTTCCCTGACTGTGCTCTGCCACCCTCCATCCCCAGGTTTGATCCCTTTACCCTTGCATGGCTTTGTACAGCTCACTTGTTTATACTCATGAAGTAACTGATCAATTAATGACTGCGTCTCACAGCAGAATGTAATTTCCATGAAGGCCAAAATATATCTGCCCTATCTGCCCTTTCTCCTATTGCATCCTTAGGCTTTAGGTCAGTACTTTGCACAGACTACTTACTCAGTATATTTATGGAAGAGAGGAAGGAGGGAAGAAAGAGAGAGAAGACAGAAGGTGTGAGTGGATGGGTTTTAACCTTAATAATAATGAAACATTTATTGAACACTTTTGATGTCTCAGGCTTCTTTGATCATTTGGTCTTAACCACAACCCTGGAATATAGGTTCCATCATCCCTATTTTATAAACAGTGAATTGAAGCCCAGAGAGGTTTAGTGACTTTCCCAAAGTCACCCAGCTCTTCAGTCTGTGTGACTGCAAGGTCCTTTTTAGTCTATATTATCCAAGAGCACGGTTAATCAATGTTGGCACAGTTGACATTTTGGGCTGCCTGATCCCTTGGTTTGGAGGCTGCCCTGAGTTTGTGGGATGGCAGTGGCATCCCAGGCCTCTGCTCATAGATATCAGTAATACCTCCCCCTGCCCCACCTCCACCACCAGTTGGACAACCAAAAATGTCTCCAGATACTATCTCCTAGGAGACAAAAATCATCACTGGCTGAGAACCACTGCCTTAGAATAATAAGTCATATCCTAAAAACAGCATATTAAAATGCAGACTTTCTCAAAAACAGGTTTTTTCTTAAACTTTGAGTTCATCTTAGCTTTCCTTTTCTGAATTCAAATTAAGAAAGCTTTTGAATCTGATGAACTCTTCATTGATTGCCCTCTATCTCCAGTTAGGCTTTTGAGAACCTTAATCAACAGTGAGTTCCTGCTGTTCACCACCTTCCATACCCGCTCCTGCTCCCTCTCTGGGGTCATCTCCCGATCATCCTGTAACTTTGAATCTAAAAAAAAAGCAAAGAGAAGAGCCCCAATTTCAAGGGAAGGAAAGGATAAAAGCAATGGCTCAGATTTGAACAGGGGGAATTTCTTTTTGTTTTGAAACAGACTCTTGTTCTGTAACCTAGGCTGGAGTGCAGTGATCACAGTTCACTGCAGTCTCAAACTCCTGAGCTCAAGTGATCCTCCCATCTCAACCTCTCAAGTAGCTGGGACTACAGGCACACACCACCATGCTCAGCTTATTTTTTTATCTTTTCTAGAGATGGGAGTCTCCCTATGTTGCCCAGGCTGGTCTCAAACTCCTGGCTTCAAGCCATCCTCTCACCTTGGCTTCCCAAAGTGCTTGGATTACAGATGTGAGCCACTATTCCTGGTCCACGAATTTCTTATTTGCTACCAGGTTCTCCCTTTATCATTCATAGCACCAGTCCAAAGAGTTTCAAAATTAAATCTGCAACCAAATTTTTTCCTTTCCATCGAATTTATTTTTTATCCATTTGTATTAAAATAGGAAACAGCCTCTATGTCTATTCTCGTTCAATGCAAAGGAAAATGTATTAAAAGCCGAAATGTCTTACTAAGAGAGTTTCTAAACAAACTGTATTAAGAATGAAAAGATGGTCTATAGTAATAGAGAAATTGGTGACACCTGGTGGTGGACCATGTAATACTTCTGAGAGTTAAAACAAGGTTATTAATATTTTTTAGAATAATCTGTGCTATTTCAGTCAAGTACCATAAACTATTTTTGGCTCACAGCTGTTTTAATGAGCAGGGCAGGACTATATAATTGCAAATGGTTTAGCTGTAGAATTCAGAATAGCTCTTACATTTTTTTTTTCAGCATGTAAAAGCCTAGTGCAGGCAGAAACTAGGGAGCAGAGGCAAATCTATGTGCTTATAAGACCTCTCAAGAATTGGCTTTGGCTCAATACTTAAAATCAGAAGGTCAACCTTGGTGGCTTTGGCAAGTGGCCCACCTGGAGAGAGTATGACTTGGGTGTGGTTGCTACAAAGAAGAGTCCTGTGAGACAAGAGGTGAATGTTGCTTGCCTTGGGATTTAGTCAAGAGAGATCAGGTACACATAATAATAGCCACTGTCATCATTGTCTTTTATCAGCCCTTCTGTTGAAGTTCAGCCTAAAGTTTCCAGGCAGTTGTCTCAATGAAGTGTGTGTGTGTGTGTGTGTGTGTGTGTGTGTGGACACACGTTGACAGGCAGATGATGGTGATTAGAGACCACTTCACTAGTCACAAGCACTTAGAATGCAAGCTGGCTGCCTGAAAGGGAAATGCTTCTCCTACATCTGGAAACTTATTGGGTATCTTTTGAATATTGGGTACACTGGCGATTGTTATTTCCCTGCAGCCTCTCCTGACTCAGCTTACTGCTGATGAACATTTTCTTTGATTTTTTTGGAGCTACTAAAATTATTAGGTTGATGCAAAGGTAATTGCCGTTTTTGCCATCACTTTCAATAGTGAAAACTGCAATAACTTTTGCACCACCAACCTAATAGTTCCACTAGCAGATACTTTTAAAACCTGATATTGGAAGAAGGCTTAATTACAGAATAGGAATGAGCCCCTCACATGCGCCCTGCACTGTGTGGTCTCTGGGCTACAGCTCTGTTCTCTGGGGTACAGAGTCCAGGGAGAGACAACTGTTAATAGGTTGATGCAAAAGTAATTGCGTTTTTTGCCATTAAAAGAAATGGCAGGCCTGGCGCCATGGCTGTAACCCCAGCACTTGGGAGCCCGAGGTGGGTGGATCATGAGGTCAGGAGATCGAGACCATCCTGGCTAACACGGTGAAACCTCGTCTCTACTAAAAAACAAAAAATTAGCCGGGCGTGGTGTTGGGCGCCTGTAGTCCCAGCTACTTGGGAGGCTGAGGCAGGAGAATGGTGTGAACCCGGGAGGCGGAGCTTGCAGTGAGCTGAGATTGTGCCACTGCACTCCAGCCTGGGCAACACAGCAAGACTCTGTCTCAAAAAAAAAAAAAAAAAAAAGAAATGGCAAAAACTACAATTACTTTTGGGCCAATAATGTAAGTGTTGGGTTTGGTGCACTGGAACATGAAGAAAATCAGGGCCAATTGAAGCCACTGTACCTGAAAGTCCAGGAGATTTCCATTTTCCTTGAATTTGGTTTAGCCAAATTAACGCACATTAAAGCCATGACCTAGGAACGAATGGTCATGCCTTTGAGAAACTGTTAACCTGAGAGCTTCCTCTGATTTTGGTAGCCTTAACCAAGGTATTCGCTTGGCGTACAATACTCCCTTGTTCCTCTTGACCTTGTACTTCTGTCTGGCCACTCTTTTATACACTCTCCCTTTTGCTTGCCTATCTCCTAGTCTTTAAAGGCCACTTTTCTAACACACTCAAGTCCACATTAGCTTTTTTTTTTTCAGACAGAGTTTCGCTCTTGTTGCCCAGGCTAGAGTGGCGCAATGGTGCAATCTCGGCTCACCGCAACCTCTGCCTCCCAGGTTCAAGCGATTCTTCTGCCGCAGCCTCCCGAGTAGCTGGGGTTACAGGCATGTGCCACCACGCCACCAAGCTAATTTTGTATTTTTAATAGAGATGGGGTTACTCCATGTTGGTCAGGCTGGTCTTGAACTCCTAACCTCAGGTGATCTGCCTGCCTCGGCCTCCCATTAGCTTCCTTTTTTATGTCTCATTTAGCAGAAAATAGAAATGTTAAAAACAACCTAAATGACCATTCGAATGTGGTTAAATATGTCATGGAATAATATGCAGTGACAAAAAATATTTACTTGGAAAAATTTACATTATTTAATTAGGTAAAATAATTATAAAAGAGTATGTATAATATTTTCTAGAGGACACAACTATGAATTTCTGCTTGAGGATGAAACTAGAAACTGTATCAGGATAGTACAGGGAAGAGATTACACAATGCATAAAAGGATCTCAAATATACAACACACACACGAATAAAAGGCTAATTAAATATTCATCAAAATGTTAACAATGATGAACTTTGTAGTTACAAACGTGCATTATTTTATAATCTAAAAAGTTTATGTTTAAAATTTAGCCTCAATGCAATCCAATGGAGAAAAGAGAATCTTTTGAATAAATAGTACTAGAACAAGTGGATATTCTCATGCAAAAAAAAAAAAAATCTACACAATGGCTTCCCCTTTTCACAAAATTTAACTCGAAATAGATGGAGACCTGAATGTAAAATGCAAAATTAAAAAACTTCTCAAAGACAACATAGAAAAAAATCTAAGTGATCTCAGATTTGGTAATGATTATTAGATACATCACCAAAAGCACAATCTATGAAAGAAAAAAATTGTTAAGTTCAATTTCATGGAAATTAAAAACTTCTGCTCTGTGAAAGACACTGTTAAGGGAATGAAAGACAAGCCACAGATCAGGAGACAATATTTGTAAAACAGATATGTGATAAAGTACTTGTATCTAGGATATATAAAAAATTATTAAAACTCAACAACTAAAAACTGTATAGACACCTAGAGCCAAAGAAGATATGTCCATGAAAGTTCAGGCATGGTGGCTCACACCTGTAATCCCAGCACTTTGGAAGGTCCAGGTGTGTGGATCACTTGAGGTCAGGAATTCGAGGCCAGCCTGGCCAACATGGTGAAATCTTGTCTCTACTAAAAATCCAAAAATTCTCTGGGCGTGGTGGCACATACTTGTAATCCCAGCTACTTGGGAGGCTGAGGCAGGAGAATTGATTGACCCAAGGAGGCGGAGGTTGCAGTGAGCAGAGATTGTGCCACTGCACTCCAGCCTGGGTGACAGAGTGAGACTCTGTCTCAAAAAAAAAAAAAAAAAAAAAAAGATGCTCAACATAAAATGTCATTATAGAACTGCAAATTAAAACAATAATAAGAACTACATACCTATTTACCTATTAGAATGGTTAAAATGCAACACACTGACAATGCCAAATGCTGGTGAGGATGTGGAGTAACAGGGACTCTCATTCACTGATCGTGGGAATGCAAAATGGTACAGTCATTCTAGAAGATAGTTTCACAGTTTCATACAAAGTGCAACCTTGTCTACCATATAATAGAGCAATACTTCTAGATATTTACCCAAATGCATTGAAAACTATGTCCACACAAATAAACTGTCCACCAATGTTTACAGCAGCTTTATTCATAATGTCCCCAAACTGGAAGCAACCAAGATGCCCTTCAATAGTTCAGTGGATAAACAAACTGTGGTACGTGCAAACAATGGAATACGTTATAGCAATAAAAAACAAATATCTATTAAGCCACAGAAGACATGGAGCAATCTTAAGTGCATGTTACTGAGTGAAAGAAGCCAACCTGAAAAGCCTACATTCTGTATGATTCCAAATAAATGACATTCTGGAAAAGGCAAAACTATAGAAACCAAAAAAAGATCAGTGTTCACCAGAGGTTAATGGAAAGGAAGGGAAGGATGAATAGGTGGAGCACAGGGGAGTTTTAGGATGGTTAAACCACGCTGTATGATACTGTAATGGTGGATGCATGACATTATACATTTGACAAATGAGCCATGCAGCACAAACAGGGAACTCTAATGCAAACCAAGAACTTCAGTCAATAATAATGTACCAATATTGGTTCATCACTTGTAGCAAATATACCAAACCAATGGAAGATGTTAATAATAGGAGAAACTGTGTGTTTGGGGTAGGAGTGGGATAGTACATGGGAACTCTCTGTACTTTCTGTTAAAATTTTCTGTCAGTCTAAAACTGCTCTAATAAATAAAGTTTATTTGTTTAAAGGAATCTAGCCTCCAATAAATTCTTGGCAGAATTTCTTCTGAACTTTGACCACAATGGCTAAGTAGTTCTGCTTCTCATCTAGTCACTACCCCATGAGAAGGTTCATGAGAAGATGAATTATAAGTAGTGAGAAGTCTAGGTGTCTAGTTTCCTTAAAATAACAATGGAAGTCCTGGGGAGGAGTGTCTAGCTTTCTCGATCATCTTCTCTTCCCTTTTGGACATCTTCAAATAAACAATCAACTTGGTAGCAATAGAGTTAAGTCTCAAAGTAAGTAATCTGGCTGCCTTTGGATTCAAATTCCTTCTGAATATTTTTCAGAAGCTTCAGATCCAAGTGGATCCTTGCCAACAGCATGAAATATGGGAGCCAATAGAGAACTGTGGACCAGATTCTAATAGAATGATTATATACTATATTAGGTCATGTTATTCATTTCATTGTACAACCAAGAAAAGCTGCAGCTCAAGAGATGGAAAGCATGTCCAAGGACACACAGCTAGTGACCCACGATCTGAACACATACTCTAGAGACTAATACCACTCTGTCCCCAATGAGCACTGTCACTATGCTGTTCACAGGTTTCTCCGAAGCAGGGACATGTTCAGAATCCAGCAATCCCACCACATGCCCACTCATTTTCTGGTTTACCTTGTCTCCTTCAACTCTTACTCAATGTTGTAGCTCCTTCATGGGCCAAAGTGAAAGGACCATGTCAGCGAATATCGGACTATCCTCTTCTTTTCCCTAAAAGAGACACTACTGATGCTTTTAGGTAAGGCAGAGATTTCCTCCTCAGGAATCTTTGCCTGCTGCATTTGCTTGTGAATTCCTTGGAGATGGTGACTTTTCTTAGATTCACCTCTATTACCTGATACACTGGTGCTTTGATATTGCTTGGTAAAGCGCTGTTTAATAAGTGAATGAATGAAATAACATCTCTAATCATATCAGTTATTTTGACATGTTGACATGTCATAGTTGTCGTTTATTAAACACATTTTTAGTGAGCACCTACCATGTCCCAGGCACTAAGATGAGGATACAAGTAGTAAACAAAGGCAACGTCTCTGCTTACGTGGTACTTGCATTCTACCGCGAAGAGACAGACAGGAAGCAAATTAACAAATTTTGTGGTGTGTTTTCATTTTTAATTGATTTTTTATTAAGATAATTATAGATTCATAAGCAGTTATAAGAAATAATACATTAAGATCCCATGTGCCTTTTAACTCAGTTTTTCCTGATGTTAATGTCTTGAGAAATTATAGTATAATATTACAGCCAAGATAATGACCTTGACACAATCCACCTTTTTCAGATTTCTCCAATTTTACTTGTATTAATTTGTGCACGTGTGTGTGTATTTAGTTCTGTACTCTAATGAATGTGTAAGCTCATGTATTCACCACTATAATCAAGATAAAGAATAGTCCATAAAAATTCCTTGTGTTCCCTTTGTTTTTTTTTTGAGATGGAGTTTTGCTCTGTCACCCAGGCTTGAGTGCAGTGGTGAGATCTCAGCTCGCTTCAACGTCCACCTCATGGGCTCAGAGGATTCTCCTGCCTCAGCCAACTGAGTAACTGGGATTACAGGCATGCACCATCATGTCCAGCTAATTTTTGCATTTTTAGTAGAGACAGGTTTCACTATGTTGGCCAGGCTGGTCTCAAACTCCTGACCTCAGGTGATCTGCCCACCTCGGCCTCCCAAAGTGCTGAGATTAGAGGCGTGAGCCACCATGCCCAGCCTACCTTTTTATAACCACACTCATCTCCCTTCCTTAACTTGTCCTTAACTCCTGTAAACCAGTAATCACTCCTTCTTTTCTGTGATTTTGCCATTGCAATAATCTTATATAATTATACATAATGTAACCCTTGGGGACTGGAGGTTTTCACTCAGCATAATTTCCTTCAGATCTATCCAAGTTATTTTTTTAATATTGCTGAGTAATATTCCATGGTATGAATGGTGTATAGTTTGTTAACCATTCACCACTGAAGAATATCTATGCTGTTTTCATTTTATGCCTAGTAGGAATGAAGTTGCTATCTATGCACATATACAGGTGTTGTGTGGCCATAAGTTTTTTTTTTTATCAATATTTTGACATAAAATGTTTTAAACATAAAGCAAGGTTGAAAAATTTTCCATGAACAGTCACACATCCACCACCTAGATTCTACCTTTAATTAAAAAAAAAAGTACTTTATTTTTTAAAGCAATTTTAGGTTTACAGAAAAGTTAATAGTATAGTGAATTCTCATATCCCCCCTTCCTTCTGTACATAATTTCCCTATTATTAACATCTTGCATTAGTGTGATACATTTAGTATAATTGATAAGCAGTATCAATACATTATTATTGGCTAAAGTTCACAGTTTATATTAGGGTTTACTCTTTGTGTTGTGCAGTTCTGTGGGTTTTGTCAAATGCATAAGGTCGTGTATCCACATTTACAGTATCATACAGAATAGTTTAATCACCCTAAAAATCCTCTATGCTCTATCTAGTCATCTCTCTCTTCCTTCTTCCCCACTAACTCCTGGCAACCACTGACCTTTTATGGTCTCTATAGTTTTGCCTTTTCCAGAACGTCATATATTTGAAATCATATGGTTTGCAGCCTTTACAGATTGGCTTCTTTCATTTGGCAATATGCGCTTAAGGTTACTCCATGTCTTCTGTGACTTGATAGCTCATTTATGTTTTTATCACTATAAAATATTCCATTGTATGGATGTACCACAGTTTGTTTATCCACTCAACTATTGAAGGACATCTTGTTTGCTTCCAGGTTGGGGCAATTATGAATAAAGCTGCTATAAACATTGGTGGACAGTTTTCTGTGTGGACATAGTTTTCAACTCATTTAGGTAAATACATAGGGGTACAATTGCTAGATCCTATAGTGGACTAAGCTTGGCTTTGTAAGAAACTACCAGACTGTGTTTCAGAGTGACTGTACCATTTTGTGTCCCCACCATCAATGAATGACAGTTCCTGTTACTCCACATTCTCATCAGCATTTGATATTGTCAATGTTTTGGATTTTAACCACTCTAATAGCTATGTAGTGGTATCTCATTGCTCCTTTAGTTTGTAATTTTCTAATGACATTTCACGTTGAGCATCTTTTCATATGCTTATTTGCCATCTGTATAATTTCTTTAGTGAAATGAAGGTTCCTATCTTTTGCTTAATTTTACTTATTTATTTTTATTATGGAGTTCTAAGAGTTCTTTATATATCTTAGATACAAGTCGTTTAACAGGTATGTGTTTTGCAAATATTTTCTCCCACTTCATGGCTTATCTTTCATTGTCTTAACAGTATCTTTCACGAAGCAGATGTTTTTTAATGTTAACAAAGTCTAAATTACCTGTTTTATTTTGTCATGGATTGTGTTTTTGGTGTTGCATCTAAAAAGCCATCACCCAATCCAAGGTTACTTAGATTCTCTCCTGTATTATCTTCTAGAGGCATTATAATTTTGCATTTTACGTTTAGATGTGTGATCCATTTTAATTTTTGTGGAAGTTAGGAAGTTTGTGTCTAGATTCATTTTTTAAAACATTGCATATAAATGTTCAGTTCTTTTAGCACCATTTGTTGAAAACACTATCTTTGCTCCATTGAATTGTCTTTGCTCCCTCTTCAAAGATCAAGGCTATACTGATGTGAATCTATTTCTTGGCTATCTATATTCTGTTCCATTTATCTGTTTCCTAGTCTTTCTCCCTGCTACACTGCCTTGATTCTTGTGGATATTGTTTGTCAAGTTGAAGAAGTTCCTCTTTAATTCTTGTTTGTTTAGCATTTTAAACTATAATCATTACTGGATTTTGTCTACTATTTTTTCTGGACCAATTGATACGCTCATATGATTTTCTTTCTGCAGTCCGTTGATGTGATAGGTTACATTGATTGTATTTTGAATGTTGAATCCCATTTGCATACTAGAATAAATCCTACTAGGTCATGGTGTGTAATTATTTTCTTACATCATTGGATTCAGTTTGCTAATATTTTGTTGACTATTTTATGTCTTAGTTCATGAGAGATATTGGTCTTTAATTTTTGTTCTTGTAATGGATTTATCTGTTTTTGTATCAGGGTAATGCTGGCCTTATCAAATGAGTTGGAAAGTGTTCCCTCCTCTTCTATTTTCTGGAAGAGATTATGTAAAATTGATGTGAATTATTTTTTAAATGTTTGGTAGAATTTCTGATGAAATCATCTGGGATTGGAGATTCCTTTATTAAGAGCTCTTTAATTATAAATTCAATTTCTTTAATGGTTGTAAGACTATCAAGATTGTCTATTTCATGTTGATTGATTTTGGGTAGTTTGTTGTTTTAAATGAATTGATCCACTTCTTCTAAGTTGTAGAATTTATGGGTTGAAAGTTATTTCTAGTATTCCCTTATTCTTTTGTATGTGTTTTTAAATGATAAATTCTGTTGATAAAATAAAAATGGGGATGATCAGAAGACGCCTGCCGGAGGAGGTGATATGTGAGCTAAGGCCTGAAGGGGATCAATCATGGAAAACATTAGAGAAGGAGCTTTTCAGGCAGAGGGAGAAGTCAGTACAAAGGCCCAGAGAAGGGCACAAGTTTGGCATATTTGAGGATGAAGAAAAACTAGCTGGAGTGGAAAGAGCAACAAGGAATTGAATCTGGAGAGGAGGACAGAGACCACGGGATGCAGTAGCTTTGGGTCATGGGAAGGCACTTAGGTACTGTAGGTGTGCTGCAACAGCCTTTCATTGTTTTAAGCAGGAAAAATCATGCACAGATTTATATTTATAAAAGGTCACTGTGGCTGCTGTATGGGCAATGGATTCTAGGAGAGCCAAGGATGATATTATGAAGATAACATTATGAAGTCATGTTATGAAGTTTTTGCAGTGTTCTCTGTAAGAGGGTGGTGGTGTGCATCCCAGGGGCACGGCACTGGTGGAGAGGAGGAAGCAGAGTCAGGACATTGTTTGGAGGTCCTGCCTCTATCCATGTTTGCCCTGCTGGACTGAACTCCTGGTAAGGACTGAGTACAACCCTCCTTTTTTTTGTTGAGCTTCCAACACAGCTACTTCTTTTTCAGACCATCTAAGTCCGTGAAGTTTAAACAACATTCAGACTATCAAAAGCCATCTCTGCTCTATTGTGGCTTTTCTTCGACAGTATAAATTACCCTAGAAGTTGTTTTCTGCAGGCTCATGATTCCCTGCCTAACTTTAAAGGGTTTCTTGAGAAGGCTTTGACCATTTGTTTTGTCAGAGGTTTGGGCGATTATTCAAAGCGCTGAGAGATAACAAGGGTACAGTTTAATGTGCTACAGATGTCTGGGACGGTGACTCAGGCTCCTGGCAGAAATCCAAGGCAGGAAACCTGCTGTTGCAATTCGTATTCTCTGTGTCTATGCCGGAAACGGCTTGAGCTGTAATTGCAGTTTATAGTGATGTAAATGCAGCCAAACCCCCAAGTGAAGCCTCACAGATGTACATCATTAGGAGAGCTCTCAGCCTCGCTCATATGCTGTTCAGAGGCGATTCATTTGCAATCAGTTTCAAAGACTGTGGATGGGAAGAATGTTCTTTCACATTGTCTAGCTCAGTTTAAGATCTGCCCTTCTGACATTTTGATAAAAGGTAATAACCAAACCTTTGTGTTCAGCAGAATGTGCTTATAATAATAAGCCTGGCATTAAAAAAAGAAGACCCAAAGTATCAATAGCCCTTTACAAACAGAATACACAGTTTTCCATTTGACCCAGTCGTCTGCTGCACTTCTTCTCTCCTACCTATCTTACGATTAGGAAGAAAGCAGCCTTGGAGCTCACAAGTCAGAAAGCTCTGGATACAAATTTCAGAAGTGCTGCTTTTTTTTCTTAAAGTTAATATAAAGGTCCAGGAACAAAGAGGTTTTCTATTTATAAAGTTTTAGAAATATAGGGGAAATTGTAAAATGTCTACTTAAAATATTTAATTAAATTCCATTCCTTATTTAATGTATTAAAATCCCAGTGAGAAACAGGTGCATATTCAAAAAAGATTTTTTTTTTTTAACAAATTAAAAAGAGTAGCGTGTAAGGGAACCAACAAGAGGTAGTACAATAACCTGGGATTTGTGTAACTGCCTGGTGGGTTGTTTTTGCCCACTGCACAGATAGAGTCGATTCACTGAGAGAGCAGTATTACGGTGAAGAGAGTTTAATAAATGCAGAGCCGGCCAAGTGGAAAGAAGGGAGTTTATTGCACAAATCAGCCTGCCCACAAAGCTCCGAGGCTAGGGCTTTTCAAGGATGGTTTGGTGGGCAGGGGGCTAGTGAATGGGGAATGGTGGTTGGTTGGGTTCAGCATGAAATTGTAGGGGATCAAAGCTATCTTCTTGAGCTGAGTCCCTGCCTGGGTAGGGGCTACCAGACCAGATAAGCCAGTTTCTTGGTATGTGTAATGGGTCTGGGTGGAGTCAGTTGGGTTTCCAGAATGCAAAAGTCTGAAAATTATCTCAAATACTAGTGTTAGGTCTTAGAATACTGATGTTGTCTAAACGGACAATTAGGCAAGTTACAAATCTTGTGACCAGCCCTATGTGACTCTTGAGCAGTAAACAATGACTTGTTGTCATTTAACTATGCCTAGGTTTTAGCAGAATTCATGCTCCTCCCATAATTTTAATCTCGTGACCTTTCGTTAGTTTCACAAAGGTGGTTTTAGTTTCAGAACAAGGCGAGGGTAGTTTTGGGAAGGGGCTAGTATCATTCTTGCTTTGAGATTAAATATAAATAGCATTCCTTCCATAGTTAGCTTGGCCTATGGCCAGGAACGAGCAAAGATAGCTTGTGAGGTTAGAAGCAATATGGAGTCAGCTCTGTCAGATTTCTCTGACTGTCATAATTTTGCAAAGTCAGTTTCATTAGCAGCAGCAGGGCTGTTTCCACCCCTGGGCCTGTCAGGCTGCAGAAGAGAAGAAGCCCTCACAGGAACTTGCAAGGAAGGAAGAAAATTGTCATGACAAGAGGGGTGACCTCCAGTGAGGGGCAGAGCCTGGCTGAGGTGACCTTGCAGGGAAAGAAGCTGGGACCTCACTTTCTCCCTCTCACCTAGGCTCTCTTCTCCTGCTGGGCTCGCATTGGCTGACGCGAACCCCAGCCAGAGCCAAGCCAAAGCCAGGCAGTTTCCTGAGGAGAGGGGAAGGGAGGGAGAGAAATGTGAGAAGTGGATCTTTACGGACAAATTTATATATATTTAAAGATGCATATCCTAAAATAATAATTTTGAAATGTTGCTTTTGTCTAACATTGAATTTTCTGAAACTTTTTTTTCTTTTGAGATGGACTCTTGTTCTGTTGCCCAGACTGGAGTGCAGTGGTGCAATCTCGGCTCACTGCAACCTCCATCTCCCGAGTTCAAGTGATTCTCCTGCCTCAGCTTCTCAAGTAGCTGCAATTACAGGCGTGCGCCACCATGTCTGGCTAATTTTTGTATTTTTAGTGGAGTTGGGGTTTCACCATGTTGGCCAGGCTGATCTCAGACTCCTGACCTCAAATGATCCTTCTGTCTCAGCCTCCCAAAATGCTAGGATTACAGGTGTAAGCCACCGTGCCCAACCGTGGAACTATTTTATTCAAACTCTTCATACGTCAATTTTGTTTTTACCATTAGAGCCATTTTGGAGTCATCTAACACAGTTTTAAATCTCTTCACTTTTTAAATGCAGTACTTTTAAATCTTTCTGTGATCCTGTTACTGGAATTTTTACCCAAGTCACAGACACACATTCATATACTATTATGAAAATTTTTTTCATTTTTTTGGTAGATTTATGTTTATATAAACCACTGTTGAAGTATGTGCTGTTTTACTTTCTAAAAATAACTTTTAAAGATTTATAATTGTATTTGTTCCTTGCAATTGAGAAGTTGTACTAATGAAAAGTATGGTGAAATGCATACTCTATTTTTTTATTTTTTTATTCTGAGATGGAGTCTCGCTCTGTCACCAAGGCTGGAGTGCAGTGGTGCGGTCTCGGCTCACTGAAACCTCCGCCTCCTGGGTTCAAGCAATTCTCCTGCCTCAGTCTCCTGAGTAGCTGGGATTACAGGCGTCCACCACCATGCCCAGCTAATTTTTTGTATTTTTAGTACAGATAGGGTTTCACCATGTTAGCCAAGACAGTCTCCATCTCCTGACCTCATGATCCACCCACCTCGGCCTCCCAAAGTGCTGGGATTACAGGCATGAGCCACCACACCCAGCCAATTTCTTTGCCTCTCTTTTTACCAACTCTGTCAGCTTACCTTAATAAACATTTAAGTAGGATTAATTGAGGTTATTTCAAAAATATTGTGTCTTCCCCAAATGGTACTTGGTGATGGAGTAACCTATAAGTTGACAGATATTCTATTGATATGA
Source organism: Nomascus leucogenys (assembly GCF_006542625.1). Taxonomy (NCBI): domain Eukaryota; kingdom Metazoa; phylum Chordata; class Mammalia; order Primates; family Hylobatidae; genus Nomascus; species Nomascus leucogenys. The sequence goes on along the minus strand of NC_044401.1, from coordinate 77,193,910 downwards.
AAGTTTGTTTCCTTTTATTTAAGGAATAATTTTATGGAAGGAAACATTCTTTCATGCAGCCGTATACTGTGCTAAATCTATCTAGACTTCAGTTTCCACATCTGCAGAATAAAAATAATACTAGGGCTTACCTCACAAAATTGAGAAAAATTAACTGAGATAATGTAACTAATGCAATGTTTGGGACTGAGTACTTCACTTAGTTTATATCAATTATTTTAAAAGTTTCTAAATGACCCTAAGTAATCCATTTTCTTAAAGAACTATTTTCTTTTTTTTTATTATTATACTTTAGGTTTTAGGGTACATGTGCACAATGTACAGGTTTGTTACATATGTATCCATGTGCCACGTTGATTTGCTGCACCCATTAACTCGTGGTTTAGCATTAGGTATATCTCCTAATGCTGTCCCTCCCCCCTTCCCCCACCCCACAACAGTCCCTGGACTGTGATGTTCCCCTTCCTGTGTCCATGAGTTCTCATTGTTCAGTTCCCACCTATGAGTGAGAGCATGCGGTGTTTGGTTTTTTGTCCTTGCGATAGTTTACTGAGAATGATGTTTTCCAGTTTCATCCATGTCCTACAAAGGACATGAACTCATCATTTTTTATGGCTGCATGGTATTCCATGGTGTATAAAGAACTATTTTCTTAACTGATGATTACTCTTTTCTTATTCAGACTTGTAGGTAATAGATTAGTGGTGTGATTTGGCAATAATGAATGCAAGGATTGTGCTTGAAAAACATTTTCATATGGTTGCTATGGATAAGTTCTAGAATTTTCTATGTGATTTTTAGTAGGAGGTAGGCTACTTTTGAACCATTAGAGATGGTTTATAAACACCTGTTTATTCTTTGTCTGAATTGAACACTCATCCTTTTCTTTTTCATATACTATTGCTAAATATATGCCAATCTTTGATCTTTTCTATTAAAAACGTTTGTATAAATTTAAAGCGTACAAGTACAGTTTTGTTACATGGATATATCATGTAGTGCTGAAGTCTGGGCTTTCAGGGTAACCATTACCTGGATATTGTACATTGTACCTATTAAATAATTTCTCATCCCTCATCCTCCACTCTTCCAGCCTTCCAAGTCTCCAAAGTCTGTTATTCCACATTCTATGTCCTGGTGTACACATCATATAGTTTCCAATTACAAGTAAAAACATGTGGTATTTGACTTTCTGTTTCTGAGTTGTTTCACTTAAGATAATGGCCTCCAGTTCCACCCATGGTGCTGCAAAAGACATGATTTTATTCTCTTTATGGCTGAATAGTATTCCATTGTGTGTGTGTGTGTGTATGGCTGAATAGTATTCCACTGTGTGTGTGTGTGTACACACACACACACACACACACACATATATATATATATCACATTTTCTTAATCCAAGCATCTGTTGCTGGACACTTAAGTTGAATCCATATCTTTGCTATTGTGAATAGTGCTGGTACGTGATACAGGTATCTGAGTACAGGTATGTATTCGATGTAATGATTTCAGTTGCTGGAGTGAATGGTGGTTCTATTTTTAGTTCTTTGAGAAATAGCCATTGTTTTCCATAGAGGTTGTACTAATTTACATTCCCACCAACATCGTATGTGGTCCCTTTTTTCCACGTCCTAATCAACATGTTATTTTATTGACTTTTTAGTAGCCATTCTGACTGGTGTAAGATGGTATCGCACAATGGTTTTAATTTTCATTTCTCTGATGATTAGTGACGTTGAGCATTTTTTCCTATGCTTGTTGACCATTTACATGTCTTCTTTTGAAAAATGTCTAGTCATATCCTTTGCCCACTTTTTAATGGGGTTATTTTTTTTTTTTGAGTTGTCTGTGTTCCTTGTAAATTCTGGATATAAGTTACCTGTTGGTTGCATAGTTTGCAAATATTTTCTCCCATTTTCCAAGTTATGTGTTCACTCTGTTGCTTATTTCTTTTGCTGTGAAGCAGCTTTTTAGTTTAATGAAGTCCCATTTATTTTTTGTTTTTGTTACTTGTGCTTTTGACATCTTAGTTTATTAAATCTTTGCCTAGACCAATGGCCAGAAGAGCTTCTCTAGGTTTTCTTCCTCTACTTTTATAGTTTCAGGTTTTACATTTAAGTATTTGATACATCTTCAATTCGTTTTTTATAGGGTGAGAGAAAGATATCCAGTTTTATTCTTCTGCATGTGGTAATCCAATTTTTCTCAGCACCATTTATTGAAAAGGGCATTCTTTCTCCAGTGTGTCTTTTTCGTGACTTTGTCAAAGATCAGATGACTGTAGATACATAGTTTCTTTTCTGGGTTCTCTATTCTGTTCCATTGATCTATATGTCTGTGCTGTTTTGGTTACTGTAACATTGTAGTATAATTTGAGGTCAGCTAATGTGATGCCTCTAGCTTTGTTAATTTTGCTTAGGATTGCTTTGACTTTTGGTCTCTTTTTAGTTCCATATGAATAAATCTGTGAAAAATGACATTGAGTAGTTTGATAAGGATTGCATTAAATCTGTAGATTGTTTTGGGCAGTACGGTAATTTTAACAACATTAATTTTTTTTTTTTTTTGAGATGGAGTCTCTCTCTGTCACCCAGGCTGGAGTGCAGTGGCAAGATCTTGGCTAACTGCAACCTCCACCTCCCAAGTTCAAGCAATTCTCCTGCCTCAGCCTCCTGAGCAGCTGGGATTACAGGCACGCGCCACCACGCCCGTCTAATTTTTGTATTTTTAGTAGAGACAGGTTTCACCATGTTGGTCAGGCTGGTCTCTAACTCCTGACCTTGTGTTCCACCCACCTCGGCCTCCCAAAGTCCTGGAATTACAGGCGCGAGCCACCGGGCCTGGCCAACAACATTAATTCTTTCAATCCATAATCAAGAGATGTTTTTCCGTTTGTTTGTGACATCTGTAATTTCTTTCATCAGTCTTTTATAATTTTCCTTGTAGGGATCTTTCACCTCCTTGATTAAATATATTCTGAGATATTTTATTGTTTTTGTAACTATTGTAAATGGGACTGTCTTCTTGATTTTGTTCTAAGCTTTATTGTTATTGGTGCATTGAAATGCCACTGATTTTGTGTATGTTGATTTTGCATCCTGAAACTTTACTGAATTTATAAAATTTGTTTTTTGGAGGAGTCTTTAGGGTTTTCTGTTATCTGGAGAATCCAAGGTCCTTCTACTCATTTTGGGCATCAACTGCCTTTGCCCAGTAGGTGGCGAAAGCGTAGAAGGTTCGGCTGTACCTAGTCTGAGTACCAGACTGCCGTTTTGACTTAATTTTGATCCTTGTCTTTTGGTTTCATTTGCTTTCTTTTATTTTTGTCTTTTTAATAAAGGCAAATGCAAAAAATAAGGTAATCCACTGAGTTGTCCATATACATTTAAGGTAATCAAAATTTAAATATAACTTTTCTTAATATCCTGGCATTATATTTCTAAAATGCAGGTCTTTTGCAGTCTCTTTAAACTAAAGCTAACTGATAAGAAGAGCTAACATATCATGATCTTACATTATACTGTCTCATCTACGACATTTTAGGACAGGAATCTTAGTAATAAGAACACATTTTCACACATAATTATACATAGTATTTTCAAGTATTAAGGGGAAGGGAAAACAGGTAGAGGTTAATATTATTCTACACACACATACACACATACACACACACAATAATTAACTCTATAGGGGAGACTATTCCCCATATATAAAGCCTTTATAGAAAAGATGACTCGTAGAGACCCAGGCAGCTGCCAGACACCAGCATCTCACTCTTGTTGGACCTGCTACAAGCCCTGTGCTGGGGATTGAGATCAAGTGATGAACAGCTCTGTCTTCTTCATATTTTTTTTTTGCAAGTGGGACTTCAGACTATATCGTGATAGAAGGAGAAAGAAAAGCCATAATGCTAAAGCTGTGTGTGTATGCCTGTGTGTGTGTGTGTGTGTGTGTAGTGTGTGTGTGCGTGCATATGCACACATGAACTTTGCAGTGAAGAGAAGAGACACTGCACTATTATGCAAAACAGCCAAAAGGACTAGGCAAAAGTGTAAGTCAAATGCCTGCAGGGACCAGGCAAATAAAATGAGTGCATAAAGCAGGCTGGCTGTTAGAAAATCAGCAGTGTGCTAAATGGAAATGACACTTGCACTTGCTATTGACACCACAGTCAGAAATGTATATGTATGTGCAGGGGAAACAGACAAACATACTGTAACAAACTGGAGAACCCTTGTCCCTCCTAATTAATAGTTGGGCCAAATCATGTCTACCGCTTGAATTGGCCCCAGAGCCCATCAATTAGTGACTTCTCAACCTCTGTTCAAGGTGCAGCTCCTTTATGGTTACTTATTCTAAATCCTTTTCTTGTTTTACCAATGAGGAATTTGACCCTCAGTTGGGTTCCATTTAGGTCATATCCTCACTCTCTTGACTGTGTGCCCCTTATCAGACCTTATGCTTCCTTCTTGCATTTTTTTTCTCTAATTAGTTCTATTTATGTATTAGACTATCCTAAAGTGAACAGTTGTCCCCGATCTTCGTTGGTTTTACAAGAGGAAATGCAATGAACATCTCAAAAGCCAGAATTCTGAGTGATCCGCCCAATTGATCTTGGCCGATTTAACCCTCAGAACAGATAAGCACAATGAGTACTGCTCATTTATTTGTTGTTGGTGTTGCTCTTTTCGTCTGCTTACTTCATCCGGTTTCAGGGATAACAGTACACTTGACATTCCCTGCCTAATGGGTTTGACAGTTTGAGTTCAAGTTGCAATACTGCATACTTCCAGTAGAGGGTACGTGTGCTTTTCAAATCAAGTGTGAGCGCACACTAGTAGGGAATCATTTTAGCTCGCTTTCCCGTTTCCATGAAGCAAAGATTCTTGGTTCTTTGTTGCTTTAAGAAAATTTAGGCCAGGTTTTCCTTAGACAGGGAAATTGAAATTAAAACAGTAGCTCTTTTTAGTTTTTCAGGCAATAGAGATCAAATTTGGGAGCAGTGGTTGATAACACTGAAGAATGTTATCTGAGATGACAAATTCCTGAAGGTAAATGTGACATTTGGTTTATTACTCTCAGACTGCTTTAATAGTAATAGCATCTGTAGGATAACGTTCAAAGATTATCTAAGATTTATAGATTTCATCTATTGAATAAAATTTGCTAAGAACCTGCTATGTGACAAGTAAAGTTCCAGGCACTGGGGATGGAGTGGTGACAAGACAAAGCCCATTCTTCCTGTCCTGGAACTTAATAAGTTCTAAGTGGGGGAGAGATAAAAGAAGTAGTGAAAGAATGAATGATAATTGACTCAGATACTGAGAACTGCTAATGAATGAATGATAATCGACTCATACAGTGAGAACTGCTAAGATGCTAGGGTCGGCAGCATGGGTGCTGTAGGGCAATGTGGGATGGAAAACATGAAACCTGCTCTCTGGAGAGCTGACCTGAAGGAAAGGAAGAAGCCAGCCCTGTGAAGACCTTGGAGGGAGTGCCAGGCTGAGAGGACAGCAAGTCCAAAAGTCCTGGGTTGGAAACAGAAAGAATGCCAGTAAAGCTGGGGTGGGGTGCGCACTGAGGGGAGAGGGATAGGAAATGCAGTCAAAGAGGTGAGCAGGAGTTGACATCAAGACTTGAAGGCTTGCAAGGAGCTGTTCTTTTTTTTTCCCCATACAATTTTAGAATTTTAATGTGGGAAGGATTCTTGAAAATCCTCTCACCCAGTTGTTCTCAAAGTGAATAAAAGAATCTCCTGAGGAGCTTTCCAAACAGGCAGATTCACCTGGAAAATCTGATTTAGAGGCCTATAGTGAGGACTGTGGATCAGTATCGTAAAGCTCGATGGTTCAGATGCAAGTAGTCCACAGATCACCTCTTGGGAAAACACTAATTTATCTGTTAAGGTTCTATGTCTACAAGCAACAGAATTCAGTTCCAGCTAACTGATGTAAACAGAGAATTTGTTAAAAGGCAACTGGGAAGCAAATAGAAAAAAGGGGACATTGATGAACAAGACCCAAAAATACTTCAGGCACCTAGGTTTGCAGAAACAATGGAGAATCCTTTATGTATTAGTCCATTTCATGCCGCTAATAAATAAATACCCGAGACTGAGTAATCTATAAAGGAAAGAGGTTTAATTGACTCACAGTTCCACATGGCTGAAGAGGCCTCACAATCATGGGGGAAGACAAAGGAAGAACAAAGGGATGTCTTGCATGGTGGCAGACAAGAAAGTATGCGCAGGGGAGCTCCCCTTTATAAAACCATCAGATCTCCTAAAACGTATTCACTATCACCAGAACAGCACCGGAAAGACCTGCTCCCATGGTTCAGTTACCTCCTACCGGGTCCCTCCTCCCATGACATGTGGGAATTCATGATGAGATTTGGGTGGGGGCAGAGCTAAACCATGTCACTTTGTCTTTTTAATTTTATTTTATTTTAATTGACAAATAATAATTGTATATATTATGTAAAGATGGTGGAGAATTTTACAAGACACTGCAATCTGGAGAGCAACTCCATTCCAGGTTCTTTGTCTCTCAGTGCAGACTACTTGCTCATTCATTAACACAGAGTTGTTTGGCATCTGCCAAGTGCCAGGCAGTGTGCATGGCACTGGTGATACACTGATGAACAAGAGAGGATAATTTCGTAAGAAAAACACAAATAGAATGTTATAGGAATTCAGAGGAGTAAGCGGTTGCTATCAACCCACAGTAATTAAAATGTCTTTCCCAGGAATGGGATGTATCTCCCTTATTTATCCTCTTCCACAGGGAGGGGGATCTAGTGAAGCTGCCCAGAATTAGTGATGCCACAGGCCACCTGCTAAACTGGAAACTCTGACTTTGGCTTGACACCTACTATGTTTTAAGCATCACATTCTGGGCTTTTGGGGCATTCATGATGAATTAAAAAGGCTTTGCCCACACAGCCCTAAAGTGGAGATTTGGGAATTAGCCAGTAGTTGAATCATGATGTGGACAGATCAATCGGATGATTCAGGTCCTAGGCAGTCCCAGTCCTGCCTGACTCACTGATGACTCCGATCCTCCTCTCGCAAGTGCCACTTTAAGCAAACTGTCCCCTCCACTTATAAAACTTAAGTTTTACATCATTTTCAGCTGTTAACACCTCCAGCTGGGCAAATGAAGCAGGCTTCTTAATATTAGGAGTGATGATATGATAAGATTCCATGCACAGACATTTTCTTTGTGAGATGATATCCAATTTTTGTGTGAATTTTAATGCACAAAAATATAGTGCTGTCAGATTCTTGTTTTTCATTTATTTGCATGTCAAGCTTTGTGTTGCTTTTGGATCAACTAATGCTTTAAATGCGAAGGACTTGGTTTCCTTAGGAGGCTGTATGTATGAAAGGTGGAAACACAGATTCTGAAATCTGGCTGTCTGGATTCAAATCCCAGCTCTGACACTTACTAAGCTGTCAGAGAACTTAAACGAGTTGCTGAAGAACCTCTCTATGCTTGAGTTTCCTCACAAATAACATGAGCATTAATAATAATAACCATCTTATAGAGTGCATTCATTAGTGATTACTACAAAATGCTGCATAACAAGCCACCTTAAAATTCAGAACATTAAAACAATGATCATTTGCTACTGCGTGCATAAATAAGGGGCAATTGGGATTTCAATGGACCACTCTGAGCTTTGCTGGGCTGGCTCTGCAAAGCAAACCCTAACTGCAGGGTAAGGGTTTGCTTTCCTGAACCATCCAGTGGATCTGTCCACCTCATGATCCAACTGCTGCCTAACTTCCAAACCTCCACTTTAGGGCTGTGTGGGCAAAGCCTTTATAATTCATCATGAATGTCAAACCTAACTGCAGGTTAGAGTTTGCTTTGCAAGTCCCTTGTCCTCTTTGAACCAACAGACTAGTAAAGATGCTCTTCTCATGGTGATGGCAAAGACATAACAAGGGCAAGTGGAAGCACATGAGAAGTATCCTTTGATCTCTTAGTAGAAAGAACTTCAAACTCACAGGGCAAAGGGAGTAGATAAAGGGAGAAGTGAAGTGTGCACATAACACAGAGGGTTATTGTGAGAATTAAATATATGAATGTATGTTGTGTGCTTACGAGGATGCCTGACATAGTATATACTACATCAACGCTTGCTTTTCATCGTTATTCTTTTTCAAATGTCTTCTGAGTGTAGAAAATACTGCAGAAATGATCATTTGCATCTTCAGGCAGAATGGAGCCTGCTTTATGAGCTACTTACATGCGTCTTTATAGTAACCACTATCAGAATTTGTTGAGCACTTTCACATGCATTGTCTAATTTGATCTTTGTGGCAAAGCTGGGGAGTATGTATGCTTTGCCTTTTGCAAATAAAGAAGTAGAAGCTCAACAAATGAAGAGTATCTTACCCAAAGTCCAAGAGCAGGCCAGGCATGGTGGCTCACGCCTATAATCCCGGCACTTTGGGAGGCCAAGGCAGGTGGATCATTTGACGTCAGGAGTTCAAAACCAGCCTGGCCAACATGGTAAAACCCCATCTGTACTAAAAATACAAAAATTAGCCGGGCATGGTGGCACATGCTTGTAGTCCCACCTACTTGGGAGGCTGAGGCCAGAGAACAGCTTGAGCCTGGGAGGTGGAAGTTGTGGTGAGCCAAGATCATGCCACTGCACTCCAGCCTGGGTGACAGAGTGAGACCCTGTCAAAAAAAAAAAAAAAAAAGTCCCAAGGCAATTGATTCCATGATTTCACCCAATGTTTGACCATCAGAGTCTGCTGCAGTGAGATCAAGACCAGCATCTACTGAAGGCTACTGAAGGACCCAAAACCCCAACTCCCAGGTCGTTCAGATTTCCAGAGCTAGCATAAGTGCCATTGGTAATGGCTTTCCCACTGATTATTCCACATCCTCATGGTCCTACTTCACATTTCACACTCGCCAGCCAGAGTTATCCTTTGAAAATGCAATTTTGAACATACTATTCACCTGCATGAAATCCCAAATAACTCCTACCACTTTCAGAAATCTTAAAGGTTCTGAATCTTCCCTGTAACTTCTGATGCACCAGTCCCTGCTTTCATTTTCATCCTCCATGCCCTCCCATTCTCTATCACCTCTCAGTGCTTCAGTACTCTGGCCTCCCCAGCCAGTGCTCAGCCCCCTTCTCTGCCACACAGCCTTTGCAAGTGCCTGGGCCTCCCTCTCCCTCTCCCCTTTGTTCTCCACCTAGTTAACTTTGACTTATCCACCATGTCTGAGCTGGAAAATAACTTATCAGTTCCTCATTGCATACGTTCTCTTAACAGCACTTGTTACAGCTGTAACCCTGTGTTGGTATTGTTTGATTATGAGTGTCTTGGAAACTCACATCTGCTTCAGAGCCTTCAGTGCAGATACGTGGTTTCTCTGCCTGTGATCTTCTCTGCCCTGTTTCAGTCTTTGGAATTCCACATTCCCTCCTACTCATCCTTGGCCTTAGCTCAAGCCCATCTCCTCAGGGAATAAGACATCATGTTGTTCATCCTAAGATGGCTCATTCTTCTCCTCTTACCACTTATACTTTAAATTTTTTTTCACTGTCTGTCCTTTGTGGAAGTCCAGAAGCTCCATCAACTTGGCAATGAAGGCCATGTTCGCCATATTTTCCAGCAGTTAGTACAGTACCTGGGGTGAGGAAGCTTGATTGGAGCTTGTCTTACCAAATAATCCTGGGATCAGAAGGCATCAAGAATGTGTTAACCACCACAGTCTACTTGGACAACTTCTATGGTGTTCTTTGGCTCTTTATTCAAGGTGTCCACCAATATCATGGCATTTATTAAACACTCATTATGTGTTAGACAGTATGGTAAGTGCTTTACAAATGCTATCTTAGTTAATCCTCACAATGACCCTATTAAGATTCTGTTGTCATTACCTCTGTTACAGATGAGGGAATAAAACAGAGAGACAGATTAAACAATTTGCTCAAGGTCAGTCAGCAGTGGTGTCTTCCCTGAATTCCACACTGGGTCAGTGCCCTCCTCAGTTCTCTGTGCCCTCAAATAACTCATTGCATTTGTTATTGTCATCATTGCTCTTTTCCCATGAGACTAAGAAAGCCCAATGGTCACACTCACCTTTCCAGTCCCCATGTCTATATGTTCCTGGCACATACTAGGTACTCAGTTAATGTTTATTGAATGTGACACATATTTCCCTTATAGGCAGCTTTAGAAATGGAAAAAGAAGAATTTTTCCCAATGATGAAGGCAAATGAAACAAAGCAATAAAATCAATGTATGTGAGCAAATCTGAAGTCCAGTATTACAATACAGAAGTTAAGCAGGCTGGCTCTAGAAGCAAAATATCCAGGCTGTAATCTTGCCTCTTTCTTCTAGTTAGATGAACTTGGGTGACATATTTAACCACTCTTAGCCTTCCATTCCTCACATGAAAAATGTTGAATGCTCCACAGATGATGACAATAATTATTACAAATCTTTGTGACTCTTTGTGATCCTTTACTTAATGCTAAACATTAGTGCCCTAGCTTCTCACATAGCTGGAATTGGAGTTGGGTTTCTCAGCTTTATCAGAGTCCTGGGGCCCATTTGCTATGCCTGCTCGTGGTTGTGCCTGTAAGGTGAGCTCCACAGCTGCTCTGGTGCTCACACTATCCCTGCCTGAGATCAGAGATCCCTCCCACCCCAGACGTCCCCTTACCAACATCTCAGGAATCTCCATTTGTGCCCTGGAGCCTGGCCTTTCTCTCTCTTTTTTTCTCTCTTTTGAAGAATAATCAATGTCCTGACATTGGAATGGTTTTTACCCTTCAGTGATGCTACTTTTCTTCCATCTCAGCTAGCCATGAGTCTTTGGTTTTCCTTAGTAGCTAGGGACATCACATTTTTATGTAGCTTTTATCCATCAGGTCTTTTGGACAACTAGTTAAAGCATTTCCCCACTGAGTTCCTTCTTTTAACTCATCTACGAGGCCATAAGAATCCCCATTCCCTGCCTGCTGGACTCTCATTTGTAGAGCATAGGTGTCTATGTGTCTGTTCAGGGGCGAGGGAGGTAGGAGTTTTCTAGCTTCTGAGACTCAGGAGATTTAACTATTAAGTGTGTACGTCAATCACCTGTGGGCTTTATAAAATGCATATTCTTGGGCCTCACTCCTGAAATTCAGATTCAGTTCGTCTATTTGAGGCCCAGGAATCTGCATTTCAATTAGCATCTAAGGAGATTATGCTTACGTGAATTAACACTTCCCTATACTTCACTATGACTAAATGTATTGGCAGCCTGACATCTCCATTCACTTTGCGACACAGCCACATTTTTCCAGGGAAGGAGTAGCATTTAATTGTCATCTTATAGTATAGGAAAAGGTTGTACTAAAGAAACAGGAAAATCTTTTCTTGCAAGTAAACAGAATTGAGGGTTGAGGAGTGATTCATTCGCGTAAAATCTGTGCTATGACAGCTTTATGCAGTATGGGGTGCCACATTCAATGGTAAGCTCCTTGAGACTGGGCACTGGGTGTTACACATCTTGTTACACCTAGGAAGCAATCAACAAATGGCTATTGAATGATGAATTCATTTCCTGTGTGTGCTGTAACAAATTACCACAAACTTAGTGGCTTTAAACAACACAAATTAATTATTTTACAGTTCTGGAGGCCAGAATCCGAAAACACAGGTGTTTACAGGGCTGTGATAGTTTTAGAGACTCTAAGGGAGAATCCATTTCTTTGCATTTTCCAGCTTCTAGAGGCTGCCTGCACTCCTTGGCTCATGGCCCCCTTCTTTGCCTGGCTCCAATCTCTGCTTTTGTCATCACATCCCCTTCTCTAGCTCTGACTTCCTGCTTCTTCTAATAAGGACAGGTGATAACATTGGGTCCACCTGGATAAGCCAGAATCATCTCCCATCTCAAGATCCTTAATCACATCTGCAAACTCAGTTTTGCCATGTAAGGTAACAGGTTCATAGGTTTCAGGGATTAGAACATGAACATCTTTAGGGAGCTATTATTCTATATATCCTCATAATACATGAAAAAAAAAACACCTAAGAATGAGGACATTGTTCAGTTGCAGGGATGGACTGCAACATTAGTTAGAACTGAAGTTTAATTAACACATACTATGTTCTATGCACTCGCCTAGATATTTCACATGTATTACCTTAATCCTCAAAACAGAACTCTAAGGTAGGTTCTACTATTGTCCTCATTTTACAGATAAGGAAACTAATCCTAGTTAAGATTCCCTCCTGAACTGGCATAGCTAGTTTGTGGCTGAGCTAGAATACTAGCACAGGCGGTCTGACATTAAAACTATTGAACATAAGCACATTAAAACCCACCTCTTCTCATGCTGCTATAAAGACACATGCACACGTATGTTTGTTGCGTCACTATTCACAATAGCAAAGACTTGGAACCAACCCAGATGTCCAACAACGATAGACTGGATTAAGAAAATGTGGCACATATACACCATGGAATACTATGCAGCCATAAAAAATGATGAGTTCATGTCCTTTGTAGGGACATGGATGAAACTGGAAAACATCATTCTCAGTAAACTATCGCAAAGACACAAAACCAAACACCGCATGTTCTCACTCATAGGTGGGAATTGAACAATGAGAACTGATGGACACAGGAAGGGGAACATCACACTCCGGGGACTGTTGTGGGGTGGGGGGAGGGGGGAGGGATAGCATTAGGAGATATACCTAATGCTAAATGACGAGTTAATGGGTACAGCAAACCAACACAGCACATGGATACATATGTAACAAACCTGCACATTGTGCACATGTACCCTAAAACCTAAAGTATAATTAAAAAAAGACAAAATACAGTAAACAGAAAAAATAAAAATAAAAAAAATAAAAGAAAATCTGCCTCTTCCACTTTAAAATCCTCTTCCTCCCTGAGTCTCTAGAGTAAAATTCTTATAATACCAATTAATAGTCTTCCATTATTTTTTAATGATACTAAGAGTTGTTGAAACATTTTACTTTTTAATTAAGAAATTTAAATATTTTCCATGTATTTTTTCAAAATATATGTATTAAACTTCTGAGTACCGGAAACTGTGCTGGGCTCTGGGGAGCATGGAACTGAGCAAGAGAAGCACCTTCCTCTTTCTAGGTAATGACTTAAGGGGAGGCTGACCTTAAATAAGGAATTCACAGGACCATGTTTTTGATATCATGTAAATAAATCTGACCAGATTCTCCAAACAGGAGACTTTACCTGCATAAGAGAATGTGAATGTGAATTAAATTTCTGTACCACTCACAGAATAACAGCTTCCCCTCACCTTATCAACCCAACCACACTACCATTAGGAGAACTTAACCAAGAGTTGAGTTGTTTGCACACTGCAACAGAGGCTCAGTGTAAAATCACAGTATGCTACCAGAAAATAAAAAGCAAATTCTCTGTTACTTTGAGATGCCTCCTGAAATTTAAGGTTGGCAACTGCTAGCACTCCCAGAAAGATGCCCTTTTCCATTTGAAGTCTGTGCCTCTCTCTCCTGCCTTTTCTTGCCACTGTGAGGTCACTTTGAGCAGTACTCCACGGCCCCAGACTTTTGGAGCTTTCTTGTTAAGGAGACAATGCAGGCAGCAGCTCTGTAGTATTCTGACTTTAAAGAGGGGGTGTCTTACAAACAGACCTGGCCTCAAGTCCCAGCTCTGCCCCTTATTATCTCTGTGATTTCAGTCAAGTTTCCTAACATCTCTGAACCTCAGTCTCCATATTGATATGGTGGAAATAATAATAACATTCATTAGTGTCTTTGGCTGTAAACAACAGAAAATAACTTTGATAAATGTAAGAATTTATTTGAAGTTATGGGTAGTTTGCAGGTTCAATAAAAAATCTAAAGAAACAGACTCAGAAGAATCAGAATCAAGCAGCCCTGGTGATTTATCAAGCAGCAATTTATAGCCAGTCTCATCTGATTCTCAAATATACATTGCAGCCACTACTTTTCTTCTGAAAATCTAGACTTATACATCAAACTTCTGTGTGACATCTCCACCAAAATGGACAAGTGTCTCAGATTAATATTTACAAAATAAAATACGTAATTATCTCTCCAAACTCCAGCAGCCCCTATTCTTGTAAACATACACCCTTTCACCCAGTTATTCTAGCCCCAAATCTCGGAGACATCTTTGCTCTCTTCTTCTCACACCCCATGTTCAGTCCATCAGCAAATTCTTCCCATCATCCCTTCAACCTATACCCTGATTCTGACCACTGCTCACCTCCCACAATGGCCCACTGACCAAGAGCCCTCCCATCTTAACCTGACCATTGTGATGACTTATTTTCTCTTCTCCCCATTTCAACTGTTGTTCCTGTCTCAAAGCTATTCTACACATGACAGCCAGAGGAATTATTTCAAAAACAAAATTAAAACATGTCTATTCTTCTCGCTCCCTCTAATGACTTTCTATTACATTAAAAGTAAAACCCAGTGTCTTGATCTTGGCCTATAAGACATAATATCTTCTGGACACTGGCTACATCTCCAAACTCCTTACGTAGCATTCCACCCCTTGCTTGGCACATTAACCTCCTTGATGTTCCTTGAACATACTAGTTCATTTCCATCTTAGGGTCTTGGTATTTTCTAACTCCCCTTGGCCTAGAACACTGTTCTGGCCACTGATATTCACATAGCTGACTTCCTCACTTCATTCAGACGCAGAGTGCCCCCTTAAGGAGCATTACTGACTGCACTACATAACATATTCCCCCATATATATTTTCATTATATTTTCTAACTCCTTAAATTCTTGTCCATAACACTTATTGCTATCCAAGATCACCCATGATATGTGTGTGTGTTTGCGTTTATTGTCTATTTAATCATTAGAATGTAAACTCCATGAAGGCAGGAGATACATGCATTTGGTACACTGCTGAAATACCAGATGGCTTCCTGCACATAATGGAAAATTGATAAATATCGGAATAAATTAATGAATATATTATAATGTCACTACTGAGGTGTACAGTTCCAACTATTTTTTACATTTCATTTCTTGGTGATTTGGAAATATCCAGGAGATTTGGAATCTTGAAAATTTCCAAGAGTCTCAATGGCCTATGCTGGGTTATGTGCCCATCTTGGTCAGGGCAAAGTAAGTTTCTGTTAAAATTACACCTGCAGGATGGTGTGCAATGAAGGAATGGTGATTCCCTGAAGGTAGCTTAGAGTGGTCTTACCAGGAGAAGGAAAAAGGGATATAAAGCCAAAGCAACAGGTGTTCGGTTTATACTACCTCCCCATAAGATTATTGTGAGGGTGATATGGGCCACATAGTACATACAGATGACAGCTATGATTGCAGTTATAATTATAGGGTGCTAATTAACTTAAGACTTCAGACAAATATTTCTACATATATAATACATATTTCTACATATATGTATATATGCATGAGTATACACAAACATTGTATTGTTCTGTAAAATAAGAAATTCGTGGCCTTATGGGGCAACTCCTGAAAAAATGGTTAATATTATTAGAATATTTTTGAGGGTAGATTAGATATTTTTAATGTTTGCCCATAGGCAATTCTTTAATTAATTACAGTAGGAATTCCATTCTCTATCCCTTTGGTTTTAGGTGTAGCCAGTTGGCCAGTTGTGGCCAATAAAATGTGAGAGTGATACATGCTCCTTCATACAGGACCATTTAAGGGCTGGTGCATTATCTCCCTGTCATCTTCCCCCTCCTGCCATAACCAGAGATGTTCAGATGGTGAAGCCATGCTCACTCTGTGTCTCTGCATGTGTGCATGAAGAACTAGCCTAGCATGTGATGGACATACAACATGAGTGAGAAATAAACCTTTGTTGTTTTAAAACTAATCAGATTTGGTGTGTTTTTTTGTTGTTGTTTGTTTGTTTTTGTTTTTGCTTTTGCTTTTGTTTTGCTACTGCAGTATTTTCAAGCCTATCCTGACCCAAAAAGGAAGTTTTAACTTTTTCTCATATTAGCAACCGCTAAGTGACAGGCACCATGTTAGGAAACAGGTTTCCTAAGATAAATAGTACAATAATCTCTCTATTCTAGCTTCATGGATGGGTTTATTAAGAAAAAAAATGGAGCCTACCATGTTGCCAAGCCCAACATTAAGCCCTAGGAAAAGAAAAGTGAGCAAGTAAAGTAACCTTTGTCTTCAAGGATCTTAGAGTCTGGTGGACTAACACTGAATAATTACATAGCAATGACTGTATAATCACAGTTGTGATTAATGCTATAGAGTGAAAGTACTGCATGCTGACAGGGAGGCCTAACTTAACTTTATTAAGGTGGGTATCAGGAAAGGCTTCCATGAGAAGGGGCCTTTCATGCTGAGACCGAAATAATGAGCAGAGATCTCAGCCTCTATCCAAAGATGCCAATATGTTGATCCTACTTTCCAAAATCTGTTCCTTTCAGCACCTTGATTCTAAAATTGCTCTATACCTTCAGTCTTTTACTGGACATATAATAAGAAAAAATTTCATGGAGAGCAAAAACCATTATCTAAATGATTCCTGAGGAAAGAGACTGCCACCACCACTAGAATTATCCAAACAATTCCAGGAATATGGAGACTGAACTGTAGTAAGTAGAATGTCTGTAATATTCTTATGCAAATAATCTACATGGTAGCAAATATTACTTTTGGGTTTTGTACCATTTAGAATAATGTTCTTATGTACCTCACTATTGGAAGAAAGCATCATTTCCCATAATTACCACTTACCTTATTGCTATTTGGTGCTGTCATTTTAAAATTTTTTACTTTGCCTGGCACGTGTTTCAGTAGAAAATATCAGCCTCTTAATGTTATCAGCCTTTTAAATTAATCATTTTCTTCTAGGGAGGATTTGAGAGAAAATAATAATAATTCCTCAGGTTTGACTGTACTTCACAATTTATGCATTATCTCTCTTGCATGTTAAAACCACCTTTCAGGATAAGCAAGGCTGGTAACATATATTTCTTCCTTTTAAGTGAGAAGACTGGTCTCTGAGAGCTTCTGAGACTTTCTCAAAGTCTACAGCTGGTAGGTCACTGAACCACAAAGCAAACTCAATACTAGTGATAACTCAGTTTAGAATGAGAGGAAATGTATTCATGATTTGGCAGCTGAAACATGTAGGTTTGGGTTGTTGCTATGACAGTGACACTGTGCGATCTTAGGCAAGTCACTAAACATCTCTGATCCTCGTTTTCTTCTCTGTCAAATAAAGAATGATAACTAATTCATGGGGTAATTACTTGGGTTAAATGAGATGAGCTGTTCTTTACTCATGCAGTAATTTATTTGGCTATTCATTAAAATATTATTCGAAACTCACTAGTGCCAGGTACTGTCTAGATACTAAGAACACAACCCCGGAATGTCCATACTTTCAGGTTACAGTGAAAGTGCCATAAGGCTCATATAATACCATTTCCTTCTGCCCAGACTCTTTCTGTAACCTCCCAAAAGGATTCATTGCCTGCATCAATTATAAAATTGTGCAAGATAATGAGGAAGAATATTAAGTATGAAAAGGTAATTTATCACCACAACCTTATTACTTCTATTGTCACTACTACCCCTGTCGATGCAGATCCCCTGATGTAGAAGGGTGAGAAAATATTAACAAATAGTATTGACTAACAATAATGCTGGAGTTACTATCTGCAAAAGCTTTCCTACACCACACTCATGTTTTCTATTTATCCTGCCAAAGAGAGTGGCCACTGGTCTAGAAACGTAAAACATACCACTTCTAAAAATATTGAAGCTTCATAAAGATGCAAAGGCAGAAATCTAAATTAGTTCATTTATCTTATTCTGAATAAATTTCACTTTTGTGCAAGGTATTAAGAGAGATTTTCAATTTGATCAGATATTGGTGATGCTTTTAAAAAGGTGGGGTAATGAGGTAAGTGGATACAACAACTTATAGGTTCAGGAGCTTAATGTCAATTCACAGCCAAATTGTAGGACAAATAATCAAATAGATAAAGGGCTTATGAGCTCATGGAAAAAGAAGAAGTCATACTATAAGTATCAATTTTGCGATTTCTTTTTTAAAAATTTGGCTTCGAATAGTCAAAAACATTGTAAACAGTTATATTTGGATGCAAGTAAGACTTTAGATGAAGTTACTCCAGAGTAAAAGTAAGTTAGAAGAGGATAGAGTCAGTGAATTCTTAATTGGTTGAATTATCCAGTATAAATTACGGATTAAAATCAACTGGAGCGCTGATGGTCTCTGTCCTTGGTCCTGACCTATTCACTGCCACCAACTACTTGTATTATTAAGACCTCTAGAATTGGTTTGCATTTAGGAGTGGATCTGAGTCATCTGAGAAGAATGTAAAAAAAATAGCTGTTTGGATGTGCCATTGGAGATCATGATTCAGTAGGCATGATATGGGATGTGGGATGTGGGACGTGGGATGTGCTCTATGTTAAAGAAGTTAACCTCATCAATCTTATAAATGAAATTAGGTTACAGGATAAATGAATATCCTCGGTGGCTGAAATATGGTCTCAAGTGACCTGAATAAATTGAAATAGGGGCCAAGTTTAATGAAATGACATTAAAAATAGAGATAAATGAAAAAGTTGACTTTGGAGAGTCTATAAACAATCTGCACAAGTACACGACAAGGGAGCGATCACTTAAGATCAGTAATTACAGAAACTATTTAGGGAGGATTAGCTGGCTGCAGAGCACACACATACCAGCAGAGGGCTGTGGCTTTCCAACACAGCTAATGTCAGCTGAAGTGCAGGATATTGGCAGAGGGATGAAGTTCAACTGTATAATTTGTAATCTACCTCTCAGATTCTACCAAATGACATCATAATTTTGAAGGTTGTATTCAACAACCAGAAAAATATACTTTCAAACTTAAAGGTATTTAAGTGGGCTTCCATGGGTCCCCAGGGTTCCATAGGGATTCTTCCTGACTGGACGTGGGAGTGGGTTGTGGTGGGGGAGAGTAGCGACACTTCAGCACTCCCACCCCAAAGGAAGCTTTGATTTGAGCACCGTTGCTATTATCTGTTTTACATTGTAGGTGTCTACATAGAGGTTTGCATAGGAAATTTAATTTTAAATTTGGTTAATTAAAAGTTAACATGCGGAAATAAAACTGAAGAATTACTGACAAGAATTTTAGCCTTACAATTTTAGCCTGACAAAAATATCACAAGGATATATTTCTTTGAAAGATACTGAAAGAGGAAAGAAATAAATTCAGTCCCTCTTAAAGAAATATATTCACTTCTCTTTTCATTAATTTGAGGAAAAAAATGTTATCCAGGGCAGAAAGGACCTGTATTTATTCAAAAGATACATATTTTTTCTAAGGCGATATATATGTGTGTGCATGTGTGTGTGTGTAAAATGGGATAGACAAAAACATTCTTTTATTACATTTTCTATTCAGCTGAAAAGCAATGTGAACATGTTGACCTTGGAACCACTTCAGAGTGATGAGTCCATTAACAGGGACACACCTCATATTCTGATTATTTCTCACATAAACATGGTGAGCAAATGATCTGTGGGAAGCTTTTGATGTTCTATTCCCTCCTTTCCTTTGCTGCAGCAATAGCTCTTTGCTATTTTAAATAATACTGAACATTGCCTGTGCAATTCACAAATATTTGCATTTAGTAATTATATCAATAAAAGATTTGGAAGACTGAATTATGCTGAATGCATTTTATTTTCTGAAAAAGAGACAGAATCTTAATTAGCTTTAATTCTGGTACTCATTAACCCATATGTAATCTCTGGTTATGTATTGAATTCAAGTAGAATCTAAATCTTTACAAGACATTCTTGGAACAAAACCGAGGAGTTTTTTTTCCCTGTAGGTTTATTTTTCTCCTAAAATGCTAATTTTCTCTTGGGAGGGGTCATCAGAGGAACATCTATGGTTTCAAATAAATTTAGATGATCTTTATCACTACAATAATAGGACTAGAAGTAAATAACTTCACTATGTTATGTAAGGAAAAAGGCCAAGTGTAATATAAACCAGAGAAGAAAAGCCACTCTAGGAAATTTTCCGGAGCATAATTTCATGTAAAGTGTGTGCACTTTATAACAGTTTTACCTAGTGATTCATCCTTTGTCATTTATTGAGGAATGGTTTTCTATGTTGTTTGCTCCTGTTAAGAAAATAAACCAATATAAGACACAATTCCTTCTTGCTGGCAGGTCACCAATCCAGCTTAGAAAGTAGGAGATGGCTACACTTGTGAGACCCTTATTTTTATAGTTTCTATCAAAGAGTTACAATGAGTGGTCCTGAGTAAGAGTCATAGTGCCATTCTTGAGAACTGACTCTGTGCCAGGTACTGTAATTTTTGCATAAATCACATCCATTCTTTATGACACCTCATTTTGAAAATAAAAACACCTGAGCCATTGAAAGGTTAAGAAACTTGCCCAAGGTCACACAGTTAGTGTACAGACTGCAGACTAAATGAGCAATAATAATCACAGTGCTTGGCATATTAGGTACTTCATAAACATTAGCTGGTAGACCAGGTGGTGGTGGTGGCAGTAGCAATAGTGTGTGCCAGTATCCTTCATAATAACCCTGTGAGCTGTGCACACTATATGTTTAAAATGGACAAATACCATTTTGCCTTTTGTCTATAATTTGTGGGCATACCTGGAAATTCTAGGCCAGATGCAAAACTTCAAGATGGATCTCCTAGCACTTTTGGGGTTACAAACTCCCCAGCAAATTTGAGATTGTTTAGATATTATCCAGGCCCACTGGGGAAAGTAAGAAGTAATTTATATTTTATAATACCAGGTTGAACTTTGAATTTATAAGTGAGAATCTTGTAAAAATTCCGAGTGTTGAGTTAGAGAAAGACTCCTACATAAATACAGTACATTCAGAAGTTTGGAAAATATCCTCTAAGCATCACTGTTGAATTATTTATTTTATTTTATTTATTTATTTATTTATTTATTTATTTATCTATTTATTTGAGATAAGATCTTCCTCTGTCTCCCAGGCTGGAGTGCAGCCCTGCGATCTTGGGTTACTGCACCCTCCACCTCCCAGGCTCAAACCCTCCCACCTCAACTTCCAAAGTAGCTGAGACTGCAGGAACATGCACTACGCCCAGCTAATTTTTAGATTTTTGGTAGACATGGGGTTTTGCCATGTTGCCCAGCCTGGCCTCAAACTTGTGAGCTCAAGTGATCTGCCTGCCTCAGCCTCCTAAGGTGAGTGCTAGGATTACAGGTGTGAGCTATTGCACCTGGCCTTGAATTATAATTTAAATAATTCATGAGCTAGTTACCAATTTTAATCCTAATATTTCAACCAGGGAAGCAGGCCCAGAGATGGTAAGTGACTTTCCTGGGAACATAAAGCTTTTAAGTAATACAATAATAACTCAAACCTACATGTTTCTTCCCATTTCCCCAGATCTGAAGTTCGGATTTTATTTTTAAGAGGGCAAGCACACTCACGATTTTCTGCAGGAAGTGACAGTGATAATACCAGTAGCTAAAGGCTAGTATTGCCGTGATATTCTACAGAGATTGGGTGGTAAGGATCAAGTAAAATGGAAATTAGCGGCATAGGATCAGTTTAGAGGTTATTATAGCAATCTCAGTGTGATAAAAACTGATGTAATGAGAAACAAGACATTGATTTTGGCAGCAAGAAATTTTTAAAAAGGAGAGATGAGCCTGCATGATGTTTAGAAGGAGGATTTATAGAATTTAGTGACAGGCTATGAAGCATCAAAGAGAGAGGTGTTTGCCTGGACC
Organism: Nomascus leucogenys; assembly: GCF_006542625.1. Taxonomy (NCBI): domain Eukaryota; kingdom Metazoa; phylum Chordata; class Mammalia; order Primates; family Hylobatidae; genus Nomascus; species Nomascus leucogenys. The sequence goes on along the minus strand of NC_044401.1, from coordinate 77,172,079 downwards.
AAGAGCAATTGCAAAGCTGAGGACTATGCCCGTTTCATTCACAGGTATCTGCCTTGGTTAGCACATTGTCTGCTTCCCAGCAGAGGTTCAGTAAATACTTGGATAATACATTAATGAGTGACCAGTGGTAATGCCAGGCTTTGAGCTGAGTGTCTTACAGGGAAGCAGAGAAAGAGTGCAGGAAAGGGCGCTAGTTTGAATGAAAGAGGAATGTGATGTTGCATATGCTGAGTTCCAGTTGAGAAAATTGAAGATGAAGAGCTTCAAGTTGGGTGTAAAAGACCCAAGTTCTGAGGCAATTCAAGTCTGGAGATGTCACTGCAGGGCCACTTGTGAAAAAGGCGATGATTGAGTTACTTAAAGGGACAAGATTTTCTTAAGATTAATGGGGAAGGAACAGGCCAGAAGAGTGAATCTGGACCTCAGAGAAGCCAAATTAGGAGAACGGATAACAAAGAGTTCTATGGAGTATAAAGCCATGGTCATTAAGGAAGGATCATATTTTCAATCAGAGGTGGCAGTGATGGTGTGCCGTGCTACAGACTGAACCAGGAAAGATAGAATGAAAAAAATGGCCTTTGATTTTGGCTGAAGAAGTTTATTGACAACTTTGGAAAGAGGTATTTTATTTATACAGTGTTGCTTCAAGTCAGATTGTGAAGATTTGACAAGTGATTGTGTTGTTGACAGACATTCACACAAAGCTTCAACCAGGACATTTCTTAGAGTTGAGAAGGACACCTTAAATGAAGATGCTGTTGTTGTCAAGATAGGGAGAAATAAATCCTCTGTACTCATGGTCTGTGTTATGAGCTAAATCATGTATCTGCAAAATTCACAATTTGATGTTTTAACCCCCAATATCTCAGAATGTCACTGTATTTAATGGTAAGGTCTTTAAAGATGAGTTTAAGTTAAAATGAGGCCCTTAGAGTGGGAACTTAATCCAATATGACTGGTGTCCTTTTAGGAAGTGAAAGAGGCACCAGGAACATGCATGCACAAAAGGCGACCATGTGAAGAGGCAACAAGAGGGTGGCTGTCTGCAAGCTAAGGACAGGGACCTTAGGAGAATCCAACTCTGCTGACACTTTGATCGTGGACTGCAGCCTCCAGAACTCTGAGAAAATAAATTTCTGTTGTCAAAATCATTTTGCTGTGGCAGCCTGAGCAAATTGATAGAGTCTGCAAAATGGAGGAGGGGGTTGAGTGTGGAAAGAGGAGCACCCAGTATAGGGAAACTAGATCTCAGAGAATATATGTACCTGCAAAAACAACATAAAATCAATTGAAAAGTTAAAACAATTAAATGCTTATGGCCAAATAACATAAGCTATGTGATATTTCTTTATCTTTTACTTTTCTAAAACATTTTAATATTTGTGTTTTCCCACTGGATGCACCAATCCAATCCTTTAAAGTTTGGAACCTGGTGTTCAAGCTTACTAAGAGGGAATCAATTTTCCACTCTGCTGTCTTTGTGTTGTTGTTGTCTCTTAACAAACCACCACCCACTGGTGTGAAGGTGAAGCAGAGAGGGGACATTGCTCTCAAAGCCTTCCATGTCATTATTTTTTATTTAATTGTAATTGGGACAACAATCAATCAGCTAATACCATATTTTACTTACATTTTTAGAACATTTTTAGACTCCCTTTCTGTTTCTTTAACACTGTATGGAATTCTGAGGTTGATTTGAGTTCATGAAGACTAAGAAGAATTTTCTTCCTCACCTATGGAATCCAAAGATTCTTGGAGCTTCTTCAGGTTCTCGTCTTATCTCATGACCATTTTGAAAAGAGGGTCATGAATGAACCATTTTGGGTTACTTCATTTGAATCTTACTATCTAAAGCAGGGAATAACATTTAAAACCTGTTTGTGAGGCTCTGTCCTTGTAGATAATCCACATTCTTTCTGATTTTTTATAGTGCACATAATCAGCAAGCAGCTAGACAGCTGGAGGAGATACGTAAATGAGAGATAAATTTGTAGATGTCCACATGAAGTGGACATGTTAATCCCCCTTTATCCTCTAAAAGCTTCCCTAGGGGAGGCAGTTCTCTGCCCTATGGAAGATGTTTTTTTCCAAAGCTAGCCCAAGATGGGAACAATGGTATTTTAAATTTGGCAAGATTTCATTTAGAAAATCAGGCCCTTGAGAGTGCTCTGAAAGGATTGACTCTGTCCCTATCTGGGATTTATTTAATCCTTTCGTTGTTTCTTAGGTGAGTTTTCAAAAAACACATTGACAAGCTGTCTAGTGTGCCAATAAAGAATCTATTGGATACTTCCTCTTAATAGAATTTCATAATCTTACTTCTGTAGATGTCTGAAAAGTGGAATTTGTGCTCGCCCAAAAAATTATGCTGAAACTTAACTGTGGTAATTGTATACTGTGGTGTTTAAAATGGACAAATACCACACGGCCTTTTGTCTATGATTGTGGGCATAGCTGGAAATTTTTAGGCTGGGGGCATAATTTCTAATGGATCTCTAAGCACTTTGTGGGTCACAAAATAATATCTTCTACTCTCCTGCAATTTTGAGGTTGTTTAGATATCCAGACCCGCTGGGGACAGCAAGGAGTAATTTTATATTTTATGCTATCAGGTTAAACTTTGAATTCATAGGTGAGAACCTTGTAAAAATTTACAGTATTGAGTTAGAGAAAGACTCCTATATAAATATAGTGGATTCATAAACCCAGAAAATATCCTCTAATCTCTATTGTTGAATTAGAATTTAAATATGGGGGAGAGCCAAGATGGCTGACTAAAAGGCCCTAGCAGGCACTGCTCTCACGGACAGAAGAAAAAGTGGTGAGTAAACACAAGACCTTTAACTGGAACATTCAGGTGGACACATTGGGATTCATCAGGGAAACAACCCACCAAGGAAAGAGAGGAATGAGACAAGACGACCACCCACCTGGGATGGCACAGAGCCAGAGGAGGCCCCTGTACCTTGGAAAAATAATGAGTGAGTGAGAGTTCCCAGGAACCCACACTTCTACCATGGACTTTTGTAACCCTGGGCTCAGGAGATTCCCCTGTGAGCCCAACCCACAGGGGCCTCCAGACTGACACCGAGAGCTGTGTGGAATCTGGGCAGAGAAGCCACTCATGCACACATGGAGTCCCGGGAACCTTGGATCCCCAGGCATCCTGGCATTAGCCACTGCAGCTCTGGCACTGGGGGAGGTCAGGCTCCCTTGCACATCTCTGGGAAAGAGGCAAATTTCATGAGTCTGAGCAGTGATGAACTTCAGGTTTCACCTTGCAGGATAAGGCCCACTGGCCTGGGACTCCAGCCACCTACTGCCTGGGCTTTCAGGCCAGTAGCAGCTCTGACTTCCCTGGGACGGAGCTCCCAGAGGGAGATGCAAGCCACTATTTTGCTGCCCTACAGCCCTAATTGCTGCTGCCCTCAGGTTCTAGAAGGTGCGTGGTGATTCGAGACTGATACAGCTCCCCAGCGCAGCACAGCTGCCCCACAGAGAAGTGGCCAGACTCTTTTCCACCTGAGTCCTCGTTCCAACTTCTCCTCACTGAGTGGGACCCCGGACCAGGGACTCTAGCACAACCACTCTGGCCCCACCTCAACACTTTAGTCAGAGGTGGTTCTACATTTCACTGAGGAGGAAATCACAGAGACAACCCACAGCCCGTCTGCCACTGGAGCTGCAGTAGTACCGCCCTAACCACCCTCAGGATGGGGAAGGAACAAAGGACCTGGTTGCTATGCTGGCATTTCCCACACACAGCAGCCACCATACAGAGAGGAGCCCAGTCTCTCTTCCCTGCAAGCCCCCAATCCCCACTCTTCACCGGACTGAGCCTCCGGCTTGGGACCACAGAAAAGCCATCCCATGCATGGCTGAGTATATCCACAGGTAGAGGCTCTATGTTTCCCTGGGAAAGGGCTCTCAGAGGTGACCAACAGCCCCTCTGCCACTGCCACGACAGTGATTCTGCCACTGCCACCCTCAATCTGAGGAAAAACGAAAACATATAAAAACAAAGACTATGTCCAGCATGACACAGTCACCATAGACGAGAGTCCAGTCACTCCTCCTGTGAGCCTTCCATCCCCTGCTCCTCACCAAGTGAAGGCCCCAGCTTGAGCCAGCAGCACAGCCACCCCATCCCTGGCTGAACATTTCCAGTAGCAGTGGCTCTCTGTATCTCTGAGATGGAGCTCCCAGAGACAACTGAAAGCCCCTCTGCCACTGCAGTGATACTGTCTTTGCTGCCCCTGGATTGGGAAAGTAGCAAAGACCCTGGGTGCTTTAACCATGACTCCAGCAAGCTGCAGTTGTCCTAAGGAGAGAGGCCAGTCTGTTTCGCCTATCCCCCTTTCCCCGACAACGCTCGCTCGTCACAAGGCACAGCTGCCCCTGGGTTGGGCCCTCAGGACGGCAGTTCCACCCCAGGCTGATCACACTGATTAATAGCGGCTCTGAATCTCTCTGGGATAGAGCCCAATGAGATAGGTGAAAAGTCCTCTGCCACAACCACTGCAAAGATCCCTTCCCCTGCTGCCTCCAAGCTGGGGTGAAAACATAAAGCTTGAGCTCGCCCCAGGGCTGCAAAGTGCAGCCCAGAAGAGTCAAGCAAAGATCTGCAGCTAGCACTTGAGTGGGAGAGGAGCCCATACTCTCAGAGCACTGAAAAAGAGCACAGCTGAGCCATGTGGCTGAACAAGAGCCTACCAACTGGCCATTATGCTTATCTAGTGGATCACAGCCCAAACTTCAACACCAAAAATCCTTTGATAATGTACTCCACTGTGAAACCAAGGGTGAGAACTCAGCTACAAACCCCCTGCAAAACCACCCAGCCCTCTAAAAACATCCAGAAAAGAAGTCTACTGGCTACTCAAATTACACCATAGTTAAAGGAAATCATCCCACCATAGATGAGAAAGAATCGGTGCAATAACTCTGGCAGCTCAAAAAGCCAGAGTGCGTTCTAATCCCGAAAGACCACACTAGTTCCCCAGCAAGGGTACTTAGCCAGGCTGAAATGGCTGAAATGGCTGAAATGGCAGAAATAGAATGCAGAATATGGATAGGATCAAAGATTATTGATATTCAGAAGAAAGTTAAAACCTAATTCAAGGAATCTAAGGATTACAATAAAATGATATAAAAGCTGACAGACAAAATAGCTATCATAAGAAAAAACCAAACTGATCTGATAGAGCTGAAAAACACGCTACAAAAATTTCATAATGCAATCACAAGTATTAACAGCAAAATACACCAGGCTGAGGAAAGAATCTCAGAGCTTGAAGACTTGCTCTCCAAACTAACTCAGAGAAAAATAAAGAAAAAAAGAATTTTAAAAAATGAACAAAACCTCTGAGAATGATGGGATTATGTAAAAAGATCAAATCTATGACTGATTGGTATCCTTCAAAGTGATGGGAAGAAAGCAAGCAACTTGGAAAACATGTATCAGGATATCTGTAAAAACTTCCCAACCTCTCTGGAGAGGTCAACATTCAAATTAAGGAAATGCAGAGAACCCCTGCAAGATGCTACACAAGAAGACCATCCCCAAGACATGTAGTCATCAGATTCTTCAAGGTTGAAATGAAAGAAAAAAAATGTTAAAGGCAGCTAGAGAGAAGGGGCTGGTCATCTATAAAGGGAACCCCATCAGGCTAACAGTGGACCTTTCAGCAGAAACCATATAATCCAGAAGAGATTGGTGGCCTATGTTCAGAATTGGTAAAGAGAGAAATTTCCAATCAAGAATTTCATATTCAGCCAAGCAAAGCTTCATAAGTGAAGGAGAAATCAGATCCTTTTCAGACAAGCAAATGCTGAGGGAATTTTTTACCACTGGACCTACCTTACAAGAAGTTTCTAAAGTAGTGCTAAATATGGAAAGGAAAGGCCATTACCAGCCACTACAATTTTCAAGGGGAATGCTTCCAGCTTTTGCCCATTCAGTATGATGTTGGCTGTGGGTTTGTCATAGATGGCTCTTATTATTTTGAAATATGTTCCTTTAATGCCTAGTTTGCTGAGGGTTTTTTTAATATCAAGTGATGTTGAATTTTATCCAAATCCTTTCCTGCATCTATTGAGATAATTATATGGTTTTTGTCTTTAGTCCTGTTTATGTGATGAATCACATTTATTCTCACTGCATATTCTCACTTATAAATGGGAGCTAAACAATGAGAACTCATGGACACAAAGAGGACAACAGACACCATGGTATACTTGAGGGTGGAGTGTGGGAAGAGAGAGAGGATCAAAAAACTACCTGTCAGGTACTATGCTTATTATCTGGGTGATTAAATAATCTGTACACTAAGCCTCTGTGACATAGAGTTTACCTATATAACACACCTGCACATATACCCCTGAACCTAAAATAAAAGTTAAAGAAAGAATTTAAATAATCCAAATTCTATTGTATGATCAAATCACTTTTATATCCCAAGTCTTCAAATCTTTCAGGGTTTCCAGTTACATACATATGATATTTTGGATATAGTTTTTGAAAATGAAAGCGCCTAACATCAAATTTGCTAATAAGTTTATAGTTACATTCTACTCTACACAGCCTCCCTCAAATTATGTTTAATATTAGTATAGCCAGTTTACCAGCACCATTTATTAAATAGGGAATCCCTTCCCCATTGCTTGTTTTTGTCAGGTTTGTCAAAGATCAGATGGCTGTAGATGTGTGGTGTTATTTCTGAGGCCTCTGTTCTGTTCCATTGGTCTATATATCTGTTTTTGTACCAGTATCATGCTGTTTTGGTTATCACTGGTCATCAGAGAAATGCAAATCAAAACCACAATGAGATACCATCTCACACCAGTTAGAATGGCGATCATTAAAAAGTCAGGAAACAACAGACGCTGGAGAGGATGTGGAGAAATGGGAACACTCTTACACTGTTGGTGGGAGTGTAAATTATTTTAAGCATTGTGGAAGACAGTGTGGCGATTCCTCAAGGATCTAGAGCTAGAAATACCATTTGACCCAGCCATCCCATTGCTGGTTATATACTCAAAGGATTATAAATCATGCTACTATAAGGACACATGCACATGTATGTTTATTGCAGTACTATTCACAACAGCAAAGACTTGGAACCAACCCAAATGTCTGTCAATGATAGACTGGATTAAGAAAACATGGCACATATATACCATGGAATACTATGCAGCCATAAAAAATGATGAGTTCATGTCCTTTACAGGGACATGGATGAAGCTGGAAACCATCATTCTCAGCGAACTATCACAAGGACAGAAAACCAAACACAGCATGTTCTCACTCATAGGTGGGAACTGAAGAATGAGAACACTTGGACACAGGGCAAGGAACATCACACACTGGGGCCTGTCATAGAGTAGGGGCTGGGGGACGGATAGCATTAGGAGAAATACCTAATATAAATGACGAGTTGATATGTGCAGCAAACCAACATGGCACATGTATACCTATGTAACAAACCTGCACGTTGTGCATACGTACCCTAGAACTTAAAGTATAATAATAATAATAGGAAAAATTAGTATAGTGATTTTATTTACTCCTACTTTTAAAAACTACTGTCTAGATGTCAGTGTGTCCAAAGTATCTATCTCTGTCCTTTACTTGCCCTTTAAACTCCAGTTATGAGTGTGCGATAATCCACCAAACATGTCCACTTGAGTGTCTAAAGTCATTTAGGAATTAATATGTTGAGGAAGAAAGTATTGCTTTCCACCTTAAAACCTGCTTCTCCTCCAGTATTCTTCTGCTGTCAGTAAGTAGCACCACCAACCACTCAACTAAACAAGCCCCAAACCTAGGAGTCAGCCTTGGTTTCTCTTCTGTTTTCTCCCTTGTCTTCCCAATTCATCAGCAGATATTTTCAATAGAACTTTTTGGGCCCATCTGAAATCCATCTATTTCTCTGTGTGTTCACTATTCTCATCCTAGGCCAAGCCACTGCCATCTCTCAAGAGGGTTCCTGCTACAATCTTGTAAGTCGTTCCAGTTTTGTCTTCTCTAAGTTTGCTTTTAAACTTCTGGTTTTACCTCTCTAAAATCTGTTCTCCACACATATGCAAGAATGATCTTGTTATAACTTGCATTAGTTAACATCACTCCCCTTTCAAAAACCTCTAATGGCTTCCCCTTACTTAGGATAAAATACTATTTATCCTGGCCTATAACATCCTATATGATAAGACTGCTTTCTCATCTCTCTACCTCATTATAGGCTTCTCTCTACATTAGTCACTATTCTTTCACCACTCTGGGCTTCTTTTTGTCTCTGTAAAGGCGCAAAAGTTTCTACCCCAGTGCCTTTGCACTTGCTGAACTCTCAGACCTGTTCCTCACCCACCTCTCCCAAGATATTCACATGATTGGCTCTTTCTTCTCATTCAGGCTTTAGTTAAGGTGCCAATTTATTGGAGTAATAATTATTGATTGTCTCATCTAGAGTAGCCCCTGTCTCTATCATTTTCTTTTTGTTTGATTCATGGCACTAGTTACTGTCTGATATTTTTTCTTTATTTGATTATTGACTCTTTCCCCCACTAAAATGTGTGCTTTACAAGAACCATATGTATTTTATTCTCTACTGTATTCCTAGAGCATAAAATGGCTCCTGGTGCATAACAAAACCTTAAAGAGTCATGCCAACATTGTATTTTTATTTCAGTGAGTTTCATGCCTTACACTAATTTCTCTCCTTAACATTCTCTCCTCAACATCCCATTTTTCCCAAGTACAACTGATGTAGCTATGTATAAGTTGAGGAAATGATTTCATTTTTAAGTTTTTATCAAAAAGGTTAAAATAAAATCCAAGACTAAAGTAATGTTAATAGATTCTGAAACACATCTGCTACTAAATGAGTTAAATGTTTAAGAAAGAGCACATAAGAAATAAATCTCAATTTACTTAAAAGCAGCAGAAATAAAGTTTTCATCCAAAATTTCTTAACAGGATGTGGCATTTTAGTACTGGATTTTTAGCCAGTGGTTCTCCAGGCTCTTGAGGCTTAAATAGATGAAATGTACAGTTCTAGGTTTCAGAGGTACTTGGCTCCTATGTTAGAAGTCACTTTAAGATAAGAAAAGAAGCCTTATTTTATAATTATCAGGTTTAAGCAGAACTGACAGCCTGGAAAGGTACAGTAAAATAGCTTCAGGACAATAGCAAATTTCAGTAAGTCATGCCAACCTATCATCTTTTATGAAATCCCATACTTTGAGTTAAGATCTTTCTTTCAGTATACTACCAAATAAAAGGTTAAAAAAGTTAGAATCAACCAGCAAGGATGGAACAATCCAAGTGAGATACATCTTAGATTTTTTTTTAAACCCTGCTTCATGAAGACACAGTTCTCTAGAAAATTGGGATCTGTGTTACTAAACAAAAACATTAATTACATGATTTTATATTTAGCAGAGCACTGTAGAGTTATTCAGAATGTTCTATGTTTCATGATTTTTCCTCTTACTGCCAAGTTGAATCTTTAATAAAACAAGTATAATGGAAATTAGGAGAGTATAGGAAATTTAGCATATAAGAATAAATGAGCATAAGATTTTTTTTCCGCAGGACATTAAACATTAAATATTAATAGATCAAGTTCAATAAGAAGTTGTATTGGTTCAGAAAGTAAAGAATAAAGATTCAGATTATGAATTTTTAGTGTTGACTTATAAATTCATATTGCATTTATTATAAGAGCATAAAAACTTTAGAAAGAAAATTATATAATATAGTGAAATATTTTCAACAAAGGATAATTCCACATGTATTTTTGTATATAAATTATAGGTATTTAGTATACTAATGCTATAAACTACACAAGTGCTTATAATTGATCCAGTATAATATTTTGTAATGTAACTTTGAGTGTCCAGAGTTATAGCAATAAATAACATTCAATTATATAGTGGGAAAGGTATTTCCTTCAAATTCTTTCTCTCTTTAAACTCTATTACGGACCTTTATAAACACACAGAAAAATAGAGACAGTAGAATTATAAACCAACATATATTAATCATTCAGTTTATGTTTAGATTGGGGTTCATTTTTTGTCTGTGGATGCCCAGTTGCTCTGCCACCATTCGTTGAAAAGGCTATTCTTTTTCTTTTGAATTCCTTTTGCAACTTTGTCAAAAATCAGTTGAACATATTTGCTTTGGTCTATTTCTGGGTTCTCTACTGTATTCTATTTATATGTCTTCCCCTCTGCCAATATTGGAGTTTTGATAACTATAAGTATGTAATAAGTCTTGAAATCAAGTAAACTGATTTCTCTCATTTTATTCTGTTCTTTTTCAACATTGTTTTAGTTATTCTCATTCCTTTGCCTTTCCACATAAAATCTTCCTGGAGATACGCCTGTATTATCTTACTGTCTTGACATCTGCAGGATCTGTAGTGATATATACCCTGTCTCATTTCTAGTATTAGTAATATATGCCACCTCTCCTTTTTTTTCTACTGTTATCTATTTATATTGTTATTTTAATTATTTGCTTCCTTTTCCTTGTCTTGGGTTTATTTTGCTCCCTTTTTTTTAAGAGTCTTGCAGTGTGAAAGTTCAGATTACTGATTTAGGATTCTAAAAATCTTTTCTAATGTAAGTAGTTTGTATTGTAAGCATGTTTCTTAGCACTGGGTGCTAAGAATACACAAAATGTGTTTTACACATTGTGATAGTGTTGTGTTTTTATTTTCATTCAATTCAACGTATTTTAAAAATTTCTTGTGAGACTTTTTGAAAATCATAAATGTAGCATGCGTAAGTGTTTTTTTAGTTTCCAAGTGTTTGGGGGAATTTTTATGTTACATTTCTGTTACTGAATTTCTAGTTTGGTTTCATTGAGTATTCTGTATAATTTTAATTCTTTTAAATTTGTTGAGTTTTGTTTTATGGCCTTGGATATGGCCTGTCTTTGTATGTGTTCATAGGAACTTGAAAAGTATGTGTATCCTGCTGTTGAAAAGTATATGTATTCTGCTGTCGTTTGGTGAAGAGTTCCATAATGTTGATTAGATTCTGTTGGTTGGTGATATTCTTGAGTTATTCTATAGCCTTGCCCTTTTTCTAGTTGTTTCATCAGTTATTGGAAGGTGTTAATGTCCCTAACAACAATTGTGGATTTGCCTTTCTGTCTTTTCAGTTCTACTGGTTTTTGCTTCAACTGGAAGTTTGTAGCTCTGTTTTTTGGTACGTACACATTTAGAACTGCTATGTCTTCTTGGATTAAACTCTATGGCCTTACATAATGTCTCTTTCTGTCTTTGTTAATTTTCTTTACTGTGAAGTTTACTTTATCTCATTTTAATATTGCTACTCTTTCTTTCTTTTGATTACTGTTTGTATATCTTTTTCGATTCTTTTACTTTCTTTTATTATTATACTTTAAGTTTTAGGGTACATGTAAACAACGTGCAGGTTTGTTACATATGTATACATGTGCCATGTTGGTGTGCTGCACCCATTAACTCATCATTTACATTAGGTATATCTAATGCTATCCCTCCCTCCTCCCCCGATCCCACAAAAGGCCCCAGTGTGTGATGTTCCCCTTCCTGTCTCCAAGTGTTCTCATTGTTCAATTCCCACCTATGAGTGAGAACTTGTGGTGTTTGGTTTTTTGTCCTTGTGATAGTTTGCTGAGAATGATGGTTTCCAGCTTCATCCATGTCCCTACAAAGGACATGAACTCATCCTTTTTTATGGCTGCATAGTATTCCATGGTGTATATGTGCCACATTTTCTTAATCCAGTCTATCATTGACAGACATTTGGGTTGGTTCCAAGTCTTTGCTATTGTGAATAGTGCTGCAATAAACATATGTGTGCATGTGTCTTTATAGCAGCATGATTTATAATCCTTTGGGTATATACCCAGGAATGGGATGGCCGGGTCAAATGGTATTTCTAGTTCTAGATCCCTGAGGAATCACCACACTGTCCTCCACAATGGTTGAACTAGTTCACAGTCCCACCAACAGTATAAAAGTGTTCCTATTTCTCCACATCCTCTCCAGCACCTGTTGTTTCCTGACTTTTTAATGATTGCCATTCTAACTGGTGTGAGATGGTATCTCATTGTGGTTTTGATTTGCATTTCTCTGATGGCCAGTGATGATGAGCATTTTCTCATGTGTCTGTTGGCTGCATAAATGTGTTCTTTAGAGAAATGTCTGTTCATATCCTTTGTCCACTTTTTGATGGGGTTGTTTGTTTTTTTCTTGTAAATTTGTTTGAGTTCTTTGTAGATTCTGGATATTAGCCTTTTGTCAGATGAGTCAATTTTAGACCAATATCCCTGATGAACATTGATGCAAAAATTCTCAATAAAATACTGGCAAACCAAATCCAGCAGCACATCAAAAAGCTTATCCACCATGATCAAGTGGGCTTCATCCCTGGGATGCAAGGCTGGTTCAACATATGCAAATCAGTAAACGTAATCCAGCATATAAACAGAACCAAAGACAAAAACCACATGATTATCTCAATAGATGCAGAAAAGGCCTTTGACAAAATTCAACAGCCCTTCATGCTAAAAACTCTCAGTAAATTAGGCATTGATAGGACGTATCTCAAAATAATAAGAGCTATTTATGACAAACCCACAGCCAATATCATACTGAATGGGCAAAAACTGGAAGCATTCCCTTTGAAAACTGGCACAAGACAGGGATGCCCTTTCTCACCACTCCTATTCAACATAGTGTTGGAAGTTCTGGCCAGGGCAATCAGGCAGGAGAAAGAAATGAAGGGTATTCAATTAGGAAAAGAGGAAGTCAAATTGTCCCTGTTTGCAGATGACATGATTGTATATCTAGAAAACCCCACCGTCTCAGCCCAAAATCTCCTTAAGCTGATAAGCAACTTCAGCAAAGTCTCAGGATACAAAATCAATGTGCAAAAATCACAAGCATTCTTATACACCAATAACAAACAGAGAGCCAAATCAGGAGTGAACTCCCATTCACAATTGCTTCAACGAGAATAAAATACCTAGGAATCCAACTTACAAGGGATGTGAAGAACCTCTTCAAGGAGAACTACACACCACTGCTAAACGAAATAAAAGAGGACACAAACAAATGGAAGAACATTCCGTGCTCATGGATAGGAAGAATCAATATCATGAAAATGGCCATACTGCTGAAGGTAATTTATAGATTCAGTGCCATCCCCATCAAGCTACCAATGACTTTCTTCACAGAACTGGAAAAAACTGCTTTAAAGATTATTTTACTTTCAACATGCCTACATTTTTATAGCTGAAGTGAATTTCTTTTAGATAGCATATTGTTGGGTAATGTGTTTTAATCTGTTCTTCCAATGTCTTTCTTGTAATTGGTGTATTTAGACTATTTACATTTAATGTTACTATTCATATGTTAAAGCCTGCCATTTTATTTCTTGTTTTCTGTTGATTCCCTCTGTGTATTGTTTCTCTGACTCCCTCTGTTTATTGTTTCCCTTCTTCCTTTTTCCTGCCTTCCTGTGGATTACTGAAACATCTTTTTAAATTTCATTTTGATTTATACTAATGCTTTTAAGTGTACATCTTTGTATGGCTTTTTTAGGGGTTCCTTCAGGCATTTATTTACGCACAACTTACCAAATCTACTAGTGTCAACATTTTACCATTTCAAGTAAAGTACAGAAAACTTACCTCCTTCTGCTTTTCTTTTATATTCCCAGTTTATATTATTTTAAACATTTCTTTTAAATACACTTACAACTACATCAGACAATGTTATTATTTTCACCATCAAACATAATTTAGAAAACTCAAGAAGGGAAGGAAACTGTATTAAATTTGCCCATAACCTAACTGTACTAGGTTTCCACTAATACAACTCCAGCAGGAGGGGTGCCTCATGACTGCTGAGTGTGGATGGAAATCCAGGCTCCCAAGGTGATCTTCTGTATTCTCCCAGGGCCATTGTTACTGGCCAAAGGCATGAAAGTCCTGGCTCCCTACTCAACCTTCTCTGACACCACCCAGGTTGGATTTGGAGGTGAGAGTGAGGGAGTAGTTAGGGTTCTCCATTACAGCCTGGTGAATTTGGAAGTCTAGGTTTCCCACTTGACCTTTGCTGGCACAGATGGAAGTAGGGCCACAGGTGTTTTCAGTGGTGTTTGACTGGCATAGACTAGCTATATTCTTAAAGTTTCCTTGCCAGGTTGTTCTTTTCTTGGTACTTTGTCTAGAAAGAGAATGCTTTTGTTGGAACTTACTCTGTCTGCCCTCATTGGTATTTCCAGATTGCTGGCTTTTCCATCTCTACGTCTGAGGTGTATGAGGCAAAAAGAAATCTCGGGGAACACACCACTGTGTCTATTCATCAGTGCCAAGGTCCCTGGCCAATCTGCCTTTTTATCCTCCTTTCGGAGTCGTCTTATGTGTGTTTTCTATATAATTTCTAGGGTTTTTAGTTGTACTTGGCAGGAGAAACAATGAAAATTATGTCTACTCCATCTTCCCTCTGTGCCGTTTTCTACTTTCCCACCTCTTGCCTTTTTTTCATTTACTTATTGAAGAGAGGAGGGGTTTTGGTTTTTGTTTGTTTTAAAGAATTTCCAGCATTCTGGATTGGATGGTTGTATTCTTTTGTATCACTTAATACATTGTTTTATCTCCTATGTTACTACAATCTGCTCATTAGAACTAGAGACTTGATTTACTTCAGGTTTAATTCTTTAGAAGATTATTTTATGGAAAGTGTTGTAGAGATCTTCACACTAGGAGATGTGAAACATTTAGTCATTTCACTCCTAGGGAGTTTAAGGTTTACAAGAGTTAAGGATTTGTTTTCTTATTCATTGCATAGTTTCCCATCAACTTTCTCTGATGGTTTTTATATTCAGTTTTATTTCAGCCATAATAAAAGAGCACACCCTTTTCCCAAACACATTCTGAACAAATTGATAATAAAATGAAGTAGTAGCACTGGAGGTCAAGGGCTAAACTGGAAAACACAGCATAAAATAAGATGCAGCACCCCCCAAGAGAAAAGAATAGAGCTGAACCAAGAGTGTCCTTTATCTTTTCCATATTTATTGAGCAGACAAGTCACTCCACCTCTCCTGGAGCAGCACAGCAAAAGAATAAAAGATGCCAGGACCAGGCGCAGTGGCTCATGCCTGTAATCCTACCACTTTGGGAGGCCAAGGTGGGCAGATTGCCTGAGCTCAGGAGTTCAAGACGAACCTGGGCAACACAGTGATACCCCATCTCTTCTAAAATACAAAAAATTAGCCAGGCATGGTTGCAGTGAGCCGAGATAGCACCACTGCCCTCCAGCCTCGGCAACAGAGCGAGACTCTGTCTCCAAATAAATAAATAAAAGAGGCCAGGAGCTACACTAATAGAACTCCTATTGTATGAAGCAAAGAATAGGAATGGGAAATAGCACTCCTCTCTACAATGACACCAAGAAGAACATCTTTGCTTCATAAAAATCTCCTCTATAATAGTTTAATAAATGGCTGGCAGTGGTGACTTTAGTTATTAATACTGTAGTGCTTACTTGAAATTTGCTAAGTACTAGATCTTAAATGTCCTCACCATACGCACACACATACACAAAAGGGTAACTGTGTGTGGTGATGAATGTGTTGCTTAATATGGTGGAATATAGATATGGCAATAATTGTAAGTATATTTAAAGGCTCAGTATTTCAGAAACCTTGATCAAACATCTAATGACATCTCTGTATCAATATGAATACTCAGAGAAACAAAATGTCTTCTTCAAAGTATCACATCAATTTGAGGGCAGTCAATGCTGGATCTGAAATTCAGTCATCTAATGCCTACTCATTTGCTGCTTTCCAGCTATGCTTTTTCCTGAACAAGTGCAGAGAGGATTGTGTGCCCTCAGGCTAGAGTCCTAAACATTTTATTGCAACACTATGAAGGCAGGGCTTAAATCTCTTATTTATTGCTGTATATTCAGCATCTAGTGGAATGAGTGCTCAATAAACATTCTTAGAGGTTTTTTAGATATTAATATATATCCTCCACAAATGTCATTTTTTACCTCTACACAGAGCATCCTTTATTGAGATTCAATGAAGAACAATTTATCAGCTCTCTCCCTTTCCCAAAGTCTAGCTATTTATGATAATGTCTTTCCTTGACTACAGTGTGTAATTTTATGTTTCTTTTATCTCAACCGGTCAGTCTCAGGAACAAGCCTTATAATTCCCTAACCATGGTTAGGTTTTATCCTAGAAAAGGAACGAACAATATGTCCTGACTAAGATAAACCAGTTCATGATAGTTAAAAGACCATTCATTGAAATGGTAGAATATACAAACATTAGACAGAGTTCTTATGTGAAGCCTTTCCATCAATATTTTTAGCAGACATTTATGGAGCTCCTACTATGTGTGTGGGACTGTGTTAAATGCTGTACATTGCTTTTTCTCATCAAAACACCATAGCAATCCTATGAGAGTTAGTTGTTTTTATTTCCCCCTCTTTTAAAAGATAAAAACTGGGATGTAGAGATGTTACATAACTTGTCCAAGGAAGCATAGCCATGGTGTTGAGGCCGGATTCAATTTTAGATTTTTCTAACTAGAGAGAAGAGCTCTTACCCTCTATTCAGATCTATATTTGAATTTAATAGTTTAGGAGGCATGCTTGAGGTGGAAAAAGCATGAGATTCCAATTTAAGAAGACCCCATGGCCTCAGCTCTTACAACTATAGCTTTATGACCTAATACAAACTATGCTTACAAATTTCAGTCATCTACCCTACTTCCTCAATTTTTTCATTGTATTGATACCTCCTGTACTATTATTTACTTAATATTCACTAGATATCCTTCTTTAAGAAGATAGCTCTGAAAATAAGTACAATGAAGATAATAGCATTAAATTCTTCCCAAATACTCCACAATGCTTTAAACAGGACTATTATTTTCCCTCTTCTCCTTCCTGCCCTGCTTCCTTCTCTTTCAGAGGTTAGCAAGTGTTATGGAGGTGTTAAGGACATGGTGGCGCCAAACTGAGACTTTCTTCTTGATGTAATAAAAAACATTTAATAAATAATTGATAAGGGAGTAATTTTCTGACGGTGTGACTCAATGTGATTTAATATTGTACATCACCTAATATCACCTCCCATTTTAAGTATGTGCTCCACAATTTGAGATTCATTGGCTTGAACTCTGAGCATTTTTGTGAAAATCTAATGTAACAATGGATATGAACTCACCCAGCAAACTGGAAAGTTCTTTTGCAACTCTTCCCTTTGGATTAAAGAAACATCAATCCATAACCTGGCTGTAACATTAATAGCACCTCTAGCTGTTCTCCCTCCTACACTAATTTAGATTTCTTCCAATACTACCTAGAAGATGTTTAGTAGCTGAGTACTGAAGGTATATAAACTTTATATGAGTTCAGTTGGAAGAGAAATCACTGGTTACAGATGTGAGGAAACACGTATAATATGCTGTTTACGCTTCTGATGATGGGGGCTGTCAACAGCTCTTAATGCAACACATACCTATGTGCTGTGGACTCTATTGAGACAAAACAAATGGGGATTCTAACCTCAGAGAGCTAAAAGTTTTGCATAGACTATCAAAGCTAAGACTCAAGGCCAAGTGTTAGTCTTGTCAAGACCTTGCTAGAGAAGTGTTGAATTATATTTGGGAAATTCTGAATAGCTAGATGTTTATTCATCTTTATTTTATCTCCTGCAGCACAAACTGGGCCCCAGTAATGCATCAAGTACTATGGTCAGTGCTAATTATTTTGGTAGCACTCAGCTGACATATACAGAGTGCTAACTACAAATGAGGCTCCATGGGCGTCAGTATCACACCCTCCTCACAACTGTCTGTAATTAATCCTTATTCTATAGAAAGGAAATGGAGGCACAGAGAATGCACATGCTAAATGGTCAAGTGAGTTTTGAACCCTGCTTCAATTGACCCCACAATCTTGGCTGTAGCTACTGAGCCTTATTGTCTTACCCCAAAAACAAAGAAATAAATGTATTCTACTCTGTAGGAGTTCCCGTGTTCTATTGCCGCCTTCCATCTTAGAAGGCATGGGCAGTACCAAGTTCTGGAGTAACGACAAGGTGTCTGCCTTCCTCGTTAACAAGCTCTGTTGGAATCGTTCAGATGGCATTCTTAATGTTCCCGAAACCCGCTTAGTGTTTGTTTAATTATAATGTAGTCTGGCACTTTGACATTTAATTTTGTTTGGTTGTAATTATCTTCCATGAGAGTAAGAGCAGAGTTGGATTATATTTACTTCCTTCCTTCCGTCCTTTCTTTCTTTATTTTCCCTCCTTAGCACGCAAATCTGATCATGACTCACTAGGTTTTGATGAGCCTCAGTTCTGGGTGAATGACCTCAGATCAGCCTTTGGGGAGGAGCTGTGCCTCCAGCTCAGGTCAGCCTGGTGGGAGCCAGTGAGGCTGCTCAGGCACCTCGCGGAGCAAAGAGCAGCACGGCACTGCTGTAGGTCACCACAGAAAGCATGCTGCCTCCCTCAGCGGCTGATGGTGTGGCTCAGGTCAGAGGAAAGCCTCACCAAGACAGTGGGGACTCTGCTGAGTGGCCTCTGCTTTTCTTTCCAGATAATTAGGATATTTCAAAACAAATGGCAGTGATCTCTCAAGAATCTCATTTCTCTGGGATCAGTTTATATTTGGCTTTGTAGTCCTATTAGGAAAATTGCCTTCTTTTGAATCAGGACTATCCTTTAATAGATGGTACAATGTTTCAAAGAGCAAAAGTGTCTTCCACTGACATACAATGTTTATGCTCACATAATGATCTGACTTGACCGCCACAACAACCCCATAAGAGTTTTCTATAATTAGTTATTTGCATATGACCATTGCAATTTTCACCGTATCCATTCTTATATCCAAACATATAACTCAATATTTTTCTTTCAATCACTCTATTTAAATAAAGGTAAGTGTTCTACCATACAGTTATGTCAGAATTCCACAATGTTTAGAAGGGAGGGTAAAAATCTGTGAGGTCTGTAAACGGACCTCATATCTCTTAACCTTTAGAATTTTCCACTGGCATGTCTGTCTTAATGACCTCAAAATGCCACTAGTTTCTGTAGCCCCTACCTCTTTTGATACTTGAGTTTACTGCTATCTAAAGAGAACCTTAGCATCATTATGATCCTATGTGATTGAAAATGGACTTTTCTAAGTTTCTTACATCTCTTTAGCAGCCAAAACAAAAAATCCTTTTTCAGAATTTGGAAAATGGGTAGTGAAAGGCAGAGTGGGAAAGAAAATAGGAACACACAGTCATAGCCACAGAGGTCAAGTTGAACCACTTAACCACTGTTGGTGCATCCTTCTAGGCCAAAAGAAGGAGTGAGGGAAATAGGAAGAAAGGCATTATGTGGTGGAGGCTATTGAGGGTATTTGGAAATTGAGGTAAGAGGTTACGAAGCAGCCTTGGAGTGTGGGAGAATTGGGTGGCAGAGGGACAAACCTACTGAGACCGACTGCTATGTGTCACAGGTTGGGGGGCCTAGGAAGCAAACCTTCAGTTAGAGACTAGATTGAAGAAATGGATCAGAGAAAACTTGGATCACTGGATCAACACCTGGGGAGGGCAAAGGGATGGGAGCAGGCTGGGGCAGAGGAAGAAGGTGAGCTACAGCACAGTCACAGGAAAGACAGCAGCTGAGCTGACCCTGCAGGGAGTTCTAAAGGCAGGATGACCCTCAGAGCTCTTTCCAGCTGGGGCGAGGGGCCTGGACTTGGGTACCCATCATCAGTTATTGAATGTGGGTTGTCCGAGGAAGAGTGAGTGACTTCGAGTGAGGCAGCCCTCCTCAACTAAGGTGATTCCTGAAGGATCTGATGGCAGAGCATTCCCAGCAAGCAGTGTGACCAGAAGCTAAGATAATATGGCCTTTATTCCTGAATTCCTGAGGGATATCTGGAAGGCATATCACAGCATCCCCTATCCTGTGAGTTATAAACTGGACCTCACTTAATATTTTTCAAAAGCCCAAGTAAAGTTTGGAGATCTTTTTTTTTTTTTTTTTTTTTTTTGAGATGGAATCTCACTGTGTCACCCAGGCTGGAGTGCCGCGGTGCAATCTCGGCTCACTGCAACCTCCACCTCCCGGGTTCAAGCGATTCTCCTGCCTAAGCCTCCTGAGTAGCTGGGATTACAGGTGCGCACCACCGCACCCGGCTAATTGTGTGTGTGTGTGTGTGTGTGTGTGTGTGTGTTTTGTGTGTGTGTGAGTGTATTTTTAGTAGAGATGGGGTTTCACCATGTTGGCCAGGGTGGTCTCGATCTTCTGACTTCATGATCCACCCACCTCAGCCTCCCAAAGTGGCTAACGCCTGGGATTACAGGCGTGAGCCACCACGCCCGGCCTGGAGTTCCTTTTTAAACAATATTTTTAAGTGGTACATTTAAAATAAGAGTGTGCAGAGACCAAGCCACATGAGGCCCCAGAAATTATTAGATTTATACCCAGAAATTTAATATTAGGCTTCCAAAGCCCTTAACTGGTACTTGTTCACACAACACAAATTCCCATAAATAGGAAAAAAATGAGATGGGGAAAAGTGGCTTTTGTTATATTTTCATAAAACAGTCATGCTGACTTCCAAAATTAGATCTTTTTGGACTCTGAATAAGGAGATTTAGAGTTTTGGCCACATCTGGGTTTTATTTTTATCGAATTTTGATCAGCAAGAGTAAAAGTAGTGATCTGCTTGGAGTTGCTGTCAGATAAATTAGGAATAAAAGAATGTATTTTAATGAGCCTGCTCTTGTGCGTAATGCATTATGTAACAGTATATTGTAACAAACTTGCACATCCTGCACATGTACCCCAGAACTTAAAAGTTGATAAAAAATAAATAGTATATTTGAGTGGATGGAATGAATCAAGTAAACAAAATCTACCTTAAGCATAAAAAATACCAAAACCAACACCTTAAGTGTAAAAAAGGGGAGAAAGAAGGAATCGTTAGGGTCAACATATCTGCAGCACAGTCTAAAATGATGTTGTCACATTGGCTTCATTCTCAGGCAGGCTCTCCCAACGATGGAAATTGGCAAACTTATCATCCCAGATTCAGTTCTGAGCAGAAAGGTGTCTCTCCTACCAATAATTCCAGCCAACTCTGTGAGACTGATACTCTTTGGTTTTTATTGGCTCACTTGAGTCATATGCCCATCCCTGAACCAGTCACTGAGGTTGGCAGGTAAGGTATCTGCATTGACCAGGTGGGTATTATGTGCCCATCCTGAAGCTAAGACACCCCATCAGCCCCTTTGTAATCACGAAGATTGAAAATCCAGTAGGGGTGATTCCCGAGGGAAAATCAACATGCTGCCACCATAAAATGGATAAATGAATGTCAAGAACACCTGGCATGTACTATCTTTTCAGACCAAGGTGAAAATTCTGCCTCTGCCACTTTTATTTGGAAAGTTACTTCTATTCTCTTTCCTTCACTGTTCTCACATATAAAGTGGAGCAGATGATTCTGACTTTGCAGGATTGTTGTAAGGACAGTTGTTAATTTATAAATAACAGGTCTTTGGACTATAGAAGGTGCTCATTAACTAAAAATTACCATTGTAGTTAATAGCAAGCCCACTCTGGGCTCTGTGCTGGTGTTTCCACAAGTTATTAATTCACTTCAGTTAGAAACCTATGAAAGCCTTTAAATTGGACCAAGCATCAAATGACTTCCATCTTTTCACAGGATATTTAATATTATCCTAGCACCATGAAGAGAAAACCACGTGAAATCTCAGCATTCTTACCCTGCACACAAATTGGGAACAAGAAAATCATTCTGTCTCTAAGGATCATGATAAACAAATGTGTTTGTTGCCTAATTTTGAATTTTAATCAAAAGATGGAACAGAAATAGAATTCTTCAGGGTACATTTAGCAAGCCCAAATAGCAAGAACACACCCTCCAAATGGTACCCAGGTGGCTATTAAGTACATCAAAGGCAGGAAACCCAGGAAAGGACGAATGAATGTGAAATTCAAGTGTGATGCTTTTTGATGTGAGCCACTGAAAGGTTAGAGATAAATGAGAGTGTACACCTAAAAGAAAGGGATCTGAGCTGACCCCTAAAAGAAGATAGGGTGTCATCACCAACTGCTTCCTGAGGACACATATCTCATCTGCTATTGTGGGGATGCAATGCCAAGAGCACCATGTGAGATGAAATAGAGCCCATTGTGCATCTTATGGTCAGACAGACCTGGATATGCATTCTGTTGTGTGAACTTGGGAAAAATGTTTGATTCCTAGGGCTTCGGGTTCCCCATTCTTTCACGCATTCCCAGTAATGCTCTGGCTCTAGGCTGATTATTTTTTTTAAATGTCTTAAAAATGCACCCCTCCTCGGGGCCTTCCCCCACATTGTTCCTTTGGCCTGGAATGCTCATCTCTAACTTCTCTGGCTACTCAGCCAAGGCCTCCTCCTTCCTGGAAGTTGTCTCTGCTTTCCTGTAATCATTGCACCTTCATAGCCCACTGAACTCCTCCAGAGCCCTCTGTGCTCTTCTTTGCATCTGTTGTTAGACCATCAGTCCCATGCAGCTGGAAATCACTCCGACTATGATCCCAGCTGGATACCCAATGCCAAGAATAGTGCAGGGCCATAGTAAGTCCTCAACATTTGTTGAATGAATTAGTCATCATCAAAATAAGGTATACTGGGTTTCATCATGACTCAGTTCCTTCTTAATAATAATCTTTGGCCTGTTTATACAGGAAGACATCTAGGGATAGCTCTTTTTGGAAATCTATCTTTATTCAGGGCCTTAGCCAGGCTTGAGAATGGAGCTATCTACCACTCATCCTTCCTGTTCCCTCCCTGGGGGCCCACTCACCCTAGACCACTGCAGAATCTGCCTCACTGTGACATAGGAAGTCCATAAAATTTGCACCAATGTGTCTCTGTGACTCTAAGTCTCATATAGCCATTTATTTTGGCTTCCAAAGGATGTCCATATCTTAGTCAAGTAATGGGCATCCACTGAGCATCAACTTTGTGCCTTTCCCTGGATGAAGTAATCTATACTCACCATTGTCTGAATTGGAAAAGTTCTCTTTCTGAATGTCATTTGTGTCAATAGCACCATAAGCATCCACTACCATATTGTGTGTGCTGCATACCAATCGTTGCTAACACCTATGAGAATTATGTGCCACACACACAAAATATATACATGTATGATACATACCTATTGACTCAATCGTCATAGGTATGATACATACTATACTCAGTATCCATAGGTATGATACATACCTATTGATGACAACCCTATAAGATTGGCAGAATTATTACCTCTCATAAAAATGAGAAAATTGAGACAAAGGAAGATTTTGCTTGCTATGATCATATAGGAAGACAGTGGCAGAGCTGAGAGGTGAACCCAGATGACTGGGTTTGGAGTCTACTCACTTAACTCCTGTGCTAACCCCATTTTACAGAAGAGGACACTGAGCTTATGAAAGTAATTGTATGTACCCGATGTCTCGTGGCTAGTAAACAGCAGAAGCAAAATAATAATTCAGATGTGCTTTACTCTAGTGATTTCGTTCTTAATGACCAGATCCCATTGCCCCTTCCTAAGCTGTGCAACCTCTTCTCAGATGTGAGCAGTGAGCCAGCATTCTAAGTGTGAGCTTGTATATAAGTAATCTTCCACTCTATTAGGACTAGCAACTCCATCACCTAACTAAAATACATTACTAATAATTATTATTTGTGTAATGATACATTTATTATAGAAAAGAGAAAACATGAGAATCAGTCCCACAAATGGCACCACACATCCTTCCTTCTTTAAGGTCATGCATTAGTATACTCAAAGTGGAATATTAGGTTGCCTAATTCCAGGCGGTAAGAGTGAGGTGTTCAGAAATGCTACTTCTCTCTGGTTTCAGAGGCAAAAGTCAAATAGATTCTCATGTTACGCCATTGTACACAAACTCTTCAAATTATCATTTTCTGTCCCACATTTGCCCAACAAGAGGAATGACCATACACTCAAAAGAACCTCTAAAATAAGGCTACTCATAATCCTTGACATCTAGTGTGTGTGTGCATTTTTTTATGGAATTTTGTTATCTTTCTCATCCACCTGAGCATCACCTGGGAAATAGAGCTGCATCCTCATAAGGCTGCTGAGAGAATCCAGGGAGATAACGTATGGGGAAGGTACTTTGAAAACTGCAAAGTGCTGAACACATAGAAAGCAGTATTGTCATTATTGTCCCTGGAATTCAGTTATACTCCAGATGCCTGATGGTTCAGACTTAATATCCAGCCCAAAGGAAAACTGTCATTTGTTTTCCAGAAGGTGGTAATGAGCTAGGCCTCCATTTCTTACCAGAGAATGCTGTCACTCAGTAAGACACATTTTCTTTTTTATTATTATTATAGTTAACTTTTATTTATACAAGTGGTTTTTGGATAAATTATTTTTGAAAAAAAACTGCACTGAAGGATCAAAGCTAAATCTCTAGTTTTCTCGATTCATGCCGATTCCCACCTGCCTGCCTTCCTCAAAGGCAAGGAATGTACTCACTCTAGTAGTGTATTGTGATTCTTCTATATATATTTTCCCATTTCTGTACATACCTATGGCCCTGGAAAACTAAATGGTGTGGATGGGAGTCTCAAACATACATGACAGCATTCCCTACCAATTGTTCTACAACTTCGACTCAACCATAAGTCACTGAAAAATATATTTTCTTTATATGCTTGTTACTTACACACCTAAAGCACTCATTAAAAAAGTTGCATGGTATTGCACAGGATCAAACACACCAAAACATTTTCTCTCTTCCCCCACTGACGAATATCTAAGTTATTTTACTTTTTTCCTGTATTACACATAAGGCTAAAAAAAAAACAGCCTCATACATATCTCCTTGTGCATGTATGTGAGGGTTATTTTAGGATAAATACTAAAAAGTACAATTAGTGAGTCACAGAGTACATAGGTCTCCAAAGTAGCTGCTTATTTTATATGTATTATTTTCATTAATGTTGGACTGTTGGAGAATATTTCATTTTCCTTCTCGTTTTCCCTTCCTTCCTCCTTTCTTCTTTCTGTCTTTTTTTTTTTTTTTTTTTTTTTTTTTTTTTGACAGGGTCTTGCTCTGTCACCATGACTGGAGTGCAGTAATGTGATCATGGCTCACTGCAGCCTTGACCTCCTGGGCTCAAGCCATTCTCCCACCTGAGCCTTGCGAGAAGCTGGGGCTGCAGGTCTGCTCCACCACACGTGGCCAGTGGTTTTTGTTTGTTTTGTTTTGTTTTGTAAAGACGGGGGTCTCGCTGTGTTGCTCAGGGTGGTCTTGAGCTCCTTGCCTCAAGCCATCCTCCCACCTCAGCCTCTCAAAGTACTGGGATTACAGGTGCGAGCCGCAGTGGCTTGTTTCTCGATATTGTCACGGAACTTTTGTCAAACTTCATGTTTGTTAATCTAGTGAATAATAAATGGTATTCTCTTGCTGCCTCGTTGCTGGAGACACATTTCTGTTCATATCTTTTGTTTGTCTACTGAACATTTTCTTTTTGTTATTGACTTGTAATAGTTATTTACATACTGTACTCACTTTTATTACAAATATTTTATAAGCAGATATATTTTAAATCTATTTTCCCTATCAGAATGTAATCTCCCAAGGTCAGGATTGTATTTATTTTAGCCAATACTTCCCCCCCACCAGGTCGTAGCATTAATATATAGTAGGTACAGAATAAATATTTGCTCAACTTCCAAATGAGCTTTGGAATAGGACAGACCTGAATTCAAATCTTAGCTCTTATCCTTTCTTACCTATGTGACCTTGAACAAGTCTCTTAACCTCTTTTAATCTAACTTTCCTTGACTATAATACATTTTGTAATTCTATTTTCCGCTCATTCTTTCTTTTTAAGATGATATCAGAGCCTAACTTTAACCTTACTCACTCTAATCCAGAAATTGTTGTAAATTAAATCTGATTTTGGATCTTCCAAGGGATTATTACTAGAAAAATCAGAAAGCTCCGCTCACAATGGGGCTGTCCTGGTTTGGTCCCTGAGCACAGACATTAAATGAAACTCTGACATTTTGTATTTGCTTTCTTAAGGATCTGGCAATTGCATCTGTATTTTTTTCCTTCAAAATGGCAAAATCTGTTACCTTTTCAGCAAATAGCTCTCAACTTTTCTAGATCAGAGGCGTCATTCAGCTTTCTTCCAAAGAAAAAATGCTCCCCAGATATCCCTAAGCAGTAAGGATGCTAAATTGCTGTAGGCCACACTGCCAAGATATAACCAGACAAAGCTAAAACATTGAGTCTCATTTGATTCAGAATCATTTCTCCAGAATTTTAGCTCTGAGGGAATATAAATATGTTCAGAGAAGCAAAAGTACCTTAAGTAATTATTCTTTTAGAAAATTTTCTTACTAAAAGCAAATATCAACTACTAAAGGAATACTGAGTATTAGTATCAGATAAGGTTTGCAATTATATTTATAGGGCATAATTTATCTAATGAAATCTTCAGTATAAACAGATACATCCATCATAATAGACTTATTATGCATCTACTAATCTATACCACCCTATGAAAAGCAGCATGCTCCCTTAACTCACACATGGTAGATAATGATAGGTTTAAAAGCCCTAAAGCAGACTTGCTTCAGGGCCTGACTACTGATCATTAAACAATTCCAGTGTTTTAGGAAAAAAAAACATACCAGTTGCTAGTTTCTGGCTCCAGTTTCCATGTTTTTCAGGGAGAAAGCTGTTGAATAGCTATTCTTCTCTGCCTAAACCAAAAGGTTATTGGAAATAATATTACCAAATGCAATTTACACATGGATTCTTGCTTCTATTGAGTGATTCCTTTATAAGAAATCTTGAGAAGTAGAAATAAATCTTTTTATGACTCTTTATGTGAATTTTTCCTACTGATTTTCCAGAAGGGTTCCACACATTTTCAGTGTGGCTGGCAAAATATGTGTAGTAAAAACAACAGTAACAAAAATGCTAGCTTCTGTTTATTCAGTAATTGCTGTGTGCCAGGCACTGTGCTAAGCACTTTATACACAGTATCCTACCTGAAACTCATAACAATCCTGTGAGGAAAATACTATAATTATGTATATTTTCAAATAGATATGATGAGGTTCAGCGAATCAGAGAGGCTAAGTAAGATACCTAAGGTCACACAGCTCACCTTACATGTGCTAGTGCTGTCTTCCCATTACATATGAGGTAATAGTAATAACTAGCTGTGATAGATAACAAACCTTGAATGTTTAATATATGCCAGGTTTTGTACATATATACATATTATATATATGTTAGCTATTTCAGTGTACATAGCTTTATCACTGCAACTTTATCTGCATTGAGTATCATACTTAAATGTTCTTTTTTTTTTTTTCTCATCTGGTGGGTACAAAGTCATTCCTTGGAATTTTACATTTTTCCTATTTTGAGGGATTTAAAAGTTCTAAAACATTCCATTTTACTTAATCTCTTTACCTCAAATTCCTCATTTGTTTTGAAGATTAAATGAATAAGAACCTGGAAAGGATTCAAAGCAATGGCTAGCCCATAGAAAGCAGCCTAATCATGCTAGTTAGCTATTACATAATAATAACCACACAGGCACAACCAACATCCATGGTTGAACTCTTGACCAGACAGAAAACAGCTACGACGTGTTATAAACTTACTTCCTTGGAGTGATTACCACTGCACATTGCATAGTCTTTTGTGTGATATCCACTCCACAATTAGTTCTGGAGTTGGTATGCCCTCACTATAAAAGGACTCTCTAATTGCCCTTCAAATCAGTGATTCATCCATATCACAAGGTTCCTCAAGATCTTGCTTCTTGGAAAAGCTATTAGCCTAAAAATGAAACTTCAAGAGCTCCGTTTCTGACAAAGTGAGTTTTGTAGAAGTGAAACCTGAGGCAGAAGATTATAAAATCAACTCTGTGAGCAAGTCAATATCCCATGTCTAGGGGGAGGAAGGAGGGGAGAAGTTTTCAGTCACTCCTTCCCAAGGCATCCTAAATCAGTATCCCTTTCAGAAACAGTATTAGTTCAGATATCACCTCTCTTTTAGCCAACATCTTCAGCTGCCAGACTGACAACATCCTTTTTCTTAACATGTCAAGAACACTCCTGGATAAATCTCTGGGCTATCAGTCTTTAGTTTGAAAAGATGTATGATGGAGGCCTGAGGTCTTCCTTCAGCTCAGGGACCATCAATACTTAAAATCTGGCATAGACGCAAACTGTAGCTTTTAAATATTTCATACCTGCATTTTCTTTTATTTCCTGTGAGAACTCTCTGCCTATAACTTCAGGCTTCTTGAGTACTAGACAGAATAAGAGGGAACAGCCTAAAACTTTAAAAACATTAACATTGGCCAGGCGCGGTGGCTCACGCCTGTAATCCCAGCACTTTGGGAGGCCGAGGCGGGTGGATCACGAGGTCAGGAGATCAAGACCATCCTGGCTAACACGGTGAAACCCCGTCTCTACTAAAAATACAAAATATTAGCCGGGCATGGTGGCAGGTGCCTGTAGTCCCAGCTACTTGGGAGGCTGAGGCAGGAGAATGGGGTGAACCCGGGAGGCGGAGCTTGCAGTGAGCCGAGATCGCACCACTGCACTCCAGCCTGGGCAACAGAGTGAGACTCTGTCTCAAAAACACAAAACAAAACAAAACAAAAACAAAAAAATTCACATTAAAAATGTGGTGGTGGGGAAGGGAGGAGTTAATTCAAGAAGGCTTTAGGGAGGGAGAGCAGAGAAAGTGCTGTATTGGGATGCAAAGTATCTTGGGACTATTATTTACTGAGATCTGGAACCACCTAACTTGTCTTCAGAATCATAGGCCAGGAAAATGCAAGGCTGATTTAAACTGGTAGTTTTTAAACTTTGTTTAATGCAGCAAAACTTAAAAAATCTTAGTTAGAACTCTGGTGTATAAAACAGAAATTGAGCTAATCTGATGAAAACAAAACTGAGTGGTCTAGAGTTTTACCTACTTTGCCTCCCTTTCATTTATTCCCTTACTTCCTTTTTTCTTCCTAATTCCTCCCTCATTCTCCTTTTTCTAGCAGCTTCTAAGGCACTTTTGAGAAACTCTTGGACCCAGAGAATGACAGTTATAAAACCACTACATTCAGCAATTCCTGAGGTCTTACTCACTCTGAAGTTCTATGATATCAGAAGCCAGGTCAATACTAGACCATCTAATATGGTACAGAAGAAAGACTACCAATTTTGGCATTAAGCAGATTCAGTTTCAACCTATACCCTGCCACTGACTAGCTGTATGACTTTGAAAAAATCAGTTACTTTCTCTATAAAAACCTTCATCTCATCTGAAAAATGGAGAAGATTATAGCTTCCTCAAAAAATACGATAATGGCTCACAAAAGCATTCAAGAGACATTAATTCTCTTATCTTTTGGGGCCTAAGAATTGCCTTTAAAGAAAATAAAAAGTGACATTGAGACAAGTATAGAAATAGCTTTAGCAAAGAAATCATTTTGATATATGTAAAGTACTCACAATATTGTGGGAAATGGAATCTCCAGTTACTCTTGGGGATGGACAGAGGATGGAAAAGGTGGTCACTGTTGTAGGGTGGTGTGGTGAAGAAGAGAGGGTGAACCTTTTAGAAGGGCCTGGGCTATAAAATGATCAAGTGAATACTTTGCTTCTGGGGACATGGCTCACCCCAAGTTTGATTGTCCTTCTTGGTCTTCTGTAAATGAAGTCAACTCCTTAATTAAGAAGGGGTTTCCAATTCAAAAGATGACAAAGTAACTGCATAGATAGAGCATAAGAGCTGGCACTTGGCAGTAGTGCCTTGAAAAAAGGTTAAGTTTTTGGATTTTGAGTGGGAAGTAAAAGCAAATGGAATCTTAGGCTCCAACAATAAAAGCATGGTATCTAGAATGAAAAGATATGCCCTCTTTATTCTTTGCAATGTCAAATATACATAGAGACCTGTATTTGAATCTGCCACTTTAGAGTGTACTTTCAGCCGGGTGCGGTAGCTCACGTCTGTAATCCTAGCACTTTGGGAGGCCAAGGCGGGCGGATCACGAGGTCAGGAGATTGAGACCACAGTGAAACCCCGTCTCTACTAAAAAATACAAAAAAAAAAAAAAAAAAAAAAATTAGCCAGGCGCGGTGGCGGGCGCCTATAGTCCCAGCTACTCGAGAGGCTGGGGGAGGAGAATGGCGTGAACCTGGGAGGTGGAGCTTGCAGTGAGCCGAGATCACTACACTGTACTCCAGCCTCAGTGACAGAGCGAGACTCCATCTCAAAAAAAAAAAAAAAAAAAAAAGTGTACTTTCAGAGGAATGTATTCAGATAACAGTAACTAAATGATGGGGGAATCTAAACCACAGTCCCTGAGGAATATCTGAGGGGACCACAGATGGCGAACTGGGAAGAAGGTAAGGCCTGGGATATAGCTGGCTTCAGATATCTGAAGAGAAGTTACAGTTTTTAAGGATTCTTTTGGTGCCAGCTACAGAACCGACTCCAACTGACTTAAGCAGAAGGACAGTTACTGAAAAAGTATCTGAAGCTCATGGAATTGACATGAAGGACAGAGACTCAGACTTAAAAATAGGCAGAAACCAAGACATTTCTTGGGCTAGGAGGCAGGAATACATCAATGTTCTCATGGTAGGAAAAGCTACATCAGGACCTATGGCTAGAATGAAGGAGATGCAAAATGTTGGACTTTGCACCATTTAAGATTCAAATTCCTGCAAGAGGCCATCTGATTAGATCAGTTTTAGTCCCAGCGCCTGCTGCACTGAGGGTGTCTTAGTCTCTTCTGGCTGCTACAACAAAATACCATAAACTGAGTAGCCTGTAGACAGAGATATTCTGTCATGAAGAGACGGCATATACCTGGTACTGTGCCTGTATTCTTGATGGACATCACTAGTTAATTGCACTTTTTTGCAGAGCCTGAATGTGGCCTTGGGAAATAACTTTGTTTAGAAATAACTTATTTCTAAAGGTGGTCTGGAAGTCCAAAATTAAGGTGCTGGCAGATTTGGTGTCTGGTGAGTGCCCATTCCTCATAGATGGCACCTTCTTGCTATGTCTTTCCATGGTAGAAGGGAGCTTGGGGCCTCTTGTACAAGAGTACTAATCACACTCATGAGGGTCTGCTCTCATGACCCAATCACCTCCCAAAAGGGAGGTTAGGTTTCAATGTATGAATCTGGGGGGATACAAACATTCAGACCGTAGCAGGTGGACCTTGCCTGTGGTAGACTAGATTATGGTGCCAATAGTTTACTCCCTCCCAAGTAGCATAACTGTACATCCACATTCTGCCATATAACTTCGTATCTCCTCCCAATGAAGCATATTTTCTTGCATCTTGTCTTTGTATTGAACCACGTAACTTTCTCTGGCTGATTGAAGGACATAGAAGTGAAAGTGTTGTCAGTTCCTAGTCTGGACCTTAAAAGGCTTCCCCTATTTTTGCTCATTATTTTGTGCTTATGCTATTTCCATGAAAAGAAAAATGCCTATGACAGACTGTTGTTCAGTGGAAATGAGAGTCAAATGAAGCAGAGCCACATGAGTGAACCATTCCCCAACCTATTCTGTAGAGGATGAGCAAGCTCAGCCAAGGTTAACAGAGCCATTCTCATGACCTATAGATGCACAAAGAAAAGAATGCTGATATTTGTATGAAAATGATTCTGCAGCTCTTACACAGCAGTAGCTAACTGATACATGGGCTTTTCTACTTATCTTCTTAGTGAGGTACGATGTGTTAATTATCTATCGGTGCATGAGAAAATACCCCAAAACGTAAAGACATAAAACAACAATAGATATTTATTATCCCACAGAGATTCGGCAGGTCAGAAGTCCAGAAGCAGCTTAGCTGGGAGGGTCTAATATGAGTTTTTGCATGAAACTGCAATCAAGATGTCAGTCACGGCTGCAGAAACCTGAAGGACTGAGTGATTTGCTTCCAAGATGGGTTACTCACACCAGTGGCACGTTAGAGCTGCCTGTTGGCAGAATGCCTTATTTCATTGTCATGTGGCTTTCTCCACAAGGCTGCTTATATGTCCTCAAAACATGGCAGCTGATATTCTACACAGCAAGAAACTTCCCAGGAGAGAGATCAAGGAGGAAGCCACAGTGCCTTTTTCGAGATAACCTGGGAAGTCATACACCATTGCTGTCATCACATTCTATTCATTGATGAGTCACCGAGCTGAGCCCACACTTAAAGGGAGGGGAATTAGGCTCCACCACCCAAAGACAGGAATGTCAAAGAATTTGTGGACATATGTCAAACCCACCACAGGCAAGTACTAGGTTAACTCATCAAATTGAACAAAATAGGGAAGAGGTAATTTCCCAAAATTAAACAAGGATTCTGTAGGAAAAGGAAGCAGAGCAATCTAAATTAATTAAATGGCAGTATGGCCAGTGTGTGAAGAGGTATAGCAACACAGAATGGCTTGATACATATGATGGAAAATCCTCTGAGGGTGTCCAGAAGGAAAGCAAAATTGGCACAAAAGCAACAAATGGCAGAGGCAACGTGGGGGTATAGGAATTAGATGTAATACACAAAAAAGGGTTTTTTTTTTTTAATGATGATAACAAGAGGACCCAACTCAAGAGGGAGGTGGTTTATGAAAACATCTTTGAGGCCTATAATGCAGGTGGGAAAAGGAAAAGAGATAAAGACATGGCATTCATGTACTCATAAAAGTATTAAAAGGAAGTCTGCAGGCAGAGTGGCGTGGGGGTGGGTAAGGGAAACGACAAAGCAAGTACCCAAGAGGATAGCTGAATTTTCTTCTGAGTGGCCTGCAGGTGTGTATGCACTCAGGCCATCCACGAATCAAATAAATGCTTGATGAGAGCCATTTAGTTAAGAGCATGCGATAGCTACGGTCAATTAGAAGTAAGAAGAAAAGGAGAGTGATGATCATTATGTCTGTTGCCGAGTAGAACCGTATAAGGCGTGGCTAGGAAGTGCCACTCCAATCACAGGACATCAGTGGTCATGTCTCCCTCCCTCCCATGCTGTTCCTAAGGACAAAGAATGAGAAGGTAGGGAGAAAACACAGAAAAGCATCGTTATCTGCACACTGGCTTCCCCGGGTGGTCTGTGCAGTTTTGAATGGCATTAACTGAACATTTTAGAGTCGTGTGTCTAGCCCAGAGCATAAAATGAACTATGGAATCAGGTTAATGACAGAAAAAAAAGACAGAGCTATTCTCTCATGAAGAGATGGCATATACCTGGTACGGTGCCTGTATTCTTGATGGACGTCACTAGTTGATTGCACTTTTTTGCAGAGCATGAATGTGGCCTTGGGAATCCTTGTGGGAATCAAAATTGTGCTCCAAACAGCTGCTACCAATCTAACGAAGTGGTAGTGCAGGATGAACCGAATATGTCATCCCTGGGCTCAGTCTCTCTGAAAGTTGGGAAACATGAGGCCAGTAGGAGATAAAGAAAGCAATGTCTTCTGCCAGAGAGACACCTAGAGAACAAAGTCTTCTCCAGTTTGCTGATCCTAAGACAGATGCATTTCTCTCTTCAGACAAATAGGCCCCTGCTGTTCATCCTTAATTTCACATATTCAACCTACGTGCTCATAAATGAAGAGCAATATTGCAGAGGAAGGAGCCCCTGGCAGCCAGAAGGAGGAAGGAGGGGTTTGAAGAAGACACTTTCTAGATCATCCATTATTGACATTTTGGGCTGGGTAATTCTTTGTTGTGGGGCTATTCTGTGCACCCTGGGATGTTTAGCAGCATCCCCGGCCTCTGAACATGAGGAGCACTCCCTGCAAAGTGGTGACAATCAGAAATGTCTCCAGGCTTTGTCAGACGTCCCTGGGGCCTGGGGCTAAGGGTAGAAGGGGGAGAGGCAGAATCTGCACCAGTTGAGAACCACTGCTCTAAATTATAAAACTCAGAGGATAGAAATTCAATATGAATTCCAGTTCTCATCCCAAAATCATGTTAGTATTTTATAAACCAGCGTCTGTGATGACAAGAACCATAAAGGATTCTGGAAACACTGTCCTTTTGCTATTTTATATGAACTGACCCCTCTTTATGACAAAACCTTAAGAGGAAAAAAGGCCAGCCTATTTGTGACAGTGGGCATAGCTAGGATGACTCCAAGATGAAGGAAGCAGTGGGAGTGTGCTTTGTGGCCATTCACTGAAGGAAAGGAAAAGAGGTGAAGCCAGAGGTGAAGCCAGAGGCCTAGTCCAGGC
Organism: Nomascus leucogenys; assembly: GCF_006542625.1. Lineage (NCBI taxonomy): Eukaryota > Metazoa > Chordata > Mammalia > Primates > Hylobatidae > Nomascus > Nomascus leucogenys. The sequence goes on along the minus strand of NC_044401.1, from coordinate 77,137,714 downwards.
CCATCTTGCAAACCTTTGCTTTAGCTGTTCCCTCTGCCTGGAACTCTTTTCGTTTACTGCTATATCCACAGTTCCTGGTACAGAGTGGCAGCTGGAGGAATATTTGTTGCACAAATAAAGCATAGCGCACTTGAAATAGTCATTGCAAGTGTGGAAGTACCAGGTGCTGTGGGGGCACGCAGGAGGGAGAACTAAACTTTTCCGAAACATGAAGATTCTCTACAGAAAATGTCCTGGAACACTAAGGAAGCCTTTCTAGAGATAACGACCTCAAATATGAGAGCAAGGGGATCTGGACAGGAGAAGAGACCATACAGTAAACATTAACTGAGAGAGAATGTTTATATATATTATTGTGTCAATAGTTTACTTCTTCCCGAGTAACATAATTATACATCCACATTCTGCCATTAACTCTATAGTTCCTCCCACTAAAGCATATTTTCTTGCATCTTGTCTTTGTATTCAACCATATAACATGCTCTGGCTGATTGAAAGAGGTAGAAGTGAAAGTGTTGTCAGTTCCTAGTCTGGACTATGGGTTTGCCTAAATGAATTGCCTAAATATTACATAAACGGAATTGAAAAGAACATTAAATAATAGAGTCCATGAAGCCTTGGTTGAATGCTGTGTTACTGCATTACAGTGTTACTGTTTTTATATAAATATATATATATATATGTACATACATATACACACACACACATTCTCATACATATGTATACACATACACACACACGAATACATAAAGAGAGGGGATGAGACAGGCGTATTTAATCCTCACAATAACCCCATGAAGTGGGTACATTTGTTGGATACCATCCTCATTTAACAAATGAGACAGCACAAGAACTCAGAAGCTAAGCTAATGTGCTCTAGGTCATACTTGCAGTATGGAGAGCTGAAACACGAAATTGGAGGTTCTAGCCTCAGGGCCCACACCCCTCAACCATCACAATAGTGAAAGAAGACAGAGGTGTAGCATAGTCAAAGCCACAGAGGTGAGAGAGAACATGGTGGGCAGCTGGAAGGAGACCAGGATGTAACCTAAGAGAGAACAAGGAAGAGGGTAGCAAATGATGAAGTAAGCCAGAGAGAAAGGAGCTGGATCAAGGAAAGCCTCATCAAAAAACTGTGCACTGAGAGGCTCTGGGAGCCATCCTTGATCAACCACAACACCTACCTTGGATGTAAACATCAGCATTCCTGTCACATGTAGGGTGGATTTAATTTCATATGACTGGGTTCAATTTATCAGTTGATAATATTTAGAAAGGTGTTCATGTTAGCTGCCCTACCTCCAACCACCATTTACTAGAGAACAAAAAACCCTGAGCCCAGGTGTTTAGGATCCTGATTGTTTTATGTTTTGAAGAGAAGGCAACAGAGCATTTGTTTTTATCCTGGAATAGATGGTTTGTCCAGCTGTAGATGCTGTAAGAAAGGAAGCTGAATGTTAATTAGATGTCAACAATAATTATGGTGATTACGTTTTTTGAATAGCTATTGGGAATAGCTGGATCCACATCTAGAATGTGATGTGAATGACATTTTAATAGTTTTTAAAAGAAGAGAGCAGCCTGTTACTAAGGAAATTACAGTGAATAGAATTATAGTGAAATAGATTTCTTAACAAAGAACTACAACGATAATAGTCTCACATGAAGTATGTAGTATATATTAAGGAAAATCATAAAAAAAGTTTTTGAGACAGGATTCCTTATCTAAAAGAAAATCAAATATAAATTATCTTAAAGCTTTGCCTCATGGTTTCACTGGAACATTTTAAGCTGTATCTTTCTGATTTTCCTTAGAACTGGGTCAGACTGCCATTTTTATAAACTATCGTTTCAATGAAATTTTAATTACATGCTTTTTATTCACTACAGAGACCCCTGTGCTTCAAATAACCTGTATGATCATGATCATTCTACTTTATAAGATATTTTAATTTATTTATTTTCAAATAAAAATCATAATTCAGAGTATTAATATTTGTTAGATATTTATCCTATTTTTATTTTGAAAGTACACTCCTTTTAATACAAACAATTGCTACCTGATTATTAAATAGAATATCTGCTTCATGTATTTAACACGTTTCACATAAATCTCAGGGGTTATACAAAATTAACCTCCCCTCTCAAGCTGGGATTTAAAAGTCTACAGAAGGGAGTGGCATTGCACTAACTCTATGTAGTCAGAAATTACCAGCCAGCAGTGTAGGTGAACATATGATCATTTATTTAGTCACTTATTCAACAAACATTTGTTGAGTACTTAGTGTGTGTCATATATGATGAGAACCAAGCAGGCACAATAATCCATACCATTATTTGGTGACATTCCTAAGGAACAGGACATCCGCTTTACTGGCTCCCTACCTCCAGCTACTCTAGTCTAGGCAATGTCTGTCCTTCCCCTCTCTCAATTGAGAAGCATGGCTGCAGGCAGTGATGAACAAGGTAGACTCAGTTTCTCTCTGTAGCTGTCTATGGAAAGGGGCTTCAGAATTCAATGGGAAAATAGTAAACCATGTGATGAGTGGTCTAACAGAAGAAATACGTGAGGCTATGAAACCGCAAGGAAAACACACAACACACGTTAAGGAAACCTTCTCCAAAGAAATGTTCTACAAACTGACAGGAAGCTTGTACCAAATGCTGAGGTAAGGCAAGAGTGAACAGCAAAGCACAGAAGGCTCTGTGCTTTCCACTCCTTCAAGGAAGTGTAAATTGCTGTGTCTGGCTAGATCATAAAGGATGGAGGAGGCCCTGTTTTGTGTTGAGGCTACAGACATAGATGAGACCCAGATAGCACAGGGCCCATGGACTGTGTTAAAGAAAGAACCTAATCTTCAGAGCAGTAGGAAGCAGATGAAAGGTGTTGAGCAAGGCAGTGAGATGATCATATTAATGCTTAAAACAGACCCTTCAGGCTGCCATGTGGACAGTGGTGTGGAGGAAGCAAGGCTGGGAGAGCAGTTAGAAGACTACTGCAAGATTCTGAGTCAGAGATGGGGTGGCACGTGACAGAGGATAGAAGAGCATAAATGGATTTGAAAAGAACATTAAATAATACAATCCACAAAGACTTGCTTGAATGCTGTGTTACTGCAGAACATGTCAACATGCTGGTTCCATAATAATAACATAGTAACAATGGTGCAAATAATAGCACTGGTTGGACGTTTTCTCTATGATAGACACTCTGTTATTGCTTCTCATTTAATCTTCACAGCACCACCTGGAGATGGGTATATTCAGTTTATTCTTACTATCCTGTAGAGAGGACATCGAGGATCAGAGAGGTTGAATTTCTTGCCCAGGATCACAGTACCAGAAGGTGGCAGAGCTGGGATTTGGGCACTAGCAGTCTGACTCCAGAGCCTGTGTTCTTGCTGGAAATCAATGTTAGAGAACAATGAGATGAGGATAATATTCAAGTCTTGAGGTGCGTGAGTTTAGAATGCAGCTTAAAAAAAAAAGCCACCTATGCCCTGTGTACTTTTCAGGACCAACATCCGTGTATTTTCAGTGAGATTTGTTCTTTTTGTTGTAGAAAAAAACATTGGCTTGGGGTAAGAAACGTAAAAAAGAAGGAAGAAATCAAATAATGAACACTTAAGCATGGGCTAGGTATTCAGTACATGCTTTATTTTTATTCATCACTGTGCCAGGTTTACAGAATGTATTATTTTTAATCTTCCAAGAACTCTAGGAAGTAGGTGATGTGATTCCATTTTTTTTTTAAATTAAGAACATAGACTGAGAAAGATTTTGCTATATGTCCAAGGTCATTCAGTTAGGACAGGCCAGAGCCGAGCCTGACTCTGATTCTCTCTCCGTGGCACAGTACTGCCTGTCAAAGAAGAAAACAAGACAGAGACACACACGGCAGGTAGGCATTTGGTCAGGAAGAAACAAAAGTTCCCAAAGTGGAAAAGACAAAGGAAAGCTTTATTGGATGTAGAATTTGGAGCTGAGCAATCTTACAACGAGGTCTTATTGGAGTAACAGAAGAAGTCTCTTGTCTTAACATTGTTGTCTAGTTCCTTGACAGCAGGAATGTGTTCTATTAACTTCAGAGGCCCACACTGAACTCCACAACAATAAGAAGTCATGACCAGAACATAAGTTCCAGTCTAGAAATTTTTACTGCTAATAGAAGAGGTTTGGTGCCCTTTGGATGGTCACAGATCGGTCCACGTTGACTATTGAGAATCTAAGGAATATTAGCTCGCCTGTGAGCTTTTTTGGACTTTATAATACCTTGAGTTCATGCTCTACCTGTCCTAGTCCCAGGACCTTATAATTGGAGGATTGAAAATATCTAACAGGCAACAAAGCCCAGGCAGTTTAAATGATTTATTTACTTCCCTGGATCACACATGTGCCTGGTGGTGAAATTTGCAAAGATATTTCCATTGCATCTTGATTTTCCATGCAGAAATCACATAAGCAGTTTAGGACAGCAGTAATAACGAACTATTACAGCATAGACCAGGATTGGCTCCACAGCGGTAACACTGTGTCCAATTACTTCTTTATTCCTGCTATTAACACAGTGCTTAACTTACAGCAAGCTCAAAAAATGCTTGAATGAGTGAAGGATTACATGAGTTATGAACAGCTTATCATTGTATACTAAGGGAGCAATGTAGTGTAGTGGTTGAACCTGTGGATGCTGAAAATCAGCCAATCCAGATTCAAATCATCCTAGCTTCCTGTTTAACATTTCTTTCTTGACTTTGATTTTCTTATTTATAAAATGGAGATAATGCTATTGTAAGATATTCCATTTAAAGTGTTATTAGGACCTGACAAGGAGTAAATGCTCAATACGTCTTAGCTGTTACTTATTTATCAGCATTAATATCATACAAATTAAATGCCTTCTTCGTAATCGTATATATTTTTTCAACAACATCTTTGCTCAAGGAAAAAAATATACCATGTAGAAATTATTCCCTTGAGAGGTGGATCCAGGAGTGCAATTTTATCTTGTTGGAGAGCAAGACAAATGGTGGGGTAAGTAGAAAGAGTTCTCAGAACTTAGACTAACCCAGAGTGGGTGTCTGTTTTCCCACCCAAGTACAGATGCTAGGGCTCTCACTTCAACACCACCATGCTGATATCAACTGCCTGTCTTTCTGAAGATTACAGTACCTAGAGACATTTGAAAGGAATTGGAATGTCCAGTTGCGTTGGGGCTTGGCAAAGATACTGGACATACTAAGGCCATCTTTCTATTGAATGATTCACGGGCATCTTTAGAAAACTAGCTAGCATGGTTCCTCAATATGGTGACATGTAGTGCTTTCCCTAATGGCAGTGGAAATCTGCAGGCTTTGGCTTGGCTTTTCCTTGGCTGCTGTATTAGTCAGGATTCTCTTGATAAACAGAACCAATAGGAAATAGACAGATAGAAAGAAAGATAGATGAAAGGAGACTTGTTATGGCGATCAGCTGATGTGATCATGGAGGCTGATGAGTTCCACAGCATGCTATCTGCAAGCTGGAGAACCAGGGAAGCTGGTAGTGTGTCTCAATCTAAGTCTGAAGGCCTGAGAACCAGGAGAGCTGATAGTATAATTTTCAGTCCAAGGCAGAAGGCCTGAGAAACTGGGGGCCTGCTGGTACAAGTCCTGGAGTCCAGAAGCTGGAGAACCTGGAATTCTGATACCCAAGGACAGGAGAAGAAGGGTGTCCCAGCTCCAGGAGAGAAAGCACACATTCACATTTCCTCTGCCTTTGTTTTATCTGAGCCCTCAATGGATTGGATGGTGCCTGCCCACATGGGGCAAGGAAAGATCTTCCTTATTCAGTCCACTGATTCAAATGCCAATCTTTTTTAGAAACACTCTCAGAGACATATCAAGAAATAATGCTCTACCGGCTATCTGGGCATCCCTTAATCCACTCAAGTTGACACCTAAAGTTAACAGTTGCTCACAGAGTGTTTTCACAGTCTCCACACAGACTCTGCCCTCCACTCCTCTTCATGGGGTCTCTTTCTAACCCCACCAACCTCCATAGGATCTTAACTTCTTCTACCCTCTTCCTCTCTTTTCTACCCCACCAAGCCAGGTGAACCTTGTCCTGCCTCCCTAAAGATCAATCCATCTGCAGCTTGCTTTCTTCTTGTTCCAGTGTGGTCATGGCATAAACCCTGTATCATTTGTTCATTCCTCAGGGCCTTCTATTTTCATTCTCAGAAGCCCTTTTTTTCTCCCAATAAGTCTCCTTATATATCAAAAGCTTTGGCTTTCAAAACTTTTGTTTCTCATGTGGGCTTTAAGAACATATTTTAGGATTCAGAAAAACTAAACATCGATTTTTTTTTGTTCTTTTTACATTTCTGCTGTAACTACATCAGTTCTCCTTGAGGCATAGTGATGCCTCTGACTGACAGGAGGCAGAGTCATAAACAAGGATGGGAAGAAAAGCACAAAAACTGATGCTTCCAGATCACATCTTGCTGTACTGCATTAATTCACTGTGAGTTGAACTTTCAGGTTTCAGCAGGTTAACTCCCAGATTTGACTCTTGGCTGACATTCATCCTGGGCTCTGCTGTCTTGCCACCATGAAGATGTACAGTGAGGACCATGGTGGTCAAGTTCTCCTAAAATTCACACTCCTTATATCACAATGCTCCTTATGAATTTCACGAAGCTTATATATTGTTCTTTAGATATGTATTGAATGTTTACTATGTGTGATTCATTGTCTTCACAACCCTATGAGGTAGATGCTATTATTGTCCTTATTTTACAGATGGGTAAACTGAGATTCAGAAAAGTTAAGGGCATCATTTCCGCTGTCTATTACATATTTAAAGCTCTCTTTTTGAGCACTGCTCTACCCACCTGGAGTTAGGTGTGCCTATATAATTTGCTTTGGTTAATAAAGTATGAGTAGAAGTGACAGACGTCACATCAGTGTGGAAGCTCTGAGCCAATGCACAATTCACTGTGTTCTCTTTCCCTGTGCCCCAACAGTGTTCCAAAGAGTGGAAACTCCATTCACTAGCATCCTGGGAAGAGGTGACATGGAGCAGAACCCCATCCATTCTTTAGTGGACAAGAAAAAAAAACACTTTGTTGTCTCAAGCCACTGACTTATACGTTGTTTGTTAAGACAGCTTCACCTTGCTCATTGTGATTAATACAGAAGTCACTCATTCATGCAATTATTTATCCATTTATTCATTTAACAGGCAATTATGAACTGTCTACTGTATGCCAGATGTGGGCTAGGTGCTGCAAAAGCAAGACATGACACTTGTCTTCATCATCTCTGGTAACTTGTCCACCAAAATCATGAACTTAATTAAATGATAGAGTTGAGTTTCAAACTCAGGTCATTAGTTTCCAGAGTTTATGCACTGAAATACTGCTTTCTATCATCTCAAATAGAAATTTCAAATAGAGTTTACAATTGATTTTTAAAATCTTTCAGGGTCTGGGTCTGCTCTATGTCAGGCAGATAGCAGGCTAAATTCCTGATGCACTATCAGTTCAAGTGTAATGGGTAAAGCAAATTGCCAAAGGCTCGTTACCAAAAGGAAGTTGAGCGAGATATCAAAATTTTGATCATGATTTATGGAGTAGGCATTGGTCATGTTTTCCATCGTGTTTGTGTCTGCCTTGCATCTTTTAAACACCCTATTATGTTTGTAGAACTTTTCCAGTTGATGGGTTTCCAAAGTGGGAGCCTAAAAACTCACTTCCAGCCTCCTCTGCAGCTAGAACACATGCATGTGAGCATCCTCCACCAATCAGGTTCACCCCCACTAGACTTCAGTTCAGAAATGAGTAATCTGAGGAAAAATGCTTACACTGGGATCTACTTAGCTGGTGAGGGGCAGCAGAAGCCCCTGACTTTGAGGAGGACAGTGATGGTTGGACTGAGTGCCTGGCTCATGAGGCTGCAGTGTGAACAGGCACTTGTTCAATAGTACCAATGGCAGGGCAGCAGCATTCATCTTGTTAGGCTAGTTTTGGAGCATAATTTGGGGCATTATTCCTAGAAATTTGGCATTAAGCCCAGTTCTCTAAACAACTTCCCAGTATCTTTTAACTACTCACTATTCTTTGATGAACTTGTTTTCTGCTTAACGAGCTGCAGTCAGCTTCTGCTTCTTTAAGTAAAAACCCAAACGGATGCAATGTGCAAACTGAATCAGAAAAGTTTGAAGCCAGATCCTGGGTAAAGAGAACAACAAATGACTAACTTAAGGGTGTGTGGGTGGGTGGGAAGTTGAAGTCTGAGGAGTCTGTGGTCAAAGGTGGTAAGGCTTGAAAAGGAGGTGAGCTTCAGTTCTACCTTGAACATATTGGTGTGAGCAGCATGTTTCTGCTGGCCAATGTCCTCTTAGATCTGTTTGTGCAGTCATTCAATGAATATTTATGGAGCACATACTGCATGCCTGGCTCCATGCTAGACAGTGGTGGATATAATAATGGATAAGTCAGGCATAATCTCAGCTCTCATACTAGCTAATAGTTTTATATAATGGGAAGGCCGATCATACCAATGGACAAATATATAACTACAAACTGATAATAAAAGAAAGTTATGTACACATAACGACCAAGTGTGGGAGGTCAGAGATGCCTTCCTGAGGAAGTGATTTTACAGTTGAGATTTGAAGGCCAAGGGACAGCCAGGGGTGAAAGAGAGCAGAAGAGTATTCCAGGAGACATAAACAGCATGTTCAAAGACCCTAGAGACAGAGTAAACATGGCACATTTGAAGAACTGCAAAGCTAATAAACTTGAAGTGAAGAGAAGAGGGAAGAATGGAATAAGATCTGGCTTTGGTGGTACTGGGGAGTCAGGGAAGAACATGCAGAGTCTTGAAGATCTATTAAGGATTTTGATCTTTTTCCTAAAATCAATAGGAGGCTATCAGAGTTTTAAGCCCTGTGATAACGTTGTCAGATGTGCATTCTAAAATGCCATTTTGATCATAGTAGGAACAGTAGATGGAGTAGAGGAATGGAATGAATTCAAGAAAGTTACTAAGGAGATGATTCTGATAGTGTAGGCCAAGAGTGGATTACTAGATCAGGATACAGAACTGGCAGGAGAGATGAAGAGGAGTCGAGTAGATTGGAGATAGAGTTAGGAAGCAAATCAATGGAACTTCACAGAAAGTTAGATATAGAATGGGTGGTGACTGGCTTTTCTGATGGGCAACTGATGCAAGGACCACTGGAAGAGTATCAGATTTGGCAGCAAGAGTGAGAATAGTGTCTTCAGGTCTGGCACATGCTGAGACTGGGGTGTCTTTGAAGCATTCAAGAGAAGACAATAAGTAGACAGATATGAGGCTCTGAAGTTTCAGGAAGAATATTGCACTGAAAATGTTTCTTTATTGATCTTAAAAGCAGGATTCTGCTGAAGCTAGAATCTGACCAAATCCAGACTGATAAGCTCAAGTTTGGAACATTCATCTATTTATTCCATGCAGTTTTGTCAAGCATCTACCTTGCACCAAGCACTGGAGATACAGAATCAAGAGAAGGACGCGGACATAGAGGAGTTTATAGTATAGCTGAGAAATATAAAAGTCAATACACAAATAACAAACTAAGTAATGAAGGTGTATAGAGAGTTCTTTTAAAAGGCAAATATTGTAGGGTAGATTTTAGGGTTGAGGCACAGGGATGAGTTGTATTCTAGGAAGGGAAGACAGTAATACAAAGACCTAGTGTCATGGAAGCATGCACTGTTCTTGAGGAATCGTCAACATTAAATTTGGATTAAGGAAGAGAGTTGGAAACTGAGCACTATTAAAAGACAAGGCCAGAGATGCAGGCAGAAGGCTGGGATCAGCAATCCTATAAATCTTTTGAACTTGAACCTGAAGATTGCCAGGTGCCACTGAAGCATTTCATGCAAGGGGAGAATAGGATCAGATTTGTGTTTTAGGTAGATAACTCTGCTGGAGTCCTGGTGGATGGCTTTAATAAGAGATCTGAGAAATATCACTCAAATTCCGAACTTGCTGTCTGCATCTTTTTAGTAGGTGGATTTTACGTTTATTAGTGCCTTTAGGGTTCCAAGTGTTCATGTCATTATCTTATCTCATTTGAAGCATGACAGTTGAAAAACACACAAATCAGTGTACCATTAGACTTTATTCTTTTTATGGTTAAATTAGATAATGATCAAAAAATGACATTGGCTTGCTCACTTGTTAGAAACCATAAAATAACCTTCATCATTAAAAAACCATTTTTCTATCACAAAGCAAATTTGGAACAAGGTACAGTGTGTCTTTAATCTCTCTTTAACTGATGCATATTGCTTTTTATTATATTCCATGACTCACCATGTTTTGACTATAGCTGACTTGAACTGTAACAGTCTCTTACCTTTTTGCCACAGTTTGCTACAGGCTAACGGGGCAATGAGACTATTAACGTAAAAGTTAAGATTTGTTTGGTCTTAAGTTAAATAATGAGTAAATAATTGAGAAAGAATTCTACAAAGGAGCCCCTGAAGGCTTATGTAATAGCTTATTTGATCCACATAAAAAGCGAGATAGGAAATCAAGTTTCTGCTAGTTAGACAAAAGCTATTTTCCTTCATTAACATGAGTGATGAGAACAAAAATCAAGAAAAGACCCTTAGAACAAATAGAGCCTCAAATACCACTTTGGCAGAGAGCAGTTATGCTAAGCTAGAACTTTAAAAAGCAACACTCTGGATACTTTCGGCTTACTCCATTGAAATCACTATGAGCTATTGTTTTATTGTCTGCTGTTACATGTAAGTTGCTGGCAGCTGCTGATGGTGATTGCTGCTTGGGGAAGAGGAACAGGAAAGAAAGATCCCTTACCAACTGTGTTTTCCATGCTGCCCAGATGTGAAAGGCTCCACTGCCCTAGAAGGATAATGGAGGAGTTGAACATTAACAAAAGAAATGATCTTTTAGAAGGTAGGAGCTGAAGTATCTTCAAATTAGGAGCCTTTCTCCATTTATTTTCTTAGTAACAGTTGGGTGTGAGTATAAGAAACCCCAAGAGGAGAGAAAAAAAAAATATATATATATATATATATGTATAGAGAGAGAGAGAGAGAGACAGAGAGAGACAGAGAGAGAGAGATTTGAAATAAAAACAAAGGCCCCTGCTTGTTCTTTCTCAGGCAGTAGCTTGGGTATTTTGATTGACAACCTCTGTTTTGAAGCCAATATTGTGAATAAAATAATGATTCTCATGTGGGAAGAAAGGCAAAAAAGGCTTAGAGTGATTTAATAACAGCTTTCTGCTGGCTAGATATCTGAAAACTTAAAATGTAGTTGACAGTAATTAGTTTTGTGGGTTTTTTTTCTTAAAAACGTAAAACATTAAATATCTTTTGAAAAAACCTCACACACAATAGGGGCCCATCTGATGGATTTCTCACTTTTTGGAGTTCTATTAGGTTGCAAATGTGTCACTTCAGCCTTGGTTCCAAGTCTATTGTATTTGTAGAAATGTACAATAGGACTTCCTGCAACAAATGGGCCAAGTGTCTTCTTCAGCATGAAAACAGTGACAGTGAGATGTCAACAAGGATGCAACAACCTATCTTTGTCTTTTCATTATCGCAATTCACAAACATTGTGAATATTCAGATCGATGGCAAACACTTTCAGAAACAACCTTCACTAACAAAAAGATAGGGAATTTTTTCCACTAAATATTTTGAATCAGTCAAGATCAAATCTACCTGCTACTGACTATTTTTCTTAAAGCTAAAAGAAAATTTATTTGGAGGAGGAGAATATGTTAGTCTCATTACCAACTGTCTTTATAAACCGAAGCTTTTCAGCCTATATAGATCCCAATTACAATGAATATCATTTGCACATATAATGAAGTTAGTTAGCCAATATGTTTATGCTGAAGTCTTCTCCTTATATACATATCTATATTTTGAATCTTACCACTTTCTAACTTACAGTATGGTCGTTTGTATACTTTCCTTTCATCTAAAAGTGCAAAATTTTCTAAACTCAGGAATGTGCTACTGCAGGCTTTTACTGGCTCACCAGAGCCCCTTGTTAAATTTTCAAGGATTTTATGACCCAGTTGTTAAATAAGTTCACTATTAAAAATTAAATTACATAAACTTAAAATTAAATGAGTTATAACAAAAAAAGAATCACAAATGCTGAAAATATATTATTTATGAATTCTTTTGCTACTTTTTACTGTTATCTATGCTCTTGCAGTTCTTTATGCATATTGTATCTTTATGGTTAAAATACTATAAATGGTGTGCTCCTATACATCCCCTCACAACACAGCATTCAACAACAGCACGCTGGTAGCTCCAAACCAATCATGCTGACAGTATTTACACCATGGAAATAGGCAAATGCCATAAATTAAAATTTGCCTTATTGTTTTAATCGTCTAGACTAGAGACTGGCAAATCTGGCCCAAAATTTGGCCCAAAAGCCAAATCCTGTCTCAGAGAATTAAGAATTTTTTTTTTTTTTTTTACATTTTTAAAGGTTACTTAAAACAGAAAAGAAAAATATGTGACAGATTACATGTGGCAATTTTTTTCTTTAAAGGGCTGGTAGTAAATGTATTAGGCTTCATGGGCCCTATAGAACCTGTCACAACTGGTCTGCTCAGCCATTGTAGCACAAAAGCAGCCATAGACAATATGTAAACAAATCAACAGGGCTGTTTTCCAGTAAAAATTCAAGAAAAACAGCTGGTGGGCCTCACTTGGCCCACAGGCCATAGTTTTCCAACCAGTGGTGTAAGCTGCAAACACAAATAATTAAGTCTGTGTTCTGCAAGCACCCTTCTAATCAATAAGTTATAATTGTAATAAATATTTAGATCTAGGTAATACTCTTAAAGAATTAAAAGTATCAATGACCTTTCCCTGCAGCAAATTGCAACGCAGCTAATTTGAATCACTTTGTAGTTATATTAAATGGAAAATTCCATCTCTGAAGGCTCTTGGGTCAATCATGTAATGGCAGTTGTGAAATGAAGTTGTGTGGTTTTAAAGCACTTTAAAGTTGCCTGATTCACTTAGCCATACAGCTACTCTCAGAAAGCAATAGATGATTACAAACAAGGCATCTACTTATTCATCAACCCACTGATGATCTTTTAAATAAGCTGAAGCCAATTGGTTGGAGTAATATACACTTAATTTGACTGAGACTCTTTTCTGTTGAATAATTGAACTTTACATTTCAGTTCACAAGACTGTTTTTAGTAAGAAGGCTGACATTTTATTGTATTTCATTCTATTTATATGAGTGTGTTTACATGCAGTCACATGTAAATACCCATTACACAGAATCTGTATCAAAAATGCCTTTGGCTGGGTACTCTGGCTCATGCCTATAATCCCAGCACTTTGGGAGGCCAAGGTAGGTGGATCACCTGAGGTTTGGAGCTTGAGACTAGGCTGGGCAACATGGTGAAACCCTGCCTTTACCAAGAAATAGAAAAATTAGCCAGGCGTGGTGGTGCGTGCCTGTAGTCCCAGCTATTCTGGAGGCTGAGGTGGGCGAATTGCTTGAACCCGGGAGGTGGAGGTTCCAGTGAGCTGAGATTGTGCCAATGTACTCCAGCCTTGGTGACAGAGTGAGACTCTGTCTTAAAAAAAAAAAAAAAAAAAAAAAAAAAAGCACAGAAGTTATTGCTATGCTCAGTATATTAGTCCATTTTCATGCTGCTGATAAAGACACACCCAAGACCGTGTAATTTATAAAGAAAAAGAGGTTTAATGGAGTCACAGTTCCACGTGGCTGGGGAGGCCTCACAATTATGGTGGAAGACAAGGAGGAGCAAGTGACATCTTACGTGGATGGCAGCAGGAAAAGAGCTTGTGCAGGAAAATTCCCCCTTATAAAACCATCAGATCTCATGAGACTTATTCACTATCACAAGAACAGCAAAGGAAAAACCTGCCCCCATGATTCAATTACCTCCCACCAGGTCCCTCCCACAACACATGGGAATTCAAGATGAGATTTAGGTGGGGACACAGCCAAACCATCTCATTCCACTCCTGGCCCCTCCCAAATCTCATGTCCTCACATTTCAAAACCAGTCATGCCTTCCCAACAGTCCCCCAAAGACTTAACTCATTTCAGCATTAACTCAAAAATCCACAGTCTAAAGTCTCATCTGAGGCAAGGCCAGTCCCTTCCACTTATGAGCTTGTAAAATCAAAATCAAATTGGTTACTTCCTAGATACAGTGGGGGTATAGGCATTGGGTAAATACAGCCATTCCAAATGGGATAAATTGGCCCAAAGAAAGGGGCTAGATGCCCCATGCAAATCTAAAATCAAGCAGGGCAGTCAAATCTTAAAGCTCCAAAATGATCTCCTCCTTTGACTCCATGTCTCACATCCAGGTCACATTGATGCAAGAGGTGGATTCTTATGGTCTTGGGAAGCTCCGCCCCTGTGGCTTTGCAGGGTACAGCCTCCCTCCTGGCTGCTTTCACGTGCTAGTGATGAGTGTCTGCAGCTTTTCCAGGCATGCAGCACCAGCTGTCATTGGATCTACCATTGTGGGGTCTAGAGGGCAGAGGCCCTCTTCTCACAGCTCCGCTAGGCAGTGGCCTAGTAGGGACTCTGTGTGGGGGCTCCCACCCTACATTTCCCTTCTGCACTGCCCTAGCAGAGTTCTCCATGAGGGTCCTGCCCCTGCAGCAAGCTTTTTCCTGGACATTCAGTCATTTCCATACATCCTCTGAAATCTAGGTGGAGGTTTCCAAACCCCAATTCTTGACTTCTATGCACTGGCAGGCTCAACCCCATGTGGAAACTGCCAAGGCTTGGGGCTTGCACCCTCTGAAGCCACAGCCTGAGCTCTACCTTGGCTCCTTTTAGTCATGGCTGGAGTGGCTGGGACACAGGGCATCAAGTTCCTAGACTGCTCACAGCAGAGGGACCCAGGGCCCAGCCTACGAAACCACTTTTTTCGTCCTAGGCCTCTGGGCCTGTGATGGGAGGGGCTGCTGTGAAAACCTCTGACATACCCTGGAGACATTTTCGACATTGTCTTGGTGATTAACATTCAGCTCCTCATTACTTAAGCAAATTTCTGCAGCTGGCTTGAATTTCTACTCAGAAAATAGGATTTTTCTTTCTATCACATTGTCAGGCTGCAAATTTTCCAAACTTTTATGCTCTGCTTCCCTTATGAAACTGAATGGCTTTAACAGCATCCAAGTCACCTCTTGAATGCTTTGCCACTTAGAAATTTCTTCCTAAATCATCTTTCTCAAGTTCAAAGTTCCACAAATCTCTGGGGTGGGGACAAAATGCCACCAGCCTCTTTGAAAAAGCATAACAAGAGTCACCTTTGTTCCAGCTCCTAACAAGTTCCTCATCTTCATCCGAGACCACCTCAGTCTAGATTTCATTGTCCCTGTCATTATCAGCAATTTGGCCAAAGCCATTCAACAAGTCTCTAGGAAGTTCCAAACTGTCCCACATTTTCCTGTGTTCTTCTGAGCCCTCCAAACTGTTCCAACCCCTGCCTGTTAGCCAGTTCCAAAGTTGCTTCCACATTTTTGGGTACTTTTACAGCAGTGCCCCTCTCTACCAGTACCAACTTACAGTATTGTTCTGTTTTCACACTGCTGATAAAGACATAACCAAGACTGGGTAATTTATGAAGAAAAAGAGGTTTAATGGACTCACAGTTCCACGTGACTGGGGAGGCTGCACAACTGTGGTGGAAGACAAAGAGGAGGAAGTCACGTCTCACACAACACGGCAGCAGGCAGAGAGCTTTTGCAGGGAAGCTCTCCCTTATAAAACCATTAGTTCTCGTGAGCCTTATTCACTATCACAGCAGCATGGGGAAAGACCTCCTCCCATGATTCAATTACCTCCCACCAGGTGCCTCCCACTTATGGGAATTCGAGATAAGAGTTGGGTGGGGACCCAGCTGAACCATATCACTCAGTCTTTCCACCCATTAATCTGGAAAGTCTGGTCACAACTGCTCAGAATTTAGGCCCAGGAGCTACTAAGAATTAGTAGACTATTTGGTTTAATAGAGTCTTAATAATTTTCATGAATTTTTAACTTCCTCTTAGAGGGCAACATTTATGTGACTGTACATTCTCTCTACTTTTTCTAGAGTTCCTCCATAGGCATCCTCAAACAGAATGGTATCTTAATAGTGTCTCACTTGTCAGACAAACTCTTATTTATTTGAGACATCATGGGAAGGGTCACAGCCTGCCCCTTGAAGGCTTTGCAAAGTAATCAGGCAGTGTAAGTGATGCCAAACCCCCTGGATGTGGACTCAGCCCACCTGAGTTCTAGGCCTGGCCTTGCCTTTAGGTCACTGTGTGAAGCCAGACTAGTTGCCTCCCTGCCCCAGCCTCAAAACTGCTATAGCCATCAAAACTGAACTAGGACCAGACAAACTCTAATATCCCTTACAGTTCACACTCTGTGATACCAAATACGTAGAGTTGGAAAGCATGTCCCTCTTGGGCAAAGGGTTGTGGTCTAAGGGAAAGAAGCTGAACTGGAAGTTGTTGGTGACAGAGCTACCCCAAAGATTGAACACAGACAGCCCTCATGTCCTATCAGGTCTAAGGCCTGCTTAGTTTGTCCCACATAAAATAAAGTGTTTTTTTTTTAATTTACTAATATTTAAAGGTAAGAAGATTTTATATAAAAATCTGGATTGTCAGCTTTTCTTGAAAAACTAAAAAATCTAGCAACCATGGTCCCCCCCATTACCCAATTGCAATATGATCAGGAGCTGAGTAGCAGTTGCCCCATGAAGTGGGTCAGGGAAGTTAGAGACTATTGATATCTTAAGCACAGACTGCAGAAGGTGATTTTCCATGAAAGGCATGTGAAGCTCTCATGTGGAGGATCAATAAGGGCTCTTCTTTCTTAACACAGAACAGAGAACATATCATTTTAGACATCAGCTCATAAGCAATACTAGGACTATGAATATTTTCTTTGTTGAAAGTAGTCTATTTGGTGAAGATTCCAGTTTTTTCACATTATAACTTTCATAGGGAAATGGCTATGATGATTTGCATAAAATGTTCAGACCATATCTACCTAGTAGTAAATCTAACAAAGGAAGTGCAAGATCTTTATAGGAAACATATGTAAAATGTTATTTATGCATTGAAAAACAAGACAAGAAAAATGGCGTCATATAACATGATCAGGGATGAGAAGATTCAATATTGTAAAGATGCAAATTTTCCCCCAATTAGTCTATAAATTCAATTACATTTTAATGAAAAATGTACCAAATATTTCAGGTATCCTGGTAAATTTATTTTCAACTTAATCTAAAGGCATAAAATACAGGAAAGGCTGAGATAATTCTGAGAGAGAAGACAAAAGAGAGGGCAATGTTATAATATATATGAGGCTTATAGCAAGGATATTATAATTAAAACAGCAAGGTATTGGTATAGTAGTAATCAAATACACCAGTGCATCAGAACAAAAAGCTGGAAAGTAGATATATGCATATATGGAAATTGCTGTATCTGAAACTGCAAATCAGTGGAGAAATGATGAACTATTTGATATGTAGACTTGAGAAATTATCTTTCTTTATAGAAAAAGAATTGTATTCCTACCTTCCGCTATACAAAAATAAACTCCAAAGAATTAAAGACCTAAATGTGAAAAACAAAACTCTGAAACTATAATTTAAAAATGGAAAATATCTTTATAATTTCAGCTCTAGGAGGAATTTCTTAAAACAAGTAATAAAAGCAAATGCTATTTTTTTAAAGATAAAGTTAGGTTTTATTAAAATTTAAATTTTTTTATGATGAAGGATATCAAACAAAGACAATAGTCAACTGGGAAAAGATACTTTCAACATTTATAATGGGCAAAGGAGTTGTATTCAGATTGTCTAAAGAACTTATAAATCAGTGAGAAAAAATACAAATAGAAAAATGGGCAGAAGATACTAAGAAGCAATTTTTTAATTTAATTAATTAATTTTTTGAGTCAGGGTCTTGCTGCCTCCCAGGCTGGAGTGCAGTGGCGTGATCATGGCTCACTGCAGCCTCAACCTCCCAGACTCAAGCAATCTTTCCACCTCAGCCTTCCAACTAGCTGTAACTACAGGCAGATACCACCATGCCCAGCTAATTTTTAAATTTTCTTGTAGAGATGGAGTCTCCCTATGCTGCCCAGGAATGGTCTCAAACTCCTGGGCTCAAGTGATTCTCCCATTTCGGCCTCCAAAAGCGCTGGGTTTACAGGCATGAGCCACTGTGCCCAGCTTCTAAGAGGCAATTCACAGGAGAGGATGCTCAGGTAGGTAACACAATATGAAAAGATAATTAACTTTACTAGTAATCAGGAAACATCAAATTAAAATAAGAGAAATAAAAACATATGTCCACACAAAGATTTGCAATTTTATTTGTAATAGCCAAAAAACTGGAAACCACCAACTGTTAATTCACAGATAAATATATAGACAAAATATAGTATATCCATACACTGAAAAAAAAAAAAAACTAAGCTCTGATAAACAATAAGATGGATGAATCTCAAAAATCATTATGCCGAGTGAGAAAATTCAGACTAAAAATATATATATAATATTATTTCATTTGTTTAAAAAATCTAGAAAATGCAAATTAATCTATATTAAAAGAAAACAGATCGGTTGTTGCCTTGTGTATTCATTTCCAATTGTTGCATGTTAAATTACCTTGCGCTTAGAGACTTAAAACAACGCACATTTATTTTCTCCTAGTTTCCATGGGGCAAGAGTTACCCAGGCACTCTGCTCGGACTGAAATCAGGGCTGCAATCTCATCTGAGGCTTTAGGTCCTCTTGCAAGCTCTTTGGTTGTTGGCAGAATTCAGTTCTTTACAACTGGAGGATTGAGGTCCCAAACCCCTACAGGCCCTTGCCCTTCTCTGCCACAGGGCCCTCTTCACACGTGGCAGTTTGGTTCTTCCAGTCTACCTGGACAGCTTGCCTGCTCTTTCAGATCTTTGTGGCTTCTGTTTCTAACTTTTAGAACCTCTTTTAAAGAGCTCATATATTATACCAGGCCCATTTGGGATACCCTTTCTTTTGATTAACTTAAAGTCAACTGATTAGGGATGTTAATTACGTATTGCAAGAACGCTTCCCCTTTGCCACATAATGTAGGCTAATCAGTGAGTGTTGTATCATTATTTTTACAGATTCCATTCACATTCAGTTGAGGAAATTACACAAGGTTTGTACACCAAGGGGTGGGAAACTTGAGACCGTCTCCTGTTTACCACACCCAGGGTCAGAAGTTGAGGGAAAGATATAAATAAGTCAGTCTTATTTCATCAGCGTTCTTAACTACTTTCTACATTGCAATGTGTTCTCCCTTGGTTTTAAAATGGGACCTTTTCCCTAATACAATGGAAATGTCCATTGCTTTTCCTTTTTCATTGTTTCATCATGTAGACACATGAAAAAAATACTATTTTAAGAACAAGATGATCAACGTCTACAGTGCATTGAGTGAAAAAAAAATTGAGAAAGAAATGAATTGCAAAGAGGTACAAGGAAACTTTTAGAGGTGACAGAAATATTCAATATCTCAATTGTGGTGCTGGTTTCATAGGTATATGCATTTCTCAAAATTCATCAAATTGTACCCTTTAAATATATGCAGTTTGGTATATATCAGTTATGCCTCAATAAAGTCATAAATTAAATAAAAACATTTTCGCCCATCAGATTGGCAAAATATTGAAAGTCTAAAAGTATCAAGTATAAGCAATGATGGGACATAATGGAAACACATACAGTGCTGGGGCAGGAGTGTGTAAACTACAGATGGTTTTGGTCATACCTAGAAAAAAAGATGAATATGGCTATATTTTTAATACCCCCAAATTTCACTGCTATATAGATATTGCAGAGAAACTCACCCATTTCCACCAAGAATAAATACAAGGATACTCATTGTCTATTGTTGCAAGAACAAAAATTGAAAACAACTTAAATGTCCATCATTAGACAAATGAATAAACATGACATATTCATAAAAGGAAACACCATTCAGGAGTTAAAAGTGAATAAAGGGGTCTGTATATATCAACATAGATCTTAAAAATCTAATGTCTAGAAAAACACATTGCAAATCGATTGTTCATTATGATAACATCTATGGAATAAAAGTGCAAAATATTGCTGCATGCTATTTATTGAAAAATATATGTAACACATGTGCATAACAACATGGGTGAGAAAAAATACAAATTCATGACTTTGGGAGGAAAGGGAATAAAATTGGAGACAGACCTAAAAGGGAGCTCAGTTTCATCATCTTTTTTTTCATTTAAAAGATTCAGAAGCAAGTATGGAAAACATTAGTGTTTGTTCATGCTGGTGGTAGATATTGAGTGACTGTTATACAGCAAATGGACTCCCTGCCCCACACACATAGAAGCTAATACTATGGCACCAGCTTTTGAGAAAAGAAAGGCTTTATTACAAGGCTGGCCACCTAGGAGACAGGAGAAGGACTCAAATCAGTCTCCCTCACTTGGGAGTGCAAGTATTTGCCTGAGGCAAGTATTGAGGGGTTAGATGACAAGAGAATGGATTTACAAATGTTGGCTTGGCAAGGTCCAGTTGGAGGTCTTCAAATTTGACCACTTACAGTAAGGCATGTTGAGGCAGATTTTAGTCCCAGATCTTCCTGGCCAACACACCCCTTGCTTTGAAAGAGTGCCGGTGGTCATATTCCAACAGGTTCTGGTCATGTCCCATCTTCTTAGTTCCATGAGGAGGAATCATCGGTTCTCGATGTTCTTAGAGGTCAAAGCTGTTTCTGTTACACACGCCTGGGCTGTACCACTTGCAGTCTTGGCTCTGTTAATGCCTATAAGCCAATGCAACATTCTGTTACCAGCAGTGTAGGGCCAGTTTGGGCTGGTTTGGCAGTTACATAAAGTTTCACTTTATTTTGTTTTTAAATTATCACCTATAAATAACCCTTGTCTAAATATGAGAATAACATCAGAAAAATCCAAAGTGAGAGACATTCTCTAAAATACTTTACCAGTTCTCTTCAAAATGTCAAGGTCATTAAAAACAAGGAAAATCTGAGAAACTCGCAGTCTAAAGAGACATCATGAATAAATGTAATGTGGTATCTTGAGTAAGATTCTAAAACAGAAAAGGCACATTAGGTTAAAAACCAAGAAACTCAGAATAAATTATGAGCTGAAGTTCGTAATAACATATCAATGTTAGTTCGTTAGTTGTGTCAAATGTACCCTAGTAATGTCAAAAATAAAGGAAGCCGGGTGCAAGGTATATGGAAACTCTCTGTTATATTCTTGCAACTTTTCTGTAAATCTGAAGCTATTTTAAAATAAAGAGCTTATTTTTTTGAAAAAATCATCACCTACAGTTCAAAGAAAACATCTTGGTGGGGTGTCATGTAGGAAAATACTATTTTGAAGGTAGGCCAGTCTATACTGAAATCCTGGCCCCTCCACCCATGCCCATGACACCTTTGGAACTATTTCAGCTTCCATTTCCTCTTTTGTAAAATGAGAACAATCTCTACCTTGGAGAATGATTGAGACATTAAATAAGAATGCATAAAGCATTTAGCACATAGTAAAGGCTCAATAACAATTACTTATTGTTTCCATTTTACTGTAGTTATTGTATTATTATATATATATCAAATGTGTTTGTTTTGATTATTAGGTAAGAAAACCATAGTATCTTTAAACCTTGCTAATTAAAAAAAATAAACAAGCTTTGGTTTGCAATCACTCTGTTAGCACACACCAAAATGTACACAATATCAACAATCCCTTTGATAATATGGGGCACTTTGGAGGGTGGGGAGCTATTAGTAAGTTGTACTGGACTTTATTCTCTTTATTCTTAGGTGAATTTTCCTTACCACTCTTCATAAGTTCGGACCAAAATATCTTCATTACACCACTATTCAGTGAGAGGGAAGGACACAAATGAAAAGCTTCGTACAAAGGCAGTAATCTTTCCTTGACTAAATTAAGGAAGAGAAAGTACAACCCTTGTGTGTAAATTTTTTTAGCACAATGATCCTTCTTCCTAGTATACGTGCCCAATCCCGATCACATTAGATCCATCCTGTTAGCGGGGAGGAGGGGAAAGGGTGGTCTTCCTGCTGCCCTTACCTCTCTCCATTTTATCTTTAAAATGAAATATGGTGCCATCACAAAAATCCTGTTTTCACGGAATAGTGCATGACATGGAAAAATGCTCATGATATAAACATCAGGGAGGAAAAGCAGGATTAAACCCTATTTACAGAGTAATCCACATTTTGGGGGGAAATGAGCAAATATTCATGTGCAAAGAGAAAACACTGTAAGGATAAACTCTCCACCCAAAGAGTAGTCAACTGATTGGTGGTATACAGTAAACTTTATTCTGTATAGTTTTTGTGTTTTTCAGACAATAATAGACATTACTTAAAGAGACTGAAAAGAGATAGGGGAGGTATAGGTTAATTTGTTATTATGGGTATACATGCTACAAATGATTAATGGTAAACAATGATATGAAGGTGGTTTATAGTCTCAGGAGAAAACTCCTCATGTAGGAGTAAGATTCAAGGTGCTCTTCTCCAATAACAATATTAAGATACCATTTTTGAGCTCTCATTATAAGCACACTTCCAAGCTCTTGACAAGGACTATTTTCATTGAATTCTTAGGCTCTGGGATCTGCCTGCCTAGGTTCAAATTCAGTCTTCATCCGTTACTATCTGTGTGACCTTAGGCAGGTTACTTAATCTCTCTGAACCGCAGTATTCAAATATGTGAAACAGGGATAAAAATAACACTTATTCATGGAATTATTATAAATATTAAATGAACTTATGGAAATACTTTTTTTTTTTTTTTTTTAGTGAGACAAAGTCTCACTCTGTCACCCAGGCTGGAGTGCAGTGGCACAATCTCGGCTCACTGCAACCTCCGCCTCCCGGGTTCAAGTAATTCTCCTACCTCAGCCTCCTGAGTAGCTGGGATTACAGACATGCGCCACCACGCCCAGCTAATTTTTTTTTGCATTTTTAGTAGAAATGGGGTTTCACCATATTGGCCAGGCTGGTCTTGAACTCCTGACCTTGTGATCCACCCGCCTCGGCCTCCCAAAGTGCTGGAATTACAGGCATGAGCCACCATGCCTGGCCAGAAATACACTTTTAAAAATGTCCCAGCATATAATAAGTGTTCAACAAAAGTGTGCTATAAGTATGCCCATTACGTGGATGAAGATGGTAAGGCTTAGAGAAGCTGAGTCATTTTCCAAGGTTATGTGCCTGTAAGTGGGGAAGCATTCAAACCCTTGTCTTCTCAAACATTATTCTTTTAATCATTGTACCACAAATTACTTTCACTAATTAGGCACATGAAGCTCAAGACTCTGCACACAGTTGACTTGGGCTGGAACTGTAACCTGCATTCTTTCCCTACTTTATGTCAGCCACAAAGAAAGAATGTCAAATTAGAAAGGCAATCAGGTTTTATTCAGTGGCCAAAGAAGAGGAGCTCATGATCTAAAGGCACCTCTTCCCAGGCAATGGGGGGTGTGGGAGTTTTAAGGAGTTGAATGTAGGGGGAGGTATGCAGGCATGTATAGGGTGGAGTTCCAAGTGGTAAGTGCAATTCATGAACACGCTTCTCCATATATTGCATGTACACAAAATGGCAGTGATCTTCACTTAGCAGAGGGGATTTTAGTACAATAATGATGTGTTAATCATTCAAAGGTAACTAGAGGTCACCTCCTTTGGTCTGCACCAATTTCTCACTGGTCTTGACTTCCTCTGATAGGGGGTCACAAAGTTGCTTTTGGCATCCAGTCCATTTGGTTTCTTCAAGCTGTTGTGCCTATCAATAAAGAAACTAAAAGAAAAAAAAAACTGCTAAAGTTTTTCCACTGCAGGGCAGTTCTGGTGACAGAATTTCTTTTTTTTGTCTCAGCAAATAATTTAAGTTGCTTTGCGTTTGAATTCATCTTCAAAATTAATTTAAAAGAATTTTAAAATAACTCTTAAAACTATGTCGAGCCTTCTAGTTTTACCAGAATAAATATGCTTCTTGGGTATATCCATACTGACAGCCGCATTTCTTCAAGAAATGACATGACAGAAGAGTGTCCTCCTAAAATTCAAACTTGGAAGACCAACCGGTCTCAAGCTACTTGTTTGAAAGCATGAGCTGGCCATAAAATGGCAAGTTCTTTATCTTAAAAAAAAAAAAAAGGTATTACAAAGCCCCAAGGAGACAATAAAATGTAAAATAATCTGTTAACGTTGATTTTATTTATTGCTTTTTTTTTTTGAAAGCCAACACTAAGCTATATATTGATATACAAGACAAACTATTTCTTGGCATATTTCAACTTGTCTGAAAGTCAGTTACTTTGGTTACAGCTCAAAGGACAAGTTCTCAGTAAAGAATAAATAATGTATTCACAGTAATCATTTCCCTGGTGTATAAAGTATGTATCAACTAGGATGAGAGAGAGACTGGCCTTGGGAAGAAAAGTACATACTTAGAACAAGGGTCTCAGCAGACTTCTGTCCTTTGATGAACTCAGGATAGCTCAGGTGAGCCACAGGGAACCACTGCTCAGAAATCCAAAGGGCAGGGCCCTCACGCCCCAGCTCAGCCACTGGTTGTCTCTGAGGAGACGGAAGCTTCTTATTTAACCCTTCTTGGCCTTTGGTCTCCCTCCACAATGGAGGAGTGGGTGGAAATAAGGCAGTGGTTCTCCAAACTGGTAGATTCTGATTAATCCCCTAGAGGGGAGCTCAGAGCATACAGAGATTCTTGGGCTCAAACCCAGATCTACTGGATCAGAATCTCTGGATATGTGGCTTGAGAACCTGCATATTAAACAGGTTCATTAGCTCTTTCTCATACAGTTCTCCAAGTTCTCACCACACACTCTTGTTTAATAACAACTGGAGTAATGATTTCTTATTTCCAAGGTCCAAGCCAAGTATATTGTGGGAGAATAATGATTCCTTCAGTGCCTCTCAACTCCAGAACTGGAAACTGAATAAGTCAGTAATTACCTCTAAGCACTGGTTTTTTTAAAAATGTATTTTCTGTCTGCTCATTTAATTTCCTTATCTTTTTTATTGTCCTTATCTTTGAACCAACAATTTCATAGTTGGGAATTAAACGAATTGCAGCGTTGTTTACATGATATCTTCCATTTGTTGATTAACTACACTGTGTTCAGACACTAGACTGTTATGTATCATCTTGAGCATTAAAAATGAAATCTCAAAGAGTCATTATGATCATTTCACAGATTTTAAAAAGCAGGTGTATTGAGGCTAAGTTGTTGGCCAAAGCCACAGAATTCATGATCAGAAAATTCAGGATTTGAAATCATTGTTAGGAGATCAATAACATGTGCTGTTTATATTGTAGACTAATTAAATATCCCCAACTTGGGGAAATATTATTGTATGTTCACTGTATGAAACATAAGATAGCTATTAAAAGCATGATTTACAGTATGAACATGACTAGGTCAACTACATGTATGCGTGTTTTATCAACTATTGCTGCATAATAAATCATGTAAAACTCAATGCTTAAAATAACAGGCATTTATTGTTGCTCATTTGTCTATGGGAAAACAAGTGGTTCTGCTGATCAGCTGGGCTTGTTGGGTGTCAGCATTTGGGTCAGCTGACTTCTGTCCTTTGATGAACTCAGGATAGCTCAGGTGAGCCACAGGGAACCACTGCTCAGAAATCCAGTGGTTCTGACTGGTCTAGGTTAGGACAGACAGCCTTGCTGACGTGTCTAGTGGCCAACTGGCTATTGGCTGGAGCAACGGGATGATAGATCACGTGTCTCTTCAGTGTCATCCAGCAGGCTAGCCTAGGCTTATTCCCATGATGACTTGGAAAGTTCCAAGAGAGTGGGGACTGCAAGGCAGCTTGAGACCTAGGCTCAGAATGTGCACGATTTCACTTCTGCCGTATGCTGTTGGCCAGAGAAAGATATGAGGTGACTCCAGATTCAAGGAGTGAGAAAATCAACTCTATTTCTTGCATAAGAAAAGCCACAAAGTCACATAGAATGAGTGTGGACACAGGAAAAGGAATAATAGGGTCATTTTGTTCAATCAATATGCTACACACATGAACAAGAACTGGAAGGCATACGGAAGATGCAGAGAACTGACGTGTTGGCAAGTTAGGACTGTGAAAGATGTTTCTTTTTTCTTCGTATCTTTATTATTTCACATAGGTGGTTATAATCCTGTCAGTGTAACAAACAATGTTTGAGAGCAAAAAACAGTAAGAGGAGCCATAGCAAGCATAAGATCAACAACTACATTACTATGCTGAAAGGATTGCATCAATAATTTGCATATCATAAACCAATATAGCCTTCTTCTCTGTAGAGCATGTAGGTGGGTAACAATGGAAAGAGCCTCAAACTACTAAAGTTAAATAGGTCTCCAAAATATATCCAATGGCTGTGGATCTCAAGTAGAATTTAGTCATGAGATACCCAATTATTCTTAGCAATTCTGCTCACTCTGTATATTACCAGGACTGGCACCATCTTAGGACTGCAACATTTTAGCAATCTTTGGAATCCCTAGGGAACAATTCTTCCTTAATAGACATGATTTCTGATAGTCAAAGTTTTGTCATTTAAGAACCAAACTTTCAGGTTGTTTTAAAAAAGACTAACTATTTTAAGTAGAAATTATTAGTTAAATGTATAACTTGTTGACATCCTTGTGTTTTAAAATAGAGTTGATGGAAAACATTTTAACAGTTTTTTGACAACATTGTTCTTTGCCAGAATGCAACCACATCCTCAGAACCTCTGAAGCAGAGCAGGGTTTCTTTGCCCTTACATAAAATATTCTGAGAATGCCATGCTTTCAAGTTCTTCTTTATGCTCCTTCATTGTTTTTGTGCTCTCTCTTGTTCCCATGGGGCTCTAAGTGTGCCTTCTTCTGACAGTTTGTTCCGTTTTACTTGGCTTCTTCTAACATGCTGTCAACTTAGAAAAACCAACCTTATTAGGACTATTTGTCAAGGAAGAGGAATTAGGCTCTGGGTAAGGACCAGGGAGCCTCTCATCTGAGCAGGGTACATGGTTATTAGTGTATGAAAGGCTTGGTGACATATCCTTTGTCTGATTTTTTTTTCGTGGTTCTTGCCTGTATCAAAACATAGACAAGAGCTAGGCTGTTGGGAATCTGAAACTTTGACACATTGCCAGATGTGAGGGAGGTACAGATATGCATGACCTGAGTGAATAAATAAAATGCATCCAATGTGGACTAATTGTACTTAGGACATTAAATATTCCATAACCTTATTTTGTCAAAGGTCAGTTTTTCAAATAAATTAAAGACTTTTTCAAAGCATTAACATATCTTTACATTTTATTTTAGGGTATAAGTGAGTTTGTTCATTCCACAGTTTCATTCATTCACTCCTACACTGAGAATACACACACACACACACACACACACACACACACAAAACCTTATCCTCATGGAAATTGTGTTCTTGTTTGGAAGATAGAAATAGGTGTACATAATTGTGAAGTCTTAAGACAAGTAGTATAACTGAAACAGATTAGCCAGTGTGGAAGTACAGAAGATGGAGGAAGAAAAGCACCTCCTAGACTTTTGCATCCCTGTAAAATGTGGTTGATAATATCCAACCAACAGATGTTTTCTTGAGGATTTATTATGACACAGAGTGAGGCCATATGTACTCAAAAAAGTGTATTATATAGACGATGTGGAAGGCAATCTACACTAACAGAAAATATAACACTGTGCTATCTGAGAGACGTAGCTTCAGAGCTTATTTTCATCACTTATTTGTTGGATTTTTGCTTAGCTCCATTTTTTTTTCTTTCTGAAGAATGGGGATAACTTCTACCTTTCAGTGCTGATGGGAGAATAAAATAAAATGACACAAGTAAAGTGTCACAGGCAGTAGCTGGAAGAGTAAGTGTTCCATGAATATCAGCTTCTTTCCTCTTTTCCTCTTCACAGAGGGGGTGACAACCAAGCTGGGTTTTGAAGGATGAGTAGGAGTTCACAAACCTAATCATGAATCCCCCACAGGGAAAGTGGCCTTTCCGCAGACTGAGATATGGACATTTGCTTCTAAAACCGGAAGATGATTTGTGAAGCTGTTGCTTCCTGGGCAGCAGAGCCAACAACACTTCTCTATTTCTTTATCTGTATTTAATGTTGGCTCATTAACCTAGTGGACTTATAAACTCACTGGTGCTACCTCACTAATAAGATATATTTGAGGTCTCATTTCAATCTAATAGTGATGTGGAATTTGCCCTGATAGGAAGGACAGAGAAGAAAACACTAGAAATCAATAGCATTGAATGACCTAACAGAATTTTGAAAATGTGCAAGGGGAAGTGAAATATTTCTTCCACAATCAAGTGCCCAGGTATTGAAGTTAAGGCGGGTGTTACAAGTAAGAAGCTTGAGATCTCATTGTTTAGATTAGGTCTGTCCATTCATTCAATGGTTATATATTTATCACCTCTCACTTGCAAAATATTGGGTTAAAAGAAGAGACAAACATGAAGATGGCTAACTGTGACACAGGATGAAATAAGGGTTATACATGAGACAAAACTAAAAAGGATGGAAGTGGTAATTTATCTGGTCTTTTGAAGGAAAAGCAGAGTCATGGTTGGCCAAGAAGAGAAGCAAAGCATTCTATGTGGAGAGAACAGCATAAACCAAGGGCAGAGGCTTGAAAGCACGTGGCTACAAAGAAAAGAAAAAGTGTGAACTGTTACACAGATCATCAAGCCCATTAAAAACAAAACCAATAAACAAAAAGAAAAAAGAATCACTGAGAAGTACAGCCAGAACCAACACAATCTTTCCGTGGAGGCCTCATTTAAAAAAAGTCATAGTTTCCCTTTTCTTTTTTTTTTCTTCCCTGTTCGTGACTTAGACCTTTCCAAAGCACCTGTATGCATTGCAGCAGGCACTGTTAAGGCCATGCACCTAAACCTGCAGAACTCACCACACAGGCCTTCAGCATTCTATCTGTAGGCCAGTTCTCTCTAACTGAGGGCTTCAGGCTGTGAAGAGGGATAGCCCAGACAGGCAGGGAATTTGATGCTTGCAGGAGCCAATAAGAGAAAGGAGTTGGAGGATAAATTCACCTGCTTCCTGCACTTCCTATAATACCTCTGAAGCATGTTCATACTATCTTCCAGAGCACCCCAGTGAGGTAGCCCCAGTTGCCTACCACAGGCACCTGCTCATGGATGCATTCTTTATCAGCTCCCTTCATTTCCCTGTCTCAATTCCCCACTCTCTTTTCTGGAATCATCTCCCAAATAAACTACTTGCATTTATGTCCTTGTCTCTCAGGAGGCCATTCTCCAGGAGGGGCAACCCCAAGACAGCATTGTTTAAGCCTTCTGCTGGTACGCAGGGCAGCAGTGTTGATGAGCTGACATGGAAAAGATTAGGGATGGTTTGAGGTAGACAGCAGAATCAAAGCTGATTTTAAGAAATGGTTCTAGGAGTATTTCCGTGTGCTTTTGACTTTAATTTTTTTAAATTTAATTGTATTTTAAGGAGGATTAAATGAGTTAATTCCTATGAATTGCTTAGGAAAGGGCCCGGCACATACATTTCAACATTGTCATTGCTCTTACTGTTTTTAGATTAGCCCCTCCTCTTGTTCTGGTGTGTGGCAGCATGCTCCCTGAAAGTGGCAGACCCAGACAAGAAAGAGGTAGGAGAAGGAGAGATGGGCCTGAGGCCTCACTGATCTTGTTTCCACACTGTGGAGCTGATGCCTGCAGGCAGCTTCTCTCACCTTTGGTGAGACTCCCCTTCCTACTCAGAGCTTGTGTTGAACATGGAACTCACCTTGTATGACAAGTTATGGTGGCCTTGTTCATGATCATTCAATGTAATCACTGACTTCATGTGCTGTACAAAGATTCCCTGTCAAGTTCCCTGTGGGAAAAGGGAGCTGTGGGAGTTGGTAATTCCAGATTTCTAAGTACTCTACCCTCCTGGCTTCTGACTCAGGAGGTCTGGGTTTGGAATTGATAATCCATGTTCTTTTATAAGCTGCTCAGGTGATTCTGATGGGCAGCCAAATCTGAGAACCACATTGCTACGTGGCTTTGTTCCCCAGGATCCATATCACAGAGCATTGTGTGTTATAACAGAAAGGGTGGAAGTTTTTTCTGAACAGGGTCTAGGGCTGACTTTCCTTTTCTAACTAGTGTCAGAACAAGTGGCGCTACAGCCCCTTACAGGGAGTTTTTGTCTCTACACTTTCAGCAAAATGAGAGGAAAAGTGTTGCTCCTAGAGTCGAGATAAGTGACATTCTGGAAATATCAGAATGTCCTGTTCTTCAGACTGACTCTCTTAATTTGTATCATTTAAAGACTTGGGGATGGTGTCAGAAGGAACTAACATTTTAAGGAAGACATTGGTAAGACATTCTATTTTAAAAATAGAGGCACAGCTGAAGAAAGAAAACTGGTTTTTCTCTGTGTGAGAATGAACAGTTCACATGGCATTTTGGACTGTTCTAAACAGGCCTGCAGTAATACATAATCAACTATTGGAGGAAAGATAGTTTTGTCTTATATTTATGGAGGGGACACTGAACACAGAAACTAAGAATAACTGTACTTAGTACTGCACGCTTCGCTTCTCAAAGTACTTTCACATGAGCTGCTTCATGGTGGCTTCACCACTGCCCCATGGAATACCAGGGCTGCAGCACCTCCCCTTGCAGCCCTGAATCCGAGGCTTTGGGAAGATGTAAATTAGAAATATAAGAAGCCTCACCCAGATAGGAGGGATTTTTTGGTTAATAAAATTGTAGAAATTTTGCCAGCTAAATGGATTACCCTCATACCATAGGGATGCAGAAACACCTCGGGCGTAAGACATACTCATCAAAAGAGAGAGGTTTTTACAAATATTTTATAAGCACTCCAATTAAAATAATGCCCCACATCCCTTTAGACCAACTCCGTTCCTTTGCTGCAGGGCATCATCACCACACACATTCCTAAGACTGGAGGGGCAGAAGCTGGGAGCAGAGTGGGGAGAATGCTTTCAGATGGAATCCTAATCAAGCAGATCATGACTAGGCTCTTTGGAGCTCCATGAAAACACTCAAATGTTATACACTCTATGTTTCATAAACTACATGGGGAGAAACAGACTTTCATCCTCTTTCCTACCCACGCCTTATTTTATTAAGAGCTGTAATTTGGTCTGGGTTCTGGAGGCATATTGGTTTAGCAGGGGTTTTTTAACTCAATTTGTTGAAAAGGAAAGAAAAACCAGAAAGCCATTTTGTAAGTGTTTGATTGTGAAATGTATCTTGCCTGTAGCTTTAGCAGAGAGAATACATTTCACTTGTGTCATTGTAATTTCCATCAGCCTCAGCTATGTATTATTTATATATGTCAGCACTGTTATTCCCATTTTACAGGTGAAGAAACGGAAGTTTGGAAAGGCTAAGAGAGTCTCATCAATACACGCAGTTGGCTATGACACCCCCACTTCATGGGGAAATGATCAGCAAAAAAGTCACGTACCTCTTGATTGAATTTACTATTCATATCTCAGTGTACTGGGCAAGATTATTGAAAATGGTTTCCATGTTTTTCTTCTTTCACTCTTATTACACTACCAACAAGATTCTTGTAAAAACTGGACCTCGGGGATTCTTTCTGATATAAAGTCTTAATCCTTAATCATAGCAACAACTATTCGTCTACTGGTTCCATACCAGGCTTTAAGAAATGTGTGTTAGGAACAGCCAAACTCCTAAGCCATCAATTCGCTGATAGAGCTCTCCCTGTTATAAAAAATAATAGAAGGAAAACAAACAGATGTATTTCTGCTATTTTTGACTAGAATTATGAAAATAGGCATCAGAAAAGTCATTTATTTTCTCTTCTTTAATAATAAGCAAAGACTTATTTAGTGCCTACTATGAACAATGTAATATTCCGTGCTATGCAAGACTGCAGAAAGAGTGAATCTACTGTTGAGCAGTTTATGGTGGGACCACTTTTAATCCCCTGTACCAGGAGAGTAGATATAATCACCAGAAATTATGCAACTGAAATACAACATTGTTTTAACCTCTAAACAACTGTCAGAGAGGAAAGGCCCATCTCCCACCTTGTATACGCTAAACTTGCGCACATTCGCAAGACTGGGTAATGTGGAGATTTATAACCTGGGCTTTGGAAACAGACAACCCAGGTTCAAGCCTTTGTTCAAATACTTACTATCTAGGCAGACTTCGGCAACTTACCGAACCGCACTAAACCTTCTCGTTTTTGTTTGTAAAATGGTGATAACAATAGATTCTAGTAGATCAGGTTCAATGATAATCAAATGGCATAATCCATGAACAGCGCTTAGGCTAATACCCAGAAATAAATATTAGCACCATTATTGGAATTAGGTCCATGATAGGAAATCACAACTGCCAAACTTCTCCATTACGTCAGTGGTTCTCCACAGTTTTTCATTTCAGATCTAAAACACTTTGTTCAAATGCAATCCTGTTCAGAAACCTGAGATATAGAGAAAACAGCGGAGTGGGCTGGTTGAAGCAGAGAAGGGATGTGGAACCCTGGTTCCTTTGGCTGCCCCTAGCACACCGTCCCATCTTCATGGTGTGCCCTGGAGCATCTCCATAGAATTCCTGGCATTCAGCTTAAAAAACTAAGCTATTAAATATTATGCCTGTAATTACATTGTAGGCTGAGATGATTTGGTTATTTGAATGTACCGTCTATATTCTCACATATACACAAATTTCACCAAAATATTTGATGGTTGTATTTTACTTTTTGAACATTGAAAGTCTAGGCCAATATGTTCATATACTTACCTTTATAATTAAGAAATATGTCACAGTAATTCAGTATTATGTATTCACTCATATAACAATGTGTATTGAGCATTATTTATATACCAGGACGTAAGTTCCTGGCTTGCACAGTAACTCAGAAAGATTCTAAGTTCCTTTCAGCAGGGACCAAGTTTACCTGTTTCACCACTGTATCCACAGAGTGATACAGCGCATGGCATGTGTATGGCATATAACACATATGCCATAAACAATTGCACAACTGAAATTTTTAGGCGAATAAATGGTTGCCCTTTTACTTTAGAAGATTAACAACTTTCTCATGGATTTAAGAATTGTTGTTTCCTATTGAGGATGTGAGCCCCCAGGTGAGTTTTTTTTATTATTATACTTTAAGTTTTAGGGTACATGTGCACAACGTGCAGGTTTGTTACATATATATACATGTGCCATGCTGGTGTGCTGCACCCATTAACTCGTTATTTAATATTAGGTATATCTCCTAATGCTATCCCTACCCCCTCCCCCCACAACAGGCCCCAGCGTGTGATGTTCCCCTTCCTGTGTCCATGTGTTCTCATTGTTTAATTCCCACCTATGAGTGAGAACATGCGGTGTTTGGTTTTTTGTCCTTGCAATAGTTTGCTGAGAATGATGGTTTTAGCTGTGATATGTAAAACCTGAGTTGCCTTGTCTCCTGAGTCAAAGTCTTTTTGGGATATTTAGGGAGTTTCTAAAGGGACTCATCCTCTCCATTGGCTTGAAATATTTAATTAGGACAGAAATGAAAGCACTTAATAGATCTGGAATTATTGCCTGAGATCCAGGGCCTGTGGATGGGCATCCAGGAATCCATGGACAGCCCTCCAGCAAGCATCAAAAAGAAGCAACTCTTCATGGACCTGATCAATAGACTGAGTGGATTGACCCATGTACTCTGAATACTCAGAAATGCCAGTAGTTTCAACAAATCTTTCTTTGCTTCAAGCCATGTGCCTCAGTGGCGTTTCCATACTCCCTGATAGTCCAGCAGGGAAAGACTGTCAAATCTTTCTCAACAGGGTAGGGGCTTTCCTTTTCCTTTTCCTTTCCTTTCTTTCTTTTGGAGACTGAATCTTGCTCTGTTGCCCGGGCTGAAGTGCAGTGGCACAATCTCAGCTCACTGCAACCTCCGCCTCCCAGGTTCAAGCAATTCTCCTGCCTCAGCCTCCTGAGTAGCTGGGATTACAGGCACCTGCCACTACACCTGGCTAATTTCTGTATTTTTAGTAGAGATGGGGTTTCATCGTGTTAGCCAGGCTGGTCTCAAACTCCTGACCTCAAGTTATCTGCCCACCTCGGCTTCCCAGAGTGCTGGGATTACGGGCATGAGCCACCGTGCCTGGTCCCTTTTCTTTCTAAAACATGAAGAGCTCTTTTCTCTAGAGACAAAATAAAAGAGCATGTAGTATTATCTCTATCAAACAAACAGGCTGGCCAAGGGTGTCACTCTCATCCTTATTACTGTTCGATGTTAAATGCTTGGTATGCACTTAACACCTTGTATGCATTCGCTTACAAGCACCCAATTTTATCGGCTAGGGCAAGTGACAACACCACATAAGGAGTAATATACAGAGCTGGAACTAGAATCCACCTGTCTGTGTTAGTCAGGTTTCAGGCAGGAAATAGCTGGCACACTCAAACAGAGTGATTGAGGGGAGTTTTTTGAAGGGGCAAATTGAAAAGAGGTAAACAAGCTTTAAGCAAAAAAGAAAAGGGAAGGAAGGAAGGAGAGACAGAGAAAGAAGAGTGGGAGAGAGAAAGAAAGAAGAAAGGAAAAAGGGAAGGAGGGAAGGAAGGAAGGAAGGAAGGAAGGAGGAAGGAAGGAAGGAAGGGAGGAAGGAAGGGGAGGGAGGGAGGGAGGGAGAGAAAGAAAGAAAAAGAAGGAAAGAAAGAAAGAGACAGAAGCCGTATGGATGGAGAGGGCAACCTCACAGCACCTGTGGCTTTCGCTAGAGGAACATAGCCAACTTCAGAACCCATCGGGGTCTAAGAGAATAAATACCCTGACCCCAGTCTCCTCTCACCCTCTAATTTCCTGGCAGTGTTTCTTATTATTAGCACCTCCCATTAGGATACCTCAAAGAAAGGGAGCTTATTGATGGGGTCCATTAGTTCAGCCTGCTGGGACACAGATTAGGCAGGAGAGTGACTCTAGAGAGACAAACAAAAGCTCTCCAGCACAATGTCTGCCTAAAGGGGAGCATGCTTAACCATATATATTCTGTCTCCAAATAATTCTATTTATCCCTCATTCAGCAAATAGCCATTGCTTGGCCACTCTGTGCTGGGCACTTTGCTTTGGGCTGAGGATACAGAGATAAGTATGATACTGTGTCTTTGAAGAGCTTAGACTCATGGTCTTCAGAAAATATGTCTTGCACATTTTTACCTGCTATTTTAACTACCATTTTCTCTCCTTTTATCTCCCAAGCATGACTACATTTCCACCCAAATATCACAATTTTGTCACTCTTGTTCCACTATATTCCTTAGCTTTTCTTGCATCCACAACTTTTCCCTCTACTTTCAGCTTCAGGGTAGAAATTTTTTAATAAAATTATGTTTTATTGTTATATAGATGAGTGCTTGCTATGTTGCCTAGGCTGGTCTCGAACTCCCGGCCTTGCCTACCTTGTGCTCCAGGACCACATGCCTGAGCTACTGCACCTCCCAGTTTCAGCGTAGAATTCTTTCAGACAGACTTGAAGCCTACTGAGGAAAGCTAATGATCTAATAAATGTTCGAGTGATATTAATATTATTTTATCCCATTTGTATTTGAAAAAGAATAGAGAGTGTTGGAGAAAACAACTTTCTCTTACAAGGAAAATAAAAGATAAGAGGCCTAGAAAGTTCTGCCCTGATTCTATATACCTGCTCACATGACAGTAAATTGCATTTTACCCATGCTAGGAGCTGTGCTCAGTCAGAGAAAGGAAGGCACCATTAAAGATTTCAAGGTTGTTCCATAAGTGAATTGGATGTAAGTGCTCTCACTGCTATAGCTTGAAAGAGCTGAAATTGCTCCTGAAGCAAAATGGAAGAGGCTTGGCTAACTCTCTTGGTCATTTATTAGTATGGCCAAAGTAGCCTTATCTTTGATTACCTCCTTTCTCCCACTGCAATGAAGAAATCCTCTGGCTCTGGAATTCTCCTCTCTGTGTTTGCTAAATGCTTAGAAAGCTAGGCCTTCCACTGGCCAGCAGACAGGCCTGAAAGGACCCCTTTTGAGAGGCCAGATGTTTAGAAATAGAAGCTATAAGGGAAAGGAACTGTTGCATTTACCAGAAGGTGTGTCCACCAAAGGGGAGAGAAGCTTTTCCATTCAGAGGAAAAAAAATTCTTTTGAAGTTGTCTGAAGGCCATTGTTCAACTGAAAGATCACAGTTGAAGCTCTGACCATATTAGAAATTAGCATTGCTAATGAGGTTTTCAGAGAATCACAGATTATTTTAATCTACTTAACCTTCTCTATAAATACTTGACTTAGAAAACATTGTACTTCTATTTCTGATAATCTAATAATGGATAAATGTTATTTTAAAGGCAGTAGCAACAATGTGAATATCATTTTTCGAACAAGAACTATCAAACATTGGCATATTGCTTTATTTTTGTCAGTTCCAATTCTATGATAGAGAGTGGTAGCCGACTGTCTGAGCTATCTGAGAAATTGGAAGGTTAGGACAGTCTAAGTGGCTAGCTGACAAGATTATTTCTCTAATGACAAATATATGGGCAAGTATCAAAAAATCATCTGCTCTATGTGGGCCTAGATGAACAAAACCCTGGGAACCCAAGCTTCTAAAAAACACAACTGATCAGTATGGTTTACAAAAGGAGCTTTCCACCGTCTTCTACATGGCTTCCAATTAAATCAATATGACACTGAAATTTGCAACCCTTCCAGAATGTTCTTTGAATGAAGAAGTAAAAATAATCTATATCTGCTATTATGAATGAATCAATTGCCCTTATTCATCTGTTCTGCATTTCAAGGCTAAACTCCTTTGAAAAAATTAGGTTTCTTTATCACCATCTCAAACCTAAATTGCTCTCATGCTGATTCACTGATTTCATCATTCATTCATTTATCCACCAAGTCTTTATTGAACACCTACTATATGGCAGGTACTCTCTGAAACACCAAGGATACGGTATTAAGCAAAACAAACAAGTTTCCTGCTTTTGTGGATGTCTTAGTACATGGAGATAGTCAATAATAAATGAACAAATAGATAAGCAAGAAGGTATCAGGCAATAAAGTGCAAAAATTAGAAAGAGGAATTACTGGAGAAAGTGAAAGATGTTTTTAAGTTAGGTGGTTGGGGAAGAAAGACCCTCTAAGAAACAGAAAGTAGAACAATTGAATGGCAAAGGAAGAGAGGGCAGGAAAAGATCTGAGGAAAGTATGTTCCAAGCAGACAGAAGAGCTGGCGCAAAGGCATAGAAGGTGAATGTGGCTGAAGAGTAGGAAAGGAGAGGGTTGAAATTAAATAAAATGAAAGGATAGGTGAGAGGTAGACTGCATAACACTTTAAAGGCATGGGAAAGGGTTTGGGTTTTACTTACTATAAACTTACTGGACAACTATTTAAGAACTTTTCTCAAATGAGTGATATGATCTAATTTATGCTTCAAATGGCTCAACATGGGTAATAGAGATTTCTAGGGGTAAGAGTGAAAGCAGTGAGACCTAAAGGGAGCCTGTTGCAGTGGTCCACAGAGAGGTGATCGAAGGGTGGTAGCAGGGGAGACTTAGAAAATGTTAATGCTCTATCTGGAAAAAAAATATGAGGCAGGAAGAGCTAACCCAACCAGCAGATTCGAATCTGCCTGTTAGTCTTAGAACCTTATTTAGTGAAAGTTGACCCAGAAAGCCCTTTAGAGATAATTCAGTAGAAACCCTTCAATTTAAACTTGAGAAAAACAGAGACGTGGACAAATTCTGGGACACACCCAGGGTCACAGAGCAAACCGCTAGCAACCCCAAGACTGAGCCTCATACCTCCTATCTTCCCAAATGTTAAAGTGCCCAAGTCCATACAGAAGCCAGCAGGGCCTGAGCGTGGATCTCTTGGGCTCTTTCTACACCAGCAAGTTCCAATCTCTGGTGCAAATCTGCATAATGGGGACAGCTGAGAAGTTACTGCAGGATCCATGCATCCAAATGTGGATTTGTCGTACCCTGTACACTGAATAAATAAAAGTATAAGTGCCATCGTGTGGCATCCCAAGCAGACTGGTTAATAGCTTAGACAATGGCATAGAATTAGGCTCAAATTTTAGCTTTACCAGGTATGACTGTGTACTTTCAGATAAGTTACTTAACTCTTTGGGTCTTGGTTTTTTCACCTATACTCTGGAATAAAAATTGTAACTCGTAGTTTTGTAAGGTTCAAATAAAACGATATACCAAAAACACCCACTTAGAATAGCACCGGCAAGGAGTAAATATTCAAGAAATGTTCACTATTATTATGTAGAAGACAGAACTTTTTTCCTTTTACTTGCAATGGGGCTCTTAATATTCAGAGCCAATGAGAATTACTCACTGGCCTCCATGAAGAAACAGTTAAGTATGGTTCTACCCTACAGGTGCATTGCTGGAAACTGCCGCCTCTTCGACCCTCCTCTAACTCTGCCCCTTATCAGCCACCTGGAGGAACTGTGGCCTTCAGCACAGGGACACTATTCTTTCAGTCAATCCTTCATTTATTTATTCTGTAAATGTTTACTGAGTGCTCACTGAAATGCCTGGTGATTCCAAGCCTTTATTTCCCTGCTTCAGCTGTGTTCACTTGCTTAATTTACTCCCCTGAGTAACTCCTCTCATTGAAGGGCAGAGATTTGTCAATAAGCAGGTGAGGGGTGGCCACAGGGGAGTGGGGAGGAAAAGGTTCCTATCAGAATTTCAAAGGGGCCATGGGGCATATACAGTCTGAAGAATTGGTAAGCACCCCCAAAAGCTCAGGCATAGGCAACGAGCCGATTGAAAGAGACGGAGGAGAAAGGGAGCTGGACTCCCTGAGCCCAGTTTGCAGGTGTATAGTGTAGGTAAGCACTGCCTTGCCCATTGTTCATTTCTTCCCCAAGCCTTCCCACTCACAGCTCTATGATGTATAAGTGTAGCCATTTTACAAAGGGGAAACTAAGGCTTAGACGCAGGCCACATGACTAGTAAGTGGGAGACCAGGACTAGAACCCAAGTTGCCTGAATCCTCATTATGGTTTTTTGGTTGGTTGGTTTGGTCACCCAACCTCCCCCTATCCACCAAGTTGTTACTGTGTGTATAAGAAAAGGAAGAAAGGGAGTAAGAGAGATGACGGTGGTGGCTATGATATGGTAGTGATAGTGAGTGTGTGTGTGTGTGTGTGCACGCATGAAAGAGAGAGAGAAGGAGAGAGAGAGAGAGATACAAAGAGACAGAGATAGGAAGGAAAGTGAGAGAGAGAGAGACAGAGAGAGGGACCTCAGAAAAAGACTTCAGACGACTCCAAATTAATATGTACAAAAAATGTGGCCAGCCTATGTGCATTTCAACATTCCTGCACTGAGTGGGGACCCAAAGTAGGGGGCAGGAAGGAGAGGCAGACAGACTTCCTCTCCCTGTGCTGTGGTATCTGCCTGGGGGAAGAATTGTCCCGGATGCCAGTGTGAGAACATGCCACCTGTGGCAGCCTCTCCAAGAATTTGATACAAATGCCCCCAACACACGTTGCCTCAAGGTGCTGTGATTTCGGCCCTGAGAAATAGTCGAGCTGAACTCCTTCCTACAGAGGTTTATTTGAAGAAAAAAGCAGATCCAGATCGCACTTAAGCCTCTGAAACCATTTTCATTTTGAGATTTTGCAGGAGACATCTTTAAGTAACACTCCTGTGACGAGTCAGCAACCAAGTTGTAATCTGTCCCTTCTACAGTTGCCAGAGCCTTAAAAGCCTGTCTTCCAGTACATCACCTTAATGATTATTTATGGGCAGTGTACGAATTTCCCACATGGGGATTATGCATAATATCTATGCATTTACATTAAAATGAGGGCAATTTATTTAACAAACATATCGACGTTTACTTAATCTATGCAAATCTATTCATAAGATTTTATAAAACCACCATTTTTCCCCATACCCTTAAAACACAAAATTCTGGCTTTAAAAAAATCTCCTAGTTTGTTTTTAAGCACTGTGCCTGCAGGAGGAGGGGGCTGGCAGAGTAAAGGGGAGACGGTGCCTCTGTTGGTGATGCAGCCTGCTTGTGCAAAGCAGTCCTGCACTTCCAGTTGTGAGCCAAGAGCCAAGTGTGGGAGCTCACCATGGTGGCAGCCACCTCCCCACCAAGCAGGCGGCGTTCACCAGAGGGGAGTATCAGGTTCCTGTACTCAGCTGTGGGTTGTCACCATCTAATAATATGACCGTTTTGCCATCTCTCTGCAAATGAGGCTGAAGCTGCTATCTGATTGGTATAACATCTCACTTTCCCTCTGCATTGATTTTCTTCTTCTCCTCCTTTGCTTCATAAAAAGAGGGACAAGTGGCTGGTGCTGTGGACAGAGAAGCTTTATTTTTAGTATGAGACAACCTCTATTTTCTTTCAGGAGAGGGAAGTTGGATTATCAATTCTTTGGTAAATGTGTATGGTGATATTTGCTCCGGTAAGTTTACAGCTATCTTGATTTACAGCTGGCTGTGGGGATATGTGTGTGCATGTATGTGTCTCCATAGGCACATTTGGATTGTACACTTTTCTTTCTAAATATCAGTTTTTAAATCTTTAGTAATAATCTCTATTTTTCTTGACTTTGCTTTCTTGTAATTTGTATGTTCAAACCAAAGAGGCTATGTTGATACTGAAATGCTTACTTTAGCTGTTCAAGTATGTGCTGGGTTTCTTTGAACATAGTAAGGAAACTATTTAAGCAAACTTATATTTGCTTTATAAAAATGTAATGTCATTCTACCCTACCCCCCCTTCCTTGGAGTGCTTAATATCCTAAATGCATTCATTGTGCTGCAACCTGCTTACCATTTTAATTAAAGTTTCTTCGTCAGTGTCAGAGTGAGAATTACTTAAACTCCATATACAGCTACCAAATATTATATGTTGTGCTGAAAGGTGCTAGTTTTATAAGGTCTTATAGCACTATGTAGAATGAATGAGTTTCCCCTACGATTGGATGCACGCACCTTTAAAAAGACTGAATTTAGAAAAAGTATTCAGATCACTAAATGAAGTCCTAGCATGCCATGAGAAGCTATAATCACAAGTGGCTGTTGCTTCTCTTTCGTCTTTCTTTGCACTGTGTATTTCTGCCACCATCTGTCAGATGCCCAGTCCGGGCTCCTGTGTTTCTATATGTGAAGCTAATCAGGAGAAAAGTTGCTGTTATTAAATTTAACTACTGCAAAATGACTGTCCGGTCACCATTGCTAGAAATGATTTTTAAATGCATTACCTGGTTAGCTGCGTTCTTTTTGTTTGAGAGTAAAAGATGGTCTGAATTCTTCATTGTTAATTCAGAAGTCTGGGGAAA
Source organism: Nomascus leucogenys (assembly GCF_006542625.1). Taxonomy (NCBI): domain Eukaryota; kingdom Metazoa; phylum Chordata; class Mammalia; order Primates; family Hylobatidae; genus Nomascus; species Nomascus leucogenys. Next base: position 77,096,196 of record NC_044401.1, on the reverse strand, counting down.
AGTCTTTAAATATAATTATTCTAGACAGGGATGAGAAGATGATTAAATAATTGCTTTAATGGAAACAAACTGATGCTTTAATCTTCTCTTTTTGTTACACAATGCACAGATCTGTATAGTCTTTTTCATGGTGAAATGAGCTGGAGAATAGATTTGTGGTGAAAGTTAAAGGCACTGTGGCATGTGAAGCAAGAGGAGGTCTGATTATATACATTTTTCAGAGATTTCGAGAGTAAAGTTGAGAATATCATGCAGGCCTAGGGCTCACAGGCATAGATTTTTTTCAGAATAGCAATTTTTCAGATTTTGAAGTAGTCTTATGACAGCTCAGAATGCCTGTCTCGGAGTGCACTAACCTTCGTATCTACTCCCGTTTGGACGTGCCACGACTCACACACCCTGTGCACACTCCAATGAAGCTACTCATTTTGACAAACAGACTGAATTTTGATCAATCTAACTCAGCCTCAAAAATAGACTAATCCCCCAAACCCATCCAAGTTATTATATTGCCTTGTTACTGGTCCCAGTAAGCATGTGCCTAGTATCAGCCTTAGATGACATAAACCTTAGCTGGAGTGAAGTGTATCTTAGCAGATAATTTGTTGAAAAAAAAAACAAAAAAACAAAACTTTTATCCTTGGGCTGTTGCCAATTACTGCTAAGTAAACTCACCGGCACGAAACATCACCTCTTCCCCTCCCCAATACACACATATCCAATCCCTCAACGTCCCTTAATATTTTATATAATATATTTTATATAAGCATTCTCTTTTCATGGCTGTAACAGGTTGCATGTAAAGTCATTTGCTATAGACAGAGCTTATAATCATCTGAAGCTATTCAGCAATATAAATTAAGAAACTTGGGGTGGCAGTTACGCCTTTTCCTCCAGTCTCCAAGTTTACAGAAGTGTTAGGGCTCCAAGCATACTCAGGCCCACACTGGAAGAACAACAAGGCATCTGTATCTTTAAAAGGTCGAGATCATTAGTTTGAGTTAGAGCCAATGTGCACAGTTTTTACAAGTATCACTTCTGAAAGGTCCATAATATCATAACCAGAAAATCTGTCGTAATGTCTTCCAAGGATTAAAGACTTTTGTCGTTTGGGGGAAAACAATAAAGGGATTTTTAAAATTTCACAATGAGCTCCTCTCTTCTTTTTAGCATAATGAAGAACGCAAGAGTCATTTCCATTTAGTAAGTACATCCTATATGCCGGGCACTGTGCTAAGCATTTTACATGGCATATCTCCTTTAATCTTGACAAGCACTCTATGAGGGCCATGACAGTACTTCCCCATTTTACAGATGAGAAAATGGAGACAAAGGACAAGTATGTAACTTACTTGAGGAAACACAGTGATGGGGATGAGTCTCGGAACCAGGTAGACTCATTCCACAGTCCTACTCTTCCTCCCTCCTGTCTGTCATTGGTACAATCTACAACAAACGCCTAGACTGAAATGATTTCCAGGGACCTACAGTTAAACATCTTACTTTTCCCCCGTTCTGATACAAGGTAGTCTCCTTCTTCTCAGACTATGTCTTTATGACTCCAAGCTAAGTATGTCTTTGAAACTGAAGAATATGTGCTTTATTTCCACTCAATTTTAGCAGATACAAAGATGTGAGTGTGACAAAATGAGCCCACCTACGGTAAAATTTATGCAGAAGTGGATAAATCCAGGTAGATCTTTTAATTGATCAAAGTAAATCAATTCCTTTGACCTTAAGTCTTTTGGACATAAAGTCAAAATAAAGATGCGATGATAGCTTAGAAATATCAATATCTCAAGGCAGCTGGTTCGTCATTGGTGCAAAATATAAAAAGCAATTCCAACGGAATCATTTTTGGAGAGCTTTACAAAATTCTCACCTTCCCTTTACTCACTCCCACCATGATTTTTTTGTTTTTAATTTCTATTCTTTGGCTAGCTGGAAAGGGCTGAGGTAGCACTTCAAGTTGAATATTGCAAAGTGTCTATCTCACCTGGGTAATTTAAAAAGGAGCACAGCTGCCAATAAGCATGCTGAGAAGCATGACAAAGTCAAAATTCAGAGTCCCCAAATGCATTCCTTTGCACCTGAGCACTGAGCTCCCCATTTTAAATCCACTTGAGCCAATAAGATTCAGATGGATCTTATAGGGGGAAAATGCAACTGACATAGAATCAATAAGGTTGAAATTTCTCCTCAAGTGGCAGCTTCTGGATGAGAAGCAGGGCATTCCAGTCATAAAGTGAGCCTGTAAAATGCTGCATTATGAGAAAGGATTATGAGTGACGAAAATGTTGCTAGAAGATAGAACCTAGCTCACACCTTTGCTAAATTTACCAAAACTCAGAGGGATCTTAAAAACAAACAAACAAAAAACTGCTAACAAACAAACAAAAACCACCCACCACAAATTGGAAGAACTAAGAGTCAAGTTTTGAAGTGGTTAACACAATATTGAGTTCTTGATGTGATCTGCTGCGTCTGATAAGCAACAGCTTTTGAGCTACTCTTGGTTAGGCACCCAGTTAGTTAAAAAGAGTTCAGAGTGCAGTACACAATAAAATACATTTCCAAAATGATAGTCATTTTTGTCAGAGGCAAGCTTGGTTAACTCCTCAATTCTGGATCATGTCTTTTTCTTTTTCTTAAAAAAAAAAATCATAATTGGGTGGTTTAATCAGAAAGTGTGGTATTAGAGCCAATACTGACAAATAAATTCAAATCAATTCGCTTTTTCCAACAGCATTTATGAGAGTTCTAAATATACTAACAGCCATCAAATGAAAACTTTTACTTTAATAAAATATATTGTGCTCAACCACAGTGTTCATCAAATATAGACTATCCCTAAAAACTAATCTTATAGACAAGTTTATAAAGTATATCATATTTCAGTCCCTAGCTAGAAGACACTGCTTTCTTCAGAGGGGTGACTAAATTCCACATCAACAGTACTCAGGATTGTACTCCATCTTGCCTACGTTTCAACCTGCCCTTTCTTTGGCTACAGATGTGTGTACTTAAACATACTGATCATTAAGCACTTAAAAATTATCTATTAAGTATGGAGAAAGCAGCTGGTGTAAACATATAATTAGCTTTGGACTAATCTTGCATTTTTCGTTAAACATTCTAGGCTGGTGTACAAATAGAGCTGGTGGTCCTGTTACATACTTGTATAAGAAAATAGGTCAGTGAATATTTTGAGCCTGAAATCAGCACATGAAGCACTAAATCTTCTAGAGGAGGCTCTTGGTCATCAGTGTGTCTTTAAATGTTTAAAGATTCAGGGTTAGAAAATGGAAACACCTCAGTCTCTCCACTCTGCAGACTAATGGATCTGCATAATTAATATATTTTACTGTGATCTTTTTTTTTTTTAACACAAATTCTAGCCAAAAGTACTAATGGAAAATTGTTCAGGGGCAACTTCAAACATGTTTTGTTATAGTTTCTAGAAAGCTTACTCACAACACAGGCAATCAGTTTACCGTGGAGCTTTGAGTTGGCCAATCTAAGTGGATGATCATGTCATTATTGTCTTTTGGGGTAAAAGATGTGTTGGGCATAAAAGGTTTCTACTGGTATTCCCCAGGGGACTTATTTAGCCTTGCTTACAGAATATTTATTTATTTATTTATTTTTGAGATGGAGTCTCATTCTGTTCCCAGGCTGGAGTGCAGTGGTGCAATCTCAGCCCACTGCAACCTCAGCCTCCTGGGTTCAAGTGATTGTCCTGCCTCAGCCTCCTGAGTAGCTAGGACTACAGGCGTGTGCCACCATGCTCAGCTAATTTTTGTATTATTAGTAGAGGTGGGGTTTCACCATGTTGGCCAAGCTGGTCTTGAATTCATGACCTCAGGTGATCCTCCTGCCTCGGCCTCCCAAAGTGCTGAGCCATCATTCCCAGCCTTACAGAATCTTTAAATCCTCCCAAATTACCACACATTGTCTCAATGTAGACTTACTGGCAAAGATATAACAAAGATTTGGGGCTCATTATATTTCTGGTAAAATATGGCTTTCAGAATATATGTGTCAAATATGAATTATTATTGCAAGGACTTCTTTTTTTTTTTTTTTTTTGAGACAGAGTCTCGCTGTCGCCCAGGCTGGAGTGCAGTGGTGCGATCTCGGCTCACTGCAGGCTCCGCCCCCCCGGGGTTCACGCCATTCTCCTGCCTCAGCCTCCCGAGTAGCTGGGACTACAGGCGCCCGCCACCTCGCCTGGCTAATTTTTTGTATTTTTAGTAGAGACGGGGTTTCACTGTGTTAGCCAGGATGGTCTCGATCTCCTGACCTCGTAATCCGCCCGCCTCGGCCTCCCAAAGTGCTGGGATTACAGGCATGAGCCACCGCGCCTGGCCCCAAGGACTTCTTAAGTCACCATATTGACATTCACTTCTCAATGTTGAACCCACACATCTTTATCTGGCTTCAGATCTCCACGAGGGAGGAAAATGGATAAGATTTTCCAAAACTTATGACATTCAAACTACCTTCATGTGAAATTAAATGGCAGAGGAAAAACATTTTTTTTTTTTTTAGTTGGGGGAAGATTTTAGAAAAAGTCTGGGATGCGGACTTCACTTATTTTTTTATTTAATAAATATTTAAGGATGCCTACCATGTGCCAGGCACCATGCTGGGCATGGGAGATACAATGGTGAATAAACAGATATAATTTCTGCATTCCCAGAACTAAGTGCCTTCATTTTTTCATTTTCTCACCTAAACTTAGTTTCTATTTCCCGGCCCAGGATGTGTTTTCTTAAAAGCATAATTGAACTGTTCTAGTAAGGCATTTGCAGGAAATATGTGTTTTTGGTCCTATATGTTCACACTCAGTGAAGGAACAAGAGTGAATCCACTTATTTACTGATGTGATTATTGTCTGCTGAAACGGAGTGGTAGGAAGCAGGGAGCTGGAAAAGGTTTTGCAGTGTGTGTGTCTTATAAGCATTATTTATTGCTTCTAGGCATTCTCAGATTTGATAGTCCATTCTCATTCTTGGACAGTATTGGGAGAGGAAAGAAGGGAAAAAAGCTTTGACAGGAAAGAAAAGTAAAGAAGATAAAGAATAAGCAGGGAAGGTGCCTAAAGAAACTATGATTTTCCCTGGCAATCTGAAATAGATCTAACTTGCATTATCTGGTTTTTTCTGGGTATTCACTCACTCATCTATCTATTCAATAAATATATTTGTATATTGGGTACCCTCTTTCAGCCAAGTACACTACTAGATGCTAGGGCACAGAAATAAACAAGATACACTAGTTCCTGAATTCACAGAACTTCTAATAGACCAGGATTTCTCAAACTTGGTACTATTAACATTCTGGTGCAGATAATTCATTATCGTTAGGGGGCTGTTTTATGTATTATAAGATGTTAAGCAGCATCCCTGGCTTCTACCCACTGTGTCAGTAGCAATCTCCCCACCCAACCCCCAGGTCGTGACAACCAAAATTACCATCGAACATTGCCAAATTTCCCCTGGCTGAGAACCAGGACAAGAAATGCAGTGATTACCACCAGCTTTGACCAAATCCTCCCAACATGTTTCTACTTTCCTTTCTTTCAGATACACTGCTGCATGGTTTACCCTAGGGTTTTTAAGTTGCTTTCTCCGAATATGCTAGTGCCATTTGCCAACAAAGAAAAGTAAGGCATCTCTAAGTCCTTTTACTATTACTATCCCTTACCTCTGCATAACACTTTACCATATTTGTGTAGCTTACATTATCTCATTTGATTCTAGCAGTCAACTAGTAAGACAATATTAAAATATTATCACCTTCAACAGGTGAAGAAATGGACATTTAGATGGTTACAAGCCCAAATTCTTGCAGCTAATAAAGGATAGAACCTGGATTCACACTTACATGTCCTGGCTTAAAAACCAGTGTTTTTCTATACAATTATACTATTTAATGGGGAAAAAGGTAAGCAGAGTTAAATCACACTTTTTCTTTTTGAAGCAGTTCAGTAAGGGCAGCACAGCAGTAGTTAGGGAATTTGAGGTCTACCGGCTTGGCTTTCTTACTCAGCATTTATTAGCCGAGTGGTTTTGGACTGCCCACATATATTCTTAGAGTCTCCCCAGTAGTTCAGGGAATGTAGAGTGATTATTGCAAAAGCTGCAAGAAGCCCTAGAGATCAGCCTACCACAGTAGAGAGAGTGTGGGTTTTGAAGTCCGATGGATCAGGTGTGTGAGTCAGCATCCAGGCAGGGAGCAGATAACACCTTCAAACTATCTGATCGCTTGCTGGTGACGGTACACCATTAAAACTTAATTTATTTAAGTAAGAAAACTGAAGCCCCAAGAGATGAGTTGAATTGCCCAAGCCCTATGGTGAATTTGGTACAAAAGGAAGACAACAGAAGAGCTCAATGTCCTTCCAGCCCAGTGAGCTGAAGAACCATTTTAAACAGAGGAAGGCCAGCATATAGATCTGGCTCAAATCAGAAATGTATGTGCTTTGGATTATAAGCAGATGTCTAGGTACCTGAGACAGGTTACTGGTTTTTCAAATGGACATACCCAAACATCTTTGGGGATTACTTTAGCCAATTTCAGGATGCAGAGCATGTACTCCTAGGTGGCTCTTAGAAGACTGGTAGACATGAAAGACACATAAAAGGCAGGTGGTGGTTTGCAGTCGGCTTGTCACACATGCTCCTGAGCTTGGATAGATGCAGGGCTTTGCCAGGAGATGGGGCACACACTGTTTGTGGGCCCATATCCTTGATCTTTTGATGAGCTATTAAAAGGTATCTGTAATTACCGAGACCCTTGGCACATTTGCCAAGATAAAAGGCCTTTCAAGTATATTGCTCTGGCAGCATTCCCAAAAAGAAAACTATCTTCTACCTGCATTGCCTCAGAGCACTCAAACTTGCAAAGAGAGAAAATAGGTCCAAATCCCGGCTCTGCGACATAGGGGTATGCATGGCTTTAGACAATTATCTACCATCTTGGGGCCTTGGTATCTTCATCTGTAAAATGGAAATAATGAGTTCCATTATGAGTAATAATGAGTACCTTCCCAGAGTTATGAAGAGGATTGCTGTCATAGATGAAATAGGAAAGTACTGTTGAAACAGTGCAGGCCTGGACAATAGCATTATTATTTTCTTCCTCTGTAAGTCAAAGTCCATTTTGCTATCAGTTTTCATTCCATGCCCTCGATGAGTGCTTGAGGTTAGGGGAACCATTTCCCCAGTCTAACAGGAAAATCACTGCAGTTATGGGATGGGCTTAAAGTAGTCTGGAAATGCTTTGCTGGGTCATTCCATCTCAAGGGGAGATTTATGCCTTATTATAAATTGCAGGGACAGAGAATCATCACTGAAGAATAACAATAATAAAACCAAATGCAATATGTATAAAGCCATTCCCTATGATTAGCTCATCTTAGTAATGCCCCTGAATTTTCCTTTCCACTTTCTTGGGACCCCTTTACCCCCATCAGTCTTGCCATTACCCATTTGTTGTGGAGTCAGGGCAGAGGCGGCAAGGATTGACAGGACCTGGACCTTGCCCATCAGTTTCTAACACTGTGACTTTAACCCTCTCCCCTCTCCACATGATCCTGGAAGCTCCTCAGGGGAAATGACAAGTCATAATTTTCTCCCCAAGCACAGACGCTCAGAGAAAGCCTCTCTTTGCCTGCTCTGGGTTTCTCATTAGCCCCCACTATAGGATATTCAAGGGTTTCTCATTTCTCATGTTTTATTTACCTCAAAGCATCTCCTAACACATTTGATCAGAAAACTCAGTTAGCTCAAATTTTTTTGGAAGACCATTATCTGCTGGCATTCCTCTCCCAGACTCCTTCCCTCAGCTCACCTCTTCACTCTGAGTGGTATTTATAAACTCCTCAACTTCTGAGGCATTTGGAAGACACCCTCCTTTCTTCCTCCCCCAGACCAGTTCTCTGATATAATTTTTTTCTCTTTCTCCCACTGCCTTCACACTCAAAGAAAGTGTTTCTCAAACATTTTTTCTCTGGATCTCTTCAAAAAGGCAAGAATGTTTTCTTATTTGCTTAGTCATTCATTTGTTCATATGTTCATTCATTTGTGCATTCTATGTAATACTGAGCAGCCACTGGGTGCTGGGTATTATGTTAAGATTTGGGATACAGAGGTAACTAAAACAAACACGGTCTCATGTAAGATTTGCAATCTAGTCGGGGGGAGAGGCAATTTAAAAATCCCTCAAAAGTGATTTAATTATCATTATAGTAAGTGCTAAAAATAAAAGCTAAGCCATCTTGGGTACTAATTATGTGACAGGCACGGATCCAAGTGTTTTATGCATATTAATTCATTTAAGACTTGTAACGATGCTTTGAGGAAGTTAAAAGAGGAGAGGATTAGTGCCCATAAAACCTGAAGGGCATAGACTCCATTAGTAAATTCGTGAATATTGGAATGAGGATGATACACCAGGACAAGATGCTAAGAGTATGCATAGCTGCCATTTATGTAGCACTTTCTGTTTACCAGGCACCATGCTCTATACCTCATACATAGGACTTGAACCTTCACAACAGCACCATGAAAGATCACTATCATTATTTTAAGAATGGGGAAAATGAGATGAAGAGAGCCTGAGCCACTAGTCCAAAGCCACACACGGTGTATGTGGTGACTCTGAGAGTGTAGCTTAGGTGCGTTTGACCCCAAGTCTAGGCTCTTAATCACTATGTTAACCTGTGAAAAGTTGACATTAAATATTCCTCATACAGTTTCTGTCCTGGTAAATACTGGTAAAATGGAGGAAAAAATGGATCTTTTTCTGTGTATCTGAATTAGAGCCACAATCATCGTTCTTGAAATAAAATGGAACTTTGTATGTACTTCGAGTGTTGAATCCTTAACCTTTAAGCATATTTCCATGTAACAGCTTCCTGTTCAAAGGGTGAGCTGCAGACCAGCAGCGTGGGCATCACCTGGGAGCTTGTTAAAAGTGCAGTCTCAGGTTCCACCCTGACCTACTGAGTATTGGAATCTACATTTTTATGATCTCCAGATGATTTGCATACACACTTATGTTTGAGAAGCTCAGATCTAGCACAAGTTAAAAGAACAGGCTTCCAGCCGTGGGTGTGATGCTAACCGACCAGTTGTTTGACCTGCCCAGATTTTCTTTGCCTTTTCAGTGGAAATGACCTCAGCTCTCTTCACGGAGGAGTCAGGAACTCCCCAACAGAAGAGCCTGGGGAGGAAGATTCCACAGAAACTCAAGAGACTCTTTTTTACTTCTGGAATCAGTTTCTCACTAAGTAGTCCAAGGACCACCTAACCTGAAAATTACCTGGGGAGTTTATTAAAAATGATGTTCAGATTAAAAGTAGACTTGTCAGAATGGCAATAAATGCCAAAAATAGGGTGTCATGATGTCTTCAAACACCAAGAGAAAATGGCTGTTAGATGAGAATTGAATATCTCTCCCAAGGAGTTTATCTGGGATAAGGATGCAATAAAGTCATTATCAGACAAACATTAAATGACATTTAAACTTCACATTTGATTAATCTCCTTTTGGGAGGAACTGACACTGTGGAATGGGTACTTTGGATCCACCCAAACTTGAAGTTCAAATCCTTGCTCCCATTACCCACTACCTGTGTGACTTTTGAGTGACTTACATTTTTGAGCCTCAGTTTTCTCGTCTGTTAAAAGAGGAGCAAATTCTCACCATTCCGGAAAGAGAGGAGCTCTTCTGAGGTTCTTTATAACATAAATAAGTATGTGGTGCACAGTACTACAATAAATAAATCACAACTATTATTATTGGTTATTCAACATAAAGAGCTTTCACAAAAAGTTACTTTTAAATTGTCTGTATTATCATGATATAATCATTGCAGTAAATAGAAACCTATTTAGAATAACTTTTGAAGCAATGTTTAATTTAATTTAGCATATAGTTCTTGTTACTTCATTCATTAATTTATTCATTCAATAAATGTTTATTAATAGTCTACTAAGTGCCAGGAGCTTGCCCAAACACTGGGAATGCAATAGTATTATATGCTATATGGAGGGGTGAAATGAGGAACAGAAAATGTTAGAAAGAATAAGAGCTATAGAAAAATACAAATCAGGTAAAGGGGATGGACTATTCTTTCAAATACATATTTTAATAATTGAATTAAACAGTAAATTTATCAGAAGAAACTTACAGAAAAATTTTGGAAATAACTATGTTTATCTTTGTGAGTTTTCCAATTTTCTCTCTAGGTTTTCTTTTAAATGAAACTCAGTATTTGAAAATTTTAAATTGATTCAAAGCTTGTTGACCAACCAGTACCACTTCTTCTGCTTCCCAGAGAATGTGTAACTATTGCAGGTTTATGATCCTTAATACTTAACAAAATCATTCATTATTTTATGTGATACTAACAATAGCCCCATGAAACAAACAGGTGAATTGCATATTGAGTTTTCCATTAAGGGAGAGAAACTATGGCTCAGGAAGCCCATTTCCAATTGATCAGAATTTTACTACTGGTTAATAGGGATGTGGGAGACAGGGACACAGGTCCCCATTCTCCAAATTCAACTTGAACTCTACCACAGGATCTCTACTTATTTGTCAATCCCTTGAAAACCTCCCATAAAACAAAGGTGAGGGCTCTGGGATAGCAGAGATCTCTGTGTGATGTGATATGATGTGATGTGATGGGATGGGATGGGATTATTCTGCATGGTGGGGAATGGTTGAGGTTATTGTAGGTTTAAACTATTACCATTGCCTAAATATGAAGGTGTTGAGGATAAAAACAAAATAAATGATATAAAGGCAAATGGAATTTATGAGCCACGGAGCATCAGCTTCAAGAAAATGTTAGACTTATATATGGAAAACCTATTAGGTTATAATGGAATTTTCCAAACTCTACTTAAGTTTTAGAATGGAAAGTTTAAGCATTCACTCCAAATAAGATCTTTTTAAATAATTTCTGATTTTAATTTAGGAACAATTTTATTCTTACTGGCCCTAATCTGACATTATAGTTTAGTGAATTCTACCAGCTAAGTGTCCAATAGGTACCTTGAAAATGTTACCTCTCTCCTTATTCTCTCTGGTCCACAAACAATGCTATGACCTAATAATTGAAATATTTGAGCCAATATGTTAAAGGAGACAAAAATACCATTTCTAATTATTATAACTCTTATAGGACAATTAGAATACCACTGGGCTTCAAGAGAGCAGTGTCCATCCCTGGACTCTAGAATGTCCTCATTAATTTTCTAGTCTTATTGAGGTTAAAATTCACATTACATTGTTCAAACTCTACTTGGAATTGTTTCTATAGTGAAATAATGACATTTTGTACTATCGTAATTGGTCACGCCTTTACTTCTTTCACACACACATGCTGCTACATTTTTCCCCCAACTATGTTTGGAGTATGAAATTTGGGAAAGAAGAAGAAACACCCTAAGATGTTCAGCCATCCTTGATAGTGATACAAATAGCTAAAGTGGTAGTACAAATCATTTCCTAATATATGTGGCTCCAAAGTTCTGACAAGGCAGATGTTCATCCAGAAATGTGTCAACTTAGTTGACAAGTATGGTTGAAGATTATTAGTTAAATAAGCCTAAAAAAAGTCCCCAATTTCCCTCTCTGATTTTGCTTCTGTACATAGTCATGTTTGGTGTGTGTGTGTGTGTGCATGGATCTTCAAATGTTCTCAAAGTCAAATGTCAACTGCTTTATCCTGTTCCCAGTAAGTTTATTCCAAAGCAGACCTCTAATATCAAGGCCCTTCTTTTCTTCCTGTATTAGTCAATTTTCACACTGCTGATAAAGACCTTCCACAAGACTTGGCAATTTGCAAAAGAAAGAGGTTTAATGGACTTACAGTTCCACATGTCCACATGTGGGGAGGCCTCACAATCATGGCAGAAGGCAAGGGGTAGCAAGTCACATCTTAGATGGATGGCGGCAGGCAAAGAGAGAGAGAGCTTGTGCAGGGGAATCCCTCTTTTTAAAACCATCAGATATCGTGCGATTTATTCACTATCACAAGAACAGCAAGGGAAAGACCTGTCTCCATGATTCAATTACCTCCCACTGGGTCCTTCCCACAACTTGTGGGAATTCAAGATGAGATTTAGGTGGGGACACAGCCAAATCATATCACCTCCCTAGTGTCTAATACATGGTATTTGGCATAGCGTAGGCCCTTAAGTAAATATTTGTTGAATAATTGACAATCATTTAGAATTCACACTCCAAGCAAGGAGCATTCTGTTGCATCAGTACCTTTAAGCCTCTCCAGGCCAACTTGCTGGGTGAAGAGTAAATAATTTGATGAAATTGGTCATAAGGATATGGGAATGGGATGGGAGGGGTAAGAATTACAGTTTCCATTTTTTTGAGCCCTTCAGGCGCAAGGTGGACTATGTTAAATAAATTTAATCATTGAATTCTCACAACAGCCCCATGAGACAGGGGATCACCACCTCATTTTACAAAGAAGAAAACAGAAGGCTTGATGGGTTGAGAAATGTGTTTAAGAATGTGGAACTAGGAAGTGATGGTGTAAGCTTTACTCCCAGGTGAGCTCGAGCCCACCATCCATGCTCTTAACCACTGCACAAACTGTTTGGAAAGGAGCAGATCTGATTCGTGATCACACCTCTTTCCCTGAGGTCTTGCCGCTTGTCCCATCCTCCTGGTGAACCCACTCTTCATCCTGACTAGTTTCTCATTGTTTTTTGTTTTCTCCCCACTCCCATGCCTTTAAGTCCTCATCCTCAAATCCATCCTGGGATGACTGAAGTGTTCCACTTCAAATGAGGACCAAACACGAATACAACAACAAAAACTGCCTATTATTTTCTGTCAGAGTTGGTGGGTCCGGGGAAGCTCTCCTCTTTGCAGAGGGGCCTCTGACCTGGGCTGTCTTGTGGGTGGCCTAGCTGAGTGGTAAGAAGTCGCTGTTTATAGTCATAAGCTTTGCCTGTTTCTCCCTAAATGGGGCTATCACCTTCCAAGCTAAGAATGCCTTTTGTAGCTTGCCTTGAAGTACTTCTCGGGAAGTTATCTGGCGCCATGATACATGCTTAAAACCCTCTTGTTTTCCTTCTCCCAAGATAAGAATTAACTTCCTGATGAACTCTTCAGTGCTTTCTCTTTGAGTAAACTCTGACTCCCCCTCCCACAAGGATAGTTTTCAATTCCAGACAGCTGATATTTTTTATTCTAGTCATGCCATTCTATTGAATTTAGATTTCCACTTATAGTGATCCTTTTTTTATTTTTTATTTTTTGTTCCTTACGGTCTTAAGATGTCACCGTTTTCCCTTAGAACTTTCTAGGATATTTGTGTCTCACCAATAAGCATTAGCACTGAGAAGTACAGGAGGTTCATTTTAATGAGCTCTTCAGGATTTGTCTTGCATCTGCTGAAATAAATTAGATCAAAATAAGATTGAACAGATCATCAAGTGCTGCAACAAACTGATTTTATTATTTAGATAACAGGAAAAAGTGAAAAGAACTGCAGTTTAAGAAAATTAAATTTGTGTACTTAGGGAAAGATCAGAAGTCTCAGTGGAGAAAAATTCTAATTTGTATTACCTACAAAAGAGGGAGAAGGTCACCTGAAAAATTACACAGACCCACAGAGCTCAAACCATATTACAGACACACTGAATATTTAGCAAACTTTGGTCCAGGAAGGGAGAAGACCCTACTGCTTTGTCTGAGCTCATGCCTTAGAAGTGTAAGACTACATGATCACCTTAATCTTGGGTGATGCTTTGGATATTACTGATAACTCAGACACGATAAATTTGATACTGATTTACTCTCTTTGCCTTTGTTTACTTGAAACAATAGAATTTTCTAACCCTCTTCTTTTGAATTAATCTCTTCCCTAGATTCTCAATTAATTTTATTCTTGTCTTCCTAATCCTAGTTATCCATTCACCTATTATTAAAATCTGGGTATCTTGGGCACTAAACTTTGCTTTTGATATATGATAAGGTAATCAAATTGTTGCATTTAATAAAGTCTCAGAAATCTGCTAGCAAAATTAATTCCTCCTTGAATTTATGTAGTTTACTTTCACAACACTAGTCTCTGCTTCACTATCTTGACACTCTCTCTTGGAGTTTATGTATCAGTTAGCTTTTGCTGCATAACAAAACAACCCAAAATTTAATGGCTTAAAACACATTATTTATCTAACTCATGATTCTGTGGGTCAGCAATTTGGCCTGAGCTTAGCTGGGTAGCATGTCTGCTGATCTTGACTGGGCCCACTCATGTATCTATGATCATTCTCTGATTAATAAAGTGGTTGTTCTTTCTAAGGATTAGCTATGTGTTTGTTAGAAAAATGAGGATAATTGGGCCCCTTACCTGTCATCAAGTGAACTAGCCTGGGCTTGTTCTCATGGCAATCACCAGGTTCTAAGCAAGCAAGCAAACTGCAAGATCTCTTACAGCTTAGGCTTGGAACTCAGAGAACGCCACTTTCTTCACATTCTATGGGTCAATGCAAGTCACAAGCCCATCCCAGATTCAAGAGTTGAGGAAATAGATTCCACTTCTTGGCAGGAGCTGCTCCAAAGTATTCCAATTATTTTTACAATCTGTCTAGCACTCAATCATCGTCTCTATGAGTCCAATCTTCTTACCTTACTGCCAGAGCACACTTACATGATTATCTCAATCTTACCTGAGTTTCAACCTCTTCAAAACAGGCCTAACTGTTGTCTCTCTTTCCTTGTAACCTATCTGTGTCAGTAAAAAGTGTCATTTTCCCAGGCTCTTAGTTGAAAGCCCTGTATTCATGTTACACTCTCCTCTCCCCACTGTCTTTGTAGCTAAAACCACCAAATGCTATGAGAATCCTTCTAAAGTATCTATCTCTCCTCTCCCATCACTTAAGTTTCTCCTTGATCTCTTTGTCTCTCATTGTTCTTTCATTCAAGACTTTCAGCATACCCCCTCCCAATTAATCTCACCTGTCTCTTCTCTTTCCTGCTCCAAAACTTTCCACTGATTCACTATGACAAGTTCAACCTTCTCTGCCAGATACATTACCTGATTTGGCCCAAGTTATCTATCCAGATTTACTCCCACTATTCACCAATTTGGATTTTCATACCACAGTGAAATGAGACATTTCACTGGCCTCAAACACTCTATAATTGCTTCTATGCCTTTATTCACACTATGTTTTTCTCCATCCTTTTTGACTTTTAAACTCTGACCCACCTCCATAACTCAGACCACGTTTCCTTCTGCCCAGAGCCAAAGGCAATAGTCATAGCGATTTCTCTCCTTCCTGTTCTGTTAGGTATTTAAGCAGCA
The DNA here is from genome assembly GCF_006542625.1 of Nomascus leucogenys. Taxonomy (NCBI): domain Eukaryota; kingdom Metazoa; phylum Chordata; class Mammalia; order Primates; family Hylobatidae; genus Nomascus; species Nomascus leucogenys. The sequence continues at coordinate 77,080,835 of NC_044401.1, read as the reverse complement.
CTACATATTTTTCCATGTGATTATGTTTCATCCTAAATTATCCCAATATTCACGAGCACTAGTATTGGCTCCTGCAGCAAAGTTTGGCCTCCTTGAGAATAAACACATCACATCTTCATTTTAGATTATCCAGGTCTCATTGGACAGGGTATGGGCAAAATAGATATTCAACAAAAACTTATTTCGTTGAATTAAATTTCTAATTTCATTTAATCATCCCCATTGTGAAGATGATTTTTCCTATCATTTTAAGAAGCAGAAAAGCTATGTGATTTATCAAATTCAATATTTAGGGGGCCAGGAAAGGAATATGGGTCCCTAAACTCTGAACTGATTCACATTATTTACACAGACTCTATAGTCTCTTAATACTGACAAAACGATTTCTATTACACCAAGACAGAGGAAAATGCTGCCATCCCTCATTCAGCAAAGTCATCTTTGACACCTCCCTCACCCACTGTCATCCAGTTCAACACTAAATCCTGTCCATTTTCTCTCCACAATTTCCCTCAATCTGTCTACTTCTCTTCATCTCCACTCTCACTTCTCTCTCTGTCTCAGATGACTGCAACATCCCATGAAAGTTTTCACTGTTTTCTACTCTTCTGCCCACTCACACCTTCCTCTAAGCTATTCTCCACATAGCAACCAGAGAGGTCATTTCTGAATTCAAGTCTGCTCATCCTGCTTAACACATTTGAGTAAATTTGCATTGCTCTTAGTTTAAAGGTCATATCCTTAGCAGATCCATAAAACCCTGCAGCATCTAGCCATTGACTGTCTCTCCAGATTGTATCTTCCTGTAATGCCCCTTACATCACCGCTTTATCCAGCCCAGTTCCTCAAGTACACCATGATGCATCCTCCTACAGTCTTTACATATACTGTTCTTTCTGCCAGAACACTCTTCTCACCCTGACTGCCCTTCACTCATTTCTATACATCCTTTGGGCAACTCAAATTATTTTGCTGATTACTTAATCAATGTCTCTCTCCTCCATCAAACTATAACCTCCTTGAAGCCAGAAAGCCTCTTTGGTTTTTAGCACTTGAACTGAGTCTTAAAACCCAAAGATGGAGAACATACTTGAGGCAAAGACAGCAGCGTAGACGAGGGTTGGTAGACAAAAAAAAAAAAAAAAAAAAAATAGCCAAGATTGGTTCGGAAGGCAATGTTGTAAGTAATTTGCTATTTGCAAAGACAATGAGAGAGGAGGCTAGAGAGGGAAGCAAGGACTTGAAGACTGAAAACCTTGAACGCCATGCTAAGGAACTTAGAATCTATCTGGCAGGCAATGGAGGACCACTGACTGGTGAAAAGTGGGGAAAAGGAGGTGACGCAGTCAGACTTGCATTCTGGAAAGACAGCCCTTGTGGCAGCATGGTTATAGATGTTTGGGGGCAAGGCTGGAGGCAGGTACAGCTGACAAGACCACCACTCTGGGCAAGTGATGATAGTGGCCTGAACTAAGGCACTAGCAGGCAAATACAGAGATGTACACAGATATAATCAATATTGTGAATGAGGAACTAACAAAGCTAGGTAACTTACTGAATGAGATGATGGAAAGAGACAAGCAGGATGACTCTCAGGTTTGTTTTTTTTACTTTGGTGATGGAACAGAGGGAGGTACCATGGGCTGAGATTGGGCACACCTCGAATAAGACTATTCCCATGATATCTAGGAAATACCCTGAAAGGAGCATAGCCTTTAGATGCTTTTTAAACCTTACATCCTAATGCCATACCCAGGCAGAAATTCTCATAGTACATGATAAATTGGTTTGTTGTTTCATTTCTAATGTTTCACTATACTTGTAGCATTAAGAAATAAGAACATTATAATAATCATCATCATTAAAGAGATCTGCTTCCTATGAAGCACATTCTACATTACCCAGCTCCTCCTACTCCCTCTGGCATTTGTCTACCAGTTCTTTCCAGGAAACATAAACACATAAATGAATCAAAGTCAAGCAACAGCTGCCTCCTTTTACTCGAGCAAGTCTGACATCTTCTTACATCTTTGTCCTGCGCTTTTTCGGAATTTGTGTCAAAACATTTCTTCTATTTCTATCCCCACAAACCACTGGTTCTGTTAGGGATTTGTATCCCATCCCAGCATCTGTGAAATGCAGTGGTGAGGCTGAGTGGCATCCAAAGAAATCCAGGTCCCTCCAAGTTCTCACCCTATGCCAGGCTCTGTTTGTCTTTACTTCAATGTATGGATGAAGTTCAAGATAAGAAGGGTGTCTCTGGATTTGGCTAAGAACTCAAGAGAGGTGGTCCTGGGCACAACTCCTTGCTTTACCAGTTATTCTGCGTGTGATGTTACAGAAGTTACCATGAACCTCAGTTTCCCCAACTGTAGAACAAGGATAATACCCATCTTGCAGGTATGTTGGGAAGATAATTTGAGATTATGGATGTAAAGCACTTTCTTCAGGACCTGGAACATAGGAAATGCTCCCCAAACATTAGTTATTCTTTTGATTGTAAGTATTTTATTATTAATAATTACCGTAGAATGACTTATAAAGAAATAACAAATATCCAGAATCCTTAGGAAGACCCGCCTGGTCTTGCCTCAAGCCTCATCTCATGCTATGCTTCCTCTTGCCCACTGCAGCTGCAGTAGCTTCCTTTCCTTTCCCCAAGCCTGTCAAGTTCTTGCCCTTCACAGAATTTTCTGTCCGAGACTCTGCATTCGTCTATGTCTAACTCTTTTCAAGACTAGCTCCTTTTCTGTCTTTTGAGCCAAAGAGTCCCTTCCTCAAAGAAGCCTTCCTTGTTCACCTTATCTGAGAAGACCCCACTGTTATTCTCTACCATTGTACCTGCTTGTACCTTGATTTCCTTTATCACAATTTTATTTTTATTTGCCTATTCATTTCTTGCTATATACATAAATAAATACACATACACCCAGTACCTACACAATGCCTCCTACTTTGTGTGCAGTCAATAAATATTTACATTGAAAAGATGTTCATTTTTTATTTTAAGAAAAATGTCTGCATACCTCTGATAAAACAAATTGGATACAGACTGTCCCCAAAAGAGCCATAGATCAAATAAAACCTTGAATTCAGTGGTGTGAATTTATATTCATTAACCTCTAATTTAGGTCGCTGAGTTATGCTTTATTCCCAGGACATGAGTACTGGCTTCCCAGAGTCATTGATAACAGAGGTCATGGGAAGATGCCCTTCCTAAATTGTACACTGATATAAAATGGGCTGAGATTTATCCCTTTGGAATAATGATATCCTCTTCATCTATTATGACTGGGAAGAGGTGAAAACATTGGACTAGAAAATTATTATTTGCATACTTTAGTATGCATCCATTATAATATGCAGTTACAACCAATCTCTGCTAAGGAAGTCAAAACACCATAAAATTTTGATGCCTTCAACCAGCCTGTTGAGCATTGCTTTCAGTTTCCTGTAAGGGGAAGGTGCTTGTGTGAACATCCAGACCCTGGCCACCAGGGAAATGAATGGTGAATGGAGGTTGGGTTCCACCGTTCCTGCCAGGCTCCTTTGCTCTGCAGACGCACAATTCAGCTGCCACTGATATGATGTTTTGGCCACTACAAATCACAGTCCTCAGAGACTGGGCTATTCCATTAGAAATAAATTCTATGCCACCCATAGTTACTGAGGTCTCATGTGTGCCAGTGGGTTTCTCAGAAGGATTCTGTCACTTTCTTTTACAGTCGAGGGAAAAAGGTACAGCTATGTCACTTTACTGTGGAACCTTTTATTTTACCATTGCAATGAAGTGATTTTCATTCAGGATAGCTCCCTTCTAAGAAGCAAACTGGCTCAAAAAATCCAGATCCTGGATTTTCTTAACAGATAGAGTTTTGGTGCACATGGAAATAACAAAAATGGAACTGGTGACATGATTCTAAAGGACCTGATTTATGGTAAATATCCAAGAAAAGTGGAAGGTGTGGAATCAGAAACCTAAGTGGACAGTAGATCTGGAAAGTTCCTTGGAAATAGTAGCTGCCCCAAAAGTAGCTGTGAATGAATGTGAGGGATAGATTTTCAAAGGAGGCATCCATAGTCCATCACCAGTTGAGTCACCTTATAAGTTGTGCTTCTCTGTCAGAGCAGCAGTTCTTAGGCTGAGGTCCTTGAATCTCTGGGTTGGTCTGTTAGAGAATCCTGAGAAGTATTTTAATCCACCACATCCGCATGACAATTTTTTTTTTTTTTTTTTTTTTTTTTTTTTTTTTTTTTTGAGACGAAGTCTTGCTCTTTCGCCCAGGCTGGAGTGCAGTGGCGCAATCTCGGCTCACTGCAAGCTCTGCCTCCCGGGTTCACGCCATTCTCCCGCCTCAGCCTCTCCGAGTAGCTGGGACTACAGGCGCCCGCCACCACGCCCGGCTAATTTTTTTTTTGTATTTTTAGTAGAGACGGGGTTTCACCGTGGTCTCGATCTCCTGACCTCGTGATCCGCCCGCCTCGGCCTCCCAAAGTGCTGGGATTACAAGCGTGAGCCACCGCGCCCAGCCGACAATTTTTTAATATATGTGCACATGAAAAATTTTCCATGGAGTAAGTCCATAGCTTTCAGGAGGTTTCCAAAGGGGAAACTAAGCTTAAATACCAGCCCACAGATACTCCTCATCTCCTCTCATCAGGACCTTCCTAGATGACCACTATCAAATTTTCTCCCAAACAAATTCATCTTATTCCAACTTCCAAGATAATCTCACACCTGGGAATCTTGTCATTCAATGTTTGTAAATTTTATTTATCTATTTTTTTGTAATGTTGATTCTGCCTCCTTTCCCTTATATGTCTTCACATTTTATGTAGATGCCTTTTTTCCTAACATTTAGTTCTACTTTTGTCTCTTACTTAACCACTTCTGGTAGACCAAAGTACCACTAAGGCACTTTCATATACACTTGTGAGTTTCACCCTGTTTAGAGTGAGAGAAGGGATGCATTTCCAATTCAACAAATTAATATTAAATGCTTGCTGTGAGTTGTGCATTGTGTTTGCTCTGATGCTAGTTCTGTCATGTTGATTTTTATTTACCTTCTACAAAGAACTTTTTCTCTAATTTTTTTCCCTACTTTTTAACTTAGCTCTACTGCCTATTTGACTGGAGTTTTGCTCTGGGCTTACTGGCCCTCATTGAAGAAATTAATTTACAGACACTCCCACAATATGGGGGTTGCAGAGATGACCAAAGGATGGTCCCTGCCTCAAAGGGCTTTCAACCAGGCAAGGGAAATTATGTAATGGCATCCTGCATTCTTTGTAATTCTTAATTGTTTCAAGTTTACTTAATCTATTTTCACCTCTTCAGAAGGTATTCCACATTTTTTCTAGTTCATCAAATACCTAATCTTCACATCTTCCTTTACTAAGAATAAGATCCTTTTGTATAAGACCCTCAATTTCCCTTTCTTCCAACTCAGCGCAACTTCCCGGAGCCCCATCCAATGCCTCCTTCTTATCTCTTAGAACTATCTCTCATGTTCATCAGACACATACTTATTGGGCATATACTACTTGCAAGGCACTTCCCACTTACATTTCTTTTCCCACGTCTTCCAGTTTTCTCCACCTCATGCAAATCGTTTCTTTTAGGATTGTATCACTAATTTTTGCATCATTGTCTTTGGTTCCCATCAACAAATAGGATGGATCTGATAGTATTTTAACCTTGCTAGAGGTGTTCAAAAGCAGTATACATTTAATTTGGGAGCCCAAAGCTAAATTTTTTTAAAAAGGTCACTCTGTCTTTTAGTTACAGAATCACTAGATGGCTCCATACCTGCAGTCTCTTCTGCAGTGCTGGAGTTGATGGGATACTTATGTCTATGCTCATTAGTGTGTTCCATGTGAACTCCACTTATCACTGGTACTCAGAAACTAAAACCAATATATTAAACATTAAGTAATTTGATGCATTTTATTGCCTGTTAGATTTAATCAATAGAAAGACATTATTGAAAGATGGCGAGGATCTTTATCTTACTACCTAAAAAATAATGTATTTTACATGGAATAGAAAGCCCTTTAGGCTATGGTGATCCTTCATTTCATTAAAATATAACGAGAAAAAGCTACTCTCCCATAATGAGGCAGAACTAAATGGGTCCTTAGCACAATCAAAAGATTATTAACAAAGAAAATTTTGTTAAAGAAAAGAGAATAAATTTTCTTCTACATCCTACAATAGTATAATAATAGAAGAGAGTGAAATTTCCTTACTTTAAAGAATGTTCCTCTAGGGAATTTTGATTAATATTATTTTTGGATATTCTTTAAAAACCATGAAAGCTATATATATTGAACGAAAAACTATTGGATTTTGTCTATACGTATATATTCACATATAGATTGCTTAATAATCTGATCTTAATTAAAAAAAATTTTAATGAAAAATTTCAAACATATATAAAGAAACACAAAATAATATTATGAGCCTCTGCTTCTTTGTTGTCTAGCCAAAAATAATTACCTCACAGGCAATGTTGTTCCTTTTATACTGTCATCCTTACATTCTCCCCAGGCATATATCTTTCCTCCCGTAAACAAATTGCTGTGTATCTCTCAAAGGTATTTAAAACAAAAATACCACAATATATCACATACAAAAATTGGCAATAATTCAATGTCACCATATATCTACACATTTCCAAATGTTTCACTTAATCTCATATTTTTATAGTTTATTGAATCTAAATTTTTTTAAATTCACTTATTGTAATTGGTTGATACGTCCCTTAAGAACTTTTGGTTTTTTAACTTTATTTTAAGCTCAGGGGTATGTGTGCAAGTTTGTGACATAGGTAAATTTGTGTCACAGGGATTTGTTGTACAGATTATTTCATCACCCAGGTGTTAACCCTAGTACCCATTAGTTACTTTTCCTGATCCTCTCTCTCCTCCTACTCTCCACCCTCTGAAAGGACCCAGTGTGTGTTGTTCTCCTCTATGTGTCCATGTGTTCTCATCATTTAGCTCCTACTTATAAGTAAGAACATGCAGTATTTGGTTTTCTGTTCCTGTGTTAGTTTGCTAAGGATGATAGCCTCCTAGTCCTTTTAGTCTAGACCTTTCTCTCTCTCTCTCTCTCTCTCTCTCACCTCCTTTCTATTTTTCTTTTCTTTTTTGGACTTTCTGTAGTTTGCTGTTGTACTTAAATAAACAAGGTGCTTCCCGTAGAGAACTTCTCAGGGCCTGGGTTTTGCTGATTTCATTCTTGTGGTGTCATTTCGCATCTTCTTCTCTCTCCTATATTCCCTATAAATTTACTGTTGGACATAGAGGCTTGCACAAATTCAGGATTTTATTTTTTTTCTTTTTGCTAAGAAAACTTTATTATTGGTGTGGTCATCTTCCTTTGGTGGTATATAACATCTGGTTGCCTCTCTTTTTGTGATATTAGACATCAGTGCTTAGATTTATTAATTCACGAAGGGTTGTGTGTTAGCCAGCTCAGGCTGCTATAACGAAATACTAGACTGGGTGGTTTAAAGAACAGAAATTTATTTCTTGCAGTTCTGAACACTGGGAATCCAAGCTGAAGGTGCTGGCAAGTTGAAGGTGCTAAGGCCTCTTCTCTCAGCCTGTGGATAGCTGCCTTCTCACTGTACGCTCACGTGGCTTTTCCTCAATGCATGCATTTGGAGAGAGAGAGACAGAGAAAGTGTCAGCTCTCTGGTGTCTCTTCTTATAAGGGCACTAATCCTATCAAATCGGGCCTCATCCTTATGACTTCATTTAACTTTAATTACTCCCTTAATGGCCCCATCTCAAAATACAGACGCACTGGGAGTTGGGACTTTGACATGCAAATTTGGGAGGGATACAAACACTCAGTCCAAAACAAGTTGCAAAACCTTGATATTCTATTATTTCTTCTTCATTATTAGCTGAATACTTTTTTTATTTATTCATTTGTTTATTTTTGTTTTGAGATGGGGACTCATTCTGCTGCCTAGGCCAGCTGTGGTGGTGCAATCACAGCTCACTGCAGCCTTAACCCCTCAGGCTCACATCATCCTCCAACCTGAGCCTCCCAAGTAGTTGGGACTGCAGGCGCACGCCACCCAGCTGAGCTAATTTACTTTATTTTATTTTATTTATTTATTTTGTAGAGATGGGGGTCTCAATATGTTGCTCAGGCTTAGCTGAAGACTTTTATGTAGAGAATGTCTTCTCTTCTACACTTTGGTCACCTGCCAGTAGCGTTCTTAAAGAATGAGCAAGATACAGGATTAATTCCTTAATTTACCAGTTTTTAAACTAATGAATTTGTTCCCTAGTATTTTCTAACAGTGACCAATTCAATTTTTTTGGTTACTTGCTCCTTTTGGTATAGTTATAAACTCATGAATTTAAACTATCTCTACCTGTGTGGTCTTGGATAAATCACTTAATCCCTCTAAGCCATGGTTTACATAGCTCTAAAATGGTGATAATGATGGTACTCACCTCACAGAGTTATGAGATTTCAATGATACGATGTCTGTAAAGCACTTGGCACATTGCCAGATACAAACAGAAGCTCACTAAGTAGCAGCAGCAGTTGTTGTGGTTATTGTGATAAGAATTATAAGCAGAAAATACCACATAACAATATGCTTAAACCTGTTCATCTAGAATGTCTGCTCTTGTATTTTGAAAATTTTTCAATATGAACACTGCCTTTTAACTATTTTAGGTTTGTTTCTTCTCCATTACACAATCAAAATGCATTGTAGCAGGTTCCTGTTATTGGAGAGAGATGATTTGATGACCACGCATCATGTCTGAGAGGTTCAAACATCAATTTTCAGGTTAAGAATGAGAATAATCAGGCTGGGCACGGTGGCTTACGCCTGTAATCCCAGCATTTTGGGAGGTTGAGGCGGGCAGATCACCTGAGGTTGGGAGTTTGAGACCACCCTGACCAACATGGAGAAACCCCATCTCTACTAAAAATACAAAATTAGCCAGGCGTGGTGGCACATGCATCCCAGCTACTTGGGAGGCTGAGGCAGGAGAATTGCTTGAACCCAGGAGGTGGAGGTTGCGGTGAGCCGAGATGGCACCGTTGCACTCCAGCATGGGCAACAAGAGCAAAACTCCATCTCAAAAAAAAAAAAAAAAAAAAGAATCAGAATAATCAAAACGAGTCCATGAATGTCTCAAAGTAGAAGCAGTGTAGAGATGCAACTTGCCAGTATGGTGTTCAAAGGAGGTAGAATGTAGAAAGGTTTTTAAATCTCTAGACACATTTATTTGCATATTTCAAAATTCTTCTGATAATAAATGGTCCTATGAATGATTCTGGGTTGCCACCTCTTAGCTCATGAGCTTAAGTGTGATGCTATTTTTACTTGTGGCCTGTAGCTGGTAAGCCCTGGATTCTATTTAATATAGCTGCAAAGCACACACACACACACACACACACACACAAATGCTTAAGGGCCACGTGGTGGCTCACGCCTGCAATCCCAACACTTTGCGAGGCCGAGGCAGGCGTTTGACATCAAGAGTTTGAGATCAGCCTGGCTAACATGGTGAAAGCCCATCTCTACTAAAAATACAAAGATTAACCAGGTGTGGTGGTGCATGTTTGTAATCCCAGCTACTTGGGAGGCTGAGGCGTGAGGATGGCTTGAACCCAGCAGGCTGAGTTTACAGTGAGCCAAGAACATGCTGCTGCACTCCAGGCTGGGTGATAGAGGGAGATTCTGTCTCAAAAACATACAAACAAACAAACAAACCTCCTACTATTCTGATAATGGATGCTGTGCTTGTCTTTCACTAAGGTAAAGCTGAATAAATTTTTTTTTTTAAAAAAGGAGGAAGGGTAAGAGACACTTTTTCTCCTTTTTAAAAGGAGGAAGCGTAAGAGACACTTGTTCGCTTAATGACTCTTATTGTCTAGTGAAAAGGCATTAATTGAATACAGCCAAGCGACTATGGATCAATATTTTTTTTCCAGAATAACCCTATGGTATTCTAAATTGCTCTATGGATACAAATACAACTCTGATTGATAAAATATTTAAATTTTAAAAAAGACATGCCAAATATGTTGAATTCAGCCTGAACTGAATCCCAATGGGAATTTATTTCCTATTCAGAGAACACTGCACATGGCAATCTGAGGCCTATTCTAAAATATAAGGGGAGGAGGAAGTTGAAGATTGTGACTTATCTTCAGTTTTTAAAAAATTCAGTCATTCTGTATTATCATGAAAGCACAGCTTCTGGCAAGGAGTAGTTCATTCCAGCATATCCGATGCATGCTATTTAACTACAGAACAGTAGCTGTGTGCATGAGCTCATCGTGCTCTAATTTTTCTATCAAGCAGAAGTACACAGTTAAGGTATCTATCATCACTGATTTTCTTCAATGCACTAAGATATGGTTATGGTAGGTTAGAAACTTCAGGAAGTCTATATCACAAATTTACCCAAGAAAAATACCAAGTTCAAAAACACTACCATAGGCAAGAAATTAATTCAGAAGACTCTCTCTAATCAGGTGTCAGAGAAATGGTGTCAGCTCTGTTGAATTTTTATTTTATCTTATTATTCCATTTTGACAAATATGAGAGAATTGGAGTTGATTCCTTTAAAGGTAATTATTCCTATTCAACCTGATGGAAGTTGCCCTTTTTAATCAACTAATGATTGATGCTATACTTTAGCCATATGTTCTGATGGTGTATTTTGAAATATTTTTACCCTGATTCTAAAGAGAGATGTTGCCAAAATATTTCATTAAATAAGCAGGTCAAAAATGTTCTTCCACTTTATAGCCTCTGTAAGTATAATAAATTTGAAAGTACTATTGAAGATAATTCCAAAGGGAGTGGGTTTCTTTAACTTTACATTTTTCATCGAAATGAAGGTGAAAAACAGCACACCCATCTAATGACAGTTCTGAATTTACTTTGCTCAAGTTACCCAGATGTTGTCTACATTTACGATTTTAAGAAAATCAGTTTTTAGTTACAAAAGTTACACATGCTTATTGGAAGACATTGCAATAATGCAAAAATAACTAAAACTGAGATTCTGACTCTAACTTCTACTCCTTAGTGGCTACAACTAATAACACTTTAGCATTATATTTCTAGACCTTTTAAATTTCTGTTAAAAAAGTATATACTCTATGTATATGTGGAAACATTTTCTTTTACAAAAATGCAATACACGTATTTACTTTTTCTGCTTTAAAAAGATTATAAACAACTTCCAGCTTTCTGTACTACTACTCATTCTTTTTAACCCTCGCATAATATTGATCAGATACCTCATAATTTAATTACTCTTTTTTTAATAGGAATGAAAATCGCTTCCAAATTGTTATTACCATTTCAGCCATGTGTTGTTTTATTTTAAAGATTTGTATCAGGCTTCATGTGGAAAAATATAACTCAAGCAGAAATTCAGATTTCAATTCATAGGCAAGAGTTCAATTTAGCTCACTGCATAAAGGCACAGGGCTGTCTAGGAAGTATCTACTGAAAAAGAAATGACTGGATCTTGAATGGGCTTGACAATGCTGTGTTTCCTATATAATATGACTTGGGAGCTTGTTTTATTTCTGCCAGCTTTCTCTCATCAGTTTCTGTAGCAGAGAGTGGAGGCTAACTGACTCAACAATCATCCCAACCCTCTTCCTCTTGCCCACCTCCCCTGTCAGACTCAGGAAAGCTGAACATTCACTTCCTAGTCTCCTATGCAGTGAAAGATGTTCAGGAACACAGCAGCCATTTTGTGACAACGAGGCAAAGACTGTAAGAACCAAAGAAGTGACCCAGACATCATCAATACCAGTAGTCACCTAGCGCTAGTCTTCCTGATACGTGTGAAAAACAAACCCCTATTTGTTTAAGCACCCACAGGTCAGGCTTTCTGTTATCTACAGCCAAATTTTCTGTCATGTGGTGCAGTCCCCAGACTGGTCATTTCAGAAAATGAAAACAGAAACTTCTTTTGCCATGTAAGTAACTTGGAGTTTTCCTTCTGTAGGGCCTACTGCGAATTCCCCAGTCGATGGCATGAGGTACCAATTCTGTAAGGCTGCTTTTGCCTGGGAAGATTTCACACAAACCACAAAGCAGTTAGAAGGGCACGGTATTCAATTTTTGACAGGTAGCATGAAATGGAATGCAGGATGGACCACATTGCGGCCATTTAAGAGCACAGGTAGTTATATATTATAGACAGGAAAACACACATAGCTCTGTGGAGGAAAGCCTTTTAACAATACTTTTCAGTGCCTCCAAATAAAAGACAATTGCATGTCTTCCAGGGACAATTGCATTATTTTCACATGAAGGTCCCACGTGAGATTTTACAAGGTTATTCACAAAAGCCTTCTGGGTCAAAGTATTATAAGCCCATAGCAGTAACCATAAACTGATGGCTGAGAAAATGATTGGTCAATTTCCTTAGAAAAATACGAGTATCAGTAGGAGAAGAAAAACTAAAAGAAAGAATTAGACAAAGATCAGTAGGAATGGAACATTAAGCTTTAGAGGCATTCATCTGTCTCCTGGGGGCCTCCTGTATAGGAAGTGGAGTGTGAGGGAGGCCGCAGTTAATAAAAGCTCATTCTGCACTGGAAAATATCTCCACAGTACATATTCCTTGCTTTTTTAGGGCTACTATTGAGGTAATCAGCTTTGTTCCCAGAAATGCTCTTCGGGGGTGCTGAGGACTAATCATCAGTTCAAGACAAATCATGAAAGGAGATGGGACAAGAGGGGGACACGAAAGCAGGGAGGAGGGGGAGGCGCTGGGCCTCTTTAACCTATGAGCTGTTGAATTGTGAAGCTGCATGAAAGTGAGGAACCCGGCACCCTTAGCTGTGGGTGGCTGACAATTAGGAGGAGGAACTTGTCAAGTGTAATTGGCATAACCTACTCACATCAGGCTTTTCAAATATTCCCATCATGCCAGACTAACTCCCTCCCCACAGCAGCCTGCGATGCTGCGGAGTGGAGGCTTGGGTGCTGCCGAGGCACAATACATGAGCTACCACCTGCAGCAATGTGGACGATCAGGGCTTTGTCTTACAGAGGCTTCATGTAGCCCTCATCTGACTTTCTGAACATTGATGTGACAGAGAAGGCCTTAGTTAGAAAGCCCATCTTCAATATTTCTGTATGAGTCTTTCCACAGTGTGCTCCATCAGAGAGAGACCATTTTCACACTCCTGGGAGAGTTGGGAAGAAGGAAGACACTTTAGAGAAAGGCAGACCTAGCTGCTTCACTTACGAGTAGATTGTGTGACCTTGGTCTTGCTGTTTAACCTCTGTTTCCTTATCTGTAAAATGAGAGGTTATATTTCTACTTCAGGATGTTGTTGAGAGGATTAAATAAGCCATTGTAATGGGCTTACTGAGGAGACTGACACAGAAAACTAAATATACTTATTTTATTATTACTATCATCATCATCATTATAATGTTACTATTCAGTTACTCAGTGCTAAAATGCCCTTTTTGAAGCACTTCATCCTTCTATTGCCCATTCATTCATATATTTGCTTACTCAATAAAATTTGTGAGCCACCGACAACATTTTGGCCCAAATGGGGAATACAAAGATGCTGAAGCATGGTCCTGTTGGCAAAGGATTTGCCTATTGTCTGGGGAAGTAAGACACTTCCTTATCTTCCACCTTCTGCCAATCCACTTACGAGTGTAATCAGCGTGGCCTTTCTAAACTGCAATTTTTTTAATGCCTCTCCACTGCTGAAAACCTGTTTCTCTTGCAAGACCCAAGTTTCTTCACATTGACAAACAATTTCCGTAAGAGTCAGAGAGTACACATGTTCGGCGTCGTAGACCACAGCCTGTCTGTTAGAAGTGCTCAACTTTGTCATCAGAACATGAAAGCATCCATAAATAGATGAAGAGATGAGGCTGGATATGGCCACGGGCTGTCGTTTTTGGATCCCTGGTAGCCCATACCTGACACATTTCTGCCTGCCTTTTCAACTGAGTAACTCTCTTCTTTTTATCTTACAACATATGCAGGCTTACCAAATGCTCAGCCCAAATGTGCACACTTGCTCATTTGTGTGTCTTTGACTTACTCCTCCCTGCCTAAAACACCCTTCTCCCTCTTACCTGGATAACTCAGGCCCATTTTCCTGGTTTCTGCTTAGCTATCCATTCTTCCCGACAGCTTTGTCCCCCTTCCCTCCCCTGCCATTATGTACCATATATTCCCCTAACGTGCTCCAATTTCTGCCACCACAGTAAAGCACCATTGCAGTGCCTGTTCATTAGCTTGTCTGTGTCTTCAAATAGACAGCAAGTTCCCTGGAGGTAGGGGAAGGGTATTATTTATTTATTTATTTATTTATTTATTTATTTATTTATTTATTGTATTTCTTTTTAGTTCAACAAGCATTTAAGGAGCACCGACTTCATGCTTGCACTGTGCAAGGTGTTAGAGATTCAGCAATAAACAAAAACAAGTGTATTGCCTTTTCTTAGGGAAGTGGTAAAACAAAGCATAAGCAAAGGATTAAATAATACCAAACACATACCAACGTTTAAAAGTCTGCTCGTGTTAAAAAATAGAATAATGGGACCGGGGTGGGTGTGTACTAAAATGAGGAAGCCTAATTAGGATAGTCAAAGAAGATTTCCTCCTTAAACAAGAAAAGAAAGGATGAGAAGAAGCCCTTCATGCAAACCATGCGAGGACAGAAGTTTCAGCTGAAGGAGACAGGATGAAGGTCCTACAGCTGGAGGGAGCTCAGTTTATTTGGAGAGAGCCAGAGAGAATAGAATGCGGTAAGCTAGAAGCTGAGAACATGTGGTTAGGGAAATATGACTCCTTTATTATCATAGTCCTGGGTACTTGTAGTGCCTGCAAAGTAAAAGGTGCCCACTCAGTTACTGTTTGATAACTGTCTTAGTCATGTTTCCCAAAAGGAGATTCTGAGACAAGAATTTTGGTTCAATAAGTTTATTTGGGGAGCGATGGTGGGAAGCACAATGACAAGTGGGCGGTGGGATGTGGAAGGAAGGAAAGCCAGCCAACGATGTGTGGTGAGCAGGTTGCTTCTGTGGGAAACTGGGGCTCAGTCTCAATGAGCACCCTCTGAACACACCTCCAAACTGTCCCCCACAAGGGCAAGAACTTTGGAGATTTTACCCACCAATTTCCTTCTCACACTGTTTGAAAGCTTCCAGGGAATTAGCTCCTGGGGACGTCTACCTTGCTCCAGTCTCAGGCCAAGCACACGTGTGCTAGCTGTGAATACCCTCGGCAGAGAAATTCAGGTATGTGAGGAAGGAAGTCTTTGGTGTGTATGAGGACTGACCCCCTGAAGCTGCAGCTATCAGCAGGGCATCAACAGCCTCTGCTATAATAACTAACTAAATAAGTGAGTAAGTGAGTGGACGAATGAATGAATGAATGAATGATTATATCTAATGGAAAAGGAGTGAATCAACAAAACAAGCCCAAAGTGAATGAAGGTCCCTGGCCCAAGTGAGTACCTTGGTGGCAGTGGAGTTGTGTAGATCTCCTCCTGGTCCAAATTTAAAGGCAGTATGTTCGTAGCTTGGAATTGGCCATGGTGGAAATACTTGCACTATGGAAATTGGCAAAGGCTATAAAACACAGCTTTATTCCTGGGAGATTTTTTTGTTGGCATGCTCAACTTAGTGGTACCGACTACTTGGTCTCAATCTCCAAACTGAGTGGTACCAACTACTTGGTCTCAATCTCCCAACCCCTTACCTACCAGTCTCCTGACTCTTGTTTCTTCCAGGATTGGTACATGAAGGTTGTGTACCAGGCCTTGGGAGATGTCCCCTCCCTCACTTCACTGCAGACCAAGCATCCCTCCAAGTGCCATTAATTAGCCTGATTTTCTGTCCTCCTCCAACCTATTGCATTTAACTATGACTTGCAAATTAACCAGAAGGATTAATATCATCTTTCATTGATATTCTATGTGTGGTTCTATTAGCACACAAGGAGTGAGCTGCTTGCCCTCTTTCCAGGGGAAAACCTTTGATGTCACTAACTGCAAAGATATCGTTCCTGCTATGGGTGATTTTAGTTTATGGATGACTATTAAGCTAGAAAACACAGGACAATTTTGTTGTTCCACCTAAATGTATTTCTAATCAGGCTGCATAGAAGGGGATTCTCTGTTGGCTGATTTTGTCAATTTCGAGAGTAATTTTTTGTAAGGAACAGAGCCGTAGATCATCTAAGACAGTAGTGAAATGAAAATTCATTGCAGCTGATTTATTTTGGTCTCCCGAACTCAGGGAGGTGAATGATTGGGCCAGTGGTTATGATATTGATTATATTAGAATGTACTGGAGGGTGAGGTGTCGGCTTTGTTTGAGGACTATCAGGAGCTTAAGAAAAGATGGGAATACAGAGGTTTTATAATTCTACTTGAACGGGTAGATGGACTTTTGCCCCTGGGTTACACCTTCAATGTCTGGCAAGGTGAGCTAGTGCACCACATTACCAGAAAGAAGGCACTGTGCTGGCTGAAGATAGATGTGTGGAGCCTAGAATTTGAAGAGCATAGAGTGCACACACACCACCATGTCTTTACATTTCTCATCAACTTGCTTATAGTATTACAGAGTCAGCCTCAAATGGAGATCTGTCTCTCTAGTTCCTCTATCTCACTTATTTCTACACCAACCCCCTCACACCATCCCCTCAGGCTTTTCTCACTCCTTAGCCTTCCAGGTCTCACCCCCAGTTTTCATTCCATCCTGGCTATATAACAGAAAGTTATGCTATCTTTTCTGTCTCTCCAAAGGGGAAACTGTCTACATTAGGAATTGGACTTTGTTTTGCAGAACTGAGCATCTGCAAGACAAGCCTTCTCAGCTGCTAGCATTAATGGCCTCTCGAGCATTAGTGGTCAAGCAAGGAAAGTCTTGTCTCTTTATAATGTCTTCCAAGGTCCTCCTTCTAAATTCTTCCACCCCACCAAGGGTAAAAAGTGGAAGAAAGGTAGGAAGGAAGAAAGAGAAGGAGAGAGAGAGGAAGGAAGGAAGAATAGAGGAAGGGAGGGAGGGAGGGAGGGAGGAAGGGAGGGAGAAGGAAGAAGGAAGGAAGGAAGGAAGGAAGGAAGGAAGGAAGGAAGGAAGGAAGGAAGGAAGGAAGGGAGGGAGGGAAGAAGGAAGGAAAGAAAGAGAAAGAAAGGACAAATCACCTACTCTGCCTTGGTAATGAGCTTCCAGGTATGTGTTTATGAGACACTCAGGAGAAACATGGAGAACCTCAGGTCACCAAAGCACCCATGGTGCATTTCTGGGTGAAGAAGACTGGACCGTTTGAGAATCAACTCTTACCGATGTGGCAAAAAAACATCATTCTTCCCCCAACCACAGAGCTAATTAGAAGACTAACTTGGGAAGTCTAGAGACCCAGGATCCTACTTTCAACTCTCATTTTTTGCGGGGCTTCCTCTCACTCATCTTCTAGGTCTTAGCTTAAATGTTAACAACCCCCAGGTATAACCTCCTGTCCAGAATAACTCTCCTCAAAATGTGTAACACAATTTCAGATTATTTTATTTGTATGTGCTTTTTGGTTGTGTCTCCCACATCTAGCCTTAAGCCCCATGGTGGGTGGGAAACTTCCTTATCCTTGTCTTTTCTGTGACTGTTTAATTTTTCTGTTCCCCAACAGCTGGCACATAGCAAATCTGTCATTAAACATCCAATGATTGAAGCATGTTAGTCTTGATTTGGTAGATGTGGGAACTGAGGTTTAGAGAAGTGAAGTGATTTGCCTGGTGTCACACAGCTAGGAAATGGGCTCAAGCTTAGGTCTGCCTCACCCCAGAACTGCTCTGCTCCCCCACATAAGGAGGAATGGTTGGGCGAGTAACTGGGAGGGGAATCAGTGGGAAGACTTCTGGAGTCCACTCCCACTCTTTCAAGGCAACACCTAGAGAATCGCAGGCCCCTGGAGAGCCTCCAGTTCCCTCTCCTCACTGTGTCTTGATGTATTCCAATTACAGGACCAGGCCACTGGCTGATTTTCCCTGGAGGAGTTGATTTCACGCTCCAAAATACAGAAGGATCTGACTCTTCCAGTGTTATACAGACATCATATGTTCAATCCTCACCAAACCCATGTGAATTTAATATCAATCATATAGTATGATTTCCCTTTAAGCAGTTGTCATGCTCAGGGTCAGGTTCCTGCCCCAGCTGAGGGCAGAGGGGAGTGGGTGGATGTGAGGCAGGGAGCTAGAAGAACACTTGAGAGACAGCAGGTAAATAAGACATGGATTTATTCAGCAACTCTCTCCTCAGCAGCTTACTCACACCTTTATCTCCACTGCCTGCTCTGGCTCTTCAGCTCCTCTAAGCAGCTGGCTGTCATGCACAGCTGCATGGCCAGCCTGCAAAGCCAGCTGTAGGGTTAGCAGCTTAACTTTTCCTCTCTCTGGGCACCAGCAAGCTGAGCCATGTCCTGGCTTCCCCTGGTCTGTCTGCCAGACGGTCATTCTCCCTTGCAGGGGTCAGTAGCTTCACTGGCTCTGGGCACCAGCCCCTGCACAAGAGCCATGTTGAGCCCAAGAGCACAGTGTCGGCAGGGCAGTTATGTCTTTTCCAGGCAATAGTGGCTTTGAGCCAAGTATGAGCTTACACAAACAGGTTATATAACAAGTGAAGTGTGCACCTGTGCCCTAAACTCGCTGAGTCATGCAGGCCTGGATGTCTGCTTCAGCCTGTTCCTTGATCAAAGCACATCCATGTACCTTACACTCCACCCCCTAGGCTGAAGGAGACATAGGCCTTGGATGCACAGGTTATACATATAAGCTCTGGGCACACAGGCCTGATACCTAGACATAGATGTGACACATGAGCCTGACACATAAGCTTCAGTGAGCTGCCCAGCTTTTGGCGCAGATTACCATAGGTGTCACCTCCTTGGTGATTACCATTCACACTGCCCTGAGTTCAGCTCAATAACTACTTTGCCTACACCTGGTTTCAAACCATATCGTGTCAGTACTAGGCTGGACCGCAACAACAGTCCAGGCAGCAGTAGCATCTTGGCTAGACCCATCTGTATACCATGCCCTGTTAGGAATGGGAGGACGCCCTTCCTAACAGTGAAGGCTCAGGGTCTAGGGATGCCTCAGGCCCCATGGCCTTATCTTGCATTAGGACTACAGGTCCTAAGGCTTCTTGTAATTCTGCTGCTAAGGGACTTGTACTCAGCATACTCTGCTGTTGCAAGTAGGCACCCCACTTCACTAAACTGATGTCTGTGCCATCCCAGTCTGGGAAGTTGTTACCCATGAATGCACCCATCCCGCTATAGGGTAAATCATCCACACAATGACTGTAACCCACCCTGCCACGCTCTCACAAGGCTGAAGGGCAGCATATGCAGTTACTGACTGCTTTTCCAGTCTGGGGAGGATGGGGGTCATTACCCATGAATGCACCCATCCCACTATTACTAACTACTTCTCTGTTAAGGAATACTGGAGCTCAGCTCCCTTCCACAGCTAGGACCAAAAGCCTATTGGCAGTCTCAGGCGCTCCATGCACTGCTATAAGCCCTAACTGAAACTATCTGTGGTCACAGGTACATTAAGTTTAAATGGGCACCCCTGGCCAGAAAGGCTGCCTCAGTCTTATCATCCCAATCCCAGGCAAGTGAGGCATTGCTGCTTCTAAATCTGCAGGAGAATCAGAGGTTAACATAATATCATCAATAAGATCATGACACATGGTGGGGCTATACATATACCCTGCGGCAACACTGTGATTTGCCCTTCCATGAAGGCGAACTGTTCCTGGCTCTCTGGAGCAATGTCAATGGAGAAAAATGCATTGGTCAAGTCCACCACACAGTGACACAATCCCAGGTCTGTTGTCACATGGTCCATCAAGTCTGTGACAGATGGCACAGCTGCCAAGCCATATAAAACCTCCACCCCCAGAACATTTTCAGGTATGGGAGAGACGTACACAGTGCACAAATGGGGAGTCAAGCAGCTGATGCCAAGGTGCAAGGACACAGGTTTCACTTTCACTAACCAGCTTTCATAGCTATCTATGCAGCCTTGCCTGGAAACTTATCCAGGTGCAGGGACCAGTGGATTGCCAAGTCCATATGTGGCTCTGGTCATCCAGTGCCCCCCAAGCTGGGCATCTCAGCCAGTCTCTTATCAAACAGAAAAGCCTTTACAATTCCACCTGACTGCTGCAGGCAGTCTGTGAACTGGAATGCTCAAGCGGGACCAGGTTGCACAGCAATGTCCTTCTCTCAAATGACTTTCATTAAGTCTGTACATGACTGCCGACATTACTTGCTTAACTCCAATTCAGCAGGGACACAGGCACAATAGGAAATGTATTTCACCATGGTAGGGAATCCCTGGGCTCACCCTTGGGCTTGAACACCCAACAGCTGTTCAAGCTCAGTTTTCTGGTGGATCATTGGGTAAGCCCACAACAGAGGTTCCTCTTCCTCCCTGCGCTTGTCCTGCAGGGACTGGACATGCACTTCCTACAGCACAGTCACAAATGCCCATCTGACTCTACCGGCAAAGGCACACTCTTTTTCTCAGTGCCGTGCACTTCCAGGTGCTTTAGCGCCTTCTCCACACTCACAGGAGACCTGTCCACAGCCTCCCATGCTTCCACTGGGGCTTATCCTCACAGCAAGGCAGCCACCAGGTATCACAGCTCATGCGGTGGCCACAAAGCCAATTCAAGAGCCCTAAGGGGCTGAAGACTCATTCACCTCATCTCATCCTCGTCACCAATTGTTAGGTCCATGATTATGCCAAGTGTCACGCTCAGGGTCAGTTTTCAGCCCCAGCTGAGGGCAGAGGGGAGTGGGTAGACATAGGGCAGGGAGCTGGAGGAACACTTGAGAGACAGCAGGTAAATGAGACATGGCTTTATTCAGCAGCTCTCTCATCAGCAGCTTACTTACACCTTTATCTCGACCGTCTGCTCTGGCTCTGCGGCTCCTCCCAGCAGCCGGCTCCCATGCACAGCTGCATGGCCAGCCTGCAAGGCCAGCTCTAAGGTTAGCAGCTTAACTCTTTCTTTCTCTGGGCATGAGCAAGCCGAGCCACGTGCTGGCTCCCCACTGTCCATCTGCCAGATGGTCATTCTCCCTTACAGGGATCAGTAGCTTCACTTTTTCTCTGGGTGCCTGCACCTGCACAAGAGCCACGTTGGGCCCAAGAGCATGTCCGCAGGGCAGTTATACCTTTTCCAGACAATAATGGCTTTGAGCGAAGTATGAGCTTACACAAACAGGGTATATAACTAGTGGAGTATGCGCCTGCGCTCTAAACTTGCTAAGTCATGCAGGCCTGGATGTCTGCCTCAGCCTATTCGTTGATCAAAGTACATCCATGTACCTTACAGCAGTGAGGACTATGGGGAAGGGAGAAATGTAACCTGAAAGCCCATAGGTATCGTATTTAACTCGATTACAATGCCTTGTGTTTTCGGAGCCCAAGAGAAGTAAAAAGAAAAAATTGTGGTGTATGTGGTTTCAATCGTCATGACACCTCCTTTCCATGTATCTAACATTTTGAACTAGTTAAATACATAATTATCATTCCCTCTTAAGTTTATTATATGATGGTATTAATAATACCTTACTGTATATAAAGCACTTAATATAAGATGAAAAGCCAAGGTAGTTTCTTTATAGCTATTAAGCACTGAAATGGACAAGATTTGTTTTTATATCCTTCAATTCCAATTCGTTACATTTTAATGTCTCAAGGATTTTTTTGAATGAAGCATTTTGAAACAATTATGTTATTCTACCATAGCTTTCCTATAGGAATATTAAGCTTCATGCACACATGCCTCACAACATTGTTGCCACTAGGAAATACGACCATGTATGTTAAGTGCTGGACACAATACTTGGCCCATAGTAGGCACTTTAAAATGGCCACAATGTACAATCCCTTCTTACTTTTATGTGCACAATTGCCTATCACACACTTAGGACTCCTGCCCCCAGAGAAATGTAAATATCACACAAATCTCTGCATGAATTGGAAGAGGGTAGCATGTAAATACATATTCCATCTCACTTAGTTTTCTCAGCTATTCAGAGAGACATAGGGGATATCCCTGTTTTATGGATGAGGAAACTTGGATACAGAAAGAGCTATCTCCATTGCCACGGCATGGGGCTTTGGACTCCATCATTCCATTCTTTCTTACCAAAGACGCTATCTTGACGTGACCCAAAGGGTTGGGACAACCCGTGTTGGCTGATGAAAACTAGAATTAAGTCTTGAACCATTAAAATCAATTTCTCCTTATTTCTATTAATACTACTAATACTAATTGCTTACAGGAAGAGAGCATTTGGTCATGAGGAGTAAGCAAGTCCACACCAGGGGCCTAAAGATGGGGTTCCCTTCAGCTTCAGCATTCTGTGTCTCAACCCTAGATTGTGGAGCAAGCTGAAATAGTTCTGCATGCTTCATCAAATCCTGTGCAACGAAAGCTAACAAAGTTAAAAAGATCAGTTTTTCTGGACTGCTTGGATGGTGGCTCACTGGGGCAGACAGCCAGACAGATTTGGCTAGGGATTAAGCCTAAATTTCCTATTTTATGGCCTGGAACATCTTATTAAGGAGCATCTGCTATTTACAGTAATATTTGTTAACATTGATTGAGAGCTTATGCAGTGCCAGGACCTGTTCTAAATGCTTTCCACATATTAACACATTTTACTCTTACTACGATCCTTGTATCTTTTGGTCAAGTTCTTTCCATTTTTAAAATACAGATTTTAAAAACTAGTCACTTAAAACTGCCACACGCACACACGCCCACACACACACACACACACGTGACTCACAAAATACTGCTTCGCCTGTGAAGGTTTCACAATGCTTTGTTATCATCAGCCAGTCTTTTCCTATTAAAGTTAAATGTCCAATTGAGACAAAACAATTCTGAGGCTTTTTTTCTACCCCTGATTAAGATTGAAGTGGCAGGTGTTCTAGATAATATTCATTTCACCTTCTGAACTTTCTGGAAAGACCTGGTGATCTTGCCAGCTCCGGCAGCCTTCTTGTCCACAGCAACTGTCTGTGTCACACCACAAATAGCAAAATGACCCAGAAGAGTTATCATCAATGCTATTTTTCAGTGAGGAAATCAAGGCATGAGGAAATTAAGCAGCTTTCCCAAGGTCACATTCCAGAGCCCTTGACCCCAGTTGACTCTGTGCAATAACTCCTCTCACTATGCAAAATGAGCTAGTGTTTCCAGTAGTGACCCCAAACTATTGTAAGAAGCTGAATTCCAAAGTTAAGATAAATTGGAATATTGCAGCATGTTAGTATTAGGTGCATTTGATCGACTTCCTTCAGAAATGAGCAAGAAATTCTTTTGAGTTTAGCCAAATTATGAAATGAACAAAGTTTAGCATTTGCTTATGTCCCCTCTTAGGCCATCCTGTCTTCCAAGTGTCTCTTCTTTCTAGGTGACTTCTCAGAGTCCCTGCTCCTAATTATTGGTGCCTGGTTCCTCACAGATTCACATTCTATACCAGGACAGACCATGACATTAGCTGTTGAAACTTTTAATAGTTGACTTAGAAACAGCAACCAACAAAGAGATGTAACCACCAGTGAAAGTTGGAAGCTGAAATATGATGAGATCTTGTGCTCTAAAATAGCACCTCTTAGAAACTCACCTACTCTTCCTCAATCTCTTAGCTCTAGAATTCTCTGACCATGACTTTGAAATATTGATATATATTATTCCAAAAGACAAATCATATTTATGCTAGAAAATACAGACAAACAAAGAGAAGAAAGCAAGGGTACACCCCCACATCTTCCTACCTGGAGACATCCATTATTAACTAGTTGGTGTAGTGCTTTCCAGGCCTTTGACTACGGGATTATGCCTCTGCCCTCTGAGACATGACAGCTCTTTACACACTCAAACACAGCTATTTTGGCTTTGTCTTTAATTATTCTCCAAGCCATATTTCTTTCACTTGCCAGACAATTATTTTAGACACCACGTCCCCAGTCCTCACTCCATTCTACCTTCATCTTCCAGCTGAACCAAGTGCAATGCTCTTCTTCAGAAGGACCGTAACTTCCCTCAATCCAGACATTAAGCTCCTTTTGATAAATCTCATTAGAGCAACATCATCCTAATAACTGCCTTCTATTTGTTTGTTCTCCACAGCTTTTTGCAATCTTTGCATTTGCAACATGCGGTGGCTATTCCGGAGGCCTGCGGCTGAGTGTGGACTGCGTCAACAAGACAGAAAGTAACCTCAGCATCGACATAGCATTTGCCTACCCATTCAGGTAGGGAATGGTGGTTCATGCTTGCTAGCCTCACAGCAGGGGTCTTTCTTTCTTCTGTGCTTTGTCTCAGAAAAATGGAGTCTTCCAGGGACTTCTGGGTAAACAGAAAGGATTCTGCCTGCACCCACAGAATGCCCAAACACAGTGCCCACTCACCACCTAGTGTGGGCACTGGGAGGATTTATGAGTTGTGCCTTCAAAACAGAACTGACTCTCCTCAAAAAAAAAAAAAAAAAGAAAAAAAGAAAAAAAACTTGCTACAAAGAGAGGGAGGGAGGGAAAAACAAAGGGAGATTGGAGAAGTAATTTCAAAATATGATCAAATAAATTCAAGAAATATTTTTAGCACTGTGCCTTTCTAATGCACATTTTGAATCAACAAGAATGACAGATTGTTTCCCAAATACATTTGACTGTAGAAACTTCTTTTTCACTGAGTACCCAAGAGGATCTGTATACTATGGAACACATCCTTAATATTTATATATTAAGTGTATATATATATATATATATATATATGGGTGTGTGTGTGTATATATATATATATATATATATAAAGTGAACTGTTCCTAGTCTAAGACAAAGATGACTCAGTTCATAGGTGATGAATCATCATAGAGAGGTAGCATTGATACCAATATTCTTAATAGTTTTTAAGAGTAGAGCTGACAAAAGTTGCAAATACCTTGCTCAAGTAGATACTCTCCTAACTAACTAATAAAAGAGTAGAAAGCTCAGAAATATTAAGCACGTAATCCCTGGAAATTCAGTAAAAAGTGCTGTGCTGTGCTGGTGGAAGTGGACATGCAAGTGCTTGACTTCTGAAAGCTCTGGACCAACCCATTGGCTTCTGGAGGAGAGTGGCCAAGGCAACGCATGCTTTCAGATTAACATGCAGGATCTAGGACAGGAGATGAAAACTGCCAATGGCCGGGCAGCAGGGCTGGGATGCTTGGTAACATTATCCATGAAATCACAAGCTCGGCATGGCTTCTATAGTGATTTCCCACTAAGAGATGTGGCAGGAGCAGGTAACTTAAAAGTCAATCTCTCAAGATTTAAAAGTCCTGCAAGTCCCTAAACATTGAACTACCAGACCCCAGGACTCTCAGTCTTTTCCTCAAACTGGAAGAGAGTAATCAAGAGACCTATCTGAACTAGAAGAGTGCCTGAGCTGGTGTGGCAGTGGAGAGCGGGGTAATATCTAATTTCATAAAATCCCTCCTTAAGGATGCAATGTGAGCAGACACTTTAAGCACAGTTTCCTGCACTGGGCTTCTTTAATTTCTTCCCAAGACTACAAATTCAAATGATTGGCTCAGTGAAAGGCAACTAGAGAAATTAGATCAAAATGTATTGCCATCTATAGCAGCCGCCTCATTTAAAAGATTTTTACCTGGGTTCTGAAATAAATACAGTTAATCATTATATTTTTTAGTAGCACAGCTTTTTTTTCTAACATTATCTCACTCAGAAGCTCCATGTATAAAATAGACATGAGTCACTGAGAAAGTTGGAGCAGGAGAAGAAGGGAACTTAAAGGCCCCAGCCAGTTCTCCTCAGCCTTCTCCCTGCCACACACCTTGCCCACTCCCCACCATACAGCCCCTGTAAGATCTCCTGGGAACTCTAGGTCTCCTAGAAACGATTTTAAAACCACTGTTCTAGGATTTAGCAAGAAATCGTTTGCCACTTTGCTTACCCCGTCTTACGTTTACTGTTTACTGTTAAGGAAGCAGTATTAGCCAATCCCCTTTTACAGAATGTCTTGCACTTTTGCCCCCATTAATGTTCATCTAGGAGATATACACACCATTCCAAAACAGCTTAATTTACTAGGGTTGCAATTTCAATTTTACATTTGTATATTTTAACATGTACCATTATCCGTATACATATTCATAACCTGTACCATTGTGGGGAAAATCTTAGTAATAAGCCAGGATTTATACAGACTATTATGAAGACATTTATTTCAGAAGAAGTACGGTTAGCAAGATGCTGGTAATATAAATAATTAAAAAGTAAAAAGTGATAATATCCAACATTATAAAGGGTGGAGAGAAATGTAGATTCTCACATGTGGTTGGAAATAATGTATATTGATAAAGACTTTTTGGAGGACAATTGGAAGTAGGTATCAAAATTTAAATGTACATTCTATTTAATCCAGCAATACCATTTCTAGATATCTACCTTCAAAAATGTTTGTATAAATACACAAATATATGCATGTAATGCATATAATATGCATGCAATGATGTGCACTGCAGTGTTGTTAATAATAAAAGACTGAAACAAACCTGAATGTCCATCAGCAGGAAGCAGGCTCAATGAATTATTTACATATGTCCTATGCAGAAGTTTTAAAAGTGAATGTACAGATATAGAAAAATGCTTAAAATGTATTAATAAAGAGAAAGTAAGTAGCAGCATGTTAAGAAAAAATATAATAGTAAATGCACAATATAATTTTAAATTTATGCCCCTATATGCATATATATATGTATTTGTAAAATATAAATTCTGGAAGGATACAGACAAACAGTTAACAGGGATTACTTCTGGGGAATGATGTGTGATTGGTATGCAGAGGTCATACATTTACTTTTAAGTCTACATACTTGAGTATTACTTGAATTTATTAAAATATGCATATGATACCTTGGTAATTTTAAAAACACTCTTTAAAAATGAGTCATCCTGTGGCTTCCAGTGAGATGAAATGATAAGACAGCTTCTGGAGAGAAATAACTCATAGGAACCCCATTTGAAATTCCAAATGGATTGAAGTAGATGAAAAAAAATCTGTATTTTCAAGGTGAATGGCAAGAAGCAGCTGTTGAGACAACTCAGCAGTTTGAAGGAGGAGATTATAAAAGCATTGCTTATGCTTAAAAAAGTTATTTTCTTCTAAAATGTCACAAGTTAATGCCAATGATCTGATGATAATCTTAGAAATAAGGTAAGAACATTCAGTAGCTTTTAACTATTCAGTGTATTGCAAAGACCAAAAGGACAATAAACTCAAGTCATTTGAACAAAAACAATTAGTTTGTAAATGATACGTCAAAGGAAGCTACTTAACCAGTTATCAGACACATATTTTAGGATGTAAGATAATGTCAGTGTTAAAAATTCTAGATAACTCACAAAGTAATAACGTGCTGCTTCTAATAAATATGCCGAAGTGCATATCTCCTTTATAGTCCCATATGTATATGTTCCTGATTCCTATCAGAAATAATTGACATCCAGCAGTGTATCATTTTTATAGAAATAAAACATTTTACACTTTATCTTCCTTATTATTTGTGATTAAAATGAACAACTATTACTTAACTGTTTTCTTACCTGCAATAACATACTAAATTTTGTATGAAATTTACTTGGTAACTAGGAGGAGAGTAGTTCTAGATTCCATATTTTTGGTACTTCCTTTATGCATAGAAGTGGAAAGTAGGGTTTCTCATTTTAAGGTACTTAATATATTTGTAGAAAGCCTACTGTAGGAATGCCAAGTAACATTTTGAACTTATACATGAATAAAAGATAGAGAAGGGCAGAGTTGAGAGGCTAGGGGGCTATAGGAACAAAAATTTTCATGGCAAAGGTAATGGAGAAGGGTCAGAATGATGAATGAATGAACAGACATGTGAACACTTATTGCAAGGGTACAATGTGCCAAACACTGTGCTAGATACCTTGACATACATTAGATTATGTACTCATTACACAGACTCTGTGAAGGAGGCTACTATTTTACTGACTGAGAAGACCGGGCTGAGAAAAATTGTGTTGACATCACAGAGAAATTAAATTTAAACTTTTGGATTTTTTAAATTTTATGATTTGAATAAAAACAAGAAGAAAGCGAAGTTCAGACTGTTTGGACCATGGTGAATACAACAAAAATTTATCACGGACAAAAGTGATAAAGTTAGAAAGGCCATTTTTTTCCCTGATTATAGAAGACCTTGAATTCCTTATAAGTTGAATAGGAAGAAGGAGTTAAAGATGACAAAAGGAAAATAACAGGGAAAACTATTTTGAAGTAGAGAATACAAGTTAGGATTTGATCATGCAGAGTTTGAGATGCTTGTTAGAAGCACAGGGGAATTCTCTATCAGGGAGTTTCATGTTAAACCCTATGTAAGATGAGAGAAGTGAAGACTGAAAATGAAGCCTTAAGAGTCATCATCATGAAGTCACATCTGGAAGAAGAGAGGTCACCAAGAGAGACAGAATGGGAACTATGGAGGATGCCTGTGCTTGTGAAAAAATGTATGAAAGGGGTCACTGAAAGAGACCAATAGGAGAAGACCAAATGGAAAAGAAGTTGGATGACCCAGAAAGTTCAGGTTTTTCAGAAGGTAAGAAAACTTTCTGCACATGTATCCCAGAATTTAAAGTAAAATAAGTAAAAACAGAAATGAAATAAAATATAACAAAGAAAACTTTATGTATGCTACCATTCAGCAGTGTTGAGTACCTCAAAGAAAGGGGTGAAAAACCAAGAAAAAGCCATCAAATATAGTTAATGGTGGTTATTAAAAGCTTTCATGGGACATTTCAGTTGGAGAGAAAGTGTGTCGAGCTGTGGGGGAATGGAAAATAGAATTCAGTATATTTTCTCACAGACCAATACAATGCAAATTTTGAAGGACCCTAATTTGCTTATCTTAAGCCTTCAAGATATGATATTTGTGAAGAAAGATACTAAGTTTGTTAATGACCTTGTAATAGAGCAGGTGCTCACCTCTTGTTTCTTGGAAGTAACCAGCTCATTGAATGACATGATGATAAATTAATGACCTTGGTTGAACAAATAACTAATAGAAAAGATTTTCAGTTTGTAAAAATCTTCCTTCATTTGAGAACAACTAAATATAGGGAATAACAGAAGATTTACAATAAAAAATAAAGTAGTTGTTGTGTCACTTCCATGTCTTGAGACCTCATCAAGATAAAATTATTCTTTGCTGTCAATTTTAAGCATTCTTTAAGATATGAGATTGGTAATCACTGTTCTAGATAATTAGCAAAATTATCCTTCATAAATTTTGTTTATTCTCATGCCTCAGCTTTCTGAGTAGCTGAGATTACAGATGTGCACCACAATGCCTGGCTAATTTTTGTATTTTTAGTAGAGACAGTGTTTCACCATGTTGGCCAGGCTTATCTCAAACTCCTGACCTCAAGTGATCCACCTACCTTGGCCTCCAAAAGTGCTGGAATTACAGGTGCGGGCCACCATGCCGAGCCATAAGTCCCTATGACTGTTAAAGGGCTTTCTCTCACCACTGGAACCTGCTTGGTCTATAGGCAGGGCAGGCAAGAAATGCTGGGCAGTAATGTCTCCTGGAGCAGCCCTTACCCAGTGACAAATGTGAGTTGGAGGATAACAATCCCAACTTCCTCACCCCTCATGTGGCGTAACACTAAGTCATGTACTATACCATTTCCCAGAGGCACCATCAGGACAAAATCACCCACAGTGCAAAACCTGATCATTAACACACCTTTCATTATCTTTTTTACCTTTTCTGTCTCACTTCTCCACTGTCTTATTGGTGTTTTCAGAGCTGAATCCTCTAAGGAGTTGCACTCAAATCTTGATCTCAGAGGCTGCTTCTGAGAAGTCCAACCTAAGACACTGGCATTGCGTGAGAACATTACCATCTTTAAAGAAGATAGATAGATGAGTAGATAGATTGATCAGTTGCTTGATTTATCAATCGATAGAGTAAATCCCTACTTCTTCTCACTCTAAAACATATTATACAGTATTACTCATTCAAAAATGAACAAACAAACAAATAGCTTGGTTGGAAATCAATCACTTCAGTTCACAACCCTTCCCCTTGTGGTTTTCAGTTCAGGTCTCATACAAAGCCATGGTTGGTTTTCTCCATCCATAGAATCTTAGTATATATTGTAGGTTTTTCCCAGTTGGCAGTCATAGTAGGGTGTCCTTCAATGTCAGCTTCAGATTTTCTGAATATCAGCTGATGGCTGAGATTTTGGAGGTGCTACATGGGGCCTCTGAAATGAAATCTGGTTAGACATAGTTTGTATTTTAGATCAGCCCATCCCAAATATATTCTCCAAATTTGGTGATAAATCTTACAACCTTTCTCCTCAAAGGTTTGGGTAAACTACAAAAACTAGTTATATTTATAAAGATTATGTCATAACCACTGCATCAAAATGTTAACATATTTATTTCTAGGTGGCAAGATTATGAGTGAATCAAATATTCTTTTCACACTTGTGCAAACTTTTTTACACCATTAAAGCTGAAGCAGTATAGTGTAGCTTGGACTCTAGAGACAGACTACATAGGTTCAAATCCTCCACTCAGCTACTTATTAGCTGTATGATATTGAGAAAATTGCTTATCACTTCTGTTCCTTATCTGTGAAACGGAAACAATGTTACCTATTTCATAGTATTGTTATAAGTATTAAATAAGACATATATATATAATGCCTAAAACAAGTCCTGGCATTCAATACATTGTCTTTTGGCATATTATTTTTATTTAATTATCAAGTAAGAGCAATTAAAAATCAACTAGAGTGCTAGAAAAGATATTTATTCTGGTTAATTAGCAAAATTACCCTTGAGAAAACAAATGGCCAGTTTATTATATTTTACCCAGAATGGGATCTTCCCCAACCCTGCCTCTGCCTATATAAAAACATTAAAGGGTGCACATATTTAACTGTCTCTTGATTAACGTGCTTTTAACTATTTAATGTTTATTTGGGTTGCCCTAGGATGTATTACTATTAAGACTTTTTTAAAAAAATTTAACTAATGGGAGAATGAAAGCTCCCCCTCAAAGTGACAGAATGGAGAACTCTTAGTGGCACTAGCATAATCCTTGGGAGGTTGGCATCGGTGGAGTAGGAGACCGAGGATTAGTCTGATCTTTGTGATATGTGAAATTCAATTCAACGAGAGGTTCCACATTGAAGGAAAGGAAAGCCAGTGCTGCTCAGCTGGGCTGTGGCTGAGTAAGCACCATTCCCCTGCTCATGACTCTAGCCACTTGCTCTGTCATTCCCCCACCCCTGTTTGGAACACGGGAGCAGGTGCAAGTAGATGCCAGGAAAGCTGTGGAGTTGGGGCCATTATCTAGTAATGCTAGCTCTGCCAGGAAGCAAGCATTTTGTCCCTAAGATGCGTAGCCAAGAGCAGTGATGAGAAACATTTTTTATTTTTTCGTTTTTTACCATAATAGCCAATTTGGGGAAAATAAAAGTGTGAAGGGCTGCAATTTTTTATATCTTGTGTTCAGGAAATGCTGCACTTGCAATTACATTTAAGTATTCATTTATTGTTTCTCATTACCAAAGGGTTTCACTCTTTTTCCTAAAATTTCAGAAACTTTATAACTACAGAATCTCATTCTAATGTTTTGCCTTAAAATAAATTTTGTGTATGATGAGACCTGATGCTGCTACGGGGCAGAGACTTTGGGAGACTTAGAGGTGGCGTGGCCAAAGGGCTAATGGTGAATCTCTAGCCAAATCCAAACTCTGCTGCCTAGTGGATGGGCAAGCCATAACCCCCTAACTGGTAGTGAATTGTGCAGTGGAAGCATGCTGGGCCCATAACCTTATTGGGCCTCAGCTTCCTTATTATAAAAGGGCAATAATACCAGTACCTTCCTTACAGTGTGGTTGCAATCATTCAATTAGATAATATGAGTTAGTTGTGTAGTACAGAGTCTGGCACACATTGAATGTTCCCTGAGTTGCTATCATTGTTGTTGTTGTTATCATTAAGGGAGTCTAGTGAAAGAAATTGGCACCAGAATTCAGCTGTAGACCAAGTATGACAGTCCTGTTTGGAAGTTTCTGCAGTAAAGAGAGGAGCTATCATACGTAGGGAATGTCTTGGGGATTACAGAAAATGATCCAAATATGCGCCATGGCTGCTGGCATGAAAGGGGTTAAATGAAAAAAGTTAGTGAATGACAAATTAGTCAACCCCATCTCCACCCCGCTGTTCCCCTCTCAATCTGTATAATTGCAAGATTGGAACACTTTCGTTGCAACACTTCCCCAAAAGGAGAGTGGTAGTGGGGAATTGGGTAGAATGGACATTTTAGTTTGAGTTTCTGCAAAAGCACATATTGAGACCAGGATTTGAGTGCAAGTAGTTTTCTTGGAAGGTGATCCTGGAAGCACCAGTGAGGAATGGGGACGTGAGACAGGGAAGGGAAGAAAGCCAAAAAAAAGTAGATTAATTGGCAAGATATCACCATTGGCAACTGGGGCATCTAAGATTTTTAGGAAACTGTGGGCAAAATGTCCCAACAGTAAATCCATCCGGCAAGTGTTCAGGCTGGGTAATTATACCCCCAATCCTATTGGTCACTGGCCAAAAGCTGCTCCTGGGGGTGTTAATTCCCTGGGACTGCATGCAGACCTAGCATGTGCCTACAGCTGAAGAAAGTCTTGCAAATTCATGGATGCTGACATTAGAAAGCCATCATTGTATACAGAAATGGTGAGAACAAGAGAGATACGGGTGGGCAACCAACAGCTTCTAATACAATAAGGAGACCCTTCAATCATTTTTCCTAGATCTGTGAATGACCCCATCCTGTATAATTTAATTCTTCTCATTAATTTTTTATTAAGCACCTGCAGTGTATAAGACCCTGAATTATATAGGCACTTGGTATGTATTTGTTGGTGAGGTAGACATGATCTCTTCCCTCACAAAATTTACAATTAGTTGGAGATGGGAGAAAGACAAAGAAGTGAGAAATATAAATAAATACATATATAGGCATATATGCATGTACATATTTTTACAGTTGTAATTTCTATGAAGAAAATGAACATTGTGCAGAGAAGTAAAATAAGTATTGGTGGGAGTAGAGAGGATCATACATACTCAGAGTGAACATCGCTTAGAATGTTCTAAGCAAAGAGAAAAGCATGGGCATGGCCTTCAGAGAGAAAAGACTGGAAACTGGGGGAATAAAGAGAGACTCCTAAGTGGAGGGGGGAGTGACATGAGACACCAAAGAGGCAGGGATGCAATCCCAGTAGGTATCAGGTAATGGTAAAAGTCTTGAGAGGAAATTAGGAAGGTTAAGGGATAAAAAGAGAAGCTGTACTATTTTAGATTAGCTGGCTGGCTGCAGCCATCCAAGGAAGAGACGGTGGTGGCTTGGCCCAGGGTGGAGGCAGCAGAGAGGGAAGGCATGGTATATAGCATGCCATGCGTGGTCTTCCATGCCCCGCTTCCAATGGTAATGTGCATCTACAGCCCAGTCCTGTTCATGAGTTTTTCCATCACTTTCCTCAGTGATGTTGGGTAGTGTTGGACAGTCCAGGGACCAACTTTAATATTTTAAGTTTCTTGTTCCTGATTTTGGTTCATGGGCACCCCTTGGACCCACTAGATTTTTTGTTTTTTGGGTTGTTTTGTTTTGTTTGAGATGGAGTCTCACTCTGTCATCCAGGCTGGAGTAGAGTGGTGCAATCTCAGCTCACTGCAACCTCTGCCTCCCTAGTTAAAGTTATTCTCCTGCCTTAGCCTTCCAAGTAGCTGAGATTACAGGCAGCCACCATCACACTCAGGTAATTTTTGTATTTTTAGTAGAGATGGGGTTTCACCATGTTGGCGAGGCTGGTCTTGAACTCCTGACCTCAGGTGATCCGCCCACCTCAGCCTCCCAAAGTGAGGGGGTTACAGGTGGAGCCACTAGTTTTTCATCACTGTGTGAGCAGTCAAAACACAAGAAGACAACCAGCGGATTTGACTTGAATGATGAATCTACACAATTCCATTGAGATGTGTTTGGGAACATATTTCTGA
The DNA here is from genome assembly GCF_006542625.1 of Nomascus leucogenys. Taxonomy (NCBI): domain Eukaryota; kingdom Metazoa; phylum Chordata; class Mammalia; order Primates; family Hylobatidae; genus Nomascus; species Nomascus leucogenys. The sequence goes on along the minus strand of NC_044401.1, from coordinate 77,046,640 downwards.
AGACCAGAAAGCAATAAGAAATTTATGAAGTAGATAATAATCCCACTTCATGGAATATGATTTTAAACAAGTCATTGCCCAAATCGGTCGGGGTCCATTCAGGAAAAGAGAGCTCATGCCAGGTGGTTCAATTACAAAAAGTTAATGTAGAGAATTAGCTACGCAGGGTTTGGATGATTTGGAAAGGGTCCTTGAGGCAATCTGAAGATGAGGAATGGAGGGAAGCCACCCCTAAGGGTAGAGCAAGGATTGACAAAGAAAAGCTGTTGAGTAGAACTGGCTGGCCCCCTACCTGTTTGTATATGGCTCACAGGTGAAGAATGGCTTTTACACTTTTAAAGGTTTACGTGTATATGCACATATATATTTTTTTTTGAGACAGTCTTGCTCTGTCATCCAGGCTGGAGGGCAGTGGTGCAATCTGGACTCACTGCAACCTCCACCACCTGGGTTTAAGTGATTCTCATGCCTCAGCCTCCCGAGTAGTTGGGAGTACAGGTGCACACCACCATGCCCGGCTAATTTTTGTATTTTTAGTAGAGACGTGGTTTCACCATGTTGGTCATGCTGTTCTCGAACTCCTGATCTCAAGTGATCCGCCTGCCTCAACCTCCCAAAGTACTGGGATGACAGGCATGAGCCACCATGCCCAGCCTAAATATGTATGCTTTAAATGCTACATAAGTACTTACAAAATACTACCCTCAATTTTGCCTTTTGACTCATAAAGCCTAAAGTGTTTACTCTCTTGCCCTTTTTTGTTTTTTTCAAAAATGTATTGACTCCTAGGCAAGAGGCACGATAAGAGGAAGTGGCCTTGTTAGAGCCCAGGGTGGAACCTATCAGAAGCTGAGAATATGGTGAGAGGAGTTCAGGAACCAAGGAAGAGATGCATCTACTATGAAAGATGCTCACCAAAGCAACAACAGAAAGGAGTGAAATCCCCTAGTTTTTCCCTTGCTCTAACCCTCCAGTCTCCCACCAGAGCTTCCTAATGGCTGAATGTAACTGGAAGCCAGTTGGACAGGATCAGGCCCCTGACTGAGATCCAGAGCAGGGGAGGAGTAGGGCATGGGATCAGAACAACCAGATGATGACTGCCACAGAAACCCTTGCTGAACCTCAGTTTCCTACAAAATGAGGAAGCTAGATTTAAGACTTCCTAAGAGAGAGTTAGACCTCTAATTCTATGAAAATACAGAGGAACAGTAGAACTTGTCCTTGGCCAGAAACCCTGGTAGTGCCCCAGTCACTGCTGCTCTGGAGAGAACAGAGGGAAATGTAAAGACTCAAAGCATTAATTTATATAAGACTCTTTCAACCTTGTAGGGCTTGCTCTGAAGCTTGTTCTATTTAGGTAAGATCTGAACGGGCTTTTAAAGACCAGGATTGGGGCACTTATTGAAAATGATTGTAGGTTATATAATCAAGGCTGTTGTTTCTGCTGAGCTCCCATAGGGAAGTGACAAGCGGCAGAGATTAAATCATTGTATGCTGAGTGGGCCTTTTATGTAGTTCTCAGTCTCACTGTGTGTAATTTTACAGAGCAGGCACGGGGGAGTGTGGTGGGAAGAACCTCATTACCAGGGAGAAGCTTTACACCCTAGAAGAACACAAACATTGCTGTTTTCAAAGTCATAAAAATAAGTTCTAGTTTTTTCCTTACATCTGTTTTCTTTCCTAGAATAGAAAAGAGAAACAGAGAGTCTGACTCTGAGTTGCCTAGAAAAGGACAAAAAAATCCAGCTGTAGTGACAGCCTCGGAATGGCAGAAGGAAACAGCCCACTCTTATCTGTATGTTATGTCATGTTCCTTGAAAATGTGTGGTGCCTGCACCATGGTCCCATTAACCTCCCTCTCTGCTTCCTTCTATTCCTGAAAGAAAGAAATGTTAGGACATTCTTTGCGTCCCCTCAAGCAGGTGGCTGGAAGTCCCACAGTATACCTTATGGGGTCAAGCTGGTGTCAGTTGAGTGGTGGAGACCTGTGTTCCCTCTCCTTCCCCAACCCCAGCCCATCCCCAGTAGAATGGCATTTTGTGAGCCATGAGAGGACTTAGATTCTCCAGGGCTGAGAGGTTCAAACAGAGAGGATTGGCAAGTATTCAAACTGACTCGCTAGTCAGATACTCTGGCAGCCAGAGCGGAGACATGAAACCATCAGGGCTTGGGGCGTCATGAAGTGACAACTGGAAAACCAGGATTCACATTCTTTATTCCCTTTCCAGGATCCCACTGTGGGAATTCAGAGGCCCTGAATGTCATCAGAACTTTAGACTGTCTCGGTGATAGGTTGAAAGCTCCCCTACCAGCATGGTAACATGTAGAAAGCTCATTTAAAATGGAGATTCCAGCCAGGCACACTACACTGCTTGCTGTAATCCAAGCACCCAGGGAGGCAGAAGCAGGTGGATCACTTGAGGTCAGGAGTTCAAGACTAGCCTGGCCAACATGGTGAAACCTCGTCTTTACTGAAAATACAAACATTAGCCAGGCATGGTGGTGCACACCTGTAGTCCCAGCTACTTGGGAGGCTGAGGCAGGAGAATCACTTGAACCCAGAAGGTGGAGGTTGCAGTGAGCCGAGATTGCACCACTGCACTCCAGCCTGGGCAACAGTGCAAGACTCTGTCTCAAAAAAAAAATAAAAAAAAATTAAAAAAAATAAAGATTCCAAGACCCTACCCCAGAGACACATTTAATCAGTATCTGGGTGAAGCCCAAGAATTGGCATCTTAAATAATCCCCAAGTGAGCCTTAGACTTGTGGAAATTGGAGAATTGCTGACCTAAAAAGGATCAGACAGAGCTTTGATTTCCAATAGCCTGATATTTTGTGTTTTAACATTGATTGATTTTTTTTTTAATTTGGGATTACACTTTGATTTCAGCAAACAATTACCTTATTTATTATACTTAACACAATACAAAATTTTTAAGTACCAAAAAATCAAATGGATGTTTTTATTTTTGGTTATTTTCAAATTTTCCATTATGACATATATTACTCTTAGAAAGAAAAACAATAAACTTGAAAAGAAAGCAAATGGTAATTTAAATGTGGTAATAATAGGTGAACAGTAGAAATTTCATCCCCCCAACAATGTGCCTTTGAGCACGTCCCCTTAAAAAAGGCTGAAGTGCTAGTTACCTTCTCTACCTCAGCCAAATACAAATGAAGGTAGAGATCAAAAAGTAGGGTGGATATGTTAATCCTTATATATATATATATATGGCAAAGATCATCATTATCATCGTCGTCATCAATATCATTATTATCATCAAAAAAGGCCACTATTGATAAGTTTACTATATACCAGGAGAGTGGAAATCACATAACACATATTATACCCATCAGTGCTAACACCACCTCTATGAGATAGCTACTCTAAACTCCACTTGACAGGTGAACAAACTATGGCTCACTGAGATTGAATGCTTTGCCCTAGGTCACATAGCTAGTAAGTGGCAAAGCCATACTTAGAATGTCTGGATCTGACTCACATCAAAGACCATGCCCTTCACCACCACACGGTAAAGAGCAGCAATGATGCCCTTAAGTTGACAAGTCCCCACAATTGCAGAGACTTCCTCCTCATTCCTACATTTATAGCCTATTCCTCATACCAGGCAAACCAGGAAGGTCAAGAGGAATTTAGCGAATGGTTCTCAGAGATATTGTTTTCCTTGGGACTCAGAATCACTGGCATTAATTTTCCAGTTGATTTCCTGAGTCCAGAAATAAACTGTGAAGGAAGAACGACTCTAGGCTGGAACTAAAATGATTGTCCTTTTTCCTTTTTGCAACTGGCTAGAATTTGAAATAAATAAGTTGTTGCTGACACAGTTTGTAGAATTTCTCATTTTTCATTTTGAAAGATTCTATGCCAAACTAGCAGCTGTCACTTAGAGACTGTTAAGGAGTCATACAAATGACAGGGTTTTCTAAGAATAAAGTTATTCCAAAGGGTTTAGTGCTATAGCCGATTCTCCTTTCCCTGACAAGGGGTGGATTGTGGAGGGAAGAAGGAGATGAGCTGAGAGGTCCCAGATACTAATCAAAAAATCTGAACATCTTTGATTGCAATGAAGGATCTTTAGTTATCATCTGTTTAGGCTTAATGCTGTGATATAAGAAGTAACCGTAAAGTGCAGAGAATTGCTTTCCCTAAGTACAGAGCTGGGGCTTCTTCCAAGGTATGCTTGATTACTTTCTGGCATCTTTAGAAATTAGCTATGAATTATGCTCAACAATCTCTGTACACATGTTTTATTTTAGTACATGCACCAGGGGGGTTCACTTTCCACTATTCTTCCACCATCTTGCATTCCGTTGTCTAAAACAGTTAAATTTTCTGTTGTTTATAATCACATTTTAAAATATCATTTTTTATTAGAAAAAGTAGCACTTTTTTGTTTTTGTTCTGTTCTAAAAATCCTTTTAGCAAAACTATGGAGACAGTAAAAAGATCAGTGGTTGCCAAAGGTTGAGGGAGATGTGGGGTGTGAAAGGAATGAATAATTGGAGCACAGAGTATTTTTTTAAGGCAGTGAAACTACTCTGTAAAATACTATAATGATGGATACGCGTCATTATAAATTTCTCCAAGCCCACAGAATGTACAGCATCAAGAGTAAGCCCAAATATGAACTGTGAACTTTGGAGGATAACGGTATGTCACTATATGTTCATTAATTGCAACAGATGTACCTCTCTTGTGCAGAATGTCAATAATGGGGGAGAGACTGTGCCTGGGGAGGAGAGGGGTTATATGGGAACTCTTTGTATTTTCCTCTCAATTTTTCTGTGAGCCTAAAACTGCTATTTAAAAGAAGTATTTTTTTTAAATCCTATAATATAGAAATGAATTAGAATATTGAAATCCTTCTTAATGTAACTTCTCAGAGATAATCTCCACAAAAGTTTGATGTACATTATTTCAGAACTTTTCTTTTTATGCATTCATTTTTATAATTTTGATGTAAATATTATTTTACAAGTCATTTTTATTAAAAAGAATAATTATAAATATATTTTCATGTCAACTCTTATGGATCTACCACCTGTTTTTTGGACCTCATAGCTATACTATAATTTCTTGTATGACTATATCATAATTTATGATGCCAGTTACCTATGTGGACAGTTAGGTTATTTTGGTTTTTCACTATCACAAACAATGGTACAATTAAAATAATTTTGTAAACTCATCTTTCAGGTAAGTCCCTGGGCCAGAAGGTATACAGACCTTAAATTTTTATAGATTTTGCCAAATTCCTCTCCAAAAGGCAATTTATATGCCTATCAGGAGGATATGAAAGTTCCTGTTTCTCCATTCTTCCTAATATGGAATACTACAAACGCATTTACTTAATTACTTTAGTGAGAATTAATACTTTTTAATATAATTATTAGGCATTTTTATTCCTGGCAAAAAAAAAATTTAAGAAGAATATGCTCACATTTCTTTATATCTAATCACTGGCATACCCACCTTATCTCTTGTCCACCTGCCCCCAGTTGTTTTCTTGTCAGTATTCCTCAGTGCATACCTTTGATTTACTAATTGATGCAACTCACATTCAGTATGGTACCAGGCACTATGCTTGGCAATGAAGGGAATTTAAAAATGAAAAGGGAATGGGCTGTCTTTTTGTGGAGCTTCATCCTTTTTAAGAATAGCTTGATATTGATCAAGTTAAGGCACAGAGGCATTCCATGGCTCATCCATCACCCACTGCAAGTCCTCGGTTGTACAGGAGGTTGCGTAAATATTCCTGAAATCCTTACCCAATATGACCATCACACAGAGTCACACTGCAGATAATTAGAATTAAGGTCTCTTAATCTTTACTAATGACAAAGAAGTATATGACAAATCGCCCAAATTAACAAATTAATATTTACACAGTGTGAGCGAACATTTTGAAAATTTGTATATTGAATTAATGTACATCATGGTGCTCATCTTAACAACCCTCATTAAATGTTGGCATTGAAAAGAGTTTGTTTCATAGTACTTACAAAGAAAACTCATTTTCTAGTCCGTTTCCTCACAGATACAACGTATGGTGAAAGAGTTTGTCTTCAGGTTTAATTTTAAACAGTTTATTCTTATTTATCTCTAGATTTAGTTTGTGTCTTGCTAAAATGAGAAGGGACTTGTTCCTTCAATATTCTTCTAAGTCATCACAATTGTCAAGAGAGAGTAAATGCCATGGATAATATGCCATTATATATGTTGTGGGGTGTTCTTTTTTTTTTTTCTTGTCTGTGTGAACCACCATCTTTGACACAAACTTTGCCATTTCCGAATCTGAAATTACTACTCTGATTACCATGGTCTTTAGAGATGGAATTCAGTCTCTCTGCAGAGTGAATATTCTTTAAAGACTGATAAAGCTTAGTGTTTCCTTTATACAGATTTTTAAAAAGTAAAGCATAAATATTCCGTATGGGAACAAACAGTGGCACAGAAGAAAATGAATGTAAATTCCTTATGTTGTGCAAGACTAAATGAAAATGTAATGTGAATTCTTCCCTAACTCAGGCTCATCACTGGTGCCAGATGACTATGTGTTTCTGTAGTTTTAAAAATCACTTCAATTTTCAACCAAATGCTGCTAGCCAGATAAACAGTGTGTCTCTGGTGCTTTTTATAATGCTTTTTAGAAGAGAAATACAGGGAGTAAGAAAATAAAAGTACACTCATCTCTTCTTTCAAAGACTCACTGTACATCAGCAGAAATACTCAGAGATGTGTTGAAATTTTGAGCCCTCATTCATTCACTCATTTGGTCAGTACATCTGTGTCAAGTGTGTAACCAGATGAGGATAGGGTGCTTGCCCTCAGCAACAGAACTAGTCCATCTTTAGCCATGTTTGGGATCTAAGAGCACCACCATCTTAGCTAATTGGGTGGGAGGTGTGCACTAATTTATCAGCCAGCCAATTATTTATGAATGGTTCCTGGCAAAAAGACTCGTTCATTCGTTGAGCACATTTTTTGCATGTCTACACTTTGCCAGGAGCTGTTCTTGGTGCTGGGAATCCAGGGGAGAGCAAGATTGATTGGGTCCTTCTCATGGAGCTTCATGTTGTAGCGGGAGGAAGGAAGGGAGAAAATAAACAAGCAAATGAGCAAGAGACTAAGATTGTGTCAGATTAAAATAGGTACCATGACAAAAATTAAACACAGTGATGTGATGAATAATTGGGGAAAAGTAGGCGAAGAGATAGATCCCTTTTATGAGGAGACACTGAGCAGAGACCTGAATAGCAAGAAAGATGAACAATGCAAAGATATGGGGAAGAGATTCTTACAGATGGAACAGCAGGAGCAAAGGCGGGAAGAGGCCTGGTGTGGTAAAGGAACAGAAGGAAGACTAGTGTGGTGAGAACACAGTGCATAAGTGCAGAGTGTGGTGCAGTGAGGCAGGGAGAAGCCAGTATCAGACATGGCCTCATGGGCCCCATAAGGCATGTGAATTTTTTTCTAGATGAAATGGGCATCTTTTGCTTACAACTACAGAAGTAGGCCAGCCGTGGTGGCTCACACCTGTAATCTGAGCACTTTGGGAGGCTGAAGCAGGAGGATCACTTGTACCCAGGAGTTCAAGACCAGCCTGGGCAACATAGTGGGACCTCACTTCTAAAAAAGAAAAAAAAAAGAATAAAAAATTAAAAAAATAAAACTACATAAGTGCCATTATCTGATTTACAAATTTTAATAATTATTTTAGCTGCTATTTGAAAAAAAAAAAGTTTTTGGAACGAGGAGACCAGTTAAATGGTGGTTAAAGATAATCTAGGCAACAGTTGATGGTGGCTTAATTCAGGTTTTAGTGGTTCAGAGAGAGAAAACTGGAATAATTTAGGATATATGTAAAGGTATGATCCATAGAACTGGCTAATAGAAAGGATATATGGGCAAGAAGGTTAGGCAAAGAAGGAATGAAGTTTTGAGGTCCAAGAACTGGGAGGATGATAGTGGGAGGTTGGTGGGATATCAATTGGTTGTTCTATTTTGGACACGTAAATTTGCGATATTTATTAGATGCAATAGTTTTTTTCTTAATAAATGAGGAAATGACCTGTTGTAGAAAGCTGCGCCAGACCAACTTGATTTCTTATTTGGGGAATTTGCACCAAGAAGCTAGAGAGAGTAGGAACAAAGGAGAGATAGAGTTTCACATCATTGATGAGGTACAGTCAAGACCAAAGAGGCAATGAAAAACCGAATATAAGCCAAAATTATAAGGAAGCAGAAAACTCTGAATCGAGAAGCAGGCCACTTCCTTCAGAGGTGAGGGAAAGTATCAGAGGAACAAAGACACCTTGAGAAACCAGCAGGATGCATGTCCTGTGACAGAGACGGGAGGAGAGGTGAATTAATCGTAGAGCTGCCTCTGTATTTCTTACTTTCTAGCTCTGTACATATGTATCCTTCCAAAAATACCCTCATTTCTTGATGTAACCTAAATGGGTCTCTGTTTCTTTCTAATACACTAACCTATTTGAAATAAATACACAGGCACACTGAGGACCACCAAAATTAGTATGACAAAGTCATTGTCCTCAAGGAATTCACAGTTCAATGAAGAAGAAAAGATAATCATACAAAAAAAAACTGTTTTGTAAAGTCAAAACAGAAGGCTAAAGGGTTAAAACACTATTTATTTACCATTGGGATTAAATTTTTTTAAAATTAAACAAAAAATATGCAACTTGCTCACTGGAATCTGCATTAAGTAATAGAAAGTGTAAGTGACAATTTCTAGCAGGAAATAGATGGTATTAAATAAGATAAGAGTTTCCCAATTTGGAGCATGGTTTTTACTATACCTGCATACCACCTGGACTATTTACTTAATATTTTCGTTTGACTAAAAACTCACTTTTGTAATTGAAATGCATACTTTACCCCATCCTAAACAATATTAATACCCTTGAAACAATGTGAAAATAAAGAGCAGTCCTCTACACCTCTGCAGTCATCTCGATCATCAAGGCTACATGTCCTAGATTCTTGGAAACACTGACCTAGAGAAAAAAAGAGCTGAACTCAGGGTTACCAGATCGGACTTTGGACTTGCCTCCCTCGCCGAGCAATTGTGGAATTCTGGGTGAGTCAGTCTGTTTTTACCTCCGCAATAAAATGAGTACAATATCAGCCCTGCCCACCTTACAAGGTGATTACAGATCAAACAAACCAAAGTGTGTCAAAATGGTTGAAAAAAGAAAAAGTGTTCAATAAATGACAGTGCTTATTATGGATGCGGATGTGGACTGTAATGATCATATAGTGGCTTCCTAAAATGAATGTCCCTTGGGAAAACGCTGGCATTTTAAAACCAAAAAGAATGGTTTCTCCTCTAAGCTGTGTTCCCAGAATGTTCCAGCTCTTATCTTCTCAAAACTTGTTTTCACTCCCACAATTTGATCACTGCTCATTCACTGCTTTTGTGGTATTTCCAATTATTTATAGCAAGCAAGCCTCATCTTCCCAAATATATTAAAAAGTCCCCAGAGAGCTCGTTCAAATGAGTCAACAATTATAAAATAAACTATACATTATAGTACATAGTGTGGTATAGACAAGGATTTAGTGCTATTTATGGGCTGAGTCTTTGTGCAAGTTGTTAATCTCTCTGAACCTATTTTCTAATTTGGAAAATGAAACTAATAATCCCTATTTTGCAAGTTTTTTGTGACAATCAATGAAATAATGATAGTTAATTGCTTAATACAGTGCCTGGCCCATGGCAAATTGTAAAAAAAAATTAGCCGTTATTATTGCAAGAGTGATGAGCATTACTAGTCACACTGGTGACATACCAGCATTAGGAGTCTAGAATTCTAAATGTCATTATACTCACCTCATGGGGTTATTATGAAAATTAGGGACATGGATGAAACTGGAAACCATCATTCTCAGTAAACTATCGCAAGGACAAAAAACCAAACACCGCATATTCTCACTCATAGGTGGGAATTGAACAATGAGAACACATGGACACAGGAAGGGGAACATCACACTCCGGGGACTGTTGTGGGGTGGGGGGAGGGGGGAGGGACAGCATTAGGAGATATACCTAATGCTAAATGACGAGTTAATGGGTGCAGCACACCAACATGGCACATGGATACATATATAACAAACCTGCACATTGTGCACATGTACCCTAAAACCTAAAGTATAATAATAAAATAAAATTTAAAAAAAGAAAATTAAATGAGGCTGGGAGTGGGGCTCACACCTGTAATCTCAGCACTTTTGGAGGCTGAGGTGGGCAGATTGCTTGATCTCAGAAGTTCGAGACCTGCCTAGGAAACATGGTGAAACCTCGTCTTTACAAAAAATACGAGAATTATCTGAGAGTGGTGGCATGCCCCTGTAGACCCAGCTACTTGCTGGGCTGAGATGGGAGGATCACTTGCACCTGAGAGGTTGAAGCTGCAATAAGCTGAGTTTGTGTTAGTGCTCTCCAGCCTGGGTGACAAAGAGCTACTCTGTCCCCTCCCCACCCCCCAAAAAAAAGAAAGAAAAGAAAACGAAAAAAGAATAGAATAGAAGAGAAAAGAAAATGAAAGTTATCACATATAAACACGGTCTGGCACATGATAAGTGCTTAATAAATATGATGAGCCTTTGCTATCATCATCAGCTTTTGTTATCTCAGTGTCTACTATTGTAAGTCTTACTTTGGATAAAGTAGAGTATGATGACTTTAAGAATTTTGAGTTGTAGAAAATTCTGTATCTAATCATAATTGACTACGTTGTTGTCTATTTTTTGAAATACTCTAAGAATTTGACACAATGTTAGAAAGTAATAGATACCTAAAAGATACTACATGATGAAAAGGAGAGATTAGCATATGGTTTGATTTGAACAAGTAAAACTTCTTATTGATAAAGAGCTAGACCTGTGCTATTATACATTAGCTACATGCACTTGAAACATGTCTGGTCTGAATGGAGGTATGCTGTAAGTGTAAAATACACATTACATTTCAAAGACTTAGTATGAAGAAAATAATATTTAAATCTCATTAATAATTATTTATATTGATTACACATAGACACAAGTGTTATTTTGGATATATTGGTTTACATAGACATGTTATCAAAATTTATTTCACCTGTTTCTTTTTTTTTTAATGTAGCTACCAGAAAATTTAAAATTGCACATGTAGTTCCCATTAGTGACTTGCATTCTAGTTCTGTTGGGCAGTGCTGATCTAGGACTTTTTTAAGACTTCATTTTTCAGAGCAATTTTAGGCTCACAGCAAAATGGAGAGGAAAGTACAGAGATTTCTCATAACTCCCCTTCCCCGCCACATGCATACCTTCCCCCTTTATCAAGATCCCCCACCAGAGTAATGCATTTGTTAAAATTGATGAACCTACACTGACACATCATTATCATCCAAAGTCCTCAGTTTACCTCAGGGTTCACTCTTGTTGTTGTATGTTCTACAGGTTTGAGTGAATGTACAATGACATATAATCACCACTATAGTACTATATGGAGTATTTTCACTGCTCTGAAAATCCACTGTGATCTGCTTATTCACCACCCTCACCACCTCCAACCTCTCACAACCATTGATCCTGTTTCTGTCTTCATAGTTTTGCTTTTTCCGGAATGGCATATAGTTGAAATCATACAGTATGCAGCTCTTTCAGATTGGCTTATTTCACTTAGTAATATGCATTTGAGTTTTCTCCATGTCTTTTCTTAGCTTGGTACTATATATACTATATATAATAGGATGACCTTTTAATGAGTTATTTTATATTAATTGTTGAAATTAAAATATTTTACCAACTAATATGTTGATAATGTTTTAAATTATCATATGCATCTATGCGTCCACATGTAGGTCTGACCGTTCAGACTTTTGGGAATACTATGAAATTAAGAGCCCTGGTAAGCTAAGAGTCAATACGAACTGCTTTACTTCATGAAGATCTTGCAAACAAAATCTCAACAACTGTCTGAAGCACGCAAAATAATTTTTTATAAAGAGATATTAAGTACTAACTTGCTTTAGCTTAGAACTGGTGATTCACAGAATAGAACAAATAAAACGTTCTTTCTGTAATCTACTCACCTCCATCTTCCTTCTTCACTCTGCAGGTTTGTAACAATCCACCCTCCTCCCAATTTACAAACCATTTGCTTTTCCAAAGTTTATCTACAAGTCAGTCATTGCCCCTTCGAGTGCAATGTGTATTACGTTCCAAGGCTAGCCCACCAAACCTCTGTATATTGCTAAAATGCTATGCATTTACACGAACAACCCAGATGCAACATAATTAATGAAAAGACATAGCCACAAAATTAAATATTATTTTAAAATATGTCTTGATCTATGCTTGAAAAAAGGCAGTTTTTAATTAGCAAATGAAGAGAAAATGGGAGAGACTTCTGTGGCCATTCTGAAAGTCGGTTTGGGAACTTTCAAAGACTATCGAGGTTAATGGCAAAGATTCTGTATAGCATCTAGTAGAATTTCCAAATATCAGACTTATTACCCTTAAATGCATTAGCCACGATAGGGTCCTGTGTGGCTCACGTGGACAGAGGGGTGTAGGGGAAGTGACAAAAAGAGAGCAAATTGGAGTAGAGAGATTTCTGAGATGACTGAGAAAGAGGTGAAAGTCAGAAAAGGGAGGTGAGTCAAGAGAGTGTGTGTCTGTGAGGAAAGATGGTAAGTGAACTGGAAACAGAAGGAAGAAAAGAGAATGTATGGAGCATACTGTCAGTGATCAGTGATAACAGCTCTCATTTACTGAGCTCCCACACTGGGCCAGCACTGTGCCAAGTGCTTTAGACACATGTAAGTTTCACAATGAAAGTCTCACTTATAAATGACAAAACCAAGGCCCAGAAAGTTAAATGTTAGGTTGAGGCAGATGAAATCGACACATTTATAGATAAAAACCAGGTGAATATTGACAATTTTATGTGAAAAGACCTCAACTTAACACCTTACCGAAGGACACAGGGCTAGTAAATTTTGGAATGAGGTTTTAAATGCCTCAAATACCTGGCTCCAAAACACTAATTATTTCCCCTACTTTTCACACTTCCACACAACAATACTGGTGAGAAGTAAAAATATCTTACTGGAGAAGCTTGAGTCAGACAACACCTCATTCTGGCCATGAAAATGGTCCCATCAAAGAAGGAATACTTTTTAGAGCCAAGTGGAGGGTAGGGAACAGAGTAGAACTAATTATTTGAATGCATGGGTTATTTGTGGGTCTGCTTTTGCAGCTTGAAGGTTGTCTATAGTAAATAGTTTATATGTATTAAAAAGTTAATTGATAAAGTGAAGACCATTTCTGCAATAGCATGCTTACATTGTAATGTGTTTATACACAAGATAGATATTTTATTCCTTTCACCCTAAGAAAGCAGGGTTTTCTTGGTTATCAACAGCTAACATCTTTATGCAAATTATTCCATTGGAATTGGCTGTGATTTTCATTCCAATTGGCTGCATGTTTTAGTCAACAATATTCTAACAGCTAGATGAGTTCAATCAATGACATTAATGCCTTATGAAGGGCCTTCTTTGCTGACCCTTTTATTGATTTTTATATTTTTATGTCCTCTAAGATTTCCTCATTGGGCTGAAACCTCTACCCATCGATAAATAGCTCTGTCTGTTGTTCTGGACTTATTTCATTTTTTTCTGAGTATTAAGGCAGCACCTAGATTACTCCTCTACACTTTGTTGTCACTCAAACTTAGATGCTCCTCCCTTTCTTCCTTCCTTCCTTCCTTTTCTCCTTCCTTCCTCGCTTTTTTCCTTCTCTCTCTCCCTCTCTCTCTTCCCTTTCCCTCCTCTCTCTTCTTCCTTCCTTTCTTTCCTTCTCCTGACTTAGCCTTACAGAGCACATTTGCAATATGAACCATTGATTGAACATGGGCCCCAATGCCTGGATTGGACAGTGGGAAAGGCCTAAGGTGACTGATAGAGGGCATATGCTTCTTTCCAAATCTCCACTTTCTACTTCTCAGCTAATGATACCCAAAAAGCTAATAGTTATTAATTGTATGCCACAAAATTTTCCTAATGGACTTTCTCATTTATTTTGAGAAAAGTTATTTTGTCTCCTCCAGGTGAATGAGTTAGGCCAGTGATCCCCAAAGTGATTTTTCAGAACTATTAATCCTGTGAAATGCTCTTCAAAGAAAGGATTTAAATGCTGCTGAGAAACACCATTTACTGGCCCCCTTTATCACGTACGTTGAAATAATAAATGCTCTGAGAAGTCCTACAGTAGAAAAATCTGTTTATTTTTGTTCATCTGGCATTTCCCAAACTCATTTGATCATAGAAACTTTTCTTAAAGTGTTAAGATCTTTTAACATCACACAATTAGTTTTTCATATGGCATACTTTGGGAAATGTTGAGTTAGACATTAGCAAATTTCCTCATTTTAACTGCAAAAGAGGAGATACAATCTTAAAAGGATCATTTTACATTAAAAGTTAAAAACCTCCATGCTGTCTCCGAAACATATGATGGCCCCTGAGCACTGGGCTGTGAGAACCTTGGCTTTATGTGTGATGAGTTGATACCAAAGAGACTGCAGACTCAAACACCAATAGCACCATGCAAGTAGCATAAATGATGAAGAAGACAGGACATTAAACACCACAGTGCAAAAGGAATGAATAGACAGACCCACTGCTTCTCAGCCCTATGAAGAACTAGCCTCAGAAATGATGGGTGAGGTGGGAGAATCACTTGAACCTGGGAGGCAGAGATTGCAGTCAGCCAACATCGCACCATTGCACTCCAGCCTGGGTGACAGAGCGAGACTGTCTCAAATAATAAAAAAAAAGAAAAGAAAAAGAAATTGGGCTCTTTACCAACAGATGCTTTAAGCAGTGCCTAAAAAGTTTAAGGAGAAACTGGATATTTGCATAATTTTAACCATATCTGCCCCAAATGTTTATAAATTACAAAGGGAAAAATAATATGTAACTCGTGTGATGCACTGAGGTCACAAAATTGCTTCTGTAGTCTTTTTGTCACAAGTGCATAACCTCAATGTAATAATGGGAAAAAATTCAGACAAATCAAATTGAGAGATATTCTGTGAAGCAACAGACAATCTGTGAAGTATTCATATGTTCCGAGAAGTAACGTGTAAGTAACATTCTGTGAAGTGTTTATCAGAAGTGCCACAGTCTTAAAAGACTGGGGGAAATTAGGGACTGTCACAGATTGATGGAAACTAAGGAAACATAACAACTATGCAACTACATATTGTTTTATAAATGCGGTGTAGGATCCCGGATCAGATTCTGGAATGGAGAAAGGACGTTACTAGGAAATGCAGTGAAACTTGAATAAAGTCTGTAGTTCAGTTAAAAATATTGTGGGACATTTAGGGGAAACTAGAGGAAGAGTATATATCACTTCTGTGATTTTTGCAAAATTTTATTTAACATTAATTCAAAATAAAAAGTTAAAAAATGATAGCAGAAAAACAAAGAAAAGAAAAAAAACGATGGGATTCAGAAACTCCAACACAACACTGACCTATAGAAACATAGTACAAGCCATGGATGTAAGTCACAGGTATAATTTTAAGTTATCTAGTAGCTAACTTACAGGAAATGAAAATGGCAAAATTAGTTTTAGTAATATATTTTGTTTAACCTGATATATCCAAAGTATTAAGATGTTAACATTGTAATCAATATAAAAAATGTTAATGATATCATCAACATTCTTTTGTACTAAGTCTTCAAAATCCAGATTCAGTTCAGACTTTTCAAATTCTCAATAGCCACATGTGGCTAGTGTGTACTCTATTGGACAGCATAGCTCCACCACTATCAGCTCAATACATCTTCTATTTCTGCTTCTTTCTGTGAGGATTTTGTTCTTTCTTGCTATAGACTCCCCCTTCCTTCCTTCATTCATTCACCTACAAGAATTTATATATTCCAGGTATTGCCCTATGCACAAAACTGACAATAATTCCTAACTTTCTGGAGCTCTCATTCTCAAGAGGGAGTGATTGACATAAACAGTGGCTATAGTAAATAAGTAAATTATAGCAAGAAGTGATAAGTGCCATGGGAGTAAAAACAGAGCTGACTCAGATGTCAAGTGACTCAGGTGATGTAAGGTGACTCTGGTGATGTAAAGTGACTCAGATATGCTGGGGGTGGGATTGCAACCTCAAATAATGTGATGTCATTGAGAAGCTGACATTGGAGCAAAGACCAATGTGGAAAGACAAAACTCCCTAACTCAACCATCAGAGCAGAAAGTGACTTCCTCCTGGCTTCAGTTAGAAGAATCCCAGGCAAGTAATACGACTGGCCTGGTTAGGGTCATGTTACCTCTTTGTGACCAATCACACGGCCTGAAGGGTGGAACATAACCATTCTGATTGGTCTAACTTGAACCACTAATCAACAAAGTACAAATTAAAGGATGGCAGCTACCAGTTGCAGAAACAATCCCACCCACCCTCTTCATCCCTTAGAAAGGGAATGCTATTCCCAGAAGAAAAGAAGGTACTAGGCAGGAAGAAAAATATTCATTCACCAATTTTTTGGAATTTCAAAAGAACCTTGTCTCTAGTCTTCTGTAACTTCCTAGACAAAGTCCATGTTTACCCTGTCAATTCGCTTCATAACTTTATAGACTTTTAACAAATAGGAAAGTAAATAGAAAGAACATAGAACTTCTGGCTATGTGGTCCTAGTTTAAAGTCCCAGTTCTTCCAAGATCAGCTGTATTTCCTTAATACTTATGTACCTTTCAGCATATATATATATACACACACACACATACACACACACATATATTTATGGGTATATCTATATACACACACATACACACACAATTAAGGCTGAAAGTTATATATGTGTGTGTGTATATATATATACACACACACATATATATAACTAAAAGAATATACATATTCTTATATATATATACACATATATATAACTAAAAGAATATACATATTCTTATAGCCTCAAAAACATCTCATATCTAAAAATAAATCTTTTCTAAGGAAGTTCTAATATCTCTTAAAATAAGCGTGGCTGCCCTTTTCTTGTTCTTTTTACCAGTTTCTTTGCACATTCCTTGCTTTTGCCCATAAAGATATACAGGGTACACACATTGATTTGGAGATGCTATCTAAGGCTATTTTCCTCTGGGGAGTTAAAAATAGAATACGCTCTCAGAAGAATCTCAACGTCTTTAGTTATACTAAAGAAAAATTGACAGTTTATTCAGAAATGCTAATAAAAACTAATACTAATTAAGTTCCAACTGAATTGATAGTACCCAGAAAGATAATTATTTTTGACAGACCATAAAGGTTATTATATTTTGAAAACTGTACAACATAATCTGAAGCAAAAAACTTAGCATGGTATCTTGAAATCGTCTTTTCTAGAAAGTTTTTTGTTAAAATTAAGCATTTTTAAAATGACACACATTATAAAGCAGTTTTCACATGGACTATCTCATTTAATTATTACTAATATGCAAGATGGAATTCTTTCTTCTCTCCTTCCCCTCCTTTCTTTCTTCTTTGCTTCCTTTTTTCCTTTCTTCCTCCTTCCTTTCTCCCTCCTTCCTTTCTGGAAAATATCATTCTAGCCATTATAGACAGAGCGGTACTATTTGGAGGCTTATATTTAAGAGTGGGGTTGATGGTGAGTATGTGGCAGTAGAAGGCAAGGAACAAAAATAAATAAGGGGGGAACAAAAATTACCTTAATTTGAAAGGATTATGTGATGGAGTGGCTGAGCTGGGAGCCTTCCCACTAGCAAAGCAGATATTCACAAGGTAAGGTTGTTAAAAGAAGCAGGACACTCAAACCCAGGTTACCCTATCACTGTATTATGATTCTTTCCACCCTTTAGTTTCAACAGATGGTTTTGAATGGAGAGAACAATGGAAAATTTAAAACAATGCTGTGTTTTTACTTGTTTGGTACTTAACAGGCTCAAGTCTAGCTGAGCCATAGATGACTGAACTTGACTGCCATTTTCAATGTGTGGTTTAAAGGAGATGAGAGCATTCTGAACCAACAGTCCTTCAGATAAATAAAGCAGAAATATGAATGTGCCAGTTGTGGGGACAAGGACATCTGAGAGGGTTCCTAAATCATGCAACCCACTGCAATTTTTTGACATGAGGCCATAAAGGTTAAATCAATAAAGTTTGATACTTTCCCTGAAATTTGAATAATTATTTATACCCTGGTGAATTTAACATATTAAAAAATTGATTACTTCTCTCTCAAGACTTGTGAATTTTGTTTACTCTTCTTGTAATAGAGTATGAGGTTCTTAGTGTGTTTTTTAAACCTGCGATCAATAACAGTTACTCATTTAAATACCTCCCAGTCTCAGTTCTTTATGCTCTGGGATACAAGAAAAGAATGGAGGCTGGAAATATGTAAGTATCCAAGACTTCTGCTTTTCAGAGCCTGAGATACTTTAAGTAAATGAAAAGGCAAAAGGTACAACTGTGTGTGTGTGTGTGTGTGTGTGTGTGTACATTGTGTGTGTGTGTGTGTTTCATTTGTTCTGCAGATGTGGTCTCCTGCATCTAATTATGTGCGGTGCTTGTTGAAATGCAAATTGCTGGACTCAGCCCCAGGCCTCCTGATTCTGAATTTTTGGTAGGTGAAGCTTAAAAATCTGGGTAGTTAATAAGGTTATTGAGTGATACTTATGCTTTTGGGGTATTGGGAATCATGGACCCTGAGTACTGGGAATCACAGGCCTAGAAAGGCCTGAATGTAAATCCTGATGCTCCTGCTCATGGGCTGGGGTGCTCAGAGGTTCTCATCTAAGAAAGTGACCCTGAGTTGCTCCCTCCAAGTTGGTGGTGTCTCTGTTTAGCACTCCTTGTAAGAAAGAGGAGGAGTTCATATCCAGCGTAGTGAGCCCCACTGTGCCAAGTCCAGCAGAATTCTTCAGAGCTCCACATTGTGACATTTTAACAAACCATTCTGTTCCCATGTTTTAATACAGTTGGAGTCGAGGCTGCTTTTGTGTCTTCGTTTTGCAAAAGGGAACACAGACATTTGTTTCTACTTCTTTTCTTTTAATTTGGATCCCTATAATGCACGTATTTATAATCCAAGAAGGCAAGAAAGAGAACTAGGACAAGCTTGTGCTTTTAAGGTTTGCCATGTGGACCTGGACCGGAAGATATCAGGCCTACAAAGGCAAGCCCGTAAGTTCTTCGTCCCTCTGAGCATGGGCCTTTTATCATCTATGGCCCCATCTAAGCAGCTTTTCTTAATGGATAAATTATGTTATCAGGGCCTAAGAAGAAACTTATAATTATTGGCTCTCAAGTGGACTTGCGCACTATTTAAAAGCACCAAAAGAAAGAGAACCTTATGAGGTTTCTGCTGCTTTAGCTAGACCTCGGAGCCCTGAAGGAGCTTACTTTTTATGCTGTAGTATCTTCTCTTTTCTTCATTTTAAAAATTATAAAAGTAACATATGCCTATTGTAAAATATTCAAAGAGTACAGATGTATTTACTCAAAAATGAAGTTACCCCATACCAGCCACCCTAATTTTATTCCTGCTATTCTTTCTAGATTTTTCTAGACATATATGAACATATCTGATTACTGACACAGACACACATACACAAGCAAGTAATTAGGACTCTTCAAATTGTAAATGAGATACACACAATTCAACATTTTATAAACAAATGGGAAGAATCTCTTTGCTTACATAATACTTCTGAAGTGAGGTATACTACCTTCAGGAATGGCTGGATACACAGGTCCCAACAGGATAGTTTCTCTCTGTCATCTCTCATGTTATCTTTTGGCACTGCCTCTTTCTGTGTGTCTGCCTCATTTTCCCAACCTCAGTGGGCTTTCTCAATAGATTATGCTATTTGCAGCCCTGGGTTTACTCTAGATTTGGAACAGAATATGTAATATCCTCTTGATAACAACAACAACAAAAATACATATCCTAATCCCTAAAATCTATAAATATGTTACCTGACACGGCAAAAGAGAATTAAAGTTGCAGATGGAATTATGCCTGTTAATCAGCTGACCTTTAAATAGAGCTGTTATCCTGCATTATCTGGGTGAGCTCAAAGTAATCACAACGGTCCTTAAAAGTGAAAGAGGGAAGGTAGAAGAGTTAGAGTCAGAGAAAGATGTGGTGATGGAAACAAGGTCATAGAGATGTAACATGAGAGGATTCAAGTGGTTGTGGCTGAATTCAAAGCTGGAGGAAGGGGCCAAAGGCCATGAAATGTGGGTGGCCTCTGGAAGCTGCAAAAGGCAAGAAAATGGATTCTCGTTAGAGGCTCAAGAAGAAAACATAGCCCTGCTTGACACCTGTGTCCTATTTCTGACCTGTGAAAATATAACATAGTAAATGTATGCTTTTTTAAGCCACTAAGTTTGTACTAATTTGTTCAAGCAGCCACAGAAAACTAATACAGGGTTCAAAAGGCAAAGAATTGTTCTCTTGAAAATCTAAATTTTAAAAGTCCTTGGAAAGCTTCTTGGTTGGTTTTCAACCCAGCCTCTATTTTAGTCCTATGGTTAGCACGATAGGATATCATAAATGTCTAGATCTGAATACTGCTTACTGCAGGAAAGGGGGATAAAGAGACTGAGTGCCAGTCTTCCTCCCCAGAATCATATAACTGGCCTGGGGAAGGAGAAATACTCCAAAGAAAAAGATTATGAGGGGGCAGATAAAAATTCTCCACATATCTACACACACACACACACACACACACACACACACACACACACCCCTACGCATAAGGAGAGTTTGTTGTCCATTTGTTTCTGTTTTTTTGTTTGTTTGTTTTATTGAGGTGAAATCTCACAGTGTTGCCCAGGCTGGTCTTGAACTAGGCTGAGGGATCCTCCCACCTCAGCCTCCTGAGTAGCTAGGATTACAGACATGTGCCATTGCTCCCATCTTGTTTGTTTTAAAATGAATTTGTAACTTATATTTTGTTCTGTGACTTGCTTAATCCTCTTTAAAACATATTTTAAAGATATTTACATATCAATTCGCATAGATCCCATTTTGTCCTTTTTAATAGCTGCATGGTATTATAGGATAGATGAACCAAATATATTTAGCCAAGTCCCCTGTTGATGGAAGTTTAAGTTGTTTCCAATATTTGCTCACAAAGAAGGCTGTGTCCTTCAATATATCACTTCACATGCTGTAAACTTTATTATTTATTGTTCAACATAGGTAATGTGAGGGAGAATAGAGCCAAAACCGGTATAGTGGGTTGAATTGTGCCCCCCAAAAGATATATTCCCCTACAGTGATCATAGCATCAAAGAACTTGAGTGGTTTTGCATAAGAGAACTGAGTAAATAAACAAATGAATGTACAAATGATGGAAGGAATGAAGAGAGGAAGATGGGAGGAAAGAAAGGGGAGAAAAAGAAAGGGAGAGAGAAAAGAAAAAGTAGACTGTGATTATGACAACTGAGGAGCCATTGAAATCCCAGCAGGGCATCTTGCTAAAATTAAGCCCTTTATATTTAATTAATAAACCTGTTGGAAGTGCTCATAATTTGCCTGGCATTGACTGCAGTGACACAAGCCGGCCTTCTTCCCATGCTCACCACCCCCACCACTGCTGCTTCAAGTCAAATATTAGAAATGCAGGTAGCAATATCCAAAGTAGAGAGCTAGGAGTCTGATTCTTTGATTCTTTTAGATCAGTAAAGCACTAAAAAAAATTCAATAAGGCATGTAGGTATAATCAAAGCACACAAGTGTGTTTGGTGCATTAGACTTTTTCTCATATGGCCTTTTACATGTGCAAGTCACCATTGGGCCAGACAGTTCATACTTGGTCATTGGCAGCTGTATTTACATTGTAGGCTTGAATGCTTTTGGGGAAAAAAAGCAGGTGTTGAGATGCTTGTCTTCAGGGTGAGTAATGTACCACTGCACATCTTTAAACCTGCTGAAGAAGACAGAGCAAGTCATGGAACATCATGGAAAATGGAACAACTCTTTGAAATCTCTGCCTATTGTCCCTCCTGGATCATAGTATAGATCCCATCTGTGGCTTTCGGCTCTTCAGCAGTTGGCTCCCACCATTTGCTTTCCTGGGTTTCTCTCCCCTCATCTAGGCAGATAAACAGCTTGTCTCTTCATCCTTCGAGGTCTTCTCTCTTTCTACCCTAGCGAGAACATCAAGGGAACATGTGACTGATCTTATTAAATTAGAATCACTAATATATATTGTAGAATGAGGCCATTTGGAGCAAGTAATAAAGTGAAGAAACAGACCAATATTAACAAGAATCAGATCAACCAAGAACTGCAGGTTCTGAAATTAGCATTTTGTATTTTAACTTTTTCTCCAAGCTCCTAATGAATAACCTTCCTCTCTTAGGATGCCTGAGACTTGCTCTTTTGATAGCCTTTGAGGCACTTGTTTTCTTGGCGCATTTAAATTGGATCATGGGGCAGGAGCTTGGCAGGCCTCTAAGGTTTCCCACAAAAACATCTGTGATGTAAGTTTAATGCTTTCCTTCCGTTACAGAGATAAATGTTGTCAGTAATCCTGAGTGGCAGCCTCAATGTTTAAGGCTTTTGGAATTATGTGAGTCCCAGGGTCATGGGAATTATAATACATTGAAATATTTACAAAGCAATGTTCAATGGATTCATGATGTGGGGTTCTAGAAACAATATGGTTTTGTTAAATTTTCCAGCAGCTTCCCTTTCTGCATTTCCATGAGTTTTATTATTTCTGCCCCTCCCATCTTTTCAATTTATGCTTTTTGCTTTCAGCCTTCAAAACATCTGTGAGCTTATGATATATCAGACTTTGCACTACATTTTTATGTGGCTATTCTTCCTACTCCCCCTCTGTTGTTCTCATCTCCTCAGTATCTAAAGAACCCCTCATGCTTCTCAGATTAAATCTCCCACTCTTGTAATTGTCTTCCTCCTTTTGCTTAATTAGATGATATCTGAGACAACTTTGAAGGCAGTAGGTGCTACCCCAGCGCTAAGTGGAATTGTCATAATTATTATCTTAAAGCCTCACATCACCCTAATCAGCTGCTTCTCTCTTATTCTTTTTCTCTCTCCTAGTCAGCTCAGTAAGAATAAAGAAAACAGCCTTTCCTCAAGTGGAAAATTCAAAATATCACAGAGTTCTTTTCCCTATGTTGCCTGTTAATGGAAACTGGGGTATATTCATGTGTTTTGGCCTGAGAAAAAAGAACAGGGAAGGTTAAGACATGTGTATTGTAAATGATCTGGATCTTTTTTAATGACTCTGTTTTTATTACTAAACCAACATAAAATTATTATAGAGAATTTGGATAATTCAGAAGGCACCCGAATGAAAAGACATGTTGTGTGTTTCTACCTTCCCAATTTGTTTGTATGTGTATATATACTATAGTCATATTACTGTTTTCTCACACGAAAAAGGTAGCTTAATCCGCTGAGCATTAAATAACATTAAATTTTTTTTACATTAGCACAATCATGAGGATCCCTCCTACACATATAAAGCATAACTTATTTAACCAGTCCCCTATAGATGAAGGGGACTGGTTATTGATTTCCAACAATGAATTTGGCTAATATAAACTATGGTACAGTCAACATTCTTTATGCATAGTCATTATAATTTTCAAAAAACAATTATATTTTCAAGGCAAATTTCTCATTAGTTTTACTGGTTCAAAGCATATCCATATGTGATATCATATATGAGCATATCCAACCCATTAGCACTGGCTATTTAGAAAAATACCCAGAACATTGTGCTCACTATCCTGCTGCCCATCATGGTTTTTGATAGAAAAGGACATTCCATCTTGAGGAGCCTCTTGCCCCATCTTTGCTTATCTTGGGCAACTCACACTCGATCAATTGGCTTTCTGGTTTGATATACTTTGGAAATGCCAAAGTTGGATTCTTAGAGTGGTTCTATAGAATACTCAGGAGCTTCCTGTAAACAAAGTCCTGTATCTCTTGGAAATCAGTTGTTTCAGGATCAAGTTCTTCACGTTCAAAGAACTGGCCACTAGAAAACAATCACTCTGGTGTTATGCAAAATTACAAGGAAAATTCTAAAGGAATGAAGAATATTAATGCTCCTTGACCATTATACAGTGCAGACATCGTATCCTCTCACCAACCTTGTAAGACAAGTGAAGTCTCACCTTTATTTTATAGTTTATCAAATTAAGCTATCAAGTAGCTGAGGCATAGGAGAGCCTAGATCTGAAGACTTCTCTATTTGACACCAAAGACTATGGTCTTTCTTCCCCTCTAATACTCAGTTATATATATAACTCTTCAGAGCAGAGTTCCAAAAGCAGAGGAGAATCTGCATCTATTTATCTTCAGTTTTTTCTTCTTGTTAAATATCAGTTCGATATGCATTTGCCTATCCAAGTGTTAGGAAGCAACTTTTCTCTTGCTTTACATGTAGTTCATGTTTTCATTAGAATCCTTGATGTATTATTCTTCTTTCTCTTTAACTAAAAATTTAATATATATTCGTGAAGCCTCTGAATAATGGTGTATGTGATGTCATTTAACCTGTCTTGCAACATTTGTTTATAAAAACGATACCTACTTTTGCGGGAAGTAAACATTCTGATTCAAAATGAACATAACCTGTGGGCCTCAGGGTGATCTAGATCCATGTGATATTGGCTGAATTCTTAAGGAGAATTCTGAAATTCCTAGACCTACATGTTTTGTAAACCAAACAGTGGATGGAAGCACTTAAAATCACAAACTGAGGACTCTAGCAACAACAAGGACAGTATAGCATACGGGTTCTAAGCACAGGCCGGCAGCTTTAGAACCAATCTTAACTCTGTCTCGGTTTCCTTCTCTGTATAATGGGGAGATACTAATGCTTGAGATTCATTGTGGTGGCTAAATGAGCTAATGTGTTTTCCAGTGCTTAGTAGAGTGCTTGGTACATCAGTTTGATCTCAGTGGATGATCACGGAGGAAAATACACTTTAAGAAGTAGAGAACAGTATCATTAAGTGAATTTGTACTGAAAAGCACAAAAAAGATAGAAAAACAGGCACTTCTAGTATAGACAACAATGATAGTATCCCTTTTTTATTATAAAAAGTGCCATGCAGAACCCAGAATTACTTCATAAGCTTAATTTTAACCAATTACAGGAACAATGTTTTACTCCTTTTAGAATCATATTTTTGCCCTTTCACTCATTTAAGAATCTGAGGAAAGCTTTGTGTTCTCCAAAGAAATATGCACATTCATACCAAATTTCTCAATTTTAGGGAAACCCATCTATTCTAGATCGATACTACCCAAAAACATAGAGGTTATAGGTCACACTTCATTTATCTGAATGAGGTCAGAAGGGAGACGCTATAGCCAACTCAGGGCTCCAGTTTAGTATACCTGACCCCAAAGCCAGAATCCCAATCATTGCCATTTACTGGATACATTCCCTGTCCCTAAGAAATCACAATGTAGAAAAGAAGACAAATAGGGAAATAAAATTACAGCATAGTACGGCAAGGGCAACAATACGTGCATGTATGGAAGGAATGATTTCATAATGCAGATTGGCAAGAAGGCCACAAACATCATGAAAACAACTCCCACTTAGGCTGACTTCACAAGTACAGCAGTGGCCCCAGGGTGTGTCAGAATTTTGGGAGATTTTGTAGATTATATGACCATACACAGTATCAAAATCAAAGTCCCAGATCAGAAGTAACTCAAACAATCACCTACATCCTTTCACACCAAGTCTATCCCCCTTGTCTCTATGAGATGAAGAAGCAGCGGAGGGGGAGGGGGGCTAAGTGGAAACTTCTTAGGAGACATACCTTCACCCTTTGTTTAATAGGTTTTGTTCATCTATAATATTCTCTAAAGACTATGTTACCCATGCCAAGCCTTGAGAGTCCTGAATTCTTGACTGCAAATATCCAGAGAAGGAACCAGACATGCTTGACCCCTCACACCCATAACCTTGTTTATGGGCTCTAACTGTGTCCCAGGCCTGGAAACAAGCAAGAAAGACAAGGTGCTATGGAAATAGGCTGCCCATTCAATGATGCTTGAGTGAGCATGGGAGGCAAAATTAGAGTAATTTCTCCCTGCAAGTGCATTGCTACCTCCACCAGCATTAGATCTTTACTGCTTAATATTTTCCTTTTGACACACCTAAATTCCAATTATAGCCCTATACCTGCCAGCTGTGGGCAAGTTACCTAACCTCGCTGAACATTCAGTGAACACATACTGACTGCTGATTTTATACCTGGCACAGTTCTGAGTGCTTTACGTGTGGACTCAGCCCATCTTCACAACACCCTTCTGGAGAAGGAATTATTATTGTTATTACCATCAGATAGTGAAATTCAGGGGGACAGGCAACCTGCTCAGAAATCCCATTACTCAGTATATATCCAAGGAATACAAATTATTCTAACCATTAAGACACATGCACACATACGTTCACCACAGCACTATTCAAAATAGCAAAGATATGGAGCCAACCTAAACGTCCTTCAATACCTAGTTTGTTGAGGGTTTTTAACATCAAGGGATGATGAATTTTATCAAAAGGCTTTACTGCATCTATTGAAATAATCATGCAGTTTTTGTTTATAGTTCTTTTTATGTGATGTATCACATTTATTGATTTGCATATGTTGAACTAACCTGGCATCACAGGAATAAAGCCTACATGACCGTGGTGGATTAGCTTTTTGATGTGCTGCTGGATTCGGCCTGCTAGTATTTGTTGAGGATTTTTGCATCAATGTTCATCAGGGATATTGGCCCAAGTTTTCTTTTTTCATAGGGTACACAGGCTTTTAAGCTCTGAAATCAGATCCTTGCTTTAATTCTGGCACCATATAATTGTGAAACCATGAAAGAGTCATTCATGCTTTCTTAATCTCATCTCCTCATCTCTAAATAGGATATGATAATAATAGTGACTTTATAGGATTGTTGAAAGGATTAATAGAGATAAAGTCTTTTATTAAGTGCTCAGTAAATGTGAATTCTTCTTTTGTTCCCTGAGTTCCCTTCTTTGTGAGCAGAGTAGAGCTTGCCCATAGCTGTGCTCCTTGTTGCCCCAGCTCACCTAATCTATAACCAACTTTCAAGCCCTCCTTGACCCTCAAGCAAGCATCAGTGGCGCCTCTTCTCTGACATCCTCAAGGTTGGCAGAGTTCCCATTGCCACTGAATCACACTTGACAGATTATTTCCCAGCTGCATCATGGGGTTTTTGGTTTGTGCAACCACATTGCAAGGGCAGTATTTTATATCTATTCCCCAAGAATGCTAAGCAGTAACATGCTCAATTAATATGAATAATGAGTTGAATGCATTGTATTTGTCCCCCGAAAAAGTGTGCTCTTTAATGGCACCTTTATTAAAAAAAGTGAAATATGAGATTTATTTTAAAAATTAGGAAAACTCTGATAACCAAAAAAGAAAGTATAAATTATCATAATTCACATCACCCTGAGATAACCACTTCTAACATTTTGTTTTAGACAATATATGTGTAAGAAACATATATAAACACATATGTGTCTCCAAATTTATATATCTAAACATATAAATCTCCAAATTTGGAGTCAGATGGTAGGTTCTATTTTAACCTGCTTTTTTCACAGAATATCTTACAAACATCTTTCCAGGTCATTAAATATTCTTTACAGCATAATTTTAATACGTGACCCGGCATGTCCCACACATAAGTCATGAATACTTTAAGCCCTTTCTTCTCTCATTAGCAAATAGGTAGCTTTTGTATTTTAACATTATAAACAATGCTGCAATGATACATCAGGAAGGAAGCTAAATGGAATTCTGAGTATGGAATTCTGGGGTCCAGTTGGCATCAGTCCAGATTGTCTAATCACCTTCCAGGACAGCTGTATAACTTACACCCCAGCAGCCTGTTTCTCCACCACCACACACCATTATCAGGGTGATGGGCCGGGTGCGGTGGCTCATGCCTGTAATCCAGCACTTTGGGAGGCCGAGGTGGGTGGATCACGAGGTCAGGAGTTCGAGACCAGCCTGATCAACATGGTGAAACCCCGTCTCTACTAAAAATACAAAAATTAGCCAGGCATGGTGGAACGCGCCTGTAATCCCAGCTACTGAGGAGGTTGAGGTAGGAGAATCGCTTGAACCCAGGAGGCGGAGGTTGCAGTGAGCTGAGATTGTGCCACTGCACTCCAGCCTGGGTGACAGAGCAAGACTCCATCTCAAAAAAAAAAAAAAAAAAAAATCAGGGTGATCATCCTCACCATTGCCATCAATTTAACAGGCAGAAAGGGAGTACCCAGCTAGTGAGAAGTGAGGCCAGAATTTGAATCCAAGTCATGTCTGACAGCAAAGCCATGATTTAGCCCTGTCTACCCTGCAGGGTCTGCCTGCCCATGACTTTGCTGATGAATGTAAAATTCACAGGCTCTAAGGAGTGAGAGTCTAGCTTGACTAGAGATGTCCATTGTGCCTCTTTGGGGCCCAGTTTTTTGTAAAGGCCAAATGTTTGCACGTGTGTGTCCATTTGTGTGGAAATCTCTAGACATTGTCAGTTAAAGGAGAAAGAAACAAGCAAGTGAGGTGCTGGAAGAAAAGGGATATGCAGAGTGTTATGCCTGAAAAGAGGGTGATACACAGCAGAACTTCCCCAGCTACTGCTGTGTCTGCTCTCTCCCTAATCTAGCTTTGTAGGACACTAGACCCCTTGAAGACAACGCTTCTTCCAGTGGGTTTAGGCGCCACCTCTCTCAGAATCACTTGGAAGTCCCCAGTTTTTAAAAATACAGATTCTTGGAACCACTTTTTAACCTATAAAACTGGAATCTGGGATGGATTCTTGGTAAATATAATAAGTGACCTCAGCAAGTGATCAAAAAATTTGAGAACCACTGTTTAAAATCTCATCTTTAGGAAATTGCCTGAGTATCTTTGTAGAATCCAACTCTATGCTGTTAATAACGGGGCTTGTTAACATTTACTGAGAGCATGCTGAGTACCAGGCACTGTTCTAAGCACTTTTACAAATATTAAGTCAGGGAGGGAGTGTACTTGGCAATCCAATGACATTGGTGCTAATGTTATCTCCATTTTACAGATAAGAAAACAGAAGCACAAATTACACCAGTGGGGAAGGCTACATCCACAAGGCCAGGCTCCTAGTCACTGTGTTGGAGTATTTTCTTGGATCCCTCACAAAGTGCTCCTGCAGCCAGTATGCTGGAGGCAATATGCAAAGTGGTTCAGGAAACCCACATTGGATCAGGCAAATCTGGATCTAAGTTCCTAACTCATAATGGTATTAGTCAGGGCCCTTGCAGGAAACACTTGGCACATTCAGTTGGGCAATTTGAGGATGAGTAACAAAGTGATTCTCTGCAAATGTGTGGGCCAGGGTGCAGGGAAACCTCAAGAGGCGTGCCTGAGGGCTGGCATTAGCCACAGCTCCTTGACCACCCCAAGCCCTCCTGCTAGTGCTTCTGACTGGCCAAAGGCAACCAGAAACCAGAGGACAAAAGAGCAGGTTGAGGCAGTCCAAAGCAGGCAGCCTCCCCAGGCACAGTGCAGAGGAGAAGGGGGCAAGTAGATCTGAAGGGACAAAGGACATGTTTCTCAACCTCTGAATTTCAAGGTTGTCAAATTTAATTTAAGAATAACAATTGTACATAAACTCATGGACTTATTGAGTTAAGTAAATAGCATAATGCTTATAAAGTGCTGAGCACAGAGCAGGACATGTGATGAGCACAGCAGAAATGTTTGCTGCGGTTGTTATCAATTGCTCTCAAAAGAAGGGCTAACGTGAAAATGTAGAACCATACTCTATTGTTCCAGTTTTATTGCTTCTTATGTCTCACTTTATCCAAGGTATTTCCTTCTCTTTGACCCTCATTTTCCTAGTCTGTGAGAAAAACAACAACAATAACTATTACCACTATTACTGCTACTACGTATTCACCATTATTATGTAACTTGATGTTGGACACTTTTGGACCTCTTATATTTGGGCATCTCACCAAACTTCCTTAAGGGGATTATTGAAAGCAAAGCCAATGAATCTACATCATATAATGATTGTTACTAATCACCATTCTTTCAAGATTGTGGTGCTCCACCAGATATGCACATTGGCTTTATGAACAAATCCAGGCTCCTGTCCCAGAGGTTGCAATAGACTTCAGTTATTTTTGTTTAGGTTTCCCAGGTGATTCTAACCCGCCCTGCTGAAGGACTATCTTAACGGAAGACAAATAAGCTCGAGGATGTGTGGAATGGGAGGCAAGGGCAGTAAGTGACAAAGTCCTGAGAGTCAACCAAGCATTCTCCAGCACAAAACAGCAGAGGGAGCATAGTGGATGAAACATGGAAAGGGAGGCAAGGGGTCCAGGGGAAGTCTGAGTGGAGGCAGAGAAGATCATGCAGGGTTTGTGAGCCATGCAGTGGAATTCAGATTTTACCCTAAGAGCACAGGATGCTCTTGGAGGGCTCTAGAAGGGAAGTGACAGACTCTGTTTTGTGTTTTAAAAGACCATTCTAGCTGCAGTGAGGAAAGTGGATTATGGGGAAGCATGAGGAGGCTGACATGAGTCCAGAAAGGAATAGTTTTGGTTTGGAGTCAGGTTGTAACAGAGAAATAGAAGTGGACTCCTTCAGCATATATTTTGGAGGTTGGAAGACAGTGGGAATTAGGAGAATCATAGTAACCTGGGACCCATGCACACTTTACGGTGGGGTGGTGCTGCCCTCTGAAAATGCCATCTCACTGACTGAGCTGGAGGCTTGAGGGCAGAGTAACTGGAACAGAAAAGGAGAAGGGTGCTGGATGCTTCCCTTTGCCCTTCCAAGTCCACTCTCCATCTTTTCCACCTTGCACTATGGTGTGGGAGGAGTTTACGTCTGGCTTCCTGTTGTCTTTGGCTAAAGGGTAGCACTGGCAGTTGCTGAGGGATGTTAAGGGATTATTCCTGGGTTCTCCAAGCTGGGCCACCGCCAGTTGGCTGCATTCTTGGAAAAGAAGTCACAGCCCCATCAGCTCTCTCTTTGTCTCCCCTGGCCACCCACTACCTCATCCCAGGAATTATTCTCTCCCTTTGCCCCTAATCACCAAAAGTAGTAACCATCAGAACCCTGACAGATGCACGCTGACAACCCCACTAGGGCAGAGCTCCCCGATGCTCAATGTGAGCCTTCCTAGGGAGCACTGTGATGGGGGCCACTCATGCTTCTTGGGGATGTCAGAAATAGCCATCTTACCTGTGTCTCTGCCAGGCAGAAAGTAGAACTCTTTGCTAAGGTTGATTTTTGGGTTTTTGTTTGTTTGTTTTGCATGTCATGAAGAGTCTTAGAATTTAAAAAAATCTATCATCCCTGCTCACTATGATTTCAGATCAGAGTCTGTAACGTACTATTAGGTGTTTTATTTTCCTTTTAAAGTGACAACAGTTAGGATGAACAGCCAGGTAAACAGGCATAAACCAGGGATCTGCCCTCCACTCACTGAGGAAGGACCCGGGGTATGTCATTCTACTGTGGACTAGTGAAAGATTTTTAGTAGACTGCATTTTCCACACATTAATCCATCATCTACCGCATCCCAAATTTCCATACCTGCATCCCAAATACCATATCCACATACGCATCACCTTCCTGATATTTACCGCATTTCTGTAAAAAAAAAATTACTCACTTTCTAAGTTAATTCATGCTAAAGAAAGCTTCCTATCAGTCATAAGTAGAAAGCCAGCATTACTTGCTGTCAATAAAAGGTAACCAAATAATAATAATAATAATCAAAAACCATATAAAAAAGGTAGCAGAATATCACCGAAAAAAATCATCTCGCATTCTACACTTTGAGAAATACTGTACTCAATGATGTCTACACTCTCTTCAGCTCCAACAAGCTATACTTCTGTAAAAATAAATAACACGATTAAGAAGATAGAATGTCTGCAGGGCATGTGCTACCTATATCCCCTGGTTCAGCATCTTTCAGGATGGCTGCTAAGGAGAAAGTTTGGCAGGATCGTGGATGGGGGTGACACAAACAATATCATCCTATATTTTAAATAATTGGCCACACATTTGAAGCGTGGCATTCTGGGTTCCGTTTTTGTCTCCCAATGTCTCAGAGCTTAGATTGGGCAATGGCTCACTGATGGTCATGACCCTTTCGCCCTGATGCCTCGCTAGCCCACCTTCTGAATATCAGGCTGGGAAAGCCATCTTCAAACACTGAGGGGTGTCACCCTCAATTTACAGCCTGTTCAAGGCTTTTAGACACCATTCTGAATGCCCAAGAAGTTTCTCCTTAAGAAAATCTGCTTTTAACTATCAATATCCAATGCTATACTATTTTTTACTCCCAGTAGATCCCAAGTATGGAGTTCAAAATGCATCATAATAGAAGTGTGTGTGTGTGTGTGTGTGTGTGTGTGTGAGAGAGAGAGAAGTCAGCTGATCTTTAATTGAATGTGTCACTGATGTAGGAGACAAGACAGGTAACTTTGGGGTCTTTGAAGCTAGAAACTAATAGTTCTTCCAGATTCCAACCTGAGAGCTGTGTCTATGTGACCATAGCTAGATTCAGATAGCACCACTAAATGCACCCTGGGAATACATGATGAAGAGCGAAAAAAAAAAAAAAAAAGGCCAAAAATAGTGCCCTCTCACTGCAAGGAATTGACTACTTCACCTCCAAAATGTTTCTATTCCATGCCCATCCATGTATGTATATCACATCAAAATACTAGTTTTCATGTGATCCTAAAAAATTGAAACCCCTGATTTTTTTCTTCTATAAAACTGCTTACTTCCTTTAAGGCTTCCCTTCAAACAGTGGTTCTGCACCTGGCTCACATTAGAATCAGCTGTGGAACTTTTGGACCACAGACACCCAGAACTTACTTGGGTGAATTAAGCCCCAAATCTCTGCAGGCGAGGCCCAGGTATTTTAGTATTTTTGCAAAGCTCCCCAGGTACTTCTAATGGACAGCCTTGACTAAGAACAAATGCTTTAGAAAAAGGATGCAAGAGAAGTCACCTTCCCTGACCATATTTCCCTTCTCTACTTGTTCTGGTAGGATCAGGTGAGTAGCAGGGTCACAGGGACACAGAGTTAGCCAGATCCAAAGCAGAGTCAATCTGGGAGGAAGAAACAATAGACATTTTCCTCATTCTACAAAAACATAAAGGCATTTCTACGATGTGCTAGGCACAGTTCAAGAGGGATCATGCTTTAGAGAACCAGACAGAATGGTTGAATCCTCCAGGTCTCTGGGAATTCTACCATCTCTTGAAGACAAGCCTGCCTGATGGAAGGATTTGGCCATGAACCAGGGAGGAAGTTCTAATTAGAAGGCTCTCTTAGTCCACTTGTGTTGCTATAAGTAATACCTGAGACTGGGTGACTTAGGAAAGAAAAGCCACGCTTCTTGTACAGCCTGCAGAACCATGAGCCATTTAAATAAATGCAGGCTGTACAAGAAGCATGGCATCACCATCTGCTTCTGGTGAGAGCCTCAGACTGCTTCTACTCATGGTAGAAGGCAAAGGAGAGACAGTGTGCATAGAGAGCACATGGCAAGAGAAAAAGCAAGAGAGAGAGACGGGAGGTGCCGGGCTCTTTTCAACAGCCAGTTCTCTTAGGAACTAAGATTGAGAATGACACCAGCCGTTCATGAGGGATCTGCCCCCACAAGGCTCCACCACCAACACTGGGGATCAAATTTCCACATGAGACTTGTTGGGGTCAAACCACATCCAAACTATGGTAAAGGCCAAAGGAGACTTTCCTTGGTTCTTCACTAGCGAATGGCATTATTTCCTAGAGAGCAATAGCAGCTTGCTGTAGTTGCCTAAGTATTCTACATCCCCTTGCTCTGCACCTCTGTGCATTATAGCATTTACATTTATTGTTTAGCTGTTCACTTTGTTTTCCTCTTACAGCATAAGATCAAAGAGAACTGGGATCATGTCCCTCTTATTCATTGCTTATATCCTCAGTACTTAGTCCAGTGTCTTGTTCATACTGGTTGCTCAATAAGTATTTGTTCAATGAATGAATTTAATAATGTTTTATTCTCATTGTATTAAGGTGTATGTTTATGATCTATTAAGGGCAAGTGACACTAGATTTCTGTTTACAGTAGAGATAGTCTGCTTTTTAAATGAGTTAGTATAAGGTAAAAGGGAAATACATTTAAAGAAAAATATTAAGTAAATAGAAGCATAAGTGGTGCACAGATGTGACATCACTCATGGGAATGATAAGTGAATGACTGATATTTGGGAAACACTAGTCTAGGAAGCAGGTCTGGAAACAAAGACCAAAGAACAAGCCTGGAAATGACGGGAATACTACCTAGTCTAAATCAGGATGCTGGTTGAGGTACGATTCAACTAGCACTTACTGAGCATTAGCTGTGTGCTCAGAGCTCAGTGATGGTGAGTGGGATTTGGAATCCAATCCCATCTTCAAAGCATTCATGATGAGATAGCCATGGGCACCACGATAGTAGAAATCAAAATATATAAAGCTCTAAATAGGCCAGAGAAGAGCAGTTTTTGTTCGCCCAGAGACAATCAGGAAATCCTTCCAAAAAGAGAACTTTGAGTAGAGCTCTGAAGAACAGGGACGATTGGAATAGGCAGAAATGGTGGACAAGGCAATCTAGACTGAGGGACAGCCGGAACAAACCCAGGCGGAATAGTAGCAGCAACTGATTTAGGGAAGTGATCACAGGACATTCTGAAAGGAATGTACAGGCTCCAGTGGAAAATGTATGTAACACTTTCTCTTTGCCTGTTTATTCCCAAAGCATCATCCCAAAGGCATTTCTGATGATAATGTCCATGTCCTCATGGAGAGGAGATCCTAGGAGACATCTCTACTTCCAAATTACCAACCACAGTCTTCCCCTTCCTTTCCATTAAAAAAAAAATTTAGAAAGCACTGTCCTGTCATTCTTGTTATAAATATGCAAGCAGCAATCAGTAGCTGCCCTAATTTGCATTAATGGGATGCCCGTCCTTGAGAAAACCCCTGAAGAAAGGTGACATTGCTTTGCCAGAATCCTGAGCAGCTCTGCAGACAGAGGGCTGCCCTCCATCAGCACCAGAAATCCAAATAAATCTACCCTTAGAACTATCAAGAGTCCAGGCCGAGCAAAAAGGCGCTTTCCCTCTTCATCTATTTCAAGAGAGAAAGCTATCCTTAAAAAGATTTCCCCTGATAGCCAAATGCATAAGCCTCCTTGTTTCCCCTTCCCCTGCTGTTTGAGCTTAGCAACCCCCTGATGGGTAATGAACGTCCTTTGCATGGCCTTATCCTGCTATTTTTCAATACTGTGTCCCCAAGTGTCAAGTTTATAACTTCAGTGTTCATTTTTTAAAGTTGGTGTGATGTAGTGTGGCACTTTATCTTCCCAATGTACATCAGAGTTAACATTCTACTTAATTTTATCAAATATCTTTGTCTTGAGTTACAGCATGGAACAGAATATTCTAGGGAGGTCTTGATTATATTAAATAATGCATAGAGAAATGAACCTCTCTTCCCAGTGGTTCCAAAACTCCTGCTGGTCTCTTATCTCCTTCCCACATGTTCATATCTGATTTTGAGAAAAATCCCACTTGGAAGATAACTACAGGAGATAAATGACCTCTCTCTTTTCTTTCTTTCTCTAAATCAAAAAGCAGTCCATGAAGTGTGTCTCCCTCTTGATCATCCCTCATCATTAACATCTCATTTTAAACCAAAATGTGTTTCACAGAATGTTAATGACTATTATGCAACCTCAATTTGGGGTCAAATAAACTTTAGGGAATACTGAGTTAAGCAAAGTTAAGCAGGTCATGTCCAAGCTTTTAATAAGTATCTCTAAACTGTTAATATTCAAGAGGGCCATGCAGTATGCAACAATTCCAGATTTACTGTTTTTCCATGAAACCCTTTTTTGATGCAGCATCTTAAGAGACTAGACTTAAACTAGCAAAAAGTTGCCTATCTCTGGCTGCAACAGACACTCAAATGTTGCCCTGAAACTTCAACTCCCAGGGCAGTTACCATTGTTGCCTAAAAAAACCTCTAGGTTTCTAACACTAAAACGTATCGTGTGAGTCAGGGTTTACTCACGCTTACTATTTTTCCAGCTTGTATTTAAGAAGAAGCATTTTTTTTTTACTTATACATATAGGAAAATTAATGCCAGGGTTTTGTCTTTACTTAATTCTCACAAGAAATCACCTTTGCCCACCAACATATAAGCACCACTCAGCACTGATGGAGTACTACACGATCTTCCGCATCCCATTTTGACCAGAGACACCCACAGAGAGAGGGCTGCCCACGGTTTGGTGCAACTCTCTTTCCTCTAGAACTGAAATATATGATGTCCTCACCCTTTGAATGACTGGAGGTATCAATCATACTCCCTCCAATAATTTGAGAAATAAGTGATCCACAGAATTGACACCCAAAAGAAACCAAAATATTCGTGTTGTTAAAGGTAAAGCTGGATTAAAGAACCCATGAACCTCCTGTTTACAGCTATCCTTAGTCAAACTGACGCCCCTGCCCACAGTGGGCAATACTAAGTTTGATCACTAGCTTGCCTGACTCTAGGGTCTGTGTATGATTATTTTCCTGCATTTATACAAACACATAGAAGGAATACAGTCATTCTTCAGTATCCATGGGGGACCCCTGGGGAAAGCAAAATCCTCCAATGCTCAAGTCTCTAGCATAAAAAGGAGTAGCATTTGCATATAGCCTACACATATCCTCCCATAACTTTTAAATCATCTCTAGATTACTTATAATACTGAATACAATGTAAATGCTATGTATATAGCTGTTATAATGTATTGGGTTATTTGTGTTATTTTTATTGTGGTATTGTTATTTCTAAATTGGGGAGGGGGTGTTTCTGAATATCTTCAATTCGTAGTTGGTTGAATCTGCAGATGTGGAGCCTAGGTACAGGGAGGTCTGCGTGTACTAAAATGTTTGTTGGAACTAAATGAAATTCACAGAGATTCTGTGGCTTCTCCGTGCTCCATACCACAGAAGCTAAATGATCCTAGAATGTGACAGTCGAACCTGAAAAGTCAAGAGATACGCAAATTCCAACAGGACTGTAATTGAAATCCATAGAAGTTGATGCCTTGACAGATAGGAAGAATATAAAAGATAATTCAAAAGAGAATATATCAGTAAATGGATTTAAGTAAAAACAAAAGAATTAAGTAAAGATTTAAACTCAAGGGATTGGATTTTGGAAGCCAACTGTCCCTAAAGGACATGAGCTAGGAGGCCCCTGTTGGCACAGCCTGGGCCTAAGACAAGTGGCTCCTGTACATCTGAAGCTCTCAATTTAGGTACCTAACACACTCAGGCGAAAAGGATACAATATTTTTGGGAGTCACCCATCCACCATTAGTTAGTGGTGGGGATGAGAGGATGTGGGAAGGGCAGACCCCTAACTTGACTTCCCCACCATGGCATGGTGCATTGCTACCAGTCCAGCAGCTAGCGGGAAGGGGCACTTCAGCAAAGTTGTTGGGCTGCTGCTCCCCACCCCTGTACCCTAACCCCCACACCTGTGAGGGCCAGTGAGTATTCCCGTAACCAAGGGAGGATATTAAATAACAAATAAAAACACCCTAGGAGATATGAGACTGGAAGGAGATAAAGGAAGAGGAAAAAAAAAAAACCTCTTTTTCCTGCTTTTTGAACAAAGAACTCCCGTATTGCTATTTTTCACTGGGCCCAGCAAATTACGCAGCCCATTCTGCCCTTTTTGTAGGATGAGGGGGCACACCTAACCTAGCAGTCATGGCCGGCTGTGTCAGCCAAGGTGGACACTGCTCCTGGGTGGCCCATGGTGCTTCCCAGCCTTTGACTAGGGAGTTGTGTTCAAGTGGAAGGAGATGTAGGAGCACTCCCTAAAGTCTCCAATCTATCTTCACTGGAAGGTTCTCTTCTGTATATTGAGGAATAATAATACCAACCTCTCAGGATTGTTAACAGAATTGCTGTGATGACTAATTTGGAATAATGTAAGTAAAAACACTCAGCAAAGTAGCAGATGGGAAGCATGCATTCCATTAATAGTAGCTATATTGCAAGGTCTTCTAGGGGTGCTTCTCAAGTTTTCCTGCACATATGCATCTCACAGGAACTTGGTTTAGTGCAGATTCTCATTCAGAAGCTCTGGGGTGGGCACTAATGGTCTGTGACCTGACGCTCCTGGTCTCAGGACCATACTTTGAGAAACAAGCCTCTCAGAGATACAAAATGAACACAACTGTCTCCAGTTTTAAGGAGTTATGGAGAGAAACCAGTTTTATGGGGAGAAACTAGACATGTAGTTAGCTAGCTAAATGGCAAAGCAGAGTGCCAGTATAAACAAATTGCCTTGAAAGAGACAGCTATTCTCTCATTCTCACTCACGCAGGCTTTGTGGGGGAGTTTGCATTTGAGCTGAATTTGAATGATGAGTAGACTTTGAGTGGGTTTTGACTCCTGGGCTCTGGTCCTGGCTGTGCCAGCGGGGAAACATTCATGGAAGTGGGAAACATGTGGGAAATTAAGGGGATGCTGAATGCCCTACAGAGCCCAAAGCTTAAGGTGAGGTGAAGAGGAGGAGGCAGGCAGATAGTGGACCGTGATGCTGGAAGACTGTCACAAGTATTAACAGAACACAGTCCAGGATAGTTTTATGCAAATGTATTAGTATCCTAGGCCTGCCATAACAAAGCATCACAAACTGGGTGGTTTAAAACAACTGAAATTTATTGTCTCATCATTCTGAAAGCTACAAGTCTGAAATCAAGGTAACAGCAGGGCTCTGCTCCCTCTAAAACTTATAGGGGAGTCATTCCTTGCTTCTTCCTGGTTTTTGGTGGTCTTCCAGCAATCTCCGATGTTCCTTAGCTTGCAACTCCATCACTCCAAGCTCTACCTCGGCTGTCACATGATACTCCCCCTGTGTGTCTATTTACATAACTGTCTTCTTACATCTGTCACACTAGGTTAGAGGTCCACCCTACTCCAGTACAACCTCATCTAAGCTAGTTACATCTGCAATGACCTCATTTCCATATAAGGTCACATTCTTAAGTATTGAGAGTCTAGACTTCAACAAAACCTTTTTGGGAGATATAATTCAGTCCGCAACAGCAAATATGTTTGCACTCATTGGGCCCAAGTAATCATCTCTGCCCTATCAGATAAACATCAAAAGTGGCCTCTGCCCAGTGAGCCCTGGGAACAAATGAGGATCCAGAGACCCTCTGCCTTTTCCATATTTACTTCCTCCCAAATAAACAAAGATCTTTAGAACATCCTGGGCTTCACTGAACCTAGCTGTAAACTTAGGACACTGGTGTTGGGGAAATGAGAGTAGCATTAGAAATCCCATTGAAATTTTCTCTCCATTTACCTACCTCTACAGGAAGGTTATGTCATTCCCAAGGAGCTTCTGGGACTGTAAGTCTACCAGGTTGCTCCCTAATGCATTCATTCACTTAGCAGGATTCAATAAAATAACGACTTGCAATATCTTTCTTCCCAGCTTTTACGAAAAGCAGTGGCCTTCCATTCTTTCCCTTTGTTCTTGCTCAATAGAAGACGAATGTAAACACTGTCCATCATGTGAATTTTGTAGTCAAATG
The DNA here is from genome assembly GCF_006542625.1 of Nomascus leucogenys. Lineage (NCBI taxonomy): Eukaryota > Metazoa > Chordata > Mammalia > Primates > Hylobatidae > Nomascus > Nomascus leucogenys. The sequence goes on along the minus strand of NC_044401.1, from coordinate 77,006,870 downwards.
GAAAGGAGCATTGGCAAATTATTCTATGAAATTAAACCATCCTCTTTGAAAAACTGGAACTTTCAAAAATTAAGTGGCTTTCCCTCTTTCAATCATATGTTCCCTGGCTCCATAGTGAAGGCATTGTCACCTAGCTACATGACATTTTATGTTCCAAATAACACTCCTTCCTAATGTCTTAGAGGTTATCAGCATGAAAGAAGCATTTCACACTAAACCCCTGCAAGTATTGCCATGAGCAATAATAAGTTTTTCAAGCTCACTCTGTCAGACTGATTGTCCATCCCAGATTAATTCAGAGCATCCTTTCTGTGCTAAAATAAAGATGAAAGTTGGCTGCACTGTGTGGGCAGGAGAAGGGATGGTGTGGAAATAAAAGAACATAAAATGAGTATCTGTTTTCAGGGCAGCTGAGAACAAGCTGCAGGCTTCTGTCCTTGCTATTGTCTCCTTTTAGAGAAAATAAGCCCAAGCAGCTTGTTTAAGCAGGTAGTTAATTTTAAACCAGATTTAAAGACTGCTAAGAAACACACTGGCCCCAATCCAGGCCATGGTCAGTTGTTGCTAAATCCCACTGACGTCCATAAGACGCAAACAATAGGTCCCAGATGCTTACGCACAGACCTGCAAGGTTTTACATCCTTATGTCCTCAGGTTTGTCCTAAGCAATTTAGTCCATTGCCCAATGAAATTGTAATACGCCATGCTAAGATAAAATTAAACTATCCTCTACAGGTCAGGATTAATTTTGCAAACTCCATTTCCTGGAGATAATTGGTCACTGGGTACTTATAGGAAGATTAGTCCACTTGAAGTTTTATCTCCTCCCCTGAAATCTTCCCCAGTCCTTCCAGCACTGAATTAATCTCTTGCCTTTGTGTTCCCATTGCACTTGACCTATACCACAATTATAGCACTCAGCACAGTCTCTCTGGCATTACCGTTATTTCTGTGATCTTATCTCCCTTACTAGACTGCAGGTTCTTTAAGGAACAAGACTCTGTCCTAGTGGTTCTTGTGTTTCTAGCATCTGGGACAGGGTATGGTATGCCCTTAGTAGACATTTATTGAAGAACTGAAGGATGGAAATGAAAGAAGAATTTAATGGTTACCTCTATCATTATCAAATGTCACTATCTCCTCTTACACAAGGACTCAATCAAATCCCTTGGAAGAGAGTTCTGGAATACTTAAGAGATTCTGGAATTTAGAAGGAAGAGAAGAATTTCAAGGGAATTTAGGAGTGAGCCTTTTGGGAGATTAAAGAAGCAACAAAAACGTGCATATGGAAAACTCATTTTAGTTAGTCCTTTTTGTTTTAAAGATTCTGAGAATTGTCAGGGATAGAGATAAGTTTTGTATCACCAAGAGTCCTAAGGTTACAAGTAACAGAAATTACTTTGGGGTAATAAAAGTAGAGAAGGGATTTATTGTAAACACGTGAAGACATTCACATAATGAAAGGGAAGGCTGAAAACTGGCCTCCAAAACATACAGGAAACAAAGCAGCTCAAGGCACATGTACAGTGGAAACTAACAAATGGCTTCAATTTGTAGTTCAACTCATGCATTGTTATAGGCATGATTCAACTCAACCAGCCATGCTATTCAGGGTTCAAAATCTAGAAAAAAAGCCTTGTTGGTCTGAGTTTGGTCATATGCCCATCCCTTGGCTATCGAATAGACCCTTCCATAAAAGAAATGCAGTCTCTCCAAGAGATGTTATTTCCCAAAAGGAAATCAAGGTGCCATTAACAAAAGAAGAGAGATTGAGTGTTTTGGCAACCAAAGCACTGATAATGTTGCTACTGTCGATGACAGTATTCCCTTGGAAAATATCCAAATTAGAAAACTACTGTAAGGACCAGAACACTCTTATAGCTAGTAGGAAATATGAGACCCTAGAAAACTTGTATTTAAATAGATCCGACTTGAAGTTCAAGTACAACACATTTAGAGAAATACTATCAAATAGCTTGTCCACCATTGATGTTGCTCATGGATGTCGGGGCTTTATTACCTTGTTAAATTGCTTAGAAAGCCATGTTTTCTAACAGAAAAAAAAAAGACCAAATAAACCCTGGAAGAAGTCATCAAATAATGGCTAAATCTGAAATTGGAATTGATGAGAACATTAAGGTAATTGAATTTCTGTCAACACTTTTGTGCTTTCTCACGTGGGTACAGAACCAAGTTATAGCTAGAAGGAAAAATGAATAAACTGGGTTTGTTTAGTGAAATTGTAGAAGTTCTAGAAATTACATTTTTTCTCATTTGCAGTATCTCACTTTAATAAATAACACATGAAAGTGACATTTGTCAGCAGATATTTATTATACCTCTCTTACTAATGCTAATCATTTAAGGTTTTTAAGTGCTTCTGTGTATCAGATACTCTGCTAAAATCGTTATGTACATTTCTCATGTAAAATTTGTAAGAACCTGTCAGTCCAGTTAGTGTTGCTGTAACAGAATAGCTGAGACTGAGTAGTCTATAAAGAAAAGAGCTTTATTTGGCTTACAATTCTAGTGGCTAGAAAATGCAAGATTGGACATTTGCATCTGGTAAGGGCATCAGACTGCTCCAGCTCACAGTTGAAAGCAGAAGGGTACCACTGTGTGATGAGGTCATGTGGTGAGAGAGCACACAAAAGTTGGGGAATGTCAGGCTCTTTTTAACAACCTGCTCTCATGGGAAATAATAGAGTGACAACTCACTCATCCCCTCTCTCCCCAGGGTGAGAAAACGAGTAAACTATTCATAAGGGATCCACCCCCATAACCCCAGCACCTTCCACCAGGCTCACCTCCCAACATTGCCACATTGGGTATCAAATTACAATATGAAAGTGGAGGGGACAAACAGCCAATCATGTCAGAACCCAATGAGAGTAGTTACTGTCAGTATTAGGAAACTAAGGATCAAACAAATTAAGTAACTTGCCTATGTTTCCATGGCTGATAAGTAGCAGAACTAAAGTAAAGAAAATAATTGCATGGAAAATAAATACACTCTGCATACATGCACACATACAATTACAGATGTAGTTAATTACTTTAGTAATTATTTTCTGAAGTACTTAAATTACTTATCCTTACAAAGAACAATTCCTCAATAAATATATATTAAAGGCAGGAATATATATTGTGATACTAAAAATATGACTTCCAAGAAATTTTTTGTGGATAGGAAAAAAGATCATCAGCATAAAAGCCATTTTTATATAGACTATAATAACCTGTGATTCCTTCTACTGACTCTGAAAATGATTGTCAGTTGTTTTAGTAGGACTAAATACAGAGGAAAAAAGAACTGATTAATATTTTTTACCCTTGTGTCTATTTGCTCCGGAACAGCTTATTAATAGAGATGGTGGAATGTATTTCTCTAACATTAACTAAAATCTAGGTAATCAAGACAGCATAGTATTGGCATAAGGATAGACATACAGACCAATGGAGAAGAACTGGTAGTCCATAAATAAAACTTTACACTTATAATCAAATGATTTTTGATAAGAGTACAAGGCATATTAATGGAGAAAAAAATAGTCTTTTCAACAAAAGGTGCTCAGACAACTGAATATCCACATGAAAAAAAATGAAGTTGGAGCCCTACCTCATACCATTTACAAAAATTAACTCATAATGGAACATAGACAATGTAAGAGCTAAAACTACAAAACACTTAGAAGAAAATATAGGAGTAAATTTTTATGACCTTGGGCTAGGCAATCGTTTCTTAGATAGGATATCAAAGGTATAGACAACCACAAAAAAAATGGATAAACTGTATTTCATCACAAATTTTAAAAACATTTGTATTTTAAAGGACTCTATCAGCCAGGTGCAGTAGTTCATGCCTGTAACCCCAGCATTTTGGGAGGCTGAGATGGGAGAATCACTTGAGGCCAAAAATTCGAGACCAGCCTGCTCAACATAGGGAAACCCTCATCTCTACAAAAAATAAAATAAAAATTTTAAAAATTTAAGGAATAAAAAACCTTTTACAAAGTAATTCATCAAGAAAGTGAATAAACCATCTACAGAATGGAAGACAAATTATGCAAATAACAAATCCAAAAAGGAACTTACATCCAGAATATATGAAGAATTCTTATAACTTAACAATAAAAAGACAACCAGTTTTAAAATGGGCAAAGGATTTGAGTAGACATTCATCCAAGAAGATATACAAATAGCTAAAAAGCACATTAAAAGGTGCTCAACATTATTACTCATTAGGGAAATGCAAATCAAAACTACAAGTAGGTACTATTTCAGCCTCCGTGAGATGGTTAAAATAAAAAAGACAGACAATAACAAGTATTGACAAGGCTGTGGAAAAACTGAATTTCTCTTACATTGCTAGTAGGATTGTAAAATTCTAAAACCACTTTGGAAAACAGTTTGGCAGTTCCTCCAAATGTTAAACATATGATTATGTTACCACTAAACTGTATGATCTAACAATTCCACTCCTAAGTATATCACCTATGAGAAGTGAAAATATATGTCCACACAAAAACCTGTACGTGAATGTTCCTAGCAGCTTTATTTATAATAGCTCAAAATGGAAACAACTCAAATATCTACCAATTGATGAATGAATTTTTTAAAGGTGATGTATCTATACAATGGAATATTATTTAGCAATATAAAAGGAATGAAGTACTGATACATGCAACAACGTGGATAAACCTTCAAAACGTCATGCTAAGTACAATATGCCAGTCCATTTCTATAAAATTTTCAGAATATGCAAATACATAGAAACAAAGTAGATTAGAGTTTCCAGGGCTGAGGGATGAATGAATGGGATGCGACTGCTAATAGGTATGAGGCTTCTTTTTGGGGAAATGAAAATGTTCTGAAATTAGATAGTATGTAGGTTACTCTGTAAATATACTAAAACTCTGTGAATACATTAAACTATGAATATATGATAGCTTACTGAAACGTGCACTTTAAAGGGTGACTGATATGTTAATTATATCTCCATAAAGCTGTTACTTAAAAAAAAATCAGGGTCAGTCATCCTTTCTCTGAGATGGTAAACATGTAAAATGACTTGTACCTCCCCAAACTTGCCATTTTCAGACTCTTTTATAACTATGTACACACTCTACCCTTTGTCTACAAACTTCTACCCACTTTCCCATCTCACTTCAACCCCTTTCCTGCCCTGCAAATTTCTTATTCTTCCTTCATGAGTTGGCTCAGATTTTATCTTTACTAGATCTCTCTAATCTTTAGTTCAACATTGAACTGCATTTATCTGAAGGTCCAGCTGAACCATACACACATCTTTATTCTGGCACAAATCATACTCTATGGTAATCTTCTGTTTATGTGTTGGTCTTTCATTGGTGTATAAGCTTCTTGAAGCATCTGTCTTTGTGTTATAAGGTCTGGCACAGTGCCTGGCACCTGGTGGCAGTTAGAAATGTTTACTGAAGAAATGAATGAATGAATGAATGCTTAAAGGCAGAAAAATGAATAAAAGAGTATCTTCTGGTTGAAAGATTCTATGATGCCAGGATATATTCTAATCACAGAAAGTGTCTTAGAGTTCAGCCTTAAATACTTTCGTCTGTTGAATTCAAATTACCTTTGGAAATCCATTCTACAATGAATAAGTATTTGCCTTCTAAATGTGAGCTTTTAAGTCAGTCCTCAAGCAACCCAGGGTAAGCTGAGCTTCCTAAGAAGAACAAGAAATTCTTCTTGCTCTGTGGAATATTCTTGTACGACTAACCGTCTAGATTACAGGATCCTGAAACTTTTCTTTGGAACATCTACCCTTGGTCGTCAATAAACCTGAGAAATTTAAGAGTTGAATCATGAATGTATTGCCATAGGACATACAACCTCTGGTGGATAAATTTAACCCAGATTGCTGTCTTTCCAAAACAATATTTCCTTGCCCTACCACTTAAGCACACTGTGGTTTGCAACATTTGAAGGGGATTATCACATAGACAAAAAAGATTAATAATTTACAATGACATTTGATCGAGAGGCTTTTTTGATGCACTAATCCAAATATTTAAGCAGCTGATGGCATCCTAGAGATAAGAAACCACTATAAGTAAACAAAACAAACCGGGAACAATTGCCTTCACAGAGCCTACATTATAGCAGAAGAGATATGTGGGAAAATAATTCCAAGCAGAGAGAATAATTAGTGGAATGGTGAGAATACGTTTTGTGAATGGAAGGAGGCCAAAGTGCTGGGGCATAGTGAACATTACACAGCAGTTAATGATAATTAATATTATTCCCTGTGGAGCCAGAACTGTTGGTCACAATTCTTCCTCCCCTTCCTCCAACTAGTATTTTGCAAAGCCACCTTTGCCATGATCTCATAGAAACAGTATATTCATCTGCCCCATTGATTTTGGGCTTGGTAGGTGACTTGTTTTGATTAATAGAAAGTGGGCAGAAGTGATAGGATGTCATTTCCCACATGAGGCCTTAATAAGCATTGCATGTTTCTGCTTGCCATCCTGTGCCCCCACCATCAGCGAGAGAAGGCTTCCTCCCCGTGGAGGGATCCCTCTTCATCCTGAGTCCTAGAATGAACATGCATGAAGCAGAGCCACTTCAACCAACCCATAAGCATAAGAGCAAGAATAGATGGTGCTGGTTTTGAACCACTGAGTTTGGAGGTGGTTAATTACACTGCATTATCATGGCAATAGCTAACTGATATAATCTTCAATATGAATCTTACACATTATTAATATATCTTTCTATGTCTTACTTTTTTAAATATGATTTTATTATTTGTATATAAAAACAAACAGGAGCCTAGCTAACTATATTCAGAAGAAATAAGCCTCACTTAACTAGATTCCTGAGATGCTCTCATCATTTGTTTAGTTTCAGGAAAGCAAAGGCCCTTTCTCTCTTCCCTTCTTCTGCTTTCACCTCTGCACCAGGACATCTGTTGTTTCAGTTTCAGTTTGAAGTTTTTGCATCACTGAAAAAAATATACAACTTTGTGGCTTACAGTTTATATTTTGGCATCTGTGTGTGTTAGTATTAGTCACTCAATAGATGGGTGATTCCACAACAAAGTAGAATCCATGAAGGGAGGTGTGAAGTTATTTTTATAAATAAACCCAATTTTTGGTGCGTTTTCACAAGTTTTAGTTCCTGGGCTCGAGTTTCCAAAGGAAGTTCAGGCTTTTATGCATGTGTGTCCCAAACTTGAACCTAACAGGAATGCAAATAGAAAATTAATCTCATCAGACATATCACAGAACTTCCTTCTCTGGTATCTAAATACTAAAAATGTCCTCAAAACATCAGTTATTCAGCAAGTAGTTATTGAATGTAGATCCTCAAAACATACCAAGCAATATAGAGCCACAAAAGAAGGGTATGGTCCTTGCCCACAGTGAAAATATCCTGAGTAACAACTTTAAAAATGGAAACTGCTCTGAGCTGTCTTAATTTGGGTTTCCCTAAGGCAGACCTTAAAACAAAGACCTAGGCACAAGGAGCCTATATAGGAGGTGATTTCAGAAAGCACAAGAAAGACATGGGGTAAGCGAGACAGAGAAGGGAGCAAGCCAGTAAAGTTTGCATTAATGAGCAGGTTATCACTGTGGGCAACTGGGGCTCAGTCCTGCTGGGATCCTCTGAGAAACTGTATGGAACACACCCAAGAATCCCCAGACAGAGGGTAGAGAGGCTGGGCCATTTACCCACTGACTTCCACCCTCCACTGTTTTAGGGCTGAATCCAAAAATGTTAACTCTCCCACACTTCCAGTTGTGCCTGCTTGCAGCATAGTAAATTTGCCTGGGTAGAGGAAGGCCCTCAAACAGAAAAAAGAGCTTAATGTAGGAGGCATATCAATATCTACAGGAGCTACCACGTGTGTCTGCTAGAGGAGTACAGCTATTTATTTCATCAGTGATAATAATAGTATTTATTAAACACTTACTATGTGCTCGGCATGGTGCTAAGCTTTTTACAGACACCCTATTATTTATTCCTTGTGAAGTAGGTCATGTTATTATCATCTTCTATAGACAAAGAAGTTAAGAAATTAGCTCAGGTGACACAGCGAGGAAGTGGTGGAGATTTTAACATGAGTAGTCTGACCATAGAGCCATGGTCTAAGAAACACTTTACTACTGAATGGGCAAGGTGCAGAAAACAAGGTCCTCAAAGTTGGGGAAAATAATGAATCATACGATCCTCAGGGAAGGCTTCGTGGAGGAAATATACTTGAGTAGTACTTGGAGATGGACAAAGTGGAGACATGCACAAAAGGAAACGAGCCTCTGCATGTCAAGGAAGGAAAAAGAGGGAGGTGGAAATGGTTGTAACATAATGGGCATGAATTCAATAAAATGTCCACATCAGGACATACACAGAGTTGGCCCTTGCTATGCAGTAAGGCATATACAATATTGTGTATAACTGTATGTTCACTAGACAAATATGTATTGGGCATCTACTTCATACTTGGCAAGAGTTTTTTAAAAGACCCAGACATGATTTGCTAGAGGAGAGACACATACAGAAGACATGTGTTCTTTCTTTTTTTTAGTATTGAACTCTTCTTTTTAATGAAGAACCCATTCAGTGAGGTTCATGTGAAATTTCACCTCCTATCACTCCTACACACACACACACACAACCGCCCCCCCCCCACACACACACACACATGTGACTGCAGCCTGGCCAATTAGTACATCTATTTCTCTGGCCTTGGTGATTGTTTTTGAGACGAACATGTGACCTAATTTGAAGTTTTTCTCTTGGAGCTGGGAGAGCGATGGCCTCTGCTAGTCAGGGCTACTGAGCTGGTAAGTTGCGAATGTCAGACTTCCATTTTGCCCCCAAAAGAGAGAAAGAATAAAACCAAGCAGAGGCGGGCAGCTTTAAGGAATTAAGGAACGGACAGCCAGTGTACTGCCAATTCTTTTTTTTTTTTTTTTTTTTTTTTACCTCTTGGACTCAGTCTTGACAATAAACAAGAGACACATCTTACCTCGAATTTCTCAGAAGACATTCCTCTAATTGCATATGGCAGAAGGGAGTTTGATTAGGTAACCAAATTTTATTTTTTGAACATGGCTTCTTAAAAGCGTCAACCAACCACAGGTTCAGAATTACAATCTACTGGCCTTAGTCATTCTGCGGGACAGCAAAATGCACCAGTTCTTTCTATTGACCTGAGTTATCACAGGCCACCAAACCCACTGAATAGTAGGGGGAGTTCTGGAATAATTACATAGATTTAAGATGGAAATCTTAACTTAGGGTGAATTTTTTCTTCAATCATTAAAGGAGCCAATCTAGTGAGTACTAAATCCTGCTAATATAATCCTCCTTTTATAAAATTATTTCCCTTCCCACTCACTCAGTCTTCTTTAGTTTATGTTCCTTGGCTTGAAATCCAGACTATGAATATTGGCATAGGCTGCCCACATGTGAAATTTCTTTCACAAGTTTAGGAGCCCAGGGAAGCTAAACATAGAAAAAGCAAAACTAAAATTAATTTCAGAAAAGAATGCTTTTCAATCATGCAATATCCAGTGTCCTGATATAAAACAACTGTCTTCTCAAGAGGGCACTTGGGATAAAAATAACAAGCTAAAAATAGTGGTACAAGGTAGCAGCAAAAAGAGAGGAAAGACAGAGAAGAAATGGATTTTATCAAACTTTGACGTGCCAGTGGGTATTTCTACAGCTGATGCTTATTCAAAATAAAAGTTATATGAGCCATTGTTTTATCTGAGGTGCTCCAGTCACTCATAAAGAAGCCAGGTGAAAGTCAACTGAATCAATAAAAATTTTGAGCACCAAATGTGCCAGTCACTGTGCTAGGTGCTAGAGACACAATAAGAAACTACAATCTCTTTCTCTCTCTTTATCCCCATGTTTTCTTCTGTATTGGCCTTATTATTTTGGCATAGAATTGAGTTTACATGCCTTAGATCCTCAAGCCCAGTGGATAAAATATGATAATTGATCAGATCTAGTTCTGAGTTTCAAACCTGAAAAGCAAGAAACTGTTCAGAAAATAAATAATACATGCAGGTAAGCAAAAACATCAGATGCCCCTTCATGGGAGATACTAAGATAAGTAACACTGCTTGCAAATTTCATGTTGTAAATTCCCCATATTAAGCCTCAGTCTCTGACTCCCCTTTAGGAATGAGATAAAGGATGGAGAGGTAATGTTTATACTGGGTAATCACCCCAGTAGGCTAAGTCTGACCTCTATTTTCCTACCTCCAGCCTGAGAAACCTGGAGAAGTAAAATGGTCAAAGACCAAGGAGCATTTATAACTTAAGATAGACAGGGCTCCTCTCTGAGTCAGGCATGGACAATCAGTTGAATAGAGAATATCTGGGCAGTTTCAGTTTGGATAAAAGAGCATTTTATTCAGTACTCACTGAGGACAGAGAGCACCTGCCATATACTCTTTGAAAGATGATGACAATAGTGAGCCGAGATTGCGCCACTGCACTCCAGCCTGGGCGACAGAGCGAGATTCCGTCTCAAAAAAAAAGAAAGAAAGAAAGAAAGAAAGATGATGACAATAAAAACTACTGCTTAGTGTGATGACTTGCATATAGTAGATACTCAGTAAATACCTGCTAAGTGAAAAGAAATACCTGTGTGAAATGGTGAATCAGGCCATCCATCCCATATTCCCTGAATTACCAAAAGCGGGCGTAAGTAAAATGAGATAATTTGAGGGAAGTCAAAATTTATCATCTAGATCAGCAGTTCTCAAATGTGAAGTCTCAAGACCCCTCCACATTTTTTAAATGATTGAGGACCACAAAGAGCTTTTTATTTTTGTAGATTATATCCATAGATATTTATCATATTAGAAATCATAACTAATAAATTTATAAAATACAAAAATATGCAAATGCACATTCCATGAACTGTCAGAATAATAGCTGCTTCTTACATCATATAGCTTCTGTAAAACTCTCCTATACACTTGTGAGAAAGTGAGAGTGAAAATGACAAACAACATCTTGGTGTTATCATGAAAATGATTTTGATCTAATGGATCCCTTGAAAGAGTTTTAGACATTCCCAACTAGAGTTTGAGGATCTCTGATTTGGAGTTGTCAGAAGCATTAAGAATTTCTAGGAAGCCAAACCAAATTATTGAATATTAAATTACTGGTAAGACTTATTTGTAGCATATAGTCACATGATTTAGACATTGATTTTTAATCATCAGGAGAGGAAGTTTAATTTAGCTTCTGTTCTATTTAAATATTCTGTTAATCAAGAGGAAATTTATCAGTAGAAGACAGATCTTAATCTGTCAGTGAAAGGAGTTGCTTGCTGTTTTGGTTATTTTGTTTTTGTTTTTGTTTCTGAGCCCTTTCCAATAATTAAATACCATTTTCTTTTATAAAGACTTTTTTGACCCTTCTATGACTAGATTAGTGTCAGTGACCTCATTAAAAAGTCCAGTCTTTCCAATCAAACCCTTGCTAGACTTTGTATAAAACTGCATTTCTTTGAAAAAGTGTCCAAATTGGGGTAATTTATCTGGAGAAAGAAGTTCAGGACACTGGCTTGGATAAGCAGGAAGTAGCCCTCGTCCCCTACCCTTCCTCATTGCCCTAGACACTGTACTTGACTTATGGCTCTTCACTCTCTAGAATTTACTTCACTAAACATCACCTTCACTTATGTAGGTGGCCATGGACAATCTGGAGGTTAATCCAAAGACCTTGGGAATAAGGTGGGTGGGTGGGGCGGTATTCTAGTAAGAGAAAGAAGCAAGTGGGCATGATGGTAGCAAACAAATGGCCATGATCCAGGTGATGTCCATCTTTGTGGGGCATGTTAAGGGGTTTGAATATGACTAAGTGCAAGAGGAAACTGTTGGAGAGGAGTTTTACACAAAGGAGTGGCATGCTCTAATTTATGCTTTTAAAAGATATCTGGTTGCTGTGTGGAAAATGAATTCTTACATGTCATGTTACAAATGCAGCTTGAAAATTGTGTGATTAATCTCCCAGTCACCTGCAAAGCAATGGAGACATGGGTGACATTATATGTGCTGACGATAAAGGGTACTTTTCCTATCCCCAGCTGATAAATACATTTAACAAACTGTTCCTAGTTAAATAAAATGTAAATGTTTTCTTGTGTCTTAGACATTTTTTCAAAGAGGATTTGTTTATTTATGGTGATATTAATAACTAAAGAATTGGAAATTTACAATTGCAAAGCCTCTTGACAGAATAATACCTTTTCAGTGGTTTAAAGGAGGTTGTATTTTGTTCTACATGCATAAGCGATTACTATTTATTTCATCATAATCTGGCATATATATTGAATTTCCTACCCAGCAAGAGTTCTGTTAAGTTGCCTACCCTAAGCATTTAGTGAAGCCAGTTATTACATGAATAATGAAATGACAGTAAGCAATAACAGAAAATGACCAAATAACTGCTTGATTGGGGGACTTTTTGACAGAACTGTATAGTAATAGAATATGCCTGTTTCCAGTTCTTTAAAAGCTACTTTCTAAAAGAGTTTGGATTTTTTAAATCAACTTTAGTAGTCAGACTTACACCTTTAATTGTGAGCTTTTGAAGCTCCTTACAGTTCACCTATTATAGCATCTGTAATTGTCAATTACATTTACGCACCGTGACAAGTACAATATACTCCATTATCTCATTCAAACCACACACACACACACACACACACACACACACACACACACAATCCTATGAATATGGTGCTTTTATTTCTTCCATGTTGCAGATGAGAAATCTGAAGCTCAGAAACACATGAGACTCGTCCAAGGTCAAATAGCTGAATATTGACAGAGATGCCTTATATTGCCTTTGATTTAGGAAAAAAAAAAAAACATGTAAAAGGGTAGTGTTCCATTGGACACAAAATGGAGACAAATAGAAGCGAAAGGGTGTTGGAAATAACATTTCATTGCTGGGACTCATACTTGAATATTCGTTACTATGTTGCCCCTGGGTGTGAGACTAGATGAGGTGTGTAATGGGTAGGGGGAGGAATTGTCAACAGGTTTTATCATGTTGGACAAAATGTAAAATAGTCTTAATGAAACTTTTAGAACCCAGCTCTTATTTCCATTTTCAGCACTAGGTCACCAAAGTGATGGGGTTTAGTAAATCTTAACATTTTGGGAATTAAGAAACCTAATAAGAATCTAACAAAAGTTATGTAACATGACCCAGAGTATATAAATTCAAAATGTCCACTAGTGTGAGGCTATTTAGAAAATTATTATAGTCTACAGCCATACCACCCTGAACACGCCATGATCTCAGAAGCTAAACAGGGTCAGGTCTGGTTAGTACTTGGATGGGAGAAGTTTATTATAGAACCTTCACTACCTAATATACAGAACAGTACAATATGATAATTCATAGTCCTGTACATATATTATATGACTGTTAAAAAAAATAAGGCAGATCCTCCTTGAAAAAGTAAGGTATGTACAGGTCATATTATTAGGTAGTGAACAGTATATTAAAGATTGTGTTTAATTTCAGTGTTTTAAGTTGTTAATATTGGAGATTAAATTATGAAGAACCTTACCTTTTCCTCCTGTAAACATTCCTGTATTGGTTGAATTTTTATAAATAGCACGTTTTGACTGAATTAATGATTACAATCAATTTGACCTAAATTCTCAACAAAAGGTCAGATTTCTGCCACCTTCCTCTATGTTACATGTATGTTTCTAAATGTTATAAATATCTTTTAATCAAAGACTTTAAATTATTTATTCCTGATACATTTCTATACTAACCAAATGAAATAGATGAATAAGCCGTTGTCAACTGGTCACTCAAACTTTTTTAAAATCCACTCTAGGACTGTTTTTGTTTCATAATTCACTTGGGTAGAGTACCACAGCTCAGGGAAAGCAAACCAGAGAAGAAACGATTTTCCCTGAAATATACAGATAACGACCTCAATATCTATTTTAATTTGACAACGTAGAGGCAGTCTGAATTCTCTATTACTCAAACTCTATTTGAAGAGCCAAAATTAATAAATCATAGCTTCGTGAGCACAACAATGCCTCTTTGCAAGTCACTGTAAGGGTTTCATAGAGTTTTACTTCCCTTTTACTCCAGATCATACCTTGCCCTTTGAAAACCATCACTTTTTAATCACCTTAGAGTCCACAGTTTCATGTTGAAATGTCTATCTGTGTAAATCCGAACTGTAGGGAGGAGTGCAACTTGAAAAGATCCTTCTTAAAAGCACAATACACTTTCAGTAAGTTGGATAAATACCTTTCTGGCACATGGAAATGGGAGCTACATGCTGGGGGTGAGGGGGGAACGGTAATTTTCCAGGCTTATCTTCACATGTCTGAGTACAATTATTAGTGTAGAAAAGAGTATTGTTTGCAGTAATCTTGATTGCATCTTCCAGTGTCTAGCTCACTCCCTGTGCTCGATATTTATTATTACCCTCTTTAAAATAAAAAAAATCATTGTCTCTAATGGTAAAGCAGAGAAGACAAAAAGTAATGAAAATTTCCTCTTATGAAAAAAAAAAGTTCCTCCTATGGAGACAATAAACTTTAAGACACTTAATGCACAACCAAATCAGGAGAAATATCTCTGCTATGTTGAAAAGCAGAAGTATAGCACTTTGTGTTTCACTTAGATTTTTCTTTTTAAAGAAAACACTTTCAGCACATGCATGCTGTTGTTGCAAGCCTTGGAGATGAAACTGTTTTTTGTTTGTTTTTGTTTTTGTTTTTGTTTTGAGGCGGAGTCTCGCTCTGTTCCCCAGGCTGGAGTGCAGTGGCGCAATCTCGGCTCACTGCAAGCTCCGCCTCCCGGGTTCACGCCATTCTCCTGCCTCAGCCTCCGAGTAGCTGGGACTACGGGCGCCCGCCACCACGCCCGGCTAATTTTTTGTATTTTTTAGTAGAGACGGGGTTTCACCGTGGTCTCGATCTCCTGACCTTGTGATCCACCCGCCTCGGCCTCCCAAAGTGCTGGGATTACAAGCGTGAGCCACCGCACCCGGCCGATGAAACTGTTTTTGATTCAACCAAGGTTAAGAAAGAAATGTCTAGGAAAATGATTGTGGCTGCCTGGAAGATGCCATTCATCTGAAGATATGGAGTTCATCTCTTGAGTCTGGCATATGGGAATGTAGGTGTAGTCATCTCAATGTCCACTGACCTTCCTGGAAACAAACAGCATCATTGGAATCTCTGAGGTTCTCCTAGAAAAATATGTGTGTACTAGATTGTTTTATATTTCTGTTTGGATAAATTCTAGTAATGACCCTTTTTCTCAATAAAGGTATCTTAGATACATTGATCCTTGTCACCTTCCACAAGTGAGTCTTATATTCAGATCCACTCTCTCTATTCCCCCTTTGCAAACTGAAGACATCAAACTTTTTCTTAACTTTAGCAAACTGAGTCCAATTGCTGGAGCCTTCTCTCAGTTCTCACCATGACGTGCTTATTTCCCAGGCCTGTTCTCAATCCCCACTTTGAATTTGTCTGCCTTTTCTACCCCAAATAGATCCTAAACCTGAGACTCTGGGAAGGCAGACTCTCTCCCCAGATTTTGATGACAGCATAATGTGCCTTGTGAGGTGCTGGTGGCGTAAAGGAGAATCTTGTTGCAATCAATGTGAGTTTTTAGGCCCAGTTTGGAATCACCCATAAGCCAGTGGAGCAATGGAACAATGGCCGCAGTTCCCATATATTCATCCTATGACAACTGTCCTATGGAGAACTCAATGGTGCAAGAAGTCAGCAAGTATGTGATTGATACAAACAATTGATAGCATTGCATTGTTTTTGTATGGGAGGTTAAGAGCAAAAGCTTTGGGGTCATACAGACTCCATTTCAAGGCCCTACTTCAAAAAGTCTCCTTGCTCCTACAATTAACATGCAATAACTTAATAGTAACCACTTGATCAAATTTGAATGTTTCAGTGAGATAATAGATGAAAACATTTGGCATGGTGCCTGGGCCAGTGTATGCTCAATAAATGTCAATCATTGATTGGCATTCAGCAGTAGCAAGTGAAATCACCAACATCATTCTGAATAGCATCACAAAATACCATTCTTCGGGTACAGTAAGAAAACCAGTGGAAGTAACAGAGAAGGATTTGTCTTTTTCAACCTTCCAGATAATCTGCACTCTCATTCCCCATAGTTCATTGTCTGCCCATCTGTTTCTAATGACTGGCACATGAAGTTCAATAAATCTTTACTGAATGCATGAATGACTTGAGCATAATGGAGAAGTCAGTGGCTTGGAAAACATGGAAATGAAATTTGGGTCATAAGTAAAACATCTAAGAGCTGGTATCAGAAAGCCTGAGTGCTAAGTTTTCCACTACTCTGTGCAAACAGGTGATCTTTAGTGATTCTTTTGAGATAGCTGAGCTCCAACTTCCCTATCTGCATAATGTTGGGGGGCTACTTGGGGGGAAAAATGAGATGCAGTGTGTGAAAGTGCTACATAAATTTTCAGGATTTTGTAGTGATTTATGTTGTGAATCATATAAGCTGAGTAAGAGTGTATGTGTATATCTGTAAATGCACACACAAACACACTTATTACACATACACACGCATATATGGCTAGCTAAAGACAAGGCAGTCTAAAAGCAGATAAGTGTCAATATTTCCTATTGGGAAGAGAGGGATAAAAATGGAGCAAAAGGATTAAAGTTCCTGTCGACTGGTAAACAGAATTGAAACAGGGCCTATGAAAAATAATCAGGTAAAGAGAAAACGTACTCAGTGCTACAATTTGCCAATTGCCCTCTGATCTTGAATTCCAGCTACCAGAAATTCAATGACAGCAGCCTGTTCCCCAACACCTTAATCCTTTCCACATTTGCACCTGGGCTGGATCACTGCCCTTGGGACATGTCATTTCTGTCTTGCACTGAACCACCACCAAATGTATTGGTAGGAGCTTTAGCCCTGTTTCCTTCCACACCCGGTGAAAGGTTTTGTCAAAAATTTCAAAGGTCTTATTATCAGATGACCATAATAGTGTGGTTGTACCTAAAGATAAATCTGTGCTTCGTTTCACCTAATGTCTCACTTTCTATTAAAAAATCACACCACAATTATCACAATTTCACAACATGGCATAGTCAGGTTCATTTACCCTTTACTGGTTTCTGAGGCAAATGTTAGAATAACCCAGGACAAGATTTGGAAACTAGCAAGTTTTTAATGGCTTTCTATCGGTCAGTCTACAGGGATTCAACTCTATCACTGCTGGGTACCTTGTACAATGCCTAATTCACATACTTCAAGGTGGTAGCAGAATGAACATTGGTTTAGAATCCTATTCAGTACAGACTATCAGTCTACCGTTAGATGAGATGGCACGGGAAAGCTGGTTTGGGTCATTTGCTTACAAATATTCAGCTGGAAATCTAAGGATGCTGTAATTTTTAAAGCAGAGAGGCAGGCATGCGCAGTACTTGCCATTGTAGGCTCCTTCTACTCTTCTTACATTCCTGACTCATCTCTGCCATCTTCTAGCCACATGACCTCAGGCAAGGTCATTATCCTTTCCAAGCCTCAGTTTCCTCCTCTGTAAAATGGTAATAGCAATCGTACCCACTGAAGGGAGTTGTTATGAGCATTAAATGAGATACAAGTAGGTAAAGAACTGAGCCCAATGCCTAGGTTGAAAAATGTTGGTGGTTGTTATTACAAATATTTCCATCAATAAAGCAATGCCACTTGTCTTGCTCCAGTCTCCTGAAAGGATAGTTGCATTTAATATTACTCCAGACCCTACGAACGTAACTAAAAACTATGGGGACTCAGTAGTTTCTTTAACTTAATTGAAGCATCAGTGAAATGTTTTAAATGACTCCATTTAAACATTGGTACGTATTTTTTTAAAAGAAACCACTCTAAAATGGAGGCCTTTCATTGATAGACACAATGCGGTTAAACCCAGTGAAATTCAATTACCTCTTGATTGGGTCGGGAAAGCCATGAAGAGAATTTTACATTTGAAATCAACAAATTGAATTTGGTACCTTTTGCAGCTTCAGCAATTGCTCCCTGACGAGTTCCTCACAAGATCAGAGGTGGCCCCGTCAGCATCCAGGTTCTGTCGAATGACATGCTCTGTTTAGAAAGGTTTTTCCTTGTTTAGATTCTGAGTGAATATTTGCTTCCAAAGTTATTACAGCTACAAAACACATGCTGACTATACACTTCCCCCCAAAATACAAAATATATGAATTTATACATATATATTATTGTTGCTTAAAAGAACTTATATATAATATATAAATATGTATGTATTTATACATATATATGCCTTTTGCTTATAAGAACTTATAAAGTTCTTATATATAAGCTCTTTTAAGCAACAGTTACATATATGTGTGTGTATATATAGATACACACATATATATACACATATGTATATACACGTGTGTTTGTGTATGTGTGTGTGTGTGTGTGTGTATATATATATATATTTTTTACCCAGTATGGCTGGTAGGCTAAATATCCAGCTATACATCATCAGTATTAATAAGATCTTTTAGTAATTTTTTTGTCTTATACAGATAAGCACAATTAACAATTTCTTTAAGTCAACATGCTAAGTCAGCAATGGGCAAAATATTGTTATTTGGCTGACTGCGTATTTTTAAAAATATTTTATTCTCTCCCTCCCCACTGTCTCCACCACACACAAAGATTGCAGACCTAGTTTGTGCATGTCAGCCGAAGGAAAAGGTGCATGGGAGACATGCTGATCCTGGGGTGCAGCCTGGCACCTGGAAACTATCAAGTGCAGATAATGGCAACGGGTGACATGTGTTTTTGTTTTACATACTGTTTATTCTAAGAAGATCTTTCTAATCTTTGTCTCAAGATTAAAGCCAAAATCTATAATTTGGCCACCTGGACAACAAGGTCCCACAATGGCAGCCCCCAGCTACTTTTCCACCCCATCCTGCACCACCATTCCCTTTCCCACCATCTTCCAGTTTTCCAAGCCACATTTTATTCCCCCATGTGTTATGCCCTTTGCCTATGCAGGAGCTTGGTGCATGTTCTTTCCTGTTTTCTAAGCTTTATTGGGACATAATTCACATACCATACAATTTGCCCATTTAAACTGTACAATTCTCCCATCCTCCACCCAGTCCTAAGCAAACACTAACCTGCTTTTTGTCTCCATAGATTTACCTATTCTAAACATTTTATAGAAATGGAATCGGAATATGTGGTCTTTTGTGACTAGCTTCTTTCACTGAGCATAATGTTTTCAAGGCTTATCCATGTTGTAGCATGTATCAGTACTTTATTTTTATTGACAAATAATATTCTGTTGTATGAATAAACTACATCTTATTTATTTATTCATCAGTTAATAGACATTTCAGTTGTTTCTCCTGTTTGGCTATTATGAATAATGCTGCTGTGAACACTCTTGTACAAGATTTTGTGTAAACAAATGTTATCATTTCTCTTGGGTATGTATCTAGGAGTGGAATTGCTGGAATGGAGTCATATGACTCCATTTATAGCCACCCTAGTGGATGTGAAGTAGTATCTCATTGTGCTTTCTTTCTTAACTTTTGATCTGGGTAATTCCTACTATCTTTAAAGTTTCAGCCTAAAAGTCACTTCCATAGGGAATCTTACCTTGGCTACCCCACCCTCAGACTAGTCTCAGGTTCCTCTCAGAAAACCCATCTTTTCTCTCTAAACTAAGTTCAACATGGACAGGCACCATTCCATCTCTTCTTTATTCCCCACTCTAGCCCCAGCATCTAGCTATTTATTTATGTATTTATTTGAGACAGAGCTTGGCTCTTGTTGTCCAGGCTGGGGTGTAATGGCCCGGTCTCGGCTCACTGCAACCTCTGCCTCCCGGGTTCAAGTGATTCTCCTGCCTCAGCCTCCCGAGTAGCTGGGATTACAGGTGCCTGCCACCACATCTGGCTAATTTTTTGTATTTTTAGTAGAGACAAGATTTCACTATGTCGGTCAGGCTGGTCTCGAACTCCTGACCTCTGCCTGCCTGGGCCTCCCAAAGTGCTGTGATTACAGGCATGAGCCACCGCACCCGGCCGCATCTAGCTATTATGTGAACTGCAAAGTTGTTGAAAGTGTATTAAGTCAATGCCACTCTTTTTAAATAATGAGAAAAAGTGTGCATTATCTGAAAATTACCTGTGTCGGAATAATTGACATGATTACCTTTAAATCCATTTTATTTTTCAGTATTTCTACAGACAAAACTATTGAGGAAGATTCTAGTATCACTGGCAAGGATAGGAAAGGGGCTCTATGATATAACCATAATGAATGCTTCTGTTGTCCTGAATTTTGTTGGAGCTGTACACATTTATGTTAGTTAAGAAAAAGGATTTTTGTGGGAAAGTGCAATGTATACAAGCAAAAACAAATGGACTTGAGAAATAAGGAACTTAAGGGGACTAGATTTTCCTGCTTTAGCTGCGAGCTAGGCATACCTCTAGAGGTTTCAATTCAGTAGATCTGAGATGGGGCCCGAGAACATACATCTTTAACATAGTCCCTAGGAATTCTAATGCCAGTGGTCCATGAGCTTCACTTTAAAAATATGTATATCTTAGTTAATGTCCTCATTATTTAACATAAGCAAGTCAATGCAGAAGTTTAAAAATCAGGCTCTGGAGTTTGATGCAGATTTAAACCCCTGGACTGACATTTACTAACTATGTGGCTTAGAATGAATTACTTAATCTTTCTAAGCCTTAGTTTCTGGCCCATAAGAAATGCCCCAATATGTTAATTGCTATTGTTGTGTTATTAACATTATTATCTTAATTGGAAGATGATGTGCAAAACAAATCTGTTGTTTTTTTTTCCTATTTCAACTTTTTTTTAGATAAGGGGGTAGATGTGCAGGTGTGTTACATGGGAATATTGCACCCAGGCAGTGAGAATAGTACCCAATAAGTAGCTTTTCAACCCATGTCCTCTTCCCTCCCTACTCTAGTACTCCACAGTGTCTATTGTTCCCATGTTTACGTCTGTGTGTACTTCATGTTTAGCTCCCACTGATCAGCAAGAACATGCATATTTGGTTTTCTGTCCCTGCCTTAGTTTGCTTAGGATTATGGCCTCCAACTCCATTCATGTTACTGCAAATGATGTAATTTCATTCTTTTTTATAGCTACATAGTATTCCATGGGGTATATGTACCACCTAAGTTGATTCTGTGTCTGTGCTATTGTGAGTAGCATCGCCATGAACATGCCAGTGCATGGGTCTTTTTGGTATAATGATCTATTTTCCTTTAGGTATATACCCAGTACTGGGATTGCTGGGTCAAAGAGTAGCTCTGTTTTAAGTTCTTTGAGAAATCTCCAAAGTGCTTTCCATGGTGGCTAAGTGCTTAAGTGTTCCCTTTTCTCTGCAGCCTTGTCAGCATCTGTTGGTTTTGACTTTTTAAGAATAGCCACCCTGAATGGTGTGAGATGTTATTTCATCATGGTTTTGATTTGCATTTCTCTGATGATTAGTGAAGATGAGTATTTTTTAATGTTTTTTTGGCCACTTCTATGTCTTTCTTGTTTGTTTGTTTTATTTTTTTGAGACGGAGTTTCGCTCTTCTTGCCCAGGCTGGAGTGCAATTGTGCTTTCTTGGCTCAATGCAAACTCCACCTCCTAGGTTCAAGTGATTCTCCTGCCTCGGCCTCCCCAGTAGCTGGGATTACAGGCATGCACCACCACACCCGTCTAATTTTATATTTTCAGTAGAGATGGGGCTTCTCCATGTTGGTCAGGCTGGTCTCAATCTCCCGACCTCAGGTGATCCACCCAGTCTTGGCCTCCCAAAGTGCTGGGATTACAGGCATGAGCCACCATGCCCAGCCCTATGTCTGTTTTTGAGAAGTGTCTATGTCTCTTGCTCATTTTTAGTGGGGGCTGTTCGTTTCTTGCTTGTTGATTTAAGTTCTTTATAGGTTATGGATATTAGACCTTTGTCAGATACATAATTTGTGAATATTTTCTCCCATCCTGTAGGTCTTTTCATAGTTTCTTTTCTGGTGCAGAAGCTCTTCAGTTTAATTAGGTCCCACTTACCAATTTTTGTTTTTGTTGCATTTGCTTTTGGGGACTTAGCCAAAAATTATTTGCCAAGGCCAATGTTGAGAAGGGCATTTCCTAGGTTTTCTTCCAAGAGTTTGAGGTCTTACATTTAAAACTGTAATCCATCTTGAGTTAATTTTTTTATATGCTGAAAGGTAAGGGTCCAGTTTCATTCTTCTTCGTATGGCTAGCCATTTATCCCAGCACCATGTACTGAGTAGGGAGTTCTTTTTCCATTGCTTGTTTTTGGCAGCCTTGTCAAAGATCAGATGGTTATAAGTGTATGGTTTTATTTCTGAGTTTTTTATTCTGTTCCATTGGTCTATGTGTCTGTTTTGTACTAGTACCATGCTGTTTTGGTTGCTCTAGCCTTGTGGTATAGTTTGAAATTGGGTATTGTGATGTCTCCAGCTTTGTTCCTTTTGCTTAAGACTGTTTTGGCTATTCAGGCCCTTTTTTTGGGTTCCATATGAATTTTAGAATAGTTTTTTTTTAATTCTGTGAAGAATGACATTGTAGTTTGATAGGAATAGAATTTAATCTGTAAGTTGCTCTGGGCAATAGGGCTATTTTAGTGATACTGATTCTTCCAATACATGAACATGGAAAGTATTTCCATTTATTTGTGTCATCTCTGATTTCTTTCAGCAGAGTTTTATAGTTCTCCTTTTAGAGATCTTTCACCTCCTTGGTTAGCTGCATTCCTAGGTATTTTGTTTTCTTTGTGGCTATTGTAAATGAGATTGTGCTCTTGATTTGACTCTCAGCCTGGACATTATTGGTATATAGAAATGCTACTGATTTTTGTACCCTGATTTTATATCAAAAACTTACTCAAATTGTTTATCAGTTGTAGTAGGCTTTTGGCAGATTATTTAGAATTTTCTAGACAGAAAATTATATCATCAGTGAAGAGAGATAGTTTGACTTCTTTTCCTATTTGGATGCCTTTTATTTTTTTCACTTGCCTGAGTGCTCTGGCTAGGACTTCTAACAGATCCATTTTAAAGGGATTGAGTTTTGTTTAGTAAGAAAAATACTTCCTAAGTATAAGTTGGAATTTATGAGGTTCGTGAATGGCTTTATCATGCCTGTTACTTTTATAGATAATTTTCCAAGTGGCACTTTATTGTCATAAATAAGCCTCAGTCATATCTTTTTGCAAGTGCCTCCCTAATTATCATTTCTGAAGAAAAATTTTGGCCTCTATATTAAATTATAGTTCACGACTTAGTTCCAGTTCACACCCTGAGCTACTATATTGGATATAACACATCTTCCTTAGGTGTTATTTACTGAGCTGAAAGTATTGCCCAAAGCATCTTATTTTGTCGGTATCCAGTAATTTATTGAGCCTGGATGCTATCCTGATAGAGTTTACTCACTAAAATAGAAGTTATAAAAGTTCAATCAAATTACGATCTATCAGCCATCTTACAGAACCAAGAATGTGCATTCATTTATCCAAGTACTATTTACTAAGTGCCTAAAAAAGGTCAGGTGTTTGGGATCACAGAGAAAAAGAAAACCAAGATTCCCACTATCATGGAGAAATGATATTCACAGTTGAGTGGGCAGTGGAGACTGATAAAAAAAGTAATCAAATTCATTACCAAGACAGCTTTATCTGCTAGTGAGTGCTATGAATGACATTAAATAGAGTGATGTAATAGAAAATACCTAAAGGAAAGGAGGTCCTTTTGATGAACGGCAAGAAAAGGCTCTCATCTCTCAGGAGATGTTGAGCTGATGCCTGAATGCCAAGGAGGCAGCCATGGGAAATGTCAGGGGGCAGAGTGATTTAGGAAAAGAGAACAGTCAACAACAAGACCTGGAGATAGGACCGTGTTTGTCATAACTGAGAAACAGAAAGCAGGCCAATGTAGTTGAAACAGGGTGATGGAGGACAGAGCAGCAGGGGAGGAGTCTGGAGATACAGTTAGGGGCACCAAGGTAAGGCCTGGCAAGCCCTGTTAAACAGAGGAAGCACTGAAGAATCTCAGCAGGGGGATGTCTTAGTCTAATTTATCACAACTTCAGGTTCCCTTTCCCCTTCCTTCCTCCACTCTACCTAAGGGTGACTAGCTGTTATGATAACCAGTTGAATGATGATGAGCTGCAATACTGATTTCCACATTTCTAGCTATAATGTCTGTAAATTTCTTAATGAATATGTTACATAGGCATGCACTATAACTCCCAGATCACATCCCATTTTGCTTTAGAAGACGTAGACACAAGTCATCTATTTTTGTCTCCATTGCATTTAAAGAATGTCTCCTTAAATCTGGCAATTTAGGTTGCACCAGGTGACGTTTGAGGTGCCCACCTGCGAGGGAAAGGAACGGCAGAAGCTGGCATTGATTGGTGACTCCTCATCTTCAGCAGAGTTCTTCGTCACTGTTGCTGTCTTCGCCTTCCTCTACTCTTTGGCTGCCACTGTCGTTTACATTTTCTTCCAGAACAAATACCGGGAAAACAACCGGGGCCCACTCATTGTAAGTGGTTTTCTTTTTCAAATAACTTTTTCCGTTTCCTTCTAATTTCTTTTACTAATGCTTGAAGGACTTTGGAGTTACCTGAGCCCTCGGGGTAGGTGTTTGAAAGGAAATCACATTCTTTTTTATCCAAATCTCTCAAAGCCACAA
Organism: Nomascus leucogenys; assembly: GCF_006542625.1. Taxonomy (NCBI): domain Eukaryota; kingdom Metazoa; phylum Chordata; class Mammalia; order Primates; family Hylobatidae; genus Nomascus; species Nomascus leucogenys. The sequence goes on along the minus strand of NC_044401.1, from coordinate 76,982,087 downwards.
CAAAAACATGATGTCTGTCAATCTCTTGTGCTCCTGGGCTGGGAAAGTATCACCCAACTTGCTAGAAACCCCTCTGAAATAAATGATTAGAAATCTCATGAGATCTCAGAAAGACTAGTGAAGTTTGCTGTAGATTTATTTATAATTCCAGCATTGTGGAGTTAGTCAACCATTTTTCTTATTATTTAGACAGTGTGACCTGTGCTTATTTGAAATATGTTATTCCCCTAGTATATTATAGGATGAGCATATATTAATAATTGTTCAGTTTGAAAATGGAGTTCTTCGTCTCTGTATATCTATCTATCTGTGTCTTTTTCCTACCAATTCCTTACCCTACACCTCACTTTCTGTTGCCTTGTACAATGGTCCAAGGACTCATATGAGTGAAATCAACATAGCCCAGCATTTCTAAACAGAAACACACATACACCTAGGAGGACACAAAACCTCTAAGAGGGTACCTAGGCATAGATAATTTTAAGGAAATAAATTTTAAATTTCACCTTTTACATGTGCATTTGCCCAAACTCTATCTTCCTGAGAATGCCCTGTATCTGAAAATATTTTACGGTCATCTTTCTTAATCAACTACTCCCATTTTACAAAAGAAAAGTATCCTTATTTACCAACTCAAGTCTCACTACACAGTACATTTACAGAACATTAAACATTTGGGACCCTGAAAAGGGGACCACTGAAATATTGGTGATGGTGTTGACAAAAGTGATTCTGATGCCTGACTAATATACTTTTTTGGATCTAAGGAGGTTTACTATTTTTTGGCTTTCAATAAAATTAAAAGTTCTAGTATGCTTATCAATTGATTGATCATTAAAAAATAATTTTCGGTCACACGTTACTATGTGATATGGGACATATAACTCAAAAAGAAACTAATAAATGGTTTTGCTATAACAAAACTCCATTTGTTCTCATTTATGCAAGCAAGCTTTCTCAGCATTTACATCTAAAAAAGGAAAAATGGAAATGAAATTTATGCTGAATCATGTACTATTCTATAAGTAAATAATATTTATCAAAAAATTATACATTAACTGCTATGGTTTGAATACAGTTTATCCCCCACCAAAACTCATGTTGAAACTTGGTCTTCAATGTGGCAGTGTTAGGAGGCAGTGCTTTTTAAAGCTGGTTAGATAACTAAGATGAGTTAATGTCTTTCTTGAGAGACTGCATTAGTTCTCATAAGACTGTATTAGTTCTTGTGAGAGCAGGTTGTTATAAATTGAGTCAGCCTCTTTTGTCTTCTATCCCTTTTCCCACATACCCAGTTCCTCTTTCATTTCTCTGCTATGTTTTGACACAGCACAAGGCCCTCACCACGAGCCACCAGATATGGCTGTCCAATCTTGAACTTCCCAGCCTGTAGATTATGTGCTAAATAGACTTCTTTTCTTTATAAATTACGCAGTCTCAGGTATTGTGTTATAGCCATACAAAATGGACTAACACTGCCTATTCATCTAAGAATTGTACATTTTCAATAAAATTTTTACTTTTTGTTTTATTTTATTGAGGCAGAGTCTCATGCCACCACCCAGGCTGCCGTGCAGTGGCGTAATCACAGCTCACTCCACCTCCTAGGCTCAGATGATCCACCCACCTCAGCCTCCCAAGTAGCTGGGACAACAGGTGCATGCCACCACACCCAGCTAGTTTTTGCATTTTTTGCAGAGACAAGGTTTCATCGTATTTTTTGCAGAGACAGGTTATCAAATTCCTGGACTCAGGTTATCCTCCCACCTTGGCCTCCCAAAGTGCTGACATTACAGGCATAAGCCACTGTACCTGGCCATTTTTTAAATTTAATAATTACATATTAAATTTATAATATATTTTTGTTGTTTCGGAGAGTTATGCATTAATAATACTTGTAGTGATCACTCAACCCAAAAGAAATGTAATACTTAAAGTCTTAGGATCACAAATAATTAAACAGTTAATTTAAATGTGTATAAATGTTTTTGTTGCAAAAAATATATAATAGGGTAATTAATAATATGCTTTCCAGAAAAAAAAATTATATCGTGCCATAATTCTGTGAGGGAAGTATAATAAAAATACAAATTCAAAGAGAACAAAAGGAAGATATAAAATTTCTACCTGTTAAATAACTTGTTAATTATAAGATAATATCTGTTAATTATAACAGAATATCAAGTAACTGTTCCATTGGATACATTTAAAAATTGATACAATAATTTTATTTTTAAATATCAATACTTTCTTTTCTTTTATTTATTTATTTATTTATTATTTTTATTTTTATTTATTTATTTTTGAGACAGGATCTTACTGTCACCCAGGCTGGTGTGTAGTGGAGCGATCTCGGCTGACTTCAACATTCACCTCCTGGGCTCAAATGATCCTCCCACCTCAGCCTCCCAAGCTCCCAAGTAGCAGGGACTATAGGCACACACCACAACACTCAGCTAATCTTTTGTATTTTTTGGTACAGACGGAATTTTGCCATGTTGCCCAGGCTGGTCTCGAACTCCTGGACTCAAGCAATCTACCAGCCTTGGCCTCCCAAAATGTTGGGATTACAGGCATCAGCCACCACGCCCAGCCTAATACATTCAATATGCCAGAAATTACTTTATTTGCAACTATTTGAACTTTCAATAAAAACAAAATTAGATGCCAACTTTATACAAGTAGGGACATAGTTTTTAAAAATTATTTTGGGGAATATGTGAGTAAAATAAATTTCACAAATCTCTATTATAGAGATCTGAACTTTAAAACAATAAATTTTGAAGGATAACTGGGAGAATTCTCTCTTTTTAGAAATTTGTTAAGTTTGAAGGGACTAGAAAATGTTCAGGTGTGCAACACTTTAACATGTTAACTTAAAAAAGGAGTAACGAAATAGAATTTGAAACTTTGGGCAAGTGGTTTTTTTTTTTTTTTTCTGTCTCAAATCTGAGTTAACAGTCTTAATGATTTCAAAATATCTTTAACAGAGTCACCAAACTTGGGCTTATCCCCACCATGATGTACAGATGGACATACCCAAGAGATTGCCATGCATATACCATAAATCCAACATGCATGTTTATTTCTGGACCCATGTAAACACGCTCACAGGACTTTTAAGTCTGAGGAAATATCCTGACTTCTAAGCAGAAAAAGTTGATACAGCTAATCCACACATAAAGTGGGAAAAAAACTATTTTGTTATATAAAACCACATTCTACTCATATAAAATGATCTTGTAAAGGCGTGCTGCTTTATCTCTGTGTAAACAGTCTTTCCCATCAAGCAAGATATGATGAAATCCTGAATTGTGTAATACAATGGTAAGTTTTGTTTCATTATATCGTGGGAGGAAGGAACAAAGAGAGATAATTCTAGTAATCAAAAAAGAAAAGTCTCCTAGATGAAACTTCTGTGATATTAAAAAACCGAAATGCTAATTACTTAGCAGATAAAGTTAATTTAAAAATGAGCCTGAATCATAGGAGTCACAGAGGCAGACTGCATGTAGATCAGCAGGATGCCATCGTAACTGCAAAGAGCAAACCACATTGATTCAAATCCCACCATGATGAAGCTGTGATTGGGGAAGTAAGCGGTGCTATGACACCATTTGTGAAGAGCAGGTTTAAGCAAATTCACAGTGTGAGCAAGGTCTCAAGAGGGTGGTGCATGCTTAAGAAAACTTTCAAATACTAGAAAAGCATTTGTTCAGATGTTCACAATAATTTTGCTTGTTTAAAACCCATCCTCTTTATTCACAAAGATGGCTACTGTATTAGTCCATTCTCACACTGCCATAAAGAATGGCCTGAGACTAGGTAATTTCTAAAGAAAAGAGGTTTAATTAACTCACAGTTCCATATGGCTGCAGAGGCCTCAGGAAATTTACAATCATGGTGAAAAGCACCTCTTCATAGGGCGGCCGCAGAGAGAAGAAGTGAGCAAGTGAGGAACTACCAAACACTTATAAAAACCATCAGCTCTCGTGAGAACTCACTCACTATCATGAGAACAGCATGGGGGAAACCACCCCCATGATCCAATCACCTCCCACCAGGTCTCTCCCTCAACACCTGGGGCTTACAATTCAAGATGAGATTTGGGTGGGGACACAAAGCCTAACCATATCAACTACTGATCATTATTTGGGCAACTTCATTTTGGTTACCATCTATTTTTTGTCTTTGTTTTGTTTCTAACCAAACACACACTTTAAAAAAAATTTATGTAATTTGTGATTCTTCGAGTCAAACTTTGAACATGAAACTACAAAATTGCTATATTAGGTGAACATAAACTAATTCAAGCAGTTTAAGAAATCAGATACCCTTCCAAGATAGTTCACATCCAAAAAATTAACAAATTTTCATCTTAATTTATAGTCCTCTGGGACATGACATTATACATCCTGCACAAATAAAATTAATGTTGTAGGGAAGTGACAAGGATGATAATAACAATAATATCAACCAATATTGATTGGGTTTCTACTATGTGTTGAGCTAATTTAATACTCAAGACAACCCTAGTTTATACTATTACTCACATTTATAGATGAGAGAAGGGAAGCTTAGAGCAGTTACCACCTCTTCCTCGTTGCATCACTTATAGGCAGAAGGTTCAGAGTGTGGGTCGAAATCCAGAGCTCAATTCATAACCACCATGCAAGAGGCCCAAGATCCTGATAGCCAATGTGCTATAGAAGTTAGAGGGGTGGAGACAGGTAAGACAAATTGGCACTGTTTTACTCTAGAAGCAAATAAATCAAGCTCATAATCCCTAGGCTCTTTTGCTCATTTGACTGTCATAGAGGACTTTATTTTATTTGCCTCCAGAAGCTACCTGGAGTTATGGAATGACAGCCATGCATCTGTCGTACTAGAAATACTAGAGGGTTCTGCTTGTAAGTGCCATTTATCTGACTTGCAAATAGAAGATGCCAATGAGGGAAAACAAACTTTAAAATGGTCAGCATAAATGTGTATTGCGAATTACAGATTACCAGGATTTGTTCCTATGCATTTCCAAGCAGTTGTGAGTAGTTTCAGACAGACTGGAGCCAAGTTTATCAATGGCTACTGAAAAAATTTTTTTCTGCTGAATATGTATGACAAGATTGCCCACCTTTAAGTAAAAATGAGAATCTGAATGCCTTTAGAAGTAACACAATTGTTAATGATGCTGAATGATATAATAGTGAGAAAATTAGGCCAAAGAAATCAGCCAGCTACTGTATGTCGCTACAGTAAGTGTCTTCATGTACAGATAAATAAACATCAGTTCTCAGACAGCAGAAATGTCCATGTGAATGGTGCATGATTGTGAAATTGAAACGATATCAGGTTATGTCATTTTGTCATGTTCCTTATAGTTTCAAAAGCCAACCTCCTGCCTAGGTTACTGTGACAGGATGTTCTGAGCCATTTTCAGATCTCAAGTCAAATATTGAGGATTTAGTTTTCTTCCATATTAATGTAAAGTAGATTTTTAAAAGCAGCTTATCTTACAAGACTGACAGAATGCTTGAATGCTCTAAGAATGAGCATATTAATAAATACCATCTCACGTTTCAGTGAATCTGTATTGCAAGACGTTTGGCTTAAAGTAACTTCTCTGGAATTAGGAAGAAGCTTGATATCCACCTTAAGATTTTGTGTAAAAGAAAGAGGCTATGTTATTCAAACTCTCCTCCCATAAAGGAGACTAGGTTGACCCAAGGCAGTTTATGGGACCAGGAATGTTTACCAATGGCAGGCACACAGTGGTATCATGGCTCACCCTTGTTTCATGCCCAGTGCCTTCCAAATATTTTCATATTTCCTCATCTAGCCTCAAAACAATCCTGGGAGAGAAGTAATGCAATGAGAATTAGCCCTATTCTACAGATTCAATTTAATTCCTCTTTAGTGAGCACTAGACATTGGAAAATAAGTCCCTGGGATATTAGAAAACTTGCTGTTATCGGGGTAGAAGTTAATAGCAGAACAAGGACACAAGCTCTTAGTCCAGCGATCTTCAGGGTAGTGGCTAATTTTTGGGGTGCTGGATTTTAATCTTCTTGTGTGAAATATTATTTAACAGGTGGAAGCTGTTACTTCACATATAGAATGGTGTTAATAATAACACGCACATCACATGAGTGCAGTAAGGAAAGGAAGAGTTAACGCCTGAAAAGCACTTTACACAGGGAAAGGCACACAGTAAGGGATAAATTAATGGTATCTGATTGTAGCACTATTATTATCATTAATTTTAATTATTCTCCGTCCATTACTGGGTAGTTCCTTAGTCCCACAAAGGAAAATTGCAGGCACCTTCCTTTGACTGACTGCTGCTTTCACAGTTTTATCTTCCTCCAGTCCTTCTATCCCATGCACCTTCTTATCCCCAAGTCCCCAAGGATAGAGCTTAACTCAGGACTACTTCTAAGATCACAATTGCTAGGTTGAACCATCCAATTAACCTTTGTGTTTCTTGAATCCCACTCCATTAGATGACTGGGAAGCAGACTTTTAATTTTCCCAAACAAAATAAGGTTTCTCATTTTGAACTATAGGCTGGGGCCATCACTAAGGGAAGAAAACAAGAAAGACAGATACAGAGCTGGACGCTCACATAATCAAATGCTCTTTTCTACCAGCTACACCTTTGTTTGGGTATAATTAAATACAGAAATCAGACTTTGCAGTCTCTGAGCTATACAGAAATTGCTAAGAAAGCACTCTCTCTTCTCCCCTTCCCTCTCTCCCTCTCCCCAATTCCCCTCTGTCTTCTCCTCTTTTCCTCTTTTCTCCTCTTTTCTCTCCCCATTCTCCTCTCTCCTCTTTATGTCAGTTCCGTTTCATGTCTATTTTATTTTAATAGGTAATAAGTGTCTTCAACAGGCCAAGCAACATGTATTTATGGGTGAATTAAAAGCATTTAGTCTGCTGAGGAACATTATTGAATCATTAAATCATTATAACTCTCCTACAAATGGCTTGCTAGGGGTATGTAGACGGGCTTTGGTAACCTAGAGGAAGAGGTGCATAATCTCGCCTAGAAGTGAGGGCATGCCCTTTTCAGGTCTCTGTGCTGTGGACTTGTCATAAAGTATAATAAAAAAGTAAAAAATAAAAATAAAAACAAATATTTACTGCCAGAAAACTCCTATAAACTGCATTTTAATAAATACTCTCAAATATGGAAAAAAAAAAAGACAACTTGAGAGCATCTTGAGGTTGGTGAGCAAAGTAAATGACGGACCTTTCTGAAGTTCTGCCCCAGGAACAGTGTATTTGATGATAAACATAATATCATTTGAAGCCCCAAAACTGTGTATGTATGTTGTTAGTCATAGACACACCTATCGGAATCCGACACTGATTTGTGGGGTGGGTCGGGGTGTGTGTGTGTCTTTTTTTTTTTTTTTTTTTGAGACGGAATTTTGCTCTGTCATCCAGCCTGGAGTGCAGTGGCACAATCGATCTCGGTTCTCTGCAACCTCTGCCTCCTGGATTCAAGCCATTCTCCTCCCTCAGCCTCCCCAGTAGCTGGGATTACAGGCATATACCACCATGCCCAGCTAATTTTTGTATTTTTACTAGAGACGGGGTTTCACCATGTTGGCCAGGCTGGTCTCAAACTCCTGACCTTGTGATCCACCTGCCTCAGCCTCCCAAAGTGCTGGGATTGCAGGTGTGAGCCGCCATTCCCGGCCGGTGTGTGTGCGTGTGTGTGTGTGTGTCTCACCTCCTCACTCTCTGAAATAAGAAGTGTTGATAATGCAAAAACATATGGACTTCATCTTAAATGAACTCATAATTTAAACCACTATAAATTTTGTATCAAGTACATTTCTCTCAGAATTGGCAGCAGGGATGAAGGCAAATACATTAATCCATTCAAAATTTTCCCAGTGTGCTCTCTAGATGTTTTCTCAGATCTCGCATCCTCAGCTCTTTTTCAGCTTTTTGACAATTAGTGAATTCTTAATTACAATTTAAATGAAGGTTCATTCCCACTGTATTTGGTACCACATTTCTCGAATTAGCTACTTTAATGAAAAGATGAGCTGTAGTTCTGTAGCCTTAATAAAGGCAGTGAACTGCTTAAAGAACTCATGATTCTTCCAGAGCCCACAGCTCTTCTTGTCCTTTGCTGGAGTCTGTGCCTTTGGGGGGCTGGTGGAAAATATCTGTGTCCCAACCCCATCCACATTTGTCATATTTCCTTACATTCCAGGGAACTCCTCATTCAGTTAGAAAATCAAGATCTTGCAGAAACTTAGCAAAGCCCCAGTGTGTCTTTCCTATGTGTTTTCTTTTTCATGTAAAACAAAATGAAATGTGAAATGTTTCTACTCCATAGCCTGGCATACCCAGAGAAAACTTGGCTTCCTTTCTCAGACAGACCAGGGGTTTTCAACTCCTGTCCTATGGAGAGGGAGGAGGGAGGTGACAATTTTGCCCCTGACTCAACCTCCTGCCACTGTCTTAAGTTTGTCCTGCTACAATAAAATACCTGAGACTGGGTAATTTATAAAGAACAGAAATTAATCTTCTCACAGTTCTGGAGGCTGGAAAGTCCAAGATCAAGGTTCCAGCAGGTTCTATTCCTTGGTGAGGGCTGCCCTCTGCCTCCAAGATGGTGCCTTGTTGCAGCATCGTCTGGAAGGACAGAATACTGTGTCCTCACGTGGTAGAAGGCAGAAGAGAAATGGAGCAGAACATGTGGGAAGCCTCTTTTAAAAAGGCCTTAATCCCATTCATGAGGGAGGGGCCCTCATGGTCTAATGACCTCTTAAGTGCCCTACTTCTTAATATTATCACGTTGACGACACATGGATTTTGAAGAGGACAAATTCAAATCATAGCATTCTGCCCCTGACCCCCAATATCCATGTGTTGCCATGTGAGGACACAGCATTCCTCCCTTTCAGAAGATGCTGCAATGAGGCACCATCTTGGAGGTTACCTGTCCTAGAGGCAATTGAGGTCCACTTGACTTTAGCTTAGACGTTGCTTCATTTTTCTCTGAATAATTCTACTTATGGCAACTCTCTACCTGTCACCGTGTTCATTCCTCTGGGTTGAGGAAACTCACTGCTAGCTTTTAGCTGTCATACTGTCTTCTGTCCTCTTGTGTCCCCTCTCTTAGCTACCTTCAGCACATACACAAACACTCTTCAGCCCAATCTAAACCTTTCAGCTTCATGGTCTCTTTCCCCTAAGCTCTGCCTTCTGATCTAGCTGACATCCTAGAGAGAAAAATGCTGTCAGCCTCATTTCCCTGTCCAGTTTTAGACGTTACTCATCAAAGAACTCTTGTGTTTTTCTAGAATACTTTAGGAGCATTTATATTGCTCCTGACTCCATATCTAATTATGGAATTTGAGCCAATTAAATATTTCCTAGCAACTTGGGCACTAGTTTAACTTTTACGGCTCCCACAAGTAATATTGGTAGACTTCCAAAGTGGTATAGATCTGGGAAAAAGGGGAGTAAAAATATTTTCCTATTTAATGAACAACAATCCATAATTATTTTTGCTAATTCATCTTGTATTGATTTTTTCTTGTGTGCCCTCAGATACTGCTGGGTTTTACTTTTTGTTTTCAATAAAACAAAATTCATGTCATATTTCCTTTTTGATAGTAAGATAAAGCTCTTTTTCAGATTCAAGAATAATGATCATGGCTGTGTAGGCCTCACTGGATCCCAGACCCTGTTATAGGTGCTAGAGACATGAAGTCAAATAAAACCTAGGTCCTAGCCTCAAACTACCTGCTTTATTCCTATTACCCTTGAGGGCAAAATCTGTGACGGGGAGACATTAGCAGGGAGGGGTTATGACTTTGGGCTCTGGACTCAGACTGCCTGGGCCCAAATCTCAGTACCACCATCTACCATCTGTATGACTTTGGACTGATGGTTATAGAACCTCTCTATACTTCTGAGTCTTCATCTATGAAATGAAGAGACTAATGGTTCCTAATTTATAAAGTTGTTGGTCAGAGTAAATGGGTTATTACCCATAAAGCCACTAGAACAACACCAGGCACTCAGCAGGTGCTAACTAATGCAAGCCATTATTTTCATCAGCTTTACGATTATCTACCATTATATCCATACTGTGCTTTCTCTGTAACTGGTGTTTATTAAATCTCATTGGACTGATCAGCTGAAACACAAGTGGATGGGTACACACTCTATTGACTTTCTCATCTTGAGAAATGCTTGGAAGGCTTCTTATTGCCCTGTTTACATAAAATGTTCTTTCATATCATTTTTTGTTCTCTGAGCCTCCAAACTCAGCATGAGCTGCTGTCATTACAGACAAATGCAATCAGCCCTAATGTGTAGCTCCACTCTTTTCTCCATCACTCTGTTCCCCTCCCTTCAGCTATCCCACTACCACTCTGGCACTCAGATCTCATGCTTTAGGGAAAGAGGGGAGAGAGCACTACTCCATTAAATCAACCAACCAGGCTCCAGAGAACAGGAGTTTGAATCTTTTACCAGCTGGCAAGTCTGAAAAAAGTGGAGGGTGTAAAGAACACAAGAGTGTAACAGGATGAAACTTGGAAATTTGATTGGGGCATCCAGCTGAGAAACTAGTCTCAGACTTTCATCTTCCTATCACTTTTTGAAAGTTGTGAGATCTTCCCCTCCCCATTCCCCAAGATGGCAAACATCCTTACTAGTTGCTAAATTTATTTCCTTGAATCCAGAACAAGCACACACTCACACACACAGCTTTAGCTTCACTGGGGGTCTCAGCGGCTTAAGAATGTCTTGCTCTAATACTCACAGTTCATTAGACTTTCAAACAGTTGGCACAAAGTTAACCCTTTCTGCAGCTGGACATCTTCATTTCCATTGCTGATTAGCAGGACCCTAATCAAAGTTACAGATGTATGCAAAGAAATGCTTCAGAATTTGCCCTGGGAACAGGTAGGAAAAGACGGCAGGTAAAACTGATCTGAATCCCTTATGAGGGACAAGGTTATTGACAACACTTGAGTGATTGGCCAAGGAGTGATCTCACCTTTGTTCCACCACCTATTTGAGATCTGCAACATAGAATGCTCTTCCACGTTGTTCTCAAATATCTAAGAAACATCTAATCAATTTATATGCTATCTCAAGAAATAAGCAGCTAAGCTTGAATTGCAATGAGTTTCTTATTTGTGGCCTATTGGCCCACTAGCCAATTGGCTAGTCACCACTATGGGCAGAAAATAATGTAGACTATTGACAATCTAGAAATTGCAAGACTGAAAAAAGTGAAATTATTACCGTGGAAAAAAGAACTTAGAAAAAAATGCAGTTGAGGCTAGGGAAAAGTGAGGTTAAATGCCATTGAGCTGCCACTTACTCCACAGGCCAATAATTAAATAAAATAGAAGTTATATTGGTTAATTCTCCAAATGCCATTAAGGCACTTATTGTTATTCCCATTTTACAGATGTTGAATCCAATTTACAGAGGTTAAGTAATTTAAATAGTGCTGTACATTGAGTGTGATCCAGAGACATGATCTTCACCACAGTGCTGTATTGCCACCCCATTTTTTACCTGGCAGTGGAGAAAAAAGCCAAGAATATCTATCAGCTTATTGACCATCTGCTGTGCACAAGACAGGTGGGGGACACAGTAGCAAGAAATACACAAGTTCCTTCTTTGGGAGAACCACCCTCTCCCACTTATACAGTCCTGGCGGATGGTCAATCATGGTGCCTCACTTGATACCTATAAGGTCAAGTGACTCAAGCCAGGAATCAAAGTCCCCTCTTGAATTTCTCTATGAAGTGAATTTCTTATTTCTGTGGAGTTACTAAGCTAGGTATATGTGGGTCTAGTTTATAGTGATCACATTGCCCATGATGTAGAAGGAGTCTATATAAAGAATAAAGCTGAGCAGAGATAAGCAGATCCTCAAGGGCAGAGAAAAAGAGAGAGGAAGAGAGAAAGGCTTACCAAGAAGAAATTGAGGCCCTGAATTCAGCCACAGCTGAAGCCAGCACATTTTAGACTTTCCGGTTATGTCAGTGGCTGAATTTCCCCATGTGATTGCTGGTTTGATTTAGGTTTCTGATACTCGCCAAATAATCTTGACCTAAATAATTTCTATCTCTTCTGTAAAATGTTATAAGCACCTATGCATCAAAATAGTATTAATGGAGATTAAATAACAAATGTCTAGTGTAATGGTTAGGTGTTAAGCAGATGGTAGATGCTTAGTAACAGTTTCTTTATCTATTCATAGGACCAAGAAAGAGTAAGATGAAGGAACTCTACTAGTACTTTTATATTCAGTAGTATTTAACTCTGTTTCCCTTTGTCATGACTGCATAATATTCCATTATATTGAGATAAAATGAATTATTTCACCAATCTCTTATTGTTGGACTGAGAATTTTACACGGCTTTGAATTTTTCTCTCTCATAAGCAATTAGCCTTGCACTTTACACACATTTTAAATTATTTCCTTAAGATAAAAACCCAGAAGTTGATTATCTTCCTGATTTTGAAGGCAGAAGTTTCTAATTTTTTCCACATTAAATACATCCCTAACGTGTGACCTCTTATCTGAGTGAAAATTTTGAATTCCAAATTTGACTATACCCCAGGCCCTGAAATCTTATGCTGTTGTAGAAGAGATCTCCCAAAAAAGACCTACAAAGATAATTTTCTTCCCAGAGAATAAAAAAACTAAAATAAAAATAACTTGTTCTAAGGAGCCTGACATTGAAACATTTGCTTTGAAACTTGAGATACTAAGGAAACATCACAAACTTAATTCAAGCTGTGTTTAAGTACGCAGAAGTCAGGCTTTAATTATCAGGGAGAAATCCCCAAGACAGGCATAAATTTGCACAGCCGTGCAAGCATAGGCCCAGTACTGGGCTCCGCATGCCCTCAGCTTTGGCAGTATCCTTTCTCCCTGAGACTCAAAAAGTGAAGTTCAAAACCATTAACAGCTCTTCTTGCCAAAAATGGAAGAAAAATCAAACATACAGAAATCCCATGTGATTTTTTTTTAGCATAATGGAATTCTTTATAAGTTTCATCCTGGGGTATCTCCAATGCCTGCAGTTCTGTATGTGGCAACCCAGCAGATGGTCAGGGAGCAGCAAAAGTGGTAATAGTCTATCCAACTCTGCCTGCTGCAGTTGGCCTTGGGGAGCTTCTGAATAAATCTGGTGGCTCCTTTCAAACCCCTATTGAAGCCATCTTCCACAGCTTTCGTTGGCTTTGTTTGTTTGTTTCACTCATTCTGTAAATAGTTGATTCAAGATTGAAAAAACTAAGACCAAACCACATGGGATTTTTGTTCCTGATTAGAAGATACAGCTGGTAGAAGGCTAATTCTGGGCTTTATGAAACCCTCATGCATTAAGAGTTGGCACACTTTTGGGAACAGGGCAGGTGAGGGGGCCAGGGAAAGGAAAGAATTGATGACATTATGGCATATTCATGGAGACTCCCTATGGAGTGGTCTCCGACCTCCGGTCTTCCATTCTTCCATTCCATTGTTTCAAATAGAGCTATATTTAGCTATTATATCTCTGGCTTATAGAAATAAAACCTCTCTCCTCACATCAGCATTCAAGGCCCTCCTAAGCCTTCACATACTCTTCAGAGCCATCTCCTATCATCCCCGGTATTCCACGTTTTAGCCAAACTGTACTATTTGCCCTTCCCTAATCATGCTGTAAAAATTCCTATTCTGCATAGCTACTGAGCTGCTACCTGCCACCTGGAAGGTCTTCCTCCCCTCTTCCTCCCAGCCTATCAAAATTCAACTCATCTTCAAAGACCCGTCTCACAGGCTGTCTGTTCTATGAAGTATTTCTTCTCCACCCATGTCCTTACTCCCAAAGATAAGTGATTTCTCCCTCTTCTAAACCTCCCAGCTCTGTGTAAAAATCATTCTTTGTCAAATCCATTACTACTTTGCACTTTCATTGGATATGGTTTTGTCTTATCTCCCCCTGCTAGATATCAAATATCTGAAGAACAAGGATTATTTCCAACACAACTATTGTCCCCTAAAGGCAGGATTTAAAATGAAATTAATGACCTTCATCAAGGATAGGGTCTGAGTTTGCTTATCTACTCAACACACATTTGTTGGGTTCCTGAAAATATACATTCTAAGGGAAACAAAGAAACATATAAAAGAACCCCCCAAAATATAGAATACGCACTCTCCAACGTCTGGGTCTATAATATTGGAGGTACCCATCATGACTGTTACAGTTTAACATCAGGGTTTTGAAAATCACAATAAGCATCAGTGTTATTAAGACCACGCCTCATTTCAGAAGAGACTCAGCTTGCTATTTTAAAATGGTGGAGTCTAATTCTTCTCAAATACTCCCTTCCACATGCATACTAAAATGTATGGGAAATCTACCTAACCATGGGATCTTAAAGTTTTACTGTTGTGCACTTTGTTCTCATTAATCATTTCCTAAGAGGAAAATGAAATTACAAATAGTATACCTGCTGTCCCTGCAGTCTTTGTTCCTCTCTGAAAAGGTGGAATTTGGTCTTACTCTTACCTTTCTCTTTAAAATAGGTATTAATCATTGTGCTTTTTCAAGGTAAATTCAAATTTATAAACTTCCAAAACATCCTTTCAGTCACTGGTTACTAATGCTTACCTGTTTTCTGGTTGAGGGAGGTTACTTGATAAATACGTAATCTGAAAACTAAAGATTTACTCTTGAATAAGAGCCATCCTTTTAAAGACTCAGTTATGAATTACCCTCAAAGAGAAGGAAGGAATTAGTAATATTCTGTATTCAAAATTCAGAAAATTTCTAAATGCTCATAAAAAGACAGTATTTCTTTTCTACCACGTGTAATAAAATAAAGCTAATTCACCTAGACTTTATACTCTTGCTTATATAAAGTAATTTGATTGATACATAATAATTTGATGATATATGAACATATTCCTAAGGTGCTTAGTATTAAGTAAAACTAATGAAATGTTTCCGGAAGAAAAAACTTTTCTGGCTAGACAAGGTGACCCCGCCTAGATCTATGATCCTAGGACAATGCCACCCTTTCAGTTTTCTGCTTAGACTTTAGTCTCCTGTCCAGCAAAATGAGCTCCTTGAAGGTAGGACTGGTTTTGCTATCCCTGAAGAACCAGCTCTAAGTAGGACAGAGCTCAACACAGAGCAGACATTCAGTAAGTGCTCATCAAAGGAATGAACTCCAAGCTCCAATGGGTGTGTACATGGCTCTTTAACTAAAATTCAAACCCTCACATCCACTTGACTTTCAGTCCAAAGCAACCATACATCTATGTGAGTGTTCTTCTTGGGTGTTCTGGGACAGCAAAACAAGTGGCACTTTCAGTTGTGACTTAACTTGAAATCTTTCTAATTGAGTCTTGCTACCTACTAAATCAAATTGTTCCAAAGGCCTCCATTTTCATCAAAATTCCACCTTTAACTGTGCTTTCTTCTCCTTCTCCTCCTCCTCCTCCTCCTCTTCCTCCTTCTTCTTCTCCTTCTTCCTCTTCTTATTCTTCTTCTTCTTTTTGTATGCTCTCTGAACTATCTCTTTTGCTGTGAGATTATTCAAAGTCTTCTCTCCTGTCTAAAGCATTGTTCTTGCAACAGGGATCCGACACCTGCTGACTCTGAGTAAAGCATTATGCTAGGTATAGTCACCTAAGCCTGAGTCTCTCTATCCTCTCTTGCCCTGTCATTTTAAAGTTTATCTCTCCAAAACAGAAATACTTTCCTTTCCCAAAGCTCTTGAGTTAGGGAAAGAGGTCAGAAATTAAATGCTGTCTCATCACTCTTGTTTAGAAGTATAGAATCTTTATTGGTTTGTGAAAGTGGAAAATAATAACTCGTTTTGTCATTTAAAATTGAACAACAGCTAAGTAGAAGTGACAGGATAGATTTAAATTAGAAAGGTTCTATTAAATCAGCCGAAGTCAAAGCCGATTTCACTCCAGGAACTGTATGCATAAAAAGGTGTAATTATGAAAACTTGATATACTGCTACTTTATGCATGTTCACTTTATGAACTTAGACCTCCAGAAGCCTCTTAGACTTCGTTCTCATTTTTAATAAGTATTAGAATAAGGCATGCCCTGATGGAATTAAAGGAGGGAGGAGGTTTGTGTGTGTGTGTGTGTGTGTGTGATTTTTTCCTCCCTTAGTTCAGCAGTAATATTAAGACAAAAATGCAGCTATTCTGCTGAGTTTTGTGTGTGTTTTAAGAGTACTGCAAATAAAATGAACCTCAGGGAGTCAGCAAAGAAATTACAGTTTTCCTATTAGTGGGACAATGGATCCATCAGGGAAAATATCTTATTAATTGCAGCTTCTAAAGAACATGAGTGAGTCTCTCTGAAGTCACTGAGAATATTTATCTTTGGAAAAGGAGAGAATTTCAGAGAATTACCAGAAGATTTAGTAATCCAAAACCCAGGGCTATCAGTTGGGTCATGTTTCCATCAACAGAACATCACAGTGGACAATGCAGGTGAAGGGACAGTTGAGAATTAGGTCAAATGGAGCAGGTAACTTGTACCTGTCCATTCTACATGGCAGCCAACCTCAGAATGTTCTGAGGTTTCATCACACTTAAGATAAGAAGTCTATTAAGAGGCTGATTTTTGTATTCCATTTTCTCCCACCTCCAAAATAAATATTAATGCTGTGACCCCTCAATTTCTTGAAGCTTTAAGGATGTAAAACTAGAGTGAAAGGGATCAGAATGAATGCTGTGAGCAGCTTTGAGGTCATCATCACTTTCTACGTCCTCCCTCTGTTTTATCAGTGGAGGCCTAGAGAAGTTATCAATTGCCAAAGTCACACAGTTGGTTCACTGAGCCCTTCATTATTTCTCAGGATATCCAAGAAACACCATCATGTAGTTCAGGTCCATCTTGCCAGTTAGTTCTGCCATCTCATTGTTCTATGTCAATCTGGTTCAGGACAGAGGATGTGTGAAAGGAATGTGTGGGTTGTGTTGTGAATTTTCTTGTCATCATTTACATAAATACAATAGCCAACTTGGGGACAGGATGCCGCCACCAAATTGAGACAGATTTAATGAGCTTTTGCAAAGAACATTTATTTCTAAGACATTCTAAATTTCAAGCTACCAGGTGGGCCCATTGGTGGGTGAAAGCCATTAGCTGAATGTCAGGGCTTTTTTTCCCCCTTAGAATCTGGACTCTTTTCTTTCCCTGCTGTGGATGATGGAATCTAAAATATTTATGTGACTTTATAATGACTAACATTTGCAGGCACCTGGTATTTGCCAAAGTGCTTGACAGTCAGTGTTTACTAACAGGAAAATAACTACTAGAAAATCTGCCCTGTAATATCTGGGGAGCAAGTCCTTTTGAAGCTAGAGAGAGTGTTTTGGGGAACAACATTCAGGCCAATGATACAGAGTGAAATTTATTTCCCAAATTTTGCCTGCGGCCTCACACTTAAACTTTCCCATAGTTTCCTAAACTTCATTCCAAGAATCCAGAAGGGTAGTGTGATTACTGTGTCTTGCATTTATTCATCAAGCATTTATTAAGCATCAACTAGATGTTGAGGATGAAGGATTAATAAAACTCCACCCAAGTATGGGTTAAGTGCTCTTCCCATGATGCCTTGCATCTAGCCGTAAGAGAATGAGTAGTTCTCAGTGGTGAAGTGGGGGCAAAGTGAGGAGAAGTGGAATCTGGCAATGGGATACTGCTAAACATCCCATGAAGCAAAGGATACTCTAACACAACGATGAATTATCTGGTCCAAAGTGTCAATAGTGCTGAGGTGGGAAAACCGTACTGTAAGCCCATCTCTCTGGTTTATACTTGTTTGGTTACATATCCCTCTACCACCATATCATAAGATCTTTGCGTGCAGAGATCTTATCTTATTCTTCATTGTATCCCAGCACACAACACATATACAGAACTCAATACATAGTGTTGAATGAATTAATGAAGGTGGTGTCCTATCCCTCAGGGAACCCACAATCTCAGGGGTAGAGATAGATAGATAAGCAGGCAATTTAAGGATAAAATGTGCCCAGACTTCAAAGTACAGTCAGATAAAAGCTATTTTTGTGTGACTTTATAATTTATCATCCAAGTAGATAAATTTTTGGAAGTGTGGGTGAGCACTTTCAAATAATTAAGGCAGGGCCATAAGTGAATCCCTGCAACATGCCTCTCCCACATACATAAGGGCACATACACAGTCAACCCTACCTATATAGCCCACATGTTCCTAAGCACCCACGTTGAAGCAGGTGCAAACACTTCAGAGAATCCACCCCCACAAGCATGAGCTGAGTATTAGATGTATAGCAGAGTTAACAGGACCCAGAAAGGTTGACATTGCATGTTACACAGCAAAAAGTTAATGAAAAGAAATAAATAGATGCTTATTAAATGACGTGTTCTTTATTCCAGGCCCTCATTTCATACCCACCCTCTGCCAACGGCAATTTTCTCCTCTGCTTCTTGAACCTCTTCCTACCAGCCTCTCTGGCCTCCCAGATTTTTCTTCTTCCATGTTCCCCTGTTCCTCTTTCTCATCATAAAGATGTGGCACACTCTCGGCTCCTATTCCCACATCCATTAGCCCCCCTCAGTCACAAAGGGGTCTCCCTGCTTAGGAACCAATTAGAGATTGTAAATAAAAATAACTTTGCTCAGATATGCTTCTCATGGCTCCAAGCTATAGTGAGGGTTTCTTCAATGCAGTGGCTGGGATTGTGGGGAAAAGCTTTATAGAGAAAATAATATTCAAACAGACTCTGCTTACTCAGAGAAAATGTCAGTTTACTCAAAGGAAATTTAATCAAAAAAACATGGAAAATCACAAAAGGTCTGGACCTCATGTTTTCTCAGTGGGTAGAAAGAGTTGCCTTCACCAGGAGCATACTTTGTTAGGGGTCAGAAACAAAGATCTCAAGAGGAAACTTGCTAAAGAGTGAAGTGAGTAAGAGTGTGATTTATGGCTTTTCCAAGCCTAGACTTTGGAAGAAAGATACTGAGGCTTCACATTAACTTTTTCCTTTTTTGCTAAACTCTATTTCAGTAAAAACTAAACCAACCGTTTATAATCTTTAATGCAGTTATTGTGCAAATAAACATTTGTTCATGATCCAAGTGTCATTGTTTTATTATGAGCAAATACTAGAAACAATAACGTTACTATCTTTAACTTTAGGTAGAATAACTTCCTTCGTTTTGTAGTCTCTTCTGACACTACAGCTACAAAGAAATCCCCAAATGAGACTGTAATATACTGTGCTTTCTTTTACTAGATTTTACGAAGACCCTCCTTGACACAAGATCAACAGCATCCATCATCCTTGTATAGCCTTTGAGATTTCACAACTTTGCATGTAAGGTTGATATCAAGTTAACCTGTCAGAATGAAATGTTACTTGGTATTTAACATATTCTATTCCAATTGGCTTTCTCTGAGTACATGAAACAAATACCAAATGATAATTTATATGAGCACAAGAGAATTGGTGCTAATTTTAGAAAGTTCCTAGCCATTTCCCTCACCCAAAGTTAGAAAAGGAATTCTCAGTTGGAATGACTTTCCAAGTTTTTCTTAAAAACTGTATCATCATTGTTCTTAACAGTATGTCAAGCCAGTCCACAGTTTTCCATGCATAGAAAACACGTTATCTGGGGCTGGGCATGGTGGCTCACACCTGTAATCCCAGTACTTTGGGAGGCTGAGGCAGGCGGATCACGAGGTCAGGAGATCGAGAACATCCTGGCTAGTATGGCGAAACCCTGTCTCTACTAAAAACACAAAAAATTAGCTGGGCATGTTGGCACATGCCTGTAGTCCCAGCTACTCGGGAAGTTGAGGCAGGAGAATCACTTGAACCCAGGAGTTGGAGGTTGCAGTGAGCCGAGATTGCGCCACTACACTCCAGCCTGGGCAAAAGAGCAAGAATATGTCTCAAAAAAAAAAAAAGAAAAGAAAAGAAAAAGAAAAAAGAAAACATGTTATCTAAGCCTTCTTTCCAATCATTAGTAAACATGTTGACCAGGACAAAGGTGGACCTCAGAAACCCGTGACCCTTGAAAAGCCATTTCCACATTCACTCTACCCCTACAGGATACTTTTTTTTTTAAACCTAGTCAAACTGGCTGAACCAGTTTTTAATCTCTGATCTATACTATGAGGGGGCAAATCTCACTGAAAAGATTCATTGGTGACAGCTAAATGTAAGGTGTAGCGACACAAAGACTGGGCAGATCTGGGCCTGCTGGCAATTTGAAAACCAGATGGCTATGCAAATACAATTCTCAGACTCAGTTGTAAGGTAAACTGTGAACCAGGGAGCAGCATGTGGCTGGGTAAACGCAATGCTTAAATGCTGTCTGCATGTTTACCTTCAGATCTTAGAAACTGAAATCTTCCTAATTGAATTCAACAAACAATTGAATTGAGAAATTATTTATGTGCAAAATACTGCGCTAGGCCCTGAGGCCCAGAGAAAGTTGAATTATAGAGTACCCTGACTTTAGGGATATTTGGTTCACCAAGACCCACATGGAGAGGAAAGCCAATAGCTATATATGAAGAAAGGACAAGGAATTGAATTGATTCAAACCAGAGAAACTTGGGAACTGTTTTTTGGGAAGGGAGGGACAGGAGAAGGTCAAATGTGAGAAAAAAAAGTGGGCTTCTAGGGGCAAATACACTGGGAAGCTTTTTCAGTGAGAAGAGAACTAGAGTAATGGATCAGAAACAGGAGAGGGAAGAGGTAGTGTGTATGTGTATGAATGTAGGTATGTGTGAGTGGGGGTATGTGAATGCTTGTGAAGCTGAGTAAATTATTTAAAGTTGGAGGACTTAGTAAGAAATAAAGCTATTAGAAGTAGGATGGGCCTAATTGTAGTGCATGGATTTACATTCTGTAAAGGATTTCTGACCCCTCCTCAAAAAAGTACATGTTTCCAAGGCATGATGAATTCTAAGTCACTTATTTATACAATTGGAAGGGTTAAGTAGGAGACGGGTATTAGCAGGCCTGTGTTTTTAAAAGCTTTTGTTAACAATTAAATAATCTACTGGTAATAGCGTCAAGGAGGGGGATGTTTATTACGAGGTAATGGCAACAGATTAGAGACAGCAATAGAGTCTAATCACAATGTGAACTCTTTCTTGAAGGCTTGCTGCATGACAGACACAAACTAAGTGCTTCACATGCACTATCTCATTTAAAACTCACAGAAATCCTAGGAGTGAAGTGTTTTTATTCCCACTGCAACTAAGGCCCGAGATTTGTGCAATCCAAGGCTCAAGCTGGTAATCACCACCTCCTGTCTTCCCTTGGGATAGTGTAAGGTGGTGATTACCAGCATAGGCCCTGGACCTCACAGTTCTCACTTCACTTCTGGCTCAACCATTTACGAGCCATGTTACTTATCTAGGGCCTCACTTGAAATAGGTAGGGAGGAGGTGCTAACGAAGGCCCTTGGCAATTCAGCATGTGGCATGAGATTTTGTCATCAGCCAAGCTGATACACGCAGGTGAAGAAGTAGGTGTAAGGAGAGAGTGAGTTAGGTTTAGACAAGTCAAATCAAAGGAGCATAGGTCTTCCATGTGTGGATAGTAGCAAAGAGTTGAGGGGTGGATCTGAAATTCTGGTGAGGGATAAGAACAGGAAGAGAGAGGAGGTGTGAGAGTGGAAGCTATGACTTCAAGACTCATATTTTAGGGGTAAATAGGAAAAGGGCTCTCAAAGACAACTCTCACGAACTTAATAGCTGGCAATACTGACCATCAGATCTCCCATCTAAAAGATTTTGAAATGAGTAAATGAGAGGTTTTCCTTAACCATCCCTAACCAAAGAGAAAGACAGTGGTAGTTTTTTCCTTCTGTATAATTTTAACAAGGTAAATAGAGCCCAGGACCTGTATCTCAATGAAATAGCCATCCAAGAGCCTGACTTGCCTGCATGGCGGAACTTGTAGAGTTCAGCAAGGCAGATACACCCAGCCAATATGCTCAACTGGTAGAGTTTGCTTTGCTAGGAATCCTGGAATCACACATTCTCACAGTTGGGCCCCCAACTACCATCTTTCCAGCCAGAAACCTGGGTGTTTCCTATGACACTTCCTCTACACCCCTAAATCAAATCCCCCACTAAACTCCATTAAATCCGTCTTCTTCTTATGTCTTCCTTGAGTCCAGCTGCCACTTCCCTAATCCAGACTGTTGTCACCTCTTGTTTAAAGTTCAACCGAAATTTCCTACTGGTTTTCTCCTTCCCTCAAATCCAATTTCCATGGGGCAATATATGTACACTTGTTATCACATCCTTTAAGGATCTCTTAAAGGTGAAGGACCACTGTTCAAGCCATTTTAGGCTAATAAATTAAGGTCTTCATTTCCTAGGTTGATAAACTCACCAGGCTTGCTCCCATCTCAGGGGCTCCCTGCCTCCCCTTCCTTCTGCCTGGAAGGCTCTTCCCCAGATATTCACATGGCTGGCTCCCATATTTTCTTCAAGTGTTTATGCAAAACCCACCTTCTCAATAAAGTTTCCCTGGCCACCTCATCTGGAACTTCAGCACCCATTTCCCCAACATACTTCATTTTTATCTTTCTTTCCTGAATTATCGTTTCTCCAAAATACTTACCACTATCCAAACTACCACATCGTTCACTAATTTACCTTGTTCATTGTCTGTCCCCTACACAAGAACATATATTTGTCAAAGGCGGGGGTTTGTGTCTGCTTTTGTCCAAGACTATATTTCCAGTATTTAGAAACATGCTCAACATGAGGTGCAAAGTGAATGATCAATGATGTCTATTGACTTTTTGTTGTTTCTGTTGGTGTTTTTTTATGGTCCTGGATTATCTGGCTAATTTTCCCGGTTCTCATTTAAAGTGAATAAGTAATTTCAAATGGTTTCTGAGGTTGGTTCCTCATATTTAAAACACACACACACACACACACACACACACAGAAATATGCTGTTATCTGTCATTTTAAGAAAGAACACTCTAGTGTTTCTCCTTAGTCTTGAATGCCAAGTATTAGGGGGCAAAACTGGGGGAGGACTGTTCATTTTAAAAATATTAAAAATGAATTATGAATTTTCATTTGAAAGGTCTTCTCATTCATGCTTATAAATAGCTATTATGTGACCCAATTGAGCTAGGAGGTCTCTAATAGCCAAGGTGAAATTCATCCCCGCAGCCATTTCATATTGAGAAACAAAGAAGTTGGTGAATATTAGAAAAAAGAAATCCCTGCATTCATTACTTTTTTTATGAGCAAAGTTCATCAAAACCATGGTAGAATAGAACTCAGAGTTTTGAGAAAGTCCTGTTAGTCTTGCAGAAAATGTATATGTATTGATAATACTCAGGTGATTCAGCAAACACAACAGTATCTGTGGGAATGATAGCGTTCCTTTGCCAAAATGCATGGAATTAAGTGCCCTGGGGCAAATAAAAATGTGACTCAGAAAAATAATAACAATTCTTTCCTCATAGCAATACAAATCCAAAGTCAGGCATGACCTGTGGGGAGTTAAATGGCAGCGCAGACTTCAGAATAAGGTAGAGATAATACCAACAAAAGCCAGACCCACAATGCAGTACAAGTGTCTCAAGGGAGAGATTCAGCTGGGTAGCTATTGTGTAGTCTCCAGGACATGGAAGCATTAACCTAATACAAACATCAGCCTTTATTAACACAGTGCCAAGCTAGTCAGATACAGTTCCCAGTTAGTGAGTCTCTGGTTATGAGACCTAGTGTATTTTTCCAATTGTGGTCGAATGGGTTGCCATTCAACATGCATGGTCTCATTTCCAGAAAGGCTTCACTTCTGTCACTCGTGATCTGCTTTGCGAATTCATTCTTGACAAGTTAGTCTCGTCATACAGTTCTGGCAAATTAGTCTCATTATACAGTTCTGGCCTGTGGTAACTACATCTGGAAATACTGTTAATGGTTTACATATATTGTGTATTTACCATATGTCAGGCATATAATGAATGCCTCATATGTTACATCTCATTTAATCTTCACAACAGTTTTGTGAGATAGGTAGTATTGCCCATTTCACAGATTTGGAAAATAAAGCTTAGGTGGCATAGGGATCTTGGCTAAAGCCATACAATGAGTCAGTGAAGATGAATCCAGAACTGACTTCAGAACTGTAATAGTTAACCCCTGTACTCTACACTCTACTGCCTTTGTAAAGAATGAAAAGTGAAGAGACAGAGAAATGGTAAAGAAAGGATCCCTCAGGGATGTTTTCCACCACTGTCCTGAGCACAGTCAGAAAAGCTCCATACTAAATCAGAAAAACAAACTCAACCAGCCTCTGTTCCAAAGTGATACTTCATAAACTGCTTCAAGGGAGCACTGCGTTGAGAACCATTACCTTGAAACCCTTGGGGAAGGTTGGTGGAGGAGGGAGGGTGTATGTTGGGGACAGGGGTAGGTGGTTGTAGCACTAAAGCAACACCAAACAAAAGAAAGTTCCTGGTCATTCCAAATCAGTAACAGTAACATAGTAGAGTGCATTGTATAGTCATTGGTCATACAATCATTCAAAAACACGCATTTATCAAAACGAAAGCAAACACACACACACATAAGAAAGACGCAGAGAAAGAAAACAAAGCATTTCCAACCTACAGGCAAACTGCCATCTCATCAAAAAGCATAAGCACGAGTATGTGTCCATCTCAGCTCCCTCATGATCCCCACAGTGAGAACTCTTTCTGAACTGAAGCAATTCCAGTGTTCAAAGATACGTATTTTTATACAACACAGTCCTAAATACGAACCAACACCTTTATGCATGCACAAAAGCAAGGGCACCACTCACTCCAGGAGACTTGAAAGGTTTATTAAAGTTTACTTTGACTCTTGCTGGTTTTCTTATTACAAAAAAAGTTAAAACGCATCTCCCCTTGCGTATGATTGAACTCTCTCATATTTCCAACACATTTTAAAAGGTTATTGTGATTGCAAGTGTGGATTTCTTTTTAACTAAAGCTAGACACAATTACTTTAACAGGTACCATAATTTGGCTTTCACATCCTCTCAAAATCATCAAAACAAAGTACTTGCAAAATGTTTGCTTCCCAGGTGTTTTCCAATAGATTCAATATTATTTGCCATGGTGCATAAACTGAATGAGAATGGTTTGTGAAATATGGAATCAAGATGTTGCATATTTACCTCCAGAATTGAGTGCGGCTTTCTTTGTGCTCTGGAAAACACTTTCTATTTGGCTTCGTTTTAGTAATAGTGAAAAAGATCAAAAAATGGAATAATATTATGAGAAGCACTTAACGGGGGAGCTCTGCAAACTGGTAAAAGATCATTACTTCTTTAGCTATGTTCTGCAAATTTGTGTGGAATCAGGGATCCTCTTTATGAGTAAGAATATCTTATGAAGAAGCTTCCCTTTTTTTAGTAGTTAATTCCTTTTTCTCATCAACAGGACACAATATGGCATATAATTAGATTTCATTATAACAGATTTTAATATACCATAGATCATATGGTGTCCCCATAGCATAACTACTCATGACCAGATTCTAATAATATGCAAATTTAGCTAAGTGCATATTATTGGACTTTCGTCTGATAATGTTGGTCTTGATCCCCTGATATTCAGCTCCATGGTTTCATTAAGCAGCCAATTAGGAAAAAAGAGAAAAGCAGCATATATGTATTTCTTCTTTATTTTGGTAAAGGATTTTTACTTTATCTGCTTGTATTGATAAGATATGACACAGGAATTTGTGCTACAGGATTTACAAAAATACATTTGACACAGTCACAGTAAGGCATAATCTCAGCAAATCCTTAATGGTTGGGGACCCAGGCTCTGGAGTCAGACTGCATTTGTGCCCTGGTTCTACCACTCACTAGCTGGTTAACCCTGGATAATTTACTAAACCTCTCTGTGCCTCTGTATTTTCACCTGTTCGTTGATGATAATGATAGTACCTATCCTATCATCGAGAATTTGATGAGATTAGCTCATGTAAGTGTCACACGTGTCCGTATAGAAGACCACCTAAACAGGCTTTGTGTGAGCAACAAGGCTGTTTATTCACTTGGGTGCAAGTGGGCTGAGTCCAAAAAGAGAGTCAGCAAAGGGAGATAGGAGAGGGGCAGCTTTACAGGACTGCGGTAGGCAGTGGAAAGTTACAGTTAGAGGTGGTTATCTATTGGTAGCAGAGGAGGTCACAAAGTGCATAGTGGGGAGATCATAAGACTCATTGTCCAGAAGAAGAATGTCACAAGGTCAACTGATCAGTTGGGACAGGGCAGGAACAAGTCATAATGGTGGAATGTCATAAGGTTGGTCAATCAGTTAAGGCAGGAGATGGCTGTTTCACTTCTTTTGTGGTTTTTCAGCTGCTCCAGACTTCTTGGCTCCTCTAGGCCATCTGGACGTATATGTGCAGGCCACAGGGGTTACAAGGGCTGAGCTTTGGCTCAGAGGCCTGACATTCCTGTCTTTTTATTTATAAAATATAAGGTTATAAGAAAAGATAAAGAAAATATAAGTTTCTTCTGGGGATTATTGGGGTAGAGGCGAAGTTTCTCAGGACTGCCTCAAGTGTGACCAGGGACTGTGTGGACACCTTAAAGAAAATTTTATAATGAGTTAGTCCAGTAAGTTTTGGGTCTAGGGTGCATTTTTATGTAGCTAACAAGGTGCCAGTTGGCATATTTTTGAGCCTGGAACTGCCCTAATAAAATAAGTTTTCTAAAAACAGTAATCAGGCATATTAGCTTTTAATGTAGGCGGAGATGAGTTTTTAGGCCAAGGAAGGAATGATGTTTTACATACCAAAGCCTTTCATCCACATTTTCCATCACATGAATAGGATTCCCTGTTGTTAAGCCAATGATCTATTATATTACCCTTTTCCCATAGGTGTGAGTGGTGGTCTGATTGGAAAAGCTCAATAGTTCTGATTGCAGATCCTACTCAGGAGAGATAATAAGTAAAAGAATCTTTGTCTCCTGGATTAAGGTGAGGAAGAATGAATTTTCCATGATCTAAGAACCACTTGCCCTGAGTTGGAAACGACTGGTAGAGCAGGTTTTCAGAAGAGGAGTAGGTGGGGGTGATAGAGGAGAAAGAAAAATACTGGCATTTTGGAGTGAGGGCTGGAATATTTGCTGGTGCGGAGGCCTTTGCCATTTCTTTTGCTGTCCTGTCGGCATAGGCATTTCCTTTAGCAATAAGATCAGTTGGTTCCCAGTGTCCTTTACAATGAATGACCCCAGCCTTGGCTGGCAGGAGAGCAGCCTTAAGGAGGGCCTTTATTAGAGAGGCATTGATAATGGAAGAATCTTGTGTGGTGAGAAAACCTCTTTCAGCCCAAATGGGCGACATGGTTATGGTAGATGTGGAAAGCATATTTGGAATCACTGTAAATGTTAATGTGCATTCCTTTGGCAAGAGAGAACTCATGAGTTAAAGCAATCAGTTCAGCTTTTTAGGGGTAGTGGAGGGAGAAAGTGCAGCAGCCTCTATGAGTATGAGGCGTGTCCCATAGCCTCATACTCACAGAGGTATGGGACACGACAGCATAACCAGCTTTAGCTGGCGAGATTTGGCTGGGTATAGAGGAACTGCCATCAATAAACCAAGTGTGGTCTGGGTTTGGGATTGGAAAAATAGAAATATGAGGAAAGGGAGAAGATGCTATGTGTATTAGGGAGATACAGTCATGTGGCTCAGCATTTATGTTGGGTGTTAAGTGAGAAGCTGGGTTGAAATCAGGTCCATGGGTAATATTTAGCACAATGCCTGGTATATAAAAACTACCCAATAAATGTTAAAAGAGGGAAAGTAGGAACAGAGTTATTTTCAAGTTGAACTGGCAGAATGAGACCTACTTAAATGCAAATGAGACAGAATGGCAATGTATGCAAATGGGGCCACAGACTGTAGTGGATGCTGGAGTAGACTGGGCAGTTTTTATGGAGGAGGTTTCCTCACAGGCTAGGACTTGCTTCTCAAAGTATGTCCAGTGACAGCACTGGCATCACTTGGAAGCCTGTTAGAAATGCAGACTCTGACCCTCTTCCAGACTTACTGAATTAGAATCTGCATTTCAACAAGATGTCCGGAAGCTTTGTCGTGCATAAAGTTGAAGAGCCTTTCTCTAGGACACATCTTCCTTCTTAAAATGTTCAGGCCTGCCATTATCTCCCATCACACACAGCAGCATTTACAAAAGAATAATTCTGGGGGCAGGGAGCCTACACTCCTAAAAATTCCCACTGCAAAAAAAAACTGCAAATGTGAAATTCTAACAGTTATATATTGGAAATATGATAGAACTGGCAAAAATAAGTCAAATCACCTAAATAAAGCATGCAACATAAGCTTTGATTCAATTACTATTTATGCCTAGACAGAGTAAAAATTACAAATTTTTTTCATCCAGGCTGAAATGAAAACCAAGGAAATATATGATCACTTTCTTTGGGAGGGATTGGACAGAAGTCCCTGGTACTCTCAGATTTACGAAAAGCATGCATGCCCCTAGAAGGCAATGGCATTTCAGTCACATGTTTCCTTCTGTATATCCATGCCACCGCCCGCCCCCCACCGCCCCGCACCCGCCACACACACACACACACACCAGATAACAACACAACATTTTGGTGGGTTGCCCTGCATAACACTACACATTGCGGAGAAACAGACACATACACTTAAGCTTTATCCACAACTTCCCACTTTTCTTTAAGCACCTGTTCAAATCTTGCATACCAGAGACACAGAATCTTTTATCTGGAATAATTTTTAGGAAATAGTGGACAAGAACAAAAGGGGAGAACTGATGGGGAAAATACTAATATCTGTCATTTGCCCGATGCCTAGTTGTGCAAGACATCGTCCTGGAAGATTATCTATTACTTTTTAATTCTTGCAATAACCTTCTAAGACAAAGTATAAATTCTTTATTATTTCAACTGAGGAAATAAAAGCCTATGAAGTCAGATATATTGCCAAAGGCTATGTGCCTAAGAAGTAACATAACTGAGCCTAGAACCCAGGTCTATCTTCTCCTTCCATCTGTCAGAATAAAAACATCTATGAATCTACTAGTCATCTTCTTGAGGAATGGCTTCTAATTTGTAATTCAAATGCAATATTTTTTTCTCACTTTCCACTTCACATGATAAGTGGGGAAGTGGCAAAGGAATATTTTGAAGTCAGACTGAATTTAAGCTGTAGATGGTAAAGCACAGGATAATTTCCTCCTTGGTATTCAAGAAGTTCATTTTAATCATCTGTTGCAGGCTGACAGATGGGTTGATATATGACAGAATAATGGGTCTTCAATTCTAGAAAGGCATAAGGAATGCTTGAAAAATAGCAGCTCTTTTCATGAACCTAACTGTGTAAATGCCGCTTGCTCATTTGCAAAAAAAAAAAAAAAAAATTGGTGGGAGCAAGTGTGAAACATAGTCACAATCCTTCCCCCAAACAGAAAATTTTTCGTAATTGCCAAAGGTCAAATGCAGTAAAAATAGGCCTATTCTAAAATCATGCCAGAATTTTCAAATTTAGTCACTTAAAAAAGCATACAAGGGAAAACCCATACACAAAGAAAAAATAATAAAAACAAATTTTTAAAAAACCTTCTTCCATCCCTATCCCCAGCCATTGAATTATCTTTATTATGAGTTTCTTGTATCCTTGAGGGAATTTAAGAAACATGCCGATATTTGAGGCCTAATGATTTTTCCTTTAAGCGTCTCTACCAAATGTAAAATGTCTTCCCTTTCTTCTTGTAGATTCAACGTGTGTGTGTGTGTGTGTTTGTGTGTATATATATGTGTGTGTGTGTATGTGTATATATGTGTATATTTTATATATATAGTATATATATATAAGTATATATATACACTAATAAGTTACTAACAGCAGATATCTGGCTAGGCACTAGAGACACAGGTGATTAAGATAGTCCTATGCCCAAGGACCTTACAGTGCTTTTTGCCGTGTAGCAGTATGATCAAGGCATTCTTTATCATATTAATGGCTCATTCTCCTACACAAAACTTCAGATGGCCCTGCATGTCTTTACACTGTCACACAAGTTCTTTTCCAATCACGTACTGCAACCAAAAGAAATATTCACACACGCACAGACTCCACCTATACCCTTAAATGCCTGGTTATTGCTAAATAGGTTTGAAGCTCTACCTACAAAGAACTAGTAACTTAACACTTTAGGTTGGAAAAGTTTGGGCCATAATTATTTAACCTCAACAGAGTGATCCTATTTTCAAATTAATGTCAGAATCCAGTTTGAAAAAAAATATTAAGTTATTTCAGTTGAATTCATGGTCAAATGTCATTGGCCATGACTAAATAGGGCCATGTCACTTGATGATTGCACTGTCTTCACCATCATCATCACAATCATTAATGCAACAACTAAAATATCCCAGTCTCCATGCTTAACATTTGTATTTAATTTTAATCCTCACAATAACCCTGTAAGGGAAGTACTCCTGTCCCATGTCACAGATTTGAACACCGAAGCCCGGAGAACTTTAAAATCCATCATCAGTTTGGCTTCTTCACTGCATTATTTCCAGACACAGATACCAACTTTTCCATGTCCTATCTGGGAGATTACCAGTAGTGTAAATAGTAAGTTAATAATAGGATTATGTTTTCAAAGGAGTATTTGACAGCCTGAATTTATATCAGCAGTTTCTTCCCACTCTAATATTATGTAATTCTGGAGGATAAAGATGTGCAATTTTTTCTGGTTTTGGGGAAGGTGTTTGCCAAGAACATAAAGCAAAGTTCAAAGAGGATCTTAATTGATTCAGAAGGTGGCACTAGAAAGGCCTGCTTGCAATTTATTGATTGATTGATTATTGTTTTATTTTTTAATTTGGAGATGGGGTATCCTTGAGTTAATTTAGGTATCCTTGAGGTAATTTTCGGATTACCTCGGAGCAGTGCCTATTCACAGGTGCAATCAGCACACTATGGCCTCAAACTCCAGGCCTCAAGGGATCCTCCCGTCTCAGCTTTCTGAGTAGCTGGGACTACAGACGGGTGCAACTGCAACCATGCACAGTCATTTTCTCAAAATTTCTCAGTGTGGTTGCTTGAAAAAACTTCCCATAGAACATATCCATTTTCAAATATAGGTTACTGGTGGGGTAAGTTCAACATACTTAGAAAAATTAAAAAATTACTTTGAATTGTGTAATATTTTAATTATCCATGCTTCTACTATCTGCCATTGTATGGAGAAAAAATCTTTGTTGTGTTATCTGTTTTTTTAAAAAATAAGTTTGTGTCTGTTTGTGTGATATCACATATATACATATATGACTTTGAATACACACGTCTTGGAATACACCTTCACAGATGGTTTGTATAGATACAAAAGAATAAATTGTGAGGGGGTAGTTTTGTTCGGTTGATGAAAAACATTGTAGTCTAGAGTACATATGAGAGATGAAGTTCAAGTCTGGTTCCTTCTGACTCCAACCTTCCACTGTGTCTCCTGTAAGCTACACTTCCTCTAGATGTTTCATCTATATGCTGCCTGACATCTGGTGTTTTCCAGCTATGTTTATAATGCCCAGATGTTTTGTGTCAAGTAGATAAGGCTAGTTGTTAATTAACTAAATCTTAGCATTTTCATCTAGCTGATTCAATGGCAGCCCCCAAAATATTTTGGAAGTGCTAAAAAAATGCATAAACGTAAGAAAGATTGATATGGTGTTCAATAAGCATCCCCAAATTTCCAGATTCACCTTTAACTAACTATACAAATTTATTCTTTTCCCAGTTATTTTAAAGACATTCAACCTGGTTTTAACAGTTGCCTCACCTCTGGTCTAAGATCTTGGGCTTGTTATTTATTTCCCCACTTATTGATGGATGTGTCAAAACCGACAACCAATTTTTTGGAAAGGATGCTATTTCCTATATGAGATAGTAATTCATTTAGAAACACTCAACAACCCTCGTTGCTTTCCTAAGCTTTCCTAGCAAATTGCTAGGGTACCAGAGTCCAGAAAGGCAGGAGTACTCTTCTACCAGCATTTAATTGTGTGAACTGATCCACCCCAAACCTCTTTACCCCTTGGACTCAAGCTTGTCTTTCTAAGAGGGATAGGGTTGCAGGTGGACAAGTATAGAGAGACAATAATCTCAGCAGCCATGTGAGCCACCAAAATTCCTAAGAAACAAGCAGTCTTCTCCTCATGCTAATACCTACCTCTCCAGCAAATAGCACAAGGAGTCTTTGGTCCTGGCCAACCCAGTATCAACACGCATTTTTCCTAGGAAAGGGACAAGCAGGTAGTAAAGAGGAGTCCAACACTCCCTCTAGAGGCCAATTCATAGGCCTTCCAGATAAGCCATTTTGTGTTGTATTTATTATTCAGCGTGAGTCCTGTGTCTCCTTTGAGAACCATCCAAGGACAAAACCTAAAAAGATCCTGGATGAAACCAGATTTGTGTCACTTTCTGTCTCCCTAGGCTGGTCAGTACTCCCCAGATATTGTTTTTTTAAATTTCCAAAACACCAAGGCCTTTTCCTACAAAGCTATTGTCACTATATGCAATTATACATTCTTTTGTGATTGATTAATAGCTCTCTCTTCTACCATAATGAGTACCAGGACCATGTCTGTTTCTATTAACTACCATATTTCCAAGACCTGGCACCTAGTAGATTTTCAATAGAGATTTGCTAAATAAATGAGTAAACCCACCTAATGTATTTGGCCATCAAAACCCACTGGATAATGCCTATATACTTTTCTATATTGTATTTTTAGCTATAATATATCACTGAATTTCCTGTATCAAGACTAATTAATAGAATGAACGTTCAGGAGCTGGGCTAAGCATTTTATTGCATTACTTGTTTTATCCTTGGCAAAAATACTATGAAAATGTATCTCATTATTGCCCCTTTTTATAGCTGGAAACTGAGGCTTCCTTGGGTTCTAGCGCTACTTAGAAAGAATTGAAATTCAACCTCAGGACTGCCTGATTTCAAAGACTGCAGACTTAACCGCTATGTGATAATTCCTATTCTAAAAACCTATATATAATAAGACCAACGTAAAAAATTCTCAATGAAGATCAAGCAGAATAATGAATGTAAAGGGCTTAGCACAGCATCTGACCCATAGTAAACATAGAATCAATAGAGCTATTAATATTAATGCTACTACTAATACTATTAATTTATTTTGAACAGCTGTTAATTTGCTAATGTTACTATTAACTTGCTTTGAAAGGTTTGTGCTAGTTGTAATAAAAGGATTAGGCAGGACCAATGGAAAATTAAATCATGTTTTGAGGAGTGTTTTTAATATATGATTTACGACAGTATTGCAGAAAGCTAGTGAAGACTTTGCATCTATTCTGAGTTCACCAAACATCCAGGAATACCTCCCTCTTGCACCAGGATTATAAAATCAATTGCCCATAACCGAAATAAAGAGAGAGATGCAGGGGATCTAAAAATCTTCTTTTCACAAGAAAAGTTAAGAACAAGAAATAGAAGGTATCTGTTCTACAGCTAAGCAACCACAGATTAATTGATAAAGTTATCTGGGAACAGTCTAGAAAAGAAAAAGTGCAGTATGTCAATCACAATGAAATTTAACTTCGGGGAAAAGGCAATGAAACCCTACATTAATTCTCAAGCATCAGCCAGATTCTTCATGCATAAAACAAGATGATTGATTATTACCCAGACCTTGTAACAGAAGAACATCAGCATCTACTACATCTCTCTTTTTGCAAAATCCTGATTAATTGGCAGTATGACAATAGTGTATCTTGCAGTTCTTACATGAAACAACTCAGGCAGTGTAGAGATTGGAAAGATATAGGCCACTGGAGGGAGGAGAACAGATCTCCCTTGGCTGGTCTCCCCCACTCTCTTCTATTTTTAGAACAGTACCCAGCCCATAGCAGGGAAGATGATAAAGTGTGAACAGATGACTTGGAAAAGAGACAGAGACAACAATGGACAAACAAAAAAATCAGTGGGATTTGGAGTCAAACAGACCTGAGTTTGGTACCCAACCTCTCTACTTACTTAACTTCTCTGAGCCTTTCCTTCTTCATTTGTAAAATAGAAAAACTAACAGCTACTTCGCAGGGTTGCGGTGAAGATGAAATGAGGTGGAAAAGGTAAGGCATCATACCTTACATACGGTAGACCTTCATTCAATATAATGAGGTTCACCTTCCAGTGAGGGACACAGACTTCGGAGTTTAGCAAACCTATGTTGCAACCAAAGTTCGGCAGCTTAGTAACTCTGAGATGTCTAGCAAATCACTTAATCTTTCTGAACCTCGACTTTCTCACCTGTAAAATACAGTCAATAATAGTCATCTCAAAGTGTCGTTATGAGAATTAAATGAGTAATGCATGGAATGTTCAGTGTCTGATACGTAGTAACAGGTAAATGATGGCCATGTTTATATCACTGCTTAATTTTTGTTATGAGCCTAAATAATCATGGCCTCCTAAAAGCAATCTTGTTTTTATAAGATTAAGAATATAGACTGTGGAGCCAAACTCCCTCGGTTGAAATCCTGGCTGTGCACCTTTCAAACTGGGTTTAAGTAATGTATCCCAACTATAAAATGGGATTACAATAGTATCTACCCCAAAAGGGTTGCTGGGAAATTAAAGAAGCAAATGTATGTAAAACTTCAATAAGTGTTCTCTAAGTGTTGGCAGCTCTCATCATCATCACCATTACCAACACCACCATTATCACTACCATCATTATCATCATAATCATCTCTTGAAGGGGTCACAAAATCATCTCCTTAGAAACTGCTACCTCCCAATTAAAAATATAACAGCAATAATATTAATTGAAATTTATTCCAGCTATGACAATATTGAAAATATAGGCAACCTGGTCCCTTATCACTTCTGTGGGCCGCTTCCTGCAGAGAGCTCTGCCTGAGCTCAGAGAAAACCATGCTTGGAGGAGGCACACAGACCCCAAGTAAGGGATAAATGTGGAGCCTCCAGCTCTTGGATGTCGGAAAGAAAAACTGAGGTAGGGTGTGAACCAGAGGCAATTCAGAGGCACTTTTCCAAGTAAGTGTTTTGCAAAGGAAGCGGCTGCTACCCAGAGTCCTTGGCTTATTAGATGGGCGACAACCATCAAAAAGACAAACAGGGTGGGAAGTTCTCATCCAAAATGGAAAAGCCCTAACTCACATGCCAAGCTCCTTGGAGCTGGCCATTTGCATATGATTAGAGACTTTCTGACGTCAATTTCTCCTCTCTGGTAAAGATAAGCTAACTTGATGGCTTGACCACTCTTACCCCAGAATTCCTTTTGCTTATTTAAAACACCAGGCCTGAGCAGGCCTGGCTTTCAGTGAGGTCTAGAGCTCACCCAGCAGGTTTAAGCCACTTTGCCAGTGGATTTGTCATTAAAGATTACAAAGTCTAGGGGATTAGTGGGATTGGTCTAAGCACATTCAATGTCAGGAAGAAGAGGGACTGGTCTCCTGGAACCAAAAACTCCAAATCTGGTCTAAACTCATTTCATTTACCTCCAGAAACTGGGTTTGTGTTCTTACTCATAAAATACAAACAGTAGTAATATCTGCATCATAGAGTTGTTGTAAAAGTAAAAGAAATGGTGCATATAAAGCATTTTGCATGGTACCTAGTGTGTGATAAGTGCCTGATGGTGGTGGGACCTCTGAATCTTTTAGTCCTCTCTTTTCTTTGTCCTCCTTTGGAGGAGAGAGGGAGCTCTCTTCCTACTCTCAGACACTGCCGCTACCTCCTCCTCCTCTTTTTTCTCTTCCTTCTCCCTTCTTCGTGCTCCCGTCTCCTCACTCTCCTCATCCTCAATTCCTTCCCCCCCTTCTCTTCCCTTTCTTTACTTCCTTCCCCCTCCTCCCCATTCTCCTTCCCCTAACGCTCCCCCTTCCCCCCTCCACTTTGTCTTCCCTATCCCCCTCCTGTCTCTCCCTCTTCCTTTTTCTCTCCCCTGTTCTGCTCCTCCCCTCTCTCATCCTCCTTATTTTATCGTCTACCAGCAATCAGCCTGCCATGTCTTGTTAACAGAGTGGTCAAGCCAGCCTTTCTCCCTACACCTAAGAAAATGCAGCTCATGCTTGGCAGGATTGCCCCCGTGGGCCACCCACCTCCTTCTTTGGGCTGCCAACACAGAGGGCCCAAGCCTCCCTTTGGTCACACTGATTTGCTTTCAGACCAGACCACTGAGGCAATGAATTGGGTGATCATATGAACCCAACTGTGGGACTCTACAGGCCAAGAGGAATGTGGGAGGCATGCTGGCCTTGTCAAAGCTAAGCTGTGGGATGGCTTAGTTTTGGACCATTTCAGACTAAACTACCAAAAGAAAGTGTGGCATCAATGAACCCAAACAGGAAAAGGGGCGCCACCGTCACTTGACCATGGATATAAATGTGCTTCCATTTGTTAATTGTGGATTAGAACTACGCTGTCCAATAGGATAGCACTGGTAACATGTGGTTATTAAGCACTGAAATGTGGTTATTATGAGTTAAGATGTACTGTAAGTGTAAAATACACAGTGCGTTTCAAAGACTTAGTACCGAAAAAGTAAAATAGCATACTAATAATTTTAGATTGATTATATGAAATAATAATTTTGGTGTATTGGGGTTTGTTGTATTAATAAGTTATATATTAATATAATTAATTGCATCAATTTCTCTTTGCTTTTTTTTAACTGTGGCTACTTTAGAGCTTAAAATTACATATGCAGCTCCTATTTGTGGCTTGCATTAGATTTCTTCAGGTGTCCTCATTCCCTGCTCTTACCACCAGGGCCACAATTATTATTCTTTAAATTAAGTCATTTTTAAAATTTAAATAAATATGTTTTTAAATAAGACCCCGGACCACTATTGAATATAGAAATCCAGCATTATTAACATAGTTAGAAGACAAACATACAAATGAATCAATAGAAAATAAACAGTGCTGTATTCTAGCTACATAGGTACACCATTGCTTACTTGAAGGATCTGAGCCTGGAGCCAGTTTTCTTTGACCAAAAAAAATGAAAAGATTAGCACTTGTTAACTAAGCATTGAAAATGGTGTAGCACCCAACTGAGACTTTACTAGTCAGATTGAAAGGAAATTGGGAAGGAGAACGCCTTTCTCCCTATGTAGGGATGCATCAGTGTTGTTTATTGCTCGTTCCCACCAGGATAGGCAACCCAAACTTCAGAAAACCTGGGCATAATGAAAAAACACTCACTAAACAGGGAACCCAATGTCCTGAATTCAAATCTCAGTTACCTATGACAACTTGGACACATCACTGAATCTAGTCTCCCTCACACAGCTGTTGTGAAGGTCATACGATCTTCGCTGAAAACTGTAGGTGCTCTCTGGAAGTCAGATGTCGTTATTATTAATACTTAAAATGAAATAATGAAACAACACCGTCAGTGGATAGAACAGAAAATTGTTCTGTCTATCCACTTTTCAGCCCCCTTCCAAGACAACTCCAAAGCTCTGCCCCCAGCTGAGCTACCACCTTGCTATTTGCTTTCTGTGTTTCCTGATCCATAGTGTCATTCTGAAATTCTTGGAGGCTGAATTAGCAAAGTGATCCATTTACAGTGTGGATGGGAGATACTGTCTGGACTGTCCACTTTCTAGTGTAGTCTCTCAGTACAAAAGTGTCAGCAACAGAAATAAATAACAAAGCCATCAAGTAGCCAAAACAGACAATAAAGTCATTGGATTAAAATATTGGTTATATATACTAATAGGTAGAAATTAAATATTTGTTTATTTTTTATCAATATCCAGTGGAGTTGCTTGTGCCACTATTAGAAAGAGATGGAGACAGGTTTGCCTGGTTCTGAAATGCTAAATTTTCTGTCACCAAAGATGACCCCCTTTTCTATACCCCAGGGTGATCCCAGACACCCAGATTCATACTATTAATTACATTTAGCAAAAAATATGTTTGCTAACAGCAACTTATGAGAAGTGAGGGCAACAAACTAAATGGAAACAAACCACCCAGCCAACACTAAACCAGGCTGCTTCCTTGATTGAGGAAGCTGTTTCTTGGTTCACTGAACAGATACTTAAAACATATTGCAGAAACACATCCAGGTTTCATGTCAAAGTTCTTTAGGTACCGATTGAGATGAACAGCTCAGAGTACATTTATGAAACATGTAATGAACTACGGGCAAATAAATCTCTTAATACTCTTGCCCGCAGTTTCTTCATGTGTAGTATAAGGCCAGTGATGCCTCCTCTGACTATTTTTGGGGTTTTATGGGACCACATAGAACACAAGTATGAGCGCCTTTTGGAAGCACTGAAGCACATTTTGAAGAGCAGCCTCTTCACACTATGGGAATAAATAACACAAGAAAAGTGAGCAGAAAAGGTCTTCAAAGGCCTAATGTATGTATGATAACCTAGAAGGAAATGTTAAAAATGTATCTTCCATATCCACACTATCTCTGTTAGACAGACAGGGAACATATTTGTAAACAATTGGATTCTTGTTTGAACCATCAGAAGGAATTCACTTCTCAAGTGTGAGCCATTTACTTCTCCTGATACTACTTAGGCAGACCATTACATAGCATTAAATAAACGAATGAGAAAGTTACCCCATATTCAATTTAACTGCAAGCCTTCTGCTTAGGTCATGCTAGTACAGTCATGTACCCCATTATGGATGTTTTGGTCAACAATGAATCACCAATAATATATGATGGTGGTCCCATTAGATTATAATGAAGCTGAAAAAGTCCTATCCCCTGGTGACATCATAGCCATCATAATGTTATGGTAGCATAATCACTCTATTTTAAAAATTAATTTAGTGTAGTCTAATCATACAGAATTTATAAAGTCTACAGTAGTGCACAGTAATGTCTGTCCTAGGCCTTTGCATTCAACTTCCAGTGCTGCAAGCTCCGTTCATGGTAACTGCCCTAAGTGTACTATTTTTTATCCTTTATACTATATTTTTACTGTAACTTTTCTGTGTGTAGATGTGTTTAGATACACAAATACTTATCATCATCATGTTACAATTGCCTGCAGTAATCAGAACATTCACACGCTGTACAGGTTTGTAGCCTGGAAGCATAGGCCATACCGCATAGCCTAAGCATATGGTAGGCTAGACCATCTAGGTTTGGGTAAGTGCACTCTATGATGTTCACACAGTGATGAAATCACCTTTTTTTCAGAATGTATCCCTGTCGGTTAAGTGACAGATGACTGTATTTCATTAATACTCCTCTAACGCATGTTAATCTCCCAATATAAAAATTCTAGGCTCCAAAGCCTTGGACAACCATCTCCAGCTAGAATTTAAGATATTTTATTTTTACTGTATAGTATTTATGCTTGCAATTTTCTTCTATCTGTGAGAAGCTATATTGGTTTAACATTTATAGTACACATATAATTTCTAAGTAGTACAATAATTTCTAAGATAGCTATGTAAAAAGCATAATTTGCTTTAAATGAAATATTAAGCAATAACACAGGAGATATGTGGACAAAATCAAAATTGTTTAGGTAGTACCAAACTGACTAAAATTTAGAGAACATCAGTTAAAGTTATTATTCACATAAAATATGCCAAAAATCATCTTTCTCCCAAATTTTTGGAAAGCTTGTGATACGCTGTGGTAGTCAAGCCAGCCATTAATTATAAGGAAAGTATTTAAACTGTCTATGCTTTAGTTTCCTCATAAGTAAAACGGGGATAATGTAGTACCTATGTCATAAGATGAATGATGTTTTTAAGCACTTAGCAGAGTGCTGGTGTACAGGAAGCACTCAGTAAATACGGACAGCAGCTACTGCTGCTGCTCCTAAAACAGCCACCAGTTCTGGAGAGCTTCTGATCTCCTCTCTGCCCTTCTACATCATGCTCTGTGCCAGGGGGGGACAGGCATGGGTCAAATCAATGGGATCCCTGCCCTCTGGATACCAGCTGGGTTTGGCCAGTGGGGAGCCTCAGCAGGAGGCGGGACAATGTAGGGAAGTGGTGTGAGGTTCTTTGTTCCCACATCTCACTTTCTGCAAGGTATCCTCAAACTCAGGTTTATGCTTAATATGGTTTGGCTGTGTCCCCACCCAAAATCTCATCTTGAATTTTAATCCCCTAACTCCCATAATCCCCATGTGTCAAGGACAGGACCAAATGGAGGTAACTGGATCATGGGGGCAGTTTCTCCATGCTGTTCTCATGTTAATGAGTGAGTCTTATGAGATCTGATGGTTTTATAAGCATCTGGCATTTCCCTTGCTTTCACTTCTCCTTCCTACTGCCTTGTGAAGAAGACGCCTTGCTTCCCCTTCACCTTCTGCCATGATTGTAAGTTTCTTGGGCCTCCCCAGCAATGCAGAACTCTGAGTCAATTTAACCTCTTTCCTTTATAAATCACCCAGTCTCTGGCAATTCTTCATAGCAACATGAGAAAGGACTAATACAATGCCCAAAGCCAAAAAATACAGAAGTTCAGGCTTATATATTCTTCAGAATTTTTGACCTAGTGTCCCCTTCACCATACTTTGCTTAGTTAAAGAAAACCTGCCACAGCCGGGTGCAGTGGCTCACGCCTATAATCCCAGCACTTTGGGAGGCTGAGGTGGGCAGATCACCTGAGGTTGAGAGTTTGAGACCAGCCTGACCCACATGGAGAAACACCATCTCTACTAAAAATACAAAATTAGCCTGGCTTGGTGGCACATGGCTATAATCCCAGATACTTGGGAAGGCTGAGGCAGGAGAATTGCTTGAACCTGGGAGGTGGAGGTTGTGGTGAGCCGAGATCGTGCCATTGCACTTCAGCCTGGCAAAAAAGCAAAACTCCGTCTCAAAAAAAAAAAAAAAAAAAGAAAAGAAAACCTGTCGTGAGGCTACTGTCTGAAACCCTTTGATGTAAAAATTCTCAATTCTTTTTTTTAACTTTTATTTTATGTTCAGAGGTACATGTGCAGATTCGTTGTATAGGTAAATTGCATGTCACGGGGGTTTGGTGTACCAATTATTTCATCATCTAGGTAATAGAACCCAAAAGGTAGTTTTTTGATTCTCACCTTCCTCCCACCCTCCACTCTCAAGCAGACCCTGGTGTCTGTTGTTCCCTTCTTTGTGTCCATGTGTATTTTAATTTTTCACTCCCACTTTTAAGTGAGAACATGCAGTATTTGGTTTTCTGTTCCTGTGTTAGTTTGCTTAGGATTATGGTCTCCAGCTCCATCCATATTGCTACAAAGGACATGATCTCATTCTTTTTTTATGGCTGCATAGTATTCTGTCTTGTATATGTACCACATTTTCTTTATCTAGTCTACTGTTGATGGGCATTTAGGTTGATTCCATGTCTTTGCTATTGCGAATAGTGTGGCAGTGAACATACACATACATGTGTCTTTATGGTAGAATGATTTATACTCCTTTGGGTATATACCCAATAATGAGATTGCTGGGTTGAATGGTAGTTCTGTTTTTAGCTCTTTGAGGAATCACCACACTGCTTTCCACAATGCTTGAACTAGTTTATGCTCCCACCAACAGTGCATTAGCATTCCTTTTTCTCTGCAACCTTGCCAGCATCTGATTTTTTGTTTTGTTTTGTTTTTACTTTTTAATAATAGCCATTCTGACCAGTGTGAGATGGTATCTCTTTGTGGTTTTGATTTGCATTTCTCTAATGATTAGTGATGTTGGGAACTTTTTCATATGCTTCTTGGCCATATGTATGTCTTCTTTTGAAAGTGTCTGTTCATGTCCTTTGCCCACTTTTTAATGGGGTTCTTTGTTTTTTGATTGTTGATTTAAGTTCCTTATAGATGCTGGATATTAGACTTTTGACAGATGCACAGTCTGTAAATATTTTCTCCCATTTTGTAAGTTTTCTGGTTTACTCTGTTGATAGTTTCTTCTGCTGCCCAAAAGCTCCTTAGTTTAACTAGTTCCCATTTGTCAGTTTTTGTTTTTATCGCAATTGCTTTTGGTGTTTTCATCATGAAATCTCTGCCAGCTCTTATGTCCAGGATGCATTTCCTAGGTTATCTTCTAGGGTTTTTATAGTTTTGGGTTTTACAGTTAAGTCTTTAATCCATCTTGAGTTGTTTTTGTATATGGTGTAAGAAAAGGGTCCAGTTTTAATCTTCTGCATAGGGCTAGCCAGTTATCCTAGCACCATTTATTGAATAGGGAGTTCTTTCCTCATTCCTTGCTTTTCTCAATTTTGTCAAAGATCAGATGGTTGTAGGTGTGTGAAATTATTTCTAGGCTCTCTATTCTGTTCCACTGGTCTATGTGTCTGTTTTTATAACAGTGCCATGTTGTTTTGGTTACTGTAGCCTTATAGTATAGTTTGAAGTTGGGTAAAGTAATACTTCCAGCTTTGTTCTTTTTGGTTAGAATCACCTTGGTCATTCAGGCTCATTTTTTCCAAATTAATTTTAAAATAGTTTTGTTTTAATCTTGTAAAGAATGTCATTGGTAGTTTGATAGGAATAGCATTGAATCTATAAATTGCTTTGGGCAGTATTGCTATTTTAACAATATGGATTCTTCCTCTCCATGAGCATGGAATGTTTTTCTATTTGTTTGTGTCATCTCTGATTTATTTCAGTAGTGTTTTGTAATTCTCATTGTAGAGATTTTTCATCTCCATGATTTGCTGTATTCCTAGGTATTTTATTCTTTTTGTGATTATTGTGAGTGAGCCTGTGTTCTTGATTTGGCTTTCATCTTGGATGTTATTGGTGTATGGAAATGCTACTGATATTTGTACACTGATTTTGTATCCTAAAACTTTGCCGAAGTTGTCTGTC
Source organism: Nomascus leucogenys (assembly GCF_006542625.1). Taxonomy (NCBI): domain Eukaryota; kingdom Metazoa; phylum Chordata; class Mammalia; order Primates; family Hylobatidae; genus Nomascus; species Nomascus leucogenys. The sequence continues at coordinate 76,939,172 of NC_044401.1, read as the reverse complement.
GGATAAAGGAGCTTCTGGGCAGAGACTATGAGACTTTCCAGGTACAGAATCATATCATCTGCAAAGGGGATAGTTTGACTTCCTCTCTTCCTATTCGGATGCCTTTCATTTCTTTCTCTTGCCTGATTGCTCTGGCTAGGACTTCCCATACAACGTTGAATAGGAGTGGTTAGAGAGGGCATTCCTGTCTTGTTCTGGTTTTCAAGGGGAATTCTTCCAGCTTTTGTATATTCAGTATGATGTTGGCTGTGGGTTTGTCATAGATGGCTCTTATTACTTTGAAGTATGTTTCTTCAATGCCTAGTTTGTTGAGTATTCTTAATATGAAGGGATGTTGAATTTTATTGAAAGCATTTTCTGCATCTAATGAGATGATCATGTGGTTTTTATTTTTATTTCTGTTTATTTGGTAAATCACATTTATTGATTTGTGTATGTAGAACCAATCTTGCATCCCAGGGATAAACCCTGCTTGATCATGGTGAATTAGATTTTTGATGTGCTGCTGGATTCAGTTTGCTAGTATTTTGTTGAGGATTTTTGCATCTATGTTCATCAAGGATATTGGCCTGATGAAGAGTGTTTTCTTTTTTAATTGTGTCTCTTCCTAGTTTTGCTATCAGGATAATATTGGCCTCATAGGATAAGTGGGGAAGAGTCCCTCCTCCTCAATTTTTTGGAATAGTTTTGGTAGGAATGGTCTCAATTCTTTATGCATCTGGTAGAGTTTGGCTGTGATTCCATCTGGTCCTGAGCTTTTACTGGTTGGCAGTCCTTGTATTACTGATTCAATTTCAGAAGTCATTATTAGTCTGTTCATGGATTCATTTTCCTCCTGGTTCAATCTTGGGAACTTTCCAGGAATTTGTCCATTTCTTCTAGGTTTTCTAGTTTGTGTGTATAGAGGTTTTCATAGTAGTTTCTGAGTAGTTTCTCCACTCCATTTTTGTGGAGTCAGTGGTAATATCCCCTTTGTCATTTCTGATTGTGTTTATTTGGAACTTCTATTTTTTTCTTTAAAAGTCTAGCTACCAGTCTATCTATCTTATTAATTCTTTCAAAAAACCAACTTTAAGATTCATTGATCTTTTGTATGGTTTTTCACATCCCATTTCCTTCAGTTCGGCTCTGATTTCAATTATTTCTTGTCTTCTACTGGCTTGGAGATGGTTTGCTCTTGTTTCCCTAGTTCCAATAGTTGTGATATTAGGTTGTTAATTTGAGATCTTCGCAACTTTTTGATGTGGGTGTTTAGTGCTGTAAACTTCCTTCTTAACACTGCTTTTGCTGTGTCCCAGAGATTCTGGTATGTTATGTCTTTTTTCTAATCTTTGAATCATTTATTGACGTCTGCCTAGATTCCATTATTTACCTAGAAGTTATCCAGGAGCAGGCTGTTTAATTTCCACCTAATTGTATTATTTTGAGTGATTTTCTCAGCACTGATTTCTATTTTTATTGCTCTGTGGTACATGAACGCGGTTGATATGATTTTCAAAAATTTACTGAGGATGGTAAAAATTCTCAATTTTAATTACATTATTATTTGATCTAATTAAAATCTTGTTGCTGTTGTAAGGGCAGATTTTGCCATGTGAAGTTTTGTTTGGGAAAACCATTGGCCAGTGCCTTGATCATTTGCTCTAATTATAAAATGAGTTTTTACATACATAAGCTTATGTAAAAGAAAAGTAATCTCTAATTCTACCATTGCCACTTGATATATTCTTATGTAATGTTATATACATCAGTATATATTTTTTAACAAAATTGGGATCGTTTTATATATTCCTTCATTCATTCTTTCACTCAACAAATGTTGATGGCACCTCTCTGCCAAGAATCAGAAGTGAGCTAGGTAGTCAAAATCCTTGCATCCATGGAACTAAGATCTTATTGGAAGAAGTAGGCAAATAAACCGTTCCAAATTGTGAAAAGTGCTGAGCAAAAAAGAATAAGGGGATAGAGAGAAAGGTTTAGTTTACATTTTAATTGCAGGGCTCAGGGAAGTCTATCTGCGGAGGGGACCACTAATGAGGACCAATTAAGGTGATAAAGCAGGTCATATGGCTATAAGGGATAAGAAAGGAATTCTGGGCCAAGGGAATAGCAAATATGAAGTCCCTGAGGCAGGAATGTGCCCTTCTACACAATGGCTCTAAGGGATAGGAAAGGAATTCTGGACAGAGGGAACAGCAAGTGCAAAGGCCCTGGCCTGTGTGCAAAGGTTTCCACACTACTATTTCCACTTCAGTCTATCAGAAACATTTCCTCTTACAGCCATTCATTTCAGAAATATTTATTGAGCAGCTGCTATGTGTTAGGCACCATTCTTTGTGATGGGCAGACAGTAATGAACATCATAGGCAAAAATCTGCCCACAAGATACAAGCAAGTAAATATACAATGTACCAGTTGGTGAACATGAAACTGAGAAAAATGAAACTGGAAAAGGAACATAGGGAATTTAACATAGGATGCTATTTATATGTGGTGGGCAAAAAAGCATCATGATACAATGAAATTTGAGCATTGATTTGAAGAAAGAAACAAGAAGGAGCCATGTGGGTCCCAATGGATGGGAGTGCTCAGGGTAAAGCTTTAAGCTACACATGCTCTTGGTGAGTTTGAGCAGCAGACAGAGGGCCTATGCAGCTGGAGTGATCATAGGTCCCTGCTATGGGGCATGTAGGCTCCTGCTCCATAGCCTTATATGATTTATATTATTGTTGTTGCTGTCGTTATTGCTTTTATTCGTGATATGAAAGTTTACATTTATTTGTCACTCACTATTTACCAGGCATTGTGCTAAACATTTGATTTATACTAACTTATTTTATCCTCACTATCATCCTACAAGAGGGTTACTGTTATTATTTCAACTTACAGAGAGGTAAACTGAGGCCTCAAGTAGTCTAGCAAATGGACACATGGGTAACAGGTAGTAAGTTTCAAAGTAAGGACTAAAACCCAGGTCTGCCTAATGACAAAGTCTGAACTTTTAACTCAGATAAGAGAAACTTAGTTATATTACTGATGCCTCTTTACAAAATGGCACTAAGGGATAAAAGGTTGAACCAGCTTCTTAAAATAACATATTTATTCCAAAGACATAGATCCTTGACTTCAATCAGAAGCTTGTTTATGGGAAATGACTTCTTACTATTTTTTATATTTAAATTAAGCAGGACCTCAAATCCTTTTTTTTTTTTTTTTTTTTTAGTAATGAGATCTCATCCTGTTGCCCAGACTGAACTGGCTGGAGTGCAGTGATGCAATCGTAGCTCACTGCAACTTCAAACTCCTGGGATCAGGTGATCCTCCCGCCTCAGGCTCACAGGTTGATAGGACTACAGTCATGCCCCACCATGCCCAGCTAATTTTTAAATTTTTTGTAGTGATGAAGTCTCACTGTGTTGCCTAGGCTTGTCTTGAACTCCTGGGTTCAAACAATCATCCTGCCTTGGCCTCCCAAAATGCTGGGATTATAGTCAAAACCAACTTAAAAAAACTTTTTAGTGTCTTAGTTTTAAATAGGAAGATCAGTATTCCATAAGGCAGATGGCCAGGCTTAGAATCCTTGCTCCTCCACTTATTAATTCATGACTTCAAGCAATTTGTTTAACCTTTGGTGTCTCCATTTCCTCAACTGTAAAATGGGGTCAGGATTGGTATCTATTTCATGGTGCAGTTGTCAGGATTAAATGAGTCAAAACATGTAAACTTGGAATAATACTTGACACATAATAAGAACTCAATAAATGTTACGTATGAATATTATTATTTGAACAAATAAATCTAACATAGTTTTCTCCCATTTCCAATTGAAAGGTCTTCACATGACTATTCTTTAAGTGTTTCCCCATTCTATGGGCCTTTCTACAAGTCTATTTCTAATTATGATGAATATAAATAACGAAAACCATCATACTATAGGTAATGCTTTAAGGTAACTGTGGGCCCTAATTAATATGTAATATCAAGAGAACAGAGCCCATATTTTGCATTTTTTAATCCTCTGTAAGACCTTCCTCAATGCTCAGCACATTACTCAAAAATTTCTATTTGAATAAAAGCATGAATGAATGAAGGTACCAGACTGAACATGAACAGAAAGTCATGATTTGACACAGTCAATCTGGCTTATTTATTTGTAACTATTCCACTAATTTCAAATTCAGACCCAAACAATTGAGTTTCTTTATTCCAAATGTTTGTATTACTGTTGAAACAGCTGTAGATATTGTATTTGTTTGCTTATTTATACCTCTCTACCTCATCTCAGAAAGGCTCATAAGGACATTTAAAAACCAGGGTGGAATTGAGTGAAAATGAAAAGTAAAAAGAAGAAATGGAATACAAAACAAAATAAGGAATCAGGTTCAAATACCCATGCCATCAAAACCCTATGAATGGGTCACACATTGGCCCTTAGTTTTCTAGAGCCAACATGAAAAAAAAGGTAAACTGGTGAGTTACATAATTCACAACAGCCACTGGATGGAGTGACTTGCAGAAGATTCGGCCACTCTTAGTAGTGAGACCCTCCAGAACATTCTCCACAAAGATCACACCTAACAAATGTCTGGCACCACAGCATCTTTAGAGTGTAGAAGTTCCTTCAGTGTAGATCATGGGATCATGATGAAAAGTAATTCAGCCACACCGTGAGAGCAAGATACAGAGCAAGTCAGATGCACTATGCCCTCGGGCAGGAAAGAAACACATGCCAAATTTTCTACTTGAGGAGGTTATTATTAAGAACAAAAGGGCAAACTGTTTCTATTGGCATATCAAATATACTTTTTTTCTCTCCTGGTCGGCATTTTTATTATTTTAGATAAGCAGCATGCAACATTTTTACAATAGTCAAACATATATATAGTCAATCTGAATTTTTTTTATACTATGTTCTAATGGTCTAAATCTTAGACATCTCTCCCACCTGCCACCCCATCCGAGTCATGAGGGAGAATGAGAGATGTAGCCCTCATCATCAGAAGTTTGGAGATGGTCTCTACAAAACTCATCCCGTTACATCCTAGAAATTTCGTTTGATATGCATAAAAGCTTCTTTCCCCTGCGAACAGCAGATGATTTTCAGGGTCAGACAGACGTAGATTTGAATTCTGGCTCTGCAACTTTCTATGTGTACCTTATATCTGTGAGTTTCAGCTTTCTCCTCTTTAAAATGGGCATAAGAATACTGTCTAATATGATTATTGTAAGAATAATTTTATAGAAAACCTCTCACCCATAGCAGGCACTCAAAAACATTACAGCTCTTATTGTCTTCCACATAACATAGTTCCACAATGGTTAACATATTGGTTAACCAATAACATATAGATAACACATTGGTTTGTTAAGTGAACAAATGAAAGAATGAATGAATGAATGAGTGAACACTGCCATCCAAGAATCTTAAACAATTAGCAGATCTGTCTAAAGGTTTGGAATCATGACAGCTTGGTGGTTAAGAACTTGGACTCAGTATTCAGGTTGCCTGGACTTGAATCCTGATGCCATCATGAATTATCTGTGAAGTCTCAGACAAGCTTTTCAACCATTCTCTATCTTAGTTTGACATCTGCAAATAGGATGATGTACCATTCCTTACAGGGATGTTGTAGGAACAATTAGGTGTGGGTTATAAAGTCCTTAGCATCATTCTTGGGATAGAGTAAGCATTTAATAAATATTACTGTTATTATTTATTTTATAGAAAGATAAATACAATATCATAAAGCTTTCTTTTATTTGTTTTTCTAAATGTTTTCCCTGTTTCCAGTGCTATGGGATTTTAAAATTTTCCAAAAGGCAAACCAAATAGTTATATAAACAAATCCACTTGTTTCTAGAACTCACATTTTCTTTTACCATTTTCTATTCTGATTTGTTTCTGTAGGACTTCATTGTCACTGTAGCCTTTTCGTTCTTGTGGTTGGTGGGTTCATCAGCTTGGGCAAAAGGACTGTCTGACGTCAAAGTTGCAACAGATCCCAAGGAAGTATTGCTACTAATGTCAGCTTGCAAACAGCCATCCAACAAATGCATGATTGTCCACAGCCCTGTTATGTCAAGCTTAAACACTTCTGTGGTAAGTATTTTTCATCTGTGCTTTACTGTTCATATCTTTGTTTGCCAGTGAAAATAGTAAGAAAAACATCTCAGAAGTCATCCTGAAAATTGTTGCCTACAAAACTAGGCCAATCGAAAGGTGAGATACTTCACCTCAGGTGCAGGATGATCACTTGGCCCTCAGGTTTTTTATTGTCAGAATCCATCATTTGTAATGTTGCCAATTAAGGAGTTTTTATTAAGAACCCCGCAGGTATTGGCAGCTGCTGCTTAGGTGACAGTCCAGTTGAAACTCTAAGCCAGAAGCAAATATAAAATCTGAACTTTGGCCAGATGCGATGGCGCATGCCTATAATCCCAGCACTTTAGGAGGCCAAGGTGGGAGGATCACCTGAGATCAGGAGTTCAAGACCATCCTGGCCAACATGGTGAAACCCCATCTCTACTAAAAATACAAAAAAAACTAGCCAGGCATGGTGGCTCATGCCTATAGTCCCAGCTACTCGGAAGGCTGAGGCATGAGAATCACTTGAACCCCAGAGGCGGAGGTTGCAGTGAGCCAAGATCAGGCCACTGCACCCAAGCCTGGGCAACAGAGTAAGACTCGGTCTCAAAAACAAAAACAAAAACAAACTGAACTTTAAGGTTGAAGCCAGACAAAAGTTAAAAGGAATATTTGAGCGCATACAAGTTCCTGGGGAGAAAACGCTGTTCAAGCCACATGTAGTTAGAGTACACCCAACTGATTAGAGAAAAATACACAGACCTAGTAGGATGAAAAAAGAAATTCATAATGTAAAAAAGTACTTATAATAGCCATGGTAATTTTTGAATTTTCTCCATGCTTCTGGTTTAGTTACTTTATAACTTTGGAAAAGCTGCACTGTATTAGTTGAACAAAGTCAAATGTTATCATCAAGAGTACGGCTCTTACAAGAAAAGAGAAAATCTGACAGTTAGCAGGGACACTAAATTGGATTTTTAATTTATAAGTATAAGAACTTGTATTATTCCAAAGAAAGAAGCTGTATCTGAGAAATACATAAGCAATAATGGCAGCAAAAAGCAGCAGTTATCGAAGAATAGAAGGCTCAGCAGTGTTTGCTGAAAGAACATTCTTTAGCACACCCTAGAAATAATTATCTTTGCTTCAAGATTAACCTGTGTTTCTACAGCTTTCTGAAATTCAATCTGCGAAGGCACTTAAGAAGAGAAAAAGGGTTGCTACTCTGACTGGACTGTGATTTCTGCTTTGGTGAGATAGTAAACATGAAAATAAACTGCATTAGGGTCTCACAAGCATTTTTGTTCATTGCTGACCACACTTGTAAATGAATACTTTGAGGTATACATTACCATATTTACTTATACTTCTGTAGTTTATTTATAGACAGTATTTAATGAAAGCTATTGCAACCCTGATCTCAAAATCTAACAGGACAAAGATAAAATTGCTTGATATGTTTGTTAGTTTAATAACTAAGCTCCCAATAAATTATGACATTCTGCATGGTTCTTCTAATTCCACTTCTGATATATCTAATAATTTTTAGACTAAAAGATAGAAATTATGAATGAAAAACAATGTGATGTGTCTCCTAAAACCAAAATAAAGAATGAATTGAAACCAAATAATGTGATGTGTGTGAAAGGACAGGTCCAGTGGTGGTGTAGTGATGTATCCATATCAGTTAACAGTCTTCTAGTTCCTAGTGACAGAAAACTCAATTCAAACTGGCTAAGGCAAACCAATCCTCACATCCCTAAAGTCTGTTTTTGCTGTCCACTTCTGGTACCAATGTTTGTATGCATTAGAATAATCAAAGCTGACTCTAACTACAACAGGAAAAAAGTATTTGGAAGGATATTAAGTAGCTCATACAACTTGATGAAACCTGAAGAAACAGGTTCTAGAAAGAGCAGAATCTAGAGCAGAATGAGAGTTCTAGATGTTCATTACCAAATAATTGTTTCGTACAGTTGCCGTTAGTGGAAAGTTTTACCTAACCTTGCATTGCTCTGCTCAAAATGCAAAGCTCCAGGAGAGAGCTCAAGCCATTTGACTGAAACTTGGCTCTGCAAAGAAAGTCAGATTTCTATTACCAACAGCAGGGGAAAGGACATTAATCAACCAAAACACAATATTTTTATTACAAACTGTTTGGCTTCAAATCATATTGAGCTAGCTTATGCAAAAACTGAAAATAGTTGGAAAGACATTAAAAGTGTGTCTTCCCAGGGCAAAACCCAACAGCCAAGAACTGGAAGACTGTCAGGAAGCTGGACAGTTCTTATCCTCCATCTCTCATCTCTCTTTCTTTCTGCATCCCTGTCCCTTTCTGCATGTTTGTTACATTATTCCCTCTTTTCAGATGAAATTTTATTTCTTTTTTTTTCATCCACACAGCAGAAGATAGCCACTCTACAGTTTCTAAGTTTATATGTATTTTTTAAAGAAATGGCTTGGACTGAACGAAAATCACTCAGGTCCAATTGCAAATTTCTGGTAGAGAGAATCTCTTTTGCCCACCTTAGGCCAGATGCCCACCTCAGTCTCATCAGTTATGAATAGAGGGTTTGGAGAATGCTGTCGTAGAAACATGGCTCAGAGAACACACTTTACTGGGCAAACATAGGTTTTGGAATAGGAGCCAGACACATACCACAATAAATGACCTCTACAAGTAAACGAGTCAGGAAATAATAGTAATATTCTCTACCTTGGTAACAAATTTACTATCTTCAAAGCACTTTGGCACCTATAATTTTACAGTAACATCAAAATGTAGGTAAGATATCCAGATACTACAAATACTGGGAGCTGAGGTAAACTGTCTAATCCTTAGTTTTATCATCTGTAAAATGGGGATAATTGTACAACAGACCTCAATACTGTTGAAAGAATTCAGTGAGATAATCTATAAAAAAAATACTTAGCATCATGCCCAGCTTATGGCAAATGCTCAATACATGTCAACTGAAAATGGCTACTAAAATACGATCATTCCTTAATGTCATACAGTGTTAGAGCCTAAATAGAGGAGGAAGAAATAATGTTTTTAAGTCTCTAAATTTCTTTCAAAGTTTCACTGAGCACAAAGAGTTTAGCCGTAATTTCAACTTCTGCTTCTCCAGCTTCACTCCAGACAAATCTTACTACATCTTTTTAGACAATCTAGATCTTGTCTCCCCATTTTTTGCATGTTATGTACAGTGTCTTTCAATCTCTCCTTCTGTTGTCCCCAAGTCTGAGCTTGAATCAAATTCTTACCCCAATTTCAGTTGCAACAAAATAGCAAAAAAGAGTTCAAGGGCCCAAGTGACCCTAAAATGTGCCAGCCAAGAGATCTGTGATGCTGGAGTAAAAAATCAGTACTTAAATATGCCCCTTGAAATGCCTTGTTTATTCCTTGATGTAGAATTTCCTTGATGTCCAAGCTTTTCTTCAGCATCCCTTTTAAAAAACCAAATAGTAACAAGCAAAAGAGAGAGATCAATAGATAGGAAATAGCTAAAATTACATCCCTGGACAGAGCCATGCCTGAAAAGATCCTTGATAATTTTTCCTGCTCTCCCCTCCCCTCCCCTCCCCTCCCCTCCTCTCTTCTCCTCTCCTCTCCTCCCTTCTCCTCTCTTCTCCTCTCCTTTTCTGTTTTCCTTTCCTTTCGTTTCCTTTTTTTCTTTTTTTTTTGAGACAGGGTTTTGCTCTGTCACCCAGGCAGGAGGTGCAGTGGTACAATCATAGCTCACTATAACCTGGAACTCTTGGGCTCAAGGGATCCTGCTGCCTCAGCCTTCCAAGTACCCCTTCTGAGTACCTGCGACTATAGGCATGTGCTAACATGCCCAGCTAATTTTTTTTTTTTAAGAGACAAGGTCTTGCTATGTTGCCCAGGCTCCTCAGTAATTTTTTATACTCATATATTGACATACACTTCTAAAGGTGCAATTTAATCAAGATCCCCCTTTTAATGGAAAATATTCTGGTTACCATACACATGGTAAAATGGTCCTGTATGCAAATTAGAGTCTTGTCAGTAATTAACTAATTTATTTTGTTCAAGCAACTACTATACCTTATTTGTGTTTTGTATGTCCCTCAGCAGGTAGCCTAGAGCATGGCACAAAATAGGTTCTCAATTAGTGTAAAAAGGAAGGAAAGAGGATGCAAGAGGAGAGAAGGAAGAAGGAGGGAGGTCTGGATAAACCAGTCTTTAATTAGATTGGTTGGTGGCCTAGAGAGTTGATTTTGGCTATTGTCTCAAGAACATCATCTCATTGTTTATGCCTCAGTTCAATTTATGCTACAGTAAAAAAAAAAAAAAAAAAAAAAGGCAGCAAAATACAATTCACGGAAATATTTTAGAAAATAATTCAGAGCATAGTTTACCATTTAGTAAGTATTTGCTAATGTGTTCAGCACTGTCCAGCTACTTTACACACATCCTCTTTAATCCTCCCAACTGTCTTCCAAGAAAGGAATTCTTGTCTCCATTCCATACAAGAAACAAAACAAAAACAAGAATGAAGTCTACAGACTAAATGCCTTGTCCCAGGTAGCAGGGCAAGAAAGTACAGTCCCCAGGGCACTTTGATTTCAAAGCCTATAGAGATTACTCCAAGACTAAGATTCCATTCATGTGCTGCTAAAATGTTGAAATATTTTGATAGTCTCAGCTCCGAGTCTCCAAGTCCCAGGTTCTTGACTACACCAGTGCCCCCTCTGCCACCACTACCCACAAGCCACTATGGATCATCTCACTGTCCAGAAACCAAGGGATAGATTTTGACGCAGCAAAGGACTTCCAGCACCCTACTCCAGGACCGTGGCCACTGCCCCAAGTCCATTTTGATTGCTCAGCGTTGTGCTAGGGGGTGGTGATTAAATATACTTTAATGTTATCACAGCTTTGCATTATACTACTGTTACCTGTCTCCATTAGGGGGCTGTTAAAACAGACTGCCTGTAGTTAATTCCCAAGTCAATCAACCAGCCTTGGAAAAGGCTGCAGAACAAGCCATGGAATGAGGACTTCTGTTTGGGCCTCATGCAAACCGTTCTGCTTCCATCAAACCTTAGGCCCTGGGGAAGCAACACCCAGTCCTCTGACTCACTGACACCCTCCTGGAGAGTAAGAGGAATTTCCATAGGAAAGTTTCACATCCAGTTCTTAAGAAAATATTTTACACTTCTCTGAAACCTGCACTTTATTCATAGTCTGGTTTCAGCATTCACTTATCCCTGTGAGAGGCACAGAAAGTGCAATTATTCAAGCAGTCAACCGCTCAATATGCTATCATGCATATGCTTACTTGCATATCACCTGTACCATTGCTTACCCTATATTTTTAATTGACTCACTTTCTTTATATGATTACAATAAATGGAAAAGCAAAAGCAGTATCTCTAACCATAAAGAGAAGATAGCCTTATAAATGAATGCACCATTATTAAAGTGAAAATTCTCAGCCCTGTGCCATCTGGAAATAATCTTACACACCATGAAGGATACTTTATTTGGAGAATAAATGATGCCTTAAGTAAGGTTTCCCAGTTATGGAACCAGAAGAGAGTTTGGATCACAGATCTACTACTCAGCAAGCCACGTGACCTTAGACAAGATTTCCACATCTTTAATATGGGTATGACAATAGCAACTTTTTCTGAGACTGATTCTTAGAGCAAGTGGATTGATACACATAAAGCCCTTTATGTAGTGCCTGACATGTAGTGCATCTAATAAAGGTCAAATATTCTAAATGAAATACCAGTTCCAAATGGAAAACTTGGAAGAGGACTCAACATTACAGTGAAAAGTGATTCTTTTGTATTGTGAAGGATTTTTCCAAAATTGAAATTTTTCTTAGGTTTTTGTCTAGTCTATCAATTCATTGGCTTTGATTCTCCTTCAGGTCTTTGGATTCTTGAACTTTATTCTCTGGGCTGGAAACATATGGTTTGTTTTCAAGGAGACTGGCTGGCATTCTTCGGGACAGAGATACCTTTCAGATCCAATGGAGAAGCACTCCAGCAGCTATAATCAAGGTGGTTACAACCAAGACAGCTATGGATCAAGTGGTGGGTACAGTCAGCAGGCGAGTTTGGGGCCATCCTCAGATGAGTTTGGCCAACAGCCTACTGGCCCCACTTCCTTTACCAATCAGATTTAACAGAGTAGCATTTGCATTCTTCTGCAGATCGCCTCACCACCTTCCAATTCAGTAGCAGAAGAATTTTTTAAGGGTTTCAATCAATTATTAATGCAGAGAATATTGAATGTAAATCAGAGATCTCTAGTCTTCATTAAGGCAGAATGTCCTGGGTTGTGATAAATGATACTTAGAGATGAAACGACATGAGGAGATATATTATTCATCATAGATGGCTAATTGGAGAGTACCTTGTTATATATACAGATACTTTCATGGTCATTTTGTATGTATGTTAAAGTAGTAGAAGTATTTTGTAGCTTAAAGTCTCTAGTATGTAATATGCATAAAGTAAATCAAATAGCATTGAGTTTTCTTAGCATTTTGATGTGAAAGATGTTATAATAATTTCTAGAAGACAATTTGGTGTATCACAACATGCATGTCTTATTTTTTTTTTAGTTTTAGGTCCTATAGGACTATGAGTCTCTAAGTTATTTGTTTCAGAAAATTATTCTTTTACGTGATAAATCAATGCTCATATGATTTAAGTGCATGAATAAGCATTTTCTCATACAATGAACATTTGAACTGTGTTTACAAAAATTTTCTGGTTTGCACCATGAATTTGTCAAATTGATATTTATAGGAATATATTCACTACTTTGTATACTTTGCAAATTTGTCTCTCTGGCTTTACCCAAGTTCTGAATGCATTGTAGTTAAGATTTGAGTTTTTCTTTTCCCCTATTACTAGACATTTAGTGCTGCATATGATGACTGCCCAATATTTATTCTATTTACCTAGCTAAATATTTGTATTCTTGTAAACTTCTGTGGTGTTTTGTGGCTCTTATCTTGTGGACCATAAATAACATGGCCCAATAACTCTTTGTGTTTATGGAGTGTTGTTTTCTTAGAATAATGGAGATGCAGATGTAGACACCACAGTCAAGATACTGCCTTGCTGAAGTATTTATTTATAAAGAATATTCTGTAGAACCTCTACTACCAGCTACACTTTTAAATCCTGTTTATTTGTAAAGCTAATATGTTCCTCAATGTAATTATTAAAAATTCTCAAGTCACAGCTAAACTTACTAATTCTGTTTTGAGTGTAGCCCATAAATTAAAAATGGCTTCCATATGCCACTCTGTATCCCAAAGAGAGTTCTCATGAAATATTCTCCAGAATGTATTTATTATCAAGAAAATGTCAATCTTCACTTCCTCGTTTTAACTCAGTTGAAACACCAGGACCCAATAGAGAGGGCAAGCTGAGCATCTGTATTTCCAGATAAAAGTTGTTATCGATGTATAAACTCATTGTGTGATTGGTGATGTTGGAAGCATTTTAGCACAAAACAGCCTTGTGTCTTAGATGATATCTGTAACCAGTTTCTGAATCCCTTTGGATAAAACTGTATTGTGATATCTATTTGATGTTAATAAAGTTATTGCATACAATGCTGGCTGGACAGTGGACAATTACAACAGTAGAACCTGGGTAGCTTTAACAATGACAGAAGTCTAAGAGTTAAATGCACAGTGTCTCCAGTCTGTCACCCTGTCCTTGTTTCATGAGCCCAGTGAGGTTCGTTCATTCATTCCACCATTCTAGGACTTCCTATGCACCTGTCACTTTGCATGCCACTGGGAATGCAGTAGTAAAAAGCAAAAACAGGCAGTATGTTAAGAAGCTTACACTCTATTAGGAGAGACAGGCATTAAAATAATCACACCCCAATTATGCTGAGTGCAACAAAGAGAGGCACAGGATTCCACAGGAACATCTGTCAGAGAGGTTTGAACTAGTTAGGGAGAAGTCAAGAAGCTTCAGACCTCAAGACTACACATGGTTTAGCAAGGAAAAGGTGGGAGAGATGCATGTCCCAGGCAGAGAACAGCCTGACAAAGCTCTTTGATGGTAGGAGACAGGATGGATATGTAGGGTTGCCAGAGTTTAATGAACAAGAGGTTTTCCGGGTGTGACTGCTGATGGGGACATGGGTGAAACCTGTCTGAAGGCCTAATCAGGAATTCTGTCTTTATCCTAAAGAAGCTAAGGGAAGGCATTGAAGGATTTTTGAGCAGGGGAAGAATGTGATGAGATTAGCATGTTGAAAGGATCTCAAGGGCTACAGAGTAGAGAGTGGATTAGAGGAGGACAAGCGAGAAAAACATCCTGAGGATAAGGAAACAGGCCTTAACTCCTAGCATCTAGGAGGCTGTAGGCTGGGAGTGGGAGGAGGGGATGTGGTAGGAGTTCTCCCCGCTCCCACCCCGACTCCCAATTCCCCCTTATTTCCTGGGACAATGGCTGGATTTGACCGCTTCCTTCAGCACTGCACAGGAGAAGAAAGTGTCCTCTGCTTTATAAGCTGTCATGAACTCTGCAAAGTGGAGAAATCCTCCTAACCAGCAGTGATTTTTACCAGCCTTAGCAGTTCCAAAGCACTTTGGGCACTGATAAATAGAAAACACTACCTGCCCTGGTTGAGATAGAGACATGCTTCCACGGTCCACCGCAGACTTGCAATAAAGACCTGCTCTAACCCAATGGGGATTTTGCTAAACTGATTTATTCCTTCAGGTTTCAAGAAAAGAGCTGTAGATTTGTTATTTATTTATTTATTTATTTATTTGAGATGGAGTCTCGCTCTGTCGCCCAGGCTGGAGTGCAGTGGCGCAATCTCGGCTCACTGCAAGCTCTGCCTTCCGGGTTCAGGCCATTCTCCTGCCTCAGCCTCCCTAGCAGCTGGGACTACAGGCACTCGCCATCATGCCGTGCTAATTTTTTGTATTTTTAGTAGAGATGGGGTTTCACCGTGTTAGCCAAGATGGTCTCGATCTCCTGACCTCGTTATCCGCCTGCCTCAGCCTCCCAAAGTGCTGGGATTACAGATGTAAGCCATAAAAAGAGAATAGCAGGTGAGTTTGAGTGTATGTATCCAATAAGACTAATTTGGAATCTCAGCTTCAGTGCTCACTAGCTGTGTTTCAGGGTGTGACTTCACCTTCCCGCACCTTTGTTTTTTTTAGGAGGAGGTAAAGCAAAGAAGTTAAATGGGTGGGCCCGGATATCAGACTGTCTGGGTAAGAATCACTCACTGCCATTTCCTCAACTCTCCTTTTTCTTCCTCAAAGCCTTCTTCAAAGCCCTGGGACTTCTCTGAAGCCACAGCATACAGGCAAGTGCAGCCTGGAAATGCAGGAGAGTTAACGCCCCAGGGAGCACCTTCAAACACTGGGGTATATGGGCAGATCAATAAATGCCTTTGGTAAGATACTTAGTATCTCATTCACTTCGTTTCCCCATCTCTACAGTGGGGATAACAGCAATATCTGCCTGGTAGGATTGATGTCAGGATGAGAAAGATAAACCATCTAGCCATGGGATGGAATTAGAACAGCTTCTTGCAGGCAGTAAGCATCCTCTGGGTTTGGGTTTTCCTGAAACCAAGGCTAAGAGAAGAGCTGGATGCAAGGAGTTGATTCCAGGAGTCAGGAGTGACAAAGTGGGGAGAATGAGACAGGAAAGGAGGCAAAGCCAATAAAAGGATGTGTTCATGTTGTTGCTGGTAAGGCAGCAGGAGCTCAGTTTCATCAGGGTCTCTGAGCAGCTCCAGCAACTGTCCATCAAGGAGCAGGAGCTGGAGTGTTCAACCACCACTCCCCGGCCCTTACTGGTTGAGAGTTGCCCAGAACAGTGGTAACTTTTCCATGTTTCCAGGTTACACTTGCCAGGAGACTGAGCAGGCTCCTAGGACTTCAGAGAAACAAGCATTGAGTGCTAACATCTCAAGCAGTGGGCTGGGGGAAAGGGGAGAGGCACTGGCCATTCCTGGGGACAGGGTCCTTGAGGAAAGATAAAGGGGAAGCCCTGGGAGGTGCATGCGTGAGGTGGGGAGGGGGCCACTATCAATACGAACCAGAACAATTCTTCAAGCTATGGCTGAAATTAGAGGCTGACCAAAGGAAAGCAACATTTAGCATGCAAATAACCCAATACAGTGATCAATGAACATTATTATTCTCACTTAGTTTGTAAAAGGGGGCTACAGATAGTCCCACCTCATAGGAACTGAGTTGGTTGTGTGTGGAAGAGGTTTATGAACTGTATACTACCAGGTGTAGTTAGCTTGTTATTGAATGTTGAGGTATAAACCTAATCCACACTCACAAAAACCTGAGTTTTGGGATTTTTTTTAACTTTTATTTAAGGTTCAGGGGTACATGTTCAGGTTCATTATATAGGTAAACTCATGTCATGGAGGTTTGATGTACATATTATTTTGTCACTCAGGTACTAAGCATAGTACCAAATAGGTGTTTTTTCTGATCCTCTCCCTCCCACCCTGCACCCTCCAGGAGACTTCAGTGTCTGCTGTTCCCCTATTTGTGTCCATGTGTTCTTGTTGTTTAGCTCCCACTTATAAGTTCACTTAGGATAATGGCCTCCAGCTCTATCCATGTTGCTGCAAAGTACATGATCTTGTTATTTTTTATGGCTGCATAGTATTCCATGGTGTATATGTACCACATTTTCTTTATCCAGTCTACTGTCGACGGGCATTTAAGCCGATTCCAGGTCTGTGCTATTGTGAATAGTGCTGCAATGAACATATGCATGCATGTGTCTTTGTGATAGAATGATTTATATTCCTTTGGGTATATATGGAATAATGGGGTTGTTGGATCAATTGATAATTCTGTTTTTAGTTTTTTGAGGAATCGCCACACTACTTTCCACAATGGCTGAACTAACTGACACTCCCAACAGCAGTGTATAAGCATTCCCTTCTCTTTTTCTTCCTTCTTTCTTTCTTTCTTTCTTTCTTTCTTTCTTTCTTCTTTCTTTCTTTCCTCTTTCTTTCTCTCTCTCTCTCTCTTTCTTTCTTTCTTTTTTCCTTTCTTTCCTTCTTTCTTTTTTTTTTGAGATAGGATCTGGCTCTACCACCCAGGCTAGAGTGCAGTGGCATGATCTTGGCTCACTGTAACTTCCGCCTCCTGGGCTCAAAGTGATCCCCCCACCTCAGTCTCCTGAGTAGATGGGACTACAGGCTGACACCACGACACCTGGCTAATTTTTTGTATTTTTGGTAGAGATGGGGTTTCACCATGTTGCCCAGGCTGGTCTAAAACTCCTGAGCTTAAGAAATCTGCCCGCCCGGCCTGCCCAAAGGGCTGGGATTACAGGCATGAGCCACCGCTCCCGGCCAGCCTTCCCTTCTTACCAGCATGTGTTATTTCACGACTTTTTAATAATAGCCATTCTGAATGGAGTAAGATGGTATCTCCTTGTGGTTTTTTTGAAGGCTGAGTTTTTATAAGTCAAACTTCTGATTGTACTGAATTGAGCAAAATACAGTACCTGGCATCTTTTGAGCTTACACTCAAGATTGGAAGATTCAAATAGCAGACAAGTAAATTAACCAAACATGTAAGAATGAACTGTGATTAATGTTGTAAGGAAAAGAAACAAGGGACAGAGTGGGAAGGAGTGGCCTAGGGTGGTCAACAAAGGCCTCTCTGAGGAGGGAACATGTAAGTTGGGACTTGAAGAACAGGAAGGAACCAGTCATGTGTAGAATATTTTAGGCAGAAGGGAGAGTACATCCAAGGATCTAATGAAGGGAGACTGCTGGGTGCCTGCAAATGACTCATAAGAGAAAAAAGCTACTAGGGCTGGACATGCAAGGAGTGGGGCGGGAGTTGGGGCTGCAGAGTTTGAAAGAGCCAGGTTATGAAGGCCCTTGGAGGACATGGAAACAGATTTTATTCTAAGAGAAGTGGGAAGCCACTGGGCAAATAAACAGGAAAATGACATGATTTAATTTTCTCTTCAAAGAAATCCCTGTATCAGATTCTTGGCTTTGATATTGTACTATCATAAGACAAGACGTCACCTTTGCAGGAAGCTGGGTGAAGGGTTTGTGGGACTTTGTCCTATTTTTGCAACTTCCTATAAAGGATGATGCTGAGAATGGATTAATGAAGTCATCAATTCATTCAACAGCTATTTATGGAGCACCTGTCATTTGCTAAGCTTTGTTCTAGGTGCTGGGAGAAAAATAAGATAAATTCAAATAGTGATAAATGTTAAAGAGGAAATAAACCAGGACAGCATGACTGAGAGCAATAGGGTTGGAAGAAGATGGGTACAGGATGAGATGCCAGAAGCCTTGGAATGAGGATATGGCAGCCTGAGTTAGGATGGGGGCCCCATTCATGCTCAGCAACAGCTCCAGCTGGTTCTTGGGTCTTAAATATTGGTTTGGGGAAATCTTAAACACTGGCCAAAGAATAATAAATCTTCACTTTATAGAAAGCACTTTGTACTGTTCAAAGTTCATAACATCTATAATTTCACTTGGCGTCTCATCAGCCCAGTGAAAGGGTAAGTGCCATCGTCCCCATTTGAAAAGAAAAAGTGTCCTAAACTGAGTTAACCCAGAAGCCAACTCTCTCTGAGATATTCAAGTACAGGTAGGAGGGTGGGGAAGTGAACCAAAGCAGAGAAGGAAGACAATAAATCTTGGGTTGTGGAGAAGATTATTGCTATGGGCAATGGGGGCTCAATCCTGCTAGAGAATATGAAACCCAGGGCAGAACACCACTCAGCCCAACCAGGGCCAAAAGGAGCTGTGATCTTTACCTGCTTGCTCCTGTCAGTCACTGAATTAGGGCTGCTCTAAAAGAGTGGCAATTCCCCAGCCCTATCGGATCACCCTGTCGATGGGCTAGAGGAGATGGAGAAAGCATGAGGAGCAGTGCAAGTGCTGGCATTTGGGGGTTATTAGGTCAGTACGCATGCAATGGTGAGTCCCAAGAGGATATGGGTGGGCCACCGATAATGTATGTCACGCTGAGGTTTGGCAGTGTTAAATAGCTTGCCAAAAAATCTCTTTTAATCCTAAGAGGTTTTGTTTGTTTGTTTTAACCATTAACTCCTCAGTCTACTTAACACATAAATATGACTTTAACCCCAATATTTCGTGTGATTTTATCTAGACATCTAAAGTAAGATAATTTTTGATAGCAACTATAAACCAATAGCTAACATTTATTGGTTGCTTACAATGTGTCAGCCACTGAGTTAAGCCCTTTGCATTTAACCACAACACTATGCAACAGATACTAGTATTACCCTTATATAACAGTTTAGAAACCCAAAGTATAGAGAAATTAGATAACGATAAAATGCTTGTGAACACCTTCACTAATAAAAATAGTTCTTAGTTACTACCAGGTACTGAGCATCTATTCCACAGAGAACTATGCTACACAATTTTTATCCACTTTCCTATTTAATGCTCACAGGAAATGCAAGATAAATGTATTGTTGCACCAATTGAACAAATGGCAAAACTAAGATTCATAGAGATTAGATAACTTTTTGAAGATCATTGAGCTGGATGTGGGCAGAGCCCAGTGGATGCAGAAATCTAGGTTTCTCTGCATCCAAAGTTCCTTGCTCTAAACCACCTTGCTAGACGACAAAAGTGCTACCACATTACCTACTATGTTTTAAGCTGATGAGCTTTGTCTGTCCCCCTAGGGTGCACTTGGCACAGACCCAGACCATCAGGTGCTTCAGATAATCTTCAATAGTGATGCTGAGTCCCTGATAGTTGGAAGGAATTTGTTTTTTCAGCATCATTTGCCAATATGAATAAAGTCAGACCCAATTCACTGAATAAGTTAATGAAGTCTTTAAGGTGGCTAAAAGTCCAGTAGAACTAAGAATAAGTTCTTAATATGCTTGGCTTAGAGGCTGAGGCTTTGTGGGATTTTAGGACTTAGCTGAATGCTCTTCAGAACCTGTTGGCAGCAAGCACTTTCAAGAACGGCCTGGCTCCTCCAGTCCCAACTGGAACTCACCTCTGTGAATAATACGCCTTGGGTATAAAAAGGCCAAGATGAGAATAGAGTGAACTTTAGCTATTTTCCTGGAACTCCTGTTATTTGTGCAGAAAATATTATGTCTAGTTGAGTATTTCCTTTAAATAAGCAGGTTACCACTATGTGTGCCTTGGCTTATTGAACAAAACCCTTGAAGTTGGTTGTAATAAGTTTAATAGATTTCCTGGTGGCTGAGAAAGAGTTTGCCTTTGAGCCTCTGCTATTTTATTCATATATTGATTGCCTGGCCACTTGGAACTTAAGAGGGTCTAATTGGCTTGTGCTGTGAACAAGACTCACTGGCTCATATCAATTTAAAGTCATCTCCCTACTTACTAGAGACAGTCTCATATAACATGTCACCTGCTGTCATGCCAATTTGGTGAACATAAGAAATGCAAAATACAAACTGAATGTTTTTTCTTATTTCAGATATTTTCCCTCCTTTCCTGTGAAGTGACATTTCTCCCAGATATTTTCTCTTCTGATCTCTTTAGAGAGTTAAGTCTCTTCTGATTGATCTTCACTGTCATATTCCTTCTAGAATTTTGATAGATTCCATAGCTGACACATTGACCTGAGAATTACTGCCCTTTTTAGAAGTCCTTTCTTAATCTTGCCCTCTCGAAGCTCCTAGGCGTTCTATTAAAATTTCACGGTTAGTACCGACACATGATTCCACCGGACTTAGCAGAATGGTACCACATGCATTTCCTAGAAACTGCATTTATCGGCACAGACAATTGCCTCAGATGAGACCTGAGGTCAGTCTTTGTCTTGGGAGTAAGAGCTAGATTGCATCTTTTGCATCAGAAGATGTTGTCATTAGCTTTACAGTGTAAAGTGATCACATACATTTCTAACCACCTGGTATAATCTTCAGCTTAGAATCAGATGGACCTGGATTCAAATTTTGGAACCAGGCTATGTGATCCTGGGAGAGGGCCTCATCATCCCTGGGGCTTAGATTTTTCATGCATATAGTGGGCTTATATCAAGGGGTTGGCAGGGATTTGTCCTGTCTGGAGGTCCTTTTCCCTATCATTTCCAACTTTTAGAAGCTACCTATATTCCTTAGATCATGGTTCTCTTTCTCCATCTTCAAATCCAGCAACAGCAGGCTGAGTTCATCTCAGAGGCGCATCACTCTGGCCTCTTCTTCTGCCTCCCTCTTCCACTTTTAAGGACATTTGTGACCACATTGGGTCCACTTGGATAACCCAGGATAATCTGTCTATTTCAAGGTTGGCTAATTAGCAACCTCAATTCCATCTGTGACCATAATCCTCTCTGTAACATAACATAACCACGCGTTTGGAGGTTAGAATGTGAACATCTTTGGGGAGGCTACTAATCTGCCTACCACATTATCCCACCAGCAAAGGATAAAAATAAAATCCTATAATTATAATACTTTTATATAAATATATAATATAAAAACAAATATAAGTAAATTTATTAGCAGATTTCCCTAAAGTGCTCAGTAGTTAATAATGTTCTTAAACTTGATAGTTGTTCCAATCAATTATATTAACTTTTGTTAGAAAGTAACCCAGTCCATAGCACTTATGTGTGGCAGCAGGTAGCTTTTCAATGATCAAATACTGAGATAAATTTGACATGCTCCCAATCAGGAGCCAATGCTTATCCGATTTCCTGCTGAAGAGCTCTAGTAAATGAAAATGTACTGTGTACAGATGGGATCCTTGAGGTGCCATACAGTTATTCAGTGTAGCACACGGCTGGAAAAACAGCAGATAAACGGGACACAATTCTTGCCTCAGCGTTTTTATAGTCCAATGGGAGAGATTAAGTATAGACCCAAAATTACATTATGTATTCATTTGTTTAGTTGTCCTTTCTATCTCTCCCACTCGAATATAAATTCCATCAAGGGCTGAGACTTGACTGGATTGTGCATGCCTGTATCCCCAGCACTTGGAAGAGTGCCTGAAATAGACTAGGCACTCAAATATTTGTTGAATGAATACAGTATGATACATTATACCAGCTATTATTAGAGGTTGTTCATAAAATATGCAAACTATTGCAAGATAGAGTATGTAACATTGACTAGCCAGAAAGAAAAGAGTCTGAACTTTCCTTTGGAAAGTTTCCAGCATGTTTATAAATAGTGCTCACTGTGTGCCCACACAGAAAGGGCTTCCTACACTGTAGGGCCTGCAAACCTTGCCCCTTATTGGTTCATTTCCAGTTCACTGTTTCTTGTTGCCCTGTTTGCAAACTGCAGCATCTCCAGATCATAACACCGGGATCACGTGAAGTTCACACCTGTGCATACCATGTTGAGGATTATCCACTGCACCCACCCTCTCCTTCTGCAACCCTGCTGCCCCCAGTAAGTAAGAAATATGCTAATTTGATAGTGATACCCTATGAAGGATATAAAACAGAGTGATGTAATCAAGAATGTCTGGAGGGGTAAGAATTTGCACAAGCTACAAATGATCACACAAAGATTAGCCAAAGTGCTAGGGTTATCTCTTACAAGGAGAGGCACTGTTAACAACAATTATAATTAAACTATTACATAATAATAACAATAAATACATTTTGAATGTGCCCCAGTACACACAAGGAACTACATTCAAAGTTTTGCAAAACAAATGTTATGTTTACCACATCGGACCCACTCTTTCTACTTTATTCAATTCTGTTCCATCCCATTGTTTGTTTGTTTGTTTGTTTGAGATGGAGTCTCACTCACTCTGTTGGCCAGGCTATAGTGCTGTGGTGCAATCTCGGCCCACTGCAACCTCCACCTCCCGGGTTCAAGGGATTCCCCTGCTTCAGCCTCCCAAATAGCCAGGATTACAGGCATGTCCCATCCCACACGGCTATTTTTTGTACTTTTAGTAGAGATGGGGTTTCACCATGTTGGCCAGGCTGGTCTCAAACTCCTGACTTCAAGTGATCTGCCAGCCTCAGCCTCCCAAAGTGCTGGAATTACAGGCATGAGCCACTGCGGCCCACCGCATCCCATTGTATTTCATTTGTTTTGCATGCTGATGTTCACTCTCCCGACTGATTCATATACATGAAGGGGCCACTAGTGATTTGACCCATTAGGGATACCAGCTCTCCGTGACACACACAGAGTTTTTGACACCAGATAAGGGATACAGTTTAGCAGATAAAGGCAAAGCTTAGACAGTAGAAGAAAGTTCTTACCCTTTTTCTACCAGTCCTCCCTGCCATCACTTCTTTCTTCCAAAATGCACTGCAGGATCCAACAGAGTCTTCATTTGTTGGGAAAGAAAGAATAAATGGAAAGCATGTTTTATTGCCATAACCTCAAAAGGGATTTCTGGGTTCCAAAAGAGATGAAGGCAGGCTAGGTTTATTCTAGCAAAGGGTTCATGAACTCACTCAAAATCCTTTTCTTCCAATTTGGAGTTGTTTGTGGGGAACAGAGAATCCCAAAAGCCTCTTTCATGGAAAAGGGAAGAAGAGGCTGTCAACTAAGCCACTGAAGCCAGGCAAACGAGCACTCCCGGCATATGAGAAATGGCAGCCCTCCTCCAATCAAGGACTTCCTGGAGATAGACCTTATTAGTGCTCCTGCACCACAGCCAGCCTGAGACAAATGAGGGCAGCTCAGTAGGTACTCTCTTGTGGGGCTTCACTCTCCTTCACAAGATAGTCATTTGTTTTGGCAACTTGGAGACTTTCCTTTACATTCTCCTCATTTCTTGAAGAAACTAATATAATCTGAGACCTTCCTCTTCTAACTGATGCTCCCAGACTGCACCCAGAATTGCTCTCCATTTCTTATAGATCTTTCTGGAGATGGCCCATGAAGATGTAAGTACATATATAATTTGTGAATTCTCAACTGGAGGCAAAATCAACTCCAAAACAGTGAAAATTGGTTCAGATGAAGGAGAGCAGAAAAATCTTACTCTTCCTGTATAAAGCAATACATAAACACATATCTTGTATATCTGTGATACTAAAATTTTGGGGGGAGGCCATAGGGAAAAAAATATCTTGAAAGGCTCCTTAGAGAAGGTATTAACAAAAAATCGGTTGAGAAACACTGATATAATCCCACTTTTTAATATACCTACATGGTAGCTCACTGTCTTGGGTATACATTGTTCCAGGAAGCAGTATGAGGGGAGGGTGAGAACTTAGGTTGGGCTTCAAACCCGGTTTGAATCCTGGCTCCACCACCTATGAATTACAGGAAGTTGACCAAGTTCCTGAATGTATTTTAGTTTACTCAACTATTAAATGGGTATAATAATTATAGCTACTTCCTAGAGAAACTGTGAATATGAAGTTAATACCTAGAAAGCTCTTAGAATAGCACCTAGCACTGGTAGACACCCTATAGGTGTTTTCAACATTATGATTTTTCACTTAGTTATAGCTCTTAGAGATGTTCCTTTTGACGACTACACAGTATTCCCTTGTGTGTGTGTGCATGTGTGTGTGTGTGTGTGTGTGTATATATATATACACCATAATTTATTTAGACCAAAAATCAGCAAATTATGGCCCCAAAGCCAAATCCAGTCAGCCACCTGTTTTTGTAAATGAAGCTTTCTTGGAACACAGCCATGACCATTTGTTTTCATATTATCAATGGCTGTTTTTGCGCTACAATGACAAAGACTGTGTGGCTTGCAAAGCCTAAATTAGCTACTGTCTGACTCTTCATAGAAAGTTTGCTGGCCCTTGGTTCAGCGAATCCTCTGTTAAAAGGCACCAAGACTGTCAGATCAATCTTCCGCTACAGCAAATATCATAGCAGTTACTATTCTAGAACACACATCTTTGCACACATTAACAAATATATTCTAAAGACAAATTCTTAGGACTGGCTTTCTTGGGCCAAATTTAAGATACATGTATTCTTAACTGTGATAGATATTGCTAATTGTCTGCTATAAACCGAATTATATTTCCCCAAAATCCATATGTCAAGGCCCTAACCCTCAATGTGACTGTGTTTTGCAGGTAGGCCCTTAAGGAGGTAATTAAGATGAAATGAAGATATAAAAGTGGATCCCTAATCTAATAGGACTGGCCCCTATAAGAAGAGAAAGAGACTCCGGAGACCTCTTTCTCTCTACCCTGAGCAAAGAGGAAAAGCCATATGAGGACACAGCAAGAAGGTAGCTGTCTGCAAGCTAAGAAGAGAGACGTCACCAGGAACCAAATTTACTGGCACCTTGATCTTGGACTTTCAGCTTCCAGAACTGTGAGAAAATAAATTTCTATTGGTTAAGTGACCCAGCCTGTGGTATTTTGTTACAGCAGCCCAAGCAGACTAACATACCTTCTTTAGAGTTTTACCAATTACTCTCCTACCAGCAGCAGTGTACAGGCATACCTCTTTACCCATTCCTTTGCTGAATTATTATCTAATTTTTTTTTGTTTTTGCCAGTCTGATAGGTGAAAAAACTATGATAGCCTTATTGTTTAAATGCATTTATCTCATGAGATTGAGCATGATTTTGTATTTTAGTAAACTCCTTTATTTAAAAATAAACAGATCCAACAATGCCTTGCAACAAATTGTGTGAGCTATGTAACATTATCCCTGTTTTACATATGAGGAAACTGAGGCACAGAGAAGGTAAGTAAACCTGGCAAAAATGAGAGACATGGTAGCATTGTGGTTAAGAAAACTGACCTTGGAGTCAGACTCCTTGGGTTTGCATCACAACTCCACCCCAGGTATTAGCTGTGTGTTCTTGGGAAAGTATTTAACCTCTCTGTGCCTCAGTTTCCTTTTTTTAATGAGAATAATAATAGTACTCATCCTATAGTGTGATTTGGGAAAATAAAGGAGGGCTTTGATGATACCAGTTTTAAGTGGTGAAGCCACATTTTGAATCTTTTTTCTGATCCACGTAGAAGCTCTTAAACATTGCTGTTTCCCCTAGTGGCAATGTATGATTGTTAGACATTTTCTATTCCCTGGATGAATGCTATGTCTTTCCTCATTCTTGGAGGCTTTGAGGAAGTATGCCAACTCTGTCCATTGTTGCGAACATACAGGATACAGAACAATGGCCCCCACGCCTGAGCATGTCTCCACTTGCTTAGTCATAACTCTTCAGAAATTTTGGAACATCAAACCATTCAGGGTAAGGACTGCCAAGGAAACATGAAAACTATGTAATCCTTCAAGTGTTTCAGATTATTCCCATCTGAAATAACACACACAGTACAGAAATAGATTTTAGAAAGATGCATACAAAATAGTTTTTTAAAAAATGTTTTGTGTCTACATATAAATATATTGCCTGAGTCCACTTTTTGAAAGGAGCCGGCTCTCACAGAACAGCACCTCAGCCAATTAAAAATCAATCAACTCATGTTTGTTGAGCACCTACGTGCTCAATACTATATACCTATTACCCCAAATACAGCAATGGATAAAGTGGACACATTCTACATCCATATAGAACTTTAAATCTAGTGCAGTACTGTTCAATAGAAATTTCTACAATTATAAAAATGTTCAAGACTTCCACTGTCCAGTATGGTAGACACTAGCCACAGGTAGCTATTAACTAGTTGAAATGTGGTCAGTAGGACTAAGGAGGTGGATTTTTTACTTTAGTTAATTTAAATCGAAATTTAAATTGCCACATATACTAGTGGGTACCCTATTGAGCAGCATAGCTCTAATGGGTGAACTTAAATTTTGGGCACGTTTTCAAGAGTTGAGAAAGAATGTCACTGAGTCCACAGGAGGTATTCACTTAACACTAGGGAAAGTAAATTGCCGTGTTCTAGCGCCCCTGGAAATGTTACCTGGTAGCCCAGTGTCTTGGTTTACTGACTTCAGCAAAGCTAGAACTAGCTCTATACTGCCCAGCTGAGAAAGCACAGAATGGTATGAAAGCAACCCCTTTATCGATAGCGCAGAGGTTGCCAATCATCAGTCTCACCCAGCTCACAGATGTGTTTCATCTGGCCCAGTGTTTTAAAATTATTTTAAATCAAGGGTCAACATTCAAATTTGAAGTGATTTTATATTTCTGACTTCTGTAGAAGACTCAGAAGTCCCAACATCTTTCTCCCTGGCAGTAGTTGGCTGAAGTTGAGGTTTCTGGTCTTGTCAGAGGAAGCGTATACTCTCCAGGCTGATGAAGGTGCCACCATTCCCTATAGTCTTCCCTCAAGCCACCTTCATTCATTCACCCCATGCAAGCTTGGCCCCAGAAGCCATGTGAGCTTGTAGTCACTGCTTTAAGGCTTTGTTGCATCTCCAGCCACTTCCCTGGACGTTACCAGATGCATGTACACATGCACACACACGTGCCAGTCACATCTTGCACTTCTGCACCTCTGTGCCTTTGTAAATGCTGTTCTTCTTACCTGGAATGCTTTTTTCTGTCTGGTTAAAAGGCTCTCCTCCACAAAACCACCTGGACCTCCCCAGGAAACTGCTTGTCCTTGTATATGCACTTAGAATATTACCAACTCTTCTGTCACCTTTTATTTTTCTCACTCCTGGACTCCAGAAGAAGAAGTATCTTATTCACCTTAATATCCCTGAATCCTAGCACAGGGTCTGGTGAATGAATTCTGAGTGAATGAATTCTGACATCTCTGTCTCCAGCCCAGGCCTTCTATATGGATCAGGAGAAACCATCAAGAGGTTTTATTCAGCTGCCTCCTGGGTGTTTCCGTGAAAATCCCTGCAGCCATTCTGTCTGCACTTGCCTGCTGTCTTCCTCCTCTTTGCCTTTCCATCTCTCAGCAAGCCTATTACCCCTCCTGTTGCCTCAACTTGTATAAGTCACAGAGAACCTCTAACAATTCCATAATTAAGTTACCTAACCCAACAACCTAGAGGTCATTTTAGTTTCTTCTTCTCCCATACCCTGCCTGTCCCCTTATTCTCCCTCAGTCTCCAGCCATCCCTGGTACAAATGCCTTATTTCTGATGCTCATCACAGGTCAACTATTTTAGCAGTCTGCAACCTAATTCCCTACCTGTTCCCATACCACCCTGATCCTTCCTTCACTGTAATCCATTCTCCACTTTCTAAACACATCTACAATACTTCTACAACTCTCCATTGCCCTCAGGATAAATGCAAGTCTCCCAAGCATGACAGAGAAAGTCACCCCTCAGTTTCTCAGTGACTCTGCTACAGCCCCAGTGGCCTCCTTTCCATGCCTCAAAACTTTGCACATGCCATTCTCTATGCCTAGAATGCTCTTCCCCCAGCACTTCACATGGCTGACTCTTCCATGGTTCAGGACTTAGCTGAAATGTAATCAGAAAGGCCCTCCCTGATCCCTCAACCTAAAGTGGCTCCCTGTCTAAACATGTCAACCCATGCTACTCCATCCATGATGTGTCAGATTCTGTCATCAAAGTCAGTAATGTCCATGTTTGTTTACATGTCTGTCTCCCCACTAAAATGGAAACATCATGAAGGCGGGGACCTACTTGTAGCCCCAAGGCCTTGGCACAGTGCCTGGCACAAAATTGGCCCTTAACCTGTGTTGGTTTGAATGCCAAATGATGACTGACTCTGGTAATGAAGACAGGAAGGAAGGAAGGAAGGAAGGATGGAGGGAGGGAAGGAGGGAGAGTGGGAGGGAGGGAAGGAATGAAGGAAGGAAAGAAGAAGGGAGGGAGGGAAGGAAGGAAGGAAGGAAGGAAAGAAGAAGGGAGGGAGAGAGGGAAGGAAGGAAGGAAGGAAAGAAGGAAGGAAGAAAGGAAGGAAGGAAAGAAGAAGGGAGGGAGAGAGGGAGGGAAGGAAGGAAGGAAGGAAGGAAGGAGGGAAGGAAGGAAACAGATGTATGCATGAATGTAATAAAAAGCAAAGACTTATTCTAACTCATACACCTATGAAGAAATTTTTCCAAAGTGTGTTCCAGTGCATGCCTCCCAAAAGTAACACCTGTTCCAAATTAGGCATTTGAAAAGAAATCTCAGAGCTTATAAAGAGACGGGAATTCCTGCTGATCAACAGTGTCAATGATAGTCAGGTAGAAGTATCTGAGGTATCAATTAATTCTTATTTGGGTGTTATTTTTAGGTACCCTGTGTCCCCAGAAACCTACAAAGGGCTTAGCAACTTAAAATTGTGGTGGAATTTGAACAGGTAGACGAGTCATGTAACAATTTATTATGACGACAAGTGCTGAGGAGTTCAAGGGAACTTACTGATGCCTGCTTTCCTAAGTCAGATCTCAGGAGAGCGTATTTTGTTAGGGAAATTAGAATCCCCCAAATAGATTCTTGGGTGTATTAATATCTCTGTTGGGCTCAAGATTGGCTATTTTGGTTTACAATTAGTTTATCTCTACTTGTATCTGTCCGATTTCAAATACACCACAAGGAAGACATATTGCCAGCTGTTTTGAGTTTTAAAAGGACAATTTCATCAACACAGTATCTATTTTTTAAACCCCATATGCACATTATGGCAGAAATGAGTTCCAAAATAGAGTGAAACAAAAGCTCTAAAAAAATAAATCTTGCTGGTATTCTGGAATCCAAATCTCTCCAGGTTAAATCACATTCTCTTCAACACAGTAGCACCAATAAAAACTTATAGCATATTGTATTTTACTTCTTCAGTAAGCATTAGTGTCAAACTCTGACACCAGCATAGAAAAAGCTTCTACTGGGTTTGAAAAGTCATGTACTAGAGACATAAACTGAGAAAAATAAAGGTCTGAGTGCAGGCGGGGCCCTTCAGTTCCCTGGGGGAAGGCAGGAGTAAATACAAATAGACGTGCAACAGAGCAGCGAGGAAAGGACTAACTGTTGGGTCAGAAGAGAGGACAGCCAAGACCTCCACCAGGACAATAGTGAGGGCTCCAAACACCTCGAGATATGGAGCTAAGCAGCTCTGCGAATTCTCCCACTCTCAGAGGCACAGAAAATGACTCATTAGAAGTCAGGCAGTGGGGCCACGGCCTCTATAAGATCCTCTCTGTAAGAGAGAGGAAGGGAAACCATCACTCCATCATGCCTCCATTGGATACCTGGTTTTATAGTTATAAATGCATGTGTTCACTTATTCTGTGCCTAATCCCCTGAAGAAACTAAAACAATCTTGATTCTGTATGAAAACCACACACGGAATATTCTTGCAAAAAAAAAAAAAGGAAATTCAGACTTTATAACTAATTTAGGCTAACATGATTATAACGGGAAGAACAGAGCCAGGTAGATGGGGCACAGGAATAGGATGGAAATGCTTCACTATCTACCGCTTTTTGTAGATAAAGCGTGTAAATGTGTTATTTTTCAAAAATTGAAAGTTCGAACGTATACAGTTAAACCTTTTCAGATTACTCTGAAAGTAAACCATTTCAGGAAAATGGAAGTGAGCATTTCCTGTCAGGGTAAACAATTCCTTCCATTTTTCAGTCAAATCTCTTTAAGCTAAGCTGAGCATTCTTGCTTAGATTCCACACTCTGTGGGCATTAAAATCCTAAAGTAAAAACCCACGTTTTTCCAAAGAGATTCCAGACCCTCTTAGTGCGTGGTGGATTACCAATAGCAGCAAAGCCTAAAATGTTGTCTGTCTTAATTGACGGGACAATAAGCATTGATTTTACATATATAGGTGTGTTGGCTGTATTACTGCAATTACATGGCATGTTTTATTCATGAGAGAGTCCCCAGACTGCCTTGGTGATCATCAGAACCAGTTTCTCCCTCTCAAATGAGCACCAAAAAGGGCTGCATAATGACAGTCATCAACAGAAAATTAAAGGTTCTTGCTTTTTCTCCCATTACATTGCAAGATAATTAAAGCTCAGACCAATACAATGTTGAACATCTTTATTCAGAAATTTGATTTCCACTAACATCAGACAGGAATTTAAATGCTTTAGGCCAGCTGCTGGCAACTTTACTGGGTGGACCAATGATAAAGACACAGTCTTTTCAACTTGTTTTGCCAGTGCCCAACCAAAGAGAGGGAATAGGCCTGGCAAGTGGACCCTCTGCTTTGTGCCTACTGGCTCCAGGTAACACAGCCAAAAGAGCTGTTTTATTGAAAAGAGACAAACCACTAAAAAAAAACAGTGTTATATAAACTATGGAACATGAGAGGGTCTAATTCTGATATGCACTATTTCCATAAAGCCTGACTCTCTCCTCATTTGTGTGGGTATACTGGCTGTCAACATAGGAGTTTTTTCTTTTTATTTCAACTTTTATTTTAGATTCAGGGGGTACATGTGCAGGCTTATTACATGGGTATATTGCGTGATGTGGAGGTTGGGGATACAAATGATCCCATCACCCAGGCAGCAAGCATAGCACCCAATAAGTACTTCATGGCTTTCAGTCCATGCCCTCCTCCTCCTTCCCCCTGCCCCCCCATGTAATCCCCATTGTCTATTGTTCTCATCTTTTTGTCCATGAGTACCCAATGCTTAGCTCTCACTTATAAGAGAGAACATACCATAGGATTTTAATAGCAAAGCCCCATTATAAAGACAAGACCATCCTAGTGCAGATCATTATCAGACAGCAAGAGCACTGGATGTACAGAAAGGGGTCAGAAAATGTGGATAGGAAACTTATTAGAGGGAGACAGGATAGATAGATAGATAGATAGATAGATAGATAGATAGATAGATAGACAGACAGACAGACAGACAGACAGAAATATGTAAGGACCTGGCTAAGATCAAAGATCAACTGGGACAGTGACAGAAACGCAATGGCATTCCGTAAATGTGGGCACTGTTATTGACAAAGAAGCAGGGTAGGTTTGTATAAGTTACGTGGCCAGGTCAGAAAACACGCTTTTGATCAAGTTACTCAACCTTTCTAAGCCTGTTCATGAACATACAGCAAGTATTGAAATAAGGAAATATTTTAAAAATTTATAGGGACTTCTATTTCCAGGAAGATGGAGTAAACATATTTTCTTTATTCCTCCTACAAAGTACATCAAAAGCTCCTGGATATTACATATAAAATAAACCTAAATCTAAAAAGGGGAGAAAAGGAGACAGACTTCTAGGGACCTCAGGATGCCAAGAACTTCATGGCAGTGAGTTCCCTGGGGTTTCTTTTTTCCTCATATATCCCAGAGTGGGTGTGGGGGAAGCCAGTCACCAGAAACAGACAAAAAGAGCCTTAACAGAAGTCTGCTGTCTCTAATCAAAGGTACAGGAGGTGGGTGGCCTAGCAAGACAAAAAACTTTTAGAAAATAACTATTCTACTGCAGCTAAACACCTTTACAAACAACTGTGCTTCACCCCCACCACACCAGCAAAGATCAACTGATGAGCCTAGACTTTCATCCTTTCCAAGCCCCCAACCACCACCATATCAGAGTGCTGCCAAAAAAAGCTAAGAAGGCCAGGACTTTCATCCTCCAACTGTAGCCCCAAGTCTTCCCACCCACCATGGTATCAGATGATACCATGATGTGAGAGGAGGCCTAGTGAAGAGATGGGACTTTCACCCCCACCTAGCAGTAATGAAGCAACCCCACCAGTGATATCAATGGGGGCCACATGGGGAGCAGTAACAAGGCACTCCTATACCTCCCAGCCAGGAAAACATCCATGGAGGCATAGGAGGAAGCCACAACGCTTACTCCCAAGCAGAAGTAACAAGAAGCCCCCCAACTAAGACATCTACCTGTACCTGGCAGTAAAGTGACACCCTCCTCATTTCCTTGCTGAGGAAGTACAGAGGAGGCTGGTTAAAATAGAAGGTTTAAATAAAATTAGAAGTCTCATAATAACCAAAATATCCAGGTTTCAATTTTTAAAAATCACCCATCATATCAAGAACCAGAAAGATTTCAAACTGAATGAAAAGCATCAAGAGATACCAACACAAAATGACAAAGATGTGAGAATTATCTGACACAGATTTTAGAGAAGGCATAGTAAAAAATGTTTTCATACTTGAAATAAGTTTTAAAAATAGAGAATCTCAGTAAAGAAACATAATCTATAAAGAAGAAGCAAATGGAAATCTTAGAACTGAAAAATACAGTAATTGAAAATTTTCCTCAACAGCAGAATTAAGAGAGCAGAGGAAAGAATCAGTGAACTTTAAGATAAAACAACATAAATGATGCAATCTAAGCAATAGGGAGAAAATAAACTTTAAAAAATTAACAGAGCTTTAGGTACCCGTGAGACTATATCAAAAGATCTAACATTCATGTTTTCAAAGCCCTGGAAGGAGAGAGGAAAAGAAGGTGGAAGACTGAAAAGTACAAGAAGAAATAATGACTGGAGACTTCCCATATTTGGAAAAAGATACAAATCTATAGATTCAAGAAGCTGAGTGATCTCCAAATTGGGGGAGACATCCAGCGCAAAACATATTACACTCAAATGTTAAAAACTAAAGACAATGTTTTAAAAATGGAAGCAGTGAGAGAGAAACAGCATATTACCCATAGGGCAAAAACAGAATGTCACTGGATTTCTCATCAGAAACCACGGAGGCCAGGAGGAAATGAGACCTTTTTCAAGTACTGAAAGAAAACAATTATTATCCCCAAATCCTATATCCAGTGGTAATAACCTTCAAGAATGAATGGGAAATGCAGACATTCCTGGAGAAAGGAAAACTAAAAGAATTTGTTGCCAACTGATATGGTTTGGCTCTGTGTCCCCAACCAAATGTCATCTGGAATTGTAATCCCCACGTGTCAAGGGAGAGACCTGCTGGGAGGTGATTGGATCATGGGGATGGTCTCCCCCTGCTGTTCTAGTGACAGTGAGTGAGTTCTCACGAGATTTGATGGTTTCATAAGTGGCAGTTTTGCCTGCTTTCTTCTCTCTCTCCTGCAGCCTTGTGAATAACGTGCCTGCTTCTACTTCTGCCATGATTGTAAGTTTACTGAGGCCTCCCCAGCCATGCAGAACTCTGAGTCAGTTAAACCTCCTTTGTTTAGAAATTACCCAGCCTCAACTAGTATCTTTATAACAGTGTGAAAATGGACTAATGAACAGGCAGACCTGCCCTAACAGAATGATTAAAGGACATTATCTAAACATAAAGGAAACTATGAGAGAAAGAATTTTGAACATCAGGATGAAAATGGGAACACAATGAGGAAAACTATGGGTAATTACAACAGACTTTCCTCCCATTCCTACACAATTTTAATTCAATTCCTATGAAACTCCCCCTAAGGTTTTTTTTTAACTTTTATTTTAAGTTCAGGGGTACAAGCGCAGGTTTGTTACATATGTGAATTTGTGTTGTGGGGGTTTGTTGTACAGATTATTTAACTACCCAGGTATTAAGCCCAGTACCCACTCATTATTTTTTCTGATCCTCTCCCACCTCCCACCCTCCACCTCCCATAAAGTCCCAGTGTGTGTTCTCCTCTATGTGTCCATGTGTTCTCATCATTTAGTTACCACTAATAAATGAGAACATGCAGTATTTGGTTTTCTGTTTCTGAGTTAGTTTGCTAAAGGTAATGGTCCCCAGTTCCACTTATGTTCCTGCAAAGGACATGATCTCATTCATTTTTATGGCTGCATAGTATTCCATGGTGTATATGTATTACATTTTCTTTATCTAGTGTCTTTGATGAACCTGACAAAAATAATCAATGGAGAAAGGAATCCCTGCTCAATAAATGGTGCTGGGATAACTGGCTAACCATATGCAGAAGATTGAAACTGAGCTCCATTCTTACACAATATACAAAAGTAACTCAAGATGGATTAAAGATTTAAATGTAAAATCTAAAACTATAAAAACCCTGGAAGACAACCTAAGCAACGCCATTCAAGACATAATCACAGGCAAAGATTTCATGAGGAAGAGGTTTTTTAAATAGATACAGACAAGATTATTCTAAAATGTATATGGAAAGACAAAAGAATTGGCATAACTAAAATAACTTTGAAAAAAAAAAGGAAATGAAGTGGGAGGAATCAGTTTGTCCAGTTACAAAACATATAACACAGTTATCAAGACTGTGCAGTAAATTGGAGGGAGAGACACGAAGATCAACAGAACAGAACTAAGAAACTCAAAATAGACCCACACAAAAAGGTCAAACTGATTTTTGACAAAGATGCAAAAATAATTGCGTGGAAAAAGGGTAGCCTATACAACAAATAGTCCTAGAGCTATTGGACATGCATGAAAGAAAATTTCTACCTAGGTCTCACATCTTTGTTTCTTTGTTGTTGTTGTTTTCTTTGAGACAGAGTCTTGCTCTGTCACCCAGGCTGGAGTGCAGTGGCATGATCTTAACTCACTGCAACCTCCACCTCCTGGGTTCAAGTGATTCTCCTTCCTCAGCCTCCCAAGTGACTGGGATTACAGGTGGCCACGACCATGCCTGGCTAATTTTTGTATTTTTAGTAGAGATGGGGTTTCACTGTGTTGGCCAGGCTGGTTTTAAGCTCCTGACTTCATGTGATCCGCCTGCCTTGGCCTCCCAAAATGCTGGGATTACAGGCATGAGCCACCAAGCCAGGCCAAGTCTCATATCTTTTAACAAAAACCAAAATGAATAACAGATTTGAATGTAAAATGTAAAAACTATGAAATTTCTAGAACATACATGGGAGAGCTACACAAATAATTCTTAGACTAGATACCAGAGAATAGTCCACAAAAGGAGAATTTGAAAAAATTAGATCTCATCAAAATTTTAAAATTTTTGCTTTGTGAAAGAGTCCCATAAGGGAATGCAAAGACAAGCTATACAGTGGAGAAATAATTACAAACCACATATCTGACAAAGAAATAACTAGAACACATAAAGAACTTTCAAAATTCAACAGTAAAAATTTTTAAAAATTCTATTAGAAAATTAGCAAAACACGTGAAATAATCATATCACTGAAAAATCTACAAATGGCAAATAAACAAAAAAAGATGTTCAATATTGTTAGTAATTAGAGAAATGCATATTAAAACCAAAGTGAAATATCACTGCATAACTATCAGAATGGTTAAAATAGAAAATAATAATAACACCAAATGTAGACAAAGATTCTGGGAAACTGGATCATCCTTATATTGCTAGTGGTGATGTAAAGTGGCACAACCAATCTGGGAAAGTTGATGGCAGTTTCTTACAAAACTAAATGTACAACTACCATACAACCCAGTAATTGCACTTCTGAGCATTTGTCTCAGAGAAATAAAAACCAAAGTTCACACAAAAACCTTACATTAACATTTGTAGCAATTTATTCATAATAACCTAAAACTGGTAACAACTTAGAGGTCCTTCAATGGGTTAGTCAAATGGTGTTGCATACATACTATGGAATTCTACCCAGCAACAAAAAATAACAAACATACAACCAGTTGAATCTCCAGAGAATTATGTGAATGAAAAAATTCCAACCCCAAAAGTTTACATATTGCATGATTCCATCTATAGAACATTCTTGAAATGACACAGTCATAGAAACGGTGAATAAATTAGCGGTTGCCAGAGTTTAACGAGAAGTGGGGGTGGGAAAGTAGGGCCAACATGAGGCATACTCTTTTTCTGGGGGGGGGATAGTTTCCCTCTTGTCACCCAGGCTGGAGTGCAGTGGCATGATCTCGGCTCACTGCAACCTCCGCCTGCTGGGTTCAAGCGATTCTCCTGCCCCAGCCTCCCAAAGTAGCTGGGATGTCTGCCACCACTCCAGGTAATTTTTTTATTTTTTTTAATTTTTGGCAGAGATGGGGTTTTACCATGTTGGCCAGGCTGGTCTTGAACTCCTGACTTCAGGTGATCCACCCACCTTGGCCTCCCAAAGTGCTGGGATTACAGGTGTGAGCCACTGGGCCTGGCCCAGGCATACTCCTCTTGACTCTATCAATGTCAATATCTTGGTCATAATATTTACTAAGATGTTATCATTGGGGAAACTGAGTAAAGGGTACATGGGATGTCTGCATGCATTTTTGCAACTGCATGTAAATCTGCAATTATCTCAAAATTTTAAAAAAAAGCTGACTCTCTTTTCAGACCCAGCCCACCTGCACCCAGGTGAAATAAACAGCCATGTTGCTCACACAAAGCCTGTTTGGTGGTCTCTTCACACGGACGCACATGAAATTTGGTGTCGTGACTCTGATCGGGGGACCTCCCTTGGGAGATCAATCCCCTGTCTTCCTGCTCTTTGCTCCATGAGAAAGATCCACCTATGACCTAGGTCCTCAGACCGACTAGCCCAAGAAACATCTCACCAATTTCAAATCCGGTAAGCGGCCTCTTTTTACCCTCTTCTCCAACTTCCCTCACTATCCCTCAACCTCTTTCTCATTTCAATCTTGGCGCCAAACTTCAATCTCTCCCTTCTCTTAATTTCAATTCCTTTCATTTTCTGGTAAAGACAAAGGAGACACGTTTTATCCATGGACCCAAAACTCTGGCGCCGGTCATTGACTGGGAAGGCAGGCTTCCCTTGGTGTTTAATCATTGCAGGGATGCCTCTCTGATTATTCACCCACGTTTCAAAGGTGTCAGACGACGCAAGGATGCCTGCCTTGGTCCTTCACCCTTAGCGTTAAGTCCTGCTTTTCTAGGGGAGGGGCAAGTGTCCCAACCCCTTCTCTCCATGTCTCTACCCCTTCTCTGCTTTTCTGGGGGAGGGGAAAGCACCCCTCAATCCCTTCTCCTTCACCCCTAGTGGCAAGTCCCACTTTTCTAGGGGGCAAGAACCCACAATCCCTTATTTCCCCACTCCGACCTCTTATCTCTGTGCCCCAATCCCTTATTTCTGCCCCCGACCTCTTATCTCTGTGCCCCAATCCCTTATTTCCATGCCCCACCCCTTTCCCTTTTCTGGAAGGTAAGAACCCCTGAACCCCTTCCCTCCATGTCTCTATGCTCTCTTCTCTCTGGGTTTGCCTCCTTCACTATGGGCAACCTTCCACGTTCCATTCCTCCTTCTTCTCCCTTAGCCTGTGTTCTCAAGAACTTAAAACCTCTTCAACTCACACCTGACCTAAAACCTAAATGACTTATTTTCTTCTGCAACACCACTTGGCCCCAATACAAACTTGACAATGGCTCTAAATGGACAGAAAATGGCACTTTGAATTTCTCCATCCTGCAAGATCTAAATAATTCTTGTCATAAAATAGGCAAAGTGTCAGAGGTGCCTGACGTCCAGGCATTCTTTTACACATCAGTCCCTTCCTAGTCTCTGTGCCCAATGCAACTCTTCCTAAATCTTCCTTCTTTCCCTCCTGCCTGTCCCCTCAGTCCCAACCCCAAGCATCGCTAAGTCTTTCTAATCTTCCTTTTCTACAGACCCATCTGACCTCTCCCCTCCTCGCCAGGCCGAGCTAGGTCCCAATTCTTCCTCAGCCTCCGCTCCTCCACCCTATAATCCTTTTATCACCTCCCCTCCTCACACCTGGTCCGGCTTACAGTTTCGTTCCATGACTAGCCCTCCCCCACCTGCCCAGCAATTTACTCTTAAAAAGGTGGCTGCAGCTAAAGGCATAGTCAAGGTTAATGCTCCTTTTTCTTTATCCCAAATCAGATAGCGTTTAGGCTCTTTTTCATCAAATATAAAAATCCAGCCCAATTCATTGCTCACTTGGCAGCAACCCTGAGATGCTTTACGGCCCTAGACCCTAAAAGATCAAAAGGCCATCTTATTCTCAATATACATTTTATTACCCAATCTGCTCCAACATTAAATAAAACTCCAAAAATTAGAATCTGGCCCTCAAACCCCACAATAAGACTTAATTAACCACACCTTCAAGGTGTACAATAATAGAAAAAAGTTGCAATTCCTTGCCTCCACTGTGAGACAAACCCCAGCCACATCTCCAGCACACAAGAACTTCCAAACGCCTGAACCGCAGCAGCCAGGCATTCCTCCAGAACCTCCTCCCCCAGGAGCTTGCTACAAGTGCCAAAAATCTGGCCACCGAGCCAAGGAATGCCCACAGCCCAGGATTCCTCCTAAGCTGCGTCCCATCTGTGCGGGACTCCGCTAAAAATTGGACTGTTCAACTCACCTGGTAGCCACTTCCAGAGCCCCTGGAACTCTGGCCCAAGGCTCTCTGACTCCTTCCCAGATCTCGGCTTCACGGCTGAAGACTGACGCTGCCCGATGGCCTCAGAAGCCCCCTAGACCACCACAGATGCCGAGCTTTGGGTAATTCTCACAGTGGAAGTTAAACCTGTCCCCTTCTTAATAAGGAGGCTACCCATTCCACATTACCTTCTTTTCAAGGGCCTGTTTCCCTTGCCTCCATAACTGCTGTGGGTGTTGACTGCCAGGCTTCTAAACCTCTTAAAACTCCCCAACTCTGGTGCCAACTTAGACAATTCTCTTTTAAGCACTCCTTTTAGTTATCCCCACCTGCCCAGTTCCCTTATTAGGCTGAGACACTTTAAACTGTCTGCTTCCCTGACTACAGCCACATCTCATTGCCGCCCTTCTCCCCAACCCAAAGCCTCCTTCGCGTCTTCCTCTCATATGCCCCCACCCTAACCCACATGTATGGGACATCTCTATTCCTTCCCTGGCAACCGATCACATGCCCATTACCATCCCATTAAAACCTAATCACCCTTACCCCACTCAATGCCAATATCCCATCCCACAGCACACTTTAAAAGGATTAAAGCCTGTTATCACTCGCCTGCTACAGCATGGCCTTTTAAAGCCTATAAACTCTCCTTACCATTCCCCCATTTTACCTGTCCTAAAACCAGACAAGGCTTACAAGTTAGTTCAGAATCTGCACCTTATCAACCAAATTGTTTTGCCTTTCCACCCCATGGAGCCAAACCCATATACTCTCCTATCCTCAATACCTCCCTCTACTACCCATTATTCTGTTCTGGATCTCAAACGTGCTTTCTTTACTATTCCTTTGCACTCTTCCTCCCAGCCTCTCTTTGCTTTTACTTAGACTGACCCTGACACCCATTAGGCTCAGCAAATTACCTGGGCTGTACTGCCGCAAGGCTTCACAGAGAGCCCTCATTACTTCAGTCAAGCCCAAATTTCATCCTCATCTGTTACCTATCTCGGCATAATTCTCGTAAAAACACACATGCTCTCCCTGCTGATCATGTCCGATTAATCTCCCAAACCTCAATCCCTTACAAAACAACAACTTTTTTCCTTCCTAGACATGGTTAGTGTGGTCAGAATTCTTACACAAGAGCCAGGACCGCACCCTGTAGCCTTTCTGTCTAAACAACTTTACCTTACTGTTTTAGCCTAGCCCTCATGTCTGCGTGCAGCAGCTGCTGCTGCTTTAATACTTTTAGAGGCACTCAAAATCACAAACTATGCTCAACTCACTCTCTACGTTTCTCATAACTTCCAAAATCTATTTTCTTCCTCATACCTGACGCATATACTTTCTGCTCCCGGCTCCTTCAGCTGTACTCACTCTTTGTTAAGTCCCACAATTACCATTGTTCCTGGCCCGGACTTCAATCCAGCCTCCCACATTATTCCTGATACCACACCTGACCCCCATGACTATATCTCTCTGATCCACCTGATGTTCACCCCCATTTCCCCATATTTCCTTCTTTCCTGTTCCTCACCCTGATCACGCTTGATTTGTTGATGGCAGTTCCACCAGGCCTAATCGCCACACACCAGCAAAGGCGGGCTATGCCCACCTCTTAGAACCTCTCATTTCCTTTCCATCATGGAAATCTATCCTCAAGGAAATAACTTCTCAGTGTTCCATCTGCTATTCTACTACTCCTCAGGGATTATTCAGGCCCCCTCCCTTCCCTACACATCAAGCTTGAAGATTTGCCCCAACCCAGGAATGGCAAATTAGCTTTACTCAACATGCCCGGAGTCAGATAACTAAAATACCTCTTAGTCTAAGTAGACACTTTCACTAGATAAGTAGAGGCCTTTTCTACAGGGTCTGAGAAGGCCACCGCAGTCATTTCTTCCCTTCTGTTGACATAATTCCTCAGTTTAGCCTTCCCACCTCTATACAGTCTGATAACAGACCAGCCTTTATTAGTCAAATCAGCCAGTTTTTCAGGCTCTTAGTACTCAGTGAAACCTTTATATCCCTTACAGTCCTCCATCTTCAAGAAAAGTAGAACGGACAAAAGGTCTTTTAAAAACACACCTCCCCAAGCTCAGCCACCAACTTAAAAAGGACTGGACAATACTTTTACCAAGTTCCCTTCTCAGAAGTCAGACCTGTCCTCAGAATGCTACAAGGTAAAGCCCATTTTAGTTCCTTTTTATTAGGCCCCAGTCTCATTCCAGACACCAGACCAACTTAGACCGTGCCCCAAAAAAACTTGTCATCCCTACTATTTTCTGTCTAGTCATACCCCTATTCACTGTTCTCAACTACTCATACATGCCCTGCTCTTGTTTACACTGCCGGTTTACACTGTTTCTCCAAGCCATCACAGCTGATATCTCCTCGTGCTATCCCCAAACTGCCACTCTTAACTCTTGAAGTAAATAATCTTTGCTGGCAGACTATGCTGAATCTCCTTAGGCACTCTCTAATCAGATGTCCTAGGTCCTCCCAATTCTTAGACCTTTTATACCTGTTTTTCTCCTTCTCTTATTCCATTTAGTTTCTCAATTCATACAAAATCATATCCAGGCCATCACCAATAATTCTACATGACAAATGTTTCTTCTAACAACCCCACAATATCACCCCTTACCACAAAATCTTCCTTCAGCTTAATCTCTCCCACTCTAGGTTCCCACACGGCCCCTAATCCCGCTTGAAGCAGCCCTGAGAAACATCACCCATTCTCTCTCTCCATACCACCCCCCAAAAAATTTTTGCCGCCCCAACACTTCAACACTATTTTGTTTTATTTTTCTTATTAATATAAGAAGGCAGGAATGTCAGGCCTCTGAGCCCAAGCCAAGCCATCGCATCCCCTGTGACTTGCAGGTATACATCCAGATGGCCTGAAGTAACTGAAGATCCACAAAAGAAAATAGCCTTAACTGATGACATTCCACCATTGTGATTTGTTTCTGCCCCACCCTAACTGATCAATGTACTTTGTAATCTCCCCCACCCTTAAGAAGGTTCTTTGTAATTCTCCCCACCCTTGAGAATGTACTTTGTGAGATCCACCCCTACCTGCAAAACATTGCTCTTAACTTCACTGCCTATCCCAAAACCTATAAGAACTAATGATAATCCACCACCCTTTGCTGACTCTCTTTTCGGACTCAGCCCACCTGCACCCAGGTGAAATAAACAGCCATGTTGCTCACACACACACACACACACAAATTTAAAAAAATTTAAATTATACAGCACATTTGCTGAAAAATACTAGTGGCAACAGTGGTTAGAAGAGTGATTATTAGTGTATCATTATTATTATTTGGAGCCAGAGAGATATACATTTTTTCCGTTTTCTACTTCTTCATTGTCTAGAAAGTTATTCCCCCAGATGCTCTCAAGCTTCCCCCACTCTCTTCCTTTAGGTCTTCAGTCAAAAATCATGTCAGGAGACCTTCCTTGCCCAACCTATATAAAATTGCAGGCTTCCCCATCCCCCACCAGTGTTACATATTCCCCATCCCTAATCAATTTTGTTTTCTCCTTAGAACTTATCACCTCTAATGCATTCTATATTTTATTTATTAATCTTGTTTTTGTGTCTTCCTACTAGAATGTATGCTGTAAGAAGTCAGGGATCTTTGTCAGTTTTGTCTCAGCATTGCATTCTCATTGCTATTAACAGTGTTGGACCCATAGTAAGCACTCAATAAATATGTATTTAGTGAATGAATTGCTAAAATTAATTTCTGTATGTGTGTTACAGGGTACTTATATGTAAAGTTGAGTTAATGATGCTTCTTTTTCATGTTATTATGAGCACTAAATGAGATGTTCAAAAACACAACTTTCTCAGAATATATAAAGAATTTCTACAACTCAAAAACAAAAAAATAGGCCCGGCACGGTGGCTCACGCCTGTAATCCCAGCACTTTGAGAGGTCAAGGCGGGTGGATCACAAGGTCAAGAAATCAAGACCATCTGGTCCAACATGGTGAAACCCCATCTCCACTAAAAATACAAGAATTATCTGGGCATGGTAGCATGCGCCTGTAGTCCCAGCTACTTGGGAGGCTGAGGCAGGAGAATCGCTTGAACCCAGGATGTGGAGGTTGCAGCGAGCCCAGATCATGCCACTGCACTCCAGCCTGGCAACAGAGCGAGACTCTCAAAAAAATAAAAATAAAAATAAACAAACAAAAAAACCCCTGACTTTTTTCTAATTGGGTAAAGGACGTGAATAGACATTTTCCCAAGGAAGATATACAAATAACCAAACAGTACTTGAAAAGATGCTCTACATCACTAATCATTAGGAAAATGCAAAAAAAAAAAAAAAAAAGTACCACAATGAGATACCACCTCATTAGAAAGGCTGTAACCGAAACAAAGCAAAACCTCAAAGAACTATTGTCAAGAATGTGGAGATATCAGAACCCTTGTGTCCTGCTGGTGGGAATGTTTCAACTGTGGAAACAGCATGGTGGTTCCTTCAAAAATTAAAAATACCATTGCCATACGATCCAGCAATTTCACTTCTAAGTGTATACCCAAAAGAATTGAAAGCAGGAACTCAAACAGGTATTGGTATACATGTGTTCATAGAAGTATTATTCATATAGGCAAAAGGTGGGGGCAACCCACATGTCCATTGATGGATGAATGGATAAACTAAATGTGACATATACATTTACACATGCACTGGGCCTTAAAAAGAAAGAAAATTCTGATGCATGCTATAGCACAGGTGAACCTTGAGGACAAAGCCAGTTACCAAAAGGTATTCCTGTATGTTTTCACTTATATTAGGTCCTAAAGTACTCAAATTCATAGAGACAGAAAGTAGAATGTTGGTTGCCAGGGGCTGCAAGGAGGGAGAATGGAGTTAGTGTTAAATGGGCACATAATTTTAGCTTGCAAGATGAAAAGAGTTCTGAAGATGAATGGCATTGATGGTTGCAGAACAATGTTAACATACTCAATGCTACTGAGCTGTACATGTGAAAAATATTAAAGCTGACAAATTTCATGTTATGCATATTATACCACAATTTTTTCAAAAATTAAGAAAAATGAAAAATTCTCACCACATCAGTAACATAGTAGAGATCCAACAAATGGTCAATTATGGGAAGGGAATATAAAATTTATATCAGAATGACCTTGTGTTTCTTGCACATAGTTATGGCTAAGTGAAGAAGATTTAGTTGTATAAGTAGTTCTCATTGTCCTTTTGCACCAGCTTCCCACCTTGGCAAGGACAATCAAGTGAGAAGGGAGTGGCAGGGAAGTTTGGTCCCAGTTGTTGCATTATCGCTGCAATCTAAATGTGAAACTGCCATTGCTTGGCTACATAAGATACTGCCTTAGCAGAAATGAAAGAAGTTTATGGTCTCCTTCTACTGCAGAAAAAGAAAAGAACTTGCTATAGAAGAACAGAATTAAATTAGACCTTTAAAAATGTCAATACAAGTCATCCCAAATGCCCTGAGCCCAACTTTGTAGTTTGCTCAACTGAGTTTACAGAAACAAAATTAAAGA
Source organism: Nomascus leucogenys (assembly GCF_006542625.1). NCBI lineage: Eukaryota > Metazoa > Chordata > Mammalia > Primates > Hylobatidae > Nomascus > Nomascus leucogenys. The sequence continues at coordinate 76,894,512 of NC_044401.1, read as the reverse complement.
TTTCAACAAAGTTATTCCTACCAAGTTTCCATTGGAAAGGAAAGGAGTACCTTTACTAACAGAATTGAGGGCATGTTTAGTTGGAAAAGTAAGTTCCTGAAACTAACTTTTGCCTTGTAGAATAAAGGGTGAGACTCAAAGACAAGACCAGATGACTAGTGGGTGGTGAGCAGAGCTGTACTTTCCCCTTGGCTGGGGAACCACATGGCATTGGTACGGGAAGATACTCAACGCCTCAAAGGCTGTTTGGTAGTGGCCTCAATCTGGGGTGATCCTAGCCTTCTTAACTTCATTCTTAGATGAATTCATATGGCAAAAGTTTTAATAAACTTTATTGAAGTAAATTTTGTTTATGTATGGATATACCCATGTGACCACCTCCCAGATCAAAATATAAAACATTGTCATTATCCCAGAAAGTCCTCTTGTGCTACTTCACAATTAATTTTCATTCCAGAGGTAACCACTGTTTTAACTTTTACCATTATAGATTAGTTTTTCTTTTTCTTAAACTGTATTTAAATAGAATCATACAACGTAAGTATTCAGTTTTGTGCCTGGCTTCTTTACTCAGGATAATGGTTTCACAGTTTATTCATGTTATGATCTGTACTTGTATTTTGTTCTTTCTTATTGCTGAGTAGTGTTCCAAAAAAGATAACCACGGAGCCACTAAGCATATGACAAGGTACTCAATACCATTTGTTATTAACGAAATGCAAATTAAAACCACACTGTAATGTCAGAATGAATAGAATTTAAAAGGACTGGCAATGCCAAATGTTGGTGAAGATGTGAATAACTGGAACTCTTATACATTACTGCATTATTGGTGGAAGTGTAAAATGTTTTCCACTCCTTTGGAAAACTTTGTCAGTTACTGAGAAAATTAAACAGAATCTACCCTGTGACCTAGCAATTCCATGTCTATATGCAAAAGAAATGAGTGATTAGATACACAAAAATACATGTAGAAAGATGTCCATAGAAGCTTTATTCATAGTGATTCAAAACTGAAAATAAACCCAATATTTATCAGTAGAAGAATGGATACATAAACTGTGGTATCCTCAAATGAATATTTTTTGAAGGTCTACTTTGTGCAAAACACACCCCTCACCCTTGGCATCTCTTCCTTTAGTGGGCATGACACCCTTTCCTTGGGGATTCCATTTCTTTCTCTGGTTCCTCTGAAAGCAGGGAGGGAGCAGGGACACTATATATTAATATATCCCGGCACCAGACACAAGCCCAACTTCCCCAGTGGCTATCACACTCTAGATTCTAGGTCACGCTGTATTCAACAAATGTCCAATTACGTAAACATTTCATGATGCTAGACCCTGAACAGAAGATACAGAAATGATTAAGCCATGATCATTGATGACAAGATAGTGATTCACAAATTGATACTTGGACTCAGAAAGACTTGTGCTTGAATCCCAGGTCTTACTAGCTATGTATTCTTGGGCAAGTCCAGGTCTCCTAATCTGTATAAGGCATCTGCACAATGCAAACAATCACAATAGTGCCCACCAAAAGAGCATCTTAAGAATTTAATGAGAAGATACATGTGAAGCAATGTCCAGTGCTTAGGAGGTTTTAAATCAATGCTATTTTATTATTATTATTATTATTATTATTAATGTTCTCAACCTAGTGAGGAGATAAGGCAAATAATAACTAATTATAAACATAAAGCAATGATAAGAGATGCCAAATAAAAGTAAAACATGCTTTGAGGATATTTAGAGGGAGAAGAGGCCAATTTGAACTAGCAAAATTCTGGTGAGTTCCTGTGAGACTTATAGAGAGTTATGATTTGTCAGCTTAGGAAACGAGAACTGTGGTTTTAATTTTCGTGATCAAAAAATGCAGTAAGAGGTGAAATGATGTAAAATAAATAACATCAGATTTGAAACACCCCACAGCCTTAGATTTGAATTGAGACTTATCCATTAATTAGCCAGAGGATTTTGGACAAGTAATTTAACTCCTCTACACTTCATTTTCATTATTTGAAAATGATGACAATTCTTATTTCTAATGGTTATTAAAAATAGAAAGAAATATTTATCAAACACCTCACACAATACCAGCTACTCAATGCATAAATTTTAACAATTATGCATTGTTAAATATTATATAAATGTTATATAAATATAACAATAATATATTTTAACGTATTAACTGACCATGAAAGTAAGGGTCCACATACTATTTCTCTGAGAGTGAGGCTTGGGGGGGGCAGTTCTTTTCAAAAAGGCAACCTCATGACCAACCTGGTGGCATTCACCTCCAGCGATGACTCTTCAGTGGTTATAGGCCACTAGGAGAATCTAGTTGTCCTTTCAGCCAGGAAAATTCCCATACACATGAAAATTTTTGCATTCATTCCAGTGGTTCTAACACTCCCTGAAACAAAATTCATGAAGTTACTGAGTTTCCAGAACCCTCAATAAATAATGCAACACCAGAAAAAAAAAAAAAAAAGAAGCATAAGCCAAATATTCAAAGGCAAGTCTTTTAGACTCTCACTCCTATTACCTGATATTTAATTTTTACTGAATAAGAAGCAAGTTGGCAGACCCAAGTGTAAAGAGCGAACCTGGTAAAAAAGAAACACACTTTTCTCTGTAATGGCATTTTTTTTCTCACTCCAATAGTTGAGCAAATTTCAAGCACCATTAATACTGTCCTAATCTTCCGCTGCCTGCAGCCTGCCAAGCCCACAGACAAGGGCCCAGCTGCTGTGACCTTCAGGTCGGTGGTCTTGTGTGCTTGTCAGTAAACCCACATGGAGTTGTTTGTCAAACCCCTGCTGCCATCAACACATTTCCTTTCCCCAAATGGATATCTACTCAGTACACTTAAGCCCTGCCCTCACGTTGCCACAGGGCCAGGTTGACTGAGGGACTTTTAAAATAATGTTTTGCCCAGATAGATTGATAGTGTGTGTAAACAGCCTGAAAGTTTTGTGAGATGAGATTCTGATGTAGAAAAAACGGTGCATTTTCAATTGAAATGTCTGTGAAAACTGCTGTATCTTTCTGAAAATGTCAGCTTTAATTTAATCCTGACAATAAGAAGATAATCAATAAATCTCAGATTCCCAGTATTTTGCATCTGTCATCATTATCATCATCGTTAGTATCATCATGCTGCTTCTTGCCCATTTGTTCACCTCTCCCTCCCATTCCATTCTCTGCCCTTCTCTATGCCCCCAGAGGCTGATTCCTACAGACCCCGTCTCCCCGGCTCCCTCACCACCAGTTTCCTGATTGGCTTAGTCAATCGGAGGCACAGGCTGGAGCTCAGGGCATAGGGTGTTTCTTTTCCCTCCCTCTCTGCTTCGCTTGCATTTCTAAGAGTAGCTGCATCCCTTCAATCACAGCTGCTGTCAAGTGGACCTGCTCCAAGAATTCAGCTCTCACTTGACTCTATAATATTTTCTCTCCTTGCCCCTCAGAACTAAGGTTGGTAACAGCTTCCCACTATTGCTAATCTCTGGATGCTGCAGCGCCTCTGCATAGTTTCCTGAACTTGCTCATTGCACATCCTTCTGTGAATGTCTCTGATACCATCATATCTAATATCATCTTCTCTACGACTGTTATTTTATTGATTGCTCCTCACTGTACTGAGTGCCCCAAAACACAAATTCATTTAGCCTTGACAAAAATTCAGTGGGAAAGTATTTCACAGATGAGAAAGCCAACTTAGCAGTTTTAAGGATCTTATTCCAGGTAACACAACTAGGAAGTGTCAGAGTCAGAATTCAAAGCCAGCTCTTGCCACTCCAAAGTCTGTTTTTAACCACTGCTGACAACTCTGCAACACAGCCCACATAAGAATCACCTGAAGTGTTTGTTGAAAATCCAGATTTTGGGAAACTTGCCCAGACTCCCCCTTCTGAGGAAGCCATCTCTAGGGTTTCACTTGAGCAGTGAGATTGGCTCGGGGTCATCACGTGACCCACAGGAGCTAATTGCATGGGGTAACTGACTACCTACGGGGTGAACTGGCACTAAAACTCTGACCAGCATGGGCAACAGTGATTAGTAAGACCAGTCAAACTCTCCCCTGCATCCCAAATTTGAATTGAAAATGCTAAGGAAATTAATTTAGAGGTAGAGGGAAGAAAAAAAAGAAAACCCATAAAGAGAAGCAGGCAATGGGAGAGTGACACACAGGGTCATTTGATGGTGGGGCAGTGACCAGTGAAGCAGCAGTAAGATGGCAGAGACCCTGGAGCCTATCGTAGCCTGAGTAGTGATTGTCCTTAGCTTCTCTTGAGAATTCTAGCTCCTCTCACCCATCAGCTCACCAGTGACTTAGGCAATTGTTTGGCATGTCTTTCCTGAACCAGACTCATTTCACTGAGCTGATATATCCTCTCGTTTTTACAGAAAGTGCTCTAAGCTACCACAAGTGAAATAGCCTCCCTGTCCGCCTTCCTACATTTACTCTGTTCACCTCTCTAAACCATTATTCACATTGAAGCTGGGCTGATCTCTCAAAAATGTACATTTAACTTCATTAACCTCCTTGCTTAAAATACACAAATGGCTTTCTATTCTTTTGATATATGGTAAAAAAAATCCCTACAGTAACCTACCGGTTCCTGCATGGCCTGGCCACTGAGTCTGCTCTTTAGCCTCAGCTTGAGACACACGCCCCCAGTCTCTTTGGTTCAGTCACGCTGGCCTTCTTTCAGTCCCTTCTGATCACCACATTCCCTCCTGCCCCAGGGCTCAGCGCAGGCTATTCCTTCTGTCTACAATATGGATCCCTTATCCTTGCACCTAGTTAACACCTACTCATCATCAAGCATCACTTCCCCAGGGATGCCTCGCTGACCTCCCTGACTGATGTCAATCTCATGGCATCTGCCTTGCATATTACTGTTCACAGGTGTGACTTTTTGTGCAATTACTTGATTAATATCAGTCATTCCCACTAAACTCCCTAAGACCAGGGTCTGCATCTGATTTTGCTCACTGTTGTTTCCCCAGCACCTTGTACAGTGCCATGTTAACAATAGGCATGAAAATATTTATTGAATGATTTTATATCTACATACAATGACGCTGTGGAAAAGTTCTTCTAGACATGCAACTGTATAGTTGTCATGGAGTGAATGACAATAGTAACAGTGGGCAAGTGACTGTTGCTTAGGAAGGATTGACACAAAACAGAAGACGAGAGAATGGGTGGCTGTATGCACAGTACCCAGGACAAAGCTCTCCACTTGGAAGGGGATCCCAATCCTTCTGCAGCCCCAACATCCACCTGCGCACCTAGGAAAATGCCCAAAAGGTCAGTGGCACTTGGCTGTCTTTTATTGAGTTTCATTCAAGCTTGTGGATATATTTCCAAAGAGTTTATGTCAACAGCTTTATAAGCCAAGTTATTGCCAGTTCGGTACCTATTACCTATCCTAATCCAGCTTTAAATTGACTTGGAAAAACAAAGACAAAAAAGTTGCAGCCTTGACTGCAAAGTGAAAAGATGGTGCAATTAATGCAAATATCTTTGATTGCCTCTTGAGAAACATTTGTAAATCAAAATTGGTAATGACATAACTGTGCAGCGTATTCTCTCAAATTATCCACAACAGACAGAAATTGTTTTATATTATTCAAATGTGTAAAGTTAGGTTTAATAAGTGAAAAATATTCTTTCTCATATAATTTCATTTAGGAGACTGGCTTTAGTTCCAAAAACCTTTTGTGGACACCTAGCAAGTGCTAGGTATTCTGTGAGGCCAGGGGAAGGAGATATGGATATGAACTGCATGGCTCTTGCTTCAAGGGTCTCACAGGCCCTTGAGACCCTTCTCAATCATGGCAATAGAAAGAAATACATGCCATGTTACAAGTGCTCATTGTGCAAAGTGAAATGTCCTTCATTTCATAAAGGAAACAATAATGGTGCAGAGGTTGTAGAAGAGCAGGAAGTGCTCACCAAGAAGACCACGAAGGGTTCAAGATAACACAGCGTCCAGCTTTGTAATGTTACAAGTGAAAAAAATGAGGACCCCCAAAGACAAAGTTCCCTCAACTAGTCAATGACAAAACCAGATCCTGAACCCAAAAGTTCCTTTTAAAGAGTTATCTAAGGTACTACCAAATTCTATTATTCTTACTGGCTTTCTCAAAAAACACTCCAGCCACTGGGGGTTGAAAAATCAAGCAAACTTTGGTTTGCTGTTTATAAGAGAGCAAGATACAACTTCCTGTCTCCAATTTGGCCCCTTTTCAATCTACTTCTGATATAACCATGAAATAATTTCCTAAAATGCAAATCTGATCATGTGATTCCTGTTGCCCTCAGGATAACAACTGGCATCCTTCATAAAGCCTCCAAGGCTCAATATGTCCTGGCCCTGCCTGGCCTTTAACCACTATCTCCTTCTTTCTCTAGGTTCCACCCACACTATACCTCCTCTGGTTCTTCAATCCTATTGTGATTTCTGCCACATCAGGCCTCAACATATAAGTTTCCTCTGCATGGAACACGCTTCCTCCTTCTTCACTACTGATTCATTAGGCTCAGGCAGAGTGCCATTACCCTCACTGTAGACTAGGTTGTTACCTCTTCGCCCTCTCTATGTGCTCTGCCATTACTTTTCATCGAGTTACCTGTCTAGTAACTGTCTTCTTTTCTAGACTTAGCCCCAGGAGGGTAGGAATGTCTCTATCAGTCACTCATGCTTCCCACACCTCAGCATAATACCCAGATTCTTAGGAAGGCTAAGCTGCTGGAACAAAAAACCTTCAAAGTCTGAGCATTTTACAGAATGCGAAGTTCTTTTTTCTTTACCATGTGACAGTCCAGAGTGGGAGTTCCAGGTCTGTGACAGTTTTACTCCATGCAGTCATGTGAGACACAGGCTGATGAGCATGTGGCTTCTAAAGTCTCCCTGATAATTTCCACCTTAGTCAGCTTGAATGGGAAAAAGCGTGGAGGAGCTTACATGGAAAGTGTTCACTTCTCTTCTGCTCCATTTCCGTCTGGAGGAACTTAGTCACATGGCTGCAAAACTACAAGGAAGACTGAAATATGTGGGCTAGCTGGCCAGCCATGTGCAGGCATTTCTTTACTATGTGGCAAGGAGAAAAAGGATTTTGGAACACAGATGGCTGCTCCACTGAAATCTCAGAGAATATTTACCAAAATAAATAATTTTTAAATCATGGTATTGCTCTGCTATAGATGCTGATATCAATACCCCAACTCCCAGAATCATTATGTTTCTTTCATTTTGTTGGCAGCATTCCAGTATCCAAACAACTGGCTTCAGCGAAAGGTAAGGCACAGATGACTCAGATGTACGCTTTTCTCCTCTACCAAGTTGGCATGCCAAGTGTTAAAAAAAAAAAATAGGACATCAAAAAATGCCAGAGATGCAAGGGAACTTTTGAATAAATCATCAAACATTCACGATGTTCTTTTTAAAGATGTGGGAACTGAGGTCCAGGAGTAGGAATTAACTTGCCTAAACTTATACAGCTCATTAAAGACAGAGCTGAGATGAGACCATGGATCTCCTGGCTCCTAATTCGGTGTTCTTCCCACCATATCCAGTTGCGTCTCCAAGGGCCGCATCCTCAGAATGTTTAGAGCAGGACCATGAGTATCTGACTCATGAATGTTAAGTGGAACTCAGGATGCAATCAGCTCACAACTGCCTCTGTTGACTGAGTAGAAACAGGGTGGCCACCTCTCAAAGTATAAATATTTGCCCCTAGAAATCAATTGCATAGGTAAAATAAGTTTAGGGCTAACAACATTGCCATGGAAATAACAATATAAGAAAAAAATGCTCGTATACTTGTATCATTATTTTATTCAAAAGTATAAGGCTTCACATGTTTACAGAGTAACAAGCACAGCTGTACATTACTATATTGCAGGTTTTTCCCTCCTAGATGACTAGCCAAACTCTCCAAAAAAGACTCTGTAATTTTATTTAAATAAATCTCCATCTTCATGGAACTATTTTTATATTATTACAACACAGCAGACTCGTGATTTATGTTTCAATAATTTACACAACTTCAGGCACTTTTGAGAATTGTCCCATCACATGTCTAAGATAACTTCTCCTTCTGGGAGGTTGAGATTGTAACTCGGTCACCTCCAGCGCACACCCACCCCTGCCCACGTACACAACATTCCTAGCACCAGACTCCTTAAATCAGACCACTAAACCACATTTATTCCTATGCCTTAAAAAACACACAGGATAAACATGATTCATCTCCCCAGAATGTATTTTATTTAGTGGGAAGTAATTCTAAATGTTATTCATCAAAATCAGACATGGATAGGTCGTGACATAGAAGTCAATACAAACCCACATTTTCTCTGCTGGCTACTAGGGCCTATGCCCCCGATCTCATGAGGCTTAGGAATGCAGGGTGAGTACGTATTTGCCTCTAACACCCAGGGTATTCTTGCAGTGGGAAAACTATTGGCCCAAAGAGTAGACAGCAGGGACCTAGTTTTTAGTTCTGATATATACTACCTATGTGAGCTTGAGCAAACAACTTCTCTCCTGTAGGTCTTCACGTCATTCACAAAAATAACTGATATTAGGACAAGTTCTAAAATGAGGAGATTCTTTCATCCTGCTGTATGGAGACTGGTATTTCCGTGACACCATTCAATGTGAATTGACAGTGAACGAATTAGGAGATTTAGTGTTCCACATTCCAGAGCAGGTGAGGAGAAAGAGGCAGAGAATTGTTCTGAAGTTCAAAACAGCTCAGTTTAACACGTATATGGTGAAGCCTACAACATGCCAGGGCCTGGGAATGAATGCAAAGATAAACAAGAGGCAATAACTGTCCCCAAAGAATATATAGTCCAATGTGCTATACAGTATAGCAGCCACCAGCTACATGTAGATATTGAGCACTTGAAATTTGGTTAATTTGAATTGAGATGTGTTAAGACTTAGGAGACTTAGTAGGAAAAAAAATGTAACATATCCCAATAATTTGTTTATATTGATGACATGTTGAAATGATAATATTTTAATATATTGGCTTCAATAAAATAGATTATTAAAATTAACTTTTACCTGTTTATTTTTACTACTTTAATGTGGCCATCTATCAGAAATTTTAAAATTATGATTGTGGCTCAAATTATTTTTGGTGGGGGGGACAGCACTGATGTAGAAGATAATCTAAACAGAGTGTTTCAGTGTGAAGATTATGAAAAGATTATGTTTAAGAATTACAGAAGCACAAACGAAGGACATGTAGCCCCATCTGGGAGTCTGGGAAAGAGTCCTGCAAAATACGCTGCCTGAAAAAACAACACCTAGAGGCAGCGTGCATCTTGGAGTGAAACCAGAGCAGCTGTGTGGGCAAGCTATAATACTTAGCCTCTTGCTGTCTCCGTTTCTTCGTCGATAGAGTGGGGGTTGATACTAAGACATACCTCGTCAGACTGACAGAATGTAGTGAGTTGAGTCATGTGCATTCATCCCAAGGAAGAGTCATTGGCACGTAGAATGTGTGTCGTATATTATTGTCCACCAGAACACAAGCTCCAAAAAGTCAGAGTTTGTTCTTTTGATGTTACTCACTGCTCTATGCCCCAGAACTATCACAGGGTCTGGTAATAAATACTTGCCAATAAATGCTTGTGGGATGGATAGAGTATGTAGGAACTACACACAGTTCAGTATTATTAAAGTACTGACAGTGAGCTAGGGAATAACACAGAGGGCAGCAGAAATCGGCCGGCTTAATGTCCTTCCCTACACCCCCGTTCCAGAGGCAAGAGAGCCAATAAAAGATGCCAAAAGAGAAACAGCAGTCCCTTGTGTTTTCAGTTGCACTTAGCCCTTTACAATATGCTTTCACATACTAGTTCCCAACTCTGCAAGGCAGACAGTGAAGGAATTAAGAGGCAACATGCTGGGTTTATTAGGGGAAGAATCCAACCATAAAAACAGGAAACTAAAACGCCTCACCAAATATCATCAGTGTTATTAGAACGACCAGAGTTCCTTGTTATCTTTTATTTTTAATATTTTCTAGCTCTGTTTTTACCATGGCCATATGCTATTTTATAGCCAAGGGAAAGGCATGCTGTTTTTTAAAAGAGATGCAGGAAAAGAATGGGAAGTTGGCTAGACCAGATGGAGTTCCCATTTCAGAGCGCAGTCAGACCTGAACTTCATCAGAGGGTCAAAAAATATCTGGATTCCAGAATCACCATGGGGATGCCCTTGCAAGAGGATACTTCTAAGTGGCTGATCTTTCTATGGACTTTGAAGTCAAAGGTTTCATATACTTTCTTTGCTGCTTCTTAGCAATGTGAACTTTATTTAACCAAATATATAGCCTGGGCACTGCTCAGAGATACAATAAAAACTGAGAAGGCCCACACACTCCCTCCTTTCACCCACTTGTCTTCACTCTTGTCCCTCCTCCTCACCTCTAACTGAAAAATTAGATGCTCAAAGTGCTTTGATGCCTTCTCTTTCCACTTAGAAGAAAGTCCTGATTCCTTTACATGGCCTACAAGTCCTGCATGATCTAGCTTTTGCGCACAAACACCCTTCTGGCCCCTAGACTCTACTCCCAACTGTCTTTTCAGAAATCTGCCAAATATGCCAGATTTCTTGTGACCTGAGCCTTCACATATCCGGCTTCCCGAGCCTGGAACATTCAGCAAATTCCTAATCTCACCCTGACCCTCACCCTTCTCATGGCTGGCTCCTCCTCATCCTAGTAATCTTAGCTTAAATATTAATCTACTCATGGAGGCCTTCCAGACCACCCATCTAAGTAGTTTTCCTCCCAGACCCACTCTGTAATTTTTTTCCTGTCTCTGTACCTTCCTTGCTTCATACATCACAAGTTGTATGTGTATATATATATATATATATATATATATACACATATATATATTTAATATACGTATGTGGACAAATAACATAAAATAACATAAAAAATAAATACATGTGTATACATATACATACTCTTTATTATTGATTTCTCTGCTAGATCATAAGACCTATGAGAGCAGAAACCACATCTGAGGTTTATTAATAAAAAAAAAAAAATAGGGACAAGGGTCTTGCTATGTTGACCAGGCTGGTCTCAAACTCCTGGCCTCAAGCAATCATCCCATCTCGGCCTTCCAAAGTGCCGGGATTATAGGCATGAGACACTGTGCCTGGCCCCGTATCTGGTCTTGTCCCCTCTGTATGCTGGGAAGTAACAGGCACTTAGTAATCACTCAATATGAAAATCATGTTATTCTGACTGAACATCATTCTTTGAACCTGTCATTGTTGCACATTATCTGGGCTGAAAGCTGGGAGATTTTGTTCTTATTTTCTTCGGATTCATTCATTTAACAGCATTTATTAGCACCTACAATGTAGCAGACATTTGTACTGTCACTGGGAATATAGTGATTTTAAGAAAAAGGTCTGATCCCTGGCCCATGGAGACTGCTTTCTAGTTGAGGAAAGGACAGGTAAATATGTAATACCTGTAAAGTGTGATAAGTTCTACACTAGGGGATGTATTGATGACTAAAAGAACACAAAGCATACGAATTTTCTTCATGGTAACTTGTACATTTCCCTGTGTTCACAGCAACGCAGTGGAAAGAAACGAATTAGCATTGCCCTATCAAGGAGCTTACCTGAGAGAAACCAGCTGGGAGATCACTCTGTTTTAGGCCACGAGTCAAAGAGAACCCTTATTCATCATTATAGCAAAGAGCTTTTCCTGAAAGTCATTCTCCTTTATCATACTGACACGAAGTGATGCTGTGTCTGACACAGAATATAAATTCCACAAGAGCAGGACTTCATTTTATTCAGTGATTCCTAATATCAAGGACTGAGCCTCATCCATAGTAGATGCTCTATCAATATTTGTAGAATAACTGAATGAAATTACAGACCACAAAACCAAACCTTAGAGAGGTGAGAGACTTTTCTAAGGTCACATGGCAAGCAGGCGGTAAATCTCATATCTAACTCTACTAATTCTAATTGCTATTAAGGGAGCTTTTGTTCTCTGTTGTTTAAAGATGCAGGATCGGAAACTCCCACATCCTGCTCCCAGATAGGAGGCAAAGGGCCAAGATTTAGAAGGTTCCCTACAGTTCCTTTGGAAAACACAACAGCAGGTCTGGGAAAGGGTTATTTCTAAGTCAGGATACTTTGTTGCACATTTCTTCTCTCCTAGCTCTGAGGAAGTGCTCAGATCTGGAAAAAGCTATTGCCACCACTGCTCTGATTTTCAGAAATTCTTCTGACTCTGATGGTAAACTTGAAAAAGCTACTGCCAAAGATCTGCTGCAAACCCAGTTTAGGAATTTCGCAGAGGTGAGAGAATTAACTTGCATAAAGAAACAGGAACCACACCCTCATGGCTGACCCAACGAACAAATAACTCCAGCTCCAGGTCCCTGTCATGTTGTCTCACGTAACAAAGGTTTATTGAACACCTACCTATGCCAGGCAGTGAGCTGCACTGGAGTTGATGCAGTGAAGACAGCAATCCCCAGCAAGGGAAAGAAATACACTAAAAAAGTAATTAAAAATATTCAAAGGATGTGAAAGCGTAGAGCATTCAGTGAGAGTAAAACAGAGGAACTATCTTGGGGCAGGTAATCAAAGATGGGCTCCTGGAAAACTAAGGTATAGCTGAGATCTGAAGAGTAAGCAGGAGGTAGCTAGGCAAGGGGAAGTGAGAATGATGGCGTTCCAAGCAGAGATCTGGAGGGCCAGTTGGTGAGAAGGGATGGGACGGTAGTTGGGAAGTGGCTAGAGATGAGGCTGGGGAGGTGAGGAGAAGCCAAATCTTACAGAAGCATAGCCTGATAGCAAGAGGAAGCCAGGAACTATTTCTACGTCCAGGCCTAAGAAATTACACCAGCTGCAGTACAGAGAACAGACTAGGGTTGGGGGTGGAATAGGAAAAAAGGGAATAACTAGCTGTGGGGAGGCAATTCAAGAGAAAGATGGTGATGGCTTAGACTACGGCGGTGAAGATGGAGATAAACAGACAAATAGAAGAGACGTTTAGAAGGTGGAATGAACAAGATCTGACAATTGATTGACTGTGAGAGTTGAAGGACAGGAAAGCAAATGATGACAACCCAATTTCTGACTTACGAAAGGAACGGTGGTGTTCCCATTCCTAGAGAAGAAAAAGGCTAAAGAATAAGCAGGTTTGAGGTGGGGTGGAGGTAGGGAGGAGATGGTGAGTTCCATTAGTATGTGTCAATGTTAAGATGTCCATGAAATATTTAAGAGGAAGACTTAGCAACAGGATAGATGAGTTCGAAGGTGAGAATAGAGATCTGTGTTCAAAATATAGAAATGAGAGTCAGCAGTATATAATCAGTCACTGGCCTAAAGGTTACTACCTTACTCACCTAAGGGTATATTTCTCAAATTTCAGTCACTGAATACCATATTTAGTATTTTTCCCACATCTGCCTATAGCCTGTGTTGCTTTGAACTTTTCCTTTATATTTTTTCTCTACTTAAGTAAATTTTTATAAGGACACTATATCATTATTCTTATTGTAAATTCAGTGGATTAGAGTAAAAAATAATAGTGAAAAAAATAATAGTGAAAAAATAGATGACTATCAATTCTTATTTAGTGTTTAATATTTATTCTTGCATTACCTAAAATGGCATTACATTCTCTCAGCAGCATATGCTCATACTTTGGAAAATACCAGTCTAGGGAAAATGTGTAAGAGGAAAAGAGGGCACCATATCACCTTAAACTATCAATATTTATTGATGGGTAGAGCAAGAAAGCACATAGAGGCAGTCTCCAAGTCCTTGTATCTGTTCTGAAATATTGAAAAGATAGTATTCTTTCTAAATATGCACACATACACATACATAAACACCTATATATGGTTTCAGCGCACTACAGTTATATAAGATGTCACCCACTGGGGGGAGCTAAGTCAAGGGTACAACTTTCTGTGAGTGGGTGATTATTTCAAAAGAGAAAGAGAGAATATAGTGTAATACACAGATAAATGAATGGAAATAAACGTTAATAAGGGTTAGCTATTTTGAGTAATGGGGTAAAGGGTTACAGTCGCAGTCCGTTTTTTAAATTTACTTTTTCTAAATGTTCTATATTAAACATGTATTTTTCTGATTTTTTTTTTTGGAAAGCTACTTTTTCAGGCAGAAATATCAGGCAGAATTTGTCAAGAGATAACAAGTTTTGGGGAGTCTAAGGAAAGGATGGGTAAATAAATCCTAAACCATTTGCCTACATCCAAGGCCAAAAGAAATGGGGCCCATATGCCAGACAGAAAGGGGGCTCATTACCTGGTAACCTGGCAAATGCTCAGCAAGCTTTTAACATATATGAAAATGAAGAACTAACGGACGCACCATCTTGATGTAACTCATCATCCCTCTCAGAACACCAGGGAAAAAGAATTAAAAATCAGTCCTTAGGAAAGACACCTTCAGCCTCATGTCTCTCAGTGTAGGCTAAACCCTAGAAGTACAGCCAATTTCTGGATCTCTCTAGCAGCAGGCACACCCAGGCCTCAGTGTAATCTTACCCTCTGCTCGAGATGAAAGCAGAGCCATATTTCAGGGGCTTGAGGGGACAGTTCATCCCAAGGCATTCTCTGCAATGTCTGTCAGAATGCTGCCTTGGCCCAACCACCCTGCCCCATGAGACCCCCTAAGGCAGGTGCATGCAGGTGAGTCAATGGCAAAGCTCAGGATCCCACTTCATTCCTAACTGGGCTTTCTCCTCAGTCCCCATGTTGTGTCCCCTGATAAACTGAGCTGGTTCTTTTGGCTAAGGCCTGAGTTCTAAGGGGAACATTGCCTTTCCCATAAGGCTAAACATGGTTTCGGGGATCTTAGCACCTTATAGCCAGTCAGAGAGAATTTAAAAAAGCACCTAAAGGCACTACTGGGAAGATACAAAAAGATGACAGGTCACGTCCCAGGAAGACTGGACTTCAGAAACTGGTGTGCTCTTAAAATATGCAGGGAAAAAAAGAAGACCAATACCTATCTCGTACCTCTGAGCAAACAGTGTGCCATTCTGCTAGTAAAGTGGTCCTGTCTACCTGTGTCTTGGAATCTGACCCTTTCCAAATAGCACTCAGCTCTCCTGGAGGGAGAGAGTAGCCAGCTCCCCTTGGCCCTCATGGATAGGGTGACGGTGACCTCTTGAGGAGAAACAGCCTATAAGAGGAATGTAGCATCATTCCCAAAGTGCCTTACTCATTGCTGTGATGGCTTTGTACACGTAGCTCGTGGGTGAGCATTTGGGGTCAAACTAAATGCAAATATGGTTCAATATAATGGTGAATCAAATGACTTTAACATTTTTAACGTCACTGGGGAAGATATTTCACAAGCTGTGATTTGAAACTAAAAAGTCTCTCCATTTATATACTATTAAGATGTTTTCCTTCAATCTGACTATTTGTGAACACTATGAATATAGATTTGATTTATAATCAAACTAAAGCTAAATAATCTTTCAAAGCACGTATTTTCTTTTAGCATATTTTATTCTGTATTTCTGGATAATCTTAAGTCTTAGATAATGAACCCGTAGAGGATACCTTCCCTAACACAAAGATTGTATTTTGAAAATTTAAAAACATAATATGTGTGTTCAAAAAAAGGCAGAATAGCTTAGCAGTTAAGAGTATGGGCTCTCAAGAGGTAGATGGGCTACAAACCCTGGCTCAACACCAAAATCTTCCCAGCTTGGGGCAGGTGTCTTAATTATCACCTGTCTCTGATACTGCATCTGTAGGATGAGGATAATAGTAGTATATATTCAATAAGGTCACTATGATGATTAGAGGAGATAACATATAAAAAGATTTAACATGGTGTTTTACTGGTAGCATTGTTGGCAACTTGATGTGTTACTATTGTTAATAACATGTCTATTATTTACTATGATTTGGATGTTTGTCCCCTCCAAACTCCCTGTTGAAATTTGATCTCCAATGTTGGAGGTGGGGCCTTATGGGAGGGGTTTGAAGTCATAGGGACAGAGCTTTCGTGAATAAATGAATGCCCTGCCTTGGGGGTGTTGAGTGAATTCTCACTCTATTAGTTACCACAAGAGCTGGTTGTTTAAAAGAGGCTGGAACCCTCCCACCTCCTCTTGCCTCCTCTCTTGCTGTGTGATCTGTTCATACACCAGCTCCCCTTCACCTTCTACCATGAGTGGAAGCAGTCTGAGGTCCTCACCAGATGCAGATGCCTGATCTTGAACTTTCCAGCCATCAGAATTGTAAGCCAAATTTTTCTTTTTTCTTTGTGAATCACTCAGTCTCAGGTATTCTGTTACAGCAACACGAAACAGACTAAGACATTATTGTTTATGATCTGTAAACCTGAAGTCTATACAATGAATTCAGTTTTTATTTCTCCATTCTCACAGGGACAAGAAACCAAGCCAAAATACAGAGAGATCCTTTCTGAACTTGATGAGCACACAGAAAATAAGCTAGATTTTGAAGACTTCATGATCTTGCTCTTAAGCATCACTGTCATGTCAGATCTGCTACAAAATATATGGAATGTAAACATTATGAAATAAACAGTTTTAAACATGCTGTATAAAATAATGGCAAAAGGCAGAGTTATTAAAACGTTTCCAACTTATTTTTGATTAATTGATTATATCTATCATGCATCTTGAATAGCCTAGGATGGTTCTGATTGCTGGTATTCAGATCCAATGTAACTCCAAATATTTACCCATACACTTCAGGAATGTTTGAATGATAAGGTATCTGTGTACTTTACAATATGATAGATTTGATATCACTGAATAATAAATTGCTTTTGCTGAGTCAGTAGTGACTTAGAGCACTCTACTTATAGTCATTGAGTCACTCATTTATTCACTAAACATTTGTTGAGCATCTACTTGATGGGACTGCTGAGGATACAGTAATGAATTGGCCAAGGAATTCCTCCCTTCAGACATGCTTGCAGAAGTCTAGCAGAAGAGATAGACATTGAACGATTTTTAATTAATTGCATACACAGTATAATTAGAATTGAAATAAGGGCTATAGGATGCTAAAAGAGATTATCACCTGATCTGAGTTCAAAGGTCAGAAAAGCTTTACTGACATTCTATAAAAAGCAAAAAAAAAAAATTGGTCCATGGATGCCAGGGATATGGGTGGGAAATGGGGCTGTCCACAAATGGCACAAGGGGAGATTTTATTTTATTTTATTTTATTTTATTTTATTTTATTTTGAGACAGAGTTTTGCTCTTGTCACCCAGGCTGGAGTGCAATGGCACGATCTTGGCTCACTGCAACCTCCGCCTCCCAGGTTCAAGTGATTCTCCTGCCTCAGCCTCCTGAGTAGCTGGGATTACAGGCATGTGCCACCATGCCAGGCTAATTTTTTTTGTATTTTTAGTGGAGACGGGGTTTCGCCATGTCGGCCAAGCTGGTCTCGAACTCCTGACCTCAGGTGGTCCGCCCACCTCAGCCTCCCAAAGTGCTGGGATTACAGGCTTGAGCCACCAAGCCTGGTCAAGGGGACTTTTAAGGGGGCTGGAAATGGTCTCCCTTTTGATTATGAGGTGGTGACTACAAGACTGCATGCATTTGTCAAACTCATAGAACTGCATACTGAAAAGAGTGAATTGTACTGTATGTCAATTGTACCTAAATAAATCTGACTTAACAAAAAAATAAAACCCAGTATATTTGTAATCTCTGACCACAATTTAACCAACAATTCCTTGGGATTACAATGTAAAAGTAGTCATATCCCAGAGACCCACACCGACCCCCATGACCACCTCCTGTGTTCTGTTCCTGAATTTAAATTACATACACACATATAGTCAATGCCTGAACCTTTAAGATAGACTCTCACAAAGATTTTTATTCATGTAGGACCTCACCTGAGGACAGCAGGCCCCAGTAGACTAGCTCCGCATATGGCAATGGGCACTCAAGGTCCCCAGAGGGGGCACTGGGCAATAGCCAGAGGCACAAGCCTTAATCAACCCTGGCTTTCAAAGATGCCATCTTACTCTAGACGCCATCTTACTCTAGATGCCATCTTACTCTATCTTTACATGGGAGTAATAATGTTCCCCCTTTCCAGCTGCAGGAACTGAGGATTAGAGTAGCTAAACGATGGTCCAGGATCACTGAGGCAATCAATTTCAGAGTCAGAATCCTGGCAGAAGCAAAGAGGTGCCAAAAGGGGAGGAGAAAGAGGCAACATAGTTTTCCGGCTTTGATTCCCATTTTGTTCCAGTCACTTGCTAAGCTCCACAATCAGGCAGGCAGTCACCTAACATGTATTGCACTTCTACCGCAGGCTGTTGCCAAGAGAGAGGCAAAGAGGAGCGAGTCACAGTCTTTACCTTCCGGAAGTTTATGGCTGGCAAAACATGTATGTAAATGCGGTCTATTGGAGCTATTCTATAATCCTGTCAAATGCATGGTAGGACTTTACTTCTCTGTTTCCTTACAGTTGAGTGTGTCCATCCTTTGGCCGGTGACATCTGAGCTGAAGTGAAATGTGCCACTTCCAGGTGGAGGCTTTAAGAGCCTGGGTCAATTCACTACCCTGCTTCCCTGGGCTGTGATAACTGGCAACATGCCCCATGGAGGCTGCTCCTTCAGCCTAGGTCCTGAGGGAGGCCAGTTTGGAGCAGAAGCCCAGACAAACTGATACGGACATCTTGCTGAAGGAAGAAATAAATATTTTACCAGAAAAAAGACCGTTATTCATTGTAAAATTATTATAACTTCCCAAGTCCATCCCTCACCTCTCATTTTCTTCCCAACCCAACATTGTATGCCTCGTGACCTACGTTAAGAAAATCCACCAGGCACAGTGGCTCACGCCTGTAATCCCAGCACTTTGGGAGGCCAAAGTGGGCAGATCACCTGAGGTCAGGAGTTTGAGACCAGCCTGACCAACATGGAGAAACCCCATCTCTACTACAAATACAAAATTAGCCAGGTGTGGTGGCACGTGCCTGTAATCCCAGCTACTCGGGAGGCTGAGGAAGGAGAATCACTTGAACCTGGGAGGCAGAGGTTGCAGTGAGCCAAGATCGCACCATTGCACTCCAGCCAGGGCAACAAGAGTGAAACTCCATCTCAAAAAAAAAAAAATCCTTTCCAGAGAGAAACCTTCAGCCTTGCTCTGCTGAAGTGTTGCCTCATCCTGTGGTTTTCCAGATCCACCAGAACCCAACTCCCTGGCCCTTCCCGCTTCCAAACCTCAGACATTCTAAATCGAAGAGATTATAGATAATGTAAAGGAAAGCCCCAGACTTTATCCTCTCACCATTTTAACAGGAGGCAGGAGTGTTTAACAAAAACATTCAAACTCACTTATCTGACACAAGAAGAAAAAGGAATTAAAGAAAATTTGTTATATGTCCAGTTTTCAAAGGCTTCTTGCTTTGAGCTGTTTCAAGTTGAGTGACAGAAAAGTGTTTTGTTTTGTTTTGTTTTGTTTTTGACAAACACAGGGCTCATACTATGAGCCAGGCACTGTTCTAGGGAGTTCCAAATAGTAACTCATTTAATACCCATAACAACTGTGTGAGAAAGGTATTATTATTTTACCGTCTCCTAGATGAGGAAACTGAAGCACAAAGGTTTTGATTTTCATGAATCACACAACTAAGCAGATTCGAGAGTTTTCTGCCTTCCCCAAGGGCATTGTTAATTTTGCTTTAATATTAGACTTCGTTGTGAGCAATAATATTATAACTCAGCAAAAATAGCTGTGCACATTTCAGGCACTGTGCAAGAGATAGCAGTACCAGCTGGGCCCTAGAGAACCATTTGGCATTCCTCAAATAGAATTCTGTGGGCTGTTCTCCCTCAAAGCCCTTTGTGTCTCAGTTGCAAGTAGCTGAATATGGCAACCTTGGTGGCCAATGGAAAGGTCATATTCACACCTTTCAGAGAAGGAAACCAGAGAGCCTGACCAATGGTGTGATGAAGAATCTTGGAGTCCTTCCAATTCTATGGGCTCCCAGTAAGAATTTTTGAAAATCCATCCCAGATGGAAAGTCACACTCCTCTGGGAGAGATATCAATTATAGAATCTATTTTAGCCTGATGCAAAGAATGCAAACAAAGTAAAAGCACATGTACGTGTTGAAGCATCAGCGACAGACAAATCAATGAGTGTGATGCTAAGACACTAAAACATCGGAGATCTACTTCTTAGTTCTAGTCCCAGGACCATGAGCTCTACTCTAAAAACAAAGCTGCCATCTTGAAAATGGTACTGATCGTCACAAGTGAGATTGTGATGCAAATCTGTCTTAAGATACCTAGGTTGAAAAGAAAAAAATCCGTTCCAATTACACATATATACATATACACACACAAACAAAGGAAAAATGGGAGGGTTGTTTTTATCAAGATACAGAGCATACAATGGAATGAAAGGATAGAGAATGCAATGAATGTCCACACAATCCTGAAAACAGCAATAGAAAGCAAAATTGAGGCTTCGCTCTCAGTTTCTCTCAAATGAATTGGTTTCTGATCTCTGCTTCTCTCTGCATGTGGTCATTGTTCTGTATTCTCTTTCTCCCTATCTCTCTGTCTCTATTTCCTAAACCAATTATTTCTGGATTCTTGGCACAAGAGCCAAACACAACGTCCCCATTGCTGACTTGACTTTTCCCTTTAAATGCTCAAAAGACACTCAGTAGCACCTCAGAAGGCCCAATTCTTATCCCAGGAGAGAGAAGCTGATCGACTGAGTTTGAATAATGACTTCTAATCTGATTGTCTGAGGTCAAGGAGGAGGCTGACATGCTCACTTAGCAGGGATTGTGGGAACTGATTCTTTGCAGAGTCTGTGGATGGGTTCTCAAAGAAGGAAGAGAGGAACTGGGGAGGAAGTGATTGATAGAGGAAATTATAAGAATCTCTAGTACAAAATCTGTGACTTGGACTAGAAAGGCAATGTTATTTGCATCTCACATATGGGCTTATCGAAAGCGCCTTGAAGGAATAATTTTGTTTGTTACTCCAAGTGAAACCTTTAGTGTATTGTCGTTGTACAAAAGAAGCTAACCTAACTCTCCCTGGGAAGTTTTCCTCTGATTAAATATAGCCAAGATATTCCTGTACAAGAGCTGTGGCACCCCTGCAATTTAGTGAACATGATAGAAACATACCCTATCCAAGAACCCCTAATTTTCTTTATTTTAGCATCTAAAAATGGATCCAACTCTGAGATCAGGATTTGTGCTTTAAATAGTCCTTTATAAGAAAGGAGGAGAGGGTTGGAAGAAAACCAATAGCAGTACTGTTCATCAGCTGATCTTCTTCATGGGTAGAGCTAAGGAGAGCTCTTGGGGAGACCATTCTGCTGAATATGAAAAGGTTGGGCCAGCCCATTAACAAGAGGGGAGAGTGACCCAAAGAATTCAAGCCTGAGAGATTTGTTGTGCTAGTCTCCTCTCCTCTAATTTCAATCTAGGCCACATGGATTCCGATTTCACTTTGATCTTTTAGGAGGTACAATTTTTAAATCAAATGCAGGAGGTGGCATGGTATAAAATGGAAATTTTAGCATTTTTTATACTCCCACGCACTTAAGGAATACCACACGGTCCTGTTACAAGTTCTCAGTACCTTATTCACAACTCTAAATCTAAAGAACAGTGACCATCTAAATTTTTTCATAATTATTTGGTAACAAATTACGAACTGTAACTAACCAGAGGCTATTTGTGGTCTTTATTTCTTCCACTTTGGGTGAGTGTTCAGAGTGTGTAGCTAGGAGATCTATGCCCCTAGAGAAATTGCTGATTTATAGAAGTGGGCCAGAGAGAGAACCTGAACTCTAGTCCCAGATATACCACCACAAGCTGGGTAGATCTGTAAAAGTCCTCCAACTTTTCTAAATGAGCCTTGTGTTTTGTTTTGCTTTTCAAATAAAAATTTGAGATCAGAAAGGGGCCTGTTTTCTCACAGAAGTTGTTGTGGGACTTCAAGAGGCACATACAAATATGAGGAGCTCAAAGTGTACCTATGCACACGTCTGATGTCTATTCTAACTTGTCTTATTCTAGACAAATTGTTACTATCATTTTCTTTATTACTAACTGCCCTTTATAGAATATCTACTACGCTCAAGTACTGCTGTATAGTCTTTTATTAATTCCCTACACAGCTTTAGGGATTCGTATTTCTCTATTTTACAAAACAGAGTGAAATTTAGGGAAGGTTGAGTGTCCTACCCAGGATCTCATAGCATTAAGTGGCAGATCAAATCCAGGATTGCAACCCAGGCTTATTTCATGCTACAGTCTAGCTTCTTTATGATACCAGGAGTGGATACAAAACCACCAAAGGAGGGTCTCTCCATTATTTACAGTTTATACTGAATTACAACAAACTTATTCTGTAAAATAAGGAAGAGGAAGAGGAAACAGCAGCATTTCACATGCCCAGAGCTCAAAGGAATCAAGAAGAGTTTTGTGGGTTTTTTTAATGCTCTAACAATATAACAATTTCCCTCCCTCTCTCTGTCATTTAGTTTAGTTTTCCAGAAAATTATTCCTTTGGGAGAAGGCAATGGAGTTTTTAAATCTGTGTGGCCTGTAGCCCATGGTTTTCCTTAAAGAAGGTACTAATGTTGGGAAGAAGACCATGGAAGAAGGGAAAGGAAGGCAGTAGAGCCCCTGGGAAGGTGAAAGCATCTTCTTGATCTTACCACATGGCAGGTGGCACGGTAGAAACACTGACACAAAGGTTAGAATGGCTTTTACTTCCAGCTCTGTACCTGCCAGCTCCTCTGTGGCTCTCAGATTCTTCCTTATTTAGTGAAAAGGGACTCTGTGACCAGATGTTCCCTAAAATCCCTTCCCATTCTGATAATCTTTTATTCAAACCAACATTTTCAAAAAGAAAATTATAACAAGGTGCTAATATGCATATGGATAAATTCTAATCACTTTAGAATCTGTCTTTTCTACCCCTTTTCACAACCTTGGCCATGACGGTGTGTGGCACATGCCGAGCACACAGAGGTCTAAATGTCAATAAGCAGATGTCCTAGAAGGGAGAATAAGAAGAGGGGCAGGAGAAGCTGACAAGTTCTCAGTGCTTTTCAGATTAAGAACATGAAGATAAGGTCAAACAATTCATGTGGCCATCTATTAAACTGTAAGATCTTTAAATGCAAGAGCCCTGCCTGTCTTGTATAGTAGCTTCAGCACCTAGAACAGCACCCTTATATAGCAAACACTTAGTGAATATTGAAAAGAACAATGACTTTGGGAGACTGAGGCGGGCGGATCACGAGGTCGAGAGATCGAGACCATCCTGGCCAACATGGTGAAACTCCATCTCTACTAAAAATACGAAAATTAGTTGGACGTGGTGGCACATGCCTGTAGTCCCAGCTACTGAGAAGGCTAAAGCAGGAGAATCCCTTGAACCCAGGAGGTGGAGGTTGCAGTGAGCCGAGATTGCACCCCTGCACTTCAGCCTGGGCGACAGAGCAAGACTCGAAAAAAAAGAAGGAAAAGAAAGAAAGAGAAAGAAATGAATGGATGAATGAGTGCTCCTCAAACAGAAGGTGTAGAAAGGGGACTATTAACATACTTGCTTATATTCATGTCAATGACATGCCATAAAAAGAAAACAGAGGTGTGCTCTAGTGGTAGATGAGTAAACTAGGTCTGATCACAAAGACTGTGCTAGTTTTCAGAATTGGTGGAAGGGAATATCCGGACTCCATTTAAGACTGCATTTATTCCAATTTAGCTCATAACTAGCGAATAAGCAGTCTTCAAGATCAAAAACACTCTGTGCCTTTGTGTTACTTCAAAGACACAGAGAATGCTGCACTCTCGTTGTTTAAGGGTCAATAAAGTTCTCACAGAATGGGAAATCTACCAAGGAAGACTTTCTCCAAAACTATTGCAACAAGGGAGAGACATGGAACTCAACTCTAAATACAGTAGGGGCAAGTGACGATTTATAGCTTATGGGCAGGGTGAGGAAGTAGATGAAAAATTGCGAAGAGGAGACTGGTTAGGTATCAAGGATCAGGGATATGAGGAACTTTATTGGATATCAAGGGTGAGAGATTCACACTAAACAGGTCTTGACAGTCTAAGGACAAAGCCTACTGGAGTAGAGGGCTCAAATGAGGCTAACGGTTGGCCAAGGAACTAGTCCAGGAGCAATATGTGGTACGTCTACTACAATACAAAGATTATTGAAGCATTCAATCTCCCATCCACATGGTTGACAGATATGTATGAAGCACTTCTGCCGGGTTCTGGGATACAGTGTGGGAGCAAGACAGATATGATTCTTGTTCTCATGGAGCTGTGTGGAATTCTCATGGCACTTACTGACTACATAATTTCCAGTTTGCAGAAACTAGAAATTATGTAGCTCAACTGGAAATTATGAAGTTCAGTAAGTGTAATGAGAGGGAAAGTACAGAAATGTCTAATAGGAGCACCCAACCATGGTTTTGAGTTTTTTTGTTGTTTTTTAAAATAACTTCACAGATGATATTTTGTCTAAGGCCTGAAAGATGGGTAGAACTTGTCAAGGCAGCAAGGACAGAGAATAACATCATTAAGAACATAGCAGATTCAATAAACTGGAAAAAAAAAAAAGTGTGATATGACCCAAATGCAGCATGAGGCAAAGATGTGGGAGAGATGTGAGAAATTAGGCTGGGAAATGGATAGAGGCCAAATCAGAAAAAGCCTCAAGAACCACATTAAAAAGATGAATATATAACTTCTCCTCAACTTATGATGGGGTTACATCCCAATAAACCCATTGTAAACTGAAAATATTATAATTTGAAAATGCATGAAATACACCTAACCTACCGAACATCATAGCTTAGCCTAGCCTGCCTTAAATGTGCTCAGGATACTTACATTAGCCCACAGTTGGGCAAAATTATCTAACACAAAGCCTATTTTATAATAAAGTGTTGAATATCTCATGGAATGTATTGAATACTATACTGAAAATGAAAACAGAAGCCGGGCGTGGTGGCTTACACCTGTAATCCCAGCACTTTGGGAGGCCAAAGTGGGTGGATCACCTGAGGTCAGGAGTTCGAAACCAGCCTGACCAACATGGTCAGCTACTCGGGAGGCTGAGGCAGGAAAATCACTTGAAGCCAGGAGGCAGAGGTTGCAGTGAGCCGAGATTGCACCACCACACTCCAGCCTGGGTAACAAGAGTGAAACTCTGTCTCAAAAAGAAAGAAAGAAAGAAAGAAAGAAAGAAAGAAAGAAAGAAAGAAAGAAAGAAAGAAAGAAAGAAAGAAAGAAAACAGAACGGTTGTATGAGTATTCAAAGTACAGTTTCTACTGAATGCATATTGCTTTCACACCACTGTAAGTAAAAAAAAAAATTCATAAGTTGAACCATTGTTAAATTGAGGACCATCTGTATGTTTATTGCAGGACTTCTCTGAGCCTTTATTTAGTAGATATCTTAGTTTGGGTTCCCCCGGAAGCATGCTATAAAATAAGAATTCAAATATAATTAGTTTATTTGGGATGTTATTTCAGGCAACTTCACTAGGAGAAGTGAAGCCAGTCAATATAGGGTACATTAATGAGCTGTTTTACCACTATGGGGACCTGGAGATCAATCCCACTGGTGATATCTGAGAGACAATGTAGAACACACCTCAGAGTTATCCCAACCAAAAGGCAAGAAAGCTGGGAAATTTTCCCCCAACTAGCATCTCTCATTTGTTGAAGTCTGCTTTCAAAGGCTTTGACTCTCAGGTACTTCCAGCTTGCTCTGCAGGCCACAACATGTACTTCCTGAGTCAGCAGTAAAAGAACACAAATAACAAAACAAGAACCTTGAGCAAAAGTCACATGAGCTTATACTATGCAGAGAGTGCAGAGAATACGAGTAGAGCAAGAACAGCAACTCCTCCAATAGGTAACGTGGTTTGTGAAGCCCCAAGAGGTAGATTAAGTTTGCGTTTTCCCAGTTTATTTGATGACAGAATCTTCTTTGTCTAGGGCATCCTGAAGGCTGGTAATGTTTCACATAATAAACTTTGAGGGCTCCTTCTAGATCAGTAGTCAATAAATTTTATCTGTAAAGGTAAACTTTATCTGTAAAGATAGTAAATATTTTTGGCTTTACATGACATATGGTGTCTGTCACAACTGCTCGACTCTTGTGACATCTCCAAAACAGCCAGAGACAATATGCAAATGAATTTCCATGGTCGTGTTTCAATAAAGCTTTATTTACAAAAATCTGCGGCCAGCCAGATTTCACCCACCAGGTGTAGTTTGCGGACCCCTGCTCTGGCCATTCCTACAGCTCCATCCAGCTCTAAGATTCTAAGATATGTGTGTGGTTGCCCTACACAGCAGGGAGGTCAGATTGACTGATCTTAGCAAAGCCTTAACTCTCCTCTCTCATGTGGATTCATAGTAAATGGTGTTTCAAATTGATGTACCCAACCACTACAGAACCCCATCCAGCCAGTCCTCTGCCACAGTCATGTTCACTCCATTTTGCTGAAGAAAAGCAAATGAGCCTAAATTTAATTAATCTGCTAGGGAAATAAAAATAGTGT
Organism: Nomascus leucogenys; assembly: GCF_006542625.1. Classification (NCBI taxonomy): domain Eukaryota; kingdom Metazoa; phylum Chordata; class Mammalia; order Primates; family Hylobatidae; genus Nomascus; species Nomascus leucogenys. The sequence continues at coordinate 76,867,870 of NC_044401.1, read as the reverse complement.
TGCCTGAAGCTGCCGATGCCAAGAATTTTCTGTGTCACAGGAAGAGAAAAATAAATAGTGGCTTAAAATAAACAAAGTTCTGCTCACCCTAGGATCCTAAAGAGATATCAAGACTGGTGGAGGAGGGAAAGGGGCCGGAGATTTAGCCACCTAGTGAATGCTGGGCATTCATTCCTTAATTCAATAAAAATATATTGGATGCCTAATTTTTGCCAGACACAGTGCTAGACAGGACTGGCTACATAATTTGTTGGGCCCTGAATTTTGCAAAACAAAAATTCAGGGCTTCTGTTCAGCAATTACAGTATCAGGAATTTTAAAATGATGATAGCAGACTACTATACCAAGCCTGGGGCCCTTCTGACTGCTGTGAATTGCATAGGCCACATACCCAAGAAGCTAGCCCTGGCTAGACATTGGTGTTACAAAGATATATATGGTTACAAAGAAGATTTCAGTCTTCACTCTAGAGAAGCTACTATCCAAGTAGGGAGAGAAGATATGTGTAATAAGACTATCAGAGCTTCATATCTTCCTTTTCAAATCCTTCATCACTTTTATGCACATCAGATCCCAGTGAGCTTCTACATTCAACAGCCAGCACCTGCGTCTCTCTGTTGGCATCTGGCCACAGGCTGCTGGTGCCACTTTACCAGGGAGCTCAGAGAACTGGAAGTCCTTCACCATTGACTTGTGTGCGAGTCCATCTAGTTAGTTCCTTGCCCCGATTGGGTCAGCCCTGAGGCCAGGTGTGCATTGGTCCCAGACCTTCTCCATAGGATTAAGTCACACCCCAGCCTGGATCCCTTCCCTTCCTATTTCCCCACTTCCCTGCCAGTTCTTCTTGGGAGCACTTCCTAATAGATTATTTCCACACACAAATTTTCATTTCAGAGTCTGCTTTTGAGGAACCCAATCAAAAAACGCACATATAAATTATAGGGGACTGTTAATAGAATAAATGTCTGTGACCCAAAAATATTCTTATGTTGAAATCCCAGCCGGGCGTAGTCCCAGCTACTCGGGAGGCTGAGGCAGGAGAATTGCTTGAACCTGGGAGATGCAGGTTGCAGTGAGCCAAGATCACTCCACTGCACTCCAGTCTGGGTGACAGAGCAAGACTCCGTCAAAAAAAAAAAAAAAGAAAGAATAAAGAAAGAAAGAAAGAAGGAAGGAAGGAAGGAAGGAAGGAAGGAAGGAAGGAAGAAAGAAAGAAAGAAAGAAAGAAAGAAAGAAAGAAAGAAAGAAAGAAAGAAAGGAAGGAAGGAATCCTAACTCCCAAACTGGTGCTTTTGGGAGGTGACTAGGACATAAGAGTGGAGACCTCATGAATGGAATTATTGCCCTTATAAGAAGAGATGATTTCTCTCTCAGCCCTGTGAAGATTCAAGGAGAAGCTGGCCACCTGCAAAGCTGGAAGAGTCTACCCTCAGTAGACACTGGATCATCTGAAGGGCACCTTGGTCTTAGACTTCCCAGCCTCCAAAACTGTGAGAAGCTGTTTAAGCCATTCATCTATGGTGGGCTGTTATAGTAGCCCAAATTGACTACGATAAGGACTAAGGTACAAAATGAGAATTGGTGGAGATCCTGAGAAAGTGTCAGGCCTATTCAGAGATGAGGAAAGCTTATTCCAGGTGAAGGCAGGGAGTGGCACAGGTGAGAGGAATCTTGGGTGGGTGGGTGTTTACGGTAGGTCTTGACTAATGAATATATTCGTGTAATGAATAAGGAATTGTGGAAGTAGGAGGAGAGATTGTATTTATTCTGTTTATTTCTACAGATCTCTTTACTCTTTTCTACCCTGCCCTGTTTCCAGAAAGGCTGACCTGCATGGAATGCATCAACAGGCAACCTTGTCTTTGGCTTCTGATTGCATTAGGCCAATGACCTTGTAGATGATTAGTGGTGGAGGAACATGAACATATAATGGCTAGATGGACAAAAGGAAAGATGAATGAATAAAATCAGTGGCCTCTGAATGTTACTATTAGGTGGCTTGACCTTGACTTTCTAGTACAGATTTGGGTAGAATTATTTGTTCATCCTTCTGTGATATTTCTCCAGGTTTTGTTTGTTTGTTTGTTTGGTTGGTTGGTTGGTTGGTTTTGAGATGGAGTCTCACTTTGTCACCCAGGCTGGAGCGCAATGGCGCCATCTTGGCTCACTGCAACCTACACCTCTCAGATTCAAGCAATTCTCCTGCCTCAGCCTCCCAAGTAGCTGGGACTAGAGGTGCACACCACCACACCCAGCTTAATTTTTGTATCTTTAGTGGAAATGGGGTTTCACCACATTGGCCAGGCTGATCTTGAACTCTTTACCTCAGGTGATCAGCCTGCCTTGGCCTCACAAAGTGCTGGGATTACAGGTGTGAGCCACCACACCCAGCCTCTCAGATTCTTATTTAGTTCTATGGCTAAGTTTTAGAAGTTCCATTTCAGAGGGTAATTAATAGAGTCATATTTCTTCCAACAGAGTTGTCATCTCTGAGCTGTTTGTGCTGTTGGCACAAAAGAGGATGCAGACAGGAGGATACAGTTGAAAAAAGAAGAAATTATGAGAAGCATTTTGCAAAGTAAACATCATTAGGAGGAGGGAATGATGAAGCTAAAATAAATGTTTCCTGTTGAAGTCTACTTTGTATTACAAATCATGAAGGGGCTTGATTGGCTAGCCCGCTGGTGACAAATATCCTGCAATTCATTTCTTTCTCTTACTGACTTTTGGCCAAAATGCTGCAAGATACACATAAATGTTACTTGACAGTGCCTTTCAGCATATTGAGGGAGGATGAGGCAGGGCTCTGCTCAAAGAAATACCTGAGTTTTTGGAACCAATTCTACTGCACATTACCCTTAACTCTATATGCTCTTTTACCAATCAAGGGACCTACAAGATACAGGTAACACATTCAAACATGCTAATTGAGGAGACATAACAAGATAACCATTTACAAAGTGCTGACGGGGTTTGAGAGAACCAGCAAGGTATGATGAAGCACCCTGGACCTAGCATGAAAGCAACATAGAAGAAACCAGAGGTGAGAGAGGCAGAAAGAGGGATTCATGGTGACGCTGTACAAGCACCTGGCTCCAGTCTTGCTGGAGTGCAGCAATTCATGAAGCTAGATTCTCCCTCTACCTCTCAATTATGTAAGCCAGTTTGTCATTTTTTTTGGCTTGAGCTAGTTGAAGCTAGTTTTTATCACTTGCAATACTGCTCATCTAGGTTCCCTTTGCCCTGAGTCCATCCCTACAGTGCTATCAATCACTTTGTACAGTGCCATTTTTTTTTTGCAGGGGATGGGAATCAGACTCCCCTGCTAGACTCAGAGTTTCCACTTTTCCTCTTTACCCAGGGCCTGGTGCAAGTTTGTAAGTGTTTAACAAATATAGAAAGCAAGCAATGCAAATAGAAAGCAAGCAATGCAAGAGGCAGGGTTCCAAGACAAGGTAGTTCAGAATTCCTAGTTTCTTAATAAAGTAATAAGGAAGATGACGTTGATTATGATGACCGCCACCACTAGGTGGTAGTTATGGTAATGATAACGGTAATGATGATAATTACCATTTACTGAGCATTGCACCTTTAAGGGCTTTACAAACGTCTTCTCATTAGATCACCAGAACCTCCACCTCAAGTAGCTGTGTTAAACCACGCTTCTCATCAGGAAGCAGAGGCTCAGAGATTTGAGGCAACTCATCCAAAGTCATACAGCTAGAAGTGGCAGTCACAGAATATTCACTCCAAAGTCCATGCTTTTATCCGTCATGTGAATAGCCCCCAAGCCTTTCTTTCTACTTCTTCGTTTTCCTGAATAAAACCCCCTACCCTGACATGCCATTCTTGACTCTGCCTTTGCTTAAACTCTATCAGAGCAAGGAAATAGGGCTAAGCATTTTCCCATCTCACCTCCTTATGCTAGGCCTGCCCCCAATATACCATGTGGCTTCATGCCAGGCTGAGCACAGAAGCATCTTCACAGAATCACTTTGGGGCCTGAGAAATATGGTGGCACCTGAATCATGGAGTTCATACCCAAAAGTTTAGAAGGAACAAAGCCTGATTCCAACTTCAGAACTTCCAAGTTAAGTCCCCAAAATATCCAATGCTTCCTTAGGGCCCAGAAGCAACTTAAAGCATCATTGGAGCATACAGCTTTGAAGTCAAATCCACCTGGGTCTTAATTCTGACTCTTTCACAATCTGGGTGAGTTTTGGCAAATTGCACTAACTGGGGAATGCCTACCTCAGAAAAATGATGAGAGAATGGAGAGAATTAGCACTGACTGTAGTAAACTAATGGTATCTTGCATATAGCATTTATTCCAGCAGTAGTAGCTATATTTATTATTATCGAAACCTCATCTTTTTCAGATGACTGAAAGTCAAAAATCTGCCAGAGGTCTTATCGGGAAATGGGGGCAAGATAAAGAACCCCGTTACTCCACACCTCTACTACCTATTATTCCCCATACACACATGTATATGTCTCCGTCTTTTGACAGGCATGCGTCCTTCTCCAGGAAGCCTTTGGACCCTCCTTCCCCCAGTGGTGTTAAGAGTTTCCTGATTTACATAATAAAAATATGGAACACCCAGTGAAATTTGAACTTCAGAAAAACAGCAAGTAGCTTTTACAGTGTAAATATGTCCCAAGCAATATTTTGAACATACTTATACTAAAAAAGCATGTTGTGTTTATCTGAAATTCAAATTTAACTAGGCATTTTATCCACAGTCCTAGTTATACACTCCTCTGCAGTGTGTCGCAACTCTCCTGTGCAGTATTTTTCTTTCTGTATTATAATTGGCCTATGTCAGGAGCTGATACCTGTCACATCTGAGTTAACGTGTAACTTTAAGATCCTCTGATATTAAAGAATTACTGTTAATTTTGCAAAGAATAATATTATTGAGATGAATTTTTAAGAGCTCATATCTTTTAGGATACAAACTGAAATATTTGAGGAAGAGATGACATAGTGTCCGGGATTTGCTTCAAAATAATAAAGATGCAGAGAAGTGGATGAAGATAGAGATTAAACAAAATTCTCCATGAGTTGGTAATTGCTGAAGCTGAGTAATAAGTACCTGAAAGTTCACTATAGCCTTTGGATTATTTTATATGTTTGAAATTTTCCATTATACATCTTTTTAATGTCTGCTGAGAGAAGTGGGTTCTGACCATGCACACATGCACATACATACAAGACAGGACGGTTAACTGAATAAGCATTGCACATGAATCAAACAACCCATGGTTTGATCATAATGAGTTCCTTAAATAGCTCTGGGACATTGAGCAAACCAATTTCTCTTTCTAGACCTCAGTTTCCTTATCTGTTTAAAATGGAAAAGTTAGATTAAATGATTTTAATAAAATCTCTGAACTTCAGATAACCACACCAGGATGCCTCTGGCCTTTTCTAGGTTAAATTTTCTATGCATTGTCTCAAGCCTCCCCTGCCTATCAGCCACAGAATAAAACAGACTGCTCTTAGCATCTGCCCCACACTTCAACCAAAAGGGGCCATAATGGGGTTCTGTGGAGAACTTTAGTGGAGAGTGATCCAAAGCTCTCCATCACCAAGCAGCTGATCTTTCCTTCTGCCACCTGCTGAAAGTTCACCTCAGTGTATAGCTTACCTCAAGAAGGCCTTCCATGTCCCATTTCAGCCCTGAGGGGGAGAAATAAAACCTCCTTTTTATTTAACTTTTAGACCTGTTGTTTTCATGTTTGCAGTGCGTCAACTCCCAACCCACCTTCCAAGTTCCCCTATAGAGTTCCTTAGACTAAAGATCTGATGTGAGCCCAAAAGCCTGTTTCTCCTGTCCTTAAAAGTGCAGTCAATAGCGAAGGAGGACTAAAAGAAGAACCAAAAGTGTAAAAAGAAGGGCACCATGTGGAAATTACACCTTGGTAGCAATCTGGTGGATAGTAGTTGCTGTTTTGTTTTGTTTGGTTTTTTTCCTAGTATCTTTGTGGCTTTGGGGGTGCGGCAAGGGGAAGATATGTGCTCATTATAAACAAAAGTCAAGCGAACAGAAAAGCAAAAAAAGTACATTATAATTATTCCAAAGTCCACTATTCAGAAGTAACCATTATTAGCATTTGGAGATTAAGAGTCTAGGGAAACCAAAAGGAACTAGGGGTCCAAGGAGAAATAAATGGTCAATTTGAGAGCAGGGCCAGGGAAGTACAAGATGAGACTGGAATATTTTGTGCCAGAAGGAAAAGAAGTGCTCAAAAAGTAAATAAATAAAGGGGCATTTCATGAGGACACAGCGGGCACCTGCATGGGCCTCCTGATGGCCAGATCTGAGACAGTTCTGGCATCACAATAATTATAAACAATTCGAAAGAAGAATGCAGGCCAGGTGCGGTGGCTCACGCCTGTAATCCCAGCAATTTGGGAAGCTAAGGCAGGTGGATCACCTGAGGTCAGGAGTTTGAGACCAGTCTGGCCAATATGGTGAAACCCCATCCTTACTAAAAATATAAAAATTATCCGGGTGTGGTGGCGGGCATCTGTAGTCCCTGTTACTACAGAGGCTGAGGCAGAAGAATCACTTGAACCCGGGAAGTGGAGGTTGCAGTGAGCCAAGTTCGTGCCACTGCACTCCAGCCTGGGCAACACAGCAAGATTCCACCTGAAAAAAAAAAAAAAAAGAATGCACGGGTCCACACTAAAAACAAACAGATAAAAACCAATGTATATTTATACCAAAATATGCATATGCTTATGTATTATGTGTGTATATAAACATATTATATACTATATATGTGCATGTATACATGTTTTCCCTTCCCACATATATATGCTCAATCAAATGTTTGAACTGACAGCAGGTCTCAAGAAAATCTATTCCAATTTATTTAAAATTATTTTTTATATATCTTGTTACATGAATATTCAACAAATTTTAGATTATTCTCACATTATCCTGTTCTTCACAATGACTTCCTATTTCCTCAAGGACTGTGTTAGGCTATCCATGGATTGGTGAAGAGACTGTTTCTTTAAACTGTACATTTCTCAAAAGGTTTTTTTTTTTCAAAACTGATAAATTGAACCTAATCAAAATTTTAAAATTTTGCTCTTTGAAAAACAACATAAAGAAGGCAGAATGGCAAGCGACAGAACATATTCACAATCCATGTGTCTGACAGAGGACTTGCATCTCAAATGTGTGAAGACCTCTTACAACTGGGGAATAAGAAAACAAGCTATCCAATTGAAAGAAAAATGGACAAAGATTTGAACAGATATTTTTACCAAAGAAGATGAGAGATAGAGAATAAGCATATGAAGAGAAGCTTGGCATGAGTTATCTCAAAGGTATTCTTGAACCCTAAAATACTGTGCTTCACACTTGCTGGAATAGTCACTTGGAATTTCTTGGAAGTGCTGAGTGCTTCATTAATCTCCCACATATTGTTCCCTGCCTTCTGATTAAATGCTGCTGTCTTGACTTTATCATTCAGACCTAAACAAGTTGAGCATATAGCAGGGTTTACATGCAGATTTGCCATCCTGGAGATTGAGTAAATTAAAATGTTTAAGTGTCAGTGGCCTGGTGTTGAATCTCATACAATTCTGGCTTCATTTGGGTGGGTGGTCTGGGCTAAATCTAACCCAGGACTCTGGAATCAAATTCATCCACCCTTTCTGCTTAGCCATTCTGCCAGCTTTTTCCCTTGGAGATGGAGCCTGGTTATGGAAATCAGATTTTTTGCTTCTTCTAAATATGCAGACTCATAGTTCAAACTTGTCATTTGTGATTCTATGATAAAGAAAAAAATAAGCTGAGAGGAAGGAAGACATTATCATTTCTGAACTTAACTTGAAGCTGACTTAATTCATCCCAAGCTACGTCTAAGAATAATAGCAATTCCTCATTAGATACCAATTAAAACAAACCTCTCTTATCAAGATGGGATGACGGTTGAGGGGATCTGGTCATTTAAACAGAATAGGTTATTGAGAGTAAGCCTTTGAGGTGAAAATTAGGAATGGTAGTCCTTCGAAATTGTGGACAAAGTTTTTTTCTATTCCTGCATGTAATAGCAGCATCCACCATTTACTGAGAGCTTACTATATGCCTGGCACAGTAGTAAACATTCTGTTTAATCCTTTAACAAACCTCTGGTTTAGAAACTATCTCATTTTTATTTTACAGATTAAGAAGCAGAGGCTCAAACAGGTTAAGTAATCTGCCCAAATAACAGAGCTGTTAACTAGCTGGACTGTGATTCAAACTCAAGCGAGTTGATTCCCTTGCATTTTCCTAATTTTTTTCCAAAATATTAATTTGTTTACAAACTTTAAAGATATTTAATTCATCTAAAATTTAATTAGGAACATGATGTGAAGTGAGACATAAATATTTTGTTTTCTGAAAATGCAATCAATCACAACTTAAAATGATTTTTTTAAACAATATAATGGAGAGATAAATACACATGACATGATAAGTAAAAAATGAAAGGCCGGGAGAGGTGGCTCACACCTGTAATCCCAGCACTTTGGGAGGCTGAGGCGGGCAGATCACCTGAGTTCAGGAGTTCGAGACCAGCCTGGCCAACATGGCAAAACCCTGTCTCTACTAAAAATACAAAAATTAGCCGGGCATGGTGGCAGGCACCTGTAGTCCCAGCTACTCAGGAGACTGAGGCAGGAGAATCTCCTGAACCCGGGAGGCAGAGGTTGCAGTGAGCCGAGATCATGCCATTGCACTCCAGCCTGGGGGACAAGAGTGAGACTCCGGCTAAAAAAAAAAAAAAAAAAAAAACCAGAAGGGACCCTAAACTATATACACAGCATAAGTAACTGCATTAAGCACAAAATACGTATAGCCATTCATATGACATCCATTGTACATCTACATGGAAACATGACACTGATGAAGTTGAAGGAAGAGTCTGAAATCAGAAATCTAGCATTAGACTGCTTAGGTGGGTGTGAATCCCACACCTACCTCTAACTCTCTCTGGATGGCCTTGTGCAAATTACTTAACCTTGCTGTGCCGGTTTCTCATTTAGAAAACGTGGATACTATTACTTATCTTGTGAGATGGCTGAAAAGCTTAAGTAAGTCAATCCATGCAAAACAGCATAGTGCTTAACACTAAAAAACACTGCACCTGTAAACATGCAAAAATATTGATAGTTCTAATCACTGAATGGTGTAATTATATGTATTTTAATTTTTTTCATTTAAATGTTCAAGTTGAAATTTTCCGCATTGTTCACAATCGTTTGTTTTGTTTGGTTGGTTTTTATACTCAGGGAGAAAAGATGGTTAATTTTTTCAAACTCTGGGTCTGAAGTGTGCCACTAATGCCAAGATATTCTAAAATCAAAAACTAAGCCCCATACAAACTCCCTTTGGGGATGCGCCTTTGCGGAGAGAACCCCTATGCCCCCCTCATAGAAAACGAGCTCCTCATTTCCATAAGCTGATAACACAGGAAGCATTAGAGCAAGGATTCAGCAAAAAATAGAATCCTGAAATAAGAAATTGGAAGTACTGGGCATTGTGAAAACAAGAACCAATAAATGTAAATAACTCCAAGGTAAAAGATTTCTTCAAGTCCCTGAGGTTCTGTAAGAGTTGGAAATATGTTATATTGCATTATAATTTATAATTGGATTTTGAAGTTTGTTCAGTAACAGGTCTAGTAACAGGGCTGGGAATGAATTCTCAATCCATACCTCATTATATTGCTGCAAACATCACCAAACTTGACTCCACATGAGACAGACCTTCATGTATATAAATAAGGCGGCCAGCCAGGCCCATAGTACTCTAACACAGCTACTTTCTTATATATGGGGAACTGTTAGGATGGAAAGCTGAATTATTCAAAATAACGCAGTTTCCTTGCTAAACTTCACGGAGCTGTAGATGAAGCTAATGAAGGAAAGATTTATCTGTGTTTTTTCAGAGATGATGTGTGAAAAAATCAGCTGCAAATAACTAGAGAAGCAATCTAGAGAAACGCTTAGTATATCTCCTACAAGCAAGAGTCTGTCCTGGCCGTGAAATTGCTACTGTTCAGAAATTCAACATGTGGAAGAAAAGGCAAGGAGAATAGTTCTGAGAACCGGTTCTTCTGGAAAACGATGATTAAAACATTTCCTTCCAGCCACCCACCTCCCTCTGGGGCCTGACGAGGCTGAGAAAGATAAACAGTAGCTCTCTGACTTTGAGTTGGCTTATTGGCCTCTCTGAACTTCATTTTTCCCACCTGTTCAGTAAGAATACCTACCTGGCAGCATTTCTGTGAGGATGTGAGGACTCCACATAATTCACACAGTGTGGTATTCTTTTTTTTTTTTTTTTTTTTTTTTGAGAAGGAGTCTCGCTCTGTCGCCCAGGCTGGAGTGCAGTCGCGTGATCTTGGCTCACTGCAAGTTCCGCCTCCTGGGTTCATGCCATTCTCCTGCCTCAGCCTCCCTAGTAGCTGGGACTACAGGTGCCGGCCACCATGCCCGGTTAATTTTTTTGCTTTTTTTTTTTTAGTAGAGATGGGGTTTCACTGTGTTAGCCAGGATGGTCTCAATCTCTTGACCTCGTGATCCGCCCGCCTCAGCCTTCCAAAGTGCTGGGATTACAGGCGTGAGCCACCGTGCCTGGCCCACAAAGTGTGGTTTTCTTAGAACCTGACACATAATAGACGCACAGCAGCTGTTAGCATTATTACTGGGGTGCTGATTTCAAGAACCTTGGAAGAGCCTGGGTCTCCAGTTTCCCCAACTAATTTGCTAACATTTAAATACCTTTAGTTGAAGAATATGCTTTCATTCTACTGTTATAGACAAGGCTTTCCTATAAACATCTGGGTGTGACAGCAATTTGCTTAAATTTGTATTAAACTACAAATGATCCATGTCAGATTATAACAGGTTCTGAGGACTACTAGAAGGGAGAAAGAAAACATTTGCCTATACACTCATTAAGCATTTATTTAGCACCAACTATATGCCAGGTTTGCACCAGTTTGGGGGCAGGAACAAAGACAAGCCTATGGACTTTGAAAATGTTCCTTTCTTGGCCTGTAATAAACTGCCAGGCTCATGGTTCTCATCCTTCAGGCCTTGGTTTAGATCACTTCTTGGGTTCTGTACATACTCAGATTCTGCGCTTCTGCAGTATTACAACAGAATCCTCCAGACAACTTGTAGTGACCAGGCTTAGCCACTCCACTCAGATGTGTAAGAAATCACTATTTCTTTGTTTTCATGAAGCTCAGTTTAAATCAGTTTCCAAGGCTTATTCCCACCACAATGGGTAAAAATTTCACCTTAGTCACCATTGAGCACCTATCTCTCTGAGTCATTTTAGAATCTAGGAGACATTTCTAGCACCTAGAAGATACAGAAAGGGCCCGAGACTCTCCATCCTTCAGCCCCTATCCTCCATCATGGCCAACTTCCTCTTTGTCACAGCTGACAGTGGCACCTCCCCGCTCTAAGAAGCTCTCAGTTTTGGTGGGTGCAGAAACCTTGCTGAGGCAGACAGCTCTGTGTCTTGAGTCCAGTCACTGTCTGATGTCTTGGTGCTCTGAGAGGTACTGCCACTACGCAATGTGAAGGTCCTGCCATCTCTCACCTTCCACCTCTGATATCTCTTGGAGTCCACAGAGCTCCTTCCATCCCAGGGGTCTGCAAACTTTTTCTGTAAAGGACCAGGTAGCAAATATGTTGGGGCTTCACAGGCCTCACTGTCTCTTTCCCAGCTACTCAGGTCTGTTGCTGTAGTGCTAAAGCAGCCATAGACAACTCATAAATGAACAAGTATGGCTACATTCCAATGACACTATATTCAGGAACCCAAAAAATCTATTTTTGTAAAATGTGCATGTGTCACAAAATAATATTATTTACTTTTTTTTTTCTTTTTTGAGATGAAGCCTCGCTCTGTAGCCCAGGCTGGAGTGCATGGCACAATCTCAGTTCACCGCAACCTCTGCCTCCCAAGTTCAAGGGATTCTCCTGCCTCAGCCTCCCGAGTAGCTGTAATTACAGGCGCCTGCCACCACACCCAGCCGATTTTTGTATTTTTAGTAGAGACGGGGCTTCAGCATATTGGCCAGGCTGGTCTCAAACTCTTGACCTCAAGTGATCCACCCACCTCAGCCTCCCAGAGTGCTGGGATTACAGGCATGAGCCACTACACCCGGCCTCTTCATGTAATTTTTTAAAAAACCAATTCTAATATTCAGACCATTAAAAAAATAGGCAGAGGGCCAGATTTGGCATACATCCCAGAGTTGGCCAAACTGCTCTATCCTTTTCTCATCCTCAAAAAGCTTAACATAGTTTGTTTCTTGAGTGTGGACTTTTTGAAAATAAAGGCCATTTGTTCATCATTCATTCGTTTGTTTAACAAATCCTTATAAGGTGACTGCCCACCATCCCAGATTGCCTCGGATTAAGGAGTTTCACGGGATGTGGGATTTCTAAGTACTGAAATGGAAAGTCCTAAGCAAACCAAGAGCATTGATCACCCAACCTATTAGGTGCCAGGTAATGAAGGTTCAGGAGTAAATGAGACAAAGTATTTGTCATTATGAAACTGGCATGCTCTTCGGGAAGGCAAGTGCCTTTGCCCACAACTCCTATCCTTGGTTTAAGATACACACCTCCCCTCACTCATTCCTGGCAAGTGCAGGAGGTCAGGGGAAAGTGCTTGAAGGAAAAAGCCCAAATTATCACCTCAACAGATTGTTCTATTACACAGTAAAGTACTGTGCATAGCATTGATTCTAAGCGTCAAAAGCAGAGCAGCAAGAGTAAACATGTAAAAGTTCCCAAAATGCAAGATGACTGAACCAACACCTCACCACACCCACCTACCCACCCCTGAGGATTGAACCAGGGCTGGAACACGAGGCCAAGGGAGCAGAGTAAGGGCTTCCAGAGTGGTCCAAGCATCTTTCACCTCTAGAGATTTCTGTGGTACTAGCAAATGCAATCATCCTAAAATCATTTTATAAAAATTGTGAGCAATTTCATTTGTTCAATCCTGTTGGTTCGATTCTGTGATTACATTTATAAACTCAACTTGACTTCATGAGAAAAATCTAAATTTGAGGCCTGCTAGAAATGTGAGGCCCAGGCAAAAAGTTCTCCTCTTCTCCTGTGCTCCTTGCCCATGCTCTCCCCTCCAAAGAGTTTGATATAGTAAGACAGCCTCAGCAGGGCCTTTTTTAATCAGGAAAGGCGTACACTTTCGGAGGAAAAGATCACAAGCCACAGTGGTGAGTGATGTACAGACAGGACCTCAGTCCCTATTTGAGTCCTCTGTCAGGCAGCTTTGTGCAGTGCATAACCTGCACCACTGTACAGAGCTACCCTGAGACAGCTGTCTGGCCTCCCAGGGAAGAAATCAGACCCTTTTGCTTAAGTTGGAAGAATAATGAATGGGGTGAATCTAATTGCTTCAGACCCCAGGGCAGTAAGTTGCTCCTTCGGAAGTGATTTCTGTCTTTCAGTTGCTTGTGTTGTTGACAACTGGCTGTTTCTCACCTATTGTGTCTGCCTGTGGTTCTACTTGCAGAATGTGCCTTCAAACAGTGGGCTGAGCATGGGTTGGGAAAGCCTTTGAAAGCCAGCCAGGCAGAAAATTCAAGACAAAAGGTCTTCAAACAGATATTATTAACAGCCTTTAGTTAAGCAGCTGCTCTGGCTGGAGGAGGATAATAAAGAGTGTACCCTAAACCCTGCTTCAAAGGGGGACTTTGGCTTGGCTGAGGGGCTGGTTGGAGAAACCTGTAGAATAAGTGCTTTTATACATCCACCACCTACTTCACCAGCTGAGAATTGTTCATCCGATGCTGGTGGTAAAGTCTCCCAAATGCACAGCCTGACAGCACTGCCTAGACAGTTCGTGATCAGGTTGCCATGTCAACAAGAAAAGACCCTACTGGGGTTTTGTTTACTCATCATCAAGTTCTCAGTTTGAGTAGCTCTTAGCCATGAAAAAAGCTAAGAAATCTGATCTCTGACTTCCGGATTGCTTCTCTGGGCACTGGAATTATTTTGACCCCAGTGGGGAAGACTAGGAGTCTGCTAAGGCACCCATAGTCTATGGGAAGGGGTGGGAGAGCAAGAAGGGAATGGAGCCTTCAGATGAAGCATCTTGAGTGTTTCATTGACAGGGGAAATAATATTTATGGAGTACCTGTCATGTGTCTGGAATTCTGCTACAAACTATGCAAATTTGATTTATCTTATTCTCACAACTATGCTGTAATATTAATATTAGCCTGTCCATTTTACGGATGAGAAAAGAGAGGCTAAAAGGCCAAACAACAGATCAAGGTTCACTAAATAAGAACATGTGCATAAGATGGATAATTATGCAGCTGTTTAAAATCACATTTTTTTGTTGTTGTTGTATTTTTAGTAGAGACGGGGTTTCACCATGTTGGCCAGGCTGGTCTCAAACTCCTGACCTCAGGTGATCTTCCTGCCTCAGCCTCCCAAAGGGCTCGGATTACAGGCTTGAACCACTGTGCCCAGCCTAAAATCACATTTTTGAAAGACATTTCATGTCATGTTCACCTTGGCATATCGCCAAGAGGAAGAAAACAGAAGGCAAAACTGCACGATATACATATCCAGGCCAGGCGCAGTGGCTCATGACTGTAATCCCAGCAGTTTGGGAGGTCGAGGCAGGCAGATCACTTGAGCCCAGAAGTTTGAGACCAGCCTGGCCAACATAGGAAAACCCTATCTCTACTATCTCTACTAAAAATACAAAAATAATTAGCCGGGCATGGTGGTGCATGCCTGTAATCCCAGCTACTCCAGAGGCTGAGGCAGGATGATCACTTGAACCCAGGAGGCAGAGGTTGGAGTGAGCCAAGATCCAGCCTTGGTGACAGAGGAAGACTCTGCCTAAAATTAATAATAATAACAATAATAACATATCCATAGAAGATATATAGGATGAATAAATAGCCCTAGAAACAAAATTATGGAGAATAATACTGTGGAAATAACTGAAGATCACCCAAATGAGAACAAGCAAAGTCTATTTATTCAGAGCCTGCTATACAAGGTAGTCAACCACCATGACTTGCATTTGACAAAGAATGAAAGGCGGGCAGAGGAATGGGAACACTTTACAGTGAAAAAAAGGGATGGCTTCACGTGTGCCTTTAAGGGAGGCTGTTGGCACAAGGAAGCTTGATGGGACTGACCAGAAGCAGGACATCCTATGTGACTGGTTAGGGGAACATATTTGGCTTTCTCTGGTTTGTTGTAAGTGGGAAACAGAGATGCAAATTGGGAAGCTGACAGTCATTGACCATGTCCTGACAGTCTGGGACCAATTACTGCAAAGGTTGTGGTTTAGCTTCTTGAACTGGTTGCTCTTAGGTTTTGGGTCAGAGTTCTATTTTTATATCTGATTGCACCATTATTCATTTGTATATTCAGTCTCTCAAAATACAAAATGATAGTAGTAATTAACACTAGGTTTCAGGACTACAATTGATTTTTTTCTAATTCTTTTCAGATTTTTCTAAATGTTCTATAATAAACAAGTGTTATTTCTAACAATAAATAAATAACTGTTTTTTATAAGGAAAAAGAAATCAAGTTTCAAAAAGGTTAAGTAATTTTTCTGAAGTAACACAGCTAGTAAGTAATTTGCCTGGAATCGAACACAGATCTTTTAGATACTAATGCCTGAGAATTTTCCTGCCCTGTGTCTCCTAGGGATCTTCAGGGCTTAGTTACTGAAAGAAATGAAGAATGTAAACTTGTGTTGAAGAACTTATACAAACCAGCAGCTTCACAGACATCACTTTAAAAGTATCTTGTTAAGTCTCATTATTGAATAGCTAATACAGTTTAAGATATGTTTTCCAGGAAATTTGAATTCAAATAAAAGGTGATGATACTTTAGTTTTTAATCACTTATCAAATAACAAATAATTTTTTTAGGGGAGCATTCCCAAATACCTTTGAGGGACTAACAAGCACTCTGGACTACCTTCCCAAAAAGAAATGCACAAAACCAAAAAGTCTTATTACAGTTATGGAGGCCCACAGGCCAAAAACCTCTATTCTAATGGTAGATGTGTGACATCACTCACAAGCCTAGATGTAGGAAGATGTTTGAGGTCAGTAGGAACTTTCTGTGTACTTTACAAAAAACATGCTGTTTATAATCAGATGTGTCTATGTTTGGTGCAGCTCACTTCTGATTTCCTTGTGGCTAACAAGATGACAGTCAGGAGTGCTTCCTGCATAACTCTCAGAATTGTGGCAGGTGACCAATCAGTATGTGAAAAGTGAAATCCATACATAATACACAAATTTTACTTAGGCAAATAGCTAACACCCCCATTCCCCACTTCTTCCACTGCCAATTATTTTCTTACCACTGATACCCTAAAGGGCCAGTTTGACATCCTCTCTTTCTTATCCGCATGAAATAATCAAAATAGGGATGAACAAAGCATGAGATACTATATTCTCAGATCAACAACCTCTGAAGTTAGGGATCATGATGAGTTACTTGGAATTCCACTTCTGGCTTGGCAGTGTAAGCACCTAACAAACTGAACACTCAGATAACAACTGTAAGCTCTGGGAAAAATACAAAAACAACCACCCAAAGCTCTAAAGAATGAGCAAAATAGGAAGATTTGGGAAGGAAGTCAAAACTTAGAAGAATGATATAGAGTGAAATTCTTATTTGTATGGGTCTATCCTGTGAGCTGACTGTAGTCATTGCATGGCTTAAAGTGGTCAAAACTTCAATAGAAAATTCAGTGTTTCTCTGGCCTGAAGAACCAGATGACAGAACTCAGGGCAACCATAGTTTCTGGAAAATGAGAGACTAACCTTGTAACAGAGAAATCCAAAGAAAGGGAGTCCCAGATTCTGTTTTCAAGCTCTGCCCAAGTCTCTGGGAAACCAATAAGTCATGCACACATGGGGCAAACACAAAGCAGTTTTCAGAGAAAGCTAAAAGAAATGAAGTTCAACTTGAAATTCTCACATCCACAACAGGATAGAGAGAATTTGTAGTTTGAACCTAACCAACTTAATTGCTTAGAAAACAACAGCAACCCTCTTCAGAAGAATATAACAGAACCCAGAATTGCCACAGTACTGTATTCACAATGTTTAGCATACAATCCAAAATTACACAACACGTAATAAGTCAGGATATTGTGGTATATTATCGAGGAAAATGTAATCAACAGAGGTCAACTTTGAGATTGCCTAGATGTTGGAATTATCAGACAAAGACTTAAAACAGCTATTATGACTATGCTAAATGAAATAAAGGAAAATATATGCAAAATGAATCAAAAAGAAAATGTCAGCAGAAAATAAGAACAATAAAAAAGAACTAAATGAAAATTCTAGAAAGAAAATATATAATATCTGAAAAAAAATCACTGGGAATAGGCTTAATATTATCAACAGCATAGACATGAACAAAGAAAGGCTCAGTGAGCTTGAAGATAGATCAATACAAGTTATTCAACCTAAATAAAAGAGACAAAAATAAACAGAGCCTCAGGGGCAACATCAAACATTAAGCCTGTCAGGCAACATCACAAACTCTAACATATGTCACTGGAGTCCCAGTTAGAAAGGGCAGAGAAAATGAGCCACAGAAGTTATTTAAAGGAATATTAACCAAAATGATCCCCCAAATAGTGAATATATAAATTTACAAAGTCAAAAAGCATCAAACTCCAAACAGGATATATACAAGGAAAACCATACCCAGGGACATCCTAGTGAAGATACTGGAAAGGGAAAAAAGAAAAAAGAAAAAAATGTGAATCAGTAAGATTAAAATGACACAATAAATATAGGAAAATGATTTGAATGACATAGAAAAACAACATATTTCATACAGAGGAACTGAAATGCCAGACTCAAAAGACTTCTCATCAGAAACTGTGGAGGACAAAAATGAGTGGAACATTTTAAAAGGCTGAAAGAAAAACACTAAAGTCCCAGAATTCTGTTTCAGCAAAAATATCCTTCTAGAATAAAGGAAAAAAATATGTCTTCAGATTTAAAAAATTATAACAGAATTCACTGCTAATAGACTTGTACTACAAAAAATGCTAAAGAAGTTCTTTGGGATGGAGAGAAGTAACATCAGTATGAAACAGAGCTTCTGGAAATAATGAAGAGCATCAAAAACAATAAATGGCTATTTTCTCTAAATTTCTGTAAATTATAAATGACTGTTTAAAGAAAAAAACAATGTACACACATTACGTGGTAGTCATAATGTATCGAGATGTAATCAGTACAACAATTATAGCTCACCAGATAGTGGGGGAAAGTAAAGGGAGCTATACAATTAAAAGATTTCTACATGTTACATAAATTGATATAACATTAAATAGACTGTGAAAGTAAAGAATATATATTTTAATACCTAGATTAATCACTAAAAAATGCAAAGAGGTATAGCCAGAAAACAAGCAGGTAAATTATAACAGAATTCTTTTATTTTATTTTATTTTATTATGCTTTAAGTTTTAGGGTACATGTGCACAATGTGCAGGATTGTTACATATGTATACATGTGCCATGTTGGTGTGCTGCACCCATTAACTCGTCATTAAGCATTAGGTATATCTCCTAATGCTATCCCTCCCCCCTCCCCCCACCCCACAACAGTCCCCAGAGTGTGATATACCCCTTCCTGTGTCCATGTGTTCTCATTGTTCAATTCCCACCTATGAGTGAGAACATGCAGTGTTTGGCTTTTTGTCCTTGCGATAGTTTACTGAGAATTATGATTTCCAGTTTCATCCATGTCCCTACAAAGGACATGAACTCATCATTTTTTATGGCTGCATAGTATTCCACAGTGTATATGTGCCACATTTTCTTAATCCAGTCTATCGTCATTGGACATTTGGTTTGGTTCCAAGTCTTTGCTATTGTGAATAGTACCGCAATAAACATACGTGTGCGTGTGTCTTTATAGCAGCATGATTTAATTATAACAGAATTCTAAAAAATATTCAGATATTCAAAAGAAGGCAGAAAAGGGGGAACAGAGGAATGAAAAACAAAGAGGAAACACAGGAAATTAAAATTGGAACTATAAACCTAAATCCAATCATATAATAAGTACATTAAATGCTAGTGGTCTGTCTACCTTCATGCTTCAAAGGATATTATCGACTGAGTAGAAAGGCAACCCACAGTATGGAAGAAAATATTTGCCAATCACATATCTGATAATGGATTAGTATCCATGATATATAGAGAACTCCTAAAATTCAACCATAAAAAGCAAACAACTTGATTCAAAGATAAGCAAATCAAAAGAGATAACATTTCATAGCCCCTAGGATGGATGTTATCAAAACAGAAAATAACAAGTATTGGTAAACATGTAGGAAGTTGGAAACTTTTCACACTCTGATGGGAAGATAAAATAGTGGAACTGGTTTAGAAAATAACATGTGGCTCCTCAAAAAATTTAAAAAAGATTACGGTATGATCCAGTAGTTTCACTTTTGGATATATATTCAAAATAATTGAAAGCAGGGACACATTTGAATATCCATGTTTATAGCACCACTATACATAATAGCCAAGAGGTGGAAGCAACCCATGTCCATTAATAGGTGAATGACTAAACAAAATGTGGCATATACATACAATAACATGTTATTCAGCCTTAAAAGGGGAGGAAATTCTGACACATGCTACAACATGAATTAAACCTGAAGACATTATGCTAAGTGAAACAAGTTCGTCACAAAAAGACAAATACTGAATGATTCCACTCATATAAGGAACCTAGAGTACTCAATTCATAGAGACAGAAAGCAGAATGGCAGGGCTGGGAAGGTGAGAATGAGGAGTTGTTTAAAGTTATTGAAACTTTTTGTTTATTTCTTTATCTCTAATTTCTGATGTTTCTGAAGATTTTTCAAGAGTTTACAAAAGTTCTGAAGATGAATAGTGTCAGGCCTCTGAGCCCAAGCCAAGCCATCGCATCCCCTGTGACTTGCACGTATACATCCAGATGGCCTGAAGTAACTGAAGATCCACAAAAGAAGTAAAAATAGCCTTAACTGATGACATTCCAACATTGTGATTTGTTTCTGCCCCACCCTAACTGATCAATGTACTTTGTAATCTCCCCCATCCTTAAGAAGGTACTTTGTAATCTCCCCCACCCTTAAGAAGGTTCTTTGTAATTCTCCCCACTTTCGAGAATGTACTTTGTGAGGTCCACCCCTGCCTGCAAAACATTGCTCTTAACTTCATCGCCTATCCCAAAACCTATAAGAACTAATGATAAACCACCACCCTTTGCTGACTCTCTTTTTGGACTCAGCCCACCTGCACCCAGGTGAAATAAACAGCTTTATTGCTCACACAAAGCCTGTTTGGTGGTCTTTTCACACGGACACGTATGAAATTTGGTGCCGTGACTCGGATCGGGGGACCTCCATTGGGAGATCAATCCTCTGTCCTCCTGTTCTTTGCTCTGTGAAAAAGATCCACCTAAGACCTCAGGTCCTCAGACCCACCAGCCCAAGGAACATCTCATCAATTTTAAATGAGGTAAGCGGCCTCTTCTTACTCTCTTCTCCAACCTGTCTCACTATCCCTCAACCACTTTCTCCTTTCCACTCTTCAATCTCTCTCTTCTCTTAATTTCAATTCCTTTCATTTTCTGGTAGAGACAAAGGAGACACCTTTTATCCATGGACCCAAAACTCCGGTGCCAGTCACGGACTGGGAAGGCAGCCTTCCCTTGGTGTTTAATCACTGCAGGGATGCCTCTCTGATTATTCACCCACGTTTCAGAGGTGTCAGACCACGCAGGGACACCTGCCTTGGTCCTTCACCCTTAGTGGCAAGTCCCGCTTTTCTGGGGAAGAGGCAAGCACCCCAACCCCTTCTCTCCTTGTCTCTACCCCTTCTCTCATTTTCTGGGGGAGGGGCAAGTACCCCTCAACCCCTTCTCCTTCACCCTTAGTGGCAAGTCCTGCTTTTCTGGGGGAGGCGCAAGTACCCCTCAACCTCTTCTCCTTCACCCTTAGCGGCAAGTCCACTTTTCTGGGGGAGGGGCAAGTACCCCTCAACCCCTTCTCCTTCACCCTAAGTGGCAAGTCCCGCTTTTCTGGGGAAGGAGAAAGTACCCCCACCCCTTCTCTCCGTGTCTCTACCCCTTCTCTGATTTTCTGGGTCAGGGGCAAGAACCTCTCAACTCCTTCTCCTTCACCTTTAGCAGCAAGTCCCGCTTTTCTGGAGGAGGGCAAGTACCCCAACCCTTCTCTCCTTGTCTCTACCCCTTCACTGCTTTTCTGGGGAAGGAGCAAGTACCCCGCAACCCCTTCTCCTTCACCCTTAGTGACAAGTCCCGCTTTTCTACGGGGCGAGAACCCCCAATCCCTTATTTCCATGCCCCAACCCCTTTCCCGGAAGGTAAGAACCCCCGAACCCCTTCCCTCAATGTCTCTACACTCTCTTTTCTCTAGGCTTGCCTCCTTCCATCCTCCATTCCTCCTTCTTCTCCCTTAGCTTGTGTTCTCAAGAACTTAAAACCTCTTCAACTCACACCTGACCTAAAACCTAAATGCCTTATTTTTTTCTGCAACACCGCTTGGCCCCAGTACAAACTTGACAATGGCTCTAAATGGCCAGAAAACGGCACTTTGAATTTTTCCATCCTGCAAGATCTAAATAATTCTTGTCATAAAATAGGCAAACAGTCTGAGGTGCCTGACGTCCAGGCATTCTTTTACACATCAGTCCCTTCCTAGTCTCTGTGCCCAATGCAACTCATCCCAAATCTTCCTTCTTTCCCTTCTGCCTGTCCCCTCAGTCCCAACCCCAAGCATCACTGACTCTTTCTAATCTTTCTTTTCTACAGACCCATCTGAACTCTCCCCTCCTCACCAGGCCAAGCTACGTCCCAATTCTTCCTCAGCCTCCGCTCCTCCACCCTATAATCCTTTTATCACCTACCCTCCTCACACCCGTCTTGCTTACAGTTTCGTTCCATGACTAGCCCTCCCCTACCTGCCCAGCAATTTATTCTTAAAAAGGTGGCTGGAGCTAAAGGCATAGTCAAGGTTAATGCTCCTTTTTCTTTATCCCAAATCAGATAGCGTTTAGGCTCTTTTTCATCAAATATAAAAATCCGACCCAGTTCATTGCTCACTTGGCACCAACCCTGAGATGCTTTATGGCCCTAAACCCTAAAAGATCAAAAGGCCATCTTATTCTCAATATACATTTTATTACCCAATCTGCTCCAAAATTAAATAAGACTCTAAAAATTAGAATCTGGCCCTCAAACCTGACAACAAGACTTAATTAACCTCACCTTCAAGGTGTACAATAATAGAAAAAAGTTGCAATTCCTTGCCCCCACTGTGAGACAAACCCCAGCCACATCTCCAGCACACAAGAACTTCCAAACGCCTGAACCGCAGCAGCCAGGCATTCCTCCAGAACCTCCTCCCCCAGGAGCTTGCTACAAGTGCCAAAAATCTGGCCACCGAGCCAAGGAATGCCCGCAGCCCAGGATTCCTCCTAAGCTGCATCCCATCTGTGCGGGACTCCGCTGAAAATCGGACTGTTCAACTCACCTGGTAGCCACTTCCAGAGCCCCTGGAACTCTGGCCCAAGGCTCTCTGACTCCTTCCCAGATCTTCGCGGCTTCGTGGCTGAAGACTGACGCTGCCCGATCACCTCAGAAGCCCCCTAGACCACCACAGATGCCGAGCTTTGGGTAACTCTCACAGTGGAAGTTAAGCCCGTCCCCTTCTTAATCAATAAGGAGGCTACCCATTCCACATTACCTTCTTTTCAAGGGCCTGTTTCCCTTGCCTCCATAACTGCTGTGGGTGTTGACTGCCAGGCTTCTAAACCTCTTAAAACTCCCCAACTCTGGTGCCAACTTAGACAATACTCTTTTAAGCACTCCTTTTTAGTTATCCCCACCTGCCCAGTTCCCTTATTAGGCTGAGACTCTTTAAATTGTCTGCTTCCCTGACTATTCCTGGACTACAGCCACATCTCATTGCCGCCCTTCTCCCCAACCCAAAGCCTCCTTCGCGTCTTCCTCTCATATCCCCCCACCCTAACCCACATGTATGGGACATCTCTATTCCTTCCCTGGCAACCGATCACATGCCCATTACCATCACATTAAAACCTAATCACCCTTACCCCACTCAACACCAATATCCCATCCCACAGCACACTTTAAAAGGATTAAAGCCTGTTATCACTCGCCTGCTACAGCATGGCCTTTTAAAGCCTATAAACTCTCCTTACCATTCCCCCATTTTACCTGTCCTAAAACCAGACAAGACTTACAAGTTACTTCAGAATCTGCACCTTATCAACCAAATTGTTTTGCCTATCCACCCCATGGTGCCAAACCCATATACTCTCCTATCCTCAATACCTCCCTCTACTACCCATTATTCTGTTCTGGATCTCAAACATGCTTTCTTTACTATTCCTTTGCACCCTTCCTCCCAGCCTCTCTTTGCTTTTACTTAGACTGACCCTGACACCCATTAGGCTCAGCAAATTACCTGGGCTGTACTGCCGCAAGGCTTCACAGAGAGCCCTCATTACTTCAGTCAAGCCCAAATTTCATCCTCATCTGTTACCTATCTCGGCATAATTCTCATAAAAACACAGGTGCTCTCCCTGCTAATCATGTCCGATTAATCTCCCAAACCTCAATCCCTTACAAAACAACAACTTTTTTCCTTCCTAGACATGGTTAGTGTGGTCAGAATACTTACACAAGAGCCAGGACTGCACCCTGTAGCCTTTCTGCCCAAACAACTTTACCTTACTGTTTTAGCCTACCCCTCATGTCTGCGTGCAGCAGCTGCCGCTGCTTTAATACTTTTAGAGGCGCTCAAAATCACAAACTATGCTCAACTCACTCTCTACGTTTCTCATAACTTCCAAAATCTATTTTCTTCCTCATACCTGACACATATACTTTCTGCTCCCTGGCTCCTTCAGCTGTACTCACTCTTTGTTAAGTCCCACAATTACCATTGTTCCTGGCCCAGACTTCAATCTGGCCTCCCACATTATTCCTGATACCACACCTGACCCCCATGACTATATCTCTCTGATCCACCTGACATTCACCCCATTTCCCCATATTTCCTTCTTTCCTGTTCCTCACCCTGATCACACTTGATTTATTGATGGCAGTTCCACCATGCCTAATCGCCACACACCAGCAAAGGCGGGCTATGCCCACCTCTTAGAACCTCTCATTTCCTTTCCATCGTGGAAATCTATCCTCAAGGAAATAACTTCTCAGTGTTCCATCTGCTATTCTACTACTCCTCAGGGATTATTCAGGCCCCCTCCCTTCCCTACACATCAAGCTTGAAGATTTGCCCCAACCTGGGAATGGCAAATTAGCTTTACTCAACATGCCCGGAGTCAGATAACTAAAATACCTCTTACTCTAGTAGACACTTTCACTGATAAGTAGAGGCCTTTCTACAGGGTCTAGAAGGCCACCGCAGTCATTTCTTCCCTTCTGTCAGACATAATTCCTCAGTTTAGCCTTCCCACCTCTATACAGTCTGATAACAGACCAGCCTTTATTAGTCAAATCAGCCAGTTTTTCAGGCTCTTAGTGTTCAGTGAAACCTTTATATCTCTTACGGTCCTCCGTCTTCAAGAAAAGTAGAATGGACAAAAGGTCTTTTAAAAACACACCTCCCCAAGCTCAGCCACCAACTTAAAAATGACTGGGCAATACTTTTACCACTTTCCCTTCTCAGAAGTCAGACCTGTCCTCGGAATGCTACAAGGTACAGCCCATTTGAGCTCCTTTTTATTAGGCCCCAGTCTCATTCCGGACACCAGACCAACTTAGAATGTGCCCCCCCCCAAAAAAACTTGTCATCCCTACTATTTTCTGTCTAGTCATACTCCTATTCTCCATTCTCAACTACTCATACTGCCCTGCTCTTGTTTACACTGCCGGTTTACACTGTTTCTCCAAGCCATCACAGCTGATATCTCCTCGTGCTATCCCCAAACTGCCACTCTTAATTCTTGAAGTAAATAATCTTTGCTGGCAGACTATGCTGAATCTCCTTAGGCACTCTCTAATCA
This sequence comes from Nomascus leucogenys, assembly GCF_006542625.1. NCBI lineage: Eukaryota > Metazoa > Chordata > Mammalia > Primates > Hylobatidae > Nomascus > Nomascus leucogenys. Next base: position 76,842,717 of record NC_044401.1, on the reverse strand, counting down.
GATGTCCTAGGTCCTCCCAATTCTTAGACTTTTATACGTGTTTTTCTCCTTCTCTTATTCCATTTAGTTTCTCAATTCATACAAAATCATATCCAGGCCATCACCAATAATTCTACATGACAAATGTTTCTTCTAACAACCCCACAATATCACCCCTTACCACAAAATCTTCCTTCAGCTTAATCTCTCCCACTCTAGGTTCCCACATGGCCCCTAATCCCACTTGAAGCAGCCCCGAGAAATATCACCCATTCTCTCTCTCCATACCACCCCCCAAAAAATTTTCGCCACCCCAACACTTCAACACTATTTTGTTTTATTTTTCTTATTAATATAAGAAGGCAGGAATGTCAGGCCTCTGAGCCCAAACCAAGCCATCGCATCCCCTGTGACTTGCACGTATACATCCAGATGGCCTGAAGTATCTGAAGATCCACAAAAGAAGTAAAAATAGCCTGAACTGATGACATTCCACCATTGTGATTTGTTTCTGCTCCACCCTAACTGATCAATGTACTTTGTAATTTCCCCCACCCTTAAGAAGGTACTTTGTAATCTCCCCCACCCTTAAGAAGGTTCTTTGTAATTCTCCCCACCTTTGAGAATGTACTTTGTGAGATCCACCCCTGCCTGCAAAACATTGCTCTTAACTTAATCTCCCCACCTTGTACTTAATCTCCCACCTTAGAGTTCTTGTAATTCTCCCCACTTTCGAGAATGTACTTTGTGAGATCCACCCCTGCCTGCAAAACATTGCTCTTAACTTCACCGCCTATCCCAAAACCTATAAGAACTAATGATAATCCACCACCCTTTGCTGACTCTCTTTTTGGACTCAGCCCACCTGCACCCAGGTGAAATAAACAGCTTTATTGTTCACACAAAGCCTGTTGGGTGGTCTCTTCACACGGACGCGCATGAAAGATGGTGGTGATGGTTACACAACAATGTGAATATGTTTAGTGCCACTAAATATTAGATGACTAAAATGATAAATTTGATATGTATATCCTTTATACAATTTAAAATAAATAAATACATTTTTAAAAAACATTTGGGTCCTGTTCCAAGATGGCCGAATAGGAACAACTTCGGTCTGCAGCTCCCAGTGTGATTGACGCAGAAGATGGTGATTTCTGCATTTTCAACTGAGGTACCTGGTTCATCTCACTGGGACTGATTGGACAGTGGGTGCAGGCCATGGAGAGTGAGCCGAAGCAGGGTAGGGCATCACCTCACCCGGGAGGTGCAAGGGGTCAGGGGATTTCCCTTTCCTAGCCAAGGGAAGCCATGACAGACTGTACCTGGAAAATTGGGACACTCCCACCCAAACACTGCACTTTTCCAACAGTCTTAGCAAATGGCACACCAGGAGATTATATCCCGTACCTGGCTCGGTGAGTTCCACACCAACAGAGCCTTGCTCACTGCTAGCACAGCAGTCTGAGATCACCCTGCAAGGCAGCAGCCTGGCTGGGCGAGGGGCATCTGCCATTGCTGAGGCTTGAGTAGGTAAGCAAAGCAGCTAGGGAAGCTCAAACTCGGTGGAGCCCACTACAGCTCTGCAAGGCCTGCTGCCTCTGTAGACCCCACCTCTGGGGGCAGGGCACAGCTGAAAAAAAAGGCAGCAGAAACTTCTGCAGACTTAAACATCCCTGTCTGACAGCTCTGAAGAGAGCAGTGGTTCTCCCGGCTTGGTGTTTGAGCTCTGAGAACGGACAGACTGCCTCCTCAAGTGGGTCCCTGACCCCCATGTAGCCTAACTGGGAGACACCTCCCAGTAGGGGCTGACTGACACCTCATACAGGTGGGTGCCCCTCTGGGACGAAGCTTCCAGAGGAAGGATCAAGCAGCAATATTTGCTGTTCTGCAGCCTCCACTGGTGATACTGAGGCAAAAAGGGCATGGAGTGGACCTCTAGCAAACTCCAACAGACCTGCAGCTGAGGGACCTGACTGTTAGAAGGGAAACTAACAAACAGAAAGGAATACATAGCATCAATATCAACAAAAAGGACATCCACACCAAAACCCCATCTATAGGTCACCATCATCAAAGACCAAAGGTAGATAAAACCACAAAGATGAAGATAAACCAGAGCAGAAAAGCCAAAAATTCTAAAAACCAGAGTTTCTTTTCTCCTCCAAAGGATCGCAGCTCCTCGCCAGCAATGGAACAAAGCTAGATGGGGAATGACTTTGACAAGCTGACAGAAGTAGGCTTCAGAAGGTCAGTAATAACAAACTTCTCTGAGCTAAAGGAGAATGTTTGAAACCATTGCAAGGAAGCTAAAAACCTTGAAAAAAGATTAGACGAGGTTGGGCACAGTGGCTCACACCTGTAACCACAGCACTTAGGGAGGCCCAGGGGGGCGGATCACAAGGTCAGAAGATTGAGACCCTCCTGGCTAACACAGTGAAACCCCATCTCTACTACAAATACAAAATTAGCCAGGTGTGGTGGCACGTGCCTGTAATCCCAGCTACTCGGATGGCTGAGGCAGGAGAATGGCATGAACCCAGGAGGTGGAATTTGCAGTGAGCAGAGATCACGCCACTGCACTCCAGCCTGGGCAACACAGTGAGACTCTCTCAAAAAAAAAAAAAATTTGACAAATGGCTAACTAGAATAAACAGTGTAGAGAAGACTTTAAATGACTTGATGGAGCTGAAAACCATGGCATGAGAATTACATGACACATACACAAGCTTCAATAGCTGATTCGATCAAGTGGAAGAAAGAGTATCAGTGACTGAAGATCAAATTAACGAAATAAAGCGAGAAGTTTAGAGAAAAAAGAGTAAAAAGAAACAAACAAAGCCTCCAAGAAATATGGGACTATGTGAAAAGCCAAAATCTATGTTTGATTGGTATACCTAAAAGTGATGGGGAGAATGGAACCAAGTTGGAAAACACTCTTCAGGATATTATCCAGGAGAACTTCCCCAACCTAGCAAGGCAGGCCAACATTCAAATTCAGGAAATACAGAGAACACCACAAAGATACTCCTCCAGTAGAGAAACCCCAAGACACATAATTGTCACATTCACCAAGGTTGAAATGAAGGAAAAAAAAATGTTAAGGGCAGCCAGAGAGAAAGGTCGAGTTACTCACGAAGGGAAGCCCATCAGACTAATATCAGATCTCTCAGCAGGAACTCTATAAGCCAGAATAGAATGGGGGCCAATATTCAACATTCTTAAAGAAAAGAATTTTCAACCCAGAATTTCATATCCAGCCAAACTAAGCTTCATAAGTGAAGGAGAAATAAAATCCTTTACAGACAAGTAAATGCTGAGAGATTATGTCACCACCAGGCCTGCCTTACAAGAGCTCCTGAAGGAAGCACTAAACATGGAAAGGAACAACTGGAACCAGCCACTGCAAAAACATGCCAAATTATAAAGACCATCAATGCTAAAAAGAAACTGCATCAACCAACAGGTGAAATAACCAGCTAACATCATAATGACAGGATCAAATTCACACATAACAATCTTAACCTTAAATGTAAATGGGCTAAATGCCCCAATTAAAAGACACAGACTGGCAAATTGGATAAAAGAGTCAAGACCCATCAGTGCGCTGTATTCAGGAGACCCATCCCACGTACAGAGACACAGATTGGCTCAGAATAAAGGGATGCAGGAAGACCTACCAAGCAAATGGAAAGCAAAAAAAGCAGGGGTTGCAATCTTGGTCTCTGATAAAACAGAATTTAAACCAACAAAGATCAAAAGACACAAAGAAGGCCATTACATAATGGTAAAGGGATCAATTCAACAAGAAGAGCTAACTATCCTAAATATATAGGCACCCAATACAGGAGCACCCAGATTTGTAAAGCAAGTCCTTAGAGACCAACAAAGATACTTAGACTCCCACACAATAATTATGGGAGACTTTAACACCCTACTGTCAATATTAGACAGATCAATGAGACAAAAGGTTAACAAGGATATCCAGGACTTGAACTCAGCTCTGCACCAAGCAGATCTAATAGACATCTACAGGACTCTCCACCCCAAATCAATAGAATATACATCCTTCTCAGCACCACATCACACTTATTCCAAAATTGACCACATAGTTGGAAGTAAAACACTCCTCAGCAAATGTAAAAGAACAGAAATCACAACATACTGTCAGACCACAGTACAATCAAATTAGAACTCAGTATTAAGAAACTCACTCAAAACCACACAACTACATGGAAACTGAACAACCTGCTCCTGAATGACTACTGGGTAAATAATGAAATGAAGGCAGAAATAAAGATGTTCTTTGGAACCAATGAGAACAAAGACACAATGTACCAGAATCCCTGGGACACATTTAAAGCAGTGTGTAGAGGGAAATTTATAGCACTAAATGCCCACAAGAGAAAGCAGGTAAAATCTAAAATCGACACCCTAACATCACAATTAAAAGAACTAGAGAAGCAAGACAAACAAATTCAAAAGCTAGCAGAAGGCAAGAAATAACTAAGATCAGAGCAGATCTGAAGGAGATAGAGACACACACAAAAAAACCCTTCAAAAAATCAATGAATCCAGGAGCTGATTTTTTGAAAAGATCAACAAAATTGATAGACCGCTAGCAAGACTAATAAAGAAGAAAAGAGAGAAGAATCAAATAGATGCAATAAAAAATGATAAAGGGAATATCACCACCAATCCCACTGAAATACAAACTACTATCAGAGAATACTATAAACACCACTACACAAATAAACTAGAAAATCTAGAAGAAATGGATAAATTTCTGGACACATACACCCTCCCAAGACTAAAGCAGGAAGAACTTGAATCTCTGAATAGACCAATAAGAGGCTCTAAAATTGAGGCTATAATTAATAGTCTACCAACCAAAAAAAGCCCAGAACCAGATGGATTCAGTAGAATTCTACCAGAGGTACAAAGAGGAACTGGTACCGTTCCTTCTGAAACGATTCCAATCAATAGAAAAAGAGGGAATCCTCCCTAACTCATTTTATGAGGCCAGCATCATCCTGATACCAAAGCCTGGCAGAGACACAACAAAAAAAGATTTAGACCAATATCCCTGATGAACATTGATGCAAAAATCCTCCATAAAATACTGGCAAACAGAATCCAGCAGCACATCAAAAAGCTTATCCACCACAATCAAGCCAGCTTCATCCCTGGGATGCAAGGCTGGTTCAACATACGCAAATCAATAAACACAATCCATCACATAAACAGAACCAAAGACAAAAACCACATGATTATCTCAATAGATGCAGAAAAGGCCTTTGACAAAATTCAACAGCCCTTCATGCTAAAAACTCTCAATAAACTAGGTATTGATGGGACATATCTCAAAATAATAAGAGCTATTTATGACAAACCCACAGCCAATATCATACTGAATGGGCAAAAACTGGAAGCATTCCCTTTGAAAACTGGCACAAGACAGGAAGCCCTGTCTCACCACTCCTATTCAACATAGTGTTGGAAGTTCTGGCCAGGGCCATCAGGCAAGAGAAGGAAATAAACGGTATTCAATTAGGAAAAGAGGAAGTCAAATTGTCCCTGTTTACAGATGACATGACTGTGCCTTTAGAAAACCCCATTGTCTCAGTCCAAAATCTCCTTAAGCTGATAAGCAACTTCAGCAAAGTCTCAGGATACAAAATCAATGTGCAAAATTCACAAGCATTCCGTTAACAGAGAGCCAAATCAAGAGTGAACTGCCATTCACAATTGCTGCAAAGATAATACCTAGGAATCCAACTTACAAGGGATGTGAAGGACCACTTCAAGGAGAACTACAAACCACTGCTCAATGAAATAAAAGAGGACACAAACTAATGGAAGAACATTCCATGCTCGTGGATAGGAAGAATCAATATCATGAAAATGGCCATACTGCCCAAGGTAATTTATAGATTCAATGCCATCCCCATCAAGCTACCAATGACTTTCTTCACAGAATTGGAAAAAGCTACTTTAAAGTTCATATGGAACCAAAAAAGAGCCCACATTTCCAAAACAATCCTAAGCCAAAAGAACAAAGCTGGAGGCATCATGTTACCTGACTTCAAACTATACTACAAGGCTGCAGTAACCAAAACCGCATGGTACTGGTACCAAAACAGAGAGATAGACCAATGGAACAGAACAGAGGCCTCAGAAATAACACCACACATCTACAACCATCTGATCTTCGACAAACCTGACAAAAACAAGAAATGTAGAAGGGATTCCCTATTTAATAAGTGGTGCTGGGAAAACTGGCTAGCCATATGTAGAAAGCTGAAACTGGATTCCTTCCTTACACCTTATACAAAAATTAATGCAAGTTGGATTAAAGACTGAAATGTTAGACCTAAAACCATAAAAACCCTAGAAGAAAACCTAGGCAATACCATTCAGGACATAGGCATGGGCAAGGACTTCATGTCTAAAACACCAAACGCAATGGCAACAAAAACCAAAATAGACAAATGGGATCTAATTAAACTAAAGAGCTTCTGCACAGCAAAAGAAACTACCATCAGAGTGAACAGGCAACGTACAGAATGGGAGAAAAATTTTGCAATCTACCCATCTGACAAAGGGATACTATCCAGAATCTACAAAGAACTTAAACAAATTTACAAGAAAAAAACAACCCCATCAAAAACTGGGCAAAGGATATGAAGAGACACTTCTCAAAAGAAGACATTTATGCAGCCAACAGACACATCAAAATATGCTCATCATCACTGGTCATCAGAGAAATGCAAATCAAAACCACAATGAGATACCATCTCACACCAGTTAGAATGTCGATCATAAAAAAGTCAGGAAAAAACAGATGCTGGAGAGGATGTGAAGAAATAGGAATGCTTTTACACTGTTGGTGGGAGTGTAAAGTAGTTCGACCATTGTGGAAGACAGTGTGGTGATTCTCAAGGATCTAGAACTAGAAATACCATTTGACCCAGCCATCCCATTACTGGGTATATACCCAATGGATTATAATTCATGCTACTATAAAGACACACGCACACGTATGTTTATTGCGGCTATTCACAATAGCAAAAACTTGGAATCAACCCAAATGCCCATCAATGATAGACTGGATTAAGAAAATGTGGGACATACACACCATGGAATACTATGCAGCCATAAAAAGTGATGAGTTCATGTTTTTGCAGGGGCATGGATGCAACTGGAAACCATCATTCTGAGCAAACTATCACAAGGACAGAAAACCAAACACCACATGTTCTTACTCATAGGTGGGAATTGGACAATGAGAACACTTAGACACAGGGCAGGGAACATCACACCCTGGGGCCTGTCATGGGGTGGGGGTCAGGGGGAAGGATAGCATTAGGAGAAATACCTAATGTAAATGACAAGTTAATGGGTGCAGCAAACCAACATGGCACATGTATACCTATGTAACAAAACTGCACATTGTGCACATGTACCCTAGAACTTAAAGTATTAAAAAAAAAACACACTTGGAACAAATATATTTTTCAAAAGATATTCAACTGTATTTGCCCTTTTTACTTGTCAGGAGTTTACATACTTTTATTAACATTCCATAACATCTCCTAAGGGTTAAGTGTCATTAGTCCTGTTTTACTGATACAGTTATCAAAGCTCAGTGAAATTTTTAATAATAAATATAAGTGATGAGATTTATTGAATTCTTATTCTATACCTAGCCCATGCTGAGCTCTTTACATATATATATGTGTGTGTGCTAATAACCCAAACGTTACAATTAAAAGGCAGAGTTTCAAAGAACTTGAAAGAGAACTACTATTCAATCCAGCAATCCCATTACTGAGTATACACCAAGAGGAAAACAGATTGTTCTACCAAAGACACAGGCACTCGTATGTTGATCACAGCACTATTCACAATAGCAAAGGCATGGAATCAACCGAAGTGCTCATCATCAGTGGATTGCATAAAGAAAATGTGGTGCATATACACCATGGAATACTACGCAGCCATAAAAAAGAATAAACTCATGTTTTTTGAAGCAACATGGATGCAGCTGGAGGCCATTATCCTAAGCAACTTAACACGTGAATGGAAAACCAAATACCACACATTCTCACTTGTAAGTGGGAGCTAAATATTGGGCACTCATGGACATAAAGATGGCAACAATAGACACTGGGGACTATTATAGGGGGAAGGAAGGGAAGGGGTAAGGGTTGATACACTAACCATTGGGTACTATGCTCACTACCTGGGTGATGGGATCAATCATGCCCCAAACCTCAGCAACACGCAATGTTCCCATGCAACAAGCCTGCAAATGTACCCCTGAGTCTAAAATAAAAGTTGAAATTATAAAAATAAATAAATAAAAAGCAGAGATTATCAGAATGAATACAAATGTAGAACCCAACTGTATGTTGCCTACAAGAGATACACTTTAAATATAAAGAAACATATAGCTTAAAAGTATATGAATGGAAAAATATATACAATGCTCAGTCACATAAGGAGACTAGAGTAGCCATAACAGATAAAATAGACTTCAAGACAAAAGAGTATTACAGAAATAAAAATCTTCATAAGCATCAAATAATCAATGCATTAGGAAGATATAGCAATGATAAATATGTTAACATAAGCTCGTTGACAAAAAAGTATCCAAAAAAATGAAGCAAAAAAGTGGCAGAACCCCTGAAAACACACTTTTTCTATGGTCTTGGAGTGTATTTCTCCACATCTTGACTTTGGCCATATGACTTAGTTTGACCAATGGCTTGAAAGTGAAAGTGATAAAGTGCCGATTCCAACCCTAAGTCTTTAGAGCCATAGCAGATTTCTGCTTGCTTTCTTGTGTCTCAGCTTCATCCATGAGAAGAATATGACCTGGCTGGCCATGGGTCCAAATATAGTAAGAGGCACATAGAGGAGAAATATCTGGCTAACCAGCAGACTTGCAGCTTAAAGCAGAGTCACCCAGCCAAGTCGAGATGAGCTCAGCCATGACTAGATGAACCCTGAGCTCTGCACAAGTACTTAAGGAAGTTCAACTGAGATCAGTAAAATCATCCTAGCCAGCCTGCAGAAACATGAGAAACAAATGCTTACTGTGAAACAAAAAAAAAGACAGAACCAAGTATAGACATCAACAGTTCTGCAATAATGGTAGAAGGTGTTCACACCTCTCTCTCAGCAATTGATGAACAACTAGGCAGAAGATCATTAAACACATGGATGATCTGTATAACATCACCAAACTCTTTAGCCTAATTGATATTTATAGAAATTACATCCCAAAATGACACAATACACATTCTTTTCAAGAGCCCATCATACATTTATCAAGATAGAATGTATTCCGAACCATAGAAAGTTTCAATAAATGTAAAATCATTGAATCTGTCTTCTCTCACTACAACAAAATTAAACTAGAAGGCAAATAGATACATTTGGAAATTAGATAACATATTTCTAAATAATTCATTGGTCAAAAACATAAATCACAAGGGAAATTAGAAAATATTTTAAACTGAATTGGGAATAAAAACACAACATAACAAAATGTGTTCGATGCAGTTAAGACAATGGTTATAAAGAAATGCACTTCTTTAAATGCTTATATGAGAAAAGAAGAAATACTATGAAATTTATGGCATAACTTCCACCTTAATAAGCCAGAGAAAGAGGAAAACACAAAGTAAAACAAAGGAAGTAGAAAAGAAATAGAAATAAAAGCAGAAATCAATGAAACAGAAAACTAACAAACAACAGAGAAAATTAACACAGCCAAAAGTTGGTTCTTCAAAAACATTAACAAAATTGACGAGCCCATAGCAAGTCTAATGATGGATAAAAGAGAATACACAAATCACCAACATCAGAAGTGAACAAGGGGTTATCATCATAGATTCTATAGATATTAAAAGAAAAATTAAAGAATATTGTGAACAACTTAATGCTGACAAATATGACAATTAGATTCAGTGTCCAGGACCGTGAAACCAGCTACTGAAAAGAGGCATGTTTATGGAGGACTCTGAGAGACATCACCAAGGTTTCCCATAATAATGTATTTATACAGGAATCCCTTCAGGAGATCTTCTAAATTGGGCACATTGTGCTGAAGATTATTAGCCTTACGGTTTTTTGACGGTGGCTCAGAAAAATCAGGAAAAAATGAGATACATGCAAATTTCAAATTATATAGGTGCTTCTTTTCTTTCTGAGAATTAAATGCAACTGCAAGAGTCCCTTCATTCTGAATAGGATGATCAATGGCAATCCATCTGTAAAGTATAATCAGTCAACTTCTAGAAAATGTATTTGGATCACTGTGCAAAGTTCTGGTAAAATATACAAAAAGATCTGACTATCATGGAACTTAGAATATCCTTGGAAAATTTTATTCATTATGTTTATTTTGCAACAATAATAATAGAGCCTACTTACTATATTCAAAAGAAAAAGTTTTCAAAAGTTTGAAAGTGATACTCAAAACTTTTGTTTATTTATTTATTTATTTTATTTATTTATTTTTTGAGACAGAGTCTCACTTTGTCACCCAGGCTGGAGTGCAGTGGTGTGATCTCAGCTCACTGCAACCTCCGCCTCCCGGGTTCAAGCAATTCTCCTGCCTCAGCCTCCCGAGTAGTTGAGATTACAGGCATCTGCCACAACGTCCAGCTAGTTTTTGTATTTTTATTAGAGACAGGGTTTCACCATGTTGTCCAGGCTGGTCTTGAACTCCTGACCTCAGGTGATCTGCCCGCTTCTGCCTCCTAAAGTGCTGGGATTACAAGCGTGAGCCATTGCGCCCAGCCTGATACTCAAAATTGTATAGATCTTTGCCCACCCAGTCAAAAATAAGCCCTATGCAGTTGATATCATTAACTTCATTTTAAAGGCCAGAAAACTGAGGCAATATGCCCAAAGTCACAATCATGATTCAAGCTGGGTCTACCTACTGTCAAAATGCACACGGTAGCCAAGTGGTTAAGAATATGGAGTGTGAAACCAAGCAGACCAGCACTTCCAGACCTCCAAACCCCCCACCAGTTCTGCCTGAGCCTCATTTTCTTCACCTATAAATGGAAATAAGAACAATTACCCTTCAGATTCAGAAGGGAATTTAGACAAGAGACATGTTGATAAAACATGGTAACACCTTAACTAGAGTTTTGTCTTGGTTTGTGTTCCCTAGAAATAGACCCTGAGGTAAAGATTCAAGCACAAGTAGTTTATTTGGGAAGTAGTCCCCAAAACATAAGAGAGTGAGGAATGAGATAGGAATTGGAAGGAAGCCAGTAAATGGTATGTTATCAAGCAAGTCATCACTCGACCACTGGAGCACACTCTTGCTGGCAAACCACAGGAGACAGTGTAAAATATGCCTAGAGCTACCCCAGCTGAGAGGTGAGAAGGCTGGAGTATTCATCCACCAGCTCCCTGTCCATCACTGGTTGAGAACAGCTCTGAGAGCATTAGCTTGTTGTTGCTGTTGGCTTGCTCTTGGCAAAGCATGTTCCCACAACCAGGGGGGGAAAAAAAAGCCTTCAGGCATAGATTTGGAGACATTCACAGTAAGGAACTTTCTGTGTATAAAGGTGGGTGCTAAGAGTTATGGCCAGGGTACCAATAGCAGCTGCTACAACATTGAGACAAGAACTGGATTCTGAGACAAAGAAGCAAAGAAAAGAGATTTACTTTTTTTTTTTTTAACATCATTAGGAGCCCAGAATGTCTAGATAAATCCCAAGTCTATTTCATTTTGAACCAATGTTTCCTCGTTGAATATTTCCAAGTATGATTCCATTTCCTGGACTCCAGAGTGAAATGATCTGGTGAAGAAAGCCTATCCATTAGTCTCCACCTCCAGGTCAACCTAAGGATTCTTGGCTTGAGGTGGTGAGGCAACCAGTGCTCAAATCCACAGTGTACCCAAAACTAACCCTGGCGTGGTTGCACATCCACCCAAGCCTCAGCTTCCTTACCCAAGAATGATGCCTGCACGCCATCTCCCTCTCTGTAAACACAAAGCTTTTCCTAAGCCCCCACTATGTGCCCCACCCCGGGATAGGAATTGAAAGATAAATAAGACAATGTTCTCGTTTTAAAAGACTTTCCTGCCTAGAAGACAAATAAGTAAGCCAACAATGACCATACAATGAAAATAGTGCTATAACAAAGGCAATCACAAAAGGCTAAAAGAGCTACAACAACAACAACAAAAAGTAATCAATGCGCGGGAGAGAAAGAGCACGTCTGAAGGAGGTGACACAAAGTCGATCTTTGTGGTGGCCTTACACACCTATTACAGAGGCTGCAGCAGCTGTTGCTCTGAGCTCCATTCTAGCACTCACACAAAGGTCATGTCTCCACAAGCTGCTCCACTCCCATAACTCAAAAGAGCAGGAATACTAAGGCAGGCCCATTCCGGGAAGCCAACTCTGGCTCAGGGATGATGCCTTTGCTTAACCTTTCTTAAACTCCAAGACAGGCCAGATACTCCCACCATCCAATGTTCTCCCCTTGTCTCCTTCACTCTGGATCAGACTTGCATTGCAGTTTGATGACTCTTTCAGTCCTTTTCAGCTTCCTCCGAATTTCATTTCACACAGGCATTTTCCCCTAAAAAAAAAATATATATATATTTGAATGTTTAATCTTGCCTTGTCACTTTTTGGATGATCTAGACTAGTTGTCTTGAAGGATCAGTAGCAGTTAGATAGGCAAAGAAGGCCAGAAAATGCACATTAACCAGGAGAAATGGTGTGAACAAAGGCAAGGAGGAAGGGAAAGCTATCCCTGTTCAGTGTAAGCAAGGACAACGAGTGGATAGAGTTTAGGACACTAAGGTGGGAAGTAAGATAGTATGAGTGGAAAATTAGTTTTTGAGCTAAATGATTTTTGCCGTTAAAAGGAATGGCAAAAACAGCAATTGCTTTTGCACCAACCTAATATATTAGAAGGAAAAGGGCTAGAACCAGATCATCCAAAACCTGTTAAGAAATTTGAATATTTTCCATATGACACTGAGGAGACTTTAGGGAGTTTTAGGGAAAAGAGAACAAAATCAGGTCCTCATTGCCGAGGCCACAGGAGCAAATGGATCAGAGGACATGGGAACCAGGGACTGGGAGGTCAAATAGAAGACACTGCAGTAACTCTGGTGAGCTATCATGAGAACCTGACCTGGGGAGAGCAAAGCTGACAAAGAAGAGAGAAAAGACCCGAGTGATATTTACAAGGTAAAATTATTAGAACTTGGACACCACTGAGTATGGAGAATGGATGAAAGTGAGGAACTGGGGAAAATACCCGGATTTCTATTACATGGAAGCAGACGACTTCACTGGAAATGAACTGGCAGAGAGAAACCCACACTGCTGTTCACTATGTTCCATGACATTCACAACTCACAGTTCTGAAATTTAAAAATCACAACTAAGTTGGCATTTCCCAAAGGCACACCCCCAAATCCTCAAAAGCCACTGAGACCATCTCATGCAACACACATTGCTAGAAATGTGGTTTGCCAGTTCAACAATTTGGCCAACCAGTAATGGAATGAAGAATGCATGTGGTGGTGTCTGCAGTGTCTGGGGGAAATGGAGGTGGAGAGCCCAGTTGAGACCTGCCTTAGTCGTAGAAAGAGGACAAGGCTAGAGATGAAGAGTAAGGAATCATCAGCACACAGGTAGAAATCTAAGCCACAAGACTTTAATAGCTTACCCAGAAAGAGAAGAACGGAAATCCTGTGTATGTTTCCTATGGCTGCTGTAACAAATCAACACAGTCTTGATGGTTAAAACAACACTTATTTATTATCATAACAAAGCTCTGGAGGTCAGAAGTCAGAAATGAGCTTTATGGGACTAAAATAAAGGCAACAGCAGAGCTGCACTCCTTTTGGAGGCTCTAGGGGAGAATCTGTCCCTTGCCTGTTCCAGCATCTGGAGACTGTGCCTGCATTGCTCAGCTCATGGTCTCCTCCCAGCAATGGCTTCACTCCAACTTCTTTTTTCATCGTATTTTCTTCTCTGACTCTCCTGCCTCTCTCACACACAACTTAAAGGCTCCTGTGATTATATCTGGCTCACTCAGATAATCCAGAAACGTCCCCCCATCTCAAGATACTTAATCATATCCGCAAAGCCCTCTTGCCGTGTAAGGTAACATATTCACAGGTTTCGGGGATCAGGACATGGATATCTTTGGGTGACCATCATTCTGCCTCTGGCAGCTAGGGACTAAGCCCTGGAGAACGTGACTATTTATGGAACAGGCAAGCCTTGGAACAAGATAAAGAACTAAAGACAGGGATGAATTCCAGACAGTCAGTTACCAGTGACATTTTCAATTCCAAGGGTGTCTTAGCTCCAGTTAAAATCACTGCATTGAGAAGTGAAGTTTGGCTTTTTTCCCCTCCCTTCCTTTCTGTGATCTACATCACCAACTCAAGAGTAAAAAGCTATTTTGGGGTGGAAAAAAAGCACAGGGATATGCATAAAGAAGCATTGCAAGAATCATAATTATCATTCTGAAGTTACTCCTCCTCTGAGAAAAATAGGCATCTTCCCAAGGCCTCCTCTCCCTCACTGAAATGCTGTGGCCCCATGAGGTTGTTCTTGATCATGGGATAAATCTGGGTCCTGTGTGGACTCCTAGAAGCCCTTGAAGCTCCCTAGCTCAGTTCCTCCCTACCACTGAGAGGTCACCTCTCCATTTCTTTTTTTTTCTTTTTTTTTTTTTTTTTATTATACTTTAGGGTTTTAGGGTACATGTGCACAATGTGCAGGTTGGTTACATATGTATCCATGTGCCATGTTGATTTCCTGCACCCATTAACTCATCATTTAGCATTAGGTGTATCTCCTAATGCTGTCCCTCCCCCCTCCCCCCACCCCACAACAGTCCCCGGGAGTGTGATGTTCCCCTTCCTGTGTCCATGAGTTCTCATTGTTCAATTCCCACCTATGAGAGAGAACTTGCGGTGTTTGGTTTTTTGTCCTTGCGATAGTTTACTGAGAATGATGTTTTCCAGTTTCATCCATGTCCCTACAAAGGACACGAACTCATCATTTTTTATGGCTGCATAGTATTCCATGGTGTATATGTGCCACATTTTCTTAATCCAGTCTATTGTTGTTGGACATTTGGGTTGGTTCCAACTCTTTGCTATTGTGAATAGTGCCACAATAAACATACGTGTGCATGTGTCTTTATAGCAGCATGATTTATAGTCCTTTGGGTATATACCCAGTAATGGGATGGCTGGGTCAAATGGTATTTCTAGTTCGAGATCCCTGAGGAATCGCCACACCGGCTTCCACAATGGTTGAACTAGTTTACAGTCCCACCAACTGTGTAAAAGTGTTCCTATTTCTCCACATCCTCTCCAGCACCTGTTGTTTCCTGATTTTTTAATGATGGCCATTCTAACTGGTGTGAGATGGTATCTCACTGTGGTTTTGATTTGCATTTCTCTGATGGCCAGTGATGATGAGCATTTCTTCATGTGTTTTTTGGCTGCATAAATGTCTTCTTTTGAGAAGTGTCTGTTCATGTCCTTTGCCCACTTTTTGATGGGGTTGTTTGTTTTTTTCTTGTAAACTTGTTTGAGTTCATTGTAGATTCTGGATATTAGCCCTTTGTCAGATGAGTAGGTTGCAAAAATTTTCTCCCATTCTGTAGGTTGCCTGTTCACTCTGATGGTAGTTTCTTTTGCTGTGCAGAAGCTCTTTAGTTTAATGAGATCCCATTTGTCAATTTTGCCTTTTGTTGCCATTGCTTTTGGTGTTTTAGACATGAAGTCCTTGCCCACGCCTATGTCCTGAATGGTATTGCCTAGGTTTTCTTGTAGGATTTTAATGGTTTTAGGTCTAACATATAAGTCTTTAATCCATCTTGAATTAATTTTTGTATAAGGTGTAAGGAAGGGATCCAGTTTCAGCTTTCTACATATGGCTAGCCAGTTTTCCCAGCACCATTTATTAAATAGGGAATCCTTTCCCCATTGCTTGTTTTTGTCAGGTTTGTCAAAGATCAGATAGTTGTAGATATGCGGCATCATTTCTGAGGGCTCTGTTCTGTTCCATTGATCTATGTCTCTGTTGTGGTACCAGTACCATGCTGTTTTGGTTACTGTAGCCTTGTAGTATAGTTTAAAGTCAGGTAGCGTGATGCCTCCAGCTTTGTTCTTTTGGCTTAGGATTGACTTGGCGATGTGGGCTCTTTTTTGGTTCCATATGAACTTTAAAGTAGTTTTTTCCAATTCTGTGAAGAAAGTCATTGGTAGCTTGATGGGGATGGCATTGAATCTATAAATTACCTTGGGCAGTATGGCCATTTTCACGATATTGATTCTTCCAACCCATGAGCATGGAATGTTCTTCCATTTGTTTGTATCCTCTTTTATTTCGTTGAGCAGTGGTTTGTAGTTCTCCTTGAAGAGGTCCTTCACATCCCTTGTAAGTTGGATTCCTAGGTATTTTATTCTCTTTGAAGCAATTGTGAATGGGAGTTCACTCATGATTTGGCTCTCTGTTTGTCTGTGATTGGTGTACAAGAATGCTTGTGATTTTTGTACATTAATTTTGTATCCTGAGACTTCGCTGAAGTTGCTAATCAGCTTAAGGAGGTTTTGGGCTGAGACAATGGGGTTTTCTAGATATACAATCATGTCATCTGCAAACAGGGACAATTTGACTTCCTCTTTTCCTAATTGAATACCCTTTATTTCCTTCTCCTGCCTGATTGCTCTGGCCAGAACTTCCAGCACTATGTTGAATAGGAGCGGTGAGAGAGGGCATCCCTGTCTTGTGCCAGTTTTCAGAGGGAATGCTTCCAGTTTTTGCCCATTCAGTATGATATTGGCTGTGGGTTTGTCGTAGATAGCTCTTATTATTTTGAGATACATCCCATCAATACCTAATTTATTGACAGTTTTTAGCATGAAGTGTTGTTGAATTTTGTCAAAGGCCTTTTCTGCATCTATTGAGATAATCATGTGGTTTTTGTCTTTGGTTCTGTTTATATGCTGGATTACATTTATTGATTTGCGTATGTTGAACCAGCCTTGCATCCCAGGGATGAAGCCCACTTGATTATGGTGGATAAGCTTTTTGATGTGCTGCTGGATTCGGTTTGCCAGTATTTTATTGAGGATTTTTGCATCAATGTTCATCAAGGATATTGGTCTGAAATTCTCTTTTTTGGTTATGTCTCTGCCAGGCTTTGGTATCAGGACGATGCTGGCTTTGTAAAATGTGTTAGGGAGGATTCCCTCTTTTTCTATCGATTGGAATAGTTTCAGAAGGAATGGTACCAGTTCCTCCTTGTACCTCTGGTAGAATTCAGCTGTGAATCCATCAGGTCCTGGACTCTTTTTGGTTGGTAAGCTATTGATTGTTGCCACAATTTCAGAACCTGTTATTGGTCTATTCAGAGATTCAACTTCTTCCTGGTTTAGTCTTGGGAGGGTGTATTTGTCGAGGAATTTATCCATTTCTTCTAGATTTTCTAGTTTATTTGCATAGAGGTGTTTGTAGTATTCTCTGATGGTAGATTGTATTTCTGTGGGGTCGGTGGTGATATCCCCTTTTTCGTTTTTTATTGCATCTATTTGATTCTTCTCTCTTTTCTTCTTTATTAGTCTTGCTAGCGGTCCATCAATTTTGTTGATCTTTTCAAAAAACCAGCTCCTGGATTCATTAATTTTTTGAAGGGTTTTTTGTGTCTCTATTTCCTTCAGTTCTGCTCTGATTTTAGTTATTTCTAGCCTTCTGCTAGCTTTTGAATGTGTTTGCTCTTGCTTTTCTAGTTCTTTTAATTGTGATGTTAGGGTGTCAATTTTGGATCTTTCCTGCTTTCTCTTGTGGGCATTTAGTGCTATAAATTTCCCTCTACACACTGCTTTGAACGTGTCCCAGAGATTCTGGTATGTTGTGTCTTTGTTCTCGTTGGTTTCAAAGAACATCTTTATTTCTGCCTTCATTTCATTATGTACCCAATAGTCATTCAGGAGCAGGTTGTTCAGTTTCCATGTAGTCGAGCGGTTTTGAGTGAGTTTCTTAATCCTGAGTTCTAGTTTGATTGCACTGTGGTCTGAGAGACAGTTTGTTATAATTTCTGTTCTTTTACATTTGCTGAGGAGAGCTTTACTTCCAACTATGTGGTCAATTTTGGAATAGGTGTGGTGTGGTGCTGAAAAAAATGTATATTCTGTTGACTTGGGGTGGAGAGTTCTGTAGATGTCTATTAGGTCCACTTTATGTAGAGCTGAGTTCAATTCCTGGATATCCTTGTTAACTTTCTGTCTCATTGATCTGTCTAATGTTGACAGTGGGGTGTTAAAATCTCCCATTATTATTGTGTGGGAGTTTAAGTCCCTTTGTAGGTCACTGAGGACTTGCTTTATGAATCTGGGTGCTGCTGTGTTGGGTGCATATATATTTAGGATAGTTAGCTCTTCTTGTTGAATTGATCCCTTTACCATTATGTAATGGCCTTCTTTGTCTCTTTTGATCTTTGTTGGTTTAAAGTCTATTTTATCAGAGATTAGGATTGCAACCCCTGCCTTTTTTTGTTTTCCAGTTGCTTGATAGATCTTCCTCCATCCCTTTATTTTGAGTCTATGTGTGTCTCTGCACGTGAGATGGGTTTCCTGAATACAGCACACTGATGGGTCCTGACTCCTTATCCAGTTTGCCAGTCTGTGCCTTTTGATTGGAGCATTTAGCCCATTTACATTTAACGTTAATATTGTTATGTGTGAATCTGATCCTGTCATTATGATGTTAGTTGGTTATTTTGCTCGTTAGTTGCTATAGTTTCCTCCTAGCCTCGATGGTCTTTACAATTTGGCGTGTTTTTGCAGTGGCTGGTACCGGTTGTTCCTTTCCATGTTTAGTGCTTCCTTCAGGAGCTCTTTTAGGGCAGGCCTGGTGGTGACAAAATCACTCAGCATTTGCTTGTCTGTAAAGGATTTTATTTCTCCTTCACTTATGAAGCTTAGTTTGGCGGGATAGGAAATTCTGGGTTGAAAATTCTTTTCTTTAAGAATGTTGAATATCGGCCCCCACTCTCTTCTGGCTTGTAGAGTTTCTGCTGAGAGATCAGCTGTTAGTCTGATGGGCTTCCCTTTGTGGGTAACCCGACCTTTCTCTCTGGCTGCCCTTAACATTTTTTCCTTCATTTCAACTTTGGTGAATCTGACAATTATGTGTCTTGGAGTTGCTCTTCTCGAGGAGTATCTTTGTGGCGTTCTCTGTATTTCCTGAATCTGAATGCTGGCCTGCTTTGCTAGATTGGGGAAGTTCTCCTGGATAATATCTTGCAGAGTGTTTTCCAACTTGGTTCCATTCTCCCCATCATTTTCAGGTACACCAATCAGACGTAGGTTTGGTCTTTTCACATAGTCCCAAATTTCTTGGAGGCTTTGTTCATTTCTTTTTATTCTTTTTTCTCTAAACTTCCCTTCTCTCTTCATTTCATTCATTTCATCTTCCATCAGCGATACCCTTTCTTCCAGTTGATCGCATCTGCTACTGAGGCTTCTGCAATCTTCACGTAGTTCTCAAAACTTGGCTTTCAGCTCAATCAGCTCCTTAAAGCCCTTCTCTCCATTGGTTATTCTAGTTATCCATTCTTCTAATTTTTTTTCAAAGTTTTTAACTTCTTTGCTATTGTTTTGAATTTCCTCCCGTAGCTCAGAGTAGTTTGATCGTCTGAAGCCTTCTTCTCTCAACTCGTCAAAGTCATCCTCCATCCAGCTTTGTTCCGTTGCTGGTGAGGAACTGCGTTCCTTTGGAGGAGGAGAGGTGCTCTGTTTTTTAGAGTTTCCAGTTTTTGTGTTCTGTTTTTTCCCCATCTTTGTGGTTTTATCTACTTTTTGTCTTTGATGATGGTGATGTACAGATGGGTTTTTGGTGGGGATGTCCTTTCTGTTTGTTAGTTTTCCTTCTACCAGACAGGACCCTCAGCTGCAGGTCTGTTGGAGTTTACTAGAGGCCCACTCCAGACCCTGTTTGGCTGGGTGTCAGCAGCGGTGGCTGCAGAACAGCGGATTTTCGTGAGACCACAAATTCAGCTGTCTGATAGTTCCTCTGAAAGTTTTGTCTCAGAGGAGTACCCGGCTGAATGAGGTGTCAGTCTGTCCCTACTGGGGGGGTGCCTCCCAGTTAGGCTGCTCAGGGGTGAGGGACCCACTTTAGGAGGCAGTCTGTCCGTTCTCAGATCTCCAGCTGCGTGCTGGGAGAACCACGACTCTCTTCAAAGCTGTCAGTCAGACAGGGACATTTAAGTCTGTGGAGGTTCTTGCTGAGTTTTTGTTTGTCTGTGCCCTGCCCCCAGAGGTGGAGCCTACAGAGGCAGGCAGGCCTCCTTGAGCTGTGGTGGGCTCCACCCAGTTCAAGCTTCCTGGCTGCTTTGTTTACCTAAGCAAGCCTGGGCAATGGCGGGCACCCCTCCCCCAGCCTCGCTGCCGCCTTGCAGCTTGATCTCAGACTGCTGTGCTAGCAATCAGCGAGACTCCGTGGGCATAGGACCCTCCGAGCCAGGTGCGGGACACAATCTCCTAGTGTGCCGTTTTCCAGGCCCGTTGGAAAAGCGCAGTATTAGGATGGGACTGACCCGATATTCCAGGTGCCGTCTGTTTCCCCTTTCTTTGACTAGGAAAGGGAACTCCCTGACCCCTTGCGCTTCCCGAGTGAGGCAATGCCTCGCCCTGCTTCGGCTCACGCACAGTGCGCTTCACCGACTGTCCTGTACCCACTGTTAGGCACTCCCTAGTGAGATGAAACCGGTACCTCAAGCAGAAATGCAGAAATCATCCGTCTATGTGTCGCTGGGGCTGGGAGCTGGAGACCGGAGCTGTTCCTATTCGGCCATCTTGGATCTCTCCGATAATCACTTGAAATTCAAGTCACCTGTTACTGGTGTGATGAATAAACCTGGACTCTCAGCAATGCAGAAAGAAACTGGCCGGCAACCTGGAGTAAAGGATCCTCACACACCACGTGGACAAGGTGACCTCACGCACGAGCCAAGGAAGGAAACACCCAGGCACCCCTTACAGGCCCCAGAGGCACTCTCTTCCGCCGTTCCCAGGGTACAGCTGTGACACCGTCTTTTCTGCGTGGATTATCCCAGTAGTTGCTTCTCTGCCCTGCTCTTGGGGTTAGCCTCAGGGGCAGGGTTGAGGGACAGGCTTGGCCAGGCAGCCGGAGGTCCAGACAGCGAAGCGGAATCCTTTGGAGATACCAGAGGAGGGCGCATCTGCCTTTTTCCTGTTTCAGATTAGGTTCTCTCTCTCTCTCTCTTCCTGTTTCAGGTTAGGTTCTCTCTCTCTCTCTCTCCTTCGCTCGCTCGCATGTCTGTAACCGCAGCGATTAACGCCGTCACAGTGACGCCTTAGCGTAGTCCCTGTTTACCCAGGTCCCAGCCTCGACCCCGCACGGACCGCGAGGGTGGGTAGCTGCGGGCTGGCGCAGGAAAGAGCACCTCTCCATTTCTAACTGATAACTTTAAGGCTTGATGGCAAACACAGTCAAGCTAGGATGTCACACTCTTCCCTTGACTCATGGTCAAACTCAGCAGCCTCTCCCTGACAGTTCACTCGAAAAATGGTTGGCTTCAGACATTTGCAAAGGATGGGATAATTTATTGAATTTTCTCCTCCTCAGCTTCAAGCAGAGAGTCTGGCCCTGGAAATTTCCTTGCCTTAAGAATTTTCTATCATCTGTGGCAGGGCAAACAGTGAGATGAGGCCGGAGTTCACAGAGTGCGTCGTAGGTCAAATTCTCCAGAACAAAATCCTGACACAAGAATTCACTTGCGAGTGATTTATTAAGAAAGTGTTCCCAGGAAAAACTGATAATGGAAGAGGGAAATCAAGAAAAGGGAGAAGAAAAGGCTAAATAGAGTACAATATCAAGCAAAGCTGCAGTTTTAGACTGATGCTATTACTCCTCAGAATTTGCCCTGCCAAAAAAATGAAGTCAGGCTTTTAAATGCCCTCCACTAGTCAGTCACTGGCTGAGAGCAACCTTGATAGGATGTATACTCCCGGCCTCTGACAGCTCTCTGTACATATACCTTGAACACAAAACAGTGCCTGGCACAGAAGATCAGGAAATATTTGTTGAATAAAATAATTAATATTATTATGATTACTGTCATTGTCTTTTTGTTGTTGTTGTACCATTAAATAATATATATAGTAGAAGTGCAAATATGAACATGTGCATTGCAGGTCTGCACAGGGCATCATCTCAACTAAATGGTTTGCTTTGTCAAAATAAATGAAGCGGGCGCTGCCACTCTAAAACCATTACGAACAGTTTTACTGCCATTTCTCTGCAGCTAAACACGGATGTGGCAATGAAAGGAAACGACACAAAACTGGGCGTCTTTCGCTGGAATTTGCCTGAGAAAGAAGAGAATGACAAGAGGTGGACGGAGAAGAGAGGACTAAGAGGCCCTGTAAAAATATGTGGTCGAGGCCAGGTGCAGTGGCTCACACCTGTAATTCCAGTACTTTTGGAGGCCGAGGCGGACGGATCACCTGAGGTCAGGAGTTCAAGACCAGCCTGGCCAACATGGTGAAACCCTGTCTCTACTAAAAATACAAAATTAGCCAGGCATGGTGGCATGCGCCTGCAGTCCCAGCTACTTGGGAGGCTGAGGCAGGAGGAACCCAGGAGGCTGAGGTTGCAGTGAGCCAAGATCGTGCTACTGCACTCCAGCCTGGGTGACAGAGCAAGGCTCTGTCTCAAAAAAAAGAGTACGTGGCCAATCTGCCAATTGACACCTGAGGCTCCATTATTCCTCATCAATTGCCTTGGCAATAGAGTCCAGCTCTGAAATTAGACAAACCTGAGTTCAAAAGATCCTCCAACATTTATTATTGGGTGGCCTCAAATGAGTGGCTTAACTTCTCTAGGACTCAGTTTTTTTCACATGTAAAATGAAAGTAATAATAATACTTTCTCCTAGGGTGATTCTGAGGAATGGATGAGTTAGTGAATGACCAAATGCATTTACCATGCCTCACAGAGAGTACTCAATTATTATTGTTATTATTTTTATTGTTGTTGTTTGGGCTTTAGTCCCTCAGGTCTTTTCCTCTGTCCAGTTCACTTATCCACTCACTCAATTAATACTTATTGAGTGCTGACACAAGGTGATGTATCAGAGTAGGCTCAGGAAATACAGTAGAAAAAAAGACAAGTATTTAACAGACTAACACTGTTAACAATGGTAATAATTAAACGTTTGTTGAACATTTACTCTAACCAGCTTCTATTCCAAATGCTTTATATGCATTGTCCCATTTAATTTCTCACAGCACCTCCATGAAGTTGACCATTTTGTCATCCTTGTTACACAACCAAAGATTAGACAGATTAAGCTACTTGCACAAGGTCACGCAGCCAAGTGGTAGAGTGAGGTAGACCTCTGTTTAATCGTAATTAAGCAGACTCCTCTGTTTAATCACAAGGGGTTATGATGCCCCCACCGCCAGGGCTCTGCCAGAACTTTAGGTTGATCTCCAATATGTGACACAAAGTTGTCAACCAATCTCTAAGCCTGAGGCTCTGGAACAATACTCAGCATTCAACAAATTGGGGAAGATAACAAATTTTTCTACTAAACCAAAGCCATGACAGATCTAATTGAATGCTGGAAGCAGTATGATTGCTTGTGATTTGCCCAGGATGAATGGCTCTGCTTGTCTTCATTTCAAAAGGCATCGCTTCCTGCCTGTGACACAGCCCTGGAGAATACATATTCTTTCCTCAGAAAATCAGCAAAAACTAATTTCCAAAATATTTCCAACATTCCTCCAACCCACAAGCCCAGCTAAATGAAATTAAATTTCACCTTTCCTGAAGGTGAGTCTGTTTTTAAGTTTGAGCGACAGATTGATGTTTAATTTCAAATCCCCAAACATTGAGGCTATTGATCTTGGTAAGTATAAAGATTAATATTTCTGAAGAGGATAGATGGAAGAAAATATCCAGGCAATTACAAGTAACATCCATTAAAGAAACATAATAAATATTTAATAAGTTGAAGGAACTGCTAATATAGGAGAAGCTGAGAGGAGTTGGAAGATCAGTATGTGGGGTGGGGTAGGGGGAGTGAGAAAGAGAGTAACAGAGACAGAATTTACTACTTAAAAAATTCTACTTCCTCAATTGGTATATTTATTAGGCCAGAGGACCGGTTCAGCCCTCTTCCCAGAGTTTGCACCTCCCTTTCCAGCCCCTTCTATTAAAACCTAGAAATTCAGGTATGTGATGAAAAGTAAAGATAGAACACCTTACATTTGCAGTGGGAAATGTGGCACTGGGAGCTGGAAATGTGTTAGCAAAATGGAAGAATTACATCCTAGAATAATCTAAGGAACAAGAAGTTAGACTTGATGTTTATACCCTCTGAAATACACAGTGATACTTAACTAGAGGCAGGCCTTTGAATAATTTTTAAATTTTTTTATATTGAGAGAAAAATATTTCCTGCTTACAGCTTCTGCCTAGGTTCTGGCAAAAACCAATTCTGTGTTAAAAGAAGAAAAAGGCACTGTATCATCGGGAGGTTATAAGAATTAAACGAGTGATTCATAAAGGAGTGCCTGGCACCTAGTAAGTGCTGTGTATTCGTTTAACGTTGGTTTGAAACTTAAATGGGAGATCGGCCCATAGAGAATTACATTTTAATAAGATCACTTGAAAATCAGGGTGGGTGGAGGATGGATCGGAAAGATGAAACTGAAGGTGGGAAGATATGTTGGAGGGCTGTTACAGGAATCCAGGAGAGAGATGATGGTGGCCTGAACCAGCTGGCTGCACTGGGGATAGAAAGAAATAAGGAAATTCTGTTTAATTCAGGGGATAGAACACACAGGTCATGACAGTTGTTGACTATGAGTGTACAAGTAAATGGAGAAGTCCTGAGTGACATCCAGGTTGTTTAAGCAAATTGCAGCACCATTTACTAAGAAGGGAAATGTGAAACAAGAATGGACTGGCGTAAAGTTCAGTCTTTATGCCCCACTCCTTCTATTTTTCATGCTACACAGTCACCAAGTGGTTTCAGATCAAAGGTTTAGAGTGTGGACTCTTTAATCTGAAGGCTTAGTTTCTAATCATGACTCTTCCATATACTAGTTCTGTTTCCTTGGGTAAATTATTAAGCCTCTCTGTGCCTCAGTTTTCTCATCAGTTAAATGGAACAATAATAGTAATCTAATTTATGGAAGCATAATTAATTCCTTACGTAAGGCACATAGCATGGAACCTGGCATATTGAAATACTCTCTGTACATTTTACTCCTTGGTATCACTACATGATTATTGATTACAAAATCAATATGCATAAGGAACATCTGAATTACTCTCCTTTGAATGGATTCAGCTGGTCTGAACCTTTTTCAAATTATGGGCCCCAGTACTACAAGGGCAAAAGCAGACATTTCAGGTGTTGCTGTGAGAATACTATTCACACCTCAGGATCTTCTCTATTTTCTCTTACTAGAACATTCTTCCTTCTATCTTCACCTTTCACGTAACAATTGAAAGTTTACTTCAAAACTCCTAGAAGAAAACATAGGTGAACAACTCAATGACATTGGTGTTGGCAATGATTTTTTTGGATATGACACCAAAAGCACATGTAACAAAAGTAAAAGTAAGTAAGTGTGACTAGTACATCAAACTAAAAAGTTTCTGCACAGAAAAGGAAACAGTCAACCAAATGGGAAGACAACTCATAAAAAAGGAGAAAATATTTGCAAATCATACATCTGATAAGGGGTTAATATCCAAAATATATAAGGAACTCAAACAACTTAATAACAAGAAAACAAATAACCTGGTTGAAATATGGGCAAAGAACTTGAATAGATTTTTTTTCCGGAGAAGACATACAAGTGGCCAACAAGTATATGAAAATGTGCTCAACATCACCAATCATTAGGGAAATACAAGATAAAATGGTCATGTGGTATCACCTCACACCAGATAGGATAGCTATTATCAAAAAGTCCAAAGAGGCCAGGCCCAGTGGCTCATGCCTATAATCCCAGCAATTTGGGAGGCCAAGGCAGGACGGTCACTTGAGCCCAGGAGTTCAAAGCCAGCCTGAGCAATATGACAAGTTCCTGTCTCTAATAAAAATTAGTTAGGCATGGTGGCACACACCTGTGATCCCAGTTACTCAGGAGGCTGAGTTGGGAGGATTGCCTGAGCCTGGAAGGTCAAGGCTACAGTGAGCCGTGTTCATGCCACTGCACTCCTGGGTGACAGGGTGACAGCCTGTCTCAAAAAAAAAAAAAAAAAGTGAAAAGATAAGTGTTGACAAGGATATGAAAAAAAGGGGGATCCTTTTACATTGTTGGTGGGAATGTAATTGGTAAAGCCATTATGGAAAACAATATGGAAATTCCCCCCAAAATTAAAAATATAGCTACCATACGATCCAGCAATCCCACTTTTTTGAGTGTATATACAAAGAAAATGAAATAAGTATCTCAAAGAGATATCCGCACTCTCATGTTCATTATAGTTTTTTTTTTTTCTGAAACAAGGTCTCACTTTGTCACCCAGGTTGGAGTGCAGTGCCTCAATCTTGACTCACATGTTCAAGCGATTTTCCTGCCTCAGCGCCACCAAGTAGCTGGAACTACAGGCTTGTGCCACTATGCCTGCTTATTTTTGTATTTTTTTTGTAGAGGTGGGGTTTCACCAGGTTGCCCAAACTGGTCTCGAACTTCTGACCTCAAACAATCTGCCTGCCTTGGCCTCCCAAAGGGCTGGGATTACAGGCGAGAGCCACCACACCTGGCGTCATGTTCATTATAGCCTTATTCACAATACCAGAATATGAAAACAACCTAAGTGTCCACCAGTGGATGAAAAGATAAAGAAAGCGTTGTACACGTATACAATGAAATGTTATTCCGTCTTCAGAGAGAAGAAAATCCTGCCATTTGTGACCACATGGATGAACCCGGATGACATTAACCTAATTGAAGTAAGCCGGGCACAGAAAGACAAATACTGAATGATGTCACTTATAAATGGAACCTGAAAGTACTCAAACTCATAGAAACAGAGCAGAAGGGTACTTACCAGGGGTTGGTGGAGTGAGAGAAAAGGAGAGATATTTGTCAAAGGCAATTGGAAATTGCCAAGTTATATTGGCAATTGTAAGATGAATAAGTTCTGAAGACTTAATGTAAAACATGATGACTATAGTTAACGATAAGGTATACTTGAAATTTGATAAGACAGGCTGGGAGCAGTGGCTTACACCTATAATCCTAGCACTTTGGGAGGCCAAGGTGGGTGGCTCACTTGAGGTCAGGAGTTCAAGACCAGCCTGGCCAAAATGGTGAAACCCCATCTCTACTAAAAATACAAAAACTTAGCTGGGTGTGGTGTGCACCTGTAATCTCAGCTACTCAGGAGGCTGAGGGAGGAGAATAGCTTGAACTCAGGAGGCGGAAGTTGTAGTGAGCCAAGATCATGCCACTGTACTCCAGCCTGGGTGACAGAGCAAGTCTCTGTCTCAAAAAAAGAAAAAAAAAAAAGAAACCTTCTAAGAGAGTAAATTTTAAGTAGTCTCATCACCAAAAGAAGGGGGTAATATGTTAATACGTGAGGTGATGGATATGTTAAATAGTTTGATTGTGGTCATGATTTCACAAAGTTTGTGTATGTCAAGACATCACATTGTAGTCTTTGAATATATAAAAAGTGTGTTTTTCAACGATACCTCAACAAAGTTAAAAAAAAATTAAAAGGTTACCTCCCCAGGGAAGCTCACCCTGAAACACTCTAGCCTTACACTAGATGAGGAGCGTGTGCTCGGATACTCTTATAATATAGTACCATGGTGTTTTTCTTTGTATCATTGTCACAAACCTAATGTCAATCTCCTCAAACCAGACTCTAAGCCCCATAAGGATGGGAAGCATTTTATGATCTTATCCCCAGTGCCCAGGTTAGGGCTTGGCACACAATCAATATAGTTGGCTCTTGAACAACGCAAGTTTGAACTGTGAGAGTCCACTTATACGTAGATTTATTTCAACCAAACAGAGATGCAAAATACAGTATTTGGGGGATGTGAAACTCCAGTTTCCAGAGGGCTTTTTATATGTGCAGTTTCTACAGGACTGACTGCAGGACTTGAGTATGTGCACACTTTGGTATATGAGGGACTCTTGCGACGAATCCTTACTAGCTGTGTGACTTCGGGCAAGCAGGTTCACCTCTGTAAGCCTCAATGTATTTATCTGTAAAATGAGGACAATTACATAATGATACATTCTACTCTGTAGAGTGGTCATAAATGTTAAGTGAGAACAGATGTGCAGAGTTCTATGTACAAGGCCTAGAACAGCTAAGTGCTCCAAATGCATGAACTATTACTAATATTATTATGACTGTTTTTGCATTTGATTCCAGGTTATACTCTCAGTAAGAAGAACTCATCCTCCACCCTCCTATATTTACAGAACAAGGCTTCCTTGCTTTTCACTAGCCTATTCATCAGTTCTTTTAAGCACCACATACTAACAAATTTCTAGAACTGTATTAGCAAGAAGAAAAACTTTCCCGGATTCTCACATTAGCCTCAGGTCAGGGAAAAAGCCAAAGTAGAAAAGGAAGATTATTGCCACTGGGAATGTTATCTACTTTTTCATGCAATTAGACCATCCTCCCCAACTTTGTTCCAAAAGTTCCATTAATCAAATTCTGATTTTTTTTAATCACAAGCACAAAAGCAAAGAAGGGTGAAGAAATCTCTCTCTGACAAATGAGGAGGAGATTTGTTCTCTCAACTTACAAGAGTAAACAATGGCTCTATTCCCAGGTCATTTTTCACAGAGGTTATTGATGCTCTCTCCAGATCTTTCTGTTTCTGGCCTATACCATCCTCCAGCTTCTGCAGTTATTGGATGCTGATTGCTCATACCTGTGTCTGTCTCCAGATGCTGATGGGCTGCCTAGTCCAAAGATGCCTGGGAATTTTGACCTCCGCTCCCAAGGACAGTGTGTGGCCAATGGCTGACTATGTGGAGATATAAAAGCCAGGCCCTGAGCACCTAGGCAGAACAACCTCTGTAGTGCAACTTACACTCAAGAGCATATCCTGAAATCAGGCTGGACATTGCCAAAAAAAAAAAAAAATCTATGCACCTATAGTGGGGGCTGTGTTCCCACCCAAATCTCATCTTGAATTGTAGCTCCCATAATCCCCATGTGTCAGGGGAGGGAACTAGTGGGAGGTAATTGCATCATGGGGGCGGATTTTTCCTGTGCTGTTTCGTGATAGTAAGTCTCACTAGACCTGATGATTTTATAAAGGGCAGCTCTGCTGCACACGTTATCTTGCCTGCTGCCTTGTAAGATGCGACTTTCCTTCTCCTTTGCCTTCCACCATGATTGTGAGGCCTCCCCAGCCATATGGAACTGTGAGTTCATTAAACCTCTTCTTCTTTATAAATTACCCAGTCTCAGATATTTTTCACAGCACTATGAAAATTGACTAATACACTTACCCTTCGCTCCCTCCGTTACAGATCCCACCTGAGGCACCACTGCAATAAACCTCTTGCACAAGAATCCACATCTTAGACTCTGCTTTTAAGGGGCCCAAATTAAGATACTGGACTCTAATTAAACCAGCTATTAATAGGGTTAATGTGACGATTGTAAAAGAGGCTAATCTTAGCTCATGAGGATAATGTAAAAAGTATTTTAAAAGGAGACATTTAAAATAGTAAATCAGATCATCATTACTCCTTAATTTTCCGTCACCATATAGTTTGAAAAATCCTTTTACACATACTGAAAGAAGGTTAATATTGTCCTTCTCCTTTTGAGGGAGGTAAACTGAGGCTCAAAGAGGTTAAACTCATCATATTCAAATACATCTTAAACATTTGGTGGCTATTGCTTGAATTAATTGTTTAAGCCCTGTGCCAGATACTGTAAGCTCACTTATTCAACACCCACCCCAACCATCTTCCCTTCCTCTGCTCTAGAGGCTAGAAAGTACAATGTATGCTTGCATGCTTTCCCAGTCTTCTCAGCAGCTCATGGTGTCCATGTGATGTATCTCTGGTCAATGAAATGAAAACTCCTAGTTAGGATTTTCTCCCAAAATAAACAGCAAAGTCTCAAAATGAAGTGCACTTCTCCTTCTTCCTGCCTGTCCAAACATGACACAAGGCCAGAAGTGGAACAAGTATCTGGAAAGAGTAAGAAGGATGAAGAATAAATCTAGATGTGGGAGACGATGGAGCAGAACAAGACAGAGAGCCTGAAACACTGAAAATGCCATGGATCCGGTACCCAAGCTGTAGACGGCCTGCCTCTTGTGACCAGCAGCCAAACATAAATACGAACTGAGACAAATCTTGATACCGCTTTAGGGAAACTTAAAAATGCTGCACATGCATATGGCTGGAATAGAAGTTCAAGTGTTATTTTAAAAGCTAGAAAGGGAGATGTATGAAAAAAGCCAACATACTAGCAAAATTACTCAGCTTGCTAAACAGAATGTCATGGACAATCATGAAAAAACGTTCTTGTTTTCCAGGGATGTATTGCCTAACTCCAACTCTCCATAAAATGAAATGTCTTTGCACAAGTGGATGCAAATGCTTCTTTCCTTCTTAAAATAGTCCAAATATTATTTTACATATATTGATAAATAAATAGCAGCCCTATATAATAGGTTCTATTATTACCTCCTCTTTGTAGATGACAGAACCAAGGCTGTGAGACTATGCTGTCTGGTGTGATAGCCACTACCCATATGAGGCTATTTTTAATTTTAATCTAAATTAATTAAAATTAAATCATATTTAAAATTTAGTTTCTCAGTCACGCTAGCCACATTTTAAACACATGTGGCTAGTGACTGTCACATTGACCAACACAGCTTTAGAGTATTTTCATCACCACAAAAACTTTCATTGGACAGGGTTGCTCTAATTGGCAAAGTAATTTGTGTAAGATTCTATGACTATTAAAAATTTGAGCTTATCCCAACTTCTACCTCATAGAACAAACAAGCTCACTTTAGGACAGTGTTTTGTGTCCTGCTTGTTGCTGTAACAAATTACCACAACTCTGATGGCTTACAATCATATAAATTTACTGCGTTGTAGCTCTGGAGGTCAGGCATCTGAAATGGAACTCACTGGGCTAAAATTAAAGTGTTGGCAGAGCTGTGTTCCTCCTGGGGGTTCTAGGAGATAATCTGTTTTTTTTTTGCCTTTTCCATCTTCGAAAAGCCGCCTAATACCTTGGCTAGCAGCCCCATTTTCCATCTTCAAAGCCAGCAACGATGAGCTGCATCTTTCCCATGCTGCTCTTTCTCTGGTTCTCCCTCTTCTGCCTCCCTCTTCCATTCATAAGAACATGTGATTACGGTTTACGGTGTCCCCACCCAGATAATCCAGGATAATATGTCCATCTCAAGGTCCACTAATTAGCGATATTAATTCCATCTGCAAACTCAATTCTCCTTTGCCATGTCACCAAACATGATCACAAGTTCCAGGGATTAGGACATGGACATCTTTGGAGGTCATTTTCTGCCTCCCACAAACAGCTTTCCCTCCGTGACTTGAACCCATCTGTTTTTTAGCCTGTTTTTTTCCCTTGAATTCTTTTTTATATTCCTTGTGCTCCAGCCAAACAAAAATGTTTACTGTCCCCCAGCAATACCATTCAATCCAACAAACACAATTAAAACATCTTCTATGCTCTTCAACCCTAGAGAAACAAAATAGATTTAGAGCAGGTCCCTCTCTAGAGGACCTCTTCTCCAGGACCTTGTTTCTTAGATGTTCCCTTTTCCACAATCAGCATTTTGAAGCCCCACCCATAGCCCAACTTAAGTACACCTTAATCTTTTAATTCTAATCCTAAAAATTCTGTTCAAATAGCAACAAATCCACCAGACAATGTCTGAGATCACTCCAGAATCAGATGGTGGTCAATGGTGGAGCATTTGGCTGCAGCTCAAGAGATGTTTCCAGCCACATCTAGATGTCCCATTTGGTGACTCTGAGAGAAAGGATGTGTACAGGCTATGGCATATGAATAGAAGCATGGACTCTAGAGTCAGAAGGCCTGTGTTTGAATCCCATAAGAAATGGCTTTAAGTTTTAATAATAGAATCTCTTTCTCCTCCTCTCTGTTGTGTGCATGTGTGGAGAGAAGAGTGGGGACTAAGGGTCCACGTGACTATTAAGATACTTACTTCATTTCAACTTGTTTATTTGATTTGTTTATTGCAACTCTTCTATTTAGATGAAATGGACCTTGCTAATATTCTTTGTCTTTACATTTACCTATGTCCTTCTCAGGATCTTTGTTGAGTGCCTTGGTAGAGCACCCAGAAAGGGTCTATGAACAAACAGTGTCACAACAATGCCAAGGACTTTATGATAGTGATAAATGAACTTCAACACAAAAGAAATCTGAGACCCTACCAATGAGGACAGATGGAAAATAAAATCACATTTTCCAGGGTGATTTATCTAAAGTCATTTATGAGAAGACATTTCAGGGCAAACAGGCCACATCAGAGGAGCGTATCTTTCGGGGTAAGTCAACCACCAAGGAGGGAAAGATTGTTTTTATACAGCATGGCCCCTAAATGCAAGACAACACTTAATCTGTTATTAAACTGAAAAATAAGAAACTTATTCAACACTAGAAGGGGAAAAATCACTTTTTAGCTTTTTGGGCTTGCTGAGAGAGACTACAGTGTACATGATGCCTTTTTTTGGCACTTTATTGATAATTTAAAGGATTTTCAAGGGTAATTTTGATGCTCCACAATTTTTGCCATATGTGCTGACTTTAAACACTAACTCCCACATAAGATATGATGCTACCCTTATGTCTTTGAGCACTTCAGGCCTCAAAAGTCATTCATATTATTTTAGTTTCTTGAAAGGCTCTCTGATTCTAATAGAAATCCACCCCACTAAATCCTAGTATTCATGTTTGCTTTTAAACAACTCACACCTTTGTTTAATGCAGAGGAGCTGTTTCCAGTCTGATTTTGGCTGCTTTTAGCATCCTGGGCCCAGGCCCTAAAGAGCTTAGGGTCAGATGGGCTTTGAAGTTTAATTATTAAAGCAGCAATTATACAACTGAGAAGAATGAAATTGAAAATGAATCCAGCAGCTGATAGTGGGGTGAGTTTGAGGGGAGTCAGGGGAACTGTAAGGACTAAAAGCCACAGTCACATCCAAACAGAGGTTTGCATAAGCAAATGAAAACAAATACAATGCACTTTACAAAATTACAGAATGGAATTTTCTCTTTATTATTTCCACCATCTTATCAAAAAAGTAGATGTAATTCGAAAACATTGCCTGGTCATTGGGAGATAGAGAATGGAGCTGGAAGGAAGGAGACCTCCGATTCAGACCTAATCTTTTAGCTCAGTCTCTGGGGAACTTGCCAAATGACTTCATTTTCCTGTCAAAAAGAGAAGAGTGTTTTCTCACAGTGCGTTTCATGTAACACCAGTTGTGAAAAGTATTATGTATGTAAAATTGTCTATAGTCAAATAAATTTGGCCTTGCACGTTTGTCTTGCCATATTCCAGTCTTAGAAATTCACAATGTCCATTAGCATATTAAAGACTCCGAGCGGTCCTGCAGCAAATTAAGCACTTTGCTTAAATTCAGTATTTCCAAATATCATTGAGCATAGGTATCTTTTTTGGTGAGATATCATTTAAACTGTGTTTCAAGGAACACACTTTGAGCAACCTGAACAACTTCATATAAACTCTGTGAGGGTAAAGGTCATGTCTGTTTGTTCACAGAGTGCCTGGTACAGAGTAAAATGAGGGGCTGGCAAACTATGGTCTGGAGGCCAGATCTAGCTCATGAGTTCAGTATGGTTTTTACATGTTTAATATTTGGGAAAAAATAGAAAAAACAATATTTTATGACACAAAGAATATAAAATTCAAATTCCAGTGTCCACACATAAACGTTTAATACACCACGCCCGTTTGTTTATGTACTTTTTATGACTGCTTTCCCAATGGCAATGGCAGAGTTGTGTAATTGCAACACAATGACAGTGATGGCCCCACAAAGCCTGAAATTTTTACTATCTAGCCCTTTATAGACAAAGTTTGCAGATCCCTAGAGTAGACCCTCAACTAAATTGTGCAGATGAACAAATATCTTTAAAATTCACTATTCTTGCCACTTTCCATGCCAAGCTGCCTCATTTTCTGGGGAGAAGATCAAGGTTATAACTGGTCCAGAATGAGGCCTTCCTTTGTTTAATTGGTCTTGTCTTCTTTTTTCTGGTCTCTGCTGTAGTTCATCTAAGCAATCACTTGAGGTGAGCAAATGTTTGAACTCCAGGTCTTCTCTTCACACCTCACACGTTCCCTAGTTTGCTTCATGAGAGTCTTTCTCAGTTGTTAATTATAAACACGCAACGTCAGGAAGGAGAGAAAAAAGGAATTAAGGTTTGGGTGGTTTTGACTGGGATGTCAGAGTTCCCACCATTTTTGTTTGGAAGGGATGAACATAGCAAGAAGAGGAAAGCTGGGGCAGGGCACTTTGGATTTCTTTTTAGCATTCTGATGTAAAGCACGCAAATCACCCCCTAAGAAAAGACCTGGAACACAAATTCTCATTACAACAATCCAAGATGAAGAAGCAGCACAGGGAAGTGGAGTCAGAAAGAAAGAACATAGTCAGAACCCTGGCCCCTGCCACTTAGTTTCCATGTAACCTTAGGCAACAAACTTAACTCTTTTACTTAGAAAATGGGCCTCCCCAGCATCAACCTGATACCAAAACCTGGCAGAGATATAACAAAAAAAGAAAACCTCAGGATAATATCCTTTATGAACATTGATGCAAAAAATCCTCAATAAAATACTGGCAAACCAAATCCAACAGCACATCAAAATGCTTATCCACAACAATCTAGTTGGCTTCATCCCATGGTTGTAAGGCTGGTTCCACATATGCAAACCGTAAATGTGATTAAGCACATAAACAGAACTAAAGACAAAAACCACATGATTATCTCAATAGATGCAGAAAAGGCCTCTGATAAAATTCAACATCCCTTCATGTTAAAAAAAAACTCTCAATAAACTACATATTGAAGGAACCCAACTCAAAATAATAAGAGCCATATATGACAGACCCACAGTCAGTATCATACTGAATGGGCAAAAGCTGGAAGCATTTCCTTTGAAAACCAGCACAACGCAAGAATGCCCTCTTTCACTAATCCTGTTCAACATAGTATTGGAAGTTCTGGCCAGGGGAATCAGGCAAGGGGAAGAAATAAAGGGTATTGGTATTCACATAAGAAGAGAGGAAGTCAACTATCTTTGTTTGCAGATGCCATGATTCTATACCTAGAAAACCCCATCATCTCAGCCCAAAATCTTCTTAAGCTGATAAACAACTTCAGCAAAGTCCCAGGATACAAAATCAATGTGCAAAAATGGCTAGCATTCGTATATACCAACAACAGGCAAGCAAAGAGCCAAATCATGAATGAACTCCCATTCACAATTGCTACAAAAAGAATAAAATACCTAGGAATACAGCTAACAAGGGAAGTGAAGGACCTCTTCAAGGGGAACTACAAACCACTGCTCAAAGAAATCAGAGAGGAAACAAACAAATGGAAAAACATTCCATGCTCATGGACAGGAAGAATCAGTATCGTGAGAATGGCCATACTACCCAAAGTAATTTATAGATTCAATGCTATTCCTATTAAACTACCCTTGATATTCTTCACAGAATTAGAAAAAAAAATGTAATTCATATGGAACCATAAAAGAGCCCAAATAGCCAAGATAATCCTAAGCAAAAAGAACAAAGCTGAAAGCATCATGCTACCCAACTTCAAACTATGCCACAAGGCTATGGTAACCAAAACAGCATGGTACAGGTACAAGAACAGACACATAGACCAATGGAACAGAATATAGAACTCAGAAATAAGACTGCGTACTTGTAAACATCTGACCTTCGACAAACCTGACAAAAACAACCAATGGGGAAATGATTCCTTGTTTAATAAATGGTATTGGGAGAACTGGCTAGTCCTATGCAGAAAATTGATACTGGGCCTTTTCCTTACACCATACACAAAAATTAACTCAAGATAGATTAAAGACTTGTATGTAAAACCCAAAACTATAGAAACCCTAGAAAAAAATCTAAGCAATACCATTCAGAACATAGGCACAGGCAAAGATTTCATGATGAAAATGCCAAAAGCAATTGCAATAAAAGCAAAAATTGACAAATGGAATCGAATGAAACTAAAGAGGTTCTGCACAGCAAAAGAAACTATTATTAGAATGAACAGACAACCAACAGAATGGGAAGAAAGTTTTGCAATCTATCCATCTGACAAAGGTCTAATATCCAGAATCTACGAGGAACTCAAGCAAATTTACAAGAAAAAACAAACTACCCTATTAAAAAGTGGGCAAAGGGCATGAACAGCCACGTCTCAAAAGAAGACATACATGCAGCCAACAAACATATGAAAAAAATCTCAACACCACTGATCATTAGAGAAATGCAAATGAAAACCATAGTGATATAACATCTCATGCCTGTCAGAAGGGCTATTATTAAAAAGTCAACAAACAACAGATGCTGGTGAGGTTTTGGAGAAAAAGGAATGCTTTTACATTGTCGATGGGAGTTTAAATTAGTTCAACCACTGTGGAAGACAGTGTGGTGATTCCTCAAAGACCTAGAGGCAGAAATACCATTTGACCCAGCAATCCATTACTAGGTATATATCCAAAGGAATATAAATCACTCTATTATAAACATTCATGCACACATATGTTTATTGCAGCACTATTCACAATAGCAAAAACATGGAATCAACCTACATGCCTATCAATGATATACTGGATAAAGAAAATGGTGGTACATATACACTATGGAATTCTATGCAGCCATAAAAACAAATGAAATCATGTCTTTTGCAGGGACATGGATGGAGTTGGAAGCCATTATCCTCAGCAAACAAACACAGGAACAGAAAACCAAACACTGCATGTTCTCACTTACAAGTGGGAGTTGAATGATGAGAACACATGGACACATGGAGGAAAATAACACACATTGGGGCCTGTCAGGGGTTGGTGGGGGGTATGAGAGAGCATCAAGAAGAATAGCTAAGGGATCCTGGGCTTAATATCGAGGTGATGGGATGATCTGTGCAGCAAACCATGATGGCACACGTTTACCTATGTAACAAGCCTGCACATCCTGCACATGTACCCCAGAACTTAATGTAAAAGTTGAAAAAAATTTTCTAAAATGGATGCTTTCAACAGGCAAAATAAATAAATGAAATATAAGTAATTAGACTATATAACAGGGATAAAAATTTAAAACTCATGTACTATATGAAATAAGTCTAAGCTAATATTGATAACAACTAACACAGTTTTACACTAATTTTAGTAGTGGGTTCCTAGGCAATCAAAACTTTAAAACGTAATGAGAGGCTGAACTTTCATTACCGGAAAAATGGACACATACAAGTTCCTCCACAGGTGAGCTTCCTCCTTAGAACACTAACTCTTAATTGAAAGGTATTACATGAATCCTGTATACAGGCAAAGACTCATTATCTGTTTCTCACAGTGTGAAGAAGTTGGCTGGTTTGTATAGAAGAAATAAACTACTTAAAAATATAAAAAATAAATTAAAAAAAAAAGAAAATGGGGCCTCACCAGCCCTCTCCATGTCTTCCCTTTCCCTGCTGTACTCAGCCACCCCAGCCCTACTTCTCTTCCTCAAAGTTGCCAAATCATATTTGCTATTGTTTTTGTCAGGAAGGTCCCTCCCCTCCTACCCCTAGCTCTCTCTTTACCTGGCTCACTCTCTCATCGTTGAGGAGCCCCTGGAAGGAGGTCCCATGCTTCTCCTGACCACCTCCACTGCACCCTGTACTTCACAGCACTTAGCACCATTGGAACCAAGCACTTGGATGCCTATGTTGTATTCCTTGTGTCTCCCCTTTAGACCATCACTGCCTGATAGAACTGTCATGTGAGCCATAACTGTAATTTTAAATGTCCTCACAGGCACACTTTTTTAAAAATGAAAGGAAGCCGATGAAATTCATTTTAATCATATACTTTATTTAACCCAGTATCCAAAATGTTACCATTTCAATGTGTCATCAATATTAAAAAATTATTAAAGGTATATTTTACATTTTTTTCACACTAAGTTTTAAAGATCCAGTGTGTATTTTACACTTTACAGCACAATAAATTTGGACCAACCCAATTTCAAGGCTCAGTACTGTCACGCAGCCAATGGCTTCGTAATGGAAGCCCAGCTGTGGACACTTAACTCCTTGAAGACACACAGCCCATCTATCTTACTGCTGAGTCTCCAGCACCTGGCTGTTTTGCTCAGAGAAAGAGCCAGATAAGTATTCAATTTGGGGTGGGTTTTTTTTTTTTTTCGTTTTTTTGAAGAATATTTGTACTGAGGAAGAAATGGAGGTACAGAGAGAGGAAGTGATTGGCCCAAGGTCACAGGAATAATTAATGCTAAAGCAATTCTAGCTCCCAACTGCCAACTGTGAAAAGGAACTGTATCGCCCCTGTGCCTCATGGAAACTCTTTGTAACAATCTCACAGGTCAATCTGCCATTATTGATGCAAACAGGCTCTCAAAGGTCAGCCCAAAGCACATTTATTAAAAGCTTTACCTTGAAAGACAGGAAAAATTTGGTTTTATGAGAAAAGTTGTCATTCTATTACCTTGTAAATCCTATCAGTTGGGCCGGGCGCTGTGGCTCACGCTTGTAATCCCAGCACTTTGGGAGGCTGAGGCGGGTGGATCCCGCGGTCAGGAGATCGAGACCACGGTGAAACCCCGTCTCTACTAAAAATACAAAAAATTAGCCGGGTGTGGTGGCGGGCGCCTGTAGTCCCAGCTACTCGGAGAGGCTGAGGCAGGAGAATGGCATGAACCCGGGAAGCGGAGCTTGCAGTGAACCGAAATTGTGCCACTGCACTCCAGCCTGGGCGACAGAGCCAGACTCCGTCTCAAAAAAAAAAAAAAGAAAAATCCTATCAGTTGATAGGTATTATGTAATGGCATTAACAGGCTCTTTGCCGACTACTGCGGATGCTGTTTCGAAGCTCCTGTACGGCTATTATATTATCAGTGGTGATTTCCTTCAGGATTCAGGATTCTAGGCAGAGCTAAGTGAGTCAGCATTAGCCCTCCCTCCCCAGGATTGCGAGGGTGTGAGGAGCGGTGTTGGGGGTGTGGGTGCTGGTGAGGCAGCCAGAAATGTGGTCAGCATACTTCACATTCCTAGCCTTGATTTACCCCTCTGAAAATCAGAGTGGGGTTAGTCATAAGAAAAATCTCCCTCCTTCAGAAGGTTTCATTGTAAATGAAGGGACAGCAATCAACCCTATCAAAAAAGAATGTAGAGATGCAAAAAATATAGGCTCAGCCTAAACTTATAAGTAGAACAAAGAGAGTTGCAAAACATATCACAATATGATCCTATTTTCATCATAAAATGCGTATTTCATATACTTATATTAAAGGAAAGTAATTCAGAAGATTGCTTTTCAAAATATTAATTATATTTATCATTAGATGGCAAAATTATGAACGATTTTTAATTCTTCTGCTCTTAGTTCACTCATAGTTTTGAATTTTCTTCAGTAGGTGTGTATTACTTGTACAGAAAAGTAATGATCGAATATTTAAATAAGCCTGTGCACACATACATGCACTCATATATGATCCCAAACATTCCAACAGTCTTTAAGTTCTAATTATTTTGGAAAGTGCCCATGAAACCCATTATTTGTTTAGCTTTTCAGTAAATAACTTTGGCCCTTTCAAGCTCACATACTCTCAAGGACAGAAAACCTGCTGCCCTCAGTGCTATCAACAGCATGAGGAACGTAGCCTCCTGCAATGTGTAAACAGAAACCACTACCCACCTACAAGCCACTGGGGGTGAGGGGGCCTTCCCCAGGATGGAGGTATGGGAGTCGGAGAGCTGGCCTGAGATTTGGCACAGCTGCCAGCAGCCTTGTTAGAAATTCAACATCCTTAACTAGGAGACAGGGTTTGGGGTTGGTTGCCAAAGAAGGTGTTAAACAGGTAATCGACCTTCTTCTGTTTTGGTGATGATTAATTCAAGTAGCCATTTCCCACTTTCTTGAGAGAAGAGTTCAGATCAGGATCTAAGCCTGCCAAGGAGCATTTCAAAACATTCTAAGGGTTGCCAGGTGCAGTGGCTCACGCCTGTAATCCCAGCATTTTGGGAGGCTGAGGTGGGCAGATCACCTGAGGTCGGGAGTTCAAGACCAGCCTGACCAACATGGAGAAACATTGTCTCTACTAAAAATACCAAATTATCCGGGCGTGGTGGCACATGCCTGTAATCCCAGCTACTCGGGAGGCCGAGGCAGGAGAATTGCTTGAACCCAGGAGGTGGAGGTTGCGGTAAGCTGAGATGGCGCCATTGCACTCCAGCCTGGGTAACGAGAGAAACTCCATCTCAAAAAAAGAAAAAACAAATAAACTTTCTAAGGGTTTAGATTACTTTACCAGGAGGCTGCTACTCCAGGCAGAACTCTTAGACCAGTGGTTATCAACCAGGTAGACTTTGCTTTTCAAGAGACTTTTGGCAATGCCTGAAGACAATTTTGGTTCTCACAACTCGTGGGAAGTGGGTGCTACTGGCAGCTGGTGGGTAGAGTCCAGGGATGCTGCTAAGCCTCGTGCAAGGCACAGGACAGCCCACTACAACAAATAATTTTTCAGGCCAACATTAATAGTGCCAAGGTTGTGAAACTGTATATTAGACAATGAAAGAAATTCTTTGATGCTTTGAAAGAAGGCCTATTTTTTTTTTTGCTGAAATGAGCCATATCACTGGTATCTGGCCGTATTCCCATTGGCCAACAGGCCAAAAGGAATTCTCTGAGTCTTCTTAGTATCTTGTATTAGTGTATCACCTATCAGCGAACCCTCGCCTTAGGACAGGCACGCAAAGTGAGCTTCCTTCTTCAAGCCAG
Organism: Nomascus leucogenys; assembly: GCF_006542625.1. Taxonomy (NCBI): domain Eukaryota; kingdom Metazoa; phylum Chordata; class Mammalia; order Primates; family Hylobatidae; genus Nomascus; species Nomascus leucogenys. Next base: position 76,801,602 of record NC_044401.1, on the reverse strand, counting down.
CTCCAATCTGTTGGTAGTGACTTCTAGGATTCGTTCTCTGGAAGCAGATCTTGAGATGGTGTTTGAAGTAGGAGATGTTTATTAGGGATCAATGGTTGCAAAGGGAGAAGTTTTGGCAGAGGGAGAAGACAAACGCAAGGCAAGTCTGACAAAACCGCGGCCAGCGTGGAGAAGAGCTCTGGAGACGGTATTGGTATTTCCCATTAGAAGGAACAGCTGGGTCTTTATAAACCCCCTCCCCTGGCACCCACCTGGCTCAGTTACTAGGTGAATGCTGTTCCAGGAGGGGCATGACTTTCAGTCAGGGAGTGCACTGTTGCTGAGGCTAAACTTAAAGTTGCTGACATGTGGAATGACTGCTAACCACACTCCCGACAGCTGGACATGAAGGCCTTCCTTGAAAGGGAATCTGGATTTCACACCTTCACATATATACCACAGGGTGCATCCATACTCAGCAAATAGGCATGCTACGGGCCATTAGCAATGCCTGCCATGGCCCATGTGCAGAACAGCAGCATCTGTGCTAGGTATTTGGCAGCCCTACATTAGAAACGGGGCCAATGGGTAAGACCTATAATTGCAATATCATGGTGGTACCTGAAAATCAACTGGGTCTGGAAGAAAACCAAAAAGCAGGTATGCCAATGAGAAATGGAACCTGCCTGCCATCTAGTTAACTGTCTATCTATTGGGCTGGATTGAAAATGGAAGTGTTCCTTTGGTTTCTCATGATAAATTGCTTACCATTCCTTTGTTTATTCCATGTCACAAAGGACACATGACACACCCACTATGTGAAGAATTTGGCTTTTACCCAATTCATTATATTTGTGCCCTCAGCCCCATGGGCTTCTTCAGTCTCTGCAGCCCTAACTAGAAAAGCCTAGTATTATAATAAGTGGCCTTTAAGAGTCCACCTAACCTTCTTTGCTAAGCAACCACACTAGCTTTGACTTCAGAAGGTAAGTAAGAAGAGGGTTTTGCCATACTTACATTATTTTTGTAGATTAGATTAAAATGGTCCAAAACTGTTGAGAAAGAGAGAATTATTTTCTTTTCTAGTAGGCAATCATTTGAAGATCCAGTATATTGTATGAGGAGCTAGACAGCTCACACAGCTAATAACAACAATAGTACTAGTGACTTGGGTTATTATAATAAATACAATTAATGACTTTTCAAACACTATCGGTTAGATGTTATGCTAATCATTTTAAATAAATTGATTACTGTGTTCCATGTTGATTTTTTAATTAAAATAGTAAGAGGGATTTTTTTTTTTAAGTTCAATTGATAGTCTTTATCCACAAGCATTACCTGCAATCATGTAGGTTGGTGCCTTTGAAGATACTGCATAATGTTAAATAAAGAACTGTGTAAACCTAATGTTATTATTCACTACAATAAGCACAAACTAAATTTGTTTGAGGTCCAATGGGACATCTAGACTGGCCCTACAGTCAGGTGCACTAGGAACAATATGTGCAATATATCAAGAACACAATAAAACTGCCAATTTTTCCTATTTAAAGCCATCCACAGAGAGTTTAGATGATGAGCTAACAAAATGAGATGTTGTTAATTACATTCCTTGATAATTTTGATCCAAAAGGGATCATTTTGCTTTTTTCAACTGAAAGTAAATCATTTATTACAGATGAAGGAGTATAATTTTGGAGCTGGATGAAATATCATGTAACAATACTTCATGGAAGCCATTATGCATATGTCTCTGTCCATTACAGCTTTGTTTCCAACTGGTGAAAATATGCTGGTCTGGTCCAAGGAGGCTTCTTAATGAGGAAAAATCTAATGTTTTTGAATTATCTAGGTCAGATTTCACACAGTCAACTAGATTTCCTCCTTGCTTCAATTATATAATTCTAATGATTACTTTTGCTTCACAACAAAAAAGAGCTGCCTGGTAGATAGTGAGCTTCCTATCTTGAGGATATTTAAGCAGACTTAGGATCAACACTGAAAACATTGTAGGAGAAAGTCATCTCAGTCTATCAAACAAGGATTTGGCTAGCAATATTTCAAAGGTAATTTATGTATTAATTCTACTAGACATTTATCCAAAGGAAAAGAAAACAGTATATCAAGGGGATACCTACACTCACATGTTTATTGCAGGACTATTTCCAATAGCAAAGATATGGAATTGACCTATGTGTCCATCAACCAACAAACTGATAAAGGAAATGTAGTACATATGTACAATGGAGTACTATTCCACCATAAAAAAGAATAAAGTCACGTCATTTGTAGCAACACACAGCACAGTTGGAACTGGAGGTCAATATATTAAGTGAAATAAGCCAGACACAGAAAGACAAATTTCACATGTGCTACTCATCTGTAGGAGCTAAAACAATTGATTTCGTGGAGGTAGAAAGTAGAATGACATACAGCATAGCCTGGGAAGGGCATGTGGGTGGGAGTGGGGATAAAGAGAGGCTGGTCAATGGGTACAAACATACAGTTAGATAGAAGAAATAAGTTCTAATGTTCAATAGCAGACTAGGGTGACTATAATTAACAACAATCTATTATATATTTCAAAGTAGTGATGAGGACTTGAAATGTTTGCAACATGTAGAAATATTCAAGATGATGGATATTCCAACTACCTTGACTTGATCATTATACATTCTATGCATGTAGCAAAATATCACATGTTCCTTATAAATATAAAAACTTTACACATACTAAATATGTAAGAGAAAAGTGTTGAGCCTTTCTCTTGAGCCTAGCATTATGGGATGAAACTGGGTGTAAGTTGCAGCTCCTATCTTTAAGCAAAACACACTCTAATAATTCCTTTTAACTTTGAGATTCTATAACTTTATCTTAATAAAATTTATATCAGATCTCTGTTTTCCACTTTTAAATATTTTCTTTAGGGTCAATTTTTAAAATAATACTTATTTGTGCTTTTTTAATATAAAGAGAAATGCAGAAAGATATTATCTCACCTTTTTTCCTGGTGTAAGTTAGCTATTGCTATATAACACAGAGGTGGCTCTGAACAGCCATTATTTATTATTGTAGTTCACATGTCTGTGGGTCAGCTAAAAGATGGGCGATCTAGGCTGGCCTGAGTTGGGCAGTTCTGTTCATCTTGGCTGGGCTCACGTATCTGCAGGTTGCCTGGAGATTTTGCTTTGGGTTAGGCTTGACTGGAGCAACTCCAAATAGTATGTAGATAAAGACTGGAGAAAATGACGGAAAAGCTATCACAATTTTCTTTCGCCTGAACCAAAAGGAACTTTAGGATGTGCATAGGAGAGCCTTACTGCATAGATATGAAAGAGTCTCATTTTTGCAGAGGAGACTTAGATACAGTTTACTCCATGACCTCCTCCATTCCTCACAGAAAGAGTAGGACTTACGCAATAAAGAGATTCCATGTCTCCCTGGCCCCATAGACCTGTAGAGGCACTGACAGGTATAGGGTAAGTCTCCTCTGTCCCTGGAACTGACAGATCAAGGGACACCCTGTTATTATGACAGATCTGATGGCCTGTCTCACTGTACCATCAATCCACACAAAGGAGTCAGAAGTGCCTCCACCCCTGCCTCAGAAAGATCCATTGCAACTCAACCTCAGCCTCAAAGTAAACAAAGAAAAATGATAATAAATCCAAGGGGCCCAAGAGTCCAAGAGAGCCAAGAAACCTGAGGAAGAACAAATAAAACGAACAGACCAATACTGAAAAGGAACTGCTGGAAGAGGCAGGCAACAACTTCAATAAAAACAAAACAAGATGACCTAGATTCATATATAATATGCACTGGTGTATATCTTCCCCCCACACATAGACACACACACAGACAGACATGTACACTTTTCTGGAACTAAAAATATGATTTGGGGCATCCAATTCTGTAAAGAGGAAGTTAAACTGTCACTATTTGCTGATGACATGATCATATACCTAGAAAACTCTTAAGACTCCTCCAAAAAGCTCCCAGGACTGGCAAATAAATTCAGCAAATTTTCAGAATACAAAATTAATGTACGCAAATCAGTAGCCCTGCTGTACACCAACAACTGTCAAACTGAGAATCAAATCAAGAAGTCAACCCCTTTTACAACAGCTGCAAAAGAAAAATAAAGCATTTAGGAATAAACTTCAGCAAGGAGGTGAAAGATCTCTACAAGGTAAACTACAAAACACTGCTGAAAGAAATCATAGATGACACAAACAAATGGAAACATATCCCATGCTCATGGATGGGTAGAATCAATATTGTGAAAATGGCCATACTGCCTAAAGCAGTCTTCAAGTTCAATGCAATTCCCATCAAATTCCACCATCAATCTTCACAGAACTGGAAAAAAAATCCTAAAATTCATATGAAACTAAAAAAGAGCCCACATAACCAAAGCAAGACTAAGCAAAAAGAACAAACCTAGAGGCATTGCATTACCTGACTTCAAACTATACTATAAGGCCATAGTCACCAAAACAGGATGGTATTGGTGTAAGAACAGGCACATAGACCAATGGATCAGAATAGAGAACCCAGAAATAAAGCCAAATGCTTGCAGTCAACTGATCTTCAACAATACAAACAAAAACATAAAGTGGAGAAAAGACACCTTATTCAACAAACAGTGCTGGGATAATTGGCAAGCCACGTGCAGAAGAATGAAACTGGATCCTCATCTCTCAGCTTATACAAAAATCAACTCAAGATGAATCAAAGACTTAAATCTAAGACCTGAAGCCATAAAAATTCTAGAAGATAACATTAGAAAAACCCTTCTAGACACTAGCTTAAGCAAAGACTTCATGACCAAGAATGGAAAAGCAAACACAACAAAGACAAAGATAAATAGATGGGAGTTAATTAAACTAAAAGACTTCTGCACAGCAACAGAAATAATCAGCAGAGTAAACAGACAACCCACAGAGTGGGAGAAAATCTTCACAATCTATACATCTGACAAAAGACTAATACCCAGAATCTACAAGGAACTCAAACAAATTAGCAAGAATAAAACAAACAATCCCATCAAAAAGTGGACTAAGTATGTGAATAGACAATTTTCAAAAGAAGATGTACAAATGGCCAACAAACATAGGAGAAAATGCTCAAAATCACTAATGATCAGAAAACATGCAAATCAAAACCCCAATGTGATACCACCATACTCCTGCAAGAATGGCCATAATCCAAAAATCAAAAAATCATAGATGTTGTCAGAGATGTGATGAAGAGAGAACACTTTTACACTGTTGGTGGGAATGTAAACTAGTATGACCACTATGGAAAACAGTATGGAGATTCCTTAAAGAACTAAAAGTAAATCTACCATTTGATCCAGCATCCCACTCCTGAGTATCTACTCAGAGGAAGAGAGGTCGTTATACGAAAAAGATACTTGCACACATATGTTTATAGCACCACAATTCGCAATCACAAACATATGGAACCAGCCCAAATGCCCATCAATCAACAAGTGGATAAAGAAAATGATATATATACATATATATATGTATATACACCATAGAATACTACTCAACCATACACAGTGGTGGCAAGGCTTAGTTGCTACAAAGAAGACATGTTTTGGACAAATACTCATGTGTATAGGCAAAACACTGTAGGACTGTATTTGTGACTAATCATATAACAGGTTATTTTAGTTTCTTTTCTGTGGAAAGTATAAGGCATTCCAATAAAGAGTTTAATACAGATTTTTTTTTGCACCTATGCTGTTGACTGCTAAATGTAACAGTCTGATCATGATGCTGAATAAATGTGTCTTTTTAAAAATATATATTATTTTAAAACTTAAAACATCAGTAGATGAGCTGAAACTGAAGGTGGTCACTAATGGGACTCGAATTAGTGACTGAAGATCAAGTGAAAGAAATCTCTGAAATAGCAGAGCACAAATTTGATGGGTTAGAAACTATGAGAGAAGAGAGAAGAGATCTAGTTACTAAATCCTGGAGACCCAAGAATCAGTTTCACAAGGAGAAAGAGACAGATGGAAGAGCCACACTAATTATACAAATTGGAGAAAAAATACCCCAAGCAGTAGAGAGACCTGAACCTAGGTTCAAGCTGATTTAAAAAAAGAGTCTCAGATCTCTAATAAAATTCCAGAACTCCAGGAATAAAGTATTTAAAATAAAATCATGCCCTAAATTATCACCATCAAAAAATCCCTACTTACTTAAGTATAGAAATAATATTTGCACAAGGTTAGAAAATTCAATGATATGTAAAACTATGAAAGAGAAAGTAAAAATCTTACTTTATCCTCTGCATTTTTCTCCCTGAGACTTTTCTAGGAAAATGGAATCATTTAATGGTGATTAATATAGTTTCCTGAATTTCTCACAACCCTCTCAAGTTTATGCATATATCATACATACACCTATACTTATTTTTATTTTTAAATTTATATTAATAATTCTGTACTTTATCCAACTTTATTACTTAGTGTATTTTTCATGTCAATACATGCTTAATTATTTTTTCTTTATATTCTGCTGATGTAACCTAATTCTTTCTAATAGCCACAGCGTACATTCCATAATACTGACATGATATGCTTTTTCAACCAATTTCTTATTAATGGACACTTTTAATTTATTCAAGTTGTGTTTCTCTTACAAACAATGCTACCATGAGCAAATACCTATATACATTTTGTGGATCTCTTGTAAGCACCTCTACAGGGAAATTTCAAGCAGTGAAATTGCCAAGTCGAAGATGTTTGCATTTTTATTGATTAAAGGACTTGAAAATTTTCTGTTACTTAATAGGCCCTCAAATACTTTTAAAACCAAAACGGTTATATTGTCTCTCAGAAAGATTGGCTTGATTTATCACAAATATTAAAATATTTTTAAACCGTAATAGTTTAATTGTGACTCTCCCCAAAGGATATATTTATTTCCTAATTTCCAGAACCAGTGAACATGATCTTATTTGGAAAAAGAGTCTTTGCAGATGTGATTAAGTTAAGAATCTTGAGATGAAGGGATTACCCTGGTTCTGTAAGTGGGCCCAAAATCGAAAGATAAGTGTTCTTATAAGAGGGAAACTTGACAGATACGTAAAGGGAAAGGAGGCGTGAAGGGGGAGACTGAGATTAGAGGGATGTAGCCACAGTCCAGGAAGTAGGGACAGACACCAGGAGCTGAAAGCGGCAAGGAACAGATTTTTCCCTAGAGCCTCCAAAGGTCATGTGTCCCTGCCAAAACCTTCATTCCAGAATTCTAGCCTGCAGACCTATGACAGAATACATTTCTGTTGCTTTAAGACACTAAGTTTGTCCTAATTTGTGATGGCAGCCTCAAGAAACTAATACAATGAATATTAGTCAATTGAAGATGGTCATTACAATAGGAAAGAGCATCTAGAGTTTGGAGGCAAATTGATCATGACACAAAGAGGGGTCAGGCAGCACAGTCCTGCCCCTGTGGACGCCTTTGTAGCTCTCTCTCCAATGACCACTGTCGTCTCCAGTTCATGCATTCTCCCAGATACATCCGAAACTGAGACCCAAAACAACTAAACGAGGGAAATCAAATACTAACTTACCGATTTTTCTTGGTTTGGGCACAGGCAGATCAAATACAAATTGATCCAATCCAACTTTGAAAAGAAAGTTAATAAATGCTTTTCCCTTTTTTTTTTTTAAAGCCCAGGTGGTGGCAGAGGGAGACTCACACATCTATATCCATCAAATCATAATTGATCCAGAGAGAGCCTTGCTGGAGAGAGAAGAGCATTTTCCCAGACAATCTTTGATCTCTCCCCTGGTGGAGAATTATCATGCCATCTGGAAAAAGTCAGTATACTCCTTTCACAGACGTTGTGCAGCTAATTACCAACAAATTCCAACTTAGACTGGCCTAGAACCATGGAGTGACCCCCTCTGTATTCCTGTGTCCCAAGCCACTGCTCTCTCAGAAACCAATTTTAATTTAATGAAACTGATCCTACTTTATACTTAAATAGTGCTTACAGTTTAAAAAGCACTGCCAAAGGTGGAACCAAAATTGTTTTGTGTTGTTTCTCATGACAAAACTGTGAGATACAAATGGGGCAGATATTATCGTATACATTTTCCAGAAGAAGAAGCAACAAGGTTTAGAGAGGCTACATGATTTGCCACAAGCTTTAGACTTCAAATTCACTGATGTCCTCTGCACCATAATGCCTCCTGAGAATGGACCCATTTGAAGTAGACATCAAGAAAAAATGAGTCTGTTTATTTTCAGATGCTCTCTTTCGTTAGGAAGCCTGGTGTCTGTGAGCTGAAAAGGAATCCTCTGTGTGCATACATGGACAGGAAGATAAATAAGACATTTCTTATCATCCAAGCCCGCAATATCCCCTGAGTCAAATAGTTCATTGCTCATATGTTTTACTTTGGATAAGATTAATTTTTAAAAAATTATTCCAAGCTGAACTCCATCATGGACTAAATGTAAATTTAGCCTCTGTCATCAACAGCATTTCTGGCCTCTTTCTATCATATATCTTCAGATATCCAAGGCAGGAGACAATCAGAGAGTCCATATATATTTTAAAACTGATTGTCTAAGTACATAGCTCTCGTAAGACTTGATTTTGACATTTCCTTGGCAATTCACTAATAAGTAAAGTTTTCAGGTGGTCAGTCTCTATAGGGCTATAAAAAGAAAATTAAAAGCAAGATCAATTGTGCTTTTGAAAAGTGCTGAAAAAATCTTGAATTTTTTTATGACTACCAGACACCAAAAAAGTTATTTTCTAAAGATAATTCTCCTTTCTGTTCCATGAGTCATGGAGGAATAAGCAATTTGAATTAAAGGCAAGAGATCTGAATTCATATATTCAAATTTATTTATTCACAAATGTATACAGAGTCCCCACTCTGTGCCAAACATGTACTGGGGCTAAAGCAGTGAGCAAAATAGCCTCTGATCTTAAAAAGCATACACTCTACTGGGTAAAGTAAGACAATGAACATATGTCAATTTAGTATCTCGTTTTCAGCAAAACATGTTCAGAGATTCAAAGCTCACCACTCCTGCCACCTTCACACAGACACCCTGAAATGGAAGACCACAGAAAGATATAAACACAGACAAAGCAGCTGGCCTCATGTCTATAATTTTAGGTAGCCAAGAAAAACTGCCTGTGACAGTCATATATACACAAAATAGCAATCATTCAGATGCTGGAAAAATGCTATCCTTGCAGAGGAATTTTTAAGGCTGTGGACTCCTCTAAAGGATAGACCTCTGGGAGGGAATGTATGTTTGCCAAGGGCTCCTTCTGGTGCCTGGAGGTCTTCTTCCACTTTCTTGCACCTGTTCTGCTGTTATATTCATATACGTTCCCAGAGACTGTGGGAAGGAAAAAACAAAACCCAGACAAAGTAAGTTACAGTGAACTTGCAAAGCACTTATTTTTCCCATGAAATGTTTATTGAGCATTTGCTAGATAGCTGGCATAGTGACGAGTTTTTCTTCTCAAGTCTTGTTCTTTTACCAAAGGAAAAACTAGAAGCAGAACCTGAAGCAATATGTGGTTTCACATGCATTAAAAATTGCCACTTTAACACAAGGGAGTTAGTTTGTGGTATCGGAATAGTTTTGCGTCTTGACAGTGGTAGTAGTTATCTGAATCTATAAAGGTGATTAAATGTCATACACATAGACATATAAAAAATAAATATATGCAATAACTGGGGAAATCTGAGTAAAGTCTGTGGTCTAGTTAGTTTTATTGTACCAACGTCAATTTCCTGATTTTGGCAATGCACTATAGTAAGGAAAGATGTGACCTATGGGGAAAGGTGGGTGATGGGTACACAGTACCTCTCTGTATTATTTTTTTTGTAATTTTTTGTGAGTTTGTAATTATTTGAAAAGCAAAAGTGTTTTTAAGTCAAATGGGTTTTTTTAATTGAAATTAATCTGCCATGTACAGGATCTGAGGTTTAATTAGCCAACCCTTCACAGAAACGATAATGTAGTAACAGTAATATACAACAGAAAAGAAACAAGGTAAAAAATGGCCTGATATAGGAGGAAATCAACCAATTATTTCTTAGGTGACTGAGGTGTAATTAATGAATAAAAAGAATAATGATAACAATAATAACTGATCCTATAGTATTTACTATATGCCAGACTCTGTTTTCATGTATCAATTTATTTAATCTGCTCAATGTCCTTGTTAGGGACGTAAATATTATTTGCCACATTTTAGAAATAAGAAAGCTGGAGCACAGATACGTTAAGTAATCTGCCAATACCACATCATCTATAACTGGCAGATCTAGATTTGAATCCCAACAGTCCAGCTGCAGACTCTAAATACTAATGACCTAGGGTAGGGGGCCACATCTTATCTCACTTTAGGTCAGGCTCCATGAACAAAATAGTGCCTTATGCATCATATTTTAGATTCCACGGAACATTTGATAAATGATAGTATGTTCTAACACATATAGCTAAGCCTATTTTTATTTTAAAATATTTCTCTTCTTTAAATGTCATGTGAAACTTCACAGCACTGAGTCTGCTCTCAAAGAGAACATTAATTGAAAGGTGATTCTTCTGCCAGGACCACTGTACTAGAGTGGATAATGCACTTCCCTTCCTTCACACACACACAAATCTAAACCACCAAAAAAAATCTACACCGTCATTCGACAGTTCAGTTCAGTTCATGAACTGAAAACAAATTGCTGAGGCACACATCTAACATCCAGGTTCAAAATAAGCCAAATGCATCCATCCAAACCTACAGTAACAATGTCCTCCTATTGAGTAGACCAAAGGTGACAAGTATCTGTGAAACACTGAATCAACAGAAAGTGACTGAAATATCTTGTTGTCTTTATTAGATCATGTACACTTGTTTTTTTCTCTTGAAAATGGAAGTAGCTAGAGCCAAGTCTTTGTTGATTCACTGGTTTTTTGCCAGGCCATTCAATGATTGGAGAGGTCATGAATAGTGTTAGGGATAAAGGTTTCTGTGTCAGACTGCCTGGCTTCTAATCCTGACTCCTTCCTCTCACTAAACTATGGTGGTAGGAAGTTGCCTTGTCTCTCTCGGCCACAGTTTTCTCATTTATAAAATGAGGATAATAATACTAGTCACTACCTCATAAGTAGTTATGAGAATGTACAATTCATGTAAAAGCATAGAATTCAGTAAATGTTTACTGTAATTTGATATTAGAAATACCCTAAAAACATCTTGCAATAAGTCTGCAACTGCATAGTTAAATATAAACATTTCCAGTTTGCTAAGAATAATAATGTTAAAATTAAATAGATTACGTAGCAGCATTATTCACAATAGCCAAAAGGTGGAAGCAATGCAGATATCCATTCATGGATGACTGGACAAACAAAATGTGGTATGTAAGTACAAGGGAATGTTATTCCACCTTAAACAGGCAGCAAATTCTGACACATGCTGCAAATGGATGAACCTTGAAGAAAGACATTATACTAAGTAAAACAAGCCAGTCATACAAAAACAAATATCGTATGAGACTACTTATATGAAGTACTTAGAGTAGTCAAATTCATAGAGACAGAAAGTGGAGTGGTGGTTAACAGAGGCTGTGGGGAGGGGAGATTAGAAAGTTATTGTTTAATGAGTATAGAGTTTCAGTCAGGAAAGATGAAAAAATTCTGGAGATAGTGGTGATGGTTGCACAGCAATGTGCATGTACTTAGTGCCACAGAACTGTACATTTATAGATAGTTAAAATGATAATTCTCTGTTGTATATATTTAACACAATAAAGGTTAAAATACCTTAATAATTATGAACTGCTTAGAACAAGCCTGGTACATTGTAAGTACTAAATGAGTATTTATAAAATATACTTGTTTACAGTCATCACTGGTCATTAGAGAAATGCAAATCAAAACCACAATGAGATATCATCTCATGCCAGTTGGAATGGCGATCATTAAAAAGTTAGGAAAAAACAGATGCTGAAGAGGATGTGGAGAAATAGGAATGCTTTTACACTGTTGGCGGAACTGTAAACTAGTTCAACCATTGTGGAAGACAGTGTGGCAATTCCTCCAGGATCTAGAACCAGAAATACTATTTAACACACCAATCCCATTACTGGGTGTATACCCAAAGGATTACAAACCATTCTACTATAAAGACACATACACACCTATGTTTATTGCAGCACTATTCACAATAGCAAAGACTTGGAACCAACCCAAATGCCCATTAATGATAGACTGGATAAAGAAAATGTGGCACATATACACCATGGAATACTATGCAGCCATAAAAATGGATGAGTTCATGTCCTTTGCAGGGACATGAATGAAGGTAGAAACCATCACTCTCAGCAAACTAACACAGGAACAGAAAACCAAACACCACATATTCTCACTCAGAAGTGGGAGTTGAACCATGAGAACATATATACACAGGGAGGGGAACATCACACACCAGGGCCTATCAGGAGATGAGGGGCTAGGGGAGGGATAGCGTTAAGAGAAATACCTAATGTAGATGACAGGTTGATGGGTGCAGCAAGCCACCACAGCACGTGTGTACCTATGTAACAAACCTGCATGTTCTGCACATGTATCCCAGAACTTAAAGTATATTAATAAAAAAACCTAGATATATATATGTGTGTGTGTGTGTGTGTATGTGTGTGTATATATACATATATACTTTTTTAAAGAAGGAAACAAGAAATGGCACACTGCAATTTTTATTAGTTCCAATAATAACAAGAAAGTAGAGAAAGAACCCAGAGAAGGGCACGGAGCTCCATTGCAGGCTGCTCTGTCATTCTTACACCAAGAAGTCTGGTACAAGACACTCCACCCTCGGCTATCACACAACAGTCATCTTGCTGCCCTTGTACCTAAGGACCTAACTACCTACTCCTTATCTGACTCTTTTCTACCACTATTAAGATTCAATCTCTGCTCTAAACATTTCCACTAACTCTTTTCCTCCCTGTCTTTGAAAGGAAAGAAAGCCATGTTACTCTAGACACATTTATTCCATACTCTAGACTCTAAGCCTTGTTTTAATATCCATAAAATGGGGACAATAATGGTACTTCTTTCACAGGAAGATAGAATATGAAAATAGAATGTTAATTCCCATTGTTTGAAACTTCAATGGGGCAAGTCATATTTGGCATAGGTGAGCACTCAATAAATGTTCATGTATGCTTTCAATTAATTCCTGGAAATTGGAACTCATTAGAGCCAAGTTATTTAATATAGGTCAGATTAGGATATAAACAGTATGTTTTTAATTTTACAAAATACTTTTTAAAGGAATGACTTTCTTTAAGGAGAGCTTGGCAGTCAGTAATAAAGCATCAATAATTTCATGCCAAGCTATCCAGAGCTGTCAGGATTTAACTTGCAGTAAAGTGTCTCAAGCTGTTATCATGCCAATGAGTCTTTAATGGCTAATACCTCATGTTGAGTGACACTTTACAAAATGACTTTTACTTTATTATATTCATGTTTAAACTTCACAACCACCCCATGAAAGACAGAAAGCCCACACTGTCATGCCTTCTTTGCAGCTGGTAAAAGGGAGACTCAGGGAGGTCAAGTGCTTTGTCCATGTTCACATGGAGTGCTAGTAGTCGTGTTAACACTCAAACCTTAATCTTCTAACTCTACACCAAGGCTTTTCCAATAATTCTGATGACTTTCTATTTCTGCCTCTTTCTTTAGGGAAGAAATGCATGAAAAAAAAAAACTTCAAAATGTTTTGTAAAATGGAGGTATGATCCTCTCTGCAATTCCAAGGATCATAACAGGTAAACCTTTAGACCAGGTATTGCAAATCCATGACCCATTTGGACTATAGATGTGGTTGATTAGAGATGGCCACAAATTCTTTGAGTCCCATACCTTGAGAAGTGGTGTGTATGCTCCTCTCTTTGCATCTGGATAGACTCTGACTGCTTTAATGAGGCAGAAGTGATGCTATGCCAATTTCCAGGCCTGATCCTCAAGAAATCACAACTTTCCCTCCTACCTCTTGGCTTTCTCTGAGAGATCTAAACTGCCATGTAGGGTGTCCACCTATCCCTGCTGGAGCAACTACATGAAGAGTCCCTGTATTAGTCTGTTCTCATGCTGCTAATAAAGACACACCCAAGACTGCACAATTTATAAATGAAAGAGGTTTAATGGACTCACAGTTCCACATGACTGAGGAGGCCTCACAATCACGGCAGAAAGCAAAAGAGGAGCAAAGGCACATCTTACATGGCAGCAGGCAAGAGAACTTGTGCAGGAGAACTCCCATTTATAAAACTATCAGATCTCGTGAGACTTATTCACTACCATGAGAACAATATGGGGGAAACTGACCCCACGATTCAATTATCTCCACCTGGCCCCACCCTTGAAATGTGAGGATTATTACAATTCACGGTGAGATTTGGGTGGGGACACAGCCAAACCATATCAGGCCCTGAGATTATATGAAGAGGAAGTGGGGCCCAGCAGGGCCAAACTGTAACTGTCCCCACCAAGCTGTCATGCTTGTGAGTGAAGCCACTGTGGACCCATAAGACCAGACAGGCTGCCAATTGAATACCATTGAAGTGACCCTTTATAAAGAAAAAAAAAAAAAGTCCAGGTAATACCTGCTCAAATTCCTGACACAGAAAATTGGGAGATATAATAAAATGGTGGTTATTTTAAGCTAGTAAGACTTGGGGGAAGTTTGTTGCACAGTATGTAACTAGGGAATGAGGCAGATGTGTTTTATTTGGCCCACACAGTGGGGTTTAATTGAATTATTTGCCTACTTTTAAAGGTGGGTGGATTTCATGTAACAATTTGGATTTCTATCTTCCTTTTGAAGTATCAAAATTATGGCAACACAAGGCCTCTCCCCAGTAATTTGATGGAGCTGAGTGACAGCCATGTCCCCCAAGTATTAGCTGCCATTGATGATTGAATTTACTGTTTTATCTGACCCCTTACAGTCATTTATTTTACCTGCCTGGCCCTAAAATAGTATGCCTTAGGACCCAGTCTCATTTTATGAAAGAATAAGTAATTCATTCACGTAGTTTAATATCTAAATAGGTGAAATGCACTTAAATCAAAAGATATTTAAACACCATAAGTGGATCAATGGCTTCTCCATCAAACACAGTCTCATATACAGTGGTTTCCTTTAAAAAGCACAATGAATTAGCAATAAAGTCAGTTTTATAAGATTTGTTTTTACAAGTGTTGAAGACTTTGAGCAGATGACGTCTTATAAGTTACCTCATCTTTCTAATTTATAGAGGGCTAGCAGCCTCAAGACAAGAGACTTCCCACTGTTTGTATCTCCTCCTAATCCCATCCCCCCATCAGTCTGCCTGCCATACCCTCTTATCATATATGGGAGGCGCTATGGGCTGAACTATGTCCCCCAAAATTCATATGTTGAAATCCTAACCCTAACCTCAGAGTGTGATTGTATTTGGAGATAGAGTGATTAAGTTAAATGAGATCACACGAGTGAGACTTAATCCAATATGACTAATGTCCTTCTAACAAGAGGAGACTAGGACACAGACAGCACAGGCTGAAGGACAACTGTGAGGACGTAGTAAGAAGGTGGCGATCTGTAAGCCAAAGAGAGAGGCCTCAGAAGAAACCAAATCTGCTGACATCTTGATCTTGGACTTCCAGCCTCTAGCACTGTAAGAAATAAATTTTTGTTGTCTAAGCTACCCAGGCTGTCATATTTTGTTATGGCAGATGGAGCAGACTCATATAGGAGATGAGCTGGCATCGGTTTACTAAAGGAAGAGGCAGAGGAAGGACGCATTGAAAGATAAGAGGTTTATGAAACAACGTTGTGGTCAATTAGGATTCATCTAGAAATGTTCTTGGTTTATAAGGAGGCAAGCAGATAGAAAAAAGGAAATGAAGACTAAAAATGCCCTTCCTTGTTTCATTCTACATTTGCTTTTCCTGGAACTAGCCTTACCCTTGTATAGTCATTTATGTGGATCATTTACTGAATGAGCCTCAGTCAATTTGAAGATGGTTTGCATACTCTAGGGTGTAGATTTTTTAACATCTGCTAAGAAACTTCAGGGTTGAAGAATTTATTTAGATCAATCACATGTATAAACTATTTACAAATACAGTGTTTATTTTTATTTCTATTTTATTTTATTTTTTTTGAGATGGAGTCTCACTCTGTCACCCAGACTGGAGTGCAACGGCATAATCTTGACTCACTGCAATCTCCACCTCCCAGGCTCAAGCAATTCTCATGCCTCAGTGTCCTAAGTAGCTGGGACTACAGGCATGCACCACTATACCTGGCTAATTTTTGTATTTTCAGTAGAGATGGGGTTTTGCCATGTTGCCCAGGCTAGTCTCAAGTTCCTGACCTCAAGTCATCTGCCCTTCTGGGCCTCCCGAAATCCTGGAATTACAAATGTAAGCCACTACGCCTGGCCTAATTTTTATTTTCAAGAATGGTGAATAACGCTAAGGTTCCCTTTGTCTAGAGTTTTTTGTTTGTTTTTTTCTTGAATGCACGTGTAGTACTTGAGGCAGATTTTGACCTAGGCCAAATTCTAAAACTTAACCCGAATTTACAGTTTTGTAATGCATACAAATTCAGCAAAAGGAGATAAATTGAAATTGATTTACTTCCTATGATGATTGAGTATATTTACCATATGTTTATATGAAAGAACTTTTCATTGAACAACAATTACAGGGAAAAATGTAGTTCTCTTTCTTTTACTGGAGAGGCTCACAAAAATGTACTTACTGTTAATACTGCTAATTTTTTATTTCTGTTTCCTGTGACAATATTTTCCTCTTGATTTCCATCACCTATTCCGAAATAAAGAAATAAAACTCAGGTACCAGATGAGTAGCATTTTAAAAATCACACAATTCAAGCATAATCATGTCAATCTGTATCTTACCTGCAATATACTTAATTCCTCTGTAAGAAAAGAAAATTTGACAAAATATCAGCTTTATTATGTCAACAAATGGCAAAAATAATTTCATTCAATAGTCAGCACATGATTATCCCACCTCCAAGAAAAAAGAAATACTGTATAAGGAAGAATAAAATGGTCTTCATTAACCATCACCACCTCCTTCACTGCACCATAAATAAATTCTATTTAGTTAATAAACACTCATGTCTGACACTATTTTTGAAGTCATGATATTCTGCACTCTGAAGAAATATTTTTAGATGGTGAAGAAAGTAGCTACATTTTCTATCCGTTTGTCCTCTCTGCCGTGCTCCAGATATGCTTCAGATAGACTTAAAACCAGTCAGATGTGTGGAGAGGGTACCTACATTTATCACCAGTCCCTCAACTAGTTTCTGGTGCTTCTCAAACACGTATGTAACCACTTACATCAAAATAATATGAAAAATTGTTTGTTTATTGGCTCACAAATGTATTCGTTTAAAACATAATCTTGGTGGGGTGCAGTGGCTCACGCCTGTAATCCTAGCACTTTGGGAGGCTGAGGTGGGTGGATTGCCTGAACTCAGGAGCTCAAGACTAGCCTAGGCAACATGGTGAAACCCCATCTCTACTAAAATACAAAAAATTAGCCAGGCATGGTGGCATGCACCTGTAATCCCAGCTACTCTGGAGGCTGAGGCAGGAGAATTGCTAGAATCCAGGAGGTGGAGCTTGTAGTGAGCCGAGATCCTGCCACTGCCCTCCAGCCTGGGCAACAGAGGGAGACTCCATTAAAAAAAAATGATAATAATAATCCCTCTCACAGAAAATCTGTTTCATGTGTTCTAAGGTAGAACTCAATAACATGTTGTTGCTGTTTTTCAAAGAAAGCTCCCCAACTTTTTCTGGGATAGAGTAGGTTTGAGATCATTGGTAAAAGGAACCATCAGGTTTTATATACCAAGTACTTTCCTCTGCCCTTCAAAAGCATACATAAGCCCTTAGAGTAAGTTTACCAAACCTCAACTGGTTTTAGCTCTTTATATCAAAAGCTTAGAAAGAAAAATCACATACTTGGGTTTGGCCTTGGAGACCTCCCTGGTCATTTTCTGACAGAATTCCATAGTGTTCCCATATTTCCAAAGCAGGAAACACATCCAGGAAATCAACCCAGCAAAGAAAATAGCCATCAGAGTGAAAATAAAAGGAATGTACCAGTCATTGGATTTGTACATGTTTATAGCTGTGCACACGACGGTCAGACCTTTTCTTTGCTGGGAAATATCATTTCAAAGGAAACAGAGCATTAGTTGTGTTTTCAGAAAGCATTTGTTTACACATAGTAGCATCGGTACAGAACCATAGTCCTTTACAGACAGGAAGGTACTGTCTAACTTATACGTATTTTTTAAAACACTACAGGTGTTTTAAAATACCGAGGAACACCCTTGCATATAGAAGGCCCCAAATTAAGGATGCGAAGACTTGAATTGTATGCAATGACCACTCTGTGATCTTGAACAAACCATTTCTCCTCCTTGTCTTTAGTTTTCTCATTTGTAAAATCAAGGGTTTTCACTAGGTCGTATCTGAGGTCCTTTTAAGTTTATATGCCCCATTATCTACTCTACACACAATAACCACTTTTGTGCAGTTTAAGAGAACAATGTGTTCTTGAAAATCAAGCATTCTGTTGGAAGAATTTACCATCCATGTTTTTTTCAATGCTTCTATTTCAAAGAATAGAAAACAACAAAATAAACTAACCATTATGTTTACTGAAGAGACTTTATCTGTGCATTACTCAGGAGCCATTCTGGAATTCTGCAGAGGCTTTACATACCTATTTTTTTAAATAATAAAATACTAAAAAGTCTGCTAAACTTGGTGGGGTTTGGATTGAAGATAAAATGAACTGATGAATATAATACATGCAGTACAGTGCCTGGCACATGGTATGTGCTCATGAGTGTGAATATCATGGCTACTAGAGAAGAAACTTTTTTTTTTTTTTTGAGTTGGAGTCTCACTCTGTCACCGAGGCTGGAGTGCAGTGGGGCAATCTCAGCTCATCACAACCTCCATCTCCCCGGTTCAAGCAATTCTCCTGCCTCAGCCTCCCGAGTAGCTTGGACTACAGGTGCATGCCACCACACCCGGCTAATTTTTTATAGTTTTAGTAGAGCACGGGTTTCACTGTGTTAGCCAGGATGGTCTCAATCTCCTGACCTCAGGATCTGCCCGCCTTGGCCTCCCAAAGTGCAGGAATTACAGGCATGAGCCACCGTGTCCGGCCACGATAATAAACTTTCGAAATACCCATTTGCAGAGATTTTTTAATCGATAAAATTCACTGAGTAGTGGGCCCTTCTGATGGGCAGGACTTTCAGATCATTCAGATGACATAATTAGTTTCTTAGGAGTTCTCTATGCTCTACCTGCAATTCTCATAAATTCTTTTTCACCTCTCAATTTATACTCATAGGTGTACACTCTAAAATGTGGTCCCATGGCTAGATGGGGTAGCGCCAAAGCAGAAAAGCATGTGGGTGAAGGTACTGCCCTGAGTAGCTCTTTAGCCTTTTTAGATGAAACTTGAATGTACAGTAGAAAATTTCCGATACAGAGACCCAAATTAAATTCTATAACTCTTTACTTCAGAACTAGTGGTTGGAGGAGGTGGCATATTGGCTCTTCTCACATAAATATCTATAACAGCAGTGCCAGTCCTGGGCTTTGTGGATTTACCATATTTGAAGTTATCATCAATTATATGCACAACAAGATGGTACTGCCACTGTACTTCAGCTCTAGATTCAAAATTGAAAGGATTCTTCACAATTAATTTTGGAGTATTTGAACCTCGAGTTGGGTCAAATCCAAAATGATGGTTCTTGTTTCCTTTAAAAGGGATAATTGAAAAGTTAGAATTATTTTAAGGTGTATTGAAAGCTTTTCTCAAACTACCTTAAATTGCTATTAAAACACAGTAGGGGTAAATTTTTTTAAAATTTCCATTGCACCCTGAGTTTTTGTATCTATACATGGCTTATAATAAAGCTGAGATCAAATGAGCAACAATTTCACTTGGTTAGGAAAAAAAAATTTTAAAGATTAAGATCATGAATCTGATCCCATATATAGCCAGCAAGCTTCAAATTATTATCTAATTGATTCTCCTTTCCTTCTACTCAGATCAATTTGATTCTCATCTTCAACTTAGTCTAGATCAATACCGAATGGGCCGGTCAGCTCATAAATATCTATTGAGCCCCTTCTAATTTTAAGTTATCGCCATAGCCCTGGAGACAATGCACATGGTCCCTATCTTCATGGAGCTTATCACCCAGCAAGGGAATAAGACATCAAACTACTCTTTATAATCAACTGGCAATGTGCTAACTGATTTCCAAGCTTCTACTCCTTCAGATACATGACAGCAGGTCTGACCTCCATAATTTAAATAGGTCTCCACTTTATGCTGTCTCATGATACCCAGTAGTTTTCTTTTATAGAACTTATCACAGTTTGTAATTTTATAATTGCTGGTGTTACTACCAGTTTAATAAACAATGAGTGCCATGAATATCTGTCTCATATACTTCTGTGTGCCCATTTCCCAGCACAGTGCCTGATACATAGTTGGTCCCAATATATGCCTTTCATAAAAAAAAGATGGCTTAAGTTGATATGGATCTGTGTAAATCCAAAAATAACACAGTTTGAAACCATGCATCCTACTGAATCTGTACTAATAGCATCAAATGGAGAGGTGGCAGTAGTTATCCAGCACCATGGACAGCAGACTTCATTCCTTGTAACTTAACCTTCAGCATTTCCCATCCAGGTTCAAAGTCTGTTGTCAAAGCATCTGTAAAATTGCTGATACTTCTATTATAGGAGGAATTATGCTTGATATGTGAAAGTAAAAAAGATGCCTTGAGGAAACAATGCTACAGATATTAAATAGTTTAACCCTTATAAACATAATTATTTCTGAAGTTATACATGATGTCTAACAGGGCAAAACTGACGTCAATTTGACATATGCTCATGATTAAAAGAAATAATAAAATTATGAACCAGAAACCATCTCAAAACGCATTTCAAAATCTTGTGACTCTCTGTCGTGGCAGTTCAGGGTGAAGCCATTGACATTTGTCCCAAGAACAACATTGTCAAAAGTGACTGTCTTATATAGAGAGGGTGTGCAGACAGGTGATTCATCATTCTCGTTTTCAATGTCAACAGTGACCTGTCAGCCATGAGAGAAGAAGAAACATCAAATCCACACCATGTGACTATTTATACACAAAATCAGAAATAAGCATATGGGTAGAGACGGATCATTTGGAATTATTAAATAAAAAGTCTAGAGATTTGGATTTGAAAAAAATGTTCCTGCAGATTGGAATTCTGGCCGTCAATCAACTAGTCAGTGGTTTATTATTCCTGGGTTAACTGTGACGTTCAATGTAGCCATTAGGTAGGATTTTGGCTTATTAGACAAGCTTGTGGAAAGCTCACAAATTATGTAAATGATGAGAAAAGGAAAGCTGAAGAATGATGCCTCTAGAAATTGTAATCCCTTGAATTCTTTAAATATCTATGCTTAAAGGCATAGACAAATTTGCTTCCTCTTTC
The DNA here is from genome assembly GCF_006542625.1 of Nomascus leucogenys. Taxonomy (NCBI): domain Eukaryota; kingdom Metazoa; phylum Chordata; class Mammalia; order Primates; family Hylobatidae; genus Nomascus; species Nomascus leucogenys. The sequence goes on along the minus strand of NC_044401.1, from coordinate 76,779,995 downwards.
TCAAAAGAGCTTCCTCAGTACTACTCTCTCAAACTCAATATTTTATTGGTAACAATATGATTACTTCAAAGTATGCTCTGACCTTAATTAGGGACTGTTATCAACCTTTTCTTAGTTAAAATACCATAAACAAGGAAACCATAATTTACATAGAAAAAGATCAAAATATCAAGAATTTTTAAATGTCAGTGATCAAATGCCAGTCAGCCTAGAAAAGTTATCTACCCCTTTCTTATATGACTAATAACTTTCTCAACAATACTTGCAGAAGAATCCGTGGTGCGCCAATATTTGCAAGCATTATCTTTTTAAAATGTTTTATGTAATGTTTTAAAAACACAGCTAAATTCTTAAGGAATGGTTCATTCTTTAATGCTACTTCTATAGACTGAATACAGCTATGTGTCTCACTAAATATGTGAGACTTTTTACATAATAATTAAATGGATTTTAAGGAGATTTCTGGAATAGTCCAGTGCTATTTCCATTATATCACAGAAAGATATCAGAAATCTTTATTAAAATCCTGGGCCTGACACTTATTGGTGCCTTTATTTGGCACAAGTGACTTACGTTTGCTTTCTTCATCTGCAAAAAGCAGATCTCAATCTCTACCTTCTCAGGACTGTCAGAAGGATCAGTTCATTCATTCAGTGAATATTTATTGAATACTTACTATGTGCCAAGCACTGATCTAGACACCGCAGAAGCTACAGTGGTAAACCAAAAACAAAGACCCTGATCTAATATAACTTATTCTAATGAGGAAAGCAAAGCAATAACTATATTGACAAATAAATATATTAGGCAAAATCATAGAATAAACTGATGCTATTTGGGTTAAGGAGATAGAGAATAGCTGATGGAAGTATTTTAAGAGGGATTTGTTTCTTTGACCCACTCACCTATTCCCTCTCTCCCATATTTGTTACATGTCCTTAAGCATGTATGCATCCTCATAGAATATGTAGCTTTTAGTTGTATAATTTTGACTTGCATAAATGATATGGTGCTATAGACCTTTCATGTTTCCTACTTTTCTCACCCAGTGCCATATATGTATTTTCTATGTTTTTGTTTGTAGAACTCATTTGCTATTTCTGGAGTCTGTATTCCATAGTATGCATCTACCACATTTACTTGTTCATTTCCTTAATGATGAACACACAGGGATTGCTTCAAATGCCCACCATTACACACAATATAAAAGGCCCTTAGAAACAAATTTCATTTGGGCAGAGATATGATTAAAGTGAGAATACAAGCCAATGGAATATAAGCATTACAGCCTTAGGCAGAGGTTCTGAGGTAAAACATTGTTGGTGTGTTGGAAAAACAACAAATGTTTCATGTGGCTGGATTTAAGTAAGTAAGAGGGAGAGAGCTAGGAGCTAAAGACAAAATGGTAGCCAGGGCCCAGATCATACAGGGCACTGCAGACTTTGGAAATGACATTGGAGCTTAGCTAAGCGTGATGGGAAGCCAATGGAGTATGTTGAGGAAGAGGATGATTTATCTTTTTAAAGGGTCACTCTGGCTGTGGTGTGAAGAGTAGGCTGTGAAGGGCACAAGTAGGAATGAAGAAGCTGCTACACTAGACCAGGTGAGGTATGGTAAAGGCACAGTTGGGGTATTAGCAGTAGACAAGTAAGAAAAGTAAGAAGTGGAAGGACTTAGGATACATTTTGAAATTAGAGAAGACAGAAATTGCTTCTGGATTGGGGAAATAATTTAGGGTATATGATAGTGATTAAGTGCTCAGACTTAATCCTTCTCCTTCTTTCAGATGGGTGATCTTGGTAAAGTTACCTAACTTTGAAGCCTTGGAAATAAAATTCTTCCATCTGTTAAAAGGAGTATCAGTAACTACTCCACGAGACGAGATTGAATACTAAATGAGATAATCAAGGGCATTTCATAGCACTTGACTTTTATTAGATTCTCAATAATGAGTGGGTGATGATGATAGTGATGATGACGATGATGATGATAGTGATGACGATGATGATGATGATGGATTCCTAAACTTTGGAGCCTAAAGTCCTATCTCCCTTTTCTGAATTGGATAGATAGATAGATAGATAGATAAACAGACAGACAGATAGATAGAGATATATACATGTATATATATGTAATATATATATAAATTTGGCATATAAATATATATAAAATTTGGCACTTGCTTTATACTAGTTAACTTCTCACATGTTAAAATTTTGAAGCTCTGTGGTCATATATGCTACCATATACTTCCTTGTAACCCAGGATGTTGTACGTAGAGTAAACATTCAATAAATATTCATTAAAGAAAGAATGAATGAGCAAGCTCCTGCTTTGTTTTTGGGCGAAACAGAGTCACTTGAAGATTTGGGGGTTGTTGAATTATTATTAAATCTGCTTTCCCCTCTTCTCATTTGTAGTAAGTAAATGATAATTCGAAGTGGTATCATCATATACTATTTGGGAGTCCTTATATGTCTACAGGAAAAACTGCCACAGATACCTAGGTCTAAAGATTACTCTCATGGGTATCACACTGAGACAAACAAGCCACATAATCCCTTCCTCATGACTGTGAAAGTCATTCTAATTATGATACGAATGGTCTGATGTTTTCATCACAATGACACACTCAGGAAACCTAGTAACCACATAAGCAGCAAGCCAGGGGGCTCTGTACAGTAGGAGGAAATGTACAGGAAGTCATTAGGCCAGATGGAGTCCTTATAATTATTTAAGCCCACTGTTAATGTAAATGATGAGAAAAAGGAAAGCTGAAGAATGATGCCTCTAGAAATTGTAATCCCTTGAACTCTTTAAATATCTATGCTTAAAGGCGTAGATAAATTTTATTCCTCTTTCTCAAAAGAGCTTCCTGTTTCTTCTCCAATGAAAAAACTTTATTGTCATTAATAACACACACCACATCATCAGTACAGCAGCATTCACTCTTGGTTTCTTTCAAGAGTCCTTTGACATTGCTTACATACCTTAGAGGGCCATACTTTCCCCCACTTTGATGCCAGAAGAATGCACCTTGGTTAACTACCTTCATTACAAACATCACCTCTTAACAAGAGGCAGCCTGTATTTAAGTCTAGTTCTACAAATCTTATAATTAGGGAATTAAGGGAAGTTTTCTAAACTCTGTCCCTCAGTTTCCTCACCTGTATCATGAAAATGATTATAGTATATTATTACCTACCTAAAAAATTTAAGGTGGAGTTGTACTATGTCAATATATATAATGTGTCTAGTTTATTATTTTCATCAGAATGAGGGGCATTAGCAGGTTCTTCATTTTCAACCAAGCCTCAAACTTTTAAAGTTTAACATGTGCAAAAGTTACAGAATGCTTAGGCAGTAAGTGAAAGTTATGAGCTTCTCCATTCTCCATTGTTGTAACTGTTTGGCCAGTCTGATCTTAATAAATTAGAATTTAATTGAGCATCTCTATAATGTCAAAACCAGGGTCTCTCTATTTATCATGGTCATTGCTGTACGAGGGTAAAATCTGTCACAGTCCACAGCTTCCACGGTGAGGTTATATTGCTTCACAGACTCACAGTCTGGCTGTGTTGTAAGTTCGATCACTCCAGAGAGAGGATGAATCCAGAATCTTTTTATAACTTGGGTGTCTCCATTGGCTATTTTGTATGTCTCACAGTTTGGTGGGTGGTCTTCGTCAATGGCGATCACTCTTCCAACTTTGTAGAATGCTGCCAATAACATTTTATAAGGCTCATTCTCATCATGCAGATACACTGCTTTACTGGCCATCAGAGAAATGCAAATCAAAACCACAGTGAGATACCATCTCACACCAGTTAGAATGGCCATCATTAAAAAAACAGGAAACAACAGGTGCTGGAGAGGATGTGGAGAAATAGGAACACTTTTACACTGTTGGTGGGACTGTAAACTAGTTCAACCATTGTGGAAGTCAGTGTGGCGACTCCTCAGGGATCTAGAACTAGAAATACCATTTGACCCAGCCATCCCATTACTGGGTATATACCCAAAGGACTATAAATCATGCTGCTATAAAGACACATGCACACGTATGTTTATTGCGGCACTATTCACAATAGCAAAGAGTTGGAACCAACCCAAATGTCCAACAACAATAGACTGGATTAAGAAAATGTGGCACATATACACCATGGAATACTATGCAGCCATAAAAAATGATGAGTTCATGCCCTTTGTAGGGACATGGATGAAACTGGAAAACATCATTCTCAGTAAACTATCGCAAGGACAAAAAACCAAACACCGCATGTTCTCACTCATAGGTGGGAATTGAACAATGAGAACTCATGGACACAGGAAGGGGAACATCACATTCCAGGGACTGTTGTGGGGTGGGGGGAGGGACAGCATTAGGAGATATACCTAATGCTAAATGACGAGTTAATGGGTGCAGGAAATCAACATGGCACATGGATACATATGTAACAAACCTGCACATTGTGCACATGTACCCTAAAACCTAAAGTATAATAAAAAAAAATAAAAAATAAAAAAAAACTTAACATGTCTTTGCTTACCAAATAATATCATAGTTTCTCAAATGATTAGCCTCTATTCTTTTGGACAATGAAATATGTTTGAAGACCTTCAACTCTACATAATGGAAAACAAATTCAGAGAAAGTCCTCTATCACTTTAAACCATTTACCTTGAGTCAAATAACATGAGTTAACAATAACTTTACAATAATAATGATTAGCTTACAGGCACTGCATGAATATTTTCTGCTAGGCATTATGTTAAGATTAGCTGAAACCAGACTTCCTAGGTTTCAAGTCTCAGGTCTGTCATTTATTTGTGCAACTCATTGGAAGATTCTGCAACCTCTCCAGGCCTCATATTCTTTATCTGCAAACTAGGAATAATATCTACCATACAAAGTTGTGAGGAGTGAATGACCTGAAATGTATAAAGCACTTAGAATAGTGCCTGGTATATAAGTAAATACTAAGAAAAATTAGCTATTATTTAATTGAATTATCTCATCGAATCTTCTTAACAGGCTTATGATATATCTACTATTACTGTCCTCATTTTATAGATAAGGAAATTAGGTCTAGTAGTATTAAGTAACTTGCTCACCATCACAGAGCTAATAGTGGTAGAATCAGGATTTAAATTGTTACCTGACGATTCTACAGCCCATGTTTTTAAAATCACTTTCTGTAATTCCAGTGTGCAATACCCCCAAATAATCTCTTAGAAGAGAAATGAGTATGATCTATTGGCTGCATAACAAATAGGCTCAAATTTATTATTATTATTATTATTATTTTGAGACAGGGTCTCACTCCGTCACCCAAGCAGGAGTGCAAAAGTGCAACTATGGCTTACTACAACCTCAACCTCCTGGCTCAAGTGATCCTCCTGCCTCAGCCTCCTGAGTAGCTGGGACTACATGTGCATGCCACCACACCTAGGTAATTAAAAAAAAAAAATTTGTAGAGATGAGGTCCCACTATGTTGCCCAGTCTGGTCTCAAACTCCTGGGCTCAAGCAATCCTTGCACATGGCCTCACAAAGTGCAGGAATTACAGGCATGAACCACTGCACCCAGTCTAGACCCAAATTCTTTATCCTTCTTATGTTCGTGCTTTTTGCCATTTAACCTCATAGTGCCCCTCCCATTCTGACTTGGGGCCCAGCCCGCAACTTGTTTTGGCCAATGGGATATTAGCAAATCTGATGCAAGCAGAAACCTAAAAGGTACTTGCATGATCAGGCTTGCCTTTCTTGTGCACTTCTTTTTTCTTTTCTTTTCTTTTTTTTTTTTGAGACACAGTCTGGCTCTGTCACCCCAGGCTGGAGTACAGTGGCACAATCTTGGCTGCTCTCGGCTCACTGCAACCTCTGCCGCCTGGGTTCAAGTGACTCTCCTGTCTCAGCCTCCCAAGAAGCTGGGATTACAGGTGCCCATCACAATGCCTGGCTAATTTTGTTTCTGTTTTTGTTTTTTTGAGACGGAGTCTCGCTCTGTCCCCCAGGCTGGAGTGTGGTGGGGCAACCTCCACTCCCTGCAACCTCCACATCCTGAGTTCAACCAATTCTCCGGCCTCAGCCTCTCAAGTAGCTGGGATTACAGGCGCCCACCACCACGACCAGCTAATTTTTGTATTTTTAGTAGAGACAGGGTTTCACCATGTTGGCCAGGCTGGTCTCGAACTCCTGACCTCAGGTGATCCACCTTCCTCGGCCTCTCAAAATGCTGGGATTACAGGCATAAGCCACCATGACTGGCCTCTTTGTACTTCCTCCTTTTCCCTGAAAACAAGCTCAGGCTAGCCTGCTGGAAGATGAGAGAGGAGACCAACCTTCCCAGTCACCCCAGCCAAAGCCAGAATAGATCAGCTGAAAGCTAGCCAACTCTCACAATTTTGAGCAAGCTCAGTCATGACCAGAGAGACAAGCCAGCCACTTCTTAAACTCATGGGCTAAATAAATGTTTATTGTTGTCTTACACTAATATTTTGTGGGTCTTACTAAGTAGCATACTTATAGTAGTAGGTAACTGGCACCACAAGTTTACCCCTCAATCATTTTTGCCTGAACTGTAAACTCCAGGGCAGGCACCTTATCTCTACCATTTAGTCAAATACCACTATACAATGGCTAGCTCACCAACACATATACAGGACATTTTGGTTGCTAATAACCAAGAATAAAAAATTAAGATAAAGAAATCATTTCACTGCTGTGCCCGCCACTTTCAACCTAATAGGGTTTCTTTTTCTGTTTGTAACCTCCTTTTACGAAGGTTCTCTATCAGTCTCTAATAGTATGTTATTTTTCATTTGTTACTATTATTTTTTAATAGAGACAGAGTCTCACCATGTTGGTCAGGCTGGTCTTGAACTCCTGGCCTCAAGTGATCTGCCCACCTCAGCCTCCCAAAGTACTGGGATTACAGGAGTGAGCCACCATGCCCTGCCTAATAATGTGTTATTAAGCAGGCAATGAACACACCTCATAATACCAAAAAGAGAGAAACCATACTCACGAAAAGAATGTGTTTTACTACGGCAAATCCAGAATATAAAGAGTCCAACCTATTGCTCGTATGAAATTATTAGTATTAAGAGAATAGTGTCACAACTGATACAAGACCACATAAAATAGATTACTGGTAAAACTGCCATCTCTATCAGACAGTCCTGGGCAAAGAAGGTGTGATTTTCACATTTAACACCTGAATAAGTATAATAGGAAGCTTATTCTTCTGTAAGTGTAAAATTAACCTTTCAATAAAAACTAAAAGCTATATTAAGCATCTTTAGCTGAAGTTTAAAATAGAGTAATTATGAAACTCTGCAATTCTGCCAAATACCTCATCAAAAACTATTGGAAATAAAATACATTTTGCCTTGTGACTTGCAATGCAGTGTGATTTAATTATCGTGTATTCTCTTCTAAATAATTTCAGATAAAGAAATATTTTTGCCTATTCCTAACCCCCTCTAGAAGTGTTTGTGAATTTATCACTTACCTTTAGAAAAAATTTACTATAAATATTATAAATTCCCTACTTTGGGGGTAAAAACCTCATGTAGTTCTCAAATACACTGAAATTTTCTGTGCTAATCCACACAGCATGAAAAAGACTTCGACATTAATGGATTTTTTTAAATGTCCTCAAAGTCTATAGGCTAAACGTTTGATATTACTAGGATAGTTCATTTTCTGAGTAGTTTTACCTTCCCAATTTCCTCCTTTAAAGCAAATTTCCACTGATTGTGAAGATTTATCTCCTCTGATGGACATCATTTGAGATGAGACATCATCTCGAAGACCAACTCTCACCTAAATTTACTCAGTTTATGTACTCTGGTGGGGAAGATAAAGGGAGTTTGTTTTTTTTAAAAAAAAAAAAAAGAAAAGAAAAGAAAGAGAAAAAAGTTCTGGCACATTCTACATTGTAAGCACTCAATAAAAGATAGTGATTATTATTTGCAATGGGGTGCTAATCCTCCTCTTAATTCATAAAAAAATTATTGCAATCTTTATTTTACAGCCCGAGAACTTGAAGACACATAGAGATTATGTGACTTGCTTTGAGTCATTTAACTAGCAGTAACAGAGTCAGCTTTCAGTCTAGTTCTATATGGCTCCAGCTCTCATAGCTTTTTGCTATGTCAGTGCGCTCCCTTTTAAAGAACCAGAAGTCCTCTGTCTGGGAGAGCAAGTCACTAGACAACTATTTGGAGAATAGTACCCACTTAACTCTTTGTATGAATTCTCAGAACTTGTTTTCAGATCTCTGTTGGTCTCAGTCATCGAAATCCGTCCAAGAAAACCAGCCTGTAATACTAAACAGAGAACTGGACCAGGAATTTGGAAGTTTTCATTTAGCTACAACATCTGCTACTTATTAGCTGTGCATCTGAGTAAACTCATTTCTTTCTCCACTCCAATTTCCTCATAGTGAAAAAAACGAGGTTGAATCCTTCAGCCGTTCCAAATCAACAATATTATGACTGAAAATTCTCAATCCTTCTTCTCAGCCATCAATAAAGTATTAAATTATGCTTAAGAAAACATGCAAGTGTTCAATACATTTAGAGGGTTTTATCTTCAAACATAAAATTAAATTTCAGGAAAACTTCAGTTAGTTGAAAAGAAACTGACATGAAACACTTGCTTCTCCTAAAATGGCATTTTTAAAAATGCCAGTCTCAAAGGCAAAACTATGGAGACGGTAAAAAGATCAGTGGTTGCTAGGGATTGGAGGAAGGGAGAGATAAAAAGGAAGAGAACAGAATTTTTAGGATAGTGAAACTACTCTGTACAATCGTAAAATGGTGGATACATGTCATTTTACATTTGTCCAAACCCATGGAATATATAATGCCAAGGGTGAACCCCAGTGTAAACTGTTAACTTTAGGTGATAATTATGTGTTCGTGTAGAGTCATCAATTGTAAAAATGCACCACTCTGGCAAGGGGTGTTGATAATGGGGGAAACTGTGCATGTTGGTGGGGAAGGGGTGTATAGGACATCTCTGTACTTTCCCCTCAGTTTTCCTGTGAACCTAAAACTGCTCTAAAAAATAGTCTCTTTTTTTAAAAACTGCAAGTATCTATTTTAAAATCTTGCTTGGTTCTGTTAACTTTGAGAGGTCATGGAATCCGTTTTGTAACTTGATGAAGGCTATGGAGCTTTTCCCCAGAGATTCTCAAAGCCCATGTTCACGCCCTCTGCTCCAGATTTAGGATTTACAAGCCAGGAAATGATTAGATGACTGTGAACTATTCAACTTCTGACTCATTGTCATGCTCTTTTAACTCTAGAACTCCCTGGAGCTAGAAGATTACACTATTGACCACCAAAGAGAAATGGGAGAATACGAAGAAAGGAAATAAGTCATTGTAATGAGGCTCTATCAATAAAAGATTACTCAAAAATCAATATTGAGTACTTGCAAAAGCCCATAGGCAGAATGGGGGGTGAGAGGGGACCAGAATCCTGTTTACGATAAATTCAATTTATATGCAACTTTTCTGGATCGTCTGGTCACATATTGCAAAATCAGACTGTATTATATTCCAGAACCAGGATATAATAGGTGTGTATTTATTTCACAGAGAGGTTAAGAACTTCTCCAAAGCTGCATAGTGAGGAAAACAAAGAAATGAAATCCAAATACAGCCCGGATACATTGGTTCATGCCTGTAATCCCAGCATTTTGGGAGGTGGAGGCAAGAGGATTGATTGAACCCAGGAGTTCAAGAGCAGCCTGGCAAACATGGCAAAACTTCATCTCTCCAAAAAATGCAAAAATTAGCTGGACGTGGTGGTGTGCACCTGTAGTCCTAGCTACTTGGGAGGCTGAGATGGGATGATTGCTTGAACTTGAGAGATTGAGGCTGCAGTGAAATGTGATTGCACCACTGCAGCCCAGCCTAGGCAACAGAGTGAGAAAAAAGAAAAAAAAGAAGAAAAGAAAAGAAAAGAAAAGAAAGAAGAGAAGGAGGAGGAGAAGAAGGAGGAGGAGGAGGAGGAAAGGAAGGAAGGAAGGAAAGAGAGAGAAAGGAAGGAAGGAAGGAAAAAGGAAAGAGGGAAAGAAAGAAAAAGAAGAAAAAGAAAGAAAGAAAGAAAAAAAGAAAGAAAGAGAAAGAAAGAAAGAAGGAAGGAAGGAAGGAAGGAAAGAAAGAAAGAAAGAAAGAAAGAAAGAAAGAAAGAAAGAAATTCAAATATGAGAGCTTTTGATTTTCCAGTCTTTCCTCAGAACATTTGTCTAATGTTTGATTTCCTAGTCTCTCAACGTTTATAGTTGTCTGGCAAGGAAATAAGCTGGTTTGAAGTAGCGTGTGTTCCACCCAGTGATATGCTGGCAAATGTTTAAAAACCAGCTCTCTGAAAAAAAACTGGTGTGTGTGTGTGCGCACATGCATGCGTGTGCATGCGCACACATATTCACATAAATATATGTTTGTTACAAATTTTACTGATGTAAAAGATAGAATAAAATTTACAGTTAATGATGAGATATAAAATACTCTGTATTGTAAATTTCCATATAGACAATTGATTTTCACAGAATACTTTCACTGATTTTTAACAAACTGTCCTATGCATTGCCACACTATGATTGCAAATGACAAATTAGTAGCCCCAACATGAATGTTAGTTGATATTTTCCTTTGTATTAAAGAGTAAGGTGAAAGTGAAGCCATGTCAGAACTTCACTAGTTCATCAATGATGGGAATGGCTTATTTGCTGAATTGAAAAACAGTTTTTGATTGCTAGAAGACTATTTTCACAATTTTTGTGCACTCACAACAGTAACCTCAGACTTTTACATTTACTCTATATTATTAACATTTTCTCTATCAATTTCTTAAGACAAGATAATTTTTTTAAAAAACTATGAATCAAGTTTTAATATGTAATGTTTGTTGATTTCTATGGTATAAATGCTCTCACCATTTTCAATTTTAAATTACCAATAATTGTCACTAACTTGGAAAGAGAAATGCAGTAGCATGCCATTCTATCTATGGAATTTCACCATTCTATTTATGGAATTTCACCATTCAGTCCCAATAGATGTAAATAACCTCAAGGCAAAGCTAATAGTAAAACATAGTAACATAATTAAGAAGTACTGAGTTTTTAGTATTTACTAACTTTTAACATAATTTTTGTAACTAAGTTTATTTATTTTTAATAATGACTATTATTAATAATCAGGTTACCAAATTCCTGCAGATTTAACAATTGGATCTTGCAAGCCAGTATGATTCAACTCTAGCATACAACTGGTTCCATCCATCCCTTGAGGTATTCAGGTCAAACCTGAAAGAGATGCTGAGGAAAGGATGTGTTCCTCTCTTAGATGACAGAAGATACAAGGAGGACCTCTGCTGTCTCTTCTAAATTTAATGTTCCTTGATCTATACTAACAAATCAGTCCTACTTAATATGTAATAAATGGCTGAAATAGAACCCTGACCAAGATCTTGACTCTGGACCTAAAATCATGACCCTAGACATTCACAGGATTGAATTGCGTGGACAGTGACCACATCGTTTCTACCTTCTTTGCATTTAGATCTAATTTAGAGGCAAGGAGGAAGATAAATGGAATAAAATTAGTATTGTGTAATTTTTATTACAAAAATCCTACATCATCAAATTTTAAGGAAGTCTTCGGGGAGCCATCAAAATGATACACTGAAGGTGTTACCAACGAAAAGTGCCGTGTTCTTGAGTGTCTGGGATCCCATAATGCTCTCTTAATTGCTTGCATTTTGTAAACGTATATGCTTTTTTCCATTGGCCACTCATTTGAAATGTGGTAGGTGTTTCCTTCTGCATGCTTCAACACCATAGACTTGGGGAATCTCTTACCTCCCGACGTTTCCAGAACAGAGAATGAATAGTGTGCAGCTTTAAATACACGGCTGAAGTCATTGGCAGGAGCAACCTTCACAATGATGGTCACAGTTACTGTGAAATTGAACACTGAATAAATGCTTTGTTGTTGTAGTTTCATTCCACAAACAAGCTCCCCATCCCCCCAGGAACAGGCTTAGCATGGAACTTTGAAACTGCAATGGGATTCTCTGTGCTCCCAAGTAACCCCTGCTCCCAGAAAGCATTCCCAAGGAACCCAAATAAATTTTGGTGCTAGCCAAAGCAATTTAGTGAAAAATACATAATGTATTGCATGGTATATTTTGTTTTGTATAGTAGAAATATGCATGTATTTATATACATCATTTTAAATATATAGTTACATATTTCACACAAGGTAGTTTATTGTATTTTTCATGGGTACAATCTCCTCCATTAGAGAGTTTGTTGGAGTGTCATTCTCAACCCAGCATGTGACATTCTCAATTCTGCTTTTAATGTACATCCTAGAAAGTGGAAGGGAAAGAGACTCAGAAAATCACGTTCAAGGCTTAGCCTTGAACACATACAGCTGTTCCTCAGTATATACAGGGACTGGTTCCAAGGCCCTGGCATATAACAAAATGCGCACATGCTCAAGTCCTGCAGTCAGCTCTGCAGAATCTGTGGATACAAAAGGTTGCCACTCTAATACATGCAGGTTTCTCATACTGAATACTGTATCTTGGATCTGCATTTGGTTGAAAAAATCTGTATATAAATGGACCTTCACAGTTCAAACCCATGTTATTCACGGTTCACCTGTACCCTGAGGCCTTGAACTAGCTTAATTTCTCCAAGGCTCAGTTTCCTCATCAAAGAAAAAAGAGGAATAACATCAGTTTCAATCTCCTATATCACAGTGTGGGTATGAAGACAAAATGAGATCATGCCCAAGAAAGTATATTTAAACTATAAAAGGTTAAGTAAAAAGCAGCTATTACATTTTATTCACCTCAGCCAAATGTTTGTATATTGTGTGTTACCAAAAATGAACTCTGTATTTCAGACAAACAAGCTTAAACTATCATTACAGAGTTGTCAAAAAGAAGGAACTTGATGTCCCAACATAAAAGCAAGAAACTTGCAAACAGGGAAAAATTTTAATGAAGGTAAAATAATAATTAACATTTACTGTAAAAGGTACTGATTTGCCATTGGTATTATTGTCCCCATTTCACAGGCAAAAAAGCTGAGGTTCACAGAGTTCAATTCTTAGACAAAGATCACAAAATTCTTAAGTCACCAGATGGGTATTAAACCAAGCTATGTCCACCAGCATCTCCCAAAATATCTTCTTTGAGATGCAAATGTGTCAAATGTAAAATCCTAATTAAACAGAGGTAAAAGGTTTCTTTTTGGCAAGACTTCTTCAGGTCTCTAATATATATTATAAATCTCCAGGTATGCCTTGCTCCCCAAACTTACTTGACCAAAGAATTATTCTATAGTGGATTATCTTATGGAATTCGTGTTCTGAAGAATGCTGGTATTGCCTCTACTTAAAATTCATGCCACGTGTGTCAAATAAGAAAATTTAGTCTAGGATTCATAGAACATTTACTTCAGAGGATCTGTAACATTCACTGTATTTTGGTATGTGTTGTTATGTGCATTTTTCAAGGGATAGGATCCAAAGCTCTTATCAGAATCTCGAAAGGGTTCGTGCCCTGCAAGAAAGATTAAGAAGCACTATTCTACAAAGACAGGTGATTTACTTTAAAGCCTTTATATTTCCTACAATGAATGTCATTCTTGTTGCAAGAGCAAGTGCCATTTACAGCTCTGCCATGCAATGACTTTTATTGCATCCATCAACACTCAAAACTATACTAATTAGCTGGCTTGTAAAAATATATTGAACCACTTGTGTACTGTTACAAGCCTCCTTTATTCACATCCTTTGAATGTGTTGGGTGTGAAGGGACTAGGGAGAATGGGAATTTATTACTGTGAGAAACGTCTTTCCTCTTCCTTATCAGGGAAAGGCTCAAATCTGGTGAGAGAGGAAGACTCTTTTTTGATTAGAAAATCAATATGAGTAGCTGCAAGAAAAAGTATCCATACTGAAAGCTCAATTGGGCTACAATATAGGCTTCTTGCATCAGAACACAAGTTAGGAACAGAGAAACTACAACAAGAACACTTCCGGGCATAGTGTCATGCTTAAGTCCCTGTCCCTTACACATCACCTTTCCACAAGGTTGGGTCATTTAAGTATACAAATCACCTTTGTAGACTTAGCCTCATTAGAACTCTTGTATCCGTGAGTCAAGAGGGGTTTAATGAGCCCTAGATGTGCTGATTACAGTTCAGCATAAGTTCCCTTTGGTTGCAAACGTATAGATATATACCATCATTCCAGTCTTATCCATCCATGACAGACAAAGCACTCTTCCTCATTGCTCCCAGATGCAATCTCAAAATCCTTCTCAATGATCCAGGCAATTACCACCAATGATTCAGACTTCTCACAAGAGAAGAAACTCAAATGCCACCCCTATTCTAGGCTCTCCTTTACCAGGAACTCACATTCTACTACTAAATTTATGTTTGTAACCCAAACACCCACATTGTCTTGAATATCTTTGATGCCAACCACCTGTTCGATTACTTATTACCATATTTTCCAGATAGAATAGATGCTTGGCATTAATAACAAATGTACCCAGAATTTTAAGAATCCCTATTTTCACAAATACCTCTATAGCCAACTAATTAACTCTTAAAATGGTAATACATAGGTGAATATGTAAATGACCCTTTAGGGCACTTGTATGTTCTGATGTGTAGAACAATAAGCAAAGAGAAGCAGGTGTCAGGTGTTTAACTAAGCTGAGCCACTCTCTAAGTACTCTGCTCTAGATCTATAGCTCACAATTTAAATAAGTACCAAACAGTGGTTTACAATTAGCAAAACTATGACTGTCAATTCCACAAATGCCAAGAATTTTATGATCATAGAATCTGGGTGGACTTAATCTCACTGTACCAAACACTCATTCTAACACAGGCTGACCCAAAATGGTGGGATGGTTATGAAAAGACCAAATGGCAGAGAGGGATAACCATGCCCTGCACCTCCATGAAGGCGTTCTCGAGCTGTGGAACTTGGCAAGTAACTCATGATTTGCATTAATATGGCTCTATATATGTCATATACAATAATTCAAATGAAATACTTTTAAAACGTCCTATTACCTATGTGTTCAGACTACATGTTGCCCAACATCTGGTTCTTTTCAAATAAGAAGTGTCTGGCATTACTAGCATAAAGGCATTCAAGTATAAGGCATAAGAGTTAGGTCTACACATCCCTTGCCCCTTCTACCTCCAAGGATCTCTAGCTGGAGTGGTATTTAAGAATTGAGTATTCCTTAAGGTATTGTTAAGAGGCAAAAGAGACTTCCCAGATCTAACGAAAACTTCCAACATGAGTCTCCTCTTCCTCCTTTGCCCAACTTCACAAAACTGCCTCAAACATGATGGATCTTTACATTTTAAAATCTAAATTGAAGAGCCTAAAGTATAGACACTTACTGCTCTTTGAAAAGTTTATCCAGATTACCTATATGGGAAGGAAGTAGGTCATCAAATACTAAAATCATTATTTCATGGGTATGTCTAGCTGCAATTATCTCTGGGTCTTCATAGTCCAACTCTTTAGCAACCTTATAAAACAAGATTTCTTCAGCAAAAATGACCAAATTTTTTAAACGTACATGTTTTCTGGTTTTATTTTTTTTTTGAGATGGGGGTCTCACTATGTCGGTCAAGCTATTCTCAAACTCCTGGGCTAAACAATCCTCCCACCTCAGTCTCCCAAGAAGCTGGGATTACAGACATGTGCCACTGCACACCCAGCTAAATGTATGAGTTTCAAGCAACACATCATTCTGCAAAAGGCAAGCATATCTCCACCTTCATTTCACAGGGATGGTCTCATAATATTCCCAAGACTGACACAGACTGACACACAAAAGTAGGCAATTTGGTGAAACAAAGGCACATCTTTGATTTCCTTCCAGTGTAGATTACTGTTGGACAAAGCACTGTGGCAAAGTAGAATAAAATACGGGTTGTATCTTGTCTTTATTGCATGTAAATGCTGTGACCTTAGGCAAAATATTTTAAAAGAGAAAATATTTTGTTTCTTTCCAAACTCCAGTGTAGGAAAAAAAGAGAAAATATTTCGAATGTACTCTGTAAGCGATAAAGCACTGTAAACAATGTAAGTTATTCTTACTATGATGTTTCCTCACCATTTAAAAATACCTATTAAGTACTAATTATGTTTGAGGTACAGCTGTAGGCACTAAGGATATATCAGTAAGCAAGATAGTCCCCTATCAGAGACTTGAAAACAGTCCTAATTTAGTAGCATGGGTATGAATCTCAGGTGGCATAAATTGGAATGAATCTATATGACACCAAGTACCCAGGTGTTCAGGAACAACTACATTTTTAAAATTTTAGAAACTGACTCATCTGTCCATCCATTCAAGTATATTGAGTACCCACTATGCACCAAGCAGGTGTTGACACACAAAAATAAACCACTTAGAAATGTGTAAAGCTTACAGTCTAATAAGAGCAACAATGAAGTAGGCATTTACAACAAAGTCTAACAGGTGATTTGATAGGGAATATACAACTTATAATGCAAGCCCTTGTCAGGGAGAACTAAGGCAGTTATAGCATTAAAGGAAGCTCTTAGGAATAAGTAACATTTAATATCAGTGGAACAATTATGCAAATATAAAAATAAATTAGAGGTGGGTAATGATGGAGATAGCTACCCAAATATAAAGTGAACATATGAAGACCCAAATCTTAGCATCATGTTTATAAAACCTCCATCTTCATCCAAATTTCATTTTAAAAGGTGATAGTTTGGCATTGCATTTCAAAATGAACATCAACCCAGGAAATCTCTTGGCTCAGTGCCTAAGCTTCCAAAATTCACAATATACGCAAAAGCCCAGCTTGTAGCTTATGGAGTTTGTCACAAAAATCTGGGGTTAGGGCCAGAGAAAGAGAAAGGTTACCAATGGTCTCAGCCATATCTTCTGGCTAAGTGTGGGGAGGCTGCTTGGTGATATTTGGGTTATAAAATCTAACAAGGATTAGCACTTTGAAATAAAGACCTATGAAAATTAGAAGTTAGAAGGAGGGATTTCTTCCAAGACAGAATCCCATCTTGGGAAGCAAAAAGAAAACTTACTGTGTCCATCATGTGCCAATGGAAAGTGTATAATCTCCAGAGGGTATAGAAAAGAGGAGCTGATCAACTGCTCCCAGTGCCAGGAGAATGAACCATTCACACACACATAGTCACACAGACTTATCTCTAAGGAAATCAGTGTGCTTTTTACCCTCTGATTCATTTCCCCAGTTAACTAGGACACAAATTACTTTGTGCTTATTATAAGAAGGAGAAACTGGCCGGGCACGGTGGCTCATGCCTGTAATCCGAACACTTTGGGAGGCCGAGGCAGGTGTATCACGAGGTCAGGAGATCGAGACCATCCTGGCTAACACGGTGAAACCCCGTCTCTACTAAAAATACAAAAAAAATTTAGCTGGGCCTGGTGGCAGGCGTCTGTAGTCCCAGCTACTTGGGAGGCTGAGGCAGGAGAATGCCGTGAACCTGGGAGGTGGAGCTTGCAGTGAGCCGAGATCACGCCACTGCACTCCAGCCTGGGCAATAGAGTGAGACTCTGTCTCAAAAATAAAAAATAAAAAAAGAAGGAGAAACTGACGGCAGGCAGCGAGATAATAAAGGACTTGGCCCAATGCCTTCCAGCAAGGGAGGATCGCTTGAGGCCAGGAGTTCAGGACCAGCCTAGGCAACACAGCAAGATCCTGTCTCTACAAAAAAATTTAAAAATTAGTCGGGCGTGGTGGCACACGCCTGTAGTCCTAGCTACTGGGGAGGCTGAGGCAGGAGAATCATTTGAGTGCAGGAGTTCAAGGCTGTGTGAGCTATGACCACTCCACTGTACTCCAGCCTGGGTAACAGAGCAAAACTTTATTTCTAAAAAAATATTTTTTAAGACAGCAGAGGAGCCCAGAAACACGCTGTGCTATGTTAGAGTTCCTCTTGCTGAATCTACCAGCGGCATCTTAACTGTGGCCATAAAATGACTCCATCTGTCTGGAGTTACAGCAACTGTTTCTCACCTGGATGACATTTTCAGCATTTGGCACTTGCTCAAAGAGTTGTCCAGAACCAACTGGGCCTGAGCTAGGAGCATAATGGATTGTATCAGGAGGCTCATCAAGGTCATGACACAAGAGTTTTCCAACTACTGTATCTTTTGCAATTTCCTCCTTGAGTGTGTGCCTGTTTAATTTTTTAAGAAGAAAAATCCCTTTAGATGGACATTATTTTTAAATGTAATGCATTTTCCATAAATATCCACTAGTTTGGGTAATGCATGTATGTAGATGCCCTATGTATCCCGGAGCAGACAGCTCAACTTTGGCGTACCATCTAAGAAGCCATTTCCCAAAAGGTTCTATGAATTTGGTAGGATTGTTTTCATTTTCTGGGAGTATGTATTTTCTGAACCCAGAAGGGCACTTGTTTGGGATGGGCAGTTGATCAAGGACATCACCTTAGTGGAGAAGTCTTGAGTGGGAATCAGATAATTCTCTGGGATTGTTCCAACCTGGAACATCTGGATGGTGTGGTCAAGAGACATAAACCTTACCATTCTATAGTTAAAGTGGATTTATTTTCATCTCAGTATGTTTACCTGTTTCTTCATCAGGATCTCTCTGCCTCAAATGCTCACTCTTGAGCCTTCAGCGTCTAAATCCTACTCATCCTTCAAAGGCTAACAGCTCTCATTCCTCAAGAAGCTCCTCTGGCCGGGCACAGTGGCTCACGCTTGTAATCCCAGCACTTTGGGAGGCCGAGGCGGGCGGATCACGAGGTCAGGAGATCGAGACCACGGTGAAACCCCGTCTCTACTAAAAATACAAAAAAATTAGCCAGGCGTCGTGGCGCGCCTGTAGTCCCAGCTACTCGGAGAGGCTGACGCAGGAGAATGGCGTGAACCCGGGAGGCGGAGCTTGCAGTGAGCCGAGATTGCACCACTGCACTCCAGCCTGGGCGATAGAAAAAAAAAAAAAAAAAGCTCCTCTGATTATTCCAGTCTCATGTGTTCTTCCCCTTAACAATTAACGCACAGCACCTAGAACTTGAAGTCATTGCATATTTTTATCAACTGTTGTTTTACATGTATTCATCTTATCACTCTGACAAGATACAATCTTCTTACAGCAAATGACCATAACAAATACTCATACTGACAACATTAGGGGCTACAGCACTGGGTGCAGCATATGGTAGGTGTTTGGTTAATTAAATACAATTCTCCTGGGGGAAGAAGAAGGAGAAAAAGTAGAAGAAGAAGGAAAATGAGAAGCAGAAAGGATAACATTTACTGGGTGTATGCCAAGCCCAACTAAATAAATTCCAAGCATTGGTTATATTTGATCCTTATGACAATGCTATGAGGTAGGTGCAATAATCATCTCCATTTGGAAGGTAGAGTAATTGGGACCCAAACAAGACCACATGGGTGGTAGTTAGCAAGACTAGATTTTGTTTTTGATTAGGCAATCAAGAATAAAACCTAGGAAACATGGGACAGCTGTCCTATGTGTAAATAAGAAACAGAGGGGAGTTAAGGGGGAAGAAGAGTGACAGAGATGTAGGTTTGGAGACTGAGCTTCTGATAATAAAAATATTCATACTAACAGTAATACAAACCCACCATCCCTTATCCAAACTCCAAAATCCAAAGCTCTGAAACTAAGAATTTTTTCATAACTTACTTGGCATCAAAATTTAGCCTGACCCGACCAGAAATTTTCGACTTCAAAAACTTATCTGAACTGTCAGATCTTTATTTGTCCCATTTAGTGTGAGTATTCACTATAAATTTGAATATAGGGTATATGGAGTATTACTCTTGCTGGGGAAGTTGCATAATATATGATATACACATCCTATTACATTTCTAAAGTCAGATAAAAATATCTTCATCCTGAAACATATTCAATGCCAAAGGTTTCAGATAATGGGTTATGTAACTGTAATAAATTGCATTTATAAAACTCATGTGATATGTGAGCACTATGTTCAGAATGTCACATAAATTATCCCATTTTTTCTTCACAACAATCCTGCAGGTAAGTACTATTATTATCCAATTTTATAAAGGAAAAACTGAAAACCAAAGGCTTAAGTAAGTTACCGAAGATCACACAGCTGAAAAGTGATAGAACCAGGATTCCAAGCTAGGTCTATGATTCCAAAATTCAAGATTTTACCACTTACTGTCAGATCCTGGAAACCCAACTTGCAATAATGAATAGTGATATGGTTTGGATATTTGGCCCCTCCAAATGTCATTTTGAAATATTATTCCTAATGTTGGGGGATGGGGCCTGGTGGGAGGTTTATGGGTCATCAGAGTTGATCCCCCACGATTTGTGGGATTGGTGCCACCCGTCCAGAGTCAGTTCTCACTCTGGTAGTTCATAGGAGAGCTAGTTGTTTAAACGAGTGTGACGCCTTCACATCTCTCTTGTTCCCTCTCTTGCTATGTGATGTATTGGCTCTCCCTTTGCCTTCAGCCATGAATAAAGGCTTGCTAGGCCTCACTCAAAGCCAAGCAGATGCTGGCACCATGCTTTTTGAACAGACTGCAGAACCATGATCTCATTAAACCTCTTTTCTTTATACATTACCCAGTCTCAGGTATTCTCTCACAACAACACAAAATGGACTAACACAGATAGGCCCAACAGGTTATTTCTGAGGACCATCACCTGGGGCTGAACAAGAGTCAATTTGATGATTAACCACATATCCATTTGGGCCAATAAATATGGCAATCTCTCTTCTCTCTACCCACTCCAAATTCTTGCCCATGCCCACCTATCTCAATTCACCTAAGGAGGTACTGATCACAGAAAGGTGAATTGTCATTAATGCCATGGATATAGGCAGTTACTAGAATTGCTGCACACCGCCAGTCACAGTCACAAGCCTTAATGGAGAAGGACTGGACACTTGAAAACCCAGCTCTCTCCACGTCAAGATGTGTAGCAGTAATCACAGTCCCACACTCTGTAACAAAATAGCACATCTTCTACAAACTGGTCCGTGCTGTCATTTTCAAAATTACTTTATTACACACATAGCAATGGAAAAGATAACGGGGAAATTGTGCCCTATTCATTAGAATTAAGACATAGATTCAGGCCAGGTGTGGTGGCTCACACCTGTAATCCTAGCATTTTTTTGAAGGCCCAGGTGGGGAGATCACTTGATGCCAGGAGCATGAGACAAGCTTGGGCATCATAATGAGACTGATCTCTTCAAAAATAAAAATTACAAGTTAGCCATGTGTAGGTGGGAGGATCGCTGTGCCCAGTTCAAGGCTACAGTGAGCTGTGATCACACAACTGCACTCCAGCCTGAGCCACAGAGCAAGAAACTGTCTCATTAAATAAATAAATAAAATAACAGAAAAAGAAAGTGATTCCAAATACAGGCACAATTTTAACTGTTTATCACCAAAATACACTAATTAATCATATTATGTTAGCTGGTAACAAAAACAAAGTTATTTTTGGCTCAGGGAAGAGAGAAGACTTTTTAGAAGACGAGGCCCTTATTTGGGGACTTGATATATGTAGGATAAGAAAGTGGTGGTGAATGGGGAGATCGTTCCCAATAGAGACTATCATTAATGAAAACATGAACCATAACTCACTGTGCTTTTTTCCACACATCCATCCACATATTCACTTGACAAACATTTACTGAGTGCCAATTATGTGCCAGGAACTGTGCTATGTTCTGTATATGCTACAATGAAGTGAAATCTCTGCATTTACCAAATTTATAATCTGGGCTGGGACACAAACACTAAGCAAGTGTAGAAAATCAAAACACAAAATTCAAATAGACATATTATTAAGAAAATGAAAACTGTAAAGTGATTTTTAAAAATAAGGTCTAATGGTCAGATCCTGAAAAACACAAGAGCAAACATCCCAAGCCAGGCAGCCTAGCTGTCTGGTTTCAATATAATGGACCAAGGGGCCAAGGAACAGGATGAGGTTGGAGAAGGATACAAGGGCCAGAGAGAATATCTTGGGAGTGAGGTAAGAATTTTGGATTGCATTCCAAATGCAAAAGAAAATCCCAGGAGGGTTTTACACAGGGGAGGAATATGATCCAATCTGACTTTTAAAAAAAATTATTCTAGCTGCTCTGTGCAGATTCTTGGAGGCGGTAAGGGTGAAAGAAGCCCAGTTAAGAGAAATGAGCATTAACTCAAGTAAGACGGAATGGTGGCTGTCATGATTGGGGGCTCCTCTAGAGACAGAATCTGAGTTGGGGATTTGAGTGAAAGCAGTTTATTTGGGAGGTGATCAGAGCTATATGGCATAAGGAAAGTGAGACGGGGAAGAAAAAATCCCAATAAAAAGTACATCATCAAACAAGTCATTACTGTGGGAAGCTAGAATTTAATAATCCTGGGATCCCTGGAAGCCAGTGTAGAATGCACATTCAAAATTGTCCCCCACCAGGGGCAAAGAACTAGAGTGCACCAACTCCTTTCATTCATTGACTGAGAACTCCTAGCAGGTAGTATTTCTCCAACACTTCTTGGGGGGTGGGCCAGGGCAGAGCAGATGTCAGATCCAAATAATACCTCAAGCAAAGAAACGCATATACTAGCAGGTGGAAATTGGGCTTGCTGCACTGAATTGTTAAGGCCTGAGGAGGTATGAGTAGGATATTGACAGCATCTGTCACAATGGCTTAAACCAGCCTATGTGCTAAGATGACCACCTTTCTTCTCTACTCAGCCCTAGGGGAAGCCGTAAATACCACACAATCTAACCCTCCCCCGGCCTCAGCCACAGCAGATTGGATGAGGGATGAATGAGTGACTCTAGAGAGTCCAATCCAATTCTCTCTCTCAAAAAATTTGGACCTGAAGTACAGAGTAGAGTTAGTTAGATCTGAGAAGATGTGCTAGAAGGGTATGTTCAGTGAAGGGCTAGGACTGCTGCTTTGTAGCGGATGAAGAGCCACATATTATTAGCCCATGAGTGAACAAAGACTTGGGTCTCACAGAGAGTTAGTCAACAGATGTTTATGAAGCATCTACTATGTGCTTCATGTTGAGGTTCTGAAAACGAAGAAGACCGATATGTAACCCCAAGAAACTCAGTCTGCGGAGGAAATATAAAGATCAACAGAAGACGGCAATAGCATACGATAGGATATATAATTTGCCGAGAACATTTCTCAACCTACCTTTGTCAACTGCAAAGTAATCATTCCTTGGATCTAGTTCAAAGGTGAAATCCCCCAGGTTATCTTCATCTGTTGCCCGGCATACTCCAATCACTTTCCCAACTGGAATTTCTTCATCCAGGGTGATGTCAACTTTATTGTGCAGAGTTGAGTTTTTGTTTGTTTGTTTTTTAATTATACTTTAAGTTTTAGGGTACATGTGCACAACGTGCAGGTTTGTTACATATGTATACATGTGCCATGTTGGTCTGCTGCACCCATTAACTCGTCATTTAACATTAGGTATATCTCCTAATGCTATCCCTCCCCCCTCCCCCCACCCCACAAAAGGCCCCAGTGTGGGATGTTCCCCTTCCTATGTCCATGTGTTCTCATTGTTCAATTCCCACCTATGAGTGAGAACATGTGGTGTTACGTTTTTTGTCCTTGTGATAGTTTGCTGAGAATGATGGTTTCCAGCTTCATCCATGTCCCCACAAAAGACATGAACTCATCATTTTTTACGGCTGCATAGTATTCCATGGTGTATATGTGCCATGTTTTCTTAATCCAGTCTATCGTTGTTGGACATTTGGGTTGCTTCCAAGTCTTTGCTACTGTGAATAGTGCCACAGTAAACATACGTGTGCATGTGTCTTTATAACAGCATGATTTATAGTCCTTTGGGTATATACCCAGTAATGGGATGGCTGGGTCAACCAGTATTTCTAGTTCTAGATCCCTGAGGAATCACCACACTGACTTCCACAATGGTTGAACTAGTTTACAGTCCCACCAACAGTGTAAAAGTGTTCCTATTTCTCTACATCCTCTCCAGCACCCGTTGTTTCCTGACTTTTTAATGATCGCCATTCTAACTGGTGTGAGATGGTATCTCATTGTGGTTTTGATTTGCATTTCTCTGATGGCCAGTGATGATGAGCATTTTTTCATGTGTTTTTTGGCTGCATAAATGTCTTCTTTTGAGAAGTGTCTGTTCATATCCTTCGTGCACTTGTTGATGGGGTTGTTTGTGTTTTTCTTGTAAATGTGTTTGAGTTCATTGTAGATTCTGGATATTAGCCCTTTGTCAGATGAGTAGGTTGTGAAAATTTTCTCCCATTCTGTAGGTTGCCTGTTCACTGTAATGGTAGTTTCTTTTGCTGTGCAGAAGCTCTTTAGTTTAATTAGATCCCATTTGTCAATTTTGGCTTTTCTTGCCATTGCTTTTGGTGTTTTGACATGAAGTCCTTGCCCATGCCTATGTCCTGAATGGTATTGCCTAGGTTTTCTTCTAGGGTTTTTATGGTTTTAGGTCTAACATGTAAGTCTTTAATCCATCTTGAATTAATTTTTGTATAAGGTGTAAGGAAGGGATCCAGTTTCAGCTTTCTACATATGGCTAGCCAGTTTTCCCAGCACCATTTATTAAATAGGGAATCCTTTCCCCATTTCTTGTTTTTCTCAGGTTTGTCAAAGATCAGATAGTTGTAGATATGCGGCATTATTTCTGAGGGCTCTGTTCTGTTCCCTTGGTCTATATCTCTGTTTTGGTACCAGTACCATGCTGTTTTGGTTACTGTAGCCTTGTGTGTAGTTTGAAGTCAGGTAGCATGATGCCTCCAGCTTTGTTCTTTTGGCTTAAGACTGACTTGGCGATGTGGGCTCTTTTTTGGTTCCATATGAACTTTAAAGTAGTTTTTTCCAATTCTGTGAAGAAAGTCATTGGTAGCTTGATGAGGATGGCATTGAATCTATAAATTACCTTGGGCAGTATGTGTGCTGAGTTGAGTTTATGGAAGTCACACTCGAGACAGCATTTTCAATATTTAATAAACTTGTTTAAAAAGGAAAGATTATGAGAGAGGCATTTACTTGCTGTGTATTCTTTTCTACACCTTATGGTGGCAAAAGAGTAGGAGGTTGGAGACTGCAATGATAAGAGTGGAAATTGTGACCATGAGCTTAACAAGCAACCCATTTATTGTTCACTTACCTACAGTTTAGACAAACTCCTAAGCATTTTTTAAGTGTTGTTGCATTTATTCCTCACAGCAACCCTAGGAAGTAGGGACCATTTTTTGTCCCAATTTTATAGGCATGGAAATGGAAATTGTAAGACATTAGGTAACTTTCAGAAGTAAATATCAAAGTGGCTGAGAGAGGATTTGACCCCGAGCCTATCTGGCTCTAGAGCCTGTATGCTTAATCACTGTGCTCTTATCCTTCTGTAAGAACCAGCTTCTTACTGGTTCTTATACTGAATCACTGTTGACCCTCAATATGGTTTTATAAAATCCTTGATGATAATATTAGCCAGAATCTCCCTTGAGGATAGAGAGAGATAATCCAACATAAGTCAGACACTAAGAACATATTGCACTAACACTTCATTCTATTGCAATTTCAATACACTTTATATTCTAAAATTATTTTTCTTTCAGTTTTTAAAAAACCCCTTTTAAAAAATCTTACGTCTTAAAGTGGTTGTTTACATCTTGCTTGTTTATTTTCCTTCTCAGAAAAAAACAAACAAAGCAAACATAAAAATTTAATAATGAATTTGCCAAACATTTTCAAATTCAATTTGCAAGGTCAAACTAAAATATTAGGTTTTATGATCTTACCTGCAGGTAAGAATGGGGTCCTTATTGTTTACATTGATAAGAAAAATCTTTAGATTTCCAGCTGTAAACAGGCCTCCAGAATCAACCACTTTAATAACCAGTGAAAAACTGAAAATGAAGCCACAAGAAAGACAGTTGAGATTGTATAGAAACTAACAGGCTCTCACAGAAGTGGAATCTGTTTAGTTACAACAATCAGTTAAAACAATCGATTCATCTAGTTAAAATGTCGATCAAGCCAGTTATTTTAATGGTTAGAAATGGCTGACATTTTGTTAAGGACTAAATCAGTCGAGTCAGTTGAAAGGACAGGCAGGAACTTAGAAAAGTCTGTTAATCTCCATACACAATAAAAAGGCAAAGGGAGATCCTTAGCATGTTATAGCAAACAGAACTTATGGCTGTGGGTTCTTACCTTCCAAACACTGATGTTTCAATTTTGAAAACAGACATATACAAAGGACAAGGTATTAAGAACACTTCAAAACAATTTAATGACTATGGGGGGATATTAGGACAGTTAGATGACTAATAGGATTTTATTTTAACAGAGATGTGTAGGGGTTTGAGGCATAAGAGTGCTCGAAATGATGAAACTGAATGTATCCTAATTGAAAGATGAATGTTCATATCCATAAAGTATGATCTTGGGTGGTCGACTCTCCCAGTTTGCCCAGGACTGTCCAGGTCCAGAGATTTAGCACTGTAAATCTCCCAACCCAGAAAACTCCTCTGTTCCAGCCGAAGTGAGAGAGTTGGTTATCCCTTCAGAAGAATAAAAAATACACTTGAAATGTACTGTTAAGACCAAACTGATTGTTTTTCTTCCATTTGTAATAAAAACTAAACCAGTTTTCAATATCTCTCTTCTTTCATAATTTTTCCTACAAGAAGATTATCTGTTAGATACTCTTGACAAAAACCACAGGTCAATCATTTTTTTTTTTTTTTTTTTTTTTTTTTGAACGGATCTTGCTCTGTCCCCAGTGGTGCAGTGCGCATCTCGCTCCTGCAACTCCCCCCGGTTCACGCCATTCTCCTGCTCCTCCGAGTAGCTGGACTACAGCGCCCAACACGCCAGCTAATTTTTTTTTTTAGTAGAGACGGGTTTCACCGTGTTAGCTGGATGTCTCCATCTCTGACTCGTGATCGCCCCTCGCTCCAAGTGCTGGATTACAGGCTTGAGCCACGGCCGGCGCAAGTCAATCATTGTTAAGAATAAAGACATTTAAAAGATAATTCTGGGCTGGGCGCAGTGGCTCATGCCTGTAATCCCAGCACTTTGGGAGGCTGAGGCGGGCGGATCACAAGGTCAGGAGGTTGAGACCATCCTGGTAAATACAGTGAAGTCCCGTCTCTACTAAAAATTACAAAAAAAAAAAAAAAATTAGCCAGGTGTGGTGGCGGGCACACATAGTCGCAGCTACTTGGGAGGCTGAGGCAGGAGAATGGCGTGAACCCAGGAGGTAGAGCTTGCAGTAAGCGAAGACTGCGCCACCACACTCCAGCCTGGGCGACAGAGCGAGACTCCATCTCAAAAAAAAAAAAAATAAATAAATAAATAAATAAATAAATAATTCTGGGAAGCGTTAACTGCAAGAATAGAAGGAATAAGTTGTGGATGAGATCTTCAGCATTAAGGAATTCAAGCTACCTGGGGTCTAGCTGAATGCTGGAGGGTTGATGACAGCAAGGAAGGAAGAAAGCAATGAGCCTTTCTAACACTTTCATCGGCATTTGAACAAGTGATTTCGTGGCCCCTATATCTTTTTTGAAAGGAGAGAATGGTGAGAATTGATAAAAATCAATGAGGCATTTCAAAATTTCCTTGACTCTCACTTAAAGGTCTGCTCAGTGACCCTAGAAGCTCCGCAGCTAAGAAGGAAATTAAGGAGTAGTTACTCTCTGTAAAACTTCAGTGAGGTCCCATTGCAAAGCTTTAGCCAAAGACTTATTTATTCAAATTCTGCAAACAAAGGTTAAGTCATCCCACGTTAGCTCCTTTGATTTAAATCATACTGAGAAAAAGGAAAGGTTTAGTTTTCACTTATCAAGAAAAAGTTAGTTTGTTAAACACTCATTAACAACTTTACTCCCATTATTAACAAATCTGGGGATTTATAAATACCTTGCTTGTGCATAATCACTCTTCCATGAGATACACCAGGCCAAAAAGAAAAGAAAAACAAAACTGTGATGGCTATAATCCATTATTCCCAGAGCGATTTATGAAATAAGATAATTCAAATAATTGTTTGTCATGGGGCACAGCAGTGGAATTAAAGGAAAATGGTTAAAGATTTTGGCAATTTCTACTAAAAAATTATATAAAGATAATGCATACAGCTGACTTTAAGAAGTTGGCAGAAGAAAGCATATCCCTTTCTTTGGCCAGGCACGGTGGCTCACGCCTATAATCCCAGTATTTTGGGAGGCCGAGGCAGGTGGATTACCTGAGGTCAGGAATTTGAGACCAGCCTGGCCAACATGGTGAAACCCCATCTCTACCAAAAATACAAAATTAACCAGGCATGGTGACACATGCCTGTAATCTCCCAGCTAGTCAGGAGGCTGAGGCAGGTGAATCACTTGAATCCAGAAGTAGAAGTTGGAGTGAGCCAAATACACACCACTGCACTCCAGCCTGGGCGACAGAGTGAGACTCCATCTCAAAAAAAAAGTGAGAGTGTTAGAAAGGCTCATTGCTTTCTTCCTTCCTTGCTGTCATCAACCCTCCAGCGTTCAGCTAGACCCCAGGTAGCTTGAATTCTTTAATGCTGCAGATCTTGTCCAGTTTTGAACTCCTAATCTCTTTCACTGAGGGGTAATCTCATATGATGTGTGGGCCTCTAGTCTCCAATGGACTTCTCTTCTTCTTCTTCTTCTTCTTTTTTTTTTTTTTTGAGACAGAGTCTTGCTCTGTCACCCAGGCTGGAGTGCAGTGGCACGATCTTGGCTCACTGCAAGCTCTGCCTCCTGAGTTCACACCATTCTCCTGCCTCAGCCTCCCGAGTAGCTGGGACTACATGTGCCCACCACCATGCCCGGCTAATTTTTTGTATTTTTAGTACAGACGGGGTTTCACTGTGTTAGCCAGGATGGTCTTGATATCCTGACCTCGTGATCCACCCGCCTCGGCCTCCCAAAGTGCTGGGATTACAGGGGTGAGCCACCGTGCCTGGCCTCCACTGGACTTCTCTTCTAAAGATGCTAACACTTAGGATATATCCCATCCTCAGCTTTCATAATAGAAAAGAATCTCTTATCAAATTCAGGAGCAATTTGATTGGAAAGGTTTAAAGGTCCATTTCCTTTGCCTATGAAGCACATTGATGCAGAACATATGACTAAAAAGGCTGTTCACAAAAATCATTACAAAAATAAAAATAATAACTTGAACCAGTGGCTACCCACTTAGCAGATGGAATGTCAGTGCATTAACTTTTTATTTTATCTTATTTTTATTTTATTTTATGTATTTATTTATTTTTTTTTTGAGATGGAGTCTCGCTCTGTCGCCCAGGCTGGAGTGCAGTGGCGCGATCTCGGCTCACTGCAAGCTCCGCCTCCCGGGTTCACGCCATTCTCCTGCCTCAGCCTCTCCGAGTAGCTGGGACTACAGGAGCCCGCCACCACACCCGGCTAATTTTTTTGTATTTTTAGTAGAGACGGGGTTTCACCGTGGTGTCGATCTCCTGACCTCGTGATCCGCCTGCCTCGGCCTCCCAAAGTGCTGGGATTACAAGAGTGAGCCGCCGCGCCCGGCCTGCATTAACTTTTTAAAGATACTGTATTACACTGTGAATGAATTCGGTGTCACAGAGAGGAGTACTCATCTACTTCCACAGCAGGATGCAAATACCACCCCTAAAATAATCATGGCTTCACTCTG
Source organism: Nomascus leucogenys (assembly GCF_006542625.1). Lineage (NCBI taxonomy): Eukaryota > Metazoa > Chordata > Mammalia > Primates > Hylobatidae > Nomascus > Nomascus leucogenys. The sequence continues at coordinate 76,750,213 of NC_044401.1, read as the reverse complement.
AAAACAGGATGATGCAGAGAGGAGCCCCAATAGCCAAGTCTAGCAACAACCAGCCACCGTGCAACTATCTGTTAAGTAATGATTTCATTTAAAAAAAAAAAAAAAGAAACACCAAAAGCATCTTAATTTGGGGAGCACATCAAGGCCAGATGAGGGAAAATATTCATGAAAAGGGAAATACAAACCAAAGAACTGGCATTTCGAATGAAAATCCAGTAGCAGTATTTACCTTCTAGATTCACTTTCAAAATCAAAAACTGCTGCTGTGGAAATTGTTCCGATGCTGTCGATTGTAAAGCAAGAGCCCTCCAGGGAAATGAAGTACTGTTTATTGGACAGTAAAGAGAAAGCAAAATATTGCAGATACATCAACTACTTTCCTGGCCTGATTCCACGCATCTGTAAAAACCAGGCCTGAAATCTCTCTGTGCTCTGAGCCCATTCCCACTCCCCAGACCCCCTCCCCCATATATGATAGACGCTCAGTAAATGTTCGTAACTGATGATGATGATGGTGATGATGATGATGAAATTATATTCCGTTCAACCAATTTCAAGTTTCAATTCTTTCAAGTTTCTATTCTTGAAAAATTTCTGTTCTTTTTCAAGAATAGAAAAATGAATTTTCCTATTCTCTTATGTTCAATATATTATCTGAACATTTCTCACACTTCCCCCAATGCTAAAATTAAATAAAAAGGAGTTTACATTTAGAGAAACATGCTGACTGTTTAATGAGAATTCAGGGATAATTTTGTTTGTTTGCTTGTTGATGGAAAGGATGGGCTTTTATGTGGAGGGAGGTCATGGAGCTAAAGAGGGAAAAAAAATATGAAATACTGAGACGTCTGTTCATCTGAATTTGTATGTGTAGGCACAGGCAATATTTTATCAAGTTGTTTTCCTAACCTCTCACTGATTTTTGTTTATACTACCTTCCAGTTATTCTGTTAACTGCTTGAAACACGTTGTCTTTTAATTCTCACAATAACTCTGTGTCATAGGTATTGATATTATCCCTATCTCACAGACAGAAACACAGGCTTAGAAAATTCAAGTGGCTTGTCCCCAGTTTGAGAGCTGAGTCTTTAGTCACTTTACATCATGCCTCTCTGTTCTCCATATTGTATCCCTAAGATAAACTTCCTGAGAAAGACAGCAGTGGAAGTCAGGGTCTCTAATCTAGATGAGAATCAAACGACCAGAAAAAAACAGGATAAAAATCCGTAAAAGAATTAATATCAAGAGTTCATTACCCTGAGTGCTATTTACTTAATAATTGTGTAGACACAGAGATCATTTAATAGAGAAAATTAAGCCCGGAAGAATTGCAAAACAACCTCAAAATCTTTTGGAGAAATGAGTGACCTTTTAATTTATCGACTTTCTGATGAATCATCATGTTCCGATTCATTTTAATTCATACCATCCCTATCCATATATATAAACAAGATGGACTTGATTTCTGCTCTTTCTGTAGAACAATGTGGAATATTAGCATTCAGGAACACAGGCAAATCCATCACATATTTACTTTTACATCAAACACAGGAATAACAATGCTTATTTCATGGAGAAAGGAAGAAAGAAGGTTGTGGTTAAATTACCTGAGAGCACTCACACACACTGGCTCTGGTTATATATAAATATGTATGATTTTTAAAAGATGCTTGCATTTATGTTTGCAGTTCCAAATTCAATTTCAGTGTCACACGGTTGTCAACAATTGTTTGGGAGCAATGCACATGGGGAAGGTACATCTTCATGAGGTTTAATTTTTCATAAAATCCAATACCCTTTTTTAAAAAAAATTTGATGACACTGACATGAACAACTCCCGCCGTCCTTTAGGGAAGGTTTGGAGATGGTGGTTGCTAGGCAGCCAGGGCCATCACCGGGAAAGCCACCTAAATGAAAGATTCCCCCGAACAGGAAAGCAGTCCTAGGGATGAGAAATTAACTCTCTGTGGGGCCAGGCAACTTAGATTCTTTTTCTGTTTGTTTTTTTCCCCTCCAATTGTATCTGTAATGATGCCATCAACGGGTGAAGAAATATTTGAGCCATAAAATGACAATGGCAACCCAACTCCCAGGTTCTGAAGCATGAGAACAGATTACAGGGGAGAAATATGTGTCAAAAGGAGCCGTCAGTTTTTCTGGATGGACTTATCCACAGAATCCGCTTTATTCCCTTCTCTGAAAGCCTAGTCCATGACTATTTGCTTTTAGAGAAGCTTGGGAATTGGAAATGTCAGTGCCCAAACTTCAGGTCAAACACAATGAGAAGAGTGAGAGCCTCTCCAGCAGCTGGCAAGCTCGGTGCTTCAAGAGCAGGGACATAGGAACCATGGCTGGATTCTTCTGGGTTCTTAGCATCATTGATAATAAAAATAACAACGGTGATAGCTACCAGTTACTCTGACCCTGTGCTCAGATTTTTCCTTAATGAATTCATTTAACCCTTGAGATAATGCTAGCCAATCTTACAGGTAGGGAAACTGAGGCTTGCAAATGTTAAGGAAGTGATCCAAGAATACATAACTAGTGAGTGGTTAGGCTGAAACTCAAACCCAAGTCTTTCTGACTCCAGAGCCATTGTGTTATTCTGTTGGTCTCATGGAAGACTACGTTCCTGGGAGAAACACAATATGTCTTTCTATTTTTAAACTTGTTTTAAAAGCATTTTGAGAGGGGATTAAAGAATCTAGCTGGGTGAAAACATTGTTACGGAGCCACTCAGTGTCACTGTTTACAGAGGAAGATGAGGAGGGATAAGGAAAGAAAGGAGAGGAAGGGGGCAGAGGGGAGGACAAGGCGAGAGAAGAGTGGTCTAAAATGGAGCCCTGAGAACTTGCAACATTGAAAGGGCCAACAGAGAAGGGTAAACCAGGAAACAAAATAAGATAGAGTCGTTCTTTCTTTCTTTCATTTTTTAACCTCATTTAATCCTCGTAACAGCCTGGAGGAAGATCCTATTATTAACCCTATTACAATTAAAAAAAACAACAACAACAAAACTGAGGTACAGAAAGGTTAGGAGACTTGCCCAGGGTCACAAAGCTAGAAACTAACAAAGCCCAAATTTTACCTTAAGCTACTAACCTTAGAATCCGTGTTCTTGTGCTGATATACTATGTCTAGTTCGGCTGATCGACCCAGAGTAACATTTTCTTGAGGGGTATTGGTACTGAAGTATGATCTGGGATGTTTCTTTTTTTCCTAATAGAGAAATATTTTATGATTCTTTTGAAGCACAAATATTGGCTAATCACTGATCATCTACAACAGGGGTTCCCCAACCCCCAGGCCACAGACCAGTACTGGTATTTCACCTGTTAGAAACTCGGCCACACAGCACAAGATGGGCGGAGGGCCAGCGGGTATTACCACCTGAGCTCCACCTTTTGTCGGGTCAGTGGGCATTAGATTCTCATTGAAGTGTGAACTCTATTGTGAACTGCGCATACAAGGGGTCTGGGCTGCACGCTCTTTATGAGACTTCAGCTAATGCCTGATGATATAAGGTGGAACAGTTTCATCCTAAAATCATCTCCCCTCCCTCCATTCATGGAAAAATTGTCTTCCACAAAACCGGTCCCTGGTGCCAAAAAGGTTGAAGACCATTGATCTACAAAACCTTGTATAGGAGAGATATATTTTTAAGAAAATAGTTTCAAACTATAAACACACATATAATCCTATCCATTACATTAGTGTAACTTTGCATCTTCATTTTAGGACTATGTAGAGTAGAATATCACTTCAGCCTGAGCATTTTCTTCAACTGAAGTACAATGGGGGGCCGGGTGCAGTAGCTCATGCCTGTAATCACAATACTTTGGGAGGCTGAGGAAGGGTGGATCACCTGAGGTCAGGAGTTCGAGACCATCCTGGCCAACATGGAGAAACCCCCATCTCTACTAAAAATACAAAAATTAACCGGGTATGGTAGCGCACACCTGTAATCCCAGCTACTAGGGAGGCTGAGGTAGGAAAATTGCTTGAACCCTGGGGGCGGAGGTTGCAGTGAGCCAAGATCGTGCCACCTCACTCTAGCCTGGGCGACAGAGCAAGACTCTGTCTCAAAAAAAAAAAAAAAAAAGGAAGTACAACGGGACATTTGCTTGCCCTTGAAAGCTTGAGACTTCACATGAAATCCTTTTTCCTTTCCTCCAGAGTATATTAGATCCCTCTCAGACATCCATTTTACAAGCAATAGGAATGGTTTTTTACCTATACACTTCCACTGGACTATTAGAGCCATTATCCTTCCTAGCACAAATCCTTATTAACCACTCTAATACATTGTCCTTATAGCTATCTATAAAGCTGGACACCTCTATGCAAGTTTTCGCTGTGGTATCTTTGCTTGCTGAACCTAGACCCAGCCTCATAATACTTCTCAACACTCCTGAGAGCCTCTATCCATCAATAAGAGAGAGTATGCAAGTGGAATATGATTTGCCATCCCTGACCTAGCCGGATGTTCTCAGTGGACTTACCCAGGTGTTTACTGTTTCCCTGGTAGCAGCTAAGACATCTGAAAACAAATATTTGTAATATATGCAGAATTATTGAATCATAATACCCAGTGTAGCTGGGCCCAGGAATGTGAATTTCTAACAGACTGACGAAAGTACTGTTTGTGTATTTTAAATCTGGTTCTTTTAAAGCTATTTTCAACATTGGCTATACAATAGAACCACCTGGAGGGCTTTAAATGGGACAATGTCCAGAACATACCTGAGACCAATGAAATCAGAATCTTAAGGGTGTAACCTGGGAATGAATATTTGTTAAACGGTGTATAATTTCACAGGGCAGCCAAGTCTAGGATCTTGCTATAGCACATCTACCTTTTTTTTTGGCACCTCAATGCAGTAGTCTATTTAAGACCTACATCTTTCATGGATCTGAGTAGACCAGTATTCATCATTCTTTCACGTGTTCCCATTAGACGGATTAACTCTGCATGATTTAACACTCGGTTTGTATAGGTTCTCTTGCAGCTCAGTGGCCTTTGTTTTTGGTATGTATCTTAAGGTTTCCCCAGAAACAGACCCTGAGATGAAAATTTGTGTGCAAGTTATTTAGTAAGTGCTTCAGAAAAACTGCGGAAGAGGGATTGAGATGGCGAGGAAGCCAAGCAAAAGTGTGATTGCAAAGTCCCACAGATGCAGCTTTAGCTTAGCCCTGTAGGCAAGCTCAGGAGTGCACGCTCTGCCTCAGAGTTGTTCCCATACAAGGAAAGAGGTGGGGCTTTCATATTCATTCAGTGGTTAAGGGTTACTCCAGGGAGATGTAAATTCCCAGGAACTTTTTGTTTTTTCAACCGGCAAGAAACACCCAAAGGCAGCCGTCTCTTCTGGCTGATGGAAGCAGAAGCACATTGAAATAGGTGGGGAATGGGATGCCCCACACAAAAAAGCCAAAAAGGTATCCAAAGAGATATGGGAAGAGGATGGATATTGTCCACTGCGGTTTCTAAAACTTCCTTTGTTGTAGAAGGCTGAAATAATTGTTTGGCTGAATCACACTAGAAAGCAGAGTTAGTTACCACATTAAGAAATCAATCACCTTATATGTGAGTAGCATTTAATTCTGTCCCTCCCATATTCTTTGATAAGTCTGATAGCAAGTGGGCTTCATTTCATCTCTGAGTTGATTGGTAAGGGCTACCCAGAGCATTGTACTGAGAGAAAAGGTGAGCTCAGGTTCCGTTAGTGATGCCTGCCATGAGCAAATGAGAAGGCAACCAATACTGTCAGTGAACACTGATGCCTACGGTACCATCAGAATACCTGGGAGCTTTTAAAAAATACTGATGCCTGGGCCCACCCTCAGAGATTCTGATTTAATTGGTCTGACGGGGGCCCTGGCATTTGTGTTTTATTAAAAGCATCCCACTTGGTTCTATTGTTGCAGTCAAGACAAAGAACCACAGTAATACTCACCATGAATTGCCATGCTATTTCCCAGTTGTTCCAGGAACTATTTTCAGGAATACTTTAAAACAACGAAATAAATCCTCCTAAAAATAAATATTTTATTATAAGTCCTTCCTTAGTCTCATAAAAATTTCTTTTTCAAATGTGAACATCGGGACATTTTTGTTTGTTTTGTCTTGGGCCTTCAACAAAGTGTTGACCTTATACATGCTAACTGACGCCAAATCTTCATTTGCGTGAAAAGACTTAAATTATTGATTTCTTTTCATATATCCTTCAAATATTTACACTCAGAGACATACATACCTCTGTAAAACAATCATCTTTACCTATAGAAAACATTGCCAGAATGTATACATTTGCAGTGTGTAACACAGAAAATAATAATTCATTGTGCAGTTGTTTGGACTTTATTGCATGCAGCAAAATGATTTAGCAATGGCATCACTACCGGCTACGGTATGTTACAAACTTGCATGCCACCTTGTGGAGGATGTTGCAAGTTGTGCAACTATGAAGTAAACAACTGCCCCAAAAATATTTGTTAAAACTATGATTGTGGTTTTCTCCAAATACATGACTTTCACTTGGAGAATTAAAGATATTTTCTAGATAATTAAAGGTTTTCTTAAAATCACTTTTCTACAATTATATAGCTACTTCAAGCCAAATTGTTTTTTAGCTTGAATAACCCAGATAATTGCCTCCATTCTCAAATTTATTTGGCCAATCTATGCCTAAACTAAATGATATTTCATCACATAACAAAATTATCTAACATCATATCATATGACTCAGATCTTTTCCCCCCTTTATCTTGGTGTTACAAAAAGATAAAATTTTAAGATGACGTTAGGGTAGAAGACCAGGACACTGGGAGCAACCCAGAAATTCATCTCTCAAGTGATTCTGCAAACATTTCCTGAGAGTCTACTATGAATTAAGAAAAACAAGGCCCACTGCCTCTTTATGTGAAGGAAGAACACAGATAATACAATTTTATAGGAGCGTTGATATGTCTACAGGACCACAAACCAATTAGGTAAAAGCAAACCATTCCCTTGCTATGTAAATTGGCACAAGTAGCCCAGAGTTAGTTTTTCTACTAGGTGCAAAAGGTCTGCATCCCTAGGTAATCTCACCTTTTTAATAAATACGAGGAAAGATTTGTGTGCATCGGCACTACCCAAGTGAGGTAGTACTACGTGAACAGCAAAACATTTTTGTTTTGTCTTGTTTTGTTGGCTGTTTACTTTAAACAGGTTAACCACTGACAAATCTTCATTTTATTTCTGTGAATAGACTTAAATTATGGATTCCTGTGTAGTAATGCCATGAATGGGTTCCCACCCCTTTCACATCCTCTCCTTCTTGACACTGACCACAGTGGGTTTTAAGGAAACCCCAAAGAGATCTTTCTGTTCCCAAAAAGAGAGCCAACCTTATTCTCCTTCAAGGGCAATGACTATATTAACCGTTTAAATGTCCTAAGAAACTAGTCTCAAGCGTAAATTATAATCAGTGCAGACTATTCACCTCCTGCCACCTTTAAGCAACCACCAGGACATAACCATCATACCTCACATACCTCACTCATCCCCGGAAGTTCGGTCCTCATCACCAGGACAACCGCTTAGCCCACTGATATCATCAAACCCTCTCAATGTGTCCTCAAAAATTTAGTCTCATGGATGAAACTGGAAAACATCATTCTCAGTAAACTATGGCAAGGACAAAAAACCAAACACCGCATGTTCTCACTCATAGGCGGGAATTGAACAATGAGAACACATGGACACAGGAAGGGGAACATCACACTCTGGGGACTGTTGTGGGGTGGGGGGAGGGGGGAGGGACAGCATTAGGAGATATACCTAATGCTAAATGACGAGTTAATGGGTGCAGCACACCAACACGGCACATGGATACATACGTAACAAACCTGCACATTGTGCACATGTACCCTAAAACCTAACGTATAATAAAAAAAAAAATTTAGTCTCTCATCAGCAATCTCCCTTATATCCTCCACCTCTTCTCTGAATGTTCCCTTTCCCTTTCACATTTCTCTGGACAATTCCCTCCCCTTCTCTTGGAGGCAGCAAATTCATGCCTTTTTACCCTTCTCTGAGTCTCCAGCACTCCCTGCAACCCCCTCCCTCTCCTCACTCTCTGCTGCTGGCCTCATTTCTTATTTCACTGAGTGGAAGCAATCAGAAGAAAATATCCACTGCCACTATTTAAAATTCTTGATTATCGTTTTAAAATTGCAAACTATTCCTCTATAGAGTTCCTTATCCTTTTCACTGCTTTATTTTGCTCCATCACACTTGGCAGCATCTGATGTACCAAAATATATGGGCAATCTTCCTACTGCTAGAATATCAGCTCCATGAGAGCTGAGATTTTTGTCTGTTTCCTTCACTGTTAAAGCCCCACTTCTTAGAACATTACTTGGGACAAATAAGTGCTCAATAACTAATTGTTGGTCAGGTGCGGTGGCTCACACCTGTAATCCCAGCATTTACTGAGGCCAAACAGGACAATCGCTTGAGCCCAGGAGTTTGAGACCAGCCTGGGAAACATAGCAGGACACTGTTTCTACAAAAATTTAAAAAATTAGCCAGTGGTGGTGACATGCACCTGTAGTCCCTGCTACTTAGGAAGCTGAGATGGGAGGATCACCTGAGCCTGGGAGGTTGAGACTTCAGTGAACTATGATCATGCCACTGCATTCCAGCCTGGGCAAGAGAGCGAGACTCCGTCTCAAATACATACACACACATACACACACACACACATAATTGTTGGAAGGGAAAAAGAATGAACATGCAATTACTCTATTTGCCATTTTGAATATGTCCCCTTATACCCCATCTTCCTCCCTGTTTCTATAAACAAACTATGCTTCTGACAGCAGGCCTTCCACTCGTGCCTGGATGCCATCACTTCAACAACTGTTGTCACTAACTCCTGCATTGTTCATTTTCTCCTCTCTATTGGATTATCCCTATCCACATAGAGCATGCTATAATATTTCTCATCATTCCAAAGTAAAAATTTCCCTTGATTCCAAAATCTCCTTTAGGTACTATCCTACTTCCCTGCTCTGCTTTTTAGGAAAATTCTTTGAAAGTTGTCCCTGTGCACTATTGCTACTTTCCTCACCTATCATTCTCTTGAAACTTCTACAATTAGACTTTCATTCTGACTTCACCAAATGAACCCACTTATCAAGGTCACCAAAGATCTCCATTCATTCACTCATTAAACCCCTCCTATGTGTCAGGTACTTGTCTGAGTTCTAGCAATTAGCATTTTGCCACTTCAGTGATTGGTGATCTCAGTTCTCATCTCCCTCAACATTTCAGCTGCACTTGACCAATCTCTTCTTGAAATACATCGTCCTGAGGCAGGAAAATAGGATCTGGAGGCAGGGAACCTAAGGCTGTTTCACAACGACTTCCTAGAACTAAATTGAAAGGAAAACCCTAACTTTCCACACCTAAGTAACAAAAGGAACAGAGGCTACACTCTGCAAACCCCCCACCTTTTCTGCCCTGCAGATGGGAAATTGGCTGTCTGCAATAAATCAGCCTGGTTGCAGGTCCAGTCTTCCTTTGCAACTTTTTATCTTCACTCCAGCCTCTGAACGGCTGCTGTCCACAAGTCAGACTGATTGCGGGCAGAGCCTTTGTTTGCATAGAAGTAAAACTTTGTAACTTCACCCTAGCCTCTGATTGGTTACTTTTTGCAACCAATCATATGTTTGCATAGGAATGTGACTTTTTAACTTCACTTCAGCCTCTGGTTGGCTGCTTTCTACAACCAATCAGATTGATTGTGGGCTACCATTTTATTTACATGAAGTGAGCAGGAAGTGGCCAATGGGAAACTTCTAGGGGGTATTTGAACCCAAGGAGATCCTGTATCCTTGACCTTGAGCTGTTACTCAGGTCTGCTCCCACACTATGGAGTGTACTTTCGTTTTCAATTAATTTCTCCTTTATTCTTTCACTGCCTCGTTCGTTGTTTGCTTTGCTGGGCGTTTTGTCCAATTCTTTGTTCAAAATGCCAAGAATCTGGACAACTTGCAGTCACGACCCTCTATTAGTGACAGCCCTATACTTCTGGGAGACACTCCACTCTCCTGATTTTCCTACCTTACTGGTCCTGTTCAGTCTCATTTGCTCAATCGTCCTCTTCCAACAGCCCGAGGTGACCTCATTTTGTTCCAGGCTGTAAACACTGTGTACAAACTGGTAATTCTACATTGACACTCCAGGCCCCATGTCTTTGATGAACTACGTATTTTTAAACCTAGTTGCCTACTCTTTCTGGATGTTTAATTGGCTTCTCAATCCAAACATGTTCAAAACAAAGCACATAATTTTCCTCCTCAACCTCATTTCTCTTTAATGATTTGCTCAGGCCAAAAACCTAGAAACAGTCTCGATCCCTCTCTTTCCATTATATCCCACACCCAATTTGTCAAGTCTGTCAACATTACCTCCAAAATATATGCAAGCTGCCAACGTGTTTAGGAGGAAAGGGTAACCATGTTTGCAACTTACTTTGAAGCGCACAAATATAATAAGAGGAATTCCTATATGGATACAAAAATGGATAATGGCATGATAATGCAGACAGTAAAATATTAATGATAGAATCTAGTGGTGGGTATACGGGTGTTCACTCTCAATTTTTCGGCTCTTTCACCTTTTTGGTATGTTTAAAATTTTCTGTGATGAAATGTTGGGAAAAATGTGTGAAATGCAATAACCACCCCAACTGCCCCCATCATCTCTCACCTGGACTGTGGCAGTCACCCCTAAATGGTCTCCCTGCTTCCACTCTTGCCTCTTGACAGTCAACCTTTTCACACACAAGATAGTTTGATCTTTTAAAAATGTTATTAATATGATTTATTCCCCTAACAAAAATTTCCAAGGGAATTAATCCCACATTAGTCAAAAGAAGATCCAAAGTCCTTACCAATGTTTAAAAGGACCCACAAAATCTGATTGCTGGCTACATCTCCAATGTCATCTTTCTATTTCTCCCACTCACTCTTTGCTCTTTAGTCAAATCGCTCTCTTTGTGGTGCCTTCCAAATAAATGCTAAGCCTGTTTCTTCCTCGGGGCCTTTGTCAGCAATATTCTACCCCAAGATATACGCAATACACAATTTTGACTAATCTAAGTGTAGCTTCAAATAACACTATATGACTTCATAGATAGTGTGGGTATCTTACAAGAGAGTTCTTATTTCCAGTTTCTCCTCTTGTCACTTATGATGTTGCTGCTATTCATTTCACTTATGCACGTGATATAATCACCCAGTACACTGTTACTATTAAAGTGATCTTTTAGATCAACTAAAAGGAGAAATACATATACTTTACCTTCATTTATTCCTTCTATATCCTTCTTTATGTAGATCCAAGTTTCTGTGCTGTATAATTTTCTTTCTCCCTGGAACTTCCTTTAACATTTTTTGCAGGACAGGTATCTGGTGGTCATGAATTTCCTCAGTTTTTGTTTGTCTGAGAAAGTCTTTAGTTCTCCTTAGCTTTTTTTGTTTATTTGAGGTATATTTGACATCGATTTAAAATTGGATATACCTAAGGTATGGAATTTGATGACTTGATATAATTTTATTGGATATATTTTATTTATATTTCAATAAAATTTCATTCTAAATACTTCATTCCAGTCTCATTTTGTTTGGTTTCTAATGAAAAGTCTGCTGTAATTCTTATCCTGTTCCTCTATAGGTAAGGTGCTTTTCCCTCTGGGATCTTTCAAGATTTTCTGTCTCTCTCTTTGGTTTCTGAGGCTTGAATATGGTATGTCTAGGGGTATGTGTGTCTATGCAGGTATGTGTGAATATATAAAATCTGGTAGATGAGTCCCAGATAATATAAGGCTCAGGCAAAGTCTTTTCCTTTGGAGGGTAGGCCTTTGTCCTGCAGAAAACTCTGGGATTATTTCACAATGATTCTCTTCTCTTCCTTCTCCCAGAGACACAAGGTGTTCTTTCTTGGATCTTTGCTGTGAGAACCCAGTAGAGTTCATAAAGGTAAAACTTACGAAAGTGTAGGACTACCCCCACAAGACTGTGACACACAGTTTCTCACTCTCCTGCTAGTCCACACTTAGCGTTCAGTAATTCTTCAAAGCTACCAAGTAAATCTTCCCACCAGTCTATGGTTCCAGAAGCTTCTGTGCCAAATAAGCAGAGGTTGGCTATCAGTCTTCTGTTTACCTGTCACTCCAGATTTTGGAGTGGCAGTTTCCCCTGAGGCGTGCAAGAAAAGTTTTGATTTTCATTTTGTTCAGCTTTTCTTTGTTGTGAAGATGAGAAGTCCCACTTTTTCTACATCACAGAACAAGTATCAGGGATTCTTAACATGTAGAGTAGTAATGGTGGTGAAGTATGAAAAGCCCTGGCCCTGGAATTTAGGTAGGTCTAGATGTGGATATAATCCAGGCTCATTACATTGTCATTTATTCAGCAATTACTATGGAATTTCATCTTTCATCTTTCTAATAACCCCAGAGATAGATCATATTAGATCAATCTTACAGAGGGATCTGGCACAATCTTCCTACTCTGTGGATTCTGGTTAGGCATTGTATAAGATGTTATCCAGGTGTTAAATTTTTTTAAGTGCAAGGGACAAATAATTGGAACAAATTTGATTAAACACACATCTCTCTACTAGACAACTCCACAGGGAATTTAATGTGCTGTGTATTGTTAATTCAGGGGAGATGTGTAGACATCATTTCCCAAAATAATTTGATCACAGGATCTTTTATTTTTCTCATGGAGCATCTGGTAAAATGTGTGTTTTGTGGAACACTTTGGGAACTGTTGGCATGATAGGAAACATGCAAGATTTAGAGCAAGATGGACATGAATTTGAATTGCAACTCCACTACTCACTGTTGAGGCAAATTACTTCATTTCCTCCTCTATAAATTAAAGACATAATACTTCTTTAGCAACACATTAGGTAATACTATAGCAACAGTAGCATCTACTACAGGGATTAACATGGGGATTCAATGATATAAAGTATGTGCCTGTCACATAACAAACACTTAATAGTTATTCATATTATTTTATTATCATCATCATCATCAGGCCCCAAAACAGTGGCAACCTCTTCCTAATATTAGAACCTATTTCTCTCTGGATCAATATAAAGACTCAAACAAATGAATATTGTTACCCAGTCATGAGTACATGAATAGCATCTGGCCTGATCTACTGTGTCAGAATGATGTGTGTAGGAGTGTGTCTAAATGTAAGTTTCCACAGCCTATGTCACCGCTGAAATATCATTCCATGATTGGTGAAATTCTGAGAGAACACTGCACAGGCCTTCCGAATACGGCCCAGGAACAAATTCTCTTCTGTGAAAAGTGTAGGGCCGGAACCAGAAACATTTAATCTCTATGAGCAAGCATTTAGAAGTCCTTTATTTGAAATGAATTACTTGCATTAACTGTCTAGTAAGTCATTTCGATTGTACATTGGAGTCACAGCTAAACCCTACTGGACTATGATGTGTTTTATGCCCTATAATGTCCACATTTTAGGTGGGTGAGCTGCCATGGAGAACACTAAGGAAGCAATTGTGTTATGATATGTGATTCCTGTGCGGCTGGAGCTGCTCAGTGCTCCATTCAATCCTATAATCTGGAACATGTTGATTTGGAGGAATATGCACGATTAGGTGGTTTAATTGCATGTTACAAAGAAAGCTGTGACCTTTCCAGTCCCTTCCTGGATGTGGCATTGTGCTATTGGGAGAAGGAGGAGACAAATGTGTGTGGGGAAGCTTGTGTAATTATTCAAGAGTACTCAATACTTTTTAAAACCATGTGGACAATACCTCAAATATTAGTGGACATCTGCTGCTTAAAGAAAATTTTGTATGACTCAAGTGGCCTTGAGCAAGTATCCAATAGCATTACCGAAAGTTGTAGATATTGAGGGTATAGCATCAACATGTTCAATTCTGTAATTTTTAGCCAGTCTGGGAAAGCAATAAAACCCTAAAAATTAAAGAAACAATATTCTTTTCTATCAATTTATTAGCTAAAAGATTATAGTTTAATAATGCCATAACCATTCCATATGGCATCAAAAATTAAGACATTTTTATAAAGCCTGTCATTTGCAAAATGTTTTAAAGTTTAAAAACTACTTTCATGTTCATATAAACATAATCAAATATTATGTTTAATTATAATGAGAGAATGCAATATGAGACAAGACAAAGCAGGTATCATTTTCCCAATTTTACAGTTGAAACAGCAAAACAAAAATGTTAAGTGATTTGCAGTAGTAGAGTAAGAACTTAAACCCAAGCCTCTTGGTACCAAGCCCATAGTTGCCTCTCCATCTAGGGCATTATAAAACCTGAGGACGAGACCTAGAGTTTTGAAACACAAATTAATTCTGCCAGAAAGCTGGATTCTTTCTCTACCTGTGTACAGCCAAGATTCCTAAGAACAAAATGAAACGTCTTGACATCTTTTGCTAAAGTTACTTAAGGATTAGGTTGGGTCAGCCTGCACAGGATGGAATGTACCAGAAGGGAAGCAATTACCCAGACAACCCAGACCTTAATCATTGGCACCTAAAGTATCCTGATAATTGAGGCAAAGGTATGTTTGAAACCTAAGTTGTAGGTATAATTGACTTGATTGCCTCCATGGCTTTATATTTGAATTCAATCACACATAAAACCACCAGACACTGTTATTCTCTGTCCCAAAGCATAAATTACCTCCAAAACGGTATCCTCTGGGCCGTTGGCCGCTGCTCGGTAAATGACTGTGCCTGGGGCAATATCTTCCAGGATATAAATCTCAGTAACTGCCAGAAAATGTACAGCAGACGTGCTTGAATGAGCATCACCACCATAAGCCTAAAACCTCTCATCCAATCCTGAATTTCAGATAAAATTTAAGGCATTGCGCTTGCTCAGCACAGATGTTTTTATAGGGATATTCCCATTAAACCCATAATAATAATAATATGCCATTTGTCAAGTGTCTCTTATGTGTCAAGTATAGAGCAATGAGATTTATACATTTAAACAGGAACAATGTTGAACATTTTTTGAGTGCTTATTAATTACTAAGCACTTAACATCACTGGTGACTTTATTATGATTTCCATTTTACCAAGGTTTAGAAAGATTGAATTAACTGGCTCAAGGTCACATAGCTAATACATTAATATTGCCTAATTATTTTATTAAAGTTTGTCTTGTCCTTAATTTTGCTCTCTTCCCATATGTTTTTAAAACAGTGAGGAACACAAACTTGCAAATTTGCCAGTGGAATCGCTTTTCCAATGAACAGGAACCTTGAGGCAGTAAGAGATCCTTGAGTGTCTGAGGGGAAGAACCACCCAGGGGAAACTGCTGCACCATTGTGCCAAGAAGGCAGGATTTGTGGATAGCCAAGTGGTCAATGGGCCCGCTTAGAGGGTAGCCAGGACCTGCTCTTCTGATGAGCAAATGCTCATGAAGTGTCCACAAGCACTCTAGCACAAAGCTCGCAGTTTTAGAAGTCAGAAGAGCGTAATTTCACCTTGGACCTGCCCAGGAGGAGTTTACCATCTGCCCTGGGGAAGGGAAAAAAGGGAGACACTTGTTGAGCACCTACTGTGTACCTGGCATTTTAAAACCCTGAGCCTTATCAAGATGGGATTAATATCTCAGTTTACTCAATGGGGAAACTGAGGCTTAGACAGGACAAGTAATTCTCTCCAGTTAGTGGCCACTCCAATATCTGAGCCTCAAATTTTTTTTTATAGTAGAGAACATGTAGGCATTAAATATTTGACTACATAGAAAGAGACAGAGATGAGAAAAAGAGAAAGTGAAAGAGATAAATACACGGTGAAAAAAAATAAAAATAAAAAAACAGAGAGCAAGAAGAAGCAAAAGAGGCACGCCCCCTGTCCTTGGTGAAGCTTCTAGCTTAATGATATAGACACATCATCAATTAAATAATCACACAAATAAGATAATAATTTTTAGTACACAACCATCAAACAAATAAATGAATAATTTATGAATAATATCAACACTGAGAAAGTTACTTCACCTTTCTAAGTCTGTTGTCTATGTAATAGAAATAAGAGTAGAACTTACCTCTAGTGTTGTGAGCATTAAATAAAGTAGTCCAGTTAAAGCTCTTAGGACAGTGCCTGGTACATAGTTAGTGCCCAGTGTCAGCCATTTATCATTTCTATTGTTACTGTCATTTTTATCACCATTATAGCCATGATGTTTTGAGAGTACAAGGGGCACAGGGCACAGCATCTACGTAGACATATCCACTAGAGCCCTCTTTCCCCAAGAGAAAAGCCTGTGTACCTTGGTCACCCTGGGCAAGAGATCCAGTGAAGGTGGGCGGTTCATCCACATCTGCAATCTGGATTAAAATGGTCTGTGATGCTGTCGCCCCTTGGTTGTCTTTGGCATAGATTATCAGTGAATACAGTGTCACCGTCTCAAAGTCTAGCTTGGGTACTCCAGTGGTGAATAACTACATTTTTTAAAAACGAAGAATAATGGAGTGAATGACTGGCTTCATAAGGATGTAGATGGAATATTTTAGATCTATAATCCCCAATATCAGTCAGCACTTTTTTAAAGACATAAAAATTTTGTACCTAAAAAGCATGGTGATCTGATTTTTTTAAAAACTTCCATGAGCCGAGAATTCACTGATGTTGTATCCAATGGTTTCTCCTTCATTTTTCCATCTTTCCACGATTCTTCCTAGAAACAAAGTTAACCATTTATTGAACCCCTTCCTCACTTTGTCAAGGATTATCCTGAGCATTTTACAAACATTTCATTCTATCCTTGAAATTGCAAGTGGATGCATTTTACAGGTGCAGAAGCTGAGACTTGCAGAGTTAAGCTGTTTGGCCAAGTTTTCATGGATAGAAATACAATGAACCTGGATTCCCCTGACTTCAGGCTCACGCTCTTCATCATGAGTCTAAGCTGCTTAGCACACAAAATGGATGAAAGGGCCAAATAAGAGCCCCTCTTTTCCCTCCCCTGTTCAGTCATCCACGTCTCCTGTTTCCTGTGTCCTTTGTGGTTTTCACCTGGTTTTCGAACTGCTCTGTTCAGAGTCCTCTTGAGGTTGAGTATCAAGAGAACTGGGTTCCAGTTTCACGTCTAGAATGAAATGGCCCTAAGACTTTGGCCATGATCTTTCACGTCTCTAGATTAGATGTCTTCATCCTTACAGGAAAGCCTTGTAAGTTCTGTTGCTAATGTCCTTCCCAGGTCTGTCATGATGTGGCTAGGTTAGGGATCACTTGTTTCTAAAACTTTCTTATTGGTAAAGTAACAGAAAGCAAAGATTTTATTGAATAGCAAAAGCCACTAGAAGGGGTTAGATACTTACTTGTCTTTGGGCATTCTATGTCAAACCATGAGCCCTTTGTCTAAAATGATTATGGGTTTTAAGGCAATACTAATAGCTTACATGTACTGAGCACTTACTATTTACCAACTCTAAGTGTTTAATATTAATTACATTCTTTAACCCTCAGAAAAACATTGTGATCGATACTTTTATTATGCCCATTTTACAGATGAAGAAACAGAGGCTTAAAGAGATCACCTAACAAGGAACAGAGAGGCAGGACAGGAATCCAGACTTTCCACCAAAATCCGTGCTCTTAGCCACGCAGTACACTACCAGTGTGGCCTCCTTCTCAGTAATAGAATCACTGAATCTCAGAAAAAAGGAGCACAATGTCACCCCACCAACATCATATTAACAAAAGCTAACATTTTTTGAGCACTTTCTTTGTGCTAGGCATTGCTCTCAGCCCTTTAACTCACTTAATCATCAAAATCAACCTGTGCGAAACGTAGTCTTACTACCATCCCCATTTCACAGATGAATAAATTGAAGCTTAGATTATAAAATATATCCTAAAAAGTCATGCTGCAGGAAGAGGCAGAACCTGGACCTGACCCGGGCCAATCTTGCACTTATCAGCATCAGCTGACTGCAACATCTGCTTCTTTTTCACACAATTACATGAAAAGTCAGTAATACATGGATATTTCATAGCCATACTCTGCTGAGCACTTACGGTAGACTGGACATTTTATCTCTTCAATTCTCACAATTATCCCATAGAATAAATATTATTATCATCCCAATGCTACTGATGAGGAAATTGAGGCTCAGAAGTTAAATACTTCGCTCAAGGTAACACAGCTATTGAGTGACAGAGCTGAGATTTAAAGTTAAGTCTTTCTGACTCTAAATTTTTTTCTTTTCATCATACCCCAATGCTTCCTGATAAGTTAATTTAATACCATAGCCTGGTGTTAAAACATACAAGGTTTTCCAGCTCTGCTTAAGCACAGCCTTATCTTCAAGGAGCTCCCTTAACCAAGAAGTACAACCCTGGGCTCAAGCTGGCCTTTCAGGTGTGTTTCCCTCTGTCCTGGGAGCCCCCAGGGACAGCAAGTGTGTCCATTTTGCTCCCTAGCATGTTACATGGTATCAGGCTTCCCATTCGTTTTCAATATATATTTAACGAATCAATGCAAATGCCTATTCTTTACACTGGGAGAAAACAGGAAGATGGTTTAAGTCTCCATCTGGCAGATTACTCCCATCCAGGGAATAGGCAGGGTGAACACAGAAAGGGTAACTTGGGTTCATTTTCCCAACCTGCCTATGCAACCCCACTTATGTTGCTCAATGACAGGTAGCAATTTGAAGATTACATAACCAGAGTGTACCTTGTCTCATTTCCATTGATTTATCTATATAATCAGTTCACTTCAAGCTTTGCTATTGTTTCTGCAGAGACTAGTTTGGTGTTCATTTGGTGGTTGGTGGTTTTTGTTTGACTGCCTGACCAATCGCCCTTCCTAAGCTCAATCAGTCTTTTGCAAAACAAACAAGCATATATGCTGCAAGGAAAGCAGTTCACCAAAGGATAATGATATGCTGGGATATGCTAAACCCCAAATAGAACAGTATTTCCGTCCTTGTACTGCAATGTTGTAGAAACAGTTATTAACTTATTTCATTTAGCCTTTATCTGCAGGTGTATTTGCTTGTTATGAAACTGCTGCATAATTGAACTACTTCTAAAGCTTGTCTTTAATACAGTTATGATTATGTGGCCACAACTTTCTTAGTTTTTTTATTACCTGTAATCTGGCTATAATAATGCTAAATATTGAAGTATATTTATTACAGTAACGGCTAGTGTGTGTTGACTGCTTGCTATGGACAGAGCAGTAAGACAGCACTTTCCATACATTATCTTTTAGAATCTTCTTGCTAATCCCTGAAAATAATAATTAAAGCCCAGAAAGTCCAATAAATTATCCAAGATCATGTTTCTACTGACTGAAGGAGCTGCGGTTGAAAACTAGGTTTATCAGACCCCCAAATCAGTGCTTAGAGCAGCTATGCTCACTACCTTCACACACAGAAACACACACACATACACAGACACACACACACATACACACACACTAAGCAAAACTACTGAACACTCTTTGCCGTCATTCTGCTGCTATTTAGACTTATAACAAAAATCTAATTAAGAACAAGCAGGAGAAAACATTTTACACCAAACTGAAGCTGGAAGCAAATTTAAGTCTGACAATACCAGGGTTTGGCAAGGATATTCAAAAGCCTCGTAACAGACCCCTCCTGCTCCTTTTAAATCTGTTCTCTTTACAATAGCAATTTAAGCTGTAAGCAAATCATGTCTCTTTCCTGCACAACTCCTCAGTGGTTTCTTAGGTGTGGCAGGTGGATTTAATATCCCCAATTCTTTAATCTTTTCTATATTCATGTCTTTTGCCATGTGCCTTGGCAATTCCTCCAATAAAAACAGAGTATATTTCTTCAGCCCATGGCTTGGATATGTGACACTTGTTTCAGCCAACGATATGAGCAGATGTGGGTCTTGAAATGTACATGTGGGGGTGAGAAATCCTCTTGCTCTCCTTCTTTTGCCCAGAGAAGAATGTCCCTCTGCTAGCCAGTGTCCCAAGGAGAATGGGAAAGACAAGAGACAGACCTGAACTCAACCTGCAGACTGGAGCCAAACCAGGCTAGATCAGCTAAACAACATGCTGCTCTCAAGGACTTTATTACTCCGGCACAGCAAGCAGCATAAGCTTCATGTTCACATTGGTCCCCTTGCTCTCACGTGCCATGGGGACCATGTAGAGGAGACCAGCTGAATGCTGTGCATGCAGTGGGTTTGTATCAAGGTCTGAGAAACTCCGACCTTAGGGAATCTGGATCTCTTATAACAGCAGTCCCCAACCTTTTTGGCACCAGGGACTGGTTTCGTGGAAGACAATTTCCACAGACCAGGGTTGAGTGGGAATGGGTTCGGGATAATTCAAGATCATTACATTTACTGTGCACTTTATTTCTATTATTATTACATTATAATATATAATACAATTATTATACAACTCACCATAATGTAGAATCAGTGGGAGTCCTAAACTTGTTTTCCTGCAACTAGATGGCCCCATCTGAGGGTGATGGGAGACAGTGACAGATCATCAGGCATTAGGTTCTCGTAAGGAGAATGCAACCTAGATCCCTTGAATGAGCAGTTCACAATAGGGTTCATGCTCCAATGAGAATCTAATGCCACCACTGATCTGACAGGAGGCAGAGCTCAGGAGGTAATGAGAGTGTTGGAGAACAGCTGTAAATACAGATGAAGCTTCGCTTGCTTGCTTGTCACCCACCTTCTGTTGTGTGGCCCAGTTCCTAACAGGCCATGGACTGATACTGGTTTGTGGCCTGGGGGTTGGGGACCCCTTTCTTATAATGAATAATCAGCCTGCCTAAACTTTGATCCACAGGGAAAAATTAGCTATATTATATCTAGTTGGGTATGATATAGCCATCTGGGTAAACGAAGCTTCCTAACATGGCTCACAAACACTGCAGGCTCTGCCTCCCCCATCTCCTTTGCAGTATAATCTCCCACCATGCTTTCTCTTTGGCTCCTGTCACATTGATCCTTCAGTCCTCTCTTTTTACCATTCTCCTTCTTGCTACAGGGACTTCGCACATGCTGCTCCCTCTGCCTGGAATGTTCTTCTCTTCCTCTTTATCTCTTCAATTCCTAGGCCTTCTGCAGATTGCATTTCATGTAGCTCTTCCTCAGGGAAGACTGACTAGTTAAAATGTCCCCTTTAGGGACTCCCACAGACCCATGAGTCTGCCTTTCTTGGCTGTTACTGCATTTACAATTTTATGTTAGGTTGGTGCAAATCTAATTGCCATTGAAAGTAATGGCAAAAACTGCAATTACATTTGCACTAACCTAATACTTTTGGGTATATTCACTTGATCAGTATGTCTCCCTATGAATAAGTCAATTCCATGAGGGCAAGGAATTCCCCGTGTCTCAGTAGATTCTCAATAATAAAAATGGATTCTCAATAAAATAAATGGATCTTGATGTCCCCAAGGATTTTTAGAGTGTCTGACATATAATAGGATTCCAAAGAGTGGTCACCAAATTAATAACATACAGTAGAAGGTAAGAAAAAAGAGAATGATATTTCATTTTAAAGCCCTTGTGGTATCAAGTGATAATATTGTTTGCCAACATACTTACTTCCCAAAGATGTGTGGGTCTACGAGACAGCACAAATGGATGGACTGCGGGATTTGCATTAATAACAGGATCTCCAACCAGAGAAGCATGAGGTGAGAGACACACAGTGATTCTGGCGAACTGTGTATGTTCAGAGGCATTTTCCAGAAGAGGGCTGGCATTCTCAATGACAAAATCTGGAAAAGCTAGAACATCTTAGAGGAAACACAAAAGTTGGTTTTTTAATGAGGATTTCTACAAGACTTCCTAACCTATTTTGTATTTTAAAACCACAAAGGAAAAGTGCAATAAATACTTCTTGTTTTCTTTTTTTATTAAATTTTTTTATTAAATTAGAAGTTATTTTTTAAATTAAATGTCTTAAAAATCAGTTGATTGGCTTGATAGGGTCATCAAGAGCTGAGAAAGATTTCAGAACTTACCCTAAAAGTTACCATACTGCAGTTTCACAGAGGCTGGCAGAAGACACAAGACTTCTGGGTCAGAGACAAAGGACTTTATTACTCATAGCTCAGCAACCAGCATAAGCTTCATGTTCACATCCTTTCTCTTTGTTCCTCAGGCCCCATGGGGGCAAAAACAAATGCCCTAAATAGATGCTGTGCATGCTTTGGGTCTGCATTTGTATCACAATTGAGAAACCCTTAACTTACAAACCCACATCTTATAAAACGAGCAGTAAGCCTGCCTGACCTTTGACCTGGAGGGAGAAAATACCTTTATTATACTGGATGCTAAACAAACCATCCTCTGCTTCAGAGGGAAATAGTATCTCTATTACTACTTAAACATGCTTGAAAAAAAATTGTCCAGAACAAAGGCAGCCAGTGCCTCTGCTCACAAGATGCACAGAAGTGCAAGAGACCCACGGAGAACTGTCTCCCAGCAAGGGCTGCTCTTTTTTCATTTGTTTTGTTTTTGTTTTTTTCATACTTTAAAAAATATGTGTAGCAGCTGCCCAGTGCCCCGCCCCCATTTCCTCCACACTCACCTCTACAAGTGGAATGCTACTTCTACAACTCTGCCTGGAGAGCAGCTTCTCCTGCACAAAGGATAAGCCAGAGTGCCAGAGTGAAGTCCCCTGGAAGCTGTGCTCAAGCAATGGCCAAGAGGGATATGGTGATCACATACCTCAGCTTCCTCACTTTCAGTGTGCATAAATAACACTGAGATGTGCTTCCACACTGGATTCCTGAGTGCCCCAATGAAATCGAGCTCTGGTTGCCCCTGGCGCTAACATGCTTGTTAACACACCCTTTATCCATTACCTACCATTCATTGTCTGGCTTCCTTACCCCACTCCGGGTGTTTCCTGGGATCAGCTCCCAAGTTAATTACAATACTTGCACTGGAACCCTTCCCTTAGTGTTGGCTTTCAAGAGAATCTGAACTAAGGCAATGTGATATAATAATGTTTTGCAATGTACAATAAAACGTAAAGAATATGGCACTGGCCATTCCAGTAAGAGAAGAGTATCAGGGAGATCAGATATCATCAGTTAATTCAGATAAATACTGAAGTTTAGAAAGGTCTTCTGCCCTGCCGTATCTGATCCCTGCTCATGTCTCTGGCCTCATCTTTCTTTTTTTTTTTTTTTTTTTTTTTTTTTTGAGACGGAGTCTCGCTCTGTCACCCAGGCTGGAGTGCAGTGGTGCGATCTCGGCTCACTGCAAGCTCCGCCTCCCGGGTTCACGCCATTCTCCTGCCTCAGCCTCTCCGAGTAGCTGGGACTACAGGCGCCCGCCACCACGCCCCTCCCCCGTGCCCTCCCCCCCCCCCCCCCCCCAGGCTGGATTACAAGCGTGAGCCACCGCGCCCGGCGCCTCATCTTTCCATACGTGCCTTTTCATATGCTCTGTTTCAATTATCCCGAACTTTTTTCCACTTCTCTAGTCCACCTCTAAACAGTTATATACATTTTTTCTACAGCATTTTTAACTTCCTAACATTCTACCCATTCTTCTGTTGGCCCTTAGACATCACTTTCTTCAGAAAGCCTTTCCTGGCTTGCCTGACTCTGCTTCAGTATTCCTTCTCAGTGTTTGTATGTTACACCATCATGACATTTGACACATTGTGTTATTGCCTATGGTACTCTCAGGCCATAATTCTGCAGAATGTGTTATTGATACTGATAGATCTTTTTTTTTTTTTTTTTAGACAGAGTCTCGTCTGGTTTTCATGCGCATCTTGTCACTCAAGCTCCGCCTCCCGGGAATGGTCTCCGATCTCCTCCTGACCTCGTGATCCACCTGCCTCGGCCTCCCAAAGTGTTGGGATTACAGGCGTGAGCCACTGCACCCGGCCCCTCATATTTTTTGAATGAATAATAAGTAATATTAATGATCATTTGTAGGACAGTCTTTCACTCATATTGTTTTCATTTAATCCTCACAACAACCCTGGGGTGAGGGGTACTATTATTCTCACTTCCATTTTCCACGTGAGAATGCTGAGACACAGAAACACCAAGTGGTTTTATGTTATACAGCTAATCAGTGGCAGAGTTGGGATTTGAACTCAAAATTTGACTTGCTGGAACCAAATCTCATGTTCTCAAATGACTGATGCTTTCATGATTCAGGATGAACTTCTCTTGGGTAAAAATTAGAAAAAGCAAAAATTGGCTGGGCAAGTAGCTCACACCTGTAATCCCAGCACTTTGCGAGGCCGAGGCCGGTGGATCACCTGAGGTCTGGGAGTTCGAGAACAGCCTTGCCAGCATGGTGAAACCCTGTCTCTACTGAAAATACAAAAATTAGTCGGGCGTGGTGGTGGGCGCCCATAATCCCAGCTACTCGAGAGGCTGAGACAGGAGAATCACTTGAACCCGGGAGGCAGAGGATGCAGTGAGCCCAGATCACCCCATTGCACTCTAGCCTGGGCAACAAGAGTGAAACTTCATCTCAAAAAAAAAAAAAAAAGAAAGAAGAAAGAAAGAAAGAGAAAGGACAGAAAGAAAGAAAAAGAAAGAAGAAAGAAGAAAGAGAAAGAAAGAAAGAAAGAAAGAAAAAAAGAAAAGAAAAGAAAAAAGAAAAAGTGAAAGTTTTCAGAATGTCAAAATTTGAGAAAGTTCTCACACAACTGAACAATAGCTCTGGGGAGGAAGGAGGAAAAGGACATAATGAACGAACTTTCCGATCAAGCAGATTTCGGCTCAGATCCTAATTCTGAGTCTCACTGGACAAATGACCACTTGGACAAGCAACTCATCTTCTCTGAGGCTAGAAGACAACTGTCACTCAACAAGAAGCCTCTGGCCGGACCAGTTAGGAAGCTGCTCATTGTTATTTAAGAGATAAGTGATACAGATTATTGGCCACTATGACTTGTCATTCATTCTCATAGAAAATGTAGAGTTTCTTTTTAAATAAATTCATTATGTTTTATTAGACAGGACGTATGAAAGGTGGGTAAAAATAGTTCCCTAAATGATGTTATTTCATACAACTTCTGTCTAACCCTGTGGTGTCAGGAAATTACTCAATGCTTGAAGTCACAATGCGTTTGGAAACAAAAAGTCATGATATGTCCTACTGTGCTGGCTTACTTTGTATTTTTCTCTGTTTTCTTCTTTCTCTCTCCTTTGTTTGTTCTCTGCTCCCCTTAATTTCAGCTGAGCATTTTCTTTAAAGTGAAGGTTTTAGCAAAGGTAACTAAGGCTAGACTCTCAGAACATCTTTGGAAACAGCAAGTAAATTTTTTTTAAACTGCCCTGAATTCAGGTCCTATTGCCTCTTCATTCCCAAATTAAAACTTCTCTTCCAATTTAGTTGGTCAAGCTTTTATTGAATGGTAAGGTTGGTCCCTAGGTATTAGGTATAACTTAAGAAATTCACAAGGATGAATAGGGTCTCATACCTGCCCCTTCACTCCCTGCTCAGGTACACTCAGCCCAGGAGAAAATGTGATGTATCCAAGAAAGAGCAGTGAGGCAGACACTGTCAGTGCCCCACCCACATCCCTTTCACTCTTACCATTTCAGTGCACACTGGCCCAATTCCATCTGTCGGTGCCTGTGGTGTCCTCTGGCACTGAAGTGCTGGAGAATTAATGTGCTTTTTTTTTTTTTTTTTTTTTTTTTTTTTTGGTCTCCATCAAAGGAGCCTTTCCTCTCCTAAACCTCATGAATCTATTTCATGAAGGTAGCTGCAAGCCTCTCTCCAGTCGTGTATATTTTCACCATCCTCTTTCCTGAATCTTAAAATTATCTTCTACTTCCAAAGGTGTGCTTTAGGATACATACAACATTTCTGTTTCAGCAATGGTCTGAAAATTTCTGAACCATAAGATTTGTTAACTAGATATTTTTTATTTTTGCTCATTGACTTTCCTGAAACAGGCAAGGAAACAGATTCACCCCTCCAGCCTCCAGAAGGGAGAGCACAGCCTTGCCAACACTTTGAGTTCTGCCCAGTGAGACCCATGTCAGAACTTTTAACTACAGAACTGTAAGACAAATCTATGCTTTTTAAAGGCATCATCAAGTTTGGGATAATCTGTTGCAGCATAAAAAGAAAATTAATACAGGGGTTATTTCGATTATGTAAGAAAATATCAGTAAGCACATCTTACGTGATTGAGCTGCCCATAGTGAACGTGCCAATGTGCTAAACCTGAAATCGGGTAGCATCACTCCTTTTCTCAAAATCCTCCAAGAGCTTCTCATCTCACACAGAGCAAAAGGCCAAACTCCTACAACGGCCTCCAGATCCCACATGCTAGGTCCTTCGTTATTTGTCTGACGTCATATTCTACCACTCTTGCTCTCCCTCTCTCTGTTCCAGCCACACAGGCCTTTCTGTTCTTTGCACACATCAAGCAGTCTGTGCCACAGAGACTTTGCTCTGATCATTCTCCTCGTCCAAGGTGCATCTTCCCTGGATCTCTCCATGACTCATTTACTCATTTCCTGTAGGTCTCTGCTATTAGGTTGGAGTAAATATAATTGTGGTTTTTGCCATTAAAAGTAATGGCAGGCCGGGCGCAGTGGCTCATGCCTGTAATACCAGTACTTTGGGAGGCTGAGGCAGGTGGCTCACTTGAGGTCAGTAGTTCAAGACAAGCCTGGCTAACATAGTGAAATCGCATCTCTACTAAAAATAAAAAAATTAGCCAGGCATGGTCGTGCCTGTAATCCCAGTTACTGGGAAGGCTGAGGCAGGAGAATCATTTGAACCCAGGATGTGGACGTTGCAGTGAGCCGAGATCACACCACTGCAATCCAACCCGGGTGACAGAGCAAGACGCCATCTCCAAAAAAAAAGTAATGGCAAAAACCGCAATTACGTTTGTGCCAACCTAATATAATGTCACTATAGCAGAGAGGTCTTCTCAGGCCAAATAAAAAAATTTCCCAACCCTGCAGACACTTCCTATCTCTTAAAATTTCACATATTATTTGTTCATTTTTTTTGCCTCCTCCCTATCCCCCTCCCACTTAAAATACAAGTGTCATGAAATTGGGAAATTTCATCTGTTCCTCGCTGTATGCTCAGTACCAAGAATAGTGTCTGTCCATAGTAGGCACTTAATAGATATTTGTGGAATGATTAGGTGAATAAATGAATACATAAAATGATCCTTTTTTGCTAACTGAGGTATATCAATCCTGTTGACCTATGGGTCAAGACCTTATAATTTTGTGACACGGAATGCACTTGAAAACTTGCTACTACATGCCATTTTGTTGGTTAGGATTCTCTATTCAATTCCACAGGTTGGGCCATGTCAATGATGGCTTATATCTGTATTCAATGGTGTCTTGTTGCCATTGCATTAAAGAGTGAATTGATTTTAGGTTTTTCTTCAATATATTTGCATGAGCTGAGAAACTTGGGAATAATTTGGTTTTCCACTAAAGGTATATTCTGAAAAACAATCTCAATCCCTTAACATACGATAATCTCTAGAAAAGGGGATCATAATTTTCTGAGAATATCAACCCATCCGCCAAACTGGTTTTGTTTTGTTTGAGACAGTCTCACTCTCTCACCCAGGCTGGAGTGCAGTGGTGCGATCTTGGCTCACTGCAACCTCCACCTACAGGGTTCAAGCAATTCTTGTGCCTCGGCCTCCCTAGTAGCTGGAATTAAAAACGTGCATGCCACCATGCCTGGCTAATTTTGTATTTTCAGTAGAGATGAGATTTTGCCATGTTGCCCAGGCTGGTCTCAAACTTCTGACCTCAAGTGATCCGCCTGCCTTGGCCTCCCAAAGTGCTGAGATTGCACGTGTGAGACACCACACTTGGCCCAAACTGTTATTTAAGTAAGTAGGGCTGGCATTTTATTATGCATTTCCTGTCAAAATAGTTACATAAAAAAACTTTTCACTTTCTGAAATTAAATCAATAAGTAAAAATAATAAGAATAGAGCCAGGCACGGCAAGGCGCGGTGGCTCACACCTATAATCCCAGCACTTTGGGAGGCCGAGAAGGGCGGATCACGAGGTTAGGAGATCGAGAACATCCTGGCTAAGACGGTGAAACCCCTTCTCTACTAAAAATACAAAAAATTAGCCGAGCATGGGGGCGAGCGCCTGTAACCCCAGCTATTCGGGAGGCTGAGGCAGGGGAATGGCGTGAACCCGGGAGGCGGAGCTTGCAGTGAGCCGAGATCGTGTCACTGCACTCCAGCCTGGGCCACAGAGCCGCGGATCTGTCTCAAAAAAAAGAAAAAAAAAGAAAAAGAATAGAGCCAGGCACACTGGCTCACACCTGTAGTCCAGACTGCTTGGGAGGCTGGGGTGGGAAGATCACTTGAGCCTCAGTTCAACTTGGGAGGTATAGCAAGACCCCTTCTCTAGAATAAAATAAAAAGAATAAAAATGATCATAGGCTCATAGCTGTATCACAAAGACAAATTGTGAAAAAATAGAGAATGCTATGTGAAAATGCTGGCATAGAATGATGGAAACTGAGATACCGGGCGCGGCGGCTCACGCTTGTAATCCCAGCACTTTGGGAGGCCGAGGCGGGCGGATCACGAGGTCAGGAGATCGAGACCACGGTGAAACCCCGTCTCTACTAAAAATACAAAAAATTAGCCAGGGATGGTGGCGGGCGCTTGTAGTCCCAGCTACTCGGAGAGGCTGAGACAGGAGAATGGCGTGAATCCGGGAGGAGGAGCTTGCAGTGAGCGGAGATTGCGCCACTGCACTCCAGCCTGGGCGAGAGAGCGAGACTCCATCTCAAAAAAAAAAAAAAAAAAGAATGATGGAAACTGAGAGGCTGCCTCTTCATACTGAAGGACAAGAGGAGATTTAAAACAAAAATTGATCTCCAGAAAGACAAAACCAATAGAAAAAATATATTAAAAATAAAATTAATTAAAAATTAAAAAGAAAAAAACTAGTTGAACTCTGTTCATGGAGATTGTAAAATAACGCCTGACAGCTGGTGTAGAGCACTGGGAGTAGTAGCGACTGCAGATACTGAGAACTTGTTCCCACCCAACTGGGGTGCCACTCCTCTGCCTATCTGGGAATGTGGACTGAGTTGCCAGGGACTCTTATTTTTTTATGAGATCCTGAAATGGAGATTTTTATGTGAAATCTTCCGATATTCAAAACATCCTGTAAGCCAGGGTTGTCCAATCTTTTGGCTTCTCTGAGCCACAGTGGAAGAAGAAAAATTTTCTTGGGCCACACATAAAATGCACTAACAAAAAATTATGGCTGATGAGCTAAAAACATTTTTTTTAATCACAAAAAAATCTCATTACGTTTTAACAAAGTTTATGAATTTGTGTTGGGCCACATCCAAAGCCATCCTGGGTCGCCTGTGGTCCACGGGCCACACGTTGGACAAACTTGCTATAGGCCAAACATGTCTGAGCATCTCCACTGTGTGTCTCCAGATTCAAGATAAAAATCTTTACCCAAACACACAAAAAAGTCAAAATATAACAAACTAAGTTGAAATAAAATATTTCTTACATTTCATGAGATCTTTCAGTCTTTAAGATACCTATCATTTATCCTTATAAGAGTAAACATATTTTACTTGATTTTTTTGGTTGTTGTGAATAATAGTTTGGCTCTTTTCCAATTCTAGAAGTGGTTGATTCTAAAGCAAATGGTTGGATTCATCAATTGAGTTATTTTATGAATCAATTCATGCCATAACGAGAGAAAAATAATTTAAACCGTTGTTATTATGCACTCAAAATTTTTGTGATTCATTTCTAAACTTTCGGGTTCAATTTTTTAGTATAAATGTAATTCATATTCTTTTCCTAAGTCAAACAGTAAAGTCTATAAAGTAAAAAATTTTAAATCTCCTACATATTTCTCCCCACCTCTGCTGCTCTACAACTTTCACTCATAATCTCCAGAAACAATCAGTTAACTCTTTGTTATACATTATTTCAGGATTTTCTATGCCTGTTGGCATGTGAACGTAGACAGATGTTTTTTAAAAGATCTTCTTGTGTTCACAGTTTTAGCACATCCTGCCTCCACAGAACTCCACAGTACACCACTGATTACCTCCTTACCTGCGCGTCGGAACACCCACATCAACCTTCTTCTTTTAATGGCTCCAATACCCATACTATGCATGAAGCACCATTCATTTAATCCTCCATTGGTAGACATATGGGTTGCCTCTAGCTTTTGTTATTACAAATACACCTACATATATCCTTATATCATTGTGTACTTGTGTAGGATAGCTGTCCAGAGGTAGAATGCTGGCTCTGAGGCTAGAAATTTCAGATGCTGGCAGGTATTTCCAAATTGCTCTCCAAAGAGCTTACTCCCATTGATATGAACAGCATCTGAGAGGACGTTTTGATTTATGTGTTGACTTTCCAGTGTTATACAGCCCAGAGCACTGGACAATTTTAAAGGCCAGCAGTGAGAAGTTAGAGAGTAAATGCCAACTGATAGACTACCAAACAATTATTTCAAAGTTATATGAGTCGTAAGTTAGAAATACTAACCTGGGGCAGCAATCAACACAAAAAACAAATGAAGAAAAGGCATGATTTAACTTGGAAGCCTGTTGGCTCTTCGAAGACACTTTACTCCAGCTGCACCTTTGCTGACTTCTGGGGAGTTCACCCCTTGGTAAGGAGTCTTCCCAGGAGAAACACTGTGTCTCCAGGCATCCTCTATACACTTCCCCTGACACAGTTCTTGCTGAATGACCTGTAACGTGATACCTCCTTCTCTCAAAAGGGCAAAAGCTTCAGCAAGAGGATTTGCTTGAGCCAGGTGGAAAAGCCCCCAGTTGCTATTTCCCCAAATGCAAAGTCTCCCAAATCCTGGTAAAACTGGGGTGGCCAGAATTAGTGAGGACTCTTCAGGAAACTCATGTATCAAAGGATTCTGCTTAACAATGATTCCAGGTCACTAAAGTGACATTGTCCTGCTCTACTCTATGTATTTACTTCACCCAGACTTGGAATAAAAATACAGAATCTCAGCTTACCAAGTTTGCAGAGGGCTTACAAGTTGCTAGGCAAGGTTAGTATGCAACTAGATAGCAAGAAGATGCAAAAACAGTCTAATAATGGGCCAGGAGCCAAATGAATGCTTGTGAGTATGTTTAAGTTAAAGCTTAGGGGAAAATCAGCTTTAGGAGCACTGATGGGAGAGACCTGGCTGAACAGAGAGTTAACATGAAAGCATCTCTGGAGGCAGCAAATTGGTGACCCACAGGCTAAAGATGGCCTGCAGATCACATTTTTAAATGTGCGAGGCTTCTTAAAGATTTGAAGTTCAATAGAGTTGGATTGGTCCAGTACTCTACAGTTCACCACAATTCCCACCCCTCCCTTTTACACCCCACCCACTGCTTCTCACATTTCCCTACTTGGCTCCTGCGGGTATTCATGTTTGCAATCTCTGACTTAGAGGTTTCGATCAATTGCTATCTCAATAGGAGTCAACTGTTGTCATGGTTACCTGAATAGGATTATGCAATCTCAGACATATTCAATGGAAGAATAATGTTGAGAACAAGGGAGACTGTGTTTTGACCAGATTTTGTCCTGCTACAGCTGGCTTTTTGGCTTTTCGGAGGGACATTTACAAATAATGTCCAGGGAATGATCACACAGGAATAGCTCCAAGCCATGTCCTGTGAAAGGTGGTTGATAAAGAGAGTTAACTGATGGGGGACTCCTGAATGGGTGCCCTTCTCTTTAGTTCCACTGTTCCCCCTTTAGTTAGACCCCTGGGCTACAGCAACAACTTAACACCCCAACTGAGTATCTCCTGTCTAGTCACCCCCTATAGTAGGCTGTTCTTGCATTACTATAAAGAAATACCCAAGACTGGGTAATTTACTAGAAAAAAGGTTTAATTGGCTCATGGTTCTGCAGGCTGTACCGGAAGCATGGCACCAGCATCTGTTTTTTGGGAGGCCTCTGAAAGCTCACAAACCTGGCTGAAGGCGAAGTGGGAGCTTGCACATCACCATGTGAAAGCAGGGGCGAGAGAGAAAGCGGAGAGTGCCACGCACTTTTAAACAACCAGATCTTGCAAGAACTCACTTGCTATCACGAGGACACTAACAGGGAATGGTACAAAACCATGGGTAAGAAACTGCCCCATGATTCAATCACTTCCCACCAGGCCCCACCTTCAACACTGGCAATTACATTTCAATGTGAGATTTAGGCAGGGACACATATTCAAACTGTATCATCCCCTATATCCCAGTTCATTTCAGGGACACATATCCAAACTGTATCTCCCCCATATCCCAGTCCATTTCAGTATTTAACTTCTTAAATATTGCCTGGATCTGCACACTTCTGGTACTCCTCACGCCCATCTGTTGCCGGCCTGGACCAGGTGCCTACCTAATGACTTTTCAACACTCACTTTTTCCTCCCCAGTGTATTCTCCAAGCTGTACACAGCAACATTTTAAAAACATATGCATAACTATGCCTTCCTCATGTCGCCTATGTTCCCACCACATTGGTCTTCTTCCTGCCCTCAGACATGCGTGGTTTGCACCTGCCTGTGAACATTTGCTCATGTGGTTTTCTGTCTTTGAAATACCTCTCCCACATCTCTGCATAGTTTGTCTCTTTTTCAACATTAAATGTCTCACTTCAAACACCACCTCCTTAAGAGATCTTTCTTGATCATTTTGGAGGAGTGCCCACTCCCAGTCACTTTCTACTACATTTTTCTACTTTCTATTTGTTTGTTTTTTCTTTCTTTCTTTCTTTTTTTGACAGAGTCTTGCTCTGTCGCCAGGCTGGAGTGCAGTGGCCTGATCTCAGCTCACTGCAACCTCTGCCTCCTGGGTTCAAGCAAAGAGGCGTGAACCTGGGAGGTTCTCCTCCCTCATCCTCCTGAGTAGCTGGGACTACAGGCATGCGCCACCATGCCCAGCTAATTTTTCTATTTTTAGTAGAGATGGGGTTTCACCATGTTGGCCAGGATGGTCTTGATCTCTCGACCTCGTGATCCGCCCACCTGGGACTCCCAAAGTGCTGGGATTACAGGCGTGAGCCACCAGGCCCGGCCTGTTTTTCTTTTTATTTATTTATTTTTTATTCTTTTTTCTTCTTTTTCCTTTTTTGATTTTGTTTTTGTTTTTCTATTTGTCTCATAGCATTCTTTATCAGTACCTGAAACAATTTTCTATTGGTTAACATATTTGGTGTCTGTGTCCTCCACTAGAATTTTAATTCCTCGGCAAGGATTCTAGTCATTTTCTTCACAACTGAATTTCATTTCCCTGAATAAATATATGAACAAGTTCCCTAAAAGCCCTCAGTAAGCCTGTAATCCCAGCACTTTGGGAGGCTGAAGCAGGTGGATCACCTGAGCTCAGGAGTTCGAGACCAGCCTGAGCAACATGGTGAAACCTCTTTTCTACTAAAAATACAAAAAATTAGCTGGGCATGGTGGCACGTGCCTGTAACCCCAGCTACTCAGGAGGCTGAGGCACAGGAATCGCTTGAACCCGGAAGGTAGAGGTTGCAGTGAGCCGAGATGGTGCCACTGCACCCCAGCCTGGGTGACAGAGTAAGATGCTGTTTCAAAAAAAATAAATAAATAAACAAACCAAAAAAACCTTAACAACTCCCCATTGCTCTGAAGATCAAGACCAATATCTTTAATTTGATCTATAGGACTCAAGAGGTTTGGTCCTCCCTCCAGCTTATCATACACATCTACCTCTTTGCTCCAGCCATCCTAGCTTTCTTCCACATTTTCTTTTCTTATTTTTTTTTTTTTTTTTTTTTTTGAGACGGAGTCTCGCTCTGTCGCCCAGGCTGGAGTGCAGTGGCGCGATCTCGGCTCACTGCAAGCTCTGCCTCCTGGGCTCACGCCATTCTTCTGCCTCAGCCTCCTGAGCAGCTGCGACTACAGGCGCCTGTCACCACGCCCGGCTAATTTTTTGTATTTTTAGTAGAGATGGGGTTTCACCGTGTTAGCCAGGATGGTCTCAATCTCCTGACTTCGTGATCCGCCCGCCTCGGCCTCCCAAAGTGCTGGGATTACAGGCGTGAGCCACCGCGCCCGACAGCTTTCTTCCACATTTTCAAAGACTTTGGGCTTCTTCCACCTCCGGGCTTTGGCACACGCTGTTTCATCTGCCTGGATCACACAAATTTTCACACAATTGGCTCTTTTCCCCGTTCAGCATTCAGGACCAATGACTTCATTGGACAGGCTTTCCTAACACCCCATCTAAAGTCACTCCTCATCCTCAGTCACTCTATCCCATCGTCCTCTTTTACTTTTTTTCATAACATTTACTACCAGCTGAAATTAAAATGTTCATTTCCTTGTTTGTTACCTGCATCTCCCACAGCATATTAACTTATATGAGTTCAGAGATTTTGTGTATGTTGTTCACTGCAGTATCCCTGGTGTCTAGGGTGGTGCCTGGCAACCACCAGGCAAATATTTGTTGAATAACTGAATGACTCAAAGAACCTTGGGAGGTAGCAGTTATTAATCCTGTTTTAAGAACGAGAAAATGAAGGTCCAAAGAGGTTTTTGTTACCTGCCCAAGGACTCATAAGCTTGGAAGGGGTAGATCTAGAACGTAAATCCAGACACAGCTCAAAATTGATGTCTCTCTATACTCTCTTTCCACCCCATCCCATTCCTTCTAGTTCTGTCATCTGCTTCAGGACTCCTCTGGGAACCTAGAAGTTTTGTCACAGATGCCACAGCAGCAAATGTTTCAGCCTATTACATACACATGTACATGCAGACATGCACACACAGAGACATGTGCATAGACACCCATGCACAAATAAAAAACAGCTCTCTTTCCTAGCATAACATTCATCTCATTCATCTACATAATTGGTGAAATACAACAGAATTAAGACAGGAGTGCCAATAATTGCATGAAAAATATTGCCCTCTCGCTAAAGAAAATATTCATGTATTCATTTATTCAAGCACCTATTATTTATTGTGCTCTGAGGATGCCAACAGATGAGGAAAAACAGACCAGGGAGGAGCATATGTCCATTTGGCCAAGGCATATTAGATATGCTCTACTTCAGCGTTTCCCAAATAAGAGACAGAGGAATATCTGCACCCACTCTCCTAAAATACGGATTCCTGGATCTCATTCCCTGCTGAATGAGATCTCTTTCACTTGAATTTTGCCATAAAACTATGGCTTGGGCACTATGAGTAGTCCCACTTTAGGGATGAGAAAACAAGCATGGATAGGTTAAAATGAATTGACCATGGTCGCATAACTAAGCTAGAAATGAGAACTCAGGCATAATTCCCAAATTGACTCTCTTAGCCCCTCAACATTATACACTTCATTCCAGACCATTTTAAAGCTCTTTTCCCCAGTGCTGAAACATACAAGACCCTCACTACTCCAAGTGCAGTCTGGCATCATCGGCGTCACCTGCGGGTTTGTTAGGAGTGCAAATTCTTGGATCCCACCCCAGATATACTGTATCAAAATCTGCATCTTAAAAAGACCTCCAGGAAATTTGTGTGCACTTGAAAGCTTGAGAAGTATGCTCCAGATTATTGATTAATGCAAATACAGAAAGCAGAGTAATTCCTGTAACTCCCAGAATCCTTCTAGAGGTTTTCTTGTTAAGCATCTAGTTATTTGACTGAACAACTCAAAGCGAGGTGACAGGAATAAATCCTAGTGTCTGCTGCCACCTTGTGGTAAGAAGTTCCATCCCAGGCAGAATTCGCTCTTCACCACGAAATAAATGGGGCAATGTTGGAAGGTAGGAGTGGATCAGGTCCTCAGTTTAGCAATGTACTTTGAGAGACCACTACAAAATTCCAAGCTGTAATGAAAACCACCCTTGGGGTACATTTTGAGATGGCCAAACAACAACTGGCTTTGTCATATGTGTCCCACAGGACAAGAGAACATTCACCAGCTGTAACTGAGAGATCTAACAGAAGCTCAACTGGTGTTAATCAACAGATCGTTGGTATTCCTATAGGTCCCTACCCCTTCGAAGTTCAAAGACACACTTCTGAATGTGGTGGTCAATTAGTGCATGGGTGTTTTTTGTTGTTGTTATTTTGTTGTTGTTGTTGTTGTCCTATCCAAATGCCAGTGTTGAGGCAATCAGATCACCATTTCTGCATTTGCCTCGTTCAAGAATCTGTGAAGTGTTCCACAAAGGTCCATGGAATTTCACACAGCTCTGTCAAATACATCATTGGTGACCTCTGTGAAGTTGCAAACAGGGCCAGTCCCACAAATAATGTCTCTTAACACTTGGAAGGGAATAAGGGAAAGACTCTAAAAATTTCCTACGTATTTTATTTCGAATAGCCCACACCTTGACAGTACATTCAGTCACTGGCTGATTTTGTATTGAAGTCTGTAAATTCAAGAACTAAAACCATCCAAAACAGCTACTACAGGTGAAGTTGACAGCAATGGCCCACCCTCAGCTGTATCTACCAGAACCCTTTAAGATTGCCTATGGAAAAGTTGGACAGTACCGAAGATTCCAACAACTCAAGAAGAAAAATGGCTCATTCAAAAGGAAGAGGGTAGAAAGGTAACAGATATTCATTTCCTTTTCTATCAAATGAGAGTCTTTGGGTTTGGCATAGTGGCATGTCCTTTTAAGCACTGCATTTAGAAATGAAGACTCTGGATGGATTGGCGAGGAGGGTACTGCATTGGATCCAGAAATCTAGTGCAACAATGTAAGCTTCATTTTATGATCAGAAACGTCTTAATTGTAACAGGGAAAACCTTTCCTTTCCACTTGAAATTGAGTTTCAATGTGGCATAGGAGACTAAAATAAGTACAGATCCTATGTTGATATTTCAGCATCAGAATTTTGGACATCTCACGTCCCACGAAAATACTATTATTTTGAAAAGTCATTAGTGCATTCTTCAAAATAGGTCCACGACCGGTGCTTTCTTTCTCCTATCCCAGTAATTTGGGCTGCTGAAATATGTGCTAATCACATTTCACTATGGACACATTGTTTAATGTAACATTAAAACTACCTTAGACCTACTATTTTTTGCCAACGACAAAACCATACACACAGGTATGAAACATCCAAAATATAATATATTTTAATTTGGAAAGTCAGTGTGGTGATTTATTTTCCAATTTCTTTGGGCTTCTCTCTTACCAGGTCCATGGGCTATAGCTCAGACATGTAGAAGTGAGGTGTTTTAATGAGTCCTGTAAGCATCAAAGACCAAGCTTATGAACTTCCATGGACAAAATAAAATACTGCAGAGATTTCCACTTTCAGTGAAAAGTAGGAGCTCCGGGGGAAGGAATCCAACCAAATAAATTCGGTACCAACACAAAAATATTGAAAAACTTCAGAAGGGGAGGGTTCTGCTCATATCAGAAATTGCAGCAGTTGTGTTCCTAGGCTCTGGAGCTAAATCACCTTTGTTAATTACGTTTTTGATAGACTGGGGATGAGAGTGGGGAGGATGGGAATGGGAAACACCTTCTAGAGATTCTGAGACCACTTAGAACAGGGCTTTTAACATGGGTGGTCTTCGAAATTCCTGAATCTCCTGAAATTGTATTTGCATTGTTCTGTGTCAGAGTATGTGTATGTGTGCACATGTTTATAGTAGTAGAATCACTTAAAAATTAAATTATTATTAAAGGAGTCTCAGAGGGGTCTACGGGAGATTAATCCTAGCCCATAAGTTATCTTTGGGCAAATTAGGAAATGGTGCTCCCTCCTCAGGACATTTTACTGCCATCTGCCAGAAAATCATTGTAACTTTACACAAGTCTAAGGACGAAATTGAATAGCACCCCCTAGAAGTCGTATATGTGTAATTTGCAGAACCCTGCCCTTGGTCCCAGAAGGGAGGCTGCTAGCTTCTCCCTTATTTTGCCCTCTAGTGTGGGCTCCCTCCTTGCCTTTTACATTTTCCCCACTGTTCTGATCCACATGGTAATAAAAAGTATCATTTATTGAATGCTTTTTAAGATTCCAAACACATGAATTATTTCCTTTTATTTTCATAATTCTGAAAAGATTATGCCCATTTTCAAATGAGAAGACCAACGCTTATAGAGGTTACATGACATGCCCAAGGTCACAGAGTTAGGAATTGTCCTGAGTTGAACCAATACCATTGAACTCCAGTGTCTAGGCTGTCACTGAACCACTTCCCATATATAATTACAGAAAAAGGCTGAATGATTTGGGTTCTGTTTAGAACAGTGTTTTCCTGGAGAGTAGTACATATGCTACTCATGGTATGTGAAATATTTTAGGTAATATATGAAGAACATTATTAATGGTTATAAATTTGTTTTAATCCATATTAGAAATATATGTTATATATTTAATATAATGTAATAGCATAATATAAAACCTGGGATTTCACCCAGAGAAATGAAAACTTACGTTCATACAAAACCTATACACAAATGTTTATGGCAGCTTTATTCATAATAGCCCCAAACTGGAAACAACCCAAATATCCTTCAATCGGTGAATAGTTAAACAAAATGTGGTACACTCATGTCATGGACTATTACTCAGCAATAAAAAGATATGAAGAATTAATACACAAAATCTGGATGAATGCCTAGAGAATTATGCTGACTGAAAAAAAGCATAGCTCAAAAAATTACATGATGTATATTTCAATTTACATAACATTCTGGAAAGGACGAGAATTACGCAAACAGAAGACACACTCATGGATGCCAGTTTAAGAAAGGAGGGACCAGTGGATAGCGGATGTGGCTATAAAACATGAGGCATCTTGGTGTTACTGGAAATGTTCTGCATTCTGACTGTATCAATGTCAATATGCTGGTTGTGAAAATATAGTTTTGTAAGATGTCACCATTTGGGGAAACTACGTAAAGAGCACACGGAATCTCCCTGTATTTCTTTCTCTTTTTTTTCTTTTTTTTTTTGAGACAGAGTCTCGCTCTGTCGCCCAGGCTGGATTGCAGTGGCGCGATCTCAGCTCACTGCAAGCTCTGCCCGCCAGGTTCACACCATTCTCCTGCCTCAGCCTCCCAAGTAGCTGGGACTACAGGCGCCCGCCACCACGCCCGATTAATGTTTTGTGTTTTTAGTAGAGACAGGGTTTCACCGTGTTAGCCAGGATGGTCTCGATCTCCTGACCTCGTGATCTGCCCGCTTCGGCCTCCCAAAGTGCTGGGATTACAGGCGTAAACCACCGCGCCTGGCCCCCTCCCTGTATTTCTTAGAATTGCATGTGGAACTATAATGATCTCAACATCAAAATTTTAATTTAAAAAACACCGAAATTTCATGGATATTATTACTTTGGGTGAAGCTAACAAAAAACAGTTAATTGAGGAAGAATATTAGCTAATAATTGTATCACGGTATAGGTGATACTCTAGCGTAGTGGTTAACAACACAGACCTCAGGATCAGATAGATAATCTGTAAAATGAAGATAATAATATAACCTACCTCTAACAGTACTGTGTTTAAATTAAATAGCAGCCAGATTACTATAATTTGGTAACAAAACACCAATCTCTCCAAGCTTTAATTTCTTCATGTGTGAAGTAGAGATGAGAATATAAAGATTAAATTATGTTATACACATGAAAGCACTTGGAAGAGTGTTTAGCACACAGAAAGCTATCAGGAAATGTTGTCTATTGTTTAGTCTATTGTGTAAAATAAAATATGCCAAAATTATGAAGATGGTACACATAGTCACTATATATGAGCTTACAGTATGTTATCTAAATGAGTGTTTTATGTAAATGCAGTATTTATGGGGCCTTGGAGGTTACTCCTTATTGACTACCCTAGCAGACTCTCTCATCTTTTATTACTTTCACTTTGAAACTGCCAAATCTAGCAAAAACCGTTTCAAACTATCATTGAAATAAGATTGCCAGTTTGCCAATATAAGTTAATGGATTCCAACAGTCAGACCTGGATTGAAGTCTGCATTCAGCCCTTGGTCAATTAATTTAACCTATGTCTCAGTTTACTGATAAGTAAAATGAAGATAACAATATAACCTACCTCTAACAGCACTGTGTTTAAATTAAATAGCAGCCAGATTACTATAATTTGGTAACAAAACACCAAGTAGCTGCTTTGGCTTTATTTTTCTGTGATTTGATTCTTGGTCTTCAATTTCTTTTTTTTTTTCTGAATTGTATAATGGGTTCACATTTGAAGTTTGTGTTTTAATGATTTAAATTTTTCACTTTTAACTTTACAGTTTCCCTAATATGAACCATTTTTATTTTGTTTAGATGGCACAGAGCTGTGTCTACCAACTTACTAAAACAAAATGTATTGGTCCCTAAAGACGAATCATCCAGTGATAGTGACATGGGATTTCATGAAAGCCAGCAAAATCAGAAAACTAATTTGAAGACAAAAGTGAAGACTGCTTTTGGGAGGATGCTGTCCTACAAGTATAGAAGCAAGCCAGCAAGTGCCAGCCAAGAGGGCTCCACTGACCACAAGGAAGCCCTCCTGTCAAACACGCAGAGCCTTCGAATCCCTAGGATTGTCAAGGAGTTTCCATCTCCCAAGTTATTTACAGCAAAAATGAGAAAGCTCTCAGAGAATGGTAATCAAATTTGGGCAATTTGTCTTTGGGTTGAGGCCAAGAGGAAGAGTGAAATTAGGATGGATTATCTCGCTACACCAGTATGGTATCCCTGAGGAGCTTGTCTGAAATGCAGAATCTCAGGCCCTACCTGGGACCTTCTGAGTCAGAAGCCACACTTTAGCAAGATCCTCAGTTGGCTTGTATGTTCATACCGCTTTGTGTGTGTGTGTGTGTGTGTGTGTGTGTGTGTGTGTGTTTAGATGGAATCTCGCTCTATCACCCAGGCTGTAGTGCAGAGGCATGATCTCAGCTCACTGCAACCTCTGCCTTCCGGGTTCAAGCAATTTTCCTCCCTCAGCCTCCTGAGTAGCTGAAACTACAGGAGCGTGCCACCACGCCCAGCTAAGTTTCGTATTTTTACTAGAGATGGGGTTTCACCATATTGGCCAGGCTGGTCTTGAACTCCTGACCTCGGGTGATCCATTTGCCTCGGCCTCCCAAAGTGCTGGGATTACAGGTGTGAGCCACCACGCCTGACCTTGCTCATACCTTTTCAGAAGCACTGAATTGGATTGCCTTGGAGGTTCCTCCCAGTTCAATTAAACAGTGTTCTAATCAGTTTAAAGTCACTGTTTATTTAAATATATATGTGTGTGTATATTCATATATACATGTATATATTTATTGGAAAGTCAAACACAAGGGGGATTTTTGGTTTTGTTTCTGGAAAAAGTAGTGAGGCAGACTTTTACATGGCTACTTCTAACAGTGGAGGGGGTAGTGAGAATTAAATGAATAAAATGTATAACTGGTAAGTCATAAAGAATGCTCACTTTTATTGCATCTACTTTCTATGTACTGTGTGAAAGAATCAATATTTGAACTGTTAACTTTAAGTCGTCTTTGCAACTAGTAATAATGCCATTTGGCATCCTATGAGTCATGACTAACAATACTACCAATGTTTGCATTGTCGTCTGTAGCTTTCAAAAAAATAAATGGAGTCTAGGCCGGGAGCAGTGGCTCACGTCTGTAATCCCAGTTCTTTG
Source organism: Nomascus leucogenys (assembly GCF_006542625.1). Lineage (NCBI taxonomy): Eukaryota > Metazoa > Chordata > Mammalia > Primates > Hylobatidae > Nomascus > Nomascus leucogenys. The sequence continues at coordinate 76,708,513 of NC_044401.1, read as the reverse complement.
GAAGGCCAAAGCGGGTGGATCACTTGAGCCCAGGAGTTTGAGACAAGCCTGGGCAACATGGTGAAACCATCTCTACCAAAAATACAAAAAAGATTAGTCAGGCATGGTGGCATGTGCCTGTATTCCGTACTAGGGGAGCTGAGGTGGGTGAATCGCTTGAATCTGCGAGTCGGAGATTGCATGAGCCGAGATTATGCCACTGCACTCCAGCCTGGGCGACAGAAAGAGACCCTGTCTCAAAAAAGAAAAGAAAAGAAAAGAAAAAGTCTATTTTTATAGCACTTTTATATTTACAGAAAAATTGAACAGAAAATGTAGAGTTCCCATATATGCCCTCCCTTCCCTGATTCCCATAGCTCCTATTATTAACATCTTGCTTTAGAGTGGTACATTTACAATCAATGAACCAATATTGATATATTACTATTATTAACTGAAGTTATGGTTTACATTAGGGTTCCCCCTTTATATTGTGCAGTTCTGTGGGATTTGACAAATACCTACTTTTATGTCATACCCTATCATAACATGCATCCACCATTACAGTATCATACAGAATAATTTCACTGCTCTATATACCCTCTGTAGCTTTTTAATGTCCTTCACAGCACAGAATCAGGAAACACACAGCTCTTATAGTATATGTAAATATACATACAACCTCACATTTTACACACCATGATCAGGCAACAAAACTGATGTGTGCTTTTTCCAGGAAAAAAAAAAAAAAAAAACCTGATGGTTTCCAGTCAACTACTTTCAAACAAACTCTGTGTTCTGGAAAAAGCAGTCACTAATACAAGCATCCAAGCATCTAGCAACTACGTGGTATGGATTGAGCTGTATATTTCTGTTGGAAATAACAAAGAGGATATGCTTCTATATTGCTGGGGCTGGAATTGAAGAATCCAGCAGAAAACAGAGGATCAAATTTCTACTCTTAATCTGTGCACTGGTTTATTTTTATCTTAGTTAGAATAACAAATATCAACTAAGATTTCTCCAGAAAACATGCTCATCCTTTAGGATGTAGCTCAAACATTAATACCCTTTGTTGTGGCCCAAAATCAGTTGCTCTTCCCTGCTGACCTTCAAAACATGTTTTTATCTATTTAACAAATATCTGCTAAGTACTTATTACATGACAGCCACAATATTTGGGATAGAGTAGCACATAGAACAGACATAGTCCTCCCTCGTGGAGTTATAGCATAGAGGGGCTTTCAAACATGCAGAAAATTACATTTGTTCCAAAGGAGCACAGGATGCTATTGAAAGAAATCATGGGTGCTCTAACTTTAGGGGAGGGGTCTCAGGAAAGACTTCCCCAAGGAAGGGACAACTAAATTGAAATCTGAAGGATGTCTAAGACATAAGGATGGCTTACACAAGGTGGAGGGGGGAGAATAGTTTCCCAGGAATAAGGGAGAGCATGTTCAAGTCACAATATCAAGAGCATCAGGCACAATTAGGAAATGAGGGAAATCCAGTGGAGGCTGGAACACAGAGAGCTAAGGAGAGGCTGGTTGAATTAGGTAGTAAGGGTGCCTGTCATAGGACACATTGAGAATTTTTAACTTTCTTCTAAGGGTGATAAGAAACCATTGGATACTTTCAAGCTAGGGATTTATATAATCTGATTTGCATTCTTAAAAGATAGCTTTGGCTATCTTTTAGTGTAGAGTGGATTGGATGAGGGTAAGCGCAAATGCAGGAAGAACAATAAGCACCCGTACATTCTTTCAGGCAAGGAATGACATTAGCTTGGATTAGTCATGGCAGTGGGAATGGGGAGATAAAGGGAGAAATAAGCATAGGTAGAAGTTACAACAGTTGGGGAAGAGTTGGACAGTGAAGGGTGGGGGAGAGGGAAGAATTTCTGGATTGAGCACTTGCTTTGAAGGTGGAGGCATCATAAACTAAGATAAGGAGCAATGGACCTGGATTGAAAAATAAGTCGTGAGTTCCAGCTAGACTTGCTGACTTGAGGTCCCTGCCAAATAGCCAAGTGGAAGTGTCAAGTAGGCTAATGTATTCATTGAGGTCTGAGGCTCCCAGAGAAGTCCTTATCAATGGACTTTAAGCAACAAGATGATTTTAGGTGTGCACACAGCATGAAGGAACAGTGTAACACACAGCAAATTGCAAACACCCTTTCCCCAATGCTGTCATCCTTTTGAATACATCAAGGAAAATGTCTCATTTAGTGACCCCCTTTTTTAAGAAAAAGAGAGTACCTGTAGTCCCAGCTGCTCGAGAGGCTGAGGCAGGAGAATGGCCTGAACCCGGGAGGCGGAGCTTGCAGTGAGCCCAGATCACGCCACTGCACTCCAGCCTGGGCGACAGAGCGAGACTGTCTCAGAAAAAAAAAAGAAAAAAGAAAAGAAAAAGAGAGTAACCCCAGGTTTAGTGCCTTCTGCAAAAAATAACATAGTTTTGTTTTTAGCATAGTAATTTTAATGCCTATTTATGATACTAGTCTTAATTTATGGTAGTGTTTTACAGTTTCCTTTATAAATACATTTATGGAGTTAAGAACTGAATTGATATGTTTTAAAATGCTAAAGAATCCAAAGTTCACCTGGCTCCTGGATATAGGAAAGACAAATCAATGGTAGGTAAATGATGGAGCCTTGAGCCACATTTCTTGAAAATACATAGAAAAATTGCTTTAATCCACAATGAATACCCAAGGGAGGGCCTTGCATGTTAGAGGGTTACTTTTCTAATTCTACAATGGTTCAGGGGAAAAACTTAAATCTCAAAGAGAGACAGAGGTGGCTACCTTGTCAAAGACTGGGTTGGTGTCCACTTACGTCATGACCATAACAAAAGGCAAATGTGTGCAGGAGAAAGTGTAAGATTGGGAAGAGCAAATCAATTTTTTATTTTTAACTCTAAAGAAAAAAAGCTACTGAAGCAGCATGTGATGCTGTCTTCTAAGAATACTGTATTTTTAATAGGAAGAATGTGTTCCTCATTGTGATCCTTACAGATTCCTTTTTCCCCCTTTCTCGAAGCGACTATACAACTTGATGTTGTCGAGGCAGAGACAGAGGAGATAACCCAGGGAAACACACTCCTTCGGGCCAGGAGAACCACCAAGCGGTTATCTGTGACATCTCTTCCTTCAGGACTGCAAAAGGTAAAACGCTAAACGAATTTGCCTCTGAAGACTTACACATAACTCAATGTCTAGAGATTTTGCAAAAACCAAGTTCTCTCCTACCATGAGTCCTCCACAATAAGCCCTTTAAATCTGCTGCTTCTGTCTCCTCTCCAAGAATTTAGGGTACTCTCTGGGTCAGATTCTTCTACTTCTAAGCTCAAACTGTTCAGCTTCTACTACATCTGGGCAACAGTGGAGTTTGGATTCTTATAACTGACTTTCTCACTCTTCAAATGTTAGTATATTAGCACTCTGGCCTATCTGTGCATACTATGTGGAGTGTAACTCATTAGACCAGCACTGTCGAATGGAACTTTCTGTGGAGATGTAAGTATACATTGTCCAATATAGTAGCCGTTAGCCACATTTGGCTTTGAGACTTTGAAATGTGGTCAGTGCAACTGAGGAACTGAATTTTTAATCTTAATCTTCATTGAAACTGAAATGTAAATAGCCATATGTACAACACAGAAAGTGCAGCGTAGATTATCTAGGACTCTCCAAACCAATGCTTTTACTTATCCATAGGTAAGCATGGATTTTTTTGTGCGTGTTTGTTTGTTTTGAGACAGAGTCTCACTCTGTTGCCCAGGCTGGAGTGCAGTGGCACAATTTCAGCTCACTGCAACCTCCGTCACCTGGGTTCAAGTGATTCTCTTATCTCAGCCTCCCATCTAACTGGGACTACAGGAGTGCACAACCATGCCTGGTTAATTTTTGTATTTTTAGTAGAGACAGGGTTTCGCCATGTTGGTCAGTCTGGTCTCGAACTCCTGGCCTCAAGTGATCCACCTGCCTTGGTCTCTCAAAGTGCTGGAATTACAGATGTAAGCCACCGTGACCGGCCATGTATGTATGTTTGATCCTAAATTGCCCAGACTATTTTTCAAAAATAGAACCATGAACTATTATTATTTTAGATATAAGACTTACCTTAAAGCTATGTTCCAAACTCTAAGTGCTTTAAAAATATCAACTCAGATAATCCTTACAACAGCCCTATAATGTAGGTAGCAATATTATTCTTATTTTAGGGATGGTACTGAGAGTTTAAGTAATTTGCCCACGTAAGTGACAGAGCCAAGTTTCAAACCCGGGAACACCTGGCTCTAGAGTCCTTCGTAGTAATTGCTATGCTATAGATTAACTGTACTGTCCAATATGCTAGTCAATAGCTACATGTCACCACCTATGTTAATTAAAATTAAATAAAATTAGAAGTGCGGTTCCCCAGTTGCACTAGCTATGTTTCAAATGGCCAATAATCACACCTAGTTAGTGGCTGTCCTATACAGCACAGATAGAGAACATTCCCATCTTCACAGAAAGTTACAGTGAACAGTGCTGCTCTGGAACACCACTGTCAGAGTGCACTGATATTAGTTTTGATTTTTTGCCTTTTGTGTGCTAGGTTCGTATTCATTGTGCCCCTATTATGTTTTAGGCAGTTTGTAGGTTTGGGGGGTATAGGGTGATCCAATGGACATGGTCTTGCTTCTGTGGAACTTACAGTCAAATAGAGGAGACAGACATTAAACCATAGCACCACACAGCAGTGGGGTAAGGGTAATCTTTTGAACAAATGTTGCTGGAACAAGTGGGCATTCATATAGAAAAAAATGAAAATTGATCCCTATCTCACACCATATACAAAGATTAATTTCTGTTCAGTTATAGATTTGAGTGGAAAAGGCAAAAATCTTAAAACTCCTGGAGGACAATAAGAATATCTTCATGACTTCAGGACAGAGAAACACTTCTTAGGACACACATAACAATAATCATAAAGACAGAGCAATTTGGCTATGATTAAGAATTTCTGTCCATCAAAGGTGTTAGATCAGAGGTTGTCAACTAGCTATAAAAATGTTTTGTTTAGCCCTCAGAATGTTCTCAAAAATATATTTGAATTGACTGGGTGTGGTGGCTCATGTCTGTAATCCTGGCACTTTGGGAGGCTGGTGAGGGAGGATCACTTGAGCTCAGGAGGTTGATACCAGCCTGGGCAACATGGCAAAACCCCATCTCTACAAAAAAAATATAAAAATTACCTGGGCATGGTGGTACACACTTTTAGTCCCAACTCCTCAGGAGGCTGAGGTGGGAGGATCACCAGAGCCCACAGAGGTCGAGGCTTTAGTGAGCCATGATCATGCCACTGCTCTCCAGCCTGGACAACAGAGTGAGACCTCATCTTAAAATATATATATGTATTTGAATTAATTGTCTACATTTAAAAATTAGGATATTTCTAATACAATTCTGGGTTTTCAACTTTCTTTTGAAAAATAAAAAGATTTGAAAATACTAGGCCAATTCCTCATGGCAACAAGCAGGAGCTGCACCAGGGTACTGCAAGAGGTGTGGTCTCTTCAGTCCATACCAGCCCCAACTAGTCCTGCTTTACAAAACTTGCCTAGGCACTAGATTTTACCATAGTTGTATTCAATAAACACAGACATAACGTAGTAACTGCCAAGTATGCTACTATGCTAGGTGCTTAACAGGAAAAAATACTGGGTTTTATGAAAGAGAAAAAAGAGGGGTCTTACTTTAGATAGATCGGGGAAGATTCTGCAAGTGACATTTGAGCTGGGCAAGCTGGCAGGGTAGCAGTGGTTCAGCAGACTCCATTTGTAAAGGCAAAGGGTAGGACCCAGATGTGGTCCCATATCCTACTTTGTGTAGGTCTCACAATAGTCCTAATGCTAATTATTAAGCACAAGGGGAAGGAAGAGTAAACTCAGTAAGACTAAAAAGGGCATATTAGCTTGGAGCCATGACCTGGGAATGATTTCCAATTGCAACACTATATTAGGACAGGTACTTGTAACCAGTAAGCCAGGGACAATGGGAAAAGTATCAGGCATGGGGTGAAAAGAACCCAGAGCTTTCTTTTTATGTTTGAAGACATGACTGCCGTGAAAATAAGGAAACCTGCAGAAACGAGACCAAATTAACAACTAGATCCACTGATAATGAGCTTTCTGGGGCACTGGTCCACAACGGCCCCACACTCTCACTGTGCTCAGCAGCTGCAGAGGCAATTTCTTCTTCCCCTTATGAATGACCTGCTTTTTCCCTGATGCTGTATATTCTTTCAGAGCCAGACAATCTCATTTCTCTGCACCCTATAGATCTCTTCAAAGAGAGCTCTAAGCACAAAGAAGATACTTGGGGTGTGGAGAATAATATGAATACAGTCTCCAATCCAATATTGTTATGTGGCAAATGTTCAGTTTATAAGATAATGTCCCAAGGGTGAGAACTCTTGTTTAAGCACCATCACATAAATAATGTTGGTAGTTCCTAATCTGATGTGTTTTGCATTTTTACCATAGGGGCCATATTCACCAAAAAAGAGACCATACTTTCCAGCACTTAAAAAAAAGAAGCGTGGCATGGAAAACATCCTTCGAAAATCAGACTTGACAGTAGGAAAGCTTCAAATGCAGGTAGTGGACAAAGGCTTTTAACTTTTGAGTCTCAGAAGCATCAGACAGCCAGGCTTAAGCAAATGCACAGCCCTGCTAGACAGCATGGTTGTGGGATGAAATTAATGATTAGCATTAAGAAATAATGTTAGCAAGGGGGGCATTCTGAAAGTGGCTAAAGGATTGCTAAGGACACCTAGGATGATGGTGTGTATCTGATAAATATTAAATGAATTCAATTAAAATGAAGGCATATACATAGGTTTCTTTTCAGAAGAACTGAGATCGTCTTTATCACTGGGTGGTAAATGTACGCTTTCAAGCTCCATTTGCTATGACTTGAATTAGAATAATATTTTAAGACTTGCAAAATGTCCACCAGTTCCAGAACTCTTCTCTCAGGAAAAGCAACTATCCCTTTGATTTTGACAAGGCTTTCCAACACATGGCTTCATTTCTTTGTATTTATCTGTCATAGGTGGATGACCTCATAGAAACAGTGACTGATAAATCCATGAAGCTATTGGCCCAAAGACATGCTGAGCTTCAACAGTGTGAGTTTCTGGGGGATGAAATTCTTCAGTCTTCTAAACAGTTCCAGAGGATATCCAAGAGAACCATGATGAAGTATAAATTTAAAAATGTGTGTTCCCCATGTACCTGCTGCTGCTTCTGACTTTGTTCCTGATTCTTTAAAAGTTATCTTCCCCAGGCTGGGCATGGTGGCTCATGCCTGTAATCTCAGCACTTTGGGAGGCCAAGGCGGGTGGATCCCTTGATGTCTGGAGTTCAAAACCAGCCTGGCCAACATGGTGAAACCCTATCTCTACTAAAAATACAAAAATTAGCCAGGCGTGGTGGCGGGCGCCTGTAATCCCAGCTACTCGGGAGGCTGAGGCAGGAGAATTGCTTGAACCTGGGAGGCAGAGGCTGCAGTGAGCTGAGATCACACCACACTGCACTCCAGCCTAGGTGACAGCACAAGACTGCATCTCGAAAATAAATAAATAAATAAAAGTTGTCTTCCAAGAGATTCTTATCTTCTGGTACTTAATCCTGAATAAATCTCTCTAGTGAATTAATCAATGGGGGTGGGGATACGAAGGCAGCATTTAAAAAAAAATTCTACCCAATAGTCCTTTAAAAAATAAATAACTTTTTTGAAAAACTGGTATTTGGGACACAGTGGCTCACGTCTATGCTCCCAGCACTTTGGGAGGCTAAGGTGGGTGGGTCGCGTGAACCCAGGAGTTTGAGACCAGCTTGGGCAATATAGTGAGAATCTGTCACTACGAAAAATTTTTAAAAATTAGCTGGGTATGGCGATGTGTTGCCTGTAGTCCCAGCTACTCGGGAGGCTGACATAGAAGAATTGCTTAAGCCTGGGAGGTCAAGGCTACAGTGAGCTGTGATCAAGCCACTGCACTCCAGCCTGGATGACAGGGCAAGACCCTGTCACAGAAAAGAAAAAAAAAGAAAAATGGATTTTTAATTCTGAGTCAATATAGGCAAATTTTTGTCTCATAATTCTTACTAATAATGGAAAATAAAAACATTTGTCACAGCATAGCAATTCTGCAAAGAAATTTCTCCCATGACTTGCCAGATGAAATTAGAGGAAGCATTTATAGGTATTATGACACTTTTAATATGACTACAACTGAGCTAATTTTAAACTTTCATTTTTAAAGATAAAAATTATTATTAAAATTACAAAAATGTAACATCATTAAGGTATGATTCATGCAAAGTGTCATGTTTCTGAACTAAAATAAATGGATAAGGATGGAGCTGAACAAGTATTACACATATAATGAAATACTTAAGAAAATTACAAGTGATTCAGCCTTAGCTTAATTTTTAAAAAGATTATAAATTCTTTATGCAAGACAATCTTTTTTATTTTTTTTAGACAGAATTTCACTCTTGTTGCCCAGGCTGGAGTGCAATGGCGCAACCTTGGCTCACCACAACCTTCGCCTCCTGGATTCAAGTGATTCTCCTGCCTCAGCCTCCTGAGTAGCTGGGATTATAGGCATGTGCCACCACACCAGGCTAATTTTATATTTTTTTTTAGTAGAGACGGGGTTGGTCAGGCTGGTCTCAAACTCCTGACCTCAGGTGATCTGCCCGCCTCGGCCTTCCAAAGTGCTGGGATTACAGGTGTGAGCCACCGTGCCTGGCCTATGCAAGACAATCTTAACAAACTATTTACTTCAAACAACTCTTCACTTTATCAATACATTTTTTTCTATTGAAAATGATTCCTAAAGAACAAAACAGTAGAGAAAACAGATCAACAAAACATTTGAGAACCATATTCCTCACATATTAAGGAGAGATATAGAAAGTAATGTGCATTATTTTACTTTGTATCTTATAATTACCTCTCATACCAGCGACTTTTAACAGCCTGGAACCTCTCTCCACAATAAGCATACACCACTAACATTTTGCATGTAATTTCACAGGTTCATGGTCCTCCTAAAGCCTCTTCCTAGACTCCGTTTTCAGAAGTGTAACCATTTCCAGAAATTGGCCCATTTTCCCATGTACATCCTAGAAATGCCAACTTCTAACAATTTTCAACTTATTTTGTAAGCCAATCAATGTTACCAGTTAAAAACTACCTAGAATATTAATGAGCACAAACATATGCAGCTTAAAAGCATGTTATTAAGCATTTTTGGATGTTGCTTCCTACCACTTAAGAATAAAAAACGCATTTTAATAAAAACAAATCTATACTGAAGTCATTTTCCTTTGTGTGAGGAAATATGAATGAAATACATTCATACTTAAAAACAGAGTATTGTACTGCCAAAACTTTAAATATCTCAAGAGCATACCACATTTTAAACACATTATGGTCATGTAGCTATTTCAATATTCCTAGGAGTGATGGGCAATTAGCCTGTCTATGGTTTAGGATCTGTTTCCATGCTTGCTTCCTGAGCTTCCTCTACCTCTGAGAGTTTTTCATCATCTGTAATTGAGAAGGAAACAAAAAACCTTAGTCAAGTTTGCCTATATTTTATATTCAATGAACACATGAAAACATGTTTATCCTTTATTAGCCAATACAATTACAGCAAAGATGGCTACTAGTTGAATCAGACTTTAAAATTTATGTGATAGATTTCACTTAAAAAAAAAAATCCGGGCAGGGTCTGGTGGCTCATGCCTGTAATCCCAGCACTTTGGGAGGTCAAACCAGGTGGATCACCTGAGGTCAGGAATTCAAGACCAGCCTGGCCTACATGGTAAAACCCCGTCTCTACTAAAAATACTAAAATTAGCTGGGTGTGGTGGCATGCACCTGTAATTCCAGCTACTCAGGAGGCTGAGGCAGGAGAATCACTTGGGCCTGCAAGGTGAGGATTGCAGTGAGCCAAGATTGTGCCACTGCACTCCAGCCTGGGTGACAGAGCAAGACTGTCTTAAAAAAAAAAAAAAAAAAATAAAGGGTCTTAGGCTATTCTTTAAAACAATCAGAAGATCAGATAACACAAAAATTTCCACTCGTTTACAGTGAATATAAAGAGCAAGTCTCCAGTTCCCCAAAGCACCCACTACTCAGTGGGTATGCAAATGTTCTTATGTACTGATTCCTTATTATTGCCTGCCTGGGTCCTGAGTTGTTACATTATAGTAATCAACTACAGTGAACCAAGAAAGATTCCAAATCTATCATCCATGAATTTTTCTTAATTTAAACCACTATGTATATCTTTAAATCCTGTATTACTACAAATTAAGACTTTTCTACACATATTCAAGAAAGTTGAACATGAGTACCTTCTAACGTCATCCAGCTAGCTATACTGTTCAGAAGTTGAAGGTATACTCTCTCTCCAAGATGTATATCTCAAAAGGTACATCCCTGGGTCATTTAAAAAATCTTCATAAACATTTATTTTGAGACTATTTCTACTTACTTTCCAATGTTTGCTGAAGTTCATGGATGGTACTAAGAAGAACGTGAAATTGTTTCCGTCTCAATTCCAGCTGTGTTAACAAGAAAAAAATTTATACAAATGACCTGTATATATAGATATATAGACAGACAGATAGATCACAAAGGCTAAATATATATACAAATACCTTATCTTCAACACTTTCTTTAATGTGTGAAAGATGCTCTAATTCTTTTCCCAGAGCCTCTAGTTCCCTGGAAATAATAAAACAGTGTTACATTTTGCTGAATGGGGGAAAAGAGTTTACAATTAATACCTAACTTTTAAGTTACTAGATAGGATTTTTAAAATAAAAAATAGGCTTATAAGGAGTTATAACACTCTGTTATCGTGAAACTTTTAAAGCTGAGGATGATTTCTTCTTAACTTCTAAATATGGACTTACTTTCATTAAAATTACATTTTTGGATCCATTTTTAAAGTACAGAAAAATACAGATAATAGAATAATAAGACCCAAGAAATGATACATATTGTGAAGTTTAACTTCAAGGGTTTTTTTTTTTTTGGTAAAATAAATAAAATATTGCCAATTAACTCGAAATACCCTTTGAATCTTACCCCTAGTCCTCTATCCTGGGCCTTTTTATCTCCTCTACCTCCCACTCAGGCAACTACTATATCATCCTAATTCTTTTTTATGCATATACTTGTATCCCTGAATAATACATAGTATTGGTATATAATATTTGAAAGGGGGTTCTAACTTTTATAAATGGTTATTATTCTGTATGTGTTTCAGGAATTTAAATATAATTTAAAATTTATTATGTGTCTTTTCACGGATTATGTTTTGAGAGCTGTGTTTTAAAAGGGTATAACTATTCTTTTTAACTGAAATTCAGTATTTTAATATATGAAGACCATATTCTATTTATCCATCGTGCTATTGATGCATATTACATGCAATTTATTTTAGACATATAGCTGGTAAGGTTAGAGGAAAATAAAATCTAACAGAGAAGTATGGGAAAATATAATATTGAATATCTGACCCCTCCTTTTGAAACATATTTCTTTCTGCAAAAATGAAATGCCTAGGGTAGTTTATGAGCATTTATGTATAAAGGTTAGTTCCTTTCAAAGTAAAGCTCTACACTAACTTACTTTAATGTCTCATGCCTGTCTGGATGGTGCTGAATCACTTTTGCCAAAGCATCATATTCTGAAACACATAAAAATATTTATCAAACTAAGGATTTTTTGAATGTGAATTATCAAAACAAAATGTGTAATATCACAAACCTCTCCTAATCACTTTCCTAGTACATCAAGAAATGAAATCACTGAAAGATGAGTATTGCCAGTTTCAGTTAACTGAGTTATAATGATACATAACATCAAAAGTGTTCCAAACACGGGTTTTAGCTCCCACTTTTTTCCATTTATATGTCCTGGACAGAAAATAAGAGTCAGCATAAGCATAAGCAAATTTAAGTTATTATTGATTATCAAATAGACTGATACTGAGAAGGATCTTACTCACTAGTTGTCCAAAAAATAAAATAAAATAAAATAAAATCAGTGAATATATCCTACCATTAATTTGAGTTGTTAGTCAACAGCAAATTACACTTTTTACTCATTCCAAAAGTTAAGATTTCAGAAACTTGGAAATAACTTAAAATTCAGGTTCTATTTTCTGCTCCACTGAGACCCCCAAGATAAGTCATGTAACTCCTGTTAAGCTTTCTTCTGAAGTGATGAGTGGCAGGATTTACTTAAAAGCCTCATTAACCAATGAAAACACTGCAAAATATTTTTAGATGACTTTAGAACTGATACTAACTTGGTATATGTTACTGTAAATAGGGCACCAAAACTTCACCATACATATTTTAAACTGAAAAAAAAAAAAACTTGTAAAAAGAGGAAATTAAGCTTCATCTTAATTAGTTCATTAAAAAGTGAAAATTCATTGTTTTAGAACTGAGCATATTAATGCAAAGTATGATTCCTTTGAATACAAATTTTTTGAATTACAAAATAATACATGCCCTATGTAAAACAAAATAAAACAAAACAAAAACAAAGAAAAGAACCTAAGCCATAAAAACCCACAACTTCAAAATAACCATTAACATTTTCTATTTTTTTTCTAGTTTTTCATATCAATGTAATACATTATATTTTTTATTTTTACTTTTCTTCAATTTACATTATAAGAAGAGCAGTGCCTCTAACATTAAAAATTATCTTGAAATAGTATTTAGGAACTACATAAGGACATACTCTAACTTAAAAAAAAGAGATTATAACAAAACTCAACTTTAACCTTCTTATTAGATATTCTAGGCAGTCTAGAAATGTTTGCTTGCTTTGTACTTAATGAAAACTCAGAGTTTAAATTCTTTTCCATTTTATTTTTTGGAAAGTAGCTCTATTAAACAAACAAAAAACCCAAACCATAAATCTAGTATATTTATGTAAATCGCCTCTGCTGATTAACCATAACATTATTTAGGCAGAAGGGTCCAAGATGGTAAAAATTTAATACTTAAGAAATACTGGGATAAGAAAAAAAAGAAAAACAGAAAAGAAATACTTGGATAATCAATGTAATCCAGCACAAACATTCTTTTCAACACAGACTTCCTTCTCTATTTTAAAGAATAATATAGTTTTAAGGAATTAAAATTTGGATCTTTTTTTTTCATCCATGTTGATTCAGGCTGCAGATTTTACCTCACAACATTAAAAACTGCATGAAAACTGTAGTCAGTAATAATGTATTTGCACATTAAATCCCTCAAAACCCTTACCTTGGCGATTTTTTCGTATTCGTTTTGCTTGAAGAATTTGCTTTTTGCATTCAGCAATTTTTTCATGTGCTCCAGCTATGCTACATTCTATATGAGAAGGTTTTTTAAAAGATAGTTGTAACAAAATCAATAATCCATTTTTAATTTTAAAATGCATTTATAAATTAACCTCTATTGGTAACAAAATAGACACTCGTATTTAAAAAAAAAGCTGTAACCCAAAGTACTATATCATGTTAGAATACACATTTTTTATAGCTAACATTTACTGTATTCTTTCCATTAATACAGTAATTGTTATTATTCTTTTACCACCAAAGAAAATTGTTAGCAGGTATTGTTTCCTTTAGATCATAAAAAATAAAATTACAGATAGAAACATTAAGATTCTTTACCTATTTCCTTGTAAATTTTTTCATAATTTTCCATTTCTCTGAGATTCATATCATATACTAGCAAAGTTTTGCCCATTGAAAATTCACATTGAGACAGCGTGCTCAGCATACGTTGGTACTGGCTATATCTAATGAAAAAGAGAGAAAACCGAAATAAAGATATTTGTGGATCGACAAAAGGGAACTGTTATAATACAGACAAATATTTGCTAATTAAATTATACCAAGTTCTGAGAGAATCATTTGCTTATTTAAAATAATTTAGAATACCTGTCCCTTAAGTTTTCTTTTTATCGAATGTAGTATTCTTGAATTTAATTACTTTAGTTACAAATGCAAAGATGGGATTGTTGTTCTTATCAATGCACATTTTATTCAAACAATTATTTGAAATTTGTTTAAAAGACTTTAAAAAAAACTTTAAGATGTTTTTTTAACTTCACAATTCTGTTCCCACAATTTTTTCACTCTATAAAATTATTTATATGGAAAGCAAATTCAAATGAGGAAAAGTTTACTATGTTAAAAAATAAATAAATATAGTTGGGCGTGGTAGCTCATGCCTGTAATTCTGGAATTTTGGGAAGCCAAGGTGGGCAGATCACTTAAGGCTAGGAGTTCGACACCAGCCTGGCCAACATGGTGAAACCCCATCTCTACTAAAATAACAAAAATTAGTCAGGCATGGTGTTGCATGCCTATAACCCCAGCTACTCGGGAGGTTGAGGCACGAGTACTGCTTGAACCTGGGGGGCAGAGGTTGCAGTGAGCCAAGATTTTGCCATTGCACTCCAGCCTGAGCAACAGAATAAGACTCTGTCTCAAAAAAAAAAAAAAAAATTAGATATACGTGTGTATGTGTGTGTATCAGGTTGGTGCAAAAGTAATCGTGGTTTCTGCCATTTCTGCCATTAAAGTTAATGGCAGGAACCATGATTAATTTTGCACCAACTTAATATATACACACATAGCATCAGCCTTTTATTAGCAAAGGAGAAAATTCCATTTAGATATTTTATCTTATTAAACACTTACGTCCTAAAAGTAACCAAACTAATGAGTCTGAATTTAATCTTCATTTCTCCTTACCAATCTGCCTTCTCCACGTTTTAATAAACATATGACAGGCCTTTGAAGAGAAGGCCAAGAAAATCTACTCTTGGTTAATTAAGAGTTGACTAAACTGGACATTTAAGGTGAGTGAAAATTTGATCTATTCACAGGACCTTAATATAGGGCCTAAAATCACATTAGGATACTAGTATGGAAACAATAGTGAAATGAAATACCCCTCTTCCTGGGACCCAGAGTTGCACCATTTAATGAAACTCTTCACTAGCAGATTAATTCTCCGATCATCTCCAGCACCATCTCCATCGATGAGGAGACGCTTCCGTATAACTTCGTCTGCAGGAAAGAAGGGCAATGTTACTATCTGGCTCCTGGTAACTTTCAAGTACAAATAACTAGTATCACTGTTCATTTGTTTATTCAAAAGAAAATTATTGAAACGTAAATGTATTTAATGCCACTGAACTGTACACTTAAAAATGGCTAGCTAAAAAGGTAAATTTTATGTTATGCATAGTTTATGTTATTGCATATAATAAAAAATATTTATATACTAAAGAAAAAAGAAAGTTATTGAATGACTATTGTGTGTCAGGTACTGTTCTAGGGGCTGGAGTAATAGCAGTGAAAAGACGTCCTTACAGAGTTGGCAGTCTACTGGGTTGTCGAGTGGAAATGATTTTCAGGTACAATCAAGGAAATAAGCCAATAATTCATAGAGAACCTTTTGTGAAATAAGCTGCCCAGACAGACAGAAGTCCAAATGTTCATCTCTGGCTGTTGAGAAGCACTGATAAAAGGAATAGACGGGAAATATTTACAAGATGTAGTGGTAAACTAGGAAAAAAGAATGAGATGGGTCAGGGAAAAAGGAATGGATTCGTTAGATAAACATATAATTTAAGGCTGGGTGTGGTGGCTAAGGGAGTATCGCTTGAGCCCAGGAGTTTGAGACCAGCCTGACCAACACAGTGAGACTCTGACTCTACAAAAAATAAAAATTAGCTGGGTGTGGTGGCATGTGCCTATTAGTCCCAGTAACTTGGGAGGCTGAGGTAGGAGGACCACTTGAGCCTGGGAGATCAACGCTGCAGTGAGCCATGATCTCACCACTGGACTCCAGTGCCTATCGGCAACAAAGCGAGATGCTGTCTCCAAAGAAAAAAATAAAAAATAAAAAAGTATAGATGACAATGATGGCCAACAAGTGGGGTCCAAATCTGTCTGCCTGGCAGTCCTGAGCTAGTATTCTTTCCTGGACAAAATGATGCTGGATCATAACGAGAGCAAGGCAAATTCAAACCACAGTAAAACGTCATTTTTCATCTATCAGATTGGCAAAAGATCTGATAAAACTGTTGGCAAGGGTGTTAGAAAACTGCACTTTTATACACTAATAAAATGCAAACTGGTAATTCTTTGTAGGACCACTGAACAATAACAAATAAAATTAAAAACACACATACCATTCTGACCCCATAATTCCAATTCTAGAAGTTCGTCCTATAGAAGTGCACTCATGCACAAAGACAGACATAAAGGGATGTTCTTAGTGGTACTGTTTATAGTAGAAAGATTGCAAACCTATTCAGCAGTAAGAAACTGGTTAAATGATGAAACATTCACATAATGTAATAGTATGAGCCAAAAGAATAGTGCAGATATACTGATACCAAAAAACTCTCCTTAGATACGTTAAAATGAAAACAAAACAGGTATAGAAAAGCAAATACAATATGTTGCCATATGTGCGGAAAAAGGAGGCTTTGCGTGTGTGTGCATGTGCATCACACGTGCATGTGTGTATTCAGAGACTATCCTTGGACAGATCCACAAGAAACTTGTAATAGTGGTTATTTCTGGTAAGAGGGACTACAGATAGAGGTGGGAAAAGATAATTTTCCTGCATGTCTTTGTAGAATTTGGGGGGTTTTCTGTTTTGTTTTTTATAGTACGCAGTAATTATTTTTTAAAATAAATTTTAAAGTGTGAATAATTCCTGGAGAGCCTCATGCTGAATCAACAGCAAAATCTTTAAACAATAGTTCCTGTGTGTAGGCAGAAGTATTTTTGAGCGCAGGTGCAGCAGAGATAAACTTTGGAAGGCAGATGGCTCCAGTTTTAAAATATATTCTGTGATAACATCAGATAAACATTTTTAGAATTGGGTTTGCTTCTCAGTCATGGCTTTGACAGACTGCTCAAGCTACATATTCATCAAGTGTTTTAATTTTATATTTTAAAAATACAAACTAATGATTTCAGTTTTTAACCACCAACATTATCTGAAGAGACTGAGACAAATAAAACATAGTCCTTGAAGACATTAAAATGCAGAAAATAAATACTAATAGAATTCTCTTACTACAAATGTTTTAAGTTTATTAAAAAGAAGCATCTAGTGGGTAAATCTGGTGGCACTGATGGTATTCAATAGATCCTTTGCTAGTCTTATCTGTGTTCTTCTCAAGTCTCCAAGAAATACCATTTTTTTCCTACATGCCTGGATCTCCAACCGTATTGAGGACTGGGGATTGTAAATACATTCAAGTAATAGAAAAACAACATCTAAGCCAACCTGGGGAGTGAGTGCCCTGATTGAGAGGAAAAAATATTAACAGATCTAAGAGAGATTAAAGTTTGATGCTGCGGTTTGAATGTCCCCTCCAAAACTCATGTTGAAATTTAACAGCCATTGAAATGACCTGAATAGACACTTCTCAAAAGAAGACATACAAATGGCCAACAGGTATATGAAAAAATTCTCAACATCACTAATCAGGGAAATGCAAATCAAAACCGCAGTGAGATACTGGCTCACCCCACTGAGAGAGGCTATTATCAAAAAGACATAAAATAACAAGTGTTGGTGAGGATGTGGAGAAAGCAGAACCCTTATACACAACTGGTGGGAATGTAAATTAGTACAGGTGTTATGGAAAACAAAATGGAGAGTCCTCAAAAAACTGAAAATATGAGCTGGAGAATTCACAACCTAAGTGTCCATTGATCAATGAGTGAATAAAGAAATTGTGGTATCTATATACCATGGAATACTACTCAGCCATAAAAAGGAATGAAATAGTGTCTTTTGCAGCAACCTGAATGGAGCTGGAGGCCATTATTCTAAGTGAAGTAACTCAGGAATGGAAAATCAAATACCATATGTTCTCACTTATAAGTGGAAGCTAAGCTATGAGGACACAAAAACATACAGAGTGACAAAATGGACTCTGGAGATTCAGAAGATGGAGGCTGGGAGAGGGGTGAGGGAAAAAAAACTACATTGGATACATTGGGTATAAGTACACACTTGTGTAGTATACTACACGGGTGACAGGTACACTAAAATATCAGAATTCACCACTGATCTGGCTCCGTCACCCAGGCTGGAATGCAGTGGCATGATCTCGGCGCACTGCAACCTCCACCTGCTGAGTTCAAGCCAGCCTCCCACCTCAGCCTCCCAAGTAGCTGTGACTACAGGTGCAGGCCATCATGCCTAGCTAATTTTTGCAATTTTTTTATAGAGACAGAGTTTCACCATGCTGCCCAGGCTGGTCTCAAACTCCGGAACTCAAGTGATCCACATGCCTCAGCCTCCCAAGTGCTGGAATTACAGGCATGAGCCTCTGTGCCTGCCCCAACCCCTCCAAAAACTGTATGTATATTTGTTTGTTTGTTTGTTTGTTTAGCGACAGAGTCTCACTCTTTCATCCAGGCTAGAGAACAGTGGCGTGATCTCGGCTCACTGCAACCTCTATCTCCTGGGTTCAAGCGATTCTCTTGCCTCAGCCTTCCGAGCAGCTGGGATTACAGGCATGTGCCACCATGCCCAGCTAATTTTGTATTTTCAGTAGAGATGGGGTTTAACAATCTTGGCCAGGCTAGTCTCAAACTTCTGACCTCAAATGATCCACCTACCTCAGCCTCTCAAAGTGCTGGCATTATAGGCATGAGCCATTGTGCCAGCCCTCAATAATTCTTTTAAAATTAAAAATGGAACTACCATATGATCCAGCAATCCCACTACTGGTTATGTGTCCAAAGGAAATAAAATCAGTATGTCAAAGAGGTATCTGCCTTCCAACGTTTATAGCAGCCTTATTCACAATGGCCAAGGTATGGAATCAACTTGGGTGTTTACCAACAGATGAATAAATTTAAAAAAATGTGGGCCAGGCGTGGTGGCTCACACCTGTAACCCCAGCACTTTGGGAGGCCAAGGTGGGCAGATCACTAGGTCAGGAGTTCGAGACCATCCTGGCTAACACAGTGAAACTCCGTCTCTACTACAAATACAAAAAAATTAGCCAGGCGTGGTGGCCGGCGCCTGTAGTCCCAGCTACTCAGGAGGCTGAGGCAGGAGAATGGCGTGAACCTGGGAGGCAGGGCTTGCAGTGAGCCGAGATCACGCCACTGCACTCCAGCCTGGGCGACAGAATGAGACTGTCTCAAAAAAAAAAACTGTGGATGTGTGTGTATACATATGTGTGTATGTGTATACATATATACACATACACACACATATATACACATACACACACATACATAAACAATGAAATACTATTCAACCATAAAAAGGAGGACATCCTGTCATTTCAACATGGATGAACCTGGAGAACATTATGCTAGGTGAAATAAGGCAGGCACAGTGAGATAAATAATGCATGATCACACTTACATATGGAATCTGAAAAAGGTGCTCACAGAAGTAGAGACTATAATGGTGGTTACCAAAGGCTGGGGTGGCTAGGGAGAAGGAGGTTGGGGAAATGTTGGTCAAAAGATACATACTTACAGTTAGGCAAGAGGAATAAATTTCAAGAGATCTAACTGCACAGCAAGGTGACTATAGTTAATGATGATATAGTATATTCTTGAAAAATGTAAAAAGAGTGAATGTTATATGCTCTCACCACAAAAATGATAACTCTGTGAGGTAATGCATTTGTTAATTAGCTAGTTAACCATTCCACAATGTATATATACTTCAACACATCATGCTGTACATGACAAAAACACACAATGTTATCTGTCATTTTAAAATAAACACATAAAAAAAAAGGAAGTTTAATTGCCATCGTGCCGGTATTAAGAAGGGGAACCTTGAAGAGGTGACTGAAGAAGTGACTAGGTCATTAGGACTCTGCTCTGATGAACAGGCTTATGCGGCTATTGTGGAAATAGGTTAGTAATCTCGGAGTGAGCTCCTGATAAAAGGGTGAGTTCAGCTCCATTTCTTTTCTCCATCTCACACTCTCCTTTGCCATGTGATACCTTTTGCCATGTTATGACACAGCAAGAAGACCCTCGCCAGATTTGGCCCTTTGGTCTTGAATTTCCCACCCTCTAGAACCGTAAGTCAAATAAACTTTTATTGTTTATAAATTACCCATTCTCTGGTATTCTATTACAGCCTCCGAAAACAGAGTAAGATGGAAAATTGTACTGGCAGTGTGGCTGTTGCTATAATTCCCGAAAATGTGGAAGTGGCAAGTGTTGCCCAAGTCTAGAATCATAAAGACAATTGAGATCTTTCAATTTGTTGTAATTTTGTCTTTTGACAGATGACCACAAAAGGACCTAGAGACAGCTGACCTGAGACTCCTTGAGGAACACAGGAAAAGGTGATGTTAACCTTCTTTTCTGGGGCTGGGGGGTATTATCTCCTTCACGTAGCCCTGAGGGTTAAGTCCCTCTCATATCTGAGCTCTGCTCTCTTTAAGTATTTAAGCTCGCTGATATCTTTGGCTTTGGGGGTATCAAGGTTAGTCTGTGCTGTGAGAGGACATTTGACTTTGGGGTACCTAGGGTTAGTTTGTACTGTGGCAGGGCACATGACTTCTGGGTTCATAGTGGCTGACAAGTCACTGGCAAGGACTGCATTGTTTCGGCTCCCACTCTGGTGATATCTCATGCATGATGCCATAAAAGGCTTGGGTCAAGCCCTGAAGAATGTGGCTGGACAGAAATACGGGTTGCATCCCATTGGTGACCAGCATATGGCCAGAGGGAAATGTGGGTTACACTCTCTGTGGCTATCATAAAGGGCTGCAGTAGTAAAGGTAACCAACAGCAGTCACGGTAAGTGGTTATTACCATGAGGTGGAGGAGGGCATGAACTCTGGCTTTTGGAATTCATAGGTATGTGTGTTCTTTTCTTCTTACATGCTTAGATGAGGGAGGCCTCAGACATCTGACTGGGTCAGACAAAAAAGAAACTGAAATGTCATTGGCTAAGTTGGTCAAGGCGATCTCAAAGCCAAAGCCATTTTGGCTTTGGAAGACCCAATATCCAACATAAAATGGTTTCTTTAATTTCTAAAGATTTCAGTACCCTGCCTTCTGGCCAATCTGCCTTTTTTGTGTATAAGGTTTCTGGTTCTGGAAGCTACAAATATTTACAAATGGCAAAATCTTACAAAAGATAATTCAGAATTATGATGCCATTACATGGAATGTTCCAGATGAAAAAGACTATTCATCTAAGAAGTGCACTCGAACCCCAAGCCTCCCAAATTATGCAGACAGAACAAAATTCTTATTGGCATTCAGAAGCCTCAAAGAGACAGTGCTCTAAAATCACCTTTTAAAAAGATTCACTGTAAACAGCTAACGAAAAGCTGGAAATGGAAGATATTCCCTTACCAAGGATGGTAAAACTGATGTAACTCCTACTGCCTCTCTCTCCCTTACTTTGCCTGAATATTTACAATCTACTACTAAATATTCAGTCTGCTTTGTCTGAATTGCCTTTCTTCCCTGAAAAAAAGCAGTTAAACAGATTCCTTATAAGAGAATCATCTGAAAAATCAGGAGATAATTCCCAAGTGACTTGCACTCCCTGGACAAAAATGGACTTCGGGGCCACAGTTCAAGATTTTCCTAAACCTAGAGAAGAATTTCACAAGTTTTCTGAAGAATTCAGGGTCTTACTAGTAACCTTATTATTTTAAAATTTTTATTTTTTAAGATGGAGTTTCACTCTTGTTGCCCAGGCTGGAGTGCAAGGGCGCAACCTTGGCTCACCACAACCTTCGCCTCCTGGGTTCAAGCTATTCTCCTGCCTCAGCCTCCCAAGTAGCTGGGATTACAGGCATCCACCACCACGCCTGGCTAATTTTTTTGTAGTGTTAGTAGAAACGCGGTTTCACCATGTTGGCCAGGCTGGTTCTCAAACTCCTGACCTCAGGTGATCCAACCACCTCGGCCTCCTAAAGTGCGGGGATTATAGGCATGAGCCACCATGCCTGGCCTTACTGGTAATTTATAACCCCAGTATACTTGATCTGTACCAACTAGTACATGTGTTGGTATACTCTAGGGAGCCCCATATGGATGAAAGAGGCAGAATGGTAGTCTCCTGAGAATTCTATCAAGTACCCAACAAGTCCCATCCGATCTACTTATGGGTCATGCAAAACCCAAAAGACTGCAAATTACCTTTTGAAAAGCCATTCCCCAAGTATTTCAGCTCCATGACAACCAGCAACCTAGAATGACATTTGGGCCTGTCCTATGGTGCTTCCCCAAACAAGCAATCCCTAAAACAGCAGTTTCCAAAAATTCACTGCCATTTGTGCAAACAACCAGGACATTGGAAAAAGGACTGCTAAAAAAAATTTCTAGGAAAGCCCCTAAAATCAGGCTTCCCACCCACCCCGTGATAAAAAAAAAGTTCCTATAAATCTGGTATGTATTGGTATAAATGCTATCAGTCATAATTTTGGTTGAAAAATAACCAAATTTCCTTGTCAATTTCATCATTATTATAATGAACTCTCATCAGGTTTTAACCATGGCCATTTTAAGTCATGTTGTCCACAGTTAATTGTTTTGGTTCTAATGCCTTTCATGAAAGCTTTCTGCAAGCAATTATAATCCTGAAGTGTTGTGTCTCCAAAAAGCTACATCAGAAGAATGAAAAGAAGGCCGGGTGCAGTGGCTCACGCCTGTAATCCCAGCACTTTGGGAGGCAGAGGCGAGCGGATCACTTGAGGTCAGCAGTTGAGACCAGGCTGGCCAACAAGGCGAAATCCTGTTTCTACCAAAAATACAAAAATTAGCCGGGTGTGGGGTTGCATGCCTGTAATCCCAGCTACTCAGGAGGCTGAGGAAGGACAACCGCTTGAACCCAGGAGGCAGAGGTTGCAGTAAGCCAAGATCGTGCAACTGCACTCCAGTCTGGACAACAGAGTGAGACTCTGTCTCAAAAAACAAACAAACAAAAAACAAACTCTGACATAACTTTTAGTTTATACCATTGGACAAAATTTCCAAAAGTTTAATGAAGAAACTGTAAACCAAAAATAAAATTCTAAGCCCTCCAGCCAAATGAAGGGACACCCATTCAACAGGCCAAGGGCTTTCCGAAGTAAACCTGAAAAACTAGTTTAGGCTATGATGGGAATGGGGGTAGGGTCAGAATGCCTAATTACACCCTCCTTCTAGAATTCAGGCACAACTGACCAGCATGAACATTAAAACAGAGATCTTAAGACTGACCAAACAGACTCTTTGTACCAATAAGATACATCACATGACAGCAGACATTGAAATAAATTGAAGTATTTTACTCCAAAATATATTCCTTTGATGTATTTAAAAATGGCCCTGCAAAGTTGTCTCATAAATCTACATTCTGTGGAGAATCCCCTTCCCTTTCCAGGTCTTTTCCTGATCCAGGAGAGATTAAGAGTCTGGCACCTTTTTAAGTCTGATAAGAAATATTTACTATCTATTCTCTGTGAAGCATGCTAGCTGGAGGTTTCATCTGTGTAAGAACCTTGGCCTCCACAACCCCTTATTTCAACCCAGAAATTCCTTTCTATTGATTCCAAGTCTTTAGATAATAACTTAACCAATTACCAATCAGAAAATCGACTCCACCTATGAGCTGGAAGTCCTCCCCATCCCCCACCTTCGAGTTGTCCTGCCTTTCTGTACTGAACCAATATACATCTTACATCTTACGTGTATTCATTGATGTCTGCCTGTAATTTCTGTCCCCCTAAAATGTATAAAATCAGCTGTAATTCAACCACCTTCGGCACATCTCAGGACCTCCTGATGCTGTGTCCTGGGCATGTCTCTAACCTTGGCAAAATAAACTCCTAAATTGATTAAGACTTGTCTCAGATACTTTTTGGTCCACAAATTTGATGGGTTTGTAAAACTGCTAACCAAGATCAAACAGAGCACAAATTAATTACACGAGACTGATTGAACTGATAAATAAAAACTATGGGTTTTCATGGCTTCTTTATTTGAAATATTGCTGGTTTTATTATTTTGTTTCACAGATTTAAGGAAACTTCTTTTTTTAAAAGCTATCTATAGCTTACAGCAATTTGGTAAAGCATACTTTTATGAATAAATACAGAAACATTTGCTTTTCCTTTCTACCTGATGATACTTCCAGAATTTGGAAACTATTTGTTAGTACCGTTATTTTTATGGCAATTTGGTTGTCTGCATAAGTTCAATAAACTGTTCTCTTTAACAGGATACAAATGGAAACACTGGTTATATTATCAAGGCTCTGACAAGAATACCGTATTTGAAAATGTTCTTAGAATGCCTAGCTTCACCTGGGCATGGTGGCTCACACCTGTAATCCCAGCACTTTGGAGGCCAAGGCGGTTGGATCATCTGAGGTCAGGAGTTCGAGACCAGCCTGGCCAACATGGCGAAACCCTGTCTCTACTAAAAATATAAAACATTGGCCGGGTGTGGTGGCATGAGCCTGTAATCCTAACTACTTGGGAGGCTGAGGCAGGACAATTGCTTGAACCAAGGAGGTGGAGGTTGCAGTGGGCCGAGACTGCGTCACTGCCCCCTAGCCTGGGTGACAGAGTGAGACACCATCTCAAGAAAACAAGAATGCCTAGCTTCAAGGATTCTCAGCCTTAAAATAAATGAGTAAAGATTGTCACTTCCTGGCAGGCCTCAAGGTACTAGATACAGCAGGCAAAGTCTGATGTGTGTCTTCATTTGGCTTCCTAACACTAAGAGGTTTCTAAAAGTCTAATCTGAGATTCCTTGTCAAAGTTTGCAGCAAAGCAAATTTAAAAGACGGCTATGTAGTTATTCTTGCTGCACTTTTCTAAATAATCAGGCAAATTGGTCTGTGATTATCTTTTGTAGAAATGACGGTGAATGCAGAGAAAAAAATCACGTTAAAAAAAAGTTATAGTGGCCTTGTTATTAGGTTGTAGCCTGGCTCACTGTTTTTGCTTTTTTTTTTCTTTTTCTCCTTTTTTTATTAGTAGACTAGACTGGATTCTGAATTCTTCTAGTTTTCTCTAATATCTGGCTAAGACTCTCAAATAACAAAAACAGCTCTTTCTCAAGCCCTACAAGCCAAAGCTGGACAACTCAATGTAAATTTCAAGGGAGATGTCTCATATCTGATACATGTGCCACATAAAGAATTCACCAGAATGCCTGATGTCACACCAGAGACAATCAAACTGCAAATCAGGATGAGAAGTTGTCGACTTCATGCTGTGGACAACTTTTCCCAAGATCATTGGAGTAAGACTCCCCATCATAAGAAGACTCTTACTCTTCTTAATTATCCTTATTTATGCCTACTTCTTTCCCTTGACAAGATAATGCTATACAGTTTCACAATCAGTAGTTCCTAGAAGTAATTTGGGACTGCCGGCTTTTATTTATTTATTTACTTAGAGATGGAGTTTCACTCCCATTGCCCAGGCTAGAGTGCGGTGGTGTGATCTCAGCTCACTGAAACCTCTGCCTCCCGGGTTCAAGCAATAACCCTGTCTCAGCCTCGCAAGTAGCTGGGATTACAGTCACGTACCACCACACCCAGCTAATGTTTCTATTTTTAGGAGAGACGGGGTTTCACCATTTTGGCCAGGCTGGTCTCAAACTCCTGACCTCAAATTATCCACCCACCTTGGCCTCCCAAAGTGCTGGGATTACAAGTGTGAGTCACCATGCCTGGCCTCTGCTTTAAGATAGTCATGGGATACTAGATTACCAACTAAACAAGGAGCAATCTGTGCAATTTATATTTCTTTTTTTTTTTTTTTTTTTTTGAGATGAGTCTCGCTCTGTCGCCCAGCCTGGAGTACAGTGGCACAATCTCGGCTCACTGCAACCTCTCCCTCCTGGGTTCAAGCAATTCTCCTGCCTCAGCCTCTCTAGTAGCTGGGATTACAGGTGCCTACCACCACGCCCAGCTAAATTTTGTATTTTAGTAGAGATGGGGTTTCACCACGTTGGTTACGCTGGTCTCAAACTCCTGACCTCAGCAGTTCACCTCCCTGAGACTCCCAAAGTGTTGGGATTATAGGCGTAAGCCATTGCACCTGACCTCTGCTTTAATTTAAAATAGTCATGGGAGGCTAGATATCAACTAATTAAACAGGGATCAATCTGTGCAACTGATATTTCTTGTTGCACATAAATACATTGGGTATTGTAGAGCAGATTACTTTGTTAAAACATGTAGACTCCTCATCTAGCTATTTGATTTTAGTTGGTTTGGCTCATGGGGATCCTGGCTAAGGAGAAAGCTCCAAACTCTTCATGTTTTCCACCTGCTAATCACAACGGTAGTCCCCCTGGTGTACTGTGTCTTCTCAAAAAGGTTTAAATGTTTCCAGAGAGCCATGTGTCAAGCATCAAATGGTATGTCTCTAGCTGGAACAACAAAAACTCAAACAAACTTATAATGATGGGGAGGACACAATAAGCTATAAACACATGCTGAGACTAGAAACTCAAAACGATGGCAACTGAGAGTAGGACTGATGACCTAAGTTTTGGTTACACTCTCACCTATACAACAACCTAACCAAAAGGGAAAACTGTCAAATAAAAATTACAGGAGGCCATTGTTTTGGACTAAGTTCTTGTACTATGTCCCAATGGACCAGACTAAAAATCAAAATGGAGTCACCCATGCTAAAGTTCCATGTCACCAAACCTAGACTAAGTTGTTACCCAACCTTCTAAGAGATCAGAAGAGAATGATAACAGCTAATTTCCCAAAGAGGCCAGTTTAAATCTTCAGTGGGCATAATAATGAAGTTCCTTCTACTTTAGTCCTTGCTTCTCTACAAAAAAGGTAGGCCGAAATAACCTCATGTTAACTAATCAGTTATTTTTCTATTGTTGGCCTCTCTGTCCCCACCTTACAAAAAGAGTAGCTTTGAAATGATTAATATGCTGTCTGTTCTGTGCTTCTACTTTCTTTAGCCCTTCTCTGTATATAAAGCCGGCCTCTGCTCCTCAGCTCACTGGAACACTTATTCTATTTTATGGAATGATGTGTGGTCCAATTCTAGAATCGAGAATAAAGCCAATAGAGATCTTTAAACTAAAAAATAACCTTCAAGGCTGTCCCTCCCACCACAGACCCAGGCCCAGAACTCTAGGCAGGCAGAATGGTTTTGGAGGACTGACCTAGGGTGCCCTCCACAGGTTTGCTGCCCAGAGCTACCTTGGGTCTCTGCTCCCTGCATTCTGGCACAGTGCTCCTCAGCCACCGCAGCTGTAGTTCAAGAAGGCCCAAGTGCAGCTTGACTTACTACTTGGTGAGATACAGCCATAAAACTTGGCAGCATCTACATGACGCTACTTCTGCAGGCATGCAGAATGCAAGTTGTTCTCTGACCTTCCAAGAGATCCACCTAGATTTCAAAGGATGTTGTGGACAGCCTAGAAGCCCAGACAGAGACCCGTCAAAGGGGCACAAGGAGTCCCTACTAGTGCAGTGCTGAGCAGTATAGATACCCTGGAAGGATATACAAAAAACTAATAAAAGGGGTTACACCAAGAGAGAAGGCAGTATAAGTGGGGTGGATGGGGAACAGACTGGAAGATTGGAGATTATCTTTTTATATTATTTGATTTTTGAACCATATGAGTACTCAAAACCTGTTAGCTGTTGTTAAAAAAGAAAGCTGAAGTCCTTTCCTTCTTCTCACCTCAGGCAGGGAGAAAGCTGTGCTCTAGCAGAGACTGGGTGGGGAATGAAAGGCTGAATCTGGGGCATGAGTGTGTTAGAACACTAGGGAGGCTGGATGAGTGAAGACAAATAGCAGGACCCAAAGATACACAAGCAGTTGGGGGTCAGATTTTGGGAGTCCACACCAGTAAATACTATACTTGTACAACTTGCTGGTAGGAAACTAGGAGTTGCTAAAGATTCATGGGCCAGAATTTTTAGGAGGAGGTACAAACTGGATTGTAACTGGGAAAAGCCCAGAGGCAGGGAGGTTAGTTAGGAGACTACCAAAGCATACACAGTTAGGAGCTAACATGGCCTGAACTAAAAAGGAGAGATGAGAATCACAGGTCCTGGCCGGGCACGGTGGCTCATGCCTGTAATCCCAGCACTTTGAGAGGCCAAGGTGGGCGGATCACTTGAGGTCAGGAGTTCGAGACCAGCCTGGCCAAAATGTTGAAGCCCTGTCTCTCCTAAAAATGCAAAAATTAGCTGGGCATGGTGGCATGCACCTGTAATCCCAGCTACTCAGGAGGCTGAGACAGGAGAATTGCTTGAATCCAGGAGGTGGAGTTTGCAGTGAGCCTAGATCTCGCCACTGCACTCTAGCCCGGGTGGCAGACTCTGTCTCAAAACAGGAAAAAAAAAAAAAAAAGAATCACAGGTCCTAGAAGGCAGGTTAGGACTGAGCAGATGACTTGTTTAGGAAAAAACAGGGGCCAATGCCAACACTGGGGTGGCACAAGTAGGAGTGTGGCACCACTAGTTCTGGCAGCACAGGGAATTCCCTGTCCAGGCATTCATTCACAGGCCCTCCTCCCACTCAGCCCTATCCCTCTTTAGTCTAAGCACACCTCACAGCCAACTGCCTAGGCCAGAAAAAAAAAAAACTGGAGCCAATGTTTTGGTTAGTCCACCCAGTGGTTACTGTGTGTGCATGTGTATATATTCACGTAAGACCAACATCTGATTTCATCTGTAAAATGGGAATAAAACTATCTACTTTGTAGAAATATTGGGAAACTTAAAGGAAATAAAAAGTATACAAAGGAGCACAATGTCTGTCTATAGTAGGAAAAGAAAAAATATGTTATCCTTATCTTTATGTTAAATTTAATCCATGGCCGGACACGGTGGCTCACACCCGTAATCCCAGCACTTTGGGAGGCTGAGGCGGGAGGATCACGAGGTCAGGAGATTGAGACCATCCTGGCTAACGCGGTGAAACCCTGTCTCTACTAAAAATACAAAAAATTAGCCGGGCACAGTGGCGGGTGCTTATAGTCCCAGCTATTTGGGAGGCTAAAGCAGGAGAATGGCGTGAACCCGGGAGGTGGAGCTTGCAGCGAGCCGAGATCGCACCACTGCACTCCAGCCCGGGGGACAGCGAGCGAGACTCTGTCTCAAAAAAAAAAAAAATTTAATCCACAACTTGTATCATCCTATAAAAGTCAGAGTAAATGTTGAAGATTTATCTATAGATATATCTATGTAGATACATATTAGGCATTTATGTATATCAACTTTTGCCCAGTTAGGATTCCTTACAAATTTGCTTCTGTCTCAAACTTACTGGGAAGGTCATGGCATTTCTAGCTTATATTGTGCATACACAGTTGCTGCCTAGAAAACTCTGTGGACAAGAATTACTGAAATAACATGTATAAAGTGCAGAGCACAGCTCCAACAGATACAGAATAAAAAAAAAGGTAAGCTCTCAGTTTCAGAATAGCCTCTGTTCTTTTTAAATTTAAAGACGGACTGCTGCCGATAGTTCCTAACACAAATGCCATGAGCATTATTATTTTAATGACATCTTATCAATTAGCTCCATAATGAACACACTTAAAACATGTTTTGTTTACTATACACATTGAGTTCACAAATTATCATGCGTGAAACCCGATGTAAGCAGTTTGAATGCTTATATTAGTAATTCTGCTGGGCTTTGGTCTATCCTGTAAAAACAGTAAAGATGGCTTAGCAGATTTTTTGTTATTTTATTGATGTTATCCACATCACTCCTTGTCATAATTACTTTCTTTACTATGAGGATCAACATCAGCTGGAATGAGTTTCTAAACCAAAATACTTGACACCTGCTGTGAGGATGGTGGTTTTCCACCTGGCTTTAGGCTTGTAGGACGATGGCTGGATAATACCATCCATCTAGCTCCTGGAAAGACTGTGGAGTGTGAATCTGAGTCAAGAAAAGGAGGCAGCAATTAACTTCAAGTATTAATTAGTAAGTAATATGACCACACATTGTCTAGCATATACTGTCTATGAGGCAGGGGCATGAGATACATATTTGCTCATCAAAATGCCTCATATCCAATATGTCTAAATGTTAACTACTGAAGACATAAAAAACAGGATTGGTTTAACAGTAGACTATTATCACAATTCTAGAACTTATGACTTCCTACTGGATCTCATTATACCATAATTGCACATACAAAATATCTGTCTTTCAAAATCAGTTTAAAATCAGTAATGACACATTTATGCTGAAATGTAAATATTTACTTGCAAAATGGGATACATATATGCCAACATATAGCCAGAAGAAATATAAAATTACTCAAGACACCAAATAAGCCTCAAAAAGTCCTTTCAACAAGTTAGATCTTAAAACTCTATTTTTCATAAACATAAAGGCAGGAAGAAATGACTCCTTTACAGTTACTAGAGCAACTCTAGATTTCCAGGCTTCTGGTCAGATGACACAGCCATCTTAGCTGTGCTCTCATTTTAGCATAAAAGGGAGTTTCTCATAAATCCAGACTAACATTCCTTTCAAAATTCATAATTGTTCTTTCCCTATATGTGCCATGAAAACCTTGATTACAAAACAACTTCAGAGACAGGTCAAAGCTTGACAACCAGTGGCAATAGCATCATTGTTATGTAACTCCCTGCTAAGGCTAAATTGCAGGTCAAATGTGGCTCCCTTTGAGGGAAGGCTGCAATCTCACCTGCCTTTGTGAACTAGTAATCCTGTGATCTACTGGTGAGGATTAGCATTTCCTTTCTAAATGCAGTTTGGCAAAAAATTCTGTAGGTGCCAAACTGAAAGCCACAGGAAGGGATAACAATTTCAGACAGGATTATAGTGGGGAAAACAGCTAGCTACTAAGGCATTACAGCAAGATACACCAAAATTAAAGACACATACACCTTTTGACTTATCTTTTAGAAATTATTCCCACAAGTACACGAATATATCTATGCAAATATCTCCATTGTAACACTGTTTGGAAGAGTAAAAAACTGAAAACAAACTAAATGCCAACAGAGGATCTGTCTAAAAAATTAATAGACTATACACAGTAATATAAAAGAAAAAGGTAGATTTATATTCAAAAGAGCTCCATGATAAGCTAAAAATTAAATCAACTGAACTCATGGAGGTAGACAGTAGAGCTGGTTACCAGAGGCTGGGAAGAGCTGTGGGGTGTGTGGCGGCAGTGGAGGGGCGGGGATGCTTAATGGGTACAAAAACGTAGAGTGAATAGGATCTAGTGTTTGATAGCACAACAGGATGATTACAGTCAACAATAATTTATTGCACATTTTATACCAACTAAAAGAGCATAACTAGAATGTTTATAACAAATGATAAATGCTTGAAGACAATGGATAGCCTATCTACCCTGCTGTGATTATTTTGCATTGTATGCACGTATCAAAATATCTCATGTTCCCCATAAATATACAAACCTACTATATCACTTAAAAAAATTTTTATGGGTACACAGAAGTTAAATACAGACCAGTGTGTAAATGACTGTATAAAATTTTCAAGCATATATACCCACTGGTATACTAGCCAACAGATATGTAACACTTAAATATGCTAAGGACTGTTTTAGATGCTTTTCACATATAAACACACTTAATCTATACAACAGCATTATACTTTTTTTTTGAGACAGAGTCTTGCACTGCTGCCCAGGCTGGAGTGCAGTGGCGCGATCTCGGCTCACTGCAAGCTCCGCCTCCGAGGTTCATGCCACTCTACTGCCTCAGCGTCCCGAGTAGCTGGGACTACAGGCGCCCGCCAACACACCAAGCTAATTTTTTTGTATTTTTAGTAGAGACGGGGTTTCACCGTGTTAGCCAGGATGGTCTCGATCTCCTGACCTCGTGATCCACCCGCCTCGGCCTCCCAAAGTGCTGGGATTACAGGCGTGAGCCACCATGCCCAGCCTCATTATAGATATTCTTATCCCTATTTTACCAATGAAAAAGCATCTTGCCAAAAATTAAATGTCACAGGAAGTAAGGAATAGACATGGAACTCAAACTCAGGAGTCAGGCTCCAGAGAAGATACTTTTACCTTTTAGAGGTATTAAAAATCATTCTGGGAGAGGAATTATTATGGAAGGTAAAAAGGGGAAGGTTTTCATTTTTCATATCGCGCATTTCTTCTTGAATTTACTGACATGTAGTACTTTTTTTCTGAAGTAGTAACAGCGGTTAACTGGGTGGTAAACTTATGTATCATTCTCAGGTACTTCATTTTCTCTGTATTAAAAAATTCTACTTTGTTACTGAATAAAGCTATGATGTGTTAACAACAACAAAGAAAACTGGCTTGACTTGACCTACTTTAAATGAACAAAAAGAGAGACTAAGGCCATGTAAAAACAATGTTCATGCAAATTCCTGTAAGATTTATCGTTAGACCACCACAGCTCATGTTATTAAGATGAATCACATATATTAGCCCATTGTGTTACATTCCTAATGGTAAAATAACACCTGGTCCCTCCTTTCAAAAAGCTCAAAATCATTAAAACAATTTTTAAGGTCAACAATATTAAGAAGACACATAAAAGGTGGGTGGAAGGAACAATAAGATGGTTTGATTCCTCCATGTAGATATTAACCTCTCCTAAGATACTTCTCACCGGTCTACATAAATTGCTGATGCCAAGGTAAATTACTTACACCAAAATTACATTTAAAATTTTAAAAGGAAAAGAAATGCAAAACATCATGTTGAGGTCCTTTGTCTTTTCTCTCTGTTTAAATGTTTAGAGTATAGTGCTAATAAAGTCAAGGTGAAATGTCAATCTTGCTTTGAAAAACCAATTATCTTGGCTAAAGAAACATCATTTCATAGTTGAACTGCAGCAGTTATCCCTGTGTTGGGGCCCCAGAAGATGGAACAAAGTGGGCAAATCCAATGGCATTAATGGAAAAAAAAACCCAAAAACAAATGAACCCTGTGCCCACAAATGTCTAATTAACATTGGATCAGCAACTGAAATAGGAATAACAGCAGCAGCAAACACTTTCACAGCATTTATACAATCCTAGTTGGTGACCACACATCCTATTTGTTTCTTTTCACTCTGAAAAGTGTCCTGGTTTACACAATAAATTAAATGGTCACTCAACTTCAAAGTGCTTTACATATATTATCATGTTTCATCCTTCAAACAACTCTACAAAGTGTGTACTATTATCTTCCTTTCACAGATGAGTTACTACTCACCTCTGCATTCACAGAAAAATATATACAATTACATTATTAGAAAGTCATAGTGCAGCTCCATTATTCTGTCATATTATTCGTAGGCATATTAAAAACCATTATTTCAAATTGCAACAAGTATATATTCATGCATTACACTTTTCTAAGTTAAAAAAAAAAAGCTACCGTCAAAACCAGCAAGCTTTATTAAATGGTATGTAGAGCCACATTCCACCCCAACCCCTTTCTCCATCTCTCATCTGTTGCTCTGGCATATCAATATATCTACCTAATGTTCTCTGTACTGCAAAAAGTGCTTCTGAAATGATTTCTATCAGGGTACTAACAATATTTAGCATCCTTTAAATTAACACATACAAAATACAGTTAACATAGTTTAAATTAACAGTGACAACATTCACACTGTTTTTCAGTTAGCCAAACTGCTAGAGTTGGCAACAAGGGAAGGAGAGAAAATGGCTTTGTCACAAACTAGCTGTGTGACTGCAAGTCACTAACTTCCAAAGACCTCCACTTTTTCACTTATAACATGACAGTAGTGGTGAAAATATCCAGTTTAGTAGCTATAGCTACTCTAAAGCAGGGCAGTTCCTCAAACTGAGTGCAGGAAATAAAGGGATGCTTCTTCAAGAGCTCCCAGTCCAACAGGATACGCAGACCCAGAGGAATGGATTACATAAAGGCACAGTGATACAGGCACCTCAAATTTGTAACAGACATTGGCTCTCATGTAAGCCCCATGGACAAGTACTGGTACTCCTCCAAGAGCTTTCCAGGAGGATGAATGAGATATCAAGAACATCCACTTTTATCTTCCACACTAACATCACTCTAATCCAAGCCCATATTTCTCTCATCTGGAATACTTTGCATTGGGCTCCCTGTTTTCATTCTTGCCTTCCTAGAATCCATTTTTTATGTAACTCAGAATGATCTAAAAGAAGAATTGGATCACTAACTCTCCTGCTTACAATCCTCCAATCATTTCTAAATGCCCAGAAAGGACAATTCAGTCTCCTTTCCAAAGCCTGCAAGGCTCCTCCTGAGCTCCCTTTTACCTCCTTTTGCATCATACTCCTCTTGGCCCACCTGGATACAGTCCTGTCCC
Source organism: Nomascus leucogenys (assembly GCF_006542625.1). Classification (NCBI taxonomy): domain Eukaryota; kingdom Metazoa; phylum Chordata; class Mammalia; order Primates; family Hylobatidae; genus Nomascus; species Nomascus leucogenys. The sequence continues at coordinate 76,674,106 of NC_044401.1, read as the reverse complement.
TAGATCTAGCCCAGTGGCTTTCCTTATTTCCTCCAAAGGGTGCAGAGCTTGTTTTCACCTCGGGCCTTTGCACTAGTTGTTGTCTCTATCTGGAATATTTTCCTGGGCTCTTCATGTGGTTGAACCTGTCAGGTATCACTGCCCTCCCCCATTACTCTCCGTCCTCATTCCATCAAGTTCATTCTCAGAACTTAATTACATTCCTTTTCAGAAACTATCTTATTTACTTATTTGATTGCACACTATGGCTTCTTTCCCCAAAGCAGGGGCCAGGGCCCTCCTCTGTCTAGTTTACTGCAAAGTAGCCAGGACCTTGCATTGTGCCTAGAAGGTATGCAATAAATACTTGTTGACTGATCACACATACCACTCATTTCAGCTTGATTTTTTCAAAAGCTCAGCTGACGAAAACCACATTTATAGAGGATTGTCTGAAGAAGTTTCAGTTTGTCTTTCCTCTATGTTCTAGATATTCAATCAAAAAACCCTGATTTCAATCAAGCCAGATCAGCAGAGCTACCCACTATCCACCTAAACCACATTGTCCATTGGTTTTATTTATTTTTAGACAGGGTCTAGCGCTGTTGACAGGCTGGAGTGCAGTGGTGCAATCATGGCTCGTTGCAACCTCAAACTCCTGGGCTCAAAGTGAACCTCCCGCCTCAGCCTCCCGAGTAGCTGGGACTACCTACAGATGTGTTTCACTCCACATGGCTAATTTTAGAAAATTTTTAGTAGAGACAAGTAGCTGAGACTACCAGTGCACACCACCACACACGCCTGGCTAATTTGAAAAATTCTGTAGTATAGATGATGTCTCACTGTGTTGCTTAGGCTGGTCGCAAACTCCTGGGCTCAGGTGATCCTCCTGCCTTGGCCTCACAAAGTGCTAAGATTGATTACAGGTGTGAGCTACCACACCCAGCCTCTACTGGCTTTATAATGTCTAAATTGTGATTTAGCCTTCTTTTACCTAGCAAGGGATGTGCTACAAAACAGCTCTATGATCTTCAGTGCTGAAAAGAGGTTAAGGATATGACACTGGCTTTCATTTATGAGGACCTCAATGATAAACTTTTCCTCTAGTTCAAATCAGGAAAAAAAAGTGCTTTTCCTGGGCATCTAAGATTGCCTTCTCTCATGAACACTAGATCACAGAGTAGACGCGGTCCTGCCTCTCAGCACAGCCTATTGGAGAAACAGGTCACTTACAGCTTGGTTAATTAATGTACTAGACTTTATCCTCCTGCATTTTGAGGATCTCCCCACTTCTGACTTCCTTTTATTTTTCCTAATCTCAATGTTCCTTTTGTCTTGTTTTCTAATCTGTTTAATTTTTATATTTTCTCATTACAGTGAACTGCCTTAAATGTTTTCTAGCATAAGGCATATAAATAACGTATTAAGAGTGACAGCAGCAATATGCATAAAATCATATGGCTAGTAGGCAGAGGGTCAATTACCTCTAGGAAAGAAAAGAGGGGATTTTTGAGGTGGGTCTTGAGGAATAAGTGGAGTGTCACCTGACAGAAAAGGCAGGAAAAGGCAACCTGTGCAGATTAAGAGAGAAGGCACAGTCCACATCAAAGGAAAGTGGAAGACAGATTAGTAAAACAACTCTGACATTAATATTTACTGAATATTAATTATTATGTGTTGGACTCAATGCAAAGCCCTTTACAACTTTTTGTGTTTAATCCTCAAAACAATCTGCTGATGTGGATTTTATTATTATCTCCATTCAGAGACTGAAGCTGACAGTCTGTAAGTGGCAGGGTGGAGATTCTTGTGGCTTTTAAGGATGTGGTGGGGCACTTGACTGCAGTCAGTACTTTAGAACTCATCTTCTGTCCTTATCTCCCATCTGACAAAGCCTGTCGCTTCTTTGGACATCTCTATCTCAATAAATAGAAAAGTAGCACTAACAGGCACACAGTGAAGTAAAAAACCTGGGATCATCCTAAATCCCTTCTCCCACCATCCATTCAATACCTGAAGTCCTGACATTCTACCTCGCAAATTTCCCTCCCACCTGTCCTCTTCTCTGCATTCCCTCTTGGTCACAGTCCTCATTGTCTCTCACCAGGGCCACTGCAGAAGTAGCAAACACAGGATGCATAATAGTGAAGAGCAGGAACTCCGCAGGTGGTCTCCCTGCCTTTGACCCTCTGTAACTTACTATCTGTGCGACCTTAGGCAAGCTAACCTGTGTCTGTTTCATCTGCAAAATGGGGATAACAATTAGAATAATACCTAACAGCACTATGTAAACGTCAGTAAGTGGCGAAGAAACTTAGCTCCTCATTTTCTCTTCCTCTAATCATTCTGCACATAACAGAGACAGTGTGTGTGTTTTTTTTTTTTTTTTTTTTTTTTTTATGAGACAGGGTCTCACTCTGTCACCCAGACTGGAGTACACTGGTGCGATCTTGGCTCACTGCAGCCTTGACCCCCCAGGCCCAAGTGATCCTTTCTCCTCAGCCTCCCAAGTCGTGGGACTACAGGTATGTGCCACTGTGCCAGATCAATTTTTTTTGTATTTGTAGACATGGGATATCACTATGTTTTCCAGGCTGGTCTTGAACTTCTGAGCTCAAGAGATCCGCCTGCCTCGGCCTCCCAAAGTGCTGGGATTACAGGCGTGAGCCTGTAATCCCACACACACACACTGTGCCTGACCATGTGTGTGTGTTTTAATGCTAATCTGATTAACACCACACCAGTGTTGAAACTTTTAATGGCTTCCTATTGCCCTTAGAAATCTCTGGCTCATAACTTTCTAAATTCTAGCAATACCTGTCAGCTTTGAGTTCTTCCAACATCTTGGGGTCTTTGTACAAGTGGCTATCAACCCAGAACACCAGTCTAACATCTATTTATTCTTCAGAAATGGGATTAACTTTTTTGGGGAGGCTTTCTCATTTCCATTGATTGGATAAATAATCTTTGTTACATGTTCCCACAGTTCCCAACCTCGCACTTCCTTGTGGTAATATTTGACACTCTTAAAACTCATTAGTCAACGTTTCTTTCCCTTCAGACCGAAATTTTGGAGAGGAAAAAGTTCTTGCTTGTTAGTTCTGGGTTGTAATCCCAAAGCCTAGTCCAGGAAGGATAAATATCCACTAAATAAATGAAACTGGAATGAAGCAAAGCTGAAATTCCACATGAAGTTCCTGGGTCTTTAGTAGCCTCCCACCTCCACTACTCTTTATCAGTCTGCAAATTTGGGCCTATCACTGTTCTTCCCATGGCCAGGCTCTTTAATGTGGAGACCCTGGTGGTCTTCAACTCTTCAGAAGTGGCCTCTCCACAGGCATTTACAGTTACTGGTCACCACCTCCTGAAAAACACCCAAGAGCCCTAGATATCCCCTTCCCAGATATCAAAGGACCTCCTTCCTCCCTAACCAGAAACCTTGTAGGTTCTCATGCCCCTTCCCCTTTCCCCAAAGTGTCACCTTATTTCTGCTCTCAGTCCATAGACCATCTCCCTTAGACTGTCCACAAACCCAGCCTTTGCCCCTCTAAATCCATCCCAGCTGACAAATCACCCTTCCCAACACACACACATTCATCTTTTATCGTCCTGATCTACCCTAGACGGTCTCACCACTATACTGGCTCCTCCTTACCCCCGTAAATCTCCCAGGTACACTTCCTGATTACCCTCCTGATACCTCATCCCTACCTCTTCTTTTATAAATAATTCCCTGCTCCTTCTCCTCACCCACAATCCACTCGCAGTTCAAGGCCTCATTGCCATCGACTCCACTGTCTGTGAGTCCTTCCTAATATGCCCCAGGACCCCTCCAGGTGTCACGCTCTGTATCCTGACACCCCTGTAGACGAGTCCCGAAACTGCCGCCCCATCCCTGGAGCTCCCACTCCCTCCCAGCCCTCCACAAACCTTCCAGGCCCCCAGCCCTAAGCCCAGCACCACCGTCCACCCTTCGCGGCTCCTGGGCCCTCACCGCGCCCCTAGACAAACCCGGACTCCCTCTGGTCCCACCCGCCCTTGCACCGCTTCTAGCCGTCTCGGCCACCCACGTGTGTTCCCAGCCCACCGACCACGCTCCCGGCACACCCTGTAGCCCCGCGCTGCCTCCGGGAAAGCAGGCGGGAGAAGCCGAGGGGCTCCGAGGGGCGCTCGGGCTCTGGCGAGAGGAGGAAGGACTCAGGGAAGCAGCCAGGGAGGCCCGGGGCTCCGGGGAGAGGTCGGGAAGGCCGAAGCGCTCTGGCGAAGCGGCCGGGGAGAGCGAGGGGTTCCCGGAAGCGGGCTGGGAGGCCAGGGGTCTCGGGGGAGGCCCAGCGGGCCGTGCAGCGGGCGCGGGTGGCAGCGAGCGGGGCCTCACCGTCAGTCACGGCTCCCATGGCGTGCGCGGCGGCGGCGGCGGCGCAAGCTGAGGCGGCGGTTGGCGGCGGCGGAGGTCAAACTCCCACAATGCAGCCGGGTAAACAGCCATGGAGGAGGAGGCGGCGGCGCCCGCGGCCGCCTGCTCCGACGCCTGAGCCGCGCCGCGCCGCCGCCGCCGCGGGACTCGCGCTCCCCGCGCTCCCGGTACTCCCCGGGGGCGGCCGCGGCCGGCGCGAGTTGGGGCGAGGCTTGGCGGCCGGCGGCGGCCCCGGCTGCAGCCCGGGCTCCCGCCGCCCCCCTTGCAGCCTCCGCCCGGCCCACGCCCAGAGGCCGCCCCGGAGGCCGCAGCCAGTCGCCAGGTGAGCTCGCCCGGACGCCGCCAGGTCTGCGGGGGTGCGGCGGGGGCTGCGGGCCGCCCGGAGTCGGGGAAGCCGCTTCTTCCCCGGGAAGGTGACTGCGGCCCCGCCGCCCCATCCAGGGTGACGCTGCTAGGGGTGGGCTCGCTTCCCTGGGGGGTGGGGAGGGTGACGGGGACGCCCGGATCCCGCTGAGCCCGGGAGAGGCGGGACTAGGGGTGCCGAGGGGGCGCGTCGCTGGGGGTCCCCGCGAAGTTGGCGCCCACGCGCGCTGGGGCGGGTCTCGAACGCCGGCACTTGCGCGGGGCGCGGCCGGCAATCAAAAAAGGCCCCGGGTTCCAGGTCGCGCGGTTCCGGCCCCTGCGGCCGCCCCCTTCCTTCCTGGGCTCGGCGGGTGCGGAAAAAAGGGTGAAAGAGAAACTTGGCGACCTCCCGACGGAGTTCGCGAAGCGACCAGGAGCGTGTGCCCATCGTCCTCACCCGGCACCCAATTCCACCACAGAGTGGGGATCTCGTCGGTGATCGTGATGGGGTGCTTTTATTTATTTTTCGCTTTGATTTTCAAAAACTGTCTATGTGACTGTCCCTATCTTAAGGGGAAGTTGAAAGTGGGGGCGGGGGTGCTCAGTGAGAAACGTTGCCTTGTGTGTAGTTGTTTGGAGCACACTGCAAATTATATTGGCATCTCTTTCCAAAAGTCACTTTGATTCAACTTCGATAGCTTTCTCGTAAATGGCACGTTTAGGTGGTGAGAGGTGGATGAGGAAATAGGCACCAATGCAGCTGATTTGACCTCCAGTGGGATAGATACGATTAGCACCAGGATCATGTCTCGTTTGAACCCAGGTTTGTTATTTTATTCAGCCATATCGTTGTTTTCCAATTTTCCTGTCCCCCAAGTAGATCTTGCATCTTCATATCCGGGATGAAGAAGTTGTGTAGGATAAACTTGGTTGTTTCACTTTCCTTCCTAAATTTAGGTACATTCTCCCTGTTTTCCCTCAGTTCTTTCAAAGAGGAGAAGTTGCAGATGGAAATGTATTAAGTGAAGTGTGTTTAATCTCTAGCAAGAAATATGTACAATTTTAGTCATATTATGTGAGACCAGTGACTTCAATAATACCATTACAGTGCTCTCAAGAATTAGTGCTCAAGAATTTGACTTTTGTCACAAAGACAAAAATTACTTTACATGAAGATTCTGAGATGTAACTTGCCCTCCCGTAAGGTATGAAGTTTCCCTGACTTTGAAAAAATAACTGACCTAAACGCTGGCTGTAGGTGGGCATCAGACCCTGTTCATTTCCTTGGTTTTAGGAGACAGGGCACTCTAAGAGAAGAATTGTTTTAAATCTTAAGTACTACAGATTGTGAACTGAAATTGTCAATTGATTGGGGTTCACAATACCAAGTTGCATTTTGGTGGGGATAGTTATTGTTTAGAAAGTAATTGTCATGTGGTGAAATGTTCTTTTTAAGTGTTTCTTAATCTTATCATAATACTGATTTTGAAACAGTATCTAGTGATTTAAAATAATCTGTAATATTTTCATGGGAAAGTATCACTGCCCTCTGTAACTTAAATTTTCGTGAGCTATTCTGTCAGTTATTCGTAAATGGAGTGCTGTTCAAACATTTTTGTAAGTTCATTTGATAACTTATAATTTTGTTGGATGATGCTAGAAATTTTCTAGAGTAATAAGACCAAGAGGAATTTGAAAGACTTTAAAGTTTGAGCTGTCCCTGAAAATATAACATTCCTGAAAGTTACTTTATTTTTTTTGAGACAGGACCTTCCTCTATTGCCTAGGCTGGAGTGCAGTGGCACGATCATCAGGGCTCATTGCAGCCTGGAACTCCTGGGCTCAAGCAATCCTCCCATCTCAGCCTGCCAACTAGTTGGGACTACCGGCATGTTCCATGATGCCTGGCTAAGTTTTTTATTTTTGTAGAGACATGATCTCACTATGTTGCCCAGGCTGGTCTCGAACTGCTGGGCTCAAGCGATCCTCCCGCCTCAGCCTCCCAAAGTGCTGGGATTATGGGTTTGAGCCACTGTGTCCAGCCTGAAAGTTCTTAACTCAAGTTGTGGGAAACACATTAATTTGAGCCTTTATGAACTCTAAAAACTGTTTTGTCAGCTACATGATTTTACTTGCAATTGCACTGACACAGATCTATTCATTGAACATTTAAGAATTGTCTTTTTATCATATTGTATATCCCATATATATGAGAGAACATCTTTTAGTAAACTTTATGAGTGATCTTCTTTTTACATATTAACCTGTTGATGAATGTTAAAGTAGCAGACTCAAGCCCTTACCATACTAATGTTTCTTCTTTTCAAGAGAGATCTTTATGGGCAGAAACACAGAAATGGAAGTAGCAGATTTTAAGAAAACTGATTCAGATTTTGAACTTGTATGACCTTATATTTATTGATTTATTTGAGTCATAAGATTTCTGGGTTTTTTTGAGAATATGAAAGACTAGTTAAGAAAATTTGTGTGTTTATTTGATATTTGCTTTCCGAAAATATAAAAAATGATGATGAGAGAGTTAGCTATATGGTCTTTATTCTGGGCCTGTGAAATAATGTAAGGAATTTTGTAATATGCTTTTAGAGCAAGGGTTATCCTGGGGGTCTGTGACCCTCCAAGGGTTGGTTTCAAGGGATTCCTGAGCTCCCTGTAGTTGTGACCAAAACTTTTTGTGTATGTGTATTTTTCTGGAAGAGGGTCTGTAGTTGTTTTAGGAAAGAGATCCAGGACTTAAAAAAATTAGAGACACATCTTTTTATTGAATAAAATGGGAGTTCGAATTCTTTTCTTTTCTTTTCTTTCTTCTTTTTTTCCTTTTTCTTTTGACACAGGGTCTCACTTTGTTGCCCAGTCTGGAATGCAATTGCATGAACATGGCTCACTGCATCCTTGACCTCCTGGGCTCAAGTGATCCTCCTACCACAGCCTCCCAAAGTGCTGAGATTACAGGCATGAGCCATCACAGAATGACCATTCTAAAGAGAAAAAAACATTTTTGAAAAGTAGATCTATGTGCTCGTTACTTGCCTTTTAAAGTTATCTTCAGGCTGGGCACAGTGGCTTAACGCCTGTAATCCCAGCACTTTGAGAGGCCAAGGCGGATGGATCATTTGAGGTAGGCCGAGGCGGGTGGATCATTTGAGGTCAGAAGTTCAAGAGCAGCCTGGCCAACATGGTGAAACCCCATCTCTACCAAAAATACAAAAAAAATTATCCAGGCGTGGTGGCATGTGCCTGTAATCCCAGCTACTCAGGAGGCTGAGGCGGGAGAATCGCTTGAACCCAGGAGGCTGAGGTTGCAGTGAGCCGAGATCACGCTGCTACACTCTAGCCTGGGCAACAGAGTAAGACACTGAAATAAATAAACAAATAAATAAAGTCGTCTTCAGACTTAGGGATGTAAAAGCACTTCCATTTTATTCCCACAGCAAAGCACCGCCTATCAGTTGATAAGCCAAGCTGGCCTGACATGCTAGTCCTGCATGCACTGTGGCTGTGTTTTTAAAAAATTATATCTAAAAATTCAGACCAGATAGTTTGATGGTAGATAAGCAAAGATTTGATCTTGACACCAGCCGTTGGAGTAAATGGGTCTTTCAGCTCCACTCCCTTCTCTCCAGAAAATTTGAAATTTGACTCAAAGGGAATCATTCTAAGAAAATGTGTTTGTGCCTTGGCAGGACAGTAGAACATGATGGGAAAAACACAGTGTGAGTCAAAATAGACTTAAAATTCAAATTTGGTTTCCTTTATTCACTCTAGCTACTTACCCTGCGTGACTCTTCAGTTACTCATCTGGATATGGCTAACTAGTAGAGTTGTTGGGAGGCTGGCTAGAAGTTTCCCGTATAAAACTCTTAGCTCCTCTTTGACCCACAAGAAGGACTTACAAGCCAGGTTTGGGGAACCATTAATAAACATCTGAGGAAACATGTATATTCATGGTATAGGATAATAAGTACATTATTTCCAAATTGGTGTGATGAAGATATTAACACTTAAAACATTGTTTTTTAAGAAAAAGATTTTCAAAAATGAGTTAGGATTGAGTGGTCCCCAAATGTAGATATTTAGAGGAAAGTGGAAAATGATGGTTTATTTGGCAGAGGGGAAGACATGGATGCTGCTGGGCAGGAAGAAACGATAGCCACCCACCAGCATTATATTTCTCTCTGTGGGCAAGATTCTATTTAACATTTTCTCTTCACTTATAATCTGAATTAAAAAATTAAAATACTGCACATGTACTTTATAGTCCATCACACTTAAAAGTGCTTCACCACTCCTTTCGTGTTGAGACCTTCACAGGTAACCCAGGGACTTCATGGGTGGAAGTTACACTTACAACTTTAGTTGTCTAATTCTGCTGTCTTTAAAATGCCTTCACAGTTGGGTACCTGTGTTGATTTTTGTCAATAGGAAAGGGTCTGGCGGGACTGAATCATATTTTACTTTAAATGCTGAAGTAAGAGAGGGCATTATGAGTCAAAAGAAAGTGTGAGATATATAAATAAAATAACTGTATAATGCTTATGGCCATAAAAATAAACTTGCTTCTACTATTTCTATAGTCTTTCCCTTTCCTGTCATTTATTCACGGCGATCATTTATGCTTTCTGCCCTTGGGTTGGGAAATGGTTATGAACACAGGCTTTAGACTTTGAATATGGCCTTGATTCTCATTTCCTGAGCTCTCTGGTTGTGTTCAACTTGGTCCAGTCTCCTTCTTTGAGTCTAGAGGAGATGACCATTAACTGGGATAATAAATGCAAAAAAATTTGCTTAGTCCTAGGCTCCTAGTAAGCGCTCAGAAAGTGGTAGCCATTTTGAAGACAGTTACATTCTCATCTTTAGAAAGAGATATCATACATCTTTTTCTTTTTCTGTTTTTTTTTTTTTTTTTTTTTTTTTTTTTTTGAGGCAGAGGCTCATTGTTGCCAAGGCTGGAGTGCAGTGGCATGATCTTGGCTCACTGCAACTTCTGCCTCCCAGGGTTCAAGCTATTCTCGTGCCTCAGCCTCCCGAGTAGCTGGGATTACAGGCATACGCCACTACGCCCAGCTCATTTTTGTATTTTTAGTAGCGATGGGGTTTCGCCGTGCTGGCCAGGCTGATCTCGAGCTCCTGACCTCAGGTGATCCACCTGCGTTGGCCTCCCAAAGTGCTGGGATTACAGCCGTGAGCTACCGCACCCAGCTAGAGATATTATACATCCTTTTAAAGAGAATACCTGTATTCATCCTTATTCCCACTTACACCTTCTGGAACCATCTTACTTTCAACTCAGAAAAGCCTTTTACATTTTCTTGTTATCTTAGGCAGGTATCCCAACATCTTGATGACCTATTGGACTTTTCCATTGTTCTTAGCCAATGGGGTTGCATTCTCCATTGGCCTGGCAGGTTATATCAAAATCTTGGATATGTCAGGGGCCAAACCAACAAGCCTGCACAGGTTTGGAGCTGTGATCGAGTAAACAACTGTGATTTTGTAGCCTGGAAGAGAGGTAAGCAAATTTTCTGTAAAGGACCGTATAGTAAATATTTTTTACTTCGCCAGCCATCCAGGTCTCTACACCTACTCAGCTCTGCCATGATAGCAGGAAAACAGTCATAGATATAAATGAATGGGTGTGACTGTGTTCCAAGAAATGTTTATGAACACTGACATTTGAATTTCATGCAATTTTTATGTGTCACGTAATATTTTATTTTTTCAACCATTTAAAAATGTAAAAGTCATTCTTAGCTCCTGTTATATACAAATCTTAGCTAGATTTGGTCCATGGGCCATAATTTGCAGAATCCTTGCCTAGAATATTAGATGCATAGATTTGTGGCATTTCCAAGTGACCACCCCCAACGTATGCACAGACACATACGTGTGTGTATGCTCACACACTGCTGTTTTATTTAGCATACTCTGCTTCTGGTATGGCAGTTTGATCTAATGCCCTCATCTCTTTGGATAGGATGAAACTTTAGTCAATAAGTTGTTATTAGTCATATTGTGTGGCCACCTTAGCACATGCATGATTCTGTCACCAATTAATTTTATTCATTATTAAGTGTTCTCACTTTGCTCATTTTTTTATAGAGCTTGATGATTGGACCCTCTCAGATGTGATGGTTTTTGAAGGGAATCAGTGCTTTTGGAGCTGTCTTTTGCTTAATGTTCCTATTAATCCTTCTTTGCCCTGGAAGGGAAGTAATTGATACTGGCCTCTCAAGCTGCTAACTAGACATTCTTACCTGAAGGAAATCTGTATCCTGGCCTTCCCCATTCCCTTTCTGCGTGATATGTTTGGCTCTATAAAGCACACAAAGATTCCTCTTGTGTTTTAACCCCTGGAGATTAGCTGTAGGATTGGTGTGTACAGAGCATGTAGATATATATGTCTGTGTGTAATTTCATCCGGCCATCACTGAAGCTCTGAGGGCTGCTGCTTTTAGTTTCACCTTTTCACTCTCTGTACCTTTCTCTCCTGGCCATTGTGTAAGGATGCAGATTTGGTGAGCTGATAACTGCTCTAACTGATTGGTTTATTTTTTGCTTCCTTTCCTGCTTTTCAACATTCTCTACTGATTTGCTTATTTTGCAGCAAGTACACTCTTTTTGGAGTTTACCTTTTGAAAACAACATTGTGCTGAAAATAAAACCACTAGAAATTATTTGGGTATTGTAGGATTTTCCCCCTCCAAATGTACAGTAAATACAGTATAAGAGGCATGAGTCAGTATTTTAGATAGAGATAGAATGCAATTTAAAAAGTTGTTTGCCATTTTATATATAGATATTAGAGGTGTAAAATGTGTTCTTACTTTTAGCATTTAAGGGTTTCCTTCTTGTTAAAGTAAATTTGGTACATATCTTTTGGATGACAGTTTGAGCAATATGAACCCAAAGTCATTACAAAAAAAGAAAAAAAGGTAAATTCACATCTAGGAATTTAAAGAAGCAGTTGGTGAAGTATGCACAGATGTACGTACCAGACTGCTCACCTCTCCTTTTTTTATAACAAAACATAGAAAGTGATTTAAATACCTATTGATAAGGGATTAAGTGAATTAGGGCCTATCCATGTAGTGGAATATGCTGCAATCTTTAAAAAGAATGATGCAATCAATATTTATTCATAGGAAAAAAAGATATATAATGAGACTATGTATAAGATGGAACTTCTAGAATAGAGTTTTAGTCATCTTTGAAGTATATGGAAGAAAATGCCAGGAGCAAGAATTGTTACAGGGGAGAATCTGTTTTAATTATTAAATTATAATCTAAAACTATAATTTTGATTCTTAAACAGATTATTATAATCTGATTTGATTTTTTTTTAAAGAACAAAACATTATAATTTAATGCTTTAATTAAATTATCAATTAAATTGTTCATTTTTTTCCTTAGCCAGTTACCTTCAAATTCAACTCACCTTTATTTGCACCTGCATCTTTGTGGTTTAACTATGAGAATTTTAGCAAATTTTCACTTCAGTTATTTTGGCTTTGGAGTATGTTCTATCTCCTATGCCCCGCATTCTGGTGGAGATACAGTTCATTATATGAAATTAGCAACGTTGATCTAGCATTGAAGAATGAGAAACGTAACCACATCTGGCTGTGACATAGTGACTGTGGACTTTGGGCCTTAGAGTTTGTTATAGGAAATTTTAGGAAGTGAATAGACTATAAAATATAGAAATATTACGATAATTCATGAAGCATATCTGTCACTTATCTATTGTTAACCCATTCCAAAAGTTTGTGGTTTAAAACACATACCATTTTATTTGCTCATAATTAGGGCAGAGCAGTTCTTCCATTGGTAGTGCCTGGCCTGAGGTCACTAATGTGGCTGCAGTCCTCTTAAGTCTTGAGTCAGAACTAGTTAGTCAAGCTGGGCTATCTGTCTGAGCTCCACAGAATCTCATCTAGCACCCTAGATCAAATTTCCTCAGGTGGAGGCACTTTGTTCCAAGAGGGTGAGAACTGCGAGGTTTCTGGAGGCTGAAGCTTAAGAGTCACACAGTACCACTCTGCCATATTCTGCTAGTCAAAGCAAGTCACAAAGCCAACTCAAATTTAAGGGGTTGGACAAAGATACCCCCTCTTGATGGCAAATGCTGCCAAGTCATATTGCACAGGATAGCCTACAGGGAATTTTTACAGCCATCAACATGTGCCAACCTACCTTTTTTATATTAACTAAACTCTGTTTGTTTGCCATGGCTGATAAAACTGTGCTCTGAGGAACAGTGCTAAATGGTTTCCTGTGTTACCTCTTGGGATAACAGCTCTACATGTAGGTAGTATTATCCCTTTTTAAAGGTATGAAAAGTGAGCCTTAGAAAGGTTAAGTAACCTGCCTTAGACCTTTTATCTAGTTAGGGACAAATCTTAAAAGTTAAGGAAAATTTATCTCTATACCAGTGTTTCTTAATCCCATCACTAAATAACTTGCATGGGGGAGGGAGAGAGGAAGGATAGGAAGTGGGAGGAAGCGTATTTTTTAAAATCTCAAAATCCATTATCTTAAAGTTTTACATGAATTTTGTATTCTACTCTATAATATGTCCCTTTTCAATGTAAAATTAATGGTTTAATTACTTGCCAATCAAATTAAATTTTATCCCCCCAATTTTTAAGAAAACGCAATTCTTCTAGACACAGTATAACAGCTAATCAGCCAGAGATCTTTGGTTGTAAGCAGTAAGAACTAAATCTGACTACTTTAAACATAAAGAGGTTACTGGAGGGATGTGGTGACAATAATGCCAAAGAATCAGGCTTCAGAGTGAACCAGATCTAGAGCAGCTTCAGGGATCCAGGCAGCAGGACTCAGTAGACAGTCTTCTCAGGATACAGAAGAGCCAACCTCTCTAGCAGTTTTTAATCCCACTTTCTACTGAGAGTGTATCTTTCATGCCCAGATTGGGTCCTAGCAGGTGCTTTGGTTACTGCCGCACTCAGACAGTACCCTTTAGGGGAGTCGTCATTCCCCAGCAGTGGGAATTGATGGAGGGCAGGTAAAACCAACAGATACTTACTCTCTGAACATTTGTGGGCCACTATGAGTGGACTTGGTTTAGGCATTGTATCACATGTAAGTGACACCATAATGATCCCTGGTTCACCTGTCTCCTTCCCAACCCTACATCTAAGGGTTTTATTTTGTTTTTGAAACAAGCTGTCTGTCTGTCACCTAGGCTGGAGCGCACTGGCACAATCGTGGCTTACTGCAGCATTGACCTCCTGGCCTCAAGCAGTCTTCGCACTGCAACTTCTCAAGAAGCCGGGGATACAGGTGTGTGCCACCATACCTGGCTAATTAATTTTTTTTTTCTTTTTTTGTAGAGACTGTGTTATCTAGACTGGTCTCCAATTTCTGGGCTCAAGCCATCCTCCCACCTTGGCCTCCCAAAGTGCTAGGATTATAGGCATCAACCACCACACCTGGCCCCAAGGATTCTTGAACTCCCATCTTTAAAAGCATTCTTGTGGCTCTACACTGTCTATTTCCATTTAACCTTACTGGTACTTACCACTCTAAATGCAATACTACATGTGTTTTTTACATGATAATCTTTCCTAAAATATGCATTTTCCTGATTTTTAAAGAAAAGCATACAGATTCTAACCATTTGTTGGTAACAGAGTCACTATAAACATTTTTATCCAGTGCATAGTGATCCCCTTAGAACCCAATGAGATAAAGTTTATGGTCTCTGCACTAAATTTTCTCAAATTTCTCTGCCTTTATTTTTCTGTCGTCTTGTGTCTAAGTGCTTTCACTGTAACTTTGCTAATACTTTAAAATACGCATGTTAGAGTTTATAGCTTATAGGCTGAAGGGGCAACCTACATTTATTTGGCCTTTCTAAGTATGAGTTAAACCACACTTCAAATGATAAAATGCTGTGCATATACAGTGTGATTTTATACAGAGCGTTTTCATGTATGTTCTCTTGTTTCATTGTATATTCCAATCCTTTGAAGTCAGGGAAGGGGAGATATGTTCTCTATTTTTCAGCAGAGGATAAGGTTTAGAAAGGGTAATTTCCCCTCCAACCTAAGACTATTGCAGAATTCAGATGTTCTGATTGCCCATGCCTTATTGAGGGTGGTTCTAGAACAGTGGTTTACTAACTGCAGAAGCTCCTTTTCTGGATTCTGAAGTTTCCAGGCTGAACTGGAGATGGGTAAACTAATGTTTGGCCTCATTTGAGTAATATTCCCTAATTGTAGTGACATTGGTGTGTGTCTTGGTCTGTTCAGGCTACTCTAACACAATACCATAAACTGGGTAGCTTGTAAACAACATACCTTTGTTTCTTACAGTTCTGAAGGCCGAGAAGTCCATGATCAGGGCACCAGCAGATTGTGTGTCTGATGAGGGCTTGTTTCCTCTTTCGTAGATGGTGTCACATGGTGGAAGGGGCAAACAAGCTCCTGGACCTCTTTCGTAATGGCGCTAATCCTATTCATGAAGGTTCTGCCCTCATGACCTAGTCACCCCCCAAAAGGTCTCACATCCTATTACCATCACTTGGAGGGTTAGGATTTTATTTTATTTATTTTATTTTTATTTTTTGCAGAGAGAGGGTTTTGCCGTGTTGTCCAGGCTGGTCTTGAACTCCTGAGTGGCAAGTGATTCTCCCACCTCAGCCTCCAGAGTAGCTGGGACTGCAGGTGCATGCTATCACACTCAGCTAATTTTTTGTGTTTTTTGAATAGACAGGGTCTTGCTATGTTGCCCAGGCTGGTCTTGAACTCCTGAGCTCAAGTAATCCTCCTGCCTCAGCCTCCCAAAATGCTGGGATTACAGGTGTGAGCCACTGTGCCCAGCCTAGGATTTCAACGTGAATTTCGGGGGACATAAACATTCCGACCGTGACAATGTGTAATGGTGGTGTCTAGTAGTCACCTTGGTAATTAATAGCTGCTGCTGTTTATTCTTGCCTTTGAGGCCCAGCATCATTTTATTTCCCCACAGATAGCCAGTTGAGCAGCTGATTTACCCCATCTGTTCTTGCCATGATTAGCTGGGTTTGAAGTACCTCTTGGAGCCCTTTGATCTGGCCTTTTTTACTTCTTTTCCCTGTAATTACCACCTTGTGATGTAGTCACTTGTCCTCTCAGCTCCTGGACTCTTCTTTTGTATGGTCCTGGCTGTTTTCTGCTGACAGGTCTATCACTACAAGAGGTTTTGAGAGGAGCACTTGACACTTTTGTTTAATTCAGGTCTCCAGACAGTTTTCTGTTAATAGCAGGGTTGTATGTTAGACACTTTCCCCCCATTACTTTTAAAGTTTCATTGTAGTCTGGATCGTAAACTTGTCTGTGGTGGTAATATGGTGGTTCTTGTTTGGCCAGACCTTTTTGTAAATAGACACATACCAAGACTTCTGTAGCTTTTGGAACCTTGTTCTGACATTTAACACTAGTTTTAAAGTTGTCTTTTTCTAATTTGTTTCAGGCACTGATTTCTACAGCTTCTAACCATGTTTTGATAAGCACTAATCAAAAAAGTATTTTTTCCTCTTGCGTTTTTTGTTTGTTTGTTTTTTGTCTTATGGTTTTTGTGGATACTGTGAGCCTTTGGAATCCTTCAACTTAATTCTGAAAAGAATGCGAGTAAAGTTCTACATTGAAAAATAAATATTTTTCATTTCCTTGTACTTTTTTCACTGGCATTTTTAAGTTTTAGCATACTGAACAGAAAGGCATTTTTAGAGTTCTGGCTCATAGCTCCTCTTAGCTGCTCTAAGAGGAGATATTTAAGGCTCAATTATCTGTGTCCTCCACTCCCTACCCTGTTGATTATTATTATTGTGGTAGTTATAACTATAAATCATTTGCAGATCGAAGTTAGAAAAGGGACCATTTGTCATTCCATTAAGACAGTTTAAAGGAATTTGCTTGTTCAAATTTATTAGCTTCCTGAAGCTAGTAAAGATGTTTATGGTTTCCAAGATTCCCTGTTAATATATTTCAACACTACAAGACAGTGAATAACACATGTTCAGCCATTATAGATTATGAGGAAAGCTAGCTCCTAGAAAAGATTTTTTAGTACTATAAATGGCGCTAAACTGAAAAATCAGTTGTCATAATAAACAGCAGTCCTGATTTGATAGTAGGCAGGTTTCTTGGTGTGTCTGTTCTTTTAACTAACGGCCAGCAATGAGTAGCTTTCTTTTCCATAGATCTGGTGTCAAGTATTAATCAGCTGTAGACTGGCAAGTTTTTATTGGCTAGCATTTGTAGTGGAGGAAGCACCAGTCTGTTTTATCTGTCTCTTAGCCATATAACTGCATATGATATCATCTGCATGGCGTTCTTACAGAGAGAAATAGTTGTATTCTTTTTCATTTGTAGTCGGAGTACTTCAGAATATTAAAATAGCGAACTTTGACCTTGAAGCATCTAAATTGTCTCAGTTAAGATTGTGATGTATACCAGAAAAAACTTACACCTTAAATTCAATTTAGCATTCTTGTTTTGCACATTTTGAATGTTTTTTTTAATTTAAGAACAAAGTCCATAGAATGACTATACTATTGAAAAATCTTAAATCTCAAAAGCTAAGAAAGGTAATTTAGATCTTAAGTTTCAAGAATTACATAAATTTGGGTCTTATGGAAAACTGAAATTCCTGAATGCTTACAGAGGTTTTTAATTTTTTTCATGATTATAGAAATCATAAGTGTTTGTAGAAAACTCAGAAAATTTCACAGATAGAAGGAAATAAAAGTTACTCATACTTCTACCCAGATATCACTATTAACATTTGATGTATATCCCCCCAGCTGCTTATAAAGTTCTCCAATAAAATATACTTTGAAATGCATGCTTAGAAGTAAGGGTAGAAGAGTGGTAGAAATGGGTACATAGTATGAACCAAATTTTATTAATCCTACTGCTTGTCAGACTGCCCGCTAGGTGTTGCCTTCAGGCTGATGAGAGCTGCCTGGCCCTTTGGCCAGCTTTGGCTGATTTGCAGCAGAGCATCTTTTCTTAGACAACTGTCTATATCTATCTGTGTCTTTATCTTAGCAACTGTTTCTTGTCAGCTCCAAATGCCTGCTGGTTGCAGAGGGAGACGTTTGGGGTCCTTGTTGGAGTGGCTTATTGATATGAGCCATAAGTTCTTATCAACCCCATGGAGAAATTCTTTAAATCAGCTCTTATTCAAAAGAATGCCCGAATATTCACAAATATAGTATCCTTCAGGTTACTTGCACCAAGTACCAGCAAGGTATTCAGAGACTCCCCAGTGATTTCAGTTACCATCTAACCTCAAATCCGGTCTCCTTGGTAAGAGAAAAATCCAGAGAAGGAGCTCAAAGCAGATTATGGTATAAGCATATGCCAGTCCTCTCCTGTGGAAAAAGAAAAGTGCTAATCTGGTCAGAACTGTTAAAGAGACAGGCAAGGCTGAGCACAGCAGAATTCTCTCATCCTGTTCATCTTTTGCATTAGTGCAGAAAAAAGATTTATCTCAGGATGAAAGAAAGAAGGAAGGATGGCAGGCAGGTGGCTAGTAATAGGAGATGGTTGGTTGTCTTCCTCTCTGCCTGTGCTAGTGGTAAGCAGGTCCTCAGGTTTGAAAAACTAGTAAAGTGAAGTGACACACAGGGCAGCTTCCCCAGGCGGTGATACAACTTCTTGGTATTCAGTGTGAAAATACAAAGCTGACTTTGATTCCTTGCCATCAGCCAGAGGAAACCCTGGAGAAATAGGAGGCAGTGGCATCTCTTTGTAAACATTTTATTCTTGACAAGTAACAGACTCCTACCTAGAGAATTGTAAGCGTTGGCCCCTCCATTCTGCCAGCTGTCTTTCAGGAGCACTCTCAGTATTCTCCTGCACTGACCAGTTTAAAAGGTGTTGTTTCTGCTCCCATGCAGTGCTTGGTGTGACGGAATTAATTTGCAAGATGAATAACCATTGTGATAACTGCTCACATGCAAAGGAGAGAGATTGCTGATTTTACAAGTGTATGGTTTGCTGTCTTAGATCTGGCAGGAAACAGAGTCCAACTCAGATGGTTTAAGAGACTTTAAGTGAAAGAATTATTTTCAGAAGGATGGGCAGAGTTCAGGATGACATGGGTTTCTGTCACCTAGAAACTAATAGCAATGGCAAGCTGTTAATCACTGCTAGATCTGAGGGAGCAAAGAGAAGAAATAGTGTTACTGGAGTCTAGTGAGAGCTGGTGCCATAGTGGATGGGCTGTTAGACAGGGGCTGTAGTACTAGAGGGATTCAGCCACTGCCAGAAAAGGGAGCCCAGAGCAGGGAGGGAGCAAGGAGGGACTATTCTCCTCTCTGATTTTTCTTCGCTCTTTGATCTTTTTCCGGTGCCTCCTATTGGCCAGACTCACCTGAAAGCTGGCCAGCAGATGAATCTATGATGCTGCCCATAGAGGTCAGCGTCTTGGGACTCAGCAGGGCCCAGAATGGTGGAAAGTTGGTCTGGGGTTGGAAAGAGGATCAGACAAAATTACACCATACCCTATAGCATATTCTTAATTTCACTTTCATCATTTTATCTCATCATCCTCATCTCCTGAAATCCCAAAATAAACCTTAAAGCATGTGAACTATTGATTATGACTCAGTTCTATCTTTTAATATAAATAGCCCAAAGAGTTACCCTACTCTTATCAGAGAAATTAAATATTCAAAGAGAGAATCTGAACATTTCTCAGAAGAATTGGAAAATCACTGAAAGACCTTCTGTTGGGGCATTTTGTTCCTGGTTAAAATTAAACTAACATTTAAAAAATATGCATATGAACTGTACAAGTGATTTATCTTAAAATATAAAACTTGTACTTTTAATGACACATTGCTGAAATGTATTTTTTATTGTTAAGGTTAAGGTGCAAAAGGAAAGTGCAACTTAAGTCCTTATGCATTATCTCTTCAGTTTTTTGTTTTTTTTTTTTTTAAATAGAGTCTCACTCTGTCACCCAGGCTGAAGTACAGTGGCGCGATCTCGGCTCACTGCAACCTCTGCCTCCTGGGTTCAAGCGATTCTCCTGCCTCAGCCTCCTGAGTAGCTGGAATTACAGGTGTGCGCCACCATACCCAGCTAATTTTTGTATTTTTAGTAGAGATGGGGTTTCGCTATGTTGGCCAAGCTGGTTGCCAACTCCGGACCTCAGGTGATCTTTATAAGGCAGAATGAATTAGCAAAAAGATTCTTATTCCACCAATCTAGAAATACAAGAACAGATGTGGCCTGCCACGGTGGCTCATGCCTGTAATCCTAGCACTTTGGGAGGCCGAGGCAGGTGGATCACGAGGTCAGGAGATCGAGACCATCCTGGATAACATGGTGAAACCCCATCTCTACTAAAAAAAATACAAAAAATTAGCCGAGCGTGGTGGCACGTGCCTGTAATCCCTGCTACTCGGGAGGCTGAGGCAAGAGAATTGCTTGAACCCGGGAAGCAAAGGTTGCAGTGAGCCGAGATCACGCCACTGCACTCTAGCCTGGGCAACAGAGCGAGACTCCGTCTCAAAAAAGAAAAAAAGAACAGATTTTTAGCTTATCAAAAGAAAGTCTGTTTTAGTCCATAACTTTATTGAGCTTTGAGGTTTGAGAAATGGGAAGATGAATATTTACTCTGTAAATATGAATAGTGAAAAGAGGTCCACACCTTCCTATAATAATTGGTGCTTTAATAAAAGCATCAGCTGTGGGATTAAAAAAGAGGGAAAAGTGATGTAGTCTGTCTTTATCAGAGATTCTTTTAGACAGGTCACAAATATTTATCAAAAGTCTGCAGTTGCCATGTCCTAGAATTACAGATGAAAAAAGTGCCAAATAGCCCTGACTCAAGGAGTTGGTGTCAGAGTGAGCCTTTCATTGCTGTTTCCTTAAGGGCAGCCAGTCTTTTGGTGCCTTTCCATTGCCTAAAGGAAGGATGATATCCAAAACTTTGAACAGATCTTTCAGTGGTCCTCTGATCTGGCCCTGCCTGCATCTTCTGTCTCACCAGATGCTCTGGCTTTTTAGTTCCTTGAACTTGCCATTCTTCCTCAATGTCTTTTCTACTGAGATTTCATTTGTCTGGGGTGCCTGCTGCCACCCTCATCTCCCTAACACTTTTTTGCGTCCTTTAAATGCCACCTCTTCACAGAAGCCTTCCCTGACCTTCTAGACAAAATTCAATGACTTTGTTACTTGCTTTAAAACCCTGTGTATTCACACGCCCTGCCTTTCTCATTCAAAGCACTCTTTCAATTTATTTGTGTAAAGGTTTTATGGCTTTCTTTCCTACTAGAAGTAAACACCATGAGAACAGCGTTCACTGCTGTCTCTTTCACAGCTGTCTCCTCAGTGCTGAGCATGGCGTTCGATAGAAACTTGCAAAAAAGGGAAAAAGAACTGGTTTCAACCCAACCCCTACTACTCACCAGTTCTGTGACCTTTAGTGGTTCGCTTCTTAGAGTCTCAATTTGTTATCTGTAGAATGGGAATAATGATGATAATGGCTATCATTTATTGAGCAGTTAGTATGTGCCAGACTGTGCTTTACTTGCATTATCTTTTCAAGTAAACCCCATCAGAGAAGTGAAAAGATTTGCTTGAGGTCACATAGTTTGAAAATAGAAAATAGGATTTAAACTCTGGTCTGTTTAATTCAAAAAAATGGATTGCTCTTAGCCATGCCTTTTTGTGATTGAGTAGTACCAATGCTGAGAATGCTGAGGTTGAGGAGGGAGTAGGTTCGGAATCTCCTAAACCGTTTTAGGGAATCAGTATGGGATTAACTCTGCCTATTTGAAGAGATAAGTGACCTCTAAACTGATTTCTGAAGAAGTTAGTTGGGTCTAGAAGCAGCCAGAAGTGCAAATACTCTAAGAGAACTTTTCAGTTTGCTGGAAACTGACCTTGTTCATTGTGGTTGGAGCATTTTTTTTTTTTTTTTTTTTTTTTTTTTTTTGAGACAGAGTCTCACTCTGTTGCCTGGGCTGGTGTGCAGTGGTGCAATCTCAGCTCACTGCGAGCTCTGCCTCCTGGGTTCAAGTGATTCTCCTGTCTCAGCCTCCTGAGAAGCTGGGATTATAGGTGCCCACCACTATGCCCAGCTAATTTTTTGTATTTTTAGTAGAGACGGGGTTTCACCATGTTGGTCGAGCTGGTCTTGAACTGCTGACTTCGTGATTTGCCCGCCTCAGCCTTCCAGAGTGTTGGGATTACAGGCGTGAGCCACCGCACACGGCTGCTTGATTGGAGCATTCTACAGGCTAAGAACTATAAGGTTGGGCCAGAGAGTAAAGTAAAGGGACTTACAGGCTGCTGGGCCAGGCTAGGCCAGGGAGTTACTTTCTGCTAAACACTGGGAGGAGTCCTTGATGGATTTTATTTGTTGAAGATATTTTGGAAGAAGGAAGTCCCAATTTGGAGTCCATCTGAGGGCGCAGAAGTATCCAAAGCCCTTCTCTCAGTTTGCATCTCTAGCAAAGAACACATTTTAACTAATTATTTCATTCTACTGCTGCACCCAGTGTGACAGTGTTTGAAAAGGAACCAGCATTGTGAGGTGAGGAATGGATTTTTATGTTTAGTTGCAGCAGTATAATTTTGCTGCTGCTGTTACTGTTTTCCTTTGGAGACAGATTCCCTAGCCCAGATGGATGGCAACCTTACACAGGTTACTTCACCTCTGTAGCCTGTTTCTCATCTGGAAATTAGAAATAGTTAAAATATCTATCTTGTCAGCTTGTCAGGCAACATTTACACAGTGCATGGTATAAAATAAACTTTTAGGCAACATTAGCGGTTATTTTTAATATGACCTATCCATTCTGGCCTTTGACTCTTTTTTTTTTTTTTTTTGGTGGGGGGGGTCGGAGTCTTCTCTGTCACCCAGGCTGGAATGCAGTGGCACAATCTTGGCTCACTACAACCTCCACCTCACAGGTTCAAGCGATTCTCGTGCCTCAGTCTCCCAAGTAGTTGGGAATGTAGACACGCGCCACCACGCCCAGCTAATTTTTTTTTATTTTTAGTAGAGACGGAGTTCACCATGTTGGCCGGGCTGATCTCGAACTCCTGTCTTCAGGTAATTCGCCTGCCTCGGCCTCCCAAAGTGCTGGGATTACAGGTGTGAGCCAGCAAACTTAGCCTCTGGCCTATGACTCTTAAATGAATATGTGTTGTTTATTTATCAGACAGGTTGATTGGGACATAGGTACTGACATTTTTAAAGATCATGATTTTAGGATCTTACAAAGTAAAACTGGCAATTAAAAAAGGCAACGAACACCTTAGTGAGGTGGTTTTGGTGTTTCCTAGATGTGTTTAGGATGAATACATAGATGAAATGCATAATATGAACATGAGCCAGTACTTAAAGAGCTCGTGGTATGTGCCAGGACTGTGTTTTCCATGCATTCTTCCTGAGAAGTAGGTTCAATTATACAGTATCTATTTTACAGATAAAGGTTGAGGTCTTTTCTTTCTAAGGTGTTATTAGACAGCTGTAGACATGGACACCAAACCATGTGCTTCTCCAAAACTTGTTGAGCCTTCAGCATTGTAGAGGCTTGGCTTACCTTCCATCAACTTCAGCAGTTCTGCTGGAAGGGAAAAATGGAAACAGGGCCCTTAATTTTTTTGTCATTATTGGATTAATTGGAATCACTAGGCATGGTGTGCTGCCTGGTGCATAGTAGAGGCTCAGTAAATGTTTATTGAATATAAATCTGAATCAGACCAAGTGAAAAAAAGATAGAGAAAAGCAGTATTAGATCCTGGCCCCAGCCTGTTTTCTATTTTAAAAAAGTTTGAGGTCACCAGAGATTTTATTAGCATAGTCCATTTGTTAATATTGCAGATTAATGGTTGGTTGAAGGCTGAGGTGAAGAATTGCCCATGTGTGTTGCATGGGATTAACTCCAGTCTGAGCAATTTAGTTATCTCTAGAAATCTGTTCACTTCCCACTAGGTACCCCTACTGCCCAAGAAGCTCCAGGCTCTGTGTTTGTGTTCAGCTGATTCGTTTATTCCCAATTAAAAAAAAAAACAAAAAACTAGTTGTAACATTAAAATATGCAAATAGGATAGGTGTGACTATCCTAAATAATCCTATGTAACTATTCTATTTAAACATAAGTAGGAAGGTATAACTGCCGTAAGTCATCACTAGTGTATTTCAAAGCCAGATCTGATTGGTATTTCTATTTTCCCTTAGCTCAGGTAATTAAGAGTTGACACCAAGGAAATATCATTTAGTATTAAGGGGAGAAAAGAGGATACCTTATTGCATAGAATAGGAAACAAGTAACATTTAATTCTAGATTTCTTCTCGTTTCCCCCAACAACAAAAAATATATATATTTTTTTCCCCTGGGGAAACTTGATTAGGATATTTATTGACCCTGTCAAACCTGAAAGTCAGATGGTAGCCTGATTACCAAGCTTGATTGATTACCAAGCATCCTTTTTGTAATTATTTTATGCCACGAAAGGAAGATACTTGAGATAATTTTGTTCATTTGCTATAGAAGTAGTTCATGTAGAAATTTTAAAGTGTCAAACATTAAGACCCAGTGTCCAGATCTTGGTTTCTAATACCACTCTCCATTAAAAGGAGATTCTGTGCCTGGAACAGGGAATAAACAATATGAGCCTGTAGTATCTTCTGGTTCCAGAAAGTAAGAAAATAACACACACACACACACTCTCACTCTCTCTCTCCCCCCACACAGAATGATGGGTGTGTCAAAGGGACCAAAGAGACAACTGAAAGAGCTCCCAAAGGTCCAACCTAGAACAATTTGAGCAGCTAAAAAACATAGTATTAGATTTTAACCCAATATATAAAATAAATGTAAATAAAATATACAGTATATATATATTTTTAAAGGCTCATATAAATATATAAACATAAATAATATGTGATATAAAATCATAAATATCCATGAGGCCATACTGGCATAAATAAATGATTGGATAAATAAGCAAATGGGGGAGAATAGATAAATCTTTAATATAAAAGAACTCCAAATGATTTATGCAGATAATCTTCTCTCAAGGAGATGGAGTATCACTGCCAATCTTTTTTTTTCTTTCTTATTTTTTTGGGGGGGATCAGGGTCTCCATCTGTCACGCAGGCTGGAGTGCAGTGGCACAATCTTAGCTCACTGCAACCTCTGTCTCTTGGGCTCAAGGTGTCTTCTCACCTCAGCCTCCGAGTAGCTGGAACTACAGGTGTGTGCCACCATGCCCAGCTAATTTTTTTTTTTTTGTATTTTTTATAGAGATGGGATTTTGCCATGTTGCCCAGGCTGGTCTTGAACTCCTGGGCTCAAGCGATTCACCTGCCTCAGCCTCCCAAAATGCTGGGATTACAGTTGTGAGCCACCGAGCCCAGCCCGCTGCCCATCTTTTAAGTCTGAGCTGTGCCTAGTGACTTCCTTCCAAAGAGTGCAATATGAAAAGGGAGGAAAGAGACAGCTTCCTGACATTGGCCTGGGCAGTGATTTTTTGGATATCACCCCAAAAGCACAGGTAACCAAAAAAATAGAAAAATGGGGTTGCATCAAACTAAACAGCTTCTGTATAACAAGGGAAATAGTCAACAGAGTGAAAA
This sequence comes from Nomascus leucogenys, assembly GCF_006542625.1. Taxonomy (NCBI): domain Eukaryota; kingdom Metazoa; phylum Chordata; class Mammalia; order Primates; family Hylobatidae; genus Nomascus; species Nomascus leucogenys. The sequence goes on along the minus strand of NC_044401.1, from coordinate 76,648,736 downwards.
GACAATCAACAGTATGGGAGAAAATATTTGCAAACCATACATCTGATAAGGGGTTGATATCTAATATAAGGAACTCAATAACAAAACAGATAACCCAATTAAAAAAGGAGAAAGAACCTGAATTGACAAAGAAGAGGTACAGATGGCCAACAGGTATATGAAAAGATGCTCCATATCACTAATCATCAGGGATATGCAAGTTAAAACCACAGTGAGATATCACCTCACTCCTGTTAGAATGGCTATTCAAAAAGACAGACGATAACAAGTATTGGTTAGTATGTGGAGAAAAGGGAATCTTTGTACATTGGTAGTGGGGATGTAAATTATAGTACAGCCGTTATAAAAAACAGTATGGAGGTTTCTCAAAAAATGGAAAATAGAAAAAAACTATATGAAGTAGAACCATCAGTCCTACTTCTGGATATATATCCAAAGGAAATCAGTATGTCACAGAGGTATCTGCACTCCCATGTTCATTGCAGCATTATTCACAATAGCCAAGATATGGAGTCAATCTTGGTATCCATCAATGGATGAATGGATACAAAAAATGTGATATTTAAGCCAGGCACAGTGGCTCATGCCTGTAATCCCAGCACTTTGGGAGGCCGAGGTAGGTGAATCATTTGAGACCCGGAGTTCAACCTAGCCGGGCCAACATGGTGAAACCCCATTTCTACTAAAAATACAAAAAAATTAGCAGGGCATGGTAGCATGCACCTGTAGTCCCAGCTACTTGAGAGGCTGAGACAGGAGAATCACTTCAACCTGGGAGGTGAAGGTTGCAGTGAGCCAGGATTGCGCCACTATGCTCCAGAGCGAGACTCTGTCTCAAACAACAACAAAAAAAGAAAATGTGATATCCAGTGTATATATGCAAATAATGTAAGACTGTTCAGCTTTAAAAAAGAAGGAAATCCTCTCGTTTTCGACAACATGGTTGAACCTGGAGGATATTAAGTGAAATAAGCCAGACACAGAAAGACAAATACTGCAGGAATCTCACTTACATGTGGAATCTAAAAACATTGAACAACAGAAGCAGAGAGTAGAATAATGGTTGCCAGAGGCTGGGAGTTGGGGGAGTGCTGAGGGAAATGGGGAGATGTTGAGCAAAGAGTACAAGTTTCAGTGAGGATGAATGAGTTCTAGCAATCTGTTATGCAGTAATGGTGACTATAGTTAATAATACTGTATACTTAAAAATTGCTGAGAGTAGATCTTAAATGTTCTCACCCCCCAAAAGATGAGGTGACAGATATGCTAATTAGCTTGATTTAATTATTTTATATACATAAAAGATCATATTTACACCGTATAATTTTGTCAATCATGCCTTAAAGCTGGAGGAAAATAAAAAATCACATGTTGGTGTTGGTTCATTACCTGTGACAAAGATACCATACTTATATAAGAGGTTAACAATAGGGAAAACGAGGTGTCGGGTTTACAGGAACTCTCTGTATAATCTTTGCAACTTTTCTGTAAATTTAAAGTCATCCCAAAATTGAGAGTTTATTTTTAAAAAAAGACTATGGCAAGGACAATAGTCTATAGTTCAAGCTTAATTTTCATCCCGTAGGGAGCCTGAGGTAAATAAAATAGCCCTTAGTGTTCTGGTCTTACTATGGTGTAAAGTGGGGCAATTCTTCCTTGCTGTTGTCTTATAAAGCCATGACAGTTTGTTTGCAGAATCAGAGAATGCGGTATTTCTAAATGTCCTCCTGTGGAATTTCCTACTGGCACGACTTTTTTCCCCTTTGCTTCTGCCCAGTAGCAGTCCCTTGAGTGGCATTTGCTGTCCTAGTTAATCAGAGGGTAGGAGAAATGAAAAACTCTCCTCTTCCCCCTCCCATGAAGTTTCAATGGGCACTGGAAATGTAGGTCAAATTGCATCACCATAGAAAGGAGCGAACAGGAAGGTATTTATGAAGTACTGCCAATGTCTCTTTAGATTCAGAGTCATGACGAACTGGTGTTGAGCCCGTTTAGGTGTGAGATACAGGGAATCAGGGGGCATGTTTGTGATGTAGTGCCAGAATGTTATATTTCAACCAGCGATAAAAGATCTCTGTCTGAAACCCTAGTGGAAATGACTTACACTGGCTTTGTTTAATTTGCATCTCCCAGCTTCCGCAATTCTTTTTGTCTCTTATTTATTATTGGCACATTGCAAAAATTTGTATTAATTTAGCCAGAGAGATGTCTGAATTGTAGAAACTATTGCCATGTGTACATTTTAAAAAGTGTATTGTTTGGTAGTCACACAAGTCTAATAATATATTTTGGAAATTACATATAAACATGCGCAGTGACATCTTGATTAGCACATAGAAACCTCAAAATATTTTTTTATTTTTAAATTATGTTTAAAGTATCTGTTAGATGGATCTCTGTTTTATTATTTATTTTATTTTATTATTTTTTTTAGACGGGGTCTCACTCTGCCATCCAGGCTGGAGTATGGTAGCACTATCTCAGCTCACTGCAGCCTCAACCTCCCAGGCTCAAGTGATCCTCCCACCTCAGTCTCCCAAGTAGCTGGGACTACAGGCATGTGTCACCACTCCCAGCTAATTTTTGTATTTTTTTGTAGAGACAGAGTTTCACCATGTTGCCCAGGCAGATCTCAAGTGATCCACCTGCCTCAGCCTCCCAAAGTGCTGGGATTACAGGTGTGTACCGCTGTCCTCAGCCTCTGTCTTTTTTTTTTTTTTAAATGGAAAAATCCTATAGATTTTAGGATATAAGGAGACTTTAAATACATGTTTTTATTTTTTACGTATTGTGTGCTACCTACTCCTTTGCAAGATACCCAGATATTGGCTGCCAAAATATTCTGTTACTGACAGTGTTGTGGACAGTAAGCATCCTGATAGCAAAACCTACTCTAAAACCTCTATTTTCACTCCCTTCTTCTCCCATCAAGATAATAAGTAGTTGCTTTATGTACAAAATGGAAAGTCAGATGATAAGAGATTTTTACAGAGGCTTGGATATTATTTAATAATATGAATTGAATAGATTATTCTGTGGAATATGTTTATAATTCAACATGTTTTTAGCTATTTTTTTAACTTTTTATTTTGAGATAATTATAAATTTATAGGAAGTTGCAAAGATGGTCCAGAGAGGTCCTGGTTATTCTTCACCCAGTTTCTCCCATTTATTATGTCTTAACTTTAGTGCAGTATTAAAGCCAGGACGTTGACATTGCCTTAAAGTACGTATATGGTTCTGTGTCATCTTATCATATGTATTTTCATAAAATCACTACCACAGTCAAGATACAGAACTATTCTATCACTAAAAAGATCTTGGCCGGGCGCAGTGGCTCACGCCTGTAGTCCCAGCACTTGGGAGGCTGAGGCAGGCGGATCTTGAGGTCAAGAGATCGAGACCATCCTGGCCAAGATGGTGAAACCCCGTCTCTACTGAAAATACAAAAATAGCTGGGCATGGTGTCAAGTGCCTGTAATCCCAGTTACTCGGGAGGCTGAGGCAGGAGAATCGCTTGAACCTGGGAGGCGGAGGTTGCAGTGAGTCGAGATCATGCCAGTGCACTCCAGCCTGGCGACAGAGTGAGACTGCGTATCCAAAATAAAAATAAAAAAAAAAAAACAAATCTCCCCTGTGCTACCCCTTTATAGCCACATTCATTCCTGTTATCCTCACAGTCCCTAACTCCTGGCAGCTGCTAATCGGTTCTCCAACTCTAAATTTGTCATTTTGGGAATGTTACATAAATATGATCTTTTAAAATTGGCTTTTTTCACTTAGCATTTTAAAAAGAATTTTATTTTTAAAAGAATATGATAAAATTTTTAAACGAATATTTATTTTTTTAAAGTTGTTACCCAGAGTTTGATTCACTAATTTTTAAGACTGTATTTTTCTAGCTTGGGTATTCCATACTCTGTGTTGCTATATTTGAACAGCAGCTAAAGTCGAATATGCCGACGTAATAGCTGATTATAGCATTAACCTTATTGCCTGCTGTTAAGGATGATACCCTGATGTTAAAGGGAAAATTACCCTGGGAAAAGTCCATCCTATCAACAAAGTAGATATTACAATTGATGAAGAGCAGGAATAAGAAGCCCCAATGTTTATATCAAATGAAGTAACTGACCATATTTGTACTCATTTCATCTTGCAATCTTCAAAGGAGAGAGACTTTTTGGAACATGATATTTAAATGAACAGCAGTTGAAATATTTACATTAATTAATGTAAAGCTTATGTCACAGAATTGTGGAATGTCACCATATGAAATCAAGTGTCTGCATCATGTTAAGCTTCTTTGAATGTCTTAAGTAGGAAATGGAGTTCTATGGATAGGCAAGGGCTGGAAATAGCCTTAGAAAAATCAAATCTTCAGATGCTGGTATACTGTTTTCTGACAAAATACGGAGCATATTCTAGGGTTTGTAGGAGGGCATGTTAGTGTTTGGCTGCAAATAATGATACCATGGCTCTAGGGAATGCCACATGGTCAAACCTATAGCACTAAGCAAATAGAAGGTGAATCCCAGGATACCATTCTGCAGCTCATGGCAGTGAATAAGCACTGGCTCCTCATCTTCTCCAGAATTCATGTTCCTGAGGTTGTGTCCGGACAGATTTTTATGAATAGGATAATCTTGCAACTAGCAAATGATTTTTGTTTGGCGCTAGCTCCTAACATTTAAATAGTTTTCCTGCCAGTTGGGAAAATATTCCTGGTAATTAAAATCATCCTCTACTTACCAGCTTAACATTTTTTTTCTTTAAGCAGTATATGATTGTACTTAAAGTAGCTATTAGGATAGAGGAGAAGGGAAACAATCATTTATTGACCATCAGCTATATGCCAGCCACTTTGCTAAGTGTTTATGTACATTCATGCATGTAATTGCAGTATTGAAAAATTTCATTAATGATACTCGTTAAGTTATGGGTTTGAAATAAACAGCATCCTAAGCAACTCTTTGTAGCAAGCCAATTTTCTTGGTCAGATTTGCTCAAGGGGTTTGTTGACCAAAACACAGTAGAGAGTGAGACATAGTGCATATATGCCTGTGAGAAATGGTTTAAAGAATATAATTATATCTATTAATTTGTATATTCATGAGACAGTGTGTAAAATGATACAGAATTTAGACATTAAGACCCAGCCCCTGTCTCAACTGTTTATCCAAATGAGGGAAACAAGTTTTGAGTTAAAGGAAAATATCGACTAACTACAGGACTTAAACTGCTTAACCCATCAATGCAACATGTATAACAAGGCATTACATAATTATTTTTGAAATCTTCCAGATTGTAAATGCTTTAATATTCAGAAGAGGAAATGATTGCTGTTCTCTGACCCTTGATTTTGTTATCTGTATGATTTTGCTACCTCATAGAAGTGAATAAAATAATGTATATAAAGGACTTAATGTAACGCCTACTACTTAGTATACCGTCAATAAATTATAGCGGTTGCTGTTGGTAATGAAAATTATGATGATAGTAAGAATACGTTATAAGAGTAGGCTAACTGCTATAATGACCCAAAACCCCAGTGCCTTAACACAATATATGTTTATTTCTTGTTTAAGCTCAGAGTGTGTTGGCAAAGAGACTGTTGATTCCCCCAGTCATTCAGGAGTGAAATTGTGTGGCTCTGCCCTCCTGTAGGTACTTGCAGCCCTTTCCATTTGACCAACAGAGGGTAGGAGAGACTGAGGCTCAAGCCAGAGAGGTTTATATGGGCCTAGCCCAGAAGCGTGGCACCTAAAGTTTCTTTTTTTATTTTATTTTGTTTTATTTTATTTTATTTATTTATTTATTTTGAGACGGAGTCTCGCTCTGTCACCCAGGCTGGAGTGCAGTGGCACCATCTCGGCTCACTGCAACCTCCACCTCCCGGGTTCAAGTGATCCTTGTGCCTCAGCCTCCTGAGAAGCTGGGACTACAGGCACGCAGCACCACGCCTGGCTAATTTTTGTATTTTGAGTAGAGATGGGGTTTCACCTTGTTGGCCAGGCTGGTCTGGAACTCCTGATCTCAGTGATCCACCCACCTTGGCCTCCCAAAGTGCTGGGATTACAGGCGTGAGCGACAAGCGACTGCGCCTGGCCCCAGCATTTTTTTTTTTTTTTAAGAGATGGGGTCTTGCTCTTTTGCACTAGCTGGAGTACAGTGGCACAGTCATAGCTCACTGCAGCCTTGAACTCCTGGGCTCAAGTGATCCTCCTGCCTCAGCCTCCCAAGTAGTTGGGACTACAGGTGTGCGACACCATACTTGGCTAATTATTTATTTTAATTTTCATAGAGATGGAGTCTCGCTGTGTTGCCCAGGCTGGTCTCGAACTCCTGGCCTCAAGGGATCCTCCCTCCTCAGCCTCCCAAGGTGCTGGGATTACAGGCGTGAGCCATCACGCCTGGCTTATGCAACATTTTTGTTAACATTTTGGATTCAGTCACATGTCTCTACCTTACTGCAATGAATATTGGGAAATTTAGGCAAATTATGTGCTCAGGCAGAGAATGTAAATATAGGTGACTATTGGCAATCTCTATCACAAATAGTATTTACAAAGGCTTAATAGAAGTGGAAGCATTTTCCCTGGATCTTTTAGAGAAGAGTGAAATTTGTTGTATGCTGCTCAGTCTGTATTTAGGAGGTAATATTTAAAGAGGTGGGTAGAATAATTAAAAACTGTACGAGCATTATTAATGAAAACTACATTTATCCCACTAGCCACTGCCCTTACTGTCAGTCATTTGGTAAGTGACCTTTGGCAAGCCATTTATTCGTTACAGACCTGCATTTCCTCACTTACAAGTATTCATTGTAGGACCGTGGTGAAGATTAAACAAGATAGTGCATGTACAGAGTTTAGCAGAGGGTCTGATCCAAGTTAAGCACTCAGCGAAAATTGTTCTTATTCGTAGCGTTGATAAGTATGGCCTCAGAGTAAAATGCGTGCTAGCTGTTCGTTTATTTAACATCTATCCTAAGGGACCATGCTAGACTAGCAAAGAATGACTTGACTGAGGACACATATATGAATTTTAGAATTTTGTAACCCCAGGCCAGTCATAGGAGATTAACGTTCCCCTGGTAGACTATTGGGGAACAAACTCTCTCTGTTCCCCAGGTTTCCTCCTCCCAGTCAACTTTAAAGACACCTCCACCACACACACACATACACACACCCACACACCCCAACTCCTGTCAACAGGAGTACTGGCCTTTAATTTGCCTCTTATCCCTTCTACACACACACACACACACACACACACACACCCCAACTCCTGTCAACAGGAGTACTGGACTTTAATTTGCCTCTTGTCCCTCCTTCTCCCTTCCTTAGCATTGATGTCTATAGGAGAGTTTGCCTGGTGAGAGTGAAGGTAAATGCCAGAGCAGCTCTTTATTCCACTCACCTAATTGCAAGTTCTTAGCAAGGCAGTAGCATCCCACTCCAGGCACATATTAACCTGAGTGGCTGGGTAGCTGTCAGGACCTGTGGTTCCATGTCATCCAATTCAATTCATCAAGCGTTTATTAACACTTAACAGCATTGGGCCCTAGGGATACAAGAATGAAATTTTGCAGACCCAGCCTCCAGGAAGTCCGCCTAGGGCAGTAGGCATGATGACCTGATGAGGTTTCATCTGAGCTGGGTTTTGAAGTCTAGATGTGAGTTACTTGGAAAGTAAGAAAGGAATTCAAGGAGGCATGAACAGCAGGTGTGGAGAAACAGGTGGGAATTGTGGTGTATGGCAGTGGAGGGAATGGTTTTAAGCTCAACTCTAACATGCAATACCTCAGCTTTTATTGGCCTCATCTCACCAGCCTCAATTTTCTGTTAAAGGAGCATAGAAAGAGTTCATATGTTATATATGGGAAGACTAAGTGAAATGATGCATGTAAAAGGCTTACTTTTTGTTACTGGGCGCATGGTAAGTGTTCAGTAAATGTCAGCTACTACTACTATTATTATTGTCATGTGCTTTTATAAATTGACTTTCAAATCTACTGACTTGATCAGGGTTTCGCACAATGACAAATTGGAGAATTACTGGGAATTTTATATTTTAGTTTTCTTTTAGGCTAATGGTGAAATGGTGCCCTATAGTCACAAATAATGGATAGAAAAATGCCTTGCTGACCTTTCTTTGCTAAAAGAAGAGGGAACCTAGTTAACCTCAGTGAAGCCTGGGAGAGATAGGCTCAAGATGGGAGAACTGTGTGTCCTGAAATGGCAAAAGAGTGAAGGATGGCTATATTGAACGTATTTGGAGAGAGCAGAGGGATTGAACATTGTGTAGGTATATACTAATAGAAGCTGTTAGAAAATGGAGGCTCCTTTAAAAATAAGACTCCACATGAGGCGTTCTACGAAGTGTTGGGAAAGCCCTAGGACTGACTGCAGTGGCTGAAATGTACTCAAGAAACCCAGGCCGGAGTTACTGGAGCCCTTCCTCACAATTGGCCTTGGCTCCGTCTCCACTTGTGTGTTTTCACATTGACTTGATCCTCAGTGGAGTAACTCTGAGCAGTGGCTGTAGCTCAGTAGGTAGAAAAACTCTCTAACTTTTGAAGAGGGGAATACCCAGTAGCACCATTGAAAAAAGAGGTTGTGTATAGAGTTTCATTCTTAAATTGGCTTTGCCAAGGAGAAAGCCTGTGAGAGTGAAAGCAAGGTGGAACTGGGGTCCAAAGAGAGGGAGTAAACTAGACGCCATATTAATTTGTATTTCTGGAGAATATGTCTGCAGTTGATACATAACTTGGTTTAAACATTTTTGTAACCTGCTTAAAAAATTGGGGTTTGGGTGGTCGATTTTCATTTGGAAGAAAAGATTTAGGAAGACAGTGTAGTTTTGGGGACACAAGCATGGCTACCTACAGGAGACAGGTCTGAAAGGAAAATAAGTGATGCAGCCAGCTGAGTGCTTTGGGAATTACATGCCCAGTGACAAAGGGCAGCTCCCAACACAGCTTCATTCAGTTATCCCCCTCCAGGAAAGTTGGCCCCTGTGGCCAGATTTTTAGATTTTCCCAGAGAAACCAGGAGTTTGGAATTTTATATGAATCTTCATGCCTTTTAAATATTAACAAAGTCATATTGTCTTCCCCAAGATCACCATGGAAAACAAAAAAGTGGGCTATTTTAGGCCTGTGGACTTTTCCATTTGCAGCGAGTATCAAGATGGAGAGAAAAATGCACAGCCTAGGAGTTAGGTGGCTCAGCTGAATAACACTGCCAATTCTAGTGCCAGACACAGTACTTGGCATGGAGCACATTCTCAATATGTTTTGTTTTTGAGGTAGAGTCTCATTCTGTTGCCCCAGGCTGGAGTACAGTTGCATGATCATGGTTCACTGCAGCCTCAGCTTCCCAGGCTCAAGTGATCCTCCTGCCTAAGCCTCCTGAGGAACTGGGACTACAGGCATGCGCCACCATGCCTGGCTAGTTTTTAAAAATTTTCTGTAGAGACGGCGTCTCGCTCTTCCTCAAGCGGTCTTGAACTCCTGGACTTAAGCAGTCCTCCTGCTTTGGCCTCCCAAAGTGCTAGGATTACAAGCATGAGCCACTGTGCCCCAGCCTCAACATATTTTTACTGAATAAATAAACCAGCTGAGATAAATCTCTCTTGGTTTTCAGTCTTTTCATATCTAGAATGGAGAGATTGAAGTCAGCCTTCAAGGTTTCAGGTTGTTTTTGTTTTTTGTTTTTTGTTTTTTTCTCTCCCTCCTCCCCCTCTCGCAACAAGCTTTGAATGTATAAGATCACAACTCTTCGTGCTTTCCTTGTAGGACTCATTTCTCTGGCCCCTTTTCTTCCCTCTTATGCCCTCTCCAAGAACCTAGGGTGGCAGTCTCACATTAAAGCTTGGTGATTTTGCCTAGAAGTTAAGAAGTTAAGTTTATACCGTTAAAAACAAGACTGACTTGGTTTAGCCTTTTTTCTTTCCTTTATTGTGATTAGCAGGTTTATGCTTAATTTTGACAGACTGGATGACATAACAGGAGGTGATTCAGATTATGCCTTAAATTGCAACAAAATTCTGAATCTTAACAGAACACAGAAATGTTACTCCTAGAAAATAAGCCGTTTTCCCTGTAAAAGACAAATAAGCCGTTTTCCCTGTAAAAGACAATGTAACACTGCCCATGTAGCATTGTAGACTTTTCTCTGTTTAAAGTGAATGATGGGGTGTTTCTGAACCCTTTGGCCTTCTGCAGTATATTCTTTTATAACACATTCTGGTGATAGCTCTACTTTTAAATACTTTTTTTACTATCTTGGACAAGATCATTTTTTGTTGCAGTTATCACAAATCAATTCAAAAAAATAATCTCATTAAAAGGTGGGGGGGAGGGGCACTTACCCTAGATGCCAGGGGATTCTTAGAACCCTAGGGAACCTGGGGAAGGAAGTGCTTTGGGCCACTCAGGGGCTATGGCAGTAACAGGAAAGCCCAAGAACACTCCCAGGCAGAGATTCTCTCTCTCTTTCTTCCTTTCTCCCTTTCTCTCTCTCTCTCTTTCTCTCTTTTTCGCTCTCTTGTTTCTGTCTCTCTCTCATTTCTCTGTCTCTCTCTCTCTTTCTCTCTTGTTTTTTCTCCTGGGGGAAACGGAAGATAAGTGGCCTCTTGGGTCAGATTCACTCTGAGCAGCACATTCATTCTTTCATTCTCTCTTTGCTGACTGTCTTTTTCCTATAGACTGAGAGAGCACTTAGAGGTAGCTTGCAGCCTCCACCAAACTAGACCCTCTTCATCTCAATTTCTCATTCTAAGAAGAACACATTGACTGTCTGAGTTTATGTCGTGTGTCCAGCTTTGACAAAGATGGGAGTAAGTAGTTTATAGCCCCATAGTACAAGTATGACTTGGCATGGAGTTGAGAATTACGTAGTGCTTAGAAAAAAGAGTCAACATAGGCTAGGTAGCTCCTCTAGAAGAAAGATGTCTTCTATAATCTCCCTCCCCCTTAAAAAAAAGAGTAAATAAATTTATGCTTCAAGTTATGTCTTCTTTCTTTCTCTCCCACTGCTAACTGGCCATCATTTAAAGAAATCTTTTTTAAAATTATATTTATTGAATGCTTATTACATAGTAGTTGTTGAATGAATAAAAGGTATCAAGTTTAATGATTCTAAGAAAATTTTCCAAATCTGTTTAAAATGATTTCTTTTTAACTATTTCTCTTTGCAAAACGAAATTAAGTTGCCACTGAGGCAGTTTGGTGTACTGGAAAGGGAACTAAATATCACCAAAGGCCCGGATTCTAGTTACAGTTTCACACCACTTGTTGGCTAGGTAATCTTGAGCAAATTATGACCTTTCTCAGTCTGTTTCTTCAGTAATAAAATGGAGATCATACAGCTCTTTTGAACACAGGGTTATTGGAAGATCAAATGAGAGAAAACATACAAGCATATAATAGGTTTTTTTCCCCTACTACAGAAAGGCTCTTGACCCCTATTCTAAGTAGAGAAGTTTCTGTTTTTAAATGTTTATTTTTAGTAACTGCAACTATCATTTTTCTCTAAGAATTGGATTTCCTATGAAGCATTTTTACAGTATGCGAATAGTAAGTGATGAATTCTTTTAAAACCAAAACTATCCTGAAGGAGATTTTATAGTATTCTGAATCTGGTGACTTCCTTGGATACTTTGGAGAAATAGCAGTAGTGTCCAGATGGAAAATTGAAAAATGGCTTGACCTAGTGAAATAAGATCAAGTGCAGAGTCTAATCTGATGCTGGCGTTGTTCTGCCTTCACCTTCTGTCTACTCTGAAGGAATCACCATCAGGGTGGTGAATGCTTATCATGAACATAACGTCTTTGTTGACTGTCTCTATCATGACAATTTGTAATTAGCTTTGAGTGATTTTTGCATAGCTATAAAGTATTTAGGATTCAAAGAAATGTATTTTAGCTCAGGACAGACATGTTAAACAAGAAAGCAGCTTTTATTGGAAGTAAGGCAGAAAAGGAGCACTAAAATGGAAATCAGAGAAATTTTTTTTTTTTGAGACAGAGTCTTGCTCTGTTTTCCAGGCTAGAGTGCAGTGGCACGATCTCGGCTCACTGCAAGCTCCGCCTCCCAGGTTCATGCCATTCTCCTGCCTCAGCCTCCCTAGCAGCTGGGACTACAGGTGCCTGCCACCACGCCCGGCTAATTTTTGTATTTTTAGTAGAGACAGGGTTTCACGGTGTTAGCCATGATGGTCTTGATCTCCTGACCTTGTGATCCGCCCGCCTCGGCTTCCCAAAGTGCTGGGATTACAGGCTTGAGCCACCGGAGAAATTTTTTAAAAGAAAGGAGACTGGGAAGGAATTAGAAATCTGAAGAGAAACATCTGGTTTATAAAGATTGTGGGAATGATTTTAAGCATTACTGAATAGCATTTTGAGTGAATAAAATTGACACTTTTAAAAAGGGAGAGGGAAGCAATATGACCTGGGAATAACTTAAAACCTAATAAAGATAATTATGAGTAAATGTTCAAAACATGGCATATAATTTCAGCCACTGATTTTCAGAGATGCTTTGTTTGTATCTTAGGATCTCAGGCCATAGAAATATTTGGTTACCAACTTAGAGTACATGAAAATAAATAAAAGTTGAGCAAAGCAATATTACCTCCTCCACATCTTGCTTTATAGCCAGTGAGAATTAAAGGGAGAGAAGTACATGAGTAGTGAATTTTTCATATGAGCTCAGCCTGTCTTGTGCTTTGTACCTTGACAACATCTGCCCGATAGCTGTGTCATTGCCCATATTTGCTGCTTTTTCTCTTCTGCTGCATGTGAGATTTGAAGACCAGCTTATTTTCTAACTTTGGTTTGTTAATCTGTAATTTATTGACTCCTTAACTCATTGCTTCTCCACAAATTAATTAAAAAGTTACCATATTTTTTGCCGGGCGCGGTGGCTCACGCTTGTAATCCCAGCACTTTGGGAGGCCGAGGCGGGCGGATCACGAGGTCAAGAGATCGAGACCACGGTGAAACCCCGTCTCTACTAAAAATACAAAAAAAATTAGCCGGGCGTGGTGGCGGGCGCCTGTAGTCCCAGCTACTCGGAGAGGCTGAGGCAGGAGAATGGCGTGAACCTGGGAGGCAGAGCTTGCAGTGAGCCGAGATTGCGCCACTGCACTCCAGCCTGGGTGACAGAGCGAGACTCCGTCTCAAAAAAAAAAAAAAAAAAAAAAGTTACCACATTTTACCTGAAATATATGCGCACAACTATGAAGATAATGGAGCACATAGTTTCCTTGTGCTTCTTAGTAAGATGGTTTAATTGAATTTTTGTTTCCTGTTGAAGTATTAAAAATTGCTTTTATAAACTGCTGAAATGATAAGGAAGGACAGCGTGAGCTCTGCAAATAATAATCTCATTCAATCTGTATTTTTTAAAATCTGTGATTTGACAAGTTTCGTAGGAGCAGGATTTCTGAATCGCCATTTTAAAAATTAAGTGGAAACTCATTAGTGCAAATTACATACAATGATTTTAAGCCCCAGGAGGCTAACTCTGTGTACATATTGAATAGTCATTTGTTCTTGGTTTATTGTAAATATAGCCAATTAAGTTCATTTAAAAAAAAAATCACATTGTTGTAAAATTGGTAAAATGTCTTGAAATTTAACAGTTTGACATCTCAAAGCACATACAATTTTGGAATATCTGGCAACCAATGAGATTGTATGTTTCTGATTAGCTTTGTCCATCCACTGTTTCATCCATTTGCCTTTTTTCTGTTTTTGTAGATCAGAACAGAATTAAGACGAACGAGCTTTCACAATTGCAGCAGATGAAGATCCATTGGTAAATCAATCAGGATTTTTGGCCTACCCTCCAAAGAAAAGGTAACTGGCTGTTCTGATATCACAAACACAGTTGAATAAATATAATGCTTCCAATTATAATAGAGTTTGAGTTTTACCAAAGGATGACAGTTTGTTAATTTTAAGGCATCTGTGTAAGATCTCAAATGTTAAATGTCTTAGAAAAATAAAATGGCAATGAGTTTAGGAGTATGATACTATTAGGTGTTTGTTTCTCAACACAAAAACTGCTAAATAACATCCCCTACAAATTTGTTAAAATTGCAGGAAGACTTTAGTTATAGAATCCTCCTTCTTTCCCAGTCTATACCCACTTTTTTCTGGAAGTTATCCAGAAGTGTGCTCTTGTTTCTTTCCAGCACCATTCCCCCAGCTCCTGTTTTCTTGTCTTTCCATGTAATGTAGACGCAGCTGCTTAGGGCAGGGAACATCCTCAGCAAGATTGTAAAACAGGCAAGCGTTCTTCAGGCACGCTTTCTGGGCCCAGTGCCTTTGCCCAAGCTGCCAGACAGCTCTGGGGTAATGAATAGTCTCTGATCATTACAAAAATAGCAGCCATCATTAATGGAGTGCCTTTTTTTATTATTATTATTTTTTTTTTTGAGACAGAGTCTCACTCTGTTACCCAGGCTGGAGTGCAGTGGCGTGATCGGGGCTCACTGCAACCACCACCTCCTAGGTTCAAGTGATTCTTGTGCCTCAGCCTCCTGAATAGTCGGGACTATGGGTGCGCACCACTACACCTGGCTAATTTTTGTATTTTAGTAGAGATGGTGTTTTGCTATGTTGGCCAGGCTGGTCTTGAACTCCCGACCTCAAGGGATCCACCTGCCTTGACCTCCCAAAGTGCTCGGATTGCAGGCATGAGCCACCAACGCCTGGCACATTAATGTTGTTTCTCACTGCATGTCCACCATTGTACATTTACTGTTTTGGGAGGATAGTGGTGAAGTTTCACATAATATGAAGCAGGAAATTCCTGGAGGAATTTTGATTAAAAAAAACAAAAAGGGCTGAGTACAGTGGCTCACACCTGTAATCCCAGGACTTCGGGAGGCTGAGGTGGAAGGATTGCTTGAGCTCTGGAGTTTGAGACCAGTCTGGCCAACATAGCTACACCCCCAACTCTAGAATTTTTTTTTTTTTTTTTTTTTTTCAGGCGTAGTCTTGCTCTGTCGCCCAGGCTGGAGTGCAGTGGCGCCATCTCTGCTCACTGCAAGCTCTGCCTCCTGGGTTCACACCATTCTCCCGCCTCAGCCTCCCGACTAGCTAGGACTACAGGCGCCCGCCGCCACACCCGGCTAATTTTGTTTTTGTATTTTTAGTAGACACGGGGTTTCGCCATGTTAGCCAAGATGGTCTCAATCTCCTGACCTCGCAATCCGCCCTCCTCGGCCTCCCAAACTGCTGGGATTACACGCGTGACCCACCGCGCCCGGCCTACAAAAAATTTTTGAAACTTAGCCAAGCACGGTGGTGCATGCATATAGTCCCAGCTACTCAGGAGGGTGCGGCAGGAGGATGGTTTGAGCTCAAGAGCTTGAGGCGGCAGTTAGCCATGATGATGCTGCTGCACACCAGCCCTATCTGAAAAAACAAGCAACAACAACAACAACAAATTTTTTCTCCTACTTCTGAAAGGAATGAGATAACCTTTAAGTTAAGGTGCAGTTTAAGATGAGTCATTAAAGACTGAAACAGAGCAGAATCAAAACAAGGAAGACTTCAGCCTGTGGAATCAATTATCTTATATACTTAGGCAACAAATGTGATGCCACAATCAGGTTTTAGGCAACTGTAGCAAAAATGGTAGCATTTCAGACAACATGTAAAAGATAAGATTTTTACCATTACCAATCTGAAACAGCTTCACAAAAAGTGTTTTAGTACTGTTGAGATGTTTAAAAGAACAAGAGTTTGGGGAGCTATGAAGTCTCCACCTTAAAAACAGTCTCTTAAAATTTTCTGGACTAAAGCTGAAGGGCCATAATGCAGAGATATCTTTCAGTGATCACTGAAGTCATCACATTGAATGTTGTTCATTGTGTCATGTCTGCAAGGTGCCAGAGAAGAGAGAAACAGGCTTTCCTGTATGGTGTCCAGTCACTGACAATAGAGGGGTATGAGGAGAAGTTAAGAGGAAACATGTTTGGCAGAATGCCAGAGGAGCTCTTTAGTGCCTGTTTATGAAGTTTTTACTGTGTGCATGGGGATTGTCCCTGGGAGGAAAAGGAGAAGAATAGGAGGTGATTTACATGGACTGCAGTGATGACTTAATGCTTTTTTGAATATTATACCAATGAAAAGATTAATATGATGCCAGGAAGTAAGTGACCAAGAAGCAGAGAAAGAAGAGGAGGCACAAGTTCAAAAGTCTGTAGAGGCCAGAGAGACCAGAGAGGGGAATAAAGTGAGCCAGGTGGAACTGTGAGAAACCATCTGATCCATGATCCATCTAATGTGGCAATCCCTTGTCAGCAACAGATTGTAGGCCCAATATCTGTTCATTCAACAAAGATTTATTGGGTGCCAACCTGTGTGCTATGGTCTCTTATGGTCACTGGGGATAAATTAGTAAATCAAAAGGACAAATATCCCTGCCAATGAATTGACACTTACCTTTTTTTCTTAATTAACAAGTAAAAATTGGATATGTTTATCATGTACAAAGTATTCTTTTAAAATATGTATTCATTGTGGAATGGCTTAAATCAAGCTAATTAACATAGGCATTACTTCTCATACTTATGTTTTGGTTGTGAGAACATTTATCTAGTCTCTTTGCAATTTGCAAGAATACAATACGTTGTTATTAACTATAGTAAGCATGTTGTGCAGCTGAGTTCTTGAACTCATTCTTCCTAACTGAAATTTTGTACCTTTTGACTAACTTTCCCTAAACCCCTCACCTCTATCCTTTAGTAACCACCATTCTATTCTCTACTTCTCTGAATTCAACTTTTTAAGATTCCACATATAAGTGAGATTGTGTGCTATTTGTCTTTCTGGGCCTGGCTTATTTCACTTAACATAATATCCTCCAGGTTCATCTATGTTGCTGCAAATGACAGGAGTTCTCTTTAAAAAAAAAAAAAAAAAAAAAATAGAGATGGGGTGTCCTAGGCTAGTCTGGAACTCCTGAACCCTGGGCTCAAGTGTTCCTCCCACCTTGGCCTTCCTTCCAGAGTGCTTGGATTACAGTTGTGAGCTATCATATCTGGCTGGATTTCCTTCTTTTTAAAGATTGAATAGTATTCCATTGTGTGTGTGTATAACACACAGTGGAATATTATTTAGCCATAAAAAAGAAGGAAGTATTGATAACATGTTCCAACATGGATAAACCTTGAAAATGTTTTGTTAAATGAAGGAAACCAAACACAAAGACCACATATTATGTGGTTTCATTTAATATTCAGAATAGGCAAATCCATAGAGACAGAAAGCAGATGTGGTTTTCAGGGGTTGGGCAGGGAATGTGGGCAGTGATTGCTTGATGAATACAGGGTTTCTTTTTGGAGTGATGAAAATGTTCTGGAACTAGATAGTAACGTTGGTTGTACTACACTGTGAATGTACTAAATGTCATTAAATTGTACACTTAAAATGGTTAAAGGCCAGTTGCAGTGGCTCATACCTGTAAATCCAGCACTTTGGGAGGGCGAAGCAGGAAGACTACATGAGTTCAGGAGTTTGAGACCAGCCTGGGCAACATTTGAAACCCCGTCTCTATAAAAAAAGTACAAAAATTAGCTAGCCGTGGTGGCATGTGCCTGTAGTCTCAGCTACTTGGGAGCTGAGATGAGAGGATCACTGGAGTCTTGGAGGTTGAGGCTGCAGTGAGCCATGATTGCACCAGCTGGATTGCACTTGAGCCTGGGCAACAGAGCGAGACCCTGTCTCAAAATAAATAAATAATAAAATGGTGAAAATGGTGAATTTCAGTTATGTGAGTTGTATTTAAAAAATAATGACATTTAGAAAGACTTTCAGAAACGTGTGCTTTATGTCTTGGACATAAGAAGGTGGTTTAGCTAGAGTGGAGACTTTGTAAGGGGGAGTGGTGGATGCTAAGGGTGGGAAAAGGTTTGGCTAGATATTGAAAGATATTGACTGGCTAAGGAGTTTAGCAGCTGTAAATATAGCACCATATACTCCATGAGGAAGAAGGAAACTCAAGAGAGGTTGGTGCTCTGTGAATCCCAGCTAAAGATGAAGTTTCAAGCAAAGGAAGTGGCCTGTAGTTTTATCAGTCTGTGCCGTTGCTACTTACCTAACAGAGTTTTGTGACAATCTCACAAAAGTTTCAATATTAGTTTAGAGTTTCTTCTTCAAAAAAAAATCTTTATAAAAGGATAATCATCTTTTAAAATAATCATCCTGAATATAAAACTATGTTGATAAAAAATTTAAACATTATATAAATATATATGCTAATAAAAAGTTCCTTTAAGTTTAAAGAATTAAAACATCTTTAATTCTTTAACTCCTTGCTTCTCATATGGTAAATCTAGAGTTATCTAGATTGTTTTTTGCATAGACTTAGCATCATCATCATCATCATCATCATCATCACTTTTTCACAAAAATAGGTACATATGGGCCGGGCACTGTGGCTCACACCTGTAATCCCAGCACTTTGGGAGGCCGAGGCGGGTGGATCATGAGGTCAGGAGATTGAGACCATCCAGGCTAACATGGTGAAACCCTGTCTCTACTAAAAATACAAAAAAATTAGCCGGGCTTGCGCCTGTAGTCCCAGCTACTCGGGAGGCTGAGGCAGGAGAATGGCGTAATCCCAGGAGGTGGAGCTTGCAGTGAGCCAAGATCGTGCCACTGCACTCCAGCCTGGGCAACAGAGTGAGACTCCGTCTCAAAAAAAAAAAAAAAAAAAGGCACATATGATTCATAGTATTTTTTGCATGTTTCTTTAGAAAATGTTTATCTTCGCTGTCTTTGCACTTCTTTCTTATGGACCATTACATTATATGCTATTTTATTTGTAAAAACAAACAAAAAGTTGAAAAGTAACGGCCACATACCTCCATTAGAGGATGAATTGTTATAAAATGTGAAAGTAGCTAACACACACCGAGCACTTAATATGTGCCAGGCACTATTCTGAACATATTAATTTATTGACTCTTTATAAGCTGATGAGGTAGATATTATTGTTATCTTCCTTTTGCAGAGGAGCTAACTGAGGTACAGATGAAAAAATTGTCCTGCCAATGTCCAGAGTTAGGTGGTGGCAGAGATGGGTTCCAGGACCAGCTTCATCTCCAAGTCATGTTCCCATGAGGAATGCTGTGGCTGGTGGTGTCACATTTTACTTAGGATTTTTTCAAGAAAAGTCAATCTGGAATTTTTTGTGAAATTTTCCAAGTTTTAATGTTGGCTTAAAAAATAGCTTTATTGAGATATAATTCAAATGCCATCAATTTACCCCTTTAAACTGTACATTTAATGGTTTTTAGTGTATTCACAGTATTGATTGTATAACTGTTTCTTCTATCTAGGTCAAAAATATTTTTAGCACCCACATAGGAGACCCCATTGCATTCCTAAGCAGTCACTCTCCATCTTCTCTTCCTTCAGCACCTGGAAACCACTAATCCGCTCTCTGTCTGTATGGATTTGCCTATTCTGGATAATTCACCTAAATGAAATCAAATAATATGTGACCTATTTGTCTGTCTTCTTTCATTTAGCATAATGTTTTCAAGATTCATTCATGTTGGAGCATGTATCAGTGCTTCATTTTATGGCTGAATAATATTTTTTTTTTTTTTGAGGCGGAGTCTCGCTCTGTTGCCCAGGCTGGAGTGCAGTGGCATGATCTTGGCTCACCACAAGCCCCACCTCCCGGGTTCAAGCGATTCTCCTGCCTCAGCCTCCCAAGTAGCTGGGACTATAGGCATGCACCACCATGCCCTGCTAATTTTTTTGTGTTTTCAGGAGAGATGGGTTTCACTATGTTGGCCAGGCTGGTCTTGAACTCCTGACCTCGTGATCTGCCCGGCTTGGCCTCCCAAAGTGCTAGGATTACAGGCGTGAGCCACTGCACCTGGCAATAATATTCTTTGTAGAGATATATCACAATTTGTTTATTCATTTGTTGATTTACATATGGGTTGTTTCCACCTTTTGGCTTTTAGGAATAATGCTGCTAATGAATATTAGTGCACAGGTATCTGTTTGAGTCTCTGCTTTCAGTTCTTTTGAGTGTATACCTAGAAGAGGAATTGCTGGATCATATGCTAATTCTGTGTTTAACCTTTTGAGTAACTACCACTGTTTTCCACAATAGCTACACTATTTTACATTCCTGCCAGCAATGTATGAGGATTCCAGTTTTTTCATATCCTCGCTAACACTCTTCATTTTCTGTTCTTTTGTTGTTGTTGTTGTTTATTGCTGCCATCCTAGTGGGTGAGAGGTGGTATCTGTGATTTAGATGTGCATTTCCCTAATGACTAATGATATTGAACTTCTTTTGTTGTTGTTGTTAATTTACTGAGCTGAAAGAGTTCTTTCTTTTCTACATTCTAGTTCAAGTCCCTTATCAGATAGATGATTTGCAAAAATGTGTAGGTTCTGTGCGTTTTCATTTTCTTGATGGTATCCTTTGAAGCACAGAAGTTTAATTTTGATGAAGTTCAATTTACCCATTTGGCTCTGTTTTAATTTTTTTTTAATTTAATTTAATTTTTTTTTTTTTGAGACGTAGTCTTATTCTGTCGCCAGACTGGAGTGCAGTGGCACAATCTGGGCTCACTGCAACCTCTGTCTCCCTAGTTCAAGAGATTCTTCTGCCTCAGCCTGATGAGTAGCTGAGATTACAGCCATGTACCACCACGCCCAGCTAATTATTGTATTTGTAGTACAGACGGGGTTTCACCGTGTTGGCCAGGATGGTCTCGATCTCTTGACCTCATGATCTGCCTGCCTCGGCCTCCCAAAGTGCTGCGATTACAAGTATGAGCCACCGTGCCCAGCCTTGGCTCTGTTTTTAAAAAGAAATACCTGGTAAGTCAGATTCCAGCCCACTAATTGCCTGCTTGTGATTGCTGCTGTGCTGCCACTGCCCCAGAAACCATTTGGAAAAATCCTCATACTTTTTGAAAATACCTGTTTTCCGAAGAGATGGAGCAAGCTCTGGAAGGCAGGAAAGGCAGATTTCTCACCAGGAGCAATTTTGTTTTGGTTCCCCTTTTCCACTCCTGAAGTTCCTTCACTTAGAACACCTTGATGTAGATGTGGGGGCATAGTAGGAAGTGGACAGAGGATCAAGGTCTCCAGGTCTTGAAAATTTTGTGTTGATCAAAAGAGAATATTGGTTAAAATAAAAGATTAAATTGGTGAAAATAAATATTTGCCTTGAGCCATAGATGATGTCATTTAAAATCAGAATGGCCTTATATAACAGTGTGGTTAGTAATTGTGTGTTTCTAGGAAGACAGGTTTATGGACCAGTACACCTAGAAGTCATTTGGGGTTAGGTCTTACCCTTTATATTTCTTTGCATGTGTACTTGGGAGGAGAGGAGGACAGATAACTGTATTCATTCATAGTCATTCATACACATAAGTGAAAAATAGTTAAATCTGCAGGCCTTTACCTCTACCAAGAAAAGGAGAGCTTTACTTTGGAGGTGGAAAGGGAGTGCAAGTTTTTGTGGAGCAGTCTGTCTTTTGAGAAGCAGTACAAACCCAGGTAGGCTACTGGATCACGGTGCAAAGCCAGAACGTGGGAAAATCAAGGGTGCCATGTTTGCTGGATCTGTGGCTTTGCTTAGAGCTGGACCTTGGCTGAGGAAAGGAGGAAGAAGCATTTGTGTTGTTCCTTCCCTCTTATACTAACACACCTGCATTGTTAGTCCTAGGTTTCACCCCAAAGGCATTTTGCTGACCAATTTGCAGACATGGTTACAACTCGTCTTATGGTTTGTGGGAAAGTGGGTTCCAGGTTCTAAATAACACCCTTATGTTGGGAATGCAAACTGTTGATCTCTGGGAGACTAAACGTATGTCTCATTGTCACCTTGATTTCAGAGCATATACTCTTAATTCTGAATCCATGAAGTCCTGTGATATAGAGGTGGGGATGAGTTCCCATGTGCTTAGTGAGAGGGTTCAGGAGTTTGTTAAAGAAATGGAATTTGTGGAAGAATTTTGATTGAACAGCAGGATTTCTGCCAAGGGAGGGAAACTGTTATAGATGGAGTGACCTATATGAGCAAAGGCTTGGGAGCTGGGAGTTGGATGGGGTTGGGGCGGGGGGCATGTTTGAAGTTCTGAATTTGTCATTTGGGCTGGACCATAGACCACCTGCAGGAGGCAACTGAACAGTGTAGAAGTGGTGGAGCTGAGGCAAGGGCAGACTGTAGAGGACCTTGAATGCTAGGAGAGAAGTTTTTATTTATTTTATCAGTCAGTGGGGAGCTCCTAAAAATGTTAGAGCAATCACTAACATGGCTAAAGCCATAATTCAGCAAGATTGGTCTGATGTATAGTGTACATAGATTAGAATTAGGGCTTACTATGTGACAAGTATGGTGCTAATAATAATAGCTGACACAGTGTGCTTTTTTGCGCTGTAAATTTCTTAATGTTCCTCATAAAGTAGTTACTCTTGTTTTACTCATTTTATAGATGTAGAAACATGCACAGAGAGGCTAAGTGATTTCCCCAGAGTTACACAGCTCGTAGTGGTAGAAGTGGGATTCAGCCTGGGCAGATAGGCCCTAGAACCCATGCTCTTAATGGCTGAGCCCCCAAAAATGGTGATATTTACAGCATTGTCAGTACAAAGGTACATGGGAAATTATGTTTAACAATGTGTTTAACCTGCATTTTATGGTAGCTGACGCAGTACACTAGAACTCTATACAGTCAACTTCGTTTTATAGCTGAATATTGGTCCAACTTTTCCATTCCTTGTCTTTTTTTTTTTTTTTTTTTTTTTGAAACAGGGTCTTGCTCTGTCATCCAGGCTGGAGTACAGTGGCACGATCTCAGTTCACTGCAGCCTCAATCTCCCAAACTTAAGCAGTCCTCCCCCTCAGCCTCCCAAGTAGCTGGGAGTATAGGCACATGCCTGCATGCCTGGCTGTTTTTTGTTTTTGTTTTTTGTTTTTTGTTTTTTGTTTTCAGTAGAGATGATGCCTCACTGTGTTGCCCAGACTGGTCTCCAACACCTGAGCCTTGGTCCCCCAAAGTGCTGGGATTACAGGCGTCAGCCTATCACGCCTGGCCTCCATTCCTTTTCTATAACTTAAAACTTTCTATTTTTAAAAAACTCTTCAGCCTAAAGACTTTAAATCAACATTTCAAAGCAAGTTCGTCATAAAACTACAAGCCAGTTTTAAATCCCTAGAAACACTGGGCATTATTAATTACCTTTTATGTTATAATTTATTATTACCTTTTATATGTGTATTTTCAAATTTTCTTCTCTTTTCAAGCAATTTGCTATTACTGGTGAATGTTTCTTTGGGAGAGTTCATATGTACATGCAAACATATGATTAAGAAAACAATCCAAAAATTGAAGGGTTTGAGATGTTTAGCAAATGATACATTTTACTATAGAATGAGTATGTGTACAGGTTAAGTTTTTAAAAAGCTATGTATGTCTTATCTTTAAGTCCTCACACTTGCAACTGTCCTTATTATTCCTAATTTTGCACTTGATTGCTATCAATTCCAGCCACTAAGCTGATGAATTCAATTTACTCTTTCCACTTTTCTCCCTCTACTGGAATACTGATATTCATGACAAGCTATAAGGTATTTCACTAGAGGGAGCATAGTTAAGGGAAGGCATGCCCCTTGTGCAGAATACAGCCCTGGCTCTCTCTGGAGAAGAAAGAAGGAAAGGGAAAGATGTTTCAGAGGAGTGAGAGAGGATTTGAACAAAGGCTCAGCCAATTTTAGGAAGATATAAAGAAACCAAAGCCAACACATTCCTAATTTAGTGGATCTGAGTTTCTTGTTACTCAAATGACTTCGGTCCTTTGGGGTTGATAATGGAGAATCTCTGTTACCAACCCTGTAATTTACACAGATAAGTATACTGTAGTTAACTGCTTTTCAAGTTTATTAAAATGTTGTATTGGGACTGGCGGTTTTTTCCAATTAAAAACGGTTGTGTGGGATCTTGTACCTTAGAAATGTTTTGGGTAGTTTTAGCCTTTTTACATTAAACTGGATTTAATGTAGGAAAGGTCAACTTTTTGTTTTGTTTTGTTTCGTACATTATGATACCTTTGGCCTTTGAACAAAACGTTTAATGAGTGCAAAGAATCCTTTTTGTAAAGACAGACTTGTTACCCTTGGCATCTACTGAGAACATCCCTAAATTTGGGTGATGAGATAAGACCACATTTTAAATACATCCTTGGAAGGGATGAAATGCACAAAATTTGCAGTACTTCACCTCTGACAGCCCAGTTCTTAAGCCATAGACAATCTAGTTGGTGGTGACAGTTTTTCTCCACAAGACTGTTTCGATGAATTGTTTCCCCTACTTCCTACTTTTCTCACATACTCAGTGAAATTACTATCTTGTGTTCACCCTGGTGCCTAGTAGAGTGCCTGGTCTGTAGCAGGCAATCAGGAATTGTTGGATAAACTGAATACTCATTACTCAAGCCATATAAAATGAATTATTACTTCAGTTTGCAGACAGTGAAGTTCCTCAGAGTTAGAAGGCATCATCAGAAATGCACTGGCAGAAGCACTGATTGATATTATACAGGCATAATACTATATTAAAATAACATATTAAGTGAATATAAATTGTATTGGCCTGATGTGGTGGCTCATGCCTGTAATCCCAACACTTTTGGAGGCCAAGGCAGGAGGACTGCTTGAGCTCAGGAGTTTGAGACCAGCCTGGGCAACATAGTGAGACCTTGTCATCCCCACACACACATACACACACAGAAAATTTATACACAGTTATATTCTTTTTATAATTTGGTGGTATGGAAAGGGGATTATCTAGGTAAGAGGTCATCAAGTTCTTTACTGTGGGACTGTAGGTAATACAGCTAAGTATTGGGTTTCTGTTGTACTCGTTTATAAACAGTGTGCTTTGCATAAGGAACGCTTTTAAAAGTTGCCAAAATTCAAATATCAGATGCACTGTGTCAGCTTGCTGTTGTGACTTTTTTTGATGACTCATTCCAACTTTAAGGAAACTTCTAACAGCTATGGATATCAGAACATTTCTAGGAGTTAGGACTTTTTTTACGGGTGAAGAAAGAGTGGGTAAAATGCATTGGCTGCAGCAAAAGAGAACTGGTTGAAGAAATACCAGGAAATGCCCGTCAATCTCTTGTCTGCACATCCTCTTCAGTTTGATAGTAAGTTTCCTAAAGGATTGAGCTGAATTGCTCAGTTTGATATAAGATGCTTGTTTATAGTGCTTATTTATGAGATTCCTCAATAATTGATAGCTTGCTATTAGTTTTGAGTATTGAGGTACTCAATAATTGGTAACTGCTATTTGTAATAATTTCCCTTAATAACGATCATAATGCCAGAGGATACTTAATATTTTTCATTTTAAGCCTGGTTGTGTTTTATTAAACCAATCAAAAACTTTGAAGAACAAAAGAGGTATCGAGCAGGAATTAGGAAAGAAGTTGAAGTACTCTAAATTGCTGTATTGATCCCCATTGGCTAGAAGTCATATTAGTGAATCTTGAAGTAGTTTCACATCCAAGAGAGGAAAATCAAGCAATGTCTTGAGGCAGTAGGACCATACTTAATGTTTGCCATTCTCCTTATATTTGTTCTCACTCTGTACTTTCAGGGATCTGAAGAGCTGTACTCAACAAGCAAGCTCCCTTTGTTATCTATATGGCTTGGTGGCCGCAAGCTTTTCTTTTCTATGGTATCTTCAAATGCCGTTAAAATCCAAATTTTCGTTTTTCTTAAGTGTAGAATTTCAAAATTCCAAGTAATAAATTGTGTACTTTAGGAAAGCAGAGGTTGGGTGTTTTCATGTAATTATTCAGATTTTGCAGTGATTTGGAATGAATGAAAAATTGAAAATCTGCACAGGGGTCATCTAAGCTATGTTAAAAGTGAGGAGGGAACTCTATTCCTGTCAAGGGAATTATATGTTTTACTCCTGTGCATTTTTCTCATTGATAGTTATGGAGGAAGTTAAAGATGTAGAAATGATTTTTAAAATTAAATCTTTCCAATCATTTCTACTATTTTGGTTATTTTGTTAAGGACAGGAAGTAACCATGGTTTCACTTTTTGGACTTGTTTGCATGCAATCCAGGAAAAAATTTTACAGACTTATTTCTAAATCTTTCTAAAATAAAAATGTGTGTGTGTGTGTGTGTGTGTGTGTGCTTTTAAATTTTGAACCCCAAACCCTCTCTACCAGTCCCACCTTATGTTTGGGTTGCAGTAACATTTCTTTATTAATTTTTATGCTTACGTAAACTTTTCTGTGTTTCTGCAAGTTGGATCAACAAAGAAGTTGGCCACCTCTGTCACACCAGATGTTTGAGGTAAAAAAAAAAAAAAAAAAAAAAAAAAACAAGAATTCCACTTCCTCCCCATCTAGTCAGAGAAAGCACTTGTGAGCAAGCATCTCTGACACACATTACAGGAGTTGATACTACTGCAGTGTGAAACATGCTGATGAGAATCACTGTTTTTGTCTCAGGCTTCAAATTTTCACATCAATTTGAGAAAATAGTAATAATATCAACACTTATTGAAAGTGGTGTGGTCTGCTACTGTTTCAAGTATTTTTAATACTTTAGGTCATTAAGTAGCCTTTTATTTTGCCATCTGTAGCCTATCGCTAAGCAAATGTTGTGTATGTTGGGGAGGGGTGCTAAGTTTTGTGGGCCAATGCTTAATTTAGTGAACAAAATTTGACCAAAACCACTATTTTCTAAACATGTTTTGTAGGAATTCCTTATATTCTCCTAATCCCTGGGGTCTCGTTCTGCCCAAGAAAAGACAACCATAAACAGGGAAGGACTAACAACTTAAGTTAAAAATGAATCAGATTTTTATTTTTGGGGTGAATGAATCACTTCCAGGAGCAGTGGAAACCCAGAAACTTGGGGTGGTGCCTCTAAAATATGTACACGGGTTAAAGCTCCTCTCGGTTTGTTTCACTCTCCTCCATTCCCTCGCACACTGATCTCATGTTCTCTCTTTGCTGGACGAATTCAAGTTCCCCGGGCGCACAATATGACTTCCAATTGCGGGTCGGGTCACACATGTGGGCGGCGTGGCGGGCACACGGTACTTCGTCCTGACACCTGGGCAGACACCTGGGCGGCACTTCCCGCTAGCCCAAGGTTCCCTGCATGCCCGGAGTCCGCTCTGCGGCGGCTTCCCATTCATGCTTTTGACAACTCTGCGGCCGCCCGCAAGCCGAAGGCAAAGTGCCCCCTGCACCAGCCTCTCCGGCGCTGCCCTGGGGCTGGCCGGCCGGCTCCTACATAGGTGGCTGCATTTCCGACTTCGCCCTGGCTCCAGTCCGGGGGCTTGACGTGCAAACTTCGCCGGAGCGAGCTGAGAGGGAGGGACCGGCAAGTGGGAGGAGGCGGCGGGAGGCGCCTCCGCTTAAGGGAGCCGGCCGGGTGCCGCCGCTCGGACGGACGCAGGGACGGAAGGAAGGAGCGGGGCAGCCGGGCCGGGCCCGGGGATGCGAGCGGCCGAAGGGTGGGCAGCTGGAGGTCCTGGGGTGCGGCTCGGGCTTCTCCGCGCGGGCTGCCATGGTGGGGCGCGGGGTTGGAGCGGGGCCGCTCCGGCGCTGGCCTCCGCGCCAGGTCCTCTGAGCAGAGGTAGACAGGGGACCCAGCGCCGCGGTGGCGGGCCGCCTGCTGCCCGTCTCCTCCCTCGGGCGGCCGCGAGAGTCGAAAGCGAAAGCTAGCCCGCGCCGCGGACTTTGCGCCCGGGGCTGGGGGTGGCCTCGAGGAGGCGGGCTTGGGGGGCTGGGCGGCCATGGGGGCGCTGTCAGCGTGCCCCACCCGGTCCGCGGGCCGCGCACGCCGCCGGAACTCCCTGGCGCCTCCTTAAAAAACGGCCCCCGCGCGACTCTTTCCCCCCTTTTTTTTGTTACATTGTAGGAGCGGAAAGAATGTCGGAGCGGGCCGCGGATGACGTCAGGGGGGAGCCGCGCCGCGCGGCGGCAGCGGCGGGCGGAGCAGCGGCCGCGGCCGGCCGGCAGCAGCAGCAGCAGCCTCCGCAATCCCAGCGGCAGCAGCAGCCGCCACCGCCGCCACGGCGCCCACGGCCAGAGGACGGCGGGCCCGGCGCCGCCTCCACCTCGGCCGCCGCAATGGCGACGGTCGGGGAGCGCAGGCCTCTGCCCAGTCCTGAAGTGATGCTGGGACAGTCGTGGAATCTGTGGGTTGAGGCTTCCAAACTTCCTGGGAAGGACGGTGAGTGTCCACGCCCTCCTCCTCCCTTCACCCCCTCGCGACCCCCTCCTCTCTCCTCCCCTCCCCCCTGCCCCCCTCCTGTGACCCGCCCCCTCGAGGGGCAGAGATGCTGTCGTTTGCTGGGTTGCGGAACGCGGAGGTGCCCACACCTACCCCGTGCGTGCGTGAGTGTGCGTCACACTCCCGGCCACTGACCTGCCTCTCCCCTCCTCCTGTGTGTGTATATCTCCTAGGGACAGAATTGGACGAAAGTTTCAAGGAGTTTGGGAAAAACCGCGAAGTCATGGGGCTCTGTCGGGAAGGTGAGTCCAGCCCCCCTGATGGAGTTTGTGCAAACCCCTGGGAAGTTTCCTTGACAGTTCACTGGGGCCGGGAACTTCAGCCCACCATACCGGCTCCCCGTGCCTGCGAAGATGCTGCCTGAGGAGGGAGGGAGGGGGCAGAGCGCTTGGAAAGTTTGGTTTGGGGGCCTCCTGTAATAAGGAGTGTCCGGAATCCTTCTGTGACCAGGCAGGAGCAGCAGCATTGGTGATGAGCGCTGGGAACCGGCGGGAAGTTTAACCTAGATCTCTGCATTTCTGACCTCCTTACGGAGAAACACGAGTAGAGGAAGGAATTCTCAGCTTTGAAACCTTCCCACGAATGCTTAGGGGACATTTTCTGTTGGCAATCGAAACGAATTTTGAACTTAAAGATGATGCTTTACCTATGCAGTCTTATTTATGTAGGATTTAAGGTACAAGTTGAGGATGCTACAAAAAGATCATAACTTGGAGTGCAATTTGGTCAGTTTTTTTGCGAGCTGCCAAGATCACGGGGGAAAGCAAGCCAGAATTTTATTTGGTCAAACAAGCCTTTACTGCCCGTAGCTGGTGAAATCAGGGTCTAATTATTTGTTAGTTTTTAACCGTTTGGTAAAAAGATACACTAGGGAAATAGGGTATGCCTCCAAATGAAAATCAGGCCAGGTATCTGGAAACTGTCAGACCTTTTGTTGAGATTTTCTTTTTCTTTGAATAGTCAGCTTTTGCTGTCTAATACCTGCACTAGGCCTGGGCACACCGTGGTCAGAAAGGACTTCTGAAGTCCAGTGAACTTCGGGTTCAGTTTCAAGTTATTTTTTCAGTGAGTTAGGACGAGGCTGTGAGTGAGGTTTGACCCGGAATACTAAGTTTATAGTCCCCGAATGCAATTTTATTTCTCACTCGTAGCCATTTATTTTGCAGAATTTTTGTCTCTGGCCCAAAAGTAGGTAGAACTTTGGCAACTGGAACATTTTTAAGTCCAAAGTTTGCCCATTGTTACTGTCTTCACATTTCCTTCTTGCTTTTCACACCTGCTTTTTCTTCACTTAACTCTGTTTCGGTTTTTTTGAATTGGCCGCTCGTTAGCCTCTTGGCACTCGGAGGAAGAGTAATACCAGTGACAGCCCGATGAGAGCTTCCAATTGGAACAGATTATAGAACAAATAAGTTGATTTTTAAAATGAGAATTGCTATTTGAGGGTAAAGGAAAGCAAGGGAAAGCACAGGACTTGTTGATGATGTTGCAATAGGAAAAATCAGTTGCTAGTCCGGTTTTAGTGCTGAATTGGCAGCCTGCCTGGGCTTAAAAAATTAAAATCACTAGGTGGCAACTCTCATAGTAAGCAGTTGGAGTAGAGCTTTAGAGGACCTGACCTACTCTTGTTCTTAGTTTTCTTTCTCTGGGTGTGGATACATATCCCATAAAAGGTTTCTAAATCTGTGTGAAAACAAGATTGTAATTATCAATAATTCTGCTGTAAAGGATGAGTTAAGTATTAATGTGTCACTGGGTGCCTTGAGCTGAACAGGGACCCAACCAAATTGAGGGGACTGTACCTAATTTTTGCTATATGTATTATTTTCTGTTGGGATGCTTTCATCAGCGTGTTTTCCATGAAGATCTAAGATGTTAAACTACCTACTTGAGGTACAAAAGGGACATGGATCTTGTTAGTGTTTTGTTTTGTTTTGTTTTGTTTTTTGAGACAGAGTCTCGCTCTGTAGCCAAGCTGGAGTGCAGTGGTGCGATCTTGGCTCAGTGCAACCTCCGCCTCCTCAGTGCAACCTCCACCTCCCGGGTTCAAGCGATTCTCCTGCCTCAGCCTCCCGAGTAGCTGGGACTACAGGCGGCGGGCCACCACGCCCAGCTAATTTTTTGTGTTTTAGTAGAGAGGAGGTTTCACCACGTTGGCCAGGATGGTCTCAATCTCCTGACCTCGTGATCCACCTGCCTCCGCCTCCCAAAGTGCTGGGATTGCAGGTGTGCGCCACCGCGCCTGGCCCTTGTTAGTGTTTTTTAAGGGTTCCCCTCCTCCCCCTTTTAAAGCTGCTCTAACCATTTAGAGGATGCTGTAGCTACCAGGCCACTTGGAACTTACACCTGTGTGAGTTGAGACTGAAGTTTTAAATTCAGTCAGTTCTTCCTTTGTTTGTGACTTTGTGGATTATCTGGGGATATTTTAAAATCCAAGTTTGAGGATGTCCAGCACTCACTCAGTGGACCTTTATGTTCTCCTAACACACCATTGTAGGCCGCTTCAGAAATGAAAATACATTTAATATTATCAAAACTTATTAGACTATTATTCATTGTCTGGTTAAAATTATCAGCTACCAAGAAAAGATGTTTTGAAATTAAATCCATACTGATTCCTCTTGTTAAATTGAAGAAACGTGTAGATAAATTGATCATGTGAATGAATCACTGGAAGTCAGAAACGACTCTTTTTTTTTTTTTTTTTTTTTTTTTTTGAGATGGAGTCTGACTCTGTTGCCCAGGCTGGAGTGCAGTGGCAAGTTCTCGGCTCACTGCACCCTCTGCTTCCTGGGTTCAAGTGATTCTCTGGCCTCATCCTCCCTAGTAGCTGGGATTACAGGCATGCACCACCACACCTGGCTAATTTTTGTATTTTTTGTAGAGATGGAGTTTCATTGACCATGTTAGTCAGTCTGGTCTCAAGCTCCTGACCGCAGGTGATCCACCCGCCTCGGCCTCCCCAAAGTGCTGGGATTACAGGCATGAGCGACCACCCCAGAAACTCCTCATCTTGAAATATCTCTGGGAATATGCGCTTGACTTGAATTCTCCAATGTGCAATTTTGGACCTAGGGGTTAGAAAGCCTGGATGTGAGAGAAAGCTGCTTAACCTTGCATTAGTTATTTCATCTTTCTGAATATACTTTGCCTCTTTGGAAGATAATACTACCTACTTCCCAAGGTTATTGTAGGAGTTGAAATTAAATTAGGTAACATGTGAATGACTCAGTACACACTAATTCCTTTTAACTCTTTCGACTGCTGATAACCTGACTTCTTAATTCTATATTTCTAGGTACGGGAATTTTTAATCTGTGACCTTTGAAAAGGCTTCAGGGGGTTGTAGTTCCCCTGAAATTGTATGCAAAATAATATGTCAGTTTTCTAGGGTAGGTGTTCACAGCTTCCCTTGGATTCTCAAAAGGATCATTTACATGTCCCCACCCCTAAAATTCAAAACTGCTGAGCTAGGCTCTCTGCCTGTTTTTTCTTTTCACTTTTTCTTCTTGTAACAGATTACTTTGACCAACTCCTATCAGGCAAGACTACCCAGGGGTTAATGCTGTGGCAGAAGGTTGGAACTCTTGATTTAGATGGAGGGAAATTATTTGTGGTTTAGGTAGTAAACCTACCCAAGGCAAGACTACCCAAGGGTTAATGTTGTGGCAGAAGGTTGGAACTCTTGATTTAGATGGAGGGCAATTATTTGTGGTTTAGGTAGTGTATCATCCCTCTTCTGCCATTTAGCACAGGTAGGCAAATGTTAAGACAAAATTTGGTTATTGCTCAGAGGTCAACCTAGTTTTGTTTGCATTCTTGTATTGCCTTATTCTTGTTCTGTAATTTGTAATATTAGTTGTTAGCATGATTAATTTTGGTGGGAAGAAATTGGTAATACATTTTGACTTTTTGTTGTTGTTGTTGTTGAGATGGAGTCTCGCTGTGTCACCCAGGCTGGAGTGCAATGGTACAGGTGTGATCTCGGCTCACCGCAACTTCCACCTCCTGGGTTCAAGCGATCCTTCTACCTCAGCCTCCCAAGTAGCTGGGATTACAGGCACCTGCCACCACACCTGGCTACTTTTTGTATTTTTAGTAGAGACGGGGTTTCACCATGTTGGCCAGGCTGGTCTCGAACTCCTGACCTGAAGTGATCCACCCACCTCGGCCTCCCAAAGTATTGGGATGACGGGTATGAGCCACTGCGCCCGGTTGACGTTTTTGAAATGATTAAACTCAAAAGACAAATTACTGTTTTTTCCCCAAGGTGATTTGTGAAATTCCGGACTTCCACAAATTTTGGATTTGTGAAACTTAACAAAATTATGTTTAGATTGAATTAATTGGTACTAATAATTGATTAGGGTTTCTATATTAGTGCCTGAACATTTAGAGACCCTTAAAAAAATAAAAACTTTAAATGCCTTAGTTGCACAGCAGATTTTAAAACCTATATGGTGTCATTGTAGGAGTCAACAATGGTATTGGGAAAAATGTCATCTTCTTTGGGAAGCTGTTCATAACTTCTCTAACTGTTGTGTGGTATCAAAGTACTCTGTACTTTTTCTTTCTGCACTCTACACGTCAGCATTTCAAAGTCTGCATTATGTGATGGCTCCTTGTTTAGAGAGTAAGTTCCCTGAAGGCAGGAGTGTTGTTGATGAAGGCATATTCAGCTCCTGCACACCACTGTGCTCAGTAAATATTTGCCCCAAAAGTGAATAAGTAGAGCTACTAGGAAGATTGAATTGAGTCACTCTAGTGTGTGGTTCAAATGACCAATTTTTCATTGTATTGTGACTCCAAAAGAAGATAGTATTCTGTGTGTTTGTGTGTTTAGGGGGTGTTGCTGTATGGCCCCAGGGGAGGCCAGAAGCTTTCAGCACTTTTCGTTGCTCTGTCTTTAATATAGTGCTCCATTTACACTTTCCAGAAAGGGTACAGACAGGACATCACCTCTCTTATCTTTGATATTTAGGCAAAGAAGTAGAATAGCAACGCAGTGTGATGTCCACACTTGATGACAGGTGATTTCGTTGTCATAATTAACCTGAACATGATTGAGCCTGGGGCAAGATGGAAAAGTGCGTGGTTAGCACCTGTAGGCAACTAGAGTTCAAAAAAAAAAAAAAAAAAAAAAAAACACCAAAACAAGCTTGCTGGGGAGTTGGATAGTCTCAGTAAACACAGACTGAGTCAACAGAGTACCACCTTTTTTCTTTCCTAGGGGAAAAAAATGGTTCATGGTTAATTCATGGAAAACAAATAGGTGTTTGTGAAGTATTTTACTGTTAAAGGAACTACATTGTAGGTATAATATCCTCTCCCTGAAGTAGAGAGCATTTCTGTTTTTCTCTACGGTTTCTTTTGTCTGCTTTTCTCCTCAACTGTTTCTTATGGACGATTTGAAACATACAAAGTAGAGAAAATATTTTAATGATCCTCCTTGTATCCATCACACAGTTTCAACAAATAATGAGTCAT
Organism: Nomascus leucogenys; assembly: GCF_006542625.1. Lineage (NCBI taxonomy): Eukaryota > Metazoa > Chordata > Mammalia > Primates > Hylobatidae > Nomascus > Nomascus leucogenys. The sequence goes on along the minus strand of NC_044401.1, from coordinate 76,614,907 downwards.
GGCCCAATCTTGCTTCACCTCTGCCCTACTCCTCACAGTGAATTATTTTGAAGCATATCATTTCTTTTGGTTTTTATTTTCTGCTCACATGGACTTCAACTTATTTCCTGCAGAATGGAGGCTTTTTGTGTTCTGCACCTTTCTTTTGAGGCAAGTCAGGCTACCGTTCCTGATCCTCTCTGTGGGCGTGTAAAGGTTCTGCAGATGACAGTACTTGCAGTCTGCTTATATCTTACGTGGAGATATAAACCAAGCCTCAGACAGGAATCGGTAAAATCCAAGTTCCCTGCCTCAGCATCACCTTGTGCTTGTTGAACGTTAATGCACATGTAAGGAGCACTCAGGTGATTTGTTTGCAGATTGGCCACACTTAAGAAACACCTCCATAGATGAGAATCAGCGTGGCCGTGACAGTGGGCAGTGTCCTTGCTGACAGCTCCTGCGCGTGACTCCTTCCCTGTAAGCTCTTCACTAACCCATAGGTGCACGAACCCCCAGAGACCCAGAAAGACCCTCCTGTAGCGGGGACTTTTCCCCAATTGCGGCGTGTGGGCCAAATCTTGCCTGCATGGTTTTTGCATTGCATTGGTTGGAATAAAAACTCAAAAGATTTCATGACATGTGAAAATTATATGAGACGTCAATGTCAGTGTCCATAACTAAATTTTATTGAAACGTAGCCACGGGCATTCATTTACTTGTCTATGGCTGCTTGCTGCATACAATGAACAGCAGAGTTGACTACACACAACAGAGACCGTATGACCCACCAAGCCCAAAACATTTACTATCTGGTTCTTTACAGGAAAAGTTTGCTGACCACTGTTCTGATGAGTTCCTTGGTTGATAAAAGGAAACCCAATCTGCAGAATTGCAGAATGCGATGTTATTATTCTTGAACTATTTTGAAGGGGAGAATCTTCAAAATAATAAAATCTGTTAGTCTTAAACCAAGAGTTCATTCAATATTAAAGAAACATGTTGAGTTAGAAGGAGATAATGGAGAGTAGAAAGATTTCACATAAGAAGGTTGCTGTCTTTGTCCACTTTTATCATTCACTGTCACTTTTTTTTTAATATACTTTAAGTTTTAGGGTACATGTGCACAACTTGCAGGTTTGTTACATATGTATACATGTGCCATGTTGGTGTGCTGCACCCATTAACTTGTCATTTAGCATTAGGTGTATCTCCTAATGCTATCCCTCCCCCCTACCTCCACCCCACAACAGTCCCCGGTGTGTAACTTTTTTATGGCATACACGTGTTTGGGAGCAGTTCACATACAGAGCACGATTAGCGCTGTTATTGCCCCAGCTTCCAAGAGCCATGGACCATGAGAATGGTGCCTGAGTTCTATTAAGCCCCTCATGGTATGTAAATATGCAGGAGAAAGAGTCCAGAACTTTCATGGAATTTCCATTCAAATTCTCCAGATCGCTGCCCCTGAGCTGGTTTAAAGAAGCCGAAGCCTTGTTATAGGTCTTAGGAGTTATAGGAAGAATTCACTGGGAAACAAATCTGCATTTTGATTGGAGAAGAAGGCAGACAGTGTTCTTTAGGCCCCGTATCTTTACAATTTTGTGCTTACTGGAAGGTAACACCTGGCACAGTCCATGCTGAATTTCTGAACCCTCATGTTTCACAATTCATGGAGACCATGCACATGTTTCCATATGCACAGTAGGATGGGGTTCCCAAGCTGTGTCCAATTTACAGTTTTGATTGGTTCTTGTATACTGTAATCTCAGGAGCGAAGTATGAGGTATTTATGAATCACAATCCTATGATCTAGGTATCACCATTATTTCCATTTTACAGATGAGGAAACTACGACTCAGCAAAGTGAGGTAGCTGGCTAAGATCACAGAGCATGTAAGAGGCCCTGTAACCTAGATCTAACTACTCCACTGCTCACATGCTTAACCATTCTGCTGTTCCGAGCACTTTCCAGAATGTGCATGGCTTTTCATGAGCTTGAGCAGGTCACCCTAACCTTTGTTTTTCTTATCCTTGTCTAGAAATACTGACCTTTACCAAAAGCCATTTTTTTTTTAAGTAAAAATATCAGAGCCTTTTTCCTTGCTGTGCCTTACAACAGTCGGTGTGTTGTATTTAGTTGTTCTTTTATAAAATTTTTTCTTTGAGGGGGAGGGGAAGTATGTGCAGTTTGCATTAGAAGTAATTGGCTTTTTAAAAAAAGATTAAATGAAAGCTAAGGTTGCAGCAGATAGCAAACACAATCATCTGGGATTTGTGCCATTAAAAAAAATTCCTTTAGAAAGGGAGAAGTGAAATTTCACTATTTAAATAACATTTCAGTGCAAGATTGCCTTTAATCACATTGATGTTGAAAGTTTTTCTGGCAGTATTTCTAATAAATGTGCCCCTCTGATTATTAAAGTATTTTTTGACTTCTAAGGAAAAAAAGAAGCCTGTTAGTAGACTTAGCAGTTGGAGTTACTGTACTTTTGAGAAAAAGGCAGAGGGTTACATTTATATTCATCTTGTACAGCAGGGATTATAATAAATGAGCAGAAGAAGAACGATTTTTGCATTTCAGCCACTCATAACGTAAAACTAGATTAAGTATTCTTGTTCTTCTTTGTAGTAAAGACCCTGCTAGCATGAAATGCTTTTTTGTCTTGTATGTAAGCATATGGCAAGGAAAAAGCACTAGTTCATTATCAGTTAGATTCACAATCTTAAAACAGAAACTATTTCCCTCCCAGGTTATACAGATGTTTTCCATAATCTTGAACTCCAGTCATGCAACAGAAAAAAAGGTAATGCTTTTAACCGGTGGTCCCCAGGCTTAATATTTCAAACAAGAAAGCTTCAGAAATAATTTGGGGACTCCAGACATATGGTTGCTGGCAATTTATATGTACTTACCCTCAAAAAAGTATGAGAACATTGTTTTGGAATAAACGACAGTCCTTTAATTGTGAAAAAGTTTCACTTTAGGAAAGACATATTACATTGTCATTATTTTTTTCATTTCACTATGGTCTTCACAGAGAAGAGTATCTGTTTTGGTGTTTGAGTACCATAGCTTTAAATCATTATTTCCAAAAGTGTGTTCCAGGGAACCCTGTTTCTGTGTGCTCTTGGTTGGTGTTATGCAGAAAAGAGGTTCCATATGGCAAGTTTGCAGAAGTTAGCTTTACACAGAGGCAGTTCTGGGAACTCCAGTTCTAGAATTAAGCCTGGGCTCAAATCTAAGCTCTAGTAGGTAAGCAATTTGAAGGAAACTACATAGCTTTACTGAGCCTCACTTGACTCAGGTATAAAATGAGAATAATGCTGGTAACTAATAGGGGTTGGGAGAATTAAACGATATAATGCAGGTTATCAGTAATGAAAGCAGTGTCACAAGCTCTCCTTAAATCAAGTCATCAGCCAGGACTGTCGGAAGAGCAGCAGAAAGTGAAATGCCAGTTTTGCTTTAGCAGACAAGGTGTAGGCAGTGAGAGGAAACTCTGGCATGCCCAGGATGACATGTACAAGATGACTTTCCATAATCTTGAACTCCAGTCACGCAACAGAAAAAAAGGTAATGCTTTTAACCGGTGGTCCCCAGGCTTAATATTTCAAACAAGAAAGCTTCAGAAATAATTTGGGGACTCCAGACATATGGTTGCTGGCAATTTATATGTACTTACCCTCAAAAAAGTATGAGAACATTGTTTTGGAATAAACGACAGTCCTTTAATTGTGAAAAAGTTTCACTTTAGGAAAGACATATTACATTGTCTACAGGATGAGTGTAGCAAATGAACTGCAGTTTTTTTCTTTTTGTTTTGTTTTCTTTTTTTTTTTCTTTTTCATTCTTTTGAGACAGAGTCTTGCTGTATTGCCCAGGCTACAGTGCAGTGGCATGATCCACGGCTCACTGCAGCCTTGACTTCACTTCCTGGTCTCAAGCAGTCCTCCCATCTCAGCCTCCTGAGTAGCTGGGGCCACAGGTGCACACTACCATGCCCAGCTAATTTTTGTATTTTGTTTGTAGAGACGGGGTTTCACCATGTTGCCCAGCTGGTCTCCAACTCTGGAGCTCAAGAAATCCTCCCACCTCAGCCTCCCAGAGTGTTGGAATTACAGGCATGAGCAATCATGCCCAAACCCCAGTTTCATGCCTTCTTGGACTCTAGTAAAAATGGGAAGTGGGAGGTGACATTTCTTAGTTCCTCCTTTAGCCACCTCTTTGATTTGCAGAGAGAAGCATGATATGGGTATTTACTTTTTCCTGCTTGTGCAGAGTTGTACTTGCTCATCTTCTGGAAGCCTGTAGTTTGTGCTTCTTTATGCTGCTGCTTGTAATGAATTTCAAACCGCCTTTTTTCTGGGCAAAAAAAGGTAAATTATAGGCAACGGAATAAAGTCATCATGAAGGTGGGGAGTGGATCAGAAAGATAAATGAGGATACTACTTACATGATATTTTTAATGCGTGGTGATAGTCATGGGGGTTTTTTGCCTGTAGAGGGAATTTAGAAAATTGGCTTTTCAGTTCTTGGAAATTTCCACTTTAACTTAGCAGTTCATTTAAATTACCTTGTTCTTTTTGGAAACTATATAGAAAGATTGGTTTTAATGGAAAAAATTATTACAGAAGTTAATACATGCTCACTGTGAAGATTTTACTAATAATAGAAGTATGGAACACAGAAGCCATCATTCTGTGTAATCCCACTCTGGGCCAATTTTGTATTTTCAGTTACAGGATTTGGACTTAGGGCAAATCACACTTGATCAAGGACACCTATGTAACTACTTTGGGCAGTTACTGGTAAGCAAAACTGAAACTTGCCAACCTGGTCATTTCACTTTCTGACCAGTTTCAGGCTGTGTCCTTTAGTAGGCCTCAGTGTATTTTGTTTATTTTGTGATTACTGCCTTGAGAATCCTCTGACTGTTTTGCCTTAACTTCACTCATTTAGCTTTTATCCCATGTTCTCTGGGCCTCATGCTAGGCTAGAGTCTGAGGATACAACTCCGCAGAAGGTGAGAAAGCACAGTCCTAACTCCCAAGTCAGGCAATTGGTCAGCAGATATTTAAGTGCCAGGTTTTCTGATGGGTGTTAGGGATAGAGTGACACAAATCAAATGGAGCCCCAGCCCTCTAGGGAAGTGAGACACAGTAAATACACGAATATTTCCAAGGACTGTTGAATGCTGTGAAGTCAAAGTAGGCTAATGAGTTGGGGTTAGGGGGATTCTAACTAACATGATCAAGGAAGACTTTTCTAAGCATTTAACATTTGAGCTGAGACCAGAATGCTGAGAAAGAAGCAGCCACAGGCTGGACGTGGTGGCTCACACCTGTAATCCTAGCACTTTGGGAGGCTGAGGTGGGAGGATCACTTGAGCTTAGGAGTTCGAGACCACCTTGGCAACATAGTGAGACCCCATCTCTACAAAAAAAATTAGCTGGGTATGGTGACCTGTAATCCCAGCTACTCAGGAGGCTGAGGTGGGAGGATCACTTGTGCCCAGCAGGTTGAGGCTGCAGTGAGCTGTGATTGCACATACTGGACTCCAGCCTGGGCAACAGAGCAAGACCCTGTCTCAAAAAGTAAAAAAGAAAGAAGCAGCCATCAGATCATCTGGAAGGGGCACTCTGAGAAGGGAAAGGGGAGGAATGTAGGGAAATAATGCTGACAAGGTTAGATTGCAGAGGCCAAGGAAAGGAATTTGGATTTAAGTGTAATGAAAGTTGGGAGGATAGTTGGTGGTTAGGGGTAGCTTCAGCAAGGGAATGATCTAAATCGTGTGAAGATCACTGGCTAATATGTGGAAGGACTGGCTGACCAGGTTAGAGGTGATAGTGGCTTAGACTTTGCTAATGGCAGTGGTAATGCAGAGAGGTTATCCTGTTCAGGATATGTTTGGAGGTGGAGTTTACATGATTTGATGAAAAATTGGATGTGGATGAGGGAGAAATAGAAGAATTGGGATTTGGGGCTTGAGCAACTGAATGGTACCACTTAGTGAACTGAGGAATGCTGGAGAATGTGGGAGACTAAGGGTCAGCAGCTCTGATTTTGGCCACACTGCTTTTGACGTACTTAACTGGGCATTCATGTGCAGCTGTGGTGTCAGCAATTGAATACACAATCTGGAGCATGGTGGAGCAGCCTAGGGTGGAGACTGGGTCAGTCTGTATCCTCAACATACAGAGGACATGAAAAGTCGTGGGACCTAGGTTTGTTTCCTAAGATAGGAGTGTCAATAAAGAATCCATTAGGGCCAAGGGCTGAGCCTTGGGTCCCTCCACAGTGAGGTGGTGGGTGGGTGAGGAGGACTGTGCGGTGAGGCAGTAAGGAAACCAGATTAGTGTGGTGGTGGTGAATCTGGGAGGAGAGAAGAACATGCTTTAAGTGAGGAGTGATGGTCTGTGTTACATGCTGCTGTGAAGTAAAGTCAGGCCAGAGAATCGATCTCTGGCTTTGACAGTATGAAGGTCATTAATGACCTTAATCTGGAGAGTTGGGGAGGCAGATCCCTCATTGTATGGGGAAGTGATATCCCGAGCTGAAGAAGTGGAGAGGGCAAGTATGGACAGCTTTTTAAAGGGTTTCGCTTTGAAACGGAATGGGAGAAATGAGGCAGTAGCAGGATGAAGACATGGGGTAAAGGATCTAAGGGAATGATGAGGAGGTTTGTTTTATTTTATTTGGATAGTATTAGGGAATGTTTGTCTGCCCCTGGGAATGATCCAAGAGTAAGGGATAATTGGTCACATGTGAAAAAAATTGATAATCACAAGTATAGTACCTTGAGTTGGAAAAAGGAGATGCAACTCAGAGTCCACATGGACAGGCTGGTTTTGGATGGAATCAGAGACTTTATCACATTCTGATGGGAGGAAAAGCATGTGGATTCAGTTGCAGGTAGGGATGTAGAATTGTGGAATAAGATGGTTAGTTTGTTCTTGTCATTTCTATGAAGGCAGAGGGCAGTTGGGAGATCATCTGTTGACAGTAAGAGGAAGAGTTTTGTCTTCCTTTTTAAGTATACAGGCAAGGATACAGGGATACAGCTAAGTAACAACAGACATTTATGCATCCTTCATAGTAGGGATCCCCAACTTCTCGGCTGTGGATCAGTACCCACATATGGCCTGTTAGGAACCAGGCCACACAGCAGGAGGTAAGTGGGGGTGGGGGACTGAGCATTACTGCCTGAACTCCACCTCCTGTCAGATCAGTGGCATTAGATTTTCATAGGAGCACAAACTCTGTTGTGAACTGTCCATGCATGGGATCTAGGTTGCATACTCCTTATGAGACTCTTATGCCTGATGATCTGAGGTTCCCCCGACCCCCCCCCAACCCTAGTCAGTGGAAAAATTGTCTTCCACAAAACTGGTCTCTGTGTCATAAAGATTGGGGACTGCTGCTTCAGAGGCTTCCCAGCACCCTTAGAAGAAAATCTAAACTCCCTAGCAAGGCCTGGATAGTGGGAGTGTGTGCCCCGAAAATCAGAAATCTCAGCAACTTGAGGTGGAATCCTGTCAGAGCACTGGGGTGAAGAAGTAGAGATCAGGAAAGGAAGGCTTCCTGGAAGAGGTGAAGGGGGAGAGTTAGAGAGTTAACCAGTTTGGTGTGGAAGCAGCTTGTGAGGCTGGGGCATCGGTGTGTGGGAGCCTGGAACTTGTTGCAGCCTTGGCAGGTAGGTGGTGGAGGAGATGGGAGTGGATGTGTTTGAAAGATCACTATGGTAGCATTGTAGAAATGAATTGGTGGTAGCTCAAGTTAAGGGCCAGTTGGGCATGTAGCCACCACCTTAATGTGAAATCCCCAAGTTTCTAGGTAATGATAAATGGAGGAAGTGGAATTTTAAAATGTACTTATACACTCAAATGAATCAAAATGAATTGTTTCTCCCTGGTAAAACCCTTTAATGGTTTCTATTTGCTTGCCTTTGTTCATTCATACAACACATATTTATTGAGCATCTACTTTGTGCTAGGTATTGTTCTCATTTTCAGAAAAACAACAGCAAACAGAACTGCCCTCTAAAGGTTTATTTTAGTGGAGGAGACAGGCAACAACAACGAGTTAAAGAAAAGTATATGGCAGGTGGTAAGGAGTGTTTTGGAAAAAGATAAAGTATGGGAAATACAATTTTAAATGGGGTGAGAAGGGATTTTCTGAGTCATGACTTGTAGGATGTGAGAGCTTCAGTCATGTGCATATTGTGGATGAGCTTTCACATACAAGGAACAGCAAATCTGAAGTCTCTGGTTGGAGAAGACCTGGTGTTTTGAAGAACAGCAGGGGCGGAGTGGCTGGAGAGGCCGGTGTGGAGAGAGTGCAATGGAAAAGGTCAGATGCTGAAGGGTTATGAGTGAGTTGGGCAGGCAGATCATACAGGGCTTTGTAGCCCACTGAAAATCCAAATCCTTTACTGTTGCCCACAGGCTCCACTTGGGCTTTTTCCCACTTCTCAGTCCTTGCATATGCTCTTCCCACTGACTGGGCTACTGCTTCTCCTGCTGTCCCACACCTCTTCCCTGATGGTTTCTTCTAAACCGGCTAGACTTAAGTGTCACCTTTTTTTTTTAATTTGTCCTAATGCTCTCCCTCCCCTTGCCCCCCAATGCCCAACAGGCTGCAATGTGTGATGTTCCCCTCCCTGTGTCCATGTGTTCTCATTGTTCAACTCCTACTTATGGGTGAGAACATGCGGTGTTTGATTTTCTGTTCCTGTGTTAGTTTGCTGAGAATGATGGCTTCCAGCTTCATCCATGTCCCTGCAAAGGACGTGAACTCATTCTTTTTATGGCTGTATAGTATTCCATGGTGTGTATGTGCCGCATTTTCTTTATGCAGTCTATCATTCATGGCATTTGGGTTGGTTCCAAGTCTTTGCTATTGTAAATAGTGTTACAGTAAACATACATGTGCATGTGCCTTTATAGTAGAATGGTTTATAATCCTTTGGGTATATACCTAGTAATGGGATTGCTGGGTCAAGTGTATTTCTGGTAGGAGTCACCTTTTTGAGTCTTCCACATCACTCTCTGTATTGCTTTATAGCCATTATCAAAAGATATCCATTGCTGTCTGGTGTCAACATAAACCAAGCCATCACTCTTGCTGAAAGATGCTGTTATTGTTAGATTTGGGGTATAAATGCCAGGCAGAAGGAATTATCATGACAAGTGTTTACATAGGTCTTGGCTAATTTGCACAGTTGATCCTGAGGGGGAAAACAGTATTGACCACCCACTAATAATAATTCTTGTTGAAGGAGGGAGATAACATTCACTGCATAACACTCCCCTGTTGGTGATAGAGTGTGGTTCGTCTTTGGTTCCAACGTGCTGGTATTCTTTTTTGGTTGATTAACAATATGCTGTGGAGAGAGAAATGGTTTTGGAATAGCTGGTATATACAAATAAATGACAGTATGGTTGAATCCCTCTGTTACATCACCAGGGTTTTCTTTCCCAAGATAAACTCTGTGCTTTTTTTCAGCCTCTGAATAGGATATTTATTTTCTCCCTTCCCTTTATTTCTGTTTCTAGGCCTTTTTCTTTCCACTCTGATGAACTACTGTACTGGAGACAGACTTGGTGTCTGCTGTAGATTTTAAATGCTACACTTTCTGTTCCTCTTATCTTAGCCCCATGTCTGGTGAGCTTTTCATTGTTAACTGGCAGCTGCGATGGCTATTTCTTCAAAAGATGTTGTTGTTTGGTAGATGTTTTCTTAAAAGCTGGTGGCTGTTGCTGAAAATAATCTGTGTTATGTGAGTTTATAATCTATTCATGAATCATATTCTCATTTTAGTTGTAGTTACGCTAGGGTAACAAATACAACAGTTAATTTTTTTATTCATCAGTGCTGGGTAGTCTTTGTAGAAATTTCACAAAGATCCTTTTTTTTCTTCACTAGTAATTCTAAAGTAAAAACAGCTACTGAAGGCTAAGCGCAGTGGCTCACGCCTGTAATCCTAGCATTTTGGGAGGCTGATGTGGGAGAATCACTTGAGCCCAGGAGGTTGAAGCTGCATTGAGCTGTCTTCATGCCACTGCACCAGCCTGGGTGACAGAGCGAGACCCTTTCTCAAAAACAAACAAAAAAAGCTACTTATATATAGGATTTAGATAGATGGCAATCAAGAATTATGAACACATGACAAATCCTTATAGCTATGTGGTTGCATACCCATTTTATTTGAGTGCCAAGATATTTTTGAAAAGTAATTGGTAACTTAAAAAATTAAACATCTTAGACAATACCTGGTAGAAAGTAGTAGTAATAATAATAGCTCTCATTCTTTGAGCACTTACTGTGTGTGTCAGGCACTGAGTAAAGAGCTTTACATGGACACTGCCTCACTTAGTCCTTACCACGGTAGTCTGAAGCAGGTATTTATATTATCCCCGTTTCAAAGAGGAAACTGAGGCTCAGGAAAGTTATGCTGTCCCAAATCTCACTGCTTATGAGTGGCAAAGCTGCGATTCCTGGTCTGGCTCACCCCATAGCCACATAGTTCCCTGATTTATCAATTCAGCAGTGGCTTATTTCTGCATGTTGAGCTGACATTTGTGGGGACAACAGGAATAGGCTTTTATTTATTGGTAAATGAGTAAAGCCTCAGGCGCACTCCAGAGAGCAGTTTAAAATCAGGGAATTTGCTTGGTTAATGTTTTAGGTAATAGCAGCAGTAGTGAAGTTCTGGTGGAGAGGGGGAAATGGATTATCTCAGGACCTTGGGCCTAAAACCTTTGGGAGGCTTGAGTGTGCATGTTAGTCCACGTAAGGGTTAATCTAAACTCTATAGGGTATATAGTTTGTAGAATGCATGGTGGAGAAATGGTTAACTCTGAGAAAGCAAATCCTAATAGTTTGTTAGTTGAGACAGGTGAAAACAATTTAGAAATTAAACCTAAATGGGAAATGGTGTATTTATTACCCACTTAGGGCAATGTCTACATCTGAGAAGATAAACACAACTAATCCAACATTTTAGAATAATGCATGGAAATCATTGTAATCCAAAGATTATCCAGGAAGCTTTCTCTCTCTCTTTCCTTTTTTTTTTGAGATGGAGTCTCGCTCTGTTGCCAGGCTGGAGTGCAGTGGCGCAATCTCGGTTCACTGCAACCTCCAACTCCCTGTTTCATGCTATTCTCCTGTCTCAGCCTCCCGAGTAGCTGGGATTACAGGCACGCACCACCATGCCCAGCTAATTTTTGTATTGTTAGTAGAGACCGGGTTTCACCATGTTGGCCAGGATGGTCTCGATCTCCTGACCTCGTGGTGCGCCTGCCTCTGCTTCCCAAAGTGCTGGGATTACAGGCGTGAGCTACCGCGCCTGGCCTGTCCTTCTTTTGAAAATTAGAATTGTTAATTTTTACTTGTACCCATTAAGCAAGGCTCTGGTTGATATTCAGTAACTAAGTAGATTGACCTGACCTGTCATTCTTTCATCCCCATCTCTGCTTGCCCGGGTGGTAATGCTACCCAGAAAGGAAATAAGTTCAAACAACAACAAAGGACAGAACTTTTCATCAGATATTTTCTTTAGACTTGGTTATGTTACATTACTGTGGCCTTACCTGTGTGTGTCAGCGTAGGCATAAGGCCGATGGGAGTTTGCTCAAAGACCAGGCCAGCTTGCTGTTTCTGACCGCAGAGCCTGTCCCAGAACCCTGTCCTTGGCTCATCATGCAGTGGTTCACACTGTGTATTGCCAGTGAGCTGACTGACAAGTAGTGGAGAGATGACTGAGAGGCTCCCTTATCCATCCACAGGAACTAGGAATTACCTGCCCAGTAGTAGTCTTTGGCAGGAATCTAGGGTTTTGAAATGGTTATGACTAAATAGGCCATAATTTTTTTAACATGAAAAATAGGTCTTAATATATATTTTAATGGTTCTGAAATAGTGCTGAGGACTTTGAGAGGTCAGGCTTTAATGCTTGATTTGGTAAAATTTACCAGCCCCTGTTCAGAGACAGATTTTCCTTATATTTTAAAAGATAAGTTTTTTATTTTTATTCCCAAATCCCCAGGAAATTTTAAGTGCTGTCAGTTTTGTGAGAAGGTAACTAGAGAGTGAGTAGGGAATATACCTTGCAAGCTATTGGTTTGGCATCATTACTCAAATTCTTATTTGCCTGATGAAAATATCTTGTAATAGGATCCCTTTGTGTGTAGCCCCTCCACAGCTTTCCCTGGAAGGCCTTGGCCATAATTCTGTGTGTATCTGGGCACTGTCAAATGAAGAGAGAAGTCCAGAGTGGAAGAATAGCCACTTGATCTTTTTCAAATCCCAGAGTTTACAATTTTTTTTTTTTTTTTGAGACGGAGTCTCGCTCTGTCGCCCAGGCTGGAGTGCAGTGGCGCAATCTTGGCTCACTGCAAGCTCTGCCTCCCGGATTTACGCCATTCTGCCTCAGCGTCCTGAGTAGCTGGGACTACAGTCGCCCGCCACCACAGGCGGCTAATTTTTTTGTATGTTTAGTAGAGACAGGGTTTCACCGTGTTAGCCAGGATGGTCTTGATCTCCTGACCTCATGATCCGCCCGCCTTGGCCTCTCAAAGTGCTGGGATTACAGGCGTGAGCCACCGCGCCCAGCGAGTTTACAAAATTTTTAATGGATTCGAATGTACTGCTGAAGAATTTTTACACCAAGTTTTAGGACACTAGACAGGTGGCTACTTCTGTGAAGATACAATAAGAACTTGTGCATTGATTTTGTTAAATATAGCTGTTGATTGCCGTATGTGGATTGGGAGAGTAGAATGATGCTGTTTCAAAGAACTGCTAAAAAAACTGAAGTGAGACACAAGGATCTAGAAGAGGGAAACCCTTAACGCTGGAGTTAATGGCATATACAGTAGCAGTTTTGTTTGTTTGTTTGTTTAAGAGAGGGTCTCACTGTGTTTTCCAGGCTGATCTTGAACTCCTGGGCTCAAGCATTCCTCCTGCCTCGGTGTCCCAAAGTGCTGGGATTACAGGCGGGAGCCACCACATCCAGCCTACAGCAGAAGTTTGCAGATTTATTGTTTCTAGTGCTGATCTTCTTGCTGTTACTAACTTGTAAGCACCACCCCCCCAAAAAAGTAGAGGAGAAAGCATGAAGCTTAATTACCCCAAGTTGGATTATAACTCTGATAAAGGTTTTGTAGGCAATAGCTGTGAATACCCATGTGTGGAATCTATGCTTATAGTGTGTCTGGTCTTGACTAGGTTGTCAGGGGCTGAGGGAGAGCCCCTGGAGGCCATAGAGGACACTTAGGGACTTTCTCTTGCTGCAGAAAGCAAACTGAAGACCCCTGGCTAATGAGGCCGCTGCAGGTCTGATCCAGTGTTCCTGTTTCCTTATGGCCTTTTTGTCTTCTCTTCAGAAAAAAGGAACATTATTGCCATCTATTTTTTTATTTTTTCTAATACCCTTGACTGTATTTATTCTGTATTAGGTGATCTCCTTTGTCTTCACCCATACCCTCTTTACATTGCCCCACTGCCCCTGAAACTTTTACTTTAGGAAAAGAGTTTACATTAAATGCTGCTCTCTTCTAGTGTCTCCCGTGTCATTTAGGTGACATGGGTGGCAGATGTAAGTTATAACGACGATAAAACTGTGTCAAAGGAAAGAGAAGCCTGAAATTTGGAAGTAGACACAGGAAGGACGAGGGTGTGGGCTTTGAAATCAGGGATTCTCAAACTGGGGTTATTTGAGCAGTAGGAGGTCCTTGCATCACTTCATCCCTATGTGCGAAATATTGGCCATATTTACATGAGTACAATTTTCTAGGGAGAGAAAATATACCTTCCAACAGATTTTCAAAAGCCCTCATGACCCAGTAGTGTTTAGCACCACCAATGAATATCCAAAGTGTTTTTTAATAAGATCATCACAAATTTCCATTATTATTTTACTTGTACTTAAAGCAGGTGTTTGTGCAGGTTCCCATATTCAAGGTAATTAAAAAAAATTTAATTTGGTTTCTAAATGTTTTGTTTTGCTTAATGCATTCACTGCTGTGTTTTCTGCAATATTAATTACAGAAACGTACAGTATTTTGGATGCATTAAAAGTTAAGAGTCAGAAGTAGGCCAGGCTGAGAAGATGAACATTTTTTTGTCATAGTGATACCACATAGGCATGCATCATTTCAGATAGACAAAAAAATTTCAGTCCTACCTGAGGTTTTGGAACTGAAGTTATTTGTAAATTAAGGGCAAATGGGAGACAGACTTTAGGACTTGAGGTGGCAGCCAGGGTGATCTTTCTAATACTCTCATATAATAGTGTCTTGTTCTTGCTTAAATGACTTCATTGATTCCCATTGCCCTTAGGGTAAAGGTAAAACTACTTAATGTGGCTGGTGGACAATGTTCTGTTTGCCCAAGGCCACCACAGCCTCTAAACTCCTTGGCTTTTTCACAGGTTATGTGCTGCCCCTGTGTAGGTACACTTTCCCTTTTCCCAGACAATTTCCCTCTGCTCCTTTCCCGTGACCCCTTTCCCCAACAAAAAGAAAGTTACTTCTCATCTCTTAGATCGGGGCTTAGGCAGTAGTTCTTCCAGGCAGCTTCCACAGGCCTCTGGGCCAGTTTTACGTCTGCTGCTTGCGTTTTGTGTTCAGCCATAGGGAGATTGTTAACATGTCATCACAGATAGATGTGTCTAATTTTATTCAACTACCACCTAGTTTTTGGTATTATGGGTGTGCTATTCTTGTTTAAACTTGACCTTTATGGATGGACATACAGACTGTTGGCAGTGTTGCTGCTTTTACCAACAGTCCTACAGTTATTTTTACAAGTTTATTTGCAGTAGTGAGGCTTTTGTTTGCTTGTTTTGTAAGTAAACTCGGACAACTTAAGAGTATATCTAAAGAGGTAATGTCAAAGTGCCCTCCAAAAAGCCTCTACTAGTTTCAGGTGTCAGAGGTCTATCTAGATGACAGAGAAGTATGTTTTATGGCTCGGGACATGTTTCCTTTCTCTCTGGTCTCTCCCTAAGGAACTGGCAGGCTCTAGCTTTTTTTCCTGTGTCTCCCTTTCTTCAAGTTTTGGGCTGTTGAAATTACAGTTTTCTGTCCTGTAGAAACTTAGAGCCCTGTGATTTTAAAATGCAGTCTGACCTTCAAAGTAGTCAATGTTGCTGTTAAAGGAAGAATTAATTGTAGGCTTCCTGGTTATAATAATGTTCTTCGTCTGAGAATCTGAAAGTACCTAGGACATTAGGTTTTTAATCCACACAAAATCTGAGGTGCAGTTTTTACCACCTTGTTGTTGACTTTCTTCGTGTACTCTGCAAGCCCTGGCCTCCACAGTCTCAAAGGCAAAAACTGTTTTTGCCTCCCTCAAGAAAGTCTGTGATGAGTGAAGTATATATCTTGTAACAAGATTTTGGGGTTGAACAGGAAACAATGTTAAGTGACTATAGTTTCAGCTACTTTTCTTTTGCAAAAAAAGGAAGTAAAATATCCCTGTGACTGTGGTAATGTCCCTTGTATCCCTCTCAATTAAGTGGTATTCTCTACTAGGTATTGAAAGAAACCTGTGCAAAGTAGTTTGTTATATAACATTTAATGGGCGATAAGGGAGTGCGCAGTGGATCCTGCTGAATGGGTAGTCAAGTTGATGCTTCATAACTGTCGTTACCTATTGGAGGGAGTGGCTAGTTGATTTTCTCTTTTCTGTTGTTTTTTTTTTTTTTTTTTTTTGAAATTAGCTAGTATGGCTATTTATTTTTAAGATATGACCCTGGGTTTTCCAAAACAGTGGTGATTGGAAATTGTGTAGTTGGTTGAATCACAAATGTTGTACTTAAAAAGCTACTTATTTTCATTATTGTTTTTAGAATCATCAATTGGCCTAACTCCCTTGCAGCTAATTGCTGACACTGTATTCATATTGAGAAGCCAAAGACAATTCCTCCAGGAGCTGGGGAAGTCTGAAACCACCCCCTTGTGTCCTGTCCTTTCATACTTCTTGCCAGCTGGCAGCCTCTTCCACCTCCCACAGCCTACTCATTCCTGCCTACTCGGAGGCTGTGATAGAGTCTGACCTCTTTGGTGCACAGTGTCCTGATGTTTTGCCGCTTCTGGGAAGAAGATTCACAGAGGGATAGAATTGCTGGTTTTCAGGGTTCTTGGGGGCAGGGGATGTTTTTGTTTATGCTTATGGGAACCACTCTGAGCCATGGGTGGAGAAATCATACAGTCATCCTACTTCTTTCCAGAGATCAAAATTGAATAGGGGTAGGGCACTAGGAAAGAGATGTTCTTGGTGAGAGGCAGAAAGAGAATATTTCTAGATGGGAACTGAAGGAATAGAGAGTGAATTGAGGAGTAATATGTCGTGGTGACTCAGTTTTTAAAGTACTTCCTCTCTGAGTTCCTGTAATCACCAAGAATTTTGTAGGAACTTAATGTTTGTTGCACAGCAGCATCAGATTTCTGGGTTAGAGTCCCTACCGCACTTACCACAGACCTTGGGCAAGTTATTTAACACCTTTTTGTTTCAGTTTCCTCAAAGTGGGCATGGATTTGAATTGTGTCTCCCCCATAGCGCTCTTATGAGAATACTTTAATTAATGTAGAGTTTCTTAGTCTCAACACTATTGACATTTGGGCTCAGATAATTCTTTATTGTGAGAGAATGTTCTGTGCATTGTAGGATTACAGTAGTTAATCTTGCTGTGTGTCAGCAGCCTCTCTGGCCTCTACCACTGGATTCTAGTTGTGACAACCAAAACTGTCTGCAAACACTGCCAGTGTTTCCTGGGGGCAAAATTGTCCCTGCTTTAAAACCACAACTTTTATATGTAGAAAGCCCTGAGCACAGTGCCTGGTATGTAGAAATGTTCTTCAGTGTTTACTGCATAGTAGGTGCTTAGTAAAGGTAATGAATGAATGAATGAGTGTTGATGCTGCTGCTCTTCCACTGTTGAAAGAGTGCTAGTTCCTTTCTCAACAGTCACATTATGGAGGAGATCACTGATTGAGATTCTTGTGGCCCTGCAGTAACTAAATTATTATTTGGGGTGGCTACCAAGGGGAGCACTGTCTCCCTATCTTGAGTTTCACTGGTGTTGCATAGTGGCACCTATGAAGTCCCAGAGTAGCCCTTGCTCTGTATAATCTTATTTCCAAGATGCCTACTTTTCTCTTGTTTTAGTATTTCTGAAATCAGAATGGATTATAACATTTAAGGGTACATTAAAAAAAAAAATTATTCCCCCAGTACTATTCACACACACTCGATGGCAGCTTTGACATTAAGGAATGTGATATTTCTGTGAATATCTGGGCTTTGCAACTGAATTGGAAGCTCCTTATGGGCAAAGGCTATAATACTGTGCCTTTTTTTCCCCAGTAGTGAGCTCAGTGACTGGAACATACTGCTTCAAACTTTTGAACAGTCTACACTTTCCTGTGTTCTGTGATGATGCCCTTAAACTGCCTTTCATATGGTTTTGGAACTTTATACAGCTCAGGACAACAAACAGTACAGTCTTTCGCATGATGATATTAGTACCAAGAGTGTTTTTTTCAATAGTCACTGTTTTGCCCTTTCAGCAATGAGTTTGAGTGGTTATTTGATCGTTTTACTGCATTTTGCTCATTATAAAAGTGAGTATACAGCACAAACTAATGTCCAGACGCTGGTGATGAGCAGATATGTCGAACCTTATGTAGCAGGGTTGCATCTTAAGTGTTGTTAGCTTAGGCAAATTGTACTATATGCTGTAAAGAAAGAAAAATAGTGTGGCTAATTTTACCAGTCATTCAATGCATATTGTTTTGAAATATGCTTGGAGTAGGAGGTATGAATCAACTAAGATGTTAAGATACAAGTCCCATGAGGGCAAGGTTTTGCTCGCTACCATAGTTTCATGTAGAAAGTACCTTAAACATAGTAAACACACAAATAATTGTGGAACGTTAGTCGCTTTTCCCTTATTCAGTCTCAATTCCTGCAAGTCTCTCAAACTATAAGCATCACATTGTCCTGTGATTCTGGTATTTAATTATATGGATTTTTTTTTTCATACAGTAAGGCCCCTAAATGCAAGCCAGCTATCTCATCTGGTTGAAACAGCCATCTGTGGTAACATCAGTGACACAACTTACTGTGTAGGACTTAACTGGTTGGCCTCCATGTGGTGTCTGTGAAATTTTCAAGGATTATATTAGCTGACTTTAAAATAGCCAACTGAATCCTCCCTTAAAATGGAAACCTGCTATAAAATCAAGACAGAGGAAAATCATTAGACATGCAGTAAGTTATGACCTCAGTTATATGTTAGGTGGTCTTAACGCTAGTCAAAAGACTGTCGTGTTTACCTTTGAAGTGCTAGAAATATATCCCTTCAGACTGAGTCCCAAAGGTGAGGTCTAAGTAGAAATTTTGTGATTTGAGGTGGGGCATACAGGATCCTAATAACCTCCTGTTTGACTTTCTCACATATGGTTTTGTGTAGGAAAGTAGGGGGAACTGCCTGTGATAGGTACTAGGTAAATATTTTTTGATAGATTTAACCTCAGATTATAACGTAATGAAAGAGATAATAGTCTCCCCCTGAATACAGCTTGATTTTTCTTTTTCCATGGTTCTATTCAGCCCATATTTTGTACCTGTGACTGGTGGGTCCATTTTCTAGTCTGCCCCTTTCAGTCCCAGTGGAATATTCAAGCTATAGTAAAGAATGAAAACATTGTCATTTTCAAATGACCACCATCTAATTTGTAAGTGTTCTACAACTGAAACTCATTTAAAGAAAGGCAACAAGCTCAATGATAAGAAGTCTAAAAAATAAGAGTGAAAGTGTTCCTGCCTAGCCTAGTGTAATTATTTTTGCTGTTCAGTTGCATAGGCAGGCTGCCAGAAGATGGGGGTACAAATTAATTAAGCAACTGTTTGCAGAGATATGGCCATGTCATTACTGATAAGCACGGACGTAAATAAGGCAGTGTGTCAACTGTTTTTCAAAAATGAGGGAGGACAGAAATATGTTAACAAAAATAAAATAGACCAAAGGCTTAGTAGGGGAAAAGAATAGTTTCTGTTAGTTTCCATTTATTAGCCCATAAAGTTCTTTTTTCTTCTTGTCTTTAAGTGCTGAATGTGGGGAGGAAATGTGGATTGCCACATTAGTTTTTTTCAAAAATACTTGAATGCTTTATGCCTCAATTGAACATATTTGGAACTTAACGCCTACTCAAATCATTTTCAATATAATTTTTTTGTACACCACAGTTTGGGGTAATAGAGGTTTATTAGGTCAGTGGTGAATTTTAAGTAGTACTATGTATAAAGTAACTTATGTGAATAGTTTTACATACACAAGTGTCTTAAAGTAAACAATATTTATAATGTAAGAAGCTGGGTCACTTCTGTAAGAGCTGAATTTTTAAGTTACTTGTTTACTCTTCCCTAGAGATGAAACATAGTAGGACCCTTAGTAAATATGTGTTGGAGGAAGGAATGAAGCTTTGTAACCCATGACGTATCATTGCATGCTGGTTAGGGACTGGGATCAGGAGCCAACTAGTTTTTTTTTTTTGAGGCGGAGTCTTTCTCTGTCGCCCAGGCTGCAGTGCAGTGGCGCAATCTCGGCTCACCGCAACCTCCACCTCCTGGGTTCACGCCATTCTCCTGCCTCAGCCTCCCGAGTAGCTGGGACTACAGGCGCCCGCCAACACGCCCGGCTAATTTTTTGTGTTTTTAGTAGAGACGGGGTTTCACCGTGGTCTCGATCTCCTGATCTCGTGATCCGCCCGCCTCGGCCTCCCAAAGTGCTGGGATTACAGGCTTGAGCCACCGCGCCAGGCTAGGAGTCAACCAGTTTTAACCTTTAACACCAGCCCCACCTCTTGTCAGCTGTTTGATCTTGGGCAAGTTACTTAATCTTTCGGTGCCTGTTTCCTCATTTGTAAACTGGGGTGAAGAATGGTACCTATACTACGGGGTTGCAAGGATTACATAACATAAAGCATGTAGAGTACTTACCACACTGTTTGGCCCATTAAGTTCTCAATAAATGTTTGACATGGTAGCTGTTGTTATGTTGTATTTTAAACATTTGCCTGACCTTTTACTTTAGAAGCACTCAAATCTGGGAAGAAATAGGTGTTTTAGGTTGAGACATCAATCTGAACTGTAGCTGGTCAGGGTGTTAGCTGCCAGCCACATTTGTTTGCATATGGTTGTGGTAAAGTGAGCTTTGAGTACCTTGTTCAGGTATGTTGACCAGGTTCCCCGGGAAGGACAAATAGTGAAACTGCAAAGTCTGAAGAAGTAAAACTGAGATAAGAGAATGCATGATACTTTCTTGTGAAAGTATTGCCATTAGGTCTTCTAGTTTTTGAAACAGAAATAAGCAAATGAACTAACAATCAAAACAAACTTGAATTTAAGTATTTCCCAGTGGTAATAAACTGCACCTAATCTGTTTAAACAGAAAAAGCCTTTGTAATATTAAGAAGGATTAGGAGTAGAAGTAATTAACCAGCAGTTAACACTCCCCTTCCCCTCTTCAGTGTTGCCTTACAAATCTCTCCCCTCCCCTTTCCAGACCAGAGAAAGCAGCTGTACAGATGGGTTTTATGCATAAAGTGAGACCTAAGGAAAATGCGTTCAGAGCTAACAGGGTACAATGTTCAGAGTAGTTGGCATTAAAACCAAAAGAAGAGTTCACACTTACAGGACCTGGTCTGACCAAGTGCTGTCAGCTGTGAGGCACCATGAATATTTATGGCATGAGTGGAAAAGTGAAGGAGTCTGATTGATTTTAATTGTTTTCACAAGCATCAATGAAAGCATTAAATTGATGTGTATGAGTGCAACAGAATCTTTTAGACACAGGAGATTTATCTTTATTTTTATTGTAACTTCTCTTTAAATAAAGCTGCTTTTGGGGGAAAACTTTAATTCACTTCATTGTAAGCAATGAGTAGTTTCAGATATTAATGCATGGGTCTCATCATTCTTGGAACCATATTTTAAATTCCTGGGTGACTTTGAATTATTGATACTTAGTATATGTGCCTTGCCTTTTAAATTTTTTTAAATTTTTTTTTTTGGCATATGGAAGAAATAAAGTTTTAGGACTTGATTTATAAGACATTTGCCTGAAACTAGGGGAGAATCTTCAAGATGATGGCTTCTTTGGTATCTTGGCTGTCTCAGAGGCCCTTAGAACTTAGATGTCCCACATATATGGGCTTCATTCTCAGACCTGGCATTCTTCCAGGATTCTTCCTCAGAGACCGATACCTCTTATCCATCCATCTGTTCTGTAGGATGGGAAGCATGGCATCCTTCTCTTCACCACCTTTGTATCCAGGCTATTACAAAGTTATGTCAACAGTTCCTTCTAAATATCTTGGAATCCTTTCTATGTCATCTCACTGCCGTCCCCATGTCTTTCACCCGGTGCTGCTGCAGAGAGCTCTTGACTGACCACCTCACGTCCACTTTCAAACCAAGCACCTCCCTTCTCCATACTGTAGTCGAAGCAATGTTGAACATAATAATAAACAGATTGATGATATTATCCTCCATTAAAATGCTTCTATTAAGCACTAACGAATGTCAGAGTAAGGACCTCCAAAAATCTCCTCTGCCATAAAAGCAATAAAAGCACTGGCAAGAATTGTCAAAATCAACTTGTTTAGAATTCTGCAAATTAACCCTAAAGGCTTGCAAATTCTGATGAGCATATATTCAAGAAAAATGGCTGAATCTGTAAGTATAGAGAGTTCTATAGTGTTTAACTTGCCCTATTTCAACCTCTCCTCCCCAGCTCCACAGTAACTTTGAAAACCAGCAGCTTCACAACTAGGGTAGCCGTGAAAGCCAGCAGTCTAGCAGCCACTGGAGGGGACAGAATGGGTTTGGAGCTCCCCCAAAGCCTTACTTTCAGAGAATTGTCACTGACTTATCTGGTAGCTCCCTGAAAAGCCCCATTCTCAGGACTTGTCTTTATTTGGGCTAGCTCAGAGCTCATTCTGTGACCTATTCCTAGGGTGTTAAAAAAAAAAAAATCAGCAGTGATTCTTCAATGTCACAGTTGCTTGAGGTGGTAATGCCAACTGGGGCTAACAAGAGGCTGACCAAAAAAGTAAATAGGAAACACTGGGGAATGAAATGTCAGTTGGGGGCTTTAAAGAGTTTCACCATACTCCTGGGAATCCAGAAAACCACATGGATGTATAGAGTTGTGCACATGCCCAGAAAGGACCTGAGAAGGCCCTAATCTCTCACCTCTTGCTAACCTGGAGGCTGTATACAAGCAGGAAGTGAAGGCTAAAGCAAAGTCATAAACTCGCTGCTGGAGCATTGAGGCCATGCCCCATCACACACACACACACACACACACACACACACACACACAGCCCCTCAGCCAAGGCTGGGAGCCTTATGGCAGACATAAATGCTACATTAAGCATTTGAAAACGTAAAGACAGGTCAGTAGCCAATGCCATTTCGTAATTAATTTTGTTCTAAGTTGAATGAGAGCCATGGAATTTACACAATACACCTGACAGATGTGGTGTTGCAATGAACAAAAGAAGGAATGGTATTCTTAACTGAGTCATGAGATTATAACCATAACCACAATAATAATAATAGTAACAAAATAAACACTGTTCTTTATCGAGCCCTTATGTGTACACTCTGCTTACTGTGTTTAGACAGATATAGACCTCAACTTTTTACGTGAATTATCTCATTCAGTCCAACAGGCCATTAAAGTTGATACTATCATTTTCAAATGTAGAAACTGTGTGCCTAGATGTGCCTAGAGGTTAAGTGCAGTGCTGGAGATTACAAAACCAAGCTAAGTGGTAGACTCTTAGAGCCCATATCCTACTCTAGACTACACGTTTGTCCAAATGGTAGGGATGCAGACAAGATTTATAAGGTTTTTGGTAGGCATTTCCAGATTTGGGACACATGGCATTGAAAGCTTGTTTTCTCATTTGAGAGGTCAGGATTTGCTGACAGTATTTTGAGGAGTAGCTTAAGGAACCCGTGAGACAACCTGTCACGTGTACTGCCATGTTGGTCACTGTTGTAGCCCCACCTGCCATTCCTAATGCAGGTTCCTCTATTCTATCCCAAGCATTTTATCTCAATTTCAGTACAAGCAATGACAATGTAAAGATTGTAACTCTTACCTGTTAGAGGTCACTATGATAATTATTGGCCATTTGTAATTAGTGAGTAATTAATATTAGGAATATTTTCATCTTTCTAGCTCCTTGGTCCTCTGGTGCAGGGGTCCCCAGTCTCTGGGCAGTGCACCAGCACCGGTCTGTCACTGGCATGTTAGGAGCCAGGCTATGGGGTGGGTGGGTTGGGAGAGGGAGAGGAATGAGCATTACCGCCTGAACTCTGCCTCTTGTCAGATCAGCGGTGGCATTAGATTCTCACAGGAGTGTGAACCCTATCGTGAACTGCACGTGCAAGGTATCTAGGTTGTGTGCTCCTAGAATGTAACTAATGCCTGGTTATATGCGGTGGAACAGTTTCATCCTGAAACCATTCTCTCCTTGCCCCAGTACCGTGGAAAAATTGTCTTCCACGAAACTGTTCCCTGGTGCCAAAAAGGTTGGGGACTGCTGCTGTGGTTTTTGTTGCTTGCTTTTTACTTGAAACATCTCACTTTTTTTTCTTTAAATCCAGTATTTATTGACTGCTTTGGTTTACGCAGGGCCAGACCTCATACCTTTAGCAGCTTGCTGATTGGTCTCTGGTTGGTTCCATCGTTTGACATCTTCTGGTCAAAGGGAAATCCAGTTATCTTTAATTATTGGAGTAGACAATATGAATCTGGGAGATATGCTTATGGAAGGTGGAAATAAAATTCTACTTTTTTCCTTTCCTAGTTGAGACTAAAGCTCACTTAACAGCAATTTAAAACTTTAAAAATATCATTGATGCTACTTTTGATTCCCAACTATTGAGAGTCACCAGTTGAAATAAATTTGGAACTGACTGTAGTAAAACCTGTTATGTGGAGACCAGCCTTCCACTTCTCTCTGGTTTCTTAGAAATATATCCAACAATGGAGCCGAGAGTCCTAACATCTCAGGAAAACTTTGAGCAGCGGCGAGAGCAGACAGTACAGAGGTACCCGCAGGAGTCTGCTGGCAGATAGGAACAGCTTGATTGACTTCTCATGAAATGAGACAGAAGAGCAGGGATTTCCTGGGAGAGGTGGAGAGTAATTTAGGAAGGGCACTGAGCAGTGGAAGAGCTCATCTAATAAGATGGTAAAGAGCATGTACTTTGCAGTAGCCTACCTTCACATCCCAGCTCCTCTGCTTACTGACTTTGTGACATAAGGCAGGCAGCCTCTCTGTGCTGCCTCACTTGCTTTCTATAAAGTAGGGATATTGACCCTGAGAAGTCAAATAAGTTAATGCTTA
Organism: Nomascus leucogenys; assembly: GCF_006542625.1. Classification (NCBI taxonomy): domain Eukaryota; kingdom Metazoa; phylum Chordata; class Mammalia; order Primates; family Hylobatidae; genus Nomascus; species Nomascus leucogenys. The sequence continues at coordinate 76,590,487 of NC_044401.1, read as the reverse complement.
GCATTGTACCTGGAACACAGGAGGCACTCCATAATTGTAAACTGTTTTATTTTCGTTATATATATTAACACTTCGCAGGGTTTTTTTCTTTTGTGTAGGGTTGTGATTTTTGTTCACTGATATATTTACCCAATACCTTGAATAGTGCCTGGTCAGAGTAGCCATTCATGTATTTATTCAGTGCATAAATGAATGAATGATGTATTTAGAATACCTGCCACAATAACTGACACCCATTAAGTACTTAATACATAGTGTTACAAGAGGTAGTGGCTACAGACCAGTAGAGATTGAAGCAGTGGCTAGTGTATCCCACTGATAGTAAAAATAGAAATGATTGTAATAGTATTATATAGATAGCACATGCTCCATGCCAAACACAGTTATAAAGGTTTTATGTGTGGTAATTCTCTTTATCCTCATAACTACCCTTAAGGTTGCTGCTATAATCTCTATTTTACAAGTGAGTATACTGAGCAGAGTAACTTGCCCAAGGGTCACACTCCTAATAAGTGATAAGATTGGGATTTGAACTCAGTTTTATTCCAGAGGCCATTCTCAAGTTTTTTGGTTGAAAACCTGTGTGCCAGGTACTGTGCTGTGCACATGTGGCCCCTGACCTCATGGAGTTTAAATCTTAATGAAGGAGATAGCCAAAACACAAATAAGAAATAACTGAGTGACAAGAGAGAATTGTGTGAAGCCACAGGGGCCTGCCTTAAGTTGGGTGTTCAGGGAAAGTCTTTCCAGTGAAATGTGAGCTCAAGCCTAGAGCCAGGCAGGTAAAGCATTCCATACAGAGGGAACAGAATTAGCAAAGGGCCTGAAGTGGGGTTGGCATAATTGTAAAGGATTTCAGAATGTAAAGGATTTCAGAAGTGGAGAGTTCGAAGAGAGCAGTGTGTCTTGAGGTTGCCGATGTTAGGCAGGGCCCTCCAGTATTTGTTATTATTCTGACTACATTGTAGAACCACTGAGGAGATTAATTGGGCCTGATGACATTTATGATTTAGGAGTATCACTGTGGTTACTGGGGAGCAAGGGGAGTGTAGAGTGGGCCCTGGTAAGCACGGCCAGCTCAGAGACCAAAGGACGACAGTGGAGAAGATGATAAAAATGGCTTGAATTTCCAAAGTACTTACTGTGTAGGAGGCACTGTTTGAAGCCTTTACATATATTTGTGTAGTCCTCCTAGTAGCCTGTGAGGTAGGTACTTTGACTTTACCCATTTAGAAATGAGAATATTGAAGTATAGGCTAGTGAGTGGCAGGGCTGGGATTTGAACACAGCCAGCCTGGCTCCAAAGGCTGTATTTTAACCTCTGTGATCTATTGCTGTAGCAAACTTAAGTTCTTCTATTGTGTGCCTAACCCTTCATGTGTTTATATTAGCTGCAGTAAAGAAGGAAGAAACTACAGACTCATCTTTGGTTTCCTTCCTCTGCCTCAGCCTCACATCCATGGTCTCCTGAGCTCTTTGCAGGGTACTCTAGACCACGTCTTCAGTCTGGTTTCACTCATTTTCATTGTATAGTCTCTTCCTGTCTCACTCTATTGCATCAGCCTTTGGGGGCTGCCTTCCTTACCTAGGTCAATACACATTCATGGCAGAGTTACCTTCTGGATCACGTGGTTTCCTTGCTGAAAGTCGTAGGTTGCCCTTGGCTTGCAGAATTGGCCCTCTGCTGCTGGAGCCTCAGCATGCCTCCCCTACCTGTCCCTTGCATGGCCTGCAGGGAGGAGTGTGTGGCCAGCAGTAGGAGCACAAGACCACTTGAGAGTTAAGCTCATGTTGTGAAATAGTCAGCTGCTAATTGGTATATATAGTTGTTCCCCCGTATCTGTGGGGGATACTTGCCAAGATCCCCAGTAGATGCCTGAAACTGAGGGTAGTACTGAACCCTATATATACTGTTTTTTCCTGTATGTACATAACTATGATAAAGCTTAGCTTATAAGTCAGACACAGAAGAGATTAACAACAATAATTAATTAATAAAATAGAATAATTATAACAATATGCCAGCATTTTTATTCTTGGACTTTGGGGCCATTATTAAGTAATAAGTATTACTTGAACACAAGTACTACAATAGCAGGAGTTGATCTGATAACTACTAAGTGGCTAATGGACAGGTAGTGTAGACAGTGTGGATATACGGGACAAAGGGATGATTCATGTCCTGGGCAGGATGGAGTGGGATGGTGTGAGATTTCATCCTGCTATTCAGAATGGCTTGCAGTTTAAAACTTAGAAGCTATTTCTGGAATTTTCATTTTAATATTTTCAGACCACAGGTAACTGACACCTCAGAAAGCAAAACGATGAATAAGCAGGGATTACTGTAGACCAGACTTCTGTGAATTAGTATGAGCCGGGGAACTTGAGACAAACATTTCTAATGTGAATCAATTTTGTGAGTTATGCTTTTTTTGTTTTTTGTTTTTTGTTTTATTTTGTTTTTTTGTTTGTTTTTTTTTTTTGAGACAATCTCACTCTGTCACCCAGGCTGAAGTGCAGTGGCACAGTCTCAGCTCACTGCAACCTTTGCCTCCCAGGTTCAAGCAATCCTCCTGCCTCAGCTTCCCAGGTAGCTGCAATTACAAGTGTATACCACCAAACCCAACTAATTTTTGTAATTTTAGTAGAGATGGAGTTTCACCATGTTGGCCAGGGTGGTCTCAAACTCCTGATCTTAAGTGATCTGCCCGCCTTGGCCTCCCAAAGTGCTGGGATTACAGGCATGAGCCACCGCACCCGACCTGTGTTTTTGTTTTCTTGAGCTAACATTTATTGAGTGATTATTATCACTAGTACTAAGTGCTCTCCATGGATCATTTAGTCTTCACAATAGTATTTTGAAACACAGGTCCTGTTAACTGTATTTTACACACAAGGCAACTGAGATTCAGAGAGGTTAAATAATTTAACCATGCCCACATAGCTAGTAAGAGGAAGAGTAGACGTTTGAATACAAGTAGTCTCACCGCAGAACTGCTTTTAGCTACTGTGCTGGATTCACTAGCACAAAAGAATTTGCCAACATGCAGATTTGAGAATCAGACATTGAAACACAGAAGTTTTACTAGAAACTGCCTCTAGGTATAAAGTGTTTTCAGGGAAGACTATTGAACTTGAACTTCTCTGTCACCGAATGGCATACCCAATTCCAGCAGATGATGGCCATGTGTCACTAAATGACGTAAAGGCACAATTATAACCTTCTGACTTATGGTGGCATCACAAGGACTTAATCTTTCAGTTATTATTCATCAAGTAATATTTAGCACATATTCATTGCTACTTTCTGTCAGCCAGGTTAGGCACCATTAGGCACTGCCACCAGAGCAGTCAACAAGATAGATATGGAATGTTGTCTAGTGGGAGGAAGTTAAGGCTCGCACAGCTGGATGAATGATTACAAATGGGAGATAGTGCTTGGCTAGGAGCCCTGCGTAGCCAAGTCTCTGGGGAAGCGACATTGCAGCTAAGACTGAATGAAGTAGAGCAACAAGCCAGGTACAGGTCTGGGGGAACTGAGTTCCAGGCAAAAGGAGCAGCAAGTACCACGCAGGGTTCTGCGACAAGAGAGTGTGGTGTGCTTCAGGAGCAAAACCAAGGCCAGAGTAACCAGATGCAGAGAGGCAGGGCCAAGCTGTTCAAGGCTGGTGGGCTAGGTCGGGGATCATTGTTTTTATCCTAAGAGCAACCGAAAGCTACAGAAAAGTTCCATATGCCAGTCATTTACTTCATAAACACATGGTGATAGGGTACTTCTCAGGTATTGTGCTAGGCAAGGCAAAGAGTCTGCTGTCCAGACAGGACCACTGAGGTTTCCATTTGTAAATTTTTATTCATAAATCATAAATCAGTAAGTGAAGGGCTGAAATGGCAGGCATAAAGAGTGTGAGTAGGAGCCTAGCAGAGAGGGCATTGGGGCTAGTTCTTGTCGAACGGTGGGAATTGTAGAAAGAGCAGAGAAGAGCTTTCTATGCTGTAGGAGCTGTTCTGGCCGAAAGGAGGAATTGTGGGACAGGCGCGGTGGCTCACGCCTATAATCCCAGTACTTTGGGAGACTGAGGCGGGAGGATCACGAGGTCAGGAGATGGAGACCATCCTGGCTAACACAGTGAAACCCCTTCTCTACTAAAAATATAAAAAGAACATTAGCCGGGCATGGTAGTGGGCGCCTGTAGTCCCAGCTACTCCGGAGGCTGAGGCAGGAGAATGGTGTGAGCCTGGGAGGTGGAGCTTGCAGTGAGCCGAGATTGTGCCACTGCACTCCAGCCTGGGCAACAGAGCGAGACTCTGTCTCAAAAAAAAAGGAATTGTGGGGGAACAAGACAGGTTTTGAGAATGCCAGGAGACTTGAGGCAGAAGCACATTGACTGAGGCTGGAGAGATGGGAGGGACCAGAATGCTAGGTAGGTGCCTTGTTGCAGAGAAGTAGGTCCAGAGTCCAACCCCCACTTTGAAGCCAGCAGGGGTCTTCAAGTAGAGAAGTGGTATTATTGCTTTACAAGTTTGTGGGCTCAGGCAGCTGAGGAGGAGGCTGTAAGTGGAACAATCTCTGGCCTTGTTAGGAGACCTGTTCAGGTGAGTAGAGGCCCCATACCTTGACCTTGGGCACTGGCAGTGGGAGTGGCACTGGCATAGAGGAGGTGATTCTGGGAAAATACTGGAAATTGCCAGGGCTTATGAGTCTAGCAGACCTGGGTTTAAACCTTGGTTATGCTATACACTAGTTTGTGAGATTTCAATCCTGTGTGCCTTAGTTTCCTGACAAATACAATCATGACTTTTATCTCATAGGCTGTGGGCAAACATTGAGTGAGCACTTCCTAGGGCCAGATGCATTTCTAAGACTTTGGCATGTAGTAGCTCTCTTAGTCTTTCTGTCCTTTGAAGTACCCAGTGAAGTAGGTACTATGATCATCACAATTTAATATGTGAAGAAAATGCTGGCCAGGCGCAGTAGCCCACACTTGTAATCTCAGCACTTTGGGAGGCCAAGGTGAGAGGATCACTTGAGCCCAGGAGTTTGAGACCAGTCTGGGCAGTGACCCCTGTCTCTACAAAAAATAAAACAAAATTAGCTGGGTGTGGTGGTGCACACCTGTGATTACTCCTAGCTACTCAGGAGGCTGAGGTGGAAGGATCGTTTGAGTCTGGGAGATTGAGTCTGCGGTGAGCTGTGATTGCGCCACTGCACTCCAGCCTGGGCGACAGAAACCTCGTGTCTGAAAAAAAAGTGATATTTGAAGAGATTGTATAACTTGCCCAAGGTCACGTTTCTTTTGTTTGAGGGAACCACGATTCAGAGTGATACTGACCCACACTCTTAGCTACTCTGCTTAAAATGCCAGTGATAGTAACTAACTGGGAAGGGGGAAGGAACAGCCCTTTGAAGAGGTGACAGCTGAGCTGAGACCTGATGTGTGAGAATACACCAGGCATCTTGTGAAGTGCAAGCATAGAGCCTGGCTGGGGAAAAGATTTCTGGGTCTGAGGAGAGAAGGGAGGTCAGTGTGCCTGGAGCAGAGTGAGCCAAGGAGAGAGAAGTGGGGAACAAGGGAACAGAGGATGAGAGGGAAATGCACGTATATCTGGCAGGACCTTGGGGGCCAGGGTAAGGGCTGGAGTTTTATTCCAAGAGGAGTAGAAAGCCACTGGAGAATTTTAAACAGGGGAATGATGTGGTCTGGTGGGGAATTTTAAAGAATCACTCTGGCAGCCTTGTGGAAAGGTTTGTAGACTACTTAGGGGACTTCTTCCAGAGTTCATTGAAAGGGTGCTGGTGGCAGGCCTAATAGTGGCAGCCATGGCAGCGGAGAGAAGTGGATAGAGATTTTAGGGTAGAATTTAACTGGGTCTGCTAGTGGCCTGAATGTGATGAGGGACAAGAGAGTTGGAGATGACACTTGGGCTTTTAGTTTGAGCTGTTGGGGGATGAATAGTGTTATTTAACCAAAATGGGGAAGGTTGTTGGGTGAGGAGCAGAGAGGGGTCAAGAGTGAAGTTTTGGACATGCTTGTTCTGTTTGAAATGTATATAAGACATCTAGATGGTAATGTCTAGTAGGCAGCCTGGTACGTGAAACTAGACAGAGCTTGGGAGCAGTCTGGGCTGGAGATGGAAACGTGTGAGTGGCATGTAGAAGTTTGGGATGCGTGGGAAAAGGGAGACGCACAGGGTACTGGGCGTGTTAAATGCTTTGCAATGCCATTCAGGTTTTCTTGTTACTGAACAAGTCCTCAAAATGGAGATAGCAACACCAAAGTAAATACATTCACCACAGTTTGGGGTATGGTTTCTAGCAGAGGGACTTCATTCTGCATGTGACTGAAGTTTCCATATACATGTGCTCAAGTGTCCTTGTGCTTAAAACTAATCCTCCCTAGTATGCTGGCCTGGGGTCTCCAAAGTACATGATGGCCTAGATGTGGGTGCTGGCCTACTCGCTAATTGGAACATAGGGGTGACCTAAATCCTGAGAAAGATTTAGGGCTTACACAACAATAAAATCCATTCTTTCAAATTAGTTTAGAATCCATTAATTCAAGTACAATTTTTAAACTTTATGTTCAAGTACATAATTAATGGCCTAAGTTGTATATTACAAGTATATTTTGTGAACTTTTTAATTGAATAATGAACTCATTTTTATTAATTTGATATTTTTATTTTCTGTAGTAAATCACGCTTTTCACAGCATTTGAGCAAGATCCCTATTTTAATTTGCAGATGGGTTGATTGTGAATTTATGCTTTAAAATATTTAGGAACATACATACTGTCTCTCACACACACATCATTTCATTTCTTTCTGTTGCCACAACATTCCACACTCTGTTCCTGTTGCTAAGGCCCCTGGAATGTCCCAGTGGAGAAAAAGAATATAGAATGCCTTTTTTTTTTTTTTTTTTTTTTCTGAAGAAGACATTTTATTTAAATTATTTTGTGTCCTCTAGTTTACTTCCAAATATGGATATCAGAAAGTATTTAGAAAGCTAAAATTAAAGTTGCTTTACGTTTTCATAAAAGGAACTCAATTTCTTTTTCTTTTTCTTTTTCTCACTCTTTCACCCAGGCTGGAGTGCAGTGGCGCAGTCTTGGCTCATGGCAACCTCCACCTCCCAGGTTCAAGTGATTCTCCTGCCTCAGCCTCCCGAGTAGCTGTGGTTACAGGCGCCTGCCACCACACCCAGCTAATTTTTGTAATTTTAGTAGAGACAGGGTTTACTATGTTGGCCAGGCTGGTCTCGAACTCCTGACCTCGGGTAACCCGCCTTCCTCAGCCTCCCAAAGTGCTGGAATTACAGGCATGAGCCACCACGCCTGGCCCAGGGAGCTCAGTTTCATAGGGTAGAATGAACTAGGTTTAAGTATACCATGTTTCTTTCCGCAGAGGGGATGTGCGTGTGCATGCTTTTTAGAGAGATTCAGTGTGCTCATGAGAAATTAAGAACCGAGTTTTCCGGTCACACAAACCAGAGTCCTGGTTATGCTGCTTTCTTGCTGAGTGATACTAAATAAGTTTGTTTCTCCATAAGTAAAATGGGGATTATTTTGTAGGGTTATTGTTAGAAATAAATGGGAAAAACCGTGTAAGAACTGCTTGGCATAGGGCCTGGCACATAGTAGTCTCTCAGTAAATGTCAGCTGGTTGTCATTATAGTCATCATCAGTTGCAATTGATCTTAAGTTATTGAGGAGATAGAAATTTTTACAGAAGTATAGATTCTTGGTTCCTTACAGGATAATCCCTACCTTTTTAGTTTTACTAGTCGTAAGTCTCAGAAAAGGACCAAAGGAACCAGGGCAAAAAAGAATAATTTTGTACATGATAAACGTCATGTGACAGATTGAATCCTTATTATTTGAAAGGATCAGTTTAGGTTTTTATTTCTCTTAATTGCTTTATTTTTAAAGGGGTAGAGGGTTAGTCCACAGAAGAATCTGGTATCTGGCAATGTGATCTATTTTAAGCAACATTGCTTTACATTCAGAACTGAGGGAAATCACAGAGACCACCAGCAGCACATTGCAGAGACCTAAAACTAAACTAAGACTGTTTATTTAATACTGTTTTAACTGCTCTCTAATAATAAAACTATTTGAGTTAATTTCATTAATAAAATTGTTCATTTGATATCTATCTCACACTTTTCAGTTGTAAATTATGAATGTTATACCAGTTCTGTAATTTAGATGTATCAGAGGCATTTAGCACAGAAGCATATGGAACTTACAGTAAACGACTTTAAATTTTATTTTTCAGAACGAAATGTCAAGAAACTGTAATCTTGGAAAATGACTTATTACATGTATATCATTGCATAGATATAACCTTTCCCCTTCTCCCACATGTACTATATTTAATTCAATGTGGGCAGGCTTTCAAGGAAAATAGCATATTGTTTGGCTCTTATTTTTTATTAAATAAGCGTAGTCACAGAAGTCTGTAGTCTACTGGAAGCTTCTTATCTAATCAGTTTATACCGTCAAAGATGGTCAGCCTTGACATTCCAATTTATTGACATTGGAATCTGGAAGGAATCTCTAGATATCATTATTCCTCTGGTCTTCAAGAGGTAAGAAATCCAAGCTACATTATAAGTCAGAATTGAATTCCAGCTATTGACCTTAGACAAAGTACTTTACCCCTCTGTGAGTCAGTTTTCTCTTCTGTAGAGGGGGGATATAATGGTGTCTACCTAGGTAGTTGTGAGGATAAAATGAAATAATAGCATGTAGAAACTACTCGGTGCTGCAAGTACATCCCCAAATCGTGCTGGACTCTAGTATATTTCAGATTATAGCTAGCTATCTGTGCAATTCAGTATAATAGAAACTGTTTAAGAAAATTCAAGCCGTAGCCATGTGTAGATACTAGATCAGTAATTTGGTATTTTAGAGATTATCATGACTTGACATCTCCTTAAGGAATTTTCTTCTCCCTTTAAAACCACCAGGATCTCCCGGGCTGGAGAAAGTGTGAAATTAAATCTTCATAGGAAAGAAAGTAGATGCTTATCAGCTTTTTGGATCTTCCCCCTTGTCCTTTAAACTTGGTATTTGATCTACTAAAACATTTGCTTAAATTGAAGTGTGCTAATTATCCATTCATTGCAGATATTCTAAATAGTGAATATAGTGTAAAATGCTGTTGAAAATCCACTGATTTTGAAATATTTAAAAAGTTAGATTCTGGATCTGAACTTTAAGCTCTGTTCCCCAAATTGTTGTTCATAATTAATTGAATGATTGAGATGTTTTAGTTAACCATATTTACCATATATCAAGTTAGTTTCAGTTTTCATGTATATGCAGATAGTTTAGTTTTACTTTTGCATTTAATTAAGTTGCTGTCTTACTGTTAAAACAAACAAACAGCTCGTATCCTACCCTATTTTGGTAACCAAACTGATTAATGTATGAAACGCTGTTTGTACTAAAGTTCATTCTGCCTTTCTGGTGGCATTAGTATGTAAGCAAAAGGACTAGAGGTTGCTATGACTTGGGAAAAATATATGAAAATAATTTTCTTTATATGACATGCTAGCAAACCAGCAATTTTACCCCTCTGTCTCTGCTCCCTTTCTTAGTTGTTCCATAGAACTCAGGAACCAGAGAGCTGGAATCGAATGCACAGTTAAACAAATAAAAGCATTTAGATGGTACAGCTTTGTGAACTAAGCAGTTTATATGGTTGCAGATTCTTTCCCTTAATTCTTGGTAGAGTTCATCTAATGTTTCTTTATTGTGCAAGTGTATTCATTGTTTGCATTTTTAAAGATTGTCTGTTTCATCTCATCATAATTATTTTTGGTACCCTTTAACCCTTTTTAAAGTGTGTTTGTAAACCTGGTTTGATTTCTTTCTGTTTAATAGTGGTGGTCTACCACACCAGTTCATTTGTCCTGGTACGCTTTACAATAAGGCAACTCCTTTAGAAAGTGTTGTTTCCCAAAATGGTTTTATATCAGTCAGAACCAGATGAGTGAGTGATGCTCTGTTTCTGTGTTGCAGACATGCCAATATTTGGGTTCTGTCCAGCCCATGATGATTTCTACTTGGTGGTGTGTAACGACTGTAATCAGGTTGTCAAACCACAGGCATTTCAATCACATTATGGTAAGTGCTTAACCATTTAAAAAATTGTTAATAGAAGGTAAAAGGTAAAGCAAGATTAAACTAAGGAACAGTGATGGCATGCATAGGGCATCATGTCCTTCCCCCACCAGGAAGTAGACTTTTTAATTCACTCAATGGGTTAATAACTATCAGATGTTGGGTATTTTTAAATTTTTGTTAAAAGTGATAGGAATTTTTTTGGCTTTTATCGAAATTAGAGAAAGTATAGTTTATAAAATCTCTCCTAAAATGTTGCATCAGTATAATTACAAGTGTGTTTCCTTCTGGAGCCCCTGGTTGTCAATTCAGTGGATTTTAAAATTATTTACACTCACAGTATGGATGCATGGGCTTTTTTTTTTTTTTTTTTTTAAGGAAATGTGATTTTGAAACTTCTCTGTTCAATAGTTTTAAATATTGGGTGTTAATTGTTGAAGAGTCCAAATACAGTTAGTTGGCATTGTCATAATGCCTTTAAAGTGTTTAAGATAAGATTCTGATTCTAAAACTTGGTTTTCTGCCCTGTTTGGCTCAATAGCAAATCATAAGTATTTGAATACCTACCTTGTTGCAGGCATTGAGTATGTAGTATGATTCTTACCGCCACAGAGATTACAGTCTAATTGGAGAGGCAGGCAAAACTAACTAGATACACTTTAAAAATAACTATAGGTTTTTTCCTCATTGCTCTTACTGCTACAAATGCAAGCTTGCGATAGAGAGTAACACTGGGGTTCTTCTATAGATAGAGTGTTTAAAGAAAGCATCTTAGGAGGTGACACTGGAGCTGAGTCCTAAGTGATGAGAAGGAGCAACTCAGGCAGCAATCTAGAATAAGAGCGTTTGATGCAGAGGGAACAGCCAGCACACAGACCTGAAGAAGGCCCGTGTGGCTCAAGGGTATTTAGTATTTAGAGAAGGGAGGTAGAAACTGGAGGAATCCAGCATTATAAGCAGGAACCTGATATTCATAGGCCAGGCTAAGAAGCAGCTTGAGAGCACTGGAGGATTTATGTAAGAGAGTAACACAGTCCTATTTCGGTGGTTGATTTGCTGAGAATAAATTCTGGGAGAAGGGCAGAAGTAGGGGGAATAGTTCAGAGGCTAGAGGTAACACTGGACTGAGAGTAAGATCTGGCAGTAGAGCTAGGAAGGCTGCATAGCTTTGAGATGCGTTTTTGTTGTTGTTGTTGTTGTTGTTGTTTTTTTGAGATGGCGTCTCACTCTTATCGCCCACATTGGAGTGCAGTGGTGAGATCTTGGCTCACTGCAACCTCTGCCGCCCAGATTCAAGCAATTCCCTTACCTCAGTCTCCCTTGTAGCTGGGACTACAGGCACCCGCCACCACGCCCAGCTAATTTTTGTATTTTTAGTAGAGACAGGGTTTCATCATGTTGGCCAGGCTGGTCTCGAACTCCTGACCTCAAGTGATCCGCCCACCTCTGCCTCCCAAAGTGCTAGGATTAGAGGCGTGAGCTACTTCGCTCAGCCAAGAAACATTTTAAAGTTAGAATTTACAGATCTTGCTGTTGAGACTGCTGTTGTTGGGTTAAGAATCACACCATCATAAGCAACATTCCACCATTTTTTTCAAGGAATAAATCCTTTATTTAACCATAAAAAGATTCTTTGAGTTCCTGCTTCTAGGAGAAGCCCTAGGGTAGGCACTAGAGTGGGTACAGAGGTGGATAAGATGTCATTTCCCTGCTTCTGACTTGTGGACAATACAGACAATATTTTGGAAAAATCACTTGTAATCCACTAAAGATGGGAGGTGTTTTACTGGGGATAGACAGAGCTGCCGCATATGGCTGCACAGTTTGTGCACTGAACAACCGTATTTTGTGGCCCCAGGTTGGCAACAAGGTTGACGTGAGCAAGCACAGGAGCAGGAAATTCCAGGCTCTCTGGGATGTGCTGCACGAGTCACCATTGGCCAGAACTGATGTACCCACCTGTGGATGAGTGGAGTGCAAAGGCAGGCTGGGACTAGCTCATAGGGCCTCAATGCCAATCGGAGTTCCCTGCTCTGGACGTGTTGGTGAGGACCTGTTGCAGATTTTTTAGAACCAGAGTGATGTGACTTAGTGGTGCCCCAGAGAATAGATGGGTAGAGTGGATTCCTTAGGTAGAAAGAAGACCTGCTCTAGGAGCATTTACTCATTGGTTACAGCATATTTATATGAAGTTTATTATTTTTTTAATCTTCTCATTGCCCTCTTAGAATATCAGTGTATGGGTAGGAAAAAGTGTCTTTTTTTTTTTTTTTTGAGATGGAATCTCGCTCTGTCACCCAAGCTGGAGTGCAGTGGTGCGATCTCGGCTCACTACAACCTCTGCCTCCTGGGTTCAAGCAATTCTCCTGCCTCAGCCTCCTGAGTAGCTGGGATTACAGGTGCATGCCACTATGCCCGGCTAATTTTTGTATTTTTGTTAGAAATGGGGTTTCACCATGTTGGCCAGGCTGGTCTGGAACTCCTGACCTCAAGTGATTTGCCCGCCTCGCCTTCCCAAAGTACAGGGAATATAGGCATGAGCCACCAAGCCCGGCCAGGAAAGTATCTTAAAATCACATTTTTCTGCCTTTCTCCTTTCCTGCCTTTCAGTCCCTAGCACAGTATCTCCTAATAAGATGCTTGTTGAATGAGGGTTGGTGGTAACTTCAAACATGTAAATGGGAAAGTGTGAATTCAAGATTCGTATACTCCAAGGTCTCCTGTGGCTTGGCAGGAGATGTGACTGACAGAGCCACTAGGTAGGAGGTCTGAGGTCCCTCTAGTGACAAGGGAAATATTAAAGATAGGAGAGTTCCTGGCAGAAAGATGAGGGCCAAGTGCTCTGAGAGAGGGATTCTGCTGGGAAATGTGTAAGGAATGTCCTCTTTGAATCAGCAGTGGAGGAGATGGCTGCTGGTGGAATTGATAAGAGGTTTAGTGGTGGATGGGGGTTTGGGAGAGTAACTGCATGAAGTAGAAGGAGGCATCATGTGGTGGCCCTGGAGTGACACCCCACTTACTTGGAGGGAAGGAGAGGTGGGCAGGGTTCCCAGGACCAACAACCTTTCCCAGTGCTGCCACAGTCTCTTCTATCTTTTGGGGACAGCGATTGTGACAGGAAAGATTATTTTTGGAACATTTTCTTTTTTGTTGAAATTTTTAGAAAGCCAGTTGTTGCATTATTGTTTTCCACAGTTAACAAAAACAGATTTCAAATTCAGAATCTTTCAGAGTGACTGTTGTAGTCTATTTACCGCCAAAAGAGGGATGGTACTTTCTTTCCGTGATATTGGTGAAAATGTGTCGGCAGTCTTCTGTGAATTCATGTATTGCTGATATCCATCTGTGACTTTTATGAACAAATGAATAGTTCCTACAAACTCCAGCAGGCAGTTCCGTTAAAACCACTGCTACCAGGACAAGAAAACATGCTACAGTGGCAGCAAGTCTTGTAAAATCAGTCAGTGTTGGTGGTAAAATTATTCTGAATTGGTGAGCAGCTTATTAGAGTAGTTAAGAAGCCCTGTACTTTTTTGCTAGCCAAGCTGCAGTTTTAGGAGTTAACAATTAACCAGGATTTCCATTTGAGCAATGATGGTGAATGATCTTGCTGCCATTTTGGCATTTCCAGTTTTTCAGTCTGATTGTTCTCATAGCATAGTTTGCTTTCTTGGAAACTACATAGTAATACCATGATTTCTTGATGTTGTTTTAATGTTTTAAAATACTCCAGTGTGCCTCATATTTCTCTTCAGTTACTTAGTATTTTTAAGAGTAAGGTGTGAAACCCCATCTCTACTAAAAATACAAAAAATAAGCCAGGCGTGGTAGTGTGCGCTCCCACTTGGGAGGCTGAGGCAGGAGAATGGCGTGAACCCTGAAGGTGGAGCTTGAAACCCTGAAGGTGAGCCCAGATCGCGCCACTGCACTCGAGCCTGGGTGACAGAGCGAGACTCCGTCTCAAGAAAAAAAAAAAAGAGTAAGGTGTTTCTTACTGCTAATTTCAGATTTAAAAATATAATTCGAATCAGTGGATCCCAAACCTGCTGTGCATCTGAATCAAAGAGGAGCTTTCTAAGTGAGCAGCTTCCCAAGGCCCACTCCAGATGCTCTGAATGGGAATTTCCAGGGATAGAACCCAGGAATCTGCGTTCTAAACAGCTCCCTGGGCTGATTCTGACACACTGGCTGGCTGGGATGCATTGCTTTCACAGATGCAGATACAGTCCACTCTGGTGGAGCTGCTGCTTGGTACATACAGTGGCAGACATATAGTGACTGACAGAGATTGGTGCTCAGAGATGAGTTGAGCCAACCAGAATGGCAGGAAGGGAGGACCCTACTTTTTAAACTATGTATATTGTGTGCTGCAGATGTCACATTAATTGCCAAAAAACTGAGTAGGAGGCAGCGTTGAGATGGTGACGTTCCTAAGGTCAGAAGCCCCATTCTTTTGAGGTGGGAATCTTAAGTTCTTCAGTTAGTTTAGTGATAAGTGTGTTGGTCCTGTACTGGCTACTGAATAGCATAAACTGTGTACTACTACTTACATGCATTTACTCTGGATCTGAACGGTGGGATTAGCACAGGGTTAGCAGATGACTTGTGGGGTGCTTTTGAGGCTGTATACTGAGAGCTTCCCAGGAATTGCTATTTTGTGCTCTGCAGCTTCACTGAGTTTGCTTATGAAGAATACCTTAATGTTTCTCTTTTATGCAGACACAGGGGTGATCTTACCTAGGAGAAATAGATGAATGATGTTTATTCAGCTTGGACAAGTACCACATTTAGAATCTCTGTGATTAATTGAAACCCTACTCAGATGTTGGCTGTTGAAGTATTTGCTTCAGATTAGTTTGGCTGATCCACTTGTTCACCTTTGGGCTCAGCTTGAGTCTCTGAGCAGGTTGGAGCAGCCACCTTTTCCCAACCTTAATCAAGTGCTGGCTTTATCATCTGCTGACTTAATTCCACCTAGTATTTTTCTTTAAATCAGACCACTTTTATTTAAATAAATCAATTTACAAGGAAAATCTTAGTAGAACAATAAAGGGGGAAACTAGTGTTGTCTGCTATAAGAAATAGTAAATGTGAAAATGAATGCTGTGAAAAGAAGATTATTTAATTTTATGTTGATGCTTTTGCCAGTGCTGGCTCTGAGCCTGAGGCTTGCTCTCTGTTAAAATGGAGACTAGCACATTTTAGGCAAGTGTTGTCCACACAGTAGTGTGATATTATCAGGAAAATGGAAAGAGATTGGAAAGGGAGTAAGTTTTCACTTGTCATTTGATGTTATTAATATTAGAGAGTGATACCTACTCCATATTGTTGGGAAATACCAGCTCAAGTTCTTGAATTTTGTTAAATCAGATGTTTAAAGAGCTATTTACTGAGGGCAGCCTTAGCCCTAGGAAATAACAGACCTTGAAAACAGAATTTTAGAATCTCATGTTGATCTGTAAAAAGACCACGTAAGACAAATACCCTTTGTCATCTATCGATATGTTTATATATTGAGCCACTACTGATCACTGTGAATGGTATGTGAGTCTGTTGGTGAGGCTTCAGTGTAAAACATCTGCCTTTCTCTCAGACTGTTCACAAACAGAAGTGTCAAAATTTGGCTTTTTCATGACTTTATGAATGTAGTTTTAGTAGAAACACTCCTGTGATCTTACAGCTTTCTCTCCTTGCACATATTACAAATCCTGTAAAATTAACAGCTACACACATTGCTTGGACTTAATGTTCCTTGATATGCACTGAGGTGGTTTGGCTTCTTTTAGATGCTAGTATAAATTATATTTTCTAAAATACCATTTTCATCAGGATGAGCAAATTACTCATATATTCATATGAGAACTTACTCATACTTTTTTGAGCCGAGTAATTGGTTTCAAAGGATGTTAGTACTATAAGAGAAAAATGTTAGTACTATAAGAAAAATGAATTTTTACTCTGAGATCCGATGGGCTGGCTCTGGCAAAAATGCTGCTTCTCATTGTTGACAACATTTCTCATAGTCCTGACCAGCACTTGCCGTCGTGTAATTATCTTGCATCACAAAGCAGAGGTTTTACCATTTAATACAGAACACTTCCCTTGGCTTTTGCTCTCTGATTAACTTAGACCTGGAAAGTAGCAGGTTCAGATAGTTTTTAACATGTCATTTTATTTAGCTCAAAACTGTTTTTGATAAAGAGAATGTTTTTTTCTCTTAAGTATGCTAAATTTAAGTCCACTTACTATGGTAACTTAGTAGTACCTGGTGATTTACAGAGAATTTTTGCATGTATTATCTTATTTCCTGTTCTTAACAATCCACTGAATGGATTTTATGGGTAGTTTACAGATCAAACTCGTAAATTAAATTTCATTCACACAGATAAAATATACCAACCAGACCATCTTTTCTACCTACTAACATTGATTTATTTTGCATGATAAGGATGTATTGAGTTAAAAAAAAAAATTCGGAGACAATATGAATCGCCTGTGTCACAAAACTATCATTAGTGACAGATGTTCTAGCTGAAGTAGAATTTTAAGTTTGCTTTGAGAAGCTGGATCAGTATTGTAAACCTGTTACCTCAGAACATTTAGTAATTCAAAGATATAATGATGGCACGTAGGTAATTGATTTAGCATAGTCATTGGATTTCTCTTCTGCCTGTTCTACTTTATTTAATTCTAAATCATAGTAGCTATCTAAAGCCAAACTCCTCTTTTTGTATGAGACTCATAACATTTTGTAGCTTCTTTAGAGAATTGGCTGACATGTTTAGTTCTGCAGTCAGTATAAAGACTGAAACTTGTTGCAGAGCAAAAAAAATTACCTCACTCTTTTGCTTGGAAGACTTGTACCAGGTCTTTCTCCAGCAGTCGGGGGATGAGCCAGGGATGGGAGCTAACCAAAACAGACACATGAAAACATGAATGATGTCAAGGTGGACATTAGTTTAACTCTGGAAGGAAATTCCAGGTTGGCCTTTTGCCCTAAACTTCTTGTCATTAAGTAACCATTTTTGGATAAAGAAAGAAAATGTTTTTTCTTTCACTTGTCATTTATTGTTATTAATATTAGAGAGTGATAGCGTGACATACAGTGTATTCATTTTTTTCTCTGCTACAAGTGAAAGAATGCTAATTAAATTTTTCAAATAACTTAAGTAGCATTAGATAAAGGTTTATTCTCTCTCAGCTAATATAAATTTCTTTTTTCCTTAGTTGTATTATAAGCAGATATCTTTAAAATAAAGTTATGTCATTTGTAGGAGCAACATTTTAATTTCTAGTTATAAAATGTACTTATTTTTCCTCTTACTGATATCTGTGCTTTTATGAATGTCTGTGCCTTTGGGGCTGCTTTAGAAACGAATTAAACTAGCAATGGTATTATTTATGCATTTAACAAAATGTACTGTGTGCCTAATATATGCTAAGCATTGCCCTCCACTGAGGTAGAAAAACAGCGTCTGTGGCCGGGCGCGGTGGCTCACGCTTGTAATCCCAGCACTTTGGGAGGCCGAGGCGGGTGGATCACGAGGTCAGGAGATGGAGACCACGGTGAAACCCCGTCTCTACTAAAAATACAAAAAATTAGCCGGGCGTGGTGGCGGGCGCCTGTAGTCCCAGCTACTCGGAGAGGCTGAGGCAGGAGAATGGCGTGAACCCGGGAGGCGGAGCTTGCAGTGAGCCGAGATCGCGCCACTGCCCTCCAGCCTGGGTGACAGAGCGAGACTCCGTCTCAAAAAAAAAAAAAAAAAAAAAAAAAAAGAAAAACAGCATCTGTGATTTCATGCACCGTATATTCCAACTTAATACAATATATTGCATTAAGGAGGAGAGAGAAAAATGAAATTGTGAAATCAGATTGTTTCAGGTAGTGATAAATGCTAGGAATAATGTGAGAGAAAATGACTGCGGCAGACTACTTTAGGTAAGGCTAGTTAAAGGAAGCCTGTCTCTGGAGTTGATGTTTAAACTCAGTGACGAAAGAGAGCCAGCCCATTTGAAGATGTAGAGGACAAGTGCTTCACATAGAGGAAATAGCAAGTGCAGAGTTCTTCTTGGCAGAAAGGCCAGTGAGGAGGCCGAAGGACAGTGTGCAAGGAGGAAAGGGGTCCAAGTTGAAACTGGAGAAAGTGAGTCCAGGACCAGATGACACTGGGCTCTGCCAGCCATGAGAAGAATCAGGATTGGACGGTGCAGGCAATGGGAAGTCACTGGAGGATTTTGGCCAGGAAGTGTTACGATCACATGGTTGCTGTACGGAACACAGGGGGCAAATGTGGAACCAGTGAGACCAGTTAGTGAGCTGTTTTATACGAGTTAAGGTGAGAGCTGGATCAGGAGAGAAAGCTTAGATTAGGATTGTAGCAGCAGGGGCAGAGAAGTGTGAACAGAATTAAAATCTGCGTCGGAAGTATAAAGCCAGCAGGGCTTGCTGATGGACTGGGAGAGGAAGGGAGGAGGAATGACTCATGGGGTTTTTGGCTCAAGCAGCTGGATGAATTTACTTGAGCTTATGGATCAGGAGGTTGTTCTTTCAGTTTGTATATGGGCATTTATTTTTAATGAGGTGCACTGACCTGAATAAAAAGTGTTGATGTATTATATTAAGTCTTTAGGCATTTTCTAAAGATTGTAGAAGAAAATAATTATTGCAGTGATGCCAAGTTGGGGGGGGGGGCGGTCATTTTTTCTTTTCAGTTTTTTAATGTTACTGTAATCTAGTCATATAAGCCAGGAAACAAAAGAAACTGTGTGCACTTTCCTGGGACTTCTCATGTATTCATTGGGTAATTGTGAAAATTTATTGACTAACAAAAACCACTACATTTCAATTTGTTTTTAATTATTAAAATAAAATACATTGTAAAAGAAATTAAACAACCAGAGGATAAGTATGCAATCAGAATGAACAAAACTCCTTCATCTTACTTTTCAGGGGTACAGTTTGACATGTACTCTTGGAGGGTTCCTAGAACCTGGACAAACTAATATTTACCAGTATATTTTTTCCCCCTCACATAAAAAAAAGTAGATTCAGTGTGAATTTACATTTTTTACTTAATAATCTATCTAAAATATTTTTTCATGTTAATACATATTGTTCTGCTATAGTCTTTTTAAGGACTGCCTGTTATTCCACTTTATTAATGTATTTCCACTTAACCTGACTCCTGTTGATGGACACTTAGATCTTCAGTGTTTTGTTACTGTATACAGTGCTCTAAGGACCGTCCTTCTTTGGGAATGTCTGTCAGTATTTCAGCATATTGATTCTCCACATGGAACCTGGTCACAGTGCCCTCCAGGTTTGTACTACTGTGATTTGATGAACTACTTCAGCAGTTCTGATATGGGTTGCCACAATAATAAGGCAGTGAAAATGTGAGTTTCTGGCAATATCTATCTTTATATATATATAAATTATTTATAATGTATATATGTTTCAAAACATTACACTATACTGTAAATATATAGAACTTTTATTTGTCATTTTACCTTAATAGAGGGAAAAACTGTTGGAAATTTTTTTTTAAAAAGGCTTAATAAAAATTAAGCAAGAAATTATTATTTTATATATATATGAATTGTTGGTACTCACCAGTGTCACTCTTGACTTGCCTGCTACATGTAGAAATCATTAGCTATTATAGGATCGCCATGCTTCAGCTTTAATGGAGATATTTCAGGATATAAATCCATATTTTATTTATATTTTCTAAAAAGTACTTTTCCTGACAGTCATTTCACAAGACTAATTTGTACGTTGACTAAGATAAACACACCTGCGATTTCAACCCTAGTAAGCTGTAGTCTTACGTATGACCAGAAGAGGGAGTTTTTATCACTTCTTAATGCTGTGGTACCTACTACCTGACTGGAATAATTCCTCTGATGTATGTACTAGTCCAAGTCCATAAAACAAACTGGTTTGGGAGGGGCCCAATAGCTAAATTTACCTATTTCCCTCATCCCACATTTTGTGTGTAGAAATCCCACTCTTGAGGTTTACTTCAAAGTAATTTTATACCTTTTTATCTTGTGCATTTGAATGTTAAAAAAGAAGAAGAAAAGATAATTATTTCCATTTAAAATAAAATACAAATAGCCCCTGATCACACAATATACAGTTCTTGGTTTGTATTCTCTTCAGGTTACAAATAAACTTTGGAATGAAATTTGTTTCATTGCCTCTTATGCTTGATATATTTTTTAAAAAGGTTGTTAGAACTTCTGTTTTGTTTTTTTGAGACAGAGTCCCACTCTCTCGCTCAGGATGGAGTGCAGTGGTGCAATCTCGGCTCACTGCAGCCTCCACCTCCAGGTTCAAGTGATGCTCATGCCTCAGCCTCCCGAGTAACTGGGACTACAGGCATGCGCCACCACACCCAGCTAATTTTTACATTTTTAGTAGACAGAATTTCACCGTATTGGCCAGGCTGGTCTTGAACTCCTGACCTCAAGTCATCTGCCTGCCTCAGCCTCCCAAAGTGCTGGGATTATAGGCGTGAACCACCATGCCTGGCCTACAACTTCTAATACTGAAGATCTGTAGTGAGCTTTAGAGAGTTAAGATGTTATTTTGCCAAAGTGGCTAATAGGCCTTTTTCTGGTTGATTCAACTGTGGTCTGTTGCGCTACTTAAGTCTCAGTCTGCTTAGCCAAACAAATTAAGAGAGTGACAATAATCAAGATACACTTGTTTGATGTAATACCAGAATTTGGTATTTCTTTTTTTTTCTTCTTCTTCTTCAAGACAGATTCTCACTCTGTTGCCCAGTCTAGAGTGCAGTGGCACAATCTTGGTTCACTGTAACCCCCACTTCCCGGGCTCAAGCAATCCTTCCACCTCGGCCCTTCTAGTACCTGGGACTACAGGCACGCACCACCACACCTACCTAATTTTTGTATTTTTTGTAGAGGCAGGGTTTCACCATGTTGCCCAGGCTGGTCTCAAACTCCTGGGCCGAAGCAATCCACCTGCCTCTGCCTCCTGAAGTGCTGGGATTACAGGTGTGAACCATCACACTTGGCCAGAATTTTGTATTTCTTTAATTTTTCTTAGCTACCTTCACAGTGCATTTTTATAACACAAATTTTTTAGACCTGTTTCTTTATAGATTTTTTGATCGGCATATGAATATATGAAATATATACACCTATAATGTATTTTTATATAAATACACAAATGTAATCATCTCAACTATTTTCAGTGCAGCCTTTTTCTTATTTCTTATTGGCTCTTTCAACTTACCTGCCTTCTCTGAGTAGCAGTCCGTGCTACGCTATAAATCATACATGCTTCATTCTTAGTATGTAACTTAGTATGCATCCTTGTATATTTTTCTCATCCTTCTAACTCTATCCAGGCACATAGAATCATGTATTTTATTAGTAGGGGCTTTTGGTGATAGTTTTACAAAAAAAATGGATCCTGTTATGCACACTTCTGTTCCTTTTCTACTCAACAATAGCTCATGTAAATCCATTCACAGCCCTGCATAACGCTAATCCCCTCTTTTTAATGGTTGCATACTGCTTAAAGTGTGGCTGTGCTGTAGCTTCCTCTGCCAGGCCCTCTATGGACATTGATTTTGTTTCTTGCATTTTGTCTGTGTAAACCAAACAGCAGTAACCACTCTGGTACATACATACTTAATTACTGGTGGTTTAGTTTCTGTGGGATAGAGTCTCAGGAAGGGATTCCTGGGTCACAAAAGATAGTTATTTGCAGTGTTAATAGCTGCTGCTGGATTGCTTTCCAAAAAGGCTATAATACTTTATATCTCTACCAGCCGCTATGAGAGTATCTCCAAAGGAGTAGGTGTTGTATTTATTTTTCTAAGCTTCCGTTTAATTTTCTAAAGCCTCTTAACAATGTTCCTTAGACACATACACACACACACATACACACGTATGATTAATTTTAATTTGAAATAAATTTCTCAAACAAGCACCAGTCTGGTAATGCTTAATAATATGAGACAGGGATCTTTCAAAACGAGTGATTATTTTAAAAAATATTTAAACAATTATAGGCAGTTTCCCTGGCATCTGTGGGAAGTTTTTATTCATTCTGTATGGAATTTAAGGAAGAAATCTCATTCTCTTATGCTAGGATTCCGCTATGCAAAATGTGAGGCCTCCTAAAGGATAACAATTTTGAGTGTGATTAATTGCAAGGCCAAGGAAAAACTATGGCCAGTTTTGTTTCTGATCACGCTATCCTCTTTGCAGTTGGTATGATTGGTCACCTTATAACAGTGTTCATTGCGTGTTTCAAATAATGACTGGGCTGAGGTCACGGTGTGGTTAACTCAAAGCCTGTGTAAATCAGGCCATGAAGATATATTTTATTTGCCTGCCTTACACACATGAAGTGTGGCTGAGCCCTGGAGAGCCATAGACCAAAAGATCAGCTAGAGGAAGGCTGCTGCATGGTTTTAGCCCGCAAGGTGAATTATCCCCATTTAAATTTCATCTCCCACCTCTCCTAATCCAGTGTGAGTACCTAATGAGCTCTGGATAATAACATAGCAACATTTCTAGGTGAAGCTAATCTGATTCTGGATAGCAGGCTTCCAGGCCCACAGCCGAATGAATTGCTTGGTATTTCCAAGTTTGAAAATACTTTTTTCCCCTTTCAAGTGCTCCTTGGCAGCAGGTAAGGAATGTTAAAGCTCCTGTAAGTGCCAATTAAGGCCAATTACAACTCGCCCGGCCTGCTGCGACAGTGAAGTGGAGTTAGTGGAGACTTGTATTCCTGTAAAATGGAGAACTGGCTTTCACCAGTGACAGGAACACAGTATTTCATAACTGCCAGCAGCTTGTTTGTTGACCTCCAGAGCACTGAATGACACCTCTGCTGCCTTCTCAAGGATTCAGTTGAGGAAATCCCAAGATTTGTAGGGGACTTGACTAATTTCTATGATAGAAACCTCAGTTTTTCTGTTTCTGTTTAACTCTTCTTTTCTATCATCCATCCAGTTTCTCCTTGGTTGTAATCATAATAGCTAACATTTGCTGAACGTTTAACAAGTGCTGGGCATTGCATTACCTGCGTTATCCCAAATTTACTCCTCACCCCAGGCTTGTGGGAGGAGGCAGTATCAGTCCTTAGCTCTCCTGAGTCTCTTGCCCATGGCTGCACAACTAGAAGTGCTCAGACTGCAGGCTGGCTGCCCCCTGAACCCAAACCTTGAGTGCTCCTCCTAGCCTCCTGCAAGTTTGCTTGTTTGCTACGAATAGGCTAATGCACAGTTCAGAACTCCCTTTGTGCACTAGAGTAAAATTGACATGTGTGCACCATCCAAACCACAGCTGATACATATAATTTTCGGTCAGTGAGGCACGGATGTTATTCTATTAAGATGTTATTTTAGTCTGTAGTATTTTTTTAGTCTGTAGTCTTAATTTTTTTCTTAGGGAAAAAGAAATATGACCATGTCCCCAGACCTAGACACTTACATCTGAGCCGTCACTGGGATATTTAATATCAGATAAACTTTATTTGGGTAGAATATCGAGAAATGGTTTGAAGAAAATTGTGATAATGCTTTACAAGCAGAACAAAGCAGCATTTGCTTAAACATTTTATTCACGGCATTAAGAGGGGCACATGTGAGTGTTTAAAATTTTAATCTGAGCTTTGTTCTCAGTTTCTGTGTATTTGTCTGTATTATTGGTGTACAAAATTATATTTTCCTGGCTTACACAACCATTCATCCCTTTTCTGATGTAGGCTTAAAAATAAGTTAAAATTGGTTTTTCTCTTGTTTATTTGTGAACTTAAATATAGACGTTTGTTTGTAGCATTTAAGAACATTTGCTAAAATTCACCCTGGTTTTCTACAGGGTTGCAGAACGACTTGATTCTTAGAACTGTCTTGGATTGGCTGACTCTCATAATAATATTTTTCACCACTGGTACAATCACTGTGTATGAAAGGGAATATTAGAAAGGCAAGCATTTGTGCTAGGAAGGCCAGCAAGGACTCTGGTGTTCTGTCGTACAAGTACAGTGATAGGGAAGTGAGGTTTAGCTCGAGAAAGATCCTCCTACCCTGTTCTTTTCTGCTATTGATGGCATTAAGGAGATTCCTTGGCTACCCCTGCAGGGAGGGCAGGTGAAGTAGGATGAACAATACTAAGACCTGTGGCAATCAGGTTGTACAGCCATGGAATTTTTTTTTTTTCTAGCTTAAGAGAAGCTTCAGTGAATTAACTTAAAATTCTTATTTTCGCTTATGAGCTTTTGAAAAGATTTGGGAGATGTGTCCTCATCTTGTGCTTCTAAGGCTTGCTGATGGCTCTTCCCTTGCGTTCTTCTAGTGTCTTCTAAGGGCTACCATAGTTTTAGATTGTGTGAACGTTACTGTAAGGAATCGGGGGGGAGAAAAAGTGGGTTTCAGAAAACCCCCTGGGTCTTAGTATTGTTGACATGGGTTGGGATCTGAATCCTTGTGAAAATAGGGCAGTGCAGCTACTGTTCTTTTGTTTTAGAGTCAATTTAGAATTTTGTCTAATAGAAGCCGTTTTCATGCCTGTCTCAGAACTCTTCCCCACCCCTTTCAGGCTAAATCATTTCCACATATGTAATTCATGACTTTTGCCAAATATTCTGTGTGGGGTGATAGGATTCTGTAGAAGAATCTTTTGCTGCTTCTTTTGATATTTAAAAGAGTTCATTTTGAACTATCAGGTATCTAAGTCGTTATTATCATAAAACTCAGATCACTTGGCAGTTTTTTCCATGTCACTTGTGGGGATTTTTTGTTGTTGTTGTTTTGTTTTTATTAGAGCTCTGTCACCTGGGCTGGAGTGCGGTGGCACAGTCACAGCTTACTGCCGCCTCAAAGTCCTGGTCTCTTGCCTCACCCTCCCAGGTAGTTGGGATTACAGGTGTGAGCCATTACACCCCATTCTGTGTCATTTGACAGTAGATTTGTTGATCGGCCAGAGAGAGGGAGCATGATAGGGATGATAGGGAAACAGGCCAGGAAGACACTATTTTCAAGGGGGCACTCAGTGAGAGAAATTCTTGGATTTAAAAGTATGAAAGCTTTAGTCAGTCCTCCAGTGATTAAACAACAAACTGGACAAACGTGGATATGAAATTATACATATTTTACAAATATGCACAGAAAGTGGGTTCAGATTTTTTGTTACTAGATTTAGGAAGGAAAAGTATGCTTAGGAATAATAAACTTTTTTTGAAAAGCTTAGCAACTATAGATAGTATAGGGGAAATAAAACCTGGAAAAATGCTGCAGGTATTTTATGGAAATGTTTAACTTTAAGACCTTTAGGTCTACTGAGATTTAAAATGTAGGTTTTTAAATAAATCATGTAAGTTTTGTAATATACCTGGTAGTAGCTTTGTCAGTTTAAAGGTATTCAGAAAAAAATTCACAAAGTATAAGTAATTTGCATTTTAGCAGGTTAAGCTTACAAATTCCATCTTCCCCAGTTTTGACAAGTTGCCTTTCAAATAGAAAGATTAATTTACACCGGCCAGGACGCCTTGTATGACCATATTAGATGAAATTAGACTCCACCCCCTGTTTTCTGTTGATCTGCCAGGACCTTTGTAATTCAAGTGCTTTTTACAGTAGTAGCAAATGTTACATAAGCCCAAACATGGAGCATATTTGGAGTTGGTGGGCAGACCCAAATCATGATGCAAGCCTGCAGTAGCAAGTGTGCAATGAAGCACAACCAAATTCTGTGAATGGAAGGTAGCAAGACGCCTCTCCAAAGCAGCCCTTCTGCGCAGGAGCTGAAAGCTCCACTGGGTAAGTTTTCTGAGGCAGTTTTCAGAGGCTGGGCTTGGCTCAGGGCCCAGCTCTGGATGAGCCTGTGGACGGTGGGGTAGGTCTTTGCTAAGCTTACATAGAACCAAGCAGATTTGAGAAGAGTTTATGCAGGCCTCTTTCCTCCTGGCGTTTGTCTTGCCCTGCCAGCAGGCCAGGAGGGTTCCGCTGCTCAAGTAGTGGAGGGAGGGAGCCTGCAGAACTAGGGGATCAGCGTGGGTAATCGCAGCCACAGGGATTAGCTGCTGCAAGCTGTCCACAGAAGCCATTCTGAAATGGCATTTGAGTGATCTGGCCAAAGTTCAGATGCAGACAGGAGTCGAGTTTGTTATTAACTCCAACAAAATGCTGAGGTTTGCACCAAACAGTTCCCATATCTCAAAACAGAGAGAGTATTGGTTACGTCGCTCTCTAAAAATGGAGGAACGTTGTAACACGCTTTAACTGTTTGTTTTTTATCTTACTTGTGGTAAGTGAGGTTTCATGACAGGCAGTTTGCAGTGTTTCCTGTAGAATGTGTTTGAAAGCTGTTTTGTCAGATACTTCAATTCCACAGCAAAGTTTCAAACAGAACACTGCGTCAAGAGGAAGAACAACTTCAAAATACAAACAGTAACCCTAGGAAGTCATTCAGTAACTTAAATTGAGTGTATAAAAATTTAATTATGGACTGACTGCCAGAAAAGATGATTTTTTTCAGTTGTGTTATTAAGGTAGCCAGCAGAGCTAAGCTGATTCTTCTTGGGTGGATGTGGAGGCTGTTCTCAATATTACCTTACCTGTCTCAGACCTTATGTCTTCATGCAGGAAGTGAGGTGTCAATTGAGTTCTTTAGTTTTCAGGAGGTTCAGATTTCATGCCTTGTGTAATAATGAGCTTGACCGGATGGTTTTAATTGAGGTTGAAATTTAGCTCCCAAGTTGTAGACTTTAAATATGAAAAGATCTTAAACCTTTAATCAAATTGCTGTTGATTCTCTATAATTGATTTTTCTGAAAACTCTTGTCAGACAGTTTTAGGTTCGTTGTTTCTGCTTTCGTTTTTGCATGTCACTTCTGATGTTTTATTAGTTGACAGCCCTGGCGTGCAGGTGGAGCAGATACTGTTTCTCTCTAAAAAATAAATGTGTGTTGCAGACTCAGTGAAAACATTGGGATTCCTGGGTAATTAATCACTCATTCCTTATTAAAAGAATGTATAATGAAGGAAGCTGTAAGGCTGTGTTCAAAATGTGAGGTTTTTCTTATTTCCATGTTCTGGTCTTCAGGTATTCTGCCCTCCCCCACCCAGAATAAGCTGATATAAAAAGGATATAAAACTCGTGGAAAATAGCAATAAGGATTGTGACTGGCTCAGTGTAGCACTTTTCAGCAGATAGTTTTGTCATTTCGTTGAACCTTGCAGAGTTGCTCTTGTTTGTTGGACTGGAAAGATGATGCTCCCTGTTGGGATTCCTACACAGAAATTTCTATTTTAAAAGACAAAACAGAAACAACAAAACAAAACCCAGGCAGCTCCTCTAATTTGAGTTTTACCAGGTTCCTTTTATTCTCTTTTTGTGTTTTTGTAAAAATTGGATTGGAGTGATTAAGGGCATAGTTTTGTTTTTTTAATTGTCTTTTAGCATTTTGGTAATAGCCCATATGTTTCATTTAGGAAAATGGTGACCTAGACCAAATGGAGACTATAGAGATACTTGTGTAAAGACTGAGTGTGTTTGATGCTGGAACTACAGATAGTAAAACAAATTGGAAGGCTATCCTTATAAAGGTAAATTGCTAAAATTCTAAGGTGTTCTTTTCCCTAACAGTTAGAGGATTAAATCAAAAGTAGCTAGAGACTGGTGGATTTTGGTTTTGGCTCTCTCTTTTCTTCTCACATGTATACCTGAGGTATAGAAACAGTTCAAGTGAATGATGGTGTAAGAGGAAGAAAGGGGAGTGAAATTTTACAAAATGATGTGCATCACCTAGATAGTGAGGTCAAATAAATCGGCCGGGGTGATTTATTGCTGTACTCTGTCAGCATCATTCGGGTAACACCGTGCTCTCTGAGGATAGCAGAGAGAAGTCCTTATGGCTGTTAGCAAAGTAGAAGTGTCAGCCAGCATGTCATTCATTGTGTGGTATCTGTAGTCAGAAACAGTGACAGTAAGATCACAGAGGTGGTGTAAACAGTTGGATGGTTGTGTTAATGCTCAAAAGCAACAGCATCCTTTTCCCAAAAGGTACTTTCCCTAAGTGTTGTGCGTATGCATGTGTTAGAGAGGATGATAATCCTCGGGTCAAAAGTCTGCACCTTGAACAGGGTTGCAGGAGCATAAAAAGGGCGTCCTTCAGGAACTGAACTGATGACTCAGACCACTCGGTTTTACTTAAGACAAGCTGTTTTATGAAAGACAAAAAAAAGGGTGTTATACTCATAGCCAAGGTGATCAACTGTTATAACATTCTGTACCTCCTCTTTTTCCCTATCATTCCATCTTTTTCAATAAAATATTTGGATTTTTTTAAAGCCCTTTTACAAATGTTTGCAAAAAGCAGCAAGTTAGGCAGGGAAGGAGTATCCCCCAGATATTCAATAAGTTTTTCATATTTCTCACATACTTGAAAGCAGAGTTCAGAAAGAACAGTCCTCTTGGGAAGAATTCCTGGCAAGAGGATTATTTGAGGTTGCCATATTTCTGCTCCTTTCTTAGCAACATTATTTACAATCCATTCACGCCTGTCCCTTCCCCCACTGGAGTGGAGTCGTTCTCCCTTGTAATCTGCCCTTTGTAATCTGTTCTCTTTCATGCAGCCAGTGTGAATGGGTATGCTGCAGTGCGCGCTCTGCCCAGAGACGTGGAAATGCCAAGAGACCCGAATACTTTAGTGGAGCCTTTATTTCTGTCATAAAGCACTGACTTCAAGAGCTTGATAATTTGATTAGGACCTTTGGTGAAAAGTTGTTTCAAGTGGCCCAAGTGCTATAAATGACTCTCTTTTCTGCACTTTCCCCTTATGTTTTAATTTAAAAGCACCTCTGCATTAGGGGGAGGAGAGATGCATTTGGCAGAGGTAGCAGTTGGAGACTAATTTGTTAGGGCAGCTAGTGTTGAAATCATCCTTTTCAGTTAAATCTCTCTAGTGGAAATGATGCCGAGTGCTTTGTGGCAAGGACTTTTTCTTTCTCAGTGTTTTCCAGTGCCATTTGTAACCCACCTAAGCATGCTCTGGAGTTGCCTCACAGCCCCAATTTTGGGTAATTGTCCTTTGAGGCACTGCATGTCAGAGGTCAGTTCTGAATTCCCCAACTTGAGATTTGAATGTTCCAGGGACAGTCCCACCGACTTGCTTCCTTTTTTAAGCAATTAGACTACACTCAGCTCTCTCTGGAATAGTTTCATCAAGTGCCTGGGGAACATAAGGAAATTGGATCAAAGATAAAGCAGATTTAGGATTAAAAGGACCTGTGACTACAAAGAGTGGATGGAGTAGGACCATGTTTGCTTGTCAGGCTACATGTGAGTGCTTTTAAGAAGAATAAGAAAATGTAGAGGGAAAAGTTGACAACAATGAAAGTAGTGAGGAAATATTAAATGCTTGATGTTCATGTGTAGTCCATAGTGTGATTTTCAGTGGTATGCCAAGTATTTTTTAATATTCCTGAGGGAAAAAAAAATATATATATATATATATAAAACTCCTACATCAAATACAAAGTCATTCTTTCAGAGATATTATTGCTTAGGATAATGCTAAATTAGTACCTAGTCAGCCACTGAATTTTAAAAAATATATTAAGTAAATAATGGTCTAGATATTGTGCAGATTTGGAAAAGGATCCAAAATTTGATTTGTTGTGAATAACAAAAGTTTAGGGAAAACACTAGTCTGGAGCAAAGTAGACATGTAAGAAAAAAGTGCTGAGTTTGTGTGTGTGTGTGTGTGTGTGTTTTTTTAACGCAGTCTTTATTTCTAGTCTGCCTCAGGTCCTGCTCTTGGATGTTTTCTTAAGGAGTTATAATCCTTGTGAAAGACACATGATGCCAGTTGACACCTCACGAGTTGTGTTTGGTGGCCTGGAAATGGAGTATGACAGTTTGGATTAATTGGGAGCTGTATAATGGCAAGCTGCAGTCATTTTTCAACCTGGACATAAAAATAAACAAT
This sequence comes from Nomascus leucogenys, assembly GCF_006542625.1. Lineage (NCBI taxonomy): Eukaryota > Metazoa > Chordata > Mammalia > Primates > Hylobatidae > Nomascus > Nomascus leucogenys. Next base: position 76,560,376 of record NC_044401.1, on the reverse strand, counting down.
AAATAATTTTGTGAAGGGACAGCTTAATGAATGACCTAAAGTTTTTAAACTGAGCTTTTGATACATGCATTGTTACTTACTGTGACTGGCCAAAGACTGTGTGCGTGTTTACGTATGTTTTACATTTTATAGCCATGTATAACCTTCATTATTGAAAGTCCTTGCTTTAAATGGGCGTCATTATGGGATGTTTGTGGAATGGAGCTGTCAGAAGGCATGAAGTCATGCATTCCTTGAAGCATGCATTGGTATTTCTCATAAGGCCCATCCATGCAGACAGAGTGCACACTCTGTTTAACCTTAACTGAGTCTATCTCAAAGTGTGAGTGAGTTTCATTTAAAGAAAAATTTGTGGGTTTTACTTAGAAAATCTGCCCAAAATTTCCACCTTTGAATCTGTAAGCTGAATTTGAGACTTAATCTTCATTTTATTCTAGTTGCAGTTCTTCCTGAGTGTCTTCTGAGTTCTGTGAGGAAAATGAGCCAACCTTTTATTTGTAAAATAACTTTAGCTTGAGTGAATGTTCTTTTTGTTTGGTGTGAATTTGCTGATTTTTAAATGAATTCTTAAAGTTGCTCCCCTGAGCTATCTTAGAAGAGGTTGATATCTTCCTGAAATGGCATGTAAAAATATGTATACTAAATCCTTATCACACTGGAGAAGATAACTTACAGTAAAGAGGGTTTGGTTTGTTCTTAAATGATTTCTACCTGCTTTAGAAGTCAGGAGGTGTTACTTGTGAGTACTTTTCTGTGTAAATAAATAAGCCTGTAGCTGGCATCAGCCAAGCTAACAGGGGCCTCTGTCTTATGTGCTGTTGAGTTCCCAGTACTTGGTCCATAGTAGGCTCTGTGCTGCAGGCTTTGCAACTCTTTATCGTTTAATCCACAGCAGTCCTGCAAAGTAGGCTTGGCAGTTGAAGATGCTGCCGAGGATGGAGTGAGCTGGTTGCCCAGGGTCACCCAACTAGTAACTGGCAGAGCAAGGATATGAACCCACATATCCCTGACTCTAAAGTTCTTGCCCTTTTCAGGTAATCTTTTAAAAAGTATTTTTATTTGATGTGGATTCTATTCAGGCTGAACTCAACCCATACATATCAAGACTGTGCCCAACAGCCCTGAGCCTCTGCTGGGAAAGTGACCATAAACAACCTGAGAGTGACTCGAAGCATGCATATTGTACTGAGTATTGGTTGGTGGGTCCAGCCTTACCCTACTGAGCAGGTGTTTGCTAATGGTCTTTTGTAGAGCATGCTCATCTGGAAACTGTGTAAGTTGATTCTTTTTAGCCAAGCTATAAAGACAGCCCCAGTTGGCACTTTCTGTCACAGTTCACTCTTCAAACTGATGCAGGATTTTTCTTCTTGGTCACTCTGCAAGCCAGGGATGCCTGGCCAGTGATATGCCCTGCTTGGGCCTCCCTCGGCCACGCTGGGTGTGTCACAGCTTGCCTGTGTTAAGGTTGTACCTGCGTTTGGCGGTTCCTGAGCTGTTGTATTGCACCCAAGAAGAATGAGGATACGTGGAACATTGGAGGGTGAGAAGAGTGGAGAAGAATTTTATTGAGCAATGAAAATGGCTTTCAAGCAGAGAGAGGATTCAGGGAGAGGGGAATATTTTCCCCATGTGGCTGGGTCTGGGGCCCTTTATGGACTCAGAATGGGGAGTGCCTGCTGATTGGTTTGTGAGTATGCAAAAAAGTTTAAAGGGAAGGCACAACTCAAAGGTGGGCATGACAGTGTAGAAAAACCAATTTGGAAAGGGTAGGTATATATAAAAATAGGTGAAGGGTGGGGACCAATTAGAGGAAAGCATCCCAAACGGTAAGACAAATTCTTAATCCAGTCCTAGGATTTAACTTGTAGCTTGGTTTTCAGGCTTTAAACTATCTTCGACTTGGAGGTGGGGTTTCGTCGGAGACCCTCCCCTGTCTTTTTAGGCATTTGTCTGCCTCTATCAAAACCATCTTGGATGCTTTAAGACCCTCCAAGCAGGGAATTGCTACACTGGCTGACACACCCATAGCTGATTTTTAGCTTAGCAACTTCCAAAATGGAAAGATGAAATCGAAAACAATCTGGATTTCCCTTAAACATATTCTCGATCCCACCCTGAACATACCAAAAAACTGTCATCGATGACAAATGTTCAGCCTATGCAGACTTGTACACTAACAACCTGATGTTGCCGAGCACTTGGGGAAGATGGGCTTCTTACTGATTTATGCCCCAGCTCTCACCTTTATGCCTGCCCCTCCATCATGTATTATGACTTGCTAATAATGCCATTTCAGAGCAGGCAAGTTGCCTTGTGCTTTCACCCAGGTGCTGGAGTCAGCCTGCCTGGGATTGCAGCCATCTTTGCCTCTTAAGTAACCATGCGATGTTTGACGACTGACTTGAGTCCTTTAAAGCCTTGGCTTCCTCATCTGGAAAGTGAGGTTAATAATAGTATCTACTTTGTTAGAAAGATGGTCAGGATTGAATGAGATAATCCATGTAAATCCCGTAGCATGGTGCCTGGCATGTGGTTTGTACACAATACACAATAGCAGCTGTTGTTGATGTTGTTGTTCTTGAAGGTGAGATTTCTCATCAGCCAGTTGTTTGGATTATAAAAGATTAGTAGGCCGGGCTCGGCGGCTCACGCTTGTAATCCCAGCACTTTGGGAGGCCAAGGCGGGCGGATCACGAGGTCAGGAGATCGAGACCACGGTGAAACCCCGTCTCTACTAAAAATACAGAAAATTAGCCGGGCGTGGTGGCGGGCGCCTGTAGTCCCAGCTACTCGGAGAGGCTGAGGCAGGAGAATGGCGTGAACCCGGGGGGCGGAGCTTGCAGTGAGCCGCGATTGCGCCACTGCACTCCAGCCTGGGCGACAGAGCGAGACTCTGTCTCAAAAAAAAAAAAAAAAAAAAAAAAGATTAGTAAAAGGTTTAATAAGATACAAGAAAAGAGCCCTGAATAAAGAGTATGGGAAGGGTTGCAGCTTGTGAGTTACCATGAGATGGTGGAAGGAGGTTATCTGAAATTCGATGAAAAATTGTAGCATCATATGTGTTTGGGTGTGGTTAATAACACACACGGTGGTGAACTGAGGTAGATGGTAGAAGTTTGAGGAGTGTGCATTTTGAATCTTCCCACATGGCTCATTTCAGCCAGTAACAGTTTTCTGTGTTCACCTAGTATTTCTTACAGACAAAAATCATGAAAAAGTGAATGCAAAATTTCTGTATGTTCAAATTGTTTCTTAGTATATCGGTGGCTTTGGAATGCATTTGCATTCTCAAAACAAGCTTTATAGCAGAACTGAAGATATTGAATTCAGGTTCTGTGGGGGTTTCTTAGTAGTTAGCCACTTGCATGATACCCGTTGAGAATGGGACAAATTGATACTATGCTCAGGAATGATAGTATGCCTTGCTTTATTTTGGCATGTGTAAAACTGAAACCAGAACACCAAATTTTTCTTCTTTAGAAGTATGTATTTGATAACGGAGTAAACGATATTCATTATAGAAAAACAATACACAATTGTTTTAAAAAATAGAGCTATAATCCTGGGAATAACCACTTTTTAAAAAGCTTGACATATATCCTTCTAGATTATTTTCAAGTATGAATGTTAGCATTTGGAGTTATAATTTGTTTTGATTGCTTTTTAGATTTGTGCCCTAATTTTGACACTTGCTCATTATAAATTATTTTTAGTTGTTTTCAAAGCAATATTTATGATATAAAAAGATGTAATTATTTGCTTTGAACTCCATTTTGTTGTGTACCTGGGTGTTAATACTTATAATTTAAAAAAATATCTCAGCATGAATTCAGAATTATAAGCTTAGTATTCTTGGTTGCGTTCTATTTTGGAAGACCTATAGAGAGCTGTGCACCCTCCTACACCACTACTAATATCCTGTCCTTGCCATGTGACATATGGAAGCCACAAGGGGAAAGAGCCCCATGAAGCTCTGTCTCCTCTCTTCTCCCCAGCACAACACACACATACACACTTAGGCATGTTTGTCTTTCTTTGTCTCTGCTCTTTTCTTGTGTCTATACTTGTCTGTCAGTCGGCCTGTCTCTCCCTTGCTGGAGCCATTCATCATGCCCTCCTCATTCAGGAACAGAGTGTGCTTTCTCTGGGCTGGTGCCAGATCCTGGAGAGAGGAGTGCTTTGAAAACTCAACTTGGACTCCTCAGCAGACCACATTGCAGTTGTGCTCAGCATCTGGCCATCACTTTGTCCACTTAAGATAGGGTCCCTAACCCCACCTATAATTTGCCCACTTCTCTTCTGATCTGGGAACACTTTTTTTTTTTTTTTTTGAGATGGAGTCTCGCTCTGTCGCCCAGGCTGGAGTGCAGTGGCGCAATCTCGGCTCACTGCAAGCTCCGCCTCCCAGGTTCACGCCATTCTCCTGCCTCAGCCTCTCTGAGTGGCTGGGACTACAGGCGCCCGCCACCACGCCCGGCTAATTTTTTGTATTTTTAGTAGAGACGGGGTTTCACCGTGGTCTCGATCTCCTGACCTCGTGATCCGCCTGCCTCGGCCTCCCAAAGTGCTGGGATTACAAGCGTGAGCCACGGCGCCTGGCCTGAACAAACACTTTTTAAGAGCTAGATGCCCAGTTTAAAATCTTATGAAAAATAAGAACTCACAGTGAAAGGATAAGGGGAGTCCAGCTCAACTACAATTAAATTTGGTTTTTCCTTCTTGCTTTCTTGTGGTGGGGAAAGCCAGATGCTGTCCTTTTCACAGAGTAAGTTACCAGTCCATGATGTTAAGGAACAGCTTAATTCAGTAGCATGACAAGAATTTGAGCTGGCGCTTTTCAGCCAGAATCTCAGTTACTTACACACACACGATCTGTTTCAAATTTTAGTGAATGAAAAATTCACATGATAGATTGTCATTCTTAGTTTTTAAGTAGTTTTTATTGTTATTGAAGTAGAAAATAGACTTTTTTGGAAATATTATCGATACATCGGCAGACTTTTAAGAAGCTTTGAACCTTGATTTTTCTAGTGGAATCTCATATCAAGAGTTAATAGGCAAGAAAAGAAGATTTTAACCAAAGAAAACAGGGGGAGGGTGGACAATGATGGGAACAGAAAATTGAAAGGACAAGCTTAAAGTTACAGTCAGTTCTGCTATAACACAACATGCATTCCTAAAAAATTACTGCACAATGCAAAATTATGCAACAAAAACCACATGAGGCTTATTGGGAAAACGGGGTTATGGCACAACACTCAAAGACCTCATCAGTGACACACACAGAAAAACATAGGAACCTAATGAAAAGGGTAGCACAGTCTTAGAAATGTTAAGTGGTCAAAAAATACATAAATACTAGAATAAACATGCTAGTTACCTTGAAAAGACCTGGCATTTGCTTGTGGAAGGCGTGGGAAAGGTTGCAGCTTGACTGTGAAGTGATGGGGAAGGAGGTTATCTGAAATTGGATGAAAAATTGTAGCATCAGCTGTGTTTGGGTGTGGTTAATAACACCCATGGTGGTGAACTGAGGTAGATGGTGGAAGTTTGAGGGGGTGTGCATTTTGTGTTTTCCCACGTGGCTCATTTCAGCCAGGTATAGTTTTCTGTGTTCTCCTGGTATTTCTTACAGACAAAAATCATGAAAAAGCGAATGCAAAATTTCAGTATGTTGAAATTGTTTCTTAGTATATTGGTGGCTTTGGAATGCATTTGCATTCTCAAAACAGGCTTCATAGCAGAACTGAGGGTATTTAATTCGATTGAGAATTTTATCTAATCATTTGATCTTCAAAGAAAATACATCGCACATTTGCTCTGAGACAACTGCTTGAGAATTCTGATACGTAGAGTGTACTTCTTAAAAGTCAAAGTTCTAGTTGAGGGTTTTCTCTGTCTTCTTCATATCGCAGACATGCTATTCCTTTAGTGCACTGTTTCAGGGGGTACACAAGGTAATTTTTGTAGATAAACATGGATGAATATTTTAATGTTTAGTTTATATAATAAGCTTACTGAATTTACTGTTTCATAGATACTATTGTTTTGGAAAAAACCTATCTCAGCTGAGGGTGGAGGTGCCCTGCTTCACCCTGGAGCCCATCTGGAAATGGATTGGGGGGTGGTTTCAGGTTGTCTTTGGCAGATGGGCACTACTGGTGAAGAAGCAGTAGGAGACTAGGAATGCTAACCATCCTGAAATCCTGTATGAAGAATTGTCCTGTCCAAAATACCAATGATGTCCCCATGAGAGACTGGCTAGTATTAGAATAAGGAGGAGGAGATGATAGAATTGATAATGTAAATTAAAATGTTGAGTTTAAAAAAAGTGTTTTATGTAGCTTTGGTAAGAACGATGAAAATAGTTTGCAGTTGATGAAAATTTGGAAAACACTAATTCAAGACAAGTAGTAGTGGTGAGCTTCGTTTGACAAACCCTTTAGTGCCATGCAGCAGGCAGTATTCTCAGTGCCATGCACATGATAACTTCCTCAGGTGTGGTTAATGGTTCTTGAGGCATTAGCCTGGTCTACTGTAGTGTCTCAACCGTGGCTGCACAGTAGAATCAGACAGGGAGACTTGTCAAAAATCGGGATGCCTTGGTCTACTGTAGTGTCTCAACCGTGGCTGCACAGTAGAATCAGACAGGGAAACTTGTCAAAAATCTGGATGCCTAGTCCACACCCCAAACAAATTAACTCAGTCTCTGAGGGAGGGACCTATGCATTAGTGTTTTTAAAGCTCCTTATGTTATTCCAGTGGGTAGCCAAGGTTGACAGCCACTGGTCTAGGGCCTTCCAAAATCACTCCTTTTCACAAGAAAAGCTTTACCAGTCATGCAGAAGTTAATTGAAGACCTCTCCCATGCCTTACAGAGAAAGACAATGGAGACATGGCCCACAGAAGCTGTATTGTCTAAGGCAGGTGACAAAACTGCAAACACACGTTTACAATCCTGGCTGACAAGTGCTGATGCTTAAAAGTATGTTCAGAGTGTTTGGGATCATAAAAGAGAGAAAAACTAAATTTAAAAACATCTTCAGATGCCAAATTTGGATAACTGTTAAACTGAATTTATTTTAGTTTCTTCTTCCTTTATACACAGCTTTCATTTTGGGGTGAACAAAAAGCAAAAGGCACTTATAATATAAATCACTATCAATTTAACCTTCCTAACTTGATTGTAGCCTTTGTATAGTTGAATTGGAGAATAGAAATTTGAATTTTGTCTGTAGATAGCTAGGATAATAATTTTGTCCTGGTGTGGAACACACTCTTAAGTACTTCATAAGCCATCATTGCAGTAATGCCCTTCCAGGAATAAGTCACCACAGTTTTACCAAGAAGCTCAGGATTGCTATAAGAAGATCTTTGGAAATAAACCATTGAAGTCTTACTTGTGGTCATTGATCATCATGTGCCTAATGTTTTAAATACTCCTATAGCTCCTGTATTGTGATAAGTCAATGTTGGATCACGTGCATTTTAAAACTTACAGTTAAGAAAATGTGTAATTTTAAATTAATTAATTAAAGGCAGCCACTAAGGTACTCAAGCAGATAAAGTTACCAAATAATTTACTTGTTTCCGATGGTAACATTCTTCAACAGCTCTTGATTTATATTAGTATGGATTACCTTACTCTAAGAAAACCTGATTCTCCAGTGGATAGATTTATTTTCAGCTACACCTTTGTAGTCTATACTTAACCATGAATTACTTCCTGGTTTAAAAAACAGGCGTAGCTATTTGTGGTATTTTTGTCTTGCGCCTTTGGCATCTTAGTGGTGTGAACCGGAGCTATGCCATCTGTAGTCAAGTGAGATTATTAAAAAGGGGAGGGTGGGAAGTGAAATGATTCACTGGAAAATTTCAGCACAGATTCTTAGGGAACGATAAGATAACCCTAGACACATTCTTATTTGGTGTCATATGCTGGTGGGTAGTGACAGGGAAAAAAAAGAAGGTACAACTTGTTTTTTTAAGATTTTGCTATTTTGCAAATCAGAGAGGTGCTGTGTTAGAAAAGAAGAAAGAATTGCTTGCAATGTCATTTAGCAGAGCTCTGCAGATGAATGAATAATTTTCCTCTCTCTTAATGCAAGTTGGAGCCAATGAGGTTCATTTTTAGCACGCAAAACCTAAAAGGCAGTATTCTCATGTTTACGATGGTTGTCTAATTTCCTGATGGGTGTATGTGATAAAACTCTTTATGCTGAGATACTTCAGAAACAGAAGGACCTAGAGTGTTAAGTAAGTCTGTGGCGCCTACATGAGCCATTTCTGAAGGCTGCTGAGTTTCACATATCTTCACTTAATGATACGTGTTTTAACCCGAATATGTTGATTTCAGGGAATTCTTCCAGAATTACATTTGAGATTTGCCTAAAACATGATGTCTTTTTTTCTTTGTTTTCGTTTTCAGAAAGAAGACATAGCTCATCCAGCAAGCCGCCTTTGGCCGTTCCTCCCACCTCAGTATTCTCCTTCTTCCCTTCTCTGTCCAAAAGCAAAGGAGGCAGTGCAAGTGGAAGCAACCGTTCTTCCAGTGGAGGTGTTCTTAGTGCATCCTCATCAAGTTCCAAGTTGTTGAAATCACCCAAAGAGAAACTGCAGCTCAGGGGGAACACCAGGCCAATGCATCCCATTCAGCAAAGTAGAGTTCCCCATGGTAGAATGTGAGTATGGCCAGGAGGGTTTTTAAAGCTTACCTGCTGGAAATGGAACTGTGTACACCAGTGGCATGTGAGAGTGCCTGTGAATAATATAAAAGAGAGCCTACTTGGGGAAGAATTCAAATGTATGTTATATTGTTTCTTGATGTTTCACTATCATGTCATAGGAAACTTTTCAGAGTAGTAATAGCAATGATAATAAGGTTACTAATATTTATTGATCCATTCTTGTGTGCTAGCTACTGAAACCTAACTCTATGTGTGTACTATGTCACTTATCACAGCAACCGTATGGAATAGGTACTGTTACTATCCTCGTTTTCCAGATGAGGAGAAGGAAGCTTCGTGAGGTGGGGGAGTTTTGTCCAAGAAGGCCTCAAGTCACATAGGCCTGGATTTGTGTCCCATTTCTGTCACTTCTTAGCTGTAGGGGTTTGGGCAAGGCACCATTTCTCTCTAAGAATAACAGCCACTATGCTGGGTTATTGAGAATATTTTAGTTAATATATGCCTAGCACCTGCCATAGTGTCTGGCCATAGGAGACGGTTAACAAATGGATACTGGCACTCCTGCTACTGCTGCTGTGGATAATAGTAATGATAAAAAGATGCAGAGATCCCCAGATGCTGCTGCAGAATTTTTGGGGGTCTGCAGAGCAAATAGGGAAGCAGTGCTTCCTCCCTTCAGCCTTAGGTTCACATCACAGCAGTGATGAGGGAAGACTGAAGGAAGTTCACACCTGCCAGGCATGGCTTTGGCAAGTTTCCATGGTCACTCAGTAGATTGACAGGTTTCTTGAGGTCCAATGAGGGAGCAGCCGTGTACTCCAATAGAAACATACTTCGCCTTGTCATGGCATCCCTCAGCCTGGTGGCGGATGGCTTTTCTCGGGCCACCCTGCTTATGGAGGATATAGCACACATTGTAGGTCCAAGATCTGGTAACCTGGTTAATCTCAGGGTGGGATCCAGCACCTGCTGCTTCATAAGGACCTTGCCAGCTGGGAGAGGATGTGACATCTTGCAGTCTCTCTACTGCTGTCAGGCTATTCCAGGTATAGCTGTTTGGGGCTGTTTGTCCTGGTTGCTAAGCCCCTAGCCCCTGTTCTTCTGTCAGAAGTACAGTACAGCAAGCATGGGTTTTGCTCTGGGAGCTGTCTGAAAGCCAAAAACGGTGCCAATGTAGTGTGTAAGTCACTGGCCAGCTTCACAGCTGTTAGAGCACTGACTCCACTGAACAAGGTTTATACAACCTCATTTATTCAAATATTTGCTTAGAGCTAGGCCTTTAGATAGGAACCAGGCCAGTTGTTAGCTTCTTACCAGTATTTTCAGTTTTACCAACCAAAATGATAAGTGTCAGTAAGATTCCAAGATTCATTTCTTTGTTAGTGGCACAGGTATTCCCTAAGCTCCTGTCATAGAAACATTTTTCAAGGACTGGAGAATTACCACTTTAGTGACACAACATGTATTTATTAAATACTAGTCTCCCTTACTGACAGAAGCAAAGAACCTCTTCTTGGAGATATGTTATTAAGCATATTTGAGTTCTCATAAGTCTTTAGTGACATTTATTCTGAAATATTTGCTCACTCAGAAGTTTACTTGGTTTTGATGAATCCCTTCTTACAAATGGCAGTCCTCAAAAGATGTTCTCCAAGGGTTCTGCAAATAGTCTTTGGTTCTTTGAGACCTTCTCATGTTTTGCTTCTTACAGAAATTGCATTGCATTGGGTATCAGGTCTAAGTTTCCCATTGGTTCATGTGTAAAATTTTTTGAAATGATGAAAGACCAGGCAAATTTGATGGTCCACTGAGGGTTTTGCCTCACCAGAAGGGCTTATGGACTTAATAAGTATGAACTTACTAACAAAATTCATAAGGAGCCTTCCAAGAGGCTGGCCCTGTTCAGCACTTGGGTAGGCCCAGGCTCTACCCTCATCCCTCTGGCTCACCATTCACCTGGGAGCTGCTGGGGCACTCAGGCACTGGTTTTCTCACTTTCTCCTATGACAGCATGACACCCTCTGTGAAAGTGGAAAAGATTCATCCGAAAATGGATGGCACACTACTGAAATCTGCGGTGGGGCCAACCTGTCCTGCTACTGTGAGTTCCTTAGTCAAGCCTGGCCTTAACTGCCCCTCAATACCAAAGCCAACCTTGCCTTCACCTGGACAGATTCTGAATGGCAAAGGGCTTCCTGCACCGCCCGCTCTGGAAAAGAAACCTGAAGACAATTCGAATAATAGGAAATTTTTAAATAAGAGATTATCAGGTAACTTGAAGTTTTCTTTCTTCATAATGCTTCTCTATATATTAAATGGGCATTCATGGGGAGCAAATCAACTGCAATCTAGAATTCCTATTTTTAAAACTGGTCAACTTCAGCTTTAGGAGGATGTTCCTTAGTTAATACGTTTGTTCTCTTCATTCTTGGTTTTTAAAGAGCATGAGTGTGTGTGTGTGTGTGTGTGTGTGTGTGTGTGTGTGTGTGTGTGTGTGTGTAGGTCATGTAAAAGTAGCTTTCTAGTGGTGTATTTCTGAAGGAAGTAATACAGACTTAATATCTTTTCTGTCATCTGATGGCAGCAGTCACCCCGTCTTAGTAATGTTGCTGCTTTGTTGCAGCGCTCACACGTTGTATATTTTTTATTTTAATGATAATGTGGATTTTATTCCAGCTATAATTTATCTAACTGTTGATTTCTTCTATTTTCTTACTTACAAAATACATGGAGGAGAGTTTGTCAGGCCGCATGTAATGCCTGTGTTCTTTTGACAGAAAGAGAGTTTGATCCTGACATCCACTGCGGGGTTATTGATCTCGACACCAAGAAGCCCTGCACCCGGTCTTTGACGTGCAAGGTGGGTGGACTCCTGAAAGTCAAGCCGACTATCCTGATAAACATGGATGACTGGGATGTACCACACTGCTCCCAAAGTCTCTCTAACCCAGAGAAGATGCTTTGTGTATTGTTCTGAATTGTGTAGGTGAAGGAATAACTTGGTTCTGTTGAAGAAAGCCTCAGATTGACAAAATGTGAAGCGTGTTGTTACAATCTTGACAGAGGTTTTGTTTCTAATGAGCAGTGTTGTATCCACAGGAATAGTGTTCTCTCCCAGTCTGTTATTTTTAAAAACTTTTCATATTTCCGTATAGGCTACCCTTGACTGTGCTTTAAATTATACTGACTTAAAGCAAGTCCGGAAATTTCCTTTGCGTGTTGTATGAACATTTAAAAAATGTGTCACCCATGGTCTTAAATTTTAAAGAACCACTTTTTAAAAAATCTGTGACTTTGAGATAGCCCTGTTTTCTAGTTTAAAAAAAAAATACTGCAAGCCAGGCATGCCTGTAAGTCCCAGCTAGTGGGGAGGCTGAGGCAGAAGGATTGCTTGAGACTAGGAGTTCAAGTCCAGCCTGGACAACATTACGAGACCCATCTCTTTTAAGAGAAACAAAAAACTAGATAAAATATATTAATAATTTATATACAAGCTAAGAAAATGTAATGGTCTTCCTTTTTGCTCTGGGGTCTTCCTTACTTCTTTTAAAATGCCAGTATGCTAATAAGGTATATTTGCTGAAAAGTAAGGGTTATTGATGTGGGGTGGCTTCGGGTCATCAGTGAACACCTCTCCATAAATGAGCTTGTGTGTTGATGTGCATTTCTCTGGAGGGTGTCCCCAGCTACCGCCCAGAAAGGTTCAAGAAGCATTCAGAGTCACTGCTTTGAAGCATGTAATTTTAAAACCTTAGAGGGAGAGGGAGGGGGTCAAAATGATAAAAGTTAGCATTTTCTTCTAAAAATTAATAAAATTGTTAGTGTTTTATTTTAAATTTTATTAAAGTGTATTTGAATAAAGGACTTCAGGCCCTGCCCCATGCCCCAACCAGTGGAGTCATGTTACAGTCTTCTGGAGTGGAAAATTTTTAAGTGGTTCTTACTTTAGTTTAAGCTTCTAATTTAATTTTAGTGTATAGATTTTGTCTTACAACAGTGGTTCAGGACCTTTTTGGGGAAAAGGGTTGGTCAAGAGTACCTCTAAATATCGCATTTAAAAAAAAAAAAAACCACGGTCCATCTTCCGAGAATAAAATAGTGCATACACATACACATTCTGAATTTTCCTATCTTGGATTAATGGACACCCCCACCCCAAGCCCATCCTTGGATTTCTAGATTAAAAACTCTCATAAAACAAACTGCTTTTTTTTTTTAATAGGGTACTAATTGGACACACAGTGGTGTAGTGACGGTGGTGTATGAAGATAGCCACCTGAGTTCTGTAGAATTATGTCAGTTTCAGCTGTCCCTAAGAGAATGTGTGAAAGCATGCCTCAGCCCTGTCCACATCATGATCACAACTTGCCATTCTCCTTCTGCCCACCTGACTGTCAGTAACATGGATTTCTCGGTAATACAGTGCCTGTGGGCAATGAGGTTTGCTTTTTTCAAACCCAAGATGTTCTTTTTCAGTGGTTTACAAAGCGTGGCAGGGAACCACACCTTTAAGTGTGCAAGACAGTATTGTTGACTATGATAGAATATTATACAGCAGATGTCTAGAACTTGTTCATCTTGCTATAACTGAAACGTTATGCTCATTGATGAGTAACTCCTTATTTCCCTCTCCCTTCAGCCGCTGGCAGCCACCACTCTAGTCTTTGATTCTATGAGTTTGATTATAGATTTCGTATAAGTGGAATCATGCAGTGTTTAATCGTTCTGTGACTGGGTTATTTATCTTAGTATAATGTCCTCAAGCTTACCTCATACTTGTTGTAGCATATTGCAGAATTTCCTTCTTTTTAAGGGCTGAATAGTATTCCAGTGTATGTATATACTATGTCATCTTCATCCAATCACCTGTTGACAGACATTTATATTGTTTCTACATCTTGTCTATTGTAAATAATACTTCAGTGAACATAGGAGTTCTGATAGCTCTTTGAGATTCTGATTTCAGTTATTTTGGATAACTACCCAGAAGGGAGTTGCCAGAAGTTTTTTTTTCAACTCAAAATCTTCAAGGAGCTTGACTAGCATTCTTCCTGTGCCTTTATTGCTAGGTAGACTGACTTTGAATGGGTCTGCATTTTTCTCCCATCTTCCTTTTCAAATGATATGTGCTCCCCTTGTCCTTCTTTAAGGGTGTCATTACTCTCCGTGGCATTGGGCTAAGCCTGTCATTGCATTAATAAGTCTTGAGACCCAGCTTGTCATGAGATGAGCATAGAACTGGCAGAAAATGCAGCATCCACCAGGCCTGCCCTTTTACAGGATGCCTTGACTTTTTTTCATTGTTTTGTCAGTTCTTTTCCTTTTCCTTGCCTTCACTTTGGTCTGAATCTGTTAAGCTCAGTAGGGCTAAACATGCCTGCTTGTCCCTACCCTGAGTGTTTCCCAAGTTGCTGCCAGGTCTCTTCTGTCTTAGACTTAGAACGTTATCTGTTCTCTTCACCGTCAGCGAATTTGCTGCTGTTCGTTCCCATTACTCATTCTCTGTTGTCTGTCTGCCACCCTCACTGCCCCTCCTCACATCTTCATCTGTCTAATATCTCGTCGAATGTCCTCTGTGCCTTCCATGCAGAGAGATTTGTGACTCCTGTAGCCTTTGTCCATTGTAGAACTTTTTATTACATACATCTGTGAGCACAGGCCTCACTTGTTCTAGGTCCCAGGGAATAAAGGGTTTAGCACAATAACCACGTGTTCCGTGTGCTTGTGGCGCTTACAGTCTAATGAAAGAGATGGAGATTATTAATCACCAAAATAAGTGTAAAATTACCACTGATGAGTTATAAAAAGATGAGAGGACTACATTATGAAAGCCTGCAAAAATGAAGTTTTTCCAGGGAAGGCTTTCTTGCCATAGGAACGTGGGGCTGAAATCAATATGATGATTTTATCTGGGCCGAGAGGGATGGGAGAGGTAGGAGAGGTGGAGGAAACAATATGTGTGAAGGCTCTGTAACAGGGGCAGAGCAAATTCCTTAGAACCTTAAAGCCAGCCAGGTAGCTGAACAGAAAGAGGGAAGAAGAGGTACGTGGGACCAAAGGAGCAGGGAGCAGTAAGCAAGGGTCTTAGAGTGTGCAGGGCCCCGGAGCCTAGTTATGCAGGCAGTCTTTATCCTGTGAGCCTTGGGCAACCCCTGTCGGATTTCTGTTTGGTATGTTCTTCACAGCTCAGTGGAAACCCTACTTAACGCTTCAAACTGAGCTGGGAAAATGTATCTGCCTGCTTTCTTCATTTGGCTGTACTGTGCTAGGCACCGGGAACATTCAAGCTGAGGAGAGGTTTATATATCTGCTTGGAGAGACGGGCAGGTGGACCAGTAATATTATACGTTCATTCGTTCTTTCAACGCACGTTGGAGGGCCATTATTTTTATAAACTTTTTGTTCGAAGCATTTGAGTGTCAGGTACTCTTCTAGATGCTAGTACAACACAAACAAAACAAAGTTCCTGGTCTTCATTTAGGTTACTTTCTTAGGGACATTTTCCATATTAAAGAAAGTCAAGTAAAAATGTAAAAAGCTAAACACATTTATCTGTGCCAGGTTAGATTATTTAGGTAGACATAGTTGCAGTGTGTCTCATAAGGAGGTGGGTTGTGTTATTCAATGGAAAATGGTAGTTAGAAGCATAATTCCCTTTTTAAGTCCCTAAAGTTGTAGCAACTATGCCAATACATTTGTATTATGTGTAGGGGCATGCACACACATATTTACAGTATTTTGTAATATAAAAGAAGGAAACGTGGGTTAATTCATGTATGTTTATGGATATGTGATTAGGGGCCACTGTAGCTCATGTAAACTCATCCACTCCTCAGGATTAGCATCTCCTTGCATTTTTACAGACTGAGATCTCAGCAGTATGGAATGGTCAGGTTTAACTTGAGTGATTGGACTCGACTGTCAATAAGATTTGCCCAACTCTGACCAGTTCACACTTGTACATTCAACTTTATCTTCTGTTGGCAATAGTATTAGGCTTATTTGTTTTGTTTTGTTTTAATGCCAGTAACTATGAAATGCATTTGGACTACAGACACATTTTCTTACAAGATTTGCTTCAGCCACAGGTGTGTGTATTGGTTGCCTTAAGACAAACACTGCCATAATTTGACTTTTCTTTTTCCTCTGTGTGTCCATTTCTTAATTCTGAAATTAGACATTGTCTGAAGACCCAAGGGTGTTGTCCATCCCATTTCCTTGATTTCCATAGCCAGTGTCTATCTATAGGGATTACTTTGTCTCCCTTCCTGTTCATAGCATTTCTTCTTAGCCTCATCTGTCCAGTGCTCCTTGGCTGTGGCAGTCTGTCTGCAGAATGCTTTGGGCCACTTTCTATTTTTACATGGCATTTTCATTGGAATAGAGAGATGCAATTGTGTTTAATTTTTATTCTCTGGAAGTTACTAAAAGAACACTTTCTGATACATGTTTTATGGAATAATTGTTTCTTCCCTTTACATGAACATTCAAAATTTTAAATGGTCCAAAGAGGATTTTTCTAATGGAGTTGATAAGAGGAGCCCCCAAAACCAAATTGCTATTGTGTCACAAAACATGAGTACTTGTCATATAGCACTAATGGTTGCACTTAGTTACATACCAGGTGTCACCGCTCACATTTCTTTTTTCTTCTGATGGAAATAACATTTCCAGATTCTTCTGCATTTAGAGCCTAGAATGTATGCTTCTAGTCTAGGGAGAAAATAACGGGCTCTTCAGGTTTTTAGCTTATCAAATGCTGAGTAGCCTTTCACTATGCTTATGGTCTAGATTGCTTATTTATTGGGAGTGGTGTTTTGTGATATAAGGCAGACCAAAAATTATTAATGAGATTCCTCAGTTTCTGTATTTTTTTGGTCCGCAGACACATTCCTTAACCCAGCGCAGGGCTGTCCAGGGTAGAAGAAAACGATTTGATGTGTTATTAGCCGAGCACAAAAACAAACCCAGGGAAAAGGAATTGATTCGCCATCCGGACTCTCAGCAACCACCGCAGCCTCTCAGGGACCCACATCCCGCCCCTCCTAGAACGTCACAGGAGCCGCACCAAAACCCTCACGGAGTGATTCCTTCCGAATCAAAGCCTTTTGTAGCTAGTAAACCTAAACCTCACACCCCCAGTCTTCCAAGGTAAGCCAAGCCCTCCAACTCTTTCTCCCACCTTCAGAGATGAGACTTGCAGATACTGTAAAATCTCAGTATGGTCATGATGTTGAGTAACTTATCTCAGCCTCGCTGTGGAGATCGTTTTTTAAGGGAGTTTTACTATGAACTAAAAAAAAAAGGTTGAGTTCAGTAAGTTTCAACCAGGGCTCCTCTTGGTTGTAAATGCAAGCAGCAAAATAAAGCTAGAGTTATCTGCTCTATACTTGCTCAACATCGAGTGTCTCAACTCTGTTGAGCAGGCAGAAATTGGGTCCTTCCTGCGGGTTAGTGACAGGAACTCTTCACATGGCTTTGGCAGCAGTTTCCCTTTCATTTGTCTTTATATAGCAGTGGGAATTCTTGCTGGGGACAAGCCATTTAGCCTGAGTTTTTACAGCATCCATTTATCAATGTGTTTTTCATTCATTCATTTGGGGCTTTGGCCCAAGCATGTATTAGCATTTTAGTAGCAGAGTAAACAGTGGATCAGAGTGTTTTAATGAGAACTTATACACATACCTCAGAGACAGTGATGGTGGAATTATGTGTGTGTTTGTGCTTACATACTGAACCACGTTGAAGTAAAGACTGTACCTAGTTTCCAGAGGAAGAGAAAGAGAAAGGCATAGAGAAAGAGGGGCTTCAGTGTTGGCCGTTCATTTATTGGCAGCAAGAGCTTCTGCTGAGGAATGTGCCAGTCCTCGGTTGCTACTGCTTACCATTTCACCCTCACATGTCTGATCTTTAAAATGGTTGCATAAAGGTGGGAGCATCTCCCTCGTGGAAACCCAGGTGTCTGTTTGAGCCTCTCGCAACGTGAGCTTTGTGGTCTCTGTGCAGTATGCTGGAGGAGCCATCAGAGGAGGCTCCTCAGAGTGTGGTCAGGACCTGGCCAGAGATTCCTCCCCAAGTCCTTTCCTTGGTCTTCTTCTCATTGAAGTTTTTGCATCTAGAAAAATGTAAGCTTAATTCCAGAGGCCATTATAGGTGTAGGAAAAATACATTACTGCCCTTGAGTAAGAGGCTGTAGGCTATCCACACAAAGTGGTAATACCACCTTATTCTTGTATCACCTCCTGTCTCTCCTAGGTTATCTTAGAGCACTTTGCAAATTACAGTCAGCCCTCTATATCCATGGGTTTTGCATCCGTGGTTTAAACCAATTGCAGATTGAAACTATTTGGGAAAAGAAAAATTGTGTCATACTGAACATGTATAGGCTTTTTTTTTTTTCTTGTCTCAGTATTCCCTAAACAATACATTACATAGCATTTACATTGTATTAGGTACTAAAAGTAATTTAGAGATTATTTAAAGTATACGGGAGGATACTCATAGGTTATATGCAAATACTGCACCATTTTATATCAGGCCACTTTGTACATTTGTGGATTTGCAGATTTTGCTGTCCCTGGGAGGTCCTGGACTCACATTCCCCATGGATACCAAGGGATGACTATGTTTCATTTATTGTGTTAGTAAACCAAATCCAGTTGAAATTTGAAGAGGAATCAAAGAATTCTGTTAAATTCCACATGTATTTCCCCTTCTTTGGGGGAGAATAGAAGAGGGATCTAAACCACCCAAATGGCAATAGAAAGGATTCATTCTAAGTTACCTTGATTGTATCTGGCAAACAGCTGAACTTAACATCCTGCAGTTCAGGAGAGAGGTTCCTTTACTCCCAAGCCACCTGGATCAACATCTGTTTTCCCCCAGAGGTAGAGGTGGAACCCAGGCCTCTGCTAGGTTGTTTTGGACACACTGTTGTATCTCAGTTAAGGCGGCTGATTCCCAGGTGTGTGATCTGATCCGTGCTGCGCTTTCTACTCACCAAGGCCTCCAGGCTGCCCTGCTCAGCAAGGTGGGAGTGCCCCCATTGACCCTCCTCCAGTCCATGAATCTCCACACCCTCCCCTGCCTGCCACTGAGCCAGCTTCTCGGTTATCCAGTGAGGAGGGCGAAGGCGATGACAAAGAAGAGTCTGTTGAAAAACTGGACTGTCATTATTCAGGTCATCATCCTCAGCCGGCATCTGTAAGTTCCACGTCCACCCCCGCGTTGACCCTCCCCACACAGCATGGACAGGGCACTGCAGGGGGCTGTGCCAGGGACCTTGGCATGCCCGTATGTGTGGGATGCAGTCAAGGTGTGAGAGAAGCTCAGAACAGGGTGCCCCAGAAGCAGCACACACACTGTGTGGGGGACATCTCATGCTTTTTTCCCTTTCTCTTCCATGACACTCAGGGCTAGGCGTTGTCACTCTCACGCTTCACAGCCTCCGGTACTCAGAGGCAGTTCTGTCTTTCCTGATTAGCTCCTTTCCTGAAGGAGCGAGAACCCCGACTGGGCATGCCAGTGTGGGAGTCAGCAAGCACGTGGCTATGTTCTCTCTTGCAGTTTTGCACATTTGGGAGCCGGCAGATTGGAAGAGGCTATTACGTGTTTGACTCCAGGTGGAATCGACTTCGCTGCGCCCTCAACCTCATGGTGGAGAAGCATCTGAATGCACAGCTGTGGAAGTGAGTGCCTGTTGTTCTTGGGAGAGGAGCTGACTTTACACAGTGCTGTGTTGTCTTTTATTTCCTGTGAGGCTGATGTTATGAAGATAGGCTTATCTAAATGAAGCTGGCCTTTGGCCCTGAGAAGAAGGTGCCTTGTCCTTCATTCATACATTTACTCCACAACTACAGATTGTTCTGGGTGCTGGGGTTCAAAGCAGAAGGACTCCCACATGTATGGAGCTCACAGTCTAGTTGGGATTGGGTGAGAGGAGAAAAAAACTAGTCTACAGAAGAATAAGGAGATGATAGCTTGTCCTAAGTGAGAGAATGGAAACCATAACAATCACCAAGAATTACTGAGAGCCAACTATACACCAAACAACTTAAATATACTTAACAGTCACAATTCTCTGTCAGTGACCATGATTATACCCTCCCCCCACCTCTGGTTTTTCTTTTGTTTTGTTTTGTTTTAATCGATGACAAAACAGATACAGTGTCATGCAGTAAGTTAGTGGTAGGGCCAGGAATTGAACCTAGCGGTAAAATGTTTTCAAGTAAAGAGCTGAAAATATACAGGCCAGAGGGATTCAGGGAAACCCTCTCTGAAGAGGCAGTCCTTAAACTGAGAAGGATGGATGAGAAATAGCAGTCACTGGGATGGTAGGGAGGATTGAGTTCTGGGCAGAAGGAAGCAGCTGTGTCAAGGTCTTGAGTCAGAAAAGACAGCTTGTTGGAGAGATAGCAAGAAAGTGAGCACAGTACAAGATGAGGTCCAAGAAACCAGCAGGGGCCAGGTGACACTGAAATTGCTTCAGTGTTGAAGGTTTTAGGTAGAGGAGCCACGTGCTCCAGTTTGCAATTTAAGACACCTTGTGTGATATTACGTACCTAATGCTTCCCAAACAGGATTTTAAGTGGAAGAAGAGTTCATGGCCAAAAAGGTTTAACTCAGACTTTCCTGTAAAAAACAAAACAAAACAAAAACTGTTTTTTACTGCAGAACTTCTCGGAGCCCTAATGGGCGCTGTGCTTTGTAACTCTTGAAGCACGGAATGTCATGTATAATGTGGAACATGTCCCAAGCTCTTTTCACCTCGGAACCTTTTTTAGGAGAACATCTTGGAGAACTAGTATTCGGTGGGAGTGACTTTGGTGAATAGTAAGCTTTGCTAAAGTGACTGTCCAGTAATCCCCAGGCCATCCCAGATCCTCTGTTTTGGCATTGTTTACTAGTGCCTCCTTAAATGGACTCTGCCAGTACATTCATTTACCTCCCTGCCTTGGCTTCCTAATAAAGTCAGACGCTGGTCGGAGGCCTTGGATTGTCTGCAACCCAAAGAACCATCTCCATGATCATTAGCAGGACTTACATCTGTTTCCTTAGAACACCAGATCCAGAGCACTGTTACTCTGCTTTTCTTTTTCATATTTCTTTCTGGTTCTTGCTGGATAAGAGGTTCTTCTTTATGAAGAAACATTGTCCCTGGCTAGACACAGAATCAGGGGACTGGTTTTGGGGGTTCTGCAGGGGTTTTTCCACACCAGAACTCCCTAAGATACATGAAATCTCAACTTCATATTTCTTCAGACTACCCATTGGGACTTGGAAAGCACGCTGAGCTCATGAAACTATGGGTTTAATGTACTCCTAAGAGTTTAGAATGGATTTCTGAATGTTTTATCCACATTATGTTGGTATGTGGCTCATGGCCAACAGTTTGGGCAAAGATAGTTTCAGTTCCTAGTGGCTTGTATGGTGAGACTTTCCTCTTGATGTTGTGAACTTTTTAAAAAGCAGGATCATAAGGTCGACTCTGCTGTCTACTCTCCGTTCTGTCTCAAGGCTGCCTACTTGCTTCCGGGGAGAAAGAAACCAACCCTTTCCATTAGCATGACCATTGGTTTTTAAAAAGTCTGCAGCAACAAGGGACATGTTGCTTAGTAATGAGCTGGCACGTAGGCTTGGGCCAGATGGGAACTTGGCGTTGCCCCCCGACATAGGAGTGCTGGTGGCCTTTTCAGGCAGCCCCTGAGATTTGCTCTGGGGAGCTCAGCACTTCTCATCCAGAGAACTATTCTCACCTGGCATCTTTGAAGCCCTCAAGGAAACTTTCAAAGTGATCCAGGTCCCACCCTACTGGCTCAGCCCAAAATCCTTCCTTACGTGGTTATTGTGGTAAAATTGAAGGTAAGTGAAGTGGGAATTGAGTATGAAGTGAGTAAACTTCAGTTTGTGGAGTCTCTGGCCAATGGTGAAATTAGACCAGCACTTTTCTCTGCAGCACGGCCATAACCCGAAAGGCCACTGCCCACCTCCTATGATTTCTGTGAACTGCTTGTCCTCTGTTGATTTGGGACCAGTATCCCATATTCCCTAAGAAGGGGCTGGAATGGTTTTCAAAGATTTTTGTTGGTGTTGTTTGTTTTGTTTTTTTTTTTGTTTTTTACTTTTTGAAATGGTAATACAATCACTGGGCTTAAAAAAGGAAAAACGAGGCTGAGGCAGGAGAGTGGCGTGAACCCGGGAGGCAGAGCTTGCAGGGAGCCCAGATCGCACCACTGCACTCCAGCCTGGGCGACAGAGCGAAACTCCGTCTGAAAAAAAAAAAAAAAAAAAAAAGGAAAAACAAGTATAAAGAGGCGTACATTGAAAACCCTGAGTCCTCCCGTGTAAACATGCTTGTTTTCCATCCAGCCCCCACAGACATTTTTACTATTTTTTATGTATCTCTACATAGTTTATTTATGCAAACACAAGTCTGTATGAGTACATATTGTTACTTTGCCTCTTTATACACAAAAGAGTAATTAACTACTTAAATGAGCTTTTCTAAGAGGAACTTGTAATTGCCTCCCGGAGAGATCCACATCCTTCCCTGCTCTAGAAGGCTTTTCCTTTCCTTGAGATTTCGTTCCAGGCAGCCTGGTCTTTAGGCCCTGGCTTCCTGAGCCACCTGGTGGTCATGAGAAGCCACTGTTCCCAGTGAGCAGTAAGGCCTGGACTTCATTTAGAGCAGGGATTCTGAATGCTCCAGAATCACCCCGGGGCCTTGTTGCCATACAGCTTCTGATGCATCATTCTAGGGTGGGGCCCACGAACTCAGTTTTCCTAAGCAACCTCTCAGGTAATTAATGACGGTGTGGGCCACCCTCCTCTATGAGTAGTGCGGAGAGAGAGCCTAGCCTCTCAATCTTGGCTCCACATTAGAATCCCCTGGAGAGATTTAGAAATGACTGATGTCGGTCCCCACTCTCTGCAGAGACTCTGGTGTAATCGTTATGGATGTGGCTTAAGCTCCACAGGTGACCGTAATGTGCAACAGTTGGAGTTGACAAGCACTAACATCAGGCCAGAGCTGTACTCTTGAATGGGGTTTTAGGTTTTTTTGTTTGTTTGTTTGTTTTGTTTTTGAAACAGGGCCTCACTCAGTCACCAAGGCTGGAGTGCAGTAGTGTGATTTCAGCTCACGGCAACCTCCCCTTCCCCAGTTCATGTGATTCTCCTGCCTCAGCCTTCTGAGTAGCTGGGATTACAGGTGCACACCACCACGCCCGGCTAATTTTTGTATTTTTAGTAGAGATGGGGTTTCACCATGTTGGCCGGGCTGGTCTCAAACTCCTGACCTCAAGTGATCCACCAGCCTCAGCCTCCCAAAGTGGTGGGATTACAGTTGTGAGCTGTTGCGCCTGGCCGAATAGGATTTTTAAAGCATTTGCAAATACTTGCAGTCATTAATTCATTTTATTAATAACAGTAGTCTTTAAAAGCATCTGAAAATCACCTGGGCAGCAGTCTAGGCCAGCTCTCTCACTGCGGTAGTGGCCGGGTCAGCCAGGGCTACCCCTTAAGTCAGGATCAAGGGAATCCTGGCACTTGCCTTCCAGTCAGGCCTTTTTCTCTTCTGCCACCTTGGTTTAAATTCTGCCAAAGAAGTTTTTGAAATTTTGTTACTGTCACATTTAAGATTCAGAGCTAAAATAAAAGGAGACCCTCCCTGGTTTGAATTTAGATGGTTTCCGCATCCCCTAATAAATACCTTGCCCACACAGTCTTAACAGAATCCATTGTTACAACACCATGCTGAATATCCCTTGATACTGTGGGACTTTATTCCCTTGTTCAGGCCAATAGTTATGACCTAGCAGTTGCTGTTAATTAGCTGCACCTTTCCTTTTCTCTCTTTCGTTCCTGACTTCTCTCAACATTTATTCAGTGCCTTCCGTATTTCCTGCACTGTGCTGAACACTAGGACTACAGTGGTAATTAAGCTGGGGATGACTCTCTCTGCAGAGGATTTGGTGATTAGCAATCCGACACTTAAAGGTTGAGCAGAAGTTGGGGTATTGGGTCATGGCATTTTCTCAGAATATAAGGAAGTACAGTGGCTGGAAGCAGGGAATGGGGGCGTTGGGGGTGGGAGGTGGAGCTAGAGGCTGGGGCAATAGCAGGGGGGAGTTGCACACAGTTACTGTAAGAGCCCCAGGAAGGCATTAAAGAATCTGAAGGAGAGAGGTGACAGGATTGGCTTTGTAGTTCAGTGATTGCTTTGATGTGGATGGTTTCTCTGTGTCATAAACAAAGAGGGTGGTGCCATCTGAAAGTCTCTGTGAATGGCTGTGGTCAGTGTTATTCACTGTCCTCTCATTTTTTTTCAGGAAAATCCCACTAGTGCCCAGTACCACCTCACCCATCTCCACACGTATTCCTCACCGGACAAACTCTGTGCCGACATCACAATGTGGAGTCAGCTATCTGGCAGCAGCCACCGTCTCTACATCCCCAGTCCTGCTCTCATCTACCTGCATCTCCCCAAATAGCAAATCGGTACCAGCTCATGGAACCACACTAAATGCACAGCCTGCTGCTTCAGGGGCGATGGATCCTGTGTGCAGTATGCAGTCCAGACAAGTGTCCTCTTCATCCTCATCCCCTTCCACGCCCTCTGGCCTTTCCTCGGTTCCTTCCTCCCCTATGTCCAGGAAACCTCAGAAATTGAAATCCAGCAAATCTTTGAGGCCCAAGGAGTCTTCTGGTAACAGCACTAACTGTCAAAATGCCAGCAGCAGTACCAGTGGCGGCTCAGGAAAGAAACGCAAAAACAGTTCCCCACTGTTGGTTCACTCTTCCTCCTCCTCTTCCTCCTCCTCCTCTTCTTCTCATTCCATGGAGTCTTTTAGGAAAAACTGTGTGGCTCACTCTGGGCCTCCCTACCCCTCAACGGTAACATCTTCCCATAGCATTGGCCTCAACTGTGTGATGAATAAAGCAAATGTGGTGAACGTCCGGCATGACCAGTCAGGGAGGGGCCCCCCCACCGGGAGCCCCGCTGAATCTATCAAGAGGATGAGTGTGATGGTGAACAGCAGTGATTCTACTCTTTCTCTTGGGCCATTCATTCACCAGTCCAATGAACTGCCTGTCAACTCCCACGGCAGTTTTTCCCACTCACACACTCCTCTAGACAAACTCATAGGAAAGAAAAGAAAGTGCTCACCCAGCTCGAGCAGCATCAACAACAGCAGCAGCAAACCCACAAAGGTTGCCAAAGTGCCAGCCATGAACAACGTCCACATGAAACACACGGGCGCCATCCCAGGGGCACAAGGACTGATGAACAATTCCCTCCTTCATCAGGTAGGAAATGGACTGTGAGCCCCATGGGAGTGCCCATTTCTTCTCCCTTAAGATCTTTTGCCAGCTCAGAAATGTGTTTGGTTGGGTTGGTTGGTTTGTTTGTAAACAGATATTCAGCTTCATGGTGTCTTTTAAAAAAAAAAAAAAAAAGTTCACAGCCATAGGAAGGTAAAACAGGCACTTCTGCCAGCATCGGGCATGACAGCAAAATCGTAATTGGAGGGGCATCCCTTTATGAAATAGCCAGTAATGTGTTATCCCAATGCTGTGAAGTGTGTGCCATTCGAGGCTTTAAGGAAGGAAGCAGGCATCATTTCCTGGATAGTGGTTCTTTAGTATGTTCCACTGAGGAAAGCTGCGCTAAAATCAAACTGATCTAGAAAGGGGTAATTTAAGATTTAAAATGAGGCTGGGCGCAGCGGCTCACGCCTGTAATCCCAGCACTTTGGGAAGCTGAAGCAGGTGGATCACTTGAGGTCAGGAGTTCAAGACCAGCCTGGCCAACATGGTAAAACCCCCGTCTCTACTAAAAATACAAAAATTAGCTGGGTGTGGTGGTGCACGCCTGTAATCCCAGCTACTCAGGAGGCAGAGGCAGGAGAATTGCTTGAACACAGGAGACGGAGGTTGCAGTGAGCCAAGATCGCACCACTGCACTCCATCCAGCCTATGAGACTATGTCTCAAAAAAAAAAAAATTTATTATTTTTCCCTCTCAAAAGAATTTCAGATATTTTGGTTAAATCTCACCCCGTATTTTCTCTTCCCGTTTTTGAGGGAGGCAGGAAAACAGGATTCAGTATGGGCATAGCAGAAGACTGAAGTCTCATTCCAAGCTCATAGTAAAAAGAAGTCTGCATATGAACCCATCAGTAGAGAAGTGGCTAAGTGGTTGTGGGATTCATAATTAACCATGACTTTCTCTCTTAGGCTGTATTTTTGTCTCGTCCCAGCTCTTCTGCCTGTTACTGACCTCACCTGTAGCTGTTTCTTCCAGCTTCCTTTGCTCTAACTTCCAGCTCATCTCTCATCTTGTTATTTTATTCATCAGGATATCTCCTCACCTTGCTTACGAACAGGAATTTCAGCAACATCACCCCAGAGCCCTGACTTAAAATGTGAGGCTCTTTTTCATGGTTTTTTTTCCCCTTCCTCGTCTTCAGAACTTAACTCAAATGCCAGCCAGGTTAGGACTTTTTCAGAAAATACCAAGAAGTTTCTTAGTATTTTCTTAGTGTGATATAATTTTCCTCTAATATTTGGGTGAATTAACACCCAATGCCAAAGGTATGGGGAAAATATTTGTGAATTTAACTAGCTGCATACATTATGGGTTATTATATGTTGTTTGGCATTCTGATCATGGGATTCCTGGACAAATGAGAAGTTGCTTTTCCTTCTTGGTTTGTAGTTACTCATTACAGTTTATAAGCATAACAGTCCAATATAAACACAGAAGACATGGTGTACTCGTTCTTCAACACACCGTCTTTGAGAGAGACATGATCCCCACGGGAGGGGCATCCCATTGTGCTGTAATGTCCATCTCACATCTATATTAGTGAGCACACTGCCTTCATTTAGACAGGAGTGTAGATCTTAATGCCCACAAGTAACAAAAAGGACAGAAGGGGGCCAGGTGGGGCACAGCAGAGATTGACAGTGCCTACTAGAAATCGGGGGACATGGAGCGGCTGCTTCCAAACATTTGTTACCAGTTTTAAAGAGAGGCTGCAGATCTGGACTTGCATGTGAAATTTAGTCGAGATGTGTGTGTGTGTGTGTGTGTGTGTGTGTGTGTATATACACACACACACACACACGCTTTTTTTTCTCTTCTTAAATCTGGTATAGCCTATGTATCTGTGGGCCATCTTTGGCTCATGACCTGCCATTTTACCACCTTTGATTTTTACCATGTAGTGCCACTGTGTCTTACTAGAACAACGCAGACAGCCTAACTTTGGGCTTTTTCCTTAAAATCAGTTTCCACTTAAGTTTGTGTTTGAGAGAGATTTTCTCTGTGCAGAGGAATACTTTTTATTATGCTGTACAAATCCTGGGGCAGGAGCGGGGCTGCTTGCTTAGAGATCAAAGGATCATTGAACCCCAAGAAGTATTGCACATTTTTATGTCTTTGTTCATTTATCGTATAGCTTTCATAAGAATCTCAAAGGGACTTGTGACCCCAAAATGCTTTAAAGAATGCTGCAGTTACAAAAGTAGGGACCTCTACTTGCTGTTCCTTGTGGAGCTGCCTTTAAAACAAAAATAACTGGGCTAGTTGAAGTTTTCTAAACAAGGAGATGAAGAGTGGGACATGCTGGGAAGCCTAGGAGATGATGGGGTTGGGTAGGCACCAAGAGTCTGTTCATGGCCTCTGCTACCAAAGATGTAAAAGCCCACTGTGAATGCCAGTTTCCTCCTCCCCAGCATGGGCACTGCCTTGAGTGCGAACTGTCACACCTGTGTGTGCTGGTCCTTGACCTTGTTCCCTTCTCAGTTAACAACCTGGAATACCTTCAAGGACACAAAATCACTGGAATACCTTCAAGGACACAAAATCAGTAAATAAAACCAACAGGCAAACATAAGAGCCTTTTCTCTAAGTTAGAAACCCAGGCCTGCATGTCTTCTAGCCAGTTGGCTAGAAGTGAATCTTGTGCCAGTAGTGAAGGCATTTGAAAGCTAAGACCAAAATCTATAGCTGACTGTTCCCGGTGTCTGTCAGTCAATGGAGACTTTAGTAGCGTGCAGCCTTTGGAATATTCTTGTTTAGAATCAATAGAGTGCAGTGTACAAACGCTTACTTACCTTTTCATTATTTCCCCACCCCCTCTTTTTTGAAAGCCAAAGGCACGTCCCTGACAGCTGAAAATAGCACGGGGAGGAATAATGCGGACACTTTTGAGGACAAGTTACACCTCCACTCAGCACTCTGGACTCCACGATGCCTTTGAGTCTGTTTTCCCAACCTCCTGTGGGCCTCAAGGGTAGAAACCTGCCAGGCTGTTGTTTTAACGAGGATTTCCCTGAAGCTGTGTCTCTAGCAGTGAGTACTCATAAAGGACACTGGATCAAGTTCAGCCACCGAATTGCTTTTATCAGTGTTAAAGTGGTCTGGACTGCTTGCTACCAATCTGTGAGAAGTTTTCGTTTTTGTTTTGTTTTTAACTTGCAGTATATCACGGAGCCACTCTTCAAGTAGATTGGCTGGGCAAAAGAATGTTTTGACAAGAACGTTACTGTAGACCTTTCTCCCTCCTTCCTTTTACTACCTTTTTTTTTTTTTAACACTGTCATCTGTAGGTCACTCTCCAGCAGTTAGGCACCTTAACTGGAGACCAGAAACCTTCCAGAGAGCAGAGGGCTGCATCCCGAGCAACCCTCTGAGGAAGGGAATTAGGCTTTAGATTTTGATAGCAGTGTTCCAGGAATGAAATACAGATGTCAGCCCAAGGCACCATAACAAAATAGCCCAGCCTTTTGAGAGTAATTTGGGAAAAGAAGCTGTCAGAAGTTTCTAACTTACAAACTGGTTTGAAATTGTTGATGCCCAGACAGCAAGTATAAATCATTTTGGAGGCTTACTTTTCATGATACAAAAGCAATTCTGTGTGATTTTTTTTTTTTTTTTTTTTTAAGAAGAAAGAAAATGCAAGCTAGTTTTGAGAAAGGAAGGCCAAATTGGGTTGGGGGAGGGTGGGAGTGAGGAAGTTAAAATCACTATAGGGAGAAAAAACTTTTTTCAAGATTTCCAAAGAGATGAAATTTTCTTAATCCTTTAAGTTTTCATAGTAAACAGTATGGCAGATTGGGTTGGTTGTCCTACCTGGTCTATTTTTACAAGTCACCTTTTAAAGTGACATTATTAGATACACTTAAATGTTTCCAAGGCACTCTCTGCATTACCCTTGTTTTCCTCTTTGGATACTGTCCTGGGACTAAGTGTAGATTTCCGCTTCAAGCACTTCTGGCATTGTGTGTTTTTGTATGCACTCCCTTTCATGCCACTGCAGATGTTTATTTGGATGTGGTTGGGGACGAGAGCAGACACCAAGGGAAGGGAGTTGGAGAACATGTAAGTCCTGACCTGAAGGTCTTTTGTGATGCGTGTATAGGATTGCCCTGACACACACCCTCCTTTCTTGGGATTATACCAGCCATCTTCCTCAGAGTTTTGGAGCCCTCTAGGATATTTTTTCTAGTACCCCACCCCCCACCCCTAAAGAACTTAATATGTTAAAACAGCATTGCTTGGAGAAGGTGTCATTGAATTCGGGGATGAGCCGGAGCCTTTAAATGGGTGCTTCCATCACTACAGGCTCCTGACACGAGAACCAGGCACTGTTGCTTAGAAGAACACACAAAGTTGCCGAACACAGGGTAAAATTTCCAAGGCGCTGATCATTTCCCTGGCCAGGGCCTGATGAGAGCCAGTCAGTACATTCTTTTTTTCCTACAGTTCTTGGGTTTCAAACTTCAGTTTCAGGGAATTTCAAGTCAACAACAGGTAGAATGAATAAACTTGGTTACCAGCCTAATAATGTGAATTGCTACAGAATTATTCTTATTATGTAAGAAAACAAAAACTTTATGCAGATACTTTAGCTATAAATTGATGTAAAATACTGATTTTTTTTAAAGGAAGGAGAGAACAGTGTCTTGTTCAATTATTATGCAATCAATCAGTAAATGTTTTTAAAATGATACTACAGGAGAGCTTAGTAAGGAGAGGGCATGGATGGGCCAGTTTGGTATAGTTGGGAGAAATCAGTCTGGTTTCCATCCCAGTCGGGGAAGAGAGAGGAGGTGAGAGGGAATCAGAACATACCTAGTTGATTCCTTGGTGACAAGTGCAATGGGGTATGGGTAGAATTTATTTTCAGAGCCAAGAGGACTGGATGGTTATAAATAAAGTTGCCTTTAGCAATGGAATTTACAGACAGATCATGTTGTTCCGAAAGATGTGAATAGGATCCACGATAACAAGTTGATTCAGACTAATGTAGATATTTAGATTAGCAAGTATTGAACATTTGATTTCTTAGACTGAGGTTTTAATTGAATTTCATTATGTCTCCCGGTAATACACAGAGCATCGGGATTAGGAAATTAGCCATTTCGGATTCTGCCTGCCACAAACAGACCTATTCTAAACAGTGCTATTAAATTTTAGACTGTTGTTCAAATATTTTATTTTCTCCTACACTACTTTTTATGATGATGAATAATTAAGACCATTTAAAACACGGGAGTACAAGTATTTTTTTTTTGAATTAAATTAACTTGCAAAAACCAAATTTGCAGTGGTTGGGTTGTTTCTAGACAGACTTTGGTATCAATTTAAAACCAAGATAATTTTTATATTCTTTCCAATAGAATTTCATGACAACTCCTGCAGTTTTCTTAACCTACAAAAAAAAAAAAAAAAGTGCTGCAATGATGAACAAAGAATTATACAAAACCTACTTTTGTATCTTTATTTTGGAATTTCTTGTTCTATTATAAATATGGAAGTATCCCTATTTCAGAAGACATATTTTGTTAAAAATGAATTGTACATATTTAAATATGTATTTTTGCACAGGTCTTTTTTTCTGATATCCTGTTTTGGTACAATTGAGATCATCTAGTATTTATTTATTAATTAATAAAAGTAAATACCTTTTTATAATTTGAAGTGGTTCACTGCCAAGCCAATAGTTCTAGAACCTGCCTCCTTTACAGTTTTAAGGGATGCCTCTGTTCTGTGAAAAGTCTTTGTCCCTTTTAGTGTCTCGGGAGTGGATTCATACAGATGAAGTGGGCATTGCTTCTTCCTGGTTGCCTGGTTTCCCGATAGACTACATGTAACTAAGTGACACACTGCTTTTCTTTTGTTAGTATTTTATGTGTGAGAGTATGTGATTGCGTGTGTGTGCGCCTGTGTGTGTGTGTATCCTCTGAGCACATCTATGTTAGTATGTGATGTGGTTTAAAACTAATGGAAAAAACTGAAAGTGCCTGAAACTAGTTTTAAGCTTAGACAGAATCTCTTTAAAAAGACTTGAATGTTCAGTTGAACTTTTGGAGTTTGCTTTTTCCACCTAAATATTGTTTCTAAAATTTTAGGGGAGGAGTTGAAAACTACCAATGCTGGTAATTTTATAAGGTATTTTAAAATTAAGACCTCTTGGTTCATAGTAATTCAGTTGGTGATGGATAGCCTGGTGGCACCAAGGGTTACAGATCTTTTTGTCAGCCAGCAACTTACACGATGTGTCCGTTTTGTTATTCACTCATGAAATACAATTTAAAATATTTAAAATATTTTGTATTCCAAAAATATAATACAAAGAAGTACCTCTGAGAACATTGAAAAAATGGATAATTTGAAAAAATGTAACTTATAAAGGCAGCTGTCTTCCTGCAAGAGTTCTGTTGCCAAGGAATTTCTTAATGTCGCTCATTCTGTCCAGGGGGTTTGGGGGGATTGGGCTTTGAAAAAATATTGTTAAAAGTTTGTTTAGCAGAAAATAATCATTTTTACATTTTGTGCAAAACATTTTACATTTTCAGATAATTTAAATGAGCACTACATACTGTCAGTGTGAATGTAGGGCCTTGAAAGCATTTTGCTTTTTTTTGTTTTTTTTTTTTTTTTTTTTTTTTGAGCTTGGTTATAAAAGCAATCTCCTGTGTTAAAAACGTGTGAATAGTTTCATAATTTGTACACATAATCAAGAGCATCTCAGCTGGACTTTGTGTTGGCTGCTGTATAGAACATGAACAAATGTCAAGGGATAGAAAATTACTTTGGATATTTAAAAGAGAAGAAATATATAGTCTATTTGTTTTGTAACAAGTTTCTGTAAATAAAATAATTTATACTATTTATAAGAAAAGGTTGTGCTTTGCTTTATAAGAAATTAGCTTGTGGAACAAACATGTTACTAAACGGGCAATAAAATTAGGACTTCTCAATAAATAAGGTTGGCTGCATGAAATATTTTACATGTTTCTGCCTCGTGATACTAAACCCTTTCAGTCTACTCTGACTTTTCATCACTTTTGGCATTGAACACCCTTGTGAAGCCCCTTCAGTTGAGCCTTCCTCTTATATAAGCTAAATACTTGTAAGGCATGGGGATGTTTCCATCTGGGGGCACAAAGCTTTGCTTTGGATAAATTAGTAACTGTGTAAACTGTGAACATTACTGTATTCTGGCCTTGCATGTTTGTGAAGGAAACGAGGAAGTTGATGGATTGAGAAACACATTCTGTTTGTACTTAGGTGCAAATTTGATGACATGTAGTTTTGGTTTAAGATAAGCTTTTTATCCAGACCTGGTCTAATCTCTTCCTTTCTTTTACATACCTCCCTTACTGGCAATACAAGTGCATTTTAGTATTATTTGGAACACAGCATAATCATTTACCTCTAGAAATCCAGACATTTTTACTGTTTGCAAATAAATCATTCTGATAAATTATTTTTGTTGCTTAAGAGGAGCAACTGCTTTGTGTGTTAGCAAGAATGTCCATACCTGATATGAAAGTCATGTTGGCTTCAGTTCCTACTGCTCTATGGACTTCCCATTCCCTCCTTACTTAAGTCAACCACCCACTCAGTACTTTCCACAAATCTAATCATGAGGTGCTCTCTGTAGGTAAATCCTTTCACTATGGCTGTCCTCAAACCTCCCAAGAAAAGGTTCAACTGCTCAATCTCTTACCCTTTTTAATTCCATTCCCTTGCAGGTATCCCGGTCCTGCATAACAAGATGATCCCAACTCAAGGAAAGGGGTTTAGCAGTGTTGGATCTTGGTGTATGTGGGATTTCACCAGGCAGAAAGGCAGACAAGAGTAAGATTCTAGGCAGAGAAAGCAAATGCGTCGAGCATGGGTATGAAGATGTGAGGGATAGAGAATAATTCTGCAGAAGTTTGCTGGATGGAAGAGCCTTATAGGGTTAGAGAAGCTGGTGTCAGACTGTCAAGGACTTTGAATGTCATGGGGCTTCTCATCCAGGAACACATGGGATCAGGCTTAGATTAACCCAAATGTAACTGTCAGAGCCCAGAGATATTTCATGGTCCAGTCTTAGCGCACTGTGCAGCTGCCAAAAGTCAAAGCCATTCAAATCTGTACTGAAAACTGTGGAAAAGCAAAGGAGCACTTAAGTTTCTTTCCCCATCTCTTGCATTCTCACTCTCTTTTGCCTCAAAGATCTGTCTTTACCTGCCCCTGTCCCCAGTCCTAACAAAAAGCACTCCCCTAAATCAAGTCTAAGTTCTTCTCCGTTCTCATTCCTTTCTTAGTCTCCTCTTTCTCGTAAGAAGTTCTTGCTCCTGTTGTTAATGGAAGTTAATTAGTCTTTCACCTTGTAAGGCTGTAATTCTTGGCACTTGTTATCCTGATTTTCTACATCCAAAACCCATGGACCAGAATATCTCTTAGGAGGTAAGGGAGAGTGAGGCTATCAGCCAAAGAAAAAGTCTCCAGGGGGAAGGGGAGAATCACTTATAATTTAATACTTTGTCAAAAAAACATCTCTGCCATCTATGGCCCTTCAATAGCAATGGAAGAAGAATCAACAGGTGAGAACCTCGGGAGAAAAGTAAGTTACAAAGCTGTTGTAATCCAGGTAAGAGCTATTAAGTTTCCAAACGAAGGCTGACTGTGAGGATAACTGATACTGATTTCAGAAATCTTTAAAAAGTGAACCAACAAGCCTTGAGGTCTAATTCTGTTCAACATTAAAGGGAAGAGTGAGTCTAAGAAGACTTTAGGTTTCTAGCTTGGCCAAACCAGTTGAGTTTTAAGTGAAATGTGCGATATGGCAACAGAGAAGGAAAAAGACATAACGATAAATTTGAGCTGCTGGTGGGAAATTCTGGTTTAGTGCCCAGCTGGCTGTACAGGCTGCATGGACCTTAGGAGGGAGGTTTGGGCTGGAAAATAAAGATGGAGAGTTGTCTTTCACTTTTTAGATGATCAATGAGGTCATAAGGGTAGATGAGTTTACCTGGGAAAATTAAGTAGCTATTCGATTTGGCTATTACGTTAAAATAATACTTCTCTAGTTACGTAGTTAATACGCCAAATACTGTGCCAAGCATTTTATATACATCCTCTCTTTTACTAAGCCCTCATAGGGCAGGTATTTTGATTCCAATCATACTGATTGGAACTCCTAAGAAGGTGTCTTGCTTAAGGTCCCACAATGAATAGGTGGCAGATCTAGGGTAATTCATGTCTGTCAGAACAGTGATTCTTAATTTTTCCCCTCCTCAGGCTCCAGGAATCACATGAAGTTATGGATCCTGTCTGACCGAGGCACAGGCACACCACATTTTTATATTCCGCTTCCAGGATATCAAAAACCTGAAGCCTATCCTCCATGGCCCAGAGAGAAAACCCAGGATAAAACCTTGGAGAAGACTATTTTTGTGAAGACAAATGGAGAAGAGCATTAGAGTAAAAAGAGAGGTAAGGGAAGGCATTGAGATGGTTTACAGGGTTAGATGTTTTGAGTCGATTCCATTATGCATCTACCTATTTAGGTAATGGTTTATTATCCTGCTGTTTTCTCCAGGATAATTGGAACAGCATGTATTGGGTGGGTGGAAAAGTTAGAACTTGAGCAGGGAGATTGCCAAAGAATTAAGAGTATGAGTGAAGATGTGGCTGAGTGATTGATGATGGTCTGAATTGGGTATTCAGGGAAGAGAACTAGAAGCCCACCACTAGAATCTGTGCAGGTGCTCTTAAGACATTGGTTTGATTGGAATTGCCTTCTTGTTAGGTCTTAGGAATCTCCTTCCAGGTAACTTTTTCTATGATTAGACAATTGATTTGTTCAGGGTCACAGAGCAAACTCCACATTTAATTCCATATGGCCAATAAAAGTGAGGGGTTACAAGGTGAGATCCAAGGGCCAGAGTTATCAAAGTGATGCAGCACTTTTAGGAATAGGACAGGGAATGGAGGAATTGGAATTCCAATATTATTTTCAAAAGCAGAACTGGCCAGAGGAATTGGAATTCCAATATTATTTTCAAAAGCAGAACTGGCCAGAGGTGCTTGTGATTCCTGGGTGGAAACCATGGCAGTGGACAGAAGCAGCATGGAGGAAAAGAGCACTGGAATTCAGGCTGAGGAACTGTGAAGTCAAGGGTGTTGTATAGGTTGTCCATTTCAAATTAGTTAGGGTTGCGTGGTTCTGGGATGATCTGCATGAAGAGGGGAGAGTGACTTGGAGATGTGTGATTGAGGACAGTGAGCACAGTGCTTTGATGGTGTTGGTGGGTTATAAGCAGCTTCAAAGAGAAGACATTTTGAATGAAGGTGGAAACATAACAGCCAGGAGAACAAGCAAAGGACTAGGAAATGGTGAACTTCATCTTGGCCCCAAGTTCCTGAGGTGCACATGAATAAACAGCCTCTAACCCAGAGGCTTTCAAGAAAAGCAGAGTCCTCAAAATCCAAAGGTAAGAGTTTCCCCACATTGATATTACACTAATTACACGTATAACAGTACTTTGGAAAAGCACAGGTCTCTGGTCACCTCTGAAAGGCAAAGTTGGTAAGGTTGTCAGGGTGTCACCTGTTGGTAGTCTTAACTAAATGGTCGCTTCAAGGGATCTCAGGATGGAAAGGGGATATATAATGGTTGGATTAAAGGCTCATCATTGATTAGCAAATTGTCCCTTTTGTTTCTTAAACCCAATTTGTACAGGGAAAGTTATGCCACTATAAGAGATTTTTAAATGAAAAAAAAAAAAAAAAAAAAAAAAAAGGTTATACCCTTTGACCATGTATGTCAAGGTTAAAATGGCCTGATCAGACTGCTACAAATTCCTGATAGCCTTTGTGTTCCTTCAGAAACACAAGCATAATGCAAATCTGTGGCTCTATAGCTTTGAAACCAAAACTAGTGATGATCAGAGCTTTTCATGTTATCCAGATGGGGATTTTACCTCACTCCCCCGTTGCCACTGTGGAGGCCACAGGTTTGTTACCAGCAACTACAAGTTTATGTAGCATTGGGAAGGCCAGGGATTATCATAGTTCCCTCCACCCTTTTTCCCCATAATCATGGGGGCAGATATTTCAACTGTCAGCTGTTCATCTTCTTAAAAACATTAGGTTAACAGCAGCACCAAGGACTAATTCAGAATATGAAATTACAGAAATGATTTGCTAATGATTAGTAGCCTTTTATCAGTTAATGTTTGGTCAGGTTATAAAAGACCAAATGTGTTCAGTCACAAAATCCTAAGTGTATTGGGTATTGCATGCTTAGTGATCAAGTTGTAGGCATCCTTCTAGCCATCTGGGGCAGGTAAAAGTTGGGTGCTTAACAAAAGTGGTTTTTAGACTGTTTCTGTCCTAAGAGACACTGTTATTTAATAACTTAAAAATTGACCTAAAGCTGTTATTTCTAATACAGGAAATAGATTACCATAATTTGACATAGCTTTAAAATATTTATCTCTTACTGGGTAGATTTGCTATAAAATCAGATTTTACTGAGGTAAGAGAAACTGGCATTTTTGCTTTAAAAATAATCACAAAAGATAGTTTATTCTGGTGATATCATTTCACACTAGGATAGTTAATTTTGACTGAAACCAGGGTTAAAAATAAGATTGTTTCCAACTTCAAAAGAAAACATTTACCAACATGAAAAAGGAACTATGTATAACTGTTTTAGCATCATTTCATAACCTTATTTTCATATTGTGAAGTACCCTTCTTGAATAAAAGCAGAAAACAAGCTGTATCAGTTAAAGCTACTAGAGACAGGATGAAGGTTAAGAATTCTTTGGGGCCGGGCGCGGTGGCTCACGCTTGTAATCCCAGCACTTTGGGAGGCCGAGGTGGGCGGATTGCAAGGTCAGGAGATCGAGACCACGGTGAAACCCCGTCTCTACTAAAAATACAAAAAATTAGCCGGGCGTGGTGGCGGGCGCCTGTAGTCCCAGCTACTCGGAGAGGCTGAGACAGGAGAATGGCGTGAACCTGGGAGGCGGAGCTTGCAGTGAGCCGAGATCGCACCACTGCACCCCAGCCTGGGTGAAAGAGTGAGACTCCGTCTCAAAAAAAAAAAAAAAAAAAAAAAATTCTTTGGATAGTTTCTCCTAGCTCAAGCTTGTCCAACCCAGAGCCCACAACAGCTTTGAATGTGGCCCAACACACATTTGTAAATTTTCTTAAAACATTATGTGGTGTTTTGTTTTGAGCTCATCAACTATCCTTAGTGTATTTTGTGTCACCCAAGACAATTCTTCCAGTGTGGCCCAAGGAAACCCAAAGATTGGACACCCCTGTCTTAGTTGATTAACACAGGAGGCTGTTAATCATCAACCTCATATGTACAATATTGGGGGTAATACAGGGATAACAAACTCAAATGCCAGCAGGGGCCAGGCAGACAGGCAGTATATATGAACACACTGGGTGGACTGGGGCACACTGGAAAACACGCTATGCTTGTCGCTCAGCTTATTGGAGCCTGAGTCCAGAGTTAGCCTCATCTATCCTTTTTCCAGAGAAGCTAGATATGTGGTTTTTAAACTGTCAACTTTTATGTGGTAACTATAAATTTTTTTCTTGGAAAAGTATTTAGGGTGTGTCAGTTGCAGCCTGTGGGTGACCAACTGCAACTTTGTAGCATTCAGAAGCCACCTTTGCATTCCTGACTAGCTTTGGTTTTCTGTAGAAAACCAAAAAGCTGAGGTTTTTTCCTTCAAGAAATATGTTTTCTAGATAAGCATTTTTAGAAATTCATAGGTGGATATTCTTAAATACTTTAGGCATATTCCGCATTTTAAAAGCCTCCCCTCCACCATATAGTGCCTACAGGAAACTCCTTTCAAAACAGAGCTCTGGCCACATTGCTTTCCTTGGCATATAACCAATGGCTCTTCTTCCAGCGATGAGAGCTGCTGTCTCTATATTTTGCCATTAATTACCTTCTAATATTTTGCCATTAATTACCTTGTGATAGGGCTTTGATTTCCCAACCTATTATTTTCATAGTCTACTGAAGAGTTTTTATCATGAAGAAATGTTGAATTGTATCAAATTATTTTCAATCAAATGAGATCATGTGTTTTTTTCTACTAATATGTTAACAGGGATCATTCCCATCAGTAAATGTTCTTTAAAACGAAAAAATTCAAAACTCTTCTTTCCTTCCCCTGCCTTTTACAGTAAAATGCCATTTCCCATTCTCTTCTGAACTCACCTCTACCAAAACTGCTCATTAAGGTCACTAGCTGTCTGTCTTTTACTTAAGCCAAAAAGCCTAGGTTCTCCTCTGACAAATTTTCTCCCCCTCATCCTCCTCACCCCATTCTAAATCTTTTAGCAAATCCAGCTGCCTGTATAATCCATGCCACCAAATGCCATAAGTGAGACTTAAAAGGTAAGCCAAATCCGCACTTAAAATTGCCAGTGACTTTCCCTGTCTGTCTTTCTTCCCTCCATATGTTCACGGGCTCTCCCTCTTTTTCACTTAAATGTCACCTTACCATAGAAGCCTTCCACAGCACCCCAGAAGAGAGCCTATACCCTGTATCTCTATCTATCTATCTGGTTTTATACTTCTTATAGCACTTATTCCTGACACACTGAATAAAACTAATATAGTTATAAACTGTTTCAAACAAACAGGGGAACAACTAACTTTTGTCTTCCTCACTGCTATTATTACTATGGTCCTACTTTTGGAAAAAAGATTCAGTTTGCCAATACTTACGTATAAGGTTTTAGAAAACTAAGATAAGCCTTGGTAGATTCTGTAATCCAGGTTATGTCAGCTTCCTAAAAAAGGGTAACTTCCTGCCGGAAAGCTTATTTTATTTATCATCTTCTATCTTTTGTATACTAAGTAAGTGGGAGACACTGTTTAATTGTAGGCCACTATATAGTATGTATGTACTCTTATTCCTAAAATCGGGAAGCTTAAAGGTAAGAGATTTAAAGGTAAGCGATAATGGGCTGTGTCACCATCCATATTTTACTGATGAGGCAGTCAGGATCTGAACCTAGCTGAACCCGGCTGCAACGTTATGCTATAAACCAGATTTTCATTAATGAATAATTCAAGTGACATTATTTTAATGTAAGTGGACCCCATTCTAGAAGGCCTATGTGTTTAAGAAAAAATAAATGGAAAGAAACAACAATGCAGTATTTATTTTATACAGTTGACCTGGGCACATTGTGAAGTAAGCTATAAAAATTCCAAATAATTATCTCTAAAGCAAATCTTTTTTGTTACATGGCTTTACATATTAATTACTCTGGAAAGTTTTTGAACTCTGTTTAGTAGCAGATCTCCTTTCTTGATAGTTTCTTGGTACTGCCAGTTCTTGCTATCAGGTCTATAAATAAATTCAAGAAAAAATGAATTATTTACCAGTCACGTTATTCCATGACAATAGTTGACCTACTTTTAAAATTTAAGGCACTTAAGATTTAGGAATGCCCCTTATTCTGAGCAGTGTAACAAATGATACACAAAATGAGAGTACCTGTTGGTTTCTACTATTTCATTCACTTTATCTATTTTGCAGTGTAGTCTCCCAGCAGCAATAAACCTGGACAGTTCCCTAATTTAGAGAAAAAAAAAAAAATAACAGAATTAGCTTTATAGAAAATTCTTAGAAAAATGCAAACTGCATTAAAATAGTCTTAAATTTGTAACATTTAGCTTCCTTCAAGCTTGTTATTGCAATATACAGTAGTTGAGGTAGTCCCTGGTGTATTGCAGGCTTTAAGTCATCATCTACTAGAATAAGCATGATCCTAGAAGTTCATATTCAGAGAGAAAGTAGATCAAACAATGAAACCATATGTACTCAGAGAAAAACTGTAGGTTAGGAAAAATTAGGGACCAAAACTGATAAAACAGTAAACTATTTTAAACAAAA
This sequence comes from Nomascus leucogenys, assembly GCF_006542625.1. Classification (NCBI taxonomy): domain Eukaryota; kingdom Metazoa; phylum Chordata; class Mammalia; order Primates; family Hylobatidae; genus Nomascus; species Nomascus leucogenys. The sequence goes on along the minus strand of NC_044401.1, from coordinate 76,520,454 downwards.
GACCTAAAACAAAATTATGGAACACAGCCCATGGGTAAACACGTCAACAGCAACAGTATTTACTAAAACAAGAACCCTTTCCCTCTCTAACATATCTTAGTCTAAACAAGTGGAAGGGGAGAAATGATGTAGAATTATTGCTTTGCCCATTTTAAAAAAGGGGATTTCATCTAAAATGTAACTTTTTAAGGGAGAAAAAAAGAACAAAGAATCCATGACGACAACCCAGATTTAAAATTCTTAGGTATTTGGGTAACAACAACTAGATTAAAATTCTTAGGTATTTGGGTAACAACAACTAGAGCTCAGTGGTACAAACTTTGCCTCTCAAGCTGGTCTTAGAACATGAAGGAAAAAAAAACTGAACAATTCAAATACTACCTGAATTCAACTACTACCTGAAAGGTACCAGTTGCCTTGCATTCACTTGTCATCAAGATGACTTAAGGAATACTGCAGTGTGTGCCCCTAATGAAGGCTTTATCTCCATATTACAGTTAAAATACTGAAGAGGCATAACCTGACCAAGGCCACAGAGCTGGAAAAAGAAGCAAAGCCAAGCCCTTTTTCTCATGCACTGCTCACAACAAGCCACTCCTTCCACTGACTCATGAAAAACACACTCATACTGCCCAGCCAGCACCCTAATGAACAACCCTCTTAGAGTGGTCACCAGACTTCAATTGCACAGACTAGAATTCAGAAATGGAAGAAAACCTTGGGATACCAGCCTTCCATTTTGGTAAGGATCATTTAAAAAATGTGTTGGTGTCTGAAACCTACTTTGAAGTGTTTAAAAAACATAAAATGTATAGATTATAACAAGCAAATATGTTAAAATGTACTGTACAATTCTTTACAATTTTATGGATGTTTGAAATTTCAAAAATACTAAAAAGAGAATGGTCTTATTTAAAAGAAATGCATCTTCATTTAAAGTTTCCACTGCGGACCATTGAAAACACCATGAACATTTAACATTTAAAAACACCTACATGTGGGAGCCACTGATCTAGATACCATCCGGACATCCCATATTGTGTATGTCTCCTCCCCAACTCTACTCTCACTACCCTCGTCCACGCCACGTTAACATCTTCTCCAAAAGCTACTAAACGGCACAACTGGTCTCCCTGCCACCTTACTCTATATAAGACACTGCATAGGACCATGTAACTTGGGCTCAAAATCTTCCAACGGCTCCCTATCAAACTTAAAACTCAACTCAAGCTCCATTCCATGACCTACAAAGCCCTACACAAATCATCACCTGCCTAACTCTCCATGTATTATCCTCACAATCTCCTACCGCTCCCCCAACTATGCTGGAGCCACACTGACATTTTCTGTTCCTACAACATCCAAGCTTATTCCTGGCTCAAAGCCTTAGCCTTTTCTATTCCCTTTTCTGCATGCAGAAGGACTCCATATGGCTGACTCCTCTCAATTCAAATCTCAGAGCAAACCTCACCTCCTCAAGCATGCCACATGTAAGGACAGCATTTTCTCATCTCCATAGGTTCATTTCTGTGCGAAATCACCTTTTATATTTATTTGCTTCCTTGCCATCTCTTCCCTACTACTACAATGAAAGTCTGTGAAGAGGGAGCTGTAAAACAGTACCAAACATACAGTAATGAATGGCTCATTAAGTATTTGTTCAATCACTGATGCAAGTACTAAAAGTCCCACATTTAACAACCAATTTGACCAGAATTGCAGCAGCAACCTAAAAACTGGAAGGAATTATCAGAGGGAATATGACCAACTGTAAAATATCAGATCTAAGAGTCATTACCGTAGCTGCAGTGTGGTCTATAAAGAAGTAACAGAAGACAACTTTTGGTAACAACTGGTCTGATGACCTTTAACAAATCACTTAGCCTCACTACAACTCATTTTCCCATCTGTTAATGCAAGGGGCAGACATGAGGAAGTCAGAGGCAACCGGATATGAATGTTTCGATAATATTGAGAAAAAAAACCTCACCCCTCCCCGTTAAGATTGAGGGAACCAATGTAAACAAGTAAACAACTGTACAAGTTCACATATTTTAAAAGGCAACTTTAAAACTTCAATTAATATGGCATTATTCAAACTTACTGATCAATGAATTCCACACCAACACCAAACGCTTCTGCCATATAGCCAAGGGTTAATGACCTATATGATTCCAGCAGCTGACTGTATGCATGAATTCTCATTTCTCTTACATAGTATCGATAATGAGGGGCAAAAAGCCAGTCCTTTTTCATTTCCTGTTCCACAACCGCTGCAATGAATAAAATGACAAATTATAACAGACTCTCCTTTTCAGATAAAAAGATTAAAAACTAAAGCAACACTAGTTGAGTCCAACAGATAGATAAACAAGTATCAAATTTCTCACTGCCTTTCCACGTCATGTCATCAACAAACGGCAGCAACAGCAGTGCTAAAGGAGGGGCCAGGTATGCAAACATCGTCTTTAAGTAACAGGTGGGTATTCGACATCACTCTCAGAAAGAGCTCAGCTTCTAAAGGAACTTGTTCACAGATGACAAAGTTCACATACTAATATTTTAACCACGGGGAACTACTTATGCCTTAAGTAAAATAAAGTAAAATTCATTTTTTAAACAATTCTAACTGAGAAACAGCAGGTACAGTGAAAAACGATTTATACAGACCAGAAAAAAGGTATAAATCAGACATTTTCAAAAAGCAACAAAACTCAGAAGAAAGCAAAGACTGATGACTATTTCCTGTTTACTTGTTCATGTAAACAGACTGCGTAACAAAACACTATGAACAAGGTTTGAAGACAAATGATAAACTAGAAAATTTATTTATAACAATGAGTTAATGGCCTTAATCCAGAAGAGATCTTTGGAAGTCAGACAGTAAAATGTACGTAGAGTATTAATGAGCAATCCACACAAATATAAATTATTTTACTGAATAACTCCTGTATATCACTACTCTAGATAGTTATATGGCAGTGAACCAAAAGACAAGACCCTTGCTGCCACAGAAACTAAATTTTCAAAGGGCAGAGACAGATGAACAAATACACAAGATAAATCCTATGAAGAAAATAAAAGTAACATGATAGAGTGATTAGGAAGCCCTCCACTGGATTGGAGTGGACAGGGAATACCTCTCTGAGGGGCTGGCTAAGCACAGAGCAATGTAAATGACACAAAAGGCTGAAGGCAGGAAAAGCATGGTTAAGCCCAGGAACAGAAAGGATGCCAGACTCAGAATGCAAGCAGGAAGACAGCAACAGGTATGTCGAAGGTGAGCAAGAAAAGAGACTCTAGAGTATACTTATGTTTGTGATAAATAAATAAATGAATGAAAGGTCTAGAAGGATATGAAACAAAATATTAAAATCATTGTCTCAGGAGAAATTTTGTATGTGAGTCAATGTGTGTATGGATTTGGGGGTGAGGTGAGATACAAAACCTTTCACTTTCTCAGTTTATCTTTGATTTCTAAATATAGTCAGGTATTATCCAGAAAAGGATACTACTTCCTTTTCCAATTGAATTAGTTTAGAGTACATTAGTACCAAGTGCTGTCCTGCTGTCGGGGTCATTATGAAGATGAAAAAAAAAAAGCATAAGGTCTGCTCCCAGAAATTCTAATTAGCAAAGGAGGCAAACTAGGAAATTATCACAAAACAGTGTGCTAAGTTTTCGCAAGTGGGGCACACGGCCAGTAAGTATATGAAAAGATGCTCAACGAAACTAATCGTGAGAGAGAAACAAATCAAAATTACAATGAGATATCATTTCACACTCACAAAGATACCTCTAATCAAAAAGACAGAAAATAATAAGTACTGGATGTGGGAACACTAGAACCCTCACATACTGCTGATGGGAATGTCTAATGGTGCGGGCACCTGCTTTGGAAAACTGGTAGTTCCTCAAAAAGTTTATCAGAGGGTTACCATTAAGATGCAGCCATTCCACTCCATATGTCCACAGAAAAAGCTGTACACAAATCTTCATTATAGCATTACTGATAGTAGCCAAAAAGTGCAATCAGCATAAAAATCTATGAACTAATGAATGGATAAAATGTAGTATATACATACAACAGACTACCATTTGGGTATAAAACAAAAGGAAGTACTGATACATGCTACAACATGGATGAATGTGGGAACATTATAAAGTGAAAGAAGCCAGGCACAAAAAGCCACGTATTTTATGACTGCACTTAGATGATATGTCCAGAATAGGCAAATTCGTACAGACATAAAGTACATCAGTGGTTGCCAGGGGCTGGGGGAAAGGAGTAATAGGGAGTGACTGCTAATGGGTATCGGTTTCCTTTTGGGGTGATCAAGATGTTCTGGAATTATTAATATTTGCAAAACCTTGCCAATATACGAAAAAGCACTGAATTGTACACTTTAGGTAATTTTATGGTATGTGATTTATTCCTCAGTTTTTTTAAAGGAGGGGGCATACAATAAGAACCCCAGGAATGCAGAGAAGTAAAAGATTTCTTCTGACTGAGGGAAGCAGGGAAGGGCTCCATATTTGAGTTGAGTGATGACCAGGAGACCTCAAGCATAAAAAAGGGAAAAGAGCAATTCTACAATGTAACCTTATGTGCAAAAGCAACATAACTTTGTGTGTATGTATGAGAAGATAAGGCCAAGTGAGTAACTCATCATGCTGGGGAAACCTGTTCTACATTACCTGAGGTAAGTACTATGAGTTCTCATAAAGCAGCCCAATTTGTATGCATGGAGAAAGCATCCAAAAACACTGGGCCAAAACCCACTGCAAAAACATTAACAATCGTCATTTGGAACCGTCTATTCCCACTTTTCCCCAATGCTATCTATTTAACCAAACACCTTCTGAAATTTGCAGCATAAACAAGAAAAATATCAATATGAAATTTTAAGTTTTGGGAAAGACCCCTGGGTCAACTTGATGCAAGCTAATTCTTCTATCATCTTAATAGTTTGTGGTCATTATTAGGAAACCAAATAGCCAGGAAAGAAGGGGGACAAGAGGGAAAAGCAAGCAAATGTGTGTAGGCAGGATCACTACAAACTAGCTTTGAAAGAATACAATTATGTTCAACAGATTATTTTCTTAACCCATAGCCCTTGAAAATGATTTGCAAATCAGCACAGAGATTTAGCTATTTAGCTACTGATACAGAATAAACCATTGCTGAATTCAAGGTTCAATTAATCTCTACCCCAAATCACATTCAGAATTCCCTCACTTCTGTCCCCATGAAGCTCAATACTTAAAACCATTTGCTCACTTTTGCCTTACACCCCACTAAGACTCTTAACCAGGGGTCTGGCGAATATGCTCAGCAAAGGACTAGAGAGTAAGTATTTTTAGGCTTTGCAAGCTACACAGCTCTCTGTCACATCCTCCTTTTTTAAACAACACTTTAAAAATGTAAAAATCATTCTTACCTCCTGGGCCATACAGCAGACCACAATCTGATGACCCTTCTTCTAAACAAAACTGGGCAGATTAGGAATACTGATCAAAGATATGCAGCTACCTACACACTACATTTCTCAGATAGGTGAAAAATCGTCTTAGGTTATTTGCACACAGGAGCAGGAGTAAGATGAAGACAGATAATCAAAAACACCAACTCTATCCTTACCTAATGATTGGAAGAAAACAGAGTAACGGCATTCATAGAGTGAAAACAGATACTGCCGAACTGCTGGAAGACTGTGCAACACTTCAAGAATCTCTGCTCCTTTAATGACCTAGGTATTTTAAAAAACATATACAAAAAAAAAAATGTACATTTTAATGATTTGTGTATTTAAACAAAAAAACAAGTCTTTAAATTTGAGTATTAAAGTTTGGTCATTACCTTCTCCCTGAGATCTGGTCTTTCTAAGGCAATCATACTGACATAGACAGTATAAGTCACAAATGTTTTATAATCCATGAGTTCATAGGATGTAAATGTTGAAACAGTGTCAAGGAAGAGTTCGGCTGCCTGTTTGAAATCACGAATAGCCACACAATAAAGACCCTGATACACTTTTAGGCGGTTTCTCCTGTCCCAGTCTCCTCCTTCTTCTATTAAGCTGTGAAATAAAAACAGTAAGATCATAGTCTGGAAACAGACAAGGCCACGTTTTAAAAAATTTTCTGTTATTTGAAATGAGAAAACAACTTGTAACAACTTGAACCAAAAGGAAATATTTAAAATATTTTACTAAATAAGTACATCAATTATTTGACCAAGCTTACTAGCTGTAAACAAAACAGGCAGTTTCTTATATCAACTTCTCATTTGTAGCATCATAATTTAGAGAGAATATAATCCCACTGTTAGAAAGTACCTTTTGGCCTTTTCTGTGTTTCGTGTGATGAGATCATTATCCATGTAAAACAAGCCAATCCTAAGCAGATAGAATACAATATCCAATCGGTGACCCAGGGCCACAGTTTTGTCATATGTCTTGCGAAAAGCTGTCAGAGCTCCCTCCTGTCAAGAAAGCCAAGGCAATAGGTGAGAAAAGGCTACAAGTTTCCAAAAAAAAGCTATCAGCTGTCTGGGATTTTCTTCAAAGGTTGAGGGAAGAGGTAGGAGTAGAGGTACAACAAGATGGCCATTAACTGTTAACTGTTGAAGCTGGGTGATAAGTACATAAGGGTTTATTATTCTACTTTCTCTACCTGTATAAAGTATAAAAAATACATAAGAAATGCCCAAGCATATACTTAGATTCTGGAAAACAATTTAAGAAAAACATATTCACAATTGTTAAGTATTTTTCTTTGTTCTGTATATTCAATGTTTTCTCTCTTTAATAATCACAATACACTATTTCAAAATAACTTGTATCATCTGAAGGGTTTTGGAAATTGTATCTTAGTCGCTATTAGAATACGACTAAATTTGTAAATATGTAATTTTCTCTCAAAGCATTGTGGGATGTTTCCTTTGCTTTGAATATGAATAAAATAATTTATTCATACTTGGTAGTTTTCAGTATGTGTCTGCCTGGTTTGTCTCATGTAATTATTAGTTATATTTCACAAATTTATAAGGGACTGAGAATACAGCAATGGATACACCTAGCACTCAGATCTTGGTTTTTAAATACTATCCCCCACTAAAAGGAACCAGGGATCCTAGGAAAAATAGATAATTCTAGGTTTATTAGAGTGAAAATAACAGGTGAACCTGTGACATTTTGTTTTATCAGAAAATAAGACTAACAAGATATGTCAAAAGGACAAAGACAGTGTCTTGAAGAAGCCTCTGCTAACAAATTTGCAACAAACTTAGCACCATAAAGAATAAAGACTCTCATCAGTGGTAAACAGTGAATAATAAAAGCGACTGAGTCCATTAAGTATTTAGTAATACTAAATAAAATATAAAAGGAGAGTAAATAGGAGGGGGAAAGTTGTTCTTTTTGGAAGAATATTTAATAAATACAGAGGAAATACAAGAACATTTTACAACTTCCTGATACTGATTCAAGCATGTCCTTGTTGAAATTCTTCAAAACTTGAATCAAAAGTTTGAAGTTTCTCATTCATATGTAATATATTAGTCTTTAAAACCAAGCCACAAACATACAGCTTAAAAGTAAATGGAAACCACTAGCTAATTCTAAACTTTTCTGTATTTTCCAAATTTTTACAATGACCACGTCTTAAGTTTACAACTAGAAAAGAGAAAAAAACCTCGTTTTAGATACACATTACAAAACAACATTTAGGCACTTACTATGTGCTAGGTACCAGTCTAAGCTTTTTCCTATCCTTAATCCGCATTAAGTAAAAACTATCAGTACTCCTATTTTACACATGGGGAAACTGAGGGTTTCATAAATCATAATTACCGAGGTTGAAAATAGAACCCAGGCAATCTGATTCCAGAGCTCACACTATTTTTATTTTTTATATTGGCACCATGTCATTCTATACCTAAATACTTCCAGGCAGATAATTTAAAATTAAAAACATTCAAAGCCCATTTTCTTAACCACTATTACACAGTTACTCAAATTTCAAAGATCCAGTAATGGTGAGTACCCCTCTGGTGCCCTGATGGTGGAGTAAGCTGGCTGTTATGCAGAACAACTGGCCACACATTTTAAAAAAAGAAAAAAAAAGAAACTGTTCATTGTCCCAGCAATTTTGTTTCATATACTATACCCTAGAGAAACACTAGCATATATACACAGAGACATACATAAGCACGTTTTTACAGCAGCAGTTTGCTAAAGCAAAAACAGATGAAAATAACACATATGTCCAACAACAGCTGAACAGGCAAATAAACTATGCCAGAGCTAGCTCTGCAGTGGAACATTTGGCAGCAGTTAACCAGGATGAGCCAGATTTATGTATGTTGGCATGGAAAAGACCTCTTAAACATAATGCTGAATGAAAAGGGCAAACAGGACTACACTAATACACTATGATCCCATGTTCATAAAAAAAAAAAAAAAAATTCTGTAGAATTAAAAATTTCTGCAAGTATTAATTTTTTAAAAAATTGGTTCTTTTATTGAGCATTTATATTCTTTTATATATAAAGTTTTACGTAAAAAAGATTTTATGACTGGGTGCAGTGGCTCACGCCCATAATCCCAGCACTTTCGGAGGCCGAGCCAGGTGCATCACCTGAGGTCAAGAGTTCGAGACTAGCCTGGCCAACATGTTGAAACCCGGTCTCTACTAATACAAAAAAATTAGCTGGGTGTGGTGGCACACGCCTGTAATCTCAGTTACTCGGGAGGCTGAGGGAAGAGAATCGATTGAACCCAGGAGATGGAGGTTGCAGTGAGCCAAGATCACTCCATTGCACTCCAGCCTGGATGGCAAGAGCAAAACTCTGTCTCAAAAAAAAAATTACCAAAAAGTTTATATAAATGCACAATAAAAGAACTGAAAAGCCTATCCCTGGGCAGGTACAAAGTAAAGAAAGATCAACAGAACTTCAGCATTTACTATACTGTTTCTTAGTTTCTGCTAAGTATTACTCGTGTAAGGTACTAAAGACACCAGAACCAGTGCTTCCCAACCAAGTGAGAAAACTGCTGACAATGATCCCAATTTTGTAAAAGCAGTAAATAAAATTCTCTAGATACACACTTACGTTTTTATTGGCATGGGGTGAAATGGAGAAGAATAAAGCCCTAGCTGCTGTTTGGGGAAATGACAAGGCATTTCATGGAGACAACTTTTTCATCTTTACATTGATTCACTAGTACAAGTAAGCATGATTACCTTTATACTTTTTCTAAAACGAAGTTAATTTTTTTAACGAGAAACGATTATCTGGAATAGTCTCCAATTTTAGCCTATACTAACTACAGAGAGGGAAAATCATCTCTACTCACTTTGTCACCTATCCGGCAGAGGTACTCGGCCTTTGCCATCATTGCATCGCGAATTTCGCTCTCTCCTAGATTCTTCTCTGCATCTTCCAGCTCCTCATCCAAACGCTTCAACTCGTCTTCATTTGCCTTCCTCATTTTATTGAGTAGGTCCACGTCTATCTGCCAGTCGAGGGATTTGCACAAGGCTTCATAGTAAGGAGCCATGTCTAACATGCAAAAAAGAGGGATGTGTGAGTGGGGACACTTGTGCCCTCAAGTCAAAGTCTGCCCACGTATTTCATCCCCCGCCCCGCCACAAGTCATCCACCAGTCTCTTCCCCACTAACAGGAAGGCATGCGATGGGGCTTAATAATCGGCTTGGCAAAACATAAACGTATGCTGGTGGGAGGTTTGCGTGAGGGCCAATGCTGGCACTGCCAACCTCTACTAGGGCTAGAGGGAGGGCAATCCTCGGTTTGCTCTTGCCGGATTCTGTTCCAAAAGTCTTCGAACAGGGAAAGACGGTTTATACACACATACTCACATACATATGTTCAAACATTCACATTCACTACAGAAGGGCCAAAAAGAACCGAACCCAAATTTCCCTTCCACGGGCAAGCTGAACTCTCCTATAGGAATACCCCGCGCCCGGGAGCAGTCCCCAGTGACAGTAAGTCACGGGGCCTTTACGCTGTGCCTAGCACAGGGGTAAATATTAATGCCTCACGATTCTCCTCCAAGCTGCCCTTACAGGGGAAGGCGGCACAGAGAGATGCAGACCCCTCTGAGATAAGTCGAGGTCCCCCAGGGTATCCCCAAACCAAAGCAAAACCCTAAGGGCCGGAGAAGCCAGGCCTGGTCTTGTAGACCCCGTCAGAGGGATCTGGAGCTCCATCAAAAAAAGGCCCCGCAGGCTCCGGAACGCGGGGACGGCCCAGGCCTAGGCCGCTGACTCGGCGCTCGTGCGAGCCTCACTGTTATCGCGGACGGCCGCCATCAGCTCGTCGCGCACGGCAGCGTCTCCCCGGTGCTCGGGCAGGCTGAGCAGGAAGCGCAGCTGCGCGATGCGCAAGTCGGGGTTCTTGGGCAGACCCTCCTCCTCCAGGTTCTCCAGCGGCATCGCGGCGATGGGGACAGCGCCTGAAAGGAGACAACTTGGTTCCGACCGGCTGCGGCAGCGGAAGCGGGAGGAGTCGGCGAATACGCCCGGCCGCCTCCGGCCCGGCTTCCGGTCCCGTCTCCGCCGGCAGCGTCCTCTGCTGGACACCTCCGGGAACGCCTCGCTCGGCCTGGGCGCCTGCAACCTCTGCCTCCCAGCTTCAATCGATTCTCCTGCCTCAGCCTCCCAAGTAGCTGGGATTACAGGCCTGCACCACCATGCCCGGCTAATTTTTGTATTTTTAGTAGAGACGGGGTTTCACCATGTTGGCCAGGCTGGTCTTGACCTTCTGACCTCAAGTGATTCCCCCAACTCAGACTCCCAAAGTGCTGGGATTACAGGTGTGGGCCACCACGCCTGGCCTAAATTCCATCTAATGGATTTACCATAATTTACTTTCACTCTTCCCACTGTTGGAGGTGTCTTTAGGTTGACCAGAGTTTTTACTTACCTAATATAAAAACTTAGATGAAGACTTTGGATGTCCAGATCACTTCATGTTTTGCATCTTTTTCCTTAGCATAAATTCCCACGAAGGAATAATGGACAAAGGAAAGAAGGATTTTGTGACTTGGGGATATTTAATGTTAAATGGTTTTCCAAAAGAGCTGAACCAGTTTACACAGCTGCTGAAACAGGTGAGACTGCCACATCTCACAGGCAGTAGGCATCATCACATAATTTAAATATATTATTTGTTTCTATAAAAATGAAACAAGCATTTTGAAGACAACTCAAATGATAGAGAAAATATGAAGAGTAAAATAAATTACTATTAAATAGCTCTCCACCACTGCTAAACTTTTGGTGAAAAACTTTCTAAACATCTTTCATTTAGTCATTCAACAAACATGATTGCGTGGTTACAAAGTACCAGGCACTGTCTTAGGCCTCAAGGACTCAGCAGTGAAGAGCACAAAGCCCTGTCTTTGGAATTTACATTCTAGAGAAGCATAGCTTCTTTAAAACTCACCTGGGTATACTAACATGATCATTCTATACTCACACATTTCAAACTGTGTTTTGTTCATTCTACCATGTATTGTGGATATCTTGGATGACAATGGATTGACCATATAGGATTCCATTATATTTATTTTTGTTTCTTTTGTTATTTTTGAGACGGATCTCACTCTGTTACCCAGGCTGGAGTGCAGTGGGGTGATCTTGGCTCACTGCAACCTCCGCCTCCCAGGTTCAAGCGATTCTCCTGCCTTGGCCTCCTGAGTAGCTAGGATTACAGGCACGTGCCACCAAGCCTGGCTAATTTTTGTATTTTTAGTAGAGACGGGGTTTTACCATATTGGCCAGGCTGGTCTCCAATTCCTGACCTCAGGAGATCCGCCCACCTCAGCCTCCCAGAATGCTGGGATTACAGGTGTCAGCCACCACACCCGGCCCATTATTTTTCTATACCAACTTTTTCCTCATCAATCCTTAACTGTTAGTTGATTTGGGTTATTTTTGTTTTTTTCACTCATTAATATTACAGTGTCAGTTATCCGTGTACATATATATTTTCACACTTGGTTATTTCTCAATCTAAATCTCTAGACGTGCAATTGCTGAATAAGAGGGCATTGATATTTTATATTTTGATGTATTCTGTAAGCATATTATGAATTATTTTCCACAAATGATATATATATCAATTTACATTGCCTCTAATATTAAACAGAGAAACTTCAGGGGAGAAAAAGTAGTATCTTTTCCTCACCCATTGCGAGGTTCATAGCTGAGGCAACTATAATTAAAGATAGAATAGCAGAGCCAGGAGAGGTGGTTCACACCTGTAATCCCAGCATTTTGGAGGCTGAGGCAGGCAGATCACGAGGTCAGGAATTTGAGACCAGTCTGGCCAGCATGGTGAAACCTCATTAGCAGGGCATGGTGGCGCACACTTGTAGTCCCAGTTACTCGGGAGGCTGAGGCAGGAGAATTGCTTGAACGCAGCAGGCGGAGGTTGCAGTGAGCTGAGATAGTGCCACTGCACTCCAACCTGGGTGACAGTGACACTTTGTCTCAAAAAAAAAAAAAAGAATAACAGGAGAAAAGCACACAAATATATTTAATATAAATTTTAGGTGACATGAGAACATTTGGAAATGAAGACCCAAAGAAATGAAGAAATCTGTAGATTTGTAAGGTAAATTTGATGAAGAATGGACAGTTATGTAGAAGTATGATTGGTCAAAGGGGGTGTGACATCATGGCAATAAACTGGGGGACTTAGCAAGCTCTGTGTGTTCAGATTATTCTCTGTGTGCCTGTATCTTCATATATAAGGGATTTCTTTTCTTTGAGCATAGGGATAATATCTTTGGAATGAGGGTCTTATGACCTACCTTATAGAAAGTTCAGGGAATTCTTTTATAACTGGCTTCAAGCGAGAAGGGCACAGAGAAGGTGAGAGTGACCTTCCTGCTTCTACCACTTCCTCAAAGCACAAGGTGTGATATTTTGAGATTATGTGTCCTGAACCCCATCAGACCTGTCTCCCAATGTACTTTCATCAGCCATTTTAAGTTTTGCTAACACTTGGTTTTCCTTTGAATTTCTTTTACGATTGGTGACGTTAATTTTTTTTTCACATTTTAATGACCAGATATATTTTCTGTTTTATGAAATTCTTGTTTGGCTTTGTCAATTCTCTATGGAATCTTTCCTCACTGACTAGTAAGCAATCTTCATATTTTAAGGAAATTAACTTTGTTAATTTCCAAGTATCATAGCTTCCTCCCTCATTTATTTTTCTAAATTTTTAGGGGTTTTTCTTCAACATAAAAGCTTACAATGTTTAAATAGTTAAATGTATCAGCCTGTTTATATTTGTGACAAGAATTGGATATACGATCCACAACCCATGTTGAAGTATAGGGGGAAACCTGTATAAACAGTTTAAATGGTATGTGACTGGTACATTCTGGTTTCCAGTTAGTCTTAGTATGGATGCATAATCAAATTAAGGTTGCAACTGCCAGAAAATCTCAGTTGCAGGGGATTCTACGACTCTTCATTATTCCAGGTGCAAATGAGCTTCAAGGTGCACAGTGCCCTGCTGTCAGCCTCTCCACTCAGCACAGAGGAGACCAATTTCCGGTCAGATCGGTCTTATTCTCTTTTTACTATCATAACCATTAATTGCTGAGGAATCAATCGAACCCTGAACTGTGGCTGTGATTTGACTGCCCAGCTGATCAAAGCAGCTCTTTGCCCCATATTGACAACTCATTATTGAACAGTAAATTGCCCATTCCATCAATCCCTTTGTAGCCATTAACTCAATTTGACTGGATTAACTAGTTTTACAAAGACCCTTCTTTAAGCTTGAAACCTGAGGTTTTTGTAATCTCAGGGAGGAAAAATAAATGTGTATCTTCTTGGTAGATATATATCCTGCCCCATGGAAATTAAAATCTTTGATGGAAACAGGCTATGGTGAGCTAAGGGCATACATACCTTTTCTTATTTGCTCTGGTTCTAGAGTTTATTTTAAAAATCACTCTTTCTTCATTTTTTTATCTGTGTTACAAGCCCTTTGCTATTAGAACCTGGTTTTATTTCGAGATTGCACCAAGCAGGGCCCTCCTCCTTTTCAGCCTTTGTACTTTTCCTTTATGCAAGATTATATGGCTCTGAAAAGGCTGCTCTGATTTAGGGCACTGGATTCCTTCATTCTAAGCAGAGTGTCGTCAGCTCTCTGTACAGGCCCCACGGGCTGTTGATTGTGATTACTACCATGCCCACTGCATAAAACAATGTTCCTCTGAGTGTATAATTAACTTTATCTGCTTTGCTCACTTTTAATTACGTGCACTTTCAGCTTTTTCATTGAATTTCAAATACTTTATGTGCGTGGCCCTGATTATAGCTTTCCTGCATATGTCCAAGATGGGTTTGTGCAGGCGGAGTTATCTCTGCTCCTGCCAGCATCCTTCCTGTTAGGCAGTTATTGATTACACCACATAGGATGGAAAGTTTACATAGAGTGTCTGCTTGGAACGCACAAAAATTTCATGGTTATTGCAGCATCATGATCAATTGATGTAGCATGCTCATTTCTTCCTCACTAAATTACTCCTTTCCAAAAGAGTATTTTGAAAGCAAAAGAGTGCTTAGGAAATACTGTTGTTTCTGGAGCAGGGTGGGTAATTGCTGAGAGCAATATCAGTTTTCCTTTTCCATGATGAGAAGACACTTGCACAAGGCAGGGAGAGTGAAATATGTCCCCCAGGATGACACACTTCATGCAACCCCACTGTTAGCATAGACCTCTGACTGTGTGCTGGGGGTACCAGACAGAGCAGTGGTCACAAAATTTATGGGGTTCACATTCTGGTGAGGAAAGGGTAGAAAGAGACAGAGAAGCAATACACCATTAAATAAATTATTCAATTAGTGGCAAAATTAGTGAAGGCATGAATGCATGAATGGAATAGAAAAGGTTTTTTTTTTTTGATGAAGTGATATTTGAGGTTAGATTAAAATGACGGGCTTGGGTTAGGGTCATCTTTAAGGACAGTTGCTTTGTGCCAATTTCCTTAGTTCCTTTAATAATTACCCCCCTTTGTGTATAAAATAAGTGGTGATGAAGAGGCTTTTCTAGCTTGTTTTCCTCTTTGTGGTTTGAAAATCAGCACACAGTCATCTGCAGGGTGCTAAGTATACGATCCTAGGAAGATGATGTGAAAAATCAGGAACTTGCAGCTGAACCAGCACAGCCATTGAGAAGTGGCCATCCTCCCACTTCCGGTAAATTGCCTAAAATTTACATATCAATCATGTTAACCTGTCATACCTCTGGTTGCACCCACAGTCCTTCTGTAGGGCTCATCCTGGGTAGACACATGACACCCAGGCAAGCAGTTTGAACTGCAAGTGATCATCTACCTGAAGCCTACAAAGGGTCCTGGCATGAAAAGTGTTGTTCCAAAGGGAAGATCTGGGACACTCAGACTTCTACTTTTCAGAATCTGAATTAGAAACTGTGGCTAGAATCACCAGCTAGTAGTGGGTGTAGACACCATAGGGTCATGAAATAGAAGGGAGGATGTTGGAGGAGAGCAGCTGGGATCTGTCAGAGATTGAATAGCAGGCTGAAATCATGGGCAAGGAGGGGCAGGAGAAACAGAGGTACACCTTACTGAGCAAAGGAGCCCAGAGGGAATCTGAGGAGAAGCAGACAGACAGAAAAGAGCCTAGCCACAGAAAATGACGGCACACAGGGGTGGATCATCATCAGTCTATGTGGCAAAAAGACTTAGGTCAACCTTACATGCAAATCCAGCAGCAAAACCATCTTTACAACAGCAATTCATGCGACTATTCCTGCTCTTCCCAACTCTTTGAGTTTATGCCTCTTGCCTTCGCTGACGTCACACCCTATTTTCTTGAGTACTAATATTCCAGTGTTTTTAACCACTTGTTAAATTATCCTCACAATAAATACTAGTCACTTGTAGTCTCATAGGGAGTCTCTGACCCTAAGAAGAACAATTTCCTGCAATTTAACAACAATACCCGTGCATTCACACTTTGACCCAGCAATCCTGCTTCTGGGAACTTATCCTGAAGCTACACCTCCAAAAATTCTAAAATACCCATGCACAAGGTTATTCATTGCAGTATTGTTTAAAATTGTAAAATATTGGAAACAACTTAAATGCCCAAATATAGGAAAATGGTTGTATACACGATGGTACATAACATATGGTGGGGTATTATGCAGCTGTAAAAAATAATAAAGAAAGAAAATCTTTATAAGCTGATATGGAGCAATTTCCAGAAATCAAATGCAATTATTTAACAACAAAAATGATAAAGAGGACTCAAGGAGAGACGCTATAAAAAGCATAAATTCAAAAGTAACCACTAGAATATGCAATATCAAAAGAAAAATAAAAGAAGGGTGAGTCTCTGATTTGGGTAAGCAAACAAGTGAAACTAAGACACAGCCACAGAGCACTATGGTAACACATGCAGCAAGTACATTGCAATTTCTTAAGATAAACTTGAAGAAACTACCTTGCACATATGGAAACAGCACTGTCTCAACCACCCGCTGATGCCGCAAAGCATAGGAACAAGAAAGTGAACATTGGGAAAGAATTAACTAGTAAACATTTAAACAAGAGGTGTGGTCTAATCATGGGACGAATCAGAACCCTATTGGACTTCCTATCACTCATCTGTACTACTTAGTACTGCTTTTATTTTAACTAATTAATTAATACTTTTTTGGAGATAGGGTTTTGCTCTGTCGCCCAGGCTGGAGTGCAGTGGAGCGATCTCAGCTCACTGCAGCCTCGACATCCTGGGATCAAGTGATTCTTCCACCTCAGCTCCCTAGTAACTGGGATTACGGGGGTCGCCACCACACCTGGCTTTTTTTGGGTAGTTTTTGTAAAGACGAGGTCTCGCTATATTGCCTAGGCCGGTCTGGAACTCCCAGGCTCAAGCAATCCACCTGCCTCTGCCCCCTAAAGTTCTGGGATTACAGGTGTGAGCCACTGCGCCTGGCCTGTTTTTATTTTGAAAAAAAAATTTTTTTTTGTTTTTTGCAAGGTGCACAGGAGGTTGGTGGGTGGGTGAGCTCCACGGTTTCGGGTTACAGAGGTTTCAAATCCATCCCCCTTCTCG
Organism: Nomascus leucogenys; assembly: GCF_006542625.1. Classification (NCBI taxonomy): domain Eukaryota; kingdom Metazoa; phylum Chordata; class Mammalia; order Primates; family Hylobatidae; genus Nomascus; species Nomascus leucogenys. Next base: position 76,503,314 of record NC_044401.1, on the reverse strand, counting down.
TGCTGCGATTTTTGCTTATTCACAGCCCCTTTCCTCGGAAAAGCCCAGGAGAAGTGTTTCAAGTGGTGACCAGCAGAGGGCAGCAGTATCCACCGCTTCCCGCAGAGCACAGCGTGCGGATGTAGACGGTCTTCCGGTTCCACCGGCGGATGCGGCATTCTAGGCCAGGTGGGTGTGACAACGTGCAGCACTAGCAAAGGACAGGGGTGCACGACAGAGGCACTGGATGGTAAGCACAGCATTTTCTAAATCTCACAGGAGAAAAATCACTGAAAAAAACCACGGGTGTAAAAGCTGAGTCTGTCCTTTGAACCGCTGCCCTGATTTTAGTGACAAATGAAGCAAAAAATCCTTAAAGATCCATATTCCTAAATTTAGACCTTGACCTCAAAGATCGCCTGGGAAAACATACAAATCATTATTTCCTTCATTTAGTCAACTGTCTATTGATTTAACTCCTACTTCCTGTTCAACTCAGCAGCCCTTGTCATGGGCAAAAAAAGTGAATGGACCCAGACCATTGAAACAAATAAATTTAAACTTGGTTAGAAAAATTCCAAGTCAATGAATTTTAAAAAGTGAGTTAGTATCATACCAATTCAGGTGTTTCTTAAATAATGTTTACTAAGCAGGTGAATAATTAGCATTGGCCTAAGAAGGCAGTGTTCTTAAATCACAGAAAGAGGTATTTCAGCTGTGGCTGTATGTCGGACTTTGTGATTTCTTTATTTCTGATTTCCTTAGTAAGTTATTCAACCTTACAGGGAAACTTTTTAAATTTTACTTTGCTCTTTTAAATTAGCCTAAGAATAATAATGGTGCCAAAATCTTGTATAGCACTTGCTATGTGCTAGGTACTTAAGCATTCCGTATATATTAAGTCATTTAATCAACTAAAGAACTGTATCAGATAGATATTATATTACCCCATATTACAGAGGTTCAGAGAGGTTAAGCAATTTGACCAAGGTCACACAGCTAGTTCATGACAGAGTAGGATTTGAACTCAAAAAGTCTGGATTCAGACTCCATGCTTCTAGCCATAATATCGTACTTCTCATTATTAAATATTAGCCACAACATGCTTTCCACTAATAATGGCCTTCCGTATAGAGTGAGTTCCTTCTCCCTCCCTTGAATTCCTACCTTTGAGCATTCTAGATTGAATGATTACCCTGGTCCTCCCTACCTCCCTCCTTTCCTATGAAATGCCATGTCATGTCACATGAACCTTGACATTTAGAAGATAGAATTCTTTTGTTTGATTCAGGTTTTTTTCCTAAAAGAACATCACACTCGATTCTGATCTTTTTTTGGAACCCTTTGTTGATAATTTAAATGACTGTTTTGTGACTTTTTACAGAAGCCTAATTAAAAATGCATAGTTTAAAAATTAATCACCCGAGTCACCCAGACTCAAAACATCTGTCATCCTCCCTCCTTTTTTTCCCCGAGGTAATTTTGCCAGGTCCTGTGGCTGCTTCCTCCTGTATATTCCCTAAAATGTCTCCTAAATCTTCTTTCCCATTTCAGTAGTGGCTCCAAGTGCTCCTTACCCCCAGCCTGGGCTTTTATAACAACCTCTCAACTGGTCTCCAGACCCCAGTCCATCCCACAGACCACTGCCAGATGAAGCTTCTGAAAGCAATGCTCTAGCCGGGTTGTATCTTTTGCTCTGAAACCTTGCGTGGCTTCGCTTGTCTACGGAATTCAGTACTGAATCGATTAAGAGGTAGTCTTTTCACTGACTTAGTTTTACTGCTCCCTGGTACACAAAAATACTTCCTTCTATAGGTAAATTCATAAAGAAACACACACACCAAAGTAGAACAGAGGATACCAGGGGCTGGGGAAAGGAGAATGAGGAGTTAGTGCTTAATGGGCACAGAGTTTCTGTGGGGAGTGATGAGAATGTTTTGGAAAAAGACGGCAGTGATAGTTGCAATTAATCCCTGTGAATTATACACTTGAAAATGGTAAAAATAAAATTAGCCAGGCGTGGTGGCTTGCACCTGTAGTCCTAGCTACACTGGAGGCCAAGGGAGGAGAATGACTTGAACCCAGAAAGTTGAGACTGCAGTGAGCCATGATTGCACCACTGCACTCCAGCCTGGGTGACAGAGCAAGACCCTGTCTATAAAAAATAAGAAATAAGAAAATGGTTAAAATGCCAAATTTTACGCATTTTTACCATAATAAAAAATTTTTAAAGTATACTTTCTTCTAGTCCAATTAGATCAATTGCTCTTTTCTCTCTGAACCCCATTCCCCTGCTTTTTAAGCTTTATACGAGGCAGAAAAATGTAGTCTCTCCTTATTGCCGACAACTATTTCTCAAACCTTGCAAGGCTTCCTGCTTCTTCCTTCTGGTCAGTGAAATATTAGAATAAAAATTTCAGAATGTCTCTGGTGGCTTTTATTGCTTTTCCATCACAAGTTTATAGAAACATTCATTTCTTTCTTCTCAGTGAGCATAGGCTTCCTAAAAGCATACAGAAATAGCAAGACAAGTCTATTTCATGGACTCTGCTTTCTAATCAGATGGTGTCATGTGGAATATTGTCTCTGGGGAGGTCATAAATGGTTGTCACGCCATGTGCTGTGGAGGCTTATCTTCTCCTTTTCAAAAGCAGGCTGCCTGCTAGGTTTCCTAGACCATGTACAAGCCAAATTTTTGTTTGAAATTTTTAATATTCCTCTTTTTTTATTAATAGAGAACACTGATTCCCACACATTCAGTTTTATTTTAGGAAGAAATAATTTAGCGCCTAACCTGTTATTTTTATTTATTTATTTAGAGACAGAGTCTTGCTCTGTGGCCCAGGCTGGAGTGCAGTGGCGCAATCTTGGCTCACTGCAATCTCTGCCTCCTGCGTTCAAGCGATTCTCCTGCCTCAGCCCCCTGAGTAGCAGGGATTACAGGCGCACACCACTATGCCTGGCTAATTTTTGTATTTGTAGTAGAGACAGAGTTTCACCTTGTTGGTCTAGAACGCCTGACCTCAAGTGATCCACCCACCTCAGCCTCCCAAAATGCTGGGGTTACAGGTGTGAGCCATGGCACCTGGAATAATTTAGTGCCTAATCTGTTTAAAATGATGTTATAGTTATTGTATAGCCACTTTGTTGTCACTGAGAGATCCCTCAATTTGAAGAGCTCACATCTCTAGAGGAAAAATTATAAGCAAGCCTTGCTTAAAGAATTCCGCTCTAAGGGATGAGGGGCATTCTGGGCCCATGGCTACCCGAAAGCAACCCTCTTTATCTCCATGCTCAGTTCTGCCTCTGCATCTCGTGAAGTCTTCCTACTGAGGCCTAAGGGAAGTGAGGTTCAGGGGAGACCTTTAGCTCTCTGGAAGCCCAGGCGGAAAAAACTGGTGGAAGTATTTTTTCCCTATAGGCTGGGGAAGTATCTGGAGATGAGGCTTCAGATAGCCTAGGATGAGGACAAGACAGTGGCAGATGCTGGAAAGAATTTGACCTGCAGTCATCCATGACTCTTATGATGAAAGTTGATGTGAATGGTGCCTCCTGGAATTGTGTGTGGTGACACCTGGTTGACATTGTTTTCCCATCCTTCAAACCACTTCTCTCATCCACAACAGACACATACATACAGCGAAAAACTCATCAGAGTGGCCTAAGACTTCTCATTTGCAACACTGACAGCTAAAACACGATGGAGACATATCAAAGAGAGAAGGACAGCAAGCTAGGAATCCTATACCCAGCTAAGATATCTTCCATCTGTCAGGCTGAAAGACATTTGAAGATAAGCAAATAGAAACTATAGCACCACAAAACCCCTTTCTGAGGAAATAATTAAGACTGGAAACCAACCACAGGTGAACCAGAAGAGGCATCTGAAGATGGAAGAAGATGAACAGAAGAGGTAAAATCACTCAACAGGATGTAGAGGGCCATTTTGGAACCACAATACTGACATTTATTAAAATAATACAACCGACAAAACATTTATGCACCAAACTGTAGAAGCCCCGTGCTTCAAGCAAAACTATTATTTGATAAAATTACTATTGTAATCAGGGGCTGCTATATAGTTCCCTTAGCATATGCAGCAGAAAAAAAAGTAAGCAAGAACATAGAGGATTTAAAAATACAATCAGTAAACTGAATGCAACTTGTACTATAGAACGTTACATCCATTGAGTAGGAGTATATTTCTCCATTATTTCAAAAGTCCACGAATATCTATAAAAAGTGATCATAAGAAGTGACATAAATCCACAATTAAAACCTTAAAAATTCAAAAGCATTGAGGTGTTATAAGACATGATTTTCCAATACGCAATCTAACAAAATAAGACATAAGCAATTTTAAAACGGCCAAACATTTTACCCATTTGGAAACTAAAAGGCAGTGTTGATAACCTTTGGATTAAAGAGAAAATCAAAAGAAAAATCACCAGCTTTCTAGAGAGCAATGAAAAGGTGCACACAACATACAAAGTCCATCAGACACAATGACACCTAGCCCAGAGAAGAGTTTACAGCCTTGAATGCCTTCACTGCCAAAGAACCACCCTCACTTCTATAGCTTTCTAAAAAGAACAACATAGTAAACCCAGAGAAACTAAGAAGAGTGATGAAATAAAAATAAAATACAAAGGTAATAAAATAGCATATCTACAGAGTGGAAAAATAAACTCAAATACTGCTTCTTGGCAAAGACCAGTGACATCTACAGATAAGCCCCTTCAAATCCTGATTAAAGAAAGAGTGAGCAAGAGAGAGAAAGACGGTGAGGGTGAACAAAAATAGGTTAGTTTAGAAATGTGAAAGGAGAAATAACCATAGATATAGGAGTGATTAAAATCGTTTAAGAGAATATAAGAAGCAACTCTATACAATAGTTTTCAAAACTTGGAAGGATAAATTCCTAGTAATATTATAAATTATGAAAATTGACCCAAGGAAAAAAGTTTAAAATTCTAAATCATCAAAGACAAGCTAGAGATATTAATAAAAGATCTATCATACACTTTTACAAAAAACAGCCATAGATGTTTTGGAGACATTAGAGATATTTGAATATGGACTGTATATTAAGTGATATTTGGGGATTATTACTAATTTTCTTTGCTGTGACAAGTTAAGTATGACAAAGCCCTTATTTTTAAAACTTGCATATTAAGTATTTAAGGAAGAAATGTCCTGATGACTGCGACTTTCTTCTCCCCCACACCCACATATCCACACACACACACACACCCAAATATGACAATATCATTATAAAACTAGTAATCAGAACAGCATAATATTGGTGTAAAGACAAAGTGTTCAATGAAACAGGCTAGAGAGTCCAGAAAGAAACCAAACAGATATAGACAACTGATTTTTGACAAGAGTGCAAAGGCAACGCATGAAGGATGAGTCACTTTTCAATAAATGGTACTGGAACAAATGGATATCAAAATGGGTGGCTCAAAATCTCAACACACAACAAGCACACACACCTTTCCAAAAGAGTGGGAACCAATGTACCATATTTACTACTTCCATCAGTTTTCAGAGTCTGATTCCACAGGCATTATATTAACTAGGGCTCTTTTGTGTTTGAAAGCCACAGAAATAGACTCTGGCAACTAAAGACAAAAGGAAATTTATTCAAAGGAGATATGGATGCCTACAGGATGCAAGTCAAGCCTGGAGAACCAGTTTTATTATGATACCTCCAAGGAACTCCAGCAATTTGGCCACTCACTTTAGGGAGCCAAAGCTGAGATGAATTAATTTTAGCATTTGTTCTTCCTTCTACCACCCATCTCAAGATTCAGAGTGGGGAGAGAGAAGCCAGTTGGTCCAGCTGGGTCCCATGCTTGTGCCTGGCAAGGCAATCCCCCTGAGTGACAATCCTCCAGAAGCATGCACCTTAGGGAGGAAAGTCATTGCTCCAAAAGGTATCAGGGTGTGTTGCCAGAAAAAGAAGGGGTGATGCTGGGCAGGGAAGAGCAACTGTGATCACCACTGTCAGTGTTCCGCTTGGAGTCTTGGCACAACTGCATGATTAATTCTTCCATAGAGGGTGTGATCCTACTTGAGTTCCATTTAACAAGCTTGGGTGTGAAAGTAGTATTAAAGTAGTATTAATTCACATTATTTTTTGAATTAATAGTCAAATTATAAAATATCTTTCTCTGCATCTCCATCTTATTGATCTGGCAGAAACTCAGTCATTATTGCACCCAGGGGTCAGGAGGTGACGAGGCTGGAGCCCCATGTCCTGGAACAGCACTCTGTCTTCCAGAGCACTGAGAGGATGCTGTGAGAGGCCTGCGCTCACTGAGCCCCATGAGCCCTTCTGGTCTTGAAGAATCTTCTCCACTCCTCTGCGTTCTTCATTTCGACCTCCTCCCATCCTCTAAGAAACCAATCTTCTTTCCCTCTCCCTGAACTAATCCCTTCAATGAACTTAAGATTTGGGAGAAAAGTCAAGGAGGGAAGTTGTTTTCAGGGGGCTTCTACGTAAAGCTCTTCATACCAACCTCTTTGGTCAGTGTGTATGAGTCTGCTCAGGCTGCCGTAACAAAATACCACAGGCTAAGTGGCTTAGACAACAGAAATGCATTTCTTCCCAGTTCTGAAGACTGGAAGTGCAAGATCAAGGTATAAGCAGGGTTTTCTGCTGAGGCCTCTCTCCTTGGCTTGCAGATGGCCACCTTTTCCCTCTGGTTTTAGAGAGTCCTCTTCTATGTTTGTCTGTCTCATAATCTCTTCTTATAAGGACACCAGTCATATTGGAACAGTGCCAGCCCATATGACTCCATTTCACCCTAATTGCCCATTTATTTATTTTGAGACAGAGTTATTTATTTTTTTTTAATACTCAGGCCGGAGTGCAGTGGCATGATCTCGGCTCACTGCAACGTCTGCCTCCCAGATTCAAGCAGTTCTCCTGCCTCAGCCTCTCAAGTAGCTGGGACTACAGGTGCGCACCACCACACCCAGCTAATTTTTGTGTTTTTAGTTGAGACAGGGTTTCACCATGTTGGCCAGGCTGGTCTTGAACTCCTGACCAGAAATGATCCGCCCTCCTTAGCCTCTCAAAGTGCTGGGATTCCAGGCGTGAGCCACCGCGCCTGGCCATGCTTTTGAATCTGGCTCTGTTGCTTATGGCCACTTAGTGGTCTTGGAAAAATTAACCTTTCTATGCCTCAGATTTTCTAGCTATAAAACAGGTAATTATAATACTGCCCAATCCTTAGGACTCCTGGCTGGTTACAAGTGATATTACCTGAAAAGTTCTTAGAACAGGGTCTGACAACTACTAAGTGTCCAATAAGTGCTAGCTATGATTTATTATGTAGCAGCCAATTTAAAATCTTACCTTAAAAATTAAGAATCATTGGATGACTCGAAGAACAATTTTATTCTTAAAGTTGCTACACAAATAGAAATCAATACCTCCCTAGCTATCTGAGTGCCAGATCTCTGAAGACCTAATCCATTTAAATTGAGCAGTTGAAACAGTAATCACGAAGCCCTGTACTTTATAATAGTCAATGGTCCTTGGACCATTACTTAGCCTCCATAGGCTTGCTTTACATATCTTTCTAGCAGCCTTGCCTCTCAGGCTTTCCAGAAGCAGCAAATTAGGAAGTTAAAGAAGGAAGGGCTTAGAACTGACAGTAGCAAGAAGTGACAGCTGACAGCTTGACAGCTAAGGAAGAAGAGAGAAAATTAAAAAGCAGAGCAAACAGTCCCAAGTGGTCCAGTTGCCCCTGAGGGCCTCCCTGCCAGGAACATGATTGATGTTCTTCAGGATGACCTGCAGACCTGCGTCCCCAGCCAGTAATGGTCCCTCCATCCACTTGGCCATTTGACCTAGAGAAATCGCCTCCTCTTCAGCTACTTCTCTTTCCTCCTAAAATTTAGTTGGTCACCAAATGCTGTTAATTCACTCTGAAATGTATCTGGTCAACACACATTTCCCAACACTCTACTGTAAACCCTTTATTACTGCCTGCTGGACAATTGTACAAGGGACTTCTACCTGGTCTTCCTACCTCAAGTCCCAGTGTCTATGGAAAGTATAATCATGGCAAGGATGGAAGTTGGAGACACACAGTAAGCGTTGCTGAGTATCTACTGTGTGTGAAGTAATAATGCCCACTGTTCTGTTCAAATTAAAAAAAAAAAAAGCTCCTCTTGACATGTGCTGTTAAGAGTATTAAAAGTTGCTATTTTAAGTTATTTTAGAAAATAAGACTAAGTATATGTATTCAGAATGAATTACAGAAAGTGAAGTGATAGCTCAGTAATTCAGATCCCAAATACCTGCCTCACTTCTTCCTTACCTCCTCTTCTTCATCCAACTGTATGGATAATTGAAGGAAACTAAGGGCCGAGGGTGTGTCTTAGAGTGTCCCTTAATTCTTCACTTTGAATAGTAGAACGTTTGGTTTTCCTTTTCTATTTCAGTATCTCACATTATTCTTCTGTTCAGACACCATCATGAGCTTGATGAAACTTTCATCTTGTTTTTGTTTTCCTACAGATATAAAGTCTCTACACTGGCTCTCTTTTAATCCTGCCCATCCTGATTTGCAAACCCTTCACAGTGGCACTGTGGCTAGAACAGCTGGCTGTGCTGCTGTGCTGGGTGTTCGCATGTGTGTGGGTTTGCTGGTGAGAGAAGGTTTGCGTGTGATGGTCTGCTGCTGCTGCCAGAATCATTTGGTTCTCTGTGCAGTAGGATGCAGTGTCCAGCACACATCTGGGGTTATTATTTTCCACTCACTTTATGTGAGGCTGTACTCCAGGAGAGGCATTAACACAAATGCAGTAAAGAACTTAAGATCTGTATCTTAAGAGAATTCTTATTATTTTCCCTCTACCCGTACTCTGAGCTGAATGCAAATGTGCTTCCGTGTCTTTAATGCAGGCGTTTCTAATAATCAGCATCCTTCTGATCATTAGGTAGATAAAGTGCCTTCCAATTATGAATCTTAAATGGAGCATTTTGCCTGCTCTGGAGCAATTTGCCATTTAGCTCAAAAACCTTTTAGTAAGCATATTAGTTGACTCCATTTAGGCAGGTACTTGTTCTGGTTGCTCTAAGAAGCACCCTTTATTAACAACTGCCAGATATTAACAAAATATTGCTATCAACACATTGTCATCACCTCCGTTGCCTGCACATACAGACTGCTGTCCTAGATTTTCCTTTGTCATCTGAGTATGCCCTGTAATTCCCCATTCTTGCTCAGAATCTCACTGATCTCTGCCATGCCTTGTCCTCAGATCAACAGTGTTCAGTGTCTGTATTCTGGTGAATCACTTGACCACCAAGCAGTGCCTCAGATGGCCATGTTGCATTGCCCTGAGACAGACTGCCCTTACACAGTGACATTTTCCCCGCTATGTCTCACAGCTTTGAGGCATATGTCATGGAATGTCACAGAGCCAAGTCAGAACTCTGCTTCCCCGCCAAAGCAAAGCAAAGCAAAGGGTGGGCATAGTTCCACACACAAGTCATGCAAACAAGAAGAGGAGATTTTATTCTTAATATCTATTCACTGACCACCCACGCTCAGCCTTCCCTTGATTTCTCAGGATAATGCCTATTGAAACTCCAACCTTATTCTGTGTTATTTTAATCTCTGATGTGTTCCCATTGTGAGCAAGAGTCTGAGAGAATGAGAACACTTCTGTTTTTTTTCTTTTTTTCTAACCCTTTGGGCTACTTTTACATTTATAGGGAGTAGAAACTGATACAAATAAAATACTTTTGCTTTGAATTGACAGCTGTTGCTTTAATTTTTAAGTGTGGCTTTTGACCCGAATTGTTCAAATAATTGTATAAACCCAGCTTCAGATGCTCTCAATATTTTCAGATCTGCTTATATATTCAGTTTTTGTATGTCTCCATACACAATTTTATTTTATTTTTTTGAAATGGAGTCTCGCTCTGTCACCCAGGCTGGAGTGCAGTGACGCAATCTCAGCTCACTGCAACCTCCGCCTCCTGGATTCAACCGATTCTCTTGCCTCAGCCTCCTGAGTAGCTAGAATTACGGGTGTGTGTCACCACACTCAGCTAATTTTTGTATTTTTAGTAGAGACAGGGTTTCACCATGTTGACCATGCTGCTCTTGAACTCCTAACCTCAAGTGATCCGCCCATCTCAGTCTCCCAAAGTGCTGGGATTACAGATGTGAGCCACTACACCCAGCCTCCATACATAATTTCTTTTCGTCCTCATTCTTTTCTCTTTTTGTTGAATTTTCTCTTCTAATCCTTTAATAAACAATCTGGAACATGTGTAATTGATGCCAGAGAAATATGCACTCCACCTCCTCTGAAAGCCTAGGAATACTAAGAAAATGGTTTATTTTTATTCTTTATTAAAGAAATATTAACATTTAACTGTTTTCTTATTAGACTTCTTGCTATTGTACAAGAGAAGACAATTAAAATGGTCTGTAATTCTACTTCTCCGATATAATTATTGTTAACATCATGTATAGCCACCTAGTCTCTTATAAACAGAGAAAACATGGTAAATGCTTTCTGCACATTTTAAAAGTCACGTTTAACGGTAAAGTGAAGTCAAGATTTGGTAGCAAATTGAAATAGTCTCAATGTACAATAATAAATTAACTCAAAATGAACTTTTTCCTGAAAAGCTGAGGCCAGTCTAATGTAGTTGTCTGAGATTACCCCAAATATACAACTCCAAACTTCTAATTATGGTATGTGTGGTAAGCGTCTTTTAACAAAAGTGAAAAGCTTAGCCACAAAAGAGCAGCAAGACCAGAAACCTGCAAGAACACTGGATTTGTACATCAGAAGCAGGAATTTGTGTCCTCTAAAAAATAGCCCACTAGAGAATTATTTTTTATTTATTTTTAATTTTTATTTTATTTTTTATTTTTTTTGAGACAGAGTCTCACTCTGTCACCCAGGCTGGAGTGTAGTGGCGTGATCTTGGCTCACTGCAAGCTCTGCCTCCCGGGTTCATGCCATTCCCCTGCCTCAGCCTCCCGAGTAGCTGGGACTACAGGCGCCCACCATCATGCCCAGCTAATTTTTTTTTTGTATTTTTAGTAAAGACAGGGTTTCACCGTGTTAGCTAGGATGATCTCGATCTCCTGACCTCGTGATCTGCCCGCCTCGGCCTCCTAAAGTGCTGGGATTACAGGTGTGAGCCACCGTACCCAGCCAGGAATTATTTTTAAAGATCCTTCTTCCTTGTGTTACCATAAAGCAATTTCTTCCATATATTTGGCTGATGTGTTTTTAAAAGTGGTTATGATCTCCTATTAGGAAGCGTGTATACATCACCTTTCCTTTGAAAAACTAGAGAATGTCAAGTTTTCTTCCTTGCTACAATTAAAACAACAACTTGAAAATATGAACACTTGGTCAAAATTAGATAGGAATGGCTGATTTTTTTTTACAGTTGGAGGAGCCAGAGCACGATATGTATTTCTTTACAACTGGGGGGCTTTTCCAAGGATAGGCAAAGGTTTCAGCAGAGGTTCTCTGACAACATATTTACCCAAATATCTTTTTAAAAATAATTTGAATTTCAGTAATTTGGGGGTTACAGGTGGTTTCTGGTTACATGGCTAAGTTCTTTAGTGGTGATTTCTGAGATTTTGGTGCACCTGTCACCTGGGCAGTGTACCCAATATGTAGTATTTTATCCCTCACCCTCCTCCCATACCTAATTATGGTATGTGTGGTAAGTGTTTTTTAACAAAAGTGAAAAGCTTACCACAAAAGAGCAACAAGCTCAGAAACCTGCAAGAAGACTGGATTTGTACATCAGAAGCAGGAATTTGTGTCCTCTAAAAAATAGCCCACTAGGGAATTTTTTTTTTATTTTTTATTTTTATAGTCCACAAAGTCCATTATATTATTCTTATGCCTTTACATCCTCATAGCTGAGAACATTTGATATTCGGTTTTCCATTCCTGAGTTACTTTACTTAGAATAATGGCCTCTAGCTCCATCCAAGTTGCTGCAAAAGTCATTATTTCCTTCTGTTTTACGGCTGAATAGTATTCCATGGTGGATGTATAACACATTTTCTTTATCCACTCGTTGGTTGATAGACATTTAGATTGGTAATATTTTTGCAATTGCAAATTGTGCTGCTATAAAGATGTGTGTGCAAGTGTCTTCTTCAAAAAATGACTTCTTTTCCTCTGGGTAGATACTCAGTAGTGGGATTGCTGGATTGAATGGTAGTTCTATTTTTAGTTCTTTAAGGAATCTCCACACGATTTTCCATAGTCATTGTACTAGTTTACCTTCCCACCAGCAGTGTAAAAGTGTTCCCTTTACGCCACATCCATACCAACATCTATTATTTTTTGACTTTTTAATTATGACCATTCTTGGAGGAGTAAGGTGGTATCTCACTGTGGTTTTAACTTGCGTTTCCCTGATAATCGCTGAGGTTGAGCATTTTTTCATATGTTTGTTAGCTATTTGTATATCATCTTTTGAGAATTGTCTATTCATGTCCTTTGCCCACTTTTGATGGGGTTGTTTTTTTCTTGCTGATTTGTTTGAGTTACTTGTAGATTCTGGATATTAGTCCTTTGTTGAATGCATAGTTTGCAAATCAACTATCTTTTTAATGGGAATCATTAAGCCAGTCTGGAAAAGAACGCTGGTATTTTACATAAATTTTATATCCAGGGTAACATTTCTACCATTGGTCTATAGAAAAAAAATAAAGGCAAGGAATACTATTCCTCTGGTTTTACCTAGAATAATTTGCTCTTTGGATCAGTATCTAGGTAGAGATTGTGACTAAGCATTGGTTAAGTTTGGGAAGCTGGAGAAAATAGTCTGTGTTTATCCAAAGAGGAAGTTTTAAGGGACCTATGGGCTTCTTTGACTTGTACCCATGCTTATTTCACATATTTATAGACATTGCAGCCTCTATGTAACGTCTATGCTCTTACTTAGGGCTGTGTGGCTATGGCAATACCTCACTCACCATCCTGCAGAACAAGAGCATCCATGGATTTTATCACCCAATCCACTAGCTGAAGCAGAACATGACCCATATACAACTGGGGTCCCACATGGCTGGAGCTCGGGGCTATGCCGCGTTCAAAGAAATAGCAGTCTGATAGAAAATGAACATCAAAAGCCATTTAAATCTTTACTCAGTCTCACAAGAAAACCCTATAAAGAAGAGATCATTTTTAGTGCCAAGTAAATTTCCTTTACAAAGCCTCCCAAGGTGACTCTCCACTTTCAAACTCTTTCACACTCCTAAGAGTGACTTCTACCAAAACACTATCTTCTCTCTCTACTCTTCAAAGACCTTCTGCCCACATCCAGACCCAGAGGGCCCTTCCGCCTCTGTCCCCATCTTCACTCCCTTCCTTGTTCTTTATTCTATGAACGGATTCACCCTTGCCTGCTTCTTTGTCTTTTGCTTTTCATTTCTTCTATTAACAGGATTCTGAGCAACAAACCAAAGACTAAGAGCTGACCAAGCAATCAAAAAGTAAGAACCCAAGAAACTTTCCTTTTTTCATGGCGTTAACAGGGACAAATACGATCAGCTAAAGGGATTACAGGTTTACCTGTTTCCTACAAGCATGCCTCCTATAATTTTTGATTCTTTGCTTTTGTGTGTGTGTGTGAAAAAGCTAACTTTCTTCCCACCCACCTCCTTGTTCCAAAGACCCTGTTCTCCAAGGGAAATGTTATATGCCTTTCAAGAAGGCCTTTGCTTTATGCCCACTCAGTTTCTCCTGTATTCCACCTAATTCATTCAACACATATTTTTGAAACACACTGCTATGCTGGACCTCATATGAAGCCTGGTTTACAAGATGTATAAGTAATATGCCAAAATGGTGACACATACACAAATGGCCTTGAGAACCAATACCATGCCCTTTATTTTATAATTATACTTAGGGAATATGGGTGATGTGGTGTGGATCCCTAATTTCATGTTCAAATGTAATTCCCATTGTTGGATGTGGGGCTGCGTGTGTGAGAGTTTTTGGATCATAGGGGCAGATCCCTCATGAATGGCTTAGTGCCATGCCCTTGGAGGCGAGTGAGTTCTTATGATATCTGGTTGTGTAAAAGTGTGTGGCACTTCCCACACACTCTCTCCCCCTCTCTGGCCATGTGAGTGCCTGCCCCCTCTTTGCCTTCTGCCATGAGTAAAAGCTCCCTGAGGCCTCCCCAGAAGCCAAGCAGATGGTGGTGCCATAGTTCTATACAGCCTCCAGAACGGTGAGCCAGTTGAACCTCTTTTCTTTGCAAGTTACCCAGTGTCAGATATTTCTTTATAGCAATGTAAGAACCGCCTAACACAATAGGCAAGTAATGTGTTAAGTACTCAGATAGAAGGTGTATTGAAGGACATGGAGTCCAAGTTTGAACATGAAGAACATGGGAAGGAAAGGTGTTGCAAGCAGAAGAAACAGCATTTGCAAGGACTCTTCTCTAGAATATAAGGGAGGAAGGCAAAGAAGATCACAACAATCAGCTTCAAATACTTGGGACACACATGGAAGGCAGTTAAGGCTTGATCTGAGTTACTTCAGGGCTGAGAAATGGGATAAACAGACAGGAATAAGAGAGGCCAAATTTACTCAATTTGAAAAAGAACTCTCTTATCCATGGAACAACCTGAATGACAGTGATGATAATACTAGCAAGTACATATATGCCACTTATTATATGCCAAGTACTAAGTGATATGTGTACTTTATGAATAAATATATAAAGATTTACTTTATATAATTTTTATATATGTCTATGTGTGTGTATATAAATATACAATTAATACTCATAATGGCACTCTGCTACTACTATTCCTAATTCATGGGTACAGAAACCAAGGTATCAGGTAACATGTCCAAGGTGCAATCAGTAGCTGGTAGCCCCTGGATTTGAACCTTGGCAGTCTGGCTCTAGCATTTGTGCTCGTAACTACCCTTCTATACTGCCAATGGACTAGCACATGTCCTATTACTGAAGGCATCCAAGTAAAGGTTGGGTGGCTTTTTGATAGGAATGCTTTAAAAGGGCTTCCTGCATTGAATGGGAGGCTGAGCCATATCACTTCTGAGGCCCCTTTCTCCTCTGACTCTGTGAGGCTGGTAACTTAAATTCAAATTGTCTTTATATTTTCAAGGTTCATAACTCACAACTCATAACCACACTTCTTCCAGTCTCCTCTCTTCCTTTTTCCACTCAAACCATGAAACTCTATCAGTGCTCGCTGCACAATTTTCCCTCCACACACTCTTGATGCTCTCTCCCAATTCTTCGTTATATAGGTTGGACCAAGCCTTTCTGGAAATGCCTTTCCGTCCTCCCCTCCTGCCTCTCAGGTTCCTTCATATGTTTTCTCTCCCTGTTCCCCCCTCTGTAACTACATCACCCAGGTCGAGAAATTCATCCAGCAAAGACAGCATTTACCTCTCAGAGTGGGTAGAGGAGACACCCAGGGTGGGAGCAGGCAGGGAGATGGCTGGTCGGGCATTCCCTTTCCCATGGCAGTTTGGCTTTGTGGCCACTTTACTCTTGTGACTAAGAACTCCTCAGGTTTAAAGAGCAGAACAAGAGGACAGAGGAAAAGGAAAAAGTGAGCTTCTGTGTGCCAAGCCTGGCCACTCAGGCTGGAGGGCTTTTAGCTGAAGGGTCTCTCAGACTTGGCACGAAAAGAAGGAGCCATTTCCCCTGTCTTTATAGAACCAGGGAGACCTCAGACATTTCTGTTTGTCTTGTGAACAGCTGGTGACTCCTATGTGAATCTAATTAAGCATCTTCCTGGCTGCAAACACTACAAGTTCTATTTTTAAGATTAAGAACATTTTCCTAAAATGTATCTCATAAAAGATTGGCTTCAGACATTTTATCCCTAACACACCATTTTGTGGTGCAGGCTAAATCTCATTATAGAAATTACTCCAACCTGAAGCTTGGCCAAGTCAATAATATTGATTGATGAGCCCAGGATGTCAACCATCTCAATACGATGCTTCAGACCCAACCCGTTGTTCTTTAACCTTGTCATATTTGTGGTTAATGCCCCTTCCCCTGGCAGCCCCTCCCTAAAAGAATAATGTCAGATACAAACCAATTGCATTTGCTTCAGTCAAATGAAGCAAGATGCAGCGGCGTTTCAGTCTGGAATCTGTGCTGCCATTGGAACTTGGAGGGGTTTGGTTGGTTGATTCTGAGCTCTCCTTCGAGTGCACTTGTGGCGTGCTCTGTTCTGTCCCAGGCACTAAGACCTGCAGCGTGACATTCCAAGCAAACCAGGATGCTCAACTGGGGAAAGTAAAAGCCAGAGTCGAAGAAAGGCAATCACGGTGGAGTAAATTCCAGGGCTCCTGTGGAATCTGCCTTTATTCCGATAAATACATACTTAAATCAAGCAATCCCTCTTAGAACTCTGAGTCTCCTCCTGTTTGTTGCCACCATCATTAAAGGGTATAATCAGGTGACAGCCTCTGTAAATAGGAGCAGAAATCAAAACCAGACAGATTGCTACCTACCCATAATATATTTCACCTTAAAAAATAATAGTAAAAAATTCAACAGTAAAGCAAGGGCTGTAGAGTGAAATATATATTTTTTTTCTGCCTAAAGAAAAAGAGAGAGGAAACAAGTTCAGCTAATTCAGAGTGGAAGGTTGTGTATTAGGGACCTCACATTTATCCACATAGAGGATGGGGTGGTGAGGGGTTGCCGGGGAAGGAAAGCATCGCAGAAATAGCACAGAGAAAAGAAAGCAACAGGATGACGGCACAGAGCCAGACTGTAAAAAGGGGGAAATGGTAAAAGAGCCTGAAATTCTTCTTCAAGAATTCTTTCTTTTCAGCTGAGTGGAGCCATGGTTTCCTGTAATTATCCAGTCATGTGGCTGGCATGGATATAAGTGGGGCTTCTCTTTAGAAAAAGAAGAAAAAGAGAAGGGTGTTGGGCCGTAGCTGGGTCCTGTCTTGATAGTGGGATAATTTCAGCAGACCTCAGTCGGCAGTTCACCCAAGCCACAGCACAGACTGGCCTCAGAATTCAAAGTGCAGGTATCCTCAGTAATTGCCAAAAGGCTTTTGGATGGGGAAAACAGTTTCCCAGGACCCTCTCGGTCCGCAAAGCAGAAAGGTGAGCATGTAATGCTGAAAGGTTGGCTCCGCCTTGGTCCTTGGTTGACCTAACAACACAGCCTCAGCTTCCTTCTGTTTTCCACGTTTCTCTGCTTATCTGTGAAAAAGGAGCAACCCTCATACATAGAAGAAAGAGTGCAAAATGGAGCAAATCCTTCTTCAGGCGTAATCGAAGCTGAGTCAAAGAGGAGGAGAGAGACCAGCCAAAAGGAGCCAAACAATAGTAGATTTAAATAAAACCCAGGCCCAGCGAGGCCACTTCAAGAAGGCAGCAAAAATTACAGACATCACTGGAAAGGATGGTGGCCACTGAAAACTGCAGGCAACAGCAGTTGTGGTGAGGAATTGGCTTGGACTAGTGTAATAATCGTTCTGGATATTATGTAACGGATGATTTGGCATCTTGAAATCATGGGCCAAACTAGTGGCCAAAGTTGTTTGCATTCATATTTCCTTGTGTTTTTTGCAAGCACTTGGAAATGGTATTACAAATCCTCTGGCCACAAACGCCAACATCTGTGTTTTGCATCCTGACCTGTAAAGGGCATCCTCACCCAACAACTTCCTGCCACTATAGTAATAAAGGCCGTTACCCACTCTCATTGTTCCTTCTGACTCTTGACTAACTCTGGCTGTTCTCCTTGTGGCCCCTGCATGGCGCTGTGTGCCCCCTCCTCTTGGAACTGTGCGTAATAAACTCTTCTTTCAAATGCAATTTTCTCCCTGCCTGTCATCTTGCCCCACCTGATTCAAACAAGTCCCAGGCACGTTGTAAAACAGCTACAAAACATCATTTTGGATTCTCAATGGTGTATGCATTTCTAAACTGTGTTTGTGTGAGCAGCGGTCTGTGAGACAGACTTTTTCCTCACAGCCTATGTGATTCTGAAGGTGGAATTCACAAACCAGCTAATGATAATAACAGCTAACCTGGCTTGACAACATGCAAACAATGAGTACTTCACATGACTCAACTCGTTTCATCCTCATCTCAGCTCTATGTGGTAGGTCCCATCATTATTCCCATTTTACGCATGAGGAAAGGCTCAGAGAGGGTGAGTAAGAAGCAGGAGATGACTCAGCCTGTGGGCAACAGAGCTTAGAGGCAGTCTGGCTCCAGAAGCAGGGTTTCTAACACTGTACTTACTCTTACCTCAAATTCGCTCGCTACATCTTTAGTTCTTTCTCACTGTGATGGCCACATAGTCATGAGCAACGACAAACATTTACTGAGGCCAAATGTATGCATGTCATTATCGTAGGCACCAGGAGTACCTGACTATGAGAAAATGAGTCCTACTCTTGACAGATATGATGAAAATATAACAGACCAGCATAGCTTCCACCGAGAACCAGTTATAGAGACAACAGATGCTTACAAAAATAAGAGAGAAAAACATCATAAGCTTTAGGGGAGCTGGAAAATTTGAGGGTGGGGGTGATTAACTTGTACTTTAGAGGAAAGAGAAGGCTAGAAAATGGACAGCTGAGGGGAGAACATTTCTAGGAGATGAAAAGGAGAGAAAAAAGGCAACATAGGAAGACTGGCATGTTTACAGTTTGGCTCTATTGATCCTTTTTTTATTTGAGTGAAGGATTACGTTGACATTAAAAAGGTTGATGCCGATGACAAAGCTCTCCCATTGTGATGCTCAGGGAGCTAGTGCATAGGCTGAGCTTTGCGGAAGACTTGTAAGTAGAGGGGAGGAGGTGAGCAAACTCAAGAGATTAGGATAAGAGGGAGGGAGCAGCCAGGGAGATGGGATGCCAGCAAAGAGGATGGTCGGGGCTCACTGAGATTGGGAAGGCCTGAGCTGAGGCTCACTGCAGGCAACAGAGAAGATAGGGATGAGACTGGAACAACATGTCCTTTGGGTTCAGAGGGTTCTTGGAGTCCAGCTCCATCATGGATAAACAAGTACCTGTAATTAGGATTACTGGTGTTATAGGAAACAGTATTAAAAACAACCACTAAAGTTCTTGCCTTCCTTCCCTATTTCAAGTCCTACTAGAGGCATTTAAAAAGCTGGCATATAGTGGATTTCTAACAACTTGGATTACTAACACAACATGCTGGTGTTATATTTGTCAGTAAATCTTTTGCTTTAGGTTATTTTCTTTTAATTTTTGTTTTATTAGATAAGTAGAAAGTTATTAAAGAAAACAGAAAGTTTAGATATTAAAAAGGAATATGCTAAATTACATGTAATCCTACCAGCTGGTCATAATAAAAGTATTTCTTTGGTATTAACTAACCTGTCAGACATTATAAATGTTGTATATATACACACATGTGTGTGTTTATATCATACACTTGTTTTATAATGAAACAATCATAACCAGGCATATGGCTGTATAACCTGCTTTAATTCATTCATAGCATATCGTTACTGTATTTCCATGCCAGTAATTTTATATAGAGAGAGCTGGGCACAGTAGCATGAGCCTGTAGTCTCAGTTTCTTGGGAGGCTGAGGCTGGAGGATTGCTTAAGCTCAGGAGTTTGAGTCCAGCCTGGGCAACATAGCAAGACCCCATCTCTTAAAAATAATTATACATACATACATATATATATACACATACACACATAAAAATAACATATATATATACATTTTTTACCTAACAGTTACATGAATGTCCCATGATTTGTTTGAATATTTTACTTGCTTTCTTTTTTTAAGTATTTTACATAATGAAATGTAGCACTAAATATTTTTGGACATTAGTTCTGAGTACTTGTCTGACTATGTAGGTAATTCTCAGAAATAGATGAGAAATGTTACTTCTCTGACTGTCTCCTTTGTTGTTTTCAAGATTTTCTCTTCATCTCTACACATCTGTTGACCATAATTTTCTCTTTGGTCAATTTCCTTTTATATAGTCTCACTTGAAAAATGACTACACGAATCTGCCATGGCAATTCCAAAATTCCAAATAATTTATGTAGATACTCCGTCTTCAAGGAGGGGGAGCATACATTCCTACTCCTTAAATGTGAGCTATGCATAGTGACTTCCTTCCAAGGAGTATGGCACAAAAGGAGGAACAAAAAAGTAACTTTACAGTGCAGCAACATGACAACACCACCTCATCCAGGTGATCAAGGTCAACAGCAACAGCTATAAATCATGCTGATGTTACGTACTCCTGATGAGATGTGATGAAAATGACAGTTTACCGCTGCGGCCTTCCCCCTGCCCCGCCCCCCCGTAAGCCAAAGCACCAGTCTTATCATGACAAAAACACCAGACAGCATTTTAATAGTAGGGCATCCTACGAAACATCTAACCGATACTCTTCGAAACTGTCCAAGTCATTAGAAACAAGGAAAGTCCGAGAAACTATCACAGCCAAAAGGAGCAAAGGAGACATGATCCACTGTAACCTGGTAGCCTGGATAGAATCCTGGAACAGAAAAGGGTCAGCAGGTAAAAACTAAGGGAATCAGAATAAAGTACGGACTCTAGTGAACAACAATTTATCAATATTGGTTCATTGATGGTAACACATGTACCATACTAATGTAGGATATTAATATCAGGGAAACTTGGCATTGGGTATATTAGAACCCTCTGTACTATCTGTTTGATTTTTCTGTGAATCTACAACTATTCTAAAGTCTATTAAAAATGAGCTTAAGAGCATCCTAAATGTGGTTCTTTTCTTGGTGCTGTCTGAATGTGCAAATGTAGACATGTGAACTGGACTTCAGGCTACTGAAGTCAGGCCTAGTCCGGGCCTGTCCTCACTGGTGAGGGTGGGTGTGGGGATGGTCCACAGAGCAGAGGGCAGTCCCCAGCCAGGCGGAGAGCTCAGTGTGGAGGAGCCACCCTTATTATTTCCTCCTGCTTGAATATGTGTACTCATCGTAGAAGCTGCACATTCTTGCACTCCAGCAATACTAACAACAGTAAGAAGAAAAATTCTCAAAATTGAGTGAAACACCGCCACCACCAACCATATCAAGAAAGAACACACCTGCAACAGCTTTCTCTGCATCGATTTAATTTGCTCTCCGACAAGCTGAAGCCTTCATAGGATGGAAAGTCCACCTGCATGACTAACTCTGCTGGAGAAAGCCTTGGACCTGGAACTTGCCCAGAGAGTTAGAAAAGCTGAGAGTGTGGCAGCAGGGTGCCACCAAGAATTCACTCTCTTCAAGAAGAGCAAACAGGAGCAATAATGCTATTGCCATTGCTAACTGTGTAAAACACATATAAAACACACCAATAACTTAGAAGTTTCTTGTTCACAGGTAACTCAGTTTTTTAAAATACGGGTTGCTTGGACTATTCCTAATAAAATAGCTAATATTTGCTAAGCTGAACACTTGCTACCTGCCAAGCTCTGTTTCAAGCACCTAATACATATTAATTCATTTAGTCATCACAACTCTATGAAGTGGTTACTATTATTGCTCCCATTTTACAGATGAAGCTGAAAGAGAGGTTAAGTAGCTTACAAAAGGTCTTACAGAAGGGAGAATTCACATCATAATAGTTTGACTCCAGAACCCAAACTCCCAATCTCTGTACCATATAATATGTAGCCTTACACACATATATGTGCACATATATACACATTCATATAGGTATATATGCATATGTTTGTGTGAATGCACATATCTTTACTATAAAACATCCTAAAACTGGTAAATTCTTTATGATGTAAAGTTCTATTTCAACTGAAACACAGAATAGAAAAATTATTGGCTGTTCAGATGTTCAGAACATTTGTAGATGATACTGTACACAAAACAGAAAAGTAATGATTTGATACTTAGAGATTAATTGGTAAATAAAATGCCATTTTCATATCAGTTTTAGCAGATAAAAGCCTTTGAAGATTGCTTGAATATTACACAGAAGAAAAGAGCTCTCTCTTAGGACAACTGTTACCAGAGATATAATACTTAAGGACAATTGGAAAATTCTAAATCCCCTTGGAGTTGGAGGGAAGTGGATTTCTCTAATGAGTGCTACTTCCAATTCTCTTAAGAAAAATAATAAAGGCCAGATTGATTTTCCCTTGGAGAGACTGAGTAGGCGTTTCTTAAACCTCACTCACAGGGAGCTGACCTCTGACTTGGTATTTTGAATCTGTAGGTCACAGATATGTCATTTTCATGCATGCTTACATAAGTGGCCTGGGAAATAGATGATGCTGGTATTTTGAAGCCTGGTTTTTATTATTATTTTTAAAATAATATATAATTTCAAATAACTTTAAGGTAGGGCAGAATTGTTTATTTCTGCATGAGAGGGAAAGCTCCCTCTCACAATAGCCAAAGGAAGCTTGCGGGGAAGCATTTTTCAGCAGCAAGGACAGGGATGAGAACTGGAGCTCTGTGATCCTGAGGGAAGGCTGATTGAAACAGCAGATAGGAGGAAGACTAGAAGCAGCCAAAGATAAACAGAAACCATGAGATTATTCTGAGCATCGTATGCTGCTGTGGTACACATGGTGGCTGAAATTCTCCCCAGGGGTGTGTATCACAAAGCTGCAGGTTTTCCCTCCATGATTAGGAGTACTGCTTCTGTTCACGTTACCATGGTGATACCAAGACCGACTAAAGGGAGTTCTCTGAGGCAGTGTGTTCCATGAATGTGTATTCCTGTATGTGTGCATGCTAGGGGTAACACACACACACACGCACACACACACAAACACATGCACGCACAAGTCAAATCTAATTCTGATTCTTTTGTTGGGTGGGAATTTGATGCCAGTATTTACTTATTTGGAATCTTAGTCCTCATAAGTAGGTCATCGGTTAGAGGTAGGAGAACATCTCGGTATACAGAAATGTTCACAATTGTAACTGTGGGGCTTCCTGAGGCAAATTTTCCCTTCTCAAGACCAAAGGTGAAATATAGGTTGGAGAGAGGTGCCAGGGGAAAGGTAGACATGAGGACTGTCTTCAGAATTTTTCCTTTTTTTTTTTTGTAAAGTCCGTTGGAACCTTCTTGGGCAAATCAGGAGCAGCCTTTACTGTGTGTCCAGGTGTCATGAATTCCTAAAAGGCGATATTGTGATATGGTAAGACAATTTCAACCCCTCTTATTTTGCATTTGGTTAACGGTGTCTCCTGGGGCCCAAGTTGACATCCTCATTTACCCATGTTTTTGTCTTTTCTCTTGCTCCCAACGATCTCTAAATCCAGTGCAGTGCCTCCTTGTAGCCTCTTAAATCTAAGCTCTTTCCTCCATCCTCACAGTCTCAGCGTTAATTCAAGCCCTCACCACCTGTACTAGGACTACTTCAGTAGCCTCTCAGTGACACTCTCCAGTCCCACTGTTCCCTAGGCCACCACTCACATGACCACCAGAAAGATCTTTCTAAAACAGGTGTAGTTTTGTCACTGTTTTAGTCAACACCCACGCCCCCCACCCTGTCCCACCCCGGCAGAGCATTCAAGGCCATAATCACATTCCCAGGAATTTCTCCAATTAAAACCCTGAGGCTAGCTGAAGTCAGTATGCCCTTTGAGACTTAACCAAAATTTAGCTCACTCTTGAATTCTGAGGAAGGTGTAAGAATCTCCCAACAATTTTTCTTAATTCCTAGGGTTTATGTTCTCTCGATCTAGCTTACTGAAGTTGATCTGTGACCCTGATATATTCTATACATTCTATAAAGATATAACGTATTCTATGCTTATTTTGTGGGCAGTATTATGGTAAATGTATTACATGTATTGTTTCATTTAACACTCACAACAGCCCAAGAAGGCTGACACTATTATTAATTCTATTTGCTGGATAAGGAAACTGAGGCTTAGGGAGACACATGTCTGAAGACACCCAGATCTTAAGTGGAAAGGGAGTAGACAGTCATGAGGGTCTGACTCTACCACCGCTCTACACTGCCTCCCTTTCTTACCTCTCATTTCCTGATCATTCATTTATTCATTTACTAATTCATCTTTGAATGAATGCCCTTTGTATGCTAGGTACTGTTCTAAGAATGAAGGCAGGTATCAGGAAGAATAGGAAATGATCCCTGCTCTTAAAAGGAAACAGAAGCGTGCAGTATGTGGTGACAGCATTTCAGGGGCAGGGGCAGACCCAGTGCAGAGTGCTCTGCACCAACCATAGCCTGGCTGAAGAGTTTAAATCTCCTCATTGCTCTTCAACTAACATCCAGAATTCTCCGTAACTTGCCCTCTTCTACCCACCTTCATCCATCCTGTTCTTCCTCTCTCTTCCTCCCTATTCATCCTGGTTTTCTCTGCAAACATGCCAGATCATTCCTGTCCTCTGGTCATAATCACCCCCCATATTTACCTGATTAGAATGTTTTCTGCCTCCCTCAGTCCTATCTGTTCTTCAGCATGCGTCTCAAGTCCCACGTACTCAAGGAAGGCTTCCCAGATGCCCCCCAGCGACAATGATTTCTTCTGCTCATGCATTTACATCACACCTTGCCTATTCGGATTGTTTTTTCCCCTTGTAATTTTGTTAGAATCCCAGCCCACTGCTTTATTATCACGACCCTTTTTCTCCCCTTGGGTTCCTTTGCAACATTTCCTGCCTTTTCGGTAGGAACATGGCATGGCACAATGCTTAACGATTTTGGCTGTTCAGCTGAACAAGCCCAGTTTGAATCCTGACCCCCCCTGTTTGTTAGTTACATAAATGTCTCAAGATACACAGCTAAGTCTTGGTTTCTTCCTCTGTAAAATAATGGCAGTAGTAGTAGGATGTTATGACTGCATGTTTGTGTCCCTCCAAAATTCATATGTTGAAATCTCCAATGTGATGGTACTTGGAGATGGGGCCTTTGGGATGTAATTAGGCTATGAGTGTGGAGCACTCATGCTGCGCTTAGTGCCATTTTTGGAAGAGACATGAGACAGTTTGCTTCCTCTCTCTGCTCTCCACTAAGTGAGGAGATGGCTATCTGTAAACCAGGAATGGGGTTTTCACC
Source organism: Nomascus leucogenys (assembly GCF_006542625.1). NCBI lineage: Eukaryota > Metazoa > Chordata > Mammalia > Primates > Hylobatidae > Nomascus > Nomascus leucogenys. The sequence continues at coordinate 76,478,253 of NC_044401.1, read as the reverse complement.
AAGAACCTGGCCATGCTGGCACACTGATCTCACACTTCCAGCCTCCAGAACTGTGAGAAATAAATGTTGTTTAAGCCACTCAGTCTATGGTATTCTGATATAGCAGCTAGAACTAACTAAAACACACTGTCTACCTCATTGAGTTGTTATACATACTAAAGGTCGTAACACTTTAGAAAAAGCCAAGACACACACACACACACACACGCCACACAACCAGGAAGTCATCTATGATGAGATGTATTTACTAGGTATATGTTTCAGATTAAGTCTAGGTAACATCACAGTCTGGAGAAATAGAACAAAGATAAAGTATAGGTAACATCATAATCTGGAGAGATAGAACTCTGAACATACAAACAAAGGAGCAATACACATAATTCAGATGTCAGCTGGGTCACCTTGCTTGACCCAGACCTGCTGTTCATAGATTCTGAGAAGCCTAATGTTGTCCCCAAGACTTCTTTAAATTCCTTGGGGGCTTTAGGTGTTTGTGAATCACCCATGGCCCTGAGCTCCCTGTTCTGCCAAATAACTCCTCTGTGGTCTCAGTTCCCACACCTTGCCAGCCCCTTCTCCTTAATATCCATTAAATGAATGACTCACACAAGCAGAGCATTTTCCTGAAAGTCTTGGGAGTTCCGTTGCAGAAATGCAAACTGCTCAAAATTTAATGCTGAAAATTTCTGTTCCTTAAACACCCCCAGCCATTTCCCTCTTAGTCACCTGGTCCTTCTCTCACTTCTTCCCACCACCACTTCCACTGTTGTAATGGAATTATTTCCAATACACGAGCCTCTGCCAAATCTATGCTCTTACGACCTCATCTTGTTCCTTGGAATCTCATTAAGGTGTTTTTCCAGAGACAATTGTGTCCTCCTAAGAGGAATTCTGGTCTCTGCTGCTAATACATTTTAAAACTCTGCCACATTTAAATTATTAAAAGTATCCATCCTCATTGGAACACTGGCATCTCTGCCACTAACTATGGGCACACCTAGGCCACTTGAGATCTAAAGAATGAGGAGATGAACAAGATGATTTCAACTGCCAAACTGTATATGACAACTGCATAGCTGAAAGATGTAAAACTAATTAAATCTGTCTGAAAGCAGTTAGGGAATATAATGCTAGCTCAGACCCAAGTTCAAGGTTTAAATGTCAGTTATCAAGGTGCTCAAGAGGAAAGGTGAATATGTTGTCTATCACTGTGTAAACACATTACCTAAAGATTTAACAGTTAGATCAATGAATATTTATTAGGTCACAGAGTTTTGTATAGTTGGGAAGATGAGAGTGGCTGAGCTGAGTGGCTGAAAATTCAGCTCAGAGTCTTGAAGGATGCAGCCAAGCTGTTGATTGCGCTTGATGTCAGGTGTAACTGAGGATTTCAACTTGGGCCCCCAGGAGACCCCATTAACCACATAGAAAATAAGAGGGGTTGAATTTGTCTTACCCTATCGCAATATTTCCTTTTAGGAATTCATGACACCTAGACACACCATAAAGGCTGCCCCCAATTTGCCCGAGAAGATTCCGATGGACTTTACAAAACAAACCAACCAACCATAATATTTAACACAGTCCTCATATTACCTTTCCCCTGGCACCTCTCTCCAACCTATGTTTCACCTTTGAGAATAAGAGGTGAAAACGTTGCCTCAGGAAGGCCCATAGTTACAATGAACATTTCTGTATAACAGGATGTTCTCCTACCGCCAACTGATGACCTACTGTGAGGACTAAGATTGACTGGGGCTAGAGGATATGCTCCCAAGACAGCTCACTCATGTGGCTGTTGGCAGGAGGCCTCGGTTCCTGGCTGGCTACTGGCAGTTGCTAACCACACAGGCTTGTCCACAAAACTGCTTCAGAGTGCTCACAACATGGCAGGTGGCTTCGCTAAGATTGAGCAATCCAAGAAAGAGCAAGGAGGAAACCGTGATGCCTTTTATGGCTTAGTTTCAGAATTTTCACATGGCCATTTCTGCCATATTTTATTAGTTAGAAGTGAGTCCATACATCCAACTTACAGTTAAGGCAATGGGAATTAGGCTCCAGGTTTGAAAGGGAATGTCAAGGAGGGTGGGCCTGTTTAAACCATCACTGTGAGAACACCTTTAATCTCTTCAGACCACCTCAGGTGGAAAGGTTTTGAACTTCAGGTGAAAACTGAATCAAGTATTGGAAAGTTTAGGCAGGACTCCTACTCTTTTCCTCTCTCTCCACAAGTCCTTGGGGAGTCCTATTCCTGTTCTGCAGAGAAAATCTGACAGAGATGGATAGGAAGCAACATGGAGCAGAAGAATATAAATGTGGAGCATGCCAATTTTTAATATTCAATGCCATCCAGAATTATGTCAGAAGCAGAGTGAGATTAATTGGGGAATTAAGTTTCCTCTTTTCTTATTCTATGCCTTTCCCTCTCAAACTCTTCTCCTTAGCCAGGGAGGTTATCAAATGACATGCAGAGTTTTTTTCTCCATTATTCTTAGCACTAAGGACCCATTAGGCAGCACTGATGTTTCCTGGGATCAAACAATCAATCATTTCTTTCTCTGAAACGGGGACAGAGTGATTACACATTTTGTTCTGCTTTTTAAAAGCTATGGCTGTGGAGCTAGCATACACATGATAAAAATACTTTCCAATTGATACACAGCTATTATTAGAGCTGGTATTTACTTAAACGGTTTGTGTCACCATATTGCATTTACTGTATTGTGTCAACGGAGGAATTTTTAACTGCACAAACAGATTTCTTTTTTTGTTGCTGCTTAACTGCTCTGATTTACATCTGCAATTTCTAGACATGGTTTTCACCTCCTAGAAAAGATAGCCCTCTCCCTTTTTTAAATTAAAGTTTTCATTTAAGGCAAAAAATTCCAGTTTTAAACCAAGTCCCAAATTCAGAACTCTTTATAGATCTAAAAAACTGATCTGGCATAATTGATTAATTCATAGTTTTGCCAAAGACCTTTACTGTATTTAGTGTAACAATATCTCAAATTAGATGCAGCTGGCCAGAGGAATATTCTTTTTAAGCAATGGCTGCTGTATAAGATTCAGTCATAATTTTGATGATGAACAAAACAGATGACTAACAGAATCAGAAAGCTAATTCCTGTATCCCAATTCCTTTATTAGGTCTCCTCTTTCATCTCCAACTACTGCATTTAACGGCATCTTACAATGGAGTTCGATGGCTGCTTGCCAAGTCAAAAGATCATCATGTTGTCTCAGATGTGAAATCTCATTTATGATAATAGGGACTGACCCAGTAAAAATAACTCTACCTCTGGATCATAGTGAAAGAAAGGAAAAAAAAAAATTAAAGGAAAGAGCACAAAGGACTTGTGGTGTCTGTCTGGATCCCTTTGGTGAACTGCCCCTGAGACAAGCATCCTCAGGGGAAGTGAGAGTACCTGGGGGACGCCAGGAAAAAGAGATGACCTGAAGATGATACCATGCTTCAGGCAGCCCCGAGCAGAATACCTGACACGGTGTAGACACTCATGAGATATTTTGTGAGGCTCATTAGATAATTAGAGGCTCATTTGATATCTTGAAATAACTGAAGTCAATCTAGGAGAAATTAGAGTATTTGGGGCCCAGATCCTAAAAGATGGATATATTATTCTTCAAGTATAAATTAGGCATTTTGGAGAAATCTCAACTATTCCAGGAATTAAGGGCATATGTCATTACTACAGAAATAGTAACAACATCGTGGAATTTCATAGACTCTCCCCTTCTCACACTCCTCCTCAAACTTCAAGCCTTTAAAAATATGTTCATTATTTAAGGTTATAAATCCTCTGTAGGCTCTTTAGCGAGAATTTGAAACACACATAAAAATATAAAGAAAAAAATCAACCACAATGCCTTTACTTAGGAACAGACATTGTAAACATTTTGGCTTATTTCTCCCCAGTAATTGTGTAGGCACATGGTTACAGAACTAGGATAATACTGCATGTAAAGCTTCTTGCATCATGCTTTTCAGAATTAAAAAATATATAACATTTTATTGTGATTAAAAACTGAATACATGTTTGTTGTAGAAAATCTGGAAAAAAACCAGAAAAGTGTAAAGAACTAAAAAAAAAGCACTCCAATCTTGTCACTTCACAGAAGCACTGTTAATATTTTGGTGACCTTCCCTTCTGGGATTTTTAATTTTTTCTGGTCCTTAACAAACCTTTAGACTTACTTGAGAGAGTTGATGCTATTTCTTGAGTGTCCAGTTACCATTTAACCAAGATGGAAGTTAAAGACCCCTGGAAAAGTCAAGTAGCTTAATAAAAACTAAGTGGATTTCTTTTCCCAGTTGACGTTTGTTACTGTGACCCTTGAGGGTGGAGGGAAAGTACAGTACTATCTGGGAACAAAGATGCTTCATGAGTTGCAACCTATCTGATGCTCCCAAGATGGGAGCCTTCATGTCCCTGCATTGAGAGGTGGGCTGGACCAAGGGAAAGGACGATGGGAGACAATAATGTATGAATAGACATTTTGGGGTTAAGAGGTAGCTTGAGATGCTATGAAAGCCTCAGTCATCAACTCTAATTCAAAATGTCTCTGCTATCAAAAATTATATTTAGGTCATAAAATTTATATTGAACAAAATCACACTAACCAATGGCCCCTCTTTTCCTCTCATGGGACTTCTTTATTGTGATAAGCTAGGGTCATATAGATTATTGCCAAGAGGAATGAAACTCAATGGTCTCATAAAAACAGAAATAAAACCCCAAAAAATCATTATCCTGAATCTTATGTTTCACTGAAAAATGATTTTTCCAAGCTGGCTTCCAGGAGGCATCGTGGTGTGGAACAGGCACTAGTGCAGCTCTGCCATGTATTTGTGTGTGAACATGGACATGTTACTGTTACTCTGAGTTCTGGATTTATCGTCTATAGAACCAGAGCTAACTATTCCTCCTCTGAATAGGTAGTGAGTGGCTCAAATTGGCTAACATGGGGAAGTGTCTTGCACCTACAAAGGAGACAGTGTTTGTTAGTTCCCTGTTTTAAGTTCATGGACTGCCTCTCATGACAGCAAGTGTGGCTGGTATATTATGGGGCACTGGTTATGGGCATCAGTGTTTATTGTCATGGATTAATTTGAATATGGAGAATAACAATATTGTTTTTGCTTATTGCAGGTCTGCAGAATTGGAGAGAGCAAAAAAGATTTGAGATAGCAAGGATGTTTCGGTTATATATCTTGAGTAAAGGGAAAGTTTATGACAAACATAGCATACCCTTGTCATTAAAAAGTTAAACAATACATGAGTATATGAAGTAAATAATGAAGGCACTCCACCCCCACCATACACACCACCATGGAAGTAAACACTGTCACCAATTGTGTGTGTGCACAGTTCCAGAACTCTTTCTATTCATCACATGTACATGAACACACATACTTGTGTTTCCACAATATTTGCTCAGTATTGTGGCAATTGCCTTGCATTAGTGCACCACGGAGGCATCTCATTTTTAAAAAACAGCTGCAACAGTTTCCCAAAATTTGGATGAACCATAATGTCACTGACCACTCAGAGAAAAGGAAGAGGTGCAAATGCCAGTTCTTTGAACGCTGTTGGAGCAAGTGTGAGCAAATACTTTAAGACTCTTTGAGGCTCACTAACTTCATCTGCATAATGGGCAAAAGAATACCATTGCCACCTATGGCGTTATTATGGCATTACCACATGTTTCAAAGCATTTGACAAACTATAAAGCAAAACCTGATGCTGCCTTTTATTTATTCCTGATTGGAGGAGGAAAGAGGAAGACTAGAGCCCATGCTAAAAGTAGGCACATTTCAGCTGTTTGTTTGTGTATTAATGTTTAATGCCAGAGCTTTGGGAAAGTCAGTGATGAAACATCTATGACAACTTGTTTGATAGCAAAACTGTTTGCCTTGGAATTTTAATTTTAGTCAGTTCTGTTTTGATACAACTCCAAAGACCTTCGTTTCCCTCCTTTTTAGGGTAGTCCATTGTTCACTTACGCAGAAACCATTGGATTCAGAGGGCTCTTTTGACTAATCTAAAGGAAATGGCAAAAGGGTATCTCCCTGTCTGCCTTAGGAAGATAATACAGAAAGGAAGCTGGGATCTTTCTCAGTGCCCTTCAGAAATGTGGGCTGGCCGGGCGTCTGGATTACTTAATTAAAGTGGTTGATGCCAGTAAGCAGTGGGAAGATAAGAGGCTAAAGGGACAATCATACGGGTCAGATGAATAAAAGCCCTCCCTGTGCTCTCTCTCTCTCTCATATAATACTGTGGCATCTCACTTATTAAGACAAGGCTATTCCAGCCTCTCGACAACAAGATAGGCTTGACTTCGCCTGTAGAATGGCCTGCAGCCCTGTCTCTAGGTCACCAGCTCTTTCGCAAATGACACCAGCCTATGCCATGCTGATATTTTCTTCAACTTTTTTCTTGGATGTGGCATTAAAAAAAAAAAAAAGATCAAGGCACAAAATCAAGGCCTTTGATTTTTAGGAGAGAGGAAAGGAAATGGGGTGGCTCTAGTTCCCCAAGTTACTAAGGAAACACACCCACCAGGATGTTGAAGTTCCAGGATGATAAGAAAGGATATTTACTGAGACTAGCTGAGACTGATGTATTAATGAAACTCAGTAACAGTCTCCACAACCACCCTCCATGAACTAAAGGTCAGAGTCAAGTGCACTTTGAGCTGAGCACAAGGAATTTGGTTCTCAGACAGATTGCTCACTAAATCAGTTGTCCTTGCATTTCATTCTGGAATTTTTCAACTTCTTTGATTCTACCTTGGATAATAAACCTATTGCCTAATTCATTGGCTCTTAATCACAACACTGTGGATCTTCAAAATTGACCAAGTGAGTGTGCTAACTCGAAGCCCCTTTTTTCCTCTACTCTGTTGACTAATGAGTGTTTTCTACTTAATAGTTGCTGACACTTGGGAAATACTTTGAAAATATATTTGGGTTTCTTTTGGAAAAATGTTTCCATGATCAAAAAACAGACCTTCTCATTTTGTCAGGAACAAAAATCCAGTTACCAGAGCATTCTGCTAGCAGTGATGATATGCTCCTGCTGCTGCCTGTGGACCTGGCTCTACTCCATGTTGTATATTTTTTAAAACCAGGAAAGTTTTCCTTAACTGGAGTACTACGCTCTTATCACAAATTTCAAGATGCTTTTCTGCTTTAATTCTCAGGTGTGGTGTTGTTTGTTCTGCCTCCTGGGAAGCAACTCTCAAAGTCATTGTTCAAGTGTCCTTGGAATGAAAAAGACAAATCATCCCGTCAAGGGAACAATAGTTTCTACTTAGGGGGAAAGTACATCTTGCCAATTTCAGTTTGCATTGTCCCAAACATGTTTGTAAAACTCTACCCTGAATTATCTGTGATGAACACAGTATAAAGTTAAACCCCCACACGGAATGACTAACAAAAGCAGATGCGAAACAGCTAACAAGGAAAGCAAACACAAAGATAAAACAGCACGCATCAAATCCTATGTCAATCATAAGAAAATGTTTTTCACATCTAATCATCGAAGATTAAAGGCTGGATATTTAAGGAATGCAAAAGAGGATGTCCTTCAACAAACAATTTAAATAAGGTGAGAAGGCTGTGTGGTGGGTGGAATGGGAAAACAGAAATTTGAAAGGCAGACTTGGGGTTTGAGGTTCTATCTCTTCTATGAAATAGTTGGGTCACAAGAGGCCATCTAACTAGTTTCCGAGACTCATTGTCACCACCTGTAGACAGAGACAATAGCAACAACAGCTATCTACCTTGTCAGGAATGAGGGAGGATCCAATGAGATAAGATACATGAAGTCACTATACAGTGCCATATAAATGTCTGCATTTCTAAAACAAAAGTTGGCAGTTGAAAGAGCAATGGCGAGTGAGTGGATATGACTGTGGAGTTGTGGGAGATGCAGGCCGCACCTCCAGTCTGACCACCCCTGTTTCCCTGTCCCTCAGGAAGGCCAGATTGTCAGAGCTTTTCAGGGGTATAGGGGGGACTCAGGGGCAGGCCACTCAGCTATGGGGCTAAGCAAGGCTCCGGGACTTCTCTCCTGTTCACACTGATGGCCCTCCTTCACTAATTGTTTCCAGGGAAAAATCAAGCGTGTCCTAGCTTGAAAGAATAATTATTGAATTAGCAGCAGTAGTTCCCAAACTCAGTGATGCATCAAGAATTACTCTGGGGACCTTTATTTTAAAAGTACCGATTCTCACACTTCCAGACCCCTGCTCACCTTACAAAATCTGAATTGTTGGGGCTCATACCCAGGAATACATGTATTTTAATTATTATAATATTGAAGTATCGGATATCCAAGAAAAAGAGTGTCCCCAAATCCCAATCCCAAAACATATCAATTTAAAATTTTTTCCATTTTTAACTTCTAATCCCAGCCTATAGGCATATTTAGTACTTCTCTACTTTTAATAATATTGGAGGATTTAATATTCTACAGTTTTCATCAACATTATCTGATGAATATTTTTGAATTTCATTTGTTTCTTTTTACCTCCCTACGCCCCTTCCAGATAACCACTGTTAAAACTTGTCATGTTTTCTTTCCTATCTTTCTCTATGCCAACGGAAGCAAGCACATTTTTGGCCACTGCTTCTCTTACAACATGTGTCTCCACTTCTTGCTTTTTCCACTTAATAATGCATCATATAAATCCCTCCAGGTTCCTAAGTATAGAGCCAACACACAGGTGCATAATAATCCATGGGGTATTAGTCTGGGGAGAACCAACAAGAAGTGCAGATAAATAGATAGATAGAGAGATGGGTTTATCAAGGAATTCACTCACACAATTGTGAAGGCTTGGTTAAGTCTAAAATCTACAGGATTGGCCACAGGCTAGAGACCCAGGGAAGAGTTGCAGTCAGAGTCCGAAGACAGTTGGCTGGCAGAATTTCTTCTCACTTAGGAGAGATCAGTCTTTGTTTCTATTAAGGCCTTCCTGTGATTGAATGAGGCCCACAGACATTGTGGAGGGTAATCTGCTGTTCTCAGTCTATGAATTTCAATATTAATCTCATCTAAAAACGCCTTTAGCCAGAATAATATTTGACCAAATATCTAGACATGTGGTCTTGTCAAACTGACATATAACATTAACTGTCATACATAGTAGGGACATACCCCAATTCATTCATTTCCCAATTCATTTCTCTATTAATGAACTTTTAGGGTTTTGTTTCCGTGTATTTTTTTCTTCTATAAACAATGCTCAGTTATCAAAAACTTTTTATTTCCACTGCATAGAATCTAAGAAAAAGAGATTTGGGGGTTCAGCAGAATGGTTATTTATAATTTTAATGATGCTGTGGGATCACTTCTGAAAGGAGTTTTTATTGTTCTTAGGGTGACTGACACAGACGGGTCACCTCTAATTATTGAGAGTGCAAGGCTGGGCACAGTCGCTCACGCTTGTAATCCCGGCACTTTGGGAGGCCGAGGGGGGCGGATCACGAGGTCAGGAGATTGAGACCGCGGTGAAACCCTGTCTCTACTAAAAATACAAAAAAAAATTAGCCGGTCATGGTGGCGGGTGCCTGTAGTCCCAGCTACTCGGAGAGGCTGAGGCAGGAGAATGGCGTGAACCTGGGAGGCGGAGCTTGCAGTGAGTCAAGATTGCGCCATTGCACTCCAGCCTGGGCGACAGAGCAAGACTCCATCTCAAAAAAAAAAAAAAAAAGAGAGTACAAATATACAACTTTTTATTCTTTTTTTTTTTTTTTTTTTTTTGAGATGGAGTTTCGCTCTTGTCACCCAGGCTGGAATGCAATGGTGCAATGTCGGCTGACTGCAACCTCCACCTCCCAGGTTCAAGTGATTCTCCTGCCTCAGCTTCATGAGTAGCTGGGATTACAGTTGCCCGCCACCACACCTGGCTAATTTTTGTATTTTCAGTAGAGATGGGGTTTCACCATGTTGGCCAGGCCGGTTTTGAACTCCTGACCTTAGGTCATCCACCCCCCTCGGCCTCCCAAAGTGCTGGGATTACAGGTATGAGCCACCACGCCTGGCTGAAACTTTTTATTTTTATGCCAATGTGGAAATGTTGACATAAAACCTTCTCCAGGGCTGAGACCTTAAAATCTTTCTCATTCTAGTGTGATGACGACTTAGGTTAACATATCTGATAACCGATGTTAATAACTTCCCACCATCCACAGGCATGAAAGGCAGAGCTGTGGTAAGAAGGCTTGGGGACTCCTCAACGGCCCAGGGCAAGGATGGCACAAGCTCCTTAACCTGACTTCACTGTTACCTTTGTAACTGCTGGATAATATTTCAAATATTAATTTATGTGTTTTTTTTTCTCCCCACTCTGTCCTATTGTCCCCCTTCTTTAGTCAGGCAGGGCTCTCAGGGGAGGTTTATGCCAAAGATGAAGGTAGAAGTGGCCTGAGAAATTTATTTTCTCAGGAGATTTCCTAAGTACTGAGAGGAAGAAGAGGGCGAGAAGAGGTAGAGTGGCAGAAAGAGCAGGGAAAAGAGACTAGATAAAGGGATTCGCCTATGCTAGGGGCAGAAGAGGAGAAAGTGCTATGGAACTCTGGATGTCTCTGAACTGCCAAATGGAGAAGGAAGGACAAAGGGTTTCAGGCAGATGGGGCCTTGATAACCTCCCAGAAGATTCCATGTTTTCTTTTTCCCTCTTTCTTTCTTTTTTTTTTTTTTTTTTTTGAGACAGAGTCTCACTCCATCACCCAGGCTGGAGCGCAGTGGCACAATCTCAGCTCACTGCAACCTCTGCCTCCTGGGTTCAAGTGATTCTCCTGCCTCATCCCCCTGAGTAGCTAGAATTACAAGCATGCATCACCAGGCGTAGCTAATTTTTGTATTTTTAGTAGAGACGGAGTTTCACCACGTTGGCCAGGGTGGTCTTGAACTCCTGACCTCAAGTGATCTGCCCACCTCAGTCTCCCAAAGAGCTGGAATTACAGGCATGAGCCACCACGTCTGGCTAAGATTCCATGTTTTCTAAGCATAGTACCCCTCATCTAACCTTGGCTCAGCCCTAAAGACCACAGAACTGTGGTGCAGCTCTGGTTCAAAAAACAGCGATAATAACTGACATTAATCATTTTGCCAGAAGAATGGGAGGCTAGAAGTAGAAATTATGTTGATTTAAGGCAGGGTTTCACAACCTTGGCACTATGGACATTTTGGATAATTCTTTGTTTGGTGGGCTGGCCGGTGCACTGTAGGATGTTTAGCAGCATCCCTGGCCTCTGCTCACTAGATGCTAGTAGCATCCCCTTCCCAGCGTGACAACCCAAAATGTCTCTAGACGTTGACAGATGTCCCGTGGAGGGTAACATTGCACCTGACTGAGAACCACTGATTAAAGGGAACTTAAAGAAAGGTGTGTCTTGAGTTTATGGCCAGATTCTTACCAGCTGTATGTACTGATATCGATTTTATTATCTGCTAAGGGAGACCACCAAGACATTGTGCTTGTCCCAGATTTGCCTCCCTGACAATGTTTTGCTTGGGCTAATCGGTAAACATTAACTTTCATTCTCTGAGCAACTTGTCAACAAAGGGATGGCATCCAGAAATGGAGGGACATGCATCTTAATTATACCTGCAGTGGTGAATGGGCCAGTGAGGCATTCCGGGTACTCTAAACCCTTGCTGACTTCTCCCAAGCTGGGGCCTGTCAGCTCTATCACTGTGCCAGGCTGCAACGAGTGCCAGTTCTGGAAAATCTGGCTGCCCTTCAGGGCCTTTTAATTTGACACTAATAAGCCTGATTTAGGCTTTGTATTATGGAGCAGCAACCAAATATTATTGCCAGAAAGGGCAAATAGCTGATGTCAGTGGTCTTTTCTAGGCAAGAAATGAACGTGATATTTTCTCCGCCTCCTCTCCTGTCACTGAGAAGATGATTCCTGGAGATAATCCACTTGGTTATCCGTGGATGTGAACATAAATTGGAGGCAGCAGTCACTCCAGATGGTCCACTGAAGCTGGGAGTCCTGAGTTAATTCCAAGCCAAATTTCTCACTCCCTGGAGGAGAAGAGTGGAGAGCGTGTGTTCATGAGGAAGTCCAAGCTTTTCATATCTGGAAAAGAAGACTGGGAGAGGCCAGCATGAATGGCCGTTGTCCTTGCCAAATCTGGATGGTATGTCTTAGGTGAGTTGTTAAGAAAACTTGCTGACTGCTGGTGTGGACAGCTCTTGGAACAGACTGCTGAGGGCAGCTGCAGGATGACTTTTCCTGGAGTTCAGAGCTGCCTGGGTGGTTCCAATGCTCTTGCCTGACTCAGCTAGCCCAGGCATCCTGAGTGACCTCTGAAGGTGTGTCCCAACTCACTGAGCCCTAGATCTGTGTGGGCTTCTGAGGGGTGGGGAAGACATGGGGCCAGTAACATAGAACTATGGTGGATTGGTAGCTTCAATGAGTACAAAAGGAATTCCAGAGAAACTTAGATATTTGGGTGTACATCACTGCTCACTGGAATAAAAGAGAAAAAAGAGAAGCAAAGAGAGAGGGAAGAGGGAAGAAGAGAAAACCAAAGGAAGGATTTTTACAAAGCATTACACATAGACAATCAAGCAAAAGATAAATGAAAGCCATCAAGATGATTGCAGTGACATTTGATTTAATAGAGTAGAAAGGGAGAAAAGTAGATTTCAGGATGATGGAATGGGACTGTTTCATCATATCAATTTTTAAAATATGTATTTCTTTTTTATTGCTAATTTATTACTGAAATAGATCAGATTTTCACCTTTTGTCTTGCAACTTGGGTCTTGGGGAAAACTCACTTGGGCTTTGGTCTTAGGAACATGTTTCTGTCTATGTTTTTCAATAGTCTGAGGAGAATTAGTGTTAGTCCCTCTTTGAAAGTTTGGTAGAAGTTGGCAGTGAAGCCATCCAGTCCTGGGCTTTTCTTTGTTAGGAGACTTTTTATTACTGATTCAATCTGTGTACTCATTATGGGTCTGTTCAGGTTTTTATATTTCTTTCTGGTTCATTCTTCATAGGTTGTATGTGTCCAAGAATATCTGTTTCCGCTAGGTTTTCCAGTTTGTTAGTATATAGTTGTTCATAGTAGTTTCTTACAATCTTTTGTATTTCCGTGGTATCAGTTGTAATGTCTCCTTTTCCATTTCCGATTTTGTTCATTTGGGTCTTCTCTCTTTTTTCTCAGTTAGTCTAGCTAGTGGTTTATAGATTTTGTTTATCTTTTCAAAAAGCCAACTTTTCATTGTGTTAATCCTTCATATTTTATTTTTAGTCTCTATTTCATTTAGTTCTGCCCTGATCTTTATTATTTCTTTCTACTAATTTTGGATTTTGTTTATTCTTCCTATTGTAGTTCCATGAGGTGCATTATTAGGTTGTTTATTTGAAATCTTTCTACCGTCTTGACAGAGGCATTTATTGCTATAAACCTCCCCCTTAGCACTGCTTTGGCTGTCTCCCATAGGTTTTGGTATGTTGTGTTTCCATTTTTATTTGTTTTTATATATTTTTTCTTTCTTAATTTATTCATTGACCCAATTGTTACTTAGGAGCATGTTGTTTAATTTCACGTATGTGTGCAGTTTTCACAACTCCTTTTGGTATTGATTTCTAGTTTTATTCCATTGTGGTCTGGGAAGATACTTGATATATTTTGAGTTTTTAAAATTTGTTGAGACTTGTTTTGTGGCCTAATGTATGATCTATCCTGGAGAATGTTCTATATGCTGATGAGAAGAATGTGTAATCTGTAGCTGTTGGATAAAATGTTCTGTAATTATCTGTTATGTCCACTTGGTCTAAAGTTCAATTTAAATTCAATGTTTCTTTGTTGATATTCTATCTGATCTGTCCAGTGCTGAGAAGAGGGTATCAAAGTTCCCAACTATTGTGTTGGAGTCTATCTCCCCCTTTAGATCAAACAATATTTGCTCTATATATGTGGGGACCCTAGTGTTGGGTACATGTGTATATTTAGAATTGGTATATCTTCTTGTTGAATTTATGCCTTTATCATTATATAATGACTTTCTTTGTCTCTTTTTACCGTTTTTGATTTAAAGTCTGTTTTATCTAGTATCTGTTCACTTTTGATTTTCATTTGCATGGAATATCTTTTTTCATCCCATTTATTTATAGGTGAAATGAGTTTCTTGTAAGCAGCATATAGTCGGGGCATTTAAGAAAATCCACTAAACCAGTCTGTATTATTTGAGTGGAGAATTTAATCTGTTTACATTCAAGGTTATTTATGATAGGTGAGGACTCATTCCTGTCATTTTAAAAATTGTTTTTTGGTGGTTTTGTATAATCTTTGTTCCTTTCTTTTTTTCTTGTCTGTCATTGCTTACGGTGGGTTTTGTTCTGTTTTGTTTCGTTTTTGTAGTGGTAACATTTGGGTCCTTTCTCTTTCTACGTCTGCTCTGCCAGTGAGTTTATATTTTTGTGTATCTTCATGATAGTGGATATTGCTCTTTTACTTCCAGATATAGGACTTCCTTAAGCATTTTTTTTTTTTAGGGCCAGTCTGGTAATGAATCCCCTCAGGTTTAGCTTGTCTAGGAAAGATTTTATTTCTCCTTTATTTTTGAAGAGTAGATTGGTTGCAGATAGTATTTTTGGCTGACAGTTTTTTTTCTTTTAGCAGTTTCTCACATTCTTTCTTTCATCACATTCTCTCCTGATATGTAGGTTTCTGCTGAGAAATCCACTGTTATTCTGATGGAAGTTCCCTTATGTGCGACTTGATGCTTTTCTCTTGCTGTTTTCAGAATTTTCTCTGTCCTAGACTTTTGTAAACTTTCCTGATTTTAAATTTTAAGGATTTCAAAAAATTTAGAACCAACCCCTGTGTCCAAATAAAGTATGTCACAGGGCTAGATATGACTGTGAGCTACCATTTTCAACATCTGGTTTTATTTATCATATATGTTGAAATAAAAACAAAACTAGAGAAATATATAAAAACAGCAAGAAGTATTAAGAGTTGTTCCAATGTGGTTTTTTTTTTTTTTTTTTTTTTTTTTTTTGAGATGGAGTCTTGCTCTGTTGACCAGGCTGGAGTGCAGTGGTGTGATCTCAGCTCACTGCAACCTCTGCCTCCTGGGTTTAAGAAATTCTCTGCCTCAGCCTCCTGAGTAGCTGGGGTTACAGGCGTCCACTGTCACGCCTGGCTAATTTTTCTATTTTTAGTAGAGATGGGGGTTTCATTATCTTGGCCAGGCTGGTCTTGAACTCCTGACCTCATCATCCACCTGCCTCAGCCTCCCAAAGGGCTGGGATTACAGGCGTGAGCCACCACACTGGGCCCCAATGTTTATTTACTTGATCAAATCATTCTGGTCCTTCAAAATGCAATGTAAGCACAACCTCTTACTAAAAGCCTTTCTAAACATGCCCTCCACTTCCCACTCCATCATTCCATCCCATCTGCCACCTCTGTGGTCCAAGCCATCATAATACCTTCTGATTATGGCATGAGACAAGACAGCTGCTAGAGCTCCAGCCATCACCTCTGGACTCCAAGGAGCAGGTTAGGGGAAGGAGGTGAAGTGCAAAAGGGCCTCCTTCCAGATAAAGCAGTCCCTCTCAGATGGCTTTCAGACGCTGTACCCAAGAACTTCACTTACTTATATGTCATTGTTCAGTCCTTGCTGCAAGGGAGTTTGGGATATATAATCACATCATTAGCTGAAGTAAAATCAGTCATCTGTGTAAAGGGGAAAAAGATTATTAAGTGGGCAATTAGCATTCTCTTCCATGACTTGTTTTCCTGTTTTTTTTGTTTTTTCTTTACAAATACAGGAACCACTCAGACTGCAGTCTCTCCCTCTTACTCTCCCAGAGGAAGAGAAGAATGGTTGTCAATGGCAAATAGCAGTTGCAGCAGAGCAACACCAAGAGCTGGCTTTTCAGTCAGGAGCACTGTGTCTCCTTGTCATTTTTCATGCTTTACACATTCAGAGAAACTTCTCTAGTAACAAACCATAGAAATGATTCCTGAAAGTATAATCTTTCCCCGCTTTTACTGTTGTCCCCTACAATTCATTCTCCAAACAACCATTGTTTCTAAATACATTATGCTGTGTTTCCCAATTTAAACATCTTTAATGGCTCTTACTGTCCTTAGGACAAGGCTACAAATTTTAGTAAGAACTAGAATGCCTGTGTGACTTAGCAGTGCTTTCAACCTCCTTCCTCCTCCAAGTCCCATCTCTCTTGCTCTCATTCTTGGCTTCATCTACCCTGGCATTACTTCAATTCTTTGAACGTGTCAAGTTCTTTTGGTCCTTTGCACAGGCTGTTCCCTCTGTCTTGAACTCTCTGCCCCCAGCTGAATGACACTGCCAAGTGTTAGCTGAAATGCTGCCACGTGTCAACCGAAATGTCATATCCTCAGAGAGGCCCTTCCTCACCATTTCAGTCAGAGCACCTCCTCCACCCATTCCTCTTGGGCTCTACATTCTCACTGACAACCTCACCACAGTTCAGGACACTGTATTGATGTGTGTGATCACTTCTGATGGCCAGTCTTCCTCACTAGACTCCATCCAGGGTAAGGACAGATGCACCGTTTGGTATGCTTGGCATGCAGTCTAGTACCTGACAAATTAGAGGCACTCAATGAATATCTATTTCCTGAATCTCTAAAATAACTTAGTATGTTTGTTTGGTGCTATGGTACTTAAACAGGTAAAGGGTATATGAGACTCAGTTAAACTGAGGATGTAAATCCTCGGTTGTGCAGGATCTGATATAATCCTAGACTCATAAGTTTTTATGCTGGGTCTGGGGAGACACGCTCTCTCCCTAAACCCAGCACAAAAACTTATGAATGTGGGATTATATCAGATCCTGCACAACTAACCACTTATCAATACCTAAAGTCACCCTTCCCTTTTTTTCCTCCTTTATTCTTATACAGAATGAACTTTCTAGGCCTTCCGAGTTCAGCTGTTCTATGCTGGGTGATGAATGTGAGGTGTCTGCTCCTTTATCCTCAATTCAGTTATGTGCATTAAGCATAAATAATTGAGCAGTGGGTGGGGGAGAGGGTGCCTATTTATTCACATCTTGGAATGTAGCTCTATTGCTCTAATAAACAAAAATAAACAAATACAACCTTATGAAAATATTTTCCTTTAAATCTTTGCATCCAAACTGCAGGAAAAAAGAAGAGAAAAAACCCAAGAAGGGAATTCTCAAGAGAGGTATCATGTAACTTTATCTGAGGATGCAAACTGAAGGTGAATGGGGAATACATAAACCAAAGAGCTGGCAATGTTTGCAGCTTGAGCAGGGAGAGACATATCAATTATTGATACTTTTCTTTCTCTAGATGTGTGTGATTCATTCCATGCTGGCTCTAACATACGCAGGGGAAAAGGAGAGAGGAGAATGTTAAGATTTTCTCACTGGCCAGAGTGCTGACACTGGTTTTCTGCTCCAATTAAAGTGGGACCTTGAGAGTGTGGGGGTGATACTCTTTGTCCAGATGAACTTTGGCAAAGTGATGGAGGATGGGAGGCCCAGATGTGTGACCCAACAGCAGATGTCAGCACTGGGATGGTCCAGCTGAGTGCACGTTTATGCCTTTCCTTCTCCAAGGGAGACCTCAGGAGATAGATAGTATCTCACAGGCTTACAACAGATGCTAATCAGATTATATCCAGATGCTCTATAAACATATGTCAGCAGTTGAAAAGACCTACTCTAATTGAGGCAAAATTACTTTTTCCAATGCTGTAGGTAAAATGCACAAGTAAAAATATAACTCTGTGGCTGTTTAAATACACCCTAAGGTACTTTTTCGTTAGCACACAGAAAGCCCAGGTTGAACAAATACTGTATGTGCTTGCAAGAAGTCTGTTGAAGAGAGAAGAGTGGAGAGAGAAAGGAAGTAGGCAGCCTCTTCAGCTCCCTGTGCTTACAGATGCAATTTCTTAATGGTTTAGGATTCTATCGTCCAATCTGAAAACTGTGCTTTAGTAAATTCTCTTTCTTGCTTGCTGATTGAGGAGCTCCTAATGTTAACAAGTTTAATTTATTACATACTGAAGAATATCCAAAGTGTTTTCTTATGTATTTAGTGCAGAACTTGTGTTTTTCAACAAATGCATCAACCACCATTTGTTGAGGGCCCACTTTATGCACTGGGCAGTGAGGAGCCATCAGTGAACAGTGTTGCAGACAGCTGTGAGCTCCTTTCAAGGAGCTCATAGTGTCATAAGGGAGGCAGACAAGTAAACAGGAAATTACGACACATGTGGAAACACCATGATGGAGAAAGCTTAAGATGCTATGGGAGTGTAGAGGAAGCTCGCCAGATGCAGCCTCGCTATGGGGATGGCTGAGAAAGCTTGAGGAGGAACAGATATAGGCTGAAGGGGCTGGATGGAGTAGAGGTGAGGGAATGGAACCCTTAAGACATGAAACGTGCCACACAAGACTATATCAGTGGCTACAAATTACACAAGTTCCGATTAGAAGATAAACAACTAAAACTGTAAAAATGGAATGGGCTTCCTGAGAAAACCCCGAAGCTCCATATTATTAGAGGTGTGCAGAGACCAGATTAGCAGTTTGGGAAATTACAAAAATACATTTTTGTCTTGGGTGGGAGGCCATACCAGCCAGCTCCACAGTGCCAATCTCAGAGCCAAGCCAAATTTCCAGAGGTAGAGTTCAGAAATGTGCATTTGTTTAAAGCTTCCAAGGTAGTCATCAGGCAAATCTAAACCACAATAAGATACCAGTCCACTACCATTAGGTGGGAGAAGCCATTAAGATGGTTATTTTTTTTTTTAGAAAAAAGGGAAAACAACCAATATTGGTGAGGATATGGAGAAATTGGAACCTTTATGCATTGCTGATAGAAATGCAAAATGGTATTGCTGCTGTGGAAATTGTGTAGTAGTTCCACAAAAGTGAAACACAGAATTACCAAATGATTCAGCCATTCCATTTCTAGGTGTATACCAAAAGGTACTGAAAGCGAGGATTCAAACATATTTGCACATCCATATTCATAGCAGCATTATTCACAAACCCAAAAGGGGAAAAACCCCACAATTCCATCAATAGATGAACAGATAACCAATCTGGTGGTATAGGCATACAATGGAGTATGATTCAGACATGAAAAGGAATGAAGTTCTGATATATGCTACGACATAGATGAACCTTGCAGACATCCTGTTAAATGAAACATAAAGACACAAAAGGACAACTACTATATGATTCCACTTATATATAGTATCTAGAAAAGGCAACAGAAAATGGATTAGAGGTCACCAGGGGCTGGGGGTGGGGAATAGGGAGTCATTGCTTAATGGTTATAGAGCTTCTGTTGGGGTAAGAAATAGGTTTGGAAATAGACAGTGGTGATACAACAACGTGAATGTACTTAATGCCACTAAATGGCAGGCACACTTAATAATGGTTAAAATGATAAATTTTATGTTACGTGTATCTGACCACAATTTTTTTAAAAAAAGACAAAAAGCCCTCTCACTGACTTTAAAGCGGTCAGTCCACAGAGCAGTTAAATAATTTTTTTTAATTTTTGGTTTTTGTGGGTACATAGTAGGTATATATAATTATGGGGTACAGAAGACATTTTGGTACAGGCACGCAATGTGAAATAATCACATCACAGAGAATGGGGTACCCATCCCCAGGCATTTATCCTTTGTGTAACAAACAATCCAATTATACTTTTATTTTTAAAATGTACAATTACATTGTTGACTATAGTCCCCCTGTTGTGCTATCGAATACTAGGTCTTGTTCATTCTGGTGTTTTTTTTTTTTTTTTTGCACCCATTAACCATCCCCGCCTCCGTTCCCCTACCCTTCCCAGCCTCTGGGAACTTTCTACTCTCTATCTCCATGAATTTAATTGTTTTGATTTTTAGATCCCACAAATAAGTGAGAACATGTGATGTTTGTCTTTCTGTACCTGGATTATTTCACAAAATATAATGACCGCCACTTCCATCCATGTTGTTACAAGTGACAGAATCTCATTTTTTTGTGGCGGAATAGTGCTCTATTGTGTATATGTACCACATTTTCTTTATCCATTTATCTGTTGGACGCTTCAATTGCTTTCAATTCTTGGCTATTGTGAACAGTGCTGCAATAAACATGGGAGTACATATAGCTCCTTGATATGCTGATTTGCTTTCTTTTGGGTATATACCCAGCAGCAGGAATGCTCAATCACATGGCAGCTCTGTTTCTGATTTTGAGGAACCTCCAAACTGTTCTCCATGGTGGTTGTATTTATTTGCATTCCCACCAACAGTGTACGAGGGTTCATGTTTCTTCACATTTTCATCAGCATTTTTTGTTACTTGACTTTTGAATAAAAGCCATTTTAACTGGGGTGAGATGGTATCTCACTGTAGTTTTGGTTTGCATTTCTCCCATCAGTGATGTTGAACACCTTGTCATATATCTGTTTGCCATTCGTATGTCTTCTTTTGAGAAATATCTATTCCCATAAGGCAGTTTTGGGGAACCTCTGGACTAGCTTATAGCTTATAGAGCTTACAGCTCTAGATGTTTCACAGGCTAAAAAGGCCAAAGTCGTTGCATGTTTTCTCCTGTGTAGGGCAAAGCCAGGTGCAGATGATGTCGCCATCACTGTCAACCGGGAAGACCCTGAGCTGTGCTGTGTAAATATCTGCCTCTTAAACAAAGAGACACTGTAGGATGTACTTTTGGGATATAGCTACTTGTGAGGACAGATAAGCTCCAAACCTTTTTGATATCTGCCTGAGTCAGTAAGCGGCTTCCCTCTAATAAAAACAGTTAGTGAAATCCAAGATCTTTCTCCAGGACAGGTGGCAGATGGGGGTATATTTCAGTTCCTGTTGCCCACTTCCGTGGATCACTTATGGGTAATTTCATTTCTTTTTTTTTTTTTTTTTTTTTTTTGAGACGGAGTCTCGCTGTGTCACCCAGGCTGGAGTGCAGTGGCGCAATCTCAGCTCACTGCAAGCTCCGCCTCCCGGGTTCACGCCATTCTCCTGCCTTAGCCTCTCCGAGTAGCTGGGACTACAGGTGCCCGCCACCACGCCCGGCTAATTTTTGTATTTTTAGTAGAGACGGGGTTTCACCGTGGTCTCGACCTCCTGACCTCGTGATCCGCCCGCCTCGGCCTCCCAAAGTGCTGGGATTACAAGCATGAGCCACCGCACCTGGCCGGGTAATTTCATTTCTTAAGGTCAGATAGAAGCCAACACATGCCAGCATTCCCTTCAGCAGATACTCCAAATTTCATATGCACATATGTACCTTGAATCTTCAGATTTGCACCAATCTCCCAAAAGTAGGAAAGGAGGAAGGTGGGTGCAATTCGGTGTATTCAGTGTCCTACCCTGAGTTCTCTAAGAAGCAGGGCATGAGACAAAGGCTTGAGTGCCAGTAGGTTTATTTGGGAAGTGATTCCGGGGAGGAGGAGTCAGGGATGGGGATGGGATGGGGATGGGGATGGGGATGGGGATGGGGAGGATGGGGATGGATGGAGATGAGCTTAACAGGGAAGAGAAAAGACTAGGTATAAGAGTCGTTACTTAGTTGGACACCTCGATGGGCAATAAATAAACCCATAGAACATTTTGAGAAGCATATAGCTGAGAATCCAGAACAATTCATCTAGGAATTGAATAGGGGACATATTTGTACATTGGCTGAGTTCCCTACTGGTAGGAATGGCCTCCTGGGGATTCCATGCTTTGGCTTGAGTGTGCAAGGAGTCAGAGCTGACCCAGGACAGGAAGCGAGAGGCAAGTAGCCCAGGGCCAAGACCCAAGAGAATGCATTGTCAGGCTACACCTACATGAAACCGAAGGCTGGGTTGACCTCAGGGGCATAGCAGCAGGTGCAGTAAGAGGTAGGGCCAAGATAATGTGAAGTGGTATACAAGAGGGGTGCAGTGTAGTAAGAAATGATCCTGCAATTCTAAGCAAGTGTGAGACTACTGCATGGATCCAGGATCTTCCCAGGGGCCTTCAAAGGGCGGCCCATGAAGCTCCAGACCAGTGTATAGACATGTCTACACTCAGGGGAAAAAACAGGGGTTTGATGGGGAGAAGAGGCAATACTGCTCATAAAAGAGTAGTTTTTACCTGTTTCATTTATAACTTCAACTCCTGCAAACCACAGCAAATTAAACAAAAATAAATTTTATTCTTTTCATTATCCACTTATCCCAGAAGGGATTCCTTTCCCAGAATTTCTGCTTAGTTTCTAAAATTAGAAGCACTCATTTGCTTGAGGTGGTTGCAAATTTAGTTCAATGGTTCTCAAAGTGTGGTCCCAAACTAACAGCATCATCACCTGGGAACTTCTCAGAAACTGACATTATCAGACCCTACTCTAGACTCTTTGAATCAGAAACGCGGGTTGGGGGGGGCAGTAATCTAGTTTAATGAGCCCCCCAGGTGATTCTGATGCATACTCAAGTTTGAGAATCGCTGCTTAGAGCACTAAATAAATCCATCACGTGCTCTCAGCCAGGTTTTTAGGACTTTGAATTAGAAATATGGGCATGAAGTAATAAATCAATCTTCACTTTTATATCAGCAAATACTAAATATGCTTGTATTACATTCCTAGGACTGCCAGAACAGATGACCATAAACAGGGTGGCTTAAACCAACAGAAATGTACTCTCACTCAGCTTTGGAGTCCAGAAAGTGTCAGCAGGGCCACAGTCCCTTCCAGGGTTCTAGGGGAGAATCTTTCCTTGGCTCCTCCAGCTTCTGTTGGCTTCTGGCATCCCTTGGCTCTAGCTGCGTAACTCCAATAGCTGCCTCGTCTTCTCATGGCCTTCCCCTCTGTGTGTCTCTGGGTCGGTTTGTCTCTCTCTCCTTTCTCTTATACCACCACCAGTCATTGAATTTAGGGCCCACACTGAATCCAGGATGATCTCGTCTGGAGATGCTTAACTTAATGCATTTGCAAGGGCTCTATATAAGCTCCCATTCACAGCCACTATGAGGTTAAGGCTTGGGACATATCTTTTTGGGGATCAAAATTCAATCCACTACAATGTCTAACATGCTGGAATCCAACATCTTTATAAAATTCCTTATTCGCCTTTTTTTTTTAAACAGGTAAGCAAACATAAAATCCACAACCACTTGATCACTTTTTTCTCCACTGTAGGCAACGCCAATAGAATCATATGTAACTAGGATGTCTATTTACCAGCTCAATGTACTAACATTATCACTCCACACTGATGTTCACTCCTTGTCCCTGACTGCTCAAATTAGCCCCTGTCCCTCCCTCACCCCATATGCTAAAGAAGCATACTAATTAATCACACCCAATGCTTGCTTTCTCACAGGTGATACTTGTCTCAGTGAAGCTGAAGGTCACAATTACTGCCTCAAATACTCACTGCCCTGGAAACCGGCCACCTCTGCTCCAAAGCAAGGGCTTGCTATGTGCTAACCTTGTGTCCCAGGCTCCACCCCTACTGCTTGTTCCAATGTCTTGCTCTCTGTCTTCCTCTAGTCCGACTGCAGTGGGGTTGGCCGGTGTAGGTGTGGGGGTGGGAGTGGAGATGTCGGTGGGGGTCTTTCCTCTACCACATTACCAAAGCATGGCTACGGGCTCTCTCAATTTATGCATAAGCCCAGACATACTCCAGGTCCTCCCACTGAGCCACTTCCTTATTTCTGTGTGGCACAGGGCCACCCGGCTGCACAATTCCAAGGGGCACCACTCACATCATATTCTCTGAGAATGGTGCCCTCACACACCATACACAACAACAGCCCTGACACAGCCAAGAAACTGATTCCCCCCATGGAACCTCTTAATGCCTCTTGGCTTGACTCACCTCCAGCCTAACTGTGAAGAAAGTTCTCTCATCCCCCAAGAGTGACTTATAGTCCAACTTCACTGGTAATGGGGCCATCCATTCCCTTCAGCGAAAGCTCCACCCCAGGAAGACAATTCCCAAAAGCTCTGACATTCTAAAAGGTCCCAAACTAAATGCTACTGAAGCTTGCCCAATCTTATTATCCTTGTTACAAGTATAACAATTAAAAGACATTTGCAGACATTACAGTGTTGGGAACAAATATAGCTTTTTAAAAAAGGAAAGTAAACTTACTCATGTGCTTGCCAAGTCTCAATCAAAAGGTGCCATATGGAAATGGTATAAATATGATTGGCCTCCAGCACTGGCCAACTTTGAATCTCCCTGGAGCTCACAGATGGAATGCCACATGGATTAGATCCAAAGGCTTGGTAATTTGGTCCTCGTCCTTTCCTAGATAGTTCTCGCTGGAAGAGAGTGAGAGGAAACAATATGGTGTTCCACTGGGAAATGAATGGAGGCCGGTCTGTCTGCAGTGCAACCAGTGTTTCAAAAGAGACCTCCCCTTCACCCTTCACCCTCCACACTTCTAAACCAGCCCCAGCAGAGCTGGCTCCCAGGTGTAGAAGTGGGTGATGAATGTCACCTGAAAATGAAGAAGCTGAACAGGAGCGAGGGCAGGAAGGAGTAGCAACCAGACTCAGCCACACCAGCCCATTTTCTTTCTTTCCTTTGTTCGGCCTCCTAGGGCTTCATTTGTACCCACTCACCTCTCAGTAAAGGAGCACTTCTCTTTGCCTCTCAGGTGTCATACCTTTTCCTATCTGGGGCCTAAGGAGAGCAACAAAGTGCTCACGTGCACACAATTATCAAGGGGCGGAGCTAAGATCTACAATGTGAACAGTTAGAATCTGTGGCATGGTTCTCTTGAAAGTGATCCCGGGCTCCCAAAAGGCCACAGCTACTGAAAGAGGCATCCCGTTGAATACGAGCAAAATACTCTCCCTCCTGGTTGGTTCCAGGTTGTTCTTCCCATTGCCCATCTTCAATAGTTTCACCGCCCTGCCTCTTTTCACCACTCTTTCCGGCTTTTTTTTCCCACATCTTCCCATCTGATGCCAAATGTCCTGGGCAAATGGAACATGGAACACTTCAGGATCTCAACTTCCCTTGCTCAGATTGAAGCCACAGTTTCTCTGACCTCAGGATTCAGTTTTTTATTTTTTTCTACCCCAAAATTATACTGCATTTTGCTGCCAGGGTAAGCTTTCTGCAAAACACATTGAATCCATCTGTACTCCTGCATAAGAAGCTTTGTGGCTCCTCACTGCCCAGAAAATGAGGCTGGAGCTCCTTTGTATGGCACCCAAGACCTTTTGCTATCTATTCATCTATCTCCTCAACTTTGTCTCCTAGAACCTGGGATCCAAGCCACACTCAAGTCACAGTCTTTCCTGAACACATCACAGCATTTTATGCCTATGAGCTGTCTTTTCACTCCATCTCCCCCTGCTGAACTCTTACACATCCTTCAAAAGAAACTCAAATAGTTCCTTCAAGAAATCATTATGTCTATTTCTCTTGTTAGATTGACTCATCAAGACTAGAGCTATATCCTTTTAAATATGTCTGCTGCCCAATGCAATCGCTGGCACACAGTAGGCTCTTCATGAGATTTTATTAAGAATGTTTTATTGAGCAGCTACTATGGGTCAGGCTCCCTCCTAGGCCCCAAAGATATAGAAATATAATAACCAACACTCTTAGGATGCTCTTTGGGGCAAAATGAAGAATGCCTTCTCCTATATCACAGAATTCTCACTTTTTTTTTTTTTTTTTTTTTTGAGACGGAGTCTCGCTGTAGCCCTGGCTGGAGTGCAGTGGTGCGATCTCGGCTCACTGCAGGCTCCGCCCCCCGGGGTTCACGCCATTCTCCTGCCTCAGCCTCCCAAGTAGCTGGGACTACAGGCGCCCACCACCTCACCCGGCTAATTTTTTGTATTTTTAGTAGAGATGGGGTTTCACCGTGTTAGCCAGGATGGTCTCGATCTCCTGACCTCGTGATCCGCCTGCCTCGGGCTTCCAAAGTGCTGGGATTACAGGCGTGAGCCGCCGCGCCCGGCCAATTCTCACTTCTTTATAATTGACTCACAGCACCTCAGGTCTGTATTAGTGGTGGCTGTTACATGCATGTTTTTCCAGTCACATATGCCTCATTCTAGCCACAAGCTTCTTTCTAAGAAATAGAAAAGTGAGGCCGGGTTCAGTGGTTCAAGCCTGTAATCCCAGCACTTTGGGAGGCTGAGTTGGGCGAATTGCTTAAGCCCAGGTGTGTGAGACCAGCCTAGACAATAATTCCGAAACCCCATCTCTACAAAAAGTACAAAAAAGTTAGTCAGGTGTGGTGGCGCACATCTATAGTCCCAGCTACTCTGGAGGCTGAGGTGGGAGAATCTCTTAAGCCGGGAGGCAGAAGTGGCAGTGGGCCAGTGGCAGATAGCACCACTGCACTCCAGCTGGCGTGACAGAGCGAGACCCTGTCTCAAAAAGCAAACAAACAACAACAACAATAAACCAAAAACAAAACAAAACAAAAAAATCAGAAACAGTAAATAAGTGAAATTTTTATAAAACTTTCACTAACGAGCCCTTAAACCAAAAATATTGTTGGTGGACTTATTACAATACATTAAATCTATCTGCTTTGGTAGATACATATAATTCCTGAAAAAACCAGATCCTTACAAATGTGTAGGAAGTGTATCGTGTGTGTGCACACATGAATGCATGCAGGCATGTTATTAACATTCTTTGGTGTACAGTGGGGCAGGCCTTGGGCCCAATTATGTTCCCAGGATCCAGACTGCAGCCGAATGCAGAACCTCTACTACACAGTTGTCATCCTGGCTACTTCATTGTTAAACTACTCTCCTTTGTGACGGCAGATGATGGATGCAAGAGAGTGAAGGTCTATTTACAACCAACTTTTCTTTCTCGTGATACTGCCTCAGAGAAGAGAGCAAGAGGAGCAAAATCAAATATTCAATAGAAATAGTAGAATGGAATTGATCTGCCGACACAAAATTAGATGATTCCCTTAATTTCACTCCATTGAACATGATCTATACAAAAATTAACAAACACCTACTGCTTAGAAGTCTGCTCCTTAGGGCAATCATTTGAGAAGGTTATAGAGTATTCTAGGCCCAAACTAGAAATGGGCTTTTCCCCTAGTGCGGCCATAATTGTTGACAAAGACCCATCTGGAGAAGGCAGGGAGATATGTCCTATCCAGATTTCAAACTTGTAGACCTATCAGTGTTAGGAACTGGAGGAGCCTGTGTCCTCCCTCTTCCTTCTTTTCCCTTTTCCCTGTAGCTGACTCACACTCTCAGCTGAAATCTGAGTTCAGAAAGTTCTGCATGCTTCCCTTGCTGAAGGTAACACAAAGCCTCCTTTTCCCAAGCACTGTCAACATTTCGGAAAAGTTTTCACTCATTTTTACACCTGTTATTTACCTGGATGGCCTAGCAGACAGAAAGAAGAAGGCTTGCTGTCCCTCGTGGGTCACGGGCACATGTTCAAGGCAGAGGAGGAGGCAGCAAGAAGAGGAAGGGGCCCCAGGAAGAGAGCAAAGGAAGACCTGGAGATCCCCCACAGCCCTGCTCCTTGGGAGCCTATTTCTTTTTTTTTTTTTTTTTTTTTTTTTTTATTATACTTTAGGGTTTTAGGGTACATGTGCACAATGTGCAGGTTTGTTACATATGTATCCATGTGCCATGTTGATTTCCTGCACCCATTAACTCGTCATTTAGCATTAGGTGTATCTCCTAATGCTGTCCCTCCCCCCTCCCCCCACCCCACAACAGTCCCCGGAGTGTGATGTTCCCCTTCCTGTGTCCATGAGTTCTCATTGTTCAATTCCCACCTATGAGTGAGAACATGCGGTGTTTGGTTTTTTGTCCTTGCGATAGTTTACTGAGAATGATGTTTTCCAGTTTCATCCATGTCCCTACAAAGGACACGAACTCATCATTTTTTATGGCTGCATAGTATTCCATGGTGTATATGTGCCACATTTTCTTAATCCAGTCTATCGTTGTTGGACATTTGGGTTGGTTCCAACTCTTTGCTATTGTGAATAGTGCCGCAATAAACATACGTGTGCATGTGTCTTTATAGCAGCATGATTTATAGTCCTTTGGGTATATACCCAGTAATGGGATGGCTGGGTCAAATGGTATTTCTAGTTCGAGATCCCTGAGGAATCGCCACACTGACTTCCACAATGGTTGAACTAGTTTACAGTCCCACCAACAGTGTAAAAGTGTTCCTATTTCTCCAATCCTCTCCAGCACCTGTTGTTTCCTGATTTTTTAATGATGGCCATTCTAACTGGTGTGAGATGGTATCTCACTGTGGTTTTGATTTGCATTTCTCTGATGGCCAGTGATGATGAGCATTTCTTCATGTGTTTTCTGGCTGCATAAATGTCTTCTTTTGAGAAGTGTCTGTTCATGTCCTCTGCCCACTTTTTGATGGGGTTGTTTGTTTTTTTCTTGTAAATTTGTTTGAGTTCATTGTAGATTTTGGATATTAGCCCTTTGTCAGATGAGTAGGTTGCAAAAATTTTCTCCCATTCTGTAGGTTGCCTGTTCATTCTGATGATAGTTTCTTTTGCTGTGCAGAAGCTCTTTAGTTTAATGAGATCCCATTTGTCGATTTTGGCTTTTGTTGCCATTGCTTTTGGTGTTTTAGACATGAAGTCCTTGCCCACGCCTATGTCCTGAATGGTATTGCCTAGGTTTTCTTGTAGGATTTTAATGGTTTTAGGTCTAACATATAAGTCTTTAATCCATCTTGAATTAATTTTTGTATAAGGTGTAAGGAAGGGATCCAGTTGCAGCTTTTTACATATGGCTAGCCAGTTTTCCCAGCACCATTTATTAAATAGGGAATCCTTTCCCCATTTCTTGTTTTTGTCAGGTTTGTCAAAGATCAGATAGTTGTAGCTATGCGGCATCATTTCTGAGGGCTCTGTTCTGTTCCATTGATCTATGTCTCTGTTGTGGTACCAGTACCATGCTGTTTTGGTTACTGTAGCCTTGTAGTATAGTTTAAAGTCAGGTAGCGTGATGCCTCCAGCTTTGTTCTTTTGGCTTAGGATTGACTTGGCGATGCGGGCTCTTTTTTGGTTCCATATGAACTTTAAAGTAGTTTTTTCCAATTCTGTGAAGAAAGTCATTGGTAGCTTGATGGGGATGGCATTGAATCTATAAATTACCTTGGGCAGTATGGCCATTTTCACGATATTGATTCTTCCAACCCATGAGCATGGAATGTTCTTCCATTTGTTTGTATCCTCTTTTATTTCATTGAGCAGTGGTTTGTAGTTCTCCTTGAAGAGGTCCTTCACATCCCTTGTAAGTTGGATTCCTAGGTATTTTATTCTCTTTGAAGCAATTGTGAATGGGAGTTCACTCATGATTTGGCTCTCTGTTTGTCTGTGATTGGTGTACAAGAATGCTTGTGATTTTTGTACATTAATTTTGTATCCTGAGACTTCACTGAAGTTGCTAATCAGCTTAAGGAGATTTTGGGCTGAGACAATGGGGTTTTCTAGATATACAATCATGTCATCTGCAAACAGGGACAATTTGACTTCCTCTTTTCCTAATTGAATACCTTTTATTTCCTTCTCCTGCCTGATTGCTCTGGCCAGAACTTCGAGCACTATGTTGAATAGCAGCGGTGAGAGAGGGCATCCCTGTCTTGTGCCAGTTTTCAGAGGGAATGCTTCCAGTTTTTGCCCATTCAGTATGATATTGGCTGTGGGTTTGTCATAGATAGCTCTTATTATTTTGAGATACGTCCCATCAATACCTAATTTATTGAGAGTTTTTAGCATGAAGGTTGTTGAATTTTGTCAAAGGCCTTTTCTGCATCTATTGAGATAATCATGTGGTTTTTGTCTTTGGTTCTGTTTATATGCTGGATTACATTTATTGATTTGCGTATGTTGAACCAGCCTTGCATCCCAGGGATGAAGCCCACTTGATCATGGTGGATAAGCTTTTTGATGTGCTGCTGGATTCGGTTTGCCAGTATTTTATTGAGGATTTTTGCATCAATGTTCATCAAGGATATTGGTCTGAAATTCTCTTTTTTGGTTATTTCTCTGCCAGGTTTTGGTATCAGGACGATGCTGGCTTCATAAAATGTGTTAGGGAGGATTCCCTCTTTTTCTATCGATTGGAATAGTTTCAGAAGGAATGGTACCAGTTCCTCCTTGTACCTCTGGTAGAATTCAGCTGTGAATCCATCAGGTCCTGGACTCTTTTTGGTTGGTAAGCTATTGATTATTGCCACAATTTCAGAACCTGTTATTGGTCTATTCAGAGATTCAACTTCTTCCTGGTTTAGTCTTGGGAGGGTGTATTTGTCGAGGAATTTATCCATTTCTTCTAGATTTTCTAGTTTATTTGCATAGAGGTGTTTGTAGTATTCTCTGATGGTAGATTGTATTTCTGTGGGATCGGTGGTGATATCCCCTTTTTCGTTTTTTATTGCATCTATTTGATTCTTCTCTCTTTTCTTCTTTATTAGTCTTGCTAGCGGTCCATCAATTTTGTTGATCTTTTCAAAAAACCAGCTCCTGGATTCATTAATTTTTTGAAGGGTTTTTTGTGTCTCTATTTCCTTCAGTTCTGCTCTGATTTTAGTTATTTCTAGCCTTCTGCTAGCTTTTGAATGTGTTTGCTCTTGCTTTTCTAGTTCTTTTAATTGTGATGTTAGGGAGTCAATTTTGGATCTTTCCTGCTTTCTCTTGTG
Source organism: Nomascus leucogenys (assembly GCF_006542625.1). Taxonomy (NCBI): domain Eukaryota; kingdom Metazoa; phylum Chordata; class Mammalia; order Primates; family Hylobatidae; genus Nomascus; species Nomascus leucogenys. Next base: position 76,447,555 of record NC_044401.1, on the reverse strand, counting down.
GGCATTTAGTGCTATAAATTTCCCTCTACACACGGCTTTGAATGTGTCCCAGAGATTCTGGTATGTTGTGTCTTTGTTCTCATTGGTTTCAAAGAACATCTTTATTTCTGCCTTCATTTCATTATGTACCCAATAGTCATTCAGGAGCAGGTTGTTCAGTTTCCATGTAGTAGAGCGGTTTTGAGTGAGTTTCTTAATCCTGAGTTCTAGTTTGATTGCACTGTGGTCTGAGAGACAGTTTGTTATAATTTCTGTTCTTTTACATTTGCTGAGGAGAGCTTTACTTCCAACTATGTGGTCAATTTTGGAATAGGTGTGGTGTGGTGCTGAAAAAAATTATATTCTGTTGACTTGGGGTGGAGAGTTCTGTAGATGTCTATTAGGTCCACTTTATGTAGAGCTGAGTTCAATTCCTGGATATCCTTGTTAACTTTCTGTCTCGTTGATCTGTCTAATGTTACAGTGGGGTGTTAAAATCTCCCATTATTATTGTGTGGGAGTTTAAGTCCCTTTGTATGTCACTGAGGACTTGCTTTATGAATCTGGGTGCTCCTGTGTTGGGTGCATATATATTTAGGATAGTTAGCTCTTCTTGTTGAATTGATCCCTTTACCATTATGTAATGGCCTTCTTTGTCTCTTTTGATCTTTGTTGGTTTAAAGTCTATTTTATCAGAGACTAGGATTGCAACCCCTGCCTTTTTTTGTTTTCCAGTTGCTTGATAGATCTTCCTCCATCCCTTTATTTTGAGTCTATGTGTGTCTCTGCACGTGAGATGGGTTTCCTGAATACAGCACACTGATGGGTCCTGACTCCTTATCCAGTTTGCCAGTCTGTGTCTTTTGATTGGAGCATTTAGCCCATTTACATTTAACGTTAATATTGTTATGTGTGAATCTGATCCTGTCATTATGATGTTAGTTGGTTATTTTGCTCGTTAGTTGCTACAGTTTCTTCCTAGTCTCGATGGTCTTTACAATTTGGCATGTTTTTGCAGTGGCTGGTACCGGTTGTTCCTTTCCATGTTTAGTGCTTCCTTCAGGAGCTCTTTTAGGGCAGGCCTGGTGGGACAAAATCACTCAGCGTTTGCTTGTCTGTAAAGTGTTTTATTTCTCCTTCACTTATGAAGCTTAGTTTGGCGGGATAGGAGATTCTGGGTTGAAAATTCTTTTCTTTAAGAATGTTGAATATCGGCCCCCACTCTCTTCTGGCTTGTAGAGTTTCTGCTGAGAGATCAGCTGTTAGTCTGATGGGCTTCCCTTTGTGGGTAACCCGACCTTTCTCTCTGGCTGCCCTTAACATTTTTTCTTTCATTTCAACTTTGGTGAATCTGACAATAATGTGTCTTGGAGTTGCCCTTCTCGAGGAGTATCTTTGTGGCGTTCTCTGTATTTCCTGAATCTGAATGCTGGCCTGCCTTGCTAGATTGGGGAAGTTCTCCTGGATAATATCTTGCAGAGTGTTTTCCAACTTGGTTCCATTCTCCCCATCATTTTCAGGTACACCAATCAGACGTAGGTTTGGTCTTTTCACATAGTCCCAAATTTCTTGGAGGCTTTGTTCATTTCTTTTTATCCTTTTTTCTCTAAACTTCCCTTCTCTCTTCATTTCATTCATTTCATCTTCCATTAGCGATACCCTTTCTTCCAGTTGATTGCATCTGCTACTGAGGCTTCTGCAATCTTGCGTAGTTCTCGAAACTTGGCTTTCAGCTCCATCAGCTCCTTGAAGCCCTTCTCTCCATTGGTTATTCTAGTTATCCATTCTTCTAATTTTTTTTCAAAGTTTTTAACTTCTTTGCTGTTGTTTTGAATTTCCTCTCGTAGCTCAGAGTAGTTTGATCGTCTGATGCCTTCTTCTCTCAACTCATCAAAGTCATCCTCCATCCAGCTTTGTTCCGTTGCTGGTGAGGAACTGCATTCCTTTGGAGGAGGAGAGGTGCTCTGTTTTTTAGAGTTTCCAGTTTTTTTGGTCTGTTTTTTCCCCATCTTTGTGGTTTTATCTACTTTTTGTCTTTGATGATGGTGATGTACAGATGGGTTTTTGGTGTGGATGTCCTTTCTGTTTGTTAGTTTTCCTTCTACCAGACAGGCCCTCAGCTGCAGGTCTGTTGGAGTTTACTAGAGGTCCACTCCAGACCCTGTTTGGCTGGGTGTCAGCAGCGGTGGCTGCAGAACAGCGGATTTTCGTGACACCACAAATTCAGCTGTCTGATAGTTCCTCTGAAAGTTTTGTCTCAGAGAAGTACCGGGTTGAATGAGGTGTCAGTCTGTTCCTACTGGGGGGGTGCCTCCCAGTTAGGCTGCTCAGGGGTGAGGGCCCCACTTTAGGAGGCAGTCTGACCGTTCTCAGATCTCCAGCTGCATGCTGGGAGAACCACTACTCTCTTCAAAGCTGTCAGTCAGACAGGGACATTTAAGTCTGTGGAAGTTCTTGCAGAGTTTTTGTTTGTCTGTGCCCTGCCCCCAGAGGTGGAGCCTACAGAGGCAGGCAGGCCTCCTTGAGCTGTGGTGGGCTCCACCCAGTTCGAGCTTCCTGGCTGCCTTGTTTACCTAAGCAAGCCTGGGCAATGGCGGGCGCCCCTCCCCCAGCCTCGCTGCCGCCTCGCAGCTTGATCTCAGACTGCTGTGCTAGCAATTAGCGAGACTCTGTGGGCATAGGACCCTCCGAGCCAGGTGCGGGACACAATCTCCTAGTGTGCCGTTTTCCAGGCCCGTTGGAAAAGCGCAGTATTAGGATGGGACTGACCCGATATTCCAGGTGCCGTCTGCTTCCCCTTTCTTTGACTAGGAAAGGGAACTCCCTGACCCCTTGCGCTTCCCGAGTGAGGCAATGCCTCGCCCTGCTTCGGCTCGCGCACAGTGCGCTTCACCAACTGTCCTGCACCCACTGTTAGGCACTCCCTAGTGAGATGAAACCGGTACCTCAAACAGAAATGCAGAAATCACCCGTCTTCTGTGTCGCTGGGGCTGGGAGCTGGAGACCGGAGCTGTTCCTATTCGGCCATCTTGGCTCCACCCCCGGGAGCCTATTTCTTTCCAGACTTCTACAGCTTGTTCTTTGCAGGGAACTTTACTCCCCACTCTAACTAAGGATTTTATTTGCAGCTGTCAGCATGCAAGGCTGAAATCTTGTTTGTGCCCTGGGTTGGTGTGCCCTGGGTTATTATGCCCAGCTCTCAGCCTCAGCCTTTTAAAAAACAACTCACTTACAGGATTGTTTGGATGGCATTAATTTGCAGAACAAAGAGCTGGGAAGAGGAGGAGGTGGAAGAGGACTGCCCCATGATGTCAGGAAGACCTCTCTGGAGAGCACATGCTTCTGGGTGACATATATCTCCTGGGTGAGGTTGAGTGTATTCAAAATACTGGCTGAGCATTTGAGAGGCCACAGAGGTGCAAAGGCAGAACTGGAGACTGGAGAAAATCTCCCTCCATCCCAGCTCCTTGAGGGTGGTCAGCTTGTATTTACAGCTGTTTGGTGACCCTAGAGGGGGCTGAGGGAGGAAAGCATTGGCAGGAGAGGGGTCATTAGCAGCTGTGCATTTGTCCTGCAACCCTTCTGAGTGTTGCTCAATGCTTGGATACTGCTCTGTGTGGTCTCACGCAGTGCTTTGAGCAACAGATCGAGGAGGAAGGAAACTTTTTTCTTGAGTCCTTTGGCCAGTTCAGTGCTGAGTTCAGTTAGGACTGTTGGGAGCATTTCTCTAGAGACACGGTGACCCTTCTGAAAATATTCAAAAGTTCTGAGCTCCTGTCTGAGGACGTTTAACACAGGGCAGGTTACCAGTTCAGCTCCAAGCCACCCATGACAGAAAACAGCAGGGAGTGGACCCAGGAAGAGATCAAGAGACGCTCTCACAAGGAAGCAGCACAAATGCTCATTTCTTAAGAAGGGGGTTGGGCAAGTCAGGAGGGTAGGACTAGGGAGGTGGAAATGTCCAAGGGGAAGCAGCAGAAGGGTAAAGCAAGGCAGGCAGGTGAGTCATCAAGAGCTCTGGGGAAGTGGGATTTGTTGAGGTGAAACATTGCTGCACTAGGGACCTTCTGCCATGCTTTAACTTTTATACCAGGTTAACTAGATACCTGGGAAATTTCCTTTTGCAGGCCAAACTCTGGCTTTTAGAAAAGATACGTAAGAAAAGCAAAGCAGGGCTCCATGAAGACAGGAGATTTGTCTGACTTATTGTTTTGTCCTCAGACTTAGAATAATGCACGCAGTGGGTGTTCCATAAATATCTGAGGAATGAGCAGGCTGCCCAATGCATTCAGTGCAGTGATTTTCTTCTACAGCCTCTGTTTTTCTATGAAATGGGAAAGTCTCCCCCATCTTTCAAAGGGAACATTTGGGGTGACGACGGGCTCTATGCAATCTACATAATCTTTGTATGGGTCATTTTAATTGTTTAGTTATTTTATTCCTTTCATTCAGCAAATATTTATTGAGTAGTTAGTACTGTATAGGTAATAAGCTCAGTGTATGTGAATACGATGGTAAGCAAAATAGACTGTGTGCACCATGCAGTCTCATAGGCTGTAATTCTCTGAGACCATTATTAGAATTCCAGGTTTTAATTAACTGATCCATTTAACCAAGCCAAAGCAACCTACCAAACCAACATACAAAAAAACTACATCCGAAGCACTGGCCCCCTTGAACTTCAGAACGTCTCATGAACATCAGATGATACACATGACTCAATCCTCTAGGTTAGAAAGAACCTTGAGAGGACATTTTAGACTGGCCCTTATGTATTAGTCACAATAGGCTGGGTTATGCTGCAGTAAAAAAATTAACCCTGAAATCTCTTCAATTTAAGACGACAAAGGTATATTCCTTGTTTAAGCAAAGCTCCTTATGGATGGCTGCTTCCACACAGTGACTCAGAGATCTAGTCTGCTTCTATCGAATGATTCAGCATCTAAATAAGTGGCATCCATGTTACCATGACTTGAGATCAAAGATTGTAGGAAAATACCTACAGGCTGTCCACTGTCTTAGTCTGGAAGTGGCACCTCCACTTCCCCTCACAGTTCTTTGGCTATGACTAGTCACATGACCACATGCAACTGGGAGGGGGCTGGGAGGTGGGTGGGAACACATGGATATTTGATGAGCAGTAAATGCCTCAGCCACACTCATTCTTTACACAAAACTCCCCCTGAATCATCATTCTGAAGAATTGAGAAACAACCTTGAAACAATTGATAGATGAGATTTAGAGAATAGATTTTTTAAATAAATGAGTCAATTTCCTTTCTAGGCTATTTATCTGAGACTAATTTTGAAATTAAAGGAATATAGTTAGTTATTCCTCTTTCTAGGTCAGAGGAATTAACTACTGACTTTGTTGTACATCCATCACTCTTTGATTTCTTTCCTAGGTCAGGAAAACTTCATCTTATGCTGCATATTTTCAGGTGGTAAGGTTGATTTTTTCATCCTGGTAAAAAGAGATAACACTCTAGATTGTAAATTTGTTTTATTATCTCTCAAAACTCTGTGGTAGTAGCATTACCTGCCTTCTGCATGTTTCCTTTGCAACCCTTTGTCTACTGGACTCCTATTTATAATAAATATTTAGCAGATTGTGTCTGAAATGTTAGAATAACATTTGCTTTTTCTAGATTCACTTTTTGTTACTGGATAGAAAGCATCAACTTGTTTCTTTGTGTTTCTTCTGCCACTGGGGCTTTTATTAAATTAAATGTTGCAGCATCTCATTTATTTCTAATTCGGAGGCAGATTTCTGCCTAAGTGTACCCTGATTGTGTCCTTGCTTGCTCAGGCACATTCTCCAGTGGACTATAGTCCTGTAGTTAGCACTAGACCCATGAAAGAAATATGTTGAAATATGATAATTTATTCCATTTGCTAATATAAGTTTATTCCTTGGTAGCATTTTCCAGAGCCACATGGATTTGATTATTCTTAAATCTTCACTTCCTAGTGATGGTTCTTTCATTATATTATAAATTATCTGATTATAATTCAGTGGCATACACTCTTGACTTCGTGTTTTCTTTTTTTTTTTAACTCGTAGTTGATAGTACTTGAAATGTTGGTAGCTTCATTATGGAATCCAAAGGCGCTATTACTCTTTGAAATTGGAAAATGCTGTTGCCTAACTGGAGTTTATTAGAAAAGAAACCAACTTGGGGGAAATTCAGTAAAGCAAACTTTATCTCAGACGTTAACCACTAATAGGAACTTTCAGTGAAATTTTGCCTTGCAGCGACTTATCCAGAGAGAAAAAGACTTCTCCTTGGAAGGAAGGCTGAAAGTTTTTTTTTTTTTTTTTTTTTTTAGTGTTTCACAGTCAAAGGTTTGAGGTGTGTAAGGTTAAAGCCATACTCCCTCTTCTTCCTTTTAATTTACTGAACCAGAATTTTTAGGAATTTTTCTTTTGACACTCTCTTAAAATTTTTTGAGCATCTACTATGTGTTAGGTCCCAGAAGAAAAGACAGCTGGGCTCCCTACCCCCATGGAGTACTGATTCTAACGAGGGGGAAAGGAAACTCGGAATTATAAGATATTGCTAGCAGATATGTGGAATCCCATGGGGGCCCAAGGCAGAGATCCTATTTCTAACTTGCTGAGACCAGATTTTCATCCTAGAAGAAGCGTATCTACGTTGAGACCTGAAGAATAAGAAGTAGTTAACCAGGTGGTCAATAGGTGGAAAGCGGAAAGTACAAATATGAGTACTTTAAGCGGATGGAACAGGAAGTCCAAAGGTCTGGGTGCAAGGGACAGACCATGATGAGAAACTGAAAGATCGATTTGGATGGACATCGATGGCATTTGTTCATTGTATGCACATTATGCAATGCTTTCCAGCAATTGTGGTTTGTGTGAGAGGGGTGACAAGACAGAGAGAAGGTGCCAGACCTGTGACCTTGTCTACCATAAAGGTTCCTAGAGGGTTTTGAGTCTTGACTATGAACAACAGACACAACTTTCCCACAGATATCCTCTTACCTGCCATGATGTCACCAGCTGGGTGGAATTCATACAGTCCACGAAGTAATAGGAAGAAGACCTCTGTGGTCCCTGCAGCCCAGGAGAAAAGAATTCATTCAGGGTCAGAAGTAACACAGTCCTGAGGGAGTTGGGGTATTGCGTGAAGCAGAGATGAAAAAACAGGACAGAGTGGTGAATTTGATTTACATGATAAGAGCAGGCAAGGAAGACTGGCAAGTGTGACAGAAAAGACCTGTGCACTAAATGTCTTTGGGGGTGGAAGTTGAGAATAGGAAAGGGACAACTGAAGAGACAAGCTGGCATTCACATGCAGGGCAGTGACAGGGGCAGCAATGGTTAGAGAGACTTTTTTAATGTCTGCTATGCATTAAGAATTTACCTCCTTCTTTACTGTTTCCTTGATAGACAGGACAGATTTGAAATGCTGAATATGGACTTAGAATACTTTCTGGTTGTATTTGTATTTCTTTGAATGCAGTACTTGGCTGAGACTGGACCAGTTGGAACCCTAGGGCTCATAGGGTTGTAGAAACTTTCTCATGAGACCGTAGCTTCAACTTGCTAATTAGAGTGCAGATGACCGTTTAGAAATATAGCCAATAGATAATCTCAGTTCTTACTCTTGGGTTATTACTAGGATAGTTCCTAAATGAGATACATTTGGGGATGTCTGCCCAGCCCATGAATTTCTGCATCCAAAAAACTATTCCCTCACCCATAAGAACTAGCACTCTGGCCAGGCATGGTGGCTCACGCCTGTAATCCTAGCACTTTGAGAGGCCAAGGCAGGCGGATCACCTGAGGTCAGGAGTTCGAGACCAGCCTGACCAACATGGAGAAACCCCGTCTCTACTAAAAATACAAAATTAGCTGGACGTGGTGGCGCATGCCTGTAATCCCAGCTACTCGGGAGGTTGAGGCAGGAGAATGGCTTGAACCCGGGAGGCGGAGGTTGCGATGAGCTGAGATCGCGCCATTGCACTCCAGCCTGGGCAACAAGAGCAAAACTCTGCCTCAAAAAACAAAAATAAAAAACAAAACAAACAAAAAAAATAGAACTAGCACTCTGCCAGCATGCTAGCGCCTAGCACTTCACCACTGTTCCAATATTGGTTGATCAGACCAGGAATGAGTACCTGACCCAAGCTGGGCCGATCAGAGTATTTTTTGAGAATAAGATATTAAATGAAGAAGACGGCAACTTGGGAGCTGTGGAGAACCACATATGTCCATGAGTTCCCCAAAGCTGAAAAAGCAAAGTAATAAAGGGAAAAGATTAAGCAGACTACGGGAGAGAAGCTGAACTTTAAAACTTAGGGTAGAAACTTTCTGATCTCTTGGTGGCTTTTCTATTTCGGGCTCCAGGCCCTCATGAAACTGTTTCCCTTAGCTTCTTGCAAGATATGTGGTATCTTTGAAACAAGCTTTCCTTTTTTTTGTTTTTTAGTGGCCCAAGTTAGTTTGAAGTAAGTTTTGATTACTTAAAATCCAAAGAACCTAGCCTAAAAAAATTGCCCTTTATGGCCCAAATTCCTTAGGTTATTCAGTTTACTTTCTAGCATTTCTAGACCCATGTGTTTGCGAACTTCTTGTGTGTTAAGGACACAAGGCCATCCATCAGCCCTGATGATCTGTTTTATCTTCAGAATCAGCCAACCAAGCAGAGGAAACAAGTATCTGCTAGTATTTTGCTGAGAAAGCTCTTAAATCATCTCATCTCCTGCTGGGTATAATTGTGTCATTTAATAGCTTAACCATTTCCCCCTAAACTTCAGCCTGTGTTTGCCTTTATTTATCTATTGCATCTACTAATGAGCTTTCCTTTTTAGGTTCATGACTGGATGTCTGTCTCCATCAAAATTAGCTATATTTAGAATTTAGGCTGGGATGGGTTTTCCAAAGGGGCTGATGTTTCTCGTTCTCAGCTAAAAGTAAAACCAGTATCTACTTTACACACAGGGCAGATGAGTATTTGAGAAGCAGACCCTTCAACCCCAAAGCTCTATAACACAAACAGGACTGAGCCCTTAGCATACAAGGACTCACAGAAAATAAAGGCTTTCCCATGGTGAGAGGGGTGGCCCTAGATCTCCAAATGTTTTATGAAAAATGTGATGACCCAGGGCCCTGCTGAATCAGACTCTCTAGGGATGGGGCTGGGGGATCCTGAATTTTACATAATCTACCCGGTTAATTTTGATGTGTGAAAACCATTGGCTATGAGCCCCAGTAGCAATTCTCAAATCCAAACATAATTGTTGACTGCGTTTTACAATAAGCTCATTCTCTTCTTCAGTGCAGCAGTGGTATACATCTATCACAAAAATTAAAGCCAATTGAAGTATGTTCCTTTTTTGATGACTGCCACTCCTGAAAAAAGGTAAACCCACTCCAGATCCTCCAGAATTGGACTGGAAGTCACTGGCTCAAGCTTCTTTATTCAGACTAATAAGCTTGTCAGATTCTCTTGAAGCATCAGGGACTAGGGGACGTGTTTTTGTTTGTTTGTTTGTGATAGGGGCAGGAGGCAGACAAATGTCTAGGCAGATAAGGGTGGGTCTCCAGCAAAACCCCACCTTCAAGCCGCACATGGTCCCGGGTAAATCCTCGAACTGGATTGAGAACCCGCGTTCGCACTTGGCACAATTTCCCCCGTTTTTTTTTTTTTTTTTTTTTTTTTTGAGATGGAATCTCGCTCTGTCACCCAGGTTGGAGTGCAGTGGTGCAATCTCAGCTCACTGCAAGCTCCACCTGCCGGGTTGTCTCAGGCTCTTGTCTCAGCCTCCCGAGTAGCTGGGATTACAGGCATGTGCCATCATACCTGGCTAATTTTTGTATTTTTAGTAGAGATGAGGTTTCGCCGTATTGGCCAGGCTGGTCTCAAACTCCTGATCTCAGGTGATCTGCCTGCCTCCGCCTCCAAAAGTGCTGGGATTATAGGCGTGAGCCACCATGCCTGGTGGCTTTCCTCTGATTGTTCCCCACCCTTCACCTATTTTACATATACCTACCCTTTCCTAATTGGTTTTCTACACCGTCATGCCCACCTTTGAGTGGTGTCTTTGCTTTAACCTTTTTTGCATACTCACAAACCAATCAGGATGCACTCCTTATTCCGAGCCCATAAAAAACCTCAGGTCCACTGAACCAGAACCTCTTTGAGGAGGACAAGGAGTTTTCATTAAGTTCTGTGGGCATTTTTTACATGTAGTAAAGATTCAGGCCTTCCTTGAATGTCTCTAAATCCTATTTAATGCTTACATTAAAAAAAGATAACAGCATTCTTAGACTAGATATGGCTCAGTCATATTAGGAACTCTCCTGCCTTCAGGAGAGTCCCCTCCCCTCCACGAGCTGTTGCATCACTCAATCAAACTTCTTGCCTAACTCACTCTTCGAGTGTGTGCGTGCCTAATCCTTCCTGGTGGTGAGACAAGAACCCAGGCCTAAGCTGTGGAGCAAAAATACTGCATCGTGTGTTCATTTGTTTCAGAGACTTGGAAGAAAACAAGAAATGCCAAGGCAGAATTTCTTGAGCTGTGATTCTCAAACCACCTAGATCATGAAGATATAAAGGGCATTGTTATAAAAGCAGATTCTGGGGCTCTACCTCAGATCCACTGAACCAGAATGTCTTTTAGGAGGATGAGAAGTTTTCAGTAAGTTCAGTGGGCATTTTTTACACATAGTGAAGATTCAGGCCTTCCTTGAATGTCTCTAAATCCTACTTAATGCGTATAATAAAAAAAAAAAAAATACCACTGGTATCTAGTTCTTGCCAGCCTCTCTCTTTGAGTAGACTAGAAATAATAACGACAGTAAAAACAACAGCTAATGTGTTTTGAGCTCCTATAATGACAGGTAGCACTAAGAGCTTTACACGTATTATTCCAGTACATCAGCACAACAACCCGATAATGACTCTTCTGTTATTATCTCGTTTAATAGATTAAGAACTGAGGCTCAAAGAGGATCTGGACATTTCCCAAGATCAACAACTAGCAAGTGGCTGAGATGAGATTTAAAATGTTAAAGGAACATGGGGCCAAAATAAAAGGTGCACAACTGGCATTTAGTGCATATGGGATCCTTCATGTGTTTTAATTAGGATTGCAAAGAACACTTGAGCCCAAAGAAGAGGTTACATAGGTATGTATTGTCACAATACATAAGCACAATGGGGAGGGGTATGCGAAGGACCAAAATCAAATGGTAACCCTAGAGGGGTACCTCCAGGGCAGGAACTAGGATCTGTTTGGAGGTGAGGAAGTTCTGAGGACCAGTTCCTCTGGGTCCATTCTGATCTCTTATCTTTGCTCTTGGATCTGCTCTCAGCCTAGACTTTTGCTTACTTGTTGCTTCTGCTTCCTCATCCTTCCTCTTACCACGTTGCTCCTGTGCCGGACTCCATCTCCTGGTTCCTCCCCATACATTCTCTTAGCTTCCACTCCCACTGCCAGCTGCCTCATTCTCTCAGAATTTCTTAGTTTATAATCTTATTTAATCTTATTAGAGACAAAGTCTCTTACTGTGTCACCCAAACTGGAGTGCAGTGGCACAGTTATAAGTCATTGCAGCCTCAAGTTACCTTCCTGCTTCAGCCTCCTCAGTACGTGGGACTACAGGTTTGCACCACTATGCCCAGCTACTGGTTTTTGTTTTTTTTTTTTTCCATAGAGACGGGGGTGGTGGGGGGCGGGGGCGGGCAGGTCTTGCTATGTTGCCCAGGCTGGTCTTGAACTCCTGGCCTCAAGTGATCCTCCCACCTCAGCCTCCCAAAGTGCTGGGATTATAGACATGAACCACTGTGCCCAGCCTATATTCTTGAGAGATGGAATCTGATTAGTCCAGCTTATCATGCTTATAAGATTGCTGGTAGGGTGCTAAACTTGACTACAATCATTTTGGCTGAAGAGGAGAAACAGGGAGGCTGTATATTAAAAACCATGGTTGCCTGCAGGCCATGCTCTATGGCAGGTCTGTAAGCAGAACAGGCACAATTGCCATTTCCAGTTCAAGTTTTTATTCAAAAGCTCTTAGAATGTCTTAGAATGAAACAACTCTCGTCGTCTGCCACTCCCAAGTCCTTGCGATTAGTTAGGGTGGGTAAGACTACATACTGTTCCAAATGTCTTGCCTCGTTGAAAGTAAAGTTTGTGAGCTCCTCTAAGGTAGGGATTTTTGTTCGTTTTGCCCATTATTGTATTCCAAGCACCTAGAACAGTTCCTGGCATAGAGAAAGCCTTTGATAAATATTTGTTGAATGAATGAACAGATGATATTATAGCATCCAGCAACTCCCTAATGTTGTGGATCAGACACGGGGAAATTGAACTTACATGCCGCCTTGGTCCTGGCTCCCAGTCAATGTCAATGCCGCCCTAACCAGAACACAGACATGGATGGAATTCTCCAGACAGACCACTTATTATTTGCCTAAAAGCAAACACAAATATTTTTGGGTCATCTGCCGGTTTCAGTTCTTGCTAGTAACTGAAAATTAAGTGTGTGGCCTGGGTAGGAATCAGTTTCAAGAATCCTCAAGGAACAAAGATACTAAGAAGGCAATGCATTGAACCCAGTGGTTCTCAACAAGGGGCAATTTTGCCCTCAGGAGACACTGACAATGTGTGGAGACATTTTTAATTGTGGTTAAATAAACATAATATAAAATTTACCATCTTAACCACTTTTAAGTGTACAGTTCGGTAGTATTAAGTTCATCTGCATTGTTCTGCAACCCATCTCCAGAACTCTTTTCATCTTGCCAAAATGAAACTCTATACCCATTAAATAATAACTCCCCATTCCCTCCTCCCTTCAGTCCCTGACAACCAATCACTCTTCTACTTTCTGTCTCTATGAATTTGACTCTAGGTGCCTCAGATAAATGGAATCATACACTTACTTGTCTTTTTGTGACAGGCTGATATCACTTAGCAAAACGTCCTCAAGGTTCATCCATGTTGTAGCATGTGTCAGAATTTCCTTCCTTTTTAAGGCTGAATAATATTCCATTGTATGTATACACCACACCTTGTTTACACATTCCTCCATCAGTGGACATTTGGGTTGCTCCCACTTTTTGGATATTGTGAATGCTGCTTTTATGAATATCAGTGTACAAATATCTCTTTGGAGACCCTGCTGTCAATTCTTTTGGGTATAGCCCAGAAGTAGCATATGGTAGTAATACTATTTTTAATTTTTTTGAGGAACTGCCATACTGTTTTCCACAGCACTGCATCATTTTGCATTCCCATCAACAGCGCACACATGTTCCAACTGCTCCACATCCTCACTCACACTTGTTATTATTTTTAATAGTTGCCATCCTAATGGTTGTGATGGGAGACATTTTTGGTTGTCACAGTTTCCGGGGGCTGCTACTGGCATCTAGTGAGTAGAGGTCAGCGATGTTGCTAAACATCCTACAATGCACAGGACAGCCCTCTGCAACCGAGAATTAACTAGCACAAGATGTCAATATTGCTGAGGTTTAGAAACCCTGATTTAAACAATCAGGTTAATATTTCATAGTAAAACTCATCCCTCCATACCTGTGTCCTTTCTTTTCTTTGCTGAAGTGCTCAAAGGCAGAGACCACCCCTAAACTCTGGAAAGTGAGGGAGGGCTGAGAAGAATGGCAACATTTCTTTTATTCAAATTTTATTGGAAGTTTACAAATGTATTACAGACATCAGTAAAACATCATATCCATTTTACAGGGCACGGATCTCAAGCAAAGTGTTCAGAACAGTCTCTGGCAGAGCCCACACCAAAGGCCTGTTGCAGACCTTCTTAACAAACAGCTTGACACTCAACACAGAACACAGACTCTGGCCTGCCTCACCTTCCCAGGCCCTTTGAGGTTTTGTTTATGCAATTGAAACGAAAGCAGGAGATGGACAAAGCAATCCTGTGGAGGAAAGAATGAGTTTAGGAGAGGAAAACCTGCCAAAGTCCTAATTTGCTAAAAAAAATTTAATTAAAAAAATGGAGGACTCATAGTCCTTACAATGTTAAGTCAGGGTCCATGATAGAATCATGACAGTTTATGGAAAGATATGAAAATCAACTAGGTAGGTTTGAGAACAGACCTTATTGGTAGGTAACTCTCTCTGAAAAATTTAGAAAAGCTTGGTCAGTGACCTGTTGAACATCCATGGCCAAATGCCGAGCAGAGTGAAGGGATATCTCAGAGAACTCTCAGAATAGAACAAGAAGATTTTTCTCTATCCTATGGATTCATCGTATTCAAAACACAGAAATGTTTTCCTGACACTACGTGACTTTCCCCTCCTTTATATTTCCTTGAGGAAAGTTCGTTTTGTCAGCAGGAAGTAAGCTTATAAAATAGTATGGCTCCCAATAGTGAGTCGTATTTTATGGGAGTCTTGTGTTGACTAGGCTACTATTATGAGAAAATGGAAAAAGAATCCAATTTTTTCTTGACCTTAACTTTGAGGACTACTTCCAAATGGTCATAAGAATAAACTCTGGTATCTGCTGAGGCACCAGAGGGACAAATCACTGGAGACAAGGCAAAGGCCATTTCCACTTCTCTTGTGCTTAAAGAAATGTACCTCAAAAGGTGGCCTTCTGAAACTGCCTTCAACAATTGGCAGTGGAGGCTTGGCTACTGAGTCTTGCATATGCAAATGCTATCTGCAGAGCCCATTTTAAAGCCCTGAAGGTGCAAAACAGTTGCTAATAGCAACTGTCCTGGCATGAAGTATTCAGATAACCGGTTCAGTTTTCCACTTCCCTTTGTCATGGACGGATCTTCCTTCATAGGCTTAAGCGTCTGTTTTCTGCTAGAAATACACAAAGAACACTTCTCTTTGGAATTTAAATATTTATTTATTTTTTGTTAGAAGGTGGGATTACATGAAGAATAAGATGAAGTCTTACCTCACCTCTGCAAAATGAAGACTGCCTATAGTAATTGGCAGAGAACATGAAAATGGTAAAGGAGGTAAAGAGATTTTTTGTCCTTTAGCCTAAGAAGTCAGCTTCCTCGAGCCTCCACAACCTGGGATGGGCGAGGGGCGGGTGAATTGGAGTCTCCGAATTACTTACACATATTGGTTCCTAAATGTTCGTAATTATGCTTCAGGTCTGGTTCTATGGCAAGAGAACCAAGAGTGGAAAGACAGAGACGAATCAGTTCACAAATAAGATTTGTTATCAGACCAATAAGATCAGTTCTGATCAACTGGTCCTGGCTGGTTGGAATGTTGCAAAGATCTGTGAGGCTGCACCCACATTCTCAGCGAGAGTATACAGTGATGCACTGGTTGTATCTGCTCAGCTTGCAGGGAGCGCAGAGCACATGCCACATATATGTCATCACAGGCCTCACCTAAATTCAACAATAGCTAGTAGTACCCAAGAAGCAGAAAGCTGCTGCAGAAGGAAGAAAACATAATCCTGTTATAGTGCAGGAACATCCTACAGGAAAAGAGGATTAGAAAGCACTACTTCCAGATCCTGTATTAGAAACACAAAATTGCTCATTTGCTTGACTGGTTGGGGGTAGAAAGGAAGGAATAAAAAATAAAAGGTGACAGTGGAAAGAAGGTGTCAAACAACCCACACCAGGACTTCTTCCTTGGACGTATGAAAAACCAGGGAGCATGCTTCTGATCTCCCTTACCTCATTCACCTTCACACTTGGTAGAGATCCCACAACTATATGACAGAAGGAAAGCGCCCTGAATACCATCCTCAATGCCACCTGGCTGCCAAGAAGCCTTTTCACAGTACCAAGGGTGGTATGGATTGGCAGAGCCACTCAGGAAACTGTCAATGACTTATACTTCCTGGGCCTGGGAACAAGCCAGCTATGTTGCTACTGAATTGAGCAGCAAGAGGAAATGAACTGAACTCCGAAGTTGCAGTTCTAACCAAAAGACCAGAAGATCAATATTAGGAGAGGTAGGAAAAATAACAATCAGGGCACTGGAGAAGAGAGAACACTGGAAAAAGATTACTATTCTGGAAATCAGTCTGTTGAAGATGGAATTATGATCTAAGAGGAAGTGAGTACAGGCCCCACTCACAGAAGGAGCTTGTCCAATAAGAGTTAATGGTTGTGATGCAGGAATTAGGTGAGGACCTTAAGTTCTTGCCTCAGGAAAGAATGTATTGGGAGTGGGATTCTGGGATGTGATGTGTGAGCTATCACTAGCAGGTGGAATTCCAAATACAATGACGTCCTTCTCCTCAACAGGGCATTCGTTTGGAGGTTCTGCCATCATTGTAAGGAATTGGCCTTCCTCATTCAGCATTCTCTGTAAGGTTGCATTTGGGGTCAGAAGAAATCTGCAATGGTAGAATAGAGGGAGGGAATCTTGCTAGTAGACAGTTTTACCCTGAAGCTTGTATGTCATTTCATCTCAAGCTCTGAGCAGTTCAGCGCCTGGATGCTCTCTGGGCATCTAGACTTATGCCTCCAGACCCCTCTGGGCACTGGCCAGGTGTCAGTTTTTAGGCCACCTTCTTTCTGCCGATGGTGGTTGAAGCTTTCTTTGAGAAATGTAAGAGGTATTCTGGGAGAAACAGAGTTAAGAAGCAACTTTTACTGGGAGAATTTCTTTCACTGGATTTGGGGCCACAGAGGACAGACATACTTTCAACCGTTTGCTAAGATAAGTGATCTACTTTTCCCCCTCTCTTTTCTTTTTCCAAAATTGCCTTTTTAGTTTCATCAGTCAAGGAACTTAAAACTCCAAATTGGACTCGCACAATTTCTACCAGAAACCTGCCACTTTAGTAGCACGGTATTGCAAATTATTTCTTAATCAGTTTGCCAAGCAGTTTACAAACTTACTATACAAACGTAATAG
Organism: Nomascus leucogenys; assembly: GCF_006542625.1. Taxonomy (NCBI): domain Eukaryota; kingdom Metazoa; phylum Chordata; class Mammalia; order Primates; family Hylobatidae; genus Nomascus; species Nomascus leucogenys. Next base: position 76,430,719 of record NC_044401.1, on the reverse strand, counting down.
AGTTAATTCTCCGGAGGCTCGGATAATTAATGAAGCATTTAGATATGAAGATAGCATGCGGAAAACAGCCACAACCAACATGTGCATTGCTTTTTTAAAAAAATCAGTGACAATGACAAATGTCATATTAATACCTGAAAAGCAAATTATTTTAATACATCCCGAATGGAGTGCCATTACCATGTCCTTTACAGCCTTCCTTTCCTCAGACCCATCTGGGATGGGGTCTGAAATGCCGCTTTTGACATTCTCTCCATAAAAAATACTAGAAAATGTTAACTACTATACTGAAAGAGATCACGCTCACCTCACCATGGCAGATGGCCACTGAGATACACCGGGCACTACATCGACAGTACACCTCACTACAGGTGGGTCCTCCGATGGATTATTTCAACTGCCACAATCCACTAAGGGGAGGAGGAGGATGGAAGGAACCAAGTGCTTCATTTTTAACTGAAGCAAGGTAGGGAGTTTTATTTTACTATAAACAGCACAACCGTTAAATGTCTTCATTAAGCAAACTCACTTTTGAGCCCATTTTCTGACCAACAGTCCTCAAAGTTCAAAATGGAAATACCGTTCCAACAAAGCCTGTTTTTCAAAGACATTGCACCACTGAAATCTCAGCAGCTCAACCTTCCTGGGTAATCCAGATACTCTGGTTACTAAGCTGGTTACACTGGATTCTTCCTACAATCTCTGGGAGCTCTTCGAGGTGGTTGTCACCTGTCCTCTGTTTCATTTCCAGTATTTCTTTTCCCTGACCTGCCTTCAGATTCTCCTTTAACTTCCACCCTTGACCTGCTTTCTGTTTTCAAATAGCCTTGTTCCTTCTCCAGGCATGACACGTCACACACCGTCCCTCCCAGAGCCCCCTCAGAATCCTTCTGTCCCTCAATCCCAAATGCTTAAGTTCATTTGCTTCGAGGACAACCGGTTGTCAGGCTAAGGCAGCAGTTCTGTCTGCCTTGGTAAAGGAAAGCAGATAATACAATCCAGGAAACATGAGCACCAGAACATAATGCCACATTCAAAACAACGTCATGCTGACAGCACACAACGGCACCACTCACAGTCACTTTTACTTTCCCCAAGGGATAGATCAACATTAAGTAACTTCAACATTCCCAGCAGGGATGGCATTTCTCACAGAATTTTACTGACACCGGTTGGTTTCTCTAATTGGCAAAAATTACATTTGCAATTTAAAAAAAATTACTACCACTTTGTAGAAAATAAATTCTACTGAGGGTGGGAGCAGACTTAAGGATGGCTCCTTAAGATGGAACAGAGCATAAAATGCTTTGGGTCTAATAGTTATTTTTTTCAGCCACAAAAAGCCAAATTGAATATATTCCTTTGAAAAAGGTCTCACTGACATGTAACAAATTGGTATAGAAAAAAAAAAAAAAAAAAAAAAAGGTGGTACCGGGCCACCTTTTAATACTACTCAAAGACAATGGTGGATGTGCATGCAAGTCCCCACTGAGTACTACGATATAGAAATTCCTTTGATATTACAAAATACAAAAATATTTTATCAGAACTCTCATTTACATTGCATTTACAATGGACATGTAAATAACTTAGTCTTGGGTCCTGGCTAATAAACAAATTACTTACTGAAAAAAGGGTCCTAAAAGTAAGAGAACCAGAGAGGATAAAAGCGAGCAGGAAACAATTTACCATCTTGAGAGATGGCAACTCAACACAGAACTGATGGGAAGGAAGTGACCAACCCTGGCCTCGATAGAGTCTACTGTGTTTCCAAAGTGAAATGTGCAAATAATATTCAACATGCCAAGAACTGTGACTACCTATTGAGTCAATCTGTAACCTTGCCTCCATCTACGGACAGCATTTTCCCTTTTCTCCCCCATAAACCACCCCCAAAAGCGCTTTAACATTGAAAACAGTGCAAGTTTCTGAATTTACATTCTTAGCTCCCATCTTCTCCCATTCCCTGATCCCAATCATATTAAGAAATGATACAGTTTTTGCTCTTCTGTCTTTTCCTGCTGTGCAACTGTCCTCTGCCACCTAATGTGGAAGATTTGGGGAGGCCATAGGAGCTGTATTTGTGCAGCAGCTCATCGCTCGTGACGTATCGCAGGCGCGCTGGCTGGGGGATGGGTTCTCCTAGGAAATAGCCCTCGTTGTCAGACTCTGAAGAGGAGGAGCAGGTGGAACACCAATCATACTCGGCGAAGTAGGGTCCCCAGCGGTCCCCAAAGGCATTCTGCAAAGCCAGGTCCGACACAGTCCTAGGGCACTGGCCGTACAGGTCCCTCCGGGACCCATGCCCCATGCTCTCCTGGAAGCTGCGCTGGCGCACGAATTGGTCATAGTCCTCCCTGGCTCTCAGAGGGGGCCTATCTTTTAACCGAGAGATGGCCTCGCGTTCGCTGGCCAGGTGGAGGGCGTTGTCGGAGCGAGAGCGTCGGGAACGCCTGGACCTGTGAGGTCGGAAACGGCGGTTGTCGTCGCGTGAAGTAGCTCTTCTCCGGGTGCGTTCGCTCATGGGCTGGATCCTCACGCCCTCCTGACCTGGCAGCTTGCTGCCCGCCATCCCTCCATCAAAATCAAAGCTCTGATGCATCCTTCCATGGGACTGCAGGTCTCTGTAGCCAATGGGGTTGCTGAGCTGGTGGAGGTTTCCCTCCATCTCCTGGTACTGCTGGGCAGAGAGCAGGCTGCGAACCGACTCTGCGCTCCGGAACTGCATGGACGAGTTAAGAGTGCCCATGTTGCTCAGCTTCTCAGACACATTCATTCCAGAGTCTTTGCTGAGGTCAGGCATGGAAAATCGGGATAGGTGCTCCTGGCGCTTGGCACCACCATCAGCAGAGAGGCCTGGGGGAAGAGAGGAGGGGACCACAGAGATTAATACAGATGTGCAGCAATGGGTATCACTGTCACTGCTGGTCATCTATCTAGGGTCATTATATACTGTTGTGCAGTTGTGTACTAAACAAAGGCCCTCTCAGGGAGCACATGTGCCTGTGAGGGGGTTCTCCCCAGTCCACAGTAGGTCACTATCTACCTAGAGGGGGCACTTGCTTAAAATGCATCCAGAGATGTATTTTACCAGTTACTAGTTCCTCCAAAGGCTCATCAAAGTTACTAAGAGCCCACTGTGTATCTTATGCATGATGCTTCCTCTATTTGGAGTTTCACTTTGCAAAGTACTTTAATTACATTTTTGATTCTAATGATGCACTGTAAGCTCTGTAGGACAGATATTTTGGATGAGTAAACTTTAAGCTATAGAGGCTGGGTCATGCCCAAGCTGTTTCTGGCAACACCGAACACCGGTTCCACAATACTGGGCCAGTTCACTTGTTAGCCTGCAGCAGTTGCCTGCTTTGCCTGCTGTCCCTAAGTGGCAGGTGGCTCCCTATCAAAAGTGTCTTGGACACTAAGTGACTCCCTAGGTATAGATAGAGAAATATTTACTCTCTCAGACCATTCAGTGAATGCTCCAAGGTTGTAAATGCGTCCCTAGCAGCCAGAAGATGTGGGTGGGACCCCAGGGGACCTCTCTGTCGCATGGGGAGGGACTTTTAAAAGTAAAGCAGTGGGTCTGATGCTCTCTAACAGCAGGTGCCCCAGCAATGGACCTCCATTTCCTAACTGCTGTCAAATGAGCTCCTGGCATCCCTGAGATGAAAACCATTTTGAAGGTAGTGGGAGATACTGACTGCAGTAACTTCTATGTTGCTCATCTTCAAGCAGAGCTCTCTAAGGAGATGTTTAAGAATGGGCCAGGTGGCAAAGTCTCAGCATTTTCCACTCATTATATATTGCAAGGATCAGCAATTTGCCATTTCTGGTCATAGACAACATGCCTTTGGATTGCAATGGCCCATTATCGCCCCTGCTCCTGATTATTCCTGTCTCCTTCCAGGGTTTCCAACTTCCTCTTCCGTGACAAAACCTAAAGCAGTGTTACGAGCACTTTGCAAAATTACTTGGCAATATTCACTAAAGCTAAATACACATATACATATATGAATTATGAATAAAGCCACTCTAAATATCCTTGCCCATTTTTTGTGGACTTATGAATTTCTGTTGGGTGTATGACCAACAGTAGAAATTCCACAATTCTCCATCTTCACTCTTGGTTATATATTAAACAGAAGTTAGTAGGAAGGTCCAAAAAATGGACAAGGGTATTCAGAGAAGCTTTCTTGTAAGAGCCCAGAAATGGAAACAACTCAAATGTCAATCATCAGGAAAATGGATAAATATATTGTGGTCTTTTCTACCATTCCCCACTAAAAGGAATCTAGGCTCTTCAGAAAAATGGCCAATTACAGGATAAAGGCAAGGAAATTAAAAGACCAGGATCTTGTTATGCCATAAAGTTAACACAGTATTAAAAATAAGATATGGTAGGGGTTTGTCAGAAGAACACAGGGCCTAACTTGAAGGTGCCCCCACTGGCCAAATCTGAACAATTTGAGCATTAAAATACTTAAGGGAAGTAATGATTTATAAACCACTGAAACAAATAGGAATTCACAAGTCCATACTGATAACAGATAAATAAAAACATAAATAAATATACAAATGTGGAAAAGACAGGGTTCTATGTATAGTGGAATGCCAACCGCTGTCAGTAGAGTAAGTTCACAAGGAGGAAGGGGGTGCCAGATTTGGAAAGTCATTTTATAACCATTGGAGGTAGAGTGCTTCACACAAGAATCAAAAAGTGTGCTAAATTTAGGGGGTAAAATTTGATGGGAGACAGCATTGTTTTAAAGTGTTTCCCTGGCTGGGCGCGGTGGCTCACGCCTATAATCCCAGCACTTTGGGAGGCCGAGGCGGGCGGATCACGAGGTCAGGAGATCGAGACCATCCTGGCTAACACGGTGAAAACCCGTCTCTGCTAAAAATACAAAAAATTAGCCGGGCGAGGTGGCGGGCGCCTGTAGTCCCAGCTATGTGGGAGGCTGAGGCAGGAGAATGGCGTGAACCCCGGGGGGCGGAGCCTGCAGTGAGCCGAGATCGTGCCACTGCACTCCAGCCTGGGCGACGGCGAGACTCCGTCTCAAAAAAAAAAACAATAAAAATAAAAATAAATAAATAAATAAAGTGTTTCCCTACACATTGCTTATTAGTTGCAAGGGAAGAATTAGTAACTAAACAACGGTAAAATCAGACAACACCTTGACCTTAAGTTCAAACTTAACATCCCTGGTGAGATGCAACTGCACCCTGCATGCCTCCAGTTGAGATGTACTGAGAAGGGCACACTATCCCTTATGTAGTATTCCAGTCAAGAATATATTTCTTGAATGTATTCAGGAGGAAACATTAGACAGATCCCAAAAGGAGGGACATTCGTTATGAAAAAAGGGACTGTAGTCTTTTTTTTTTTTTTTTTTTTTGAGACGGAGTCTCGCTCTGTCGCCCAGGCTGGAGTGCAGTGGCGCAATCTCGGCTCACTGCAAGCTCCGCCTCCCGGGTTCACGCCATTCTCCTGCCTCAGCCTCCCGAGTAGCTGGGACTACAGGCGCCCGCCACCACGCCCGGCTAATTTTTTTGTATTTTTAGTAGAGACGGGGTTTCACCGTGGTCTCGATCTCCTGACCTCGTGATCCGCCCGCCTTGGCCTCCCAAAGTGCTGGGATTACAAGCGTGAGCCACCGTGCCCGGCCGGGACTGTAGTCTTAAGACCAGACAAGACTGAGAGAATGTTCTAGATGAAAGGGTATGAAGGAAACATGGCAATTACATATAATACCTGATCCTGGACTGGAGCCTGCTCTGTAGTGAAAATAAATGCTATAAAGTAGGGGTTCCCAGACCTCAGGCTACAGACTGGTTAGGAACCGGGCCACACAGCAGGAGGTGAGTGGTCAGTAAGGGAAGCTTCATCTGTATGTACAGCCACTCCCCATTGCTCCAACTGCTGCCTGACCTCTGCCTCCGGACAGATCAGCAGCAGCATTAGATTCTCATAGGAGTGTAAACCCTATTGTGAACTGCTCATGCAGGATCTAGGTTGTGTGCCCCTTATGAGAATCTCATGCCTGATGATCCATAACCGTCTCCCATTACTCCTAGATGGGACTGTCTAGTTGCAGGAAAACAAGCTCAGGTCTCCCACTGATTCTACCTTATAGTGAGTTGTGTAATTATTTCAGTGTATATTACAATGTAGTAATAATAGAAATAAAATACCTAATAAATGTAATGCACTTGAACCATCCCAAAGCCATCCCCACCCCCTGGCCCCAGTCTATGGAAAAATTATCTTCCATAAAACTGGTCCCTGGTGCCAAAAAGGTTAGGGACTGCCTCTATAAAGGATAATTTTTGGTCAACTGAAAAAAAAATGGAACATGGGCAATAGATAAAAGTATTATGCTAAATTTACTGTGGTCAATTAATAATGGTGACAATGTGGGAGAAGATCTTTATCCTCGGGAAATATATATGGAAGGATATGGCGGTAAATGGCCCAGACGGATGCAATTGCTCTCAAATGGTTTATAAATAAAATGTGTGTGCGCGCGTGTGTGCGTGCATGTGAACATGAAAGAACAAATGTGGCAAAACGTTAACAATGGATCAATCTACGTAAAGAGCACATTATAGGTGTCGTTTGTTCTATTTTTATAACTTTTTTTAAGTCTGAAATTATTTCCAAATAAAAAGTTTCTTTAACATTGGAATATATTCATCTGATATGATGGTTTTTAATTCTGAAGGAAATTTGGAAACATCTGGACACATTTCTGATTGTCACTATTAGGATGGGATTCTACTGGCATCTAGTAGGTAGAGGCCAGAGATGTTGCTAAACATCCTACAATGTGAAGGATGGCCTCCTTGCCTCCACACAGAATTTTCCAAACCAAACTGTCAACAGTCTCAGAAGAAACCCTGATAAAAATGGAATATTACACAATAATGAGAACGAATAAGTACACCCAAGAACATGGATGCATCTCGTAGAAAATGCTTGGACATGCAAAAAGAATATGTGCTGTATGATTCCATTTATATGAAGTTCAAGAACAGGCTGAGGCTATCTATAGTGATACAGGTCAGGGCAGTGGGAAGGGGTATGAAGAAGGCTTCTAGGGCACTGCAATTGTTCTATAACTAAATCTGGATGTTGGCTATAAAACAACACACGTGTAAAAATTCACTGAGGTGTAGTTTTAATATTTGTTTGCTTTATTTTGTGTAAGTTATATCTCAATAAAATGGAGTGAAAGTAAAGCAACGTTTGGCCAGGTTTGGTGGCTCTTGCCTGTAATCCCAGCACTTTGGGAGGCCAAGGAGGGTGGATTGCTTGAGCTCAGGAGTTTGAGACAAACCTGGGCAACATGGTGAAACCCTGTCTCTACTAAAAATACAAAAATCAGCTGGGCATGGTGGTGCGTGCCTGTAATCCCAGCTACCCGGGAGACTGAGGTAGGAGTATCACCTGAGCCCAGGAGGTCGAGGCTGCAGTGAGCCGAGATCGTGCAACTGTACTCCAGCCTGGGCAACAGAGCGAGCCCCTGTCTCCAAAAAACAAACAAATAAATAAATAAAAAAGAAAGCAATGTTTGTTAAAGGGTCAAATTTTAACATTGGATATGCCTATAAAGAAATTAATCTGCTAAATATCATATACTCCAGTCATTTTTTTGTTTTAATTTCATTCCTGGGATAACTGTCAGGGCAATAGCATTTGGGCCCTCCAACTGCTTGCTTACTCTGCTGCTTATCTCTGACATACAAATCACAAAAGCTGATTTACAACAGCCTAATCACTTCCAGAGCCTCCCCAGTATGAAAGCAGAGAGGAGAGGATAACAACCTAAGATGATGAATGAGTGGTTTGAGTGGATGAACTCCAGTAAGAAAGGAAAGAAAACGTCTTCAAACTCACGTCTAGAAACAAAAGGTGGACACAATGATCTTTGCAGGGGCTTTCCACCCTAGCTCTTGAGCAGAATTAGGGTCAGCATAAATAACGTAGCAAATACTATTAATTCCCCAGCATGCTGTATTCCTGAACGTGTCTTTCATAAGCCCAGAAGTGAAATGTTTTTGAGAGCATCCTGCTTGTGAACAGGTTCCTACTATTTCCGTGAGGAGGTGACCTCGAAGAAGAGCAGCTTCTATTCTGCTGGGAGGTGTACTGCCTTCTGGTATCAGACTTCTGCATCCTGGGAAAGCTCGGGATACCCTGAGGCACCCCCTTGAAAAACAAAAGAGCTTGATCAGAGAAGGAGGGTCCTGTTGCACAAGCCCAGCATCTACTATCAGTTTTATCTAAATGTAAGCTATTCATTCCCCTGGAGTATGTGTGCGTGGGACTGGAAATACTACCTGCTCACTCTAGAGAGGAGAAATGCCTCTCTTCGGATTCATTAACTCAGATTTCCCTCCAGGGTCTTCTTGCATGCAGGGCATGAACAGAAAGGCCAGTGTTGACCAAAGATGAGCAATAATGTGTACTTGCCTCTAAAAAGGGTAGTTCTGTGGTTACTTTCATTACTGGCAAAATCTAGAATCCTTATGCAGACCTTAAGGCCCTACGTGACTTGGCTGCCTTCTCTCTCTCCAAGATCATCAACTAAACACTCCTCCTCGCTTAACTCTGCTTCAGCTGTGCTTACATTCCTCCCCCTCACCCCAAACACAACAATAAGCTTATTCCAGCAGGCCGTGGAAAACTCTTCCCTTTGCATGCCTGACTTGTGTTTGTTAAAATCCTCGTGTAGATGTCACCTCCTCAGCAGTGTCTATCCTGAACACTCCTTCTAAAGTAGCAAAGTTAGTTGTCTTCTGGCCAACCACTCACTATTGCACTTGACCCTTTTTTAAACTACCCACCCTGACTTATTAAAGTCATATGTAAGTTTGTAGCTGAATGAATCCCCTGGGAGCTGGGATCTTCTCCCCACTCTTCACTGTATTCTTGCAGAGCTAGCAGTGCCCAGCACCCTTTGGTGCTCAATACATATTCATGGAATAAACGTAAATGGATTCTCATGTTACCCACAGCTTGGAAAAAAGCAACCACCCTCCGACCTGGAGTGGGTCAGTGCTGTGATCTACATGGGTGGGATTCCAAACATCAGGAAAAAAATACTGTGATCACACCTGTCAATCTCCATCTCTGGTGATTCATTATATAGCCCACCATCTGGGGTTTCTCCAATTTTAAAGTCAAAGTACACGTGATTTATAATGAGCTCCCTGCACTGCAGGAATGTTTTCTCCTTATTAATCACAGCTTTGTTGATGTGTTTAAATTATCAGCTGATACTGTCCCCAAGATGGAACTGTACTGTCACACGTCACACTCCAACTTGAGAAACACTCCTTCCCCCTCTAACTACAAACAGAATTGGAGAGCTACTTTCTGGCTGGGTGACTTGGGGAAATTTTTAAACCTCTTGAGATGCATCAGTAAGATGGGCACAATGACAGGATGCGAGTACTAAAGCTGTAGTGATGATTAGATGAGGAAAAATATACCTTTCCTTTTTAAGGTTCATCATGACTATGGTGCATCTGTGTAGTTTTTGTTTCATCTCTGTCTTCTTGATAGAGCAGCAGCTCCAAGAGGGCAGAAACTGTGCCCTGTTTGCTAGCCCTGACCTCAGTACCTGGTATTCAGTATGCAGGAAGAAGGTTTAGTAAGGCCTAAAATTCCCCAAGGAAAGAAAGCATGCCTCAAGACTGTGAATGCCCTCCAGACATTTACAACTCATACTGATGATTTAGCTCCCTTTCAGTAGGGTCTTTCCTGTATTATTTATCTATTATTTATGTGCTGGGGCAGAGACGTGAAGCAAATGCAATTGTTTAGAACAGGGGTTTGCAAACTACAATGGCCAGTGAACCAAATCCAGCTCACTGCTCACTGCCTGTTTTTGTAAATAAAGTTGTATTAGAACACAACCACACCTATTCATTTGCATATTGTTGAGGGTTGCTTTCTGAAGTTGGGAGTTGTGACAGACTGTATGACCTGCAAAGACTCAAATACGTTACAGGCAAACAAGTACTCATTGAATGCATGATTGTATGGATTAACCAATTTGAGAAACAGGGCCTGACACGGTGATATTCACTTGAACACCAGCCACTGTTGTAAATTATCTGTGCCTCCAAACCGTGGCTGGGATTCCTCCTCTACACAGATGAAGCTCAACTCTTCATTCCATTTGTCTGTGCTGAACAAGACACAGTGTCAAAATATTGCAAATCAATAGAATCCAACCTAATGGGTCTCTAACATGCCCTTACTCTCCTGTAATAAACGCATTTTTCTTTTCTTGTTTAAGCCATGGGGTGTGTGTGTGTCTGTGTGTGCGTGCTCAAGCACATGTGTGATAGGTAGGTGGGAGCTGCAAGCTAAATTTGCCAGAGAACTCTGGCTGCAGCACATAGTCCAGGGCAGTATCAGTACCCCCACATCCTCTGGAGGATCTGGCAGAAGAATCCCACCTGATGGCAAGAAGACACAGATATCAGGTCATTTCCCTCTCAAGCAGAGCTCTGTTTTCTTAATTAACAGAAAGAGTTTTTCCTTGCCAAATAATGCAGGCTTTATGAGAGGTGCTCAGGGTGATGATACAGTTAAACGCAGTGATTTATCCACATCCCAAGGGTCAGTGTGACTGGGAGCTACGCAAACGTCCACGCACCGCAGGGGTGCAGGTTCCCACAAGATCCTTGGCCGTGCTTCTACAAAGAGAGGTCAGCATCCAATTCAGCCTGCGGTTCTCCGTGGTTTAACTGCCGACACGAAAGTGCAGTTGGGACATTCTATGGTACACTGGCATTTCTGTCTGAGAAATGTTTCCCTCTTTACAAATAAGAGGTCTCACAGAAACTGGCGTCTGCAAGAAAATCAATGTTCTTCAAAGAATGCACAAGGTCTGATGGAACAGAAAGAAAATCTTTGCTGGCTCCCCTCCCCCATGTCTTTGGGGGCAAAATGTATGCATGCAAGTCCAGAAAGAAGAAAAAGACTAAGATTGAACGGCAGACTTAGGCACATCTTTCTGTTCCTTATTTATTGTCCTGTCTCATCCCACTCTGCACCAGAAGACAGAGAGCTGTGTTTCTGCCAACTTCAAAGATACATTACCAGGCACGGTGGCTCACTCCTATAAGCCCAGCGCTTTGAGAAGCTGAGGTGGGAGGAGCTCCTGAGCCCAGGAGTATGAGACCAGCCCTGGAAACATACTAAGACCCCCTATCTACAAAGAACAAAAAACAAAAAGTTAGCCAGGCATAGTGGTGTGCACCTGTAGTCCCAGCTACTGGGGAGGCAGAGGCAGTAGGATCACGGTTACAGTGAGCCATGATGACACCACTGCACTCCACAGCCTTTCAAAAAATAATTTTTTTAAGCATTCACATTTCACATTTCTGTGCAGTAAAGAAAATAGTATCTATTCCACCATGCCCTCCAGACATCTACAACTTATACTGATGATGTAGCTCCCTTTCATTAGGGTCTTTCCTATATGATTTTTATTTTCTTTTTTGCTGAGATAGAAACATGAAGAACGTGGAATTGTTTAGAATAGGGGTTTGCAAACTACAGTGGCAATGGGCCAAATCCAGCTTATTGCCTGTTTTTGTAAATAAATTTTTATTCAAACACAACTACACCTATTCATTTGCATTTGTTGGTGATTGCTTTCCAGATTTGGGGAGCTGTGACAGACTGCATGACCCGCAAAGCCCCAAATATTTACTTTCTGGCCCTTTATAGACACAGGTTGTCAATCTCTGGTTTAGCATGCTGCTAAACTGCTACACAGTTGAAGCCTCGCAGACCATGCAAAAAGTGTCCCGAGGTACAGATTTGTTTGTTTGAAGCATGTGTGGTGGTAGCTTGATCAGGTCTCTTGGGATCCTTTTTCCAACTAAGTCAATCGATTTCATCAATACCCTGAACTTCAAATTGGCAACGGCTGGAGAGATACTGTCATCTGGGCAGCAGAGCTTAAACGCCACCACGTGTTTCTTGGTGACAGGGCATGGAATGGCTCAGAGTATGACAAAGAAGGCTGGGTGTGGGGACAGAAAAAGGAGAGTGGGACAATATGAATGCACTCGAAAGTGTGATCTGTGGACCAACCACAATGCCATCCCTTGGGAGCTGGTTGCAGACTCTCAGGCCCTCACCAGACTTGCAGAATTCAAATTCACATTTGAACAAGATCCCTGGTGATTCTCATGTTCATGAGAGTTAGAGGAACACCAAGATGATGGGAGTTTCAAGGACGATTTTCTTTGCAACACAAGGGTGCCTCTATTCCAGGAAACAAGACCCTCATACTCTCAGAGACTCTAATTCAGGGTTTCCCAACCTCAGTACTACTGACATTTCTGGCTGAATAGTTCTTTGTTTGGTGGGCTGTCCTGTGCACTTCAGGATGTTCTCCGGTATCTCTGGACTCTACCCACTAGATGCCAGTCGCACATCCCTCTGGTTGTGACAGCCCGAAATGCCTCCAAACAGTGCCAAATATCCCTGGAGGGCAAAATCGCCCCCAACTGAGGACCGCTGCTCTAACAGATCCTGTCCTTCACCTGCTGCTTGACCATAGCCCAAGGGGAGCTCTGTTCCTGCCCACCCAATTGTTGCAGTGAGTTAAACCTGCTCTACCCCACCCTGCAGACAGGAGCCTTGTCATGATGGGGGTTTCCGTTCCTTCTTTCTAGAGAAGGATTATCAGGGCTCTGCCTGGTCGGGTGTGGTATGTCCCCAAAACTGGGGAACTCTAAAAGTTATTTTCTCTCTAAACTCTTCTCAGAAAATTCACATTCCTTTCTCTCAGTGGGTATCAAGAACTCCCCAGTTAAGGCCTTTGCTGTCTAATTTTCCTGGCAGGTTTGAAGCTTTTGAAATCCTGAGTTTTTGATGTATCTTTTTTACTTCCTTACTCCAGCCACCAGCCTATCTAGCAGGTCTCAGGTGATCAGCAGATCACAAGTTGGCTTGCAGTCAGTTACACATCTGCCATCTGCTCTGGTGCTACCAGGAGCAGTGCTGGTAGTCTAGGGAACGATTTCCTCTGCCAGCTGCACTGGGGAAGGGAAAGGGAAGTGTGAGGCCAAGCCCTGGGGCAGGGGTGGGGGAGGAGGGGAGTGTGCATAACTTCTTACTTCACACTCCCACCCCCCAGGCGTGGCCTGCCTTCCCTCTCAGGGACGGGCTGTTTAGGCTCAAACTAAATAACAGCCTCTTTACAACCAGCTGCTTCCAAACAGGGTCATGGACTGATCTTGGTTTTCCCAACAATAGCGGCTTTGTTTTTTAGCAGCATTCATTCTAGGGACTTGCCTTTGAACTGGAGGTTGGGGAGTGACAAGCATTATAATGGGACTGGAATCACTTCTCTGACAGACCCAGTACAGTTACAAGGACAAGTCAGATAAAAACTTGAGGGTGGATTGGAGGTTTCTTACCTTCTATCCCTTTAACTTGCTTATCCTATTAACTTCCGGATAAGTCAGTGACCCCAACAAAGATGGAGTCAATTTTAACTAATACCACTTGTAAAAGTGAAGGAGGAAACCAGGAAGGGACATCTTCCAGAATCATGTGGAGTCAGTTTTAACTACTATCACTCAGCTCCATGGGGGATTCTGGTTGTATTGCCACAAAGCATATTGCTAATTGAAAGGATGCACAACAAATTCAGACCAGTTGAAGATTGTTTGCCAGAGTTTGTTCTGGGTTTACAATGACCCCACGCTGCTTTCTAGAACCCATTAGTCTGGGTCAACAAGCAGACCATGCTGTATTTACTTGGGAAACACTTGATTACATGAGAACAAAAGCTAAATGGCTCCCAAGTGGTAAAGAGTGGGCAGCCAAGAACCTGGGGACCCACTGAGTTGCTTCAAAGATCTTTTGACAAAGCCCTGCTATTGCCAGGCACTGTGAGCACAACTGTGACCAAGGCCCTTTAAAAGGACATCGTAGCAGGATATGACCTAGTGCAGGGAAAACAGATAACCAAGTCAGCATAGCAAGGTGACCATTACAGATAATAATCACTAGGAAGGAAATAAAGGGGATGCTACGGCAGAGAATAAAGACTGGACCTACTTTGAGTGCTGGAAAAGAACTCTGTGTTCGTGATGACTATGGGGAGACCTAAAGGATGAGAAGGAGCCCACCCAGCCAAGGGCAGGGAAAAGTGTTCCAGGCAGAGGGAGCAAGAATATTTTGTACTAGAGAAGGTGCCACATGCTTTAAGATGTAGCAGAAGGGCAATGACACTGGAGCGTTGTGAGCAAGGAGGACAGCAGCAGGAACGAGGCTCAGAAGGTGAACAGGAGCCACACGAAGGTTCTTCCTAGGCCACTCTGGGTTTTGAAAGGGTCGGGAGGCTGAGGCAGGAGAATGGCGTGAACCCGGGAGGGGGAGCTTGTAGTGAGCCGAGATCGTGCCACTGCACTCCAGCCTGGGAGACAGAGCGAGACTCTGTCTTAAAAAAAAAAAAAAAAGAAAGTGTCTTTCATGTGCTGCTGACAAAGTTAAAAAAAGTAACTGGGAGGCAGCACAGGGGACTGGTGAAAGCACTGGCTTTGGAGTTCACCTTCCAGCTCTGTCCCTTGAAGCTGTGCCTTCTCAGGCAGGCCTGGACTGTTTTGTGCTCAGTTCCCTCATCTGTGAAACGGGAATAATCATACAACCTAAGGGAGAAGGTATTAAACGGGTTAAAACACAAAGTATTTAGAACAGTGCTGGTGCGGGGACACCAATGAAATGTTCAATCTTCTTACTGCCCTTTACTCCATATTTATCTGTCACTTTTAAAGCGTTTTTATGCATGTTGTCATATATGAAATTGCTGGGCTTTGTTATACAATCTTTCTAAGTGGGAAAAGGGAGTTTGGATGATTTGCCCAAGGTCATACAGAAGCTATTTGAGAACGCTTCTCCCACCTCCTGCCTTTTATTACTGTGAATACAAAAAGTAAAAGGAATGTGGCCAGAGTGCCAGCAGTCAGAGATTTGAGGGGGCAGGAGGCAGAGAGAAGTACAGATCCAGTGACACTCCCCAGCTTCTAACCAGCAGCTGCAATGAAAAAAATCCTTTTTATTAATGCATAGTTTTCTATTGTATAAATATGAATTACATGCAACATGGGTGAATCTCATAAAGTAAAAGATACCAGATATAAAATAACATGTACGGTATATCCCATTTATAGAAAGTTAAAATCCACCCCAAATCATCTATGCTGTTAGATGTCAGAATAGTGCTTACTTTGGAGAGGAAGGAAGAGCAGTGGCTGGGAGGGGGCATGAGGGAGCTTCTAGGGTACTGGCACTGCCTATTACTTGACTTGGGAGATGATAGCATCAGTGTAATAATTCACTGAGCTGTCACTTGTGATTTTTGCATATTTCTATTTGTTATACAGCTATATAATGTTTATGAGAAATTATCATTGAGAGGCAAGAATGCACTCATGACAATGTAAAAGGTAAATATGCAGAACTCACTATCCCCTACCCCAACACACACACACTTCCTCAACAGCATGTCTCATACACTAGACTTGTATGGCTGGCACACATGGTTCCACCTGGTGGCCAACACACTAAGCTTTATTTAATCTCAAGGGTTAAATTTCCTTTTGCCTTTTTAAGTTGGGATACACCAGGCCCTTTATCACCTATGCTCTTACCCCTGGCCAAATTTACACATTTATTATACCTGCTTGTCCACACCCCTCCTTTCCCCATTAGACATATGCATTTCCCAGTGGTGTCAGCCAACTTGATGAGGTGGGTTAGATGTTTGGATAAAAGTGGTTTATGGATTTAAAAGGCAAAATACAATGTACTCTTTTAGGCTTGGGATCGTTGCTTCTCCAGATCTCCCTTCTCTACAGCTAGGGGTTGATAAAGTGCCATTTGTGGGACAGCAGTTCATGACCTCATGCACAAAAGAACCAATTACTAGATTGGCTGACAGATGGATAAATGGGTACAATGGACAAGAAGATGGAATAATTTTTAAATGGATGGGTATATGGTATGAAGGATAATAAAGGGTGGGGATAAATAAATGGAAGGATAACTGAATTAATCAATGAATGGGTGCAACAGTTATGTAGGTACAGGAGAGACAAAGTTTTGGGCTCTCAAAAAAAAGTTAATCTCCAAGTGAGACCTAATTAAACTAAAGAGCTTCTGCACAGCAAAATAAACTACCAACAGAGTAAACAGACAACCCACAGAATGGGAGGAAATATTTTCAAAGTATGCATCTGACAAGGCCTAATATACAGAATCTATAAAGAACTTAACTGAATAAGCAAAAAACAACTCCATTAAAAATGAGCAAAGGGGGAGAAGGCAAGATGGCCAACTAGACGGAGACAAGTGGAACAGCTCCCACAGAGGGACTGAGATGACTGGCATGCTTTTAATAGATCTTCAGAAGGAGGGCACTGAGAATGGATGGAGGTAAGACACAGAAAGCTGGGAACCCTGCATGGGCTACCCTGCAGCAGGACTCACTTTTGAACAACAACAGCTCAGGGGGAATGGGTGAGTTGAACTGGCAAGGACCAACCTGCTCTCGTCACAGGCCTTGGGAACCCTAGAAGGAGGGGACCCCTTGACCACCATGGACACTTGAGGTAGCAGGGAGGGCTGCTTAGAGAAGTGTTGGGGCAACAAGCCAGCCAATGTGGAGCCCAGAGCGTTTGCTGTGGGGGTGTCTGTAGTGCAGCACAGCCAGGGGTGGCCATCCCCCTAGACTCAACTTGCTCCCATAAGAGACTTCAGCCATAGGAGAATTGTTGGACCTGATCGCTGAAGGGTGGTCTTGCACATCAGATGGAGCTGGTCTGACCTGAACACCCCTTAGTCTGTTGGCCTCTTCTGGGGCCCCAGCCTGGCCACACCTGCTTAGAGGGCAGTCTTGGGTGCCTTGGGGGCCCACAGCATAGCTTCTGTGCCAGTGAACCTTGCCTGACTAGTGGAGGAGTCCAGTGAGGTGCGGCCTATACAGCCATGCATATGCTCCCTCCCCATACTGCAGCTTCCCCAGGGCCCATGGCAATGCCCTACATCACTTTGCTGGCAAATGTCTGCACAGACAGGTTTTGCTTTCCTTGCCCCGCCAGCACACTGGAGTGTAGTCTGCACCTACCCAGCCCCCAGCCACCATTGCAGATGGAGCTTTGGTGGGCATAGAGCCAGCAAGCCCCACCCCTGCCAGCACCCTGCCCTTATACT
This sequence comes from Nomascus leucogenys, assembly GCF_006542625.1. Classification (NCBI taxonomy): domain Eukaryota; kingdom Metazoa; phylum Chordata; class Mammalia; order Primates; family Hylobatidae; genus Nomascus; species Nomascus leucogenys. The sequence continues at coordinate 76,413,465 of NC_044401.1, read as the reverse complement.
AATACTGCACAGAGAACAGCAGATACCCCCACACCCTCAGGGATCACTCCTGCTTGCAGGGCACAGAGAAGGCACCCAAACCTGCCCCAGCCAGCACCCTGCCCCAAGCCAATACCACATCCAGTACAACCACACACATAATCTCCAGCAGGGGGCCCCCCACTCCACCCAGCTGTGCTGCCTCTGTCATTGTGGTGAACACCCACAGGGAGGTAGGCACCCCTGCATCTGCTAGCACTCTATTACAGCTGCCACACCTTGGCACCTCCTGTGCAGTGGACTCCAAACATCACAGAGCCAGAGAACAAAGCTGGGGCCCAATACAAGTCCCCTGGAGTAAGAGCACAGTCTAGGAGTTGGGAGCTGGGTGTTGGCCCCCTAAAGTCTCCCCAAAATGAAGCCAGTCAGCTGAATCCATCTTATACCAAAATCGAACCCTCAAAGTCATCAAATAGGATTAAGAAAAAAAACAAAAACCCATGCAAAGGTCAGCAACCTCAAAGATTAAAGGTAGATAAGCCCACAAATATGAGAAAGAATCAGGGCAAGAATGCTGAAAATATGAAAAGCCAGAGTGCCTTCTTTCCTCCAAACAACTGCATCACCTTTCCAGCAAGGGTTCATAACTGGGCTGAGGCTAAGATAGCTAGAATGACAGAAATGAAATTCAGAATATGGATAGGAATGAAGATCACTGAGCTGAGTACACTGAAACCCAATGCAAGGAAGCTAAAAATGATGATAAAACAATGCAGGAGCTGACACACAAAATAGCCAATACAGAGAAAAACATAACTGACCTTATAGAGCTAAAAAAACCCATTACAAGAATTTCACAACACAATCACAAGTATTAATAGAATAGATTAAGTGGAGAAAAGAATCTCAGAGCTTGAAGATCGTCTTTTTGAAATAAGACAAGCAGACAAGAATAGAAAAAAAAATGAAAAGCAATAAACAAAACCTTTGAGAAATATGGGATTACGTAAAGGGACCAAATCTATGACTGATTGGTGTCCTTGAAAGAGATGGGGAGAATGGAACCAACTTAGTAAACATACTTCAAGATATCATTCATGAGAACTTCCCCAATCTAGCTAGAGAGGCCAACATTCATAAGATACTTCAAAAGAAGATTATCCCCAAGACACATAATCATCAGATTTTCTGAGGTCAAAATAAAAGAAAAAAATGTTAAAGGCAGCTAGAAGAAAAGATCAGGTCATCTACAAAAGGAAGCCCATCAGACTGACAGCAGACTTCTCAGCTGAAACCCTGTAAGCCAGAAAAGAATGGGGGCCAATATTCAACATTCTTAAAGAAAAGAGATTCCAATCCAGAATTTCATATCCAGCCAAACTAAGATTCATAAGCAAAGGAGAAGTAAGATCCTTTTCAGACAAGCAAATGCTGAGGGAATTTGTTACCACTAGGCCTGCCTTACAAGAGCTCCTGAAGGAAGTACTTAATTTGTAAAGGAAAGACCATTACCAGCCTCTGTAAAAACACACTGAAGTATACAGACCAGTGTCACTATAAAGAAACTACATAAACAAGTTTGCAAAATAACCAGCTAACATAATGATGACAGGATTAAATCTACACCTATCAGTACTAACCTTAAATGTAAATGGGCTGAATGACCCAATTAAAAGACACAGAGTGGCAAGCTGGATGAAGAACGAAGACCCATTAGTATGCTGTCTTCAAGAGACCCATCTCACATGCAATGACACACACAGGCTCAAAATAAAGAGATGGAGAAAAACCTACCAAGCAAATGGAAAACAGAAAAAAGTAGGAGTTGCAATCCTAGTTTCTGACAAAACAGAGTTTAAGCCAACAAAGGTCAAAAAAGACAAAGAAGGGCATTATGTAATGGTAAAGGGTGCAATTCAGTAAGAAAATCTCACTATCCCATATATATATATATATATATATATATTCCCAACATAGGAGCACCCAGATTCAAAAAAGCAAGTTCTTAGAGACCTTCAAAGAGATTTAGACTCCCACACAATAATAGTGGCAGAATTTACGGCCCCACTGACAATATTAGACAGATCATCAAGAAAAAATTAACAAAGATATTCAGGACCTGAACTCAGCTCTGGATCAAGCAGAACTGATAGACATCTATAGAACTCTCCACCCAAAAACAACAGAATACACATTCTCTCATCACCACATGGCATATATTCTAAAATAGATCACATAATCAGAAGTAAAATTCTCCTCATCAAATACAAAAGAACTGAAATCATAACAAACAATCTCTCAGACCACAACACAATCAAATTAGAAATCAAGACTAAGAAATTCACTCAAAACCATACAATTACATGGAAATTGGATAACCTGCTGCTGAATGACTTTGGGGTAAATAATGAAATTAAGGCAGAAATGAAGAAGTACTTTGAAAGTAATGACAACAAAGATACAACATACCAGAATCTTTAGGATGCAGCTAAGGCAGTGTCAAGCAGGAAACTTATAGCACTGAAAATGTTCACATCAAAGAGTTAGAAAGATCTCAAGTTAACAACTTAATATAAAAACTAAAAGAACTAGAGAATCAAGTGCAAAGAAATCCCAAAGCTAGCAGAAGACACAAAATAATCAAAATTAGGGCTGAACTGAAGGAGACTGAGACACAAAAAAGCCATTCAAAAGATCAATGAATCCAGGAGCTGGTTTTCTTGAAAAAATTAATAAAATAGATAGACCACTAGCTAGACTAATAAGAAAAGAGAGAAGATTAAAACAAACACAAGCAGAAATGACAAGAAGGATATTATCACTTACCCTACAGAAATACAAACAACCATCAAAGAATATTATGAAAACCTCTATGTACATAAACTAGAGAATCTAGGAGAAATGGATAAATTCCTGGACACATACACCCTTCCAAGACTGAACCAGGAAGAAATTGAATCCCTGAACAAACCAATAACGAGCTCTGAAATTGAGGCAGTAATAAATAGCCTACCAACCAAAAAATGCCCAGGATCGGATGGATTCACAGCTGAATTCTATCAGGTGTCCAAAGAAGAGCTGGTATCATTCCTACTGAAACTATTCCAAAACACTGAGGAGGAGTGACTCCTCCCTAACTTATTCTATGAGGCCAGCATCATCCTGATACCAAAACCTGGTAGAGGTACAACAACAACAACAAAAAAGTCAGGCCAATATCCTTGATGAACATTGATGCAAAAATTCTCAACAAATTACTGGCAAACTGAATCCAGCAGCACATCAAAAAGCTTATCCACCACAATCAAGTAGGCTTTATTTGTCCTTGGCAAGCAAGTTTGGTTCATCATATGTAAATCAAGAAATGTGATGCCTCACATAAACAGAACTAAAGACGAAAACCATGATTATCTCAATAGATGTGGAAAAAGATTTTGATAAAATTCAACATCTTTTCATGTAAAAAACTTTCAATAAACTAGGTACTTAATGAACACACCTCAAAATAATAAGAGCCATCCATGACAAACCCATAGCCACCACCATACTGAATGGGCAAAAGCTGGAAGCATTCCCTTGAAAACTAGCACAAGACAAAGACGCCCTCTCTCACCACTCCTATTCAACATAGTATTAGAAGTCCTGGCCAGGGCAATCAGGCAAGAGAAAGAAATAAAAGGCACTCCAAATAGGAAGAGGGGAAGTCAAATTATCCCTATTTGCAGATGACATGATCCTATATCTAAAAAATCCCACAGTCTCAGCCCACAAGCTTCTTAAATTGATAAACAACTTCAGCAAAGTCTCAGGATCAAAAATCAATGTGCAAAAATCACTAGCGTTCCTATATACCAACAACAGTCAAGCCAAAAGCCAAATCGGGAATGAACTCTCATTCACAATTGCAACAAAAAGAATACATTACCTAGGAATACAGCTGACTAGGGAGGTGAAAGATCTCTACAAGGAGAACTTCAAACCACTGTTCAAATAAATTAGAGATGACACAAACAAGTGAAAACACATTCCATGCTCATTGATAGGAAGAATCAACATCATGAAAATGGCCATACTGCCCAAAGTAATTTATAGACTCAGTGCTATTTCTATTAAACTACCACTGAGATTCTTCCCAGAACTAGAAAATACTATTTAAAAATTCATATGGAAACAAAAACAAGCCCAAATAGCCAAGACAATCCTAAGCAAAAAAGAACAAAGCTGAAGGCATCACACTCCCCAACTTCAAACTATATTACAGGGCTACAGTAACTAAAGCAGGATGGTACTAGTAGAAAAACAGACACATAGACCAATGGAACAGAACAGAAAACACAGAAGTAAGGCCACACACCTATAACTATCTGATCTTAGACAAACCTGACAAAAACAAGTAATGGGGAAAGGATTGGCTGCTAAATAAATGGCGCTGGGATAACTGGCTAGCCATATGCCGAAAATTGAAACTGGACCCCTTCCTTACTCAAAAATCAACTCAAGATGGATTAAAGACTTAAATGTAAAAACCCAAACTATAAAAATCTTGAAGAAAACCTAGGCAATATCATTCAGGACATGGGCACGGGCAAAGATTTCATGATGAAGACACCAAAAGCAATTGTGACAAAAGCAAAAATTGACAAATGGGATCTAATTAAACTAAAGAGCTTCTGCACAGCAAAAAGAAACTATCAACGGAGTAAACAGACAACCTACAGAAAGGGAGAAAATTTCTGCAAACTAAGCATCTGACAAAGGTCTAATATCCAACATCTACAAGGAACTTAAACAAATTTGCAAGAAAAAAACCAAACCACCCCATTAAAAAGTGGGCAAAGAACATGAACAGATACTTTTCAAAAGAAGACATGTATGTGGCCAGTAATTATGCAAAAAACTCAACATCACTGATAATTAGAGAAATGCAAATCAAAACCACAATGAGATAACTATCTCATACCCAACAGAATGGCTATTACTAAAAAGGCAAAAAATTACTGACGCTGGCTATTATTAAAAAGGCAAAAAAATACGGATTATGGTTGCAGAGGAAAAGAAATGCTTGTACTCTCTTGGTGAGGGTGTAAATTAGTTCAACCATTGTGGAAGAAAGTGTGGCGATTCCTCAGAGACCTAATAACAGAAGTACCATTCAACCCAGCAAGCCCATTACTGGGTATATATCCAAATAAATATAAATTGTTCTATTATAAAGAAAGATGCAGGTGTTTATTTTTATTGAGCACTATTCACCCTAGTGAAGACATGGAATCAATCTGCATAACCATCAATGATAGACTGGATAAAGAAAATGTGGTACATATACACCATAGAATACTATGCAGCCATAAAAAAGAATGAGATCATGTCCCTTACAGAGACATGGATGGAGCTGGAGGCCATTATCCTTAGCAAACTAAAGCAGAAACAGGAAATCAAATACTACATGTTCTTACTTATAAGTGGGAGCTAAATGATGAGAACACATGGACACATGGAGGGGAACAACACACACTGGGATCTATTGGAGGGTGGAGGGTAGAAGGAGGAAGAAGATTATGAAAAATAACTAATGGGTACTAGGCTTAATAGCTGGGTGATGAAATAATCTGTACAACAAACCCACATAACACAAGTTTACCTACATAACAAATGTTTGCATGTAACTTTGTGAACTTAAAATAAAAGTTAAAAGAAATGGGCAAAAAACATGAAAAGACACTTCTCAAAAGAACACATACGAGCTACCAACATACATGGGAAAAAATGCTCAACGTCACTAATCATCACAGAAATGCAGGTCAAAAGCACAATGAGATACTACCTCATACCAGTCAGGATGGCTACTATTAAAAAGTCAAAAAACAACAGATGCTGGTGAGGCTGTGGAGAAAAGAGAACACATGTACGATTGGTGCAAATGTAAGTGAGTTCAGCCACTGTGAAAACCAGCTTGGAGATTTCTCAGAGAACTTAAACCAAACTACCGTTCAACCCAGCAATCCCATTACTGGGTATATATCCAAAAGAAAATAAAACATTCTGCCAAAAAGACACATGCACTCGTATGTTCATCACAGCACTGTTCTCAATAGCAAAGACATGGTATCAACCTAGATGCTCATCAATGGTGGACTGGATAAAGAAAATGTGGGGCAGGTACACCATGGAATACGATACAGCCATAAAAAAGTATGAGGTCATGTCCTTTGTGGCAGCATCGATACAGCTGGAGGCCATCTTCCCAAGTGAATTAAGGTGGGAACAAAAAATGAATTACCACGTGTTCTCACTTGTAAGTGGGAGGTAAACACTGGGTACTCATGGATCTAAAGATGGCAACAAGAGACATGGGGGCTACTAGAGGGGAAGGAGGAAAGGAAGCAAGGTTTGAAAATCTAACTACTGGGTACTATGCTCAGCACCTGGGTGACAGGAGGAATCATACCCCAAACCTCAGCATCATGTACTACACCCAGGTAACCTGCACATGTACCCCCTGAATCTAAAATAAAAGTTGAAATTATAAGAAAAAGTCAACTTCTAATAAAATAGAAGCTATGGAATAAAGGTCTTAGGTAAGAATTAAGTTTTCAGATAATCATTAGTGCTTGTATTATTAACTTGCATTTATAGAGCTCTTTATATTTTTTAAGAGCATAAAATGCACTGGTGCTTCCAGAAATCTGGAAAGACAGCAGATGGACCATCATTTGGCAGATGAAGAACAGAAAACAGAAAAAAGATGAGCACCTTGCCCAAGGTCATGGGTGAGGGTAGGAGTCAGTGATGGAGGCAAGAATCAAAGCAGGTCTCCAGACTCTAAGGCAACCTCTTCTCAAGCTTCGGAAGCAGCAAGTCACCCAGGGACCTTCTTAAAATGAAAATCTGAATCCACTAAGTGTGAGATTCTGAATCTCTGACAAGCTTCCAAAAGATACTGGTCCACAGACCACATTTGGAACAGCAAAGGGTCTGGGGTGCTTTCCTTTATGTCATGAGTGTGGAAAGAAAGCCTAGCTCCCCTCGTTTCTTATAACACATCCAGGAAGGCATATATCATAGAGACCAACCAGGGGCTGTACCTAAGCATGCCACACTCCTAGGCTTCTGGCCAGACAGCTAGGGAACCTCAGGAATAGGGAGAGAAAGCATGGCTTTGCACTATGCTGTGTCCTACTTCTCTCTTCAGCAAAACTGAAGCTGCCATGAACCCATTATCCTGTCTCTGCCAACAAACAACAAAGCCAGGAAGGGATTCTTGGAGAGCATAAAGACCTTGAACAGGGCCATGAAAACTTCTTTTCCTGCTCTTGGTCTCCAATTTCTGTCTCAGCCAGGCTGTGCCCTTCGTCTGGCTTCCTGAGGCAATGTGGGTTTGGCTGGGCTCCCCCTCTGCACAGATGGAGTAAGCAGCTGCTTACCTGGTAGGAGCTGAGTACCTGGAGAGTCCTCCCGGGCCCTCAAATCTCTTTCCTTCCACCTTGCAAATCTTTATATCGATCCAGCTTCTGAGCTAAGGAAGCCTTTCCAAACTATCTTCTCTGGATTATGCAAAAAATGATTGGGTTAGCAATTAGGTTTGGGAATTTCTACAGCACTTCTCAAAAACAGGCTTCAGTGCAGTAGGAATTTTCAGAAAGAAGACAGAAAATGCATTGTTTTCCATACTTTGGAAATAGAACTCCTTCTCTACCCAGCCCCACCCTGACTCAAAAACATGTTTTGAGAAATAGTGGTTTACCAATATTGATTCCCGTTAAAATCCAAACATATCTGCTTATAATTTCTCTTTCAGTTACTGTGATTTGGCTGTGTTCAGCCAAACTGGAGCCTACGGCAAAAGAAAAAAATATCAGTAAAACAGATCCTGTCTTTATTTACAAATTGTATTTTTTTATTAGTCACAATTTTTTTGTATGAATTTTAATGCCTAAAATATTCCTTATCTTGATGGCTAAGTTTTTTGGCACCCCTTTAAATTATGTAGCCATGGGGGAGGGTGCTGCTTGCCTCACCCTAGTCCCATGCTGGCCACACAGGCCACTCCCCTTACACCTTAGTCAAATCTTTGATTTCCATTTGTGAAGTTCCATGTGTTGTGTATTTGCTATAAACTGTGCTTTCTAGGGTAGCAGAAAAAAACGACTGGCTTGGAAAGTAGAGCACACTGCCATAAATACCAGTGAGATCCTGAATAAATCACTTCTCTCCTCTGAACCTTGGCTTTCTTCTGAACCTCTAGCAGAGACGCTCCAAGCTCCTCCCAGCTGAGAGTCTGATTTTGATTCCAGATACCACCCATTATCAGATCAGTCTGGATTATGGTTGAGGAATATCTGCAGAGTATCATTGCAAAGGGAATGTTATCTGGCAAAGTAAGTTTTCATAAAGGGGGTAAAAGGGAGGGAAAGAAGAACTATGGAATGCTGCCAGAGAGGTCAGAACAGAAAACACTTACGAGGTTCCTAGATAACCAGGGGGTAGTTTGTTGATAGAAAGGAACGTAAATAAGAGAAAGAGAAACCTAAACCCAAGATTTGTCTACCTCATCATCTGTCATTAGTCAAAACCTGCTACCAGGTCTCAAGTCGATGTCCCCGCTAGCCCACCCTTTGCCCCCAAAAATTCACAACCCAATGGCCTAGGCTACTTCAGGGTGTCGTCTGGGAACCACTGCTGTGCCAGAATCACAGAATCACCTGCAAGTTCCTCAGTCCTGTCCCAGACCTAGTGAACCAGAACTTCCGGGAGTGAGGCCCAAGAATCTGCATTTTCAGCCAGTTCTTCAGTTGATTTTGATGCCTTTAAAGATCCAAAAAAATGACTGCTTTGAAGTCATGTGGGTGTGAACAAATGATCAGGTTTCCCAGCACTGGCTGCCCTCACTTGTGGGTGACCTTAGAATTCAGACTCTGAAAAACTGCCTGTTAGGTAACTCTGCCTTGTCGGTGCCAAGCAAGGTGTGAGGATTCTGTGACCTGCCAAAGCCCCGGGCCACTGTCAGACGCAGGCTTTCCAGGACAATTTGTGTTACTCCTCCCGCCAAATCCTGGCTGGTGAAGACTGATGACTTAATTCCCTGCTCCTGTCACTAAATGTGGTCCCTATGCCAACCCAGCCAGGGTAGATGGTGACCCAGCTCCCCTGGAAACTGTTCAGATGGTCAGCACCCGAGAAACCCAACAGGATGCTAGAGATCTGGAAGACAGGGAGGAACTTGGCTTGGTTTGCCTCCAACTCTTGGCCATCAGAGCTGTTCTCTGCTCTGCAAGCACTTACAACCCCAAACTATCAAAGCAGGTGTGTGAACACTCTGGGAATGCTGTGTGGTGCCTGTCCTCAGCAGGATTTGTGGTTCTGTCAAGCACCCAACTCAGAGCTCCCACCCTTTTGATGGAAGTGCAACCAATCCAGCCTTTAGAAGGACCATTTGCTATTATCTGCACAAATTTATGATGTGCACACTCCTTGATCCAACAGTCTTATTTCTAGGAACTTATGCTATGGAAAAATCAAAATATCCAACAAGAAGAGGTAGGTTAAAACAATCAGGATACAATGGAATAAAGCACAACTTCAGGTGACTTTGAGCTATATGAACCAGCAGTGAAGGATGAACAAGGTACAAGTTGAGTATCTCTAATGTGAAAATCCAAAATGTTCCAAAATCTGAAACCTTTTGGGTGACAATATGATACTCAAATGCTCATTGGAGCATTTCAGGTTTTGAATTTTTGGATTAGTGATGCCCAACTGGTAAGTAATATGCAAATACAGATACCATGTTTTATTGAGCGTCACTTTATTGCATCTTGCAGATACTGTGATGCTTACGAATTGAAGGTTTATAGCAATCCTGCATTGGGCAAGACTATCAGCACCATTTTTCCAACAGCCTGTGCTCACTTTGTGTCTCTGTCATGTTGTGGTAATTCTCACAATATTTCAAACTTTTTCATTATTATTGTATCTATTACGGTCATCTATGATCAGTAATCTTTGATATTACTATTGTAATTGTTTTGGGGTATCATGAATTGCACCCATATAAGATGGTAAATTATATCGTTAAATGTTGTATGTGTGTGTGTTCTAACTGCTCCACTGACCCACCGTTCCCCCATCTTTTTCCCTGTTCTCAGGCCTGTTTCCTGAGACAAAACAATATTGAAATTAGGCCAATTAATAATCCTATAACGTCTTCTAAGTGTTCAAGTGAAAGGAAGAGTCGTGCACCTCTCACTTTAGATCAAAAGCTGGAGATGACTAAGCTTAGCGAGGAAGACATGTTGAAAGTCAAGACAGGCTAAAAGCTAGGCCCCTTGCACCAGTTAGCCAAACTGTGAATGCAAATAAAAAGTTCTTGAAGGAATTGAAAGGGATACTCCAACACATGCATGAAAATAAAGTGACCTAGCCTTACTGCTGACACAGGGAAGGTTTAAGTGGGCTGGATAGAAGAACAAACCAGCCACAACATTCCTTTAAGTCAAAGCCTAATCCAGAGCAAGGCCCTAACTCTTCAGGTCTATGAAGGCTGAGTGAGGTGAGGAAATTGCAGAAGAAAAGTTAGAAACTAACAGAGGTTGGTTCATGAGGTTTAAGGAAAGAAGCCATCTCTATAACATAAAAGTGAAAGGTGAAGCAGCAAGTGCTAATGGAAAAGCTGCAGCAAGTTATCCAGAAGGTCTACATAAGATCACTGATGATGATAGCTACACTAAACAGATTTTCAGTGTAGATGAAAGTCTTCTATGGAGAAGATACCATCTAGCACCTTACTAGCTAGAGAGGAGAACTCAATGTCTGACTTCAAAGCTTCAAAGGACAGGCTGACTCTTTAGTTAGCAGCTTATGCAGCTGGCAACTTTCAGTTGAAGCTAATGCTCATTGACCAGGACAAAAATCTTAGGGCTCTTAATAATAATGCTAAGTCCACTCTAATTGTGCTGTATATATGGAACAACAAAGCCTGGATAGCAGCAAATAAGCTTATAGCACGGTTTACTGAATATTATAAGCCCACTGTTGAGACCTACTGTTCAGAAAAAAAAAATTCATTTCAAAACGTTACCACTTATTGACAACACACCTGGTCTCCCAAGAGGTATGATGGAGATGTACAAGGATATGAATGTTGTTTTCATGCCTGCTAACACAGCATCCCTCTTTAGCCTATGGATCAAGGAATGATTTCAACTTTTAAGTCTTATTAAGAAATAAATCTAATAAGGCTGCATCAATAGTGATTCCTCTGATGGATCTGGGCAAAATAAACTGAAAATCTTCCGGAAAGAATTCACCATTCTAGATGCCATTAAGAACATTTGTGATTCATGAAAGGAGGTTAAAATATACACAATAATAGGAGTTTGGACGAAGTTGACTCTAACCCTCATGGATAACTTTGAGGGGTTCAAGATGGCAGGTATAGTGGAAATAGCAAGAACACTAGAATTAAGAGTGGAGGCCGGGTGCGGTGGCTCACGCCTGTAATCCCAGCACTTTGGGAGCCAGAGGCAGGCGGATCACGAGGTCAGGAGATGGAGACCATCCTGGCTAACATGGTGAAACCCTGTCTCTAGTAAAAATACAAAAAATTAGCTGGGCGTGGTGGCGGGCGCCTGTAGTCCCAGCTACATGGGAGGCTGAGGCAGGAGAATGGCATGAACCTGGGAGGTGGAGCTTGCAGTGAGCCGAGATCATGCCACTGCACTCCAGCCTGGGTGACACAGCGATATTCCATCTCAAAAAAAAAAAACTTAAAAAAAAAAAAAAGAGTGGAGCCTGAAGATGTGACTGCACTGGGGCCATCTCATGATTGAACTTGAGTGGATGAATTGTTGCTTTTTATGGATGAGGAAAGAATGTGGTTTCTTGAAATAGATTCTCCTCCTGGTGAAGATGTTACAAACATTGTTGAAATGACAACAAAAGATGTAGAATATTACATAAACGTGGTGGATAAAGCAGTGGCAGGGTTGAAGAGGATTGAGTTCAATTTTAAAATAAGTTCTACTGTGGGTAAAATGCTCTCAAATAGCATCACATACTACAGAGAAATCTTTTGTGAAAGGAAGAGTCAATCAATGTGTCAAACTTCATTGTTGTCTTATCTTTGGAAATTGGCACAGCCAAGCCAACCTTCAGCAACCACTACCCTGATCAGTCAGCAGCCATCAATGTGGAGGCAACACTCTCCACCAGCAAAAACATTACTCACTGAAGGCTCAGAGGATCATTGGCACTTTCTAGTAATAAAGTATTTTTACATTAATGTACACTTTTTAGACAGAATAGTATTGCACACTTAATAGACTACAGCATAATGTAAATAAAACTTTTATATGCATTGGGAAACCAAAAAATTTGCATGACTCACTTCATTGTGATATCTGCTCTATCGAGGTGTTTTAGAACTGAACCTGCAATAGCTCTGAGGTATGCGTGTATTGCAAAATCTGACAAAAAATCTGAAATACAAAACACTTCTGGCCCCTAGCATTTCAGATAAGGGATACCTAACCTGTATAATGTTAAGTGAAAAAACAAATTGCAAAACATTATCATGAGTCTTTTTTTTTTGTTTTTAATTATATACGCGTCAGCACATGCCTAACAACAAATACCAAAGGAATAGTCAATGGTGGGAGAGTAATTATGGACAATTTCAATTTATACATTATATATTTCTGTAGTTCGTAATTTTTTAAACTATTTTTGCTTGTAATTAGAGAAAACAGTAAAATTTCATGAAAAAATTGGGCGGCCTACCCTTTTCCATCTTGGCCTATCTCCCAAGAGAATCTGAAGCTTTTTCTGGGGCTGAAACAGTCCGGGACAAGAATGTTTAGCCTACTATTTATCGTTTCTGAAACACTAGGAGATGCAGCAAAGAAAAATTCCGCCCCAAATCTTGTGCTAAGTTATTCACAGCTGTTTTACAACAGAAAATCTAGAAGTCATGGCAGGTATGAGAAACCATGGCAGGTAGTTTCAGATCTTGCAGGCACCTTAAACCATCCCATCTCAACCCACACCTCTACCTCAACGCTCAAAACCCAAAGAAAGGATCCACTGCCTCCGCAGCTGGTTTTAATGGTCATCGAGACTGACCAAACAACACTGCATGACGGTTAAAGGCTCTGGAGTCGGGCTGCCTCTCATTAGCCATATGACTGTGGGCAGGTTTCTTTTTATTTTTCTTTTTTTAGACGGAGTCTTGCTCTGTTGCCCAGGCTGGAGTGCAGTGGCGTGATCTCGGCTCACTGCAACCTCCGCCTCCCAGGTACAAGCTATTCATTCTCCTGCCTCAGCCTCTTGAGTAGCTGGGACTACGGGCGCGCACCACTGCACCCGGCTAATTTTTGTATTCTTAGTAGAGACGGGGTTTCACCACGTTGGCCAGACTGGTCTTGAACTCCTGACATCGTCATCTGCCCGCCTCGGCCTCCCAAAGTGCTGAGATGACAGGCGTGAGCCACCGTGCCCAGCCTTGTGGGCAGGTTTCTTAACCTAAGCCTCTGTTTTGTCCTCTGCAAAATGGAGGCTCATTCATTCGCAAATAGAAACCACTCATCTGTCAGGTTTATCAAATGCCTACTATGCATCAGGCAGTGTTCCAGCTGCTGGGGCAACAGCAGCAAAATCAAATCAGATAAAGTTCCTGCCCTTAAGGAGCACTCATTCCAGTAGGGGAGACAGGCAATAAATAGAACAAATAAGTAAAATATACACTGTGTCAAATGGTGCTGAGTGTTACAGAGAAAATAAAGCAGGAAAGGAATAAGAAGAGCAGTTCACGGAGGACTACATCCGGGCAATACAAACCCAGCCTTACCCAATAAGATAATGTGCAACATAACGCCCTAGGGAGAGCCCCCATCCCGTAGTCACCACTGGACAACTCATGCCATGACTACCATCACTACTATTACTACCACCTTTGTCCACAGGCATTCTCCCTCCTGCAGCCAACGCTGGTCCTCTGTAAGTTTTCCTCTACTGGTACTTAATGAGAGGTACCATTGTTGAGTATCTTCCATGGGCAAGGCATGGTGCTAAGCAATTTTACATATCCAACCTCATCTGACTCTCATGAACCCCCTAAGAGCAGGTATCATTATTCTCATTTTTTCAAAAGAGGAATCTGAGAGTCAAAGAGGTTGGGGGCTGCCCTGATCACACAGGGAACATTCAAATCCTGGTTAGCCTGACTGAAGGCTTAAGCTCTCAGCTGGAGAGCTCTTCTGCCTCCCAGGTGCAAAAGTAGGACTGTACCCAGCATCCATCTCAGGGCAGCCTCAGCCCTTCCTGAGGACCTGAGCCATCAGCCCACGGTGCCCTCCAGCGCCGTCTCCTGCTTGGTGAGCCATGCTAGGCCCCGATGCTCAAGACAACCTGTAAAGGCAACTTGGAATCTTGACTTGTTTTGTCTCTCTTGGTCCCATTTTGTGATTTTGGATCTCCCAATCAAAGAGACTCAGCTGCCTATCTTGAATGTTTTCCCCTACAGGAAGAGGGCAGCAGGCACTGATTAAACCAGAACGCTTGAAAAGACAGTGAGGCTTGAGCAAGGCAGATTTATTGAAGAGCTGAGGTCAAGCAACCAGAGGATTTCCTCATATTTTATATTATCAAAAAAAGTTCCACTTCTGTTCACTGCCCTTTGCAGCAGTCGGGGGTTGCTCCCATGGAAGGAACTCCCAGGCTTAAGGAGAGGAGGTGGCTTTGGGGACGTTAGAGGTGGCAGGAGGAGTCACAGTCTGGGCAGGAAGGGCTGGCCTGGTCTAAGAGTGCCCACAGCGGATTCAGAGGGTGACAGGCACCCATCGCTTTCTCTATACCTGGAACAACTGAATTACTGGAGCTGGGAAAGCATAGCAACTGAATGTCTCTGCAAGCAAAAAGAAATTTCTGAAAACAGATTCAACTTTAGCTGTTAACAGGATGCAGTGATTTTGCCAAAGCCAAAGCCAGGGATTCTCAAAGTGGGGAGTGGAATGGCTAATGCTTCCCTGCCTAGAGGAGAACTGTAGAGCAAGGGGAGGGGCATGAGCAATTTAAAAAGCGTATTTGGCCAGGTGCGGTGGCTAACGCCTGTAATCCCAACACTTTGGGAGCCCACAGCGGGCGGATCACAAGGTCAGGAGGTCGAGACCAGTCTGGCCAAAATAGTGAAACCCTGTCTCTACTAAAAATACAAAAAATTAGCCAGGTGTGGTGGTATGCACCTGTAATCCCAGCTACTCAGGAGGCTGAGGCAGGAGAATAAGGTGAACCCGGGAGGCAGAGGTTGTAGTGAGCCAAGATCACACCATTGTACTCCAGCCCAGGCAACACTGTAAGACTCTGTCTCAAAAAAAAAAAAAAAAAAAAAAAAAGGCAAATTCAATGTTTTCATACCATAATTACATTTTAAAAGAAAAAAAAGTGTTATTTTCACAATACATATACCCTCCCTCTCCCCTCCACCAAAAAAACAAACAAACAAACAAAAAACCTTAGTAGTTTGGGGTTATGGCAGGGATTTCTTTTTTTTTTTTTTTTTTTTTTTTAACCTCCACACTGTTGATATTTGGGGCAGGATAATTCCTTGCTGTGGAGGCTGTCCTGTGCATTGTGGGATGTTTAGCAGCATCCTTGGCCTCTACCCACCAGATCACAAGCCAGCAGCACCCGATTCTCTCTTGTGACAACCAACAATGTCTACAGATATTGTCAACTGTCCCTTGGGGCAGGGATCGGGCGGTAAAATCACCCAGGTTGAGAACCATCGGATTATGGTTAAAAATACAAGACTCAAGTGTTGAGACGCCTGGTTTAACCACTTGCTAGTCTGTGATCCTGAACGTGTTTCTTATGCTCACCCAGTCTTGGTTTTCTTATCTATAAAATGGAGATGACATCATGCATATGCTTCACAGCATTAATGTAAAGATTAACCAAGATAACAATATATTAGTAGTTAACACAGTGTTCCAGTTGGAAGGCTTCATAGCTGGTAGCTCTATGTATGACAGTAGATCTTTGTCACCTTGGGGATGAAAAGAGGATAGTCTCTGGACAAGAGATTGGGAATGCAAAGAATAAAAAAATGCAGGAGTGTTGGGGGGTAGGAGTCTCATGTTTAGTTAAAAAGAGGGCATTAAAAAAAAGACTTGAGAAACATTGGTCTGAACCACGGCTGTTGAAAGCAGAATTGCAGAGGATCTTGCTTCTACCTGGAGTGACAGAAGGAACAAGGAGAGGAGAGACGCACTGAGCCTGGGAGTTTAATCTTGCACTGGCAGCTACTGAGGTTGTTTGGGCTGTGACTTGGCTTCAATGTATAATCAGATTTATGTATTAGTCAAGGGCTGTGTCCTGGCTGCTGGGGGGTGCCACAGGGGCTGGAGAGGTGTAAGGAAAGGAAACAAACAATGAAAGGGAGGGAAGATGATTTTTGAGGTGTCTGTGGCAGTCAGTGGACCCAGCTCGTTTTGGCTTTACCTGCTGATCCCTTTCTGGGGAACCCCTTCCCATCGGAAAGACTTGAGCTTTGTGTCAAGCCCCTTTTATCAGCCAAGATTAAGGGCTGATGTCACCAAGAGTTTTTATTTTATGGAGAGAAATGTGGAGTAGTGGTTCAAACTACACACTGGCAAACTGCTCTAATCCTCACTCATCCATTCACTAGCTGTGTGACCTTAAACTCTGTGATCCTTTGTTCGCTCATCCCCAAGATGGGGATAATCACTATCAATGTGGTTGACGTTTATTGCAGTTCACTTGACTTTTCCACTTCAGCCCTTAGCTATCACAACATTAACATCTGGATGTCCTGAGAGTATTCCACATCTCTGTTGGTGATAATTATGGCAAATGTTTTTGAGTGTTTACTGTGATCTAGGTGTTGTATTAAGTTTTTCTCATTTAATCCCATGAAAGAGTTTTTATAGGTGGGGAAATTCAGGTTCAGAGTTTAGATAACTTGCCCATGGCCACAGAGCCAGTAATGGACAGAGCCAAGGGTGAAGGGTGGTCTATCTAACTCTCAAGAGGCAATGTAATGCTGCACTCTCTGCAATTTCTAGGTGTTTTGGGTAGATTTTCTTAGGGCAAAGGTTACTAGAGAAGAGCATTTTGTGTGCTCATATATGAGCTCTCTTTCTCTTAGGATGAGTGCCAATTCTCTCTCACACATGTACACCCAGAACCAAACTAGGGCACTAGAAGCAGAACCACCCACAAATTTTCCCAGAAGCTGGAAACATAGGCACCTGATAAAGAATTTGGTTTGGCCTTAATACCATGGTTCTCAATATTGTCTGACTGGTAGAATTATTGGACAATTTTAAAACAGTCCCTCACCCAGGCCAAATACCAGACCAGTTAAATTGGAATCTTAGGGGTGGGGTCCAGGTATCAGTATTTTTTTTTTAAGCTCCCCAGGTGACTCCAAGTGTGGCCAAAGTTGAGAACTAGTGCCTGAGTATTTCAGCCTCTGCCTTACATCTTTCCAGTGGGTACTCAATCTAATTCTCTCTTACAAGAGATGGAGAAGGCCTGCTGACTGTTTAGAGTAAGTGTGAAGTATTCACTTTAAACCTTTTGAGGTTGAGGTTGGAGTTCCAATGAGATACTGTCTCCCTTTTCCATGTTGACCAGAGCAAAGCTGAGTGTGGTGAAAGGCCTCAAACCTGAGATGGCTCTTGAGATTGGTAAGGCTGAGCCTTGCTCCCAGTCACTGAATTTGCCCCAAATTGTGAGCCTATTTGGTCTCACCTCCTGTTTCATCACAAGCGGTAAGATTGTAGGAGGCCAATATTCCATATGACTTCCCCCCAATAATGGAAACTCTTCCTGCTGAACTCCTGGACCTCAGCCTTAGAAAGGGATTTTTGAGGTAGGATGGAAGGATCCAGATCTTTGAGAGACAGGTGAAAACCTTCTGCAACTATGGCAACACTCACCTGGGAAAAATGACAACTGCTCAATCTTTCTTCTTAAGGACCAACAGATCTATCCAAAGAGCCCTGATAACAATCTGCCATGGCTAATACTGGCTAATTGGTGCAAGAGAAGAAAAATAAGGGGATTTGTGAATCAACTTCTGTTTAGCCATATGTTTTCAAGGCTTACTGTTTACTTAAGGAAAGGTTTTTGTGCTTTAATCAGATTTGTATATTAGTTACTTGGCTAAGCCAGGATACCTGGGGTAAAATTCAAATGTACGGTGTATATGAAATCCAGGATATAACCAAGAGAGAAATCAGCCCTGAAAGGAAAAATAAGCTATAGCAATAGAAAGAACAGTAGAAAGAGTTCACAGATATTTTTTCTTCTGTTATAAATGGAAAGTTCTCCACTCTGTACTTCTCAATGCACGTGATATTTCCGACCTACTGCCTCTTTGTAGTCTTGCATTTGCTTTCTCAATCCCCTCTGTAAATCATCTGACTTTTTCTACTTTAAGACATCCCACTAAAAAAGGGGACCAGGGCAGTGTTCTCAGAGGGATATCAGGAGGTGGAATTTGAGCCAGCAATAAAATGTGAGTGCTTTACCACTCCAAATATAGCTCTTTCCTCTTGACAACTATACTCTCAACACACTGGCCTCCTTTAAGCTCCTAGAACTGGACAAGTTCTCTTGCCTCAGGGCCTTTGCATATAAGATAACCTCCTTCCTTTGCCAATTCTTTCCTTTACAAGGCCGAGTCCTTCTCATCCAAGTCTTAGCTCACACATCACTTCAGAGAGCTTCCTTGACCATCCTTTCAATGCAGTTAACCCTCAATATTCGCTCTTCTTTCCTTTGCTCATTTTTTTCTTTGCAACTTATCACAGTCTGTCCTTCTCTGTGTGTTTGTATGTCCCCTCCTAGATTATAAGCCATTCTCCACCCTGCTCTGCCCTGAATGGCTCTCTTGCTCTCTGGCTGCTAGTTGGGTTTGACCAATGGGAAAAGATCAGAGGGCAGAAAGTCTTTATTGTCCTGGCTCCTTCCTGCTAGGCTGCAGCTTGGCTGCAGCATTCTACTTAAGGCCTCAGTTTCTATCTATCTCCTTCATTAGGTTTTCTTTAATTACCCCTTGAATATGGCATCTGTTTCCTGCTGGGGCCTGACCCACAGAAGGACTAGTCTGATTTATTCACCAATGTACACTTGGCAACTAGCAGAGTGCCTGGCACATGGTAGACACTCCATAAATATTTGTTGAGTACATGACTATAAAACAACTCAGAATCAAAAATTTAAAACATCTTTCTCTTCTCCATTCTTTTTGTTTCCAAAAAGATCTTGATCAAACTCTGGTATAGAGAATAGATAAAACAGTGTGGCTGGGGTTGAGGGTAGATGGGGTAGCCCACCAGCATGGCCCCCTCTTAAATTGCTACTCTAGAAACCCAGTACATTAGAGATATATTTTGGGCAGATGCCATGTGGGAGGATGTGGCACCTTACACAGTTTCTGTAATTGAGGTACACAGTATTAGGGGCTGAGTTCAGACTAAATGATATTTACAACTCCATGTTTCCAGGAAGACTTTGAGTTCATCTCTGGAAGACAATAGGGGTAGGAGTGGGAATGGAAATGGTGCTTTATGAACCCACTAAGAGGATTTAAAATTCTTCTTTTGCAGCAGTCCCTGGGCTCAGAGGAAGCTGGAATAAAAGATCTCCTCTGATTTGATGTGCTTCATCCAGTATTGCCAGATAAAGGTGTGTCATCCGGATTCCCCTACCCTAATGTGCCCCTATATTAAACAGCTTCAGAAGGCAGAAAGTGACAGAGAAGCCATCTGCTTTTTAGGTAGTCCTAACTCCTGAGTAGAAAGAGAGGCACAATGGGTGACAGAGGACCTGGACATGTACAGCTCATGGTTCACTCAGGGATGCTGAGCCTTGGATTGTACAAAGGGAGCTTGATGGGAAGCTCAGGCCAGGTTCGAATTTTTCTCCTGGAAGAGGAGCCAGAGTTTGAAACAGATCTGCAGCCAAGGGCCTGGCTGGGCTTGTTCCAGGAGCTGATAATGATCTCAGTGGAAAACTTCCATTGTTGTACTCTCCTCATTGTCTTCCTCACTTAGGGACCAAAGCTGGGCCTGTTTCTCATCCACGGACTCAAAGAACAAATTAACTCCTCTAAGCTGTGGCAAGTGGGAATTCTCTGTGAAGTTAATTGATACTGGGGTGAGGGGCCAGGGGGATCAGTGCAGGAAGGCTGAGCTCTGTGAGCTGACAGTCTACTTTCTCACATGTGAAGGCTGGGCTCTACTAGCATTAATAGGTGTAACATGGGCATAATTAGACCACAGATTCTGGTAGCCTCTTTTGACTCAGACAAGGTTGTAAATCAGATTCAAGGAGACAAGGCTCATCTTTCTGGCTGCAAGCATTCCTAGAAATGCAAGCAAAGTGCTCCCCAGTTATGGGGGTCAACAGGGGTCTGGATCATTGACATGTACAGAATCGCCAAACCTCACACTCATCCATTGATAGTGGTTCTTGCCTTCTATCCCTTTCTATTAGAATGATTCCTGAGTTCTGGTCAATCTTCCTTCTCCCTGTTAAGTGAGCAATGGGCTGAGACAGAGTTAAGAGGAAGGTGGCAGGAGGTCAGGGTACCAAATAATACAAGTAATAGTTACTCTCAAATAATGAATTTGCCCATGTTCTGGGCAGGCGGTGAAGTGCTCCACGCATGTTACCCCATACCACCCAGTAGCCCCACTGCAGCAGACATTACATTTACTCAGGAAGCTGAGGGATTGAGAGATTTAAGCCACTTGCCTGAGTCACACAGCTAGAGAGGTGGTACGGTTTCAGCCAGGTCAACTGGGCCCTTAAACACTAAATGTGAATGAGTGTTGCAGCTAGGGACAGAGCAAGAAGCAAAAAAAGCTCTCTCAGCTGCAGACGGGGCTTCCAAAGCACCCAGCTGAGGAGGTCCCTTCCCGTGACATCATACTCTCCTCAGATGTAGTTTAGAATGACTTAGATTGGGACTAATGATTTCCAGTGGAATTCCCTGTGTCTAGGCCGGGCTTTCTCAGTCTTCGCACTGCTGGCTTATGGAGCTGGATAATTCTTTGTTGACTGGGTGTAGGGGGATGACGTTTTGTTCACTGTAGGAGGTTTAGCGGCACCCCGATCTCTACCTACCAGAAGCCTGTAGTGTCCCGCACCCCCAGTTATTACAACCAAAAATGCCTCCAAACTTCGAAGTGTTCCCTGGGTGGGAAAAATCACCACCCCTAGTAACCACCCCCACCCATCTCTGTTGAGAATCAGTCATCTAGACCACTCTGTTTCCCCTGGGGTAGTGTTTGTGGATGAGTGTGTACCTTAGGCCAAAGGAATTTCCCCCCTCATCTTTTTACCTAGGACCCACTATTCGAGTATAAAGAAAGAAAAAGGGTGAGTTATTGTAGTCTGTTTCCTCTCCTCTCTCATTTCCAGCTATGAGCTCAATCTGCTCCCCAAAGTAAAGACTGAACTGGACTTTTCTGCCTTTTAAAATTGGCACCTTTGATTTCAAAGGCAGCCATTGCGAAGTCTGCTGCTGCCAGGATGAGAAACCCTAGCAAGGTCTGAACCGCTCACTGCTAGGCAGTAGAGTCACTGCCAGGGATGCTCTCACCAAAAGCACAATGGCATAATCAGAAACAAATCACTGCAGGTGTCCTTGGACTGAGAACACCTGCAGGCGGGGCAGATATGAGTGGGTTGGATAAATGACTCAAAGAAGCAAGAATATGCAAGAATCTCTCAGACTTAGCACAGCTGAGAGTTAAGGATTTATTCCACGGAAAGACCCAGAGAACGGAAATGCACAGAGGTACAGTCTCTACTCTGCTGGGCAAGAAGCAAAATGAATGAGTATTTTCCTCTATTCCTCGTGCATGGGAAAAATAAGAGAGAAAAGAGGAGAAAGGGTCTGAATAATCTGCAGAGTAGAACACTAAATCCTTGGGTAACGAAGAGTTGAGAAAGGCAATTTTCTAGGAGAGAGAGAATGGGAGAAATATGCCTGCTTTAGCTAAATGGATGGGGGAACTCTGGATGACATTTTTAAGCCATTAAAAGTTTTTGCACCAAGCACGACACTACGTGTTTTCTTAGTGACTTTGAAGTGGAAGACCCAGATTTACTTTTAAATGGTGCCCTGCCTGTTTGCTCAGCCTTATTTGTGATAGCTGCCCCCCAGAGATGTGTCATGGTCTGATTTTGACTTGCGGTGGGCAGGCTGAAGGAGATTCCTGGCAGAACAGGACGAGGAACGATCACAGATCACACACACACCCGCGCACACACACACACAGAGCTATCTGGGCGCACAAGGTAATGCTGGTAGAAAACTGGGGAGAGTGAAACTTATTGGTGGAAACTATTCTAGGTTAAACAATCAAACACACAACAAACCAAGCTACCTTGAAATTTTATATGCAACTTTGGGCTCATGATCTTTTGATTTTCACATTGATTCTAGAGTGGAAACAGGTCCTATTTCAAGATTAGAGTGTTTTGTTGTCCACCTTTTCTGATGCAGTCAGTGACGATTCCAAAACCACCAAATGCTCTTGGCAAGTATTACCCTCTTTCCTATTTAATCCATACGATGTAATTAAGACATGTATCATCCACATGCTTCAGATAACGTGCTCTTAACTCACTAAGGTGCTATTTACTATACCAGGAGTGATTTGATGTCAAGGACATCTTCGGAAATTTTGAGAGGAGATATAATCCACTTTTTCTTTTGTCTCAGCAGGAGGCTAGACTCAGGGCTAAGAGAAGAGGCAGTGTAGGACAGATGCAAGTTCTAACTACAGGCGAGCTCATGAGTATGGTACCTCACCCAGATATAAGATGAGGAGTCTGGGTTTCCTTAGCTCAGTGGTCCTCAAACTTAGTGAATCTATGAGTTCTCTGGGGGCACGTGTTTGAAATGTTGATTGCTGAGTCTGAGCCCTGAGAGATTCTGTTTGTGGGTGTGGGATGTGGCCCAAGAATTTGCACGATTGACAAGCATCCTAGATGAACGCAGTGTAGGTGATCCCTGGAATACTCAAATTGATGGAGTGGATAGTTTACTGTTTACATGGAGAAATAGACTCCCCAAAGCTAGCTTAGGCTGCTTGTACTAGGAAGTGGGGTTTTAGTCATGTTAGTTTTCCACTGCTCTGGGAGGCACTTTACGTATAGGCAGAGGAGGGGAGGTTAAGGAAGGTGATGGTCGGTGCAGAATCGTTCGTAAGTCTCATGTGACCACTAGAACACTGTGGGAGGGAGATGCTGAAGAAGTTTTGCCAAGTGGCCAGGTAGGAAGGTCAAGGATCTAGCCTTGAGACAAGATATTTAGAAGGGTTATGTTTATAAAAAAGGAAGTCAAAACAGTATATTTTGTTGATGGCAGACAAAGGAAATCAGGATTTAAATACAGATCATTTAAAAAAACTACCTAAATGTCCAATTCTGGAGGTGTGGTAACACCCATTCAATTGAATATTAATGCAGTCATTAAAAATGATGGTTACAAAAGCCACACACATAAGCTAAAGATAGAATGCAAATGAAGAAATGCAGGCTGCAAACTATTCACTATGTTTATAACCCAGTTAGAGAAAAATAGTGAACTAATACGTAGGGAAGAAACTTGCAAATTCATGAAAATATGAACACTGGTCAAGTGGTGCGATTTGGGGTATATTTTCTCTATTTCCACCTTTTTCCAGAATTTTTCTTTTCTGTGTTTTCCTTACTCTCTATATTTTAAAAACTAAATGGCTTGAGTTTTAAAGCCATTTCCAAGTGGATAAGAGCTTTCTCATTTCCCTTTGTGAGATTAACAAATTCAAAAGTTCCAAGAGAAATGTTCATACGTTCTTAAAAAAATTCACCTATAAAATCTTGCACCAGTCTGGGGAACCCATCACGACACCCCACGCCCTAACCCCACCACTGCCGGCCTCCACCCTGGACCTGTTTTCCAGTGTTGCCTTTTCAGTAACAAAGTGAATAAAATCAGCAATCTTTTCTCCCTGTCGGCAGCAGTGGTTACTGACCGTGGGTATAGATGACTGCTCACGCCCAAGGAGGTTATAAATAAGCCTTTTGAACAGTTATCAAAAACCAGGACACTGGAGAAGTTTCTCTGGGCCCAGAAAATGTCAGTGAGACCACAACATTGTAGCAGGGGTATATCGCCTGCTCTGGGCTGAGCTCTCTTCCAACTGCCCACTGATTCCCTGTTCTCCCACCTTGCTCTGACATTGTTCTCGGCTTCCCACATGCCAGGAAAGCAAAGGAGAAAAAGAAACAAGGGATAGATTCTCCTGGGACTTTCACTCTGCTGGTTTTCATCTGGCCGCTGGTCTGTGAGCCAGGAGTAATGTTCAGAGTCATGAAATGCCAACAACAGGGCACAGCTTCCTTGGGGATCTATGGGACCAGTCAGAAGGTGCTCCTCAGGATGTACTAACCATTGAGGGAGCAGGCTGGGCTCCATCTAATCTCTCCCTCCAAAATATCTCCTCATAGCCTGAAACCACTACATTAAAATCACCACAGGCTACACCCCAAAGACCAGAGCTTTGTCTGCAGAAAACCATAGCTGAAATACATAATGGGTGTTTGATGTTAAATTCAAATATGGTGGGGCTTTTAGAGGAGGGGATCAGATAAAAATGTCAGTCCTGGATGGATGGGATACCTATCGTGCAGGAATAGATGCCTGTGGTTTTACCTCCTTGCAGCATAATCCCTCTTCCTTTGAAAATATGAACTTGATTTCCCTTTGAACATCTTCCTTCTCCATTGTCAGTCATGAAGTTTTGATGGGTTTGACCTCATTGCCTAGTTCCTGGGATGGGACACGACTCAGGTCTGACCTGTCGGAGCTATCATTCTCCTGGCCACAGTGGTTAGTTTAAGAATTGTTGGATGACCAAAGTCAGGCAAATGAGAAGACTCAATTCTGGTACTTTTGGTGACACTACTGGGGAAGATCAATTCTTGTTCCCCTTCACCTGATGTTGATGGACATTGGTCTGCAGTGACTGACAGCCCTCCTGGCTATCCCTGGGAAGATGCTGCCGGAGACTGAAGCCAGTGTGCAGGGAACAAGAACTCAGAGACAGAAGGAAACCCAGTCCTGATGACATCATTTGGGCCCTGGAACTAAAGATCTGGGAAGTTTGAAGTAACTTGATCAAAAAAATTTTGTTAGAATTCTGACACTTCCAAACAAAAGAGTTCTGCAATACCAACAAACAAAGGCAATCTCTACGCATTTCCCAAGTATATCCCAGGCTGGCCCTGTGGTCAATGGATAGGACTCAAGGTGAGTTCTAGGTTTTAAAATCTGTGATTCCAGACTGGACCACACATCTTCCCCAGTGACGGGAATGAACAAAAAGATCTGGGCCACACAATTCATGAGCACATCTGAGGTGTGGCCAGTCAAGTAATCGGTGCCAGCTGGTTAAGAGGTTTTACCCAATTATTTAAATAAAGAAATTGGGTTACAGGATGGTTATCCAAGTCATGCAGAAGAATAGACCTGTACCTTCCTTAAATTAAATATAGAAATGTTTTGCATTACAAGGATTAAAAAACATTTCAGACATTCTTGGTAAAGTGAGTGGTTCTAGTTGTTGCTTTATATCCTCATGTTGCTGTTTTCTGGTTCTTTCCCAGTTTGCCAGCAACGCTGAAAAATTACCCTGTTACCTTGTGGCATTGCACAACTAAGTTTTCCTTGTCAAGGTGTGTAGATGAGGTGTGTAAAAGGCATGGCCTTGACACAACAATGCAACACTCATCAAAGAAGGCAGGAAGCCCTTTCAGATTCCTGCTCCATGTCTCCACTTATTCAGGCCAATAAAACATGTACTTGCAGTTGATGCTGGCCTGAGTAAAAAACCACAGAGTAGCCAAACCTTTATCTATTGCTAATTTTTTCATATCTATTTTCCTCTGTCTCCCAGGACCCACTCCCCCTGGGACACTGTAAACCTCTGCCAGTTTCCTCTCCTAAGTCACTGTCATATCCATCCACTTATTTTCGACTTTGCCATTAACCTTCACCTCTAGCCTGGGCTACAAAGCCCCAGATTGCCTCCTAACAGGTCTCCCTGCATCAGCACTTGCCCTTTTCCAATCAATTCCCCACACAGCAGCTGAAGCCATCTTTTCAAAATGCAAATTGGATCATGTCATCTCCCTCACTGCAGGGCCTAACATTTTAAGGGCTTTCCATTGCCCTTATTAGAAAGGCCTACACCATTAATATAGCCCTAAATGGCTCTGCACCATCTGGCCCTTGCTTTCCTTCCAAGTCTTATTACTCTATGTGCTCACCCAGACATAGGACCTTCTGTCAACTCTTCATATATTCCTACCACAGGGCCTTTGCACATGCTGCTTCTGCTGCCTGGAATGCCCCTTCCCTTATTCCTGAAGCATCACTTTTTCAGGATGTCCTTTGACTCAGCCACATCCCTCTTTGTAAGCCCTCCTAGCCTCACACTTACTTATATCATACAATTGGATGGTTACTGTCTATCAACTTCAATAGACTGTGAGGTACAAGAGGGCAAGGCCCATGTCCAATTCAGCTCAGCATTGCCTTCCCAGCACCTTGCATAGGTGGCACCTACAAATATTAAGACCAACCAATATTCAATGAGCACTTAGAGGGTGTTAGACACTGTTCTAAATTCTTTCTATGAACTCACTTATTTAATTCACATTACAACCCTGAAAAGTAGGGTCATTCCATTTCAAAGATGAGAATAGTGAGGTGCAGAATAGATAAATCAGTTGCCCAAGGTCATAGAGCTATTACACTATAAGTCCAGTTTCCAGCTCTGGCATACTGGTCTACAGCCCATGCTCTCATACTATTCTGCTACAACTCACAGGGTAGGCGCACATGTCATATTTGCTAAGTGAATCAAAAAATAAACAGAAATGTTCTTTCCCCTTCCCTCACTCCCATCCTTACCTGGAGGTCCTTCCTATGGGACCCAGCTCTCTATGACCAGCCACCCCTTACAGAATGTGGCTGATCCTCAAGGAACGGTCGTGTTCCCAGCCTCATCATTCCACACCAGCATCCTTCACCAGGGACCAGCTCACAGTCTCCAGTTGTCCTGTGGTGGGGCCTCTGCCTAAGGCAGCCAGTTCCAATTCCAGCTCTTCTATATACCTGGTCCCAGGGTGTGACTTGAGCCCTGACCTCCAATTTGCAACTAACACCTTGGTCCCCACCTCTGCCCTTGGTGTCTCTTGCCCGGGCACCAGCCCCTGGACCATCTCTGCTTGTCTGCCTTGTCTTTCCTACCTCTGACCTTGGCACATCATCTTGGACTGCCACCTCTGACTTCTGTCATTCACGGCTGTGCTCGCGTGCTTCTCTTTAGCACTGGCAAACAGACAAATCAACAAGCCAGCCACCACAGGAGAGAAAATGCCTATCCCTTCAGCTAAAGCCATTGTGCAAATCTTCTGACTGTGATTATGACCCTTCTTGTGAGGAATATCAGGCCAGTTAAGTGCATGGCTTTGCAGTTGATCACACCTGGGATCAAGTCCTGGCCACCTGTGGTGACTATAAAAAGGTGACTTCTATGAACCTTAGTGTACCCATATGTAAAATGGGTATAATGATCAGATTTATCTCACAGCATTTAAAGAGGCATTCTACACGAAGCCATGAGCATGTCAGGTCATAGCCAGTGGTCTATTGTGATTATCGTTGGTTACAATCAACAGCAGCAGCAGCAGTACATTTACCACAGTCATTCACACTGGCCGTAGCTTAGTGTTTAAGGGCACGAGCTCTGTAGCTAGAGAATGCCCAAGTTTAAATTCTGCTTTTCTACTTCCAAGCAATGAGGCCTTGGGCTACTCAGCCTCTCATGCCTCGTGTATACCATTTGTAAAATGGGAATAACAACTGTGCCTGCCTCATAGGGTTGTTGTGAGGACTGAGTGAGTTTAGTTTATGGAAAGTGCTTAAAAAAATATCCAGTCCATATAAACACTCAATAATGTTAGTTGTTCTTGATGTTGTTATTATTTCTACTTCTAACGCTATGATTACGCAGGCTGCAAGCTGCTTTAGAGGCATGTTTAGGGACTGGGAAAGTTAAAGCGCTTCTGCAAGGCTCCTGCATTGCAGTGGTATAAATGGTGGCTGTGCCTGCCTGAGTCACTCTGTGTAAGCATAAGGGATGAATTGTGTTTTCCAAGGAGAAGGGAACGGTACACTCCCAGTTCTAAACACATTGGGAGGGGACCAAATCCCAGATCTGAGGCTGACAAGCCACTGCAGCTATCTGTTTTTTTCAGATCTGTTCTGAGGAAAAATGCTGCCCACAGAAAGATCACACTTCATGCCAGATTAAACACTACAGACTTATTCAATAACATAAGTTACTGACCATGGAAGAAAAAAGAATCCATCATCTTGAAATCTAGCTTTATCTGAAGGATCAAGGTGCTTTCACTAAGCCTTTTGTGGCACGTACCTGGTATTCAGACTGTGATTCTAGGATTTAAAGATATGCAGATAGTTTAGAATGCTACTAAAAAAAAAACTACTGAATTTTCCAGCAAAATTCAAATGTAAACAGTGAGGGACAGCAGCAAAAACACCAACTTTCCAAGTCTAGTCCTCGGTGTATGTATGTGCAGCGTAGGATGTGAAAGGCTATTTAGGGTCTGCTCCAGTGAGGAACGATGAAGCTGTGCTTACAATATTAGCCAGCATCTTTCTTCGACACTGTCATATCTGACAGAACCATAGAAACGCACACAAAATGACTTTCTTTAATTCCCTGTTTTTCATAGTTTTCTCAGGCTGGTTAGGAAAAAAGGAGCCTGCAGGAGTATTTTCCTTTTTTTTTTTTTTTTTTTTTTTTTTTTTTTTACAGAGTCTTGCTCTGTCAAAAGGCTGGAGTGCAGTGGTGTGATCCTGGCTCACTGAAACCACCGCCTCCTCTGATTAAGTGATTCTTGTGCCTCAGCCTCCCAAGAAGCTGGAACTACAGTCGTGCACCACCGTGCCTGGCTAATTTCTGTATTTTTAGTAGAGATGGAGTTTTGCCACATTGGCGAGGCTGGTCTTGAACTTCTGGCCTCAGGTGATCCGCCTGCCTCGGCCTCCCAAAGTGTTGGGATTACAGGTGTGAGCCACCATGCCTGGCCCATGCAGGAGTATTTTCAAATCTAAAATGCAAACCTGCACAGCTGGTGGATGGTGGGAGAAGTCAGCAGCCACAACAGGTCAAAACTTGAATCAGTGTGTTTGGGAGGAGAAAGAATCACTACTAATAAAAAGTAGCAGGAAACCATTATGGAAGGTCATATGTGTCAAAGACTATATTAATGATTTTAAATGCATTTATCATTTAATCCTCACCAAAGCTATACGAAGGAAGTACTACAGGAACACCTTTATCCATTTATTCACAAAATTCCATGGATGAGGAAATTGAGTTTTGCAGCGTTTAAGTGACTTGTTCAATGCCACACAACTCCTAAATGATGAAGGTTTGATCTCATCCCAACAAGTGTTGACTCCAGAACCAGTAATCCTAACTATTAATTAATTAGAAAGACAAAAAATTAGGGCTCAAGTAAGAACTTCAGAGACTAATGATGGCTTAATATCGTGCCCATCTTATCAGTTCACTCTGTCATCTGCACCTTCTAGCAGGGTCACCGCTAACCACAGGAGGCTACTGAAATTTAAATGAATTAAAATTAAATAAAATTTAAACTTCAGGCCATTGCTGCGGACTACTTAAAATGTGTCTAGTGCAAGTATTGGCCTGAAATTTTAATTTCATTTAATTTTAATTCATTTAAATTTCCACAGCCCCATATGGCTGCCATATTAGACAGTGTTGATCTCAGGAGTTTTTTTCCCTCAGTTTTATCAGGCATGGTCAGGGTTGCTTCCCAAAAATCTGAGGCAAAGGGGCATTAGTTGCTTTGCCCAAAGATCCTAGAAAATCATGAGAGTAAATCTCCCATGATGTCTTCTTCCGGAATGGAAACTGCGTCCACTCCCTCCTTAGGAATGGAAATTGAGTGTCTTCCTCACTCGCCCTTTCCAGCATTCCTCAACCTCTACCCCTCCTGATTTCCTCATGAGCCACAATGTGAGGATGATACAGTCAGGGCAGACAAACCCAGGCACATCTCCCCTCAGACAATGGTGCACATCAGCCTCAGCAGAGATCTGCTTAACACGGAGATTCCTGGGCCCCCACCTCTTTAGAGTTCTGATGCAAGGGGTTGGGGGAGGCCCAGGAGCCTATGATTGAATCGAGCACCCCCAGGATTCTAATGCAGGTGGTCCAGCTTTGAGAAACTCTTCTTCAGAGGCTGAAGTATGTATTTATCTGCTGTCCTCTTAAATAATTATAGCACATAAATCTTTCGAGAATAACATAACCTGGGCTGGAAGCCAGGCAGTCATCACTCTGCACTAATTGCTCACTTCTAAGACATCGGGCAAGGCGCTTAGTCACCAAGGCCTCATTTTTTTTTTTTTCCATCTGAAACATGGGGATGAGGATATCTACTCTTTGTTCTTGGACAAATGGGAACACAGATGTGGATGTATTTGAGGAGGATAGAGAGTAAAACCCACTGCATGGACAAGCTACAACTCAGAGCCTCGTTTTGTTTGTCCAGCAGTGTTGAAATAGATTTCATATTTTAAAAAATCCACATTTTTAACTTCTCTGGAAAAACTGGAAGATCTGACAGGATGGGGCTTGTATTAGACTGGCAGCCTGGTGTGATTAAGAGCAAGGTTCTGGAATCATATGCACAGGTTCAAATCCCTGCTCTACCACTCTAAAAGCTGAGTGACTTTGGGTGAGTCCCTCAACCTCTCCATTTCTGTTTCTCCAACTCTGAAATGAGAATCGTAACAATATTCCTCCCTCACAGTGTTATGACAATGTAATGAAGCAAGCTAATATTTATGACGTGCTTAGAACAATGTTTGACACACTGCAAGAGCTACATAAGGGTTAGGTGGATACATAAATATCCCGCACGTGGCAACAAGCGGCTGGAGCTGAGCAGTGGCCGTCCCCTTCGAACGGGGCTGACATTATCACAGTCTCTACCCAGGCACCATCAACTATGGAATCCTTGCTGTAAGCGGCAGACGTATGTCTCCCTCCTCTGGTACCCTGCCCACAAAGGGGCAGATATACTTAGCGCATCTTAGAGCGCTACTCTTCTCCAGCTATCAGTGGTGAAGGACCAGTTTGTTTTTATTCTCAATCCCTTGTGGACTGACATATGGCCCTGCTGAGCATGTCTGCGACACAGCACAAAGCACAAAGAGCTCAGTATGTGAGTTCTATAACACCCTGATTGGTCTACACCCTGATCAATAAGACAAGCCTGCTGAAAACGCACTTGGATGGCACCGCAACATCGAACTGCTCTAAGAGTTTCTAAACACTTTGAGTTTCAGTACTAATCTCGCTGCTGACGGGTGATAGTTCTCAGCCAGTGTTATCCTCAGATTCTGCTTTAAGTAGCACCATCACAGAGAAAATCTACATTACTCTATTTTTCCCACATTGAAAAATATTTTTTAAATAATATTTAAAATATTAAATCAATAATATTAATTTTTTTTTTTTTTTTTTTTTTAAGAAACAGGTTGTCACTCTGCTGCCCAGGCTGGAGTGCAGAGGTGGGATCATTGCTTAGTGCAGCCTCAACTTCCTGGGCTCAAGTGATCCTCCTGCTTTAGTCTCCTAAGTAGCTGGGACTATGAGCACGTGTCACCAAGTCCAGCTAATTTTTATATATATATAATATATTTGTATATACTATATCATCTATATTTATATATTATATATAATATATACACACGATATATGTTATATATAATATATAATATATATATATGCACAATATACGTATTTTATATATATATATATACACACATATATGTTTGTAGAGACAGAGTCTCACTATGTTGCCCAGGCTGGTCTCAAACTCCTGGCCTCAAGTGATCCTCCTGCCTTGGCCTCCCAAAGTGCTGGAATTACAGGCATGAGCCACCATGCCTGGCCAACATCAGTCTTCCCACACACACAAAACCAGCTGGACAACTTCACTGGAGAGAGAAGCATGCCATTATCTCTCTCTCCACTTCTGTTCTTTTCAGCCTGCCTGTCTTCTCCTTGTCTAGCCAGACATTTCTTACGTCTTTATCTGCACTTTGAAGCCAGTTCCCTGGTGAGAAACAGGTTCAGAACAGTCTCAGAAGCTGTCA
The DNA here is from genome assembly GCF_006542625.1 of Nomascus leucogenys. Taxonomy (NCBI): domain Eukaryota; kingdom Metazoa; phylum Chordata; class Mammalia; order Primates; family Hylobatidae; genus Nomascus; species Nomascus leucogenys. The sequence continues at coordinate 76,381,172 of NC_044401.1, read as the reverse complement.
TGGATGCTTTGGTGCCCCAGGCAGCACCAGGCTGGGGCAACTGGGCCCCAGGTGCTGTGAGTACTGCCATCAGCTCACAGCTACACCTTCTCCACCTTCATATGGTAGGAGGGGCAAACAAGTTCCCTCGGGCCTCTTTTATAAGGGCATTAATCCCACTCATGAGGTCTCCACCCTCATGACTTAGTCACCTCCCAAAAGGCCCCATCTCCTAATGCCATCACCTTGGGATTTAGGTTCTTAACTTAGGAATTTTGGGGAAAACATTCAGACCATAGTATTTTCTTTCTTTAATGCTGCCTTTGGCCAACAGGAGCTGCCTTGCCCCAAGCCCACATAAACAATCTCATCCCCTTGTCACTCCTCAGCAGCCCAAAGCTGATGACCAACTGACACGATGGTACAAAACATCAGCCCCTTTGTCACAAGAAGCAATGACTCTATAGTGCAACTCATCCATCAGAGTCCCCTGTGGGATCAGGCAGAAGCCAGACCCCAGTGGAGACACCATTCCTCACTTGGCTCCTCCCCGTGCCCTGTCCTCTTTCTCTCACTCCCCTTCTCCTGGGAGCACTCCCTCAATATATCACAGGCATCTGGACCCGTCTCAGGCTTTGTTTACAGGGAAGCCCATCAAAGATAGAAGCCATCCCAAACTTGGGTTTACCTTCCTCAGCAGCCTATTGGAAGAGGGCACATGGCAGAAACAACATTAAAATCCTGAGGACCAGGCTGGGCACAGTGGCTCACGCCTGTAATCCTGCCACTTTGGGAGGCCAAGGCAGGTGGATCACGAGGTCAGGAGATCAAGACCATCCTGGCTAACTTGGTGAAACGCCATGTCTACTAAAAATACAAGAAATTAGCCAGGCATGGTGGCGGGCGCCTGTAGTCCCAGCTACTCAGGAGGCTGAGGCAGGAGAATGGTGTGAACCCAGGAGGCGGAGCTTGCAGTGAGCAGGGATCGTGCCACTGCACTCCAGCCTGGGAGACAGAGCGAGACTCCATGTCAAAAAAAAAAAAATTCTGAGGACCAGCATCCAGTCACCCAGAGATTACCCTCTTGCTATCTGTTTTCGAGGTGAACAGGACTTACCTGTTGCATTAGACAGGGCCAGGGATTCCATGGAGCCCCGAGGGGTTTGCTCTGTGGGCGTCATGTCCTCTGTGTATTTCAGGGAACTGATGGGATGACGGGTCCGACACTGCTGAGTGGACATGCCCCCTTCCTCTTCCTCTTCCTCCTCATATTTGGGGACTTGGATGCTGCCTCGGGTCTCACTGAAACTCTGACTAGACATATCACTGTAGCTCTCCTGAGATCTCAGCCTGCCCGGGTAATAGTCTTCTCGGCATTCCTTGATGAAGCTGCCAGCATGTCCTGTCATGGCCAGTGACGAGCTCCTTTTGGGGTTGCTGAAGTGCTTGCCCCACATTTCAGGCTGGGCCCCAGCCCCCTGCCCTCCTGGACTGTAGGAAGTTCTGATGTTGCACTGGCTGAGGAGCTGCAGAGGGCTCTGGGACTGGTTCTGCTCCATCTTGTTCCCATAATGGTAGGGCTCTTCCCGGCTCCTCCAGATGGGGTCCCGGTTGAGGCTGGGTGTCTGGCTGGACAGGCTGAGCATGTCCATCTGCAGTGACAGGGGGTCTACATCGGCTGACAGCCGGTTGGAACTCACTTGCAGCTGGCTGTGCTGGTTCAGCATGGGCTCCTCCGTCTTGCCCTTGTTCTTGCCAATTTTGGCACTGCGCCGGGACTCCTTGGCCCTGGCGTTCTGGAAGGCGGAATCGGAGGAGTCAGAACCATTGGGGTCTTCCCCAGCACTGCAGGCCCGTGAGCAAAATATCTGGCCCTGCTTCGGGAGGAATGGCCGCCCCAGGAGGGATTTCTTGCAGTGAGCACAGCAGAAACAGGTCTCGGTGGCGTGCCAATGTTGGCCGTCATAGGTCATTTGACCTTGGTCGATACCTAAAAAAATGAGAGACATTGGAGAGGCTGATGAGCTGGCTCAGAGCTCTGCCCTGGGACGTGAAACACACAGCACCGTGGTTTGTCTCAGGATTCCAGGTGTGGCAGGATAAATTGTCAATAAATCAACAATCAGACCCTTATGTAAATGGTGTTCATGTCCTATGACGAGAACTCCTTGTTATACCAGAATGCACCTTAACTCATTTCCTCCAAGCACAAAGACTCTAGGTTAAAATGGCTTGTCTATGAATCCTTCTGCCTGGGACACATTTCCCCCTGACAAATAGCAATAGTAATATTAACATATGATCTTGTACTGCTTTAAGAGCTTTATATATGTAAACTCATTTAATCACTCAGCTCCTTGAGCTAGCTTTCTAATATTATTCGCAGTTTTCACATCAGAAAATAGAGGCAGATGAGGCTAAGTACCTTGCACAGAGTAACATAACTAGGAACCAGAGACGAGATCTGTACCCAGGAAGTCTTATTCTCAACCATGACATTGACTCTATCTCCTTCACTCTAGTTAGGCATCTGCTTGAAAGCCAACTCCTCTGAGAAGTCTTCCTATCTACACTAAATAGTGATTCTCCATTACTCTCCAGCCTTACCTGCTGGAGTTTTCTTGATAGCATTAATACCGCTTTACATTGCAACAGTATACATATGCATCTGTTTATTATTTCTCTCCCCCACTAAAAATGAAGCGCTATGAGGACAGACTCATTGAGTTTCTACAGCATCTCCAGGACCTGGAACATGGCCTGGTGTATGACAGGGCTCTTTGTGTATAGATAGATCGAGTGAATCCCATTACTAGCATATGCTTTTCCAATGGGTAAGTCACAGCAGCAACTCAGTGGATGCTACGGTCAATGTTTTCTCCAAAACTCCTAAGTTGAAATCCTAAATCCTAAAGTGACGGCATTAGGAGACGGAGCTTTTTGGGAGGTGACTAGGTCATGAGAGTGGAGACCTCATGAATGAAATTAGTGCCCTTATAAAAGAGGCCCAAGGGAGCTTGTTTGCTCCTTGCACCATATGATGACTCTGCCAGAAGGCATCATCCAGGAAACAGAAAACAGGCCCTCGGCAGACATTGCATTTGCTGGTGCCTTGAGTTTGAACTTCCCAGCTTTCAAACTGTCAGCAATACATTTCTGTTACTCAGAAGCCACCCAGTCTGTGCTATTCCATTAAGGCAGTCTCAACAGACTTAGTGGGAAATAAAAATGTGGATTTCGACTCTTGTTAAGGAAAAATCTGCTTTTGGTAAAGAAAAACCTAGACATGGTATTGCCAAAGCTATTGCCCCTCTGGGAGCATAAGTACCCTTTGCTCAATTTCATCAGGAAAGGAAGAGGCACAATTCCTCCCTGTGACAGGACTGTGCCAGGTTTCTATAGCCTGGCCACACTGCATACTAAGGGAGCCTCCCACACCTCCGGGGGTTCTGCCTTCTCATCATCTCTGCCCTCTTCTGGTTATAGGACTTCATCTCCCTGTGGGCCACCATTTCCCTGCCATCTTCAGGCCATGAGCTTTGGGTGGGGCAAAAGCTGACCTGGGGCCCAAAATAGGCCAGCAAAAAAAATCTGCTCTCCTGGCACCCAGGGACTGATTCAGGGGTGGGCAAGTGACCTGCTCTAAGCCAACACCTCTCATTGCTTTTTCTAAGGCAGAACTTTTGCTAAGGCAGTCACACAGCAGGCTCTTTTTATAGCAGTTGTAAAACTGGCAGAATGAACACTGGGAGCTGCTGGGGCCCGCTCCCGTGGGGAGAGCCTGCTGGGAATATAGCCTCAAGCTATGACTGGAGGGTGGACCAGGACCCTTGCAGTCTCCTGATGCATAATGATACACGGCTTCCCAGAAAAAAGGACTAATGTGGCCTTTATCTTCAGTGGTTGAGAGTTCCTGAGCCTGGACTTTCAAGGAAGAACTTCTGGAAACTTGTCTAAAGAGGCAATGAACAAGCAATTAGGGAGAAGGAGAGAATTGCAAGAACAAAAGGCCACCGGCCCAAGCAGCCTACATTTCTCCTCCACTGTCTATCCCCGGACTCACTTCTGTGTCTATGGAGCCCAGGGAGAGAGGAATGAGGGCAATTCTTCTCGTATTATCTCTTTCCCAAACTATGGGGTTCTCTTTTCATTTTGGAACCTGGCCTTAGAGACTAAGAGGGGATTTTTTTTTTATAGGGATAGGAGCAGCCACAAGACTCACCCCAAGTGGGAGAGAGGGAACTGTGTGAATCAACTGAATCAACTCCATCTTTTTTTTTTTTTTTTTTGAGACGGATCAACTCCATCTCTTACAGCACCAGTGCTCCCCAGCAGAGTGAGAAATAACCAGCTGTGGTGGGGCTAGAAACAGACAACCCCAAGCGCCATGGACACTTCCTCCCCAGACTCTTGAGAGAAAGACAGGGACTTTCCCCCACAGGGACACGGGACTCTGTAGTAGTTAAGCATAAGGCTTCGGGACCATGATGAACACAGGTTCAAATCCCACCTCCATCCCATTGCAGCTGGTTGTAAAGATGCTGAAGGCCATCTGCTTGGGTTCAGATCTTGACTCTGCTGCATTCCAGCTGTGTGACTCTAGGCAAATTGCTTCATCTCTCTTTGTTTTGGTCTCCCCATCAGTACAACGGGGATAATCATAGTACTTGGTAACTGAGTTAATATGCATGGAGTGCTGAGAACTGGGCCTACTGATCACTCTTCTTTTATTGCATTAGGTCTGAAAGCCTGTCTCTCTCTTTGCTGAGGGTCACTGCCCAGATGCAGTCCAAGAAATAACTATGAGGCTGCTCTGTCTCCCCTGCTCTCTCCCACCCTCCTTCTTCCTTCTCCTCCTTCTCACTCCCTTTCTCAAATGCCAAGAGTGCAGAGAGCTCATGATGGCATCCCTGGGTCCTTTGGTGAGCTCTAATCAGCACAGCATCCAGAGCAGCTGCGGCTATCCCCACTCCTTGTTAGAGGTACACAGGAAGTCCAGTACCTCTGGTCTGTCTGCCACCAGCTGCTTCTCCACACTTTGGCAAGGACATATGCTCAGATGCAGCAGCAAGGGCCTAGTTCCTCAGGATGGGGGCCTCATGGAAGGAAGGGCTCAGGTTGGGAGAGTGGAGGGGAGGCATATCATAAAGCGGCCTGGCAGGCAGCTGAACGTGGTCCCCGATAAACATTGATGTCAGATGGTCCTCTGAACTGTTCCTGAACTCTAAACATCTGGAAAAGGGCTCTGCTGTTCAACATCTAAGCGTTCCTTTTTTATTCCTTCTCTAAGCCCTTTAAGTACTTCTTGGAGGGTGTGTGTGTCTACTGCTGCCACAGCCTCGGTCTGTTTATAGGATTGTTTACTCTGCTGTGCACAGGCAAAAGTACTGTTGCCCTAGCAACGGCTGCCTGACGCAGGGCCTGCTCTGAGCGGCTGTATAAATATGGAATATTTGTACAGTATGGTCAGAGGTAAAGCACCCAGTGACTGAGGTATGCATGCTATATAGAGCGTGCTCTTTCACTGTCACAGGAAAATTATGTTTGGTAGAAAAGTGGATTTAAAACAAACATTAGGGACACCATTTTAACTATAGCAGCAATAATACTGCAGGCCACCCTGGTCACCTTTTCTGATAAAACACTGACACCCTTTTATGGATTTAATAGGAAAGGAGGAGGGAATGCCAATAAATGCACTGGGCAGCCAAAGGGAGACAGTAAGAGAAGAAAACCAAGGGGCTACCTGAGGTGTACATGCAGCAGCAACAGAGAGATTTTTCTCTCTGCCAAGCACTGAGCAAAAATTCTAAGTGGCAGTTTCTGGAGAGGCTCTTAGCCTCCAAGGACAGAAACAGGAAAAACAGAAATATGGATGGGAAGGGGTATTGTTGCCATGGGCTGGTATTCTGCACACATGGCCCCTCTCATCTGAGCAAGTGTGCACTTGCGGACTTGAATCCTCAGTTGGGCAATACTGAGTCAAGACATTGCACCATTTTCCCTGACACTGTCTTACCTCTCCCCTTCCTCACACGTCTTGCCACTTGTCACAATTGATCTTCACATTTCCTAACTCTTAGTAAAAAGAAGGTTTATCTGTTTGACTACTTTGATCTTGTGAGACATGAAAGCTCCTGGGTACTGAGTTGAGGCAACAGGCTGTGAGACGGGTGAGGTTTTTAGAGGTTAGGGGATGGGGAATTTGCCATCACCTAAGCCCCCAGAAGGAAATGCAGCTGCACAGAGGTCTTCACAGCAGAGCTTAAGCCCAGGCCTGAGTATGTGGGACAAGAATGCCCAATGACAAAGCACTGTTGAGCACACGATAGATGTCTTGTCCACAAAGCCAGGGTTTTATCAGCACACAGAGCTCTCCAAATACCAGCTAATTTTTTATTTGAATACATCACTTCTTATGAACCAGGAAGACAAAGCCACTTTTTTTTTGGTCCTAATAAAACCTTTTAAGTGGGGCAAAATGGGCTCCAAAATGGATTATCTCTATATCTCCTCACTCTAGCTAAGAAATTGGCAGCTTCTGAACAGACTTCCTGGGATTGCACAAGCCACTGGATGATCTGGCTGTGATCTCACAGACATTTGGCCACTGCCAACCTTTTCTTTTCCCCCCAAGGTTGGATCCTTCCCAAGGTGCCAGAAAAGGCAAGTTGAATGAATAAGCCACAATGCAGTATGATCTGGAACAGCGTTAAAGGGTTGAACAAATTGGTTATTTGAAGAGGGAAAATGATGTTCACCATCTCATATCTGCCACTTATTGGGGGAGTTAATAGTTTACGGACTATTTGAGGTTCATTTGCTTTGCATTTGGCTGGAGCAGCTTTTGCTATTTTTTTTTTTAAAGACATACTTGCCAGAAGCCACTGGGTTTCCTTGACAATCCCTCCCCACCGAGAGGACCACTTTGGTTCCTCCTCTGCAAATCCCCGACTTGTCCCAAGGAGGCTATGGGAGATATCTGTTTAGATTTTCCTTCTGAGCTTCCCCCACTGCCCTGAGCCTCGGTTGTGGGGCTGTATGGCACATAGTCCCCACTTGGAGGTGGGCCCTTGATCAAAGCAAGGCTCATAAGATTCTTATTTAGAAGAACTGACCTGAAAACTGGAAGAGACACAGTTTCTCTCCTTTTGAGAACACAAATACTAAGACTAGTATCACTGGTGAGTCATCTAGACCATTAGGTGAAGACAGCTTCTCCCAAATGATGTTAACAGAAGGCAAATTAAGCTGAGATACAGAGAAAAAAATCGGTTTTGTCTGAACCCTTGATCCACCCTTACCTGAAGCCAGTATACTCCTTGGCCTTTCTAGTGTTGTGAATCAAGAAATTCCCTTTTTCAGTTAAGTTAGCATGAGTTGGGTTTCTATCATTTGCAATCAAAGATATTTTAACTACACCCAAAACAAAGGTGACCCCATCACAGGACCAAGCTGACTGCCAAGTATTGCCTCACCTATATGTTGGGCACAGGTGTCACAATATTCTGCATACAAGGACTCGAAGCAGTGGCAACAGTAGGGTCTTCCTTCCTTCATGATGTAGCGCTGGCCGCCCAGCACTGTCTCACACTCGAAGCAGCAAAAGTGTTTCATGTGCCAGTGTCGCCCCTCAGCTTCTGTGCATTCATCTGCAAAGATGATCTGGAGATGGGGAAGCCAAATGGTCAGTGTGTAAGACCCATCCAGAACATACTTTAAAGGAAGAAAGCTACGGGGGCCTTGAACTAGAAGGGTAAGAAAGCAGATCCCACTCACAAATAATTAAACAAAAATCCATATGGATATGTTTATTCTATATCAGTTCCTATACATGGATTTACCTAAAGCATAATTAAACATGATTTCTGGCCTAGCCAGTAATTAACCACATTTAATAAGAGAGAGAATATAAGGCAGGATCAAAAACTGACAGCTCGCAGGCACATTGGACATACATATCTGCTTCATTTGGCCTGGACATATTATTTTTTTAAATGGAAAATATCGTATTAACACTTGTAATCCTGGTTTATCTTTTGAAAACACAACATTTGCAATGCTCAGTGCACATTCCTACATGGCAATAATAAACTAGAGCTAAGAAGAGAGGCTGCTGCTTTCTAATGAGTGGCAAGTTCTCCAGTTTGTCATATTCTTCACCCTTCCCTATTGCCTTAAAATAAGTCACCTTCATTTACAGCACCTGCCAGGCCCTCACAAGTGTTTGCATTTTCCCCCAATATAGTTTTTAAAATTCCAAAATTTTAAAGTTTTTTCAAGTTTTTAAAGATTTCAAAATTTACCATAAAGCTACAGTAATCAAGCCAGCATGGCACTGGCATAAGGCTGGGCATGTGGATGAATAGGTATCCAGATTTAAACTCATACATACATGGTCAATTAATTGTTGAAAAGGAGGCCAAGACCATTCCACGGGGAAAAGAATAGTCTTCTCAACAAAGAGAGCTGGGACAACAGGAGAGCCTCATGTAAAATAATGAATTCAAACCCCTACCTTACATCATACATAAAAATTAACTCAAGGCTGGGTGCGGTGGCTCACGCCTGTAATCCCAGCACTTTGGGAGGCCGCAGTGGGTGGATCACAAAGTCAGGAGATTGAGACTATCTTGGCTAACACGGTGAAACCCTGTCTCTATTAAAAATACAAAAAAAAAAAAAAATAGCCGGGTATGGTGGCGGGCACCTGTAGTCCCAGCTACTCAGGATGCTGAGGCAGGAGAATGGCGTGAACCCGGGAGGCGGACCTTGCAGTGAGCTGAGATTGCGCCACTGCACTCCCGCCTGGGTGACAGTGCGAAACTACGTCTCAAAGAAAAAAAAATTAACTCGAATGGGGTTAAAGAGCTAGGGGCAAAAAAACAATAAAACGCTTAGAAGAAAACACAGGTGTAAATCTTTATGACCTTGAACTAGGCAATGGTTTCTTAGATATGATGCTAAAAGCATAAACAACAAAAACTAAAGTAGACTTCATCAAAATTAAAAACTTTGTGCTTCAAAGGACATCATCGAGTGAGTGAAAATACAGCTATAGAATGGGAGAAAATATTTGCCAATCATCTGTCTGATGAGGGACTAGTATATAGAATATATACAAATCACTCTTACAATTCAGTAATGAGAAAAATAGGCCAAGTACAGTGGCTCACACCTGTAATCCCAGTGCTTTGAGAGGCTGAGGTGGGTGGATCACATGAGGCCAGAAGTTTGAGACCAGCCTCACCAACATGGTGAAATGCCACCTCTACTAAAAATACAAAAATTAGCTGGGCATGGTGGTGCATGCTTGTAATCCCAGCTACTTGGGAGGTTCAGTCAGGAGAATCGCTTGAACCTGGAAGGTGGAGGCTGCAGTGAGCCAAGATCATGCCACTGCACTCCAGCCTGGGTGACAGAGTGAGACTCTGTCTTAAAAAAAAAAAAAAAAAAGAAAAGAAAAATAACCCAATTGAAAAGGTAGTCAAAAAATTTAAACTAAAAAATTTTTTCAGACATTTCTCTGAAAAAGAAGATACACAAATATCTAATAAACACATGAAAAGATGCTCAACATTATTAGCTGTTGGGGAAATATGAATCAAAACCTCAATGTGATACAACTTCATACCCATTACGATAGCTATAATGAAAAAAGCAGATAATAACAAGTATTACTGAGAAAGTGGACAAATTGGAATCCTCATTCACTGATAGCAGGAATGTAAAATGTTATACTTGTTTTGGAAGACAATTTGGCATTCCCTCAAAAAGTTAAACTTAGAATTATCACATGACCCAGCAATTCCATTCCTGGGTATACACTCAGGAGAACTAAAAATATACGTACACACAAAAACTCGTACATAAATGTTCATAGCAGCATTGTTTAGAGTAGCCAAAAAGTGGAAACAACTTAAATGTCCATCAATTGACACATGGCTAGACAAAATGTGATATATACATACAACTGAATATTATTCAGCCACGAAAAGGAATGAAGTACTTACATATACTACAATATGGATTAACATTGGAAACATGCTCAATCAAAGAAACCAGACTTGAAAGGTCACATATGATTTCACTTACATATAATGTCCAGAACATGTAAATCCACAGAGACAGAGATAGATTAGTAGTTGCCAGGGACTAGGGAAAGGGGGGAAATGAGGAGTGACTGCTAATGGACACAGAGTTTCTCTTTGGTTGATGAAAATGGTCTGGAATCAGCAGTGACACTTGCACAGCTTTGTGAATATACTAAAATCCACAGAATTATTTACTTTAAAAGGGTTCTTAATGCTATGCAAATTATATCTCAATAAATTTCAAAGTGTGTGCTTCAATCATATTCTAATCGCCATTAGACAACACAAAGTTGTATTCTGAGCACCAATTTTCAGATGTGGAAACTGAGGCATGAAGGTAAAAAGGTGTTCTAGAACCACAGAGTTGGACCTGAATTTGGTTTTCCAGCTATCTTTCTAGAAGGTCTCTCCAGAACATCACCATTAGTGTTAGAATCCAAATTAGTTAAGTCTGACCAGCTTCCTCCTAGAAAGTGAGTCCCTCGTAGGTAGTTTGTAAGAAAGAAATGTCCTTGTAACAGTAGGCTCTCTGGCTGAAAAAAGGGAGTGTTACTCACCTCCCACACTGCTATTTACAGGGAAAGACAGACGCAAAAAACTCCTTTGCACAGGAGGAAACCTCTGTCTAGGACTTTTACCCAAATTACTCCCATAAAAGTGGTCAGATTTAGAACATTCTTTTTTCTGCTCCCAACTTATAAAGCTAAACCAGGTTTTCTATTCTGTCAGCTTACACGGTAGGGTGTGCTTCTAGTAGGGGAAGAAGGCCAGGCAGAGGTCTTGCGTTCTATCCTGCTTTCTTACATAGGGTACTTCTTAGAGCATGGGGCAGAGATATCCAAATGAAGTATCCATCTGCCTCCTGAATTTTCACTCAGAACTTTTATAAACTGTAGAAAAATCAAATAATGCTACCCACTTTCTTCCCTTTTCTAATCATTTTGCAGCACTGAATCTTGGAAAATGAAACAATTTTAAGATGTAAGTGGCACTCCATTACTGATTATTCCATGAGATTAGGGTTAATATCTAAAGACGCACAATGCAATTTTGTTTTGTTTTGTTTTTAGAGTTCTGAACTTACTTAGGGCCAGTTATATGTCACTTGGGGATCTTCATGGACATAGAAAATGCCTTCCCAACAGGAAGCTATGAGAGCTCCACGCTCAGTAAAGCAGGCCACACCCCCAGACATTCCAGTAACCAGGGATGGGTGGAGCTTCTCTCCCAAAAGGGTTAATGCAAGAAAATGAAGTTGCCTATGGCTTTCTTCAGTCCAGAAAGCCAGAAGACCATGTGTTGGCTATGGTGCAACGAAGGGGTGATGGGCAGGTAAACCTGCTGGAGTTTGCTCTAACCTCATCGCAGGCAGCACAGCGCGGCTTCAGGCACTCAGCATGGTGCCTGCCACAGTATATCTTCCCATCTTGGTAAAAGTAGATCAGATCCACCAGGAGCTCATTGCAGACGGTGCATACGAAGCACGGCGGGTGCCAGCAAACGCCGTGGCCAGCGCGTGACGCAAACACAGCGATGTCTCCACCATTGATCTGGCCTCCGCACTGTGAGGCAAACAGAAACATCAGTATTCACACTAGCCCCCATCTCCCCGTGCTGTGCATAAATGAGAAAAGGACAACCACCATTAGCTGGCTACTGAGTGCTTATGTTCAAAGCAGTCACTATGCTTCCTGCTTCACATAGGCAGCAGGGCAGGTTTTTCTTGTCCTGCCTGAACTCTCCTTCCCTAGGGCTTACAAATAATGTAGAGATAAAGTCATTGGGAGAATGAGGAATCACAAAGATGGGAAAGAAAGAAAAGCTCTTTTAGCACAATAACATACAGGGGCTCTGCAGGCAGGAGGCAAACTGGCACAGAGGAAAGCCTCATTATCTTTTAGATACTTTAAACTCCATGCAGAGACACAGCCAGGTTTAACACCAGGAAGAGTGGCTGGGGAGGGGGGTGGGCGGGAGGATGGGGCTTGGAGGAGGTGGGGCCTATACTTTTAGATGGGAGGGAGGGTGGGTACGTAACAGCACGCTCACCTTTAACTACCTTCTCTGTGTGCCTTTCAGACATGCTTTTAGTCTGCTTCCTCTAACATCTTTCTACATAGCCTTGATTGACACGGCACCACTTCTAAGGCCAAACTATGGAAAGGGTTTCTTCCTATCCCTTCCCTACCTTCTCACTCATATTCTCAAGTTCCCTCTTGATCCTGAAAGAAAAAAGGCAGAATCACTGGCCACCTATGCTTACGGTTGGGGTTGGGACAAAAAGAATATGGTTTGAGGGACTCTGAGGGAAGAATAAAGTGTGGAAAGTGGGTCTAGGGAGATACTCTTGCTGACCATGGCATGGGCCATGAGGTTCACAGGTTGAGTATAGTTCTAGGGTCCTACAAGACTGGCTGAGCTCAGGGGACAATGTCTAAAGAGCAGAGAAGCTACCTCCAAAACTTTCCAACCTATGCATTGAAATGCATCTTAGAAAATCAAGTAAAGACCTCACAAATAGTCTCTGGGAGCTCATCCACATGTGTGACCGGACAAAAGAAAGGCATCATGTTTTCCTTACCTTCCGTGATAATGTTAGCAGAGCTAAAGCATGCAGACATAATCCTATATAACCCTCACATGAGTCATCATTCACCCATTCTATAGATGACAAAACCAAGGAAAAGTAACATGGTCAAGGTCATCTGGAAGAAACATGAGTCAAACTTACGAAAGCTCTTTCTGCCTTCACACTCTTGGCATTATTCTACACAATTCTTGGCACCTGTCCACAAAATGCCCAACCTTCCTTCTCCCTTAGGCAAACTCAGCTTGCCTGGTTCCAGGAGACTGATCTGAGAGTAGCAAGGATTTCAGCTTGTCTGGATGGAGCACAGTGAATCTCAGATCACAACCACTGACCACCTGTACCTTAACGGTGGGTCCCAGATATACTTCATAAGAATAAAGATCCTACTGCCAAATCTCTGGTCAATTAGCTCCTCCATCCCATGCAACTGAACCTTCTCACTCTACCGCTCTGAAATCTCAAAAAAGGGCCTCAAATGACATCTGCTTCCCTTGGGCAGCATCCCATCTCCTCTTCTTTGATCCAGTTAACATATCTTCAGCTCTCAAGGGGTCTATGCAGAGCTTAAGGAGTTAGATAGGAATGTTCAAAAAGCTGTAGGACTTAGAGAAGTACCAAGAATGACGATCAGCACTGGAAAGCCTGTGGCAGCTGAGAGGTGGGGCAAGGTGTATTCCTACCCTGCAGTCTCTAAAACTCTTCTTCACCACACCCTGAGCACTCAGCAGGAACAGAGGAGACAGGAAATCCAGACTCTTGAACTCAGCGAGGTCCCAGGGAGAATGCCTCTTCACTGCCCTGAACCCACTCTCACCTGTTCACAAATAGCTCCTGTCAACATGACTGGGAAGGGCTTCATGCACTTCAATAAGGAACTCTCAATTCTCGGGAGAAGATCATTTACCTCCCCTTTAAATGGCTCTGGTTCTGGGACGATCCTGGGAGGGAGGCTGACCCATGGCCCAAGCCAACTCCATTTTCTAAAGGTCTCTTTTTAAAATATAAATCTATCATGCCATTGCTCTCTCAATCCTTCCAATGGCTCACCCAGAACTCTGACTTTATCTGAATTCTCTCCCTTCACTCCCTCTGCCCCAGCCCACTGGCCAACTCACTGTTCCTTGAACATAATAGACACCCTCCTGTCTCAGGGCCTCTAAGCCGGTCATTCCTTCTGCCTTAGCATTCCCTCTGCCCTAAAATCTGCAAGACTCACTCCCTCTTGCACATCTGTGCACATCTTTGCTCAGATCTTCTAAGTGGGGTATTCCCCATCAACCTTCCTTAAAACTGCAGCCTCCCCACACTTCCAGTACATTCAAGTCTCCTTCCTTGCTGTATTTTTTTCTATTTTGTTGATTACATATATTGTCTGACTTCCTCCCCTACAATCCAACTCCTTAGAAGGGCAAGATGAAACTTTCCCGTCTTTTGTTCACTACTGTATCTCAGGCACATAGTAGGCACTCAGTAAAACAATTGTCGGATGAATGAATGGGTGAAAAGATGCCAGAACAATGCCTCTTCACTCCCCTGAATCCATGCTTACCTGTTCACAAATAGCTCCTGTCATGGTGACCGGGAAAGGCCTGACATTCCCGCGGCCCAAGTTTTCGCGTTTCCTCTGGCTGCTGAAAAGCTTCAGCTCCCTCTTCTCTTCCTCATCCAGGGAGTTGCAATATCGAACCTGAATAGACACAGACAATGGCATGGAAGAAGTCACCCTTGCTCCTTAAGATTTCTGAAGCCCATGACTCTGAGTTTTCTCATTAGATACACTCTCATTTGGTTTTATAGCCCTCGCCTGAACTTTAACCACAACAGCCTTGGAGAGATTTAAGGTGAGTCTCTACTAAGATTGCTGACAGCCAAAAGAGCTTACCAAAGGCTCTGAATTCTGGATCCCAAGCCTTGGGCAGGCTAAAGGTTCTGTGACTGCTCCTTATCTTGACTGCCTCACTCTGCTCACCATGTTAAGATCAAATCATCTGGGGTGGCTCAGCTGCCAGGAAAGAGCTGAGAAGTTCTCCTTCTTCCAAACTGCAGGAACCTGATACTTTCATCTCCATGTGCCCAAGCAAGTGATCCTTGACACCAAGAATGACTCTAAGTCAGTGAGCCAGAGCACGTGTCCATGCGCTCACAGCTTCTGTTCTCCCGTCTCATTTTGGAAAAATAGGGAAATAAAGGTGTGAGCCTGAGGAGTTGGACCAGGCATCTGTGATGCTGCACAAAAGTCTCTGCATGTTCATCTTTGTAGAGAGGGGAACAAGCTGCCTCCTAGGCTTCAGTTGAGTCGACTTGCAGGAGACATTTTCCTTCTTGTTAAATATAGAAACTCAGAGAATTAAAGGAGGAACATTAAAGATAATTTGAATCCAGTATCTCCCCTTACTTATGCACACCTTGGGAATTGTGCTATATTCTTGTACTGTTATTTACTTAATGCTGTTTTTAATACTGACTCAGTTTTTTGGAAACTTGGACGCATTTATTTCAAAAGAAAATATATTATGACTATAAATGGAAAACCAATATCACCTGTAAAACCAAAACCAAAAACAAACAAACAAACAAACAAACAAAAAACAGAAGAAACCTAAATAGACTGGGAACAGAACCATGTTGTTAGATTCTAGCTGGTCACTTTGCTTGCAGGAAATCCTCAAACAGAGATCCCTGATGCTCCTACTTAAAAGTGGAGGCCAGTGTGAGTTAGAGAGATATGAGACACCTGCTAGCACTAAATAGAAATTTCCTCCTTGATTATTCAACTACTCCATCACAAGGAATACAATACAATTTAAAAGACAGTAACTCTCTCAATATGTGGTTTCGTTTCATTTACTGCCACGTCCACGTAACACTCAGAGACATGTATATACCACGCTTTGGGAAACACGGTCCTAATCCCGTCTCCTGTCATACTTTGGAGTAATCTGGACATCAGAAAGGTTAAGTGAATTGCTTGGATGATTTGTTACACAGATGGTTAGAGGGAAACCTTTGAACTAGGACTGTCACATCCTAATTTGAGAACCAGGACAGCTGTGGATATCAAAATTGTCTTATCTATGCAAAAAAGAAAACGGTCAAATATTTACTTTAGAATCACAACCACCCTTTGTCTTCAAAAGAGCCATTTCAAATAGACTAAATCTGCCCACTGGATCACACACACACAATTCCTACCAACAGGACATCGTAATCTGAATGGTGTCTCTTTTCGTAAAAGCACAGTTAACCACAAACACAACAAACCATTAAAATCAGAGAAGAGCCAATCCCTTCTCTCTGTCAAATAAAAAGAGTTAAAAAAAAAAAAAAAAAAAAGTCTTCATGTAAATGTCCCAGAGAGAACTGCAGTGACCTGAACAGCCCAGAATATATGGTTACACCACTGACATTTTAGGGACATGCTTTCAAAGGAAGGCACACCCATCCTGCTTGTAAAAACCCGCATTTTCACTTCTAAATTAGTTAACCAGGCATCAGGTTACAATGCTTGCTCTCAACTTTAAAGGAGAAAGCATTATTTATATTTGCTTTATGATGTCTGCAATAAGCAGCAGTAAAGAGGATCATAGCTCTCTTTCTAGGGAACTGCTTCAGTTTTAAAGTTTTTGTCCTGCTTACTCAAACTTATTTTCGAGGCTCTCAAATGATCCTCTTTCATTCTAATGTGGGAAAATAAGACTGAAAAAGCACTCATTTCCCCTGGGACAAAGCTGCTGGGCTCCAGCTCGTGGGTGGGCGAGTTGGTGGAAAGCTGGTGTCCAGCTCTCTAAAGGGGTTATTTCTCCTATCAATTTAAAATTACATTTTTGTTTTAAATGCAGTCAGACAGTTCAGTTCCATAGGATTACTATTTTTAAAAACCAGATACCTAAAAATGAATTTCTAGCATGTAAACTGATTTCCCTTCCAGCATAATGACCTTTTAAAACCACGTTAACAAATTTCTCTTTATGAGCAATCAGATTTCAAGGATAAGAGACGCCCACTTACAGTGCCATGTTTCTGGGTTCAGAAAAAAGGACAGTCTGCTAGTCCACACTTTCAAGAGTACAAAGAACGACCTCGGCAAGTCAGACTTCACCATGACAAAAACACAGATGTTCAAAGCTACAAATCTGGGCACGTAATTCTCCTGCAGTGTAGTGTGGGAAACTTGCACACTCATTTAATAGGAAATGATGCTGAAAATTCAGGGGGAGTCACAGAGCTTTTGTACAGCTTGAAGTGGTCCAGGGGATCTCAATCATCTCTCCAAAATACGCAGGCAACCCACGTGGCATATTCTCCAAGTAAGAAAACTTGGAATCATAGCTTTTGAATTTTAGTGCTCCCTGGTTACCCCCAAATAGCTAGTAGTGACAGGCATAGAGACCAATCCAGTTTATAAGGAGATTCTGCTTTTTTAGTAATATTCTCTAGAAGTAAATTGTTGGCCAATTTATTTTGGCTCTAATTAAGGAAGCTAAAACCTAAAATAAATTGCCAGAGTTGTTCTTCGGCTACCTCATTGGTGGCAGATTATGAACAAGGTAACAATTCATGGAAGGCACTAAGAAAATTCTGCATAAGCCCCCTCTAGCCCCTTACCTCATTGTCATGTGGCGGCAGCTGGTGTAGTAGCTGTTTGATTCGCAGTTTCTCTCCAGGACTGTTGACATAAGGGACTTTCTCTTCTGGGAGACAGCTATAGTACTGGTGTACCTGAAGGACAGAAAGCATATAGATGACTTGCCCATTACTCAAACCATGTGCCTATTCTCCCTTACTGGGAAGATGATTCCCCCAGCAGGATGTAACTGACTTCTGCAGTCCTGACCCTTTATGAAAGTCAACAGCAGATGAGTTTCCTATGGTAAGCAGAGAAATTCATCCTTAAAGCAAGAGTCAGGCAAATCATCCATATCTGGGATTTTTCCCTCTCTCTGTGAGGGAAAAATAAAGCCAGCAAATTTTCCTAGAAACAGAGAATTCAACAGACATGCTGGTGAACCAGAGGGTAGGGCTTTCTCGGCAGACTCCCCTGAGAGCTGGCTTTACCATTTTCTCTGTTAGTCTCCAGCATGTGACGTGCCTCCCTAGCCAAAGGGATATGTCAGTACCTGCCTCAGCAATGGAGTTAAAGCCAGTCTTTGGCACTCGGCAAACCCCTAGGTACCTCAGCCTCCACCTACATTTAAAGCCCTCCAGGTTTCGAGACTTTTGTAAGGCAGGCAGCAGCTGACATCCATCAGAAATAGACTGGCTACATCTGGGATGCAGAGCATGTAATTAAAAATTGTCACTAACATGAGGATTTTTTGCACATCCCAGAACATTCCTGTTTACGACTGTTACGACATATTCTTGTACTTTATGAGGCTCATTCAGCCCTAGCAACAACTGGAGAAAGCACCAAGCTGCTAATTTTGCCTGAGAAAAGAAAACAGACATTCCACCATTCAGCCACATGCAAAACTACAGAAAGAAAAAACTGGCTAATACAGAAGGTATGTTATTATACAGGAGAGGCAAAAAAAAAAAAAAAAAAAAAAAAATCCCACAAGCCCAGATGACATCATGGAAAATACTCTCAAGTATCTCTTATTTAACAACATGACCACCTCTTGCGAAACACGGCATTCATTCAACAAATGGAGAACATGGAAGACTGGGGGCTCTGAAAGTCATCATATTTGGCTGGGCATGGTGGCTCACACCTGTAATCCCAGCACCTTGGGGGGCTGAGGCAGGCGGGAGAGCCACCTGAGGGCGGGAGTTTGAGACCAGCCTGGCCAACACGGTGAAACCCCGTCTCTACTAAAAGTACAAAAATTAGCCTGGCCTGGCGGCGCATGCCTGTAATCCCAGCTACTCAGGAGGCTAAGGCAGGAGAATTGCTTGAACACGCCACAGCCTGGGCAACAGAGTGAGTCTCTGTCTCAAAAAAAAAAAAAAAAAAAAAATAAATAAATAAAATTTGTTACATTCTACAGACTTGCTCTAAACTTGGTCTAATTCCTTTGCATTTAGGCAGCTGTGGGTATGAACACATGCTTTGGGAATGCTGGGGTGAAGAGTTGCGAAAGCTCTGTCTACTTTGATCTCCAGAAACTAAGTCATAAATGTTAGAAGAGGGGTGAAAAGGCTTTGTAATGACAAGGCCTTAAAAAATATGAAAGCTATTTTTATTTTCATAACTAATGATGGTAACCATTAACCATCATGTGCCTATCATCCTTTTAATCAGATCCCAGAGGTAACTATAAAAAGAATTCTTGTCCTAGACTACCTAGATTTCCAAAGGCAGGGTCTGTATAAGCCCCTCCCTATAGGCAGCTGGCAGAGAGCTATGCCCAGGGGCAGGAATGAATGGTGCTGGGTTCTGAAGACAGCCCACTGTTGACCAGTACTCTGAGAAGAAGTAAAAGCCCAGATCACTAGTTGGTTTGGGATTAGAAGCTGGCAATTTGCCTATTGGAGACTTGCACAGCATTCCATCCTCAGAAGAGTCCCTGTGCCATATGCCTCATCAGACAAAGGCCAGGTATAAAAAAAATAGGCCGAGTCTCATGTCTTGGGGAATGGGCTTTGACTCCCAAGTCAGAAGACTGCTTGTAGAAAGGCCTTGTTCCATCATTACTTTGTCATTCTCACAACTTCCATTGTCGTTATGGAACATTAGGGACAATTGCTAATATGAGACGAATTACTATGGATGCTTGAAAATGCAGAGTCTAGTTGCGGTTCCGTCGACCCTCCTCTTAATCACCTCTAATGACTCACATACCCCCTGTCCATTGCCTAGAGCACAGTCAGGCCTGAGAGCCCTTCTGAACTGGTACTTTGAACCAAGCCCTTTCTGATGCTAAGGCTGGCCCAAGTTGGAATCTTCCCTGCACCCTCTAGGGCACGGCCGGTAGATCTGGACCCCAAGTCAAGGCTCTGTTGTTTCCCATCTCTGGGTTCCTGAGCAAGTTATGTGGCTGTTCAAAATACTCATCTTAAGACTGTGATGGTTAAATGAGACTGTAGGCACAAGCATGCCGCTCTTAATAAAAATAAGTAACACGAATACATGACAATAGTTACACTATCAAGCCTGGCCTACTCTAAATGGAACAATCCAGATGCTTGCTGGACTAGGTCTTGCTCTGCCACCCAGGCTGGAGTGCAGTGGCACGATCATGGCTCACTGTAGCCTTGACCTCCTGGGCTTAAGCACTCTTCCCACCTCAGAGTAGGAGGAACTACCAGCGCATGCCACCATGCCTGGCTAATTTTTAAAATATTTTGGAGAGAAAGGGTTTTGCTATGTTGACCAAGTTGGTCTTGAACTCCTGGGCTCAAGCTATTCTCCTGCCTTGGCCTTCCGAAGTGCTGGGATTATGGGTGTGAGACACCCCATCAGGCCCACTTTTGAATGGGCAGCAACACTGCTGGCTTATAGAGTGAGACCAAACCCTGAAGCCACTTATATTAGTCAAAGCAAGAAAAATAGGTTGCAAGGAATACAATGATATTAAAGCTAGTTTGACTTCAGGGGAAAAATGGCAAACTGTTATAAAGGTGTGTGTGTGTGTGTGTGTGTCTATGTTTTGTTTTGTTTTTGTTTTTAGAAACTTAGCCATGTATATAAAAGGGTCTCATGAGGAAACAGAATATGCCACTGGAAGGTGATTGCACCAAGTTTCTGTTTTCTCTGAGCCCAGTGTCCTCTTACCTCTGCTCTCTTCTCTTCCTGCAGATCTGCTTCTCACCTTCTCAAAGGTTAAGGTTTCCCACAGCATCAGTTCAAGAGTCTGTCCTAGAGTGACTTGCTTTTCTCATTTCCAAATTCCTCAGAGAAGGACCCTGATTACCCCGTCTTGGGCAGCGTCCACACCCAGAAATGAGATTAAAGACATTCAATACTTTGAAAACTGGAGAATAAATGAATCCCAACAGACACGACTGAGTGAAGGTGCAGCCAGCAGTGATGGAGGACTCTGGAGAAACTTAGGAGTAAATAAGTCCCTTGGTGTGCTGAGATCCATCCTAAAGACTCAATTCTGAAGTCAACAGAGGCAGTGACTACCCTTTGGGAACACTGCTCTATCTTTCCTGGACATCTTTTGTCAACTTTTATAATTCAAGCCTACTGATAACCACTCAAAATTATTCCAGTAATTCCTCAAATATAGAATATGCTAGAATATCTTCTCACAAGGCAACTAATGATTTGATGGATGACTTAAGAACTTACCTAGGTAGCAAGATGCCCCATTTCTAAAATAAATCCGTTAATATTAATTAACAACCTACCAAATCACTCCCATATCACATGGTAGGTGATGTGGCTTGCTCTGAGGAAGGAGAATGAGTTAGTCCTTTCAGGACATCCAATCCTCTTCAAAGTCCATTGAAGTCCAGGAGAAAAACGCATCCGTCTAATGTTAGCTTTGTGTCGCCTCCTGGTGTTTAGACGCTGGACTTTCCAAATTTTTCATCGAGCAAAGGGGATTAACAGATGGATGGGAGGGAGGGAGAAACAGCTCTCCTGAATTCTTTGGCTGGATACAGGAATGCTGTCTGCATTTTCCTCTGGCATTCTCCATAATGAAACTACTGTATAGCCCAAAACAAACATCAAGTGAACCAAGGGTAATGGGAAAATACTGAGTATACTTTCTGGCACTACAAAAATTAAATTTGGCACAATCCCTGAAAATCCTGCAGATTGTTCATTTTAGTCCAAACATGTTTCACTTGTTCATTTTTTGGAGTAAATAAGCAAATCCAATAGAATTTTGTCAATGATGATCATTACCAAGCTATTACCCATTATGCTGATAACTGTATTTTTCATTCTGTGTGTATTGAGCATATTTATTCAAAAGCACGCCTGTTGAATGTGCTAAAGACTTTGCTCCATTTAGACATTCCCAGATAAAGGTGCCCTGTGATTCCACCCCAGGTGAAATCATACTAGGTACCTTTCCCCTAAACAAAAGCATTTTGAACACAATAAACTGGCTTATGAAAATGAAATAGCTGAAGGCCTTTATTTAAGGTGTAACTCTGCAACAGGAAAGTTTGGCAGCAACTTCAGTGTGTGTCAGACAGATCGCAAGCGCTTTAGTCAGTGCGCAAATAAAGTCTACAAAGCAAAGCCTCGCCCAGCTGGAAAGATGAGGCTTGTTAGAAGGAACTGCACGTTTGATAGCATTTCTGCCTGGGCAGAAAGATGGAGGCTGGAGAAGCAATGACTCTGCATTTGGGAGAAAAGTGTACTAAAAGTAAGCTGATTTTTTTTTTTTTTAATAAAGAAGTATGCAAAGCACTTTATTTAGAGCACTGGTTCTCAAACTATAGCTTGCATCAGAATCACCTGGAAGGCCTGTTAAAACACAGATTTCTAATTTAGTAGGCCTGGGATGGGGACATTTGCATTTCTGACTCCTCTTCAGGTCCTGCTGTTAGTCCAGGGAACACACTTTGTGAGTTTTAGAGCTTTCTACTGTTTTCCCTCAACAACCAGCATTATGCAGTTGCCAGGCAAATGGTAGGATTCCCATTTTCTTCAACAGATCTAGGAAGCCCAGAAACGGGAAGAGAACTTGTTGGACCTCACCCAATTTTTCAGGTGTCTCCTTCCACACCTAGATATATGACTCAGCAGGGAATTCCACCAGCTCTGGCAAGAACAAGAAATCCTAAGGGCAAAGTGCTCACATTTTTGGGTGGCAACATTTTCCTTATCAAAAGCATCCTTATTTTCTTAGAGCAGAAACCCACAAAGGAGAAGTTAGACTTTCTTGGCCGATTTCAGAATCAATCGTTCTTCACCACCTAGATGGGGAGGGGGCCCAATCTTTTGGCTTCCGCGGGCCACATTGGAAGAAGAAGAACTGTCTTGAGCCACACATAAAATACACTAACACTAATGATAGCTGATGAGCTTTAAAAAATTGCAAAAAAAAATCTCATAATGTTTTAAGAAAGTATATGAATTTCTGTTGGGCCGCATTCAAAGCCATGCTGGGCTGCATGAGGCCTGTGGACCACGGGGTGGACAAGCCTGATCTGAATGAAGGAAGCTATCATTGAACTATTGACTTACTGAGTGACCCTAAGGCTTGAAGCGTTTTTATATACAGTATTTCATAAACCTTCTGCACACTCTGGAGGTGGGTATATCATACTCATCAGATTGAATATCACATAGTTACAAAGTGACAGAGCCACCTTTGAGCTTGACTTCCCCATCCTCTCCTTCTGTTCTCCTTTATCGAGAAAAAAAGGGACTGAAGAGACTGGCAGATGGATGGGAAAGAAGGAAGAAAAAACCAAATCACACACAGATACAGTAGATTCCCAATAGGTCTGCATGGCTGACCACAGAAACGATGAACACATTTTCCTTTGATATTCTCCAGAACATAACCAACACACAGCTCCAAAATAAAGCCAAAATGAACAGACAGTAAGTCAAAAATCTCCAAATTACACAGTCTTTCCACAACACCATGGCATGATGGTAAGAGAGTTGTGGCAGAGTTTTGCCACCCATATCCATTTTTTTTTTCTTCCTTAACAATACCCTCATTTTACTGACAGCATCAATATACTCAGCCAAGAATAATATTTCTGCAGCTCCTTAGTAGCTACATGTGGCCTTATACATTCTGGCCAATGACATGGAAGGGTGTGACTTCTGGGAGGCTCTTTTAAAGGAGGCTAGACAGCTGTTAGCCAAGACCTTTTTTTGCCCATTCCCCCTTCTTCCTGCTTCCTGTCTGGAATGTAAACACGATGGCTAGAGCTCCAGCAGCCATCTTGTGCCATGAAGTAACCTTAAAATGGGAATGGAAGCTGTAACCTGAGGATAGTAGGACAGAAAGTTATGAGCCGGGACTTCAAAAAATTTTTTAAATTTTTATACCATGGAACCACCAGACCAACCCTGGATTGCCTCTCTCTGAACTTGTGAGTGAGAGAAATAAACTATTTATTTATTTACAGTCTCTGCTGCTAGGAAGTGAATGCAATTCCTAAATGATACAGCAGTGGTTTTCAAACAGTAGCACACTTTAGAATTATCTGAGGCCTTTATTAAAGATGATTGCCATTTTCATCCCTCTGGGTCTGAAAAGGAGGCCAGAACTATGCACTCTTAACACCTCAGACCACACCAGGAGAAACACTAGTTTAAGGAAAAGGCAAACACAGCCACAAGGTAAAGGCCAACCCTCCTGAAGTGTAATCTCAGATATGAGCTGGTACATTTGGAAGGTTTTATAAAATCCAACTTAACCCAGGGACTAATTCGAACACTGGGCCTTTATTTCACATTCCCCCTCACCTGCAGTTTGAGAAGCTTGGAACCTTGTTTAATCTACCTCAATTCGGGGAGGTAATATCTAAAATGCACCTGAGCATCTCAGAAGGCAGGTTGTACAGAGAAGGGAAAGATGCTGCCTGAATTTGCTGCAGGTGGTGGTCTTTAAAAAAGTACACAGTGGTTCCCAAATGGGGACCTGGAGGACCATCACGTAGCATTACAGCTGTGAGCAAATAGGGATGGGCGGCTGATGAGGGCCCCTGTGTTCATTTTGCCCCTATTTGCCAGAATTTCATTACCCAAGCAATAGGAGAAAAGTGCTGTTGTGCGGCATTTAAGAGGTGAAATTGTACCAAGTTTGGCTCCTTCCCTTTTCTCCTGGAGACTCACATTATAATTTTAATTGGTTTACTCAGGAAGCAATTTAGGAAACAACAGTCTAATGCCTAATGCCTAAACAATGTCTCCATCATGTTGAACTCCCCTAGGATCAGGATCAAAATCAGAAATAAAAGCTCATTTGCAGTATTTTCAAAGACGAATCTTTCAAAGACTCCTTTCTTTTGTTAACACTTGATGTCTAATTCAACAGTGATTCTTGTTGGATGTCGGTTCAAAACATAGCCAGAATCCAGTCATCTTCCACCACCCCTGCAGGACCAGTCTAGCTATGACTAAGTGCTCGCCTGAGCTATTGCTGTGGCTGCTTCTGGACCCGGCTTTCACCTTTGTGCCTCTGCAGTCGAGTTACTCAGCAGCAATAACAACTCCATTGGAATATAAACCAGGGTGTGTCACTGCTCTGCTCAAAACCCTGGATGGTCTGGGTGCAGTAGCTCATACCTGCAATCCCAGCACTTTGGGAGGCTAAGGCAGGATAATTGCTTGAGCCCAGGAGTTCGAGACTGGCCTGGGAAACAAAGGTAGACCATGCCTCTAGAAACATTAAAAAAAAAAAAAAATAGCCTGGCTGTGGTGGTGCACACCTGTGGTGCCAGCTACTCTGGAGGCTGAGCTGGGAGGATCACTTGAGCCTGGGAGGTTGAGGCTGCAGTGAGGGGCGAACGTGCCACTGCCCTCCAGCCTGGGTGACAGAGTGAGATACTATCTCAAAAACAAACAAACAAAACTCAAAACCCCCGAAAACCCTGGATTATCTCCCACACCTCTATGATGCAAAGCCAAAGTCTTCACTATAGCACCATGACCTCACTTCCTTACAACCTGGCTGACTCTGTCTCTTACTGTATTCCTTTTGTTCAGGTCTTTTGCTCTCAATGACCTCCTTGCTGTTTGTTTCACCTCATGGCCTTTACACCAGCCATTCCCTCGGCCTGAAAGGTTATTCCCCCAGATATTTACATGGTGTCATCCTCCTTTCTTCCAGTCTTTGCTCAATGGCCACCTTAGCTGCCTTCCTTGACTATCCTAATAAATTAGCACCTCTATCCCTTATCTCCCAACCCAGTACTTCTCAAATGGGGCCAGTAATACCCCCCAAGAGATATTTGACAATGTCTACAGACATTTTTTGTTATTGCAACTTGGGGAGGGAGCCGCTTTGGCATATATAGTGGGTAGAGGCCAGGGACGCTGCCAAACTTCCTACAATACATGGGTCAGCCCCAACAGCAAAAGATCTCCATCAAAATGCAACAGTGCTGCAACTGATAAACTCTTCATCTGCTTTTTGTCAAAGAACTTATCAGTTGTTGACAAATGATCTATTTGTTTGTTGACTTTCTCTTCCCTCTAGAATGTGAGTACTTAGGACTGTGTTTGCTGTATACCCCCAGAAGAGGGTCTGGCATGTACTAGATACTCAATAAGTGTTGGTTGAATGGATGCATGCTGTATTCAAACCTTACCTTTCTAGCTGTCTGGGTTATTAGAGGATCTAGACAGACACATATAGCAAGAGAACACACAAGTGAGATTTCAAGAGGAACCAGAGTAAAACTCATTAAGCTTCTCTTTCATTCCATCAAAGCATTTGCTTTTTCACCAAAGATTAGTGCTGTGGGGTGGGTGGAGGAGATGCTAAGTAAAGGATGCATGGAATAACTGTCAATATACTGTTTATTTCAGAGGAAGTGACAAAAGCGACACCCATTTGTATTTGAAGCCAGAGAATTTTTTCAAGTTGAGTTAACTTTGTTTGAACAAATTAAGGAAAATAATTATGTTATGCCCTAAGCCGGTACCATAATTCAAAATCACATGAGTTGCTTTGCTTCTATGCCTGTTAGTTCTCACATGCCCACTCTTTCCAACCCTGTTTATTATTTTATTTAGAATATTAAACTTCAATGTTTTGTTAGAAAATACATTCCATTTAGTTTGGAGCATTATCTCACATTTATTTTATCTTGTGTTAAAGAAAAGGTTGCAGAAATGGAAGAACTTGGGGTTTGAACATTTTCTACTTAAGCTGCACTTAAATAGAATCCCTCAACCCAATTTTATCAAAACACCCCTTGCAGATTGTCTACACATCTGCATATATGCCCTATTAAAAATTCCCCAACAGTTGCTAACTTCATTTGACAACAGTTTCAATACTGCCTTTAGATAAAATACACACATACATAAGTAAGAAAAAAGCAGGATGGCAGTTTCTTACAGGGGTTACCTATTTGGACTCTGGAGTCAGATTGTTTGGGTTCCACTAACAGAAGTAACACTTACCATCTGCATGTAGTTGGGCAAGTTATTTTATCTCTTATAGAAAGTTAATATCTCCATCTGTAAAATGGGGACAATAGTATCTATCTTGAAGCATTAATAAGAGGCTCAAATGATATCATGTAACTAACAAAGAGAGAGGCACAGGCTGAAGGCTCTACATTTCTTGGCTTTGAAGCAGTCTAATGCATAATTCGTAAATGTCTATGTTATAAACAGAATTGTGTGATTCACATATCAAAACCCTGTGATTCACATATCAAATCCCTAACCCCTATATGTGACAATATTTGCAGACAGGGCCTTTAAGGAGGTAATTAAGGTGAAATGAGGTCATAAGGCTGGGGCCCTATTCAATAAGACTGGTGTCCTTGCAAGAAGAGGAAGAGATAACCAGGAGTGTGCACGGACAAAAGGCTGTCTGCAAGCCCAGAAGAAAAGCCTCACCAGAAATCAACTCTGCTGACACCTTGATCTTAAGCTTTTGGACTCCAGAACTGTGAGAAAATAAATTTCTGTTGTTTAAGCCGCCCAGTCTGTGCTATTCTGTTATGTTATCTGTGATACACAAACGTAAGGAACTGTTGAGTGCTTGTGGGGAAAGCACACACACATGAATGAGAAACCACCTCTAGGTGGAAAGAAGTTATATTTGGCAGAGGGTATAAGACAAGTAGACAAATGACTACAATACAAAGTTAAAATAATGCAAAAGCCATAAGAGGTAGACAAAAACACTACAAAGATTCAATAAAAAATAAGAGGTACCGATTTGTAGCATTTGCCAATTTCCATAGGGTATGTGATCCCACTATGAATCCCACATTCAGGCTACCAGTGTGATGTCATCAGATGTGGAATTGGGAAGAGCTATACATAGCACACCATCACACAGCACTCCCACCATACAGATATAACAGGCAAAACAGTCTCAGGAACATAGATAACACTGGAATAGGATAAATTAATTAGGAAGTGATGAATTTCAAGTATTTCTCATCTTTAAAAAATATAATTTATTTAATTATAAGTTTATATAATTAAATTTTCATAATGGCTGTATTTAACAACGGATTTACAAAATTCCTGAAAACTGACCAATTGGCTCTTGCAAGGCAGTATGAGGCCGGCTCTAGCATATCACTGTCAGAAGCTTAAATGGCCAGTATCCTTGGCAAATTCTCTTTTAAAAAGTAAAAAGAGCATTAGAAGAGCTGTAAAGGAGATTAAACAGCTAAAGAGCACTTCAAAGAGTACGATGACAACTTATCTGTTGCCCAACTCTGTCTTCAACAGTCCCAGCAAATCACACATTAAGCCAAGTTGTCTATCTCAGCTGACACATACTTCAGAGTAGTCACAGCTCTTCTGTCTCCCAGTCTTTTCCAAATCCCCAGAATTTTGCCCTTTCTCTAACTACCCTTTTCTTTTCTCCCTTCATGTTTTCTTTCTAAACTCCCAGGAATAATAAGAACTGATGAACACTCACAATTATTTACGTATTGGTGGGTGTTGTGTTTTCTCAAAGTAAAGAGGATGTGAGTTAAACATAGTGTAGTTCCCCATGAAGAAGATAAACAACAACAAAACCCCCACCCAAACCTTAATAAAACTCCTTTTTTATGCTAGCATGTTGTTATCAAACTGTTTTCTAGTAGGTAAGTGATTCTTACTTAATAGAGAAAGAAAAGATTCTCCACTTTGGGAATAGCTACTCCAGTATCAACTAAGTTAATATTTACCTACAGTATAGAAGAAAGAAATTGCATTTGACGTTGAATGTTTAAGTCCTAACCATGACAAGTTCTAAGTGTGCAACTTTGGCCAAGTTAAGTACCTTCTCTGGGCTTCAGTGTCCTTATCTCTAGGACTAGAATAATTGTATTCATCTCATAGAGTTATTGTGAGTATTTAAAGTGATGAAAAGGTGGCTCCTGCATGCACTGAATATGGTGGCTGCTGTGGGAAGGTTGTTCCTCGCTTCGGTTGCCCGACATGTGCACACCATCCTGTCTCTGCAGTCCTTAGGCCTGTGGCTTCTGGGGAAAACATGCTTGACAAACATATTGTGGTCTGATTCTGGTCCAGCAGAATTCACCTTTGGCACAAGTTTCCTCATACCATGCACTTGCTGTCACTCTATTTTAAAGGTACAGCCTTTGTCAATGGAAGAGTTCAAAGATCTAAGCCTTGATGATAATAAGGGGAAATGTTTGGTGCTTTTCTTCTACCCTTTGGATTTCACCTTTGTGTGTCCACAACAATTTCTTGCTTTTAGTGATAAAGAATGAATTATACAACGTGAACTGTGAAGTTGTTGCAGTCTTAGTGGATTCTGACTTTAGCCATCTTGCTTGGATAAATATACCAAGAAAAAATGGTGGTTTGGGCCACATGAACATCACACTTTCATCAGATTTAACTAAACACATTTCCCGAGACTATGGTATGCTGTTAGAAGGTCCTGGTTTGCACTAAGAGGAGTCTTCATAATTGACCCCATGAATTTATCGAGCATTTGAGTGTCAGTGACCTCCCAGTGGGCTAAAGCATGGAAGACACCCTCTGCTTGGTAAAGGCACTCCAGTTTGTAAAAAACCCACGGAGAAGTCTGCCCAGCAAACTGGACACTGGAGTCTCCCACAATCAAGTCAAATCAAACTGTTTCCAAAGAATACTTTGAGAAGGTAAATCAGTAGATCACCCCATGTGTTTGTGCACCTTCTCACCACAGAGAGGAACCCCAGTTGGAACCTGCTTTTAGCATTTCAAAGATGATTATTTTTGTAGAAGGCAAGGAACCTATTATGGTTGTATTCATAAACACTACTCTACATGTTATGTTTTTGTAATACTGGCTAAGGTTTTTTAAACATGGTTAGTTGCTAGTATAAGGAGGTTTCAGTGGAAATATCTTGACGGCTAGCTAGTTAGTTTCTACAGAACACTAGTTCACCTTTTCTTAGATCATGTCTTCAATGGAAACACTCTTCTTTCTTAGCCTTATTTGAATATTTGTCTACACCGAAGTAGTACAACATGCATTGAAAGCTTCTGATCAAGGGTCCTGAAATTTTCTTCCTGAATTTCTTCATATGAAACTGAATTTTTTCAAGTTAACAAAGATCACAGCTTTAAGTTCCTAGCTTTATAGTTTAGTCATTTTGTTCATTACATCTACATACATTTCTAGATATTGACTGGTATAATTGATTATATAGGATATTTATTGAATCCAGGTATTGCATTTTGAAATTATTACAATTATTTTCTTTGCTGGTGTACAATATAAAATATAATAAAAATAAACATTTTTAAATAAAGTGACAAAAGAATGAAAATACACTGTGAACTACAAGGCTGTACATAATTGTCAGATTAGTTTTATTATTATTAAAAATAACAACAAAACTAGCAATTAGAATTGCTTTGGGCTGCTAGTAATCATGACCTGAGAATAGTGGCCTAGGACTGGTTTGGCATTTTATAAAAACCATGAAGCATCTAGG
This sequence comes from Nomascus leucogenys, assembly GCF_006542625.1. Taxonomy (NCBI): domain Eukaryota; kingdom Metazoa; phylum Chordata; class Mammalia; order Primates; family Hylobatidae; genus Nomascus; species Nomascus leucogenys. The sequence goes on along the minus strand of NC_044401.1, from coordinate 76,350,998 downwards.
CTCTTCCTGTCTTTCTGTACCCACCATCCATGTGTTAGTGACATCTATGCTCAAAATTGCAAAATGGATACTGGAGTCTCAACCATCACCTTCACGTTCCAGGTAAAAAGGTGGTATGAGTAAGAGGCAGATGGATCAACAACATTTAAAGAGTTTTACTAGAAGTAATAAACTCCTATTTATAATTCCTTGAATAGGACTAGCTGCAAGGGAAGCTAGGAAACAGGGTCCTTAGTAGGGCATACCGCTGCCCAGAATGCAATCAGTTTCCGTTAGTAGGAAAGGAGGAGATGCTAAAACTGGGTGACACCTAGCAATCTGTCTCCAAAGAATATCTGAATTTTGAGTTATCTGTTTCTTATGTGGGGTCCTTAGGAGTGCCCTACATGGTATCTTTTCTGTACATTTTAAATCATTGTTTTTGATTCTGCACTTCACATGTAACATAATTAGTCCGTTATCCCCCTCTATTATTATTAGTTTCACAGGGTTATGCAAAGCCAGTTTGAATAAAGTTTAGGAAGCAAAGACAGAAGGAATTCTAGGACCAATTCAAGTTTTCAAGTGTCCAAAGTGATTCATAATGACACACGCTATAATCCAAAGAAAGAAATCTTTTTGCAAGAGACTGGAGCTTGCTGATCACAGGACGTTGTTGGAAACACATTTTAGAATACAGGTAACCTTTGTTTCAAGTCAGTACATTTAAGGCAGTTTCATTTCTGAACATTAAATACATGACTGAGAAATGACCAGAAAATATGAAAATGAAGGAACTCACTTATACATTGCAAAGGATATATTTCTGACTACCATGGCTACTTTCAGCCTAAGTAACTTGCCTTGCCCACTAAGTTTCAAATGTATCATAAAAACAATTGTGAGAATTCAGTCTTTCCTGTCCCAAAATGCCAAAGGATCAGTGAAGGTAATACCTTGGCCTGCGGGTTATAGTTTGCATATAGCCATAAAACCCTATAGGGTCTATATTATGCCACTTTAGAGAAGCAGACAGGAAAGAAGGTTTGGTTTGGATGAGCTAGAGTATGCCACAATATCTCAAATACCACCAAGATATCACTAGTTTCATACTGCAGTGTTTTTTAATTAAAATTTTTTATTGTGGTATACATATCACAAGATTTGCCATTGTAACCTTTTTTTTTTTTTTTTGGAGATGGAGTTTCACTCTTGTTGCCCAGGCTGGAATGCAATGGCGTGATCTCGGCTCACTGCAACCTCCATCTCCCGGGTTCAAGTGATTCTCCTGCCTCAGCCTCCCAAGTAGCTGAGATTACAGGCACTCACCACCACACCCGGCTAGCTTTTTGTATTTTTAGTAGAGACAGGGTCTCACCATGTTGGCCAGGCTGGTCTCGAACTCCTGACCTCAGGTGATCCACTTGCCTCAGCCTCCCAAAGTGTTGGGATTATAGGCATGAGCCACCATGCCTGGCCTCATTTTAACCATTTTTAAGTGTAAAATTCAGTGGCACTGGGGACATTCACAATGTCATGCAATCATCACCACTATCTCGTCACAAAACTTTTTCATCATGTTAAACAGACACTCTACACCAAATAAATAATAATTCCCCATTTCTCCTCCCCTCAGCCCCTGGTAACTTCTAATTTACTGTCTGTCTCTATGAATCTGCCTAGTCTAGATACTTCATATAAGTGGAATCATGCAATGTTCGTCCTTTGTGTCTGCTTATTTCACCTAGTATGTTTCCAAGGCTAATTTCTTTTTTTTTTTTTTTTTTGAGACAGAGTCTCGCTCTGTCGCCCAGGCTGGAGTGCAGTGGCGCAATCTCGGCTCACTGCAAGCTCTGCCTCCCGGGTTCACGCCATTCTCCTGCCTCAGCCTCTCCGAGTAGCTGGGACTACAGGCGCCCGCCACCACGCCCGGCTAATTTTTTGTATTTTTTTAGTAGAGACGGGGTTTCACCGTGGTCTCGATCTCCTGACCTCGTGATCCGCCCGCCTCGGCCTCCCAAAGTGCTGGGATTACAAGCGTGAGCCACTGCGCCCGGCCCAGTCATCTTTTAACTGAGCTGCCTTCTTGTTGAACTGTATATATTCTGTATCTTAAACCCTTATCTATAGCATGATTTTATTTCTGTCTCACACTGTATCCTCCTATAGGTAGGCAGAGACCCAGGTGATGGGGGCTCCATATGGAGATATGCCTCCATGAGGATGACAGCAGAGAAAAGGATGGTTGGAGCTGAACACTGGCAGTGAAAAGCTTTTTCCTGGATATGATATATGTGACTTCTGTTCACATGTCATTGGTGAAAGCAAGTCTCATGGACATGCCTAACTTTAAAGGGACTGAGAAAGTACATTCCCCCTTTGTGCCTGGAAGAAGAAGGAACCAACCATTTGTAAATAGCCATGATCCCTGCCACAGCAGGGAAAGAATAGAGTACTATGTAAACAGGATATGACATTTTGCAAAGGTAAACACAAGTGATTCTCTTTATTCATGGCAGTTATGTGCTATAAAATCACAGCAAACACTGAATTTCTGAATACTAAACATTCCTCCTAGGAGAAATATGGGGTTAGGTTCCTGTGAGCCTCTGGTCCCAACATTTTCGTTAACCAATTAATCCATAACCTTGTTTCATGTGTGTTTCTGTTTAAGGGCTACTTACTTAATATGTATTGCTGATTCATTAACATTTAACTCATGCCCAACAGCACTATAACTCATGCCTGACTGAGGATTATCTAACATACATATTTTCTTTCTTTCTTTTCTTTTTTCTTTCTTTTCTTTCTTTCTTTCTTTTTTTCTTTTCTTTCTCTCTTTCTCACACTCTTTCTTTCTTTCTTTCAGACTGAGTTTTGCTCTTGTCATCCAGGCTGGAGTGCAATGGCACGATCTCGGCTCACCACAACCTCCACCACCTGGGTTCAAGTGATTCTCTTGCCTCAACCTCCAGAGTAGCTGGGATTATAAGCATGTACCACCATGCCTGGCTAATTTTGTTTTTTTAATAGAGATGGGGTTTCTCCATGTTGGTCAGGCTGGACTCGAACTCACTACCTCAGGTGATCGGCCTGCCTCAGCCTCCCAAAGTGCTGGGATTACAAGTGTGAGCCACCGTGCCTGGCCTAACATACATATTTTCTCCATAAAGCACATCACAGTCTTCTTGCTTTTAGAAACACTAGATGGCACTTCACTATGCTTGGGGCTATTTTAAACAGTGAAATCACCAACAAAAAGCATAAGACACAAAAAAGTGGCCCTAAATAGACCACTTGTTTATTCAGTCTGTGAGCTGGAATAAGAAAGCACAGAATTAGCTGTTCTACCTCAGCTGGCCATGTATGCATTGGGCAATTCAAATTTTTTATCCATCTGTGTATGCCTGTTAATGACCATGCGAGTGCTGCAAATATTGATTTTGAGGTTACAAGTAAAGTCTGCAAATGACCATGAAAGTGCTGCTGCAAGTATTGATTTTGGGGTTACAAATAAATTTTGGCAAGTGGGCACATTTGCAAATACAGAATCATGAAAAATGGGGATCAACAAAATTATAAACCATTTGGTCATCAAGGAGTAAAGGGCTGAGCCAGGATTTAAATTTAGGTCTGACTTCAAAGCTCATTCTCTATCCATTTCACCCCACTGTCTCCAAAAACTAGTCAAAGGATTATACTCTGTCCTACGTATTTGATGAATCAATGAGCAGTGTAGTCACAGTTCATTCTTCGAGCTTGCAATTCCTGCTAAAACCTTAAATACTAAACAGGCCAGAGTGGCTGCTTAATCATGAAAGCCACATGGATCAGTTTGAACTCCAAAGAAGGCAGAAATCAACTGCACTATTGAGCAACGTGCATACTTTGAATGTTCTCTGCGTATATTATATAACGAGGATTATGGGAACTAACTCAGGCTTGGTGAATTTGTTTCCCCTTTGGTCTGTGCAACAGAAGTTAACGTGCCCAGGTTCGTCCCCAGCAAAGGCCATGTGGTCCTTGAAGGGACTTCTCCAATTCCTGAGAGTTATTTTATGTATGTATGTGTTTATTTATTTTGTGGTAAAATATACAGAACATAAAATTTAGCATTTTTACCATTTTTCAGCAGCATTAAATACATTCACATTGTTGTGCAACCACTACCATGATCCATCTCCAGAGCTTCTTTCATCTTCCCATACTGAAATTCTGTACTCATTAACCACTCACTTCCCATTCTCCTCCCCTTCAGCCCTTGGAAGCCACCATTTTCCTTTCAGTATCTACGAATTTGACAATTTGAGAGTGATTTTTTTTTTTTTTAATAAAGTCTCACTCTGTCACCTAGGCTGGAGTGCAGTGGCACTATCTCTGCTCACTTCAACCTCCACCTCCTGGGTCCAAGCAATTCTCCTGCCTCAGCCTCCTAAGTAGCTGGGATTGCAGGCATGTGCCATCACATCCAGCTAATTTTTGTATTTTTAGTAGAGACGGGGTTTCACCATGTTGGCCAGGCTGGTCTCAAACTCCTGACCTCACTTGATCCACCCACCTTGGCCTCCCAAAGTACCAGGATTACAGGCGTGAGCCACTGCCCAGCCGAGAGTGATTTTTAGTATGTGTTGGGAACAAATGTTTTTCTGTGGTATATTCTCTGAAATTATGGTGAAAATCAATGGGGAGAAAATGAGTCAGACAGTGTATCTACACTTACATTTAAGTCCTTTCCTAAGCAACTTTCCTTCTGTTTTTAATAAGACAATTAAGGATCACAGGGAAGATGCTAGCCCCAGCCATTAGAATCTATAACAAATGAAATGATCTGGGAACTCAGTTGAGTGTAGCATTTTCATTGAGAAGACCTAGGAAATAAATCACCACTGATAATTGGGCAAGTTATAGCTTCTGAATTATTAGTCTCAGGCCATTCACTTTATTATATGTTACAGATTATAGAATTCCGTTTATACAGTACCTCTTCCTGGCTCACGACAGAGTCTTCTGGTTGCTCTAGGAGTGGCATGAGAAGCAACGAAAGGTGTTAGCCAACAATTGTGAGAGACAAGCACTCAGTATCAATGAGGCTCAGGCCCAAAAAAGCAGTTCTGGCAGGCACCCTTCCGCATCCCGACAGTCCCAACATCCAGCCTAAAACAACGCTCATCCTCATGCTATCACAGTCTTCATCCAAAACCGGAGATACTGTTAGGTGGGTAGCCAACAACCGTGCCTCACTCTACTAGTGCACTTTAGTTTTGGTTATCGATTATAAGTCTGTCCTTTCTCTTTGTCGCCTATAGCATGCTTTCCCCTTGTTTTAGTTATTCTACTGACAGCTCTTCTAGACCCCTTTCTGAAAATAGGCAGACAATGGATTGAAAAGAAAAAAAAACAATCTTAACTTTTCTACCACATGTTTAGGAAGTAACCTTTGAAAATGGGAGTTTCAGGATCCGTCGTTATGTGTTAAGTGAAAGGAGCAAAGATGTGTGAAAAATAACAGACATAAAATGATCTTAAAATTCTTAGTATTCATACGATTTCGTTTTAAAGAGAAACTACCCAAAATTATATTTTACTTTGGCTTGAGTGAATATGAACCCAAGGTATGGTGAATTGGTTCAGAAGTATATTGAGATGCAGGCTACTCAAGATGGGAAGAAAAATCTTTCATGGGTAATCTAAGATGTGGTATTAAAACGTGTGTCACAGAAGATCACTATTAAGAAGGAAGACAAAAACGCTGAATAACTGGAGCTTTGTTAAAAGTGAAAGAAGGAGGAAAGCACAGCAAGTGCACAGGCATGAGGTGGGAGGAAGCTTGGAGTTCTTGAAGAGTGGCCCTATGATCTGAATGTGTTCCCCCAAATTCATGTGTTGGAAACTTATTCCCCAATGCAACAGTGTTGGGAGATGGGACCTTTTGGAAGTTGCTTGGAACAGATTAACGCTGACATAAAGAGGATTTGTGGCCAGGCATGGTTGTGGTCACTCACACCTGTAATCTCAGCACTCTGGGAGGACAAGGTGGAAGATCCTTTGAGTCTGGGTGTTAGAGACCAGCCTGGGCAACATGGTGAAACCCTGTCTCTACAAAAAATACAAAAATTAGCTGGGAGTGGTTGTGTGCATCTACAGTCCCAGTTACGGGGGAGGATGGAGGATCATCTGACTGCAGGGAGGCTGAAGCTGCAGTGAGCTGTGATTGTACCATGGCACTCTGGCCTAGGTGACAGAATGAAACCTTGTCTCAGAAAGAAAAAAAAAAAGGACTTGCTGGACAGTGGGTTCATCTCTTCTGCTCTTCTGCCATGTGGGGACACATTCCCTCTTTTGCCCTTTTGCCTTTCACCACCTGAGGATGCAGCAAGAAAGCTCTCACCAGATGCTGGTGCCTTGATCCTGAACATTTCAGCCTCTGGAATTGTGAGAGAATAAATTTCTGGTCTTTATAAATTACCCTGTCTCAGGTATTCTGTTATAGCAGCACAAAACAGACTGAGACAAGTGGCTAACAGAATAAGACAAGGATCCAGTGTGGCTGGATGTTTAGAAATGGCGAATAACTACTCTAAGAATAGAAATATATTCTACAGCTTTCCACCAAGCAAAGGAAAAAGAAGAAAACTGGGAAGGCTTCATTAAAAAAAAATAGAACCCAAGAAAACAGGAAAAAGCAGAGGAAAAAAGAGCAAATAGAAAATAAAGTGGTAGGAATGATTACATAAGTTATCATAATAAATTTAAATGTATTACACCCATCAATTAAAAGATGGATTATCAGTTTGGAATAATAGGAATGCAATATCCATCATGTGCTGCTTGCATAGTCCCACTTAAAACCATAAGAAAAGGCTTAAAATAAAAGAATGGAAAAGCATAGTCTTGCAGTTACTCACCAAAAGAAAGCTAGGATGCAATATTAGTATTATGCAAACCAGAATTTGAACAAATACATTTAGGCAGGATATAAAGGGATGTTATAATTAATAGATCCTTGGTCATTTCAAAATTATTAGTGATACAATTTATTGACCAGTTTTATAATGGCCACCAGTTCACTACTTCTATTCCTGAAAAATATTATGTAGCTGTTCATAAACTTTTAAAAAGTTATTTTCTGTTAAAATAAACTAAAAATAAATAACACATTTATGTATAAGGAATGTTACAAAAGAATAATCTATCAAAACTATAGTATAACCATAGGTTATGTTATATATTATATACTATAACTTGTAGGCACCTAAAAACATAGCCTCAAATGCATAAAGCAAAAACAGAAATATAAGGAAAAACAAATCTATAATTACAGAGAAAGATTTTAAGTTGCCTTCGTTAGGCACTGATAGGCCAAAAAGGCAAAAATGATGAAAGCTATAGAGTGTATCATAGCAATAGTAATCACTGTTCATGAACTCTATCATCTTTCTTCTAACAATTTGGAAACATTGCCATGTTTATTTTTACTTTATAATGGAAAGAAAATATTTCACATCTTTACATTCCAAATGGGAAATAGAAGCTAGAAGACGCAAAGAAACTTGGTCAAGGCCACTTGATCACTGGCTGAAAACAAACTTTTCTGATTCATGACTTTTTCTGCACTTGAATGTTCTCTTTTCTGTGTATCTTCCCAGTCTACATTCCTTGGGTATTTCCCCCAATGTCGAAGGGGAAGAGTGGTATATTAACTGCTCCCTAAGCACTGGCCCTATGTGACAATGGGCAAGTCACGTATGTTCTCTGAGACTGTTTCCTTAAATATTAAATCCAAGGTTTGGGCTTAAGAATTTCTGTTCTGTCTTGTTTCGCTTATATCTTAGAATGCTGTAATTCTTGCCCCCAACATCTATGGACAAGAACTTCAGACTTAGATCTCAGTCTTGTTTCCCCAGATAGGCCTTACCAAGAAAAGTGTTTTCGAAACAATTGGCCATTCTAGTCTGGAAAGATATACGTTTCTTGAAATGCCAGGTACTGATTAAGTGCTCTGTAAGGCAGGAAACACTATTGTCTTCATTTTATAGATGAGAAAGAATGACCTCAACAAGGTAAAACAACTTGCTCCAATCATAAATATAGCTGGACAGTGGCAGAACTGGATCAGGTCCCAGCTGCGTCTGATACCACAGCCATGGCTCTTAATTACTGTGCTTGAGAAAGACCACAGTAAATGGCCCCACTGACCATATTTCAGCAGAACTGTTTCTTTTACTTATGTTAGTTATTTTACTTTTTTTAAGACACAGGGCCTTGCTTTGCCACCCAGCTGTAATGCAATGGTGCTATTATAGCTCACTGCAGTCTTGAACTCCTGAGCTCAAGCAATCTGCCAGCTTCAGCCTCCTGAATAGCTGGGGCTACAGGCCCACACCAATGACCGACTGATTTAAAAAAAAAATTTGAGATGTAATCTTGCTGTGCTGCCCAGGCTGGTTTCAAACTCCTAGACTCAAGCCATCACTCAAGTGATCCTCCTGTCTCAGGCTCCAAGTAGCTTGGATTACAGGTATGAGTCACTGTTCCAGGCGAGAAGAGCTGTTTCTCATGGCATATTCACCATCCAGATGAATTCTTGACTATCCACACAGCAATGGGGCACAAAAGAAGATGGATGTTTTAAAACTATGTTCAAGCCCAACCTCAAATTTGTCCATGTCATTTGACCTTCTCTCTGAACACACATAGAATTGCCAAGTGGTTGGCAAACTTACTTGGTTGGCACTGCAGCTTTTTTCCCTGGTTGCCTCTCTAAGGCTATGATTCTGGCAATAATTTACAGAATGATGGAAGAGAAAGGAGACTATAATAAAAGCCCAAATGTTAGGGCCTACATGTTGGATATTGTCCTTGGGAACATACAGAGATTAAGTGTTCACAATTTTGACCATCAACCCTGAGGGAATTATTACCCTCTCACCAAACCCCGGATCCAGTGAGGATGGAGATACCACCTCTTTTTTCCTGACACCCTTTGGCAAGAGTCAGAAAGGTTTCTCAGGACCCCAGGATTGTAGGGAAGTTAATGTTTACAGACCCCCCTAGGTTGCTGCTAGAATTTTTGGTATCTTTCAGTAAGTTAGGAAAAGACAGCCTTCCCAATTAAGAATTAGAAAAAGTCAGTCCCCAAGCTAGATTATCTGATAAAAGTAATGGCAAAAACAGCAATTACTTTTGTACCACTCTAATAATTGCCATAGCAATAACAACTACCACCACTATTTACTGAGTGCCAACTACATGTTAGGCACTGTCCTTGGGAGCTCAGAGATTATGAAATGAGCCAATCCGTGGAACTCATTTTCTCGTGCCATCCATCTGGATGTTGATGAGTTTCTACTCCAAATCTCCTTTTCATTGTGCATGATTAATACTGAGCAGTTCTTTCTGACAAAAGCTTGGCGAAAGACTTAGCTAGTTCCTGAGGCAATTGACGAAACCTTAGGAAGCCTCCACCACTGGCATGGGAGGAAGCTTGCCTTCCCGTTTGCTAAAGAGTAACTTCATTCATTCATTTATTCAATCACTTTATCGAGGTATCAGCATATAATAAATCACATGTAAGTATACGATTTGGTAAGTTTCAACATATGTATATACCCATGAAAGCATCAACATAATCAAGATAGCAAATGTACCTATCACCCCCAGAACTCTCCTCGATCCTTCTGTCGTTCCTCCCTCTCATTTCCCCATCCCCAAGTAAGCATTGATCTGCTTTCTGTCACTATAGATTAGTTTGTATTTTCTAGAGTTTTATATAAATGAAATCACATAGTGTGTACTATTTTGCCTGGCTTCTTTCATTTGGAATAATGATTCTCAGACTCTGATTCACTTTGCATAGATCAACAGTTCATTCACTTTTCCTGTAAAGTAGTAGTATACTACATGGATATAATACAATATGTTTATCCATTTACCTGTGGATAGACTTTTGAGTTATTTCCAGTTTTTGACTATGGAAAAGAAAACTAACAGCAGCCACTTTAAAAACCCCAAAAGTTTAAAGCATTGTTTCATTTAATTCTCACACCAATGCTGTAGTTAAGTACTGACATCCTTATTTTTCAGAAGATGAGATGAAAGTTTGGGAAGGTGAATTAACTTGGCCAATGTTGGAAAGCAGCACAGCTCAAATTTGAACACAGAGCTATTTATCATCAAAGCTTAGACTCTCAAACACTTATGAGCCCAGAAGGATAGGTATTCAAAAGACAGAAGTTATCGGAGGCCAGCACAAAGCCTGATGCCTGCATGGGTCTTCCATGAGACACTTTCTACATCTACCTGTGTATGGCTCCAGGCCACCTAAAGCAACATATAAAGACTGGTGTTGGAAAGCTCCAGTTTTTGATTGGACCTGGAAAACTGCTATATTGAAATCACACCTATACTAACAGCTTGCACATATGGGTACTTAATAAACAACTGTTGAACAAATAAATGGCTGAATGCACAAATGAATGAATAAATGAATGCACAGGCAGATAAATAGACTGAGGAAGGAAGTTAGTTACTTGCTGATTTGGTGGTGGATTAATCCAATCATCCCATGAAATTACTCAAAATATCTCCTGCGTCATAAGGCAGAGGAGATCATCTTGATACTACATCAACTCTCACACCAGGCTACAGTGTAGACTGCCCAGTCAGCAGAAAGGGTGTACAGCTGTGAATTTATGCAGGAAGTCTAAGTAAGGGGTCAAGTCTGAATCTTTAGGACCCCAGAGTGAATTTACTGTAAAGGTTGGAGATATCTGTCTTGAAAGCTAGAACTCCAATTGCAGGTCTCTCTTCCTGTATTTGCAAATGAGCCTTGGCCTCTCCAGGCCTCATAATCTGCATGCGAGCCTTGACAAGTCCCTGCTGGTGGAATCTGGCCATGTTGCTGCTGACTTCATCTGGCAGAGGCCCTAAAGCCTGGGAACCCGGGTTCTAGTCCCAACTCTGAGAGCTCCATTGAAAACAAGTTTATTAACGCAGTTTTATTGAAAGCTGCACACACAGGCATATTTCCCATTGCCATCTGATGACATCAGTGTATTTCTGGAGCCAAGATAAATACAGCATTCTTCATGTGACTAGCTTCCCGAGAAGAGTGAGGTGGACTGCTTTGAAGCCTCCTCCTGCCCTGCCCCCTTCTTCCCTCCCTTCCCAACTCATCTCTCGAACTGCACTGAAAACACCGAGGTGAGTTACAGTGAAGGCTAACTAGGAGATGCAGCTTAGGGGGAATTTAATCCAATTCAGTTGGAGAGACATGCATCTCCCTGTACCATGAAATTCCATTTTGATCTCAGCATGTGCTGATGGAGTAATGAAATAGAGACAACACTCTGCAAATGGCTGGTGAGTCTAATGATGGTTTTTATGGGGGTTTTAGAAGGGCTATTAGATTGTGCATTCCTTTCCTATAAGGCAAAACCACCCAGCAGACCTTGGGAGATGAACCATTTTGTCATTCTTCTCTCCCTTCCCCCAGCATCTGCCAGCCTTTGTCCCTCCTGGTATAAATAGCTTCACACATAAAAGAGCAAACCGTCAGTAGCCTGAAAGCTAACGGTAAAGCTGGACGCCTGGCACTGTGGCCCCAGCCGGATGGTGGTGAGTCACAGCTGTATAATTCACGGTCCTGCAGTGAAAAGGATCAGCGCATGCTCTAGGTTAACAGGCCAGAAAGGGAGCTGAAGAAACAGGGCCAGTGAAAGACTTTTAAAAGCATCTTGAGTTTTCCTTTAACAATCAGCCTTGTATTTGGGTGATATCCAGGGCATGCCAGTCAAAGGCAAAAAGACAGGAATGGGATCAGGTAGCTTCTGGGGCACACCCTTCATCAGTATCTGCACGCAAATCTGCTTCAGTGTCTTGGAGATTCAAATAATGATTCTGATGAGGACAACAGCTACCATTTGCTGAGGACCTATTTTGTGTCGGCTTTCTCCTAGGATCCTTACAAAGATGAATCACCTCTTCTCTGTTAGCTACTTTAGACTTGGGCAGAAGCATCCCTGTGTTACAGCTAAGAAAACTGATGCTCGAGATGCCCAAGGTTACAGAGTTAAGTGACAGAGTCAAGATGTGGCCTCATCTATTCCTCGCAATGTGGCTTTTCCATTAGCCAACAGTAAGGGCTCTCAAGCTTTGTCATGCACGAGAAACACCTAAAAGCTCTGTTGAAACAGATTGCTGGGCTCCATCTTCAGAGTTCTGGTTTATTTGGTCTGGGGCAAGTCCCAAGAGTCTACATTTAATATGTTCCCAGGTGATACTAGTGCTACTGGCATGGGAACCTCATTTTGAAAATCACCAGACGAGGCAGACCAAATCTGGGTAATCAAGCCATCATTCCATGTAACGACCCAGCTCAAATGTCACTTCTGCAGAGAGACTTTTCTTAGCCATCCAATATAAAGTAGATAGATTCTCTAAATCAGGGGTCTGTGTTTCAAATCAGTCCCCCTTCCTGTTTTTGTAAGTAAAGTTTTATTGTCACATGGCCATGCCCATTTGTTCACCTATTGTCCGTGCCTGCTTTCACATTACAACATCAGAGTTGGGTATTTGCCACTGAGAATGTATAATCCATGAAGCCTATATTTACTATCTAGATCTTTACAGACAAAGCCTGTCAACTCCTTGCTCTAGATCATATCACCCTTTCTTATTGCTTTGTTAATAGACATCAGTCTCTGAATGTGTCTTGTTATTCAGCTATTAAGTTGTCTGTCAGCTCCACAAAGGCAGAAGTACTTGTTTTTCTATTCACAGCTGTCCCCTAGTGCCTAGGAAAGTACTTGGCATATAGTTGGCACTCAATAAATATTTGCTGAATGAATGTCACCACTGAGTGCCCAGGTACGTGACGCTGTCTGTACCAGTAACATGAGAGCCCCTGGAGGAAGTACAGTAAAGCCAGGGTAAGAGAGTGAGATAAGGATAAACAGAGATTTGTCGATAGGGAAACAAATCTTTGAAGCAAGGCCATGCTGCTTCCTGCAGTGCTGGGGAAACTGGAGGTGGGGAAAAGATGAATTCCTTAGTCACCAAGGTCAACTTCAGATTAGGAGAAATTTCCCATCCCTAAGAATGAAAGAGCCTGTGTGACTCATGCTGCTCCCCTCCTCCAACTCACACCAAGTCTGCTCTCTTGGATCTGATTCCCCGAGTGGAGCAATGTGCACGCTCTTTACTGTGCATGAGGAAAGGGTGGAGAAGGAAGAGCCTACACGGCACCGGAATCAGACAAATGGCCAGTTTAAGTCCCGTCTTTGTCCCTCGCTGACTGTGGCATCTTGGTCAAGTTTCTGATCCTGTGAGCCTCAATGATTTCAACGGAGAAATAGAAGATTTTGTACCAAGGATTAAATGGGATTGTTTATTCATGCAAACCCTGTTTATTAAATGGCTAGTATGTGCCTAGCATTATTTTTGGTACTGAGCATAGAGTGGTGAATAAGACAATGTCCGTCTCTAACAGACTCACATTTTGGAAGGTAGTACGGACATAAATAAATGTAAGTAGAGTACTAGCTATGAATTTAACATATGGAAGATGTTACCTCTGTAGTCAAATGGGGGCTCTCTGTTGCCCTATCTGCACTTGGGGCAGAAACATCAAGGGGATGGATGATCAAGCGCCTGCAATTTCCCAGGGGCAAGCAAGGTAGTAGGACTGTCCTGCCTTCATGTCCAGGGATGTCTTGGCAAGCACTGAGCACTGCATCGGCTCCATTCATTTCTCCCCAGTCTTCCAACATTCTCCCCAAATTCTTTGTGCACAAAGTTGGTACTGATTTTATTTCACTTCTGAGTTTCACTCAAATGAATACATTAACTTCTGTAACAAATGAGATCTCTGCATAGTAGGCTTCTTCAGTAGCAGCTCAAATACTGCCTCCCCAGAGATGCTGGACCTGACCCATCGGGCTAAATCAGCCAATCCCCCCAGCACCCTGCTTCACATCAATGATCTCAGAAGCTGTTTATTTTTGTTTTGTTTTGTTTTTATAGGATTCATTACGTGAGAAGCAACTTGTAAAGCACCCAGGAAAATATCTGACACATGTAAGAGTTTTCTAAATATTTACATCCCTATTCTTAATATCACTATGTTTTTCTAAAAAAATCACAACCTGAAATTATCTTATTTATTTGTTTTCTAATTATTTTCTTTACTCTTCACATAACTGCAGTGCAGCAGAAACCTTAAGTCTCTTGTTTATTGTTTTGTCCCCAGTGCCCAGAACACTGCCTGACACACAGTAGGCGTAAAATAAATATCCTTAAATAGGTGAATGAGTAAACAAAAAAAGCCCAATGGTAATTTCCTTTTCACCCAATTTTCTAGCATGCTCTCTCATTCATTCCTTGGACTCTCACAGGGAAAATCAATCGGAATGCTGCCAAGAAGCCCATAGCCAAACCACTAGAGACAGGTACTAACAAGGTTCCAACTGGCACAGAGGCCAAATCAAGGAGCCCCTGCTGACCTGTTGATCCCCTAAGGGAGAAGTGTAGAATATTGTTTGTGGGAAGACTCCCTTTGCACTCTGAGAAGCCTACAGAAAATTCCCCAAGGACTCATTCCTCCCAGGTCTGAGGACTGTGATGTTACAGGAGATCTCAGGCACCAAGGAAGGTGGGTGGCAGAGCTCAGTACTTCAGCAGATAGTCCCAAAGCCTGCTTGGGGCATTAGAGATTTCAGAATCAAAAGGCTCCATCTGGGGCCCTGAATAACTTCTTCAGGCTCCACAGAGCCAGAGAACTTCACTGGGACAAACTTTTATCTTTATAACAATCCTGCAGCAGAAGGCCTGGGAAACAGAAAGGTTCCTATATTGGCAGAATTCAAAATTACTTTATGAAAACCTTTTGAGAAGGCTGAGAAGGACTCTAGGATTCCTACAAACCCTATGCTTAACCCGCCTTCTCCATCTCCATGTAACCTTCCTCTTTCCCGGAAGCCAAACGTTCCTTCTGCTCCTCTTTGAGCTGGCTCAGGGCAATAGTCATTAGTTAGTCACACACTATACTATTTCACAAGAAAGGTGGGAAGGAAACAACTGACATATTGAGCAACTTCTATGTAAAGACAGAGGGCCAGGAGCATTATAAGCACTCTCTCATCCGTGGCCAGATCAGCCCTGTGATCTCCAGGTCTAATAGTACTGGCTCCAAAGTCAGGTTGTCTGAGATTGTACCTGTCTCTGCTACTCACTAGCTGTGTGATCTTGGGCAAGTTATTTAACTTCTCTGAGCCTTGCTTTACTCACCCTACAGTGAAGACAGGAAGAGTAATGACTAAATAAGGTCGGTTGAGTATTAAACGAGATAACGCAAGCAAAGTGTTAAAAAGGATGGTGGGTCCATAGCAAGTGTTCAATGAGAGTTTAATAACTTTTCCATCATCATTGTCAT
The DNA here is from genome assembly GCF_006542625.1 of Nomascus leucogenys. NCBI lineage: Eukaryota > Metazoa > Chordata > Mammalia > Primates > Hylobatidae > Nomascus > Nomascus leucogenys. The sequence continues at coordinate 76,335,589 of NC_044401.1, read as the reverse complement.
CTTCATCAAGAGGAAACTGAGGGTCCCAGAGATTTAACAACTTTACTGTGGTCAGAAAGTGGTGGAGTAGTAGAGAGATTTGCCTGATTCCAGCAGCAAGGCTCTTCCCGCTGGACCATGCTGTTTCCTCCTCATGCCATGGCTCCCACTGGGCTCCTGAGATTCGGATTGGGACATAAATGGTGCCTGGGTTTGGATACACAGTGGGCTTCTGCCAGACCCACTGCTCCTTCCACCCTGCTCTAGACCCAGAGACTTGGAGCTGGTGGAGCTGCCTCAGGTTTGCTAAGTGCAGCCCTTGGCAAGATGTCACCCTCTCTGGCCTTTCACAACCTAAGCAAACTCTGAAGCAGTTGGGATGGTTAGGGGAATCTGCTTAGAATACAAATCTTTAGGAGCAGCTGAGGGAACAGAAATAATTGATATGGAATAATCCTTTATGTTGAAAATAATGCCACAGGCTTTTATCTCTTCAGTGTGATGCGACCTGAACATTTCTGCTTCTACAGAGGACCCCTGTCGTCGGCCTATCTCTTAACAAATGTTTGCTGGGTGCTGGCCATGTGTCAGGCACTGTGCCAGGTGCTGGGAGGATTCCTAAACAACAAAGCATGCAAGATTCCTGCCCTCCTGGACCTTAAAGGAAAGTAGGGAAGCCAAACATTAAATAAATAACTATACCAATAAGTATCTAATTACAAGTTTTCTAAGTGTTAATAACAAAAATTGCTGGGTTTGCTACAAAGCATGTAACTGAGAACCTAATCTTGTGTTAGGGGCTAGCCAAAGTAGTTCTTTGAGGAGATACATTTAATCTGACACCTGATGGATGAGTAATAGTCACTAAAATGAAAGCCAAATAAAGAATTTTACACACTCCCAAAAGAGATATTTTACAGCTTTACAGGGCTCAAATCCAACTAATTCATACCCCTGTCTCTGGGTAGTACTGGACATTCTATTTTACCACTTATGAGACAATGCTTTGGAAAGCCAAAAACTAGGCAATCACACTTGGCATCTACTCTTCATCCTTCCTGAGACAGTTTGAAGTGAAAGTTGAGTGTTCTGGATGATGAATCGAATTGCAACTTATTCTGTGCTAAAACATAGTTATGGTCAAGGTAAAATTACTAACCTTTGGAGATATTCATATTTGAGAACCCTCCATGAACACTTGGGAGTATCCAAAACATCAATGAAAAAGTCATCTACTCAGGAGAAGCAATCTGATGGCCTCTTCAGAGTTTCATGGAGCAGCAAGGAGGAGAACTAATATAAAATCCACATGTATCCAATGAAAACTATCCACCCACAGGACATAACAGTTATGACCTTCCTGGAGGGTAGTGTAGCATCATGAATCTAAAACCTTAGAGAAGCTTACACATGACCACTACACCTCCAGAAATTAAGCTTATGGAGAGGAGCAGGCACATGCATAAAATGCATAAAGTTAGCTGCTGCTGTCTTGTAATATAGAGGAAAGCCACCAATAAATGCAAGTGGTCAAAACTAAACCCTCAGCTCCATGGTGCTCAATGATGGTACTCTTGGCATTTGGGATGGGTCCATTCTCCTTTGCGCAGGATCATCTGGTACTTTTTGGGATGCTTAGCATCTCAAGGCCCCATGCATAGGCTAGTGGAGTCCTCTAGCCATTTAGACAGTAACTGCCCTCTCCCAAACATACATTTCCAAATGCCCTCTAGGGGTAGTGGTATCACTCCAGGTTACAACCTACCAACAGAAAACTATCAAACCATTACAAAGGATAATCCAGATCAAAATATACTGATGCAGAAAAATGTTCACAATATATGGCCTAGAAAAGACAGCTCAGGATAAGTGGAGAGCATCATCACGTTTTTGTCCAAATCAAAGCAGAAATATACTTCTACACACATAGAAACTTGAATATACAGGTTGATATGGTTTGGCTGTGTCCCCACCCAAATCTCATCTTGAATTCCCATGTGTTGTGGGAGGTACGCAGTGGGAGGTAACTGAATCATTGGGGCAGGTCTTTCCCATGATGGCCTTGTGATAGTAAGTCTCACGAGATCTGATGGTTACTATAAGGGAGAGTTTTCCTGCACAAGCTCTCTTTGCTTGCTGCCATCCATGTAAGACATGACTTGTTCCTCCTTGCTTTCTGCCATCATTGTGAGGCCTCCCCAGCCATGTGGAACTGTAAGTCCAGTTAAACCTCTTTCTTTTGTAAATTGTCTATTCTTGGGTATGTCTTTATCAGTAGTGTGAAAACAGACTAATACACAGGCAAAAAGGTTGAAACACAATTTTCCTTGGTTGGTGGAATTATGAGTGATTTTCATTTGCTTTCCTGGATGTCTCACATTTTTTCTTTTTCTTTTTTAATGAACAAGTCTTCCTTTTATAAAAGATGAAAAAGTTATTTTTGGTTTAGAGAACAAAAAGGTGACTCTCCACGGCCAGCTGGTCATGCAGTTCCAGTTCTCATTTTGATTTAGTGAAGATGGCAGGATCTGCCTCAGGGATCTCCTCAAGCAGCGTGGGATCCCCACTTACTCACTCTGCTGAATATTCGACCATATTACAAGGCAGCAACTGTTCTAAGCTGGAACCAGAGCATGGTAGGTGCTCAATAAATACTTGCTAAATTGAGTCATCCTTTTTTGTCTTGATTGGGCCAGAATTCTGCTGAGATATCCTCCAGTGTTTAACATCACTTTCACCCAGTGGTTCTCCTATTCCCCAGGAACATTGGGTAATGTCTGGAGACATGTTTGGTTGCCTCAAATGGGAAGTGCTTTTGGTATCTAGTGGGTAGAGGCCAGGGATGCTGCTAAGCATCCTACACAATGCAGAGGACAGTCACCACAGAAAAGAATTATCCTGTCCAAAATGTCAATAGTGCTGAGGCTGAGAAATCCTCTTCACCATTTGCCCTTCTTATAGCTTGTTAATTATTTTCTAAGTTCTTATTTTAATATTATCTACTGTAAATGTATCATCCTAGCACCTCAAAGAGATAGAGTATACACTATTCACTGTTTGAGTTTGAAATGAAATTGAAGCCTTAAGAATGTCTTCAGACCAGGCGTGGTGGCCCATCCTGTTATCTCAGCACTTCGGGAGAACTGCTTGAGGTCAGGAGTTCAAGACCAGCCTGGGCAACATAGTGAGACCCCCCCTTCTGTATAAAAAATACAAAAATTAGCTGGCTGTGGCAGCATGTGCCTGAAGTCCCAGCTACTTAGGACTGAGGCAAGAGGATTCCCTTGAGCCCAGGAGTTCAAGGTTGCAGTGAGCTATGATCGTACCACTGCACTCCAGCCTGGGTGGCAGCAAAACCCTGTCTCTTAAAAAATAAAAATTAAAAAAAATAAAAAAAGACTTCAGATGGTCAACTAGGGGCAGATTCCAGCCCTCTGTTCTGCTACCATTAAACACCTTATTTGGAGTGAGCAGAGGCAAAGGATCTGAACAACTTCTCTGATTAGTTTTCAGTTCAGTCATTAGAGATCACAAGATAAATGCCTTTCTGTTCTGGCATCATCTGTTATATTTATTATTTTCCCACTATTTTTAAAAGGTTGGGTTTTACAGCTAGCGAATTTTTATGAAATTAAATGCCCATATTCAAGAACACTTCCCTAAAAGGGAGGGGACTTTCGTTTGCATTTTATTCAATTGAAGGCATTTCTCAGGAGAAATAAAACAATAAAGAGTATCACCTGAAGGGATATTACCAACCTATGACCTGGGAGTGAAATGAAAGGTTTCTAACAAAAATAAAAGTACATTACTCTCAACCCTAACTAGTCTTTAATATTTTTGCCTCCAGGACAAAGCATTTTTACGCTCACTATAATTTCTCTTGATATAAAAATAGACTTTCTCAGACAGCTAATATGATATTAAACATCAGAATTTTTATTAGTGAAGGGCATTTAGGAACTCAATTTTTTCTTACAGCATACAGCTTTCTAAAAAAAAAAAACCTTTAAATTCAAAAACAGTGCTATACGTAATAGACTTTAAAAGATCTTCCAATTTAAAAATTTGAAGCCCATTTCTTACATGCAGTATGACCCCTTCAAACACCATTAATATACATGCATATTTTATTAGGTGCTATAGAATTCTTAAAATAACTTGAGAAGATTTTCTCTCTCTGCAGAGCTATTTCCTTTTCTAATCATTCGTGTCATAAAGATTTGAGTAGGTGTAGGAAATAGGGAAAACCATCCAAAGAATAACAGAATTATTAGAGATAGTACTTAATTCAAACCACTTGTTCAATGGCACTAATCATTTTCTTTCAAAACAAATCGAAGAAATTTCAGATTTATGCTTCCCAAAGATTCATTTTGGATGAGTCAAGGGACCTCCAAAAATACCATTAGCACTCACTTTTGAAATCATAAATTTAATCAAAACCCTACCTCTGCAATTGTCTTTTTTCTTGGGTCAATATGAGTAGAAAGTTTTCTCTGAATCTGCATTTCATAGAATGACATTTAATGATCTTAGAGAAAACTCTGTTTAAGCAGGAAACTGACAAAAGCTTAACTCTGGAAAATTCAGAGCCCAATTTAGCAAGCAGCAACATCCTTCAGGTAAACAAAAGAAAGATGGGCTGCTTAAAGCAGAAGTTGTTGGAAATAAGGTTAGCAAGAAAATGAAACAAGCTCCCAGGTGTATCTAGGTATGAAAACACACTGTTCAAGTACTGGTGGTAGAAGGGCAATGTCAAACAAAGTTATGCAGTCAGCCACTACCTCTCTGAGTGTCTAAACAAACTCAATCAAACACTCTCATTCTTCTTAAACTAATTATTTAATATTAAAATCTTTACTAAAACAGAAGATATAACCTCAACTCACAAACTGGGAGAAAGCACTCATTTCTTCCTGTTAATAATCCAACAGAGAATTGCCTTCAATTCTCATGGAGATTATTTTCTGGAAGTGTTTCTATTCTAAGACATTTTCTCCCCTGTCGTAAGAATTAGAACAGAGATCACAAAATGGAAGTGCCTGTAGGTTTCAGGAAGGTAACACAAAAGAATAAAAAGGACTTTGTAGAGACGGGAATGATTTGCTATAACCAAGTTTTGTTTTGTCTAAAAGGAATGGCCATCAATCAACTCCAACCAATTATATCCTTACAGGAATGAGATTCCAGATCTTCAAAATTTCAAGACATAAACTTTTACATGAAAAAATCTCTAATTTTGAAGTATTAGTAGCTAATTAAATTTTAAAACAATACCCTGCTGGCTAAACAAATCCTACCTGTGTCCCTGATTTCATCTGCCAATTTGCAACTTCAAAATTAGAAGAAAATGAGCTATGGCTAATTAGTGAGTTTATATTAGTATCACTACTCTTAAGTCATGGGTGAATTCTTGGGTTCTCCTTTATTATAAATAATTTTCTCTCTCCAGTCTATCATTGATGGGCATTTAGGTTCATACCACGTCTTTACTATTATGAATAGTGCTGCAATGAACATACGTGTGCATGTGTCTTTATAATAGAATGATTTATATTCCTTTAGGTATATAACCAGTAATGGGATTGCTGGGTCAAATGGTATTAATGTTTTTAGGTCTTTGAGGAATTGTCACACTGTCTTCCACAATGGCTGAACTCATTTATGCTCCCACCAGCAATGTATAAGCGTTCCTTTAAGTAACTGTTCATGTCCTTTGCCCGCTTTTTAATGGGGTTGTTTGGTTTTTCTTGTAAATTTGTTTAAGTTCCTTGTAGAGTCTAGCTATTAGAATCATATACACAATGGAATACTATGCAGCCATAAAAAAGTACAATATCATATCCTTTGGAGGAACATGCATAGAGTTGGAGGCCATTACCCTTAGCAAACTAATGGAGAAACAAAACCAAATACTGCATGTTCTCATGCAGTGGGAGCTAAATGATGAGAACACGTGGACACGTAGTGGGGAACAACACACACTGGGCCCTATCAGAGAGTGAAGGCTGGGAGGAGGGAGAGGGTCAGGAAAAATAACTAATGGGTACTAGGCTTAATATCTGGGTGATGAAATGATCTGTGCAACAAACTCCCATGACACCAGTCTACCTGTGTGACAAACTTGCACATGTACCCATGAACTGAAAATAAAGTTAAAAAAAAAAAGCTAAAAAAAAAAAAAAAAGATTTTCCCTAAAAGCATTATCACACCTAAAGTTTCCAAGTTAAAATTTCAAGGGCTGACGGCCGGGTGTGGTGGCTCACGCCTGTAATACCAGCACTTTGGGAGGCCAACACGGGTGGATCATGAGGCCAGGAGATCGAGACCGTCCTGGCTAACATGGTGAAACCCCATCTCTACTAAAAATACAAAAAAAATTAGCTGAGCGTGGTGGCAGGTGCCTGTAGTCCCAGCTACTCGGGAGGCTGAGGCAGGAGAATGGCGTGAACCCGGGAGGCAGAGTTTGCAGTGAGCCAAGATCGTGCCACTGTACTCCAGTCTGGGTGACAGAGCGAGAGTCCATCTCAAATAAATAAATAAATAAATAAATAAAACAAAAAAAAAATTTCAAGGGCTGTTTAAACTTTAAAACGTTTTTGTCAGACATAGAGAAGATGTCCTGAGAAAGAAATTTTATGTGTCAGAGGAAGTCGACAGTGGTCAAACACTTCAGATTCTGGCACTTCAGATTCTCACAGGAAACATCATGAAAATACCCAGCTTATAAAATAGCTTCTTAAATCACATGGGGCTGGTGGAGGAGAAAATTTTAAGTACCGAGAAATACAAGAGGCCGTATGTCACTGAGAAAAATGTGGTACACCTCTGAGACGTTTCTAGACAATCCTGGTAACAGTTAATAATGACAATACAGAATGAATTAGCAACGGATCACTCCTGGCTCAATTTCATTTCCCTTCCTCATTTTCCACTGGGGCCCCTGGCATCTTCAACATATTTAGCCCTACCACTTCTCTGAATCAGCAAAGTCTACTCTTCCTACAGAACTGGAATGAGGAAGGACCAGTAAGACAAAGTGAAACACCCAAACCACCAGCACGCTCCCATCCAGAATGGTACCTGTTCAGGCTTCAGACCCGGCGGGACCCAGGCATACTCTTCCAAAGCACAGCCTGAGTCATCATCTGAGGTCGAGTTTCTTTGAAAGTCAAACATGAGTTTGCTGATGGTCTTCTCCATCTCCAGTGGCATCACTGTCACCATGTGCTCCTCCTGGGGACACTTGCAGTGCAGACAGATCTTCCTGCAGGCAGTAAAGGTAGAAGATGAGAAAGAAGAAAAAACCTTTTCTTTTTTTTTTTTTCCCAAGAGCCTACCAGTCACTAGCCCTTGGATCCCAAACCATAAACACATTCCTTGGCAATGGGCATCAGGCAAAGGCATCGCGAGCAGTGTTTCAGAACATGCCTGTCTTTGCAGAGGGCGTGGTACACGCATGTGAAAACAGCATGAAAGGTCAGAGGCCACCAGGTAAGCATGCTAAGGGTGTTTACATGTGGACCCCAGCCTTCTCTTCTAAATCAATACCCCAAGAGGAATGGTAATGTAGTTTTTATTTTACTAAGTAGACCACTGGATATGGCCCATGACCACAATTTCCTTGACTGTAATAGCAATTAAATATACATAAAACATACGTTGACCAGAAATGTTACTTGTAGATTTAACAAATACTGACAACATACTGCTTTTATAAAAAGTTCCTAAGCCCTGGAAAATGGAGAAAATGGTTTTAAAAATGCAGGTAAAATGTTCTTTAAGAAGAAGAGCAAACATACATATTTTTTCTCATGAAACGTATCTGGCCCTAAGATCTCATAGGAAAGACAATTTCACCTCCATTAAAGATCCCTGTAGGTTTGGAATTCTAATTAGAAACCCAAATTTTCCCTATGTTGGTGGGGTTTTTTATATACAAGAAGATCATGCATGTGAATTATTTCAAAAGGTAGCAGCCAAAGATAAAGATCTCCCAAACTGAACATTTCTCTTTTAAGGTTACCATCTGTTCTCTTATCCATAGCTACAGAAATGATGAAGCAATAAATATGTTGATGTCAGCAACACAAAAGCATTTCTAGCTTCCACCAATAAAATAAAAAGAGAAAAAAAAAAGAATAGAGGAGGAAAATTTTAAGGAAATAAGTTATTCCATGTTCACTCTTTTTAAAAGTATCAGTTTCAGTAGCACCTTATAAAGGTGATAAAAGAGCCCAGAATTTTAATCCCCAGATGTGCCTGAAGGTTCTGATAACAGCTTTGTGAAGATACAATGTACATACCATAAAACTCACCATTTCAAAGTGTACAATTCATGGACTCTTAATACATTCAGAGCTGTGAATCATCACTAATTTTCATCCCCCCCCAAAAGACACCCCAGGAGCATTGGCAGTTATTTCCCATATCCCTCTGCCCCCAGGCTCTGACAACCACTAATCTATTTTCTGTCTCTATGGTTTTGCCTCTTTTGGACATTTCATATAAATGCAATCATACAATATGTGGTTCTTTTGAAGTTGGCTTCTTTCACCCAGAATGACTTTTCAAGGTTAATCCAAGTTATAGCATGTATCAATCCTTCATTCCCTTTTATTGTTGAATAATATGCCATTGTATAGATATACCACATTTTCATTGATCAGTTGTGGACATTTGGACTATTTTCACCTATGGCTTTTATGAATAATGATGCTCTGATTACTTATGTATAATTTTTTGTGTGGATATTTGTTTTGTTTTGTTTATTGAGACAGGTACTCATTGTTTCCCAGGATGGAGTGCAGTGATGCAATCATGGCTCACTGCAGCCTTGACCTCCTGGGTTCAAGCGATCCTCCTGTCTTAGCCTCCCAAGTAGCTGGGACCACACAGGTGCATGCCACCACGCCTGGCTTTTTTTTTTTTTTTTGAGACAGAGTCTTCCTCTGTCACCCAGGCTGGAGTGCAGTGGCACCATCTCAGCTCACTGCAACCTCTGGCCTCCCAGGTTCAAGCACTTCTCCTGCCTCAGCCTCCTGAGTAGCTGGGACTACAGGCACGCACCATCACACCCAGCTAATTTTTGTATTTTTAGTAGAGACGGGGTTTCACCATGTTGGCCAGGCTGGTCTTGAACTCCTGACCTCATGATCCACCCGCATCGGCCTCCCAAAGTGCTGGGATTACAGGCGTGAGCCACTGCCCTCAGTCAGATATATGTTTTTAATTTTTTTTTTTTTGAGATGGAGTCTCGCTCTGTCACCCAGACTGGAGTGCAGTGGCGTGATCTCGGCTCACTGCAAGCTCCACCTCCTGGGTTCATGCCATTCTCATGCCTCAGTCTCCTGAGTAGCTGGGACTACAGGTGCCTGCCACCATGCCTGGCTAATTTTTTGTATTTTTAGTAGAGACCAGGTTTCACCGTATTAGCCAGGATGGTCTTGATCTCCTGACCTCGTGATCCGCCCACCTTGGCCTCCCAAAGTGCTAGGATTACAGGCGTGAGCCACCACGCCTGGCCAAAGTTTTTTAATTCTTTTGGGTATATTCCTAGAAATGAAATTGCTAGGTCATGTGGCAACTTTAGATTTAACATTTTGAGGAACTCCCAAATTGTTTTCCAAAATATCTGCACCTTCGTACATTCCCACCATTGATGAATGAGCGTTCCATTTTCTCCACATTCTTGTCACATTTGTTATTGTCTGTCTTCTTTTATTGTAGCTACTATAGTGGGTATAAAGCAGTATTTAATTGTGGTTTTGATTTGCATTTCCCTAATGGCTAATGATGTTGAGTATCTTTTTATGTGCTTGTTATGTATCTTCTTAGAATAGAGACATGTCTATACAAATCCTTAGACCATTTTTTTCATTGGCTTGTGTTCTAATTGTTGAGTTATAAGCGTTCTTCACATATTTTCTGGATACAAGTCCTTTATTAGATATATGATAGGAACATTTTTTCTTCCATTTTGTGGACTGTCTTTTCACTTTCTTGATGACATCTGTTGAGCACAAAAGTTTTTAATTTCGATGAAGTCTAATTTTTTTGTTATTGCTGTTGCTTTTGTTTTTTAATCATTTCTAAGAAGCCATTGCATAACTCTGGTCATAAAGATGTATTCTTACATTTTAATTTAAGAGATGTATGGTTTTGGCTCTTACATTTAGGTCTATGGTCATTTTGAGTTAATTTTTGTATATGGCACTAAGTAGGAGTCCACCTTCATTCTCATGTGGCTATCCAGTTCTTTCAGCACTATTTATTGAAAAGAATAATCTTTCCTCATTGAATTGCCTTGGTACCCTTGTCAAAAAATCAACTGACCATAGCTGTAAGAGTTTATTCTGGACACTCGGTTCTATTCCAGTGGTCTGTATGTCTATCCTTGTGCCAGTACCACACTGTCTGGATGACTGCAGTTCTGCGGTAAGTTTTAAAATCATGAAGTATATATGAGTCATGCAATTTTTGTTCTTCTCTTAGAAAACTGTTTTGGCTCTTCTTCATCCCTTGCATTTGCATTCATAAAATATGGATTTCAGGATTAGTTTGTCAATTTGTGCAAAAAAAAAGCCAGCTAGAGTTTTGATAGAGATACACTGACTTTGTAGATCAATTTATTAATTTGAAGAGTATTGCCATTTTAATGATATTAAGTCTGCCAATCCATGAACACAGGCTACCTTTCCATTTATTTCAATCTAATTTCTTTCAATGATATTTTGTGGTTTTTAGGCACAAGGCTTGCACTTCTTTTGAGTTTATTCTTAAGTATTTTATTCTTTTTGATGCTATTGTAATTAGAATTGTTCTCAACTTCACTTTCAGATAGTTATTGTATAGAAACATAAACAATTTTTATATTGATGTTAAATCATACAATCTTGCTAAAATTATTAGTTGTATTAGTTTAGGTACTTGTGTGTGTGTGTGTGTGTGTGTGTGTGTGTGTGTATTCTTTAGAATTTTCTATATATAAGACCATATCATGTGCAAATAGAGAGTTTTACTTTTTCCTTTTCAATCTGACGTCTTTTATTTCTCTCTCATGTCTTATTGCCCTGGTTAGAACCTCCAGTACAATGTTCAACAGAAGTAGCAAAGGTGGACATCTTTGTCGTGTTCTTGATCTTAAGGGAAAGCACCGGTCTTTCAGCATTAAGTATTATGTTAGCCAGGAGTTATTTGTAGATGCCCTTTCTTAAGTAGAGGAAGTTCTCTTCTATGCTAGTTTGTTGTTTTTACCACAAAAGGGTGTTGGAGTTTGTCAAATGCATTTTCTGCACCTATCAAGATGATTAGTTATTTTATGTCTTTTTTCTATCAATGTGTTGTGCCTGAATTTCGACATAAAAATGTACTTGAAGAAACAAAATCAGTTTAGTCTAACCAAACTGATTTTGGCTTGTCAGATTCCCCCATTTTCTGCTTCTCATCAGATCAGAAATATACACAGACGGAATGCACACCTTGGATCTGGTTGGCATCTCCAAACTCAAAGAAGTTCTATCCAAACCCTGGTTGTTGCTTTTAAAAATAGTCAGAGCTCATTTGAACAGTAACTCTTTAATTAATCAGCTACTGCACAATGGTCAGGTCTGTTGGGAAACAGTCAGTTTATTTCTGCAAGAAATTTTTATGCCAGTTTATGACTTAAGGAAAAACAAGTTTCAGTGTGTTTAAGTAAGTTGACTAAGCTCTTTGGTGACTAACGCTTTTTACTAGAAAGTCATACTTGAACATCAAAATGTAGAAAACTTTTACTAAATTCAGTCCCAAAATATCCACCAATTAAACTCATTTATTCACATACTAATTATGCAGGGAAGAGCACACTAATGCTGGATGGACATGATTTAACGAACTGAGGCTCCAGGAGAAGGAATAAAGATAAGAAGAAAACAAAGGAGGAGTGCAGAATCAGATCCAAAATGAGCATCAACAAGTAGAAAGATAAACAGAAAAGAGAAGATGGGGAGGGCTGAGGCCCTATGTGGTCATTTAACAAATAACTCGAGGTGGATGGATCACTTGAGGCCAGGAGTTCGAGATCAGCCTGGCCAAATGGTGAAACCAGGTCTCCCAAAATACAAAAAAAAAAAAAAAAATCAGCCATGGGGCACTGTAGCCACTCAGGGTGGACCAGAGCTGAACCAGGAGGTTGCAGCGAGCCAGATTGCATCATCACCCACACAGAGCACACACACACACACACACACACACACACACACACACACACACTCTAAAACAAAAACAAAACAAAACAACAACAACAAAAACCCAAATAACTATCAAGCACTTACCATGTACCAAGGCCTGCTCCAGGTACTTGGGTACCCAACCAAGACAAAGATCCCTGCCCTCTTGGCCTACGTTCTCAGAGGGGAGAAACATACAATACACATAACAAGCCATTCAGTCACAAAATATATTAAAGGCAGCAAGTGCTACTGAAAACCAGAAAGAAGGAGGATATGGGAGGTCAGGATGGGGAGGGGACATACACCGAGCCATATGCCTGGCATTTGAGTTGCTTTATACCTTACATATAAGATCCCAGACTCTTCCATCAGTCCTCCCAGGAAAGAAAATATTATCTCCACCTCCCACAGAAGAAAACAAAGGCCCAGAGTGGTTAAGAGGCTTGTAAGCAGTTAAGCAACTGAACTATTCAGAGCAGTTGATCAACCCTAAATAGTGAGCAGAACACGGACTCAAACTAGGCTCTATCTGACCACTGAACCAAAAAGTTACTTATAGAAAATCTATCTGATTCCAACCACAGAATACCCTTTTGCTTCTGAACAACAACAGCAGCAGCAACAACAACAACAACAACAAAACCTCACACACGCACAAAAGCAAAACCAAGGAGGGGGGAAGAAAAGGAAAAAAAAAAACCCAAAACCCTAAATAGTAATGCAAAGCCACAAGGACCTTATCTGTTTTCCATGCTAGCTGCCTGCCTTCCACTTCTCATTTATAATTAACTGGCACTCCCATGGCAAGACATTTTTCTTTGTAAAGAATTTTCAACCTTTGAGTGATTCCATGACAACCTTTGATAATGGCTAATTTAATAACCTCCATCTATAAATTGGGAACCCAAGCCCAGACTCTCAGACGGGGGCAGAGGGTCAGAAGTAATGCTAAGAGGATTTCTCTTCATTCCTGCATCTCTCCCCCTTTGGCAAAATGCACACAGCAACACCCAACAGCTCTCTTTCAACACACTGATTAAAGCTTTTAACCTGAATGAAACATATTCAGAAGTGTGTGGGGAAATATATGATTTGGCTTTTTTTTTTAAAAAAAAATAGACATTTATGAAAATAGAACCTGCTAGTAAAGTAGGATTTCGTTAAAAAAAAAAAAATACAAAGGGTGCATTGGTTTCATTCTGTCAGAGTTGACATTCTACCTGCACATAATTGGGTTTGTGAATGACAGGTTTCTGAGGAATAAGCCATGATTCAGAGAGGGGAGATTCTGCATTCTCCTCTACCCCAAAACAACCTCTGCAAATCCTCTACTCCAAAGTTGCAGCATTAAATCATGGCTTCCATATCTCAGAAGCCATAATCGGCCCTTCCATGGCATACACAGTATTGTCAGGTGGAGGCCCTCTCTTTAACTATCTCCAAGTAGCTTGGTCATCTGCACCAGTGACCGTTATCATTTGGAAAATGACTAACAATCTATACCAATTAACTTGCCTGCCGTTACATGAAAGGATTCATCATGAGTAGACTGGGGACAGGGTTGGTGGCGGAAATACTTACCCTTGAGATTTTGACAGGTTATTTACAACACTGAACCCTGAACCACAGGTCTTGTTTCATGTGAGAAGTGATAGGATGAAGGCAAAAAAGGGATCTTCCTTTAGAACATGATTTTTGACAAGTTCAAGTAGCAAACTGTAGAAATTGAGATTCAAATGGGATTGCAAACATCATTAAGCCTGTTTTTTACTTTTCTGTTTCTTTTATTCCCCCCCCCTTTCTTAATAAGAGGAAAATATATTTTGTAAAAGAACTCATAAGTGGCAACTCAAAATAGAACACAGGAATGCCCAAGTTGATGCGGAGAAGAAGACTATAAGCCCAACTTCTCCCAAGCTCAACCTCCTCCCCAAACTCCAGGCACATTCATGGCCTTGAAGTCCTCAAGGTTCCAAAACCACCATATTTCCTAGACTCCACGAAGTCATTTCTAGCATGTGCCAAAATATGAAGTAGGTGCTTGGTAATTTGCTAGATGGAAAGAAGAAAAAATATAGAGGCTATTAATGGCTTCTAAGAAATAAATAATTCCTAATCATGAAACTCTTATATAAATAACAATTCTAGTCATGAGAAACTATATATCTGGTTGCCAAGACATTACATGGAGATGCATGGGGAATAGTAGGATGTCCCAGTGACTCTAATTGGATAGGTCTGAGGCAGGCTCAGGAATGTGCATTTTCACCAGTGTGCCTGGTGATTGTGATGCAGCTGGTCTTCCAAGCACAGCTCAAGGCCACTCTTCTGTAGTAGCCTCCTAGTTAGAAAGGAGCACCTTGGAGTGTGGTTTAAAAACAGGTGTGGGTTTTACCAATATACTCGATGGTCTCAGCAACTCTGGGCAATGTACATTTTCAAACTGTCCCAAAGAATCTATGCCAGCCCTTCCTTGCCACCATGTCTTAACCTCTTGCATCACTAGGCCCTCCTGCCACTCAGCTGGGTACCCAGTGGGGTGTGAAAAGGCACTGGTGACAGGCAAGACTACACCAGACATGAGAATAGTGTCTCTTGTTGCCAGCCCTGCCATCTGTCTTGACTTCCACCTCGCTTGTGGTGTGGGCTCCTCTGTCCCAAGTCCATGGCTAGATCAGGTTCAGGCCACTTTCATGCACAGGGACAAGGGGCAGACTGCTTAAAGAGTGGTTCAGCCCCAGTACAAACCAAGTGATTGATAAGGAATGCACAACATAGGATTCAACATGGCTATGCCCAAGGCAGGCAAGGCCAGAGGTGGGAAAAACACACTTTTGTTAAAAACAAGGGCTAAAATAACCCAAAGCTCTCCATTGCTTTTTGATAAATAACAGATGTATCCTAGGTATTTAAATTCTTCCATAACTCTAGCTCACTAAAGGCAGAAGAACAAATTTTTTTTGAGACAGGGTCTGTCTCTGTCACCCAGGCTGGAGGGCAGTGGTGCGATCATGGCTCACTGCAGCCTCGACCTCCTGGGCTCAAGTAATTCTCCCATCTCAGCCTCCTGAGAAGCTGGGACTAAAGGCACATGCCACAATGCCGAGTTAATTTTTGTATTTGTTGTAGATATGAGGTTTCACCATGTTACCCAGGCTGGTCTCGAACTCCTGGGCTCAAGCAATCCTCCTGCCTCAGCCGTCGAAAGTGCTGGTATTACAGGCATGAGTCACCGTGCCCAGCTCTCTTTTCATTCTTAATAAGAAAAAAAAGAGGAAAACATTTTCCTCCTTATTATACTTATTATAAAGTTATTACTTCCTTATCCTTAAAAAGCAATATACAACTAATGTAGAAAAAATCAGAAACTACAGATAAGCAGTAAGAGTTAAAAAGTTTCAAAACACTCACAATCCCAAAGATAATCACCATTAAACAGAAACAGCTGCTGGTCCTCTTTTCCCTTGGCGTTAAGAAACTGGAGACCAGACTTCATTCTACGTGTTCCTCATCAGCCAGACCCAGGGGATAAGACTCTGGCCGGTAATGACAAGACATGAGCCAGAGCCACCCACAAACGCACACACAACACTCTCAGCAAATAGATATGCATTATTCAATCCAGATAAGTGGTTCTGTCCTGAACTGGTGCCCTGTAGCAGGATCAAGAATCCACTCATGTAATGTGAAAGATACCTCCAACGTGGGAATTACATATAACATATACTTATGGGTATCACAGAGCTAAAAGTTAGGTCCCTTCGATAAAAAAAAAATCTCACAACCAGATTTCACTAGCTATCAACTTGCAATTTTCTGTGCAAGTGGAGAGAGATGGGGCATGGATAATTTAAAACCACTAAGACTTGGCTTTGAATTGTGTCTTTGTACACTAGTCATATAACCTCCAATGCTGCGATAACATACATCACTTCAAACCATATAATAGATTTCTGGGAAAGGCTGACGCAGGAGGAGCTGGGCAGCGGCCCGACTTACTCCATCTGCTCTGTAGCCCATTTTCCCTGAGTTTCCAACGAAAGCATCAACTCTTCACATGCACGCATGACACCAGCCTAAAATGAACCAAACATTCTTTTCGAGTGTACTGTCCTTTAGTAACACCTCCCTCAGGTTTTAGGAGGCAATGAGGTGTTTGGGTAAAGAGAGTTTTTTTCTAGACTGCAGGCTGCCTAGAAAAGGTAAGCAAATGAAAGGACAGTGGCTGTTGTTAGCAAGAAAGGCATTCCCCGGTTGTGTTTCACCGAGTCTGTAAGAACTGGAAGCAAGGTCTGCCTGCCCTAAGATATTGCTGAGATAATCCTGCCTTGAACAGGTCAGAGTTGTTAAAATTGAGTTATCACAAAAAACACAAGCATCCCTCCTCAAAAACTGTATGGATCATGTGACCCCCCACACAGGGCTTCAGCTCCTACCTTATACATCCGTCGCAAAAGGGGTAAGTGGAGAGTCAGAATGCCAGAAAGGAAGGAAGGAAGAAAATATATTCGTAGAGGCTGGCCTGAAATCAAATGGGAAAGTTCCAAGAGGTAAAAATCTGCTCCAAAAGATCAAGGCCTCCAGATGGCAGGTGTGACCTCCAGGCCCTGACTCCTGTTGCTCTAGCCCAACCTGTGGTTTGACTGAGGATGGCAGGTGAGGGGTGAACAGAGCAGCTATGTTCTACTGTTAACATAATTGCTCATACTTGTGAAGGTTTATAATATTCAATAATTTTCACTTAATTTATCTCATTTCTCTCTCAGCAGTCCTATAAAGTTGGCATTTTTATCCATTTCACAGATATAAAAATTTAGCCGATAAACTCCTAAGTGACTTGACTGAAGTTAAGGACCTATGTCATCTGACTCTAAAACCAGTGCTTTCTCCTACCTTGTTTTAGGTACAGTGTCAAAATATTCCTTCACTTATTCCATCCATATCCATCCATCTACCTATCCATCCATCCACCCACCTATCCATCTATTCATATCTATACATACATCCATATCTATCCATCCATCCACCCATCTATCTATTCATTCATATCCATACATACATCCCATAAATACATCCATATCTATCCATCCATCCACCCATCTATCCATTCATTCATATCCCTAAATACATACATATCTACCCACCCATCCACCCATCTATTCATTCATATCCATCCATATATACATATCTATCCACCTATCCACCCATCTATCCATCCATTCATATCCATAAATACATCCATATCTACCTATCCATCCACCCATCTATCCATTCATACCCATAAATACAGCCATATCTATCCACCTATCCACCCATCTATCCATCCATTCATATCCATACATACATCCATATTTATCTATCCATCCACCCATCTATCCATTCATTTATATCCATAAATACATCCATATCTATCCATCCATCTACCCCATCCATTCATATCCATACATACATCTGTATCTATCCATCTATCCATCTATCCATGGATGGATATCTATAAATACATCCACATCTATCCATCCATCCACCCATCTAGCCATCCATTCATATCCATACATCCATCCATATCTATCCATCCAGCCAACCAACCTACCAACCAACCAACTGCCGACCCACTCACCCACCCACCAACATTGACTGAGCAGCTACTGTGTGTTGGGCACTGCACTAAGATGCTGGGCACACGACAGTCATTAAGACAGACAACATGCCTGCCTGCGTGGAGCTTTGAACCAAGTGAGGAAGACAGTCAACAGTTAAGTAAACAAACAGATAAACCTGCCATTTACAGATTGTGATAAGTGTTATAACAGAAATAGGGAAATCAGAAAGAGAGGAACTGAGGATGGGTGAGGACAGGCCTCCCACTGAAGTGACATTTGAGTTGTGATGAGAAGACTGACTATGAGGCAGATATGAGAAAAATGAGAGTACGAGTTTTCCAGGCAGAGAAGAAGTGAGCACACAGGTCCTGAGGTGGGGAAGAGCACTGTGTGAGTCATTCTCAGAAGGTGATATTGTGGCCTCCCTCCTCCCCCACCACTGTCTAGATTAATGACAGTGACCAAACTGGCTGGCCACTGCCTGTCCCAAAGCCCAAGCACAGATGTGAAATTCAGGGGACGGTGCCATTTTAGTGGGTGTAGGAAAGCTCCCATCCTCCCTAACCCATTTCTCCTTGGAATTTCTATATCCCTCTGTCTTGATACCCAGACGTCAGCATATCCTGTTATTTGCAGCCTTACTGGCTCCTTAACTCCCTCCCCCTAGCCACAATACTTTGTTTTTCCCCTTTTTTGGCAAACGCTCCGTCTGAATGAGGGACCCAGGCATGAACCTTGACACTTGCCATGTCTGGGAGCAAGATTTCTATCTCTGTGAGAAAGGAAAAATGGTTTCCTAATAAACACAGAAGCTCAAGGGCGGAGACTGTGACGGGGCCAGCTGGGTATGAGGCTGGTGTGTGCTGAGTGCCAAGACCACACTGCCTGGTCCTATCCAACTCCCTCCCTTCCGACTGGGCTCCAGTGGCTCTGGCCATCTGCACCAAGAACTGCTTCTCTCTCCCAGGGGTTGCTGAAGTTGGTACAGGGTAATTTTCAGGGGCAGTTGTTTCCTCTTTTTAATATGCCAATTCATGCTTTAATGAAGAATTATATGCAGTGCCCTCCTTTAGACTAATTTATCTTGTAACTTTTGAGCAGTGGGAATGCCCTCCCTTTTAAAAATAAGCCTCCTGGGTGACTTTGCTTGGAAACATACAATTTCAAGATCTCTTACTGTACTTTGATTTGCACAAATGATGCCTCAGTCATTGAGGGGCAATATCTTAGATTGGGTTTCCCCAGAATCAGACTCTTGGAAGGTATCTGAATCTTGTGGGAGATGATCCCAAAAAGGCCGGACAGGGAACAGAAGAATCAAAGTGGGGAAGGGTAGGATGCCAATAGAGTGTAAGTGAATGAACGGGTAGCAGCTTTGAGCAACCAGAACTCATTTCAGCTGAGGTCCTATGGGAGACAGTACAGAACATTCCTCAGATACGTTCCCCTTGAGAGCCAAGAAAGGAGGGGTACTTATCCACCAATTCTCAACAGCCATTGGTTGAAGACCACTCCTTGGTGCTCTTTGCCCTCTCCCACAGGCAAGACAAGCAGGCTCAAGCAACAAGGTAGAGTTTCTACAGAAGCAGGAACCATGAGTCCAAAAGGCGGAACAGAGGCAATGCTGAAATACTTGTGGCAGTCAACTTCATTTATTAAACAATAATTCACTGAACATTTACTATGTACCATGCATTGTGGTAGGTGTTGCAAGGAGTTAAAAAAATAAAAATGAGTTTCTATCTGACACAATGATATAGCCAGAAATAGCTAGACCATAATTTCAAAGTGGAGAGTTCTTGTGAAAAAGATATTTAAAAGAACGTTCTTGTTCAGAAGAGAAAGATGCTGAAATATATACAGATAAGGGATGATGTTTGCAATTTATTCTCAGATGCTTCAACAAAAATGATATGTGTATATGCCTGTGTGTGTGGAAAGAGAGAGGAATAGAGGGAGAGAATAAGCAGCACAAATGTGGCAAAACGTTAACAGAAAAATCTAGAAGGGTGTTTGGGAGTTTGTTATACTATTCTTGTAACTTTGATCTAACCTTGCAATTTTACAAAATAAAAACTTTTAAAACAAAGAAAGTAGTTGGTACTGCGACTCTGTTGTTAGGCCATCATTAATGTGTCAGCCACTGTGCTACAGAAGGTTCCTGGTTAACAACAAACCAGGGAAGGCCTCCTTGAGAAAGCTGGACCCAAAGGTTGCTGAGTAGGAGAGGTTTCTAGGCAAAAAGATAATGAAAGAGTAGTCCTAACAGGTGAATAAATTCATGGCAGGGAGAAAGAACATACTGTCACTGAGATGTTGACAGGAGTCTAGGATGGTAACAAGATGGCAGCTGGGAAGGAGTTTTGGCTTTATTTTAAAAGCGTTCACAAGCCAGTGAGGAATCTGCCTACCAAGCACATAGAGAGCTAATTCAACTTCTTGATGAGTAGACAGAGTGAGCCCTCAAAGGAGAAGAGCTTGGCCACTGATGGTGTCTCCATGGCAACACTACTACCTGCATCCCCACATCACTGTATCCCTGTGCAAGGCTGTGGGGTATCTAGAAAAGCTCTCATTTCCTTAGCTGCCTGTCAGACCTGCTGCTCTGCAAAGAATAAACCAAGGTAGATACAGTCGGTTACTCCTTCTAGATATACTTCTCCACTTCACTTTGTCTACATGCCACCTGTGATTTTATGGCATGCACATTTTTGTTTCATTGGACATTTATCAGAGCAAGTTCTAAGAGCCCTTCCTTACCAGATAAATCCTTTGGGGGAACAGTTTCTGAGGAAATGAATGAAAACTGAATTCTAACACATTTCATCTCCAAACTTCAAGGCAAGGATCAGAAGACTCCACAAAACACCTCTTTGTTTGCTTTTCTCTTCCATGCCACCTGCTGAAGTACTTGTTTAGTCTCTACCTTCTTTGTGGACAAGGTTGGCTAAACTTATACAGACAAGATCTGAGGCATAAAATATTCCCTAAGTACTTAAAGGCAGTATACCACAGTGGGTTAGGATCTTAGATTCTACGGTTACAATAACTTGGGTTCAAATCCTAACTTCACTGAGTTGCCACTAGGATTTAACAACTTAATATATACAACATTCTTGGTATAATGAAACTTGACTATGTGCAAGTGTGCTAGGTCCTACCCTATGTCTAGGGATACAAACAAACAAACAAACAAACAAACAAAAGTAGTTAGGGTTCTTGTTCTCTAGAAGTCAACCTAGACCCTACTAATCTATTCCAGCTAGGATAGAAAGAGATCAATGGAAAACAGACAGGTGGTGAACAATTCATTTTGATAAATCTTACCAAATCCTTAGTGTACACTTAAAGGCGTGCTGGGCTGAGCAAGGTACTTTTATTATTATCCCTACCAAAGGATTATGTATCCTTGACCAAGTTTTTAATTCTTCAAGGTCATGCTAATGACTGTTTTTTTTGTTTTTTTTTTTGAGATGGAGTTTTTCTTTTGTTGCCCAAGCTGGAGTGCAATGGCACAGTCTCGGCTCACTGCAACCTCCGCGTCCTGGGTTCAAGCAATTCTCCTGCCTCAGCCTTCCACCATCTAGCTGAGATTATAGGCATGTGCCACCATGCCCAGCTAATTTTTTGTATTTCGTAGAGACGGGGTTTCACCATGTTGGCCCGGCCGGTCTCGACCTCCTGACCTCAGGTAATCCACCAGCCTTGGCCTCCCAAAGTGTTGGGATTAAAGGGGTGAGCCACCGCACTCAGCCATGACTTTCTTTTCATACCAAGATTCAATAAGGCAGACAGGTTAGACAGTAAATTAATGACCTGTTGGATGAATCAAGGACTTTAGAGCTACCAAGCCCTTTCATTTCATGTAACTTTTGAATTGCCAATAATCTCTACAAGGTTAGTCAGAAGAGCAGGGGTTCTTTATAGATAAAGAAAGTGAAGTTCAGAGAAGCCAAGTACTGTGGTTACTACTGAATGCTGGAGGTATCTGGAACTCCAAGTTTACTCACTTTCCCCTGAGCCCAGGGGCATAAGGTCAGTTTGGCTTCATTCTGGGGGTGTGATTTCTCCAATTTTTTTCAGGAAACATTTTCTGAGTATGTGCCAAGCTCTGTATCAAACACTTTCCATGCCTTTCTTAGTTAATCCTCAAACCACACTATGAGAAGAAAATTATTGTTATCCTTCTCATTTTACAGATAGGACAACCAAGGCTCAAAGAGTTTGTGGAACTTACCCAAAGCCCTTCACCAGACACCTGAATACCTTTTGGCAGCTCCTCCGGACTGGCTGCACTGGTCCCTTAATCCATGTAAAACAAGTTGTGCTTTTTCCCCTGTTCACATAGAGGCCCCCAAATCACTGGCAAGTCATAGGAAATTCTTAAGTGGCTGCTTATTAATAACATTTTCAGTTTATATTAGGCCGCCTTTCATCCAGGGGAACTGGGCCAGCTCCATGCACAGAGAACCACAGAAATTCAGCCATCTCTGGTATGGACGTGAGCCAGCTGGCAGCGGAATCCCTCAGGGGCTTGGCTTGTGGGGATTCTGGCAATGGTCACACCCTTCGAAACTTGACAGGGGCCCTTTAATATCTGTGCTGAAGGGCTGGAGGGAAAAACTTCCCAGAAATCCATGTTGCTCAGCAAACGAGGCCAGAGGCTCCGGACGACCCCAGTGGACTTGCGAAACAAGAGAATCGAGTGATTGGAGGTTTACCAGACACCAATGCTGGATGTAAAGCCCCTCAATTCAGATTGAGTTAGACACAACAGGGAAAGACATTATTTTCAGGAGAGACCTGGCTTTAGTCAAGTCCAAAGAAAGAAACAAAACAAACAAAATTCCCAGGGTTTTCTACAGGAGGGACAGGCAGCAAAAGTGAGATGCTGATTTCCCTGATTTGAGCTGGATCTATGGAAAGGTTTTTGTGGGTTTGTTCTGAGCTACAACTCGCTTCCTCATTCTTACAGCAGTGAAAGGAAGGAGGGAAGGACATAGAAAGAAAATATCATTTCCTGGTTTCATGATTTTTTGGAAAGAAGCCCTTGATGAATTGGATTCACATGTCTACAGGAGTAAGGTTTTGAAAATATTAAAAAATTTGTTATACTCCGATTTGACAAGGTGCTGGTTGAAGGATGTACCCCTCCTCCAACCCAGTCCCCACACTGTGTCCCAAGCCTGCTAGATGTAGCAACGCCCACACACTTTTAGCATAGTTGACGAAACGAACAAGGAGGAGCCGGGACCGTGGACTTCCTTGGTGCACGGGATGAGTCTTAGTCATTTATTCATTATCTCTTTTTACCACCTCTATCTTTACTATCCTAGTCCAATTCACCATTACCTCCTGCTTGAGCTACTACAATAGCCTGCTTCTTAATTTCCTGCCTCTATGCCTGCCCTTCTAGAATCTAATTTCCACCACTGTTTGTTTTTTAAACAATGATGATAACACTCAGCTCTCCTGCTTAAAATGTGCCATTAACTTCTGACAACAGTGAGAATGAAGCACAAACTCTTTAACCATAGCCTACAAGACCCTATATAACCTGATCTGTTCCTCTCTCTCCAAATTTATTTTGTTCTACTCTATTCCCCATCTTGCTCCAGCCTCAGCAGCCTTTATTTGTCCTTTGAATTAGCCAAGGCTCTCCCTCTCTCAGGATCTCTGCAGCAGCTGCTCCTCGGCCCAAAACACCCTTCCCTCAGTGCTTCAGGAGCTGGCCTGCTCTTCACTATTCCCATCATCAACCAAAGACATCTTTTCCTTAACATCAGACGCCATTTTATTTGTTGGTGTGTCTATAATACCTTTTCCCATTGTAATGTAAATTTTAAAATCCTATATCTAGAATAATAAGCATTCAATAAGTAGCTCTTTGAAATTGTGACTCTAATACTTAGTCTGAAATCTAACTGCAACCAGTGAGCTACAAACAAGATATGACCAAAGGGTAAATTTTATTTTTCATATTTTTTTTTTTACAATAACTGAAAATGTATATTGCTACAATGATGTCAAAAATGTAGAATGTGATTCAACTACATGATGAGTAGTGTTTGGCCAAGATCACATTAAAGAAAGACTGCCCTTGTCCTCAATTAAATGAAAGTATGCAAAAGCTTAAGATGAGGTAGAGAAAAATGTATTACAGCTGACAATGTACCATAACTATAGTGTAGTAATTTAATTCTGTTACTGTACTGCAAAATGTCAAGTATTTGAAAGAATACCTCAAGTCCAGAAATACTGAAAAACTCTGGCCTAGCACATAGCAAATGTTCAAAAAGTTGTTAAACTGTTGAGTGAACAATAAAAAGTATCCGAGAGATAGAAGGAACAAGAACTCCTGTGGCCTTGGCATCTGAGACCACGACCCTCAATTTACTCATCTACAAAATGGAAGAAAATCAGGTAACTCTCTCCTTGTAGCTCCACAGGGTTTAACATTAGCTCCTGGGTAATCATGTAGAAAAATAATGCATTTCTCTGGGCTGTCTGCTCTGGGGCAGAAAAACAGTTTTTTTTTTTCCAGTCTCACATTAACCTGTAGAGATTTCTCTGGATGAGTTTACAACAACCTACCACCCAACTTAGCAGTTCTAAACCTTTTGGGTGACTTGATGCCCTTAAGAATCTGATGAAAGCTGGGATCCTCTCCCTTAAAAAATGGACATATGCACATTTACAGAAAATTTTGCATTAAATTTCAGAAAGTTCATCAATTCTGTCCTGTCCTTTGCTGTCCAGGGATCCTAAGCTAAAAACATCTGGTTTGGAAAACTGGTTAAGTGCAGAAGACCGGCTGTGATATTTTAAACTACCCACAGGGCCAAAGTCAGCGCCTTATATCTCGCAGATGCTCAATTGCTATTTCTCACTCTCTGTAACATTCTATTAAAAATTCGAAATAGCACATGATATCATAGTTACCATTTAGGACGCTGCATCTTAGCAATTCAGTGGTGCAGGATTTAAAACCATTTTTAAGCATTACAAGGGCAAACAACGTGAGTGTTTAGGCAGCTGGTTAGGCAGCCAAATTGACACAGTGAAAAGAAGGCAGGTTCAAGCTTTCCGATCAGTCAGGCCCTGTGATTATGCTGCTTTCTACTTATTCCCCTTTCAGAAGCCAGTCTAGCAAGAATCGAAGCTCCTGTTGAGAGAGGAGCATGTGAATTCTTTGCTGTGCATTTTCACCCTCCTTCCTAATGAGGCAGGCACTTCGGAGTGGCCCAACCTCCACAGGATGCAAGGGTGGGGGTGTCATCTTTCCAGTCTGTGGCAAGCTTCTAGTCTTGACAGGCTTTCCTGGCAACTTCTGAGATGATGAACTCAAAAGCAGGTAATAGACTCAGGCAGCGATTTAAATGAAGTTCTGACTCTTGATGGATAAGCTGTCAGGGGAAGGGGAGAGCTTTAGCTGAGGGCTAGGCAGTTGCTGTGCCAGGAGCACGCACTTCATATCCCCCGACTACCTAACCAACGGCTGGACGGCCAGGAGGATGCCTACAGAAAACGGCGCCTTGTAAAGGAGGTATTCCTCTGACACCATCACAGCAGGAGACCTGGAGAAAGACCCTACGTCACTGGTAATGAAAAGGGACAGGAGCCCTAAGGTATTAATCAGAACAACAGGATGTATATTACAGAAAAAGAAAGACAAAAAAGACTATTAAAACTTTAATTTACCAAAAATTAAACTTTCTTTTTAATTTGTATAAATTTAGGGGGTACGAGGGCAGTTTTGATACATGGATATACTGCGTAGCGGTGAAGCCTGGGCTACGTGAATACTGTACATTGTACCCATTAAGTAATTAACTAAAACTTTCAGTAAACCTGCAGAACATTCACATTCGTGAGAACAAATAAAACACAGAGTAAATGGAAAATAGGGTTTCATTCCAGCACACTTAGGCTATCAGTAGGTGTTCAATACGTATTTACTAAACTGGAAAGAGAACCAACATCCAGGGGGTATCCAAGGGTTGAGTTAGCATGTAGGGTAAATCTCCTGGGCCAACTGTAACTCATGGGTACAGGCTGCCTCCAGTGCTGTGTTGAGAAGGACTCTGAGGATGCATTAGGGCTGGACAGAAAAAATGTGTCGATTATTTGTGAGGTCTGAAGTGGACTAAGGAGACTGGAGCATGGTGATATAGGTGCCAGGTATTTGACATATTAATCGTATGGTCAGGACATCTATAAGAGTAAAGTCCAAACAGCCTGGTGTCTAGTGAGGTGACAATTATCAAACTCAGATAATGTTCACAATCACCCTCTTCTGGCTGCCTTACAAAACAGGATCACTGGGATTCATTTTCAGGACAATAATTTGCATGATTGCCATAGCCTGAATCACAAGATATACTCAGTTGGGCTAACCCTGCTTTTCCTATTAAGGCAGAAAAGGTATCTGTCATACTGCACAAATTTACAAAACCAAGACGGATAATGAACTGGGATTCAATTTAAAATAGCCAAAACCTCAGTTAACCAGAACCCCGCCATTCCTCAGAATACTCCTTTCATGTACCACTTCCTCCCCACCCCAGGTGACAACAGAGCAAACACCTGTGCTCTTTGAAACTTCACAATGCCTTTTACTTTAATTTATATAAATCAGAACATTTTTTACTTAAAAACAATAAAACCTCATCTGGGAAACATCTACTTCTTATAATCTCAAGCACCTGAAATATTTGTAATTATACATATCATATAATTACACACACACTCACATAGTAAGTCCCAAGATATTTCACATCTATTATGTCTATAAGTTGTGATGGTTCCAGAGTGAGGTGATATGAATTCAAATCCCAAGTTGGCCACTAACTAGCTGTGTGACCTCAGTCGAGTTATTCAACCTCTCTGTGCTTAGTTATTGCAGAATGCAGATGGTAACAAAGCCTGCCTCCTAACGCAAGGATCAAGTAAAATACAGTACATAAAACAGTGAACACCTAGTGAACACGGTGCCTGGCCCACAGTAATCATTAAATATTAAATATTATTTTATTACTCTGCAGATGGAGAAACTGAGTCATGGTGCAGCTGAGGGATTTATTTGAGGGTTACTCAAAGAAGCGACAAATGGAACTAGACTCTGGACTTCCTGAATTTAGTCAAATTTTCTTTCCTCTATGCCTAATATAAAGGTAGTCTAGAAGGAGTAGCATCAGCCTCCCAGGGGAGCTTGTTAAAAATTCAGAATCTGCATTTCAGCAACACCCCCCCGGTAGATGCACATTACACTTGAGAAGCCTTGGTCTCTAGCACTCTGTAGGATGCTTGCATACATAACAAAGCCCTGGAGAGCTTCTGAAAGTGAACGAGCAACACCAACACACTCCCCACTGACACCCCCTCTTCACTAGTGCAAAGCATCCAAAGGTCAGACGTTCTTCCAGGAAGCTTCCCGCCATTCTCTGGGGGGCTACCGCTTCTCATATTCCAGCACATATTCACAACACAGAGAAGTCAGGTCCTGATCTAAAACCTGACCTTTTAGTTCCCCGCCAAGAGCGGCTGACAGTGCAAATTACACTCCTTCCCTGATGAGGCTGAATTCATTCTGAAAGTTCACACTCATCAAGGTCATGGCTGGAAGACAACATATAGATCACCTGATTTAGGACCTTCATTTTCAAGATGAAAGAACTGAGGCTCAGAAAAGGGAAACACACATTTTAGTTAGAACCTGATGTGCACACAACTGGCGATCAAGAGCAACAAGCTTGGTTTCCCTCTCTCCCAACTCCCATCGGTCTGCCCACAGTCACAAGTTTAGACCAGAAGAATTCCCTCTGTTCCCTGTAGTCCAGCAAAGGACTTCTTCCACCTGCCTGCAGTTTTTACTTCTCATCTCAGGGTGTCTTCTGACTTTCCAAGCAATCTCACACTTTCATTCCAAAAGCCACACTAAAAGCAGAAGGTGAAGACACCACTACGTTCTGTTTCAAGTCTGACATATTCCCTTGGGTGTTTCCAGATTTACCAAAGATCAACCAACGAGATTTTAATTCAATGGCTAAATAATGAGGTGTTTCTGAAATGAGGGATTCATAAAGGAGCTATATAAGAGAAACAAACACATCCCCAGGGGACATTATAATGAAAAGTATAAAGAAGCCTAGAATGGTGGACAGGATTTGGACTCTAATTATCCTGGGTTCGAATCCCAGCATTACTCTTTACTGTCTGTGTAAGCTTGAACAACTTACTTAACTTCCAGGAGTCCTGATTTCTCAATTACTAAATAGAACCAATAATATCCAGCTGCATGATTGCTGTAAGAATTAACAAGGCAAGTTTACATAAAGCATCTTTCGTAGCAAACACTCAGTAGGCGCTCAGTCTATGACAGTTGTCATACATCCACATCAACATTAACCACAGACTATACACAGACACACAGACACCCGAAACATACATTGCCTTCTATATTAACAGTTACCTTAAAACCTTACCAGATTTTGTGACCATAGAAAATAGGGTCTTTCTTAGTTAAGTCTTGGAACTTTCATGAGCAGGCATCTCTAAGGACTCATAACTGATGAATGGATGCCAAGAAAAGAGCTGGAAAAACTGGCATCTTGCCCAGTTGAAATGAAATGCTAAGAATTTCTGCCCTGGCTACCCCTAACCCTGGATGGGGCTGGAAAATATTTACAAGGTTTGATTTTAAGGAGTCAAGGAGAGGAGGGTGACTTGAAGCCAACAGCACTCCCAGTGTGAGAGGAATGGAGGCAACTCAGCCTCCTATCACTCGAGGCAGGCTGGGTGCTGGGATGGAAAACATACCAACCGGAAATGGATCTTGCTCCATGTCCAAAGAGATAAAGAAAGGGCTCCTGTGCTGCCTTCAGTGCCCCAGGATACATCACTCAAACAGTGACATACAGTAGCTCAAACACTAGCACCAGGAAGAAGGGAGCTATCAGAGAACCCCCCACTATTGCTTCCTCCTGTAGGTTCACTCTGCTCTTCTGAGTGAGCATGACTCTGGCAATGCTTCGTCAAATGAGGCCAGCCCCAATTTTCTTCATGCCTCCAGTTCCAACCAGCGACGGCTCTGGATTCTGTGACCCCTGGAGCGTTAGGTTTCATCTTCCAAGTCAACACTCATATCTGAGTGCTTGGTTCAGCCAATTTGATCTTTACAGACTTCATAGCCAAACATGCGCTAAAGTTTACCCCCTACACCCACCAGGGAAAGGCAGGCTCATATTGTACTTGAAAATCTGCTCCTTTTAATTAATGTACTTTTAGAAATGGTCCACGGTGCTCTAGTGGAAAACATGTGCAGTGCTTAGTCATAAGGAGGGTTTTCGGATTTAAAATGGCTTCGCTGTGAGTTTTGTAGGACAGATGGGGAGAGGAGTTTTTAGCTAAAGGAGAACAGAGTTGCCTTCTGAGTTGCAACTTCACCCAAAGGGAACCTTCAGCTTTGCACTTTCATGGTGGATTGGCAATTGCTCTGATATTCTCCCAGCTGCTTCTCCATTCTGTCTTCCTTTCCCTCCCCTCCTCTTAAAGCTCCATGCAAACTCACACACTCTCTCCCCTCTCTCCAGCCTTGCTTTTTTCTCCTCTGCCTTATCCCCAGGGAAATAACACAACAAGCAAGCCTATGGTTTTCAGAGGCCAAATAATAAACTGCTCAGACAATAGGCCAAAGAAAAAAGAAAACGAAGTCTCCAAACTCAACTGACTTAATCCCCAAAAGAGATCTTCACCCCTGCTTGATTCATACACACACACACACACACACACACACGCACACACAGCATAAAAACCAGAACATTTCATTTTAAATGTTTACAGGTTAAGACGGAGCAAAGGGGCAAATGTCACTCAAAAGCATCAACAAAGAAAACAGATTTGGCCAATACCTCATCCTCAAGCTTCTTAGTTTGCAAATAGCTCATGGTCACCAGCAGTTCCCTGTTTATAAGCACCACAATCATGGAGAGAATGAATAGAGAAAGGTTTCAGTGGGACTTTAAGCACAAAAGAAAGTCTTTATCCAAATGCCACCCAGAATTCCTATCTGAGGGACAGAGCCTTTTGACTCTTGTGTGTTTACAGACAGCACAGAAGAAATGACCACAGCCTGGGGGCTACTAAATAAAGAGGTTTCTGCTAATTCAAGGCAGGCAGTGCAGTTAGGTCATTGAGCCCTTCTCAAATTCAGAGCGTTTGGAATTGATGTTTACTAAAAGAAGCACTAGAAGGGTACCACGGTTTGTCATCTGCTATGTCATTTTATTTGGATTTCCCAAATACCTGTTATTATTGATTTCTAATTTAATTCTATTGGCCTTCAGTTTCTCTGTTAAATAAATATTAAAATTACTGCCCCCTGTTGTTCACAGATCAGGATAAACTAGGAAATATGCTCAACATCCAGTCAGTACCAGGAATTGGGCAAGGGCATTATAGCCACTATCTTCACAGCAATCCCATGCATTCAGGGGACTTTACTTCCAATATTCATATGAGGAAGCCAAAGTTCAGAGAGGTCAGGCAACTCTCCCGAGATCACACATCCCATCAGGAAGTAAGGGAGGTGGGCTATGGTCAAGGTATAAATATTATTCTCCGTGCAAAACACAACTCTACTAAACATCAGTAGCAACCAGGAATGACCAACTCCTAGTTTCGAGTTTCTTGAGAAAGAATTTTATGGCAGACTCCTCTGACTCTTCTAATTCACTTTTGTCTTTCAGATCCCTGTGTCAGAGTTCTAATTCCCCAAAATTAGAAAGAACGATCTTGGGAGGAAAGGGAGAAACAGCAGTCCACTTGTGTGACAGCAGTAGGCCCACCGGCATGAAGGAGGCAGAGCACGAGCCTGGCAAAATTGTACCATGGCAGTGACACAAAACAAAAGCAGATAGACTGGGCCATGGGTAGGCAGGCAGGCAGGGGAGGCCTATTCCTTTCCCTTAGCAGCCAACCCATAAGCTGAAGGCACCCAGATGGTGGCAAAAATTCAGCCTTGGAACTTCTGAGGAGCCAACCAGCAAGTTAAGCACATATTCAATGGCCTCCCTGGATAGAGAAGAAAATGCTCAATGTCTGCACTGAAAGAATTAAGAAAGAAAAGGACTGTCTCTCACATGCATAGTTGAAGCAGAAGAGAAATCTAGAAATGCATTGATTCCAACTGGGACCCCGCAGCTTTCTACATGTGACTTGTCAGCTGCCAAAACAAGATGCCTTCTTTAAGGCTGCCTAAGCCCCAGCTAGTTCTAAATGATTTTCATTATACCAGCTGGTCACTTTCAGTTCTGCAAAATACAGTAGTTCTGGATAATATACTTTATTCTGTCAACTCAATCAATAGGGTGGAAAGTTTCTTTGAGTGGGAATCATTTGGATATAACAGTACCAGAGATGGCATCTTTTCTGCTAGCAAAACCTTTCTGCAGGCCAATGGATGTGAACACGTTGCCTTTTCAATACTATTATGTTTTTTAGCAACAACACTTATAATGATAATGACAAAATGGTAACAATGACAACAACAACAACAATAGCAGCTAATATTTACTGAATATTTACTTTGTGGCTGCCACTATGCTTTTCATAGGTCATCTCATTAAATCCTTACACCTATCACCCTAACTATAGATTCCATTGCTCTCTCCACTTTACTGGCAGGAATGGGTAGCTCTAAGTATCTTCAGCTCTTTCCAACTCCAGAGTCTGAGCCCTGGATAAATATCATCTCATACTATCTAACCTCTACGTTCCCTTCTCATTCTTTAAGCTTCCATAAATGCATCTTTCTTCCTCTATTTCTATTTTTTTCCCTCACATTTCATGGGTAAATCTTCATAAACACACCAATTCAAGCAATGCTATTTTACTATTTCTGGCTGCCCCGTGAATCTTTATAGACTGAGATGCCCAATGGAGCCAGTATGTTTTAATTTTCACAGGAAAAACAGAATTCCCAATGGGAATGAGCATTTGATGGAAAGGCAAAACCTTTATAAGCACTCGAGGCATTCAAATCCAAATTTCTAAAATATGGTAATTACGTCAAAGTTCTGACTTACTCTGGAGCCCTTGGGGACACTCATCCTGACCCATCTGTGAAAGCCATCAGCAGGCAGTAAGCCTTCTGAGGAGCATGATTACAGCAGCCAATTTGGCCTCTAGCAAAGAGGCAAGGCTGCTTCATTTAGTTTAAGTCTCACTGAGATGGTTTAAAACACTCTTTGGGAAGAGATGTGCAGGCGAAGCATATCACAGCCTCACCAGCTGCAGATTCAGTACACGGCAGTCTGTGTCTACATATTCATGGCACACTGGAGCCCTCCCCTGACTGTGCTCATACATGCATTGACACGGGAAGCAGAACTCTCTCGCTGGGGAAATAATCTATGTGCCTAAGTTAGACGAGAGCCACATTTGGACCAGTGGATGGCATCACATCTGGTATGGATCGCTAACCTCGGTGTGATTTGGCCTAGCCTGGATTATTTATGATTCATAAAAGTCCCACTGGACCCCAGCATAGTCCAAGACCACATAACAAAAAACCACGAGATTAAAAATCTGTATTTCATTGCAAGACCCCCATGGCAAATTAGTAAGGCTATGATTGGTTTTCAAGAAGCCAAGAGTGAGGAGAACTAACTATGATCACTCCCTCAAGAAACCCAGCCTAGAGGGCAAACCGAATCATGTGTTTCAGCCAGGCTATGCAGTCATATTCTGAAGCTCTGTCACCATTTCTAATCTGAAAGCACTGTCTAAAATTAAACCTAAATAATTTGAAAGCCATTTCTTTACCTGGAATTCTCAGCTAAGTCCTTGTTCCTCAGATCCCTTAATGGTTTCTGACATCATGTGTTGAAATGACTACTGTGCATGAACACTATCAGGTATTTGGTCTGTTAGCCCCTTTCCCCATATTATTATGGTTTTTTAAAGAAAGCTACACTTTTAGAGAAACGCTGCTTCTTCTTAAGCATCAAGATTTAAGCGTTTCTTCAAGACTCCCTAGAGCTGTGACATAACACTTTGCAATCGAGCTTTCTAATAAGCATAGAAAAGGCAAAAGGGGTCGGAGGGCCTCCAAAAATGCTACCTGGCCAAGAAAATGAAGCCCCAATATCCTCCCCCAACGCAAAGGCCCTAGATCTGGCTTTCTCATCCTCCTTAGAAAATACATTGCTATTTAATTTGTGAATTAGAGCAAATTTCTTACCCACCTCCAGGGAGGATGAAATGCCCAGTCTTGGAGGAAGCTTCCGCCAGACCCTTGGAGCTTGTCAATTGTCCCAGTTCACTTTCTCCCTGGGTCTGGCTTCTAAGAACCCAAGCAGGACCTCAGGCAGCCAAAGCATCTTCTCCTCAAACCCCCTTTTCAGTCTGAACCCTTCCTGAAGCTGGCAACAGACTCAAGCTGAGCTGCTCCACATTCCCTCGGGGAAAACAGCACTGCTGGATCCAGACTCTGCTGGGGAATTCACCAAGCAGGGAAAAAAAAAAGTATGACTTCTACTCTTCCTCTAGATCAGCCTGAGTGCTCAGATCGCCTTCCGGAGGACCCCCAGTTTCCTCTTAATTCTCCTTCTTCATGACAATCTGAAGGAAGAAGTCACAGACTCCAGCCTCAGCGTCACCAGCTGATCCTGAGCCAGACCCAGGGCGACTAGTCAGCTGCTCACAGAGCTCAAGCCACTGAACCAGGAAATGTGCTGCTCGGTCAAAAAATAATAATAACTGTCGGTGGCGCTGCTGGTGGTGCCTGAGAAGTCGCTGTTGCAGTGCTTGCATCCTCCGCATGCTAATGAAGCTGTGATGTCAGCAAGTCAGTCACGGCATCTGGACGTCCCATCCCGCTACCCAGTGCTGAGATTTATTTACATGTAAATTAGCCTTGCCTTCCAAATCAATAATCCCCAAGCCAGGGAGAGGGGAAGGAAGCCTTTGCTGGATGCAAAGGCCCAGCTACGTAACCTCCAAATGAGCATGAAAAAAAATCACATATAAGAAGAGAGGCTTTAAAGACACATGCCTATTTTTTTCTTCTTAAAAGCTGTGCTCTTAAGTGCCAAGGTTCAGATCTGGGCACAATTATCAACCTGAGCGCCTGTTTCAGATTATATGCTGCACCAACCTAGGAGTGGAATCAGAGCACTCTTTTTTTAATTAAATGCTGTGTCAAGGCTTCAAATGCCTCTCCTTTTTTTTTTTTTTTTTCTTTCTCTTCTCTCTTCAACTTTCATGTTGGGGTATTGCTTGTTTTTTGGCCTGAGACTGTGTCACCTTTGAGTTTTTGTGCACCTTGAAATAAAGCACAAGTGACTCCTTTCCTCACGTGCTTGGGTGGTGAGTTAGTCAGAGAGCATTGCTTCCATCTCCTCATTTTACAGATTAGAAAATGGAGACAACTTGGGAAAGGACTTTTCTAAAGTCACACCAGGATTCCAGCAAGGATGGGTCAGAACCCGCATTTCCTAGACCTCAGATAGAGCTTTTGCTGAATACCTTTGGGGTCTCCGATCTCCATTTTTCTACACCACTAGGCGGCCTAACCGAGCAATCTGGAAGAAAGGAACCTATACATTTGAAGAGCCCTGTGTTCACATCCTGCCTTCCCTTCCTGCTAGCAGTGTGATCTTAAGCAAGTAACTTAACTTGTGGGATCTTCAATAACCTCATCTGTACCATTCACTCATTCAATAAATATTTACTGAGCATGTACTCTCTGCCATGCACAGCTCTAAAGACTGGGTATAAACAAAGTCTCTGCTTTCAAGGACCTTATGGGCTACTGCAATTAAAGAAAGTAAAATATTGAACAGAACTATGGTGAAGATTAACACAATATCACATACTCAATAGCTATTTCTGATATTTTGAATGAAGTTAGAAAAATTCACCGAGGCATACTATCTACTAGGCTGATCACTGTTCCTAGCATCTGAGTATCTCCGTGGTCATCTTTAATCGTTTAAAATCATATATTCCTTCAATGCTGCCTGCGCAGTATCCAGGGCCAGGAGAAAGGCAAGAGCCAGGCAATGTTCTGGACTCTGTGCCTGTGATAAGGAAGCACTGTGAGCGAAAGTGAAGGGTGAGGGAAAGGTTGGGGAGGCTGGGAGTGAGGAATATTTCATCATGCACAGAAGTGTCCCAAAGGACAAAGCAGCTAGCACGGCTTCTTGCCCACACTCCCCCGCCTGGGGAACCCACTCTGATGAGCTCTGCCCTTCCAGCTGGAGTTCCTGAAGCTTCAAATGAATTTCTTTGTTGGATGTGGGGAAGTTAAATTATGTCTTTTGTTGTACGTAATTGTATTAATAATGCTTAATAACTTCTTTCAGAATGCTTCTCTCTAGTTCCCAGAAGACCTTTCATGGCGAAAATCATGAGACCTGGAATAACTTCTCAGTAAGAGAAATAAAATACAAGCAAATGAATAACGCTCAGCCTTCAGTTTCCATCACACAGAACTCAGAGCGTGTAGGGAGGCAGATGGTCTCCCCCGACCTCAATATCCTTCAAAAAGTCAATTAACAAATCTAACAGTTTGGGGCCCCCAATAGCCAAGTGGAAGCAGTGACATTCTAACCCAGTGTGGCCACGAACAAGTCACTTTAACTTTCCATGCCTCAGTTTCTTAAAAATGGGTACACTACTCTCTCATCTACTCATGATCAGCATGGTTATATAAGAGGCAATTCATAGGTGATCAACAATGAAATAAAGAAGACAGCTGAAACATAGCAAGAGACTAATTTTCACCTGGAACAGACGTGACACATGACTACCAACTTCATAAGAATTAACAACATAACATGGAGTCTAAAATGGATTGCCTGGGGTCAGACTCTGGTTCTGACACTTGCTAGGTCTATGACTTGAGGCCTGAGGTCCTCACATGTAACCTAGGGCATAACGATAGTGCCTACCTTCATGGGGCCATTGGGAGAATCCAATGAGAATTAATGTGAAACATTTAACACTGAGCCTGGTACACAGCAAACACTCAATAAATGTTAGCTATTGGTAATATTAATAAAAGCAATCATGCTTCCACCATTAACTTCAGCACAAATTAGTTAAGTAACCAGTTAAAATTCAAAAGGTGGGGAGAAAGCGGTAAAGGGAAGACTGCAAAATCATCTTTATTCCTAGAGCACATCTCAAAGTTCCATCTAATGTGGGTGAGCCACTGATATGCCATTTTCCATATGATACAATACAAATGCTTTGAATTGCATGAATCTAGGATATAAAGGAGTAAACATGACCAAGAGGCGGGCCCCCTCTTCTGAAACTATGCACCAGGACAAGACAACTATACTTTTGAGATGAATACATGCGTCATCCATTCATTCATATATCCATTCGTTCATTAAATAAGCTCCTGCTATTTGCCAGTCACTGTGCTGGGGTCTGGGGACAACATGGTGACCAAGATACACATGGATCCTGCCTTAAAAGAGCTTGGCAATCAGAGAGAAGACAATTAAGTAGGCAATTAGAGTAGAATGGGGTGTGTGTTATGGTAGGAGGCATGCAGAGTCCTCAAAGGCCTAATTGCATTCAAGAGAGGGATGGCACAAAAGCATGCTGCCCAAGTCCTTTTGCCAGCACACGCTCTGTGAGCTCAGCTTGGTGATGAGGAAGCTGGATATCTATGCATCACGCTTACACAGAATATTAAAATTACAAAATCCACAGATTGTTAATTCCCTGTGCTCATTATTTTCATCCTGGAGACCATTCTAATGAGGATTTTTAGAAATTATACTGGTAGGTATTAGACAAAGTGACAAAAAACTACTTTAAAAATTTCAGAGACCTAGTAAATAGGAACAAAACTCATATTGCTTTTCTAAAAAACAGTGAAATTCCACATTGATGACAGCAAACTTCATGTGAGTAAAGGCAGGGAAGAACAGGTAATACATATGAGAAACTCAACCAAATGTTTATTAGGGATTTGTGAAGTGGAGGACACTCTTGTCAGGAGACAAGGATGCAACTGTCGACCTTCAGAACTTTCTGTTTAGGTAGAATGATAGGATATTTATACAAATGACCATAATCGCATATAGTATATAGGAGAAAGGACAAGGAAGACAAAATTAATTATGGCAGAGGTGATCAGGAACCAGGAAAACTATGATCTGGATCAGGCCCAAGGTCAAAACGCTTTTACTTTTTTGAAATTAAAAAACAATTTTATAGTGGGGGAAGGCCTTACTAAGCATGACACAAAATCCAGAGTGTAAAAAGGCTGCAAAAATTTGACCTTAGTCAAATTCACCTTCTGCTAGAGGTGTTCCAGGCAGGAAGAAGAACATGAGTAGGAAGGAAAATTATCAACACAAATGCAGAATTCAGAGACGTCTGCATGGACACAAGACAGCAAAACAGCACCAACATGACACTGGCAGGTAATAACAAAGACACAGCTCCATACATGCTGGAAAATCAAATCATTTTTTCCATTCTAGCCAGCTTTAGGCAGCACCTTGTTAGAGGATTACAGGGAAAGGTCAAGTACATCTCTACTGGTCAGGTTACAGAAGAGAAGGGTAAGTGACAGGAAGGGTGGTAGCCTCCTAGATGAAGAGCTGTAACAAGGAAGGCTGCAATGAACAAGTTTTAAATCTCTGTTTCTACGGGTATATAATAAGAACGAATGGATTTTAAACGACCTAAAGAGGGTCCTAAATTCCTCTTTGGGTCATTTAAAAACTTTCTTGGACCTAAGGAAGACTTCTGAATATTGAGATAAGAACTGACATGGATCACTCAAGGAAACGGCAGTGTTTCAGTTTTTGGAGAACTTTAAAAACATAGACATCACTCATCCTAGCCCATTTAGATTACTACCTTCTGGCCCTTCTATTGGGAAATTCTAATTGTTGTAAGGGATATTACCAAAGTTTCAAACCACTCATCTAATAAGGTTTCCTTTTTCAAATGTGTGCATTTGTGTGTGCGCATGCTTATATTTAAAGGATTCCTCAAGGGTAATCCTGATATTTAGATTTCAAAGTCTAATAAAGTAAATGTGGGAAAGGAGGCTGACAAAGAATTGTCATGTAAGTTGGTCTAGCATAGGTGATGATGCAGTAACATACGATCCCAGATGTCAATGGCTTAACACAAGAAAGTTTGACTTCTCTCTCAGGCAAAGTTGGTTGGAGGCCCAGAGGCTTTCCAGGTACTCCATTCTAAGTAGGGACTCAGGGATCTACTCTGCTTCCTTCTTGTGCCTCTGTGATCTCAGTGAATAATTTCCAAGTTACAACAACAGCAGAAGAGAGAACTGAAGAGGCTTTTAGGTGCCTCAGCCTGGAGATGAATGATATCACTTCTAGTGGTCAAACGAGTCCCATGACCTCACCCAGCTGCAAGGAGGCTGGGAACTGTATGCTCACAAAGAACAGGGAAAACAGACAATGGAGGACCCCAGTAATGTCTGCCATAGCTGTCCATTTTAATTTGTGCTATGTAAAGACATTAAATGAAACAAAAGACAATCTATTAAACCCATAATGTCTTTAAACAAAGGAATGTTTAACATTTAAAAAGCTATGATGTTCCTAAATGAGTATTAGAGATCAGAGTTGCATCTGTTTTACCTCAGAACAAAGAAAAATAAAATATTGTAAATTTTAATTAACTTTCAAGCAACAACAGGCAACCCATGTAACCATACAGAAAATAAATATTTGAAACATGTGAAGCTTCTACAATGTAGGTAAAGATGCATGAGGTACCCACAAAGGTGGAGCTGCATTCATAAACAAGAAATGCTCAAAAGAGTTGTCCTCAGCAGTTTCTAGCCAATTTCTCGTCCATACTTATAATCTGCCTCCTGCAACAGGCAGAGTATTGTCATTGAAAAACTCCAACAAAAAAGACCTGAATTCACATCTGGCTCGATTACCTCCTAGCAGCATGACCTAGCAGATGACAGCTACTCACCTCTAAGCCTCAGTTTTACCATCTACAAAATGGAGACATCTCTTTATCAAAGACTTCGGTAAGATTAGATGAGCTGAGATATATAAAGTACTTTGTAGAGTACCTAGCATATAGTAGGTGTTAAATCAATATTATTCTCCACTTGGTTTCCAAAGAAGGCAACAGGAAGGAGAGCTGCAAATATAAACGATAAAATTGTTCATGATAACATAAGGACAAGCACCCCCTCAAGCCTTCTGTCTTGTCCATTTGTGAAGATTCTATATCATAAATGCTTCTTATCCATGGACATTTCTAAATCTTGTGAAAAATAATTTGGTACACTTTAAATTCAGAAAAGGGGCCTTCCTTTTTCCCTATCATCTTAGGAATCTGTCACATTCATACATTTTAATTATTCTTGATCCCAATAATCTAACACACAAAATTTTAACACAGCCTTTTATCCTCTTTTAATTACATTAATTAAAATGAGAAATATGGACAGGCTAGACTGTGCACATCAAAACGAAAGAGTGCTAAAGATTTTGCTCCCTCCCCACAAAAAGATTAAAGATTGCATCAATGATTTCACCAGGCATACCACTGCACATTTCCATGAAAATATTGTTAAACTGACATGATGTGCTAGCAAATGGTTTTTTCTTAGACAAAGAAAGCTGCACTTATAATGGCAGGTTTTGGGAACTACTAATTTTCATTAAACAGCTGAAACCTGAATTTTCTTTATGTAAAGGAGTAGGAGAATAACAAAGAACTGTACACGGATGCTTTGCCTAAATACAGACCCTCAGGTTCCTCCACGTTTCTCTTGGAAGAGAACATCGGCAAAATGAATGATATCCTAGAAAAAGGCTAAAAACTCTCTGCCTCATAAAGTAGCAAACTGGCAACGAAGACCTGCTCAAGAAAAATTATTACTACAAAATGTCACAGATGTACAAACTGAAATATTGTTTTCCTAAAGGAATGAGGAGGACTGGACATACCAGACATCTTGCATACTTTATCTCATTTAGTCCTCACCATAAAC
The DNA here is from genome assembly GCF_006542625.1 of Nomascus leucogenys. NCBI lineage: Eukaryota > Metazoa > Chordata > Mammalia > Primates > Hylobatidae > Nomascus > Nomascus leucogenys. Next base: position 76,295,770 of record NC_044401.1, on the reverse strand, counting down.
CAAAAATGTAGCATTTATTATCCCCTATCATACAGATGAAGACGCAGAGGTCCAAAGAGGATAAAAGAATGATACAGGGGTCCACAGCTGAAGTTTGGTCTTGGGTCTGATGACAAAACCCATATTCCTTCCTTTACTTCAGAGGATCACAAATTTCCTCTAAAAACAAAAAAAACAGGTGTGTTCCCATTAGGGTGTGAAGTGTTGGAAATAATGTATTATTAAAAACAGAAAAATACAGAAGGTTCCCTGGGCCATCAGATTAGATTGATTCCTTTGTACAAGGGAACGGTACATAGAGTGGGGGTCTCTTAGATGTGTGTCCTTTCCCTTAGGACTCTCATTCGGGTTCACAGTTCTACATCCTTGGTTAGTTATGACGATCCATCCTCGGTCAATGTTAACGATTATGTGATGAACCTCTCTCTCTTACTAACCAGACTCTATGCGGCCTAAGAGCAGAGACCATGCCTTTTTGTGGCTCACAATTCTATGCACAGGACCCACTGCTTTGTGGCCTGACAGCTAATGAACATTTTTTGAATTAATAAAAAGTTTGACAATGCTTCTTTTAATCTAGAAATTAGAGGAATTTCAGGATTATTCCTGTAAGAATATCTGTTTATTTGCATTCCAACATACTCTTGTGAGTGGGAAAGGAAAGGATGGAGTTCAGCTCACTGAAACACTTCTTAGCTTTGCTTCCAGGATGCCACATTCTTCTGCTTTCCCTCCTACCCTCTGGCTGCTCCTTCTCAGGCTCTTTTGCTGGCTCATGCTCATCTCCTTGACAGCTTAATGCTGGAGAACCTGCGGCTCAGTCCTGGGACTCCTGTATATCTACATTTGCTTCTCTGGTCTAGGGTAGGGTCTTAAACACACCTTTAGGCTGATGACTCAAGGCCAGACCTTTTCCACGTTCTCAAGACCAACTGCCTATGTCACAACTCCATCTCTTAATTCCCAATTGAGTCCACACCATATCCCCCATAATCTGCTCCATCTGTAGTCTTTGCTATCTCAGTTAATGGCAACTCCACACTCCCAATGGATGAGAACAAATACCTTTGAGCCTCCTTCACCCCTGACGTCCAGAGGAGGTTGACAAACTATATCCCACAGGCCAAATCTGGTTTGCTTCACGTTTTTGCAAATAATTTTATTGGAACACAATCATGACCATTCATTATGTGCTATCTATGGCTGCATTCATGCTACAATGGCAGGGTTGAGTCACTGTAACAGAGAACATACAGCCTGCAAAGCCTAATACATTTACTATCTGGTCCTTAACACTGAACATTTTCCAGCCCTTGGCAAATCCTGTTAGCTCTACTGTCAAAATATACACAGGATCTAACATCTTTCCTCCACCATTATCACACTGGTCCATGCCACTGCCATTTCTCTCCTGGATGAAGTTCCAAGTCACCATCGACTCTTGCCTCCTACCTGGTCTATTATCGCTCCCCTTCAGTCTATTCACAAAACTGTAGTCATCTTGATTCTCTGAAAACAAACATTAGAGCATGCCATGCTTCTGCTCAAGACTACATTGGTGATGCAGCTCATCTCAGAAAAAGTTCCTGGAGATCTAGGTCCTACTGCATCTCCGACACTATCTCCTGCTACTCTCTCCCTTCCTGTCACGTGAACACTGGCCATCAAACATGCCAGGCACATGCCTGCCTCCTGGTCTTTGCACTTGTCTGAAATATTCCTCCTGCAGAAAGTCGCATGGCTTGCTCTGTCACCATTTCAAGTCCAATGTCATCTTGGTGAGGTCTAAGTCTTTCTATCCTATCTGAGATTGACATCCTTCCTGCATCTTCCTAACATGGCCAAACCATTCCCTACTTTATTTTTCTCCTTAGATTCTTTTAAGAAGAGTTATATTGAGATATAATTAATATGTTATACAGCTCACCCATTTAAGTATATTCATAAGGCTGTACAACCATCACCACAATCTAACTTTAACACTTTCTTCAACCCAAAAAGAAACTCTCTAGTAAGTAGTAGTGACTCCCCACTTGTCCCACTGCTCCAGGCCTAGGCAAATACTAATCTACTTTCTGTCTCTATGGAGTTGCCTATTCTTGACATTTTATGTTAGTGGAATCATATAATATGTGGCCCTTTGTGCCTGGCTTCTTTTACCTAGTGTATTTTTGGTTCATTCTGTAGCTTATATCAGAATTTGATTCTTTTTATGGCAGAGTAATATTCCATTGTACTAATATACATCATATTCACCTATTCATCAATGGATATTTGGGTTGTTTCCACTCTTTATTACTATAATAAATAATGCTACTATGAACATTCATGTATAAGTTTTTGTGGGGGTGCATGCTTTTTATTTTTCTTGGATACATATCTAGTAGTGGGATTGCTGGGTCATGTAACTGTAGGTTTAACACTTCACAGAACCACCACTTTTCCAAAGTGCTACTCCAGTTTCACATTCTCACTAGTGATATCTGACGCTCCCCATTTCTTCACATCTTCACCAAAACTTGTTGTCTTTTTTGTTATAGTCATCCTAGTGGGTATGAAGTAATATCTCATAGCGGTTTTGATTTGCATTTGCTTAATGGCTAATAATGTTAAACATCTTTTCATATGTGTGTTGGCTATTTGCATACCTTCTTTGGAGAAATGTATATTCAAATTTTTTGCTCATTTTAAAATTGGGCATACATGTTTTAAAATTAGTAAGTTATAAAAGTTCCTTGTATATTCTGGGAACATGTCCCTTATTAGATATATGATTTATAAATGTTTTCTCCCATCATGTGGGGTATATTCTTTTTCTTGGCATTGTCTTTGAAGCATAAAGATTTTTAATTTTGATAAAGTTCATCTATCTATTTTTTCTTTTTTCCCTTGTACTTCAGTTCTGCTTTTTAAGAGCATTCTTCTAGGTCTCTGCCAGAACTACAAAGTCAGCTGTGGTTCCCTTGTATGTCATGAGTTGTTTTCTCTTGCGGTTTTCAAGATTTTTTTTTTTGTCTTTCAACATTTTGATTATGAGGTGTTGGAGTGTGAATCTCTTTGAGCTTACCTACTTGGAGTACTTTGGCTTCCTGGATGTGTAGACTAATATTTTTCATGAGACTTGGGAAGTCTTCTATCATTATTTCTTCAAATATTTTTTCAGCTTTTTCTCTCTCCTCTTCTACTTGTCCCAGTAAGCATATGTAGGTGTGCTTGATGGTATCTCACATTTCTTAGGAGCTCTGTTTATTTATTTTCACTCTCTTTTCTCTGCTCTTCAGAGTACACGATCTTTATTGACCTACCTTCAAATTTGCCATTTTTTTTCTTCTACCAGATTAAATCTACTCTTGAACCCCTCTAGTCAATTTTTCATTCCAGTTATTATACTATTCAACTCAAAATTTTCATTTTTATAATTCTTTTCTAACAATTTCTCTTCATAGATATTCTCTACTTGATAAGATGCTGTCATCATGCCTTCCTTTAATTGTTTAGAAAGTTTCATGTAGTTCTTTGAACACATTTATAATTGTTGCTTTGAAGTCTTTGTCTGCTAGCTCCAACATTTGGACCCTCTCACGGGCAGTTACTTTTGTTTTCTTCCTGTATATAGGTCACACTTTTCTGTTTCTTTGCATGTCTCAAAATATTTTGTTGAAAAATGGACATTGTAGATACTATATTATAGCAATTCTGGATATTGACTGTGCACCACCACCCTGCCCCGCTTCTGGAGCTTTTTGTTGTTGTTTGCTTATTTGTCTAGAGGCTGGGTAGCCAAGTTGAGTGAAGTCTGTTTCCCTGGCAGTGTGCAGCTTCTGATGTCCCTCCTTGGAGGGCCGGAGACCACTTTTCCTACTGATATCACACCCAACTGTTAACCTCCACTAATCACTGGCTGATTGCTCTATTGTGTTGACAGTTCCTTTTGGCATAAATTGTTCCACGCTCTGATCTGATGAAAGCTGGGTTCCTTTGCAAGGGTAGCATGTTGCCAGTGTTTGAGGCTGCCCCTCCCAGTGTGAAAGCCCTAGAATAGGAGCTAGGTGGAAAAAGAGCCCAATCTGCTTGGCTGAACACACCCGGAGTGGAGTTTCCATCACACTGATCTGCGCTGTGTGTGTGTAGTGGGGGGAGGGGCAGTACGTGGCAGGGGTACCTGGAGAAGAGAGGATCATGGTTAAAATGCCATAGACTCTCACTCTTCTTACCAAGATTTAGATTTCCTTGTGTTTTTCCATTTGTTGTATACCCTTGGGACAATTTCCAGAAACTTTAAATGGTTGCTTATATTTTAAAATAATTTTTAGCAAATGATTGTTTTGTTGATTAAAGACTCTACCATGCTCCTCACACTGCCATCTGGAAGTTGAGGCGCAACACTTGGCATACTTAGATCACGACATGTTTTACTTGTTTATGCTGCTTTATGTCAGCTTTATTCAGCCCTCTATCCCCAGGGCCCAGAAAAATGCCTGGCACATAGTAGGTCCTCAATAAATATGGGTTGAATAAAGAAATGAAAGAAGAAATGCCCATGACCCACAGCCTATCCTGTGTATGCCACAGCCGACCGTAAACTGCCACAGCTGATGTTCTTTATTCATGGTTATGACAATTAGTAACCCAAGCTAATCACAGCATAGGGCCCCTGTCACATCTGTGAATTTCATCAGCCAGGTGACTGATGAAAAAAAGAGAATGAGGAATGTAGCTGCAGCTTACATATCCTTCAAACCATTGAACTGGATCCTAGCTCTGTTCCTTCTAATCTTAAATATTCCATAGGACCTATAAATAACTTGCTATAAATAAATAAAGGGCATCTAATTTATCCTGGTTTGAAAGAAAGTCCTGCTATAATGGAACTCGCCCTGGTATTAGGATTAAGAAATCTGTGTTTGATCCTTGGGCTGTGGCTCTTGCTGTCTGCGTGATGTTGGACAAGTTACTTAACCTCTCTGCTCTTCAGAAGCCTCCTCTGAAAAACGTGAATGACGGTGACAATTGTAATATCTTCACAAAGTACTTTGTATGGTGTCAAATACACCAGGAGTGCTCAGTAAGTGTAAGGTACTATTATTATCTGCCAAACAGTAATCATAGATCTTCCCACTTATCATGCTGGGGTGATCTCTGCATCTGAGTGAAATGGGATAGTTCCCTTAACCCCTTTGTGGGACTCGTGAAGGGGTTGGCTCATTTACTTAGCCTACAGCTCTCAACCCCTCACAGGATGGGGAGCACGCAGGTGAGTGGGTTCAGAGGCCAGGACGAGCACTTCTGGGCAATCCGCAGGAGCAGAACTCCGTGCAAGCCCGCAGCAGTGTCCAGGGATTGTCTATGAGCCCCAGAGCTCCAGAGGGCGTATGTTACAGTGTGCTTTTTTCGTTTTGGTGTCTGTGGATGGCTTAAGTGTTAGCTCAGTGGAGGGTCAGTGTGACAGCCTCTTGCGTCTGCACCCCGGTCCTTGTCTGGCATCCAGCAGGAATCAGGTTGCACAAATGAATTGAAGATAATAAAAGTGGAGGATTTTATTGCCAATGAAAGTGGCTCTCAGTGGGATGGGGAGCTGGAAAGAGGATTGAGTGGGAAGGTAGTCTTCCCCTGGAGTTTGGCCATCTCCGGCCGAACTCTTTTCCGAGGTCCCACTGCCAAGCCATCCCTCTGAAATCAAGCTGCTTCTCTTGGACATTCAGCTCCTTCTCTTCTCTCCTTTCCTACCACTCTGCCACTCTGCCAATCCACCTGTCTGCCCTGGTCCTCTGCCAGTGGAGCCTAGGGTTTTTATGGGTACAGGATGGGAGGCAGGGCAGGCCAGGTTAGTTTTGGAAATGGCAAAATTTGGGCAGGAAAACAGGAATGCATGTTCTCACTTTGGGCCACGCATCCAGGCTTGAGGGTAGGGCTTCACTGGGGGGCCCCACCCTTTTCTGCCTAGTATTTCCCTGCCTCCTGTCCATATCATAAGGAGACAGTGGCCATGAAGGTAAATTCTGTGTGATGTATTGTGCAAAAGTTACCTTCCTAGAACTGCAGAACTAACTCCTCTTGGCTTGCCAGGTTGAAAAAAAGCCCCTTTCTTGTTTGTTTGTCCATCCTTCTCCTCCTCCAAGTCTGTCTTTCACTCTTCCACCCCTAGGCTAAATCAAACCCTGCAGGAGGTTGCAGGCAATTCTGCCTGAAGACTGTCAACCTTCCCTGAGGGCAAGAAGTTCAGTGGACAAGGCTATCATTTTGAAAATGGCCTCGCAGCCACCATCTTGATCAGGGGAGGACCAGACCAAAGCAGGGTCCAAACTATAAGAAGCAGGTATCAGAACCTGAAACAGTTGAAATGAACAGAAGAGGTTTAGTTATATGCCACAACATGCTTCCTTTTAGAAAACTTGGTAGTATTGGCTGGGCGTGGTGGCTCACGCCTATAATTCCAGCACTTTGGGAGGCCAAGGCAGGCAGGTATGAGGTCAAGAGATCGAGACCAGCCTGGCCAACATGGTGAAACCCCATCTCTACTAAAAATACAAAAATTAGCTGGGTATGATGGCGCCTGCCTGTAGTCCCAGCTACTCGGGAGGCTGAGGTAGGAGAATCACTCAAACCCGGGAGGTGGAGGTTGCAGTGAACCGAGATCACGCCACTGCATTCCAGCCTGGCAACAGAGTGAGACTCCGTCTCAAAAAAAAGAAAAAAAGAAAAGAAAAGAAAAAAGAAAACTTGGTAGTATTAGGACTAACATGTAGGGGTCTGAATCACCAAGACAGCCAGTGACTGGAAGAGGGAGAAAAGGTCCCCTGTTGCCAGGGACCTCTGGATAACAGGCACTGTGTCAGGCAGGAGGTGGGCTAAGGCAACTTCTGTCCCTAACCCTTCTTGTTAGCTGTGTGAATTGGGACAAGTCACTTTCCTTCTTTGAGTCTCATCTAAGAATCTCTGCCACATGGGTTTTCTGAATTATATGAGGTAATGCAGGTAAAATTGCCCAACATACAGCAGGTGCTTACTAAATGTTTATCAAGTCTGAGTATAAACACACTATCAATCTTGCTCTGTACAGCGAGGGCATCTGAAGCCCTCTGATTTGAGTGGCCATCAGCAGACACCAGTCAGCCCACACAACCCAAGCCCATGGAATCCCTGACAGCCAGGGCAGTTTTCAGGCTGCCTGTTTATTCTTCTAGCTCCCTGAGATGCCACAGCAAGCAGGACCCCTGCTGGTGCATCCTCAGGGTCACCAGGGGACAGGCCCAGATGGATGTCAGAGCAGACTGCCTTGGCGAATTATTTAGCACCCTCCTCTGAGGGGGCCAGGCACGCACCTCACAGCCGGCTCCACACACCACACGGCGAGGTAGCAGCCTCTGACTCATCCGTCAGGCACCACATTCCTCTTCCCTTAAATGGAGCACACAGAGCCCTGCTGGGGGGTGGGGGGCTGGCAGCGTCCTCTCTGCTCAACTCATCACAGCTGGGGCAGCTGTGGAAGGAAGGGCTGTCAGGAGCGTGGCCAAAACGAAGATACACAGAGGAGGTTCAGCTCGCTGGGATGAGGGGAGACATATTCTGCAATAAGAAACACCAGGAATGAAAGAAAGTTACAGTCAGCCAGTGGCCAGAGATAGCTGCCCAGGGAACATGGAGATGCTTCCTGGAGGGATCCTTTGGCAGAGCCAAATCTGAGCCACCAGGTGCTATCCACAGACACTCCGAACGCCCATAATCCTGTAATCCTTTGGGAATCTCTAAGAGAATTGCTATCAGGCGCTCCCAGCCACAGGGACAGGGGAGGGGAGGTGATTTATAAGCCAGATTTGTAGGTGACATTTACTACAGACACAAATCTAATTCAACCCTCACAGCAACCCTTCAAGGTTATACCTATAGTTCCTTACCACAGATAAGAAAACTGAGGCTCAGAGAAATCAAAATAATTATGAAGTATAAGCATCCATCTAATTTCTGAATCGATTTCCTTTTTCTTTTATTTATTACTGTTCTTCAATTTTCCACGTAGGGCTTGGTGCTGTGGCTCATGCCTGTAATCCCAGTACATTGGGAGGCCAAGGCAGGTAGACTGCTTGAGCCCAGGAGTTTGAGACCAGCCTGGGCAACATGACAAAACCCCATGGCTACCCCGAAAAAAAAAAAAAAATTAGCCCAGCATGTGCCTATAGTCTCACCTACTTGGGAGGCTGAGACAGGAGGATCACTTGAACCTGGGAGGTCGAGGTTGCAGGGAGCTATGTTCACACTACGGCACTCCAGCCTGTGCGACAGAGACCCTGTCTCAAAAAATAAATAAAACGTTCATTTAGCTTGCTGAATGTGTTCTTTCCATTCCGTCCTAGGATTGAGTCGAATGTGATATAAGGGACACCTGGGTTTGGCCAGTTACATGGGGAGGCCACCGGGTCACCAAGAGATTGACCAGGCCAAGGAAAACAGTTGGAAGAACAGGTACTTCAGGTCTAATCAAGTTTCTTGTGCTTGTGTCAGTGAATGAAGGATTAAACAAGCTACAGCTCCTCTGCATTAGCACCACCAATGATGGGAAATACTGAATATTTTATATACAGCTAATGCCTCTTTGCAGGCTAAATGGAGTTGGGCCTGAATGGAGCCCAAGGGATACTCTTCAAATTGAGGAAATACAGGAACTCTGTAGGACTCCAGGGATCCACAGAATTCTTTGCTTGAAGTCCCTGTGTGGGCTATGAAATGCCTCAGTGAATCAGTCCCATGGGGCCTACAGAATTAATTCCTCTCCTCTGGACAACTTAAGTCACTTGCTTGGTAGGCCAGGTGCTTTGAGATCGCCCCCACAGCATGGAGGGTCTAAGCCAGCGGTTCTCACAACACGATCCTGGACCAGCAGCCTTAGTATCACCAGGGAACTTGTTTAAAGAGCGGATTCTCTGGCCCTACCCAGACCTACAGAATCTGTAACTCTGAGCGTGGAGTCTGGTCATTTGAGTTTCCACAAGCTCTCCAGGGGATTAGGCACACAGGTTTCATTTGGAGAACCAATGGTCTAAATAATCCCCAACAACTGCTTTTTAGGGCCAAGAGGAGGAAGGGGTGAGCAATGGCAGAGGACAGAGGAGCCTCTGAGGGTCCAGGATGGCCAGTTGGTGGCCTGGAGCTGGAATTCGGCCCACATATGCATACTATTGGTCTACACCAGAAGTCGAGACACTTTGTAAAGGACCAAGTGGTGTATATGTTAGGTTCTGCAGGCCATTCAGTCTCTGTCACAACTACTCAACTCTGCTGTCATAGTATGCAAGCTGTCACAGACAGTATATACAAACAAATGGGCATGGTTATATTCCAATAAAACTTTATCAAAACAGGCACCTGCAAGTTGTAGTTTCCCAGCTCTCTACCTATACAATGGCTCCTCTTAACAACAACATCTGGATACACTGAGCTCAAGCTCCCAGGAGGCAGCCGCCAGCTGGAGCTGACTGACACAGCCCTCTTTTAGTGGGGACACGTTCTACACTTTTCCACAGTCCCCAGTTCTTCTCTCTGAAACACCAGGGCAGAGAGTCAGCTCACATTTATTATCCTGCTCGTTTCTCTTATTCATCTTCTTATATTGACATAAATGCATGTGTGCATACACATACATGTATATATGTATGTAACATGGTTATGTACTTATGTGTGCATGCACGTATATTTTAACACCTACCAGCTTTTCAGTATTCCATACTATATGAATCCCCACCCCCTCATCTCAGTTGTCTCTAAAGTGCTCCAATACCACCGTGGTATGAAGCCTGGTTTAGAATTCAGGGATGAGGGCCACAGCTCTTGATCTGTCCTTGACTTTTCAACTTGAGCAAGACCCTGACCATCTCAGAGGCTGTTTCTTCCTGTGTCCAGGTGCAGAAATCATCCCTCTTCTGCTTCCTTCACAGGAATGCTGTGAGAGCACGTCAGCAGTACTGTCTGGGAAGGCAACACAAAAGAGCCTGATTGTCGGCAGCGCCAATCATGCCCTCAGCATTGGCCAAAGCAAGGGAAAATGTTTTATTTTGTTTTGTTTCCCTACACCAAGTATCTAAACATGTCCTAAAATTAAAATGAATAATAGTTTACCACATCAGTCCTCTCATTCTTCACCTCATACCCTGCAAATGAGAGATCGTGGAGAAAAATCCCTCCATGTATACTATTTTGCTCAGATGAGCTGAAGGGTTCTTTGGGAAGCTTGGGATGCCAGGTGTGCCTTCTAATTATCTTTTCTCTTCTTTGCAAGCAGCTTAAGGGATCAGAGGTCTCATTTGGAGCCTTCCACCTTCATCCCGCTTTTCTCTCCTCTTCTTCTGTCCCCACACTACCCCAAATAAATAAATAATGTGCACATCATAATAATGATCTTTTTCTCAAAGAAGGAAAAGGGCATATTTAATGTCACCTTCTTAGCAGTCTAGCTAGAACCTCGCATTTTAACTTACGTTTCATGAACTAAGTGCAGCATATCCAACTGCACATTTTCCTTACGGAAATTCCTCCACCTAATCACTTCCCAACCCCCTTTCTTCAACTTATACCCTCTTTCCCACCTTGTCTACCCTAGAAAAGGTATTTTAAAAGAAAATACATAAATCTTCAGCTTATCTGGGTGGTATGCTCCACAAAGAATCACAAAGATTGTTTGATTGGTTACATAAGTTAATTTTCCATTTACAGTACACAGTAACAATTTATTCTACAATAAAACTAGCCAACCCTGAGAGTCCACTTCAGTGGACGCCTTGGCCAGGGGCCAAGATTCCCGGATTCTTTTGCTTCTACTGCTCCTCCCCCTACACTCACATTGGGCTATCACTGCTTTACAGCTGCTTCTCTTTGGGTACACTTCACCCACTCCAGTTCCTGTGTGTCTAAGACACTGAGCATCAGTCTGTGAATGACAATCTGTGCACCCTGCCAGCATTAATGATGGGGCCAAGAGCGTACCTAGTCATCTGTAAGAGGAGCACAGTCTGACTGAGATATTTACAAAAGGAAAGAGAGGCACTGCTGAGAGAAGATAACTACTTATTGAGCACTTACTATATCCTAGTCACACCAAGATAGAGAATAATAATTTCTATCTGAGAGATGAGAAACAGGAGGCCTAGGAGTTTAGGTGATGGCCCCAAAGAAAGACAGAAAGTGAGAGAGCAGGGATTTGGACTTAGGTCTGTCTTATACCGAAACCTGTGGCTTTTAAATACAACCATGTACTGAAAGTGGGACTATGACGTGCATGGGTGCAAAAACTCTAAAAACAGGAATGTCATCCCTTGAAGACAGCTTTTTAAAAAATTGTCTGTGGACAGTAGGAAACAGAAAGTTTCAATGATGTACCCATTTCTTTATTGGGCCTAGAACAGCATTTCTCAACCTTGACATTATAGACAATTCATGCCAATTTCTTTGTTGTTGGAGGCTGTGCCATGTATTGCATGGTGTTCAGCAGTACCCATGACCTATATCCATGAGATGCCACTGGTCACCCTTTCCCCAGTCATGAAAACCAAATATGTCTCCAGAAATTGCCAAATATTCCTGACGGACAAAATTGCCCCCCTTGGGAACCAGTGGTCTAGAATCATTTTAGAAATCCTATCTTGTCACATGCTACTTTGGGGTTCATATAAGGTAGAGGATGAGAACACAGATTCTGGTATCAATCATACCTGGGTAGAAATTTCAGCTCTGTCACTTACTAGCTGTGTGAATTATTCAACCTCTTTGAGGCTTTCAGTGTAAAATGGGGACAGATAATAGTATTCTGAGGATTAAAGGAGATTATGCAGATGAAGCCCTTGGCAGAGTGCCTGACACACAGTAATAGTGCTATAATAATGTCAGTTATGATTATTAAGAAAAACAGATGTTAGAAGGTGTCAGATTTAATCACTTCATCTCAGAGATGAGTAAACTGAGGCTCAGAAACAAGAAGACTAATTTTGGTTAGGACCCAGTCTACTTCTCCAGGAAATACACATATTTGATCACTGTTCTCAATGCCCTGTCTCATTTTACCCCAATAAAATGGTATCTGTAAGCCTCCTAGTATGTTATTTCTGTACTACCCATGCTCTTTCATCTCATAATTGTTAGTATTCCAATTTGTGGCAGCCAAATTATGGAATGGGAAAAGTCGCATCTTTCAGGGAAGACCCATCACCCGTTTGATGCCATGATGAATCAAAGACAATAGAAAAACTAACAGGATGAATAGAAATGTTAACTTGCATGGAATCAAAGCAGTGGCTCACAGCAACCCTTATGGCATTTGCGAAGTTACAGTATTTTGGCCTTGATATTCTGCCGAAATCAACCACAGTCCTGGAACACCTTACGTTTAATTTTACTCAGTAAACGTTTTTTTCTGAGTAAAAAAATTTTACTCAGAAAACGTTTGTGCTGCCACTGGTAACCAAGGCTAGATACCTTGGAATCTCAGTTCAAATGCAAAAACACCATCTTAACATGCTCCAATTTGTATACTTATTTGTGTCTTGTCATTTTCAGGGAGGATATAAGATGAGCTAACTGGCAAAGGGAATTATGTAGTAACTGATGCAATAATTAGTCTCTCACTTGAAAATGTCGGGGATAATTACCAAGTCATATTTAGGAAGGAGCTCTCCTTGGCCAGGGCTCATGTTCAATTACCCTGGATTTAGTGAACATATGCTAGACATTCTGATGTTGGCCACTAGGTGATGATGATAAAAGGGGAAACTATGATAAACCTAGAGGAGAAAAAGTGAATGACTGGTGTGTGTGTGTGTGGGAGTGTGTGTGTGTGTGTGATAGAGAGAGAGAGAACGAGACAGGGAGAGAGAGACAGAAAGAGAGAAAAAATGGGAATGGATATATTCATACATGCCACAAAACACAACTTAGCATGATCTAGGCTTCATCTGGTCACCAAGATACAGTAGAAATATGGCACGGTAATTGGGTCAAGTGGCTCATGCCTCAAAAAAGAACAGTATCATTACATATGTAATACACAGGTATGATTCTACTGCGGTTGTGGGTAGACCAATGGTTCTCAACCAGTATGTGATAGCACACATGAATATACTCCAAATCTTTCAAAACCAGGCTGCCGAGTTTTGATCCATGTGTGTAAATTGTTTTTTCAATCATAGATACGTACTGTAACATCGCTACCAATCTAAAGAATGTGGAATTATGTTATTCAGCCACTTGTTTTCAATAGGGTAAATTATTACTAATAAGAGGTAAGAAGCACAGAAAATTTCAAGCCAATTTTTCTAAGAGAAAAAATGTGCGTTCACTGGATAATGCTAGAATTTTTTTTTCAATTTTTCCAAAGCTTGATTTAAAAAGAAAAAATAAAGCTCAACTCCAATCCCTTAAAATGTCCTGCCAAAAATTCTAGTGTTTGAAAGTGTTCTACAACAAAAAAGGTTAGATGGGTTAGATGAGGAAGGACGGGAAAGCTATCTCTGCAAGAATTAGGGGGTTTCTCAGCCTGGGAAAACTGGGAAATACTGGATTAGAAGTCTTTTTTGTAGTCACGGCTATCTCAATGCTAGTGGCCCTCACCTCTCAGTCTCATCTTTCCACTTTAAGACAGAGCATTCAGAGTACTCTGAAACACATTCTACACGTAGATCGCTGCTTCTGCTTGGAATCAGTGTCCATCCTCACAACAATGGAAGATCTTAAAGGAAAATGATAACCTTGAAGAGGTGACGTGTGTTGCAACAGACTTCGGGAGGTTGCACTGAGGAGTTCTGGGGCTTTTGATCAGGCAATGTAAGTACTCTTCTCTGGGCCAACCATTCAAATCCAGAGAGGCATGGGGGAGGATTCCTCTTTTGGTACCGATGGGTGATTCCTGAGAAAGTTTTAAATCCAACGGAACGGGCAGCTAAGAATTGTTCAGCTGAAGATCCAGGGTTTGAAATCTATGTTTAGCCTCAGAGCTTTTAGATTTAAAAGAAGGCAGGAGTGAAAGGACCAGGTATCTGAATAACCATGTTGCTCTCAATTTGCCAATAACCTAGTTACTTCTGCAAAGATGGGGTTCTCTCTCATTAAATGATAATTCACTGAGACTTTTCCTATCGGTTTGAGCTCTCCTGAATATCATTTAAAAACCACTGGGTGTGGTGGCTCACAGTTGTAATCCCAGCACTTCAGGAGGCCAAGGCGGGTGGATCACTTGAGGCCAGGAGTTTGAGACCAGCCTGGCCAACATGGCAAAACCCCATCTCTGCAAAAAACACAAAAATTAGTCCGGTGTGGTGGTGTACGCCTGTAGTCCCAGCTACTCAAGAGGCTGAGGCAAGAGAATTGCTTGAACCTGGGAGGCAGAGGTTGCAGTGAGCTATCATCCCACTGCATTCCAGCCTGGGCGACAAAGCAAGACTCCGTCTCAAAAAAAAAATAAAAATAAAAAAATAAAAAAATGTACACCTCTCTTCCTTGGAAAACCTCATTGCTATAATTATCTTTAAAAAATGCTGTCCACGGGATCTTGATGATGCTATTAAAAACAGAGCCCTGAAGTTGGAAAAAAACTTTAGTGATCTTCTCAGATAACTGTGACCCAACCTATAGCACCCCCACACCCCTACCTTCCAACATAATAATAAAATTCTCTTTTCTTTCTTTTTGATCTTCATATTTCTCTATTTGATAATGTCTGTGGTCTGAGTTCAGCTAGATCAGTGTTTCTAAAACTTTAATGTGCAACAGAATTATCTGGAAGGCTTGTTAAATACAGATTGCTGGGCCCCTGGCCCAAACCCCAGTGGGTTTTTCAGCGGGTCTGAGGTGGGTGGAGCTGACGCTTTGCATTTCTAACGACTTTCCAGGTGCTGGTAAAACTGATGTTGCTGATATGTGGATCACACTTTGAGGAACACTAAAGTAGATGCTTAAGCATGAAAGGCTAAGATATGTCTAAAGGCTTTGGTCCAGTTCACAGCCAAAGGTTTTACTTTCCTATGCTACACGTCTGCCTTCATTTCAAAAATTATTGGTAGAAAGTACCCTCATAAAGTTCTCTGGTTCCCCTGGACTATCCTGCCTTCTAATACACAGAGGAATCCCAGAGGAGGGGCACGATGTAGCCACATTCATTCATTCCAGGAGGTTCAGCAATACTCATTCACAGGAAGCTCTGAAATACAGCCTCCATGGTTCAGTCGAAGTCCATTTTGTAAAAATCACATATTTAAGCATTTCATTTCGTAGATGAAAATCCTGAAACTAAAACAGGTCATGTGACTTGTCCAAAGCCACAGTGCTGGTAGCAACTGGCCGAGCTGCCTCTAGAATCTAGGGTTCTTGCCTGGTCACCTTCTAATAAAACGTCCTCTAGCAGGCCAGGCTCCCTGATCAGATGACACATTTTAATTATCTATATCACATTTTTTCCCCATTTGAACAGAAGACTCCTAAAATATAGCTTGATAATAGCAACTATTACTATGCATGCATTTTAATGTGCACAAAAGATATCAGTGAGTTTTTTTTTTTTAAAGCATCACCATCCTATTTATACTGCCTTTCCATGTATTTATAGGCTACAGATTACCCTTAAGTATTCTGATCTTAAAAGAGTAACCAACACTCTAAATGACTATTATTCTCAGGGGATAAAGACATTTCATTTTGTAATCTTTTTGTCTTACATCATACATAATCTCCTGTATCTTACTGAATCAGGCTTTAATTGTAGGTGGATTCTTTTGAATCCATTGTTTAGCTATGCAAAATTTTTCAGCAATTAGGAGCAAGGCAAAAAGTTCCTTCCTTTTACTTAATAAGACATTATTTCAAAAGAAGGAGTGCAAAGATTGAAGTACTGTAGATCATAACTTCAACAACCTGAGCTATGAATATGACATATGAGAAAGTTAACTCCCCCTATCCCCTGCCAAAATTTCTTCAGCAGTGCACTGAGATTCAAAGACTTCATGACAACTTAAATTGCTTCTTAATAAAGAAATTAATTTAATTAGGAGTTACAGCATGGAATTTCATTTTCTAATGGGCCTCAAACACAAGAGGTTGTAAAAAGTCATTTTGACATCAAAATGACTTTGGGTCTGGACTGGTTTTTGCCAGCTTGTTACCAACTAAGAAATCAGCCATTTATTCCTTAGAAGGGTCAGAAAAACTAACATCTTCCCCATGCTGGGCACCTCAATCCATAAAACATTAAAACCCAATCATCCACTATAAAACTTATGTAACTGAAACTTTATTCACTGAAAATTTTTGCAGGAGTAAGTTGAACACATTTCAGTTTTAAAAAGGCAGCCCACTATCTCACCAGATGAAAATGTACCTGCATATTAGAAATAATTCACTCAACATTACTTAATTTTTGTGACTCATTCTCACTAACTTCTTGCTAATGATCTGTCTTGGCAGCAAATGGTTTCATCTAAACTCCTCTTCAATGCTCCTTATTCATTTCAAGGAAAGCATTTAATAAGGGGCAAATGGCAAATAATTAGGCAAAAAACCAAAAACTTGCCAGTCAACTCCAAAGGGAAACTGACTCCTTTCCCCAATAAGTTTCCAATGAGAAAAGATCAGAGAGTCAATTAATGTGTAACCAACCTGCACATGCCGGGACACCCACACATGCAGTAAGGTGGCAGGCTAATGATTAAAGTCCACCTCGTAAACCAAAAAAGGTCAACCTTTCTAGCTGTCAAGAAGGTGGTGACTTGAACCACAGATCAATCACCATTCACATCAAAGGGTAAGAGGTGAAGCCATTAAGACAAACCCAGCTGGAAAAACCTTGTCCCTTCATTTGATATCACCCATTTAAACAAAACAAAACCAAAACCAAAAAAAAAAAAAAAAAAACCATTACTTCCCTCCCCATCCCATTCCATATTGCAAAATGTGGCAAATCTTTGATCCTAATGAACATTCTTTGGAAACCAAATCAAATAATACAAGACTCTATAGAAACCATGATAACATACTACCTGTGCTAGTAATGGACCTGAAATGAAGCCGAAAATCAGTTGAGAATTTAACTCTTGAGGGAAATTCTTTTTAAATTCCTTACCCAAAGCTGTAATTCAAGGCTGTGATTTAAATACCTTTGATTTATTAAGTTATTTTCACTAGTATTTACTACTTTTAAAATTCTGACAATCTTTTCCTATTACATAAAGGAAAATAAATACATTAACAATCTGTATTAGTCTGTTCTCACAGTGCTATAAAGAACTACCTGAGACCGGGTAATTTATGAAGAAAAGAGGTTTAATTGGCTCATGGTTCTGCAGGCTTAACAGGAAGCATAACTGGGAAACCTCAGGAAACTTACAATCATGGCAGAAGATGAAGGAAAATCAAGCACCTCTTACCATGGCAGAGGAGGAAAGAAAGAAGGTGAAGGCGGAGCTGCCACACACTTTTAAACCATCATATCTCATGCGAACTCACTCACTATCACAAGAACAGCAAGGGGTAAATCTGCCTCCATGATCTAATCACCTCCCACCAAGCCCTTCCCCCAACATGGGAGGATTACAATTCGACATGAGATTTGGGAAGGGACACAGAGCCAAACCATATCACAATCCAAAGTGGGTGATAGCTGCTACAGGAACTGTAGTAGACTTGCAAGATATTAACAGTCATTGTTTTGTCAAATGAAGGCTCAGTACAAAAGATTAATATGCACCAATGAGTGAACCACACAGCCAACCATTTGTTGCCACATTGCTCAACCCCAAGTGGAAGAAAGTTACAAAATAAATGATGTGAAGACTCCATAGCCTTTTCCTTGAACCCTACTGGTCATGTGTTCTATTCCGTTTCCAGAATGTTCTGTCATCCAGGTCTGAATCCCTCTCACCTTTTAAGGGCTACTTTTCTACTTGCCGTCTTGTAGTTCAAGTATGTTCCTATCTTCCAGACTATAATAAATGCTCCTTGAAGGCGGAGACTCTCTTTTGTGAAATAAATAGCGCCTAGTATAGTATCCTGCACACAATATGTTTTTTACTAGAGAGCATGCATTGTGTAGCATATCAATATTCTTTCACATGGCATTTCTAATTCAACCCTCCCAGAGACTTGGGGAGATGGTTTGACAGAAGCTTAATGACTTGCTCAAGGCCTGAAAATTCTTATGAAGCAGAGGTAGAACTAAACCTAGGACTTCAAATGCCACATTCACATTCACTTCCCTTCCCTTTACCACCAAAGCAAGCACTGGTCTTACCTCTCAACCACAGCATCACCGATCAGCAAGCTTCATGGAAGGCTATGAGAGTCAGCCTTTTATCAGGCCTGCAATACACGCTCTCCTGTGGAGCAATATCCTCATGGAGTTAGATCTGGGTTTCTCAACCTCAAAACTGCTGACGTTTTCCATGGATATTTCTTTGTTGGAGGGGGCTGTCTTGTGTACTGTAGGATATTTAGCAGCATCTCTGACTTCTACCTATTAGATTCAAGTAGTGGCCTTATCTCCCAAATTGTGACAATAAAAAATGTCTCCAGACATTACCAAATGTCTAGGAGAGTGGGCCAGGTGGGGAGTTCAAACCAGCTAGGAACTACTGGGCTATTGCAGAGGCCAGGTTTACCTAGCATGGGGGTGGGCAAAAAACCCAAATTGACAACAGGAGCATCCCACACTCTTCCCCCATCCCTGATTAGTCCATGAGTGTATGTTATCAAGGCAGGGCCAATCAGTAGGTGTTTTTGGAGGAGAGGGCATTGTTAAGAACATTAAAAGAGTGAGAAAGCCTCACTCATGAGATCATGGCACTTTGTAGTTTGGTTTATACTGGTTTGACTTGAGATGTTGAACCTTGCAACCCAGAAAGGTCTGATTAATCTATCCACTGTATCCCTGTAGTGCACGAATTCTGACATGGGCTTCCCTTCCTAGCACAGAGTGAAACCCCAAGTCCTTTTCTACATCAGCATGGTCTTATATACACTGGCATTTCCTGCGTTGTGCTAATATAGGTGCTGGTCCCTCTGCCAGAGATACTCCCCCAATACCAGCACACCTCACTTCCTCCAGTTCTAAACTCATTGGGGCCTTTCCTGACATTTTCTTTGCAGGAGCACACTCAGCTCACCCCCAGCAACATAGTAGTCACCATCTGACACGCTATATATTTCCCTTTTGTCTATCTTCACCCGTTAGACATATCAGATCACGAGGGCGGGGACTTCGTCTCTATTGTGCACACGTTGGATATGCAAATAGGTGCTTAATAAAGATATTTTGATTAAACGAATCAATCAATCCATCCAAGATGTGGTGCCCAGTCTGAGGGAGGCTGGTTATCTTCATTTCCATGACTATAAGGCTTAGCAATATAAGGCTTAGCAATTTGAAACATTTAAAGATGAGTCAAAACCATCCCTGCTCCAGGTAGTCCCTGCTCCAGGCAAACACAAAAGGATCACAGTCCACTTTGCATCATGAGAGCATCTGAGTGTCAAAAACAATACCAGGAGCTGGCAGTTCCCACTCTGCCACCATTTCTGCACGTCCCCTCCCACTCCCCCACCACAGTAGGCTCCTTACTGGTTCTTTGTCAGTGGGACAGGTGGGCAAGAAATCCAAGTTCCCCACCAAGCAATCATGTTACACCTAATCAGTATGCATAAGATGACACATCCTGATACAGCCGACTTTGACAAAAAAGGGAAAATTTCAGTGTGGTGGGAGAGAGCCAGCTATGAGATTCCCCTTCACATATTGGTCAAGAAGCAGAGAGTTCATTTTGTTTACAGTGCAGGGGAGAAGCATGGACAGACATCAGAGTTTGGGGCTAGCTCACACCTGGGTGTCTCTTATTCAGTGCCTTTCATCTTGATTTGCAAGTCTCAAGTGTTCCATTTCTGAATCTGCATCTGGGCCCCTTCATCCAGACTGGGTTTTCCCTTGCTGCAGAGCAATCTAGTTATATTTGGTGACTTAAGCTAAGAACAGTTCGCATCATGAAATCTAGTTCATCAAATACTCAACAAATATTTACTAAGCTCCTACTACATCCCAGGCTCTGTTCTAGGCTTTGGGGACACATCAATGCACATGGGAGATAAATGCCCTGATGTACCACCTAAGGATGGGGGTCTCTTGCCATTTGCACATAGACATCATTTACTGCCTGTCTGGTCAGACCTTCCTATGGGTGAATTCACATTTTAATGGAACACACTGGAGACATGGCAAAGTGATTAAGAATGCATTTCAATCAACCCAACATGGTCTAAGAAAAGTAAGTAATAGGCATAATCTACACCGATAGTTTCCTACCTGATAAGGTTGTTGGGAAGATTAAATGAAGTGCTTCAAATAGGAAACTAAAAATGAAAAATTTGAGGCAATCACCATGATTAGATACTCTGAGATAAAAAAGCTTATTCAAATCACCCTGCACCCCCATAAGGGCTCCTATACCAACTCTCCTTTCTCCCAGGAAAGTTCAAACTTGGTCACCACTGACTACGCCCACTCAGGTCAAACACACACGACAGGGGTCAGCTGGAAGCATAGCCCCTCTACATCCCTTGGGTGAACTATTGGAGAAAACTGAACATAAAATTGGAAGCTCTCAGCTGATGCAGTAACAGAGTAGTGGGCATGAGCCAGCATCATCCCAACATCGATTCTTTACCTCTAAAAAGTGGTTTTCTCCATGGCAAAATTGGTTATTTATGGTCAACAGCATTTTTGCCATGGTTCTTAACACACGAGCAGCATGAGCTTTCCCCTGTGCTTCACATAACCCTTCCCTACTAAACCAGGACCCAGGACGCATGATGGTGGGAAGAGGCATGGGAGTCAGGAACCTTTTGTGAAAGACTTGGTTATGTATTTTGTCAAGTCATTTCCTTTCTCTGGATCTTGATTTCCTCAGGGGTAAAACCTCACTGCATTAGACCAGGTGTCAACAAACTTTTTCCTATTAAGGGTCAGGCTAAATATTTTAGGCTTTGTGGGCCATATAGTCTCTGTCATGACTATTCAACTCTGCCCTTGTAGTGTGACAACTGAAGACAAGACAAAAGTAAATGGGCATGGATATGTTCCAATAAAACTTTACAAAAACAGGATGCAGGCTGGATTCAGCCAGAGTCATAATTTGCATACCACTGGATTAGACGATCTATGAGTACCTTCCAGTTTCAATTTTCCATGACTTGATTGTAGAAGATTCACCTCCCACCTGACCTTACAGAAAGTCTTAAAGACTAGAAGCCCTATGTTAAAAATAAAAGCTCTAGAAATAATAACAGCTATCATTTATTAAGTGATTGCTGTGTACCAACTATTATGCTAATGACTTTAATGTGCTTTATCTCATTTCATTCTCAGGGCAATTTGTTGAGGTAGACACCATACTTAAGCTATTTGATAGATAAAGAAGCTGAGACTTCAGCAGTCTAAGTAATCCATTCTACATCATATAACTGGTAAGTGGCAGAGCTGAAACTGGAACTGATGTCTGACTCCTGAGTCCTTGTTCAAAAGTACTAAATTATGGGACCATCACACAGCTGTTCAGACACCTACCTCTGCCGGTCACCCTACCCACTTCCCCAGTTACTCTCTCATGAACCCTCAAGAAGTTCACATGAGAAACCCTATTCTTGCATGTCACATACATTAAAAGATTGGCCTAAAAATAACACCCAAGTTCACTACTCCAGATGATGAATTGCTTTTTAAAGCATAATAACTGGTTCTTTGACCGGCTCAAGACCTTATGCTGGTAGAATACCTTCGACATGCCTTATTTGGAAGGCAACCACGAGACAAGTGCTGCATCTGCTGATGGAATCTGCAATCTCTCATCCAGGCAAACACAGCCCTATTTAAAGAATTCTTAAACTAAGAAGAAGGGGGGAAAAATCCAAGTACTTACTTCTTACCACAGTTTATCACAGTTAAACTAATCATAAACAAAGCTCTCAAGAAACAGTGACCTTGGAAAAAAATCAAAGGGTAGCATGGAATGTGCATGAGATCCGCTGGCCAGCGTCATGAGAGGCGTTTCAAGGTGAGGCGCCTGCTGGAGCTCCATCAACACCTGTGTACTGTCACACTCTCTGAAACCTCAACAAAGTCTCCTCGTGAGATGGGGG
This sequence comes from Nomascus leucogenys, assembly GCF_006542625.1. NCBI lineage: Eukaryota > Metazoa > Chordata > Mammalia > Primates > Hylobatidae > Nomascus > Nomascus leucogenys. Next base: position 76,273,621 of record NC_044401.1, on the reverse strand, counting down.
ATTACTAATGCAGTCTCTTTGGGGCCTTCAGACGGATGGAGGTTTGTAATGATACAGGTATACGTTTCGGCGCAGCCACAACTCCCTGCCTGTTGCTTGGTGGTGGACAGCTGCATTCTCCAGAGTGTTCTAATGTCCACAGCAAGCACAGTGAAAATGTCAATGCAACAATTTGATAAATATTTAATGGCTCTTTCCTTAGCTTGCTGATGCGATTAAGCCAGAGTCTCATTACTAAAACCTACTTTCACCTCCTATTTTATTTATGAGCTTGATTCCTTTACACTAACACACAGCCAGGTTTAGACAAATTGAAGTCAGGAATACAGTGGAAAGAGGAACCAACAACTCAATACCAGAGCATCAAAACTCAGTACAACTCAGCTTCTGGCAAGAGGTATTGCTCCTGTCTCCCAAGGCGACAGACAAGACTGAAACGGAACTAGACAAGAAACCACCTAGATGAGAAACAGCCCCAGGAATACGTATCAGCTGTTTTCATGGTGCTGGTGATATTTGGAAGGTGAGCAAAAAGACAGGGACCCTCAATCTCTTTCTCACTTCCTAACTGGCCAGGACTATTTATTATTAGAGCATATTACACATTTGACCAACAATAATTGCTCTTCATGGATTTTTGTTCTTCCAGCCACGCAGTCATAGTCATTCTTTGAGCCCAGCTCAAATGTCATCACCTCTCGGAAGCTTTCTTGATCCCTCCTCTCAAGTCAAAATTAATCATTCCTTCTGTTGTAAACCCACGTGTTTTGTTGATAAGGTTATCATAGCTTTTATCTCACAGATTGCCTTTAGTTTTATAGCCAGAAACAGTACACTTGAAAATGAAGACTTGAGTCCAACTACCTGGGTTTACCACTTACCAGTTGTATGGTCTTAGGCATGTTAATCTCTCAACACCATATTTACTTATCTTTAAAAATGGAATGATGATGCCCCTACAGGACTGTTGTGAGATCACCTGAGATAAATGTTTCAGTACCTAGCAAGCATTTAGATATTCTCCCTAACAGCTAGATATATACATGCCCATATGTATGCAGGAGGAACCTGAAAGCGCCTATCTACCTCCCACATTTTCCCATTTAGGATAAAAAAACTGTGAGCCATGCTGGCCAAATTCCAAGCCATAGTAGTGAGTAGGTCACTTTAAAAGATCACATACCCAGTTACTGCTTTCATTTCATGTCCCAAGTCTTCCCTCCATGCACAAGTTTACTCTCTGTGTGCAGGCCTGAGCTTGTTGGTCACTGAACTTACTTCTTGTTCCATGTGACTAGAGAAAAAGTTTGGTAGAATCTCAAGATTTGCATTTATGTTTAGGAGTGATCAGGAGGCCCTGTGTAGGCTTCAACCTCAGCCATGTGCCCTGATTCAGTTTTTACAGGGCCCTCCACTAAAGGGTAATGTTGACATCCTTCCTTATAGGTTCCTTGGGAGCATCTTTGGAGGGAGCAAGGGTTTATACAAATCAAGACTACACCTCATTCCTAGCAGGATGCACATGGACCTCTTCACAGTGCTTGAGGGCAGATGCAGGGAGAGGGAGAGGGAGAGGAGAGCCTGGAATTCAGCAGGCCTCAGTTCAAATCCCAGTCTGCTGCCATAAGGCCTCAGGGCAGATGGAAATCTCTCTAGCGCTCATTTTCTACCTTGTTGAATAAAACAGAGAACTCTAGTTACTTATCTCAGCATCCCCTCTTCCTCCTCAGTAGCAGGATTCCAGTTTTTATCTAAGCACACTCACAACTTGAGTAAACAACTACATTTCTCAGCCTCTTTTGCAAAGACATGTGGTCATATGTCAAAGTTCTGGCCAAGGAGATGGTAGTAGCATTGGGTGGGACAAGGGGAAGTCTCCTTAAAAGAAAGTATCTGTATACTGCTTCCCGGCTTTTTTTCTTCTTGCTGCCTGGAATGCAGACATGGTGGCAGCAGCTGAACTATGGAGCGACTCTGAGGAAGGGAGCCATATGCCGAGGTTGGCAGGGCAGGAAAAAAGCAAGCTGGGTCTCTGTGACATAGTGAATCTGCTAGACTAGCCCTGGGCAGACACCTTTAAACTTCTTTGAGGAGAGACAAATAAAGGCTTGACTCATTTATGCCACTATGGAGGTTTTCACTGCTTCGGGCAGTCCAATTTGATCATTACTTACACATAAGGCTCAGCCAGAATGTAAATAAAACTATGACCTGCAAGCCAAGTCCAGCCCCACAGCCCGTTTCTATATGGCCTATGAGCTAAGAGTGATTTTTATAGATAAATATTTGCAATCAATTTGGTAATAGGAGACAGAACTCTAAACCTCACTTCTCCAAAAATGAATTCCATTCTTCTCATTAGGAGACCTGTATTTCGGAAAGGTTATACTCAATTATTATCATGATATTTTGAATTTTGTCAAAAAAATCTGTGGAAATTTGTTTTCTCATTACACAAGTACCTACATACTAGTCTTGATTTCGCCTCTTGACTTGCATAACCTAAAACATTTACTATTTGACTCTACACAGAAAACGTTTGTTGACCCATGATGTAGAGAAGTCTCCAACATGCTGCTGATCATAAAGAAAATACTCAATAAATGATACCTGCTACTATAATTAAATCTCCAAAAGAGCTTGGCACAAAGTTACTCAACTATTTATTCATTTTTGTGAGATATTATAATCGTATAGAAAAGTATGGCTTAACTCTTTGTTGACTTAAAGAGATAAAAAATTTCCAGAGAACCTCACCCCTTCCAAGCATCCCCACCTTCTTTGCTACTTCTTGGTCATCAGGCAAGAAAAAATAAACATGACAGCATAACAAAGACACTTAGAATGCACTGTCTCCCATGTCTCCCTTCCTACCCCATCAGTCACATATGCATTTTTAAGGCCACCTAACACAAAGGAACAAAATGGATATGATAAAGAAGTTTTTGGCACTGAATCTAATTTCATTTAAATTTTTCTGGAATGGTTTGGTAACTGAGCCTAATATCCATCAGATATTTCCCCAGTAATACCAGAATTGACATGTGTAAGTTGCCAACCTGATGCCAATTAATGGAACCCTGGACAAAGTCACATACATGATTCTACCATTCAACACATCATAGTAATGCTTTACCCATTCATTTGGGATACAGGAAAAGTCTCTCATACATGTATCACCATGAGCAGTTGAAGCATGAGTTTTAGCCTTCCCCTATATAAGAAAAATTATTTGGCTGAGTTAAACCAGTGGTTCCCAACCTTTTTGGGCAATGGTGCCAGGCTTCTGGCTCATGTTCACATCACTCTGCCAGTTTGTGCCAACTCCTCCCTCCACCCTTCTGTTCCCAACCTTCAGCTGGACATGCTCTAATCTGTAAGACAGTCTAGGCTTTCCAAACACTCCCAACCGGCGTTGGGAGTATGACAGGGGTGTGTATGACCAGTTCAGTGGAGGCCTGATGGAGAAGAACAGGGGTATGTGTGGCCCATCACGTCTCTCCTTGAGGCAGTCAGGGAAGAAAAGGCTGACTTGGCACTGGCAGTGGGAGTGTGAGCAAATGAATGAGGTGGCCCTGAGTGGGATGCAGAAAGGTGGAGTTGTGTCTTTAGCTGGGTGTTTACTCCTTCAAAATTACCACATCCAGTCCCAGCCCACTGGAAGGCAAGCCAAGGGGAAAGTCTTACGGAAAGAGTGGTGGCTCAAAAGATTTCGACACATCAAGAGAATGTAGGCATGGCCAATGGCTTGGGAGGGCAGTGGGTGGGCCAGAGGATGAGAATCATCCCTACTAATCAGCCATTATCCTTTGCCATGGTTTGAATGTTTGTGTCCTTCTCCCTCAAATTCATAGGTTTAAATCCTAACCCCTAAAGTGATAGTATTAGAAGATGGGGCTTTTGGGAGGTGATCAGGTCATGAGGACAGAGCCCTCATGAATGGGATTAGTGCTCTTATAAAAGAGACCCCAAAGTGCCAGCTCTTCCCTTCCACTGTGTGAAGATACAGCAAGAAGGCACCATCTATGAACCAGAAAGCAAACCCTCATCAAACACCGAATGTGCAGGCACCTTGATCTTGAACCTCCAAGCACTGGAACGTAAAAGAAAATCTGTCGTTTATAAGCTACCTAGTTTATGGTATTTTGTCACAGCAGCCCAAACAGACTAAGATACCCTTGGTTATAAGAAGCTCTCAAGTTGCAAAGCATCTGAAGCAAGCAATCAGCGGGTGGGGGTGGGAAGACATCTTGGATGAAAGAATTGTGGATTTTGTCCCAGCATTGCAGGCACTCCCAAAGGATATGTACTAGAATGTCTGTAACAGCACTTTTGTAATAGTCTCTAACCAGAAACTAAGGAAACTCCCAGCAACAATTAAATGAATACATTTTGATCTATTTTATAATGGAACCCTATACAACAACTAAAATGAATGATCTACAACTATACACAAGAAAACAATAGGATCTCACAAACAGAATGTCGAGTGAAAGGAGCCAGATACGTAAGAGTACATATTGTATAGTTCCCTTTATGTAAGGTACAAAAACTGGTAAAATCTATGATGTTAGAAATCAGAGGCTGGGTGTGGTGGCTCACGCCTGTAATCCCAGCACTTTGGGAGGCCGAGGCAGGTGGATCATGAGGTCAGGAGATCGAGACCATACTGGCTAACACGGTGAAACCCTGTCTCTACTTAAAAAAAAAAGAAAGAAAAAAAAGAAAAAAAATTAGCCAGGTGTGGTGGCGGGTACCTGCAGTCCCAGCTACTAGGGAGGCTGAGGCAGGAGAATGGCATGAACCCGGGAGGTGGAGCTTGCACTGAGCCGAGATCATGCCACTGCACTCTAGCCTGGGTGACAGAGCAAGACTCTGTCTCACAAAGAAAGAAATAGAGAAATCAGGAGAGTGGTTAGAATTAAGTAGGGGTGCAAAAAGGGCTTGATTCTGTGTGCTGGTAAATTGGTATATTTAGCTTATGAAATTTCATTCAGCTGAACACCTATGATATGTTCACTCTCCTATATGGATATATTATACTTCAGTGAAGAGATCTAGAAGATGTAATGTGGCCTTTGAGAGATCTGGAACCCACAGTATGCTAATTTTGAGAGGATCCTTGACTATTCTTGGGCCAGAGTTAGCCTTAATCACTTCATTTGACAATAAGACTCAAAGAGAAGGAACATGATAACAGTGGCAGCAACACAGCAGTAGTAAAAATATACAACAATAAGCCAATATTTACTTGATATTCACTTGTGCTAAGTGCACCACAAGTTTTATCTCATTTAATTTTATAATACCCCTACGAAGTATACAGGTATATCCCACGTAATAGCCGAGGACACTGAAGTTCTGAGGGGTGAGGAAATAGGCCTGACTCCTGGTTTAAACACCCTTTCTGCCTCTTCATGGGACTGAGGAGCTCGTAGCTAAGTGAGAACTTGATCCAAGTCTCCTAATGTTTGAGTCAATATGCCTGCGTGGTAGGTTGCAAAATGGCCTCCCAAAGATATGTCCATGTCCTAATCTCCAGAACCTGAAAATTGTAACATATTTGAGGAAGAAGCCCTTGCAGATATAATTAAATTGAGGGTTTTGAAATGAAGAGATTATGTAGATTAAACAAGTGAGCTCTAGATGTCACCTCAAGTATCCTTAGAGAGGCAGAGGGAAATTTGACACATGCACAGAGGAGAGAGCAATGTGAAGATGGAGGCAGATACTGGAGTGATGCGGCTGTAACCACGGAATGCCAAGGATGGATTGTTGGCAGCCACAAGAAGCCGGGACAGATTCTCTCCCAGAGACAGCCAACACCCTGACTTTCAAACTTCTGGCTTCCAGAACAGTAAGAGAATAAATTTCTGTGGTTTTAAGCCACCAAGGTTGTGGTAATTTGGTACAGCAGCCCTAGGAAATGAACACTCTCCCTAAACATAACACAGCAGCATCTAAAGAGAATGTTCTACAAAATGGCAACAGGTGTCCTTAAAAAACATGCCAGAATCACCAGGTTTGGAAAGCAATGTTAAGTGGGTTTCTTTATGATTGGACTTCTCAGGCCCTATGTCATGCTCATTGTCCCTTATGAATCTTTGAGAAGGAGATACGGTACCATAGACTTTTCCAAACTTGACCAGCCTCAGAACTCTCTCGTGAGGCTCCCCTGGCACATTCTCAGGAAGTGCTGCAGTACACCACACTGAACGCAATGACGGGACCCAAGAGGGAAAAAAGGCCTGAAAAGCTAAGAGTTATCACTTTGCCAAGCTCATGACTATTCTTCTAAAGCCCCCTAATACGGTGCAGTAGCTATGAGGGCAAGAGTTGCACTAGATAATCTCCATGGTCCATTCCAGATCTAACATTCACTAATTCTTTATGTACAACAACAGTTCTTGCCCACGGCAGACGCTGCTAATCAATCACAGCACTGTTTCCCTAAGCCCTGAAGGGGCCCCTTTAATTCTTTTTAACCAGAGCTGCAGGCAAATAAAACCTCTGTGCTATTCCTGTCTTAGTAACTCAATGAACGGTCCAAATAAATAAACCATGGCTTGTGGGTTTTCAGAAATGCCTGCATTATTCTCTTCTTGTCCCGGGAAGGACATTCTCTTCCCCACCAATATCTGCTGATGTTTTTTTTCCACTTTTAGAATATGCAACCCTTTGCTCTGATTTTTAAATTAGTACTCCACCAGTAACATTCAGTGAGAGGTTGTGGCTTTTGGGGCCAGAGAGAAGAGCAAGTTTGGGGCACTAAACATACAGTTCAACCTTTGTTCCCTAGGAAAGATCAGCTCTGACAGATTAAAACATACATATGTTTACTGCCTTCTGAGTTCCAAAGCCATTTGTGGGAGTTGTAGTAGATCTTAAAAACTTTTGGATCCCAAATCAATTCCCAGGACAGCTGCATCTGATCAGACTTCCTAGGTAGGAGAGTTCAGAAACTTGGGGTCTTCAGAGAAAACCATCAGCTAGGGTTGCAATTTTTGAAAGGTGATGAGACACTCATGCCTCACTTGTACTGAGTGCTGAAATAATGCCTCACTCCAAGGGGTTTACAGACCTCCACAAGGGGCAACTGTAATTGATCTGGTTTACAATTAATAAAAAACAAAAAAAAAGAAGGCACAGAAACGTGAAGTGTATGGACTTAGCAGAGTTGGGAAGCACATTAATCTCTACATCCCCCAGGAAGTAAGAGGGAGATCAGGAAAGGAGGAGAGTAATAAAAATAATTTAAAAATTTTTAATTTCCTAATAATTTTCTTGCAGTGTTAGACACTGGCCCAGGTACCAGTTAATCAGTCAGTCAAAATTTATTTAGGGAGCCCTCCTAGAAGGAAGATACTGTCACTGAAGATGGGATTTAAATGATGCAATCCTTGTCTTTAAGGGACAAGGAGGGACAGGGACAGGCTTGTCATATCGAAAATGAAATATTTTGGATCTTGAAAAGCGCTTTGGAGAGAAGTTAGTAAGATAATGTGGCCAAGAAAAATGTGGGCTGTGGAGTGTAGTCATGGAGCAAGACTAGATAGGAAGTTCTCTTGACAGAAGGACATTTAAGCTAAGATCTCAATGATGAGAAGCTGCTAGCCAGGCAAAGATCTAGGGGAAGAGCATGCCAAGCAGAAACAACAGCAAGCACAAAGGCCCAGAGGTAGGCAGAAACTTGGGCTGGCCTGTGACTGAAGCATGGGTGCTAGTAGCCAGGTAGGAAGATGCCCTTGAGAGGTAGGCACGGGCTAGAACTTGCTAAGGTGGGAGAGTCTCACAGGTCACAGCAAAGTGTTTGGGTTTTGTCCTTATTGCAATGAGAAGCTGTCTGAAGGTGTTAAACAGGGTCGTGTTATGATGTGATTTAAGCTTCAGAACCACTAGGTGTTTGGGAAGGCTGTCAAGTAATCAAGGTGAAAAATGACAGCAGCATGGACTAAAGTTGGACCTCTGGAGGTTTGAGATATGTATCTTTTCTATCCTATTTTTTAGAGAGGTGTTATTTACATACAGCAAAATCCATAGACCTTACATGTAGAGTCTCATCAATTTTGAAAAATGCCCATATCCATGTAACGCACACTCTATCAAGATATCAAAAATTTTCAGCACCCCAGGAAGTTACCTCAAGCTCCTTTCTAGTCAGTCCTCCCTCCCTCTCACCCTCACCTGCTACGATTTCGGGTATGTTTTTGAAGCAGAACTGAAAGGACTTATTCCCATTGGATAAGATATGGGAGGGTAAAGAAAGAGAAAGAGAAAAATCAAAGGTGCGAAAAGTTTTTAGCTCAAGCAACTGGGTAGCTGGAGGTGCCATTTGTTGACACAGTCAAGGCTTAAGGAAAGGAAAAAGCTAGCCCTATGTTTTGACGCAGCAAGTCTGAGAAGCCAACTGGACATCTAATGAAGTTGCTGAGAAGAGATGTGTATCTAAGTCTGGAGCTCAGGAGAGAAGTCCAGGCTGGAGATGTGACTCCACTAGGCAAGAGTACAGTGTAACATGAAGCCACGGGCTGGATGGCGTCAACAAGGGAGCAATAAAGATGAAAAAGACATGAGCAAGCACGAAGGAGGCAGGAGCGGCTGACCTAAATAAGAAAAAGTAGAAGAGGAGAAAGAGCAGCAAAGGAAACTGGGAGGTAGGAGGAAGATAAAGCAAGAAGGAGACAGAAAGCTATAGAAGGAAGCAAGAGGAGGGAATGATCCACTGGGACAAACCCTGCTGACAGGCAGAGGGCGACTTTGACATCTCTTAACATACTTAACCCTCCCTAAAACTCTGTAGGGTAGGTGTCCCAATTACTTCCATTTTACAGACAAGGAAACTGAGGTTCAGAGATGTAAATGACTTGTCACATTGCTAATAAGTAGTAGAGCCACCATTTTGAAGTTTAACAGATTCCCCCAAGTGTGTTCTGTGGTACATTAAGAGGTGAGGCTGAAAGGGGGTTCCAGGGTCACATTAGCACAGAACATGCAACATCAAGGCTAAACAGGTTTCTCTACTCCGGGCCTTCTCATAGTCTTTGAATTGTGATTGCTCAAGAGGGAGATGTAAAACATCATACGTTCCACACACACAGTACCTTTTTTTGTTTTCTTTTTCAGAAGAGCAATTCACCAAACAGGTGTTCCCAAGATCACAGTAAGAGAACCACTGCTAGGAGGCAACATGAGCAAGTTATCAAAATGTGTTTAAACAAAGTCCAAAGTGCCTTCTTGGACATTACATCACTTGTACCCGAAGGAGAAAGGGTCGACATGAACATACCATTTTACAGATAATGAAGCTGAAGCTCATGAGGTTAAGTGGTCTGTCCTGTATCCACAATTCCGCAGCAATTAAGCAAGAAAAATCATTCCTGGTCCATGTGCCCCAAAGAGTAAGAGAAATCAGGTCAGGCCAAGGGAGAATCAGGCAAGAAGCTTAAATGAGGCTTCGTTCAGTCTCTGCCTCTCCTCTTTACAATACTCCCTTTGAGTTCACTTGCCACAGGATTACACTCAGAGTGGGGGATATACAGAGAATGGAGGAAGGGCTGCAAGTGAGTGCAGGCTACGAGCATTAGGAAATGGCTCCAACTTTCTTGGGCTGTGTAGGGTGAGGTCTTGTGAAAGGATCCTGTGGGAGGCATTATGGATTGGAGAAAAGAAAGTGGCACCTACATCCAGGTAGAAAGGGCCCTTGATGGAAACATAACTGTCTTAAGAATTCCAAAAGCTGCAGGAATTAAAAGCACTTCACAGTCCATCAGCCTTCTCTTGGGTCATCTTGGTTCAGAACTTAAAGAACCCAAGGCAAATCAGCTGGACACTCCTGAAGCTGTTGCCACGAGGGCCTCTGCCCCATGTGGTCTCCCTCAATTCCATCACAGTGGATCGTCTAAATGGGGACCTCGTGGACCGCTGTCTACAGAATGCCAGCATCCTAGAGAAGTAGCCTTCGGCAGAGTGGCAGCAGGGCAGTGGGAAGGGTGGTTACTGGGTACAAATTACAAAGAGAAGACCGCCCACCCCACGCCCCCTCCGCAACCCGCCAACAATCCACCAAGAGCAGATGCTTGAGAGCATGGGCTGCATTTAAGAAGCATCCCAGGTAGATGCCTGGAATTAGACAGTTGTAGGTTCAGGTCCCCCACATGGCCACTTGGTAGCCTTGTGTCTCAGGGGAGTTACCGAACCTCTGTGAGCTTATCCTTCCTCATCTGTGAAACAGGCTGCTTGATGGCACCAACCGTCACTGGGGTGTTGTAAGGATTTTTCAGTAGTAAAGAGCAAACAGCAACGTGCTTCTCAAGATAAAGTCCAGAGTTCCACCTGGATATTTCTTAATTGCAGATTTCCAGGTCATACTACAGACCTATGAAATAGACTCCCTGAAGGATATCCCTATGCACTATAAAGTCTGAGAAAGACTGGTAAGACATTATTAAGTCTGTGCTTGGCAAAAGCTCAGTAAGTTAACAGGCATCATTCTGTTTACTGATGTTATAATTTATAATATGGCAAGATGAGACCTCTTCTCCAGCCTGGACAACTTAATGTTCAAAATTAGAATTTATCTAACATCCAACTCAACAGATGTTTGCTTATCCCCAGAAGCCTGAACAGAGCCTCAATCATCAGAAAATAGAAAATAAAACCAGTGCCTAATTACAGCAGCCTGGGTGAATGCAGAGTAACCTTTTGCAAATGTTCCCAAGAGATCAAGTAGTAGTTGTTTTAAAGAAAAAGTAGTAAGAAGCAACCTTTGAAAGATGTGATAAGCAATGTCACGTACACGCTCCCTGTGGATTGGCATCTTGCCTGGGAAGATGCTTTGTGAAGAGGGAGACCCTAGTGATAGGTACAAGGATTTCTCTACACAGGCTGGCTGTTAAAAGTCAAATATAAAGCAATTCTCAAAGGCCTCTGGGCTATTCTTGCAGGGAGATCATTCATGAGTTTTCCTAGACACTGAGTCCCACGGTACCTGCGTCTGTTCCCTCAGCTACCCCTACATCTTCCATTGTTCTGGAAGTTGTCCAGATTACAATCTTTGCAAAAATAAGCCTTCCTTTGCTGGTCACACAGAGGAGCAGGATATGAAAAGACATCACCAACAAAACAAAACAAAGCAAAAAGAAAAACAACAAACAAACAAACGAACAAAAACTGAATGGCAATCAAATGCTAACTATCCCAGAAAAGAATTCCTCACCATTCAGATTTTGCGAAAATAAAAAATATCAAAGAAACTTTTTTGGAACATCACATTTAAACCCTCAATACAATTTCCATAAAGTCTCATTATATTCAACTAGGATTACCATTCTGTGTTTTAGTAGCTAAAAAAAATTCTTCTCTCTGCTTCCTCTCATTGACATCAGAATACCGCACAGAGTTTACATTCACCCAGCGCTCTCCTATTTTGTGATAGTGATAGGAAGTGCTTAATGTGACTGAGTACTTTTCAGGAAAGATTAAGAAAAATAGCCTGGGGAGCACAGCATTTCTGAGATTTGGTTTTCTAAATTATTTTTAAAAACCCACAGATATCTGCATACACAACTACACAAAGCAGCAAGCGTGTCCCTCGGTTGCCCCTTACCGTCTTTTCATTGCCCATTTTCTGTATTGTTGATGCACTTCAGGGCAAACCCAATACAGAATCACTTAGCCTGCTCTGCAAACAGCTCTACAAAGACCATAAATGTCACCACCAAATTGGTGAGTGCTAGTTCAAACCTTTGCATCTCTCATTCCTCGAGACATCTGTGTCCCTAAGGATAACAATTCTGGCTTAAAAGAAATCTTGGGAAAAGGAGCCAAGAGTTTTTCCTGTTGAAGCTAAGTGGGAGGAGGCTAGTGGGGAAGTGGGCTTGATAAAACTGTCTCAAAAATAAGTTCCATCTTAAGCTCACAGAGGGAATGAGACAGTTATTTCAGTTTCTTAAATGGAAGTACAACCCCAAAAATAAAAAATAAGAGGCTTGTTGATGGAGAGGCTTGAAAGCCTGTGTGAGATTGAGAGTATCACTGAGGAAATATTGCCTTGTAACAGAGCTTTCTTGTATTACACCCAAAGCTGTGTACCATCTGAGGCTGATTCAGGAAAATACTCAAATCTCCTGGTAATTTCCTGCAGACAGGACGTTTAATCATCTCCAAGCCTCCACCGCAAAAGAAAAAAAAAAAAAAGCTAAACCAAATGATTCACACTCTTAAAACGAATCTGCCTTCAGAACAAGAACCGTTTTCTGGTCTTGAAAAGCAGCCACAATTTGTTATTCTAACAAAGTGTTCCTTTCCTCCAAACAGAAATAAAAGTTGCTCAAGGAGGGCTTGTCCTGATTTCTGTTCTGCATTTCTTGAAACTTCCATCCAGTCAACAGTTTCTCCTGGCAGGTTCTCAGAAATCCACAGAGAGCTGGGTAGGCAGTGACTAAGAACACAGGATCATTTTTATATGTCTCCCTAACCCCCACTTTTTGGCCCCATGGGAAGATGCTTTATTGTAGGATGAGCAGAATTAGCTGCATATATAAATTCTTCACTGCCCACCTCACTTGACACCTTTATCTGAATTGCCCAACAGGCTGGGAAGATTTGGCAATTGATGATTTGAAAAGGAAAGGCCCAGATCTACCCCAAGTGGTATTTGTTCTATCTGTACAGACAGGGCCGTGTCCACGTCTCTAATTACTCAACTAGCTGCACAGATAAAAACATTTGTGTACAGAAAGCACGGAACTCAAAGTATACAAATGATTCACACCACCTAAACAAATGCAAATAAAGGCCAGCCCAGCAAAATAAAGGCTTCTAGAAGCCAAAATAATTTAATATGGGCGGAAATGGAATTTGGCAATCCACACATCAGACTCTGCTCCAATTTTGGAAGGCATGTCTTCCAGCTGCCTCATCTTAAAAAAAAAAAAAAAAAAAAAAAAGTAAACTCTGACCCTCTGCATTCGATTCTCAACCTCTTGCTTAGGTACACACAAGTGAACAGATGGGTGGGGGGAGCTGAAACCTCATCTTTTAAATCTTACCCAGCACCTACCCACAATCTTTCCTGATTATTTTGGTTTTAAAATTTCCCAGGGCACGGCTGCCCAGGCACCCCAGATTTGTAATCCCAACCTTCACCAAGTCCTGACTCTTCCAGCATCTGAGAGGGTGCATTTGGTAACTTGGAAAGTAAGAATTAACTCTCTCATCTCCAAACTATACACTCCCCCATGTAGAGCTAGGAAGGGCCAGGACAGGGGCCCTCTCCACCTACCCCAATTCGGAAAGAACACATTAACAAATCCAGAGTTGCTTCATTACCGAAGTCCACCAAGAAGCAAAGAAATAGATTTTTTTTTTTTTTTTGAGACGGAATCTTGCTCTGTCGCCCAGGCTGGAGTGCAGTGGCGCAATCTCGGCTCACTGCAAGCTCCGCCTCCTGGGTTCACGCCATTCTCCTGCCTCAGCCTCTCCGAGTAGCTGGGACTACAGGCGCCCGCCACCACGCCCGGCTAATTTTTTGTATTTTTTAGTAGAGGCGGGGTTTCACCGTGGTCTCGATCTCCTGACCTCGTGATCCGCCCGCCTCGGCCTCCCAAAGTGCTGGGATTACAAGCATGAGCCACCGCGCCCGGCCAGAAATAGATTTTGAAAGTTCTGGGAAAATAGACAACTTTTATCTTTTCGGGGATATAAGCTCAAAATAAAAAGGTATGTCGGAAGAAGTAAGGCATGTCTTAAAGTAGATCTTCCTGGAGATGTTAAGAAATATTTTGAACAGAAAATAACTAGGTCATTAACAGTAAATACCTTTTAAATATTTAGGGGAAAATGCATTCTAAGAGAATGAAGGCTATTTTAAAAGCCCCTCGTGATATTATGATTACTATTGCTGGTTAATAAAGTGGCTGCACGAAAGGTGGCTGACACTCAGACTCTCAGTTCACCAGGTCCCCACCGCGGGGCTCCTGACTTCCCAGCGTCTGCGTGGCAAAGCGCATCTCTCCCAGAGCTTACTCTCCAGCTGCAAGGCCCCTTTTTCAGGGGAGCTCCTGAAACCAGGAGCAAACATGCCCCTGCGCCCCCCTCCGTGCTCCCCGGCTATGGGGGGCCACTTACCCGGCTTAGCCTTGCATTGCTCCGACGCTACGGCGCCTCCGCCGGCCCGGGAAACTGGGGGGAGGCGGGGAAAGGGGGTTGGAGACCCAGGGGCAGGGGTAGCGGCCGCAGTTAAGGAACCCAGCGGGGCGTCGGCAGCCAACTGCCCGGAGCCGGAGGGGGCCCTGCAGGGGCTCCGCACAAGGGGGGTAACATTCCCGGGGCGGCAGCTGCTCTGTGCGCAGCTCCGGATCCAGGAAAATCGCTCAGGTCCTGGGGAGAGGAGCTCCAAGCTCTCTGGGCTGCCTCCCGGCTGCTTAAAGGGACGCCTCCCCGCCTCCCACTCCGCTTATTGGTGAAAATCTCGAGCCACAGGCCAATCCTAGGCCTGTTCCCAAATTGAGATTTCAATCAAGGGAGCTACTACTTTAAAATTAGAAAGGGCTAATGGAGTGCTGAGCCACCTTTCAAAAGCAGAAGGACACAGGCTTTCTGGCCCTCAGACCAGAGGTCCTGAGGGCTGGCAGTGGCTGGAAGAGAAAGATTCTACTGTGCCACGCACACAAGGAACAGGGGGCATGCTGGACTCCTAGGCTTCACCCCTCCTGTGCCCCCCTCAACCCACTGCTGTCCTTCAAGGCTCATCCAGTTTTATCACAGACACTGGAGGCCTTCGTGGCTGTCTGCTCTTGGCGCTCCTAAAGCCTTTGCTTATGTCGCTTTCCAGCCACTCATCACATTTTCACTTTTTTGCTTAATCTGTCACTCCCTTTACACTGTAAATTCTACCAAGGTAGGAATGTTTTTATCAAGACATATCACTCCCTACCCTGGAACCCTGTGAGCTCTCAGTAAATGTTTGTTGATGATTAAATGAATGAATACACGAAAGAATGAATAATGGAAGTATGTCCCTTGTTGGCTGTGCCAGTACAATTGTTAATTAAGACAGTAGTCCAAAGGCCAGGCATTAATTTCACACAAAACTATGTTCATATATGGACTCTCTCTCTTACAGGTAGGTAACCTGCATTTTAGTTTCCTTGTCTGTAAAGCATGATCATGAAATTTACCATCTCATAGGGTTGTAGTAAAGATTGCATGAGCTCATGTTTAGTCCAGAGGAGGTGCTCAGTCAATCACCTTGGAAAACTGAATGGTCAACAGCTGTCGTTATTACCGCAATTAAAATACATTTGCTGGAGATTTGGGCTGAGTCTGACTGCTGATTTGACTTTGTAGTGAGCACAGTTATTAATGAAACAAATGTGAATTAAGTGCCAGTTCAGTGCCAGGCCCCGTGCCCGGTACTAGGATCATCAATGAAAGATAAAGTCATTGACCACAAGGAACCCATACTGGTGGCAGGCGGAGGAGGGAAGAGAAGGAAATAGACGAAGTGAATTATGCTAAATGATAAACAAGCAAAGACATATGTAAAGGAATGTTCATTGTAGGATAGTTTATAATATCAAAATAACTGAAAAGATAATTATCCAATAATAGGGGACATTAGTACATTATGACACATCCGTATGATAGAATACTATACAGTCATGAGAAAGAAGAGGCAGAACTAAGTGCACCAGTATGCACTGAGCTCCACAATACATTGCTAAGTACAGTGCAGACAGTAAAACATATTTCTGCTTGCACAAAACATCTTCATGTGTTACGTATGTGCATGTACATATGCTGTATATGCAAAAAGTACTTCTAGAACTATGCCTAAGAAAATGATAAATGTTATTGTTACTGACAAGGTGATTTGAGGCCTAGGCAGATCTAAGAGGATGAGGACACTAACGTTTCATCGTATGTCATTGTATATTATTTGAACCTTTTACCATGAGCTTGTAATGAGGTCCTGGTTCCGGCAAAATGGCAAAAGATGACAACCTGAAAATTCCAACTCTTCAAATACCTAGACATGCTAGATAAAATATAACAAAAATTATTTTAAATGCCTAGCTGACTCACAATAAAGAAAGGAAGGCTGGGCACCATGGCTCATGCTTGTAATCCCAACACTTTGGGAGGCCACACCAGGAGGACCACTTGAAGCCATGAGTTCAACATCGGCCTTGGCAACATAGCAAGACACCATCTCTACACAAAATAAAAAACTAACTGGGTGCAGTGGTGTGCACCTGTAGTCCTAGCTACTTAGGAGGCTGAGATGGTTGGTTCGGCCCAGGAACTCAAGGCCACATTGAACCATGATGGCACCAGTGTACTTCAACCTGGGTGAGAGCATGAGACCTTATGTAAAAAAAAAAAAACAACAAAAAAACAGGAAAATGCCAAGAAATAAACAGGTAATTAAAAACAAGAGTAAGAAGCATGCAAAGTTATGCTGTGGCTATTAGAGAGGGCGAAGAGTGGTTGGTGGCAGACAAAAGGGTTGTCTGGGTTCCCTAGGGGCTAGGATTGTAATGCCCACACAGGAGACAGACAGTGCCTCGGGACAAAGAGAAGCAGGAAGCTGTTACAAGACCTTTGTAGAAAGCCAAGAGTATTCACTGAGGGCTGCACCTTCAATGAACAAATAGATTGGAAAAATTGACAACCAGCTAGGTAAAACTTGTCTGTCTCTACCTGTATGGTGGGTGAGAGGGAAATATTTTAACTGAGAATGAGAAATCCTAGGCCTTTGTCTTTCTTGAGATTCTAGGAATAACAAAAGTCAAAATCAGGAAGCTGTGACTAAAAAAATTAATATTAAAATTGGTCCTGTTCATGACATGCCAGGAATGCCTTATAGAAACAAAGGAAGATTTCTCTGGCCACTTCTACAACCCAGGCTACAACCAATCCCACAAGCATGAGATCCCAACAGTAAATTATACAACATCCAGAAACTGATGTTACAAGTCAACAAATAAAAGAATAAGAGGCTCAAGAATTACAGGTCATGAAACAATTGAAATTCTGAAAAGGAACATGGAATGAGAAAGTTTATAAGGATTTAAAACACCGAAGCTAAAATTGAGACCCTAAAAAAGAACAAGACATGCTGACTATTCCTCTCCATAGATCCACTAAAATTAAAAACTCAATGGATAGGTTAAATAGACACTACTAAAGAGAGAAATGTAGATCTTACGACACTACACAAATAAAGCACAAAAGGATAAAGAGTCGAAAAATATCTGAGAGATAAAGAGATATGGAGAATAGAATGAGAAGGCCCAACCTCTGTGTAATAGGACTCGCATAGGGAGAGACCAAAGAAATCAGGAAAAGCCAATAGCTGAAGATATAATGGCTGAGAATTTTCTGAAATTTTTAAAAATCACGAATCCTCCCATTCCAGAAGCACAAGCCATCTCAAACAGGATAAACACAGAACATTTGCAAGTATTAATTATTCAAAAAACAACAGTTAATAAAAAACTGAAGTGGGGAAAAATAAAGTGGTGTGATAATGTAATGACAGTGGTAAGTAGCAGAAGGCATTTTGTAGTCCAGAAGAGAGGCAACTTCTGCCATCCCACATTTGAAGCTGCACTCTATTTTCCTGAATTTTTCATCCCCAAATATAAGGAATACAAAACAACAGCATGTTCTTGAAGACTTAGCTTTATATTTTTTATGGTGTCCAGGTGCCCAGGGAAAAGTGGCAGAGATCTCCTGGGAAAGATGCATTTATTCAGCCATCAAACAAAAGCAGCAAAAAACAGAAAACAAAACAAAACAAAACAAAAAGCCCCAAGTCCCTGCCCTCAGGGATCTTACTCTGGTGGTAGAAGCAGCTATCACACAATGGAGAACATCATAATAAGGGAATAGAAACTGCTATGGAAACTCGGAGGAAGAATGTCTCAACTAGCATTGCAGGGAGAGGTGGTAGCCCAGGGAAGGCTTCTTGCAGGAAGTCACATCTGCCATGAGGGACCTGGTATCTTTAGGGGAGAAGATTAGAATCAGATTTGCCTTTAAACCTCAGTACTGCCACTTATTATCTTGTGACTTTGGTCAGGTTGTGTATCTTCTCCAAGCTTCATTTATCTCATCTGTAATGGAATTCTTATCACTAGTCTTGGGGCTGTTTTGAGAATATGTATTAAGCATGCAGCAGAGTGCCTAGCCCATAATTAATTTCTACTAAATAGGTATCCAATATTATTATTAGACAAAATCCAGTCTGGGTAGAAAAAAAAAACGCTTCTGTTTTCAAAGATGATTCTCTTCTAACAGTTAAAGACAGAGACTTCAGTCTACTTTCATGAAACTACCCTGAGAAACATAAATTGTTTACTGAGTATCTATCATTTGAAAGACATATCATCATCAAAATACAGGGTTATCAGATCTAGTCTTTTCCATAAAATAATTTCAAATCTACTTCCCAAAATACAACTAATAAGGGCTACCTATGTTAAGTGTCAAATAAATGATTTTCTCCAGTGTTAAATCTTGAATCTGTGACAAAATTCTTGTTCATATCATTAAACCTTCAGATTCCCAATTACACATCAAGTTGAAAGAATTCAGCGTCAAGCAGGAGAAGGATTAAATGGACCCTCCTCAGCATCACTCAATAGGTCTGTGAATGGTGGGGATGATAGAGAGGAAACTTGTAAAGTCCAGCCAACCATTGCTGGGCTGTGCCAGTGCTCGGTGGAGAAGAACACAAACAACACAGAGCTATGTAGCCAACCTGGAGGAATTGCCTCAACTGAAGTGAATGAAATTCAGTAATGGCAAAGGTTGTGCCTGCCCTTTGGAAGAAGCACTGAACTGTAAAGTCTTAGAGAGGAAAGAATTGGGCAAGGGCATGCTCTTCCATTAATTCCTTCGTGCACTACTTAACGAACATTTATATAGTATCTACTATGAGATATAGTTTACCATGTAGGCTGGGTATACACGGAGAAACAAGACTAAAACAAAATGCCTGCCTTCAGGAGCATAAAATATAGTAATTGGAGATCCTCTTTACTTGAAAAACAAGGCACTCTGACATTCTTCCTTCTACTGTCCAATGAGTACCTAACTTTTGTAACCATCTTGAGTATACTCCTGGGAGTAAACACCACTTGTTTCACAATGGAAATAGATCTCACGTCTTGGGCTAGCATCAGTTGACTAGTAGTGGCTTCCTGGAGTGCTGACTTGACAAGAAGTCATGCTGCGTTGGCAGGAAAGCACGCTATGATTGGTTAGTGATGTCTGTCATGTGGATGGATAAGGAGTGACAGCACTAATGCTATAAATTTGACATCTTCCATCTAGTCCAACCCCCTCATTCCACAGATGAAAAAACAGAACAGATCTTTCTTTTTTCCTGTGGCATTTAAATTCAGCAACACTTGCAAGGGCAACCGAGGAGAACCTCCATATCTGAAATGTTGCTGAGAGAGAAAAAAATCTATAGCTTAGAATATTTCTGATGAGCTTTTAAGATACGAACTCAAATCCTTGAGCAGCCTTTGTATTCTGCAACAAGCTGACTAAATGGAGAAAGCTAGTAACTTTGATCTCCCCATTAGCTACAAAGTGTATCCCCCTCCACATATACAAGATTATATTCAATATACATAATTTGAGGATGCTTGAGAATTTAAAATGCATTGAGGGACAGAAATGTCTATAAACTGAATATATTTCAGAAATACAAAATGAATAAACACATAAAACAGCAATTCGCATGTTATTTAAGAAAGGACAAAGATTTTTATCATCTTATTCTATTAAATGGTATAGATATCATCAGCCAAACAAAGGAAAAGAAAGGCTCTTATTTATTTTCATACAGACACTTTATATCCTGGGGACTCTGTAACAGTAACTAAGGAGATAGGGTTTGTCCCCATTCAGCAGGTCTATGCCCAATCTATCAACACTTACAACCATCACTGAGTCCAATCACGAAGAATCCAATCCAGGCTCCTTGGCTGCAAAGGACAGAATGGTAAAAACGGACAACAGATAAGCAGTAAGTCCAACCTCAGCCTCATTCAGATACAAAGAACAAATTGTAGCATTTGATTAATATGCCAGCTCTTCTGTCATGCCAACTGCAAAGTGAATTTTCTGGAAAACCAACTCCTTGAGAAATAGGTCTAATTAATTCAGTTATATAAACTCCAGTGAAATATTAGGGGGAAGGGACAGGAGACAGAGTGAGAAGGAGGCTAGGAAGGAAGAGGAGAAGAAAGGAAGCAAGGAAGGAGGGAATGAATTAAAAGAAGTTAGGACATTACAAAAAGGATGCTCTGGAGATCCTGGGTTACTTTATGAACCAAGGCTGGGCGCAGTGGCTCACGCCTGTAATCCCAGCATTTTGTGATGCTGATGGGGGCGAATCACGAGGTCAGGAGTTCGAGACCAGCCTGGCCAACAGGGTGAAACCCTGTCTCTATTAAAAATACAAAAAATTAGCTGAGCATGGGGGCAGGCCCCTGTAATCCCAGCTACTCAGGAGGCTGAGGCAGGAGAATTGCTTGAGCCCGGGAGGCGGAGGTTGCAGTGAGCCGAGATTGCGCCACTGCACTCCAGCCCCGGCGACAGTGTGAGACTGTGTCTCAAAAATAAACAAACAACACAAAACAAAAAAACCCAAAAGGGATATTCTGACTTAAGACAACAGGAATCATATTTATATTTCAATCAAATGCACTGTTGAAGGTATGGATAAGAAATTAAAAGATGGCCTACTCAAACAACTCTGTAATACATACATTTGTTAGACTAGTTTTTATCCCCCCCAAAACTCAGTCAATGGCATATCACCTTCAGTGTATCTGCTAAATCTGCTTTCACTAAGTACCATGTTTGTCATTTGTCATATTGAATATACCTTATATTATTATTTATAATGAATAAACAAATTGTGATACGTCCACAAAATGAAATAGCACTCAGCAGTTAAAAGGAAATGAATAAAGCTGGGCGTGGTGGCTCACGCCAGTAATCCCAGCACTCTGGGAGGCCGGGACGGGTGGATCACCTGAGGTCAGGAGTTTGAGACCAGCCTGGCCAACATGATGAAACACCTTCTTTACTAAAAATACAAAAAAATTAGCCAGGCGTGGTGGTAGGTGCCTGTAATCCCAGCTACTTGGGAGGCTGAGGCAAGACAATCTCTTGAACCTGGGAGGCGGAGGTTGCAGTGGGCTGAGATCTTGCCACTGCACTCTAGCCTGGGCAACAGACAGAGTGGGGCTCCATCTCAAAAAAAAAAAAAAAAAAAAAAAAAGCAAATGAATAGATGCAATGAGAAAGATGAATTTCAAATATATGATGCTATATGAAATGAGATAGACGGAAATGGCTATATACTACATGACTGCACTTTGTGACATTCCAGAAAAGGCACAATTACAGAAACAGAAAGCAGATCAGTAGTTGCCAAGAGTTGGGGATGGGAGGTGAGGATGCTCGTGAATTTAAAATGCACTGGGGGGACAGAAATTTCTATAAACATACAGGTAGCACGAGAAAATCTTGGAAGGTGGTAGAACTGACTTGTATTCTGAGTGTAGGAGTGGTTATATGACAGTATATTACTCTATGCATACTGTATATTACTATATGCATTTGCAAAAACTCATGCAAGTATAAACTAAGAATTAATTTTATTGTATGCAAATATAAAAAGTGGAAAACAAAAACAAACAGACAAAACCCCAAAACTTAAAACCATCCCTCGTAACATTTTGGTTTTAATTATTCCTGTATTAAATATTTGCCTGTTGTCTTACTTGCTGCTTGCTCTTATAAAGATGTTTAATGAATCGCTCAAAAAATACTTCATAAGGTACTGTTACCTGCTAAAAACTGTGAACCTAAAGTTGCTCTTTCTTCATTATAAAGGAAAATGATGAAATTTTAGAGGTGTGTCAACCCTAACCCTCAAACGAGACCTCCTCCTTGATGCCTTACAAGGTTTGGAAGACTGAAAAGAGAGTGTTTGTAACTACACAGAACTCAATGTTAGTTATCAAATTGACCCTGCATCCCCCTCAACCATCTCACCCTTTGGGAAACAGTGCTATAGATCCAAAACTCCATCAGGGAAGAGGTTGCACCTATCTTATTGTTCACATCATCCTCAGTATCTAACATAGCAGGCGCTTGATAAATATCCAAAAATGAGCATGTGAAACCTCTCTGCAGTGTCTCACACTCCACCCTCCAGGTGAGCAAACTCCTGAGGCAGCGCAGTTCATCACAAGCCGGCATTCCTCCACTGCAGACCACAGAGAGCAAGTCCAGCCCCTCCTGCGCTCAACATCCTTCCAAACCTGAGCCTTGTCTTCTAGCAACTCGGTTCTGTTAAGTGCTGCTTGTGGGACATTGTTTCAAACCTTTTTACCACCCCAGCCACTCAAAATGTGACATCCAATTAAACAAGAACAAGGAATTATTGTCAATATTGTCAGGTGAGATGTAGTTAGGTAAGAACACATCCATGCTTTCCAGAGAAACATGTTCAAATATGTAAGGCTAAAATAACACAACATCTGAGACGTGCTTTGAAACATTTAGGAAGGAAGCAGGAAGGTGGGATAAAGGGAGGGAGGTCAAGCAACAGGAAATCGGGACATAGGAAGAAAATGTAGCTAGACTTCGATAATTGTGAAATCTGTTATGTGGAGACGCATTGTACAGGTCTCTCTTTTAAATTTATTTTAGAGATAGGGTGTCACTCTGTCACCCAGGCTGGAGTGCAGTGGCATAATGATAGCTCACTGCAGCCTTGAACATCTGGGCTCAAGCCATCTTCCCACCTCAGCCTCCAAAGTAGCTCAGACCACAGGCACATGCCACCACGTCAGGCGGATTTTTTAAATTTTTTGTAGAGACGTGGTCTTGCTATGTTGAGCAGGTCAGTCTCAAACTCCTGGCCTTCAGTAACCCTCCATCTCAGCCTCCCAAAGGTCTAGGATTACAGCTGTGAGCCACCGCACCTGGCCTGTACTGTTCTTTTGATTTTTGATTATGTTTGAAAATGGTCTTAGTAATAAAAAACCTTCAAGCATGGTTTGTCCAGGGCAGGGTGGAGTGGGTGTATGCCCTCCTCATTCCCAACACATGATTTCAACATCATATTAATTTGATAAACACTGAACTGTTGAGCAAAACCTGTTTAAGATTCGTTGTTTTTCTTTTCTCTTTTTTTTTTTTTGAGATGGACTCTCGCTCTGTCGCCCAGGCTGGAGGGCAGTGGCGCGATCTCGGCTCACTGCAAGCTCCGCCTCCCAGGTTCATGCCATTCTCCTGCCTCAGCCTCTCCGAGTAGCTGGGACTACAGGCGCCCGCCACCACACCCGGCTAATTTTTTGTATTTTTAGTACAGATGGGGTTTCACTGTGTTAGCCAGGATGGTCTCGATCTCCTGACCTCATGATCCACCTGCCTCGGCCTCCCAAAGTGCTGGGATTACAGGCATGAACCACCGCGCCCGGCCAGTTGTTTTTCTTTTCATTTGTGTTTTGTGTGTGTGTGTGTTTTCTTTTTCCTCTACACATCTCTCACTACACTGCCTATTCTACAGCTGGGTAATTGGGTGTCTGACTTCAAGGGCAGTTCTGCTCATTTTCAAATTTTTCCTTCAGCCTTTCTATAAACAAATCAGTACCATGGGCAAGTACCTAGATCATCCCTACTTGTGCAGATATTACAGATTTGCAATCTGCTTCTTACTGCCATGTACCATCCATTCTATCCATTTCTAAATGTTTGACTATGACGGTCGACAAAAGAACCACCCTGGGAATTTAACAATTCCGTAGATTTCTGGGCCTCGCTCTTGGAAATTCAAATTTATTATGTTTGGAACAGGATCTAGAAATTGTATTTTTAAAGCTTTCTCAAAACCCAACTAATATATTTATTATTTCTCCACTATATCATTAAGTAGGTTAGTAAATTGATAATGAATTCTAAAGACTGAATAGAATCTCTTGGCTACATTTGTGGGAGGGAAAGAGGGAGGAAATTGAAATATTTATATTATCTAAATTTGACTGCCCCTAAATTGAAAAAGCAAACATTCCAGGACAGAGGGGAAACAGATGCCTCTCAAGCTCTTAGAGCATTTCTAGAAGAGGTAACGTGTATGTATAGGGAATCTAGGTGTCAGTATTTGCATTTTCTGGGCCTCAATCTTGATGCCTCTTTTCTTGCTAGTTGTGGAAAGAGTTTTTGGCCCTCTGTTTTTAGGCACATTACTTTGGAGGTGTACACCACATTTGGCCATGCTGATGGGAATGCACTGGCTCTCTCTTGTGTGCACTCTCCCTCTCTCTCTTTCTCTCATTTTCTTTCTCTGAACCTGCTGCCCCAAACACTCCCCTTTATGTGATATCTCATGTTGATAAACTACTATCCTGTCTACCATTGACTATCTCCTGAATGGTTGCGTGACTTTTCACTTTGGGGAGCTTTTTTTGGTTTGTTTTTTTGATCTGTTCCTCTCCTCCCCTCCCTCTGCAAAAGCATCGCTGGGAAGACAAACGTCACATCTTCAAGGCTCTCTAGAATTTCTCACAATGCTTGTAACAACGCTAAGGCAACGGTAGACACTTACTCAGTCTTTACTAATTGATGGCCATAGATTCCCCACTTACCACTCTGAATAAGGGGAGAAGAGGTATCCCATGCTACTGCCAAAATCCACCTTCAGATTGAATGCCTTGGAGCAACTTGCTCGCATTTAAAGAACTATTGATATATCAGTAGTTGCTTACGGGGGAGAGTATTCTCTCTCAGGGTCAAGTGATGAACAATTACTATAAGCTGCCAATCATAAATTCTCAATGCTCTTTGCATTTTAGTCTCTTTGCTGCTGCTCCCCTCTGGATATAAAGTGTGAGGTTTCCAGTTACTGAACTCCTAGTTAGGCGACGGAATTTGGGAGGTTCCCAAAAGAAAGCCTTACATTTCCATTGCCCGTTGAACACTCTGCCCTCCTCTGGAAGAGCAACAAAAGAATTTCAAGAATTTGCCTTTCCTAGAATGATCAGCAGAGGTAGAGGAATGTAGAGCAACTATTAACTAAAATAAGTTAAATCCAAAGACATCATTTATCCCTACTGACCCGATTGCTCTTTACCACGGAATTGAAAATTCATAATTGAACACTTTTTAAAAATCTATTTATAATATGAAGCTTTCACCTCCAGATTTATTTTCCAAGACGAATTCTAGAATTGGTGCTTGTAAGACCTCAATTT
Source organism: Nomascus leucogenys (assembly GCF_006542625.1). NCBI lineage: Eukaryota > Metazoa > Chordata > Mammalia > Primates > Hylobatidae > Nomascus > Nomascus leucogenys. The sequence goes on along the minus strand of NC_044401.1, from coordinate 76,248,329 downwards.
ACCAGCTGATGTACAATTTCCTTTCATTTCTGTGATTATCAGCAGGTCAATTTATATGACTCTGGTAATTGCAATGCACCGGGGTTGATTATTTCTCAGAATTATCTATTCTAAAGCATAAATAATTATGGACAAAATTGAAAGCCTGAACAAAATTGAAAGCTATGGAGTCACAGCTTTCCTGGGGTGGCATAAAAATTACCAGGCTGTAAAAAGTCAACCTTCAGTCTGTCCTGATTTAACTCCCTAGTGAGTTATGCCAATGAGACCAAACAGAGGTCCACAAGTTACCAAGCAGAGTACTACAGCCTTGGGAAGGCAGAAGTCACATCTGGTAAACATATACTGTAAGAGACGGAGTATACGTGTTTCTGGAAAATTGCAACTCATAGCAACTCATTCTCTTGATGAGGGTGGCAAAGGCCTGTCAGTTATGACACCACCCAGGTCCAGCTTCCACAGCAAATACCACTACATGATCACAGAACTCTTTCCAGCTGGGCCTGGAAGCAGCCTCAGAATGTTTCTCAACACAACTCTCCCATAAAGGAAGCCCTTATTTGGGACAGGTGCAGTGACTCCAGCCTGCAATCCCAGCACTTGGGAAGACTGAGGCAGGCAGATTGCTTGGGTACAGGAGTTCGAGACCAGCCTGGGCAACATAGGGAGAACCCAAGTCTACAAAAAATATAATAAATTAGCCATGTCTGGTGGTGTGCATGCACCTGTAATCCCAGCTACTTGTGTGGCTGAGGTGGGAGGATCTCTTGAGCCCAGGAGGTCAAGGCTGCAGTGAACCATGACTGGGCCACTGCACTTCAACTGGGGCAATGGAGCAAGACCCTGTCTCTAAATAAATAAATAAATAAAGCCCTTATCAATTGATTTCAACCAGCCTGCAAGATGAACTCCATTTGCCTCCTGCTGAATTAAATGTGGTAACAGTCATCCCACTTCTCCTGTGCACTAAAGCCACACTTGCATTTGACTGAAAACTCTTTTAAATGTAGCGGGGGGAAAAAGAGAAAATAGAACAAAAAAAAAAAACCCTGAAGAACATGTATATACTTAAATCTGTCCTGCCCACTGTTTTTAGAAATCACTGGGTCCCCAAGAGCCACTCTTTTTTGGGTCCCTGAAAGTTCTGAATGTTTTGTCATTCAACCTCCCCACTTGTTCTGAAGATTCTCTCACAGCAAAGAGAGGAGGCTTCTTCTCAGTTTTCTTTGCTGGCTCCTCTTTCTCTGCCCTTCCTTTGCAAAGAAGTTTCTGCCATGGGCCCTGTCTCTTATCAGAGCCTCCACTCTCCAAGGACAAGCTCATTTTGGCTCCTTCTCTCCAGTGGCATCTATCAGGTTCTGTCTGCTGACCCCTCATTTAAGTGCCTGGCAGGCACTGTTCTAAGTGTTGAGGATGTGGCTGTGAACCACACAGACACATTCCTTGCTTGCATGGAACTTAAATTCCACTGTGGTACAGAAAGACAATAAGCAAATAAGTTCCAAGGGTAAAATGAAACTCAATGAGGAGACAGAGATGATGGGGAAGGCAAGGAAGTGCTAGGGGAGACAGTGCTGCTAACCTCAAATTTCATCTCCAGCCCAGAAATCTCTCCTAAGGTCCATACTCATGTGTCCTAATTATCTTCTGGGTGTGTCTGCCTGGAAGCCCCACAGGTGCAAAGTCAACTTGTCCACAACTGATGCATCATCTTCTTCCAAGTTCCCTTCATCAGGGGAACCATCTACCAAGACTCCATGTCAGACACCAAATGCCATCCTCAACCTCTCTCATCCCCTCCACATGCAAACAGCTTCCATGTATCTCCAATGCTCTCTGCTTCCCTATTGCCCTTCTCTATTCTTGATGCAATGCCCCGCTCCAGGCACCATCATCTCTCTCCAACACTGCTGAATCGGTCTTACTACCTGGACTGCCTGCCGGAGATCTTGCCTCTCCTCTCTTCACCCCCATCTCAATTCTATTTTATATACTGTGGCTGCAGTCATATTGCTAAATGACCCATCTGATCATGTCATTCTCCACTCAAACTCTTCTGTGATTCCCTTTTGCTCTCGGATGAAGAAACCCAACTCGCAAAGCCCTTTGAGATATGACTCTTGCTTACAATGCCAACTTTCTTTATCAAAATTGTCCCGCAGATCCTGGTCTCCACATTCTTGCTAGACTGAGCTGTTTGCAGGTCCTCTTGGGTTCTTGCTGTTGCTATGACTGCTTCCTGAAACAGATAGGTTCTTACCCTTGAGTAATGTCTTCTTATATGCCAAGTCCCACCTTGGACATGTGGGAAGCCTTCTTTGAACACAGGAAAGCCCTTCAGGGGCCCTGTCTGTGGACTAACACAGCAATTAGCATGCTGTCTGGCAAACCATAGGCATATAATGAATATCTGTTGAATAAATGAATAATTCAATTGACAAAAGCAATGAAAATGTCCCCAAAATAGAGTCTTCTGGAAACTGAATCAACTCATGTAATTGTGGCCAACTTATTTTTGGTCTCACAATTCTGATTCATGGGTCCTCAGTGATCTAAGCCTTTGACGGAAAGAATTCCCATGTTTGGGGCAAGCCATTTATCCTCTCTGTGCCTCAGTTTACTCATTTAGAAAAGCAGAAAAATAATTTCTGCTTTAGGGACATGTCATGATGAGGAACTGAGTGTGTGGAAAGACCCAGCACACTGCCTGGTTCACAGTAAATGGCTCTGCAAATGGTAGCTCTTATTATTTAAAAAAAAAATTTCTGCCTTCGAGTCAGGCTGGGAATGGAAACACTCTCTGAGACTGGTGTCATTTTTCAGCAGTCATCACACCAAGGGGAAAATGAAGAGAATAAGAGAAAATGCATCCTCTTTATCAAATGCCCTCCTTTCCTTTGAAGATCTCCTCAGCACTTTGGACTTGCTATTCTGTTTTTATTCTGAGTTCATTTAGCTTTAAGCTCACAGTCTTTATTTTAATACACGCTGCATTTTAACAAGTAGGTCAAAGCCATTTTATACTTGCAATATGATTACCATAGTAATCACTGTATTTTATAACCTGCAAAATGCTCCCAGGGAGACCGGTAGGGACAGCTACAGTTTGTAACAAAAATAATAATTTCAGCCCTGCAGAAAAAGCTCCTCTTAAAAACTCTCTTGTTGCAAGTATTAATTTTTGAGGCTCCCATAATATTTGGAAACAGCAAATGCTAATGACTAAAGACTTAGTCAAGAGCAGTTAATTTCAGTAGCTTTATGTTTGGAAAGATGATAATAATAATAGTAATAGTAATAATAATAATAATAGCAGCTAATGCTTCTAAAATGTTTGAAGTAGATTATCTACAAAAATTGTCTAAGTCCCCCACCTATACGTGTGCTTTGAGTAGTCCCCTCCCGTACTGACTCTGGGTTTGGCTATGTAACTTGCTTCGACCGATGGAATTTTGCTGCTATTGAGAACCCTATGACCACAGACTTGAGAACAAGCTCAGTTGCTATTAGCCCAACTGCCATTATACTAATCACATAAGCGAAGCCGTGCTGGACTATCCGGCCCCAGTCAAGGCAGCCCAGATGAGAAGAACTGCCCAGCCAACCCAAAATCATGAGAAATAACAGATGTATGCGTTTTTCAGCTACTAAATATTGGGATGTTTTGTTATACAGCATAAGCTAACTCATACCAGTATTTATTTCATATAAGGCATTCCTCAAAGGGCTTTAAACAAAGTAATTCATCTCTCTACAACAAATCTTTGGGGGCAGTACTATTATTTATTTCATAGGTGAAGGAATTAAAGCACGCAGATCTGGTAACTTTGACCAAGGTCACACACAATTAGAATGTGACAGAGCCAGAATTTGAACCCGGTCAGTCTGGCTCCTAAACTAGACAACACTGACTGTTAACATATTCATTTTTCTCCCATAGAAATATTTATTTTATATCATAGTTATAAAAAATTTACCAATGTCGGTAGTTATGTCAATAATCAAGACCACAGAATCCTACTGTGCCCTAAGGAAATCTCACAAGAATACATTTTGGACCTTGAACACAGTAGACCAAAAGTGTGCCCACCCATCCACACACCAAATTTCATTAAAAGATTCTCACTGATACATATGACATTCAGAATTAACTTCAAAAATGTAAAGTGAGTAAGGTTCAATCAGACTTTATTCATTTACATTTTTAAGTTTTTTAGGTCATACATTTCCTCAATTCTTCATACATTTTATTTCAGTCAATTAAATTACAAAACAATACAAGCTTTTTAAATTCAAAGTCTAAAGTATATAAAGTAATAATGATTCCCTCTCCTTCTCTTACCCTTCAACTTCACCTTGCTAATGTAACAAACTATTAATAATTTAATGAGTTCTTTTTGTACTTTTCCTCTAATCATGCAAACACTTACTAAAGGCCTACCAAGTTACCGTTCTTTAACATTGAAAATAAGAAAAAAAAAACAGTTGGCTACAAACTCAAGAGCATATTTAACAACCTTGTCATTCAAAGAAATTTTATAAAAGCCTTAGTTCATTATAATCAAGTATCTTTATTAACTGTATTTTAATTCTCAAAAGTAACAATTATTCTTTCACTTCATACAATCAACAGAAAGGTTAGCTTTCATGACACAAGCCAAAAGCCAGTCCTCTGCTCTATTTGGTCTAAAATAAAATTCTTAACCGAAAGTCATTACTATGCCATTCAAAACTGAAGTCTGATTCTCAGAATGCCCATGCTAGAAGGCAGCCCTGGAGGTCCAAAACAAGTCATTGAAATCACAAATGAACAACAACAACAGAAAACCCAGCACAGGCACAAATACAAAAACGGGAGACTATCCCACTTCAGGAAAACAGAGTGTAGCTGACTGGAATAAATTATCTTAGAAGACAAGAGAGTGTCAGTATATATTGCATGTAGATAAAAACCATGAGATGTCAACTTCTATCAAATGACAGCATCCCAAAATATCACATTGTAATTTTTAAAAAGTCCAACTTATTTTTATTTGGATCAAAAGGTTTTACCCCACTGACAAATAGCCCATATTAGTCCATTTTTACACTGCTGATAGGCATAATTGAGACTGGGTGATTCATAAAGAAAAAGAGGTTTAATGGACTCACAGTTCCACCTGGCTGGGGAGGCCTCACAGTCATGGCAGAAGGCAAAAGACATGTCTTGCATGGCAGCAGGCAAAAGAGAATGAGAGCCAAGTGAAAGAGGAAACCCCTTATAAAACCATCAGATCTCATGAGATTTATTCACTACCATGAGAAGAGTATGGAGGAAACCACCCCCATGACTAAATTACCTCGCCCCAGCCCACTCCCACAACATGTGGGAATTATGGGAGCTACAATTCAAGATGAGATTTGGGTGGGGACACAGCCAAGCCATATCATAGCCTTTCTAGGGAATATATAAAAAGTCAACACTAACATAGGAAATGTTATCTTTGTATCTGCTTGGCTCCATTTTCCTTCTTCTTAAATAACATGCTATTTTAAAGAATCTGTAGATAAAGAATGTGATCAGTGGGGATGGTGAAGATTCAATTCAGATTTCATAAGTACACTTAAGAAAGAGAGGTCTCCTGATCGTTCTATTTGAATAAGATAAACGTGAAAGTGATGCAACCCAATCTTTCCGTAATGGAATACATAATCCATCTTTAAGGGCACTAGAGCCCTATTAAAATTCAGGGTAGAGCTAGCGAGCACTCTGTTAGAATATATGTACATATTATATATAAAACACACCATAGTTTTTTTTCTAAGTCCATGATTAAGCCAGGAGTCTCTAACTTGGGTAAGTAATTAAAGGACCATGATGAGAGAAGCACTAATTTAACACAGGAGCCACCACTGAGCTCTTTGTTTTTACTAGTTCATCCATTCAACATCAAATGGATTTTACTGAGCATCTACTATATGCCAGGTCATGGGAAAAGTCCTAGGAATATAAGAGTGAGGGTGACATGCAGTGGAACAGAAGATATACCCCAAAGGAATGGACAAGAAGAAGATGGTATAGCTGCAGTGGAGCTACAGAAGGAATTTTCCTCCTAACAAGTCTAATTAGACTCTTCAAGTTAACATGAAATGTTTAATAATTGCAACTATGGGATTTCTCAGAATTAATTCATTCACTGAACTCTCCTACATGCCGGGCAGTGCTGGAAATACTAAAAGAATAAGACATGGGCTTTGCCTTCATAGGGTCCTCAAGTCAACAGACGAATATGAGTAACAGCCTGGTGGTACAGAGTCACAGAGGAAGAACACATAACCTGGTTTTAGGGAGGAGGTCTCCCCATATAAGGTACATCTAAGCTAATACTTTAAGCCTGAAGTTCTTTTGGACTTTAAAATGGAATTCCATTAAAAATATTTCTAGCCAATGATAAAAAAAAAGCTGCTTCTTATATTGAGTGAGCAAGTATGTACATAAAGACCTCTAGCACAGTAATTGTCAAATTTTAATGTGCATAGGAACTCCCTGGGATCTGGTTAAAATGCAGATTCTGACCCAGTAGGTCCTGGGTGAGACCTCGGATTCTGCATTTTCAACTAGTAACCAGGTGATGCTGTGGCTGAGGACCACACTTGTAGCAGCGAGGCTCTAGCACAAAACAGCCCTCTGGCCAACAGATGTGTTGTGTTTGGCCCATACAGTGTTCCAAAACATCTCTATTAGCTGCTGACTTTTGAAAATTAGGACATTTTATGTAAAAAGCAGAATTTCCTGTTTCTTTTGAGAAATTTAAGATCAGACCAACTGGGCCCTAAATTTTCACAAGGTGGTATGGTAGTAAGCCAGAAACAGGGGAGGAGACCTGTGATCTTTGTTTTCTCCAGTTCCTTCTACTTTCATGGGAGCTCTTACCTCCACTGACTTCACTCCACATGCCTTCCACCCCCTTAGGATCTGCATTTGTAACTCAGGTTCTAGCACCCTGAAACCTAACAACCCACCAAACCACCCACTACTTCCAGAAGTAGTCTGCTCACCTGGCAGGAATTGGCACCATTAATTTATACTAAGAATGTACCTATAGCTTTGTATGGAAACAGCACAGCTCTCTGTTGCCAAATTCATTTGGCTTGGCAAATGCCTGAACTCCTCCAAGGTGGCATTTCAGGATACCCCATTAAGGGGATAACAGCATTTATGGAAGGACCTGTGTGGACAGCGAGATTGCACAGCCGGATCCTAAGAGCCCACTCTCATTCTTTAAGATGTCAGGAACTGAATGCATCTGGAAACACTTCTCAAACAGGAGTCTTGGCCAGAGGTGGGGGAGGGACTCCACCTGGGGAGAACGTGTTTGTCAGCAAATGTGTGAGCGGGCGCTGGCAGACAGAGTGCACGTCTTCTCATCGTGGAATATTAATCTGCGTGCTGGCACTTGGCTATTTTTGCATTTGAATGATGTCTCTTCATTTGGACCAGATAGAAATGTTCCGCTTCATGGTTCAGGCTTCTACAATTGCCAGACGCCCTCATGAGACATCCCTGCTATCCACATATTAACAGACAAAGTGAAATGGACTGATAAAATTTTTAGTATCAATTGATGAAAAGTATACCAGAAATCACTTATTCTCTGATGCTTCTGATGCCTGATGTGTCTGTCATTTCCTATGATGAGCAAGATCTATTATTACAGTGGTAGGACCAGAATTAGGGCTTGTAAAAAAGAAAATCAGATCAGTTTCTTGTGTTTGTGCCTGCCACCATACATCTTGTTCCACATTTCTTTACTGGGACCATATTTATGAGCCTTTCTAGGGCTTGAATCTATCTTTACCTGTCATTGCTGAATTGTTAGACCAAAACAGCATTTTCTTAGAGTCAGTGATATGAGATAGAGTGAAATTTAAAAAAAAAAAAAAATAAATCATTGACAAGGAATAAATGCTTGGCTCAGGTTTTTTGGCTCAGGTTTAAACTGAGCCAAAAAAATGGAGTTTAGGGCATATGCATATTAACATATACACATGATCATGCCACACACAGACATATTAATATTGTGAGAATAATAAGAACAAACAGGGAGAATTCATATCCCCTTGACACAAACAGAGTTCGGAAATATTAGGATAACTCATCGTATTTGTGTTTGTTGGCTGATAGTGTTGAAATCTTAACTTTTAAAAACTTTCCAGGACTGAACCTTGGCATAAGTGACAAACACCTAGGAAACTGCTCTAAAAACCCATTAGCCAACAATGCAGGGAAGTCTAAATTGAACAAAGTGGATCTCAGAAGTTCCTCTCCAATGGTTACCATAATTCTTAATCATATGGTCTGCAAGTGAATGTCATTGTACTAAGCGCAATATGGTATTTGCTCATCACAGCTGTGGCTAAATGATCCCATGGTTATCTGTTCCATGTTGGTCTTCCCTTCCAGAATATAAAACCACATGATAGCAGGGCCCACACTTATCCATCACTTCAAGCCCAGATCCAGCACAGCACCTGGAACATAGAAGGTACTCAAGTATTTATTGATTCATTGAATGAACAGAGATGAAATTAGTGGATAAAACTAAGCTCAGAAACAGTTACTGCTGAAGGAGTTCAGGAGATACTACCACAAATATGTCACTTTGGTATGCTGATGATTTCAAACTGAGGGCACTTGGGAGACAGTGGATATAAATAGGGGCTTTCTCTGGGTTCCTCTTAGTTGTCTGAAGACAGATACTGCAAAAGAGAGTCAATTGTCATGAATCCTCTCCCAGGGAATCTCACCAACCAGGGAACTTCGGCTTACAGGAGAAGAGACCTCCAGGTGATACCACACCCAGACAGATTTTTGTCACAGCCTGTTCTTCGGAAGGCCTACTCATCTTTCCCAAGAATCACTTACTCTCTCCTACGTCACCCACCATCTCCTATCCTCTTCCCTAAGGAAAGGGTATATAAGCTTTCAAATCTCACTGGGTTTGGGATATTCCCTTTTGTTTCATGTGGTGCCCTCAAGCACATGCATATCTCTACTCTTGTTAATCTGCCTATTGTCAGTTTATTTCATAAACTCAATTATTGAACCCTCCGAGGGTAGAGGGAAAGTTTTTCCTCCCTGACACTGTTCTTAGGAAAGTTGCACTCAGAATGGGAACTTACTCAGAGAAATACAGATTTACTATTATTACCTATAAGGATGGCATTGATGACATGGCATAGAAGACAGATAGGAGCAAGTAGATGAGAAGTAGTCTGCTCACCTGGCAGGAATTGGCACCATTAATTTATACTAAGAATGTACCTATAGCTTTGTATGGAAACAGCACAGCTGTCTGTTGCCAAATTCATTTGGCTTGGCAAATGCCTGAACTGCTCCAACTCTGAACTCTCTTAGATCAGAGAGGATTCTAAGAGATTCTAGCTAAACAGAAAGTCGTTCCTAGTCTGTAAGAACTAGAGTCTGATCCTAATTATCACCATTGTGCTTTTAAGTACCAAATGCTAACTTGGGAACTTGAATTTGGAACTCAAGTCAAAATGATAAGGTTGACCTCTTTTTAAGATTTACTAAATCATCTCTACTTTTTTTTCAACGGCACTTCAATCATTTTTTAAAGCTCCCAGATCTATAGAACATTCAAATACTCTGAGCAGCAATGACTATATCTAGAACCTTAATGAAAATGTTAAAGGTTGATTTTATTCTCAAGTGCTTCAATAAAAACAAGAACAACACGGAGGCCCAAGCAAGAACTCAGGTAGGGTAGTGTGAAATTCAAATGCAAGGTAGACGGATTCCTGAGAAAGGGAGAATGTCGAGTGTCTTGGCATTCTACAAAAATTTACAACATGTGCAACACAACCGTGCCTGTTATCATTTGAAAGAATCTTTCATTGTTTAAAATTGTCAATTGTGGATAAACATGTTGCAAAAAAAGATAAAGAGATTGACCACACCACAGCAGTTTTAATCGTAACCATGAACAGAAGGTAATGGCTTCATTTCTTTATTCTTTCAAGGAAATAGGGTTGTATTTATTACCCATAACAACACTGACAGGTTTAACTTCTGGAACCACCAAACACAAATGCCTAAAAACTTTCTTTTACCCTTAACTAAAAAATAAATCCATACCCAACAGAGAAAGCTTTGTTAGGCAAGAGATACTTAAGTGTGAATTCCACACAAAATTGGGTTTGCTTTTGGTTGCAGAGATGTGCCCTCCTTAGGTAAATAAAATGGCAAGATACAAAGTACTCTTTTCTTGGAAAGCCTTAGCTCATAAGATTATATATCAGTAAAGTACATTTTTGTAACAGAAACGAATAAATGTTACAGTGTGCACTTGAAGTTCAACTGAATTCCAGAAAAGCAGTTTTCAGTGGCAACATCTAAATCAGGTACCCAATCCAAGCATTTTTCAAATGGCCAAAGCTGAAGTAATAGTATCTTTTACACAAATATCTTTCAAATGAATTATGGCAATATAATCTAAGACACGCTCACATTTTCAAATAATAAAACGTAGGCAAAAATTTAAATAACTGTCTTGCATCATTGCTCCCATAGAAATTATGACAACTGTCTATAGAAAATTAGGATATGAAAAGAGGAGGTTGTGGATAGCATTAGCCTCCCAAGCCAAGACTCAACCACTTCATCTAACACAAACCTGGGCATATCTTAGGTCTTTTCTGCCTGACTTTGAACTTGAACTGCGAACATCTGTCTTTTGTCTTCTTTAAAATGAAAGAGTTAGACAGCACAATCTAGACAGTTTCAAACAACTGTAACTACAATACTTTTCCACTATATAATTAGGTTAGACAAAGACACCACATGAATAATAGTGAACTGTTGTGATAGCCTTCAACACCACAGGAGTTTAACAACCCCACTGGGAATCAACCCCACTGGCAGAAAAAATCTTAGAAGCTGTGACAACATGTGAGTCAAGATATCCAAAGTTAAACAGGTTCTCACTTGAATATCTAGAAATAATATCCAGCAAATGTGTGGCCCTAAGAGGGAAAGTTTTTGAAAAGGTGCCATTTTCCAACAATCTCAAAGGTCATTAGAGTTAGCTGGCATGACATTTAGATACTTTAAGAGACAAATGCAAACCCCATGCAGGAAATACAGAGCAGCCTGGAGTGTTCCAGACTTCTATAACATCTAGCTTAAATCTAAGGGTCACAGGCTATCCATCTGACCGCTCACTTTATTAATTTATGAAGTCAACGACATACTAAATATAAAGAGGACTCAGGGTATCCCAACAGCATTAAGGACAAGAGTCCAGTTTGCGTCGCACCTGAAGTTTTCAATCATCGTGCAATCTCAACCAGCTGACAAGGTATCCTTAGAAGACAAGTGTTTCCTTAGTGAATAAGCACCTTTTGACCTCGGAAAGATTTACAGTGAGGTACAGACATGTCTAAGGGAAGCCTATTACAAAACTTTTTATTGTTTGTGTTATGAAACCTATAAATATTTTGCGCTTTAATCATTTTAACATTTAAGAGAATTTGGCCCATCCAAATTACCGGTTGTTTTTGTTATTTCAATTTAAAACGTCTTGTTATTCCAGTTACTTAAGTAAGGGGCACAGGCTTATTTGAAATTAAAAAAAACTCATGAAATTTACATATAGTTTCAGGATATTTAGGTCAATGTTCACCACATTTATAAGTTTGATTTATGAGAATTATAATAATTATTAAAAGAGACAGGAAAAGATGTTTTCCTTGGGGAAGGAAGAAGCCAAGCCAGATGATTTAAAAAGAAATCAATTACTTTGTGTTTATGAATGCATCTCAAAATATAAAGTGTTATTTATGTTTGTAAACACAGACTGAAGATTTATAAACGTGATAAGTAGTAAGATTGAATGCTGAACTTTAGGAAGAATTGGTTAATTAATTGAATGTTAATTTTTAAAACAAAAGCTACCTGTAAATAATCTTTCCTTTAAAGAAAAACTGCCCTCCAGGGGCTCAGAAAACTCATAAAAACCTCTGCTTGTAAAGTGGCCTCCAAGGGCTGATGTGAAGGCCACAGTAGGGATTGGGGCTGATTAATATGTGGTAATGTAACATGTCTCAGGGTAGGCCCAGTATATCAGCTGCCAACAAGTACGAAATCCATGCTGTAGGCCAGGCCCTGTGATAAGCACTTTGTAGATGGCACCTCTTTGTTTTATAGAGCAGCAATGCAAAGCTTAGGGACATTTGGTAACCTGCCACGATGACAGGAAGGGGACTTGAACCCAGTACTCTCAACCACCACCCATTTGCCTCCTATAAGAAAAATATCCCATCAATCTAGTGAATTTCTAGAACCTTGCTACTCAAAGTGTGGTCCAGGGAACCATCAGAATTGGCATTGCCTGGGAGCTTTTAGAAATGCACATCCTCAGCCCTACTGAATGAGGGTCTGCAGGTGATTCTTGGGCACATTAGAGTATGAGAAGCAGTCTTCTGGAGCAGGGATTGGCAAACTTTCTCTGCAGGGCCAAAAAGGAAAAGCATGTTGGGCTTTGAGGGCCATGTGGCCTCTGTTGCAACCACTCAACTTTGCCACGGAAGCAGGCATGGATGATACACAAACGACAAAGCATGGCTGTGTTTCAGAGAATCATTTTTACAATAACAGGCTGAGGGCCAGATTTGGCCCATGGGCCACAGTTTGCCAACCCATGATCTAGTGTACAGTGGCTACACCACTGAGATGGATATGTTTTCTGATTTGCTAGAAGAAAACTGAATACCTTCTCCGCCTTGGAAGGCAAACCCAGCCAACTCCTCTTTCATTGGTAGCAAGCAGCAGATTCACAGTAATACCATCTGCCAACCTCGTCCAACACTTTTTTTTTTTCTTGAGGTCAGAAGCTTATGTCTCAGTCTTAACATCATTTTCAAATGGTGGGCCCAATATTGAAGGGGACAGTGGAAATTCACCCCCCCCACCCCCCAAAAAAAAGAAAAGAAAAATCCTTTTGGTATAAATAAATCAAATGTAAAAGGTTTAAATGCAGTAAGATCTTTGGGGAGTTATAAAGAATTGGCCTTGTATTTCAGTAAACACAATTGCGTAAATGCAACTGGCTTTAGCACATTAACAGACCAGGATGCCTCAAATTCTCAAGAACTTCTGAGCCAATTCCTACATGATGATTAAATATGCTGGACAGCTGCTCTGTAACTGGACTATTTTGCTCCACAGATGAGCCCAGTCTCGCATTAGGGAGCACATTTATTGCTCAACTCTGAGTAAAGGCCATGCATCCCATTGCAAAGTCTCAACTTCTCCATCAGATGTTCCCATAAAAAATCTGAATACAGGAATTAAATCCACAGGAATTGCATCATTTTCTTCTCTTTCACTTTTCCTGTTACGAGCAGGAAAGGGGCTTCTCACAATTGGCAGGGAACTCGGCAAAAGAGGTTTAAGAACTGGTTTTGTGAAGGTGCTGTAGCCAAGCAGTTTCATGTCCTCCACTTATTCAGGAGAATTTGGAGAAAATAAAAATGAGGTAAACCAGGCAACTGAGGAAAATGGTGTTTATCATAGGCATTCATTGAGTGATTACCATATGCAAGGTGCCATGTGCTCAAGCCTTCATGAGGAGTATCTACCTTCATCTCCCCACATTTCTACATGTGGTATGAAGGAGAACCAATATAGAGAGGAAGAAACCAAGGCACAGTGAGATCAAAGGTCACAGAGCTAGTGGAGACAGTGCATGGATTTGAACCCTTAGACCTCAGAACCTCACTTAATCTGCATTAAACAGAACTCAAGTATTGTTCAGTAGTTTTGCACTGCTCTCTCCAACCTATGCTAAGAGCAGAAGCCTCCAGTCTCCCTTTCTGCCCCAACCAAGGCAGGGTTAAGTGCCCTGTGCTCCCAGAAGCCACTTGACCTGAGCATGCCTTCTACACTGCACTGCCTACCCCTCTGCCTTGCTATCCAATGGGTAAACTACGGCACCTCCGCCTGTGCACTATGAACCTTTGGGTCCAGGACATGCTTTGTTGAAGGGGCTGTCTTATGCACTATAGGATGTTTAGCAGCCTCCCTGGCCTCTACCCAGTAGATGCCAGCAGAAACCCTCTGTCCACCCCACTACACTCTAGTTGTAACAAGCAAATGTATCTCCAGACATTTGCCAAATGTTCCCAGCGTGGACTGGGGGGGCATGGTGGAGGCAAAATTGCTCCTGGTTGGAATCACTGCTGTAAAACCTTTGAGGACAGGATAACTGTCTATGTCATTGTTTCCTTACCACCTAACAAAGGAGATGGCACACAGTACTCCTTCGTACTTTATCCCCAGAATAGCTCTCAGCTCTATCCTGTGCATCATCACTGCCACCATTCTAGTGCCAGCCGCCTTCGTCTTTCATCTGGACTAGCAGAGGAGCCTCCTGACTGATTTCCCGGTACCCTCCCTGGTGACCCATCCATCTGTTCTGCCGAGATACAAGAGAGTTTTCAAAGCCCAATCTATTCATTCTACTATCTTCCTTAAGGCTTTCCAGTGGTTTTCCATTGCTCGTCAGACAAGACTTCTCGACATGATCTATGGAGCCCTCAACGGTCTGCCAATCTCTGCAGCCTCATCCTCTCACTACCTGTGCTATGGTTCCTTGAAAGGTCCAGATGCCACTGCCCTTTGGCCGTTGCATATGCTGTTCCACATGTGTGGAATGCCATTTTCCCTCCATTTCCCTGTCCTGCCTATGGACCTCTGCATAGGTGTTGCTTCTTCCTGGTCTAATGCAGGTTCCTTTGTTCAAGGTCCCCATGGAACCAAGTTTCATTCTTTCCTAGCCTTCCTCAACATGACCATTTATCACAAAAGAGAGAAACCACCCTGTCTACCTTTCTTCACTATTGTAATTTCAGTGCCTGGCCCCTGGTGAGTACTCAATGAATGTGTATTGACTACACATGCATAATCAGTAACTTAACCAAGAGACACCCTCTCACAATATAGAGGTTTTGCCGATGAGGTGCCCTGAAGGAAAATGGCTCAGTATATGAATTCTGGAATCAAACTGCTTGGCTTCAACTCCAGCTCTGGTACTTAATAGCTGCGAGACCTTGGATAAAACACTTACCCTCCCTGTCCCTCAGTTTCCTCACTTGTAAAATGAGAAAAACAGTACCTACTCTCATGGTATCCCGGTCTATAGAGTATATGAAAATGTACACAGTCTTCATTCCATGCTTGGGACATGAAAAGTGCTATATAAGAATTTGCTATTATTATTGTTATTATTACTAGTAATATTTTTATTTATGCATGATGGGTAAGGTAATGGGGTCATTTTTTTCTGATCTCAGCACAGGTGATAACAGCAGACACAACTGATTTCTTCCAAGTCCTGTTGGAGGAGATCCATTTTCACATTCTGCAGACTCCCATGTCATCCCTAAGGTCCTTATAGGGCTGAAGGCAGCTTCACAAATGGTCCCTTGATCAAGTTCCATAGAACCAACTCCTGAATTCATGACAATAGTCCTGCCCCATCAGCTGTGCACCTCTGGAGCAGAGTGGAGGGTGCTAAGGGACTATCAGAACTTTGCCAGTAGACTAATAAAAGACTGGGCTTGTTTGCAATGCTGATTAAAATCCAGCCTCCTTGGAAAGTCAAATCTATTCTGTGGACCTTTTCCATTCAGAAACTATGGAAACGCAAGTCATATTTGTTTTTAGTCTCTTCTTCATTCAACAGATACTTCCAAAATGCAACTTTGGTGCTGGGGCAGAGATTGGCAGCTACCATTTATTACAGGAGGCTGAGCCATTGATCACATTTTGATGAGTGGCTTTTACTAATCTCCTATATACTTACAAGGATTCATCATGTTATTATAGGGCTCCTCCGGTTCGCTGAAAGCATATTTCACAGAAACTCAAGGCCTTTTACTCGTTGCACTCATGTGCAGAATCACCATTCTCAGAGCATAATTTCTGATTCCAAATATAACTGCAGGTCAAATTCCATTATGAAAAACTTCTGATGCATATGTAGGCATAAGATTTTGTTGCCTGCAACAAGCAGACCATTGTTTGGCTGAGATTTGGAAACTCTGTTGTCATGTAAAGATTCTATTGTGTTAGGATTTGCTGTAATGAGATTTAGCCTATAACTTAACTGGAAATTAGCAAATGGACACTTTTATTTCGTGAATCCTGGTGCCAGAAGGTACTGGTGTAAGAACCAGCTTTCTCCTAATGAGGCAGTTAATACCTCAACAGGGTCCTTCTAAAACACATTTTACTGCTTTACTCCTCAGAAGGTAGGATAAGTAATAAAATATCAAAAGATGGCGAGATAAACATTAGGGTAACGGGGAGTAAGGTTGCTGACAAGAGGTCATTTTTATTCTCCCTTTATGTAATGAGAAAGAGTAGATCACAACTCAAAATACTCTTTTTTGTTTGTTTGTTTGTTTGTTTTTGAGATGGAGTCTCACTCTGTCACCCAGGCCGGAGTGCAGTGGCATGATCTAGGCTCACTGCAAGCTCCTTCTCCCAGGTTTACGCCATTCTCCTGCTTCAGCCTCCTGAGTAGCTGGGACTACAGGCGCCCGCAACCACACCCAGCTAATTTTTTGCATTTTTAGTAGAGACAGGGTTTCACCGTGTTAGTGAGGATGGTCTCTATCTCCTGACCTGTGATCCACTCGCCTCGGCCTTCCAAAGTGGTGGGATTACAGGCATGAGCCACCATGCCCGGCCTCAAAACACTTCTTTTAAAAAAGTACTACGAGCACTCAGATTCTCCTTGTACAGCATGACTTCCATCAAGCTCTGATCTAACCCAACTAAGGAGCATGCATACTATAGTTTAGGATGCCAAGTCCTTTGGCTAGTAAATCCAGAAAGGTGAGTCATCCTGCTACAACTCATCGGAAAGAGAAAAATATTCAAAAGGAGCAGCTGAAAAACTAGGCTTTCAAATGCAAAGAAAGGCTTTGCCATTCAAGTTGATACCTGGTAAAGATGTTATGTGTCAAATGACATAAAACCGCTTTCTAATCCACAGCCTATCCAAAAAGTTTACACACTTTGGCAGGGTGGTGGGGGGATAGGATATTCATCATCCTCTTTTCAGATCAACAATTGGCCTCACTGCTTTCAATTTAGGGTTACTTCATCTAAAAAGATGTCAGGAAGGTACAGAAAAACACATTTTAAAATAAAATTAACATACAGTTTTAAAATTAGTTTATCTTGTTTCCCAACTATTCAGACACTCTATACATATTTAGGCCTTTTTAAAATAAAGAAGGACAAAGAATAAACCATAAAGAAAAATACTTCCAACACTAGCATGAGAAAGAATATATAAGCTCTCAAGATTAAAAAATAAATACACTATGCTAGCTATCAACACATAACTTTTGAGCTAGTAAGTATACTTCAATAGATTTAATGGCCCAATTTGCTTATATACACAAAGAACTGTGTCCAGTAATAAGTCCTGGACCACTACTGGAAGCAGTGAAAGCTTGGGGGGAAGAAAACCTTAATGTTCATCAACAATAAATCAGGATTTTTCCAGACAAAAGGAACACTATACATTCATGAAAAATTAACTCACAGAAAAATGTTACTTGAAGTGGTAAGCACATACTGGCTACAAATGTCCTCTTGATGATCTTGAACCAGTAGGGAAAATATTAAAACACTTCTTGAGTTCTTTTGCACAAATTACTTACAATTGTATAGCCTTCTGCCTTCATTCAAAACTAGGTCTTCAGAGTACTTATTAAGGATTTACTAAAATCTGTGCTCATAACTTAAAATTGGATCGCCTGAGGAAGCAATTCCAGAATGGCAGAGTGAATACCTCCCAAAATGCATTCCTCTATAAAAGCAACAGGAACACTGGCAAAATTGTCAAAATTAACTTTTTCAGAACTTGGGAAATTAAAGGCTTGCAACAAGCAGAGGATCATTTATTTGAGAAAAACAGCTGAATCTCAGCAAGAATAGCAAGCTTTGTGGCATTTTAACTTGCACTATTTTCATCCTCCTCTCCTCAGCTCTGCAACAGCCCTGAAAACCAGCAGTCTGGCAAGAATGGTAGCTGTAAAAACAAGGAATAGAAAAGAAAAGAAAAAAAAAACAGTAGTCTAGCAACCCCTGGAAGGGGACAGAATGGGCTTAGAGCCCCCAGAGAGTCCCATCCCCAGATAATTGTCACTATTAGACTAGTTTGGCAGTTCGCTGGAAATGCCCCACGAACAAGGCTTGTTTCAGTCGACCTGAATCAGAGCAGCTCAGGAGGAAACACTCTATTCCCAGGTGTTTGTTGAAAACAATTAGCAGCAGTTGTTTATCATTGCAGGTACCTGAGGCAACAATACCATTTGGGGGAAAACACCAGGCTGGCCAAATTTAAGAAAAAAAAGAACTTAAAAGTCTAGAGAATGAGATGAGTATAGAGAGCTTTATAAAGTTCCAATACACTCCTGGGGACTTAGAAAGTCGTGAGTATGCAAAAGACTGTGCACATGCCTGTGGAAAGACTTAAGGTTCAAATCACTCACCTCTATCTGACCTGCACAAGCAGGAAGTGAAAGCCAATGCAGAGTGTAAACTGCCTGAGCTGAGTACTGAAGATGTGCACCAACACACACACACACACAGCCCACTGGCAAAAGGAAGACTTACTTGTCTTATGTATTTAAGACTATATCTGTCCAATTATTAGCTGACCACTAAGGCAACTGATCAGAGACCTCAGTGGACATATATGACAAAAAATACACACATAATAGAATTCATCCAAGAAAGTCACTAAGCAAACAGACAACAAAAGCATAACAAACCCTTGGGTGGGGAGTAAATATGGTTTCCAGGGTTGTAATATTATATTTTTTCCAACATCTAGATTTCATTCCAAATAATGAGACAGGAAAACAAATAGAAAAGTATGGCCAATACACAAGCAAAAAAAGCATTCAATATAAAGTGTACCCGAGGAAGCACAAATGTTGGATTTATAAGACCAAGTCTTTATTTTAGTTTTTTTAACTTTTAAATTCAGGGCTACATGTGTAGGTTTGTTACATTGGTAAATTTGTGTTATGGAGGTTTGCTGTACAGATTATTTTGTCACCCACGTATTAAGCCTAGTATCCATTAGTTATTCTTCCTTATCCTCTCCCTCCTCCCACCCTTTACACTCAGGTAGGCCCCAGTGTGTGTCATTCCCTTATATGTGTCCATGTGTTCTCATCATTTAGTTTCCACTGATAAGTGGGAACATGTGGTATTTGGTTTTCTGTTCCTGTGCTAGTTTGCTGAGAATAATGGCCTCCAGCTCCATCCACATCCCTGCAAAGCACATGATCTCATTCCTTTTTAATGGCTGCTTAGTATTCCATAGTATATATTTACCACATTTTCTTTATCTAGTCTATCACTGATGGGCATTTAGGTTGGTTCCATGCCTTTGCTATTATGAATAGTGCTGCAATGAACATACACATGCATGTGTCTTTATGACAGAATGATTTATATTCCTTTGAATATATACCCAGTAATGGGATTCCTGGGTCCAATGATATTTCTGTCTTTAGGTTTTTGAGGAATCGCTACATGTCTTCCAAATGGTTGAACTAATTTACACTCCCACCAACAGTGTATAAGTGTTTCTTTTTCACAACAACCTTGCCAGCATCTATTATTTTTTACCTTTCAGTATTAGCCATTCTGACTGGTGTTAGATAGTATCTCATCATGGTTTTGATTTGCATTTCTCTAATGATAAGTGATTTTTTTCATATGATTGTTGGCCACATGTACAGGACAAAGATTGTAAATCAACTACTATAAATATGTTCAAAGAACTGAAGAAAATGACATCTAAAGAACTAAAGGAAAGTTATCATGAACTCATTGTTTTCATGAACAATGAAATAGATGGAGAATATAAATGAAAAGATAAAAAGTGTAAACAACAAAACAAACAAGCAAAAAACTCCAAATAAATTAAAACTCTTAAGCTGAAAAGCACAATAACAGAAAGAAAAATGATACCAGAAGGTTGAAGAACAAATTTGAGCTGGCAAGCTGGAGACAGACCAATTGAGATGATCTGGTCTGAGGAACAAGAAGAAGAAAAAAATACAGAAAAATGAACAAAACCTCAGAGACATGCAGGACACTATTTAGTATATCAGCACATACACAAGGGGAATCCCAGAAGGAGAGGTGAGAAAGAAAGGAGCAGAAAGAATACATGAAGAAGTAATGGCCAAGAACTTCCCAAATTTAATGAGGAATATTAATTAATCTACACATCCAAGTAGCTCAACAAAATCCAGATGGAATAGATTAAAAAATATCTACTTCTAGGCACAACATAAACGGTCAAAAGGCAAAGACGAGGAGGGAAATGTGAAAGCAGTAAGAAAAAAGTGACTCATCATGTGCAAGGGATCCTCTTTAATATGAAGAGTTTGTTTCTTATCAGATATCATGAAGGCCAGAAAGTAGTGGGATGGCATTTTCAAAGTGCTGAAGGAATAGACTGTCAACCAAGAATCCAGCAAAACTATCCTTATAAACAAAGAAGAAATTAGGACATCCCCAGATAAACCAATATTGAGATAATTTATTGCTAGCAGATATGCCCTACAAGATGTACTGAAATTCACCTGCAAAAGAATGAAGTTGAGTTCTTTCCTTATACTATATAAAAAATTAACTCAAAATGAATTAGAGACCTAAATGTAAGAGCAGAAACTATAAAAGTCTTAGAAGAAAACATAGGAGTGAATCTTCATGACCTCGCATTAGACAACAGTTTCTTAGATATAAAATCAAAATCATAAACGACAAAAGAAAAAATAGATAAATTGGACTTCATCAAAGTTAAAAAAACTTTTGTGTTTCAAGAAAGTAAAAAAGACAACCAAAGAATGAGAGAAAAATATTTGTAAATCATATAGTCGATAAGGGACTTGTATCCAGAATATAAAAAGAACTCTTATAACTAAACAACAAAAAGAAAAATAATCCAATTAAAAATGGCAAAAGATGGCCAGGCATGGTGGCTCACACCTTTAATCCCACACTTTGGGAGGCCAACGTGGGCAGATCATGAGGCCAGGAGATCAGGACCATCCTGGCTAACATGGTGAAACCCTGTGTCTACTAAAAATATAAAAAATTAGCCAGGAGTGGTGGCATGTGCCTGCAGTCCCAGCTACTCAGGAGGCTGAGGCAGGAGAATCTCTTGAACCCGGGAGGCAGAGGTTGCAGTGAACCAAGATTGCACCACTGCACTCTAGCCTGGGCGACAGACAGAGCGGGACTCCGTCTCAAAAAAAAAAAACAAAAAAGACAAAGATTTTAATGAGAATGTCTGCAAATGAGATATACAATTGGCCAATAAACATATGAAAAGATGTCCAACATCATTAGTCATTAGGGAAGCATAAATAAAAACCATGAGATACCACTTCATACATACTGGCATGCAGTAATGAAAAGACAAGAGTTGTTAAGGATATGGAAAAATGTGAACCCTCAGACATTCTTGGTGGAATTGTAAAATAGTACAACTGCTTTGGAAACCATTTGACGGGTCCTCAAAATGTTAAATCTGTAGTTACCATGTGACCCAGCAATTTCATTCCTAAGCATATACCCAAGAGAAATGGAAATATACATACACACAAAAACTTGGACATATTAACAGCAGCATCTTCATAACAGCCAAAAAAGTAAAAGCAATCCTAATGTCCATCAGCTGATAAAATGGATAAACAAAATGTTGTATATCCATACAAGAGAATATTTTTCAGCAATAAAAAGAAATGAAATACTGATACCTGCTACAACCTGGATGATCCTCTAAAACATTATGCTAAGGAAAAGAAGGCAGCCACAAAGAGACACATGTCGGTCGTATCATTCCATTTATATGAAATGTCCAGAATAGGCAAATCCAGAGTCAGGAAGTGGGTTAGTGGTTAGCATGGGACAATGGGGGAATGACTGTTGTTAGACACAAAGTCTCTTCTGAGGTGATGAAAATATTTTGGAATTGGATACTGTGTTGGTTGCACAACTCTGTGAATATACTAGAATCCACTAAATTGTATATTTTAAACGGGAGAATTTTATGCCATGCGAATCAAAGCTCAACAAAGCTGTTTGAAAAAAAAAAAAAAAAAGGTGGTAGAAATGGAGGAAAAAAAAAAACATATTGCCTGGATCCTGCAGCCAGACTACTGGATTAAATCCCAGCTGTGTGACCTTTGTAAATTATTTAACCACTGTTTGGTTAACTGTGTGACCTTTGCAAATTATTTAACTACTTTCTGCCTCAGCTTCCTCATCTGTAAAGTAGACATAATGATAGTACCGACTTTAAGGAGTTGTGCATATTACATCAATTAGCTATTTTTTTTTATTATGGGGGGTTGTTTTCAGGCTTTCTCTGACCTTATGAGAAAGAAGCAAGGGGGGGAAATGATGAAGCAGGTATGTCTAGAATTGGAAGAGAATGAAGCTGAGGATATCACCCATGAGTACCTCTAATTTTTTATGCTGAGGGAAGGAATGGAGTGGGAAAGAAGGACCATTTGAAGACTCGGCATGGCAAAGCTGACAAGTAGAAGAGAGGACCAGCTAAAACAGGAAACCACATATGTGTAGGAATGTTGCCCACATGGCTGAGAGTCTTCCCTTAGAAAACACAGCAACACAGGATCAATAGCATAAAACAGATGGCAGGACTTTTCCAGGGCTGTTGATTGATTGGGGCTGTGGGCAAAGAAAAGTGGAGTGAGAGAAAATGAATATGCCCAGAAATGTCACTGAGGGATTGGCAATGGAGTTGCAGCTGAGAAGAGAGGAAAACTGTGTTAATGGAGCCAACAATCAAACAATTCCATTAAATTTCTCAGAAGAGATGGTTAGTCTGAAACAAAACTTAGCTACACAGTAGGAAAAAGCTATGATTCTTTAGCCTAGAAATGAGAAAAATCAACCATGATATGTGTTAATTGTTTCATTGATTTTATTTCTTTCAACATTTTCTCCCAGATCCTACCACTGGCAGATTTTCCGGGTGGAAACTGATTTTATTGCCAGGCTCACAGTTGATGTAGATTTTAGTGGAGGTGATCTGCTTTAAACAGATCTTATTAAAGAGAAGTCTTCATTACAAATGAAAACATACCCCGCGAACTTATTTAGCACTTTTGCCCAAAACCCAAAGTAATTTAATACAATTTATCCCATATATTCCCTAGGGCAGCATTTGCTGCATCTTCATCTGCAGATTTGGTATTCCTTGAAGAAAAAAAAATTTTTCTAGTAAAAATTATATTTTAAAAATCAGTACAAACTATTTCCCTTTTTAGATCTCTACAATGAGCATTAGCATATTAAAGGCTCTGAAAAGACCTGCAGTGAAGATAACTATTATATTTCTTTCCCAAATTCATTTCACCATAGAATCCTCTCTGCCAGAGAGCCTTTTTCAACATGATTCAAAACTAGAAGCCTGTGAAACATACTTTGAGGAATATTACTCTATGAAAAGGCAGCATTATCTACCATGAACAGATTGGCAACTAGAATCACAAAGAGAAGAAGCTACTTCTTAGAGTACAGTAAGGGAAAGACATCATAGAGACATCCAGTTTTGATCCTTTTTGTTTTGCCAACTCAGTGAAATTCCTCAGGCACAACTCACGTGAAATGTACTAACAACTACCCACCAGACAAAAGATCTACAAAAGCATTTCCCTCAATGACATCAAAGCAAGCCTATGTAACAGATTACCAAGGGGTCTTGGGTACACGGAGGTATAAACATGGAATGGCACCATTTTCACCAATCTCAGCATTCAACTGTGCTGTGTCAAACTCCCCTCTCCTGTTGGGTGGACAGCTGTCTCAACAAACATCTTAATTCGAGTCTATAATTTTCCAGTAACTTCCAACTACTGGAAGTAGCTCATTCTGGTTTTTCAAAGCTAAGCCCTGATCTTTGTAAAACTTCTATTTTGTACTTTGATCAACATTCTTTCCCCCATGCCACCATTATGAGTGGCCCAAAAGCTTGGAATGGAATCTGGTCTTCCTTCATGAATACCCCTGAAATTCCTGCTTCCTGCTCTGATACCGGGGACAAGGAAGATGACAGGAAAGATGAGATGTGCCTCTTTTTTGGCCTTTGTGGCAGATTAGATGATTGATCAAGAATATGCATTCTCGGCCAGGCATGTTGGCTCACGCCTGTAATCCCAGCAGTTTGGGAGGCCAAGGTGGTCGGA
Source organism: Nomascus leucogenys (assembly GCF_006542625.1). Lineage (NCBI taxonomy): Eukaryota > Metazoa > Chordata > Mammalia > Primates > Hylobatidae > Nomascus > Nomascus leucogenys. The sequence continues at coordinate 76,224,005 of NC_044401.1, read as the reverse complement.
TCAGTTGAGACCAGTTCAAGACCAGCCTAGCCAACATGGTGAAACCCCATCTTTACTAAAAATACAAAAATTAGCTGGGTGTGGTGGCACATGCCTGTAATCCCAGCTACTCAGGAGGCTGAGGACTGAGAATCACTTGAACCCAGGAGGCAGAGATTGCAGTGAGCTGAGATCACACCACTGCACTCCAGCCTGGGTGACAGAGCGAGATTCTGTCTAAAAAAAAAAAAAAAAAAAGATGTTCAGTCCCTGCAAGATACCTCCTTATGAAGATTACCCTCTGCCTCACTGATGTTGGGCTTGGACAGTTGACTCATTTTGGCTAACAGGATGTTAGTAGCCCTGATAGAAGCCGAGTCCTAGAGCACGCATCGGCAGTGCAGCTTGCTCTCTTGCACTTCATTCCCTGCCATGAGGAAAAATTCCCCCAGGTAGTTGCTGCCCTTGCAGCCTGGGTACCAGATTAAACACAAAGGAGCAGATGAGAGGCCAACCCACATGAACAAGCAGAGCTCAATTCACACCGTAAGACGAGCCCCTCGGCCAACCCATCCTAGAGAAGCTGACATGAAAAGGAAGAAAGGATCATCGTTACAGGCCACTTAGGAGTGGACTGTTACGCAGTATTACTATAGAAAAAGCTAACCCACATTCGAATTACACTTACAACAGGAATAGCTAACATGGTTCTTTCCCGTGCATTTGGTGTGAATAGATGGCACCCAGCTGCCCTAGTCATTGGTGGTCCTCTTGAGAGATGTCAGCCCCATCTCCTGGCTGATGCCCAGCTGGTAGTCATGGGCCGTTCCTCTAATGCATGTGCACCCTGCCCTGTGCAGCATTCCCCAACAAGTCTGTGGCCTCTATCTCATCCACTTGCTCTGTTTTCCAACTCCAGTGCCTGTAGGCAGAAGGGGGCGATGTCTATACTCTCCAGAAGCAGAGGGCATCCTGGCCCCATTTGTGCCTGGCCATCCACAGTACAGCTATCATCTGCCGTTTTGCCACGTCTTTTTTGCTATAGTTCCAACAGGTTGAAATCCTCAGGCCCTGACTTGACTGGGGGTGGAGAGGAATGATTGACAGTTGGGACATGTTCAGACTTTACCAAGAACCCTCCTTACAAACAACACTCCTCCTTCAGCTTTGGGAAGATGCAGTGTTATTATGACTGTAATTTACTTAAAAAATATATCTGCATAATCATTGTGATATCATGTATATGCCAGTTAGGTTAGCCTTGATTTTAGGGGTTGTCAGCTAACATGTTACCAAGAATACACAGACCTGGCAAGGTCAGTTAGCATCCCACTGGTAAGGGCTACAATCCGGGGACAGCTACCATAAACACACTTCTCTTAGCCTAGCTGCCTCAATGACCAGCTGTTCTTAATTAGCATCAGGGAAGCTAAAACAGGTTCCTATTGCTGAAACTGACTTCTCAATTAGCATGATGGATGTTAGAGACAGGGTCTCTCTGGTGAATTGCAAGATATTGAGGATGTGTGAAGCAGCTCAAATAGTTTGGAGACACCTCCCACCCTTGCATAAACTGGAAATAAGAATCTACATGAGCCAGTACCTTGCACCCCTTATGACAACACCCATGACTTAATCCCCAACACTATGTCCAGCTAAAACCAGTTGGTTTGGGAGGTTCTCCGACTGAAGAGTCCTGAGTAGGGGACTGTGATGTTGCTGGGTTGGCCTTAAACGAACCCTTCCTACAGGGCGTGGTTGCAGCCTCTAAAACACTAGTTTCTCAACCTTGGCTGAATATGAGCACGGCACGCAGAGCTTTTAGATGAACAGCCAGGCCTCACCCAGACAGGTGACGTGGAAATCTCTCAAAGTGGGACTGGTATCGGTGTCTTTTTAAAGCTCCCCTGACGATTCCAGCGTGCAGCCAGGGATGAGCATCACTACTCTACGGGACAGTGAGCTGGGATGGCATCAGGCTTGCAGAGTGGGCTTATGAGCTGTTTTGAGCCTGCTCTGCTAATGAATATTCATTTAGTAAATGTCTGTACGTGTGGGAGAATTTGGTCTGAGGCCTGCTTTCATTAAAATTGGAGCAAGGTTAGAGAAGAACAGCGAACACTCACCAGCTCTAACTTCTTCAGCAGCTTCCAAAAGAATCTAAGAGGGATGGGATCAGATTGGCTTTGGTCAGCTCACAGCAAGTGGGCATCCCACTCACCCTTCTTACAGGAGGGGAAGGGAGATAAGAGTTTTCGATAAACACTCTTCCCTCTAAAAAGACTACCTTTCTCTTTCCCCAGTTTGGCTCTTATATCAACTTGGGTTGGGGGTGAGGATGGCAGGGTCCATTCTCCTGAAATAGAACACTTTGGTAAGCCCAGGATGGTCCCAAATTCTGAAATTAGAATGGGATATTGGTACCCCCGTTCCTACTTTGGGACCTGGCCCAAATTCTAGAACAACAGGAGATAACTTCCGGCAGGTCCCTAACACCGTTCTATTACAAACGCATAAACAAGCAGGCATATACAGGAATATATAGAATTGGAGGCCAAAGCCAATTAATTATCTAGGAAAATGCCTTGACACACTTAACTCAATGGTAAAAATAATGCTGGAAGCAAGTTAGAAGTCCTACTTGTGGCCTTTTCTTCCCAGTTTCTAGATGAGGACTAGATTGCTGAACACAAGGCTAATCTCCACACTAAGCAAACCTCCTCACCCTGGGAAGTCGCCTCCGCTATTACCACTTCAGGCCCAATCTACTTAAATAATAGGCATCTATCAGAAGAGGGCTGTGAAATAAACAGGCAGTTACAAATAAGACAGGCTACATTTACGGGGAAAGAGAACAAGAAGAGATGATATTTCATTTTTTTTATGTTTTTAATCTTGCATGTCATTCTCACCAGCTGAAATAGTTTACTGTATCCTTTTCCCACCCACAGCATGCTTGCTGAGCTCTCCTAGCAGAGATCGTGGTAGACAAGAACACCACATGTATTGGAAGCACAGAAAAGACTTTTATCTTAGCCTTATTGAAGGAAAAAACATATCTAATTGTTGTGGACTAAACTGTGTTGCCACCAATTTCATACGTTGAAGCCCTAACCCCTAATGTAATTGAATTTAGAGATACGGCCTACAAGAAGGTAGTAAAGGTTAAGTGAGGTCATAGGGGTCGGGCCTTAATCCAATAGGACTAGTGTCTTTATAAAAAGGAGACAACCAAGATCCCCCTCTGTGTGTGTGCATGGGCAGAGGAAGACCCAGCAAAGAAGGTGACTGCAAACCAGGAAAAGAGCCCTCACTGGAAACCAGTGCTGCTGGCCCCTTGATCTTGGACTTCTGGCCTTCAGAGCTGTGAAAAAATAAATCTCTGTAGTTGAAGTCACCAATTCTGTAGTATCTTCTTATGGCAGCCCAAGCTGAAAGTACTTTCTAAGCATTTAGAAAATGGGTCTCCATTTTATCAGGTGGAGTTCTACCAGCTACAGTGTGGAGACTTTCACTGCATCAAAATTGGTGGTGGTGGAGTGGGGGGCAGTGGGTGATAGAAGCTGGGGGAGAAAAGCTCCTACCATGTGCCATCAGGAGGCAAGTTGTGAATGAAAAGTCTAACTCAGTTATTTTTGCTGACCTCATTCAGGACTCAGAGTGAAAGCGGAGCTCAGGCCAATGCACATGGCACAGTTGTTAAACTCCAGACCAAAAACCTGGAGAGAAAAGCTTCCAACTGGTTGTAGAAATGCCAGTTTCCTCTCTTGTTTGCACTGGAGCAAGTATTACAATTGTTAAGCAAGAAGTTTCGATCTGTGCATGTTTGGGTTGGAAAAGGGAGCTTTGGAGAAAACAACCTCTGAAAATTTCAAAGCAAAATCTTTAAGTAAAGACTAATTCAGAATGAGCTGTTTTTGAGTCTTGAAATAAATGTAAGGATATCTGAATTCCTGAAGCTCGGTTAACGGCTGAACAGGTTTCAATAAATACAAGCTATACATTTTTCCTGCCCTCCTTAAAGCAAATGCATCCCACCAGTTAATAATACTTCCAGGTCACAACATATGAAATGCTTGAAATATTTTTAAAATAGCCTTTAAAAAGTAATACTACATTGTTAAATAGCATCTTGGATTAATAGGAGTTTTAATACTACTTTTCTTGCAATTTACCTGCATGTAATCACAAATTCGAGCCTGTGGCAGTTTATCAGTGTAAGCATTGCTGAGTTCTCTGATTCCAGCCACAATCAACTATACACTCTTCAGGATTATACCTCTTTCCAGTGAAAACAAACACTACCACAAGTTATTCCCTTTTCCTATTCATCAACGGGCAAAGTCTGAATAGATACCCGGACACCAGTTGCTAAGATAGGTACATACTCCATGTGTGAGGGCAGAAAAAGGGAAAGAACAGGAATGGCACACTTCGCGGGTTCTCTTTGGACCTGAAAACTCTGTCTAGAAAGTCAACACCAGCACTAGGTGATGTGAGAGAAAGGAAGTGATCACTTTTGTTGAGTTTCTGACTGCCAACTCATATTCTATCAACTTCAACACATTATCACCCAGGAAGAGTAAAAGAGACTTCAGAATGCTATTTTGCAAAAGACAGACCAAAGTGTATCTGTTACCATGCAATTTATACATCAGAGATGCTTCTCTGTTCCTAATTTCTGTCTGTTGTGACCCTCTACACAATCCCTTGGCTCACAGACATTTAACCTGAGCTATGATTTCATTTCCATATGCTAATCACTTGGTACCTATTTTTAGAGCATTTTGTGTGCATGTCTGATTTGTCTTCAGAAGAGTACTATAGGCCCGGCATGGTGGCTCACACCTTTAATCCCAGCACTTTGGGAGGCCGAGGTGGGTGGATCACCTGAGGTTGGGAGTTCGAGACCAGCCTGGCCAACATGCTGAAACCCCATCTCTACTAAAAAAATAGAAAAAATTAGCTGGGCATGGTGGCAGGCACCTGTACCCCCAGCTACTCTGGAGGCTGAGGCAAGAGAATCACTTGAACCCAGGAGGCAGAGGTTGCAGTGAGCCAAGATTGCATTGCTGCAGTCCAGCCTGGGCAACAAGAGTGAAACTCTGTCTCAAAAACAAAAACTATAAATTCCTTTACAGCAGAGGAACAAAGAACATTCTGATACGACCACAGCATTCTATATAATAACCCTGTAGAATGAGAAATGAGAAGACAAAAAAACAACAATGAATTTCATTTATGGTGTGAGGTTAAAGAATAGGCATGAGAAAAATAAGACCCACTGTGGACGTTTATGGGGTTTTGCCTGCTGAAAATCCCTTGCCCTATTTTTCTGTGATGAGTATCCTAGTTTTCATTTGGGAACTACCCCCTTTACCACTCTTAAATGAGATAATTGTGTCTAACATAGGAGTAGATGGATTTGATCCTACTACTCCCTCAGGCTCCAAGGATTGGCCCCTGGCCCTAAACCTGGCCAGTTGCAGTCCTCTACCTCTTTGGTCCAGGAATTGGTCCAAGACAGACTTGCACCCCAAGTGGCCCAGTGAGAGTCTTCCCCAGGACTATCTGGAAACAACAGATTCTCTTTTTACAGCCTGCTGTGGTATGACTCCAAAATTCAGGTGTTCGAACTTAATGTCCAATGTGATAAGATTAAGAGGTGGGGGCTTAAGAGGTAATTAGGTCAGGAGGGCTCCTCTCTCAGGAATCAGATGAAGGCCTTTTTAAATGAAGCTTCACAGAGCATTCAGTTCTCTTGTCCTTCTGTATCCCATCATGTGAGGACACAGCTTTCCTCCCCTCTGGAGGATGCAGCAACATGATCCCATCTTGCAAGCAGAGAGTAGCCTTCAGCAGACACTAAACCTGCCGGCACCTTGATCTTGAACTCCCAGCCCCAGACTGTGAGAAACACATTTCTGTTCTTTATAAAGTACCCAGTCTCAGGTATTTTGTTATAGCAGAACAAACTCAGACACAGGGGTTCCCAAACTGGTTACATAAAGCCTAAAATTGCTAGCATCAAATCCTGCCTGAGAATAATGCCAGCTGAAAGGGAAGTCAAGTTCAAGGGATAAAGAGAGAAAATCTGAGCTCTGAATTAGTTAGTTGAGCCTATAGATCTAGTTGTGCCCGAAGCTAATCTACCACTTGCTTTTGCTGGCAAATGTCCTTTTTTTTTTTGGTTTAAACAAGCTTACATTGGAGAGCTATCACTTACAACCCAAAGTCCCAATTAATACAGGGCCCACTCTCATAGTGGTCTACGTAACGGTGTAGTACATCAACTACTTAGTAGGAAATGGCAGGATGAGCAGGCAACTGTGGACTCAGATGATATGGGTTCAAATCTTAGCTCTACTGGGTGTCTTTGAGCAAGGCTTAACCTTTTAGTCTCATTGTTCTTAACTATAAAATGGATATAAAAATATTTATCCCTTGGGCCAATTAGGTAAACTAAATTAAAAACAGTAGGTGAAATGTGACTGTACCAGCCATTTCTGTATTTCACTTGGTGGCTTAAAAATAGCTCCTCAGGCCGGGCGCGGGGGCTCACGCCTGTAATCCCAGCACTTTGGGAGGCCGAGGTGGGCGGATCACGAGGTCAGGAGATCGAGACCACGGTGAAACCCCGTCTCTACTAAAAATACAAAAAAAAAATTAGCCGGGCGTGGTGGCGGGCGCCTGTAGTCCCAGCTACGTGGAGAGGCTGAGGCAGGAGAATGGCGTGAACCCGGGAGGCGGAGCTTGCAGTGAGCCGAGATCGAGCCACTGCACTCCAGCCTGGGCGACAGAGCAAGACTCCGTCTCAAAAAAAAAAAAAAAAAAAAAAATAGCTCCTCATACCCCTTCCCTTCTCTGCTCTAACTAGATCATAAACTTCTTACTAGAAGAGGAGGACAGAGTAGACAGTGGCCCTCAAAGTATGGTCTGGAGAGTGCCAGGAACCCCCAAAATCCTTCCAGGGAGTGCAGGAAGTAAAAAACATTTTTATGATAAAACCAAGATGGTATTTGTCATTTTCACTCCTTTTTTTTTTTTTTTTTTTTTTGAGACCAAGTTCACTCTTGTTGCCCAGGCTGGAGTACAATGGCGCAATCTGAGCTTACCGCAACCTCCACCTCCCGGGTTCAAGCAATGCTCCTGCCTCAGCCTCCCGAGTAGCTGGGAATACAGGCGCACGCCACCGCTCCCAGCTAATCTTTGTATTTTTAGTAGAGACGGGGTTACACCATGTTGGCCAGGATGGTCTCGATGTCTTGACCTCCTGATCTGCCCACCTCAGCCTCCCAAAGTGCTGGGATTACAGGCGTGAGCCACCATGCCTGGCCCATTTTCACTCATTCCCTAATAAATGTTCAGTGGAGTTTTCTAGAGGCTAAAACTTGCAATATCAGAACAAATTTGATGCAGAAGCAGATATGATTAGCCTGTCTTTTATTAAGCTAGACATCAATATTTGAAACAGTCTATAATCCCAGCACTTTGGGAGGCCGAGGTGGGTGGATCACTTGAGGTCAGGAGTTCGAGACCAGCCTGGCCAACATGGTGAAACCCCATCTCTAGAAAAATACAAAAATTAGCTGGGCATGGTGGTGCGTGCCTGTAATCCCAGCTACTCCGGAGGCGGAGGTTGCAGTGAGCCGAGACTGCTCCATTGCACTCTAGCCTGGGCGACAGAGTGAGACTCCATCTCAAAAAAAAAAAAAAGGGAAGAAAGAAAGTAAAAAAAAGAAGAAAAAAGGAAGGAAGGAAGGAAGGAAGGAAGGAAGGAAAGAAAGAAAGAGAAAGAAAGAAAGAAACAATGTCATTGTTCATACTTTTTTTTTTGTTTTGGAAAACATGTATGTTAACAAGTAATGAGTTTCTTATGTTTATATATTAAATAAATATATACATATATTTTTGAAATGGAGTCTCACTCTGTCACCCAGGCTGGAATACAGTGGTGAGATCTCAGCTCACTGCAACCTCCACCTCCCTGATTCAAGCGATTCTCCTGTTTCAGCCTCCTGAGTAGTTGGGACTACAGGTGTGCACCACCATGCCCAGCTAATTTTTGTATTTTTTTAGGAGAAATGGGGTTTCACCATATTGGCCAGGCCAGTCTCGCACTCCCGACCTCGTGATCCACCTACCTTGGCCTCCCAAAGTGCTGGAATTACAGGCCTGAGCCACTGCACCCAACCTAAATAAATATTTTTAAAATTAGAGTTTGAATAAAAGATTCAAAGGAAAACGGACATATGTTCTCAGTTCAAAAAGGTCTGGAGAAATCCCAATATACGCACCTTTATAGATCTCCTCTCAATATTGGAGGCTACAGGGACATGAAGAATATAACTATTCCTGTTATGCCTGTGGGGTACAGAACAGTACTGTAAATGTGAGAGGTAAGGCCGGTAATCCATTCTTCAAAAAACAACACAGAAATGAGCCATATTATAACTCTTTATAGCAGGAGAGGCATGCTTGTTTGGGAGGGGCATCACCTGCTTCAAACAATGCCTGTGAAAGAAAACGCTCTTCTTAGATAACAACGCAGAAAAGCACCAAATAAGATACGGAAATGTCACACACAATTTGTAGCCCAAATTATAAGCTGTTTCCCCTTACTGGACAATCTTTCAGAGAAAATGAAATGTGCCCCATGGGAATAAATAATAGCTAAAGCCAGCCAAAACTATGGCCTCTAGAAAGAGAAACAATAAAGCATCGATTATTTTTTAGCAATTTCTCATTGTTTGTCTTGGGAGGGTGGATTTTTGCTTTTTTCCTCCTCCTTTTTCTCAAAAGATTCATTTTCAGATTAGTCATAGAGGGCTGGCAAAATGCTGAGAAGCTGAAGGTATTTCAGAGCCGTCTTCTGGGGCAATGCTCCAAAGCTTTTCAGGGAAAATGATGCCGCTGTAGCCTAGAAATCTGTGCGAGCGGCAGAGTTAAGTGAGGCACAGAGCAGAAACCTTGGGTTACTGACCCTTGCCATTTAGCTGGATTTGGAACTGACTTTCTCTGCACTATAGGGAGGAGTTTCCCCAGCAATGATGAAAAACCCGACACAAATTAAATTCTCCAGGACAATGAACGCATACGGAAACAGAAAGGAAGAAACCTTTTAAAAGAAAGGAAAGAAAGAAAATATGCATTAGAATATGTTTCGGAAGAAAAAATATCCCATAAAAGTGGTAAACACAAGCTATATTGTAGTATTATGGATTGTTAAAAAGAGCTCCCTCTCTATAAAATGGTGCAGCTGCTGCAGAAAACACTATGGCAGTTCTTTAAAATATTAAACATAGAATTACCATGTAATCCAGCAATTCCACTTCTGGGTATACTCAATCGAATTGAAAGCAGGAACATGAAGAGCTATTTAAATACCCACCTTCATAGCAGCATTATTCATAATAGCCAGAGGACAAAGCTGTGCGAGAGTATACAGGCAGATGAATGGATACACACAGTGTAATCTATATATATATATATATATATATACAATGGAATATCATTCAGTCTTAAAAAGGAAGGAAATTCTAGCATATGCTATAACATGGATAAACCTTGGAAACATTATGCTAAGTGAAATAATTCAGTCACAAAAAGACAAACACTGCATGATTCCACTTTGATAAGGTGCCTAGATATGTTATACTGATAGCAGTCAAATTCATAGAGACAGAAAGTAGAATGATGGTCGCCAGGGACTAGGTGTATGGGAGAGGAGAATGGGCAGACCTTGTTCAATAAGGACCCAGTTTCAGTTTCAGAAGAAGAAACGAGGTCTGGAGATGGGTGGTGATGGTTGTACAATGATGTAAATATACTTCATGCCCCCAAACTGTACACTTAAAAATTGTTAGGCTGGGTGTGGTGGCTCATACCTGTAATCCCACCACTTTGGGAGGCTGCACTAGTCTGTTCTCACGCTGCTATGAAGAAATACTCAAGACTGGGTAATTTATAAAGAAAAGAGGTTTAATTGATTCACAGTTCTGCATGGCTGAGGAGGCCTCAGAAAACTTAGCAGCAGGAGAGAGAATGAGTGCCCAGGGAAGGGGGAAGCCCCTTATAAAACCATCAGATCTCGTGAGAACTCACTCACTATCACAAGAACAGCAGGAGGGAAACCACCTCCACGATTCACTTATCTCCACCTGGTCCTGCCCTTGATGCGTGGGGATTAATTCAATTCAAGATGAGATTTTGGGTGCGGACACAGCCAAACCATATCAGAGACCTAGGGGAGAGGATCCCTTGACGCCGGGAGTTTGAGACCAGCCTGGACAACACAGGGAGACTACATCTCTACAAATAATTTTTAAAACTAGCTGTGCATGGTGGTGCATGCCTGTTGTCCCAGCTACTTGGGAGGCTGAGGTTGGAGGACCACCTGAGCCTGGGCGGTCGAGGCTGCAGTGAGCTGTGAACATGCCACTGCACTTCAGCCTGGGCGACAGAGCAAGACCCTATCTCAAACAAATGAACAAACAAAAAATGGTAAAATGGTAAATTTTTAACATATGTTTTACCAAAATGAAAAAGTAAACTGAAAAAGAAAAACAACAGTTCCCTCTGCCGCTTCCCTTGCACTGGGGCACTTTCTGCAATATGACTTTGCTAAACCTTCCACTAAGAGGCAGAGTCCATCTCCCCTGCCCTCAGATCCGGGTTGGCTCTAGGACCAGCTTTGACCCACAGAATGTGTTGAAAGTGACATTCTGGGATGTGGGAGTTGAGGTCTTAAGAGGGCTTGGAGCTTCTACTTGCACCCTGGGAACCCATACACCATGTAAAAAAGCCCAGCCTAGCTGGCTGGAGAGAGAGGCCACACGGAGAGAAAGGCCCTCACAGGATGAGAGGCCATGTGGAGGAAAACCAAAGCACCTCAGCCACCAGCCAGCACCAGGAACCCAGTCATGTGCGTGAGGCCACCTTGGATTCTCCAGAACCAGAGGAGCTGCCCCAACCAATAGCACGTGGAGCTGAGCCTTGCCCCCTTGCCCCAATTTCTGAGAGTAAGCAATGGGTCAGTTGTTGTTCTAAGCTATTACATTTTTCGAGGAGGTCTGTTTCACAACAACAGATAACAGAAACAATCATGTGAATATATGCCATTAAATAGAGAATTTCCCCTCATCTTATTCTACTTCTACTGTTTATTACATTCATCAAGTCATTCACACATATTCATCTAGTACCTACTGTGCAGCACGATTTTCTTGGCATTTGAGATCTATTGTACAATGAGTCAAAGGCCTCTGCCCTGAGAAAGCTCACATTTTAGAAGGAGGGGATGGCAGTAAATAATAACAAAGTAGACAGTATGTGACAAAGGAAGTGCAATGAAAAAGGCAACAGTAGAACAAAATATTAAGGATCGGCATCAGAAGAAATACAGATAAAGGCATTTCTACTTAGTGGGCCTGTACCAAGTCTCTTCTGTGAAAAGATAATTCGTCTTTTCTTTCTTACAGTTTTTGTTATCTGACCTTTTCTGATGATGCTTTAGTTTTAATTATATGTAATCACTGTGCTAATGGAAATAAATATCAGCAACTCAGTTCATTATCTTGATTACAGAAAAAAATTACATGTTCTCTCATACTGCTACTACTATTTTAAAGAAACTTCATCCGTAGGCAAAACCTTGAGGCCCTGGAGATCCAAACACTACAGGATTCCCATCCCAAATCTGAAAGGGTCTGTGTGGATGTTTTATAGTCTTTATGCTGAACTTGTATCCAACATTGATATTTCATCACGCTTAATGATTTAACTGCTCACAGTCTATCAGTTTTATATAAATTTGTGGTTAAGACCACAAACTTTGGTGTCAGACAGGCTTTGGTTTGAGTTCAAGTTCTACCATCTACAACCTGGTTGATGACCTGTTCCCTAAGCCTCAGTTTCCTGATTTATAAAACGGGAAAATTTTACCAAGCCTCACAGAGTTAAGGATTAAATGAGATGGGCTAAAACATAACTTTGAGGCTGTGACCGCAAAGTAAGTATGTGATTATGATTTTATATAATATGTAAAAAATATATTTTATAAATACATACAACGTATTTAAAATAAGTATATATTTTATATATATTATATTAAACCAATATATAAAATATATACTTAAATATACATTTCACATATGATATAATATATAAAATACATTTGTATTTTATAAATACATATATTACATATTTAATATAAGTTGATAATATATATTATACATATTATATAAAACCAATGCATATATATTGGTTTTCATCCATGGCTTCTAGCTCATAGCTCCCATGACTCTTGTTAGTCTTTTGTTTTAATGTTGGAGTGCTTTAAGCCTCAGAAGCAGGCCTCAGGAACCAGAATCTCTCTCTCTCTCTCGCTGTTTCTTGTCCTCCTTTCACCTGTCCAAGGCCGGACTCTGATTGTGAGTCAGAAGACCCTCATTCCAGAGAGCATCCTGCCCCATACCTAGAAGACGGAATGCTACGCAGAGAGGAGGCCGAGACAAGTCTGAGCAAACAGGCCTTGCTGGGTTTAGACCATGTGCATTTTGACCAATCACATCTCTACACACTTGTCAATCATGCCTATGTAATGAAGCCTCTATGAAAACCCAGAAAGACAGGGTTTGGAGAGCTTCTGGATAGCTGAACGCATGGAGGTTCCTGGAGGGTGGCGCGCCCAGAGAGGGCATGGAAACTCCACACCCCATTCCCCATGCCTCGCCCTATACATCTCTCCATCTGTATTCTTTGTTATATCCTTTATAATAAACTGGTAAACGTAACTGTTTCCTGAAGTTCTATGAGCTGCTCCAGCAAATTAAATGAACCCAAAGAGGGAGTCGTGAGAACCCCAACTTGAAGCCCGGTGGTCAGAGGTTCCAGAGGCCCAGGCTTGCAACTGGTGTCTAGGAGCGAGGGGCAATCTTGGGGACTGAGCCCCAACCTGTGGGACTCGACTCTATCTCTAGGTGGACAGTGTCAGAATTAACTGGAAGGACGCCTAGCTGCTGTCTGCTGCTTGGTGTCTAGGGAAAACCAGCCCACATTTGGTCACAGAAGTCTTCTTCTGGGTTGATGATTTTTGTGGTGGTGGTATGAGAGTAGAGGAAAACTTGGTCTAAGAGAGTTTTTCCCTAAACAATAAGCATTAGATAAATGTTACCTATTATCATTTTCTTTTCTTTGTTTTCTTTTTTTTTTTTTTTTTTTTTTTATTGAGACAGAGTCTCACTCTGCTGCCCAGGCTGGAGTGCAGTGGTGCAATTTTGGCTCACTGCAACCTCCGCCTCCCGAATATCTGGGATTGCAAGTGTGTGCCACCATGCCCAGCTAATTTGTGTATTTTTTTGTAAAGATGGGGTTTCACCATGTTGCCCAGGCTGGTCTCAAACTCCTGGGCTCAAGCGATCCACCCCCCTTGGCCTCTCAAAGTGTCGGGATTACAGGTGTATATGTTACCTATTATCATGTAATTATTTTTAGAAGGTATTTTCAGGCATAAAAATCATGATAAAGAACAACAGTCAGGGCTTGACTGTATAACCATGAAATGACTCATCACTGGACACTTCACAGGCCTCTGCAGATCCTACTACAAGCATGAGGCCAAAGAGTTCTCTTATCAGATTCAAAGAAAGCTCAAGCCTACAGGCACCTCCCTGGACTAACTGCATTCTGAAGCTAAAGTGACCTTTTAATTATGCATGACCTCTGTGCAGGATCAATCAGAAGGAGTCAAGTTAAAAGCCAGGATCAGATAGAAGGCAAGACACTCTCCCATATATCGGAGTAATTAAGACCCTCGTATCTAGAATAGTCCTGAGACTGAACCCTAGAACTTCCTCTGCCCTCTAAAAAGGGAGTATTTCTGACCCTGGATTAGCAACCTGATGATGAATGTAGGTGATTTTCTTTTGGCAGGGAGGAGTTGGGTGCTGGCTGGCATCTGAACTCCTTTTGTTTAAAGAATTCTGCTTTATGAGGGGAAAACAGAGCCTATTTCACACCAGAGAAAGTGAAAACTCAAAAGCTCACTTGCCAACTCTCCTGGTAGCTGGGACACAGGCATGAACAATCACATGAATCTGCAGAGTCTAGAATCTGGTTCTAATAGTATAAGAGATCAGGGATGGGGGTGATGCTGTGGGTCTTTTAACTGACCATCACATGGGCTCCCAGGATTAACAGGGCGGAGTCCGGGTCAGCACACCAAGGTATGTGAGCTGAAGCCTCCACCACTGCACAGTGGAGCTACGTCCATGTGGACCCATTCTTGGGCATGATTCTGGCTGTCTGACTCAGTAGAGTGATTTTTTTAAATCGGTCTTCACTCAGAGCCTGGTTCCCCAGCCTTCCTAGGGATTCAGTGAGCTTCATGATATCCTTTGAATAATTATCTTACTGCTTAAATCAGTCTGACTTCGTGACTGTACTGTTGCTTGCAGCTAAGAACCTTAACTGATATAACCACCTTAAAACAGCTAACACTGGGTGAATGCTGACCACACGCCAGGCACTGGGCTTGGCATCTCATACATGGTACCTTAATTAATTCTCACAACCACACTGCAAAGAAACCATTCTTGTCTCTATCTGAGATGAGGAAACTGTTACGTGTTTGAAATGGATTTTGATGTCAGGGTCCTGTAGTACAAAAGCACACTCAATTAACTACTAGGTCATCTTCTAACTCCAACCCCTTGTTATCTAGGTCTTCAAAGCAAGAACTTCTGTTGTACCTGTTATAAGCCAGGAACTGTTCTAGGCAGTGATGGTAAAGCAGTGATCAAAACAAGCAAAATTTCATGCCCTGATTTATGCTTATATTGCTGACTGGTTTTCTTTGATGATCCTATGGGCCGTTTCTGACCCCAGCCTAACAACTTAATCTAACTCCACCCAACCTCACAATCCCAGCTCAGTAGAAACAGCCCAGACCAACAATAACATGCATATGCCGTGGCAAACACGAAGTTGCTCCAGACGTGGCTGAACCATCACAGGGCCTGCATGCAGTCAGAATCCTTCTCAACACAGCTCTATGGGTAGGCACTCCAGAATGATCAAATCTGCCATGAGAGATGAATTATAATTGCCATCTCTATTAGATTTTAATTGCTATATAACAAATTATCACAAATTTAGCTGCTTAAGGCAATACCCATTTATTGCCTCACGGTTCTGTGGGTCAGAAGACCAAGGGGCTTGGCTGGACTCTCTGCTTAGGGTCTCACGGGACAAACCAAGCACTGGCAGGCTGGCTTCTTAGCTGGAGGCTCTGGGGAAGAGTCTGCTTCCAAGCTTTGAGGCTGTTGGCAGAACCGACTTCTTTGGAGTTGCAGGAGTAAGTCCCCATTTTCTTGCTGATTGTCAGTCAGGGGTCACTCTCAGCCCCTACAGGCCACTCTCAGGTTGCTGTGTGTGGCCCCTCCATTTACAAAGCCAGCGACAGCATGTCAACTTCTTCTTGTGCTTTGTCACGTTCTGACTTCCCCTTGTCCCGCCAAGCAGAGAAATCTCTTTGCCGGTTACTCTTTGCTTTCATGATTGGATCAGGCCAAACCTGGAAGATCTCCCTTGTGCTTTTTGCCACATAACATAACACAATCATGGGACTAACACCAGGGATGAAGGTCACGGAAACCACTTAACACTGTGCCTACTGTATCACCCTTAGCCTAGGCCTATTTATTGTATAGCTACAAGTTTAAATAGTTTGGACACAACCAACCTCATTGAGTTGGGTTTTATGTGTTTACTTAAAAGCAGGACTACTCTCAAACTGACATGAGAGCAATGGCTTGAAGGACACAAGCAAATATGTGACATGGGTGTCTGCGAGAAGGGCATTCCAGGGAGAGGGAGCTGCAAGAGCAAAGTCCTGAGGCGGGAACTCAGCTACCACGCTTGAGGAACAGCAAGGAGGCCAGGCGTCTGGGGCAGAGTGAGTGAGGCAGTGGGCAATAGGAGACAATGTTGCTGAGGTTCTGAATCCACTGGGGTTCTGAATCACACAGGCTCTACTAGGGCCTTGCAGGACAAAGTAAGGAACTCTAGCTTTAAATCAGAGAAAAATGGGAGCCTCTGTGTGACTGTATTCTGAATTACAATTGGGAGCATCACTCTGGCTACCAAGCTGACATGAGACTGTAGACAGGCAAGCTGAGAGAGCAGTTATGGGGTTGTGGGAAAAATTCAGACAAAAAATGATGGTGACTCAGATCAGGTGGGTAACAGAGGGGCTAATTTAAAGTGGTCACATTCTGAATGTATTTTAAAGGTGACACCCACAGGATGACAGAAAGACAAAACAAAAGCAGAAAGGATTTTGGAGTCAGTAAGACCTGTTTTAAATTCTGGCTTTAGCATCTGTAAGCTATGTATCTTTGGGCAAACCACTAGAACTTTTCATACTTAGTTTATTGGGTGGTAAAATAAAATAGGGCATTCACATAGACCTCATGGGTTTTTGTGAGAATTAAACATGGTAATATGTTCTGGAATCTAGCAGGTGCTCCAAAATTGTCAGTTTTGTTTTCCTAGTTGCTTTATAGTGCATGCTTGCTATTAAATGCCAGATCCCTCCTCCTCTTATTATAACCTCCTTTCTATTTTTCCTAGCCCTGCTCTTAAAAGAATGCATAAAACCCAACTCAGGTTACAGTTATAAATGGAGAGGGGAGTACCGACACAGATAATCTGTCACACCCTACAATTTTTTTTCTTGACCTTTTTAAGTCCAGGGGTATATGTGCAAAATGTCAAGGTTTGTTACATAGGTAAACGTGTACCATGGTGGTTTGCTGCACAGATCATCCCATCACCTAGGTATTAAGCCCAGCATCCATTAGCTATTATCCTGATGCTCTACCTTCCCAAGCACCTCCCCAACAGGCCCCAGTGTGTGTTGTTCCCTCCAATATGTCCATGTATTCTCATCACTCAGCTCCTACTTATAAGTGAGAAAAGGAGGTGTTTGTTTTTCTGTTCAGGTGTTAGATTGGTGAGAATAACGGCTTCCAACTCTACCCATGTTTCTGCAAAGGACGTGATCTCATTCCTTTTTATGGCTGCATAGTATTCCATGCACACCCTACAAAAAGGGTTAAATAACGGTGTGAGAGGCTCAAAGAAGCCCCCAAATAGGAAAAACATCTTAAAGCTTCTGGCCAGTGGGTATAAAAGTTGGAATTAAAAAGTTGGTTTTGTGTAGGTGTGGTGGCTCACAACTCTAATCTCAGCACTTTGGGAGGCCAAGGTGGGAGGATTGCTTGGGTCTAGGAGCTTGAGACCAGTCTGAACAACACAGTAAGATCCCCGTCTCTACAAAAAAAAAAAAATTAAAAATTAGCCGGGCATGGTGGTACACACCTGTTGTCCTAGCTACTTAGGGAGGTGAGTCAGGAGAATCGCTTGAGCACGAGAGGTTGAGGCTGCAGTGATTCATGACTGTGCCACTGCACTCCAGCCTGGGCAACAAAGCAAGACCCTGCCTCAAAAAAAAAAAGCTGGTTTTTCGAATGGGACCCCCTCTGGCTATTAGAGTATCTCTCCAGCATGGAGGAATGGCTCACTTTAAATGAGCTGTTTGTTCAATGTGAACAAATTGAACCCTTGTTAAATGAAAATATTAAAAGATACTTAAATCTTAGGTGTGGGGCTTTGATACGGGGGTCTTCATCACAGGCTTCCCAGGTTCCAATAGAATGAATCCCGCTAACATAGTAGGAGGCATTAAGAAATCAGGCACCTGCTACTGATGTGGCAGAAGTGTTTAGGTCTTTATTATTACATTTTCCTTACCACTTAACTAGCCGTGGCACTTTGGACAATTAGCTTGCTCCTCATGTAATTACTGAGCAGAGTAATGATATATGTAATATGCTGTATAACAGTGCCCAGTACCTAGCAAGTAATCAATAAATGGTTAACCATTATTATTATCAACATTTCTATCAATAAAAATAGTTTCCAGGCGTGGGACTTTCACTCAGAGCCTTGCTCACAGATGCACAGCTCTATTTTTTCCTTTTTTCTCTCTCTTTCTTTTTGACATAGGAAGTGTCAAATTTAGTACACAGATCCAAGAAAAAACTTGAGACGATTTCGTAGAAGGCCATTTAATAACACTGCTGCCCTCCAGTTTGACTTCTTTCCTTCTGATGCTAAATATACTAATTCCTCTTTCCCTACCCACTGCCACCAACAAGCATACTCTCCATTGACCCATCTGAGTGACTCACACAGTTTGCTGTGATGCATCTGGAGCTTTTCAGATTCCTGCCTGCTCCCAAACCAACACAGATTTGTGTCATCAGCAAATTCCACCAACTTGACAGTGAGAGAGCTGACATTTACGTAGCCACAGCTTCAGGCAGCAGTGACCACGCTGGTGAATTTCTAATGAGAGAGGTGGGGGTCTTCAGGAACGAATATTTGACAAGTGAAAGTTTCCAGAGGAAAATTAATCATTTTAACCCATTCTCAAGTCATTTTCCTTTCCTTTTTTCTTTGTGTTTCTCTGACCTTACACTTTTTTTTTTTTTTTTTTCTGGCCTATAGAGCTATAATTGACTACCAGGGTTTCTTCTAAGGGACCAATCAGGGTGCAGGAGGGAGAATGGAAGGGGGTAGGTAAATGGTTTACCAGACGAGGTTTGTTGTAAGATGGGTGGCTGTAGAGGGAAAATGGCAGAATGCCTTGCTATCCAAATTATTGAGCATCACAGACAATAATTTACGAAGATGCAAGGTGGTGCTAAGTGAACAGCAATACTGCTTATGCCTGTCCAACCACCTTTCCCTCTTCTGGAAAGAGCAGCCAAAGTTTCCCTTGGGAACATGCTCCTCCCCACTTTTGGTGCGAATGTCAGTCGACTTCCATCCTTCCTTGCAATCAGGCACATGGCCCCAGGGAAGCCCATTTAGTTCTTTCTTGTGTGATTAAGAATTTTACGCAGAGGCACAGATGGAAGAAGTTGCACCAACAAATATTAGTTCCTACTTCCTTGATCCTTAGGCCCTGTTCTTCTGAAGTCTGCTTTTTCTGCTTTGTCTTTGAAACTGTGAGGCACTCTGTATCTTTCCTCTTTACTGAAGTTAGCAAAATTAGTTTTGTAGCTTGCGATCAAAGAATCCAAAATGATATAAGCTCTAAATCTAGCCTTCCCAAGCTCTAAATCTATGCTCCCCCAAGGACAGCATATCGGTTCAGAAAAGGAATAAAATGATCCTGACTGTATTTACCAGGTGTGCACTATTATTTATGGCAGGCGAGGAGCTGTTTTCAAGACAGCAGGAAAACTGGCACTTAGGCTATCTGAGGGTTAATAACTCTCATTCTTTCTGCCAGTTACTGGGGAAGAGTGGAGATGAGAGGGAAGCAGAAGGGCACAGATGTAACTGATAGACTAGGACTCTAGTGGGATTAATTAAGCAAAGCTTGCCGGTTTTTATCAGCATACAAGAAAGGAACAGTTTGAAAGAAAAAGAGATGTATGTCAGAACTATATAGATATGGATTTGCAAGTGTAGCATAATAGAGATATCTTAGTCAAGGATTAGGTTCTGAAGTCAGAATCTAAAGCAAAAATAAGTAGACTTAAAATTAACTTACACCATCTCTTGAAACTCTAATAAGGTACAATAAAATTGATGATTCCATACAGGGATATATTATTATAACAGTATTACATAGACTAAAATATAAAATGTATATAGGAGTACCTATGCAGAGTGTAATTCTACATAATTGTTACTTACATAGGACAGACAGAATCTGAAACACATGAAATCACTTTGAGAAGCAAGTGGGTTCCATAAGACTAGATGCACATTTTGTCTCACATCCAATGTGAGACAAACCTTACGCATAGAATGGTGGACAGAATCACTTGTAGTACTGTGTGATTTTTATTTTGGGAGGCAGGTGAGTGGCCAAGTATCTAGATAATGCAAGTTAAAAGAGTATCTAACATAATGCCTGTGATCTTAAGAAGCAACTTACTTTATCGAGGAGACTTGGCTACAATTAGGTAAGCTACCACCAGTTTGCAAAACATTGGAAACTTCATGAGGTCTTCACAAAGTTAGACTTCCTGTAGGCCTTGAACACTAAGACATATAGATTATTCCAAAATTCTTTGCTTTTTGCATCCCTGAATAAAAAACACATACAACTCTATGAAAATATTGGACAAAATGCTAAGGGAAAATGCTGAATGGAATTAAACACACAATATGAAGAAAGAGATGAAATGGAAAAAGGTAGATGCAATGATGTGAATTACTGATTATAACATCACAAAATAACTTAGGCCTGAAAGAAACCTTAAAGATAATGTAATTTAATTTTTTAAACCAAAATGCCTAGTGCATAGAAGGTACTCAGAAAAGGCCTGTTGAGTGAATAACTTGCCTTTTTTTAAAATTAGAAACAACAGTGACTGAAATAATTATTGAGTCCCTAGGCATAATAATAAAAAAAGAACAAAAAGAAAAAGGCAAAAAAATAGGGAGACAAAAAATATGAGAAAATAAATGGTCACCCTCCTTTCAACATAAAAATATCACTTAAGAAATACAGAATGGGCAGGGCACGGTGGCTCACGCTTGTAATCCCAGCACTTTGGGAGGCCGAGGCGGGCGGATCACGAGGTCAAGAGATCGAGACCACAGTGAAACCCCGTCTCTACTAAAAATACAAAAAATTAGCCAGGCGTGGTGGCGGGCACCTGTAGTCCCAGCTACTTGGGAGGCTGAGGCAGGAGAATGGCATGAACCTGGGAGGCGGAGCTTGCAGTGAGCCGAGATTGCGCCACTGCACTCCAGCCTGGGCGACAGAGCGAGACTCCGTCTCAAAAAAAAAAAAAAAAAAGAAATATAGAATGAATTTGTATTCATTATTTTTGGAAAATTACCATTTCACAAGTCCCAATGTAATAATTTATTTAAGCAAGAATTATCAATGCATGCTACAAAAATTTGGTGGAAAGTTTTTAGAGAACAAGATATTTTTTCACACAGATTACTTGTTAACTATAATTGATAAAAGTTACCTCTGCAATGGAGAGATCTGGCAGACATCCCCTTAATCAAGTGATCAAACTAAGCATTACCAATTACAGGATAAACAGACATTATGTACTTCCAGCGACAATGTAAGGGAAGTACACAGCATCACCCATGCAATATTCTTGCCTAAAAATGTTTATCCTGATTCGAATCATAAGGAAACAGACAAATCCAGAATGCAAGTCATTCTATAAGGTAACTAGCCTGGACTCTTTAAAAAGTGTCAATGTCACAAAAGACAAAAACAGTGAAAATTTTTCTACTTTATAAGAGATTAGAACGTGACTGCTACATGTAATATGTAAACCTTGAATGAATCCTGAGGTATTTTTTTAGGCATGAAAGGACATCTGGAGGACTACTGGGGAGATTTGAATATAGACTCTATATTAGATATTATTGAATTAATGTAATATTTCTTGGGTGTGAAAATGGTATTGTGGTTACATAGGAGAATATCCTGGTTCATAGCTTATACATCCTAAAATTCTTCAGGCTAATGAATCAAAATATCTGCAAATTACTTATAAATGACTGAGCTTTGAAAAAGAGTATACACACACGGAGAGAGAGAGAACAAGAAAACAAATATAGCAAAATGTTAATGATTAGTGAATGTAGGGGAAGGGTATAAGGGTATTCTTGTGCTGTTGTTTCATTTATGTAATTTTGACACTTTTTCAAAATTAAAAGTTGCGGAAAAATAATCAAGTTCAGAGAAATCTTTAAATGACACAACCAAGTTGCTGTCCATATGGTCAATTTGCAGCTTAGCCTATCCTTTGGTCTTCCCTCAGACTTTAATAAGCATATTCTCATTAACCCAGAAGCTGTCAAGGCCTAATAAAATTCCAAGTACCTATGTCAAAAATGTTTGTATCCAGAATATACAGAGAACATGTAAAACTCAATAATAAAAAGACAAGCAATGCCATTTTTTTAAATTGGCAAAAGACATTTCTCCAAAGAAGATATACAAAAGGCCAATAAACACATTAATAAATGTTCAATATCATTATAGCCACTAGGGGAACGCCAATCGAAACCACAAGAGAGACCACTTTCCATACACTAGAATGGCTATAATTAAAAAAATAATAACTAGGACTGATGAGGATATGGAGAAAATGGAACTCTCATTCATACATAATGGGAATGTGAAATGGTGTAGCTGCTTTGGAAAACAGTTGGGCAGTTTCTCAAAAGTTAAGCACAAAGTTACATACAACCCAGCAATTCCACTCCTAAAAAAATACCCAAGAGAAGAGAAAATAGATGTACACACAAAAACTTGTACATCCATGGTCACAGTGGCATTTCTTCCTAATAGTAGAGCAGTGGAAGCAATTCAAATGTCTACTGGCTGTGGCGTAACCATCCAACGGAAGATTATTTGGCTTAGGTAGTGAAAAGGAATGACATATTGATACATACTTGATACGGTTTGGCTGTGTCCCTACCCAAATCTCATCTTGAATTCCCATGTATTGTGGGAGGGACCCAGTGGGAAGTGATTAAATTATGGGGGCGGGTATTTCCTGCACTCTTCTTGTGATAGTGAAAATGTCTCACGAGATCTGATGGCTTCATAAGGCAGAGTTTCCCTGCACAAGCTCTCTCATTTTTCACCTGCCACCATCGACATAAGATGTGACTGGTTCTTCCTTGCCCTCCACCACGATTGTGAGGCTTCCCTAGCCACTTGGAACTGTAAGTCCAATTAAACCTCTTTCTTTTGTAAATTGCTCAGTCTTGGGTATGTCTTTATCAGCAGCGTGAAAATGGACTAATATAATACTACAACATGGATGAATCTTGAAAACATTAAGCTAAGTGCAAGAAGCAAATCATAAAAGACTACAGACTGTATAATTCCACTTACATGAATTGTCCATAACACACAAATCTATGAAGATGGAAAGTAAATTAGTACTTGTCAAGAGCTTGGAAGAGGAGGAGAGTGACTGCTAATGGGTATGAAGTTTCTTTTTCAGGTGATGAAAATATTCTAAAATTAGATCTGTAGTGATGTTATTTACAACCCTGTGAAGATGCTTAAAAAACAGAATTGTATACTTTAAATGTGTAAATTGTATAAGTGAATTTTATCTAAATAAAGCGCCTTATAAAATATACACAGTTGACCCTTGAACATCGCAGGGGTTAGGGGTGCTGACCCCTGGACAGTAAAAAAAACTGCCTATAACTTTTGACTCCTCAAAAATTTAACTACCAATAGCCTATTGTTGACTGGAAAGTTTATAGATAAGATAAACAGTCGATTACCACACATTTTATAGTTATATGTATTATAAACCATATTCTTACAATAAAGAAAGCTAGAGAAAAATTGTTATTAGAAAATCATAACGGAGAGAACATATATTTACGATTCACTAAGTGGAAGTGGATCATCCTAAAGGTCTTCATTCTCCTTGTCTTCACAGTTGAGTAGTCTGAGGAGGACGAGGAAGGGGACGGGTTATTCTTGTCTGAGGGATGGAGGAGACAGAAGAAAATCTTCCTATAACCTGCACAGTTCAAACCCGTGTTGTTCAAGGGTCAAGTGAATGTGTGTGTGTGCACGCACACGTATACAATTATGTCTAAAGTGTTTGCAGGAAGCTTTTCCCCCTACTTTTTAATCTTTCCAGCATGAGATTTCTTTCTGTTGGCTGCAACTCAGAGATAAGTCTCCATTTTCCCTTCTGAACTTTCTACTCTAGACCTCTGGCTTAGTAGATAGACAAAGAAAGGAGACAAGAAGCATCACTCTCCTTCCTCCCAGCGTCAGTTAGCATCAAGTCACTCTGAGTTCCTTCCTCCCACACTGGGAACATAAGCGCAAGGCACTGACTGATCAGCCAGGACCAAATTGTCCCTGGGCAATGATCACACGTACAGAATCAGTCTCGAAACTGCTCTCAGAGGCAGCTTGCCTCTGAAGCATCTGCTTTCTTAGATGAATTGGGAGTTTCAGATGAGGAAAGAAGAAACCAGGTTTTTAAAGGGATAGAAAGTGGTTTATGTGCTGCTGAGGAGAAAGGAGGAAAAAAGAGAAAAAGGAGGGGAATGGAACAGGCAGGGAGGAGAAAAGGGACATGTACAGGAGGCAGGAGTAGTCACACGATGATTTAGCCTGTCCAGTATCCTGTCCTATTCCTGGAAATAGCTGTCTGATTTTCCAAGGGAAAATGCTCTTTCTCTGTGTGTCAGTCCACTTGGCTTGGGTGGGGCTGAAGCTCAGCGCCAAGGGAGGTCCCGTGACCCTGGTCTCAGCCAATCAGTGCATCCATTTTCTTTCACATCATGATTAGTTCAGGTGTGAGCACATGACCCAACTGGGCCAATGAGATTCAGGCTCAGGATTTCCGTTGGAAGTTCAAAGAAGAAGAAGAATCTATAAAGATTTTAAGCCAAGAGCAGCTGGTAGTAATCTAGCTAGCACAAAAAAGTACTTGCCTGATAATGCAGATAAGAGAGGAGGTTTTATCCCATGGTATCATATAGGACCCTGGGTCTAGAAGCTAGAATCCCTGCCAGTTTGAGCTACTTTGTTCGTAACTCCTCTTGTACCTCCTCTGTCCTTCCCCCCGGCTTAAACCAGTTTATATTAGTGTTCTGCCCCTTGCAATATAAAGAATTCTGCTTAACATGGAAGGCAATCAGTAGAGTTCCGCCAGTGCTTCCCTTAATGGTCACCCAGTGACAGCAACACAGTCTGTGATGGTTAATTTTATGTGTCAACTTGCCTAGACCACAGTACCCAGATATTTGGTCAAATATTATGCTACAGGTCTCTGTGAAGGTATTTTTTTTTAGATGAGTTAACATTTATATCAGTGGACTTTGAGTAAAGCATACTATTTTCCATAATGTGTATCGGCCTCATCCAATCCGTTGAAGACCTCAAAAAGAGAAAGACTGACCTCCTCCTAAGAAGAGGGAATTTTGCCAGCAGACTACTTTCAGTCTCAAACTACAACTCTTCCCTGGTTTTCCAGCCTGCTAGCTAATTCTGCAGATTTTGAACTTGCCAACCTCCATAATCACATCAGCCAATTTCTTAAAATAAATATCTTTCTATATACATTTATGTGTGTATATATATCCTATTGGTCTTGTTTCTCTGAACAACCCCCACTAATATGCAATCAAATGGTGATCCCAAGACAACATGCGAGATTTCAGAGTTTTAGGTAGGAAGAACACATTGCACTCCTTTCCCCAACTTTACCTCCATCTTCAACAATAGTCATACCCACTGTACACCAGGTTCCGTGCAACATCTTTTGCTTTCTTACATCAGCCTAAGTCACATCTAATATACCATTCCCATTTTACAGATAACAAGAGATTAAGTGACTTGCTCAAGGTCAAAATGCTGGTAATTGAGAGACCCAGGAAGCCAATTCAGGCCTCCCTTGATCCACCCCAAAGACCTCAAGTAAAAGGCAAGGGGCTCACTTTCTGGGAGAAAATTCCTGAGGATGCTTTTTTCTTTTTCAAAGAGTTGGGGCAGCAGATGTAAAGTTATAAGAAGAAGTGAGACCACAGACTGATACTCTACACCATCTGCCCCTTTCCCCCAGCACTCCTTCCCCATCAGGATCCATTTGTCAATTTAAACATCTACTTGTGGGTACTGCTCTTCTACAGCGAGTCAATGAATCAAAAGGCCATGGTTTCTGCCCCTGGAGAGTGGGATCTGAGCTCCAATGTCCAAAATGCTGATCTAGCTCACTGTCTTCAGTTGATAGACTCACACCTTCCCTACCCTTCCTCTGTCAGGACTTGACTTTTTACCAGGAATTGGCTGTCACATGAATGGCAAGCTGTTGAGGACAGCTCCCTCTGAGGTTTATGCGGAGGACTACAGTACTCTCTCCGGGTGGAATGACAGCCATTGCTATCCTTCCTTCTTATGACAGCAGCAGCAGTTTCCACACATCTGGCATTGCCATCCCATCTTCATGACATATGCCGTATCTGCAGACCACCCTTAATATTATTTATTGAGCATAGTTTTAACTGGCTTTGGTTATATTAAAAAAAACTATTTGAATAGAAAGTTTTACGTAATAAATTATTATATATGAAAACCATTTTTACTTGCCATAAATATAACTTGTAAAAATTAAATTTTGAAAACTTATTCAATTTTTCTAGACACCCCTGTTTAGAAAGGGGTGGGCCTTTGTTTCTCTCTTTTTTTTTTTTAAAGGAGATTACAAGTAATGGAGAGTTGTTAACAATCTCGTAATTCTAAATCAAGATCAAACTAACAGATACGTCATTTGAAAAGGCTCAAGAGTACACGAACCACTTTAGTTCAGGAAAACCTCTACTGAACACTTACTTTACGCCATATCCTGTGCTGGTTACTGTTGACAAACTATTTTAGTACAAGTTCCATCAGAAATGGTTAAATAAAAATATTTGGCATTTAATTCAATTATGTTTCAAAATAAAAGAAAACCTTTCTAGATGCTTCTAAGTGCCAATTTAGATACAGAATTTCTTTTCCTAGTTTGTTTATGCCAGTCTCTTAAAAAGACACCTTCAATTAATGTAACTAAAATGCATAATCTTAAATATTATTATTGCACTGGAATTTATGTAAAAGGAAAAAAAACCTCATCAGCACCAACTCAGACTTTCCCCTCAAGTTTGTGGGAGAACTTAAAGTATATTAACTTTTTGCTACGTACTTTAATTTAATGCAGAACTTTTATACCAACTAAAACCACCTTCTTCACCACTTAAAACCATCTCGATGCCAATATGAAATCATCTGGAAGCTACTGTGGCATGCGTTCAATATTTTGGAAACACGCATGAAAAGAAAACAAAACAGAGTTTAATACCTGGGTTTGATGCTTGCGCTGCCACTTACCAGCTGTGTGTGTTTAAACAAATTATTTAACCTCTCTGAGTCTTCAGTTCTTCATCTGTGAAGTGAGAATAACAATATTAACCTTGTTGAGCTGCTGGGGAATAGAAATGAATAAAGTATGCTAAGGGCCTCGTGTAGTGCTTGGTACACAGTACGCACACAATATATGTTACTCTACAATGGGTGGGTATGGGAATCGTTGCTGACAACTGGGCATGCCATCTCACATCATCAGGCATGACAACCTGAAAGCCCACAGGGACAAGGCAGGTCACATGAAAAAGGAAAGCGTGCTGGATGGTGTCCTAATAAAGTGGCAATCCAGCGAAGGTTCCATCTTAGGCAGGCACCTACTTGCTAAGCCTCAGCTGACATTAACAGCAAGTAACCATTGTTATGTTATCACTCTAAGGGTCTAAGGACTTTACACATATGAACTCATTTAATCCTCATAACCCTAGCAGGAAGGTCCTATTATCATTCCCAGGTTATAAATGAGCAAACAGAGTCACAATGAGATTAAACAGTTTGTCTGACCCCACACAGCTAGGAAGCGGCAAAACCAGAATTGAAATCCTGATATTCTATTTCCAAAGCCAATCAGCCTTCTTTATTCACTAAGGGCAATGAGTGGTTCTCAACCTTTATGGTGCATCAGAATCACTTCAAGTGATTCTGAAGTGGTTGTTAAAATAAAATTTTAGCGTGGAAGGGCTTGTTAAAATAAAAATGGTCAGGGCCAATTCAGTCAGTAGAGGAGGAAGGACTGAGAAAATGCATCTTTAAAAAGTTCCCAGGTGATCCAGGAACACTCTGAGAATCACCATTCTAGTCTATTCTTCCTCTTCTAAGGCTGGTCCAGTGTTCTAGATCTTCTGACTGAATTACAAGAGGAGCCAGAAATGTGGTCTTTTGTATGAGGGCTCACTATATTTAAATGCTGGCCACTAATACAATATTTTTAAAAATACTACACAAGCCAAAAAAAAAAAAAAAAAAACCACACACACAAACAGAAAAGAAGTTAGCAAGCCAAATTTGGCCTCTAGGCTGTTGGTTTGTGATTTCTCCTTTGTGTGTCAAGAGTATTTTTAACACATTTATGCAACAAATGTTTATTGAGCACGTGCTACATACCAGGGGGACATACTGGGAACTGGGCATACAGAATGAGACCAAGACAGATGAGAACATCTCTTTTTGTGGAGCTTACATTTGGGGTGAGGGAGTGGAGGAGCATGGAGAAGACAAAAAAAATTCACTAAACAAATCAAGGGGATCTTTCCAGCTATGGTAAGCTCTCTAAAAAACAAACGACAGAGTAAGAGGCTGGGCGACTTCCTTGGTTATTTACAGCTCTAGGAGGAGGAAGGGAAAGTGTAACATTCCTCTATCACTGATGAAAAGTAGACAAATAGGAGTCGAATTATGCACCACAGCCAAAGTGCCCCAGGCTGTGGAGGTCAGAACAACGCTGCTGCCTGATTTACCCGCTAATACCAATTCTGTGACATCATTCCACCGCCCGTCGATTATTTACCTCATCCCCAAGTGTGGAAGGTCAAACCGCTGGTATTTTGCAGTCTGCCTCTGCAGGTGAAATTTAGCTTTAATTATCTAATTGCTACTCTGGCAACGGCTGCCACAGATTCATTTTCGAACTCAGCACAGGTGCGCTCTGTGGCTGATGTTCTATTTTCAAGGACGAAAGGAAGGAATTAGAGAACCTGATGTCTTCTGCTTCAAGAGTTAAGATGAAGTTATTTTCTTCCCCCAATCAAGTCATGTTATCTCATTTCAATTTTCCAGAGTGTCTTCTCATCATAAATTAAACTGGGTTGCCAAATCCCAGAGCAACAAAAACGGAAAGGTTGTCGGGAGGAAGAGAAAAAACAGGTTTGGTGCTTATTAAAGAAAAACATTTGTGTCCTTGAAGAACGGTCATGATGTAAAGGAGCTATATGGGATGATAATAATGAAAAAGAAGAGGATGATGATGTTGATGATGATGATGATGTTGCTGACCAGGTATGCAACTTACCAAATGTTCCCTAATTAAAGCCACAGCATTCTAGTCTGAGGGGGGTAAGCAGCTGTAGACCTCTTTAAACAGATTCAAAAAAGTCTATGTGAATTTCTTAAAATAATTACTGCATTCTTGATTCCAGCAGCTAATTCAATTTCAAGAAAACACCTCCCCCCACCTTTTTTTTTTAAATACTTGGAAGACAGATACACTGATTTTACATGTGCTTTCATTATTGTCAAGTCCGCACTAAGGAGAGGAGTTGTAGCCAGTGGTATGCGCTTTTACAAACTTGACATGGAATGGAATGAAAACGCCAAGGCAGAGAGAGTTCTTTTAAAAAAGAATGTCAATAAGTAAATTCCAGAGCCCTCTACAACATCGTGGACCATTTCAGAAGTCAGCACAGGTCGAACTTTGCACCTGGAAACAAAGCACGCCAGGCTACTGGGTGTAAGAGACGTGATCCATCAAAAGGCAAGGTGTACACCTGGCCATTAGCTACATGGCTTTGTGTTCTCTGAATGTTTTGGGGTGGATAAAGGGAGGATGGGAAAAATTTAAGATTTGGATATTAGTTGCACTGGTCAAGGTAGAAGCCCTCGGTGTTGCAGTCTCTTTACCTATGGAATGGAGATGATAATGAGAATCACAGCTGCCCTGTCTACTCTCCTCAGGCTGCCAGGAGGATAACATATCATACCACACTGGAAACTAGAAAGTGACAATTCTAAAGACAAACTAAAGAAAGGCTGTTACTATCACGGTCTTCTCCCCAGCTGGACTTACGAGCCACTTGTGTAAAAAGAAGACGGCATCTTAGTTTCTTTGTACCTCTTACCACATTGTAACCACATAATAATGTCAGAGTAGAGGCTTCGTGGGTGTTGTCAGTTTGTAAAAATCTTTGTCCCTCTACACAAGAGTTCACCTAAGGTTTTCTTTAGTCAACTCAGACAATACATTTAAAATATTATCTGATTGCTCAATAAATAGAAAAGAAGAATTTCAGTTCCAGAATAGAAATAGCATCCCTTTTACTGAGATCTTTGCATTTATCTTCCAACCTAATCTTCACAGTAGTCCCTCAAGATGGATATAACTATCCCCATTTTTGGATGACGAAACCAAGACTCAGAGAGTTTAAATAGCTTGTCCAATTTTTCACAACTAATAAGTAGCAGAGGCAAGATGTGACCAAATCCAAAGACCCCCATTTCCCTCTAAGTCATGCAAAGCTTGGTTGGTTGACTGTCATGGCTGTGAATCTAAGTGTCCATTATAGTTTTAGTAACTTTTCAACTTACTTGTATGTATGATGAAAAACTTAGTTCTTTCTATAAATATTTCTCACAAAAATATTCCTCTTGCTGGGCATGGTGGCACATGCCTATAATCCCAACTACTTGAGAGGCTGAGGTGGGAGGATGACTTGAGCCCAGGAATTCAAGTCCGGCCTGGGCAACATAACAAAACCTTATATCTAAAAATAATAATACAATTAGAAAAAGAAAGTATTCCTCTTGCCAAAGAGACATAATTCTTTTGGTCCAGTATTCAAAATATAAGTCCAGTTTTCAATCCTGTAAGAGTGTCAGAAACCCTTCCTATTCACTCTTCAAATTCTAGAACTTGACTGGGGAGATGTACGCAGGGGTGGAATGATAATGCATAGTGGTAGCTAAGCCAGGACCATAATTGTCCAACTCTAGCTAGCTTAAATGAGCATATACCTGGGAAGCTTGTTAAAAATGGACTCCCAACCTCCCTAGCACCCCGTTCTGATTCAACGTGCTTAGGGCAGAGCCCAAGAGTCTAAGTCTGTACGAACTGCCTGGTAATTCAGATGCAGGTGGGTCTCAGGCCATATTCTCCATTAAACATGTCCAGGAGCATAGGCAGGGAATTGGGAACCAAGAGCCTAGCTTTGCAGCACATTTGAGGCCTTAGACAACTCCACCAAACTCTTCAAATGTTTATTTACAGAAAGCAACTCTGCCTTTCTTGGGTATCCCTGGCCCCCATTTTTGGGGAACTGACTGTACTTCATTTTGCTTCCGAACTTCTTGATGGATAACACTATCTTTTGTTGTATAGTCATTGTAGCAACTCTTACTCACCGGGATTGCCTTGTGCTTTCGATTTTAATTGTAGAACAAACTTCAGATAAAAAACTAAAGCTCAACACTGTAAAGAGGACAAGGCCCATTCCAGTATTTGCATGGTTTTACTATAATCAAAGCCATCCTCGAAGGGCAGAGCCACCAGAAATGACTGCACATTTAGCTAACTTTCTTCTACTAGTGTTTATGTGCCTGCAAGAGCCACTCTCTCTGACAAATATATATTAATAAGAAGGCAGTACAAAACCTGCTTGTTAGAGGAGGATGCCCCAATATCTAATAACTAGGGTCCTTCAAGACTGGCAGTACAGGGAAGATTTTGCTAGAGACTGACCTTCCTCCCCATGGAGCTGTAGTTCCCAACCCTATCTGTGCATTAGAACCAACTATGGGCTTTAAAAATACAAATACATTCTTGGGCCCCATGCCCAGAGATTTTTATTTAAAGGGTCTGGGGAGTTTCAGTATCAGTACTTTTAAAAAGTTCCCCAGGTGAATCTGTTATGCAAGAATTGTGAACCTTCAAAGACCTTCAAGTGCCAATCATCATGCCAGCATCAGAGAGGCACACAGCCTTTCCTCCTTCTAGCAAAGGATCCTTCCATTAGCTGGAGCACAACTCAAGTATAACTCAAATGTTTAGGATGGAGGACTAAGTGACAACATTAAAGTGTATCTTTAAATTAATTTTTACCTAAAACTTAAGGGATTAGACTTTACAGATTTAATACATGGCTTGACATTGAGGTCTTCACTTGATTTTGCTGTCAGACGGTCCTGTGGCATGCCTTGAAAAAAAGGGTGGGAGTGCCACATTATGGGATAGGCGACAGTGGGGACACTGAGGATTAGATTTTAGTGTCCTGTGACATACTGTGGAGTTTGCCAAGTTAACTGGATTTATGCATTTGTAGCTATCTGATATTACTGAACTAACCCTTACAAATGACCTAAACAGATTGTTACAAAAAAATCTTTAGACAGGGTATAATTGTAATAATGCAAGCACAAGAAAACAAGGGAGGGGTTGAGTTGATGCATTTTTTACTCCTAATATAAACGCTTTGAATGACACATTATGAAGTAAAAACAATTCCAAGAAGTAGTAACCATAAGTTGGTAAAAAGAAAAAAAACTCAAAATTTTCAAGATGGCTCTTAAAGTATATATTTTACATACTATTATTGACTATGAACCTTGACTTAGTATTATGTCATGCTTTGGAATAGAGACAGTCCTCAATGTGCACAGTTCCTATATGTATAAATATTAGTTACCCTAGTTTAGTTAAATAACATCAGTCTCCCAGCATGATTCCAATTTCAGTTTCCATGGTATTTTAACTGTGAGTAATTTGCATGAAGTACAAGCTCACTGCTTCAGTCCACAAATTGCTATGTAAATAACAAATGGGGCTGGGCATGGTGGCTCATGCCTGTAATCCCAGGACTTTGGGAGGCCAAGGTGAGTGAATCATGAGGTCAGGAGTTCAAGACCAGCCTGGCCAACATGGTGAAACCTCGTCTCTACTAAAAATACAAAAATTAGCTGGATGTGGTGGTGGGCACCTGTAATCCCAGCTACTCAGGAGGCTGAGGCAGGAGAATTGCTTGAGACCGGGAGGCGGAGTTTGCAGTGAGCCAAGATCGTGCAACTGCACTCCAGCCTGAGAAAGGGCAAGACTCTATCTCAAAAAAATAAAAAGAAAAATAACAAATGTGTATTGTGATCAGTGACCAGTCACATTTCCTTTTTTCAAAGTCTGTCAATGATTGGTCACTGCATATCTGTTATTTGGTTCACTCTCTGACAGCAAAGCATGTAGCTGTGCTGCCTCCTTGTCTCCCAGTGATATACACCTATGCGACATTTTTTAAAAGTAAGTGA
Source organism: Nomascus leucogenys (assembly GCF_006542625.1). Classification (NCBI taxonomy): domain Eukaryota; kingdom Metazoa; phylum Chordata; class Mammalia; order Primates; family Hylobatidae; genus Nomascus; species Nomascus leucogenys. The sequence goes on along the minus strand of NC_044401.1, from coordinate 76,191,010 downwards.
ATTGGTCACCAAAATTTAAAGTGCAGGCAAAAACCAAAAAGTGATCATGCTGAGAGTGAGATTCAAATAGAAAATAGAATTATAGAATTCTATTTATCGTCTAAATAGAACATAACTATTCTTAAGTCTATTTAATAACTATTCTATTTAAATAGAACATAATAGATGTTATATCTACATTACATTAGTAGTCAACAGGGTTTGGCTATGCAGCCAGAAGAATGTAATAAGGCAAACTTACTGTTGTAAATAGGAAAGTGATTGTGACAAGAAGTCACATTTCAATATCTTGAAATTTCTCTGGGCGTTTCTTTAATGTAGAGTTTTTGGTCAGTGTCATTCCCTCTGGTAAACTCTCAGAGAAATGTCAAGATATTCAAACTACAAAACATAAAATGTCGGAAGCTAATCCCAACTTAAAAGAAGTATGACAATTTGCTAAGCTATAGAAAACATGCCTGCTCTGTGTCACAGACAATGTGACAAAGAGAAAGATAAGCACTATTCAACTACTCTTGATACATTTTTTTACAAAGAAATAAAACATTTTGATTTTCAATGTTACTAATTTTAAATTGCAGTATACTAAATATTCATTTTACTATTTTTCTTATTTCCCTATGCAGGTATAACCAACAGTAATAAAGTTTTAATGGTTTAAAAAAAATTTTAAAGGTCACAGTAAAAATTTAATTTTTTCCTACTGCTTATTAAGATTTTTTGCAAAGTTTTGGCTTGCAATGTTATTTTTGTGGTTTCATACTGCCATGCAAAGCAAGTACTGCATATTTTAGCTAATAATAGGAATATGCGTATATAATTTATGGATAAGTAAATATACACGGATTGGTAGCCTACGTTCAAACATTTTCTACTGAGAGAGAGAGAGAGAGTGCAATTTAAAGAGTTTGGAGACCCCTGACTCAGGCAATGCCTATCAAAAAATGCAGGATGGCAAAAGGAAAACAATCTCAGTCACAACGAACTGGATAATCCAAGTCTCAAGGTGTTGCTTTCTCACCTTCATTTGACTCAAGTCTTTCCTCCTGGTCTCCAGTCTGCCCCAGTGGCAGAAACCACCTGGAACACATCTTACCTTGGTGTGCCACCGGGACCTCTGCCACCTTACTGCTCAGACTGGCATCACCCAGCAGCTTGCTACAGATACAGGATCTCAGGCCCCACTCCAGCATCTTCATTTTAATAAGTTCCCCAAGTTATTCTTATACTCTAAAATTTGAGACATGTTGCTCTAGATTTCTTAATGTCTGAGCTTAAGAGGAAATTCAAGAGCAGGCAAAGAGAAGGATTTCCTGTGTCATATAACGAAAGACTATCTACTGAAGTCCGTATTTTGTATAAGGACTTGCTGCTTCCTTGAGACTGATACCACTCATGAAAACATTAACAACAGCAACAGCAAACATGTATCAAGTGCTCACTGTATGCCAGACAGTGTGATAAACTATTGACGTCATCTCACTTAAGACTCATATGGTCTGTAAAATGGGAACAATGATATTACTCCCAACACACACACAATAGCAGGTTGTGTGCTCATAGTGTCACTCAGGTGACAGTGAAGGTAAATGAAAATTTGGACCTACCTGCATGAAGGAGGCTGAGAGGTATGTGTGCATATGTGTGCACACATGTGTGTGTGTGTGCATGTGCAAGCATTAACCTTAGCAAGAAAAGGCAGCTGCTCATCTTGCATCTCCCATTTTCTTTAGGCTCTCTCTGAACCACCTACCCGAGTTCCCACCTACAGAAAACAAATTTGGGACCATCTTAAATTTGGAGCATAGGTGAAAATACAAATTGATTTCTTTTTGGCAGAAATTGACAAAATTCATATGGACATTCAAGGGACCCAGAGTAGCCAAAACAATCTTGAAATAGAAGAGCAAGACAGGAAGAGTCACATTTCTCTATTTCAAAACTTACTACAAACCTATAATAATACAGACAGTGTGGCACTGAAATAAGGACAGACATATGGATCAATGGAATATAAATGAGAGACCAGAAATGAACCCATGTATCTGTTGTCCATTGATTTTTGGAAAAAGTATCTAGATAATTCAATGGCAGAAATAATAATCTTTTCAACAAATGGTTTTGAGACAACTGGACACCCACATGCAAAATAAAGAAGTTGAACCCCTTTCTCACACCATACATAAAAATTAACTCAAAATGGATTACAGACCTAAATGTAAGAGCTAAAACTGTAAAATTTCTAGAAGAAAATAAAGGAGTAAATCTTTATGACCTTGGGATAGCCAATGGTTCCTTAGATATGACCCTAAATCACAAGTGACAAAAAAATATAGATCATTTGGGCTTCATAATAATTAAAAACATCTATCCTTCAAAGGATACCATCAAGAAAGTGAAAAGATAATCCATAGAAGGCAATAAAATATTTGCAAAGCATATATCTCATATGGGACCTGAATGTAGAATATACAAAAAAATTTAAAACATAACAATAAAAAGATAAATGACTCAAAAATGGACAAAGAATCTGAACAGACATTTCTCAGAAAAATAAGATATATAATGGCCAATAAGTTCATAAAAAGATGCTCAATATCATTAGCCATCAGGGAAATACAAATCAAAACCACAATGAGATGTGACTTCACAACCATTAGGATGGTTATAATCAAAAGACAGACCATAACAAGCATTAGTGATGATACAGAGAACTGGCAACCTTCATACATTGCAGATGGGAATGTAAAATGGTACATCCACTTTGGAAGAGTTTGACCCCAAGATGTTATAAAAGGAGTTACTATATGACCGAGGAATTTTACTCCAGGAAATATATCCAAGAGAAAAGAAAGCATATATTTATGCAAAAACCTGTACATGAATGTTTATGGCAGCATTATTCAGCATAGCTAAAAAGCAGAAACAACCCAAATGCCCACCAACACTTCAATAAACAAAATGTGGTATATCCATCCAATGAAATATTATTCAGCAATAAAAAGGAATGACATATTGATACAGGCTCCAACATGTTTGAACCTTGAAAACTATGCTAAATGAAAGAAGCCAGTCACAAAAGACTGAACATTGTATGATTCAATTTATACAAAATGTCCAGAATAGGCAAATCCATAGAGAAAGTAGATTGGGGACTGCCTAGGGCTCAGGGAGGGAGAGGTGGAGGGAAAGGTGAATGCTCATCTTTTTTTTTTTTCTTTGAGATGGAGTCTTGCTCTGTCACCCAGGCTGGAGTGCAGTGGTGCGATCTTGGCTCACGCAACCTCTGGCTCCCAGATTCAAGCAATTCTGCTGCCTCAGCCTCCTGAGTAGCTGGGATTACAGGCACCTGCCACCACACCTGGCTAATTTTTGTATTTTTAGTAGAGAGGGGGTTTCACCATTAGTCAGGCTGGTCTGGAACTCCTGACCTTGGGTGATCCTCCCACCTCGGCCTCCCAAAGTGCTCGGATCACAGGCATGAGCCACCGTGCCTGGCTGTGAATGCTAATCACTGGGTGATAAAAATGTTCTGGAGTTAATGGTGACAGTTGAACAACCATGTGAATACACCAAAACACGTTGAGTTGTATACTTTTTATGGGTGATTTGTATGGTACGTGAAATATATAATATCTCAATAAAGCTGTTGGATAAAAATAAGGGCCTAGGGCCACTTCCATTATTTACCCATCCTAAAGAGAGTTCTAATGATTCAGGTCAGAGGCTGGAGCTCAATGGCTCCCCTTAAGCCTGGCCCAGCCCCACTACGGTACCCGCCTGCTGTTATAAACAGAAATATTTTTATTCTTGAGGAAAAATGAACATGATGATGAGTGGCCAGGCAATGAGGTCCCTCCAGGCCCTGGGCTATAATTAACACAGCCACCAGCTCTGAAGCCAGCTCTCCCTGGAATTTTCTGATACTCTCTATGGAAGAGTCAAGCTTCTAGTTTGGTCCCCCTTCCCCAAGGGACAGAGAAGCCAGCAAGCCAACTGAGCTTGGGTCTTGGTCTCTAAATAAGAACAATTCAGCCAAAGGAAGATGGTTGAGAGAGAAGTGATTGTTAATGTGCTACAAGTGTGACACTGAATTTCTCTCTTTCTCCTCATCTAATGAGATTTTCATTTTAATTAGGCTGACTCCATCCGCCATCTCTTCTTAAATCCATATACTAACAGAACATGACATTGCATCCTAATCCAAACTTTCCATCTGGATGGGTTTGAGCAGCAAATAATTTAGATAAGTTAGACTGTGAAAGGATCTTGTCTAATAATTTAATTAGCCAAGATATTATGGGCAATTTACACTTCACTGATGACATCCCCCACTGCATGAGCTAACGTAGGGGAACAGCGCTTTAGCAAAACACTAGGAATGACGTTTTCGTATACCCCTGAGATTCCAAGGACATCAGCTCACCAGGAAAAGCCAGACAGAAATCTACATGCATGACTCAAAGTACTCAATTCCCACTGGTAGTTACTTATGTTGCTTCGGAGGAAAGAAGACTCTCAAATATCGAGTTTAACATAAATACGTCTGCTCCCTGTTCACTTTCCAAATTTTAAATGCTGCAAGTTCTTTCCAAACCTCTAGCTAAAAGGAAAAACAAGGTTAATTGCTCCGACCCCCGCAACAGACCATTGCAGACTAGCAAATATGTACATACACAAACACGCACACACAGAGCACCTTGCCCTAATTGTTTTGAGAGGGGTGCAGATTTCTCATGGAGAATCTGGCAAGCTCGCCTGCTGTGTTCCACAGCCATTTCCAACCCTGTAGACTTCTCCTCTCATTTTTTCAGTCAGTACGTAATTTAGACCTGCGAGGATTTAAACTACAGGGCTATAATTTGTTATAATGTGTGTTTCTTTACTTTCTCTCTGTTTTTTTTTTTTTTTTTTTTCAGGACAGTTCTAAACTTCCATGGCTCTTATGAATTAAATGAAGATGTAGTAAAGACCTTAAAATGAGGCCTAAAGGAAAAAACAAAAATTCTTCCTCCTCCAGCTCCAGTTGGAGATCCGAATGACTTCCTAATCCTGCTGTTTCTGGGCCAACCACCCCCACCTTTCTCTATTCCTTTCCTAAGAACCAACTGCATCTCAGCCTGTTCTTTCTTGGCTCTGCCAGAAGGGAGCCCTCCTGCATGCCTGGGACCACCCACAGACTGCTGGCTCTGTTTGGACAGGAGGACCCAACTGCAAAGGGGAACATCTTGCCTGTTTCCAAAAGGGGGGTGAGTCACCTTGGTTCAAGCAGTCAGCTCTTAGCAGCAGTTACACACTCCTGCCCTCACCCCGATGGCCTTACATGGCCAGAGTCCACGTGGCATCTAGAATAGGGGTGTCCAAGTGGCAGCTGATGGACCAATGCTTGGCGGGCCAGAACATAACTACCTACTGAAGTTAATGAAATACACAGATTTCCAGGGCCCGCCCCCAGAGGTTTTGATGCAGAAGGTCCTGGCATGGTAACTGAGAATCTGTCCTAGGTGGCATTGATGGACAGCGAGGCTTGAGACCCACTGGTTTGGAACCAAGATACTCAAGGTAAGGTTCTCAAGGAAGTGAGATAAGGTGGAAATGTGGGAGAAGACGTGTCTCTTAACACCAATATCATAGGAGCCTTTCTGGGTGCCTTTTGAAAGAGGACCCACGTACCAGGGTATGTGGAGTTGGTCAGAATAGGGTTTTTTAAAAGGTGAAAACTTTGGAACTGAACAGACTTGGCTTCCAGTTTCTCTGAAACTGACAGACCCAACTTCCAGTTCCTCCTTTGTTATTTAGGTGCTGGGAAATCTTGAATAAGTCTGAACCTCAATTTCCTCAAATGATAAATGGGAATGGTGAGGCTGAGGATGATAAATGTAATCAATCACTAACAATTACATTGTGCATACTTTGTGCTGGCCACTGTTCTAATACTATAGACATCCACTTGCTGGGATGTTGAGCATGAAGTCAGATATTTCATATAACATGCTCAGCATATTGCCTTACACATTGTTAAAGAGAAGCTACTGTTACGGTTTTATGTCCTTATTTGGCCAGAAAGATAACTGCCCTTACCGTCTCCTTAGGCAGGATGCAAACTTCCACAACCCTCCAGCCAGCAGTCTCCTGGCCATGCAGCCTCCTCTCCCACCCCGTCTGTGATCCAGTTTCTCATGCTGTCCCTACAACATACACCTTAAGGTTCTAGCATGAAAGGCCCTGGTTAAAATAAAACTGTTCTTATGGAATAAAATACTTTCCTGTTAGACTTCAGACATAATTTATTTTTCAGACCAATTACTTAGCAGGAGCCTAAAGAGTTTAGGATAAAAAAAGAATACAAGGGAAAGCAGAAGTCAAGAGTGTAAACTGGGGTAAAATTTGCATATCCTTTCAAGTTAAGGATCTTCATCTTAGGATCATAGACACGTTGGAAAACCTATTATAATCCATGCGCTCTCTCGCCAGAAAATCCTATGTGGGCATGTGCAGATATAAAATATTCTGCATATAACTTCAGGGGATTCATTACACTGATGCCCATCAATGGATGCCCTTGGGAAATTGTGGCCTACAAGTTAAAAATCCATCCTTTTAGTTCAAGGGTTAGCAAACTCTTTCTTTTCAGGGTCAGATAGTAAATCTTTTTAACTCTGGAGGTCATATGGTCTCTGTTACAACTACTCATTCCTGCCACTGTAACGCAATAGCTGCCACATATGATAATGAAACAAATCACATGGCTGTGTTCCAATAAAACTTTATTTACGAAAACGGGCTACAGTTTGCTGACCCTTGCTTTGAGTTTTGGTATGCCACCATGAGTCATTACCCATTCAGGGAAGAGGTAGGGCCCCAGCCTTCCACAGAGCGCAGTCTGACAAGAATGCTTTCTTCCCTGCAAGCTTCCCCAACAACCCTCCGCCCCCCTGCCCCTCCACCACCCCAGGCTTGGCTACATACCTTCACAGCTTAGTAATCTAGATTTCTAGGACCACGGCAGCTTCAAGGAGGTCTTGCTTCTCTCTCATTTAACTCTCTCCCCAGACCCTAAAAGTATCATGCCCTCTAAGCTGTTCTCATTAAAATCTCCTTCTATATAAATGAACCTAACTGTCTAAACAGTAATGTTTTCATCCTTTGAAAATGCAGCTGCACACACATTTATAAGATTCAAGTGGAAGTGATTAACCTAGGGGTATTGGTTCATCCCAAGTAGGTCTTGAAGGGAATAAAGAAAAAGAATAACATGGCCTAAAAACCTTGAGCAGGCCTGGGTTGTCCTAAGTAATTACATAAATCACTTAAGTGGGGTTACCATAGGTTAGAAAATTGCCTTATTAGTTTTGACAAATTTCATGAGAAAACACTGCAACTTTAGATGCGGCATGATTAAAACATAATCTGCAGACGGCAGGAAGAGAACAGCCACTCCATTTTCCCCTGTGGTCATGTTTTTTTAAAGAACCTTTTAAATAATAGACACGGTTGTAATCAGATGCTACCCAAAGATAGATATGACATTATTAACCACGGAGAAGAGCCTGTTTCTCATCCCTCCTCTGCTAGATTTGTGCTATCCAACACACAGGATATACATCTGGGCTGATAATTAAACATGTTTAATGTTCATCGTAGCTGTTCTATGGAACGTGTTGCCACAGACTGCCTTTTGTATCCTTAGCTTGGACGTACTCTCGGATGAATGTGTGAGTGGGATGTGGGTGAAGTCACCTTGCCAACCAGACAGAAAGACAAAAATCACTTGATTCGAGAACCGTTTGCAGTTTTTCAGCCCAACTCCCAGCTCTCTTTCTTCATTTCCCAGGAATCTTTTCTTAATGTAAAATATCTTCCTGTTGACAAGAGAGGGAGAGTGGGGAGAAGGCTGGTTTTCATCCAGAGGAAACTGTTGGCTAAAGAACAGTAACTTGAAGTAGAGGAGTCTGAACCCCAAACCACACATGACAAGATGAGCACATTGAGTGTCCCATTTAGTCTGTGATTCAGACGTCTGAGGTCCTCTTACAGATATCTTCTCAGCTACATCACACAATTAAAAAACCCCTCCATGACCTAACCGTTGTAAACTCTTGAGTTCACTCAATTTAAAAACCTTCCAGGGAGCTTCAGCATGAACAAGAGGCTATTTTCACAGCACCCCCAGGCATGCAAAACGTTAGAAAAAAAAGTATCATCCCTCACGGGTCAATTAATTTAGAGATCAGCTACCTCACCACCTGAAAAGATATATGTGTCTGTCCTGAAAGCATCTACAACTACAGGCAGACATTGCCCAAAGAAGGGTAAACAAAGGAAACTTTTTATCCAATAAATATTTGGTCTTGATACGGGAAGTTCTGTTTTCCCAGTGGAAGCAAATGAAAATGCCACTATTACATTTTTTCACAGGAGATGAGCCTAAAAGATGCCTTTGAGACACCAACCATCTCCATGCTGCAGGCTTTGGTATTTAACACAAGTGAAAGCAGCTTTGCCCTGCAATGGGAAGCCATGTTTGGTTTTGTTCTTAGAGATCTGTCTGAGTTTCCTAATTAGGAAGACGCCTGGAGAACATCAACAGGTCAAATATTTATTCTCGGAGAAGAGGCCAGGCTCGCATAACATGCTCTCCCGATGGGTAGGTGAGTCACTTCCAAAGGCAGGAAGGATAACAAGCTGCTGAGTGCACAAATGGCTGCCAACCTCAGGAGTTAGGGCCTCCTTCCCCAACTGTGCATGCATCGCAGCTCACCAACCCACCTGGGGGCTCAGCATGACACAAAGGCAGAGCTCCTGCTCCTGGAGAGGTCAGCTCCAATCACCGCCATTTCAGAAAGCCCATCAACGTTTCTCTTCCAAAGAGCTAATGCATAAGACCAGTTGGCCTGGAAAGGTTATTACCTTGAAGAATGCTGGGAGTCAAGAAGATAGATAACTGGCACCTATGATGCTAAATCCCCATTTCCTTGGTTCCAGAATGTTATTCCATCACCCACAATCTGCTCCTTTTCTATTCTCTGCCTCTCTTTCCCTCTTCCTCTCCACCGCACCCCTATACCTTTGCATCAAGCCCTTAAGTTCCTTTGAATAAAGCAACACAGCCTTTCCTTCTTGGTCTTTCATCTGTCACTAATTGGGATCAGTATTTTCCAGTTACATAGAGAGTGCCTGTGTGGCTTTATAACATATGCTGACAAATCATTTGGCAAACACTTTCTTTTGTTGCAGCAAACTGCACTGTGGAGGACTGTAGCACTGGCAACCAAATATGTATGCTCTTAATGAAGCAACAGAGATAAGAAATCCATCTTGACGCTGACTGAAGGCTCTGGAGAGCCAGAGTCATATTAAAAAGGAAAATAGTGATCTATTATATAGGATGGATGTTTGTTGGAATGATTTCCAGATGGATGCAGGAGGCTCAAGAAGAAAAATTACTAAAGAATTATGTGAGGTTCACATGAAGGTGCTGTTAAGTCACAATTTATTTAGGAGGAATTTGCCCCAGCCTCATCATGTAACTAAAACTTTATAGAGTGCCTCCTAAAGCAGGATAGTGCACCAGGTTAAATGAGAGTAAGAGATTAAAATCACTCTCACTTGAGAAGACATGATGCTTCACTCATTAATTCAACAAGGATTACTGAGAACCCACTATGTGCCAGACTCTGTTCTAGGTCCTTGGGATACATCAGTGAATACAAAAAGATTCCTGACCTTGCATTTAGTGAGGAAGGGAGTAACTACATTTAGCAGGGGCAGACAAACAAAAAATAACTAAGTAAATGCTAATATATTAGAAAGTAGTCAGTACTTTGCATAAAGAAAAGCAGTACACTGGGGATACTGAGCACACCAGGGAAAGAGTGTTAAATTTTAAATAGATTGTCAAAGTACACCAAGGAACAACTTGAAGGAAGTGAAGGCGTTCTAGGCAAAAGGAACAGCTGGTGCAAAGGTCCTGTGGCAGGGGCATGCTCCAGGTACTACGAACAGCCCAGTGTGTCTGGAGCACAGTGGGCCTGAGAGAATACAGTACTAGATGAGAAATGAAAGAAACTGGGGGTGGAGAAAGGAGCTGTTGATCACATGATGACTGAGGGAGATGGGGGAGCCACTGGAGGGTTTTGATTAGAGACCTGACATGCTTTCCAAGGACCCCTCTGGGGGCTGGGATAGAAGGCATGCTGTTGCTGGAATCCAGGCAAGAGATGACAGTGACCACAATCAGGGTGGTAGCAATGGAAGTGGTGGGAGACGGTCAGGGTCTGTATATATTTTAAGGGTAGAGCCAACAGCACTTCCTGGTGAACTGAGTGTGAGCTGCAAGAGCAAGAGAAGAGTCAAAAGTGACCCCAAAGTTTTTGGCCTGAGAAAAATGAGATAAATGGAATTGTCATCAATTTCTGTGTTTGGGATGGGATTTGGGGAGAAGACCAGGAGTCCAATTTTGGCCCTATTAAGCTTGAGACGTCTGGTAGCCAACAAAGAGGAGACAATGAGGCAGCCACTGACTATGGAAGTCTGAGTTCAGGGAGGTACAAATCTGGGAGTTGGGGGCACATGGAGGATTTAGAGCCATGAGAAGGGTGAGCTCACCATGGTAACAGGCATTTTGTCTACAAAGCCCTCCAAATCCAGAAAACGTTTTGGATTCTCCTCACTATCCACTTCTGAATCAGAATGCCCCTTAAACAAACGCAACAACAGACAGAAGAAGAGAACAAGCAAACTCTGGCACACATCAATCACAGCCTTGGTCAGCTGAGAATTCAGTAAGATACAGAGTTATGTGAAAGCCTGTGTGAGCCTTTCCGAGAAAGTAGAGCGGATGACTCCTGATTATTTTGAAAATTATATGGTACTTCTAGAGAAAGAAGATAATGGGAAAAAACAGCACGACGTCTAGAGCTCCAGTGTGCAGTCAAAACAGGCAAAATAACCAGTTACTAGAATTAAATTCTCAATTGAATTCATATTTCCTGTGCCTACTAAGTGTTTGGGTCTCCCCTGGAGAAGGCTCTCACCTCTCCTCCCTGCTCCCTAGGGTTACAGAAGCCATGGGAAATATCTCCCGCTTTCATGCAAGAAGCACTTTATTTATACCTCTCACAAAGCTCTTCTCTTCACATTTTAATATATTGATTGATTGATACTTTGTCTTGTTTCAGAGAGAATTTAAGACAGCTTATAAGGATATAAAAAATACAAGATGGCATAAATTAAAAATAGGAACAAAAGGAAAAGAAAAATGAGGACGGGAACATGAAATGGGTCCAAGAATGAGGCTAAATTGCATACCAAGAAGACGTATGGGCCACAAATTTGGTTCTAAGTTTGTAGCAGCCGATGTGGAAAAGGAAAAATTATACAATTACACAACTTGCTGTGTCCAAAAAGTAAAATCAGTCCAAGTGCTCTGGGAAAATTAAAACACTCACATGCATCCTAAATAACATCATCCCTTCTCCTCTTTGGGTTCTCAGCTTATGTCCTGTCTACAGGAGCTACTCAACAAATGTCTGTGGATAAATGAATGGATAATAAAAAACATAAACTCAGTCACCCATTCATTTGTCATTCATTCATTCTCATCCCATAAATATTTTCTAAGCATAAGCTATGGTGTTAGGCACTGAGCTAGCTGCTGGAGACAGGTTGCTGAATAAAACAAAGATGGTCGCTGCCTGCATGTTTTTTACATTACGGCAAGAGAGTGAGACAAAACACAAGTAAGCCAACAAACAAAATAATTACAAAGCGCATTGTGCTATGAAAGAATAAGATATCAATTAGAAGTAATATACAGACTTGGATGGATGTGCTCAGGTGAGGCCTCTCTTAGTGCTTGAGACCTGAAGTAAGAAGAAGTTGCCGACATAAAGAGCTGGGAATATTCAGAAGGAGCACCGTGCAAATGTCTTGAGGCAGAAAAGAACCCAGCCTAATTGAAGTACAGCCCAATATGCCCAGAGATCACTGTGGCTCAAACACAGTGAGCAGGGAAGAAATTGGCATGAGGTGACGCCTATAGGATCACAGCAGGCAGGGCAACCGTGGCAAGAAGCTCGTTTTACCCTAAATGCAATAAAGCATTTTAAGCCAGGGAGCAGCACCCAATGTACATTTGAAAGATCACTCTGGGCCGGGCGAGGTGGCTCACACCTGTAATCCCAGCACTTTGGCAGGCCAAGGCTGGTGAATCACGAGGTCAGGATTTCAAGACCAGCCTGGCCAATATGGTAAAACCCCATCTCAATTAAAAATACAAAAATGAGCCGGGCGTGGTGGTGCATGCCTGTAGTCGCAGCTACTCGGGAGGCTGAGGCAGAAAAATCACTTAAACCCGGGAGGTGGAGGTTGCAGTGAGCCGAGATCATGCCACTGCACTCCAGCCTGGGAAACAGAGTGAGACTCTGTCTCAAAAAAATAAAATACAATAAAAATATCACTCTGGCTGCACCTCAGAGAAAAGTCAGGAAGGGGAGAAGCAACAAGATCAGTGAAGAGGCTGACTGTTGTCTATGCAAGATGGATAGTGGCACGAGCCAGAGAGGTGAGAATAGAAAAAAGGAGGGGTTAGGCTACAGAAAAACTGAAGACAATTTGAAATCATCTGGATTTGGCCAGTAGATTGGATAATTGACAAAACGTGGAGTCAAGAACAGCCCAAGGTTTCTAGGACAGAGGTGGCAACGATGAAAATGGCAACATCGGCTAATGGAAACTGAAGCCGCATCTACGCTGGGCTCTGTGCTAAGCACAAGGTTTGAATTATGCCACCGTCTCAACAGCTCTATGTAGTTGGTACTATTATTATCATCATTTTACAGATGGGGAGAGACACAGATCTGAAGCATACAAGATCACAAAGCTCCAAAGTCCATGCTTTGAAATATTGGGTCTGAGATGAGAATTGTGTGTGTGTGTGTGTGTGTGTGTACATGTGCGTGTGTGTGTGTGCATGTGTGTTTGGTACAGTTACCTGGCACCTTCTCAGACTTCCTGAATTCAAAATCCAGAGTTAGGGCCCAAGTACTCATCTTTTTTAAGAAGCTGCAGGGGTGATTCAGGTGTGCTCTGCTGTGAAGAACCATGAATCTCCGCCTGGCCAGGTCTCCAGTAATTAAAAAATAACATTTAAAATACACTTAATTGACGACAACTAAGGAATCATTATTTCTTGCTTTTGTTTTTGCCTTTGTTGAGGTCTTAGGTGCTAAAATTCAGCCAACTGTTTCTCAGATTCTGCTTTTAGCATGTGATGAGGGGGAGGGGGAGGAGGGGTAAAACCACCAAGGAAGAAGAAAACACAGTCATCAAATTGTTCCAGAATCTTTCTTAGAAGCTGAGAGGGATTGGAGCTTCACAGATTATTCAAGGGTAAAAGGGCAAGGTTTAGAATGCTTCCCAAATTTAGAAGTCTTACTCTAGACCGTTCCAGATGAACGGCTTTCTAGGTTTCACCAGTCTCCAAGACAGGCGATTCTCTCATCTGCCCTGGCAATGAACTCTCACTGTTTGATAGCTTTATGTGAAAGTTCCTTCTTATATCTAACTTAAATCCCAGGGGCTGTTATTTAAACTCATCTCCTCCTCAACTGCTAGTGGATATTCAAAGGAGTTGGCCTTGATCTTTGAAGCAATCCTTCATACTAAATAATAAGGACTTCTCTGTAATCATTAGAAGAAAAAGAAAGGAATACATAAATTCAGCAAAAAAAGACAAAGGAGAAAAATTACTCTCAATTTCATTCCCAGGAGTTGTCTTCTACAGAAACATAAATTGATTTATCACATACATATGTTAGCATCTGGAATGAAACTAAGAACTATAATTATGATTAGAATTGTTGAATTTTGGAGCTGGAAGGAAATGAACTGTAAAATATCTATACTTATATGTAACATCCACCGTAATTTAATTAGGCTTTCTCATTTCATTCTCTCACTCATCCTACAGGAAGGGACTAGCATGCCCTTCTGAACGCAGATGAGGAAACCAAAGCTGAGAGGGCTTATGAGATGCCCAAGGTCACAATGGCCTGCTAAGGAAGTGACAGGACCCAAGTCCCAAAAGAGAACTAGTGGGACATTAATATGGTGGTTCTCAACCAGGGGCAATCTCCCACCCCAGGGGACATTTAGGGATATCTGAAGATATGTCTGGTTGTTGCATGAGGAAAGTGGGTGGTGCACCTGGCACCTAGAGGTTAGAAGCCAGGGATGCTGCTAAACATCCTGCAAGGTACAGGAGAGGCCCCACAACAAGGAATTCTCCAGTCCAAAAGGTCAAAAGTGCTCAGATTGAGGAACCTTGCCTTAGGAAATTCTCCATTGGAAGCCTTCATTATTGATAGACCAAGAAATAGAAGCACAAAGATTTAGGTACAGAAAGATATTTATTCTTCTCAACTTAGTAACTCAATTAATTATTCTCTTGAGCTACCTAGAGAGACTTTACTTTCCTACCAAAGGATCTATCTGATTCATTTTGTTTGGCATTTCACAAAGCTAGTGAAACTTAAAAAAAAAAAAAAAAAAAAGGAAAAGAAGAGGAAAAAAAGGAAAAAAAACAAAAAAAGGCTGGGCATGGAGGCTCATGCCTGTAATCCCAGCACTTTGGGAGGCCAAGGTGGGCAGATCATCTGAGGTCAGGAGTTCAAGACCAGCCTGACCAACATGGAGAAACCCAGTCTCTGCTAAAAATACAAGATTAGGCAGGCGTGGTGGTGCAAGCCTGTAATCCCAGCTACTTGGGAGGCTGAGGCAGGAGAATTGCTTGAATCCGGGAGGTGGAGGTTGCGGTGAGTGGAGATTGCACCATTGCACTCCAGCTTGGGCAACAAGAGTGAAACTCTGTCTTAAAAAAAAAAAAAAAAAGCATTCAAGGAATAGGAATAAGCATGATTAATTTCCTTCCAAGGCCAGAGTGAAACCTTGCTTTGAATATGCTCAACTATTACTGTCTCTGTCTTCTTAAAGGGCAGGCTAGATTCAACTGTGGAAATGATAAAAAGATTGCTACTTGGGAAATTCTTCACCTAGTGGTTAAGAGCCAGGGGTCCAGAACCAGACAGTCTGGGTTTCAATTCCGACACTATAATTTATTAGCTGTATAACCTTGGGCAAGTTACCTAAACTCTGTTTACCTCCTTTTCTTAATCTACCAAATGGGTATAAAAGTTTGAACTTCATAGGGTTAACGTGATCATCAAATGAGTAAAATACTTAGTACAATGCATGATTTTAAGTATTTGCTACTGCTGATTGTATTATTATTATTATTATTATTGTTCTATTGATAAAAATAGAAGAATGGCAGGAACTTTCGGGTTTGAGAAAGATTTTACTGGTAAACAGAAATAAAAAAACTGTAAGTTGTACCCAAGTTCAACTTTGGGCATGACAGTTTTTTAAACTTAGAAAGCACACAGTGTTCAGGCAGATGACTGATACATGCAACCTTTGCAACTGTCCTAAGGGCTAAATGTGCCAAAGATGTCCTAACAGACCAACACTGAACTCCTGATTACTGTGGGCCACATACTATGCCAAGCATCACGTCACAACACCTCATTATTGTCCCAGGGTCATGAAGTAGGTACTTTTAAATATCTTCCTGTTACCAATGAGGAAATAAAAGCACACCAATGCCAAGGACCATGCCCGGGGCACTCAGCCAGTTTATGGCAGCACCAGGACTAAAAGGCTGCTACACTTGACTCTGGCCTGAGTGCTTAACCACTGAGTTATATTGCCTCTGACTATCTTTTATCCTGGGAACAAAAACACAGTGTGAGCTGACGATACATGATGGCGAATGAGTTTCCCTCTAATGGAGTTGAACACCACTCACTGTTCTTGAATTTTCTGTTTTGGCTGCTGCATTTTCTAGCTAGGCTGTCCACTAAGTCCTACAGCTTGAGGAAGCCTAAATAAAGCACACACATCCAAGGACACCTGCTGAGATGCCTTCTGGAGAGCATTTGGTCTGCCCAGACCCTGGAGAACAAAGGAGGAACTGTATAAACCACATTCATCTTGGAGGCTCCAAAACAACACGCTCATACAAAGGGTGGCTCCTGACAGACTGAGCAGGCTGCCTGCATGGGAGTGATAAGTCCAAGACAGAGTGAGGTGTCTCCCATAACTGGAATTCCTTCTCTCCAAGATCAGGCATGCCCACCAGTGGGGAAGTCTCGATTAGACCAGCCCATTCCACCTCTACTATCAGCTCTCTATGCAACAACCCTATTGATGGACATCTAATGTTCAAAGCCAATGGTTGTGGGGACCGGGCAGTCCTGTTCATAAGTCCTAGATGGATATTCTTAAAAAGCAGAACTGGCGGGAAGCAGTTTTACAAGTGGGAACGGGTGTGTCTGCTGCTCAATGCTGAGCACAGAGGTCCTACAACATCTGAGAGCTCTGTGGGGTTCTAAGGAAGTCACAAATACTCAGCACAATCTCCAAAGCCACATAGGTGATGCCAGGCTCAAGTGCCAAGATTGAAAAATTATGAAAAGTACAGTATGTCTCTCTGTTTCCAGGTGGCACATAAAACACTGGGATGTGGTTTGCACGAGACACTCTCTGGCATGGAATCTTTTCTTTCTTTTCAGCACAACATAGAACCGGGGCTAAAGAGGCCTAAGAACTTGTTAAATTAGGTTATTCCTGCTCCCTCTCTCTTTATATCATGTTCTTATTCCTCTAAAATAACTTCTTTTATTACTCTAAAATAACTTCTCTAATTATATGTCAATGCATAAAACTCAGAAAAAATCCCAAAGACACAGAATTAAATAACAGAAAAATCATCCATAATCCCACTACCCCTCCATCCTCTGTCTTAAGATTTTAGTTGATATATTTTTCTATTAATGTTTCCAGAAACATGTTAAAACAAAGAATGGTTTCAAATGGCACCTACTGTTGTATAGGCTAGGTTTCCCCCACTTAGCAACATATCATAAACTCATTCTTTTCAATGCCTTCCCATAGTTTCTTTAGGTTCTTAAAGTAATCCTATGGCATATACAGATTAGAAAACTGAAACCAAGTGTAAAGGAAACAGGCTAAGGAAATAAGCGAGTTTGGTGGCAGAGTTAAGACTAGACTCATGTTCCCATGTCAAACTCTACCTTTAATTTACCAACAACCAGGATCAGCCCTTTCTGGTAAAGGGCCAGGAAGAAAATGTTGCAGGCTTTGCAAGCTCTACAATATCTGTTGCAAACTGCAGTCATGAGCTGCATCAACACCATTTCGGATGACAGTTCACATGTTCAATAGTGGTCTCATGAGATTATAATACCATGTTTTTACTGTACTTTTTCTATGTTTAATACACAAATACCATTTTGTTACAACTGGGGTTGGCATATATTTACAAAGTAAGAGGCTACGACACTACCTTATTTTATCCTTATGACAATCCCCTGAGACTTAAATTATTTTCTTCATTTTACAGATGTAGAAACTGAGGCTCAGAGGGTTAAGAAACTTGCTGTTTCACAAAGCTAATAAGTATAGAGCTGAGATGTGACCCCAGAGAGCCTAACTACAGAATTTATATTCAAATCGCTAGCCTCTCCTGCTTTCTACAAACACTGCACAGATGTATAATCTGAAAGTCACCTATGAATAGGTATTTATTACTACCTCCATACTGACCAAAATAATGGAACTATAGTCCCAATAAGTCAAACATGAAAGATTATCTAAGCTATGCCTAGACATATGCCTATAATACATTGAAGGATGTGTCAGAGAGACAGGCTCCTTTCTGAAAGTAGAAATATTTAACTGACCCAAATAAGTAAGACTTGGAAAATCATAATTTTATAAATCAAAATCCATGAGACAGAATTCAAATACGTTTGGGGTTATTCTGTTTTTTTAAAAAAGTACTGCCCTAGCTTCCAGCACAACAGAAGAGCTTTGGCATGACCAGAAGAATATGTAAAGGAATTCATAATTTAATGAATGACTATGGGGAGGTGACCACATGAAGCGAACATGGGATGAAAGAAGAACACAGACAGCCGTTTGTAGAGTTCCTCCAGACCTGTGGCTGTGTGCTTCATGCCTCTGTCTGTCACAACAATCAAAGAATCAAAGAATGCCTGATGACTCATTATTACAACCAACACTCAAAACCCTACAGCCATCCGAAATTTTTGTGCAGTCGTGCAGAGACCACCTCTGCATTCTTCGCTAAGGATAGCCCCATCAGATACATGTACCTACCCATTTCTTGATCATTCACATATGATAGGCAACTGGCTAAGTGCTTTACAAAAATGCTCACAACTCTGTGAGTTAGGCATTACTATTCCATTTTACGACGGGAAAACTGAGGCTTGGAAATGTTAATTAATTTGCTCAAGGTCACACAGCTCATAAGTAGCAGAGCCAGAACTTGAATCCAATTTTCTCTAATTCCAAATTCTTTTTCCAGTGCCTTAGGAATCAAGCCACATATGGCAAAAGCTCCCACGATATATCAGCAGCAACGTCTGGCCACATGAGTTGTAGATCCACATAAAACCTTTAATCACAAAGGATTGGCATTATCTTTGTGTGTGTCTAAGTTTCAAGATCTTCAGTTATCACAAAGACAAAAGTAACAGTGGCTTAAAGAAGAGAAAGCTAATTTCTTTCTTGTGTACCAGTCTGAGTATATGCAGACCAGGGCTGATTTGGAAATTGCACAGTTTCAGGAACCCAGCCTCCTTCATCCCCAGTGCACCACACCAGTACAGTGTTTACCATCATCCACAGGTCAGTGGTGGCTCCCTAGCACCATAGCCACATTCCAGCTGCTGGGAAAAGGGACAGAAAGGAGGCGGGGTGGGTGGGGGGACTTGCTTCTCCTTCTGAGCGCAGGAGCCGGTAACTTCAGTCATCCGCCCTTGAGAACTGATGGACGAAGCCTGCCTAGGTACAAGGGAGGCTGGGAAATGTAGTCTTTATCCTGTGCCCTCCTAAATTTCAGCATAAAAGAAGACAGGAAGAAAGGATATTGGAAAAGGATAACCAGTGCGTGGCACAGTGGGGTAAGAAATAAGGTCCTCGAGGCCTTATCATGACACACAAAAAGAGAATTAGTTCTGCTACTTTCTCTTGCTGAGTGCCTTCTTTCCAACAGCCCAGGGCACAAAGAGGAAGGAAATAGTAAGAGTGGCAGGGAACACTCAAAGGACTGCAGAGTAAAAGATATGAAAGTCACAAGAGAAGGGACAGAACGGGGTTCCACTGTTTATCCTCCTACTTCCAAGTAACAACACTGGACACCAATCTCCTGCACAGAAGTGGGATGTGCAGAGTTAACAGGATGATGACTTAGAAGGAAGCGAACCCTTTTGAAGGTGGAGGGGAGGGGCTCTCACTCAGAGCAGCCAGAGCTGAACTGGGCCTACTGCTATCCCAGGCTCTGCACAGGATTTCAGCCCGAAGCCAGTTCACTGGGTCACTGGCCTGATTTCCAAATGCCATCACTACGATATTGCTCACAAGTAATTCCTTCTTTCTAAGCACAGGCAGTTACTCCTGCTCTTACTTTCAGTAGAAGGGAAAAGTCACCTACCGTACAGCACTATTTTCTCAAATGTTCAAAAGCTTTTCAAGAAATATTAGGAGGTGGTCAGGTCAGGATTGAGAGAAATTTCAAAAAGGGTTTCTTGGGGAATCCCATAAAGAGAAAAACAATAGCTATAATAAGGTGTGTTATCTCAACGTGCCAGGCAGCATGTTAAAGTAACACAGATAATCATTATATAAATATATACATTAATGAGTACATATATGTGTATGTATACTTTTCTACTCAAATATACTTTCCTACTCACACAACTCCATTTTACCAAAAACAAAAACAAAACAAAAAACTGAGGCCCAGAGAGGTTGTGCAGGTATCCCAAAAATGCACAGCTAGTACATGTAAGAGCCAGGGTTTGAACTCAGGCTTCTCAGGCCCCCAAAACATTAAGCAATTCTAACACCTACATACACTGCTACCACTTCACCCTCCCCAGCATTGCCATACTAGTCATGGTCCCTTGATAAATAGAAACTATTTAAATACAGGGGACCACAGTCTGCGTATCAGAGGTTCTAAGAAGTTGCACTGAATTCAAAGTCTTTATAAAAGAATAATAACTTAAATGAGCTCATCATTTTAAGGATATTCTGGTAAAGCCTTTTGCAAATATGAGAATCCTTTTGCACAGTGTGTACCTGATAATGTTTTGCACATTATTTTCAGACATGGTATTCAGTTACTTTTAAAGGGGGAATAGGGGAAAGGAGGAGTTATTTACATGTGTAGCACTTTCAATTCTATTGTCACTGTGGTTGCATTGTAATCATTTGGGAACTGACTGTCCCATTTTTTTCATTATCCAAAATGTTGAATTTTCCTTTGAAACTGAGAACTAACATTAATAAGGGAGGCAAGTCAGAGGCAAATGTTCCAGCTGAAAGGGGCAACAGCTACTGAGCTCCAACCAGCCTTGCAGTGCTGTGGCCCCAATGTGAAACTGCCAATTTCTAAACATTAGCAACTGACTCCATTCTTTAAGAAAATTTCTATGGGTCAAACAAACACACTTGCAGGAGTATTGTTGTCTGTGACCGACATTTTGGTACCATTGTTTGAGTTAACCAAGGCTTAGGTATTTTGTGAATTCCACTGATCCTGGTAGGAAAACAGTAGAGAGAAAGAATATAGATGACGATTCAGTACACAGATCTTAGAGTACACTAGGGCTGGACTCTACTCTTGGCTCTAACGCTTACTAGTGATGTGACTTCCCAAGACTTCTTCACCTCTTTAGAGCTCCATAAGATGGGTATAATGATTTACCTACCTCACAGGACCTCTGAGATGATGAATGTTGACAAGGCATGACATTTAATTTACCATAGTCCCTGTTGTAAATATCCTTATTTTGACCTCCAACTATTTGTGGAGCTATTAAAACCTCTTGCAAACATCTAAAAAAAGATCATCTTGAGGTGACTCTGCTAACTGAGGCACCCAACCACAGTTCATGGAAGTCTTACTTATACCAGAAGAAACATGTTAACTCCAGGGCGACTGGCAGAATAAGGCTTGTTTCCTTCTCTTGGAAAGTTGAGAAGATCTCCAGATAACTCATATTTGGCCACAAAATCACTGGAAGAAGCTTGAAGATCACTTTCCAAACCCCTTACATTATAGATGAGAAAACTGAGGCCAAAGCAGCTGAGGGTCACCCAAGGTTAGAACAAGGCCCACATCCCAAATGCACATTCACAGAAACAAGCTCTTTTCATGTGACAGTGATTTCCCCAGGTCCCAGCCAGGTGACATCTACAATCTACAAAATCACGAACTCACCTAACTTTCAGTTTCAAAACCATACTTGCCCAGCAGATCCAAAGCAACCACCTGAAACCAGGGTGTGACACTGATGGTTCACTGGAAAAGCACTTTCTTCTTTTTGTCTGTCCATTTCCTTCCCTCTCTTCCTCTCTCTTTTCTCCCAACCCCTTCTTTCTCTCTTTCTCCTTGTCTCCTGCCCTCTCTCTCTCTCCTTCTTTTCCATCCTTCCTTCCTTCCTCTGTTCTTCCCTTGTTTTAAAAATATGTGACCCCACTCCCCAATATAAAAGTCATGTGCATAGCCAGTTTTAGCAAATTTGGTGTGTGTGTGTGTGTGTGTATACTCACCATGTTTGGAAAATGAATTCCTAGAAATAGAAGGGCTAACTAAGCCACTTACATGGGATCCTTATAGCCCAGGACTTATGGAGATAAAGTTCTGCATCAGCACACTGGCAACCCTCCTCTGTGTATTCCAAGCCCTCAAGGCCATGTCATTTCTCTAGCTATATTTTCTCATACCCTCCACTCACTTTTCTACACAATGGTTAGTTAATTCTTCCAGCTGTGATGTTTGTGGTGCCCGCAGGATGCCAGGTGACTCTCACCATAGCCCTATCACCAGTTGATTTTCATGCTGCTTCCCTGGCCACTTCCTAAAGAGCAGTTTCCTGTGAATTTTGCATTTTTGACATCTATTGTTTATAGATATCCTTGGCATCTTCATGGCACCTTTAGCACCATTTTTTGCGGCCCTTTTCTGATATCACAGGGCCATAGTGTCATCAGACCACGCAGTAATGGCAGGGGAGGAGGATGGAGAAGTCACAGACTGACAGCATATTTGTACTGTGGAAAGCTTAGAAGGACTGTACTGAATGCTTATAATTTTATGTTGCCTTGGCATCCATTCTAAATATAAGTTTAACTCTCTTGTGCCAGAGACAGAGCTCAGTGTCACTTTTGACAGTTTCCAGTTCTATACCACACCCAAATGGCTCAAGCCAGGAGCCAGAGGTAAGAACTTAGCAGAGATAAGAACTTAGCCCCCCTAGCAGACTGGGCTCCCAGCTTTCCCTGCAGTTTCCTTTACATGAACCATTTAGGCGTGTGCCTGCGAACTTAAAGTGACCCACATCTATGCCCAAATATGTATAGATGGTTGCCACATTCTCTTCTGTCTCCCTGCCTGGGCTCCCTGAACAACCTGTGTGTGGCCTCCAGGCTTGCTGTGTGCCCCCAGTGTCTGTAAGTGATAAAACCTCTTAAACTTTCACATTGCAATTGTTTCGTTGAAGCCCTGCAGCAATCAGACCCCCGAGCCCCACCCTGACAGTGAGGCCACCTACAGGGACCCATGCAGGTGGATTTCCCGCTGGTGTACTTTTGTCCAGGCTGCTGGGGACGGTCGCTACCAGCTAAGTCGATAGAGAAACTCAGAGTTTCATTCAAAACAAGGACACGTCAGTCCTCATCAGCTGAAAGGCACTCCACTGAGCAGTCATGAGAAAGCAACTCAGTGCTGTAATCAATCTATGAACATACAAAAATTAAAATACTTCTAACACAAATAGAGCTATAATAAATCAATGCCGATGTATCATTGGCATTTAATCAATATTAATTTTTGAAAAACTGCTGAACAGAGTTAAACAAACTAAGTATGCACAGAAAATTTTAAAAAAGGTGGGGGTAGGAAGAGTTTCCACCACCCAGACACAACCATCATTAGAATTTTGGCATATTTTCTTCTTGTATTTTCTAAATGTTTTTAAAATAATAGGAACAAATATACAATTTTCATTTATCAATGTATCATAAGCTTTCCCCATTTCATAAAACTCTTTGTAAACATCATCGTTAATCGCCACATCATTTTGATTTATTAATACTCCAGTCCCCTATTGCTAGACCATTTCTTAACCTCACTGCTAAATATTTTTGTTGTTTCCAATTCATAATTATGAAAAAATAGCATTGCTATAAATACCTAAGTGATACAATTTTTTTTTCTTTTTTTTCTTTTTCCTCTTTTTGGATTATTTCCTTATCAAGAATTCCTGGAAATGACAATGTGGAGTGAAAGGGCAGGAATATTTTTCAGGTTTTTGATAATGCCTTGCCAGAAATTTTGAACCAGTATATACCCCCAGCATCAAATGTATAAAATTGTCCACTGCCTGCACCTCATCAGCACTGTGCATTATGGTTAGCAAATAAAAAACAAATAAATCTCCCCCCCAACAAAAGCCTTTGCTGACTTAACAGGTAAAATGGCATCTCACTCTTTCTTGAATTTGCACTGCACTTATCGCTCAAGAGCTGAACTTTTCATATCCCTATCTATATGTGGACTCAGCTTCTCTACATTTTCTTTCTGTTCATGTCCTTTGCCTACCTGGAAGGCACTAGGAAAGCAAACAACCACCATTTATGAAAAAGAGAATAGGTTCTGCTCCCACCTTTTAATCTTTAATTTTTTTTAAACTTTATCTTTTTACTGCTAACCCAGCACTAACAAGTGAACTTTAATGCCAGATACTCCACTCCCACCTATGGAAGAGAGACTTGGCGCTTCCTCTCCAGGTTAGAATACAATTATTGCTGGACTGCTCATCCTCTGCCCTGGCATCCTTCTCATCCCTTAGTACCCCGAGTCCACAGAGGCCAGCAGGAGAAGAAAGCTGCAAGGGCTCAGAAGGCGACAGAAACTCAATTCCAACAAGACGCACCACTGAGAACCACCTCCAACAACAGCTTTCAATTAGAGAGAAAATTAGAGATCTGTCAAAACCGATCTCAGCATCCATCACTTCCCCTAATCTGCTTCCCAAGATGCATGGAGACTGGTGCTGCCAGACGCTGGCCCCCGCCATGCTGATTTGCCCACTGAGCAAGACGCCTCAGGGAGCTGCTCATGAAACAGAATGGAAACACGGCACTCAGGAGCTCAGTGGCCTGAGGAACCAGCCGCCTGTCAATTCTATAAGTCAGTGATAGGCTTCCCAAAAATTTTGTGTGTGTGTGTGTTTTTTAAAGGAGCAAGGTATTTATAAACTTCTCCATGAACTATTATTGTAAATGAGTAAGAAATATGTACATGTGTGAAGAGAAACAGGAAAAGAAAATGGAAAAATATATTTGGCATATGACCATGTAACATGACATCTAAGTAAAAGCACTAAAGAGAATTTCTGTATTAAAATAGTCAAGGTCATTAAGCAAACAGCACAGTAATAGGTGTTGCAAGCAAAAATCATTAATGGAGGCTAAATTGCGTGGGCAGAAGCATGATGAGAAACATATTTGCAAAGTCTTAAAAAGTGTCTCCCCACAAGATACTTATTACAAAGAGAAAAAGAGTTTTGCAGTGGAGAAGCCTAGTAGACAGTACCTTAAACCAGTGATCAAAGTAAGCATAACCAGTAATGTCACCATATCACCTACCCCCAACATGCTGCACTGAGAAGGGCAGAGCATCGCTTCTGTGGTCTTGTCAAAAAAGCCAACCTCAGGCCAGGCATGGTGGCTCATGCCTGTAATCCAGCATTTTGAGAGGCTGAGGCGGGTGGATCATTTGAGGTCAGGAGTTTGAGACCAGCCTGGCCAACATGGTGAAACCCCTACAATAATTAGCCATGCGTGGTGGCACATGTATGTAATCCCAGCCATTTGGGAGGCTGAGGCAGGAGAATCTCTTGAACCACGGAGGTGGAGGTTACAGTGAGCCAAGATCACACCACTGCACTCCAGCCTGGGCGACAGAGGCAGACCCAGTCTCAAAAAAAAAAAAAAAAAGCCAACCTCAGTTTAATCATGCAAACATATCAGAAAACTCAGATGGAAGGACACTCTAGGAAAGACAATGACAGGAACTGTGGCAGACTGGAGGACGAGACTAGAGGAGACAGGGCAACTAAATGCAATGTGAGATCCTGGCTAGGATCCAGGATCAGGAAAAAACAACATGCGTGGGAAAGCTGCTGAATTTTGAATAAGGTCTCTAGTTTTGCTAATAGCACCGCATTAATGTTAATTTCCCACTTTTGATATTGTACAATGATTTTGTAAGATATTAACCCTCGGGGAAGCAGGGGGAAGGGTGTGTAGAAGCCCTCAGTATTACCTTTGCAACTTTCTGAAAATTATTTCAAAATAAGAGTATTTACAGATTACTGAAGTTTAGTTATCTAAAAATAAATGTGAATAAAAGATTTAATATTTTCTTCCCTCCTGCATTGAATCATTGGGTGTATGTGCATTGGAGATGAAAGAATGGGGTCAAGAATGGCTGGGGAAGATTACTAAGTCTCCTATGGATAGAAAGGTGAGCCAAGCCTTGACTGTGGACAGTCTAATTATGGAGCCTGACACATAAAGAAATGCATCACTTTAATAACTGAGGAGGGCTATTGGGCAAGTGATTATGAAATGGTAGAAAGAATCCTGGATTTTGAGTCAAAGCCATGGATACAAATCCTCAAGTGTTGGCCCCAACACAATAAAGCTTTGAGATCTTGAGTCAGTCACTCAGTATCTATGGAAATGGAGATAAACAAACTTTATTGCACACGACTATTGTGAGGATAAAATGAACAGAGGAGGCTGAAAGCATTAGGTAAATGGGAGAGCCCTGCTATGACAAGGTTGTTAAAATTACCAAGTTTAACAATAATATCCACGTAGCCAAAATAATACCGTAATTTCACTCCTAAGCTATAGCATTCTAGCATCTAATGGTACCCATCCCATATGGAAGCAAATCTGTCTTGCCTTCTGTCTGACCTTGGAGCCTGGGGCCCCCAGTCTTCACGTGTGGTCAGTATTAAGCACCATCTGTCCTGAGTTAACACAACTCCTTCTAGTTTAAGCAATGAACACGGGCTGCAATGGCTAAAGCCTAAATAACTGCAACATGAAGACAGGCTTTCCCACCCTGTTTGTCACTTTGGATGCATAGTGTTCACCTCCCAGGTGTTTACCCATCCAAATTGTGTGATGAAATGTCTTTTGAACACTTTTACAAGCAATTAGATGCAATCAAGTTCTCTTCTTGCTTGACTCCTCAGCAAAGAAGATACTAAAAAAAACAAAACAAAACAAAAAAACAATAAGTGGCTGGGCTGCTTTGCAAATCTTTTCCTGCTGTACTTACTTCCTTGCAGTCATTCTACCTCTCCCCTCCCCTCCATAAAAAGCCCTAATGATTGCGACATTCATGATCTCTAGTGGGGTCGTTCTTCTCACTGCTCATCCATATGATAATATGAGATGAAAAGGAAGCTGTATGTTAGGGCCATCTGTTGTTTAAGTCTCTTCAAGATCCATTCCCCCTTCTGGTAATAGTACCTAGGTTTTCCTCTGGGGGTCCGCCTGCCTCTTGCTCTCAGTCTCTGTGGGCGGCTCCCACGGCAGAACAAATTGAGCCAGAATTGGCCGATCAGCATAGTCCATCCATCCTCCTATGGTCAGAAAGTTCAGGGATGGGTATGTGCCTCACCCCGGAGCCAGGAAATCTCATAAGGCGTGCAGGAGTGTCTGGAAATGGAAATCTCTCTTTTCCTGGGGTACTATGTTAACAGGATGTAAGCTTATGGCTGCTGAGGGCCCTCCTGCAAGCACAAGAAGGGGGCCTATCCGAAGAAAAGGTAAGACCAGGGACAGCAGGAGAGAGAGAGGAGAGAGAACCTCATGGGTGGGGACAACTCTACTGAAATCATCATACCACCTGTTCGCAGGCCTAAAGCCAGCGCTACACCTGCCCCACCTCCCCAGTCACTGACTGCTCAGTTAAATGAGCTGATACTGTTTTTTGCATCAGTCACTTTAAGTTTGGTTTCCGTCCCTTGTGACCTAAAGTGATCTGACTGTGAAACCAGGAAAATAAACATTAAACGCTACCTTCTGTGAACATGGAAGGTGCTACCAGCATACATTTGTAGTTTTTGCGGGGGCAGGCCTGGCTGCCCAGGGTGACCCACATCATCTCACACACCTCACCTTAGGGTCATAGGAGGTAAGTATCATTTGCAACTAGCGGGTTTAAGGAGCCATCTGAAACAAGGGAATAGAGATTTTCTGTGTTGAGCTAGCTCATACCATATTCAGCCCCCCAAAACCCTGCCTAGCCTCATTTATCTTTTACTTCCCAAGTCTGTGACATTCCAGTCACCCAGGATGCCTTTCTCTTCCCTAATTCACAGTGTGCTGCTTCATGCTGTCATGCTAATGCACTGGCTCTCAACTCCTCCAAGTTCCACGCCTAAGACCTCCAGTGGGAGGTTTCCCAGGACTTCTCCAGATGGAGTTGGTGGCCATTACTATGAAATCCCATAGCATCTTGTAAGGTCATACTGCAGCATTAGGTACAGGTGACCATGTGATGAGACAAATATTGATGCACAAATGTTCCCACCCTTCCTCACCCTATGGATGCAAGTCCTGGATTTGCCCCGCTGGTGTCTTCATCTCCACCTTACACCCTCCCTGTACCCTGATGACGAAATCTGAGGACTGAGCAGGAGCTGCATTTTCCAGAGGACTTTGTTTAGATCTCTGAAAAGCTGAATGGAGAGAAAGTGAGAATGAAGCAGGAGAAACTGGAGAGATGTGAGGGCTAGGGCTGAAGGAAGAGTGTTTTCTGAGGCACTTGCAAGAGAAAGATAGACAGGAACCAACAATGGGTGGGGGAAGTGGATAGGTGGAGAAAATAGGGTTTGTAAAGAACTGTTTCTGAGTATCCCTTCATTACGTTTGAGAAGAGCAAGAAAGGATGGATGTTACCTTGCAGTTACCTTCAGTTGTCAAATGTGCTTCTTTGATCACAACACCTCTCTTAAACACACCGGTTTCTGACATGCATGCACCAAATACACACACGGAACAAAATGCATTGCCTTCGTTGCAATGTAATTTTACTAAGTTCAGGGAGCATTTCTTGAACTATTAAAACATGGCTCTTGGTGTTCAGCACACAGTACCTCCATGCAAGTTCTTTTTATGGCCACAAATGCATCAGTTTCTTGTCAAAATACTGTGAGGAAAAGGATTTTATAGATGAGGGAATAAGGATTCAAAAAGAGCAAGGACTTGGAAATGGCCAAAGAGCCAGGAAATACCAGAGACCACATACAATTCAACATTATCTTTCCAGTAAACCATTCTGTGACCTTCTACAAATATTCCTAGAACCCGGATAGTACTAAACACCATGTAGAAGCCAGCGGGGTCTCTATCTAAGACTTTCTCAGACACTATAGCTGGGCAATTCTTTATAGGTTAATCAGATAGGTGGTTAAAAGTCTGTTCCCTTTCTTGGTTTTAAAATGGAAACTGGGGGCTGGGCATGGTAGCTCATGACTGTAATCCCAGCTCTTTGGGTGGCCGAGGTGGGAGAATCACTTGAAGCCAAGAGTTCAAGACAAGCCTGAGCAACATAGCAAGACTCTGTCTTTACAAAAATGTTTTTTACAAAATTAGCTGGGTGTAGTCGTATGCCTGTGGTCCTAGCTACTTAGGAGGCTGAGGCAGGAGGATCATCTGAGCCCAGGCATTAGAGGTTACAGTGAGCTATCATCTCTGCACTCCAGCCTGAGCACAGCATGAGACCGTGTCTCTAAGATAAATAAAATAAAATAAAACCTGGGGCCAATTTTGATATTAAAGATATGCTTTCTTCCTTTGTTCCTTCTGGTAGCAAGACAGCAAGCACATCAAAAGTATGGACCAGCAGACCCCCAAAACCAGCACAGTTACTGGCACAGAATAGGCATTCAATAAAGACCAAATCTTTCAAGTCCAAGGTGTACTTAGATTCCAGTCTGTCCTATATAATAAGTCTCTACTCTTCTAAGAGTTTTGTCCAGAAATGACTGCTTAGATTTTCTTCCTACCATCCCTCAGCCAGGGTAGGGGGCCATTCCTCAAGGCCATAGCAAAAACTGAACCAGGAGAAAGGAAGCAGTAGCTTCTCTAGTGCAAAGCTGTAAAATGGACACAAAGTGAGTCATGGACAGCAGCTTGGACAAGAACCAGAGCTCATCTGAGGACTGGCTGTCATTTTCATGTGGTTTCTGGCTAGCCCTTAATAAAACTCAGTGCATAGCTGACCACCACTGGGTTGTCTTCTTTCAAAGCACACACTCAGACAGAAGGCCAAGGAGGGTGGCTAGGTTTTTGAGAACCACAGTCACATGGGAACTGTCTTCTCCCGTGATTCAGTTGGGTACTTTGCCACACAACAAGTAGTCAGTGTGCTGGCCTGCCTTCCGCCTGCTTTCCATAAGCCTGGCAACATAGCAAGACTCTGTCCCTATGAACATCAGGCTACATAGCCTGCCCACCTTCGCACAGTACATTGGAGCTGAAACTCTACATTGACATGGAGCAGATCCAGAACCTCAAAGTTTCTGCCAAACTCACCTCAATAACCAGGCCCAGACAGGGGCTGCCCAACATGCAAATGGCTACATATGACACACCTGGGAACAGTAGGTTGGACTATGCTTCCTATAGTTTTGAGGACCTTAACAAAACAATGAAAATATTTCAATTCACTTTATGCATGAGTTACTGTTCTCCAGGGAAACAGAACCAATATGATATATAAATATTATATATGTACAATATATATACAATATATACAATATATTTTATATTTTATATATATTAACATACACACACACAGAGAGAGAGAGAAAGAGATTGATTTTAAGGAATTGGCTCATGTCAGGGCTGGCAAGTCTGAAATCTGTAGGGCAGGCCAGCATCCTGGAAACTCAGTCAGGGATACCAGGTTGCAGTGTGGAGGCAATTCCCTCTTTCTCAAGGAACCTCAGTCTTAAGCCTCCAACTGATTGGATGAGGCACACCCACATTATAGAAGGTAATAGGTATTACTTAAAGTGAACTGACTGTAAACGTCAATCATATCTAAAAAGTTCCTTCACAGCTACACCAGACCAGTCTTTGACAACTAAAACCACTGGATACCATAGCTTAGCTGAGTTGACACATTAAATTAACCATCATACCTTAATTCAACACATGTAATTTAGTGGCTTTTAATCTTTGGACTATGGGGACATGCAAAATTCACCCATTTGAAGTGTATAAATTGGTGATGTTAGTACATTGACTGAGCTGTGCAGCCATCACAATAATTCAGTTTTAAAGGATTGTTATCATTCCAGAAAGATCACTCATGTATGCAGATCCTTTTGAAAATCTTATTCTGGCTTAACAAACAGGTATAATCCTATAGGTTGTTTATGCCCAGCATCTAAGTCTTACCACTGTAAAAACTTGGAATAATATCTTGTATGTGTGCATAATTTTAGATGGAGTTTTATGGGTGTACTCCTGTAAGCTTGGCTCCATATCTAGGTTGAAGCTCCAAATTTAAACATCCTTCCATCCAGCCTTTCCATTGCATCTATTTGACCACTGCATGTGTCTAGACCTCCGTCATCTCACATCTAGACAACTGCACCCTCCTTCCAACGTGTCTCTGTCTCCAACATTTTCTCCCACCCAACCATCCTCCATCCTCTGGTCAGAAGGGATCTTCTAAAATACACATCATCCTTCACTCAGAACCTGTCCAGATCCTCTCATCACCTGTGGTATCAAATCCAGAGGTAGGTCTTATTACTCTCAATAATATACATCAGGCGGGCCTTCTCTGATCATCTATTGCTCTGACATTCTCTAGCCCCATCTCTGGCCACATTGTGCCTAGGACACCTCACTTAATAAGCAAAAACTGCTTATCACCTCTTCACCTGGCTAACTCCATAGGAGCACCTGAGGCTTACATGGAGTTAAGTAGCTGCAACTTCTCTGTGTCCCATATATTGAGTATATTTCTATTGTTGAACCCACCATGGCACATAACAACACACTTCAGACTCTTTCTACCCTGATGGCTCCTTAGAAGCAGCCACCAACCAGCATTTACTAATCCTGGAAGCAGAGAGCCAGGTTAAATGCTAATCACAACTGTATTCTTCCAAGGTTTGATTGTCTGTGGCCACGTAATTATTCTGAAATGTTTTTTGTGGTAAGTGGTCGATACTACGCTAGGAACTAGCCTACAGAAGTAACAAGACAAGTTCAAAAAAGGCACATGTAAAAACACACCCATTGCAGTTGTTTCAAATAGTAAACAAGGGTACCACAGGATGCTTAGTCCTGTCATCTTGGAGGAAAGAGTGAGTGTCCA
Organism: Nomascus leucogenys; assembly: GCF_006542625.1. Taxonomy (NCBI): domain Eukaryota; kingdom Metazoa; phylum Chordata; class Mammalia; order Primates; family Hylobatidae; genus Nomascus; species Nomascus leucogenys. The sequence goes on along the minus strand of NC_044401.1, from coordinate 76,159,407 downwards.
GTATGAGGGATGTGGTGAAATAAATGACAGTAAATCATGCATAGAGTATTAGGCTGTTATTGAAACAGCAATATGGATACATATTTATCTTAGGAGTTACTATTTGCTATTTATTTAAAAAGTGGCAAGTTATAATAACATGTTTATATAGAAGTACATGAATTAGATATTTTATATAAGCAGATATGCATGTATATACACATATAAATATACACACCCACACAGAGTTTAGAAACCAAAAATTTACCAGTGGCTAGAATTATGAGTGGGTAGGTGGTAGCTGGTAGAATTATGAGTGATCTACAGGTATATTTTTAAATTTATTTTCCACATCCCTAGTTTCTAGTTATTTACAATGAAAATGTGATGCTGATCAGGGAAGAGAGAACACCGTGGTTAAGAGAAAGGGCTGTGCTGTGCAGGTCTGGACTCAGCTACTTCCTATCGACGTGACCCTAGGTAAAATAATCCCCTTCAGCCATCAATCTCCCTGTTTGAAAAAGGAGTCAGGTCTCAAAATCATGCTTTTCTCATAGCACTGTTGTAAGGTTGACGTGAGCCAACACACATTAAGCGCTTAACCCAGATGCTGACTCACAGCCCTCCAATAAATCGATAACTTTTAAACAGAAGCAGCTTTGAGGAAACAAATGGGTATCAGTAAACAAATATGCACACAATGTTCTTTCACACAACATTGCCAGAACATATGTGCACAGGTTGCTCTCCAACATCTGAACAGTAAGACAGCCCCAGCTGGGTGGGGCGAATGAGCTGGGAGAAGGGATAGCCACTTGCCAAAACATCTGTGCGATTCCAAACAGCACTAGGATCTGCTCTGGAGGCATCTGAAACACTCATGTAAGCTTGTGCCCTGCCAAGCACATGACCCAGAAGCCACCACTGTCCTCACTCCTTCCCAACAGACTGTGGTTTCTCATTAATGGGCCCCAGCAGCTGGCTGTCCAGCAGACCCAAGTCTCTTGTGTGACTTTGGACCTCATAAAAGCTCATTCCTATCAGCTGGAGAGGGTGGCACGGAGGGAGAGGAAAACTGGAGCAAGGAGAGAAATGAGCTTCCACCGCAAGTCTGAAAAGGAGAGAAATGAACTCAGTGCTTAAAGAATCAATGCTGTGCCCTCTGCCCTGTGCCAACAATGGAGAAGAAGAAATCTGGCGTAACGGCTAGTTGTCAGGCCAAACTACAGAAAACCATACTGACTTTCTCCAAGGAATTCATTCATTTATTTTGATCACTTAACCTAAAGTCGGTCTTCTCCAATAATTAGTTCTCTTCTAGAAACCATAGTTTTGCTGTACTTTCCCTCCATGGCATTTATTAAAATAAGCAATTAATAATATGTATATTTATTAGTTTACTTCCTTATCTCCATCTCTAACGATATAGGGAAACTAGAAATGGAACACCACAGATCTTATGACAATCACGCCCCCAAAGAACACTCTTTCCCCTTAAATGCCTGTCACTTGAGGCACTGTAAAATTTTCATTATAGCCATTTTAATGGTTCCCTTGAAACATCTACTAACTAGCCGAAAAGATGACAACACGGTCCATCGCCTCATCTGCATTTTGCCCAAGGTGAAATACGCCTTTCTATATTTTAGCATGAAAGCCAGACCCTTTGATAGCCTTTAAGCCTGTTCTAATTGCTTTCATCAATAGTCACTGTCACCCTCCCTGCCTGACTTTTTACGGTGTCAAGTTGTATCAAGGGGAGAGCTGGGGAAGAGGCAACACTGAAAAGTTCAGCACACAGGCTTTTAAAGTATTTAAGCAGCCTTTCTAGCTCAAGACTTATTTTAAAGCTTCATGTCCTATCTCATTACTTATGAAACTTTGTATTTGAAGCCCAAGTTATACATTGAAATTCAGCAGATATTTAAGGAGTGCCTACTGTGTACTAGGTACTGAGCTGAGTGCTGCCCAGATGACCTCACATAAGACAGATGAAGACCCTGACTTCATGGAGCTTCCATTCTAAGGGGGATATGGACAACAGACATGGAAACAAATAAATGAGCAAGGTAATTTCAGGTGGGGGCAAGTGCAGTAAAGGAAACAGTGAGACGGCAGAGCACTTGAGGTGGGGTAGAGGTATGAGCAGAAGACCTGAAGGTTTAAAAACAGCTGCCATGTGAAGGGCCAGGGGAATGGTCACCTGGGCAAAAGAGTCAGCAAGTGCAAAGGCTCTGAGGCTGGAACAAGCTTGGTGTTCCAGAAACAGGGAAGAGGCCAATGTGGCAATTACATGCGATTAGACGGACTGATATCCAAGGGCATTCTGCGTGTGCCCAAAGGAGTGCTTCTCCAGAGCCTAGCTTAAGTCCTGCAGAAATGGTGACTTGGCTTCACCCATCCACAACCCACACAAAAATCAAGCCATCTTAGATCAACAAGGCAGAAAGGCAAAAGCCATTAGTCTCGATTTTCTGGCAGCTCTGCACAAGGTTCTGCTTACCACCCACACACTCTTTTATTAAGCTAAAATAAGCCTCAGATGAAAACTGTTGCCATAGGTGAAGCTTACTTTAACATATGGTTGATCCAACTGAAGAAAAACACTTTACAAATGCATTTTTAAAATCTTGATTGCTTGTAGAATGGTTTTGTAAAAAACATTTATCATGTGTCTGGTCTACTGATGTGTTCCAAATGCTGGGGTACAAGGACACGTGTACTTGTCCAAGGGTTCCTTGGTAAACTGATAACGAAGGTGCCCTTCCCCCATGGAATTTGGCTTTCAGGGTTTGATTTGATGCAGTTTGCCAAAACATAAAGAGGTAACCTGTGGTTTTGTAAACTTGATTAAGGGCAATGTGTTTCTGGCTTGAAAGCTGGCTGGCATGTTTCAGCAGGACAATGCAACTACTCAAATACTCTCCACTGAAGAAAGCTTTTCCTCTCTCTCAGGAGGGGGTACTTTTCTAGCAGAACAGTGAGCAGCACAGGCAGAGAGAAGACAGGACTGCGAGATCAAATTGGGATGGGATGGAACATGGGGAGGGATCGGAGCTTCCCCTCGGCTGTGATTGAAATTGGCTAGCAGCTAACACTCAACGAGCACTTGGTTTGTGTCAGGCAGTATGCTAAATGCTCTTCACATGTTAATCACCTATTCCTTATGACAGCTCTATGAAGTAGATCTTGCTATTACCCATCCCCATTTGGCTAGATCGGCAAACTGAGACACTGATGTATAAGGTCACACAGCTCCCGAGAGGCAGATGTTCTTTGGCAATGAGGATGTGTGGGCCTAGTAGGCACTCAAGGCTCCCTCCATTCTAGTCTGAAGATGAAGTCTTTTTCTTGACCAGTCTAGACCAAGATCTATCAACTACCATTTCTCAAATCCTGGCCATTTGCATTCAACCATGAGGCTATCTCTTCTGCTTGTAGCCCACCACCAATCACTGTAGCAATTTCAACCCTGTCTATACACATCACCTTTATTATTTGTATTTACTATTGTTTAAGCATATTAAATTTTTATTGTAATACATTTATTTTATTTTTTTCAAGACAGAGTCTTGCTCTGTCACCCAGGCTGGAGTGCAGTAGCACTATCTCGGCTCACTGCAACCTCCGCCTCCCAGGTTCAAGCAATTCGCCTGCCTCAGACTCCAGAGTAGCTGGGATAACAGGTGCCTGCCACCACACCCAGCTAATTTTTGTATTTTTAGTAGAGAGGAGGTTTCACCATGTTGGCCACGCTAGTCTCAAACTCCTGACCTCGTGATCTGCCTACCTCCAACTCCCAAAGTGCTGGGATTACAGGGGTGAGCCACCGTGCTCAGCACAATACATTTATTTTAAAAGGAAACTTTACATTCCCATAGAAAAACAATATACATTGTTATAAATGGAAACTGACCATTTACAAAAACTACATGAAATGTCCAGAACAGGCAAATCTATATATAGACAGAAGCTTAGCGGTTGCCTAGGGCTGTGGGGGAGAGGGATTGGGGAGATGATGGTTAAAGGTTACACGGTTTCCTCTTGAGGTAACAAAAATACTTGAGAATTGCCGTGAGGGATATATAACTCTGAATATATTAAAAGCATTGAAATATACACTTTAAATGAATGAATTGTGTAGAATGTAAATTATATCTCAAAGAAGCTGTTTAAAAAAAAGTTAATGCCGTCAACTTAAAATGGCAAAGTAACAGGAAAGTGACTTGTTATTAAAAAAATACAATAAAAGTCAAAATTCTCCTTAAACTCTATAATCTCTCTGCTGACAGATCTGAGGACCCACCTTCTCTGTTAAAAAAGGAAAAGCAAAAATGAACTCACTTTCACACACTCTCAGAGGGATACAGTAAAAAAAAAAAAAAAAAAAAAGACAGATAATAACAAGTGTTGAAAAGGATGTGGAGAAACTGTAATCCTCATTACATTTCTGGTGAGAATATAAGATGGTGCAGCAACTTTGGAAAACAGTTTGGTGCTTCCTCTGTCTCAAGGATAGAATTATCTTACGGTCCAGCAATTCTTCTTTTTCTTTTTTCCAGACAGAGTCTCGCTCTGTTGCCCAGGCTGGGGTACAGTGGTGCACTCTTGGCTCATAGCAACCTCCACATCCCGGGTCCAAGCCATTCTAGCATCTCAGCCTCCCGAGTAGCTGGGACTATAGGCACGTGCCACCATGCCTGGCTCATTTTTGTATTTTTGGTAGAGATAGGTTTTCACCATGTTTGCCAGGCTGATCTTGAACTTCTGACCTCAAGTGATCTGCCTGCCTTGGCCTCCCAAAGTGCTGGGATTACAGGTGTAAGCCACTGCGTCTGGCCAGATCCAGCAATTCTACCCCTAGGTCTATACCTAAGAGAATTGAAAACATGTCCACGTAAAAATAAGTACACAAATGTTCATAACAACATTACTCATAATAGCCAAAAAGTGAGAACAATCTAAATGTCCATCAAACTATGCGTAAATAAACAAAATGTGGTATATGTATACAATGGAGTATTATTCAACCATAAATAGGAATGGAGTACTGATACATGCTACAACATAGAAGAATCCTGAAAATATTTTGCTAAAGGAAAAGTAATCAAACACAAAAAAACCACATATTGTATGATTCCATTTGTAAGAAAAGATCAGAAAAGGCAAACCTATAAGAGACAGAAGGTAGATTAGAAGTTGTATACGACAGTGCTTTGAGTTAGGATGAAATGGAAAGCAGCTGCTACTGTGTATCAGGAGGTTTCTTTCAGCGGTAATAAAATTATTCTAAAATTGCAGTGACAGTTGCACAACTGTGTGAATATCCTAAAAAAACATTGAATTATATAATTTAAATTGGTAAACTGTATGACATGAATTACATCTCAACAAAGCGGTTAAAAATACAATGAAAACTTAAAACATGCCATTGCCAAATTTTTATATATATATATATATATATCATCCCAGTAAATTCACTGTGACTTAATAGTAATTGCTGTGCTGCACACAGCGGCTCACACATGTAATCCCAGCACTGTGGGAGGCCAAAGCGGAAGGATCACTTGAGGCCAGGAGTTCTAGACCTTATCTCTACAAGAAATAAAAAATAAAGAACACTAATTACTATAATTTGAATATGCACCCCAAAAATATGCACTGGAAACTTAATCCTCAATGCGACACCCTTGGGGTGTAGGGTCTAATGAGAGGTCATTAGGCCATAATAGTGAAGTGAATAATTACTGCCAATATTGTAGGAGTGGGTTCATTATAAAAGGGGGAGTTTGGCCCCCTTTATCTCTTTCTTTCTCTGTCTCTCTCCTTTAGTACTCTCCTGCCATTCCACCCTCCATCATGGAATAACAAAGAAAGAAGGCCCTTGCCAGGCACTGCTTACTTGATCTTGAACTTCTCAACTCCAGAAATGGGAGCCAATAAATTTCTGCTCATTATATATCACCCAGCTTCTGTTATTCTGTTATTGAAGCAAAAAACATACTAAGACAGAAATGCCTCATCAATTAATTATCTAAAATACCTTCCGCACAACAAATGCCAAGGATTATATATTTAATAGTTGGGCAAACATTATATTAGGCCTGCCAGGGTTGGAGCTCTGAATGAGTTCATATGACTTATAAACCCAAGATTCTACACAATCAGCTTCTCAGAAAAATTGAAGTGCTTAGCTTTTTCTCAGAAGTCTAGGGCATAATTTATCTTTCTAAGCTTCAGTTTCCTCACCTGTAAAAGGAAACTATAACTCTTAGAGTTATTTTTTATCATATAAGCTCCCATTTTGTTAATTCCTTCCACCAATACTTATGATAGAAGGCCATAGTATGAGCCAGACACTATTCTAAACCAAAATTATGCAAAGATGAATAATTCAGAGAGGTCCCTGTCCTTACAAAGTTTTATTCTAGAAAGGACACATTTTCTGCTAGATCTAATATATTATTAAACTTTACAATATGATGGCTGAGTGTTAAGTGCTGTGAAGAAATTATTAATGGGGTAAATGGGACAGATAGAAGGTGAGGGATGAGGGAGGGCAGGCTGCTATTTAATAGAGGGTGATCAGGGAAGTCCTCTTTGAGGAAGTCAAATTTGAGGAAAGCCTAAATGAAACAAGGGAACATGCCACGCTAGGATGTGAACAGCAGGAGCCATGACTGGAAGATGTGGTGTACTCAAGGATCATATCTGACAAGAGTGGAACACACAACGGGGAGAGTGGAAGGCCATGAGGCTGGTAAAATGGGAATTTGCGGACTAAAGGCCATGGTCTTAAGGTCTTAGATTTTATTGTCAGCTTGAAGGAAAGCCATTAAGAAGGTTCTGAGTAGACGGGGATATATAATTTTGGAAGATCACACTGCCTGTGGTGTGAATGGATTCTAAGAGGCCAGACTGGAAGCAGGGAGGCCAGGGAGAAGGTCGCTGTAAGAAAGAAAGTAAAAGAGGGAGGTAGTTGGAGCTATGGTGATAGCAAAGGACACATCCACAGAGGTAAGATACAGTTGGGTTTTGAAAGCAGAGCTGATCCAAGCTTGCTGAGAGTCTTACGGAATGTGTGAGAAAAAGGAACAATCCAGGAAGAATCTTGCCCAAAGCAAAAGACTGGACATCAGATATAACTGCTTAGAGCAAGGTCTGGAAGTGAGAAAGTCCTCAGGAAATATTAACCACCATTCTGCCAGTATCACTATTACCAATATCATTATAACTATCATTATTATTACAACTTCCTCCATCCCACCTCCACCCTCATTACAGCTACCACCATCATGACAATCACTACCATCATCACCACCATCAAAAGCAAAAAGACAGCATAGTACTGGAAGTCCTAGCCAGAACAATTAGGCAAGAGAAAGAAATAGGAGACTTCCAAACAGGAAAAGAAGAAGTGAAATTGTCTCTTTCTGCTGATGACATGATCTTATATATAGAAAGTCTAAAGACACCACCAAAAAACTATTAGAACTGATAAAAGAACTCAGTAAAGTTACAGGATACAAAATCAATTTACAAAAATTAGTAACATTTCTATACACTAATAATAGATTATCTGAAAAATAAATTAAGAAAACAATTCTATTTATAATAGCATCAAACAATACTTATGAGTACATTTAACTAAGGAGGTGAAAGGTCTGTATACTGAAAACTATTAAACCTCAATGGAAAAAATTAAAGATGACACAAATAAATAGGAGTATATCCTGTGTTCACAAATTGGAAGAATATTGTTAAAATGTACATACTACCCAAAGCAATCTACAGATTCAATGTAATCTGTGCCAAAAATGTCAATGTCATTCTTCACAGAAATAGAAAAAACAATCCTAAAATTCATATAGAACCACAAAAGATCCTGAATAGTCAAAGCCATCTTGTACCAAAAGAACAAAGCTGGAGGCATCATATTACCAGATTTCAACGTATATTACAAAGCTATAGTAATCAAAACAGCACGGTACTCATATAAGAAGGTACATCAACCAATGGGATAGGATGGATAGCTCAGAAATAAACCAACAAATTTATAGTCAATTAATTTTCAACAAAGATGCCAAGAACAGCAGACAGTGGGGAAAGGAATGTGTTGATAAAACTGGATATCCACATGCAGAAAAATAAAAATGGGTCCTTATCTCACCACTTATAAAAAATTAACTCAAAATAGATGAAAGACTTAAATGTAAGACCTGAAACTGTAAAACTATTAGAAGAAAACAGAGGGGAACAGCTCCATGACATTGGTCTGGGCAGTGATTTCTTAGATATGACCCAAAAGGCACAGACAACAAAAGCAAAATAGACAAATGGGATTGCATCAAACTAAAAAGCTTCTGCACAGTAAAGGAAACGACAGAGTGAAGAAACAAGCCACAGAGTAGGAGAAAGTATTTGCCAAATCATACATTGGATAAGGGGCTAATACCCAAAATACACTACAAGGTGCTCAAACTACTCAATAACAAGAAAACAAATATCCCTATCAAAAAATGGGCAAAGGACCTGAATAGACATTTCTCAAAGAAGACATACAGATGACCAACAGATATATGAAAAAATCCTCAATATCATCAGAAAACTGCAGATTAAAATCACAATGATCTATTACCTTACACCTATTAAATTGGCTATTATCAAAAAGATGAAAGCAATCAAGTGTTGATGAGTAAGTATATGAAAAAAGGGAACTCTTATACACTGTTGGCAGTATTGTAAATTAGTCATTTTGGAAACGGTATCCAGGTTCTTCAAAAATACTAAAAATAGAATTCCCATATGATCCAGCAATCCCACTTCTAGTTGTACATCCAAACGAATTGAAATTGAAATGTCAAAGAGATGTCTACACTCCCATGTTCACTGTAGCACTATTCACAATAACCAAGATACGGAAGCAATCAAAGCATCCACCAATGGACAAATGGAGTTTTAAAATGTAATATATACACATGCACAAGGAAATACTATTTAGTCTTTAAAAAGCAGGACATTCTGTCATTTGTGACAACACAGATGAACCTAAAGGACATTAGGCTAAGTGAAATAAGCCAGGCACAAAGAGACAAATAATGTATGATCTCACTTATATGTGGAATTCAAAAAAGTCAAACTTCCAGAAGTAGAGAGTGGAATGATGGTTACCAGAGGCTGGGGGCAGAGGGAAGCAGACAGAGAAAGGGGTAGGCATTGGTCAAAGGGTATAAAGTTTCACTTTTACAGGAAGAATGACTTTGGTGGTCTATTACACAGCATGGTGACTGTAGTTAATAATAATGCAATACAGTATTATTTCAAAATATTTAAAAGAGAATTTTAAATGTTCTTACAACAAAAAAGATAAATGTTTGAGGTGATAGATACGTTAATTTGCCTGATTTGATCATTGCACAATCTACACATGTATCAAAACATTACATTGTACCCCACAAATATATACAGTTATTGTTTGTCAATTAAAAACAAAATGAAATTTTTTTTAAAAGAAAAGAGAATTCTGGGCAACATAGTGAGGCCCTGTCTCAAACACTCAATCAATTGATATATAGACAGACCGACCAGTGGAGAAGAGGCAGGAAGAGGAGAGAGAACCACATAAGAAATAAGTACAAGGCAGGGTGTGATGGCTCATGCCTGTAATCTCAGAACTTTGGGAGGCCAAGCCACGATGATTACTTGAACCTAGTTCAAGACCAGCCTGGGCAACACAGCAAGACCTTGTCTATACAAAAATGTAAAAATTATCCAGGCATGGTGGCATGAGTTTATGGCCCCAGCTACTTGGGAGGCTGAGGCAGGAGGATTACTCGAGGCCAGGGGGCTGAGGTTACAGTGAGCTGTGTTACACCACTGCACTCCAGCCTGGGTGACAGAGCAAGACCCTGTTGCCAAACAATGAAAGAAGATGGGAAGGGAGAGGAGAGGAGGGGAGGAAAGGGGAGGGGAGGGGAGGGGAGGGAGGGGAGGGGAACAGAGTGGGGCAGGAGAGGAGGAAGAAACGTGTACGGGTAAAGGAAATCTGCACCCAAATCAAGGAATCTGCTGTGGACATGCATAAAGTGAAATGCTGACCTGTCATGGGATGTTACCCAAGTTACAGGGCCTAACTCATTCCTTCCACCACTCTCTCTCCAACTCATCCTCCACACATATTCATGTAAACTTCTTTTGATGTTTACAATCTCTTCAGGGACCCCTGCCTTCATAGACTTTTACCTGGCCACATCCTAGTCCAACCCCTCTCTAAAACATGTCCCTCCATCCTTCAATCCCAAATGCCTGATGCATCTTCCCAAACTCCTGGCATGTAGGTACAGAAATTTTAAGTCTCAAATGAATATTTCAGTATCTACAAAACTGAAGTGATATGCCCAAAAACAGCATCAACGTACAGCAGGTACATTCTATCAAATGAATCCCTCCCCCAACCAAAATAAGAGAGAAGCATGCACGAGAAACCTCCACATTTTTTGGATTGAGCCTTGACGGTGAGATACAACTATTTACTATTCTAGCAAGCCCCGAACACATATCAAACTGCCTGTGAGCTCTTAGAAACCCATGGTTTAGCATTTCCTCTCCAAACACTGCAATGTTATATAATATGATTAACCTTAGAGTCCCAGTATAAAATCCTAGAACAGAAGGATCCCAGAGCTAGAGTGGACATTAAGATGGAATAGAGTCCATCCTTCTACCCCCAGACAAAAAGGGGTACGTCTACCTAGTGGTAGGATAGATCAAGAGCATCTTCCTTTGCACTGTGTTTTTAAAACATTAACTTGTTCTCAAGAAATGCTCACGACTTGTTTTCAAAGTAGAAGACAAGCCGCAGACACTATTTCTCCCGGTCTCTGGTCAGTGCCATTCGCTTTCTTTCCTATGTTGTGGTCAGCGCACTGCAATCATTTGAAGAAAGAGAGCAAATCCCTCCATCCACAATCAAATCCATGCCAATATTTTGGGGACCTGTCTGAGTGTGGGGAGGAAAGAGAAATGATGACTTTTATCCAGTGAACAAAACTCCTTATAATTAGGTTGGTGGTTTCTATGGTAACGAAGAGCTGACTCTTTTATTTGAAATAAAAAATAGCAACACTCCAGCTGTCCTTGCCGTCCGGATGCTCCAAAGCAAATGAGAGATTTGATTTCACATTGGCTAGGACTGTTGAGGACTTAAAACCACGTATTTTACTTGTCGTCAAGTTTTGGCGAGACACTAAGTCCCATTCCTCTGAGAAAACAGGTGTGAAAAACAAAAGCAAAAAACAACCAAAACAAAATAATTTTCCTTCTCTGCAACCAATATGCTCTTTGTTTTTTCTTCCTAATTATCATTTTTTAAAAAACAAGCCACTTCCTGGTGGTTCATCTTGAAAAAGCATTGGCGATCTCCACAATATCTGTCTACATTTACAGTAATAGCATCCTTTCTCACTGGGGGCTTTATTAGGTGCTGAGTACTCTGCCAAGGGCTCTCCCTGCATCACCTCATTAAATGCTCACAGCAACCTAGGACAGGTCCATTTTAGTGATGAGGTTTAAAAGCTTAAGCAAACTGCTCATCCCCAGCAGAAGCTAAAAGTCCATTCCAGTTCTAACTGATGGCAACGTCTACGCTGTGTAGTGGCTGGAGTAAACTATTCTGCTCTTACTGTCACTATATAGCCTAGACCAGAACTCATCATTTATAGGTTACAGGTGGAAACCACATTAGAAATGTCCCACAGATGACTGCCAAACTTGGAGGATTCCTTGCATGGCTTCCGGGCCACTTTCCTTCTTTCCTACCGCCATTCCATATGGTGCTAGGGTGCCAAGGAATACAGGAAATCATGATGTCCCCTCGGGAGGATCAGCTTGTAATCTACACACAACAGTCAAGAAGGTTTTGAGGGATGCCAACAATTATAATACCAGAGGGTTAAACAATGTCATGGTGGCCTGTGCTGGGTGCTGGGGGAATGAGGAGGAGATGAGAGGTATCTAACAAGACCAGCAAGGCCTATCATAGAAGGTGACACTCCAGCTCAGTCTTAAAGGAAAATTAGATGTTAGTCAGGTTACAGTGAGATAAAGAGAGTCTTTTGGGCAGAGAAAAATGGCTATAGAGAACTTGAGATAAAAAACAGAATGGCATCTTCAGGGAGTCTTGGCAGGAGGGCATGGCTGGGTGGGCCAGAAGAGTCCAGCAAGGCCCATGACACGAAGTGACTTGCTTGTCTGAGTGGGCTAAGGATGGTTGATGAGAGAACAATAGAAAAGATGGTAAATATTGTTAGAACGTATGCTTCTCCTTCATGGTATCCTAGAAATGTGAACTGGTTTGAAATTACTTTTGCCTGTACACAGCTCTGGGGACCACATAATCCCATGGACCACATGGGATTATAACCATTATCTTTGATTGTCTGTTTCCATGACTGTCTCCACCAAGAAACCACAAATTTTTTTAATACAGGAATTTCATCTTACTCATCTTTATCCCATGTCTACTAAGGGGCCTAGCATATAAAAGAATTTAACAACTGCTAAATGAATGAACATAAACAGTTAACAAATATTTGCTCTTTTAAATATATAAATATTAATTGCTATATATCAGCCCTAACTATTAGCCAGCTGCTGTGCAGAGCACTGTACATACATCATCTCATTTAATCATCACACCTGCTCTACGTGGAAGGTACTATATTAGCCTCATTTTATAAATGAAGAAAAGTGAGGCCTGTAGGGGCTGAAAACTCTCCTAAATCTACAGGGCTAGAAAACGGCAGAATCAGATTTGGAACTGTGTTTCCATCACCTCAAAGCTCATGCTCTTAGCAGGCTATGGTGCAAAAACCAATCTGACTGATTATTGCAAGAACAGAAGCTTCATTGATTGAACAGTCCTGAAACACAGTAGGTACACAGTCAAATTCTATTGATTGGAACAATTATTTAAAAGCTCCCTGTGTGCAATGTACTAGACTATGTTCAAAACTCAATATGGTGTGCCCTCTGCCTGTAAGGAGATCCCGGCCTACTGATGATTGGGGAACTCCGGGCACAATGGCTTTGGAGGTGGGGGGAGGGCTGTGTTTCTGTGACAAGATTCAATCTCAAATAGAAACAGAAAAATGATTCCTTTGTAGCTTTTTAGAATGACCCTTTGATATATTCTGCTGACTCAGCACCCTTCCTTTCAGCGATAAATCAACCTTGAATTCATTTTGGGATGCCTTCTCCTTCCCTTCTCTCAATGCAAGCAGTTTGGATGAGGCTGCTCTCACATCCTGATCCGGGAGGATCTGTGACCCAGATACAGCAAATCAGAGCATTTAATCTTCTTGGCCACACTTCAGGGGGACGTTCAGAATCCCAGAAATTTTTCCTGGAGCTATCTGGAGAGCCAGGGTCTTCTGATTCCTCGGGGTGCTGAGAAGAGATTTAACAATGACAAGCCATCTGACCTACAAGGGTGCAGACAGCCTGAGTGTTGAGTTAATGTGAAGGAGAGAGCTGTGCCCTAATAATGCTACTTGAGACTTTGGATGCAGCCTTGCCTGGGCATCTCAACAAACTCAATCAAAAAATTATCATGGTTTTACTTAAGCTCCTTTGAGATTCTGTCACCTGCAACACAGAGTCAGCAAATACAGTTCCACTGTAAGTGAGAGATGGAGAATGGGTACATGTGGTGAACCAAGAGAGGCTGGAGAAAAATATGAGGGTAGTGGGTATGTTCAGTTACTCTTGAAGGTCCTTTTTGTTTGCTGCATTAAGGCACATTCTACAATGTGGCATTAAAGCCTCCACTCAATTTCTCCACATATAGCATTTGCTTAATACTTAACTACTGCCTTAGGGCACTAGAGTCAGTCCCCTGGTGACCAGGAGGGGTTAATGCAGCTTCCAAGGAAGACAAACAGGAAACACATTCATTCATTCAATAAATATTTATAGAGTACCTTCTATGTGCCAAGTACTAAAGCTGAACATTTGCTGAAAAATTTTATCTCATCTACGTCAAAGGGGACTTCAGATATCTTTCAAGTTAAATAAACCTCACTGATCCATAAGATAATTAAGAGGAAAAAAGAACAAAGACACCCTCCCCACCATCTCCGGCCTTCCATGCACTTAGAGGAAGAGCTTTCAAGTATAAGCTAAGCGTTGCCAATATTTATTTGGAAGTAAATTAGACCCTACAGAGTGTGGAAAAAAAGGAGAATGGGAAACGAATTGGATTACTGAGGAATGCTTTCTGGAAAGAGCAAAGACATGCCCAAGACAGAGTAAAAAGAGGGCCCGAATACCGATGTCAAAATGGAGAGGAGAGGTGGTGGAGGGAGACTGTGAGAACTAATAACAGCTAACGTGCTTGGTGCAGAGAAGCTAAACCAGATACGCTACTCCAGGGAGCAACCCCTAGGAATCTGCATGTTCATCAGGGTCACCAGGTGATTCTTTTGCCAACTACAGTTGAGAGCCACTATAGTAGTGATAATGTCCCCTGTCCCCCAATTCATATGTTGAAACTTAATCTCCAGTGTGACAGCATTAATAGGTGGGACCTTTAGGGAAGTGATTGAATCATGAGGGCTCTATCCTCACAAATGGGATTAATGCCTTTATAAAAGAGATTGGAGGGAGCATGAGTTTCACCATGTGAAGATGCAGTAAGAGGGCACCATCTTTAAGGCAGACAGCAAGTCCTCACACGACCTTGAATCTGCTGGTGCCTAGTTCTTGGACTTCCCAGCCTCCAGAACGGCAAGAAATAAATTTCTGTTGCTTATAAATTACTTAGTCCAGGGTATTTTGTTACAGTGGCCCAAAAGGACTAAATGAGAGCAAAGATGCCAGGCCCCAGGGCCCAGACAACCATTCTGCTCCCTGGCTTTGAAGAAGAGGCAACAAAGTCCTGAACCTGGCAAACACAGGCAATGCTGTCAATATACCATGCCTAAGTGGGCATCTAAACACTATGTAGAGTCATCCAGTGAAGTCATTGAAAAGCAGCTGATCTGAAAAACAGACTGGGCTGTTTACAAACCTCTTGGCACGTAAGTGAACGCTACTGCCTAAAGAATTGTCAGTATCTGCAGAGGTGGCACAAATCGCTATCTGTTGGCTAAAAGTCTTAAGCTCCAAAAAGGTTCTTTTTTGTTTTATATGTGTGTATGTGGTTTATTTGTTTGTTTGTTTGTTTTAAACGGAATCTCACTCTGTCGCCAGGCTGGAGTGCAGTGGTGCAACCTTGGATCACTGCAACCTCTGACTTCCTGGTTTAAGGGATTCTCCTGCCTCAGTCTCCCAAGTAGCTGGGATTACAGGCATGCGCCACCGCACTCAGCTAATTTTTGTATTTTTAGTATTTTTAGTAGAGATGGGGTTTCACCATGCTGGCCAGGATGGTCTTGATCTCCTGACCTTGTGATCTGCTGCCTCGGCCTCCCAAAGTGCTGGAATTACAGGCGTCAGCCACCGCACCTGGCCTCTTTTGTGTGTTTTTTGACAAATTCTACGTGTTTCTGTGACAGTTACAAACAAAACACATCAACTTTTTGCCTCACAAATGGAACATCTGAGAGGCCATATTTTCTAGCAGTGCTGTCCAACAGAAATTAAATGTGAGCCACATACGCAATTTGAAATTTCTACTGGCCGTATGGGAAATAAAAACAAATGGAATTAATTTCGACAATACATTTTAAACCAGATCTAAAATATCATTGCAATATGTAATCAATAAGAACAATTATTAATGAAATAGTTTATATTCTCTTGATCACATAAAGCCTTCTAACTCCAGAGTGTTTGTCAAATAGAGCACAGCTCAATTAGAATAAACCACATTTCAAGCGTTCTATAACCAAATGAAGCGAGTGACTACTGTACTAGACAACGCAGATCTATAGAAAGTGGTGATAAAATTTCAAGTCAAGACCTAAATGTCCTAACAAGAATTCTGAGATGAGCATAATAGAGGAAAAAGCCAGTGAAGGCAAAGAAACCATGCTGCAATATTGCTGAAGAACCAGCCAGCACTCACACAGATATTTTCTATTACATATTTTTAAAAGAGCTATAAAAACCATTTTTATAAAAACCATCTCCATTACAAGTGGAAGGAAACTGGGCTAACACCCACCTACCCTTTCTCTATGGATTAACAGAATCAAGGGCGTCCACATACTTTCGTCATACCTTATATTTCAGGTTCCACTTGACTTTCGTGCATTCTCTCCGGCGCGAAAATCAAGACAAGCCATCTCCTCCTTGAGGAACACCTCAAGTTGCTGAGCAGATGAAACAGAGCATTAACCTCCACGGGTGAAAAACATTCAGTCCTTCAGAGACAGCCTAGATTAGAAGAGATTTAGAGCCGGACATACCAAGGCTAAAATCCTGTGTCTACCCTTCCAGCCTGGCAAAGAAGTGACTTTAGGTAAATAAGTTATCAGTGCCTTGATTTCCTCATTTCTACAGTAGGAGTAATCACCGCGCCTACTTCAGGCACATTTCATGAGTCAGTGCTTGTAAATGTTTCCCATGGTGCCTGGCACAGGAGCTCAATATAAGATAAATGGCATTAGCAACATTATTAATTATAATGATTTTATGAAAAGCACTCGTGTAGAATTTATTACCAGGTCTGGGCCTGGGGGGAGAAAGTGAGACGCTCATCTTGGGTGCAAAATGTAAGAAACACCAAAAACCTTGGTGATCAAGAAAAATATTTTCATGCATTATTTTTAAAGATTGAAATTAATGCCAAAAAAGTCAACAATGAGCAAAGTATCAAAAATCTTAAATAAATTAGGGTTAGTATGACTTATTTTCTTTGGGCTCAGGCTCTGATATGGCACTGTTAATGTCCTGTCTTTATTTAAAATTGATTTAATTTATATAAACCTTTGATATTTTGTTCCTCTGCCAGGAGGGCGGGGACAGATTATTGCACTCATGGGAAACTGGGAGGCTCTTCGTCACCCAGCCCCTCATGTCACCCTGAGGTGTGACAAAGAAGACCAGAGCCCCAGGACAGGAGCCTGCAGAACCGAATGAAAGGCCCAGCTGGGAGGGAAACAATGAGCGCTGTGTATTTCATATGATAAGAACAGTCCTGAAGGCGTACCCAACCATCAACCCCCAGAAGAGTGAAAGGCACCAGACAAAGATTGGAGTGCACCGCTAACCCCTCCTCTTCATTTTGAATTTCATCTGCCCCCCTTCCCATGAGGCCTCCTCACACAATGGTCCCCTCTGAAGGGACCTGCCTCCCCTTCACCTTTCCTTAGTACACAACAGCGGAGATCAGATGCTGCAGAAACTGAATCTCCTCCAGACAACGATGATTTAAATGGCAAATAAATACAGTATGTGGGAGTAATCAAAATCAGCGAGACGCAAGCCTCATTTCGGGCCCAGATTATTTTAAAGCATGAGCAGAATTGTCAATGAACTGTAAAAGAAAGAAGAACGGAAAAAGCAAAACCAAAAACCCACCACCAGCCTGGCACTGCTGGGATGGAAAGATATTTCACATTTTTTTCTAACCAGAGCTGAACCATTGACCGTCAGTGAGATGGCAGCCTTGCTTCCCCAGCCTTCTGTGCAGTCTTACGTTTCAACAATGTAACTGTGCTACAGTTATGTTTTAGAGGTCAAGTACACTTAAAGAGCTGCTAAACACATAACCTTGCTGAGGATAAAATGCATTCTTCTTTTCACACATCTGTTTCTCTTACAGTTCATTTCAGAAGACTCTACTACATTTTCCCATTTAGTGTTAGGGAAGCGTCTGAATTCTGCTGGCTCCACATCTGATACAATAAAAGAAAAGAAAGGAAACCCCATGCAACACTCAAGGATGAGTTCCTGCATGACGGCTCCCTTGCTCTGTGGATGCCGAATTTGGTCCAGGCTCTTTTGGCCCATGGGATTTTGGGAGGTGTGACCTTTTCCTCTTTGACTGCCCTTGGTCTAGTTGCTTGCTCTCTAGCTGTTTCTCACTTGGGTTCAAGCATCACCATAAGCACTACCTCTGAAGAACAGACCACGGTTTTGGAGGACTCCATCTCAGAATCGAGGGCTCATTTTCCAAGTAGATTGCCTTCCATCTGACACTTTCACTGATTCAGTACCAGCATGTACATGTCAGGATTTGATCATCTCAATCATCTTTTTAAAAATGTTCTTTCCAACTTCCGAAGCATAAGGAAAAACAATTGATTTCAATAGTTTAGATCATTAAACTCTTAGGTGATGAAAGAAAATTCAAATTCCTTTTCCTATGGGGATATGATTAAAAAATGATGACATATTTTTAGGACACTTTTCTTTACAAAATGCTTTCATATCAGTCAGTGCCCACCAGAAACTATGTTCTGATTCTCATTAAACCATTCACAATAACACATTTTTATAACATAGCACAAGCGATGCGCACATTCCAAGCTGTGGAGGAAAACCTTTGGCAGAGAAAAGTGAAAATTTTCCCTGAATCAACAAGAGTCAGCAGTGAAACTAGGTGGAGCCTCAGGCTGTTTTCCTTCTAGTCCCACATTCTACGCTTTCATCCATGCTTCTCAAAAGGTGCCTCATCTATTTTTATTTTTGAGAATTCAATAGATAATGCCTAAAAAAAAAGGAAAGAACAAAGTGGTTCTATTGCCAAGTAAGTTTGGAAAAATGTACATTAGATCCCCTTCTAGAAAATATGTGACACAAATTATTATATTTAAAGCTCCAAGTCCTATAATAAAAAATAAAGCAAGCAAACAAATTGATAAATTCTGGCCTCTCTTTGACTCGGTGTAATGTAATATTTCCCAAATAGTGGAAGCCCACCTCACGATATCTTCCACTTTCACATTTATGACATCTCTATCTCATCTGGATGAGAATTTTCTCATGGAGATGGTCTCAAATGGGCACCTAAAGATATCTCACATAAAAAGAAAAGGGTATATATTACAAATCCCCTTTTCCAACTTAATGATTACTTCTTTTAACTTTGAGTTTCTAACTCTTTCCTTAAGCCTCTGTTTTCTCAATAGGAAAATGTGGATAACAAATCTCATCCTCTTCAAGTTATGAGGATTAAATGAGATAAACCAATTAAAACACTGCATGTTAAAGGGTGATAGGCAGCACCCAGTAACAAGTTAGCTGCCATTTCTATTACTATTACTACTACTACTACTTTTATGAACTTCTACCATGGTTCAACATAACAAAAAAAGTTCATTGTGCCAGGCTTGTTGTACACTGTGCTAGAGCTGCCACAGAAATTCAGCCAGGTATAGAACAGTTCCTTCATTCTCTGTCCTTTTACCTTCCCCAACCTCTCACTCTGCCCCCACTTCTCCATCCACAATTATGCCTCCTTTCCCATCCAATACCACTTCTTGGGTTCACATTCTCCAGTGACCCCTACTTTCTATGTTCCATCTAGTGCTCAGAGGCCTTCAATAGGGACTTTGAGAATAGAAATCAAGAAACGGCTCGGAACCACAAGAGACCAGGAAAAAAATGACCCAGAATGCGTCTCTCCTACTTTCAGAAGAGAAGCACACTGAGCTGTATCACTTATCAAAGGGAGCACTCTCCATCATGCTCAGTTGACATGTTTCTTTTACTGAGGCTTTGATTTGTGACTAAATAATTATTTAAAAGTTATTCCTGGGTGAGGCCAGGCATGGTGGCTCACACCTGTAATCCCAGCACTTTGAGAGGCCAAGGAGGGCGGATCACTTGAGGCCAGGAGTTCGAGACCAGCCTGGCCAACATGGCAAAACCCCATCTCTACAAAAAATACAAAAATTAGCCAGGTGTAGTGGTGTGTGCCTGTGGTCCCAGCTACTCCAGAGGCCGAGGCACGAGAATCGCTTGAACCTGGGAGGCAGAAGTGACAGTGAGCTGAGATCATGCCACTACATTCCAGCCTGGGTAATAGAGCAAGACCCTGTCGCAAAAAAAAAAAAAAAAAAAAAAAAAAATTTCTAGGCAGAGTTTCAGCAATACATGTCAATAAAGACTTGATCTGACTAAAATTACCAAGCTATAGAGGCACAAATTTCTTTTCTGTAAGGCAGATAACAAATTAAGTTCTTTCCCCTAAAGTCGTGAACAAAGACGTCTTAATGACTTACAACTCGGCAAATGTTTGCTAAACAGTCCATTCTGTAGTTCTGTCATCTCAGGCACATTTTTCTTTCAAATGCTAATACGCATTTAGGGACTATGATTGAGATCAATACTCCTTTTCAGGTTCTCATTTGAGTTGTTGATGATTATCAAATAGATTCAAAGGCATCCTATTTCTACCACGCTATACTAAAAAGCCATCTTAAAACAAACCATTGAACATAAATCAAACACATTTATGGATTTCCAGTATCCTTTTTGCACACCAAAGGCACTGGCAAAAACATTCCTACCAAGTTGGAGGTAAGAAGAACAGATATCAAAGCAATTATAATATTAAACACACAGAAGCTAAACAGACATCCGATGTTGCCAAGATTCTCAACACCGAAGTTATTATGCCAAAGAAAACCAAAAGAAAATCTCAAAACTAGCAATTTGTAAAACAAGAATGCCAATCAACTTCAATAAGCTCTGTGCATGCATGTATGAGACCACAAAATGCTACATTGGACAAATGTTAGGGGCTTGTCTTGAAACCACAGAAACAAAAACACTAAACAGCGGGAATGGGAGTAGATTCCCAGACAGCCAGCTGCGTGCAAGTGATCTGGTCCCAGGGAGGGTGGAGCCACCCTTAAAAATATACCATGTGAGCTTAAATAAAAGAGAAAGATGGCCGGGTGTGGTGACTCATGCCTGTAATCCCAGCACTTTGGGAGACCGAGGTGGGTGGATCACTAGGTAAAGAGATCGAGACCATCCTGGCCAACATGGTGAAACCCCGCCTCTACTAGAAATACAAAAATTAGCTGGGTGTGGTGGCGCCTGTAGTCCCAGCTACTCGGGAGGCTGAGGCAGGAGAATCACTTGAACCCGGGAGGTGGTGGTTACAGAGAGCCGAGATCACACCACTGCACTCTAGCCTGAGTGACAGAGCGAGACCCTGTCTCAAAAAAAAAAAAAAGAGAGAAAGACTAGCCCTGGTGCTTGATGGGAGAAAAACCACTTTGTTTTGGCTTAAATCTCCTTACGTCCCCATTAAACATGTTTGTAATGTTTGTCCTGAGGTACACGGACACATTCTTTCCAATGCAGTTCCATCTAGCCTGTGTGTCACTAACAGTGCCTAATGAGGCCATCTCGCTGACAGGCTGAAAATGGCAAGCCACCTGGTAGACAGACTTAAACAGCGCTCAGAATTTAATGGGCAATCTTTTCATCCCTGAAAAGGAAAGGTTACAAAGACCGACCTGCAGGGTTGCCTTTCCATCGTGAGCATGAATAACAATACCAGTTGTTAAAATATTGAAATACTTAGTGACACGCAGCCATTTCTCTGGCACCTTCCCCGAGGCAACCCCACCATCACCAAAGGGTTAATTCATGGCCTCCAAAAGGTTAATTAAGGGGTCTCCAAAATCCATTTCTAGCACGATAGCCAGTATTGGTTAGTAATTTCAGGAATCTGTACCATAGTATTTATTAAATAGCCTGAATATTAAAATATTTTGAATATGTACCTGACTATGAATAACTTCAAGTCTCCTTTTCATTCCCTGTCTTACTTCAAGGGTAAGAGAAGGATAAACCCATCAACTAGGATCTTATAGAGGTAAATGTTGCTTTATAAGATCCTGGATAAATTAGATAAATATCTGTTTCTTTAAGGATGGGATGGAAAGGTAAGTGGGAGTTCCCTGCCCAGACCTCTGCTGCTAGGGCTCTGAAGCTGAAGTGTTTATATTCCCTGGTCTGCCTACAGATGTGAGCTCCTGAAGGGCAAGAACTACATCCTATTCCCTGCCATGGCCCTAGTTCCTAGCCCAGTCCCCACAACAGTGCAATTATTGTGCGAAATGAAATCATTCAGGGCTGCTACCTGTCAGTCTTGAAAGGCAAAGGTTAGGCTGGGTGGCAAGTTAAATGTTCAATAATTATTTTTATTAAGTAGCCCTTTGTACTTTAAATTTATATTTATAAAATGTTCACTATTTCTGTTTAGCTAATCACACGTGGCTTCTCCACCAAGGACATTACTGTGTATCCCTCCACTACCACCCTTCCACCAAGAACATCTGGAAACGTTTGGGGGCACTTTTGGTACTATGCGTATTTAGTGAGTGAAGGACAAGTGTGTTCTATGTGTGATTCAGTTCTGTGCCACAGAGAATTGATCCAACTCAGACGCCTCAGAAACACAGATTCTCTAGTGAACTTATGTTTTCTAGAAAATGAATTTCTTAATGAAAACTCTCTCCAGTTGCCTCACTCTCTTTCACCTGTGTCTGGACAGCTGGTCACAGGCTAGGTGTTTCCAGTGTCTAAATTATATTCCTCATAGATAGGCATGGATTAGTTACCTCTGAATCATTCCTCTTGCAAATCTATGCCTGTGAAGTTGGCAGCCCGGGGCGATAATTAAAATATTTAGTAACAAGCACCAAGAAATCAGAAGAGAGGTCTACATAAATTAAGGGACTAGACTTTCCTCTTGCACACTGGGAACCAGCTATAGGAGTGGCACCCTTTGGTTAAAAGGCAAGATGTGGGCCGGGCACGGTGGCTCACTCTTGTAATCCCAGCACTTTGGGAGGCCGAGGCGGGCGGATCACGAGGTCAGGAGATCGAGACCACGGTGAAACCCCGTCTCTACTAAAAATACAAAAAATTAGCCAGGCGTGGTGGTGGGCGCCTGTAGTCCCAGCTACTCGGAGAGGCTGAGGCAGGAGAATGGCGTGAACCCGGGAGGCGGAGCTTGCAGTGAGCCGAGATCGTGCCACTGCACTCCAGCCTGGGCGACAGAGCGAGACTCCATCTCAAAAAAAAAAAAGGCAAGATGTGGAATGTGGAGCCACTTGACGGTGGTAGGCAAGGGCTCAGGGAAGTCGCATGCTCAAAGGAAACACCCATGGGCATATGAGGGCATGTTATGGTAACCAACTCACTGTCCCATGGGAAGACCACTCAGATGAAGTGTGAGGTCACTGAGCCACAAAATAAAGCTGAGTCATTTGGAACTTTTGGGTCTATACTGATTTATCAAAAGCATCTCAGGTAGGGTGAATAGGATCCCTTTTACTTGAGTGGCAGAAGAAATAAAAACTGAATGATGAAGGTCACCATAATTCATTAAGAACACTTAAATCTAACCCTTATTATATACTACCTTAAGTGACCTTCCCCAAAACCTTTGGAAGTAGGAATTGTTTTCTCATTTCACAGATGAGAAAGTCAAGACCCAGAGAGCAAAATATCTTTCCTGAAGCCACAATATAAATAAGCAGCAGTGTCTGAAATTAGAGTCCAGATATAGTCTGTGGTCTTTTATGAGTGGTGAAAAGAAAGGAAAGAAATGGAGAAAGAAACAGGAGGAGCAATCAGGAAAAGAAACCAAGCAGGTATTCTGTAATGTGCTCTACCTGTTTGGAAAGTAAGCAAAATTATAAGGAGTACAAGAAATAAAGTAAGGCTTTCTCCTCTATTTTCACTCCCAGGGGAATTCCCTTCTTTTTTTTTTTTTTTTTCCCCCAAAGCCAGTGGCAGCTCCACTTTCCTCACCAAGTTCTTCCAGATCTAGGTCCACAAACCAAGGCAGATCTGTACCTTCTCAGAATTCCTTGAAGGCCTGAAGTCTGCGTCACATAAATGAGATTTTGTCAAAATCTCACCCACCATTCAAATGCCACCTACTTCTTAGTGTCTCTCCTTAGATGTCCTCCTCTCTGCCCACTCTGTGCCATTTTATGGCCCCCTCCGCCTTTCCCAGCTACAGTACCCTCACTCCCACTGGGACTTTGTCTTTCTCATGGTGACCTTTCCGCTGAATGCTGGCAGATGGATTCTCTTTGGGGGAAATTATGTCTACAAGCATAATGTATAGTATCAAAGTATAAATGCTATCAGCATCATCACCACCACCACTGACTTAGTATTAGCGTCGTACAGTGTGCCAGGCTCTATGCCACATCCTTTAGGCCTGGTTGAATAACCTTCATTCCAACTCTATGAAGCAATGACTATTATTACTGCCCTTTACACATGTGAAAACTAAAGCTTCAAAAGATTACGTAGCTTGTTTGGTATCACACATGTCTCTTTCTCTTTTCGCAGTCCACGGAGAGCAAACTAGCAACCTGTAAATACTTAGTGGAACATAATTCATTCATCTGTTTGCTCACTTGTTGGTTCATCCATTCATTACATGCCAGACAGTTCATAAACAAAAGAAGAATAAGTCCCACTCGCTGCCCTTGAAGCAATCATAGTCAAGTGGGAGTTTGACTTTCCCCCAAACAAGCACTTAGTAGAAGGTGCAATAATGGGGGAGGTTCAGGTCCCTAAATAGCTCAGGGAGCAGGCATCCGAAAGGAGGTAGATTCAGGTGGTCGTGAGTGTCTTCCCCTGCTAAAGTCCCTGGCAATGGGGTCTTCTGGTGAATGTCCCCAGTTTGTAGAATACTCAGGGCAAGAATGACTTGCCCTTTGGTACTATCCTGTGTCCTCAGCAGCAGAGCACACAGGAAGTCCCCATCACTCCTGTACCAGCCACTGTCACCTCCAAGAGTTTGCTTTGTAGTGATCTGAGGGCCCAAGCTCTCACTATTCTAAGCAGTTATAAGTAGAATCCTGCAGAGAAACCAAGTCCCCTTCCTTATTTTTACAGAGGATTGTTTGTGGCACTTACAAGCAGCTTCAAACGAGTACACAGGTTTTATTTCCCTACAGACTTTAACAACATCCTGCCATGAGCTGAAAATCTGGTAGGCACTCCTGAAAATGTGCCAGCTTGCAGCTACCTTCCCTTTAAGGCTTAAACAGATTTGGAAAGTAAAATTTTTTAAATATCTTTTTAAAAATTCAATACTTTCGCTGTAGAAAAATTGGCCACCAGAAAACAAGCCTCCAAACCTGGTTGTATGAGGCACCTGTGGCATAACCACGCCGGATGCCTTTGCAGCAATTATTTTCCACGCATCTACATAGTTCAGCCTATCTAGGCTGCACGCCCTCACACACCTGGGGGTTGGCTGACTAAGGCTCAGTCTGGCCGGTCTACTCTGCTCTACTTTGTGTACCGCTCATTCTTTCCCTGGAATGGTCAGCTCACTAGGCACATCTTTCTTGTGATGATGGGGGAGTGGAAGAGCGAGAGCAGAAGTATGTCTGCACTTCCTCAAGCTTCTGTTTGCCTCAGGTTTGCTGATATCCTATTGACCAAAGCAGTCCCACGGCCATGGGTGAGCTCAGAGTGAGAGTGGGAGGGCAAAACAAATAGCATGGACAGGAGGAGCAGGGAAGAATCAGGGTGACCGAAGTATTAAAAGACCATGCTGGTCCTGGTAAATTAGAGAGACAGTAGACATATGTTCTAAAGCCCACAGTAGGCTCGACTAGGATTTTTATGTTCCTCCAGCTGAAAAACACATCCTGGGAAGAGCAGTCTAGATGGCAAAAGGTGGACATCTCTGAGATGTGTTGCTGGTGTATTCCAGTTGATATATGAGTCACGGGGAAAAATACAGTCAGCCATTCGTATCCATGGGTTCCACACCTATGGATTCAACCAACTGAAGATCAAAAATATTTTTTTTCAAAAACCCAATAAAGGCCGGCATGGTGCCTCATGCCTGTAATCCCAGCATTTTGGGAGGCCGAGGTGTGCAGATCATCTGAAGTCAGGAGTTTGAGACCAGCCTGGCCAACATGGTGAAACCCCGTCTCTATTAAAAATACAAAAATTAGCTGGGCACAGTGGTAGGTGCCTGTAATCCCAACTACTCTGGAGGCTAAGGTAGGAGAATTGCTTGAACCCAGGAAGCAGAGGTTGCAGTGAGCCGAGACTGCGTTATTGCACTCCAGCCTTGAAGACAAGAGTGGAACTTCGTCTCAAAAAACAAAACAAAACCAAAAAGCAATAAAAATAACAATACAGTAATAAAAAATAATACAAATTTTAAAAATGCAGTATAACAACTATTTACACAGCATTTACATCATATTAGGTATTATAAATACCTCAGAGATGATTTAGAGTATGTGGGAGGATGAGCATAGGTTATATGCAGATACTATACCATTTTATTCCATGGACTTTAGCATCCTCAGATTTTGGTATCCCCAGGGGCCCTGGAAGCAATCCCTCATGGACACCAAGGAATGACTATACTTATAAACTGGGACTGTACTGAGAACTAAGAGGGATGTCACCAATAAATGGAAATATTAAAGTACCTCCAAACAAAGGTTGTACATTTCTTACAAAGCTAGAGTTTATTTACTGTCTATAACTGCTTAAAAACAGAAATAGCAACAATAATTACAAACATTAATTCAGCAATTAGTATGTCTTGGGCATTGTGCTAAGCACGTTCTACCCATTATTCCTCTTAATTTTCACAATAAAACTACGTACCGTACACGTACTCTCTCTCTCTCATATGTAATGATTATATCAGTTTTTTCAAGTGAAAAGACTAAAGCCAGTGGTTAAACAACTGGGCCAACAATTCACAAACAGTAAAAGGAGGTGTGAGGACTTGAACCCAGGTCTGTCTGGTTCCATGCTTTTTACCACTCTGCTATACCATCCCTTTCTGTAGTCACATGAGCCTCAATGGGCTTGTCATGCTGCTCTCTTTATTTATAGACAATTCCAGAGCTTCTGAATCCCTTTCAGTTACTGACAGAAAGTCTATTCTGTCTAAAAACGCCTACATTTTACCCAATGCCTAACTAGTCTAATTTAGCGTTTCTTCCATTTGTACATTAACTAAGACAGTTTCTAGGGAGAAGTTAGGACAAGACTCAGGACATGAGGTCTGACTGGCTACTGCCAATCCATAAATATAAATTGGGCAGAGAGGAAATCAACAAAGGTCCAAGGAGCAGAATGGAAGGGAAAAGAGCCCAGCATTTGGCATCAGAAATCCTCGGTTCCTTTTCTGTAAAATGAGACTATTCATTGATTATATCCCAAATATAAATTAATATAAATTGATATATAAATGCGTACCAAAATTTAAAATGTATTCTTTTATTCTGTATATGTGTACATTAAAGTGAGCTGTTGCCAGAAATTGTTATTTGATATAAGCTATACCACATATTCTATATCAAATTCTTCTAAGATTTTCTAAATCATTTGTAGATTTTGAGATGTGTTGGCACACACTTTTGTTTGAAACAGTTGTCGCTGGTAAATGATGCCCCCTCTGAACCATAGCTGGCATAGGGAACCACACTAAGTTCTTTCAAGGACATTTCATCAATAGCCATTAGGACCCTGGATCCTGGCACTTTGTTATGACCAGATGCTACTGCTGCATCTTGGCCAGTGACTGGGTATCAGCTCTTCCCACATGACCTGGATTGTAGGGACCCAACCTTGGCCTCTACTGACATGCACACCACCACCCCCTGCCCTGCTTCCTTCTCTGAAGCCCTGCCCAGTGCTGGCCACTCTGGAATGGTAGGCAGGTGCTGCACTGGTCCCACCTCAGTCCACTCAGCCCATAGGGACCTATCACCCTCTCTGTTGGTGCTACTCCCAGGATGTCTTCATCACCACACTGCTTTGGTACCAAAGTCAATCAACAGCGTAACCATAGTACAGCTATTCTGGGACCCAGTGACTAAATCTCAACCCTGAGAAATGCTTGCTTTTGCATGCTGTATAGATTCCTGTGTTGTTTAAAGGAGCTAATGTGTGAGAAAATGTCTTCTAAAACAAACAGTAAATATTGCCTTAAACATGATTTTTAATCACCAAATGTGCATTTGATAGAGCATAGAAAATTCGAAATGTTAGTCCTTCATTATTCTCTTGGTGCAATGGTGTGCAGCTATAATCCCAGCTAGTGGGGAGGCTGGGGAGGGAGGATCGCTTGAGCACAGGAGTTCAAGGCCAGCCTAAGCAACATAGTAAGACCCCATCTCTAAGAATCTGCAAAGCATGTAAAATAAATCAAAAGGGCCAAGCTTGTTAGCGCACTACTACTGTGTGAGGCAGAGTTCAAGTAGTTAATAGAAAGGGGTGAAAATAGTCCTTCATGGCCTGCTTGCATCATCTAATAAGGGCACCACTCCCAGGATAAAGGTCTGTGTAGTAAATGTGAATATTTTCACTAGATGTGACAGTCCCAAGACCTCCACTCCTGTTGATGCTGTCCCAGGACAAATGGGGATCTCCTGAGTGCAAGAGATAGCTCATATCACGACAAGGCCTTTGAAGTTCATGCGAATAGAAAGGCAGATGGTATAGAAGAGCAGTAGAAAATATTCTATTCATCAGGGCCCTCTACATAAACAGAACCAATAGGCGATAGAGACTTGGAGAGATGGAGATAGAAACAGAGGTAGAGATATATAGAGAAATATAAGGAATCAGCTCACACAATTATGGAAGCT
This sequence comes from Nomascus leucogenys, assembly GCF_006542625.1. Taxonomy (NCBI): domain Eukaryota; kingdom Metazoa; phylum Chordata; class Mammalia; order Primates; family Hylobatidae; genus Nomascus; species Nomascus leucogenys. The sequence goes on along the minus strand of NC_044401.1, from coordinate 76,130,854 downwards.
GGTAAATCCAACATCAGCAGAGTGGTTCAGGAGACCCAGGGAGAGCTGATGGTCCCATCAAAGGCCAGCAAGAGCCAATATTTCAACTGAACTCCAAAGGCAGTCATAGCTGCGGAATTCTCTTACCGAGGAGAGGGTCAGTCTTTTTGTTCTAATCAGGCCTTCAACTGATTGGATGAGGCCTACGTACATGGTGGAGGGTATTCTGCTTCACTCAAGTCCACTGAGTTACATGTTCATTTCATCCAGGAGCACCCAGAATAATATAGGACCAAATATCCGGGCACCTCAAGGAACAGCCAAGATGACACATAAAATTAACCATCACAAGCAGCCCCACATCAGTCATAGCTTAACTGTCATTGGTTGTGGATTAGTGTAGAAGTTTCCATGTTCCATGGGTCAAGAAAAGTCCAGAAGACTTAAGAATTCTGGAGATTTTACAGAGATGAATTTTCTAGCACAAAGAAAACTCCACTAAAAGGGGTAGGGGGTTGAGGGATAGAGAAAAACCACAGGGGGAAACCATTAACAGATAATGAATCATCATCTCAGCTTAGCAGCTCCTGCTGCTTCCTCTCACAAAATAGCATCTTTGCCAGGCAAGGTTATCTGGGAGGGGAGGATTCACTCATAAAAAGAAACACTGGAACCAGGACCTCTAACTGTGTGTAGGGGTGTGGGTGCGTGTGTGTGTGTGTGTGTGTGTGTGTGTGTGTGTGTGCGCATGCGTGTGTGTATTAAACCTCCCCACCAGAATATTTAACCAAGGACACATTTTTCCCCTTCTCTAATTCCTCAGCCGTTCCTCCTCCTCTGTAAATCCTCTAAACATTGCAGAGCCTCAGGCTTTGAGCCGGCCCTCAGTGCTAGCTCCATTCTCTCCTTAAATGATCTCATTCACAGATTTAAATACCATCAATATGCTGATGATTCCTGAATTTATTTTCCCCAGCTCAGACCTTCCCTACCAAAGAGCAGTTTCATGTGGTATGGCTTAATATAGCAACCAATACAAAACCTCTGGCTCATATCTTTTTGCTCTCTTTAAAATGATTCCTTCTAGTCATATGATTTGTAAACCCCCCAAATCATTAAATAATCACCCACCGCCATGTTATAACCTGTGTGGATCAGTGATGAGTTCAGATGCAACCTAGGTATACCCACTGGTAGTTCAGAACCACTTGGCGTGGCTTTCTCACTCCTGCCTCTATCCCACTTCTGCTAAACAGCACCCAGCATCCAGGGCCAGGCTGGGGATGTATGAGAGAATATAAAAAGATTAGAAACCTGCTCAGAGTAAGTCTTCTGACAGTTGGTTCATGCCTAGGAGAATAAAACTTCCATCTAACAAGACTGACCACCGGAAGTTCTTTTGTTTCCTTTTTGGAAATTTTTTAAGAATAAGGGACAAGTCAGGTCATTTTGGTGAGTTTTATTGGGAAGAACAAAATGAAATTAATCTCCCTGGTATAATTCAGTACATTCACAATTCGCCTCTGCACTTCATGGAAGAGCAGAAGCATACGCTCAGTGGCCAGGCTTTCAGAGCCACTAACGCAGTTCCCGTTTTAACATTCCTAGGGAACTGAAGCAGGTTACTGCTAAAATTGGATGAGGCTCAGCGTCTTAACATTTATGGATGTTAAACGAAGCCAGTGCTGGGTTTCCAACATGCCATAGGCTCAGCTCAAGGAATTTTAAACCAATGACAAAAGCATGGGCCTGCTTCCTTGTCAATAACATCAACACCTCCACCCCCAGACAATCCCACTGCCATGGTAAGTCTGGCTTTAGTGTTTTTCATTTTATTTTGTCCCAAGCCTAGAGAAAATGGGGATGGTGGAAGCTATGGAATCTCAATGTCTTTGTTTTACAGATAAACAAGGTAAGGCCCAGAGAAGTCCAGTATCTTGCTCATGGTCACACAGCAAATTTCTCAATATCACTATCTTAGTCTCCCCATCCGTAAATGACAACCACAAGCTGATCTCTTGTGGGGTTTCTGTGACTATTAAATATTTTGTCAGACAGACTCGGCACAAGCCCGACCAAAAAAAGCAAAACAGATGTTTGGCATTAATAATCCTCTCCAGGTTTATCCTTTGTAGTCGGGGAGGCTGTTAAGATTGTCAGAGAAGGCCGGGCACGTGGCTTACACCTGTAATCCCAGCACTTTGGGAGGCCGAGGTGGGTGGATCACCTGAGGTCAGGAGTTCAAGACTGACCTGGCCAACATGGTGAAAACCCCCCACCCCCCATCTCTACTAAAAACACAAAAATTAGCCGGGCGTGGTGGTGCATGCCTGTAGTCCCAGCTACTTGGGAGGCTGAGGCAGGAGAATCACTTGAACCTAGGAGGCAGAGGTTGCAGTGAGCTGAGATCACGCCACTGCACCCCAGCCTGGGCAACAGAGCAACAGAGTGAGACTCCGTCTCAAACAAACAAACAAAAAAAAAAGATTGAGAAATCAGCAAGTCTTGCTACAGTGTATTCAAATGTTCCTACCACCATGCATATTTGGTTTAAAAAAATCAGAAAGGCTACTCTAAAATTAACCCCCTTCTATCTTTGAATTTCACAAATGAGACCCAACGGTGGGGAAATAAGAAGAGGGAAATCTCCCCTTCAAAAACAAAATGGCCTTTCCTACAGAAAAAAAATGGCTTCTAGGATGGCCAGGGATTTGTCTCCCCTTTATGAAGTCAGCCTAATTAAAGAAACTTTCCTATCGGTTCTTCAATTAAATACACATCTCCACAAAGGAAGCCTTGTTATGCATGAGAGACTGCCCTCTACTGTGGATTTTCATTAGTGCAGTAGGTGTTGGTTTGGAGACCTGGGGCAGGCAGGGGATCTAAGTCCATGAGTCTGGAAGGACCTGTGCCTGTGGGAGACACTGACTTGTTCGTCCAGCACTGTCCCCACTGAAATGGAAAAGGGCAACCCTAAAGGTTCTCAACCAAATGAAGAATTCTAGAGGTGCAGCTGAGATAGAGGAGATGTTGCTACAGACTGGCACACACATCCCTGCTGTCTCAACCTGGAGGCCAGTTAAGGGCTCACAAGTAGAATAAAGGCTAATCAGCCCCTGAAGCACCCCTAAATTTCAGAGAGATAGCAAATTGTTACAAAATACCAAAGTGGTAGGCTTAAGGAAACAGCCATAGGCATATGAAAATAAGTCTGCTCCTCCTCTTTCCATATTTAAAAGTGGTTGGAAAATTCTTAAAGATAACTGTGCTGTTCTGATGTCTCTTATGGTGCAGCGACCCGGGGGAGGATTTCAGACTGACATAAGAATGATCTAGTGGTCACAGCTGACCAATGATGATGAGCTTCCATCTCTCAAGGTAATCAAACAGATTCTGGATGATTCCTTAGGGACGGAGAGAAATCTCAAGATTCCAGCTCCAGAAGCAGAGTTAGTCTACATCAGTGGTTCTCAGAGTTTGAGACTTCACAGATCAGAAAAACATCCAAAATAATTTTGGGAAATTACATGGGGTTTAAAGACATTTATAAAAATGATTATTTAATATGACTAAGACTTCTTAGAAGAAGAGAGCGTCTAAAACACATTTAATGGCCAGGCATGGTGGCTCACACCTTAATCCCAGGACTTTGGGAGGCTGAGCTGGGTGGATCACTTGAGCTCAGGAGTTCGAGACCAACCTGGCCAACGTGGCAAAACCCTGTCTCTACTAAAAATACAAAAAAAAAAAAAAAATGAGCCGGACATGGTGGCAGGTGATTATAATCCCAGCTACCTGGGAGGCTGAGGCAGGAGAATAGTTTGAACTGGGAGGCAGAGGTTGCAGTGAGCCAAGATTGCACCACTGCACTCCAGCCTGGGTGACAGAGTGAGACTTCGTCTCAAAAAAAAAAAACAGGAACAAAAACAAAAACAGGCATCATTATTCTTTACATTGAATGAATGGAGTTGAATGCACCTCAAAACACTTAATCTTCACAGTTTGTTAAAGTGATCCAACGAAAATATTATAACAGAGCAGCACTTGCTTTTCCATTACCTTTGCAGAAACTTTCTTCAATAGTCAAAAATGCTGATAAAGCTATTTTCATGTTGGAAAAAAGAAAAGATCCCATCCAACCCGAGTGTTTGCATTTGAACATGTTTGAGCATTTGGAATCAGCAGAGCAGAAGGTTTCGAGAAGGGGGCAGAAACAGCACCTGTTGTCTTATCTTCCTGCTCCTGGAGAAGACAGTGCACCACGCAGGGCAGCACTCCCGTACAGGATATCTTAACTTGGGCATCGTGGTTTAACGTAAGAGAATCCCTGAAAACTGAAAGCTAAATTAGGTGTAGACTACATTTGCTTGAGCATGTGCAGAACTTCCAACAGGTTCACAAAAGAGCCCATGAACTCAAAAATGGAAAGCCACTGATATAAAAGGATGAATTCCAAAATACATGTTATTGGAACCTGTAGTCGATTGCAATACTGGCCCCAATTTTCACATCTCCCTGCCTCTACACCTTTACTCATCGTGGCTATCATTCATGGAGTATAACTGCCACTCCTTCCTCACCTTTGACTTGGCCTCATGACTTGCTTTGGCCAACAGCAAATGGGTGGAAATGACAACGTGCCAGTTCCAAATTTAGGCCTTGAGAGGCCTCGTGTTTCCCAGCTTGCTCTCTTGTGCCTCCGTCCCTGCCAGAGGTGAGCACGCCCAGGCTGGTCCCAGGAAGAGGATGAAAGATATGAGAAGCACAGCCACTCGGCCAATCCACAAACTCACAAGTGAGAAATAAGTGCCTAGTTTTGCACACCACTGAGATTCTGAGATTAGCTGTTACACATCCTTACAGTGGCAATAGCTAACTGATACAGGACCCAAATTCCAGAAGTTTGCTAGAGTAGAAGAGGGTGAACTGATGCCATTATGGCGGAGTAGAAGATGGTGATAGGAGATGCAGTGCCGCTTCTTTCTCCATCTCATTCCCACCCAGCTTCTATATAAGCTCTCTGGATCTTTGCCTATTCACGGGCTCTAATAGAAAGTTAAGTCCCCTCTCCTCAAGCAAAGAAAAACAAATGAGCTGAGTCCTCATATTCCGTTATTTTGGTCACTGAACTCCAAAAGATGTGGGCATTTTTCAAATATTTGCAGATTATCTTTTTGAAATCATTTTTACTGGTAATTGTTCCAGATATTTTATAGCCTTGCCTACCTCAGCAAGCAGAGCATATAGTACACAGTTATAATTTTGTTTTAAAAGGCAATGTGGAACATAGGCTATTGAAATAAATCTAAACTCTACAACTGAATAACTTTTGACCTTGTGCAAGACACTTAGCCTCTATGAGCCCATTTTTTCATCCACAAAATGGGACTCTTACTTATTTCAGAGGGTGATAGAGAAGATTAAGTGAAGTAATGTATACATTACTTGGTTATGGAAGGTGCCCAGAAAATTCCATGTTGCTGTGCTTCTCGATACGGACTTGAGTTGCAGTATGGAGACACCAGTCGGGGCAGGGGCAAGAGCTCAGGTTTCAGAGTCAGAACTGGATTCTTATCCTGGCTCTGCCACGTACCAGTTATGTGGAACAAGCCACTCACCCTTCTGAGCTTTGGTTTCATCTTTTGAAAGTGGTAATTTTAAAAACAAAAAGCAAAACCAAAAAATTCAGAGGTGTTTGTATCATAAAATATGTAAAATTTTAAAAACTGTAAAGAGCCAAGAAAATACAATGTTATTCTTATTCCTGAATGGGCCACATGTACAAGTTCAGGGGGCACTTCTGTTTTAATGGTGCTTTACAACAATTATATATATGGAGAGAGAGAGAGCCAGGATCTCGCTCAGTTGCTCAGGCTGGAATGCAATGGTGTGGTCTTGGATCACTGCAACCTCTGCCTCCCAGGCTCAAGTGATCCTCCTGCCTCATTCTCCCAAGTAGCTGGGACTACAGGTGTGTGACACTACACCTGGCTAATTTTATATTTTTTGTAAAGATCAGGTTTTGCCATGTTGCCCAGGCTGGTCTCAAACTCCTGGGCTCAATCTATCAGCCTGCCTTAGCCTCCCAAAGTGCTGGGATTACAGGCGTGAGCCACCATGTCCAGCCAATCGTGCTTAATAAGTGAAACTTAACTAATGGTGCTTAATAATGGATACTTAATAAATACTACTGAAGTCTATTTATGAAAATCCCTATGAACTTAAATGAGATCCATTTATTAAGAAATGGCCAATCGAAAGTGAAAATGCAATTTAAAGAAGTATTATAAGAGAGTGGAAAACTATATAGTTCTATTATCTGCAATATTATGATTAACATTTCTTTTGGTGTGAAGAGATGATGTCTACGAATCCATATCCTAGAACATAAAAGAGTGAATACAGGATTCAAAGTTTCCTCATTTTATGGGCACACAGAATGGGTGAACAGTGGCAGGGAAAGCAACTGTCACACAGAGAATCGAGCTCAGTAAATCCCCACTCTGAAAACTAAGAACCACCATCTAAGTGATGCCTTTATGTGGCTTGTAATCAAACCTGTCTCTGGTTCACATACTGAAATTTATTAAACATATGGGTCATCTTTCCGAAAAAATGTTCCATTTTATTATTTTTGCATAGCTGTGAGCTGATGTCGCAGGCTCTCCAACTGGGCATTGGCAGAGGTGGGATTCCAAAACATCTTGGTAGCATGGACTCTGGGGTCTGTGTGCAGAAACCGGGCTCTAGGATCAATGTCACAATTAGTTCCATGTGTGAGAAAGGGTGAGCTATTATACATCTCTGCATTGTTCCTGCTAGATTTCTTGTTCTTTTCATCGTCACATAGTTTTAAATAGCACTTTTGTATCCCTGCTGTGGTACTCAGATTCCCAAGGATAAACGAAGGGGCTGGAAACAAAATATGTAGATATGCTAGGTCTATCAGGACCCTGGTAACAAATAGCCTAAAATCAGAGGATTCATCTGAATATGGACACAGGAGACTTTAGACGGAAAAAAGTTAACACGTAACTAACAAATATCATCTTTTCCTGTGGTAAGAATAGTCTGATTCAGTCAGGGTGAGAGAGATTAGAAAAAAAAAAAAAAGGAAAAAGGAAAAAAAAATTCAGCCAGTTAGAAAAACTTCTTCCTATTACAAGGAAGTAGCAAGGGCCTTCTTTGTTAGCATGGACTCAATTTCAAGAGCAGAAATCAGGCACCAACCATAACAGCTAATAATACTTTCAGCTATTGCCAGGCACTATACTAAAGCCTTTACAGATACTATACATAATTTAATCTCCACAATAACCTCATAAGTATTATGAACTTCATCATTCTGAGAGGGAAATGGGGCCTTAATGAGTTTCAGTATCTTGCTCACAAACAGGTATCAGAAGTACCAGAAATTAAACCCAGGCCTGTCTAAAACCAAAACCTCCCCCAAATAATATCCACAAAGAGATTTGAAACATCAACCTCTGTTCATCTGGAATCAGATATCTTAAGCACAAAATCAATTTTTATGGGAAAAAAAAAAAAAACTCCTGAAGGAGAAAGGTCTCACACAGTGCCCTCATCTGCTCAACCCTCTCACCACCACCTGCCAGTCACTATGGGTTAGGGCTTAGTTTGAGAGAAACGTAGGCAACCAAAATCTTATGCAATTAAAACATTTATCAGTTCTGAGCTGCCTATTATAAAACAGAAGTTTTATATTTATAACTAGTAAAATAATTTTTAAAATATTAATATTTTAAAATAATTTCTGAAATTTTTAGATGACTTATACACTTAGTTTGAGAAATACCACATTTGACCCAGATTCTGGTCTCAGCTATGCCACCAAATATGTTTCCCTAGGAAGAGTCACTTACTCTCCCCATAAATCAATTTTCTTTACTGGATATACCAGGTACTTCCCAAGAGTATTCTGATATCTAAGATTCTATATAAGTCAAAGAAATAAAGGTAGTTTTCTCTGAAATTATTTAAGTAAAATCTTTTGTTTATCACTAATTGAGCAACAGGGTCTGGGAAGAAAGGAGGTCTTAAATCTAGAAATTTCTCAATGTACTCTTGAAAGATGATGCATACTGAAAAAAAATTTAATGAGCCAAAATATAGTCTAAAGGTAACAGAGGCAATTGTTATTTAAAGACTAGTGACTTTCATACCAGGAATAACATGTTCATGAAGGCTGACTTTGGTAAAGTGAGTTTTCTAGGCTTGAGGCACCAGTATCTCAGGCAGTGACAGCCAACTTTAGACGCCTCAAGGAGGCCACAGCATGCTAGCCAGGTGAGCTAACAGAGTCACTCTGGAGACTGCTAGGAGAGAAGGACTGCATTCAGGCTAACTAGCTTGACTGCAAGCCAGCAAGAGACTAAAGAAACTATCAGTACCATCCTGTCTCTTCATTTGACTATATCCCATGTGCGTCCTGGAAAACTAAAGCTGTGGAAGGTACATCAACATGCTCACCCCCCAGATGGTTCACTTAGACAGACTCAATTGTTGTCTCTTAAGATCAACCTTATAAAAGTTTAACAAGAAATGTGAACTGACATTTATGGAGCATATGTGAGGCACACTGCATAGGTCATCTTATTTAATTTTTACAAGTGTACTCTAATCAGGCACATGGGTGTCAATGGGAAAGCTCTGGAAGGCCAGGCCAAGCTCTTGAGCCAGAATGAATCTCTTAAATGCCAGCATCATGATTCTGACTGATTGCCAGGTCCTCCGTCCCTTGTTTGAAAACACAAACCCAAACATACAACAATAAAGATAAGCACAACCCAACAATAGTTGTTACTTCTTTTTATACAGTGAGTTCCGGAGACAAAAGGATGCTGCCCTGTTAGGATAAGGATGTTGCATAAAGAAAATTCCCCTAGTTTTCTATAATACACAGAGATCTTGGAGAGGTTACCCTGCTATCTGGTGACCCAGGAAAGTGCTGAATACAAAGCTGCTGGCAGCTGGTTTAACTTACGCAATGCATTTCTTGACATGGTTCTCAAACATTGTGGAAATGAGAATGCATGTAACAGACTTGCCTGACCTTCATATTTCCCTTCTCAGTTTTCCTCCTGAGCCTCTCCCAGTGGCCTGGCTAAATTCCAGAAGCAAACAGTATCCTCATATGTTCCCATCTTTTTATTAACTTCTATAGCAATAACTTCAGATTCCTTGTCATGCCCTCATTTCATTAAAATCTGTCCATCAAGAGAAACACTGAGTAGCCCACTTTTGCCCTGTACCCATCAGAGGTTTATGCACTGGGCCAGAAATTAAGCTCACAAATTGTGATGATTTTTACAAAAGAAACTCTCCAAAGGGGAATTATGTGTTTCCGGAAGAATTCTGAGCATCTCTCTGACCTGACTATGAGATGGCTCGTTACCAAGCACATGTGAGAGCAGAATGGAAGGTAAACTGATGAAAACCATTTTTAAGTGTCTCAAAAAAAAAAACCTTTGGTCTTTATATGTTTGAAAGATGATGTACTTGGTCCTATCATGTGACCTGGGAAGAAACAAACGGCAAGAAAAGAAACCTGAGGTCTCATCTTCTACTTGAGTTCCTCTATTTTATGAACCAATGAAGGTATCCTAGAAGCTTCTCTTTTCTTTTCCTCCCCAAATATGCCAGCCTTTGATTCTCAAGCTATGATAAGATAGATGTGGAAGTGAAAAGAACACTCTCATATACACATATTTGGACAAAAAGAAGAAGACCGAAAATGCCAGCCCTCATTTCTAGTCAACCAATAGAGAGGGGAAAGGAGCAGAGTGGAATATAGGAACGGAAGCTATTTTGAAGGTTTCCCATGGTTACAGCTGCTATGGAAATCATTTTCTTCTCTGGGGTTTTCAAAGATATGCAAGCCCAGCTTCAATCACGGTTTAAAGAAGGAGAACAAAGGTAGAACACGGACAGAAATTGCTTCTTTTATTTAAAGTTTTAAAAGGTTCCAAATTGGGATGGTTGGAGGTTGGGTACAGGCACTAATGGTAGTGGTAACCTCAAAAGACTCCGTATCAGAGTTGCCCAGCAGGGGACAAAATCAATCTCTCACGGTCTGGAGAGAAACCTGCACTTTCTGGACCTAGACAGGGACAGATGGATCTTTTTAAAGCACAAATCGAATCATGTCACTCCCCTGTGCAAAAGCGTTCAACAGCTTCCCACTGTTCTTAGGATAAAATCCTTAATATCCATGACGGTCTGGTCCGGGCATCCTGTACCACCTCATCTCTTTCTCTGCCTTGTTTCCTGCATGGCAGCCGCCCTGGTTTTCAGCCCATCAAATGTGGGAAGAGGCTTCCTGCTTCAGGGCCTTTGCGCCTGCTGTCGCCTCTGCTAGGGACACTCATGTTCCCCCCACCCCATCACCTGGTCACCTTTCAGGTCTCATGTTCAATGGCACTTTCTCTGGCCCCTCACCCCCCCACCAGCTTGGTCAGGCCATCCTGACCTTCCCTATAGAGCACCTGCTGCAATTTATTTAATCTAAAATTAGATGCTTCATGCTTCCTGAGCACAAAGAAGTGGAGTAGAAGCTTCATGAGGGCAGAGACTAAATCTCTGCCTTCCCCTGCTGCACCCAGGCCTTTGTTCAGTGCCTTGCACATGCACTCAGTAAATACTTAATGAATGAATGATTTAAGAGAATGTCACAGGTAGATTCTACCTGTCTCTCCCTCCCCAGTGTCAAGACATGGTATTTCTGTAAGCCCCAATCACCACATCTACGGCAGCTTTACAGGAGTCTCATAACTATGGACCAGAGCTACAGCCCAGGTAGGGCTTAGGTTTTAAAGTCAGCATACAACATCAGATCAAGTAGAGAGCGATCAACCAGGGGCATTTTGCCCCCAAGGGACATGTGGCAACATCTGAAGATATTTTTGGTTGTCACAACCAGCATCTAGTGGGTAGACATCCAGGAAGCTGCTAAATGTTGTACAATGCACAAGAATGCTCCCACAATAAGAATTATATGACTCTAAGTGTCAATAGTGCTGAGGTTCAGAAACTCTGATGTAGAGAGAACATTCCCCTTAATGATCCATTTCAGAAATGATTTTGTAAATATTCCTCATGATCCACTTAAGCCATCTTGGATAGTGATAACCACCTCTCCTGGTCTATCCCAGCAGGTTTTTCTCCAATGTTGAAACAGATGCTACTGCTTCAGTTGAAAACTAGAGAAAGTTGCCAGCTTGCACTAAAGGGCCATAGTGCATTAAAAAATATGTATCTTTAAACACTAACATCTCACTTAGCATGGCAAGAAGCCCACATCACCAGAGGCATTAAAAAACTGCAATCAACTAGAACTTGCAAAGTCATGTCCTTTCTGTCTTGCTCACACTGGGGCTAGGCACCTTGAGTAGAATGCCAGGCAAAAGTGTCCATGCATATCTAAATTATTAATTCTCTCTCACTGTCTTTCCCACAGGGATGAGTTGATTCAATGGGAGCTCTCCTGTCACAATCTTGCCAAAAGAGCCAGCTTTCCCTCCACTGGATTCCCTCTATCCACATCCCCTAAATGCTTCCCACTTTCATGTACGTAAAAATTTCACTATTAGAGATGCACTCCTTTGGATCCACCATTTCTCATATAAAATGAGCCCCTTAAAACACAAATTTTCTTAGGAAATATAAATCTGCAGTAATTTTTATTTTAAAAAGGGTGAGTAGCACCTTACCTTTAAGTAGAGAGGAGTTTCTTTTAACTCAGGAGATGAATTGGTATAAGAAAACTGGGCACCAAAAAATGAGGGACTTTGTAGAAGGTGAGAAATTGGATTGGGTATATGGGGCCAAAAAAGAAGTAAAGAGTATTGAAAATAGTATCACTAGCTGTGTGACACAAGGCAAGTGACTTAACCTCTCTGTGTCTCAGTTTCCCCACCTATAAAATGGATATAGCAGTGCCAGCCTCAGAAGGTTGTGGGTCAAGATCAAATGCAATAATGCAGTAATACAGAACAGTTCTTGACCCATAGTATTCAATGAACAGTTTGTAATTTTATTTAGGGGCAGCCATGATCCAGTTGAAAGAAGACTTGAAAAGAAAGCTGCTCGAGGAAGAATACCTACACATTGTACACACAGGTGGCATTCAATAAGCATGTGCTTAATGTTTCATTCATTCATTTATTCACTGCTTTGACCAAAATGCCTTAAACAGAACCCTAATTTTATACTCAGGATGGCAATAAATCTAGCTCAACTTCATTTCCTAATATCCCACACAGATGGTCATGTGACCACATTCTGGCCAGTGAGGTATATATAGAAGTCATGGGTGGATCTCCACAAAAGGAAGATGACTCAATTGAAACACTGCTTTCCCCTTTCCTTTTTCCTTTCTTTCTGCCTCAAACACAGTATAGTGATTGTGCAAGGTGGGGGAATGGGAGCTGGGCAGAAAGAAACCCTCTTGTCCCCTTGAGAATGAGAGGACACATTGAGGATGGACGAGCAGAGAGAGAAGCATGGGTTCCGGGGAGGCATCAAGCTGGCATACAACTCCTGAATGCTCAACTGGCTGGGTGAGGCGGTTCATACCTGCAATCCTAGCACTTTGGGAGGCTGAGGCTGGTAGATGACTTGAGCCTAGGAATTCAAGACCAGCCTGGGCAATATCACCAAATCTTGTCTCTACAAAAAATACAAAAATTAGCCTGGTGTGGTGGTGCACGCCTGTAGTCCCAGCTATTAATACTTGGAAGGCTGAGGTGTGAGGATCACCTGAGTCCAGGAAGTCGAGGCTGCAGTCACACCACTGCACTCTAGCCTGAGTGACAAAGTGAGACCCTGTCTCAAAAACAAACAGACCAAAACACACACACACACACAACTAATTGCCATTTAAGCTACCCTTTGTTTTGAGGAGGTAGGGGTCTATGTCACTGTAGCCAATAACTCTACTGTTTTTATTTTACGGTACAGCGTCTAGACCCTTTCCTGGTCATGTTTTTCTCACGGCTTCAACTACCAATCCTCAACTGTTGTCTTAGTCTGGTTTTTGGTGCAATAACAGAATACCTGAGGTAGTAATGATAAAGAACAGAAATTTAATTCCTTATAGCTCTGGAGGTTTGGAAGTCTAAGATCAAGGCACTGGCATCTGGTGAGAGAGAGAGGAGGAGAAAGAGAGGGAGAGGGAGCACACATGAGCAACAGGGGGCCCAACCTGTCCTTTTATAAACAACGCTCTCCTGAGAGATGGCATTAGTCCATTCATGAGGGCAGAGCCCTCATGACCAAATCACCTCTCATTAGGCGTCACCTCCCAATACTGTTGCATAGGGGATTAAGTTTCCAACACAGGCTTTTGGGGGGATACATTCAAACCACAGCAACTACCTAAACACTAGGGACTCTAATATTTTTATCTCAGGCCCTAGTCATATTCTTAAACTAATCTAAGATATGCCAGAATATCTCACTCAGAATGTCTACAAGTCACTCAACCCCATCTTATTCAAATTAGACTCTTTCTCCCCTCCCCACGTCTGCTCTCCTCCTCTTTCTAGCTTTCCTGTTTCAGGTATTCAGCATCACTCAGCTTCCCAATGGAGAACCTTTTCCTCTCTTTCAATCCTTCAATCTTGAATCAGTCACTGAATTTTCAGGATTCTTATCCTGAAACGGCTCACAGATTCAGCCTCACACTGCTCCAGACTGGGCTATAAGAGGGGACAAGGGGTCAGGGGAAAGGGCAGATTCCAACAAAGGCCTTCACAATGCTGTATTTTCCACCAAGAGCTCCAGGATCATCATTTTTCTGGAGCTGACATTGCTGCCTGAGGCATGACTTTCAGTAAAGAGCAATACAACTGCCTCACAACATGCTTCACAACATTCAGCCTCTACGGTCAAAGCAAAGTAGGTAATTAGTGCAATTATCCAGTCCATTGAGTCTGACATGTTTTTCTATTCTGAATTCCTTGGGTACTTGGTGACGGCCTTGACGCATGGCCATGTATTTTAGGGAGTATTTTGGAGGTGCTTACATCCTCCCCTCCCCAACCAGAGGAACTCATATAACTGGTAAATTAATGGTATAGTTTGAAAACATAGTTTTTCTGTTTCCCAATTCATACTTTTTTTTTTTTAGATGGAATCTCACTCACTTTGAATGAAATGGCATGATCTCAGCTCACTGCAACCTCCACCTGCCGAGTTCAAGCTATCCTCCCACCTCAGCCTCCCAAGTAGCTGGGATTACAGGTGTGCACCACCACGCCCAGATAATTTTTGTATTTTTAGTAGAGACAGGGTTTCACCATGTTGGCCAGGCTGGTCTTGAACTCCTGACCTCAAGTGATCCGCCTGCCTCAGCCTCCCAAAGTGCTAGGATTACAGGCGTGAGCCACCGTGCCCAGCCTTATTTCATACTTTATCCTACCAGGATGAAATAAAAATTCAAAAGATTCATCAAAGGTCCAGTAAGGTTAGCCATCAAGAGAACCACTAACAGCACAGTTTATCAGGCAATGAAGAGGGACTTTCCACGATGCAGATAATACTGCTCCTGCTGCCATCTTTCCAAGACCAACCAGCGTCTGGTACTGGACTTGCATTTGGGAATAACATCAATCCATCTCAGCTGATTTCCTCTCTGATAACTTCATGACTATTTATGTGAAACTTCAAAGGCTAAGAAATGCTAAATAAACATGGAGACAAGTTGCCGAAATGTTAAACATTTGCCCCAGCTGACCTCACAAGATTTTGCTTGGGGAATTCTTCTAAGTCCATGTAAATTATCACTGGAAACCAAATGTGATGATAACATCTTTTAAAAAAAATTTTCATCCTAGGCCAGACTGAGGAAGCTTACAAACCAACACAAGAGTATTTTTAGAATGTTGGCTACTGCAGAGAGAGAGAGAAGAAAAAAACAAGAATATGATTAGAAAATAGAAAAATAAAACTTAGATCACTTTTTCTCCAAAAACTGTCCTGACTTTTTCTATTCTAGCTTGGGAACTTTGGGTGTTAAAAAAATCTAATTAAAAATCCCTGCTGCTATTTCAGTTTAAGTGAAAGTAATATGCCTTTAAATTTTTTTAGATGAATACATTTCATTTTTCAGGGCTAATCTTTCATAGTATTTTAAATTGAATATCTTACTGTGAGTTTTTCATTTTCTACACGGATGCTGTTAAAATGGCTTTCTCAAATACTATTTTCTTCTTTTAAGGTTAAGTAGCTAGGACAGGTGTGAGCACGAGGACAAGAAAAAAAATCACAACCTTTAAGAAACGAAATATGCAGGGCTCTTTTCGTGGAATCCATACCTACTGTCACAAAAAACAAAAACTGAAAGTGAACTAATTGTTCAGTGAAAGAGTCGATGGGTAAAAAGAGGTTCCATTCTTATCAGGCATCATCATTAAAAAACATTCCCTGTGCAATTAGATGTTTTAGCCCCAAGGAGTGGCCATTAACCAACAGCATTAAAGACATACACTCAATAATGAGACTGAACAAAAAGCTCTTAGTCTACTGGCTTGACAACAAAAGTTAACATTTATTAAATACCTCTATTTGTCAGGTGTTGTAATTAGCATTTCTGGGAAAGTTTAATATGTGTCAGATACTTTTCTAAGCTTATTAATGTGTATTATCTCATTTACTCCTTGTAAAACTCCATGAACCTCATAGCATTCCTCCTGCATTAGATCCCATAACAATGTTTTTGAGGAAGGTATCCTTGTCTTCACGTACAGGAGAAACAATAAGGATCAGCAAAGTTAAGCAACTTGTCCCAGCTTTTAAGGACCAGACAGAGCTGGATTTGAATGCAGGTTCTGTAATTTATCAGCAGTGTGAGTGAAGTCAATATCGGGACTCTGAGACTCAGTTTTATTCTGTAAAATGGCAACCTACCTTGTAAAGCTGTTGTTAGCACCGAAGGGAAGGCATATTAATAAGCACCTACCACAGTAGGGACCACAAAGTAGGGGTCCAGCAAACATTCGTTCTCATCCCTTTCTTTTGTTTGTTTCTTTCTTTCTTTGCCTAATGGGGAAATGTTAGGCACACACTTGGCCAGTTGTCCTTACTCATTGCTAGGACTATTGAGGAAAGAGCTATTCACTCCTCCTCATCGCTACAATGTGCACCCAAATTTCATGACTACAGCATAAAAACAAAGTCCCTACTAAGAGGATTATGCCCGCCCAATCTATTCTTCTGAGTGTCTTCCAATGTGTGGCACATATATCGACGATGGGAGCACCATGTAGTGAGGCTGGCAATGTTTCTTGGTCCAGGCCCTGAGTGTTCAATCTGGGGAAAAATTTTCTTTTTGTGTATTTATGATTTGTGTACTTTTACCTATGCATGTTGTATTTCATTACAAAGTTTGTTAAAAGTCCATGCTTGCACATCCCTTGGAAGAGTCTTCATTATATGCCACTGGGTCTCATACCCTAATCATATATTAATACTGTGCATTAAGGTACCACCTGCCCCCAGTCCAATCTCAGCCCCTGCCTCTTCCAGCCTCCCATTCCTTCAGGTCCTTTCTTAGAGCTTCTCCTTAGGCTCCAACTTACATCGCCCTCTTCCCATGACCTTTTATCTTGGCACCTCACCCCAGTTATAGAACCTGTGTTTCTCAACTTCTGCCCCTACCCTCTCTAATCTTTCATCCAGCTTTTCTTTCCCCAGCCTCGAACCCTGGATCTCCATGTACAGTCAGATGCCCCAGGTCCTGCCAGCCCTCCTTGTTCCACCACCTCTCTCACCACAGGTACTATGCCCAGGCCCAGCTTTTCTACCTGGCTCAGGAATTCCCACCTCCTGCCCTTGGAGTTCAACCCTTTCTGCCTGAAACCATGGTCTTGCCTACTCTTACACTTGTCTTTTTTTCCCTCTTGTTATCCACTGGTTTCCTTTCTAACTTAAGCTCATCTTGATTTTTAATGGCTAGTTTTAAAGAAAATGCTAAGTCAACAATCACTAATTTTGATAGCCAATGCTTGCTGAGCGCTTATTATGTGTCACACTGCTCTCAACACGGTTCGTGTATTGACTCACTCAGTCCTCCTAGCAACCCCCTAAGGAAGCTACTATTCCAATCCCTGCTTTGTAGATAAGGAAAGTGACATTGAGGCCTGGAGAGGTGAAACAACTTGCCCAAAAACACGCAGGGGCTCAGGAGCAGATCTGGGCTAGAAACCTGTGCAGTCTGAGCGCCAAGCCAAAGCTCTTAACAGAAGCACAACACAGAAGCTCCTCTCTGCAATAGGCAAGGTCCGTAGACATGGCCAGAGGCAAGGAGGGGGCCATGAGTGACTGGGCTTGGGAAGAAATGTTCTAAGCAATACAGTCTGGGAGGAAAAGATGGAGATGCCAGGCCTGGCCCCTTTCCAAATGGCACATAGTAGTTTTCTCTTAATGGGGAAGGTGTTCATGGAGGGTTCCGGTGATGTCCTGTTTTGCCTTCTCCCCTCTTTGAACACTGATTCGGAGGGGGATTGGCAAGAAAATGCTCATTACGCAGTGAAGAGAAGAGGAAGGGAGTCCTTAGGGCATGCGTGTGTGTGTTCTGTGGTTGTTTGTGAACAGGAGGAATGGGTTGGTTATTGGAAACGGTGGAAACACATGAACGTCCTTTGAGAAGCTCCAACTCACCTCTGGACATTCTCATTTTGAGTATACTAAAAGATTCAAAGAAATAGACGCTTCACAGAACACTTGAGTAAGGAGGACAAGTCTCTGACCAGCAAAATGCTTTTCTTTGTAAAAAGCAAAGTTTGATTTAAAAATAAAGACTACTCAATAGTGTGGTTGAGAAAAGCCAAAACCTGCCTGTAATCCCAGTGCTTTGGGAGGTCAAGGCGGGCAGATCACTTCAGCTCAGGAGTTCAAGACCAATTTGGACAACATGGTGAAACCCCATCTCGACTAAAAATACACAAATTAGCTGGGCATTGTAGTATGAGAGGCTGAGGTAGGAGGATGGATTGAGCCCGGAAGGTCAAGGCTGCAGTGAGCTGAGATAGCACCATTGCACTCCAGCCTGGGTGACAGAGTGAGACCCTGTCTCAAAAAAATAAAAATAATTTTTAAAAAAATCATAGAAAGCCAAGTGTGAAAAACAAATAATAACAAAAATAAAAAACATATATAAAAGAAAAGCCAAAACTATCCCAAAACCATCAGCTGTGTTCACAGACTTCTAAGGAGAAGCACCAAGAAAAATACCTGAGGCCACATCCTCCCACTCTCCCCTCCCACCCCTGAACTCCTCTCAGGGCTCTTCATCTTTTCTGAACCTTAGATGCCTTTGGGCACCTGGTAAAGCCTGGAACACCTTCTGAAAGTAAAATGAGTGATTAAAATATATCAGATTGTAAGGAAAACCAATTACATTAAAATATGGTTATTCAATTTTTTTATTTTATTATTATTATACTTTAGGTTTTAGGGTACATGTGCACAATGTGCAGGTTTGTTACATATGTGTACATGTGCCATGTTGGTGTGCTGCACCCAGTAACTCGTCATTTAGCGGAAGTCCTGGCTGGAGCAATCAGGGAAGAGAAAGAAATAAAAGGCATCCAAATGGGACAAGAAGTCAAACTATCTCTCTTCACTGATGATGATTCTATACGTAGAAAATCCTAAAGGCTCCACCAAAAGGCTCCTGGAACTCATACATGATTTCAGTAAAGTTTCAGGATACAAAATCAAGGTACAAAAATCAGTACCATTTCTACGCCAATAATGTTCAAGCTGAGAGCCCAATCAAGAATGCAATCCCGAACTCCCGGCCTGGCCAACATGGTGAAACCCCATCTATACTAAAAAAAAAAAAAAAAAAAAAAAAAAAATTAGCCAGGCATGGTGGTGGGCGCCTGTAATCCCAGCTACTTGGGAGGCTGAGGCAGGAGAATTACTTGAACCCAGGAGGCAGAGGTTGCAGTGAGCCGACACTGTGCCATTGCACTCCAACTTGGGCAACAAGAACGAAACTCTGTCTCAAAAAAAAAAAAAAAAAGAATGTAATCTCATTTACAATAGACACACACACACACACACATACGCACACAAACAAACAAAAAAAAAAACAAAAAAACTAGGAATACATCTAATCAAACAGGTGAAAAATCTCTACAAGGAGAATTATAAAATACTGCTGAAAGAAATTACAGATGACATAAACAAATGGGAAAACATTCTATGCTCGTGGATTAGAAGAATCAGTATCTTTAAAATGGCCATATTGCCCAGAGTAATCTACAGAATCAATGCTATTCTTACCAAGCTATCAACATCATTTTTCAAAGAATTAGAAAAAGAACTATTCTAAAATTCACATGGAACCAAAAAAAGAGGTCAAATAGCCAAAGCAATCCTAAGCAAAAAGGACAAAGCAGGAGGCATCACGTTACCCAGCTTCAAAGTATACTATAAAGACTACAGTAACCCAAAGAGCACGGTACTGGTACAAAAATAGACACATAGACCAATGAGACAGAATAGAGAACCTAGAAGTAAAGCCACACACCTACAGCCATCTGATCTTGAACAAAGTTGACAAAAATAAGCAACTGGGGAAAGGACTCCCTATCAATAAATGGTGTCAGGATCACTGGCTAGCCATATGTAGAAGAATGAAATTGGATCCTTACCTTTCACCACAGAGAAAAGTTAACTCAAGATGGATTAACCTTAAATGTAAGACCTCAAACTATAATAATCCTAGAAGAAAACCAAGGAAACACCATCTGGACATCAGCCTTGGGAAAGAATTTATGACTATGTCCTCAAAATCAATTGTAACAGAAACAAAATTTGACAAGTGGGACCTAATTAAACTAAAGAGCTTCTGCACAGCAAAACTACTATCAAAGGGTAAACAGACAATCTATAGAATGGGAGAAAATATTGCAAACTATGCATCCAACAAAGGATTAATACCCAGCATCTATAAAAACTTAAACAATTCAACAAGCAAAAAACAATCTCATTAAAAAGTGGGCAAAAGACATGAACAGACACTTCCAAAAAGAACACATACTAGTAGCCAACAAATATATGAAAAAATGCTCAACATCAGTAATCATTAGAGAAATGCAAATCAAAAACACAACGAGATACCATCTCACACCAGACAGAATGGCTGTTCTTAAAAAGTCAAAAACAACCATGCTGGTGAGGTTGCGAAGAAAAGGGAATGCGTATACACTGTTGGTGGGAATGTAAATTAGTTCAGCCATGTGGAAAGCAGTCTGCAGAATTCTCAAAGAAATTAAAACAGAACTACCATTTGACCCAGCAATTAAATGCCACAGAAAATAAATCATTCTACCAACAAGACACCTGCACCCTCATGTTCAGTGTAATGCTATTCACAATAGCAAAGACCTAGAATCAAACTAGGTACACATCAATGGTGCATTGAATAAGGAAAATGTGGTACATATACACCATGGAATACTCCACAGCCATAAAAAAGAATGAAATCACGTCCTTCGCTGTAATGTAGATGCAGCTGGAGGCCATTATCCTAAGCGAATTAACACAGGAACAGAAAAACAAATATTGCATGTTCTCACTTATAAGTGGGAGCTAAATATTGGGTACTCGTGGACGTAAATATGGCAAAAATAGACACTGGGGACTACTGGAAGGGGGAGGAAGGGAGGAAGGCAGGGGCTAAAAAACTACTTATTAGATACTATGCTCACTACCTGGGTGACAGGATCATTCATACCTCAAATATTAGCATCAGGCAATATACCCACGTAACAAACCTGCATATGAACCTTCTGAATCTAAAATAAAAGTTGAAATTGTTTTTCAAAATTAACATAGGATGTATTAATATATGTCCTTCTTATACCTTAGTATATACGGTAAATGGATATACATACACACTGTGTAACTTAATATATAGTATATGTTATATAGTATATCAGTTATATGTATTATAAAACATCATATGACATATAGCTCAGCATATATGGTAATAATACATACAACTTAGTATACATGGTTATATTTATTGACACATGATACACAAAGATCTAGCCACAAGTCTAATAACTACCATAATTTCCAAGTAGTAATGGGCATAAACAATATTTCAAGATAACTTTTCTATGTGCTAGAAAAACATCCAGGGTTTTTGTTGGTGACAAAACCACAGGTATTGCTAATGCAATTACTGTGATTTGTTGTCTTCTTTCATATTTGAGGGAAATGCTAAAGCTCAAACAGGGATTAGTAGAAACAAAGTTACAATTTTTGTGTTTCCCATCCGAGTTCAGGGGCGCTCTGAGTTTTGTCTGTAGACTCTCAGATTCAGAAACCCTGTTCTAGAAAAATGCCAAGAAAAGGTCAGGGCTGAAGGGGGAGGTGTGCTGGCTGTGGGAATAGAAGCCTGAGAAAGGATTTCTTTTGCTTCGTTGGGTCACTAATTACAAGGCAGCCCGCCCGTCCTTTCACACTAAGCTGATTTTTCACAAAAAGGCACTTCCTCCCGGCCACAGGCTTAGAGAGAGCCTACCCAGGTCAGCAGGCAAGCAAAGCCACGGAAAGCCCCATGAAGCCTCTCTCCCAACCGGCTTGCAGTCTGGTGGCTGATGCTCAGAAAGCTCTACTCACCTTTTGCTATCTCTTGCTTCATTTTCATCACGTCTTCAAAGTCATCTGTACCTACAGGCTGCTACCAATTGCTCAGTTTTAATCCCCCTATTTTAAATCATAAGTGATTAAGAACGCAACAAAACAACAAAAACAGACTTGTACAACTTTTTTAAAGAGCTGCCCCTTCACAAAGAGTTTAATTAAGAGAGGTTTAAGATATCTGAGTTATTCTCACAGTGGGAATGGGTTGAAAGAACACTGGCAGTAAGTCCCTATTATCTGGGTTCTGGGCCCAGTTTCAAATACATAACTCCGGTAAGTCAACCTCCTCATGTATAAAATAAGGATAAGTCAACCTTTACTTACTCATGTATTAAATAAGGATAACAGTTCTCTTTAAAAGAAAAAAAAATATTTGAGAACTTCTCATGTGCTAGATACTATGCTCAGCGTTTTACTTTCATTATACCACCATTTCCCAACAGGAAACCTGTTAGCTTTTGATACTCCCATTTTACAGATGAGAAAACTGAGGCACAGAGAAGCTAAGTGACTTGCCCAAGTTTACAAAGCTAGTGAATGAGCAAACAGATTCCAGCCTGAGCCTGTTACCTACCCTCTGTATGGCATCACTGCTGCTGGAACTTCACAGGAATATTGGGCACCAGTCGATTTTCTCCCACATCTAATTTGATAAAATTATGTATGAGAAAATACCTTGCCTGCTGTGAAAGGCTATATAACACATTTCATTCTTTACGACAGCACTCTGGGTACCTCCTTGCCTCAAATCTGGGTACCTCAAACAGTGGTATGGCATCCCCATGCAGTCTGTCCAATACTGCAGATGTGCTGCCCAGCTTCAAACATGCCCAGCTCCCAGCCAGTGTGCTCCTGCCAAGGACTGAAGGAATCCACTTCCCACCAGCACAGGCTGGAAAACAAAAACACCCATAAGCAAATTTGGATGTCCACAATGGGAATATGGGCTCTTAAGTAAAATGTCCCGAGACCACGGTGAAACCCCGTCACTACTAAAAATACAAAAAATTAGCCGGGCGCGGTGGCGGGCGCCTGTAGTCCCAGCTACTCGGGAGGCTGAGGCAGGAGAATGGCGTGAACCTGGGAGGCGGAGCTTGCAGTGAGCCCAGATCGCGCCACCGCACTCCAGCCTGGGCGACAGAGCGAGACTCCGTCTCAAAAAAAAAAAAAAAATGTTCCCAGGCCTCCCATCTAGGCTTAACATATGCTTTTCCACGTTACGATGCCTAGAATATAAGTTAATTCTATGCCCTGAAAGCATCCTCACTCACCTTCTTTCTTTGAAGACAACCAAGTCTATAACTCCTGCTTATTTATAAGCTATTTATTCATTTATTTCATCCAAACATCACTTTTACTATCCAGCATTGGAAGTGATCTGTTCCATCAAAGTAGCTTAGCACCTACACTCCTTGAAAGAAGCCTTCAGATATCAGCTCCATCATGAAACTGCCTTGAAGCCAGAAGCAAACATGGAGCGAGTTTGCTTTAACTTTCTCATATCCTTCTTTCCTTTCACTCGACCAGGGGGTACTTTAGACTGGAAAGGACTTGACTCGCAGTCACTTACTCATTTCACCAATTATGTCTTGAGCATCTATCAGGTGCCTGGTGCAGCTCTAGGCCCTGGGGAGTACAACAGTGGCCCAAACAGACATGGGCTCTGCCCTCCTGGAGCTTACAGTCTTGGGGCAAGGAGGACATGGGTCAGAGAAATGTTCCAGGAAGGTGGCATTTAATCTGAAACCTCAAGGATGAGAGGAGAAGCAGCCAGCACTGGGAATCGATGGGGAAAGGATGTTCCAGAGAGAAAAAAACATGTCGAAAAAGGATTGAAGGGAGGCTTGACAAAATTAAGTGGAGGTGAGGATGAGAGGCAAAGAGAATCTTACCTGCTGATGGGACAATAAACTAACATAACCCCTCTGGAAAACAATGCATCCTTATCTAGTAAAGTCACAGGTACACACACCACAGTCTGGCAAATCCACTCCTAGGTACATGCTCCAGAGAAGCTCTTGCATGTATGTCCCAAAAGAACACAAGCAGAGCCAAACAAAATACCATTAGGGAGACATACTTTTGGCAAAGCTATGAAGCAAAGAAAGGACATGATAAATCTGTAACTCAAGAGAGTGGTACACCTTTTGTGGAGGGTGGGGAAGTGGGAAGAGAATGGAATCAGAAAAGATAATAACAAGGTTCTTTTTCCTAAAGCCAGGTGGTAGGCTCAGGGGTGTCCATTGTATCACTATTGTTTATGCCTTATACATATTTTATCAACATTTTTGTATCTGCTCAATGTTTCACAAGAACCATTTCTTTGTATCTGACTGCTTTGTGGGGGATAGCTTAGAGGAAGAGAAAGGCAGAGGTGGAGAGAACTATTCAGGAGGTGAGGGCAGTTGTTTTGGCAAGAAGTCGTGGAGGTTTGGACTACGGCAGTGTTGTGCTGGGAGTGGAGAGAAACAGATGCTTCCAAGCCCATTTATCCTGTGATTTCCAAACTAGGTTCAAGGTTTAATTTAAAGAAACATTTCTGGAGGTTGTGATGGGAAAAGTGAGGGGGAATAGTTTTATTCCCTAATCCACTTAACCCCTTGACTTTTACAGATGTGTAAATCAAGACCCAAAGATGGGTTGAAAAAATGAGGCGGCAAAACAGACCATTACCAAAATCCTTAAAACCCAGCCCTCTGCCTCATTCCACCTGACCTTGTGGCAGAACACAAACTCACAGTCTGCTAACACCAAAATTCAGTAGCTGACTGCATTATCAGGAGTTACATGTTGACAGCATGTTGGTCCCTATC
This sequence comes from Nomascus leucogenys, assembly GCF_006542625.1. Classification (NCBI taxonomy): domain Eukaryota; kingdom Metazoa; phylum Chordata; class Mammalia; order Primates; family Hylobatidae; genus Nomascus; species Nomascus leucogenys. The sequence continues at coordinate 76,106,378 of NC_044401.1, read as the reverse complement.
TATGATAAGGATGCTAGGTCTTATTTCCACAGAGACTCTACCAGGATAAAATTATTTAATAGTTTCTATCTTAAGTACAAGGGGATGAAATCCAATTTAGTGATTTTGCAAGAACGTGAAGTTGACAAATGAAAATAATGAATAAAAATGGTGTTCCAGTTATGTAAATTTCACCACAACAAAAAAAATTTTTAAATGACATTCCAAAAGGTTTGTTGAAGTTAAGTGCTTAGCCATTTAAAATTAGCCAGCCATGTATTGTAATCAAAATTGATAGGCCTATACATTTTTGAAACCCAATTTTTTTCTATTTAGCAATATTTACCTAATTAAAATGCATATACGATTTGATTCCATAATTCTACTTCTAGGAATTTATGCTACAGATATTTTCACACATAGAGGCAATGATGATGTACAGACAAGAATGTATACTGACGCACCATTTGTCACCACCAGGAACTTAAAACATCTTAAATGATCATCAGTGGAGAATTGGTAAAAAATAAATTATAATAAAGCTATAGAAAGGGACTTTATATTGATGTTTTAAATTTTTAATTAAGAATAGTTATGTTGGCCAGGTGTAGTGGCTCTCACCTGTCATCCCAGTATGTTGGGAGGCCAAGGCAGGCGGATCACTTGAGGCCAAGAGTTCGAGACCAGCCTGGCTAACACGGTGAAACTCCGTCTCTACAAAAATACAAAAATTAGCCAGGCATGGTGGTGCATGCCTGTAATCCCAGCTAGTCTGGAGGATAGACACAAGAATTGCTTGAACCCTGGAGGCAAAGTTTGCAGTGTGCCAAGGTTGTGCCACTGTACTCCAGCCTGGGCAACAGAGGCAGACTCTGTCTCAAAAAGAAAAAAAAATAGTTATGTACACTGATGTTGAAATGTCTCCAAGATCTATTGCTGAAGATCAAAAAAAAGGGGTAGTATCTGGGTGTACCACCATTTGTGTTAAAAAAACAAACTGTACATATTAATACATATACATATACATACATACATACATATATATTTATACTGCCATAAGTATTATTTATATGTACATATATACTATATATATATCAAGAAAAGCCATCTAACTTTAGATATATACATTTATGATATCAATATTATAGTATTTCATGGCATATGAGGCCATAGTAGGCAAACAAATTTTATTGAATGAATGAATTCCCTCTTAACTCCTTGTAAATCAATTTCCCAGTGCGTTCCCCTTACTTGTGAAAACTTGACCTCAAAATGTCATCCGAACTTCTCAGACATTTTTTATTACCAGTTTAACACTCTTCAGATAATCTGAGAAAGCTGTCAGTAATAACCATCAGAAAGATAATTCCAGCTTAAAGACTTTCACACAAAACTATCCTGGGACACAACCAACAAGATCGACTTTCCAGCAAGAAAATTTTTTGGATGATGATTATTTAATTAAGAGGTTAAAAAGGCACATGCCGTTTTGTGTTTGCACAAAAGCTATAAGGTTTCAGCCCTCACCCACGCTCACATACAGTAGCACTGTGGCATACTTCTCCACGTATGTAATGTGAACTCAATCTCTCTGCTTAGTCTGCTGGTAAAATGATAGGGGAAATCAAAGGGATTAATCATATTCCTTCATTCTATACCCTTTAATCCTAAAATAAGCAGTTCTAAATGCATTCCAAAACAGCATATGTGCTTTCTCAGATGGTGAAATCAGCGTTACATGATGACATTCTCGAAATGTCCCAGGTTATTCCTTGATAGATAATGACATAAATTTACAGAGAAGTTGAGTATGAAAAAAAGTCTTCCTTTTAATATCTATTATACCTAGTAACTTATGAAAAGTCAAAGTTTCAAATGAAGTCATCCTGCTTCAAAACAGTATATTCTGAAATAGCACACTTGCCCTTAGCAAGTGCTCTGAAAATGAAAAGAATGATTTTGGATTTTCAACCATTGAGAACATAGTGTGTAGCCTATTGTTAGAAATGACTGTTCTAGCAAATCTTTTGAAGTAGTCAAAATTAATTCTTGACCCTAGGGCTGTACCTGGTGTGATAGAGCTTCTTATCTAATATAAGCAACATCTGTAGTCAGTAATTTTAAAAAAATCCATTTGGGATGAAATTCAGCTGTGAACAATTGAAAACCGAAAATACTAGCAGCTTATACAAGATACAAATTAACTCCCTCCCATTTAAATATAGTCTGGAGTTATGCAGTTCAGGGCTACTATGGTACCTCTGTGGTCATCAGAGACCTAGGCACTGCCTATCTTTTTCTGCTTTCCTCAACAAGGATCACATCCACATTCTTGTGGGCAGGAAGCGGGAAAGAAAGGTAAAGGGTTTCCCTTAAAGAGCACTTTCCAGAAGTTGTACATACCACTCACCTTTCTATTCCTTCGGCTAGAACCTAGTCAAACGGCAACCCCTAGGAGCAACGAGGGCTGCGAAAGATTGTCTTAATTCTCAGGTTATGTGTCAGACAATAAGTTGAAGGTTATATTTCTAAGAAAGAAATAAACAATGAATGTGGCGACAACTAGCAGATCTGTCACATTAAGGACTCACAAAATACGTATATATGTTAAATCTCAAATGTCCTTCCTGAGATATATAACCACACATTCATTTTATGGTTGTGGAGAAGCTTTTGCCCATGAGTTTACAGATTAGAGTACCTTACATTTCATGCATAAGACACACATATAATGCATTCTCTTCAATTTCCAAGTCTAAAAGATTTTTTAAGAGCAGTGTCAGAACTTAAAGGCACTGTTTTGTTTTTTTCTTTTTAAATCTAGGTCCTTTTATAATTTCTGTCTCATCCCTAATCTTTTATAGTGGTTTTTCTCAAAACCTAATTCAACTGTTTGTTTGTTTAGCATACATTTTTGAGACATTTCCAAGCATTCAGCTGAGTTTCCAGAGAAACAATTCTTTCTTTTCACATTCGTATTTCATGGGTTCACAAAAATAACATGTCATTACAACAGCAGGTATGACAGCATACACCTATTTTAAAAAAAACACAACTCACTCTTGGTAAATATACAACTCTCCAACACAACTAGAGGGATCAAAAGAATGAGAGCTTTGGAGAGGGACCTACTAACTGCATGCTTTATAAAGGGAATGCAGATTTTCTGGTTCCTCCAGGAAATCAAGGGGGTTGAGTAAAGAAGTTCTGTTCTCTTGAATTTCTTCTTGCCAAAATCTTCTTGGTTGGCTATCTCAACAATAAAGCCCAGCAATACTATCACTATGTGCTAATGATGATGGGGTCTTTCCTGATTCTACAGTCTATCTCCCTCAATTTATGGATGAGGAAAACTGAGGTCTAGAGAAGTTAAGTAGGTTTCCACTACCAGAGGAGTACTGTGCACTTCCCCAAGGGATTTGCTGCTGGCAAGAGTGTCTGATGCATCTCCATGAATGGGAGGTTGCTGTTGGCATTTGAGCAGGACTACCTTTATTTGGTGGCTCTCTCTCAGATTACAGAATGTTTACTATCACTGCCCAGCTCACTGAATGCCAGTAGCACCACTCTCATGTCATTGTAACATGAAAAACAGAAATGCACCTCTGAGTGTCCAAATGCCCAGGTCTCTAGATACAGAAGTGATTTTTTGATGTTGTAGATGTTGTTGTTTTATAGTTATTTTCCTGTCTTCTTTTGCGTTACAGTTACACTATCACAGCTGTCAATCTTGTTTACAACCAAGGGCAATTCCAAATCCTAAGGAAACTTAAGAAGTCTTTTAATCTTCTTGACAGAAGTGAAACAAGCTCAACCAAAACATGAGAGTATGCCTACTATTTTAATAATTTCTAGGAAAAGGCCAGGCGAGGTGGCTCACGCCTGTAATCCCAGCACTTTGAGAAGCTGAGGTGGGAGGAATGCTTGAACCCAGGAGTTCAAGACCAGCCTGGGCAACATAGCAAGACTCCGTCTTAAAAACAAATAAATAATTTCTAGGAAAAGAGATGCTATCATTCACAGAACACAGAGTTCATCATTCTACACCTATTATCTAATGGATATTTAGATTGGACTCACGAATAAATAGAAACATTAGAAATGGTTACATCTTCATTAAGACAACAAATGATAATTTCTCACACATCTGTCTGCTAGGATACTTTGCCCAATTTTCTAATGAGCTGTTTAATGTTTATTTTTATTAGAGTTGTTTTTCATATTTTTTAAAAATTGGGTCTCTCCATAACATAGGCTCTCCAAATAATTTTCTCAATGTTTTTTGACAATTTTCAAGTTATTCATGTCAAAATAGTTCATCTCCCTTTATGACTTTCATGTCATCCATTCATGTATTTCCAGTTTCATGTCATCCATTCATGTATTCATTCATTCAAAATATTCAGGATTTTTGCTAAACACCAGGATTTTTCTGGGTGCTAGAGAATTGAACCAAAGAGACATGGAACTAAACATGCTTATGAGGTTTAAATTCTTGTGTAGGCTAAATTAATTAATTTTAAGGCAGAATGAAAAACAATCCACTAAAAGTATAATATGTCGGGTAGTGATGAGTGCTATGAAAAAGCAGAAAAGAGAGGAAGGGGAAAGGGAGTGAGTGAATGGAGTGTTATTTTACAGGCCTGGGGGGCAGTGAGGGAGCAAACTTCATGGATATCTGTGGCAGGTACCCATAAGGGCAAATGCCCTGAGGTAGGGATGTGCCTTCTGTCTGGGGCACAGCAAGGTGGCCAGTGTGGTCAGAGGATAGGGAGTAAGGGGAAGAAAAAGTAAGAGAAAAATATCTAAATTTAGACAAGCCTTTTACTTACTAAATTTGTAAAGACATTCATCCATAATACAATTTCAATTTTTTAATTAAAAGTTTTTGATTCATCTCTTAATTACTTCAACCATTTATTGTACCTTTTTCCCAGGGCTTTTTTTTTTTTTAAAAGGTTTAGGAGGTACACATGCAGGTCTGTTACATGGATATATTGCATAATGGTGAGATTTGGGCTTCTAAGGTGCCCATCACCTGAATAGTGAACATTATACCCAGCAGGTATTTCTTCAACCCTCCCCCATCCAGCCCTCCCCCTTTTATGATTCCCCTGTGTCTATTATTACATTTCCATCTCCCCAGGACTTTGAAACATCACCTTTCTCATCCACCATTGTCCCATAGTGACTTGGATCTAGTTTTGAAGATGCTCTAGTCTGTCGCAGGGATCTCTCTGTTCCTGATGCAGTACCATACTATTTTGATTTCTGTAGGCTTACCCTGCATTTTATGATTAACTTCTCATAAATCTTTAGTCATTTTCATACACCTTTGCTGGTTCTATTATACTTGCCATCTGATGAAAGATCCCAAAGATCATCTATTAAACTCCATAGTCTCTAAGTGATTGTGAAGAAGAGGAGGTGAAGAACATACTCAAGCTCAAGGCAAACAAACTCTCCTTCCCACCCAAACTCCTAGCCTTCAACGCCTACCTGTTGTTTAACTGTACTCTAAACGACTTTGTGATAAGAAAGCTTGTGGACTGCTGAACTGAACAGTCATTTAAATCATTTAAGCCATATATGTTTATCTGTTTATTTGGTCTCTCTGATGTGACTGTTAAGTCTTGGAGGGCTGGGCTAGGGTTTGGACCAGTGGTTCTCAAACTGTGGTCCTGGACAAGCAGCAACACCTGGGAACTTATGGAAATGCAAATTCTAAGCCCCAACTAAGAATTAATAAATGGGAAACTCTGAAGATGGCGAGAAACCCTCCAGGTGCTTCTAGTGTATAATAAAGTGTGAAAAACCACTGATTTCGGGTCTGTACCACCCATCCAGAGCCAGGTGTATTACATGAGCTGGAAGTCTGTGGTCAGGGTCCTAAGATCTAATGTTAGTTTCAACACCAGCTAGCTGTGTGACCAAGGTAACACAGGGAAGTACAGGCATGCCACAGCTTATCACACTTGCCTTTATGCACTCTGCAAATATTGCATTTTTTACAAATTGAAGGTTTGCGGCAACCCTTTGTTAAATAAGTCTATTAGTGCTGTTTTTCCAACAGGATGTGTTCACTTCACGTCTCTGTGTCACATTTTGCCAATTCTTGAACTCTTTCAGACCTTTTCATTGATATTATATCTGTTATGGTGATTTGTGACCAGCAATCTTTGATGTTACTATTGTAGTTGTTTCCGGGAGCCACAAAATCTGCCCATATAAGATGGCAAATATAATTGATAAATGTGTGCGTTTTGACTGCTCCACAGACCAGCCGTTCCCCATCTCGCTCCCATCTCCTCAGGCCTGCCTATTCCCTGAGACACAACAAGATCAAAATGAGGCCGATTAAAAACCCTCCAGTGGCCTCCTCGTGTTCAAGTGAAAGGAAGAGTTGCACTTCTCCTACTTTAAAACCTAGAAATGATTAAGCTTAGTGAAGAAGGAATGTCAAAAGCCGTGATAGACCAAAAGCTAGGCCTCTTATGCCAAAGAGCTAAGTTTTGAATGCAATGGAAAAGTTCTTAAAAGAAATTTAAAATGCTACTCCAGGGAACACACAAATGATGAGAAAGCAAAACAGCCTTATGGCTGATACAGAGAAAGTGTGAGGGGTCTGCATAGAAAGGCAAACCAGCCACAACATTCCTTCAAGGCAAAGCCTAATCCAGGGCAAGTCCCCAACTCTCTTCAAATCTATGAAGGCTGAAAGAGGTGAAAGAGCTGCAGAAGAAAAATTTGAAGCTAGCAGAGGTTGGTTCACGAGGCTTACAGAAAGAAGCTATCTCTGTAACATAAAAGCGTAAGGTGAAGCAGCAAATCCTGATGGAGAAGCTGCAGCAAGTTATCCAGAAGGTCTAGCTATGATCATTGATGAAGGTGGCTACACAAAACAATAGATTTTCAGTGTAGATGAAACAGCCTTCTATTGGAAGAAGATGCCATCTAAGACCTTCCTAACTAGAGAGGAGAAATCAATGTCTGACTTCAAAGCTTCAAAGGACCAGCTGACTCTCTTGTTAGGGACTAATGTAGCTGATGACTTTAAGTCAAGTCCAACTCTCACTGACCATTCCAGAAATCTTAGGGCTCTTAAGAATTCGATTCTGCCTGTGCTCTATAAATAGAACAACAAAGCCTGAATGACAGCACATCTGTTTACAGCATGGTTGACTGAATATTTTAAGCCCACTGTTGAGAACAGTTGCTCAGAAAAAAATATGCCTTTCAAAATATTACTGCTCATTGACAATGCACCTGGTCACCCAAGAGCTCTGATGAAGATGTACAAGGAGATGAATGTGTTTTCATGCCTGTTAACACAGCATCCATTCTGCAGCCCATGGATCAAGCAGTCATTTTGACTTTCAAGTCTATTATTTAAGAACTACAGCTCGTAAGACTACAGCTGCTATAGTGATTCTTCTGAAGGATCTGAGCAAGGCGAATAAAAAACCCTCTGGAAAAGATTCACCATTCTAGATGCCATTAAGAACATTTGTGATTCGTGGGAGAAGGTCAAAATATCAACATTAGCAGGAATTTGGAAGAAACTGATTCCAACCACAGATGACTTCGAGGGGTTCAAGACTTCAGTGGAGGTAGGAACTGCAGATATGGTGGAAAGAGCAAGAGAAATAGAATTAGAAGGGGAGCCTAACGATGTGACTGAATTGCTGCAATCTCGTGATCAAACTTGATGGATGAGGATTTGCTTATTATAGGTAAGAAAAACAAAAGTGGTTTCTTGAGATGGAATGTACTCTTTGAAGATGCTGTGAACATTGTTGCACTGACAACAAAGGATTTAGAGTATTACATAAATGTTGTTGATAAAGCAGCAGCAGGGTTAGAGATGACTGACTCTAATTTTGAAAGAAATTCTACTGTGGGTAAAATGCTATCAAACAGCACTGCACGCTACAGAGAAAACTGCTGCAAAAGGCAGAATCAACTGATGGGGCAAGCTTCATTGCTGTCTTATTTTTAGAAATTGCCACAGCTACCCCAACCTTCAGCAACTACCACAGATCAGTCAGCAGCCACCAACACCCAAGCAAGACCCTCTACCAGCAAAAAGGTTACAATCTGCTGAAGGCGCAAATGATCATTAACATTTATAGCAACAAAATTTTTATTTTATTCTATTTGTTGGAGATAGGGTCTCACTCGGTTACCCAGGCTAGAGTGGAGTGGCGCCATCTTGGCTCACTGCAACCTCTGCCCAGGCTCAAGTGATTTTCCCATCTCAGCCTCCCCAGTAGCCGGGACTACAGGCACATGCCACCACGCCTGGCTAATTGTGTGTGTGTGTGTGTGTGTGTGTGTGTGTGTGTGTGTGTGTGTGTATTTTTTGTACAGATGGGGTTTTGCCATGTTTACAGGCTGGTCTCAAACTCCTGAGCTCAAGTGATCCTCCTGACTCAGCCTCCCTAAATGCTGGGATTACAGGTAGCATGAATCACTGCACCCAGCCATATTTTTAAATTAAGGTATGCACATTGTTTTTTTTAAGACATAATGCAATTGCACACTTAATACACTACAGCATAGTGTAAACATAACTTTTACCCATACTGGAAAACCAAAATATGTGTGTGACTCGCTTTATTGCAATATTGCCTTTACTGCAGGGGTCTGAAACCAAACCCTCAATATCTCTGAGGTATGCCTGTCACTGAAACTTGTAGCATCCCCTTCCTCATGAGAACAATATGAATATTGGTGTCTGTCTCATAAATGATTTTAATAATTACTTAGAATATAATATTCCTGGCACATTGAAAATGTTTAGTTAATGTACCTAATATGATGATAATAAACTCGGAAGTTATTTTTATTTTGTTTCAGATAATTTACTCTGCTAAACCTGGATCCTTTCATATTGGATCTAAAAGAAATCAGGGAATGGGGTAGTACAATTAACATATTTTTCTGGTTGTGTTGACAGAGAAGTAAGGGGTGGAGACAGCAATCTCTGGCAGGATTTTGTGGAGTTGGAACCCATTTCTAAAATAGCTAAGAATTTCCTTTTCTAAGGATGCCTATTTTTTCCTTTGAAAATGAATTATGTAACAAAGACAATAATTAAAAGGCCCCAGGGTCAAAAGCTCTTCCCACAAATAACTGTCCACACACTATTAGTTCATTTCCTATACACTCCCCTGGCAAGGCCCAACAAAAGCTAAAAGAAGATGGATGGACTTTGTAGGGTGACCTGAGGGTCAACTGATTCAGGGAGCGGAACTCATCAATACAGACGGCAAATTCCATCACAGAATTCCATCCACTATTAGTAGCATGTATTAGGTTGGTAAAAAAGTAACTGTGACTTTTGCCCTTACTTTTAATGGCAAAAAACTGTAATTACTTTTGCACCAACCAATACAAACCTTTCCTGTTTCAAGCATCCAACTGTGCCTCGAAAAGTCAAGTATAGCATATTTCTCACAAAGCTGCCCCAAAGTCAAGGCCCAGCCCTTTCTAGCCACAGTGGTTTTACAAATAACACATTTAGAACACAAATACCTAATGCATGCGGGGCTTCAAACCTAGATGATAGGTTGATGGGTGCTGCAAACCATCATGGCACATGTATACCTATGTAACAAACCTGCACATTCTACACATATATTCCAGAACTTAAAGTATAATAAATTAAAAAAAATATATAAAACTGCATATGCTTTATTACCAAAACTATTATGGCAGATTAAATGGTACCCTTTCAAAAGATATGTCTACCTCTAAATGTGAACTTAGTTGGAAAAAGGATCTTTGCAGATGTAATTACAAATCTTAAGATGAGCTCATCCTGGGCTAGGGTAGTCCTAAATCCAATGATAGGTCCTTATAAGAGAAGGGAAGGGAAACAGAATACACATGGAGAATGGCATGTGATGATGCAGGCAGAGATGGAAGTGATGCATCCACAAGCCAAGAACACCAAGGATTGCCAGCAGCCACTAGAGGCTCGGAGAGAGGCACAGAACAGTCTCCCTCAGAGCCTCCAGGGGGAACCAACCCTGATGACACCTTGATTTTGGACTTCTGGCCTCCAGAAAAACAGACTAGAAGGAAATCACAGACTAGTGCTAAGTGTACTGGTGATTGGATTATAAAGTTGTGCTTGTTTTTTGCATAAATCGCTGGAGTTTGCTGCATTTCCCAAATTGTCTAAACTGCATATTTATCATCCAACAATTTGACCAAAATTATTTTAGAATAAGAAATACACCTGCCTTAAAAATGTTTTTATCAAGGAGATACAGAGGACTACTAGAGGGTAGAGGAGAAAAAGGAGGGCAAGGGCTGAAAAACTACCTATTGGGTACTATACCCACTACCTGGATGATGGAATCATTTGTACCCCAAACTTCAGCATCATGCAACATATCCATGTAACAAATCTGCACATGTACCCTTCAATCTCAAAGAAAAGTTGAATTTTCTGGGGGAAAAAAAAAACAAACTTCTAAATAAAGACCCAAAACACTTCTAATATTAAACATTGAAATAAAATGGAAGCTATGCATACGTTTAAGAAAGGTTAATTAAAAACCAAGATAATTAAAGAAAGATAAGTATTTACCCAGTTTGTGGTGAGTCAGTTGAGTGATGGTGGTCATAATGATGAAGGGTTAAACCAAGGAATAAATGTTTGCAAATCAAACGTTGTAAGGAGCACCTCCTACCAACTCAAAGCTCAAAAACAATTTAAAAATACATGGCAGTCTTACAGGAAAAAAAATGCTGTTACACCAAAATTTTATTAAAAAAAAAAAAGTTCCATCTCCCAGAACCCAGGAAAACATATGTAATGTGTCCTTCTCTGTGGCTACAAACATGCCAAACCCAAAAATGAAGAACACTTTCCTCAATTATCTATTGTCTCCAAACTTTTGGCTTCATAAAGATGAGAGAAGCTTGTCATTGTGTTTCCAAACAACTCAATATGCTGCTGGAGGAGTTTCAAAGGGCAAGTCACCAAGGATGCAAATAACAGGGAGTACCCCTGGGTGCCTGACTGTGGAACAAAAGACTTCAGGAAATTATATTATCGGGGTAATTTCATAGTGTTGTTGAAGAAAGCAAACACCTGCATTCTTTTAATAAGTCCCCTGGAGGCCTAATTCCTCAGCACTCAAAGTAGGAGAACCCACTCTGGGTGTTATAGGTTCATATAATGAGCCGGTTTTTAAGAATTGTGAAAGCAGTTTCTGCATCACCAAGTAGTTTACCAAACATAAAAATCAAATAATGTGCTCATTAAACGCCTTCCAACAGTCAAATGTGCTTGTGTCTGTTTTGCCAATGTGACACCAAAGGTTGCTACATATATTCAAAAGCCTAGGTCCAAAGGCTGGATAACGACCATCTTGTTTATTTTTATGCTTGTTGATGTATAGTTGGCTGCTAAAAGGAGGTACTGTACATTCCCTCCCTTGACTGATCCCTTTTGTAGAGTTTTCCTCTAGGAAACTTTATGCAAATGGAATTTTTAAAGCTGCCCTCCCCCCACACAAACTCTCCCAGATAGCCCAATTTACACCAAAGTTTTTAACAAGCTGAATGGAGCCCCATTTAATGTAGTCAGATCTGATTAGAAAACTGCAAGTGGCCTCCTATAGAACTGGAAGTCACGTTGCATTCGATTCCATTTTTCTCAAGGTGGCACCTTTCGGACACCTCAGTAAGCTCAACCCCACAACCTCTAATTTGAAGGGGTTTCCCTTTTAAGACTCTTGCCCCAAATAAACCAGCTAGTCCAGGGTTCTTCAGACATTTTGTTCTGTTTTAGACACTAGTCAGATCTCATCCCCAGGCCATAGAGAATATAAAACTGTTTTCCCCAAGGTACAGGTTTATATTTAGACCAGAAGAATCAAATGCCAGAGCTAAACACACTCTGGGTTCAAGAGCTTGTAATCCGGAGCCTCAAAGACCTGACTTCAAATCCTGATTCCGTTACTTATTTACCAATGTGAATGAGTGCATGCTAGCTAACCTCCCTGCGTCCCCATATTTAAAAAGTGGAAGATAAAAGACACGTCTCAGGAAACTGTTTTGAGTATGAAATGAAGTGATTCCTGAAAGAAACCAAGCACACAGCAGGCCCTCAGTAATGTCTGCTCCTCCTTTACTGTATCTCCCAGAAAGGGAGGGCTTAGCTGCTGAGATGACTTGCTTAGCACAGCTGCCCCTGCCAGGTAGTGACTTTATGCCACCCCACCATTCATTTCATCCTTCCAGTCATGTACACTCACTCACTGGTTTCTTTCAAATCAGTAGTCACAAAATCTGATGTCTGCAGTGGCCAACCAGTAACCTAAATGAGCAAGGCAGGCCAGGTGTAAGACAATAGCGAATGGTGGAAACTGTGAAAAAGTTGAGCACATGTTTCATCTTAAAGGAAAAGAAGAAATATTAGACTAGGTTTGCCAGATATTGTCATCTTTCCAGAGAAAGCCCAAATCTGAATTTTTACACAATATCTTAAATGTTGGCCACTAATTTAAAATGTAAAGCCTGTGCAATGCTAACAAAATATACCTACAGGCCAGATCTAATCTCAGGAGTTTCCAGAGTGTGATCTCAGGTTCAAATTTTATATAAATATCCATGTTTCTCATGCTTCAGATGAGGGAGCTTCTACTTAGGGGCTTGTGATCATGTAAATGGAAATGTTTAATGTGGCACAACGGGAGTCAAAAAAACTCATACTTACTAAGCAGGCTAGGGGGAAACTGATTAAGTATTGCCTTGATGACGTGTGGTTTTCATCACGGACATGAATTTCCATTGTCCAGTTGGTGGGACGCAGTGTCTAAGAAAGGCCCCTTTTTATGTACTGACCCCAGGGGCAGAGTTTCAAAGTTATCTTTCTGTTATAGTTTACAAACTGTTTTTATAAATATCATATGCATAATTCACTTAGGCAAAACGATTGTGAGGTTGTAGGGTCCAATTCTATCAACCTCCATTTCACCTAAAGTGAGTGTGTAACATGCAATATGAATCTATTATTCCATCAGAAGTCTCATTCCTTTGGAACCTAAAGTCCTACACAAGGAGGCCCTCCATTCTATTTCTTCTAAGTTTAGCCATGAGACAAGAATCATCACTCCCATTCACCAAAAGAAAGGCTTTTACTCATGGCGGGTGATATGGTTTGGCTGTCTTCCCACCCAAATCTCATCTTGAATTCCCACATGTTGTGGGAGGGATATAGCGGGAGGTCATTGAACCATGGAGGCAGGTCTTTCCCAAGCTGTTCTGATGCTAATGAGTAAGTCTCATGAGATCTGATGGTTTAAAAAGGGAAGTTTCCCTGCACAAGCTCTCTTCTCTTGTCTGCTGCCATGTGAGATGTGCCTTTCACCTTCTGCCATGATTGTGAGTCTTCCCCAGCCATGTGGAGCTATAAGTCCATTAAACCTCTTTCTTTTGTAACTTGCCCAGTCTCGGTCCCAGTGCAGTGGCTCACATCTGGAATCCCAGCACTTTGGGAGGCCAAGGCACGCAGATCACTTGAGGTCAGGAGTTTGACACCAGCCTGGCCAGTATGGTGAAACTCCATCTCTACTAAAAATACAAAAATTAGCTGGGCATGGTGGCACACACCTGAAATCCCAGCTACTCAGGAAACTGAGGCAGAAGAATCGCTTGAACCCAGGAGGCAGAGGCTGCAGTGAGCTGAGATCATGCCACTGCACTCCAGCCTGGCTGATAGAGTGAGATTCAGTCAAAAAACAAACAAAAAAAAATTGTTTGTCTCTGGTATGTCTATATCAGCAGCATGAAAATGGACTAATACAGTAAATTGGTACCAGTAGAGTGGGACACTGCTGAAAAGATACCTGAAAATGTGGAAGCAACTTTGGAACTGGGTCACAGGCAGAGGTTGGAACGTTTGGAGGAAGGCAGGAAAATGTGGGAAAGTTTGAAATTTCCTAGTGACTTGTTGAATGGCTTTGCCCAAAATGCTGACAGCGATATGGACAACAAGGTCTAGGCTGAGGTGGTCTCAGATGGAAATGAGGAACTTCTTGGGAACTGGAGCAAAGGTGACTCTTAGCAAAGAGACTAGAGGCATTTTGCCTCTGCCCTAGAGATCTGTGGAACTTTGAACTTCAGAGAGATGATTTAGGGTATCTGCAAGAAGAAATTTCTAAGTAGCAAAGCATTCAAGAGGCAACTTGGGTGCTGTTAAAGGCATTCAGTTTTAAAGGGAAATACAGCATAAAAGGAAAATTTGCCGCCTGACAATGCACTAAAAAAGAAAATCCCATTTTCTGAGGAGAAATTCAAGGTGGCTGCAGAAATTTGCATAAGTAATGAGGAGCTGAAAGTTAATCAGCAAGACGAACAGGCATGTCAGAGCCCCTCCCATTACAGGTCCAGAGGTTTTGGAAGAAAAAATGGGTTTGTGGGCTGGGCCCAGAGTTTCCATACTATGTGCAGTCCAGGGACTTGGTGCCCTGTGTCCCAGCTGCTCCAGCCATGACTAAAAGGGGCTTAGGTACAGTCTGGACTGTGGCTTCAGACACTGGAAACCCCAAGCCTTGGCAGCTTTCACATAGTGTTCACCCTGTGGGTACGCAGAAGTCAAAAACTGAAGTTTGGGAACTTCTGCCTAGATTTCAGAGGATATAATGAAAATGGCTGAGTGCCAGGACAGAGGTTTGCTTCAGGGACAGGGTTCTTATGGAAAACCCCTGTTGGGGCAACGTGGGAAGAAAATGGGGGGTTTGAGCCTCCACAGAAAGTCCCTACTGGGGCACTGCCTATTGGAACTGTGAGAAGAGGGCTGCCTTCCTCCAAACCCCAGAATGGAAGATCCCATGATAGCTCGCACTGTGTGCCTGGAAAAGGTGCAGACACTCAACACTAGTCTGACAAAGCAGCCAGGAAGGGGGCTATACACTGCAAAGCTAATGAGGCGGAGCTGCCCAAGGCCATGGGAGCCTACCTCTTGCATCAGCATGACCCGGATGTGGGACACAAAGTCAAAGGAGATCATTTCGGAGCTTTTTTTTTTTTTTTTTTGAGACGGAGTCTTGCTCTGTCTCCCAGGCTGGAGTGCAGTGGCGAAATCTCGGCTCACTGCAAGCTCCGCCTCCCGGGTTCACGCCATTCTCCTGCCTCAGCCTCTCCGAGTAGCTGGGACTACAGGCGCCCGCCACCACGCCCGGCTAATTTTTTGTATTTTTAGTAGAGACAGGGTTTCACCATGGTCTCGATCTCCTGACCTCGTGATCCACCCGCCTAGGCCTCCCAAAGTGCTGGGATTACAAGCGTGAGCCACCACGCCCGGCCCATTTTGGGGCTTTAAAATTTTACTGCCCCACTGGATTTGGGACTTGCATGGGGCCTACAGCCCCTTCGTTTTGGCCAATTTCTCCCATTTGGAATGGATTTATTTACCCAATGCCTGTACACCCATTGTATCTAGGAAGTAACTAAGCTGCTTTTGATTTTACAGGTTCATAGGCAGAAGGGACTTGCCTTGTCTTGGATGAGACTTTGGACTGTGGACTTTTGAGTTAATGCTGAAATGAGTTAAGACTTTGAGGAACCGGCCAGGCGCGGTGGCTCACGCCTGTAATCCCAGCACTTTGGGAGGCTGAGGCGGGTGGATCATGAAGTCAGGAGATTGAGACCATCCTGGCTAACATGGTGAAATCCCCTCTCTACTAAAAATACAAAAAATTAGCCGGGCGTGGTGGCGGGCGCCTGTAGTCCCAGCTGCTCAGGAGGCTGAGGCAGGAGGATGGCGTGAACCAGGGAGGTGGAGCTTGCAGTGAGCCGAGATCGTGCCACTGTACTCCGGCCTGGGTGACAGAGTGAGACTCTGTCTCAAAAAAAAAAAAAAAAAGACTTTGGGGAACTGTTGGGAAGGCATGATTGGTTTTGAAATGTGAGGACATGAGATTTGGGAGGGGCCAGGGGTAGAACGATATGGTTTGGCTATGTCCCCACCCAAATCTCATCTTGAATTCCCATGTATTGTGGAAGGGACTCAGTGGGAGGTAACTGAATCATGGTGGCAGGTCTTTCCTGTGCTTTTCTCTTTATTATTATTATTTAGTTTTATTTTTTTGAGATAGTGTCTCGCTCTCTTGCCCAGGCTGGAGTGCAATGGCATGATCTCAGCTCACTGCAACCTCCACCTGCCAGGTTCAAGCGGTTCTCTTGCCTCAGCCTTCTGAGTAGTTGGGACTGCAGGTGCATGCTACCATGCCTGGCTCGTTTTTGTATTTTTAGTAGAGACGGGGTTTCACCATGTTGGTCAGGCTGGTATCGAACTCCTGACCTCGTGATCCACTCGCCTCAGCCTCCCAAAGTGCTGGGATTACAGGCATGAGCCACTTCTGTTCTCATAATAGTGAATAAGTCTCACAAGATCTGATGGTTTAAAAAGGGAAGTTTCCCTGCACAAGCTCTCTTCTCTTGCCTGCCACCATGTGAGACATGACTTTCACCTTCTGCCATGATTGTGAAGCTTCCCCAGTCACACAGAACTGTAAGTCCATTAAACCTTTCTTTTGTTAGTTGCCTAGTCTGGTGTATGTCTTTATTAGCAGTGTAAAAATGGACTAATACAGTGGGGAAGTAACTTGTTATAGATTATATAACCTACAATTTCCAGGCCCTTGAACCCAGATATTCTTCCTCCTCATATACCCTGTCTTTATTAAACCCTATTGAAACCACAAACATATATCAAGCCCAGGTTACAGGCCATGAACAGTGGGAGGCACGTTACATGCATTCCCCCACCACAACCTCACGAGACAAATAGTAGTATCCCTATTTTTCTGATGAGAAAAATCAAGGCTCAAAAATATTAAGTCACTTGCCCAAGGCCATTCAGCTAGTGAGAGACAAAGCCAAATCTGCAATTCCAGCAATGTCTTCAAAGCCAGTCCCTTTAACCACTCAGCTATAATCCTTTCATATAAACCCTTACAAGCTTCATAGAAGTTTCTGAGACACTGGCTAGAAATATACATTTCCCCTGGAGATCGTTCCCCATGACTCTCCCATACACAGGCCGGTTCAATCCCTTTGATCTCAAAAAGCTCAAGATCTGGAAGTCATTCCCACTAGGGAATGCTTCCTCTCTCCATAGGGAAATCCCTCTGGGGTACTCATTAATCACATGGTTAAAGGACAACCTTTGAGTTTTTTGAACCAAGAAACCACAAAATAACAAATTTATTAGGCTCTCACTCATCCCAACAACCTTAAACTAAAGAGGCATTAGGAGGAATGACAACCTTTCAACAGAATGTGCGTATCGCGTTCATGGTTAAAAACAAATAAAATTTATTTTGAACAAAAGATGACTGACATCAATGCTCTGTGTTTTCTTAGTAGTCATCAAGCACAAATTGTCACTCGGGGTGATTAAACAAGGATTAATTACCAGGTTGCCATACAAGTTGAGATGTTTCAAAGTTTCAGCCCAAAGAGCACATAAATGTACTCAAATTTTTAAAAGAATGGGGGTGCAAATTGGCACCATCTTTTCGGAGGACAATTTGGCAAGAGCGCTTAAAATTTTAAATGTTAGCCTCCTTTCACCTAGTAATTCCAATTATACCACAGAAGCATAAAATTGAGTAAAAACACACAGGCATGTTGTAGCATGAGAAAAGCTATCATTATATGATATATAATTAGGAACAATGGAAAACAACCAAAGTGGTCATGAAGGGAGAAATTTTGATTCAATCATAATCCATATAATGGATTCTGAAAACTAATAAATACATTAGATGTTTTTGGCTTTTATATACTGACACGGAAAAATGTCGGGAAAGTATTTCTAAGTATGAAAAAAAGTAAGCTATAAAAGAAAATATGTAGAATGTGTATTTTCTGTTAAAGCAATATTAATAAATAATCTGAATGAACCTAAGGAAATAATATCAGACTATAAACAACATATATCTTTAGCTTAGGGGTGAGCAAACTGATTCTGTATAGAGCCAGATAGTAAATACTTTCAGTTTTGCAGGCCATAAGGGCTGTCTCAACTACTCTGCTACTGCAAAAGCAGCCTCAGATGTTACTAAATGAACAGGCATGGCTGTGTTCCAATGAAACTTTATTTATGGACTCTGAAATTGAAATTTTGTGTCATTTTTACATGCTACAAAAATGTTACTCTTCTTTTGATTTTTTTTCAACGATTTAAAAATGTGAAAACCATTCTTAGCTAGCAGGCCATACAAAACAGGTAGCAGGCTAATTTTGTCCCACAGGCTACAGCTTGCCAACCCCTGGTCTAGAAGGTATGAAAAAGAAGGGGTTTCCCCTCTATGATATGTATTTTTTAATGTGTGCACATGTGTGAGATATTTTAATATCTTTTAAAATAGTTATGTCTATTTCCAAAAACAGGTAATAATACAGATATACTGGCATAAACTGATATATTTCCTGTAGAGAAAAAAACCCTGTAAGGTATTGCAACTTCTATCAGGGGTATTATTAAATGCCAATGACATAAAGTGAGCCAACCTGCAACCTTCTTATCAGCTAAGTATCCTTCCCTGCCTTGATGTTAGGCATAACTCAATCTACGCTTCCCCCAACCCCCACCCCCCAAAAAGCCTTTCCTTGTTTTCCCATTTCCTGGCATGTCAGTGACTGAGGCAGAGTGCTTTTCCTCTCCAAGCAAAATAATCAGTGGGAACCCATTTCTTAGCCCAATTACAATCCATTAAAGGAAACCAGGCTGGCATCACCCGGAATTGCTGCCTCAGTCATCAATCAACACAATCGCCCAGGCAACTAAGGAGGGAGGCTTTTCAAGGCGCAGTCTTGACTAGCCCAGTGAGTGCTGCCTCTGGAGCAACTGCATCCCGGCCAAAGCATCCCGGCTGGAAAGGCAGCCGTTGTCTGGAGACAAACAGCTCTGCATAATTATAACGATCTCACAACACTCCCCCTGCACTGGGCATTCCACGTCAGTTGCCCATGAAAGTGGGACTCCAGGAGGCTTGTTAGGAAAGCCCGTCTTTTAATGCTCAAGTTGAATCTACATTTATCAGCAAAGCTGAAACGTTAAAGGGATTACAAGGGGCTTAGAATCCACTGGAGGTTCATTGATCTTGTCTTGCAAGCCTCATCTCCACATGCCCTTTAGAAAACGCTTTGGTCTGTTCCCTAGCTCTTTGGTTGCCTTTGATTTTACCATCATCTAAGTTGGAGGGGGTCTTTCCTCTAGCCCTGATTCCAAAAGATTCTCAGATCCCTTTATTCTAAACTAAGAGAAGCTATTTGCATGTTCCCCTAGATAGTGATATAGACCAGGGGTCAGCAAATATTTTCTGTAAAGATCCAGATACTAAATATTTTAGGTTTTCTGGGCTATACAATCTCGGCTGCAGCTACTCAAGTCTGCCACTGTAGCACAAAAACCTGCTCATTCAGGATTTGCAAGCTCCAGTCACTTCCAGTCCCTGATAGGTAACCTAAATATCTGAGCCACAGATAAGATGTAAGCAAATGAGTATGACTTTGTTCGGATAACACTTTTTTCCGGGTACCAAAATCTGAATTTCATGTAATTTTCATATGTTGTGAAATGTTATATTCTTTTGACTTTTTCCCCAACCATCTAAAAATGTAACTCATGAGCCATACAAAACAGGAAAAGGGTCACATTTGGCCAGCAGGCTGTATTTTACTGACGCCAATCTAGACCTTTGCTATTCAAAGTGTGGTCCCTCAACCAGCTTCACAGCATCATCTTAAAGCTTGGTAGAAATGTAAAATCTCGGGCCCCACCTCAAATCTATAGAATCAGAATCTGAATTCTGAACAAGAGCCCAGTAATTTGTATGCAAGTTTGAGAAGTCCCGGCCCAGAACACAGACTTTTGAAGTCAGATGGGGACAAAATACCATTAAGTAGTTGGCTGTGTAACCATAGGCAAATTACTTAACTCCTCTGAGACTCAGTTTCCTTACCTGTTAAAATGCATGTAAATAACTGCACTTACCTTCTAGGGCTGTCATAAATGATAAGGTAGAAAAGATGTAAAACACTTTCCTGGCATTGTCAAGCTTTAAAATGGCAGCTGATAGAGAAGCTTACTTTCTCTTTGCGGGAGATGAGACTGCTCATTCAGGATTTGCAAGCTTCAATCACTTCCAGTCCCTGACAGGTAACTTAAATATTTGAAGAGTTCCCTGAACTCAACTAGATTGCTGGAGAGGATGGTGAACTGAGGTGACGCCCATCTAAGGGGCAGCTACTCAGCTCCTGCCAGATACTGTCGGAAAGCAGGAAAGTAGCCCTGATGTTACCTGATCTTTGGATTTTTCAACAGAAGCCGGAAACCCGGGCTTATGTTAGAAAAAGCCTCCTTATTTAATATGTTGTATGGTTCAAACAAAACCTATCTGCAAGCTGGATTTGACTCAAGGGCTACCAGTTTGTGAGCACTGCTTTAGGGCAAGTAACAAGAGGCAGTGAATCACAAGAAAATGAGCCCAAGTTGGTTTTGGAGCCAAATCCCAGCAGCATTCTCCCTAGCCAGGTGACCTTGGGTTAAGTTACTTAACAACCCTCAGCCTCAGTTTTCTCACTAGGAAAATAATCACATCTACTTTATAGGGTTTAGTGAGGATTAAATTAAAATGTATGTAAAAGACGGAAGCATGATCCCGGACATAGCAGGCGCTCGTTCTTATTGCTGATGCTGTTTTGGTATTACCGTAATTATTACTATTATTATTCATCAGTTCTCGGCATGTAGATAAGCAAATCTTCACTGTAAAAACGGCTATTTTTCTCTCCCTGTTCAAACTGGTTGCAAACAAGCAGGGCCAATTAACCCCCACTCAGAAAGCTATCTCGTAGCAGGGTAAGCGAAGTGCTTAGTTATTAATGATTTTGTTCTGGCTGCAGTCCGTGAAGATACCTTAATCTTCCTTAATGAAAATTTCCTCAGCAGCCCAGCCCTGCAGAGTCTCCCCTAGGCCACCCTGAAGTGATGTTTCTTCCAGGATAGGTCACCTGCAGGGAGCACCCTGCAGTGGCCACCTTTGCTCCCCCAGCTGCCTTACATCAGGTGAAGGAGAAAGGTCCTGCTGACAATTGTGAGACCTTTGTACTCCAAGACCCATAAATACCTGTGTCTTAGAGGTTTTTGCTTTTTCGTTTTTGTTCTTTTTAGAAATTCTAAAAAACCCCACATTTGCAACCTAAAGGTGTGAGTGGCACAAAAATGGGAAGAGTAAATGATCACTCGGGAAAATCCCCATAAAATATACAAGACTTCAACAGGACCGTGGGCATCTTTCCTGACAGAGAGGAAGACTCGACGTAGGAAAAGCAATTTGCCATACACAGCGCTGGGTGTTTTAACTCAGTGCTTCTCAATCTTTAATGCGTACAAGAAGCAGCCAGGGATCTCGTTCAAGCTCAGGTTTGGACTGAGGAGGTCTGGGGCAGGGCCAGACACTTTGCATTTCTAACAATCTCCCACGAGATGGTGATGTTGCCGGTACCTGCCCCAGGTGCGAATGAGCACGATCCTCTTCCCTTGCTTCATTTAGGTCTCTGCTCAGATGTCACCTTCTCAGAGAATCCTTTCCTGACTACTTTATCTAAAATGTGATTCGTGGAATAAGGTCAGGAATGTTGTTTTGTTCTTTGCTGTGTCACCAGAGCACCTGGCGCAGAGCAAGCCCTCAAATATTTGTTCATTAGAGAGCTACCAATTTGACAGGTGAGGAAAATGGAACTCAGGGAACCTAAGTCATTTGCTCAAGGTCACACAGCTTGCTAAAGCCATTGCAAATGCCAGCCCTGCTCTATCTGAACTTCAAAGCCCCACCATGTCAGAGGGAAGCAAAGTTTGTTTACAACGTACTTCCTCCCTAGAACTTTACTGCCGTCATGCCGGGAGGCAGGAACACAATTCTATCCTGTTTTTAAGGGATGCCTGCTGTGTGGACAAAGCACTGGAAGGGGACCAGAGAGGCCAGTGAAGGGGATGATGCGGTGAACAAGGGCAACAAGTGATCATCTTAGGGTTCCTTGGTATTTGGGGTGAGAACAGTTCCGTTCTCCCTGGGTCAGACCAAAGGCAGCACTCGGCCTCTGTGTCAGGCCCGCCTTTTCTTCCCACCCAGGCACAACTCTGTCTCCCAGGGGCTCATGCCTGCCCCAGTGAGAGGGGTGTAAAGTGGGTTTCAAACTGCCAAAAAGAAGACCGTGCTGTGTAACCCAGAAATAGTTATCTTTATTCTCCAAAAGGTCACCCAAAAGTATGCCCATGGGGAAAAGGAGGGGATAAGACCAAGGAGCTGCTGCCTTTCCAGCAACGGGTGGAAGTGCCATAAAAACCCTATTCATGGAGCCAAAGTGGTCTTTCTGCTGGGGTGGGGCAATTGCTTCAGCATGAAAATCTGTAAAGCCTGTTGAAAGGGTCTCTTTCCAAAAGAATAGTTCCATAATGGGCTGAAAATAAAACACTTGTTTTCCCTTTGCAAAATCAGCTAGATTAAAACAGCTTAAAATTATTCCAAAGGCTGTGATCATGAAGGTCTAGAGTGGCCCTGGACCCCTAGGATCCCCAGATACACTAGTTATGTCTCCTCCTGAGCAGTGGTTGAGGGGATGCTAAAAATCATTAACAAAATTAGCAAATATTTATCATATGCCTGGGACTGGACAAAGCATGTGTTTTTCAAGATCTCATTTAATCCCTACAATCATGCTCTGCATTAAATGCCATTATTATGCCCACTTAACAGTAGGGAAACTGGGAACTAGGGAGGGTAGTGACAGACAGGTGATCAGGGATCACACAGTGAAGGAGAGAAGTCAGGCTACACACCCACCCTGCGCCACTGCCCCAAAAAGCCCCTGTTCAGAAGTTGACCCAAGGGCTGCAGATAGGGGAGGAAAGGAAAGTTGGAAATCGCTTACTCTGCTGCTCATTACTCTGCCTCTCCCACCCCGACTAGAGCACAAGATGCATCAGAAAGGAAGCACTCAGTAGTTTTGTCATGCTGGATTTGGTTTACAAAATAAGGCTTCTACACCTATTCTCATTTTTTCACCCACGTTCATATTTGGGCCAAACAAGGGGCTGGGCTACAGCACATCTATTTGGGCTACCACATCGGTACTACTGATGAATGTCTATGTCTGCCAATTACATATTTATAAGGTCGCCTGCCTTGACTCTGACACAGAAGTTATTAAATGCTCGGGAGCCACAAGGGTTGAGCTCAGTGCCCTGAAACAAAGGCAAAGAGGCTGCCAGACCCATCTGAAGCAGGAACAAAAGCATTTAATTTCTGAAGGAGCTGGTTGGGAGCTTTCTTATAACTGGGTGCCCAGCACACATTACAAATGGGGAAAAGTAGAGATGCACTAATGCCGTGGGGGGGGGGGGGAGGCGGGGCGGAGGGCGGAGTGTGGAACCAAAGCAGACTTCTCTGCCTAGCATCCAGAAAAAGCCCTCTTCATAAGCAGCTTGAGTGGTGGAGAAAGGGGGAAAGATGCACTAATCCAAGAGAGAACGTGTTATGATATTGCACAATTTTCTCCTGTCACCAGTTTTTCCTTTTTATGAAGACGCCAGGGAGGATTCACCTCTTGCTTGAAATTAGCAAACTGACAGCTTGTAAGCCTGCACCCCAACTTTTCCCAACCAGAGCCCCAGCAGCCAGATGCATTGGGAGGGCACCCAGCTCCCTTGTCTCCCAAACGTAATCATTCCAATCCAAGCTGGGGCTGCCTGGAAGTCAACACTCAAGGCACATTTAATAAGAAACATCTGGCCACCGAAGAGGGTTGACACGGCGCAGGCGGGCAGCAATGGATTTGTGGTTGGGACCCAGAGTTACAGGCGCTGAATGAAAAACACAATTGGAAAACAGCAGCTAGTCCAGGGAATCCTACACACACAACGCTGTGGCACTTGGCAACCCTGCCATGCCCAGGGTGAATTGTTTTGGAGTGAGTTACCTAGACACATAGTGCCCGTGCTAGGGATCCACAGTTCTCACATCAGGGAAACGCAGCCTTGAGCCCTGCTCTCCTGCGTCTCCCAGTGTCTGGCCACCACTTCCACCTCCAATATTTGTAGCAGATGTAGCTCCGCTCTTAAAGAAACAGCCTTTGCATTCTTTCCATGTGACTTACAAGTGAGATTTAAGGCAGGGGGGAATAGATATATATATATGTATATTACATATTGCATATTTTTTCTTGCTGCAGTGTTGTGCATTTAAGGCTTCCTACCTCCATTTATGCAAGGCGAACCCAGGGCACTGGTCACCACAGGCGTTACATGGCTGGCCTCGCTCTATCCGCCCCAGTCCGGTCAACTTCAAAACAAAAAGACAACACACGCATGTCTCCACCACGGGGTCTCCCTCCACAGCCCCGCTCGTGTCCCTGGCAGGATGGCCTGCCCCTCCCACCCCACCTCCTGTGATTTGAGTCAACTGCTCCTCTTCTGTATGGGGGACACGGGGCGGGCCGCTGCCAGTGCCCCAGGGTGGTCTCCTGCCTGCTTGGGGAAGGGTGCGCGGACCCAGGCAGGCTGCCTCCGGCATGGGCACCACACCACCAAGAAATGGCCACGGCTGGGGCTTTGTCTCCCCAAGACACCTTGGTCACGGGTTTCTAAGAAACAAAAGCAAGACCCTTCAGTTCCCTGGAGTCCGCAAGAAGCGAGCATCGCGCGCCCGCCCTAGACTGGGCTGGTGCTCCCGGAAAGGGGGCAGCAGAGGACACCCCAAAAGACAGCCCTAAAGTACAAGTCCCCGCTAGAGCTCCAAGTGGCTGGACGCTGGAGCTTTGGTGCTAGGATTCCGATTTGCCTGGAGGGAGGGGGCTTTCCAGGGATCCCCCAGAGGGCCACGGTTCGGGTCTCACTGTCGCCCAGCGGGGGGGTTGGAACTTAACCCCTCCCGCGCCTTAGAGCGCTCTCTCGCGCCCTGGACGCGCCCCGCCCGCGGGGCCGGCTTACCTGGGGCCACAGGTGCGCAGCCGCGGGGCGCAGTGGGGCTGCGCGCGGGCGCTCGGGGCCGGCTGGAGGTGCCCGGCGATCGGCCCCGCTCGAGCGGGGGACACTCACCGAGCGGCTGGAGAGTCTTTTCCGGGAGCTCCGGCTGAACATGGCCGGACGCCTCCTGCTCGCAGCGCCGTCCGTCGGTCCGTCCGCGCCGCGGCCGGGAGGGCGGGTCGCCTGGGCGGGCACCCGCGGCGGCCGCTGGCCTGGCTGTCTCCGCCTTGCAGCCCCCGGCTCGCTCCGGAGCGCACGCCTACTCCTCCTCCCTTCCCTCTGCCTCTCCCTCCCCTCCCGCAGGTCCCTCCCTCTCTCCCGGCATCCCCCCGCCCTCCCGGGTTCGCCCCGCGGTCCACCCGCTCTTCCCATCCCTCCCCCGCACCCGGCTGGGGCCACTTTCTCCCTTTCCTTGGCTTCTAGGCCCACTGGGCACAACTCCAGGCGCTCACCTGGTCCCGCCCCCTAAGGCTCGTCCCTCACCCTTCTCCCCAGCCTAGGGGCAGGGACCGTTTCACATCCCCCTGCCTCTGTAGCTGGGGTAGGGGAGTGCAGATGGAAGGATGAGGGTTCAGTTTGTTTAAGATATAATTCACATACAGTAAATTCACCCTTTTTTAGTGCCCAGTTCTGCCAGTTTTGACAAATTCATACAGACCTGTAACCACCACCACAATCAAGGTACAGAACAGCCCTCTCACCCCCGAAAATGGATTATTTTAAAAGTTTGTACCATGCCTAGAATCTAGTGTTCATTAGGTGTTGGGAGAGGAAGAGGAAGTGGAGGAGGAGGAGGAATTATGCCCCTAATTGTACAATGCCTGGAATATAGTAGATGCTCATTAAGTAAGTGTTGATTCATTGCATTCAAGTTTTGAAGCCATTGCGCCTTTAGTGCCTTTTTTCCCATTACCTTTTCCATCACTTACTAGTTAGTGATCTCCCCAAATTAACCTCTTTGTGCTTCTGTCTCCTTATCAATAATAATTTTTTAAAATGATGTAACAAGAGTCCTTATCTCACACCATTGTTGAGAGAGCTGAATTGGGGCATGTATAGTTATTATAACAGGCACAAACTCAGGCTCATTAAAGATTAGCTGTCATGGCCTAGCATGGCTCACACCTGTAATCCCAACACCTTCAGAGGGGGAGTCAGGACAATCTCTTGAGGCCAGGAGCTCCAGACCAGCTTGGGCAATCTGACAAGACCCATCTCTATAAAAAGTAAAAAATTAGCCAGTCATGGTGGTGTGCACTTGTAGTCCTAGCTGCTTGGTAAGCTGAGGCAGGAGGATCGCTGGAGCTCAGGAGTTTGAAGTTACAGTGAGCTATGATGTCCCCACTGCACTCCAGCCTGGGTGTTAGAGCAAGACCCTGTCCTTATAAAATAAATAAAAATAAAGATTAGATGTCAAAGAGGGAAAAACGTAGTAAGTCTGAGAGGTTCAGGCCACATGCCCGCTTATCATTGATGTTTCTACTCAAATATCACCTTCCCTGAGAGAACCTTCCTCGCCCCGGCTGTAACATCTCTCGTACTAACATGATCTCACACACACTAATATAATGTGTAGCATGCGTTGAAGTGATCTTATTTGCTTATTTATTTGTCCTCCCCCAAACTCAAGTTGCACAACAGAAAGGACATTGTCTTCTTGGCTTCAGTTGCCCTAGAGCCTGTAACAATGCTTCCCTCTAGTAGGTTCTCTATAAATATTTATTGAAAGAAGACATTCTTCTCATTGACAAAAAAGAAAACTGTCCAAACAGTGTTTTACAGATGAGACACTGAACTTTGATGAAGAAAAGGTGTTTGCCTGGAGTGGCACAGCAAATGAGTGGCAAGGCCAAACCACCTACACCCCAAATTCAAAAGAATAGGGGGCCACAACTCAGACACACCCAGTGTATCAGTGTCAGCTGATTGTCCTCATGCCTAAACAGTAAAGTTCGGTTTGGTTTCTGGGCCAGAATTAGGGTGAGGCAAAGAAGGCCTTTACTTTGGGAGCAAAATGTACTGGGATGCTAAGAAACTCAGTAACCAAGATAAACCATGTTTTTATTCAATATTTTAAGAATCAGAGTTAACACCAAAAAGACTTCATGATGAACAGAATATCACTTTAAACAAAGAAAGGATTCTACCCTATACTTATATAACCCTGCCTCACTCACCTTACCTTAATCCTGGCCCTGGTAAAAATGTTCCAAAACTCAGGGACATTAAGGATAGAATTCCTTATATTGCTTTATCTAAGTTACTCACCACCAACTATCACCATTAGATGATATACCCCCAGAGGGTAAATGCCCCGGGTTTTCTATCTCTTCATTAGCCCAGGCTTAGCACAGCGTCTGGCTCATTTCAAATGCTCAACAAACGTTTGTTAAATAACTAAATCTAAGGCAGTAGATTAGGCAAGGGGAGGGGGAGGGGATGTTAGCAATCACAGCCCCAGGTTACAGTCAGTACCAGGGCTGGATGCTCACCTGGCTTTCTCAGCAGGGCACCACACCCCCAGCTCTGTACTGCATGTGGCCTTGTATCTGGAGGAAAATGCCAGGAGCTTAGGGAAGTGCTCATATTGTGATTGTGGATATCGCCTATTAGTATATTAATTATGAAAATTTTTAGCAAAGGTCAGTAACAAAATTAGTGCATTACAAGTTTCCAACAGATGGAGGGCGAATATCTTGAGGAAGTGTTGCCTTATTCAAATTCCCTCAAAGGAACTACAATAGCTAGGAGCAGGTGTCTTGCCTCAGGTGTGGCTGGTGGAGGGTGCAATGATAACAACATCATTGGGAGCATGTGTGGAGTGTTTCTGGCCTTTACCTTTTGTTGTGTGGTCACAGAGGAGATGCCAAGAAGATGTGAGTGGATTTAAATGTTGTATGAATAAGCCAGGTGCATGTGGCTCAATCCCAGCCCACAAACAGTGCTCCAAGGGTTTCTCCTGAGGCTTGCCATAAAAAGAACTCCCTCCTAAGCCCAGTTCCCACTGCTCTATTTCCTCTGAGTTTGAACCAGTATTCTATGGGCTTATTTACCCCTGAGGTTCATGTATGAGAGGTAGTATCTTCCTTATCTATTCAACAACCACTTTATCTTGCTTAGAAAGACGAAGTTTAGTAACCCAGGAAGGAAAAAAAACATTCCTGCTGTCAGCTGCAGGTGAATAGTAGACAATTTTCTTTTGCTTTATCACTGCATTTGCTGTTCATAGACATTTTTGATGTATGTTCTTTCTTCATCTCTCAAGGCAATACAGTTACTAAAGGAACTTGAAGAGATCCTCATACACAATTGTCAACGTGGGAAGACGCCTTTGCTATAATGTAAAGTGAAAAACAAAACCCGAATAGACTGTTTGCCTGTAATTGCTCCTAAAATATGCATCAAGAAACTGGAAAGAAATACACGACACGTTAAAATGTATTGATCATGAAATTATAAGGTTTTGTTTGCTTTCTGCCTCCTAAATCTATTTCCTATAATGAACCTCTGTTCATTTCATAACCAGAAATGTAAAAGTATTTATCTAAATTGAGAATTGTGCCCTTGTTGCCTGAGGTCTTCTGACATCAAATCTGGATCAGCTGCAGTGAGAAGCGCTGTGTCTCCCCTTCTCTTGACCTATATGTAGGTTCCTGTCTTGTGTATTTTGGCTTTTCTATTTTTTTTTTTTTTTTTTTTTTGTATAAATCTGTGACTTTTAAGCCAGGCAAAGCTTCTGGCCCACTGTTCTCACATACCTGCGGGAAACCTCAGCAATGTGTCCAAAAAGTACTTTCTAAACTAGGAAAGAAGACAGTAGCTCAGAGCAGCTTCACACATGTGCACACTTATTTCCGTGAACTACCAGAAACAACTCTGAATGTGGCAAAAGGGGTAAAATCTCCCTGAATAGTAGCCAACACTTCGCAGCTCTATCAAAGCATCCTCTGAGTCAGAAGTCTACAAATGGTAATTTAAAAAATAGTATTTAAAGCCATGGTAGTGGGGGAGTTCAGGATGACTGGAAAGATGGTTTTTTTCTTAGTGGTGGGTTTATAGAGGGGCTTTCCTCCTCCTTCCCAATGAGCACTCTTCTGTAGTCTATACATTTTCTTGTCTAGGCGTGAATCAGACATATGTCATCAGAAAGAATTAAATCAGGAGACACCTGGAATAAAGAGAGCAGTGCAGGTGGGCTACTTCACAGGATTTAAATAATCTTAAATGTATAAGTATATCTTAACATACTTAAAGCACAAATATCTGAAAAGATATAAAGCACTACACTAAACAGCATATATATTTCTCTTTGAAAAGCCTTGGAATTGTGTGGTGCCACGGGCTCAGCTTATCCTGAAAAGCAAGTTACAAAAAAAAAAAAAGGGAAACTGTAGTTTGAGGGACAGTCACGACTGTGTTGTTTCTAAGATGAAAAGCAAAATCACACGTAAATACCTAACATTAAAGGATCCATTCAGTAAAAATAAATAATGGTGCATCCTTCCAATGGCATTCTGCCCAGATGTTAAAAATGATGTAGGATATGAGAAAATTTGTGTGAATATTGCTCCACTTTAAAACCAGGCTACAAAATAACAATATGAATTTACATTTGCAAAATAGTTGGAGTAACTGTTACACTTTCAAAGATACACACATATTTGGAGGAAAGAAGTCCAGCGACTATAACAAAAAATGTTACTGGTTAGGATTGTTTTAGGGATTGAATTTCAAGTGATTTAATAGTTTCTCTTTTGCTTATCTAATTTTTTAAAACTGAATGTGTTTTCCTTTTATAATTAAAAGTGAAAATATAAAATAATTACTTGACTTTTTGAAGCTCTTGAAGACTAAGAGTTATCTTTAGATGATAAAATATAGGGGGCTTTTGTTACTTTTTCTTATCTATGTATTCTTAATTTCTATAGGAAGCAAGTATTGTTTTGAATTAAGAAACACTTTGAGGCCAGGCGCAGTGGCTCATGCTTGTAATCCCAGCACTTTGGGAGGTCGAGGCGTGTGGATCACGAGGTCAGGAAATCAAGACCACGGTGAAACCCCGTCTCTACTAAAAATACAAAAAATTAGCCGGGCGTGGTGGCGGGCGCCTGTAGTCCCAGCTACTCGGAGAGGCTGAGGCGGGAGAATGGCATGAACCCGGGAGGCCTGGGCGACAGAGCGAGACTTCGTCTCAAAAAAAAAAAAAAAAAAAAAAAAAAAAAAAAAAAAAAAAACACTTTGAAACTCGAAATATAAATGGGTTTCAAATATTCATAATTATCATGTATGACAAATACTAGTTTTCTTTAGAAAGAAAAAATTTCAAATTTTATTTCTTCGCAATTTTCTAGAGTTGTTTTCCCCATGAACATATGTGTCTTTTGTAATAATTAAAAAAAGTATATTTTTGGTGCAGCTCTTCTGTCACTCCCTTTAACCAGGGATTTGAGGACTTTTGAATACTGTGCTCCCTGTTTTCCCAATACTCCTAAACAAGCACAAATGTGCAAAGGTGACTTTTTGATAATCCCTTTCACTTGTGTCCCAGGCTACTATTTGCAGAATACATTCAGAAGTATTATATTGGGACTCCAAGACTCACAGTGAGGTCAGAAAAGGAAACAAACCCTCACTGAAGCTGTGTGACTTTCCCGACAGGTATGCTGGTAAGAGAAGGGGGTTTCAAGAGGAATGAAGCCTAGGTTTGTTGTCCCAAGTTTCATGATCCCTTCCCGTCTTTGGGGATAGCTTTCTATTAAGATGTTCTCTCTCTCTCACACAGACACACATGAAAACACACACAGGACTGCCCTGCTGTGCACCTTCTGGGTGCACCCAGTGCCCCTTCACACAAAAATGCATTTGAAGGACCAGCATGGGTCTGAGGTGACGGCGTATTTTGGGGGATTTGAGTGGACTTTCTCTTGCTGTTTTCCCCTTGACTGCATTTGTTTCCCCATAATCCCCAACCACTCTCTCCAGCTCACCTAGCAAAGCTACTCCTTTCCCTGAGCTCTCCTCCAGCCTTTGTATCATTTTTCTGCATTGGGCTGAGTTTGTCATAGCTTCCATCAATTGAATAGAAACCGTGAAAAGGGGAGCAGAGGCAGTTTCCACGCACACTATTACCCCTCTTTCGCTAGTCTATGCTTGAGCGTCATCGAGAAACCAAGGTTATTCGTTTGCCACACAGAGCTCATTTTTCTCCTCAATTCTAACTCAAAAATAAATTTTTTCTCTCTCTCTCTCTGACACACACAGAGAGAGCGAGAGAGAATGAGGGAGAGAGAGAGAGAGACATTTAATGGCCTCTGTCTCACTGAGATTCAGAATTACTGAGTGGTTCCCAAACTTTCTATGCTATACTGTCCAATAGTAGAATTTTGGAGCGTTCAATTGAAGAGATTAAAAGACTCAAAACAAGACCAAACAGGTCAGTAATGAGGACAAAGCAACTGCAACTATAATGTAGGACTTGTCCTTTTCACCTGGCCTTTATCGCTTAGACTCTTTAGAACAATGTCTCTCAAATTTGGCTGCATAGCAAGAATGACTTGGGAACTTCAAGAAAATTCTAATGCCCAGTTCACACCCCAGGCCAATTAAATCGGAATCTCAGGGGTACAGCCCAGCCATCAGCATTCTAAGAACTCCCCATGTGATTCCAGGCTGCAGTTGTGTGGCAGAACTGTGCATGACCTTTTAGGCAAAGGCTTTTCAGGGCCAGGTTCTTTGGCTGAGATTTGAATCTGCTATGCTTTCTTCTTCTTACCACAAGCTGTGTCCAGCTTGACACCCACTGGAATGACCTCATCAACAGTAACAGTTTATAACATCTATCTAAAGAGGGTGGGCCTGGGGTTCCGAAGGGCTTTGTGTTTGCTATGCCTGGGGGCAGGCAGCCCAGTGTGGAGCACTTAGGACAGGGCTAAACCCAGCTGTCTTGTAAAGGAATGAAAGAATGGGCGAGGGCTAAGGAGGGTGGCAGAGGAGAATCACCTTATTGGCTGTGCAGATAGGGATTCGGGGGAGAGATATGTCCAATGGGGACTGCTCAAACAAAATGTTGTCCAGTGCCTGAGCTGGCCCCACTGCAGGATGTAAGGAATCTTCTGTAAAACCATATTATTTTCAGATGCTTGACGTGCCTAGATCTTAGGGAATCCTGGAAGAGAGCCGAGATTTGTGTTGAGGCTGGCAAAGGGCCATGTCTGAGCTGGCGTCTGGTAACAAGAAGGAAGTCTACACCTGGGCTTCAAGAGGGTAAAGTCAATTACAACAAATTAATTATGCTCATTGGTGAGAATGTGTTGGAGCACTTGTGCTGGGCTCGTGGCACCCTGTAGAGATCCACTGGACTGAGGCCTGGTTAATGATACAGAAAAGGCTGGCTTCTGTACTCAAACGAACATCATTCGACAGCTTCTGATCACAGAGGACAACCAAACTGACAATGTTAATGAAATTATTAAAAAGTCTCCAGTTCCAAAAAATGGCATGGATTTCACTTCTCACATTTATCCTAGCTTCCCAACAGGCAAACAGTTTGCTTTAAAAGCCCAGAGCTAAGTGATTATTTTGGTTGAGGCAGAGTTTTCATGTTTTGGGAACAATTTGATCAAATGGTCTGATTTTTCAAGGTTTCAACCAATTGGCCTGTCTTACCTGCAATTTCCATGAAGCATTTCTTTTTCTTTCCTATCAGCCCCCTGAAAACCAAACCTGACATAATATCTTGATAAGGCCCCTTCCTGATTCTTTCCATCTGGGAAAGTTGTCTCATTTTTCTAGCCCAGCGGTTCTTAACCCTGGCTACACACTAGAATAATCTGGGGAGTTATTTTCTTTAATATGTCATGTCTGGCCCCATCCTAATCAATTAAATCAGTGTTCCTGGGACCAGACAATGGCTAGTTTTTTTAAAGCTCTCCAGGTGAATTTAAAGTCTAGTCAGGATTGAAAGCCTTGAATCCGTCTCTTTTCCCATGATTTCTTTACTCATCCTCCTAGATTTTCCTTCTCTGTGTTCGTGCTCCATTATCCTCATCCTACCTTTGTACCTGCCGTCTCACTATGCAAAGTAGACAGTCTATCTCTTTTGCATAGATAACAGGAGAAGGAGACAGATCAGGACAAGACCTTTAATTCTTTGCTTCTCAAAGGTGATGTCGGAGACCAGCAGTCATGTAATTATCTGCAAGTTCATTCAGACTGCATAATCCTCGTAACTCAGAATCTGCATTTAAACAAAACCCCTAAGCAATATGAATGCACACTGGAGTTTAAGAAGCACTGTTCCAATTAACCCATAACACATCCTCCTTAAAGGACCATCCTACAGCCCCTCTGTGATTTGCCAGAGTGGAACTATGTGGTTCAAAACCTCAGTCTCCCCAGGTATTGGCTCTGTATGAAGTCCTGTTTTAAATGCTTCTACAGACCACCATTCATTCTCACCTTGCTACAGCTCTGTGGGACTGGCTTACTATTATTCCTAACTGGAATAAAACAAGGTTCAGAGAAGTGAAGTGACTTGTCCAAGCTAGTGACGGATTCAGGATTTTAATACAGGTTCCATTTGATTCCAAAATTGGTTCTCTTTACAATAAAACAGATGTCACCGTGGTTCATCCAGAAACAGGTGAGCACAGAGTAGGTGAGATGGCTGGTGCAATCCTAGCTCTTCTTGCTTTGGACTGAAACTTGCAAGATGCTTTCTCTGCTGCTGCCTGAAACTTGCAAGACCCTTACTCTGCTGCTGGCAATGAAAGAGAGACCAATTGTCCTGCTCCAGCAGCAAGTCAGTATCTCACCTCGGAAATGACTAAAAAAAAAAAAAAAAGGGGTGTTCTCATCACCACTGAGAACTCCCCCAAGAGAGCACAGCCTGTTTGGCCTCTTGGCAGGACCCTTCTGGATATGTAGTTCATTTCCTCTTCAGCAGAGAATTCGGTCTCTTGAGTATTAAAACGTATGCTTTTCTTTTGTGTTCTTTTTTTGTGAGCCAAAAATCATCCAACCAGACAACCCTTTCTCTGTCATGTATGGGACATGTACAATTTTAAATGGTTGTACAAAAAAAATTGGAACTTCAGTTTAAATGGACTAAAACTTCCTACATAGCGTGCAGCTGGGGTCAGTATTGCCAAGATGTTAAGTGCCCATGAAGTCACCTCTTTTGTCTTTTAAACAGGATAATCAATGCGACAGACTAGGTTGAAAACTAGATCCAAGCAGAGGCCCCTCACATTCCTTGGGCATGTAAAATTGACAAGTAGTAGACTGAATTGTCATTTCTTCATAAAAGAGGTTGCCAGGATTTGGGTGTGTATGAGTCAGAGCAGCCCAGCTAGTCCAACAAACGGCAAGTCTCACAGGCCTATCAAAAGAGCTGTTTCATGCTTTTGCTCACATCACAGTCTGATGCAAGTGAGGCAGGGGAGGGGGTGAGAGGAGGGGAAGAGCGAGTGGGAAGGTAGTGCTATGCTCCGCCCAGACATTCAGGCCGATGATTCTTCTAAGGGCTGCATCTGCCATCTTCCAGAACTGCAATGTCCAATATGGCAGTGATGTCATATGTGATCATTTACATTTAAATGAATCAAAAGTAAAAATTCACTTTCTCAGTTGCATTAGCCATATTTCCAGTTCTCAAAAGCCACCTGTGACTAGATTCTGCTATACTGGATGCACAAAATAGAAGATTTCCATAATTCCAGAAAATTCTATTGGACCACTGCCTCTAAATTTCAGAGTGTCCCACTGGATTGTCTGAGTCTGACCTGCAGACAAGAAAAGAGAAGGTGAAGAGTCAGTGAGGAGTGGTGGACATATTTTCCCCAAATTTCATTGGCACAAGCTTGAGACGTGGCCTCCTTTACTGCAAGAGAACTGAGAAGCATCATCTAGCTTTGTGCCTAAGAAGAGGAGAAGCACGGACATGCATGAGCCCTTGGGCATCCCTGTCCCAGTGGCCTTACCAGAATTGCAATACTATCTCACACTGCATTCCTTGTATTCCTAGGAGAAGTGGCCAGGCTTCTAAAGAACATAACCTTATTTTGGATTAGGCCTCAGAGATATTAACTCTTGCTGTCGGTAAGGGTTGACTCAGATGCAGAAACTCTGACAATAGTTAAACCACTTCACTTGAAAGAGAAAGCCACATATGACATTCATCTCATCAATGGCAAAGTGTATGAAAAAGTGATTCTGTTTTTGTATTCTAAATCAAGAGCTGGCAAATTTTTCTGTACAGGGTCAGATAGGAAATATTTAAGGCTTTGTGGATCATACAGTCTTTATCGCAACAACTCAACTCTGCAATTGTAGTACAAAAGCGCCATAGATGAAGGAGAGTGACAGTGTTTCAATAAAGCTTGATTTACAAAAGCAGGCAGTAGGTCCAGTTTGGTCTAGCATAGCTTGCTGGCTCCTGCTCTAAGTCTTCACCAGGTCCCCTTCACTTCCTAGCAGACTCACCTTTCTCTTCTTCCTGTCCCCTCCAAAAAAGAATGGTAAAAAGAAAAATGGAAATGTTGGTATATGTAGAGAGCCAACATTTTGCAGTGCTAAGCACTTTACTCAAGTTCTCACGACCCCTTGAGTAAGATTTTTATGGTTGCCCATTTACAGATGAGGAAGCTGACACATAGAAATTAAGTCATCAGGTTTAGCTCATGAAGAGACTAAAATTCTAAGTGGGATGACATAATTCACTATAAGTCACTGGTGCATGAAGCAGTATTGTTTAATATCCCCCAACATGGTAATCAGGGAAGAACTTAGCCATAGACATTATCAGAGGGAGGGAACTAGAGTAGGGCATGGGGAAAAAAAATACATACCTGAGTTGGTAGTTGATGGGATTTGTTTGTGAACACCTATGACACCTGTTAGGGGTGGGGAGATGGCAAGAAGAATGAGGAGCAAATGTGTAAACCATGTAGGGGTCTGTGGTCTTGCAATGGCAGATGAGGAAGTCATTATTGTGATGAACACAAGGCTTTTTTTTTTTTTTTTTTTTTTTTTGAGATGGAGTCTCGCTCTGTCGCCCAGGCTGGAGTGCAGTGGCGAAATCTCGGCTCACTGCAAGCTCCGCCTCCCGGGTTCACACCATTCTCCTGCCTCAGCCTCTCCGAGTAGCTGGGACTACAGGCACCCGCCACCATGCCCGGCTAATTTTTTGTATTTTTAGTAGAGACGGGGTTTCACCGTGGTCTCGATCTCCTGACCTCGTGATTCACCCGCCCCGGCCTCCCAAAGTGCTGGGATTACAAGCGTGAGCCACTGCGCCCAGCCAAGACACAAGGCTTATTAATGTGCAACAGTGCCCAATTTTAACCCTTTCCTGTCATTTTCAATAAAGGGAATTTTGTCTTTGATATCTGCTTCTCCTTTCCCCAGTTTCTGGCTTAAAAACATGCAAAATCAGGATGTTGGGCAAAAAGAAACAGGCCCAGGTAGAACAGAAGAAAGGAGGAAAGATTTTTGTTTATTAGACATTTCGTGGGCTCTCCTTTGTTGTGAAAAGTCCGGGTAACGGGCAAGGCAGAGAGAGGGATGAAGGCAGTCAGAGAGGCAAAATCAACCTAAATACTGTATTGCTGAGAGAGAACAGAGGTCAAAGACAGAGAGCCTGAAAGGGCAAGTGGGCTGCTCTTGGAGATGTTTGGGTTTGGGGTGGCGAATGAGAAGCTCTGGTATAACTGAGAAAATCAAGAAAGAAAGAGAAAAGGATTTTGAGAAATGCTACCATGAGTTGTCAGTTGGGTCCCTTATAACATTCTCTGGGTATTGCAGGTAAAGTTTCCATTGTAATCATTTTCGCTTTGGAAGATGTGACTCTACGCAGAGATTGGACTACATGGGGCCTTGGGATTTATTTGGGTTACCCTAACGAAATGTCTCCATTTTTTGCTCCCTGAATTGGAGGAATCCAGATTATATGGAAAAAAAAAAAAGAATTGCAATAGGCACAGCAGTCCGAGAATGGAAAAGGCTAGCTCTTGAGGTAGAAAATTTTCCATCTCTACAAGTGTTCATGTAATCACCTATTGTGACATTGCGGAGGGAATGCAGGAGCCATAGGGAAGTGGGTTCCTCAACCTGGTTGAGCATCAAAAGAATCACAGCTTTCACAACCCATAGCCCCAGGCCCCTTCTATTTCTGTCATGTTGTGGAGAGCTGACCTTTTACAAAACTCTCCAGGGGATTCAGAGCTTTGGGAACCAATGATGCCAAGAGCTGGGCAACGTGATCTCTACTGCCGCTTCCAAGCCTGACAGCATTATCCTCCACGAACCTCTCCTTTGTAAAAGCATAACCTCACAGGATTATTTAGCCAAAGCACATTCTGTTAAAAGAGAAGTGTGCTTAAAGGATCTCTCAAATAAGTAAAGAGAAATAGAAGGAACAAAGTCACTGTGAAGTTACATCCTGCTTCTTTTTGGGTCTCCTTGGATGATATTTTAGACACATTAAACTAGTCCACTGATTTATTTATTTTAAGGGCTTTTTTTTTCCAGGTCTTTGGGGCTCCACCCTTTCTCTGCATTTACTCCTAAAAGTCCTTTAATGAGAAAATAGTGCCAGGTGGAAAAACAAAAATAGAGAAGAGGTTCTCAGGCCAGTCACAAAAATTATTCTAAAATCCAGGTAATTGTGGCTGAGAGCTGTGTCTGGAAAATGGTGAGTAAATTACATTTTTGTAAATGCAGCCCTATGTGGAAAGCTGTGAGGCAGCTCCTTATGAAAAAGGCTAAGTTAGAGGAAACTTTCTATAAACCGAGTGGTTATCAAGATTTTTATCTTTAAGGTTTTCCCCTGAATTGCAAAAGTAATATGTCTATTTTAGAAAATATGGGACACACACTTAGAAAAACAGAAGAAAAAAACTTAAAGTACACATAATTCCATCACTACAAGAAAACAATTTTAAATATTTTGGAGTATAGCCTTCCAGATGAACACATATATACACAAATATATACATATAAATATGCACATGTAATAAACCTTTTTCAAAAAATTGGGATCCAACTATACCTGTTTCTTTGCAACCTGCTTTTTCCCCCCACTTCATCTATCATGATTATTTCCTCACACCACAAATACTTTTCCACAGCAGTTTCCAAAGGCTGCATAAAATTCTACCCTATTAAACCCCATTGTTGGACACTGAGGCTGTTTCTAATTTTTGACATGATAAATAATGCTTCTCATCTGCATCAGTATTATTTTAGATGAAGACACGCGGATATACCCAGTGATGCCAAATAAAACAGTGCCATTGCTAAATGTGATCTCATGTTTTATGCATTCTAAAATATTGAAGCTGTGGTTTGGGAACTGGTTAACTGTGGCTCCAGTTCGCAAATATACCACTTCTTCTGGGGCTGAGCTGCGGCCAGCCAGGTCACCTAGGGGGGTGGGGGTCAGGAGATAAGCACCTCCCCTCAGGTGCTCCAATTCCCTGGGCTCAGGAAATCTCTCTGTGTCCTTCCAATAATAATATTCAAGGGAAAGAAATGAGGGAAAAAATTTGATGGCTTCTGTTTCGGGTTGAATTATGCCACCCACCTCCCTACCAAAATTCATATGTTCAAGTCCTAATCCCTGATATTTCAGAATGTGACTGTATCTGGAAATAGAATCTTTAAAGGGGTAAGTAAGATAAACATAGGTCATTCAGGTGGCTCCTTACCTAATATAACTGGTGTCCTTATAAGAAAAGATCAGGGGACACACACACACACACACACACACACACACGGAAGACCATATGAAGACACAGGGAGAAGACAGCCGTCTGCAAGCCAGGGGGAGAGGCCTCAGAAGAAACCAGCCTTGATCTTGGACTTCCAGCCTGCAGAATTAGGAGAAAACAAATGTCCGTTTTTTAAACCACCCAGTCTGTGGTACTCAGTTATGACAGCCCTAGCAAACTAAGACAGCTTCCTAACACATTTTCAGAGAAATGTTTCAGGTGAGTCAGAGTCCTAAGAGCAGGCAGCTGGAGAGTTAGAGTCAGAGAGATGGGACTTGAAACGGAGGGTCTAGGACTCAGGAGCTACCTGATCTTCAGCACGCCCCTGCATGCTGAAATTTTTGGCTACGTATTACATATTGGCTACATAGTCAATACAGCTAATATGTGGCCAAAAATTTTAGCATCCCAGCCTCAGCATCCTCATGTTTATGCTGGAGACCAAACTCTTGTGATAAATAACACCCACCGTATTAGTCCATTTTCAAGCTGCTGATAAAGAGATACGTGAGACTGGGAAGAAAAAGAGATTTAATGGACTCACAGTTCCACATATCTGGGGAGGCCTCACAATCATGGCAGAAGGCCAAAGGCACTTTGTACACGACATCGGCAAGAGACAATGAGAGCCAAGCCACAGCAGAAACCCCTTATAAAAACATCAGCTCTCATGAGACTTATTCACTTTCATGAGAATAGTATGTGAGAAACTGCCCCCATGATTCAATTATCTCCCACCAAGTCCCTCCCACAACATGTGGGGATTACGGGAGCTACAATTCAAGATGAGATTTGGGTCGGGACACAGCCAAACCATATTACCCACATTTTGGAGGATTCTGAGGATGCCAGACGTGAAAAGCGCGTGGCACAGTGCTTGGTATGTAGGAGGCACGGGATGAACTGTGTTAGCCAGTGGCCTGCACAAGCTTGTCTTCACCCTGTCAAATAAAGTGAGTCTCAATTAACCATATAATATGTAAAAAGATAATTACACATTTGGAACTTTTGCTTTAAGGCAGATTCACTTTGTTTAGCCCACACAGTGCTTCTTAAAAACACTTCAAATTATTTGTCAATATTTTAACAACAGCAGATTCTACACAAATTCTGGATTTCTGGCTATTTGAAAATCAACAGATCTGGAAGCTCTAGGCCCCCATACTCTGGCTCACTGTGGTTCCTGGGCAAGGGACGTAGCTGTGTCACCTGCTGGGCCACATAGCATTGAATCTGTAACCTAGACCCTAATGTATAAACTGATTTTTATAAATAAAAATGCATACATGCATACACACGGAGAATAAATGTATGTGTGTGTAGGCATGTGTGTGTGTGCGTATGTATTCCTTAAGTCCCATGTCTCTTCGCTTCATTATTTCAACATCTTTTCTTTTTAAAAAAATTCACTTTGATTCCAGATTCATGCCTTTGGTTTCTGATTCAACAAAACTGGTCTAAAAGCCGTGTTGCACCATACACCCTAGAAATGTGGATGAAACTACAGTTCCCCTAGTTTAACCTCTCATTTTACTCATGAGGCAATACAGCCAATATGTGGCCAACAATTTTACCCTTGAAAGGGGCCTCAGAAATTAGTAGTCTTTGTAAACCCCTCGTTGTTGCTAGAAACCTCATAGATTTAGGAAAGCTTTTCGTTATTTGATTCAATTTTTACCAAAAAAAAAACAACAACCCAGGACCAAAAACAAAAAACAAAGGAATTCAAACATTTAATTAGTCATGTTAATTTGTTTTCCTTTCCCTCCAAGCAATCTCCAGGCATTACTAAAATGCTCCCAGGTATTTCCCAAAACAGGTTTACCTCCACCCAGCCCTGTGAACCTCAGCATTGTCTTGTATCAGTCGCTAGGTAACTGAGGAAGATTTATGCACATCCATTGTTAATTTTAAAGACAATTTTCAGCTCTGCCATAAACATCACTAGAAGCAGACACCACACTTGCACTGAGACATTCCTCTAGCCTTCCCGAGCTGGGGCATTCCAGGGCATGTCTATAAAATCCAAAATATTCTGGTTAAAAAGAAAAAAAAAGGAAAATGCTGGTAAATTCCCAGCTGTCTGCAAAAACAGTTCAGCAAATTTGAGACATTTGGGCCCATCTCCAGTACCCTCTTGTGCCAAATCTATTATAAGTTTTATTCAAAGAGTATCATCTGCCCTCCCAGTTTGCCTGCATTTAATTGTGCATTTCAAGTTTGCCCCAAAATTTAATATTGTGCTTCTCTCCCCCATTCTTTCCAGCGGCACCAAAATTTAGTCCTTTGTATTCCAGAAGCTTCTGCACAGTTATTTCTCAACCCAGTGGTTTCATTACTTTTTAAAGGGTTCTTGTTAAGCACAACCATTTATACTGGTTTTGACCAAATGTATGGACTTTGTTGCCACTGTTTGGGTAAGTGATGGGGGGACCCAGTTTATATGATGGGCACCCAAATCAATGATTTATAGAGTGATCATAATTCTAATGACCCTTGGCTTGTGGGAAGCAGTTCATGTTTTACAACAAGCTTCCCAGGGCATTCTGTCATCAGATTCTCACCACAACCCCGTAAGAAGCATGTTGCGTGGCATCGTCATTCTAGCTTAGATGACTTCCTGACTTCAACACTGCTAGCTGGTGGTCTGGCCTTGCCTCCTCCTAACTCATCCTCTATACAGTCTCCAGAGAGGTTGTTCCAAATGGAAACCCAAGCATGCCAGTCTCCTACTTAAAATCAGCCTGATGTTTCACGGTTCACATTTGTAACATGGAAGATCACAGCCCCTGTGATCTAGCTAGACCCTGTCTACCTCTTCAGTCTCATCTCCCATCACTCTTCCCTCACATTTTGCATCCCGGCTGTGCTGCCTTTTATATAGTTCCCTGCACACCATGCTGTCTTCTTGTCCCTGGGTCTTTGTTCATATGGCTTCCTCTGCCGGAGATACCCCACCATCCAATTATTACACCAATGCCCAATACCAAAGCATTCTCTGACCCCATCTCTGCCTTACACCTGAAGAGTTAGATTCACTCCCCTGTACTTCCAGAATACTCAATGCATATCTCATCAGTGCATCTATGGAATTGCTTTATAATTATCTGTTCATCTGTCTGTCTTCTTCTAAACCTAAAACTAAATGTTTGAGTATTTTCCCAGCGAGTGCTTATACCATCTTCTTCCTCTGAGTATCTCCCAAGCCTAGCACAGTGCCCAGCACATCATGAGCATTAGTTTGTGGCAGGGATGGAGTAAAAGGGAAAGGGAGGGAGATCATAAGGAGGAGGCCGATAGCACCACTGGCCTGATTCCACAGATAAAGCAGCCCACTCTCCAAGAAATTCAGTGACCCAGGCAACACAATTAGCAAGTGGAATAGCCCCCATTTGAATGGGAGAAAGATCCTTAGAAATAAGTGAACACAGGCTGGGCACGATGGCTCACACCTGTACTCCCAGCACTTTGGGAGGCCGAGGCGGGTGGATCGCGAGATCAAGAGATCGAAACCATCCTGACCAACATGGTGAAACCCTGTCTCTACTAAAAATACAAAAAAAAAAAAAAAAAAAAAATTAGCTGGGTGTGGTGGCATGTGCCTGTAATCCCAGCTGCTCAGGAGGCTGAGGGAGGAGAATCACTTGAACCCGGCAAGGGGAGGTTGCAGCCAGCCGAGATGGCACCACTGCACTTCAGCCTGGCGACAGAGCAAGACTTTGTCTCAAAAAAAAAAAGAAATAAGTGAACACATCGTTTCATACAGTGGAGAGAGCTTCTGTTTGCATACCTGCAGGGATGGACTGATCACTGCCTCTCCAGGCAGCCATTTTCATGGCTGGTCAGCTAGGCTACGAAACAGTTCATTCTCTGGAGGTGCCAAAGCTAGTTTCCCAGTGATTCGCATCAGCTCGGTTTCACTTTTGTCTTCTGCTGTTAGACATTTCCTCTTGTCAGAGCAGAAACCTCAGACTTCATATTCTGTGGATAAATCATCCTCGAATTGCTCCCCCCTTCCTCAATCACCGTCAAAAAATGCAGAAATAACCAGATTCTTAACCTAAACACAAGCACTTTCCACGTACTATCTAATCCAAATATCCCAAAAACACAAGTTTAAAAACATGCTGGAGATCACACAGCTAAAAAGTCACAAATCAAGCCTAGACCACAAGGGGTCTAACTGCAAGTTCATGGACTTAACCACCTCACAATACTCTTGCCTGTCTGAGCCCTTTAGCTATTCAGCAGTGAAAAGCTAAGCAGATTAAAAGCACGTAATTCTCTCTCTCTTTCCGTGTCTCTCTCTCTTGCTCCCCTCCCCCCCTTCCTCCCTCTAATACTGGGTTTATGAAGACCTAGCAGACCTCTCTCCTCTGAGGATTAGTTTTCAAAATGAGTTTCTTTCTCATCCCCCTTCTCATCCCAAGCCCCATCTGAGGAAGAAAGATCGCTGGGCTGCTGGCTGTGCACATACTGTGTTATTCATGGGGTACGCACCAGGATGGGCCAGCTCATTAGGTTCAAAGCCTCAAATTAACTTTACATTACTGTCCCCGGAGGTGAAAGGTCATTTTTTATCTTCTTAGCCTTATCCACCACCGGGGATGAAATTGGATCTTTAGGAAGGAGGGGACCCCGCTCCCTATTGTACTGGCTGTTGATGCTTCTCTTCTTTGTTGTGAGTGAAATTGTACACACAGAGCTGAGATTAAAAACACACACACACACAAACACACACACACACAAACACACACACACACACACACAAACAAAAAAAACACCAGAGGTGGTTTTTGTTGTTCTTGTTTTGAGGCAGGGTCTCACTCTGTTGCCCAGGCTGGTGTGCAGTGGCATAATTATAGCTCACTGCAGCCTCATACACCCGGGCTC
This sequence comes from Nomascus leucogenys, assembly GCF_006542625.1. Taxonomy (NCBI): domain Eukaryota; kingdom Metazoa; phylum Chordata; class Mammalia; order Primates; family Hylobatidae; genus Nomascus; species Nomascus leucogenys. The sequence goes on along the minus strand of NC_044401.1, from coordinate 76,062,680 downwards.
AAGTGATCCTCCCACCTCAGCCTCCTGAACAGCTGGGACTAGAGGTGTGCACCACCACACCTGGCTAACTTTCAAACTTGTTGCAGGGATGGGGTTTCGCTATACCGCCCAGGCTGGTCTTAAACTCCTAGCCTCAAGCAATCCTGTTGCTTCTGCCTCCCAAAGTGTTGGGATTACACACTGAGCCATTGCATCTGGCTGGCATTTTTAAGTAGGAACATTTTGTAAATTTCGGAGCAGAGTAATGATTAAGAGGCTGGTACTGAGTGTGTTGAGAAAGCTAGAGACTGAAACTAACTGCTATTGCCAGGGTGAAGCTGATGGAAACTAGAAGGTGAGAGGCCCTCTTAAATCCTCCAACTTTGCCATCTCCCTCTGGTGCCTCCTAGTGGCAGAACCAAATGTGGCACCAGCTGGTCGGGAGAAATGGCAGCCCCAACCACTGTATCACAAAACAGTGGTTGGTGGGCCTGGGGTGAGGGACAACAGCTTAGTAATTAGTACTTGCAATCATGTCTATATCAAAGATGTGTCTTAATAACAATTAGGCTGGTTCATGGAGGCTCTGGTGGGTTTGGAGTGGCCCACGTTCATGGGACGTTCCAAGCATGGTCCAAATAACCTCCCAAATGATGACAGGAGCCACCCCCCACAGAGAGACGCTTGGTTTCCAGGTTGGGCTGCCCCAGTTAGACTGAGCTGGATCCAAATTGCAGGGTAGCCCTGGCTGGATCCAAATTGCATCGAGGAAGGGAAGAAAGCGGCATTGAACCCTGCCTGCTTGTATTCACAATAGCTATTGTCTCACCCACAACGGTGTAATCAGAGCGAACACACTGACCAGTGTTTGCTTTCCCCCTCCCCAGCCTTCTCCCAACATTTTCTCCAGCTCAGTGAAGAGGTTTGGCATTCAAATGAGGGGAAGTTTGTGTAGTACCGCAAGAGTGATGGGCGATCCCCGGGGAGTAGAGGAAACAGAACCTTTTCTTCACAGCTCCAAATGCTTCTACATGATGGATGTCCTGCAGAAGGACGAGTTGCCATGCAGCTTTGGAAGATGATACTGTCAGAAAGAGGCAGAATCTTGCCCTTTCCCAAAGCAATGCCCATCAAAAATGCCCCATGAATATCTTGGAGGCAAGTGGTATTCCTTAAAGACAGCAGCTGCCAAACAGCAGGAAAAAGGTCAAGGTAGAAAGGTAGGATTTGGGGGAAGAAAGCAAAATAGAGCCACTGCAGTTTTAAAAATCAGCTTAATTTTCAATGATATTCACCAGGAAGCTTAATAGACTTAATAGACTCTATAAAGCAGGGCAAAGGGGTTCCATTTATTACACGTCATGCTTTCAATTCAGGTCTGTTCTTTCTCAAGAACAGAGACTTGATGGGGCACCCACCCCACTAGAGATTAAAGCCCCAGAGTGCAGCTGAAGACCAGACCTGGCAAAGAAAGGACTGCTCTAAATCAGGACCCAGCAACCATTCTGCCCACAACTTTTCTGAGTTGAACTGGCCTTGCAGAGGAGGGCAGTGAGTTACCAAATAGCAGCTTGCCAGCCAAACAAGCCCACCTTACCCATTCTGGCCTGGAAATGGAAAGAAGTTAGAGATCAGGTCTTTCTGATTTTCGTGGGGCACCAATGGCTATGTATTGAACATCCCTAGCTGGCCAGCTGGTAACTGGTTCTTAGATCTGGTTTGAGCTCTGCCCTATACGGTTGGGTGTAGATGTGAAAAGGCTGGTTCCTGGCTTAATATCAGACACAGGTACCTGCAGTCCCTTCAAGGATGATGCAGTGAGAACCTGTCATTTTGACATCTCAACATTCTTTATACCATCTTCCGGTAAGAGCAGCACGAATTCCTGTGGGGAGCCATCTCTTCCTCAGTTTCAGCCCTGTAACTAAGTTTGGTGCATTGAAATGGATTTTAGGATTTTTAGTGAAACCATCAGGAAGAAAAGAAATCTTTTTTGGTGGCAATGGAAATAGTTTATGCATCACTCAACTATGGCCACAACAATGCTATATAAAGAGCCCTCATATAGCTCAGCCCCACATATCAGAAAGTGTTTATTATCATGCTAACAATTCCTCAGATTAGCTGGCATGCTTCTGCTTCCAGCTGCAAGCCTGTGTTCAACTGAAGCAGCTTCTCTCTAAATGTCTTTTTTTTTTTTTTTTTAAGAGGCTACCTGCAGCCTATCCTCATGGTAATTCTAGAAGCACAGGAGAAAGCGTATGGAAACAGGCAGTTCCTCTTGACACCTAGGCTCAGAACTGGCACGCTATCATTTACAACCGTGTTTCTTTGGCCAAAATAGAGCACATGGCTACATCCAACACCAGTGAGACGGCAAATGCACTCTACTGGTGGAAGAGACTACAAAGTCACTGGCAAACGGCAGACATGCAGGATGGGTGAGGAGTTGGGAAAAATCATGCATTCACCCCCACAGCGTAAGCTGCCTTTGCTGGTAGACATTTTGCTGTGGGATGGGAAAAGTCTCCCTGAATGAAGCCAACAGGAAGGAAAGCGGAGGCAAGAGATGGACACTGAGACTTGATAATAATCGTTCGAGTCCTTGAATCCTGCTATGTTCTGACTTTTCAATTAAATAATCAAGCCTGTTTCAACTAGTGTCTGTGACTTGCTACGAAAAGACACCTGACCCAACTGTATCAGTCAGGAAACAAGTAAGGCCTAGAGTGTCACGTCTGAGAGCCATGGCAGGATTCGAAGGGAAAGCAAGATAGAGAAGTGGGTCCTGCAGGAAGAGCCTAGAAAGGTGGCCAGAGGCAAATGGACGTGGGTTATGGAATGTAGCTGTGCAGGGTGCCCTTGGAAAGCCAGCCAACATGAAGGAAATATGGAAAAGACACTACATCATTTGAATACTCCGGATCAAAGGAATATAGGGGCTCTTGTTTCTCCAGCATCTAATAGATACAAACACCACCAGTGTAGTCCACACTGATGTAGCCTGTATTGCATAACCGCAAAGTCAGAGCATAAGTTCTGGAAAAGTGTCAAAGGACTTGCAGGAACATAAGTACTAGAACAAGTCCTTGATCTTGGGATTATTAAAAAAGAACCACAGGCTTGGCCCAGTGGCTCACACCTGTAATCCCAGCACTACGAGAGGCCGAGATGGGTGGATCACTAGACGTCAGGAATTTGAGACCATCCTGGCCAATGTGGAGAAACACTGTCTCCACTAAAAATAAAAATAAAAAAAAATTTAGCCGGGCAAGGTGGCATATGCCTGTAGTCCCAGCTACGCAGTAGGCTGAGGCAAGAGAACTGCTTGAACCTGGGTGGTGGAGGTTACGTGAGCCAACTCTGCGCCACTGCACTCCAGCCTGGGTGACAGAGCAAGACTCTGTCTCAAAAAGAAAAGAACCGGAGTTGGGTGTGGTTGGCTTATTCCTATAAAACCAGCATTTTGGGAGGCCGAGGCAGGAGGATCACTTGAGCTCAGGAGTTCGAGACCAGCCTGGGAACATAGAAAGACCTCGTCTCTACAAAATTACATATTAAAAAAATTAAGCTTGGCATGGTTGTGTGCACCTGCAGTCCTAGCTACTCAGGTGCCTGAGTTGCGAGAATCGCTTGAGCCTATGAGTTGGAGTCTGCAGTGAGATATGATAGTACCACCGCACTCTAGAATGAGAACTTGTCTCTAAATAAATAAATAAAAATAAAGAACCAAAGATTTCAGGGGAGCTGAGGAGACTTTTGGCTTAAGAGGAAGAATCTCTAGGACTCAAACATTTGAGTAGCCTTAGCAACAACATTCACTACAGCCGTTACCACGTATTAAGAACAAGCCACGTGCCAAGCACCAGCCTAAAGATTTGTCATATATGAAAGCATCCAATCCTGCCAATAAACCATAGAAGTAGGTATTTTATGTCCATTTTACAAACGAGAAAAATGAAGTCCGGGAAGTTTCAGACATGTAAGGGCCCTGAGCTGAACCTCTGTCCTGCCCCAAAGCCCTTGCAGTTAACACCAGGCTAGGAGCGTCCCTAATGGATGATTCTTTGTTCTGTCTGACCCTAGAGCTTGGCAGGGACCTTTTAATTAGTACTTCCTTCCTTTGCCCTTTTAATAGCCTCCTATTCTTTGAAATGTGGGCCCAGCATCAGACTGGAGAGAAAAATATCCTCTCTGTCAAAAACTTTTCTACAGTCTCATTGTAGAGAGCAGTTGTGGCTTCCCCTGCCTGGCACCCAGTCTCCCTTCTTCTGGTAAGAGCAGCCAGGTTTCCTTTGAAAAACCACTTCCCCCAACCTTCAGTCTAGGTGATGGATGTGGGGCTGACCCTGCAGAGCTGATTCTACACTCCTGCTTCTCACCCCAGGGGTAGGCATCTGGGCCAGAGTTGCTGATTAGTGCAGTCCATGACCTCAGACAGGCACAGTGTGGTGGGGTGGGGCCGTGTGTCCTCAGGGGCTCACCTTATTTCTGTGCCTCAGTCTCTTCACGTGGGCATATGGCGTGCCAGTCCAGTGGGAATCTTTGCTAGGATTTTGTTGGGAATACTGAGAAAGTGGTTCTCTCTCTTCCTCTCCCTGGTGGGGGTGGTGTGCTGTGGGGTATGGGGTTGGACCTCTTAGTGGAAGGAACATCTGATGAGTCCAGAGACAGATTTTTCTCAGCATTGTGTGAAGGCCTGGGCCTGGCTGTGCCTATGGTCACCACTTCCCTGGGCTTTTCAGTAGCATGCACCAGTCATTCCCTTTTGTAGGAAGATCAGGGTTTTTTTGTTTCATTTTGTTTTGTTTTGTTTTTGCTTTTGTTTTTGAGACGGAGTCTCGCACTGTCGGCTGGGCTGGAGTGCAGTGGCGTGAACTCGGCTCACTGCAACCTCTGCCTCCCAGGTTCAAGCAATTCTCCTCGCCTCGGCCTCCCAGTAGCTGGGATTACAGGCGCCTGCCACCACTCCTGGCTATTTTTTTTTTTTTTTTTTTGTATTTTTAGTAGAGACGGGATTTCACTATGCTGGCCAGGCTGGTCTCGAATTCCTGACCTCATGATCTGCCTGCCTTGGCCTCCCAAAGTGCTGGGATTATAGGTGTGAGCCACCGTGCTCGGCCGAAGATCAGTTTTAAATGGGGTCAGGACAGGGGCGGGGCAGCAGAGTAAAACAAGTGAGAATTGTTTGAATATCTTCAGACTTCAGCATCTTCGGGCTTTTCTCTCCTCTTCTAACCCATGAGACACATAAGTAGTAAACTAGGACATGGGAAGAGAAAAGGACAAACCTTTAAGGGGTAATTTTCCTCCTCCTTCTCTCCCTTTCATGCATCATGCAAAAGAACACAGCCACTGTGGTACTATACACACCTGGGCACGAAGCTCAGCTCAGCCACTCCCCAGTTATAAAAACATGGACAAAGGGACAATTTTTGTAAACCCCTGGGTCCCTGGGAAATAATAATATTAGCTTCGGTCTTATAAAATGGACATTTTTATAGATCAAAAAAGATGTTGAATATTGGCAATTTCACATCACCCTAACAGGGCCCACCTTATATAATTTTGTCAACATTAAATGAGATGATATACAGGCAGTTCTGATCATAATGCCTGGCCACGAGGTAATGACCAGTAAATATTAATTGCTAGTGCTACTACTAGGATGACAATGACCATGACTGCTAAGAAGCCGAAGCACAAACCAAACGGAACAGAAAGAGCAGCCAGACGCTTTCAGCGGTGGATTTTGGACTTGATTGCCAAATCTGCTTGCTTCCCTTCAAATCTTGCCCTTCAGGTTTTTTTGTTGCTATTGTCTCCCCAAGATACAGAAGCCAAAAGTTCATAAAGGCAAAACAGGAAGCTCCACGCCTCAGTGGCTGTATTATTCCTCCTGCAAAGATGCTCTGGGATTCCTGGGTTGTCTAGAGTTCTGATGACTGGGGAAGAGGAAGATGGGAGGGAAGGAAGAAGGGATGATGTTAGAATTGCCACGCATAGCCGGGTGCAGTGGCTTATGCCTGTAATCCCAGCACTTTGGGAGGCCGAGGTCGGCGGATCACAAGGTCAAGAGATCGAGACCATCCTGGCCAACCTGGTGAAACTCCGTCTCTACTAAAAATACAAAAATTAGCTGGGCGTGATGGCACATGCCTGTAGTCCCAGCTACTTGGGAGGCTGAGGCAGGAGAACCCCTTGAACCTGCGAGTGAGCCGAGGTCACGCCACTGCACTCCAGCCTGGCAATAGAGTGAGACTCTGTCTGAAAAAAAAAAAAAAAAAAAAAAAAAAAAAAAAAAAAAAAAAAAAAAAAGCCATGCATATTTTTAAACATCTTGATGTCAATAAAACAGTTTCCAATTCAGGGACAACTGGGGCACTTGTTTTATCATGGGTTTCTCACCCACCAGCCAGTTATTTTGCTTAAAACAGAAGAGCATATGTTTTCTGAAAGGCAGCAATTTGATGAGTAGTTTATTCTTCTCATTTCCCAAAGCTTCAAGGTGTTATTCCTGAGTTATTCCAGCTATTCCTCTCTGCTTGAGGCCTTTGGAAGTGTTCTTCCTTGAACCCAAATATTCTCCCCTCTTTTCTTCACCTGGTTCACCGCTGCAGAGTGCTAAGCTCCAATATGACTTTATGATAACTTTTCAGACACTCCACATCCATCAACCCTTCTATTACATGCACTCATATCACTTGGCAATTTTTCTTCACAGCGTGTATCACATTTGCAGTCTTATTGTTCTGTGTGAACTATCTGTGGAACATCCATTGTTCCCCACTGGACTCCAAGCTCCAGGATGGCAGGTACTGACTGGATCTACTTTATTTTCCACTGTCCCCGGGACCTAGCCTGATGAATACCACATGGTTAATACTCAAAAAATATATTATATTTATGAATCCATCGTTCAGTCATTCATAATAATTAAGTGAAAGCATTCATCATTGATAGAGGCTTGGACCAAATCTTCCCCACTGGGGATGAGAATTTGAATTGGGGTACAGAAGGGATGGCATCAAGGATGTCACCTGGTTCACCCTATAAGGGGGAACAAAACAAAGGAAAAATCCTTTGACTCTGAACATAGTCCAACTCATTGTGAAGCCTGGAAAAGATGACTGAAAGATACACCGGCATTTTATTAAAAATCCCGCACATGCAAATATCGACTACTGAACTTCAGACACGACCAACAGCTTAGAATGAATGAAACATGTTGGTGATTAGTTTGAAGTGAACAACAGTAATACAGAATGGAAGGAATTCCAATTAGAATTAAATGGGGGAAGGGGCACTTACCCAGACACCGTGAGATGGCACTCCTGATCACAGATCCTTAGCTGGTGGCAGTGCTGGCATTTACAGCCAGGTTTTCCAGAGTCATTGTGGTTTGTGAAAACGAACAATCACAGCAGATCTAGGGAGAGAACACTTTGTTTGGGTTACACTTGTCAATCAAGTGGTAATTTATCTGTTGTCCATTACTATCTCCCCTGCTAGAGAGGAAACTTAACGTAAGAAACTGGGCCTTATTTTACCTCTCAATTGTATCCAGAATAAATGACTTTGCATAAACAAATGAATGATTATTATTATTGGTATATAGTCTCTGTCACAAAAACAAACTATAATCATAATTTACAGATGAAGATAATTGTCACTCCATAAAATATTCATTAACAAGAAATATTTCTTGAATACCTACAGTGCACCAGGCAGTATATTACACACTGAGAGGCACACAGGGACTACGTCCTCAAAGAGTTTAATTGCCTGGTTAGGAAGTGTCTAGTGAAAGCCCCTCTGGATCCATGTAACAGAAAGTCACTCAATTTAACTCAAGTAAGGAAAACAAACAAAGAAAAAGGATGTGGAATCCAAGAAATAGAAAACATAGGCACTAGAACTAGAAAACCAAAAGTAGAGGCCACTTCACTCTTTCACTCAGGCTTGTCTGTCCACTTTCTTACCTTGCACTTGACCCAAGATGGCAGCCAGTCCTAATACTAAACCACGACATCAAAGATCAAGTGCTCACCATAACTGATTTACCATGGCTGGGGAAGGTATAGGGTTGGATCATGTGATTTGCTGCCTACTTACCTGGGCTAAATGCAGGTTGCCCCTAGAAGACATGGCAAATGATGGCTGGCATTTCAAATACAGGCAAAAAACATACATGAAAAAAAAGCAGAGGAAGGGACAAACTGCAGAGGGCATAGAAGTCCCTAGAAAGGAAGAAATAATGATAGGTTTGGTCAGTAAGAAAGATGGCAAAAGAAAATACAATGGGGTGAAGGAGTTGGTCCCAAAGTCCAAACTTCAATAATAAGGAAGAGTTCGAAACCTTCTCTCCCATGAGTCCTGGCTGTGATTGTTCTAATTGCTAGAATGTCCCAGATGGTTTTGTTAGCTAACCCAAATCCTCCAACTGCTTGGAGGTGATATTTCAGAAAGGTCTTTTAAAATTATCTCAATACTACCATTGACTCCCATGACCTGTGATTCTGGACAAGAAATGTCTTGCCTTCTGTGGTATTTGCACATTTATTGCTAAAACCTACTGGGAGTCTCTAGCCTGCTTCTCCCCATTCTACTATGAATATTTCCTCTTGTTTGTTGTAAAATACAACTAAACATGTGGCAGTAGAGGACGGAATCAAGAGTGCAAGCTGCAGAGTCAAGAAGCCTGTAGAGTTTGACCTTCGTGTTGTCACTTCCCGCTTAGAGACATTGGCCATGTTTCCTAGCTTCTCTGAGCCTCAGTTTTCTCATGTGAGGATAATAAGAGTGCCAACCTCAAATAGTCCTCTGTGAGGATAAAGTGGAAAATGTATCGAAAGCACACAGTATAATCCTTTGCAGAATAAGGACAGTCAACATTAGCAGTCAGCTTTTGCTATTAAGAAATCTGAAGCAGAAAGTCACTAAATAGCTGAGATGGATTTACAAAGGAGAATGTGGCTAAGAAAGACTGGCTAGGAGGAGTGGAATGGGGTAAGGAGAAAGGACGCACGTGGAAAATAATGTTTCATTACAATCTGAAGGTGAATATAGAGCAGAGTCTGACCTCCTCCTCCTGTTGCTGCTTATTTAAATAGAGAGGACTCAGGCTGCTACATTTCTAAATGTTCCATTTCCCCTCTGGAACCCATTTTTTGATGTGTTAAATAGATACTAAGATCTTTCCAGCACACAAATTCTATAAATATGGTTTTAGAGGGATTTTCCCCTAATTTTCTCCAATGATCAACAAATTATAAATAGAAATGAAAATAAAGTATCCCCAACCACATATTAAGTTATTGTCAATTATTTATCATACAAAGACAATGGGCTTAAGTCAACTCCTTACTCCCAAGGGAAGAATGAGATGCAATCAGCCATTGGGATTTGCAGTTTGGTCTTTGGTGTTCTTCAAGATCAGGGGTCCAGGAAAAACTACCATAGATTGTAAGAAACCAAGGGGAAAAAAATGGGCACGCAGTAATGCTACTCACTTGCTATGTGGACATATATATAGATTTAGGAAAATGCAAAGTAAAAGTTCTATAAAGATACACCCCAAACTTGTAGCCTTCAGTAAAGAAGATCATGACTAGAAAGAGTGGTCCAAGGGCACTTTAGCTTCATCTGTGATACATTCAGTTTTAAAAAAGAGAATGTATTTATCTCTTGCTTAGGTAATTAAAATTTAATTGTTAAATGGGGAACCTTGTTTAGGGAATGGTTCTCCAGGGAACTGCAAAGAAAAAGAAGCTCAGCTGGTTGATTTCCCTGAGGACTGGTCAGTGTTCTGACCCCCGCTATGTTGCCCCAGAACTTAAGAGGTGAGTTTTCCAACTGAATTATTAATTGAACTGAAAAAAGTGACTTTCTGGAGACTGAGGGCTAATTTTGACGTTGATGTCAACAAGTAGATGCCTTTAAAAAAAAAAGGCGTCTGGTTGTGTTTTCCTAACTATTGTTAAAGCAAAATTAGATGGGAAGACAAATGTAAATAAATTGCTATTTTGGGGGACTCTTGAGAAAATAAAAATATGAAATAAATGGAGCATCAAGAAAATTCATTCAGCTGTGGATGTAACTGCATCCTTAACTCTTTGTGAGTTGCACACACACGCGCACACACACACACACACACACACACACCCCTCCTTCCTAATCCCTTTCCTACAATTCTCAGGAGTTTAGAAGTGAAAAATCATATAATCACCACTTTTTTAAATGATTAATGGAACAGATATGTAATGGAGAATTTATAGCCATAGATCTTCCTCAATCTTCAAGCTAACTTGGGTCTCAACTACTTCCTCTATAATCTTGATCAAATCCACTGTAAAACCACAAATACTTCCATAGTCTCCATGTGCAAAGCATTCTGTACTTTTCTTTCCCCTGTGCCTGTTAGAACTGGTGCCAAATTCTCCCTCCTGCTCTGCCCATCACCTCTGTAAGAAAAAAAATTCCTCTTCGTGCCTTTCTCTATGGCATTCTGAATATCTAGTACTTCGTAGGAGATACTAAAAATAAGACAATTTAAACCTCCTTTTCTTTTTCTTTACCAGTAACTGTGGGGGCCGGGGGAAAGAAACTAAAGTATAAGAATTAGGTTAAGAGTTTGCTCTCTGGCTGTACTGGGCCTGTGGAAACTAAGGATGCCTTTAAAATCCAGGGTTCAAAAGGTCACTTCAGGACCATGAGAAGTATTGTGGGGAGAAGCCATCCACCAGCTAGAGGCACAAGAAAGAGAATATTTGAAAATCTAGATTATGATATTGGAGATTAGATAGTAGCTTGACACACAGAAATAATCATTCCACAAATGTTGAGGAACCTCAGACTGTGCAGACACAATTCTTTTTTTTTTTTTTTTTCTGAGACAGTGTCTCACTTCATTGTCCAGGCTGGAGTGCATTGGTGCGATTGGCTCACTGCAACCTCCGCCTCCCAGGTTCAAGTGATTGTCCTGCCTCAGCCTCGAGAGTAGTTGGGATTACAGGCCCCCACCACCCCGCCGGTCTAATTTTTATATTTTTAGTAGAGATGGGGTTTCGCCACATTGGCCAGGCTGGTCTCAAACTCTTGGCCTCAAGCGATCTGCCTTCCTCAGCCTGCCAAAGTGCTGGGATTACAGGTGTGAGCCACCATTCCAGGCCCAAACACCATCTTAAGATCTTATTTAATCTTCATGACAATGCAATCATTGTCCCCACTTGCCAGATGAGAAAACTTAAGCTTAAGGGGGTGAGGTCGCATAAGGATCTGAGAATTTATCTCAAGCAGACTAATGCTAGTGCTCTCATGCATCACTACCCAGCAAGAAGGGAGGTAGGGAGGGAAGGAGGCAAGAAGAAAAAGAGAGAAGGAAAGAAAAAGAACAGGTGGATGTTTAGTTCAAAGACAGTGAAACTGAGAAATTCAGTTTTAAGAACAGCAAATACCTTGAACGCAAGTGATGTGTGGAAGGGGAGGTAAATCTTAGTCATGAGGTTCACAGAGCAACCAGGAATAGAAATACAGCAAAACCAGAATGCATCCATACGCCAAAGGAAAGTATGTCAATCAGGGACCCAATAGAAACAGCTGTCACACTTGAGTAAGGAGAAAAGGAGGAAGATTTATTTAGAAAGGGGACATTTAGAGAGGTGCGTGTGTAGGAGAACACGAAGGCAAGCGAAGTAACCTTGCAAGGGCTCAACATCTTCAGGTCTAAGGGACGAGGGAAGGAAGCTGTTAGCAGAACCTTAGGGAGCTGTGGAGCTTGAGAGCAACAGAGACCTTTTCTGGGGACACACATGCTGGCTGAGACCTTGGAACGAAGGGCACCCATCCTTTCCTCTCCCGCCTTGCAATCTCTTGCGGGGGTTCTGCATTAGCTGAACCCAGCTAAGTGCCAAAGAGCAAGGGTTCCCTAGACTAGATGGTCAGCCTCTAGGGGCAGAGGAGAGGATCTGGAGGGGAATCCCAAGATACCCAGCCCAGAAGATGAGAGCAGAGCAGGTACCTGGAGACAGGTGTGAAGTGGACTGAGTAGATAAAGACTGAAGGAGGGGAAGTAGAGTGCTGAGATTGCACTTTGGCTCTGATATTAACAAGTGATAATGTAATGTGAAAACACATTCAGCCACTGGGTGGGAATTGCTGTTTTAATAGTGGGTTAGCTATCATCTGGGTGAAGCTTCTCTGAGTCGTGCAGATGTTCACCTAGTTGATACCATGTAACACACTGCCTTATGGGAGTGTATTAACAGTTACCTGGGTTGCTAATACTGGAAAATGACTATTTGGGAAAAGGATGCCCAACCATTTGGGGAGCTGGGAGGATATACAGAGGTGAGAGGAGTGATGGATAAGGCATCAGATCCAATGGTCCCTTTACTCGTCACTCAAAGGCAGGGCGTGGTGGTACATGCCTATAGTCCCAGCTACTTGGGAGGATGAGGTGGGAGGATCATCTGAGCTCCGGAAAGTTGAGGCTACAGTGAGCTGAGATCTCACCATTGCACTCCAGCCTAGGCAACAGAGTGAGACCCCATCTCAAAAACAAACAAACAAACAAAACAAAACAAAACAGAGAGAGAGAGAGAGAGAATAAACTTTCTAAGCAGTTGTCTGATTTGTGAAATTGCAAAAAAAAAAAAAATTTGAAGAGAGGGGCACAGAAAAGGAAGAAGTGTTCTTTAGTCAGCGACTAGATGAAAGGAATTTGTTTTGAACACACACGTTATTAACTTGAACACATTTGCTCTCTGTCCCCGTCGAATACAGGTTGAAGAAATATTTAGAGAATTCTGGCTTGAAAGGGTGAAAAACTAACAACCTGCCCCAGTCAGTCCCCCATGGGTATTGAACTCTGGAAGATTTTGTTGGAGAAGTCTGAGAGTCCAGTTCTACAATTTTGCACAATTTGTTAAATGTAAAACATTGCTTTGGCTTCGCTTATTGATTTTCCTTTCTCTCCCATTTCTGACAAACTCACATTTACTGGGTGCCTGCTATATGCTAGGCTCCAAATGTTGAAAATAGCTTATTTTGTTTCATACCCAAGGGGCTGTCAAGGACACACAGACTGTGAGTGCAGACACATTTTAGAGTTGCACTGTCCAATACAGTAGCCACTGGCCACATACGGTTATTGAAATTCAAATTTTTTGTAATTAAGTAAAATTTAAAATTCAATCTCTCAGTTGCAGTAGCTATGTATCAAGCACTCAATAGCCACATGTGGTTATGACTATGCTGCTGGACAGCACAGATATACAGCATCTCTATCACTGCAGAAAGCACCATTGGCTATCACAGTTTTAGACCTTTCAGAGTTGTCGCTACCTCCTGTGAAGTCATTTTAAGCAGAAAAGCTGCCATTCATTGAGTACTCCTCTGGGCCAAGCAAGCAAGATTCTGGGTCACTTACATAAGATCATCTCACCACAGCTCACTGCCTCACGTCTCAAACCATTTTTTTTTTTTTTTTTTGTAGAGCTGTGGTCTCACTTTGTTGCCCAGGCTAGTCTCGAACTCCTGGCTCTGAGCAACCCTTCTGCCTCAGCCTCCCAAAGTGCTGGGATTACAAGAGTGAGCCACTGGGCCCAGCCTCACCCCATTTTAGAGATGAGGAAACCTGAGGATAGAGAGGCCAAGTAACTTTCTTACCATCACACAGCAAGTGAGCGGCAAAGCCCAGGGGGTTTGACTTTAACGGCTTTGCTAATTCTGATGGCCCCCACCTTCCAAGGGCATTGCCCCCACGCGTGAGTGAAAGCACCGCTGTGGACAAGAAAGAGCTGCTGGGGATCCTGGCCCTTTTGACAGGAAAAGTGGCCATGGGGTCAGACAGGCTAGAGGACCAAGGCTGGTTCTGCCAATGACCATGTCAGTGACATCGCCCAAGTCTCCTAGACCTCTGAATATATGTAAAGTGGTGGAACTCAACTTGTAGAGCTATGAGGATTCAATGAGAATCTACACATAAGCACTTGGCACAGTATCTGGCACACAGTAGCCAGTTAGTACATTGCACACATGAGTATTACTTCCGGAGTGAATCCTTTTCTTCTGCTTAAGCAACAAACAGCAAGAGTTGCCTTGCTCCCTGCAATACACATTTCTGAGTCTGGCATGCCACCTGCTGGCCACTCCTGGGTACATCATCCAGCCCCCTGTTCTCCCCGGAAGGGCCAGTGCCCAGAGCGTTCCCAGGAGACTGGGCTGTGAAACAGGAACATCCTATCTGAGTATTCAGATTTTTTTTGTAAAGTCCCTTTCACATTGTGGCTCCTCTGAGAACTTAGGATAAGCTTAGATTTTGCTAAGTTTGCTTAAATCTTCTTTGTTGCCAGGCAGATAGAGAAGATGGACTTCTTTGGGGCCCTGTGCTCAACGTGAGTCTATGTTGCCAGGGTCTTCTAGCTGCAGGCTATCTACGAGCACAGGGTCTTTACTATTATGGCTGGCATTCCCTTCAATCTGATGCTGAACGTAAGTCCCACCTCTCCACCCCATATCCTATCAATCTAAAAGTCCTGTTGGGTTTTTCTCTGCAAAATATATTTAAAATCTGTCTAAGCCCCTTCATATTCTCTGCCACCATCATCCCTCACCTGGACCACTGCATTAGCCTCCTGATCTTTTTGCATCTCCTCCCTTCCCCCTGCTGTCTATTCTCCACGCAGCAGCTAGAGCTGTGGTCCTACCTGCTGTAGCTATGGAATGCCTTGGGGAACATTCAAGACCTACCAACACCCAGGGGCCAAACCCTGACTAATTAAATCAGAATCTAGGGGTAGTGGGTAGAAGGTCTCTCAACATTCGAAGCTCATGAAAGCTTCTGGATGGTTCTTTTTATTTTTATTTTTTGAGACAGAGTCTTGCTGTGTCACCCAGGCTGGAGTGTAGTGGTGCCATCTAGGCTCACTGCAACCTCAACCTCCCAGGTTCTAGCGATTCTCCAGCCTCAGCCTCCCAAGTAGCTGGGACTACGTGTGTGCCACCACACCCAGCTAATTTTTTGTATTTTTAGTAGAGATGGGGTTTCACCATGTTGCTCAGGCTGGTCTCAAACTCCTGACCTCAAGCGATCTACCTGCTTTGGTCTCCCAAGGTTAGATGATTCTTTTGTGCATCCAGGATTGAGAATCACTGAGTTTCCTGTCCAGACCAGCAGTAGCAGCATCTCCTGGAGGGCTTGTTAAAATACAGACAGCTGAGTTCCACTCGCAGAGCCTGTGATTCATTAGGCCAGAAGTGGACCTGCGAATTTCCATGCCTCACAAATTCCCAGGTGATGCTCCTGGGCTGAGGATCACACTTTGGGAACTACTGTTGTAAAAATAGAAGGTGGGCCACGAAACTCCTGTTTAAATGACTTATTACACTTATATATGTACATTTTAAAAATTCACCTTCTGTCCCATGGCCTGTCAGGCAGGGTGAGACCTATCAGTCTAGAAGTCCTGTTGGGTTCCTAGCTCCTGGCCTCTCATACCCTCTGCTAACCACTCACTGGCCTCCTATCTGCCTCTTGACCACCACAGGTGGTCACCTGAAGACCTTCGCAAGAGCCTCTCTCTCTGCTCAGATGGCGCCCCCTTTAGCTCTTCTGTTGTCTGATCGTCTCTCAGTCTCCAGGGCTCATAGAAACGTCACCGCCTCACGGAGACCTTCCCTGAATGTCACTTTCAACATGTGTGTCACCTTCCCCTCACCCCTTGTTCTCTATCTCAGCAAACTGTTTATTTCCTTTATAGCATCTATTACAATTTGCAATTATTTTATGTCTGTTCACTTAAAATACATTTACCTCTCTGCCAGAATGCAAGCTTTAAGAGGGCAGAAACTTTGCCTTCTTGTTCACTGCCTGGCACATAGTAGGTACCCAATAAATGGTTACTGAATGAAGGATTGAAGAGAAGCACAAATCAGGGAGTGTAAAGGTTAGAAGTAATAGTACTAACGGAAGCGGGAGCCCTGTCCTGCTTCTGTTATGTCCCCCGAGGGCTTCCTGTGTGCTCATCTTTTAATATTACGTCTTTAATTCACACTACCGGGCAAGGTAAGGTCATATTCTCTTCAATTTACACATGTGGAAATAGAGACCTAGGAAGGCAGGGACACTTGGCTGAGGTCACACAGCTAAAAATGGCAGAGCGGCCATGAATCCAGGCTGCCTGCATCCACATTCATCCTAAGATATGGAAGGAAGGAAAAAAGAGGCAGCAAAAGGGGAACTGGAAAAGCTGTTCCCACAGGGCATTTTTTATTTTGCTCTAAACTCGTAGCCAAGGTAAAAATATTAAAACAGAGCTGAAATCAAAGAACCCTTGCCCTACTTTCCAGGTCTCTGATTCTCCCAGAATCTCTTCAGAAGAGAGTGATCGGGCAATGATGGGTGTCTCAGCTTTAAGACTTTTAAAATAGCTGGCTCAGAGCCTTTGGAAGAATAGCACAGGCAGGAAATGGCAAGGCAGGATCTGAACCCAGCCCAACTTCCTGCATAGCCTACCCAAGCTTTCGCACACAGCACAGAGAGTATCTCATTCAACGTTCTTTTGCAGTGGCCCACCTCCTTACTGTGCTGGTTAAGGTAACATTCTAGATGCTATAGCAGATAACCAGTCTCCTCCCCAAACTCAACGGCTTCATGTAATAAAAATTTCTCTTTATCCTCCCAAAAAGTCCAAAATCAGTGCTTCTAGTCTGCAGGCAGAATAGTCTCCTCCAAGCAGTATTTCAGAGACCCAGGCTTCTTCCATCCGGTGGCTCTTCCGTGTCTAGCAGGTGGCCTCCCTATTGAGTCTAGGGAAGGGGAAGGAGGAGCATGAGATGGGCCAGGTCTGGAAGTGGTGCATGTCATTTCCACCCACATGCACTGGCCAGAACTCAGCGACATGGTCATACTTAACTGCAAAAAAAAAAAAAAAAAAGCTTGGAAATAGATCCTAGTGGCCAAAGCTATCTCACAGCCAACTAGTCTCATTTCCTGAGAGTCTGATGAGTTTCTGCGTCCCCCCACCCCTGCCCCTCTGTCCCCGGACATCTCCTCTCACTGATAAAAGAATTATCATAATTATAGAGAAGACTTCAAATGCAACCAGGAGAAGGGCCACCTTGATCTTAAATTCAGATAATAAAGAGGTAATGAGAGGTCTCCAATGTTCCTGCAGAGGAGGCTGAAGGTTTAGAGAAGGGCAGGGGAAAGAAGAAGAGGTTAAATTTACAATTTGCTCAAGTCCAGGCCTGGCTAAGAAAGGAAGATGTCTCTGTCCACCATTTCGGTATTGTTAACAAAGTCTACCTTGAAGTCAATTCCAGATATTTTAGAATTTCACCAACTAAGCAAACATTTATCGAGCATCCAAAGGTTCGCAGACATAGTCCTAGAGATAGTCCTTTGGGATATCAAATAAAGGGATGAATGAATATGAGGTGAGGTCAGCTCTATTCTTTATCTGGTTGAGATTTTGAAGACACTAGTAACAAAAATTTGACACAACTATAATAATATCCAGGACTGTATTCAACACTCGATATAAATTATCTCATTGAATCTTTCCAATAATTCTATGAGGTAAATACTATTATTACCCCCATTTTACAGAAGAGAAAACAAACCTAAGAAGATGAAATAGTTGTCCAAAATCTCAATTGCTCCCAAGAAGAGAAAAGAATGATTTTTAACTACATGACACTGCCTGTATTATGAAATTACAGTGCTATCTGCACATAGAGACAGACATAATTCAATTGGCTTTGGAAAACAGAAGGAGGTTTAGAGTTCTATACAGTTACTGGGCTGGGCGAAGTGGCTCACGCCTGTAATCTCAACACTTTGAGAAGCCGAGGTGGGAGGACTGACTGAGGTCAGGAGTTCAAGACCAGCCTTGGCAACATAGTGAAGCCCTATCTTTACAAATTTTTTTTTTAATTAGCCAGGCATGGTGGCACATGCATGTAGTCCTAGCTACTTGTGTGGCTGAGGAGGGAGGATCCCTTGAGCCCAGGAGTGCAAGGCTGCAACAAGCTATGATTGTGCCACTGCAGTCCAGCCTGGGCAACAGAGCAAGACCCTGTCTCAAACAAAACAAAAAACAGTTACTGAATCCAAGAACAGGTCGTAACTGTGGTTAAGGGTCCCTTGTGTAATTTAAAAAGTGACTTTGAATCCAAGCAAGCTGTGTGATCCTGGAGGAGGAGACACTTTGTCTCCCTATTCTTCAGTTTCCTCTTCTGCAAAGTAAGGAAGCTGGCCTAGATGCACTTGAAGTTCCTTTCTTCCTCTGTAAAAGCAGCATGGCAAATGGGAAAGGCTGATATTTTCATAAGCCAGATTCAGGGAAACTCTTTCTGCCTATCTGAGTTTCCATTTTCCCATCTATGAAATTGGAAGTAGGTCGGATTTGCTAATTTTTCTCTCCCTAGTGTCTGGCACAGGGAAGATAATAGGGGCTTAATAAATCTTGGTCACCCCATTAATGTCCCCACCTGATTGGAGATTGCAGCAATCCATTGCATGCACAGAAGGCAGAATTGCATGAATAGAGGGTCTGTCTCTGAGCTCTGAGCCGCTTCTGAGAGCACAGGGTGTCAGCCTCCATCCTGAGGCATCGTGGCCATTTTGGGAACAGCTGGCTCCCGGCCCAGAGAAATGGCCTGCAGTTGAGGAGGCAGAGCGTAACGTTTCACAAAGTCTCCCTTGCCACCTCTGCCCATACCCCACACCCTCTCCCTCATGCGCAGGGCAAACTCTGGCCCCAGCGAATCTGGATTTCCACCATTCACTCAGAATCCCCAACAGGCAGGTTCACGACTTTGGGGCACAGAGTTCAGAGAGAGAGAGAATATTAGATGTCCCTGCAGGCCTCCCCAGCAAGCCTTATTTCTTAGGATTACTTCAGGGATGCTCCCAGGAGCCTTGCCCGCCTGGCAGATATTGAATAAGGCAGAAGCCAGAGCGGATGAAAAGCAGCGTCTTGGAACAGTTGCCTGGTTACCGGTGACCTGGGTCACGTGGTCTCCTCCCTCCGGGGCGGCCCAGGGCGAGCCGGCAAGGAGCAGGAGTGCAGGGGAGGGGCATGAGTTCCCGGGGAAGGCGAGGAGGGGAGGAGAGGCGGTGAGAAGCAGCTCCTCTGCACTGCGCTTTCCTTCCCCGACGGCCCGACTGCCCGCATGTCGGGCCAGGACAGGAGCACCAGGCCACCTGGGTGGGGAGCCTGGCTCTCTTGCTTCCCAGGTGGAGGACGTGGACAAGTTAACTCAGCCTATGGGCACCTGTCTTTCCTCACCTGTAAAATCAGTCTAATAATAGTGCACACCTCACTCAGTTATGACAAGTCTGCAAACAAGAAAACAGAGAAAAGAGGCCCAGCACAGGGCCGGGAACGCACTAGACTGAACGTGAATACACCGGTGTTGTCCAGTGGGGCTGGGGGCTGGGGGCTGGTGGCCAGAGCCAACAGGAGTCCTGAGTCAGGACAGCTACCTAATGTGACAGCCCAGGGCACAATGCAAACACATGCCTTTTGTTCCACAGGCAGGAGAGACGTACCCAAGCATAAAGCCCCACCCCACTTCTGCGGCCCCTCTTGTGCTGCGTATTTGCTATTTAATGCTACGCTCCCTTGGGCATGGAGCTACTGGAGAGGAGCACGGAGGCCCTCAAGGCACCCAGGAGCCTTCCCCTGCAGTGTGGCCCACCAGTGCCCATCTGTGGGGGTACCTGGTACCCCCACATCTTGCAACCTCCATGTCAGAGGCTCTAGCACAGGGGAAAGGCTTGCCCTGCCAGTTGCGCCCCTGAAGGCACCACGATGTCATCAACCTCTAGGGCACGCATGGCTGCAGTCATGTCCTACCCAAATGCTGTGGGATGTGCATGCTCAGCCTCCCGTGCCAGTGCCCTGCAGACAGCAGACTGGCAGCTGTTGGGTAGAAGAGAGAGAAGAAGGGATGTGAGGAGGGGATAGCACAGGGTTGGGGAAGCTGGCACTGAGAACCCACCTGGTGAGGGAGGGGCCGGATTGCACTTGAACTGAGGCTCTTAGCCTGGGTGCCTGCTGTGTTATCCCACAGACTTCATTTACAAACTACACATTTACAGATAAGATTATGAAGAATTTTAAGACACGACAGTAGAACATTAAATCCCTAGCACAGGCTTTTGTGTCACTGAGCTGGTTGCACACCAGCCGACCCTGTTCTGAGTTCTTGTCGTGGCTCTGTCACTAACTCTCCCTCTCCGGGCCTTGATTTTCCTTTCTCTAAATGAGGGGGTAGGGCTAGATGGTTTCTAGACCCTCTTCCTGCTTTTATGTTTCATGATGTGTCCCACTAACATGCTGTGTGGACATGGGCAAGTCCCTTCCCTTCTCTGAGGATCAGCTTCCCTGTCTATAAATTGGGAATTTGGGAATCCTGAAGGGCCCTGCCAGGGTTACTGCTTAGAGACATGCCTTTTCCCATCACCTCCTGTTTTGAGGGGACTTCTTTTCTTTTGCAGAAGGAAAGACAAAGTTCCCCAGCAGGTGCTGGGGTATGGGGCTGGATAGAACACTCCTTTTCTCCCTCTGCCCACACTGGTGAGCTTGGGGACCGTGGGGCAAGAAAGAAGGGAGGGAAAGCTCCTTAAGGAACAGAGAGGCAAAGAAGCATCACGTGAGAAGGTAAGCAAGCAGGCAGCCTTCGGAGATGCTTTCATTCACTCACTCATTGAGCAACAGTGAAAGAGCAAAAGAACATAACACTCACTGTTTTTGCGTAAGGGGCTTTAACCCATCCCCGCATGTAGGCTAGGACAATTTTAGAGCACTGAGATAATACACAAAAACAGCAATCATGTAGTTTTAAAAGCCACCTCTGGGGTTATAGGGAAAGTATGTAAACAATTATGTTTTGTTAAAGATCCATATAGATAATACACAAAAACAGCAATCATGTAGTTTTAAAAAATAACTCTGGGGTTAAAGGGAAAGTATGTAAACAACTGTGTTTTGTTAAAGATTTATAGGAGCATTGTGACCTGACCAAGGACAAAGAAGTTCCCAAACTCCTCAGGCCCTCACTGGCACCCAGATGTCTGCAGTCATCAGTAACATCTTGATCCCAGCTTCCTCTTCTTCCCCCGCCCTTAACATAAAAAAGAGCCTGAAATTTGTGCTGACTTAAGATGGCATTTTAGGATGGTAGTCTACCATTTTCTCTGTTTGCTGGCTTTCCGAAAAACCTATTTTTCCTCCCACCAAGTCTCATTTCTTGAGTTTTGGCTTTCGAGCAGAGAGCAGCTGAACCTGGTCATTCATTAGTTCATTCATTTGCCTGCATGGTTGCAGCAGCCTCTGCCCCCATCTCCCTGCTCTGTACTCACTCCCTTTCAATCTTCTGCTCCTCACAAGGGCCTAAGGGAGCTTCCGATGTGATAAACAGAACCATGTCATTCCTCCTGAAAGCCTTTATCAGTCAGAATTAGGTTTAGCTGTGACAGAAAATGCACACTAACAGTGGCTTCAGCAAGATAGATGCTTTTCTCTCCCTCCCAGAAGCATCTGGCAGCTGGCTACCTGAGACTACGGCAGTTCAATGGAGTCAGGAATCCAGGCTCTGTCCACATTGTGGCATCTCCAATCCTGGCTTTCATTTCCAAGGTCACTTCAGAGTCTGAGATGGTGCTGGGGTTCCAGCCATTTAATCTGTACCCCATGTAGCAGCAAGGAGGAGTGGGGATACACATCCCCCTTTTAAAGATGCTACTCAGAAGTTGCATACACCACCCCGCCTTAGATTCCAGCAGTCGGAGCTTAAGTCACATGACCACATCTGCAAAGGAGGCTGGGAAAAGTTGTTCTTATTCCAGGCAGCCACATGCCCAGTTCAACTTTTTGGATTTTATGAATGAGGACAAAGGGGAGAATGGATGCTTGTGGACAACTGTTGATCTTTGCCACGTAGTCCTACCATAGCTCCCTACTGCACTTGAAATAAAGCCCAAACTCTTTCCTATACCTGCAAGGTCCTGGCTGTTTTCCCACCCTCTCTCTTCCCTCATCCTGCTTCAGGCCTGCTGGCCTCTCCCAGTTTCTCGGAGACCACAGTTGTTTCCTGTCCAGGGCTATCCACACTGTTTCTTGGTTGGAATGCCTTCTCCGACTCTATGAAAGTCTGTCCCTTCTCCTCTTCTAGGTCTCAGCTTGCGTATCACCTTCTCACAGAGGCTTCCCCAACCACCATACTTCTCCTCATCATTTTTTCTTGGGTCCTTTTTTGTTTCTTTATAGCATGAACGACGCCTTGGAACTAGCTATTAAATCATCTGATAAGCAAAACAAAGCACGAATGCTCGTATCCATGGTTGCTCGCCTTTTTGGTTTGTCTCCCCCATTCAAAAGGAAGTTCTATGGGGGAGGCTTTGTGTCTTGTTCACAACCCCATCCCTGGAGTTTCTCTCTACAACTGTGTATTGTTCTCCCACTAGGTGCGAGGAACCTAAAAGACAGTAAGCACATTCAGTTTTCATCTCAGCTGCAGGGCAGCCAAGAGGTGAGGATTGGGGTTCATCTCCTGGACAGGAGGCAGAGATCTCAGCAGAGACTGGGATAAAGAAATCCAGTGAGATTGTAAGAAGAGCCCTGCAGCTGCCAGGAATGGGATTCGCGTTCCTTTCAGACTCATTGCTGGCTCCATCCTATGTCTCCACCCTTATGTGAATGTATTCCTTTGTCCTACTTTTAACTTACTTCAGACTCTTGTGTGTTCCTTATCCTCCTAAGCAGCTTTGCATCCTTTCTGGAAGAGGGTGGGGATATAAACAAACAAACAAGTACACGACAAAAATACAGGAGATATTTTGGTGTATCCAGTTGCCAGGAGTAGAAACCTACTCCAAGCAGTGCCAGACCGCTCTGAATTACAGAGCCAAGTGAGCAGCCAGCAGTTTACTTGCCCTGTCTTCCTGGGTGTCTTCAAGGACCTCAACTCGATGTGTCCAGAAAGCAACTCAGTCTCCCTCAAACTGGTCTTCCCCCAGTATTGGTAAACCAGTTGCCTAAGAAGCCTAGTGGCTACCCTCAGTAGGTAGTATTAATATAATGTAGCAATTTACAACAGGGTTTCTCAACCTGGGCACTACTGACATTTTGGGCTGGGTAATTTCTTGCTGTGGGGACTATCTTGTGCATTGTGGGGTATTTAGCAGCATCTCTGGCCTCTATCCCTAGATATCAGTAGCACTCCAGCACCAGCTGTAACAACCAAAAATGTCTCCTTTGAGAATCACTGGTTTAGAAAAAGGACTTGAACCTCAGACTGTATGTTCACATCTCAACTCAGACTGTGTGCTATGGAACCTTGGACAAGGTATTTAAACTTTTTGTGCCTCAAGTTACTCCTTTATAAAGTGAGGAAAATCATAGTTTCTCCTTCATGGATTAAATGAGCTAATATATGTAAAGCTAATATATGTAAAGACTTAGAATGATGCCTGGCACCATATTAGCTATTATTATTACTTTTGAAATCACCCCTTACCTTCCCCTCATTCCTTAACCAAATCCATCATCATTTCTAGATAACTTCTTTCATTCATGAGATAATTTTACTCTAAAATCCACCCACCTTTCTCCAACATCACCCTTGCCCAAACCACCGGCATATCTTACCTCTGACTAAGGCTTCCTGCAATTCCCACTCAACAGAGAAGCCAGTTTGATCTATTTAAACCCTTCCATGCTTAAAACCAGTCTACCAAGTCCCACTGTTCTTAGGAAAACGCCCTTCACCAATGGGGTAGAGATTAAACAAACATGACCCTGGTCCATCTCTACAGCCTGTCTCCTAACTTCATCTTGTTTGCTAATTTCAGCCACAATGTTTTTTCTCTCCATTTCTCAAAGATACCATTCTCCCTCCTAATTTCAAGGCCCTTAAGTGTTCCAGACCCTCTGCTTGCAACCTCAGACAAGGCTATTTTCAAAGCAGTGATCAAGGGCTTTTTTCAAAGTAAAGACCAGCCACTTTCCTGGAAAAGCAGAAAGAATGTAAGCGAATGAGCCAGGCAGGACTGCCTTTTCCACTGGGGTAGTGTATGCACTGCACAGACACGCTCAGCTAAGGAAACAAGTAGGGACTGCAACTCATCCCAAGCTCCACTTGTCAAACCACACCCTGGTGCAGAGCCATCTGCTTCCCAAGCTGTTTTTGGGCAGAGCTGTGCTCTTTGAAAAAGGGTCATTTTTGCTAATTTGCAATGAAGATGCCACACAGGCTAGTGGCAACCCTATAGTCAGAACACACAGTAGGTTGATAGTAATGGAGCTACATTTTAACATGTACATTTCTTGTCTCTTGTAAAGACATTGAAGATAAGAGACCCATTACGCAAACTGACTAGCTCTCCTGCACTCTTTCTTTCTATAGTTAGAAAGTGGAGCTGGGTGCAGTGGTTGGCACTTGTAATTCCAGCTAGTCAGGGGGCTGAGGCAGGAGCATCACTTGTGCCCAGGAGTGCGAGTCCAGCCTGGGCAATATGGTGAGTCTCTATCTCCAAAAAAAAAAAATGTTCTTTAAAGCGAGATGTTCTTGCATCACTGGTATTAGTACAGAGCTGAGGCAGGCTTAAGGAAAACTGTCTCTTACTTTGTACACTGAGCAGTTGGACAATTTTCAAGTCTCGGAGTGAAGCAATTAGTACTTTTCATAATTAAATTCATAATAAAATACCTTCTGAGAATTCAATATCTTTTTTAATTAACTATTCTTATTAACCTCATTCACTTGTCTCATAAAAAATGTAAACTAAGCCTAGCCATAAAGAACACATATCCCAGCAAATATAATTAGCACTAAACATTTAGCCTCACAGTTAATATACTTCTGAGCCAAAAGGGACCTCAAAGATCACCTAGTACAAACATTCGCCTTAGTGATGAGAAGCTTGAGTCTTAGAGGTTGAAAGCAACGTGCCCTGCATCACCGGGCTCAGGTCATTGCTAAGAGTATACCCAGGTCTCCCGTTTGCTGGGCCACACTAGAAAAAGAAAAGAAAATGAAACCTCACTTCCTTACCAGGTAAGAATGGTACATGAAACCCATGCTTCTGATTACTAGGTCTTTATACAAGGGGTACTTTTCCAGGGTACTGGTTGGTGAGTCTGTGTCCAATCAAATTATATTCGATTACAAAACAATATTGGTTATAATTAATTTTTTTTTGATACAACGTTTTTGAGAGTATCTCTCTCAGACAAAATACAGAGCCTGGGTTGCCAAAGCCAGGGCAAAGACGAGTTTTATCATTCTTTTGTTCTTTAATAAGACTGAGGCCTCTGAGACTACCATATTTTAAGCAAACCTAAGACCAGCACGTGTAGATTTGCAGAATATAAAAGTGAGTGCTTCCCAAAAACGGCTGACCAGAAGATTCCAAGAATATTTCCCTTGCATATTTAAATGAGAATAAATTTTAAAAATCCATTTACACCCATTTTGAACTCTGTGTCACAGAAGTCAGCATTTAATTATGTGCACGTGTGATATCCCAGTGGGTGTAATTGGGTAGTTGACGCTGAAGTGCACAGAACAGGGTATGCTGCAGTTGGGCAGACCCAGGTATAAATCCTGGCTGCACCACCTACTAATCCTCACCCTGTACAAGTCACTTCACTTCTCTGAACCACAGCATATGCATCCATAAACAAGAACACTAATAGCTACCTTCCAGAGTTGGGGGGATTAAATAATATGAGAATACCATACTATTTTTAATACGTTTTATTAGTGGAATGGGATCAGAAAGACTCAGCATACCTAGGTGAACTGAGCCTTTTTGATCCCATTCCCCCAATAAAACTGTGAGGTCTTTGTAAGGCCTTTGTCTATTATCTTCATCTTGGTGTCTGCAATGCCAAATATGAGGTCTTATGTAAAGTATGTACTCAATAAATGTTTATTGAATTAACACAAGAGTGTGGGAATGGGTTACGTCTTTCCTGTATCTGGCACTAACCAGCAGCAGTGGGTTGAATAGTCCCTGCTTCGCCCCCAAATACATCCACATCCTAACCCCTAGAACCTGTGAATGTGACCCTTATTTGGAAAAAGGGTCTTTGTAGATGTAATTAATGTAAGGATCTCCTGGATTATCTGAGTGGAACCCAAATCCAGTGGGTCCTTATGAGAGACACAGGCAAAGACACAGACACAGAGGAGAAGGCCATGCAAAGATGGAGGCAGAGATCGGACTGATGTACCCACATGAACACCTGGAGCCACCAGAGTCTGGAAGAGCAAAAGGAGAGATTCCCCTTTAAGGCCTCCAGAGGCAGCATGGCCCTGCACAGTTGGTCTGACTTCTGCTCTAACTTCTGGCCTCCACCACTGTGAGAGAATACATTTCTGTTGTTTTAAGCCACCTGGTTTGTGGTCATTTGTTGCGGCAGCTGTAGTAAATGAATACACCAGCACGTAGGAGGCACTCATGCTTAACACTGGAACTTAAACACTGGAAGTGTCAAGTGAAGGGATTTGGACTCATGTTTTGATATCAAATCCTTAAACTCTACTGTACACCCAAAGCATGTTATCCAAGCTGGCTTAACTATGACCTAGAAATTTGGGGTACAGTACATTAACCTTGGAAATTCCATTGTAAAAGGAGCCAGAAATTCTGATAAGCCACTCAGATGACACTACTTATTTTCCTGGAAGAATACACCAGGTATTTCCTCTAGCCTGACCCAGACCAGCCACCCATGGCAGATAGTGCTAATAGATAGTAACTGCTTCTTGCTGAGCATCAGAGACGCCACGTAGACATCCTGATGGAGGCACCAAAGAGCAGCTGGAAATTCAATCTAGAGCTCAGGGTGGATCAGAGTCAGCCCACAGCGTGGCTCCCACCTCCAGCCTGAGTTCCAGGTACATGTGTCCCGCTGCTCCTTGACTCTCCCCCCGTATGTCTCCCACCTGGCATGTGTAACAAATGGGGTCAGGGGGATCAGGCCCCTGATCCCCCTGACCCCAATTGTTACTTCGCCAGTGTCTTCCACCTCAGAAACAAGTCACTCTGTTCTTCCAGTTACACTGTTCTCTTGGATTCCTCTGTTGGTCTCACATCCCTCAGCCAATCATGGTGGTACTGCCTTAAGAAGACATCTAGAATACAGTCACTTGGCACAATTTCCACTGGTACTGCAGATCAGATCACTGTGACTTCTGGACCTCCCCCCTCCCATTTTTTTTTTTTTTTTTTTTTGACAGAGTCTTGCTTTGTCACTCAGGCTGAAGTGCACTGGTGTCATCTCGGCTCACTGCAACCTCCACCTCCCAGGTTCAAGCGATTCTCATGCCTCAGCCTCCCGAGTAGCTGAGATTACAGGCATGTGCCACCACGCCTGGCTAATTTTTGTATTTTTAGTAGAGATGAGGTTTACCGTGTTGGCCAGTCTGGTCGCAAACTCCTGGCCTCAGGTTATCCACCCGCCTTGGCCTCCCAAAGTGCTGGGATTACAGGTGTGAGCCACCGCACCCAGCTTGGACTGGTCTATTTTAAGAGCTTTTTCCTAACCAGTTTTTCTGCTTTTCTCCCAGCCTGATGACATTCTGTTCACCAATAGGCAGCCAGAGAAAGCTTGAAAGCTTTTTAAAACCCAAGTCAAGTCAAATGGCTTCCTACCTCATTCAGAAAGGAATTCAGGCTCTGGATCCTGGTTCCTAAGGAAACGTGTCAACTGTCCCCATCCCAATATCCTGCCCCATTCTCCTCTGCTTTCATCTTTTACTACTCTCCCCTCACTCATAACACAAGTCCCCTGGCGTCCTTGCTGCTCCTTTAAAATGCCTAATGTGGGGCTGGCAAGATGGCTCATGCCTGTAATCCCAGCAGTTTGGGAGGCCAAGGCAAGTAACTCACTTGAGGTCAGTAGTTTGAGACCAGCCTGGCCAATATGGCAAAACTCTGTCTCTACTAAAAATACAAAAATTAGCTGGGCATGGTGGCTGGCACCTGTGATCCCAGCTTCCTGGGAGGCTGAGGCAGGAGGATCGCTTGAGCCCAGGAGGTGGACGTTGCGGTGAGCCAAGATCACACCACTGCACTCCAGCCTGGGCAACACAGCAAGACTCTGTAAAAAAAAAAAAAAAAAAAAAGCCAAGCATACTCCCTCCACAGGGCATTTGCATCTCCTGTTCCCTCTACCTAGAACACTATTACCCCAGACACCAGCATAGGCCCATCGCTTCCATCATTCAGGATCTTACCCCATGGCCACCTTTGAGCACCCTATATAACAGTGCCTTTCCTGTCACTCTGTGATCCCTCTGCTTTAGTTTTCTTCTTTTCATATTGCATGGCTTGTCCATAGAATGACCTTGGACATTAGGCTTAAAAATTCCACACCTTCCTGAGAGATATCCACAATTTAATCTGAAATCTATAAGAGTTGTGTGGCCTTTAGATTCTGAAGGGGGAGAAAAAGCCAAATTCTGGTCAAGTTCATGTGTTCTGTATTAGTCAGATTCTCTAGAGGGACAGGACTAATAGGATAGATGTACATATGAAAGGGAGTTTATTAAGGACTATTGACTCACACGGTCACAAGGTGAAGTCCCATAATAGGCCATCTGCAAGCTGAGGAGCAAGGAAGCCAATCCGAGTACCAAAACCTCAACAGTAGGGAAGGTGACAGTGCAGCCTTCAGTCCGTGGCTGAAGGCCTGAGAGCCCCGGGCAAACCAGTCGTGAAAGTCTAAGAGAACAAAAGCTGAAGAACTTAGAATCGGATGTTCGAGAACAGGAAGCATCCAGCACAGGAGAAAAATGGAGGCCAGGAGACTTAGACAGTACAGTTTTTCCATGTCTCTCTGCCTGCTTTTATCCTAGCCACACTGGCAGCTGATTAGATGGTGCGCGCTCAGACTGAGGGAGGGTCTGCCTCTCCTAGTCCATTGACTCCAACGTTAATCTCCTTTGGCAACACCCTCACAGACACACCCAGGAACAGTACTTTGTACCCTTGAATCCAATCAAGTTGACACTCAATATTAACTATCACACAGCTTTATCTACAGAGTGAAAGAAGTGCAAAAACCAAGAGTGTG
Source organism: Nomascus leucogenys (assembly GCF_006542625.1). NCBI lineage: Eukaryota > Metazoa > Chordata > Mammalia > Primates > Hylobatidae > Nomascus > Nomascus leucogenys. The sequence continues at coordinate 76,033,605 of NC_044401.1, read as the reverse complement.
TGGGTGCGAAGTCATGAGTTACATGAATATAAAGAATGTAGGTGAAGCCATGACTTCTTCTTTAGGCTTCTCTTAAGAAGGAATTCAGCTGGCCCATTAGACACCCCAATATCTAGCCATACCTTAGTAGTTATTAAACTCAGCAAACCCCAAACCTGAAAGTGCCGATATTACTGCTTCCTTTAAGATTAAGCATATTTCGACCCTGAGGAAATTTATGATTTTTTAAATATTTACGATAATCAAGTCATAATATTAATATGTATATAAATATTTCATGTTAAAATGTATATTTTACGTGCTTATTATATTTACAAGAATTTGGTCCATTAGAATGAACAGATCAGCCTAGTAATACTCATTTCAAATATGTAACTGAGTAATAATTGATCTTGGCTTAGAATTTTGAGATCTTAAGTTTATATATATTGTTAGAATATTTAAGACACTTTAAAAATTACATTTATTCTCTTAATAGATTCATATAAATTACTTAGGCACCTAGGAAGATTTATCAATAACACAAATGAGCTTACTAAAAAGTGAAACTGAATACAAAGAATTTATAAATGTACCTTAAAATGTTTGATAGTGTTGGAATTAATTGAGTTCGCAAATGGACTCAAACATTCAAATGATCTTTAAAAATGACGGCTCACACTTTTTGAGACTTACAAGTAGACATACAAGCTGAGCTTAAACCCTTGCTTTTTAAAAACATGTGCCTTTAACAAATTAATCATTAATTTCTAAAACCAAGATACACTTTGAAATGGTCTTTTCTGGGCACCAAAACCATCGAGGATTTCAAACATTATTTATTTATCTCTTTTATGCCTCATTAGAAAATAAGCCCCACAAGAATGGGTATTTTGCCTAATTTATCACTGGACTCCCAGTTCTTAGGGCTGTGGCTGGCATGTAGTAGGTGCTTAGGAAAATTTTGTTGCATGAAGGCAAATACCCCTTGCCCTGAGTCCTACAGGATTGCTGGGCGCATCCTAAAGAGACTAAAGCCCAGTGATTGCCTGGAAGACACCCAAGATCTTGAATCAAGTTAGATCCAAGGGTTTGGGGACAGTCCTAGGACATTGATTTCCTGGGCCTTCTGCTCCTCAAAGGCACCTATGCCTGCTACCTCCTCCACGAAGTCCTGCACTGTACCCAGAGTATGTTACACCATTGACATGACTCAACATTGTAAGATTACTTTTGTGCTTGTTTCATCTCCTCTCCTGGTGGGCTGAAGAGTTCTACATTTCTTTATCACCCAACACTCTCACATGCCTTTTGAATGAGTGAATGAACTAATGGACAAACGAATGGTGCTTTCATAAAGCATACTTTTGTGCCTATTGCTCCATAGAGATTAACGGCCCAGGCTTTAGAATCAGATGGAATGAGCTCAAACCCCAGTTCCGAGGCTGGTGGTATGTGACTTCAACCCATGTTTAAGAAATATTGTGAGTATTGCATGCTTTAAAAATAAATATTAACCTCAATCTGCTTCCCAGGCAAGATAAAGGGAAAAGCTAAACTCAGGGCACCAGTGGAATCATTTAAAGTTGTTTGCTTAAGATATGTCAATAGATATCTGCAGATGTGAAGGCTTACCAGGACACGCAGGCCTTTTAGAGAAGAGCTTCGATATGGTTTACATTTCAGCCTCAGTATTTGTAAACAGAACAAAATCCGGAGGGAAGAAGCCTGAGAAGATAAGCCTTTAGGTAAATAGTTTCAGAGGCACCAGAAGCTGCTTCCCGGGATGGGCCAGTAAGGCTTAACAATGGGGAGGTTGGGTGCAGTTGGAGAGTAGGGTGGGAAGGAGAAGTGGAATAGACCAGGATTTTAGATCAGTACTAATTAAGTTTTAAAATGTATTAAAATCACCTGGGGATCTTGTTAAGTACCGCTTCTGATTCATAGGTCTGTGCTGGGGGGTCTAACATTTGGCATTTCTAACAAGCTCCCAGGTGACATTGATGCTGCTGGTCTGTGGACCACACTTTGAATAGCAACATTCTCTGGTAGGAAAGCATTATACATCCCTCCAAAAAGAGCAGTGAAGACAGAACTACAAACAAACAATTCCCTCCCCAAAATACAGAGAGTGGCCAGTGCTTTGTTTTTATTCTTATCAAGTTAGGTGTCTTAGAAACTGTATCTTAACATAAACCACCTTGAAAAAATGCTGGTAAGATTCATTTATTTGCTCAACAAATAAATCTACTAAGTGCCAGGGCTTGTTTCAAATTTTTAGGGTACAGTAGTGAGCAGCCTGCCCTTGAGGAGTTTATATTCCAGTGTGGGAAGACAGACTCATAAACACTTAAAGATATACACAAGCAAAAAAAAAAAAAAGGAATGAAATTGCTTCAAGTTGCGATAAATGCCAAAGAAAATAAAACAGGGCTATGAGTCAGAGAGTGGCTTGGGAAGAAGGGCTTTTGGAGACGGCTGAGAAGTAGCCAGTCAAGAAAAGTTCTAGGGGGAGAGTGTCCATTTGAGGGAGAGCAACAACTATGGTAAGCAACTAGGGTTTTATTCTATTTGTGATGGAGTTTACAGGGTTTTAAGCAGGAGAGTGATATGAATAGTTAAAAAGATCATTCTGATCAATTTAAATATCATCAGTAGTGGCACAACCAGCCATTTTGTGCCTCCTAGAATTTGGAGGACACAGTGTCACTTATGAAATTGTCTTGCTGGGACACAGCTGGTTGCAGTCTTCACTCTGTCACTTGCATGTGCTGTGACCTTAGCTAAGTTTTCTCACCTGTGCAGTGGGCTTGCTAACAGCCTCCACTTCATAGGTTCCTATAGAAATGTAGCACCATGCCTGGCGTTTAACAGATGCTTAATAAGTGTTGGCTTCCATGTTCCTGGCCTTGTCTGTTTTCCTCTATCTGAGTTGTACTCATTCTTCTGGGCCTATCTTAGACCTGCCCTTTCACTCTGTGGAATTCACCACGAGGCCCACCAGTTATACGTGGCTTCTCACTTCTCAGATGGTGGGGCAGCCGGGCAGAGGCGCTCCTGACCTCCCAGACGTGGCTGCTGCTGGGCAGAGGCGCTCCTCACTTCCCAGACGTTGTGGGGGCAGGGCGGAGGTGCTCCTCACTTCCCAGATAGAGCTCCCAGAGCAGGGCAGAGGCGCTCCTCACTTCCCAGATAGAGCTCCCAGAGCAGGGCAGAGGCACTCCTCACTTCCCAGATAGAGCTCCCAGAGCAGGGCAGAGGCGCTCCTCACTTCCCAGATAGAGCTCCCAGAGCAGGGCAGAGGCGTTCCTCACTTCACAGACGGTGGGATTGGGCAGAGGCGCTCCTCACTTCCCAGATGGTGCAGGGGCAGGGCAGAGGTGCTCCTCACTTCCCAGATAGTGCTCCCAGAGCAGGGCAGAGGCGCTCCTCACTTCCCAGATGGTGGGATTGGGCAGAGGCACTCCTCAATTCCCAGATGGCGACATTGCCGGGCAGAGGTGTTCCTCACTTCCCAGATGGTACGTGGGCAGGGCAGAGGCATTCCTCGCTTCCCAGATGGTGGGGTGGCCAGGCCGAGGCGCTTCTCTCTCACTTACCAGACAGTTGGGCTCCAGGCAGAGGCGCTCCTCACTTCCCAGAGGGTAGGCCTGCCCGACAGAGGCGCTCCTGACCTCCCAGATGCGCGGCTGCTGGGCTGGGGCCTCCTTACTTCCCAGATGGTGCCGTGGCCGGGCAGAGGTGCTCTTCACTTCCCAGATTGTGAAGCGGCCGGGCAGAGGCGCTCCTCACTTCCCAGGCGGTGGGGTGGAGGGTGGTGGGGAGTGCCGGCAGAGGTGCTCCTCACCTCCCAGATGGGGCGGTGGCCAGGCAGAGGCCCTCCTCTCTTCCCAGACGGTGGGGCGGCTGGGCAGAGGCGCTCCTCACTTCCCAGACTGTGAGGCGGCTGGGCAGAGGTGCTCCTCACTTCCCAGATGGTGCAGGGACCAGGCAGAGATGCTCCTCAGGTCTCGATCTCTTGACCTCCTGATCCACCCGCCTGGGCCTCCCAAAGTGCTGGATTACAGGCGTGAGCCACCACGCCTGCCCTGCCGTGTCTTCTTTCTCCTCCTAAGCAGCTGTTTTTGTCTCCTGGATTTTGATGTTCTACTTGACACCCTCATGTTCTTACGCATGTTGCCCTGCTGGAGGCATCCTTCTCTTTGGGCAGCCTGACCCACCAACAGTGCCTCAGGAGATAGACAGGGAAGCTTAGCCGGTGGGGGCCCCTCATCTCTATCCCACCTCAGTTGCAGGGGAGCGGTCGGTTGCAGCTGCAGCGGTGGCCCTGACAGCTTTCTTTTGCGGGACCCATGGCCGACAGCTCTGGGGGGAGAAGAGCTACTTGATGCAAGAGCTGCAGGATCCCTGGGCTGCATGTCCTCCCCCACCATCAGCAGGCCTGGAGAGCTGGGCAGGTGGTCTTTACCCAGCACCTTCAAGGCCGCCTTCTCTGGCCACAGGGAGCAGCCCGGAACTGGTGCAGGGAGCACTGATGGAACTGGGTCAGGCTTCCCAAAGGGAAGGATGCCTCCAGCAGGGCTGTGTGAACTGGCGACTCCATGGCCCTTGGAGTAGAAACTCACTGCATGCACCTGGGCCTTGTCAGTCTGGTTCTTTTCTGTCAAGCTCTTCAGACGGACACTTCCCTCCATGGGCCTGGGATTATACCAGGAGGAAGTGAGGTTTCCCTGAGTCTCCAGGGGCCTGGAGGTGGAGGCTGCTTCCCCATTGCTACAGGGGCCCCTTTTATTGTCTTCCTGCCCCTGGGTCTCTACCTGGTCTTTCACCTGTGTTGCTTCTTTGGGCTCTTCTGTCCTCACCTCCATCTTCGGGAGCCTGGCTGGGATCACCTGCTCATCTAATGAAGGAAGTCGGAGGTTAAACTTGCCTCTGAGAGGAGGGATCCTTACGGGGCTGAGGTGTCGAAACATCATGGAGTTGCAAGCAGACAGCACGGGTTTCTTCCTTGACTGGGGGCTCCAGATCACAGAAGGCAGGACCCTCAGTGGGGTGCCTGTGTTCTGAGGGAGAGGACACAGCCTCACAGGGGCGCGGTCCCGCCTGGCTGGAAAAGAAGGCCCAACATGTTTCCGAGGGTTGAAGAGGAATCGGAAACAGCCCAAGGTTGCCGGGGCAGGCACAGGTGCAGGAGCCACAGGGTGAGCCTGGCCAGCTGGGAGGGCCTCACGGACAAGACGAGCAGGTTGCCGATACCGTGGCTGGGACCTGCCGGGGAAGCCGGAACAACTTACTCTTAGACCAAAACGTTGACACTGGAGTTGCAGGGACCTGCGGCTGAAGCAGTAACAACATACGCTTATACGAGGATGTTGCCGACGGCATAGCCAGGACATGCGGTGGAACCAGGAACGAAATATGCTTAGAAGAGAATGTTGGTGATGGCGTGGCTGGGAGCTGCGGCCGGAGCAGGAACAACTTACTCTTAGACCAGAACGTTGACACTGGAGTTGCAGGGACCTGCGTCCGAAGCAGTAACAACATACGCTTATATGAGAATGTTGCCGATGGTGTAGCCGGAACCTGCGGCGGAACCAGGAACAATATACGCTTAGTGAGTTGCCCATTTTGAGTGAGTTGTGCACAGACAAAACTAAGGGTCAGAAGCGGAGAGGATACTCCTAAGTCACCCACATCTCTGTGGCCGGGTGTGCACTGGGCACCTGGGAGATTATGACATCACCATGGGGCTGGTGACAGAGCCAGGGTGTGGACGAATGAGCAGGAGCCTAGCAAGGGTGCCTACAAGAGGAGTCAAAGGGCAAAAGGCGAGGCCCCTCCACCGGTCCAGCTGGACTCTCTAGCCTCAGGGACATCCCGCTCCTGGGGGCAGGTGTGTGGCCCTGGATGGCCCCCCCCATGGTGCTGTGGAGGGTGCGGGGCTGATCTGCCAGAGCCCTTCCCGCCTGGCATCTGGCCCAGGCACTGGCTGACACCCAGTGGCCCTGTCTTGGCCAGCCCTGTCCCCCGGGTTACAAGGCAAGAACCTGGAAGCAGAGCGCAGGACCAGCCAGATCCCGCCAGGCTCCCCTGGGGCCTCTCCAGTGCCTCTGTGCCGCCTGGAGCCAGGCCCGCCTTCTCCATGGCCTCCGTGGCCTTGAGGGCCACCAGGCTCGCTGCGCAGGCTTCCAAGGAGAGGACGGGGTGCCCTGAGCTGACTGGATGCTGCCCCTTACCACATCCCTTCCTGGCAGGCAGAGTCTCCACTTCTTTTTACAAATTTGCCTGAGACCGTTCCTTAGATCATCCAGGTGGTCATGGTCCAGCCAGGCTTTGAACCCAGGTTGTGCGATTCCACAGCTGGTGCTCTGGCCTGTGTGCCTCCTGATCATGGATACAGCATGTATTCTTATTTTTTCCTGTAGTCCGGGGGTACTTAGCATGGTGGCATGTCTGTAATAAGCACATGCACACCTAGAAGGAGGTCTTCACTTCAACATATAAGTTGACCGTGGCCCACTCTGGGCTCCAGTCCTCTGCAAAGATGTAGGGCAGGAACTACCAGTTGCCAGCCCAGCACCATTCCACATTGCTCTTCTAATGGAGACTTTCAGCCCAGATGTTCTTTCTCGTCTGGTGGGTTCTCTCTCGTCTCATCCAAGTATGTAAAGATTATGTTCTAGATCAGCTTTCGTGTATCCTAAAAGAAATTCGCCAGTGGATTATACCATATAGATAGAAGTCAGTTTCTCTGGTCTTCCTAGAATGTGTCTAGAAAGCAAGTACATTATTTACAAGTTAATAGTGGATCAACGTATTGGATTAAAATATGACCAACGTAATTTGGTCATTGTGAGCATGCCAGCTCGGTCCACTCTTCACCACACTTTATGATACCCTAAATATAACTCTAGATTTTCTTATGCCCAAGAGAAGGACATACTCTTGGGTGTCTGGACTAGGGAAACAGGTATGAAAAACCATTCGGCCAGTCTACATCTTTTTAGTGGAGAATTGAAACCATCTATATTCAAATATATTATTAAAAGACAAAAATAAGAAATAGTCTTGCTGAATGTAATTAAGGCTTTAGATCTAGCATCTAGTTTATAAGAAACACAGGAGTTAGCAGAACGAGTTAAAAGTCCATCATGAGAAAGTACACTGATAAATCCGGAAGATGGGATCACTGGCTTCCTTTTCACCAAATTCGTAGCATGAAAACAAAGGAGGTGCTTAAGAGTAGAAGAGAGTTAAGAGGGCCGGGCGCGGTGGCTCACGCCTGTAATCCCAGCACTTTGGAAGGCCGAGACGGGCGGATCACGAGGTGAGGAGATTGAAACCATCCTGGCTAACATGGTGAAACCCCGTCTCTACTAAAAATACAAAAAATTAGGCGGGCGCCTGTAGTCCCAGCTACTCTGGAGGCTGAGGCAGGAGAATGGCGTGAACCCCGGGGGGCGGAGCCTGCAGTGAGCCAATATGGCGCCACTGCACTCCAGCCTGGGCGACAGCGAGACTCTGTCTCAAAAAAAAAAAAAAAAAGAAGAGAGTTAAGAGATATAACTATCAAATGTATGCAACATGTGGATCTTAATTGGCTCGTGGTTCCAATACACCATCTGTAAGAGACATTTTGGGACAACTGGAAACATTTTAGGATGGAAACAAGGCCTTAGGAATTATTTTAATTATGTCACATGTCATAATGGCATTGTGGTTAAGGAGAAGAATGTTCTTATTTTTTAAGGATGAATATTGAATAAGTTAGGAGTGAAAACTCATGATGTTTGAATTTCCTAATGATTTGCTTCTAATGAATAGAATATAGCAAAAGGGGTGGAATGTCACTGTTATGGTTTGGCTGTGTCGCTACCCAAATCTCACCTTGAATTGTAATAATCCCTACAGGTCAAGGATGAAGGCAGGTGGAGATAATTGAATCATGGGGGTGGTGTCTTCCATATTGTTCTTGTGGTAGTGAATAAGCCTCATAAGATTTGATGGTTTATAAATGGGAGTTCCCCTGCACAAACCCTCTTGCTTGCCACCACGTAAGACATGACTTCGCTCCTCATTCACCTTCTGCCATGATTATGAGGCCTCCCTATCTATATGGAACTGTGAGTCAATTAAACCTCTTTCATTTATAAATTACCCAGTCTCAGGTATGTCTTTATTAGCAGTGTGAGAACAGGCTAATACAGTCACCTCTGAGATTAGGTTATAAAAGGCTGTGACTTCCATCTTGCTGTCATTTTCTTTCAGGCTCTTTCCACTTGCTTACTCTGAGGAAGCAAGTTGCCATGCCATGAACTGCCCTATGTAGAGATCCAAGGGACTGAGGGCAGCTTCCTGGCCAACAGCCCCAAATTCTGCCAATGACCATGGGGTGAGCTTAGAAGCAGATCCCTCTCCAGTCAGCCTAGAAATGACTACAGTGCTGGCCAACGTCTGATTGTAGTCTACATACTCTGTGACCTTTCAGGGTCTCTAAACCATACCTGGATTCCTGATCCACAGATACCATGAGATAGTAAATGTGTGTTGTAAGCTGCTAAGTTTCAGGGTGATTTGCTATGCAGCAATAGATAACGAATATAACATTATATAGGTAGCTAACTTAACTAATCTACTATTAAGGGGCATTAGGTTATTTCTAGGACTTTGCTATTGAAAAGAATGCTACAATGCACATCTATTAGTCCTGTTATATTTTAAGGAAATTATTTTTAAGTTACACTTAAAAATTTATGATTTTTAGAATTAACAAATTGCCCATTGCAGAGGTGGAGAACACTCTTTTTTTATTTTATTTTTTTTTGAGATGGAGTCTTGCTCTATCACCCAGGCTGGAATGCAGTGGAGCTATCTTGGCTCACCGCAACCTTCGCCTCCCAGATTCAAGTCACTTTTCTGTGTCAGCCTCCCGAGAGGCTGGGATTATAGGCACGCACCATCACACCCGGCTAATTTTTGTATTTTTAGTAGAGACAGGGTTTCGCCACATTGGCCAGGCTGGTCTTGAACTCCTGACCTCAAGTGATATGATTGTCTTGGCCTCCCAAAGTGATTACAGGTATGAGCCACCACACGTGGCCCCAGAGGTGGAGAACACTTTTGCAAATACCGGCTACTACCAATTTTTTCATCATTCGATAGATGAAAAAAATTCTCATTGATCTTTTAATGTATATTTCATTGATTATGAAATAAATTGGGTATAATTCATTTGCTTGTCATTTCCTTTAAATTTTCTAAAACGGCCTGTGTCTTTTCACCATATTTCTTTCTTTTTCCTTTTATTCTCATTCTCTTTCTTTCTTCTTTATTTTGACTGTTCTTTTATTTTTCTTCAGCAAACACTTTTTTTAAAAACAAGTTGTTTATCTTTGTAAATGGAAATAATGCCTTAATCTGGCAAATGTGTGGAGAACATTTTTCTCCCAGTTTAGAATTTATCTTTGGACTTTGTTTATGGATTTCTTAATTTTTTCATATATATATATTTTATTTTTATATGGTTAAACTTTTAACTTTTCTTCCTTATAACTTCTGAGTTTTACATAATTTCTAAAAAGATGTTCTTACTCAAAGATGCTGCCAATGAGAATGATGATGGTGATGCCAGAGGGAGGAAGAGAGGAAGAGGATGATAAATCCTTGCTTTATATAATATATTATGTGTCAGTTACTGTTCTATGAACTTTGTGCATATTTCACTTAATCCCTGAATTACCCTGTAAGGGAAGTACCATTATAACCCCAACTGACAAACGAGGAAACTGAGGTCTAGAGAGAAGTAAGTTAACTTGTCTAGATTTTAGAGGCCGTGCTCTTTACCACCATGCACTTGCAAAGGCTGTTTTTGATGCTGTTCCTCGTGGGTTTTATGCCAACACAGAGCACTTTGGTCTTTGTGACCACAAAGCCAACTCCATTTCTTGGGTGCCAGGGGTAATTATAATGCTTTTTCATGACCAAAGAAGTCTTTTATTGCATAGAAAAATGGAGCCATAAATGATTTAGCACACACAAGGAGGCAGAAATGGAAATCGTTGCTGAAAACCAGCTCTTATCTGAGCGATGAATTGGGGCTGGAACAAGAAGCGTGGCCTTTCAGAATTGCTCACATCCTATACCAATTAACTGTTTGGGGAAGCCGACAATGGCTTCCTGATGTGGAAATCACTTTGAAACATGTAGGCTGGTAGTTAAAGCCATTAGTTCCTCTTGGGCTTCAAGGACAACTACAAAGAAAATATTTTGTAAATTGTGTAAGAAGCATGGATTTGGCAACCCCTGGGTTAGCCCGAACTGGTCAGGCAATTGCTTTTAACACTATTTCCTAAATGGACTAATACCTGGTGGGGAGAGAGAAATAAACCTCACTTCAGAAAGACAACTTAGGGCTTCTTAAAAGCTGCAGGTCTCTCTGCCTCAGACAACCACTGAAAGAAGAGCTAGGCTCTTGGACAAAGAGTTTTCATTTCAGTCCCAAGATCGAGGGGATGCAAATAAGCCCAGCACTTCTTGCCTGACCTTTCCTTGTTGAAAAGCTCCTGCATCATTCTCAGCAAACTATGGCAAGGATAAAAAACCAAACACCACATGTTCTCACTCATAGGCGGGAATTGAACAATGAGAACACATGGACACAGGGTGGGGAACATCACACACCAGGGCCTGTCGTGGGGCAGGGGGAGGGGGGAGGGATAGCATTAGGAGAAATACCTAATGTAAATGACGAGTTAATGGGTGCAGCACACCAACACGGCACATGTATACATATGTAACAAACCTGCACGTTGTGCACATGTACCCTAGAACTTAAAGTATAATAATTAAAAAAAAAAAAAAGCTCCTGCAGAAAGCCCAGAAGGACACCCAGGCAGGCATTTCTACATGCCTTGAAGTCATATTGAAAGCTGAGATACAAAGAGCAAGAGAATAGGAGGCAAGTCGAAGTCACTAACTGGAAAATTGCTTTATCTCGAGTTCTCAGGGGCCTATGGCTCTTAACCAGTGGCAGCGAATACGAAATATAGTTGAGCACTCACCGGAAATGTTCCAGTCGGGACTAATTTTCTTTCTTTCTCTGCTTGCTCTTGTGAAGCAAGGTTATAAATTTTCTCTTCTTTTTGTGAGGAAGCTTGCTAGTGTGAAAAGGCAGTGTGGCAAGAATGAGGAGGTGTTGGCTATAGTCTTGGCACTGCGCTTTAACTACTTTAATGTCCTGGACACAGCTGCTTTGAATCACACCTACACTGAGCTGTTAAGACCCTGGGTTTGAGAGCTGACTTTCTTACCCTTTGATTCCCTCATCTTTAAAATGGGAATAAAAATAGCAGCTCCCTCAAAGAGCTGTCATGAGGGTTCCACGAGAGGCCATGTGCAAACCATTTACAAAGCTCTTGGCATGTTTCAGCTCAGGGTGAATGGTGCCCTCCAGAGTTGTGCAGAGGATCAGTTCTGGCCTGTCACATACTGCAATGGTCTAGGTCAGGATTCTCCAGAGAAACAGAACTGACAGAATAGATATAAATGGAGATAGATCTATCTCTAGGTCGATCTCTGTATCTATCTATCATCTATCTATCATCTATCTATCTATCTATCTATCATCTATCTAGTCTATCTATATCTCTATCTGTCTATCTATTATATTGATGGAGAGAGAGAGAGAGAAAGTGAGACTTTAAAGAATTGGCTCATGTGACTGTGGGGGCTGAGAAGTCCAAAATCTGCATGGCAGATGAGCAGGCTGGCACCCCAGGGAAGAACTGGCATTGCAGCTAGAGTCTAATAGCAGTCTGAAGACAGAACTCCTTCTTTCTTTGGGGACATCCATCTTTTTCTCTTAAGACCTTCAATTGACAGGACGAGGCCCACCGACATGATGGAGGGTAATATGCTTTCCTCAAAGAGTACCGATTCAAATGTTAATCACATCTAAAAAATGCCTTCACAGCAACATCTAGACTGGTGTTTGACCCAAAACTGGATACTATGGCTTATTCAAGTTGACACGTAAAGTTAACCATTACCCATAGTAAGTGTTCTTCTATGGTCTAAATGTTCATGTCCCCGCAGTATTTGTATGTTGAAATACTTACTCCCTGAGGTGATGAGATTAGAAGATGGGGTTTCTGGAAGGTGATTAAGTCATAGGGGTAGAGCCCTCACGAATGGGATTAATGACCTTTTGAATGATGCTTGAAAGAGACCTCTCATTCCTGCCGTGTGAGGTTAGAATGAGAAGACAGCTGTCTATGAGAAAGCAGGCCCTCACCTGACATTGACTGTGCTGACACATTGATCTTGGACTTTCCAGCCTCCAGAGCTGTGAGAAATAAATTTCTACTTTGTGTTTTTCTTTTTTTTTTGGAGACGGAGCCCAGGCTGGAGTGCAGCGGCGTGATCTCGGCCCACTGCAACCTCTGCCTCCCGGGTTCAAGTGATTCTCCTGCCTCAGCCTCCTGAGTAGCTGGGATTACAGGTGCCTGCCACCACGCCTGGATGATTTCTGTATTTTTAGTAGAGACGGGGTTTCACCATGTTGGTCAGGCTGGTCTTGAACTCCTGACCTTGTGATCCACCCATCTCGGCCTCTCAAAGTGCTGGGGTTACAGGCGTGAGCCACAGCACCTGGCCAATTCCTATTGTTTATAAGCCACCCTATCTTATTATAGTAGCCTGAACAGACTACGGCATGGTCAAAAAAGGTAGTTAATATTCTTCTTATGATACAGTTATTATTTCTGTTGTTGCTGATCTATCCATATGCCCTTTTAGGTCCCTTTTAGTCTTGATATCTTCTGTTGAACAACATGCATCTGCATTTAGGGAAAGGAAACAGAAAGAACTGAAGTATTGTGCAAGCAAATGGAATCTGAGAAGGATATAAACAGGAAAATCCAGTTTTCTCAACGCTTCGTCATGGAGTTGAGATGAAAGTTGGGCCAACACCTTCTCCATAATAACCTTTCCCAAACTAAAACACAGATTATATGTAGCATTTATGTATTACATAAACTTCAAATAGCTAAGAGATATTGAGTACTTATTATATACCAACCAGTGTTCTGAATGTTTTAATCAACACAATGAGCTTCACAGCAACCATACGATGCGGGTGCCGGTGCCAATATGTTCCATCTCACTGATGAGGAAGGTGAGTCCAGGGAGTGTAGGGATCTTGTCCAAAGTCATACCACTAGGGAGGAGGGGGACCAAAATAAGCCACTGTGTCCTGTTCTAGAGCCTGTAGGTCTTGACCACACGTCCAGCATGCAAAAAATTGTAGTGCAAAAGCAATGGGATGAGGGACATTGCCACTGCCTAGAGACTCCACTGCTGTGTGGCAAGAACACTGTAAAGGTGAGTCTCTCTAGTGTGCATAAAGGTCTCTTGGAGAGCCTGTTAAAAACGTGGATTCTCAGGTCCCACCCCTAGAGAGACTGATTAAGGCTGGGGTATGTCCAGGATCCACCTGGGATCCCACTAAGTTTCCTGCTTTTGCCCTGGTCATGCTGGGGCTCAGAAGGCTCTCAGAGGTGCATCCATTCTGTGGAATTGTGAAGCTGAGCAATAAGCACTGAAGAAATATCCTGGCTCACTAAGAAAGATGAAGACAGCACTGCTACCAAGTATGCCCATGGAAGTTTCTATACCTAATAATGGCTCATGTACTAAAAGTCTGTCGTAAGAGAGGTCTTATGAGCCTTGACAAAGTCATGAGAGACATCCAGAATTCAGTGTACCATCACCTAGCACTATAAGAATTCTATGTCCTAGGAAGTATGTGTAAGAATGCAGAATTCTTGTCAAGTTCAAAAGTCTTTGGATCAAAGCAGAAAGAGATTTGTATACAACAGCCACATACAAAATCAATCAAGCAATAAAATGGCTGCAGACTTTTGAATGTAGACAGAAAAATTAGGCAATACATGGAATATGAATCCAGGAACGTGGCCTACGGGAACATCCCTCGCTTGAAGTTAAGGGGCACTGACGTAAAGTCCAGTGTGGCTTGTGGGGGATTTGGACAGACCAGCATCTGGTCCTTACGTGTTTGCAGAAGGGGGAGTAGACAGAATAACGGCCTCCCAAGGATATCCATGTCCTCATCTCCAAAACCTGTGTACATGCCTTTACATTACCTTACATGGCAAAAGAGACTTTGCAGATGTGATTAAGTTAATGACCTTGAGATGGGAAGATGATCCTGGGGTACCCGGCAGGCCCAGTGGAATCACGAGGGTCCTTACAAGAGAAAGACAAATGAGTAAAAGCCAGAAAAAGGTGACATGATGATGGAAACAGAGGTCACAGAGAGAGGGAAATTTGAAGATACTATACTTCTGGCTTTGCAGATAGAGGAAGGGGTTATCAGTCAAAGAATGCAGGCAGACTTTAGAAGCTGGGAAGGGCAAGAAAACAGATTCTCCACCAAGAACCTCCAGAGGGAACGCAGCCCTGCTGATCCATTTTAAATATCTGCCCTCCAAAACTGTAAGATAATAAATATGTGTTGTTTAAAGACACATAGATTTGAAGTAATCTGCTGCAACAACATAGGAAACCAATATAGAAGGCTTCCCTCAAATTTACATGGGATGATATCATAGTTTCCTTTGTTGGAGTAAAAAGAATTTCCCTGGTTGTCTTCCACCCCAGACCTGTGCCCAAGGTAACCTCTGGCTCTACAATAGGTATATGAGCACAGAACTTTTATTCATGCCAAGAGTGAGATCTGAGACATAAAAATCTTCAAAGACATCAGAAACATTAAGAAGAATATGTTAGAACTTAGTAGTTTATATTGTCATGATGTTAAAAATTTGAACTTTTAGAGTGGCAGCTTATAATGCCAGTTTAAAACGTGTCATTGAGTACTTGATTTAGATTTGTGATTTTAAGTCAAAACTATACTACATTAATTTTCTATTTTGGAATAGTTTAAAGAACTTTAAGTCTGTTGATTTACATAATATTCATATTCTATATATGTGTGTTTATACACACACACACACACACACACACACATATATGTGGTTCAAGCAATTCTCCTGCCTCAGCCTCCCAAGTAGCTGGGATTACAGGTGCCCACCACCACACCCAGCTAATTTTTGTATTTTTAGTAGAGACAGAGTTTCACCATGTTGGCCAGGCTGGTCTCCAACTCCTAACCTCAGGTGATCCGCCCGCCTCAGCCTCCCAAAGTGCTTGGATTACAAGTGTGAGCCACCGCGCCCGGCCTAAATCATTTAAGCATTCAGAAAGGTTTCCTGAGCGAGATAACTGAAGGACCTAAGACAGAAATATAATCTGTTAAATGTACAAACGTGATATAAAATATTTCAAGCCTTTTAACTAAGTCACAAATGAGATAAACATTAGTCAAAAGGTTTTTTTTAAAGTAATTGAAGAAAACTAGGCTAGTACATAAATAAAATGATAGAATTTGTAAGTTTGAATCAAAAGTTTAAGGAACAACTAGGCTTCTGAACTTGCAGATGTAATAAGCTGAATATCAATTCTTTTTTACACCTAATGCCATCCTTGACCACGCTGCGACATCTCATATCAGTGGCCTATAAGGCATTTGATCCTAAGTCCAAACCAAGTGGCAGGATGCAAGTCACATATGACGATGTACATTTCTGTGCAGTCACTTTTTCTTTCCCATTGTAATTGGATGCCCTTTTTTTTTTTTTTTTTTTTTTTTGAGATGGAGTCTTGCTCTGTCGCCCAGGCTGGAGTGCAGTGGTGCGATCTCGGCTCACTGCAAGCTCCGCCTCCCAGGTTCACGCCATTCTCCTGCCTCAGCCTCTCCGAGTAGCTGGGACTACAGGTGCCTGCCACCACGCCCGGCTAATTTTTTTGTATTTTTTTAGTAGAGACGGGGTTTCACCGTGGTCTTGATCTCCTCACCTCGTGATCCGCCCACCTCGGCCTCCCAAAGTGCTGGGATTACAGGCGTGAGCCGCCGCGCCCGGCCTTGGATGCCCTTCTTATTAGCACTTTGAATATTTGTTCCTTTTGTTCCTACTGGAAATCACGGGGGTGAATAATGTTGTAAAACCGGTTGATTGCCTACCTGGCGGACAAACATGCCCCTAGAGCTACAGCAAAAATTGCCTTCAAAACTTTTTTGGAAAAATCAGTATTTGATATTTAAAAGAAAAAGTAATATTCATGGAAAAATACTAACTTCCTGGTCTGGAGTTCTTGTTTAAAAGATGGGGCCTCGTTATGTCATCCAGGCTGGAGTGCAGTGGCACAATCATGGCTCACTATGGCCACTAAATCCTGAGCTCAGGCAATCCTCCCAGTTTAGCCTCCCAAGTAGCTAGGACTACAGGCACGTGCCACCACACCTGGCTAATTTTTTAACTTATTTGTAGAGACGGTCTTTCTATCTTGCCCAGGCTGGTCTCAAGCTCCTGGCCACAAGCAGTCCTCCTACCTGGGATTATAAGCCTGAGCCACTGCATTCTGAGATGCATCTCGGAGTTATTCTTCATTTTGAGGTACATATTCGAGGGGAGCAGTATCATCTTTTTAGGGCTTAGGACTTCTAAGGATCATAAGCCGCTTTGCAAAATCACCTCTAAGATGAGCAGAGCACTTGCTTGGACAGCACATATACTAAAACTAGAGTTGTACACGGAAGATTAGTGTGGCCCCTGTGCAAGGATGACACACGAATTGGTGAAGTGTTCCATATTAAAAAATTAAAATAAAATAAAATAAGCAGAGTATCAGTACAATGGTCCAGGCATAATAGAGCAAGACCTCTCCCGCCATCTGTTGGTGATAGGTGGTTTCCCATGCTCACTGAGGTTAGTGGCAGGCTTTGATGGGAACCCACAGCTTCGCTCACAGCTATGAAGTCTGTAAAGAAGAAACGTCTGACCACCCTATTTAAAACAGCAACATGCTCACCCCATGGCATCTGGCATTCCCAATTCCTTTTCCCTATTTTATCTCTCTCTCTGATACTTCTCACCTTCTGACACACTAGGTTTTGCTTGCTATTTTTCACTTCTGTACCAATCAGAGCATAAAGAAAAATCAACATGCCAAGGCAAAGGGAACCATGGCATCTTTGCACACTCTGGGGTATGAAAGTTCTTGGTGCTCAGGGAATGCCATCCCAGGCTATGATGGTAGATGACCGACCATCATGGACAATATGGTCAGATTTATTACTGGAAAATAATTGCAGGGTGGTTTAGTTGTTGATTTGCTTGTTTTCTCTCTCTTCTGTCACTGCCAAAATGTAAGCTCCAATGGGAAAGAGATTTTTGTAGCTTTTGTTCACTATTTGTGGCAGAAGCAACTAATTTCCTCAGTAACAATTCTCTCCTTCTTCCTTATAGTAACAGACTGCCCACCTCCACTTAGTATGAGCTGGGCATGTGGTTGCCAGGTGGAAAGTACATTTCCCAACCTCACTTGCAGCTAGGTGTGGCTATGCCAACAAAATATTTCCAATATGTTGTAAATAAAAATTATGCTTTACCTTCCCTGTCTTGCCTTCAAACAATTGCTCCCTTCCTGCAGGCTGGATGCAGACCTTGCGAGGAGGAACCATATGAGGACAATGGCTTTGAGAATGGCCAAGATACAAAACAGAAGGATCTTTGTCGTCTGATGTTATGGAGAAGAGTCACCTACCAGTCCCAGAGTGCCTGCTACCTCTGGAGAGCAAGTAAGAGAAATAAAAGTCTACCTTATTTTGGAGTCTCTTTGTTACAGCCTCTGTTATGGACTGAATTTTGTCCCCAGTCCTTACCCCCTAATTCCTATATTGAAGCCCTAACCCTAATGTGACTGTATTTGGAGATGCCTGTAAGAAGGTAATGAAGGTTAAGCGAGGTCAGAAGGGCAGGGCTCTAATCTGATAGAAATGGTGACCTTGTTAAGAGGAGGAAGAGACAGCAGAAATCTCCGTCTCTTTTTCCCTGCGCATACACACAGAGCAGAGGCAATGTGAGGACACAGGGAAAAGAGGCCTGTTTATAAGCCAGAAAGAAAGGCCTCCCCAGAAACCAACCCTGACAGCACCTTGATCTTGGACTTCTAGCCTCCAGAATTGTGAGAGAATAAATTTCTGTTGCTGATACCAACCTGTATGTGGTATTCTGCTAAGGCAGCCCGAGCAAACTCATGCTGTCTCTTAGCCTTGACCTTAATTGAAACTGCTGCACCCGGGCCTTAGATGAGTGCCTAAAAATTAGTAGATATGCAATGAATATTACTTGGTTAAATAAATAAAATGCAAAGACAATATTTGATTTGTGCAGTGCTACACAAATATAAATGATTACTGGACTCTCATAGATTGTACATCTGTCTATTTATCCACCCACCCATTCATCATTTTGTCACCCTGGTTGTGTTTACAACGAAAATAAAGTCTCATCTTTGAACTCAGTTACTGTTTCCTTCACTCCCACAGCCCATCCCAAATCTCTCAGTTGTCACCTCCTATTAATTTTACCACCTGTATCTCTCTATGGTAGTTTTTTTCCCTACCATTACAATGATCACCACTCCAGGTCTCATTTATCTCTTACTCTATAAATGCTTCCAATACTTTCTCTCTTCAATCTCTGTATTTGATCTATTGCAGAGACTTGTAATTGCCTCTTTCAAATTCATTTTGCTTTCTTTCCTAGGAACAGATGCCTCATTTTATTTTCTGTGGCAACGTACTGTGTGAAACAACCCCATTTCTCCACTACTCCTACAGCCACATGACTAAATTCTGGCTAAGGAGATATAAGTAAAATTTGTTAGGTAAAGTTTCTGAAAAACCTCTTTAAAAGAACAATACAGAACTGAAAATATGCCACTTTCTACCCTTTCCCCTACTTCTATTTTTTTTTTTTTTTTCCTGTCACCTGGAAATTTGGGAGTGACTGCTGGAGCTCTAGCAGCCATACTGAAATACGGAAGAATGAAGAGAGGAGAAAGAGAAATGAACTCTGTCCCTGATGAAGTCGTGGAACTGCCATGCTAGTTCTGGATTGCCTACCTCCCACATAACAGTGAAATATACTTTTACATAACAATGAAATACACTTTTTTTTTTTTTGAGATGGAGTCTCGCTCTGTCACCCAGGCTGGAGTGCAGCGGTGCAATGTCGGCTCACTGTAAGCTCTGCCTCCCGGGTTTACGCCATTCTCCCGCCTCAGCCCCCCAAGTAGCTGGGACTACAGGCACCCGCCACCATGCCCGGCTAATTTTTTTCTATTTTTAGTAGAGACAGGGTTTCACTGTGTTAGCCAGGATGGTCTCCATCTCCTGACCTCGTGATCCACACGCCTTGGCCTCCCAAAGTGCTGGGATTACAAGCGTGAGCCACCGCGCCCGACCTGAAATACACTTTTAAATATGTAAGCCATTGCAGTCAGATCTCTAATTAGCTGCTGAACACAATTCCTGACTGATTAGGGAGCCCATGCCTTCAATGGTGTCAGTTTAAGTTTGCTGATGCACATATTGAGGGCAGCTGTTTTGCTAGCACTGATGCAGGGCTTAAAGGGATATGAGAAAACACTTTATCCTGGAAGGTAAGTGGGAGGACAATCAATAGGCTCATTTTACACATGAAAAAACTAAGGCTCAAGATCATACAGTTAGTAAACACCAGAGAAAGGAAGAGAACTGAGGCCTCAAATGATGCTGAGTGATGGCAAGGGGTGGGACTTTGGCGTAAGCTCTGGGATTTGGAGATTGTACACAGGTACATGCATGTGTTCACACACACACCACACACACACACACACACACACACAATGGGAATTTCAGTGGATGCCCACTTTTTTCATGTCTCCATCCCATCTCCCCTTTTCTCTTCTGGGAACCATCTCTTTTTCACTTGAAGCTGTTGATCACCTGACTCTAGAATGGCACAGGATCCCAGGCCCCTTGATATTGTGATTGGTCCAGAAGTGGTCATGTGACCCAATCAGAGCCAGATTTCTTTGGGAGACGGCTACTTAGTCACTGCGTGTGAACTTGAGCCTATTTGTAACTCTAAGGCTCTGTCTCCTTACCATCAAATGAAGGTTAGTCTATTACCTGGTGTATTTGGTGGTTGTGAGGATGAGGTGAAACAATAAAAGTAAAAGGCCTGGCATATGGTGGCTGTTCGATAATCATTTGCTTCTAGTAGACATGTTTAAAAAGCTCTCTTTTTCCCCTGGACACCATACAGGGTAGGAACTACACACAAAATGAACAATTAAGCACCCAAAGCCCACCTAAATATTTTGTTTTGTTTGCTCATTTGTTTCCCAAGGGGGGTAAGTTCCCAGTTTCCAGAAGAACCACTTTAATTGACTTGCATGATGAAAAGACAGATCTTATGGACAAGCCCTATCCCTATCTGTCTCTAGAATGGCAATTGTAATAAATGAAATAAATAAAATCTTCACTTCTTCTCCATCTGGACACTAGAGACATTTTTACTCCAACTTGAATCAAGAGTCCAGAAACTATGTGAAACACAAATGGTTTGGGTGTGGTGATGTGTTTATTCATAATATAGTTTCAGAACACATTAATAATGGAGAATAACACTTATTCATATACTGAATATAACTTTTCCTGGAGCACTCTAGAGCTTGCTTGGAGTTGGAGAATACTGCCAGGCTTTTCCTAATCTCTTTGGTCTTTGGAAGTGGGCAGGGTTTCTCAAACCAAGAGTCTTCCATGGGCCACTGGCAAGGCTTCCCTTCATAGTTTGGAAGGGCAGAAAGACCATGGCTTCAGCACTTCCATTTTGGAAAGAAGTAACAAAAAAGTGAATTAATGAGCGATTGGAAAGACTCAAAGCATTTTGTACTCCACAGTTCATTTCTTCACACAAACATCCATTACTGCAGCGGCCATGAAAACTCGCAGGGTGTCAGGCTCATGGCCTGAAGAGAAGTCACATCAGCAGCCAATGTTTTCATGCAAAAGGCAATCGTGATGATTCAGAACCTGGCTCTGAACTTCTCCAGGTGTGCTCGTGAGCTGAAGGTCACGCCCATTCTGTGCATCCTCTGTCTTTCTACTGGTAAACTTGGATGTCATTTTAGAGTATCTTGGCAAAATGGTGAGAAGATCTCACTTTCCCAATATCACTCTGGAATGAAGCTGCTTGGGGAATCCTCCATTTGATTGTAGAGAGACCAAGGCACCGTGGGCTGAAGCAACGAATATTAACAACACTAACAACAATAAGGATAAAGTCCAAGTCTCTTCCAAAACGGGCATATCCAAAAATAAGGGTAAAGAGCTGGTCTTATTGCATCCAAGTGATTCTGTGCACTGGAAATTGTCCTTCTGTTCCTCCCTTTCATTAAAAGTGTTTATATTTCTGAGTCAGATGATCATTTAAATACATATAATATTAGCACCAAGGCAGCATATTTTTTTCCCAGAGATCACATGAAACTGAATACATATTTAACATAGTTAATAGTTGGTACAATCTGTGACATCACTAACATACTTATTGGCTGATACTTGCCTAGAAATGCCAAAAATACCTTTTATACAACTCTTATAGCACCTTGATGATGGCTAGATTGTTTTAAAAAAATTCATTTTAAAAAAGTCACAATAAAACATTTACAGATGAAAAGTAAACAATAGTGTACCGTGATAATGAAGGATCACTTTGTCATATTACTACATGCAAAGGCAGTCATAATAGAATCATTTTACGTACAAAAATATTACATCACAATAAATAATTTCAAACATAAATATTAAACTTTACATCATTAGGATAGTCCACATATATACATACACACATATATGTGCATATATGTATGTGTATATATGTATATATGTTTATGTACACACATTTACACACACACAAGCATACAAGTCACACATAAACACACACACACACACATGCACCCAAATTAAGGTGGAGGTATTGCATTACTATCCTTCATCCATCCCATAATAGCTTCCTCTTCAAAGCACCTGAAATAAACAAACCAGAAAATATAAACCTTCTGCCTCAAATGCCATAAGTTAAGAATAGGCAACTGATACATTTTTACATGTAGAATTTAAAATTAACATTATTTTCTCTAGATTTTATTTTGATTTTTTCTGAGTCACAGTCTCACTGTCACCAAGGCTGGAGTGCAGTGGCATGATCATGGCTCACTGCAGCCTTGATCTCCTGGGCAAGCAATCCTCCCATCTCAGCCTCCCAAGTAGCTGGGTCTACAGGTGCACACCACCATGCCCAGCTAATTAAAAAAAATTTTTTTTTTTTGCATAAATGGAAGTCTCACTATGTTGCCCAGGCTGGTCTCAAAATCCTGGACTCAAGTAATCCTCCTGCCTCAGCCTCCCAAAGTGCTGGGATTATAGGCATGAACCACCACGCTGGACCTAGATTTTAAAAGTAGTGTTTGTTTGCTGTAAGAAACACGGAAGTTTCAGGGAAGTAATATAGAATAAAATTTAAAAACCCATTAGCATGAAATCCCTGCATCTGAGATAACCGCTCTTCATATATTGGTATTTTGGTATTTCCTTCTAGTCTTTTTTCTATAAATATGTTTATATATATAAATATTGTATATATGTGCTATATAAAATTTATCTTCTTAGATACAAAATATATACAGTACATATACAATGGTGATCTCTAGTGGATACCTGCTGATTTTTGCATGCCTCCATCCCATCTCCCCCTTTCTGATAACAAAATGCCTTCTTGTCCTTTGAGAACCATCCCTCTTCCAGCTGAAGCTGTCAATCACCTGACTCTAGGTGGGTACATGATCTCAGATCCTTGGATGTTGTGATTTGTTCAAAAGTGACCATTTGACCTAACCAGAGCTAAACAGAGTTATTTTGCAGAATGCATGCTAGGGGATGAGTGTTCACTTGAATCATAAGTTGGAAGAATGATGTAATCCTAGAGCTTCCCAGGACCATGGTGTGGGGGGCAATGATCTGCCTGAGAATGAAGTCATTTAAGAGGCAATTATTGCTGATTGATGAAGAAAGAAAGAGTACTGATGACTGAACTTCTGGATCTAGCCATGCCTGAAGCTAGCATACTTCTTGGATATCTCAGCTACTTAAGATGATAAATTTCCTTCATTTCCATAGCTCCTTATATAACAGAAGTAATCCTAAATGGCAAATAGGCACTCTTGTATCAGGATCTTCAAGAGCCTTACACGGTAATGGGCTACTGGAAGCTTGAGGGAAGATGCAGGAGGGTCACATGAATTGGTTGAGCTCATCCCTTGTAGCTGAAGACACTGGGATGATGAAAAGAGTGACCAGTTCAGTCTTTTACTCAGCAGAAGAATCACTTTCTGGCATAATGTACATAGGTCAGGGATTGCCGAACTTTAATATGCATGACTCCTGTGGACTTTGTTAAAATGCAGATTCTGATTTCACAGGTATAGGGTGAGGCCTGACATTGTGCATTTCTAACAAGTTCCCAGGTAAAGCTGATCATGCTGATTCTCGGACCACACTATGAGTAACAGGGGTGTGGCACAGTGGAGTGATTAAGAGCACCGGCTTTAGTGTAGGACACTCTGAGTTCTGCCAAGGGAATTTATCATTACCTTTTAATTTTTTTTTTTTTTTTTTTTTTTGAGACAGAGTCTTACTCTGTCACCCAGGCTGGAGTGCACTGGCGTGGTCTTGGCTGACTGCAACCTCTGCCTCCCAGATTAAAGCGATTCTCCTGCCTCAGGCTCCCAAGTAGCTAGGACTACAAGCATGTGCCAACACACTCAGCCAAATTTTGAATTTATAGTAGAGATGGGGTTTCACCATGTTGGCCAGACTGGTCTGGAACTCCTGACCTCAAGTGATCTGCCTGCCACAGCTTCACAAAGTGCTGGAATTACAGGCATGAGCCACCATGCCCAGCCTCATCATGATCTTAAGCAATTTACTTAATTGCTGTGGGCCTCAGCTTCCTCATATGTAAAACAGCAGCTCCTCTACACAGTTTTGTTGTGAGGATTCAATGAAATATTGCTCAACAAATGCTACTGTGGTTTTACTATTACATTCTTGGGAAGTATTTCTCAAAGGATGAGCTGTGATTCACTTGCATTAGAATTCTCTGTATTAAAATTACAGGTCCCTGAATCCACCAGAGACCTAATGAAGCAGGACCCCTAGAGATGCGGCCCAATAAGCAGCATTTTAAATAAGCTCTGCAAACAGCTGGTACCAATCCTATTGAAACAATTTCTAAAAAATCCAAGAAGAGATTTTCCTTCCTAACTCATTCTATGAAACCTCTATCATCCTGATACCAATACCTGGCAAAGACACAACAATAAAAGACAACTACAGACTAATATCCCTGATGAACATTGACATGAAAATCCTCAACAAAATACTAGCAAACTGAATCCAGCAACATACCAAAAAGATAATCTACCATGATCAAGTGGACTTTATTCTTGGGAGGCAAGGATCATTCAACATATGCAAATCAATAAATGTGATTCACCACACAAACAATTAAAAACAAAAACAATATGACCATATCAATACATGCAGAAAAAGCATTTGATAAAATCCAACATCCCTTCATGATAAAAACGTACAAGGCATAAGACATCAAAACAACATATCTCAGAATAATAAAAGCCATCTCTAACAAACCCACAGCCAATATCATACTTAATAGGCAAAAGTTGGAAGCATTCCCCCTAAGAATTGGAACAAGGCAAGGACGTGTACTCTCACCAGTCCTATTCAACACAGTATTGGAAATCTTAGCCAGAGCAATCAGGCAAGAGAAAGAAAGAAAATACATCAAAACAGGAAAAGAGGAAGTCAAATTATCTTCCTTCACTGACAATATGATTCTATACAGAGAAAACCCTACGTATTCCACCAAAAGATTCCTAGACCTGAAAAATGACTTCAGTAAATTTTCAGGGTGCAAAATAAATGTACAAAAATCAGAAGCATTTCTACACACAAATAACATTCAAGCTGAGAACCAAATCAAGAATGCAATCCAATTTACAATCACCACAAAAAGAATAAAATACCTAGGAATACATCTAACCAAACAGGTAAAAGAGCTCTACAAGGAGAATTATAAACATTGCTTAAGGAAATCATAGATGACACAAA
The DNA here is from genome assembly GCF_006542625.1 of Nomascus leucogenys. Taxonomy (NCBI): domain Eukaryota; kingdom Metazoa; phylum Chordata; class Mammalia; order Primates; family Hylobatidae; genus Nomascus; species Nomascus leucogenys. Next base: position 76,008,464 of record NC_044401.1, on the reverse strand, counting down.
TAGAAAAATGTTCCATGCTCCTCTATTGGAAGAATCAATAGCATTAAAATGTCCATACTGCCCAAAGAAATCCACAGATTCAACAAAATTCCTATCAAATTACCAATGTTATTCTTTACAGTGTTAGAAGAACTATTCTAAAATTGATATGGAACCAAAGCAGAGTCTAAAAGTGAAAGCAATCCTAAGCAAAAAGAACGAAGCCAGAGGTATCATATTACCAGACTTCAAACTCTACTCTAAGGCAGCAAACTAAAGGTAACCAAAACAGCATGGTACTGGTACTAAAATAGACACATAAATTAATGGAACAGAATAAGGAACCCAGAAATAAAGCTATACATCTATAACCAACTGGACTTCAACACAGTCAACAAAAATAAACAATGGGGAAAGCATACCCTATAATAAATGGTGCTGGAAAAACTGGCTAACTATACACAGAAGAATGAAATGGAACTCTTACCTCTTACCATATACAAAAAATAACTCAGGATACATTAAAGACTTAAATGTAAGACTTCAAACCATAAAAATTCCAGAAGAAAACCCAGGAAATACTCTTCTGAACATTGGCCTAGGCAAACAAATTATGACTAAGTCCTCAAAAGCAAATGCAACAAAACAAAAATTGATAAGGGAGACCTAACTAAATTAAAGAGTTTCTGTACATCAAAAGAAACTATCAACAGAATAAACGGACAACCTACAGAATAGGAGAAAACATTTTAACCTATACATTTGATAAAGGAATAATATCCAGAATCTATAAGGAACTTAAGCAAATCAACAAGAAAAAAACAAACAACCCTATTAAAAAGTGGGCAAAGGACATGGACAGACACTTCTCAAAAGAAGACACACAAACAGCCAACAAATATAAGAAAAAATGCTGAACATCACTAATCATCACAGAAATGCAAGTCAAAACCACACTGAGATAACAACTCATGCCAATCAGAATGGCTATTCTTAAAAAGTAAAAGGATAACAGATATTGGTGAGATTGCAGAGAAAAATGGAATATACTGTTGGTGGGACTGTAAATTATTTCAACCTCTGTGAAAAGCAGTTTGGAGATTTCTTAAAGAACTAAAAATAGAACTACCATTTAGCCCAGCAATCCATTACTGGGTATATATCAAAAAGAAAATAAATCATTCAACCAAAAAGACACCTGCACACACACATTTATTGTGGCACTATTCACAATAGCAAACGTGGAATCAACCTAGGTGCCCATTAATGGTGGACTGGATTTTAAAAATGGGCTCTGTATACATGATGAAATACTATGCGGCCATAAAAAATAATGAAATCATGTCCTTTGCAGCAATATGGATGCAGCTGGAGGCCATTTTCCTAAGTGAATTAACACAGAAACAAAAAATCAAATACCATATGCTCTTGCTTATAAGTGAGAGTGGAACATTGGGTACACATGGACATAAAGATTGAAATAATGGACACTGGTGACTCCAAAAGGGAGGAGGAAGGGAAGGGAGAACTATTTATTGGATCCTACTTTCACTATCTGGGTGATGGGTTCAAACGAAGCCTACATCTCAACACACTTTATCAGTGTAACAAACTTGCACATGTACCTCCTGAATCTAAAATGTAAAAGCAAATAAATAAATAGGCCAGCTCTGTAGAGGGGAACCCATGTCTAATGGCAGAGAACTGATGGCTTCAGTCACGTGAGGACAGAGGAGCAGGAGATAAAAAAGGTAGAACAGTATTGGGTCAGCTTCAAGATGCTTAACTGTAAAGCTGCCTGATCCTCCCACATTTGCTCATATAGGCTACGAAAAAAATAAAAGACAAACAGACAGACAGACAGACATGGGGCTACTTACCTTAGCTATAAAACTCGCACCTCCAGGCCAGTACCAGAGGATGGAGTGCATTTCCCACAGTAACCACCGCATTTCCCTATGACTCGGGTACCATCCTGCAAGGAGATACATCATGTTAGATTACCTGCTTGGTTAATGCTTTTACGGCCTGCACTGGCTTTTTGGGAAAACGTTCTTTATACAGACAGTAAGCAGGCCTTCTGAACTGACGTGAAGCCCAACATACTCACCATGGTCTAAAGCAGGGGCTGGCAAACTTCAGCCTGTGAGCCAAATCCAGCCCACCACCTGTGTCTGTATGGCTTGCAAGCTAAGGATGATTTTTATGTTTTTAAATAATTGAGAAAAAGTAAACCAAAAATAATATTTCTTAACAGATAAAATCATATGAACTTCAAATTTCAGTGTCTATTAATAAAGTTTTATTGGAATACAGCCACATTCATTAATTTACCTGATGTCTATAGCTGCTTTCATGCTGCAAAAAAAGAATTGGGTCTCAGCTTCATACTGCTTCTTGGTGCACAACAAATCACAGTGACACTGTTTTAATTTGAGAGTGTTTTGAGTGATGTGTGTATTGCTAGATCATTACAACTTATGTGCTTATTACCAGTGTATACCATTATGACAAATCAAGAAAAGAAGAGAAAGGTAGACTTTGAATGTTGCACTTTTAAGGTACAATGGCATGTGGATTATTTTGTTATCAAATTTAGATGACAAAGCATTGTGATTATTATGAAATGACACTATAGCTGTGCTAAAAGAATACAATATATACCATCACCAAACTAAATACTCATCACAATATTCCCAACTCACAGAAAAACAATGGTCAAAAATTTAGAAAATTTAAAATGGAATATCTCACCATAGCATAATCCCTCCACAAAAAATAAAAAACATGAAAATGAGTAAGTTTCCAAGTTGCTCATTTGTTAGCCAAGCAAGGAAAACAATTTACCAATGGTGAGTTCATTAAATCCTGTTTAACAGCAACATCTGAAGAAATGTGTCCAGAGAAAATAAACTTAACTACCCTTTTGGCAAGGACTATTGCTTGAAAAGCTAATAACATTGGGAACCACATTAATAGTCAACTAAAAAAACAAAGCAGATTATTTTGAGTGGTTTTCACTGGCTCTTGATGGGTCCACACATATTACTGATGTTATTCAGGTGTTATCATTTCTTTGAGGAGAAAATGCCCAGTCTGAAGTGACTACAGAATTAGACTCTTTGAAGAGTCTAGTGGAACTAGTGGAATAGTGGAATAATTTGTGGAATAGTGGAATAGTTTATGGAACAAGTACAGGTGAGAATATTTCAAAAAGGTTGGGAAAGAACTACAGAACAAATGAAGTGGAATCTGCTAAGATGTGTTGACAACTGATGGTAGTACAAATATGTGTGGAGCATAAAAAGCTTTAATTGGACAAATTTACAAAGCTTGTGAAACTGTTAGATGTTTAAAGCCTATGGTTATTCACTGTATTATTCATTTGTGGGTACTTTGTGGAAAATATTTGACCTATCAAGTGCTACAGAACTAGTAGTGTCAATAGTGGACTTTATTTTCTACCACGGACTTACCCATCCTCTATTTTGTGAATTTTTTGTCAGAACTGAAAGCTCAATACCTTGACTTGTCCTACTACACAGCAATTTGATGGCTTAGCAGTGGGGTACAGTTTTATTTTGATTTTTGAGCTCAGGGTCAAGATTAAAATTTTTTGAACTACAACTGCTCTCAATCACTGTAATTCAACACTTAATGGCTCTGAATATTAGCTTTTGCTTCAGAGTTGATCATGTTTCTTAATGGATTGTACCTAAAATTACAAGGCAAAACTGTTCTTATAGGCAAAACTTATAATGTTATAAAGTAATTTCATTGATAACACTGTTTGGATCACAAGTAAGGTTAGATTGTTTTAAACACTTCCCATGCTGTCAAAAGTTAAAACAGGAAATGACTTCTCTATTACACACAAATTTAAAGTGTATATAGTTTCTGAGCTTAAACTGCAGTTCCAGCACCGTTTTTCAGACTTTGATATAAATGCAAAGGAAATCTTTATATGTCAAAATCCATTTAACTAGCAATTGAGGAGCTTCTATCTCATTTTCAATTCCAAGTGATTAATATGCAATGTAGTGACATGCTAAAAGGCAGCTATCAAGAGAAAACTCTAATAGAATTCTATATGTGCCTGCCAAGCCATGAATATGCTTAATTAACATTATATGGTTATGGATAGATATCAGTGTTTGGCAATATCAATGCATGTAGAAAGGCATTTAGAAAGATTGAAATACATAATATCTCATTTCAGGTCAGCATTAACAGATAAACATTTACCATCTATTCTGATAATACAGAACACTAATTAAGCTAAATATTTTCCTCTCCCAATAGCCCATTCATCTCCTCAGGTGATCTGTATTAGAAAAAGCTATACTTAGTTATTATGATTGTATTTTGAATTTGACCAATAAAAAAATTTTGTGCAAATTTGTTTTCTCTCTCGACATACAAATGTATCATTGATTTTGCCTCTTGGCCCTTCAAGACTAAAATCTTTACTATCTGGCACTTTGTAGACAAAGTACGCCAACTCCGAGTCTAAAGACCTGCGCTCCATAGAGTCTGTCTTTGCCTCTGCAGATTCATCTGGTACCATTCTGTACTCAACACAGGCATTGCTTTTGGTTGTTCTTCTGATATGTCCCTTACATTACAAGGCCTTTGCATGTGCCATTCTCTCTGATTGGAGTTCTCCTCTCTCTCCCTCTTTGTGCATAGTGTACCACCTCAACTTTGGCCTCGTAAATTCTTCAGAACTCAGTTCAAAGCCCATTTATTCTGAGAAACCTTCCTGACCTGGTTATCTGCTGCAAAGCACCCTGTAATTGGGTAATTCTTTCTTTAACATCTGTCTTCCTACTGGAATGTCAGCTCCATTATGAGAAGACCAATATCTTGTTAAAACCTGGGAGTATCCAGAACCTACCACAGTGTGTGGCTCATAATGATACGAAATATACATGTTAAATGAATGAATGAATGAATGAATGAAAGGCTGAAGCCGAATTCTTCTTTTGGAAGTGCAGTTAAGAATGCCCTGCTAATCAGTTCCCCTTATGCTTTACCATGCTATGAAAAAGTCCTTGTTTAATTATGGCCTCATATTCCATTTTGTATAATTACCATGTCACATAATTCCACCCCTCCACCCTCTGCGCCTGCACAATATTTCATATTTTCCACTTCTGGAAATAACACTATGATGAACATATTTGTGCCTACATTTTAGGATTTTTTGGGGTTATATTCTCAGAACTAGGTCAAAAGTCATGAAGATTTGCTTCACACAGCCAAACTGAGCCTCTTGAAAACAATGGATAATCTCATTTTAAAAAAGAAAGATGAATACAAAAATATAATTAGAAGAAATAAGTTATACTATTTTATTTTTATTTTTTTTGAGAGAAAGTCTTGCTCTTGTCACCCAGGCTGGAGTGCAATGGTGCAATCTCGGCTCACTGCAACCTCCACCTCCCGGGTTCAAGCGATTCTCCTGACTCAGCCTCCTGAGTAGCTGGGATCACAGGTGTGCACTACCATACCTGGCTAATTTTTGTATTTTTAGTAGAGACAGGGTTTCACCATGTTGGCCAGGCTGGTCTCGAACTCCTGACCTCAACCGATCTGCTGAGATTACAGGTGTAAGCCACTGTGCCCAGCCAAGTTATAGTATTTAATAGTACAGTAGAAAAATTATATTTAACAATATAATATATAAATATAATAATCATTTATATAAAATTTATGTATAAAATTTATATATAAATATTTTATATATTTATACAATATAATATATAGTATAATGTATTATAATCTTATGTGTGATATGCTATACTATATATTATAATAAATACAATATATAGTACTATATATTAATGTATTATAAATATATTTACTATAGATAGTTAACAATAATTAGTTATATATTTCAAAATAGCTAGAAGAGAAGAATTGTAATGTTCCCACCTCAAAGAAAAGATAAATGTTTGAGGTGTTGGTTATCCCACTTACCCTGATTTGATTATTACACATTGTATACACGAATCAAAATATCACTAGTATAACCAAAAATATATACAACTATGATATATCAATAAAAATACAAAAGAAAGAAAGAGAAAAGAAAAACAGTGCCAGTTTAACAATAAAATAGGATAAAATAGTTTCTCTTAATTTTTAAAAATTTGTATGCATTTGATGATGAATGGAACTGAGTTGGGAGAGTTATTTCTATCCTCCCACCTGGTCTTGGTTTTAGAGGCTTGTGGTAGTTCTGGAGCTGGCCCATACCACCAGCAACTGAATTTGATGCCAGACTAACTGGTCTTCAGTGAGGAACTTTCTCACCAGGCTTAAGTATAGGGCCAGGGCCTTCACGATACAGGCAGGCAAAGAATGTCTTCTGTATCATCAAAACTTACGCTTTACTCAAACTCTCCTGACCCAGCAGAGGAGCTAACCTGAATCAGACTGCCTGGAGCTTCTACTGCATCTTGAACAACCTCTTTATGCCTCAGTTCCTGGTACATCTGTAAAATACGGATAATAATAGTACCCCCTCACGGGTTTGCTATAAATGAGATAATGCACATAATATGCTTAGCATAGCACTTGGCCTAATATATGCGCTCAATAAATATTAACTGCTATTATCATAAAGGTATTTTTAATGTGTAAATATCCATCATAGCCTGTTTTCAGGGAAATGAGTAAAAGTCTGGGTAATTATAAAATTAAAAAAATAAAGCCAATACTGGGTTTATACCATTACTGCTATCTCCTTAACTGGGATTCCATTATTTAATTTAGATAAAGGCTGAGCTAAAACTTACTGATCCTAAAGAATAAAAACAGCCACACGGAGCAAGTAAATACCAAAAACCCAACTGTCAAGCAGACAGTGTCTGTTTCAGAAAAGAAATATATTAGAAGCACCCACTCACATTCCTTAAAACACTAATTTTTATTTCTTCATTAAAGCAGGCCTTCTAAAAATCTCTTTTCGATGATTACTTTGTTAGCCTGCTTTGAGCTATTACATATAATTAAATGAATGAATCTCTGTTCCATTAAGAATAGTCTGTATTTCACACTTTTCACTAATTCTTCTATTTTTTCAATCTATATGAGGAGGGCAGATTGGCTTCTTTGATTTAGGAAGGCCAGCATATCTTTGACTGGAGTGTGCTAATTTAAAGACTTATTTAAAGTCGTCAGAGGGTGCTGGTGGTAGAAGCAAGCCGAGCTGGGGGTGGAGGTGGGGATTTTGATAAGAAAATCCATACAGATAGTAATGAACAGAGATTATAATGATTATGGTATAATGTTTATAATGATTATAGGGGCTATAATCTGCCTGGGTCAAGATTACATGCAATGAAATTTACCCGTGAATGTCCCTGAAATTGCCCATAAAACACAGCATATAGAGTTTTTTTTTTTTCTGAATATAGCCCTGGACACTTACCTATATATGAACATATGCATAAATGTCTAATTTCTATAGGAATATACAGAATAAAAATTAGACTACCTAAAATGTAAATGTACGGCATTTTACTCTGCTGGTCTGTGGTATCATTTTTACACTTGGCGGATAGTTGGATTTTCATAAGTTGACAGCAAGTTCGGAGGCAGCCCAGGTCGATACATGAGAGCAGACGGCACCGAGCGTGTGTGTGTGTACACACGTGTTTATTTCAGTGCCTGAACTCCACCGTTCGCAAGCGAACTGAAGGATAGGAACTGAATCCATCTCCTCTATGGTAATACAACTTTCGTTATTTTTTAATTTCAAAGAAATTCTTTGATTTACAGCCCTTGCTCTAGCACAGGAATGTCTGTTAGACCATATCTCTTAGAACAGTGGCCCTAGTTCCTCCCCGACCCTGCAAATTCCTCTGGCACACAAGGAAGACAAAAAGCCCTGTAAGCGCCTCTCACACCCAGCCAGGATGTGATCATCCTTTCATGCTGCCTGTCTCTGAAGGCCTGTTCCACAATCTTCTACCTGGAGGAGACCAAAATGGGCAGCTCTGAGAATGGGCATGGGGAGCTGTGGTGGAATCCTGGGTGGGGCTGAAGGGCACTTTCACATTCTGGCACATTGGAGAGTTGAGGGTATACAGCGCTGCTGGCAGACGAGCTTCAAATTCTGACATTTTCTTTTAGCCTTCATCTCTGGGCCATGGTCTCCTTTCTGTCTGTCTGTCCTTCATGCAGAGATCTAAGCAGAGTGACGAGAAACTTTACAACCCCTAGCTGAGCTGGTGCAGCTAAAGCATTTGCCCAGAAGTCCACCCCCAACCAAGGGGTGTCTCACATGACTTATTCCTGGGGTCAGGTGGCAGCCATGTGGACAGGCTCAGCCCGGGCTTACACTGCAGTTCGATGTCCTTCCCACCAGCTATCTCAAGCCGGCTCCCTTCCTTAGTCACCTTGGCCAACTTCCGAAACAATATGGCAAACCCCAGGGCTATGAAAACGTTATAACATTAGTAGCTAGCACTTGTGCTCCGGCTATTTGCCCAGTACGATATCAACAGCTTTATATTTTTATTTCATTTATGTTTCACAATAAGTCAATGAGAAAGGGGCCACTACAGTCCCCATTTTATAGATGAACAAACTGAGTCCCCCCTCTCCCCACCCCCATTTTCCTGGAAGTTAAATAACTTGCCCAAGATGGCAGAGCCAGTGTGCACAGGCTCCGGCAGTCAGATTTCAGAGTCCACGTGGTTCACCTCTGGGCTCTGCAGCCACTGACAATTTTCAGTGTGGCACCGAGGGCTGAGCTGCAGCAGGTTGAAGAGGCTGATCCCACCACCTGCTCAACTTAACATCCCAAGAATTTGACCTTATTCTCACCTTGTCCCAATCTCCTGGTGACGGCACAGCTGGGAGGAAGACGCGGATTTAATGTATGTAAGCTGCCCAATAAATAGTAGCTATTTTAACCATAATTAGGTTAAAACCAGAGGAAGAGCACTCTCCATTGTTCACAAGGGACTCAACAGTGAACTTGATACTGAGACTGATTTTGACCAGTTCTGCTCTTGGAAGTGAGACAGCGTTGCTGTTCTCCAAGTGGTACTGCAGATCTAGTTTAACCCTGAATGAATACAGCTCTCCTTTAGTTTTGCTTGGGGAAAACATTTTATTGCCAAGGAGGTTTGGAAAATTGAGGTTTTCATTTTTTTTTCCCCTCTGTAACTCCTGGCAGAAAAGCAAAAGAAAGTGAGGAATGATTATTTGAGAGCTGAAACAGGGCTATTTGGAAAAGAGACTATTATAACTGCTAGGGTCTGAGCATCCCACAGAAGACTGGGCCACAGTCCCTCGGGGGTCCAGATTGCAGTAAGTATCGAGTGGGAACAGGATATGGTGCAATTCCTGAAGTGTGTTTCATGGAACCCTGGTTATTTGGGGGAAATTACAAGTTGTAACTTTGAAAAGAAGGTTTTGTGGTTGGCTTCATTTAGGTTAGTGGTTCTCAAAATGTGACTCCAGATCAGGGGCATCAGCGTCATCAGGGAAATGGTTATAGATGTCAATTTCTGGCCTCTCCTCAGACTGATCATGTGGTGGGTTTGGTTTTGTTTTGATTTGAGATGGGGTCTCACTCTGTTGCCCAGGCTGGAGTACAGTGGTGCAATAACGGTTCATTGCAGCCTCGACCACCCAGGCTCCTCCTCGCTTCGGCCTCCTGAGTAGCTAAGACTACAGGTGCACACCACCACAGCCAGCTATTTAATTTTTTTTTTTTTTTTTTTTTTTTTTTTGTAGAGATTGGGTCTCCCTGTGTTGCCCAAGCTGGTCTTGAATTCCTGGGCTCAAGCAATCCTCCTGCCTCAGCCTTCCCAAGTGCTGGGATTATGGGCACAAGCCACTACGTCTGGCCACCTGCTTGTGTTTTAACAAGCCCTGCAGGTGATGGTGAAGCACTCGTGAGTTTGAGAACCACTGCTTTAGTGGAAAGCTGGCTAAAGTCGCACAGGTTTATTTCCTGTATAATTTAGTCCTACCTCACATGCTAATGCTTACTGTGACTCTTCAGGAAGGAGATACAATATACTAGCATTTTCTCCCAAACGTGTCGGGAGGTGGAAGCCTATTTTCAGGAAGCATCGCTAAGAGATGCTTCTCTGGACCACACGGGGGAAGTCAGGCAGCATTTCTCCAGACGGCCGGGGGCTAGACAGGCTCAGTCCCAGTTCCCAGATACTCATAAGGAGTAGTCGACAGGCCCTGGAGATTAATTTTGAGCTCAGACTCTCTGAGCTGCCAAAGAACACCAAGATTAAAAAAAAAAAAAAAAATGCCGACAGGCAATTGTCATACCCAGCTCCCCCCAGCCCAGGCATCTCCCAAAAGCCTTGGGGAACAGCCAGTGTAGTGATCATTCTTTCCATAAGGTGGCGCTCCTGCCTTTAATTATTTTTAGTTTCTGGCTGAAATGGTAGTAACTAGCAAATGAATAGAATTATAATTTATGTTACAGTTTATCTACATGGGTTTCCTACAATCACATTTTTATTTATTTATTTACTTATTTTTTTTTAACAGAGCCTCACTCTGTCACCCAGGCTGCACTGCAGTGGCACTAGACAGGCAAATAAAACATCATGTTGTACAGAATAAAAATATACAATTTTTATTTGTCAACAGAAAAGAAACATAATGTATAGATTTTAGAGGGAAGGAATGGGGGAAGAACATTATAATTTCTGGGCACATTCTAAAGCTCATGCACTCTCTCTCAGCTATCTTTATTCCTTTCAGGGCAAGGAAAAATATTTAATGACTAAATTACAAGTAATCAATATGGCTATTTAGTTAATCGGATTTGAGGTCACTGATTGGCTTAGATGGAGAAGAGAGAGAGTGAGACAGCTTTTTTTCCACAGACACAAACTTAATCATGGCAGCTAGAAAAAGAGATTAGGAAACAGATTTTCCTGGAATGTCCCAATGGGACATTTCTCCTCTTTCTCAGGTGAGGGAGGCAGGTTGAGCTGCTTTTTTATATTCTTATTTTGATTAGGTAGAAGTATTTGCAATAGGGTTTCAGATTTAGAAAATAAAAATACAGGAGGCTTGGTGAAATATGAATTTCAGATAAATAACATATACATGTTTAGTATAACTATGTCCCATGTAATGATAACAGTATACTTATTGTAAACAATGTTCATTGCGTACTTAAAAAAAAAAAAGAGACGGTGTCTCACTTTGCAGCCCAGCCTGGAGTGCAGTGGCGCAATCATGGCTCACTGCCCCCTTGACATCCTGGGCTCAAGGGATCCTCCCACCTCAACCTCCAAGTAGCTAGGACTACACGCATGCACCACCATGCCCAACTAATTTTTAAAGATTTGCAAAACCAGAGTCTCACCACCTTGCCCAGGCTGGTCTCAAACTCTTAGGATCAAGCGATCCTCATTGTGTATTTGAAATTCTAATTTAACTGGGGGTCCTGTATTTTATCTGGCAGTTCTGCCTTGTAATAAAACCCTACTTTCCCAGCTCTCTTCTTTGTCTTTCCCTACTTCTGAGGCAACCCCAAGCAGGGCCCGTGGCTGAGGTGGGACTGGAGAAATGGGCCATGCTTGGGTAAACTCAGACATTTTTCCATGAGCCGAGTTTCTGCCCCACATTCTCAGGACTTCAGAAGGAAGGCTGTAAGTGGCAGCGGTTTCTGACCTGGCTGTACATGCGAATCATTTGGGGAGCTTTAAATTCTGCTCCTGCCAGGGCCCCCCACCCTCAGAGATTCCGATTCAGTTCATCTGCATGGGAAGGACCTGGGCAGGTGCATTTAAAAATTTCTCAGGTGATTCTACTACACACCCAAGGTGAGAAACAGTACACAGTTGACATGCTCCCCAGTTTACAATGGGGTTATGTCTCAATAAACACATTGCAAGTTGAAAATATCATTAAGTCAAAAAAGCATTTAATATATCTAAGTTTCTGAACATCACAGCCTAGCCTAGCCTACCTTAAATGTACTCAGAACACTTGTGTTTGCCTATAGCGGGGCAAAATCATCTAACACAAAGCTTATTTTATAATAAAGTGTTGGATATTTTGTGTAATTCATTGAATACTGTACTGACTGAAAAACAGAACGGCTGTATGGGCACCCGAAGTAGGGTTTCTACTGAGCGTGTTTTGCTTTTGAACCATGGTGAAGTTGAAAAATGAAGTGGAACCGTCGTAAGTCAGGGACCATCTGCACGGCACAGTGTTTCTCAAGCTGTAGTGTGCCCATCACCACCGGAGACCTTGTTCAGCTGCCGACTCTGACTCACTAGGGTCTGGGCCCCAGAACCTGCATTTCCAACGGGCCCCCAGGTGACACTGATGTACTACATAGACCACACCTTAACCAGCCCGATTTTAGAGGGTGAAAAACTTATTACTGTAGATCCTGTGTGTGTATCTCTAACTCTCCAGATATATCGCCTAATAAGTTACCTGTCTTCTAGCTCCATCTGTATTTCAATTTTTCTAAATAAAAAGAAGAGGTCATTTGCCCTCGGTTCACAGAATGAACCGCAAGCTGGCTAAACTGAAAGATGTCTCAGCCACACCCTCGACAGACGCTTCTTCCTGCTTTCACCTCCCTGGTTAGGTGGCTTTTCTAATTACTTGGATGGTTCATATGCTCACCTCTCGAGGAAGAATTCACCAGAAGTGAACAAGGCTCTCACACTTTAACCACGTGTAAACACTGCACCCTAGGTTTATTTCCTAAATGGTCTTCCTGACACTGCAAAATAGCTTAAGTGGGAAAGCACATTCGTTTATTCCTTCAGCACCACTACCACAGTAATAAAGACAAGAACGAAAGAAAGATATAGAAATTCATCTCCCAACCCATCTGTAGAACCTTACCGGCGACTTCTTGATGTCAGAGACAGCATAATTCCCTTGTGATACCCATCTAGCAGATTCAGTTAAAGACAGGCCGGTTCCATAAAGGTTGATGCTAAAACGACCCTGGAAGACACGACCAACAAAAGAGATTTTCAGTCCACGTGATGTCCCCAAAAAAGCAAAGACAAAGGTGATACAATAAAAGGTACTTTGGAAAAGAGAAGGATGTTGATTAATTGTGATAGCTAATAATTATTGATGGTATTTAGTTTTGTTTGTTCAGGGCCAGCCATTCTTCATGCATCATCTTAATTATCCTCGAAAGAGCTCTATGAAGGAGGTTTTCTTTACAGATAGGGAAACTGAGGCTTAGGGGAAGTGATTAACTTCTCCAGGATAAGGTAAGAGTCCAACTCACATCCTCCTGACTTCAAAGTCCTTGCTCCATTCGGCCTCCCTAACACAGCAGTCCCGATGTTGCTCACAATTATCAGATTCCTTCAGGAGCAAAATGTCACTGTATAATTTTTCTAACAAGATCTTGGTGCCAAGCTTCCTGGGCTTCCAGATCCCTGGGGCGATTAGCACACCGCGTACTAAGCACAGCAGGGCGGGACTTCAAAGGAGAGGCGCTTTCCCCAGGACGGTCAGCAGAGGGCAGGGTTGGCCTGCTCAAGACCACCTGGGCCTGGAGGATGCGGCTTCCAGGTTCCCGTAAGGGAGATATCCCAAACCCCTCCGAGGGTGCCTTTCAGAACATGGCCTCTGGTGCCTCAGTATTGATTTCTAAAGAAACGGTGCAGCAGAAAGACCCTCTCGCTGCTTTCTCCAATTGTCTCTCTCTTTCAAAAATGACTCGCAAAGGCATCTGAAATACTTTCTTCTTGAGGCTTCCTACTCCACAATGAGCAGTTTCAGAGCTAAAAATATTCAACAGGAACACTCCTGGTTGCCTTCTCTCTGAAACTGACAAGCCAGCACTTTGTCAAAACAGTCTTTTATAAACAAGGAGAGGCACGGAGGAGCTCACAGCTCATCAGACCCGCGTGTAAATAAAGTTCTTTCACCTGTGATTAGATCCTGGCCAGATCTTTTCTCCCCTCTTGGAACCTCTGTTTATTCATCTGTAAAATGGAAGGTACTAAAACTCTCTTCCCTCTGAGCACCGTACAGAGGACTAAAAGAAATCAGCTATGGCTGGCGCTTAGTAGATATGCAAAAAAGATGGTATCTGTCTTACATTTTCTAATTGTTTTGTAAGTGTTCGTGGGATCTCTTCAATATAACAGTAAGCTTATTGAGAGCAGGTTTATTGCTTTGTTTATTGAATCAGCTATGGTTTGTAACATATGACTAGTCACTTAAATATTATATCCTAGCTCCTCAATTAAGATTTCCAGGACTAAGTGTAGCTTAGAGGTCTCTCAATGCCAGTTCCATAAATATCGACTAACAAAAGTTTATAAACACTTCTGGAGTGCTAGATTCCACAAGATAGAGGTGACCAGAGGACTCAGTTTGGACTAAGTCAGTGGTTCTCAACAGGGCACGACTTTGACCCCAGGGGAAATCTGGCAATGTCTGGAAACATTTTTGTTTGTCACAACTGTGCGGGGGCAGGGAGTGGTGCTGCTATTGGCATCTGCTGGGTAGAGACCAAGGATGCTGCTGCGATGTACAGGACAGCCCACAACAGAGAATTCTCCAGCCCGAAAAGTGCTGAGGCTGATTGAAAACCTGGTACAAAGGGTAGATTTACCCTAGAATCTTGCTCCCTTCTTTACTGTCAGCGTGACCTCAGGCAAGGAGCCCGCCCATCTGTAAAACGGATTAGTAAGACTTAACCTGTGAATAGGAGGTGATTAGATAGAAGGCACAATGCATGTCACTCATTACCTGGCAGACAGTAGGTAATACTTAAAAAATATTTTTGGGCTGAGTGTGGTGGCTCACACCTGTAATCCTAGCACTTTGGGAGGCTGAGGTGGGTGGATCACCTGAAGTCGGGAGTTCAAGACCAGCCTGGCCCAACATGGGAAAACCCTGTCTCTACTAAAAATACAAAAATTAGCTGGGCATGGTGGTGCGTGCCTGTAATCCCAGCTACTCGGGAGACTGAGGCAGGAGAATAGCTTGAGGTCAGGAGGTGGAGGCTGCAGTGAGCCGAGATTGTGCCACTGCAGTCCAGCCTGGGCAACAGAGTGAGATTCCATCTCAAATATATATACATATATATGACATTTTTATGACAATATGCTACAGAGGTTCATGGTTATGTGGCATGGCTGCCGTGCTCAGGTGTTTTTGATTGTAGCTGTGAGAAGTGACAGCGTGCTGGCAGTCCTCGCAGCCCTCGCTCGCTCTCAGCGCCTCCTCTGCCTGGGCTCCCACTTTGGCGGCACTTGAGGGGCCCTTCGGCCCACCGCTGCACTGTGGGAGCCCCTTTCTGGGCCAGCCATGGCCGGAGCCCACTCCCTCAGCTTGCGGGGAGGTGTGGAGGGGGAGGTGTGAGCAGGAACCGGGGCTGCGCGCGGCGCTTGCGGGCCGGCTGGAGTTCCGGGTGGGCGTGGGCTTGGCGGGCCCCTGACTCCAAGCAGCCGGCCGGTCCTGCCGGCCTGGGCAACGAGGGACTTAGCACCCGGGCCAGCAGCTGTGGAGGGTGTACCGGGTCCCCCAGCAGTGCCAACCCACCAGCACTGCACTCGATTTCTCGCCGGACCTTAGCTGCCTTCCGGCGGGGCAGGGCTCGGGACCTGCAGCCCGCCATGCCTGAGCCTCCCACCCCCTCCATGGGCTCCTGTGCGGCCCGAGCCTCCCCGACAAATGCCACCCCCTGCTCCACAGCGCCCAGTCCCATCAACCACCCAAGGGCTGAGGAGTCTGAGCACATGGCACGGGACTGGCAGGCAGCTCCACCTGCAGCCCCGGTGCAGGATCCACTGGGTGAAGCCAGCTGGGCTCCTGAGTCTGGTGGAGATGTGGAGAATCTTTATGTCTAGCTCAGGAATTGTAAATACACCAATCAGCACCCTGTGTCTAGCTCAGGGTCTGTGAATGCACCAATCAACACTCTGTATCTAGCTACTCTGGTGGGGCCTTGGAAAACCTTTATGTCTAGCTCGGGGATTGTAAATACACCATTCGGCACTCTGTATCTAGCTCAAGGTTTGTAAACACACCAATCAGCACCCTGTGTCTAGCTCGAGGTTTGTGGATGCACCAATCGACACTGTGTCTGGCTGCTCTGGTGGGGCCTTGGAGAACATTTGTGTGGATACTCTGTGTCTAACTGATCTGATGGGGACATGGAGAACCTTTATGTCTAGCTCAGGGATTGTAAATGCACCAATCAGTGCCCTGTCAAAACAGACCACTCGGCTCTACCAATCAGCAGGACGTGGGTGGGGCCAGATAAGAGAATAAAAGCAGGCTGCCCGAGCCAGCAGTGGCAACCCGGTCGGGTCCCCTTCCACACTGTGGAAGCTTTGTTCTTTCGCTCTTTGCAATAAGTCTTGCTACTGCTCACTCTTTGGGTCCACACTGCTTTTACACTCACCGCAAAGGTCTGCAGCTTCAGTCCTGAAGCCAGCGAGACCACGAGCCCACCAGGAGGAATGAACAACTCCAGACGCGCTGCCTTAAGAGCTGTAACACTCACCGCGAGGGTCCGTGGCTTCGTTCTTGAAGTCAGTGAGACCAAGAACCCACCAATTCCGGACACAGCTGCACTGAAGCCTCCTCCGACACCGGATTCGGTATGTTGCATTATTCCATTGGCCATTTTCTTTTCATTTTTTTTTTTTGAGACAGGCTCTCACTCTGTCACCCAGGCTGGAGTGCAGTGGCGCGATGTTGGCTCACTGCAACCTCTGCCTCCTGGGTTCAAGTGATTCTCCTACCTCAGCCTTCCAAGTAGCTGGGACTACAGGTGTGTACTGCTACGCCCAGCTAATTTTTTCTTTGGTAAAGATGGAGTTTCACCATGTTGGCCAGGCTGGTCTTGACCTCAAGTGATCCACCTCCCTCAGCCTCCCAAAGTGCTGGGATTACAGGCATGAGCCACCACGCCCGCCATCCCCTCCCCCCAAATTTTCTTATCTTGCTATCATTCCTGCCCCCAGGAGTGGGTCCACATAATTCAAAGTGCCCAGGCCATCCTAGTGCCAAGAATGCCCCTCTTTTCTCCCTCCATTCTGCTTTCCACTCAGACTGCCTCTCCCACCTGTACTGTGAGAGAAAGGAGACTTGATCTGCTTTGGCACTGAAGTTTTCGGGAGGTTCGGGCTGCTGACCCAGCTTCTTTCTGGACAATGCCCCCAGCCGACCTGGGCGTCCAGTGTCTGAACATGCTCAATATATATGTCTACTAAGTCTGCCTTCCCAGAGGGGTTGATGAACCCAGATGCAACAGGAGATTGTCCTCCTCATTCTCCTTCTGACCTTTCCAGTTTAGAGATCTGCATTTCAGCAAATGTCCTAGCTGATTGTTAGCACTCTGAAAGTTGAGTTCCACCAGAGAAGTAAAGACCTAATGTTCTTTCTGGCTCTGCTCTGGGACATCTTTGCCCTTAAAGGCCTTATCTTCAAGGTCTAAAGGGCACACGAGTTGTAAATACTACCTTCTGTTGCCTATTCTAAAGAAGAGTGATTAAGAGTTATACGTTTACTAGATGGTCCCTAAAGGTTTGCAAAAGATGTGCTTAGACCAAAGGATAATCCTGTTTTCTGTTGTAAAAGAGCAAATGTTGCAGAAATCTGGCCTGAAAACAGAATCAAGAAGACACGTCTACTATCATGGATATGAATTCAGACACACTTAGGTTCAAATCCAGACTCTACCGAGCAGCAGCTGTATAGGTTTGGGCAAATCCTCCCAATTTCTACTCCTTACCCTCCTGCTCTTTAAAAAGGAGGCATTTTCATAGAATACTGTGGTGATTGAAATGCTACATTGAGTAGACAATACTAAGTACAGTGACTAAAGCACAGATGCATAATAAATGCCAGCTATTAATACCATCAATAATAATAGTGTCACATCTACTGTCATCAGGATAAAAAATATTGTGGTTATGTTTCAAGATGAGGGCTGTTGGGGAATCCACTCTTATTAATAAATACATCCACAAAGCAATAGTGGTCAATGAGGTAAAAGAAAGAAATTCTCAAACACAACATCATTCTGCTTTGATTTCTGTGCAATCACTAGGTCAAAGGCTGAACCACCTACTCCGAAGCAGTCTCCACAATCGCGCCTTCTACAAACCCTTTCCTGGAAAACTGATTTGGAAAACTCACATCTTGCATCAGTGTAGCGGGTCCTCAATACATGTGTAAGGAATTGAATTCTTAAAGTACCCAATATGGTTTGAAGAATGAGCTGGGAAAAAAAACAAATTAGCCTCTCACAAGCTTTGGGTTTTCCCATTTAGGAATTGCTTGTCAGGATTTAGCAAATCAATCGGTTCATTTGTCTCTGAATTATTAAAATAAATGAATGCAAATTACTTTTCATTTACTTAAGCTTCCCAAAGGATGTGCACATACAAACAAGAAAATCCTGAGACATTCGAAAAAGGCAGGACAGGGCCAGTCTATTAGCCACTAAAATGCAACAGATACCAATGGGGTTTTTGAAGCCATCAATTGCCCTAAAAAAAACTGCACTTCAAAAGTTTTTGATTCTTGGGTAATGGAAGAAAGGCTCTTTTTACCATTATGTCCTTTGTTTATTTTCTTTCTCCCCTGAGAGCTTCCTCTCCACTTCTCTAAAAGGTTTAGCAATGCTCTTCTAAAGCTTGAGGCCGAAAAAATGCCTCGTTAAAAGAACGTTCAGATGTGTTTGTCTTTGGATGTTCTCTGTAGTTGGGGGTAAATCCATCCTATGGAGACAGGGCTTGGGATTCTGAATGCATCACAGAATCCCAATCTTCAGACTTTTGAAGGTTCACAGGCAAAGTGAGAAATTCTTGACAGAGTTTAACAACAGCTTTGTGAAGACCTCCTTTAAACCAAAGAGAAAACTGTGGCCAAGTTCTCCTGTCCAGAATCACTGAGTTCATTATGTTTGTCCTGCCTTCCAAGGGCAGAAGCTTCTTGCAAAGACCAACACCTGCTTTGCAAAATTAGCCCGAGCTGATTATGACAGCATGTTTCAAAACACAAGCTAAAACTTGCCGCGCCTCTCTCAGGCGAGAAAGTGTAGAACCACACAATGGGCAGAAAGATTGCTGCTGAGTGGCGCTGCTGAAAAGCCATCCAGCAGAAGATGATGAATTTGCACTTCTGGTCTGAACACTGCAAACTCTGTAGGACTGAAGTAGGGGTAACAGGTTGAGTCAAAGACATCCACAGAGCCCCAAGCCTTGGTCCAGGAGGACTTCTAGAATATGTCATTATCTCATGGATATTCGTTAACCTGTCATCCTCTCTAATAGCCTATAAATTTCTCAAAGGATGAATGTTTGTGAGTCTCCAGTAAAAAGGATGGTGCCTGTAACAAAGTGAGCACTTAAGAAAGGTCGGCTGATTTGTTACTAAGACTATTCTACAGCCATTTCTGACCATTCAGGAACCAAAGGAAACCCAGATAAGTCTTGAAAATTTTGAGATCTCCAGGTCCAACCTTTATTATTTTTTAAAAAGTTGGTTTCAGGCTTACTTTGAAAAATTTAGGAAACCCAGCAAAGTTAAACATTAAATAAATTAAAAAAAAACCTTACCAATACAGCCAACTAATATTTTGAAAAAGTCCTTTCAGACTTTTTATCTATACATTAAAAGAAAATACGGATGGGATCATACTGCATGTACTGTTTTGCATCTTGTTTTTTCTGTCTAATCCATGTAAAGTGTTTTTCTATATCATGCAATATTCTGATTCATAAAGGCTGACAGTGGTGTGTTGGCACTCGCTTGAATTGGCTTTTAAGAGTCAATTGTCTGCCTTCTTCCTAGCCCTCCATTTAGTGACATAGTGTTGACGGCTTGAAATCAATTATGGGGAGAATATTTACACCATGGCAACTGACAAATGTTACAAAGCACGACCGTCTTTTTTGGAAGTGTCAGTCATTAAATATTTACTAGCACCCTGCTGACTGTACAATATTCATTTGATTAACCACCATAATTTAACCAAGCCCTTGCTACCCGACATCTAATTTGTTTCTAAGTTGACGTGTTTTGTTGAATGCAGAAGTTAGGCATGTAGCTATGATCATTCCCTTAGGACCCACTTTCAGGAGCTGAATTATGAGACTAGACTCCAGAGCATTTGAGAGGGTCTTGATACATGTGGCCAAACTGCCCTCCAGAGCAACTGTTCTAATCACATTCCAAGGAACAGATGCAACTGAGGATGTTCCCGGGGAAGGTGGGAGGTGAATCCCTGGCAAGGGGCAAGGCACCAAGGACATACCTGTGGGCACTTGGCAGCGCTGTAGCAATCCCCGGCTGTGGCAAAAGGGACGGGATGTCCTTCGCTTGTCCTTGCAAACTGTAAGTCAGTGGCTGTGGGGTGGAGAAGGGGTTAAAGGCAGGGGAAGGTAAGAGTGGGAGAAAGGCAAGGAAGGAACAGGACATTAACAAGGAGAGAGAAGGGAAGGAGAAGAGTAAGAGGGAATGGGAGAGAGAAGCAATGTGAAGTATTAGTGGGCAAATGGATCCAGATGCTCACTTGCTTTTTCCTCATTATATTTGTGGTTCTCGGAGCTTCATTCCCTGAGCTTCATCAGCCCCGAATGTCTGTCTCCCCACAGTATGGAAGCCAAAAAGGGGGTTTCAGATGACTTTGGAATTGATTCCTACATAAATAAATATGTGAATCACCTCACTTAAATGTAGCGTAATTGGCTGGTTGAGAACCTGCTGTTATCCTGCACCACGGGCTTCAGGCCAGGGGGAAATAAGCCAGAAAGAAAGCATTTCCAGCTACTTAGGAGTGATTCCCTGAGGTTTCCTCTGTCCTCCCGTGGCCTAGGCACTATTATTGCCAAAATGTGGAGCAATTAGAACCCCCATCTTGAAATTATTAATGGCAGTTTCTCAAGTTCGGGGCTAGGCTGTAATTTTTTATTTTTTAAAGAGCCAATAAATACAAGGCCAACGCAAAGTGCATGTTGTTAACCACTGTTGTAGCTCCTGAGATGAGCTCTGCACATGGAAAGGGAGGAGTTAACCTGAGAATCCTGCAAAAGCTGTCTGCAAGGGAGACTGGAGGCCAGAGGCAGGTTTCATCTTTCTGCCTCTTCTTTCGGGAATGGCCTTAATCTTTCTACAGTTCACTACACTTTGGTGAGAGGGAAATCCCAGTGCTCCATTCTGCAAGGAAAGGGGCCCTTGCCTGCTTCAGCATGTAGAACCCTTGGGTCTTAGCTGGGGTGTTTTCCTAAGTGGAGAAACTGCAGACCCTCTGCCTTTAGCCCTCATCATTCTAGCTCAAGGAAATTTAAAGTATCTTGGTAAAAATCACATTTAATCTATCTCAAGAGAAAAGCAATGCAATATTATGGGTATAATGTTAATGAGGAAAAATTAATTATTCATTATTTCTGTTTTTCCTTTATGCAAGGGAACCATGTTGAGGTATTTTAGCTGTCTTTAACCACTCCTATGATTAATGTCCCCAACAGAGATGGAGTGTTGGCGAGAGTATGAAATCAGCCCACACACAGGCTAGTTTAGAAAAGGTAATTGTGTGTTCCCTTTTTCTTCTGCACATTGACAATTGAATAAAATTAGTTTTAAGTCTATGTAAGCATGTACACTGTGCTGGTGAAGGCTGGGGTGGGAGTGGTGAATGTTGCCCATGAATTTCTTGGCTTTGGGGTTTTGTATCTGCTGTTTATTCTACCTTGAACACTTCTGCTACCACCTCTGCCTCCCTCACACTGACCCCTTTGCCTGGATAACCCTAACTTGACCTTAGGGTCTCTATTTCAATGTCATATTTTCTGGGATGCTGCCCTGACCTCCCACATTTCAATGGTGCTTCTTTCATGCACTTTCATCTACTTCACTCATTCATTCAAATTCATTCATCACAAATCAGAGAGAGCACTTGGCTTGTGCGAGCCGCTTTCCAGGCACTGGGGATACAGCAGTGAACAAAAGAGACAGAACTCTGCCTGCAGGACTGTCCTCGCTGCACTGTAAGCTCCCAGTGTTCTTCCTCTCCATACCCTCAGCACTTCCCTGCTAGCCAATGTGCAAGACATGCTTGCTGTCTGAATGAAGAGAAGAACGCACACGCTCCCAAAGGACTCCTCACTGACTTACTGATTATCTGCATGCTGGTCAGGTCTATTCTGATTTTCTGAAAACTGGAAAACCCAGCGGCCGTGTAATCCTTCCGACATTGGCAGTCATCACGCCGGCTCCCGTTATAGGGACATTCCGTTGGGTTATGTAACCTAAATTATACAGAGAATGTTCTGGTAAGAATAGGAAAGCATTTCCAGGGATCTCCAGGCCTCTGAGATCTTCTGAGCCTGGCTCTCCTACCTGTGCCCATAAACCTCGGAGAAATTCTCAGAGTCTCCATGCACCAGTGTCACGTATTCTTTGGGGTGGTCAGAGTGCATCCCCGCACAGAATATCTGAAAGACCATAAATAACCCATGAAAAGTGGCTCAGAAATGATGTAATGAGAGCGGTGATCACTCACTCTAAAAATATTCTTGAAATAATGACTGGTATCTGACATTCACCTTCAGAAGCTTTCCTCTAATCATTAGGAAATATTCACCATCTTCACTGGCACCTTTGAGTCTTTTTACCTCCTTGCAGTTCTGGGGTAACTCACCTAGAAAACACCAATCACAAAAAATAGAGTGTGATGCTCCAAGATGTGAATTATCTGCCTATAGAATGAATGACATTGTTCACACTAAAACTTTTTAGCAAAGGGAATGATTTCCTTCAGAAAAAATTTATTTCTAAAAAGGGCAGGCAATCAAATGAACAAAGATATCCTTTTCTTCATGCTAAACAAAGATAACTTCAGTTGGCCAACTTACAGTTATAGATATGACGGCAGGTTTTTCGTTCTTCTGGCTTCAGATCAGTGTGGCATAAGTGGCTGGGTTGGTCCTCATTGGTTAAACATTGCACAGATCTCTGCATCACTCCAACACCACAAGACACTGAGCACTGTAAGACAAATGAGAGTCAGTGGTGTGGCTATGGAATGTGGGAGTCATAGGCTTCTGGTGGTGTGGAGCTCAGAGCCCTGATGTCATCATATACATGGTGTCACTTCAGACCCTGTGTTGCTGAATATAAAAAGCTGACATTTACTGAGCACTTACTATGGGCCAGTCTCTGTGCTAAGCTTTATAGATTCATATTCATGCATTTATAAAAACATATATATATATATAAAACACTTATATGTATGTATAAAATTTGTGTAATTTTACACACACACACACACACACACACATAATTTTTTCATTTAAGCCTCACAGTACCCCATGAGATAGTATTACCATTATCTTATTTTTACAGGTGGGAGGCTGGGGCTCAAATATTAAGGAATTTGTTCAAGGTCATAGTAGAGCCAGGATTCAAACCCTAACTGCTTCCAACTCATCATACACTTTTGCCTGATCATTTTCCATTTCTTTCTTTCTTTTTTTTTTTGACACAGAGTTTTGCTCTTGTTGCCCAGGCCAGAGTGCAATGGCACAATCTCGGCTCACAGCAACCTCCGCCTCCCAGGTTCAAGTGATTCTCCTGCCTCGGACTCCCGAGTAGTTGGGACTACAGGTGCTCACCACCTCACCCAAAAAATTTTTGTATTTTATTAAAGCAATGTGTAGAGGGAACTATATAGTACTAAATGCCCACAAGAGAAAGCAGGAAAGATCAAAAATTGACACCCTAACATCACAATTAAAAGAACTAGAGAAGCAAGAGCAAACACATTCAAAAGCTAGCAGAAGGCTAGAAATAACTAAGATCGGAGCAGAACTGAAGGAAATAGAGACACAAAAAACCCTTCAAAAAATCAATGAATCCAGGAGCTGTTTTTGTGAAAAGATCAACAAAATTGATAGGCCACCAACAAGACTAATAAAGAAGAAAAGAGAGAAGAATCAAATAAACACTATAAAAAATGATAAAGGGAATATCACCACTGATCCCACAGAAATACAAACTACAATCAGAGAATACTACAAACACCTCTACGCAAATAAACTAGAAAATCTAGAAGGAATGGATAAATTCTTGGACACATACACCCTCCCAAGACTAAACCAGGAAGAAGTTGAATCCCTGAATAGACCAATAACAGGCTCTGAAATTGAGGCAATAATTAATAGCCTACCAACCAAAAAAAAAAAGGCCAAGACCAGACAGATTCACAGCCAAATTCTACCAGAGGTACAAAGAGGAGCTGGTACCATTCCTTCTGAAACTATTCCAATCAATAGAAAAAGAGGGAATCCTCCCTAACTCATCTTATGAGGCCAGCATCATCCTGATACCAAAGCCTGGCAGAGACACAACAAAAACAGAGAATTTTAGACCAATATCCCTGATGAACATCAATGCAAAAATCTTTCATAAAATACTGGCAAACTGAATCCAGCAGCACATCAAAAAGCTTATCCACCATGATCAAGTTGGCTTCATCCCTGGGATGCAAGGCTGATTCAACATATGCAAATCAATAAACGTAATCCATCATATAAACAGAACCAAAGACAAAAACCACATAATTATCTCAATAGATGCAGAAAAGGCCTTTGACAAAATTCAACAGCCTTTCATGCTAAAAACTCTCAATAAACTAGGTATTGATGGGACGTATCTCAAAATAGTAAGAGCTATTTATGACAAACCCATAGCCAATATCATACTGAATGGGCAAAAACTGGAAGCATTCCCTTTGAAAACTGGCACAAGACAGGGATGCCCTCTCTCACCACTCCTATTCAACATAGTGTTGAAAGTTCTGGCCAGGGCAATCAGGCAGGAGAAAGAAATAAAGGGTATTCAATTAGGAAAAGAGGAAGTCCAATTGTCCCTGTTTGCAGATGACATGATTGTATATTTAGAAAACCCCATCGTCTCAGCCCACAATCTCCTTAAGCTGATAAGCAACTTCAGCAAAGTCTCAGGATACAAAATCAATGTGCAAAAATCACAAGCATTCTTATACACCAATAACAGACAAACAGAGAGCCAAATCATGATTGAACTCCCATTCACAATTGCTTCAAAGAGAATAAAATACCTAGGAATCCAAATTACAAGGGATGTGAAGGACCTCTTCAAGGAGAACTACAAACCACTGCTCAACGAAATAAAAGAGGACACAAACAAATGGAAGAACATTCCATGCTCATGGATAGGAAGAATCAATATCACGAAGGTGGCCATACTGCCCAAGGTAATTTATGGATTCAATGCCATCCCCATCAAGCTACCAATGACTTTCTTCACAGAATTGGAAAAAACTACTTTAAAGTTCATATGGAACCAAAAAATAGCCTGCATTGCCACGACGATCCTAAGCCAAAAGAACAAAGCTGTAGGCATCATGCTACCTGACTTCACACTATACTAAAGGCTACAGTAACCAAAACAGCATGCTACTGGTACCAAAATAGAGACATAGACCAATGGAACAGAACAGAGCCCTCAGAAATAATACCACACAACTACAACCACCTGATCTTTGACAAACCTGACAAAAAGAAGAAATGGGGAAATGATTCCCTATTTAATAAATGGTGCTGGGAAAACTGGCTAGCCATATGTAGAAAGCTGAAACTGGATCCCTTCCTTACATCTTATACAAAAATTAATTCAAGATGGACTAAAGACTCATATGTTAGACCTAAAACCATAAAAACCCTAGGAGAAAACCTAGACAACACCATTCAGGACATAGGCATAGGCAAGGACTTCATGTCAAAAACACCAAAAGCAATGGCAACAAAAGCCAAAATAGACAAACAGGATCTAATTAAACTAAAGAGCTTCTGCACAGCAAAAGAAACTACCATCAGAGTGAACAGGCAACCTACAGAATGGGAGAAAATTATTACAATCTATCCATCTGACAAAGGGCTAATATCCAGAATCTACAAAGAACTTAAACAAATTTACAAGAAAAAACCCCATCATCAAGTGGGTGAAGGATACGAACAGACACTTCTCAAAAGAAGACATTTATGCAGCCAAAAGACACATGAAAAAATGCTCATCATCACTGGCCATCAGAGAAATGCAAATCAAAACCACAATGAGATACCATCTCACACCAGTTAGAATGGCCATCATTAAAAAGTCAGGAAACAACAGGTGCTGGCGAGGATGTGGAGAAACAGGAACACTTACACTGTTGGTGGGACTGTAAACTAGTTCAACCATTGTGGAAGACAGTGTGGCGATTCCTCAAGGATCTAGAACTAGAAAAACCATTTCACCCAGCCATCCCATTACTGGGTATATACCCAAAGGATTATAAATCATGCTGCTATAAAGACACATGCACACGTATGTTTATTGTGGCACTATTCACAATAGCAAAGACTTGGAACTAACCCAAATGTCCACCAATGATAGACTGGATTAAGAAAATGTGGCACATATACACCATGGAATACTATGCAGCCATAAAAAAGGATGCGTTCATGTCCTTTGTAGGGACATGGATGAAGCTGGAAACCATCATTTTCAGCAAACTATCGCAAGGACAGAAAACCAAACACCGCATGTTCTCACTCATAGGTGGGAACTGAACAATGAGAACATTTGGACACAGGGTGGGGAACATCACATACCGGGGCCTGTCATGGAGTTGGGGGCAGGGGGAGGGACAGTATTAGGAGATATACCTAATGTAAATGACGAGTTAAGGGGTGCAGCACACCAACATGGCACATGTATACATATGTAACAAACCTGCACCTTGTATACATGTACCCTAGAACTTAAAGTATAATAATAAAAAAAATATTTTAAGTAGAGACAGGATTTCACCATGTTGGCCAGGCTGATCTCGATCTGCTGACCTCATGGTCCACGGACCTTGGCCTCTCGAAGTCCTAGGATTACAGGTGTGAGCTACTGTGCCTGGCTGCCTGATCACTTTTCAAGACTGAGAGCTGCCTGGTCCACAGCCAGGGGGCTGTGACAGTCTTCCAGGGCAGTCCCAATTTAAAATATTCTGCCTTGTTGTATCCCAATGCAATGAAGTATTTCTTACATAGAAGCACTAGAACATACAGACTTCTTAACAACATAAGCAACAATAACTGCTCCTTCTGTAACTCTTACGAGTATCAGATTTTAAGTGTTTTTTTTTTTTAATTTGCAGTAAAATATATATAAAACATTTGCCATCATAACCTAAGTGCTTTGTATACACAGGCTGAGTATCCCTTATTGGAAGTGCTGGGGACCAGCAGTATTTTGCATTTCAGATTTGTTTTTTTTCAGATTTTGGAATACTTGCAGTATTACTAGTTGGATATCCCTAATCTGAACATCTGAAACCCAAGATGCTCCAAGGAACATTTCATTACAGTGTCCTATCGGCACTAAAAAATGTTTGGATTTTATAGCATTTTGGATTTTGGATTTCTGGATTAGGGATGCTCAACCTGGGTAAACTCATTTCATCTTCACAACTACCAGTTTTGCAGATGAGAAAACTGAGACACAAAAGTTATGCAACTTGCCCAAGGTTGTTCACCTGGGAAGTGGCAGAACCAGGGTTCAGATCCACACTCTCTGGCTTCAGAGCCCATGTTCTAAGCACCAAGCCACTTTGGTAAACAGACAGAAGTCCCTTTGATCCCTGTTAGCCCATTTCAAGTTACTAACTCCAGGGTTTCTCCTGGAAGTAGAGTTACTAAGGAGAGTGGGTTAGGCAGGACATGTTTAAGACGGGGTTGAGATCCAAGGGCTTTCAGATTTGAGTGCTCAGTCTTCTACTTACGCTCCCCCAGTTGCCAACTCTCCAGGTGGCCGAGACAGGGCACTCCCTCAGGTAACAGGGGTGAACACTGGGGGGCTGCGTGCCCGGGCAGTTGATGGTGGTTTGGTAGCTGTATTCGTAATTCTCCTTCCCGGTGTAAATCTCGCTGCACGAGACAAGCCTTTGTTTGTAGCCTTTTCCACAGGTCACTGAGCACTGCAAAGACAGGGATTGAGAGGAGAGGTTCGAGCAGTTCCTGGGGGCAGCCCACAATAGGCCCCTGACCTCCACACCGAGCGCTGACCGTGTGACTATGCTGCAGAAAGTTCCCACTTCATTAGCTTATTTATTCATTTCAAGCGGCAGGCCCTGAGCGCACAGGAGACAGGCAACCCTGCAGGGTGCCTCTGGGATCTGGTGCTTCCACTGGCATCTTCTCAGCCCCCACTGCAGGTGGGGGTGCCTCAAGCCCCTTCTGGAGGTTTCGAAGGGAGGAGGAGGGGGAGGTGCTCCAGCTGTCACTCATTCAGTTTGCATCTTCAGCCCACCTGCACAGGTTGGCAAACTGCTCTTTTCTAAAGCTATGATGACCACCAAATTGGGAAGGGAAGAGGAGACAACGGCTGACCCGTGAGTTGGCGTTTTGAGTGTGAAATCCAAGCACTGAGCCAAAGGGGACTCTGGGACTGTTTTCCTTCCCTCCTTGGTGCTGTTTGCTTTCCTACCTGCCCTCCATTTAATTTCCTTCTCCTCTCTCTCTCCCTGGCTATAGATTTTTTTTTTTTTTTTTTTTTTTTTTTTTTTTTTTTTAGACTGCATCTCACTCTGTTGTCCAGGCTGGAGTGCAGTGACATGATCTCCGCTCACTGAAACCTCCGTCTCCCAGGTTCAAGTGATTCTCATGCCTCAGCCTCCCAAGCAGTTGGGATTATAGGCGTGCGCCACCACACCCGGCTAGGCTACAGATGTTGACCGGCATGTTACCTTTCTGCTTTTCTACCTCTTGCTCTATATCATGCCCTCGTCTGTACTCTTTTATCCTAACTCTGGCATTTAAACATACTCAACCAATACAGAAATGGAGAAGAAATACACATTATAGTGTCCCAACTTTCAACCTCCTTAGCTAAGTTTTTAAAAAATCATTTTCTGTTTAAAAAATAAAACCGAGTTACAATTAATTGAGTTTTGATGATATTTTTAGGCAACAGCATCAAATAACTGGTCATCTTTTGTAAACGTGCTTCATAAACTTGGGGTAGAGTGCCGGTATTCTCTAGACTTACAGTTCTTGGATGAGGGTGGGATAAACACCCCAAAACAGTATGCCACATGTGGTGTGTTATGCCTTTTCTGGGGTGAGGGACCACAGCTTTCATCAATTCTCAAGGGCAGTTAGAAGCAACAGTGTCTGCTCTGCCCTAATGTCTCCTGCTGCTTTTAGTCACATAGTTTTCTTCTCCTGCAACTTTTCCAGGGAAAAGGCTCTCCTTGAAGAAATCCCAGAGGCAGCAGAGAACAAGCCCAGCTAGAGGCATGCAGAGCATCCCTGGGCCTTCCCTTCCAGTTGGCTCGAGACATAGAAATGCTCTGTGTACATTTCTTCCTTCTTTGGCTGCTGCTGTTCAAATGTTTGAAGGCCAGGTTCACGCCAAGGCCAGGAAAGTGTAAGGCCAGCCCGGGGTGTTTCATGCAGATGGCTAACAAACTCTGTCCAAGCTGTGGGTAATCTTAGTGTCTAACCCAGTGCTTGCATGCGTGACATCAGTCCATACTAACTTAAACAAAGTTGTGCGTTTGAGAGGGGCAAGGAATGAGACTCTTGACCCCTACAAACCAGGAGCAAAAGCAGTTTCCTGGCTATTTATGTGGGGGGCGGGGCCCCAGTGGGAGACAGGCATTTGCTGAAGGAACTGAGCCCCAAATACGGTCAGGCTAAACGCAGAGGCCTTCACATCTCTGTAAAGAAGCTGGCAAGAACAGATGCTCTCAGCTAGCTGAGATCAGCATTGTGAAAATGTTGACTGCTGCTGGTTTCCTCAAATCATTTCAGAGAGAAACTCATACTATAGACTCTGCATGTCTTGGTGTATGCGCTTGGTTCCACATGAGCGTGTATTACTTTTCTAAACTGAAAATAACAGCAAAGCAAAACAATAAGACTGTGGGCTCCCTGCATGAGCTGTACGCTTCAGGCCCTGCTAGAAAATGCATGTGTCAATCAGGACTGACAGAGCTCTTCTTTGCCAGTCCAGCTCAAGCCTCCTCCAATTCAGGTGGAGTAGAGCTGAGAGAAAAACACACAAAGAAGCCTCCAGGTAACAGAGGTCCCAGAGAGAAGGCATGTCTTCTTTTCTAGAGAGAATGCTGGTGCCAGTCCCTTTTGGCCCCTCTCCCCTCACTGCAGGTTTCCTTCCCTGTGGTCCCTGTATCTGTGCTAAATACTGTTTCCAACCCTGTAGTTCTTGTCCGTAAATTTGCAGACTTTTCAATTCATGATACACCTGCGAATTTACAGAAATGTGGAAGGCTTCCTTTTTTCAATCTTCTCCCTGTCTCATCTTTTGGGGGTTATGGTTATATTAAAGCTATAGGAGTAATATGACTCAAGTCCCATAATAAAAGTGCTACACAAGAGATAAGCTAAGATGAAGATGTCAATGTTGGCCAGGTGAAAGGTGAGATCCCCCTGCGTTGGGATCTGGATGGGTTGGAACCTATGCCTCAAACCCAACATCAAGAACTATTCTGAACACTCATTTGGATTCCACATGTTCCTGGCTGGCCAAGAGCGAATCAATTTCATAAAGATCAGAACCATGTCTCCTCTTCACTCTCTAAGGGCATACGGTACTATTCAGGGCATACTGAGAAGATGCAGGGTTGGGGTCGAGCAGGGTTTCCCAGCCTCAGCACCACTGACATTTGGGCCAGATAATTCTGTATTGTGAGGGCTGCCCTGTGCACTGTAGGATGCTTAGCCCCATCCCTGGCCTCCACCTTCCAACCCTGGCCAGTAGGGTTCCCTTTCCCCAGTTGTCACAATCAAACTGTCTCTAGACACTGCCAAATGTTCCCTCGAAGGACAAAATTCACAGGAATAAAGGATAGGGAGAGATAATTAGAAAAGACATTGGGATCAGCTTTAGCAGGAAGCAATTCAACACCCAACACACACATCATCTAAATGCAAATATTCATCTCATTAACATGTGAAATTGCTGCCTGTCAAACTTTGAAGAGACCCAGTGGCAGCAATCATATTACCTAACAATTTTCAGTACCTTTACTGTGAGTCCAGATGCCTCCCTTTGAAATCTCTAAATGCTTTTGGTCAAATAACAGCTGGTTTGAAGGCTACAGATCTCTCACACAGATACGAACGTACTATGATGTTTGAAAATAATATAATCATGCTATGATTACTACTGGTTTATTACCATTAAAAAGGGTCTAGATAAGCATTGTGCGCAGGAGGATATATGAAAAAATGGTACTTGAGATACTTTGGATATAATAGAAAATTATTTTCTTCCTCTGAAGCTGTTTGTTAAAACAGGCAAAACACATCTGGCTCATGAAAGGGGTTTGTTTGCCCCTTACAATGTTTTAAAACCAAAAATTTGAGCCCCCATTTTCAAGTTAGGAAACCTCACATACTAGTCCAGATTTTTAGCCTCTCTTGAAAAATCAGGTCTGGTAACGTTAAACCACATTTCTGCATGGCCACAGCTGCAGTGAAAGAGATTTTGCTCCCTTCACACAGCCTGTGCTAGTTTGTCATAGTTGCCACCTCTCCCTGTTGTATCCCTGGCACTACAACATTTTCTTATACTTAACTGTCTTCAGGCACCTCAAAGCATCCTATGAGTTTGCAGCCCCTGTAATAATTTCTTCTTTATGCCAATAGGACATCAAGGTGAATCACAGAACGTAGACCTGAAGGGACTTAGAGACCATCTCATACATCTCTCCCACTTTGCATACAAGGAATTCTAGTTCGGGAAGGCTGAGGACTTGTCAGAAAACACACAGTTCACAGTGGCAGATCGGGCGGGTAGCCTCAAGTCTCCCACATTCCTGCACTCATCCCTCTGCCGCTCTCAGGCCATGGCTGAGCTGACGATGGTTGCAGTCCCCAGGACGGTACCTCTGACCATTCTCCTGTGATCCAGACATACTCGCAGGGTTGCAAACTACAGCTTTCGCGGTCCGCCGGCCGCTTGCTCACGTCACAGCGTGCACCATGCACCTCGTTTTTGTTGTCATCCACACACACCACCTTGCGGTACCTGGAGCCTTCGCCGCAGGTCTTGGTGCACTGTTAAAGACAAGCAAAAGGGAAGAATAAACCATAGTTCCTTATAGCCTATGGCTGTAAGTATGTGTTTACCTGTCTACATAGCCTGTAAGATCATAAGAGCCCTGAGGGCAGGGATTGACAGAGAACTTCTCGTTTTTTTTTCTTTTTGTTTTTTTGTTTGAGATGGAGTCTTGCTCTGTCGCCCAGGCTGGAGTGCAGTGGCGTGATCTTCGCTCACTGCAAGCTCTGCCTCCTGGTTCACACCGTTCTCCTGCCTCAGCCTCCCAAGTAGCTGAAACTACAGGCACCCGCCACCACGCCCGGCTAATTTTTTGTATTTTTAGTAGAGACAGGGTTTCACCATATTAGCCAGGATGGTCTCGATCTCCTGACTTTGTGATCTGCCCACCTCAGCCTCCCAAAATGCTGGGATTACAGGCGTGAGCCACCACTCACGGCCGAAAATTCCTCATTTTACCCCAGTTACCTAACAACTCTGTTCCTGGCATTCACCACCCAGCTGCCTAAAGGAAGGAAGGAAAG
This sequence comes from Nomascus leucogenys, assembly GCF_006542625.1. NCBI lineage: Eukaryota > Metazoa > Chordata > Mammalia > Primates > Hylobatidae > Nomascus > Nomascus leucogenys. The sequence goes on along the minus strand of NC_044401.1, from coordinate 75,975,849 downwards.
TATAAATGAGTCAATCTCAGTTTAGAAAGGACCTTAAATCCTATTTACTTCAAACACCTACACACAAGTGACTTGATTTAACACTTATGGCCAAATGTTTGCCAAACTGGTGTGGCCTAATGTTTACCAAACTGGTGTCTAAATAATTCCAGGATCAGGGACATCAGTACCTTCCCAGGTAGCCATCTCATTTCATAACATGGAACCAAACAAATCTCTTTGTATGTTCCAGGCCCTTGTCCTAGTTTTCTATTCCAGGGAAGCATGAAGGAAAGTTTCAGGTCTCACAGGTAATCTCCTCCAGCTATTTCAAGAGGGCTTTCCTGTGGCCCCAGGTGCCTTTTCTTCTCCAGGGGAACTGCTCTCATCCCACATCATTCTGCAAATATTCACTAAGTTCCTACTAGTTGTCAGGCCCTGTGATGGGTCCTGGGTGAACAAGAGTGCACACAAATGGCACATTCTCTGTTTTCAGATATGTTAGTAGCAAAGGCAGACAACAAAGAAGATAGCTAGGTAGTGAGATGTAACAATTACCGTAATTCCATTTTCCAGATGAAGAAAATGGGACTTTGAGAGCCTAAGTTACTTGCCCCAGGTCACACCGCTCTTTATGAGGTAGATGGGACAGCTGTGTTTATTCCCATAAGCTAAGGGATCATTACAGAGCAAGTGGTAGGTTTCATTCTAGGATAATCTCTACACTGTCCACAGATTCTTATTTGTTTTGCTTTAACCAACAGCAAACCCTACCCCTGAAGTTTATCCTTAGTGCCCTGTGTTGCTAAAGGTCACTGAAAGCCTATTGTATCTAAAGCCTCTGTGTCACCCAACATTTCAAGACTCTAGACTACATTGGGAAGCCCCAGTGAGCTAACTGAAACACTGTACCAAGGACTGCTGCAGTTTCTTAATTTAGGCCACGGATTGAATACCCTGTTGGCAACAGGCTTATCTAACAACTGTGATTTTTGTTGTGTGGTTAGAATGTTGTCTTTTCTTTCTTTCTTTTTTTTTTTTTCTTTGAGACAAAGTCTCCCTCTGTTGCTCACATTGGAGGGCAGTGATGTGATCACAGTTTGCTGTAGCCTCGACTTCCCTCCTACATTTTAGTCCCAAGTAGCTGGGACTACAGGCATGAGCCACCACGCCCAGCTAATTTTTTAATTTTTTGTAGAGATGAGTCTCACTACGTTGCCCAGTTTGGTCTTGAACTCCTGGGTTCAAGGGATCCTCCTTGGCCTCCCAAAGTTCTGGGATTACAGGCGTCAGCCATCATGCCCAGCTAGCACACTGTCTTTTAAAATGTCTAATTTTAATCTCTTTACGGAGAACTACAGACCCTACCTCTCTTTTTCATCTAATGGGCAGCCTTTCCTTTTATCCCTGCCTTGCCTCAAAGGCATTTGTGTTTGGAACTCAGCTTCACTCAGAAATGTCTTCTATAACATGCCCTGTGTCTTTTTTTTTTGGTGATAAAATACACAAAATATAAAATTCACCATTTTAACTATCACAAGTATACAATTCAGTGGCATTTAGTACATCTGCAATATTGTGCAACCATCACCCCATCTAGTTCCAGAATATTTCATCACTGCAAAAGGAAGTCTTGTACCCGTTAAGCAGTCCCTCCCTATTCCTTCCTTCCTATAGCCCCTAGCAACCACCAATCTGCTTTTTGTCTCTGTAGATTTGCCTATTCTGGGTATTTCACATATATGGAATCATCCAGTATGTGGCCTTTATTACCTGACTTCTCTCCCTTAATGTTTTCGAGGTTCTTCCATATTGCAGCATGTATCAATATTTCATTCCTTTTTAAGGCTGAATAATATTCTATTGTATGGATATATTCTATTGTATGGATATACCACATTTTGTTTATCCATTCCTCAGTTGATGGACATATGGGTTGTTTCTCATTTGGCTATTGTAAATAGTGCTGCTATGAAAATTCATGTACAAATTTAAACACCTATTTTCCATTATTTTGGGTATATATACCTGGGAGTGGAATTGCTGGGTCATAGAGTATGCTCTGTGTCTTTCGTGAGCTACCCTGTTCCTTTAGGAAGGAGAAGGGATATGCTGGCATTTCCTGGTAGCCCCTTGTCACTTGCAAACTTAATTTAAAATTTCTGCTGCTTGGGAGTCAACCTCAATATCTAGAATATGGAGTCACTCCTCATCTTTCTGGAGCATAAACATAACTTGAAACCACTGTGAGGTGAGCATGGAGGAGCAGAATCACTTCAAAATAGTGCAGGAGGCCGGCTGAGCCCAGTTCCCTAGCTCATCCCTAGCGCAGTGGTTTTGGGGTTTTCTATTCCCCTGGAAAAAAATGTTTTTTTCATCATTAAAAAAGTGAGATAGAGGGCCACTGAATGTTAAAAAAGAAAAGAAAAGAAAAATTTAGTCTGTGATGTGTAGATATATGCAAATACTTAACTACCCATAGAAAAAGTAATTCCTTAGAAAAGTAGGACTTAGGTGCTGAGAAGATCCTAATTATTGCACAGCTAAACCTGGACTAAACCTTCCAGTATCCTCTCTTGTTTTCACTAATCCACAAGGCTTTAATCTGCGTCAATAAGTAACAGTTCAGAGCAGAAATACAATGATTCCTAAATACTTTATGCTTGTTAAGCGTTTCTCTCTCAGTCTTAAAGAATGGTTAACTACCATAAAAACTATTTTGCCAGCAGTGGAAAAGGGAGCTGGGAAAATTTACCTTGAATATAACTTTTACAAAATTAAAAATTAAACTAAGTAAATAAGTGACTTGCCCAGTGTTTCCTAATTAGTCAACAGCAGCTCTGAAAATCACATGGCAAAGGGTTTTCTCCTGGAATCTTAAATCCTAACTAGGGTATGGGGGCTGGGTAATCAGAAAACAAATCCAGCCCATGCTATCAGGTTTTATCAGCTTTTTGTAATATGGCTTCCCCCTCAACCCTCTACGATTTATGACTTTTTCCCCTGTCCTGGAATATGATCTAGAATGTTCTGAAAAACAGTTGGAAAGTTCAATTAGCCTCATTTTAATTTCCGAAAGGTTTTCTCTGATTTCAGTATGGCTTTTAGAAAAATCTCTAACACAAGTAACACCGCCAGCCTCCTTGCATTTCATCACACACTATAATTCAGAAAGAAAATAATCACAGTGCTGGACTAAATCGGGCAGCTCGCCCTTTGTTCTGCAAGCTACATGCGCCTTTAAATGTGCTGAAATTAACAGGGGGAAAAGAACTTTTCCAACTCTGAGGGTGAGGAAGACCTAAAGTAAACCGTGAAGGTGGTATTTTATTCAGCCAGGTAGGTTGGCCACAGAGTGATGGTCTAAAAAGGATCATTTAATGCAATGGGTAGAAATTTTCTTTGCTTAAAGATTATAACCAAGTTGCTTTACACTTTCAAATATATATTTTGGTGCAATTCCCTAACCATGGGGAGAAGAAAACCACTTAATATTCACAGGCTCTACCTTTTAAGGTTGTTGATTTTCTCCACGGATGAAAGACCTTGTCTTCTCTAGTGCGGGGTTACCATTGTTGCACAGTGTAGGACGGCAACTCACAGAACCACAGGGTTCCTGGGTTTTTATGTCATGAGAAGCAGCAATGACAAATCGGTTTATCTAGCGTTGCTTTAAATGGCAACAACAAAAAAAGCAGGCCTTACTTCACAGCTCACTTTAAAGTCAGGTATACAGAATTTAGACATTTTTGCTCTCAAATAGTATATATTTGCTAGGGGGTGGGGTGGGGAGAAGGAGGCAGAAATAATACTATGGAGACACTTTGTAACTTTAAAGTCATTCATTTGGCTGGGCGCGGTGGCTCACGCTTGTAATCCCAGCACTTTGGGAGGCCGAGGCGGGCGGACCACGAGGTCAGGAGATCGAGACCACGGTGAAACCCCGTCTCTACTAAAAATACAAAAAAATTAGCCGGGCGTGGTGGCGGGCACCTGTAGACCCAGCTACTCGGAGAGGCTGAGGCAGGAGAATGGTGTGAACCCGGGAAGCGGAGCTTGCAGTGAGCCGAGATTGCGCCACTGCACTCCAGCCTGGGTGACAGAGCGAGGCTCCGTCTCAAAAAATAAATAAATAAATAAATAAATAAAGTCATTCATTCATTCGATCAGTATTTTACAATGAGCCAAGGTCTATGCTGGGGCCCCGGGAGGCAGCCCCCATGGCTTCCTACTCTGCCTCTCTCCCTATTAGGACACCCAGGGTGGCAGCTATTCCCAGCTTGGGGGTCTCATGTGTTAGCTCAGCTGGCTAACTGGTGACCCCTGGGGTTTAACACCTAGGGCTACCTTGTGCAGTTGTGTAAGCAGATGTGGGTTTCATAACAGAGTGTGTAATTGAGTAAGAAGCCACCAGGGAGAGAAGAGGAAAAACAACGGGGCAATTCCCATGACGCTGCAAAGGCAGGCCCAGGTAGCAGCAGATGAGCAGGAGGAATGACGGAGGACACCAGTTCACCAGGCCAGGAGGGGAAGAGGACATTCTTAGGAGGGGTTCAGCATGCGTGGTGGCTGGAGGTGAGAAATGGCATGGGTGGAGAAGCAGGGGAGGAGAATGACCACAGCATTTTGGGGTTTTCAGAGCAGATTATTTCTGGTTTGGGATTTTAAGAGCATCCCTAATGCCTAATGCCTGGAACTTCACAAGGGATTGATAAACGCTGATTGAATAAATTAATAAAATGAGCAATAAAGAGTTCGTATCTGGCTCTGTGAGCACATCAAAACCTGGTCATTCCCCACTGTTAACTTCAGGAAAATCTTTTAAATCAACTGACCAAGGACCTGCCGCTCATTTCTAACTTTTCTGTGTTAAGGAAACGCACTTGGGAATCATTCTACAGATGATCTTAGTATAAGTCCTCAGACTCCAAGTATGTATCAGAGAGGCCCAAATCCCCATACTGCACCAAACAGCAACGAGGTGAGCAGTTGTGCAACAGTCAGACATATCTGAGCACAGCTTGTCCACGGCATTGTGACCAGAAAATAAAACAGCTGTTCTTACAGGAAAAACAGAGTTTGACTGTGCTTTTATTTTTTTATTTTTCAGGTTTTTGAGACAGGGTCTTGCTCTGTTGCCCAGGCTGTAGTGCGGTGGCCTGATCATAGTTCACTGCAGCATTGACCTCCTGAGCTTAAGCAATCCTTTCACCTCAGCCTCCCAAGTCGCTGGAACTACAGGTCCACGCCACCATACTCGGCTAATTTTTTCTATTTTTTGTAGAGATGGAGTCTCACTACGTTGCCTAGGCTGGTCTAAAACTCTGGGGCTCAATGATCCTCCCTCCTTGGCCTCCCAGAGTGCTGGGATTATAGGCGTGAGCCACTGTGTCCAGCCTGCTTGACCGTTCTAAAAGTCATTTAGAATGCCTTTATTCTATAGAGTGAAAGATGAAAGTCTATCAATTAGCAGGCACTGTTCTATGTTATTTTCCTCCCTCCCTTTCTTCCTTCCTCCTTCCTTCCTTTTTTGCTCCCATCTTTCCCGCCTTCCTTTCTCCCTCCCTTCCTTTCTTCTTTCCTTCCACCCATCCATTATTTTGTTCCTCCATTCATTCACAGATTCATTCATTTAACAGGTATCTTTGATGTTGTAGGTACCATGCTAAATGATAGAGAAGATTCTGGTGAACAAGCTTCCGGACCTTAAATAACTGAGAACATAGATGAGAAAAACAGGCAATGAGAATTCCAGGTGCTAACTGCCAGAGTACAGTAATTTAAGTGTGCCGTGAGAGTTGAGTGGAGGAGCATCTGACTCCGATTTAGTGGGGTGGTGTGATTGGCAAAGGCTTTTGAGAGGAAGTGACATCTAGGTTGAGGCCTGAAGGATAAGAAGGGGTGACTGAGGTGAAGGTCAGAGCAAGGTGGTCTTATGATGAAGAGGTACTACAAGAGGAGAGTGTATTCCAGGTAAAGGGGGAAAAGAACACGTGTAGCCCCTGTGAGATCTTTTCCTCAATGCTGCAGATGTATAGCCCCATATGATCACAATTCAAATTTGACCAGAAGGACCTCTGCTGCTCTAAGTGAATTTATATGTCAGATTGTGATACTATTAACAAGTAAATCCTTTGTGATAATAATTCTCAAAAGAACTTAAAAAGTCTTTTTTAACTTTTTTCTTCCAAACAGCCTCATGAGCATTATAATTCTAAAGTGGGTAAAACTGACCACTGCGAGGACAAAATTACTCACCTGAAGCTGGCGGGTGATATTAGAAGCCCAACATTATAAGGTGCAGGCCAAGCCAAACTGCTGTCATCACCAGAAGCCTCCATCGGAAGGCCACCGTACTAAAAAGAAGTCTACTTTGGGATGGCCTAAAGTGTGCTAGTCACCATGTCGAATCATGTCATCTCACCAAATCCTCACTGTGACCCTTGAGCAAAGTCCGCCATAGAATTCCCATTTTGCAGATGAGCTAAGTGAAGTCTAGAAATCCAGAGTCAACTTTTCAGAACCACACACTGAATAGAATTTTGCTTACAACGTGTTGCTTCTAGGGTTTAAACAAAATGAGATGTGGATGTGTGGATAGAGCATTTTTCTCTCGTCCAATTATTCTGCCCTATATCTGAAAGTCTGGGCTCTACTCTCATGGTATCAAGAAGGCACCCTGATGCCCCTTTCCCCTGAACAACCAATGGGCCTCACAATGAACAGGAAGTCCACTGAGGGGTTCCAACATCATCAAGACTCTCCCGGTGACGTGGCTTAAAGTCTGATAGCTAACTAGATCAAGGATCTCCTTTTTAGAAGGGGTAGGTGTTATAACCCAGTAAAGGGAATACACTTTGATAGCAACTCTCCAGTAAGAGGCTTGGCAAGTCATTGAGAGGAAAATAAAATAATTCACTTTAGGTGTATTTGGCATGGGATTAGTGAAGATAATGATTCAGAGTGTCGGTGCCAGAGTTCAAGCTTCTGGGCCTCAAATTCCAGCCATATTATTTACTAAACGCATGATCATTGATAAATTAACCTACCTAAGCCCCAAGTTGCCCCTATTAAATGACGATAAAAATATAAATACTACATCAGAGAGTTATGGAAAGGGCTAAATGAAGTACTTCTTGTGAAAATACTCAACATAGTACCTGGTTTGTAGCTTAGTAAACAACAAGCTTTATTATTTTTATTATCTTCAGTATTAGGGCCATTGTACTATACAACTCTAGGGGATGCTCCTCACATTGGATAAAGTTGTGCAGTGTACAACCTGTGTGGCTGTACAGAACATCCCTGATGACTGTGGCCATGGTGAGGGTGCAAAAACTGTGCTTCTCTAGGCAGATGCCTGCATTATTTCTCAAAAAGAGGATGGTGCCATATCCTACAGACCTAGCATGAAATACACCTTGCCAACAAACTGGTGGGTTTTAATAATCCACATAGGGGACTATTAAAAGGGGAAGCAAAAGGCAAAGTGCATACTCAAGCAAACAAGAGTTCTGAGGTGGTGGCCAAGGACTGCTAAGAAAGAAGGGGTATCCTGTAATGGGGGGCTCCCGCACATCCCATTCAGTGGGCTGAAAGGCTGCCCTGTGGCACACTCTCTGACCTCAGGTCAAGACATCACTAGGTGTGGGAGAAAAGTGGAAACGTGTGCCTGCATCAGTGGATATCGGGTAAAACGGTGGCTGAAAGAATGGATATGAGAGGAGGTGGCAGCGAGAATGGAGGTGAGGGCTGTGATTTAGGGGAGCCTGAAGGGTTCTGTCTTTTCAAGTGACCACCCAACTTACTGTTGAACAAGGGCGCCTTTGATCATAAAAGTAGGAAGAATTAATAATTACATGAGGACTACCCCAGGCAAACAGGAGGCATGGCCACCCTCTTCCTGATTTGATCAATTAAGGTAATTGCCCAGTTACTGTCGTCCTTCACTATCAGTCTTGCTGCTTCGGGGACATTCTGAGCAGGCTGTCAGCAGGCCTTGCATGTATGGGAAACATGAAGACTTTTCGTGGGGCTTCTCCCCACCTCCAGCTGCCCTGGGCCTCACTCTGCCAATGACAGGCCTCCTGGAGAATACCATAGCAATATCATAGGAGATACTCCTACGATATTCCATCCACTTTCACCACCCCAGTACTCCTTCCTTAGACTCTCCACTTTGGGTGAAGGCAGATGAGAAAGCGTTCCCAGGAGGGTGACTATTGGACTCTGCGTTTCCTGTTACTCACAGAGTCTTTTCTCTTTGTGAGAATGGCAACCCTCTAGTAAGCTTCTTAAATAGAGGCCCAGGCCAGGCAATCTCCTGAAGCCTTCTATTCTTCTACAAAGTTTAACAGCAATATTTGAGTAAGGTTTAAAAAAGATCCATCTGCACGACACATGCAAAGAAGTAAATTTTAGGCATATTTTGCATGATCAGAGAAGAGGAATTTCCTCAGTGCATATGTGGCAAGGTTTTTCCATTCTTTGGGAAGCGAAAGGAATTGTAAACAGAGTGTGCATTTTCGTGATTGGCTCTAGCATTTTCAAAAGCTGGCTAAAGCACAAGCAGTCAGCTTAGATTCATTTCTGAACACTCTCTTACTTTCCGCTCCTTGGAGCAGGGTTGAGTTTAGCATGACACAAAGAGGGAGATGGAGAGAGCAGGCCATGGTAGGTCTGAAATAAAGAGAATCAAGAGGTCACACTGAGGGGGAGAGAGAGAGAGATGAGGGAGTCTCCTCTTCCTTCTATATCTGACATTGCCAATCCCCAAACCATAATAGATAACACTATTATCTCCAGTTTTCTCAAAACAACTCTGCAAAGTTCTTTTATCCCCATTCTACAAATGGATAATCCGAGGCTCAGAGAAATCAAGAATCCTTGTTCTAAGTCCCTTGGTTAATGTGTGGCAGTGCTGGGATGTGAACCAAGTCTGTAGAACTTTATAGTCTCTAGGGCTCTAAATAACTCCTGTGGCTCAAGAGCTGTTAATCTGAAATGTAACTGCTTTAGGCATTCCTCCCTGCCACTGTCTGGTGGGAAGAAAAAAGTAAAGAAGGAAAACAGCAAAAAGACTGAGTACATGGAGAGGGTGAGTTTCCTAAAGAAAAGAAATTACTGCAAACAATGGAAGTAATCCATGAGGAGGCGAGGGAAGAGGAAGATAGGGCTGGGCGGCTGAATCCCAATGGGGTAAAGAATGCAGTTCTAGTATTTCATAATGGTTTAAGAGAACAAACTTCGCATCAAGTCTTGCTTCTTCCACTTGCTAGGTGCTAGGTATGTGACACTTGGACAAATGACATAGACTCTCTGAACCTCACTTTTTTCACCTGCAAAATGGGATGATGATAATAATAATACTCACCTTGTCTGGTGGTTAAAAAGATTAAGGGAAGCAATGAACAAACAGTACCCAGCACAGTGCCAGGGGTACAGTCTAACTGTTCTCCAAACCAAACGCTTTCTTTATGTTCTGAAAAGCTCTTCACGGTGGGGAATTTCATGTCTTAATTTTCATTATCTCTGCACCTCAAGCAGCATGCGTTTTGTTTTTTATGCCAACATCAGCGGATATGGTTTTGCTTTCTAATTCTTTCCCCCCATTTTCTACAGTTTAATCTTCTGTTCTGGAAACAGAGGTTACCTCCTAGAAAACCTCCCTGGCCAAACTTTTCCCCATGGACACAATGTTTTCCTTAACCAAACATTAACTTGAAGCCACGGAAAAAGAAAGTCTTGTCCACTTCTGCATGGACCATCAGCAGAGCAGTTTCTTTGGATACCATCCTTTTTTTTTTTTTAATGTTAGAAATCTTTCACTAATTAATCAAGGTTTCACATGAATGCCCATCTTCTACCTGACAGCCAAAGTCATAGAAAGAGGAAAAATACAGAGTAGGTTCTACCTAAAGTCTGCCCTGTGGCTATTTAAACAAATACAGAATGACCAAATCTGGAGACACATGTAAAATATTCCTTCTATCTCCCCCTCCTTCTGTGAAAGATATCTGAATGCATTCGGCCCATGGCCTGTTAAAGTGTTTTTTTTTTTGAGGCGGCCAGACTTGGAACACTCAGGAACACAAAGAGACGTAGGAATTGCTTAAAAACAAGAAGGTCTCCCACCCTTGTTGGAGCGAATGCGCAAGTCTGACAGTGAACCTTTTGGGAAAGAGCCAGCATTGTAACCGTGCTCGGTGACTTCTCTGGTTTTACAGGGAACAGATGTGATGATAGCAAGGGGCGCACACGTGAAATGCCTGACAGGTACCCCTTCGTGGCTCTACTTACTTCTTGCCATTCCTCTGCCCTCCAAGTGTAGAGGGGACACCGTGGGCCTTGGCAGTCGCGTTCCGACTCCGGTCTGGTGTACGGGTTGCACTCGGTCTCTCTGGCTATTTTGTGTGTTCCGATCTGACAGCCCACATGCCTCTGCTGTACGCCTCGGCCACAGGACACAGAGCACTAAGAAGACAGAGGACGTAAGTGGGAGCTTCGGCTCATTTATTTTCGGGGGGCGGGGGGTGTCGAGGGTCACAGAGGAGGGGAATGCACTCCTAATCCAATGACTTTCATAGCTATTACATCGCTTTCTAATTTGCAATGAAAGGGATCCCAGATCGTGTCTTAAACCTGGAAACTCACTGCTTATCTGATCCATGCTGGAGAGTGAGGAAGGTGCTCAAGTTTGGAGGAATCCCTCAAGTTAATGAAATTCTTGGAGGATTGAAGAGGTTGATAAAAATCATTATGAGTCATTTAGCACAACCTAGAAATAGTGCTGCCATGAGAAATGAAAACTTGAAATGATTTCTATCCTGGAGGATTTGAGACTCATGAAAACTGGACAGTGTTGTACAAGAAGAATTTCTTGGCAGATTAAAAATATAACCCAAGGAGAAGTAAACCACTGAAGATTTTAGGACCTTATAAGTAGAATTATTTTCTCCAGTCTCTTCCTTTTCTTGCTCCTGTTCATGGAGATAAGGCAATATTTTTTTAACCACAGAATTCACTAAAGAATTTGTGTCTATTTACAACCTCAGATGAATATATGAAGAATAAAAGCTGACAGGAAAAACCATTTCCTCGGGCTTAATGTTTTCAGCCCTTGAAAAATATTATTAATCATGTTGAAACATTTTGTTGACCAACTTGCAAAACACCATATTAAATCTGCAATTAACTTTCCTCTAAATTAATTTTTTAATGGTTTCCTCATTGCTGGGTTTCATAAGCTCACTTATGGCCAGGCCAAGAATTATTGTCTTGATTAAGGTTTTGACAGCCAGAAACTAAAGGCAACATTTGGAAAGAATGGCATATTATTACACTTAGCTATTAAAAATTATTTCCAAATTTTTGTGATAGCTCAGCCTCCATTTATTGGTCTGGTGTTGAGAAAACAGGCTTAACATACATTAAAGCCATATTCCTAAGAAGAAGTCTTCTTAAAGAATAGAATCATGCTCTTTCAAACTTGAAAAAATTATTTTCCAATTAACCTGTAGCAACATTCAACTTTCTTTGAGGCTATTAATGGAAATTTACTATAAAGAATCACACCCAGTGTATTCTGCTGCATGTTAATTTTCTCTCCATTTCAGATTTTAAGAAAACAGGTAACGATATTTAGAAGGTAACTTGAGAAATCATATTGTTTCAGATAAATCTATGCCAGAGAGGAGAACCATATGTTCACATCAAAGCTAGCTGAACAGAAGAAAATATTTTGGATCAACATAGCTACTATTGTTTGGGTTCAATTGTATTAATTGGATTGAATGAGTTTCTGACCCACAAGAAACCAGACTTTTAAAGTCATTATGTCCTGGGTATAATGGGAGGATTCCTGATCACCAGTGATGACCCTATCTATAGAGAATGGCCATTTAGTGCTCATTAGAGCTACACGAATAATATTTCCCATTGATTACACTGGAAAAGAATGTACTGTAACATGGTAGAGTTACCCCATAAATGACAGAAATGTTCAAACATTATCATCATCAATAAATAACAACCAAAGAGTCTTTTGACCATTTCAATTTGGGGTCTTAAATATAAAAGAGCACATTTCTGGAACAATATTTCCAAAGAGAAATACAGAAAGAATATTGTAAACAAATTTGAGTTTGGTATAGGGCTCAACTATATGCAGAATCTCATAATGTTTTAATAACCTAAAGGAAAATGAAAACATATTTAAAGACTTTTAGAATGTATAAGACTACTCAGGCTACTAAATAAATTAAACCTCTTTTTGATGCTATTGTAATTGAAAAAAATTACTTATGGTTCAATGAAGGCACGGTACTAAGAGCCATAAGTATCCAACATTTAAAAAATCACTTCCTACAATGTTTGATAATTTTTCAAAAGACAAATTAAGACACAGGAAGGTTCAATTATACAATATGTCATTCTGGCTTCTGATTTTCATGATGTCAAAGCCAGCTTTGAAATACCACATTCAAAAATTTCTACATGACTTAAGTGCTCACAGCAAGGTACAAGCCTGCCTTTCTGAATAATGCATTCACAGTAATCTTTGCTCAAAATGAGGTGCACTCCATCGGAGTTAGTTTTCTGTGTTCAACTTTTCTTCCTGTGCTGTCTCAAGGGAGGCAACAGTTTGCATAGAGAGCCAGCCAGGCTTGCTTGGAATTCTGAGAGATTTGTGCAGGCACCCCATGAATAAAACAGCATCAGAAAGACCTCTGTGTGACCCTGGAGGCAGTGATGGTGGTGGTATGTGTATGTGTGTGTAAATCCAAGTTTTCTTGTTCTGTTCAGTACACCTTTTAGTTCATTTGCAGATGAAAACATCTAAATGGCCTCTATTAATGTGCTCCCCCCACAGCCATCATCCCACCACCACAGTCTATTCGTGCAGGTTTGAAAGTAGATGTTTTTCATTCTGAACTCCTGAGCTGGCAGCTATGTTTCATCTCTCTCTACTCCCCACTGTGCAATGCTAGTATGCAGAACTGACCAACTTAAAAGGGGAACTTGATGCTTATTTCCATAGGGAGAAAGAATCTCCATGGAACTTTTGATGTTTAGGGAATCATAATATATACTTGAAAACCTAGGAAGAGTTTTATATACTTTCTTCCAGGATTACTGCTGAAATTATGGTGATGACATTAAAGCAGTGATTAGTTTGAAAAATAACTATATAAACCAACTTTTATAAGTAATAATAATAACAATAATAATACAAACTTTTACTAAGCCCTTACTATATGCTAGGGTTTCTATACTAGCATACAGTATATGCTAGTATACTGAGGTTTCTCAATTAAATAATAATTTTTTTTGTGTGTGTGTGGGGGTTGTCATGTGCATTGTAGAAAGTTCAGCAGCATCCCTGGTTTGTACCTACCAGATGCTAGTTGCATTCCCCCTTATTCCTCCCCAAGTTGTGACAAACAAAACTGTCTCTAGACATTCCCAAATGTCCCGGGGGTACAAAATCACCCCCAGTTGAAAGCTTAGCTCTAGGCTAAGCATTTTGCATAAAATACCTCTGATACTTCCCAATAAACCTTTTAGACAGACACTCCATAAATAAATAAAACAAAAAAACAGAGATAATCACCCTAACTCAAGCAAAAACAAAACCAAAAACACAAAGTAAAATTTGTCTTAGACAAGGTAGCATAGCTACTGCGAATGTGCATTTGTGATCCCAGTTTTTAAATTGGTGCTAATATGATGCAGTCTTTTGTAGCAGGTCAGTGAGGGTGTGAGTGAGAGGCCTGTCTTCAAACAACTCAATGTCAATGCTCGTGCTTCAAATACAAACAAAATAAGTGGAAAGTACAAAATACTAAAGCAACTCTAGTTCTCCTCACTGACCACGTGCAGATGGCTTCCTTAATTTCTCAAAGAACACAAGCCACACATTTGCCACATTTCTCCATTAAACACTTGAAGGACACTTCAGAATGACACCACAACCCAGCTGCTCTAATTGTAATTATAAGAAAAGTCTTAATCAAGAATGGAAGGTAGATTCCTAATGCAATTTGCCAGTTTCCATTTCAGCATTAGCACTGGAGATCTTTTAAAAATCGATGTTTATTTCATTGAATGTAAGACAATACTGATTGCAAAACACATCATTATATTTTGTAGCACTAAGAAAGACAACAAGGGCTGTTAAGGAAATCATGACATTCCATAGTTTGTGAAGCCCATCCTGATCACAAAGGTGTTGAACTGTGAAGAAGACCTGCATCTCAGAACTGATGAATGACTTGATTGCATGAATTCATGACTGATGAATGTGTTGCTGTGTTACTTTCATTCTAATCTGATAATTTATTCTTTTATTTTTGATCTTTATTTTAAAAACTCTATAAAGATAGGATAAGTTAAAAAAAATTTACTGTGAAACGCTTTTGTATCATGGGAATATTGAGTCTTCACATTTGTCAGTCTGAATCAAGAACTTGATGCTAATTTTTGTCTTAAAACTTCATAGGCATTCCTTAGCTCTTGATTAAAAATATCTAAACAAATTAAATGTAACCTTTTCGGAGAAAGAAAAACCCTTCGAGGCTTCAGTAAGGATAATCCCACCCCCTCCTTCAAGAAAAGCTGATTTTCTTTACAAATTCAAGATTTCGGAAGACACAGAAGTGAACTATTCCACTTTAAATCTCAAAACATCAATACTGGGGGAGAGACTGTAAAGATTAGCAGGGCTATTGTAGTTTCTTTCCTAATATTCTATATATCATATTATCATCAGACCTTTCAATGCGATGAGAAATTAAACCAATTATTTTTCCTACCTTGAAGACAGGATGACTAGGCTGTAACTACCAGCAGAAAACAGAAAGACCAGATATAAAATCTTCTAAATATTGCTGCAAGTGGACAATCATTACTCTTGCTTACTATCACAGCCATAGGGATATTCTTGTTTACCACTGGATCATTACGAAGCCAATAATCTTTAATCATGCAGACCGTCTTTCTCCATTAACCACTGGGTCTGATTATTTTCAGGTACACTTCTAAATTGCCCAAATTGAATTTTACCCATGCAGTACTTTGTCTTGCCTGCTTTTATTATTCATTTCTACAAATCAAATCAGGACATTATAAGGCTGGCCACAGACCTTTATATAACTGTGTTTACTTGCATTTTCTGCAAAGGTGACTTGACTTTTCCAAGCAATCATTTTGAACAGGTGCAGTTTTTTTCTGGGGAGGCATTCTGATAATCCTATTACCTTATGCTGGCAAAAACCCCCAGGGTTTAAACCTAATCATTTCAGCTTTGTAAGCAATTTTAGGCTTCCCATCAAGAGCACATGATGCTGGATTAAAACTCACTCTGTGTTTACCAATAAAGAGCAAAAGATTCTTTTAATTATCCTTTGTGAATATTGGCTTTTAACATGAACATCACTTACATGCTCTGAACTTAATATTCAGAGGTAAATACAAACAGATAAGTAGAGGCCAAGGAACATAAAAAAAAAGTAACAGATCATGAAAGTCCATAAGAGACAAGCTAATTAGCGTGGTATCTTAAATAATGCTAGCTGCAAGCTTTTACATGAATCGAATAGCTCCAAAAAATAAAAGGGATGGAAGTTAACAGATGACAAGGATCACTTAGAAAAACATTAAGAAGGGTGACTGGTATGAAATACTGCCTTGAATATGCTCCCTGAAGGAAGGCAAAGGAGGAACTAGCTCTGGCTGGGTATAGATTTTTTTTTATTGTTAAATTAAAACAAACAAAACCCCCATGTTTCATTACGATAAAGACCTTGAGAGGGATGAGGCCACTGCCCTGGGGAATGATGACTGGAGGATATGCAGGGCAGTGATGCCAGATCAGGACATTGAAAATACATTCAGGTTTCTGAAGGAATTTTCCAATAGTCATATTGAAATGGAGGATTCTCAAATCCTCCCCATATTAATGTAGTATGCTATGACCAAAGCTGCTTTGGGGCCTTAAGAATCAAGACCCTAGGCTCTGGAAGAATCCATTCTAGAGCCCGCCAACCTTGAACCTAGATTCTCATCGATTATCTGGAGTCATCTGAATGATTCTCCATTGCATGGAAGCACTGGAAATACAGTAAAACTTCATTGATTCAGATCAGTGGAGAGAAGGAGCAGCATTAAATACAGAATGTTTTAAAAGAAATTCAGCCTTATTACTTTTAAGTTAGCACCTTCAACCAAACTAAGAAAATGTGCAAGTGTGGAGTTACCAGATCTATTCTGAGGATTTGATATGAATGGCTTTAGTTCACATATCCAGCGTTTATGGATTAAACAGAAGCTTCTAAAGTTCCTGTTTCAAGTTCAACAGGGAAACTCACACCCAGTTCCTGACTAGCTTATGAAATGTTTAGAATTAGTGGAGTCTAACTGTAATCAGTGTCTTGGGTACTCACACCCTTTTCCATCCCATACACACATCACACTTGTCCAAACAAAATATTACTCTTGACAGCCTACTAGATTCAAGACCCCTGCAAAGCACTGGGCATTCATGATTGCATTAAATCATCATAAGAGCCACGTGTAGTAGGCTCAAGAAAATTAAATTACCCAAGGTCATATAGCTAGACAATAACAGAGAACTCTCCCTCTTGTCCTTCACTTTTTGTAAACAAGCAAACGGGCAGAGGTATTTTCTAATACTTTCTGTCCATAGCCCTTTCTTCAAGAACCTCCAAGATAAACTGAGACTCAATTTCTGCCAGGTGACCACAGTCAGCTTCAGTGCGGTCTGAGTTAGTAGTTTTCTACGTGGTGATAATGCAAGGCCATCAGCGAAGTATTGAGGGGCTGATCTGTGCCCCTCAATACTGATCCCTATTTCCACTTAGAACTCCACTTAGAACCCTATTTCCACTCAAAACTGATCCCTATTTCCACTTAGAATTCACCCTCACAGCCACCCCTAATTACAGGTATTATCCAAAGCTCCAGAGGCTGGAGCCCAATGTCACACAGCTAGTAAGTATCCTGAATATCTAGGTAATGATTCTCCCCTCCCAGTCCCCGAGCTCCCCTCGGTAAAACCAAAACCGTGCATAGAAACACAAGCGAACACACTAGGGTCAGCCACGGGGCCAAACGTAAGGAAGCAGTCAGCAGAGGAGAAGCATTGCTCACCTGACTCCAAGCGCCAGCTTTCCATTTGGGGCATCTTCCTCCTCGGCACTTTCTGTGCCCATGTGGCTTAGCCAGGTGTTTACAGTAATCACTTTCTAAATGGCTTCCATCTTTTGCCATGCAGTAAACATTTCGTTGTTTATGCCCTCGACCACAAGAGACAGAACACTGCAATATAAAGCAATGGCAAGGTTGTTGTTGTTTTTTAATCACACGGAGTTTGAGAAAAAACCTGCGTTGTGAGATGTTAAGACAATGCCTAACAAGAGTTACCATTCCCCTCTTTTACAGCGCCAGTTTGGATAGTATCTCAAGGCTCAATAGGGAAGGAAGGTAGTATTAAAAAAAAAAAAAAAAGTCCATAGCATTACAGCAGCAATCCTGTGTGGCATTTTTGGCTCACTCAAGAGTGTGGGTAAATCCTGAGAACTGGAGCCAAAAATAAAGCTCATGAACCTGAAATTACCATGAAATTCTGATTTTAAGAAGTCCTACTATGAAATAGTGATATATTTCTTCAACAAAATGCCTTGTGATTCACTGATCGGGATAAAGGTGCATTTCCAAAATACAACTATGTTCAATTTCTTAATTAAATGATTTAAGAAGAAAACTCTTGAACCGTTTTCCAGAGCATAAGCTCTCATTTTCCCAGTCCATCGGGAAGAGGTGAAAAAGGCACGTTAGAAACTGAAAGGTAAGCCAGCAGGTAAGTCTGTGCCAATTTTGGGAGGGAGGCATTACCTTTCAACTTTGATCTGCAGATTCACTGGACTGTTTTAAATGTGACCTTGTCTGACCACATCTGAGAAACTTGACTTGGATTTCAGATTAGGTTTCTCAGAAAGGTTTAGGAATCAAAGTGCCCATGGAGTCGGGACAAAAATTTGATATGACAGCTTCTTGTAAAACAGGCAAGAGGCTGGCCCCAGTGAGTGTGCTGAGATATGCAATGTCCATTGCCTCATTAGTGATTACAGAAGTCATTACCACTCAGATCATGAGCTGCTGGCTCAGGTTTTCAAGACACATTATTTCCCAATATAATGGTCTTGCTTTTTAGAGGGAAATGAATTTAAGAATGAAGAACAAAATGTGAAAACGCAATGAAAACAGATTTCAAGTGTCACTTCCTTCTATTCAATATTTCTTATTTCCCCCACTAACTTTGTGATTTTGTTAAATTACCAACATGCCCTTTTATGCCTAATAAATAGCACCATGTGAAACATGTAACTCATGAAACATATTAACTCAATCACTATTACCAAGCATGCGCACAGTTATCCATTCATAAATGTACCAGACATGTTTTTCTAGTAAACACAAACCACTATAAAAATTTCAATAGTTGCTCATAGAGAAATGTGAAGTACATATATTAATATATTTGGCTTGAATTTTTTTAACTTTAGCAGGTGAAAATATTGCTGTTTTCATTTGAGCTCTAATCTTATGAATATTATGATTTGGAGTAGTCATTCTGAAAATCTTAATGGAGTATACAGGATGGAAGGAAGGCACCCAACTTGAAGTATCTATACCAAAACAAAAATATTCATCATTCAACCTATAGTGTTTGATCTATATAAAGACTTTGCGATATAATTCTAGAAGGCTTTTAGAATGAAGTTCCTAGAAGTATCTCCACAAATCTCTAAAAGTGAGCTGATGACTTGCACACAGATAATCCCTATTAATAGCGACCAATTTTAATATTTTAAAATGTTTCTCCGAAAAGAAAATAATATAAGCGTTCAATTAGATTTGGAATGAATTCATTTATTTATTCAACAAACATTTGTAGAGCACCTACTATGTTCCAGAAATTATGCAAAGTACTAGAAATGTAGCGATAAACAAAATTGACAAGTCTCTGCCTTCATGGAGCTTACAGACCAATGAGGGAAGCTGACATTAATTAAGTGATGACAAAAATAAATATATGATTATTCATCGAGATAAGTACTAGGAAACAAACAGTCTGGAGTGGTTGGAAGAGGGCTCACTGAGGCACTTCCTGGGGTCAGGCAGCAAAGCTATGAGCTACAATTATGAGTTTGGATTTTATTCTGCACAAGATGAAAAATCACTGAAGAGTTTCAAGTCAGAGTAAGACACGGTCTCATTTTTGTTTCAAAACATTTAATTTGCCTGAGTAGAGCCCAAGTGGAAATACAGTGTGAGTGGAAATGAGAAAGTGACTCAGGAATGCTTAGGTAGGGGAAGTTGGGAGGCTGAGGCAGGAGAATGGTGTGAACCCGGGAGGCAGAGTTTGCAGTGAGCCGAGATGGCGCCACTGTACTCCAGCCTGGGCGAAAGAACAAGAGTCCATCTCAAAAATAAAAAAAGGTGTATTTTTTTGAAGTAGAAATGATGGATCTACTCTAGGGTGGAGAGGAAAGGGCAGTATCAGGGATAACTTTCAGGTTTCTGGTTTGGGCAACTGGGTAGAGAGTGATAATACTTACAGAGATGGGGAAAACTGGGAGATACAGCATTGGGAGTCAAAGATAAATTTATTTCTAGGAAATGAGTTGAACTTAAAGGATGTAGAATCATGGGTGGTAAAATTTGCCTGACTAGGGTGAAGAAACATAGTGGTGTCAGAGTAATCAAATGAACATGGGTGACCTTAACACAAGTCTATCTGTAGGGACAGTCATTTCAGTATACAAGTAGTCCAAACAAGCTGTCTCTTAATATATAAGGGAAAAGAGAGTTGTTAGAAATATTAATTTAGTAATATACTGTGGTCATCAGAAGTTACAGCCTAAAAGTTTGCAACAATCTGTAGAGGAAGAATTGGAAAAGGTACAACTCTCTCACATTTATGAGCCAGGCACTGCCCTAAGACTTTATACGCATCATCTAATTTAATCATCCCAATAACCCAGTGAAACTCAGTAATAGAGATAGGTACTATTAGTGGAGACAATTGGTGTGTTCAGAATGGCATAACCACACTGCTTTATATAGTGCTTCCCACATGACTTCAACACAAATGAATACATTTCTGCTGGAAACAATAACAGCACAATGAAAAATAGTTAAATTATCACCAATCTTACTGATAAAAATTCATCTGAGGTATAACTGACATCTGTTGCTAATGGAATGAAGATGGATGAAGTAGCTTCTAAATACAATGCCTTATCTTTTCACTATCTGGACTAGCTGCAACCTACCCATTCCAGCGTTTTGTTTTTGTTGTTAAATTTGGGGACTTGACTAGAATTGACTTGGAAAAAACAATGCAGCACTTGCCATACATATTATCTGCCTAACATTGTTAAGATCTAACGGCAATTAGGAAATTCTCAAGGTATCTAATCTGATAGCAAATACTCTTCTTTTAATGCTTTCTAACTTACCAGTGAAGAAAAGCAGCTGCTCGTGGAAATGTTCAAATCTAACAGGTTTATTAATGGGCCTACTATGACCTGATAGAGGGGCTATCATTTTGATAATCAAATAAACACAAGTTACAGCTCTCACATTCTGAGGGAAATTTCCATCAGATCATTTCCAGTCCTTTCTCAGGCACTGACTTTTACATCACCGTGTGTCACTGAGACATGATCGTTAAATTTAGTGCATCACCTAGTACATGCTATTTCTTGGTTACACATCTGATAGTTCTTGCTCTAGGGAATATTTAATTCCTCAAATTCACAGCCAAAAAAGCCTCCTACTTGGCCAACAGGACTCTGACTTTTTTTTTCCTTGGGAAACAACCCAACTTTGTGTAACAGAATGATTTTCCTCCCAACTTTGAGCAAGACTCCCAGACAATGTAATCTCTGCTTGTTACTTAGCAGCACCAAGGTCAGCATCCCAAGTGCCTGGGTATTCAGGCTTTTGTTTCTGTGGGGTGGCTTGAAGGGGATGTTGAAAGGTGGTGTTTTGTTCAGAGACTGTGTTAACACTTTTCACTAATTAAGGTCTAAGAGCTTGAAATCTTCGCATTTCAATTTATATGGTGCAAAGGAAACTCAAGACATGGGCTGTCTGTTCTTAACCTCTATCGAGGGCTCTCTCTCAAGCAGTAGCACTGGATATGGTGCAGACGAATTTGGGTTTGGTGTGCTGTCTCTGGTTTTAGGGACGCCCCACATTGGTCCTTTCACTTATACCAAGGAATGTGGTTTCTTAGTTATTGAGAAGCCAGAAAACAGCCCTGGTGTGTCTGCCTGAATGAGAAGGGCTGGAGAACTAAAGAGAATAGGATCCCTGGGGTTGCTGAGGCTGCCAAGGACATGGACATCCAAAAGAAGATGGATTTCTACATAGAGTTGCTAAAGATACCATAAGGAACCAAGAAGGAATAAGAAGGGGAAGGTAGAGGTCAGAGATGTACATAGGATCTGGCCAGAAAGAGGCTTCTGGGTGGGGCTGGAAGATGCAGGGGCTTAGAAAAAGCAGGGGCGGCCAGGTGCGGTGGCTCAGACCTGTAATCCCAGCACTTTGGGAGGCCGAGGCGGGCGGATCACAAGGTCAAGAGATCAGGACCACCCCAGCCAACATGGTGAAACCCCGTCTCTACTAAAAATACAAAATTTAGCTGGGCATGGTGGCGTGCACCAGTAGTTCCAGCTACTCAGGAGGCTGAGGAAGGAGAATCTCTTGAACCTGGGAGGTGGAGGTTGCAGTAAGCCAAGATCCTCCATTGCACTCCAGCCTGGCGACAGAGTGAGTGAGACTCCGTCTCAAAAATAAATAAATAAATTAATAATTAAAAAAAGGAAAAAGAAAAAAAGAAAAGGCAGGGGCTTAGAAAAAGCACTAGAAGGGGATTGAATGAGGACCAGGACTGCCTGAGTTATAGCAGATGCCTGCTATGCAAGGACTAATGGATGGGCCAGGGGGACAGCCCTAGCACAGTGTCTGGGCACAGTTCTATGTATCTAGGTGATTCTCATCTCCAAGCCGTCTGGATTGATAAGATTCTGTATACATGAAATATGAAATGGGGGTGCTGACCAACTAGTCCATATTTCCAACCACAGGACTGGCTGACAGCAGGTGAGAAATAACAAGCACTGAAAGGCCAAGAGAAACGTCATATACTAGAACCTATTACCACGCTGTCAAGGCTCTTCTGATCTAAGGATTTTTGACAACAGATGGCTAACTATCACTCAGATAGGTGTTTTGAGACAGGAGACTGAAGGAATTACTATTCAAGGCCTTTCCCTTGTGAGTCTACAGACTATAAAAATAACATCTAAATCGCTTCATTTAAAAAATATTCAGTTGTATCTTTTCATACAACAACAAACTCTTCTTGATTCTACTCTCATTTTAACTTTAACAAAACATAAAATCACAGCTCATCTGGAAAGTACGTCATCAGAAAGGATGCAATGCATATGCCCAAGGTTCAGGACTGCCTTTGCCAATGACAGTGACAAATGAAGTGAATACTGCATGAGCGTCACACTGTTGGGGGAGGCAAAGGAGATGCCAGCTTGTACCTACTATTCCACTGAAGAAAGACCATAAACACAAGGATATAGATCTAGTGATCAAAGTTTCAAACATTGCTCAGTGGAAGGCCTGGAAAACCATGGGGGGCTTACCACATGGAAAAAAGAGAGTAGCTGCAACTCACACATGTCTACTTGCTGCTTTCCACACTGTAGTCAGTCAGCAAATATTTATGGAAATGAATGAACATATGAAAGCTATAGCCTTCACAGAGGTGTACTATAAACCAATGTCACGTTTTTGTAAAGGTCAGAAAGAAAGAACCACCTGGAATCTGACTCATGGTGCTAATGCTGAACTCATTTGGCACAAGCTATTTAGATTCAAAAAGGCCACCCCAAGAGCACTCTCTTTCAGTTTGAGCAGAACTCCTGAAAATCATACTAGCTACCTTTCACTGTGTTCTTAGTATGAGCAGGATACTGGGATAAAGAACACTGGCTTCTTTCATTTAATTCCAACAGCAGTCTGGTGGCTCAGGCGCTATTAGGATTTTTTTTGTATCGATAAGGAGACTGAGGGTCAAAGAGGTGACATCACTTGCCCAGGGTCATAGCACCAGGAAGCAGGAGAGTTAGGCTTTAAATACAGCATGGCTGGCCACTCTGGCTCATGACTTTAATCCCAGAATTTTGGAAGGCAGAGGTGGGAGGATCACTTGAACCCAGGAGTTTGAGACCAGCATGGGCAACATGACAAGACCCCATCTCTACAAAAAAAAAAAGAAAGAAAGAAAAATTAGCTGGGCATGGTGGTGCACGGCTATTGTTCCCACTGCTTGGGCAACTGAGGTATGAGCATTGATTGAGCCTAGGAGTTTGGGGTTAGTGAGCTATGACTGCACTCCAGCCTGGTTGACAGGGCAAGACACACACACACACATACCCCACCACACACACACCCCACACACCCCAAACACTTTAATCCTTAAGCTACACTGGAAAAATGGCCTGGTTAAGACAACCAGTTGCTCACCTCTACTTACCCATGGCAACAACAGAAAGCAAGGACCTCAAGAAATGTCTCTTAAGAGTATTTTAGAGTTGCCTGATTCTTCAGTCTCCCAGGAAGAGAGTAGCTATGCAATGTTAATAGTTCTGACTTTAATACCTTTTCTCACAACACCTTTAGCGCCTGTGAAGAAAGACACTACAAAAAGCAAACATACAATCCCATAAATAAAGGGCCACATTTCCCCTTGGCTGAAGCTACCCTACTTTTCTCTTGGACATTTTTCAGGGTTTATTAACTCGTTGAGGGCTGCCAGATGCCACATAGTAAATTACTATTTCCATTGACGGGTGAATGCTCTTTACATGGTCAAGAAGGGAAGGCCGCAGGTTGTAAATTTTGGCCCCCTGGCAATTCACCAAGGAAAAATCTCTCGAATGCTCAATCTGCAGGGCATCTCAAAGATTATTCTGTCCATCTATTTATTTTACAAATTCAAGACTAAAGAAAAGGAGACATGTTGTGCCCAAGGTCACACAGCAGGGAAGGAGAAAATGCAGGCTGAAGAAGCTTCTGTCCCTGGCACAGAATGCTATTTGGCTCCAGCTGCAATGGGGGCCTGGGGCTAGGTTCTGGTGTTGTTCAAAAACCACAGCTAACCACGCACTCTGATTCTTTCTCATCCCCAAGCAAGAATTCAACAACCTCTTGTTCCAAAGCACCAGCGAAGAGCAAATTCCAAGGGGTGCTTGGGTGCTGCCAACACAGGAAATGGCAGCTGGGGTGGTGGGGAGGGTGCTTGTCTTCATTTTGCTCTAAAATGTTGCAAAGGTTTGAGAGTCAGATAGGCCTGGGCTGGAATCCTACCCTACCTGTCATTTTACCAAGGTGCCACTAGGGGCAAGAGACTTCACCTCTCTCAGCTCAGATTTGTTCTCTGTAAGATGGGAGAATAGTAGTATCTGTAGCCAATATCACTGTGTTACAAAAAGACAATGCATGCAAAGCTCTTTGTGTTTCAGCCAGACAGCATACAAATGGTACTTTTTTTTTGCATCATTACTATTATTGTTTCTATTCAGCGGACTCTTTTAGAATATCTCTTAACGCGAAGTTTAAAAGGTGAGTTTAAAAAAATTTTGTTAACTAATGGAGTCTAACATTCTAACACAGGCACTGATAGGTAAAGGTAGGACTTTGGCAAGATCTCATCCCTGTGAATGGCCAAAGTGCTTTTCTTTCCAAAGGTCCCAGAGAAATCAATCCACAGAGCAGTTATATATGTTGAAGTTTCCTTCTGTAGTGCCCTTTTCTCTCTTAGAGACTATTACTTACCAGTATTGTCTCTTCTCACCAGAGTAAGAAGAGGAAAGATGCTATATCTGAATGCCACATCCCTTTTCTACTCCATCATTCCCTGCTTACACTTATGTTTTCTCAAGAACTCCTGCATGTCTCCCTTGTCTTTTGTTATGCCATTTCTTTAAATGTCCTGAGCCACAGAAGCAGCATTAATGATAGCCATTACAGAATCCACAGTCACTCACTTCCCTGCCACGCCCTGCCCTGCTGTGAGAGTTGTCACAGTCCTTTGTCAAAAAATATATCTCCTTATTGGCAATGAACTCACTTAGGGGAGGTTTTACAGGCTTCTCACAAAACAAGAATGGCTCTGAACAGTGGCAGCGACAACCAAAATATTGAGGAAAAATGGAGAGAAAGCTTTACCAGGAAACAAGGGCTGTGACTTCAGGGCGTAAAGCCAGTGTTGACAAGGCCTGCCTGATGGCTGTTTATGTCTGGGACCACCCTGGCACTTATTACCATGAAAAGGAGCTGAGAGTGCCTGAGATTGGCAGGGAACACCAAGGAAGAAAGCGGATGTGGGAGTCACGGTCATCCCAGCCGGATGGGGCATTAGGCCGTCCTCCCGTCCCCACTGCCCCCCAACAGTCCAGCCTTTGCAATGCTACAAAGGTCTAAGAAAAGGAACCAAGATTCACATGTCAACTCTTGGAGAGCACAGTCGAAGGCTGCTGTCAATATGAGAACCAAGTAGGTGGCCCTGCATATGCTTAGTAAGGGAGATGGCAGCGTCAGGCAGATAAAGGGAGACAACGAGGGGCTCACATCCTCCACTCCCACCCCATCACCCCCAGGAATATGGGGGACAGGGCTCTCTAGTTCCCCAACCTTCGATCTCACAATGTAACAACTTCATATTAGAGGGGAAAATAAATTTTAATATTAAATTTAGCAGTGTATAAAATTAGTTATGCAAGCTATGAAACCCAAATTAGGGCTCTTTTTGTTCTGCAAGAATGGAAACATTTTACCGTTGTTTTCCCCATCAAGAAAGAAACAAAAACCAAGGAAATCTGCAAATGTAGCACCTGGTGAATTCTATCGTGGCTATATCCAGGGGTACCCTGGGGAACTGATGACAATAATCACCAGGCAGTGTTACCCCTCATGGGGGTAACAGGGCTCTATTACCCTGTTGATTCCTCATTCCCAGACACATTGCCTGTTTTTGTAGGACTTCTTTTCCCTTTCAAGGTTTACCTGGTGATTATTTGTAACCTGACATCAGCAGAATAATGATGTTCACATTTTTCAGGAAAGAGGCGAAGATAATACAAGGACCCACTCTGTGCCTGCCATGGGATTATTTATGAAAGCCGTCTGGAAGACAGGGAGGGCGGTGGGTGAGAAATTTGTTCCAGAGGTGAGTGAAGTTGTGTCTGAGTAAGTAATTGGCGGGAAAGCTATGACTGGTAGGAACAGTAACCAAAGTTTCTTGGTACTCTCAAGGTGGACTGTGATTGAAGGCCTGGACTGGAGAGTTCAAGGCTACCTGGAGATGTCAGTCTGCTAGGAGATGACAGTGCTGGGGCAGACCCACTTGACATGACTTACGCTACTGTCAAAAGCAGTCAGGGGACAGAGCTGGAAAGCTTCAGCCACCTGAAATGCTTCTGTAGAGAAGCAATCCATGTACCTAACCAATGTTTGCCCCTTGGATCTTGTCCTCTTCCCAAAGAACTATCTATGTGTCAACAAGTCATTTAAAAGACACCAGGACACAGTTCATTCAGTTGCTTCCTCCAGTCTTGCTTTCTCTGCCTGTCTGGCCCTTCCTCTGTAAGCTCGATATGAAAGGAGCATCTTTACAGGCCAGCATGTCAGGTAGACTATCCTGAAAATTTTATAACATTTTTGGGAAGCAGCTTATGTAATTAATTTACTTGTGGGTGGATATTAATGCCAACTCCAGAACTAAGATGTGCATACTTGTCTGAGCCTGTATCCAGAGAAATGTATCTCAGCAGCAGGGATAAAGGTCATTTTAACCATTATCGAATTAGATGCTCATCCTCCAATTTAGCATTGCTGTATCGGGAGTTTGGACAGCACACAGTCCCTCTCGATATGCATTATTCAAGTCCTTTGTGGCTTTTCTTGTCTCCTCTTCCTGCCTTCCTTTTGGTTAAAACAAAAAAAAGGCTCAAAAGTACCACTATGAAAGGACGCAATGAGAAGTAATAACCAGATAAAATGTAAATGGCTCACAACACAGAAGACTTGGCATTGAAAAAGGCTAAAGTTACGTTTGATGGTTTTCTGCAAATTCAAATGATTCCTACACTACTCTGAGATGTATTCAGATGGAAATAGATTGAGGCAGAAGGGTGTAGTAGCTATGAACACGGTGTTAGGACAGTCAGACCTGGTCTGACTGGAGATATCTTTCTGTTATTTTTTGCGGGATGCTTAACCACTGCAAGCATCTATATCCGATTCTGTCTAACAGAGATACGAAGTGATGATGCCTACACATCTCAAACTTAACATGTTCAAAACAGAAGTCCTGATCTTCCTCCACAAATCTGTTCTTCCTGTAGGCTTCCCCATTTTAATCGGTGGCCACTCCATCCTTTCACTTCTCCAGTCCATAAAACGGGAGTCATTTTGACCCCTTTCTGACTCTTGCACCCCATAGTCAACTCTCAGCTAATCCTTTGGCACTATCTCAAAAATTCTTCCAAATCCTATCACTCCTTACCACTTCCCTTGTGACCACTGTCATCTGAGCAATGCTTTCTCTCATCTGAGTTACTACAATGGTCTTACCACTTCCATCTGTGTTCCTCCTGTACCCTCTGCTAAATTCAGAAGCCAGAGTCAACCTTTAAAAACAAATTCATGTTCCTACTTAGTGCCTCCACCCACCTTTTCACTGCCAGTCCCTTCCTATCTCACAGTGAAAACAAAAACTCCTTCCAATAGGCCAACCCTCTTTCCTCTACTTGCCCAACGGTCTGCTTCCATGTTGGTCTCCCTCAGTTTCATCTGTAATTTCCTATCTTATCATTCACACCCTCTGTTCTAGCCACATTAGTCTCTTTGCTGTCACTAAGAGATGCCTGGTGTACTCCCACTTTCAGGCCTTAGCCTGTAATACTCTTCTCCTAGATACTCACATGGCTTGCTTTTGTATTTTTCCCCTATCTTTGCTCAAATGTCACTTTCTTAATGGAGACTTCCCTAAACCTCCTTTTAATTAATTTAGTCAAGCTCTAATTTAATTTAATATAATTCTCACCTACTCTTCTATGCTATCTCCTATCCCTCTTCCCTAATTTATTTTTACCCAAGTCAAATAATACATATTTGACTTTTTTGTTTTGTTTATGATTTGTAGCTTGTCTCCACTCCCCGCTAGAATGTAAGCATAATGAGTTCAAAGGTTTTTGTGTGTTTTTTTCACTCCTATATCCAAAATCCAGAATGGTACCTGGTTTATAAAAAACACTCAAACATTTATGGAATGTACAAATGAATGCATGAAACAAGTGAATAAATAATATCCAATAGAGCCTAGAACCACTTATCTCACAAGAATAAAGATTAAGTAAACATTCTGCACAATGCTCAGTTTATTGTTAGAACCAAATAAATAACGATTGCTGTCTCCTGTCTCTTATATCCATTCAGTCCAAAACTAGCCACATATTCTTGTGGTTTAATATTTAACTCATATCTACAGAACTAAATGCACAGGGGACATCTAAAGGGAACATAATCTGAGAATATCATATAAAACAAGCAGACAAGAGGCAGAAGCTAGGAACTCAGAATACTACACTGCCCTGCAAATGCAAGAAACATTGACAGTGCATTCTTAGCCACTGATCCCACCACATACCCTGAGTGTCATATAATGTTGTTTCCTCTCCCTGAAGATGTCATCTTAGAGTGACATTTTTGTCAGATGGGTGGAAAAATGCATATATATATATATATATATATATATATATGAGAAACAGAATACAACGAAATGCAATACTCAAGAATGGGTTTTATCCAGGCCAGGTATTTTCTTTCTTCTGGCTGGAAACATCTAAAAGCATAAAAGTGAAGATTCGCTCTTCTCTTCCAAAACAATGTGTCTCAGTAATCCTGATCAATTTTTTTAATAAGTTTTCTTTCATTTAGAAAAAGCCTTGCTTTCAAATATAGGATATCCAGGACTCTAAAACCAACACTGAGCCCAATATTTTGTAGAGTGAATTTGATAGAACGAAATCATAGCCACCCTCCTGCAAACTCTCTACAGCCAGTCCCCACCAAGTCTACCTCTTATGGAGAGTACTTTTTACCCAAATATTAGGATCAGGCCGTGTCCAGGAAGACCAAATTTTCTTGGCTCAGTAAGACCTTTCCTTACAAATGTACTAATTCTCATCATTTCAGGATGCTGTAAAAGTCCAGGGGGAAACTGATCCATTTCAAAGCTCTGGCCTGAGGTTGCTGGGTGACCCAGTCCAAATTTGAGTTTCTCTGAAAGCCATTCAAAACCAAGTGAAATGTAAAAAAAGGCCCTATTCAGAAATGCAAATATTCAGCTATCTCTGACTTGTGATAAGTAAAATAAACAAAATCAGGAATCTGGCTAAAAACCCTTGGGAAACATTCAGATTCCAAGGACTCAGTCCCAGGGACTTCAATAAAGCAAAAGAGGGCTGAACTGGCTTCTGCTCATGCTTGTTTCTTTTATGCGTCACAAACCAAAACTCATGTTTCTGGAAGTTTTGAAAGCTCCCCAAGAGAGGCAGTGGAAAAACATGGGGCTTTGGAGTCCATCAGCTCTGGATCCAATAATTACTGACTGTATAATTATTGGGAACCTTTCTTCACTTCCCTGAATCTTAGTTTTCCTATCTGCACGATAGACATCATAAGACCTGTT
The DNA here is from genome assembly GCF_006542625.1 of Nomascus leucogenys. NCBI lineage: Eukaryota > Metazoa > Chordata > Mammalia > Primates > Hylobatidae > Nomascus > Nomascus leucogenys. The sequence goes on along the minus strand of NC_044401.1, from coordinate 75,946,007 downwards.
TTGCAAGGATTATAAGAGGATTGGCAATAATGCATACAAAGGACCTGGTCAAGGCCAGGGCTCACATCAGATGTTTAATAAATGAGGGCCTTTGTTATTATTTTCCACTTCTATTCAAATCCATTTGGCCAATTGCAAATGGGTGCTTTTATGTGCCACATCAGGAAATGTAAGACAATTAATTGTCCATCAGTTGGTAACTACTGAAGTGGATAAAGTCATTCATTCAGAGCAGTGAGCTTTTTGGTGGTGGTGGTGTGTCTTTGTTTAGGGGCAATTTCTCTTTTTTAAAAAAAATTTTAATTTTATTTAAAATCTTAATCTATTTATTTATTTATTTAGAGACCAGGTTGTGAGACTGGCTAATTTTTGTATTTTTGGTAGAGATGGGATTTCACCACGTTGCCAAGGCTGGTCTCAAACTCCTGGGCTTAAGCAAACCACCTGCCTTGGGCTTCCCAAAGTGCTGGAATTACAGGCATGAGTCACCATGCCTGGCCGAGATTTCTCATTTTTTTAGGGATTCTTTCCTACGCAAAACATTGGCATGTGCTCAATTTATAGCCTAGAATTACCGGTAAGATTACAGTTAGGCAAAAGTCAAAATTCAATTTCTAATTTTAAAGGGCTTTTCACACAGCCAATTGGTAATTTAAGGTTCCAATTAATTCTGAAAGGCAGCATCCACTTTCCTTATGGAAAACCAAGATCTCTTCCACATCGGGCACCAGTGTGTAAGTCTGTTCTTCAATAACTATTTCTGTGGTCTTCCGTCAAATAAAGTTTGGACATTGCAGGGAAAATCCAATGTTTCATTAGAGTGTAGGTCCCACCATAAAATTTCTGAGGTTGATGACAGTGTCATGGGTTTTTCTTTGCCTTTCCTCTACTAATAGATTTCTTCTCCAGTCTCAAAGCTTTGGAGTCACTACTAGCGTTTATGGCCATTGTTAATGACCTTTTTAAAGGAAAATAATTGAGATTGATTTTCCTTCTGGGACCAAGACATGTCATCTAAAATGTTTTCTGACCCTCTGATCTCAGAGTTGTGCCTGCCATTTTGAGTGTGTTTGTGTGGCATGGGGGTTGGGGTTGGGAAATGTATAGCATTTGCCATCTGCTAGAGGAGCAAAGATTTGCAGAGTGGAAAAGAGGAGGTGCGAGGAGGTAGAACTGCAGAAACTTGCTTCCCCAGAAGTTCATGTATAGGAAAGCCAAGTTAATGCCTCATATTTGGAAAAGGTGACCCCCTGTGTATAGTTTTCTCTGATGGACTTTTAAAAAACCCAGATAAAGTGGAAATGTCTGACTGTGAAAACTTGGTGATCTCTACAACATAAGGATTTCACTTCCCTTTGAGGAGGAAGGGAACGATTTTATAACCTCAGACTTCTCTGACTTAACAAATAGGGACTTGTTATCAAATATGTCTGGTAAATGCTGATGTTCTACCCCTCTAATGCCCACAGGAATACGGAAAGGGAAATTCTGCTGTGAGAAATTCATAGAACTACCTGGCAGAAAAGGAAGGGTGATATTGCCTCCCAGGGAATATTTGGCAACGTCTGAAGACATTTTTCACTGTCACAACCGAGGGGGTATGCTATTGGCATCTAGTAGGTAGAGGTCAAGGATGCTGATAAGCATCTACAATGTCCCAAACAGTCCCCACAACAAAAAATTATCTGGCCCCAAATGTCAATAGTGCCAATGTTGGGAAACCCTGCTTCATACCTATTCACAATCCATGGAACACTTTATGTACTGCTGTCTTAGTCCCTAATCAGAAATTCTCAGGTATAATGCTCGCTAGAATTAATCCTACTTCCAGAAGAGTTCTCAAAAGAGAAACCTGTATACTCAACTCTGACGCTCAAGTCTGACAAATTCCTAGATACTGCTGACCTATTCATACATTCAAATTCTATCACTGATATGGGAAGCTCTGTTTGAAACATAAACTTAAAAAGGAATCTCTATATATGAACTATCAGTGCTATCAGACACTGCTAACATTATGAACATGATGAGGATACAACCCTTGTTTTCTTAGAAATGCCCACCCACATTTATGCTGTTCTTTTAGTTTATTACTCTTGTTAAAGTTGCCATGCAGAATGTCTATTGATCAGTTGGGCACATCTGCACACATTTACAATATCTGCCACCTCTTTTAACCCTCAACCCCCGCCCCGCAAAATGAGTGATGGTGCTTGTTGATTTGCAGATTCACAGTCTGGTGAGACAAGTTTGAGATCTCATATTTTCAGCTCATCCTTGAAAACCTTTCTTGGATTTGACTGACCTTGATGGCTCCCTGGAATCTCACCTACATTTTATGGGAAATTCAACTCTCCAGAGAGAAGAGCTTTCAGATAGCTACGGGACTTGCAACTATGACTTTCAGCTTTCATTTTTGAATGAGGCTCCAAATGTCTCAATGGTGGCACTATTTCCAGATTTGGGGTAAGCCAATTCTTTGTTGTTGGGGTTGTGCTGTGCAGCATTCCTGGCCTCTACCCACTAGATGCCCATAGCACCTGCATCCCCATCGTAACAGCCAAAACTGTCTCCAGACATTGCCAAATGTCCACCGGAGGCTAAAGTCACCTCCCAGTTGAGAACTATTGAATTATACTAAGGTTCTCAGAAAGTCCTTCAGCAAGTTCTCAAAACTGAATTGATTCAAACTGACTTGGTGAGGTCAGGTCACACACAGATTCTTTGTTGATGGGGGTTGTAAAGGGCCTGCTGAACATATGCTCAACGAAGTCAGGGGTTGGGAAACCCCCATCTATAGAAAACGTGCCGTGTACAACGTGAAATCAATTCCCATGCACAACAATGAAGATCCCAATTACAATGAACAAACACGTTCTTCTGAACAGCACTTCCTCCCTGACATCATGTCCATGACCCTGCACCCTGCGGGGGTCTCGGATATGTTATGTCTGATTCAAAGACAACCAAAAAGAAGGAAATAATGATTTCACCAAGAAAGGACACATACCAAGGCAGTAATAGGTAAGTGGGCTAGGCGGGGCTTTTATTAATCTCAAGGAAAACAAACAGCACACATTTTTGGGAAAATGCTTTCATTTTCAAAGGAATCTGGATGTGGACTGGGTAGCAGCTGATTAAAAAAAAGAGGAGTCTGCATATATGGCCAGATATTTACTGGAATTTACTAGGAAGAGATGCAATGAAAGTCTAGATTCCCCTGGGAAAAGGGAAGCAAAAAAATGCACCATTCCTAGAGGCCTTTCAGTTTAGCTGCATGGGTGGGATGGGGAGGAGGGAGGAGGAGAAAAGGCTTAGGAAAGAGAAAATCATGGGAAAAAGCCAATAAAAAAGTAGGAAAGACTCTGTTTCTGCTGAGCTCTGACTGCCACACCCCACTCCCTTTTTTTATCACATTACAGTGCAGATCTCAGATTAAAAACAGCTTCCTAGAATGTGTTAGAATTTTTAAAGTTGTGAAATAAATCCAGATCTACTCTTTACTTTCTTGTGAAGGAAAAAACACACTCTGAATATATTTGTTTCTTTAAGAAATTTTATAAAGTAACTTATTTTGAAAAATTTCCAACTTACAGAAAGATTGCAAGAACATCACAAAGATCTCCCTTATCCCCTCATCCTGAGTCCCCAATTGCCAACATTTCACCACATTTACTCCTCCCACCTCTCTCTCTATAAGCTATTATCATTTTGTCTTTCCCTGAACAATTTGAGAGTAATTTAGAGACATAACATCCCATCATCTCTAAAACTCTGTTTCCTCAAATCAAGGACACTCTTTACATAAATACCACACAACTCTCTAAGTCAGGATATCATCATTACTAATACAACAGCACTAAATAATCCTATGTCTTTCTTTTTAATGATTCCCTTCTACCAGTTAGCTCTTTACTTCCATATTTCTGGGCTACTGTGATAAGGAGTTCAGCACCTGAGCAGCTGAGCTCATTCATTCAACATTGTTTATAGTATGCCTAGTTTGTGAGAGGCACCCAGTTTGAACTGTGGATTTCATTAGGCAGAAGGAAATTAAGGTATGGGGCAATTAAATAAATGATTGGGGAAACAGGTTTTTCACTTAAAATGTGTTGGCTCTGTCTATATTTCTTCCTCTGTCCCAGCTAAGAAAAAGGAAGCAAACACAGTCTGCTTTTTCCCTGTTGTATTTCCCTCTGTTCATCTTACCAAGTTCCCAAAACATAACTGTTTTATTATTCACCTGCCACATGGACTAAGGAATACAGAGGTAGTTGTGAGAATGAGGGGTGATGAGAGGAAGAGGATGCAAGAACAGAGTTCAAGGTGGTTGACTGTCCTACTAATGGGAATGAACAAGACTCAGCATTGCTAAGAGTTCAGCTCCTGTAGCTTAATTTTAGCTCAATACATAGTTAGGAAGACGTTCCAATGCATTGAATATGCTTTATTTCAACCAGAGAGTTATTATGGTGAGATCGCATTTTAGTAAATTTCATCATTTTTCATAATTCACTTGTAAGTGCTATAGCATCTTACTTTCTACTAGAAACCTTATCACCATGAACATCTGTAAAGTCACCTGACTGTCTCTAATAAAATCTATCATCCTATCTATATACCTACTAAATAAAAAAAACCTTAGATTTATTACCTCAAGTTATTCCATTTCTACTAAAAATGCCAGAGATAGCACCCAGTATGTGCTTAATACTGGTTGCTTTTTTCTTAAAATCTTCTGAAAACCCCAAATCTTACTCTTTTACTTGGTTTAAGACAATTTTCTTATATTCATTCCTGATTTTCTTTGCTTATCCCCTAAGCAAAACTTGTAAATGGCTCAATTAGTTTCAGAACATTTCAAATATTAATAGTTACACTCTGGGATAACATAAAATCCTACATTGTAGACATACTCTTTCCACTCAGGTTACATTTTACCATTTCATCAACTAAACAATGAGATGAGGGGATTATATCTTGGCTTAAACCAGTAGCTTAAAATTCAGAAAATCCGAAGTTCAAATCCTGGTTCAGCCACTTCCCAGCAGTGAGACCTAGAGACCACGACTGAGCAGTGAGATCCACTAAGCGACTTCTCTGATGGTGCTGACTTCATCAAGTAGAGAGGATTAAGTTAGACAAATGTGGGTGAATTGTTTAGCATAATTCTGAGCACAAAGTAATGTTCCAAAATGTAAGTGGTTGTTATAATAAAAAAAAATCAAAGTCCTCCCTATAATTATGGGAGGAAACACATTGTGTGAAAAATTAAGTGGGGAAAAATATCTGCTCTTTTGTGGATAACTGAAGCTATCAATTCATTCACTTTCTGAGATATTTCAGAAGAAAATGGCTTAGGGAGAATCATTTGAACTATTTCTCATTTTAGTGGATAGACAACCTGAGAGTGAGCATAACAGATTAATCAGTGCTTCTAAAAACAGACCATCTGTCAGATTATAATTTAATTCAGGATGTTGCCCTAAAGTGGGGGGAAAACACTCTATCTGGCCACTGAGAAAGAGAACTGATGACAATTATCAGTCAATTTGCAGTCAATGTTGTTGCATAAATTTAAATTTCTTGGGGCCCTCAGTATACAGTAAAAATGTGTGTCAATAAGAGTTTTTTTTTTTTTTTAACACTGTGGACATTAAGTTTTGCAAAATTAAACGACTACATTTACAGTCATGGAGGAGAGACATTGCCTCAACTCAGTTTCTTCTGATGTGTCTTTGAAACAGAGCCCTGCAAAGCTCATCTGCTCAAGCTTCACCTACTGGGTTCAATGAATATGAAAAGCTACCTTCTTGAAACTTTTCCTTCAAAGAGGGAATGATCTCCTTGAATTCAAGCTTCTACAAGGTGGCTACCTGGTGTTTTCCACTTTTGCCTTCTCCTAAAAAGCATCAATCAAGCCTTGCCCTTTCAAGCCACTGAACTCATAAACATGCTTTCTCCTTAACTGAACTTATGGCCACGATGAACTTGAACTCTGAGATGCACAGAGGAGAGTTTGTTTTAACAGCTGCTTTTACAATGAAGCCCTGGAGTTACTACTCTCAAGACCCCTGGTTCTGATAGGCCGTCTTCTCACTGTCCTCTGCATTTTTCTAATGCCCAGCTGTCAAGGAACACCCACTGAAGTTTTCCAAAACAAAGGCACAAAACACAAGAAAGGCAAGAGAATGCTAATCACTGGATGCATGGGCATCCTATGGGGGGACCCCTTACATGTGGAATAGGGTTTTTCTCCCCAATTTACTTTCATAAATTTATTGATTTCTTTGCTAGTTTATTATTAATTGTTAGAGATGTCCTGTTGCCTGAGGTTACCCTGTCCAATATGGTAGCCACCAGCTATTTAGAGTAATTAAAAAATTACATTAAAAATGCAGTTTCCTTGTCACTTAACCATGTTTCAAGTGCTCAGTATTAACCATATGTGACTAGTGGCTTCCATAAAGGAAGGCAAAATAGAGAACATTTACATCACTGCAGAAAGCTACTAGATTCTTTTGGCCAAGGCATAAGCTCTTTCTCATAAGAGGAAGGGGATGCAGATCTTGCTAAGAGCGATGCATTTCTGGGTTCAGCCTGCATGAATCATCTTCCATACTACCCCTGGACATGCCTTCCTTGGCTGCCAATTTTCTATTTTATAAATTTCGGGAAAGAGAGGTTATGGTTGTTAAAACCATTCATGACGATGATCCCACTTGAGAGAAAACAACAACAAGCAAAGAAGACGGTGCGGGGATCCGCACATTCCACATCTTTTAATTGGTACCCATTAAATAACAAAGAGAAGAAGTACCCTCAGACCACAACTCTCCACCTTGTGTGGAGGCCAAGGACCCAGCAGGGAGAAGGCAGAAGGTTAGGTTCTCCACTCATCCTGGCTCTTAGACCACTGAACTCACATTTGGGTTCTAACGGAATGGTCACTGGAAGCATATTCTCCGATAGGAGGTTTTTAAAAGTTCTGTGCCATCAGCCAGGCAGCATCTGTCACTTAAAATGACTGGCCAGTTGCACATTTAAAAGCAAAGATAAAATTGCTAATTTATACTTACTGAATAAACATCAGCAGTATCCATGAAGGTACCTACCCTAATAGCAAGTTGTATTTTTATTTTTATGGCGGTGGTGAAGCTGGTGTTTAGTATTCATTTAATACTAAAATTTCTCTTGCTCCCTTAGAACAAAGAGCTCTAACTTGTTCACTGCTGTATCCTTAGCACCTGGAACAGTCCCTGGCCTACAGTAGGCACTTAGAAAGTATTTGTTAAAAATTGAAATTTTTTTTTTTTAAAGAAACAACCCAGAGTTTTTTTTTTTTTATTCTGCTCCAACCCCCAACCCCTGGCATTAAAATAAATCTTCCTCAACTGCCATCACTAATCGCCAGGATTCCCTCCTAGCCAATTACGCTTGGACTCAACCTCTACCTCCCACTCCACATTCCAAAGTTTCTATTTCTTTCCATTCCAGAAGGGCAACTCCACAACAGGAGTGAGGGAGAGGACCTGGACTCCTCCTCAGAGTCCAGTAACACTCCTAACCCTGCTCCCCCAACCTGTGGACTTTTTAAATCCATGAAAATAGAACCTGTCAAGCTACCACAAAATAGCATCAGAAGGCAGGATCAGTCTTTCATAGGCATACAATCTCTGTAAATACTGAAAAAAGATTATTAAAAGCCTGCTAAGTTTTGTCTCCAGTGAAATAGATGCAGGCAAGTATTTTGATTGTTCTGAACACATTAGAGATGAGTGCTACACAGAACTAAGGGAAACTTTGTAAATTCATATGTCATAACACTTTGTTCCACAAAAAACTCTGTGATTTTTTATACTCCATACTGATACAGCCAAATAATGTGGCTCTTCTTTTTTAAAGATGCTAGCAATATGTTTAAACATGTCTTCATTGTAGTAAAAATATATTTATAAAAAATACATATGCATTTAATGTGATATTCCTTATAGTCAAAATCTTGATATCATCCTCCTAATGTGGCTAAAAATGTATCCGTAAAATGAAAGAGAGGAATATTTTGCCATTCCCTAAACAACAGCTGTTTGAAGCTTTTGTAATTGCTGGTTATGGGAATTTACCAATAACAGGAATGAATTTGGATTTTCTTTTGCTGGAATCAAATGGACAATGTCATAATTAGCTAAATAATGTTGAGGCTAAATGAAGTTTGAGTTTTAGGCACATCCTTTATGGAATATAAACAGGAACCTAAAAGTTCATTCTGAACATAGGTTGTTTCTTTCTGCCAAAACGAGATTAATAGTCAGTACCCTAACAACAACGTCCTATCACTGAAGTAGATTATCTGCTAGTCAAATGGGTTCTTAACAGCACCTCCCTCATGGGTTAAAACAAGAGGGTTAATGTGATGTGTATTTGCTTAATTTGGCTTGTTACACAGTAAACACACAGCAAATGTTAGCTATTGTTATCTTCATTTCCTTTGGAGAAGTTATCTTATTTCTCACCTTATTAAAAATAAACTCTAACTCATATAGGGACCCTCCTTACCTTGGTCCTTTCTTTCACCCATGAATACCATAATAACCTATACTGCAAAAAGGAGGCTCAGGAGAAGGATGAAGTATCGACAGGCCTCCGGGTCATTTTTACGATTTAGATTTTTTTTTGAAAAGGGTAGGCTCTCTTGAAATTTCCAAGGTAGTTGTTGTAGTATTTTATTTTCCTTTAATAATAAATGCTTTCTGAAATATATTGCAGTGAACAAATAACACAATTGACAAATGCTGTAAGCCTTTTACAGTTATCTGAGCACAGAGAATAAAGTATAATCAAATTTATGCACATTAGGTTTGCTTTTTCCTGTACCTAGCTGTCTCTTATGTGTTCAGAACCATTTCTTCCAATCACCTTTTTTTGTCTTCTGGCTGTATTTTATCATTATCTACAAATTCAATAAATGGAGTATGCATATTTCATAGTTGAGACTCAATAACTCAGGACAACAGTATTAGAAAAGAAAAAATACCCAACAAAATGTTAAGCCTCATATATTTTTGTTTATAAATCTAAGCATCATTTCCAACTCAGAAATATGTTTTTAAAGTATCCCTTTAAAATACATACTTGAAGCTGTCTAATTACACAAAGCTAGGTACTTGGCTCCTCAGATTTGAGGGAGGGGTTGTACAGGTTGGAGGGAATTTACAAAATTAAAGTGTATCTTTTTAAAACCAAAAGAAACATGTACATTCATTTCTAATCCACAGAGCCTACGTGCCTTTACAGTCTGCTGATAAACACTGATTTTTAAAACATTGTATATAAAATTAAATAACATGAAAAAATAAATATGCTTTATTATATAACACATAGAAATCTGTACTGCTCAAAATATTCAGAAAATTCTAGCTGTGGCTGCTTAAAACTGTGTTTAGAAAATATGGTAGTGATATTTACAATCTTTATTTCTTCTACGGAGAGAAGCAGTGAGGTTATAAAATACTGGTATCAAACATTTTCTCTTCCTACCTACAGAAGCTGCAAACTTTAATACGAAAATGAGGTAGACAAAAATTCATAAGTTAGCCAGGCAGAAACAAAAGCACAATTCCTTCGTGAGCTCATAAATTCTCATTACTTGGGTCGACAAGCATTGTTCCAATGTACCTAAAGCAAGGCTCAGACAACATTTTTAGATTTGTCATGAAAAACCCAAACAAGCAATTTCTCCTAAGGAGAAGCACAGTTTCCAAGGTGATCAGCAAGCAGGTTGACAGGGCAAGGCACAAAGGAACACGGAAGACCCATCTTGGATACATGCTATCACCTAGCAGACTTTTAATCTGTGATTATCTAGATGAATTAGCTTTCTCTAGAATGCTCTGGATTTTTAGCCTACTTTCTGCTGTGGTTTGACAGTATAGAGATCTCTTTCCAATTTACTCCTCTAGTCACAGGACATTATGCACTGACTACTTAGTCTCCTCCTGGGACTGACTGCAGGAGTCGACTGAAAGGCATGTGAGTTTAAGAACCTTATTTCAGGCTGGGCGTGGTGACTCATGTCTGTAATCTCAGAACTTTGTGAGGCCAAGGCAGCAGATCGCCTGAAGTTACGAGTTTGAAACCAGCCTGGCCACCATGGCGAAACCCCGTCTCTACTAAAAATACAAAAATTAGCCAGGCATGGTGGTGGGCACCTATAATCCCAGCTACTTGGGAGGCTGAGGCACGAGAATCGCTTGAACCCAGGAGGAGGAGGTTGCAGTGAGCCGAGATCACACCACTGCACTCCAGCCTGGGCAACAGAGCAAGACTCTGTCTCAAAAAAAAAGAACCTTATTTCAAAAACAAACATTACCAAAAAAAGAGTCCAAAGGCCCATTTTAGAAAGGATAGAAAAGGTTGAATTTCTGGAGGATATTTCTCACCATCATGATTCTTAAATCTGCAATGACTTGAGCCAGAACCAATGGCTGATCTAAGATGGGGACTTAAACCCTAGGTTCACAGAAGCTTCATTTTAGGGACGCTGGAAGCTATATTAATAGTGATTTGGAGTTTCTTTCCTAAATACTGCTCTTTAGTAACAAGTGTTGAAGTAGGCTATCTCCATTTTGACTTTGGAGAAGGCTAATTCACACAGCAGCAGTTGCTTCTTGACATCATCAATGCATGGGAGTACTGGGAGAGAGAATGCAACCAGGCAGAAAGACTAACTGCTACCCTTGGTCTCTAATAAATCTAAGTTGCTTTCTGTTGAAAGCAACATGTTAGCACCTCCAACATACGTTTTATAATTGTTAGTTTCACCGTCAGTTACAATGATGAAGCACCATGGAAATGGCTTTATGGCTATTAACACAATTACTGAGGTATGCTTACATTTGGAATTACTAAGATATTATACCAAAGCATCCACAGAAATAAAAATACAATTAAAATCAAAATTCTACAGTAAGAATCTGAAAGACTGCCCTCTCACTCATATATTTAGGAAAAGTAATATATTACAAAGATATCTATTTAAAGAAAATGCTTTTGATTTAATTTTTTAAGATCACAATTAAAAGCCTTGCAGAAATGGCCTTGCTCTTAGACTGTAGAGGCTTTTAAACACATATTTGAATAATGATCACTTTATAAAGAAACCACTGAAATCATATAGGCAGCAAAATGATTTTAAAAATGCATGCACTTTCTTCTGTGCATACTAGAGCATTATACTTTCTTTCTCTCTCTCTCTTTCTTCCTGTTTCAGAAAATTATGTGCAGGCCCAAGGAGAACAACCACATGAAAGAAACCTTATGTCTTCAGTTACAATAATTAGCAGTTCATGTTTTAAAATTTAAACATTTATGCTCTTAAAATATCTGTGGGGGAGGGTAGTGATCCTGTGTAAAAAAAAATTTAGTGTATTTAGAAAGTGTTTAAGGAAGAGAATACCATGGAAATTAACTTATAATTCTCTAAGACTTATGTTTTTCCCCGTTTTCCCAAATAATTCTTCCTGGAGAGGTAAATATAGAATAATCAATGGAACTGAGATGATCAATGGAATCGAGTCTGGGAAGGGAAATGCAGGTTTCTTTTTTTCACCAAACCACAAGAACACGCAATAAATAGGCTTGTGTGTTTCTTCCTAAGGGTGAAGTTTTTTTTTTTTGTTTTTTTTTTTTGGTCAAAATGAATGAACTATGACTTTGTGGAGAGCTAGTAGACTTTCTAACACATAACTCTGGTACTGGTATTGTTGCTGGTCAAGTGAACTGGGTGAAAATACAATGAGCTTAAGAGGGAATTTCATGAAAAATAACATATAATAGGAGATGAGGGAAGTTGGGAATGTCAGAAGATGTTCCTGACATTCTAAGGTTATTTCTGATCTTCAAAATTGTTCATTTGGGGAAGGTGCCATTATTGTAGGGAAAATGCTCCTAGTGAACTGACTAGACATACAACAGACCAGAGCTCTCTGACTCAGAGGGGCATTTCCTAAGTTCTGGAAGAAAATACTTACAGTCCAGCTAAATAAATAGTACCACTGGAGATAATGCTCCAAATTCTTCTAGATTTCTACTTAATACAAAGTATGGTGATTATATAGTTAGTGTTACACCTGCAGACACGACCCCAGCCATTGAAACCCTTGACTCTTAGAAATGTCAACAGGTATTAACCATGTCACTTCACTTAATCTGCTCTTTAGCTGGTTTCAGGGATGGTTAAGCCTTCTGAGAACCATATTGGGTAAAAAAACATTCTGGATATGACTTAATATAATACTAAATTCAGCTTCAGTGCAATTAATGTACTTACAGGACCATTTTTACTCTATTTACATGAAACAGCCCTAACGGCTCCACAGCTTATGGGCACAACTCAGCCAAAGTATTCTTTTGACACAGCTGATCCTTCTGTTTGCCAAGAGCTGCCCCAGAAGTTTGCATCATATTTACAGTGGCAAACCTGTCTCACCATGTCAGCTGCTGGCTAAGCAGATAGCAAAGGAAGACTAGGACCAAAGCAAAAAATGGTCCCAAATGGGCTTCCTGTCTCTGTGCAAGAGAGAGAACATTTCCGACACCCTAAAAGGCACCAGGTCACCTGTTCCATTTTTGGTCTTTTGCATTTTTAAATGATTTTACTCTATTTTGTGGGGACAGACTTTGGAAAAATTATGTTCAGAGCTGTACCCGAGTCACACAGGCAAATTACGGTCACTGAAGAAAAATTGCTTTGGCCTCAATAAGCAGGTATCTTTCCCAAAAAGTGAAAACTACTATAGCTTAGAAAAGGAAAGAATGTGTGCTATTGAGTTGTCTATTAAACTATGTGTGTGTGTGTGTGTGTGTGTGTGTGTGTGTATGTGTGTGTATTTAGGCTAAGAAAAGGCAGCTACTTCTTGGCACCAGGTCCTGTATGAGGTACACTTATTCTGTAAAGTCACTTCGGCAATATCATAAAAAGTTAATTCTATTATGTGCCAATATGGAGAAAATAATAGACTATTTATAGCAGAGTTTCTGGGATGCCCTTGTAAGTGTGACAATTATCTGCCGCAGAGGAGTGCCCCAGAATACCTTGGAATTAGATAGTTTGGTTAACAAACATGAATAGTTAGGGCCGTACCGAGCTCCAAGGGCCAGTACTCCATGCAGCGTCGTGTGGACAAGCATGTGTGTTACACTGCTCACGATCGGGAGGTTTATCAAGAATTTCACAGCTCAAATCTGGAAACCGTTCGCCGTTGGACCGCTGACAGACCACCAGTCTTGTTCTTATGCCTCCACCACACAGCTTAGTGCACTGGAAGAAGGAAAAGGAAGGCTGCAGTTATTTTGTCTGAAAGGCCAATGACAAATTTTCTTTCTCCCTAATTTCTTAGCCCAACTCAATTACGGCATTGGGCAAGGTAAGCCTCTGACAGAACCAAGGTGAATTACCAATAGTGATACGTAAAACAGACCAAGGCTCTCCTACCTTAATGGCAGGTATTAGTTATTAAGTGCTTTCTCTTCACTTGCACTGAGGGCTTTTGCATATATTATCTAATCAAGAGGAGTGTAATTATTTGTCCCATCTTATATATGAAGCAATTAAGGTGAAGGGAGGTTAATTAACTCGATCAAGGCCAATCTGTTAGCAAGTAACAAAGATTCTTTCTTTTTTTTGAGTCAGAGTCTTGCTCTGTCACCCAGGCTGGAGTGCAGTGGCACGATCTTGGCTCACTGCAACCTGCACCTCCCAGGTTCAAGTGATTCTGCTGTCTCAGCCTCCCGAGTAGCTGGGACTACAGGCATGTGCCATCACACTCGGCTAATTTTTTGTATTTTTAGTAGAGACAGGGTTTCACCATGTTAGCCAGGATGGTCTCGATCTCCTGAGCTCACGATCCTCCCACCTCGGCCTCCCCACAAAGATTCTTTGAGAAATACCAAACCAAACCAAACCAAAACAAAAATAAACAAACAAAAACTACCCAATACCAAACAAAGGAGATAAAGACTTAACCGGTTCTATTTTCTGGCAACTCCTAAGAAGCTGTCACCAATCCTTGGCTGTTCTCTGACTCCCATCTCCATAGCCCTTTATGACACTAACCTATTTTACTGTATCTCTGAATGTGAGGACAACTACGACTTTCCTCTTGGATGAATAAACAGCGTGGTGGGAACACTGGATAAGGTTCTGACTCCCGGCTAGATCTAAACTTCTGAGGCAGGAACACGTTGTATTTCTTGGACAGTGCTGCTGCGCTCAAATCCAGCAACACTGACATTTGGTTTCCCTGCTGTGTCAAGGCCAGATCCCCCACAGAATTTGGAATGATCTGGTCTGTGCTGACAGCAAACCATCCCAGCAAGTTCGTGTACTCTCCTGGCTTGAATCCAATTACAGAAGCTTAATCACAGGCCCCACAGGACAGAACTTTGCGAGGAGGTTTCGGGAAATCCACAATACATGAGTCACAAAGCCTCATTCCTTTTTCTTTCCCTTCAACAAAGCTCTCCAGAATGACATAACTGTCCATGAAAGTCAACAATAATCCCGTTATGACTGCCTATCACTACTAGGTTATATGGCTGAAACCATGAAATGTGGACACGTGATTTCATTCAGCCAAGGATGTGGACTAATATGCCCATCAATCTCATTTGTCTTTTCCCCCCCTTGGCACTGGGAACTCCAAAGTGTTATTTCTCGTGTTTTATTTGATAAATGTTATAGTCAAAACAGAACAACTCAACAAACTTTAAATATGTGCTCTCCCTGTGGATTCAAGAATAGAGAGATATATTCTTAGTTAATTAAACACAAAACAATAAGCACCTAGGTCCTATGTATAATAGGGGCTCACACCCCCACTTAATCACAGTATTAATAATTATTCTTAACATTAATTATTACATTATAGTAGCAGTTAATTGATTAAAGGCTACGTGCTACACATTTGACAGATACTACCTCATATCATGGTCATAAATACTAAGAAGTTGGTGCTATTACTATCCTTATTTACAGATGAGGATATAAATATTTGGCAAAGATACTACATTATTTGCCAAGGTCACAAAACTTTTAAGAGTCAGAGCTGGGAACAGGACACGGTTTTCTCAGCTTCCAATACTAAGTTGCCCCCTATCAGTCGTCACAGGCAACCCTGAAAAGGTAGCAGCTAAAGAATTCCATATTTGAGAAAACACAGCTAACTACACACTTCCGCAATAAAAATACATCATCTTTCATAGGAATTGTAACACCTATTCAATCTGGCTTCACTAGGGACTTGGAATGTTGGGAGATATTAGGCCATGGGAACGGGGCATAACACAAACACCCCAAAACTATGAAGAAGAGGGCAAGACTTCCATGGACCGATTTAAGACATATTTTCAATCACTTTAAAAGCATCTATTTTTTATTCACCAGAGGTGAACAAATAACTTAAACCAGGGTTTATCTGTATTCTCAGCTAATTTTCCTCACCTGTGTACCCAAACTGTCTCTTAGTGGTAATAGGAACACTTTAAAATAGTCCAGAATTTAAGAAGACAGGTTTCCTAGTTAATCCCCACCCCAGAAGCTTCTACTAGAGCTAGTTCTTCTTCTTGAAAATAAAATCTGAATGATAAATACAGTTTGGTTAACACAATTCCTCTGTGTTTATAGACAGATAGTTCACTCTCACCTCTCCCCAGTTGCCATAAGCCCACTGAGGACAAGGGCCGGATTCACAGGCTCTTTGCTCATCGGGTTTTATTCTCTCCACACAGTCGTTTGCAGTGTATCCATTTTCATCCTGACATACAACAACACGCCTCTGGGATCCGCCAGCACAGGTACTGGAACACTAAACACATCAGTCGACAAGTTAATCCCCACCTCAATCTCCATCTTAGGGACACAAAAGCAGCTGGTTGAAAGGTTAAGACAAATGTGCTGGAAAGTATTCTCAAGTCATCTACGAAGGACAAAAAGCAATCAGGAAAACCCAAGAACTTCCCCATTGTGGGGCTGTTTCATGTACACATCCTTTAGACACACCTGGAGGGCAGAAATGTGTCTTTTCTTCTGGTGTGCCTCAGGCCCTCTACGGGGGTTCCATAAATGCCTAATGTGACTTCCAAAGCAGGCCACTTACTGTCTTTATCCCCTCTGCATCTCTAAGAGGTACAGAGGTGTTGATGGACACCACAGTTTACTTGGAAATTGTTTTCAAAACTTCAAGTGCCTATTTAGAACCAATATTTGATTTCCCTTTCAACACAGAGGTCAAATTACATGCTTAATGAATTGCCAGTTGTTGAAATTAAGCTTCTGTATGAACTCATTCAATTACTCCAGGAAAACATCATGGAATGTCATTTAGACATCATTTCCTAGCAGATATAATGTTCCTTTCTCTCTCTTTACAATAGTCTGAACTTCGGTGGCTAATGGCAGTAAGACTTGTTTTATTTATTTTTTTACTTCCCCAATGAACTTAATTGAATTTCATCATGACAAACCTCTCTTCGGCCACACTTTCAGCCTAACACCCTCTCTTTCGTGGTTTGTCATGGTGTTATGTTTGCATTTCATTTCATTTCCCATACAAGCTTCTCATAGCTCACTTATTTATTTACACCTGAAGTGTTTTCTTCTTTCCATAATTTCCTTATCTTTTGAAACCCAAAATGTTTGCTAGTGTCCTTTACTCTGACCCTTGTAAAATCAGTTTGCCTATAAAATAACCGTCTGGTCCTCAAAGCAATGTATTTCTCACGATTTATCAAGACTCACACTGCATTTGGAAGCATGTTGTTAGTTTAAGGTTCCGAAGGCTGATTTTTGCTTTCTAGCTAATCGTAGGTCATATCAGTGTTATTTCAAAACAGGCTCGATCAAACATTGCTTCTTGCTGGTCAGCTTCTTCCATATCAAGATGTGAATACATTTTGTTGCTTATTGAACTGGACCACTGTTAATTTCCCTGCCCATGCTGGTCAAATTATAAGTGTTTTAAAATCAGTACCTACACTTACTATATTGGGTTGAATTTTTAAATGTAGAGCTGGATAATAGATTTATTAGTTCTTCTTGAGAAAATATTTAGGTATTTTTCAAATTATAAAAACGTTACCTTTATCTCTGAGGATTCTGGTATACTTACTCTAAACCTCAAAATATTCATTTCCTAATTTTTTTTTCTTTTTTTTTTTTGAGATGGGTTTTTGCTCTGTCACCCAGGCTGGAACACAGTGGTGCAATCACAGCTTACTACGGCCTCAACCTCTCAGGTCAAGCAATCTTCCCACCTCAGTCTTCTGCATAGCTGGAGACCGTTGGTGCATACTACCACACCTGGCTAAATTTTTAAAATTTTTCGTAGAGACAAGGTCTCACTATGTTGCCCCAACTAGTCTCGAACTCTTGGCCTCAAGCAATCCTCCTGTCTTAGCCTCCCAAAATGCTGGGATTACAGGAGTGAGCCCCCATGCCTGGCCTTACTTCCTACCTTCCTACTTTTGAGCAGCTTAGTACATAATAAAAAACAGAGAACTATTATTTTAATTAGCTTTGTTTGGGGACCAGAATTTAAAATGCTAGGAAGGGCCTTTCATGGTATAAATAGATTTGTCATCTATATCTTGGTCCTTGAGTTTTTTCCTTGATAATATAATCTTGTATCATTTCTTTATTATGTCACCTGTCAGCTTTATTGCTCCAGTAAAATGGCAGGCTCCTTGAGGAAAGGCTCAATGTTATAACTTGTATCCCTATTATCTTCCATAGTGCTGGTCACAGGATTTGCTACCTGGTCCAGTTAAAGATTCTAGAAGGAACAGCTCTAGAAACTCCATGGTATTCTCTCTCCAATATGGCTGATGGGTGCAAGGATGAACACCTGATCCACGGCCAAGCAATCCACTGGCCACCCAGGGAGTGACTGGATGCTTCCTACTGAGAATCCAACTGAAGTGCTGGTGATAGCTCCGAGCTTGGGCCAAGCAGTTGCAGCGCACATTCTTGAGCTGTCTGACCCTGAGCCTGCTTGGGTTTTTACACTCCCACAGGCAGATGAAGTATTGTACATAACCTTTCTCCAGGTCTAATTTTGCCATTATTTGATTAACAGAGATTCTTAGTTCCACTCCTCCACGTTGTAGACTTTCAGTCTGGACTTTTGTTAACAAGTCCCTGTCCTCTTTAAATGACAACATTTTCTTAGGTAAACATTTATTTGAACAAACTTTGAATCTATTAGTGAAACGTACGTGAAATTTGTCATCCACAATGGACAAAATAAAGGAGAATGGCCTTTAGAGAAGCAAAGGGTGATAGACATTTGTTTTTTTCTACCTGCTCAAATCAACATCCTTTTCCTTCCATCTGGCAGCCCAATTTCCTTTAAGAAAACATTCCTCCCCACGGCAGGTGCCATCTTGCTCTATCAATTAAGACACTCTGCCCTATTGTGGTCAGAGGTGGGCAACCGGACTTTCCTGGGAATTTGAATCCTCAGCAGAATAACTCAAGAGTGGCATAGGCTTAAAAGAGATTCATTAAGACAGAAATTCTCTAAAGAAATTATCCCTTAGTTGCCCCTCTATCTAGATCAAGGGTTGGCAAGCCACAGCCCAAAAACCAAATGTGTGCTGCCACCTGTTTTTAGAAATAAGGTTTTATTGGAACAGAGCCATGCCCACTTATTTACATATTGTCTATGCCTGCTTTTGTGCTGCAACACACAGCTGATTAGCTGTGACTGACACTGTATGGTTCACACAGCTGAAAAGATTTACTATCTGGCCCTCTGCAGACAAAACTTGCCAGGCCCTGAGATAGAGCCCTGAAGATGCTCTGGTCCCTGTCCCTACTGGGGCTAAATGAACAGCTTTGTTTGTTTTTGTTTCACTTGAAAGAGTCAGTTTCTGTTCTTTTGTTTGCAAAGCTCCTAATTGGTAACACACCTTGCTCAAGTGTATACAGAAATCTATTATAAAATGAAGTTCTTACTCTAGAAACCACTGAAAAATTTGATTCCCATTCCCGTGTTTGTAACACTTTGCTGCCTTTTCTGCCATGGAAGGCAGGAAGAGCATGTACAGGTTGTGTACCATGCAATGCAATGCGAAGATGACGTACATCCTTCATCTTCCTGGGAGTAGGTCAGACACGTTAAGCTAGGGCTGAAAATCACATTGTCCAGCTTCAGCCTCACTTAACTTAGGGGAAAAAAATATCCAAACAAAAAACAGGCCCAATGAGGAAAAGAATGGTATTACCCATCGCCACAAAAAGCTTACCTAATCCTCCCTAATTGGGAGCTCTGCCCAAGGGCAGAATCATTCAATCTTAAAGGAATGCATCATCCTCAAATGTAGTCCTAAATAAGCATAGCACTAAAACGCTTTCTTTAAATCCTAGCGGTATCATTAGACTACACATGTGTGAGTTTTGAATTTTGTGAACAAGGAAAAACCATGAGACCCTCGGTGATTACTTCCCTGGATCACCTTTTACTTTCTCAGAACTGAAATCTCTTCTAATCTAGGCAAAGGAAGCCCAAAAGTGGAAAGCAAGAGAGGGGGATGGGAGGGTCTTGGGCAACTTGGCAGCTGTTCTGCACACAACCAGCAAAGACAGTGGGTGCAAATGCTCAGTGGCTAATTAGTATTCATCAGAAAGTACATCTAATTTACTGAAACATAACCACGGTGGGAAACAGACAGCTCCCTTCTAATTCTTTTTAGCCCAGAAACAATTAAACAGAATTAGCAGTACTAGAAGGAAACTAATAGTAAACAATTAAAAAGAAGACCCCTGAATAATTAGTAAACACCTAACTACATCCCTACCCAAGATCCTTTAAAACCCTCCCCCTCCTGCAGTTCCATTTAACATGTCTGGTATTGCACAGCATATTTTTTTAAATTATTTAGTAAAAACTTTAAAACATTCCAAAGCATACTTTTCTTTTGATATATTTGTCAAGGCCTTCCTAATTTGAAGGACAATGATAATGATAATAATAAAGACAACTGTCCACATTTATTAAGTTCTCACGCTGTGGCAGGCAGGGCGCAAAGCACTTTATTTGCATCATCTCATTTAATTCTTACAGCAACCCGAGAAAGCAGGAATTATTGCTATCCTCATTTTACAGATAAGAAAAATGAGGCTCAAAGAGGAGAAGGGACCTGCAGAAGGTCCCCAAATTTAAAAGTGTAAGTCTTTGGATCAAACCTAGGCATCTTCCCTCAGAGATTGTGCTGATAACCTTAAGGTTAGGGTACGTCTCTCCTAAGCACAAATCTTACCTAGACTAGTATTTCCCCCTAATCCAGGACAATGACCTACTACTACAAATTACACAGCAACCATACCACTTTGACACTGCATCCTTCTGGAAAATAGTAGAAAGGAAAGTGACTTTCATTAAGAATTCCCTTTCAGAAAAGTTTCTCTGTCTTCTTAATTCCCCTACAGGTATGAGTTGCCTGTGGCCTCCAGGATGAATCATGATGGTATTTACGGTACCTCCAGGAGGCCATGTGATCATATCACCTAGCCACAATATCCCCTTTCTCCACCCAGTCGAGGCAGCTTATAGGTGGATGCAGGCAGTATCAGTATCATCAAGGGCTGTAATTAACCCATTACAATTTACTCAAAGCAAATGCAAATGCACAATGTTAATCCCTTGTAAAGAAAAAAATATGCTCTAAAGGTGTTTCTAGTCTGTTTTCCCCTAAACCCAACCTCAAGTGAAAAAGAAGCAAGAAAACTTCAGGGAATACTCACTGCTCCCCAGGGGCCAGTTCTCCACTGGTTTCCACCGAGCACGTGGGTGCGGCTGGGGCTGGCGCTCCGGGGACGATAGTCCTCATTTTGGAAGGGGTGCTGAGCTAAGCCACTGTCTGGGGTCCTTTGAGGGCATGGTGACATGGAACAGTCCTGATCAGTTTCTGGGATATAATCCTGGTCACACTCGCTCCGATCGATCACATGGTCACTGTAGTTGACACACACCACTTGCCGGGTTGCCCTACCTTGCCCACAGGTCACAGAGCACTAGGTTGAATGTTCAGAAAGAGAAAGAGTCAGTCATTTGGTGGAGGGGTTGACAATTCCTGAATGTGCATTTCTGTAAGTGGCCCACCACTTTCCCAAACTGCTCAGGCAAAAAACCTTGGAATCACCCTTGTCTCCTCTCTTTTTTTTCCCATCCCATATCCATTTCAGTGAGAAATCTGTCAGCTCAGTATTCAAAATCACAAAATATAACCCTTTACAACAAAAGTTAAATCCTATCCTTCCTTCCAGTGATTTTCCAGTTCATTTGAATAATATACAAAATCCTTACATTGATCTACTAGACCCTTTATGATGTGGCCACTGACTACCTCTTTGACCCATCTACCATTCGCCACTCACTGCACTCCAGCTATGCTGGCCTTACTGATGCTTCCTGAACAAGCCAAGAACACCTCCGTCTGAGGGACTTCATACCTACTGCACCTTTTGCCGTACCGCTCAGATACCCATGTGGGTCATTCCCTCACTTCACTCAGGTCCTGCTCAATGTCGGGCCTTTTTTGACCACCCTCTCTAAAAGTACATCCCACCTTTCTCTATTCCATTTCTCCTCTTGACTTCTTTCTAGAACTTATCAGTACCTGTTGCTATATTACATACTTCCTTATTTGTTCACTGACTGGATCATCCATTGGAATAATCTCCATGAAGGTAGAGGCTTTATTATCCATTCTTCACTGCTCTTTCTCTAGCAAGCTTTCACAAATATCTGGTGAGTAGGCAGATGGATCTTAGAGAAGATGAACTGAGAGATGGATGGACAGATGGATGGATGGATGCATGGATCAGTGTTTGGAAGCTCAAGACGTGAGAGTGAGATTATCTACTATTTATTGAGTAGTACTTTCTGCTAAGCATTTAACGTACATAATCTCAAATAATCCTCACAACAGCCCTGCAAAGTAGTATTCTTTTCGGTCTTCTTTAAGAGCAGAGCAAACTGAGACTCATGGACTTAAACCAGATTGCTCAAGGCCATGCAGCAAGTGAATGCTAAGGTCTGGGTTTTTACACAGCTCTATTTTATTGCACCTCTCAAATTTCTCTCTCTATATTATGATATTTATTGAGATATTAATCTCCATTCTTCTTATGCCCTCTCCTCACCTATCCTATTTCCTGAACTCTGGGTTTTTTGCAGGGCAGAAAACAGAAGCTGCCTAAAGATAAAAGTTCTACCTGTATAAAAGCCCATAGATGGTGCTTGGTGTACAGCAGGCAGGTTCACAGCACTGGATGAGGATTCCCACTTCCCATTCTTGGCAGGGGAAACCAAGAACCACTTGATTTTTAGGGACCACAGGATGCAGGAGGAATCTAGACTCAGAGTAAGAGCCTCTCCCCTCACTCTCCTGATATTTTTGGTCCTCTACAAACCTACTGCATACTAATATGACTCAGTGAAGACTGGGATTTCTGATCAGCCCAACAGGACAGACACTCAAACAGACTGTAAAGTGATTTATCCATTTTTTGAAAATGTGCATTCCTTAAACACTTAGCTAAGAGTCCTTGCACACTTGGCCAACTACACATAAGTGGAGTAGAACAATTTAAATCATAAGACAAATCCAGCTCTGAAATATTACCCATTGACATTTCCAAGTGGCGCCCCCCTCTGCTGACTCCTCACACCCCCAATGTTTCCCCCATTCCCCCTAATTCCAAATAATCCACTGGCTTACAGAGCTCCAGTCCAAGGCCTTCCATTGCCCACAGGGTGTCACAGAACATTCTTCCTTTGACACTGGTCTAGGCAGGGTAGCACAGGCACTCTCCTCAGCCACAGAGCCATTCTCATCTCGGCAGCTGACGTATCTCATCCGGGTACCTTTTCCACAAGTGGCTGAACACTGGGTGTTGGAGTAAAATCATGCAGTTATGTTACGTGGAATGGCTGCTTACTGGACAGTAGCCCACTTTCTACAGTCATGTCAGAGAATGTTAGCCCCCATCCTGCCCTCCCCATTTCTCCCAGTCTATTTCTTACTGGGGTCCAAGACCCAAATCGCCACTGGGTTCTTGGTGCACTGTATGTGCTTCTCCTCGTTTCTGGGGCAGCTGGGGGAGGATGACAAGATGGTAATTCACAGTCCTAGATGTGATGGGGAAAAAAAAAAACAAAGTCACTTTCAAGTCAATGCACTTTCAAGTTAATGGTCATGGTGGATAAAAATGTAAAGGCTAAGAATTCTAAGGCTTCAGATTTCTGTGTGAATCTCGGCAAGTCACATGACATCTCTCAGTCCCAATGTCTTCAACTGCAAAATGAGATATAATCTTAATCCCTTTGTGGGTGCCTTAATAAAGGACAGGGGTCAGCTTGAGGATTTTTAAATCCATATTTATTCACCCATTTGTGTAAAAAGAGAAAAAATATTGTAAAAGGACATGTAAGTCATGAGATAGCAGGATATCATTTTAAAATCATTAGTTGTTAACGTTTGAAAATTCTGAAGGCCAAATGATGTTCTCACATTTCAATTAATTTCTTAATCAGAATTTGCTAATCATGAACTTGCTTTCCCAGTTTGCCTAAAGATAACATCAGAATCCCAAAATGTCAAATGTAGATATAAAAGTTGTATTCAATTGGCTAATGCCTGGAATTTATATAACACCCCTCAATCATGCAGATGAAGTCCCTGTTATGAACTGAGGTCATCTGTGTACAGGTAATATTCCAAGATATGCAAACAGGAACAAAAGTACACATTTGCTCATATTCACTCTCAGCCTCAGTGGTTAGCAATTACCCTGTGATTTAATACATATTCATCAAATGCCCAAGCGTGCTGTGCACAGTGCAAAAGTGCTGAGGCACGGTGCAAAAGTGCTGGGGCTTGGTGTCAAATATGACTGAGACATCTCTGCCTTAGAAACTCTATGTGTGGAATGCAAAATTTTGTTACTTGGCTCCAGACTTTGCCTATTCCTCTGTTTTTGGTCTAAAGAAAGCCACAGGGAACCTTTCACAAAGTGAAGAAATTATCCACATACTGCAATGGTGGGCGCCATCCCATAGTCAAATGGATATAATAGAATAACTTAAAGGGAAATAAATCTTGAATCTGAAAGGAAGCAGCCAAGTCCTCAGTTCATGATTGCTTTAGATGCCATAGCTAACATTTTCCAGGCATTCATCATTTGGAACATTTCAATAAAATAATATATTTTTATTATAAGTCACATATGTTGGTTGGTTAATTGATCGATGATGACAACATGAACAGCATTGCCATATTAATTTATTTTTTAACAGTCTTTATCCATCAATAACACACTTTGAAAGGCAGCAGATTGAGGGTGTTCAGGATGGAGATAGTACATCAGCCACATGGGGCTTCACTCAGAGTGTGAGTTCTGGGAATGGCCTAGGTTCAAATGCCATCTTCAGCAGTTAGCAAAGCTGCTATGCAAACCCAAGTATTCTCTTTATATATTCTGTTTACATACATGATGCCAAAATCAAGTCCCATATAGAATAGTGTGCTGGTGAGTGGTTATCCACCAGCTTCTTGAGAAAAAAGATGTGTGTGTGTGTGTTTATAGATATTGTATGTACACAAACACACACATATTACACATATTACATGCATGTACATACACATACATATGTATATATATGCTTATTTATTGTAAATTTTACTGATATAAAGAATGTATATCAATTTTGAAATAACAATAAAATATACTATTATTTATTTTAAATTCCATACAGCCAATTGATTCTCACAGAAAACATTTGTTGATTTTTGCTGAACTTTTCAACATGTTGCCCACCTACATTTGTAATTCCCAAATGAGTGTAGTTCAGGCATGAATGTTAGTTGATATTTTCTTTATGTTTAAGGGTAGGAAGAAAGTGGAATGATGAAGACATACGGCCAGAACTTGACTCACTGACCAATGATGTGGAAGATGTCTTTGCTGAATCAGATACCTTTCAGATATTAGAAGAATATTTCCACATCCTTTTGTTCTATGCACAATGTAACTGCTACAGACATAAGACTCTTTTACATTTAATCTGCATCATTAACATTTTCTCCATTACTTTCTTAATTCTAACCAATCAACCAAATAATAAATTAAGCCCTGAATTGCAGCCCTTGCTGATTCCCGTGGTGTGAATACTCTCATCATGGCTATTTTCAAGGTATGAACTTGATGTCAATGAACACAGAGCTGGGGAGAGATATGTGGCAGCACACCCTTACATAGTACATCCATCATACAGACACATACGTACATTGTGTAAGTTCTGAGTGTTTATAAACTTTGTTTTCAATACCATATATTTAATTATAGGTTTATATTTTCAGTTTTTAGTAATGGTTATACTTAATAATCAGTTTGCAAAACTCCTGCAGAATTTATCGATTGGCTCTTGTGAGCTGGTACAAGTTAGCTCCAGCAAATCACTGCCTGAACATGTGACACTAATTACTGAATACTATATTGAAATCATTTTAGAAATACAAGTTTAAACATTCATCACCCAATAAGAACCAAAAACAAACCTACATATACTTCAAATAACCAGAGAAGAACAAAACTGACACATCAAGATATTTGATTATAAATGTAACACATAGGTAAGTCTGGACAAGTTAATCTACCGGGTTGCTCTACCGACATACTTATCTATGAAAGGATTTCAATTTTGTCTGAACAGCTGGGCAGTTTGGTACCTTGGTCCCCAAAGTCAATAACTGAGTTGGACAAAGGAAACTTACCTGAGTATCAGTTGGTCTAGTTGCTGCATTACAGTCATTGTCATCTACCACTGACATATAAGTCCCAATGATGCATTTCACTGCTCTTAGCTGGTATCCCTGTCCACAAGTGACACTGCACTGGAAGAAGGAGGACAAAAGGTATACACAATTCAGCAAATCTGCTCTTCCCCTTACCTTCCCCATAACATTCTGCAAGAGAGAAATATTTCCATCATAGTAGGCCAGAGGGCTGGCATTCAAATAAATTAGGTCAAAGTGGGCAATCCTGCTCTGTACAAATTATACTGATTCATTATCATGATGACCCTTGGAATTATTCCTGCCTCCCATTGCAATTATGTTTATAGGGGTTCAACTCATTAACTGTGAACTCCTAGAAGCAGCAGACTGCATCTCCATCATTTTTACATCTTTCACACTACCTAGCAGAGCGCTGCGGCTAAAATAGGTACTTAATAGAGCTCTGTGACTTTATTTGACTTCTAGGAAATTATCCTGAAGAAATAACTGGGGTTTGCATCAATATTTTTATAAGAGACAAAAAAACTGGACACCACCAAAGTATGCAACAACCAAAAGTTCAATGTCACAGCATACAGGTAGTTAGGAAAATAACGTAGCCACTAAAAGGCAAATTGTTAGATTATAAAAAGCAGTCTAAAGACAGTAAGTAGAGGGAGTGATGCCACAGAAATGGCAGACTAGGGAGCTCCAAGAATTGTTCCCTCCACTGAAGCAGCTGTTAAGCTGGCAAAAACTGGAACCAACTTTTTGGAACTCCGGAATTTAAAACAGAAACTAGGTGAATGCTTAATAAAAAAAGAAGCCACTCAATTTTGGCATTTCTGATTACCCACCTACCATATTACATATTCCTCTCAAATGTGCAGGGATCTTTTTTAAAGAGAGAGCATATGTTAGGCTGCAGAACAAGTCTCAATATGTTTTAAAAGAATGAGATCCCACAACCACAATGGAGTGAGGCAAGAAATCGGTAACAGAAGAAAAACTAGAAAATTCACAAATATGTGAAAACTGAACTACATATTCTTAACCCATAGGTCAAAACAGAAATCATAAGGGATATTAGAAAATACTTTGAGATAAATTAAAATGAAAGCAGAATATAAAAAAATTTATGAGATGCAAAGAAAGCCATGTTCACAGGAAATCTATAGTTGCAAACATTTACACTAATAAAGAAAAAAAATAAATGAAGAAAGATCTCGAATCCACAACCTAATTTTACTTCCTAAGGAACGAGAAAATTAAGAGCAAACTAAAACAAAAAAACAAGAAAAGGCAGGAAATAATAAAGATTAGAATGGAGATAAATGAAATAGAGAGTAGAAGAATAATAGAAAAAAATAAACAGAACCAGAAATTGATTTTTTTGAAAAGATCAACAAAATTGATAAACCTTTAGCTAGAATGACTAAGAAAAAATGAGAAAAGACTCCAATTACTAAATATCAGAAATGGAGGGAACATGTCTACCGACCTTACAGCAATAAAAAAGATTATGAGAGTACTATGAACAATTGTATGCCAATATATTAGAGAATCTAGATAAAACACGCAAACTTACACAAATTGCCTAGGAACAGGCAAATCACAAAAACTGACTCAAGAAGAAATAAAAAATATGAACGGACATATAAGAAGTAAAATGACTGAATCATTAATCAAAGGCTTCCTCAAAAAGAAAAGTTTGTACCAGTTCACTCATGAATTTTACCAAACATTTAAATAAACATTAATACCAATCCCTTTCAAACGCTTCCAGAAAAAAAATCAAAGAATAGGAGAACATATCCTAACTTATTCTATGAGGCCAGTATTACCCTAACACCATAGCCAAAGACAACACACACACACACACACACACACCAGATTAATATTGCTTATACAGATGTAACAATCCTCAACAAAGCACTAACAAATTGAATCCAATAGCATACTAAAAGGATAATACATCATGGCCAAGTGGGATTTAGTCCAGGAACATAAGGCTGGCCCAACATCAGAAAATCATTCAATGCAATACATTAGATTAACAGAACAATGAAAAAAAAACCATGATTACCTAAATTAAAGAAAAGCATTTGACAAAATTCAACATATTTTCATTAAAAAAAAATTCAGAAAGCTAGCAATAAAAGGGAACTTATTCAACATCATAAAGGGCACTTAGGAAAAAAAAAACCCACAGCTAACACCATACTCAATAGTAGAAAAGTAAAAACTTTTTCCCACAAGATCAGAAACATGACAAGGATGCCCGCTTTCACCACTGCTGTTCATCATTGTACTGGAAGTTCTAGCCAGAGAAATTAGGAAAGAAAAAGAAGTATTAATAAAAGACATGCAAAGAAAGTGGGAAGGAAGAAGTATAACTAATTCTATTTGCCGATGTCATCATACTGTACATTGGAATCCCAAGAATCCATTAAAACTATTACTAGAGCTAAT
Source organism: Nomascus leucogenys (assembly GCF_006542625.1). Taxonomy (NCBI): domain Eukaryota; kingdom Metazoa; phylum Chordata; class Mammalia; order Primates; family Hylobatidae; genus Nomascus; species Nomascus leucogenys. Next base: position 75,917,699 of record NC_044401.1, on the reverse strand, counting down.
AAACAAATTTAGCAACATTGAAGGATACAAGATAAACAGAAAAGCCCATTGTGTTTCTATACATCAGCAATGAACAATCCCAAAAGGAAGTTTTTAAGAAAATTCAATTTACAGCAACATCCAAAAGAATGAAATACCTAGGAACAAGTTTAAACAAGGAAGTAAAAGGCTTTCTACCCTAAAAACTATAAAACTTTGCTCAAGAAATTAAAGAAGACCTAAATAAATAAAAAGATATTACAGATTAAAAGATTTAGTATTGCTAAGGTGACAATATTCCCCAAATTAACCCACAGATTCAGTGAAATCCCAATCAAAATCCTAACAGCGTTTTTGCAGAAATGAAAAAGCGGATTCTCAAATTCATATGGAATGATAAGAGACCCCAAATAGCCAAAATGATACTGAAAAAGAACAAAGCTGGGGGAATCACACTTCACAATTTCAAAACATACTATAGTGATCAAAACAGTCTACTGGCATAAGAATAGATGTCTAGACTACTGACATAAAATCTAGGGTCCAGAAATAAACCCATATATCTATGGACAAGTGACTTTCAACAAGAGTGCCAAGACCACTCAATGGAGAGAGAACAGTCTCTTCAGCAAGTGGTACTGAGACAACTGGGTACCTACATGCAAAAGCATGATGTTGGAATCCTGCCTTATGCTGTATACAATAATTAACCCAAAATGGATCAGTAGCCTAAATATAAGAGCTAAAACTAGAAAACTCTTTTTTAAAAATGGCAGAAGTCCGGGCGTGGTGGCTCATGCTTGTAATCCCAGCACTTTGGGAGGCCGAAGCGGGCGGATCACGAGGTCAGGAGATCGAGACCACGGTGAAACCCCGTCTCTGCTAAAAATACAAAAAAATTAGCCGGGCGTGGTGGCGGGCGCCTGTAGTCCCAGCTACTCGGGAGGCTGAGGCAGGAGAATGGCGTGAACCCGGGAGGCGGAGCTTGCAGTGAGCCGAGATCGCGCCACTGCACTCCAGCCTGGGTGACAGAGCGAGACTCCATATCAAAAAAAAAAAAAAAAAAAAATGACAGAAAAGCTTCATGACACTGGATTCGGCAATGACTTCTTTGACATCACAAACAAGGGCAGCAAAAACTAGACAAATTGGACTACATCATAATTTAAAACCTTGTGCATTAAAGGACACTATCAACAAAGTAAAAAGGCAACACGGGATGGGAGAAATATTTGCAAATCATGTCTCTGATAAGGAACTGACATCTAGAATCTACAGCTCAAGAACAACAAGAAATACAAATAGAACAAAAAATGAGAAAAGGAACATTATTGAACTATACATTTAAAATGGTTAAGAGAAACTCTATGATGAGTTTTATTTTACTATTAACACAATTCGTATTTTTTTTAAAAATTGGCAAAGAAGTTGAATAGACACTTCTCCAAGGAAGATATATTCAAATGACCAACAAGCACATGGAAAGATGCTCAATATCTTTTGTTATTAGGGAAATACAAATCAAAACCACAGTAAGATAAATTTATCCACTTGGAATTTTAAAAAGGGAAAATAACAATTTTGGCGAGGATGTGGAGAGAATGGAACCCTTGTATATTATAATAAAAATGCAAAATTATGCAGTTGCTGTAGAACATCATTTGGTAGTTAAAAAGTTAAACCCAGAGCCGGGCACTGTGGCTTAGGCCTGTAATCCCAGCACTTTGGGCGGCCAACGTGGGCAGATCACGAGGTCAGGAGATCGAGACCATCTTGGCTAACACGGTGAAACCCCATCTCTACTAAAAATACAAAAATTAACTGGGCGTGGTGGTACACGCCTGTAATCCCAGCTACTCGGGAGGCTGAGGCAGAAGAATCGCTTGAACCCAGGAGGCAGAGGTTGCAGTGAGCCGAGATCACGCCACTGCACTCCAGCGTGGGCGGCAGAGTGAGACTTTGTCTCAGAAAAAAAAAAAACAGAGTTAAACTCAGAATTACTGCATGATTCAGCAACTCCAATCCTAGATACACATCCAAAAGAAGTGAAATCAGGTACTGAAATAAATGCCTGAAATAAATATTCATAGTAGCACTATTCACAATAGCCAAAGGTAGAAACAACCCAAACGTCCATTGAGGGATAAATGGATAAACACATTTTGGTATATCCACACAATGGAATATTCTTTGGCCAAGTACTAATACATGCTACAATACAGATGAATCTAGAGAACATTACGGTATGTGAAAGAAGTTAGACACAAAAGGCTACAAATTGCATGATTCCATTTCTATGAAATGTCCAGAATAGGTAAATCCATAAAGACAATGCAGATTGTGGTTGCCAGGGACTGAGGGAAGGGTGGGGTGGGGAACAACTGCTTAATTCAGTGGTCTCCAGACTTTTGGGCACCCAGGACCAGTTTCATGGAAGACATCTTCCATAGATGGGGTGCGTGGGGGTGGTTTTGGGATGAAACTGTTCCACCTCAGATCATTAGACATTAGATTCTCATAAGGAGTGTACAACCTAGATCTCACGCATGCACAGTTCACAATAGGGTTTGCACTCCTGTGAGAATCCAATCCTGCCGCTGATCTGACAGGAGGTGGAGCTCAGGTGGTAATGCTTATCCACCACTCACCTGTTGCTGTGCAGCCTGGTTTCTTACAGGCCATGGCCCATGGCCCATGACCCAGGAGTTGGGGACCCCTGGCTTAATGTATACATTGTTTCCTTTTGGGGTGATGAAGTTTCATAACCAGATAAAGGTGGTAGTTGCAAAACATTAAGAATATACTAAATGCCACTGATTTGTTCACTTTAAAATGGTTCATTTTGTATTATGCAAGTTTCACTTCCATTAAAACAAATAATTGGCAGAGTACAGTCACAATATTAATTTAAAAAATACTAGAAGAAAATCATAAACATGTTAGCAACAACTAATTTCTTCAGTGTAGAGGTAGGACTGGGTTTGGTTTTCTTCTTTTGGCTGAATTACATTTTGCAAAATTTCTCTTATGAATATTTACGACTCTTAAATAACACCTCCAAAAAACTGTGCCCCTGAACTGCATGTTCAGTTAAACGAAAAAAAGATCTCTGATTATAAGACGTGCTAGGAATGGCCTGGTGTAGAGACAGATAAAAAATAGGCCTGCCAATTCTAACAGATGCTATATTCAGATTTTGACAGTGACCCTAAGCTGTGTTCTCCTCCTCTTATTATTCCCTAAGAGTTACGCAGACATAGACAAAATGAAGATGAGATTAGAAGTATAAGTGAACTCTCCCTATTAATTCAGACATGATTGGCTATTTGGACTGCGGATACTATGAAATGGGGAAGATTCAGAAGAGTGCCCATATCAGTGATAGAAATTGTAAGGGTGCCATAATAAAACTGCTTCCACTTGCTGCATGCATATATGGAAATGAAGATAGAGGCTAAAAGACTGAGTGGCTGTGGCTGGTCAGGGTGAAGGGAGGGTCATTCTTCAAGAGATTACGTAAGTGACAGCAGACAGCTGTTCTACTTCTAACGGGAACTCAGAGTGCTACTTAAATAGTACCTTGAACGCTTCTGCTTCTATATTAGGAAGGACTTAATTCCGAGAGTAGTGGCTTCTCAGATGCAAGCCCAAGGGAGACTTTCTCTCTCCTTTAAGAATAGCTCAAGTTAAGACCACGGAACCTACAGACTAGAGGACTCGGAAAAGATTATTTCCAAGTGTGAAGGTTTTGCAACCTTTGATCTAATTAATTACGTTTGAATAGCCTGGCTTATTTATGAGAGGTGAGCTTTGTAATTGTGACGTTGGGAGCCAAAATATCTTTTCCAAATCTCATTCCAGACCTTCCTGCCAGAGACTCTGGTGCTGGATCACCTTCTGTAACAGACCCACAGAGGCACGCTAGAAGATAACATCAGCCAGACATGAAATCTGTTGTGAATTTGTTCAAGCGCTCCTCTGCTCAAGCCAAAGGGCAAAGATAGGCACGCGGGTCTGTAAAAGGGTAATCAGCTCCAGGAGGGCAGACAGCAATTCTTAGAAGGGGGGCAAAATGGTTGCAGAGTTACGTGTGCTTGATCCAGTGCCATGGAGGTGTCCTGCATGCCACCCGGCACAGCGGTTAAATCTCCACCACTGGAATGCTCCTTTGCAAGCCCTCTCCAGATAAGAAGGAAAGAATGTAGCAGTTAAGAATCTTATCGTTCAAAATACCTGTCCCCAGGGACCCGCCTGCCAGGATGCACATTCCGGCTGCTGACAACTCTGCATAGATGTTGGCTTGGTCTCAGGGTCACACATTCTATCATTTAATCGATCTTCACCAAACTGACACCAGACCTGGCGGTGCTTATGCCCTTTTCCACAGGTGACCAAGCACTGTAATGAAAAGCGGAGCTCGTCAGGGTCATTTCTGATCAATGTGTTGTGGTTTCTGGGGTTATTTATTGATGAGTAGGAACAGGTGTGTCCTTTTCCCACAGCAATCCCTCTCTCATAGCAATTTGTAAATATACTAAGCCTCATTTTTTTCCTTTTGTTCGTTCATTTATTCATTCATTCTGTATTTATAGTCTCTGGGCCAGTTTCGAGCACAAAATAAACTCAGTATAGCTCCATGCTATAAAATTTGAAAAACAACATTCATAATTTTATAGCATAGGAGTTAAGCATGGGGAATTATAAATCAGATCAACCTAGGTTTTAACACTTATATAACCAGGTCACAAGATCTCTCTGAACCTCAATTTTCTCATCTGTAAAATGAGAATTAGTGTCTACTGCAAAGGGTTGTGAAAACTAAATGAAACAAATCCAAGTAAAGCTCTTGGCACAATGTTCATTTAATAAATGCCAAATATAATCATCATTTTATCCATACTTATTGTAGAAAATTTGAAAACTACAGAAAAACATAAATGAAAAAATTATAATGATCCAAAATCTCACTACCCAAAGATAACCATTATCAATATTTTATTTTTTTCCAGTCTTTTTAAGCAACTTTGGATTATAGTGAATTTACAGTTTGATCTCCCAACCCCCATTTTATTGCATATTGTTGCAAAGGTTTGTTATTTAGTTTGAAATTATACTTTAGTATTAGCTATCTAAGTAAAATTTAAACCTACTACTTATTTTATCTTTTTTAACCAAATACTGGAGATTTTTAAGCAAAGGTAATTTGCTAACCTAGAACTAAAGCACTAGGTTTGTAGTTCATTTGTCCAGGAATCAGACACTGTTAATCAAATACATTGTTAACTGACTACCATTTCAGGGGCATTAATAGTATCCTTTTCAGATTTATTTGATGGTGAAAATACATGCATGTAGGAGCTGTAGCAGGACAACTTTTTCTTTCCCCATATTCCTGATTTGGCCCATAAAAAAGGAAACTTCTGTTTCATATTTCTTATTTCCCTTCTTCCCCTTAAGGAACGTGGAGTGAGCCCTTGCTTGGTAACAATCTCCTTAGGCTGTGTTAACACTGGGCTGTATTAATAGTGAGTGCTAATACTGTATCATAAAAGCAAGAAAGAGGCTGCATCTTCTTTCTCTTGTTGTCCTGGGACCATCTGTGCTAAGCAATGGAGGGTTTGCCTTGTGCTTCATTAAGTAAAGGATGAGAAAGGCATAAATCTGGAATACTCAGTGTGGCCCATTTCTTTTTTTTTTTTTTTTTTTCCGAGTTTTATTTTTTTTTCTTGCAGTTGGATGGGTAAGTCAGAGAGGTCACTCCCTGGGGTCTAATTCTCTTATTTCAAAGTCAAGGAAGTAGGAAACTTCATGTTGACTTCAGATGTGAGCTAGTATAGCTTTATGATTAATAAATCCATGATTTCCTTTCAGTGACTTAGCTAGGGCTCAAAGAGGAGGGAAGGTGATGGACTGGAATTTCAAAATCACAACAGAAGCTACAACAGTGAGTGATCCAGTCAAGCCCAAAATGCCTCTGAGGTCACTGGTAGACTAGTTACATCCAGTACGACAGTCATGGTGCAGGCAGAGAACTGGAGTTGTTTTCTCAAGGGAGACAAGGGAGAAAGGGAGAGGTGGGAGAAAGGTGCACAAGGGTTTGCCTTAAACAGATAGACAGCACCAGAACTACAACATAAAAGATGATCTAGGGGAAATAGCGGCCCTCCCATCTTACCTCTGACCAGTCTCCAGATTTCCACCGTGGACAAGGGAACTCATTGCACCTCTGAATGGTAACTTTCTCTTGATGTATGCATTTGCTGTCATCCAGCACATCATTTCGGGTATTGACACAAATAGCCCTTCTCCTCTGGGTCCCACCGTCACAGCTTTTAGAACACTGCAGGGACAAAATAAATAAATAAAACTGTTGCTAAGTTTCTCATAAAGTATGCTGAAGATCCTGGCTATGTTGTCTCTTCCGGCTCTTAAGAAACAAACACACAAGCTGGCCAACTCTAGTTGTTATTTTGGTGGAGATCTTTTCATGTTCTCAGTTTGCTTACCAGGTTTATAATTAAAGTCAAAATTAGCTCATTGGCTTACAAAAATAAAACTGGAAATGGCTTGTAGAGTATGCAAAAGAAATCAGATGAGTTGTTCCACTTCTTCCAATTTTCCACATGTCATGCTCATGTCAGACATTACAAATCAACCATGCTACTCTATTCTGGAAAGCTTGAATGAGGTCAGGCATTACAAATCAATCATGGTCATCTCTTCCACACAGCCTAAATGGGGCTTACACACCTGCAAGGAGCCACCATCAACTAATGAGACAGCATCCAAGAAGACTCTTTGAGTGAGAGCCAACTTACTTCAGTCCAGGCAGAATAGCGCCAGCCACCCGTGTTACATTCCCCTGAGCATTTTTCACGGTTGCTTGGTTTGGGATGACTGCTGCAAAAACCGTCATCAACCTTCTCGGTCTTCCCATCCAGCCTGCTATATTTGGCACAGTAGATGTCCAATGTGCGGTAACCCAAGCCACACTGGGCGCTACATTCACTCCTGCTGGCAACATGCCACCTATGCAAAAATAATGGGGAAAAACCAAGATTTCTGTTAAAAATATATGCCTTATCTATAGTCAAGTGGTATTCATAGAAGAGTTGAGTTCTTTTTCCTTTCTTAACTCGAATACCATGAAGCCCAAAGCCACAGTCAGTTGCTAAAATCTATCTTATACCAACACATCCATGTGTTTTTCATGGCTGCCAATGTACATAGAAGTCACACAATGACAGCCAGAGGTGTTATCTTTGTGATGATTTTACCCCAACAGTCAATCTGAAATTCAAGCTACCAAAAGGAAAAAAAATTTTTTTTGAAGTGTATTAAAACCTGTGTACATTATTATCTGTAAATAAAGACTCTTAAATTCCTTGAAGACATGGACTATATTTTATACAATTCAATTATACACTTTAAAATTAGATTTGAATCTATAAATCTCTGTCACCTTTGTATCCATACTACCTGTAATGAGATTACGGGGGCACATAGTACGTATTCAGTATGTGCTGGCCAATCGTCTGGTTAATACCCTAGGAATATGATCAGCAGTGCTTAAATTAAAAAAAAATACTATTCTTAAACTAAATAGAATATTCAAAATAAATGAACTTAAAATGTATTTTGTTGATTAGATTTAGAAATCCAAAAAGGGTGATTTCCTTGTACTCTTCATTGGATTTCACTCTTGACTGTTCACTCATTACTGCTTAGAAATTGGGTGGTTTGTTGGTTACCAATGTCCTGAGACTACTTCCATGTGTACCTGTCCAGGGTAGAACTCAGGGTAAAACAGAGTTCTGGTCTCATGCTTATCTTGGAATTTCTCACGAATGCCCAAAAGTAGGTCAGAGTTGACCATCTGGCAAGTAAAGTGGGCTATGGAGATTTTCTGATAGAGTGACACCATATTTGGGGGATTTTGTTCTAACCCGGAACATGTTCAAGGAGAAATTGTAAAACAATGCTTTATCTCATCCTGTCACAGTGTAGTGGGGCAAACTCTCACTTCCTTCAGGAAGTATGGCAAAAATGTGGCCCAATTCAACAGAAGCATCTGGAACTTTCATCTGCTCTTTGATTCTTGGCTACCTTCTCTTTGCCTTAGTCATCATTTCCTTGTGGAAAGGTTATTTTCCATCCTGGATGAAGAAGGAAGGTGTCCTGCCTCCACAAGAAAACACGCCAGCAGCTTAGCATGGCAGAGTGGCTCAAGTGCCCCTGACAGTAACATCATCCCCAGAATCTGAGCAGAGAATCTTGAAGAGTCTATGGAAAGGGCATAGCACTGCCTTAGAAAAGTTCTCAAAATGCGACCCCCTGCTTTGTAGTCTCTCCCTGGATGGTGTTCTTCAATGTTTCATGTTCATTTAGTTCATTTCAAGGGACATAAAATACAATTGTATTTTAATACTATATTTCAGGAAACCATATTCCAAAGTGTTGTTAATAAGTAGAAACTGGGAAAAAAAAGTGTAAGCCTGTGTGTTTTTATTGCAGGAGAAGTTGTGGGATTAAATAATTTTAAGAACTACTGAATTCAAAAGGCTTTATATATTACAGAACTTCTCAAGGCCTTCAAAATGTTGATCGGCATTATTAATCTCCACATGGGGAAAGAGATTCTTGGTAGGGCTTCTCAAACATACTGGTGTGCCATGGATCATCTTTCAAAATGAGTGATCCACAACCATGCTTTTGGAAAAGCTATTTCAGAGTTTGACCAATCAGTAACAATCCTCTCTTCAGTCTTTAAGTTTTGGACACAGCTACTTGACAATAATTACTATAAATCATGGTTATATTGAATGTCGGTTTGATAGATGCAAGGTAGAACACCTTATTTAGGCTTGGTTTGTGTCGGTGTATTTTTCAGTGAACAATTTTATTCTCCCAACAATCTATACAGGCCACTAAGCTATGCATTTGAATGCTGACGAACAGGCATGATCTTCTGGTTAATTTTAGGAATGAGCATGCACCTGTCTAATGAGGCCTTGGAAACTAATCCTAAACTCCTGGTTTTTCTTTGCATTTTAAAATTCCTAACCCTATGATCTTCACATCTACCAAAAGACCTGGACATAATCCCTTCACCTTTTCTTTAATTAGAGGTGCTATTATTAGCATTGGAGCCTATGATCTGACCTGCTGTCCTTGTTTGGTCTGAGTAGAGTATATATAAAAGTTAAGGGTCAAAAGAATAGTGACTTTCCCCAAATGGGAAATTTAGAATTTATAATAGCTTAGTGTGCTAGCATACCTACTATGTGAAATACAAAGAACTGAAGCCCTGATTACACCTAGGTGTTGTGACATTATTTTTAATAAAAATCAGAGGATGAACTATGGAATCAGAAAGACCTGGATGTGAGTGTCAATTAAGTGACCCTAGTTGAGTCACCTAGCTTCACTAAGCCTCAGTTTCCTCATCTGTGAAATGGAGGGAAACAATCTATTTCACTGGGATATTTGGGGGATTGAGTGAGGGGAAGGCATGTGTAGCATTTCACATATATGGCAGACATTCAAGAAAAGTAGCTATTCCTGTTATAATTTATTATTATCATTATCCTTGGTGTTTCATTCTCCAACCAAGTTTTAAGTATCATGTAACTCCACATAAACCAATGAGCAGAAATCTATTTGAGATCTTTTGCATCATTTTACGCAAAAACTCATGGCTTTGTGGGTACCTTTTAATGTATTAGCTTCATAAGCACTGTTTAAATTTTATGTCTAAAGGCTTTCTCTGCAGGAGAAACTTTGAACACCACATAAGCCAGCATCATCACAAATTAAATAGTGGCTCACTTTGGAATCTGCTCAAAGTGAAAAATAGTTTTTCAAAATAACAGCACAAACATTATCTCCACCCTCAAATTGGTGCTCCCTGGGTAAACTTAAAAAGAGGGTTCTTAAAGAATTATTTATTTTTTAGATCACATTCTATTATCCGCAACGCTATGTATAAATCCACCATCTTTGCGATCATAGGAGCACACTTAGCACTGTAGGTAGGAGTTCTGCTGTATCTACAGTTATCATCAGAGACTCAACCAGTCCTGTTCTGATTCAATCAGTGGAGAAAAAACAGGTAAGGGGCTCCAGGCAAGATAGGGAACAGAGATGGGACAAAAAAACTCATGGGAATTATTTCTTTTCACAAAGGAAGAGAAGCTACCCAGAATAGAATCCATGAGTAACACTCATCATTATAACTGAATTAAGAATAAAAATAACTCTCTCCTAGGGTTTAAGCACAGGACCTAGGTGCAGATTTAGATTTTAGTCACTCCACTAACTAGTTGTGTGAGCTTGGGCAATTTGTTTAACGACTCTCAGCCTCTATTTTCCTTATTTGTAAAATGGTAAGAATAATAACATATAAATCATAATGTTGTTTGAAGAATTAGTAGTGTATTAATTATATTAACAGGATAATAGATAATGGGATAATATAAGAACTATCCTATTAGTAAAAGAATATTAATAGGATAATATACAATTGTTAAAAAATAGTTCTTAGTAAATAAATGGTTGACTCTATTACCATAACTATTACAGAGTACTGGGGAATGTAGTGATAATTTGATATAAGGCTACTCAGAAAATGTCACCATTCTCAATTTATTAAGGTTGTTCCTCAAGGAATCTATCCACCAAGTCATTTTTTCCCCAAACTTTAGTGATCAATTCAGTTTAGCAGTTAGTTAACTAATTATTTTTTCCTGAAGAGAATTGAACTTTAATTTAACTCAATTGGCTGAAACAATGGGTTTATATGGACATTAACTACAACAAGAATATTGCCTAGTATAAATGTCTGCCTTTTAATGCCTTCTTGTTTTTTGTTTTTTTTTTTTAACAATGACTTTTGTCAATATATTTTGGCAAGCCAATTTCACTAGGGCAATGAGCTAGAAAGTCTGTGACACTGGGTAGAGGCTAGAAAGATCCTGGGCCTTTGAAGTCAGAGCCTTCAGTCAGAACTGGCAAAAATATGACATTTGTACCATAACTGTTCCTCTCACTCCCATGGCAGACATTAGTAGTCAACCTCAGAACTCCTCTGTTTTCTCAGAGCCTCAAGTAGGCCTTATAATCTGCACTAAAGCACTACAGGCAGCCAATACCCTTTGATAGGATTTGGCATTGTAATGTGGAGCCTTCAAAATGCTTAAGTATTCACTTTTCTGCTCATAAATGGTGAGACCTTAACAAATTCCTATACCACTCTCCACTGAATTTCCCTTCTTAAAAGGAGGATAAAATAGCAACTCACCTTAACTGCATTTAACTGTCATGCAGACTATAAAATGTAAGCCACGACTACTTAATATTTCAATATGACACAGTCAACCTTGCAGGCAAATAGAAAAGCTTCAGAATGCTCTACCCACCCAGTATTTTCTGCCTCGGATTTTACACTTTTCTTAAATACACAATTGTTTGACTATCTCAGACATCTGTATTACATTTTCTTCTTGTTTCTTCCATGATGCTGCCTTAGTGTACTGCAACTTTCAGGTGTGCAGGAGTTCTTCTACTGGGTGGTATACGCTCTTGGTAGATATAGGTCATTATGGGTACTTTGAGGGATGACGTTCTCCCCCTTTTCCTTTGACTTTCAAAACAAGTTTTCACATACAATGTGACTCAATCATAATGCTAATACCTACCCTGCAAGTTCTGAGGATCAACTGAGAATGTTTTTTGGCAAGTGCCATACTCTATTAGCTATTTTTAGTTCTTAGGTGAACAAGAAATCTGCACATGTATGTCTTGGAAAATCAGTTCCAGAGGGACGGAGAATTGGTTAAAGCTTATTTCACTGAAACACAAGAAAGGGGAACTAAAGACCAGCATCCCCTCCTTTTGCTTCTCCTGCTGGGACCTCCTGCAAGACTCTCACAATTCAGTAATAAAGGCCTTGAGAAAATAGTGGCCCACCTCAGGTCACAGTCTGTGCCGCAGGGTTCAGTAATGGGTCCAGGCTGGGGCAGCCGATCGCATCTTTGATCAGAAACAGTAAGCTGATCAGATTCCCTGGTGCAAACAAGTTTTCGTTTCCGTTCCCCTAAGCAGAGAGGGAAAAAAAATTATTCAGGGAAAGTAATCTATTCCATAAACTATTTAGGCTCCGGATTGGCAAGCATTTTCTCTACAGAGCTAGACAGTAAACATCTTCAGAGTGTATGATCTCTGTTGCACTATTCAACCCTGACATTACAAACCCTGACATTGCAGGGCAAAAGCAGCCACTCATAGCCAATACATAAACAAAATTGTCATGGCTGTGTTCCAATAAAACTTTATTTGTAAAAGTAGGTAGGCCGGGCGCAGTGGCTCAAACCTGTAATCCCAGCACTTTGGGAGGCTGAGGTGGGTGGATAATCTGAGGCCAGGTGTTTGAGAACAGCGTGGCTAACATGGTGAAACCTGGTCTCTACTAAAAATTCAAAAATTAGCCAGGCATGGTGGCATGCACCTGTGATCCCAGCTACTCAGGGGACTGAGGCATGAGAATTGCTTGAACCCGGGAGGCGGAGGTTGCAGTGGGCTGAGATCGTGCCACTGCGCTCCAGCCTGGGCAACAGAGCAAGACTCCATCTCAAAAAAAAAAAAAAAGAAAAAAAAGAAAAAAAAAAGGAGGCGGTAGGCTGGATTTGGCCTACTGGCTGTGGTTTGCTGACTCCTCATTTAGACAAAAGAAAACAAAATAAATAACATATGCTATGACTACTAAAACCATGCCTCTGGAAAATTACAATGGCAGAGGTGATTTTTGCTTGGTTTTACACATGTGTACAAAAATTTCTGAGGATGAAGAAACCTAAAATTTCCTGAATCCCTTAAAAAGTTCAACTTCCCAGCCAAAAATGACCAGACACATTCAAAGAAAAGAGATTAGAGAAAGCATGCAGATAGAAGGGTTTGCAGTTTGCATGTATTTGGCTGTTATTAAAAAAAAAAAATGATAAAAAAACTTCTCAAATCCCCAGAACTCAAATTCAAAGCAGATACCTTGGCAGGGTTTACTGCATGCTTGCCACGGCCCATGACTGTTCCAGTAAAACTGCTGAGGTTTATCTTCAATTGGAATATTGAAAGAATAGCGAACGTCGGGGTTGTATAACTTTCCCACCGACAAAACCTAGAATGTGTGGACAAAACAGAAAGGAAGTGGGTGGGCTTGGTGATGCCAAGCAGAAGAAAAGCATGGTGGGCTCATGGTCAAGTTTTTACCTGAAGCAAAAGTTCTTGCTCAATGCGATCTGTTGAGTTAATTCTTTCTATGGCAGTCTCGGACCCACTGTATTCTACCACAGCATTCCCAATGCGAATTTCCCTTTTGGCCATTGTGACAACAAAGTTTCCATTTAACAAGAATTCACCTTTACTGCTTGATAAAGCTGTAGGTGAGGAAAGAGAATAATACATTGATCTGCTGTCAATGACTAGCTGTTTGAAATATGAAGTAACATCTGGATAGGTAGAGAGTCGCTGTGCACAGAATGGGGACTTTTGAGCCAGTCAGGCATGGCTTCAAGGCCCAAGTTTGCTACTTGCCAGCTGTATGGCCTCGGGAAGGCCATACATCTCCATTTCTTTATCTCTAAAGTGGAGACAGAAGCACCTACTCCCTCGTGGTATCTGTGAAAAATAAAATGTAACCTAGGTGTCCTAATAAACCTTGAGCTTGTTATACAAGACCCACAGTTACAGAATTATAGATGGAAGCAAAAGTGTTTATATGATTTGAAAATATGTATTAGTGAACTGAACACTTATAAAATTGGTTCCTAGACAAATCTATGTATATGGAATTAGTCAAGCCTGTTGAATCTTTGTTAAGTCTTTTTTGTTTGACAGATGTTGAAATCTGAAAATCCATGGTTAATATGATGCTCAAAGATCTCCTTTTCAGTGTAGCTCACTGTGGTAGTCAGCCTCAAATATGGCCCCAATGAGCCTTGCTGCATGGTATTCACACTGTGTGCCATCCCCTCCCACATTCAATAGGAATGACTGCAATCACTAGGACAATGCAGAAACAACAGAACCTGACTTCTGAGGCAAGGCCAAAGGCACTATGGCTCTGCCTTGCTCTTCCTTGGACCTCTGGTTCTGGAAGAAGCCAGCTGCCATGTTGTGAGGATACTAAAGAACCCACAGAGAGGCCTGCAAGCAGCAGGGAAGTACTGATTCCTTCTGCCAACACCCTCTCAGTGAGTAATCTGGGAAGTGGATTCTCCAGCCCTAGTTGAGTCTTCAGATACTACCACATTCCTAACTGCCATCTTGACTGCAACCTCATGAGAGACTTCAAGCCAGAAACACCCATACATGCTGCTCCCAGATTCCTTACATGAGAAACTGAGAGAGAGTATATATTTGTTGTTCTAAGCCACTATGTCCTGAGATAATTTGTTACACGGTAAAAGATTAATACACCAACCCAGACCATTATTTCTAAACCTGCAACTGCCTCCCATTGTTAGCACATATTACATACTTTCTATCCCCTTTCTCACCTTTCTCCATGGCACTTTGTTTATACTCTCTCTTCCCAAACAAGAATGTAAGACCCATGATGGTAAGAATGTTGAGATCATTTTATTCACTACTATATCCCAGTTTCTGAAAGAGCACATGGCAGGTGCTTGGTAAATATGTATCTTTGGGAAAGAATGAATAAATCTACTCCAGAGCTTGCAAAAGATGAAAAGAATCAGTGATGCTGCAAAAGTGATATTGGAGAACTGCTTGAATCGAGTGCCAAAATGTTGGCCAAATGAGAACCCGGCAGAGTTAGACCAGTTATGGAATCTCAAATAGTCAAACCCATAGAAGCAGACAGTAGAGTGGTAAATGCCAGGGGCAGGAGGGAGGGGGGATGGGGAGATGTTGGTTAAAGATACAAAGATTCAGTCAAGCAAGATGAACACATTCTGGAGATCTAGTATACAGCAGTGTGACTATAGTTAACCTTACTGTATTGCATACCCAAAATTTGCTTAAGAGGGTAGATTATAAGTGTTGAAAGAAACAGAGTGGGAGAGAAAAAGAAGAAAGAAAGGAAAAGAGAGACAAAGAAAGAAAAGGAAAGAGGAAGGAAAGAGGGAAGAAAAGAAAAAAGAAAACAAAAGGAAATGGTAACTATGTGAGTGACAGATACGTTAATTAGATTGGTTTTGGTGATTATTTCACAGTGTATAGGAGTATAAAAACATTAAATTGAACACCTTAAATATATGCAATTTTTATTTGTCAAGTATCCCTCGATGAAGCTGAAAAAAGAAACAGGAAAGAAAATTGACAAGGAGGAGGAGACAACAGCTGCTTCAGAAGAAATAATTTATTTATTAAAAGGTCAAGAGAGCTTATTGGGAAAGTTAATAAATCTCTAGAAAGCTTTTCTAAAATTGACTCCCTTTCAGATTTTACTGTTAAATTCAGACTTTCAGTCAAGAATATACTACTTTGCTATTATGTGACTTGATACGAAAAATGTATGCAAAAATATTTACCAATTGCTTTATTCTTTTCAAAACCTTGGCACGATTAAAATGAAGATGTAATTTTGTTGATGGTCAAATACAAATAAATTTATTTTCATAATTTTTGATTAATTTCTCAAGATAAAATCTCAATCACATCTTTTCCTTTTAGTATTTAATTCAAAATTTTGATAGCACTGCTTTTTTCTCCCCTGGTACCACTGCTCCTTGAATAAGTCCTCTTGAGTATTGGGCTTGAAATGAAATAGGTATTTAACAAATCAGAGCTATTAAAAATTTGGGCTCTGAACAAAGACTAGAGAAAGGCCCCCCTTATTGTCTGTAATTTGTGCAAGAGTAGCAAATTTTAGTAATGAGGATGCCCTTGAAAGGTACAGGCCATATATTTAGGTGAATAAAAGGAACAAGGACATTTAACTCACAGATGCCAAATAATTTTCATCTCCGGTGCCAATGTCAATCAATTGGTAACAGCTGCCCAAAAAACCATGCTGAACGTGATTCACTGACGGCATCATGTCTTAGCATCATATTGATGATACCTGTCTTGGTTGTGGAATGAGGAGTGGACAAGATGTCTTAGGTATTAGCCAGATCCTAATTCATCTTTCATTGATGCAGGCCATCTCATGAATGTAGGTGACACTTTACCTTTCACCACTCAGGAGAGAAGCAATGTGTACACAGAACAGGTTCCAAGGATTTAGGTTAAGTAAATATTATACCCTTATGTGGATATTAAAGAGGGCTGAGATGAAGCTCTGAATATTTGTGGTTCAGCAGCAGTAGGATCCTTAATTTTCATAAACATAGGAACCTCACAGAGTTCATGCAGTTGGACACTTTCCTGACGCAGGGCTATTCGTTCCAGGATTAGGAATTAACTGCATTGAATTCTGTTCCTAATCCAGCACTTCATTTACCAGAATTCTCACCCATGTAAACAACATTTGGCTCCAAGAGAAGAATAAGGTGCCTTCACTTGAAATGACTGGGAAGAATGTGGTGACACAGGGAAATGTCAAGATTAGCTTTTAAAAGGATAAAATACCCTCCAAATTCTTGGCTCAAAATCCTTTGGAAGTCACCACTACCTATAAGATAGTACAACCTCCTTAGGATAACCTCCCTGTAACTTTACAAATCTTAATCTTCACCTATCTTCCTAGTCTCACCGTTCACTCCCACCAATAAACCTAAATTTCAAGTCCTATATATTTCCAGGTCAGCCATATATCATTCTACATGGCGGCAGTAAAGTGAAGTGGTTAAGTGTGTAGCATCTGAAGTCCCACCAATAAGGATACCAATCTTTCCCATTTTCTATTTGTATCACCTTGGATAAATTACTTAACCTCTCTAAGCCTCAGTTTCTTCCTCTGTATAATGAGTTTCTTATAGGATTGTTATATGAATTAAATAAGAATCCATATCAGCTTTAGTTCCTGGCAGATCAAAATGCCTTTGTATGTACTGTCTCCTTATCACACCTCTATAAGGTAGTGTCTATTATAGAAGCCTAATTTATGGGTGAGAAAGGCGTGACTTAAAATAGTTAATTTCTCAAGGCCAGGTGGCTCCTAATCATGGAAATCCATCTCCAGAGTCTATAAACTACTAAAACTTTCCAAGAAGGGGGTCAACAAACGTTTGTCAAATGAGTAAATGAGTTCATGCATTCGTTCTCTTGTATACAAATAGAAACTAAGTATGTTTATGTTGTAGATTTTCTTAAATGTAAATTGTTCATTTTGTTAGTCTGCATGAGCCCTGGAGCAAAGCAGCCATTTAAAAATCCACTTTTTCGACTAACAGACATTGGAGAGTACCAAAGGTGGGAGGGTAAAAGGAGGATAAGGGTTGAAAAATTACCAATTGGGTACATTGTTCATTATTTGGGTAATGGGTACTCTAAAAGCTCAGACTTCACCACTACCCAATATATGCATGTAAGAAACCTGTAGTCCTACCCCTTAAATATATAAAATGATAAAATAAAAATTTACTTTTATAAGCCCAAGAAAGATCCCAACCCATAGTAAGTGCTCAATCGATGATGCTGAAAGAATAAGTGATTGATAGAGTCTGACACCCATGTCAAGGAGGATAGAGTGCTTCCAGCCAAATGGCTCTTTCTCAGTCAGTGTAAACCTCTGACAACCTCGTCTTGCCTGCAGCTCCTGCAGCATGAGACCCACCAGCCATGAAAGAGGCAGGAGTTTCAATGGGTCACTGAAGCCGAGGTTGTTTCCGTGGCACCTTGGGCATCCTGAGGCTGCTCCCTAATGCGGGTCATTCAAATGGTGACAGTATGATGTGCTGTCAACAAAATCACCCAATTCTTTCAAATGAAGTTGTATGCTAGCTACCCAGCTGATGTCTTGATAAAAAGGGGGAAATAAAATGTCACATGCTGGTTCTGTAAATCAAGTGATAATCCAGTGTGGTCATATGCAAAGAGTGATAGTCTATTCTAGGTTAATTTGGGGGGTCTTTTCCAATGTCTCCAGGCTTCCTTTCATGCTTTGCTGACTCAGGGTATTTCACCCTTCCGTGCATATTCTTTATTCCAGTAGATGTGAGTAGGGAGAAAGAGAGGGCACAAATGATATTGGATTCCTCTTACGATCTGCCCTGATAAATGGTTTGGCTCCAGACATCCTTAAAATCATCAGATGAAAAAAAAAAACCTATTTTATCTTGCACTGCATCGATTCCCATCTTCCCATTGCCACAATTAATCAAGAGCTAAGTGTACTAGAGACAAATAAGTATCACAGAAATGGCTACTTTTTCTTCTAAAGAGATACGAACATGGTGGCCCTGGGTACAACTTGGCTTTAGCTCAACAGGAGGAAGGGGTCCATGTAAAAGGATGACCTTTGACAGGAAGGCTTTCTGCTTTGGTACTTTGTGAAACAAATAGTTTCCTGAAAACAAGAGCCTAATGCCCAACCTCCCACTAATGCGATTAAGGGAGCTAATTTCCTGGGTTGGTTTCCCTCCCATTGCACCCATCAGAGCTGGACTGCTACAAAAGGCCCTCTCTCCTGGAAATTGCTCCCTCCTAGAATACACAGAAAAGTATGGCTTGGCTGACGCTGAAAAAAAACATAAGGGATAAGGATGAATATTGCTTAGCAATAGAACAGCTGTGACTGGACTCAACGCTAGACTCAGAGTGGGTTGTAAAACCTTCTCAGTGCATTTGCTGCATCTTCCCTCAAGCCAAGAGTAAATATTTACACATGCCAGACTTGAGGACAACATCAAATTCTTCCTAACTTGTTGAGTAACCACCGTGAGGTTCAAAGGCTCTGAGGTCTCAACTTTCACACTCAGTGGACTGTGACTTGCAACGTAGGCTTTTGCACACTTTTCATTTGCTCCTAGAGAGACTTCCTTATGCCAAAAGGTGACTTGCCCATTCTATTCCATTAAGGAGTCATAACTGGCTCAGACCGCCTGTCCCAGATGACAAATCTTCTTTAATTTTGTTTTCATTCTTTACAAGGAGATTAAGAAACCTCCACTGAATAATAAAAGGTTATCAGGAGGCGCTCCCTGAATTCAGGCGCTTGATGTGCATTGATTAAGTTGAACTGAATTGAGGCCACTACTTGGAGGGAGATTGTTTTTCCAAGAAAGAGAAGAATAGCAGAGAATCCTTCTCTCTTTCGAAGAGAAGAAAGGAGCAACTCAACATGGCCTTCAGGTCTCAGGAAATTAATTTATAAAGCAGGCTGCATGCAATGCTGTTTGACTTAATTAGGAAGTAGTAAGGACACAGCAGCCACATGCTCAAATTTATAACCAAGTGTACAGAGAAAAATACTTGCCCCATTCTGCAGCTGTGCAAGGAGAAACGAAGGATTCCCCCCAAAAATAATTTGAAAACAGTCCTCCAAGAACTTTGTTAATTGTCTTATAAAGTTGTCACTCATTTGGATGTTTGGGGTAGTGAAAAGCTGATGTAGTGATTGAGTAATTACATTCCAAGTAAGGCTTTATGGCCCTTGAAAGAAGAGGTGAATGTACATTTCCAAGGTAACCCCATTCTCCATTAAGGACACAGTAGGTAGTCATTAAAGACAGCATTGACAACAGCTGTTCAACAATTCAGCAATTATTTGCTTTGTACCTATCATATGTAGGCTTCATATCAGTAGCTGAAGATGTAAAGACCCTGCCCTAACTTTAAAACACTAGTGGTCATATGATAAATATGTAACTAGTCTTGTCATCTCAGTTGATGACAACTCCATCCTTCCCATTGCTCAGGTTTTGACCTTGGAGTTTTGAGATTGCTTTGTACCTTTAACTCCTGTGTACCTTTAACTCCTTTGTAGCTTTAACTCACACACTATGTTCAATCCATCAACAAATCATATTTGTTCCAACTTCAAAAGATATCCAGAATCTAACCACATACTGCCACTTTCACTGCTCCCATTGGGGCCAAGCCACCAGCACCTCTCTCCTGGATTACTGCAATGATTTCCTAATCAATGGCACTGCTTCTGTCCTGTACACACTTCCCCCACCATCTCTTCTCAATGTACCAGCCAGAGTGCTCCTTTAAAAACATAAAGGCAGTAAGACGTCATTCCTCAGCTCAAAACCTCCAGTGTCTCCTGATGTCTCTGAGTCCAAGCCAAAGTCCTTATAATGGTTATATGGTCGTGTATGACCTAGTCTTGTTTAACCTTACCTAGGGATGTCCTCTGTGCTCACTCGGCAACAGCCACACTGCCTCCCTCTGTTCTTCCCTACTTCAAGGACTTGGCAATGGCTGTTCCCTCTGCCTGGAATGCTTTTCCCCTAAATAGCTTGTTATCTTGCTCTAGGATTCAAACATTTCAACTCTACTGTCCACATCTCACCCTTGGTATGCCAA
The DNA here is from genome assembly GCF_006542625.1 of Nomascus leucogenys. Lineage (NCBI taxonomy): Eukaryota > Metazoa > Chordata > Mammalia > Primates > Hylobatidae > Nomascus > Nomascus leucogenys. The sequence continues at coordinate 75,897,284 of NC_044401.1, read as the reverse complement.
TTTGCCTTAGGCTGCTCTGATTTCTAGCAGCACTTATCACTATAACAGTATGGAGTTTTCTTATCTATCAGATTACTGTTTATTGCCTATTGTTTATTGTCCCACTAAAAAGTAATATCCGAGAAGATACAAATTTTTTTTTATCTGTTTTGTTCATTGTGCCTAGAACAGTGCCTGGCACATATTAAATAAGTGAGTGAGTGAATGAATGAATAGTGATAGCAAATGCCATAATGGAGTCATGTATAAATATCATACTTGATTAGCATACTTAGCTAAAAGGCTCACTGTCTATCTGTGCAGCTTCATGTAGACATTCCAAAATAGAGATATAGACTTTAATTCAATTCAACAAATACTCATTTACCCGCTCAATATGTCCAAATGCTTAGATTAAGGGCCTCTATACAGGTTGAATTCAGATAAATAAATAGAGTTCCTGCCTGGATATTACAAGAAAGAAAGTACATTCATTTCTTTTAAAGATTGACTGCCCAGCAAGACAGCTCTAATTTATTCTAGATCTGAGTGTAAGCCATGCTGCTCTTCATGGCTGGGAAGTGTTCTGTGTAAGGTGACCAGTTAAATCCCTTTCAGTCATGACTCTACTCTCCATGTCCTCTCTCTTTTAAATGGCAGTTAGGCAAATTTCACAATCACTTACAGCAATTTACAGAAAAATAAATTAAAGTGAGACTGGGCTGGGCATGGTGGCTCATGCCTGTAATCTCAGCACTTTGGGAGGCCAAGGTAGGAAGATTACTTGAGGCCAGGAGTTCAAGTCCAGCCTAGGCAACATAGTGAGACATCATCTCTATAAATAAGAAATAAAAATAAATAAAAAACAACTAGCTGCGCATAGTGGTGAGTGCCTATAGTCCCAGCTGCTCAGGCTGAGGTGGGAGGATCACTTGAGCCTGGGAGGTTGAAGCTGCAGTGGGCTGTGATCACACCACTGCACTCCAGCCTCAGTGACAGAGTGAGACCCTGTCCCAAAAATACAGGGAAGGGAACAATGGGGCTTGTGGGATGCAGGATGTGTGGGCAACGGAGGGCATCAGGAAAAATAGCTAAGGCATGCTGAGCTTAATACCTAGGTGATGGGTTGACAGGTACAGCAAATCACCATGGCACATGTTTACCCATGTAACAAACCCGCACATCTTGCACATGTACCCCAGAACTTTAAATTAATAAATAAATAAATAAATAATAAAATAAGATGGGACTGGGCTGAGCAAACTGTTGAAAATCAACACAGGGTCATCAGTATGTTGTGGTTTAAATATAAGGAATAGATATGAATTAATCATGCACCCGAGAAAAGGATAAAAAATCTGTATAGTATTGCTATTCTAGTAATGACTTGAGAAAAATACATGTCACCATAGAACCTTTTGCAATGAACAGGCATAATGAAATACTGAAAAAGTCTACCAGTGGTCTGCTACTGGTTAGAGCTGAAAACATAAACATTAAGTCAAGTAATGCTTCTAATAAAACATTTGCAAGTCAGTTCCCCACAGAACAGCTTTTTGAAAAGACTCAATGAGAGCAAGGATCTTATGCTAAACTTAGAGGATAAGTACTTTCAAAATTTGACTTGGGGCCTTTGTATTTTTTAAGATCCAGAGTAAAGCCCTGGATATAAAATAGTGCAGCTATACTACTTTTCAATCAATACTCGAGGGCGTATGTATGTAGGAGAAATACAATGGTGAATTTTGAGAGCCACTTATTTTATGAAAATCCATGACATCTGAAAGCTCTCCCTCCGCATGCCAGAGAAGGAAGGAAGTAGTATCTGGCCACTGCTCCACAGAACCAGAACTCGCAAGTAGCGAGGGATCCCATCTCACCTAAGTAGTTGTCATCGTCTGTTTCCCCTGAGAAACTGTGCTGCCGCACATCAATATTGGTAGCACCAGCTGGAATTCGGACCACAGTATTGTAACCTGAAAAGAATTTAGCAGAAATTCAGTACTCCACAGAATGGTTCACCTTCTCTAAGTATGGAAAAAAGTGGACAACAAAGGAATAGAACATAATTCTCATATAATTCTATTAGGTGCCTTCTAGTCGATGGATAATCCACCATAACAAGACCGATTTTTATGCTCGACATTAATATTTTTGCATATTACATGTGGTTAACAATTTTCAAACTTTGACCATATTCCTTCTCACGGTTCTTAGGAGCAGATTCTTACCATAATGTACTGTATTAAATGTTCCTGCCACTGTTTTGCATGAAGAATTATCGCCACCACAGACCCCACATTTATCTCTCCGGGCTTTTGAGTTTAAAACATGATCGCATCCAGCTTGCTTTTAAAAAGAAAAGATTTGAAATAAATGTAAGCATTATAGAGATTATAAAATGGCAAATAATGTGTTTCTTTTAATCATGTGCACTGAAAATGACAAGAAAGTCAAGTCCCTTAAAACTTGCAAAGGTTGAAAACTGAAATTATATACTGTCTTGCTATTTAAAATGTGGTCCTTGGACCAGCAGCCATGGGCACCTTTGATGTGGTCAGGAATGCAGAATTTCAGGACCCACCCAGATCTACTGGATCAGAGTTGGCATTTTAATAGGATTCCTCAGGTGCTTCATCTACAGATAAAAGTTTGAAAAGCACTAGTCTGTAAGTAAGCACAGTAATTTTTTAAAAAATTGCTTAGGAATGAAAAAAAAAAAGGGCATAGGTGAGAACTGTATCTAATTAAAGAGTTCATGCCCCATCTTAAGGGAGTAGCCGCTGTCCACTCCAGACTACTGCTGCCATGAGGGAACGGGAGCCCTGTGTTGACATTTTTTCCCAATTTTCCAAAGAAGCTGGAAAAATTGATTTTATGTAAAATCCCATAGGTTTAAATATTGGCTATGAATGCCAGCCACAGTATGACCATGGGCCTCCAGTTTGAGGCCTGAGGCTCCATCGAGTGGTCTCCTAAATTTCTCCCCATATTAACACAATGCAGCCATGTACACTAAACTCTGAAACATACACTGACAATGACCAGAAGACCAGAAGAACAGAGTCCACATTCTTGTCCGTTTTGTTCATTTGTGTGAACTAATCTTTGAGGAAAAACTCAACGTGTTGCTGTGAAATGGACAGACAAGGAAATCTGCAGTATAAGCTATTAGTCAGGGGGTGATGCGCTTAGGGGCTCTTTCAATCAAATCCTTCCAACCAGGAACTCCAATGTGCCATTGGACCACAGGCAAAAAAAGAAAAAACAACAACAACAACAACAACAACCAGAGGCATCATCTCAGAGCCCAACCGGGTTAGGAATAACTTTTGACTAACGAGAATGGTGAAATGGTATCTAGCCCCTGAGAAATCACTGCTCTGATGCTTTGCTGTTTCCCAGAAGTTTCTCAATTTCCCTTTCAAGAATAGTTAATTAACAGGAATGTCTCAGGTAGCAATGATCATGGTTAAAAATGTGAAGAGAAACTTGAGTGAGGCCAGCTCTTCTTCCTGACATATTTCTCGACCTCAGCTATTCAATCTACAAAATTTGCTGTCAGGAAGCATTTGGGAAGCATTTTCTTAAGCATTGAGGTTATAGCAAAGGAGTGTGTGTGTAAATGGTTATAATAAATTTTTAAGGAGAGGTTTTGTGCAAGACCCCCACAGAGACTGAAAATGTCAAGAAAAATCCAGGGCAACGGTTCCCAAACTTTGGCACTACATGCATCAGCAAAAAGTGATATTGATACTGTTGCTGATCCTGGGGCCACACTTTGAGAACCACTGACTCGGCAATAGTGCACAGATATTAGCAGTTGTTATTCTATCTAGGAAGCCACAAACCACAGGTTGGCAGCAGGAAAACACAGTGAAGAAAACACCATCTGGGACTTACCCGGCAAAGGCCCTGGACACAGATATCATTTGTGTCCTGGCCACAAGGAGTTCCATCTATCACTCTGTCTCGAAGCTGATAGTAGGCTGTGTTCCCTGCCACTCTGCAGAACAACTTGCACCGGTCCTTCATCAGAACTAGAGAGGAGAAACAATACAACTTGACTTTTGTGCCTGGCCTCGGTGCCAGCCAGCCAACGGTGGACAGATACACCAGACACACTTACTTCCACTGTATTTAGGGACCCAGCGCACATTGGGAAGCAGACCGTTGATGTTAAAATGCTTCCCGTCAAAGTGAGCACACTGCTCATCTCGGAAGTCTCGCTTCTGCTTGAGACATGGCTCCGTGTTGCAGGACTTAAATTTCATTCTACGTCCTACACAGTATTTTCCACCATTTTTTGGTCTGAAAAAAAAAATGTGAAGAGCACACACACTGTATTATCATGTTTTCCTCTGAATATCACTCCCTCATTCACGACATCCTGTCTTCTAGAGAAGTAAATCTAGGGTGGCAAATGACAGAGGAATGGGCAAGAGCTCTGAATCCTGGTTTTGCATCCTGCCTTCAATACCATGATGCGTATAACTTTGGGTAAGTCACTTGACCTCTGCAAGCTTCCCTTATATTTTCAAAATGGGATGTAGCTATCTTGTAGGCTGTTGTGAGAATCAATGTTAGAATGTACAGCTTAAAGTATGAGATACAAAGCCTGAATCTGAATCTATTAGGCCACTTTTTGTTCCTTTTCTTCCCAACATTCATGGTGCTTCAATGTTAAAAATGCAGAAGATGAAAGGTACCCAAGAGTAGTTTGGAATGCTCACTATCTTCCTTTTGTACCTGGACATATTCACAGGAGACCATCATAAACTTGTTCCCTCACACCTCCATTCATTCTGTCCCTCTACACCCTCTCTCCAGACAACCATTGTTTTTGCTTGTTTTGTTTCACAAATAAAATGGAATAATGGGAATGTGTTCATATTTTGACTAACTTAAGAGGAGAAGCAGGAAAGAGCATACTGGTTTCATTAGCTTTTGTGCGACGAGTGTATGGCATACGCCTTGCAAAGCATCACAGTGCAAATTTAATCTCGGCATGCAACCCTGTGCATGTATATTCCAGATGTGATCCAGAGAGTAAATTATACAACACATCTACTAGCAGTCAGCAGCATGCCAGATTCATCATGGAAACGGGAAGATCACAGAATCGTAGAACGTTGGGGCTCACTCACCCAGGGCTGAAACAGCTCGGGTTTCACAACTGCCCTAGGACACCCCTGCAACTGAAAGGACATTTTTCACCTTTTCTCCTTTAGAATGAATCTTTCAGAGTAATCTGGACTATAAAAAATGGGTTTTTGCCTGGTTTATTTCAAACAGGAGCTTTGGGGAACGAGAAATATATCTCTGCTCTTGAAATACAGAATGAGGGGTAGAAAGAGCTCTAGAGTCGGATCTCGCTTCCACTCTGGCCCTATCCTCACTGTGTGGCCGTAGACTAAGTTCTCAGTCTTCCTGAGCTTCAATTTTTCCCCTGCTCTACAATGAGTGCACATAGTAGATGCCATAAAATGTTAGCTGCTATGATACTACAGGTCAGCACTGCCCAATCTAATCTGATCCGATTCTGCAGTTAGCTTGAGCACCCACTCTGAGCACTGACGGAGGACTCAGTGCTGTTGCAGTGTGCCCAGGTCCCACAAAGGCCCTCCTGGAGAAGCTTGTCCTGATACTGTTATAAATGTACTTGTTTGATCAAACATTTGCAACATAAAGTAAGAGCAAGGGCTTTGCAGTTACAAGCAGGGGGTGGGGGCGGGGGTGACTGTGTGTAAGCTGTCTCACCTCCCTGGCCTCTATCTTCACATGTAAAACAGAGATGATGCTGTGTACCTAAAAGGCTTGTTGTGACTCTGAGGAACTTGATAAGAAGTCTGATCAACATTCACCATTATTTACCATAAGGAAGTCTGCATCGAGGGATGCAAAATGGCACATAACACAGTTGTGTCTACATCTGTCTGTTTCTGCGTTAAGCACAATTAAGCCCATATACTATAAATCTGCACTATTCATTCAACCTGGGAAATCTCCTTCATATCTTGTCCAAGGCTAGGGAAGATAAGGTGCTTTTATACCAAGCGACAGGACATTTAGAGAAGCACTTTGCCCGAAGGTCACACAGCTAACAAAGGAGGAGAGTCAGGACTGGAATCCAAGTCTCCCAGACTCCTCTGTGCACGTCTGCTACATATCCACATGCCGCGGTTCAGTCTTTTTACTCTTTTATTTTTCGGTGCCATTTAGCCATGCAGAATGGGTTTCCTAGATCCAAGCCCTTTTCTCAGTACCAAGGCACCCCAGTCTCATACATAAAATATCACAGATTACCCATCAATAATAGATCAGGACTTTATACCTGCTCAGGTGAAACTTGTTTTAAATGTGCTACAAGGAAGACCCCCTTCAATTTTTCCTCCATTTGAAATTATCTTTATGGAATCTTTTTAGATGTCCCAGCTGACTATGGTGGATCAATCATCTATTTATTGCCTGAAAGTAACTCATATTTCTTTCCCTTTGAACGTAAAGTTTTTTAAATTGATTTTTTTTGTTCTCTTACATAACACGTCTTAGCTGATTCTTGAAATTTATCAAATGCAGTAGTTCTTCTGACTGCAACTAGTTATTACTTATAGGTGGCTTCCCTTCAGATGGTAACAGTTTCCACCTTTGCTTGCTTTGACCACTATAACATGGCAAGTAGTATTTTGGGATTTATTTTTATAGAAAACATTTTTTATAAACACACAAAAAATACTATATGTGACAGGCAATACTCCTGATGGTTAGAAACATGGACTCTGGAAATAGAGGGTTTGAATCCCAGCCATGCCTCTTAATAATGATGCAATCTTAGGCGAGTTGCTTAATCTCGCCAAGGCTCCGTTTGCTCATCTGTAAAAGGGAGATGATACTAATATCTACTTTATAAAGCTGTAGTGAGGGTTAACTAGATTAATACATTCAAAGCACTTGCACAAAGTGTGGCTCACAGTAAGTGGTTAATAAAAGTTTAGCTATTACAAGATTTGGCAAACTATCATCCTGTGGGCCAAATCCAGCCCGCCACTGATTTTTGCATGGTTTGTGAGCTAAGAATAAGTTTTACATTTTAAAGGAATTGAAAAAAAATTTTAAAAAGAAAATGATTTGGGGACACATGTGAACTATGGGAAATTCAAATTTCCGTGTCCATAAATAAAGTTTTATTGGAACATAGCCACACCCACATTGTCTATGTTTCTCCGTGTATCAGTAAGGTTGAGTAATTGTCATGGAGACCACATAAACCTCAAAGCCTAAAATATTTACTATTTGGCCCTGATAGAAAAGGTTTCCTGATCCCTGGACTATTCTTGTCTCACTGTGCTACGTTCCAAATTCCGTCACTGACTGTGCTGAGAAGGGAGCCCAGCCCAACTCTTCCTGACCAGAAGCTCAAGACCTGGCCTCTCTTCCAGGCTGTCTCCCTTGAGACAGGCCTCTTTCCTTATCAAAATTTGGTCTGCAAGTTGATTTGCTTTTATAGTTGCAAGTTGATATGCCTTTTGTAAAGGCAGGTTACAATTTCTTCCTTAATTATTGACATGACTTTAACAAATATAAATTGGCCTTCTGAACTATGTATGTTTCCTCTCTCCTAGACAATGTGACTGCTGCCTGATTTACATGGACTCTGTAATAGAGAAAGCTTTAGCCAACCAAACTCATCTTTCGGCATGGAAAAAAAACATTTTATAATTTAATTATTTAGCTGAATAGGAGTATTTTTTCTAGGCAGGCAAATATTGAAAATAGTAGGAAACATAGCTTTAAAAAACAGTAACCACATTTCCCAACTATTAAGATCCTTTTAAAATACTGCATGTCAAATAGGGATAGGAAGGGTTTAAGGAAATTGCTAGAGTAATTACTATTCTGCACAGCCAAATTAGATCTTTCTTTCAAGCGCATATTACACAGCCACGCCTGTTAATACACAGAAAGGAAATTCAAGATGATGCATGACCAAAGCTATAAAGAAATTTTTGCAGAGGTCATCACAGGTACAGTCTATCCTCAAGGAAAGCTAAACTTTGGCCTGCAAAAGGGTTTGAACAGAAATCTCAACCTCTACATTTATGTACAATGAATTAGGGTAGGCAGATTCAGGGTTGGCACAAGACATTTCTAAAGATATAACAGGCAGCCCCAGAAGGTAGTGTGATTCCTATGCTTGGAGGTTTTTAAGAAGGGGCCTGATGGCCAATTATGGAGAATGCTGAAAGGCTATTCAAAGATTAGATGGGATGGGGTGGGAGCTGTACCAGCCCATCTTTAATGATCTTTCCAAATGGGGCAGTCTATGAAACTGGATTCTTTTATTTATTCATTAGTTAATGGCTCTTCCACAGTAACCAATTCTTAACATTTCGAAACAACTTCATCCAAACTGAGTGCCTCAAAAAGAGCCTTGCTGTAATTCCTTACAGCCAAACGAGAAATTCATTTTTTTTGGATGAAATAGACACATGTCTTGAATATGTTTTTAAAGTAAGATTTCATAAGCAGTTGCCATGGAGAGAGCTTAAGGGGGAAATATCTAGTTCACAATCTTTTTTTCCTCAAATCTGAGTTTATTATTCTTAAATTTTAACCTATCTCCTAATTTAAAAGTAAAATAGAAGCACTGGAAAAAGAAAATGCTGTGCCTTTCCTAAGGAACTGACACGATTTTTGTTTTTGATGGACTGTAACAATTCTGTGTACCATTTTGTTTCAACCACAAGGAAGCTCTGAGCCAAATTTTGAGCACAAAACAAGTATAGGGCCCAAAAGCCGGAAAATACATCTTCTAGTTCCAAAGCTCAGTCTGGTTTTGGTACTGGTAAGTTTTGTTTTGGTGGTTCTGATTTTAAATTTTACTCTATTACACACGTCTTATAGGCCGGGTGACCATATAATTAATTGCCCAATCAAGAACGTTCTGAGAGTGAAAATGGGAGCTATTAATAACTCCTTCAGGGCAACAGATAGAATGAGGGACTGTCCTTGCAAACCAGAACTATGATCACCTTATCTGTAGGGCATGGATCAAAACCGAGATTAAAAAATAAAGCACTTAAAGACAAAATGAGGGCCCCACCTGTAACACCATATATACTAGTTGAGACCAAAATATCTTGTGACCAAAATTAGAAAGCATATGGTTTCTACAGCTTGCTTGTGGAGTAGAGCTTCATCTCATGAACATGGCAAGGCTACTTCTCTTTTTTGGCTTTTATGCTTTCAGGGGGGAAAAAAACTCTTAAGAATATAGTATCAAGTCTCTGGATGCTAAATAAATACACTCTTGAATCAGATAAATATTGTGAACAAAGAAAAAAACAATCCAGTGTCCTTAATAGAGACACACCTTGTACCTTGGATTCTAAAAACACAGCTCGCCACTATATCGTAAGGGCTCGTCGAACTGAAAAAAGGCATATTCCCAGTGAGGGGGGCAGCTGTTCCCCTCAAACTCCTTGAGAAGCGTGACAGCAACCACTTCTACGTTCTACATAATGAACCATCTGCTCTGTGAATTTCTCTGAACAAGCTTTTAAACTGAGATTTGGATCTGATTTTCCCTTTTCTGTGTTCCTTTCTCTTTTCAAATTGACTCCCCCAGAGCCATTGTAACCCCCGTATTCAGAGGCAGTCTCCTTCCTCAATTAACAGGGACATCCTAAAGTGCAAATAACTTGGAGGAGTTTTAATGAAATGATGTCAGTGCTGACACTCAACTAGGTGGATTTTTTTTTTTTTTTTAAACTCTCATAGCAAACAGCAGGGACAAGGACCTCTAATTGAGGTCTTTAATGATCGGTTCTTAACTTCTGAATGTGAGGATCTTTGTTGCACTTTGAAGCTCAAGATCCTTTTCTGCTGAGATCTTTACACTGGGTGATTTTCTTTGTCTATCCCATTCCAATTATGCGGTGATTTATCTCTCTCCATTTTTCACATTACTTCTAGAATTGCTCAAGACTTAAAAAAGTAATATTTTTAAAAAAAGGCCAAACACTTCTTTTGAATGGAATATTCTTGAGTCAAAAATGTTTAAAGTGCTGATAAAGTGGTCACTGTTTGCAATATCCATACCCTCATGATAGCATTTACTTTAAACTAACAGCTTTGCTCAATGTAGCTACCAAACAGTTTTTAATATGTAAAAAATTCATCGTATTAGTTGTTACGATACAAGGTTTTCTTTTAAAGCTTCAACAATACAAGCAACAAGGAGGTATAGCTGAGCTTAAAAAGCAGTATGAGCCTTCTTTTATATTATATGATACTTATTTTATATTATATGGTACTTATTTCATATAATACGTATTTACATCCACAATCTTTTCTAACAGTCTGAAACGACACACACGGAATTATTTTTCAGTGATTACTTCTCATGGTGAGTAGGCAGGAAGTAGGAATAGTGTGACAACTTCTAAAATATTCTGTATGTTTGTGTCTGATTTTTTAAGCATGATCTATATACTAATATTTAAAAAAACTAATTCAAAATATAGGCTATACGGAAAATCTAAGGCTTATTCACTTTTATCCATAGCTACAGTGTTAGTTTTATGGAACAGAGTCAATATCTCACAGCCCTTTAGTTATCTTCCTTGTTGACCACTACATGGACATGAAATAAGGTTGGGTTATGAACAAAAATGAGTTAAAGTAAGTTAATCCTCATCTGTGATTTGTAGTACAGAGTATTTAGATCAGGGCTTGCAAACCAGTTGCCTACAGCTATGTTCTTTTTGATTCACACAATTCAGATTTTTCATAGAAAAGATTTGGAAGCTTTGCCAATATTAGACTCTTTTCTTACCTCCAAACAATCAGCCAGACCTGAGTAGTGCCCTGCACTTGGTCTCTACAATACAACTATTGTATTACCCCAGCCTACTTAGTTCCTTTACTTCACCTGTTTGCTTCTCAGTACAATAGAGTTTGCTATCCGTGTTCTAAGCTATTAAAAATAAATGAGACTGCTAGGGGAAATCATTTTACAAAATCCCAGAGCAGCTAGGGTCTTAAAAGTGGTTGTTGGTTTTTACATCAAAAAATTATCCCTATAGATTTCTTGGTTCCCAGCCTAAACAGGGTTCCATGGCAAGTCTGAGAAAGTGCCATACAAACTATTACTTACTTTTACTAGCTATTATTTTCTATTCCTTTTCAACTATGTATGTCTTAGATCTATGTAAAATTGGATGTCATTTTTCATAATGAAGACAGCAATTTATTATCTATAAACAGCCTTCCCCCACCCTCCACCCTGCCCATGTCTGCTATGACAAATGCTGGGGGAAAACGTCCGTGGACTTTATTGAAACACGTCAGTCCTAACAAGGTTAGGCTGGTAGAGGTTGCCATGGTCACACAGCGAGAATTATTCTGAAAGGCAAGAGACTCCCTATCTGTAAAATGTCAGGTTGTGGGATGGGGACCTCAGCTGTCTCACCTGTAATACAACTAGATTGATTAAAAAAGTAATTCCCTATCACAGAACACATTATTGGTGGGAAAAAAATAAAAAAAAATAAAAAGTAATTCTTGATTTGGGGTCCCAAGCCCCTTGAGGTCTAACTAGAAGGAATATATTACTCTACAAACTGGATGAAAATGTCCAATTTTTTTGTTTCCATGTGAAAATCTATCTAGTCATTCCATTAGTGTGCTATCTTAAGCTCTGAGTGTAGCGGGGAGAGTGAGACCTGCCTGATTGTCAACACCGGGAAACAGACCGACCACAAAACCATCATCTGTTTGGTAGATGAAACTTTGAATAACAAAGGATCTTGAGAGAAAACAGTAATACAGGGGGAAGTGCCTGGGAATAGACTTTGGGTACCGTGGGTCTAAGCAGCCCTTGAAGTTTATGTTCTTTCTCAGCTCTCTAACTTGGAAAGTGCTCTTCATCCACCAAAATTATTCCCTTTAGGAATTTCGTGTTCCTGCCATGGCAGTAATAACAGTTACACATTCTAGGACTTACTCTGGTCTGTTGCACTCTCGAATGGCTGTTTTGATGCCCCCTCCACATGTTCTGGAGCAGGTTCCAAAGGGACTCCAACTTCCCCAGGATCCATCTGTCACGGGGACATCCATTTCTTTGGGAACACAAAATCCATACTTGCAGTGCTGTATTTAATAAGGGGAATAGTGAGGGAGACTTGGCGCTGTGAGTTGTTACAGGACTGGCTGTCCTTTTAAACACACCATACTGTAATTCTTTTCCATGTGTGGGTTTGAAATGCTGCAGGTTCATCACCTATATGAATAATGGAAACTATAGGGATTTGAATCTCACACTTAGTCATTTGAGGCTGGGTCTTCCTTTACAGCTTGCTTGAATAAAACTGGCCAGTGACTGGCCCCAGGCTGACAGGGTAACTCCAATGGCAAGCTTCAAACCGCTCAATTAGTTTACTTGGAAAAACCAGGAGTGGAAATGGGAAGGGTGGTTATATAGACAGGGCCAAAATGAGTTATAAGATTTGCATAGTGAATTTCCCTCAACAAGGCCTGGAGAAGTTACAAGTCTGGTAAACTATAATGCTTTATTGCTCCCAATTTTAATTATATTGGAGAGTTATAATTATAAAAGCGAGTTACATGATTCCTATAAACACACTCCAGGAAAGCTGTCAGGATGAGACAAAAGCAAAACGGACACACTACAGAGAGCCCTAAACTTTATGACTTGTTTGTTACTAACGGTTTCAGATTCTCCAGCCTGGAGCAGGAAGAAGGCAATGACGTTTAAAAAACAATAATAAAACAAAATAAAACTCCTCAGCAGGACAAGGGAGGAGAGAAGCCATTCCAACCCTCTGCCATTGTTGGGGTGTGAAGCCCTGACACAAAGCCGAGGTCACTGAGCAGTGGACAAAGGAACAGTGGCGGCAGTGGCCACAGGAGGGTGACGTCCCGCGGCTCGCTCAGATCTCTGAAGCGGAGCTGGTGGCTGCTGTCGTGATTTATCCCCAGGGAGGACACAGCCACCAAGAGGGGAGAGGCAGAGAGGTCTGAAGGCCAGGGGGTGTCGCAGTATGCAGGGAAGGTGGAAAAAGAAGAGGTAGGTGAAGGTCTCAGTGGGAATGGCAGGCCCCACCCCCACACGAGGCTTGGTAAACAATTATTTAAACAGTGCAATTAAGCTTTCTCCAGTCTGCCTGGCCTCCGCCCTTGTAATTATCCTCTTACAGTATCTGAGGGCACGTCCCTTTCCCTGGGCTGTTTGGCTGAGGCTTAACACGTTCCGCATCTGAACCTTGGGTGACTCAGGACCCATGAAATGCGCACTGAGGCAGCGGGGACTACATCACTCTCTGGAAATCACTTTATATGTATCTTTACAGTGGTTGTGAACATTTCTTAGAAAATATACATATAAAAATAAATGAACAGATGGACAGCTTTGTCTAGAGTACCTCTGTCCAGTAGACACAGAACATGAACCACACATATAATTTAAGAATTTCTAAAGTTACATAAAAAAACTAAAAAACAAATTAATTTTAATATATTTTATTTAGCCCAGTCTATCTAAAACATTGTTATTTGTACATGTAGTCAACATAACATTACTCAAGAATTTTTGTTTGTTTGTTTTTTTGAGACAGAGTCTTCCTCTGTCACCCAGGCTGGAGTGCAGTGGTGCAATCATGGCTCACTGCAGCCTCAACCTCCCAGGCTTAAGTGATCCTCCCAAGTAGCTGAGACCACAGGCGTATGCCACCATGCTCAGCTAAATTTTTTTATCTTTTATAGAGACAGTTAGGGGTGTGGGTCTTAGTATGTTGCCCAGGCTAATCTCAAACTCCAACACTCAAGCAATCTGCGCTCCTTGGCCTCCCAAAGTGCTGGGATTACAGGCATGAGCCACCACACCTGGCTTACTAATTAGATTTTTTAATGATTTTTTTTTTTCATACTAAGTCTTCAAATCCTGGGATGTATTTTTTACCTAAGCACATCTCAGTTCATGCCGACATTTTAACATAGCCACAAGTGGCTGGTGGCCACCATATTGGACAGAGCAGGTCTAGACAGACAAAACTTAACAAAATATAACAGGTCTCACTGGGACTGGTAACTCTTCTACAAAATAACTCTGTGGCCTTGGGTGAGTCCTTAAAGTTTGTTTCCACAACCAAAAAATGGGGACCTACTGGCCAAAATTATTTGGAGTATAACATGGGACAAAGTATGTAAAATACTTAGTATACAACTTAGCACATAGGGGACCCCACTTAAATAATAGTGGCAATGACAATGGCAAACAGGTACACTGCACTTAATATTTGTCAGGCACTGTTCTAAGCATTATATATACAAACTTAGTCCTCACAACACACTATGAAGTAGGTACTATTATTACTTCCATTTTTACGGAAGAAAATGAAGGGACAGAGGGGTTAATGCCAAACATCACTAAGAGGCAGGAATGGTACTGAAGCATAGACAAGACTTAACAGTGCATACTCTTAACTGGGACACATGCTGCCTCTTAACTGTGAGCAAAGGGGACAATTTCTGACATCTAAATAAGGACTGAAGTTTTCACCAAAAGTAAGATTAATGAGATGGCTAGGTGAGACTCAGACTCCAGATTATTCACTCAATATCCATCCTCCTCTTTATCTTGGCAATAGAACCTATATTTTCCAAAGTTTCCCTACGGATAGAGGTGGTCAGAGAGACGTTAGCAGAATTCACTGGGTAGGATTCCTGAAGAGGCCCTTTGAACTCTTTGGCTTCATTCTGCAGGGAAGTCAGACTCCACGGCTGGAACTACCACAGCCATTTTGTACCTTGAGGACAAAACTAAGGAGTTTTCTGCAAATATATTTTTTCTCTCTTAACACTTCAGACTTCAGTTTCTAGATCTCTTTATTCTATAGATTTTACTTCCACACGAGAGCAAATTCCAAATGACCACTCTTCTCATTAAGCATTACTATAAACCTCAGAACAAAACAAGGGGGTAGGTTTATCAGAGTGCTACCATTTAGCACTGCACTCAAATGTTCTCATAGTTGCTTTTTAAAAGAAAACTTCTAATTCAAAACTGATATGGAAATTAAATATTTCTTAGTGATATGACCATTGACAGGTGTCCAAAAGAGAAGAAGAACTTCAGAGGAATATGAAAAGTATCTGATAAGACAGATGCTGGGAATGGGGGCTGTTTGGGAAACATGCACCAAGATAATCTATTTTACCAGGCAAATTCTACAAATAATAATCACACAGCAAAATTACTATTACATTATAAGAAAACATTAAGTGGCTGGTAAAATAAGAGCCAAAATAAAGTCAGCCTTTATTTAAAATATCCAAAACCATTTAAATAATATTTTATACAAATGTATCTTTTTAAGAGGTTGGAATGGGGACTTGGAGGTTGATTTTGTCCAAATGAAACTTGAAACAAGAGTTTCAAACCTCAGACTCACAAATAATGTTAAAACGAAAATGCTAATGGACTTAAGAGAGTGGAGAAAATAAAGAGACATTAGTGAGTCATTCATCAAAATAACATTGTGTCAGCAGACCAAGACAGATTACTGCTGCAGGAGCAGAACAGAAAAAAGAAAAAACATTAACCCAGCAGCCAAGGGAGGCAGAATGTGCTAGCATATAGAGAAAAGGCACATACTGGCAACTCTATGAAAAAGAAACAAAGCAAAAAACTCAAAGAATTTCTATGCCAACATATTCACCTTCTTTGGCATTTCTAGAATGTGTAAATACTCTTCAGGATATTTATATACATCTACATCTTTAATAAAAGCTGCTAGACATGGCCACTTTTCTAAAACAACTAAAAATGGACCTATCATTTTCTCTGCACAGTTCTTCTCCAAAAGCATCCTAAGCCTGCCTTGGGAAGGCTCCTGCTCTTGCTATAAGCACACCCGCTTGCTTGGGTTTCGCAGGAGCAGGATCTGCTGAAAGCTTCCCCAAAGCTCCCCATCCCTCAGGAGATAGAAGATTACCCTACAATCCCTCCTCTTCTGCAAAAACAGAAGATTGGGAAAAGACACAATTGACATCCTCCAAGTTATTCTGCATTCCAGAATTGGTTGGGTAATCATACTACTATCTGGAGCTTGATAGCACGTTCATAACAATTTTTCTTTGTTGTGTTTCTTTTGCAGCAATAACATGTGTCAGAAATAGACACAGTGGGTGGGTCCATCAGGTTAAGAACCACAACTAAATACCAGTTATTTCACTGAGATCAAACAGATTCAACTTAAGTAATATAATGGGCTGGTTCTAACCCAAGCCAACTAACCAAGTTGTCAAATAGGTGTCATGTTTATTGTCATCTCCTACCAACTGGTAGCAGTTGTTTGGGTCTTTGTGTTTAGAAGGACTCTGAGGCCACATCTTGATTTTGTAAGAATGAGTGTCATATTCAATTTTTAATGGCTGCCATAGATTCTCAGACAAAAATATGATTTTGTGGCCACCAATCCACGAAGTTACATGTCCTGCAAAGATTCAACATGTCTTGCAAAGATTCACTCTTTGGCCAGAGATATACTTCCCTTAAAACCAACGAAAGCTCTAGAAGCTATTACGCTTGTATCTGTATAAACTTTTTGTTAGGTTGCTATTGAGGAAAGTTGTATTCTCAATTGATGAGGTCCCAGCCACAGAGAAATGAGAACATGAGCTGACTCTGTTGCCAATTTAAGTCAAATACAAAAGTATCTTCATTATAAGTTTTTATTTTTGCATTGGACTTTATATTTTTAAACTTTCATATCCTCATGATCTTTTAACACTGAAAAAACCACTAGTCTTCCTCTTTGACCATCAGAAACTGGAGGAGCTCAGTGAGCTTGAGTTAGGGCCACTCCAGCAGGCCCTGCTGCCGCTTCAGACAAAGCAGTAGAGGAAATGAGGGTGGGGAGGGGCTGCACCAAATGATCTGAGTGACTGTGGACAAATCACTCATTGTGAGACAAGAAACTGAGAAGTTTCTTGTCTATAAGATGAGGGAACAGGGAATTAAGTTCCATCATCTTTTAGCACCTCTTCCACAGAAACATTCTGGGTGCTACTGATTCTATAAGGTAAAGCAGAGGAAAAGGAAATGAGATGAGAATAAATTATTAAAAGTAAGTAAAGTGGACAATGGAAAGAAGAGAGAAAAAAGGGAAAAATATATATAAGGACAACAAAACACTCAGAAATATCATTCAGAGATTGTATCCTTGGTAAATTACAGATAGAATGCCAATTTCCACGTGTATTTTTTTTAAATCAGGATTTATATCTAAAATTTTTTGTAACCAAATTTTTGGGCTGACGATGGTATCACTAACATGCCACCATTTTTTTCTAGATGCACACTAGGTACAGAAGGTTAAGTTAATCATACTCCTAGGTGCATGAGACACTGTTACCATTGGGCCACAAAAGTAGCAGATTTTGTTTAGCTATTAACAAATCAGTAGGAACAATTATAACCAGCTCATGAGAACTTGGATTTGGATATATCCTGAATGACATTATAGCTCCTTAAAGGGAATAATGCCAGTTGGCAAAAGCCTGGTATCACTGTAGTACCTGCAATAGATGTACTATCTTCTGTATTTCCTTGGTCCTAAACTGTTTCATCAACTTACCGATAGCTTTCCAGTGCCATCCCCAAAAGAGAAGAAAAAGAAACACAGTCTCACATTAAATGTTCCCATAGGCACACTGGAATTTTAGAAATGTTTAAATGAGAGAAAGTCTTAAGTTGAGAGAATGTCTTAATATTGAAGCATTAATGATAGGTATACTCTCTGGTATCAGCATTATGCTATAATCTAAGTTTCACAATTTTTAATTGTCTAACTTCTAAACGTCTGTCCTCTAAAAAATATTACGCATGCTAAAACAGACTGCATTGTCTTATATTCTAAACATCGGTGTCTGATCATACACCCAAAATCTTGCACATTTCTGCCCTAAGACAGAAGGACAGAACAGGGCATTACTTGCCTTTCCAGGCTCGCACTCCGTCCCATCGGCCCAGGGTGTGTGCTGAGTCCGGCAGCCTTTGTGTACTCCATTGACATTATTGCACCAGAGCCGTCTACACTGCATCTGCTCAATTCAAGGAAATGGCAATTGAGTGACAAGTGATTTATTTGGCAGAATCAAACAAGGCAAAGCTTGCTTTCAATTAATGTTTCGCCAATGACATAAAGTAAGTGGGGAAGGAAATTCTTTTCTTGGTATGATAAATGCTAAAATATTTCAAGAGATATAGACAGCAGCCCATAAAACACATTTCTATCCCTAGTAATGGATACCCATATTCCCACCACCAAGCTAAGGAAAGAAAACTTCACAGGCACAGCTGAAGGCCCTATGTACTCATCGTCGGTCCCTTTCCCTTCCTTTTCTTTTATTTATTTATTTATTTATTTAGAGACAGAATCTCGCTCTTTTGCCCAGGCCGTAGTGCAGTGGCGCTATCTCAGCTCATTGCAAGCTCTGCCTCCTGGGTTCACGCCATTCTCCTGCCTCAGCCTCCCGAGTAGCTGGGACTACAGGTGCCCGCCACTGCGCCCGGCTAATTTTTTGTATTTTTTTAGTAGAGACGGGGTTTCACCGTGTTAGCCAGGATGGTCTCGATCTCCTGACCTCGTGATCCGCCCGCCTCGGCCTCCCAAAGTGCTGGGATTACAGGCGTGAGCCACCGCGCCCGGCCTCCCTTCCTTTTCTTATCAGAAGTGACCACAGTCCTGAGTAGTGTTCATCACTACATCATTCCTAACACTTTTACTACAAACGCATATAAATCTCCAGTAATAGACAGCATTTAAGCTTTACAACTGCACCATACTGACATATCCTACAACTTGCTTTCTTCCTCCTCTAAACACTCTGTTTTCTAGATTTATTCCATTTGCTATATTTAGCTCTATTTCAGGGCACAATTTTAAAAGATTTTTTTTAATCTTTCCTCATTATTAAAATAAACCACACAGTAGAAAAGTTGCACAAGTATTTAAAGTTTATTTTTTTAAATAGAAAAAGTTTCAAACTACCCAGTCTTTTCTGTAGCTTTTTCTCCCCTTTTAGAGTTGAGATCATACTTTATAAAATTGTTTATCTTGTTGTCTTAAAATTATATCAGGAGCATGTTCCCAGATGTAGATCATTTTCAACTGCTATAAAAGGGAGACCCTATAATTTCTTTAACCTTTCTTTTGCTTGGCATTTCAATGACTCCTAATTTTTCCTATCATGAATAACACAAAAACAAATATTGCCATGAATCAAGTTTACTCAAAATTTCATTATTATTTCCATGGAATACTACTGTACTTCTCAATTCACCAGGCAATCTCTGAAGACACTCCCAGCAAAAGAAACACACACACGCCACCCCAAAGAGACAGAATGGGCCACCCCATAGAAGCACAGTTCTGCTCATCTGCAACCTGATAACTGCTAGATGATATCACTGGCCCAAACATCCATAACACATGCAGCAAAACCATCACACAGCCATCCCAGCTGAGGCCCCACCAGAAATGATTTCAAGCCCCAGGTGGTCACAGGATGCTACCTTGACAAGCTAAAACACAGAAACATGTTTGTCTCATGAATTACCTCTTCCGAATCTAGAAGAGTCCCTATAATTTAGGGCCCCTGGACAAATTGAAGGGCATTACAGGCAACAAGGAGAGAAAAAAGCTGAGCTCTGTAATTCCCAACTCTGTAACCTTGCTGCCTTTGAGCCTCACTTTCACTTGTAAAATGAAAGTGATGATGGCAGCTCCCTTTTGGACTGTCATGAGGATGAAATGAGAAAGTGCAGGTAAAGCACTATTTAACACTGAGCAGTAGTACTGTTGTGTCATCCTCATAATTATTATGATCCCTAATATGCAATTTTACTCTCAGCTTTTCCTTGGGTAGTTTATATTTGAGTTAGAATCCAAAGGAAAACTATGAATAAAAAGAAGTGCAGAATCAGTAGATGAGGGCAGAAGTGACCCTCCTACACTTACCATATATGGGCACACCTGAGAACCTGGTCCAAAAATCAGTTCACATTGTTTATTCACGTTGTAAAGGATGCCTGGCAGTTGGACAGGCAAAGGGTAGGGTCTGGATTCAGGTTCGTTAAGCAAACACTCACCATAACCAGTGCTACGGAAACACACAGAAAAACACAGATGGTGAGAATGGTGGCTGTCAAGGTCTCCTCCAGGTAACAGTAAAGGCCACCCCACCAATGTAATGGTAGAGAGGACAGTTACTTTTTTTTTTTTGAGACGGAGTCTCGCTCTGTCACCCAGCCTGGAGTGCAGTGGTTCGATCTCAGCTCATTGGAAGCTCCGCCTCCCGGGTTCACGCCATTCTCCTGCCTCAGCCTCCCAAGTAGCTGGGACTACAGGCACCTGCCACCACGCCTGACTAATTTTTTTTTGTATTTTTAGTAGAGACAGGGTTTCACCATGTTAGCCAGGATGGTCTCGATCTCCTGACCTCATGATCCACCTGCCTCGGCCTCCCAAAGTGCTGGGATTACAGGCGTGAGCCACCACGCCCGGCCGACAGTTACTTTTTAACATGTGCTTTATTCTTTATATTCAAGATTAAATCCAGATACTGAAGTTACATTTTTTGCTGTTTACTTTGTAGAACCACATGCAATGAATACAACATAGCCAGTAGGAAATATACACCTGTTACAACGTTGATCACACTTCACAGCAATTATCTGTTTATGTTTGACTATCTTTCCCAATAGACTGTAAGCTTTCTAAGGGCAAAGATAGTGTCTTTTTCATTGAAGCACAGGGCCCTGTTCATGACAACAGGTGATTAGTAAATGTTTGCTGAAGGGATGCGTGAGCGAATCAATGACTCATGGAAAGAAAACACCTTACACCATCTGGTTAAAAAGAAAAACAGCAACCGTCTGGTTCTTTCCATTTTCAGCAAACACCTCTCCCGGAAAATTCACACCCATTGAGTTCTGATTAATAAAGCCTCCTCTTCCCTGTGGTTGCAGAAATATACACCGAGTGACTCTGGGACAATCACTTAACCTTTCATACTTCTGAGCGAGAAGAGCAATAAATCTGTGACACAGGGGCATTGTATAATGTAATTGGATCTTTGAGCAACCTAGCAGGAAGCTTAAAAAACAAAACAAGAAAAGAAAGGAAATTGGAAAAAAGAGAAAAGGGAGAGGGAAGAGGCGGAGAGGAAGAGTGACGCAGAGAGACAATGTCCTCAATTCAACAGTGCGGGAGCTGCTGTAATTTCCACTCATCCATGGAATCTGCTTTGGGATCATCTCACTACCCCACCCCTTTTCAGGCCAAAATGACCAAATTAGAAGTGCATAAATATCTGTGGCCTTCATCAAGAAATCACATTCATAGTCCCTCTCCTAATGTCTGAACAAATCTCAAAACTTTACCCAAAATGAAGCACCATTTCCATACCCTCTTTAAGACTCCAACCTTTTCTTTAGCTCAGTCTGTAATCTTCTAAACTCTGTCAAGGATATGAACTACACAGATGTCAGAGAGCATTTTCTCTCTTTTTTTTTTTCTTTTTTGCCTTCTCCAAGGAATGTCAACAAAAATAATTCAAAAGGAATGTTTGACTTTATATTGTCTTTCCCACAATCAGTTCACTACATGTCGGCCAGGCACTAGAAGTTTGTGCTAAAAGAATGTTCAAGTCTTACTCTAAAAACTCAGTGATATATTTTCGACTACACTTTGACCACATCCAGGGGTTGGTGTAGAAGTTCAGTGTTGGAGCCATGACATGCTGGGGACTCTTAACTCCTTCTTCTTTGCATTTGTTGTTGTCATCATGAGGCATGTTAAACCTAAAGCCAATGAGACAATGATGAGAATGTCAATAAACACCAAGGGATCATGCTGTTCTAATTGCTTCAGGAATGCATCTATCTAAGAGAAAAAAATTTAACTGCATTTTGGATAAGAATCTGAACCCTGGTAAGCAGAACAAAATGTAAGACAATTCAAGATAGAGTGTAGATTAAAATATAATTCTCACCCAACTTAATACGAAGTGTAAATGCATAAAACGTATTTTAAAAGATGTGGGCTGGCCCATGTATTTGGTTTAAGTGTACTTTTAGGAATTGCAGAGGCTCTGAACATGCTGTAGTTGGTGCTAGAATACAGTAGTTGGAATTCCTAATAAGCTGTTAAAGGGCAATTTATAGAGTCAAGAATTTGGCAGCTTATGATAACATGAATATAAAGAGTCAGGGAAGTGTCAAAAACTGAGGCCAAGAGCTTTCTAATAAGAGGCTCACTATGGGTCTTGGCATCTTCCCCTTTTTGGATCAAGGTGACAAATTATATACCTGCGTAGGTATATCATTCTAAAGGCATGCAAAGTTTGTGCACAATAAAACCCATGAAAGGTAGAGGTATGCATGGAAACCAGAGGCATGCCAATTCTACTGGCGTAACTCAGAGATGGCAAATAGTTTCATGCTTCATGCCAACACCAGTTGATTGGTACTGGCTTCCTGAAAAGCCAGGCACAAAAGGGTTCTTAAATTAATCCAGGTTCCGCCTGTGAGAAGGCTATGAAGGATTGCCAACGTCCTAACGGGCCTGGAAGGGAATGCAGCAGCATGAACACATACTTGCCATTCTTGGCTTAGCCAGAAGGAGTGGAAAAAAATAGGAAGTATTTCCTAAATCCAGAAACACCAATTCCGTGACCCACATGCCATTCTCAGCTCAGGCAATTATCCACTGGGTGACAACCTCAAAAGGGTCACCTTCTTTCTCTCTGGGTGACTATCCCCAATCACAAAATTGATGCATGTAATTAATTTAGCATTGAGGGAGAAATTCCCCTCACTAGTTCATCCTGATTACAGAAATAAGTGAGTCAGACAGAAGCATGTGGACTTGCATCATATAAAAGTTGGAATAAAAGCCTATGGAGTCTATTCCATTAATTTATCACATTCTCCCTTTTTCTTTAAAGTTTATGCCTCTTAATACTTGCCAATAGAGACAGAAAAACTCGATCTTAGTTGAACTTAGAAATAGTTCTTAAAACGTGAGACTCTTATGCTTAAGAATCTATTTTCTTAAAAGAATGAATGCCTTGGTTTCCAGTTCCCTGATGCATAATCAATGCAATACCTGCATCAACAAACTTAAAACAAGCAAGGCATTCAAATCTTAGAGGTTTCTCTATAGTGGTGTTTACTTCCCATCCCCAGATGATGTTTATTCCCCACTCCCACAATTACTTGATAAAGTCAAGTTTATTTCATCATGTAAATAAGCTGAAAATTTATTTTCATTCAAATGTTACTCACATTTGCTCACTGCAAGAGTTAAATAATAATAAATGCTTATTGGACACTTAACGAACAATAATAACCACAACTTTTCAGCATTCACAATACACCGGAAAATGTGCTAAATGCTTTAGATGCCTTATTTCATTTAATCACTTATTTTACCCAATGAATAGTACAGGTTGAACATCCCTAATCTCAAAACCCCAAATCCAAAATCCTCCAAAATCCAAAACTTTTTGAGTGCCAACCTGACACCAGTGGAAAATTCCACACACAAATGCGTAACACAAACTTTGTTTCATGCATAAAATTATTTAAAAATATCATATAAAATTACTTCTAGGCTATGTGCATAAGGTATATATGAAACATAAATTTCTTGCTTAAACTTAAGTCCCATCCCCAAGATATCTCATTATGTATAGGCAAATACTGCAAAAATCTGAGACAATCCAAAATCCAAAACACTTCTAGTCCCAAGCATTTGGATAAGGAATTCTACACCTGTACTGTTATTATCTGCAATTTGCAGATGAGAAAACTGAGCCATAGAGAGCTTTAATTACTTGATCAAGTCCCACAGCCACTAAGATGGGGAAGCTGGAATGGGAATTCTCTTCAAGGCTTCCTTGAGTTTCCCAAAGGTGCCTCAGAAACCACAAGGATAGAGAGGATGTTGACTAAGCAGGTTGGGACTGCTACAAATGCTTAATCGAAAGCCACACCTCTTTTATGTTCTAAATATGAGGCATCTGACTGTATTTCCTCTGGAGAAAAGAAAAGGGGTGTGCTCTTAAAATATGTTTGAAAGGTACTAGTTTAAAAATATACCTGTTATATATTGAGCTAAATTGGAGACACCTGTGCCTACGCATCTCGCTCCGTGCCTCGTACACTACACTGCACATAGGGGACCTTAAATGTATGAATGAACATCTTGTTTAATAAATGATGTTAGCTCTAAGTAAAGTTATCATTTGCCACACAAATTGATCTATTAATATCCGTTCAGAAAATTATTTCAAAATAGATAGTATAAGTAATTTAATCATCCTAGAAAGAAAACAATGCAGATCAAAATTCAGAATAATTTCATAAATTTGCAGTGTTTTGCCGTATGTTCTAACCGTGCTCTATCTCTAAAAAACAAAAGGGAAAGGCCATTTCATAATGGCCACTTAGTGACCATAATTAGGAAATGATTCCTTCTTTCTATCTTTGTTCATTCTCTTTCCTGAAAAAGGGACACTACTGTTCCCAGGTGCTAAATATCAGAATTAGAGCTGTGTATAACTAGAATCAGGAATGGTCTGGAGTTGTAAAAATCTTGGGGGCCACAGTAATGGTGGGGGACCCTCCTAGACAAAGGTGTTAAATCAGAAAAGTTCTCTAGGCTAATATATCCTCTGCTTCAGTAGAAGGAATGGAAAGACCCCATTTCTCCAGTTCTCAGTAGGAAGGGAGAATATTAGACCTTATGTTTAAACTTGAGCAGTTAAACTGAAGATACACACAAGCTGTGGCTGAAGACAGTGCACTGCATTTACTCAACTTTTGGAAGTCAAAGTCATTTCACCCAATTAGGTTCAAAGCTCTTCAACCCCTGCAACTCTACTATGACTCGGGAAGTCTCTTACACCCTCGAAAGTCAAGTAAATGCTCACTGATGCGAAGAAATAAAAGGTTTAGGTCACTCCGAATTAAATGAAATTACTGAAAGGAAACTCACACATGGCCCAGCTCATGGGCGATCGTAAAAGCTGTACTCAATCCACTATCTTCACTAATAGAACAGCTTCTGTAGGGATCACAAATGGTTCCCAGTTCAGCCAGGCCTATTAGAAGGAAAAAAACCAACAAGGATTTACTCTAAAAAGCAAATGTGGCTTAAAATAAAAACATGTAGTAAACTGTTTTAGCCATAGAAGATACACACAGAGAACTCACCTAAGGTATCACATTTGTCGTGAGCTCTGCAGATATCCTGTCTGAAAGCAAAGCAGACTTAGGCCTTGATGACATCAAAGAGTAAATGTCAATACAAGTAAATACTTTAGGGTCATCTAGGCATTCACAACAGTACACACTTTGGGGTGGGGGTTAAAAAAAGCAAATTCATAAGACCAGAGTTTCAAAACTCAAAAAATTTTTGGAATTGTTGATTTAAGAATTATAAACTACTACATTTAGAAGTTTTCTTCTGTGGTCAGGGTGGTCACAGAGCAGTAAGAAATCTCTCCAACCAGGATTTTCCCAATACCCTGGAGTAAATGATTCTAGTTTTGTAAAGACTCTTTGAGAACATTCCTGAGAAGGTGCGAGATACCTTTGTTTTACTTCCATTTAAAAGGACGTGCTCATGACCACAATCGAGATGGCAGGAGATGGGAGGCACAATTAAGCCAGCACGCCTCTTTGTTGCTACAGTGTTTTAACATTTTGAGATAGTAGCTACCATAGAAAAATTGGGAGGTTTCACATTTAAAAAAAATTCATTTTTCTGGCTTTTGCAAAATTACAAAAGCTGGCAACACTGAACCCATATACTACATGGCAACGCCAGGTCCATCTGAATAGCAGCTGCCCTTGCCTGTTATATAAGGCATTTATTTTCAGGTCTGCCTAACACTTTTATTCCTCACTTGGCATCTATAAGGTTCATGGTTCTCAACCAAGGTGATTCTGCCCTCCCCACGGGGGACAGTGGAAATGTCTGGAGACATTGATGGTTGTCACAACTGAGAGGAGGGAGTAATACTAATACGTAGCGAGCAGAGGCCAGGGATGTTGCTAAACATCTTGCAATGCACAGAAAGAATTACCCAGCCCAAAATGTCAACAGTGCCTAAGCTGAGAAACCCTCCACTAGCAGCTGACTATTAGGAATGCATAACCACACCCCATCAACTTGACCTGAGACTGAAAGATCTGAGGAATAAGAAATCCATATACCTTGTTAAGAGAACAGCAGTATCATGATGGATTCCACCTGGACTGTTCTTCGAATGCTGCCACTGGCAAAAGTTTTTTAATGTTGTCTGAGCATTAAAAGATATGGAAGGCCCATCCTAAATACAGAGAAGAATTATGGTTAATCTATTGTATCAATACCAATTAGATATGCCATTTCGGATACAGATAGAAGAAAAAAGAAAAAAACTTTATTACCTGTTCATTATGAATCACAATTAAGTTCACAATAACAATATTAATTAAATTTCCAATACTTGGGTCTTTATAGATAGAGGCTACCTGCAACCGAGATAAATTTTTCAAAGTTAATTGTGAACTCCGTGTAAGCAATAAGCAAGTCACGTCTTACGTTGGGCTCCACCTCTTTTTTACGTTTCTTGCAACATATGCATTTTGTGGTTGTGAATTTTTCATTCACTCAACAATCCTTTTTGTAAAGTCTCTTCATAAAATTCATAGATCACAGTTTTAGATAACAGTGAATTCAAACAAGTTTAAATTCCTCTGACATTGCATTGCCACGTGACTTAACAGTTCTCTGTACCAAAACACCGGATAATTTTCCATCAAGCTCTTTCCTCTCATCTGAAGTCCTAAATTGCCAACTTATAGAATCTCACATTGCGTGCATGTTAGCCAACACTGCTGTTCTTTAATGTTTGCCACCCATTGTGTCCTTGACAACCTTGTTAACCTGGTGGGGTTTTTATTTTTGCAGTATTATAATTAATTATAGGAGCTAACATTTACTAAATGCTTACTGTGAACTGGCTGAAAACTACATACACACATGCATTTAGACTCTATACAGCAAAACTCTGGGCTGAAAACTACATACACACATGCATTTAGTCTGTATACAGCAAAACTCTGGGCTGGGTACTATTAAAATTTCTGTTCAACAAACGAGGAAACTAAGTCACTCAGAGAAATTAAGTCACTTGTCTGAGGCTACACACTGGTGAGCAGCAGAGCCAGAACTCTCAACCTAGGGCAGTTTGACCCAAAGTCCATGTTCATAATCACAATTCTTATGATAGATCCGAAATTAAGAGGTGAAAATGAGGCTGTGCATACGTGCAGGGCCTGATTAGACGTTCCCTTCCCTCATAGGCATGAGAGGGCTGGGGTATCTGGGACTGAGCAGCATGTAGGGGTGAGAGGGGCATGGAGGCCAGGCAGGGTTGGGGGGCCCAGAGGGGAATGGGTCACAGCAGTCAACAAAAAGGCAAGGAGTACCACAGACCACAAGGGGGGAAGAAGAAACCCTAAAGCTATGCCCAAACAGGATTGCTTTTCACATTCATCTGGGGGATTTATTAAAAATAAGTTTTAGTTCAGGTAAATTAGGGCTCATCTATTAAAAGAAAAGTTATGCTACGGCTGAAAATGAGTAAGAGGAGGTCTATATGGGCTTTTCTGGAACCATCTCGAATCGTTCAAAAAAATAGTGTAATACAGTATGTGAAAATGCCTCCTGTTTGAAAAGAAGCTGTATATGCAAACATGTTTGCATAAGAAATACCTAGAGTTGCACTGCCCAACAGTGGCCACTCATCCCATGTGACTAGTGAGCACTGGTATGTGGCTAGCTTAAATTGAGGTATGCTGAGAGTATAAAACACACTGGATTTTGAAGCCTTAGTATAAAAAAAGTGAAATATCTCATTAATAATTTTTAAAATAATATTTGATATAAAACATATTGCTAAAATTAATTTTACCTGTTTATGTTTTACTTTTTTTTTTGAGGCAGGGTCTCACTCTGTCGCCAAGGCTGATGTGCAGTGGCGCAGTCAAGGCTCACTGTAGCCTCACACTCCCGGGCTCAAGAGATTCTCTGACCTCAGCTCCCGAGCACCTGAGCCTACTATAGGTATATGCCACTACACCTGGCTAACTTTTTTTTTTTTTTTTTAAATAGAGACCAGGTCTTGCTATAATGCCCAGGCTGGTCTTAAACTCCGAGCCTCAAGAGATTATCCCACCTCAGCCTCCTAAAGTGTTGGGATTACAGGCATGAGTGACTGCACCTGGCCATTTTCTTAAACACTTTTTCTTTTAATGTGGCTACATGAAAATTTAAAATTAGGAAATTTTTTTTTTTAAATTTAAATACATTTGAAATTAAATATGTGGTTTGCATTATATTTCTATTGGGCACTGCTTGTTAGAAACATATACAAAAACTTTCAACAGTGGCTGCCTCTGGGAAGGGGCCTGGAAGTCTGCATAGAGAATGATACTTATTTTTTAACAATAGTCTTTGGTTCTGATTTTTTAAAAATCATGCAAATTTACTGCGGTTTTAATTCAAAATGGGAGTAGAAAAATAGAATGAAAGCCTCCTACGCCTCACTCCCCAGGCTACTTAATTAGAATCCCGGGGAAGAGGCTATTTTTAGAAGTTCCACAGGTGACTATGGTTCACAACCAGCCTCCCTAATACTACGGAATATCCACACCTGGCTGTGCAAGGTTCCTAAGTGAGGCAAAAAGCACTGGTTTTGGGAACCGGACAGGCTAAAGGCCAGAGGCAGTGTCCAAGTGATTTATTAGCTTTACCTGACCATGGGCAAGTGACCTAACTCCTCTGAGACTCAGTTTTCTTATCTATAAAATGGGCATGATTGATAATCTCACCTGGCAGGGTTGCCAGAAGGATTCAAAATTATACCTTTTAAGTAAGAAGCACATTGTCTAACACAGAATAAACACTCCAGATTGATAACCACTGTTGTCAGTTTAAAAAGTCAACCAACAAATAATCTTATGTTCTCTTCAGTCACTTGCCTGAATGGCTGAAATGCCAGTTCTGAATGGTCCTCCAAAGCACTGAGTGGAAACCCATTCCCCAATGGCACATCTAGAGACCTCATAAATCACCTTCGTTTGAATGTACTTACAATTGACATTAAAGTTAAAATATAGTGTTGAAGGTTTTCTCCATGGTACGAAACCATTCTGTTGTCTGCCACCACCAAGACTTCTACAAACCGTGGATAGGATAAAAAACGTTTTGTCCTTCTGTGGGTCCTCTTTTCTCTTGCGTTGTCCGTCTTATTACCATAAGCAGAAAATGCCTCTGTCGCTAAGCCGCTGTTTAATGCTGCCACGTCATCAGCCAGGTTAATCCTTTCTCCCCATTTTCTTGCTCTGGTTTTCTTCTTGTCTTTACTGTGCCTATTTTTGTGTTCTGTAACAAATCAGATGGTATGCATTACATTTCAAGCCACATCTATTTTATATTAAGAATTTAATTTGACACATTTTAAATTGATGCCTCTGTGGTCAAATTACATACAAAAACAAGTCCTCCATACCGTGGACTCTACAGATGCACCTCAATCCGTACTCCCACCTAAGTGACTAAGGATTTGAGGTTAGCTTCCCTGGGAAGCTTTCATACTTGCTCACTTACGGTATTAGAAAATCAGGCCCGAGCTTAAGGGAAACAACTGCATGTGATTCTTATTCATTTGTTAACAAAAGCTTTGCTGGGATTGATTTAAGGAATCTCACGCTCACTGTTATTTGCCATAGATATAGTAAGGGCCAGTAATGTAGCTACAGAGCTCTAAAAAACTTAAATGGAGGCTGGGCACGGTGGCTCATGCCTGTAATCCCAGCACTTTGGGAGGCCGAGGCAGGTGAATTTCATGAGACCAGGAGTTTGAGACCAGACTGGCCAATGTGGCGAAACCCTGTCCTTACCAAAAATACAAAAATTAGCCAGGCATGGTAGTGCACGTCTGTAATCCCAACTACTCAGGAGGCTGAGGCACGAGAATTGCTTAAACCCAGGAGGCAGAGCCTGATGTGAGCTTAGATCGCATTGCTGCAATCTAGCGTGGGTGAGACAAAGGGATACTCTGTCTCAAACAAAAAAAAAAAAAAAGGAAATGTTTCATATATATCACTCGTGCTATTCAATGAGTTCTAATACAAAGAGGTCTGAGAGGTGGACAGGCTAACAGATGATACAAAGGAACTGTAAAAAATGCACAACCAGGTATTTTATTACATTATCAGATCATTTCAATACTTAAAATATAAGAATAGAATCACAGCAATTCAATGTCTCTGAATTTTTAATTAACTTACACCAGGGCTCAGTTAAAGAAATAAATGAAACTCCGAGAGTCTGGGCAGGCAGCTGGGACCATGATTTATAATGTCAGATTAGCTCTACTCATTTCCAGCTCACACCTGGGCCTCTTCTTGGGTTCTCCACAGTCTTGCTGCTCAGAGTAGGGTCCATGGACCAGCAAAAATGACAACTAGAGGCTTGTTAAAATGCAGATTCTTTGGCCCCAACCCAGGCCTGAATCTAAACTTAACTAGATCCCCAGGTGACTGATATTAACACTGAAATTTTGAGAATCACTAGTTTCCAACTTGGCTTGAAGTTTATATTGCTGATGAAAATACAGAATTTTTGCATCATCAACTACGCAATAAACAGAATAAGCATTAAAGTGCCTGCCAAAATATACTTTGAGTAAAAACAGAATTTAATCACTTGACAATCAGATCATAAATGTGCTTTAATGCTTTAATGCCACCAGTTTGTGGTCTAAAATAGGCAACAGAATTGTACAATGAAGAAGTATGCTTACCTAACACATAAGCAATAGAATTTGTCACATCAATACCAAAGGTAAAAATAAAAATTAAAAACAGTTAAATTGTAAGTGGTTTCATATTAGAAGGGGCTAAATATTTGACCATTATAACCAGTTGCTAAAAGAATCAGTTTAGGCCAGGATGCGCATTTTGCCCGAGCGTTTTAGTCATTATTAAAATACAGTGGTCCCCCCTTTTTCATGGTTTCAGTTCCCTTGGTTTCAGTTTCCTGCAGTCACCTCAGTCCTAAAATATTAAATGGAAAATTCCAGAAATAAACAATTCCTAACCTTTAAATTGCATACCGTTCTGAGCAGTGTGATGGACTCTGGCACTGTCCTGCCCCATCCTGCCTGGGGCTGGAAATCATCCTTTAAGGTAGCTATCTACCCGGTATACACACCCCACCTTGTCACCTAGTAGCCATTCCGGTGATCAGGTCGACTGTCAAGGGATTGCAGTGTTGTGTTTAAGGAATCCTTATTTTACTTAATGACGGCCTCACAGTGCAAGAGTAGTGATGCTGGTAATTCGGATTAAGCCAAAGAGAAGCCGTAAAGTGCTTCCTTCAAGCGAAAAGGTGAACGCTCTCAACTTAATAAGCAAAGGAAAAAAAAACGTTGCATGCTGAGGTTGTTAAGGTCTGTGGTAAGAACAAAGCTTCCCTCTGTGAAATTGTGAAGAATGAAAAGAAGCTGGTGTTAGTTTTGCTGTCGCACCTCAAACTGCAAAAGTTACGCATACAGTGCACCATCAGTTTATTTAAGATGGAAAGGCATTAAATTTGTGGTTGGAAGACAGGAACAGAAACTTTCTGGCTGATGGCAATCAGGTTCGGTACTATGTGTGGTTTTAGGCATCCACTGGGGATCTTGGAACATATACCCCAAGGATAAGGGAGGACCACTATAGTAAAACCTGTCCAAAATGTCAAACAAGTTTTATGCAGTCCAGTTATAGATAACATCACTAGGCAAAAACATGGTACATAAGATGTAACATTAGATTCTTCTTCTTCTAGTTTTTCTTTCCAGAACACTCATATATGTATACCAATGCCAATGGGTATTGCATGTCTACCAACTGGCATTCGTATACATCTATGAGCTTTCAATATATGCATACCAGGACCAAATCAATCGTTAAATCATCAAATGAATGTAGACTAGATATTAATCAAGCACCTACTATGCACCAGGCATTGAATTCGGCTCTTTTATGTATGTTATCTTACTTACTCCTTTCAAAGCGAGAAAATTACCTCTGTTTTTCCGATGAGGAAAATAAGTCTCAAAGAAATTAGCAACTTATTCAAAGTCACATTGCAGGAAGTGGAGGTACAAGGAATCAGTCGTAGATTTGCTCAATTCCTGAAACTGTGCTCTTTCGATTAGGTGAGCTTTCTCAACAGCTATGGTTTGAAATGAGCTCATGATTTGGTGAACAGCTTCCAAAGTAAATATGAACAGAGAAAAAGACAGTGCCTGGTGGATATTTTCATGAAGATTTTTGCTTTTTACAACAGGTGTATGGAAGCTATGTTGAAAATTAAATTTTTTTAATACATTAAGAAAGTATGTCACTTATACTGTGAAAAATAATGCTTGCTTAATGTCTTCCGTAAATATTATAATTTGATTTATTATAGTAAGTAAAGTGTTAAACATTTTAGAAGATTTAAAGTCTCTATTAGTTTTCTATTTCTCATTTGTTGATTTCTGCTCTAATCTCGATTTCTTTTCTTCTGCTTGCTTTAGTTTTAACTTGCTCTTTTCTTTCTGTTGTCTTAAAGTAGAAGGTTAGTTTATTGCTTTGAGACCTTTCTTCTTTCTTCATAGAAGTATTTACAGCTATCAAATTTCTTCTAAGCCCTACTTTAGCACCATCCCATGTTTTGGTACATTGAGTCTTCATTTTCATTCATCTCAAAATATT
The DNA here is from genome assembly GCF_006542625.1 of Nomascus leucogenys. Classification (NCBI taxonomy): domain Eukaryota; kingdom Metazoa; phylum Chordata; class Mammalia; order Primates; family Hylobatidae; genus Nomascus; species Nomascus leucogenys. Next base: position 75,864,412 of record NC_044401.1, on the reverse strand, counting down.
TTCTGCTTTCTCCTTTGAATCATTGTTCGTTTAGGAGTGTGCTGTTTAATTTCCACATACTTTTGAGCTTCTCATTTTTTCTCTGTAATCGATTTCTAATTTTGTTACACTGTGATCAGCAAATATATTTTGTATTACTTTTATCCTTTTAAATGTATTGAAATTTGTTTTGTGTTCTTGCATCTGGTGCATGCTGGAGAATGTTTCATGTTCACTTCAGAATACTCTGCTGTTTGTGGGGTAACGTGTCCAGTAGATATCTCTTAGTAGTTGGTTTATAGTGTTGGGCACCTTTTCTACTTCCTTGTCAATCTTCTGCCTGGCTGCTCTACCCATTATTGAAAGTAGGGTGCTGAAGTTTCCAATTATTGTTGTTGAATTGTCTATTTCTCCCTCCATTTCTGTCAGTTTTTGCTTCATGTATTTTGGTGTTCTGTTATCAGGTGCATACATGTTTATAATTATCATATCTTCCTTATAAATTGGCTTTTTTATCACTATAAAACACTTCGATGGACTTTATTCTACCAGGAAAGTTAAAGAAGCCAGTCACAAAAGACCACACATCAAAGGACTCCAGTCATAGGAAATGTCTAAAACCAGGAAATCTACAGAGACAGAAAGTAGAGTAGTACAAGTTGGGCATCCCTTATCTGAAAACCCCAAATCCAAAATGCTCCAAAATTCAAAACTTTTTAAATGCTGACATGACACCACCAAGTGGAAAATTCCACACATAAGTATTTAACACAGACTTTATTTCATGTACACAATTAATAAAACTATTGAATAAAATTGCCTTCAGCCTATGTGTATGAGGTGTAAAGATATATCTTTAGACTTGGGTCCTATGCTCAAGATGTCTCACTATGTATATGCAAGCATCCTAAAATCCAAAAAAATCCAAAATCTGAAAGAATTCTAGTCTCAAGCATTTTGGATAGAGATGGAGTGGGGAGATGGGAGTGTGGTTAGCTAAAAAGTATAGATTCTTTTTCTCAAGTGATAATAATATCCTAAAATTGACTGAAATGATGATTATACATATCTGTGGATATACCAAAGAATCATTAAATCATACAGTTTAAATGGGTGAATAATACGTATGAGACTTATACTTCAATAAAGCTGTTTAAAAAAGAAAAACTATACCACTAAGTTTGTGAAAAGTAAATAATCCTTAATGTTTTCTGTAAATATCATGATTTTATTTATTGGATTTACTTAGAGAAGAGTACTGCAGTGAGAACAACACTCAGGAAATGTTGCATGGAATTCTTTTCTTTTTGACCACTAAGGGGAAAAACAAATGTACTCTCAGAATCATCAGAGAGGACTTGGGCACAAGAAAACCTGCAGATGAATCAAGGCCATAATTGGAAACAAAGTATACTTATAAATAAAATGAAAGAAATGAAGGCATTAATCAGAAAAAGGCTACAATTTCTACCAGCAAACAACTCATGTAATTGTAATATTTCTGGAGGATATTTCACCCACAAGTAATCTATGTATCAAAGAAATAATTCAGCATACTTTAGGTGGCATGAAAATGTAAAACCCAAATTATTTCTTCAGGATCAAAAGCAATGTCTTCTAAAACAGAATGCTCCTCAGTCTTTTATCAATCTGATCTTTTTCTCCTAATGAGTTAGAATCATATTTATTCACCTAATTAGTCCAACTAATTTCTATCACATTAACCATTTTAGCAAGGAACTTTGAATTTCTCATTAAAAATAGCATTAAAAATAGACACTATATCTTATATACCCACTCAACTCTCTTGCTTCTGAATAGAATTGTAATAACAGAATAGTTTTCACCAACGGAGTACACAGTGTTAGGATAAACAGAAAGTGATCCACATTCCTCTTTTGTGAGCTTTTAGTATAATGCTAAAGGAGGAATAAAGGCTAGTGTTTCAGGAATTTGCAAAGTCACTTTGCTTACAGTTTAATCAGAATGGGCTACATAATAAAATTTCACTGTCCTGGAAAGCACTGTAAAAATGTGTATTCTTGCTCTTCTTTTTTTCCTCGTACATAGTTTTACATTTATGATTAATTTTTTTTTTTTTTTTTTGAGACGGAGTCTCGCTCTGTCACCCAGGCTGGAGTGCAGTGGCGCAATCTCGGCTCACTGCAAGCTCCGCCTCCCGGGTTCACGCCATTCTCCTGCCTCAGCCTCTCCGAGTAGCTGGGACTACAGGCGCCCGCCACCACGCCCGGCTAATTTTTTTTGTATTTTTAGTAGAGACGGGGTTTCACCATGGTCTCGATCTCCTGACCTCGTGATCCGCCCGCCTCGGCCTCCCAAAGTGCTGGGATTACAAGCTTGAGCCACCGCGCCCGGCCATGATTAATTTTTAATCATAGATTAAGATTATTTATATACCATATAATTTTCAAAGTATAAAGTTTGGTGGTTTTCAGGATATTCACAGAGTTCCACAATCATGGCCACCATTTAACTTTAGAATATTTTCATAATCCGAAGGAGAAATCCCATTAGCAGCCATTCCATTCTCCCCTTTCCTCAGCCCCTGGCAATCACTAACCTATATTGTTGTATTTATGAATTTGCCTATTCTGACAATGTCATGTAAGTAGTCATACAATATGTGGCCTTCTGTGACTGGCTTCTTTCACTTAGCACAATGTTTTCAAGGTTCGTCTATGTTGTAGCATGCATCTGTATTCCATTACTTGTTACTGTTAAATATTCTATTATATGGATATACCACATAATGTTTATCCATTCATCAGTTGGTGGACATTTGGGTGGACATTCAACCCAACTGAATAAGAACATCGCTGCTATGAACATTCATATACAAGGTTTTGGGTGAATATATTTTTGTTCTTCTTGTGTATATATACAGCAGTAGAGTTGCTAGGTCATACAGTAACTCTATGTATAACATTTTGAGGAGCTGCCAAATTGTTTTCCAAAGTGGTTTCACCATTTTCTTGCTTCTTCTTGAAGTTCAAATAAGGCACTTCGAAACAGGACATCATTTTTTCATGTTTCTTCTTCTTTGAGGGTTCCTCAAAAATTAATCATGTTTACTTAATTAAATAGCTTATGAAGAACCTGGCTTAGCTCACATCCTAAAATAGCATATTGATGCCTCCAAGTAGTAAATGCATGTTTGCATTAGAAGAAAGGTGTAATACTTAGCAATCTGAATCCTCATATATGCATCTAAATAAATTTAGACACGTTTAGAAAAGCTCTAAGTGGCAACTGTACGTTTCCTATCGCCACATCATAGGTATTACAGTTCTAACATTTTATTACAAGGACATAAGTTAATATTGGCTTTTGCAACTACTTTGGCGTCGATGCTCACAAAAGGGAAGTAGTCACGCTTACACTGCCACAAACAGCCAATGTTTGAAAAACTCGTGCAATGAAGGGAGGGAGGCCTGATTTAAGTCCTATTTGACCTTGGGCAAATAACTGACTTCTGCTCACCCTCCGTCCTCCCACTTACAATGTGGAGTAAGAACAGTACCTATTTCATAGAGTGGCTTTGAGGAATAATTGGAGATCATGCATGCAAAGTGCTAGCACAGTGCCTAGTGCATACGAATAAATATCGTTATCATGTTTTTCTATTTTTTTGCCAGTCATAAAGTTATAAAGTGAGTTGGAACTAAAAGGAACCATTTAAGGTAGAGTGACTAAGTGTGCTTAAAAACAATTTTCTGGCTTACAGTAACAATTTCAAAGCCATGAGCTGTATACTCCTAGTGGGGCAAATCAGCACAGAGTGTGCCTGATTGCATTTCTGGCACCCAACTTTTTAATACTGTGAAAAGAGGAGGAACTACAAAACCAGAAGTGCTGAGAGCTGGTCTTCACCCTACTATCCCATATGAAGGATCTTTTCTGAGTCACTTCTCTGGGCCTCAGTTTCCTGACCTTTAAGTGGGCGTATAAATACTTGCTTCCATCTTACGGCTATTTTGTGAATTAAATAGGAAAGCATATAGAGAATTTCTTATAAATTGTTAGTTAAATTTTTAAAAAATTCACTCCTGGAACATCGATTTTGTGCCAAGTACTGGGCTAGATAAGTTGAAATAAACAACAGCAATGACAAAACAAGAACAAAACGTGGGTCCAATCTTTTAAAAAAAGGATTATAAAAATTTAAGATAGTATCCTTATTTTAAGAAACCTCACAGCAGAAAACTTTAACATCTGCTGATTTATTGGTAAAAATGTTTTAAATGAGCTTCATTTCACATTGCAATACAATGAAATGCACAGTATGTTACCAAATAACTGGGATTATTTCAACAAATAGCAGCCAGGCCTCGTTATTCAGTGGTTACTCACTGAAGTGTTTCCCACCAAATGGGGTTGGGCCGAGGAGATCTGAATGTTAACATTAACAGTTGGGAAGTTAATTATTGCTCTCTATTTTGTAAGGTTTATCAAAATTTAACTGAATTTCCTCAAGGCGCTGGGCTACCTTGTGACTTCACAGAGCACAGGACCAAAGGGAGGATTCAGGAGCAAGGCGAGACCCTTTTCTGCTCCACCCAAGCTTGACAGAGAGAAGGAAGTCTGCACAGGAATCATCTGTGGTTTTCCACTTGGATTCGGAGCCAGGCCAACCCTGGTTCCCATTCCTCCCCTAAAGCTACTCTAGTTGCCCTTTCTTGTGTCATTTCCTGCTTTAAAGCCTCAGTTTCTTCATCTGTAAAATGATGGTAGTAACAGCATACTGCAAAGAGTAACTGTGGAGATTAAAAGAGATAATACATAAAATGCCCTTTAAAGCAGGGCATGGCACAGAGGACAGGTCCATTACATATTTAACGTAATAATAATTATTAGTGGTATTGTTTTACTTGCAGCACGTAAAACATCCGCTCTTTATAAATTAGTATATTGACATTCTCAAACGGAACAATTTTGTTTTAGAAAGAATCTTTGATGGGGTGCAGTGGCTCCTCCTGTAATCCCAGAAATTTAGGAGGTGAAGGCAGGAGGAATGCTTGAGGCTAGGAGTTCAAGACCAGCATGTGCAACATAGGGACACCCTGTCTCAACAAAAATCAACCAAACAAACAATAGTGTGAGCTGTTGTTTTTTTTTTGTTTTATTATTTTTTTAAGTGATGTGCCCAGTGTCAAGTAGTGCTACATGCACAGTGCTGACACTAAATAAATACAAAGAGTGGTGGCAGAAGAGATGGTGGCTAAGACTCACTTTGGGCTGGCCTGAACCTTTATAAACAATGTTTCCACGAGAGTGGTTTATGGAACATTAGTCCCATAAGATAGTTCCAAAAACAAATCAATTAACTTTGCAAAAACACTTAACACAGCATGCACATCTGGAACTTTCTCCATGCACATTAGCATTTTAAGAGCCCTGAGAAGTCTTGCAGGAAAGAAACCAGTTTACATGTGTTGAATCACGTGATTGCCAAACTTACGGGATCTTTGCCAAGTTAAGAGGCAAGTGATGGGGACAGCACCGTCACTGGAACTATAACAAGACGCAGGTGGGATGTGTGGATGCGCTTCCCTCTCAGGGAGAGAAGGGCGTGTGTGTGGAAGGCAACAACTGAGAAGCTTCTTGGCTTTTAAGGGGTGGTGGTGGGCAGCGGAAGGTGTCTGAGGGTCCCCTCCCTACCTTCTAAGGGGGTGGGTGCCTCCAGCTACCTGGGGAGTTAAATTTGCTGGCTTGGGCGTGAGAGCTGGGTGCACTACCCCCCAAAGCCCTTCTGTGTCCTTTTCATTCTCCATTCTGTAGCTCCTTCAACTAAGTGTGATAACAGCAATGACTATAGGCTATAATCATACTGGCCAACGTTTGTTCAGTGCTTCTCTCTGTGTCAGGCACTCTCTTAAGCACTTCATATGGATTAACTTGATTATTCCTCAAAGCAACCCGATATGGTAGGAACTATTATCTTCATTTCAGAAGTGAGGAAACTGAGGGACACTTGAAATAACTTGAGAAAATATTTAACGTATTTGAAGTAGTATAAGACGCTGAACATCCCAAGGCCTGTATTTTACTAACAGACTATTTAGGTTTTCTATTCATATCCTGCAAAGTACTCTTTGGGAAATGTTGGTTTCGATTCACTCCATCTCTTAGCAGTAGCGGGAGAGTGACCTTTCTGCCTGGCAGGGTGCCAACCGCCCACAGCCACCCTGTCCTGGCTGCAGCGTGCTTGCCATGGCCGCCTCTCAGGCTGCTTTGTGCCCACGCACGGCTTGGCATCTCCCAGGCTTGCATTCTCCGGTAGAAATAAAATGCAAGCCACAGGTGGAAGTTAGAATTTCTAGTAGCCACATTTTTTTTAAAGTCAAAAGGAACAGATGAAATTAATTTTAATAATAGAGTCTATTGAACCCAATGATGCGAAATATTATTTCAACATGTGACACTACAGCCACATCTCAAGGGCCTCCTGGTGACCGCATAGGACGGGGCATTCTAGGCAGGAAGTGTTTGCAGAGTGGATACGAGAGACAGCGTGTTGTGGGAGATAAGAGTGTGAGCTCAGGAATCAGAGAGACCCGTGTGTAAATCCCAGCTGCTCTGCATTCAATCTGTGTGACCTCTGGTGAGTCACTTCAGCCCTCTGTGCCTCAGTTTCCTCATCTGTGAAAAGGGAATAATGACAGTTCGTGCCTAATAGGGCAGTAGGGAGGGTGAAATGACTTAGTCTACATAAAGCGTCGCAGCAGGGCCCAGTGGGTAGGAAGTACTCTGGAGGCACGGGCTGTGCTGACTCATTACTTAGAATGAGCAGCAGGTTAAGGCTGCTGGAACGAAGTGGCTCCCAGGCCTGCTGCTGAGATCTGCCTGCTATCTGACATTTCACTGCAGCTCGTGGGTGGCCCTGAAGCTGAATGTGGTGCCTGTGGTAGGTCTAGGTATCATTCTCATATCAGAGATTAAAGCGCAGTTGGGCTGGAGCTCTTTAAAAAGGCATCTAAGCAGCTCGTAGGGAGTGTATCTCCCACATTCTTTTGATACACAGGTCTCCTAGTTTACAGGCCCTGAGGACTGGTTTATAAGGCCTGCAACTGAAACCCTTTGCATCACAACGTCCATGTTCCATGACCATGGAAGTGAGTGACCACAGGGGCATGGTGTACTCCAATGACCAGTGAACCTCACTGGTCTTCCTCCCCAGCCACAGGCCACCTTCCCCAATACCCTGGCCCAGCTCAGAAAAGGCTTGATTGGCTTATTTATTTTAAAATCATATTTGGTTGCTGTTACTCAGCTCTCATGGTGACAACTTAATCCCTTAAATGCATTGAAAGCTTTCTATCTTTCTCTATAAGCTTGAGACAACTTCTTGAACAGTCTCACCAGTTCATTCTTCATTATTCCCACACTTAAAGTAAATACAATGGCACTTCCCAAAGCTCATTTGAGTCATACTTTTGAACATCCCTTTTCCAGGCACCATCGGCAGCTTTTCCTTGTGTTACAGCCTGGAAAGAACACAGGACTGGGAAGTAAGAGGCCTGTGTTCAATTTTGCCATTCGTTCTAGCTCCAAGATTAGGAGTCCCTTCGAAGTTCTGGACCTTGATCCTCTTATCCCTAAAGAGAAGGCCTGGAATAGAAGTTCTCTCTAAAGTTTCCTCCAGGATTAAAAATTTATGAATTCTTATATTTTATAAGATAAAAGTGAATAATGATTAAAAATGAAGTCCTGAGTTTCCAAAGGGGCAAAACCCAACAGAGATTCCCTCTGAGCCACTGTCACTGTCAGAAAGGGTATGGATGAAACAGTCAGCAGGGTGGCAGGGTAGAATAAGACAGAATAACTCCAAAAGAGAGAGACCAACACAAAAGGAGTGGACTTTTGCTGATGTTAAATTATATTAAGGGGAGTACAGTCTACACATCTCCATTACTCATTGGGAAAATTTTATTTCAGATCTGCTAAAATAGATAATAGTTTCAAAAAACCACTTCTATTTTCTCTAATCTGACTTGTTACAATGAAATAACATGAAATGTGAGGATTAGGAAACTGGCTTGAAAGAAAAAAAGTATATAATCAAAGATACCGCTGGAAAAGCGTTTAAATTGTCCACAAAGCACAGAATGGAAACTTTCAGGATTTATGGAGTTATATCTTCTATCCCTCTTCAGCAGCAGGGCATGTGGTCATAAGGGCTGAATCTCATGCCATTAATACCAAACTCTTCTACCTCTGTCTCTGTCTCATTGTCCTCTGGCTCTTTCTCTCCTGTCTGCAAGCACATACACACATGCAACATACGTGCAAAACATCACAGTTTCATTCTTACCTGTGCAGAGGTTCTCCTGGACCTGTTTTCACCCATGAGCTAAGACAACACATTCCCATCAAAAAGTACACTGGTTGGACATGGAGAGTTGTGTTTCTGGATAGAGATGAGCAATAAAAATAACACCTGCCTTTTCTCTTGGCCTAGACCATGGCTTTGAATAATAAATCCTAAATAAGCGTCTCCTATTCCATTTTTTGGACAAGCTCTATACTGCGTGCTCCACTATACTTTCTTGCTGTGTAGTTCTGGGACTGTATGAAATCTATGGCGCATGAAGTATTGGCAATAAAATAAAGAAGCTATGTATGAAATAAGCATTTGCAAATTAAGAGACTTTTTGAAAGACAAGCCACAATCTGGGAGACAATATCTGCAAACTATACCTGACAAGGGACTTATATACAGAATGAAGAACTTTCAGACTTCAGTAATAAGAAAACAAATATTCTAAGTTTTAAAAAATGGCTGAAAGATTTGAACAGACACTTCACCAAAGAAGATACATGGATAGCAAATATGCACATGAAGAAATACTCAGTATCATTAGTCTTCAGGTAAATGCAGATGAAAACTACAATGAAATTCCACTAAACACCCATTAGAATAGCTAAACTTCAAAAAACAAAAGCAGAACAACAAAATGTTGACAATACCAACTGCTGGAGAGGATGCAGAAGAACTGGAACTTTCATACCCTGCAGGTGGGGCTACAAAATGGTACAACCACTTTGAAAAATATATTGGCAGTTTCTAATAGAGTGAAACATACATTAACCACATAAGCCAGCAATCTCCTGCCTAGGTATTTACACAAATGCAGCGTAAACTTATATTCACACAAAAATCCGTATGCAAATGTTTATAGTGGCTTTATTTGTAACGGTCAAAAACTGTCACTCAAGTGGGTAATGGTTAAAGAAATGGGGATACATCCATTCAATGGAATACTGCTCACCAATAAAAAAGGATGAATTACTGATACAGGCAACAATGCGGATGAACCTCAAACACACCGTGCTTAGTGATTACTTATATATTCTGCAAAAGGCAAAACTATAGAGACAGAAAACAGGGGTGGGGAGAGGGGCTGATTACAAAGGACACTCAAAAACTGTTCTATAACTTGATTATCATGATGGTTCTACGACTGTATACATTCGCCAAAACCTGCAGAACTATACGCTAGGAAGGGTAAATGTTACAGCATGTAAATTATACATTAATAGAAAAATGGAAGGAAAACACTAGGAAACACGAATGGAAAATAAAGAGATTTGTCAAAAAATAAAAAAAATTAGCAGAAAAATTCTCAAGCCAATCACATTAACTTGAACTTTTTCCACACAGCAACTGCATTTTTAACACTCATTCTAATTCTAATGTCATATAAGAATTGGGAATCAATAAAAAGGAAGACTTGTGCCAACATTTGCCCCACGTTTGACTTTGCTCCTTTTGAAAGCCCACTACTCAGTCACATGCGCATACCACATCAGATCTTGCATTTACCCATGCTCTTTCTGTGATATTCAGATTATTTATTAATGATTTTCAGTTGCACAGAACATCCATGCAGATATCTGGTCCAGAGGTAAAAAGTCAAATGAGAAAACACAGCCATAAATGGCTATAATAAGGACTCTTTTATGATACAATTATCATAAAGAAACCATCTTTGGCAGATACAAAGGTACAAATGTTAAGCCTCAATGCATGATAAAATAGCACTTTATTAACCAAAGTGGGCTTATCCCCTCATATGAAGAAACTCAAGAAACTTTGCCATGTCTTACTTTAAAAAGACAGCCCACTCAAGTGAAAGGTGTGAAGGGTTCTCAGGTTAACACCAAAATCCTCCTGCCTCTGTCAGTTAGATGGCCCTCTTCCAGAGCCTTCTGCTGATTCTGAAGTCCCTTCTAAAGAAAGATGTGCATCTTAGCCAGTTTCAGATGATTCCTATGAAGGTGAACACATTTTTGAGTATTCACCCTTGTAGCACCCCTTTTCTTCAGCAGGGAATGGGTTTCTGAAGCAAAGTGTCAGGAATCCCTAAAATATGATTAGCAAGAAACAGGGAAAGGTCCTGAGATGGCACAGAAGGTGTAAAGCAGGCAGCTCTTCTGGCTGTCTTTGGATCCAGAAGCTTAATTAAAAAGTTGTGGGGGCCAAGCATGGTGGCTCATGCCTATAATCCCAGCATTTTGGGAGGCCACAGCAGATGAACCACTTGAGGCCAGGAGTTTAAGACAAGCCTGGCCAACATGGCAAAACCCTGTCCCTACTAAAAATATGCAAATCAGCTGGGTGTGGTGGTGCACACCTGTAATCTCAGCTACTTGGGAGGCTGAGGCACAAGAATAGCTTGAACCTGGAAGGTGGAGGTTGCAGTGGATCAAGATCGCGCCACTGCACTCCAGCCTGGGCAACAGAGCAAGACTCTCAAAACAACAACAACGAAAAAGGTTTTGGGGAATACTCATATTTCATATGTCAATGAGTCCTAATCTCAGGTACAAACCTAACTTGCCACCTTACATTCCTAATTGCAAACTGGCCCTTCTGGGCTTCAAAACACAGGTGAGGGAGATCCTTTAAGGATAGAAAAGGTAGTTTAATATTTCAGTCCATGTTGGAATGCAGATATGACAGTGGTCTCCTAAGATCGTAATACTAAATTTTTAACTGTACCTTTTCTATGTTTAGATACACAGAAACTTAACATCATGTTATAATTGCCTACAGTATTCAGTACAGTCACACACTGTACAGGTCTGTAGCCTAGGAGCAATGGGCTATGTACCACCTAGCCTTGGTGTGTGGTAGGCTATCCCATCTAGGTGTGTGTCAGTGCACTCTGTGATGTTCACGAAATTACCTAACAAGAATGCATGGGTCACACACACCCTATGCATGACGGCACTGTAAATTGAGGATCTTCCTATTGATAGGAACATCACAATGAGTGCTATCAAGCCACTTCAGACAAGGAGTCAAAAAACCTCCCAAAGATACTACCTTTTCCCTTCAATTAAATCACTCTGAGAAGTGGCTTAATGGCCCAGGGGCTTTGCTCTGGGTACCTGCTCTGGCCTTGGAGGCTGGCCTTGCTTTTCTAATCTTTGCAACTGCAGCCTGACCGGATGATGATAAAGATGGAGCAAAGACTAGGAGCAATGGAAGGGAAAAGGGGCTACATGAAGCAAATCTCAAACTAGAATGAAAATAGCAATTTTAACAATAGCAATCACAGCAACAAAGTAAAAAGTTGCTTAAGAGACAACGATGAGTGGCAATGTGTGGACCTTGTTTAGATCACAATCTAACTGATGATTGTAAAAAGGCATTTTGGGGACAATGAGAAAAATTTTAATATAGGTACTGTGTAGGTGATATCAAGGAATTATTGTTAATTTTGCTGAAACGTTAATTATAATATTACTTGATACATATTACGTATCAAATATTAATAATATTACAGTTACTTAGGAAAAGATCCCCACTTTTCAAAGATTTATCGTGAAATATTTAGAGATGGTATCTTGGGTTTGCTTTAATATACTCAGCATAAAGAAAAATAAGCAAATGTAGAAAAATCTTAGTCATTATTAAGATTCATGGTGTGTATAGTGGTTCATTTTATTATTGTCTCTACCTTTATGTATGCTTGAAGATGTTCATAACAAAATGGTTTTTAAAAACAAAACGATATTTTTTTTAAACATTTAATGAATAAGTGGGAACAAATGAAAGAAGGTACAATTCCTGTATTAGAAGTTTCTTTTTTACTACCTCTTAATGACTTTATTGGACTACTGCATTATTAATACCAAAGTTTTTTTAAAAAAGAAAGAAAGCAGAATTTTTATAAGTACCATTCAGTAGATCAATTTGAAGAAATAAAGAATTAATGTATTTAAAACAGTGATTTTCTAATAATTTACCAAGGATTTTAGAGGTCATTGCTCATATTGACTGTTTATTAGACAGAAAGTCATTGAAGACTATAAAAAAGAGAAAAAAATGTATAAACACTGATGAAGAACAAAAAGGGGAAAATGAAAGGAAATCAGGCTCAAACCACAAATCCCAAATGGCAGTAACTGTCTTTAAAAACTCATTATCAGTCTTGAGTTGCAGTGCCAGCTTTTTCCCTTTCTGCACGCTGTGGACAAGTTTGTCCACCTCTCTGAGTTCAGCTTTCTCAATTGTAAGATGAGAATAATCAGAGCATCTTCCTCCCATGAACTGTTCCAGGAGTAAATGAAATAATCATAATGTGCTTCCACATTGCCAAGTACACACTTCCTTAAATGCTGCCTGTTCTTGATCTTTACAAGGCTGAAAGGGTCTAAGAATGCAGAAAGTGTGTAGTGAAAGTGCAGGCAGACAAGTTCCTAGCATAAGTCACTAATTAGCCACCAACCACTCACCTGCTTGGGGCACAGGCAGGATTCTGAAGTCAGCCAAAGCTTTCGTCACTGCCTGGAACCCACAGGCTGCCCCAGAATGCTTTACCGAAAGCCCCCTCAGGGGTCTGCTCCCCAGCTCTGTCTCTCACTCCATTTGGGTACCACTCGAAGGGCAGCTAATCTAATCAGCTAATCTATGCTAAATTATTAATGGGATCCAAGAGGTTAATGTGTAACAAGCGTACACTCCATCAGAGGCCTGCTGGAGACAGACACAAGGCCTCTGTGAGTCATTAGAGTCTTGGTGGGAATTTCAGGCACCAGGCAGCCTTCCTCAAATCAAATCAAATTCCAGACAGGCATTTAAAATTCCTGCCAGCAAAAATAGTTCATATATGAATGCAGTCAAACCAATACCGAGGCCAAAAAATATCCCCTAACTAGACCAGCACATAAGGGCTGAAGAAAATGGTATGTTGATGAACTTTATAACCTTGGGCAAGTAAACATTACGGACTTCTCTGTGTCTCGGTTTTCCAATCTGAAAAATGGAGTTTGCGGTAAGAATTGAAATATGTAATCCATGTAAAGTGCCTGGAACAGAGGCTACCACATAATACATGTTCAGCAAATGTCAACTCTTATTAGTATCATCTAGGGAATGGAAATCAGATGGTAGTCAAAGAAGATGCTCCAAAAACTGAAGTCAAAAAGGGGTTTGTAGGCCAGGCATGATGCTCAGTCCTGTAATCCCAGAGAGATCCTGTCTCTGCAATTTTTTTTTTGTTTAATTAGCCAGGTATGGTGGCATATGTCTTTAGTTTTAGCTACTTGAGAGGCTGAGGTGTAAGGATCTCTTGAGTCCTGGAATTGAAGGCTATAGTAAGCTATGATCGCGCCACTGCACTCCAGTCTGGGCAACAGAGTGAGATTCTGTCTCAAAAAACCAAACAAACCAAAAAAGGGGTTTCTAGATAGCAGTTTCCATTTGTGTTTTCAATGCAGTTTGGCCCACAGTATAGCACATTGGAAACAGATTGGGTTAAGGCTCAGACTCTCTTCTTCCTGGCTGTGTGTCTTTTTGGACAAGTTTCTCAACCTCTTTGAGCTAATTTTCTCAACTGTAAAATAGGGGTAATAATACCTACCCTACAATGCTGACGAATGTATTACATATGATAATGTGTGTAAAGTGTGTAGCATAGTGATCCCATATGCACATAAGAGCCTAACAGATGATGGCTTTAATTATCATCTTATGTTTTCCAGCCTTTGTAACTGCAGCCTGGAAATCCCAATCAGGAAGTGATGGTACCTTCTAATGGGATTGATAAACAGAGTCTCCAGTGCCTAATGGAGATTAAATCTTAATAATACCAGGGTCAGTCCAACAGGCACAAGGCAATTTAGCTGGGTTGAATGGGAGATTCAACTTTAACCAGCCACAGATGTCCCAAAGAAGTAGACACAAGGCAGGATTTTTATCTGTCTGATTATTGAGACTGCCTCATTCCAAGAAAATAAAGGACTGATAATCTCCACTTCTAAGGTCCTAAGATCCTAAGAGACCAAAATGTGGCTTGGCTATTGGTCTCCAGTGACAAGTTCAATAGGTCTAGCAAAATAAATCCATGCCACTATCCCCATTTCATTTTATCTGTATTTTCTGATTATGAAACTATTAAAGAAACATGGCAAAGGAGTCACAAAATATAAGAATATAAAATTTCGAAAGTAAAGACTGCCTATGTTCCTAGTAACCATAAATAATCACTGTTAATATTTTCATGCCTTTACTGCAGATATTCTGTTTACACACATGTACCCAAATAGAGTTTATCATTAAAAAAAAAAAAATCCTACCAAACATACTAGTTTATCACCTGCTTGTTCACTGAATATATATTTCTGTGTTTCGTAACATAAATTCAGGCCATCATTTTTAACAGCTGCATAGGAATCCATTATATGCCTGCCCCATAATGTATTGATCTATCTTCCTCCCAAAGGGCACTTAGGCTGTTTCCAGTCTTTTGCTATAATAAACAACACTGTACTGGTTCTCATTCATGAACACCTTTACACAATTGTCCGATTATTTCCTTAGGCACAACATTGATGGGTCACAGAGGAGACAGTTCTTAAATGCCTTAAGAAACAAAAATCACCTGGCGTTGCTGAGATGGGAAGGGGAAGGTGAGGGAGAAGTTCGAGTTAGAGAAAAACACTTGTCTTCCAGGCCCAGGCAAACAAAACAGCCTTCTTCCCTGCCTTTCTCTCACCCACCTACCAGGAAGCACTGATAAGAACCACTAAATCCTCTTGTGCAAAATTCAGGGTCAAATAGAGAGTGTCTGTGAAACAGAACTTGGGATTTCATCCGGAAACAAGCAATGGGAAGGATCCGCAGGAAGTGGCTTATAAAAGCAAGCCACTCTCCAAAGGGCTCCAATAGGTCTTTTGCTTGTCCCCCTGCTGTGTGGGGCTAGCAGGCAGTGAGCACAGTGAATTTTACTGAGGACCCAGTATGTAAAGGACACTGCAGTCACAAGGGCATGCCACAGGGAGAGAAGACACCCCACTTCCCATGGTGAACCCTAAAGAACTCACAAATAGGATGAAAAGACAAAGAAATGCAGAGACTCTCAAATGGCCCAAATGTATACGCATAGACATAACCAGTGATGACAAAACAGAGACAATCAGGAAGGGCAGCCACTGGGCCAAGAGAAACTTGCAAGAAGGAAAATGTTTAAATGTTGCATTGGGTACAGAGGAAACAAGGGGACAGAAAGCACCCTCAGCCTTGCTACTAGCTGGCAGGGTGACCATGGGCAAGTCCCCAAAACCCTTCATGATTACTCAGAAGCACTAGGCTATTAGCTTTGAATTTTAGTATTTTGAGTTGTCCTTTTCTCATTGTGGTGTTTTGTTTTCTACTTTCATGAACCTTAAAAAAAACCTATCATTCTGTGATTGTCTATCACATGCTAAATAAACAGTGTCCTGGGAGCTTTCATTATTTCATACTCATTTAGCCCTAACTTCAATCTTGAAAGGTACATGTTATTCTTACTTTATATTCTAAAGCGTGCTTGAAGTCATACAACTCAGCAGGAATACGGACAGTTCCTGGCTCCTGGTTTTCTCCTCCTGGTACAGGGGAGTTGCTCAATAAAGACTTGATGGCTAACTGAATAAATGCACGCATGAATGAAGAAACGGAGCTGTAGACTCTTCTAAACCCATAAAGTTTTTATTGCAGTAGACTCCTATGCTTCCCTTTTTAACATAAGTTATCTCAGAATCCTTTTTTGAAAATTAGGCATACTCAAGAGTCAGAAATGACCAAGACATAGTCCATCTGCATGTGAAAGTGTCACAGCCATTGTGTCTTGCCCTGCTCCTACTCCCACGATCCGGTAACTAAAAGGTTACACCGAGCTCAGCAGGAGACCTCTCTCCCAAGGCTAGGGAAAGTTCCAATGAGTTGGTGTTGAATATATAGGATATCACTCCTGGGAGGAAGCATCTTAACATGCTGCAACTTCAGTTTCCTTATCTGCACAGAATTAGATTGTTGGCCTAGACCCGACTGCTAAGGACTCCTCCAGTTCCAATATCCTATCATCCTATGAGAAGAGGAGACATGGAGAGCACTGATGTAGAAAGTCATGTCCACAGCAGTGCCAACAGCAAGTGACAGATAATGACTACTGCCTTAAACCCAACTTTAGCAGTGACTCTCAAATTTAGCTAAACATCTGAATTACTCGGAGCACTATTAAAACCACTGATTCTTGCTTCATCACATTTGCCTGGAAGAGGGGTTTGTTTTGTTTTGTTTTGTTTTGTTTTAAAGAATCTGCATTTGTATGAGGCTCTCAGGGTACTTCTAAAGGTTATTTTTGGTTACCGACCACTGCTCTTGATGGGGGGTTGGGAGGGAAGATGAATCACTGAATCTGAATGGATTGCTACTGCTAGGCAGCCCCTTTTCTCTCTGGCAAGAGGGACTACTCCCACCTCAACCTACTTTCACTCCCTGTGCAAAGGCTGCCTGGTTCCAGAGGTGTCCTTGACCTGTTGGTCCATTCCTCTGATACCTGCTGGTGAATCGTGCCATATTCTAAACTGTTCTGAGAAGCTGCATCTGAATTCAAAGAAGGGGTACAGAAGTAGCTGGAAGAGAGAGACCAGAGTGTCACAGCCCAGCAGCAATCTTTGGAAGAGCTGATCAAAACTGCTGGGCTCCTGGTTCATCACATGGGATGAAGGAACGGCACACCATATTGGTCAGGAGCAAGCAAACACTAGGAGGAAAACTAAAAGTACTGGCATTGGTGATTTGGAAGGTGGTAATTAAAGGCCCCAACCTTAATAACGACTGGAACCCAAATAGACTTTTATTTTATTTTTTTAACTAAGGCATCTTCATTGTCTTCGAGCTTGACATTTTTAAGATTCACTCTTCTTTGTGTTTTCAACAGGCTTTGACAATGACATTTCCTCCAGCCCAGGAAATCAAATGTGCATTAACTTGCATAATTAATATTTTAAAATGAACCTTGAAGATTTTTTTGAATCACAGTACTAATTAAGACTTTCTCTTTCTGCCCCCTCTCTCTTTTGCACACAGACTCCTGCACAGAGAAAATGGGTCACGGAATAAGACAGAGAAACATGGGTCATCATTGTGGACTAGCTATGAGATCTTGGGCAAAGTACTTCATCTCTGTAAATCTCAGCTCCTTTTCCAGTTATTATACAACGGAGTTAGGAATGGTAACTACCTCATAGGTTTGTGATAAGGATTAAACAAGGCGGTGCAGGTACAGTGCTTTGCATAATGCATGTACAGAATAAAACAATAATAAATAGTCATTTTAAAAAATGTTGACCTGTAGCCACTTTAGGGGAGAAGAATACCATGAAGTGTCATTGGTCAATAAATTCATCAGTGAAAAAAATATTTCAGTGTCTTCTGAATAATATACTAATAAGATGGAAGGAGGGGAATTGCAAATTTCATTTCTGTATGTTGTGTATACATTTCATGTTATGTTTACATTTATACACATGTCTAAAATGTGTACTTGCTAATACAGATTTGGGAAGTCAAGAAGTTTAGGTCAGTGGTCTTAATAGCACGGTCAAAACTGTGATAAATGTCCTGTCCATTAAACTTGCTGGTGGCTGGCAGTCTTGACTCTATACCTGCTGCTGAAACTATTGTTTTTGATGTATCTAAGTATACTTGCCCCTCTACTCCTCATATCCCTTGGCTCTTTAGAGTCTCACAGAGTGCTTCAGTTATATTCCACCTTGTTATGATGGGATGGGATAAAGCCAAAAGACCTACAATGTTACACCCTTAAATTTGGCTACTTGTAGGTTATAAATGGTCAATGTTATCTTTTATTAAAGGATTCACTTTAGAAATAATAATTCCAGGAGAGAATAGGACACCACACGCTATCCCAGTGAACAATCTGGTACAGGTGTAAGATGAAGTAAGTGATCCTCTGGGGAGCATTTGAGGAAACTCCCTGGTGGTCTTGAATTTAGGCCTTGTTTGGAGATACCAGAAAGACCCTCAGATGCTATTTAATTTGGAGAAGCAATTTTAAAAATAAAGAATAGAAAGAAAGATAAAGTTTTAGAGACAGGAAGTCCAAGAATTTTTTTTAAGTATTTTCACGAACATCCTAAGATGCAGGACCAAATTGAGGAATTATTTCATAGGATAACCTATCATCAGGCAGAAAGTAACCAGGCTTCTGAGGCAGTGAAGCGTTGCTACGAGACTGCAGATGGAGAAACACAGACAGAAGCTTTCCACGGTGCCCAGAAGCCCAGAATGACATATCCCTGACAATGGCCAAACATGTCAGCACAAAACCTCAAAGAATCTGGCCAGGATGGAAGGAGACTAGCAGTGGTCACATAGAATTTGACTGGTTGATTGGTACCTCACAGCGTAATGTACAGGTACCTTCCTACAGTTCCTTAAGTCACAGAACGTGAGCAAACCTGAAGCTTATAGGAAACATTCAACAAACACATATATGTTTTCGTGACTTCCATTTATAAGACATTTCTGTAACCCAACATGGTGAAACAAACAAACAAAAAACACCCAAATGAACAGAAGATGCCAAAAAAATACAAGCATTTGGTGACTGAGGGTGCTACTATCATGACCTGAATATTACTCAAGGTTAAGCCTAAAAATCAGCAACTTCAACAGAAAAGGCGGCTTTGCCCATAGAGGGCATGGAGTCACTGCTTTGAGTTCAAATCTTGACTTTATAACTTCTTAGCTGTGCACCTTAGACAAGGTACTAAACCTCTCCTTAGTCTCCACATCTGTACAGTGGGGTATGTATCCCTACCTCATTTGAGGACTGAATAAACAATAATGCATACGGTTGCACTTTGTAGACTGAAAGAGAGCTACATCTCTGTAGTATAGCAATTTACCCATCTCAAAGAGCTGAGCTCTCCGCTTAAGCAAGAAGCAAATACCTGAGGTGTCACATGCATGCCTTCCTGTTGAGGGCTCTCTCTGGGGGGCGCTGCGCCTATAAATGATGTGGGGTTTGTTTTGTTCCTCTTCATCTTCTTGTTCATCCATGGACTGTAGTGGTTCAATAAAATAATCCCCATCATGAGACCGGAATGTGCCCAGCTGCAAATGAAGAGAGAAGGGAGGTTGATTTAACATAACTCAGTCATTGGGAGGAAAAAAACCAAAAGAACATTTTCAAGTAGAGATGGTGTCATTTTACCCAATCTCTTTTTCAGGAGGGTTGTTTCAACTGAAAATGCTGCAACATATGCGGAGAAGTGGTTTATTTCTACTCTCTGTCGTATCAGTATATTTTCTAAAAATTATTTGTTATTTACTATTCTTATTATTTTAGAGATAAGGTCTCGCTCTCTCACCCAGCCTTGAACTCCTGGTCTCAAGCAAACCCCCCGACTCAGCCTCCTGAGTAGCTGGGATTATAGGTGCATGCCATCATGCCCAGCTAAATTTTTTACTTTTTGTAGAGAAGGGGTCTCCATATGTTGCCCAGGCTGGTCTTGAACTCCTGGCTCAGCCTCCCAAAGTGTCATATCAGTAACTTATTCTTGATTTGACTCCAGTTGATTGTACCTGCTATCCAAATCTGTCTCTAAGAAGTACTTCCTTAGAGCTCAAGTTCCAATCATTCCTACAGGCTGTCGAAAGAGTCTTGGAAACTTAGAAAGCCTGGAAACTTAGGGACAAGTATGCACTCCAGCAGCAAAAGCTGGCCTACTGAAGTCTTCCCATTGATTCAAATTCAAGAAGCATATGTTGGTCACAATGCATTCAAGGTGTTACCACCTGTAACGCTGGCACATGATCCTCTCACCAACCCTTTCCTTTGCAAAATAGGGGAGAGATGTCCTGCAAGGCTTTGAAGCCAGATTGCCCTAGGTTCCAATTTCAGCACCACCACCTACCCATTCACCTTGGGCAAGTTCCTTAACCACTCCGAGCTTAAGCTTCCTTTGTTTGTCAGCTGGGGATAAAGATACTGAATGTAAAGAGTCACTGTGTAGATTAAATGAGATGATAATTAAGTGCTTATCAAAATCAAAGGCTCAGACCTTATGAACGGTTTTTGGTGTTGCCGGTGTTAGCCTCTAACCATTAGGGTAAAATTTGCTCTTACTAATCATTCTAAGCACCTTGCAAGTCATTTTTGCTCCTTTTCACCCCCCATACCCAAGTTTTTACAAATGATAAATGATACCTCAAGATTGAACCACCCAAACTAAAAATTACGAGAACACTGAAAAATTCCCCATGCCAAGTTGCTGAGTGGTGTTTGAGAGGAGAAATCAAGCTCCACTCTTCTCCTCCACTTTCCCATTTCCCATGCTGGAAAAAAAATCTGATGCCTTGCATCCTTCCATTGACACAGGAGAAGTGACTCCCTGAACATCAGCAGCTGCATCCGCATCAGCATCCTCCAGGAGCTTATTAGAAACTCAGATAATTGTGCTCCACCCCAATCTGATCTATTGAATCAAAATCTCCAGGGGTAGGGCCCAAGAATTGAAATGTTAATGAGCTCCCAGGGTATTCTTCCGCATGATAAAGTATGAGCAGCACCAGGCTAAGACATTGGGTCCCCAAAACAGCTAGCTTCAAAATCGCCTGGGAAGGTTTTCTGTTTTTGTTTTTAAATTAGATTTGGGGCATTACCCCCTACTCACAGATTCAGAATTTCTAGGGATGGATCTAGAATGTTTCTGTTTTTTGTTTTAAAAGCTCTCCACATGATTTATGAGCCCCTGGTTTAAGAAAAGGGCAGCTCAGGTGTGGTCAGACTAAGAGACAGAGTAGCTAATTGCCAGAGAAGCAGTGATTTAATAAATTTATTCTCTGCCTGTGTTCAATACACAACTCTGGTGTTCTCTGAGCACAAATCAGAGAGCATATCACAACACATGAAGCCTATCAGACACATGAGTCCTGGGAAAGAGCCAGGGAGCTCAGCTGGTGATGATTTGCCACCTTTGATTGGTGAATGGGGAAACCAAGACACAGAAAGAGGAAGTGATTGGGCCCAAATTCCCCTTCAATTGTACAGAAGCAGCTGGACAGCACCGAGTCTAACCTGATTTTAGTCCTGTGCCTTTTTATAAAAGAACCCTGAGGTTCTCTTCAGGAGAACAGGATCAGTCTCTGGTCTATGGTTAAGCGCATGGATCAGAAAGACCCGGTTGAAATCCCAACCCTGCCACTTACCAGCTGTGAGATCTTGAGCAAGTCTCCAGCTCTCAAAGTCTCAGATTTTTTTTTGTCAGTAAAATGTGTTGTTTTGAGGATTGGGTTCTTGGAGGATTTGGATGAGATAATACATATGGAAACTACTTATAATAGTGCCAGGCAGACATTAATAGTAAGAGCTCAATAAATCATATCAATATGATGCCAAAATTAATTGTGCTGTTGATTCACAAAGGTGGGCCTAAGAGTTATCTTTTCTTGGTTAAGGTGACTATTTATTCAAACATATATACTAAGTATGTACAACACACAAAGCTCCAATATAGGAGAAAAATAAGTTGATGCTGACCCTGTTGCCAAGGGGAAAAGGATAGAACATACATACCAAGAACCTTGATACAAGGGAGAACGTACTAAGCTTCATAAGAGAGACTCTCAGAAGTGTCTATGAAGGGGTAGGGGAAGAGATGACATCAACATGGGAAACTATGAAAAGGTCTTCTGGGAAAGAAGAGATGTAAATTATATACAGCTCCAAAGAAGGGTAGGATTTGAGCATGTGGAGATGAGTGACAAGACCAAGTTCAAAGGCACAAAGGCAATGAAGACTAGGATTGAGGGTGGGGTGCAGAGAAAGCAGTGTAAAACCCATGGCCTGAAATGCAGGATTTGTGGAGGAAAGATTGGGAGCTGAGACTGGACATGTGGATGTGAGTGAGTGCACTGTAAATAGTCTTAAATGCCAAATGGAGTTAGCGATCGAGGAGAAAGACTGGAGAAGAAGCCCAGTGTAATATTTCTTAGACATCAGTCCTAAGGAGAGAGGGGGAGAAAAGTGAAGGGGGATAGATTTAGGGTAAAGATGTTCAGGAGAGGTGGGCGACCCATCTCAGATGAAATTCAGAAAAACCGACAACTAACTAGGGGTGGCAGGATGGCACGGCCCACTCCAAAATCTGGTAGACTCTGGTAGACTCTTCCAGATTTCCCGGAAGACTCCTAGGCGAAGAACTAGCAACATCATGATGCCACTGCTGCAGAAGTGGTAAGGGGAAGTCTTGGGAGGAGATAACTTCCAGAAGGAAGACAAAGGGGCAGGGGTTTGGGAGCTAGATTAATGGCTGAAGATACGAAGAGCCAGAACACATATCTTTAAGATGTATTAGGGCCCTTTTCCCCAAAAGAGGCAGACTGCGAATTAAACGCAATATAAATGAGGTTATCACAGCCCAAGTAGTCGTTTCTGAAGCCCTAGTCCTCAGTTCCCAAAGAAACCACGTGCGCATTACCACCTAAAACTGCCAATGAAAATGAAGGTCCTGCGCAGTAAAATATTTATACAACTGCTGGGGCCACTAGGCTTCAGCGGGTGTGGAGGCGGGGAGAGAGGAGGAGTAAAGACTGTTTACAAACTTGACGTACACACGCAGTCCTATCCCTACGGTCCTGGAATTTGGGGTTACTATCTTGGAATCTGGGGGCACTCCAGACTCTCGGCTCAGACGGCTGACTTCTGCCTACCCGAGCCTTAACCTTTCAAAGACCCGAAGGATTCCAGAGCGCTTGCCCTAGGTCCTGGGGCAGCGATGACTCACTGCAGCACCCCCTCCCACTTCGCCAAGCTGCCGTCTCCGCCCACCCCCAAACAATCTCGACAGCGCATTTCGGGAGCCACGGCTCCTGGCGCTTTGCTGGGGGCTAAAGGGATTTATCCCTTTCCTTGAATCCCAGCAGGCTAGAACTACTCCCTCCCAGGCTTCAGGCTTGCCACGCTCTCCACCCGATCCTTCCATTGAAAGGCAGAGAAGGAAGGATGCGCTTGGGAACTTTAAGACCCACGAACGACAGCGCAATGATGGAGCAGCCCAGTGTCCGGGGGTGAGTATCCAAGGCCCCACTTAGAAAAGGGAGGGAGGGGCTGTGGGTGCTTCGGGAAGAGTAAAGGCATCACCAGGCACAGTGCCTAAGACCCCACTGCGCCTACAGCGCCGTGCGCTGGGAGAGATTGACCCGGGAAAGTTTCTGCGTCACACGCGCGTGGCAGAAACGCACGTCGCTTGGGAAAGTCAAGGACCACCCTTGCTCGGGCCAGAACCGTACCGCAGCGACTCCTTAAATGTCGTGGAGAAGTGGGGGGCAGATGCCTTGTAAGATCCACTGGAGGGCACATGCAGGGGTCGGCAGAGAGTCGGGGAACCAACGTGGATTCCCTGCTAAATGCGTATTTGGCAGCGCAAGGCGGCGGCCTCCCCGCCCTGCCTCAGTCCCTAGGGAAACGTGCGCCGCAGGCTCCCTCTCTCCACTGCCGGGAACCCGTGAGTAGTAGAAACCCCAGAGGAACCGAAATCACGTCCGGACATCCTCTCCAGTCTGTCTCCCACTATCCCGTTTCTCCCCGCCACCCCGCCAGTAGGGTGCAGAGTTGGACTGCGCTGCACCCCCTCTCAGTTCCACCCCAATTCAAAGCGTCCGGAGTAGGCTCCGCCTTCTCCCCCGCCCCCAGAGCCCTCGGCCCACCCTTCCGTTCCTGGGACGGGACCTGCTCCCTGTCAATCCAGTTCAGCCTCAGGGTTCCTGGCGCGTGAATAAAGGCCCTGAGAGAAAGCGGGGACTCTAGATTCCGCACCGCCCTCCACAACACACACTGAAGGAACTCCCAGTGCCTTGGGCAGGGGATCCTCAGCCCCACATCCCCGATGCAAGGCGCACCAATAAGGAGTCTGGTCCGCCCTGCGCTCAGCTGCTCCGCTCCCGGGTGGCCAAGTTTGCTGCCGGGAACCGCAACTCCAGCAACTTTCTCCGAGTTTGGAAACTGACTTCCAGGCCGCCTCGCAGCGTTGGGCAACGCGCCGCTGAACCGAGTCCAAACTCCAGAAAGCTCTGAAACATGCAGAAGCCCCTGGGGGCGGGTGTGTGCGCTCCACGCCAGTGTACGCGCACGCACAGAGCTAGCTACCCAAACCATACGAGTTTCTAGCTGATATTTAACGCCGGAGAGGAGCGGAGCCTCGCCACAGTGAGGGTCTCTAGGCTTAGAGGGCAATTAAGTCTTCCAGAAGCGGGCGAGGAGGCGGAAGGGGAGAGGAGGTGGCGCGCGCCCACTTACCATTCCTGAGCAGAGGCTGATGACGGCCGTGTGCTCGGAGTTGGTATTGACATAGCCTTCGTAGAAACAGTGCTTGAGTTCCGCTTCCTCTTCGGAATAAAACTTGGTCTGGTTCACCCCGGGCGTCCCGAGGAGGGTGACAGTGAACAGTGGAGCGATAAATCCGGCATTGGCGGTGAGATTAAATAGAAACTGCTGGCCGAAGGCGGAGAGGCGGTAATGCGCCTGGGAGGAGGTAGAGGAGGAAGAGGAGGAGGCGAAGGCAGGCCAGGGGTCAGTGGCAGAGTTAATGCTCCGTCGCGTTCTTTTGAAGTGGACGTTCGTGGGAAAGGGTTCTCCGAGAGCGTTCACTCGGATGGGAGACACGATTTCGTATTCGCTCAGGGTCTCTAATAATTTCACTGCGGAGAGAAGCAAAGGTATATGAACCAATAATTCATTTTTCCTTAAGCTTTAATTTAAAACGAAGGTGGGGACTTTGTTCTGACCTTATTTTCCAGCCCATTCGAGTCAATCCCTTCACCCTTAATCAGTGGACAAATATTTGCTGAGCACCTACTATGTGCCAGTAACAGGACCTGTGCTAGGTGCTGAGGATACACTATTCCGGGCCAGACAATTAACAAGTCAAAATAGATATGATTTCAGATATTGATAAATAACCTGAATAAAATAAAACATGACGCTATCTGGTGCCCCCAATTACTAAGTTACTTTAGTTTGCGGCGTGGGAGTGGGGATGGGGATATATCTGGCAACAGCAAGGTAGGGGGGTTGCCTAAATTCGTTTCCATAGTGTCCCTCCTTAGCCATTGGTTGGGGATGACCCAAAGAAGGGAGAGGCTGCAAAGCGGGAGATAATTCTTTCTAGGAAAAGGAGAGAGGCCTCCGCTGCGGGGTGCCCCTGCCCGGGAGAGAGGAGCGGGAGGCGGCGTCGGGGCCGGCGGGGTCCCGGGGGCCGGAGCCTGGTTACCTTGCCTCGGGTGCAGCCTGTCCTTGCGCACGGCCGCCGCGGCGTCTGGGCTCCCCATCTCAGCCAGGTCCCGCACCAGGAGCGTTAGCAGTGTGGCCCAGGATACAAACTGCATGGTGCTTCCCACCCCTCCCTCCGCTGCCCCCACCCCCCTCCCTCCTGCCCTCCTTGGCTGCGGCGGCGACGCGAGGCAGCGGCCGTGGAGAGCGCGCGGAGCCCGGCGCCCGCCGCCAACTTTTGACTTTAGGAGTCGCTGAGGTCTCGCTGCGAGGGTCCCGTCTGCGCTCGGCTGAGCAACGCCGCCGCCTGCCGAGAGCTGAGCCGCTCGGGCCGCAGGAGGAGCCGGAGGAGCAGGAGGAGGAGGAGGACTGGGGCTCGGCTGCTTGGCCGCATAATGCCCAGCGAGCGGGCAGGAGAAGGCGAGGAACTTGCGCTCCGAGGCGCGCCGGGCGCCCTGTGCTGGCCGGGATAGCTGAGCGGCTTCTTGAATGGGGGGCTGGGGGGGCGGAGGCGGGGGGGCCGCGGGTCCACAGCCTCTCAAATGCCCCCGGTGCACGCCTCTAAGAGGAGGAGAGGGGAGGAGAAAGCGAGACGAACGGGGACCGCCTCCTTCCAGACCATGTCCCCTCCTCGGCCGGCCCGTGCGGGACTCGCCGCCGGAGGCCCTGCCGGCTGCGAGAAGCGGAGGCCAGAGGCGTCACCAGCGCCGGGGCAGCTGTTCGTGGTCCCCGCCACCTCGCTGAAGTGGGGTTTTCTGAGATTCCCTGCCCCGGGGAGGGAAAGCAGGGAAAGTTCTCTCCCTTTCCTGGCGCGCGTGCAGCCACTTCCCCTCTCGTCTTTTTCCTCTCCTCTCCTCTCTCTCCTCCCTTCCGAGTCTCTTTTTTCTCCTCCCCCTTGTCTCTCTGCTGCTGTGCCTCTCGGACTCTGTCCCCTCTCCCCATTTTCCCCTGTGATGTCTGTCTTCTCCCCGCCCCACCGTGTCCCTCTGTTTCTCACATTTCTCCTTTTCCTTTCCTTTCTCTTCTGTCCCCATTTCTTGCCACCAGTCCCCTTCTTTTGGTTTCTTACAAGTGAAAGTGGCCCAGCGCAGGAGCGCCTTCCCTTCCTACACTTTTTCACTCGGGTGGAGATTTGGCACCTAAGCTCCGCTCTCGATTTAATCGCCCCAAGTCAAGAGTTTTAGAAATGGGGTTCTTAATCCTGCAGGTCGGAGTGTGTTTCGAATAAGTGGTCTCTTGAAAATTTCGCAAAATATTTAAGCTGTGCTTTCCAACAACCTCTGTCACCATTCATGGAGGGTTCATAGCATTCGCTAGGTCCCCTGCCCAAAAACAGGTTAAGAACAAATTTTGGCAGCGAGAAGGGGCGGGGACTCTGGCGCCCCTCACTATGCGGGGGTTTAGAGATGGGAGGGGAAGGGGGGATGGAGTGTAAAGTAGATCCCTGTGGGAAGCACCAGTCCCTGGAGGGATTTCTCAATCACTTCCGCTTGCTTTCAGCCTGAGAGATGCTTGGAAAGACTAGAAAGACTGAAAGCAGGCGCTTCAAGCTACACCTTCGTGTGTGTGTGTGTGTGTGTGTGTGTGTGTGTGTGTGTGTGTGTGTGTGTGTGAATTGTTCAATCCTGCGTGGTTCAGTGGCGCTTTTTCTTTAACCAGCCCTCAAGAAGATAGAATGTTAATTTCAAGAGGAAAGACATGACAATATCGTTAAAAATATATAAATATATGACTAACAAATATATATTTTCCCAAGTATCCTAGAACGGGGGTTGAGGTTCTGTTGCGTGGTAGGTTGGCACTCAGGACTAGAAATACCAAAGATTGCCAACACCAGGAACCAAATCGCAATATGCTAGCAATGTCAACTACTCTTGAGATACTAACACATATATTTCTTCCGGTGAAGGGTAAAAATGACTTGGCAAGACGAATTTGCTAAATAATTGTTACCCCAAATTGATAATGTTACCATGGTCTTATTACTGGAATTTCATAATGGGTATATAAAATGTAAGGATGGAAAAATTACACCTGTATTGTGCACAATTAGAGATTTTTAGAGAATGGCATTTAAACCTTGAACCTCCAAATTAATTCACTAAAATACGTTTCTTCCAATACACAATCTTTCTTTTTATTATAATAACATTCCCCACAATCACAGTGTCTGGGAGTTGCTGAAAATTTCGTAAGGAACAGAAAAATATCAAGAAATCAATCTATTGGCTGATTCCTGTGGAAAATATTCCAGCACTTCCATTGTAAAATTACTCAAAAATACAGCACTTTCCAGTATTTCCCATTAAATCTTTTTTTCTCTTTCAGTTCAAATCCCTCCTGACAAAGAGAAGTTAACTAATGGTATAGAAATTACGATATGTAGGGACAGAAGCCTCCTTTGTGTACTCTCTCTCCTTTGCTTTCTTTCTAGGACTTTGCTTGAAGAATGAACTTTGTCTACAGTTTTAAAAAGCTGATCCACAAGAGCTGATAGGCCAGAAAAAACACAAAATATCTCTTGGTGACCTCCTGAGGTCACCAAGAGCCTAGGTTTCTGAATTTCCTATCCTTAGTGAGTCTGCTCATCTTTTCTTCAGTGTATTAGCTGGCTTCTGCATTTACATCTGTAAAAAAGTCTTAAAGAATCTTAGGAAAATGTCTTTTAAATCGTGAGACATGAAATGGACAGTTGAGCTAACTAAGCAAGTCAGGCAAAAACCTTAATTACTCTTTGTTTAAATAAGTACCCTTATTCAGTACTTACCATGGAGTAACATATAGCATTTAATTTAATTCTCAAAACAGCTCTTTCAGGAAGTCAGTGTCAGTAATCTCATTTTACCAAGAAGGATACCAAGATCTGAATAAGTGAAATAATTTCACCCCCCTCAATCCAGTAATCGAGAGACAAGATTCAAACTCCGTTTCAGTCGTTCAATCCAAGTTCATAACTATTATCATATGTCATGAATAACTGATTAATCAGAAGCATTGCTAGATTTTTGGAGGGTTGCTTTGCGGGAAAATGGCTAAAATCATTCAGAGAATTGCCTCAAGCTTTTATTCTATGTATAACTTTTCTTTAGCTCTCTCTTATTCTTCTAATGCTAAGTATTTAATGATAATCATGTCAGCGATTTCATTGATATTTCACAGCTTTTCCCTCAGCAGTTAGAAGAGATCTGGCACATAGTAGGTATTCAATAAATACTTATTAAGACTAGGCATGGTGGCTCACGCCTGTAATCCTAGCACTTTGGAAGCCTGAGGTGGCAGGATTGCATGAGGTCAGTTCAGCGGTCCAAACCCAGCCTTGGCAACATAGCAATCCCTTGTCTCTACAAAAAAAGAGAAAAGAAATAATAAAATAAAATAAAATAAAATAAATTGGCCCCTCATAAAAATCTGCTCTGAAAGAAGCAAACCTTTTCAAGGTCACCTGGAGTTAATGGAGGGACAGTTTTTAGCCCGTTTTCTTCTTGGGACTTTACTGGAATTGAATGGTATTGTAGGTTAAGTGGAAGCCTTCATTGGCTGATTCTTTATGAAAATTAGATCTCAGAGGAGTGATGATTGATATTAGTCACTAGGGAGAGATAATCTGGCCAGTGGAAATGACAGTGATGACATCACAATGACTGTGTTTGCCCAATGCCACTGGAAACAGCAGGAAGGAGACTTGAAGCAAAGCCATCAATTTCCACAGAAAGGGGAAACCCACACCCAAATGGTAGGGAGGGCCCAGGAGCCAGAATTCAAGTGAATAGTTTCCTGAGTGGTCAGCAGCGTCAGGTGATTTGGGGAACAGATAAGCCCCTGGTACTTGGTAGCACTGCATTCTGGTGAGTGAATCACCAAACTGGGACCTGGTGCTGGCTGAGCTCTGTGACCTTGGGCCTAAAGAATCTTAGGGAGATGTGTTTTACATCACAAGAAATGAAAAGGACAATTGTGCTAACTAAATAATTTGAGTTCCAATCTTTTGTCTGAATAATAATAATGAGAATCTTTTCTTGAGTACTTACTGTGTTCCAGACCATGTGTACTAGGCCCTCTCTGATCCAGTTTCCTATTTGCAGACTGCAGGGGGTAGAAACTCTGTTGTCTTTGTTTGCCCTGTGAGTGAATGACCTTAGCGTATTTTTTAAAAGTCTTCTAACTACTGACTTCAAGCAACAGGTAGTGTAGAGAAAGTAGTTTGTATCATTATTGATAATAACAGTAGATTCCCTTCATTGAGTTCTTTGTGCTAATTATTCAATCCTCATAGCTATCCTGCCATCTGGGTTTTACCCTCCCCATTTTACTTACGATGAAAATAAGACCCAGCAAAATTAAGTGACTTTGCCCGGCTATGGAGCCAGAATGTGCAGTTGGGATTTACACTGGGGTCCAGTTACCTCCAAAGCTTGTGATCTCCATTAATCAGAGCAGCCTAGTAACATAAAGACTTTCACCTAATTGATCTTCATCATTCAGCATTTGTATTTGGCCTGATGAATACCATCTGTAAGAACATCATTTTTTCTTCTGATGCTAAATCTAAAGTTCTAACTAGCTTTTCTTGACCCTACTCTGAAAGTCGTAGTTCCACTTTGGAGGTGGCTCTGTATAGCTCAGGACCAGCTTATAGCAGTTCTACGAAGGTGATCCCATCTTCAGCCTGTTCACTCACCAGGAGCTCCTTGTTTACTTGTCATTCTAGAAGACCATACTCACATTATTGCTCAGGCTTTAAAACTCCATATGAATCCCACTAATCTTTCCTTTGACTGTATTCTTAGGGCTTCAAATCCTTTTTCTCCTCCCTCTACTATCCTTGAAATGAGAGCTTCACACCTGGGGTTCAACATCATAACTACAAGTGGAATTCAGAAGTGCTAGACTTCTAGCTTTGATCCAAACTACTTCTAAACTGCAGCCAAATTAGCAACACAATGTGTGCAAATACAATTTTATTATTTTCTAAAAGTGCACATTTGATGTAGACAATTGTTAAATATATGGCATCTTTAACTAGGAGGGAATCTGATAACTCTAGGAGTATTTTGAGTCGTGCCAGAGTGCTTTATGCTCCCTGAGTCCAGAATTTTCCCTTTCCTAGTTTGGTTCACACGTGTTGTGTTTTGGCATCCTTTGTTAGTCTTTAAGGTACACAAGGGCAAAGGACAAATCTATTTTCTCCATGGTTACATAGTAGGCACTTCACAAATATGCCTTAAATGAGTGAGCTTACTATTGCCACTAATTTGGTTCTAGTTTTCAGAGCCACGTTTTTTGTTTTTAATTTAGAAAAGCCATTCTTTTACACACACACACAGACACACACACACACACACACACACAACCAGGAATGATTGAAGTAATTTCTGTTTCTTACTGTATTATTATTACTCTTAGGAGGCAAGTCCTGCTTTAATCAGAATCATCATGATTCCTTTTTTCTGCAATGAGACATTTCCAGAGCTAGGCGTTCCCCAGTGGGTACTTCAGGACCATGAGTAACAAGGCACAGGGCCTCCCTTAATTGCTCAGCACAGCAAGTAAGAGTTACACCTATGCTGTGGGCAGTTTTGGTATCCTTTGCATGTGCTAAAGAGAAGGTAATAATGGTTTCCTGCCTCATGGGGATGTTATGAAAATGACTTGATCAATGAAAGTGTTGGCTTAGTGCCTGGCATACAGGAAGTAAGAATGTTCAAATCAGCGGGCTTACGTGAACCCACCCACTAGTCAAGGAAGAGTGGTTCCTGACTCCTGACCCAGAGAGCCAGTAGCAGACTAGCTTTCCTTTCTCAGTTAACCTCCCCACAACCCCACTCCATAACCAATTTATGGACCTTTCTCCCCTAGAAAAGAAAAAAAAACAAAACAGCCATTTGTGTGCAAATGGGTATGTATTTTTTCATACTCATCTTTACTGTTAGCCCTTCATCCCTCTATAAAATGTTTAATGTTTTAAACAGATTTACTCCCTACGGTCTGCTTGGATTAGTAGTTTATATAGATTTAATTTAGCATTTTCTCAAGTACTGGGCTTTTTTTCTGGCAGAATTTTTCAAATAGCCAAAACATATTTTTCCCTCTGAATATTAAAAAAACAACAAAAAAAGATTTTTACACGACAGATAATTTTTACACGTGCAAAAAAGTAATTTTCAAAAGTAAGAACTTCTGCCAGATGGTGCTTAATAAGTCTGTCCTAATGGTATTTATCTTAATGCTTACTTTCAGGAACAGTGGATAATACCATATTCAGTCCCCCTGACAACCCCATGAAACAGCTAATGTCATTAGTCCTACTTTCTGGAGGAAATAAAGGCACAGAGAAGATAAGTAACTTGCCTGAGCTTGCACAGCCAATATGCAGCTGAGTGGGAGTTCAGTGCTAGGCTGTTGGCTTGCAGAGCCTGCCCTCTTAAATTGCTACGTGACACTGACTCTCATATGTATTTATGTTTTATCAAGCTTACCATCGGATAAATTGTCATGCTTAGGGATGTAGTCTTAAAGAGTGGAAATTCAGACATTAGTAGAAATTCAAGTATCAAGACAGTTGGGGACCAGGAGGCCAAAAGGGGGTATGGTTTAGGGAGTCATTCACAGATGTGGGATTCTGGCTATCAGGACAAGTGGAGTTGAGGAGAATGTCTTCCCAGCATCCCAAACCACTCATTCACCTAACAATTAAACTGGCCCTTGGGAGCACTATTCTTCATCATTGGTCTCATTGCCACAACCATTCTCACAAACTCCCATTGCCCTCAGCTCAGCCCAGGTCTTTGTATTGTTCAGGCCGTGCTGTGGGCCCTGCTCTAAAAATAGCATATGGCAAAGAGGGCTGTCCTGTAGTTGCAAAAGTGGTGTAGGATTTAAATTCCCCATGATGAGCTAATTTGGGGGCCCGCTACAAAGATTTTCAGAAAACTTTTCAAAATAATCTCAACTACTGTGACTACCGAACACAATGGCAAGGGGCTGGGAGCAGGAAATAATACCTTCATTATCCAAACTAATGTGCATACGTTTGAAACGTACAAAAATGTAGATGTGTCGCATGTGACAACTCGACCTGGTAATGAGATTTTGGGGCATCAAATCAATGCTAGTTGTAAATAGTGCATTTGCCATGTACTGCCTTTGGATTAATTAGCATCCATAACATAAAATAAGTTGTTTCCTGAAATGTAAACCTAGCAATTAGCGCTTCATCAAGTCCCTATCAGATGTTAGAAAAATAATTGGTTTTGCAGTTGTTTTTTTCCACTCAAAACAGGTCCGACGGTACATATTGGTGGCATTCACAGCAACATAATGGTAATAAACTTCAGCTACTGTTGGACTCTTTGTAAGCGGTGCAGTTACTAAAGTGAGAGTTTGGAAGTATGGTTTTCTTTTAGGCACCCTCACCGTGGTGGTGAGGGTGCCTACATTCTAGTTATAGTCAGTAACACAAATTAACTCATGTAAATATTTTTAATCAGTGTTTCTTACAGCTGATTATTCAGCTCATTAACTCTGATCACAAATCTGGACTTTGGAAAACTTAACATTTTTTCTGTTACCTTTTACAACAAAATGGTGGCTGAGGTAGAGAAATGACTTGTTCTCTGACTGGTGACTTTGGTCCCTGCATCGAGGAGTGGCAGAGGTCTCAAAAAAAAAAAAAAAAAAAAAGAAACCTGACAAAATTCAAGACCCTCTCCTTCACACTGACCAGGTGAAAAGGGAAAGGAACCATCTAGAGACAGTAAATAAATGAAATATTAGGCACTTGTTAAACAAAAAAAAAAAAAAAAAAAAGTGAGAGGAGGGAAGAACCATATGTTTAGCATATAAATATGTCCAAAATGTATTATTCAGCAAGCAAATCTCATAGTATTGTTAGTCTAATTGGGTCCTACTGTAGTAAAAATGAAATAAAATAGCAACAACAAAATCTCAGCCTGTGCTTAAAATATGATATGCAGAGAAAAAAATGTCTAGAAAGGTGGATATACATTCACCTGTCACCAATGGAGTATTCTTACTCTGGAGTAAGAATTTTGGAGATATTTTACACTTTCTACATTTCAGTGGTGCCAATTTTTATATTGTTTGATTATTTTTACAACAAGAATATAGTATATTTTTAATGAGAAAAACTATGTTTTTCTTTGTAAATATACAGATGATATATAAAAAAATATATATGATAGTATCACCACTCTTAGGGAAAACTTTTCTCATAAGTTATATATAGGCCTAGCTTTTTCTGTACTATTCAACATATGTTTCATTATTTGAAAATAACCTTATATATTTTGCCTATATGAGAACAAATACAAGGAAGAGATTTATGATGGTTGAGTCAGGCTTTTAAGGGAAACTTGTGACTTAGAAATACAAGTATTGGATATACAGTAACCCTGGATCTAAGACATGAATGGAGAATAATAGCTGAATAACAGGAAAAAATATATAAGCTTTCCCAGCCCTTGACTAGTAAACAAGAAAGACATTTGTTTATTCATTCAATAGATTATTCAAACACCTACCGCCTGCTATACACTTTGCAGCTAGCAGAGGCGTTCACAGCTAGTGGAGAAGAGAAGCAGAAAATAAGCTAATACATGAACAAGTATATAATTAAATATTGTGCTAAGTATTGTAAAAGAGATGAAAAGAGAGATAGTGTAGATCAGGTGAATAGAGAAAACCTCTTTGAGAAGTGATAAGCAAATTGCAACCTAGAGAATAAGAAGGAGAATAAGAAGGAGCCAGGCCCTAAAAGAATAGCAGGGAAAATATTCCTGGCGGAGAGAACAGCAGGGCCAGGTCTGAGCTAGGAAAGAAGGTGGAGTTTTTCAGAACCCAAGAAGCCCTTGCTCCTAGGGTTCTATGAATGAGGAGGAGATGATTTAGAATGGGGTTGGGATATACTTCAAAATAACTGAACAAGTGGAATTGGAATGTTCCCAACACAAAGAAATGATAAATGTTTGAGGTGATAACTATTCCAATTACCATGATTTAATCATTACAGTGTATGCTTGTCTCAAAACATCACATGTACCCCATAAATATGTACAACTGTTATATATCCATGAAAATTAAAAAAAGTTTTTAAATTTACAAAATAAAGAAACAGACAAAAGAATGGAATTGAGAGAGAGCCAGGAGCCAGCTGATATAGGGCCTTTAAGGTGAGGAATCCGATTTTATTGAGAGTAGAAGCAGTGCCATGGAAATATTTTAGGCACGGGCATGGCAAGATGCCCTTTTTGTTATTTTTAAAAGATCACTCTGGCTGCTGTGTGGAGAACAGTCGAGGAGGCTATTCTGCTATCCAGATGAGAAATTGAAGTGGCTTGAACTTAAAGCGGTGTTCGTTAGTAGGGGTGGCAAGAATTGGATACATGTAAAGTATATTTTAAAGGCAGGATTAACAGGACATGAAGAAGGATGTTATGATGCGGATGAGAGTAAGGGGGTATCAAGAATGAGTTCCAAAATTATATGCAGATATTGCTCTCTCCTATATACAAATAACACCCAGCTAAAGAATATAAGATAATAAAATTTCCATAAACAACAGCAACAAAATCACTGGGAATAGAAATGACAAGAAACCTGCATGGCCTATATGAATTATGATTTACAGCACTAACGAAGACCTCAGAGAAGATGTGAGTAAACTGAAAGACACCATATTCTTAGGATGACTGGATATCACAAAGATGCCTGTTCTTTCTAAGATAGTTTATAAAATGACTAGAAAGAAAAAATACCAATAATTTATTTCTGTTATTTCGTTTTGTTTGAATGAGACTAATTAATCCAAAATTTTATTTGGGAAGATAAACAAAAACATCTCAAAAAACTTTGAAAATGAAGAACAATATGGAAAATCTAGCATTAATGCCAGATATTAATAGAGAATTTAGAGCTACAATAAATTAAATAAATAGGGTGATACTGGATTGTAAATGGACAGAAAACCCAATGGGAGAAAGTAGAAAATCCAGAAAGAGATGTAACTTTGAGAATTTAGTTTCTGATAGAGATGGCTTCTCAAACTGATTGGGAAAGTCTAGGCTACCCAATATACACTGCCAGAAATGACTTGGTAGCCATCTGGTAAAACACACACTCACACAAATAATCATAAAGTTGAATCTATACTTCATGCTTTAAGTACACACTTGATCCATATCAAATGGATCAATAAATAAATGTAAAAAATTAAACCAAAACTGATCTAGAAGGAAATAGGAAGGAATAATTACTTTATATCTGTGGCATAAGGAAGGCCTTCTAATATGACTCAAAATCCACATGCCATAAAAGAAAAAAAAATGAAATATTTACTGCATTATAAAACAAACAAATTCTGCATGATAAGAAACATTATGTCTTGGCCCGTTTTGTGTTGTGATAATAGAATACCACAGACTGGGTAATGTGTAGTGAACGGGAAGTTATTGGCTTATAGTTCTGGAGGCTGGTAAGTCCAATATTAAGGGGCTGGCATCTTGAGAGGGCCTTCTTGCTGTGTCATCACATGGCAGAAGGGCAAGAGAGGGAAAGAGAGAGAGAGAAAGAGAAGGGAGATTAAACTGCTCCCTTTTATAATGAACCCACTCCCTTGATAACAGCATTAATTGATTCTCTCTGTCCTCATGACCTAATCCCCTCTCATTAGGCCCCACCTCCCGGTGCTTTTGAATTACCAATTAAGTTTCCAACATATGCTTTTTGATGGATGCATTCAAACCATAGCACATCATAATCAAAATTGAAAGTTAAATGACAAGCTGAGGAAAAATATTTTGAGCTCATAGCACAAAGAGAGATTTTTCCTTCGATATACAATAAGAACCTACAAGAGATACCAATTGATAGCTCACAAGAAAGGAAATACAAACAGTACAGATTTGTGAAAAGGTGCTCATAAAACTATACCAATGCGAGCTTTTCAGTAATCAGATAGGCAAACTATAAAGTTTGATAAACACAGTCAATTAATTACTGAGGCTTTGGGGGAGCTCTTAGGCATTGTTGACTGAGTAAGTTGATATAACTTCTAAGGAGGCAATTTGACATTTATCAAAACTGCAAAATCATATACCCTTTGACCCAGCAGCCTACATTTTATTTATCAGATATATTTGCACGTGTGGAAAATGGCATGCACAAGCTTCCTCACTGCAGAATCATTTCTAATGTCAAAAACAATGAAAACCTAAACTATAGCAGACTGATTTAACAAATCAAGATATTTGCAGACAATGAAATATAATGCATCTGCAAGAAGAATGTATATATATATATGTAAAAACTGGAGAAAAATAGTATTACCTAATTTTATTTGTGTGTATATTCTAAAGAAACTCTGAAAGAATGCGTAAGAAACTAAGGATAGTGGTTACTGTGTGCGGATGATGGGGAATTGGGAAGATGGGGTATGCATTAATTTGCTAAGGTTGTACATTATGGATTAGTCAGGGTTCTCCAAAGAAACAGAGCCAACAGAATGTATGTGTGTACACACACACACACACACACATACATATACACACTTATATGTGTATGTATGTGTATGTGTGTATATATGATTTATTATAAGCAATTGACTCACATGATTATGAAGGATGGAAAGTCCCTAAACCTGCTGGGTGAATTGGCAAGCTAGAGACTCAGGAGAGCTGATTGTATAGCACCATTTTGGATCCAAAGGCCTGAGATCCAGGAGAGCTAAAGATGTAGTTCCCATCTGAAGGCTGGCAGGCTGGAGACCCAGGAAGAAATGATGTTTCAGTTGAGTCCCAAGGTATAAAAAAGCCAATGTTTCAGTTTGAAAGCTGTCAGGTGGGAATAATTCTCTTACTTGCAGAAGGCTTAGCATTTTTGTTCTATTCAGGCCTCATTAGGTGAGGCTCATCCACATTAAGGAGTGCAATCTGATTTATTCAATCTACTTATTTAAATGTTAATTTCATCCAAAAATATTCTTACAGAAACACCCATGACAATGTTTGAGCAAATATCTGGGCACCCTGTGGCCCATTCAAGTTGACACATTAAAATTAACCATCACAGGCTACCATAACAAAATAAATATCACTGACTAAGTGGCTTAAGCAACAGGAATTTATTTTCTCACAGTTCTGGAGGCCAAGTCTACTATCAAAGTACTGGCAGAGTTGATTTCTTCTGAGGCCTCTCTCTTTGGCTTGCAGACAGCCACCTTTTTGTGTGCCCTCATATGGCCTTTCCTCTCTAGCTCTTCATCTTCTTATAAGGACACTAATATTGGATTCTGGCCCCACTCTTATGATCTAATTTAATCTCATTACCTCCTTAAAGGCCCTATCTCCACGTGCAGTCTTGTTGGGAGTTAGGGGGTTAGAATTTATTCCAATATATGAATTCTGTGGGAAACACAATTCAGTCCATAGCAAGGGATAAGGGTAGGAGGGAGACTGCCATTGTTCACCTTTTTGTATCTTCTTGGTTTTAAACTTCCTAAATGCATTATCTATTTTTAAATATCTTCAAAATGAACTCCAAGTTTCTGCTTCCAGCATCTTGGAGGATGGTGCCATTCACTGGGTTGGAGAAAACTGAGGAAAAAAAAGTTTGATAAGGTGGGAATAGGGTGGAGATACTGGAGAGACACTGCAGTAGAATGTCAGTGAGGCAGTTGGTGTCCGGGAGAGGAGTCTAGGTTGGAGGTGAGAAAAAAAGGAATTTTCTGCATGGTTACAAAGTCAGGGGGAATGCATCAGGTCACCCTAGGCAGTGGTTCTCAAACTTCATTTGGCATGCATCAGAATTTCTGACGGGCTTGTTATAACATAGGTTGTACAGCCCTATCCTCCAGATAGCTGATTCAGTTGGTCTGGAGTAGGGTCCAAGAGTCTGCGATTCTAACAATTCCAAGGGGATATGGATAATGCTGATTAGGGGTCCCACTAGGAGAACCATCAGCCTAGGGCAATGATTGTCCATTCTAGCCGCACATTAATATAACACGGAGAGTCTTGAGGAAAAAAAAAGTGATTATGTGGGATCCATTCCACTGCAGACCAGCTAAGAAAGAACCTCTGGAGACCGGGCCTGGGCACTAGTAATATTCAGAAGCTCTCTCATTAATTCTGATATGCAGCTTGAGCTAAGAGCTTCAGACCTAGGGAAAGCTGCCACAGAAATGAGAGAAGGCCAAGAACAAAGTCTTTAGGATGTCTGCCTTCTAAATGACTAGTAGGCAAAAAAGGAACCAACCAAGAGATTGAGAAGTGGAGAGACATTGTAGATTGAGAAGTGGAGAGACACCCGGGACCTGTACTCTGGTGTCATGGAAGGCAGTCATTAACTCCCACCCATCTACACTGGGTTCTGGTGACACAGACACAAATAAGACCTACGCAGCCTTCAAGAGCTTCCTTAGTGTTAAGGGCCAAGATGCTCTTCTAAAGAAGTGATGGCATAATCAGTCCACTTCTTGATGTGTGTCCTAGAGGGATACTTTCTCATATGCTCAAGGACTCATGTCAAGGATGTTCATAGCAGCATTGCTTGTAAGAGTGAAAATCTGGAGCCTACCTGTCCTCAAAGAATGGCTCATTATATAAAATGGCATGTTCGTATAGTGGAACACTATACAGCAGTTCAAAAGAGTGAACCAGGTAGACATCAACTTTCAAGATCTCAAAAAATATTGTCAATGGGAAAAAAACCAAGCTGCACTAGGATATGTATATCGTTTATAGGAAAAACAATTTACACAAATATGTGTTTGTGTATAAAGATATAAAAAAGGTCTAGAAGGATGTACTCCAAATTCTTATCTGGTGAACGGAAAAGGGGTCAAGTTTGTGGAGGATAGGTAAAAGCATTTTAGATTTTTTGGTAATGCTCTTAAAATTGTTAAGCCTTTAGGATTAATGCACATATTGAACTACCTCAATGTTGACTAATTTAAACTTTTAAACGTTGCTTACAAATGTCAGCAACACCTATCAACTCTAAAGTTAATGTTTGTATACACTAGAATTTTTGACTTTGTGTGGGGTTCTGAAATAATGCAATCTATATCCCCTTCTGATTTCTGGTTTAATTCAAAGTCTTCACTGACCAGAAGGAATGTATCTCCCAATCCTTTTCCTAAACCAAAATAGGGCAAAAACTATAATTAAAAGAAAGAAGAAAAAAATGAAAACATTGCTTAGCCATTACTCTTCTGTGAATCTGTCTGCAAAAAAAAGTGTGTTTAAAATAGCATTTCAAAGATACATACAGACATCATCGTTTCCCCAGAGTCTTGACTGGCAGACATATTACAGTTATTTAGTCAGGGAGCTGCGCTGAATGCAGCTCTGAAAATGTAACCAAGATTTATATGTTGCAGGCCTCCACCTTTATACAGCAGGTAAATGATGCTGGAAGATTCTGTACATAAAGATAAAGAAAGTCACTGAAGCTTACTTTAGTCTGAATATACTTTTGACTTTTTAGAAAGACGAATACCTTGGAGCTACCTGTATTGAGAAACCTCAGTTGTCTCCCTGGAAAGCAATGACTTCTAAATTCTCAAATATTCATTTTCAGAGTGGGAAGACAATCGCCGCATGTGTTAAGTTCTAGATGAGCAAGGACCTTACCTGTATCATTGGCATTGTATCTCCAGTGGCTAGCATAGCACCTGGCATATAGTATCTGCTCAGTAAGTATTTGTGGAATGAATGCAGCCACACAAAAGAAAGAGAAAAATAAAATCATGAATGAATTCTGTAAAATGTTGAGCAAAAGAAATCAAACAGAAAAATACATCCTACATTTTCCGTTTATGTAATGTTATTAAAACAGACAGAATTAATTGATAGTGATAGAAAGTGGTTACTTTGAGGGAGTAGTGTTTGGGAGGGAATAATGGAAGCTAATGGGATGCTGGTCATGTTCTGTTACTTGATTGGAGTGGTGGTTGCATGTATGTGTTCACTTTGTGAAAAGTCATTAAGCTCTACAATTATGATTTGTGCACTTTGCATGTTGTTTTTAAGATTTATTGAACAGAAATCAAATCAACTTTTTCCAGAAAAAGAAAAATCACTGTCAAATAAAAGCAAGTAACTGAGGTTTTGAAATTTTGATCCTTTATGTTGTGGTTGATCTTATCTTTGGAAAATTATTTTCCATCTCTAAACATATTTTCATTTCACATTTCTGAAGATATAAAGTGTGTAACCTCACCTCCAGGGCTTAAAGGCTTAGCTCTCCCTGTTCTGAGGCCTTTGCTCTTTCTTATCAGAATTCAGCTGATGGTAAAACAGCTCTTGGAGGATTGGAGGCAGCTCTGCTATTTGTTTGTTAGCACCCATGCCTTTTCTTGCCCCTAATCTTTTGAAATTTTCAAACACGTAAACAGACAAGAGAGAATAGTGAAAGAAAACCAGAAACTTCAGAACTGTGCAATTTAGGAAAAATATGTGACATTTCCCACCATTTAATACCACCAGACTCACTAAATTTTCTAATGTTTTCTCTTCTGTCTCCTTCTTTCTTTCTCTCCCTCATTCTCTTTTTAATAAAATGAACAAAAACATTTTAAAAGTCCTTGAACCTAGTAACTCAGAAATTTAACATAGACACATGCGCATGTACGCAGGCACACGTGCGTGCGCGCGCACACACACACACACGCACACTTGTCCATGGACAAAGTGATATATTTACAAGGTAATTCACAGCTACAGTGTATGAATGGAAATAGGTTAAAGGCAACCTAAATGCCTTAACCAATGAAAAGGGGACTGGTTAAGTATATGACATTTAACAATAGAAAAGTGTGCTTCTATAAAAAAGAATGAATAAGCTCTCTGTGTTCAAGATCTTTAGATAAGTGGATTATATCTCAGATAAGTGGAAAATATCAGGTTCAGAGCAGTGTGTTTAGACTACGGTACTTATGAGTGCATAAATTATTCTAGGAGGATATACAAGGAACTGAATATTTGTTTGTCCCAGAGGGGGATGGTATACACGGGCATGAGAGACTTTCTCCCGTATACCCAGTGGTTCCTTTGATATTTGAACCATATTACGTATTGTCACATCAAAAATAAAATTTTAAATACATATAAAATAATACTTTGGGCAAGAAACCCCCGATTTTGCCAAGGATGTGGAATGATGGTATAAACTCACAAAGTACTATTGGAAGGGTAAATTCAGACAACATAACAAGAAGGTAGTTTGTCAAAACATGTCAAAAGCTTCCAAATTTTCCTTTTGAATACATATTTCTGGTCCTAAGAATTTATTTTTAAGAATATAAACTTGCAATGAATGTCTGGCTATAATGGAGCACACTGAAGGCCTGGACCACAGAAATATTGGGTAAAAGCTAGACACATAAGGCCGAGGCGGGTGGATCACGAGGTCGAGAGATCAAGACCATCCTGGCCAGCATGGTGAAACCCTGTCCCTACTGAAAATACAAAAATTAGCTGGTTGTGGTGGCACGTGACTGTAGTCCCAGCTACTCAGGAGGCTGAGGCAGGAGAATCGTCTGAACCTGGGAGGCGGAGGTTGCAGTGAGCCGAGATTGCGCCGCTGAACTCCAGCCCGGCGACAGAACGAGACTCAAGTCTCAAAAAAACAAAACAAAACAAAACAAAAACTAGATGTATAAAACAGAGGTTCCACAATGAGAGCACATTGACACAAGGAGGGGAACAACACACACTGGAGCCTGTTGAGAGGACAGTGGTGGAAGGGAGAGTGTCAGGAAAAACAGCTAATGTGTGTGGGGCTTAATGCCTAGGTGATGGGTTGATAAGTGCAGCAAACCACCATGGCACATGTTTACCTAACAAACATGCACATCCTGCACATGTATCCTGGAACTTAAAAAGAAAATTAAATTAAATTTAAAAATTAAAAATTAAAAAACTAAAATAGAGGTTCTGCATAAATTATGGTAAAGCTATATATTAAAAAAGCAATTTTGGAATATTTAATGACAGAAGAAATTATTCATAATATTAAGTGAAAAGTATACAGCATGTACATCCTAATACTATTTGTTGCCAAAAATGCATCTATATAACTTTGTGTAGGTATGCTCACATGTGTACAAAACCAAAATTTAACACTTTTATTCTAGGTAATAGAATGATGGATTTTGTTTTTTAATTTTCATTCTTATATGGATTTCCAAAAGGAATTATACTAGGCTTATGTTTTATCCTAGAAAATTTATAATAAAAGAATTAGGCCAGGCGTGGTGGCTCACGCCTGTAATCCCAGCACTTTGGAAGGCCAAGGTAGGCGGATCACCTGACGTCAGGAGTTTGAGACCAGCCTGGCCAACATGGTGAAACCCAGTCTCTATTAAAAATACAAAAATTAGCTGGGCGTGGTGGTGCATGCCTGTAGTCCCAGCTACTCGGGAGGCTGAGGCAGGAGAACTGCTTGAACCCAGGTAGTAGAGGTGGCAGTGAGCCGAGACTGTGCCATTGCACTCCAGCCCTGGCAACAGAGCGAGACTCCGTCTCAAAAAAAAAAAAAAAAAAAAAAAAAAATTAATGAGGATATTTTCTGAAGGTACTACAAGTAAATCCTGCCAAAATATCATAAGGGTGGTCCTGATAATTCAGCTGGATAAAAATCAGCACTGCATTAAATTGAGGTTGATGAAACGACAGAATTGAGACTTGTGAGACGGACAAGAGCCAGTTGCCAATCACTTTATATCCAAAGTGGTATTGTGAAGGGATGCATGATCATGGGCACTGTCTCCATATGGAATGTGTTAACACTTTCTGAGAATTGTTACTTTCAGACTGAACTATTTTTATTCTTTTTAGGAAGTATGTAAATATCCCAAATCAAAAACAATACACATAATACATATATAACGCACACACACACACATATATATATAAATGGTGATATAATGCTTTTAAAAACTACTTCTAATCAAATTACCCCTACAATATTGTTTTTCTTTTTTATTACTTTTTTATCAAGATGAGATTCCCATAGCATAAAATTAACCATTTTTAAGTGAATCATTAGCATTTAGCACATTCACAATGTTGTATAACCACCACCTCTACCTAGTTCCAAAACATCTTAATTATCCCAAAAAGAAACCCTGGACACATTAAGCGGTTGCTTCCCATTTCTGTCTTTCCCCAGCCCCTGGCAAACACCAATCTGCATTCTGCCTCTATTCTGGACATTCCATAGAAATGGAATCATACAATATGTGGCCTTTTGTGTCTAGCTTCTTTCACATACTGTGTTTTCAAGGTTGATCTATATTGTAGCATGTACCAGTACTTTATTCCTTTTGATGGCTGAATAATATTCCATTGTATGAATATACCACAATTTGTTCATCCATTCATTCAAGATGGACATTTGGGCTATTATTTTGGCTATTGTGGATAGTGCTGCGATGAACATTTGTGTACACATATCTGTTTTGACTCCCTGATTTCAATTCTTTTGTGTCTGTGTCGAGGAGTGGAATTACCGGGTGATATGGTAATTGTAAGTTTAACTGTTTTTTTTGAGACGGAGTCTCGCTCTGTCGCCCAGGCTGGAGTGCAGTGGTGCAATCTCGGCTCACTGCAAGCTCCTCCTCCCGGGTTCACGCCATTCTCCTGCCTCAGCCTCTCCGAGTAGCTGGGTCTACAGGCCCCCGCCACCACGCCCGGCTAATTTTTTTTTGTATTTTTAGTAGAGACGGGGTTTCCCCGTGGTCTCGATCTCCTGACCTCGTGATCCGCCCGCCTCGGCCTCCCAAAGTGCTGGGATTACAAGCGTGAGCCACTGCGCCCGGCCTAAGTTTAACTGTTTAAGGAACCACCAAACTATTTTCCACATGGCTGTTATATTTTAAATTCCCACCAGAAATGTTCAAGTGTCCCAATATCTCTACATTCTCTCCAACACTTTTTATTTTCCATTTTCAAAAAATAGCAATCCTAGTGGGTATGAAATGGTACCTCACTTTGGTTTTGATACGCATTTTTCTAAATGACTAATGACATTGGGCATAATGGCTTATTGGCCATTTGTATATCTTCAGA
Source organism: Nomascus leucogenys (assembly GCF_006542625.1). Classification (NCBI taxonomy): domain Eukaryota; kingdom Metazoa; phylum Chordata; class Mammalia; order Primates; family Hylobatidae; genus Nomascus; species Nomascus leucogenys. Next base: position 75,819,753 of record NC_044401.1, on the reverse strand, counting down.
GAAAGGGATATTCAAGTTTTTTCCTCATTTTTTAAATGGGTTGTCTTTTTGGTGTTGAGTTGTAGGAATTATTTATATATTCTGGATATTAGACCCTTATCAGATACATGATTTGCAAATACTTTCATCTCCCGGGAGAAAAAGGTTCTATAGCTTGTCTTTTCAGTTTCTTGGAAATGTCCTTTGATATACTTGTTACTCATATTTATAGAGAGAAATATTCTTATTTTCTGTTCTAATTTCAGCTAAAATTGTATCTTGGACACATTTTTGTGTTTCTACACGTTATTATTATTTTAATGGCTGCATACTATTCTGTCATATCCCTAGTCATTCCTGGATTGTTGGCAAATTATTTAAGATTATGTTGGTAACAGAAATCAATTAAATTTAAGGAATAACTTAACTACCAGGCATTAGGAAGAATAGGAGCCAGGTGGCTTTAAGGATTGCAGGAGTTTGTAGACTGCCCGAAACACTGCAGTAAACTTGCCTCCTCACTTCTGGTTTCTTCATCTCTCATTTCAAGCTCTTATACAACAGTATCTTACTGGCTCAGCATGGATTGGTGCATACCCCTGTAGGGCCACAGTACTGCACAGCCCAGATCCCCACTTCAGGACTGAGGTGCTCATTCTCCCATGGTACACCAAGCTGTTCTTAGAGATGGAAGGGATGGCTTATGGTCTACTGTAAAATATCGAGACTTTACAATTGCGCTGTCCCAGGTAACACTGCAATGAACAGCTTCTCCTTTTGTGTTATTTCATTTGGATAAATCCCTAAGAGTTAGATTATAACAACTCCTAAGCATTTGTATGTTGCTTACTAGAGGACTTTGTCAATTAACAAAGTTACCAGCAATGAGCAAATGCCACTCAGAATTTTCAATACACCTGTAACTAAAAAGGAGACAGAAAGAGATAATGTCGTTGTGCTGGGAAATCTGCCTGGTAATTTAAATAAATTCTATGTTGTCCACTAATATCTCCCTTCTTCATCTCTAGTAATAATGATACTTTAAAAATGTATAATATTATTTGAGTCATTGCTGCTGAGAAGGAAAACTATATTTCTTAACTTCTCCCATAGCTAAATATGGTTACATATTAGACACATGATTATGTTCTGTCCAGTAAAATGGGAACAGTCAATATGGAAAACGCTTCATGCCTTTAAAAGAAAGGAGCATGCTTTCCACTTTGCCTTTCCTCTTTCTGTTGTTTGGAGTGAGAGCATGGTGGGAAAACATCTTGTACAATTACAGATGGGAACAACCGAGGTCGGATGGCAGAACCAGAAGATAGAAGGAGCCTGGGTCCATGACAGTATGGAACCACCACACCAGCCCCAGACTATCATGCCTTATTCATTATATGGGAGAGAAAAAGAAAATCTTTCTTATTTAAGCCATCAGTATTATGGATCTTTGTGACAGCAGCTACACCTGTACCCTAACTCACACACAATATTTGTCTTCTCACTCCATCCTTTAGTGTTAATTATTTTAGAAATTAAGAAATTGGAGGGTGGCATATATTAAGGAATTCACCTCAGGGCTTCACATGACAGGGAAGTCCAGATGAAATCCAGGGGTCTGATTGCAAAGTCCATGTTTTCTCACCGTTCTTTTCCTGAAGAATTTATAGTCCTTTTCTAGAATGTTTTCTAATGCCAACAAGCAATTATCTGATTGAATGGTCACCAACTGGCTGGGCTACAGTTCAGCTGAATTCTGACACTGTACTTGAAGTTAGTGTTAGATCCGATAAGTTAAAGGGTCAGTTCTGTAAGACCATCCCCACTTCAGATGACAATTGCAAGTGCCAAACCTCCCTTACTGAGGACAGACGAGCTATGCATTGGCAGCTCCCTCAACTCCCTCCTTGGGTTTGGCAATTTGCTAGAATGGCTCACAGAACTCAAGAAAATAGTCCACTTACCCTTACAGGTTTATTGTAACAGCCAAGTGGAAGAGATGCATAGGACAAGGTATTGGGGAAGGGGCACAGACTTTCTCTACCCTCTTCAGATGCACCACCCTCCTAGCACCCAGGTGATGTCTCACCAGCGTGGAAGCTTATCAGATTTTCTTGTTCAAGAGACTTTTTTTGTTTGTTTGTTTTTTAACTCTCCATTCTGGTCTGATGGTTCAAGAGTTTTTATAAAGCTTTATCTCAACCCTCCCTTTCCTTCCCAGAGGTCTCTGGGTGGAGGTGAAAGTTCTAATCCTCTAATCACTTGGTTTTTGTGGTGATCATTCCCATCCCGAGACTATCTTAAATCACCTCATTAGCATAAAATCAGGTGTGATTACCTGGGGCTCCTTAAGAATAATAAAAGACACTCCTGTTGCTCAGGAAATTCCAAGGGTTTTAGGAGCTCTGTACCAGGAATCACAAAGTCCAAATATATTTTTTCTTACCTCTCACCTTTGTAGGAACCTAATTTTCAAACCTCTACCTTGCTGACTATATGGTAAGATTTTTATACACATTATAAATCACAATATTCACATTGTTGAAGATACACAAATAAATGTCTAAAATTATATCTTTTTCCAAATTTCCTGACTTAATTTTTTTCTGACTTCTAAACAATATGAAAGCTATTCTTGGATGATCAAAGCCACCCTTCTTTTGAGGCCAGGAAAGCTTTAGAAATTCAGTGACCTTTAAGATAAATCCATAATTATGGATAGGGTTTTACATAATCAAGATTTTTAGTTTCTAGTCTTTAGTGACAGAATCGTAACTCAAACTAGTTTAAGCAAAAATAGAAAAATGTGTTGGCTTAGCTAATTGAAAAAGGGATACCTGCTTCAGGCACAGTTGGATCCAGGATAGCCAATGACTCCATGAAAGAGAGGTCCCTCCCATCTCTTGGCTTTTTTATCCTGGGTTGGTTTTGGTGTTAGATAGGCTTGTTCCTGGTGGAGGAAAGAATGGATATGAGTTCTCCCAGGCTCACCTTGTTAGCAGCTTCATTACTCCAGCAAAAAACAAACAAACAACCAGTGCCTTTCTCCTGATAAATCCAGCAAAATATACAAACAGTGCTCCCATCCGGCCAGGTCCGGATCTCATGACCACTTTGTCAAAGATTGGCCCAGCTACATCAAACCCATGGATTGAGCTTGGGCAGGAGTGGTTTTCCAAAAGAACAAAAGGGTGCTATAAAACAGAAAAAGGGGAGAAATGGAACAACAGATGTCCATTACAAGTTTTACAGGTGGTGCTGAAGAATGGGAAAGCTGTTCCAAGTGAGAGCAAAAGCCTGAATGAAGGCATGGAGATATGCTAGTACAGGAAGTTCAGATGGGCAGGAAGACTGGGGAAAAGAGAAAAATCAAGCTGGAAATGTGCTGTAGAAAGTCTTAAGAATCATAGTAAGGTGTCTGTGCCCAATTTTAAAAACAATAGGGAGTTAAAGAGGTGTCCAAAAATATCATCACATATTAAAAGTATAATACATCATCAAGTATAACTTAAAATCATTTCATTTTCTTTATTTTATTCAGGGTCTAGTATGTAGTTATTCATTTAGAAGGCATTTATTTTCAATTAAAGTATATAAGCTTGTATAACCTACTACTGGGAAGTTTTTTTACATTTGTTGAATGCATTTATCTCCACTAGTTTATTGAATTTCCTCTTGCCTGTAACTTCAGGGTTTGGCTAAACTGAAAAATACATATTAGTATGGGCAATCCCAGGTGGAGGACCAGGGAACTCTCAGAGATAAATAAAAAGAATGCAGCCAACCATGAATCCTTAGACCTGATGGGCAATTTACAACGTCACCACTTCAAGGCACTCATTTATTCTTTAGTTAAAGTTGTTCTCTCAACCTTAGCGCATACTTTGGAAAAAGAAATGTGTTTCGTTATAATAATGATTAAAAAGTCCCTTTGGAGGAAATAACTTGCTGATTAAGATTGATTTTCTCCTCCTTTCCTCTCCTATTTTATGTGCGTCTTCTCTAAAAACAAAAGCAAGAAAATGGTTGATCAGAGTCCAGAGTAATGGGCCACGAAATTCCCAATGGAGGTCAACTGAGGTTGACTATAACTTGGCTTCAGTGGCCTCCCTTCACTGTTGGCTTAAATGAGGAAAGATTTTGCAGATAGTAAAATGCTACCTGTGAGTTTACTATCATTATCTCAATAGCCAGGTGACATCCATGAAGTGAATTGTGATGGTTGCCATTTTTACTGATAAGAGGCCATGATGACTGCCCTTGGCTTCTCCAACAAGATGATCCTGAGTTTTTGTTACTTAACATGCCTGAGCCTCCATAGCCTCATCTGTAAAATGGGACAATAAAAGTATCGAATACAGGCTTTGGTGAGGATTAGATGAAACAAAAAGGATGAAAAAGCGTTTAGTTCAGTGTTGCAGCATGACCAACTCATCCTAGTTTTCCTGGACTTTCCCAGTTTTGGTACCCTGAATCCCACATTTTAGGAACTCTCAATCCCAAGCAAACTAGGATGGTTGGTCAGCCAAGAGTCACGAACTGAGACAACTCTCTCAGAAAGGATTAGCTATTTTTATTTCACAGGAGAAGAGTGAAGATTAAATACTTAGCATGATATGAGGAACACATTTTAAAAACCATCTTTTATGGTGAAAGAATTAAACCTGTTTTTTGAAATGGGTCTTGCTATGTTGCCCAGGCTGGTCTCAAATTCCTGGCCTCAAGCCATCCTCCTGCTTTATTTAGCCTCCCAAGTAGCTGGGATTAACTGGCACACATCACTGTGCTGGCTGCAGAATTAAGCCTTTAAGAATCACATGTAAGCCTTCAGTATCCAAATCCTGTACTTTTTCCATGTGCTCTTACTCATTCTTTCATCCAATTCTTTGTTTGTTCACTCATCTCTTCCCTCATAGAACTTACAGTTTAGAAGAGAACACATTTAGTAAATAGTTATCTTACAAACGATTCAGTTTGCCATTATACTAAATAGATTTGATGGTAGTGGCAGGCAATCAGTCATGAGTCAATTTTTTAGGGATTTCCCTAAATCTGTTCATTCTCAAATGTTTCCGCTTGTGATCATGTTTTCTTACAAAGTGGACACCTTGGGCTTTATAGCACAGCTGTTGGCCAAGGGAGAGGAGAAAGCCAATTGGCCTGAAATGACCACATTTGGTCTGGTGATTGGGGTTTCTTTTTTTATGTTTTAGCATGATGATCACAAGACCGAAGCAATACAGGGTCTGTCCTATTCCCTGTCTCACAACTGATTCATAGTAGGCTCTTGACCCAAGGGGAGGCCATTCATGATCCACGCAGCTGAACCAGGTCTGCTTTTCCCTGCCCAGAGTAACAAAATGTGGAAAGACCCAAAAGTCTTACATTCTAACCATTTCTATCACCAACTGCAAGAAAGGAAAAATGGGCTTTCCAAATGTGTTTCCATTACAGGATCGAGTCATCTATTATTTTCATTTCAGCAATGCCAGGAAATTCAGAATCAGCCACCTCGTCCAAAATACAATAATCTTTCGGTATTATATTTATGATAACATATCATAGGGAAAGAGGATATTTCACCTGGGAACCAAGGCAGTCTCAGGGAGACTGACTTTCTTCAGCAGCACCATGTTATTATAATAACTTGAGAGAGCTCTATGCTGGGTTAAATGCAACTTTTCACCCCACTGGCATCGCAAACTAAACTGAACGGGGAAGGCAACCTCTAGCAAAACAGGATTAGATTTCACAAAAAGATATGGAAAGGGATACAAAATCACTCACCATGCCTCCTGCAAAAATAGAAGAGCCTTCGCTGCACTGTTTCTATTCAAAAGCGACTGCTTTCTTACATTGAAGTTTAGGTGGCTGCTTGTTTAAGAAAATCTTTACGAAGTTAGGCATTTTATTTTACTTTGTGTTTTCTATTTAGGATGCATTTCATGGAGGATTTTTGGGTGTTTAGATTTGGTAGGAAATGCTGTGATTAGGTCCCAGGAAGAAAACAGTGGTTAATTTTGGTCTGGGGCCCCACTGGGTCAGGCAGTTAGGAGATTGTCAAGGTGGCAGCAAGTACCAGGGGCCTGTTTAAAAGAATGGCCTCGAGTATGTCAGCAGCACCATTTTTATTAGAATTTTCTTTCAATTTCTTTGTTTTTCTTTCTTTTCTTGAGATTGCAACAAGTCTGTGGCTATTTCTTAAAATAATTTAGTGCAAAAGTTGTGCCCCTTGCTACTCTGAGATCTTGCCCAAGATTTGAAAATGTGCCCAATGCAGATGTGATCTGATATTTCAAATGAAGAAAGTAACTTCAAAAAAACATTTTTCATGGTGGTGTAGGCTGGGGGAGTGTTAGAGAAAAGCCACATCTGTTTTTCTCCTCTCTTTTCTTTCTTTCTTTCCTTCCTTCCTTCCTTCCTTCCTTCCTTCCTTCCTTCCTTCCTTCCTTCCTTCCTTTCTTTCTCTTTCTCTCTCTGTCTCTCTCTTTCTTTCTTTCGGGAAGATTCCTTGTTAAACATCCTAGCAGGAAAGGAAAAAGGAGATATCTTGTCATTGTAATATTGCAGAAGTAGTATGGCTTGAATTGTGTTCTTTTAAAATTTGTCCCTAACCCCTAGAACCTCAGAATGTAATTGTATTTGGATGTAGGACCTTTGAATAATTTATTAAGGTAAAATGAGGTCAAATGGGTGGGCCTTCATCCAATATGACCGGTGTTCTTATAAGAAGAGGAAATTTAGACACAGACATGTGCACGCACAGAGGAGAGACCATATGAAGACACAACAAGAAGGTAGCCATCTGTAAGCCAAAGAGAGAGGACGCAGAAGAAACCAAACCTGCCGACACCTTAATCTTGGACTTCTAGCCTCCAGATCTGTGAGAAAATACATTCCTGTTGTTTAAGCCACCCAGTCTTTAATACTTTATTATGGAAGCCCTTGCAATCTAATATACTAAGTCAGATCACTATTTTCACCAAAGGATGTTGCCAATGGGCCATAGTCACTCTTTGAGGAGAGAACAGCAGCTTGCCTTCCATAGCTCTTTGTTGTACTTTCTTAGCTATCATCTAAAAGTGTATAGAGAACTCAGGGAATTCAGGTTTCAGTAGAGTTATTTTTAGGTGGGAAGGGAAGCAAGAATGTTTCTTGGTCATATTTATTAATTTGAATGCATTTTAATATGCTTAATAAAATTCTCAACCATGGATAGACTACAGGATAATTTAAAAATGAATATTAATATATTTTTAAAAGGTTTTGACTTCTTTGTTCTATGTCCTAATTTTTTTTGTTTGTTTGTTTTTAACTTAAAAAGACAGGGTTTTGTTTGTTTGTTTGTTTGCTTTTTGTTTGATTTTTCCGTGAACTACCTAAGTTGCCTAAAATTTCCAGGCTCAACCCCAGAGTGATTAAGACTAATACAGCCATAGATGGAATAAAATTCAGTTTTTTTTTTTAAGTAACAACGTCATATCAAAAGCATTTTATGCCTTCTAATCAATGATGAATTTTTTAAAACATTTTTAGTGTTAACTGAAGAAATAATTTAAAATCATTGTATGTATATTATTGCAATTATGCATAACTGTATGTAGAGTATATATATTATAATTGTACAGCTAGTTTTAAAAAAAGCCTAATCATAGAAAAATTAATGTAAGAAAATATACTGAGCAGTGATTACTTTTGATGAATGAGATTATAACTGTCCTCTTCCCACCAGCTCGTTTTTATCTTTGCTTTCATTTCTTTAATAAGCATGTATTACTTTTATAATTAAAGAAAATTATCCACCGCCAGTATGAAAATATCTGTGAGTTCTTTATACATTACTAAATAAATGAGCTGACCACCAGGTGTAAACACCTGGCCTAAAGCTGAGTCCAGAGTATGAACTCAGTCAAGGCAAATTCTTTCTTTATGCATAGTTCAGACTGGTTTCCAATCACACAGCAGGATATAGGTGTCCCAGGGTTAGCTAATGATTGTACTACCAGAGACACAAAACTGGGAGTCAACACAATTTTAAAATTTGGGTTAGGAGGTAGAAGGAGAGGTTATGTAGGTTTTAAAATTAGTAGAATTCAATCTTTTTAGTGAATTTATATTTTGTATTCCTTGATGGTAGACTGGCATATTTATTAGGAATTTATCAATTATATATTTTTGTGGCATTTCAAATGCCATGAATGCACCCCTTCCCCCAAAAAGATACTCTCCTCTGGAAAGATGGGTAGAAAAGTAAATAATATGTTGCAAGTTAGAATAGTATACAACCTTGAAGTTTCAATCAAAAAATATTCTAGGCTGGGCGCAGTGGCTCATGCCTGTATCCCAACACTTTGGGAGGCTGAGGCGGGCGGATCACTTGAGGTCAGGCGTTCAAGAACAGCATGGCCAACGTGGTGAAACCCAACCCCATTTCTACTAAAAATACAAAAATTAGCTGGATGTGGTGGCAGGCACCTGTAATCCCAGCTACTGTGGAGGCTGAGGCAGGAGAATCGCTTGAACTCAGGACGTGGAGGTTGCAGTGAGCCAAGATCATGCCACTGCACCCTAGCCTGGGTGACAGAGCCAGATCCTGTCTTAAAAAAATAAATAAATAAAAATAAAAAAAATTATAAAGGCATTGTAGAGTGTTGGTGTAAAATACATTTGGAACCATTGAGATAAGTAAGAGAGTTGTTTCTTGAATCAGGCTGCCCTTGTAAGTCGACACAAGACGCTGGAAGAATATCTAGGTGCTATGGAATTGTTCAGGACATGTGGCTAATTTTGGTAGTGAGATTGAAACTAGGGCCAGTTTCAATGTTTTTTATCTTGCGGCCCTGTTTCCTGATCCTCCTCCTTCCCTAGTGGGGAAAAAGGCTTAAGTCACTTTTAGAACAGCTAAGGAAGTTGTGTAATGATGGGCAGGAAAGGCTGTTAACTCTAAGGAAGGCGTTTTCAATATAATCTAACAAACTGTAGAATTTAGAAATTCTAGATTTTTTTTTTTCTGAAATACTGGCAGGCCTAGAACACAGCAAAACATAAAATATATGGCACTATGCAATTTGAAGTCTTATTTGTCATCCCTGCAGATGGATGAGTAGCTTCAGTGATGATGAGGAAGGACTCATGCTTGTCAGGGTTGTTTCTCTTTGTTTGTTTGTTTTTAGACAGGGTCTCACTCTGTCACCCAGGCTGTAGTGCAAAAGTGTGATCACAGCTCACTGCAGCCTCAACTTTCTGAGCTCAAGCCATCCTCCCAGTTCAGTCCCCAAGTAGCTGGAACAATAGCCACACGCCACCACACCCAGCTAATTTTTAAATTTTGTAGAGGCAGGGTATCCGTATGTTGGCCAGGCTAGTCTCAAACTCCTGGCCTCAAGTGATCCTCCCACCTCGACTTTCCAAAATGCTGGGATTACAGGCATGAGCCACTGCACTTATTAATTTGATCTATTAAATTAAACACCCAGCCTGTCAGCATTGTTACCTGACATAATTCTATCAGGTTCTCTGTGGAGTGGAAAAATGAGTAACAAGAAAAATCTCTGCTAGTTTTTCCCTGAGACATGGGAGGATCACAAATCTTTGTATTCCTAAATTCTAAGCTGGATTCTTAACTGAACAAAGTACTTTATTTTCTACTTTAGTGTGAGTTGACCTGAAACTTTCGGCCCCGGCCAAGTTACAAATATACCCTACTAGGACTTGGCCTTATTCACAGATTCCTAACTGGAGTCCCATTTGACTGAGGTCTAGCTGAACCTTACAACCGTAGGAGGAGTCACTGTAACAATATGAGCTTTCACAGCCCTGCTATTTAAGATTCTTTCTCTCAGACTAAATAAGCAAAACTGCTCCCAGACATCCATCATGAGTATCACAGACCGACTTGCATATCATATAACTTCGAACTGGGTCGTTCTATTCCTTCAGGCTTCCTGAATTTAGTTAGCGGCATCTGCTAATGCAGAAATGTGTTTTGAAGATATTGTATCATTTGGCCAAGAAAATGGAGGGCCAGATGGCTTTGAAAGAATATTAAATGGCAGAAGACTCTCTTGGAATACTTGTTTCTGGAGTTCATGCTTATATTTCTTAGTGTCCTCTTTGGGGCAAAATTTTGCTATTTTTATCCAAACCAGAAAAAATAAAGAACATGCATAATTTCAGGATAGTTTCTAAAATAGAAACAATGAAAGCTTTTCACACAATGGTAAATTTGGTTTTAAATATTTTGATGGCATGGTGGTTAGGATGTTTTTTCTTACTGACATATTCTGTTTTATTAGGGAAGGCATAATATTTACTGTTAGCTTTCAGCGGTGTACTCCTATGTGGAAGGAAAATTTTTGAAAACTGAAATGATAGCCTTTGCTCCATAACTTGGAAACTTAAGTGTGCAATGAGAGGATTCAAAGAATGAATGCTGATCTTTAATATCCCTAAAATTAATATTATAATGTACAAAAATTCTTAGAATGATGCCTGGCTCATTATAACTCTTCAATAAATTTAATTGCTATTATTAGTGAGCTCTAGACTCAGAAAGTCAGTTTCTTATTTGATGTCTCAACTTGGCTCTCTCACAGGTATTTCAAACTTTGCACATTCAAAGTTGAAGTATTTATTCTCTGTTGCAAATCTGGCTCCTTCCAAAGCCCTCTTCATCTTAGTAAATGATATCCTACATTATTCAAGCCAGAAACCTGGAGCACCATACCTAATACGTTTCTCTCTCTCAAGACTATATTCATCTATCACTAAGTCCTCTTCATTTCTTTTCTTTTTAAAAAAGTATAATAGAGATGAGATCTTGCGATGTTGCCCAGGCTGGTCTCGAACTCCTGGCCTCAAATGATCCTCCAACATTGGCCTCTGGAAGTGCTGGGATTACAGGCTTGAGCCACTCCGTTGAGCCCTCTTCATTTCATAGTTCAAAAAATACAGAATTTATCTACTGGTCTCTATCCCTATTGCCAAACCTCTAGCCCAGGGCTGTCAACCTCTGTACTACTGACATTTTGAAGCCAGACAGTTCTCTGCTGTGACAGGCTGTCCCGAACATTGTAGGATTGTTACCAGAATTCCGTTCTCTCCCCACTGGATGCCAATAGAATTCCTCGCCGCCAAAAATATTTGCCAAATGTCCTATGAGGGCAAAATCTCTCCCAGTTGGAAACCTCTGATCCAGTACAAATTACTATCATCTTCTCCTTCAACTCCTACAGAGCTTTCTTACTGCTCTCTCCCCAGTGAGAATAAGACCCGTCGTTATACTCCTTAAAGCCTTTCTCCACAGAGTAAGAGTACCAGTGAGGTCTTTATAACATGTGAATTTCATCAGTTCATCTCTCAGTCTAAACACTTTACCTGCCTCCCTTCGTAGATAGGAAAAATACTTTCCACTGCGTTCATCTTCATGGAGTCCCGGTCCTTCCTACAGCCTGGTTTTGTGCACCTGCCTCGCTGTGCTCCAGCCATGGTGGAATTCTTCCAACCTATACCAAGCATCTGTGCACTTCAGCACCTTCCCACGTGCTGCTTGCTGCCCAGAGTTCTCTGCAGTCTGACTCAGCACTCATCCACCTGGGAACCTCCTATTACTTTTTATCAAAAGACTCTGGTTGTTTCCAACAATGCCCTCATCACAATTTTCAGTTGCACGTTTTAAACCTTAGTTTTGTTGTTTGTTTCACACGAGACTATAAGTTCCTTAAAGGCAGGAGCAAATCTCTTTTATCCCTTATTCAATACCAGCACGTATCAAGTGTCTTGCACATAACGGAGAATCAATGCATATTTGTAGAATGAATGAGGGATGGATGAATGAAACATAAAAGTAGTTTTGGTTGGTAATTGCTTTCCCCATTTCTTGCACTAGGGGGTGCCAAATGAAATAAATAATACTTTTTTATTTTTATTTTTTTAACAGTATTTGCGAGGCTTGGATGTTCCTTTCCCATGATACCGTTTAAACTTGGTAGCTCAGCAAATAGTTCTTCTCATTCCATAGCAGTTACCAAGTTCAAAGAGTTGCGCTAATTAAATGATATATGCCTGCAAAGTGCTTAGTACAACAGTGTCAGGCAGTTATAAATACTAAATCCTAATTCTTATTTTAATCTATTAAATTATGATTAAAAAATTCAGTTACAGCAGCCTTCTCAACCAAATGGTTAGAGGAACTAGTTTAAAGCTGAGAAGTGCTACTAACTTACATTTCCCTTGAATGACTCCATTTGCATTGCCCAGAGTTTTCATTATTTGCATTGAAACATATAACTTCTGACCCTTACCAAAATGTGATCATGTACAAAATAAAATAACTAAGATTTGAAGAATAAAGTGTTTAATGAAAATATTAGATTGACTTTAAGTTAGTCCTTGATGTTCTAATTCCTAAATTAAAATGTCATATAATGAGACACTTATCTGAAAATTGTCCCAACTCCATTTAAATTTATTAGGGTTTCTCAAAAGCCCTATTACTGTGAAGATATTATGACACATTTCACAAATTTGGAATAGCTACAGGTTCAGTGTATCCTTTTGCCAAGATAGAAGCCAAGTCTTGAGCAGTGGTGTCAAAAGCTAACATGTTGCTTTGATTCTTTTCAGCATATTTCAAGCTGCAAGCTATTTACAGCCTTCACTTCATCCAGTATGCTGAAATTCTACCATGTAAGGGCATTAAAACCTCCTAGATGAAGTAGTATATGAAAAATAAAGGGTGTCTTGAAGATAACCATTTCTTATGTACGGAGTAAGGGATTATTTTTCACATTGCAAAGAAGTTACAGTTACAAAGTGGAGTAGTTGTTTACCATTTGCTGCTCTCCCTTTAGATATTCAAATTGCCCCGACTTCTTTATTTTTCTGTGACATTTATATTTTTGTGCCCATTAGATCATCACAATGAAACGCAGTGTTTATTCTTAAGTCCCAAGAAGGTATGTTACCACCTTCCCAAGCCTTTGCTCAAGGAGCCATTATAATTGGAAGAAAAATATTCCAAAGGAAAGTTTACTGAGGACAAAAAAAGGACCCAAATAAGAAAAATATTTTTGGCAGTCACTTCTATGGTGGAACCAAAGAAAATAACCCAGGAACTAGTTTGGGATTTCATTCATCCTTCATGTCAGACTAGTTAGCTCAGTTGGGTATGAGATGATACTAGGAAGGGACCATATTATCTAAGTTGTAGCCCTCTTTGGGCCTGTTAGCTTTGTGGAAGCAAATAGCCATCTTACAAGCAAAAGCTCTTGTTCTAAGGGCTGCCTGGCCTAGGGACTCTAGAGAAATAATTTCAAGTTGTCTGTAGCAGTCAAAACATACTATTCAAGAGTTTTGTCCTGTAATGATAGGGTTTTATTATTTTTCAAGGCAATATATGTCTGTATATCTTTGTCTCTCTATGCACCTATATTAAACCAGACTTCAGGATCGCATCACACATTAGATTGGTGCAAAAGTAATTGTGGTTCTTTCCATTCAGTGTAAAACTGCAATTACTTTTGCACCAACCTAATAGTTTCAGGTAGGGGTTGGGTGGGAGGGAAGGAGAATCAACTTCTTAATATGCTCATCAACATGTCATCTTGGTTGTCTTCTCCATCATCATTATCATCACCATCATCATCGATATCATCATCAACATCATCACTGCTCTAATGGTCTTACTATGAGCCAGGCACTAGATGACTTTATTTAATGTAATCTTCCTAATTATTTATTTGGGTAGGCTTAATTATCCCCATCTTATAGTTAACAAAACCATGGATCTGAGAGACTGTCCAACTCACGCAAGAACACCCAGTTAGTAAATTTCAGAGTGAGGATTCAAAGCCAGGTCTCTCTGATGCCCAAGTTCATGATCTGAACACCTACATGCATATGCTAACCTCAGAGTGATGGGCCTGCCAGCTTCTGTTCTATGCGTTCTGTGTATCCAAAGATTGAGTTATCTTTTTTCTAACAAACACTTTATTGGGGGAAAGTATAGAACTCTTTTGAGGGGAAACTTACAGTGACCCAATTTCTCATGACCTATATTCTCCCAGTTAGCTTATAACTGATATCCTTAAAAATACGTTATGAAACATTTCTCAGTTCCCCTAAAGAGTACACAGTGCTTAGTCTATGCCTAGGTACAAATGAAATGAAAGCCACCTCTTAGATATCTGACACTCAGCAATGCCGTAGAGATAAATTCTGCCTTGCTACAAGAAAAACCAAAAAATATAAGTCTTTGGGGATTTTTTTTTCTCTTTTCTTTTGTCTTTCTTGTCTTTTCTTTTCTTTCCTTTCCTTTTCTTTTTTTTTTCTTTGAGACAGGGTTTCACTCTGTTGCCCAGGCTGGAGTACAGTGGCATGATCTCCATTCACTGCAATCTCTGCCTCCCAGGCTCAAGCAATCCTTCCACCTCAGCCTCTCGAGTAGCTGGGACTATAGCCATGCACCACCATGCCCAGCTACTTTTTATATTTTTAGTAGAGATGGGGTGTCCCCATGTTGCCCAGGCTGGTCTTGAACTTCTGAACTCAAGTGATCTACCTACCTTGGCCTCCCAAAAGGCTGGGATTACAGGTGTGAGCTACCGCGCCCAGCCAGAATTATTTTTCTAAGAGTATGTCCCTTATTTTTGCATGTAAGGAAGGGAGGTGAAGATTCAGTGGCTCTATTTCAGGGGAAGGTGTGCTTAATAATAACAGTAGCTAACATTATTGAGCATTTATCCATGCTCTTAGGAGAATATCAGTCAATGATTTAAATGCTTTATGCACACATGAATAGGAGATAATTTTTAGTTTACCTATTGTTTTTTATTTTATATGTGGGGATACTAAGGGCAGCAATGATATTTGATCCTGATAGCTCCTATAGTCCTTTGTACATAATAACTACTTATCAGATGATACTGACTTATTCCTATAGCAGCAGACTTGCTATAATTTCTAGTTTACGCTCTCCACAGGTAATGTCTTCTTTGATTCTTGATGTATGCATAGTACCCAGCGCAGTGCCAAGAATATAGTAGGGACTCATTATTAATAGTTAATTAACATTGAGTTTGGACTAAATGTTGCTTTGTAACCATTCGCTGTATCCTGAACTATGTTAGACGCCTACTGTATACTCAAAGACATTCCATATATTCCAATGGAAATAAAATAAATTTCCATTGGAAATTTCTAGAATGGCCTTTGCCTGAAAGAGTAAAGATTTGACCTGATTTGACTATTTGCTGTTTCGCTCCCTGGTAATGGATTTGCACTGATCCATCCACCCGGTTCCAGTCTGTTATTTGAAATGGGGCTGCCCATGGAGTGGGGCCAATCATAGCAATAACATCTTAGAGCTTGAGTAAAGGGAACTGCCCCCTACATGGATCAAAACCATCACCTTCTCTTCTTTAGTTATTGCTATAGTAATAGAAAAAAAAACAGTCTTGCAATAATAGAAGGATAAGTTCAGGAGCAAGTGAACACCATCTGGTCAGAAACTTTATATGAAAATGCTGGATGCACCCCAAACCTGCCTCCTTGCACCCCATTAAATTAAGTTGTATTTCCTAAAATGAGGTCTGAGCTTCCAGGTAGCACGTAGGGCCACTTTGTGGGGAAAGGTATTGTTTATTTCTCAGAAGCTGGCCTCAAAATATTCATGGCTGGGGCTAAAACAAAAACAAAAACAAAAAATTACCCTTTTAAATGAGCCTTAAACGAAAAGAAATTTCAGTATAGAATGACTTTGAATAGCAAAGCAGCCAGTAAAAGGAGGTGGAAAAATTAGCCTGTTACATTCAGGAATGTTGTTTTGCAGGCTTGTATAGTGGAGAGTCTAAGAGCTTGCTACTGGAAGACCTAAGTGTAAGTGGCAGTTTGGATCCTCCCTGTGTTGACCTTGAACAAGTGATAATCTTCCTGAGGCTCGGTTTCCCCATCTGTAAATC
This sequence comes from Nomascus leucogenys, assembly GCF_006542625.1. Lineage (NCBI taxonomy): Eukaryota > Metazoa > Chordata > Mammalia > Primates > Hylobatidae > Nomascus > Nomascus leucogenys. Next base: position 75,803,815 of record NC_044401.1, on the reverse strand, counting down.
AGGGATAGATCTCTTGACCCAGCACAGCAGTGTCAGAAAGGTCACTGAACAAGTCTCATGTTTGCAAAGTGTCTCAAATATAGATGTTTGACATAATCAGCAAATGAACTTTCATTTAATGTTCCTTAGAAAAATTAACAAGATGGAAAGAAGTTAATTATATTGCTTTAGATTTTTCTTCCATTGCTAGACCACACTATTAATTTTAGGTATATTAAAAATTAATATATATGTTTTGTAAATTCTGCAATTGTCTTGCTTTAGCACAAGTATGGTGCATTGCACTTCCCTTCTTCTGTTAAAAGCATTAATCTACTTAATGTAATATTTAAGTATGTAGCTTAATTTTGTTGGACTGGGGCAGCTGTAGAATGTCTTTAACTGATTTGGAAGAAGTGCAATGGGAAGCCTGGGCTGGGGTCTCCCCTTCAGGCAGTATTTACATAGAAGCTTGCTGTTTTTACTTGTATCATAATTTACCTGGAAGGGCTTTGGGCACACTGGGAGAGGTCATAAGAGTTAAAGCTATTGACTTCTACCCTGGCTGCTGGTATGTGTCTCATGCATATTGGGCATTTCTTCATTAAAAAATACTAGAGACCTCAAAAAAAGAAAAGGACCTGGGCCCTTTTTGACTTCTGAGATGCTCTGTGAAATTCTTATGGTGATCGAATGTGACCAGAATGAGGTTCTTTTTGGAAACTCTGTAACTCAAAAAGCACATTATAAATGAAAGAGATAATAATTAGCAACTGAAGTGTCCCTCGGCAGATGAATAGATAAACAATGTGTGGAAGATACATAAAATGGAATATTATTTGGGCTTGAAAAGGAAGAAAATTCTGACATATGCTACAACATGGATGAGCCTGGAGGACATTATGCTAAGTGAAATAAGCCAGTCACAAACAGATAAAAATTGTATGATTCCACCTATATGAGATATCTAGAGTAGTCCAATTTATAGAGACAGAAAGTAGGATGGTGGTTGCCAGGGGCTGAGAAGTGGGGAATGGGGGAGTTATCCTTTAATGGGGTTTAAAGTTTCAGTTTTGCCAGATGAAAAAGTTCTGGAGAAGGATGATGCTGATGGTTGCACAACAATGTGAACATACTTAATGTTACTAAACTGTACTCTTTAAAACTGTTAAGATGGTAAATTCTATGGTACGTATATTTCACCACAAACAAAAATTTAAACAATTTTAAAAGGAGGTAATTTTTATTACTTATTTTAATCAATTAATTGCCCAGTATAGACCAGTCAATGGAAATAATTTAGAACTATGGTTCCAGTTAGGAAGTTTGGATGAAAAAAATGGAGCAATGAGATTTCCCTCCCTTCCTCCCTCCCTTCTTCCCTTCTACAATTACTTATTGAGCTTCCACTTGTTTACTGGCACTCTTTGAAGATCTGGGGAATTGGGACCAGAACAAAGTTCTGGCACTCACAGATTTTACATTCTAGTGGGAGTGGACAATAAACAGGAAAATAAATAAGGTCAGATAGAGATAAATGCTGTGAAGAAACACAGACATGGAAGGTCAGATAGACAGATAAGGGGTAGCAGATGCTTCTTAGAGACCAAGGAAAGGCTTCTTGCAGAAAGGCCATTTGAGCAGAAACTTGAAAGAAGTGAGGGAGTAAGACTACAAATACTTGAGGTAACAGCTGTTTCTAAGCAGTGAAGACAGCAAGTGCAAGGGCCCTGAGTTTGGAGTGTGCTTGGCATGTCCAGGAGACATTTAGATCTCCCTCGTGGGAGAGGATGAGTGAGTGAGGGAAAGGATGGTAACAGCAAAGGTTGGAGATACAGCTAGGAGCCAGATTAGTTAGGGCCCTGAGGGCCATGTTACAATGTAGGAACTCAGGCCTAGAGAAAATAAGTGACCAAGCCTCATCTAAACACACTGCTCTTCCACTCTGGAAGCTGCTTAAGAGCATGAACAGCCTTTCTGGTTTACTTCCACTTGGAATTTCTGTTGACTATATAGATCCATGTTACAAACCTGGCCCAATCCTTTTCTGGTTCATCTTGCTGAAACCAAAAGCTCAACATGTTAATTATACTGTATGTTAAAGATGTTTCATTCTCTCTTTTCCTAAGTCGTGAGTATATAGATAGATATGCTTTGGAGGAAGTGCAGAAAGAGGTGGTGAGCTGAAGCTGAAGGACATTCTTTTGTTGTGATGATTAATTTTAATGTGTCAACTTGACTGGGCTAAGGGATGCCCAGAGTATTGGTAAAATACTATGTCTGGATGTGTCTGTGAGGGTGTTTCTGGTAAGAGGTTAGCATTTGAATCAGTAGACTGAGTACAGAAAAGCACTAATACAGGTGGGCATCATCCAATCCATTGAGGGCCCAAATAGAACAAAAAGGGGCAGGAAGGGCAAATTTGATTTCTGTTTGAGCTGGGACACCCATCTTCTCCTGTCTTTGCATGCTGGCATTCTTGGTTCTCACACCTCTGGACTGGGACTTCCGTCGGCTCCCCTGGGGCTCAGATTTTCAAACAAACTGAATTACACCACTGGCTTTCACTTGTAATTCATTTTGGAACGGTTTTTAAGCTAAGTCTAAGCAGAATTTGATAAGAGTTATAATGTGCACAATTAGGCAAGCTTAAGTTCTATATGTGAACATATTTTAAAAAGCTATGCATATTAGATGCGCAAAATTATAATATTTCCCATCAAATGTTTTTAAATTTGCACAACAGATCCCTAGCTAGCAGCCTTTTGGTTTTCAGGTATGCTGTGTGTGTCTTTTGTTTTTTGAAACCAATGTTTTTAAGGTTATTATTTAGTATTGATTTCTACTTATGGACATTGAGGGTTCTTTTTTTTCCCCAGACTTTTAAACCGGCCTTATTTTCTAGCCACACAAATCAAATTCCAATCTTAAACATCTTAAATGTGGCAGAGCTAGTACGCAATTACTCTAACTGGAAATTGTTCTGTAGTTCTGTAGTTCTGTAGCTACTTATAGATGCTTCCCAATCTGTGAATGGCAGACAATTCCACTTGGCCCACCTCCCCAAATTGTTGTTTGGTGAACTGAAAGAGAGAGTTTTAGAAGTAAAAGGGCCTATGCAAATGCCAGGCATAGTTATTCCTGATTTGCATTCGATGGAAGAAGTCCCCAGCTCTAAAAAGCTCTTTGTGGCTGCTAAAAGTGCTGGGACCGTGGTCTTCAAACACAGCAGTATGACAGCCTTCTCTCTCTTTGACTGCTACACCACTGCCAGAGCAATCTGTTGAAAGCACATCTTGATCCTGCCACTTCTGTTTTGAAATCTCTTCATTGACTCTTTAGAGCTTACAGGACAATACCAAAGCTCTCCTTAGTATGGCCGAAAGGGCTCTTGGCTGTCTCTTACCTCCTCTCCATGCATACCCAGCCCTGGCTAGTGACTAAATGCAGCAGGCTTTACACAGCTCAGTTCCTTTGCTTTATGGCTTTTGCCCCCTTGGTCAGTATCTTGAAAAGGATTGGCCTAACACACAAGATCTCCTTCCTGGCTCCCTGTTTCTGCCTCCACTTTACCTCCTCCCCCTATTGATCCTACAAATTCCAAAACCATCTGTGCTGGTAGGCAGAGTAATTGGTGTTGAACAAATGTCTATTTGGGTAACAATGTTTTTTTTAAAGTGGGCATTTTAAAAACATTGCTGCTAGATGATTGTGGAATATATTATATATCATAATTCCTCAGGCCCAGCAGGTTTCTCAACTTGACTTTTCTTAGGTTATTAGTGATGTTGTTTGGATGTCCTTGGTACACACCAAGAGAGTGGCAGAGAGAGGTGCTCAGCAATGTGCAAGAAACCCACTGACTTCTTTGAGATGAAGTGTTTCTTCTGGCTAACTTTCCACAATGTGTTGCAGGCATACAACTAATGGGCAATCAAGGTCCTTTAAAATCATTTCTTCTTAAAAAATAGACTACAGTAAGTGTAACTGTGCTATTCGGTAAATCAACATGCGTTTATCACATATGCAAAGCCCTGGGTTGAATAGTCATTCATATGTAACTTCTGCATATTAGAGTTTCTGAGCTGTTTTCTTCCTGGCCAGTTCTTGTGTCTCCAGTGGTTTTATGTTCATTTTTTAAGGGATCAGTGAGAGGACATAGATAAAGCTCTTTGCAAAGTGCAAATCCCAATGCAAATGTGAGGGTTTTAAATTGCTATTTCATCACTAGGTATTCGGTATCCTTCTGCTCATTAAACTGCTTCTTGGTTGTGATGGATCAAGAAATTGACTTACTAATCTACTGACTTCTCAGCACTTCCCAGCTTCTTTAGAAGTTTTCTGGGAAGGGAAGGGAACCATGAATAAGGTCCACTCTAGAAATCTGTCTTCTCACTCCATGCCCTGCCAATCAGGGCATACCCAAAATATGGGCTTCGGCACAGATAAAACTTGAGACTCCTATTTCTTGCAGGGCTGAGTTCAGATTCCCAGATGTCACATACCAGTGTGTGACCATGAGCATGTTACCTCACCTCATTGAGCTTTAGCCATCTTATCTGTAAAATAAAGACAATAAGAATATTCTCCCTCCTTCCATCAGGTGAGATAATACAGGGAAAGCTGATGAGTATCAGATTTAAAAAGCTAGGTACTTAAATGCAGTAATGCTATGGCGTAAGTAGTCAGGTGACATTATCTGCAATCATATTATCATTATTGCTTATCATTATCATTAGCACAAGGTCTTGGGCAATTTCAGGCATGACTAGCTGTAATCCACTCCATTGTCTCCTACTCAGAAAACAATGATTCACAATGCAAAGAAGTGAAAGTGTGGATGGTCTGAATAACCTTGTTTCTGGCCCAATTTATTTTTTCCAATAGAAGCCTTTATATACATTGATGCCTTAAGTAAAATTTGTAATGCATTTATTTTGCTGATCTTTACACAGCTGATTGGGAGCTGCCAGGGTTGTAATGACACCATGTTCACACAGGTGTACTGGTCTGGGACAGTCACCCGTTGCTACCAACTGCCCTGTGTCCTTCTGTATGGCTGCCAAGTACCTGCTTTGTGATTGACAACTCAAGTTCCTAGGCATGAAAAAAGACTGGTCTTCAATAATAATAATTTTTAAATAATCATTATGATACTAATGGGAGCAGCTATCCTCTACTGGTGGCTACTGTATCTAGACTTTGTGCCGCATTTGTGTGATTTTCTATAGCAATCTTATAAGTTGAGCCCTTGTACTGCCTCATAGTTGAGGAAACATGTAAGAAAAGATGAAGTAAACTGCTAATGAAAATACAAATAGGATATAGCAAATCTAGTATTTGAACCCAAGTAGTCTAACTTCAGAGTCTGTGCTCAGCCAATGGTCTATGTTTGCGTTGCCGTTTCCCTACCCGCCTCCATATTCTTTTTCCTACAAGTTAGAGAACGATAAGGGATGCCGTAATGATGGGAACTCACATTCCTTGGGCACATAGTATGTGCTGGGAATTTTCTCCCCCTTTCTCCTTTTACACTTCTTCTTTTTTTTTTAATGTTCCCATAAAACTTTATTTACGGACACAAAAATTCCTCTTTTACATTCAAAAAAAGCCCTAGGAGGGGAGGAAAGGCGTTCATGGTGTCAACAGATGAGGGAATGGAGGCTCTGAGAGGCTCTGAGAGGCTGGATTACCTAAAGTTTTCAAGGAGCTCTCTGGCTGCATAACCCAAACACATTCTATTTTCCACCACAGATATTCCCCAAGCAACTAACAGTTATAAGGCTGTGAAATAGATGTGTGCCTATACCAAGATACATGGTAAAGATACTTTATGTTCTGTGATTGGAGAGCTCATGGCCACAAACTGTCCAAATCGTGTTGACTCAATGAACAACAGAATGAAAATATTTTCTTCTGAAGGGGAGAAATAATATCATTTTTAGCCAGAGCCAAGGCTTTTACACCATGGCACCCTTTTAAGCTTCTCCAAGTGCTATACAGAGCCCTTGATGGTTTTCTGGTAGGAAATGTCCCCGACACTGACATCCTATTGCATGACAAGAAGACAACAGTGGCAAGAAGGGGCTTTCCCGAATGTGACTCCAAGATGTCACTGAGATGTTGTCAGGTTCTAAAATAGTCACTTCCATCTGAAGTCTTACAGGGTAATTATAGCTTTGCCATTATTCCTGGCCTGGCTGTGATCCACGACTCTGCTCTCATTACCTCCTGCTTCTTCGTCTTGGGTCTGATAGAGCCCTTTCATCCAGATTTGGGGACCAGCCGAGCATTCTGAGCAAGTTCTGCCGACCAGCTCTCCCCTAGACACCTCTGAATGTCTTGGGGCAAGTCATGGGCAAAGAGAGTTAAAGAGCCAACCTTTAAACAAGAACAGAAGGAACCAGAGCAAATGTAACATGCTGGGTGGGGCAGAAGTGTGTTGTTAATTTTTTCTCCAGGTTTGGGTGTGTATTTATAGGCTGTTAGAAGGAGTACAGGGTTTTAGGTAGATAAACTTCTCTATTGAAAGGGAAAGGAAAAACATTTTCCCTGTCTTCCCCCCATTTCTTTTTAAGGCCACAGTTGAAGTCATACTCACCTTCCACTGTGAGGCACGGTGATGTTTTTCTAATTGTCTGGAGTCAGGTCTGCCACACTTCCTTGACTGTATTCCTTCTTCCTGTCAGAGACAGGTTCCTGTGGTCAGGCACGCAGCAGGCTCCAGCCCAGCGTGCCAACTCAGAAGTCAGGAGCCACAGTGTCCCTCAGACATTGATCTGTCGCGCGGGGCTCAGACTTCTGACCTGGGACGTGACTGGGGAGACAGAATAAGCCCACACACACCGTGGCTGAATTCATGGAGTCCTTTGCCTCTCTGCCACCCTACAATGGTACAGTCACATGGCTCTTAATGACAGGAACATGTTTTGAGAAATGTGTCATTAGGTGATTTTGAGGTTGAGCCAACATCAAAGAGTCTACTTAACAAACCTAGATGGGATAGCCTACTATCCTAATAGTATAGCCTAATGTTCCTAGGCTACAAACCTGTACAACGTGGTACTCTCCTGGATACAGGAGGCAATTGTAACACAATGATAATTATCTGTGTATCTAATCATAGCAAAGGTACAGTAAAAATTTGGTATTATAATCTTATGAGACCACCATCATATATGTAGTCCATCGTGGCTGTAACATCATTACGTGAGGCATGACTGTATTTGATTTTCTTTAAATAGTATTCTGGATCTTTAGAGGGGGCTTGACCATGAGTCCATGCAGAGAGAGGAGCCTGAGCTTTATCTCCCAGAACCCTACTTTCCTTATCTGCAAAATGGGAATAATGGGAATAATTATATCATGGGAAATGGTTGTGAGTAATTGTTTGAGATAATGATAGTAAAGCAGCCAGCACTGCTCACGGTAGCAATGATGTACAGGTTGAGTGTTCCTTCTTCAAAATACTTGGGACCAGAACTGTTGCTAATTTCAGATTTTTTCAGATTTTGGAATATTTGCGTATACATAATGAGATCTCTTGGGGATGGTAGCCAAGTCTAAACATATTTTTTTTATGTTTTACATGCACCTTATACTCATTGCCTGAAGGTAATTTTATACAACATTTTTCATTGTTTTGTGCATACAATAAAGTTTTGACTATATTTTGACTGAGATCTGTCACATGAGGTCAGGTGTGGAATTTTCCGCTTGTGGCATCATATTGGTGCTCAAAAATATTCAGATTTTAGAGCATTTTGGATCTTGAATTTCAGATTAGGGATATTCAATCTGTACATCATCACTACCATAGGCAGTGCTTGTGGCTTTAATGGCATTATCTCAAATAAATCCTCACTGCCACTTCCCATAATATAATTGTTCTCTTTACTCCCATTTTACAGATAAGGAAGCCAAGGTTCATGGAGATAAAGAAACTTGTCCCAGGTTACACAGTATCTTGGTTTATATTCTGCCTTGAAGCAGAACTCCTAACAAGGATTCAAGTGAAAAGAGCTTATTTGAGATGTTCAGAAGTACCAGTAGGGCCATGGGAAAGTTAGACATGGAAGAGAAGGTTGCTAATATAAGGCATAATATACCAGTGAGAAACCAGAGTGTCAATCCACAGGAAAACTCTGGAAAACAGTGTAAGAACGGATACCCCAGAGTCACCCCTTCCAAAGGATGAGGAATCTGGAGTATATTTTTACACCAGCTTCTGCCAGTCATTGGTTAAGAGTGGATGGTGTGGAAATGGTGTGTTCATTCATCAGTTTGGACAAAACTACCAGGGATTCCTAGAAAGCCCCCAGCCTGAGAGATCCAGATACTGGTAGTTGGAAGCCAGCCAGCCAGCCTGCACCGAAGTAGTGAACATCAAAGAATTTGTTAAGAACAAACACTGCCTGCTACATACACTTAATGGAAAAGCCAAGGCCACAACACTCTTGGTGACCTCTTGTCACAGAATAACCCAACCTGAAACTTAGTGGCTTAAAACAACAATTATATTTATTCATGAGTCTATGGGTGTGCAATTTGGGCTGAGTTCAGCTGGACCGTTCTTCTGCTGATCTCACTTGGGGTCACTCATGGGACTGTACTTATCTGGTAGCTTAACTGGGAGCTACTTATTCTTGGGAGACCTAAGCTAGGACAGCTCCTCTGTTCATGGGGTCTCATCCTCCAGCAGCTAGACCAGGGGTCAGCAAACTTTTCTTGTGACAGTATTTCCAGGCTTGCAGGGCATTCAATCTTTGATGGGACTACTCAACCCTGCTGTTGTAGAATACAATAAATCATAGAAAATGCAGAAACAAATGGGCATGGCTGGGTTCCAACAAAACTTCATTTACAGACAGGAGGCATGCCAGATTGGGCTCATCGGCCATATTCTGTTGATCCCTGAGCTAGACCAAACTTTATCACACAAGGCTGCACATTCAGAGAGAGTCAAGGCAGAAGCTACAAGACCTCTTAAAGCCTACGCACAGAAGTCAGACAGCATTCTGTTGGTCAAAGCAAATCACTCCACCAGCCCAGATCCAAGGGTGGAGCAGTAGACTTTGCCTCCTGATGGAAAGCTCTGCAGCATCATTTCAAAGGGATATGCATTCAAGTATTTGAGAAATACTTGTGTCCATCTTTACCATTAATCTACCTTCCAACCCAGGTCTGTTTTGGATTCCAGAGTCTCTATATTTAACTACCACACCCTCCTCCCTCTTTATTTTGCTTCATGTAACTGATTGAGGGATGAGTTCAGGAAACCCAGCAGATCCTGACAGTTTTAGATCATATTCAGGTCTAAAATTTAAACGAGGTTCTTGCTGCTCCAGGTAATGAACCTTGTATCTGTGATGTGTTAAATCTCAACCTTAGAAATGGAGCTTCTAATTGGCATGAGATATATATACCCATTACTGGGTATATACCCAAAGGATTATAAATCATTCTACTACAAAGACACATGCACACGTATGTTTATTGTGGCACTATTCACAGTAGCAAAGACTTGGAACCAACCCAAATGTCCACCAATGATAGACTGAATAAAGAAAATGTGGCACATATGCATCAGGGAATACTATGCAGCTGTAAAAAAGGATGAGTTCATGTCCTTTGCAGGGACATGGATGAAGCTGGAAACCATCATTCTCAGCAAACTATCACAAGAACAGAAAACCAAACACTGCATGTTCTCATTCATAAGTGGGAGTTGAACAATGAGAACACATGGATATAGTGAGGGGAACATCACATACCAGGGCCTGTTGGGGGGTGGGGGGCTAGGGGAGGATAGCATTAGGAGAAATACCTAATGTAGGTGGCAGGTTGATGGGTGCAGCAAACCACCATGGCACATGTATACCTATGTAACAAAACTGCACATTCTGTACATGTACCCCATAACTTAAAGTATAATAATAAAAAAAAAAAGGAAAGAAATGGAGCTTCAAGGACCTAGAGAATTTTCTAGTCTAGTCAGTTACCTCTTGTGGGAAGGAGTTTGCTCTACTAATTGCCCAGCAAATGACCATTGAGAGTCTGCTTGATGACCTCATTGGACAGAATCTCACTACTCCAGTCTTTTCCCTTCGGTCACCCATATGTCTCAGCCATCCCTCCATTCATTGAGTCATTCAGCAAGTATTTATTGAGCACCTTCTGTGTACTAGGCCCTGATTTAAGAGAGGTACAAATAAACCTAGTACCTTCCCTCCTGGACATTATAGTCAGTTCATTTCCAGCATGACATCTGTTTTCAATTTTCTTCCTTAATCATATGACTCTGCTTTGTCCTTTATGGTCTTTGTTTACTGGGTCTAAAAGAGTTGTTCTTAACTCACTGAGAATATTTAGAAACACTCTCCCCAACCCGCCCTCACTGTCCTGAGATGAATTTCACAGATACATAGAAATCTACACAATTGCAAGAAAAAAAAAACCTCATAATGTACTAGCTATAACAAAAGGGAGAACTTAAAGGAGAAGTAATTTGTAGTAGAATCATGCATATTTTAATAGGTAAATTTTCTGAGATTCAACTAGATTAGGTACAGGAATAATTGGATGTTAGTTCCATATGTAGAGTCATTGTTTATACCAGAGGTAGGCAGACATTTCTGCAAAGGGACAGATAGTAAATATTTTAGGCTTTGTGGGCAATACTCAATTCTGCTGTTGTAGTGTGAAATCAGTCATAGGTGATATGTAAATAAGTGATCATGGTTGCATTCCAATAAAACTTTATTTACAAAAACAGATGGTAGGCTGTGTTTGGCCAGCTCACCATAGTTTGCTGATTCCTACTGTAGACAATAGTTAGAGACGAAGACTGATAAGGATATGTTATGTTATGTGGACAATTCAAACATCATTAAGGGTAATACTGTCAGTGATATGATTTTTCAAAATGGTGGTACCTTTTGGCAAAGTTCTGAAGAAAACAAAGTGAAATCCTCTCCATCTCTAGAGTAGTTACTTTTCTGGAAAATTTAACGTATATCACCTAGCCCATTTTTATGTAGCTTTAGGTAATGATAAACAGGTTTTCCGCCTATATGATATTTTCAAGGCATTTGGGATACAGAACTATTTTTCGTTGCGAGGACTAAACTGGGCACTAACAGAGGTTTTGCCTCCTTGGTCCCTGCCCTTTAAATGGCTCTTCTGCTCCCAGTCTCTGTGCCACCAAAAAATACCTCCACCCCTAATTTCTAATGCTTCCCTCGTTGCACAATAACATCTCCTATTGAGAGGCACAGTCCTAGACATGCCCCCCAGGATTAGCCTGCCAGGGCTGCCATACTGAATACCACAGACTGGGAGGCTTAAGCAATAGAAATTTATATTCTCACAGCTCTGGAGGTTGGAAGTCCAAGATCAAGTGTTGGGGTTTTTTTTTTTTTTTTTTTTTTTTTTTTTTTTTTGCGACAGCGTGTCGCTCTGTCTCCCAGGCTGGAGTGCAGTGGCGGGATCTCGGCTCACTGCAAGCTCCACCTCCCAGGTTCACGCCATTCTCCTGCCTCAGCCTCCCGAGTAGCTGGGACTACAGGCGCCCGCCACCATGCCCGGCTAATTTTTTGTATTTTTAGTAGGGACAGGGTTTCACGGTGTTAGCCAGGATGGTCTCAATCTCCTGACCTCGTGATCTGCCCGCCGCGGCCTCCCAAAGTGCTGGGATTACAGGCGTGAGCCACCGCTCCTGGCCGGACGTTCGGTTTCTTTTGTGACCTCTCCCTTTGGCTTGCAGATGGTCACCTTCTTGCTCCATCCCCATATGGTCTTTTCTCTGTGTGCACATGCTCCTGGCGTCTTTTTCTCTTCTTGTAAGGACACCAGTCCTATTGGATGAGGAGCCCATCCTTGGGACCTTATTTAATCTTAATTACTTCCTTAAAGGCCCTATCTCCAAACACCGTAACATTGGGGGTGAGGAGTTCAACATATGCATTTTGAGAAGCCATAATTTAGTTCATAACATCCCCTGACACTGTTGCCTAGCCATCTTCTCATTCTCCTTTTTTTTTCATGGTCCAAGGGAAGTTCACTCCTCAATGCAGCCTTCTTGGTCAATGGTAATGTCATATACCAAAATACCAATAATGGCCAGTAATAAAATATGCCGCTTTACAGGTCACCTTACATTTGCCAAAGTAGTTTGTTTCTTTTCTCATTTAATTTTTTAAAATTGTAAAGCATTTAAAATAGAAAATTGCAGACAATTACTTAGCAAATACTGACATAGCCACCACCCAAATTTAACAAACGTTAAGATTTTTGGCATATTTTATTCAGATTACTCTTATGAAATAAAATACTACATGTTCAGTTGAAGTGACTTCTATATCACTTCCCAATTTCATCGCCTTCCTCATTCCCTAAAGTTGACGTGTTTCCTCCATATCATTGTTTTTACACTTTCAGTCTATGTACACAGATCCATACAATATATAGAGTTGTTCCATGTGTTTTAAAAATATTTTAGGTGGTATTCTACTGAATACATCATTCCACAATTTCCCCTTTCCACTTCACATTATGGTTTCAAGAATTATCTGTGTAGATCTAATTCACTCTTTTTTAATTTTTTCTTTTTTGAGACAGGCTCTTGCTCTGTCACCCAGGCTGCAATGCAGTGGTGCAATTTTGGATCACTGCAACCTCCATCTCCCAGGTTCAAGCGATTCTCCTGCCTCAGCCACTGGAGTAGCTGGAATTACAGGCATGCACCACCACGCCCAACTGCTTTTTGTATTTTTAGTAGAGACGGGGTTTCACCATGTTGCCCAGGCTGGTCTCAAACTCCTGACTTCGGGTGATCTGCCCTCCCCAGCCTCCCAAAGTGTTGGAATTACAGGCGTGAGCTACCGTGCCCTGCCAAATCAACTTCTTTTTAGTTGTTATGTAGTGTTTCATTGCATGAATATGCCACAATTTATGTATCCATTTCCCTATTGATGAGTATTAAGCTTAAGCTTGTTTCCAAGTTTTCATATCATAAACATTTATGTATGTCACCTTGTGCCCATGCATGAAAAGAACTCTGACTATGAGTGGATTAGTGGCACATATTCTTCCTAACATAGCAATAGGTATCTTAGGACTGTCACAGCACTTGAGTGATACCAGAGGGATCCAGGTTTATTCCTTCTCTCTGGTCTGCCATCTTTAACAGGTGCATATTTATCATCAGGTTTGGTTTTTCTCATGGTCACAAAATAGTTCCAGCACCTCCAGGCATCATGTCTACTTTCTAGTCAGGAATAAGGGAAAGGAGCAAAAGGCCAATAGAGCAATTAGTCATATTGTCCTCACAAACAAGTTTTCTTAGAAACCCCACTCGGTGAGGCAGAATGATGTTCACTTACACCCCACTGGCCAGCACAGTGTCACATGGTTCACCCCTTAGCCAATTCTAGGAAACTTTCTAGAAGGCAGGATGGTGTACAAGGAAGCTGGACCAGTTGACCAGTTGTATCTGCCTTACTACCCAGGGAATAATGGCTGAACTGCAGGATATTCATGTCCCCAGGACTTCTAGATGTTGACAACATGATTGCCAACATGGCTGACCCATTTTACAGTGTTACCAATGAAGTTTGAAAGTTCCGTGGTGGCTCACACCTGTAATTCTAGCACTTTGGGAGGCCAAGGTGGGAGAATCACTTGAGGTCAGGAGTTTGAGACCAGCCTGGGCAACATGGTGAGACCTTCCCTCTACATTTAAAAAAAAAAAAAAGAAAGAAGGAAAAGAAAGTTCTGCTTCCTCATGTCAGAATCAAATAATTATGATGAATTTACTGTTAGCATGATGTCGGATGAGGTCACATGAAAAAATAGACAAAGAAAACCCCCAAATGAATGCTTCCAGAGCCTTAAGCAGAGTGCCTAGAGCTTAGAGCCAGCTCTAAGACAGGCTTGTTGGATCCCTGTCCTGCCATTTACTGATGGGTGATTCTGTGTAAGTTTTTCTGAGCCTTGATTTTCTCATCTGTAAATGGGGACACAAGTAGCATCTATCTGCATCTCCTAAAAATGTTAATGATTAAAAGAGATAATGCCTATGGAATGGCTAACATAGCACCAGCCATAGACGGAGGCTGCAGTCACTGTTTACTATTGAGATTAATGTCATTACCTAGAGACTGTATGCCATGTGTAGGCTGACAATATTTTTTGAGCCTCAAATTAGGAAACGGATATGACGCTTTTGAGTCCCCTCATGGAAAAACAGAATATTTGAAATACAGCCATTCTGAAGAATATAGAATGATTTCTAATATCTTAATATCTAATATTGATTTCTAATATCTCAACAGAACGTCATCTCTGCCTTCTAGAACTTTGTAGAAAGTACAGCATGTTTCAAAATATAAGCCTCAAATAGGAAAAAAAATTGGGTAGACTAACTGAGACAAATGACCATTACCTGAACCCTTATCTTATTCCTCACTTTGTAGATAAAGAGATGTGGACTTTAATTTTTTGTTTTTATTTTTTTTTGTCTTGAAGCCTTCAAAGAACAAATTTTAGAATATGAACTTCAAACTTGTTTTTTTAATAACATTTAACAGTCAGAGTTAAGAGATTAATAATATGGAGAAGTGGGGAAGCGATGGAAATTGTGAATAATTTTTTATAAGGGAAAGTTTAAGAAGCTGGTGTTATTAAATCCAGAGGAGAGAAAGTTAATGAGAAGTGTCACAATTAAGCCCCTGAACATTATCTTCACAGGGAACCAAATGAAGTAGAATAATTTTAACTAATGGAAGAAGGAATTTTGGGGGTCTTTTTGGAGAAAAATGTTCCAGAAACAAATGCTGTTAAACCTTCACTATAGTAGTCAGTGACCTAAAAAACAGACTGCTGCTGCTACTTTTCTGCAATTGTCTGTATCTCTTTCAGATCATGAAAAAACTTGATCTTTAATAATTTTATTACACAGTTCTGAACCTTAAAAGAAGTGACATGCTTTCTAGTTGGCAAAGGTACCATTCAATGTATATTACCTGAAGTGTCTAATTATCTGTCAGGTACAAAGTTAGACTGTGGGGATATAGAAGAATGCCTGCTGGATGTAGAACTTGCTGTCATGGAGCTTATAGACCATTAAAAGACCCAGAAAGGGCAGTAGGAACTGACAAAACTATGATGGATGCTACAGGAGCACAGGAGAAGCCACTTAAACTTGACAGAGTGGAGCGTGCATGGGAGCATCCAGGAAGGCTTTCTGGAGGAAGCGAGGTCTAAGCTGAAATCTGGTGAGTGAATAGGAATCAGCTGTGTGAAACTGGAGGCCTGGGTAAAGTTGATGGTTGGAGGTGAGGAGGAGGTAGGGGTAGAGGTATAGCAGGTCTCTCATGGGGAGAGTGAGCCTGGGAGATGGGCTAAACTGGAGAAATGCAGGGCCTATGCCACTGTTCCTTGTGTATAACACTTTTACTTTCATCATGCTTTTCTATGGTTTTTCATCGTTGTCTTAGCAACCATGATATCATCATACTATCCTAAAAACTGTTGAAGAGGCTCCACTTTTGAGAATAAGCTCTGGAACAAACTTCCCCTCCATTTTCTCTTTACCTACACGTTGGCTAAAAAAAAAATCAAATAGTGGGGTAGGGGAGGGGAGGAAGAGCAGGAACGGAGACATATGGGCCTATCTTAAGGCATCTTGCCTCTTCTATTTTAGTAATTTATCCATTGGATTTATGGCTGTGTAACTATTTTGAGAGCGCATCCTGAAGCTAAAGTGCCTGTTTCCAAAGGAGGCACTGAGAAAGACTGGCAAGGTGGCCTTGGGCAAGTAAGTTAACTTCTCTGGACCTTAGTGTACCCATCTGTAAAAGGGGAATAATAGCACTTACTCACAGAGCTGTTGTGAGCATTACATGTTAAGGTAGTAAGGTGCTTAGAACAACACCTGGCACATGGTTAACCTTCAATAGATGGCCAGCCGTGATCACCATTTATTATTGATGTTACATGGAACTGAATGCAGGGATCCATAATAATAATAGTTCTCATTGATTGAGCATGTGCTATATGATAGTCATGGTACATCTTGCCTTGCCTTCATTATCTCGTTTCATATTCTCAACTACCTTATAAGTTAGCCACCTCTTTTTACAGATAAAGGAAATGAGGCTTAAAGAAGGTAACTAGCTGGCTCCAGGACAGTGCTGGGTTGGGGACCTGAACCCAAGCCTTCCCCTTAAATCCAGCCTTGCATTACCTTCTTGAGGAAGATTAGATCCTGGTTCTTTTTACTTTCTACTCAGAGTGCCTTGTTTTCTTTAGAGCTGTGTTGATAGACTTGTTTTAGAACTGTGTGGTCAGTCCGGAAGTATGATCGGCTCTTTAAAAAACCTCCTAAAAGTTATGTTAATAAACATGGCTTAGATAAAGTTTGAGAGTTGGCCACCATAACCAAAGACCAGCCAAAGGAAAATTACCAACGTAATGTGTGTTCTAAGAATCAACGAATGTGTCTGGATGCATGATGAGTGTGCATGCGCCCCTACTAGGGGCACAGATGGGAAGAAAGTATTCCCAGTCCTCCACTGCCCACCCTGGAGCCCCAGAAGCCTACCTCGGAGAAGCAGAACTGACTCAGACTCAATACGGCATTTGTGAGACAACACGGCCCGGAGTCAAAAGCATAGGCTTGACGTTCCAACTCAGTCAGATGTGAGGCCGGCTTCCCTCCCTTCTAGCTAGGTGAAAAGAGCCAATATTTTCCATTTCTCTGAACGCCCATTTCCCTTACCCATGAGATGGGGATATGAATACTTACATTCCAGACTCCTTGCAGACATATTATGAATATTAATTGAGATAAAGAGCATGAGGGATGTAACACGCTATGCTGCACATGGTTAGCCATTATTCTTTAGGTCTAAACATCACCATGTACTCAATGCTTTGTTTTTGCAAAGGGTACATTACTTCCCAAATGATTTCTGGAAAATGTGCCCTGATGAAAAAAGACAGTGTAAGAAAGGGAGACATAAATTCTGAGAGGGCAGAGACCTTGTGCAGAGGACTAATGGGAGAGGCAGTGGGCTGAGAGTGGAATGCAGCACATTCTCCGTATACTGTGATATCTTGATTCCTTCCCAAGCTTAAGGGAGCCTGAAAATTTGGGGAAAGAATGCTAGTATTGGAAAGTGAGAGAAGATGGTTTCTTGGATGGGGAGTTGGGTGGTCCCGTCGCTCCTTCCAGACATAGATTAACAATGACTTAATTCCAGAAATATTGTCAGCCAGGAAAATAAATAGACTAATGACTGTGGGCAAATTGTATGTTAATGTATCTAGGCATTGTTTCCAGTCTCACCCTTAAATATATGTTTAATCAATCTAGATGGATGAGGCATCCTGCTCTTAATTAATCTTTCTGGACATTTATAGAGAAACGGCAAAGTCTTTACGAAGACCTTATAAATGTGTTTAAGCTTAGTATGGATTTTTATTTATGTGCACAGAATGAGCAGTCGTTACTTCTAAACGATGGCTTGTTTTGAATGTTCTCAGACCTTCAAAATGTTTTATTTCCACCCTTGGGAAGGGAATGGGGGGTGAGTCGAAAGAAAACACATGATGGCCATTTTCCATGGCACGAGCTGGCTAACCTTTCTGCACTGTGCATGTTTGTTTGGATTTTAGAGCATTACAAGTAAGGAGGCAGGAAGAAAGAGTTGGGTGCACTCTCTTCAGGAGGGCTTTGTTGGGAAGTGGTGCCACATGCAGAGATTCATCTCAGTTGGGGTGACCCTGTGCTCAATCTCCTCTGCCACAGAAATCGTCAGTATCACAAAAGCTTTTCCCTGGGGCTCAAAGGCCAGCACTTACAACAAACAGCACGGCAGTGTTCAGCTGCATTTGTTGTCATGGACTTTTGTTGTGTCAGACATTTCTGGGGATGAATCATCTACTGTGAGTTTGGGAGTTTGGTTCTGATGCTGTTTGCTGTAGCGACTGACTTAAATTGGAGTCCATTCTTCTAGGACAGTACGCTGTGTGTGTGTGTGTGTGTGTGTGTGTGTGCATGTCTGTGTTGCAGATAAGGGCATCATCATTCAGTCTTCAAGCTCCTTTTGTCCACTAAATTTTTGTGCCCTAGGATCAATTACTTTCACTATTTTTGTGATCCACCCTTTAGCTCCTGACATTCATTTGTATTGAATTCCTACTCCAGCTGGCACTGTGCTACGTATTGAGAATACAATGGTACATACTATAGACTAAATTCCAAGAGTTTATATTCTACAGGTTTAGAGTAAGTTGGAATTCTGGATATTGATAAGTGCCCTTTAAAAAAAAAATGAAACAAGGTCCTGAGATAAGGATGGCATGTTTAGAGCAAGAAGAAAATCCAGTGTGGCTGGAGGAGTGTGGACAAGGCAGGGAGTGGGTAGAAATCTGGTCAGTGATTTCGGC
Organism: Nomascus leucogenys; assembly: GCF_006542625.1. NCBI lineage: Eukaryota > Metazoa > Chordata > Mammalia > Primates > Hylobatidae > Nomascus > Nomascus leucogenys. Next base: position 75,785,383 of record NC_044401.1, on the reverse strand, counting down.
TAGTGCCGGGTCCAGGTCTTGGTGGGTCTCCTGGGGCACAGAAAAGAGCTTGGGTTTTACCCTAATTGCCGTGGAAGCCAATAGAGGCTTTTAAGCAGGGCATGACACGATCTGATTTAGTTTTCAAAGAAATCTTGTTGGCAGTTGTGTAGCCTTTCTACTCGAAGCCTGGTCTGTAGATGGACTGGCAGCATGAGCATCATCTCTGAGCTTTTTAGAAAGGCACACTTTTGGGACCCACTCAGGTTGCCTGAAGCAGCATCTGCATTTTTAATAGAATCCCCAGTTCGAGAACTGCTCTTATAGAGAATGGATGGCGTCAGATGACGAAAAACAGCTTTACAAGTCCCCACCCTTACTCTTTTCTCAGGTTTAGAAAGTGGATTGTTCTAGACAGATTTCTAGACATATCTCAATGGGCTGACCCAAGCTTGCTTCCAAATTCCACTTTTTTTTTTTTTTTTTAGATAGGTTCTCACTGTGTTGCTGAGGCTGGAGTACAGTGATGCAATCTTGGCTTGCTGTACCCTCGAACTCCTGGGCTCAAGTGATTGCCCCGTTTCAGCCTCCTGAGTATCTCGGACCACAGGCATGCACCACCATGCCCAGTTAAGTTTTAAATTTTTTTGTAGAGACAGGGTCCTGCTATGCTGTCCAAGCTGGTCTACAACTCTTGGGCTCAAGCAGTCCTCCCACCTTGACCTTCCAAAGAAAGTGCTGGGATTACAGGTGTGAGCCACTGCACCCAGCTCCAAATTCCACTTCCGGTTGGACTAATACAGTTTTTTATTTGTTTATTTCCCTAATTCCTAGATGACTCTCCTTCTTGCCTTTTACTCAGCAGCTGAACTACTGATTTTTCTTTTGGTGTTCCATTTATTTATCTTTCTATTGATTCTGTAACTTCCTAGCCCCTCAATAAATGACCACTATTTCCATCATAATTCCAAGTAGCAATTGCATAAAATAGCCATATCTTAAAAGAAAAATAACAGGACTTCATTATAAGGATGGTATAAATTTGACCCTCATATTTGTAGGCAGGCCGTTATTACTAACTTGGTATTACTACCACTTTACCATGAAGGGCTTTCTGAATGCTGTTGGCATGTGTGTCAGTTAGGATTAGGTTTGGCTTAAACTTTTAAACTGCTAATAATAGTTTACACAAAATAGAAGTTTATTTCTCTCTCATGTCAAAATCTGGAGGGTAGACTGGAATTGTTTTAAAAGTTCTATTTCATAAAGATCTCAGGCACCCAGACTTTTTCTGTTTCTTTTCACTGTGTCTAGCCTCCATTCTCAAGCTGACCTCATGGTCCAGGATGGCTGCTTTACTTCTTGCTATCTCATTAAAATTCCAGCCATCAGAAGAGACGAAGAGATGGTGCAAAACAAGTACTGCTGCAGACCTTTGAGAAAGGCTGTTAGAACTGCTGCATGGGCCAGGTGCGGTGGCTCACGCCTGTAATCCCAGCACTTTGGGAGGCCTAGGCTGGTGGATCACGAGGTCAAGACATCGAGACCCTCCTGGCTAACACAGTGAAACCTCGTCTCTACTAAAAATACAAAAAAAAATTAGCCGGGCGTGGTGGCAGGTGCCTGTAGTCCCAGCACTTTGGGAGGCCGAGACGGGCGGATCACAAGGTCAGGAGATCGAGACCATCCTGGCTAACACGGTGAAACCCCGTCTCTACTAAAAATACAAAAAAAAAAAAAAAAAAAAAAAATTAGCCGGGCATAGTGGCGGGCGGGCACCTGTAGTCCCAGCAACTCGGGAGGCTGAGGCAGGAGAATGGCGTTGAACCCGGAGGGCGGAGTTTGCAGTGAGCCGAGATTGTGCCAGGGCTGCACTCCAGCCTGGGCAACAGAGTGAGACTCTGTCTCAAAAAAGAAAAAAAAAAATAAAAAAGAACTGCTGCATGATGCTTTCACTTATGGATTGTTGGCTAGACTTAAGATACCTGGCCCCAACCATGTGGCTCCCAGCTCTGAGAAGTATAGTTTTTGTTTTGGGTGGTCAGGAATCCCGCTAAAAATCAGATGTCTCTGACTACAGAGGAAGTATTAGGGAACAACTAGCAGTTCCTAGCAGCATACTTCAGGGAATGTGATTTGGCATATAATCTAAATACATATTGGTATCTCCCCATTAAATTTAATCTAGGCTGCATATTTTGTACCATCATCTCATTATGGTGTCTTGTAATTCTTTCCACTTTTCTTTCCAAAGGAAAAGCAGTGTCTGATTTGGCAAGAACACATTTCTGCATTCAAAGTTGAAATGTGAAGATAAACCTCACCCACTTGGAATAGGATAAAAGAAAATCCCCTGGATAGAGGGAAATATGCAAACAGTTCTATTACCATGTGTATCTTTTCCTGAGCTGGGTCTTTATGCAACAAAGGAACTGGAGGTAATCCATGCCTCACCGTGGAGTGTTCCTGACTCAGCAACCAGATCCCATCATCACTGTAATACCAGAAGAATGGAAAAAGGTGCAAAGACTAGACTTTCAGGGGAATCTGTTTTTTGTTTTTTTTTTTTTTTTAATTTTAAAGCTTAGGTCTGAAATGGGTGCATTTTAAATATTTCAGCACACTGACTAAGAGGATAGGCTATAAAGTCAGCTGGGCCCGAGTTGAGAAATGGCATTTCTACTTACAGCTGGCTATTTTTGAACAAATAATCACTGATCTCAGTATATATGCTAGTAAGTGAAAAAACATGATACTGTCAGTTCAGGATTCATTTGCAAATTAAATGAGACATTGCATACACAGCACTTAGCACAGTGCTTGTTTTATTGTAACTACTAAAAAAGGTTGGGTATTACAGATTCAGCCCATATTTCAGAGAAAAAAGAAATCGATATCTTTTAAGAGATTTTTTAAGGATATTCTTGAATCACATTTATGATTTTACTGATCACTTATTGGTTCATCCATTTACTCAAAAAATATTTGACACCTACTATGTGTCAGATGGTAGTCGGTACTATTTGTTGGAGGGAATACGAAATACACCCAAATGAATAACACAGTTTCTGTCCTTAAAGGAGCTCACCACTCAGTGGAAGAGAAAAGAACTAAAGAGGCAGATCAGTGAGAAAAATGTGCAATATAATACATTATTAAAATGAGAAGAGAGAGTTAAACAATCAACATCATTAACTCTGTGGCATTTCCTTAAGATATCATGAATTATAAGACATCCTTTCCTTAACATCAGGTAAAGGAAAATCTTTCATTAAATGTGTATAATGATTCTAAGTCCCACGTTAGTTTCAGAAACATGAATATGCAAAGAAAAACAAAAATGCAGGAAAATAGTTATTGGAGGTAGTAAATGACTTTGGTATTCTCAGATGACACAACGTTGGTTTGGTGAGCTAGCTGCAGCTCTGTGGACTAGAATCCCAACAGGAAAATTTCAGTTCGGAATGTCTTTTTCATCAGATGGGGAGCAACTCATTGCTACGGCAGGCTCTGGTGCCAAGGAGGACTAGTATCAAATTTTGGGGTGGTTTGTCTGTTTGGGGCTTCCTGTACCTGGAAGCTAACTTGTCTCTATTTTCCTCAAATGTGTAGTCAACCTGAAGAATCATCATAGCCATTGCAGAAACCCTTTGGACTCTTGCTAAGAGTGTGAGATGTGGTAAAGTCTTCACACCATTTCCAGCAGTCTGTGGTTGAGTGATGAGAACTAGGCATTTGACTTGTCTGCCTCCAAAACTGATCATAATACTACACCTACCCTTCAATTTGTAGCTTCTTGTTGCTCTTAGGATAAAGACCAAAACATGGCCTAGGCCTGTGTGATCTAGCCCTTGACCATCTCTTGAACAATTATCACTTCAATAGGGGAGATCAATTCCATAATCATTTTTCATATCTATGTGCCAAGTATCCTGTACCATGGTTCTCACTCTCTCTGTTCTAGTCCCTCTGGCTTTTTTGTAATGTTCCAGTCGTTAACTTAGCATGTTTTCATTTGCTTCAGGATTTCTGCCTGCTAGGAGGGTCTTTCCTTCTATTCTGCATTATTATTCAGATTTCACCTCAAGAGCTTCACCTCCTCCTGAGAGCTTGCCACACCCATCCCTCCCATGGGTAAGGTGGGAGAGTTACGTTTGAATTACTATCTCAAGGTTTTTTATTGTTAGAATTTGTACTACCAACCAGGTCAGTAGACATTTTTTTCCAATCATTTTTCCTCTGATTCTTTTTTCTTGGAAATTCTTGAGTATTTCTTTCTCTCTAGTCTCTGTGGCAAGTTATTTTTTTTTCCCCCATAGGCTGCCCTGCTCATAAGCTCTTATAGACATCTTATTCTCTACAGGAATTGGGTAGGTGAGGAGAGGAAGGATATTGATAATAGCTAGCAATTGACATTTAGGATGCCATGTCGACTTTGTCAGCAGGTAGCCATCCTGCCTGGGGGCTAGACAGCTCCCCACCTCCACACACTGTTAACATGGAGGTTCAGTGTCCTAATTCTAGCAATACTCCCCTGCCCCCACCCCCACCCTGGACTACTCTGATCTGGTGGCTACAGGAATACCTGTCTTAATTGGCCAGGCTGGGTTTCCTGGTCAATCACTATGGTAAGGGAGAGAGGATTACCCTACATTTAGTTCGTTGGGGCTCATCCCTAGAGCTAGGCATGGTGAAAATCTGACTCTATGGCTAGTACCCATTGGGAAATTAACACTTTGCACTTCTGTTATCTTTTACTCTTGGTGACAGTGTTTTCATGGATTAAAAGCCTACTCTCTACTAATTCCTAGTGCTAATCTCTAATAAACAAAGCATAACATAGAGTGAATAAACACACTATTAAGTTGGTTGAACTGCATTTAGCACCCATATGTAGAAAGCCTTTCAGAAGAAGTCTGATTATTTAGATTTAATTGCTCCTCAGAAAAACCAATCACTTTTGGCACACAGACATAAAACTCTGCTTGCTTACACCTATTCTAAAAACTTTCTTTCAAGGATGGCTCAGCCTTACTCTACCAGCTGTCAGATTAGAAAAGTGAGGATTTTTTCTTAAGTTAGGAATTTAGTGAAAGAGGAAAAGAAAAGGTAGGTGTTTCTCTAAGGTTCATCGCAGTTACCTGGAGGGTTTGTTAACACACAGATTTTGGGGTTCCACATGCATAACTTCTGATTCATTAGGTCAGGGGTCAGGCTTAGGAATTCGTATTTCTGACAAGCCCCTCGGTGCTGCTGCTGCAAGGACTGAACTTTGAGAACTACTGAGCTATAATGATTCTGTTTGACAATTTGAGGATGAGAATAGAATTTGTCCACAGTTTATCATGCTTATTTTTGAAAATCTGACCACCAATTTGTAAACATTGAGAAAAGAAAAATAGCTCAGAGGAGTCTGAGTTATGTGAGCTATGTAAAATTTATCATTCTCAGAGAAACATGAACATGGGACTTCATTCATGACCCCCTCCCACCCACATGTCCCAGAGCAATTGTTTATAGGCATTTTGTTCCTATTGAATAGCGGCCTTATCCATTACCTTCTTGTTTCTGGAATTTGTGATGCAGAGAACAATGTATATACCCAATCAATAGCTTATGTTATTTTAATGTAAATTCTTGGTAAACATCTTAGGAACTGCCTCTTCACTTTTTCCTTAAAAAGCCACTTATAACTGTTGCTAATCAGAGTATATTCAAAGCAACTTGAGTCTATGCTCTGGGATGGTCATCTTCCATTACGGGCTGAAATAAACTCTATACTAATTATATTTTCCGAATCTCATTATTTAAGGGTGACATCACTTTCAGTTCAATCCAGGAAAGTAATTCCATTATCACTTTTAGTGCCTATGCACCTGTATTAGTCTGTTCTCACGCTGCTAATAAAGACATACCCAAGACTGGGTAATTTATAAGGAAAGAGGTTTAATTGACTCACAGTTCCACATGGCTGGGGAGGCCTCACAATCACGGTGGAAGGCAAATGAGGAGCAAAGTCATGTCTTACACGGCAGCAGGTAAGAGAGCGTGTGCAGGGGAACCCCCGTTTGTAAAACCATCAGATCTCATGAGACTTATTCACTACCATGGGAACAGTATGGGGAAAACCACCCCCATGATTCAATTATCTCCACCTGGCCCCACCCTTGACACGTGGGGATTATTACAATTCAAGGTAAGATTTGCTTGGGAACACAGCCAAACCATATCAGCACCCAAGTTTTCTCTTAATTGTTCCCTCTATTAAAACCTAAAAATGACCTCTCCTTCCTTCAGCAATTGGCAGCTCTTCTTTGCCCCCCTTTCGGCATCTAGTTAACCACAGCTGGACTGAAGAGCTCACTTTAGGAAATGACCAGGCTCCCAGGGGATTCTGAAGGGCACAGAGGTGTATAGGCAGCAAGCACTTTGCTAATGGCTTTCTGGCATTATGGCATTTAGACCTCTCACCATTCCTGTGCAGTAGGGACTAATTGCCTACCTCCCAGAGAGGAAACTGAGACTGAGAAGAGGTTACGTGGCTCTTTGCTGAGCAAGAACTCAACACAGGTCAGTTTGATCTCAAGTCCATGTTCTCCATAGCCCAGTTGTACTGTCTATCAGATGAAATTGCAAGAGGAAAGTAAACTACAGCGACTCCTTCCATCACGATCCAAAAAGCTCCTCTTTCTCCCTCAGACTCCAACCCTATGCACCCAGCTTTCCCCCTAATCTAAAGAAAACAGTGAAACTACGATTCCTGAATACCTATTAATCAGAGAAAAGCAAAAAATCCCTACCACAGCATGTTACTATTCTTACCGCCATCGCTAGTGAGCAGTTATACCATCCATTATTTTGATGGGTGCTGGAGGGAGGATAAGGATGAGATCAGCCCCAAACAGATCCAGAAATTATTGGAAAGTACAGTTGCGGGGTGTGTTTTGTACCTTTTTCAACCTTTCACTGAGGATAAATAGCCTATGACAGTAAGCAGTTATCTGTTTGAAAATGCAACCAAAAATAAAAAGTCTTACAAGGGGAAAAACGAAGAAGATCAGGAATGGAGAAAGAAGATGATAAGGAGTGAGTGTTGTATTTTTCTCCTTATCAGAGAAATCCATTATTGCACCATATTTCTAGTCCACAAAATGACTGCCCCTCCATTTGTTTCCAAACTTCTGACCGCAGGTTTGTTACTGGGTGAAAAAAAAAAAAGGGAAAAAAACAACCCTAGGTTTGTCTGAATGCATTGATAAAGGTAATCTTTTGTTTTTAATTCCAGACAAATGTAGAAATCCTGCATGAAAGTTAGCTAAAACTGAAGCTTGGCTAAAAGAGTGTTTATAAATAGTTGGGATGGAAAGACAAGAGCATGGTGGTTTTTTTCTAGTTTGCTCCTGGAGAAGGTTGTGTGTTTAGATTTGCTCTGCAACCTGCCAGGCGGTTTTGTGTGGGTTTGGACTTGACTCCGTGTCCTTTGTATTTATTGTTTTAGAATCACTGGCTCCAATAAGTCTTCCTGTTCAACATGGATTTTCAGTAAATGGCAAAGGCCCCTTAAATCTGTCCTGAACAGACGGGCCCAAAACATTCACAATAACCATGGGTGGGCATTCATTGAAGGTCTCACTGTCATGTTTATTTACTCATTTCAGAGGTAGGAGGTTGCCCCTTAGCTCCTCTGGGGATCAGCATAGACGCTACGAGGATTAGCAGTTGAAAGCTAGTGCAAGCTAACTGGTTGGGCTTGCAGGAAGCTGGCTGGAACCGTAACCCAGCCAAGGTCAGAGTGGAATGCTATTATTGCCTCATTAGCATTATCATCATCACTGTTGCTTCCCAAATTATCCTTTAATGCATCCAATTTACCTTCAAGTCTGTAACTAAGACACAGATCACTTATCTTCTGTGCAACAGTCATTAGAAATGTCTAGGGCAGATTTCAGCCCTTCCAGCTCTAAATCCAATCTTGATCTTTTCCAACGGTTACTCTGCTCCTGTTTGCTTAAGATTGGCCATTAAACTTTGACTCATAGACGGTAAAGCTGCAATTGGTGTTTATATGCATTTAGGTTGCACATAGCTTTTATGCTCATGGATGGTGTCTTTAAAAATATAATTTTTTTCAGTGGTTCTACTATGCTTAGATATAAGGTAAAAATAAAATCAGCAGAAATTTCCCAAAATACCACTGCTGTAGAAATTGATTTCTCTCCCTTGACTTTAGCTGTTGGGTTTGGCTCTTCATAGACAAATTCTGCCTGGAATAATTATGAGTATTAGAAAAGGATGGACGTAAACTATCTGATGTATAATCCGTCATGAATATATTTTCGTTCCCTTCCAACTGTGACCCTGTAACTGCAGGACCAGCCCAAACTGGCCCTACTCTGTTGATAACAGAATGTTAAGGTACCTTGCAGGTATAAGAGCCAAGCCTGTAAGTCATGTAGCCAGGGCACAAGCAATAGGAAAAGCTTTGGCCTCTAACAGTACCCAGAACTGAGGACTCTCCTCCTGGAACCAAGAAGACCTTTTCCCATTCTCCGCATGGAACCAAGAAGACCTCAGAAACAACATAACTGGCACCTGAACTCTGGAACTCTTTCAAAAGTGAGGGGTCCATTGGCCCAGAAGACCCAGGGCTAAAATCTGCCTCAACATACCTTACTGCAGATGATCAAATTTGAAGCCCTGCAAATTTGAAGACCCTGCCAAACCAACATTTCTAAGTCCTTTCTCTTGTCCTTCAACTCCTTAAAACATTGTGGGGGATATATTTGAGCTGTGCTTCCTGTCTCCTTGGCAGTTAGCTTTGCAATACACCCTTTCTTTTCTCAAAAGCTGGTGCCACAGTTTTGGCTTCTGTGCACATTGGGCAGTGAACACAATTTGCTCAGTAACACCACTTTCACAGTGTTCATTCTTCTGATCTTAGAAGGTTTAGAATCCTTCCAAATTTGTGCACTGACTTTAGAGTGAAAAGGAGTTATTATATACTCAGTTCTCACAATTCATGGGCTGACTTTCTTTCATTTGCCAATTTAAAAATCTGACACCTAGAGTCCACCTTCTTTTGTTTTTGTTTTCATTGTTGTTATTGTTTTGGGACAAGGTCTCTCTGTCTCTAGGCTCATTTTTAAATTTTTTGTAGAGATAGGGTCTCATGATATCACCCAGGCTGGTCTTGAACTCCTGGACTCAATTGATCCTCCTGCCCTGGCCTCCCAAAGTGCTGGGATTATAGGCATGACCCACTGTACTCATCCCAGATTGAGAGCTTGTTTACGTCAAATGCTGTTCTAGGCCCATTTCTGTGTCCTCATCACCTAGCACGGTGCTTGGATTATAGAAGGTATGCATTAAGTGATTGCTGAATTAAATGGTCTCATTTCACACTGTGGTTCTGCATAACGCTGAGTACCTTAATAAGCACAGCATGATAGAATATGATAAAATACAATAACATAGATGAGTTTTAGAAAAGATAACATTTTAATGATGAGGAAATAGGAACAGAGAGGTGATGTGACTTGCCCAAGGTCACAGAGTTAGCAGTATTGAGATGGGCTTCAGGTCATGCCATCTTAACATGAGGTTCTGCTTAGCATAAACTTCTTTTATAGCCGCAATTATTTTAATGTATTTTTAATATATTACCCTTAAAATTCACCTTACCTCATATGTTGAAGTCCTAACCCCTAGTATCTCAGAATATGACCTTATTTGGAGATAGGTCTTTACAAAGGTAGTCACGTTCAAATGAGGTCGTTGGGGTAGACCCTAATTCAGTATGTATGACTGGTGTCCTTGTAAAAACAGGAAATTTGGGCATAGAGACCAGCACAGAGGGAAGATAGTGTGAAGAGTCACAGGGAGAAGATAGCCATCTATGAGCCAAGAGAAAGGTCTAGAATAGACCCTTTCTCACAGCCCTTAGAAGGAACCAGCCCTGCTGGCACCTTGATCCCAGACTTCCGGCATCCAGGACAAAGACAGAAATTTCTAATGTTTAAGGCACCTGTGGTACTTCATTATGGCAGCCCTAGAAAACTGAAACAGATTTTTATGTTAATTTCCTAGGGATACCATAAAAGAAAACCTTCACAGACTGGGTGGCTTAAACAACAGCATTCATGGTCTCATAGTTCTGGAGACTCAAAGTCTGAGATCAACATATCAGCGGGGTTGGTTCCTTCTGAGGGCTGTAAGAGATGGTTCTGTTCCAGGCCTCTTTCCTTGACTTGCAGAGGGCTGTCTTCAAGTTCATGTGGTGTTCTCTCTGCTGTCTTCACATCATCTTCCCTCTGTTATGAAATAAGGAAAATTACTTTTCTGTCTCTAGGCAAATCCAAGGTTTGCGTCTCTGCACTTTCACAATCCCTCACTTATTTTTATTTTTATTTTTTGGGAATATGTAATTCATTTTTATTTTTTTAATTTTATTATTATTATACTTTAAGTTTTAGGGTACATGTGCACAACGTGCAGGTTTGTTACATATGTATACATGTGCCATGTTGGTGTGCTGCACCCATTAACTTGTCATTTAGCATTAGGTATATCTCCTAATGCTGTTCTTCCCCGCTCCCCCCACCCCACAACAGTCCCCAGTGTGTGATGTTCCCCTTCCTCTGTCCATGTGTTCTCATTGTTGAATTCCCACCTATGAGTGAGGCTACAGTAACCAAAACAGCATGGTATGGGTACCAAAACAGAGATATAGACCAGTGAAACAGAACAGAGCCCTCAGAAATAATGCTGCATATCTATAACTATCTGATCTTACACATCATGTTTATTTTTATAACTGTAACTTGACTATTTGAGGACTAACTTTTCCCAAGTAACTTTTTTTTTTTAAGTTTCATTTTAAGTTCAGGGGTACAAGTGCAAGTTTATTACATAGGTAAACTTGTGCCATGGGGGTTTGTTGTACAGATTATTTCATCACCCAGGTGTTAAGCCTAGTACCCATTAGTTATTTTTCCTAATCCTCTCCCTCCTCTCACTCTCCATCCTCCAAAAGGCCTGAGTGTCTGTTGTTCCCCTCTGTGTCCGTGTGTTCTCATCATTTAGCTCCCACTTATAAGGGAGAACATGTGATATTTGGTTTTCTCTTCTTGTGTTAGTTTGCTGAGGATAATGGCCTCTAGCTCCACCCATGTCCCTGCAAAGGACATGAGCCCATTCTTCTTTATGGCTGCATAGTATTCCATGGTGTATATGTACCACCTTTTATTTATCCAGTCTATCATTGATGGGCATTTAAGTTGACTCTATGTCTTTGCTATTGTTAATAGTACTACAGTGAACATAACACATGCATATGTCTTCATCATAGAATGATTTATATTCCTTTGGGTTTATACCCAGTAACAGGATTGCCGATTCGAATGGTATTTCTGTCTTTAGGTCTTTGAGGAATCACTACACTGTCTTCCACAATGGCTGAACAAATTTACACTCACATCAAAAGTGTATAAGCATTCCTTTTTCTCCACAACCTCACCAGCATCTGTTATTTTCTGACTTTTTAATAATAGCCATCCTGACTGCCGTGAGATAGTATCTCATTGTGGTTTTGATTTGCGTTTCTCTAATGATCACTAATGTTGAGCTTTTTTTCATATGATTGTTGGCCACATATATATCTTATTTTGAGAAGCGTCTTTTCATGTCCTTTGCCCGCTTTTTTATGAGGTTGTTTGTTTTTTTCTTATAAATTTGTTTAAGTTCCTTATAGATGCCAGATATTAGAGCTTTGTCAGATACATAGTTTCCAAAAGTTTTCTCCCATTCTGTGGGTTGTCTGTTTACTCTGCTGATAGTTTCTTCTGCTGTGCAGAAGGTCTTTAGTTTAATTAGATCCCATTTGTCAGTTTTCACTTTTGTTACAATTGCTTTTGGCATCCTCATCATGAAATCTTTGCCTGTGCCTGTGTCCTGAATGGTATTGCCTAGGTTGTCTTCCAGGGTTTTTATAGTTTTGGATTTTACATTTAAGTCTTTAATCTATCTGGAGTTAATTTTTCTTTTTTTTTTGATACGGTGTCTCGCCCTGTCGCCCATGCTGGAGTGCAGTAGCGTGATCTTGGCTCACTGCAAGCTCCGCCTCCTGGGTTCATGCCATTCTCCTGCTTCAGCCTCCCAAATACCTGGGACTACAGCCACCATGCCCGGCTAATTTTTTCTATTTTTAATAGAGACGGGGTTTCACCATGTTAGCCAGGATGGTCTCGATCTCCTGACCTCCTGATCTGCCCACCTCGGCCTCCCAAAGTGCTGGGATTACAAGTGTGAGCCACCGCGCCCAGCCTGGAGTTAATTTTTTTATATGGTGGAAGGAAGGGTTCCAGTTTCAATCTTCTGCATGTGGCTAGCCAGTTAGCACTATTTATTGAACAGGGAATCATTTCCCCATTGCTTGTTTTTGTCAGGTTTCTCAAAGATTAGATAGTTATAGGTGTATGGTCTTATTTCTGGGTTCTCTATTCTTTTCCATTAGTCCACATGTTTGTTTTTGTACCAGTACCATGCTGTTTTGGTTACTGTAGCCCTGTAGTACAGTTTGAAGTCAGGTAGCGTGATGCTTCCAGCTTTGTTCTTTTTGGTTAGGATTGCCTTGGCTATTTGGGCTCTTTTTTGGTTCCGTATGAATTTTAAAACAGTTTTTTCTAGTTCTGTGAAGAATATCAATGGTAGTTTAACAGGATTTCTTTGAGCAGTGGTTTGTAATTCTCCCTTGTAGGGCTCTTTCTCCTCCCTATTAGCTGTATTCCTAGGTATTTTATTCTTTTTGTGGTAATTGTGAATGGGAATTTGTTCCTAATTTGGCTCTCGGCTTGACTCTTGGTTTATAGGAATGCTAGTGATTTTTGCACATTGCACAATCTTACACTTACTATGAAAGGTGATGTTTTAAAGCTTCATTGATTTATTTTTATGTATTTATTATTTTTTACTTTTTAAAAGACATGGTCTCACTCTGTTGCCAGGACTGGAGTGCAGCGGTATGATCATAGAGCTCACTGCAGCCTCAAATTCCTGGGCCCAAGGGATCCTCCAACTTTAGCCTCCTGAGTAGTTGGGACTACAGGCACATACCACCACACCTGGTTAATTTTTTTTGTTTATAAAGACAGGGGTCTCACTATGTTGCCCATGCTTGTCTCAAACCCCTGGCCTCAAATGATCCTCCTGTCTCAGCTTCCCAAAGTGCTGGGATTACAGGCGTGAGCCACTGCGCCCAGCCCAGCTCTATTTTCGTTTACTTTTACCTTGTCTCAATCTCTGCCATTCTCTCTTTGCTCTCTTCTAAGCTTGCCCAGTCTTCTTTCACTCCAAATTCTTTCTCTCTACATCCCACCTCCACCTCCTGTGTATTAGCGTGCTATTGTTTTGAAAGAAAATGTTACAAATTTAGCATCTCAAAATAACACTCATTTGTTAGCTCACAGTCTTATAAGTCAGAAGTCTTGGTGGCTACCTGGAGGGGTTCTCTACCCAGGGTCTCACAGGGCTGGAATCAAGGTGCCAGCCTGACTGGAGTTTTACCTGGAGGCTCTGGGAAGAATCCACTTCCAAGCTCATTCCGATTTGCAGAATCTGGTTCCTTGCAGCTGTGAGATGGAGGTCGCCTTTTTCTTGCTGGTTGCCTGCTGCTGATTTCCTCTCAGATCCTGGGGGCTGCTCTCAGATCCTCCCCACAAGACCTCCTGCAACTTCAGAGCAGGCAATGGGGTATCTCTCTTGCATCAAATTCTTCTCACACTGTGAATCTCTCTAACTTCTGCAACCAGCTGGAGAAAACTCTCTGCTTTGAAGGAATTTATGTGATTGAATTAGGCCAACCCAGACAATCTCCCTATTTCAAAGTCAACTGATTAGGAACCTCAATGACATCTGCAAAATTCTTTTACCATGTAACCACAGGAGTAACACCAAGGGGCGAACATCATGAGGTCACCTTAGAATTTTGCCCATCACACCCTGTTATGCAACCTAAGGTGAAAAAGCAAGTAAGAGATAAACTGAAGTTAGTTGGTTATTCATTTGTAGGTGATGGAAGAATTCAAAAGGGAGTTGGAATTTTAAATCCAGGGACAAGGTTCAAAAAAAGACGTTCATTTGAGGAAAACCATGCTATTTGATCCAAGTTATTTACCAATCATAATTGTAAGAGCAGCTGTCATTTACTAAGGGCCTACTATGGGTCAGTCACTTTTGAAGATGGCAGTGCACTGCTGGCATTTTTTTGAATTTTAACAAAATTACTCCAAAGTAAGTGGCATGAAAGAAGAATCCGAGACATGTAGAAGTTAAATAACTTGTACAGATGGTAGTGACAGCCAAAATTCAAACCCATATCTGGAGAGTGCAAGGCTTGTGTTCTTTCCAGAGCCACCAGCTTCTTTTCTGGAAGGACAGCCCACAGATCATGCATGGGATTATCTGTTGATAGAACGTCATTGTAAATGCAACCTGTTCAATGAGATGATTCAGACAGCATTTGCTGATAAAATTCAGTGTTCCATACATGGTACTATGAAGTAGGCCCTTTAGGTTCTGGAATTTGGGGAAATTACATTATCTTCTGAAAGTCAACTGAAATGAGGAAGGCTGGTGATTAAGCACAAAATCAAATAGGAGAATGAATTTTTTTTTTAAAGGAGGCTCAGAGTGGCATTCTGTGTTGATATTTCCCTTGGAGAAAGAATAATCCAATTTTTAGATAGAAAATATTTTGGACTATAGAAGTATAATTAAAAAGGCTGTACTAGGGTCTGAGAGCAATGCTGTCTCCAATGTCCAATTACCCTTGCTTAAACTCTGACTTATCATTTGATATCTATCCTTTAATAAGATGATACTTTGTCTAGAATAATAAATGGAATTCTGACATGAGATACTTTCTCTCTTTTTTATTCCTTCCTTATTAGACCAGTAAATCATTCAATAAACGTTCAGTGAAAGCTGATTATGTTCTATGCATTGTGTTAGGCATGGTAGATGGGACATCATCTCTGCCCTCCAAGAGCTTCCAGTTAGTCAAGTGATTGCTGTTCATATTCTTTCACCAGGTGATGTGCAAGGCAAGAAAATAAGATGGGGGCAACTAGTGGTGGTATTCAGAAAATATGGGTGGAATCTGTGGAAATTGAGCAGGCCAAACAAGAGTTTTCGAGAATTATTTCCAAAGTCTGATCCAATGTTGTCCAATAGGACTTGCTATGAAGACAAGAATGTTCTGTATCTGCACTGTTCAATAGCCAGTTGAACATATAGCTGTTGAGCACTTGTAATGTGAGTTGTGTGACTGAGGAACTAAATTTCTAATTTAATTTCAATTACTTGACAAACAGCCACATGTAACTAGTGGCTCCTATATTGGGCAGCACAGAAAATGTCCACACATATCTGAAGCTTTTCATTCTATCAGTTATTTTGAAAACGCTCTACTGCTCTCAGTGTATTTAATCTAATATCTGAGTTATTTCCTCATGTAACTTAATCTTCTCAGATTAGTTTCTGGTATCAGTGTAAACATACTGCAAACCAAACAATTTTTAGAGGTGGAATCACAAAGCAAACAATATATTTTTAAACAGGCTGAAAAAGATTATCGGCCTAAGAGGCATACCGAGGAGTGGAAAATAATTAGTTGGATCACGTTATTTTAATCCCGTGTCTGGCTGTTCTGAGCAAACTCCTCTCGCCATTTGAAGAAAGTTGCCAACATTTGCCCTCCTGTCTTTTGAGGGAACATGCCAAATATGCTTTCATTTCATCCTGTTTAGACAGTTGTTTTAATGCCCTTTTCTGATGTTATCCCTGAACACACAATTAACAGATTTCTGTTAAGATCCCAGCTGCAATGAGAATTGTCTGCCTGTCACTTTTGTGTTGCCTCAACCCTGGCTCATTTACATTGCTTGGCAATCAGATTCGATAACCTTAAGCTGTTCTGCCTGAACAAATGAAGGTCTACGGCATTTCAGTCCAACCATTTTTTTCATTTTCAGGCAAGTTTATCTCTTCTTTTCTTAGCCTCCACCAAGCCTGTCATGCCACTCTTAATAGGCTGTGAAAGTGTTACGGGTTTTTGACCATTTTGCCTCTCTCAGGGCAATCTGATGCCAAAGATATAGCAGTACCTTCCCATTTCCTCCAGTCAACAGCTTGTCTTTCCTGGCTGCTTTATTAGACGGGTGTACATCCTTGGTAAGGAGCCCTGAGATTTTCTGGTATGATAAGACGGACTATATATTGAGGCTGTTTTTTCAGATTCCAGCCGTCATCCTCTCAAACCAATAATAATAACTGGCAAACCAATAAGAAGGCGTCCTTTGGGCACTGGGTTCTACAAGTGCAGCACATGGGCCCTTCTCTCGCAGGGTCAAAGGAAAAATTGTCTAGCTAAGTGAGGATTTTTGAAAGAACTGTTAGATTCTTCAATGTCATTTTAAAGTAACTTCTTTTTTAAAGTGTCATATAACATGTAACTGTAGCACATATGAAATATAGGAATGTGAAACAAAGCTAATAATCCATATATCCTATGGCCTAGCAATTTCAATTTTTGGGTATGAATGACTGAGAAATATTTATGTGTGTGCCAAAAGAGGCATATTAAACAAATACAGTGATGACATTTGAGATTTGCAAGAGTTAAAACTGTCTAAGTGTTCATTCATAAAAAGATTGGTTAAATGAATTATAGGGCATCCCTACAATGAAATAATTTGCAATCATTTGAAGATGACCCAGATGTATTTATAAGTGCTGATATTGATTGATAGTTAAGATGAATTAAGAAAAAGAATCAAGTTACAGAATAGTGTATTTAGTTTGCTTCTATTTGTGTACACAAGTGGCTTATTTATATCAAGAAAGCCTCAGATGCCCAGATATGTGCTTGTATACGCATGGAAAAAATTGGAATACCTGAGAAACTACTAAAAAAATGGTGATTTGAAAGAGCTAGAGTTGTTTTGTATTCATTTGTACTATGATATTTTTGAAACCAGGAGCATGATTTAATGTTTCCAGTAAAAAATTACTTAATAAAAAAGATAATAAAAATCATCTGTAAGCCCGCTAGTCAGAACATTTTTTAATATTTTGAAGTATATCCTTCTAGACTTTGCTTTAACCTATACGTGACATACGTTAGGTAATATAGTGCATCCATTTTGTGATTTATGCTTTTCCCAAATAAAAATCTTTCATATAAACAAGTACTTCTATCATTTCACCTTTGTGTTTGTTTTGGACAAACTTTGTTGACCAAATGGTCACTTTTTGAAAAATGTGTCATACAACATGTAACTGTAGCATGTATGAAATATAGGAATGTGAAACAAAGCTAATAATGCATATATCCTATGACCTAGCAATTTCATTTTTGGGTATCCTGTCATTGAGAAATATTTACATATGTGTCAAAAGAGTCACATTAAGGAAAGTTAATGACAACATTTGAGGTTTGCAAAAGAGTTAAAACTAAGTGTTCATTCATAGGAAGGTTGGTTAAATGAATTAATTAAATGAATAATTTATTAAAATAAGTGAACAAATAATAAAATCCATAAATACTCCTATAGTTTCACTTTTTTTTGTTTTGATAAACTTTATTGAGTATAAAATGCACAGATGGCAAAATGCACTCATTTTAAGTGAATAATGTTTAGACAAATACAGACAAATGTCTACAATATCATTTCTAATGGCTGCATAGAACTGCTTCTTACCAAGCAGTAATTTCTGTTTTCCTGATCATAAAGACTAGTTTAGGGATGGGTCCATAAGCCAAGTCAGCCCAAACTGAGTCATTCCTGGAATTTCTGGTGAAAATACCATATTTGATTGCCAGTTCCAAAGAGATGGATGTTTAAGATGTTTCAAATGTTGTACTGTTAAAAATAACGCTGAGATAATGAATATTTTTGTAGCCAAGTCATTGCACACATTTTTGAAAGAACTGTGGACTCTCCGGGGCCATTTTAAAGTAATTACTTTTACAAAAAATCATGTAACATGTTATTATGTTATTTTCTTAGTCCAAGTGCCTAGAAGAAGAAATTCTGGGTGGAAGAACAGAAATGATCTATTGCTAAATTTCCCCTCAAGAAAGAATATGCCAATTTATACTCTCCCATGCTCCAAACCTCTACCTATTATTTTATCTCCTCTACTTATTATTATTATTGCCACTTTGGTAAGTACAATCCGACATATATTTGAGCAAAGCTTACTGCTATTTGACCAAGTAGATACAAGAGTTTGGAATTCATTAAGAAACTATGACTTCACAGAAGGAAGGTATGTTTTACAAAGCAGCTTCTTCCATGTGCAGGGTTGGTTCTCTCTCCTTCCTTAGGTAGGTGATGCTCCACTGTCATCTTCTCAGTGAGACTTCCCTGCCCAGCCTAGTTACATCTGTATCCCTTGTACCTCTTTCTTTATTTTTCTTCATAACACATCCTGACTTAACGTTTTTCTGTTTTGTCTATTCCGTCTCCCTGTGCTAAAATATAAGCTTCATATGAGCATGACTTCATGCACTGTTGACCCTTATATGTGTATCAAGCACAGAGTAGACCTCCAATCATTTGTTGGCTGAATGCAAAAATCATACTTTCGAGTTTATAAAGCACTTTTATCCATAACTTGCCACTTGTTCATCACAACACCCCTGTGAGATGCAAAGAGCTAATTCCATCCCTAATCTTCCCAATAAGGAACTGGGTCTTCAAAAGATCAAGTGACTTGTCCAAGGTCATGCATACCTTTTCTGACTCCAAATGCAGCTTCCTTTTCACCTCCCATGGCACCTCTCTAAGCCTGCACACAGTTGCAGGCTTTTTATCAAGGGATGAGTCTGGATACCTAAATTCTAATGCTGGCTTGGCCACTAAAGTATATATGCAGCTTCAGTAAACATTCTCTCCAGGGGTATAAGTTTCCTCCTCTGTCAAATGAGGAGGCCAGACCAGATAGTCTAATGTCTCTTCCAGCTTTACTATCCAATGACCCTAAAGGGAAATATCCATGACTGATCAGTGGAGGCCATTTCTGCCACATTTATTTTTTATTTTTCGTTTTGAGATGTGGTCTTACTATGTTGCCTAGGCTGGTCTCAAACTCCTGGGCTCAAGTGATCCTCCTACCTCATCCTCCCAAGTAGCTAGGATCACAGGTGCACATCACTGCATCTGGCTCCTAATGCATTTAATTTCATGGACCCAAATTATCTCCAGTCTATCTTTGGCTCTAACAAAGGTCCCATGCAAGAAAGTGGGTCACTACTTACATGTTTGCTTATCACAGGAGGAGGCGTCAAAATGAAGTACTAGCCAACCTGATAGCAGAATATTCTATTCTTAGAATGGGGAATCCCAAGCTTTTGTAAGTTAGAACATTCTGTCTTAAGTACTCTGAGTATATAAACACTCCTTCTAGTAGTAAAGATTCTTTTAGTCACAAGTGCCGGAAACCTGACTCTAACTAACTGAAGCAAAGATGGTAGTTTATTGGCTCACAATCCTGAAAAGTTCAGGGGGGATGTCAAGGTTCAGGTAAGGCTGGATCAGGGGCTCAAATTCCATTAGAACTCTGACTTTCTTTGTCTCTCAACCCTGCATCCACCTATTTTGAATAAGTGGCTGCTGGTTACTCTCAACTTATATAGTATTCCCTTAGTTCACCTAAGTTTTCCCAGTAGTTCCACCAAAAGTACTAAAAATTGTTCTGATGAGCCTGACGTGGGCCACAGGCCAATTCTTCTGAAATAGGCTCTCTAGCCAGGGAGATAGAACACACAGACTGGCGAGGCTTGAATTATGCACCCACCCCTCGATCATAGTGCTAGGTCTTATCTTCTACAGACCATATGAACTGAGAGAGAGAAAGGAGTAAAGGAGTGATTTCCCATATGAAAACAAAGGTACTTACACCAGAAAAAAGGGGACGTGAACTGGGCAGGGAAAAAGAGCAAAAATTCGCCGTCCTTTTGCCATTCTTTCTTCTCTTTCCTTCTACCCCTCCAAAGAGCTTTAGGAGGTGGTTTCTGGTATGATAGTGGTAGTGGTGGTTGCTATAGAATTAGAGCATTTTAAAATTCATTTGGTTGTGAGCTACTGGGGGACAGATGGGAATCCTTTACTCCGCATAAGGTCCCTGGAGATACCCAGGCCTGTTCAAATACCATAGCTAGTTATCACTGCTGTAAAGAAACAGCCAGAAATGCTTGCCCATGAGCTACCTAGGTTTGGTGGAAATTCAACAGGATCAATGGACAAAAATATGCCTCAACAAGATATTAGAGGGGTCAGATTGTTGACAGCCCTGATGTGTAGGCCCAAGGAATGATGCTGACCAGATCCTGCCAGCAATCTGGGAGCTGGAAGGCCTACCAAGTATAATCTGGAATCTTTTGAAGAGCCAGTTATTCAGGGCCTGGAGATTTGACAGGAAGAAATTTCCTGTGTCCTTGTTTCCCCTTCAGAGAACACAAAAGGACAAGCTTCTTGCTAACTACTCCACTTCCTTCCTCTCTACCCCAAATCCAAAGACAATTTTAGTATTTTAGAAAATACTAAGAGAGAGGGCTGCTTGTGAAAGAGGGAAGTAGTCATAGAAGATCGATTGACTGATTGACTAACCCTTCCCAGTTTCTTCATCCACACATGTGTGCACTCAACTGCCATCAGACATCATGCGTGCCTTGGGTCATCTGGGGGTGAAGAGATGACTTACTTAGTCCTTGTCCCCAAGACGCTCACGCTCTCTGGTTAAGGTCTTAATAGATTAAATCTTAAGAAACTACGAAAATATAAAGTAGGGATTGACACACTATAGCCCATGGACCAAATTCAGCTTACCATCTGTTTTTGTAGATAAAGTTCTAACAAAACACGAATATACTCATTTGCATAGGCTCTTGTACTTTAATGGCAGAAATGAGTAGTTGCAATGCAAAACCTAAAATATTTACTATCTGGATCTTTAGAGAAAGTTTTCCAATTCCTGATACAGACCATAGTGCATATCCCAGAATAGGAAGATGGTGGTGGGATCTGAGGAGGTATCCCAGAGGAGGCAATACCAAAGCTGAGACACGAGGGATGCATGGGAATTAACCAAACAAGGCTGAGAAGTCAGGGGAGGCCAAGACAGAGGGGACTGCCTGTGCCAAAACAGGGAGATAAAAAAGAGCGCAGTGAGTCCTCGGAATTGCAGGAATGGCCAGACCGGAGATGTGGGCTGTGGCCACATTATGATTCTTCAAAAGTCAAGAGGATCCTTGAAAGTTTTAAGCAGAGGCAGGGCTGATCGAGTTTGCTTTCTTGAAAGTTCACTCTGCAGTGGAGTACAATGAGTGAAGGATGGGTTGAAAGTGGACTGCTTCCTTTCCCTCCCATTTCCCCCTCCTCCACCTCTCAAAATATTTAGCCTCTTGGAATCAGGCCAGTGTAAGCGTCCGAAACTGTCTGACCTTGCCCTGGTGGCCTGGGGATACCCACATGACCTTGTGGCCCTCCACTCTGCCATAGTCTGGTCCTTCCCCACTCAGGGCCGCCTGGTTCTATGCATAATGTAGGAGCAGGGGGAGTGGGGGCTTAGGATCCAATTTCTCCACTTGACACTTGCAGCCCCTTCAGCCTCCAGACAGAAATTTGAGTGGCAGTAATGGGATAAACAGTTTAATTTAATAGTAACAGAAGAACTGGGCCCAGTGCAAGGAATCTCATTGCCTTTTTTCAAAGTGACTTTCCTTTCAATGCATGATAAGCAGGGCCATTGGGGATGCAGAGAAATACAAGGGATTGATTTTGCCTGGCAAGGGGTCAGATTGTAAGAAGCGAGTTTAATAGTCACACTATGAAAGGGACACAGAAAAGGATAGACACAGATCACACCTGTGGTCGGTGAAGTTAAGGATGAGGAAAAAGGGAAAAAATATATTTTTTACTTCTGAATGTGAGCTACTGTATACCTTTACAAAATAATTAATAGCTATCCCCTATGTTCAATGTATTTGGGGCTTTATTTTTGCTTCTTTATTTAAAGGAACAAAACTTCCTTGCTGGAGGCATATTTTTGGTTCCTTCACTTATAAAGTTACTAAATGTAAAACTTGATAAAGTGTTTCCAACTTAAATTCATGAAAGTTACTTCACTTTTAACATTCTCATCTCCCCAGACAGGAACCTCAAAAGTTGGAGCTTTTAATAACAGGCAGGCTGTTGCAGCAAAGCCTGGTGCAGGCAGGTATGTAGCACTTTCCCATGCCTCCTTTGCCCTTCTTGGTCATAAGGCAGGCCTTTTATTCAGCTGAATAATAGACAGCCTTCTGATAATCCCTGTCAAGTGTTCAGTGATAACTAAGGTATTAGCCGATTGGATTTGAATCTTGTCTGGAAGATAGAAGTTGGTCCAACTTGCAAGAAATGGGCATTCAGAGCGGATGGAGGAAGCAAAGATTTCTCTACAATAAAGTTTCATAGACAGCTGTGTACCTGGCTGACACTTGAGGCCAAACCTTGTTTTTCACAGCGCTGTTGGGAGTACCACTGCCCTATCAGAAGCTGAGAGAAGGAAGGTATATGAGGCCATTCTTGCACTGCTATAAAGAAATACCCGAGGCTGGACAGTTTATAAAGAAAAGAGATTTAATTGGCTCACGGTTCTACAGGTTGTACAGGAAGCTTGGCACCAGCATCTGCTCTGCCTCTGGGGAAGCCTCGGGGAAATTTTACTCATGGCAGAAGGCAAAGCAGGAGCTTGCACTTCACATGGCAAAAGCAGGAGCAAGAGGGAGAAAGAGACAGTGTAGGGGAAGTGGGAGGGAGCCACACTTTACAACCAGATCTTGTGAGAACTCACTATCTCCAGGACAACATCAAGCCATGAGGGAGCCACCCCCAAGACCCAAACCCCTCCCACCAGGCCCCACCTCCAACAACGGAGGTTACAATTCAACATGAGATTTGGGCAGGGACAGATATCCAAACTATTTTATGGACAGCTCTCAGTTATGCACACAGAAATCACAACAGTGGCAGGAAAAACCACACGCAACACATCCACAAATGGGGATGTGTTGTTTGTGGCTGTTGCATGGAGATGGCTCTGTAATACATTCTCCAGCACTTTTGCCCTCCCACTTAGATTTCACTTGATAAACTTCAATTTTCTGCACTATTTTATTCACTAAGCAGCTGGAAGTGTATGGAAGCAACTCATGTGGGAACAAAACTGTCTGGAAAAAATGTATGCATAACTGAGCCAGCTCAGGCACTTGACTGAGGTGGATACTCTATCCCCCCTCTTTCCTTGTACCTTTGCTATGGTCTGAATGTCTGTGTCTCCCTAAAATTCATATGTTGAAACATAACTCCCAAATGATGATATTAAGAGTTGAGGCCTTTGGAGGCTGATTAGGCGGTGAGGGTTGCTCCCTCGTGAAAGGGATTAGTGCCCTTATAAAGGCACTTGAGGGAGCCCTTTACCCTTCCACCATGAGAAGGCACACATAGAAGGTGCTGCTTATGAGGAACAGGCCCTCACCTGACACCAAATCTGTTGGCACTTTGATCTTGAACTTCACACAGCCTCCAGAACTGTGAGCAATAAGTTTCTATTGCTTGTAAATAACCAAGTTTATAGCATTTTTGTTATAACAGCCCAAATGGACTAAGACACTCTTCCTTCTTCTGCTTCTGCTCTTCTTCTTATATACTACATAGGGATCAGGGGTTCCTTAAGGGGAGGTTTAGTTAGTACTTGGTTTGCTATGGAATAAAATAGAATCTTGAAATAATGGCTTCATTGTTGAACAGACAAGAACTCTGGACCTGAAGTGAGATGTGCAGAAGTACAACTCCTGACTCCCTTGTGTATGATCTTAGAGAACTTGAGCAAGCAATTTCCCCTCTTATACCCTTATTTTTGTCACCTATAATGCCAAGAGGATGGTTCTGACTTCATAGGGTTGTTGAGATTACTCAATCAGATTACAAACAGCAAAGGTTCAGCCTGCGCCTGGGTATTAGAATTCTGTTCCAAGAAACAAACATCTCACACACTACTTGATATAACAAGGTGGTCATGTTTACAGAGCTGTGGGCACTGTTTCCTAATATCACTGTCACCAAGTTGCTCCATCCATGTTTTCATCGAATGTTTGTGGATCACATCTTATGTCCAAACCATGGGTGACAGCAGTTAGTGTGCGGATAGAAAGGAAGGGACGAGAAGTAAACTGTAGACAATTTTAACTCAATAAATGTTTACTAAATTCATATCATACTCCAGGGCATAATGATCTTGTGTACAGAGTTATAGAGGACACAAACATGATCCCTGCCTACAAGGACAGAACTCCTATAATTACAGTTTGGGAAAAATATGAAAGTGTAGAAAGGATATTAGGGTAACAAAAGAAAAGCCAGAACAAAACTAGGAAGGGCACAGATAGAGAAACAGGGGTATAAATTACACACAGACATCCAAACCTTTTCTTTAAAAATCAAGTTGCAGGTGCATGTATGTCCTCTCTCTCATCTATGCCTGTTGAAATGCCACACAATATCTACCCCCAGTGCTACATGTCCTGAGGAGTCTTTCCACATTGTCAAAGGGTCACAGGAGGAACCTCAATCTTTAGCTCTTTCTCTGTCTCTCGCTTTCTCTTCCCTAAGTGTTAATATGTTATCTGTATAGGTTATATGTATATCTGTATATATGTATTTCTGTTCAATTACTTAGACTGGCTGTCTATATTGATTAGATTTTCCTTGCAGTTTGTCTGTGTGGACTGAGTGCTTCCTGAGTGATGGCAGCCGTATAATTGAACCAAAGCATCTCAAACGGCGTTCGCCTACCAAACCAAACAACCACGTGTTTACAAACACAGCTGTAAAAAAATTAGGAAATCAAGAACTATTTACCTTTTCTTCCCAACACATTACTGCTACATGATTTTGTTAGAGACCAAACAAGGGAACTTCAACTAGACACCGGGAGGTGCAGCTGTGTTTCTAAAAGCCACATGGGGTTTTAATAATTCAGAGTTTACATTAAATACCTCTCAGTATTAACAAGGTGCAGAATAAACTGTTTGCTGATGACGCCCTAGCCTTCAGATAGGATGAACTCTTTGCAGTAGCTTATGTTTTACATTGGCAAAGCAGGCTGTTACAGTCAACACCCTTGGGGGCCTGGAGTCAGTTTATCTTTCTGAGAAACCAGGTAAAACCAGGCATCTGAAGCTGTTTAAATACAGTCTAGAAACAAACCAAGTGCTTGGCTTCCACCAGAGAAACTAGAATCTCGGCTCGCAATATGCAAACACTAAGGATGTTTGTTTTTACCTCTTTACCGGGAAGATAAATGTAGTTTACTCTTAGAAGAGGATCATTTGGGACCATTTATTTTCTTTAACTTCAAACAGAAGTAACAGAGAGGGACCCACGGTGTTTAAAAGCTGGGTCCTTTTGTTAGTAAGCAGGCCTAATGCCATGTGCTAATGTTGTGAGGCATTAATGGGAATTCCCAAGTTCTGGTCCAGGAGCCAAGCTGGGTCACCAGAAACTGGCCACATTTACCGAAGAAAGATCATCACTGTGGATTTATTTCTGGGTCCAGAAAAGGGCATTTTGTTGTCATCTTCCTTGAAATTTTCCCTGCAGACTTGGGTGGATGGTTAACTAATTTAGACACAGCTAAAAATCCTTTTAGGTAGTGTAACTTTCACTTCTCCTAGGTCTTTGTTTTTATTTTTATTTTTCCCTTTTGATAGAGCAAGATAAAAACAAAAGGGTGAATTCATGCCTCATCTCTTAAACTACCCTGGTGATATTTACATATAACTGAAAATTGCTATAAATCCTTCTTAGTCTTTTTGTTGGTGAATTGTTAGAAAATGCTGGAATACTTTGTTTTGGCCTGGCCCCAGCTCCATTTAACATGCCATACACAGCAGGGCTGAGTTTGTTCATGTTCCTTTGAGGATAGGGAAGCAGAGGAAGGTGTGTAAGCATTTTGGAAATGGATGGGATGAGGGAGTAGGGTATGGAGAAGGCCACACAACAAATCTCCAACAAAAGATAGTTTATTTGTGCTACCAAATTCGCCTTTCAGGAAGAGGCCATTTCTGACCTACAGCAAATCACAACTGAGTGGAGACTGCAAAATAGAGAAGTGCTTTGAATTTCAAATTCAGTGAACTTGGAGCATCTCATCTCATTGTTAAATTCAGCAAGGAAAAAGAAACTCACGTATCCAAAGTTAAGATAAGTGAAGGGGAAAAAATAGGATGAAGACGATCTAAAAATTGTATTCAAAAGAGAGTATTCAAAGTAAATAGAGAAGGTTTAAATGAAATTCATGTGTATGTGTGTGTGTATACGTGTGTGTGTACATATACATGTGTATGTGTATGTATGTGTACGTGTGTATATATGTGAATTTTTAAGACCTAGATTCAGATCTTTAATCTACTACCTACTAGGTATGTGATCTTGAGTAAGTTATAGAATCCCTCTTAACTTTAGTTTCCAAATCTGTAATAGTGCCAACCTCACTGAGATGTTGTGAGATTGCAGTTAAACACTACAGGTACTATGTCTGGCATATAATATGTACCCATCAAAAATCAGCAGCTTTAAAAATTGTATTCAGCATTTTAATATCATGAACGGCAAATAGGTTTTATTTCTAGTGTCAACTCTGAGTAATTAATTATGACTGCCTGATGGGGCTTTAGAGAAAAGTATAGGGGGATCGATTATTGATGTCTGCTAAGGCACAGAATGGGAAAGTGTATTTGCCATCCTGAATCTAGTAGAAAGGTCACAAAATGTCAGGAGAACTGGTCTCTTTGCCTCCAATTAGCTGGACAACATGAGAACATCTTTTATTCCCTCTGGGTCTCATTTTCCCCAACATAAAATAAAAGAGCAATAAGTTTTTGATTTCTAAGGTCTCTTTGAACCTGAAAACTCTGATTTTAATCTGAAAAACAGCACCACTGTTTCACAGGTTTGGAATGTTGATACATTTTTTTAAAAAAACGTTTTTCATTAAGTCCATTTGTTTATGTGAAGTTATTCTATAGTTGTGTTTTGAGTAGCGTCCATCATAACTTAAAACAAAAGGGTGCATACGCTGGTAAATGAAGTTATATTGAAAGCTTCTTGCTCATTGGCTGTGTGCCCCTATTTCAGTCAAAACCTCTCTGGGCCTCAGCTTCATCACCTGCAAAATGGAAGAAAAATTATTTCTGTCCCCTCCTAACTCTCTGAGATGTGGAGCAAATTAATGAAGTAACGTTTCTACGGTGCTTTGAACTTGTCAGAAGACAGATCTTATGTGATGCTAAAGTATGAACATTCAGATAAAAATGTGGCCCAGATATTGTTTCATATCATTGTGATATGAAGCACATTAATATCCATTAGATGTACTACAGCTTTATTGTAACACAGTAATGCTTCCAGAAGGAAAAAGAGATGGGTAAAAAAAATCCAGACTCCATCATTTTCCTTTTAAGTTGAGCCTTGTCTTTCCTTAGTGTAAATGACATGGTCTCCACCAAGGTTAAAAACATAGAGCAGAAAGAAGCTTGGTGTTGGAGCAGTCAACTTGGCAAAAATGGCCTCCACAGGGGTAGATATATGTTTGTTACTTAAATGTGCTTAAAACCAAACTGCTATTGAAAATACACCAAATTGAGTCCACATAGAACAAAAATATCTTGGTCCTGTAAAGAGTGATGACAATTGATCCTAGTGCCAGAGTCTGTCCTGGGGAATGATGTCAAAACTTGCAAGATGTCACATTATTCCCCAAAGCCAACATTCCCAAGGATGACTGTATCAACAACAGGGTGACAAAGTGCCCTCAAATCTCACCCTGGACAGACTTCTGGGATAGAAGAGAAGATACACCAGGATAGGCAAACAGAATAATTTTGCTTCTTTCCTGGTCACTTTGAATCAACATCTTCAGCTACATCTATCTAAAGCAAGGAAATGGAAGAAAATGGAAAGTGCCATCACTTGCCCCACTTGATCTTTCTTGTCCTCTTACCCGTGGATTCTAGACAGCAGTGACGAGAATGGCAGCCATGGCTACTGCTGCGCGATTTTGGAATGGAACACTGCCTGAGTTTCAGCTGAGGTGTGTCAGTATGACAGATTCAAAATAACAAGGTGAATAAGACAAATCCAGATAGATTTTTAAATAAAATGTACAATAAACTGATCCAGTACTCTTGACAGATCACCCTTCATCTCCACTCCCTACCCTCTTAAGGTCTCTTTGAATCTAAAAATACTGATTCTAATCTGAAAAATAGCACCATCTTTGAAAAACAGCACTCAAGCCCCACCTTTGAGGATATCAAAAGAAGCCAAATTATGGAGAGTGGGATTGTGTAAACAGATTGACAAAGCAATTTTTGTGTGCAAGCAAATATGTGCTGTGTTATCCTTCATTTTGCTTTTTGGGAGAGGGGTACAAATACTATCATGTGACCCAGTTCAGGAAACTACAGTAGGCAGGTCAACTCCAGCCCATGGCCTGGTTTTGTGTTGTGAGCTCAGAATGATTTATACATTTTCAAATGGTTGGAGTGGGGTGTGGGGAATCAAAGAATATTTTCTGATGTGAAAATTAACTTTAATTCAAATTTCAGCATCCATAAATACAATGTGATTCCATACAGCCACACTCATTTATGAACATTTCATCTATCTTTAAGGGCCCCCTGGAGAGCTTTGAATTGTACCCTCTGTGCTTGGAAAACTTACATGACTGGTGTCCGACTCAGGCCTGAAAAGTCTGACTAAAACACCTGTGGCCCAGGGACCTTCTCCTTTCAGGGAATTAACGGTGAAAGAAGTGTTGACCAGCTCCTCTGATGCTATCATGGGGAGAATGTTGGCACAGGCTGCATTTCCAGAATATGCTGGGAAAGGGATGCATGAGTGTTTCCCAAGGATCAGATATAAGACAGGTGAGAGAAAGTTGGTTTGGGCTCTTCTTGGTTGCCTGGAGGAGCCCTCATCAGGAAGAGGTTCCCACTAAAGACCTAGAGGTTGAGAAAGGGGTCACAGGGATTACCTGGAATAGCTGATGCTTTGCTTTCCTGCTAGCGCAGCAGTTGCCCAACGACATACAAACCTTTCTATCCAGATAGCAGTTAACACAGAGAAGGTAATAGGGAAGGTAAGAGATACTGAGAGGCAGCCGTGCTCTGTCCATTCTCTCCAGCTTTCCCAACACTACTTCCACTGATTCAAATTGAAGGAGATGGGGAAACCAGAAATAGATCATATTTATTAATGTCAGGAGCCATGTTCACCCAACATACAGCTTACGCCGTTTATCCAGCAGTTCCAATTACACCAGTGCTCTATATCCATATTCTCATGTAAGTGTTCTGAAACTTTATCAGACTGATATTAATTCACCCATTTTATAGGTGAAGAAATGAAGGTTTAAATAGTTTAAATGACATGTTCAAGGTCTCATGCCAGTGAGTGGCAGAGCCAAGATTTAGTCCTTGTGAATCCTAAATACGTGCTCTTTCCCTGATATATTGGGCAGCTCTCATCTTTGGAGTGATACTTTTGGTGTCATATTTGTGTCCAGAGCCCATCCACCTCATAATGGTAGTGTTTATCAGGTACTTTTGTTGTTAAGGAACAAACATTTCACAGATTACCGTATGAGATGGGAGTTCACAGCAAGGACACACAATTCCCTAAGTCACCTAGCAGTGGAATTCAAACTCTACTATGGTTGTTCCAAAACTGCAAGTTGTTACCCCGTGCAGATGGCCTTACAGCAATACTAAGTGTGTGGCAGTTTAGAGTCATCCAAATGATTTTGCACATGTTACTTCATTAGATCCTTACCTTGCCTAAGAAAGCAGTCAAGGAAACTATCATCCTTATTTTTCAGGTGAGTAAACACAGGCTCAAATGCTCAAAAAGTAGCACGCAAGGAATATTTGTTGAATAAATGAAAGAATGAATATACCCCACCCGTGGTGTGTGTGTATGTAGATATCCCGTCACTGGTCTCTGATAATTTATTCTTTAATTAGATGATAAGCCACAGAGCCCCCATCTCTGTGTCCTATATTTCCCACCATAGTTTCCCATACATTATCTTGTATATAATGGATGCTCTATAGATGTTAGTATAGAGTCTTGTTGCCCTATAACAGAAGAGTCTTTTTCTAGACACATGTTTTATATTAAGTAGCATCTCAGTGGGGGGGTCAGTGTAGCTGAGATGTTTATTTACTTCAGGGCCAAACTTTGGGGTAGAAATAGATCATATTTATTAATGTCAGGAGCCTAGATATATACCTAGATATATATCCTGTTGCTTTTACCTACTTTTGCTTTATTTTATTTACTTTTGAGACAGGGTAAGGGTCACACTGTCTCACCTAGGCTAGAGTGCAGTGGCATGATCATAACTCATTGCACCCTCAAACTCCTGGGCTTGCAGTGATCCTTCCGCCTCAACTTCCCAACTAGCTGAGAATACAGGCATGAGCCAGGTAATTTTACCTGGCTAATGTTTAAATTTTTTGTAAAGATGGGGTCTCACCATGTTGCCCAGGCTGGTCTCAAACTCCAGGCTCAAGCGATCTTCTTGCCTTGGCCTCTCAAAGTGCTGAGATTACCGATGTGAGCCTCTGCACCTGCCCTGCTTTCATCTAGTTGACCATATTTCCATGAAGTTAGCAGATATAGTTTGTAATTGTACTCTGCCATTTATTGGCCATCTGACTTTCTACAAGACATAACATAAAATTGTGTCTTAAACTGTAAAATGGGCTTTATACTCTGAGCACTCTAAACATAAAAATTATGTTTATTTATTTTTGAAACAAAGTCTCACTCTGTCACCTAGGTTAGACCTTAGGGACGTGATCTCAGCTCACTGCAACCTCTGCCTCTCAGATTCAAGCAATTATCATACCTCAGCCTCCCGAGTAGCTGGGATTACAGGCATGCATCACCAAGCCTGGATAATTTTTGTATTTTTAGTAGAGACGAAGTTTCACTGTGTTGGCGAGGCTGGTCTCAAACTCATGACCTCAAGTGATCCGCCTGCCTTGGCCTCCCAAAGTGCTGGGATTACAGGCATGAACCATGGCACTTGGCCTAAATTATTTACATGGAGTATCTAAACATCACACCTGGCTTACAGTAGGTACTTGATAAATGGCAATCATTTTTATTGGACGTGCTCAGCTGATGGTTTGATTTCCTGAGTTTTGCTATGATGTCTTCAGATCACAAAGAATAACATTTTGTTCATGGGGAAGGAACTGGGTTCTGCTATTATGTCCAGACAACAGGAGGCAAGGTCTGAGAGTGTGCAGATAAACTGATTTGGGGGCCATAACTGAGGGCAACAGGTTGTCCACAAAACAGGCCAAATCAATGGAAGTCCTGGGATACACACGACAGAACTATGTTTTGAGTTCCCTGTCTAACCTTGGAATTGGTAGATTTATTTTAAAATTTCCAATCCTGTCTTTTCCACTGGATCATTCTTTAAAATGTCAGGCATATTAAACTGAGAGGATAACCTTTCATTTACCCAAATCTGAACTCAGCCATTTTTCCTATTCTTATCTGAAAGCAGTGATTGCCTTTGAAGGATAAAAGGATTGGATGATTGGAAAATAAGATTGCGGAAAAAGATTTTTTTTTTAAAAAACGCTTTATCTGGACACATTTCCTCCCAAATAAATTGAGCTCACTCAAGAAATTAGATACCACTAAAGCATGATTTTCTTATTCATAAACTAATTAATCATGGATGCAATGGCTAAGGCAAAGTGATTTTACCACGTAGATATAAAATGCGGTTTTGCAAGCAAAAACACAATTCTTTCAAAACAACTGATGAACATCCTTCATGGAAACGCCTCAAATATCTTTTCCCTGAACAAATAGGGTTCTGCTTTGGTCCACAATTTCTTTGTGCATTAGTTTCTTTCTAACTTTAATATAACAATAAATTGGGGAAGATGGCCGAATAGGAACAGCTCCAGTCTACAGCTCCCAGCATGAGCGACACAGAAGACGGGTGATTCCTGCATTTCCAACTGAGGTACTGGGTTCATCTCACTAGGGAGTGCCAGACAGTGGGCGCAGGACAGTGAGTGCAGCGCACCGTGCACGACCCGAAGCAGGGCGAGGCATTGCCTCACTCAGGAAGCACAAGGGGTCAGGGAGCCCTTTCCTAGTCAAAGAAAGGGGTGACAGATGGCACCTGGAAAATCGGGTCACTCCCACCCTAATACTGCGCTTTTCCGACAGGGTTAAAAAACGGCACACCAGGAGATTATATCCTGCATCTGGCTCGGAGGGTCCTATGCCTACGGAGTCTCACTGACTGCTAGCACAGCAGTCTGAGATTAAACTGCGAGGTGGCAGCGAGGCTGAGGGAGGGGCCCACCATTGCCCAGGCTTGATTAGGTAAACAAAGCAACCAGGAAGCTTGAACTGGGTGGAGCCCACCACAGCTCCAGGAGGCCTGCCTGCCTCTGTAGGCTCCACCTCTGGGGGCAGGGCACAGACAAACAAAAAGACAGCAGTAACCTGGGCACACTTAAATGTCCCTGTCTGACAGCTTTGAAGAGAGTAGTGGTTCTCCCAGCATGCAGCTGGAGGTCTGAGAACAGGCAGACTGCCTGCTCAAGTGGGTTCCTGACCCCTGAGCAGCCTAACTGGGAGGCAACCCCTAGTAGGGGCAGACTGACACCTCACATGGCCAGGTACTCCTCTGAGACAAAACTTCCAGAGGAATGATCAGACAGCAGCATTCACGGTTCACAAAAATCCGCTGTTCTGCAGCCACTGCTGCTGACACCCAGGCAAACAGCTTCTGGAGTGGACCTCTAGCAAACTCCAACAGACCTGCAGCTGAGGGTCCTGTCTGTTAGAAGGAAAACTAACAAACAGAAAGGACATCCACACCAAAAACCCATCTGTACATCACCATCATCAAAGACCAAAAGTAGATAAAACCACAAAGATGGGGAAAAAACAGAGCAGAAAAACTGGAAACTCTAAAAAGCAGAGTGCCTCTCCTCCTCCAAAGGAATGCAGTTCCTCACCAGCAACGGAACAAAGTTGGATGGAGAATGACTTTGATGAGTTGAAAGAAGGCTTCAGACGATCAAACTACTCCGAGCTACAGGAGGAAATTCAAGCCAAAGGCAAAGAAGTTAAAAACTCTGAAAAAGAATTAGACGAATGTATAACTAGAATAACCAATACAGAGAAGTGCTTAAAGGAGCTGATGGAGCCGAAAGCCAAGGCTCAAGAACTACATGAAGAATGCAGAAGCCTTAGGAGCTGATGTGATCAACTGGAAGAAAGGGTATCAGCAATGGAAGATGAAATGAATGAAATGAAGCAAGAGGGGAAGTGTAGAGAAAAAAGAATCAAAAGAAATGAACAAAGCCTCCAAGAAATACGGGACTATGTGAAAAGACCAAATCTACGTCTGATTGGTGTACCTGAAAGTGACAGGGAGAATGGAACCAAGTTGGAAAACACTCTGCAGGATATTATCCAGGAGAACTTCCCCAATCTATCAAGGCAGGCCAACATTCAGATTCAGGAAATACAGAGAACGCCACAAAGATACTCCTCGAGAAGAGCAACTCCAAGACACATAATTGTCAGATTCACCAAAGTTGAAATGAAGGAAAAAATGTTAAGAGCAGCCAGAGAGAAAGATCGGGCTACCCACAAAGGGAAGCCCATCAGACTAACAGCAGATCTCTCGGCAGAAACTCTACAAGCCAGAAGAGAGTGGGGGCCAATATTCAACATTCTTAAAGAAAAGAAGTTTCAACCCAGAATTTCATATCCAGCCAAACTAAGCTTCATAAGTGAAGGAGAAATAAAATACTTGAGAGATTTTGTCACCATCAGGCCTGCCCTAAAAGAGCTCCTGAAGGAAGCACTAAACATGGAAAGGAACAACCAGTACCAGTCACTGCAAAATCATGCCAAATTGTAAAGATCATTGAGGCTAGGAAGAAACTGCATCAACTAATGAGCAAAATAACCAGCTAACATCATAATGACAGGATCAAATTCACACATAACAATATTAACTTTAAATGTGAATGGACTAAATGCTCCAATTAAAAGACACAGACTGGCAAATTGCATAAAGAGTCAAGACCCATCAGTGTGCTGTATTCAGGAAACCCATCTCACGTGCAGAGACACATGTGCTCAAAATAAAAGGATGGAGGAAGATCTACCAAGCAAATGGAAAACAAAAAAAGTCAGGGGTTGCAATCCTAGTCTCTGATAAAGCAGACTTTCAACCAACAAAGATCAAAAGAGACAAAGAAGGCCATTACATAATGGTAAAGGGATCAATTCAACAAGAAGAGCTAACTATCCTAAATATATACGCACCCAATAAAGGAGCACCCAGATTCATAAAGCAAGTCCTGAGTGACCTACAAAGAGACTTAGACTCCCACACAATAATAATGGGAGACTTTAACACCCCACTGTCAACATTAGACAGATCAACGAGACAGAAAGCTAACAAAGATACCCAGGAATTGAACTGAGCTCTGCACCAAGCGGACCTAATAGACATCTACAGAACTCTCCACCCCAAATCAACAGAATATACATTCTTTTCAGCACCACACCACACCTATTCCAAAACTGACCACATAGTTGGAAGTAAAGCACTCCTCAGCAAATGTAAAAGAACAGAAATTATAACAAACTGTCTCTCAGACCACAGTGCAATCAAACTAGAACTCAGGATTAAGAAACTCACTCAAAACCGCTCAACTACATGCAAACTGAACAACCTGCTCCTGAATGACTACTGGGTACATCACGAAATGAAGGCAGAAATAAAGATGTTCTTTGAAACCAATGAGAACAAAGACACAACATACCAGAATCTCTGAGACACATTCAAAGCAGTGTGTAGAGGGAAATTTATAGCACTAAATGCCCACAAGAGAAAGCAGGAAAGATCCAAAATTGACACCCTAACATCACAATTAAAAGAACTAGAAAAGCAAGAGCAAACACATCCAAAAGGTAGCAGAAGGCCAGAAATAACTAAAATCAGAGCAGAACTGAAGGAAATAGAGACACAAAAAACCCTTCAAAAAATTAATGAATCCAGGAGCTGGTTTTTTGAAAAGATCAACAAAATTGATAGACCACTAGCAAGACAAATAAAGAAGAAAAGAGAGAAGAATCAAATAGATGCAATAAAAAATGATAAAGGGGATATCACCACTGATCCCACAGAAATACAAACTACTATCAGAGGACACTACAAACACCTCTACGCAAATAAACTAGAAAATCTAGAAGAAATGGATAAATTCCTCGACAAATACACCCTCCCAAGACTAAACCAGGAAGAAGTTGAATCTCTGAATAGATCAATAACAGGCTCTGAAATTGTGGCAATAATCAATAGCTTACCAACCAAAAAGAGTCCAGGACCAGATGGATTCACAGCCGAATTCTACCAGAGGTACAAGGAGGAACTGGTACCATTCCTTCTGAAACCATTCCAATCAATAGAAAAAGAGGGAATCCTCTGTAACTCATTTTATGAGGCCAGCATCATCCTGATACCAAAGCCGGGCAGAGACACAACCAAAAAAGAGGATTTTAGACCAATATCCTTGATGAACATTGATGCAAAAATCCTCAATAAAATACTGGCAAACCGAATCCAGTAGCATATCAAAAAGTTTGTCCACCATGATCAAGTGGGCTTCATCCCTGGGATGCAAGGCTGGTTCAACATATGCAAATCAATAAACATAATCCAGCATATAAACAGAACCAAACACAAAAACCACATGATTATCTCAATAGATGCAGAAAAGGCCTTTGACAAAATTCAACAACCCTTCATGCTAAAAACACTTAATAAATTAGGTATTGATGGGGACGTGTCTCAAAATAATAAGAGCTGTCTATGACAAACCCACAGCCAATATCATACTGAATGGGCAAAAACTGGAAGCATTCCCTTTGAAAACTGGCACAAGACAGGGATGTCCTCTCAACACTCCTATTCAACATAGTGTTGGAAGTTCTGGCAGGGGCAATCAGGCAGGAGAAGGAAATAAAAGGTATTCAATTAGGAAAAGAGGAAGTCAAATTGTCCCTGTTTGCAGATGACATGATTGTATATGTAGAAAACCCCATTGTCTCAGCCCCAAATCTCCTTAAACTGATAAGCAACTTCAGCAAAGTCTCAGGATACAAAATCGATGTACAAAAATCACAAGCATTCTTATACACCAATAACAAACAGAGAGCCAAATCATGAGTGAACTCTCATTCACAATTGCTTCAAAGAGAATAAAATACCTAGGAATCCAACTTACAAGCAATGTGAAGGACCTCTTCAAGGAGAACTACAAACCACTGCTCAATGAAATAAAAGAGGATACAAACAAATGGAAGAACATTCCATGCTCATGGGTTGGAAGAATCAATATCGTGAGAATGGCCATACTGCCCAAGGTAATTTATAGATTCAATGCCATCCCCATCAAGCTACCAACGACTTTCTTCACAGAACTGGAAAAAACTACTTTAAAGTTCATATGGAACCAAAAAAGAGCCTGCATCGCCAAGTCAATCCTAAGCCAAAAGAACAAAGCTGGAGGCATCACACTACCTGACTTCAAACTATACTACAAGGCTACAGCATGGTACTGGTACCAAAACAGAGATATAGATCAATGGAACAGAACAGAGCCCTCAGAAATAATGCCGCATATCTACAACTATCTGATCTTTGACAAACCTGACAAAAACAAGAAATGGGGAAAGGATTTCCTATTTAATAAATGGTGCTGGGAAAACTGGCTAGCCATATGGAGAAAGCTGAAACTGGATCCCTTCCTTACACCTTATATAGAAGTTAATTCAAGATGGACTAAAGACTTACATGTTAGACCTAAAACCATAAAAACCCTACAAGAAAACCTAGGCATTACCATTGAGGACATAGGCATGGGCAAGGACTTCATGTCTAAAACACCAAAAGCAATGGCAACAAAAGCCAAAATTGACAAATGGGATCTCATTAAACTAAAGAGCTTCTGCACAGCAAAAGAAACTACCATCAGAGTGAACAGGCAACCTACAAAATGGGAGAAAATTTTCACAACCTACTCATCTGACAAAGGGCTAATATCCAGAATCTACAATGAACTCAAACAAATTTACAAGAAAAAAACAAACAACCCCATCAAAAAGCGGGTGAAGGACACGAACAGACACTTCTCAAAAGAAGACATTTATGCAGCCAAAAAACACATGAAGAAATGCTCATCATCACTGGCCATCAGATAAATGCAAATCAAAACCACAGTGAGATACCATCTCACACCAGTTAGAATGGCCATCATAAAGAAAACAGGAAACGACAGGTGCTGGAGAGGATGTGGAGAAATAGGAACACTTTTACACTGTTGGTGGGACTGTAAACCATTGTGGAAGTCAGTGTGGTGATTCCTCAGGGATCTACAACTAGAAATACCATTTGACCCAGCCATCCCATTACTGGGTATATACCCAAAGGACTATAAATCATGCTGCTATAAAGACACATGCACACGTATGTTTATTGCGGCACTATTCATAATAGCAAAGACTTGGAACCAACCCAAATGTCCAACAACGATAGACTAGATTAAGAAAATGTGGCACATATACACCATGGAATACTATGCAGCCATAAAAAATGATGAGTTCATGTCCTTTGTAGGGACATGGATGAAACTGGAAATCATCATTCTCAGTAAACTATCACAAGGACAAAAAACCAAACACCACATGTTCTCACTCATAGGTGGGAACTGAACAGTGAGAACTCATGGACACAGGAAGGGGAACATCACACTCCAGGGACTGTTGTGGGGTTGGGGGGAGTGGGGACGGATACCATTAGGAGATATACCTAATGCTAAATGACGAGTTAATGGGTGCAGGAAATCAACATGGCACATGTATACATATGTAACAAACCTGCACATTGTGCACATGTACCCTAAAACTTAAAATATAATAATAATAATAAAATAAAAAAAACAATAAACTGGGAATCCATGTTGTATTTTCTCTTTTGCTGCCCATCACTCTGGAAGAACTATATTAGCATCACTATTAAAATCCATACTTGCCATTTTGCAAGCATTTCTTTTTCTGTTGATTGTCTGAATGGATAGCGTGCTCCTTGAAGGAGGATCTACTTCTTTTTATTTTTGCCCTATTTCCACCCCTTTACCTAGCACATAATAGGTAAGTAATAAACGTTCTTTGAAATGGAATTGAATGGCTTAGGTATTTCCTGCTGAGAAAGGCCAACCTTGGCAATATTTGAGTAACAGCAAGTTAGGTGAGCAGGAAGGAGAAGTGAGCAGCAGTATCATTTCATGTGTGGTTAATCTGGGAAATTCACTTCCCACTAGTTGGAAGTACTTGATCTTCTCTAAGTAGGAAGCCCAATTAGAATCTTCCACACTAATATTATTTGGTCACAGACTCCCTTTACTTCCTTAAATGTCACATTCTGCTTGGAGTGTCTCATGCCATAAAACACATGGCTAGGAAGCCTGTGGCACATTGAACGTTCTCCAGACTCTCCTTCCTCGACTTATCCCATCTTTTCAAAGTGTTTTCATGTCACACGTCTCCAGCATGAACGGAAGCATCCCCAAGTTACGAAACACTCACAGCCCACAGGCTGAAGGGCAGGCACTTGCTTCTAGGCCAGGCAGATAGAGCTGCTCTCCTCTGCGCAGCAGTCTTTGCAATAATAGCAGCATGTTGCTCTCAGTATCATCCCAAACTAAACAACCAATATTTAAAATGACTTAAACCTTTTCTTTGGGAGCCTGAAAGTTTGCAGAAGACCTCACATGGCCCCTTTTGAATGCCTCAGTTCTATACTCCCTTTCGTTTTGGGTCACAAGTGCTGTTCCTGTTCAAGCACTGGCTTGGGAGATCATTTGGATTTGATCCTGCTGGCCTGGTACTACATACTTGGCTGGCTGGGACTTCCAGGCTCTGATGACGATACTATACAGCAGGAGCAGAGAATGAGTCTTAATAAAACAGTCACCCTGTTCTTTGGCAATTTATAAGGTTCACTGTACAAAATATATGATATATTAATTATATACAATTATATGCTAATATTATATATTAATTACATATAATGTATTTTTAATATGCAGTAGCTCCCCATTATTCAGTGAACATGTTCCCAGACCACTAGCGGATACCTGAAACCACAGACAGTTCGAAAGACTATATATACTATGATTTGCCTATACATACAATAGCTATCACAAAGTTTAATTTATAAATTAGGTACAGTAAGACATTAACAACAGTAATAGAACAATTATAACAAGATAATTATGTCAGTGTGCTCTTACTCTCTCAGAATATCTTATTGTATTGCACTGTCCTATTTTCAGACTGTGGTTGATAGCAGGTAACGGAAACTACACTGCAGTCCTTGCAGATAAGCAGGGACTATAGTATTATGTAATCCGTATACAATTGACTTTTGAACAACATGGGTTTGTACTGTCCTGGTTCACTTATACATGGATTTTTTTTTCAATAAGTACAGTCAGCTCTCTGTATCCTTGGGTTTCATATCTGAAATCAAATGCAGCTCAAAAATACAGTAATTGCGGAATGTGAAACCTGCAGATATAGAGGGCTGACTTCATATATGTGGATTCTGCAGGGTTGACTTCAGGACTGGAGTATGTGAAGATTCTGGTATATCTGCAAGGATCCTGGAACCAATCCCCTGCCAACACCAAGGGATGACTGTACATAGACATTTTTATTTATCTGTCTATCCGTCTAACTGTCATTTCCTACCTATCCTAATTCCAGGGACCATCCTTCACATCATAGTTAAATTTGCAATCCCCGGAGCTGTGTAGTACAGCTCATACAACTGTACACAGCAGTCCTGATCACTATTATCTGACGTTCATTGAACACGTACTGTATTGCAGACACTGTGCCAAGCACTTTCCACAGATAATCCCAGGAATTTTCATAACAACCTTTTCAAGTTTTGCTGTGTCTCTTTTACATGGAAGGAACTGAGGTTCAGAAACTACCTTGAGGAAGTTTACAAAAAGGTAATATATCAGGGGAAAAGTAGAGTCTACAATCAGCAAGTATTATTAACAAGTATGTTCTGCCTGTGACCCTCAATGAAGGGATACTTCTTCCTAGGGGGGCATATCAGACCCTCCTCTCCATGGGTAGTATATGGAGTGAACAGGGAGGTTGTAAGAGCAACATCAATATTGTAGTTTAATAGTTGGAATTTCTTTTTTCTTTTTTTTTTTGAGACGGGGTCTTGCTCTGTCACCCAGGCTGGAGGGCAGTGGCGCGATATCGGCTCACTGCAAGCTCCGCCTTCCGGGTTCACGCCATTCTCCTG
The DNA here is from genome assembly GCF_006542625.1 of Nomascus leucogenys. Lineage (NCBI taxonomy): Eukaryota > Metazoa > Chordata > Mammalia > Primates > Hylobatidae > Nomascus > Nomascus leucogenys. Next base: position 75,744,844 of record NC_044401.1, on the reverse strand, counting down.
CCTCAGCCTCCCGATTAGCTGGGATTACGGGTGCCCGCCATGACGCCCGGCTAATTTTTTGTATTTTTAGTAGAGACGGGGTTTCACCATGGTCTCAATCTCCTGACCTCGTGATCCACCCGCCTCGGCCTCCCAAAGTGCTGGGATTACAGGCGTGAGCCACTACGCCCGGCCAATAGCTGGAAATTTAAAAATAACTTACAATTTTTATAATATAATTGAGAGAAAGTAAAGGTTGTGAAATCTTGCAGTGTAGTGATATATAGAAGAGGAGTCCATATTCAGAGTTACAGTGACTTAATGGAGGAAGAGGGAAGAGGTGAGCCCCTCCCAGCAAGGGGTATATTTCAGAAACGCTGAAGGTTGGTGTGAGATATTTAGGCATATCCCAAAAAAAGCATGTGCTGCAAAAGGCTAAGAAACTTCCATCTACACTGATCAAATGAACTCAATTATAACCCAATTTGTTTTACTTTAAATTTATGTTGATCCAGCAAAAGCTAAAAGTTGTATTTTTATTCCAGTTTCCATTATATGGATTCAATTCACTCAGCAATGACTTAGGTTTTCATTTCCCTCTGTGAAGTTCTGGCTGGATTAAGCTGGGCATTGCATGGAATATATACATTCCCTGCTATGGCTGTAAAAATCAGGCCTTAAAACTAGAAGATTCATGGTTCTACAAGCAAAACCAGCACTGCAAGGCCAAAGAAAGATTAGAAAAGGGGTATTTGGGCGAAAACAGCTTACCTGAGGATGCAGGGGGGCGGGAGGGGGAGAGAGAGGAGAGAGGACAGAGGTGAGAGGAGAGAGGAGAGAGGGGAGAGAGAGAGAGAGAGAGAGACTGAGCAGCTTGACCTCCAGTGTATTCTATCATGTTGTTTGCCAATAGACTGGAGCCCTCCTCATCACACTAGCATTGACCAACAAACTTAATGCTTATTGTATTGTGTTTTTAATGAACAGTGTTACTTGGCAGATGTCTTTTAAACTATGGCCTGACACAAATATGAGATGCAAGAATGTTTTTGTTTGTTTTAGACGTCTCAAACAGTCTTCACTTTCTTATAAGAGAATATAAAATCATAGTACTCTGACCTTTGGCCTGGAGGTGTGTGTGACCCCCACAAGTCAAATTCGAGACCTCTCCTAAGATTTGTTGGAACTTGAAGTCTTTTTTATTCTGATCAAGGGACCTTGTAATAAGAATTGGGGCTGCTGGTTACTACAAACTCCACTTTGTGAAGAAGCACTGTGACAAAAAATAGAATGAGGCTAACATTCAGGGTTTGAGCGTCTTAAGTTCAAATGTTTGTACAGCCTCTTCCTGTGTGACCCTAGGGTACTTACATAACTTCTATGAATTTTAGTTTCTTCATCTAAAAATAGGAATACCAAGATGAAAGTTAAGTTATATAATGTATTAAAAGTACCACTTCGAGATTCCTGGGCAAGATGGCCGAATAGGAACAGCTCTGGATGGTGGCTCCCAGTGAGACCAATGCAGAAGGCGGGTGATTTCTGCATTTCCAACTGAGATATCCGGTTCATCTCACTGGGACTGGTTAGACAGTGGGTGTAGCCTATGGAGGGTGAGCAGAAGCAGGGCGGGGTGTCGCCTCACCCGGGAAGTGCAAGGGGTTGGGGAACTCCCTCCCCTAGACAAGGAAGCCGTGAGGGACCATGCCATGAGGAATGGTGCATTCTGGCCCAGACACTATGCTTTTCCCATGGTCTTCGCAACCCACAGACCAGGAGATTCCCTTGCATGCCTATGCCACCAGGACCCTGGGTTTCAAGTACAAAACTGGGCGGCCATTTAGACAGACACTGAGCTAGCCACAGGAGTTTTTTTTTCACACCCCATGGCGCCTAGAATGCCAGCAAGACAGAACTGTTCAATCCCCTGGAAAGGGGGCTGAAGCCAGGAGCCAAGTGGTCTTGCTCAGTGGATCCCACCCCCATGGAGCCCAGCAATCTAAGATCTACCAGCTTGAAATTCTTACTGTCAGCACAGCAGTCTGAAGTCAACCTGGGACACTTGAGCTTGGTTGGTGGAGGGGTGTCCACCATTCCTGAGGCTTGAGTAGACGGTTTTCCCCTCAAAGTGTAAACAAAGGTGCTGGGAAATCTGGACTGGGTGGAGCCCACTGCAGCCTCACAAAGCCACTGTAGTCAGACTGCCACTCTAGATTCCTCCTCTCTGGGCAGGGCATCTCTGAAAGAAAGGCAGCAGCCCCAGTCAGGGGCTTATAGATAAAATTCCCATCTCCCTGGGACAGAGGACCTAGGGGAAGGGGCAGCTGTGAGCACAGCTTCAGCAGACTTAAACATTCTTGCCCGCCAGCTCTGAAGAGAGCAGCAGATCTCCCAGCACAGTGCTCAAGCTCTGCTAAGGGACAAACTGCCTCCTCAAGTAGGTCCCTGACCACCATGCCTCCTGATGGGGAGACACCTCCCAGCAAGGGCCAACAGGAACCTCATACAGGAGAGTTCTGGTTGGCATCTGGCGGGTGCCCCTCTGGGAGGAAGCTTCCAGAGGAAGGAGCAGGCAGCAATCTTTGCTGTTCTGCAGCCTCTGCTGGTGATACCTAGGCAAACAGGGTCTGGAGTAGACCCCCAGCAAACTCCAGCAGACCTGTAGAAGAGGGGCCTGACTGTTAGAAGAAAACTAACAAATGGAAAGCAATAGCATCAATATCAACAAAAAGGATGACCACACAAAAACTCCATCTGAAGGTCACCAACAGCAACAACCAAAGGTTGATAAATCAACAAAGATGAGAAAAAAACCAGTGCAAAAATGATGAAAATTCCAAAAACTAAAATTCCTCTTATCCTCCAAAGTATCACAACTTCTCACCACCAAGGGAACAAAAATGGACAGAGAATAAGTTTGACAAATGGACAGAAGTAGGCATCAGAAAGTGGGTAATAACAAACTCCTCTGAACTAAAGGAGCATGTTATAACCCAGTGCAAGGAAGCTAAGAACCTTGATAAAAGGCTAGAGGAACTGCTAACTAGAATAACCAGTTTAGAGAAGAATATAAATGACCTGATGGAGCTGAAAAACACAGCACGAGAACTTCATGGAGCATACACAAGTATCAATAGCTGGATCAATCAAGTGGAAAAAAAGGATATCAGAGATTGAAGATCAACTTAATGAAATAAAGCATGAAGACAAGATTAGAGAAAAAAGAATGAAAAGGAATGAACAAAGCCTCCAAGAAATATGGGACTATGTGAAAAGACCAAACCTACATTTGATTGGTATACCTGAAAGTGACGGGGAGAATGGAACCGAGTTGGAAATCACACTTCAGAATATTATCCAGGAGAACTTCCCCAACCTAACAAGACAAGCCAACATTCAAATTCAGGAAATACAGAAAACACCACAAAGATACTCCTCAAGAAGAGCAACCCTAAGACATATAATCATCAGATTCACCAAGGTTGAAATGAAGCAAAAAATGTTAAAGGCAGCCAGAGAGAAGGTCGGGTTACCCACAAAGGGAAGCCCATCAGACTAACAGCAGATCTCTCAACAGAAACCCTACAAGCCAGAAGAGAGTGGGGGCCAATATTCAACATTCTTAAAGAAAAGAATTTTCAAACCAGAATTTCATATCCAGCCAAACTAAGCTTCATAAGTGAAGGAGAAGTAAAATCCTTTACAGACAAGCAAATGCTGAGAGATTTTGTCACCACCAGGCCTGCCCTACAAGAGCTCCTGAAGGAAACACTAAATATGGAAAGGAAAAACTGGTACCAGCCACTGCAAAAACAAACCAAAGTGTAACGATCATTGACACTACGAAGAAATTGCATCAACGAATGGGCAAAATAAACAGCTAGCATCATAATGACAAGATCAAGTTCACACATAACAATATTAACCTTAAATGTAAATAGGCTAAATGCCCCAATTAAAAGGCACAGGCTGGCAAATTGGATAAAGAGTCAAGACCCATCGACGTGCTGTATTCAGGAGACCCATCTCACATGCAAAGACAAACACAGACTCAAAATAAAGGGATGAGGGAAGATTTACCAAGCAAATACAAAGCAAAAAAAAAAAAAAAAGCAGGGGTTGCAATCCTAGTCTCGGATAAAACAGGCTTTAAACCAACAAAGATCAAAAGAGACAAAGAAGGGAATTACATAATGGTAAAGGAATCAATACAACTAGAAGAGCTAACTATTCTAAATATATATGCACCCAATGGAGAAGCACCCAGATTCATAAAGCAAGTTCTTGGAGACCTACAAAGAGACTTAGACTCCCACACAATGATAGTGGGAGACTTTAATATCCCACTGTCAATATTAGACAGATCAATGAGACAGAAAATTAACAAGGATATTCAGGACTTCAACTCAGCTCTGGACCAAGAGGACCTAACACACATCTACAGAACTCTCCACCCCAAATCAACAGAATATACATTCTTCTCAACACCACTTCACACTTATTCTAAAATTGACCACATAATTGGAAGTAAAACATTCTCCAGCAAATACAAAAGAATGGAAATCATAACAAAGAGTCTCTTTAGCTGTGTCCCAGAGATTCTGGCACATTATGTCTCTGTTCTTGTTGGTTTCAAAGTGCAATCAAATTAGAACTCAGGATTAAGAAACTCACTCAAAACTGCACAACTACATGGAAACTTAACAACCTGCCCCTGAATGACTACTGGGTAAATAACGAAATTAAGGCAGAAATAAATAAGTTCTTTGAAACCAATGAGAACAAAGACACAATGTACCAGAATCTCTGGGACACAGCTTAAAACAGTGTTTAGAGGGAAATTTATAGCACTAAATGCCCACAGGAGAAAGAAGGAAAGATCTAAAATCAACATGCTAACATCACAATGAAAAGAACTAGAGAAGCAAGAGCAAACGAATTGAAAAGCTAGCAGAAGACAAGAAATAACTAAGATGAGAATAGAACTGAAGGACATAGAGACACGAAAAACCCTTCAAAAACAATCAGTGAATCCAGGAGCTGGTTTTTTTAAAAGATTAACAAAGTAGATAGACCATTAGCCAGACTAATAAAGAAGAAAAGAGAGAAGGATCAAATAGACACAATAAAAAATGATAAAGGGGATATCACCAGTAATCCCACAGAAGTACAAACTACCATCAGAGAATATTATAAACACCTCTACGCAAATAATCTAGAAAATCTAGAAGAAATGGATAAATTCCTGGACACATACACCCTCCCAATACTAAACCAGGAAGAAGTTGAATCCCTGAATAGACCAATAACAAGTTCTGAAATTGAGACAGTAATTGATAGCTGATGAACCAAAAAAAGCCCAGGACCAGATAGATTCACAGTCGAATTCTACCAAAGGTACAAAGAGGAGCTGGTACCATTCCTTTTAAAACTATTCTGAATAATAGAAAAAGAAGGACTCCTCCCTAACTCATTTTATGAGGCCAGTATCATCCTGATACCAAAACCTGGAGAGACACAACAGAAAAAGAAAAGTTCAGGCCAACATCCCTGATGAACATCGATGCAAAAATCCTCAATGAAACACTGGCAAACCGAATCCAGCAGCACATCAAAAAGCTTATCTACCACCATCAAGTTGGCCTCATCCTTGGGTTGCAAGGCTGGTTCAACATACACAAATCAATAAATGTAATCCATCACATAAACAGAACCAATGACAAAAACTACATGATATCTCAATAGATGCAGAAAGGCCTTTGATAAAATTCAACATTCCATCATGCTAGAAACACTCAATAAACTAGGTATTGATGGAACATATCTCAAAATAGTAAGAGCTATTTATGACAAACCCACCACCAATCATACTAAATAGGCAAAATCTGGAAGCATTCCTTTTGAAAACCAGCACAAGACAAGGATGCCCTCTCTCACCACTCCTATTCAACATGATATTCGAAGTTTTGGCCATGGCAATCAGGCTAGAGAAAGAAACAAAGGGTATTCAAACAGGAAGAGAGGAAGTCAAATTATCTCTTTTTGCATATGACATGATTGTATATTTAGAAAACCCCATCTAAAAAAAGCCCTCAAACTCCTTAAGCTGATAAGCAACTTCAGCAAAGTCTCAGGATACAAAATCAATGTGCAAAAATCACAAACATTCCTATACACCAATAATAGAGAACCAAATCATGAGTGAACTCCCATTCACAGTTGTTACAAAGAGAACAAAATACCTAGGAAAACACTTACAAGGGATGTGAAGGACCTCTTCAAGGAGAAATACAAACCACTGCTCAAGGAAATAAGAGAGGACACAAATAAATTGAAAAACATTCAATGCTCATGGACAGGAAGAATTAATATTGTGAAAATGGCCATACCCCCAAAGTAATTTATAGATTTATGCTATTCCCATCAAGCTACCACTGACTTTCTTCACAGAATTAGAAAAAAACTACTTTAAATTTCATATGGAACCAAAAAAGAGCCCAGACAGCCAAGACAATCCTAAGCAAAAAGAACAAAGCTGGAAGCATCATGCTACCTGACTGCAAACTATACTACAAGGCTACAGTAACCAAAACAGCACGGTACTGGTACCAAAATAGATATATATATACCAGTGGAACAGAATAGAGGCTTCAGAAATAATGCAACACATCTACAACCATCTGATCTTTGACAAACCTGACAAAAACAAGCAATGGGGAAAGGATTCCCTATTTAGTAAATGGTGTTGGAAAAACTCCCTAGCTGTACGCAGAAAACTGAAACTGGACCCCTTCCTTACACCTTATATAAAAGTCAACTCAAGATAGATTAATGGGCCAAGTGCGGTGGCTCACGCCTGTAATCCCAGCACTTTGGGAGGCCAAGGCGGGCGGATCACGAGGTCAGGAGATTGAGACCATCCTGGCTAACATGGTGAAACCCCATCTCTACTAAAAAATACAAAAAATTAGCCAGGCATGGTGGCAGACACCTGTAGTCCAAGCTACATGGGAGGCTGAGGCAGGAGAATGGAGTGAACCCGGGAGGCGGAGCTTGCAGTGAGTTGAGGTTGTGCCACTGCACTCCAGCCTGGGTGAGAGAGCCAGACTCCATCTCAAAAAAAAAAAAAAAAAAAAAAGATAGATTAAAGATTTAAATAATGTTAAGACCTAAAACTATAAGAACCCTAGAATAAAACCTAGGCAATACCATTCAAGACATAGGCATGGGCAAAGAGTTCATGACTAAAACATCATAAGCAATGGCAACAAAAGCCAAAATTGATAAATGGGATCTAATTGAATGAAAGAGCTTCTGCACAGCAAAATAAACTATCATCAGAGTGAACAGGCAACCTACAGAATGGGAGAAAATTTTTGCAATCTATCCGTCAGACAAAGGGCTACTATCCAGAATCTATAAGGAACTTAAACAAATTTACAAGAAAATAACAAACAACCCCATCAAAAAGTGAGTGAAGGATATCAACAGACACTTTGCAAAAGAAGACATTTATGCAGCCAACAAACATGAAAAAAGATCCTGATCACTGGTCATTAGAGAAATACAAATCAAAACCACAATGAGATACCATCTCTCACCAGTTAGAATGGCTATCATTAAAAAGTCAGGAAACAGCAGGTGCTGGTGAGGATGTGGAGAAATAGGAATGCTTTTATCCTGTTGGTGGGAAGTGTAAATTAGTTCAACCAATGTCAAAGACAGTGTGGCAATTCCTCAAGGATCTAGAACTAGAAATACCATTTGACCCAGCAATCCCATTACTGGGTATATACCCTAAGGATTATAAATCATTCTACTATAAAGACACATGCACACGTGTGTTTATTGCGGCACTATTCACAAAAGCAAAGACTTGGAACCAACCCAAATCAATGTTAGACTGGATAAAGAAAATGTGGTACATATACACCATGGAATACTATGCAGCCATAATAAAGGATGAGTTCATGTCCTTTGCAGGGACGTGGATGAAGATGGAAACCATCATTCTCAGCAAACTAACACAGGAACAGAAAACCAAACACTGCATGTTCTGACTCATAAGTGGGAGTTGAACAATGAGAACACATGGGCACAGGGAAGGGAACATCGCACACTGGGGCCTATTGGGGTGTGGGGGACAAGGGGAAAGATACCATTAGGAGAAACACCTAATGTAGATGCAGGCTTGATAGGTGCAGCAAACCACCATGGCACATGTGTACTTATGTAACAAACCTCCACGTTCTGCACATTTATCCCAGAACTTAAAGAATAATTAAAAAAAAAAGTACCACTTCGAGTGCCTGATATATCATAAATGCTAAAAATAAAAATAGAGGCTAAATAAGACTCCTGCTGTATTTATCTCTACGTATTTTGAATAACTGCCTTGCTCTGTGTTCTGCCTTGTTTTATTTATGTAGTTCTTGGCAAAGTTAATCCACAGTACTCATAATAGCTTATACAATAGCTCAGCTTTGCTGTACCACAATGGACTGAAACTTGTTCCCCCCAAATTCACACGTTGAAGCCCTAGCCCCCAGTGTGATGGTATTTGGAGATAGTGCCTTTGGGAGATAATTAGATTTAGATGACATCATAAGGATGGGTACTTCATGATGAGATTAGTGCCCTTATAAAAAGATACCCTAAAGAGCTTCCCCACTCCTCACCCCTTCCCATTATATGAGGATACAATGAGAAGGCTGCCATCTGCATGTCAGGAGGAGCACCTTCCCTGGGAAACCAAGTCAGCCAACACCTTGATCTTGAACTTTCCAGCCTCCAGAACTGTAAGAAATAAATTCCTGTTGTTTAACCCACTCAGTCTATGGTATTTTGTTACCACAGCCTGAGCTAAGACAAGCACATAGTGTTTCGTTTATAGTAAATATAGCAAATAAAGTTTATACTTGTTGGGATATACTCAGTAGGAAGACAGTGGATGTCAGTAGTCTTAGTTAGCCATGGTCTGCAATTTCAGCTCTCTGGAAAAAGTAAGCAGGGGAAATAAAATCAAATTTTTTTAAGAAAAGAAAAGCAAAAGGAAACAGGAATGACAGTGGATGCAAATGTTGTTTTCCAGCATCTGGGCCTATCTTCTATCTTTCTGGGAAATTGTGGCTGCTGAATTTTTGCTACAACTCACGTCTGGGTTTAGAAATTTTTTATCGAGGTAAATTAATCATTTTTTTAAGCCACAGCTATGCAATATAATTCCTGAGCTTAAAAAACAGGTGCTGTATTGCATTCATTCAGTGATGTTTATCAAGGGCCTTCTGCATATCAGGTACTCTTAAAGTAGCTAGAGATACAGCAGTGATCAAATAGACAAACATCCCTACCATTTTTTAAGTCTCTCTTTTTTTATTGAGGTAAAATTTACATAATATAAAATTAGTCATTTAAAAGTGAATAATTCAGTGGCATTTAGTACATTAACAATGTTGTACAACACCCCCTCTATCTAGTTCCAAAACATTTTCATACTCCAAAATGAAAGCGTGTGCCTGGGAATCAGTCACCCTCTACTCCCCAAAGCTGACCCCTGGTAACCACAATTTATGTTCTATCTCTATAGGTTTTTCCTATAAATGGAATAATATGTGACCTTTTGTGTCTGGCTTTTTTCATGTAGCAGAATATTTTCATGGTTCATCTACATTGTGGCATGTATCAATACTTCATTCTTTTTCAAGGCTGAATAATGTTCCGCTGTATGGATATACCACAGTTTGCTTATCCATACATCTGCTGATGGACATGTGGGTTGTATCCACATTTTGGCTATTGTGAATAGTGCTGCTATGAACATGCATGTACATGTACTTCTTTGAGTACCTTTTTCAAATCTTGTAGGTATATACCTAGCAATAGAATTGCTGGATCACATGGTAATTCTATGGTTAACATTTTGAAGAACTGTCAAATTGTTTTCCACGGTGTCTGCGCCACTTTACATTCATACCAAAAATGTACGTGAGTTTTAGTTTCTCTACATTCTGATCAGTACTTTTATTTTCCATTTTTTGATTGTGTCCATCATAGTAGGTGTGAAGTAGCTGTCATTGTGTATTTGGTTTACATTTTCCTTATGCCTAGTGAGGTAAAATGTCTTTTCATGCACTTGTTGGCCATTTCTTGGTTGGATATATCTTCTTTGGAAAAATGTCTATTCAAGGCATTCATGCACTTTTAAATTGGTTTCTTATTGTTGAGTTGTAAGAGCTCTTTATATACTCTCCATGCTAGATCCTTATCAGATATATTATTTACAAATATTCTATTGTATTTTATAGGCTGTCTTTTCACTTTCTTGGTAATGGCCTTTGAAATTACAAAAATGTTTTAATTTTGGTGAAGTCTAGTTTATTTATTTTTTATTTTGTTGCTGTATCTTATCTAAGAACCTATGGCCATGGATTTGGCAATCCAAGGTCATGAAGATTTAGTCCTATGATTTTTTCTAAGAGTGTTATGGTTTTAGCTTTTATATTTAGGTCACTGATACATTTAGTGTTAATTTTTGTATGTTGTATGAGGTTGGGGTCCAGCTTTATTCTTTTACATGTGGATATTCAGTATCCCTACCATTCTGGAGAAAAATTATAATATCGTGAAGATAATAAAAAGTAAATTGACATTGTCACAGCCAAGAGGAGCCTAAGAATACATAAGAACTAAATGTAATATGGTACCTTGGATGAGATTCTAGAACAGAGAAAGGATGCTAGGTGAAAACTAAGGAAGTCTAAATAAAGTATAGACTTTAGTTTGTAATAATTTATCAATCTTGGTTAATTAATTGTGACAAATGTACCACACTAAGCTAAGATATTAATAACAGGGGAAACTGGTTATATATTGGTTCCCATAGAGTATATGGAAACTCTCTGTGCTAGCCTCACAATTTTTTGTAAATCTAAAAATATTCCAAAATTAAAAGGTTATCTTAAAGGTAAACCAAAAGCATTAAAAAAAATGCCAGTATCTAGGAAGAAACCGAATGAAACATGTTCAAGATGCCCACATTGAAAACCATTAAGCATGCTGAGTGAAACTGAAAAAGACTTAGATAAATAACGAGACATACTATGTTCATGGATTGGTAGACTGATTATTGTTTAGATGTTAGTTGTATCAAATTTGTTTACAGATTTAGTGCTATCCTAGTCAAAATATCAGGAAATGTTTATGTAGAAATTAACAAGTTTATTTTATAATTTATACAGAAACACAAATGACCAAGAATAGCCAAAACAATTTTCAAAATGAACAAAGTTGGGAGACTTGCATTACCTAATTTTCAGGCTTATTATAAAGCTCACATCATGACAATGTGGTCTTGAAATAGAAATGACATATAGATGAATGGAACAGAAGAAAATTCAGAAATAGACCCACATACCTACAGTTGATTTTTTGAAAAGGTTTTAAAGTACTTAAATTGAGAAAGTATTTTCTTATAATAAGTTATGCGGGAACAACTGGACATTCATATTAAAAATTAATTTTGATGTTTTCCTTATGCCATAAACCAAAATTAATTCAAAATGAATTTTAGATCTAAATATAAAAGCCAAGACTATACTATTTGTAGAATAAAAGATTTCTTTTTAACTTAAGAGTAGGCAAAGATTTCTTAGATTAAAATAAAGGAAAAAAATAAATTAGACTTTATCAAAATGAAAACTTTCTACTCTTCAAAGGATACCTTTAGGAAAATGAAAAGGCAAGCCACAGACTGGAGGAAAATATTCTTAATACACGACTCTGACAGGGGACTTGTATCTGGAATATATGATTCAGAATATATAAAGAACTCCCAAACTCAATAATAAATGACAATTCAATTAAACAAAAACAGGTAAAAGGCTTGAAAAGGCACTTTATGAAAGAAGATATAAAGTTAATAAACACATGAAAAGATATCTAACGTCACTAGTCTTCTGGAAAATGCACATTGAACCACAACAAGATGCCATTTCACAGTACTAGAATGGCTAGAGCTAAAATGACTAATAATAGCAAGTGTTGGCAAGGATGCAACTGGGAACCCCCATACATTGCAACTATGTGTGTAAAACGGTACAGCTTTTTTTTTTTTAAACATTTTGGCAGTTTTTTATAAAGTTAAACATGCATTTACCACATGACACTGCAATTTCACAAAGGCATTTAACAAAGAGAAATGAAAACATATACCCACTAAAAGACTAATGTTAACAACAGCTTTAATCATAATAGGCAACAAGTGAGAACAACCCGTATGTCTATCAAGAGCAGAATGGAGAAACACACTGTGGTACACAGTTGATCCTTGGGCAACATAGGCTTAAACTGCATGGGTCCACTTCCATGCACATTTCTTCAATACATATACTGGAAAACTTTTTGGAGATTTGCAACAATTTGAAAAAACTCACAAACCACGTAGCCTAGAAATGTTGCAAAAATTAAGAAAAGGTATGTCCTGAATGCATAAAATATATGTAGATACTAGTGCATTTATACGTTAATTGACTGTTTATGATATTGGTAAGGCTTCTTCTGGCCAACCGCAGGCTATTAGTAGTGAAGTTTTAGGGAAATCAAAAGTTATGCCTGGATTTTTTACTGTGATGGGGATGGTGCCCCTGACTCCCGCGTTGGTCAAGGGCTACCTGTATTCAAACAGTTGATACCATTTCATAGGAGCATTGTTTGCAATAGTGAAACTAAAGATAATCCAAATATCCATAAACAGGAAAATGGATAAACAGAAATATTCACATAATGGAAGACCACGAAAACTGAACATTAATGAATTCAAACTTCATGCACAAAAATATTAAGTGAAAGAAACAAAACTTAGAACTCATGCAGTATGATAGTAAAGTGACATAAATTGTTTAGAAATTCTTATACACATAGAAAAAGTATGAGGAAGAAAAAGAGAATGATGAACCCAAAATTCAGAATGGTAGTTTCCTTTCATAAAAGCTCCATGAGTTCGGGGCTTCTTGTCTGTTTTATTTTTAATGTTACTGTTTTCCAGTTCCTAGAACATTACTTGATACATAATAGTCACTCAAATAAACATTTTTGAAGAAATAAATAAGAGGAGAGGGGGATTGATATGGGCAGTTGCAGTAGGACTGGAAAAGTTTTATTACTTGAGCTGGATGATGGGTACACCGGGTGTATGTAACAATATTCTGTATACTACATGGATGTGAGTATATAGACTTTTATATTATTAAATGTTATAATTTTACTTTTTGAAGACAGGGTCTTACTGTGTCACCCAGGCTGGTGTGCAGTGGTGCAATTCCGGCTCACTGCAGGCTTGACCTCCCTGGGCTCAGGTGTTCCTCCCACCTCAGCCTCCTGAGTAGCTGGGCCTACAGGTGTGCTCCACCACACCTGGCTAATTTTTTGTATTTTTTTTTTTGCAGAGACAAGGTTTCACCATGTTGCCCAGCTTGGCCTCAAACTCCTGGCTCAAGCAACCCTCCAATATCAGCCCCCAAAGTGCTAGGATTACATGCATGAGCCACTGTACCCAGCCATAAAATGTAATAAATTTTAAAATTAAAAAATACATTGTTGAACTTTCATATTGAACATATTATCAAAGTGAGGAAAAAAACAGACATCCTCACTCCATCCCTCAGACCCAACTTCCTGTTGCCTCTGCCTTGGGTCTTACATTTGCCCTCAAAGGAAGAGGGTAGGAGCAATGGGTATAGGGTGGGTGAGTCACAAAATGAGCCTCAGAGAGTTTGGTTATTCTCATATTTTAGGTAAAAAGTAGATTTAAAAGAGCATTTTACATTACAATTTTACATCAAAATGACCATGTTGCTGTGTCCCGCCTTGTCCTGCGTAAGAGCTAAAGAGAGAAAAAGACACAGACGGGTAGGTCCATTTGGGGTGGACTTGAGGTCATGGGTAGCTTTTAAGATAGAGAAGCATTTAATTCTATTTCTTTCCTTTCTTTAGCTCTAGACATAATGTTTATAGTATATGTATAAGTCTCTTTCAAATGAGTCAGTAAAGAAATGCCAGTACCAAGATGTCCCCAAAATATAATCTTCGAAAAAGGGGAAAAATGGCCCAATCTAATCACATGACAGCCTGCCAAAAACACCATTTCCCTAGCACCATGACGATCAGCTGAGATCAATCCTATTTTTTAGTTTCTTTTACACATTTTTTTTTTGTCTTTCAAAAATAAGCCATATGTTTAAACAACTTGGAGGGTGAATGTTCTTATTAGTTTGCCTGTTTCCACAGAGTATTTTAGTTCATTCCAGCAAGTGCTGGCTGAATGCCTATGATGTGCCTAACACCTTAAGGAAGTGCGGACAGCAGTAGTTTCTAGTTCAAAAGCAGCTCAAATACAGAAACCTCTACCACAACCTACTTCATGAGTTAAGGAGCTGGGTAATTTCACTCACTGCCGTATTATGGCAAAGTCTACTTTGGTATTGTTGAATGTCATATGTGAGGATGGAGTTTAATGCAAAGGACTAGGAATTGCATATTTTTTGATTTGGAAAGAGAGGAAAAAAAAAACATGCAAACTAAGCCTTCAGTGCTGATAAATGCAGAGACTTACTGCTCACTCTGAGAAGCATATCCTTATGGCTGAAGTTCACCAGGGGAGGGGCTGGGAGCCAATGACTAAGCAATACTCTAATCCCACTCTGGTGCAACCTGTTCCTGAACTTGGATAAGTCTAGGTTTGGTTTTCACATATGTACCATAAAACAAGCATCTTTAAGGTTTCACCTAGCTCTCATATAGCCTTTGCTTCTCTTCTACTACTTTTGTATCTTCTATACATACCCACAGTTGACACACACACACCCCTCTTAGATGAGTGTCTTCAAATAGTTTTAGCAAACATTTCTAGAGGATCCAGCTGGGGTCTCAAACATAGAAACTCTTAGAGAATCATTTTAAACATATGTTAATTTAATTACTGCATTAATAACTGAACTCATTCATTCAATGTAAATTTATACTATTTATGAGAACATGGTTAATGTCTCCCAAACTTCAATCATTTACACATCACTATTATGAATTGTGCTATATACTGTGTATAATTTGGAGCATTTTCGTTTTTCTTTAAAATGTCTCATTTTTACTCAAATGTAGTTTTAAAGCAAATGCTGTATTACTCTTTTATAAAAAGAAAACCAATACTAGTTGGGAAATACTTCTTTAGGGAGACACAAAGAACAGTTGACTATAAGAGAAAGCACTGATAAATGTGTATAGTAAGAACTTTTATTCATGATGAAAACTTAAAGATACTGAAAGGTAAATTGCAGACTGCAGTAAGATAATCTGCAATACCTAGGTACACACAATCTACAAATAATTAGAATCAAAATATGTTAAAATGAGTAAAAATCAGTAAGTGTAGCACAAACAAACCAAAAGAAAAATGGGCACAAAACAGCAATAGGCACTTCACAGAAGAGATAAACACATGTATGTAATAGATGCATGAAGAAATTTTTACTATTATTAGTGACCAGGAAAATGCAAATCAAGATTAGATGAGATACCATTTTATAGATACTTGAGGGGCCCAAATGTAAAAGGCTGACAGTGCCACGTATGGGAAAGGATGTAGAACCACAGGATTTCATATTCGTTATTGGTAGGAGTACAAATTGGTGCCATCCCATTGGATTCGAGTTTGGCATTATCCATACCCGTTATCCCCTCTCCATACCCATTATCCATTATTCCCATACTCTCTGACCCAGCAGTTCTACCCCATTGAAAAGCTTGCACACACTCAGAAGGGATGCACACAAGTGGTCAGAGCACTGCTGCTCACAATGGCAAAAGCCTGTAGACAACCCAGGTGCTCATCAATTGGTGAGTGGATGCACAAACTGTGGTAAATTCATAAATGGAATGAAATATGGCAGTCAAACTAAATGACCTGCAGCAACATCAACAATATGGCAATATATTAAGTGAAAAAAGTTCCTAAATATTGTGTAAGCATGATACCCTTTTTATAAAGTTTAAAACAACCAAACATAAGGAAAAAAAGCTTAGAGATAAATACAGAGGCAATTAAACAATTCAAAAAGAAGGCAAGAGAATGGTGAGCATGGACACGGGGTCAGATAGAGGGATGCAAAAGGACAGACAGGTGTAGTATCGGTAGATGAATAATGTCCACGACTGTGAAGATCTTAGCTTTTCTCTTGCATGGTGAGTTTAGGGGTACTGATTACAGTATAAAATAACTAGCAAAATAAATATAAGTGGGTGATGCAAGGACAAATAATGGCTGTGTCATAGAACAAGTATTGTAGTTAATCTACTTCTGTGCATCTGAGGTTCTTGAAGAAAACAAACACCACTTTTTATAAAGAGAAAGTATGTATTTCAAAAAGTAGAACAATTTTAAAAAGCTTTAAAGAGAGCATCTGTGAAATCATTCTCTGTACCATCAGTGCTGTACGTAGTATGGAAATCACTGCCCCGTCATATGACAGTGAGTAAGAGACTGCTTCTTCTCTCTAGAAATTTATGGCTGGTAGGGGAGGCACAAACGTGGGTAATTATAATAGAATCCACAAAGTGATAGGATAATCATAAAGAAGTAAGAGCACAGGGCAGGGGGGGGCATGAAACCAGCCTGGACATGGCGGAAGTCATCCTAAGAGGATGTAAAATCTAACCTTGCACTTCAAACGGACAGATATTTTAGGCAGGGAAACCCCATGCATAAGAACCTGAAGGTCGGCCGGGCGCAGTGGCTCACGCCTGTAATCCCAGCACTTTGGGAGGCCGAGGCAGGCGGATCACAAGGTCAGGAGATCGAGACCATCCTGGCTAACACGGTGAAACCCCTTCTCTACTAAAAAATACAAAAAATTAGCCGGGCGTGGTGGCGGGCGCCTGTAGTCTCAGCTACTGATGAGGCTGAGGCAGGACAATGGCGTGAACCCGGGAGGCGGAGCTGGCAGTGAGCCGAGATTGCGCCACTGCAGTCTAGCCTGCAGAGTGAGACTACGCGTCTCAAAAAAAAAAAAAAAAAAAAAAAAAAAAAAAAGAAAAAGGAAAAAGAAAAAAAAAATAACCTGAAGGTAGCATATTTGAGTTGCTAAAAGTTGTTCCATTTGACTGGAGCAGGGAAACGGGCGTGAGAAGGGAGAGAAATGGGGCTTGGGAATTTGACAGGGGCCTCATCATTAGGAGGCTTGGACAATGTATGATACTCTTGGGGCCTTATTTTGAGAGCTGCAGGGTCATTGAAAAGTTTAAATCAGGGAGTGATATAATTAGATTTTTTCCTTCACAAAAAGCAGGACCAGAGGCAGAAAACATCAGTTAGATGAGGTAGAAGCTGGGTCAGTTGTCCAGGTAAGCCATGGTGGTGACTGCAAGTATTGACAGGATGGAGAGAAGTAGGCAGATTAGGGAGTTATTGAGGAGGTGGAATTAGTAAGACTCACAGATCGATTGGATATAGGGATCAAATAAGGGGAATATCGAGAATAATTTTCTATATGGGCAGCTAAGGAGATAGTAGTGACAGACACTGAGACTTGGGAGAAAGGATATGCAAATCTTCTTAATTGACGCATCCCATTTGGCTAGATACTGGTTCACAGTATCTCCAAGCCTTCACAGATAAAGCTGACGTCTCTCCAGCCAAGTCTAATTTACAAGCTCTAGAAATGGCAGATATCCTATTCTTGTTTCTAAACACCTGGACTGAATTATTAAAAGACTCCTCACAGCTACCATGTGAGGGACCTTTAAATAAAGGTTTCCCAAATCCATGAGCTAACATTATAAAAGCTGTTTCACTTGATTTTCAAAGTAGTTCCTAGATTCATTACTTCCATAGCAAAAAGTTTTAGGAGTATTGCGATTTGTGCCATTGACTTCCAGAATATAAAATGAGGTCAGAGTTCCTCTGAAATTATTTTTCTTCTTTTTAAAGGCAAAATAATGACCTAAGTATGGCTATATTGCACAGCAGCTAAGTAATGAAATATTTTGCTTTGAGTACAACATAAAACAACTGCACATTTTCCTTTCATATTTTGGGCCGTAAATATGTAAAGAAACTAACGTGAATTTCCTATAAAATGATTGCCAAAATGAAATTTTCTGATCGTTTGTTTAAAAAAGGGAATGCATGGGCCTATCTCCTGTAAGAGTACACTATAAAACAGCCAGGACTATGGCCATTTTTATAGATAATTCCAAGAAACCTTTAAAGCAAGATGGCCAGGCGAGTGATACATTGCCAGGCGGCAGGGAATACTGGCCCATTACCTCCAGATCAGTCCCCGAGGGTTACTGTTCATATTTGGCCTTGGGGACAGGAGTCAATAAAAATTCGTGTTCATAATACTTTATATACACACATGCAGGCAGAAGGAAGGCCAAGGGAAGTAGAAATAGCTTATTACATAGCACATAATAAGGACCATTAATATCAGCTGCCAGTTCTGACACTACCGATGTGTGTGTTTATGTGGCATGTAGTGTCACGTGGTAGTTACTAGAATGGAGTTTGGCGTTAGAGAGATTGAAGTCAAATTGTAGCTTTGCCACTTAAGCAGCAATGTGATTTTAACATGTTATCTAAACTCTCTGACCTTATTTTCTTCAATGGGACAATGTACCTCTTCCTTCAGTTTAATGAGTTAATACATGCAAAGACTCCAGACCAATATATCGTAAGCATTCAATAAACAGAGACAATGTAAGCAAAGGAACATAAATACATTCTAATGATTCTTAGCAGGCTAAAATCTGATATTAGATCTAGGTGCCCAGTGTAACCAAAACATTGTAAAATCCTCCTTACATTTGCGGATGGTTGATTTTTTAACATAGTCTACAGTAAGCATAATAATATCATATTTCTTTGACTCCAAGGTGTGTATTTTGTATATTTGAATAAGAAGTGTTGACTTTGCCTGCACATACATATCAAAACCTGTGGAAAGAATGACAGCAGATTGGAAGAAAACTTTAGATTCAATAATGGAACATTCTTTTAAGAAACACTACATCCTCAATGCCCTTGTTGACATGGAGAATGATGCTGTGAAGAGACAGACACTGGTGACCTTGATTTAAAAAATGATTTCACATGCACAGAAGTAATGTTAGATTAAAAAATATATTATATATATATATCTCACTAGGACTGTTTATTAAATAGAGCACTTTTAATCAATATGAAATAAAAATTATAATGATAAAGCTCAGTGTTATAGTTTGTCAGCCTGTGCTCATTGTATTGGCACATACACAATAGACCGTCTTCTTACAACTGATGACAACTTAGCTTTATGGAAGTATGGTAAACCCAGAAAGTAAGGACAACAGAGAGAATTTAAAGAAGTTAGAAAACTGAGTTGATAAAGGAAGATATACCTGGGTTCAATCTCAGCTCCTTCATTTCCAATTAAGTTAACTTTGGACAAATGACCATCCTTCTAAGTCTCTAAAATGACAATTTTACTTAAGTCATTGAGTAAATTGTGTGAGTTAAATGAAATAATATAGATAAAATGTTTAACACCATATTTGTGCAAGTATTTCGATACTGCAATAAATGATTGGTATTACAGGCTGAGTATCCCTTATCCAAATGCTTGGGAACAGAAGTGTTGTGAGTTTTGATTTTGGAATATTGGTATATATAAATTAATATTTGTATGAAGTCATGTTTCATGTATGCCTTATACACATAGCAGGCAATTTTATATAATACTTTAAATATTTTTGTGCACGAAACAAAGCTTTGACTTTGTTTTGACTGGGACCCATCACATGAGGTCAGGTGTGGAATTTTCCATGTGTGGTGTCATGATGATGCTCAAAAAGCTTTGGATTTTGGAGCATTTCAGATTTTGGATTTTTAGATTAGGGATGCTTAACCTGTGTTGTTATTACGGTAATAAACAATCAACTGGTAAACAGGAGGAATAAATGACTGTCAATCAAAAAAGTAGGGCTCTATGTACTAACATTCTTAGAAAACCATTGTCATTAACAGGGATTTCAGACAAGGCTTAAACTGGGAGACTTAAATGCACATATACTAACCCCAAGACGTACAACTGAACGGCTTCATATGTGGGCAATTATGAAGAATGCTCTAGGATGAATACTGCTTCATTTAACAGTGGTTAATGAGATGCTAGTATGTTACAGATACCTATGCCTTTCTTACTGATTCTCATACTTAAGATTTCATTTAAAGAAAAAATAATTATAGGTCTCTGGTGTTGACTTGAATCATTTTATGTTACTTAAATGCATACATATAAAACTAGATATAAACAATTATAAAGGTCAAATTGAACCAGAGGAAAAATTAGAGCAACACAAATCCAATAAAATAAAAAATGACTGCATTTGTTAAATGTAGTTGCAAAGTTGTTTTGCTGAAACCTAGTAGCTGTTTGCTACATGAGCATGGTGGTTTTATTGTTGTTGTTGTTGTTGTTGTTGTTGTTGAGATGGAGTCTTGCTCTGTCGCCCAGGCTGGAGTGCATTGGCGCGATCTTGGCTCACTGCAACCTCCACATCCCAGGTTCAAGTGATTCTCCTGCCTCAGCCTCCCGAGTAGCTGGGATTACAGGCGCATATCACCATGCCCGGCTAATTTCTGTATTTTTAGTAAAGACAGGGTTTCACCATGTTGGCCAGGCTAGTATCAAACTCCTGACCTCAAGTAATCCAGCTGCCTCGGCCTCCCAGAGTGCTGGGATTACAGGCGTGAGCCACAGGCCATGAGCATAGTTTTGGCTGAATAAAAATTCATTTGAAGGCCGAGAGTACCATGACAAATACCAGAGGCTGGGAAGGGTGTGGGGGTTGAGGGAAGGATAAAGAGAGACTGGTTAATGGGTACAAACATACAATTAGATGGAAGGAATATGGCCTAATGTTCAGTAGCAGAGTAGGGTAACTATAGTTAATAACAATCTATTGTAAATTTCAAAATAAATATCTAGAAGAGAGGACTTGAAATATTCCCAATGCAAAGAAATGGCAAATACTTGAGGTGATGGATAGTGCTAAATACCCTGATTTGATCATTACACACTATATGCCTGTAACAAAATATCACATGTAGCCCCTAAACATGTACAAATACCATGTATCAATTTTAAAAATATAGATGCTCACTTAGAAAAAATAGATTTATTTGAGATCAGCCCATCTGAAACACTGAGTTGGGTGTGATGAGCCATTTTCCTATCAGGTTTCTCTATTTAAACCACAGGAAACCTTTATCCCTTGTTTGACATACATTTATTAAGTCTGCCTTGATTCTTTTCTCATTATCCTGTAATAAATACAGTGTAGTTCCAATGCAATCATAAAGCTAAATGCAAATAAAGACATCACCTTATCCATTGCTTTGTAACATTATCCATTGCTTTGTAACACCACAATACTCAGGGTCTTAAGACAGCAATAATCTCAGTCAGGCCTCTGCAAGCTGTCTCATATGTTTTCGCTCTGTGTCTCCACCCAAATCTCATGTTGAATTGTAATTCTCAATGTTGGGGGAGGGGCCTGGGGGGAGACGATTTGATCATGGGGGCGGATTTCCCCTTTGCTGTTCTCCTGATAGTGAGTTCCCATAAGATCTGATGGTTTAAAAGTGTGTGGCACTTCCCCCTTCGCTCCCTCTCCTGCTGCTATGGTAAGATGATAAGATGTGTTTCCTTCCCCTTTGCCCTCTGCCATGATTGTAAGTTTCCTGAGACCTTCTAGTCATGCTTCCTGTTAAGCCTGCAGTACTATGAGTCAATTAAACCTCTTTTCTTCATAAGTTACTCAGTCTCAGGTAGTTCTTTATAGCAGTGTGAAAACTGACTGATGTACCATCATTTTATGAAGGCAGACCCTTAGAATCTAGGTGGTTTCAGACTGGCTAGCAGGGCACACTTGACTCATGGTAGGCGAGATATGCATTAGGGCCTCTCTTCCATAAGCAATTCATTTCTCCATCTCTGCAGCTGAGGAGAGTCAGCAAGTGTGGCTTTTTGGTCTCTAGTCACTGGCAGAGATGATGTATATTTCTACTTCCCGCTGACTGTGAAAGGAGCCTTGGCCTGCATGTCCCTGTGTCTGGCAAGCTTTCCTGTCCTTGTACTTCCCAGTTGTCAGTTTAGCTCCCATGGCTTGAGGGATGGCCGTGCCATCCAGAAAGAAACAGGGAAGGTGAGAGAGGGAGGACCTGTCTTGCCTCCCATAGACAGTTCAGACACCCTGAACTTTTCCTCTCTGCAGGGAGGGCATCTCTTAACCTAGCACCCTTGAATGCTGCCTGGAAGAGGAGGGAAAGGCCTCCAGAGTCCCTGAATGCCAGAGATGAACTTTCCCCTTTCTGGCCTCCCCCTGTTGTCTTGGGCACAGTTAGCATGATCAGCTTTTGTCTGCCTCTTATATTTGAGATAGCAATGTTAATGACTGAGATGTGGCCTGCAATTCACCCATGACATTCCTGTAATCTGTGCTGGCTTTTGTATTAGTGAAAGACTCATATTAAAAATACTTAATTGAAACAGCAGAGGTGTTGACTACTCGGAGTGGATGCTGGCCATTGGGATGGAGCAGGGTCCTGGGGGCCTCCTGTGATGCTAAACATTAACCCTTTAATTGATGAATTGTGGGGAGGTCAGGAATCATGAGGGGAGAAGGAGATAGTCTCTGGACAGTGCAGTTTGCTAACTGGTCTGGAAATACTTTACAACTTTGATATCTGTGCATCTGTACTGGTGATACCTGTTGAATAACTGGTTATTTGGTGTTGTATGCATATACCCTAAAACAACAGGGTGTGTGCCGAGAAAGAATTGGTGGACCAGGACTAGATTTCATCATCCAGTGCTTTAACTTGCTGTGTGACTTTGGGGAAGTCATGTCATTCCCTGTACCTCAGCTATTCCATCATGCTAAGTGATTCTGAGGCTTCTTCCTAGTTGTAACATTAATTTTCACAATTTTAAAGCCATGATCCAGGCACCGTTTTTATTCTTTGCTACAAAGAACAGTCAATATTGTGATTGAGCACCTGGGTCCTTCTACTTGGTCTGAGCCCTGCTGAGTGACCCAGGGCAAGCTCTGTAAGTTTTCTAGGCCCCATCTGACATATACCACACAGGATTGTGATGGGGGTTAGAGGGGCTCATGTCGGAAAAGTACTCAGTACCTTGCTTGGTCCAGCGACACACAGTAGGTGTTAGTTCTTACTAGATTTAATGGCTAGAGTGGAGTCAAGAGATACAGAACATTGCTCTTCATTTTTCAAGCCCATCCATGAATGCTGAGGTTATGTTTTGAGTGCAAGCTGCCCTAGCTCCTGAGTTCCACTCCAGGTGTTAATGGAGCATTGAGACAAAGAGGGAGCCATGGCACTGGGCCATGTCCTCGGAGCGTGTGCCAGGCATGGCCCAAGGGCCCATTCTCTGATGTCTCAATCTGTTCAGCAGGACTCTACCCCATGCCAACTTTGTCTAAGCCACAATTTTTTTGAATTCATGGTGTAATGAGATGTTCAGCAAAGAATTCTGCCTTTATTGGAATTTGGAAGTGGTATTTCTAGGGCTCTACATTTCAGATGTTCTCTTTGTCCATTTGGAGGTGTGATTAGACCAGGGAGTGGTTGAGGCTCTGGGCAGACCATCTCCCAGTTAGAATTTTCCCTCTAAATTATAATCTGAAGGACATCAGCATGTAAAAGAACAATGGAGACTTAGAATTTCAATATAATGGAGAATAAATGGACACATTCGTAAATTATAATTTGTTGTAAGGTAACTGAAGTCCTAGGAATTTAGTGGCTGATATTGTTCAAGGGTCCCGGAAATGTGTTGACTTTAGGCTTGGCTGGTTTCAGAACTCTTGGCTTGCATTTTGCCAATTTATTAATCCCAGCCAAAAAAAGAACACTTCACATCAATCCAGCAAAATCTTAGGTGGAATTCTCATGGGTCCAACTTGAGTTATGTGTCCTTCTCTGATCCTACTGACAGCAAAGGAAGACAGTGCTGTGGCTGAGCTGAGGCCACAGACCATCCCCTTGGGATGATATGGCTGAACAGATGCAAATCCAGCAGCTTTCCAGGGAAAAAAGGAAGTGTTAAAAGGAATTATTAAGTTCCGACTTCCCATACTAAGAATAGGGGAAAGGCTGGTTACCTCAAAGGAAATTGGAGGGTTTGTTCCCGAAGAAGCCAGTCAAAACCGACAGATCCCATTACAAGCAAGGGTTTAGAATGAAGGAAGCCATCAACGCACACAGTCCCACCGAAAAATGGGTATCTGGAAACTTCAGTGAAACAGCTGGATAAACCTGGTGTCAATTTTGACAAATCACTTTTCTGCACTCTTTTCTTACAGCAAAGTCCTCGAGGTTCATTCATGGAAGCCTCTGTCCAGCCTTTACCATGCGCTGAGTGGGAAGCTGAGGATAAGGAAAGAGCAAGACCCCCAAGAAACCCTGATGTCTGGCTGAAAGCCGAAGCACGATGCAACTTTGCTATATTTCTCTCTAGCAAGGATTTGTATATTTTCGCTTTCTCCTCAAGTAACACCTGGACCTGCTCCTTTCCCTTCGAATGCTGAGGGCTCAGTCTCCAAGTTCCTTTATGAAACAGGGTGTACCATCAGAGACGCAGGTAAGAAACCTGAACTGCATGGCCTCGCATAAACCCCACCACACCTCTGTCCTGGACTCCTTCCCCGCAACAGGTGTAAAGACAAAAGGCTCATTGTCCTTTGGAGCCTATAGGATAAACAGAAAGAACACGTCCTTGCCAGTTAATCTGCCAGTGATAAAGAGTATTGTTTTATCTCCTGCCATCTCCACGTTCCAAGAGATGAATTCTATTGTAACACAAAGTCTGCTTTGTCCTTCCAACCCACTGAGATGTTTAAATTGGCCTTTCATATATTCCTTGGTTGTCACATTCAGAGCAATGAGTTGTTATAATGTGTTGAGAGGATCTTTCCCCCATGACAAGGAGACCATCATCTACAGAGAGGCTGTGATGCTGAGAAATAATGTGCTTCTCTTCTGCTCTAATTTTTTTAAGTTAAGACTTTTATTTTTTGAGCAGTTATAGGTTTAGAGAAAAATTGAAGGGAAAGTACAGCGAGTTCCCGTCTTCTCTCTCACTCCTTTCATCTCTGTTTCCATACATTTGCTACAATTGATGAGCCAACAGCCATATGTTATTAACTAAAGTTCATAGTTTACATTAGGGTTCACTCTTTGCTTGTACATTCTATGGGTTTTCTCAAATATATGGTAACCTGTATCCCCCATTATAGTACAATACAGAAGAATCTCACTGCCCTGAATATCTCCTGTGTTCCTCCTGTGCATTCCTCCCTCCCACCCCCTGGGGAACAATTGATCTTTTTATTGTCTCCAGTTTTGCCTTTTTCAGAATGTGACATAGTTGGGAGTCATACAGCATATATATATATATATATATATATATATATATATATATATATACATAATAGCCTTTTTAGATGGATGTCTTTCTCATAGCAATATGCATTGAACTTTCCTCCATGACTTTGTGTGGCTCAATAGTTCATTTCTTTGTGTTGCTGAATAGCTTCTGCTTAATTTTCAAAGCGTTTAATGTAAGAAAGTGGTATAGTCCAGTTGCAGTGGCTCAACACCTGTAGTCCCAGCACTCTGGAAGGTGGAGGCGGTGGATCACTTGAGCCCAGGAATTTGAGACCAGCCTGGGAAACATGGTAAAACCCTGCCTCCATAAAAAATACAAAAATTAGCTGGAAATGGTAGTGTGCGCTTGTAGTCCCAGCTACTCAGGAGGCTGCAGTGGGAGGATTGCTTGAGTCCAGGAGCTAGAGCCTGTAGTGAGCCATGGTTGTGCCACTGCACTCCAGCCTGGGTGACAGAGTCAGATCCTGTCTCAGAAAAACAAAACAAAACAACTAAACGGCAGTATAGTTGTCCCCACCCCTCATCTCCTCCTTTATGGGTATTTTCCTAATTATGAGAGATTACCTGTGTTCTAAAAGGTGGCTTACTGTATGCGTTGAGAGAATTAAATGACATTTCAGACCAGTTCCAAGTACCTTTTGCAAAGCTAGAGAAATAAAAGTGAATTCTAGTATCTCAATCACAGCGTAAAACTAGAGAAGGTCTGTTTGGGCTGCAGGCAACATTGGTGTTCTTGGCAATTTTACCCAGAAGAATTTAAATTCCTATAATTAGTGTTTCCTCCAAAATTAATGATCTCCTGATTGATTTCTTTCTTTCCTAGCAGCACTGGAGGTCCCACCTACCTAGTTAGTAACAACATTTGCTCTTAATACATGAGTCAAACAGTTTTCTTTTTTCCTTTTTTCTTTTTTTTTACATTTCCAAAACAGAATACCCTGCAGGAAGAATGGGATGGCAGTGGAGGAGCTCTCACTCACGTATCGTGTAATGTGGGAGGCAGGGATATGCGATAGTCATAAAGGGTGCAGGCTTCAGAATCAAAGGAGTGAGGTTGGTGTCCCTGCTCATGCCCTACTAAGCTGAGGGTCCTTCAGGTCATTTCTCCTCTCTCAGACTCAGCGGACTGTTTCCTAAAGCACAGCTCATAACAGGCTGTATGTGGTAAGACCGTCGGGAAGATGGAAGGAGATCAGTCATCCCTAGAGAGCATTAAGCACAGTCTCAGCCACAAAACACTTCCTCAAACATGATGCAAGCCACACAGGGCATTTGGCCTGCATATAAAGGACATACTGAGGACAGTGTAGATGCTCACTAAATTAGTCCTGACTGATCAAGGGGGAAAGAGAGGGTTAATCTTATCATATGTGGGCTCTGAGAGAACACAGAGCTATAGAAGGAAGCTGACTTAATAAGGATCAAGCGTGATGGGGGAGATTAGGAACCGTGTGCAATCTAATGGAACCACAGATAGCACTTCTAGTACTTTTTCCTTTTGGCCCTGCCCCTGCGGAGACAGGGCCACTGCTAATAACTCACATTCTTCTCTTCTCTCCTCTCAAAAAGCCCATTTCCTGAGCAAGTATATGCTTTGGTAATGTCATTAGTAGTCAACATGGTTCCCAAGTTTAGTGAATACTTTCAGATAAAACTAAAGGGTACAAAATCACTCTTTCCTCTCTCCCTCTCCTTATCCTACCTCTCACTTACAATCAAATGACTTATCTACTAATTACAAAGACCTCAATAGTGGAATAAATCCGTATCCTACATAACATGGAGAGCTAGCTATATACCCTTGGCATCACTTTTTATCCTACTTTTACTTTTTACTGACTTTCATTTACTAAACAAAGCCTCCTTTGTCAAAGGCAGGGTAAATAAACTCGGTCACATCCTGTCTTCCTTACATCTTTGTTTATCCATAAACTGTCGAAGATACAGATGAAAATGCACTAAAGCATGCTTGAAGCAGTTACACGAAGGCCAAATAAGATGAGAATGGAAACGCCTGATGTTAAGGGAAGATACTACCTAAAATGATACTGAGCTGGCCCATGTAATGACATGAAAACAAACAAACAAACAAGATAAACAAAAGATGACTAACTGCTACAGTTAGGAATGGACTCATTTGTGTAAAAAAGCAGTAATGACAAGGACATTAACAGCAATATAAGAAAGTGTCTGTATAGTTAGTGGGAAGAAGATAAAGCTCAGCAATTAAGAGCACAGACTTGGGAATGAGAGTAGATTTCAAACCTGGCTCCACCTTTTGCCTTTTTACCTAAAACTGGACAACTCAGTTAGCCACGCCAAACCTCAATTTCCACATGTGTAAAATGGGATAAATTAATACCTTTCTCATAGTATTGTTTTTTGAAGATTTGATGACATAAAACGTATAAAAAGTACTTAGTGTTTGGCTTCAAGTAGATTTTCATTGAGAGTTAGCTCTTATCTTTAGTAGGTTAGTAAGGATCTTGAGGGGTATAGGGCAAACTGTACTATGCAAAATTTACCTCCATAAAACTTTGTTTTTTCCTTCAGAACACCCTGGGAGGTTAAGATTCTGCTAAAAACAGTTCGGGAAATGCTGCTTTAAATAAACAGAAGACTTTGGGGGCAAGAGGCTGTCTTGAATAGAAAATCAGAAGTTTGACAGTGGTGCTTGTGGCTACTCCAGTAACTTTGGGGCATGAGTTTTGGGGACAGGATTGATTGCGGCATCAGTACAGTCGTCATTTCTATGGAGAATCAGATTACATACATATCACTGCTACTTAACAGCAGCTTTTCTGGGACCCAGCTAAAACAAAGACTCCTTGCCCAAGTTGGTTGCAAACTTTGCAAAGGAAAGTCTTCTTTTTTGACCCGTATCCAGGTGTGAGACAAAATAGCAAATGTAAGAATCTGTGTTTCGTCATTTCTGCTTTCCAGCATAATTTCACAAAGTCCTTAACTCTGACAACATGCAGCTCTCCGGAGGGATGCTCTGAAGACAAAACCCACACACCCGCAATGTCTCTGGCCTGAGTAACTATACTCTTTCAGAGGTAAAGGGCCCTAGTCCTTGCCTTTTTTTACACTCAAGATAACATGGCCGAGTTAGTAATTATGCTTCTGTAATCTCTGCCCAGATGCCTTCTCACACCCAAACCTTGCCATGATTTTGCATGTACTGAATATTCACCACCTATATGTAAACTGTGAATTGAAATATTGCCCTATTATGAACTGAATTAATACCCAGGCTCAGTCTATAGTCCTTGTAAGACTTCTGAGTATAGCTAACTAATTCTTTAAAAGCTAAAGAAATGCAAATCAAAACCACAGTGAGATACCATCTCACACCAGTTAGAATGGCCATCATTAAAAAGTCAGGAAACAACAGGTGCTGGAGAGGATGTGGAGAAATAGGAACACTTTTACACTGTTGGTGGGACTGTAAACTAGTTCAACCATTGTGGAAGTCAGTGTGGCGATTCCTCAGGGATCTCGAACTAGAAATACCATTTGACCCAGCCATCCCATTACTGGGTATATACCCAAAGGACTATAAAGCATGCTGCTATAAAGACACATGCACACGTATGTTTACTGAGGCACTATTCACAATAGCAAAGAGTTGGAACCAACCCAAATGTCCAACAACGATAGACTGGATTAAGAAAATGTGGCACATATACACCATGGAATACTATGCAGCCATAAAAAACAATGAGTTCATGTCCTTTGTAGGGACATGGATGAAACTGGAAAACATCATTCTCAGTAAACTATCGCAAGGACAAAAAAACCAAACACCGTATGTTCTCACTCATAGGTGGGAACTGAATAATGAGAACACATGGACACAGGAAGGGGAACATCACACTCCGGGGACTGTTGTGGGGTTGGAGGAGAGGGGAGGGACAGCATTGGGAGATATACCTAATGCTAAATGACGAGTTAATGGGTGCAGGAAATCAACATGGCACATGGATACATATGTAACAAACCTGCACACTGTGCACATGTACCCTAAAACCTAAAGTATAATAAAAAAAAAAAAAAGAGTGCTATTCAAAAAAAAAAAAAAAAAAGCTTGACTTTTTTCTTTAGTCAACAGGCAGCAGGCCTCTGTTTTCTCTACCCTACTTCTGGATCAGAATTTCTCCTTGTGTCCCATGAACATAGAATCCATCACCTGCCCCTTGGAGAGGTACTATGAGCCTGGAAGAAGCATTTTGAGCCTCTCTGGGGAAGAATAAACTGCATGCAAGGTTATGGGTATTTTATGATCTGTTATAGATGGATAATTCAAGGTTCAGGCTCACAGCTTGATTTGTTTCTTTTTTTTTTTTTTAAAGGAAGGTAGCTTAGCAGTGAAACTCATTTTCTGCAACTCCCAAAGTGGTATTGCAATAAATCTGTGAATTTAATCAGCCTCCTCTGTTGAGGCAATCTCTTCTAATTGGGTTCTTGTGAGGGATAATAGACATGATGACAAAAATACTTCATCTCTGGAAAGGAAGCCAGAGTCTCATCAATAATCTAGATAATAAAGATCCCATCCTCCAGAGAAATGGAGCACAGGCCTCCCGTGCAAACCCCAGCACCAGGCTCAACCTGTGTTAGGAAATATTTGCCTTTTAGGTGATGATTCTGTCTCCCTGCTTCCTGCTCAACAGCAGGAAAATTAAAACCTTGCAATGTAACTATCTCCAGGACCATATTGGCCAAGTAACTCTGCAGACTACTAAATGGGTTTCTAGAAGTATTCCAGAAGATTGCAATGGAGTCATGGGGAACTGCATTATGAAGAAAACAAAGCTGGAACACAGAATCCAAACTTCATGATTTTGTTTTCTTTCCCTGTCTCTGGCAGGTGATTCCCACTCTCCTCTGTCACTCCTGGCAGTTATGGTGGGGCTTACAGAGGTCCCTGTCTGGAATGTAACACACACAGCTGATGGCTGTCAGCTGGCAAAGCAACCCAGTGAAGACAGGGAGTACTGGAGCTAGATGCCACCTGCTCCTCAATTATTGGACAAATATGACCTCCAGATCTGGTTTTGTCTGTCCTAGGTGGATGGGGTGGAGAGAGAGAAATAGAGCACATCCTTGGAGGCTGACCTTTCCAAGTTGCTCATCCCATTTAAAGGGTTTGGAGAACAATGGCAGATGCATCCTAAGTTTCTCTATCCTGGAAAATGAGAGAAGCAAAGCATGGTAATTGAATTAGACGCAGGGAAAAAAAGAATTTCACAAGGCTGTCATCTGTCCCAGTCCCCCTCAACTTAGCCTGACATTCCTCTACCCTCTTCATTCTCTGCACGAAAACATTCTCAACAAATACCCTCATCCCTCATGGCCGGGCACTGACGGTCAACAGATCACTCTGGTGATTAACACAGGAACTCACCTGTGGTCAGCACCCACAGGGCCAAAAATGGAGGAGAACTGTGAAAAATGCCATCTTCCCTGCAAAAAGTGCCACAAACACTCACCGGTTCAACAAAGAGCTAGTGTGTTTCAACTCCTTAGCCTCAGGCCCCATTAGCCTGTGAATAGGGGCACTGATGGGGCAGAGATGCGATAAAATCCCAGCTTCCCTTCTTTCAGTCCGGAGTTGTGGTTTTTCCGTTTCCTCCCACTCAACAGCTACAGTATGAACTGCTCCCAAAACCAACAGTAAAATTGAACCTCCACTCCTTGCAGGAAAAGAAGATCCTCATCTCTGTGGGGAATTTGCTTTTGGTGCAAGTCTTGCTGACCTTGGCACGCCTCTCATATACACAAAAGCTGTGGGGCTTTCCAGATGACGCTCTCATATAAACCACAGGCTCCCAACAAGGTGGATCCCTGGACAGGAAGCATCAGCTGCACCTGAGAAGTCATTAGAAATGCAAATTCTCAGTTTCACAAGCCCTACTAAATCCAAAGCCTCAGAGATTTGGCCCAGCAACCTGTGTTTCTAACAAGCCTCCAGGGGATTCCAATGCACTCTTAGTTTACCACTGATACAGGCTGATCATTTCTCCAGTGTGCCTCACACTTTCTTTCTTGTGTGTTTCGTCTTTCTGTTCTTTCCATTCAGCATCCTTCCTCCTTCTGGATCTGACTGACTCCTATTCAGTCTTTAAAGCCTTCCAAAAAACACCCTCCTATTTGTAAGCCTCCTCTGACAGCACCCTCTCCACTTAAGCAGAATTAACTGCCCCTTTATTTCTCCTCTGACAATACTTTGGGCATCCATCGATACATTATGTTATAATCATCATGTATGTATCTGTTTTCCATACTAGGCTGAGAGGGTGAGAAAATATCTAATTCAGCAAATATTTTATACAAAATATCACATGCCTACCATTGGGTTAATTCTGGTGATGCCAAAATAGAATAATAAACTCTGATTAAAAAGTGGGACAGTGCCATATTTGCCTAATTCATCATTGCAAGCCAAGTGAGATTTCAAATCCCTGGCTTAAAGCCTCCCCCACTGACATATACTAGCTGTGTAACCTTCGGCAAATTATTGAACCTCTTCAAATCTCAGGCATCACAGGGAAATGCTAATAATATTTACCTCCATGTTTCATCATCATCATCATCATCGCATCCTTAGCAACTTGTATTGTGCCTGATACAGAGAACATGGGTATAAGTGTAAAAATTTTTTTAAAAGGTCAGAGTTCTGGACAGATATACTATACTTCTTGTAGAACTTGACACTCACCCTAAGCAAATCTGACTTTACATAAAATGTTTCATAAAACATGCAAAAAGGTGCAGAGAACTTTTGTTTTGCCTCCCTAATTTGCTCAGTAAGAGGGTGATCAATACTGAGAATGCTGCCTGAATTATTTCATGGTTGTGTTAGGTCTGTTCACTCCTTCATCCACTCTCACCACCTTTAAACTATGACTCTGGTTTGCAAACATAGTTTCACATGAGAATCAGCTGGGAAGCTTTAAAAACAAATCCTGATGTCTGTGTCTTGCCCTGAAAGAGTCAGATATATTAATAATTAACATGGGGAACGGCTTGGGCATGCGATCCTCACGTGATTCCAACGTCTAGCCGTAGGTTTAAACCACTGGGTTAGAAAACCTACAGGGACACTAAACTGTGGCTCAGGATGAAAAGTTAGGTAAATCAACAGGTCTTGCTATTTTTGATAAAATTAAAATACGATGAGCCTGCTGGCGGTGGTGTGATCATACTAAAACAACTGAAGTGTTCACAGAAATGTTTTAACTAGTGTAACATTCCAGATGGTTAGGACTTCTGGAATAGAATGATGCCAAAGTCAGCGAGCCTCTATAATAGCCTGTGGATGATTCTTGTAGCTGCTAAACTACCCTTAACTTTCCATTTTGTTTTTCAGTCTACATAGCTCACCGTTCTTGCCCTCACCAGGCAAACCAACTTCATTCATCAACAATGCACCAAAGGACTGTGGGAGGATTCCCTTCCTGTCAGCTTAGACTTTGAGTTTCTGAAACACCACTGTCTGTAGAAGCAAGGCTGACAGACATCTTGAGACTGGTATTCTCTTTTGGCTACAATTTAGAGATTGTCTGTGATGACTGGCGCCAAGAACTCCATGGATTAAGCCTCCTTTTCTGGCTCCCCATCAATCTTTCCAAGTGTTTCCCTCTTCTTGACCTTGTTTCACTGATAAAGCAGCCTGAGTATGATGGCAAGGAGGTGGCTTATTGGGATGGGGCCCCAGTGCCACTGGAGCGAGACTCAAAGCTTTGACTGTGAGCTACGGTCATCCTCATCTTGAACTCTGGTTAGGACCAATAATGACATGTCTGGCTACCAGAAGAGAGAGTTTATTTCAATAGTAATTATGTAGGAGAGGCAACCCTGGCTTTTAAAATGTGAATAATGCTCAAATTATTGGGGGAGATAATGAGGAAAAAAATAAATAATAAACAAGCCTATGGTAGACTTTAAACACTACTTCAAGGACAACAGCTACTTTGACAGTCAAGTTTTTTTAAGTCATGCTTTCAGATAAGTACTAGCTTGAAGTTTCTTCTTTTCTTTTTCTGCTTTTCCTGTGCTCCTCCCCCATTTCTTCTTTTCTTTTCCAATCAGCATTTTCGGGGGCAAGGAAAATACATCATGATACCCTCAGCAGAGAAGTGAAAAGGGGAGAGGAAGGACAACCAGCCCTCCTTGAGAGCTGCCTGCATGCCAGGTGCATTATGTCACAGAATCTCCTTTAATCCATACAAAACCCCATGAAGGGACATTATATACCTATTTTTTTTTTTAATGAGGAAAACCTGGCTCAGATTATAAAATACAATTTTGCTAAGGAAGCATAGCTAGCAAGCATGAGAGCCAGGATTCAAATTATGAGGTATGTGATTCCAAAGTCCAATTTCTTTACATTACACTGAGGTGGCTGGTAACTGCCCTCTTCCAACCAATCAGTGATACTCTGATGTGTCTACAGATGGGGCAAAGGCCCCTTGGTCCCCTTGGCTCACCTGCTTAGACTAGACCATCAGGACAGCTCTGATTTCAGTTTGGGTCTCTATCTTGTACCCTAACTCCCATCATCATCTTCTCAGCAAATGTCTATGCCTGTGACCCTGGGAGAACGAGAACGCACGTAAAAAACTATGGGTGGGAGCTCCATGACCACAGGGGAACACCCACATAGGAGTTGATTCTATGGAGCCTAATTCTATGGATTCAGCAGCTTCTTTATTTCTCAAAGCAGGTATTCCCCACATCTGTAGGAGATGGAAGGGAGAGAGTAAGAGAAAGAAGAGTCCCAGGCAAGCAAGAAGCTGTGAGAGAATGTGCAGCAATAAATTCAAGTGCCATTTGCTCATCATCAACTCTCCGGCTCAGGTCTTACCAGGCCAATGCAGTGATGGGAGGGAGCACCCAATCCAGTGAAGTGTTTTGCTTCTGGCCAGGCACATTTCTACCCTTTGGAGGAGAGGACATTGCAGCAAAGGGAATTTTGAAGTCAGGCCCCACAGATTATATAAGATAGAACACAGGAAAATGAACCATTCTTCAGAACCGTTGAAGTTCTTGTATGTTATTATCCAATGATACATGTGCTTTACCATTCACACATGGGAATAAATCCTAAAAATAATAACCTTTTCATTAGAAAGCTAGACTGTAATTTTTCCAAGTGCCAAATGGATACCTTGCATATTTTTATAAATCTCTTTGGGCTGTTGGAGCACTGGTTTGGTGTTATAATAGCAGAAGGGATTTTGCTGTATTTTTCTCTCTTCTTTCTGAGGTTGTGGTGGACAAACAGGAATTCAAATTTTGCAACTCTAAAATGACGCCCCTACTTCATGGCTTGGGGCTGTTTTTCCAGGATCAGGCACAGATGGTGTTTCTGTCTCCTCCAGAGAATATTTTTGGATGTAAAGTTTCTGAAGTAAATTATTCAACTGAGGCCAAAATAGTCTCTGGAAAATAATCATATGTGAATAGAAAATAAGAGCAGCCTGGCCTGGCCTGAGAAGAAAATGCAACTGGTTTTTAGAAATGGTAATGTTTGTACTAATATTTGTATTAGGAATAGAATGAGACCTGGAATTTTGGAAGTGAGTGCTGTTTTACTCAGAAAATTTGGTGATTATCTTCTCTTTTCTTTTCCTTTCTCCCTCTCTCATTCTCTTAAGATTAGTGAAGAGCAGTCAAGGGTTAGTACTTCTGAAACTCTAATGACCATAGGAATTACCTGTGGATTTTGTTAAAATGCACACTTTGACTCCGTAGGTCTATAGATCCTGCATTTCCAACAAGCTTCCAGGTTAGGGTACTGTTACTGGTCTACAGAGCACTTTGAGTGACAAGTGCTGGAGGAAGTTCAGATAAATTTTATAATGGAGTAAAGCTATTCTTTGCCAGTCTAGTAAATTATTTTATTTTTTCCTTTAATAGGTATTTACTGAAACCTGCTTTGTGCTGGGCAATGTGCCAGATGTTGGGGATAAAATGGTGAGCAGACAGACCCTGTGCCTGTCTTTATTGAGCTTGGAGCCTAGTATGTATGACAAACTTTAATCAAATAATCATACCTTGAAATACTGCAGCTGTAGTAAATCTAATGAAGAAGGGGTACAGGTGCTATGAGATCTTAAAATAGGTGCCTTCATTAGAGGGCTGGAGAAGGTTTCCCTGAGGAAGCGTATTGAGCTATGAAGGTACTAACAGTAGTCATTATTATCATCATAGTGAGCAGCTAGCCATGATTTGAACATTTCCTTTGGGCCAGTACTAGGTATGTATCTGTCCATTATCTCATTTAATTCTCACAGCAACTTCCTAAGTTAGGTGCTGTTGTTATCCAATGTTACGGTGGAGAGACCTGAGGCTCAGAGAGCTTGCACAAGGTCACACAGCTAGCACACAGCAAATTCATGACCCAAACACAAAACCATTTTACTGTTTCAAGTTATCATCCAGGACTTTAACCAGAAAGACTGCTGAATCAACTGTATCAGCTTCTTAGCTCCTTGTTTTAACAGCAGCCATACTGGGAACTGTTCTGCTCCTGCTGGTGTGATGTAGCAGCGAAGGCTCTGGGCAGGAATGAGGAAACATGACTTTGGGCCCTAGCTTTGCCAGCAACTTGCCGGGGGTTTGGACAGTGGTCACGATGGTGACCACTTTTCAAGCACTTTCTGTCTGCCACATACTTTGCTAAGGCTTAACAAATGATTATTTTGCAAGATCAGAGTTATATATTAATATCTGCATTTTACTGGTGGGGCAATGAAACTTGGAGAAGGTTAAGTGGCAAAATTCGTAAGAGGTAGGGCATGGGTTTGAGAGGTTGTTTAGCATAGTGCAACAGTTCTCGAAGTGTAGTCTGCAGGCCTTTTCAGGGGGCAGGTCATCAAAACTATTCTCATACTAACACTAAGATGTTATTTACCTTTTTAAAATTTTGTTGACATTTGTAATGACGACTCAAAAGCAATGGTGAGTAAAGCTGTCAATGGTTTAGCAAAATAATTTTTTATTAGTGATGTTAATTGTGTGAGTTGAACTAGCTTTTTCCCTAGATATATGAGTTTTTTTTTTTTTTTTTTGAGACAGGGTCTCAGTGTCACCCAGGTTGGAGAGCAGTGGTGCAATCTTGGCTTACTGCCACCTCCACCTCCCAGGCTCTGGTGATCCTCCCACCTCTCAGACTACCGAGTAGCTGGGACTACAGGTGCACACCACCACATCTGGCTAATTTGCTTTTGCATTTTTTTGTAGAGACAGGGTTTCTCCATGTTGCATAGGTTGATCTCTAACTCCTGGGCTCCAGTGATCCTCTAGCCTCGGCCTCCCAAAGTGCTGAGATTACAGGTAGGAGCCGCCAGGCCCAGCCAAAGATTTCTTATAAATACACTCACACAGATAAAGTTTCAGAAGATAAAAACATAACTGCAACTGGAAACAAATGCCTAGAAATATATGACAGATCAATTATCATAAAGGCCTCTGGGATGACACCCCAGAAGTAATTGTTGCCAATAATATCATGAGAACTTCCATGCAAAATTTAGAATTTTGGAAAACTTGGATCTGCTACTATGAGCTTGTCAGCTTCCTAGTTCTTGATGCCCTTTTAAAATGAGAGTAGGGTTGATATTAACGGACTGGTTTAAAAAAAATTGGTGGTCGGCAGGGTGGTGAAGATCTGTAAAGCTCAGTGAACCAAGAGCTTCCAAATGTCCATTGTATAATGTTTAAAAATCACGCATAGGTAAAAGAACTGCTGAAATATAAAATGGACCCATGGATTTTGGGTATGGAAAGTTCATTGATATGATTTTAGATTCCACATTACAACTCACCTTTATGAAATATCACTTTTCAAGTTTTGTGTACTATTAAAGAAGAACAGCTACAATGATCTAAAAAAGCTACTAAACAGTTCCCCTCTGTTCCAATTATGTCTCTAAGTTGGATCTTCTTCATCTACTTCAGCCAAAACCATGTATCACAACAGACTGAAGCAGAACAGATATGATCATCAAGCTGTCTTCTATTAATCCAGATGTTAAATATAAAACAGCGTTACTTTTTGTACCAAATGCTTTATTTTGGAAAATATAATTATTTCTCTTAAAAATGTGCTATTTATGTTAACATAGGAGTTTATTGTTATTTTTAAGTGAGTGAATAAAGAAATATTTTTAAATTTCTTAGTTTTAAGTTTGGATACAGTAAATATTAATAGGTATAATACGTATAAATGAAACTCTTTGGGGTCCTCAGTACTTTTCAGGAGTGTAAGGGGTTCCTGAGAGCAAAATTTTGAGGATCCCACCTAGTGCATGAGGACGTGGGCTCTGGAGCCAGGCCTGCCTGGGTATATCCTATTATCTCTGGGTTTTTTTTTAACTTTTATTTTACGTTTAGTGGTACATGTGCAGGTTTGTTATGTAGATAATAAACTCATGTCATGGGGATTTGTTGTACAGACTTTGTTACCCAGGTACGAACCCTATTACCCAGTGGTTCCTTTTTTTTTGCTCCTCTCCCTCCTCTCATCCTCCACCCTCAAGTAGGCGCCAGTGTCTGTTGTTTCCTTCTTTCTATTCATGAGTTCTCATCATTTAGCTCCCACTTATAAGTGAGAACATGCAGTATTTGGTTTTCTGTTCCTGGATTAGTTTGCTAAGGATAATGACCTCCAGCTCCATCCATCCCATGTTCCTTCAAAAGACATAATCTCATTCTTCTTTATGGCTACATAGTGTATGCGTACCATATTTTCTTTATCCACTCTGTCATTGATGGGCATATAGGAAGAGATCTTGGACCTTGGACAAATTATTCCCACTTTGTCTGCACTGCTGCCCTGGATAGGGAATATAGAAACAGTTCCTACATTCTAGGGGTGTTACGAATGATAAACAAGTAGGCACAGATCAGTTAGCTCTTGTCTAATTTGTGAGTGAGTATTCTTTCCACTAGATTCACTTTTCCAAGCTTTGCTGTCCATATTTCTGAGTGTTTTTTTGTTTTTTTCTGAGACTTCAGCCCAGGCTGGAATGCAGTGGCACAATTTTGGCTCACCACAACCTCCAATACCCAGGTTCAAGCGATTCTCCTGCCTCAGCGTCCCAAGTAGCTGGGATTACAGGAATGCACCATCACACCCAGCTAATTTTTGTATTTTTAGTAGAGATAGGGTTTCACCACATTGGCCAGGCTGGTCTCAAATTCCTGACCTCAGGTGATCCACCCGCCTCGGCCTCCCAAAATGCTGGGATTACAGGTGTGAGCCACCGCGTCCAGCCCATTTCTGAGATTTTTAAAAGCCTATTTACCTTAGCTAGTACACGCTTCTGTAAATATATTCCCTCTGATTAAACAATTTCAGATCAATATTCTAGCTAGAGATGATGCCAGTATAGAAAACTCTATTTAGCCTCTGAAAGGAGTGTACTTGCATTGTACGGACAAAGGAAGTTACTTTGAAATTATTCCTAGCTCTGCCATAGATTTGCTGTTTGGATTTGAACTTAGATACTTTTTAGAATTTGCTCACTCTGATCAAGCATTTTGATTATGAATGTTAGCAACAGGCATCCAGTTGCATTCAGCTTTCCAAGCAAATATTTACAGAGCCCCTTCTGTGCAATTGGCACGGTTCTAGGTGTGGGAATGAAACAGACAAAAGCAAACAACAGGAGTGCATATTCTGGGCGTGTATATCATGGGAGAGACAAACAATGAATAAATAAGCAAAATATATAGTGTGTTGGCTGATAAGAGGGACAATGAAGTAGGACAAAGCAGGGAGAGGGGAGAAGCCCTGGGGTGTGAATGCGGGCTGCAGTTTCCCTTCCCAGTCAGGAAATGCCTCACTACAGAGGTGATTTTGGAATGAACCATGTGGATATCTGGGTGAGAGAATTCTAAGACCAGGGAATCGCATCTATAAAGACATAACCAGATTCTGCCTGGCGTGTTAGTGTGGTTGAGTTGAGTGGGCAAGGCAGGTGTAGAAGATGTGATCTAAGAGGTATTAAGTGCCACACTGCATCATATCGGCCTGGACACCCTGATTTGGAAACCACTGGAGACTTCTGAGAAGTGACATGATCAGAGGGATCCTGGTGATCAGTGTGGTAGCAGTGGAGATTGTGAGACATGGTCAGATTCTGGATCTATTTTGAAACTAGAACCACCAAGATTTGCTGATATATGGGATTTGGGGTTTGAGGAAAACAATGAAGTCTAGGATTATTCTAAAGCCTGGGTAACTGGAGGGATGGAATTCCAAGAACCAAGGCCAGGAAGACTGAGGAAGGGGCAGGTTTCAGTGGAGGTATCAGGGAAGGGACCAGAGCTTGGATTTAAATGTGTTCATTTTGGGGTGCTCAACAGACATCTAGTTTTTTTCATACTCTCAAGGATGAACCAAATTAGTAAAAACAGCCAATTTACTGCTAGGAATTACTAAAAAAAAAAAAGCAGCTACATTACTTTCTCGAAAAAGAAAGCCTGAAATCTTACATATAAGAATTCTTTTTTTTTGTACATCATGTGGTGCTGTTCCAGAACTGAACACCCTATGCCAGGTGCGGTCTTATTAAAGTTCTGGAAGAAAAGGCTATCTGTTCTGAGACACAATGCCTCTACTTGTGGAACTAAAAATAGCTCAGCTCTCAGTCCCCAGGGCACGCAGTTCTCTAAGTGTCCATCCATTACATGGCCACATTAGTTTGACAAGTTTTCAAGGCTCACCTGTCCACTACTCACACCACATCTGGGTTTTATATTTTAATTTTGCATGGCTCCTTTTGCCTTTGTCACAAATGTGACTTTCTCTACTTCATCCTTCCCTCTCACAGATGCTATTGTTGGGTATGGCTGCCTAATATATTGTTGTCATTAATAAGAAAAACAGCATTTCCCAATTTAGTATCATCTGTAGAATTCATTAACGTGTTGTTTGCACTTTTATCCAGATACTTCAAAACGATATCAAATAATATGGGTAATCATCTTACAATTAAAGTAAGGGAAAGGTTATCTTTTTTTGGAGGAGGAAAAGGGATATGTTTTCTGTTGTTTCCAATAGCTCATTTGCTCAGCAAACAGACAAGAAAAACAGAGCAGGGACAGATTTTTTGATAAGAATATCAATTCATTCGTGGTTTGGGGAGAGTTGTCCAGAAGCTTAACTGACGTTCCTCTTCCACTTCATCCCACATATAATTTTGAAACAAAGACAAGCAGGAAACGCAGATTTCATAACCTGAAATCTCTTTAGCTTCATCAAATGCCAAAAAGCAACTGCAATGGCAGAATAAAATACACTAATGTGTTTTGACACAATAATCGTGCCTGTTTCTCCTTAATGAGCCAGGCTGGGGATTTCCAACTTATAGAGGCAGAGAAAAGCTGTCAAACCAGCAGATGTGCCCAATACTTCTAAGGGGCATTTACTTAATGGGCCATCTGAATACTTGTCTACATGTCAGCAATGATGCAAACATGACATCTCTCAGCTTGAGAGTTGCTCTTGTGTGCAGACAACATTGTGAAGTCATGAGATAGCACTTGGAAAGGAATTTTAAACTGGGAATACATTTCATGGCTCAGCTGCAAGGCTGAAGACTGCAGGAAGGAATTCACTTTCAGTAACTATGTGAATTCATGGAGTAGGCCCATGCTATTTCAGTCCTGCACAGCTGGCTGACTGTGAAGCTTTATTTTTCTCTTAGAGCTGAGTGACGTCTCTTTAATGGTTTTGGAATGACTGTTGCCAACTCTTGTTGATAATTTTTGTTTTGTTTCTCTCAACTGGGATATTTCTTCTCACCTGGGTGATTTCCCATCTTAAGAATTTTTCGGCTAATGTATGAGGGTTTTTTTTTTCTTGATTGCCTGGAACAGACATCAACTTGTGTTAGCTTACTCACAAAATGAGGATCTAGTGTAAAGATGCAGAGATTTTGCAATGGACGTGTAAGCAGAAATACAGCGAGGGCTCAGGAAATACTAGAATAGGCAACATGCTCTTCATCTCTGCTTCTATCTGCACATCTGCTTTATTTCTTTGTCTCAGCAGACTCACAATCTCTGCTCCTCATCCCGCATGGTGGGGAAAGATGCCCACCCACAGCTCCCCAGGCCATCTGTTAGAGCTCCAACCACATGGAATGACGGAATCCATTCTGTTCACTATCTCTGTTCTAGTTTCAAATTCCTGGGGAAAAATGACCTCTCTCACTTCAGGCTCCCACCCTTGGTCCAGTGGGCTGCAAAATTTCCAAGCGTAGCTTCTGTTAGTTCCTTGCTTTGGGTTAGGTGAAAATGAAGGGAATAACTGTGAGCTGTTCAGATTCATCAAGAAATTATCTACTATTGTTGGGGGAGAATGCCCAGGGACAGATGAATTTGGGTAAGGGACAATAACAGGACATTAGAAAGGAAAATCCCAATTGTATTTTTCCTACAGAGTCAGCATCTCAAACATTTTC
Organism: Nomascus leucogenys; assembly: GCF_006542625.1. NCBI lineage: Eukaryota > Metazoa > Chordata > Mammalia > Primates > Hylobatidae > Nomascus > Nomascus leucogenys. Next base: position 75,702,880 of record NC_044401.1, on the reverse strand, counting down.
CTTCACAGAAGCTGACAAATAATCCACGGAGGCAGCTTAGCAGATGGGTTGAGAAAAGCAACAGGCTCATCATCAGTTTTCAACACCTTGATACATCAGGCTTGGCCCTTGCTACCTCATGCATTATTTAAGCACAATGCATCTCCCTCTGATTGTGCCATGTGCTGGAGGAGAATGTGAAGCTCTGTCTGTCTTCAGCAAACACGTTTCAAGTACTGTCAGTCTGAAAACCAAATGGAAGAGGGTAAACCTGACAATCCACTTGATTTCAGTTTTAGGACCTTGACGCATGGGAGATGCCAGTTTGCAAGGATTCTGTGTACTTTAAGGAACGTTTTCTGAGCTTGTCCAGTACAACAGACGCTCTGTTAGGTAGTTGTAGTTAGGATTTTTTGGTTGTAAGTATCTGAAGATTGAAATGTATCAGCTCATTTACTCAGAAAATCTGAGGTAGTGCTAGCCAAACCAAATGGTTCAAGCAAATGTCATCAATATTTGGCCTCTTCCAGTCTTTTTACTCCTCTATCTTCTGTGTCTGCTTCACTTCTACACAAGCTTTCTCTATGTGGTGGCTCCAGATTTTATATCTTCTAGTAGACATTTTTTTTAAAAAGAAAAGAAAAAGACTCCCCCTGCCCCTTCCCCCAGCTCCTTTCTCTTGATCATTCCAGTCGAAGTACAGGTTCTCTTTGCTAACATTCCTTGACTGGCTGTGATTGGCTCATGGACTGGGTCCATGAGCCAATCACTGAGTCCAGAATGAGGTGTTGCTCTGATTGGCTAAGCTTGGATCTTGTGCCCACTCCTGGAGTTGGAGTAGAGGCAGCTCTAACCTAACCACAGGGATGGGGCTTGCAGGAGCAGTGGTTCCCCAAAGAAAACCCAGGATACTGACACCCAAAGAAGGGGGAATAGAGGCTGTGAAGGCAGAACCCGTAAATGTCTACTACCCAGGCTAAGGAAGGAGAAACATACACTACTTGCTCTCATAAAAACCTAATGGTGCTAGGTGTTTCAAGCGAGGTTTTTGGAAAACACAGATGAAAAGCCATTAATTCTGAAAATCTAGACATCAGTGAGGGTTTTTAGAAAAGACAACATCTGTGATGGGCCTTGAAGGATAAGGGGGAGGCTGAGACAGGGCATTCTAGGCAGAGGGAGCAATGTTTAAATACACTCAGAGATTTCTAAGGGGGTGGTACATTCCAGAGAACGTTAGACCAGTGTGTATTCAGGACTTACAGGTTGATACAAATATGACATTTCTGACCTTTGAGGCCTGAAATGTTTCCCTGTCATCGATGTATATATGTATTTACTGAATATTCACATATATAAGCCTTCAGCTCTCAAATTACATATAAGCATGGACACATTACATGCAATGGTGAAATCAGCAGAGACTTTGAATTCAGTCACACCTGGTATGAATCCCAGCTTAGCCGTCTACTGGCTGTATGACAACAGAGAATTAATTTAAATATTTTAGCCTTCATGTTTTTATCTGTAGGAGGGTGACCTGTCCACTGCATATTGTCTTTGTGAGAATTAACTGAGTTCACACATGGAAATTACCCAAAATGGTGTCTGGGAAATAATAGACACTCACTGAATGCCAGTTACCTTCTCTCTTCCCGCTCCTCCTTTGTATACACCCACACTGTTTCTAATAAGAACATGAAATTGATTTGTTTTATTACACACATAGTGACAACTTGTTGACCACAGCATTGGAAGCTTTGACTGGGCTGTAACTATTCTTTTCTGTGCCCAGCACCCTGGGAGGCTGGCCTGTTAGGATTGCTGTAACTGATTCCCATGCCCTCTACCTAACAGTAGGTTCAAAGAAATAGGAAGCCAGCAAGAGATGCAGGGAGGAAACAGAGTCAATTTGGAGTTCATATTCCAAAAATTCTCTTTCTGTAAAGTTATCGGAGTTCTTGTCAGACAGCCTTCTCCACCCACCTCCCATTATTTTCTTCTCTCCCCTTCTCTCTCTTGATAACCACTTCCTTTCATTGTTCCTTCAGGCTTAGAAGCACACACAGCACCCTGACCATTACTAGCCTCACAGCATGGCACTATCCCCTGTGCTGTCCCTACCCCCTGCCCTCACCTTTGCTAATTACTCCTTTATTAATTTCTCCTCAAATTACCTAATTTGACTTTACCATTGTTTTCCTATTGGGGCCCTGACTAGCCCTGACATCGAGGATAAACATGATGCCATCATTAACTTGATGAGGGCCCCTCAAAAAATCAACTGAGATAAATGAACTCGTAATTCTGTAGATAAGGGGGGAAATTCCCCAGATTGAATGGAGACATTTTGTTTAAATGTAGCTAATGTTTAAAATAATTACCTTCTTAAGAAGACCTCTACTTTCTTCTGGAGCATGGTGGTGTGTCCTTCATTTGGATTTCGTAGATTATAAATGACCTGATAATGAGCCCAGTATGAGAAACAGTTGAAGATTTTTTTCCCCCTGGGTTGGGTTGGGGCCAGGGGGAATGGGCTTTTGACCGTTTTTGAGTCTCAAAATTGTTCTATGTAGGTCAGCCATTTCAAAAGCCAAAAAACCCATCTTTTTGGATAAATAATATCCAATACATAACCCTCCACTCTTCTGTTTAAATATTGACACCAAATTCTATTAAAAAACCTCTGTTACTTGTAAATAAAAGGTACATTGGTTCAAAGGGTCAAAGTGGAGAAACATCATAATGAGTCAAGTGTCCATGGCATAACTTTGAATAAGATCACTTTTATACCATCCAAAGCCATTGGATTTCAAGCAGACTACTAAATTTAACCACGGGGAATTGCTAACATTCTACCATTTTTTTGACCTACAAAGTGACAATATCCTAGGGTTCAAATAACAGATGATTCTTGCTGTTCTTTAAGAGAACATAACCTTCATTTCCTCCCTGTTTTCTTGTGAGTATTTTCTCCTTATTTTAGTGAGTGGATGCCAGATTTTTCTCTGATGGTTTCTCTGATGAAATATCTAACAGAAGAGTAGACAAACTTAGTCACAATATTTAGTTTTTTATTTATGAGTTAATTGTATAAGTTGTATTAACTTTGTTCCCTATATTTTCCATATGGTACCTTCAATAAACATAAACAATATAACTCCAGAAGATAAAATCTGATTGCCACTGAAAGCTAATGCCTAGAAGTATGTGAACTATTAATAATCACAAAGCCTTTGCTCCAATACCCTGTTGGCTATTTAAAAATACTATTCTCAGTTTAAAGTTATTTTAAAACACATCTAGTTTCAGCAATAAATACCCTTTTATTCTGACATTTACTTTAAATAACTGTGCTTTCTTATAAAACAAGATGTAGCCTACTAATATTCAACCAATACTACCACATTCTTCACAATGCTGGGTTGCATATGTTTAAGATTTAAGGTTAAAAGGCGGTATTTTTCTTAAGGTAAAAAAAAAAAATCATCCAATTACATACGAGCCAAGATTATGCAATGCATTTGAATCTGTGCATGGGAAGAATGATGAGAGACTCTTGCTATGGGGATTATTTGGGGTGTGGTTCCTCCAAAGGGAGTAAGTCCAGGTTTTAGAGAAAGTTTTCAAAAAATTATTCTCTGAAACTAAAGCTACTAATGTCAACATAATATCATGAGATGAGTTCTTTGCAAAAGGAACATAATAAATAATAATCTATGTATGCATTGCTTGTAAGACAAGTGTGTCCCCTAAAGGCATCTAAAAAAAAACTCATCAGCAAGAATCCCTTCTAAATATTTGTACAATATAAAATATAGCCCACTTAACTGAAATACTATGCTACAAAAGGTGATTTTTAGACAGATAATTGTGTGAAATGTCCAGGACTGTCTGTATATGAAATCTTTTTGTCCTGTAGTTACATCATGTGCCTAGGATTTTTCATTTTCATTTTATTTCCTATCAATTTCTATTGATTTACTTAGAGACAGTTTCATTCTGTCACCCATTCTGGAGTGCAGTGGCACTTTCACAGCTCCTGCAGCTCTGAACTCCTGGGCTCAAGCCATCCTCTTCTCTCAGCTTCTTGAGTAATTGGGACTACAGGTGCATGCCACCATGCTCGACTAATTAAAAAAAATTGTAGAAACGGGGTCTCACTATGTTGCCTAGGCTTGTCTTGAACTGCTGGCCTCAAGTGATCCTCCCACCTTAGCCTCCCAAAGCACAGGGATTACAGGTGTGAGTGATTGCAACTGGCATCTATGATTTTTTAAATAGGAAAATATAACTTCCGTTTTTATAGGTGTATTAGTTTCCTGTGGCTGATGTAACAGATTGCCACAAATTTGGTGGCTTAAAACAGCAAGAAATGTGTCCTCTCATAGTTCTTGTGGACAAAAGTCTGAAACCAGAGCTGAAATCGCTATGTTGGCAGGCCCTCCCTTCCCTAGACACTCTTGGGAAGAATCTATTCCTTGCCTCTTTTAGCTTCTGGTGGCTCCTGCATTGCATTCTTTGAAGGTGGCCATGTCATGTCAGTCTTCAATGCCAGCATCGTGAAATCTCTCTCTACTTCATCTTCACGTCACCCTTTCCTCTATGTGTTTCTGATCTCCCTTTGCCTACCTTTTATAAAGATACGTGTGACTGCATTTAAGGTCCACTTTGATAATGCAGGATAATCTCATCTTGGATAAATATTTTAATCACATCTGCAAAGATACTTTCCCCATATAGGGCACCATTTGTAAATTCCAGGGATTAGTACATGAATAATGTTGGGGGGAGGTGCATTTTTAAGACTACTACAATACGAAATGTTAGATACAGCAGAAGAGTGAACTGGAAGGACTAGAAGTTAGGAAACCAGGCTCAAGTCCTGGAATTTGTCTAGGTTTCCTTGGGAAAGTCAATTATTTGAGACTCACTTTCATTATCTATAAAATGGGTATTGGGTATAAGGAGACAGATGATATCCTTACGTTTTTTGTTTCAAAATTATATTAGGCATAAATAAGACAGATCTGCCAGTATTTATGTTTCATTATCTAAGGAGAGAGAGAAAGTTCCGGGATTTGGTGGCTACAAACTTTTCAACCACCAGAAAAGTACGAATGATAGTGGAATCAGGGTAAGTCTCTGGCCTGTATCATACATCCTGCAATAACATCCAGAGATCACAAACAACCTGCTGACTGTTAATTCTGTGCTTCAAGTACCTTGATTTCAGGAAGTCCTGACCTCTAGAAAAAATATATCTTTTATTATAAATTGATGAATTGCCCTTCTGGCTCAGAAACCAGACTTCAGTGATTTCATTAGACCTGACCACTACAAATTGAATTAATGAAGTATAGTTCCTTAGTCCTCCAAATTTGAATTGCATACCGAGCCTTATTCTGAAAGATCCTGACATTTATTAATTTAACAGACACTTATATAATACCAATAATAATAATAATAATAATAATGATGATGGTATTTCACATGCATTGAAGACTTACTCTGTGTAGCCATAAAGGTAAACACTCTACATTAATTGTTTCATTTGCTGTCCACAATTTTCCAGAGAAACCAGGTATTATTCAACAGATCATCATCAAATACCTACTGAGTGCAGGGCATGTAATGGTGCTGCGGAATATAAAGATGAACAGGGGCCTTGACTCAAAGTAACATAATGTCTAAAAGAGGAGACAAATATTAAGCAAAGAGCCACAGGAGCAAATGTAACATTTACAACTGCATTAAATACTGCCTACCAGCGGGAGGTACATGGTGCTATTTAACTGGTTGCAGAGGAAAGATAATCATTTTGAGAGAAATTTTGTAATTTGTCCCAGGTCACAACCTAAATAAGAAGAGTCTGACTTTTGATCCAGGACTGCTGACTTGGAAGCCCCATTGGTAACTACTATGCCATACCTCTTGTCTGTTTTCTCCATCACTGTTTGAAGTTTAACATGCCCGCCTTTTCTGTTGGCAATCTTTAAGTGGTCATTTTCCCACCATGACTGCTTGGCTCCAAAGTTTAGTTTTATTGACTCTTTTGAACATTCCCAGTGTGTGGAAATTTTTAAAAGAGCCCTCAAGCCATTTCTAGAGTCTATGACACAGACTTTAGATCTCATTCTATTAAGAGTTTGATTCCAAGCCCACTTCTGAAAAGTGAAAGTATGTACTCAGTAAATTCCTGAAACTGACAAGAACTCTTTGGCTATTACTCAAAAATGTCTAATACCATGAACTAAAGTGGTGAGTTATTTCCGCACTTCACACACAACCCCCACAATCCTTGAAAGTGGAGTACTAAACTACGTTTACCACTGGGTGCAAAACCGTTTCCCCTTAAGGATAATCTGAAATAATTTGATAATGATGGTGGATTGGAAGGCAGTGTTGATACAAATTATTTAAATCTGCTATGCTTAAATTTTCTTAAGTAAACACATTTTGTATACAATAAACTATTCATATAAGATTTTTCAATTACATTTCACACTCTGTTAACTAGATATGACATTAGTAAACACAACTATTTCCTCCTACATTAACATAGCTACATTGAGTGTGAACTCACTTTTAGTTCTTTTTCCCCACACTGTAGTCAGTTTTTCATATATGAACAGTACATTTTTATGTGGGCAGGGCCAGAAAAAGCCAATATTCACCATGCATTTTACAGTTCCTGTAGATAAATATTAGCAGAAGTGTTGGCTTTCCATCCAGTTTAATTAAAAAAAAACACTTGGTTTTAAGTATTTTCCCCCACTTGTATACAATATCATTATATAATGGAAATTAGCCATTTAAAAAACTTTAGACATTTTATTTTTTATGTTTTTATAATTTGAATTAATGGCAAAAATAACTTAAAAGAGTTTTTTTTTCCCCTTTGGGATAAACAATCAATTTTGAAGAGAGTTCCCTTGAGCTGCTAAGAGGCAAACTAGTTAGCAAATCAAGAAGTGACCCCATGGACTTGCATAAACACTATTACACACCCAACAGGAAGGACTGTGACCAAGTAAACAGCAAAATTCAAACTCAAACACCAGCTATACAATTGCTCAGTCCCATTTAAATTGGTGACAAATGCCATTTAATCCCAAGTAACTGCTCTTTCATTCCTCATGGTTCCCATATATCTCTATAATCTATTGTAATGGAAGATTCCTAAGAAATCATTTTCTTTCTGCCTCGAACCGGTCAGCCCTATTTTAGAAATCCTAAAGTAAATACTTATAATCCCTGCCCTCTTTAAGTGATCACTCAAAGAGGACATGACATGTTCTTTTAAGTGCCAAACAGCTGGTTCATTTCCCAATTAGAGGAGAGCACTGTAAACGATAGTTCTAAATAAATATGTAATATCATCTACTGATAAGGACAATGTAAATATTTACGACAATTAGGGAAACAAATGTACACATATTTGAATATTCTCCAGAAGAGGAAATCTATCCATTGTAACATTTGTCAGAAAGAGTCTCTTTGGTGGGTTCTTCTCAGGAAGTTGTGCCACTTGGGTGTTTTGCTGTTAAGCTGCCTCAGGCTCTAGAAGGCGTGTACAGGAAGGAGAGTCTTACGAAGGAGCCCCTTTCAATAAATTGCCTTCCAAAATGGAAGCTGGATTCCTTGCTCTCATGGTTTCAAATCTTGGATGGGGTGAAACTGGATGCCCCTCGCCCCCAACCCCTTGGTGAGATGCACTGAAGGACTACAGAAGGGAAGGACAATACACACAGTTCGCAGGGGCCTGGGCAATCTGTCTTTCTAATTACATCCCTACATTAGTTTTCATATACGCGTGGTAACCACAAAGATTCAGAACAATGCTTCAGTTCAAGAATATTTTGTTTTCCAGATGAGGTTGTATTCCTCCATAAGACCCGTAAAAAGGAAAAATAGAACACTGTGCTATACATTACAACCAATTTTATGCAAGCTCTTGTTGAAATTTAGGTCACTTGCTTGGGCCTTAGTTTTCCCATCACTGAAAAGTGATAGTGCTATAGTCCTTTCCAGCTTCCTTCAGAAAATAGTTAGAACATCTAGGTACTATACTTCAACTTAAAAAAAGATGGACTATTCTCTGATTATAAAAATAATAAGTGATCATTGTAATACAAGGATGAATGAATAAGAAAACAAAAATAACTTCTTTTCCATTGTCAAAGTTTTCTCCATAAGTGTGTGTGTGTGCGCGCATGTGTATAGACACACATTACATATACAGCTGTGCACCATATAATGACATTTTGGTCAAAGAGGGACTGCATATATGATGATGATTTCATAATATTATAATGGAGCTGAAAAATTCCTACTACCTAGTGACGCAGAAGCCATCATAACATTATTGTGCAACACATTACCTTTTCTATGTTTAGATATGTTTAGAAACATAGATACTTACCATTGTATTACAGTTGCCTACAGTACTCACTACAGTACAAACATGCTGTACAAGTTTGTAGCCTGGGAGCAATAGGCTATTCCATATAGCCTGAGTGTGTAGTAGGCTATTCCATCTGGGTTTATGGAAGGACATTCTATAATGTTCACACAATGTTGCATTTCTCACATTTCTCAGAATGTATCCCATTGTTAAGTGATGCATGACTGAGTAGACTATGCTGAATATTCATATGTAAATATTACTTTGTGATCTAACTATTGTGAAAATTTCTCCATATCATTAGTGCTGTGTGAACATATGACTTGTAATGCTGTACAATATTCCTTTGTATGGATGAGTCATGATATATTTAGTGGTAACTATTGCTGGATAATTAGGTAGTTTCTAATATAAATTGTCTCTTGTAAAAATGCCTGTTCCTGTTGTGTTTTAGTCTTTCAACCTCTCTTTGATCTTTCATGGTGATTCAAATGCTAAGACTGAAAACAGGAAGAAGCAGTTTTGAATCCCTACCTACTACCTGTCAGCTGTGTGATCTCTGTAGATGTTTAACTTCTCGGGGAATTTCACTTTCCTTACCTGCCAAATGGGGACCACAGCTCTGTCTTTTAAAGCCACTGTGAAGGTGTGTTGATACATATGTCATGTGCCTGCCATACAGAAGTCTCCTTGTAAGAATCAGGCTCTCTCTCTTTCCTTCTTTTTCTTAATCCAGGAGTCCAAGGTGCCCATGATTAGGTTTCATTCTCTGCGAGAACCCCAGAAATTGTGTGCAAAATTTTGTGCGTATGTTCAGATATTTTTTGGGAAAAAAACTTTCACAATATAAGAATCACTACAAATCTCCTTCCTGGCCCGTGGCTTTCCATTTTGCTATAAAATGATGGGACTGATATTTGCCCAGTCCCTAATGGCTGCTTTATTGGCTTGTATTTCTATGTTAATATCTCCCTTATCTGTTGGTAAGCTTACTGTTCAGTATGAACCTAGCCTGACACACAATTTCTATGCTGAAATCCTAAATTCCAAGGCACACTTTCCACTTCCTGATACACAATAAGCACACAATAAATGTTACTTGTTGCTCCTGTTATTATATACATGAGGAAATTTTTAGAAGAGGCATATGCATCTTAAATGCTAGTTTGATTATGGAAGATATGTTGCATATGAATGGATCCCTCTCTCTCTCTCTTTTTCTCTCTGTCTCTCTGTCTTTTATGACAAGACCTGTATGGATTTGGCCAAATTCTAAAACATTTCCAGGTTCCATTTATCTTGTATAGGTTTATAAACAGATCAAACAGCCAGAGATTACTATTTCTTTTATATCATAACAAAAGGATGTGTAGTGGGGGAGAGGAATTTGGCAATAGGCAAACATCAGTTTAAGACTTTAAAATGGGATGAGGGTCCATCTGTCTTGAATAACTTAGACCACAAGTTGACTACCAAAGAGGAAACTGCTGAAATTTTTCTCAACTTTGCAATTCTCTGATCTTGCACATGGTGCCTTTGACAAATCTTTCTAAAGCAAGTATGTTTTAGAATGTCCATTACATAGCTGGAATGCTCAGGTTAGTGGGCATACCAAGGAAATTTCCCCATTTTGATCTCCCAGGAGTGGGTCACTGATGCCACTGTTAACTTCTTAAATAATTGACTCCTAAAACATTTGACTTATATCTTTCTGCTCACAGCAATAGCACTCCATGACCTCACGCAAGAAAAAAGGAAGTTTTGTTTTGTTTCACTGTGCATAACAGGTGCTTTTGGAAATATCTGGAAACTATTTCAGAGCCATCAGAAATGAATATTTAAGGAAAACAGAGCCTGGACTCAGAAAAAATGAGAGCATCATTCTCCTTTGTATTTTCAGAAGCCAAAACCAGAGGCAGTATCCCAAGTCTTGAAGTCTGTTTCCTCTGTTCCATTACCCATGCTACATAGGTCAATTATAAAAAGTTTGTTTCTGCCATCTACTCTTGCCTACTGTGGTAGGTTATTCAGTTATGGCCCCCAATGAAACATGCCTTTCTGTCTCCATGCCCTTGTGTAGTCACCTCTCACATTGAGCTTTGGCCACTGGGACATCAAAACATGTAATGCAAGCAGAGGCTTATGCATTGGAGCTTGTCTCTCAAAATGCTGTCACCATATGAAGAAGCCAGGATATCTTTCTGGAGGTACGTGAGCCAAGCTACAGCCAGCATCAAACACCACACACGAGTGAGGTCACCATGGGCCATCTAGCCTAAGCTAGATAACTGCGGTTTTGTGTGTGAGGCTGGAAGAACCACCCAGCTGACCCCCGCCCAAAGTGCTGACCCAAAATCATGAGCAAATAAAATGGTTGCTTCAAGCTCAGAAGCTTTGGATGCAGCAATAGATAACTGAAACACCTATCTTGACTTGGTAGAGATTGACAAATCCCATGATTGCTGGCTGTTCACCTAATATATTCATGCAGCTGACTTCTCCCTATACATCATGAGGGGCTAAGAGATGAAAAGACAGGGCAAATGGATGAAGGAAGAAAAAGATAAGATAGCATGAAAGAAAGAGATGGCTTTCCCTTTCTCAGATCTTTCTATTCTCTGTTCAGCTTTTTTTCCCCTTTTTTTCTCTTTTTTTTGGGGGGTGGGGGGTGGCTATGCTGGGCTCTCCTTGACTGAGTAGCAGAACAGAATGTTAAGATTAAAGAAATAAAATAAAACTTGCTTCTCTGTCTCAGACATTATTTTTCAAAAGCCCTCCCTCCCTCCCTCCCTTCCTCCCTTCCTCCCTTCCTTCTTCTCTTTCTGTCTTTCTTTCTTTTGTTTGTTTTTAGACACAGAGTCTTGCTTTATTGCCCAGGCTGGAGTGCAGTGGCACAATTATAGCTCCCTGTAGCCTCAAAATCATGGGCTCCAGGGATCCTCCCACTTCAGCCTTCCAAGTAGCTGGGACTACAGGCCCAAAAGGTTTCTTGAGGGAACCAAACCTTATATCTGATTGACACACTTAAACACCAAGGGACTACCTTTTAATGGAATGCTCTTGTGTTCTGAGGCATGACATTAATATCATTGTAGGCCGGCCTGTTTCTTATACTTGACATTCTGAAACATGAACTGCTGTCCTTGGCACAAGTATCAATGTGTGGCTTTACCAAAGCAAGTTTTGGGGTTTTTCTTTCCCACTTCAACTAGAACGTAAGCAGTTACCCACGAAGTAATGCAAATTCCTTCCCCCAACCTACACAATTTAATATTAAGCTTAGAAAGTTAAAGCTTTTAAAACCTTTTTTCTTTAACCTAAGAACTGCTGTTTCAGCTCAAATGTAAATATGCATCAAAATCATATAAAATCAATACAATAAAGTGACACACTCTAGATCTTTAAGTTTTAATGTGTTTTCCAACACAGTTTAACTAAGGAATAGTATCTAGGATGTTCATCTAAGAAAATGAATATACCCTCCTGCTGCCACATACCAAATGCCCTTGTATTTGTTTAAAACAGTATTCTGGAAAGGATAGAAAAATGGAAGTAGAAGAGTCCCTCGCTATCTTCTAGCCTAACTCTTATGTGATGAAGGAAAATCTGGAATTAAAAAGCTATTGTTTGTTAGGATTAACGGCTGTTGGACTGCTCGAAAAAATACTCCTAAAATTACATGGATGGACAAACAGCCTGAATAAAGAAATGAGCAAACTTTCCCAAGAGTTTCCTTGGCTGGCTGGGTCACTGACTGGCAGCTGACAAGGTTTCCAATAAGGCCAACTCAGCTGGTTCTATAATGCTGTGTGCCTCAAACGTAATTAAAAGTGTTAAGAATTTTGTAGCCTTTATCAGAACATATTCTCCCCACATGCCTTCAGTGACCTGGTCACAACTACTAGAGACAAATAACTCTCATTTTACTCTGTGTGCTAAGGTCATTGTACCCTAGGCAACTTTCCTGACTGTATCTTCACCAGACCTAGGAGACTCCAAAACCTACCCAGACAAACTGTGTGGGGTCACTTCAGCAACATCCCTTTTCTTTCTCAGGATGACAGCAAACAATTAGGGTTCTTGGATATTTATGGAGAGGAGGATGCATACGGTTCTGGTCATTTTATGTCAGCTACTTTTGTTAAGTCCATCCACACATTAATGAAATGAGATAGGACTTGCAGAGCTGAAAGGGACTTGAGAAATCATCAGGTTGCCCCTAACATTTTACATTTTGGAAGCCGCAGGCTGTAAATGTCAAATGGTTTATGAGCATCTGAGTCTTCTAACTGCTAGTGCACTTTTCCTATGCCACACTATAAAAAGATAAGACTCTATATCTTTGCATCCAGAACTGGGATAACCATGAAGATCATGCACGTCAAATTCAGGGTATAAAAATAGTTATTAGTGACCAAGATGAGACAATGCTGAGTATTCATAAGAGATGAGAGTAAACACTTATTAAGCACCAACCTAACATCTTGCATGTATTTGGTACAAAGTAAATTGTAGTGATTATTTTCTCTGTCTTGTATGTGATTATAGACGTGTGGGTGATTTTAAGAGTGCTGTCTCTCTTATCAGGCTGTTGGTCAGGGAGGATACTCTGCCACCAGCCCTTGCTGTGCCAGAGTACACATCATGACATGATCTCAGCATTCTCTCCCATGGATTCTCATTGGTGCCTTAGAACCCTTCTGGAGATTTCCTTCCAGCCTCCACTATCAGGTCGGCTCCAAATGAAACTTCCCATGCTCGAAGATCAGGATCTGTGTCCTATTCATCTTTGTATCCCCCTACCAGGACTCTCATAGTGCTTTGTGCATAATAGGTACTCAGTAAATATACCAAAAACATACAATCAGCTTAACACCAGTAGGATAATTACAAGAGTGCAGCAAGGGGAAAATTAGAGGTTGGGGATCGCTGTTTATTCTGAAAAGCCCAAAGCTTTCTAAAACCTCTTGCAGGGTGGCTGAGAGGAGTGACTCAAAGGACCAGGTTTACACTAGGTCTTAGCTCCTCAGAGCTCCTTTCATATTTAACAAAAGAGTGCTATCTAGTGGGTCAAGGGGCACCTGGGCCTGAACTGAAGTCATGTGGTTCCACTTGGGGCTTCCAAGTCAGTGGCGCCAGTGGTGGTTTCTGCAATTATTTCAAACCAGCGTCTCCCCCTTGGCCTTGGTTCTGGATGTCTGTGGCTGGACATTCACCAACTCTGGCTCCACTTGAATAATCCAGGGAGGTGGCCCAAAGCCAGAAGCTACCCTAGTGACCTAGATCCCATCCCCCACTCTCAAATGGGCTTCATTTAATGGCACAAAGACTTAGGGGATACATAGACCCTTTGAGATGAGTTATCATCTCATCCCTGAAATGAGGGAAGGAAAACCAGTCCAAAGGAAGAGATGAAAATTTGTCTGCCCTGAAGTTAAGAAGACTTAAAGTAATCATCAAATTATGCTCATTGATCATAAAATTAGAGATGAATCAAATCTAATTAGACCTGTGTAAGTCTGGTGAAATGGTTAATTAATCTTAATTGGCTACTTCTGCATGTAGCCTTGCACATCCGTTTCTTAACACCAAATAGAAGCATCATAGTGCAAGTCACGGACGGTATGCTGAGTGTCAGCCTGCATGGAAGAGTAAACACAACCAGAACGGATATAGCATTATATGTATTTATAACAAGGGTTTCAAACTGGGAACAAGCTGGGATTCCAAATGTCCAGGTGAGGAGTAGGACAAGATAAAATAATAGAGAGAAGTAGTGATAAATGCATTTCTTTTGGCTTAATCAGTGAATTCGATATTTGTGCACTGTCTTGGCCACTCAAGAGACTCATCTGCAGGCTAAATTTGGCTAGTTCATTTGACTTTTTAACCCTGGATTAAGAGACTTTATATAAATGAATTTAAACTATTTTAAACATATACCCCTATACTCCAATAACAGATTAATTTTTGGGCAGGGTCAGGTTATTTTCCAATTCTTCACTTCCCTCTATTTTCCCTAATCTGTCAATATAAAAATGGGTCACTGAGATCTCAGGCACATTCTATAGCTACAGAATGAGAATCAGGCAGGGGAAATACTGAAAATATTTAATAGGCAGTATGGTAGAGGAATTGGCCACTGAGAATGGATGCTAGCTGAAGAACTGGACCCCCCTTAGGAAGTGAGGCATTTTGTTCCTGAAATATGTGAAGGTCTGGGGAACACAGAGAAGGGGCCAGGGAAGCTAAGGTGGCAGAGGGGACGGTTTGGAGGGATTGGGCAGTGGCTGTTTACCCACTACTAAAGAAATATTTAAATTTAAGAATACAGCAATACTCAACCATATGTATGGCCATAATGGTTAAGTCTGGCTGTATTCACCACACTTGCATATTATGAATAATAAAAGTAACTGATTGGGTAGTCGGGGCATACACCCAGTTCTACTTGGACGCATGTCTATTTAGTTCACCATTTGAAATCTTGGTAGCACACAGAAAACTTATAACCTAATGATTTTCATGTTCATACATGACAAGAGATAAACTCAATCATAGCCTCAGAGTTAAAGATCTTAGATGACGATATACAGCTTCCACCTCCCCCAAGTACTTTAGAGAAAAACAAACAAACAAACAAAAAATATATATATATATATGCTTGGGTCATTTAGTCTACCTCCACTAATAATATACGATCAACAGTGAATTCAGAAAGGGGAAGGGAAGTCTGCTGAAGGGTGAGCTTAGGCAAGGTTGACTCTAAAATCTGCTAAGGAATCTGGTCACATTTGTCAAAACCCAAATGTCTAAAATGACAGAAAAGACAGTGCGGGAGTTAAGAGGATGGTTTTTAAGATAAGTTGAACGAATGTGAATCCCAAAGCTAATGTGAGATCATTGAACACAGTAATCAACTTTAAAATGGGCATATAGTAGCACAAGTTATTAGAGATATTGTGAATATTAAGTAGAATAATATATATAGCACTGCCCTTGGCATGAAGAAAATAAGACATGTATGGTTCTGTAATATGAATTAGGCCATCTGTTACTATAATAGGGGAATGTCCTTCATGTAATGCAGAAGACATTGGTTCATATGTGATGTTTTTCTCCTAGGCAAAGGGAATTGGACTAGCAGGAGTCCAACTGAAAACTTCAGCAAAAAAGGAAAATGCCCTCAGCTTGGTCTTCTGTATCGACAGCAGGAGACATTTCAGTTGTTTTTGAAGAATATTTTAACACACATCCCCATACCTGGGGCTCAGAGACGGGCACCCCCAGCCTTGCTCAGCTCTCAGCTCATGGCAGGTTGTACTTCCTCCCATGCCCATCTCAACGTAGCCCCACTGCTCAGAGCTCCACTTCCATTTGCACCTGCCGGCGCTGCTATAGCCGAGGCACTGCCAGAATTCCCACTTTATTTGTGAGTGCGTGCATGTATGTGAGTACATTTTTAAGATCCGTCACAGCAGCCTGCAGCCATGCTAAGTTTCCTGCCTGGGTTGGTCCCCATAGACCAACTGTTTTTGCTGGTGTTCTGGTTACAAAGGTGGGTTAGTTTTCAGTGGTCTGTCCCTTACCTTATAAAAGATGATCTTGGTTATTGTTAGGGCTTACTTTTGCCCAACAGAGGATTTTTAGGAAAGCATATATCACATTATGAGGTGATGTGCCTGTGGACCATAGGAAAGGGAGGTTCTGAAATGAGCGCTATTGATATGAGGTAGACCTGAACTCATTCTCCACACTCTCCAGAAAGGGGGACACATTTACTGATGAAGATTTCGGGTAAGTGGAATGCTATTGAGGCTTTTGGGTTGTTTCCCAGGCATTTGCAAAATAGCTAGGTCGCAATCAAAATAGAAGGCCCAGCTTTCATCCACAGTGGCAATGAGTGCATCGTTCAGTAGCACCTCCTGTGTTTCTACTCCTCACTCTATATAGATTCTCTTATCACAACTCTAAACTTAAACTGAAAACAACGACCCTTACAATAACCCTAAACTTAAAATGATGAGGTATGTTTTTATAATCCCCATTTTGCAGATGAGGAAACTGAAGTTGTCAGAGGCTCTGGGATTGACTAAGGTTTTTTAGCCATCAGAACTCAAACCCAAAGGTCTTCTGACTCCAAGGCTGAGCTCCTAAACACCACCAGTATCTCAGATGGAAGGGCACATTGGCCTGGCCCTTTGTTAAGCTCTGGAGCAGATTTATCCAATAGAAGTATAATATGAGCCACACATGTGAGCCACATATGAATTTTTAAAAATTGCGATAAAATATGCATGGTATGAAATTTACCATTTTAACTATTTGTAAGCATGTAATTCAATGGCATTAAGTACACTTTACAATGTAGTACTACCATCTCCACTACTCATTTCCAGAACATTTTCATTACCCCAAACAGAAACTCTGTACCCATTAAATAATAATTCTCCATTCCCTTCTCCCCCAGCACACTGGGCACATCTATTCTTTCCCTTTCTATGGATTTGCCTATTCTAGGCACCGCACATCATGGAATCATACAATAGTTGTGCTTTTGCATCTGACTTATTTTATTTAGCTTAATCTTTTTGAGAGATGATCCATGCTGTAAAGTGTATCAGAATTGCGTTCCTTTTTAGGCTAACATTCCCTTGCATGTATGTTCTACATTGTTTATTCGTTCATCTGTTGATGGATATTTGGGTTGTCTCGCAAATGAATTTTTAAATATTGTAGTAGCCACATTCAACAAAGCCAAAACAAAAAGGTGAAGTTTAATATTTTTCTATATTTTTGGATATATTCTAGATTTATAATGATATTGGATATATTTAGTGCAGTGTGTCAAGCTTATTTCAAGACGTTATCACTACAAAAATTATTAATGATGTATTTTACATCTTTTATTTACTACTAAGTGTGTATTTTACACTTACAGCACATCTTCATTCAGACTAACTGCTTTTCAGGTGCTCAATAACCACCCGAAGCTAGGACCCTTACTCTGGGCAGTGCCACTCCACAGATTTAGTTGGGTCCTTCTTTGTTTGTTGTTTGTTTTTCTGAGACAGGGCCTTGCTTTGTTGCCAGGCTGGAGTGCAGTGGCATGATCATGGCGCTCATGGCTCACTGCAACCTCGACTTCCTGAGCGCAAGCAATCCTCCCACCTCATCCTCCTGAGTAGCTGGGACTACAAGCATGCCTCCATATGCCTAGCTAGTTTTCTGATTTTCTGTAGTAAGACTTCTCCTACTATGTTGCCCAGGCTGGTCTCTAACTCCTGGTCTTAGACAGCCCTCCTGCCTCAGCCTCCCAAAGGGCTAGGATTAGAGGACACCCACACCTGGCCAGGGGGTGGGGTGAGTGGGGCTTCTTACTAATGTTCGTTTGAGCCCCAAACATCAGCTATATACATTTTTCATTTAGTCTCTGTGACATTTAAAGTCCCCTTTTCAATAATCCACAATTAATATGTTTCTTTGTAACACTGGATATTGCAAAATATATAGGAGAATATCACATGGCTGAGATTATGCCCAATATATATGCATATAAGAATAATACAAAGTGGTATGGTATTCATTGCCACAAAGCAAGGGATACACGATGGCTACTGTCTCTTGAGCAAATACAGTTGGAAAATTATAGTTTCTCTGATTTGTGAATTTTTAAATGCAGTTTATGACACATTAAAAATAATTCTACTTAAGCATTTAACAAATTGTCTTAATTGGAAAGAATTGGTTGAACTGTGTGATGTTATCAGTATTTGACTCTTTTTGTCCTACAAAACTGACAGTTTCTTATGATTCAACCTAATACATTGTTTCATCAATGCACATGATATTAGCAAGTTGTTATGAAAAAGTGGACTTTCAGGGGATCTTCAAGGCTGCATGCAATTTACATGGGCATAAAGGAAGGTGAGGCTGTTCCTAGGGGATGGACTCCAGCAGAGAGAAGGAAGTTAATAGAGTAACAGCAGCAGCAATGATACCAATAGCCACTGTTTCTTCAATGGTTATAATGCGACAAACTCTGTGCTGAGCATTTTGTAAATTTAACCTCCTTTAACCCTTATTAGAACCTTGTGGGTTAGGTCTTCTTGTTCCTATCTTGAGATTAAGATGCTGAGGTTCAGAGAGATAGGTAAGTTGACCAAGATCACACCGTTATTTCTGACTCCAAAGCACCCACCAGTCATCCAGGTTTACTGGCAACTGAGGGGTTCCTGAAGCATGTGGCTTCCTGTTTAAAACAGGGATGGTCGGAGCCAAGATGGCCGAATAGGAACAGCTCCGGTCTCCAGCTCCCAGCCCCAGCGACACAGAAGACGGGTGATTTCTGCATTTCTGCTTGAGGTACCGGTTTCATCTCACTAGGGAGTGCCTAACAGTGGGTGCAGGACAGTCAGTGAAGCGCACTGTGCGCGAGCCAAAGCAGGGCGAGGCATTGCCTCACTCGGGAAGTGCAAGGGGTCAAAGAAAGGGGAAGCCTAGTCAAAGAAAGGGGAAGCAGACGGCACCTGGAATATCAGGTCAGTCCCATCCTAATACTGCGCTTTTCCAACGGGCCTGGAAAACGGCACACCAGGAGATTGTGTCCCGCACCTGGCTCGGAGGGTCCTATGCCCACGGAGTCTCGCTGATTGCTAGCACAGCAGTCTGAGATCAAGCTGCGAGGCGGCAGCGAGGCTGGGGGAGGGGCGCCCGCCATTGCCCAGGCTTGCTTAGGTAAACAAAGCAGCCAGGAAGCTCGAACTGGGTGGAGCCCACCACAGCTCAAGGAGGCCTGCCTGCCTCTGTAGGCTCCACCTCTGGGGGCAGGGCACAGACAAACAAAAACTCAGCAAGAACCTCCACAGACTTAAATGTCCCTGTCTGACTGACAGCTTTGAAGAGAGTAGTGGTTCTCCCAGCATGCAGCTGGAGATCTGAGAACGGTCAGACTGCCTCCTAAAGTGGGTCCCTCACCCCTGAGCAGCCTAACTGGGAGGCACCCCCCCAGTAGGGACAGACTGACACCTCATTCAACCCGGTACTTCTCTGAGACAAAACTTTCAGAGGAACTATCAGACAGCTGAATTTGTGGTCTCACGAAAATCCGCTGTTCTGCAGCCACCGCTGCTGACACCCAGCCAAACAGGGTCTGGAGTGCACCTCTAGTAAACTCCAACAGACCTGCAGCTGAGGGTCCTGTCTGGTAGAAGGAAAACTAACAAACAGAAAGGACATCCACACCAAAAACCCATCTGTACATCACCATCATCAAAGAAAAAAGTAGATAAAACCACAAAGATGGGGAAAAAACAGACCAAAAAAACTGGAAACTCTAAAAAACAGAGCACCTCTCCTCCTCCAAAGGAACGCAGTTCCTCACCAGCAACGGGACAAAGCTGGATGGAGGATGACTTTGATGAGCTGAGAGAAGAAGGCTTCAGACGATCAAACTACTCTGAGCTACGAGAGGAAATTCAAAACAACAGGAAAGAAGTTAAAAACTTTGAAAAAAAATTAGAAGAATGGATAACTACAATAACCAATGGAGAGAAGGGCTTCAAGGAGCTGATGGAGCTGAAAGCCAAGTTTCGAGAACTACGCGAAGATTGCAGAAGCCTCAGTAGCAGATGCGATCAACTGGAAGAAAGGGTATCGCTGATGGAAGATGAAATGAATGAAATGAAGAGAGAAGGGAAGTTTAGAGAAAAAAGGATAAAAAGAAATGAACAAAGCCTCCAAGAAATTTGGGACTATGTGAAAAGACCAAACCTACGTCTGATTGGTGTACCTGAAAATGATGGGGAGAATGGAACCAAGTTGGAAAACACTCTGCAAGATATTATCCAGGAGAACTTCCCCAATCTAGCAAGGCAGGCCAGCATTCAGATTCAGGAAATACAGAGAACGCCACAAAGATACTCCTCGAGAAGGGCAACTCCAAGACACATTATTGTCAGATTCACCAAAGTTGAAATGAAAGAAAAAATGTTAAGAGCAGCCAGAGAGAAAGGTCGGGTTACCCACAAAGGGAAGCCCATCAGACTAACAGCTGATCTCTCAGCAGAAACTCTACAAGCCAGAAGAGAGTGGGGGCCGATATTCAACATTCTTAAAGAAAAGAATTTTCAACCCAGAATCTCCTATCCCGCCAAACTAAGCTTCATAAGTGAAGGAGAAATAAAACACTTTACAGACAAGCAAATGCTGAGGGATTTTGTCACCACCAGGCCTGCCCTAAAAGAGCTCCTGAAGGAAGCACTAAACATGGAAAGGAACAACCGGTACCAGCCACTGCAAAAACATGCCAAATTGTAAAGACCATCGAGACTAGGAAGAAACTATAGCAACTAACGAGCAAAATAACCAACTAACATCATAATGACAGGATCAGATTCACACATAACAATATTAACGTTAAATGTAAATGGGCTAAATGCTCCAATCAAAAGACACAGACTGGCAAACTGGATAAGGAGTCAGGACCCATCAGTGTGCTGTATTCAGGAAACCCATCTCACGTGCAGAGACACACATAGACTCAAAATAAAGGGATGGAGGAAGATCTATCAAGCAACTGGAAAACAAAAAAAGGCAGGGGTTGCAATCCTAGTCTCTGATAAAATAGACTTTAAACCAACAAAGATCAAAAGAGACAAAGAAGGCCATTACATAATGGTAAAGGGATCAATTCAACAAGAAGAGCTAACTATCCTAAATATATATGCACCCAACACAGGAGCACCCAGATTCATAAAGCAAGTCCTGAGTGACCTACAAAGGGACTTAAACTCCCACACAATAATAATGGGAGATTTTAACACCCCACTGTCAGCATTAGACAGATCAACGAGACAGAAAGTTAACAAGGATATCCAGGAATTGAACTCAGCTCTACATAAAGTGGACCTAATAGACATCTACAGAACTCTCCACCCCAAGTCAACAGAATATACATTTTTTTCAGCACCACACCACACCTATTCCAAAATTGACCACATAGTTGGAAGTAAAGCTCTCCTCAGCAAATGTAAAAGAACAGAAATTATAACAAACTGTCTCTCAGACCACAGTGCAATCAAACTAGAACTCAGGATTAAGAAACTCACTCAAAACTGCTCTACTACATGGAAACTGAACAACCTGCTCCTGAATGACTATTGGGTACATAATGAAATGAAGGCAGAAATAAAGATGTTCTTTGAAACCAACGAGAACAAAGACACAACATACCAGAATCTCTGGGACACATTCAAAGCAGTGTGTAGAGGGAAATTTATAGCACTAAATGCCCACAAGAGAAAGCAGGAAAGATCCAAAATTGACTCCCTAACATCACAATTAAAAGAACTAGAAAAGCAAGAGCAAACACATTCAAAAGCTAGCAGAAGGCTAGAAATAACTAAAATCAGAGCAGAACTGAAGGAAATAGAGACACAAAAAACCCTTCAAAAAATTAATGAATCCAGGAGCTGGTTTTTTGAAAAGATCAACAAAATTGATGGACCGCTAGCAAGACTAATAAAGAAGAAAAGAGAGAAGAATCAAATAGATGCAATAAAAAATGAAAAAGGGGATATCACCACCGATCCCACAGAAATACAATCTACCATCAGAGAATACTACAAACACCTCTATGCAAATAAACTAGAAAATCTAGAAGAAATGGATAAATTCCTCGACAAATACACCCTCCCAAGACTAAACCAGGAAGAAGTTGAATCTCTGAATAGACCAATAACAGGTTCTGAAATTGTGGCAATAATCAATAGCTTACCAACCAAAAAGAGTCCAGGACCTGATGGATTCACAGCCAAATTCTACCAGAGGTACAAGGAGGAACTGGTACCATTCCTTCTGAAACTATTCCAATCGATAGAAAAAGAGGGAATCCTCCCTAACACATTTTATGAAGCCAGCATCGTCCTGATACCAAAACCTGGCAGAGACATAACCAAAAAAGAGAATTTCAGACCAATATCCTTGATGAACATTGATGCAAAAATCCTCAATAAAATACTGGCAAACCGAATCCAGCAGCACATCAAAAAGCTTATCCACCATGATCAAGTGGGCTTCATCCCTGGGATGCAAGGCTGGTTCAACATACGCAAATCAATAAATGTAATCCAGCATATAAACAGAACCAAAGACAAAAACCACATGATTATCTCAATAGATGCAGAAAAGGCCTTTGACAAAATTCAACAACCCTTCATGCTAAAAACTCTCAATAAATTAGGTATTGATGGGACGTATCTCAAAATAATAAGAGCTATCTACGACAAACCCACAGCCAATATCATACTGAATGGGCAAAAACTGGAAGCATTCCCTTTGAAAACTGGCACAAGACAGGGATGTCCTCTCTCACCGCTCCTATTCAACATAGTGCTGGAAGTTCTGGCCAGAGCAATCAGGCAGGAGAAGGAAATAAAAGGTATTCAATTAGGAAAAGAGGAAGTCAAATTGTCCCTGTTTGCAGATGACATGATTGTATATCTAGAAAACCCCACTGTCTCAGCCCAAAATCTCCTTAAGCTGATTAGCAACTTCAGCGAAGTCTCAGGATACAAAATTAATGTACAAAAATCACAAGCATTCTTGTACACCAATAACAGACAAACAGAGAGCCAAATCATGAGTGAACTCCCATTCACAATTGCTTCAAAGAGAATAAAATACCTAGGAATCCAACTTACAAGGGATGTGAAGGACCTCTTCAAGGAGAACTACAAACCACTGCTCAATGAAATAAAAGAGGATACAAACAAATGGAAGAACATTCCATGCTCATGGGTTGGAAGAATCAATATCGTGAAAATGGCCATACTGCCCAAGGTAATTTATAGATTCAATGCCATCCCCATCAAGCTACCAATGACTTTCTTCACAGAATTGGAAAAAACTACTTTAAAGTTCATATGGAACCAAAAAAGAGCCCGCATCGCCAAGTCAATCCTAAGCCAAAAGAACAAAGCTGGAGGCATCACGCTACCTGACTTTAAACTATACTACAAGGCTACAGTAACCAAAACAGCATGGTACTGGTACCACAACAGAGACATAGATCAATGGAACAGAACAGAGCCCTCAGAAATGATGTCGCATAGCTACAACTATCTGATCTTTGACAAACCTGACAAAAACAAGAAATGGAGAAAGGATTCCCTATTTAATAAATGGTGCTGGGAAAACTGGCTAGCCATATGTAGAAAGCTGCAACTGGATCCCTTCCTTACACCTTATACAAAAATTAATTCAAGATGGATTAAAGACTTATATGTTAGACCTAAAACCATTAAAATCCTACAAGAAAACCTAGGCAATACCATTCAGGACATAGGCGTGGGCAAGGACTTCATGTCTAAAACACCAAAAGCAATGGCAACAAAAGCCAAAATCGACAAATGGGATCTCATTAAACTAAAGAGCTTCTGCACAGCAAAAGAAACTATCATCAGAATGAACAGGCAACCTACAGAATGGGAGAAAATTTTTGCAACCTACTCATCTGACAAAGGGCTAATATCCAGAATCTACAATGAACTCCAACAAATTTACAAGAAAAAAACAAACAACCCCATCAAAAAGTGGGCAGAGGACATGAACAAACACTTCTCAAAAGAAGACATTTATGCAGCCAGAAAACACATGAAGAAATGCTCATCATCACTGGCCATCAGAGAAATGCAAATCAAAACCACAGTGAGATACCATCTCACACCAGTTAGAATGGCCATCATTAAAAAATCAGGAAACAACAGGTGCTGGAGAGGATGTGGAGAAATAGGAACACTTTTACACTGTTGGTGGGACTGTAAACTAGTTCAACCATTGTGGAAGTCAGTGTGGCGATTCCTCAGGGATCTCGAACTAGAAATACCATTTGACCCAGCCATCCCATTACTGGGTATATACCCAAAGGACTATAAATCATGCTGCTATAAAGACACATGCACACGTATGTTTATTGCGGCACTATTCACAATAGCAAAGAGTTGGAACCAACCCAAATGTCCAACAACGATAGACTGGATTAAGAAAATGTGGCACATATACACCATGGAATACTATGCAGCCATAAAAAATGATGAGTTCGTGTCCTTTGTAGGGACATGGATGAAACTGGAAAACATCATTCTCAGTAAACTATCGCAAGGACAAAAAACCAAACACCGCATGTTCTCTCTCATAGGTGGGAATTGAACAATGAGAACTCATGGACACAGGAAGGGGAACATCACACTCCGGGGACTGTTGTGGGGTGGGGGGAGGGGGGAGGGACAGCATTAGGAGATACACCTAATGCTAAATGACGAGTTAATGGGTGCAGGAAATCAACATGGCACATGGATACATACGTAACAAACCTGCACATTGTGCACATGTACCCTAAAACCCTAAAGTATAATTAAAAAAAAAAAAAAAAAAAAAAAAAAAAAAACAGGGATGGTCCTGGGCAAATCAGGACAAGTTGGTCACTCCAGTGCCAAAACTCTTCCTTATTCAATTACGACAACTTTGGGGCCTTTGCCTGCCAGTCTAAAGAGGCCTTTTCATTAAGCATAAAGCAGACATGGCAGGTACTGATAGTTTTCCAACTTTTCAAGCTTTCTTAAGCCAGCAAGAACATTTTCTTACTGGACTAGGAATAGTTAGAACAAATGTTGGCAAGCACACATCTCACAGTGAAGCTGGGTGTGCTGCTTAGAGCAGAGGCTTCATGGACTCTGTCACTCCAACCTCTACGGCAGGAATTCTTAATCTGGGGAAGAAGTTGGAGGATGTCCATGAACTTGAATGGGAAGAAAAATTACATCATTATTTTTATTCACATCTGAGATTTAGCATTTCTTTCAACGATGAATGCAGGCAACAAACCACAGTAGTTTTATCTCTACCTGTGACTTTAGCACTTCTATAATTTGTAGATACTTTCATATCACATTCCAATTGTTGAGATATTTCAAACTATCATTTAAACTCATCCACACTTTAACTTATAGTTGTTATCAGTCCTACTACTAGCTCTTGATAATTAATGTATTGATAAATATGTATATACTGACCTGTTTATTAAAATATATTTTTACAAATATATTTCAGTCTAATTAGTTTCTTGGCAATCTTATGCTACCTATTTTATGCAATTTAAAGCATTATTCTGAGGAATCCATGGCCCATAAGAAGTTAAGAAATCTTGCTCCAAACCAAGGGGTGACACACTAACTTCCTTAGACACACATTAACACTGTTTCTCCACCTGATGTCACTTCACCAATCTAATGCTTCTTTAGAGGAACTAACCTTTTGCCTGGCTTGCAAAACCTAATCGAAGGCTTACACTGAGTTCAGTGAAAAGATATTGGGCCCAACCAACTCTATTTAGAAACGAAACACATCCACCATCTAGAAGTAAGGGAGAGGGTTTCAGCACTGGAAAGAAGAAGCCTCCCCTAACTCAATCCAGCCCACCCATCCCTCCAGAGCCATTTTTCTTCTCTGACCAATTCTGAGTCCCTTTTGTGAATAATACGTCTGGATTAGTTTGCTGAACAACTGAACAATTCTCAGCCTTATTTGAATGCAATTTAATTCCCTAGAGAGCTGAGTCTTTAGTCTTTTAGTTTTATAAAGTGAGTGCTTAGAGAAAATGCATAAGAGCCAACACGGTGCTTCTTAAAAGCTAGGTCAATCTACCAAGGCAATAATTGGATAAATGTATACTCCAATCAGGGAGAGGAGGAAGAAAAGAATTTCTCCACAAATTACTTTTAGGACATTTAAGTGGAATTGAATTAGAATGTCAAGGGCCAGACAGCTCTCAGGAGGTCATCTGATCTAGTCCCCTGTTGCCGCGCAAGGGCACAGATGTAAAAATCTAGCCCATACTTTAAAAGCTTTAAAGAGGGGCACAAACATTTTATGTAAGCAGGTCCTGCAAGGTGAATGAGAGAAACTTGTAGATTTAAAGAAATATTTGTAATGAATTAAACAATAGCATGTAGCTCATTAATTAGCCAATTAATTAACTAGACATATTTACTGAGCCCCTGCTGTGTGTCAGAGACTGTCCTAGGCTTTTAAGATATATCAGTGAGCTTCCATTCCAGTGGAGGGAAACAGACAAGTAATAAACCTAGTAAGAAAATGATAAAGTATGCTGGAAAGATATGTTTCTTTGTAACATCAATGCATTGAAAAACAGGGAATCAAAATGGAAGTGCTGAAATGTGTGCAGAGAAGAGTATCACCATAAATTTGTAAGCGTAAAAGAATAACTACATGCTAAGAGCTTAGAATAGTGCTTAGCATGATATATTCTCAATACATATTTTATATACACATAATACATAGTTATATATTATATACGCAATGTATATGTGACATTTTGCTTAGTTTTTTTAATATGAGATGGGGTTGAGTGCAAGAGACAGATATTGATTTTGACTGATTTAAGCAAAATGTGATTTCATTAGAAGGGTGGGCCAGTCAGCTCTGGTCTAGAACAATAGAACTAAGTTCTCTGAGGAACATTCAAGAACCTTATGCCTGCCAAGAACACCTCATGCTCTCACCTGCCTGGGCCAAGGCAGGTGCAAAGAGCAAAGAAGATCGTCTCAGAGAGGGAAATGCTGGAAAGATGCTGCAGTGGAACTGAGAGATGAACTCATTCTAGTTAATTCACTATTATCTTCAGGTTAATAATGAATATTATTCACTAGGTATGGAATACTGTAAGATAGATTTAGTTTCAAAATAAAGGTATCAGAAGAGGGTGTTATACACTCCAAATTCCACCAGCCATCACCAAAGATGATGTCAAATTTAATTGGATGGGTTTTAATTTAGTATATAATACACATTAAATGCTAAATTATAAATTATACATTACATATAAATTATATTTATATTATATATTATATATAAATTATAGTGTGTATATATACTATATATTATCTATATACTATAATTTCCCTATCTAAAAAATTACCACATTTGGTTAGAAACGGACAGTCTAGAACCTCAACTGTGGTTGTGGAAAACATGTAAGCGGATTCTGAAGAATCAGGTAATCTGTGATGAGGGAATCATCATCCCAAACATAATCAGCTGGGTAACAGATTAAGTGAAACCCAACCACACACATTCTCTTGACTTTAGAGCATCTCTTTTCAAGCTGAAAAAAACAACATTGGATAAGACCGTGTGCCCAGCACTTGGCTCCATTCTGCATCATCCCTTTTTGCCACCTTAGATTGGATTTGTCCATCTGCTTACAGTTCTGACCCTGGAACTCAAGTATTCCGCAGAATGAAAATTGACCACATTCAGGCTGAGAGGTATAGGGGCTCAGGGGTCTATTAAAACTTGCTGCAGTGTGTCTGAGGGTGTAATTACCAGTTCACTGTGATTTACAAAACTTTCTCATGTGAGACATAATAATTCAGCACATAGTAATTGTCCTTGAATAATTTAAACACTTGATTTGTCCCTTGAATTTCTCCCAATACATACTAAGCTGGAATCTATTTGCCACACCATCTTGGGTGCATGTTTTACTTCCAATCTCCAGGCACATCAGTTCCCTTATCCTTGTGGAGCTTACTTTTGGTCACAAATCTCTCCTGTTTCAATGAATCATGCTTATTTTGGATGTCAACATGATGCAGGTGTGTGAAGATTTAGAGAAAGGATACGAGTCTCAAATATATGTGATTTGGTTTCAAATATGGTAGGTCAGAGAGACTTGATTTTTTATGACTGAATGGGGTAGTAATATATTTGGACATATGGAATTCACATTATGTCTAATTTTCTTCAGTTTTCTTGGTGGAAAAGCCATAGCAAGAGAAATGGCTTTCTTTTCCCTGTGGTTTTGCTTAAGCATTGGAGAGTCACCAACCGGCATTTGGTTCTCACATTGATCCTCTGCTCAGGATGACGAGTCACAAGGCCATAAGTTAACAATAAGATCATCTACTGTCACGTGTTGTGGGGGTGAAAGCTTTTCAAATACAGACCCATAAGGGACCTTACCACACTTAGGAAGTACCTAGAGGGAGACAGTACTGTAGTAATTTTATACGAGGAAAAATCTAAGCCAGACATATCATATGTCTACTCCATGTATACAGAATTAGGACCTAGGTCTGTCTCAACTCCTTAAAGACTTCAGATCCAAAATGGAATATGGATATGATCCAAGATGGTGTGAAAGTGTGATATATTTCCTATGTGGGCAGGCATATCTTGCTTACTAGGTGCTGGGACCAGGCACTGTTCTAAGCACTTTACATCTATTAACTCATGTAAAATCTCACAATAACACTCTGAGTAGATACTCACATTGTCTGGATGTTGCAGATGAGGAAAATGAGGCACAGAGGTGTTAAATGCCATGCCCATCATCACAAAGCTAGCAAGTGGCAGAACTGGGATTTTGAGGCAGGCTGATTGGCTCCAGAGTCTGTGCTCTCAGCTCCTACGCTTACTGTTGGTTTCACATGTGTTTATATTGATGGATATTTGAATCAAAAAGATAATTAGCTATGATTGCTTCAGATAAGCCTAAGGTATGCAGAGTACTGATAATCTACTCGATACAGGCATGGTGCCCAGGTATGCTCACGAATGGGTCAATCCTCCAGTAACAAGATGTTCAGATTGGGAAGTATAATGTTTTATCCCACTAAAGTAAAGCCAATACACCTATGTTAAATTACAGATTGATTTTAAATTTACAGATTTACACAGGCATACTGAATATCTGTGTGTATGACTTTATTCCTTTCAGTGCTATATTGAGGGACTATTTTTCCCCCAAAATGGCAAAAATTTTGAAGGCTGTATAAGAAAGATTACATTTGGGAAACCAATTCTAGTCCAAATCTTCTACTTTACAAATGAGGAATTTAAAGTCCAGGTGGGTAAAGTAACCTGCTAAAAGTAACACAGTTAATTGGTGTGAACAATGGTTAATGCTTTTTTGAACACTTAATTATGTACCAGGTTCTATTCTAACTCTTCTTTGGTTTTTGTTTGTTTATTTTTTATTTTTTATTTTTTTGAGACAGAGTCTCGCTCTGTCTCCCAGGCTGGAGTGCCGTGGCACAATCTTGGTTCACTGTAACCTCCACCTCCCAGGTTCAAGTGATTCTCCTGCCTCAGCCTCTGGAGCAGCTGGGATTACAGGCATGTGTTGCCACGCCTGGTTAATTTTTTGTATTTTTAGTAGAGACAGGGTTTCACCATGTTGGTCACACTGGTCTCGAACTTCTGACCCCAAGTGATCCGCCTGTTTCGGCCTCCCAAAGTGCTGGAGTTACAGGCATGAGCCACTGTGCCACGGCCTCAGGTTCTATTCTAAGTATCGTTGAGCCTTATAATTTTAAAATTTAATCATAATGTTTAAGGTAAATATGATTACCCTATTATTATTATTATACTCATTGTATGGATAAGAAAACTGAGGCTTAGCAATAATAAGTAATTTGTCCAAAGGTCAAAGGGCTGGAAAGGGGTGGATTTGGGGTTTGGACTGCAGTCTTTCTAATTCCACAGCCCAAGATATCAACCATGCAGCTCTACGTCCAAATCGTGTGAAGCATTAGCAGTTAATTGCAAAGCAGTTTCCCATCTATATTTCTTCCAATGTCATACACCATCCCACTGCCTGGTTTACTGAGATTAGCTACCGTGAAATGTAACTTTATTTTTTATTTTTATTTATTTAGTTTTTTGAGATGGAGTCTCGCTCTGTTGCCCAGGCTAGAGTGCAATGGCACAATCTCAGCTCACTGCAAACTCTGCCTCCCAGGTTCAAGTGATTCTGCTGCCTCAGCTTCCTGAGTAGCTGGGATTACAGGCGCCCACCACCACACCTGGCTAATTTTTGTATTTTTAGTAGAGACGGAGTTTCACCATGTCGGCCAGGCTGGTCTCGAACTCTTGACCTTGCGATCCACCCACTTTGGCCTCCCAAAATGCTGGGATTACAGGCGTGAGCCACCACGTCTGGCTGAAATGTAACTTTAGAAGGAAAAGGTAGAAGGCATTAATACTGAAAGTTTACCCTACCCCTGAAAAACCAACTATTTGAATTTCCAAGCAGAAAGCTATTAACCTATTTGCCTTTGTAGCCAAAGTTCTTGATTTTCATGTGATGAAATAATGCCATTGGAATACAAAAAACAATTTTAATAGTACATTCACAAACATTTTGTAATACCGTGATGTTTTCATAACAGTACGATGCAACTTGTTAGAGATGAGCCAGATATAATTGAACTTCTCTGAGAATTCTTCCTCTCGACCACCTCCTTGTTTTATATTTTTAAATTTTACTAGACACTGATAGGACTTCAGCAACAAATAACAGCCTTTAGGTAAGTCTTTCATCAGAAAGAGAATCTCAAGGTTCCCTTTATAAACAGTGCTTTGATGAACCACTACCCTTTGGTGATGATCAAATGAAGTGAAGTTAATAGCATTCCACT
This sequence comes from Nomascus leucogenys, assembly GCF_006542625.1. NCBI lineage: Eukaryota > Metazoa > Chordata > Mammalia > Primates > Hylobatidae > Nomascus > Nomascus leucogenys. Next base: position 75,671,992 of record NC_044401.1, on the reverse strand, counting down.
CTCATTTCCCCTTGAGGACAGTGGCTGCACAAGAAATATCGGTGCTTTATTTGGAGACTGTTGAACCCAATATTCTGCTGAAAAAGTGGAACTCAATGAAGCAAAGCTACTATATAAGTATGAAAAAATATACTCTATGGAGGGTGTGATCATAGTTTCCTGGGTTTTCTCTCATCATAGTTGAATTAGTGTTATTATCTCCATTGTATAGACTGGGGAAGCTGAGCTGAGAGATGTTAAGTTTTGTTCTGAGGCCACACAACCAGTGGGGAGTGGAACCCAGATGACACCCACATCAGCCTGCCTGTAAATGCACGCTCTTGCCATCATTCCACGCTGGGGCAGGAGAGTTGACAACACACGAGGGGGTCCTTGGAACATACACATTCCTGTGGGTGATCTCTTCCTCATTACTTCAGTTGCCTAAACATTTTGGGTGTGATTACAGAACTGAATTAATTACTGACGAGGCAGCTAGCCAGCACATAGAAAAGTCCCACTCGGATTGGGTATGTTCCCTCTAAGTGGAGAGTTGGATGGACTGTGGAGCATGGTTTTGCTCTTCCTAAGAGAAATGGCTGGGACAATTGGCCAGTGCCTGGCAGCCTGGGCTTTGGTTACAAATGATCATTACTCCAATTAAGAGCTGTAAATCAGACCATCTAGCCTTCTTTCCCCATGAAATGCATTGCACCAAGAGTTTTATCATCTGGAGGTAGACAGTAGAAATTCCATAATAAAAAATTTTTGTTATTGAATACCAGGATGTGTCACAGCTCAAAGAACTTTATTTTTTCCAGCTATTGGAATGAGTTTGATAATGTCTAATCATAAAAAGGCACTGACTCCAAGATTTAAAACTACTCTCAGAATAGTATCTGAATGGCTTACCATGGCCCACGGGGCCTTCCATGGTGTGCCCATCAGTTCTCTATTCCCCCAAAAGGTCATGATCACTCCCATCTCAAGGCCTTTGCTGTCCCCTCCACTGGAATACTCTCCCCACGATCTCCTCAGAGCTGGCTCATCTTTGATCCTATCTCAGCTAAAATGTCACCTTTTCAGAGTCTTTCCTCTGTGCTGGGCATGACCTTTCACATGACCTCTTACCCAGGCTGGAGTGCAGTGGCATGCTCACAGCTCATTGCAACCTCGACCTCCCAGGCTCAAGCGATCCTCCCACCTCAGACTCCTGAGTAGCTGGGACTACAGGCATGTGCCACCACACCAGCTAAATTTTTTTGTGTGTGTATTTTTTGTAGTGATGAGGTTTCACCATATTGTCCAGGCTGGTTTTAAGCTCCTGGGCTCAAGTGATCCACTTGCCATGGCCTCCCAAAATGCTAGGATTACAGGTGTGAGCCACTGGTCCCAGCTGACCTTATGATTTCTCATCTTTACAGCACTGATTGCTGTCTGGATACCTGTGCTTTATTTCCCTGTGACATATAGCACTGTCTCCATGACTAAAAGGAAACCTCCTGGAAAGCAAGAATGGTCTCTGATCAGCACCTAGAACAGCACCAGACATGTAGTAGATGCTCAATAAATACTTGGAAGTTTAAAGCAATGAAACCAAGGACAGCAATGCAGACTGTATCACTGTTTTTTGAGGGTGGGGGGGTATAGGGGTGTTTTTACAATAGAAGTACCCAAGTTAAAAGGGAAAGGAACATTTATAATGGGAAAGATTATTAGTGAATTTATTATTAGCTCAATCTCTTTTAGTCTCAACCAAATTCTCTTATTTCCAATTATACATCATCTACAAGCTTCTTCTTTCCAGTTCTTGAACTCACTGAAGGAAACCATATACCACCCTCCCTGCTCCAATTCCCTCACCTTTTCCCCCACAGCTGCTTTGCCTTCTTCCTATTGGTTTTCACCAACCTGACCATGTCATTCCCCAGTTTCATCACATGCCAGTGCTTTTAAGATAAAGTCAAACTTTACCATGCCTTGGAGAATCTTTTGCAATCCTGCCTGTGCTCACACCTCTAGCTTCATTATTCTCTTCCTCTCCAGGCTCCAGCCACTTTTCCTTCCACTTCCTGAAGTCACCATGTTCTCTCTTGTTTCTGGGCCTTTGCACATGCTCTTCCCTCTGCCTGAAACACCTCCATTCCCACCCACACCCCCAATTCAACACGCAGACACCAGTTCATGTTTCAGCTTTGAAGCAGAGGTCACTTCCTTCTGGAAGGTTCCCCAGCCATCATCCTGTCTCCAGTCTGGGCTCCTCCCTCACCTTTACCCACTACAGCACTCAGACTACACAGTTGTTTCCAGCTTCCTAGCTTGCCTCTCTTATCAGGTTGCATTTGTCTTGCATACCTCTAGTGTTGAGCATGGATCTTGGCACTTGGTTGTCACTCAGTATTTGTTTTTTTAAGTGAGGGTCTCCCTGTGACACCCAGGCTGGAGTGCAGTGGCACGATCATGGCTCATTGCAACTTCAAACTCCTGGGCTCAAGCAATTCTCCTGCCTCAGCATCCTGAGTAGCTAGGACTAGTAGTTATGCGCCACCACATCTGGCTAACTTTTTTATTTTAATTGTTTGTAGAGATAGAGTCTTGCTATGTTGACCAGGCTGGTCTCTAACTTCTGGGCTCAAGTGATCCTCCCTCCTTGGCCTCCCGAAGTGCTGGAATTACAGGTGTGGGCTACTCCGTCCAGCCTCAGTGATTAAAAAATAAAATAAAATAAAATAAAGGGATGCTTTATTTCGGAAATCTCTAAGTTTCAAACTTGGAGACTTTTCACCAGCTGTCGAGTGTCTGCTAGGCCCACCATGCCAGAAGTCACTTTGGCCCCCTTTTCTTGTTGCACGATCACCAGGAGGCATTGTAACCCCCTGGGGAGTCTTAGCTCACAGACCTTGCCATTTAGTGTGTAACATAAGAAGGTCAGTTCTGGAAGCAACATTGTCCGTGGTGGTACCTTTCAGCCCAGCAAAAACTCAAAAAATAGGGTGGTCTCAGCCAAGGGTCAAATTGCAGATTCGATGCTTTATGTGTTTGGCAGCGCTCTAGAGACAAATACATTAATCATGGAGGTATGCAATCTGGTTGGAAAATTCAGGCCAGATAGAATGACATGGGGAGAAGGGCACACACAAACACACACAACCATGAGCTCTCTTATTTGTAAAAACCACATTAATGGATGGCAGCTCCCTACCTCTGAAGTGATTTATAAATTAAAATAATTGCTTCTTTGAACTGTTCGGATATTAACTGACCTATCACTAATGTATGCACAGTCTCTAAACCATCCAAACATTACCTAAACATTTTTATTCTCTTTATTCTGGAAATCCAAAAAACCCACAAAAAATAGGCTCTTTGTTCTGGTGCCAAGGGTCATAAAGAAAAGCCATCATCTTTGATGACTTTGCAATTCTTATTCTATTTCTTCATCAGATTAATTCTATGTGAAATAGTGAGTACTCTGAACTCAAATGAGTCTTCCCACTCCCCTCACTTCTTAACAATCTCATCCCCAAGCACATGGATTCAGTTCTAGTTCAGATTTCTGGTAATAAGAGGAAGGCAATTCATTTTTTTTTAATTAACCCTAGCTTTGAGTTCATATCCCAAACCACCCGAGACTGTGGGCACCTGGCATTTCCTTTCTAGGTAAAATGAGGTAGAAACCAAATTGGCTGAGGCTCAGATGTGCATAGACTACGACAAGCTTGCCAGGGGTCCATTCTGCAAGGGTGACCTTGACCTGTACTGAAAGGCAGGCAGAAAAACACAGTGCTTAAAACAGGAGCTCTAAGGCAGTGATTCTAAACCAGGGGTGATTTTGTCCCCCAGGAGAGTTTGGTAATGCCTAGAGACATTTTTGGTTGTTACAGCTTGGGGTAAGAGGAGAAGGTGTTATTGGCATCGGATGAGTAGGGGTGAGGGATGCTGCTAAATATCCTACAATGAATGCATAGCACCCCCTCCAAAAACCACAAGATTATCCATTCCAAATGTCAATAGTGCTGAGGCTGAGAAAAACCCTGCCCTGGAGTCTGATATACTTGCATTTACATCTAGGTTTGCTCCTTAGTGGCTGTGTGACCTTGGGCAAGTTTCTTGATCTCTCTGAGCCTCAGGCGTCTCTTCTAGAAAACGAAAATAGTGATAAAGCATCTTTTTTGTTGGCATTTTGTCAAGCCTGGTAGTTGTGAAGTTTTAAACGTATTTTCTATTTTTATTAATCTATTAATATTAGTGTACTTTAAATGGAAATGCCTACTGTCGGGTTTTGAGGGGCAACTATAAACATTTCCATTTCCATTCCAAACCAAAATTTTATTTTCTCTTTAAATTAATGCATAATAGAAGGATATAAAATAAATAATTCTATCTATAAGATTGAAGGATTTGAAAGCTCTTCATTTAGTACGGCTAAGTAATATTAATTTCAAAATGTCAAAAACCCATTCTGTTACTAGGAAAAGATCAATATTTAACATGTACATTTACTGTCATCTACACAGATCCATGGTTTTTAAATTGGAAATACGATGATACTCACTTTAATTCAAATAGTAAAACAAAAACAAAAACCCAGTTCCCAGTGGGCAAAAACACATCACTCTAAAATGCCTGAGAGAATGGAGGAAAATGGAAATATAAGTCATATTCTGATATTTTTCTCTATGACGATAATGCGTAATGTCAGATTAAGCATGGGAATCAGCAAATATGACTTCTATATAACACTATATAAAATTTAATATTTGAGTAAAGAAATCATGTTTATATTAAGAAGTTTCCTGAAATTGTTATTTAAAATAAGTGTTCTGGTATCATATACAATGAGTCTGCTATTGTTTTTCTATAACTCTAAAAAATACCGTCCCAAAGTAATTTGATACGTGAAAATCATTATCTCCCAACACTTCTTACTGCCGCAGCTCCCACTTCCTTGTGCTAGTCATTATTTAATGGGTTAAAGAGCACAGTCTTTTGGTTATTATGCAAATATTTTTCGAGTGCTGACTATCTCTTTCCACCAAGATGTGTGTTAGGGTTATAACTATGCTGTGGAACATGCAAATGGTCAGGAGGCAGGGCAGCTAATGAGTGAGGACTCAGAAAGAGATGGCTTGACTTCTTGCTGAGCCGCCACATCTTAGCTGGTGGCCCTTTGGCCACCTTCTCAACTTGCCTGAAGCTTGGTATCCTAATCTGTAAAAAACAGGCTGATAGAATCTTTCTCATCATTTTGTTGAGAGGATGCTGGTACAAAGTCCCTAGCTTAGGGCTTGCTGTTTATTAAAAAAATTGCTCAAGGGTGGGCGCAGTTGTTCATGTTTGTGATCCTAGCACCTGAGGTGGCTGAAGTGGGAGGACTGCTTGAGGCCAGGAGTTCAAGAGTAGCCTGGGCAATGTGGCAAGACGCTGTCTCAATAAATAATAATAATAATGAAAATAACATTTTAAAATAAAAATTTTAAAAAGTAATAAAAAAGAAAATTCCTCAAAAATAGTTAGCTGTACTAGTATGACCATTGTGTTATTTTTATAGCGGAGAAATGTCCTGGCTTTGGAAAATGGAGGCTGTTTTTCTACAGGGAAATTTAAAAAGCATTACAAACCAGAGGCTGAATAACTCATATTTCCTAGCATAGTGTGTATAAGCTTACCAAATGGAGCCAGCTGTCGCAAAAACAACCCAGCGTTGCTATTGTTTTTTCTAAACTTCTGATGACCAACTGGCTGCTTAATCCAGTAGCTGGCCGACTTCTCTACATTGCATTGTTTACATATTTTCCTCAGACACGAGGTAGTGTTGGGAAACAAATCCTTTAGCATTCTCAAATTCAGAGCTTCTGTACACCCAGCTAGCCAATAACAAAGTCCTAAATGGTAGGGCAGAAAAAACACTCAACATGATATATATATATATATATGCAATACTTTTTTGGGGGGTGGGGGCGGGACAAGGACTCCCTCTGTCGCCCAAGCTGGAGTGCAATGGTGAGATCTTGGCCTTCCACAACCTTCACCTCCTGGGTTCAAGCCATCCCCCCATCTCAGCCTCCTGAGTACCTGGGACCATAGGCGCATGCCACCATGCCCAGCTAAATTTTGTATTTTTTTTTTTTATAGACAGGGTCTTGCCATATTGCCCAGGCTGGTCTCGATCTCCTAGGCTCAAGCAATCCTAGGCTCAGGCGATCCACCTCTCAAAGTGCTGGGATTATAGGCACGAGCCACCATGCTCAGCCTCTTTTTTTTAAAAATACAAGTAGTATTTATTGATTTTCTTATTATAAAAGCAATGTATATTTCTCATTGAAAATACAAAAACGTAAAAAGAAAAAAATGCAAAGATTTGCCTCTAATCTCAATGCCCAGAGATGATAATTCTTCTGTTTTGCTTTTTTTTTTTTTGCATGTATACATAATGTGTTACTTTTACTTCAATAAAATTTTCTTATTTCATTTAATACTCTTATCAGGATCACTAAATGTTATCGTATCAGAGTAAAGGTCAGCACATTTTTTCTGTAAAGGGCCAAATTGTAAGGATTTTAGGCTTTGTGGGCCATATAGTCTCTGCCACAACTACCGGATTCTGCCATTTTAGCATGAAAGCAGCCACAGACAATCTGTAAATGATTGGGTGTGGCTGGATTCTGCCCGTGGTGGCCTGAATTTCTCCCTTGGCCTGTAGTTTGCTGACTCCTATACAAGAGCATCATCAGTTGTTATAATATTAATAGTTTATTAAACATAATTATACTAGTGTTATCAGTATTTATATTTCATTATAATAGTTATAATTACTTTTTAATCCTTTGTGTCTTGGAGACTCCTTAAAGAGTTGTCTTTTTCATGCCTATTTTGGGGAATTGGATATAAAAAGACAACAACCAAGCATTAAAGGAGAATGGTTTTCTGGAGGTTAAGAAACACAAGAACTCTGACACTGCCCATAATTAAGGGTGTGCTTTTGTCCACCACCATAATTTCCTAAATTCCTAATGTGATCTTGAGAGCAGCGTTCTCGTGCATGGTAGGAAAATGCCGCCTGGTACTCCTGGCTCTGAAAGAGCAGTTGCATTTTGTTACACGAAGATTGTGACCCCAACCCTCTGCTGCAGCTGCCACCAAGATCCCCTGCTTTCTCCAGTTATAATGTTGGTCTTTCCTAGATTGTTCTAATGAGGAAAAATATTCCTTTAATTGATTCCTTTTTGTTTGATTCTCTTGAAGCACAGAGGCATGGGTTGTAGGTTGCGTTTTTTGGGAAGTGAACTTTAGGACAAATATTAGCATTCAGGAAGCTTATGAGGGAGTGCTCTGGGGATCAACACTTGTGAATTGGAATGGGACAGAGGTGGGATGGGCAGAGGGAGAAGTTGGGCTGTGTTACAGTCTCAACAAAGGCCTCAGCTGATCCCATTGGAAGCTCTAGAGCTAGGGTGGCCCTTCAGAATTGTCCAGAGTTGTAGAGAGGGAGTATGGCCTTTATACACTGGTGTTTACTAGTTTTTGGCTGAGGCTACCCCAAGAAGGGCAAGGTGCTCTCTTCGGCAGAATCTTTTTGCAAAGAGGGTCAACAACCAAGTGTTGGCTTCTGACAACACTCCCAGTAACTGGGAGTGTAAGCCCTTCATTCCTGCAGGGGTTTCTGGGTGGTATGGCATGTCTACCATCTCATGGGTAAAGTCTAGAGGAGAAACTTGCTCAAGTCAATGCTCTGTTCTTTGTTTCAACAAATCAATGTAGTAATGTTTTGAAGCAGAGTGAAAGTTTAAGTCTGGTTTAATTAAGTCATTTGGTTTAATAGCTTCATTCAACCATCTTATGAATATCAAGACCTGCAAACCCTCTATATGTAAGATACTGTTGTCTGTGTGAGTTAGATACAAAAACAAATTCAAGGCATGAGTCTTGTCCTCAGAGAGCCTGTAGCATTTTGAGAGAATTCAGGAATTTGAGTTATAAGGTAAAATGAATGAAAGGTGACAGTATTGGGATGATACAGCAATTCCTGGTCCTAAGAAACCATGGTTCAGTGAACTGAAATGCATAGAGAATTCTCATTTTATTTTTTAAGCCATTGCCCTTTATAAGTTTATTAATAACTGATATTAGTAACAATCATGGCTCAATTTCTGCTGCATGGAAGCCTGGAGTCAGAAACAGAATGTAGTTCTGTGGCAAAACTTGGAGACTGGCGTCATGGCCAAAATTTGTTGTTACCAATAGACGCAGAGTCATCTGAAATCCCTGCCTTAGCTAATCCAGCTCTTGCACCATGATCCCCTGCCTTAGCTAATACAGCTCTTGTACCATGATCCCTTACATTATCCTGGATGTCACTTCTTTCCCTCCCACCCAGGTGATTGTATATAATTTACTAGCATATTATAATACATTGCAGATATTACTCGTGGGTCCCGCTGAATAAAAATACCACATTAAAAATGTACTTTGGCTCACAAATGGAATGCAGCTTCAGCTTTTTCACCTGCAAGTCAAAAATGAGGTCCCTGTACAATTAAAAAGCGAAAGTTGGACTTTTTACTGATGCCTGGAAGATTGTGAACCAAGTTCTAGTTTATGAAAAAGTATATGTGGAATTCAAATAAGGATAAAAGAGATCTCATTCAGAACTCATAAAATACCAAAATAATTGCTTCTGTGAGACATACATGATGGCATATACAACTGCATAGGATTTTGTAGATTTTAGGAAATACTGGACATCAAATTTGGTTTACCCCAATGAGACAATTCTGCACCCATGGCCAATGGTTTCATTCACTTATCCATTTATTTATTCATGTGTTCAATCCTTCACTCAATACAGGACTGCTGTGTTGTGCATCTCTAGGCAGCACCGTTCATATCACTGTCTATGTGGATGGAGCCCCTGGAGCTTAGCAGTACACAGCCTGCACAACCACATTCAGTGGCCTTAACTAAACAATATTTACTGGATGAGTGTGTTCCAGGTGCTGTTCCAGGCTAGGCAATGAGAATAGAGCAGTGAGCAAGACAGACTTCATCTTGCCCTCATGGAGATTTATTTTAGATAAGGGCCTACAAAAAAATGAATAATTACAAAAATCACATAAATATGAATTTAACTAAGTGCTATGAAGTATAGGAACAGGATAGTCTATGGACCTCTGACAGTGAGACCTATTATTCTGGACTGGCAGGAAAGAAATTCTGAGGAAGCAATATTTAAGCTGAAGCCTGAAGAGCAAGTATATTTATATTATGTGAATACTGGGACTGGGGAGAATGTTTCAGAAAGACGGAATAAGCAGGTCAGGCTGGAGCACAGGATAGCCAAGGAATTCTGCCGGCGTGCAGAAATGGCAGAGGGAGGAGATAGGGCTAGAAAGACAGTCAGGCACCAGACCTTTCAGGGTTTTGGAGAATGTGTTGACAATTTTGGTCTTCATCCTAAGAAAAATGGCAAGACATTGGATGTCCTATGCAAGATAGTGACCTTTAGCTACATCACACTATCTGCATTATGGAGAAGGCATTTGACGTGGACAAGAACATATATGGTTGACAAGATGGGGGCCGTTGCAGTAACACAAGTGAGAGGTACTGGTGGCTTGCTCTGGGGCAAGGCCAAAGAATATGATAAGTAGACAGATCAGAGAGATTTTCACATGGAATGTCGTGCCCTAATCTCACTCTTTGTTATTTATTGGCCAGTAGCTCTGAGTTATTTTGACCTTTGAGTGTTCTCAGGCAATATTAATTATCAACTATTGTGAGTGGCTCTGTGAAAGGCAGAATTATGTGAGTAAACATCAAAGATCACTGAAATCAAGTATTACATTTGGCTATTAATATATTACATAGCCAATAAAATAGTCATTGCCCTTAGTATCAAAAGCCCATTTGTCAACCTCAAACGTAAACCCTCTGTCCTCTTACATATCATGTAGTACCTACCTCTATGGGATTGTGGTAAAGATTCAAAGAGAGAATATATCTAAAGTATTTTGCACAATGCCTGCAAGATCACATTTATTATTAACTACTTTTTACTACTGCTGTTACTCATGCCTATATTATGTTGGGGATTAGGATGAGATTTAATTACATCCTTTTCCCTCTAAGTTGGGTACCAAAATTTGAGTAAACAGATACAGGTGTCAAACCAAGAGAGATGAAATTATTAGTTTTATTGCTGATATTGCTGACTTCAAGAATGTGGATTGGCTTTTCAGCGAAATCTAGTGACTGGTACAGATAACAAAATGAAACCTGTATATCTGTACATCATAATTTCTCCTTTGCCTCCCTCAGAAAGGGTATGAGCAAGACATGAACCGTGGTCCTCACCCAGGTATATTTACATCATGGAAAAACCGAGGAGAACACGCTCCTTCCTCAGGAGAATCACAGAGCAGAGAAGTTGAGAGCCTGAATCCTGGAGCTAGACTTTGTGAGTCATCTTGGCTGTGCCATTCATCAGCGAAGCGGCAATGCAAGTCTCTCAGTGTTTCTGTGACTCAGTCTCCTCATCTGTAAAATGGGAATGATAGTCGTACTACCTGCTAGGACAAGTGTGAGGATTGAATGAGTGCAAATATTGATCTCTGGAACATAGAAACTCTAATATATGTTTGTCATTATCAATATTTATGAGGAGAATTCAGAAAGCACTGATCCATACATGCCTCTTCAAACCCCCTAACAGAGAGGTTATTCCTCTTCCTAGGGGAAGAGCCAGTGAGACGACTGGAAGAGAAGCACTGCTCCCATACTTCTCCTTCCTGAGGGGTGGGGTGTGAAGCCCTCCCTCTCTGCTGAACATTGAGCAGAAGGAAGGAAAGGTTTACTTTCCCCATATTCTATTATTTGACATAGTTGGCTTCTAACAACCTGACCTCTGCAGGTCCCTGTCTCTACCTGGAGAGAAAGAGCTTTGTCGTGTTCATCAGTATATCCTTCCATTCTATAGGGCCAGACACTGGGCTTTGCATCCAGTTGGCACTCAAGCAGTGCTTGATGGGTTTGAAGATGAGCATCTTTCTCTGAGATACTGTATTCTTATTGGATTAAATAGTGAGGGGCTGTTGCCTGGTAGCAATATACTGGCCCTGAGTGGGACGTGTGAATGAGGTCCTCTTGGTCTGCCCCCTTTATCTGGGCCCTCTGGCCATCTGCATCCTGATTTACACCCTGAAATTGTAGGAAACCGGAAGCTAACTAAAACTTTCTTAGTGCAGGGCAAACACTTTCTACATTGGCTTTCCTCACTTGTGCATTTTTCCTGATCTAGAATGTTGGGCTTCTCTGGCAGAAGCAGAAATAAATAATTGAGAAAAATCTTATTATCAGATGAACCCATTATGCATTGATTTGTTCCTGCATGTGAATTCTCATAAGTTAGGTGTAATTAAATGTACAATATAGTGGAAGGATTAAGTGAAATATGGGATAGCAACTGGGCAGGATATTAGGAGGTCACGGACATTAGTAAATAGGAAGATTGAGTAGCTACACAGAAAGCATTCACAAAATCACACTGAGTAAAGCCTAGCACCGAACTGTAGTAACAGTAATACTACAATCCTAACACGAGTCATACACGTTTCCCTCATTATACTTGTTACTCCCCAAAATAATTCTTATTTGTCTGCTATATATTATCCACTTCCCTTAATTGCAACGTGTGTTAAATGGGACTTGGGCTATTTTCTTGGTCTCTATAGCCCCCTGGCCTTGTGGCAGAGTTTGGCAAACTATGGCCAACCAGCCAAATCTGACCCACTGCCTGTTTTTTGTAAATAAAGTTTTATTGGAACACTTCCAGACCCACTGGTTTACATATTGTTCATGGCTGCTATGTGATAAAACAGTGAAGCTAAGTACTTGTGTCAGACACTGTGTGGCCCTCACAGCCTACACCTTTTACTATCTGGTCCACTGTGGAAAATATTTGCTCACCCCTGGCCTAAACCACTGACTGACAAATATAAAGTGCTTAACAAACACTCATAGAATGAATGAGTGGAAGAAGAAATGAATACATACGGATACAGAGCATAAGAAAATGCAGAAAAAACTGTGAAAGGAATAGGACTGTGCTTAGAAATTTTTTTTCTTTTTAAATCCTGTTATATTTTGTTTAACGATATAGGTTGAGTATCTCTAATCTAAAAATTCAAAGTCTGAAATGCTGCAAAATCTGAAACGTTGTGAGCACCACTTGTTGGAGCATTTTGGATTTCAGATTTTCAGATTATGGATGCTTAACCCATAAGTATAATGCCAATATGCAAAAATATTCAAAATCCGAAACACTTCCGGTCCCAAGCATTTTGGATAAGGGATACTCAAACTATATATATATATATTTTTTAAAAAGCAGAAACAAAATTCGAAAAGTAATACTACCACCCATGTAAATTATTGAGAATATAATTTGGAGGTCTTGTGGTTCAAGAATTGCTGCAACTCTAGATTACTGAGTGGTTTGCTCATGCTTTTGTTTTTAGTTCAAAAGCAAAGTGCCCTCATCAGTAATTGCCCTTCTAATTGTAAGTTAACAGTGGGGAAAGCAAGCCCGTGGGGATTACTTGCAAAGCTATTTTATAGCAGACTATGTGGGTTGTCCACACATGAATGGAACAGACCCAACTTGTATAGTAATGTAAATAATATTGACTGACCTGGTCATTCATCAAAATTAAATTGATATGCAGCCCCATGAGGCTTGGTGGTCTTAGTCTCTCCTCCAGACATAACATTTATCTGATAACTCACAGAGCTTCCAGACCAGCTCCAACCTCCTCTTTAGCTTAGCTCTTCTTACTTTAGCCTTCATAATAAGCTTTCTTTATTTAAAACTCTATTAGCCAAGAAAAGATTAATGAGCCTTTACATTTTTAAAAGATCAAAAAAAAAAAAGAAAGAAAACAGAAGAGACATTTTATTTGTTTCACACAAGGACAAAAATTGGTCTCGCTCACTGGCTTCATCCATCTTTATGCTCCTGTGAATCTGGTTGGCTCTTTTGTACCTATTTGTTCATTTGCTTAATGGTCCTTTGGGGCCTCTCCAACTAGTAGCATAAGCCAGAAGAGGAGAAGCAATCTATTTGCCAAAAGGGTGCATTTAAAAAAGTCATTTTGCCTACTCCATTTCACAAAGAAACAATGGTTGTAAGAGCTCTGGGACATTAATTTTTCACAGGCAAAATATTCATCTTAATGCATATGGCCATAGGTTCAAAAAGTAACGTTAAGCTTGTGTATGTTGGCCACAGTAGTGCTATTCAAGACTTCCTCCCAGTTCCCTGTTGGAAAAGACTTTTACCCCACTGTGTTTGGTGTTTTTCTTTGCATTTCAAAGCCCTGGAATCAAATGCAATTGAGGTTGCATGCTGGATTTTGGGGGCACGTATGAATTTACATGCATTTATGTCTTTAATGAATATTAAAGTGGGGGTATTTTTCTAAAGCGACTCAAAACAGCGTGGAAAATCTGACTTTTCTTTGTTTTAACCAGAAGTTGGTAAAATAGATGAAACACCCTGGAAAGAGACATGGTCACCTGAGTGACCTCATTAAATATGGCTACCCTGTCCCTCCCAGAACTCCCATTTTTTGCAGTTAGCCATTAACATGGCTAGGTTAAGTAGCATCCAATTATGATGAAGGTGCAACTTGCTCTTTTATTTGGGAGAGGAAATAAAATTATTCTGAAGCTCAGGATGACACAGCTCTTTGTAAGGTTTGCTTCATAATTGATCTTTCTTGAGCAAGAGGTGAAATGTCTTGGACTGAACAAGATGAGGCAGCAGGCCTGATAAAATGGCACTGATGTATATGAACACATAGAGAACAAAGAGGCCGACTGCAACAAAACACCAACAGACACAAAAGTCATGCCACCAGAAATGGAGCAGAAATGCTATTTGTGAATCTGCTTCATAAAGGACATATTTTTTTTAAGCTAATGACATCTTTCTATACAATTTCACATGTACAATATCACTTAAGCCTCTTTTTGCTCCATATTTAAAGCTACAGGAAGGCCAGCAGCCGTGCACTGTGCTTTTATTAGGTTGAGTATATCCAGATGATTTTAATAAAGTTTTAAAAGGACATTAGTTTCCTGCTATTTCAATGAAAACCACTTGCAAGATGAATTTAAAGCAATAGGTCTATTTCTTGTCAACACATGCCCTTTTTTAATGCAAATATGCCACCCTTTTCTAAACCAACAAAACTACACACAAACACAATTATCAGCTGCATGCAACGTGGGAGAAAAATATCATCCTCATAAGTGTTTAAGGATGAAGAGATGGTAAGAGTGATAGATGCCACTGTATGCTGCTCGGATTCCTGCTAAAGGATTGGGGTTCCGCTGACCTCCGACCGCTGGGAGCTCAGAGTCTTGGCTACTGGAGTCTCTCTCCCTCTGGGAGTTGTCCTCAGTGAAATGGTGGCTTGTCCCAGGCCATGTGCACTCTCTAGAGCTCACAATCCAGTGACTGGTCCAAATGTGCATGGGGTGGAAGGGCAAGGAGAGGTGTATAAAGACCCAGTCCCCTGACGTCAGGTGACCTGAGGGACCATCCTAGTTTCAGAGCTTCCCTTGGGAGCAACTGAAGTCCGTGTTGTGACTGCACTATAGTTCAGCATCTCCTTCTGCCCAGTTCTCCTTCCTGCAACCTCCCACTGAGTTTCATCTCAAGAGAATTCTTCCCCTCACGACCATGCCCTCCCCGTGCAAATCTCCACCTCAGAGCCAGGAATGTTTTGGATTTCAAATATTTTTGGATTTTGGAACATTTGCATTATACTTGTGGGTTGAGCATCCCTTATCTGAAAATCTGAAATCCAAAATGCTCTAATGAGCATTCCCTTTGAGCACCATGCTGGTGCTCACAACGTTTCAGATTTTACAGCATTTCAGATTTTGGATTTTCAGATTAGGGATGCTCCACCTATATTGTTAAACAAAATATAACAGGAATAAAAAGAAAAAAAATCTAAGCACAGTGCTATCCCCTTCACAGTTTTGATTTATCTGCATTTTCTTACACTCTGTATCCACATGGATTCATTTCTTCTTCCACTCCTTCATTCTATGAGTGTTTATTAAGCACTTTATATTTGTCAGTCAGTGGTTTAGGCCAGGGATGAGCAAATATTTTCCATAATGGGCCAGATAGTAAAAGGTGTAGGCTTTGAGGGCCACACAGTGTCTGACACAACTACTTAGCTACACTGTTTTATCGCATAGGCAGCCACGAACAATATGTAAACCAGTGGGTCTGGAAGTGTTCCAACAAAACTTTATTTACAAAAAACAGGTAGTGGGTCAGATTTGGCTGGTTGGCCACAGTTTGCCAAACTCTGCCACAAGGCCAGGGGGCTATAGAGGCCAATGAAATAGTCCAAGTCCCATTTAACACATATTGCAATGAAGGGAGGTGGATAATATATAGCAGACAAATAATAATCATTTTGGGGAGTACCAAGTACAATGAGGGAAACATGTATGACTCACGTTAGAATCATTCCTTCATGGGAAAGAATATTCTTCACCATCTTAGGTTGGGTTCCCTGCTCAGTCTTATCACATCTTAGTGGGTACTTTTCCCCTGGACTTTCTAAAATATTGAACCACAGTACTCAGACACTCATTGTGGTCCTCACTGACCCCTGAAATATAAAGAGCATAAGTTGGCAATCACTTCTCTTAATAATTTTTATGGTCCTTTTTTGCTTAAAAATTCTATGATGCTCTAAGCCAGACAGTTCAAGATTCAGTTCTTGCATGGTTCACCTTTTTTGTATGTGTTTATGCAGCCCGTGTCATTGTTATGAAAGGATCAAAGACATGGGACCCAATTAAGAAGGGCAGGCATTTCAGCCTGAGGAATGAGAGGGCAATGGGAGAGTACGGTACGGACAATTATCCGGGCAGAAGGAACTGGCATACAAGATAAATCCAAGATAGATCCAAGAGGGTGTGATGCTTTGGGGAACTCTGTATGTGGCTATGTGTTATGGGAAAGGCAAGGGCAGAGATGGGGTAGAAGAGTTAAAGCTGGAAAGGCTGAGTGGTAACTATCTACCAATGAGCCTTAAGGCATGTATCCTAAGGACAAGGAAGAACTAGTGAAGAGTTGTAAGCAGAAGAAATACACGAAACATTTTACACATTGAAAACATCACTCTGAAGATTGGACAGAAAATGGTTTGGTTTGGGGACAGAGAAGTGAGATAAAACCTTGTACCAATCATCATTAATTAGTATTACTAAAAATTGTATTAAAAGATCAGCATCATTTTTTTCCAAGGTGGGTCATGAAATTAATGTAGTGGAGTGTGGCCAGTACTTAAAAAAAGGAAGAAGAAAAAAATAAGAGCATAAACATTACAGCACATGGTACATGTAAGGGGATTGGTTCATGAAAGTCTTATGTAGATTACGGTGTGAACTTGTGTGGTTGTGTGTGCATTTTTACTTCTGGGTAATGACTTCAAATATATTTCTGTATGTTGAGGTCAAAGAAGTTTGCCCAGCATGACTCCAGACCTCAGGAAGCCTTACAAATGCCTGCTACAAGTCACCATGGGAACCAGGTGTCAGCCATCAACAAAGCAGCACAAATCCATCTCTCTCACTAGAAAAATAGGCTCAAGAGAGCAGGTCCTATTGCTGATACTTAAGAACCTACCAACAAGTTCCAATTAAAAACATTTGCCTCCAATGACCCAGAAATGGACTGCTATGAAAAGATGCATTGGTTTAATGTATTTCATGTTTGTCGATGGCAGTTCTGGGCCATCTCTGTGGTGTTAGATATTTGTGGTCTCCTCAACTTCCTGTGGTTCAGTCACTTTTTTGCTTAGCATTTACCATGGGAGAGCAGCGAAAAGCCATCTGTGCAGGAAACTTCAAAGATGTGTTTTGGTTTACATTCTGTTACAATGAAGTCAATGCAAATTGTTTTTATGTTGTTTTTAAAAAATTTGTTATTTTACTTGTTTTTGGAAGGGGGATAATAAGGGGAGTGAACAAGTACTGACCGTGGTTTATAATATGGTGTGGCCTGACCTTAAAAAAAAAAAAGAAGTCCAACAGATGTTAGTGTTGATTCATTGTTTTCAGCAGGAATCTACATTTTACTATTTTTCAAATTCTACTTGGATGCAGATTTGTCTTAGCAGAGGAAAATGCTAAATTTCCATTTAGATATATTCGCTTTGCCAGTGGCAAGTTGCCATCCTCTTGTCCATTTCTTATTTTTTTCAGAAATAGCACAAACACTTCCTTGAACTTGAGGCTGACCTGAACTTTCAAAGGCTAACTGAGAGGCATTATTCCTCGTGGAGAAGGCACTCAACTAGCGTTTAGAGTGAACTAGAAGGAACCTTAGGGTGAATATAATCCAATTCCTGTTAATTTGGCAGATGAGGCAGTTGAGCTTCAGAGAAGCAATGTGACTTGCCCAAGGATACGAGCTTACTGGTGGTAGAGCTGGGCCTAGGAACAAACTCAGGACTAGACAAGGCTCTGCTCAGTCGGCCTCACTGCCTCTTCAAATGCTTGGCCGCATCTCCTTCAGATGGCAGTTTCATGGAAAACACCAGCCATGCAAATCAGATGAAGGTCAGCATGAATTTTGTTACTGGCAAGAAAATTTCCAAACTAATTGATATTGTAGAATTGGACATTTTATTCACTGGTTATTTTATTATCATAGTAGGAGTCTCCAGACAAAATTGGTAGTTTATTCACGGTACTTACTATTTCAGATAAGGTGGAAGAAAAAGTTGCCTAAGGATAGTTAATGTTTCTTATCTGATATACAGAATATTTTCCCCTTGGAATTATGATTATTGAAAGTGCATAAATTGTATCCAGAGGAAATATTCAGATCACGCACTGGAGTTGGAATCAAGGAGGGACATTTTTAATAATTTAGACCAGGGTTCTCAAACTCAGCATTATTGACATTTGGGATCAGACGATTCTTTGTTATGGGGGCTGTCCTGTGATTACAGGATGTTTAACAGCATTCTTAGCGTCTATCTGCCAGAAGCCACTAACACACCCCTAGTTGAAACAACCAAAACTGTCTCTAGACCTTGCCAGATGTCCCTTGGGAAGGTGAAATAGTCTGAGTTGAGATTCACTAATTTGGAGAAGTTTGGGTGTTTAAAATGTAAGGGGATAACTCTTTTATTAAAAGTGGGGGTTCTTATTTTTTCTGATTATAAATGTAATAAATACTTATATTTTTAAAATATGGAAACACATTACTGAAATAATACCAAAATGCCAAGGTATTACTTTGCAATTTGGTGTTATTGAAAATGACTGAAAGGTCAGTCTCCACATGTTGTCACACTCAACAAAAGCACAAGTCTGACATCCAAAAATCAATGAAAATAAATTTAACTTTCCACCAAAATCTCCCTAAGAGATATGGAGACAGGAAATGTTGTTCATGACCACCAAAATGCCTTAAATTCCCTACTCACCATCTATTAATTGCTTTCATCACAGCAGACACCAGTTACTTTTTCACAATTTCTCTTCTCCCTCCAACTTGACCCCACATTCCGACCCCTGCTAGCTATCCTGTCTCCTCTCCCTGCCTACGCTTTAGCACCTATCAACTCATTTATTCTTCACGTGGTTCTCTGGCCTTTCCAGCTAGATCCTTGCAACCTCTTCTATGTGGCTGACTTACCCGTTACCTAGATCCACACAAGAAAAGACCTGGAATCTCCCTTGGAATGTTCTGAGATGAGGCAAGTTGTCAACCTTTATATAAGACTATTTTTTATCACAGTCATACCATAAAGAAGAAAATAAGAACCAGCGGCAATTCTACTAACAAACCATACGGTTAACAATTTAGTAGATACCTAGGTAGGTGGTTTTAGCACATGGAGCTGTAAGAAGGGAATCAAGGTGAAAGTAGGTAGTTTGCATTCCCCAGGAATGAAGGAAAAATAAGATAATTTGACCTTTGCTTCAAAATCCTTTTTTTTTTTTTGAGACAGGGTCTCACTGGGTTGCCCAGGCTGGAGTATATATACATGGCTCTCTGCAGCCTCAACTTCTTGATCTCAAGCAAGCCTCTCCACTTGGCCTCCAGAGTAGCTGGGACTACAGGCACACGCCATCACACCTGGCTAATTTTGTAACTTGTAGAGACAAGGTCTTGCCATGTTGGCCAGGGTGGCCTCAAACTCCTGGGCTCAAGTGATCCTCCTGCTTATTTTTCCTCACACAGTGCTGGAATTACAGGCATGAGCCACTTCGCCTGGCCAACATCCTTTTTTCTATTGAATTATAAGGCTGACTTTAGGATATTTAAGTTTAATGGAATCATCATCATCATTTAAATATTTACTATGTACCACAGTTAAGCATTTTACAAGAATGTCATAGGTAACTTTCAATACAACTACCAAGACAGGCGCCATTAATAGTTGCAACTGACAGATGAGGAGCTTGAGTCTCTCAAGAGTTATGTAAGCTGCCCAAGACCACACAGCTACTAATTTTTACTTGTAAGTGCAAGAAAAACTTCCATACTCAAGAACGTCTGGCCTTACCACTTCCTTTCCCATGTGTCTGTCTTTGAACACCTGGTGTGGCCAGGTGAGGAGCATCAAGTTGCCATTTCCACTCATCTTTCATCAAACATACACTGAGAGGTGAAGAAGGGCTGGTTCACTGGGCCACAGGAGATAGTTGGCCCATAGTTTCTATGGTAAGAACCTCTCTAAGTATTCATCCCCATGTGTGTCAGCCATGTCTGGGAAGTATCTGCAGGCCATGTTTCTCACAGTGTGCTCCACCATCCTGCAGCATCGACATCACCTGAGAAGTTGGGAGAAGTGCAGAATCTCAGGCCATACCCCAGACCAACCGAATAGTTCCTGAGATGATTTGAATATAATAGTTCCAATATCTGAAAAGCTGGTCTGAATACAAGGATTCCACATTCCAATAATTCTCAAACTTGAGCATGTATCAAAATCACTTGAAAGACTTCTGAAAATAGATCACCGAGTCTCCCTTTCCCTGTAGGGTTTTGGATTCTGTGTCTGGAGTGGTGCCCAATTGTTTGCATTTCTAACAAGTTCCCAGGTGGCACGGGGACCACAGTTTGTGAACCATTGTTATAGTCAAATAAATGAAGAAACTCCTAAAAGCTAAACTAAATTAAGCTAGGTGATTTCCTATCAGGTCTTCTCAGAACTTAAATATGCAAATACCCTGTTTCTGAAATCTTTGGCCCATTGAAACAATTTTTTACCAAAATATCACTATAGATTAGTCTTCCGCAAAATGAACCTAGGGGACCATAGGTCTGCAAACAATAGAGTCTGGCAATCTTGACTTAAAAAAAAAACGCTGAATGTAATAAAATGACCTTTTTGGTTGGGGGAGAGAGAGTCCTGGTTTTGGTGTCAGGTCAACACAGCTGTTGTGTCTTTTAGCAAATGAATAGCACATTTCTCCAAGGGATTTGTACAGATTGAAAATAAATTCTAAATTATTGAGATTCACATAACATAGACCCAGAATGAAAAAGGGACAAAAAATATATCTGCAATGACATTTGAATTGCTGTTTCATCCCCCCTATTGAAATACAAGCCAAGAATAAAACATTGATTAAATAGAGAGCATTGACATTTTACTCCTGTGGTGCTGGATGCCAGCCTAGACAAAGAGCCGCTTAAATTCAAAAGACAAAGAATCCTTTTGTGAGGCAGTCAGTTCATCTGGGAGAAATATTAAGTGAAGTCTCTAAGGATAGAGTTCTCCAACATCTTTACCTACAACACTCATTGAGAGACAGTGGGTAAAATCACACTCAAAATATATGGGGAAGGAGGTTACAGGCATTTATTAAAGGATGGTTGGGATCCACATAAAACTCAACTTTTGTCTCCAATGAGGCCAATTTATAATAGGAAGTGAAAATCAAAATGGCCAATGAGAGATGAGCAAGAAAATACATTCTTCCAAGTAAAGAAAACATAAAGTGTCTCTTTTATCACATTATGGGTAGGAGATACAGCAGTGGATAAGATGGATATTTTCTCTACCCTCAAAGATCATACACTGGAATAAGGGGTACAGGTTCAAAACTAATAAAAGAATAAATCAAGTAAATGTTATATTTGAAGATAAATAAGGAGAGGAGATGGAGAATAACAGGGTTTGGGTAGATGCTTTTTAGGAAGTGTGCTCAGGAAAAGCTGCTCTGATTTATTTGAGCTGAAAAATAAAGACAGAAAAAGTGAGCCATGTAATGTTTGGGTAAAGAGAGTTCTAGAAATCCAAAATACTGTGTGAAAGGACTACATCCAGAAAGAAACGAGGATATTTACGGAACTGAAATGAGACTACATTTATTGAACATTTGCCTTGTACAAGTCATCATGCTGAGTCATTTGTGAGTGTGAGTGTGTGGTTGTGCGTGTGTCAGGATGGAGTGTAGGGGGTGTGCTGCTGTTCAAGGACTAGTTAGACGTGGCCTTCTGTTTTGGGCCTTTTTTTTCTTCTGTAATTCATTCATTCAGCCCCCAGATGCTACATGATGGTTTCCACCATGTTAATACAGAATAAATAAGCCATTTGGCTGTGTTCAGTTCTACATGTAGAGTCACGTATTGTGTTCTAACCATTGCTCTTGCTAAAGGTTTCTTTTCGATCTCCTGCCTGTGGTTAAGAGCTATTCCTTGACATTCAGGCTAAATTCAGTTTTGCACAAACAACTTTAACAAGTTGAAATTGCTCAACATCTTTAAATATTTAATGAGGCTTGTCACTCTCTTCATTGTGGTGCTACAATGAGAGATGAAAGAGGCTTTGGACCAAAATTGGGGCATGATGGCCCAAATCAATTCTCCTTATATATATTATTGTAAAAGAGTGTCAGATGAATGGATACTTTAGGTAGATTTTAAATATAAAGACATAATTTAAGTATTTATTATGGTACAGGTAAAGATTTTTTATTTTTTATTTTTTGAGACAGAGTCTCACTCTGTCACTGAGGCTAGAGTACAGTGACACAATCATAGCTCACTGCAGCTTCAACCTCCCCAGACTTATGTGATCCTTTCACCTCAGCCTCCCGAGTAGCTGAGACTACAGGTGCATGCGACCACACCCAGCTAATTTTTTTGTATTTTTTGTAGAGACAGAGTTTTACTATATTGCCTAGGCTGGTCTCAAACTGCTGGGCTCATGCGATCCTCCCACCCTGGCCTCCCAAAATGCTGGGATTACAGGCATATGAGCCATTGCACCCAACCAGGTAAAGACTTCTTAAGCCAATACTTACGAAATGAGTATGCAGGGGCTACAAATATATGTAGAAATGATTTAGGCAAAGAATATTTTAGAAAGTGAGTATGCAGATTATTTTTACATTATTATATTATTCTAACTAAAATGAAAATAAAACACATGCAAAGAGACCCCAAAAGCTTGGGGTTAATTATCAAATCCTTTTCCTCCGTCACACAGAGCAGGGCATTTCTTCCTGGAAGACAAAAAGGACCGGCAAATGAATTTAAGGAAAGCGAGACAGCTTGCTTTCTCAAGCTCACACTGGTAGAAAGAATGCATTTATCTTTTCCTCTGTGATTTCTAATATTTTAAATCTGAGCATTTGCCTTCTAAGAAGTTCTAATCCCTGATACAGAAACTTTCGCACTGTCATAGCAGAGCAGAGGCCACGTGATGCTTCATCACTCCAAAGTCCCTGATCCTATATTTGCTTTGTGCTTTTAAGTGTCATCAAGTTAATCAAGGCTGGCTGAAATTATCTGAAGACCAGGCAAAAATCTGCTTTTCTTTTCTTTTCTGCAATATGGCCTGATTTTGTAATCATACCCACGTGAATCTGGCCTGTGCTGTTAGAAAAATTATCTCATTAAAAACAAATCTTAATAGGCCTAATCTGGAGCCTGCTTTTGTCTGTAACTTGATCAAGAGAGTAATGAGTGTGAACCATGCTAAACAGAGGGAGACTAAAAGGAAGTCAGAAACATTCAACAGCGCAGATTACAGTCATATCAGCATGCTTTTGGTATGCAAATAAAGCACACTGGGCAACAAAATAAAATATAAACGGCTTGCTTCTATTTCAGTTCTTGACACTCTTAGGGCATGTGGGAAAACCTAAGTCTCAATGAAAGGATTCAGTTTGAGAAACATATAATTGCTCTTTTTGGGGCCTCTCTTTAATTTCCTTAGTTGCAAAATGAGGATAATAATGTCTATAATTACCATAATAGGATTGTTATAAGGATTAAGTTAGTAGATGTAAAGCATTTAGAACAGTGTCTGGGTTTCTAGTCCAGCACATAGTTAATGATAGCACGTACCATAAGGTCTAGCCGTTGTTATTGTTTTTGTTATGATTTTTGGCTCCCCTCCTCCTGCCACACCGCATTCTATGTGAGCAGGAACACCAGGAGTAGACTCACAGAATTTCAGAACTTTTGAGTATTGCTTCCAGAAATGTGTTCCATGAACATCCACTGTTATTTAAGATATTTGTTGTATGAAAAAGGATTTCTCTGATCAGTAACTTTTGGGAAATGCTAGGTTTAATAAAATCAAAACCGTTTTTACCATAGGGTCTTTTAGAGGGCAAGCGTTCAGGAAAAGAATTATTTTTTCTTTGTACATCACCAGGCTCTTGGCCAAGACCCCTATGACAAAAGACAGATTAACAAAAGAAAAGCAAATGTATTTAATGTCATGTATTTAACATAAACACATTTATATTTTTATTACTATAAATACAGATTTATTCAATATAAATTTTATGTGACACAGGTGCCTTCAGAAATGAAGATGCAAAGACAACAGGGGAAAACCATGTATGTTTATGGACAGTCATGCCAAAGTATGATTGGAAGACAAAAAGGTATGGTCTGATGGTAATAAATGGGGTGGGGGGTTCTCGGCAAGGCCTGTTTGTTTGGATTTCTTTTTGGCATCCATGTGACTTCCCTTTCCACTGGGTATAGGGCAGGACACTGTCACAGAGCCTTTAGTGGAGAAGGGAGGAAGAGGGCCAGAGAGTAACCTCCCTTGGTTTTATGGCCTGCTTCACGGAATAAAAGCATCAGGAATTCAAGTTTATGGCCTGCTTGGGAGGGGAAGAACTTGTAGAGAAGGTCAGAGAGAACATCCTGCTTCTGCGGCTTTTTTCCCGTTTTCTTCAGCTTAAACTTCTTGTGTGCTAAGGTACCACCTTTTGGGGTATTATGCTCTGAGCCCTGTCAGGATCCTTTAATATGCAGGCAATATGAATCTCACAGAGGGTGATATCCTATTCAGTCTTTCCTAAATTTATTTGACCACAGAGCGCGTTTGTTCTAGAATGTCTTGTAACCCTTCAAGGAACATTAGTTCTTGAAGAAAATTATGGATGAGGACTCAATGATGCCCAAAAAGGAGAATGACTTCTAGGCTCTTAGCTAGTTGTGGGCAGAGTCCTGACTTAAGCTTGAGTCTCCTGCTTCCTATCCAGGATGCTTTGCACAAAGTACACAGCTTGCTCTGTCCTGGATTTCTGCAAGAAAGGATCTTGGGTGAAATGAGAAGTAAAGCCTGCAGGTTAAAAACATGGTCCCTGAAGACACATGGGACTTGGGTGTAAGTGCCCACTTCCCACTGTATGATCTCATGCAAGTTATTTCACTTTCTGGGATCTCCTTTTCTCCCCTTTGTGAAAGAATATGATGATTACACTTGGCGTGTGAAGTTTTTGACAACTTATAAGAGAAAATACCTGTAAAGCACATACATTAATTATAAGCAATTTATTATTGTTCCTGGCACATAGCGAGTGCTCAAAATATGTTGCCAATTATTGGTCAGTAGTGCTTTAAAAGTGAAGATCCCATGATAGGGACAGAGATCGGATGACAACTGCTTGTTTCCTGAGAACTTCCTTCGAAGGTTTGTCAGCGGAGGCTGCTCTAGAATGCTCTAAGAGAAAAGGAAGCTCTCTATATTATTGAACCAGCCCTCAAACAAATCACCCTTTTATATTAGTGTCATCGAGAAAAAAAGACTGCTAATGATTACTGGTCAGGGTAGAAGATTTTGGCCCAGGCTTGAAGCCTTGAGGTCTTTGGATTCTACTCCAGAAATTTCCAAGACAGGAAGAATCAGAAGAACCTCTGAACCAATACTTCTCACTCAGGCTGGGAGTGCTATAGTGGGCCAGGGATCCAGGGCCAATCTGTCTACTTTCTGAAACCAGTCCAAGACCAGGTCAGCATAGACACTGAGAGTCAGCTTTTGGAAACCTTTATAGTAATTTGCAGAGTAATTTTATGTCTGTTGGATCCAAATGATGATTTTTAAAATGGGGTTCTATTTGTATTACCTTCACATTATTTCCCTTTTCTAGTAATTTATTTTTCTTGTATTTTACAAAAGCATCAGTTCAGGTCAGATTGAAAAACAAAATAAAACTTGTCCTGTATTTCAGAGAGTTTGAG
Source organism: Nomascus leucogenys (assembly GCF_006542625.1). NCBI lineage: Eukaryota > Metazoa > Chordata > Mammalia > Primates > Hylobatidae > Nomascus > Nomascus leucogenys. The sequence goes on along the minus strand of NC_044401.1, from coordinate 75,646,467 downwards.
AATTGATCTAGAAAAACGGTTCTCAAAACTATGTCCTGGGCCAGCAGTATGAGCATCACCCGGGAACTGGTTAGAAATGCAATTCTCACCCCTACCAAGATCTTCTGCATTAGAAATTCTGAGCTAGGTCCCAGCAGTCTGTATTTTAACACTTTTCAGGTGATTCTTAGGCATACTAAAGTTTTAGTTGTACTGGGACCATCCCCAGGACAAGTGTACCTTCTTCCAAATTTATTAGAACAAGAACAGGTATTATATCCCAAGCTTTGTTGTGCAAAGATAATTTAACACCATTTCTCTAAAACCAAATTAAATTTACTTTGAACTACCATCTATTCAGGTTGATAGTAATTTCAATCTCATTTATTAACAGAATTAGGTTCAATTACAAGTGATGAAGACCCAAAATAATAGTGGTCTAATCAATAAGCAGACTTTTGAAAAAAGAAAAAAAAAACACGCGGCAAGTGTTCTCTTGAGGCAAATCCTGTTTTCTGCCATACAACTCAAACCCTATGAGGGAAGAGAACACAGAGGCCTGCCTACCTTCTTTAACAGTAGGAAAACCCAAGGAGGACCCAAAGCAAGTTTCCAAAGTACCATCCTGCTCCATCAACAATGATATTTCATCATTCCCTATGATAATCCTGAGGCCAAATCAATACCTAGAAGGTTTGAAGAGGTCCGCTCTGAATAGCTTGGAGTTTACACATTAGATAGGTTTATTTTCTCCTTCTCTCCTTTAACCATTGTCTACTGAAGTCTTTAAGACTTCCTTCATGGGTTTTGGGAACACAAAAGATTTCCTTCTTATCTTCATTGGTCTGTCAAGGATTCTCTCTTCTGTAATAGATTTTTATTTTCTTGATACGTTTTCTTGTAACTGAAATCCTCAAGCTAAAAAAGGTGGATGGAAGCACATTTTGCAAATTCATTCTCATGTCTCTGGCATTGATTCAAATCTCTAATTGAAAAACTAGTTTCCAAGGGGCACTAATTAGGTCTCGAGATTGATGCTTTGTGCAAAGTTTAGTTTTTTTCTAGTCTGCCACATTATGTAGTTTCCTTTTTTCATCATCTCTAGTTCGTAGCTAAGGGATTTTATATTTCTATTGGTCTGGGCTATGGGCAACAATTTTTATGCAGTGATTTCTTTTATGTAAGCGAAAATGTTGGCACTTTAGAATAAATTTTGACACATTTCCAATATCTACCACTGTATCTAATGAATTATGTAGCATTTTTCTTAATATGCTTGACAGCCAATTATATATATGTTGTATATTCATTTGGTTGTCAAACCTTAAAAAGGAAATATTCAGAATACCAAATTAGATTTACTCCTGTTTATAGTCTCCAGTGTTGTATCTGTCCCATGATATGAATCTCCACCAAATTCCCAGAATACATAAACTTCTGAATTTAGATATACTTGAAGCTGATCTTTCTTCACCCTTATTTACTTTTTTAGGAAATACTTTTAGAAACAAAAACAGGAAAAGGTAGAACCTTATCAAATCAAATATTATGTCACATTAATTTTATAGTAATAATTTGTTATACAATATGGATATCAACCTCATTCTTTACTTCTCTTGCTTTCATATTCTAATATAGCCTTTCTATCACTTTTCTTGCTTAATTTTAAAGAAGAATAAAAGTACTTGCAATTCCATTTAAAAACATCCACTTTTGAATATTTTGGTTCATTTTGTCCTAACCTGAGAGAAACATATCTTTTTAGAAATACTGCCTTTTAAAATATATCCATATATATTTTATTTATATCCATGTGAATTCTTTTTTCCCATTTATAAAGTAACACATACTTGTTATCACAAATACAAACCAAAGTGTATAAAGAAAAAAGTTGGCTGTGTTTTGTTGCCACATCTTTGGATCTAATTGCCTAAAGATCAGGCAAATTGGCATGGCTTCTGTAACTAGAGGTTAGCTGTTAGTGAAACTAGTTTGCCAAATTACTTGCACAGTGTCACTCCACTAGAGCTCTGGGTCAGTTTGATAGACCATTTTGTGAATTTCAAGACAACATCTAAAATATATGTTGCTCTGCAACATCTTCTCCCAGTAAGTAGTGCCAAAACTTGCTCCTCTGGCTTTGATAAAGTGAATTGCAACAGGGAAGCTGAGTTAATTGAGGGTGAGATTTAAAGTTTTATATTTTAATGTTTTTCTGTTTAACAAGATGCAGTGGACACTGTGATAGTAGTGAAATATAATTTCCTTCAGCAGTCTCTTTGAATGACTCAAACCCTGATGTATTTGCTCTTGCCTCCTGAGTGGAGAAAGAATGATGGATTCAGAATAGATAGGGGCCATGACTGCAGAAGATTTTTATTTCTGATTAGACCCTGACAGCCACCTAGCTTGTTTTAGAAATTGAAGGAAAAGAATTTTTTTTTTGTTTTAAAGATACAGTGAGAGGGAGGGTAAGAATAGCTATATTACTTATGTTTAGCCCCCAAAAGGCGAATATATCACACACTTGATTTCACCCCTCTTCTGCCCTTGAGAGACACTGCTAATCAATCAGGTCACATTTCCCACTGAGCTTAAACATAGCCTCAGGGTTTTTCTTGGTACAGCCCTCTGGGCAGCTGCTACCAATTTATCTGGGTTGGCTTATGAGATTGATTTACAGAGTGCATTATTTATTCATTTATTCAACATTTATTGAACATCTAAACTGTGCCAGGCATGTTAAAGGCATTCAGGAGCAAGACATGAAACTTAAATTCCAATGAAAATCAAATCTTTTTATTGCATTTTTTGGTCCTGCACATTTGCTTGGCACGGAGTAGGTGCTCTATATCTACATATCTATCTATATATCTAGCTATAGATATCTCACATTGCATTGAATTGGTACGTGAAGAGCATTCTGGCATCAGCTGACCCAGCTAAGAGGTGAAGAGTGGCTATGGTTCTCCCTCAAATAATAAGAACATTTTTTCCACCTCAGTTCACTTCCTGCTCAGGGTCTATCAAAAACAAATTAATCATCAAGATCAGTTCTCAACTCAGTAGGTTTTGAGGGGCAGGGGGAGATAGCCACAAGAAGAATCAGACACAGAATCTCATCTCATTCCTTAAATGTGACCTCTGAATGTCTTTTAGATTTGTTGATGGGATTCTCGCTGGAACACAATATCAGACTTCATCCTCAAAGGAAATAAATTAAGCTGCCCCACACGAGGACAAATGGTTGACATTGTGCTCTTGCTAACATCTTGTGTGCAGCTGTGAACAGCTGTGTTAGTGCCAGTTAAGCTGTGATAGCATCATTGGGGAGAGAGATAAAGGGCAATTCATTCACAAAGCGCTATTCAAAGGGTCTCACAGGTGTGCTCTAAGGATTGGTTTTCTGCTCTCTCTCTTCTATCTAAAATGTATACTGACTTAAGGTGATTGGGTAATATAATTCCGACAAAATTACAGGTCATCTCCCTCCAGGAATGGTGTTTTAGGAATCTATGCTGTGAAATTCATAAACAAATAGGAAATAGAAAAAAGCATTTCCCACTTGAAAAGAGGATTAGCATCTGACTCTGAAGTGAGTCTGACCATTTATTCATTCCCTTATGAATAAGCCCCAGTTTTCCCCTCCTCTGGTAGAGAGAAGCACAAAACGTGCCAAGAGAGTGGCTCTTTTAGTAAACAGCCTTAACACCCTTATTTGCAATTTTACTCCTCTCCCACCCCACCCCCTCCAGAAAAAAAGAGGCGACCAGCTGTTTGTCCACCGACCACAAATGGTCAGCTCTTTTAGTGAACAAGAACAGGGTCAGCGACTAACTACCAGTGAAGGGGACAAAATGAGATGAGAAAAGGGATGTCTTGTGAAAATAGATTGAAATGGCATTTGGACGTTTGTTTTAAACAGACTTCAGTTTGCCATATGAAGGGGAAATTGTGTGTATGGGATGCCCGCTTGAAAATCCGAGCAAGATAAAGCAGTAACATTTAAATGGGATAGAAATTCTAGGTCAATGTTCCCAAATGCTGGCCCTAACCCTGGGCCACATCCCCGCTACTGCTGAGTGAACTTGTTAACGCTATGGGTTCCCTGGTATCACTTTGTGTAGGAACACTGCAAGCAGTGCCTGAGCTTTTCCAACCGATTCCCCAGATAAGGTTAGAGTTTACATCTAGATTCGGGAATTACTGGTAGATCCCAGGCTAAACAAACAAAAATACAGCAGGTCAAATATCCAGAGGAGAAAACTGCAGACAGAACATGAAAAATGAGATGGAAGGCCTGCCCCTCTGTCTAGGGCCAAACCAATAGATACAATTTTATAATCAATAAAGGGTAATTAATTGAAGACTTCTTATATATCCAACACTGATCCAAATGCTCTCTATTCCTTCAAGCTTTTAATCTTTGAAGCATAAGAAACTTTATGAGTGAAGCTTCCTTCACATGGGACACACACACAGTTTAAAGCAGATGGAAGATCACACAGCTGGTAGGTAGCAGAGCCAAGCTTCGAACCCAGGCAGTATGGATCCACAGCCTGTGCTCTCAACCTCTGCCTCTACCTCATCCTGTCTTTCCTGTGCAAATGGAAGGCCCTTGGAAAGTAATATTATTAACAAATCAGTGCCTTGCCTCAGGGAGCTCACAGAAATTCTTAGTATAACGGAGCCAGTGCAGCGTGCAATGTGCAAAGAGAAACTCACAAGTCACTGCAGCATCACAGAGATGGCCTAACCCAGGCTGGGGAGTGGGCTCTCTGGAGGTGGTGATGCCACATCTGAGATCTTAAAGGATGAGTAAGAGTGAGTCAGAAAAAGATTGGCGGGTGGGAAGGGCGTTGTAGGAGGAGCAAAGATAAAATAGTTCCAGGCATCTCTAGGCTTCTCTCAGGAGAAGGGTGAATGGATACAAGGTGGTAAGAATAACAATCTACTCAATTATTGACAGTAATTATTAGTGATTACGGTATAATTGGGACTACTCTTAATAATTATCACAATTGTTTGTAATATTGAGTGAATAGTGATTGTAGTGTTCCACAGCCTATTGCTGAGTAATAAATTATTCCAAAACCTAGTGGCATAAAACAATTTTTCATTATACACTTGGAATTTATGGATAAGAAATTCTGACTATAAAGGTTGGGTGGATTGAGTCTGCTTCTCAGTGTCTGACGCCTCAGCTGGTGTTAACTTGACAAGCTGGGGCAATGAATAATTGGCGTTAGAGTGCTTACTTCCAAGCAGCATGGCCTGTCATCCTGGTGGCAATGATTGGAAGACTGGACTAAGACGGGACTCTTGACCAGAGGTCCTCCATGTGCCTTCCTCAGCATGGTGGCACTGGGGAAGTGGAACTTCTTCTGAGGTAGATCAGTGCTTCTAGCAGGCAAGGTGGAGGCTGATGTCTTTTTGACCTAGCTTTGGAAGACAAAGTGTCATCTCCACCACAGGCTGTTGTTACAGCACTCATAAGAACTTCCAGATTCAAGGGGAGGAGACATAGCTCCAATTTTCAACGAGAAGAACACCAAAGAGTCTGGAGCCAAGTTTTAAAATTATCACATATGATTAGCGTGTATGGAGTGCTTCCTATGTGCTGGGCACTGTGCTAGATGCTTAACTAGAGATACCCACTGAAAGCTCATCGCAACAGTAGGAAATATGTGCTATGATCACCCTAGGTCACAGATGAGGGATCACAGGGATGGGGGTATGTGTAACTTATCCAAAGTCCCCAGTAAGTGCCCAACTTTGGAATTCAACCCAGATCTGTAGGCTTAAAAGCTTAAGCGTAACCTGTATTACTGGGTATTCTTTGTAACTCAGCCCCAACTCCTGACCCAATGTGTATAGTAGGCTCATTGTGAGTGTTTGTGAAAAGAAAGAAATTCTTAGCAACTATCTATCTAGGGGGACCCAAATAGGGACTTTGGTGGGAGGCAATATAATGCTTGGCAACTCCCACATTCTCTTTTGCTCTTGGCAGACATGAAATCCTTAGGAACCAAGGGCTGTGCGGACTTTGGGCTTGATCTTTACACATCTCATATAATTGCTCAAATAATTCTTTCTATGGTGGCCTCATCCCCAGAGACCTTGTGCCAGGATCCTGGAATTAGGGACAACTACAATTTGGTAAATACTTCTGAGTCAAAGTTCTCTGAGATTCAGGAAAAATGAACACAAGTTGGGAGCACTGTTTTCCAGGAATATGGAAAGATATATTAATATTTTCGTTGCTTTGTATGGCTTATTCCAATCAGAAGAGTCATCAGTGGCATTTAAACCCAAATTAATTTTGTTTTCATTTATCCTCTCATCCAACATTTATTTGTTCACTCATCTTAGTGTGCTCCAGGCACTGTGCTGAATTATGAAGACACCATGGTGAATAAAACAGACACAGTCTCCTCCCTCACAGAGCTTATACTCCAGTAAGTGAGACAGAGAGAAACTAAGTGGATAACTCTACAAATATATAATTGCTAATTCTCGACAGTCCTATGAAGGAAACTAATAAGGAGATAAAAAAACAAAACGGCAGAGGGTGAGGTTGGAAGTCTCTAGAGGGGTGACAGTTAAGCTTAAACTCAAAGGAAGAGAAGAAAAGAAAGGCTGTGACTCTATTTATTTTTATTCTTATCTCTTCCTTGGTCCCAACCTTTTTCTGAGTTCAAATCCTGTGTTCCAAAGGAAAATATACTCAAAGAGCATTGGAACATTGATGCCAGAAGAATCTAACTGGTCCTTATTCCCATATCAAGTTTGTCTGCCAAGACAAATGTAAGTCTTGAGATGTAAGGATTGACCTTATTCCCCAGCAGCAGAGATCTGAGTCCACCCCCAACTGCCAACCTCAAAGTGCTCAGTCGTTGTGACGCACACCAAGATCCTTTCGTCCTCGTGCAAAGAGTGTTGATGGGCCATTCTGCCTGTCTTCCAGAGACACCTTCAAACTGCAGAAGTGGGCTAGGCCTTCAGGCTAGAAGCCACAGAAAGGTGGACTTCCAGGCCTGGCACACTGGCTCACGCCTGTAATCCCAGCACTTTGGGAGACTGAGGCAGGCAGATCACAAGGTCAGGAAATCGAGACCATCCTGGCCAACATAGTGAAACCCCGTCTCTACTAAAATACAAAAAATTAGCTGGGCATGGTGGCACACAACTGTAGCCACAGTTACTCAGGAGGCTGAGGCAGGGGAATTGCTTGAACCTGGGAGGCAGAGGTTACAGTGAGCTGAGATTGCGCCACTGTACTCCAGCCTGGTGACAGAGCGAGACTCCATCTCAAAAAAAAAAAAAAAAGTGGTCTTCCAAAAGGCTCACACAAATGTTGCTTTTTAAAATCAAGCCATGTTTATATTTACCAAGGTATCGACATTTAAGTAAACCTGGCCTTGGTGGGATGGGGGGCAAGCTAATAATTACCCCTTTATTTATTTGTTAAAGTTTAGATACTCATTGATCTAGTGAAGAAGGTCTCTAGTATTTGAGCTCCTGACAACTGTGGCAGTTGCAGGAGGTGACACAGGGGGACTCAGCAGAACTGGAGACCTTGGGTTGGTGGATTTTAATAGTCTGTGGAATATCAAAACATGCAGTTATTATTTGAGACCATTCTTTGGAAATTGTTTAATTCATGTGTGTATGTACATAGAATATAAATCTGTAACAGCATAATTAGTATGCATACATGGACTTATTTAAATTTTAAAATAGCAGCTAATAACTCATAGCATACCTACTAATCTTAGTTCTTAGAACAACCTAATAAAATTGTTATGATTATAAGATTGTATAGGTGAGGAAGTAATAATATATCAAGTAAGACTTTTATTGTCCACCAGAATACCCACTGGATATATGGGGCTATTTCAATTTGAGTTATTTAAAATTAAATAAATTTATAGTTCTTCAGTCACATTGGCCACATTTCAAGTGTCTAGTAGAACACTTCCATCATCACATAAAGTTCTGGTAGACAGTGCTCTGTCTACCAGAACTCTAGTTTCTCAGCTCTGGCACTAGACACTTTCGGCTGGCTGATTGTTTGCTACAGGGACTTATCCTGTGCATTCCCTGTAGGGTGTTTAGCAGCCACTACTCATAGTCATCAGCAGCAACTTCCTCCACTTGTGGCAACCAAAAATGTCTCCAGACAGTGCCAAGTGTCCCCTAGAAAGAGGGAGCAAAATCATCCCTGGCTGAGAACCAATGTTCTAGATTCAGCCTAAGGGTTATGAGCTGAGTGGGAACTACTCCAGGAAGGTGCTTTAAATACTTTGAGTTTAACTTTTCCCATTGGTAAAAGAAGCTTAAAAAAATAGAATATATTTTCATGAAATTTTGTGAGGGTTAAATACTGTAGGTTAAGAATTTAGTAGATAATAAAAGTGGATTAAAGGAATTTTTGGACTCCAGTGTCCTTACTCTGCCCTTAAACCGATGTCTAGATTAGCTGATGTGGCAACTGGAAGCCTGGAAATCAAGATTTCTGCTTGCTCTTCTACTACCCTATCCATGAACTTGGGTTTCCATTTTTAGATAGCTCCAGGTCTGGAGACAATGACAAATCTGACTTTTTAAGACAACAAACCCTGGAGACTTAGAAACTCTTTAGAAACAAACAAGACTCTAACTTCATACAGAAAATCATCGTTCTGCTTCATTGCCCAGGTTCTGTTGGAGTGGTCTTGAGAGTGTACGCAACGATGAGGCAAGCGATTAATAAGGGAGGATTTTAAATGTCTCTATAAAAATAGGATCAAAAACTTAGATCAATTATAATGAAAATAATTAAAACACATTAATTTGGACAACTGTCAGTAAACTATTGGACATTTCTATCTCAACTGTCTAAATAGGCATTTGGCCCTATTACATTCAGACTACTAGTTAGTAAGCTAGAAAGGTAAGTAAATTAGTAGTTTTAAAGTTGGTACCTATCCTTGCTTTAAAAAAAAAAACAAAAACAAATATAGTGGTCTGTTGGGCTTACAAGGGAAACCATAACCAACTTATTCTTGTCCTTGATATTTTCCTTGGTTTGTAGGATTGAGTTGAATGTAACTTTCTGAGTATAAAATTATCAGTAGATTGGACTATGTGAACTAATCTTTGACCTTTTTTTTAACCTATTATAAAGGAAATTCCGTAAGATTTAAAACTAATGCATTGAGCAGAAGAGTAAAATAGTTCATTTCTTCAATTTCTGTTTCAATGATTGATACCTGAGAAGTCACCTGTCTATTAGAAACAGAGTTCAAGTTCACCATTTACATAATAACCTGGTCATTCACCATGCATTTACAATGTATCAGGCCCCAGGTAAAGAATTAAGTATTACATCATTCGTCTCATCTAAACTTCATACCAGTATGAAGGGGGAATCATTTGCTTTCATTTTGAAGATGCGAAAAAGGCTGAGAGTTTGGATAACCTGCCAATAAGGGGTGTAGCCAAGTTTCAGACTCAGGTCTGCAAAATGTCAAAGGTTTTGGTCACCTGCCCAGATGTAGGTGAGCTGTAGATCAGTGGTGAAGAAGATATTTCTTCTGAGATGTAAATCCACACGTAGCTCTCCTCCACACCAGTATCTCTACTTGCTGCATCTGAACAGGGGACATAGTGTTATCTGTGTCCTTTGGCCTTGTTGATTCATTAAACCAGATTATGAATGAGTCATTCTTCACACCCTTGCTACACAATACATATATTTTTAATATGACGAGTCAGCCAGTATCTCTGGATATTTTCTAGTTTACTTGTTCATCAGAGAAAAATTCTGAGTAGCCATTTAAAAAAAGGAAACAGGTTCTATGCAAATCAATCAAACCAGTCCAACACCAGCAGCCCCTCAAAAAGAAAAATATTCAAAATGGTCTCAGAGAAAGAACTCACTAATTTAGAGTTATTGAAGGGAGAGAGAATTCTGAATAAATTATTTTAATTAAAATAGGAGTTAAAAAAAGAAAGTCATTATCTTTGTGACACTCGATGAATGAATGAATCAATCAAACTGGGGTACGTAAGTATAAAATGATATCAACTGGGCAAAAATAGAACCATGTGGAGAACTCACTTGGCCTAGTTTGATGAACAGATGAGGAATTTTTGAATATAGTTTTTCATTTACTTACAGGTCAAGGGGCTACTATAGTTTCAGGGGAAAAAACTGTTCCTATAACCTGGTGGACATTACCCTTGCAATCTTTTTATGCTGTGCTTTTCTTAACTAACTCTTTAAGATGCAAAGGTAATGAACTCCCCAGACTCCCCCAAATAATAAGAAATGTTGAATTGTTGGGAGTGGAATTCATGAAGCCTTCTTATATAGTCAAATGTTTACGGCAGCACAATTCACAATTGCAAAAATATGGAACTAGCCTAACTGCCCATCAACTAATGAGTGGATAAAGAAAATGTGGACGTATGTGGACATATATAGACATACATGTCATATGTACATATACATTATGGAATACTACTCAGCCACAAACAGGAATGAAATAATTGCATTTGCAGCAACGTGGATGGAACTAGAGACCATTATTCTTTTTTTTTTTTTTTTTTTGAGATGGAGTCTCTCTCCGTCACACAAGCTGGAGTGCAGTGGTGCAATCTCAGCTCACTGCAATCTTCACCTTGTGGGTTCAAGCAATTTGGAGAGCATTATTCTAAGTGAAGTAACTCAGGAATGGAAACCCAAACATCACATGTTCACTTTTATAAGTGAGAGCTAACCTGTGAGGATGCATACACGTAAGAATGACATAATGGACTTAGGGTGAAGGGTGGGGGGGGTGGGGGATAAAAGACTATACATTGGGTGCAGTGTGCACTGTTTTGGTGATAGGTACACCAAAATCTCAGAAATCATCACTAAAGAACTTAGCCATGTAACCAAACACCACCTGTTCCCCAAAAACTATTGAAATAATAATAAAATAACTTTATAAAGGACAACCAAGTATGGTTACTTCTATTTGAACTAGTCACATTTTGTTCCACTAGATTTATCACTTTTCTCATACTAATAACATGGGAAACTAAGTTCTAATTTGATGTGCTGGTATTTATTTTTGCCTTGGTAAAGCATTTAGTCCTATCTCCAATGTCTGTCTAAAAGAGATAGACATCTAACTAATACAAAACAGGCAGACTAGCTTTATAAGTCCGTTCTCACATTGCTAATAAAGACATGCCTGAGACTAACTTATTTATAATTTATAAAGGAAATTTATAAAGGAAATTTTATAAAGGAATTTATAAAGGAAAGAGGTTTGACTCACAGCTCGGCATGGCTGGGGAGGCCTCAGGAAACTTACAATCATGGCAGAAAGGGAATCAAACACGTCGTTTTTCACATGGTAGCAGGAAGGGGAAGAACGAGTGCCCAGCGAAGGGAGAAGCCCCTCATAAAACCATCAGATCTCAAGAGAACTCACTATCATGAGAACAGGATGGGGGAAATGGCCCCCATGATTCAATTATCTCCACCTGGTCCCTCCCACAATACATGGGCATTATGGGAACTGCAATTCAAGATGAGATCTCGGTGGGGACACAGCCAAACCATATCACTAGCTAATGAATTATAAATAATCTTGGAGGAAAGAAAAAAAACACGGAAATTAATTTGAATGTGTTAGACATCTATTGCTGATAATGAAGTTTTTCAAATCTTAGGGGCTTAAAAGAACACACATAAACTATTTCAGACTTTATGTGGGTCAGGGATCTGAAAGGACTTAGTTTGGTGATTCTGGCTCAGGGTCTTCTCATGAGGCTGCAACCAAGGTATCAGCCAGAGAACAGTCATACAAGGCACGACACAGGCAGAAGAAGCTGCTTCAAAGCTCATTCATAGGCCTGTTGGTCTGAAGCTTCAGTTAGACACCATGTGAGCATCCAGGGCACTATTCATAACACAGAAGCTTGCTTCCCCAAGAGTGTGTGATTGAAGAAACAGAGGGAGAGGGAGAAGGACAAGGATAATTCAATATGGATGCCACAGTCTTTTTATAACCTAATTTTGGAAGTGAATGAGTCTGTTCTGACATTGCTATAAAGAAATGCCTTATTTGCACCCAAGGAAAGAGGAATAGATTCATAATCTTATCTCCTTTTCCTTGCCCCAATTCAAGAATTCACATGTGGCACCTTCAAAACAGTTCAAGCACCACTAGAGAAGGGGTCATATGCTAAATGTAGGTGATAGTACAGAAAGAGACAATGTCATGGAAAAGGGGAGAACAGAGCCAACCAGTTCTTTGGGAGAAAGGAGCAGGCTAATTGGGAGCAATGGTCTTGTTCACAGTTGGGTCTCCAGAACTTTGTACACCCATCCATATATGACACGTGACAGCTGATAAAACAGTATTTGTTGGAATAAATGAATAAAAAAAAAAAGAAATGCCTGAGACTGGGTAATTTTTAAAGAAAAACTGTTTAATTGGCTTGTGATTATGAAGGAAGCACAGTTATACAGGAAGCATGGCTCAAGGAGATGTAGAGGCTTAATTGGCTCATGGTTCTGCAGGAAGCACAGTTGTACGGGAAGCATGGCTCAATGAGATTTTACCCATGGCAGAAGGCAAAGTGGGAGCAGGCATCTTCACATAGCCAGAGCAGGAGGAAGAAAGAGAGGTCAGAGATACTTACACACTCATAAAAACCAGATCTAATAAGAACTCACTGTCACCATGGCAGCACCAAGCTCATGTGCAAGGAGAAGGAAAGGATTAAAAAAGGTCATGAATGCCGAAAGGAAAAAAATCACTGAGGATATCTTAGAGGCTGCCTACCACCAATGAGTTTTTTTTTATATGCTGATAGCTACATGCTATAAATTAGCCAGAAGTAGTCATCTCTGCAAATCATGTCCTGGGGACACCAGAGGAAAATTAAAACAAAGAGTAAATGTTTCTAAACCATGTTTTGGTGCTTGGATTTTTCCCCGTGAATGTTCCCCCAAAGCCATTTAAGGAAAAAAGACTTTATTCACATATATGACAACCATTCACCCAGAGTTGGCCATCCAGAGGAGCAGAAATATGGTTCACTTCCATGGTATAACTTGAGAAGAGTCAGAGAACCTCTCCTTTCAGAGCATCTTCTAAAAGAAGGTCTGTGATGATCCTTGGGGTGTAAGACATTCTCAAGAGAAGAAACACCATCCCTAAGGGGCAAAAATTGGCTCATGGGGGCAAAAAGTCCTTACCGTTAGGGTGTGATGATGAAAAGAAGGTGGATAAAAACTGGTGTAGAACAAGCCAGTAAAGAGAGTTCTAAGGCAAGGGAAGGCTTTGAGGAGGGAAGGACTGGGAGTGAGATTCAGTTCTGGATGAAGAGGGAGAGACGGAATTTGGTAGAGTATAAATGGACTGTCCCAGACATGTGTTGGGCTGTAGTTTTCCTTCTCAATCTGATGCTACCTAATTTCCACCTTTTAGGGATTCCTCACAGTTTATGGCCCATGGAGAGTTCCTTTCCAGTTTTGTAGTGCACCTGTGTACAAACTCATTTAAAACATGTTTGCTGGCATTTCTGGAAGATTTGAGGTTGGTGGAAGAGGTTGTAGCTTGTGTTTAGTTTGCTATCTTGGAATGAAAAATGTTTATTACAGAGCCAGGGAAAATGGCTCTATTTTCTCCTATTCCTCCTTCCTCCCACTCCTTCTCAGTGGAGGTAGAATCTGCAATTTGCAGTGAGGAAGAAAAAAGGACTAGAAAATAGGCACGGGGTGTGTGGAATAGAGTTAAGGAAAGCGAAGTAGCAACGAAACTTGCACCATCAGCCACTCTATGAGAGTCTGGTCCTAACACTCATGGTGTATCTAGATTTGCATTTTCTCATTTTTTAAATGAAGGGTTTGTATAAAATGGTACTTACGGTTGACTCTAGCTTCAGCAATATATAATCCCATGAAATATCATACCTGTCTTCAAATATAGCTGTTAGAATTGTATGTCTTTGGGTTAGGGCTTTGATTCTCCTCTTGCAATTCAAATACTCAGCAGACTAGTAAAAGTTTAGCTGTCAACCTATAATTGTCACCTTTATGTGAACTGCGTATATTCACAACATACGGAGAAAAGACTACACGTCTGAGGACTCTTAATGGATTCAGTATAAGAGTCAAGGATCAAGTCCTTGTGGGCCCTGGTCTAGGACGTGGAAGACCCTGAAGACATTTAGCCCAAATCATCATTTTACCTAAAGTCAGCCTATTACATTGAATCTCATGAAATTCTCATTTTTGTAGACCAGAACTTGTTGAATTTGGCAATGTTACATAGTCAAAACTAGAGTTTAGCCAGTAGATCAATGTCCTTTAATGAGAAGCATTTTTTTTTATTAAATCACATTTTTATCTATTTTAGGACATTTATTAAATAATTGCCACTGATTATTTTTTACCGTCTTCTAAATGCAAAGTGTAACTGAATTAGAAAGTGACAACACAAGAATAGGTGTCTATTTATAATGAGTTAGTGTGAAAAACAGAAAGTTATTATTTTTCCATTTGAAAGAAGGGTTGTTCATTAATAAATACAGTCAGTCCGCTTGCAGTTTTAAGACTCTGCTTTCTCTTTCCACTTTTTCCTTGTACAGTTTGGAACAATTTCTAGTGGAAATGGCCCCAAAAATAAGAAACTCTAGCTTACTGATCATGCAGAAAGCCATGGAGGCAGGAGTAGAAAGAGCGATGGTGTATGGACTCTTCCGTTTCAGCCTAGTTTTACTAGGTCTACCCTGAGATTCTGTGGAAATCTATAGAAGATTCCATTTCTAAACTAGCAAATGAGTAAACTATACATGGAGGCTGAGGCTTAAAGGGAGGGAGAGAAGGAAAAAGAAGGAGAAGGAGAAGAATTAGGAGAATTAGAAGGAAATGGAGAATTAGAAGAAGTGAGAACATTCAAAGAACTTTAAGAAGAAGAGAAATTGGAAACAGAAGAAGAACTGGGGGAGAGAGAGGGAAAGAAGTGAAGAGAATTGTAGAGGGAAAACAAATGGAAGATGAGGAGGAGAATGAGAAGGAAGAGAGCACTCATGGTTTCTAATACATGATCACTAGCTTGGCCACTATAAGAAAAGAGAAAGGAAGTAAAGATTGTTTTTTTAATCATGACTTTATTCCCCATCTCCTTCCAAAGGAACTTATAATGACTAGGAAAGCAAAGGAGCAGGAACATTCTAGAACTGCTTTGAGAGAGAGTTTATAGCTTTAACTTCTTTTTCTTGTCCTTCTTCCAGTGCCATACAGTGGCCCAGACAACCTGAATTAGCAAATTGAGAGTAAAACAAACAAACAAACAAACAAAAGAGCAACAGGCATTCTCTGGAATCGCTTTCTCATCCTTTACAGCCTACCCTTTGGGTATTGCTGGGTTTCTGTGAATTTTGACCTTTCTGGTAATCAACATGAATAGGCCATATTCTGAAAACATATTGGAAATGTTGTTTGACATGTGGATTAGGCTGTGTTGACAAATAGTGTGGCCTGTCAGATATTCCACAAAACACTGCCACCTGCAGAAAATAAACTCCTCAGTGGCTGTGTCTCAGCTCCTGGCATACGTGGGACTGTCTCATATCACTTTCCATCACTTCTCATATGTATCAGAGGCCTTACATATCACTTTTCAAGTCGTTTCCTTATTTACACGTCACCGTGGTCAACAATTCCCAGGACAACATAATCAGCTATCTTAACCAAGCCAATAAACAAGTCCAGTAAATAAAGAATCCCTCTCTATATTCCCTCCTCAAGGTCTTTCTCCCAGAACTGTCTTCTCTTCACAAGCAAACTCTAAGGCTGAAGATATTATTTGTACACACTCTGGTTCATTGGCAGTATATATTTTCAATCTGCCAAAAATGTGAAAAGGAAGCACGCTGAATTTAGCTTCCCCCAGAATTGAATTCAACTGGATGTCAAACTTCTAGTAGGACTTGTAAAAGTTCCACTGTTGTTGGCATCTGCAGTGAGAGCAAAGAGACAGCTGTAAAAAGCATCTTCTCGCCAAAACGTGATTTGGGAAAGGTCATTTTATTACGTGATTTATTTATATTGTTTCTCCATGGTACACAACGTTCTGATGGGGATGCAGAGCATTCTGATGTGGACACTGAGCCTGGAAAAGGAGGAGAGGTGTTTAAAGAAATCCTCAAAGCCTGCAACTCAGAGGCACCATATGGGCCAAGGAGATGTTTGACGTATATTCTGAAGGCTGTTTTAAGCCTCCAACAGGCTGTGGCTTTTCTGTACCAATCAAATCAAAAAGGAAGTTCTATCATGATAAGATCGATCTCCTCCACTGTCCTCTGAGACTTCATCAGTAAGAAACATGATTAGAAGTAGGTCTTGCTACTATAGTCAGCAAAAACAATCAAGACATTCTTCCCCTTACACAAACGAAAAAAAAAGAAAAGTCAGCGCAATCAAATTTCTAATGGTTTATCTTCCTTACACGGTATGTTGTCATTTTAAAGACCTTACATTTTCTCTTCTGGATTTCTTTTCCCAAAGAGGCGTGTGTTAGTTACATTCTAAACAGACCTACAGTATTTAATAAGGAAAGTTGAATATCTTTTTAAATAAAGACAGATGGACACTTTTGTTTATCTTCACTTGGCTCTATCATTGTTTCCTAAACACACAGGTGGGATTTTTTTTTACTTTTCAATAATTTATTAAAAGAATTAAAAATATTTATTTAAAAAATGCACACACATACACACACATCACCATTTCTCTTATTCTTATTTTTTATTATACTTTAAGTTCTAGGGTACATGTGCACAACGTGCAGGTTTGTTACATATGTATACATGGGCCATGTTGGTGTGCTGCACCCGTTAACTTGTCATTTACATTAGGTATATCTCCTAATGCTGTCCCTCCCCGCGCCCCCAGCCCCATGACAGGCCCTGGTGTGTGATGTTCCCCACCCTGTGTCCAGGTGTTCTCATTGTTCAGTTCCCACCTGTGAGTGAGAACATGCAGTGTTTCGTTTTCTGTCCTTGTGATAGTTTGCTCGGAATGATGGTTTCTAGCTTCATCCATGTCCCTAAAAAGGACATGAACTCATCCTTTTTTATGGCTGCATAATATTCCATGGTGTAAATGTGCCATATTTTCTTAATCCAGTCTATCATTGATGGACATTTGGGTTGGTTCCAAGTCTTTGCTATTGTGAATAGTGCCACAATAAACATATCTGTGCATGTGTCTTTACAGCACCGTGATTTATAATCCTTTGGGTATATACCCAGTAATGGGATTGCTGGGTCAAATGGGATTTCTACTTCTAGATCCTTGAGGAATTGCCATACTGTCTTCCACAATGGTTGAACTAGTTTACAGTCATGGGTGGGATTTTTAATATCAAGTCTGTAATGGTGACGAGTAGGATTTACTGGATAAATACTTCTTTGACCATAAATTTTGTTTAACCTCTCCCTGATGTACAGTCCAAGCTAAACGTTGCTGGTTTTTGTTTTTTGTTTAACCAGTTTTCTGTTAGTTTACTGATAGTGTGTCTCAGACATGGAGGTCAAGTGATTGAATATAAGAACCAAATAGAGTTTTTATTCTTGCCATTAGATCATTGCCAGTGTTGAGACTTTGTTAAACCTCTTGTTTCACTTACTTGAAAGTACTTTATACAAAAAAAGCAAGAGGAGCCAAATCTGTTGAGAAAGTAGAGAATATGACTTGGCTTGTAATGGTTCCCCTCAACCCAAACAGTCACAGGCATCTCTCATTTTTGTTTCTACAAATGTTTATATAGGTAGCAACTAGCAGTATCCTCTTGCTCATAGTAAGTTATTTGATGGTGCAGGCTCTATCACCACATCTTCAAAAGTGGCTGACTAGGGAATGCACACGGTATGAATCGTATTCTCTGATAATGTCTGTGGGTAGGTTTAACTGATTTGCCTCTTAGATGATGAAGTCTGATGTCTCTGTGGAATTCCATTTGAGAGAGATTTAAAAATTAAACATCATGAATATTCAGCAGTGCTGCCTGGAAGTTCAGCTCCAAGTGACTTAATCACATTGTCTGCAGTTTTCCTTAAAGAAGCCATTGTATGAACTAGGAAGGCATTTGTTTTTCTAAATAGAAAAAATTAAAAGCTAAATATCAATACTGTGTGAAACAATCCCTTGACATGTTGAATTGTAATGTTCTTAAAAAAATTCACCCTACCAAGGCCACCTTTAGAAAACAAGATTTCTTAGTGGCATCTCTCTGCTTTCAGGAACACTGCATTAGAGTTTCCAAAGAATGCAGGGCCCATGCAGGTTTATTTGCATTAAGTCCATTTTGCTGGCTGGGCGCGGTGGCTTACGCCTGTAATCCCAGCACTTTGGGAGGCCTAGATGGGCAGATCACGAGGTCAGGAGATCGAGACCGTCCTGGCTAACACGGTGAAACCCCGTCTCTACTAAAAATACAAAAAAAATTACTCGGGCCTGGTGGCAGGTGCCTGTAGTCCCAGCTACTCGGGAGGCTGAGACAGGAGAATGGCTTGAACCTGGGAGGCGGAGCTTGCAGTGAGCTGAGATCGCACCAATGCACTCCAGCCTGGGCAAAAGAGTGAGACTCTGTCTCAAAACAAAAAAAAAAAAAAAAAGTCCATTTGCTGTTCTTTGCTCTTTGTCAGAAAAGAGAATCATAGGTCATAAAAAATCACATTCAAAATTAGGAAGACCATTCCAATAATTGGGATAAAAATAACAACGTAGGAGGGGCAAAGATATTAAGAAAAATTATCCCAAACTTGGATATAAAGCAAAAAGATTACTGTGAGCCCCTTCAAAGTGATATTACTAACTATTCTAATTAGCCCACCTAAACAGAGACAAAACAAACACCATAATAGACAATCTGAAAGGCTAGTGAAAAAAATATTTGGATTACTGAATATTTTCATACTTAATACAAGTAAGACAGAAAAATCTCAAAGGCTAGTGAAAAACTTATTTGGATTACTGAATATTCACATACTTTGTAAATATTAAGAGAGTAAGAGAGTCAAAACTGGGACCAGTTACTAGAAACTGTGAGTTGCCTGTTTCATTAGCCAGACCACCTTTAATTGAGTTCCTTGTGGTAATTCAATAACTAGGCCACATTGGATCAAGTCCAAAGCCAGGAGATCTTGTACCAATTTCTGTCCTATGGTAGATAGTGAGGCTTCCCACCTATAATCTCAGCCTAATATATCAATTAGTTAGAATACAATTAACTAAAGACATCGCTACCTAATAGTGAGGCTTCCCACCTATAATCTAAGCATAATATATTAATTAGAATGCAATTAACTAAAGATATCGCTAAACATGTAAAAGCAATAACACATTATGTGTATTTAGCATTTTAGAGTGTGGAAATAATTCCTCGCAAGTCTCAATACCCTAACTTTGGAAGGGAGGTACTATTACCCTCATTTTATAAATAAGGATGTAGATGCCTGGGGAGGTCAAAAATTACTTGGTATATAAAGTTCAAAGCTGGGAATGGAACTCAAGTCTTTTATGAGTTGTGAGCAAGGCTGTGTGGTCAAACACAGCTACAGTTTAGTTATGATTTCAACACTTACTGGTTGACTAACCTTGGTAAGTCACTTCACTTTTCTGAACTCAGTTTCTTCATCTTTAATAGAGGAAAAACACTATTACTAAGTCAGTGTTGATTTTTAAAAAGCATTAAAATAGATCATTCATTTAAAACACTTACCACATTGGCTCACAGTAAGCACTCAATAAATCTTAGCTGTATAGGAAAAGAAAATGAAATGACAGTACAAAGTTGATTTCAAAAGATTCCCTCAACATATTCAAGGGGAGATATTGAAACTACTTAATGTAGTTCAATGTCCAGTTCCCAAAAAGATAAATTATATTGAGAACGCAAGTGAAAATTAGTATGGTATATGATGTTACATAGAAACATACAGTTCATCATGTTTACTCCGATTAATAAGGCAGGAAGGTGAATGAACATATCAGAAAGCTTCTGAACAACAGCATTGGGGCAATAAACTTATTTCTAGTTAGTCTTCGGTTAGCCTGAAAATCAGTAGACATTTTGGTTTATATGTGTTACATATGTTTCTACAGTTTTTTTTTTTTAAGAACAGGGGCTTAAAAATAATTAAAAGAATGAAATTTTAAGATTATTTGAGAGCAACCAGGATTCCCTTTTCTGGAGCCTCTACTAGTAGTGATTCACAGTAACATTTACTTGACCTTCCAGTAAAGGCTTCAGTTTATTTAGGGAAATGAGAAAGACGGGAACATTAAAGAAATCATAGAGTCACAGAGGCTGCCAGGGCTGGCAAAGTGATTCCAAACTCAGCAGCCTTGTGCCTTAAGCCCTTTTCAAGAGACAAGCTCCTGGCAAATACAGGGCAGACCACCAAGCTATTTGCAGGCAAGTTTTACAGTGCAAAGCAAGCCAAACTTAACTGCTAGAACCGTGATGCTCAAGTGTCATTGAAAAGGGGGCACTGAAAGGAATCCTTAGGAGCTAGCAGTGATGGGCTTTTAATTTAGGGAAGGTAAGAATGCACTGATAGAGCTGGAAACACAATAGCAGTACATTTTCCTAAGATAAAATTCATCTATGTCACTTTCTGAGTAAGACACAACAGGGACCAGAAGAGGATTCTCAATTTTGTTTTCTTTTTAAATTATTTTTATTTTTTTGAGACAGGGTCTTGCTCTGTCACCCAAGCTGGAGTGTAGTGGTGCAATCACAGGCTCACTGCAGCCCCAACTTCCTGGGCTCAAGCCATTCTCTCACCTCAGTCTCCCGAGTAGCTGGGACCACAGGTGTGTGCCACCATGCCTGGCTAATTTTTTTGTTTGTTTTTCGTAGAGACAAGGTCTCACTATGTTGCCTAGCCTGATCTTGAACTTCTGGGCTCAAGTGATTTTCCTGCCTTGGCCTCTCAAAGTGCTGGGATTACGTTCGTAAGCCACCATGCTCAGCCTTTTTTATTTTTTAAAATATTTATCATTTTATAAATAGTTCCTCAAACAAATCAACAAAAATCCCTCTTGCATTGCCTTATTGTAAAGACAATGTATTTCCTTCCTTTTTTAAAAAAAAAAAAAGTTTACATGAGCCTATTTCCTTAAAAAAGATCTTTTTGGTAACTTCATTGATAAGCCATGAAAACCTAGTGACCTATTTATCCTGGAATCTCCTTACCAGAAGCCCTTCCCAGCCATTACTAATATTAATATTATTAAACGTCAACATTTCAGAACAGTTTATTCTGGGTTGTCTGCGATGGAGAAAGGGGATGAGAACCATTTTCAAGGGCTTTTCTCGTGACATTTGCTCCTCTGCTCATGGAGAGAACACGTCAGCTCCCTCCATCCACGGCTGCACATGCGTCCGCTCTGATTGCAGTGCCCAGGGAATGCGTCCTCAGCCCTCAGAGGGACCATCAGTGTTATCTAAGACCTGGCAAGGAGCCACCAGCGGGCAGCAGTGTGTAAACAGATTGGTTCCTTCCTGGTCCTCACAGCAAAGAAAAATAAGGATTGATGGAAGAAACTGTAGGAGAGCAAAACGTGTCAGGAAAAGGCCCCTAAACTTGGAAATCAGGCACAAAGACTACTGTGAGCCTTTCAGAGTGAAACTAACTATTCTAACAAGCCACATAAGGGTCATGTGACGCTCTCAGGCTGCGCTGTTCATTATGGTAGCCACTAGTCATTTGTGGCTCTTTAAACTTGAATTAAAATTAAATAAAATTAATTTAGTTCCTCAGTCAGTCTAGCCACATATCAAGGACTCAATGGCTACATGAAGCTGGTGGCTATCATATTAGGAAGCACAGCTAGAGAACATTTCCATCATTGCAGAAAGTTCTGTTGGACAGCTGCTGTAAGGGAAGGGAAGGTTCCCTTAAAATTGACTATAAATTACAGCTCAGACTCTGTAAAGTTAGATTTTAACTGGTAGAAGGCTGTTATTTGCAAATGACTTTTGTTCTCTAGAGATGCAAATCACTTTTATTCAGAAGGAAAGATGGCCCTACAGGTTACTCCTTTTTTCTTTTTTTGCCTTAAAGGAAATTAACCACTTTTGCATCTAAATTTGCAAACTCTTTCCAGGATTTTTAACTGACTAAATGTATATCAGTTTCTTATATCCTCCTTTAAACCAGCTTTGTCATCCTGCTGTGTCCTCTGTTCCCTGCTACTGAGTTAAAGAACTCCTTGACATGAGCTCACCATATATGTGAGAGGATCATGTTTCTAACTTTTTAAAAATTATACTCTGACAAAGGGATTGAACATATGCACCCAGTAGGAATTTGATTTAAATAGGTTCTAAATTTACTATTGGGCAAATTGTTCTCTTGGCAAAATTTATGTTAGTGCTTCTTGGTTTTTCCAACAACTCAGCAGTATGGCACAAAGATTGAGTCCAGACTTTGAAGAGGTGGGTCAAGGTCCACAGAGGCTACTGTCAGAATGATACACAAGAAAGTAGTAGAAACAAACTAAAAGAGAAAGAGTGGAGGGGGTGGAAACTTTTCTTTCTTTTTTTTTTTTTTTTGAGGTGGAGTTTCACTCTTGTTGACCAGGCTGGAGTGCAATGGTGTGATCTCAGCTCACTGCAACCTCCGCCTCTGGGTTCAAGCGATTCTCCTGCCTCAGCCTCCCAAGTAGCTGAGATTACAGGCATGCACCACCATGTCCAGCTAATTTTGTATTTTTACTAGAGATGGTGTTTCTCCATGTTGGTCAGGCTGGTCTGGAACTCCTGACCTCAGGTGATCTGCCCGCCTCGGCCTCCCAAAGTGCTGGGATTATAGGCGTGAGCCACCATGCCCTGCACCTTTGTCTATTTTGTATAATACTATATAGCTTCATTTTTTAAAGTAATGAGCCCACAGAAATACATAAAGTAAAAATAAAAGTTGCATATACAGAGAGGCAACCTAGTATTGTGACTAAGAAGATTTTGACATCACACATAACTCAATTAAAGTCAACACTCTACCACTCACTAGCTGTGGGATCTTGAGTAAGTTATCTGATTTCTTTGAACCTCAGTTTCCTCATCTACAAAATAAAAATCATAACAACTAGATTATAGAGCAATTGTGATGATGAAATTAGATAATGTCTGGCACACATTAAGGACTGGATCAATACTAGTGATCCGTGTTATCACTTCAGGGAGCCTAGAATTCCATAAAGTAATTCACTGAAAAGGCATCATCTAACGTCTCCCATCTGATCTTGAAAATTCATAAGAACTTTGCATTCTCCCCCATGCTTTATTTCATTTTAATTTGTACATAATTTCCTCCCAAATGCATCCAGTAAAGATGTGCCATATTTATACTGACTTTGCCTATAATTAAGCTCAGGGTATCATCAGAAGTACACATACCCTAGACAGGAAAGTATGGAGTCCGTGATAGATGTTAGGTTATGGGTTCAATTTTTCTGAAATGAAACTTATTTTAGTTGACTTTGAAGAATCAAGAACATCAAATAAGATACACAGAAACATATACATACCAGTACCAGTACCACCACCACTACCCAAACAATGACCAGACACTACCTAAAACTTACCAGAATTTGCCATTTTGAAAAATTATTGCTGGTAAAGGGAAAGAAGAAAGAAAAAGAATTTCAAGAGAAAGTGAAAGAGGCTAGGATGGGGGCAGAGGAGTTGTTTCCTCTGCCTTCTAGAATACATAATTTAAAGCAATTTGCCTGTTAGTATATAGAAGATCCCAGAGAAGGGAAGTTCATAAGCAAATGCCTCTCCAAAGAACCCAAAGTAGCCCTGAGATACTCTCCAGGAGAATCCCTCTCCCAGGCCCAGCTCCCAAGGGGCACATAACCAAGGTTCTGCTACTTTGCCTATGGTAGTGTGGAGATACCATTATGCATGCCTGTAGATTTCTCAAGAAGTTAGGATAGGAGGATAAACAAGCAAATAGTAAATCTTTTAGTCCCATGTACTTGTCACTGACTCCCATTACTCAGAAGGAAGTCCAAGCTCAACAGGTCTAACGAGTCCCACCTGGATTCCAGCATTCAAATGTCATAAGTGCTCTACCTTGTTCTCTCTGGACTCTGGCATTCAAATGATGTCATAAGTGCTCTCCATCTTTTCAGCAGACCCTCTTCCTGGCAGGGAATGCTTGCATTGGACACAGTTAGCTACCACACAGAAAGAGCTCACACTCTACTTATGTCTATGCAGCCATATCCATCCAGCACAGGACACTGATTGGTTCACTTTGAAACACACCCCTAACAATGAGCCAATCACCACAATCATGGGAATCAAATACTTTCATTGGCTAGTCTGGGTCACATGACCACCCCTGGGGCCAATAGTTGAAATCAAGCACATCTGAACCAGAGGAACTGACCGTGATTTCCACAGCATGAAGGAGGAATTATGCCCCTAAAAGGTGCTGGGCAGTCTTGGTTCAGAAGAGAATGAAAAACTATTATGTATGAATGTAGATAACAGCATTAGTCACAACAGCCAAAAGGTAAAACAACGCAAATGTCCATCAATTTATGAATAAACAAATTATGGCATATTTATACAATGGAATATTGTTCAACCATTAAAAGGAATGAAGTACTGAATCTATAACATGGGTGAATCTTGAAAACATTATGCTGTATGAAAGAAGCCAGTCACAAAAGGCTACGTATTCTTTGTCCACTTATATGAAATGTTAGACTAGGCTAATCCATAGAAACAGGAAATAGTGATTGTGAGGGACTGGGAAGAGAGGGAATGAAGAGTAATGGTTAATGGGTATGGAGTTGCCTTTTGGGATGATGAAAACTTTCTGGAATTCAACAGTGGTGACAGTTGCACAATTCGGTGAATATTCTAAAAACCACTAAACTTGTATTTAAAAGGGTAAATTTTATGGCATGCGATGAATTACATCTTATCTCAATAAAATAAAAATACCATTGCTCCAACACTAATGTCTTCGCCAGGTGAAGTGGTGGGGCTGAATAGTGCTGGCATTACTAGATGGAATGAGAGCTAATGGTAAATTCGTAGCAAGTATTAAGTGAAAGAATTTTTGCTAAAATAGTCCTCTTGTTCACATTTACCCATTCCCCTTAAAGGATCCTTTAGTATTACTTTTATTTTATTGGTCTCTATACTATATTACTCAAGAGTCCTTCCTTTGGACATAAACAGGTTTTGGCTGTCAGTGCCCTTTAAATGGCTTCTGCTCCCTATGGCCCATTATTTTAAGAAACTTGTTCAGCCTCTACTTCCTGAGATTCTTCCCATACATTGCTTAGCATACTGCGTGGGAACATGGCAGGCACTCAGTAACTGTTAAGTCCCAGTGCTATTATTACTGATCCAACTCTGGGGTCATCATAAAGAGGCCAATTCCTAGTGTTGCTTAGGCTTCTTGGAAAAAAGCCAGTTGAGTGTTCTTTTGGATCCAGGCAGTCAACAGGATGCGTCACTACCCGCTAAGTTGGTTGAAGTAGTAATTTGTTAGTGAATGGAGGTAAGGATGTGGCTTAGGAAACACACAGGAGGTAGTGGGGCACCCAGAGACTGACAAACCCAAGCAGTCATGAGCATCCCTTGGGCTGAAGATAGGGGAGGAAGTATTGTTTAGAATTTGAGGGAGGAAGGCAGAAATCCTCTGACTTGTCTCTCCCTCCCTCTCACTTTCTTGTCAGGGTTTTCTAGCTGAACTCAACTTGAACCTAGCTGGCCAAGGAGAGCCTGGGATGCAGTCTACAGGTGTCAGCCTCCCAGGGCAAGAGATAGGTGAACCATTACTCTAGGGAAAGAGAGAGAATAACTATGTTTTAAAAACCTGGAGTCAAATATATGGTTAATTGCCTATTCACTCCTGGTGGTTGAAATTCTCTTTATATAGGAGGCCTGTCATGGTTCTGAGTTCTGGCAACCTCCTTCCCTTCATTAGTAAATGCTGCCATTAAAACAACAACCTAAGCAAGTTGGAGAATAGGCAAAGGCCACTTGAGCTACTTAATTTCAAAGCTCCAGTTTTTTGAACAGCATTAAAGTCTGTTTCTCATAGAAGGCAAATTAGTTAATTTCAAATGTGGTCTGTGAATATCAACAGACCACCCAAATGTTTACATATTTTATACCGTCCTCCCAGTGGGTTTCAAAAAAATAATTTAAAACCCAGCTAGTTTGAGAGAAAAAGGGGGCACTCATGCATATAAATTGTCTGCATTAAGGGCCAGTTCCATATTAAAACAACATTAATTATTCATTTAGTGAAGGAGAAAAATTTACCTATCATAGAAAAACCCCTAGGGTGATATTGTTTTCCACAAACTGGCTTGTAAGCCCAATAACATCCCAGATGCCCCTCTTATTCAACCTCTTTCCCTGGAAATGAGAAAAGGCTATGGAAAGAAAAACAACTGAGCACTTTATTGCTACATCGTGTCTTAGAAGTTGATGTATTCAAGTGCTCTCAAACCCGGAGATCAGATCCAGAATTCCAGAGCTGAAGGACTGTGCATGGAAAAAAAATCCCTTGCCTCTGGCTCTTTAATAAAGTCAAAAGTTTGGGGAAAGTCAGCAGGGTCTGTTTCAGGGCTGAGATTTCAGGTCCTGGCAGAAAAGGACCCCCTGAGGAGGTGTCTAACACCTGGCTGAGTTTCCAAGTCCCCTCTTCCCCACTCCCCAGTGACTTTCTGGAAACAGAACAATCGTTGTCCAAACTCAACTCACAGTAGTCCACCAAGAGAAAAGTCTATTGTTCTGCCAACTGGAATGCTTTAGATTTTCAACAGCAGATTGAGGGCATGTCCTAGGGACCCGAGGAAGAAGCGTTTCCAAAGAATACATTTTTATTTGCTAGAAAACAACCACCTTGTTCATTGAATCATAACAAAGTCAGGGATCTGAATTTTTCTACCCTACTGAAAAAAAACTGCCTTTGCTGCTCCCTTCAAAATACTATGGAATCATAGCAGTGGTCTTAAAGAATGTTCATTGTTGTTCTGGTTTTGATGAACTGGAAAGTTTGATGTGTAGCTATTTTCAGAAATCTTGTGTGTAAACTTGACATTGCTAAGGGTGCAGGGTTGTTAAAATTTTGAGAATAGCAGCTATCTACCCGGAGTCACCAAAGAAGCCTTGGGGAGGTCCAACAACCTACAAAGACCCTTCCTGTCACTTGTTGGAATGGGCTGAAACTCAGCCTTTAGAGGTTATTTATTTGGATCTTTCAACTTT
Organism: Nomascus leucogenys; assembly: GCF_006542625.1. Lineage (NCBI taxonomy): Eukaryota > Metazoa > Chordata > Mammalia > Primates > Hylobatidae > Nomascus > Nomascus leucogenys. The sequence continues at coordinate 75,619,177 of NC_044401.1, read as the reverse complement.
ATTTTTTAAGAAACTCATATTCAAATGCAAACACCACCAAGGAAGCACACTTTTGGAACTGTTGGATCCTTGGCAGTTTGGGGAAAGGTGGTAGAGGGCAGTAGAGTGTTGACATAGCTTGAAAAGAGGATATTGAAAGACTGCTAAAAATACTTTTACCTACTTTATAATTTTTGTGAAGATTTATCACTGTAGCCCTAATTTCTTTCAAAAGAGAGAGGCTTAAGGTTAGAAGATCCCACTTACAGTTGTGTAGCCTTTGTCAAGTCTCTTGAAGTTCCTAAGCTTCAGTTTCACCATCAGTAAAACGGGGCAATAATACATTATTAATTTTGTGAGGATTACATGAGATAATTTATAGGAAGTTACTAACATGGCACATAGGACATGGTAGGTGTTCAGTAAATGTAATATGGTGATGATGATGATGATTCTATCTGCTCCCTACAAATAGATAAACAAGGAAGAACATTTAAATGTGTACAGAGAAGGGGAAAAATAAGGAAGAAGCAGATGGCTGGAACATTTCAATGGCAGCTGGCTCTCTGTTTCACTACTTCTGTCCCTTGCTGGGAATACGGAGGCTTAATAAAGGAACCCTCATTGCTTTCTGTACAGCTGATTGGATTTGGAGGAGAGAGGGAAACACAGGGGAAACCATAAATAGATGCAGCTGTCTGAGTCCTTAGGTCTGTCCTTGGGAGAATATTTATTTAGCTCCAAGGAAACAGTTTTATTTGGCAAAGTATGATTTTAAAATTTCTTGCATCTGAATGCTAACATTTCCTCTCTCCAACTAACTGCTTAGTAACTTTAATAATGTGGCCCTATAGATAGTCTTTTCTGTAGCTACTAGTCTATCTAAAATTTAACTTGCTTGATATGGGCCTATCTCAGACTACATTGCATCATGTAGTGATGAGACGGGATAGAAGTTGGGAAGATAGTGGAAAACAGAACAAAAATACTATTAATAGATTTGAGGTCAAATTGAGCATGTGGGTTTGATGATAATCCTAATTTTCTCATCAGCAGGGTTTGCAATGGAAGGAAACTTGCGTGGATAAGGCTTTAGTCCTCATAAAGAAAATTCAAAAGCCATTCCACCATTTTTAAGTAATGGAAATAATTTCACGAGCACAGAGCTGTGAAAATTTTAAAAAATATATTCTTAATTATTACTATTTTTCAATGTTTATCTAATGGCTTGATTTTTCTGGTGGCATGTTTAGCATCTTTAATGAGAAAACTTGTTTCATTAAGTCAGTAATGTATGTTTATGATGGATATGTGTGCGACCATCTAGGGAGAAAGGAAGGAAAGAGGAGAAACTGGTGTAGAACTGAGCTCTGAGGTTCACCAAACTGCCATCTCCATCTCTGCAGTTACCAATGGGGCACTAGGGTTCTCTAGATTTTCTGCCATTTTCATTTAGTCAATTTCTAGCTCTAGGAACACACCTATCTTTCAAGCTCAATGCAGCACTTTGTCAATTGGCCCCTAACGCAACACTCTGGGGCCACCATGTCTCAGAGATGGTCTGAAATGGGTTCTAGGACTTCAACTCTAAGGTGTGATACTGGGCCATGGGCTGCCTCATATCTGTCTACCTGTGAATGTTGTCTCAAGATCTACTTTACAGGTTCCTCTCCACCCAAATCTAAATGAAGGTATCCTTGGTTCCTCTTACTCTTATATTTTGCCAGATATGTTAGAAATCCTTTTAGGCTTATCTAGGATTCCAATGTACATGGATCTTCAGGGCTACCAATGGCCACACGCATATCTCCTGGGAATGGAAATTCCTATAAACACTCTGTATACAAACACTAGTAACTTTCTGGCCAACAACCCCACTTGGTTAGCTGCTATTAATGTTAGTGTTACTCTCCATCCTTCCTCCCAATTCTGGTAATAAGTACAAAACCAGGTAAAATATCTTCTTAGAAGAAGTTTGAGGTTACTTTTAGAAAGGGAGACTAATTTACTCCTATTGTCTCAGCATTATTTATTTTTAGCATTTGCATTTTTTTATACCTAATAGGTGTACATATTTGGGGGACACGTGATATTTTGTACATTGATGTAATGTGTAAAGATTGCATAGGGAAATTAGGATGTCTACCATATTTATCTTTTCTTTACCAGCATTATTAATATAACCCCTTTCATCCCTAAAATTGTTGCAGTTTCAATGATAAAGTATAAGACCACAATGTTTCAGTTTAGGTAAAGTTATGTTGCTAGAATAGCGACCCCTAAAAACAGTGGCTTAAATAATATGGATATTTATTTCTTATGTGGAGTCCTGAGATGAACTGCCATCCAATTTGGGAGGGGCTGTTTTCCACAGGATCCTCCAGAAGCCAAAGTTCCCTCCACACTGTTATTCCACTATCTGTTAAGCGGCTGGGTTTGTCTGCATATTTAAGTCTAGGTCATAGATTCAGTTACAGCTCACAGGAAGGGGGAGAGGAAGTATGAAGGAGACTATGTCTACAGGTTGAAGGCCCAGAATCCAAAACCACACATGTAATTTCTGCTCCCATTTCTACTGGCAAGAACCCAGTTACATAGCCATGCAGAGGGCCTTTTTCTAAGTTCCTTGCAAAGCAAAGCATGGGGCAAATGCTTTTATGCCGTTTTATTAGGGAATACCATGCCAAGAAGCAAAAGTGAGTGAAAAACTGAATGTGCAAGGAAGTAACAAACAGGAGGGTGCATCACTGATTTAGCCGACTCTTGGTATCAAGTGATATCAATTGTTCTTGTGGGACCATGTCTTCTGAGAGGTCATGTATATCGTTGGAGAATCTATTCATTGGGTTTCATTTCCTATTGGTAAAAGGTTCAGAGACATTAAATCCCCTGAAGTTTCAAGTTGCACATCTTTTCTTCCTTGCTTTCTTCCTTCTATTCATCCACCCAACATATTCAACACAGTTCTTTAATGTACAGTTCTATGAGTAAGGAAAAAGCATACAGTTGTGTAACTACCATCATAATTAAGATAAGGAAAAGTTCCATCATCTCAAAAAATTCCTTTTTGCTCATTACTAGTCAGCCACATAAACAACCATTGGTCTCTCTTCTGTTCCTATGTTTTACCTTTGTAGGAATGTCACATAAATGGAATCCCACTGTATGTAGACTTAACATAATATATTGATGTTCATCCATGTTGTTGAATGTGTCTTTTTTTTATTGTTGAGTAGTATCTGTAGAATAGATAAACCACAGTTTGATGGTCCATTCATTAGATGAAAGACATTTGGCTTTGATTTGGTATTCTTAGGAATAAGGTGCTTTAAATATTCACATTGCTGTTTTTGTATGAACAGGTTTTCATTTGTCTTGTAAATCTTGCAACATTCTTGTGAGGTAGATATTAATATCTCTGTAATGCAGATGAAAAAATTGGGTCTCATGGAAGTTAAATAATTGACCCAGTGTTACAGAGCTAGTTGAGTGTTGAAAACTGGATTTCAAGCCATGTGTCAAGCCCATGGTCTTGGAGAAAAAGACACATAAACAAATGGTTATATTACTATGAACAAAGGTCATATATACATATGTGTATATATATACACACATATATACATATGTGTATATATATACACACACATATACATATGTGTATATATATACACACACATATACATATGTGTATATATATACACACACATATACATATGTGTGTATATATACACACACATATACATATATATATACACACACATATACATATGTATATATACACACACATATACATATGTATATATATACACACACATATACATATGTATATATATACACACACATATACATATGTATATATATACACACACATATACATATGTATATATATACACACACATATACATATGTATATATATACACACACATATACATATGTATATATATACACACACATATACATATGTATATATATACACACACATATACATATGTATATATATACACACACATATACATATGTATATATATATATACACATATATATACATATATATACACACACACATACATAAATATAGTGCCAAACAAAACCATGGAATCTAAGAAAAGTGTGCCTAACCCTTTTCCTTCAGGTGATCATGGAAGTCTCCAGGTTAGATCTAAAATTCTGGGTCTCAAAGCATGAGTAGGTGTCCTTTAAGGAGACAGATGGTAGAAGGGCTATATAAGTATCCCAGTGACTTAGTTTTGTTGCCTCCTGCCTCCCAAGCACCTGGAACAGTATTCTACATATAGTAGGCGTTCAATAAATACTTCTCAAACGAGTGAATGCATTTCCACCAAAGGGAACAGCCTATGTAAGTGCAGGTCACGTGGTTCACATTACGTTCCCCTTCCCTAATACATGGCCTCTCCTTCAAATGTTAGAAAAATTATTCAGCTGCTATTCATGGAGGCCTTTGCAGAAATTATGGTATGATTTTTGAATTTTCAGTTTTCCAGTGGCCACACCCTCCATCCTAAGCCCTGGGATTCAAAAGTCTTCATCTCTGACAAGCCCTATTCAACAAGCCAGGCCTTGGCCTCTGTGAACCACCACGAAGTACAGACAAACAAAAGGGAGATGTGAAACTTTGGAGGCAGGCTTATCTTTCAGGGCTCTGCCAACTCCGTGCATGTCATGGATTCTGTTCCTTGTCTCTAAGGCACCTGCTCAAGTTCTTGCCAAAGAAGACTACAGCCCATGGAGTGGCAGGTCCCCGGAGAGAGAAAATGAAAGGGCAAGCTATTATTCAAGAAGCTCTCTTGAAAGGGGGGGTCTTAGTAGCTACACAGGTGGACTGCCTTCTGTTCTTTTTGTTTCCTTACTCTAAATGTAGCACTCACTATTATAGAAATTTCGCAAACACTATAAATCATAAGAAGAGTCTAAAATTATCTTTATTCCAACATTGAAAGAGTAGTTCTTAACATAGCAGAATTCATACTTTTATGTTTAGAGGCATACACAGGCACACAGACACATACAACAGAATGATCCCTGTAGCCTCCTTTTCTACCTAATCAAATATCAGGAACATTTTGTATATCATTAACTATGAGTCAACCAGCTCCTTTTAAATAGCTGCATTTTGTTTGAAAACTGGTTTAAACAATTATCAGGATACACTTACCTTTAAATAGTTTATTGTTTTTTGGGAAAAATCCTCATATGGTGGCTTTGGTGTGGGCTTTGGGTTTGAGTGTTACCTTCTGGCATTTTCAGGCTGCATAACTTTGAGCAACAGACTTACGTATGTTGCCTCATCAGTAAAAAGAGGATGATAATAATATCTACCTCATATGTCTCTCGCAAGGATCCAATGACATGATCCACATGAAATACTTGGCATGACACCGAACACACAGAAAGCCCTCTATACACATTAGCTACGATTAGTAAAAAAATAAAAATAAAAATAAAATGTACAAACAATACAGAAAAACATAAAATTTAAAAACCACCTACAATTTTCCCAACCAGAGATGACTGATGTGAACTGTGTCATATGACACGTGTGCTCCTGAAACCAATATATTGCAGGCATCTTTTCATCCCAAGTAAGTGCCCTATAGTCTCTATCATTGTTTAAAAATAACTGTAGAGCATTCCATTGACGCAAATATACCAGGATGTATTATTGACAAAGAAGAAAATAAAGTGAAGTCCAATAGAGCACACGTCCTGCGTTATAAGCCTGGCCAAATCCTCACTGTGCACATTTCTAACACCAGCTAAGGATAATCTTGCTGCAAACTCAAGCTCTGCAGAGTCAGGAAGGATCTAGAGCTGTGTTCCAATTTCCAAATCCGAGCTGACCTTGATTGTTCTAGGACATCACCCTTCACCTGCATACTATGCTACTGGCACTCAGAAGAATTAAAATGGGAAACAGTCCAGTTGTCCTGGTTGCTCCTGCTGATTCAGCAAGCAGGGAACTCTCCCAGAGAATTCATGGTGGTTTGGCAGCCTGGGATTCAGGCTCTGCTGAGGTTCCAGCCTCCTGGGGGCCAGATGAGGGGCAGACTTGTTTACACTGCATCCCAGACCAAACAGCTGGGGAAACTGTAACCCCTTTAATTTTGCCCTGCTGCCTTAAAGAGGAATTTGATTATACTACACAAGGAAGAAGTTTCTTTTTCTCATTCTTTCTCTCTCCTTTCTTTCTTCCTTTGACTTTTTTTCCTTTTCCTCATTCTCTCTCTGACTTTTGTTTTTTTTTAACCCCCTCCTCTTCTTTTCTCTCTCTTTTCCTCTTTTATTCCTTCCACCTTCCGTAACAAATAATTTGGGGAGAAAGTTTTAAAAAGAGAGAAATCCTTTCTTTTTAGAGCCAGAAAGATTTTTTTCCTTTGGTCAAAGATTTGTTTGCAGCTGAAAGAACTAGTGAAATAAATGGGCCAAAGGCCTCTTTCTTATTCAGGCAAAATGTCCATGGAAAGTACTGAAAAGGCCAAACCTCATGGTGACCTTAGAGATTATATTTTTGGAAGAGAAAGATTGGAGTTTGTTTTCTACCCCTGCCCTGACCAGGCCTCCTTCCAGCACTCTGACCCAGCCCCTCCAGCTGGGAAGTCCATTCCTTTAATCAAAGGAAATGGAGTGGAATTCAAGGGAGGGACAGCCCAACTCCTAGCTGTATGTCATCTGCCAATCTGACAAATATCAGTTCTACATTCTCTTCCAAGGCATTCATCAACATATTGCATGGGATGAAGACCTGTGGTCTTCAGTTAGAGCCCTCAGTTCAATCCTTATTTATTTATTAGAAAGGCAAAAAGGGTAGCGTAGTTAAATGCATGAATCCTAACTCTTTTATTTACATGCTCTGGGTCTTCAAGAATATGACTCAGTCTCTTCAAGCCTCCATTTATCCATCTACAAAGGTAGGAATAACAATGGCACCCATCTGGCATGGTGGTGTATGCAAAAGGCTTAGTGCAGTACCTGGCTCAGGCAGTTTGCAGTCATTGGTAGTAATTATTAATAATTCAGTTAGCTGTGAATCCAACTCATCAAATTATCATCTAGCCCACGCTTTCCAAAAGGAAAAGCACACATCTGTTCATCAAATGCTCTTGCTGGAATTAAAGTCCACGCTGTCTGGAATATTTTATTGATCTATCAAAAATAAACTATTAAAAGAGGAAATAAAGTTATCCCAGGATGACCTGAACCTCTGCACGCTCCCAGCTGTCTCTGGCTGAACTCATTTTCCTAAATGTTCATAAAATGTATATAAGATTCTGAATGCTAGGTACATTCCTTTATAATTTTTAGAATCCACATTTTTCTCATGTTTGAAAACTGGAATAACATATTCCTGTCTCCAATTCCCTGGCCTTGGTCCCATTCTCTGATTTCTCTAAGATTGCTGACAGTGGTTTTGTAATCACATCTGCAAGTTCTTTCTGTATTCTAGAATGTAATCCAACTTGAACTCATTAAATGTCTAGTTCTTCTTTTATTATCTCTTGTGCTATCTTGAGCTTTAATTCTCTCTTTAAAACCATGTGTCTTTAAAATATATATATAAAAGTAATACATATGCATGGCTAAACATTTCAAAAATATGGTTAAGGAAAATGAAAAGGTAGAAAATCATCAGTAATCCTAGCATGCTGAGATAATAGTGCTTCCTGATTTGAGATAAAACCTTCTAGTATTTTTCTTTGTAAAAATAGATACACAGGCTGTTAGATAAATAAAGCATGAACATATTTCCATATAATTAGTTCTTTTTTTCTACAACCATATTTTTAGTGTTTGCATACGATCTCAGTGTAGTAATATAAGATAATTTTTACTGAGCTCAGCCCCTTTGGTTGAGCATTTTGGCTTTTTGGCTATGAGCTGTATTATTAGTGTTATGGCCACTACTTTGATAAAAGAAGTAGGCGTTCAGTAAATAGTTGTTGATATCCTTAAGTAAGGAGGCTCCGGGGGCATGAGAATGTAGACTCCACAAGCAGAGACACTCTGCCCTGATGCCTCTTGTTCTCATGCTAGATGGCTGACCTCAGGCAAGTCACTCCACTCTTCAGGGACACGGTTTTCCTTTCGAGAGTTCTCTCCTGTTAAGGGGTGGGGGTGACAGATAGTGGCTTCCAGAATGGACACTTGTAAAGGTTAAGTGCAACACTGAATACAGATGCTTGCAGCATAGTGCATGGCTCTTAGGAAGGACCCAATAAATGAAAGCTATTTTTACTAATATTATTTTTAAGTTTTTATATGGTCCAAGGTCTATGTATTTTGAAAGTAAAGATGTTATTGGAGGTCAATGAGTCCCTTAATTCAGGGATTTACATTTTGAGCTCAATGCAAAGTGCGTGGAATCTGATAGCACACTGTAGATAACATGAAGACTCATGCAGAGGCATTCACATAATATGTATAATTAGCTCTGCTATAACAAGATATATGCATTCGTAAAAATCATCATGCTAGGCAAAGCACCACAGGTATCATGGGAGGTGGGGAATGGCAGTGGTTCTCAACCACTCACAATCCTCCATGACTTTCTCCCTCTCCTCAGGCTATATTTGGCAATGTCTATAATCATTTTGGGGCACTACACTGGGGAGTAGAGGAATGAGGGCTACTAGCATCTAGTAGGTAGATGCTGGCCAGGGTGGTTGCTAAACATCCTACAATGCACAGGACAGCCCCACCCCGCTCCCTCAGCAAAGAATTATCTAGTCCAAAATATCAGCATTGCTGAGGATGAGAAACCCTAGGTTTGAGGGCACAAAACTCAAAAACTTGTCAATGATACATTAAAAAACAAAACAGGCTGGGTGCGGTGGCTCACGCCTGTAATCCCAGCACTTTGGGAGGCCGAGGCAGGCAGATCACGAGGTCAGGAGATCAAGACCGTCCTGCCTAACACGGTGAAACCCTGTCTCTACTAAAGATAAATACAAAAAATTAGCCGGGCGTGGTTGCAGGCACCTGTAGTCCCAGCTACTCGAGAGGCTGAGGCAGGAGAATGGCTTGAACCCGGGAGGCGGAGCTTGCAGTGAGCCAAGATCGCGCTACTGCACTCCAGCCTGAACGACAGAGTGAGACGGATAAATAAATAAATAAATAAATAACAAAACAAATAGGAATTAAAAACAACAACAAAAAATGGTAACACAGTTTAACCCATGTTAAATGGTTAAGAAATGCATAGATAAAATAAATATTGCACTTTTCCTTGTCAAAGACCTGTCATCTGCCTGTGGAAGTCAAGGTGGAAAGAGTTGCTGCTTCTGAGCTATCGTGAAGTGGTGGGAGGGGGTTATCTAGAATCAGAGAGAAAGTTGCAGCACCGGATGTGCATGGTGTGGCTCTTGACAACCTGGTGGACTGAGATACATGACAGATGGTGGAGGTGTATGCATTTTGTGTATTCCTATCAGGTGCAGTTCAGCTGGGTACAGTTTTCTGCATTCATCTAGTGTTTCTGGGGGATTAAATTGTGTATAAGCAAACGTGAAATCCAGTTATGTTCAAATTGCTCCCTAATATATCAATACCATTGGAACAAATTCATGATTTCAAAACAAGTCTTATAGCAGAACTGACTTTACATACTTAATTGCACTGAATGGACTTGACTAAAACTGTAATTTACAGCACCAGTGATTCTTAAAAGTATGGCAGACATTATTAGCAAAGAGACTTTTAACCCATAGAAATTACCAAACAGAAATGTTTTAGGGAAATAAGTAGGGCCCTGTTTACACAAACTCTCTCACATGCCACTGTCACAAGACTTTTCCATGACCTGGCAAGTGGCCCATACTATTAATAAAAAAGTCTACTTAAAATCTTGTATAATGCTGAAATAGTTAAGGGCAAATTATGTGATATGTAACATTTGGTTCAAAATAATCTGGGTTTGGACAGTATGTGGGAGGTGCTAATAGGAAACAAGAATGGCCATGAGTTGAATGAAATTAGGAAATGAAAACATAAGGCTTGGTTATCATCTTCTCCCTACTTTTGAATAATAAATAGAAAAAGAAGAGTAATCCTTTTAAAAATCACGTACAAGCAGTGGATTTGCAAGCAGGTTTATATAAATACTGATTTTAAAATAGAGATGCCATTTTTGAATGCACGGTTTGTGTGTTGCCACTGTAATGAAATATCATGCTAAAAACATGGGCTGGGCTGAAAGTATTTAAAGCATGCTTACTTTCTTCAGGTTCCAAAGGATGGACTATGCTGAGTAGAGCATGATGTTTAACAAAGGCAGTTGTCAAAGGGAAAAAATTAACATTCAAGTCATGGTCAATGACAAGACAAAATATTTGCAGTGGAGTTTCACTGAGCTGAGAATATAAGAAGCCCTAACAGGGGAGGTGAGACTGAGTCAGGACGTATGTTCACTCTGTCCGTGGGAAACTTGACTAAGCAGAGAATCCATAGTTATGAGCATGGGTGAGCGTTAGAGCTTGACCTTGCCGGGGAGGCCTGGTTTCACTAAGTGGCCTTGGGCGCTAATCTAATCACTGTGAGAAATTTTACTTCCCTTCAGGTTTGTGTATAACCTGGATTCTCCTTATGATGGAAAAAAAGTGCGACGTAAAGAAACAACAAAATGGATGCTTGTGATAACAATGACATAAATTGGAATAGACTCGCAAAAACTAAGTGATTTTGAGTCGCTTTATGGAGGATCTGATGAAAATAGAAATATTCTCCCCAGAAAAAATACATCTGTGAATTCACAAAACATTTGCCTGTCTATGAATTCACAGACCCCTTAGTATCCATTCAGGACACAGGGTTGAAAACTGGAATTAGAAGCTGTGATTGGTCCAATCCAAGGTTGCAGTGAGGGGGATACAGGTTACATGTGCAGCTGTTGCTTCTGATGTGTTTCTCCAGCCTGAACTACTTCTACTCTCCAAATTCTGCTCCATTCTTTAAAGACCCCCTACTTTTGGGAGCCCTTTCTCAGCCTGTGCTATCTACAGAAGTTTTGCCTGTGAACTCACAGTAACTCTCAGTGTTGCTATTTTGGTCCTTAAGCATACATTCTCTTCGAATGCTTATCTCTGGATGCCTGGGAGAGAGAGAGAGAGAGAGAGAGCGGGAGAGAGAGAGTATATGTGTGTGCATGTGTGTTACCTGTCTAACTTGACTGCAAGCAACTTGAGAGCAAGACCATTTATCATAATTCCTCGTATATCCCCCCAGTATCATGCAGAGAACAGATGGGCAGACATGTGGTTATAAAGTAGGTTCCCATAGATATTATGGAATGAATTAATAAATCTTCTACTTTCCTTACTCCTTCCCCTAGTACTTTAAGCTTAGTGCTCTCTATCACTTTTGTCTGGAGCACCTTTCTCTATCAGAAATCCATAGGAAACTCACATGGGGGTCCTGAGGATGAAAGCTCAGAGCTCTCAGGGAAGTCCTCCATCTTCCAGTTTCTTCCTCTCTCTGCCTCTGCCCTGCTCCCTGGTTCCATCCCATCAGCCTCTGGAAGACCTCTGTCAGGTACCTATGTGCAGCACATCACATGGCAATGATTCCCTGTGACATTGCTAAGAATACATAAGGTGCCTTGAGTATGGGGTGCGCAGATGAACAGGTTTACTTGCTTATTCATTTATTTTAATGTGCATTTGTAACATTGTAACCATATATCCTGCCCATAATTTCCCAGAGAATATTGATTAGGATGAGTCTAAATTTAAAAATGAGAGAATAGGTTAAAGAAAAATAGTAAGTAAATAATAGTTTGCTTGCTACAGTCTTATATCAGAATTTGTGCAGGTGGGGTGAATGTTCATATTTTCTGAGCACCAGGTGGGCCATTAACAGGCAGACGTGTTCTTAACACAAATGTCTTCATGTCCTTCTCCCTTCCTAGGAGGCGGCCCTAGGATGGCAGGGACAGGGTCTGAACCAGCCATGTAACTACGAGAACTGGTGCTCAGGGATGGCTGTCTGAATTGAGTCATGCTGTATTGAATTTAAAAATTCTGTCTCAACATTAGCTTTCCCTCCTCAGAGCACTATTGTGTCTATTCCCTGGAACAGAGGGAAAGCAGGAAGATGGGAAGGAAAATCACAGCTCTGCTTCTCCTCAGCACATCTCCAAGTGGTACAAACAGACCACTGCAGAAGCCTAGCCTAATTGAATCCCACTGGATGCCCTTGTTTACGTCTTCTTCCTTGTTTTTCTATCCAGCTCTAAAGCCTACTTAGAGGTGTGTAAAGAGCTTTCTTTGACTTTAACACAATTAGCCAAGGATTCTCAGAGCCTCTTCGCCACAAGAGCAGGTTTCACCCACCCAAGCATTTGCTAACGTCACAGAACAATGATGATTACCTAGCTAATGGTGGAGGGGCGGGGGTTACGGAAAGAGAGGAAAAGCAAAATATCAAAATTGCACAGAGGGAAAACTTAGCCAACTAACACCTGCCAGAAGAGACTAGAGGGTGGGGCTGGAGTGAGCAGGTTCCGCTAGGCTCTTCCCTAGGGAGGCTGCTGAAACTTCCCAACTCTGAAGGTCTTTGTGTGAGAGGTGAGGGGTGGGTGGAAGTGAGTGAGTCCTGCCTGGGAGGCGAACAAAGAAAGGAAAAGGGAAAGGCAAGGGTGCTTCCACTTCTCAAGGTAACATACTTGAATGAATCCAGCATTGAAATTAGCCCTAATCACTGGTGATTCATTTTGAAAAATCACAAAGGGCCTTTTTCCCCCTCCGTTTCCGCTTTAGGGATTTCCCAGGCTAAAAGGGCAGCCCAGTTTGAGTCACTAGTTTTAAGAAACCAAGAAATGATAACGTGAAACAGATCAACTGCACTCCTGAGGGCTGTTAACCCTGTGTTTACAAGAATTCTTTTAAAAATCATTTATCTACAATCAAATCTGAATCCCTGCAAGTCCACGTGCTAAGGTATTCCTGCCTTTTTTGCACTGCAAAAAAGTTTGAATGGTCAGAGGCTCCACCTAGAAAAAGTGACAAGTTGAAATTATAATCACTTCTGTTACTTGTTATCAGGTATAGTAAGGACCAGCTCTCCTTTATGGGGTATATGGTTAGGTATCTTTAATAGAGAGATTTCACTAGAGCATCAATATCATTTCACTTTTATTTGACTAAAAAATAACAACGACTGTTTTTGAGTGCCTAGTATATAATCTAGGCACTTAACATACATCATTTCCTTTATTTCTCACAAGAATCCAATGAAATAAGTAACACTTCCTTGCTGAACAGTTAAGAAAACTGAGACCTAGTTAATAAGTGGCCCAGCCAAGATATGAACCTCAAGTTTTATCTGTTTTAAACTATATGTCTTTCCATTCCCCTTACTGTATTTCTAGAAACTATAGAAAAGACTTAGGAAAAGCAAGAAGGAGTGGGACTCAGCACAGCAGTCAAGGGAAACACGACTTATCACACAGGTCCGTAACATATGACACATCTTTTGCTATGAGATAACTGACCAAACTCATGTCCGAATTCACAGGTGCCAGTCAGTCTCCACCAGTCTCCTTGGGCATGCGCCTCAGTGGCCCCTATGTGTTCCCCAGTCAGATGCCCTCCACCCACACTAGCATCATATTTATATTTATCATCCTGTTAATGGTTGGGAAGAGGGGAAGCAGCCATTTGTGGGCCATGCTTTTTCAACGATTTAATTCCTTGTATTTGTGAGCACCAAGAGTGTAATGCTCAGTAATTACTTATTTCCATGAAGATCTGAGATTCTGAAAAGAAAGTCCCATCATCATCGTGGATTCTCTTGTCATTTCCAATTCCAGGAGTTTCTCCTCTCACTATGAAACAGTTGAACAGCCAGAGTCAGTATGGATGGAAAGAGGGAAATAGAGCTGACAGGCTCAAAAGCAGGCAGAAGAGTAGCAAGGGAGGGGAAAGACGAGTCTTCCATGAGGGATCATTTTAAACATTCCTGCCATCTTGTTGCTTTATCTTCTAAGCATCAGTTTCAGTGCTTAATGATAATCTATGGGGATCATCTTCCCAGAAGCAACCTCCTTATTCATGGACTGTCTAAAATTGATTGCTCAATTTAGCCATGATAAAAATAAAGTACAAGTGCTTCATGTTCCATAATTACCAGAAAGAACAGCTTGGAGTTCTGGAGACCAAGTCAGGTCCTGATGATGTCTCCTAACAAGTCCAAATCACGTTTATTACTGACTGCCCCTTGGAGAGCCAGTTCTAGTAGAAACTTTTAACTTCGTAATGTGCTGCCACACATGGACTTCTTAGCTCCCTCTATCCCCAGACCAAATACCAGGGCTAATGATTGCCCTTCGGTGATGTTGTCCAGACCCTCTTCAGCCCACTCTCACACTCTGCAGCATTCTTGGAGGCTGCTGGAAAACTGGAGCTGGGCTGGCTTATAAAAACAAGGAATTTGCCGCCTCCTTCAAGATCCCATCCCCTCCCCTCAGCATACTCTCCCTGGGAGGTTTCACATTCTTTGCATCCCCCAACTCCCCAAGCTTAGTACTGAGCCTATGGCTTACGTTTGGGTGGAACTGAATTAAGGTAGAAAGGGCACATGTTGTCATCATTTCCATTTACAGATGGTGAAATCAAGACTCTTAGGTTAAAGTCATTTGCCTGATGTCAAAAACGTAATTGAACATAACTGGTCAGGCTGGCAGCAGATGGAGTTCAAGTATTAAGGAGTATTTTAGTGGTAATTGGAGATAAATTTTGAAGACATGGATGAGATTGGATGGTAGGGACCTAATGTATCAGGAGCCTCAAAAGATAAGGGACAGAGTGGCAAGAGGAGATGGTGATGTGAAGGAGCTGTGGATAGGACGGCTTAGAGCCATGGGCAATCAATGACTAAGGAAGTGAAATTTGCCTTTGCCAAGCTTAATGGGATGTGAGTTTTTAAGAATGTGGCTCAAACCATCACTAACTATGGGAAGGCTGGAGAAAAGATATTAAATTTCTCTTTGCCCTATTCTCAGCATTTCTAGATAATTAGATAATCTAGATCAAGGTTTCCAACAGTGGCACTATTGATATTGGGGATTGGGTAATTTATTGGGGGAGGTTGGCATCTTGTGCATGGTAGGATGTTGAACGCCATCCCTGGATTCTACTTGCTACATTCTAGCACTGTATGTACACTACACTCTCAATTAGGACAATTAAAAGTGTCTCCAGGCATTGCCAAGTGTCTCCTGGGAAGCAAAATTGCCCCCCAGTTGAAAACGGTGGATCTAGATAAAGGCCTTAGTCCAGTGGTAGGCATGCAGCAAATGCTGAATAAGTCTTTTTATTTTTCACTTTCCTTTTTGCTTTTCCTTTCCCACGTGGTGTCAACCCTTTCCAAATGACTCTTATGTCCTCTGTTGCATCAGTTGCATTCAAAACCACCTCTGCAGAAGAAACCTGCAAGTGCACTTACATTGTGAGTGTTTTCATTTTAATATGGGCACATCACCCTAAGCCACGGACACCATATCTTGTCAGTTAAGTTTAGGCAGCAGTGACCTGGGTGAGGCATGTATTTTAGACACATTTCTTTCCTAACCTCTCAGAAAACAGTCTATGCAAATGGTTTGTATGCTGCCCACTTATAAGACATAAATGAGTCATTCCCAAAGTGTGTTAGGATGTGAGTGTTATGTACTAAGAGAGTTTTGTGGTTAAATACATTTGAGAAATTCCGGGTTAATTAAAATTAAACAAGTCTCTCTACTTCCCAGGTCTTTTCAGAACCTTTAAGATGCTAACATATACCATGAATATTCATGAAGGGATATGATTTATAGATTTTTACAAACTTATTTTCATAGGCCAAGGGTCAGCAAACTACGGTCTATGGGCCAAATCTGGCCTACCATTTATTTTTATAAACAAAATTTTACTGGAACACAACCACATCCACTCATTTACCTATTTGTCTATGGTTGTTTTCATGCTATTAATACAATGGTAAGTTGAGTGGTTGTTACAAAAAACCCCACAAAGCCTGAAGTCTTCACTATTTGGCTTTTAAAGAAGAATTTTGGCCGGGCGCGGTGGTTTATGCCTGTAATCCCAGCACTTTGGGAGGCATAGGTGGGTGGATCATGTGAAGTCAGAAGCCTGGCCAACATGGTGAAACTCTGTCTTTACTAAAAATACAAAAATTAGCCAGGCGTGGTGGCAGGTGCCTGTAGTCCCAGCTACTCGGGAGGCTGAGGCAGCAGAATCACTTGAACCCAGGAGGCAGAGGTTGCAGTGATCCGGGATCACACCATTGCACTCCAGCCTGGGTGACAGAGCGAGACTCCGTCTCAAAAAAAAAAAAAACAAAAAAAGTAGAAATTTGTCTCTCTTGTTAGAGGCAGAGTATTCCACGTAATATGTCCTAGGAAACATGTGTTTAGAAAACCTCAATATTGAAAAAGATTTTAAAGGTCATCTAGCCCTCTGTGGCTGTGTGACTTCACAATGACCATGTATGATATGGTTTGGCTGTGTCCCCACCCAAATCTCATCTTGAATTGTAGCTCTCATAATTCCCATCTGTTCTGGAGAAGAACCCAGTGGGAGATAACTGAATCATGGGGGATGTGGCATCCCCCATACTGTTCTCATGGTAGTAAATAAATCTCACAAGATCTGCTGGTTTTATACAAAACCCTTTCACTTGGTTCTCATTCTCTCTTGTCTGCCACCATGTAAGATGTGCCTTTGCCTTCTGCCATTGTTGTGAGGCCTTCCCCAGCCACGTGGAACTGTGAGTCCATAAACCTCTTTTTCTTTATAAATTACCCAGTCCCAGGTATGTCTTTATCAGCAGTATGAAAAAGGACTAATACAGTGTCCTTGAGAATCACCTGGGGAGCTTGTTACAAATGCAGATTCCTGGGATCCTTTCCTGACCTACTGACCCAGAATGTCTAGTGGGAAAGCCTAGGAACTGGTATTTAACCAAATCACCCACCCATTCATATGCACAGCTAAACTGGTTACCCCTGATCTAATCCAACCACCAACCCTGTACCTCAATCTCTCAAGTATCCTCAGCATGATAGTTCAGTTTCCCTCTTCATACCGCTAATGGTGGAGAGCTCACTACTTCCCAAACAGCCCCTTCTATTTTTACTCTACAATAATTATCAGAAAGTTCTAATGTTGAACACAAATATGTCCTCTAGGAATGTCTGCACATTGGCTTTTATTTTCTTCTACTTCCACCTCTTGCCAGCTGTGACGTGTATTTAAACAGGAAGGTAGAGGCCAAACTTACCCCAAACATCTACACAGGAAGGCTTTTCTGGCTCTTTCAGACAGAGTTGAGCTTGTCCTGCCCTGTACTTTCAAAGTGCATTGGAGGTTCCTCTCTTTGTACATTCTCCACATTTCTGCAAGTTAGTGTGGTGGTAGAAAGGACAGGCATCTGACAAAGCCAGATAAACTTGGGGCTCCATCCTAGCCAGCTGCTTCCTCATTCTGGGCCCTTGGGTAAGTTATTTTATCTGAGGCCTCCATTTTCTTATCTTGAAAAAGGGTGTGATATTAGCACCTACCTGGAGATAAGAGTTCTGAGGCTTAAATAAGATATCCCAGGTACAGGGCTTAGCACAGAGCTTGGTTCACAGGAAGTACTCAATGGGTGTCAGCAAGGAAGAGGATTTTGGTGATCTGTCCCCAAAGGGTGGTAAACTTCCCCAGGGAAGGGGTCATCTATAAGTTACTTTCCTTTGAATCCCCAGTGCCTGTCACACAATAAATGCCAACAAAGAAAAGATTAAAGAAATCATGAAAGACTGAAAGAGGGCAGTAAAACAGTGGTCAAGAGCAAGGGGATGGAAAGATGATTCGCCTAATTTCAAATCCCCTTACCACCTGTTGCTTCCTGTGTGGTCTTGAGGTCCTGTGAGCTTGGCTTCTCTAAGCAGTCTACTCCTGAGTAAATGCAGCCCCTGCTAGGATGGTTGTGAATATTAAATAAGAAAATTCAGGCAAAACACTTAGCACATTAAAAAGAAAAAGTCCAATGAAGGTTATTATTATAATGATTATGAAGACTACTATTTATTATTAATAGTATTTTCTCAACACGGTCTACTGGTGGCTGGGATAAGAGGCTTGCTTGGAAAAGATGTCTTTCTTTGCTCATGGAGGGGAGAAGCCTTATCTCTGTTTTTTTCTACTTCCTCTCCTTAGATTCCCTTAGGAGATACATAACCAAGGGAGCAGCTTGAAATTTGAGACTAGGCCAATGGAGCCCCATGCAAATTCACCTTGGAGTTATACACACAGAAAATTTTGTGGCCACATCGATCTGTACACAGTGAACATTTCTCTCAGTGCCATAAACCAGATACCCTTCTACCCCCAGCTGTTTGTAGCATTTTAGGTACAGATTTCATTAAACTCCTAAATAAGAAAATGAGAGTACTCGAAGGAGACAGAGGAATATCTTGTGTCCAGACGAAATAGAGTAGAAATCATAAATATGAGGGCTCCAAGACATCAACATTTATACTCAGAAGGCTCTTCCTACTACTAAATCTGGCTGTTTAATCCCTTGGAGATTTGCCCTTGATCTCCTTTCTCTGATTTGCTTATGGCCAAATCTGAGCACCTGGAGCTTCTACAGAGGTCAGCTAAGTTCAATGTTGAATGCCTTACTCTTTGCTCTATGAGCTGAACACTATTCTAAGTCGCTGGGAGTAAAAGGTAGATATGCACAATTTTTGCCCTTATGGAGCTCATTGTTCAGTAGGGGAGATAGACATCAACCAAAGAATTACATGAATGAATGTAAAATTACAGTGAACAGTGCAATGAAGCAAAGACTCAGGAGTGCCTTGAGATCATGTCATAGGTTATTTGTCTACAGGGAAGACAGAGAGCTCTTCTATCAGGACCTGGTAAAATCAATGGGATCTGATAAATGGGTAGGACTTATGCAGATGAAGGGAGCAAGGGACTGGTTTGGAGAATGATGTCAACAGAAGGAATAGCATATGTGAAGGCCCTGTGGCAGAAGGGAACAAGCATGATAGAGCAACTGAAAGAAGTCCTGCTTGATTATAGAAGCAAAGAGCCTGATACAACATGAGGCTGGTAAGGAAAGGGAGGTCAGACCATGGAGATGCACAGCCACCTGGCAAATACGGTCTTCATGGCAAGAGCAAAGAAAAGCCACTGCAGAGTTTGTGCCTCACAAGGTTCGGAAGAGACTAGACTGAAGAGACCAGTTGGGAGGCTGTTAGGCTATCAGGAGATTGGTGGTGGCATGGACCAGGGTGACAGGCACTGAAGGTAAAGAGAAGTGGATACTGGATCTGACATAATGGAACTGAGATACCAACATTTTGGAAAATGCATAGTTTCATTCTTCTCAGAAATAACTTGGAATTTATAGGCCTCCAAAGATAGAAAACAGAAGGTTATTCAGCCTTACTGGGCAATACTAATGGATTTTACAAATCCGTACTGCTGCATCATAAACTCAGCTTAATAATTATTGGGGCTGTACACTAGCATCAGAGTCAGACAGAATGGAGTTCAAATCTCAGCTCACTCACTTCCTAGCAAGTGATTAGCAATAACCTTCATCCTGTCCCTCAGTGTTCTCATCAGTGCAATGGAAAGGATGAACCATGCTTTGTGAGGTTATTACAAGGTTAGAAAAAGATGACGAGAGGATTACATGTGTATAAATTGCCTAGTACTGGTCTACATATGTGTTATCCCTTATCTTCATTAATAAAACACCCTCCAGTAGGATTGGACACAACCTAAACATGAAGGATGCTGATTTTTTGAGGACGAGAAAGTGATACCATATCCCACTTTTGAGCAGAATGAAAGATCATGGTCAGCAGGGGCTGGTGAATTTAAAATCATAGGAGTAGAGCAACTTCTGGGAAGACAAAAGATAGGGCAATACGTTTCCTACTTTTGTGGACCACAACCCTCAGAAACAAATATATTTTATGCTGTGAGCTAGTAATATACTCAGCCTCCATTCTATTTATTCAGTTCCATTCAGAAGAAAACTCTGGTTATGACTCACCAAAATGATTTCCTCACCCTAGGGTCACAACCCACAGTCTGAAGAACACGAGGTTAGGGAGTTCACATGCAAGTCCTTCCAGGAAGCCTTCCTGGAATACCCTTACCGGCTGGAGGTTGTTACCACACTTCCATTTCCCTGGCTCTTACGAATTCAGGCTGCGCCTCACCATGTATTCGTAACTCTTCTCTTGCCTCCCCAAATGCATTCACTGCTAGTGTATCCTTCCTCTACTACTTCATTACTTTACATGAAAGAGACTTGCTTTGAGAAGCTGGGATAGTTTTATTTGTGCTGGGGGAGGTAGGGGCAGGCAGGTAGGAAAACTAACATCTCTTCAAATTAACCTGCATTGGCTGAGTGGCTGCTCAAGGCTGAGGAGGAGGATGGGACCTTTCCAGACTCCCAAAGCCTTGGAGGCTGTGCAGAATCTCAGAGTGTGGGAGTGGAGCACACGGCCTTCAGCATGAAGCCTCTAAAGGCTCCTGGACAGGGGTATGGCACCATCAGACCTCTGCCCTATGACGAAGAAGCCTCTTTAGTAATAGAACAAGACTCCATCTGCTTAAGGCGAGGAATAGCACAGCTGTCCTTGCTCCGCTTTATGGAATAAATAATGTGTTTGCACTCAAAGTTCACTCTCCAGTGTGAAGTGCACAGAGAATCAGGTAGCGATTCTATGCCAGTGCCTCATTCCAGCCGGCTGAACAGGGAACTGATCTTGTTTCTGTTTGGCTGTTTAAGCTTAGAATGGACATTCAGGACTGAAGCAGCTGAGAAACTAGCCCATGGGTGAGTTCCTTCCAGCCATGATAATGTAGAGAACTACAACCATGGACTTGTTAGGAGGCAGACAGTGCCAGATTTCAATTTTCTTCTACTGTTTACTAG
Source organism: Nomascus leucogenys (assembly GCF_006542625.1). NCBI lineage: Eukaryota > Metazoa > Chordata > Mammalia > Primates > Hylobatidae > Nomascus > Nomascus leucogenys. The sequence goes on along the minus strand of NC_044401.1, from coordinate 75,598,239 downwards.
CTGTTGATTGCGAATATGTTTCTTTACTTCCCTGAGCATCTCTTTTTCTGGCTAATAACACCTATAGAAGAAGGTTGCCAGGGGCATTAACTTAGATAAAGCCCCCACTACAGTCCCTAGAACATCATAAGCCCTTAAAAAATTGAATATGAATCAGAGTTATTGTTTCTAACACTCAACGCAGCATAATTGAGGGGGTGGGGAGGGCAATCTCCCTAAAACAGCGTTTCCTCTATAAAGCCAAAAGGACATAGTTTCCTAGTGAGAAAACGTGAGAAAGTTAGGCCCTGACAGCTCCTGGGACAGTAGGAGATGTTATCTCAGGAGGCTCCGTGTTATGCTAATGAGTAGACATTACTTAGCCAGGGATCACCTATTAGCACTTCTGAGAACTCTATTTCAGGATTCATGTTGCCCTTGAGCACAGGCTGGGAGACATGGAAGGAAAATACCCAGGAGATTTATGCTCTCAATTGTACATAGAATTCTGGTTTCCTTCTGCAATCTATTTGCTACTGCTTATTTTTCAGAGTTCTCCAAAGTTCTATGCATTTTGTCCAGAGTTTTTGGCTGCAATCAATGGGAGAAACTGCGTGATATGTGTTTATTCCATCTTAACTAAAATCAGAGTCCTCAGGACACAGTTTTTCAGCGTGTTGTATTGCATTCAACCTCTATGGCACGTGATCATCCACAAATAGTATGTACAGAAACTTTAGATTGGATTAACTAGAAAACCATATTTCCTGAGCATGCCAAATACCCATTATATTCACACCCACTTACTTAAATACAATGGAACAGAACTACTTTTCACATTGAGAACATACACAAAGGGATTTCAATGCCTGTCCTTGAATCAGGAATGAATTGGGAATAATGACTTGAATTTTTTCTTCATGAAAAGTGTAAACATCTATTAACTCATATTATAGACTCAGTCAAGTAAGTGTTGAATTAGACAATATATATTGCCTCCATGTTTTCAGACTGTCATTTTTTAAGTATCTAACTTGATAAAGCAGCTGTGGGTTGTATTTACGTGGAATCACTGATACTCACAAGAACAGCCTCAAGTTTACTTTTTATGATAGACAATAGATTTTGAAATTAAGTAATTAATGGTATATTGCCAAAAAATATGTCCATTTATATGGATCAACTAAGTTCCCAAAGTAGTGTCCATTTAACCAAAAAGGAAGTGATCCACACCTCTAAAAATATCATTAGAGGGCCAGTGATGACTTTAGACACAGTATGTGCTCAAATTCACAGAGCTGACAATGTGCTGATAAAGATAAGCTAAATTCCAGAAACAGTTGTGAAATAATTTGATGGTTAAGAACATCAGAAAACAACAGACTTATTGGAAATGATAATGTAGATATTTGCATAGTAATATGTACTGAACAAAATGTTTTTATTCAATTGACTATTCATCCTGAAAGTCATTTATTAAGTGTGCATAATGTGTCATCATTTAACTAGATGCCCTCATAGTCGTAATTTGCTAGTCATCCTAGGTGTACTTTAGCTAAATCTTACAGGTAAAAGTCTGAATTAACAGAATGGATACAGTGAGATTTATACAAAGATACATTGTTGAATTATTAAAATAATAAACCTTAAGATATTTTCCATTTAATATTCTGCAAACATTAAAATTATTCACACATATTTGGAGGACTGTGGACCCCAAGTATAAGGGGCAAGGGGCATGGGCTTTGGAATCAGAAGCACCTAGCATCAATTCCTTGAAATTAATTTAAACCTCCGTTTTGTTACCTGTAACCTTTAGAAGATAAGAGTACCTATGACAAAGGATCATCACCAAGTATTGCATGATCCAATGCAGTTCTAGTTTTCGGTGAAATCAAACACATGGTAAACCTTCAATATCTATATCTCCCAGTATCTAACCACTATGTAATATAGGGTTTATTTGCATGGCATATAAAATGAATTATTTCTCAGCAGTTGATATTAGCGCCAAATATATGAGTTTGTCCTATTATCTATGCTATTTAAGAAGAATAATTATATAGAGAAAAAAATTGTTAGGTAATATGCCAACATTAAATATTTGAACTTTTGTGTTTTCACAACTTCTATTCCCTAAATGAAATAATTTTAATACTCATCCTATTTTCTTGGGCTATTTGGTCTTTGTCACTTACTAAGCACCCACAATGTGTGGCTGAGGATCTACAAAACCCATATAAGACATAATCCCTGCTTTCACAGAGTTTACCTGCTAAAAAGACAAGATGTACTTTAAAAGGGAGTCTTTGGGAATGAGGATTATTTTCATATTGCTAAACTGTGCCAGAAAGAAAGCAGTTCATTCTCTTATCTCTTCCTGTCTTGTCCATTGAGCTTGTGGTTTTAATGAGATAAAAATTTAACCATTTTCTTGCACTTTCAAATGCAAATGAGTCTTTCATTTGAGTGAGCAGAAAGCAAAGCTGAGATGTCATCATACCAAGGAAGTTTAGGAAGTCCATAATCATTGTAGCAATAATTACTATCATTTGTTAAGCATCTTCTGAGGGCTGGGCTTTTTGCTAGGTTGTTTCCCATTTAATCCACACAATAAGGATGTATTACTGCCTCTACTTCACTTTGGTGGCCAATGAGGCTTAGAAATGCTTAGTAACTTGCAGAAAGCAAAGTCTGGATTTAAACTTGACTGTCTGCTTTTTTGACATGACCCTTGTTAAAGCAAATTTAAAATGGGAACCAGGCCTGAAGAATCCCTGAGCGGACAAAGCCAGTTAGGCCTCAACCTTGCTTGATTTGCAAGCATAAGTGAAACTTAATTTGAACTATTTCTTAAAAATGCCTATATTAGAGAAAAATAGAACTTAAGCTCAACCAGTAAGAAGCAGTAAACAAACTCAGGATTATGTAACTACAGACTTTCCGGGGGATTGCTCAAATAAGGCAACTGTATAACTGTAACCAGTGAAATATTTTCTCTGCTCTACTTCCATGTTCATCCTGTAAAAGCTTCTTTCCCCCTTGTGTTCCCTTGGTGGAGTTTCTGAACCACTTTTGGTTTAGAGTTCCTGGATTCATGAATCACTATTTATTCATATAAACTCTTTAAAAATTATATTGTGCCTGAGTTTACCCTCTTAATACTCTTTAGCTCAATTTAAGAATATGGTATGCTATGGAATGCAAATGCCTATTCCTCCTGGATGTCTTCTCTGTTATCCTTTCCTCTACAGGTAAAGTTCTGATGATAAACACATGGCAGTTGAGCCACAAATCCCCTCACTTCCATTTCTGGCAGACATTACTAATTGATCACAGCTCCCTTTTTCAGTGAAACTCAAGGACAGGAGAATCTTCAACACAGCATTCCAAAGCAGTCAGTCTCAACAAATTGACTACAGTTAACAGCAGACATGTGTTTGACATCTCTGCTATAGTACCTTGCTTATCACTCTATTAATAGCACATATGACATTATATTTTAGTTATTTACCTCCCTTTTAGTTTTTGAGACTGTGAGACTCCAGTGGCAGGCCCATTCATCTTCCTCAATCCAGCAACCTGTACACAGACTACCATGTAACACAATGGGCACCTGGTAAAAGTTTTGTTGGATCAAATATAAGTACTTTTAGTTTAAACCTGTTTGACTACCAAATGCCATACATCCATATGACTGTACTACTGCCTAATACTAGCTTTCGAGAACTTTGCCAGGTGACCCATGAGCTTTATTCCAAAACTTTCCTAGGTAATCATCAAGTGTCCCTCATTGTGTCTCTTTGGGTCCAAATGACAAATGAATTAATGATTAATGTCCTGGAGAAGTCTCTCTCTAGTTTATTTCAGCCAGAACCACCTTAGGCTGTATTCTATGTGGCCTGTGTGAGAGGTGCTATGTGGTACAGAGAGGAAGAAGACTTGTTCCCTGACATCAGCGTACTCACAGGCATGTCGGGAGGCAGCCATATAACGACAGTGGGGTTGTCATGGAGAAAAGCTGGTGACACCTTGGGTGAACGAGACTTTGTCCAAGAAAATCTTGAAGGGTGAAAAAGATTCATCCAGGAGGGAAGGGAAAGAAGGATGTTTAAAGCACTAAAAACATTGTGCTTCTGAGTCTAAATCCAGGCATTCCAGGGATGTGACTGTTGATTTCAAAGTCCTCAAGATATACCTTTTATCTGTCTCTCAAAATGCTTTGGGATCTTCCAAGTAGAACTCAGTAGATCTGCCCTGAATCTCTGGAGGCTGCCATTGTACATATGCTTTCTACACCAACACATGGAAATAGTCTTTCATTTATTTATTATTTTAATGCAGCGATTGATCATGGTTGTTGAGGGGGATCATGCATTTTTAAGGATTTCAGCACACCTTTTACATACCCTGAGGGTCCACCTTCTGAAATCAATGAATGCCTCATGAGCATATTCTTTCAGAACTGAAACCTTCAAAAAGAGGCACATAATTTCCCCAGTTTCCTATGAAAGACATTATTCAAATGTCCTCAAGTGACGGATGGTCTAATAATCTGCAAAAACGTGCTCCTTACACTCCGAGGTCAGCCCTGTTTTACTTAAAAGTTTGCACTCGTACAAGTACCATCTGGAGCCCACATCTTCTGTCTTAAGCTTCAAATAAATCATGATTTACCTCAGAAACATTTGCCAAGACTCTGCTTGCTAGAAAAATTACCAGTTTCTACCCGTTTGAGGCACACCTTTGCAATAAATGACACATAGTAGGCATTTAATAAAAGACTGCCCGTTGGGACCCTCTTTAGGATGCTAAAAAAGTTACCTGCTGGGGAACAAAAGCTGGGAAATTGCAGCTACACATTTTTGTGGATGAGGAGGAGGGAGGATCTGGCAAGACTACACAATTTTTTTTTTTTTTTTTTTTTTATCTGGGTCATCCTAATCCAAATTAAAGCTGCATGTGCTGCCTCGACATTCTGACTGAATACCGCTGCAGTTTCCTTACCGAACACTTTTCAGTTCTCGGTCTGGGGCACATTTCGATCTGATGATGTATGTAGGTAGAAGAAGAATGGATGGATGCTTGAAGATGGACTTCAAATCTCAAAGGGATCATGTGCTATTGTGTTCCTTGAAAAGCCTGAGGAATGCTTTATGCTTGGTCTAACCCAGAGACTGCTGGTGGCATGTTTGCAGCTAACACCTTGCAAAGGGGAAACAGGGCCTTGGGTGCTCATGTTTTCTCTCTGGGACAAAAACCAAGGTGCATATATGATTTCTTTAATAATTCTAAGGTGTTATCCAAGCTCAGTCCTGGGTCCAGTGCACTCTGAAAAATGCCTTAAGCATTTGAGCTAAGCCACTGAGTAAAGTGATGAAACTAATCTAGCCGCTCTGTTTTTGTGCCAGCCAGTTGATCCACAGACGCTCTGAGCATTGATCTGCTTGCCAGGACTGGAAATGGACCACTCCTGTACTTTTTCACTGAATTCCCTTAAAAGTGGAAAAGCATCCCTTTCCTTTTAAAATAGACCCGGAAGCAAAGTCAACTAGCCTTAACTCTTTTTCAAGCTTGATTCATAGTTTTTTTAAAATCAATTCCTGGTAGGAAGTGGGTCCTACACACATGCATTTTTTTTTTTTTTTCCAAAAATGGGGAAATGAGTAATTCCTAAGTAATGGGCCAAGAAGGAAACCCGGAACTTCAGCAGGCTTTTCACCTTTTGAGTGAACAATCATAAAAGCTTTATTAAAGATTATTTTTTGAAAATCACCCACAATTCCATGATCTAACAATAATGTTTTTACCATTTTTATTTTTAAAAATCTAGTCTTAAATATTTTTTAAAATAAAATTGTGATTCACAGTGTATAAACTTTTGCGGAATGCATTTTGTTACTAAAAATCTTGTGACCATTTTTGTAGATACTTAATTCCTAAATATTTTTAAAAACTTACGCTGTTTGAGGGCCACGTAATAATCCACAAAATCTTCTTTGAGAAATTACATAAAATCAACCCAGGATATACATCATGGTAGTTAATAGGGGGGACTCAGGTTAGAAAGACCTGAGTTTAAACCCTGGTTCTCCCACCGAATAAGCATGAACAATATATAAATAATACAAAAACATTCATTGAGCATCTGCTATGTAGCAGGCAATTTGCTAAGGGCCTTACATGTATTAATTTCACTTAATCCTTATAACCCTATGAGGCTGGTACCATTGTTATTCCTACTTTGCAGATGAGGGTATAAACTGAGACTGAGGAATGTTTAATACTTCAGCTCACAAAGTAAGTACATGCACTTGATCTGGCCATGCCCACATCACCAGACTGAGGTTCCACACTTTTCAACTAGCCTTTGGAAGTCAGGTCCCACTGATCACTTCCCTGAGAGTCTGAGTCCTTCCCACCCCCAGCCTTAGCGCTGCCTCACAACACTCACTCCTTCTTCTAAATGCCACTTGCTTCAGGAAGCCTTCTTAGTGCTCTTGACATATACTCTCTTGGCAACCTGCACTTTCATTTAGAGCACTTCTTAGATGGGGATTAGTTCATTTTGTAACTATGAGTTCGACACCCACCTCTCCTTGCTGGAGGGACACACCATGATTCCCTCACATCCATATCCCCCCTCCACAGTGTGGATGACTGACTTATTAGTGAATATCCTTCTCAATTCTTTCACCATTAATATGCTCCGTTCCCATCAGCTCATTTCTAATTCTGTGGCCTTCAGCATGACCAAGGGGGAAGAAGAAGAGATGAGTGAAATTTCTCAATTAAACTGTGAGTAACTTTAGGAAGGAAGGGGCTTTGAAAGCCTCGTCCATTCTGTGTTCCTTTCAGAACAGAAGCTTGCATCTGCACTTGCCATTTTTGCCAAGGGAATCTGTGGTGGGCTCTGGAGGTAGTGCTGTTGCATTTAAATTACTTCTTTGACAACATGAAGCTTCAAGTCCACAGAACTGTCCCCAAATATACATTTTGGTGGAGGAGCGGAATAAGTGCTTCCTAAAGTGTGTTTCTCTAAGGCTCACTGATTCCACACATTTCCTTGTGAAAAAGGACACCATTGCCTCAATCTCCACGGCCAACTAAATAAAGGAAATGGAATTTCACGATGCATGTTAGCACATTAGAGAAGCTAAGAGGTCCTGCAGGGGAAAAAAGAAAAAAAGAGAAAATAATGTGACTTTGCTTGATTCTTTCTAAGTTTATTTGGCCATGTTTGGCTGTAGAATGCTGTCTTACACTAGAATGTGCCAGAAGCAGATCCTGAAATAAAGATTTAAGTGGAAGGAGTTTCATTTGGGAGGTGAATTTGTAGGAAGCACTGTAAGAGGAGACAGAAAGTGAAATTGGAAAGGGCAGGACGCTGGCCTAGGGTATATTAATAAGCAGATTTACCTCTGTGGACAGCTGGTATTCAATCTTGCTAGGGATGGCTGGGAAGAACACGCCTCAGAGGTGTTTACAGGAGGAGTGAGGATGCCGAGTATCTAACAGCCCTCATCAGTCATAAACTGAGGGTTGCTTCCAGGGCTGCTAACTCACTGGCATTTTCAGACTGCCCTGCCTGGCACCCCGAGAACAACTTTAATCTGAGACCAGCAGTTGCTTCCAACAGAGCACTTGAGTCATCATGCACAGGAACTGTGAGTGCTGCGGAGAGACTAATGGGACAATGTCTGTTGCACAGATGTCCCCCTCTGCCTTTTTGTTTTTCATGGGGGACACTGAGTAATACCTGAGGAAGTAGTACTTGAGGAACATAATCTGGAAAACAGAATACCCAAGACATCTGAGCAGTTCCATGAATTTCAATAAGCTATCACTTAGTTAGACATGCAGAGCCAACGTTATGCTATAGCTGGTCAAACTCCAAAAGGAATTCCTGTAAATGCCACCAAATGACAAACAAATAAATCTCAAAGCTCAGCAGAAATAGCCCTGGAAAATCATAGCTTGTGGGATGCTACATCAGAAAGGCTTCTAAGGCTCCAAACTGAGAGCCAGGCTCTAACTTGATCAGTCTGCGAAAGAGGAAAGTCATCTTTCCCACAGCCACAGGCAGCGAGAATGGCAGAGTAACTGAGCCTTATGGATGGTGACGTTGACCTCGAGCTACAAGGATCCTGCTCTTAAGGAACTTACATGTTAGTGAAGTCAGATAATGTCAACAAACCAGCAGAGGAAACCACTGTAGCTGGTGGGATTATGAAGGATTATGAAGAGGATAATGAAGGAGAATGTAGCTGGGAGAGAATTACTTTAGGTTGAGTGATCCAGAATGGCATCTTTGAGGAGCTGAAATATGAGCTGGCACTTCCTTGATGCAACGGATCAGAATTAAAGGCATCTCAGGAGGAGGAAACAGCAAGTGCAAAGGCCCTGCGATGGGAACAAGACTAGAATATTTGAGGAATGAAAAGAAGAACCTGCAGTATTGTAAGTGAAGGGCAGGGTGAGATTAGAAAAGATTAGCAAGGAAGGCTGCAGCCAGAAATTACTGGGTGGAAATTTGACGCGTTTTGTGTTCCATTTCCTTGATCTTAAAAAATAGCTTTAAAAAGCATCTAAGAACATTTGGTGAACACCCAATGATGCTCCTGCATTCCTAGATGTCTGAGGAACCCTCAGAAGGAAATTCATCAAGGTCTTTCTCCATGTGGCCATGCCAATGGTCTCATCCTGTTCTTCAACATCCCTATCAAGATCTCCAGCGGCCTCACAAATTATAACCAGTCTTCAAAAGCTGAATGTCAACCTGCCCTTCAAAGGCCCTATGTCCCAGTGCCAAAAGGCCGTAGTTTAAAGAAACAGGGAACAGTCTTGCTGGGGCCTACTTCTTGTTGGAAGGAGTGTACAAAATCTGACCTTGCCAGTGGGTGGCCTCTATCCAGCCCTCAAGGCATCCTCCAGGCGATTCTCTTCTGGACCACTAGTCAGTGGCTCTGGAGGCAGGATTCCCAGTGGTGCAGCCACAAAGATTCACCTGGGCCTGGCCCCTCAGGACAATATTAAAGGATCTGTGTTGGGAGTGTAATTAGTTCTGCATGGAAAAGAAGGCTGATTCTTCACTATCTGGCAAGATCAAGGCCAGGAGAAGAGAAGGAAGGAGAGGGCAACTCTTGGTCTCTGGAGAGACAGACATCCTTGCAGAGATCTGTCATCCATGGCATCACCATTGGGGACCTAGACAAACCTCAGTTTTATGTCACAAGAGGTTATTGGGTCCCTGGTATGTGTTGAGAACTGAACTCATACAGGAATGAGTAAAGCACAGGTCCTATCCTAAAGATGATGTCTTGCAGAAGATAACATCTGACCACCTGGTAATACCAGGCGGAATGAAATCTGTGTCAGAAGAGATGTTCAAACAAGAAACTTCAGGAGAGCAAGGGAAGAGAAATGAAAAGGCTCATTGGCTTCCTCTTACTTGATGGCAATTAGTTAGGCCAACCAGAGGCATGTAGGACTACATGGGTCCCTTGTCACACTCATGAGTTGGGTTTTTTCAGGCTCTGAGGAAGAGACCACATTATGTCAGATGATGGAGTATTATGAAGAGGAACAGGGAAGTGAACATGACAGGAAAACAGCTTATGAGGTGCTAGAACAATGGGCCCTTGTCCCTCAGGCTACAGTAACAGTTCTCAGAGCTGGGTGCTTTGACATCCCCTCCAAAGAAGCTTCATTCTCCCGTCTTCACTACGTTTGCCTTTGGCTTTGGCTGTCCCCTTTACTTCTAGGTCCTTTCCTTGGTATCTTGTTTTCAACAACCCCCTAGACAGAAGCTCTATTTGAGTGTGAGCACAACCTCTTACTTATACTTACCTTGGGCAGTTTGCTTCATCTCTGTGGGCCTCAGTTTCCTGATCTGTAAAAGGTGTATATCAGTGGTACCTACCAGTGATGGATTTTATGAGAAATTTAAATGAGTTAACACAAGTAGACAGGACAGTGCTATTTTCATTAGATTAGGGTGATTATCTCCCCTCCCACTAACTGCAGCCAGGGTAGCAGGCTCTCTTGGGCAAACTCTGATGGTTTATGCTATAGGTAAACTGGTGTCCATTTTCTTGAAAGGCATTTGTAGGCATTAGAAGTATAGTATCTCCTGGGTGCTTGGAATCTCCTAGATCCTTTTTTCTACATCACAGTATCTTTCAAAATAAATTTTAAAATGTTTAAACTTTATTATAAAATAAGTTCATTAAAATTATATTAAAATGGTCTAGCAAAAAGCAGATGAAAATCACAGAGTAGAGGCTGTATGATCTTTATGTGCCTGCATCCCTCCCTTTTCGGAACGAATTCTCCTGATTACATAGCAATCCTGCTTGATCCATATGGTTTTCATGGACATGACCCAGATGCAGGCATGGACCAATGGACCAGACTCTCCTCTGGGACTTTTGTTGGAGCTACTGAAACATGATCTTTTCTTTTGGAACCAGGAAGACATATAATTAAGTTTGAAGCTTCTGGTGGTGAACAATAGAGAACAGCTTTCTGGATGGAGACAAAGAAGGGTGAGCAGTGAGAGATCCCCAAAGACAGAAGACCTGGATCTAGTCATATGTGAAATTAGTAGCCTCCGTACATGAGCCAAAAAATTATATAAGTGAATATACTTTCTCTTATGTTATTTCTGCTTAAACTAGCTCCAGTTGACATTCTATTACTTGCAAGTAAAGCAATTTTGGCCAGCCTTCCAGAAGGAACGCCCCTTCCATTTGTGTATACATCCTTTCAGTCTTTCTTTCCCCTTATTTGCTTGCATACATAGTTTGTTTTTTTGTTTTTTTGTTTTTTAACAAAAAGGGGCCTTGATCTACAAATTTTAACACTTTTTTTCCTTCTTGATTCTGTTAAAAAATTTACTGCCTATGATTAGCATCCAAGTGTTTCTGAGAGAGGATAGAGAACTTCTGCTGCCTCTCACCCCCACTTCTACCATCCTCTGCCCTGCAGGAAGAATTTCACAGGGCAAGAAACTATCCCGTGACATTTACCGATTGTCAGCTCCTTTCCTGCTCAGTGCCATGCTGCCAGACTGGAGACCCTCAGCTTTGATAGACTTTGGTCTTAAATCAGCTTGGACTCCTGCCTGGTCTTTCATAGCCCTTTCCTCTTAAAGTCTCCACAATCAGCTTTTTCCATAAATATCTTACTACCTTTTTCTTAAGTGTAAAGGAATTTAAGGATGAGCATATTACATATTAATAGTGATCTAGAGACACACTGCATGGGCAATAGTTTCAGGAATCCAAAAACAGATTCACAGAATATGTTCAGCTGCCAAATGACCATTTGGAGTATGATCGAACATTTAAGATGCTGTAAGAACATGGTAGGAATTATACCTGCGTTTTCTTCTTTTCTTTTCTTTATTTTTTGAGATGGAGTTTCCCTCTTGTTGGCCAGGCTGGAGTGCAGTGGCACGATCTTGGCTCATAGCAACCTCCGCCTCCCGGGTTCAAGCGATGCTCCTGCTTCAGCCTCCCAAGTAGCTGGGATTACAGGCATGCACCACCATGACCAGCTAGTTTTATATTTTTAGTAGAGATGGGGTTTGTCCATGTTGGCCAGGCTGGTCTCGTCTCAAACTCCTGACCTCAGGTGATCTGCCCCCCTCGACCTCCCAAAGTACTGGGATTACAGGCATGAGCCACAGTGCCCGGCCTATACCTGTGATTTCTAAAGAAAATCGGAGGTGAAGTGGCTTTTGCTTTATAATTAGCATGATGACATAACGCAGGCTATAGAAAATTTGCTAACAATTATGGTGCTTACTTGCTCTCCTTATAGCTCAAAAATAACAGCAAAGTTTGTTTTGCTAATCCCTCCCCTGGATTTGTGAATTATTTGTTTTTATTATTTGAAGATAAACCGGGAAAAAAAAATCCAACATGGGGGAGTTTTTCTAATACAGAACACTCCAGTTGTCTTCGGATGTGGATGCCACACTTAATTTAATAACAACCAAAGCAGACCACGCTGGAAGCTCTAACAGAGGAATGTGTTTATAATGAAGGAAATGACATAGGTCAGAAAACAAACATGGGCTTTGAAACCAAGGATGTTGGTCATTCCCGCCCCTCCTTATTCTGCTGGGTTACTCGGAACAAGTCACTTCACCTTCCTGGATTCTGACTCCCCACCTGCCACCTAGGGGTGGCAATAATCCCTGCTCTGTTCACCTCAGGCATGAAGAAGAACAAAGGTGATAAAATGCTTTAGAATATTTTGATTTTTTATAAATAAACATAATGAACTATATTATTCTAATATTTAGATAGCATTCTCCAGAATTTACAAAATGCTCACACATCTAATAGATGGTGTTATTGCTGCCCCATAGATTGTAGATCTCAGCTCCTCAGAGGAGTGGAAAGAGATTCAGTTTTAGAGTCAAACAGTCAGGGATTTGAACCCCAGCTTTGGCTGTGTGACCTTAGGGTCTTGTTTACATCCTTTGTGAATTGGGGATGAGGTAACACTTTCCTAGTTGTCCCAAATCTTTCTGCTAGACAGCAGGTATGGATTCCTTTATTACAATAAGCACAAATACTCAAATCTTAGGGCCAGTTAAACAGATAAGAACAGCAATGACAGTAATATGGTAAAAGCTATCATTTTTGGAGCCTTTCACTGTCTTGGGTGCTTTTCTAAAACCTTCACACATATTAACTCAGAGGCGCTCACAACAGCCCCATGAGGAAGGGACTAATAAGTGGCCCAGCTGGGATTTGATGCAGGCTGTCTGGCTCCAGAGCCTCTCCTTGTAACCTTGATATGGGGCTGTCTCTCTAATTGCTAACATTTATCACATGCTTACTACACGAGTGTCACTGTTCTAAGTAGTTTATGTTTACAAACTCTTAATACTCTCACAAGCTGGCCGGGTGCGGTGGCTCACGTCTGCAATCCCAGCACTTTCGGAGGCCCAGGCGGGCGGATCACGAGGTCAGGGGATCGAGACCATCCAGGCTAACATGGTGAAACCCTGTCTCTACTTAAAAAAAAAAAACTACAGAAAACTAGCTGGGTGTGGTGGCGGGCGCCTGTAGTCCCAGCTACTTGGGAGGCTGAGGCAGGAGAATGGCATGAACCTGAGAACCAGAGCTTGCAGTGAGCCGAGATTGCACCACTGCACTTCAGCCTGGGCGACAGAGCAAGACTCCATCTGAAAAAAAAAAAAAAAAAAAAAAAAATACTCTCACAAGCCCTAGATTATAGCTACTGCTTAGTTGTTTTTTTTTTTTTTAAAGGATGCCTAGTTGAGTTTGATTTTCAAATAAATGACAAATAGCTTTAAAAATATAGATATGTCCCATTGATTATTTATCTGAAATTAAAATTAAAACTAACTGGACATCCCATATTTTTCCTGGCAACACTGCCCTTAAATGATAAGGTGGGAACTAATCTCGTTCCCAGTCCTCAGTGGGCCTTAGTGAATGCGTAAGTGGTAACTCCTACCACTATTATTATCTTCAGGTCTAGACATTTGTTTTCAGTTGTTCCTCTAGCCCAAGTAAATTCAGAAGTTATATGCATAAATAGATTAACAATTATGAAAATGTTAATACCGTAGAATAATAGTATCTCTGTAGCTTTTTCACGAAGATCAGATTATCTAAATGTAATCTCATGACAATCCTGTAAATTAAATATACTCATTTAATTAACGAGAAAACTGAGCCTCAGGGCCCTTACACAATTTGCCCAAAGGGCGTACAACTAAAATAAAGTAGATCTTCACATCTTCACCTGTAGTGAGTATGTGAGCCATGTTATTGCATACCAGGTTTTATAACGAAGAACATATTTGTCAAGATAGGAGCTTGGAGCCTAGCCTCCACTTCTGTTAGTGGCAGGACACATCCTAAATCTTAAGGCACAGTCACCTAGAACAGTAAAACCAGTCAGTATCGAAAGAAGGAAAAGGCATCTTCAAAATCACTGTTACATTTAGCAATAGGATTGTCAACATACTTGGTTTTTCCTTGGCCCTGGTAATATTTTATGGTGCTATAATCCTCAGTGATATGTCTGTATAATTTCCATTTACTGAAAAGTTATAATGTTCTAGACACCTTGGGAAGATCTTTACCATTCCATAACATATTCTTATGACAAATACACGACACACACAGGCTACCATGCTCTTCACGCATGGCTGTTGCAGACATTACTAGTTGATTACGGAACTGTTTCCCTTTGAGTCTGGAAGTGACTGCAGAATCCTTATATACACACATTACTTTGGGCAGTCACTATTGGTTCACTGCAGCTAACATTGAATGTCATACCTAGTAGCTACTTATGATAACCTCCTCCTGCTCAGTACCTTTATCTTTATAGCTACAGTGAAAAAATAGTCAACTCTGAATGCTGTGTGATTAATGCTACTCTATAAGGACCGTTTGGTAACTCCCAGAAATGGAATCCATCTGAGATGTGATGGTTCAGAGGCTGCAGCCTGCTGCAACCTAACTGCCACTTATAAAAAAAGAGGACGCACTGTGAGTAGCCTGGAGCTCTCTGCCACCAAGCCAGTTGCAAAGCCACCATTTCCAACATCTTGTGGTTGCTGTGATGGTCTGTTGCTTCTCACAGGAGGAAAACTGCACACTACTCTGTGCCAGCAGTGAAGCCTTAAGTCCTGCCTTTTCTTTGAGGGTTTAGGTTTCATTCTCAGACAGTGTTCTCATAGGCCAAACGACTGGGTTGAGGCTGGGAGTGCCCTTGGATCATGACACCGTACAGATTTAGGAGGGCCGTTACCCTGGCTTCCTAGTCCATAAACCAAGCCCAGTGGGTTCACCTCTTTGTGCCCCCAGTTCCCCTGCCATCCCCCCGACACACTCTAGCCCACACATAATGATGCTTTTCTTCTTTCCCTTTCTTGGGAGGAGAATTTAAGAGCTTCGTGGACACACCCAAGGCATTGTTAGTGAAAGTTCAAGAGGAGACAGTGACCTGGGTTAGGAATGAGCAGAATCAAAATTAGAGTAGGAGGGAAAAAAGGAAACATTATTCCTTAAATCTACTGATTCCTGAGATAATAGGGTTTGTAGGCCTCTTGAATAGGACCCCCAAATTGTATAAAGTCCTCAACTTCTCCCTGTCATTGTCAAAACCAGCCTAGCACCAGTTTATTAAGGTCAAAACACACCCCAAGAGAAGGGAAATGCTATTCAGAGTGAACAAATAAAGCAAAAATGTAACAAGCTTGGTAAAGTAGACAAAGGGAACAGTAAATTGGAGGGGTACACAGGAGAGGAAAGGAAAACAAGTCAAGGGTCTAGAGCAGAAGGCCAGTGAAGGTACATGGCACATGTGAAGGGCATTAGTGCTATGTACTACTCTGAAGAGCAAGAGTTGCATTTCTAAACACTGACATGTGTAGCAGCTAAGAATTTAGACCCTTACATCTGGAGGCTGAATTCCAGCTCCCTCCTGTGAGTTTTGTGGCATCAGCCAAGTCACTTAAATTCTCTAAGACTCATTTGCTTCATTTATAAAATGGGACCATTAATAGTAACTGTCCCATGGTGCTCTTTTGAGAACTTGTCTAGCACCTAAATAGGGCAATAAAGTACGACATTGCTATTATGTAAGTATGTCCCCAATGTATTGCTAAAAAACCGTAAGTTACAGAATATGATTAAATGATTCCATTTATAGAAAAATTTTCTTTATACATAAATACATACTCACAAAAGAAAAAACAACGTTGTAGGATATAATAAATTCCTCTTCAAAGGTTTTAGCCTGTAAATTGTTAAGTACAATGAGTTCTGGGATCCTCTCCAAAGAACCAATGTATCAGTATGTTCAGCTCCCCTGTTCTTTGTTCTTCATTTTAAAGTTTAACTTCCTCATTCTTTATGTCTTCTTGCCCCTAGTTTCAGTAAACAACCCCCTCCTAGCCTCTATCACCTAGCTCCATCCTGAGTCACCCCCAGTCACCTGCTCCATCTTGAGTCACTCCTAGTCACCTGCTCTGACCTGAGTCACCTTTAGTTACCTGTTCTGTAACTGTCCTTCCCGCCAAACTACTCACCCCACCACTCCAGCTCATACTTCTGCTCTCTTTAAAATAGCCAATCAGAATTAGCTTAGACTGTGTGGTCCAACCCTAGCCAATAGGCGAAAGACACAGCAGTAGAGATTGGCTGTGTTAGGATAAGAACCCCTTCCCCTCCCTTGTTCAGGTGTGCTCTCACCATTGCTCAATCCGCGAGACCCACCCTTCTATAGAAGTAAAATTGCCTTGCTGAGAAATTAAATTTACATTCGAGTGCTATTTCTTTTGCAGCATCGAAAATTTATTTCTAACACCATAAAAGCCTAAACTCAAACTATTAACCATAGGGAACAGAAGTGATTTTTTTCTGCCTTATATCTTTCTGTATTGTGTGGTATTTATCTTTATAATAAGCAGGTATTATTATAATAAGAAAATAAAGATACAACTATAAAAGGAACAAATCAAATGACTACTGACCCTGAAGCATGGGGCATATTGTGGGGTCCCTAGGAGGACAGGCTGGCCAGGATATCCTTGACAAATAAACAGGTGCTCCCTGCCAAGGCAAGCCTAAAGGACAGAAAGGAAAATAAGAGTTCTTGCTAGAAAGAATGAAAAATGAAAATAAAAAGGAGACAGAAGTGTCTAGTGATACAAAATGGGACAAAATGTACAGGGTATGAGGCATCCACACAACACCAAATATTTTTTCATGCCAAGAGTAGATGAGACCCACCTTCCACCTTTTTTTTTTTTTTTTTTTTTTTTTTTTTCTGAGATGGAGTCTCACTCTATCGCCCAGGCTGGAGTGCAGTGGCGCAATCTCTGCTCACTGCAAGCTCTGCCTCCCGGGTTCATGCCATTCTCCTGCCTCAGTCTCCCAAGTAGCTGGGATTACAGGCACCCGCCACCATGCCTGGCTAATTTTTTTGTATTTTTAGTAGAGACAGGGTTTCACCATGTTTGCCAGGATGGTCTCGATCTCCTGACCTCATGATCCGCCTGCCTTGGCCTCCCAAAGTGCTGGGATTACAAGCATGAGCCCCTGTGCCTGGCCCCTTCCACCATTTTTAATGGAATAAGGTACTTTGTGTTGGCTTTCACAAAGATCATGTTTATTCCTCTGTCCATGGCTGTGTCTAGCCTATACTTTAGGTGACTAAAGTTTGGGAAAACAGAAATTTCTCTCGAAAGAAAATTTAGAGTCTCTTTGCCAAGTGAAGAAGAATTTATAGGGCCACCTTTGACTGAAGTGTTTTGAGCATTAGAAAATAATGGTGAAACATATAAAGACAAGCTTGCTGAATGGATTAAGGCTTTTGAACCTATAATTAACCCAAGAAGCTGGTTTTAATTGAATAGAGAGGAAATAGGGAATTTATTGCATTATTCTGGTTGTAATGAATATTCATTGTATGATTTCTCAACCAACATATGATGAGCAAAAATAACTTTCTTGCCTTTCTGTCTTCTGAAGAGGATATTGACAAGATACGAAGCACCTAAAACCACCTCCAATGTATTTCTATTTCTACCTGGGTCAATGAAACTATGAGCTTAGTGTTCTTAGGAAACTCTGGGGCTGGAGGATCCACTTCCCAGGTGGCTTGCTCACATGGCTACAAGATGGTGTTGGTGGAAGCCTCAGTTCCTTTCTACATGGGACTTTCCACAGGGCTGCTCGTGTGTCTTTCAGCATAGTGGCTGGATTTTGGCAGAGCTGGTTATCTAAGAGACTGAGGCAGGAGCTGCAATTCCTTCTTTTATTACCTAGCCGTGAAGTCACGTAATAGCTTCAGAAGTCAGCATAGACCAGCCTTAATTCACTGGGAGGGAAATGTACAAAGGAGTAACTAAGAGGAGGTGAGGATTATTGGAGGCCATCTGGAAGGTTGGCTCCCTTAGGCACCAATATATGCTGACAATTTTCAGAGCTTGCAGTGGAAGCAGTATTGGGCAGAGATGGCACTCTTGGAAGAACCTATCAAAGCCTGGATTGTGGGTTGGAAGTTTTGAATAATCTCAAGACCAGATACAGCATTGTCTGGAGGCAAAGGATGAACAATTTGACCTCTAAGGGGTGTCTGGGATCTAGCTTGGATCTACTTCCAAGTTATTTCTAAGCTTGGGATCCTTTGCCCCAGAACTAAACGGAACATCAGTGAATTGATTAATTCCATCAATAAAATTTTTATAGAGTACCTACTATACGTGAGGCACAGTACTTGGCACTGTAGCTACCCCTGCTTAATAGTAACCGTCCCAATATTCAACTGTCCCAATGAATAGTTACTGTCCCAGTAGTAACTCCCAATGAAGTGACAAAGGAAAGATAAGCTCTTGGACATTGGAGGTGGTGATAAGATGACAATAAGGTTGACAGCTTTATATCATGAGGCTGAAAATGGGGGATTTGAATCCAGAATGAAAAGGAAGCACTTTTTCTTCTATAAATACTTACCTTATTAATGAATTATAAATTTTCCTAAGAAAAATTATAGTATGCCGTGAGGACTAGTCAATATCAGGGAAGTGATATTAAATTGAGAAGTGAAGAGTAGGAGGTATTTGAAGAAATGAGAGTGGGGAGGGAGTTGTAGGTAAGAGGGAACAGCATGTGCAAAGGCCACGAGATGGGTGGGAATATGATGGGAAACTCCGAATCCTGAACTGCCTGCCCTATACTTTGGGAGTTACTGATAACTGAGATCCACATGGCTCAGTGCTTATTATTAGAAGAAAAGTCTTAGTCTTAATACCAAATTATTTCTTCTTTCAGTTCTGGATAAAGACAAGTACATTATTTGTTTTCCAGATTCCCAGAACATCAAGGCATATTTATAGGGCACATCTTAGAAGAAATCTTCTGTTAAATCTGCTAGAATAGGAAAAATATCTGAAATGGCACAGAAAAGTTTAACAGATAATTTTATTGCTAACAGCTCTGGTTTCTTTCAATGTCCAAAATTAAAGTGAACAGTTCAAGGAATATCGTGAAGTGGGTATTCCTCTCTTATGGCCATTGGCATCATAGATGTCATCTTATGCAGGCAAATAAATAATTACAAGGGACAGTCAGCTATTTGTATGAACCATCAATTCCATTCCTTTCTTATGATTTGAAATAACCTCAGATACAAAAATCATAAATGAACACAAGCAAGATCATGTAATGGTCCCTTTAAGATAAACCTGGCAGTGTTTAACTAGAAATTACTGACTGTTCCAAAAATGACATTCTGTGTTCTGCAGTAAGATGGAGAACTTTTGTGTGTGTTTTTTCTTCCCTCCCATTCGGTTATAACAATGAGTCACCACTACCTGCAAAGCTAGACATGTAGATTCCATCTTGTGCCAGAAAGCCCAGGTACCAGTTAGCCAGGATTTAAAAGGAGAGGGTAAAAAAGTTTAATTTACAGACTTAAACATGAAAGTTTCCAGGGAGGAAAACACATCTCCTAACCACGATCCCCCACTTTTTAAAATGTATCTATTGATCTTCATTCCAAAGATGTTACATACATTAGATAACTAATTTTTAGTGATTTGTATAAAGCATCCATTTGCCACAAATCAGAAAAACTGTAACGAGGACTGATACAAACAAAACTCCCAAGTTTTCTCTGACCACAGCACACTTCTAAAGGAAACTCATTTCACCCTATTTCTATAAAGGCTGTCTCTTGTGCCCACCTGTCCTTGGCTTCCAGGAAGCACAGAGAAGGTGAGGTAGTGGAAATATGGGCTCAGAGACTCCTACAAAGATGATGATTAGGTACAATGTACAGCAGCCCCAAGTTACCTCCTAAGACAACTCCCCTCCCTGCCCTTTCACCCCCAAATGAGAGCTTTCCAGCCAAGAAACCTGACTCTTATTTTCATAATGCTTCAGGCATGCATAGCGAAAGAGCAGCTCTTTCTACCTCTCCAGTTTAGGCAAGACCTCATCATCTGGGTTGAAAAGTTTGAGTTTCACATCTTTGTCTTTTTGTGCAACAGAGTAGCCAACCAGAAAAAAAATAAGAGGGTAAACTCATACTGTATCTTTCCAGAAATAAAGAAAAAAGTAAATAATGAATATGAGCACATGCTTTTAAAAATATCTCTATGAAGCTAACATAGATGTAGATATAAATGTATTTCAAGATACCCGTTGGGTTCCCCAGGCATGGATGCATTGGCTTATAAATTATTCCGAGATCTCTTTAGGGTCTGCATATTCAAGCTGAATTATGTTTCAAGTCCTGAATCTCTCTTTTTCTCAGCTTTAATGAAATGTGTCCAAACGTCATTCCCATGACTAAGTGAAAAAGGAAAGATAAGCTCCTGCACGTTGGAGGTGGTGATTAGATGACAATAAGGCTGACAGCTTTATATCATGAGGCTGAAAATGGGAGATTTGAATCCTGAATGAGGAAGAACAACTTTTTCTTCTATAAGAACCAACAAGTCTCTTTTCTGACAAAAAGGGAGACATTTTGACCGTGAGTGGGAGTTTTTAGTTCCTCTAAAGGGATTTTTCAACAGAAAATCCGTTGTTCAACAGGAAATATTACCTAGATGAGATTGCTCATCTACTAGACCAGAACTGTTTTTAATACTATGTTCTGCACTGTTAATGCTCAATAAATTGTTAGCAGCCATATTCCAACAATGATAAGAAGTCAAGTACATTCATTGTTCTGGTCTCTGCATTCAGTAGTTACCGCCTTGAACATAGTCATAATGGACAACGTCAGCCAGGCACTTTGTTTTTTAGAGACAGGGTCTCGCTCTGTCGCTTAGGCTACTATGTGTTTTCTTCCCTTCTCTTCCCATAGTGAAATGGGGTGATCATGGCTGACTTCAGCCTCAACCTCCTGAGTTCAAGCCACCTTTCCACCTCAGCCTAATTAGCTGGAAGTACAGGTGCCTGCCACCATGCCTGGCTAATGTTTTTATTTTTTTTGTAGAAAGGAAGTCTCACTATGTTACCCAGGCTGGTCTTTAACTCCTGGCCTCAAGCAATCCTTCCGCCTTGGCCTTTCAAAGTGCTGGGATTACAGGCTTGACCTACCGCTCTCAGCCAAGGCAGGCACCTTTACAGAGATCTTCATGCTTGAGATGCTTATTTATTTTTGTATGCCATCCACAAAAGGACTTCTATGCTCTTTGTATTTTTCTAATGAATTTCTCTAGTATCTTAGGAACCTCAGCACTAATGTCTTTATTTTTACTTTTAACCAAGATTTTTATAATTTCTCAAATGCATTCCCACAAAGAAGACAATGACAGCAAGAAAGACTTTGAGAATCCATCATTCTGTATGTTCAGCCTATCTCCTTTCCTCAAAAAAGAATCCCCTTTGAGGTGGGAAATATTCTTTCCTTGACTTCAATCCTTTGGTTTTAATGGGAGTTACCTATCAATTGAACACACCCACCTGTTCACATGGGTGAGGATGTGACCCAACTGGGCCAGTCATCATGCCCCATGTAGGATTGGCCCAAGAGACCCACATGTGATCAACATAGGCCAATGCGATTCCTGTCTGAAGCTGACACCAGAGGTACCCCTTTGACTCTGATGATGAATCTGGGAAGAAGTGAGCCTGGAAGCTGCCATCAGTCTTGCCTCCGGCCATGGGGAAAAGGTGATATAAGGAAATGGAGCCAACACTCAGAAACAGGTAGAACTGAGAGAGGGAGAGAATGGATTTTGAGTCCCATCTCTGGCATTGTTCATTCAGCTTATCCTTGAAATATATCAGCTACCCCAAGACTCTTTCAACTAATCATCCCATTTTATTCTTTTGCTTAAGGTAGTTCAGGTTGGGTTTCTGTCTCTTCCTGATTAATTCAGGTTCTAACTGCATTAAGAAGCACCTTGCACAGTGGTCTGCCTAGAGTACATACCTAATGTATGTGGGTTAAAGAACAACTGCTTTTATTTCTTAACAGGTGAACTTTAGAAAGCAGAAGAGGGAATTCTAAATTGGACGGCTGTCTGAATTTTACTGTTACCATTAGCACTAATAGAGACACTATTTCAGGTCTACCAACATTTCAGGTCATACTCTGTGAAGTGATTAAAGGTATAGACCAATGCTGTCCAGCGGAAATACAACTTGAGCCACATATGTAATTTTAAGACTCCTAGTAACCACATTTTAGAAAGTAAAAAGAAACAATTGAGATTAATTTTAGTATTCTGTTTAATCCAGTATATAAAAAATAATCATTTCATCATTTAATATAAAAATTGAGATATTTTTAAAAATTTCTTGTACTGAGTCTTCAAAATCCAGTATGTATTCCATACTGAATCCAGTACATATCACATCTCAATTTGGACTAGCTACAGTTCAAGTGCTCAATAGTCATATGTGGCTAGTGGCTACCATATTGGACAGTGCAGCAATATTTCCTGATCTTAATCCTGGTTCCACCACTCACTAGTTCTATGAACTTGGGAAACCTGTCTGATTTATTTGAGCCTGAGTTTCCTCATCTGTAAAGTGAAGATAATAATAACCATTCCTTCACCATAGGGTAGGTGAGGATACAGAGATGAGTGGGTTGGATGAAGTTGCCACCCACACTGAGCTATATTCTAGGGGGAGCAACGGACAACTTACTGCTATAAGTATAAACAAATGTCAGATAATACTAAGACAACAATATAACGGGTTATTGAGATAGCAAGTAACCATGAAGGGGACTAGGATAAGAGCTTAGATAGGGCTAACAGGGAGGGCCTCTCTGAAGAGGCAATCAGTTAGGTACCCGCAAACTCAAGAATGAAATGGAGCCAGCCACATCACAGTCCAGGGTACGAGGCCAGGATCTATGTTCCAGGAACTCAATAACTATCTCTAAGAAAGAAAACACAAAAATAAGTATCCCAGGGAAGACTCCTGAACGGCAACTCATATGCCAGCAGTCAGCATCAAGTCATTTTCTAAGTTTTTGTGCCGTGAAGTGCTGGCGACAGCTGTTTAGTGTCCTGCATACTTTTCTCAGGCAGCCCTTGCATCTGTTCCACACCCCTCAAGAGAGAATTAAACAGAGAAAACAAACTCTGTTGACAGAAGGAGGTGTAGGCCTTTATGGCATTTAAAAAAAATCTAATTAGAGCAAGGTAATTCCAAGCAACTCTAGCTTTAAAAATAGGTCAGTCCAGGTACCATGGGTAACCCTGACAGATCTTTTCCACAAGCATGTGAAGAATACAGGTTTCAGGATACTCCTGAACTTGTGAGGTCCTGCAGAGGCATACTCTCTGGGCGGTGCACATCTTGCTGTTGCTACTGCCAAGTGCCAAATTTGCCCTGGCTCGGGGCTGGACCCACTGCTCACGGTCTTGTTTTGACTCCTTCTGTCTGTTTCTCTTTGAAAGCAAATTGCCTCCCCTGGCTGTTTATGACATGTTTCAGGCAGCTGGCCTGGCAGTCTCCAGAATACTTTTGAGTTTGTCATGCAGGTAAGCAAACTCGAGGTTAGCTGCAGTATCACGGCAGCAAGGGGTTCAGAAAAGGGTTTGTGCTAAGCTCTTGCTCAGCTACTTATACATGTCAGCTCCTTTCATTCTCCTCAAAACAACCCCAAGAGAAAGATATATTCCTACCAACATTTTTCAGTACAGGAAACTGATGCTCAGAAAGGTAAAGTCATTTCCTCAAAGCCACACACCAATTAAGTAGTGTCTCCAAATCCCCTGCTCTGAGCTGAATGGGAACAATTAAGGCTAGAGACAGGGGAGATACCTGGGGTGTCATGTGACAGTCCATGAAGTTTTTCCTAGCTAACAAATTCAAGCAACTTAAACTTGATTCTCTATCAAGACTTCACACTCCCAGGTCACCGTGAATAGATTTTCCACATTGTTTCCAAGTTGGCTCCAAAGACACCAGATCATGCGTAGAAAAGATGCACTTCGGGGGCACAGGAAGTGTATCACGGGGAACAGAATCCAGAGAAAGAGAATGAAGAAGGTGGATCGGCACTGCAAAGCCAGATGCTAAATTCATTAATAGAAGCTTTTAGGAGAGTTTTTAGAAGCTCGGGATCATAAGATTGAAGCAAGAATTTGAACAAGAAATAGAAAGCAAAAACAGATCACATCATTCATCCTCACAAGATCATACTTCCACCTGCAGCAGTATTGGTGCTTTAAATTGGGTTGCATCACATAGGATCTAAGCATGAACCCATGGATGACTTGCCTCCTACCTTTTCTACCCCAGCCCACCCAGCGTACTCTCACTGCTTCTTTGCAAATCGTGCTACCTGCCTACTTGCCAGACTCAATGCTTTCTCGTTCCTTACCATCCTGGGTTACCTTTGATCTCCCTGTCACATTTGACAATGTGAGTCACTTTCTCTTCTCAATACTGTACCTCTCTTACCTTCTGTGACATCATATAGTAGTGTCTTAGTTCTATGTTGCTGTGTAACAAATTACCCTAAACCTTAGCATTCCTAAAACAACACCTATTTCCTATCTCTCAGTTTCTATGGGTCAGGAAGCCAGGCACAGCTTACCTGAATCCTGTTTCAGGGTCTTGCCAAGGCTACAGGGAAGGTGCCAGCTAGAGTCATAGTCCTCTCCACTGGGGCTGGATCCATTTCCTGGCTCAGTCATTGATTGCTGGCAGGATTCAGTTCCTCATAGGTTGTTGGACTGAAACCTTCAGTAGTTACTGGCTGATCACTGGAGGCTGCCCTCAATTCCTTCCTATGTGGGCCTCTCCACAGAGAGCTTCATCAGACCAAGTAAGTGACAGCAACAGAGAGAACGCCACAAGGTGGAAGCCACAGTCTTTTTTAACGCAAGTGTGGAAGCGACATCTCGTTACTTTTGATGTATTCTGTTCACTAGAAGGAAGTCACTAGATCCAGACCACCCTCAAGAAGAGTGGATTATATGAGTCTGAATAGCAGGAGATGGGGACTGTTAGCCCACCACAAGAAACACATGCAATATCTATTGAGCACTATACCTCATATTTCTCAATGCCAGTAAGTGATGGCCATATTTGACATTACATTCTCCTGCTCTCCTACCACCCCAACTACCCTTGGGTTCAACCCAAGATGATGGAGCAATTATTGTGCCATCAGACATAAGAAAACTTAAGTATCCCTCCTCTATCCCACTCCATACATACATTTTTTTCTTCCCCACAAGGCAGCCAGAGTAGTCTTTCTAAAACCCAAATCTGATTATGCCACCTTCTGCTCAAAACCTTGCAATGGGTTCGCAATGTCCTTTGTTTTGAAGACCCTGCATATGGGACCTACACTTACCTCTTCAATCTCTTCTCTCCACATCCCCTCTCTGTCATGTTTCAGCCATAGTTACTTTCTTTCAGTTCTTTAAACACGTCATTTTCACTCACCTGTCTGGCCTCTGCCGAATATACCCCTTAACTTCCAGCCTCTGCACTCCAAGAAGAGGGGAGTCCTTTCTCTTACCTAGAACCTCCATGAGGGCAGAGATCATGCCTATTAGTTTATCAATCTGTCCTTAGTACCTAGCATGGTACACAGTGGTACTCAACCATGGGTAAAAGAACATACCTTACAGAAGATGCTGGCAGAAGGTCCATAGACAAAGGGGCTATGGGATTTGATGAGTTCAGGATTTGCTTCCCAACATCCGCCTCCTGGACTCTGCCTTCTCCTGGGATGCCCTCCTAAGAGCAGAAAGAGGTAACATCACACGTTTAAGGCACTTTGTTTTTAGGGTGGCCAAATGCATGAAGAAGAATTTCTATCAAGTGCTTTCTTTCATTTTGGAGGTCCCTGACATGTGTTTTCAAAGGAATGAATGACTTAAGAGACCTAAGTACAAAGAACACCTGTCAGTCTTAAAAATAACATCAGCTAGCATTTGTTGAATACTTCTGGTACATCAAGCATGGTGCTAGGTGTTTTATGTGTAGTAATCTCTCATTTAATGTTTACAACACCACTGTGGTTAGATATCCTTATTCCTATTTCCCAAATGAGGAAAATGACACACAGGAAGGCACAGTGATTTGTCCACAGACACAGAGATTATAAGTAAACTGAATTTGGACAAAACGATAATGACTGCAAAGGTTTACTAAGCCTTTATTATATGCCAGGCCTTTTACCAGTACTTAATTGGGGTTATCTTACTTAATCCTTCTAGAAACCTATTAAAATTGGGAACAGAGTTATTCTTGAATTAGAAATGAAGAAACTAAGGTTCAGAGAGTTTAAGAATATTGCCTCTGATGGCACAGCTAGCAAGAGGAAGCGCTGAGATTTTTTTTTCAGAACATACTTTATTATAGTGATATTTTAAAGATGAATTTAATTTCCAAGTATGAAATATTTCAAGGAGTATGTTAAAACTATAAGCTGACAACAGTGGCCAAGGTTAGCCCTCTCTCTTTCTCCTTAAGAAGAAAAGGCTGGTATAAATATTTAGGAGGCTTGAAATCATGACTTTAAGAAAAAAATGAAATATCTTAGTGAATTTTTGGTCTATTCAATAGTGAAATCAAGATTAATTTAAAGCCAGCCACTAATATACTACTCACTTGCATTTTACTCAAGAAAAGAAAATATGTCAATATTATAAGAATACAGAAATGTTTTTATTTCCTGTTGTCTTGAAAATAGTTACTAAAATGTAATTCAAGATACTGCTGGGCTTCTCGCTTGTATCATGAAGGTGACAGCACAGACAGTAACAATTCATAACATCATGGCTTTCCAGGGTGGGCACGCACCTGCTATGTTCCTTATGCTATTGCCACTGTCCTAACTGAACAGTGGCATATCTCCCTCCCTTACCCAGAGCTGGGATTTGAACCCAGGCCTGTCTGGTGCCCAAGACTATGCTATTATCATTAATGAACCACTTCTCACACGGTCCTTTATCTCACCTACCCAGGCCACTGTACTGACCACAAAGCATAGGGAAAATTTGTTCCTCAATTGCCATGATATTGGATTCTTGCTCAAAGAAAGGCCGCAGACTCTCTGGACTCTGAAAATAACCATAGCAGGCTCCTCTGAGTCCTCGCAGGGTAATTGAGCAGGAAGGTTTTCCAAGTCTTTATCAGGTCCAGTGGTTTTAAAAGCAGGCCAATATTCAGAATCAGCTGGAAGTTCTCACAAGCTACATATTCCCAGGAGCCGTCACAGACCCGTGGACTCAGAAGCACGATGGCCAAGGAATATGTTTTAACAAGCTCCTCAAGGGCTCTGATGGTCAGCCAGATAGGAGCCAACAATTCCTCCCCAAACCCCTGGTCCCAATCACAACTCCACCCCACGAGGCCCCCAAGCCTGCCATATCCCCCTTTATATGCCCCAAAGGAGAATGCTTCGATGCCAGCTGGTGATTGAGAAGAAGCAGGTTTGGCACCCAAAACAGCAAGAGTGATACATGTCTAATTCTACTGCTGACTTTTTTTTCATTATTTAATCAAAACATATACTCTTTTCTGGATACCACTATAAACTCCCTTTTTGAACATGAAAGAAAAGATGACAATGATGATATATATAACTATTTATGGGATATTTACTATATGCTTTACATACATTATCGCTAATTGCAGCAACTCTCCAAGGTACATTTTATTCTCTCCACTTCGCAGTTAGGACACCGAGGCTCAGAGCAGTTAGTTAACTTGCC
Organism: Nomascus leucogenys; assembly: GCF_006542625.1. Classification (NCBI taxonomy): domain Eukaryota; kingdom Metazoa; phylum Chordata; class Mammalia; order Primates; family Hylobatidae; genus Nomascus; species Nomascus leucogenys. The sequence continues at coordinate 75,570,545 of NC_044401.1, read as the reverse complement.
TAAACATGTCCCTCCAGCAAATGGCAGGACCAAGATTTGAATCTAGATCCTGATTCAACTCCAGAGCCCACGTTTCCTCGATTGTCCACTAGCTGTGTCATCTGGGTAAAGTTACTTAACCTTTCAATGTCTTAATTTCTCCATCGGTGCAAAGAAGGAAACAAAAGAACCTCACTCATAGGGTCGTCATTTAGATTAAATGAAATAATTCAAGTCAGACAATTAGCACAGTAATATTAAATATTATATTAGTTGTTTTTTAAACCTGGGCTTCCCAAATATGTCTTGGAAAACACTTGAGCCCTCTAAATAAAAAGCCTGCAAATTATTTCAGCGTGTGTGCAAATTCCGACTTACTCTCAGTGACTCTCAATGCTTATTAGCATATTAAAGACCCAGAGAAATTCCACAGTGAAGAATTTAGTTTACTTTACCCCAAGCTGGAAGATATAATTTTTTAAACAAATCTCTTAATTTTCACTTAACATTTTGGTCCTACCCAAGAAGGAAAGGGGCCTTTTACGCCCAATTTGGAATGGAATTACTTTGATAATCTCACCCTTTGCTCGTGCTTGGAAAAGGCCCTACTAGAAGAACATACCATTAAGTACTTGCTTTGATACTGGCTGTTAATCCCATGGCCCAGCTTGACATTGTCTCTTAGCAACGTCCTGTCCTTTTCCCCTTTTCATTCTCATGCCTCGAACAACACTTCCTCTCCTCTGATTTCTCTCCGGCCTCCGGCTTTCAAGGCCCCTTAAGCCTCCTGTACACAGAGAGAAGCAGGAGCTGAAGGCCCCATGCACATATTTATGCTAATAGCACTGAGGGGAGGAACAGGCTGTTCTGGGGACTGCTTTCCAACTGTCACATAAATCAGTCAGAAAAAAAAGGTTACTACTTTCACAAAGACACTGCCAGCCTGGAGCAGCAGGTCTTGGCAATGCATTGCTCCCCCATTCCCCACCCCCTAAGCTGAGCTTCCGTCATGTCTCCCTCATTCTCGATTCTCCAGGCAGGAGAGGATGCAGGATTTTGTAGACGCAGAGGATTTCCAAGTCAGAGGGGACCTCTGAGATCATCTAGTGCTAAATCAAATGGAAACTTCTAGTAAATATCTCTGCCTGGGTCCTTTCCCCAGAGATTCTGGAGCAGTTATTTGGAAGTGAGGCACAGGAATTTTTTTTTTTTTAAGCTTTCCAGTTGATTCTAATGTATAGTCAGGACTGGGAAGTACTGACAGACTCATATTCTTGTGGAGAGACTGAGGACCAAAGAATGTGAAACTTCCTTTAGATCACACAGACCATTAGTGATAGGGTGGAACCTTCATTCCTAGTGGTGTTTTCTTGCAAAATGTTATGCTGTCACTAAGCCCTGGGGTAGAGAGGCAGAAAGACCTAGACAGTGGTATTATTAGAGTTTTGCATCCCAGTCACTTGGGAAGCTCTTTTAGATGTGCCTTCACTTTCCTTGTGTCCCTGGACCTACTGAGTCAGAATCTCTCTCTTTTTAAATAGAGACAAGATCTCACTGTGTTGTCCAGGCTGGAGTGCAGTGGCATGCCCATAGCTCACTGCAGCCTCCAACTCCTGAGCTCAAGTAATCTTCCTGTCCCCACTTCCCGAGTAGCTGGGATTACAGGTGTGTGCCACCAAGCCCTGCTATTTAAAAAAAAATAAAATTGTAGAGATAGGGTCTTGCTATGTTGCCCAGGCTGGTCTCAAACCCCTAGCCTCAAGTGATCCTCCCACTTCAGCCTCTCAAAGTACTGGGATTATAGGTGAGAGCCACTACCCTCAACCTGAATCAGAATGTCTTGAAGGAACCCTGGCACGCAGATTTTGCAGAAGTCGTTGGTGTTAATTTTGACATATACTTCAGTCTAAGAACACTAGCCTGATAGAAACAACCACAGATTTGAATTAGAAAAAACCAGGCTCCAAATGTGAAATCCATGAAATGCTAACTGTGGTTTTATGAACAAGTAATATGACTTCTCTAACCTTCAGTTTCTTTTTCTGCAAAATGGGACTACACAGCTAACCCTCTTCATCTTTCAATTTTATAATTAAAATGTCATTTCTTCTAAAAAGGCTTGACTGAGCTTTCAGACCAGTCGAGCCACCCATCCTCCCAGGATACATTTTCAGAGAACACCTCATACACTCCTGCTTTGTGACAGTGATCACAACTCATTGATTAAGTAGTATGAGGCATAATACATGTTCTTTAATGAAGAAATATCTAATTATGATTAAAGAGATGGGCAACGGATTACTTGCTTTCTGTCTCCACTACTAAAGTTCAATAAGATAGGAAGTTGGGCTGTCCTGTTCACTGCAGTATCCACAGCACCTGGTGTGAAGCTGGCACTCCATAAACATTGGTTGAACAAATGGCTGAACAAACGACCAATATATGTAAAGCACCTGGCATATGGTACATATGCAACACATGTTGCCTGTTATAATTACGTTTAGGCCAGGTGCTCTGGCTGATACCTGTAATCCCAGCCACTCTGGAGGCTAAGGTGGGAGGATCACTTGAGGCCAGAAGTTCAATACCAGCCTTGCCAACAGAGAAAGACTCCATCTCTAGAAAATAAACAACAATAAAAATAAAATTAGCCATGCTTTGGTGGTGCATGCCCGTAGCCCCAACTACTCAAGAGGCTGAGGTGGGAGGATCGCTTAAGCCCAGGAGTTTGAGGATACAGTGAACTATGATCATGCCAGTGCACTCTAGCCTGGGTAACAGAGTGAGACCCTATCTCTAATTTATTAATTAATCTTCAGAGAGGCCGGGTGTTTTACCCAAGGACACACAACAGAGCTGAGATTTGAACTTAGTCTATAGGACTTGTTTGTAATTCATTGTGTTTTTCTGCCTTAAAGTTTTTATATTAGGGGGCAGGATCTAGGAAGAAATGGCAGGCTGTCTCTGTGAGCTAGAATGAGCTAGAGACCTGTCTGGCTCTTGCACACCCTCAGTCTCCACTGATGTAATACACACACACACACACACACACACACACACACACATTTGCAGACTAAGATAGCTTTTGGCCTTGTTCTACTCTTGAGAAAATTTTGTTTGATAAACTCCTTGAAGGGAGTCACCATGGTTTTGGCTTCCACTGCAAGATAGATCCATAGGAGTCCTATGATTTGCTGATGATAAACTTGTGAGCAGTAACACTGTCTGGATCCCAACACTAGTCAAACATGATGTAGCCAAATATCTGTGATAATCTCTGGATTTCCTCATTGGCCATCATGCTGTCTGTGATTCTCAGGAAATGGGTGACTGGAGGGGCACAGAAGGGAGGTGGAATTCACATTATTGGCTGCTTAACACACATTGGGGAAGGGAGTTCAGAATAAGACTGGGGTGAATGTTTCTGGGAATGACTGGATGAGTGCTTGTGTGTCTACACTAGCATGAAAATCAAGAAATATGAAAGTTTTCATTTCAATAGCTTTCATTTAGTTAGCAGTTATTAGGCCCCAGATGCTATTTCTAGTGCTTTACAGACATTATCTCATTTAGTTCTCCGGACTCCAAGGAATAGAAATCATCATCATCAGTATCATCAGGGGAGAAAAGTGAAGCTAAGAGTAATATGCCAAATGTTACAAACATCTGTATGAGGCAAGACCAGCATTGGAACCAGGTTTAATCAATGATTTCAGAGCCTGCCTTAGCACATTCAACCGGTATTTATTGGGCACCTTGTATGTACCATGTTTTTTTTTTTTTTTTTTTTTTTTTTTTCTTATTGCAAGGAATATATTACAAAGACACATGTTCATGTGGGACTTAGATTCTGTCAGGAGGAGACAGGACAAATCTAAGTTCTGTGATCTGTTAGAAATCGATAGTGCTAGGCCAGGCACGGTGGCTCATGCCTGTAATCCCAGCATTATGGGAGGCCGAGGCGGGCGGATCACCTGAGGTCGGGAGTTCGAGACCAGCCTGACCAACATGGAGAAACCCCGTCTCTACTAAAAATACAAAATTAGCTGGGCGTGGTAGCACATGCTTGTAATCTCAGCTACTTGGGAGGCTGAGGCAGGAGAGTTGCTTGAACCCGAGAGGTGGAGGTTGCAATGAGCTGAGATGGCACCATTGCACTCCAGCCCGGGCAACAAGAGCAAAACTGTCTCAAACAAACAAACAAACAAAAAACAAAGAGAGAGAGTGCTATGGGGAAAAAAAAGGGCAGTGCAAAAAGGATGGGGAATGGGTGGGAGACTGTGGACATGGCATCTGCGATGCAAGTTTCCAATTTAAACAACGTGGTCTGAACAGGCCTATGATGATAAAGTCACATTTGCAGAAAGAAGGGAAGACTTGTAAGAGATCTTTACGCTGTTATGCCATGTTCGGGCTGCCTCCTTAAAATGATTGCATGGATGAGTGAGTGAATAAAACTACTATTGATTAAGCACCTACTATGTCTCAGGGGCTGTGCTAAGCACTTTATCCATAATTTCTAATTGAACCCTATCAGAATAATATAATCTTCATTTTTCAGATAAGGAAATTGAGACTCAGCAAGAATAAAAAAGATTGTCCAAGTTGGGCACAGTGGCTCATGCCTGTAATCCAGGCACTTTGGGAGGCTAAGGCAGGGGTATAATTTGAAGCCAGGAGTTTGAGAACAGCCTGGGTAACATAGCAAGACCCCATCTCTACAAAAAATTAAAATATTGGCCAAGCATGGTGGCACGCACCTATAGTCCCAGCTATCCTGGAGGCCGAGGCAGGGTAATTGCTTGAGCCTAGCAGTTTGAGGTTATGGTGAGCTATGACTGTGCCACTGCATCCAAGCCTGGGTGACAGAGGGAGACCGTGTGTCTATAAAAATAATTTTTTAAAAAACTGAGATTGTTCAAGATCAGTTAGTAAGTGATGGGACCAGGATTTAAACTCCATTCCTCCAGCTCCACAGCCCCTGCTCTTTTGACGACCACAATGCTTCCATTCTTTCTTGGACTGACAAAGAGTATGGGGAGGCTGAGGGCTGCTAAGTGGAGATGCACAGCCCCCAAGCCAACCCCAAAGGTATAGATTATGTTCCTTTCACCCTTACAAAGCCAGCCAGCCCTGACTTGAAGAAGTCACCCTGCATCACTCCCTGAGACAAGGATGCTGAGTCTGGGTGCTCACACCTTTAGGTGGCCTGGTTGACCTGCTCAGTTTTCTCTGTGTTGCATTCTGTCTTACACATCCTCAATTTTCTTTTACATGGTTTTGACATTTCTTTCTTTAGTGGTGATAGCAGACAGATGTGAAGATGCACTTCCTAACAGCTATACCATTCACAAATGTCAGAAAAATGCAAGGTTTCTGGAAGTTCGTTGCCCTCAGCTCCCTAAGAGCATTGCTCTTTCACCAAGGAATGGTGGAACCCCAGGTGCCAGAGGCTAAGCATCTTCCTAGCATGCTCTTGAAGGGACTGTTCATAAACTTGTTGGAGACTCATTCTTGACTTGGCAAATGTGGCTCTCATCAGTGTTCTTCCCCAAGTCTGACCTCCTTCCCTCATGCTGCAATTCCTCCTTCTTGTGGACATTAGGAACTTGCTGATGCAGTTCTACCCAGCCTACACTTGTGTTCTTTCTCCCTCCAGCTTCATGAGTGGTGAACTCATGAAAATATAAATACGATATAAATATTGTAAACAAATGACATCCATTTAGAAGTCTGCAAGGAAAAGAGGTGAGTTGCTTGAGTGAATTTGGTCATTCAATAAATATCGTACCAAGACATTTAGGCATGAGTGTGAAATGACATGAGTGCTTTGAAAGTTAGGAGCACCACAGAAATATACTTTGGAAATAATGAAGCAGCAGCAGCTGGGGAGAAGGATGGTAGAATCCTGTCTGGGCAGCCCAGAGTTTCACAGTCTCGGTCCACCCTATGACCCCAAGCCAATCCCAAAGGCCTAGATTCTGTTCCTTGCACCCACTGTACATACATATATTAAATACTTATATAGCATGAGGACAGCTTGTATTTGTTAAAACATTTTCATGTTTTGAAAGCACTGTTCATGGCCATTAATTTATTTAATCTCATTCAAGCATCAAAACAACCTAGTTAATGCGATGTGGTGATTTAAACCTCTATTTTGCAAATGAGGAAACAGAGACCACAGAAGTTCAGCAACTTGTCCAAGGTCAAAGCCAGTGAAGGATGAGAGTATGATTCATGTCCAAGTGTCCAGACTCAAACTCCCATGTTTTTTCCCTGACAAGGAAAGGGTGCTTGATACCAGATTCACTTATAGGTATAGGATAATCACACCCTACCCTACCTCTGTCTCTCTCTTGTTCCTATGTCTCTATTGTTCTCTATCCTCTCTCTCACCTTCTTTTTCTCTGTCTCACCTTGGATTTAAGTTTACTCTAAGGTGAATGTGCAGAAAAGCCTCATTATATGATTAGTTCACCTATAATGTGATCCTGTGAAAGGGACCCCAAGAGTGACCTTGTAATGAGACCTTAATAAATTGCTCTGGAGTCCAGAGTTGGCTGCATGCTCCGGTGCCCTACAGCAGATAAAATCCTCACTAGAGGCAGCATGTATGATAGCATCCATGACGGTGTAGACTCACACACTGGGAGAGATGATCCAGGTTGCTTAGAGTCAAGGCTTCAAACCCCCAGACCTTTGGGGCCCTTCCTGGGGCCCCAGGATTGATGTATTTGCTTGTCCAATGTCTGTCTCTCCATTAGATGGAGCTACATAGGGAAAGAACTATGCGTGCATTGTTAACTGCTGGTTTCCTTGGTCTATAGCATTGTATCAGGCATTGGGTAAGCCCTCACAAAGAGAGGGGGAATAACGGCATGAATGAATACATGAAGTATTGATGGAATAACAGTAATTTCTCATGTTACTCTTCTCAGAAACACTCACATTGTCCAATATTCTCATTGAAGATGCATCTTAACCTTTTTAGGATTTTCACAGGGAAGGAGTTCCACATGAACAGCCTGTTCTGGAATGAGTGGTGATGAGATGGGATGAGAGCATTTTCTCAGTGTTTCTCAAATGGTACCGTGCAGACCCTTGGGTATCAACTCAGTCCCATCGCCAAAACCAATAGTGGTTGGACCTCAAGGAACAGGAACTTTGGGGAAGCTGAGAAGAAGGGCAGCTGGGGCCTGACTTCATTCTCTCAGGATTCCCCTTCCTGTGAGCCTCTGGTTATTCAATCCTGAATGCAAGGCAGATATGGAGAGGTTCTGAGTCAGGGCCCAGAAGGTGAGGTTCTTATGAGACAATAAAAATTGGAACCAACTTCTGGCCTTGCTGGGTCTCTTATTGGAATTAAGCCCATCTTTCTTCATTTTATTTAGACTGAAGACACTTTCTGGCAAGGTGTTAGATTGCCATCGAAATTGTCAGCCAAGGGCTTACAAAGTCAAGGCCTGAGAAACTTGTATCAATTTACGCTCTGGGTAAAAATTCATGTGAGATTTGGCAGCCTCGCAGCTTCGTTTATTATATACACATTTGCATGTCCTAAACTAAAAACCTGCAAGGAGCTGTGTATAACATTAACAACAAAGGCCAACGTGGCCTCTTCTATCCCAAGTAAGGACAAACTGATAGATGAACGGTGGAGGGCACACTAGACTGATCTTCTTCCCCAGTATAAGAGTGGAAAAAACCTGAAGATTTTCTAAGTTCCAATTCAAATCTTGATCAAAGATCCAATCAAAATGAACCTTACCAATAACAACCTGTATTGAATATTGAATATGTACCAGGCTTTGTGCTAAGCACCTTTCATTTATACTGACCAATTAGTCTTCTCAATGATTTCATCAAGTGGGTTTCATTATTTGCTCTATTCGATAGAAAATGAAAGAGAGAAACAGAAGTTCCCAAACTTCATTCAATATGCCCAAGCTTGCAAACCAGCAAAGACCAGGATTAAAGGCTGGGCAGTTAGCCTCTGGAAACTCTGCCTTTAATGTTGGTCAGGTAATGAATCCAACATTCAGGAATGTAATCAAAATGCTCATTGCAGGTTTAGTTGCAGTTTGAGACTCCTTATGGTGGCAGAGAGTTAAACCTCATAGTACAACATTTTTTCTTCTTCTAGTTCCTGGTACAAAGAGAAAGCACTAGAATAATTAACTGGAAAATTCATTCTCCAAATGTTTTGCTTTGTACCAATAAATTGGATAGGTCAAGATGCCCTCCTGTCTGTCCCCTGGGATTTTGAAGAAATGTTTAAATCACTTTTGTATACTCGTAGCATTTGGGTGGAGAAAAATCTAGGGATTATCTAGGATTCTTAACAACCATGACAATCAGGATAAAGAACATGGCCATAAAGAGGTATCCTAATGGGGGAATGGCAGGCTTTACCTACTCCTATGCATTTGATCTTTGCAGCAGGCTTAAGTCAAACTTGCACTTCATTCACAAATATACAAAAAGATGCCCAACATCAGTAGTATAGAAAGGAATTAAAATTAAATGACGTTTTTTACATATCATTTTGGCAAAAACTGCTGAGTTTTGATAATACCGATCACAGTGAAGGTGAGGAGAAGCAGGTACTTCCATAGATTACCAATGAAAGGATGAACTGGAATGGCTATTTTGGAAGGTGATTTGAAAGAATTAAAAATGTATACCACCTGTGAGCCAGCAATTCTAGTTCTTGCTGTCTACCACCAGGAAACACTTATATTCCCAAAAGTGTTCATTGCAGCATAATTTATGGTGCCAAAAATTGGAAATCACAGAAATGTGATATGTCCATACCATGGAATATTACACAGCTCATGAAAAGGTAAATTTCTATGACTGACAACAAATAAAATGCATAAGACATACTGTTAATTTAGAAAACCCATACAGCATGGCATCATCCAATTACACACACACACACACACACACGATTGTATAGAAAAAAGAGTGCAGAAGTACACAAAAGACTCAAAGTTTAGACTGCTTCTAGGGAGGTTCTAGAGATGGAGAGCAATAGCCAAGAGAACCACCCATCATTCAACAAATATTATTTAGCAACTTCTCTGCCAGGCACTGATGCTGCCCTGTGATGAACAGACCAAAATCCTTGGGATCATGACGTCAACATTCTAGCATTAGTATTATTGTTAAGCATGTGTATGGAACAAGAATGAATTCATATATTACTTGTAATTAAAAATAAATAAAAATAAAAGCTAATAATGAAATCCTTCACAATTTGAGATAAACAAAATGTCAACTGATTATTTTGGATTTTAAGAGTACTTGCAAATAGTCCCAACCACAAATGTTATATTGGTGGCTGTCATGAGGCTACTGTAATTCCTCAAATGGTCCCCTTTGGATGGATGGCACAGACAGGAATGCATGCAGGAACAATCTCATACACCTCAAACACCTGCACACAATTTTGTCAGTTGCTTCTATTAACATTTTTGGGGAGCATCATTAGACACAAAGTAGGAGTAAAACCCAATCCAATTATACATATTTTCACAAAAGATATGTACAGGAATAATCTTAGTGGCACTATTGAGAGGCCTAAACTGAAAACTACCTAAATGTCCATCAGTGGTTGAAAAGATGAATAGTCTACTACATTCACACAAAAGAATGACATATAGCAATGAAAAGCAATGCATTAAAATGAAATGTAACAATGGATGAACCTCATTGACAGTGGTGAATGAAGGAAGCCTGACTCAGGAGTAACACCCTCTAATTCTATTTATTGGAAGTTCAATAAAAGGCAAAAATAACACATGATGCTAGAAGGTGGAATAGTTGTTACCCTTAGGAGGAAGCAGTAGCTTAGGTGCATTATGAAGGCTTTGTCAGGCTCAGGATTGTTCTGCTTCTTGATCTGGGTGCTGGTTGCCTGGATGTGTTTATGAATTGTGTTGAGTTTTACAGTTGCTACATGTAACTATTTTGTAGGTATATCCTACTTGCATCACAAGCTTACAAAAATAAAAATAAAAACACGAAGCCCTGAAATCCAATTTATATTTTGGAAACACATCTTTGTCAAGTCACATGCCTTCTCTGGGCTTCAGTTTTACCATTCAAAAAATGGGAGAGAAATTTGTTAGTTGATCAGAAAGGGCTCTTCCAAATTTATGCCCCTGTGTCTCACTTCTTCCATTCTAACAATTCATTCCTGAAGGAATTAAAAAACCTAGAGAATGAGGCTTGTAGAAGGCTTATAACATCACATGTGTCCCATTTTCAAGGCATTTGTTATAAAGACACAATCAATGAGCAACGGAAATTATGTCTTTCCAGGAAAATACACATAATTAATTCTTTCCCAAAGTGCTTGTGGGATAAGTAGGAATACGCCAAACGCTGCCTCTATCACACATCCTACGGTCATGCCAATCCAAACAGCCTGTGAGGGGAGAGTCAGCAATTTAGGAGGCAGGGCTGTTCCTGGGAGGAAGGAGGCAGCCACTACGCTCATGACTGACGACCTGTTTGCAAAGGCACTTCCTCTCTAAGGGGAACTGGTTCGTAATTTTCCTCTTACTGCTACTGGAAGTCCTTGAATGGCAATATCACAACTTGTACCCATTCACAACAGGAAAGGTTGACATCCGCAGATAATCTTGGCACATGAGAAGGAAAAGTCCAGTACTGCCTGTCAGCTTCTACATAAGAACCAGGAAGATAATTTCTATAGTGTATACTATGATGTAATCATTACACTCGAGATTGGCCTTCAGCCAGGGACTCTTTTCCTAGTTGTATCCAAGCCCCACTGATACTTGCAAGGCAGGGACCCCAAGGAAATCAACTCAAGGCCCTGAACAGACCCATTGTGTTAACTCTCTTTAAGCCCACAGACATGGACTCTTGAGAGAGTGAAGCAGCCTCCGATGAGTAGGGGCGTTATCCTGACTGTTCAGAGAGCTGGGCCTCATGTGAAGGGCTGGTTCTCCGAGGAAAGCTCAAATTAGCAGCTGAAAATAACGAGGCACAAAATCTGATAGGGGTTCTCAGGTCATCTAGATCAGTTCTTTTCAAATGATCAGAGGCGAAGGACCAGTTTTGTTTTGTTTTGTTTGGTTATTTATTTGTAACCATTCACAGGCCAATACATTTTTTTAAATTCAAGAAAATTGAATGATTACAAATGGAATCAAGAGACAAAATATAAGCCCCATTTTTTATTAGTTTCAACAGACATTACTCTGTCCAGTGGCTGTAAAAATTCAGAAATTGTCCTTGATCTAGGTGCTGGTTAAATAGATTTGTTTAACTTGTGAAAATCTGTGGAGCAGTAAGCAATGTCTGCAGGTACCCACTGTGAAACAGTGGTAGTCTGTGGATTTCAGGAGTGGTACTCACTGGAGATCTTCACACTCTCTTATGAGTACACTTTTTTGGGAATAACATAATGTTCAAAGTAGGGGAAAGGGTCAGGGGGCAGACATTGTAATGAGGGTGGGACCCAAGATAAGACAATGGAAAAACAGGTAGAAAAGTATTAAAAGTAATGGCAAAAACCATGATTACTTTTGCACCAACCTAATAAGGATCTCAGAAATGAAGACTTTAGTGAGGAAGCAATTTTTGGTGATAATGAAGGAACCTGCTGTTTCCAGAGGAGGGAGGTCGAGGGACATCAGTAAATAACCAGATTAATTACCTAGAATGAGGCACAGAGATCTCTGATCATTGGGTTCAGCAAATCCATAGGCTAAACAACCAATAGGCACTACATGAGATATTGAAGTTGTGGTTTAGGTCAGCCTGAGAACACCAGGCAGGTAACGCATTACTTCTTTCCACCCATTTCCTGCTCACAAATTGCAGATGGAAAACAGATTTTTACAAAATCAATTTTCTTGTTTTATCAAATACCAAATATAAAAGCTCATGTCCATATAATCACAGTTAATGATTCTTGAAAGCAAATTTAGAATTAGGGGCAATTACAACAAAACCTTAGCAGAGTAAGTTATAAAACAATTTATTTTCAGTTATAGGAATAATTTCCCACTGAAGACAACTATTCTTTTATTTATTTTTTTAGTGCTTTTGGAAAAGGGACAAATGTAAGTAGGTAAGACAAAAAACTGAAATTCTACAAGCATTTTAGTCTCCAGTCCAAGACAGCTGTTGGGTGATATCACCCATTGTGAAAACAGCCATGCGTGGAGGGAATTGGCAGATAAAAAGCAAGAACACTCGATATGGGGTGTGTAAACGTGCTGTCTCTGTCTCCTTTGATTTTCCTTATAGCTAGACACACCTAAAAGTGAAGTTACATATGTGGATGTTTATATGAAGAATAAAGGACACAAGAAAGGATTCAAGAAATGAAAAACGGTGGAGGAAGATAAACATTTCAAGATTCAGATCATGTTGCTGCCCGAATTCAGAGTGTCTCTAAGGAAATAGCTAGAAGGGGTTTTCAACTCTCAGCTTCCTTCCAAGGAATAAAGAATTTGCTGTGAGCAAAAAAACATGCCAAGAAAATGCCAATTTGTGTCACACTAACATCTTTCTTAAGGCTGAACGTGGACTTCGGAAATGTGAACCCTTGGCTCCGGTGAACACAGTCAGCCTTGAGGGTTTGAAATTAGGTTCTTCAGAAGGACCGAAGGAAATCTGAGAGATCAACTTAGACACCCAGTAATTAGAAAATGCACCGACACCAGAGACTTGTTTGCAATGAGCGGTGGGGTCAACCTTTCCATGGCACCTGACGTGAACTTAGAAAAATGGAATCCCTGAAAACGTTTGGAAATGATTTTATCAGAGACAGAGAGAGACAGCAACTGCTGGAGGGAGGAAGAGAGGACAAAAGGCAAACCGAAGTGAGATGCTGTAATCGAGAAGACTTGGCGAGAACAAATGGAAGAACGTTCAAACTTCCTTGTTGCAGACAAAACAACCTTCAAAGGCTACCTTTTTCCTATTTGATGGGGTAAAATTGCTTCCACCAATGCATTATACATATTTAAAACTCTCCTTTCTGCATTTATAATTTTCATAGATGCAGCTTCCTCCAAACTTAAGTAAAGAATGTAAGATGATGCTCCCTTGGGGGTTGTAAAGACAATCTAACAACAAGTCATTTCGGAGTAACAAACTTCACAGCCGGGGATACTTTCCATTGCATAAGGCACCTACCCCTAAAGCTTTCATTGTTTCACTCTTAGGCAGTTACATCATTATTTTACTTACCTCATTGGGGATATCATTGTTTAACAACCAAATATAAATGGGGGAATCGTCTTCTACTTTATCTTCTCCAGGATAATAGCTTCCCTCCCCCACTTTCCTCCACAGAAGGATTAGTCCCAAATGGGTGATGAATTGCTCTAAACAGTCTGACAATCCCAGAGAGAGAAATGAGAAGAAAAATAACTAGCTAATTACCAATAGGGAACAAATTGGCCACTTGAAAATTCAGTGACTAGAATGACAAATGAGAAAATGAAAATCCTCATCAAGGGACTAGACTTGCTGATTAGTCCAAGTGCAGATGACCACTTTCCAAGCCTCTCCTGCCCTGCTGTGCGATGATTTATGTCTGATTGAACATTATTTTGTATTTGGGACCATGATTTCTAAAAGGGTGTTTGGAAAACTTCGAAGTACTTAATTATAACCAGGAGGCATTTGGGGGCTGAGCAGTGAAATGGAAGATGCTCTGTGTTGGGCTTATGGAATGTTCATTTAGAGAAGAACCCATGTCTGCTTGGTCTGGTCTGGTTTTTCATTCCATCACCCCTTAAGGCAGCTTTCCAAGGTTTTCTGGACTCTGGAAGAAAATAAAAATGAGAAGTGTATTCTTGGCCAAGGGATCCACACTCAAGGCAGGATCCAGGATTTCAACATGTGAATAGACTGGGCTTTCTGTTAATCATCAATAACTAAAAATAGAAATAATTTGGGACTCCTTTGAAGGGAGACCATTTTTTATGAGACTTCATTTGAACCAATCTATCAAGGGAAGTTGTGTGTATAATGAACAATAGACATTCTTAGTGGTGCTAAGTCATATATGCATGAAGAAATAAAACAGAACTATCAACCATTATCCTCCAAGTGGACATAGTCATAGGAGCTACAGGAATTATGAGGAAGAGGGGAGGTGCAGATTTTGAGTCAGGTGATCAGGATAGGATTCAGAGAAAAAGGGTGATAGGACTCAGGCCTTGAAGGAGGGATAGAGCTATAGTAATTTCTGGGTGGGAATCACTTGAATGAAGAATGCTACTGATTTTTTAAAAATGATTTGGTACAGAGTAGAATGTTTGTCTTAAGCAAAGTAGTTTTCAGTACAGGAATCTGGAAAGATGAGACAGAACATAAAATTTAACATGTATGAATGAGTCTTTAACACCAGGCAGAGAATTGGGTTTGATTCTAAAAGTACCAGAGGAACATTAAGGATTCTAAGGCAAGTTAGACCTGTTTTAGAGGTCTATTTTCCTCATCTGACAAAAAGAATCAGCAAAACAGCATTCTCTGTAACTTCTCCAACAAGTAAAATCAACATCTAAGACTGCCATTTTGATTCTTCTTTGGTTTGTGGGACCAGTGCTGTGGAAGAAAAGAATGAACTAGCACAGTGCCTGGCTCTAGGACTCAATACATATTGTTAAATGCATGAATGAAGCTGAACTATATAGAACCAGAGTACTGTTTCCTAGAACAGATGAAGAAGACCTTATTACCTCAGACCTCTCAAGAGGTATCAACAGAGAATTTGACAGGCGCCCTGGTTGGAAGTTATGTGAACCTGGGCATGTAACTTCACCTTTTTGAGTCTGTATTTCATCACCTGAAAAAGCAAAGGTGAGTTTCATGAATGAGCTTTAATTACAGGAAGATTTTATGTGTATTTTTGGGGAAAGAGATGCCATACATGGCCTGTGTTGGATTCACAGGAGTCCATGATCCAAGATATGGTGAAGAACCACTGGATATTTCTTTTAAACTATAAGAGTCTGTGACTCTGAGACTCCAGGGATGATTTTCCTCCCTGGAAGTACAATAGGAATATCAGACCTCACAGCCCTGCCCATTTTGTTACCTTGTAGGAGGCCTGTGGCTGATTGATTTCACTGAAATGAGGAGGAGAGGATGTTCTTAACTGTCAACCCAGCCTCAGATTCCTCAGCAAATTAAGAACTATTATTGATCTGATCAGCCATTCTGGAATGTAATTGACCATTGAAAGAGGCAAATCATTGAAAGGCAGCTGTTCCCATCAGAACATGACACTGGCAACATGTAACCTCTGGTACAGCTCTTTCTATAGAATGTTTTCTCTTTCTTCTTCCTTTTTTTAAGTGGGCATGTTCACAGCGGACTCTGTCATAAGGTTATTAGAAAGAATAACTAGTTAATGATGGGGAAAGCATTTGGAAAGATGAGAAATACACTTCTGCTCTTAAGGCTATTCTTCAAAACAATTTGCAGTGATATTTTTGTTGAATGGATACACTCAGCAGTCACTCTGATTTGGAGACTTGTCAACAATGATGTAATGCTGGCCAGTTAACATGAGCAGTTATAATGAAAATGTTATAACCCTAGAAGCTATTGTCAGTATAAAACTCTAGCACAGAAAGCTAGTCCCAGTAATTTATAATGAGGCAGTACTCTTAATGATTTTTGGCTTCATGCATTAATGAATATAAATGTAAAGGATAAAGGACGTGTAATAAGGAAAACTCAAGAAAAGACTCAGCTCTAATCAAAATAGTGTTTTCAGGTTGATTTTCATAAATTCAACTGTTACCCTTTATTTATACCAAAAAGAAATGCGTCGTGCTAAGCTGATTCCTACCATTCAGAAAAAAAATGGACGTTATATTTTTAATATTTTAATATAATATCCATAAATTGCAAATGTCAACTTACAAGAAAAAAAAACCCATATACAGGCAAGAATAGAGCATCTATTCTTGCTAGGAAGAGAAAAAAAATTCCTATAAATGTCAGTAAATTCCTTTTCCCTTTTTAAATAGTACCCGTTGTTTAACTGAAGAGTTGATTAGCACCATTAAAAATCCCACCAAAAGGCCAGGCGTGGTGGCTCACACTTGTAATCCCAGCACTTTGGAAGGCCAAGGCTGGTGGAACATGAGGTCAGGAGTTGAAGACCAGCCTGGCCAAGATGGTGAAACCCCGTCTCTACTAAAAATACAAAAATTAGTCGGGCGTGGTGGCAGGTGCCTGTGATCCCAGATCCGTGGAAGGCTGAGGCAAAGAATTGCTGGAACCCGGGAGGCGAAGGTTGTAGTGAGCCGAGATCGTACCACTACACTCCAGCCCGGGTGATGGAGTGAGACTCTGTCTCAAAAATAGAAAAACAAAAAAAGAAAAAACACCACTAAAATAGCGATTTTTATGAATAATAGCAATGAAATGTATTATGATTACCTGTGCTTTCTATTCTTTCTCCCCCCTCCCAGTTTATTCTAAATAAATGATGCTCCTTACTCCCCATCAGGCATCTAAAACCAAGAGGAGACAATTTCTTCCAAGAAAGTGCATTAAGAACTCCAATTTACTTCACTTATAAAGTCCTATAGACAGTACTATCAAATATTGAGTCAAGATCACTCTATTTAGCACCTAACTATTCTAGACTCGTTCGTTTCTTAATGTTCTGTTTTTTCAGCATGAAAGCAGAAACTTCTACTCTATCTGCAATTTTCTTCCTTCCACTGGGAGCGATAATATTTAAAAAGTACGTGGCGTCACCCAAATCTGTCTTCCAGTGAGCATCAGAATCCTTCTGATTGTGATTGCCCCCAATTACCTAGAATTGGAACAGACTAAAATACATGGGTTAACTCTGGAGCCCAGGCCAATGGCACAACATATGTTAGGTTGCAAGTAACACAATGTTTAGCTCAGTCTTCCATGGTATCTGGCAATAGGATGTTACCAATAAAAATTCCTTAAGCTGAAAATTGGCCCAAGTTGCAGTTATTCTGCATGTGCATGTTGAATCAGACCCTACGGTATAGTCTATGGGGGGGTCCTGTGATTTCCCAAACTGTCTAATCTCTTCCCATATCATTGCTCATGTTCTCAGGAGAGCTGGCTTAATTTGTGTTTAAGACGATATTGATTTGTTATTCTAAAAACAATTACTGTTTTGGTTTTTGTTGTTGTTAAGAAATCAATCTGATTCTGCTGCAGTAGAATCTACAATTGCACTGGGGTAGAATTCTTACCATAGTGAACAGCAAGGGGCAAATGGGTAGAATTCTTATCATAGTGAACAGCAAGGGGCAAAAGGATAAAAGCTGGGCTTATCTTTATTGGAACTCTCATTGCTTCTGAGGATGAGACACCCTGACTGTATAGATGGTTTACCCAAACAAAAAACACACAAGGGCATTTACCAGATGTCTTTAGCCATTTAGGTTATAACACACTTGCGTGCCAAAAATCACTTTAATTTTCTGACATTTTCACGGCAAGATTGGTTGTGCATTCATTCTACAGTAGATATTAATAAATCCTGCATTATGGTTAGCTGTCAGAAACAGCGGGAATTCTGTGGCGGCTCTTCTTTGGCATCGGAAACACAGCACGATATTTTCACTGGAATCTTCCAAATTATTTCTTTCTATTTATGGAAATAAGTTCTCACTGCCGAGGCATTACCTCTTGAAAGTTTCATGCTACCCTTAAAGAGTTGGAGAGAGTGACTGTTTTTCAAATCTTTTTGGCTCCTGGAATGTAGGCTGAACTCTAAGGGATCCTGTGCTCTTCATTCATTCATCATCATCATACCTCCCTCACCGTGTGGGTCTTTCCATGTCACAGATAAGGAAACTAAGATTCAGGAAAGTTAACGAGTCACCCGCACTGACATACCTAATGTGTGGTCAACCCAAGCTAATTCAATTGATTTGAACCTTTCTACCAGAGTCCCAGGCAGGCTGCACCTCTACCTGTCTGACCTTTGGGGAGCTCCCAAAACAGTGATGCAGATTTGGTGAATATGAGAGAAGGAAACGTTAGACAGTATGTCTGTATCATTGCCACTTATGAGCGTGTGTGATGTAGGAGAAGAGATCGTAGTTTCTAGCTTCAGCTGTTACTATATTTCTCTGCTTTTGGGAGGTCACTGTTCACGTCTTTCATTGACTCTTTAGTCAAGAGTGGGTAGGCCATGCACGGTGGCTCACGCCTGTAATCCCAGCACTTTGGGAGGCTGAGGCGGGTGGATCACGAGGTCAGGAGATTCAGACCATCCTGGCTAACAAGGTGAAACCCCATCTCTACTAAAAGTACAAAAAATTAGCCAGGCGTGGTGGCGGAGGCCTGTAGTCCCAGCTACTCGGGGAGGCTGAGGCAGGAGAATGGCGTGAGCCTGGGAGGCGAGCTTGCAGTGAGCTGAGATCATGCCACTGCACTCCAGCCTGGGCAACAGAGCAAGACTCCGTCTCAAAAAAAAAAAAAAAAAAAAGTGGGTAAAAGTGTGACCAGAGTGGTTCAACTGCTACGTTCTTAGGGCTGACACTGAAGGATTCTAACTTGTGTGCCTACATCATAGCCTGGGAAAATGTAGTTTGGGGGTCTCCTTTTCAAGATCCCACCACTCCATCCTACCTTTAAATCTGAGAATTCCCAGAGTTCCACCCCAAACCTGTTCTTCTCTAACACTGCCTTCTCTGTGGGTGAGCTCACCCTTTCTTGGTTCTTGTTTTAACATCTCTTGTCTGATATTAATATAGCCACTCCATCTTTCTTATGGTTGCTGTTTGCATGATATCTTTTTCCATCCTTTTGCTTGCATCCTATTTGTATCTTTGAATCTCAAGTGTGTTTTCTGTAGACAGCATAGAGTTGGACCTTGTTTTGGTTTTTAATTCAATCCAATTATCTCCAACTTTCAAACGGATTTTGTAATTATTTACGTTTAATGGCGTTATTGATAAGGCTAGATTTAGCTCTACCACTTTGCTTTTGGCTTTCTATGCTTCAATTCTTTTTTGTTTCTCTGTTTCTCCTTTAATGCTTTCCTTTATGATTAATCGATATTTTCTAGTATAACATTTTAATTATTTAATCATTTTTCATAAGGAATTATTTTCTTAGTGTTTGCTCTTGGGCTTATAATATACATCTTAACTTATCAAAATCTACTTCATATTTATACTAACTTAATTCCAGTGAAACATAGAGACTTTACTGCTATTATACAGCTCTATTTTTTCCTCATTTTATGATATTATTGTTCAATATATTCAATTTATATGCTATAAACCCAATGGTGCATTAAAATAATTATTGCTTTATATAATCTTATGTATTTTACAGAACCTGGAAGAAGGAGGAGATCAAGTACATATTTATAGCTTATTATGTAGATCTTAACCATTTGTAATTCACTTCATTTCTTCCTATGGACTCGAGTCATCATCTGGTATCATTTCCCAAAGCTGCTTTGCTCACACCCACCCCCTTTGTGTTGTTGTTTTCAAATGTACTACATTTCTATATACTATAAGTCCAACAATACAGTTATATGCACATTGCTTTATATAAACATATTTCTTCTAAAATCAGTTAAGAGAAAAAGGAAGAAGGAATGTGCAGTAACATTCACTATTCTTTTTTTTTTTTTTTTTTTTTTGAGGCAGGATCTCTGTCACCCAGGCTGGAATGCAGTGGCATGATCTCAGTTCATTGCAACCTCCATCTCCCGGGTTCAAGTGATTCTCCTTCCTCAGCCTCCTGAGTAGCTGGGATTACAGTCATCAGTCACCATACCTGGCTAATTTTTTTGGATTTTTAGTAGAGATGGGGTTTCACCATGTTGGCCGGGCTGCTCTTGAACTCCTGACCTCAAGTGATCTGCCTGATTAGGCCTCCCGAAGAGATAGGATTACAAGTGTGAGACACCACGCCCAGCCTACATTGACTTTTTAACCTTCTTCTTTTTTTTTTTTTTTTTTAGTGAGGTCAAGTTCATATAACGTAAAGTTAAACATATCAAAGTATAGAATTCAATATCATTTAGTGCATTCACATAATATTGCATCTGCCATCTTCTTTAGTTTTAAGACTTTTTCGGGCCAACATGGGGAAACCCCGTCTCTACAAAAATCACAAAATAGAAATATTAGCCGGACATGGTGGCAAGTGTCTGTAATCCCAGCTACTCAGGAGGCTGAGGCAGGAAAATCGCTTGAACCCGGGAGATGGAGGTTGCAGTGAGCCGAGATAGTGCCACTGTACTCCAGCCTGGGCAACAAAGCGAGACTGTGTCTCAGAAACAAACCAACCAACAAAAACAAAAAAACTATTTTGGCAGGTGCAGTGGCATACCCCTGTAATTCTAGCACTTTGGGAAGCTGAGGTGGGAGGATTGCCTGAGCTCAGCAGTTTGAGAGCAGCCTGAGAAACAGTGAGGCCCCATCTGTACAAATAAATTAAAATACATTTAAAATTTTTTTTTCATCATCATGGTTTGTACTCAATCACTTCCCATACTCATCTTCTCCCATCCCCTAGTGATCACTAATCTGCTGTCTCTATAGGTTTATCTATTCTGGATATTTCATATAAAAGGAATATACAATATGTGACCTTTGTCTGGTTTATTTCATTAGCATAATGTTGGCATGGTTCGTTTGTGTTTTAGCACTTGTCACTATTTCTTTCCTGTTTACGGCTTAATGTATACTCATTGTATGTATATACCATAATTTGTTTATCCATTTACCTATTGGAAATTTGCATTGTTTACATTTCTATAATACCTTTTGGCTATAATGAATACTGCTGTTATAAACATTTGTGTACAAGTTTCTGTGCAGATCAGTATTTTCATTTTTCTTGGATGTATACCTAGCAATGGATTTGTGGGTCATATGGTAGTTCTATGTTTGGCTTTTTAAGAAACCACAAAACTCTTTTCCCTAGCAGCTGGACCATTTTACATTTTGACAAGCAATATACAAGGGTTCACTATTTCTCCACATCCTGCCAACATTATTTTGTTTTTATTTGTTTGTTTTTGTTTTTGTTTCATAGACAACTTAGTGGATGTAAAGTGGTATCTCACTGTGGTGTTTATTTACATTTGTTTAATGACCAATGAGTTTTAATATCTTCTTATGTGTGTTTGGTTATTGGTATATCTTCTTTAGAGAAATATTTATTCAAGTCCTTTGCCCATTATTTTTTCTTTTGAGATCGAGTCTCACTCTGTCACCCAGGCTGGAGTTTGTGGCATGACCATGGCTTACAGCAGCCTCAGCCTTTTGGGCTTAAGCAAGCCTCCCACCTCAGCCTCCAGAGTTGCTGGGACTACAAGCACAAGCCACCACCATGCTTGGCTAATTTTTCTATTTTTATTTTGTAGAGATGGGGTCTCATTATGTTGCCCAGACTGGTCTCTAACTCTCAGGCTCAAGTGATCCTCCTGCCTCGGCCTCCCAAATTGCTAAGAATACAGCGTGAGCCACTGCACCCAGCCCTTTGTTCGTTTTTGAATTGGATTGTCTTTTTGAGTTGTAAGAGTTCTTTATGTATTCTAATTACTAAATAGACCCTTATCAGGTGTATGATTTGCAAATATCTTCTTCCACTTTGTAGATTGTCTTTTCACTCTCTTGGTAATGTTCTTTGATGCCCCAAAGTGTCTAATTTTTCTGAAGTCAAATTTTTGTATATTTTCTTTTGTCCCTCATACTTTTGATGTCAAATCTAAGAATCTGCTGCTGCCAAATGGGTTCATGAAGATGTGGCCCTAAGCTTTACAATTCTAGTAGCTTTCTATTCTTAGTTTTTATAGTTAGTTTGTTGCTCCATTGTTAGTTAATTTTCATATATAGTGAGATGGGGCCTAATTTCATCCTTTTACATGTACTTATTCAGTTGTCCTAGCACCATCTGTTGAAGAGACTATTCTTACCCCATTGGATGGTCTTGGTACCTTTGTTGAAAATCAATTGACCATAGATGTTTGGGTTTATTTCTGAACCCTTATTTTTTTTTCATTGGCCCATATGTCTGTTGTCCTGCTGATACCATAGTGTTTTGTTTACTGTAGCTCTGTAGTAAGTTTTGAAATCAGAAATTGTGAGTTCTTCAACTTTTAAAATACTGTTTTGTCTACTTGGAGCTCCTCACGTTTCCATATGAAATTGAGGATTGGCATTTCCATTCCTGCGAGAAGACCGTTGGAATTCTGATACGGATGCACTAAATCTGTAGGTCACTTTGAAGAATACTGGTATCTTAACAACACTGAATCTTCTAATCCATTAACATGGAACATCTTTCCATTTAATCGGGTCTTCTTTTTTTTTCAGCAGTGTTTTGTAGTTTTACGTATGTAAGTCTTTCACCTCCTTGGATAAATGTATTCCTGAGTATTTTATAGTTTTGCATACTATTGTCAAAAGGATTTTTTTCCCTTTTTAAATTGTTATTTCCAGCATATAGAAACACAACTGATTGTTCTGTGTTAAGTATGTACCCCACAACTTGTTCAGATTTTGTTCTCCTGATATCTGTTAGTTCTTTATCCCCGGATTCTTTCAGCTCTTTGAAAATATTAATGCAGCTAATTTACAGTATTTTTCTGGTATGTTCAATGTTTGGGTTTCCTCATGGATGTTTTCTCTCATTTTTTCTTCCCTGTTAGCCATGCATTTCTGATTCCTTGTATACTTTGTTCTTTTTGGTTGAAAACTGGACATTTTGAACACTGTAATGGGGTAACTCTTCAAGTCAGATTATCTTCCTTTTCCAGAAATTGCTGATGCTGTTCATTGAGAAGTGCAGTCATCTGTTTGTTTAGTGGCTTTCCTAAACTGTGTTGCAAAGACTATAACCCTTGTCAGGTGTAGCACTGATGTCTCTATTCTGTTATCTCAGCAGTCAGTCAATGGCCTGGCAGAGACTTTGTTGGATATTTTAACCCAATAAAGAAAGGGCAAATAAGGTGTTTTGTTCTTTTAAATTCCCCCTGACAGATGCTGCCTGGAAGGCCATTTCAGTCCAGGGGGGCTGAAACAATGGCTAAATCCTGCCCTAGTCCCTCAGTGATCCACCAGGCAAATCAAAACATATGACCCTTAAAAAAAAATGCAACCCTGATCTTTGAAGCACATGGTTCTTATCTCCAATCTGGAAATAGCAAGCCACACCAGGAACATGAACTGTCATCCACACAGATACCATTTGCCCCAGGGAACAAGAGATGGTAACTGCTCCATGAAATGCTAAACTTCACCAAAATATATTACTTCAAGCACTCCCCTGCACAGTGCAAGTGTTTGACCAGGCTCTAGATTTTAAAAATAGTTAATTCTGACAATTAACTCTTTCTCAGTAGTTGTTTTTTTTTTTTTTTTCCAGTGGAGGGACTGATTTTTGGAGCTTCCTACTTTGTCACCTACACAATGACATCCCTCTACATTGTCTTTTACACCTTTACTGCTATTCCTTAGTTTTTTGCATGGATTCAAATTATTGTCTGATGTCACTTGGTTTTCTGCCTACAAAAATTCTTGTAGCATTTCTCGTGAGGCAGGTCTTCTAGCGACAAATTCCCTCAGATTTTGTTTATCTAGGAAAGTATGTATTTTGCCTTTCATTTTAAAAGATAATTTGGCCAATTCTTGGTTGACAGTTTTTTTCCCTTCAGTATTTTAAATATATCATTTCATTGCCTTCTGGCCTCTATTGTTTGTGATCAAAAGTCAGCCATCTATCCCATTGGCGTTTGTCGGTGATGAGTGATTCACCTTTTACTACTTTCAAGACATTCCCTTTCTCTTTGACTTTCACATATTTTACTATTATATGTCTGAGTGTGGTCTATTTGTATTTATTCAAACTGGAATTTGTTGAGTTTCGTGGATAAGTATTTTTTTCATCAAATGTGGGAAGTTTTCAGTTATTATTTTTTTGAGTTTTTCTACCTTCTCTCTGTGCTTTTCTTCTGGTACTTCTATTACTTGTATGTTGATGTATTTAATTGTGTCCCACATTTCTCTGATGCCGTGTTCATTTTCTTTATTATTTTTTTCTGTTTTTTTTTATGTTGGGTAATCTTTATTATATTAAATTTGCAGATTCTTTCTTCTGCCAGCTAAAATCTACTTCTGAGCCCATCTAGTGTTTTTTAAATTTTGTTATACTTAACTCCAGAATTTCTATTTTGCTCTTTAAAAAATATATATAAGTTCTGCCTCTTTATTGATATTCTTTATTGGGTAAGACATTGTCCTCATTCCTTCCTTTAATTCTTTAAACATGTTCTCCCATAGTTCTTTGAACATATTTATAGTGGCTGCTTTGAAGTTTTTGTCTGCTAATTCCAATATCTAAGTTTCTTTAAAACAGTTACTTTTGACTGCTTTTTTTCTTTTAACATGAGTCACACTTTTCTCCTTCATTAAATGTCTTATATATTTTTTGTTGACAATTGGACATATTAGATAATATATTGTAGCAACTCTGGATATTGATTCCAGCTCCTCTCCATCCCCCACCCCTCTGCACCTAAAGCGTTGATATTGCTGCTGTTTTCCATGTCATTGATTTATTTAATGACTTAGTTAACTAACCCTATGAAGTATTTTTCCCTCTAGTGTGCAGCCTTCGATGTCCTTCCTCATATTATTTACTTTTTTTTAAAACCTTTTGCCGAGTGATTTAGGATCATTCATGAATTGGCATGTAAGTCACTTATTGATCAAAAATTACCCCCTAGGCAATTAAATTTTTGCCCTTTACCACTGGACTTATAAGTAACTTGGAGGCTGCTCTGACAGGTGAAGAAGTTTACACTTTTGCTCCCTGTCTACCCAGGAACTAGTCGCTTTGTTTCCCTGCCGCCCCTGCCCCATTCACTACTAGGAGGGTGCAGCTTTGGGCATACACACAATCTTCCAGATTGTTAGGGATACATGTGGTTTCATTTTTAAGCATAGCTCTTAAGAGTTGCTTCAGGGTTAGAGTAGGTTACTATTCAGCCAGTGTTGAGTTGCAGGTTATCTTTAATCCACAGTGCCAGTGCCAGCTTGCATTTTTTTTGTGTGTGTGATGGATCTCTGTGCAGCATGGGAAATTTTTCAGATTTGCTCCATTTCCTGTTCTGACGCTCCCAAGTAGGAACAACCAATCACTCATGTACAGCCTTTCCAACCCCCAAGGCTGACTGTGCTCCCAGGAGGACTCTTCTTGGTTGTTTCTTCCTATGATTCAGTCTATTAAACTTCTAATTGCTCTGTTGTTGTGCTTGTATTATGGAGCTATGAGCACCCTCTTAATTGCTCTCTACCAAGATTTCCCTTGTTTTTGACAACACTCCAGAAATGAAATTCTCCATGCTGTGCTCCAAATGAAGTCACTCTCCTCAGGCAGAGCTACAGCAACCTGCTTTTCCCCCTCGGCTAAAGCGCTATGCCACTGCCGAAGAGCTCAGGGTGGGAAGAGAAGCCTACTGCTAGAGTGACGAACCTACTCTATGAGCAGACATTAGGAAATGATAGTGGTCCGTGGTTTTTCTAGCTTGACCTTTCTAATATGGGACACTTGTCCTACCAGCAAGCTGATCAAGAATTACTGGAGTGCAAAATTCTTGTCCTGCCAGGTCTGACCTATAACTTCTGTCCTTAAAGTGGGGGCTAGGTGCAAGGAGCACCAGTCCTCTCTGAATAGAGCTTCTGCAACATGGGGCTTGTGGGGGAGGATGGAAAATGTTAGCAGTCCACTCCTTCCCAGATGATTCCATAAGATGGACCTGGCAGAGCAGTGTCATGTCTGAAATGTCACAGACTATCACTGTTCTTATTGAGATTTAGTAAATATACTTGAGTGAATATTTCTCCAATTACTGTAGGACAATTTCCAGAAGCTTTAAATGATTTTTTTAAAACTATAATTTTCTTTAATTAAATGGTTGCTTTACTGGGGAGAAAGTCTGCTGGTCTCCCCCTTCCATCATGCCAGAAGTTGGTTTTCTGTCCTATCTTTTAAATGTCATCTATGAGCTCATGATGCCCATGTGCCTGTCTCTAACCTAGCCTTTCACCTGGACACCAGACTTCCATATCCAGCAGAGTACTTGTCATCAAGTACTTTTGTTTTTT
The DNA here is from genome assembly GCF_006542625.1 of Nomascus leucogenys. Classification (NCBI taxonomy): domain Eukaryota; kingdom Metazoa; phylum Chordata; class Mammalia; order Primates; family Hylobatidae; genus Nomascus; species Nomascus leucogenys. Next base: position 75,544,419 of record NC_044401.1, on the reverse strand, counting down.
CTTCCTCATAAATGTTCTCTTCAGGCCTTCTTTATCTCAGCAAATGAAACCACCATCTACCCAGTTAATCAACTCAGAACTGGAGCATCAGCCTTAATGCCTCCCTCTTGTCAACCACATGCAATCCATTAGAAAGTTTCATTGGGTCTGTCTCTCAAATATGTCTAGAAACTGCTCATTTCTCTCCAGTTCCATGACTACTGACTTTGAATCATTCCCCTTCACTTGATCTATTAAAATAGCCTTCTGATGGGCTCTCTGCTTTCACGCTCACTGCCCCTCCAATCTGTGCCTCACACAACCCCCCGAGTGATCACTGTATGTATATTTCCTCTAGACATATGCTTTAACCCTGGCTTCAGCCCTGTAGGAACTGGCTGCTCTTTATCTCTCCTTCCAATCTCATCTGAACCCCTCCCTTGACCTCTGTATTATAGTCACATGGTCCTCTTTGCTAGCGTGCTTTCCTTTGCCTGGAACACTCTCCTCCTTCTCCCTTTGCATGGCTGGCATTCCTGCTCTTCTCTTCTTGTTTTAGCTTAAATGTCACCCCCTCTAAGATGCTTTCTAGGTGGCTTCTCCTTTGTTATTCTCTGTTGTTTCAGCCCATTCATTTCCTTTACAATTCTTGACATGGTTTGTATTATTAATTTGTTTAATGATTTATTCTCTGCTGCTCCTACTAGATGGTAAACTTCAGGACAGCAAGAACCTCATAGTTGTTTTGTTAAGAACCCTGAAATAAACACTTACAAATAATAAGAGCTCCCACTTACCAAGCATTAAGTATGTGCCAGAAAGGTTCTAAAATATATATGAATATATATGTATATGCATACACATATTTACAGAAAAATATGCATACACATATACACATGTATATACATTTATATACATATACACACATGTACACATTCATGCAAAAGCACACACTCATTTAATCTTCACAAGAACCCTATGAGGTAGATGTTTTATTATCTTCATTTTACAGCTGATTAAACTAGAACACTGGGAGGATGGGTGACCCAGCCCAACATCACACAGTGAGTGTGCTGCTAACCCAGGTTGCTCCAGGGTCTATGCTTTTAAGCATTTCAGCTGCTTCTCAGTGCAGTGACAGGAACAAAGCGGGTACTCAGTTAATATTTGTAGAATAAATAAACAAAGGGTGAAACAAAATGGAGATGTTATCATCCCTAAGAACAGTGCTGTTCAGCAGAACTTTCTGAGATGATGGAAATGTTCTACATCTGTGCTGTCCTATACAGCAGTCACTAGACACACATGGCTACTGAGCACTTGGGATGCAGCTAGTATCACTCAGAAAATGAATGTTTTGTTTTGTTTAATTTTAATTAATTTAAATTGCCACACTGGCTATTGACAACTGTAGCAGACAGTGCAGTCTGAGATTTTTGAGATGGTATCATTGTTAATGCCTTGAGGTTGACGGTCTTGATAAACTGATCAGTCCAAAGACTGATCACAGAATTCTCCTCTGCATTTTTTTCCCTAGTGTCCTCTCTCCCCAGTTCTTCAAACATCCTTTATCCTCCCACTTTACTTCATTCCAGCCTATTCAACCAAGCTTCCTTTTTCCCTACTCTTTTTTTTTTTTTGAGACCGTGTCTCGCTCTGTCGCCCAGGCTGGAGTGCAGTGGCGCAATCTCGGCTCACTGCAAGCTCCGCCTCCCGCGTTCACGCCATTCTCCTGCCTCAGCCTCTCCGAGTAGCTGGGACTACAGGCGCCCGCCACCACGCCTGGCTACTATTTTGTATTTTTAGTAGAGACGGGGTTTCACCGTGGTCTCGATCTCCTGACCTCGTGATCCGCCCGCCTCGGCCTCCCAAAGTGCTGGGATTACAAGCGTGAGCCACCGCGCTTGGCCAATTTTCCCTTCTCTTTCAATAGTGCCCTAAACAGTCCCTACAGAAGTATTGAAGTAGTCAACAAACATCTAATGTCTACTTGGGATGGAACACTGGCTCAGGTCCTGGGGAGGAGCGGAGGGGGACACAAAGACAAGTAAGACAAGGTACCTGTCTAATGGTGAAGTGGGGGAGTTAGACTTACACATTAACTCATAGTAAGGGCTCAGTCAAAAGGATGGTGTTGGGGGAGGGGTGGGTGTCCAGGTCTGTAGCCTCAGAATTCAAAACTGGGGTTCTGGAGTGCCCGCTTTGCAGAAATTGCTGTAAAATGGCACCAATATTACTCACACTTGGACTGAAAGAATAAATGAAGTCATGGCTTACTTTAAAAACTGAGCTTATGACAGACATGAGACAGTCTTACTGACGTCTAGAAAGACACAACTGGCCTGGATAGAGGGAGCTTATACTTTGTACTCTAACGGCAACACTACATTTTACAGAAAAAGAATCAAAGAAATAGTAAATAAAAATCAGGCTGACTCTAATATTTAAAAAGAAGAAAAAAAGTAGTGCACGTTAATCCTCCAATTCAGGGGCAATTACTATTCATATTCTCAACCATATGTAATAACTGGGGTAGTGAAAATGCATTTCTTTCCTCCCACCATTTGCATACTTGGAATCTCACTTACACTGCATGTAGGTTAGAGAAAAAAGATGCTGCTTTGTTTGGATTTTGCTTTTGCTGTGGAATCCATTAGAAAGCAATGTGCTTTGTATGTCAAAGAGCAGAAAGGCCCCATTTCCTCTTTTCAAAACGTTTTTAGCAGAAGTCAACTACTGTATTTATTCCATGCAGTTCTCCATTTGATTAGTCAATGTGTGCTAGCCACAGAAAAGCAGTGATTTTTTTTTTTTTTAACCACAAAGGAGTTTCAATCTTAGGATGATTCTTATAGCATCATACCTTTGAAAGTGAAATTTTTAGGCAGTTATCTAAATGTCACTCTGTAAGAAGCATTTAAATGCATAGCAACGCCCAGCTGATGTCTAAGTGCTTCATTTTTCATACAGATATATTATCAGTGCACTGGTAGAGTGACTGCGTCTTTGATTTCCCCAAACTTCCTCAAGTTTACTCTTTTCAAAAAAAGTAGCTCCTTATGTGCAAAATCAAATGAGATTTCATTGTGATGCCTCTTTAAGACTTTTTTTTTTTTTTTTTTTGAGACAGAGTCTTGCTCTGTACCCCAGGCTGGAGTGCAGTGGCTCGATCTCGGCTCACTGCAAGCTCCGCCTCCCGGGTTCACGCCATTCTCCTGCCTCAGCCTCCCGAGTAGCTGGGACTACAGGCGCCCACCAACACGCCCGGCTAATTTTTTTGTATTTTTAGTAGAGACCGGGTTTCACCGTGTTAGTCAGGATGGTCTCAATCTCCTGACCTCATGATCCGCCCGCCTAGGCCTCCCAAAGTGCTGGGATTACAGGCTTGAGCCACCGCGCCCGGCCAAGACTTTTCTTATGAATTACATCACAGATTAGAAAGAAAAAGAAAACCCAAACAGCAAAGAACTAGATCAACTCTTCCAGTCAACTCTAGACTGATGAAAATAGCTCCTAAGACATAAACTCCCTGCTTGTGTGTTAATGCCACACTTTCCCAAAGTGTGTTCCTAAGAACACTAGCTCCATGGGTTGTAACACAAAGAAAGCATTCCATGGTGAATTCCATAAGCCCATTTGGCTGTGTAAAACAGTTGGGTTGTTTTCATAAATATTTTCAGCCTTCAGATGTACCCTGCATGTCTCAATCCTCCTGCCAGATAAGAAGTCATAATGCAGACATGTCTTGGATCAAAACTCTGGCACATGCACGTCTGTTTAATAGCCACTAAGCACAATACAACAGTAACGCATATACGTTCTTGTCAGCTCAGGGAAGTCCCACACTGTCTTTGGGATCTTGCATAAACCCCTGAAGAAAATATTCACTCTGCCTAAGACAGAGACTATGACTCTCTGGTGGCTTGACCATGTCAAGTGATAAAGCCTTCCGTGAAGTGGGAATGCAGGACTCTGAATAAAGAGATTAGGCTTTTCTGATTTACACACTTTGTTTGTAAAAGTGAGGGGTGGTCGGGGGAGGGGGCTATGCAATTATTCTAGCCTACAACATAATTAGCCATCATCCATTTTAACAATGAAAAAGCATTTCTAATTTTCCTTGTGCAAATTAAAAAAATCTATGGTCTCGATTATAATGGTGACATTCAAAATGTCTGAGTAACTACCTTTGCAGTTAGATTCTTGCTAAGGACGCCTCAAATGCTTTCTACATTTACCTACTGGGTAGGCTAATGGTAGTTTATACATGCATGTGTCCATATACAAAACGCTACCCTGTTTATGTTAAATGCTAATTAAATTTAATCGCCACACCGATCCTGTAACGCAGTCTTAGGTAAGTTTGGAAATCCTTTTGGGAATTCAAATAACTCACAAACATGCCTAAAGCTCTGACAAGTGCTGCAAAAAGAAAATGCACCTTGACTATATCCAGAGGATTTCAACTTATTTGGCCTCGGAAACCTCAGGACACATGCATCTGAGGAAAATGATGATTCTGTATTCAGACAGCAACCTACTAATCTAAATAATATTTCCAAAGTCAAGACAACCCCTTACATATGAATAAATGAACACTCCAATTCATAAATCACCCTCTCGTGAATTTAGTGGGTGAGAATCTGTCCCTAGCATGGTAAAATGAGTTTCTGAATCAGCAAAATTCAAGGTCACAGCAACCCCTCCTGGATGGTGCAGTATAGTATCTACTAGGGATGTGCTATGATAAAAAAACAAGGCATCTACCATTTAATTTACTCTTCTTAATAATATACAATGGAGATATTACTATCATCCTTTTAAAAGAGAGGAAATGGAATCTTTTTTAAGAGACAGGGTCTTGGTCTGTCACCCGGGCTGGAGTGTAGTAGCATAATCATAGCTCACTGCATCCTCAAACTGCTGCGTTCAAGTGATCCTCCCACCTTAGCCTCCCAAGTAGCTAAGAACTACAGGTGTGTGCCACCACACCTGGCTGATTTTTAAATTTTTTTGTAGACATGCGATCTCACTATGTTGCCCAGGTTGGTCTGAAACTCCTGGCCTCAAGCGATCCCCCCTGCCTTGGCCTCCACAGTGCTGGAACTACAGGTATGAGCCATTGTACCCAGCCAGGAAATACAATTTTTGAAAGACTAAACAAGTTTCTAAAATCATTGCACAATTAAGTAGCAGAATTAGAACACAGAGTGGGCCTGTTTGAAACCATCAGCTATTAACCACCATGCCATACTTTGGAGGAGCAGACCCCACACTTGTAACTAAGCACTTGAATTTATCACTCCTGCAAGTCAAGACTTCGCCTATGAACCAGCTGCCCTCTGCCAGCCCAGCTTCGTGTATGTGCAATCTCTACAGTTGCACAGGGCCCCATGTTTGGCTTAGTACTTTGCTTTTGCTATCTTTAAATACTTAATAATTTTTAAACAAGTTCCCATATTTTTATTTTGCACTGAGCTTCACAAATTACAAAGTCAGTGCTACCCACAGTACCTAAGCTATAACGAATACAAAGCTTTAAAAGCTGCGTAGAGTTTAGCTGAAACTGTTGCCCAGTCTGAAGGAAAGTCCTAGGAGCTAATTTTGGAAGATGCTGTTCAGTCCTAGGTTATGAAAAAAGGTTCTGCCCTTTTACAACTCTAGCAGGAAGAGCTAAGCTCCCGATATTCCGTCCATTAATGTCCCTGGTGAGAGTCTTCAAATCTGACGAGCAACAATGCAAGAATTTCCCAGCCTCCAACATGTGACCCACTTCTACATTATTAACTCCAATAAACTGACCAATTAAATGTTTTTGTGGTCACAGAATTTGTAATAATGTGGTTAAAGATGCTTCAGATATGTCACATTCATTCACATTGTGGCAGAAACTATTGGTTAAATAACTGAGCCATATCTATCTTCCTTGTCCACTCTGCACAAAAGAGACTGGAAAAAAGCTGGACACTTGCTTCTTTCCCATCCTCCTTTGCAGGTAAGCATCGCTGTGTGACTTAGTGCTGGCCAATGAGATGGGAAGGAAGTCTTCTGGGATGCAAAAAGCTTTTTTCTTTGTTAATAAAAAGGAGAACGCCTCTCCAGGAACAGATCTTTTTCAATACCACTCTGTTGCCCACTTCCTACCTTCATGTTGTTTGGAGCTACAGCACCCATCTTGAAATAATAAGGTAAAACACATCACTATGAAAAGCCAACAGCTGAATTTAGAGTAGACAGGATGGAAGGGACCTGCTGACACTGTGGAGCAACTGAACCAGTGCTGTGGACTGCCTAGTTAACCTACTACTTGTTTAAATCTCTGAAGGGCTATATTTTTAAAATTTTGCAACCAAAGTTATTCTTAGTCTAAGCATACAACTTTGAAAAATGTGATCCCTTTGACAAGATAACAAGCCTTCCATTACCTGCTGCAGGTGGCCCAGTTTGCTGGCTGTTGTGGGTAGCTCAGAACAGGACTCTAAGGCACCCTGACCCTCCCTCTGCTTTAAAACTCAACACCAAACTGTATTCATCCTTGTGGTACTGCCTGTGTCTTAACATGCATCCCAACACCTGGCACAGAGCCTGGCACTGGCAACCTCTCAGGAAATTTGCTAAATGAACTGATAGTGTAGCATTCTGTCACTTTCCTCAGCAACAAAAGTCTAATTCTTCAAAAAATTTTCCTTTTGCAACTGAATTTAAAAATGAAATACCTACCACCTACCACTTAAAGTTTTGCTAGGTGATGGCTTACCAAAAAAAAAAAAAAAAAAAAAAGGAAAAATACTCTTGTATGATGATTGAGGAATACTGAGTGGAAAACTGATTGGTTTCTACAAGGCATCATTGGTCCTTGCCAGTGGCCAGTAGGATGTGGTTGGTGTGGTGTGGTGTGGAGTGGAAGATAAGTCAAAAGCAAAGGCTATGGTGCCAGAATACTTGGGTTCAACTCCCAGCTCTGTCACTTACTTAATTGGTGCCTTTAGCAAGTTTTCTTTCCTCTCTGAGCCTTGGTTTCCTTATTCTAAAATGGGGAGAGTATCTAAGAAAGGTTGTAGGAGGATTAAATACATGAGAGAATGAAAACCTGTAAAGCGCTTACCACAAGCATGATACTTAGTAAGTATTCAATAGATTTTAGTTATTGCTTTTCATCTCAAGTGCTACCTGGGACTTACCTCTCAAAAATTTTCAGAGCATTGAACACATCTAATATCTATCTTAGAAAAGGCATACGATAAATATTTAATAAAAATTAAATTAAAAAAACAGTAGGTAACCGTGGATCACCTCTAGAAATGATCATCGTATCAGACCTACATAGTATGTTAGAGCTTGGGGTCTGGAGTCTGATGGCCTGAATCTTCCTCACAGTCCAGCTTTCAGTTAACCTCACAGTGCCTCAGTTTCCTTAACTGAAAAACAAGAATAATAATAGTGCCTTCCCTACAGGGGCTTTAGAGAAGTGAGTGGGTTCTGCCTAGTGTCTGACACAACAAGTAGTCCATGAAGGTTAGCTCTTTTTAATCCATCCCACAGGAAGCTCTGATGTGCTATGCTGGGTAGAAAAGTATATTTTACAAAAATATCCCTGTTTTGCTCTCTGAAACCCTGTTGAAACCTTTTGACATTCAGCTATATGTTAAGCACTGGGCAAACTCGGAGTTCTTCCACCAGCTGTGTAACTGTGAATCTTAATGTGCTAAGTATATAACATACACACATCACCTCTCATTTAATAAAGCAAACTGTTCCACACAAGGGTAGCAGAGTTCTCATTTGCAATCTCAGATCTAATTAGCTCTCTCAATACAATTTGCAAGTTGGATCCAGGCAGATCATTGGGGAGCACTTGCTCTGGTGAGCTAAGAGGAACTATAGGCCCATTCTGCAGTTTGCTGCAGATACTGCATATGGTAGCAAAATGGTGTCTGTATCTTCCCCTGTGAAATCCTAAAAGCAGCTCTTCCCAGCTGGCCGCAGCTACAGGCATCTTCCTTCCTTCCACAGTTAGAAGAGGATTGTGGGGGTTTAGTAACAAACTTTTATGGAGACTGGTAAGGCGAAAAGGAGCAGGTGCAAAAGAACATCTTACACAACGGGTGAGACAGTCAACAGGCTGAACCAACCCTCACTGAGGTTCCTGTGGCACAGACAGAGAAATTAAAGGGAGGCCAAATGAATATCACTTGTGGACAAGAGGTAGATCTCTTGCAGGTAGATGACAATGGTGTGTGAAGGAACTTTATTCTAGGACAACTAAGCATAAAGAAAGTAGGAAGCAGAATCCCAACTCAGAGGGAGAGGATGTAAGAACATTTATTACATTTCCCTACCCAGTGTTCATGCTGTCCCTGTTTTGATAGCAAAACCTCGGTGTCCTTTGAGGAATCTTCTAGGTTATGTGTTTAAGGTGTTGCAGAAACTGTTCCCTCGACTGGTGGGGGTGGGAGGGACAAATGACCCAGGTCCAGCCAGAGGGAATTTTTTTCAGCTTTTGCTGAAGTAATTTAGAAAGTCATTTTCATTCTCTGTGGAAGCTAAGCTGGCAGGATATGCCCCCAGGGCTGCTGGGGACATCCCAGAAGGAATCTGCTTGAGAATGAAACCAATGCAGAGGAAGGAGTGAAGAGGTGAAGAGAGACAGGTCGGTTGGATCATTGTTCGGGAATCTGCACCCAGCCAGCCATGCATCCCCTGGACTTTTCAGTCACAAGGCTGGTAAATTACCTTTTTACCAAACCCAGCTGGAGTTAGTTTCTGTCACTTCTGACTCATCACTGAGGTAAAGGGGAAGACATACCTATTTATACCATGTGGCACTTTTTCCTCAACCACCAAATCTTTAATGGGATCTCCATCTTGGTCTACGGTGACCATATTTTCCCAACCACTTCCCTATAGAATCGGGATATCTGCTCAAACAGAATTTTACTAATAGAATCGTGGAACAGAATGTTCGAAAATCAGAACTATTCTGAAAATCCGGGACATGTGAAGGAAACACGCGTCCTAAGACTCATAATCACACGGTCTTGTTACCCGAGTGAACTCCTGAGGCATGCATTTCAAACTCACATTTCTCCATTTAGTAATTGGGCTAAAAATATCTTGCTGATACTCTCTGGCTACAGAGTGAAACACACTGCTCAAGGAGCCCTTGCCCCACCTCTAAGCAGGCTAGTCAATGTTTGGACCCTGCAAAGAGTCCCAGGTGGAGAATTCAGCCCTCCTGCCATCTTGGCCATTTAGGAGTGACTGAGCTCAGTAACTCGGTTCCTCAGCATCTCAGTAGCTACTTGACCCTGTAGAGGTGACACGCTATGCCTTAGAAAGGTACTTGTAGGGTGCAGTGCAAAGCCACATTTGTTCATTGCCATCCTACGGTCTATACGTTGTACATGACCACTTCAGAGATGATCTATCTTCAGTTCTTATGAGTAGGCAGTTGGCAAGAGGAGCATAATACTTTAGCTTCTGGTATAACTGATAGAATCATTATTATTATTATTATTATTCTGGAGATGGAGTCTCGCTCAGTTGCCCAGGCTGGAGTGCAGAGGAATAATCTCGGCTCACTGCAACCTCTGCCTCCTATGTTCAAGCGATTCTACAGCCTCAGCCTACCAGGTAGCTGGGATTACAGGTGCCCACTACCGCACCTGGCTAATTTTTGTATTTTTAGTAGAGACAGGGTTTCACCATATTGGCCAGGCTGGTCTTGAACTCCTAACATCAGGTGATCGGCCTGCCTCGGTCCCCCAAAGTGCTGGGATTACAGGCGTGAGCCACCATGCCTGGCCATTATCTTGCTTTTGTGATCAACATGACGATTGCTGGATTAAGCACTTACTGTGTACCAGGCACCATGTTAATCATTTTACATTTACCAGTTAAATATCCATAAAACCCCATGACATAGGATCTACTGATGTCCCCAATTTACACATGAGGAAACCAAGACTCAGAGTAGCTGAGCAAAATTTACACATTAGCAAATATTGGAGCCAGAGCTCTACTCTAGAGTCATCCCCTCTTCCTCCCATAGACCATGTTCCTAATGCTTACTATTATATATTCAGACTCTTAAAAGAACTTTGCTACTTTTACTTTGGACCATACATTTTTTACATTTTTAAAATATTTTCCCTGCTTTTCCTGAGCTGTAGAATTTTTATTTTTATAGCTTGAGAACTTTCAATAAGAAATTTTGGAAGTAAATGATTAGGCCCAAACATAGCAGGAGTACACAACAGTAATATTTACTTAGTGCCTTCCCTGTGCCTGGCACTGTGCTGGACTTTGGGAATACAGCAGAAAACAAGGTCTCTGGCCTCATAAGCAGCACAGATAGAGAAGCAATCACAAACGCAGGCCAATTGTGTTCTAGGGGAAATCAAGGATTAGAAAGTCAGATGCTGTCATTCTGGTATCTGCTTGCTGTAAGGCCAGGTGGTGACAGACACTTGGCAGAATTGTTTGCCCTTTGGGACCTCCGTTTTCTAATCAACCAGGGTAAGCTAGATGATCTCCAAACCTCCCTCCAGCACTGCCAGTTGTTGAGTCTCAGATTCTCTTTCTGGGTTCTTCAAGAGTAAGCTATGTAAGTAAACACATGCTAGAGTATAGTTGTCAAATACAGTGAATATCAGAAAAACCTGGGAGCCTGTTAAAAACAAAAACCTCCAGACCCATAACCAGAGAGCTGGATCCAGAAGCTCTGGGATGGGGCCAAAAATCTGCATTTTTAATAAGTCTCACAAGAGATTCCCATGTACCAATTCTGGTTTGAAACCCTAGTATTCGAAGCAATGGCAGCACAAGGGACCTTATCAGAAATGCAGACCTGGGGCCCTGTCCCAGATCCACCGAATCAGAATCTACATTTTACTTTCTTTCTGTATGGATGCTAAGCTGGTAGTGTATGTGCCCAGGGCTGCTGGGGACAGTCTATGGGAACGATGCTTATGTACACTGAAATGTCCTTAGAAAGGGTCCAACCTGGTTAATCTCAATACCATGATCAACACTGATACCAAAGAAACCACACTACCCTTATCTGTCAGTCATTAGTTTAGCTTTTCTGATGGGAGGCTTTCTGAACCAGGAGAAATGTGCAACTGCTCCTCTTGAAAGCATGGTCTGGAACAGTGTTTTTCAAATTACATTTGGCAGAGCCTTAGGCTTGAGTCTTGCAGGGCCACCTGGGGATAGGGATTGTGTGAGGCAGCCTGGACTGAGCTGGCCTCCAGGCTACAAACTCTATTTCAAACAGAACTGCTCCTCTTTGATCAGTTTTAGAAATTGGGATTACAGTTTGATTCCCTTTGAAAAGAGAGTTTTGCTGCTTTAATATTTTTCTCCATCAGCATGGTGCTCCACAGGCTCCATCAATGCCATTGGTACCTTTCCCATACAAGCCAAGAGATGGGCTTAGGGAATGAACCTGATTCCCTTTTCCTCTGTGCTTCCCTTGGGGACAGAGATGTGACCTTCAAAATGTCAAAACCCACTCCTGTTCCCAGGAGGACTGTTAAGTTACTCTCCCTATTCTATTTTAATGTTCAATGACCAAGGCAGACGCTAATGTGGAAAATTCTGAATTTGTCTCATTTACCATTCCTATGTTTGTCCTCTAACAAAAGTTCCGTATATCTTTTCTTATAAACCAAAAAGTTCCCACCAGTCATTGGAACCTTGATATTTAAGGTAAAAAGCAGTAGTCTGGATCTTTCTTTTTAGACCAAGTGTTTTGGGGATATCTTCAGTGATTAGTATTGCTTGGTGGTCTAGATTTAGAGCCTCAGAATTCACTTAAGTGAGCAAGTGCAAGAGACCCAGTGGAATCTTGGGAGTAGGATCCAGGTATCAGCACTTTATTTCAAGGTCCCTAGATGATTCTAATGTGTAAATGAGGTTGAGAGCCATTGCCCAGTAGACTAGATGTGGAAGCACTGGAAATTTAGTCCTGTAAGACACATGCTCACCAGTCCTCCTCCTTCCTTTCTTGGTCCCCTCTCTCCTGCGTCAGGGGACCATTTATTCATTCACTCACCCATACATTCATTCACTCAACAGTTACTTAATAGTCATCTGCTATGTACTAATTTGGAACTACAAATTAGAAATTCAAAAGTCTTGTCCTTGTAGAACTAACAGTACTACAAACAAAATGATAATTTTTAAAAAGATTTTAGGTATAAATATGCAGCTATAAAGAAGGCAAAATAGAGTGTCGGTATAGTATGCAGACATAGCCTCTCTAAGAAGGTGACATCTGGGTTTAGGGTTGACACCCAAATTCTAAGACAGGAGGAGCTACAGGAAGATCTGGGGGAGCAAAATCTTAAACAGTAAGAGTAATAAGTGCAAATGTCCCCAAATAGGAATGAGCCTTGTATATTCAAAAGACACATAGAAAGGTCAGGGTGGCTGTAGCAAAGGGAATGAGTGAAGAGTAAAGCACAGAAGGAAATGACATCGTGTGGCAACTGAGAACCAGACTGCATAGGTCTTTACAGACCATAAAAAAGATAGTGGAAGAGATAATGTCTTAAATAACTTTAACAGTGGGAAAATATCTACTCAAAGACCGTACCAGTCACATGAATCATGGCCTATATTCTAATGCAATGGTTTTCAGTTACATTTTACTTGAGTTTTGGAGGGGGAGGAGCAGAGTTGGTACTGTTCTTGGGGACACATCTGAGAATTGCCCATAAGAGGAGTTCTTTCAAGTTCTATGGCACATATCACCCAACTTCCCCATAGATGTGTGTTTTTTTTTTTCACAGTGCCCTAGTGATGAGACCCCTACCCATATTGAGCAACTACTCCTCACAGGAGTGGAATATATCCAGTGGCATCCAAAACCAATCATATTCATGCTTAGGATTTTCATTCACCCTAAACTGCAGTCCAGTTCATTCACTCTAAGCTTTAGACATCTGTACTCTCTGAATCTCTCTACCAGGAGGTCCCACAGCACCTCAAACACAACAAGACCAAAATTCAACTTATCTTTATCCATCAAATGGCTGATTTCTCCTCCTATAATCTTTTATGTCGGTATCAATATGACTCTAAATTAGCACGTAGTGGATGTTCACTAAATAACTGTCACATGAACAAATGAATCAATTTCTGGACCCAAGAGAGAGCAGACTAAGATAGGAAGGAGGAGGGCTGGTGAGCATGTGTCTTACAGGACTGCATTTTCAGTGCTCCCAAATCTAGTCTACTGGGCATTGGCCCTCAACCTCAGCAGCACATTCGAATAATCTGGGGACCTTGAAATCAATATGGATGCCCGGGTCCCACTCCCAGAGATTCCCATGTAATGTGTTGGGATGTGGCCAAGGCATCTTGAGTTTTCAGAACTCTCCAGGTGATTATCATGTGCATCCCAATTGAGACCCACTTATTAGTTGTTACTAAACCTGAAGTGATCTTTTCCTGGGCCTCTTGCATCTTCTTTCTTAGCTGAATTCAGTGACACTCTAAATCTAGAGCTACCAAATATTGCTAGTCACTAAAGATAGCCCTAAAATGCTTGGTCTAAAGAGAGATCCAGATGTTGATATTACCTTAAGTATCAAAATCCCCATTGACTAATGGGAGCACTTTGATTTATAAGAAAAGGCACATGGGGCTTAGGAGACAAACTAGCATGGTATATGAACGCTGCCTTACCGCCTCCCTCACCCTTTCCAAATTTTCACAGAAGTCTCCCTCACTACATGCAGTCTTAGAATAGGAACATAGTTTATTTTTGTAAAATCAATCAAATTCACCAAATATTCCCTCCTTTGCTGTCATTATTATCATTTTTATCTTAGCAGGCTGCAAATATCCTATGAGCACAAACCAATACTGCTTTTATATCTGTTAAAAGAAGGATCAAAATTACTGCACCATGCCTGCTAAACACCTGCAGGCCTTGGAATCACATAGGCTGGAGTTCAAATCTCAGCTCTATTATAATTTAATTGGACTGGAGGAAATCACTTAATCTCTGTTTCATCATCTGTAAAATAAGCATAATGATAGACCTATCTCACAGAGATTTAGTGAAAATGAAATAACAAATATTCTTGTTTTCTATTGAGGCATAAAAATTACCGGCCAGGCGGGGTAGCTCATGCCTGTAATCCCAGCACTTTGGGAGGCCGAGGCGGCCAGATCACGAGGTCAGGAGATCGAGACCATCTTGGCTAACACCATGAAACCCTGTCTCTACTAAAAATACAAAAAAATTAGCCAGGTGTGGTGGCAGGTGCCTGTAGTCCAAGCTACTGGGGAGGCTGAGGCAGGAGAATTGCATGAACCTGGGAGGTAGAGCTTGCAGTGAGCTGAGATTGCACCACTGCACTCCAGCCTGGGCGACAGAGCAAGACTCCATCTCAAAAAAAAAAAAAAAAAAAAAAAAAGGAGAACACATAAAACCTCTGCTCCTCAAACGCTCAGGGAAACTGATTTGAGTAATAATAAAACTCTCGGCAGGGCACAGTGGCTGACGCCTGTAATCCCAGCATGTTGGGAGGCGGAGGCAGGTGGATCACGAGGTAGGGAGATCGACACCATCGTGGCTAACACACTGAAACCCCGTCTCTACTAAAAATTCAAAAATTAGCCAAGTGTGGTGGTGTGTGCCTGTAGTCCCACCTACTTGGGAGGCTGAGGTGGGAGAATGGCTTGAACCCGGGAGGCGGAGCTTGCAGTAAGCCGAGATCACACCACTGCAGTCCAACCTGGGCGACAGAGTGAGACAACAACTCAAAAAAAAAAAAAATTACCCCAATATTTAGTGGCTTAAAACAATTGATCTTGTATGGTTCTGGGAGTTGATAGGCTCAGCTAGGTAGTTCCCCCTTAGAGTCCTTTACATGGTTGCAGGCAGTTGGCATTTAAGCCTGGATCATCTGATGGCTTCTTCACTCACATGTCTAGTGTCTGGGCTGGGATGGCTAGAATAGCTGATGGTGTCTAGCTAGGTTTCTCTGTTCTCTTGTGGCTACCTTGGGCTTCCTCACAGCATGGTGGGCTCAACGTTGCTGACTTCTTATATGGCAGCTGGCTTTTCTCTGAGTGAATGTTCCAAGAGACAGAAAGTAGAAGCTGCTAGTCTATTAAGCCCTGGAAATAGTCACAGCATCACTTCCTCCATATCCTCCTGCTCACTGCCGTTACAGTGCTCAACTGGCTCCAAAGGGAAAGGTCAGAGACGTATCTCTCAATGGCAGAAATGTTGATAAATTTCTGGCCATGTTTTGTCCACCACAATGTATAAAGCCTATGCTGCAATGTCTGGCACACCTTAAGTTATAGTATTTCAAACAGAATATATTATAATAATAACTAAATATTATCCTAATCACCTTATACTAAAGTCCCTTAACATTTTTATAAACATAATGGAATATAGTATCAGCAACTGTGGGGAGGAGGGGACAGGAAAGAGTGATGATTATAATCATTGAAAAGAAACATTCACCTCCTTGTCGGAAGCACTGAGTCACCCTCAATTTGTCAGGCACCATGGGACTGTAGGAAGCTGCTGTCATAATCTTTCCAATGCAGTCACTGTGAGGTCGCACAGAGGAAGGGGCAGCCAGGGAGACTCATCTCATTGCCAGTGCAGGATGTGCTGAGTACCTTTGTGTAAAAGGTGGCACCATCAACAGGGAACAGGATGTGCCCATGTTGACAGTGAGTCACTGAGTGAAATCATGGCTTCTAAGGCTCTGATGCCTGCCAGGCTGAGAGCAATGAGATTGGCCCAATGTCCTATCCCCTCCATGGAGAAATCAAGGAAGTTTAGTCTCAGGACATATATTCAGAGAGGAGAGAACTGGCTGTTTCAACTACTTTCATCATATAAGAGTATTGTATTAGTCCCTTTTCACGCTGCTTTGAAGAACTGCCTGAAACTGGGCAATTTTTAATGGAATGAGGCTTAATTGACTAACAGTTCTGCATGGCTGGGGAGGTCTCAGGAAACTTGCAATAACAGCAGAAGGGGAAGCAAACATGTCCTTCTTCACATGGCAGCAGAAGACAGAAGTGCAGAGTGAAGTGGGGGAAAATCCTTTATAAAATTATCAGATCTCCTGAGAATTCACTATCATAAGAACAGCAGGTGGGAACCACCCCAAGATCTAATCAACTCCTACAAAGTCCCTCCCCCAACACGTGGGGATTGCAATTCAGATCACAATTCAAGATGAGATTTGGATGGGGACACAGAGCCAGACCTTATCAAGTATTATACTGGATTCTTTTTAGGGCAAAGATGATTTACTATTTTTCTTGAAATGTATTATGATAAAAAAATCAAAATGAGCCAAGCTAAGGAAGTAATATACTAGGCTTAAAGATAATTCTTTGTGATGACCAAGTTGGGTTTGTCCCAAGTATGTAAGGTTAATAGACATTGGAAAAGCTAATTGCTATAATTCACCACATTAATATATTGTAATAGTCTCTAAAGGTGACCTTTCACATCACATCCCTATGAAATTCCTCACTCACTGAATATGGGCTGGCCTGTAACTTCTGTATCTAATTGAACATGGCAGAAGAGAAGCTGTGCCTGTTCCAGAAACATGCCTCAAGAGGGCTTGGCAGTGTTACTTCTACACTTTGGGATCCCTTAGCCACCATGTAAGAAGTTCGCCTATCCAGCTGGGAAGACTTTGCAGAGACCACGTAGAGAGAATGAGGTCTGAGACTACATGGAAAGGACAGCCTCAGTCATTTCATTATACCAGCTATATTGAGACTTCTAGCCATCCCTACAAGGCACCAGACACGTAATGGGCCATCTTGGACAGTCCCACATCCAAATTAAACTTCCAGATGTTTGCAGCCCCAGACACTGTCTCACTGCAATGGCAAGAGAGCACCCAAACAAAAGCAAAAGAACCATCTTGCTGACCCCTTTCACCCACAGATTTGTGAAACATAATAAAAATGGTAGTTATTTCAATCCACTTACTACTTGCATAGTTTGTTGTAAAACAATGGACAACGATAACATATTAAAAGAAAAAAATGTATAAGGTTATCTTTAAGCTAACAGAGAACCCATTTGGAAAAAAATCTACATTTATTCATGATTTTAAAAAATTCTGAAGCAAAACTTGGGATCAGAGAGTTAATTTCCATCATCTGATAAAAGGTATCTACAAAAAATCCACAACACCCATTATACGTGATAGCAAATCCCCATTCTGAGATCAAGATAAAGACAAAAATGCCCATTATTACCCCTTTTTATCAGAATTATGCTGCAGGTTCCAGTCAGTGCAGTGAGGCAAAGAAAAGAAAAAGCATAAAGATTAGAAAGGAAAAACCAGAATTGTCATATTAAAATGATACTATTTTATGTGTATGAAATCCAAAAGAAACTTCACATATATTATTTTGATTAACAGATAAAATCTGGATAGAAAATCAGTACACAAGAATCAATTATAGTACTATATACTAGAAACCAGAAGATAAACAATTAAAAAGACAGCATTCATAATGGCATCAAAAAATATGCAGGACTAAGTCTAACAAAAGAGTTGCAAGACTTGAGTAAAATTATAAAATGTTATTAATAGGTATTAAAGAATACCTAGATAAATGATCATAGATTGAGAGCCTCAATATTGTAAATATATAAATTGTCCTCTGATGAAATCACAATGAAATTCCCCAACTTTTTTGCACACAACAGAATGATTCTAAAATGTATATGGAGATTCAAAGGATAGATAAGAGACAAGAACACTATGAGGGGACATCCCCTACCAGGTATCAAGAGTGACTATTAAGTTAGAATTCTGCAGTCAGAGATAGGCCAAAATACCAGTGGAACATTCCAAGTTCAGAAACAGACGTGTGTTATAGCCATTTGCTGTATGGCAGCGGTTACATGGCAGTTTGGTAGGGAAAGTACAGACTTTAATAAATATTGCCAGCAAAACTGAGTATTCATGTATTTTTTAAAGGAGAAAAAATCACACATCTATTTTACACAATATAAAAAATGATTTTCACACATTTTTATTTTTCAAAAGATGAGAAAAAAGTTACACCTGTTTCACACAATATACAAAATAATCCAACTAGTTTAGAACAGAAGAGGATAATAGGAGAGCATAAACTATAGAGCTCAGAAAATAATATAGAGGAACATTTTCATGAGTGAAAAGTAGTAAAGAATGTCTTAAAACACAAAAAGTGCTGACTCTAAGGAAAAGGTTATAGATTTTACTATATTTTTAAAAAACTGTTCATCAGAAAGATACTATTAAAAGATTGAAAAGATGAGCCGTCGATTGGGAGAAGATATTTGAAACTTGTATAACCAACAAAGGGCTCCTTTTGAGAACATATGAAGAACTCTTCTAAATCACAAGAGGGACAACACAATAGAAACATATCTGCAAAAGACTCCAGTCTCTTCCTTTATAAAAGAGGAAACTCAAATGACCAATAAATTCTGTACCTGAAAAGGTGCTCAACCTTACTATGAATCCAGAATGTGTATATAAAAACAAAATGAAATACTCTTGCTTATCTAATAGTTGACAAATCTCTTTAAATTGAAAATATCAAATGTTGAGAGAATGTAAAATATTGGGAACCCTCATACACAGCTGGTGTAAACGGTACTTTTTTTGTTATCTACTCAAGCTGAAGACAACTTACCTTCAATTATTTCAATCTTGGGTGTATACTTTAGAAAAATGGGTACTCACATGCCCTAGGATTATTGTAGCCTGCAATTGTGCAAATCTGAGATACCCATCCTGCATAGAATGGAAAAATTATGGCATATTCATACAATGGTACGCTATGCAATAATGAAAATGAACAAGTTACATAGATAAGTTTAACAAACATATATTGAACCAAAGAAGCCAGACACAAAAATATGAATCCATATCCATAAAAGTTCAAAAATGAACATTTTGGGGGATTCATTTATAAGATGTAAAATTAAAAAGGAAACAAGGAAATCACAGTGGTGGTCCCTCCAGAAAAACAGGAGGGAGTTTGATGGAGAGAGGCTCATGGACTGCTGGCCATGATCTTTTACCAGCTGGGGTTGGTAATTATATTGGTATTCATTTTTATAATTATTTCAACTAACTATAAAAATGTATGTATATGTACTTTCCTGTGTGTTTGTTATATTTTATAATAAATGAAGCAAAAATAGTACAAAATCAAAGATGTGTACACAAATATTTTGTTATAAAGTATTAACTATATGTTTATTATAGGGGGAAACCCCATGCTTTGAATCACTACTTTGGATTATGTAAAAGAAGGGATCAAATACATCACTGCACACAGGAGAGGTTATACAGCCTCTAGAAATCATAGAAAAATATTTCATGGCTTCTAAAGATAATTGAGATATATATTTAGGTGGGAGATGATGTTTATCATACATTATGCACAGATATTTCAATGTTTTAAAACAAACTTTGAATGCTAATGCATGAAAAAAGATTGGGAGAAACACATTATAATGTTAACTATGATTCTATTTGGGTGGTGACTTTATGAGCAATTTTTGTTTTGTTTTGCTCATTTGTATAGTTTTAATTCTGAGCAATGAATATGGATTACTTTTGAAGGAAATAAAAGGAGACAATATATTCTATTGGGAAACAACGATGAAAAATGAGCCTAGAGATCTCAAAATGGAAATAAGAAATGTGATATTCGTTAACATGCGTGTTTGGAAAACACCTGGAATCCTACCAGCTCCGATGAGCCCATTTGAATATAACTTTTCCCTAACAGTGGCCACCCACTTGGTTCCCATTTCCCAGCAGACGTAGCTCTGATAGTGAAATCAAATTCTGGCTGTCTGCTTTGGAAGTTAGTAGGGCAGTGGGGTGGGGGAAGGTGAAGGGATCATCTGAG
Source organism: Nomascus leucogenys (assembly GCF_006542625.1). Classification (NCBI taxonomy): domain Eukaryota; kingdom Metazoa; phylum Chordata; class Mammalia; order Primates; family Hylobatidae; genus Nomascus; species Nomascus leucogenys. Next base: position 75,524,505 of record NC_044401.1, on the reverse strand, counting down.
AACAGCCTGCTCCAAATTGAAAGAAAGTGAAAATCCTCCACATGTTGCAGGGATTGCTGGTAGATCATCCCCCAGTTCTCCTCCATCTGTTCTGCTGCCTCTTATAGAAACCAAGACAGGAAAAATGAAATGTACCTAACACAGGAAATGAGGGTAGTCATTTGAATGATACAGTACCAGAACCCTGTAAAGTGTTTTGGGTGGGGTGGGCAGTGAAACGAAAGGCACCAATCACAGTGCTCAGATCTGATCTCACACTGGGAAATAGTAGGTACGTGAAGACACCAAACGATGGTGAGTGGAGAGAACTGCAGAGTCAGCACACACACATTCCCAGTAGCCGGGTGGGTTCAACAGCTGCATACCTGTTAGCTCCTCAGGGTGGAATTTCCCAACTGCTGACCCATGGTATGCTGGTTTTCCCTATGCTATTGATCCCCTCAGCCCTAATGGTAATGGTCTCACCTCTGGGCCAGCACTTCTGACAGCAGGCACTTCATAAATTAGTAAAACAGGGGAATTCACAGAATATTTTTATAGCAGGTAAAAAAGAACACATTAAGTGGAAAAAAGATGTTAATGGCCATTAGCATGCAACTACTATGATTTTTATTATCCTTTTCCATGTAAAAGGACATATAAAGAACTAGGAAGCATTAGAACTACCATAGATCATCCTCCCATTAAATAAAGTCCAAAAAAAAAAAAAACAAGGACCAGGGGGTGGGAGTTGGAGAGGGGCTTATAGGTCAAGGTACTATTTTTCAATGGAAGCCCAGTTACTGTTAATAGGTGTGCTATAAAGAGGAGTCAGATGAATTTGGGGAAAACCAAGTTTTTTAAAAGGTATATGTCATTTCAGGAATTCCTAGGGCCTGCAACTGACAAAAATACATTGTGACTTTCCACAAGTAGAAATAGCAAAGAATTATTGGGCCAAAGCTTTTTGACCATAGAATATCACCTGAGGAATACACTTTGCAAATTGCTACAGTAATCTCTCACTGCTGCACCCACGCTTCACTGAATGTGTGATACAGAATGGGTTTTGATCCTCTGCCACCTGATGATATGGTTGTCCCTACACTGGCTTTTTTCTTTTACTTATGGCAAGTGATCGGCCTGATAAAGCTGAAACTACTAATGGGCTATTCAGGGACTTTCATCCACCTGAGTCCAAAGGCCTTTGCAAAATGACTTCCCGGAACTCAGAGGCAGTCTGTTGCCGGAGCAGTTAGCACTTCGCCAGGAAATAGTTTCTCTTCGTTTTCAGTGTATTTTTCTTTTCTCAGAAGAAAGAAAACAAATAGTCTCAAGTAAATGAATAGAGGAACGTGCAGAATTCTTTTTAAGATGGCATCTCCATGACTTTGCCAAATAAATGAAGATATATTTTAGACATGCATACTCGCTTTACATATAACTCTGATTTCTTGTTACTTTGCTGATTTTTTTTGAAAATGGAATATAAATATGCAGTAACAGGGATTGTTCTGTTGATGAAGTCCAGTTAAGTTGTAATAAGAACTAAATTGATTAAGAACGTAGGGCTAAGAATCACGTAGCCTCTTAATCTCACTTTTTCTAAGCTTCCAGGTAGCCCTTTATTTTGCAGTAATGGAAACTCCAGCCATCTGAGCAGAATTCATATGAAGTCTACATGCCAAAAGAAATAGAATTTTGCATTTATTTTCTGTTTCTACTTCCACTTGGAAAGTATCTTTTTCCCCCAAGAAACACATTTAAAAGGATCTAAAAGGGGCTGTTTGGGGCCAGAAGCAGAAAAGGAAAGACAATGGAGAAAAAAAATATTAGCTCAGCTTTTCCAGACTTGAAATAATGTGTGATTTTTGCAGTTTCTCCAACTTTTGAGACTAGGTCTGGTAGAATGCTTAATTCTTTCAGCTGGCGAATCACCTTTCCTCTATGGGGATATTAATGCCAAGTTAAAATTTCTCCATACAAGTAAGGAAAAAAAACATTTGAATACAGCAGAGCTGGGACTAGATTGATAAATAAAATCATTCTGTCCCTACCCCATTCATTCTCCCTTTCACCGTTTGGAGGTCCTGTGGGCTGAAGCAGTACATCATTTAAATAGTACCTTCAGGTGTTTCACTGAGACCTAATTAAAATTGATGTTGTCATCTGGTGTTTCCTTGGGCAATTTGTCTAGCTCCATGCAAATTGCAAAACAGAGCTCTTCATTAGCACTTTGTCCTTCTTCAAGAAACTACCCAAGATTTCCTTTAGGTGCTCCAGAAAGTAATTTGGCCAGTTGGGAAAAAAAACTTAAGAGTCATTACATTCACTGATTTCCTTGGGAAGATATCCAAGTGGTCCCTTTGAATGGATCGGCTGTGACAGGTAAGGCGGTATCCCCCAAGACTTTCCATTCCATAACTGAATTAAAAAAAAATTCTTACGATTATTTGTTCTCACAAAATGTATGTATCAGTCTCATACTATGAACCTTGGAAATAAGGCTATGTATAGGCAACAAGACCCCATCCTTTGGTGGAGCTCAGACTAGCAGGCAGACAAACATCAACTAGTAATTAACAATAACACATAATGAAGGCATCAGGAAGAAGGAACTGGCGCTGTGTATTTAATGTAGGGGTCAGGAAGGCCACTTCCCTGAGGAAAGGAAATCAAGATACCTCCAGAAGGATACTGAGTGGAGATGGGGCTGGAGAGGGTACCACACTCTCCAAGTATGTGCTGTATATCACCAGAATAACAGAGCTAGACATTTGCTTTCTATCCTTCATGCTTTCATTCAAGTTTTGCCTTTAGATTTACAAACTAAAGACCAATTTCTCCTCATAGAAGACTATTAATAAGTTTGTAGCTATGGTCCTTTCTTTTGTGTTTCTTTGGAAAGCAATGATTTAAAAATAAAAGCTACCACTTATTAAATGTTCACATTGTGTCAAGCCCATTGAATTCTCAAAAATGTTTTCATTTCATCAACTTTTGAGAGAAACTGGAGTTCAGAAGTTTTACTCAACTAGGCAGTGGCCTAGCTAGGAATCAAAGCCAGATAGATCTGAGACATTCAAGTGTCCAATTTTAACCAGTTTACTGGGGTTTTCTTCATGTTCACATCTACAAACCACTTCATCAAAATGATGAGGGGAGTGTTTGTTAAAAAGACAGAGTTCCAGCCCCGCTCCATGCAACACCCCACCCCCCACCCCCGGCAGCTGTTTTGAGTCTGAATCTCTGAGGATGTGGACTGGGAATTTGCAGTTCAACAAGTTCCCCAGGTGCTTCCCATGTATTTGAGAATCAGTGCACGCCACACAGCTATGCACTTGTAAGACCGGGTTGTGGGGGAGACAGACCCCTGCTAAGGCAGTTTACTGTACTCTTGTCCATGATCTTGGATTGTTCTCTTGGCCATTTGATGAAATACTACAATGCAGAATGGTTATGATTTTCAAACTGCAAATAGCTTAGCCCCACATTTTGGCAAGATATCTAGGCAGGGCTCACAGAAGAGCTGCTTATTCAGGCTTCAGCCAAGCTGTGAAAAGAGAGGCCTTTTGAGAGGAAGTGAGATAAGACAAAAACTTAAAAAAACAAACATTCTGAGGCCGGTGTTTAAAAAGCCATTGGCAAAATCTATAGCCTAACTAGAAGTGAGCTAAATAAACACATTACTGGGCCATCCAGGAAACATGAAGCAGATGCCTGGAAGTGGGATGTGTGTTTTCAACCTGGGTAGAAATATCCCGGGGAGTGATGATATGGAATCGGACACAAAGTTCAGATCAAAACAACAAGGGAGATTTGCAATGGGCAGTGCACCCAGGATGGACAGGAGATGTTCCAGTCAAGTGGTTCAGAGCAAGTTCACGATAGGAGGGAGATCTGTGTCCAATCTCACTTAAACTTATATGCCTTAATTTGTGCCTCCTCATGGAATTATCTTATAGCCGCTATTTGAAAAAGGAATGGCAATGGAGACCTAGTGGCTAGGGCCAAAGCTTCATAGCTTTTGAATAACGAAAAAATTGTGGTGCTGCCTACTCTTTCCCGTTACATAATATAAGATAAAAACAATACCGATTCAGCAACATTCCAAGTTTTCCTCTGAGACTCATTCAATGCTTTTTTAGAAACGCAAACTATCAATTTCTTGAAGAAAAAAAAAGGATTTTGTGTGCTTGGCTAGTGCCCTCCACACAAGATTAATTCAGTCAGACAGTGTTCAGTAAAGTGCTTAGCAAACTCCCTGGCACAGAGGAGGCACTCATGCATTGCTAGTTATTATTATTTTTAATAATAGCAACATATGTTGGCAATTAAATTTACTGTGGTTTCCTTCCCTTTAAAAGGACGCTAAAGCTCCCCTTCTGTGGATGCATTTTTGCTAGTGTTTTACTATTTGGTATTGTTTGAACCTGGCTCTGCAGTAGTGGAAGTTGCCCTTAACTTTCCATGGAGGCCTCCGTCCTCAAATTCAGATTCGAATTCTCTGGTACAGTTTCCTACAGAGCTCTTTCTTTCCCACAGTTCCCTGTTGCATCATGACATTTAATTAGTTATCATTTTTGCTTGCTTTTAATTAAAGAAACACTGTGCTCCTCCTGGAATCATTCACTGAATGCCATCTAAATTCTTGATATTTATTTAGAAACTTGCATTTTGCGGGGTTTTTGTAATATGAATATTTGATTAGAGTAATTCAAGGCTCTCTGTAAAGAGAAGCTCATACCTTCTTTCCAAGCAGAAACCACACTGAAGGACCTGCAATAACGTAGAACTTCCTATCATCCGTGATGACGCACCAGCCTTTCCAACTCCATTATCTAGAGCTGTGGTTCTCGATCAGAGGCAACTTTGTCTCTCAGGGGACATACACAATGTCTAGACACATTTTGATTTCCATGATTGGGAGGTAGAGGTAGGTAGAAGCCAGGGATGCTGCTAAACATCCCAAAACGCACAGGATAGTCTCTCACAACAAAATTCTCTGAACCAACATGTCAATGGTGATAGTGCTAAAGTTGAGAAACCCATGTCTGAATTGCCCCTTAACCTCATGACCAAATATGTCTGTTTCTTGGGATTGTAAGCATGCTAAAAGAAAAAGCTGGCTGGGTGCGGTGGCTCATGCCTGTAATCCCAGCACTTTGGGAGGCCAAAATAGGTGGATCGCTTGATCCCAGGAGTTCAAGACCAGCCTTGGAAACATGACAAAATCCCCTCTCTATTAAAAACACAAAAAATTAGCTAGGCCTGGTGGCATGCACCTGTGGTCCTAGCTACTTGGGAGGCTGAGGCAGGAGGATTTCTTGAGTCTGGGAGGCAGAGGTTGTGGTGAGCTGAGATCACGCCACTACACTCCAGCCTGGGCAATAGAGACTGTCTCAAAAAAAAAAAAAGAGCTAAAAAATTAATTTAGATTTTAACAGGGTACACCAACAGCTTTCTAAAGCAAAGTGCTATCTACTTTGTAAAATCAAATGTAAAACATGGTCCATTTACAATACAAATGATATCTTTTATACATAGAAAGTATTTTATAATATGCAAAAACAGTCACATATCACATTAAAGAATTATACCTGGCATCATAACCATTTTATAGAAAGAAAATTATTTTTACCTATTGCATCCCTTGAAATGGCTTTTCAACTTGTTGTAACACCTTAATTATTGAGGAGTCACCAACAAATCTGTCATGTGTCAAGTATTCTAGAAGGAAATAAAGGCAGGGTGTAGGCTACTCATGTGTCTCTCACTGGTCATGAGTGAATGAGTGAAATTTCCCAGGAGGAAATGGAATTTTAGGGACTGACTTGCAAGTGGTAAATTATATGGTATGTGTCACAATTGTGCCACATGCCTGATTTATAAACATCCATATTTTTGAAGGGCAAATAATGAATTAGAAGTGATTTTCTTTCCTGAATTACCTTGTTTTATAGAAACTCGTACTGAGGGGGTGATGGTCATGAAAATTCCCAGCCACTGATCTACTCTTTGTATGGCTTTTACTGTGCTGTGATCCATAGAGCATAACTTGAAAATTTAGTAAAGAAAAGATCAGGGAAATCAGATGCTGAGCTGTTGTTCAGGTCCCCTTGGCAAACTAAAAATATATGAATATAAACGTGTCAAGTTCATTAGACACTCAAAGGGCTCCCTTTGATTCTGGAAATGCCTTAAGGGCAGAAATCACTGAGAGAGAATCAGGCCAGAGACAGGGCTTCAGGAGAGTCTTTGCTGAATGTGAAATGCGTTCTTGTCTCATTCAGGACTGGCATTGAACACATTACTTTTTGAACCCTGGCTTTAGGAGGAGGCAGGCTTGGGATACAATGTCAGTTTGACTGCTTGCTAGTTATTGGAAATTGTTGAAGTTACAGAATGATGCTGCTTCCTCATCTGCTAAATAGAGATGATACTTCTCGGGGCAGCAATGAAGATTAAAGTTGTGATGTAAGAGGCTTAGCATGGAATTTGAAATCCTTCTCAAAGGGGCTGTGAAGTTCTGATTTATGGTCTTTCTTGCTGGTATGATCTCTTTTTGTGATACTTCTTCAGTGTACATATATATTCACTCTTCCCTGAGACCAATGCCACTGTCCTCAATCGGACCCTTGACAAGTTTTACAAACCTCCTGTGAATGTGATCAAACCCTACCTCTACTTAAAAGCCTTCAAAGACTCTCATTTTTCTAAAAGAGCATCTTCCTTTGCCTGCCCATTCAGTGTTGGGGCTCCCTCTCTCTCACACTCCCTGTTGCTGTACTTTAGTAAAGATAGTATACATCAATGTTCATAGCAGCCCATTCACAATAGCCAAAAGGTGGAGACAACCCAAATGTCCATCAACAAGTGAATGGATATACAAAATGTGGTATATTCATCCAATGGAGTATTATTCAGCTTTAAATGAAATTGTACACATGCTACAGAATGGAAGAACCTTGGAAATATTATGCCAAGGGAAATAAGCCAGTCACAAAAAAACTAATATTGAAGGATTCCACTTAAAGGTGGTACTTACAATAGGCAAATTCATAGAGACGGAAAGTGGTTACCAGGAGCTGGGATTGGGGGAAGGGGAAAGGGAGAGTTATTACTAAAGGGCACAGAGTTTCAGTTTGGGATAATGTAAGAATTCTAGAGATAGATAGTGGTGATGGTTGTGTAACTATGCAAATGTACTATGCCACTGAACTGTACACTTAAAAACAGTTAAATAGTAAATTTTGTATATATTGTTCCACAGTAACTTTTTTTGTTTTCTTAGAAAAATTGTTTAAAATTATGCTTAAACAATTTTATTGAATATTATCATATACTAAATATTAAACTCATTTCTATAAGTTAATTTAATGCTTACATTAATTAATTTAAAGATTTTTAAAACTCTTGGAGGTCAGTGATATTGTCATTACCAATAAGGAAACTAAGGCCTTTAGAGGTTAAGTAAGCCTAAGGTCACACAGCCAGGAAATAGCAGAGCTGAAATTGAAACCCAGGTATTAAATTCCAAATTCTTAATCACCATGTTTACTCCTGTACCTAGTTTCTGTGTATTGACAACTGTCATATTTTGAATCTCTAGCCCAGATCTTAGAACAATGATGAGAATATTTATGCTTGATGAACATTATTTTGAGTCTCTTAAAAAATTGGGAAGGAGTTCCTATCATCCTGATTTAAAGATGAGAAATATGAAGCATAGGGAGGTTAAATAACTTATTCAAGCTCATCCATCCATGGCAGAGCCAGGATTTAAACCCAAGGTAGTCGAATTTAAAGCTATATCCTTAATGTAATTGTTTCCAGTAGTCCACAAGTACCTTATCATAAGACAAACATTTTTCCCCCCACATTTTTAAGTTTCTGAACTGGGGATCCATCTCACAATGTATTCCTAGTTCAGTGTTTTCTCTGCACTTTAGTTTGATGAATGGTATCTGCAGAACTCGGGAAATAAAGAATGTAGCAGATGCACAGGATCAGTTTGTTAAAATCTGATCTGCCTTATGATGACCAAAAACTAGCCCTTAGGTACAGATCTAAATAAAAGAATCGGGAACTCGGGTGAATTGTGTGCAGGAAAGAATTTTCTAGCAGCCCTCACTGAGACGCCCCTGAGGTCAGGAAACCTTGGCTATCCAAGAACAGACTTAGAGAATACACCTATGTGATTTTAGAAAGTTTAAGCCATTCTGGTGATCATTAAAAAGTCAGGAAACAATAGGTGCTGGAGAGGATGTGGAGAAATGGAACGCTTTTACACTGTTGGTGGGACTGTAAACTAGTTCAACCATTGTGAAAGACAGTGTGGCGATTCCTCAAGGATCTAGAACTAGAAATATCATTTGACCCAGCCATCCCATTACTGAGTATATACCCAAAGGATTATAAATCACGCTGCTATAAAGACACATGGGCGCCTGTAGTCCCAGCTACTCGGAGAGGCTGAGGCAGGAGAATGGCGTGAACCCGGGAGGCGGAGCTTGCAGTGAGCCGAGACTGCGCCACTGCACTCCAGCCTGGGCGACAGAGCAAGACTCCGTCTCAAAAAAAAAAAAAAAAAAAAAAAAAAAAAAAAAAAAGACACATGTACACATATGTTTATTGCGACACTATTCACAATAGCAAAGACTTGGAACCAACCCAAATGTCCATCAGTGATAGACTGGGTTAAGAAAATGTGGCACATATACACCATGGAATACTATGCAGCCATAAAAAAGGATGAGTTTATGTCCTTGTAGGGACATGGATGAAGCTGGAAACCATCACTCTGAGCAAACTATCACAAGGACAGAAAACGAAACACTGCATGTTCTCACTCATAGGTGGGAATTGAACAACGAGAACACTTGGACACAGGGTAGGGAACATCACACACTGGGACCTATCATGGGGTGGAGGGAGGGGACAGGGATAGCATTAGGAGATATACCTAATGTAAATGACGAGTTAACGGGTGCAGCACACCAACATGACGCATGTATACATATGTAACAAACCTAGAACTTAAAGTATAATTTAAAAAAAAAGAAAGTTTAAGCCATTCTATTTACATTTTGGTTACCCCTATTATAGCCACATTTCTCTATGGCATGTGCTTCTTTCCCTTCTTAGGGGCAGTCTCTGCCTTTATTACTAAGAGCTGAGACCCTCTGTGGCCCCTGGTTCTTTTCATGGGTAGCACCACCTTGCCTCAATTCACACTGTTGCTTATTTGCCAGTTCTACAGTTGCCCTCAGTGACTGCAGAAAGTAGCACTGAACATCTTGGAGTTCAAACACAAGGAAAGATCTAAATCCATGACCCCCGTAAAGATCCTAAGAGATGCTGTGGAATGCAAACTCCATCAGTAAATCAAATCTGCTGTGTTCTGAAAGAGTTATCTAACAACCATGAATCATTAGGTATCGTAACTGAGAGGTGAGCCAATTTTCCTGCTGTAAAACCAGCTTTTCATAAAAATAGGCATTCTTGATGTCATGGGTAAAATTAAATGACCTGAATGCAACCATGCAACAAAAGAAAGATGGGCTAAGACCTTTTACCACTGATTTTTCTTTCTTGGAGAATGTCTTGCATGTTCACAAATTTAGATCTGGAGAATTTACTTGTAATAATAATTAGATATTACCATGACAACAGCAATGTTTAAAAATTGCTAGTAGCAAAAGAAGTCACTTCCCAAGGAAAGATTTTTGTTGAGAAAATAGATGTAATTTCTCAAGGTATACAAAATAATATATGGCTACCTTAAAATATCCTAAAACCTTTCCAATTATTACTGATAACATAAATCAAAAATGCAGTAGAAGCAGGAGTGGTGGCTCACACCTGTAATCCCAGCACTTTAGGAGGCTGAGGTGGATGAATTGCTTGAGGTCAGGAATTTGAGACCAGCCTGGCCGACATGGTGAAACCCTATCTCTACTAAAAACACAAAATTCACCAGGCATGGTGATGCATGCCTGTAATCCCAGCTTCTCAGGAGGCTGAGGCAGGAGAATGGCTTAAACTCAAGAGGTAGAGGTTGCAGTGAGCCAAGATTGCACCATTGCACTCCAGCCTGGGCGACAAAGCAAGACCTCATCTCAAAATAAAAGATAAAAAAAAGCAGTAGAAATTTCAATGTGATGGAGTCACAACAAATTTACAGGTTGACCTGATATGTGACTCTGTTTTTGCATACTATAAAATATCTTATATGTATAAAAGATATCATTTGTATTGTAAATGGACCATGTTTTACATTTGATTTTACAAACTAGAAAGCAATGTGCTTTAGAAAGCTATTGGTATACCTGTTAAAATCTAAATTAATTTTTTAGTTTTTTTTTGGGGGGGGGAAAGGGACAGAGTCTCTCTCTATTGCCCAGGTTGGAGTGTAGTGGTGTGATCTTGGCTCACCACAACCTCTGCCTCCCCCACTCAAGAAATCCTCCTGCCTCAGCCTCCCAAGTAGCTAGGACCACAGGTGCATGCCACCAGGCCTAGCTAATTTTTTGTATTTTTAATAGAGACAGACAGGGTTTTACCATGTTGCCCAGGCTGGTCTTGAACTCCTGGGATCAAGCGATCCACCTATTTTGGCCTCCCAAAGTGCTGGGATTACAGGCATGAGCCACCACATCCAGCCAGCTTTTTCTTTTAGCATGCTTACAATCCCAAGAAACAGACATATTTGATCATGGGGTTAAGGGGCAATTCAGACATGAGTTTCTCAACTTTAGCACTATCACCATTGACATGCTGGTTCAGAGAATTTTGTTGTGAGAGACTATCCTGTGCATTTTTGGAGGTTTAGCAGCATCCCTGGCTTCTACCTACCTCTACCTCCCAATCATGGAAATCAAAATGTGTCTAGACATTGTGTACGTCCCCTGAGAGACAAAGTTGCCTCTGATCGAGAACCACAGCTCTAGATAATGGAGTTGGAAAGGCTGGTGCGTCATCACGGATGATAGGAAGTGCTACATTATTGCAGGTCCTTCAGTGTGGTTTCTACTTTATAGGGTGAACACACACTTTTATCCTTCTCCTTGACAAATCTGAAAAATTAAATTGAGAGTTCTGTAAAGTGGCACTGAATTACGTGGCTGACTGCTGAGGCTTCTAGAGGATTAGCCATACTTGACTAAATTAGCATTTGGGATTATGTCAGCATGGGAACTCAGAAAGTAAAAGCCAGTGAGGTCGGGCTTTGATTCCTGTGTTCTAAGTGCTTTTTAATTTTGGTGTAAAAAAAAGACAAATGGCTAACAATGCCCACATTTAACTCAACATCACACACACACACACACACACACACACACACACACACACACACAGAGAGAGAGAGAGAGAGACACACACTCTCTCTCTCTCTTTCTTTCTCTCCCTTTCTCACTCTCTCAAGTTCCCAAGTTTATATGCTCATTTTCTAGGTGAGACAGCAAAAATTCAGAGCAAATAAGCCCACCAAACAGCAATTTCTTTTTTTTTCTTTTGGAAACAAAAAACCCCACCAATTTCTCAACCTCTAGGGAGAACTTTATCAAAGTTATTTGCTGTGACTACCTATTAAATGATACCAAGATCTTTGGAGATTATCTGTTTCAGAGATATGTCAAATATAATATATGTGTCATGCCTAGCATTTTGATTACATCTTTCCCTTAAAGGCCACTGAAGACTCTGTAGTTTAGTTAAGCCTTCAAATTTAAAGTGATCAACAAAAGCATAGATTAAGTGACTCATCTAAGGTGATGCAGATTGAAAATAAAAGACTGAAAAGTGAACGCCAAGGGGATTTTAAAGTTCCTTTTCCTGAGTTATTTTTATCCGTAAGTTCTGTCTTCCGTCCTTTTTATTTCCTCATTCTGCTCCCCTTAGCTTATTTTGTCCATACAGTGTTTGGCTCAAAATAGATGCTCAAAAAATATTTATCGCTCAGTAAAAGAAAACCTCAAACCACAGATACCATACACAATCAATCAATTTCCTATTGAAGATATTATTTGCCTTGGAAGACACTGTAGCTATTTAAAAGCAAAACTGCTGATTGGCATCACTTTAAATTCATGGCCACAGATCTCAAATATATGTTCAACCAGTGCCTGGCAATTCTATTGTGCAGGGCTTCCAATTCCCTACTTTCTCCAAAACAGTTCACAAATAAACATTAGATATTTCGTGGACATCTTTGGTGGACAAATACTAAAATAAAACCAAGTTTGGCTCACTACAGCTTTTAAAACGTCTGCTTGTGATGGAGCATATCCGCAAACAGTGGGATATGTAAAAGCCAGGCAAAAATCTCCACTGGAGCTTTAAAATGAACAGCTCCTAAGCCCCCACACACTGCCATTTGAAAAAAATAGATGTCGTGCCTTCCTTTCTTTTCAGATATTCCATGAGCATAAGCATAGAAAAATCAGAATCTCACTACACTTGTTACTCTCTGCCTTCTCCATTCAATCTTATGTCAAGGAAACGGAAAAGAGACTCAGGCAAGTATACCTCCTAATATCCTTGCTGGAGGAGCTCACTGCCACGGCAACCTCATGCACCACATGTCACATGGGAACACTTGCAAAATCTCAGAAGTTCTGCACATTGCTATAATCACAGATCAAGGCACTTTGTATACTCTGTGTCTGACAATCGTCAGAGCTTGAAGCCAAAGTAACGGGCTTCCAGCTTACCTGACTATACTTTCCTGAGAAAGCTTAATGGAATTCATGCTATACAATCAGATTCATATAGTATTTCACTTTCATGGCAGCTTTGACAGAGGTCCAAATGAGTACATCCAATGACAAAGGAACAGATACATAAATACATCTCACTTTTGCTTCTCTGCCTTGCAGTACTTCAACTATTGCAGTCACCCATTATGTCAATTCCCTAACTCCATCGTACTTTCTCAACCATCTTTTCCTTTGAATACAGTGTGAGCACTGCAGCTGGAGTGATATTTTTAAAATGTGAATTTGACTGCGTCATCTCTCTGATTAAGACTCTCCAGGATCATTCCACTCTCTGGAACTCCTTGGCCCCTGCTTCCCTCTCCATCTCCTGCTTGAGCCACTGTCCCAGTATGTTCTAGCCTCCAGTTACCCCAAGCTCTTCCCTGTCCTAGAGTCTTCATGTGAGCATCCTCCCAGCCTGAGAAATTTCATCCCTGACTCATTCTGCATCTGTCTCCATTCAAACTGTGCCTCTGCAGACACGTCTCCCTTGAGGACTTTATCTACATAGGTCTCTCCTTTCATTCTTCATTGATGTACCCCAATTACTTTTTTCATAGCAACTGTCTCAGTTTGCAAATACTTAACTAGGAATAGTTGTATTGACTTGTATATTTCATCTTCTGTCCACTCAAAGACTATAAGTCTATGTTTATTTCACCCCCTGATGTAGAACAAGTGTCTAACTGTGCCTGACATGTAGTAAGCACAATAGATGTTGGCTAAATGAATGAATGTATGTCATTAAAGAAAGAGGATAACAGCATTAAAGGGACACATTTGCCTAAGAGACCAAATTTAAGCTTTCTGCCCAGCAATTATATATACCCAATTAGCCCTTTTTGTCTTTTTCTGCTCCGCCTTCTTGACCCTTAACAAATTTGGTATTTATAGGAAATCAGGGATTTTCAACATAGTAAGACCCAAGGAAATCCCAAATTTGTCCATTGCTTGTTTCATGCCCAGATTTTTGACCCCTGCATATTTTAAGAAAAATCTAACTTTGATTCATTTACAGTTAGTGAGACTATTTCATCTAATTGCCTCATTTTTTTTTTTTGTAAATCAAAACCTTCTTTCACTGACACAGGAAGTCATATTTTGTCAAAACTAGATGAACATGAAACCAGAGAGACTTGAATTCTATTGTAACCTCAGAAGCCACAAAAATGGAAGGAATTTGGGAAGTCAAATGTGCCCCTGTGCCTTGTCTATAAGACCTAACATTTTGTTCATCTTGTGAAGATTTGTGTGTTTCCAGTTTCACCCCTGCCATAGTTCTTGGTACAGGCACGTGATACGATGGGGAGATTCCCACTTTAGAAGGCAGTTTTCACAGTAACCCCGTTTAGCCTTTGAGTTTCTAATGTAACCTTTGAAAACAGCTGGTCCAAATTCCATCTTGTCTCAGACCCACACAGACCTCCTCTGCATTATGTTCAATTCGAGGACAAAGGAAGTTCAGGGAGGAACACTGAGCAAGATGTGATTTGGCCAAGTAATTACAGCCACTTTGCAAGCAGCCACCCAGAATGCAGATTTTGTTAGCTTTTGTTTTACTTATTTTTTAGGAAAGCCTTTTAAATGACTTATACATCTATATACATTTACGCTTTTTTTTTTCAAAGCTGAGATGGAAGGCTTAACCCTCCTGCATACTGTCTGACCCATGAGAATAAACCCTTGACATTTATGAATGATACCTCCTCATGACCAATTAATCCCCATACACAAAGACTACTACAGTCCTTAATTCTCCCCAATGAAGTATAACATTTAATTAAATAATTTGCCTGACAGCTTCTAACTTTGAATGAGAATTGTATATAAGCAATATAATGTAAGAGAAAAGAAATCTAGCTCTAAATCTGGAGTCAGACAACCTTAGGTTTAGACCTTAGCTCTTTCAGCTATAAATTATTGACCTCAGTTTTCTCATCTGAAAAGCAGAGCTAAGTAAAAGAAATGTACACTTCAGAGTTACTCTGAGGCTCAAACATTTTAAAGGCAGGTAAAATACTTAGTAGAGTCCCTGGCATAGTCCCACATTTGAAAGCTATGAGAAAGATATTTCCATGCACTCCTAGTAGGAATACAAATTGGTATAACCACTTTGGGAAATTGTACAAAAATATTGATTGAATTTTAAAGCTTGTGTATTTCAAGACCTAGCAAGTCCACTTCTGTTTTTACTACTATGTACACCAGAGAAACACTTGCACCCAAGGAGACATATACAAAATACTCAGAACAATGTGTTTTATAATAGTGAGAGACTGGAAACAGCCAGAGTTCTCTGGCTTTTAAGTAGGAGAGGCTAATTCCTGTAAGAAATGCCCCTACATATTTCAACAGGTTAACAATTTGAGGTGGAGGTTCACGGGTAGCCTTCAATGTGGTGATTCAGTGACCCAGCTTTCTGTGGCTCTGCTATCCCTAGGACCTTGGAAACTTCTGCTAGATCCTTTGCATCTAGTTAGCATGTGGAGGATGAGAAGGGATGTGGAAAATTTCATGAAGTTTCAACAGATTGGGCCTGGGAGTGCCATATATCACTTCTGTCCACAGTCCATTGGCTAGAACACACTAATTTAGTCATAGTTAATCATGACGTAGTCTAGATGCAGGTTCAGGGACATAGGGAACCAGGGCTTTGATGAACAACATCTCAGTTCTGACACAAATGCAAGATTAAAATAACGAGATAGGTCTATGTTTACTAACAAATGGGGCTTCCAGGACATATTCAGTGAAAAGCTAAGCAAGTGACATGTCATACGATGGTTTCCTGGGAAGCAGACTATGAGATGGAAGTTACTGTTCTGGAAGTTCGTTAAGAAAATTCTTGGCATCAGCATCTAAAAATGCAGGATCGAGCAAAGGGAGAAGCTGAGTTATGATGTGGGCTCCACAGCAACCTCAGCCACCGCACAGGCAGCTCTGAGGCTAGGAGGGTCTTTCTAAGTTGCCCCAGTTTTGGCCAACATGGCAAGACATTTAAAGTCTTACAATGAGCTTGCATGGGAGCTAGTACATTGGTACCAAATGGAACTGGATCAGTCACTGACCATTGCCTGTCTCTGCAGGGGTGAACATGAGGATGAGGGGGCTATTGCAGCAGAGGTGGTCCAAGAAGGGGCTGAGAGATGCAGACAGTCTGCTGGAAGTGCCCCCTGATGAGGCAATGAGTCCTTCACTGAAGGATGATTTGGGCAATGCGTAACAGTGTCACCCCACATAGCTAAACTATGTAGGTAGGCTGTTATTACTGTAAAAACAAAAGAACATGCTTATTTTCTCTGACTAAATTTCTATGTAAATTCATAGAAAAAACCTGGATAAAAAGCTGGACATTTTGTATAATAATAAGTAGATATCAGAGTGACGCAGCTCCTTCTGAGTAAGGAGGCAGGTCTGAGAGATTGAGGTAAATGTCAAAAGAAACTTCAACCATATCTGTAACTTTTAATATTTTTGAACAAAGAAAATGAATTGCTATTTTGCTTACCTATATGAATTTAATAAAACTATTGAGGTGGGTTTATTGTACAAGTATGTATGATAAGAATATTGACCCAGACAATATTCTAAATGTGGCAGGACCTTCCATTGCAGAAGCATCACATAAAAATAGCTTTTATTTATTTGAAGATTGATCGACTTTCCTTCTTTCTTCTTCCTCCCACAGCTTTTTGGCCAATTCACCGCTCACTAACATCTCCATCAAAGGGTGACTGGGTTGGGGCACCGGGTGTGGGAAGGAGAGGAAGGAAACGAGAATCGGCAGTTTCCATTAGTTGCCAGCAACTCTGGTAAATAGGTTTAGTAGGGGGAAATGTTGAAAACCAGTTATTCAGATTATCTGAGCCTGTCAACCATGCATGTTACACCCTCCTCCCATTAGCATAGACTCAGGAGAGTTGGCCCTAATTGCATTTGCAGTGATAGTGACTGAAACAAGATTGTTTAATGATTATGTGGCTCCTTAAACTGATTTTTTTCTTTCAAATGGCACATCCCAACAGAATACTTCCAGGAAAAAGGCATTTTCTACTTTATTCTCACCTATTAAACATCTACACATCTTTCAGGATAATGGATAGTCTAGACAGACCAAAGACAACTTCTTTGAATTTGAAAAAATATATTTTATCTTTTATTTGGGTCTGGCAATAGAACAGTTTATTTGGGATATCCAGGTAGCAATAAAAAACATAATACAATCAATAAGAGACATTCAAATATTTGAATGTCACTCAATATTTGAGTAAATATTTGTTGAATTTAGAGGATTTAAGAGCAGAGTTATAATACTGGCATTTAAAAAAAATCTTCTAGGTTTTAACTGTAAAAACACCGAGTTTTAACCAAATAATTCCAGCCAATTCAATTTAAATCGTTTTTTTTTTTCCCTGGAATTAAAATGCTGTGTTGAAAAGAAGCTTGGAACAAAATTTGAAAGACTAGGATTCTAATTCAGATCACCACTTTAGTTAGTGATTTTGAGACAAATTTCAGATTCTGACTCAGTTTGTTCAGCTACAGATGACTGTATGAGGAAAAACCCTACACTTAATGTGTTACACATATTTTTATATTTATAATTTTTACTCCAACACTGATATTGATGAGCTGTATTGTAGAAGGCTTTCACTGGTAGCAAATGGAACTGGATTTTGACCCAATCACATACTGGTTATTTGATGTTAGTGAAACTAAGTGGCCTCTCCAAGATTCTACTTCCTTATTTGTAGCATGAGGTCACATATAATTCATATATCACTGGATTGTTGTGAAGGTGAAAATGACAAAGTGCATAACATCATGCCTGAGACATAGCAATCCCATAATAAAAGGGAGTTATCCTCAAATTTTAGCTATCCCACTAACAAGATGCACTGTTTTTCTCCTTTTCTAAGGAAAAACACACATTGTAAAGTAAGAATTCTTCAAAGACAACTAGAAGACGTCTGGGAATTCTGAAGACTGAAAATTCCATGAGTTCATAGCAGTGTTCACTAATTCCACTGATCTAAAGACAAAAAGGAGTCAACTGCGTGCCCAAACTCATTTCTGATGATTTCTTCCATCCTACCTTTTCTGCCTCTCTGGGGGTGGTTATGCCTGTGAAAAACATCGAAGCTGTCAGGAACAGAGTCGGCTTTCAAGATTGGAATGTCAAAGTAGAGTCTTCTTTCCCTCAGACCAGAAGGGGCTTGGTTGGTTAAGAGTTTCCAGATCTAAACGGAGACAGGACTGGGATATAGGAGCTTGTACAGATAAACAGCACAAACACTTGGGTAAGTGATACACCAAGAGAGATCAAAATAGGGTAGCAACACGATCCTAAAGCTACATGAGATAAGAAGCCAAGAGACCCTGTCTACAGGCTGATAATGTGTTGCAACCAGAGGCCAACTACACTCAAGAAAATTCTAAATGATGTAATTGGTCATGGACACTTTCTTGTAAAAATGATCAATTTTTTATGGGGGATAAAGCTTAAAAGCATGGGATGTAGCTCCATTAGGAAATATGAAGTGAGTTGGTATATTCCAGGTAGGTTAGACTGAGATAATTATAAAATCGGGCTGATTTTACATAGAGAAGAACTTGATTCCTAAAGGTGTTGAAGGACAAGATGGAGACAGTTATTAAAGTGTTCAGGTGCTGTCCTTTGTAGTCTGTAGCCTATTAAAATAATACACAACTGAACACAGACCCAAGGAAAGGGGTTCTACTCATCGCTAAAATGTAAACTCTAAGAAAATAAGGATTTTGTCTGCTTCATTTACTGCTGTATTCCCAGCTCCTAAAAGAGTGTCCAGCACTTGTTATCTGTTGGTAAGTACCTGCTGAATTAATTAACCAGTGGTGAGACTTTGGAAAGCAGCTAGTCCATCTGTAAGATTGTTTTCTCATCTGTGCGATGAGTCAGATTAGATGTTTTCTAAGCTTATTCTAGTTTTAAAATTGTATGTTTCTATCAGAAATGATAAATGAAAAATGTCCATTCCTTTTTCAACTCCATCACCCATCTCACATCTTCCTTCAGTGCCTATGTGATCTGTTTGAGTATAACCAGGTGTAGAAAAGTACTAAGTGATATGAGATGACTTCGGTAGTCCAGGGACTCTTTTTTCCCCCTCTGTAAAGAGTCATTTGCTTAGTTTAATGTACATTATAAAAACAGAATTCGTTTCTCAATTTCATTTGTAATCATACTGTAGTTTACTTTTCACAGAAATTTAAGGTACAAGGAAGTCAACTTAAAGAAAATATTTTAAGTAAATTATAATGCAAGTTCTACACAGATGTAGCACAAACCACAATGGTAGGACACAAGCAATTGCTATTTGAGAAATAGGCCTCTTTGTCAGTACTTATGGCACGTATCTTAAAACCCGACTTTCACTAGTGCTTTCAAAGGAACTAAGTCACAATTCAAGTGACCATACCATTTAACTGAGGGCCCTTTATTCCTGTTTATGGTAAAATAATTGCCTTACTTGCACTTTTAAAAAATATACTTTTTCTGCTTCTGACCATAATGGGCTGACTGCCATTAAAGAGACCATCTATCATAAACAATTAGAGAACTGGATAGAATATATGAAGCCACAGTTTTTGGACAATAGGCAGCACAAAACTATGATCCCTGAGAAAAAGGAAGGAAATGAGGTGATGCCTATAATTGCCCTGATTTTTTGCCTGGAGATACTGTCCAAACTGCTACTCTGGAAAGGAAAACCCAGGTGAAACACGGGGCCTCACCAAGTAGAGGAGACAGGGATCAATATTGGGAAAGCTGAAATGACTGGAATTTGTAGGGCAGAACATGGGGAAGGAAGGAGCTATGTAGGGAAAGAGCTCAAGAAATACGCACAAGAGGGTCGGGTGCGGTGGCTCCCGCCTGTAATCCCAGCACTTTGGGAGCCCGAAGCGGGCAGATCACAAGATCAGGAATTCGAGACCAGCCTGACCAACATGGTGAAACCCTTTCTCTACTAAAAATACAAATATTAGCTGGGCGTGGTGGTGCGTGCCTGTAATTCTAGCTACTCAGGAGGCTGAGGCAGGAGAATCGCTTGAACCCGGAAGGTGGAGGTTGCAGTGAGCCAAGACCGTGCCACTACACTTCAGCCTGAGAGACACAGCAAAATTCCATCACCAAAAAAAAAGAAAAAAAAAAAAAATTTGTCAGGCATGGTGGCAGGCACCCGTAATCCCAGCTACTCAGAGGCTGAGGCACAAGAATCACTTGAACCCAGGTGGCAGAAGTCACAGTGAGCGAAGATTGCACCACTGCATTTCCAGCCTGAGTGATAAAGTGAGACTCTGTCTCAAAAATAAAAATAAAAATACAAGAATATGCAAAGGATGTTCTTGAGATATTGGCTGATTATGAAACTATATAGGGTAAGACTCCACAAGTGAAAGAACAGTACTTGGAAAGACAATTACTGAAGAACTATCAACTGAACAACTACCAGATCTCCTCCTGAACTGAAATATATTGAAGTTCCAGCCAAAGTGAGACACACTATTGAATTTATGCATCATTTAGTAAAGACCGCAAAATATTCATGCCTCAGTAGTAAAGCAAAATTGTCCCTACAATAAAAACTACAGTAGCTCCCCCTTATCCACAGTTTTACTTCCTGGAGCTTCAGTTACCCACAGTCAACTTCAGTCCAAAAATATTCAATGGAAAATCTCAGAAATAAGCAATTCAGAAATTTTAAATTGTACACTGTTCTGAGTAGCATAATGAAATTTTAAGCCATCCCACTCTGTCCCACCCAGAACATGAATCATCCCTTTGTCCAGAATATGCTACCCTCCCATTGGTCACTTAGGTTATCATAATGACTGTGGCAGTATCACAGTGCTTATACACAAATAACCCTTGTTTCGTTTAATAACAGCCCCCACATGCAAGAATAGCGATGCTGGCAATTTGGATAAGCCAAAGAGAAGCCACAAAGTACTTCCTTTAAGTAAAAATGTGAAAGTTATTGACTTAATAAGGAAAAAAAAGTCATATGCTGAGGCAGCTGAGATCTACAGTAAGAACACATCTTCTATCCTTGGAATTGTGAAGAAGGAAAATGATATTTGCTAGTTTTGCTGTCGCACCTCAAACTGCAAAAGTTACCACCACGGTTCATGCAAAGTGCTTAGTTAAGATGGAAAATGAGTTAAATTTGTGGGTGCAAGACATGAACAGAGAGGCATTCCAATCAATAGCAATCAGGTTCAGGGGGTACTGTCCTCAGTTTCAGGCATCCATAGGGGGTCTTGGAAAGTATTCCCCAAGGGGCGGAGGGGGGGTGCGGCTACTGTACTCCATACTTGTTCTAATAAAACTTTTTAGAAATCTCAAAAATATTAAGCTAATCTACATGAAATTTAAATGCTTGCTAGAACAAAGCACAATGCTCTTTAAAGGAGCAAAACTAAATCCAGACAATCAATACTGTAACACAATGTTCAGCAACATGCAACAAAAAAATTACTAGACACACAAGAAATTAAGAAAAAACGTCCTTTCCATAACCAGGAGAAAAATGCATCAACAGAAAGAGACCCAGAAGTGAGAGAGATGATAAAATTAGTGGACGAGGACTTTCAAACGTGTATAAAAACATAAATGCAATGAGAGAAATGGGAACTGTGAAAAAGAACCTAGTGAAACTTCTAAAGCAGAAAAATATCTGAAGTGAAAAAATTCACTAGATAGTTGCAATAACAGTTTGATATTGCAGAAGAAAAAGGTCAGTGAGCTTGAATAGAACAGAGAGGAAAGTATAGTCTTTTGAACTATTAGTGCTGTAACAATCAGACTGTATTGAAAAAGACTAACTTTGGTTCCTACCCCTTACCACACACAAAAAGTAAACTAGACACAGATCGTGGAACTAAATGTAAAACCTAAAACAATAAAATTTTATGACCTGGCCATAATGGATTTCTTAGACTATAAAAAGTACTAACCAAAAAAGACCAAATTGATAGATTTCCTTAAAAGCAAAAACTTTTGCTACTGACAAAGCCCATTAAAAAATAAGTCAAGTCAAAGATTGAAAGAAAATATTCACAATGCACATCAGAGTTGTATCTGGACTATAAGAAGAACTTTTATAATTCAATAATAAAAAGACAACCAAATTTTTAAGAGGAGAAAAGATTTGAACATATACTTCACAGAAGAATGTAAGGGTCAGTAAACACTAAAAGATACTCAACATCATAGTCACCATAGATATGCAATTTTAAACCACAGTGAGATACCACTACACACCTACTAAAATAGCTAAAATGTAAAAAGGCAGATATTACCAAGATTTGGAGAGGATTTAGGAGTACTGCAAATGTCATACATGGGTAGTGAGAGTGCAAAATAGTATAAACGTCTTAGAACACAATTTGGTAGTTTCTTATAAAGTTAAAGACAAGCTTATCATATAACTCATCAACCCCTTTTCTAGGTATCAGTCCAAGAAAAATAAAAGACATATGTCTGCTACACAGACTGCTTGTCTACTGATGTATGAACACTTGTTGAACACAATATGAATGAATCTCGAAAATATTTTGCTGAGTAAAAGTGCCCAATCCCCAAAAAGTACACATCACATAACTCAATTTGTTTGAAGATCTGAAACACATAAATCTAGTCTTTATTGATATAAAATATCATGGCAGCTGGGGTTAGGGTGGGAGTTTGCCTGGGCAGAAACAGAGGATAATATTTTAGTGAATTGGGAATTTTATGTGTCTTGATTTTGGTGATCATTATACATATGTATGCATATATCAAAACTTAAACTGGACACTTAAAATAGGTACATTGATTTTGTCTCATGTAAATTATACTTCAATAAAATTAATAATGTGTGCATATTTATACCCTTCTAGGGAAAAGATACTACAGACTTCCACCCACACATCTTTCATGTCACGCATCTTTTCAATTTTTCTTTTCAGATTTGTGTTATGCTGTCTCTCCTTTCCTACTCCTAGTTTCAGCCCCACCACCACCATCATGCTTCATGACCAGCTCAGACAAACATAATTAGTGACAGTTGTCATGACAGTGAATAACCTCAGAGGTACAAAAAGAAAACTGCACAGACTGTTCCCAATTAGGTGGCAAACCTGTGAAAAGCTTGTAGCATATGAATTGAGATCTACGAATCTATCTATATAATCCTCTCACATTAATGCCATGATGCTTCGTTTAATTTTTGCTTACACAGATCTCTAACAACTCTATTTTTTTTCTTCTGAATAAAAACTAAGAATGTTATTCCAAGTCTATGCATCCGAATGTCATGGGTGCATGGGTGAAGGAAGGCAGAACGAAACTTGGAATAAGATTCAAGAGCTGTAGTCATGCTTTCATTATTTGAAAGTCTTTTTGGACCAAAGATAATACACTGTGGGTTTCGTTGCCAAAGACGTCAGATTTTTGGTTTCAGCTCATGATCCAGAAGCTGAAAGTGTGTCACCTTGGTAATAGTATCCAACAATAATTCAGTTCTATAGTCTTTGTAGAATGATGGACAAAATGAATGTCAACAACATTAAGCAGCCAGAAACTGAAGGTACGTTGTGACCTAGCAGCAAGGAATAAGAGAATCTTAACAGATGTAATTTATAGCATTACTGTTGATGAAGTTAGTAACCTTTAGCAAGGAGACGTACAATCAATAGCAGCCTGGCAGTTTGCAGCTGCAGCAATTTATATGGGAATTGACCAGGAAGTAAGGTGCAAGAGGAGTTGGCAGAATATTTAAACCAGATGAAAAAATTTCAGGTTAATTATAAAGTGTCCAAAATGTGGAATTAGAATGATTTCTTCAATTTCCTACAAAATGGACCAATGTTTATGAAAAGCATCCCAAATGTAAAGAATTATACATCGATAAATGTACAGAAAGAACATTTGGGTGTTTAAACTGTGGAACTGAAAGTGCAGAATGAGAGAATACATTTCAGTAATTCAGTGCACGCACTTACATTTATCAGTGCACCCTCTCTTTCTCTGCTTAGATTTTATGGTATTATTATTGAGATGCTTATAATACAGCCTACTCAATTGGAATATTGTCATACAGAGTTAATCAACAGACTAGGTAAGTGATAAAGCCTCAGAGAACAATATTAGAGCTCAACTCCAGCACAATGAGTCGTTAACACCCTTGGGAATATATAGCTGTTAAACAAAACAAGGAGACCATATTGCCCTGTGAATTCCATGGGATCTAATGGGAATTTCAGAGTAAATTTATTTTAAGGTGTGTAGGAAGCCTAATCATTTAAAGTGCTTTTTCTATTCTGAAGCAATTCATCCCACCACATCTTTTCATTTAGTGCTGATCAGTTTGCTTAAAAGATTAGGAGGTGAAAGGATGCACTCCAAAAAGAGTGATCCTTCTTAATATTTTGCATTTAAAACTCCTGTCACAACCTCCTACAAATCTGTATTAGCTCTCCTGTCACAACTTAATGTATATCTTTTGGCTTCAGAAAATTTGGGGGTGTTTAGGATGTTTATGTTTTATACTAGTAAAACCTATCTAAAAACAAGCAAAGTGCTCACCAAAAATAGAAGGTACCATCAAAGTGACAAAACAATCAGGTAATTGTGGGCAACTTAGATGCTCGCAGGGGACAGGTTTATATTCTCAAATCTTGTATACTGCTGTTCAAAACATTCATTTAAAAACTGATAGTAAATAAATCCAACTTTTTATAATTTTTTTGCTGTTTACTCCCTCCTGAGTGTGTCAACTTGAAGTCAGTGATTAATTTTGGAGTCAAGGTCCAAATGCAATTGGACCTGCCTGTAGAAATAACAGTAATACTTCATAGAAGTCTTTCTCACTTTTCACTGTCATATTCAGAAACCCCAAATAGAACATTACATTAAAACTAAATGAGACTAAAAATGACTTTTATGAAAGGGGATAACATTTTTAGCAGTGACTCTTTTGACTTGGGAAGACTGCGAGTTTGAATCCTGTGCTGTGCACACTAGCTCTTTCCATGACACCAACTCTTGTTAGCTGCCTACATTTGTCCCAATAATAATGGCAACCGCAACTACAACTAACGTTTATTTGTTGTTGTCAGTGTTCACATGGATATGGAGAAAAGGTCACACACATATATTGCTGGTGGAAATGTAAATTAGTTCAACCTCTATGGGAAACAGCATGGAGATTTCTCAAAGAACTAAAAATAGAACTACCATTTGACGCAGCAATCCCACTACTGGGTATCTACCCAAAGGTAAAGAAATTATCATATCAAAAAGACACCTGTACTTGTATGTTCATCACAGCATTAGTCATAATAGCAAACAACCTATGTGTTCATCAATGGTTGACTAGATAAAGAAAATAGGGTATTGTGTGTGTGTGACACACACAATACCCTATTTTATACGATATAAACTTACATAGAATAGAATACTATGCAACCATAAAAAAGAATGAAATCCTGCTCTTTGTAGCAACATAGATGGTGCTGGAGGCCATTATCCTAAGTGAACAAACTCAGAAGCAGAAAACCAAATACCACATGTTCTCACTTATAAATAGGAGCTAAACAATGGGTACATATGGACATAAAGATGGAAATAATAAACACTGGGGACTCCAAAAGTGAGGAGGGTTAGGGGTGAGGGTTGAAAAAATACCTACCTGGTACAATATTCACTATTTGGGTAATGGATACACTAGAAGCCCAATCCCCACCAATATGCAATATACTCATGTAACAAACAAGCACATGTACCCCCTGCATCCAAAATGTAAACAAACAAACGAACAAAAGAATAAAATTGACTGTTGTCTCTGTTCAAATCACTATTCAAAGTCCTTTCCATATAACCCACTGAGTTCTCTGAATAATCCTACTCAGTTATTTCCATTTCTATTTTGCAGTTGAAGAAACCAAAGTACAAAGAATAACTTGTCCAAGACCACAGAATTTAGGAAGTAATGAAGCAGGGCTTTGAGCTCTGCATAAAGTGATGACCCGTAAATACAAAGGGAATACAACAGCAGTGGGTCCGTAAAGTCCCACCCAGAGAATGCCCTTCTGCCAAAAAATTTCAGATTGAAACAGCAAAAACCTAAGCAACTGATAGTCAGGTATGGTATTTTTCGATGTCCAACTACAGAACTGAAAAGATCTTTTCCATGGTTAGTCTACATGAATTTCTGTTAAAGAAAGAACAAATGCCAAACGTAGGTCAGGGTACTGTTTGACAGAAAAGAAGGAAATTTAGGAACTGCTTTCTGGTGGTATCACTTATTGCTTATTGTTCTCCACCAAAAAGCAACTTTTAAAAATCAGCAACAATTTAAGACTGTGGCTTGCTAAAGAGGACAGATTTTTCTGGTCTATTACTCTGGAGTGGGGGCAGAGTGGATGTTTGCTTAGCAGGCAGAGAGCTCAGTACTTTACATGTGGCATGGCATGGTAGATAAGGTTAGGAATTATGTCTTTTTTTGTTGTTTTTTAACAGATTTGGAACCTAGGATCAAAATGTGCTAAAGGTCACATGGCTACTAGGTGCTAAAGTGATGATTCAAATCCCTGGTTTATCTGACTACAACAGCTCTTGCTCCTTCCATGATCCTACCCTTGCGATCCCACCACAGAAATCCTAAATACAAATAAGGACAGATATCATTGTCCAAAATGAGTTTCGATTGTCGGTTTATCTGTTGAGATTGACATTTTGGCTTCGAAAAAGAAAATTACTGGTTAGTGTTTCACCCTATTTCAACCTCTCTTTCAGCTTCCACATGAGATGATTCCCTTAAAATTTTAATACTTTCAAACAAACCAAATCTAGAGATATTAGATTAGCTACATTTTTCAAACAAACAAGGTGTAGGAAGGGTGGGAAAATAACCTGACCTCGTTCTTGAGATCAGAAATGTTTAAAGGCATGTGTAAAAAGCCCGAGGGAGAAATATTCAGTATTTTTCACGAGTTCAGCTCAGGCTCCATCGCCTAATCATTTTCTTATCGCCAAATATTACATATTTACACAGGTGGTTCTCTGATTTAATTGTTTGAAAGCAGTCACTGGAAGCAAAGCTATGTGACTCAGCTTTGGTGATGCACTCCAGCTGGAGTCTGACAGGTAAATAATTACCACTAATCAAAGCCTAGATGAATTCAGGTTCTTCAAAGTCAGATGGGGGAGAAGGGGACAGGGATTATTAATGAACTGTTAGGAATATCGGGAGAAATAAGAGCAGGAGTCTAGTCTCAGATGAAAACAACCAAGAGAACAATTAACATCAGTAAGACCTCGGGTGCCACGTGTATTACAGCACAAAGATCTTTGGCTGGGCTCCGTTATTCCCCATTCAGGCATAACTAGTTTGGGTATCTCAGGAGCCTCTCTGGGTCTATGAAACTCAGTTGGATGACGAGCTAGGTCCTTTTCGGTTCTCACAGGGTATAATTGCATGATTTTCTTAAGCAGAATTCAGATTTCTTGACATCAAGGGGGGAAAATCTCTTTCTCTTGCTTCTGCATAAGTAATATTTGTTTAAATATATTTAAACTGCATAAGTAAATATTGTTTAAAATAAAAATTAAGAATGAACACATTTGCTCCTTAAAAGCAAATCACATGCGATGAGTGCATATTAAGTGAACAAACTTAGATGGGAGAGGGGACTTACCATCCCTAGGGGGCCCATGGATTTCAATAGAAATTTCCATGGAGTTATGAAGGATAACTTCCCTGAGGCTTTAGCCCCTGCATGATGGATTCAAGAGCTTCACTTAAAAGTCAGCCTGTACTGACTTGTAGAAAGCTTTTAGCCTCTTTTTGCAAGTCATTTTTCAGCTTCCTGGTAATGAACAAAACAGGTCTGATAATTTTCAATAATAATCTCAGGAAATGTGTGGTGTAGGACTGCAGCTTTCAAGCAGTTGACACAGAAATCTAGTTCAGTCAGTGTGGAGAGTGGTGCCTAAAGACGCCTTCTGTGTTTTGGGACCAGCCAGGAGCGCTGTATCAGCCACAACAAGGACATATTTTGACTGGTTTTCATCAGTTGGACTCGAGTGGATTTTTTTTTTCTTTTTCCTTTTTTTCTGCTTCCTGTAAAAGCATTTGGCTCTGAAGCAGGAAAAGAATTTTTTAGTTGTAATTCAAAGTACTCTTATTGTCTCATAAAATGTGAGCTGGAAGATTTACCTTATGGTTTGGCTGCTGGCTGGAAGTAAGCAAGAGTCCAGTGCATCAGGGGAAAATATTAAATGACCCCTTAAGATTCTCTTTGCCTGAAATTATGGTCCGTACTCTTTTCACCCTGAGCAGAATTCCCAAAAGGTCCTTGTATGAGGAGACCTGGGAGAAACATGCCCTCTTTGGTCAGAATGAGCACCCCAAATATAACAATCCAAAAGAAAAATAGCAACATCTTAAGGAAATGGTTTTGAGTGAGATCTTCCAAGACACAATAGTATGTGCTGACTCAGGGAAACAGGGCGACATGCTGAAAACATTTGCAGGCCTGGAAAATAACTGGTTTAATAATTCAAGATGCTTTTAAGTTACACAAAACTACATAAAAACAAATAAACCTCCATTCCCAAAGGGATGTTATATGTGAGCCCCTCGTGAAATGAAAGAAACAGAGCTTAGAGTCTGATGCAAATTCAGCTTCGTGAAACTCTTAAACTGACAAATTTACCACCCCACACCACATCCCAAATGGACTAATGGAAATATTCTTTTCTTGACTTCAAAATATTTAGATGAAAAGTGAAACATTTAGTCAATACCCTAGATGTAATTTCATCTGGGTATCATGCATCTGAATGTTTCCAAGGGGATTTTCCAAGTGTTCCTAGGATATACATCAGTGTGTCTCAACCCTGGCACTAGTAGCACTAGTAATGCTTTGGACTGGATAATTCTTTGTTGAGGTAGTTGTCTCCTGCAAAGCGGGATATTTAGCAGCATTTCTAGTTTCTACTCATTAGACACCAGCAGCATTCCCCAAGTTGTGACAACCAAAAATGTCTCCAGACACTGCTAAAGGCAAAATTGCCACAAGTTAAGAATGTACTTCATTTTTACTCATTAAATCCCGAAAGCATCCTATGAGATAGTGTTTCTGTTATGATCCTATTTGTTCCAACTTTATAAATAACTAAATGTGGCTTAGAATGCATTAAGTGACCTGTTCGATTTCACAGTCTACTAAAGAGAGGACTTCAACAGAGCCTACCCTCTTTGTTCTAACACTGTAGGCACTCACAATTTGACTTAAACAACACTGTAGATGCTCTATGGTCTACGAGTTCCAAACATACAGAAATAAACCCTTTCTTCAAAGAATCATAGAATGACTCTATTCAAATGTCTTCTCAGTTCAAAGATGTACATTGGAAGTCAGGAAGGACCACACAGTTGTCCCTGCCTTGATGTGGGTAGCTGAGCCATATGTAATTGCTTCCATTTGCTGCTTATTACTTGTACATTCTTTCAGTTACCTGAGTGGATAGCTAAGTCTAAGAGCTCATCAGATCCATCATAAAGCAGATGGTCAAAACACTAGTTGACAGTAAACATACTGTGACGATGGAAAGGGAAGAGAATTTGTGAGATAAGCATGCCTAAGGTTTTCTGTTTACTAGCCCTGGAAATTTTTGAAAATTAACTTATTTTAGCTTCTCATTCCTTTATCTGAAAAAGAATAATTGTAGATATCTTACAAGGTTGTTGTAAGAAGATAGTACATGCAAAGCCCATGATATAGAACTTGGTATGTAATAGGCACTTGATATATGGCAGCCATTATTGTGATTCATTTAATGGCTATGAGACACAACAGGAGATCCCTCTATTTTCATGAAATGATTGGTGCAGGAGAAGAACCTGATAATGTTTACCGAGCTTTTACTACATGCCAAGCAAGAACTGTACCAAGTGCTTTACATGAATTATTGGATTTCATTCATGAAGTTGATTCCTTGCTGGTTATATTAAGCACTCTTTCTTTTGGTTTGTTTACTTATCTATTATCTCTCTTACTTACAGGAGGGCAAGGAGCATGTCTGTTTTCTCTGCTATATACCAGTGCCTTATATCTCAATCAATGTTTGCTGAATTCATAAACTAATGAATCTGTGAAAGAAAGGATGAGCCCTCTAGAAATGATCTTTGACTCTCTTCTATCAAGTGCTCTTGATTCTTTCACAAGCAGCATTTCTGCGATGCATTCATTTCTTTATCATTCCTACAGCCATAGGCCTGCTCCTGACTGTCATGGCCTTGAGTGTGGACTGTGTGTGGCAGCTACATCATAATGCTTACGTGGTTCTAGCTTCTTCTCACTCCCAGCCAAGCTCCTCACTGCTGCCAGGGTAATATTCCTCCAACACCCTCATCAAGAAGCCTCGGATGGATCATTGTCATGGACTAGGTCCAGACAAGCATCTTCCACTCAGAACCAAAACCTCTCATGATGGACCCCAGCTTGCCCTAACCCACCTCACCTTCTACTACTTACCAGTCCCGCCATTTATTTGGTGTATAGTTTATTAGGTGCCTCTCAGTACCAGATACTGTGTCCTAGGTACACTTCAATCAAACATGCTTCCTGTCCTATAGAGCATAAAATATATTTGGGGAGAGAAGCATAAAAACAATTGCAACACGGTATCAATTCATTTGAAAGGAGCTGCACAGGGTGCAAGGTAGGTTCCTGGGAATGTCTGTAACCCTCACTTGGGAGGTCAGAGAAAGCTTCCCAGAGGAGAAAAGATACCACCTGACATCCAAAAGAGCTTTGCTAGAAAAATAGCACAGAGAGAATACATGTGTTAACCCTTGAGAGGAATGAGTATGGCTCTCTCAAACTGAAAAAAGTTATTATCTGGAGAGTAGAGTGTGAAGTCGGTGGAGGAGAGGAGAGGAATGACAGATGCTTTGAAGAAGTGAGTGCCAATCACAGAGAGGGGCTGTTACCCACTTGAACCCTACTCTGAAGACAATGAGAGATCACAAAGCTATTTTGAATAGGTTGAGATGTTACTGCTTGAGATTAAAAGGGGATGGTACCGCAATAGACACTTAAATAAGTTACCATTTCTTCCTTATAAAATATAGGCTTATAAAACAAATTCATACCCTGGTTCCAGAGCTGTAAAGGAAATGTCAACTACAGTGTAGAAAGCTGATTTTGGCCTTGGAGCCTGGGAGAGATCTGAAGAGCCCACACTTAGGTCTTGCCTGAGCTCTGTCAGCGCCTTTGGTTCTGCTCTGTGCCTCGGCTTCCTCATCTGTCAAATAACAGGGATTAACTGACTATATGACCTCCCAGGCCTCTCCCAGCTCCTCCCTTCTCTGAATCCTGGCCAGTGGTCATAAGGCTGAAGATTTGCTAAGAAGAGTCACCCTTGAGGAGCTTGTTAAAGTTCTAAACTCACTCTCTAAAATGCAGTATTGTAAATGCTGACATTAAAAAAAAAAAAAAGGTACTCCAGGTGAATCTCAGGCAGGGATTCCTCAGATAAAACTTTGAGAAACTCTGAGAAAAATGAGTCTCTTCATTTAAACAGGAATGAAGCCTGGGAAGGGCCCACTCCTTCAGGCATTGGCCTGTGAATCATCAAAAGGAGACTCAAACACCCAATTACACCTTTAGAACGTAGAAGCCAAATAAGAATAGATCATCTCAAGGAATTGAAATTGACAGAATAAAAATCCCCCCTTAGTGCTGTAGTGCTGTGCCCTGCCCCGTGCCAAGCACTTAATCCTCATTAGTGCCTGTCAGTCACAGCCAGCTGCATGGGCAGATGGGCTGCATGGTCAGGTTCTGAAGCTAGGGGGCACAACCAGGGAGCAAGGACGCCTTTGGCCTTTGTGGTGAGGAGCATGCATCACAAATGATGACAGGCTTTGGTTAGCTTTTCTAACATCCCATCATTTGGTCATTGATGTTTCCACCACATATCGAACAGGTTTACCCTTTGCTCTCATGTTGCTTCCCTAACATCTTTTCATTTTAACCGAAACAACATGTCAAGATATTACCATAATATATGATTGAAAATATGCCACTTTTTGAGAACGTGCTCAAGGCAATCAATCTCCCACATTCCCCTTGCCTTCCAGCTATGCCATGAAGTAGGTAAGATCAAAATCGAATGCTTCTAAGAATTCATCTATGGAAATCTTTGCAGGAAATAATCCATCAACCTTTGAGATAGGCAGGCCCTTAAAACCAGGGTGATTCCCTGCATACAAAACCATAACTAATGTCAAATTAGAATAAGCCTAACATCCGGTACTCTCAATCAACAGAAAAAAAAAAATGGAACCTAAGGAGAATTAGATTTCATTGGCGAAGTGCAGATTCAGAATGAACCAAGGAAATAGGTGTTCTGACATTAAGAAATATTTCTTGTTGTCACCATCAGAATATTTTTGGCATTGAAGAAGATGACACAATAGCCTAAATAGGTTGAGAATACTGAGCTTTTAAGGAGCATTTGCCTTGATTTTTACTTTAAATTCACTGGACCCTTCTGCTGCAAAGATTAATTTCCAGTGGGAACTTATTCACCAAGATCCAGTACTAATTACTTTCTCAGTGTAACTCCCACGGAGAAGAAAGCTCATATCTTAGAAGACAGGGCAGCATAAGTCGGGCAAAATGGACTTCGGAGGCAGACAGACCTGGATTTGAATGCTCGCTCCACCACTCTGTAGCTGTGTGTCTTTGTCAAGTTGCAAAACTTCCCAAAGCCTATGCTTCCTCAGCTGTAATGGGAATAACAACCAGGAATTTAAAAATGTATTATAAGAATGAGAGAGAGGCCGGGCACAGTGGTTCATGCCTGTAATCCCAGCACTTGGGGAAGCCAAGGCGGGTGGATCACTTGAGGCCGGGAGTTCAAGACCAGCCTGGCCAACATGGTGAAATCCTGTCTTTATTAAAAATACAAAAATTAGCCAGGTGTGGTGGCACGCACCTGTAATCCCAGCTACTTGGGAGGTTGAGACATGAGAATCACTTGAACCTGGGAGGCAGAAGTTGAAGTGAGCTGAGATCATGCCACTGCACACCTCTACCACCTCTAACTCAGAGGCCTGTTAGAAAATGAGCTTCTGAACCTGGAAAACTGTGCATTATTCTATAGACTCAGCCAAAACAGGCCACACCTCTCAACAATCTCCATAGTAGTACAAAGGTTTCCTTATAGTTTAGTAGCAGGCATTGTTTAATGCAGGGATTTTCAACATTCTATTACCAAAAATTCCATTAAATCATGTTTTTGAAGCTCTTGCATACCAAATAGGTGATATTTATTCAACAAATTATTGTCTCACTTCTTATTAATCTAAGGTATAAATAATTTTCCCATAGAGGTTTTGAATGAACACCATTCATTCATCAGTAAATGTCTATGCAGTACTATGTGTGATGTGCTGGGGACACAATGCTGACAGAGACCTGATTCCCGCTCACAGTTTGTTGGGAAGATGGACAAGTGAAAGCCATGACAGTGAGAAACAGCTGTGACAAGGCAAGTGCAGAGTGTTAAGACAATCTATTGAAGAGGCACTGCCTGTGACTTGGAGAGTGAGGAATGACCTTCTGGAGGAAGTACATCAGTCCCAGGACTTGAAGGGTAAGTGAGAAGAGCCAAGAAAGACAACACAGGGAGAAAGCTTTGGGCAAAGGGAACGATGTGTGCAAGTCTTTGGAATGAGTGAACAAGCTGAATTCCATAAAGGAAACATTTTTGGCACGGCTGAAGTGTGACCTTCCCAACACATTTAGTCCTGTGCTGCCTCACGTTGGTCAAGTGGTTGATTTCAATTAGGCTTTTTGCGAATATCTTCCAGATGACTGCCACCCTCACAGATCTTCCAGGGTTTGTAGAATCCCAGCTGAGAATAGTCAAGGGCTTTGGTCCAAACAAACCAAGCTAATTTCCCACTCCACAGTTGAGTGTCTACACTGCCCTGGGCAGTGCCCTTATTTTTGAGCCTCAATTTCCACATCTCTGAACGAAAGAATAATATCTAGCTCGTCGAGTAGTTGGGACCATTAAATGTATTGATGACTCTCTACTGAGGTACCTAATGGATTCCCTGACACACGGTAGGCACTCAATAAATCACAACCATCCCATTAGCCACCAGTGACAGCTGAAATCTGTAAATTTCCAACTGGCAAATGCTGTTATGGTTAATGCCTGCAGTCAAAACCCAGGTGTATCAAATTTAGTTTTGTTTTTTGAAGACAAAAATCCTCAATAATAATGATACACTGATAATTCTCGCTAGTTTTGATTACTATGACCCAGATACCGTGGAAAGCATTTATATTAAATTTTTTATTTAACCCTTACAACCATGCTATGAGATTATTTGTATTTCTACAAAAGAAAAAGCCTCTTGATCTTAACTACATTTTCACATTTGGGGTTAAACAGTTTCATTTCCTGCACAAGTTCCCAGGGACTTTAATCTGAAAATATGCATTATCAAATCTAAGATAGAGGAAAACAGTCTAAACGGTTTTCCAGATGTATTTGACAATTAAATCCCATTTTGATTGGATGCAAATTAAAATTTTATTGAGATGTACTTTGTGAAATGCTAAAATATTATCAGTGCTATTTTATACCTGACAAAACTGGGCCTCAGAGAAGTTAAGCAACTTTCCTGTTGTCAAACGGCTAATAAGCACAAGGGATTATGATTTGAAACCACGTCTTTCTAGCTCCAAAAACATACACTTGGCCACTGAACAATTATTTTAACAGAGCTCCAATCCTCAGAAAATACGTAAGGTACAAAACTGTAGGTTGCTATACTAAAACCCTAACAATCCTGGGTAGAACAGTCTGAACAAAAACGAAAAAAATACCTTTGCATACCGAGTCAGCAGTCTTAGTCTTAAAGGACAGCACCCACTCCTAGTAGTGGAAAAAGGAAAAAAAGACACTCCAGTTCCATAAGACCAATGCCTTCCTGCTATCAGGCGATTGAACCCTTCACACTGCACTCAGCCAAACACCTACCTTAGTGGTTCTCACACGTAGCATAGTCTGTTAGTCCCACACCGCAAAACTCAAACTCCACCGCTAGTGGCCCGGTTTTTCTAGACGTCTCTCCCTATTTTAGTGGTGTTTAGTGACAGCTCACATCTGGTTGTTCCCTCAGCACAGGCAACTGCAGCCCACTGCTCAGCATATTACTAAAGCAAATAATTCATTTAGCCCAAACCTAATAATCCCTCCTCAAAACTCAGAGAATATGAAAAAGAATTGCCCCATCTAGTTCCCTTGGCATTATGGGAACAGGCAAGACTTTCATTTACTTCAGCAGTCCATATGTTTGAAGGTCAAACAACACCTGGGTATTTCTTTGAAATGAACTAATTGAGCCCGGATGATTTAGAGTTACTCTTGCTGAAAGACTCACTGGATC
This sequence comes from Nomascus leucogenys, assembly GCF_006542625.1. Classification (NCBI taxonomy): domain Eukaryota; kingdom Metazoa; phylum Chordata; class Mammalia; order Primates; family Hylobatidae; genus Nomascus; species Nomascus leucogenys. Next base: position 75,489,266 of record NC_044401.1, on the reverse strand, counting down.
TCCAATGGTAACGCAAGACCTGCTTTTGAAAACTCTGGATTCTTCCAACCCCAGCTTTATCAAATGGCAAAGAATATTTGATGCTGTTCAAAGATTAAGGCCTGGATCAAACTGAGTAAAAAGAAAGAGAAAGGATTGCTTTCAAACTACTATGAAAAAGAGCCTTGGCCCCAGGTGTTCAGAGTGGTAAAGAAATCAGAGCCAGCCAAAGGGAAATCAGGCAGAGGGCCTAGAAAGGAATAGTTTTCAAATGCTAAGTGTGCATAGAAAGCACCTGGTGAGCTATGGGGCCGATTTCTGACGGTGTCCTAAGAAGAATGAAAAATAATGGAAAGATTCTAAGCTTGGGAGTGACATGATGCAATTCACATTTTGAAAAATGCAGGGTAGAGACAAGATGGTAGAGACGCCAGGGTGGATGCACGTAGATCAGTCCAAGGGTAAGCTGCAGTGCTCAGAAAAGACACCATTGTGGCGTGGCCTAAGGTGATGGCCAAGGAGGTAGACAGAGGTAGATGGATTCAAGAGAGATTTAGTCAGTGAAATCAGTAGAACTTGGTGATGAATAAGGGGGTTAAGGGAGAGATTAGCTGTTTGGCTTCTGCGTAAGCAAGCAGACAGAACAGTGGTGTTGTTCAGTGAGAGAGACCCTGGAAGAGGACCAGGCCTGGAAGAGAAGATCATGAGCTCAGTCTTGGACATGCTGAATGCAAGGTACCTTCAAGGCATTCAAAAGATGGTAAGTAGGGAGTTGATATATGGGTCTGGAGTTAAGGGCAAGATCAAGACTGGAGATAAAACCATGAGTCATCTAAGTATATATGCAACTTGAAACCACGGGGGTGGATGAGATCACTGGGTAGAGAAATTAGAGTAAGAAGAGAGGCCCTAGGACCTCTAACAGCTAATGGCTGGGTAAAAGAAGAAGAACCTACAAAGGAGGACAAGGAACACTAGGAAAAAAAACAGAGAGAATTGTGCCCAGAAATCAGGGAAAGGGAAGAAGCAGTAGGCAATAGTACCAGTGATGCTCGGACGCCAACTAAGATGAAGACTAAAGAATGTCTGTTGGATTTGGATTTAGGAATGTGGAGGTAAGCATGGTGAGAGGTAATTTGGTGAAGGAGGAGAGGAGAAGTTGGGAGTAGGACACCACTGACATTGGGGGGAAGAGAGTGTTTAATCTCCAACCTTCACTTAGTATTATTTTCAATATCCTTCCCTCCCAGTTATAGCCCAAACACGTTATTTTCCCTCCCTATTCACTGCCAAATGAATCAGAATTTCACTCTCCTTTTTTTACCTTCCACTTACTCTTCCTGCAACCCTAATTTGAATTATGGCCTATGAATATTTTTACTAAATATTACAATTTATCTATTTTTTATTTGTTTCAACACACAGAATAGTTGCAAAAATTTACCTGCTCTTAACAAGAAAGATATCATCTCTGATTCGTCACTAAAGGAGATCTCAAGAATATGAGGCTGTAGGTCCTGATCTTATTTCTCTCACTGGCCAGTTAACTTTGGAGAATGGGCAATCATGGGACTATTTACTGACTAGACCAGAGTAATGTAAAGGCAAGGTAAAGTTAAAGATCTCACCAGTCCTTTACTCATGTAGAAGTCTGCCTACGTGGGAAAACAATTTACTTTTCTAGTGCAAATCACTCTCTGCTCGACAGCAAATTTAGAATCTGGAATTCAGAGCCTGTTAAATCAGGACACAAACCTTGGATTTGTAACTCTCCACTGGTGCAAACTTGGACAAGATATTCAATATCTCTGAGCCTTATTTTTAAATTTATGATTTAAAAAGCATAACAATACATACCTTAAAATACAGTTGTAAAGTATTAACTGCTCAGCATACTTTGCGTTAAACAATTCCATTATAACAGTGTCACTATAGTGGTGCTCAAGCAACCACAAAGGAGAAAAATAAGAAACAGTCATAGAAGAAAGCATGTTTTCTAAATAATATCCTTAAATCCTGAATAATTTGTTTGGGATTTTCTATATTAGCCCCTGTAAAACACTTTTAAATCTATTACACTTTCAAATTCATTCACCACGAATTGTGCCCTCTTCAACCATTACTGAACTCATCCAAAAAGGGGTTTGTTGAAGGTGCTTTTCAAAATTCAATACTCCTTTCAGGTAAATGTTTATTTTTTTTAAAACAATCTTTAATTAAGTAAATTAAATACTCCAAAGTTTTTACTATTTAATTTCTGTTTAAATAAAAATAAGAAATTAGGTGGTTATAAAACAAGAGAGAAATACAAGAACGGAACTAGTTGATTTAATTTAGCGTTGTGCAAATAAAACAAACATATGAAAAAAACAGCAAGGAAATCATGGCCTAACACAGTTCCCTAGGCAAAAAAAGCAGAATAGACAATGGAAATTACACCATTCATTCATTTTTTCAATCATTAAATCAGTTCTGAATACTTAGTAAAAGGCCCAGGGCTAGGATCAAAACCAAAATAAATAGCTTTCATCGTTGATTTTGAACTTCCACCTTGCCAGGTACAGCCTTGACTCATTGTTGAAAGTAGATGTAGAGCCAGCAGGTTGGATGCCAAGGAGAAGAGAAGAGGTGTGCTTTATGTATGGGTTCCATGGAGCTCCAGTGGCGCAATCAGTTAGCACACAGTACTTACATGTATGGATTCTCTGCAATTTGGTACAAGAAAAGCAAATAATTACTGCATCAAAATTTCCATATTGAGTTTACCTGCCAACGTCCAAGCCAATGGCAAGAGAAATGCCATTCAGAAAAAGTTCTCCATCCAGTAGCATCATTGATCAACTCACCAAAATAGTAATAATACTAATGATGACCATGATGATGATTGTGATGATGATGATATGAGTCTTTACCTAGTATTTAAAAGCAATGCACATGTATTTACCTGTGTTATCTCTTTCTCCCTGGCAAAAACCTCAGGGTAGGAAGACTATTATAATCTCTATTTTGTAGACAAGGAAACTGAAGATAGGATAGGTTCGGGAATTTGTTCAAGGTCACACCAGTATAAGTGGAAGGATAAGACCTAAAAATATTTATTCTATGGTGTTGTTCCCATTTTAAAATTAACTTGCTTTTGGCTCCAAAATAAATAACCCAATTTGTGGATTTTTTAAATTCTATATCCTTATTTTCCCTACCAAAGGACTCTTTGAAGGTCATAATAATCGCTACAAATCAAGGTTAAAACTACATTTCTCCCCCCAGTGCACCCCCTTTTCTGATCTGCTCCGCAAAGCAGCTCAGTTTTCATCCTAGAAAACTAGCCTTCCCCAACACCTCTCCTGGCAGGGTAGCCCCATCTAATAGGCCCTTGAGCGCTTTCTGTAAATTAATCACTCTGGATCCTGAAGCTCAGCAAAACTTTCTCAGTCTAACCCAAGAGCAGTAACTGTTTCTCGCGCCAAAAGAATGCTCTCCCTCACTGCCATAAAGGCCTCTGGGAATAGCCAAAAGGAAATGGCAGGACTGCTATTCACTGTGAGGTCATCTATAGCACTGGTGGCCTGTAGACCTGAGCAGAAAGGATATTCCTTCACTGGGGTAAGATTTTCTAGCCACAAACTTTTTGTTTTATTGTAACAATTTTTTTTTTCAAGGACAATATCACCTTCTTTAAGGAAGTTTTTGCCTTTCATGGGTCATTTGGAATTTTTGCTGAGATGCAGCCTTGGCTAGCTCAGCATCACATCCCTGTACTATCTGGGGGGTTATTTTTTAAATATAAGGTCTAATCATTTTATGCTAAGGGGCAATATTCTTTGTGAAATTCTAAAGGCCAGTAAAACCACAAAGATCCTACTTTTCATTCAGCATAGGTTGCTGTGTCTTTAAACCAGAGGTATTCCTAGTTCAAAATGGAATAAATTTTGAGAGCATTTATCATATTCCAGCCTCTGTGTTAAAGGTCATGTATATACTATTGCTTTTATAATCCCTACATGAACTCTTCAATGTGAGAATTATTATGAATTCCATTTTACTGATGAGAACGTGGTTAAGTAACTTGCTCCAAATATTGACAATTTTTGAAGCTAGTGATGGGTACACAGAGGATCACTGAGTTATTTTCGCTAATTTTATGTTTAAAATTGTTCATAATATAATATTGTCATTGTTGTTGCTTTTATAGTAACTTCCCAGAAGACCCCTAGTTCGTGAGTAGTCTGGGGTTTTAAACCCAAATCTATTAGCCTGCAAAGCCCAAGCTCCTAAACATGACCATACTTTTGAATATTGCCCAGTTGACAGTTTAAGCCAACATCTACCTGATGCCAACAAAACTTTCTAGAAAACCAAAACCCAAACCAAAGTCAGTCTATTTGATGTACTCAGCAGCAGGCAACCATCCTGAAATGATTCTTGGATCAAAATTCTTGAGTGTATCACATTACAAAAAGCATTTTCTTGGTGAAAATGCCTAATTTCAGAGCAATCAAAGCTGCATCCTCACCACCAATAAGCTTTATTTATTTAGCATACCATTTGTGGTTTAAACAACCTCTCCTTAATGGGTATGTCAGGCCCAAGAACAGCAAAGATGGCATCTGGCTGCAATCTCAACATAAAATGAGCACCACATTTGCTGTTTCCTGGTTATTTAGCCCTCAACATGGAAATCCATCTTAAACAATGACGGGGGGATCTTTGAGCCTGGGTCTACATGATCTTTTTATTAAACACCTAACCAGCAATATGCCGTTCGTGTTTCTGTAACTGATCACTGTTGCTTTTATGGCTTTATTCTCTTGTTTATTAAAGCGACACATAAAATATACTTGTTTCCTAAGTGAAAGCAACACGTTTATTTTCTCCTGATGGAATCTTACAAGACCCTGTGATACATCCTGCCATCCTTGAATATTGGGAAACCAGGCTTAAGATTTATCCTGACACCAAATCTCTCACTGTAATTATGAACAATTTCTAGCTCCAACTATTGGAGACTTTACCCCCATGCCTTGACACTTCATTTTATCTTTGAGGAAACATGAGATTTCTCCCTCTTGCTAAAGTTTGGTTTAAGGGGACCTCAGACTTGCCTGAGGGATAGTTTCTGGAGAAGCATGGAGTTCTGGGAAGCCTCAGCCATCTCTCAGGGGAAAAGTATTGCTTAGTTTGTAAAAAGAAAAAAGAGAAACTTCTCTGTAGAGCTTAAGAACATAAGCTGAACAGGGGGAAACTCTATTGGGGTGTGTTCTTATCACAAAGATGGCTTATTCAGATAATACTTCTCAGTGGAGACCCCTCTGCAGCTATGGTATTTAAACAGAAGGAAAGCATTTTGATGCATTGAAGATGCTGATAAAGAAGCCATACAACAGCCATTTCCTTGGCCAAATCCATTATTCCATAAACATCCATATCAGATATAAATAATTTAAATATTGAGAAAAATATAAAAAGCCTATCTACCTCTTGCTAAAATAAATTACTAAAACTTGACGTATTTGAGCAAACCAGTTATCGTGGCACTAGGGAGAAAGATGTAAAGCTGAACAAAAGTTCACCCCAATCCATGTCCATCCCAGCCCCCACTACAGTGAATGTAAGCAAATATGACGTTGTAATTCTCAGATTTGATTTCTTAATCCAGGAGTTTTTAATGCTTATCAAGCCCTATATCTCCTTTCTAGTATGAATATTTGACAACATAACCAACAGTTTGAAAAATATTAACATGATGACTTCACTACAAGATAGAGGAGAAATAGAGAAAATTAACTTATAATAAAATAACATTTTAAAATATAAGTGCTCAGGCATGATTACACTAGAAGACATACTGATCTGTGCATCCATTTATATAAAATCATTGTGGATTTTTAAAAAGTTAGGATACACACAGAATATTGTTCCTTCTTTCACTTTCCATTTGACAGTTTGAAATAAGAACTAAGGACAATCATATATACATGCATAGAATTACCGTGAGTCTGACAGCTACAAACTCAAACCACTTCTCAAAGTGAAATTTCCATGAGTGGTGCTGTCATTGTTGATTGGTGATATGATATTCTGAAATGGTGAACAATGTTTGGTAAAACTCTGAAGGTAGTCAACTATAATCTATCCTCTGTAGTTGCAGTCCTGGAAAATAAAATAATACTAAAGCATTGTGTATCTATATATCTATATCTATATCTATATCTATATCTATATCTATATCTATATCTATATCTATCAATCATATGGTCTAGGTTATACATAAAATAAATATATGCAGGTTTTCAACCACATGAATGTCCAGCAGGACATTTGAAAGTCATCCAGGACTCAGGAAAATTTACTATTTTCTGTGTCTACTTCACATATTGTAGGATGCCTGCAACTTCCAGACTTGACTCATTAAATGACAGTAGTATCTCCCCAGTTGTGACAACCTAAATCATTCCCAAAGATTTCTGAAAAGACTTCTGATAGTCATATTCCCTTTGAGAACCAATGTCTGTTGGAAATATCAAGCCAATACTCTCCAATGCTTTCCCACAGAATTTGGGCTGTGGTCCCCACAAGGGATGCCCTAGTCTCACTTTCTTCCCAGATACACCCTTTATCCCTTATAGAGCTCATACAGTCCCTCACCTTCAACATGGCCTGCCTTTAGCCTGCTGGCTGGACCAGAACTCTCCTACTTCTGAATTCCCATTACATTGATTATTTCTAGGGTTCATATCAACAACTAATTATCTGCTAACCCATGCTGATATTTAAAAGCCTTATGAACATGCATTATTCTCCCAAATCAACAGAAAAGCCCTTGAAAGAAGTCTTTTTAGTATTTTCTATCGCCACAGTGCTTTGGAGGCACTGTGAGACCAAGGTTGAGTTAATAAAGCTTAAAGTTTGAGGAAATGGATTCCATACTTCTGGGATATACGAAAATGTAAATGTGGAGCAATCCAGACTGCAACTCAAGCTTCCAAGTCATTTATCCATCTAGATGTAATTCTCACTGTACAAATTTACACCCACTCTCATTCAGATTGCCTAGTGGTGTTGCTCACAACCATTTTGACTATATTTTTATGACTTTCAGGAATTAAATCCATCTACCTTTTCTAAAGCAGTATTTCTCAAACTATACTCTGTGTATACTACCTGTGCAGAATCAACTGGAGATACCTGTTAAAAACAAAACAAAATCAAAACCGTACTGGATGCTGTCCCCTGGAATCCATACTTTCAGAAACACTGCTCTGTCTAATGTGTATCCAACCAATTAAGCTAATTCCTTCATCTTAAAAACCATTCACTAATATTTCTTGAATGTGACTAGGCCTTTTCCATTAAATGCAGAATCCAGTCAAAATGATAAGGCAGCCTCTAAGTCCAACCTTATAATCCTGCAGACAACAAATCTCATGAAAACCAGGCAGGCCACAAGGGGTGGAATTATTCTGGTAGCTGACATTTAGTGATGCTGCCTAATTGATTTCAGGGCTTTGGCATTTGCCATTCACTCGTTAGTTCATCAATATTTTGACTATGTCACTTATCATTTTGCTAGACAAGTTCTATATTTTATTCCCTGATATGCTCAAATACTGTGTGTGTGTGTGTGTGTGTGTGTGTATTTTTAAGTAAATTTGTGCCAAAATTCCATGAGGAGACAATTGCACAGAGGAAAAAAATCAAGAATGTGAAATTCCCTGAATTATATTTCTTCTGCTGGATTTGAAACTCCAGGGGGCAATGACTATCTATCCTCTTTACTCCTATATCCTCTTTCCCTTCTCGAGTCTGGCACATATTAAATGATCTCTAAGAATGTAGAACTATTATTTGATCCAGCAATCCCACTGCTGGGCATCTACCCAAAGGAAAAAAATTATTATATTCAAAAGATACATACATATATTTGTCACAGCACTAAGTGCTGCAATATGGAACCAAGCTTATTGTCTATCAATGGATAATTGGATAAAGAAAATGTGGTGTGTGTGTGTATATATATACACACACACCACATTTATATATATATATGTATGTATATATATACACACACACATATATACACAGGGGGTGGGGATGGGTGTGTGTGTGTGTGTGTGTGTGTGTGTGTATATATTATCATTTTGCTAGACAAGTTCTATATTTTATTCCCTGATATGCTCAAATACTGTGTGTGTGTGTGTGTGTGCGTGTGTATTTTTTTAAGTAAACGTGTGCCAAAATTCCATGAGGAGACAATTGCACAGGGGAAAAAGTCAAGAAGGTGAAATTCCCTGAATTATATTTCTTCTGCTGGATTTGAAACTCCAGGGGGCAATGACTATCTATCTATCTATCTATCTACCTATCTATCTATACACACACACTATGGAATACTCTTCAGCTGTAGAAAAGAATGAAATCATGTCTTTGCAGAATCATGGATGGAACTGGAGGTAATTATCTAAGTGAAACAAGCCGAACACAGATAGACAAATATCACCTGTTCTTACTTATAAGTGGAAGCTAAATAATGTATACACATAGTTGTAGAATGTGGAATGATAGGCAATGAAGACTCAGAAGGGTGAGGGAGTGGATGATGAAAAATTATTTAATGAATACAATGTAAGTTATTCAAGTGATGAATACCCTTTATAAAAGTGTTGATTTCACCACAAGGCAATCTATGCAAGTAACAAAAGTGTACTTGTACCCCATAAATTTATTGAAATTAAAAAATAAAAAATAAAAGGCAAATGTAAGTATGGTTTGTTAAAAAATGTATGGAATGAATGCATCATTCATATAAAATATGTGGACTGAACACTCAACATTAATGATGAGTGATAATTCATTCATTGGATAAATATTTGTAAATTTTGTACTGTGTAGATTTAGCTCTGCAATGCCACTGCCACTGTTCATAAAAAGTTAAGCATCTTAATAATAACAACAGCTACATTAATAGAGTATTTAATCTGTCATGTGCTATTCTGTGTATTTCACAGACATTACTCATTTAATCCTCAGAAACCCCAAAGAGGCAGGCACTACCACTCCCATTTTGCAGATAAGAAAGTTAATTCTTAGAGAAGTGAAGTGTCTTTCCCCTTATAAGCAGAAGAGGCAGAATTCCAGCCTAGATTTGTCTGCCTCCAAAGCCTGTGCTCTTAACCACACCACCCTTCTATTCTTAGTTGGGTGATTGGAGGTGGGGGTACAATAAAAGACAATGATCAAAGAACTTGGGGTCCCAGAGACATACACGATAAAGTGTCAAGGGGCTATTGGTAAAGGTATAAGGGATGAATTCAGAGCCAGGAGTGACAATAGAAGGTGGCAATGGAGGTGTAGGGGTTGAGGTCACTCTTGGAAGGAGAGTGGGGTACCTCCTGTAAAATGAGGCATTCCAGGGATGGAGGCTAAGGAGGAGGCAGCACTGTACCCTCCAAGCACACAGGTTGGAGTAGAAACCCATGGAGAAGAAACATACAGACTCAGGAGTATATGACTCAGGAGCTTGTAGGAGATTTAGCTGGAAGCAAACCACACCAGGGAAGCCCATGCAGCCCCCTGCACTGATGCCTCAGGAGTGTCCTGCAAAGAACTCTCATTTTCCTCACACATGCTGGTCTCCTTTGTTCTCTAGCTTAGCCAACAAAACCCTGTGAGTCATGCCCTGGCCCCCTCATATCTGTTCTTAGCCAGTTGTCTGCAGACACTCAGGAAGGAGGACAGATGAAAGATGAAATTACCTATCTGGGTTTCAGGGCAGGCTGGGCCGACTGTGATAACTGACAGGGAAACCTCTGGAATTCAGATTCAGTTTGGAGAGTCACCAGGAAGTGGATTACAACTAATGAGAGGTTATGTGACTCAACTCCAGCACCATGCGCAGGAACAGCTGGAACAGAGGCGATGGCTAATACAGAACTACTCTCTTGGTAGCTGGGAACACTTACCTGTGGTCCTTGTCTCTTCCTTGAGTCTAGGGAGCCATGGCTGCCATTTCTTCTCCCTGCCTCCTCCCCAGGATGAAATGGTCTTCAGCCTCCCCTCTCAGGCCTGTTTGAGAAACAGGAGTAGGAGACCCTGCATAGGTATCATGACTGTGTAGGTTTGTGAGCCTTTGTCAGGCTCTGCGCAACAAGTTGAATTCCTTGCTCACCAAGAATAACACTTACCCTCTAGTAAAAAAAAAAAAAAAAAAAAAAAAAAAAAAAAATTTGAGACAGAGTCTCGCTCTGTCACTCAGGCTGGAGTGCAGTGGCGCGATCTCAGCTCACTGCAACCTCCGCCTCCTGGGTCCGAGAGATTCTCTCTTGCCTCAGCCTCCTGAGTAGCTAGGACTACAGGCACCGGCCACCACACCCAGCTAAATTTTGTATTTTTAGCAGAGACAGGTTTCACCATGTTGGCCAGGCTGGTTCGAACTCCTGACCTCAAGTAATCCACCTGCCTCAGCCTCCCAAAGTGCTGGGATTACAGGTGTGAACCATCACACCCAGCCCTCTAGTAAAATTCTTTAAGTCAAATTTAACATAACATGGAATGATAAATGCCCAGGGCAAAGACACCAAACCTATATGCCAGACCCAGTGCTAAACACTTTACCTGGAACCATCTAGTGTAATCATGATTATAACAACCCTACGAGGCAGGTGCCATGATCATTCCTATTTACAGATGAGAGAACTGAGGCAGAGCAAGGATGAGCACATCTGATTCTGCTACAATGCATGTTTGTTCCAATATAGTTGACCCGTGTTATGAGCCACACCATCCTCACCTGGTGCTACAACTTTCCCTAGGATTCCAGATAACCAGCTCCTGCCACTTCACAGTAGCTCACAAGTTGCAACCCTTTCCACCCCACTTCCATAGGCAAACTCTAGGTCATTTTCCAGGTGGAGTGCCATATTTATTGTTGTATTTATCTTATTTTTTAGCTATTTATCAAGTGTAAAGTTGTCTATTTTTTTTTTTAGTGTTAAATTTGGCCTAAAGCTGTCTCCATATCTTGAGTCCGTATGTACCAAAATGCAACCTAACTTACAAGTATATTCTTGTGACGAATAGGTGAGTCTCAGCCCATCAGAGCAGCTGAGCTTCAGCCAATTACAGGCTGCCAAATGATCACACCATGTCAAATAAGGCAAACTACCAAACTATAATCAATCAGGCTATTGTTATAACTCACTTCCTTACTCTGTCTATAAGTGCTGACTGCCCCCCACATTGCTGCATGAAGCCCTCTCAAGCTCTCTTGTGTAACAAGTCAAATCCCTTGCTCACCAAGAAGTAACACTCATTATCTAGTAAAATTACTTAAGTCAAATTTTGGGGGCTTCCCAATTCATGAATCATTCTTTGCTGAAATAAACTCTACTAAATTTAATTTATCTAAAGTTTTTCTCTTAACATTAAGTTTCTATCTTTTTTTTTTAACATGTCATTGAAAAAGTTGTTTTGTGTTGTGCCCTGAGCCCCATTTTCCTCATAAGCTCTGTGGCTTGTATTGCCCAATTTAGCATAATGCAGTGATTTTATGGAACATATATGTCGTATTAAAGAATAGCTATTTGCCAAGGTTACATGGCTAGGTAGTGGCCCAGCAGGGATTCAAACAAAACTTGCTAGGGAACACAGCCTAGCTTCTTAATCCCTGTATCTTCCTGCATTGGTACACATGTTCTCTTTTAATCTTCACAGCAGCCTTAAGAGGTCTTATTATTCCTATTATACAGTTGAAGAAATTGGGATTCAGAAATTAATACTAAAAGCTTCAATGGAATTAACCAAACATGGTAACTGAAATTTACACTCAAGTCTGTTTACTTCTGAAGCACTTACCCAAACCAGGACTTCAGCAGTCTGTATAAATAGTAAGGATTTGTGCTAAAGGGATAATGCCACAGGTCTATGCAAATCTTCATTGACAGTTACGAATTAAGCTCTTCTTGACTGGGTAAAGAATGAGTCCTCGACATCTAGAGCCATTATCTGAACTATTTATCCATTCCCTTGCTTCTTTGTTGTTGCTTTTGTTCATTCATCCAGTCCTTCATCAAGTATTGAGTCCACAGATATCATATACCTAACATTTAGATCTTACCTTAAGTATTGCTTTAGAGCTGCCTTCTATAATTCATGCCCCACCCAATCAAGTAGAAGGTTCTTTTATTAATAGTACCCTTTGTCTCCCTTCCCCAGTACTTACCACTAGCAATGATGGTATGACTATTTGTAAAGAGTTCTTGATCATCTCCCCCGCCCTGTGATGGTACATTCAATGAGAACAGAACACGTCAGCATCCAGTGCCATAACCTGACAAATAGTAGCTGCTCAATAAATCCTTGACTGTTTTACTAATGACCTTAGATCTGGCACTGATATAAAAAGAAGCCCACAGAACATCTTCAACCTAGACAAGCGCCTCTTCAACAAATAAAGTTTTAAAGGTTATTGAAATTCTTGAGCTAGAAGGATATATCCCTGCAGTGAGTTCACAGAAGAACTGTAAAGAAAAAGTAGCTGACAGACAGAAAACTGATCCACAACAACTTCTATAAACGGACCATGAAATAATCAGGTTCCTTGGTCTTTTATTTGTTTCTGGATGGAGTCCCAGGCAGGGAAGATAACCTTCGCCTCAGAACAATGTGGCGCATCATCTGTAAATGTAATGAGATGATGAATTATTCCAGTGTCATTATGCTCATGATTTATGGGGAGACATTATCTGCTAAAAGCCCAGGCTGAAAGAATATTGATTTCACTTTTACTGAGACAGCCATTTAAAACTTTTTAAAGACAGCAAATAATTGCTTAAAAGACCAACTTCAAAAAGGCCAGTTTCAAACTGTTCAGTGGGGAGAGGTGGGGAAGCAGAAATGGTGATGCAGCTGCTTTAAGACCCAGGTGAGCAAAGGTAGGTCCTCCTGCTCCATATTCTCCAACAACACCTTGTACTTCTCCTTTGCAGCACGTGGCTGCACGCACAGGATTTTATACCAGATTATTCTTTAGGAACCTTACAGGTTCAAAGCTGAATTTTATTTTGTCCGGGGAAATCATTTTCTGTCCTTTATCCCAATTTACTTTGAAATCCAGGCCAGGTGCGGTGGCTCACGCCTGTTATCCCAGCACTTTTGGAGGCTGAGGCAGGTGGATCACCTGAGGTCAGGAGTTTGAGGCCAGTCTTGCCAACATGTTGAAACCCCGTCTCTACTAAAACTACAAAAATTAGCCAGGCGTGATGGTGGGCACCTGTAATCCCAGCTACTAGGGAGGCTGAGGTAGGAGAATCGCTTGAACCTGGGATGCAGAGGTTTCAGTGAGCCAAGATTGCATTGCTGCATTCCAGCCTGGGTGACAGAGTAAAACGCCATCTGAAAAAAAAAAAAAAAAAAGAGAAATCCAGAGGCAGCAGGTTGGTGCTATTTCGTAGTAGTAGTGGTGGTGATAGAGAATTCTTCTTTCTCCCTTAGATGAAATAACACTATTTTCTAAATCACATACTCTTATGCTGATAACTAATTAGGCTTCCCCTAGAATATAGAAAGACCATACATAGTGAATTTTTTAAAAGGGAGAAATGACAATATGGAACAGGATGGTAGATTTGGATCCATGCTAGTGAATTGGAAAAAATATTTTTTCTGTAGCATCTTATACTCTACAGCTTGGTTTTCTACCACACAAAAGGATGGATGGAAATTAAGATGTCAGGCACTCAGTAACCATATTTATTTAATCCTCCCAACAAGTTTTCAGAATAGCAATGATTGTCTTCTTTCATAGATAAGGAAACTGAGGCCTGGGGATGGTAAGTCCAAGTTTATAATAATGGTTGGCAGTACCTGAATTTGAACCAATGGCTTCTATTTCTTTTTTCTTTTTTTTTTTTTGAGATGGATTCTCACTCTGTCACCCAGGCTGGAGTGCAGTGGCATGATCTTGGCTCACTGCAACCTCTGCCTCCAAGGTTCAAGCAATTCTCTGCCTCAGCCTCCTGAGTAGCTGGGACTACAAGTGCCCGCCACCACATCCAGCTAACTTTTTTGTATTTTTATATTTTTAGTAGAAACGGGGTTTCACCATGTTGGCCAGGCTGGTCTTGAACTCCTGACCTCATGATCCACCCACCTTGGCCTCCCAAAGTGCTGGGATTACAGGCGTGAGCCAGCGTGCCTAGCCAGGACTCCTATTTCTAAACTGAGTTGGCTTCTAATCCCAAACTTGACACAACATGGTCTGAAGACTAAAATTTTCTCCATGGTTGAGAACACCTGATCAACACAGAACTGCTCGCTCTTCCCAAGAAATCCCTTCCTGCCTCTCAGCTCATAAGATCAAGTGTTCTCAGCCATGGAGAAAATTTTAGTCTTCAGACCATGTTGTTTTAAGTTTGGGATTAGAAGCCAAATTTTTTTTCCTCTGCTTGGTCAATTATGCATAGCTTTTATTCCTTGTTTTTCTTTAAGGCTAGTCAGCTGAATAAATATAATCCCTTCTTGGTCTTGTATACCAAATATTAATTCCTTTTTTCCTAGGTTAGGATTCTCTACCATAAAATGAACATCCTGAAGTTGAAGGGGATCTTATAAAGACTCTACTTTAGGCACCACAATTTGGTTATGCATGGGCTGAATATAACCCCAGATGTGTTTTTCTTATTGTAGTTTATTTAGTTTTCTTTTAGCTAGCATATTCTCTTATATATACATATAAACTTACATGTAATTCACATATGATACAATTCACCCTTTTGCAAAGTGTAAAATTCAATGGTTTTCAGTATATGTACAAGGTTGTGTAACCATCACTACGGTCCATTGTAGAACATTTTTATCACCCCCAAAAGAAACTCTATGCCAGTGAATAGTCACTCCCCATCTACCTTAACTAAATCCCACAGGCCTAGGAAATGACTAGTCTAATTTCTGTCTTTATATATTTGCCTATTCTGGATATTTTACATAAATGAAATCTTACAATGTGTGGGCATTTTTGACTGGTTTCTTTCACTTAGCATGTTTTCAAGATTTATCTATGCTGTAACATGTTATAATTTTTAATGGCCTAATAATATTCCATCATATGGATATGCCACATTTTATTTGCCCTTTCTTCAATTGATGGACATTTGGGGATTTCTCCCCCACTTTTTGGCCATTATGAACGATGCTGCTATAAACATTTATATGTATACAACTTTTTGTGTGAATATGTTTGTATTACTCTTGGGTATACATCTAGGAGTGGAATTGTTAGATCATATAGTAACTCTGAGTTTAAACTTTTGAGAAACTGTCAGACTACTTTTCAAATCAGCTTCAAAATGTTAAAGTCCCTTTGGTAGTTTATGAGAATCCTGATTTCTCCACATCATCATCAACACGTTATTATTTGTAATTTTTATTATACCCATCTTAATGGGTGTTAAGTGGTAGCTCATTATAATTTTAATTTGCATTTTTCTGATAACTAATAATGTTGAGCATCCTTGCATGTGCTTATTGACATTCTGTATATCTTTTTTGGAGAAATGTCTATTTGCACCTTTACCCATTGTTTAATTGGGTTGTCATTTTATTGTTGAGTTGTAAGAGTTCTCTATATGATCTAGGTAAAAGTCACTTATCAGATATATGATTTGCAAATATTTTCTCCCATTTTGTGGGTTGTCTTTTTACCTTCTTGATGGTGTCCTTTAAGTGAGACAGCTTTTAATCATGATTAAGTCCAAGTTATTTATTTTGTTGTTGTTGCTTGTGCTTTTGGTGTCACACCTAAGAATCCATTGCTTAGCAAAGTTACAAAGATTATTTTATTCTAAGAGTTTTATAGTTTTAATTCTTATCTTTAGATCTGTGATCTATTTTGAGTTAATTTTTGTGTCAGATGTGAGGGAAAGGGCCAACTTAATTCTTTTGCAGGCAGACATCAAGCTTCCCAGCATCATTTGTTGAAAAGATTATTCTTCCTACCATTTAATTCTTCTGATGCCTTTGTAGAAAATCGGTTGACTATAAATGTGGTGGGCTATTGCCAGACTCCCGTTTCAACTCCACTCATCTATATGTTTATCCTTATGCCAGTACTGGACTGTCTTGATTACTGGCATTATAGCAAGTTGTAAAACTGATGTGAATCCGCTAACATTTTTCTCATTTTTTTCTAGATTGTTTTAGCTGTTCTGGGTCCAGTGAATTTTCATATAAACATTAGGATCACCTTGTCAATATTTGCAAAAAAAAAAAGCTACTTTGGATCTTGAAAAGAATTGCATTGAATCTGTGAATCATTTTGGGGAGTAATGACATCTTAACAATATTAAGTAATTCAATCCATGAACATGGGATGACTTTCTATTTATTTAGGTTATCTGTAATTTCTTTCAACAGTGTTTTATAGCTTTCAGAGCATAAATTTTGTCTTTCTTTCATAAAGTTATTTCTTAATATTTTACTCTTTTGATGTTATTGTAAATGGATTTAATCTGTTAATGTCATTTTCAGTTTGTTCACTGCTACAGTGTGCAAATACAGTTGATTTTTGTATATTGATCTGTGTCTTGCAAACTTGCTGAACTCATTTATTAGTTTTAATAATTTCTTTAGAGTTTTCTATGTACAGGATCATGTCATCTGCTAATACAAGTAGTTTTACTTTTCCTTTTTAATTTGGATGTCTTTTATTTCTTTTTCTTGCCTAATATCCCCGACTAGAACCTCAAGTATAAGGTTGAGATAGAATAAGTAGATATTCTTGTCTTGTTTTTGATCTTGGGGGGAAAGCTTTCCATCTTTTACCTTTAGATATATTGTTAGCAGCTGGACGCAGTGGCTCACGCCTGTAATCCCAGCACTTTGGGAGGCTGAGGCAGGCAGATCACTTCAAGTCAGGAGTTTGAGACCAGCCTGGCCAACACGATGTAACCCCATCTCTACTAAAAATAGAAAAAATAGCCAGGCATGGTGGTGCGTGCCTATAATCCCAGCTACCTGGGTGGCTGACACAGGAGAATTGCTTGAACCCAGCGGGCAGAGGTTGCAGTGAGCCGAGATCATGCCATTGCACTCCAGCCTGGGCAACAGAGTAGGAGTCTCTGCCTCAAAAAAAATTAAATAAATAAATACATAAATAAACTGTTAGCTGTGGAGTTTTTGTACATGCCCTTAGTCAGGTAGAGGAAATTTCCTTCTATTCTTATTGCTTTTCTTATGAAAGGATTTGGAATTTTGTCAAATACTTTTTCTATATCTGTCAAAATGCTTATATGTTTTTTGTTCTTGATTCTACTGATATATTAATTGATTTTTAGATGTCAATCCAAACTTGCATTCCTGGGATAAATCTCACATTGTTATGGAATATAACCCCTTTTACATATTACGGAATTCAGTTTGTTAGTATTTGGTTGAATATTTTGTGTCTATATTCGTAAGAAGTATTGGTCTGTAGTTTTCTTGTGATGTCTTTGTCAGATTTTGGTATCAGAGTAATGCTGCCCTCATAGACTGATCTGGGAAATGTTCTTTTCTATATTTTGGGAGAATTTGGTGAATAATTGATATTAATTTTTTAAGTTTTGATAAAATTCACCAGTGAATTCATCTGGTTCTGGCTTTTTTTTTTTTTTGTGGGAACTTTGTTACTCCTGAATTCAATCTCTTCGTGTTTTATGGATCTAATCAGCTCTCCTATTTCTTCTTGAGTAGTTTTGGTACTTTGTATATTTCTAGGAATTAGTCCATTTCATCTGGGTTATCTAAGTTGTTGACATAACATTGTTCATAATATATGTTTGTAATCATTTTTATTCTGTGAAGTTAGTGGTAATAACCTCTCCTCCAATCTTTAATCTACCAATCAGTGTCTTCTCTCTGTCCCTCTTTTTTTCTTGATCAGACTTGCCAAAGGGGGCTTGTCAACTTTGTGGCTCTTTACTAAGAAGCTTGGGCATGCCCACAGTTAAACTGGGATGACAGTGTTTTTAGTAGGGCTCTCTTTCACTATCTCTTTTTCTGAACTTTCTGTTAAGCTGTCTGCTTCTGTTGGTATCACACCCAGCTGTTAGGCTCCACTAATTGCTGATTTATTGCTCTATTATTTTTTGGCAATTTCCTGGAGCATAAAGTGCCCCATAGTCTGATGCAAATAAATTTAGGCCCCCTTTGCAAGGGTAGGCTTTAAATCCAGTCTTTGAGGTTTGTTCTGATCCAAGTAAGGCTCTTCTTAGTTTTTTCCCTGGTTCTCTTCAATAAACTAGTTGGTCTATAGTTTAGTTTGTTGTTCTCATGTTGCAACCAGCCTCCTTACCACTAAAAATCTCCAAGTTTTTGAGATCACCCTTAGGCTTGAACTTTGTTTCCCACCCTTTCTTCCAAATAAAGTCAGTTCCTATGAGGAAGACTTCAGAACCCTGTTCTTATACCTATCCCCCTTGGCAGAACATCTGTACCTATTCTATGGAGCTAGGGTTGGGAAGAGCAGCTCATTTCTCTTGAAGAGACACTCCTGCTTTATGAGCAGGACACTGAGTGAGGGAAGTAGCCTCTGGTCTTCCGGACTAGCCTCTCCTGGCAGCTGGCCTAAAACCTCTACCTATGAGAGATCTGCGGTGAGGGTCATCTGAGCTATAGTATTCTCAGCTTGCTGTAACTGAGTAGAGCTTCTGTCCTGTGATTGGCGGCTGAGTAGAGAAACGGAATCCCCCAATCTCTCATTCACATTTACCTGGAATTTAGCTTTTGTAACACAGAGCACAGGAGAATCAGAAATGCTAAAACCTGCCCCTCCAGGGAAGATTCTATACCACTTGACTTGGAGCTTAGAGAGGAGGGTACCCTATCTTCTTGGCCACACCCGTTTGGAATGGAGTTTCTGCCACATTGAACTGTGGGGCAGGGGAGGGAGGATAGAGAGAGAGTGGTTCATGACTCAAATGCTACAGATGTTCATTGTTCTTAATAAGATTTAGTCGATTTTAAAAAATATTTCATCATCTGCTATATGCCATTATAACAATTTCAGAGACTTTAGCTTCTTAAAAAATAATTTTTATCAATCATGGTTGTTCCACTGGGCAGAGAGCCACAGAGCTCCTCACATTGTCATTTTGGAAGCAGATTCTAAGTTTGATTTCAAATACCTTTAGTCACAGCAGTTACTATCCAGTTGACCACCTGTCCTACTACACCCTATTATCTTATGACAAGATGCCTCTCATATTCTTTTGTAAAATCTTTTCCAAAATAGCCGTGAATTTCCCAACTCTATACTCAGCCCCTGCTTTATTTCTTTAATAGCATACATCCCTTTTTATATTGTATATTTATAGCTTTGTTCAATTTCTGTCTTCCCTCTCTAGTATATGAGCTACATGAGAGCAGAAATTTTGCCTCTATTGTTCACCAGTTCACCAGTGTATAACCAGAACCCAGAACATACCTGACATTTGTTAAATTTTCAGTATATATTGAATGTACTTTGACTACTATCTCTCTATCTGTGGCTGACATGATGAGTTGTTTTCCAACAGCATTCACTTCTTCTTTAGGAGGCACTAATGACATCCAGAAAAAAAAAAAAAAGCCTTTCCCAGGCACCCTTGCAGCTATATGTAGCCATGTAACCAAATTTTGACCAATGAGTTAAAATGGAAGTATTATATGGAACATCTAGTGAGCCTCTGCTTTAGTTTCCTGTGGCTGCTATAACAAACCACCACAAACTTGGTGGTTTAAAACAACAGAGATTTATTATTTTACAGTTCTAGAGTTCAGAAGTCCAAAATTAGTTTCGCTGGGCTGAAATCAAAGTGTCAGCAGGGCATGCTCCCTTTGGAGACTGTAGAGAGGAATTCATCTCCTTGCATTTTCCAGTTTCTAGAGCTGCATTAATTGTCTCCTTTCTCCAATTTCAAAGCCAACAGTGAAGTATCTTACTTTGGTCATCATGTTGCCTACTGTCTCTGCTACAATCAATTCTCCCTCTCCCTCCCTCTTACAATGACACTTGTAGTTGCATTACGCTTGTTTGTGTAATTGAAGATAAACTCTCAATTTGAAGATCCTTAATTTAATCACATCTGCAAAGTCCCTTTTGCCATATAAGGTAACATTCACAGGTTGAAAAACTTAGGACATGGATGTCTTGAGGGACAATTATCCAGCCTCCTGCAGACTCCTGCTGGTCAAACTCAGCATGTAATGGCTGGAACTCCAGCAGCTACTTGGACCACGAGGATGATGGCCACAGCCTAGGGATGGCTTGGTGTAAAACTAGGAGGAATATGGAACCCTAATGAGTTTTGGACCCCACCATAACCACTCTAAATTGGCACTGTAATTTCGTTTAGCCAGTAAAATGTGGGAGAGGCTAGGTGGTTCTCTTTCCAAACCTAGTCCTCCAGAGGCCTTGTAACTTCTGCTTTCTCTTAGAACCCTAAACCCTATCTGGGAAAATCTAGAATAGTCTATTGAAAGATGAATGACATGTGATCCAGTCACTGCATTGCCCTAAGACAAGAGCTGGACAATCACCAGGTATGTGACTGAGTCCATCCTATACCAGCCAGCCCCAGCCAATCTGCCAGCTCATCACAGACATGTGACCAAGGCCAGCCAAGATCAGCCAAACCTGGCTCAGAGCAACAGAATTGCCCAGCCAACCCACAGACCCTTAAAGAATAATAAATTATCATTATTCTACACCTTTGTAGTTTGTTACACTGCAATAGCTCATTGATAAAGCTGCCAAAAAGAATAGCATCAAAATGTGTTATATATATAAAATATAAATCATCTGGAGATTATATGCAATTTTGAATGACTTTTTACTTTTTACTTCATCTAAATATGATATGCATAAACTATTGATATGCAAGATAATTTTTAAATAACATGAATAAACTTTTAAAATTTTGAATAGATATGTACTTAAATTAATGTATATTAGAAAACACTTGTTTTCTTTTCTTTTTGTTAACTTTTATTTTAGGTTCAGGGGTACATGTGTAGGTTTGTTAAATAGGTAAACTTCTGTCACAGGGTTTTGTTTTACAGATTATTTTTTCACCTGGGTACTAAGCCTAGTACTTAATAGTTATTTTTTTCTGATCCTCTCCTTCCTCCCACTCTCTACCCTCAAGTTGGCCCCAACGTCTCTTTTTCCTCTCTTTGTGTCCATGTGTTCTAATAATTTAGCTCCCACTTATAAGTGAGAACATTTGGTATTTGGTTTTGTGTTCCTGCATTAGTTTGCTAATAATAATGACCTCCAGCTCCATTTATGTTCCTGCAAAGGACATGATCTTGTTCTTTTTTCATGGCTGCATAGCAATCCATGGTGTACATGTACCACATTTTCTTTATCCAGTCTACCGTTGATGGGCATTTAGGTTGATTCCATGCCTTTGCTATTGAAAAACACTTGTTTTCTATGAACAATAATCACATGAAGTTTTTGCCCTAAATAAACTTTTTAAGGCAAATAAGTATCCCATTTAGAAAATATTATACAGGTGGTAAGCAGAAATAGTAAAATCTATGAAATTGTGAAATGAATACCTGAGTTCTGGGAAACACTGTAAGAAGGCAGGTGACCTAAAGTTGGCTGGGACACTTAAAGCTTTACCAAGACACCTTATCTAAGCATTTGGCAATTCTTGGAGTATACTGGCCTGAAGGAATTTTTGTTCTAAGTCTGGGGCAACAAAACTAGTGCGAGGCAGGTTGATGGGATGAAAAAAAAACAGATAAATTCAATTTTGCAGGCCTAGCTTATATCTGTATATATGCAGACATACATTACTTAGTGTTTACACAGAGTCTTATCTGCGGATCTCAGTACCCTTCACAGGCTTTAATTAAACACCACAATACCCCTGATGAAACAGCTATTATTTTAGATGGGTAAATTGAGACACTCTTAATCAAGGCTCCTGAAACCGATGAGGCAATCTGCCTAAGGACAAACAGGAAATGATTATCTAAGCTGTGAACAGAAGCTGCTAGTCTTTCTCTTTGGTTCAGACTTTAACCACCTAACCACAGAGCCTGAGGGAGGAGAAAATTGCCTGCTTTTAACTGTTTCTCATGGTAGTGTGAGATTGTCTCTCTCCCTGGACCTTACTCTTATTAAAGAAGGAAAGAAGTTGCTTGCTTGCCCTTTTCTTTTCTTTTTCGATCACAGATAAATAAGCTCCTTGTTCCTTTCCAGGGAGAGTATATCGCAAACAAAGACCTTTTTCACAAGTGATTTGGAATGATCTACCTGTTGCATTGAGGCAGACATCAAGAGTTTCTGCTTTTAGGGAGCATTTTAATCCCTTATCTTAAAAAGCTTTGTCAGCATCAACTGGCTTGAAGCTGTGTGTTTTCCCTGCCAGGGGGAACGATTCTCCGCCAAACATAATCTTAGGCTCATTTAGACTTCCTGGAAACTTGGGTTCAAATTCTGCCAGGTTTCGTCTTGGACCTTCATCTCTTCACATTAGATAAATGGAGCAGAAGATAGTTTACATGTCAGATTTCTCGGCCAAGATTTTGGAAGCCAATGATCTAATTTAAAAGTCTTGGTTCTTTGAGAAAAGTTGTTGAGTTTACTTTGGATCATGAGATCAAGGCTAAATACTGCTAGTTAAGCACCTCTTTAAAAGGGCTAATAATATTTTCTTTTGGAAGTTTTTGCCAGATGTTTAAAAAATGGCAGCTGTACATGAATGTTGTCTAGATTATCAGATAAGTTTTTTTGTATTGTTCACCTTACACTGAAAGACACATATACACTTGAATTATTCTTAATATACATTATTTACTTGTATCTTTTGTTAGACGGTCATAGCAACCTAGAACCATTGATTCATGGAGTTTCTAGCAAAAGGTCATTAGGAACTAATGGAAGTGTTAGGAGGAAGATGAGCTGGGTTTTGATGATGACTATTCACATGACTTTCATTGACTTTGAAGAGGTCTCTGGATGAAGCTGGATGAAGACTGACAATCACTGCCCATCTTATATAGCAGACTGTATGTGAAAGCATTCCATAAACTATGGAGAGTTATGAAGCTATAAAGGGTTATTTATTTATGCAATGATTCTTAGTAAATTCATTACTTACATTTAATATCTGCTGTCAATGTTATACTGAAAAAAATGTATACTCCTAAATAATTCAAACTCTTCCTATTGTGTTTTATTCAGCACACTACTTGGTTGTGAGTAACAGAAACTTTATCTTAAACTGTCTTAAAAAGAAAAAGAGAATTGGTTGGCTTGTGATGGGGCCAGATTCAGTGGTAAAGAAGGTATCATTGGCATAATGCAATTATTACTGTCACTTTCCTTAATGCCATCTAAAATTATCTTTCTAGATTTCTCAAAGAACTTTAAACTGAACTACCATTTGACCCAGCAAAACCATTACTAGGTATATATTCAAAATAAAATAAATCAGTCTACCAAGAAGACACGTACACATATGTTCATCGCATCACTATTCACAATAGCAAACACAGGGAATCAACCTAGGTACCCATTAACAGTTGACTGGATAAAGAAAATGTGCTACATATACACCCTGGAGTAGTACACAGCCATAAAAAAGAAGGAAATCATGTCCTTTGCAGCAACATGGATGTAGCTGGAGATAATTATCTTAAGTGAATTAATGCAGGAACAAAAAACCAAATACTAGATGTTCTTATTTATAAGTGGGAGCTAATCACTGGGTACTCATGGACATAAAGATGGCAACAGTAGACACTGCAGACTACTAGAGGTGGGAAAGGGCTGAAAAACTAACAACTGGGCATAGTACTATGAGTATACTACTATGCTCATTACCTGGATGATGGGATCATTCATATCTCAAACCTCAGCATCATGCAATAGACCCACGTGACAAACCTGCACACGTACCCGCAAATCTAAAATAAGCTGAAATTATTAAAAAAATAAAAATTTAAAATAAATAAAACTCTCCTCCTAGGAATACTCATTTACATGCAGATAAAGCATTTATTATTAGTTTTATCTATTATGAAAGTGGGCTTGAATGGCATTTGAGCTCTGAGAACAGACAGACTGCCTCCTCACATGGGTCCCTGACCCCCGAGTAGCCTAAGTGGGAGACACAGTAGGGGCCGACTGACACCTCATACAGCCAGGTGCCCCTCTGAGATGAAGCTTCCAGAGAAATGATCAGGCAGCAACATTTGCTATTCTGCAATATTTGCTGTTCTGCAGCCTCTGCTGGTGATACCCAGGCAAACAGGGTCTGGAGTGGACCTCCAACAAACTCCAACAGACCGGCAGCTGAGGGACCTGACCGTTAGAAGGAAACAGAAAGGAAACTAACAAACAGAAAGGAATAGCATCAACAACAACAAAAAGGACATCCACACCAAAACCCCATCCGTAGGTCACCATTATCAAAGACCAAAGGTAGAAAAAACCACAAAGATGGGGAGAAATCAGAGCAGAAAAGCTGAAAATTCTAAAAACCAGAGTGCCTCTTCTCCACCAAAGGATTGCAGCTCCTCGCCAGCAGCAGAACAAAGCTGGATGGAGAATGACATTGACGAGTTGACAGAAGGAGGCTTCAGAAGACTGGTAATAACAAAATTCTCCGAGCTAAAGGAGGATGTTCAAACCCATCGCAAGGAAGCTAAAAACCTTGAAAAAAGATTAGATGAACGGCTAACTAGAATAAACAGCATAGAGAAGACCTTAAATAATCTGATGGAGCTGAAAACCATGGCACAGGAACTACGTGACACAGGCACAAGCTTCAGAAGCCGATTCAATCAAGTGGAAGAAAGGGTATCAGTGACTGAAGATCAAATTAATGAAACGAAGTGAGAAGAGAAGTTTAGAGAAAGCAAAAAGAAGCAAACAAAGCCTCCAAGAAATATGGGACTATGTGAAAAGACCAAATCTACGTCTGACTGGTGTACCTGAAAGTGATGGGGAGAATGGAACCAAGCTGGAAAACACTCTTCAGGATATTATACAGAAGAACTTCCCCAACCAAGCAAGGCAGGCCAACTTTCAAATTCAGGAAATACAGAGAACGCCACAAAGATACTCCTCAAGAAGAGCAGCCCCAAGACACATAATTATCAGATTCACCAAGGTTGAAATGAAGGAAAGAACATTAAGGGCAGCCAGAGAGAAGGGTCAGGATGCCCACAAAGGGAAGCCCATCAGGCTAACAGCAGATCTCTCAGCAGAAACTCTACAAGCAAGAAGAGAGTCAGGGCCGATATTGAACATTCTTAAAGAAAAGAATTTTCAACCCAGAATTTCATATCCAGCCAAACTAAGCTTCATAAGTGAAGGAGAAATAAAATCCTTTACAGAAAAGCAAATGCTGATAGATTCTGTCACCATCAGGCCTGCCTTACAAGAGCTCCTGAAGGAAGCACTAAACATAGAAATGAACAACTGGTACCAGCCACTGAAAAAACATGCCAAATTGTAAAGACCATCAATGCTAGGAAGAAACTGCATCAACTAACAAGCAAAATAACCAGCTAACATCATCATGACAGGATCAAATTCACACATAACAATATTAACCTTAAAAGTAAATGGGCTAAATGACCCGATTAAAAGACACAGAATGGCAAACTGGATAAAGAGTCAAGACCCATCAGCGTGCTGTATTCAGGAGACCCATCTCGTGTGCAGAGACACACATAGGCTCAAAATAAAGGGATGGAGGAAGATCTACCAAGCAAATGGAAAATAAAAACAAAGCAGGGGTT
The DNA here is from genome assembly GCF_006542625.1 of Nomascus leucogenys. NCBI lineage: Eukaryota > Metazoa > Chordata > Mammalia > Primates > Hylobatidae > Nomascus > Nomascus leucogenys. The sequence continues at coordinate 75,463,508 of NC_044401.1, read as the reverse complement.
GCAATCCTAGTCTGGGATAAAACAGACTTTAAACCAACAAAGATCAAAAGAGACAAAGAAGGCCATTGGGTAAAGGGATCAATTCAACAAAAAGAGCTAACTATCCTAAATATATTGTTTATTTAGGATAAATAACTGCATCCAATACAGGAGCACCCAGATTCATAAAGCAAGTCCTTAGAGACCTACAAAAAGACCAAGACTCCCACACAATAATAATGGGAGACTCTAACACCCCACTGTCAACATTAGACACACGAACAAGACAGAAAGTTAACAAGGATATCCAGGACTTGAACTCAGCTCAGCACCAAGCAGACCTAATAGACATCTTCAGAACTTTCCACACCAAATCAACAGAATATACATTCTTCTCAGCACCACATCACACTTATTCCAAAACTGACCACATAGTTGGAAGTGAAGCTCTCCTCAGCAAATGTAAAAGAAGACAAATCATAACAAACTGTCTCTCAGATCACAGTGCAATCAAATTAGAACTCAGGATTAAGAAACTCACTCAAAACTGCTCAACTACATGGAAACTGAACAACCTGCTCCTGAGTGACTACTGGGTACATAATGAAATGAAGGCAGAAATAAAGATGTTCTTTGAAACCAATGAGAACAAACACACAACATACCAGAATCTCTGAGACACATTTAAAGCACTGTATAGGGGGAACTTTATAGCACTAAACGCCCACAAGAGAAAGCAGGAAAGATCTAAAACCAACACCCTAACATCACAATTAAAAGAACTAGAGAAGCAAGAGCAAACACATGAAAAAGCTGGCAGAAGGCAAGAAATAACTAAGATCAGAGTAGAACGGAAGGAAATAGAGACACAAAAAACCCTTCAAAAAATCAATGAATCCAGGAGCTGGTTTTTTGAAAAGATCAACAAAATTGATAGACCACTAGCAAGACTAATAAAGAAGAAAAGAGAGAAGAATCAAATAGGCACAATAAAAAATGATAAAGGGAATATCACCACCGATCCCACAGAAATACAAACTACATCAAAGAATACTATGAACACCTCTACGCAAATAAACTAGAAAATCTAGAAGAAATGGATAAATTCCTGGACACATACACCCTCCCAAGATTAAACCAGAAACAAGTTGAATCTCTGAATAGAACAATAACAGGCTCTGAAATTGAGGCAGTAATTAATAGCCTACCAACCAAAAAAAGTCCAGAACCAGACAGATTCACAGCCAAATGCTACCAGAGGTACAAGGAGGAGCTGGTACCATTCCTTCTGAAACTATTCCCATCAATAGAAAAAGAGAGAATCCTCCCTAACCCATTTGTATTAGGCCAGCATTATCCTTATACCAAAGCCTGGCAGAGATACAACAAAAAAAGAGAATTTTAGACCAATATCCCTGATAAACATCAATGCAAAAATCCTCCATAAAATTCTGGCAAACTGAATCCAGCAGCACATCAAAAAGCTTATCTACCATGATCAAGATGGCTTCATCCCTGGGATGCAAGGCTGGTTGAACACATGCAAATCAATAAACATAATCCATCACATAAACAGAACCAAAGACAAAAACCACATGATTATCTAAATAGATGCAGAAAAGGCTGCCTTTGACAATATTCAACAGCCCTTCATGCTAAAAGCTCTCAATAAACTAGGTATCGATGAGACGTATCTCAAAATAATAAAAGCTATTTATGACAAACCCACAGCCAATATCATACTGTATGGGCAAAAACTGGAAGCATTCCCTTTGAAAACTGGCACAAGACAGGGATGCCCTCTCTCACCACTCCTATTCAACATAGTGTTGGAAGTTCTGGCCAGGACAAGAGAAAGAAATAAAGGGTATTCAATTAGGAAAAGAGGAAGTCCAATTGTCCCTGTTTGCAGATGACATGATTGTATATTTAGAAAACCTCATCATCTCAGCCCAAAATCTCCTTAAGCTGATAAGAAACTTCAGCAAAGTCTCAGGATACAAAATCAATGTGCAAAAATCACAAGCATTCCTATACACCAATAACAGACAAACAGAGAGCCGAATCATGAGTGAAGTCCCATTCACAACTGCTTCAAAGAGAATAAAATGCCTAGGAATCCAACTTACAAAGGATGTGAAGGACCTCTTCAAAGAGAACTACAAACCACTGCTCAACGAAATAAAAGAGGACACAAACAAATGGAAGAACAGTCTATGCTCATGGATAGGAAGAATCAATATCGTGAAGATGGTCATACTGCCCAAGGTAATTTATAGATTCAATGCCATCCCCATCAAGCTACCAATGACTTTCTTCACAGAATTGGAAAAAACTACTTTAAAGTTCATATGGAACCCAAAAAGAGCCTGCATTGCCAAGACAATCCAAAGCAAAAAGTGCAAAGCTCGAGACATCACACTACCTGACTTCAGACTATACTGCAGTAACCAAAACAGCATGGTGCTGGTACCAAAATGGAGACATAGACCAATGAAACAGAACAGAGCCCTCAGAAATAATGCCACGTATCTACAACCATTGATCTTTGACAAACCTGACAAAAACAAGAAATGGGGAAAGGATTCCCTATTTAATAAATGGTGCAGGGAAAACTGGCTAGCCCTATGTAGAAAGCTGAAATTGATTCCCTTCCTTACACCTTATACAAAAATTAATTCAAAATGGATTAAAGACTTAAATGTTAGACCTAAAACCATAAAAACCCTAGAAGAAAACCTAGGCAATACCATTCAGGACATAGGCATGGGCAAGGACTTCATGACTAAAACACCAAAAGCAATGGCAATGAAAGTGAAAATAGAAAAGTGGGATCTAATTAAACTAAAGAGCTTCTGCACAGCAAAAGAAACTACCATCAGAGTGAACAGGCAACCTGCAGAATGGGATAAAATTTTCACAATCTACCCATCTGACAAAGGGCTAATATCCAGAATCTACAAAGAACTTAAACAAATTTACAAGAAAAAAATCAAACAACCCCCTCAAAAAGTGGGCGATGGATATGAACAGACACTTCTCAAAAGAAGACATTTATGCAGCCACATGAAAAAATGCTCATTATCACTGGCCATGAGAGAAATGCAAATCAAAACCACAATGAGATACCATCTCACACCAGTTAGAATGGTGATCATTAAAAAGTCAGGAAACAACAGGTGCTGGAGAGGATGTGGAGAAATAGGAACACTTGTACACTGTTGGTGGGACTGTAAACTAGCTCAACCATTGTGGAAGACAGTGTGGTGATTCCTCAAGGATCTAGAACTAGAAATACCATTTGACCCAGCCATCCCATTACTGGGTATATACCCAAAGGATTATAAATCATGCTGCTATAAAGACACATGCACAAGTATGTTTATTGCAGCACTATTCACTATATCAAAGACTTGGAAGCAACCCAAATGTCCATCAATGATAGACTGGTTTAAGAAAATGTGGCACATATGCACCATGGAATACTATGCAGCCATAAAAAAGGATGAGTTCATGTCCTTTGCAGAGACATGGATGAAGCTGGAAACCATCATTCTGAGCAAACTATCACAAGGACAGAAAACCATACACTGCATGTTCTCACTCACAGGTGGGTATTGAAAAATGAGAACACTTGGAGACAGGGTGGGGAACATCACACACCATGGCCTGTTGGGTGGGGTTGGGGGGAGGGATAGCATTTGGAGAAATACCTAATGTAAATGACTAGTTAATGGGTGCAGCAAACCAACATGGCACATGCATACGTATGTAACAAACCTGCACATTGTGCACATGTACCCTAGAATTTAAAGTATAATAAAAATAAAAATAAAAAAAAGAAAGTGGGCTTGATAAGATTTTAACTTGGTAGAATTTTAACTACTGGCTATACAATTCTTGACTTAGGAAATTAAAGCCTTAAGTCTTCTGAAAAGCCCTTTAATTCAGTTATTTCATTAATTTTGATAGTTTTGCACCATCATCTGCTGAGAGACTGTAAGAACTTCGAGAGTGAGGACTGCCTTATACATCTTTTTTTTTTTTTTTACTTTAGCATGTCTTGCACAAAGTATTCATTCATTCAAGAAATATTAATCAGCTGTATGCCTAGCCCTGGGAATACAGTGGTAAATGAGACAGCTACAGCTTATGGCTTCATGGGTGATATATTTAGTAGAAAAAAGGACAATATTAAATACAGAAAAATAACTTAGGCTACAAGAATTCCAGAGAGATGTGTGGGCATCTACTTTAGTCTGGGAGTCAGCAGTACTCTCCTGTGGAGAAAAGGTTAGTGGAAATTTGAAGCAATTGGTCTGGGGAAATGGTCGCAGAAGACTCACTTTAGGCAGAAAGAATGTGTGTGCTTAGGAACACATGAGCAAGAGCCTGGAGACTGGGAAAAACTGAAAGCACCTCATAATGTACAATGTAGGAAAGAGAATAGCCAAAAATATTCTACAAGGTTCCTCTAAACTAACAAGTATTTTACCCTATCAGTCATGAAACACTTCTCGGATGCAGCTCATGGCATAAGCAGCCCTGTCTGTTTTCTCCAAGTCCAGGACAGCTTAGGTCTAACCCAGATGTGCTGGCCACGTACATCTCAGACCCCCTACTTCATAGAGGACAGATGTCATTGATCACCGGCCATAACTCTAAGCCACCTACTGCATATTTACACTGAGGCCATTCTTCCCAGTGGCTCTTAGCCAGTGATTGGGCACAGAACAGACACTCAGACAGACTCATTCCTGGGATATGAGAGCTCGTCTAACGGGCAGCTTTAGCTGGAAGATCCCTCTTCAGCCTTGCAGAAGAGCACTGTTCCTTCCGCCTCCTCCAGTTCCTCCCCATTTTTCTTCACAGGCATTTCCCCCAATAAAATGCTCGCACATCTAATCCTGTCATAGCGTCTCCTTCTCAGAGGACCCAAACTAACAATTCCAGACAACCACGTATCTTATCCTGTAGGGGGAGATGGCACAGTTACAGATTTTTTTTCTGTTAGTTAGGCACAGACATAGAATCCCAAAGAGTATTTAATGAAGTTTTTTCTTAAACTAGAAGAAATAATAATGGGCTGAGTTGTAGAGGATTTTGTAATCAAAGAAATAGCAAGAGAGAAAGAGAGAGAAAAGAAGAAATAGGTGAAAGTGAAAGGGGGGAAATGAGAGGGACGCTGGGGTTGGGGAGGCAAACTTCAAAGAATGTTGCTGGAAGAGGGGGAAGGAAAAATATAATGCCCTCACTAATTCTGTTGGAATAACAATCTCTTATTCTTGGAAGACCCAGTCTTCTCTTTAAGAACCAAGTTCCATCACTAATGGAAGGGTACTCATATAATCACAAGTCTAAAACAGAGAGAGAAACTTTTAGTAAAATTACTTATAGAAGATAGGCTATATATATCATACAGATTTGTAAATTCCAACAGTCTAACTTCGGGAGTTCAAAATATCTGATTTTTTTTTTTTTTTTGCAGATATTTCTTTGGAGGCCAAGTCACATGGGAATCTCTTTGTCCACCTTCCCTCTCAGGGCCCAAATATCCCTCTCCAAAGATTTAGAAGCAAAATGGGAGGAAGTTGACAATGATGACAATCTATGCCTGACTTCAGCCCCGAGGAAGGTTTGACCTAGAGAGGTGTGAAGATGTCAAACCTACACTGTCCAATATGGTAGCCAGTAACACGTGTGGCTCTTTACATTGACATTTAAATGGACTACAATTAAATAAAATTTAAAAATCCATTTTACAGGCATACCAGCTACATTTCAAGTATGTCATAGCTGCATGTAGCTAATGGCTACTATACTGGAAAGCACACACAGAAAATGTGTCACCATCACATAAAATTCTGTTGAACAAATCTGGGTTGAATAACAACACACTTAGGACTGTGTTCAATCCTAAGTTGAACACAATCCTTAGGATCTTGTTGAATGGGCAGAGCTGCAGCGGGAAAGGAGAAGAGTGAGGCTCTAGGAAAATCCTGCCCTCTAAAAACTGAAGGGCTCGTTCTATGGTTGGCCTCTATGACACGACCAAAGATCATGGACAGGTTAAATCGATTAGGAAAGCACTTCTCACATATCTAACCTGCCCTGCATGGGTTCAATTTATGTAGTACACTGGACAATGTAGCTTGAATCCTAAATTCAAATGTATTAAATATTCTTAGTATTCCACCTGTATACTAACAAAGAAAAAAATGTTAACTGACTGTGCCACGCTCTCCTTCCAGAGCGGTGTTTCTTGATTTCAGCACTACTGACATTTTGGGCCAGATAAGTCTTTGCTGTGGGGGCTTGCCCCGTGCACTGCAGGATGTTTAGCAGCACCCCTGGCCTCCACCCACTAGATGCTGGGAGCACTCTCCACCTCCATCCCCATTGTAACAACTAAAAATGTTGCCAGACGTTACCCAGTGTATACTGGAGGGGAAAATCACTCCAGGGTGAGGGCCACTGATCTAGAATATGATACATGGCATCTGCGATATGAGAAAATGACCTTGGGCCTGGTCATAAAAGAATGTGCCACCTCCTGACCTGAAACACAACCAAGCAGTGGCCTGTGACTGACTTGGCAAAATAACACTTTGTTCAGAGGAAGCTCACAAAACAGTTTTGGCCGGGAGGAAGAGCTAACCTCATAAGAGGTACTTGAGAGAAGCCACCCCGCAAATGCATGATGTGTACCATTAGGATTGACTTAAATAGGGTGAAGAAATCATATAATTTGCTGTGCCTACAGATGTGTAAGTAATCCAAATGTGTGTTTCTTTTTTGGGTATCAAAGGATAATTCTAGAATAAAATTCATAGTCATTTTTTAAAACATCCACATTTTCAAAAGTCTAACGACATTTTTCACTCTCCTCTAAAAATAGAAGGCACTAAATAATACAACACTGTGTTCTAACCTGAAGATTTTCATACTCAATTCTAACTCAAAACTCTGTCTGTTGACATCCATGCTTCATAAATAATTCCCATGTGATAATTATGTATCTTGAGCAGAATTACCAATGCATTTGTCTTGAATGCTTAATAAATTTGATGGGAAATATCTCGGGAATTTTCAGTTCTGTCACTGCCAAGAGGAGGAAGTATTAACCATTCAGAATAAGACACTCACATTAGATTTTGTGCATGAAGAAAGTCACAACTGAGGCTGTAAGACTTAAATAGATGTTTCTCCAGAGAAACAATCGTCACTACTACACTCCCTTTCCTCCGTTAGAAGGCTGTCCATTCCCAAAGGGTAGGGACTGTATGTTCTTCCAGTACCTCTATTAGTGTCCTGTGCGTATTAGGCACTTAATACAATTTTTGTGCATGAACAGACAGACTCAGAACTAAGCCTCTGAATATACTGCTATCCAGCTTGGATGAGAATATAAGTCTCTTAATCCCCAACTTATCTTGTTTTCTAACACAAGCAATATATGGGGAATTATGCTTAAGAAGCTGTGCCACTTTGTATTTAAAAACCCAACTCTGTTTTTTAGACTGTTTGTTCCTTAAGCTGGTTATGTTCTAGGTGACCTTGCTAGTTCCCTAATTTTTCCAAGTTTCCCTGTTCTCACCAATAAATTGAGACTAATTAATAATGACACATTAATTTGAGGTCTAAATGAGAAAATCTACACAAGGCTTTTAGCACACTGCCCGACACATAGAAAGTGTTTTCTAAATGCTAGCTATTATTTTTATGGCATAATTCTCTCATAGATCCAAAAAGACATTTTTATTTTTAAAAAATGATAGTCGCATTTTTTTAATTATTACTTTTCTTCTCTTTGAATCAATCTTCTCAACACAGCTTGACAATTACAATGAATTTGGGGATCTGAGAAACAATCTTTTCTAAATATTTGTATGTTATTTGGAAACAATTACAGTGGCAAAACAGAACAAGAAGCTACTTTTTAGTATCAATCTAGCTGTACCCTTTTTAAAAAAAAAAAAAAAAAGCAGCCCATGACAAGTACATGGTGATTTTTAAGAAGAGGTGAGGTAAAATTGGTACAGCCTTATTAAGTACAGGAACTTAACAATCCCTTTTATTAAACAGATCTTGAATTTGTATTACATTGAATTTATAGATCAATTTGAGGAGGATTGATATGGGTATGATATTGAGTCTTGTTATTTAATAATGTGGTTTCTCACTTAGGATTGTCTTATATCTTTCAATAATTTTAGAATTCTTTTTTAAAAGTTCTTGCATATCATTTCTAGGGTTTGCTTCAAAGGGCTGTACAGATTTTTGAATGGAGTATTATTAATTGTTCTAATTTGTTAAAGCAAGAATGCTATTGCTTTTGTATATTGATCCTCTATCCAAAAAATTTACTGAACTCTCTAACTACTGCTAGTTTGCAGATTCTCCTGGATGTGCAAAGTTAAAAATCATATGCAAATAAATAATTTTGTATCTTCCATTTTTCTTTTGTTATATTTTATTTCTCTTGTCTTATTTAGTTGACTAGAATGCCCAGTTAATATTAAATGTGGACAATGTCCAAGGGCAATATTTGTTTATATTTTCCTTAAAAGGAATGCTTCTAATGTTTAACTATTAACTATGAGGTTAGCTATATATATTTTTTATTGACTAAGAAAGTTTATTTTTTCTTAATTCAAGATGGATTAAAGACTTAAATGTTAGACCTAAAACCATAAAAACCCTAGAAGAAAACCTAGGGAATACCATTCAGGCCATAGGCATGGGGAAGGACTTCATGTCTAAAACACCAAAAGCAATGGCAACAAAAGCCAAAACAGACAAATGGGATCTAATTAAACTAAACAGCTTCTGCATAGCAAAAGAAACTACCATCAGAGTGAACAGGCAACCTACACAATGGGAGAAAAATTTTGCAATCTACTCATCTGACAAAGGGCTAATATCCAGAATCTACAAAGAACTTAAACAAATTTAAAAGAAAAAAACAACCCCATCAAAAAGTGGGTGAAGGATATGCACAGACACTTCTCAAAAGAAGACATTTGTGCAGCCAAAAGACACATGAAAAAGGGCTCATCATCACTGGCCATCAGAGAAATGCAAATCAAAACCACAATGAGATACCATCTCACACCAGTTAGAATGGCCATCATTAAAAAGTCAGGAAACAACAGGTGCTGGAGAGGATGTGGAGGAACAGGAACACTTTTACACTGTTGGTGGGACTGTAAACTAGTTCAACCATTGTGGAAGACAGTGTAGTGATTCCTCAAGGATCTAGAACTAGAAATACCATTTGACCCAGCCATCCCATTACTGGGTATATACCCAAAGGAGTATAAATCATGCTGCTATAAAGACACATGCACATGTATGTTTATTGTGGCACTATTCACAATAGCAAAGACTTGGAACTAACCCAAATGTCCATCAGTGATAGACTGGATTAAGAAAATGTGGCACATATATACCATGGAATACTATGCAGCCATAAAAAAGGATGAGTTCATGTCCTTTGTAGTGACACGGATGAAGCTGGAAACCATCATCCTCAGCAAACTATCACAAGGACAAAAAACTAAACACCACATGTTCTCACTCAAAGGAATTGAACAATGAGAACACTTGGACACAGGAAGGGGAACATCACACACCGAGGCCTGTCATGGGGCGGGGGAGGGGAGAGGGATAGCATTAGGAGATAGACCTAATGTAAATGATGAGTTAATGGGTGCAGCACACCAACATGGCACATGTATACATATGTAACAAACCTGCACATTGTGCACATGTACCCTAGAACTTAAAGTATAATTAAAAAAAGAAAGTTTATTTTTTCTAACGCGAGTTCCATCACATCATTCAGTTCCTTATTAAAAATGTTAAAAATATTAATAAAGTACAGATATCTGAGGACTTGTACACAAACTTTTAAATGACAGTTTCAGTTTAATAGTAGAAAAAAGGATAAAATGATAGAAGAGAAAGTAGAAGAGATAGAGATGGCTACCTTAATTGGCAAAAGAATATTTTGTTTATGTTTCTTTTTTAAAGGTTAGCTTGGACCAGTGCTCCTCACTGAGTCATTCCAGGGTGGTGAGTAGAAGTTCTCCAGGGATTGGGAGCTAGGCCTCTGGTACTGTTTTGCTATTTTCGGTGCTGTGAGACCGTAGTGGTCCTAACATGGGGCAGTATACAATGGATTTCTGGCTTGGGTTGGCTGTTTTCTTGGCTTTGTTTCCACTTGCAGCATGGGATTATCCACTAGACATTGGTAAATAACTCTTCTTGTCAAAAGATACAAAAAACTATATTTAACAAGTGATCTCCCATGATTCTTTCCTTCCCATTTGGCCCTAACTGCCATATTGTTTCTCAAGTGTGGGCCATGCTCACACCTGCTTTCGCCACTCCTGTCTAGCAAGGCCCAGAGCGCTGCAGCCTGACCTATACGCTGCGACTTTAGTTCCCTACTCACATTCAACCTCACAGGGCTTCCTAGAAGTTCCTTTATTTATCACTTTATCATTTCCTAGCATGCTTTCATCATTGCCATTCCAGGCATTCTTTTCTTCTGGAGGCCCCAGCACCCCTGTACCCTCCAGCCTCAGAGGATTTAGTGCATGACACCATGAAGATGGTGGTAACCAGCCTTGTCCACAGTTCAACAGCTGTAGGAGGAGTGGTCCTTCTCGGGGCTTGCCTTAGGGGTAAAATCAGCCTCCACACGGACTCCTAGGTAGAATGAATTCCTCCAAAATCCTTCAAATACAGAATTATTTCAAGAAAGGCTAGACCTTCTGGGAGCACTTAACATAACAGGAAATCCTCCCATTATCATTTGCGAAGACACTGGCTTCTAGAATTGAGGGGCAAAGTGAGATTTCACTGAGCAGTTCCATGTGCCATTGAGTTGCCTCACTCTCGGTTCAGAGCATATCAGGTAGTATCCTAGGGGTTGCTCTTCTTTGAAAAAGAAATTTCTGATGCAATATTTGTTTATGATAAAAATTTTAACATAGAAAACTATAAAGAAGATATAATCAATAGCAGGTCATATTAATAGGTTTATTGAATGCTCACTATATGTCAGGTTCTCTGCTAAGCACTTTATAAGCATTATCCTTTTTTTTTTTTTTTTTTTTTTTTTTGTTGAGGCTGAGTCTCACTCAGTTACCCAGGCTGGAGTGCAGTGGCAGGATCTCAGCTCACTGCAACCTCCACCTCCCGGGTTCAGGCGATTCTCCTGCCTCAGCCTTCCAAGTAGCTGGGATTATAGGCGCCTGCCACCATGCCCAGCTAATTTTTGTATTTTGAGTACAGACGGGGTTTCACCATGTTGGCCAGGCTGGTCTCGAACTCCTGACCTCAGGTGATGCACCCACCTCAACCTCCCAAAGTGCTGGGATTACAGGCATGAGCCACTGTGCCCGGCCCTATAAGCATTATCTTATCTTCAAAACAAGCCAGATAAAAACAGCCACTAATATTGGTATAATTCCCTTCAGTCTTTTTTTAAAAATAGATTTTGTTAGGACATTTCAAATTTACAAAAAAAAAAAAATTGAAAAGCTTGTACAGACAGTTCTCTCATACCCTACAGCCAAGCTCCCCTCTTACTACCATGTTACACTAGTATGAAATATTTGTTACCATTAATGAATCAATGCTGATACATTATGATTAACTGATCCACAGTTCATTTAGACTTCCTCAGTTTTTGCCAATGTCCTTTTTCTGTTCCAAGATCCTCTTCAGGATCCCACATTAGATTTCTCATCGTGTCTCCTTAGGCTCTTCTCAGCTATGGGTTTTTCAGACTTTCCTTGTTGTTCATAACCTTGACAGTTTAGAGGAGTGCTGGTGAGGTTAATGAAGGATGCCCCTAGATTAGAATCTGCCAGGCTTTTCTCATAAGATGGGGGTAAGAATTTTTTAAAATTCTGATTAATTGAAGCTGAATTATAATAATTCTTTTTCTGCTAGTGAGACAAACATCCAGTCTTTCTCTTTGCTTTTGCTGTTGAAGTCCATTACCAGATTTCAAATGTTACATTATCTAGAGACCTGAGAAAAAAACCAACTTAATCACAATGTATTTGTTAAACCAGCCCAGAAGTTTCCTTCCTCCTACTACCCTTGTCCAGTTTTGTTATTGTCTTCAGTCATGTTTCCCAGGAAGCAAACTCTGGGGCAGACATGTAAGTACAGGAACTTTATTAAGGAAGCTAAGTTCAGTATCAATCCCTATCAGAGCAAGGGCAGACGGTAGAGTTAAACTGTGATGTAGGCGCAGTGGAAGCCTCAGTGATAGAACTAGGACGGTCTTTCAAAGTTGTCTCAAACTGATTCAAAGGGGCCAGGCCCTTGTGCCATTACATCTACCAATAATTGGAAGTTGGCTCTCCCCGGGGAAAGAATGTAATTTTGGACAAGGCAGGTCCTTCCAGCAAAAGGCAGTTCCTGGAAAGAGACTCAGCTCTGTATGGCCAGCAGACACCATTCCCAGCAGCTGGGGGAATGTATGCCCTGTTTGTAAAAGGTAGATCTAGGCAATTTGCCACAGCATCAACTACAGTAAGCAAAAATATTGTTTTCTCAAAACCAGAATTCGGGAAGTTTTTCTTTGGTAGAGTCAAACAATTTGTAGAAGCTAGAAGTTACCTATTCTTTTGATTGTGTGATAAAACTCAACTTAAAAATGGTCTGGGTCATGAGTTGCAGGGGACTGGGTGTAGTCAGAAGTGAGGATGGATAGACATTTGACTCCTAAATCAAGTTCTTTGACAGCTTCATAAATCCTTTTTCTTCACTCATGTCATATTGGTAACCTAAATTTTTTTCTAGAAAAAGAGTCAACTTTACATAAGTTTTCAGATTTGTTAGCATCAAATTATAATTACCCTTCTAATATTTTAAGTCACTATTTTATATTTAATTATACTCCCTGTTTTTTCTGTGCCTTCTTTGTTTCTAAGTCTTGCCAGATGTTTGTTCTCCTTCTCCACTTTATTCTTTTCACCTTTTCAAAGAACTGGACTTTGTTTTTGCTTACCATCTTTATTGTTCGTTTTCTGTTTAATTAATGTTTGCCCTTTATTAGTTTCTTCTTTCAACTTTCTTAGGGAATAAACTTCTTTTTCTAGATTGAGTTGAGTTCTGGGCTCACTACTTTTCTGTTTTCTTTTTGAATAGATATATTAATGGCTACAAAGTTCACCCTGGAGTATTGATCTAGCTGCATTCCATATGTTTCGATTAAATATAATAGAGATTGTAAGTTGTCCTCCCATTTCCATCCTGATCTTTTTTTTCTATTAAAAAAAAAACCCACCCAAAATGTTAGATGAACATATGCTTTCCAACTAAGGATAGTATTTCTCAGCCTCTCTTGCAGCTAGGGTGGCCATATGCTGAGCATACACAGACTCCAGAGCCACCCAGGTGTTTGCTCCAGAAATTTCTGAGGACGAGGTCTAATTTGCAATCAGTAATGTGTTACAGAAACTCCAAGGTGATCAGCCACACAGTCTGCCTAGTCAGCTTTGAAACATACTTGGCAGGCCAGAAAATGGTACTGGCTAGATTCTACTACTGCAGCAAGGAAGGCTGGAAAATGGAGACCGTCACCTGGAAGCCATTTATCTGTCTAGCTAAAATTTGGAGAATCCATTATTGAAAAGGTAAAGGAAGGATGGATACTGGGAAACTATTAGCACTATCCACCATAACTCTACACCAATACACAGGGATACAATCAAGCAATTTTGCTTTGGGTAGTAGAAAAGTGACCAGAAGTCATACAGGTATCCTTTAGTTTGCATATTTAAAGGAAATGAACCCGCCCTCTTCTTCCCCTGTTCTCATTCCCTACTGGCTGGAAGTCAGCATGATGGCAGGAGCTGGAAATTGTCAGATCATGACATGAAAGGAGCACAGTGAAGATTGTAGAACAAACAGCTAAGAGGCTCTGAGAAAGACAGGATCTAGTTAGAGTCCTCTTGGAGACCTTCTCTAGACTTTCCCAGCCTGAGTAATAGGTGTCAAGCATGACCAAGATGAATCTTAGGGGCTGGTGAGGATGGAGTTCCAGCAAAAAGGAAGTGAGGGAACAAGGTAGAGATGGTAGACAAAGCAAACTCAAGAAATACTTGCAGTGTTCTATTTTATTTTCATAAAATAATGTATTTAATTGATAACAAAATAAACATTGATTTTCAATACCTAAAAGAAATCAAAACAGAAAGACTCGAAAACAGGAAGCTACTTCAAAGTCCACCTGACAAACTTTGGTTACACAAGAGGAAAACACAGCATCCTAGCTTCTGGCTTAATGTTACAGGATGACGTTTGAGGGTACTGACACTGTATCAAAATATTTAAGAGCTATGATATACGTGAACAGATTTTGTCCCATCTCTTTCCAGCTTTGAAACCCTAGGGAGGCCTCTATTTTTCTCCAACCCATATGGCTATTCTGAGGTCTTAATGATATCATAACTATAAAGTACTTTATTGTGTCTGGCACGCAGTGCATACTCAATTAGTGACAGCAATTATTATTTCCAGTATGTTTTAGCACTTTCCCAACTCTAGAACCCTCTCTTTGCCATTTTCTCAAACTCCTTAGCTTTTCTTTTTTCCCCTCTTGACATAGAAAGGATTGAACTATTAGTGCCACTGAATTCTAACAATGTCAGAAGGTTTATTAAGTTCAAGGATTCAGCGTCTATAAAAACAAATCAGTACCCTGTTTTATGGGAGCTCAGGGCTCAAAATTCTATAAAACAGATTTACATTTAATGACAAGTACCTATGCCATGAACATGTCACTGTTAATATTTCTGTGGCAAATTGCACTGAACAATAAGGTATTCCAGACAAATAACCTGATGTCATGCAGGAGGGAAAAGCTTTCTTTACTTACTAATTCTTAGCTCCAAATGCCCTTTGAGCCTCTTGGCTCACCATTAGATCAGAGTAGTTATTATTACTGAAACATAAGGTTAACATTTCCACCATCACTGGGGTTACAATTTGCATACTTCTGCATAATTCTTGTGCGCAGCTGCTGCTATGCTTCATCTTTCATCTTGGTTTGTACCATTCATCTGGAATTTCTTAAAACTGAACTATTCATAATAACAGTCTTGAAAGAACTTCAGGGGGAATGTTGAGTTCAAGATTTTAGCAGCATCCTTAAATAAAAAAGCTTCACAGCCTCTTGAAGACATGAACGGTTTTGACTAACAAGTTTAATATTGACTGCATGGGCTAAATGATTGCAGAACAAATTTTTTATTGCATTATAAATCTGCTGGAAACAACAACAAAAAAAGGTCATCAATTCCTTCCTTACTTCTTGCTGGTTTTCAAAAATTACTCTCTTTGCCTTTCTTGTTTCCCAAACTAAACTAGGGTATTCAATGTTGTCATAACTTCCCTTTGTCAATAATTTTTCATAAACTGTTGAAACTTGTAGGCTAGATGAGAGGAAATCACATAAGAACTCAAGCCATCTTTAAAAATCAAAGGTGCAATAAAAAGAAACTGGTCAACAGCCATTATGTGAAATGAAGCAAAGACAAAAAAGAGTAGTTTAAAAGAAGACATGAATTCTAGCCTTGACTTTGCTTAACACTTGACATATTTCCATTAGCACATCATTTCACTTTTCAGTAGATGGGCCCCTTGGTTACAAGTTTCAGAATCCAATCCAACTGGCAAAAGAACAAGTGAAAGCAATGGTAGCGCAGAGCCATTTACTGGCTCACATACAAACATGGGAGTATATTTGGTTCAGGTGCAGCTAGATCTAGGCACCTAAATGAAGAACATGTTCCCCCTTACCCCTATTCCTCAGCTCCTCTTTTTCTGTAGGTTGGCTTCGCTTTCAGGCAGGCTTTTCAGATCCCATGGGAACACAGTTACTAGCACTTCCAGTTTATGTCTATTAGTTTAGCTATCCCAGTGGAAAGACAGCACCCCATTCCCAATAGTTCCCATGAAAGACCCATGGTCTTTGGAAAACCCCTTTAGATCTCAGACTCAAATTCGAATCAATGCAAAATTCAAATTGGCCAGGTTTCGGGTACATGCACCACATATTATATGAACTACAATTTGGGAGGGGGTGTTTGCCTGAAGGAAAATCAGAGTAATGTTACAAGAAAAAGTGGGGAATGAATAATAAATGAGGAAACAGGCAAAAGAAATTCACTTTCAGTCCAACGTCTCTTGGATCTCAAAGTACTCAATGAAATGCAGAACTTGGAGTTGATGATGTGAAGCTTTTTCCTCTAAGATTCAAACTACAATACCTTAACCCCGTCTCTACTAAAAACACAAAAAATTAGCCAGGCGTGGTGGCGGGCGCCCGTAGTCCCAGCTACTCAGAGAGGCTGAGGCAGGAGAATGGTGTGAACCCAGTAGGCGGAGCTTGCAGTGAGCCGAGATCGCGCCACTGCACTCCAGCCTGGGTGACACAGCGAGACTCCGTCTCAAAAAAAAAAAAAACTTCTGAGAAAGAAAATTGAAACCCAATATTTATTCTCCTCCTCTATCCTTACTGAAATAATCCCCTAACCTATGATAGATGCATAGCTGCCCAGCAAAAGACTGTTATTCCCAAGCTCCCATGTAGCTAAGTGTGGCCAAATGACTGATGTGGTAGGCTGAATTATGACCTCTGTATTAGTCTGCTCTCATGCTGCTAATAAAGACATACCCGAGACTGGGTAATTTATAAAGGAAAAAGGTTTAACTGACTCACAGTTCTGCATGGCTGGGGAGGCCTCAGGAAACTTACGATCATGGCAGAAGGGGAGGCAAACATGTCCTTCACATGGTGGCAGGAAGGAGAAGTGCTAGGCAAAAGGAGGAAAAGCCCCTTATAAAACTAAACTGTCAGATCTCATGAGAACTCACTCACTATCATGAGAACAGCATAAGAGTAACTACCCTCATGATTGATTAAATTACCTCCCACTGGGTCCCTCCCATGACATGTGGGGATTATGGGAACTATAATTCAAGATGAAATTTGGGTAGGGACACAGCCAAACTGTATCAGCCTCCAAAGATAGCCAGGTCTTAATCCTTGGAAACTAAGAATGTTACCTCATAAGGTAACAGGGGCTTTGCAGGTGCGATTGCGTTAAGGATCTTGAGATGGGAAAGTTATTCTGGCTTACGCAGGGAGGCATTAACTGCAACCACAAATGCCCTTATAAGAAGAAAGCAGAGGAACATTACATACAGCAGAGGAGAAGGCAATGTGACCACCAATGTGGAGACTGGAGTGATGCAGAATGCAATAGCTACCAGAAGCTGGAAGAGGCAAAGAGGGGGTTCCCTTCCACAGTCTCCAGAGGGAGCACAGCCTTGCTGACACCTTGAGTTCAATCCCTAAAAAGGTGAACTGTGAACGAATAAACTTCAGTTGCTTTAAGCCACTAAATTTATGGTAGTTTTTTATAGCAGCCATAGGAAACTAATACAAATTAGTATGAGTTTTGGCAAATAAAATATGAGAAGAAAGGAGGTGCCCAACTACCAGCTCATGCCCTTCAAGGGAAAGGCAGTACCCTCCCCTCCTCTCTCTCCCTTTTATTCAGTGGGCTGGAAGGCAGACATGGTGGTGAGCTATCTTGGACCACCACCCATTATGTGAATAATGGTAACAACCCTACAATGACAGAGCAGCAAGATAGAAGGAACCCAGATCCCCAATACTCAGCTTGAGCTTCCAGTTTGAGAAATAAATAAAATTCTCTCTTGCTTAAGCCACAGTATTTTGTGGTCTCTTATGACAGCTAATCTGTATCCTAATGAAATCATCATTTTTGACTGCCATGAGATAACTCCTTGCAGACTTCAACTACAAGGAGTATAATTCACCAATAGTCAGTAGACACAATCTGAAATCCCCCCCATCTGCACCCAGCCCATGCTTTCACAAGCTGCTCCTGGATAGTGACTGGGCATGGTAGAGATACTAAAGCAGTCCTATTCCTGGGAGACATGGCACTCCTATAACAGGCATCTCTGGCTCAAAGATTTCCCCAATGTCCTTGCCAAAACTTCATTAGACAGCATGGCAGTCTAAGAAACTTAGACCCAACCTTCCTTCCCTCTGCGGTCACTCAGGGCAGATTTATTTTACTCTCTGATGGCTCTCCCAACCTTACCAGCTCCTGCCCCATTTTCCCTCACAGATGATTCTGCTAATTAAATCCTTGCTCAATTAATTTCACCTTGGCATCTGCTTCTGAGATTAGCATACCACCTTTTCTGAGAAATTCAAGAAAAATTGGTCTTCTGCAAAAGTAAGAAAATACAAGAATTTGATCGAGCAGTAAAAATAACCTGCTATAAACATATTTTGTAAATACCCAAGGTACCTCTCTGTGAAACCAAGAAAGAAGGCTTGACAATCTTATACAACTTCACTTTCCCCAAACAACCTCTTGATTACTTCCAAATTCCCCTCTGCGACTTGGAAATACATTAGGAGTGCGACAAAGTTTTCTCTCAACATTTAGCAAATTGTAAGTTATTGGCTATTCTGAACAACTGAATTAAAAGTAAAATCCCATCAATTACCCAATTGCTTATTTAAATATCAAACATGTAGTTGGTTGATGATAAATAGGTAAACATTCAGAATGATCAAATTTTTTCATTAATATTTGACCTGATTTAACATAGTGTAGATGGAGTCCATTAGCTCTGCGTCTCCACGTGTTTGCATGTTTTCATCTTAGTGAGTGCTAATCTGTCATCTGTCCACACAATGTGAGACTTGCTGGACTCTCCTGATTAGAAGTTAATGCTCTATTCCACTATAGTCTACTATTTGCACCATTAGTCATAACTTATTTCTTTTATATATATATTCTTTAAGTGCTGGGATACATGTGCAGAACATGCAGGTTTATTACATAGGTATACACGTGCCATGGCGGTTTGCTGCATCCATCAACCTGTCATCTACATTAGGTATTTCTCCTAATGCTATGCCTCCCCTAGCTCCCCACCTCCTGACAGGCCCTGGTGTGTGATGTTCCCCTCCTGTGGCCTTGTGTTCTCATTGTTCAACTCCCACTTATGAGTGAGAACATGCAGTGTTTGGTTTGTTCTTGTGTTAGTTTGCTGAGAATGATGCTTTCCAACTTCATCCATGTCCCTGCAAAGGACATGAACCCATCCATTTTATGGCTGCATAGTATTCCATGGTGTATATATGCCACATTTTCTTTATCCAGTCTAACATTGATGGGCATTTGGGTTGGTTTCAAGTCTTTGCTATTGTGAATAGTGCTGCAATAAACATATGTGTGCATGTGTCTTTATAGTAGAATGATTTATAATCCTTCGGATATATACCCAGTAATGGGATTGCTGCGTCAGATGGTATTTCTGGTTCTAGATCCTTGAAGAATTGCCACACTGTCTTCCACAATGGCTGAACTAACAACATTGTAAAAGCATTCCTATTTCTCCACATCATCTCCAGCATCTGTAGTTTCCTGACTTTTTAATGATCGCCATTCTAACTGATGTGAGATGGTATCTCACTGTGGTTTTGATTTGCATTTCTCTAATGACCAGTGATGTTGGGCTTTTTTTTTTTCATATGTTTGCCTTGGCCACATAAATGTCTTCTTTTGAGAAGTGTCTGTTCATATCCTTTGCCCACTTTTTGATAGGGTTGTTTTTTTCTTGTAAATTTGTTTAAGTTCTTTGTAGATTCTGTATATTAGCCTTTTGTCAGATGAATAGATTGTAAAAATTTTCTCTCGTTCTGTAGGCTGCCTGTTCACTCTGATGATAGTTTCTTTGGCTGTGCAGAAGCTCTTTAGTTTAATTAGATCTCATTTGTCAATTTTGTCTTTTGTTGCCATTGCTTTTGGTGTTTTAGTCATGAAGTCTTTGCCCATGCCTATGTCCTGAATGGTATTGCCTAGTTTTTCTTCTAGGGTTTTTATGGTGTTAGGTCTTACATTGAAAGTCATTTATGTCATCTGCCTCAATGTCCTGGACAATCATTTGAGTGTGTGATTTCTACACTCCATGAATTGAAATACAATTGAGAGTCTAAAAATTTATATGTATAATCAATTGATTTTCAACAAGAGGTCCCAAAAACTCAATGGAGAAAAAAAAAACAGTATTTTCAACAAATAGTACTTTAAAGGGACAACTTTGATATCAAATGGACAACTTGATATCCACATGCAATAGGATAAAGTTGGATCTTTTTCTCACACCATACACATAAATTAAAATTGATCACAGATTAAATATAAGAGATGACACTATAAAACTATTAGGAGAACCTTCAAGACCTTAGGTTGGGCAATACTGTCTTATATATAACATGAAAATACATGTAACAAAAGAAAATAGATAAGCGAGACTTCAAAATTAAAAACTTTTGTGCTTCAAAGAGCACCACTGAAGAAGTAAAAAGACAACCCACAAAATGATAGCAAACATTTACAAATCATATAGCTGATAAAGAACTTGTATCTATATTACATTAAAAACTATTATAATACCACAATAAAATGACAACTCAAATTTAAAAATGTGTAAAGGATCTGAACAGACATTTCTCCAAAGAGAAATACACAAATAAGGATATACAAATGACCAAAAAGCACTTGAAAAGATTCTGAATGTTGTTAGCCATTATGGAAATGCAAATAAAAACCACAGTGAAATATGATTTCATATTCACTAAAATGGTTATAATAAAAAAGAGACACTGACAAATGTTGGCAAAGATATGGTGAAACTGGAATCCTCATATACTATTGGGAACATAAGATTTTGCATCCACTTTGAAAAATAGGCTGGTAGTTCAACAAAAGGGTAAACATAAAATTATCATATGACCCCCAAATTCCACCACTAGATATATTCATCCAGGAGAAATAAAAATATATGTCTGCACAAAAACTTGTACATAAATGTTCATAGCAGCATTATTCATAATAGCTTATAACTAGAACCAAGTTTTCATCAATTGAATAATAGACAAACAAAATGTGGTATATCCATACAATGGAATACTATTTGGCAATTAAAACAGAATGAAATACTGAAACATAACCCAAAATGGATGAACTCTCAGAATAGTATGCTATGTGAAAGAAGTCAGACATTAAAGGACGTATATGGTAAGATTCAATTTATATGAAATGTCCAGAATAGGCAAATTCACAGAGAGAGAAAGTAGATTGATGGTTGCCAGGGGATGGGGGTAGGGAGAATGAAGAGTGACTGCTTAAAGGTATTGAGTTTCTTTTGGGGGTGAATACTATGTTGTGAAATTAGATAGTGGTGATGGTTGTACGACTTTGTGAAAATGCTAAAAAACATTGAATTGTACACTAAAAAGGTGGATTTTATGATATGTGAGCTATATCTCAACTTGTAAAAGTCTATGAGCCTCCAATAGCATGTAAACCTTCATCTCCATTATCCCTATTAACACTGCCAATATCCTTAAATCATTTTCCCCAGTCATCAGTTAACCAATATGAGCTTCCAGCTTCACCTTAGCATATAACAAGGTGAATTAAGTCTAATGTTGAAATAAATTTTACTTATGAAAAAATAAGACATGAGCCTCTTTTTTTAAAAAAAAAGGAAACTGGAGGAAATTTTTAAAATATGTATTTTACTCATCTTTTGAAGATTAAAGTTTTTGTAATTTTTTTCAATAAACATCTCAGCTCTATGTTACCCTATGAAATCTCTCTCCTTTTGTTGACAGGCTTGTTGCAGGACAGGGAAGACAAATCCTAATCAATGACAAATTGGTTTAAGTTTTCACATCCTTTTGTACAATCACCTTTGAGATTGAGCTCATGGTCTCTTCTGAATTTCAGATCAAGCTGGGGCAACTGATAAATTGGCAGCTCCTACAGGGGCTCATTTTAAGCCACTATCCTCCCACCCCAGTAGTTGAAGATTAAAGTGGCAGTTGTCTTGTAGTATGACTATTAAAAAATTAATTTCCTTATTCAAGGGGAGGTATGCAGGCAAGTGAATTATCCCAACTCTTCGGTATTTTTCTCTTACACCTCAGCATACTGAAGAAGAGAAATACATTACCAAAACATCAAGACGCCAAAAACGCTCCCCCCGAAACATTATTTTCATAGCTGTAAACACAGTTGAAGTTTCAGAAATATCTTCTCACTATATTGACCAAGCACAAAAGGTAACAATTATTTAACATTAACCAATCAATCTCAGCAAAATTCTGCTATGTTTCATCACTATTCCAGCATTAAAGATGAAAACGTTTTGCCTTTAGAAAGCGGTTCCTATGGAAATGACCATAAATAAAGATAAGTGTGAATATTTAATGAGAAGTGGGAAAAATATATATTTTTTAAGTTGGCTACTTTGAACTGGTTGACTTGAGAAGAGTGCAGTTTCTCTTCTTTGGCAGAAAATTCTCCTTTGTTTAGAAAAACACATGAATGAGTTTCCTTGTACTGTATATATTTTTTATTTTCTATATATTCTGATGTTTTGACATGTTAAAAAAACCTTTCTAGCTGGGGAGGGACTGCCCCTCCCAGGAATAGCCAGCTCTTAGAGATAGGGAGAGCTCAGCCAGGCATGAGTTTGATATGCAAACTAACCAATCTGCAGCCCAGAGCCCGGGCTTCTCTATTTGGCCCAGACACCCCAGGAGACTATATTCCTCTGCCCTAAACATCCCAAAGCCAGATTCCAGGCAACTAGGGACCACCTCTATAATTTAGAACCCACCACAAATTACTCAAACCCACTAGTCCTAAATCGTTCATTTTGCCCTGCCTTGCCTTTCCCATGGAAATCCCCATGGACCATGGCCCCAGTCCACCCCCCGTTTTGTGTTTCTGTTTCCTGCCTCCTGACCACCATGCTGTCTTGCCCCTGTGTCCTTGCGTGGTATGCCCCATCTTTAGGACCTGTGAGTATAACACACTTTGCTTTCCTGAGCCGCTCCTTGTCTCCTCTTGTGATTTCATCTTACTGAACATCACATAAAAGAATTGAAAATACCCCTCAACCCTCTGGACCAGATAAAAGAGATCTAGAAAAAGAAAAATAAAGCTCATCTACATAATAAATAATTAAAATTTCCCCAGTGGCGATGGGCAAGGGAATCCTCCATATCCATTTCCCCACCCTGCTCTACCCTGTGTTTCATCTGACCACAGGAGGCTGCATTCAACAGACTCCCAAGCCCACTGGCTTCCAGCGGGGTTCTGCCAACATGTGATAACTGCCAACTACTGGAAAGTGAGGTCGGGGTGTTTATTCCCCAGGCTCTCCATCTGCTGCTTCACGGGCTAGCAGCACTTGGCATTTGTGGAAGCAAGGCATCCTTCTCCTGCAGGGTCCCTCTCCCCCTCAGGATTCCCGTGACATCTTCTCTGCTCTCCTCCTTCAGACCTAAGACTGGTAATAGCTCCCTGCTGTTGCCAGCCACAGGGTGCTTCAACATAAAGTCAGTTCTGCTATAAAGCAATACAGGCATTCCTGAAAATCATCATACTATGAAAAACTGTGCAATAAAAACCACAGGACTTAGGGCAAAATGGGGCTAGAGGCAAATAAGCAAAAACAACATCTGTGACATGTTTTAAGAAGATAGGAACCTAATAAAAATGGTACAGTGTTATACTTGTTGAATAAGAAAGACATGAATACTAGAAATATGGCACTCAGCCTTAAGAAAGACCTTGCATTTTCTTATGGAGTGGGCGTGGGGAGAGATGCACCTTGTGAGCTATTGTGAAGTGGTGGGAATGGGTTATCTGGAGTCCCAGGGAAAGCTGTCACATAGGATGTGTGTGGGTGTGGCTCACAAGAATGTGATGAACTGAGGGTGGACGGTGGTGGACGCTCGAAGTGCTTGCATTTTGTGTATCCCTACACTGCTTGGCTCTCCTGGTTGTAGTTTTCTATGTTCACTTAATGTTTCTTATGGATGAAATCACACATAAGCAAATACAAAATTATGCTCAAATTTTCCCTGAATACATCAATGACTTTGGAACAAATCTGTATTTTCAAAACAAGTGTTAAGAAAGAAATGGTTGTACATAATTTGTTCCCCTATACTCGGCCTATGACCTTTACTAAATTCTCCTCAGTTTTCAAAGTCGAGTGTATTCTGTTTCCTCTCAAAACACCTAGAAAGAGAATTACAGGAGCCTGGGGAAACTCAGGAGCCCCACTGGGAGCTGTAGCAACGTAATGGGAATTCAGAACCTAAGACTCTAACAGCCTCTGTAAGAAATTCCTGTCGGGAGCATGAGCCAAGAGAACTATGACATGGACAATGTCCCACCAAGCCATGGGGGTGACGTTGCCACCCTGTGGGTCTGGAAGGCAGAGCATCAAGGCAAAGAAGATTATTCTCAAGCCTTTAAAATATAGGGCTTGGCTGGCTGGGTTTTAGATTTGCTTGGTACTAATACCCCTTCCTTCTTTCCTATTTATCCCTTTGGAATGACAGTGCCTATCCTACCCCTGTACCACCAGTGGATTTTAGAAGCACATAACTTGTTTGATTTCACAGGTTCACAGGTGGAGAATGATTTTGCCTCAGGATGAATTATACCTCAAGTCTCACTCATGTCTGATTTAGATATTTAGATGAGACTTGGAATGTTAGAGTTGATGCTGGAATGAGTTACAAATTTTGGGGCTGTAGGGATGAAATGAATGTATTTTGCACGTAGAAGAGTATGAATTTGGGGTGAGGGGCTAAGGATGGAATGCAATGGAATGAATGTTTGTGTCCCACACATAAAAACATATGTTGAAATCCTAAGCCACAAAATGATGGCATTTGGAGGTAAGGCTTTGAAAATTGATCAGGTCATGAGGGTACAGTCTCCACGAATGGGATTAGTACCCTTATCAGAGAGGCCCCTGAGAACTCCCTTTCACCTTCCCCCAGTGAGGATACAACCAGAAGTCATCGGTCTGCAACCTGGAACAGGACCCTCACCAGAACCCAACCATGCTGGCAACCTGCTGTAGGATTTCCAGCCTGTGAAACAGTAAGAAATACATTTTTGTTGTTTATAAGCCACCATAAGTCAGTGGTCTCTGTTACAGCAGCCGAAACCAAGACAAAGCAATTGCCAAAGAACTTTGAAAGATGGTGATGTCTCTCTATAAAATTCTAGTTGCTCCATGTTCTACACGATCTTGCAATCTCCGCCACAGCCTGCCCCACCTCCCAGCCTGGGTACCTGCAATAGCTGTGGCTTTGTGAAGATTGGGGTAAGGAAAGGGGAGGAGAATGGCATATGAGAGACAAAGACAGGCAGAAAAGACAGGGACCACCTTTGCCAACAAAAAATAATTGAGACACAAACCTCCTTCCCCAGAATCAATCAAGGAAAGGGACCTTGGAAGGAAACCAGGCAGTTCACACTGTGTTAGTGTGTGACTAGGGGCCATATTCCTGTTGCTAGAGAATTGCACTCTACACTCAGAAAAAGTGAATATGATTTTACTTCCACGTTTTTCACGAAGAAAAGCTTCCCAACTATATTTTTCATTCTAAAAGCGCTTGTTCTGCAAGTAACAAAATTTTAGGGTGAAAATATTCTATTTTTTTTTCTTCAACAAGCCATTTTCTTTTTTACCTAAGCCAGAACATAAATATAACCTAGTCTTTGCTCAAAAATACTACATTAGCCAGAGAAACACACCCATGTGAAGGAATTATTAACCCTCAAAAAAACTGTAGCAGAATTTGATGAAAGCTGAAATGTATTTTTACAGATGGTTGTGCTATGATGTATTTGATTTGAAAAATATTAAACAAAGCAATACTCCATTTCTGTTTTATTCCCTGAAAGCAATTACTACATGAAAAGGTGGACAGGCAGGAGACAGTTAACAAACAAAGACTACAGAGTTGTCATCAGGTTCGAAATGGTCTGGAAAATAAATGAGGGCCACTCGCCAATAATATGACTATAAAATATAGCAATGAAAAATCTATATTGCGAACATACACATACTTACATCCCACATCACAGCTTGATGGAGCAGGAGATAAATGATCCAACATTGATTGTTTTTACAGGAATATGACAACCCCCCCAAAGAAGAGAAACAGAACATCTCTCCCTTCACATAAAAAGCAAATTACAGTTGAAAAAAATTCACTACTCTCAAAGCAAGACTCAATTAAAAAAATATGTCTGTCTTTGACAGGGCAAATTCCAGGCATGGTATATTTTCATAGAAGTTGGTCCTAAAGGAAAGATTTGAGTGCAACAAAAACCTATGGAACTTTTCACAGCTTGTCATAATTTCTCTGTAATATTAAGCAAGGATTTCTGCCTCCTTAGCTCATATTTTTCTTAACTGATCCTACAAGGTGGTGTTATGTTTGTGATAGTGTATGTCCTTCTTGAAATTCACATTGTATAATAGCTGCACTGCAGACATTGAATAATAACTAACACTGCCTTACAGCAATACTGTAATGGGTAGTGTTTTACTGAGGTGTGTGTGTGTGTGTGTGTGTGTGTAAATGCATGTGGTTAAATGGCAGGATGAAACTATGGCAAGGAAGAGCAGAGGGAGCTCATCCTGTCCCATGAAATGCTGCAAGGACATCACAAATGGCGTTATTTAATTAGAAGGCAATCCGAACTCTGGGACATCCACTTCTATCTTCAGAAACATTAAACAGGAACTATATTGTCTTTGTGTTGTGCAAAGGTTCAAGCCAACACAAAGAACCTCTGAAAGTCACAAGATTTTTGAGCCAGAACTTCCGCGCACGTTCCCCTCTGCCTTGTCACCTTTCATCCACTTTGTTCAGAACATCCTTAGGGTTTCTAGACACCCTGTTCTGGATCTTGTTATAATGCTCAGAATGGCTGTCAGCGGACAAGAACAGAGCTCCAGTGGTCAGGTTTGAGTATGTGAATAAATACACCCATTTGGGTGTTATCCAGCTTTTCCATTTGTCTTACCATTTCATTCTTCAGTTGACTCTGTGACCCTTGGGAAGTCAAAGAAGGCATTTCTCTGGTTCTTTACCCTCGACCTCAGGGCACTACAGCCTTTATTCTCTGCCCCCTATTGCCCTTTGGAGATAATTGCCTACACTTTGGTGCCTATATTACATATGTTTCAACCTGTTCTCCAAACGTTAACTGTTTGGGATTAAAATAGTTTCTAAGAAGTATTTTCAGCCTTTCCTTGAGCTTCTGCCAAATCTATGGCTCTCCACGGAAAGGAAAATGCTGAGCATCAAAAACAAAATGAGAGTTAGTCAGAAAGAGATAATAAATAGCACATGACTACATGTGGCAAAAGCTAAAAAAAAAAAACCAACTTCTTTGTGTTTTAATGGTTTAACCATGACAACAGTTTGAGGTCTTAGTAAAGGTAATAGGAATATAGGTTTCTCATTTCTATCAAGAAGTGAGAAAAGATTGGAAAGGCTTTACCATGGAAGTCATATCAGATCATTGATACTGTTTATGCAACCAGATTAAAAGATTCCAATTAAACATTTCCACAATGCATTATTTGCAATGTAAATAGTAATAGCAGCAATAAATGCTGGAATAAATTGTGATGTGGATAATTACAAAATAGGAGTTGGACTGAGGTCTGCAGGACTCTAGTTCTCTCAATATTACGCTAATAAAGGGGCAGGGCAAACTCTACCAATACCTTTGTCAGAGTTGCTGCAGGTTTGGGTGGAGAGTGTCCTGGCTACCACTTGGGAAAGAGAGAACCATGGTGCTAAAATCATAACAAACATCGCTACAACAACTTATTTAATCTTATAAAAAGAAAAAAAAAGCCAACCCATGGCTGGAGAGATTGGTGGAAGAAAAACAGGTTACCTGCAGAGCTATGGAGGGAAATACTCGCAAGTAGTTCTGGAAGGTTAATATGCCTCAGAATTGCCTAGAGGGTTTATGAAAACATAGATTGTGCCCTCCCATTCCACCCCACCCCCCACCCCCACCACTGCTACCTGCAGTTTCTGACTTAGTAGGTCTGTGTTTGGACTTAAGAATTTGCATTTCTAACCAGTTCCCAGATGACACTGATACCGCTGGGCTGGAGACTACAGTTTGAGCATTGTTGCTCTAAGGGGTATTTGGTTGAGGGAGAGACTTCCTCATGTCGTATTTTACATCTCTTGGAGATAATCCTCTGCTTAAGAAAAATAATTAGTAACTTTTATAGATACAGTATGAGGCCTACCAGAAAGTGTCTCTCATCCTGCCTTAAAATATCAACACGCTCTCTAGGATGGGTAACATTCAGCCACCCACAGCATGTGGGATCTGATGGAATCAGACAGAGGACAGGTAAGTTGTTGTTGTTGTTTTAACAGCCTTTACTTTTTAGAGCAGATTTAGGTTCACAGAAATATTGAACACAAATACAGAGCTCCTGTATATGTCCTACCCCACCTCACTCCAACAGCTCTCACTGTCAACATCCCCCACCGGACTAGTACATCTGTTGCAATTGATGAACTTCCATTGACACATCATTATCACCCAAAGTCCATAGTATATATTAGTGTTCACTCATGTTGTACATTCTGTGGGTTTGGACAAATGTATAACAACATGTATCCACCATTACAGTATCATACAGAATAGTTTCACTCCCCTAAAATCCTCTGTGCTTTGTTGATTCATCCCTCCCTTACCCCAGCCCATGGTTTTGCCTTTTCCAGAATGTCATATAGTTGGAATTCTACAGTGTGTATCGTTTTCAGATTGGCTTCTTTCATTTAGCAGTTTGCATTTAAGATTCCTTCATGGTTTTTTGTGGCTTGATCGCTCATTTCTCTTTGTTGCTGAATAATATTCTGTTCCCTGGATGTACCATTGTTTATTTATCAATTTACTTACTGAAGGACATCTTAGTTGTTTCCAAGTTTTGGCAATCATGAATAAAGCTGCCATAAACATTTATGAGTAGGTTTTTCTGTGGATTTAGATATTTACTTTTTAACCATTTGGCAAAAATGTTCCTATAACTTGTATTTTTGTGTATTTCACAATGAAACATCTTTATATTTTAATTTTTAATTTTTTTGTTTTATTAACTAAACTTTTTTGGTTTTTTAAGTTGGTAAAATGATATGTAATTCTCATGTACACCATGATGTTGTGAAGTATACATACATTGTGAAATGACCAGTTCTAGCTAATTAACACATTTTATTGGGTCCCATAGTTATTTTTGTGGTGAGAACACAACATTCACCCTCTTAGCAATTTTCAAGAATATAATATATTGTTATTAACTGTAGCCACCATGTTGTACAATAGATCTCTTGAACTGATTTCCATGTAACTGAATTGAGACATTTTTAAATGAGCTAATACATGCAAAGCATAGTACGTGGCACATATCAAAGCTTAATAATGCTACCAGACAGGTAAGTTTTGACAACATAGACTTGAAAGGAAAAGCAAAACGTGAAGCCAGGGTGTGCTATCTTGAGTATACTATTGAGGAATCAGAAGTAATATACAAAATATTGACACTCTAAGGGATGGAGGTGCTAATGGCAAGATGAGAACCACTACAGAGGCATTTTTTACTCATCCATTCAAGAAGCACATCTGATTTGTACAGACAGTAACACCCTACCATTTAATTGACATGATGACTAAAGTTGCCTCCAGTTTCCTGGGTCTGGTTTTAATACATGTTAAAAAAAAAAACAAACCCTGAATATATTTCTTGTCTATGAAAGGGCATTTTTCCAGATTCATGACCTTTTTGTCTACTAGAGACATACATGGCAAGAGTGAAAGGAAGTGCTGGGAAAGAGACAATTGCTTTGAAATCCATATGGGGATAGAAAGTACAGCATTATCTGTGAGAACAATGATATATGTACATAGGTACACATACATATGATTTTTTTTTTCCAAAGGTTTGAGTTGTCAGGCTGAATGTTACAGAACAAGAGGGCTTGTGGAGTTAGGTTATAAAACTGTGAGATGCAGAAAGGAGAAATACACGGGTTGGCATTTGGATAGCTTTCCTCCAAGATCAAGTAGAATGAATTTCTGACATCAAGAGGCCATTTTGCTCTGCTCTGGAAATAGCCTTACACTAACACCAAGTAACAGTATAACAAGTTGCGTAAGTAAATATCCAGCCTTGAAGACAAATGCGAGTGATGTGGAAAGTCATTTAGGAGTCGGTTATCCGTAATATCAGCTATCTAAATGGCCTGTTCCTTAACCTGGCCCAAATAATTAAAAGTTAGCTGGTTTTCGAAGCTGATGGCCCACAGGTGTGACTCGTTCAACCTGCATCTCTTGCTGCTAGTTGTTGTGCCTTTAAATGTTGAACTTGAATGAGTTAAATGGAGCACTCAGTCTCCTGTGTGCAACCTTGCCCACTGGTCTCTGATATCTTTTGCCTGGACTGGGTGAAACCTTTAAGTCGCTGACCAATCCCTTGGAAAGACTTGAGTTTTTGACCCTTGCTATATAGTTTACCAAGTTTCTCTTCAACAACAGCATTATTTTCCTACTAATCTAACTGCCTCTTATTTTTTCCTCATCTCGCTAGTGAAAGGCCAGGTTTTTCCATAAGAATTTAATTGTTCCTGGGTGGGTGATATAACAGTATGTGAAACTTAGGGAGGAAATGTTTCTCAATGAAACTACAGAATTACTTTCTGGCATGGTTCACGGTACGGTCCATATTATTGACCTATTTGGGAGGGGCTTGAAAATTTTGAGCTCAATAAATAAAACGGGTCAAATCTGTGAAGTAACTTGATTTTTAGCAATAGAAGCATATTACCACCAGACACAAATTAGCTCAGAGAATACATTAAATTTTAGGAGGTAGAGAAGGGGCTTTTTTTTTTTGACAAAAGAAGGCTGGGAGAATGTGAAATACCTCGAGGCATGTTCACTTTTATTCTGTAATGAATAGGAAATCTACTGCAGCAAAAGCAGAATTAATGATTCAAAAACAGCTGGAGATATTGAAACAGAAATTTTTTTTTCAATCATAAATTTTGTTTATTTTCTGTCTTCTTTTTTTAAAATTTTATTATTATTATACTTCAAGTTTTAGGGTACATGTGCACAATGTGCAGGTTTGTTACATATGTATACATGTGCCATGTTGGTGTGCTGCACCCATTAACTCGTCATTTATCATTAGGTATATCTCCTAATGCTATCCCTCCCCCCTCCCCCCACCCCACAACAGTCCCCAGAGGGTGATGTTCCCCTTCCTGTGTCCATGTGTTCTCACTGTTCAATTCCCACCTATGAGTGAGAACATGCAGTGTTTGGTTTTTTGTCCTTGCGATAGTTTGCTGAGGATGATGCTTTCCAGCTTCATCCATGTCCCTACAAAGGACATGAATTCATCATTTTTTATGGCTGTATAGTATTCCATGGTGTATATGTGCCACATGTTCTTAATCCTGTCTATCGTTGTTGGACATTTGGGTTGGTTCCAAGTCTTTGCTATTGTGAATAGTGCCGCAATAAACATACGTGTGCATGTGTCTTTATAGCAGCATGATTTATAATCCTTTGGGTATATACCCAGTAATGGGATGGCTGGGTCAAGTGGTATTTCTAGTTCTAGATCCCTGAGGAATTGCCGCACTGACTTCCACAATGGTTGAACTAGTTTACAGTCCCACCAACAGTGTAAAAGTGTTCCTGTTGAAACAGAAATTAATCCTACTTACCTAACTCTTAAAACTGGCGAAAGGGCGAGACAGGCTGATAAGCCAGCACCTGAAGGGAGGTGGAATGTGGATGTTAAAAATCTGTGACTGGTCATTTGTAGGACATTCACATACAGCTACGGTAAAGCCCACAAGTAGCAAATCTCACTAATTAGGAAAAACGGGGTGATGGCCACTGGAAATCACTGGAAAACCTGAAGTGTGGACACTTTTTAAGGACATGTAGTGGTACTGCTTTCAAGACAGAGACTAACAACAAATGACTTTCAAAGGACCGCAAGGTCCCACTGGAGCTGCTAAGAGATAAAAATCATTTGCACTTAGCACATTCTTTATAGGCCAGGGGCTGGTGCTTGGGTTGTACCAGTCACTTTATAACAGTTTGATTTTAAAAAGCTATGCATACCTCCTGCTACCTTACCTATGCTGTTCATTTGACCATTTTTCCCAAAAATGGTAGGAAAGTTTACTTTAGTCCAAGCGCTTTCCTGAGTGACAAATTCACGTTGGTAGTATATGTCATATTGAAATGGTCCCATTGATCTTAGAAATTCTTACTGTCACAGTTGGGGAAAGGCTGAAAATTGGAACATATGTATGTATGTATGTATGCACATGTGGGTGTGTATGCACATGTGTATAAGGCCCATATTTGCCATCTTCTATGTTGTTCTAAGTTTTTTTTTTAAATTGAATTCTAGGAGGCAGGTATGCAAACTTGAGCCTCACACAATTGATTTTGTGGTTTTTCTTTTTCAGGGTATTGGGAAGATATAGGAATCATGACCAGGGCTTTTCTTCACTAGTAAATTTTGCTGGCAGATTTTAAGCAAATAGAAAATTCATCTGGCAGCTCTGTTTTACCATGACATATATATCTCCAAACCTATTCTGGATAGAAAAACAGCATTAATGTCCAAACCCATTTCAACATCAGCTCTTAACCAAAAGAGGTCTTTATAGAGTTTCCAAGGCTAAAGCACTTGCTTATTTCCACTTAGTGACTTTCAAGAGACAGAAGCCTATGAAAGAACACACTAATTCCAGGATATTTGTAAACGTCTACCCATTTGGGGGCCAAGGTACAAATGGCTTGTACATTTGCTAGATGAAACTGCCTGAGATTCCTTCAGGAGGAAGGAAAAGAAGTTCTACCAAGCGCATTCTCAGTGTCAGTCCCTGAATAAGCTTTATGTTTGAAATATATTAAATGGAGTCCCTATTTAAAAGTAGGCCATGCCCCCTCCTACTTAATTTCTCTCCTTAGCATTCATCATTTTCCACTATAAAATTTACTTATTTTGTCTATTTTCTGTCTCCTTCCACCAAAATATAAGCTTCATGAGGGTAAGGATTTTACCTGTTTCTTATTGCTTAGTCTCCACTGCCAAGAATTTTGTCTGGAAGATAACAGGTACTCGATAAATAAATCATTGTGGAGTGAGTGAGTGAATGACTGAGTATAAACAACTAGGATATCATCTCATTATCTTGTGTTCTAATGGACCCAACAGGAAGACCTGGCTGGAACCTAGCTCTGCCACTTACGAACTGGAAGGCCTTAGATGAGTGACAGTCTCTCTGGGTGTCAGTTTTCCTCATGCCTGAAAAGCAGATAATGATAGTTCCTTCTCCATGAGGTTGTAACAACAAAAAAGGAACATGTCAAGACACTGTTTGGCATGTTTCTCGGCATGTTGTAGGTGCTTCAAAAATGTTGGCTATTATTACTGCTTTTGTCTTTATTTCAAAACCATTAACGAATGCAGAATAATACTCCCATGAATATAACAGAATTCTGCACCTACATATTTTGTCACTCATCTTTTCTAAGAGCTCTGACCCAGGACGAGGAAGAAACTGATGGGTGAAGAAGCTGCCTCACTCTTGCTGAGTTTTGTAAAACCATTTCTTGGGCTTGGGGAATGGAAAGGGCTTCCTAGACCTGACCTCACAAAGGACCGTGTGCAGCAGCTGGCCTGCCTATCTCCAAGTTGCATGCTTCAGAAATCAGTAGGGCATTTGGGTCTCAGGCTGTCCATGCTATTACCTTCCTGAAGCCCTAAATACATTTGAAAAGCAATCGTTTTCCTTATAGCTTTGGAAAGGAGAATGTGAAGAGATGCTTGGTGGAGGCAAGCTCATATTTCAAGGCACGTCAAGGACCAAGATGGATGATGTGCAGATAACAGTGGAAACGGATAGAAAACATAACGACCAGGCCCACACAGATGCTCCCACTACCTGCCCCCCGACCCCACTTCAGGATCAAGATGAAATGGAGCCATAACATTCAAAAACAGAGACACTGGCTTTCAGAATAAAGGATGGCTTGACAGTGCCTGATATTCAGGTCATCATTGCCTGCACTGGGATTTTGAATGCATAGCTGCTTCCAGATACGTCTATTTTTCTACCTCTTGTTCTGTGATTCCTAGTCTGCTTGCCTTATTAGAATTATCAGTAAAGAATACTGTTTAAAGGCACTTATTCTATGGATAAGTGCTTGTTTCATCTTTGCAATAAGCCATCGAAATAGGAAATATTTATTTGTGTGCCCATTTCACAGATGAAGTCTTGTCATAAAACCAGTAAGTAGTGCAGTTAGATCTGCCCCCTAGGCCTGTCTGAATCAAGCTTAAATGCTGCTCGGTATCATAACACCACAAACCAAATTAGTTCTTCTGTGATGCTCTCACAGCTTCTTTACTTTTTCTTCATAACATTGAACGTAATTTTCAAAAATATATGTACATGATTACTTGCCTAATTCTTGACTCAGCAATAAACAACTTTTTTTTAATATCACTGTATTTGTAAAGCAGAGCCCAAACATAATTAATAAGAGAGACTCAGAAAATAACTGTCAAATGTGTGAATACAAAGTGGACATAAGTTAAAATTTCACATTAAGATTGAAATTTAGTTAGTTTTTTAAATGAATAAAGAACATTCAAAACTCTTGTATTCAGTGATCTTTCCTCTTCTAAGGATAAAATCAATGTGTAAAAGTTTCTAATAATCTTTAGCATAATTATTCCACAATCATATGGAAATTCACACACTTGTGCAATTTACCTATTATTTTACTCTTCCATTAAACAGCTGCCAGTATGTATCTACCCTCTACATTTTTTTCCTCCTTTTGATTCTAGTTCTTAGCAGGTGCTCAACAAATATTTATGGGACAAACTAATTAAAAATACTGCTGATCAGCAGTTGCTGATATTTTAATAAAAGTAAAAATGCTGACACCTTTATAACCATACATAAATCTTTTCTGAGTGATGTGAACTTAGAGATTTTCAGAGTGAGTTACTTGTGACTTTACAATATTCAAGATACAACAGAATGATGAAAATCTAATTCAAGGGAGAAACTCTGTGGTCATGAACCAAGGCTAAAGAGAAAAAGCCTTGCTGTTTTAGTTTGTTTTTTCCAAACAAAGTTGGGAGGTAAACCACAGCTTCTGACCATATATTTAAACATTTGGAAAACTGACTGAAATTGCTTACATGTAAACAGCAAGAGATTAATACTGTGTTTTCAAAACTGGCTTGAATGAGGCCTGTGAGATTTCACCACAGAAAACGAGAAAATGATTGTTCCCAGAAATAAACAAAAACAATGTAAGAATTTATATTTCTTCTTTCTCTTTCTCTTAGCCAAAAGCAAAGCACAACAGACAATGCAAACAAAAAGGAAATGAACAAAAGAATCTTGAAAGGAAAGAAGTGGTGATAAAGTCTAAGGATGGGAAAATGTGCTATGAAGCAAGAAGCGAAGGATTCCAGTGAAACGTAAGGGAAATGCTAAATGAAAGATGGGTATACAGCATGAAACAGAATCAAGAAATAGTAAGAGGTTGGATAGAGAAGAATCAAGCTGCCGGGTGGTGAGTCCAAACACTGCTAAAATCCAATTCTAATTATACACAAGGCTCTTCTCTGCATTTGTTTAATTTCATTCTTCTCTGCAAATACAGAAACAGCTGTTTCCTTTTTGACACAATTATCTAAGTCCAGAAGCTTTTGAAACATCCCTTTGAAAGGTTTGCAGACCTTGCAAGAAGCCTAAACATATTAAGTAACAGATCTTTTGGATTTTAGACAAGGAAAGCATTTTACTCAAGGCCTTGAATCTACCAGCCAGAGGACCTAGGGTGGTGGAAGGAACCATGGTGTGTCTCAAAGTCAAGATGAATGGCAATAGTTATTTGACCTTAAAAGTCAACAACTTGACCATTAGCTTAACTACATTATGAGTGAAAAATTGACCCAGAGTATTCATCCATTGGCTGACCAGCAGCTAATCAGATTGTCTTTACTGAACTTAGCTTGAACTAAGATACTGATAATCTATGGTCAATTGTTGATGGACACCAGAATGCAGTAAAGTAGATTTAGGATTAGTGGTTCCACTGGGCCATGTCAGTCAAGAGACACAAATAGAAAACTGAGTAGTTCCCTCAAGAGAGAGAATACTAAAAGAAAAAAGGGAAAGACTACAAAAGAGACAAAAATGAATGAATGTGTGGCCCCACAGAGATGGAAGTGAGGGGTGAACCCAGCTGGGCTTCTGGGTCAGGTGGGGACTTGGAGAAGTTTTCTGTCTAGCTAAAGGATTGTAAATGCACCAATCAGTGCTCTGTGTCTAGCTAAAGGTTTGTAAACGCACCAGTCAGCACTCTGTAAAAACAGACCAATCAGCACTCTGTAAAATGGACCAATCAGCACTTGTAAAATGGACCAATTGGCAGGATGTGGGCGTGGCCAAATAAGGCAGTAAAAGCTGGCCACTTGAGCCAGCAGCCGCAGCCCGCTGAGGTCACCTTTCACACTGTGGAAGCTTTGTTCTTTTGCTCTTCACAATAAATCTTGCTGCTGCTCACTCTTTGGATCTGCACTACCTTTATGAGTTGTCACACTCACTGTGGAGGTGTGAGGCCTCACTCCTGAAGTCAGCGAGACCACGAACCCACTGGGAGGAACAAACAACTCCAGACGCACCACCTTTAAGAGCTGTAACACTCACTGCAAAGGTCTGCGGCTTCACTCCTGACATCAAGCGAGACCACGAACCCACCGGAAGGAAGAAACTCTGGACACATCTGGACATCCGAAGGAACAAACTCTAGACACGCCATCTTTAAGAACTATAACACTCACCGTAAGTGTCCGCGGCTTGATTCTTTAAGTGAGACCAAGAACCCACAGGAAGGAACCAATTCCGGACACAGAAGTATTTTCCATTGCTGTCAACTTTTCATTTCCATCTTCATGAAGACTCAGTATCCAAACTCAGTATCCAATAAACAATGGCTAATATTTCTGAACACATAACCATATAGCATTGTGCGTACATTGTTTCATTTCATCCTCAAACAACCCTATAAAGAAAGAACTATTACTGTTCCCATTTTACAGCTGAGAAAACTGAGACCTGGAGAGCTTAAGTAGTGCGCTCACACAAGTCCCATGGCTAGTGACTGGTAGCGGTAGGATTCAAACCCAATTCTGTCTTATTCCAAAGTTCATGTTCTTCTTAAACCAAGTGTTTCTTGTACACTGAAATTACCTCCCTCTT
Organism: Nomascus leucogenys; assembly: GCF_006542625.1. Classification (NCBI taxonomy): domain Eukaryota; kingdom Metazoa; phylum Chordata; class Mammalia; order Primates; family Hylobatidae; genus Nomascus; species Nomascus leucogenys. The sequence continues at coordinate 75,426,193 of NC_044401.1, read as the reverse complement.
TATTCGAGAAAGCTTGAGAATTCTTTTTATAAACGTCAGCCATCCCTGATGAAGACAGAAATGAAAAAGTTAAAGATGTTGGCAAGGAGGGGATCCTCGTAAGCACTGAAGTTGTGACATAGAGGCAATTCTGTGACTTAAAATTCCATTTCCTTTGGGTATAAGGATTCAACTTTAAATGTTTTTTCCCTCACTTTACTTTCCTCCTTTCTGGTTTTTACATTAGGCAAGTTACTGATATAAAACTCTTGCTGAACTTAGAGTCCTGTCATTTTCCCCAGTGTTCTGACATTTTTAAAAAAATATAAAGTAATTTAATGGAAATTTTTGAACGGGGTAAGAGAAAGACAGAGGAAAGAGTATACTTTGAGTAATGAGCAAACGAAGCTGAGGAAGTTGGATGCTTATGTTTACTACCAAGTAAATGTCAGAGGACATTTACATTTGCCAAATTCTTTGCGTGTATATCTTTAAAGCTGTCCAGATGCATTAGATGAACACAGCATGATAATGGTCATACCCTGCTCTACGCTTCACTTCTACACATTAAATTGCCTGAATATAAATGAAGGCCACAATGTTCATTTACATGCAATACTAGGTCTATTTTTTGAACAAGCTGTCTAAAGAAATATCTGTCACACGATAGATTTTCACATCTTTGGCTATTTGGGTTTTATGTTGGAAAGAAGTGAAGAGATATGTGAAGGATTTTTTCAGAATATTGAATTTGGGCCTGGGCTAGGCATTGGCTAGCTGTGTGACCTTGAGCTATGCATTCACCTGATGACATTGAAACCATACTATTTATGTCATAGGGTAATTAAGGTCATAATAAGATCGTAACTGAAACAGAGATGGAGAAGATTATCAGGAGTCTTTAAATGTTTACGGAATTTATTGAATGATTATTATGAATTGCTTTAAGGAAGAGCCACTCTAAACTCCATTTTAGTTGAAGGAACACATTTGGGTACTTACTGTGTGTCTGGCACATGCTTTCTTATGAAACGATCTCCCCAGTTCTGTAATAGGACTTTCAGTTTAGATCTTTTGAGTTGAAAATGGCAGAAGGTGCTGGACCATCAAGATCTGAAGCTGATCTCAAGAAAAGATGCTCCCTGCCTCCAAATCTTTAGCCTCAGGCCACTGGGTGCATGTGGAATGGGCCAACAAAGGGGCGGGGTCGATAGGCTGCTGTTGCCTTGCAGCCGAGTCCCCAGGGAGACAAAAGAGGGTGCTGACCAGAAGCAAAGAACTCACTATTTTACCCCTTTAACAGGTAAAAATTACAGGTAATTAACAGGGTAAAAATTAACAGGGTAATTAACAGCGTAAAAAAAAATTAGGGTAAAAATTACAGGCTCATTGTTTTAATCTCACATTCTTTTGTTTGTAACATCAGAGGCAAGTCTTTCATAACCTATTCATAGACACATACACATTTATGTGAAACAAATATTTTGCAAAAGAATAATTTTTTTTAAAGTGACACTTTCAACAGAAAATATGTAGATATTCAATATTTTCCTTCCTCCTAGAGGGTGAACAGCCTCTTTCTAGGGAAGGGCACCCAGCTGGAGAACACTTGTCATAATTTGCAATTATCAGCCTCTCATGAAAAGAAACGTAGTCACAAAGCCAAGCCAGGCTGTTTCAAAACCACAGTAGAGAATTTTCTGGAATCAGGGGCATATGAGTGCATGGAACTGAGGAACAAATGCCAGATCCAAAGTGGATGCTGAGATCATTCCCAAGCAAAGACCACCATGTGAGTAGGGGGAATCAAGACATAGTGTCAGAGAGGGCAGAGAAGCCCAAAGATGAGTGAAGGGTATCATGGTGAGAAGAGGGGTAGCTACAGCGTCTGCAGGAGCTAAGGCAGTTCTGCTGGCATTTGTAACCACCTGGCCTTGAAAGGTGGCAACACAGAGGAGTGGAAGCAGCTCAGGGCATCATAAGGCCCTGGGGGCCTGAGGGAATGGTGATAAATGGAGGTATGAGGCCCAATGAGAGATGAGGATAAAGAGTAACCAAGGATGAGGAAGACCATAATATTTATGGTCCAAACAAGGCCAGGACAATTTGGAAAGTGCAAGGGGGTGCTGTTAATAACTATACCAGGCATATACTGGACTGTTGCAGGCAACTTGGGACGTATGGACTCTATTAAAAGCAATTAATGCTTTGGCTTAATGTTGGCCTTGATCAAGCCACTGAGGGTAAGAGTTAGGGCTCTGGAGTCATTTGCCCTGGTTCAAACACAAACACTGCTGCTTATTGACTGTGTGATCTTGGGTGGATAATTTAACTTCTCTGTGCTGAGTTTTCCTGCATATTCCCATTGTACAGGGTATACCCTGAGGCCCTAGAGAGGTTTAGTAAGTTACCCTAGGTCATGGAGTTAGGAATCAAACATAATCCAGTCTTAAACCAAACTCATGCTCTGAACCTCTACCACAGTAACTGTACATACAGTCAGTGGCAGCATTTGTGTTCTCAGATTATTCACTATGAACAGCACTGAATAGATCTCAGCAGGTTTCTAACTATTTTCCTCCTTGACCAGTATTTTTGGAACCACAATATATATCTGTCCCCAACTTTATAATGCCCTCAAGCAATACCAGCTCCCCAAGAAATGTCTAGTTTAATGTCATTTTGGAAGGTTTTACTTGAAATCTGCTGTTTCTTCTACCAGTAATTCCTCCCGCCTTAAAGAATGTTCCCTCCCTGGCCACAGAAGAAGTTACCTGTTTGATTTTAATCACTCTCCTTAGAACCCAGCTTAAGGGGATACAGGTAAAAACAAGAAAAGGAATCAGCTGAGAAGACAAAGTTCTTGGCTCCAAATTAAAAACAATCCTGAATACTCCATATCTGAAAAAAGTGCAAATGATTCCTGGGAGGGACTTGGAAAAGAGCTTGGCTCTTACGGTAATCTATCAACTGTCGGCCTCTTAACACTAGAGGTTTAAAGACACACGCTGTTCTTGTTACAGAGGACATGTTCTTGTGGGTACATCCACAGCAATTTATGACTACTTCAAAATCAGTTGCAAGCTTCATCTATGTTTGAAATCCAGCATTTATATGTGCTTTAGGAGACACTGAAAATGCTCTTAAATGAGATTTGTAAAAGCCAGTGAAAAGTTAAAAGCAGCTTATAAATGCAAGGTATTGTTATTATTGCAAGAACATTAGTTATGCAATGCCTGTCAGTCTCTTCTACAGTATTCTGGATAAATGCATTATTCCTTTAAAACTATTCCAGTAAATCTGACTTTAGATAATATGCAGGCAGATATTATTTTCATATCCCTTGTTTTCATTCTCTGAGTGTTGACATATTTCAAATCGGTGAGTGAATCCATAAGGTACTCAAAGAGGCAGTGTGGTCTTCTCACCCCAGAACACCATCACTAATTACCTGTAATGCAGCTGACCAGGACAAGAAATGCAGAACGTAATTCTTTATTATTACCTGTACAACCATTTTAGCTCAGATCCCACTAATTTGGACATTCCAATTATTCAACTGAGCCTGTGCTGAATTTTTTCTTTCTCTTTGTTTTTGTGCTGAATTTTTTTCTTTCTGCTCTCTTTGATAAAACTAGTTGTGAAGCAAATGGAAGTACAGATATAATGAGTTTGGAGGAGAAAGTTAAAAATATTTTAAAAGTTTTGAATACATCTTCATGTAAAAGAACAAGAAATGTGATGAATAAATATAGCTACTCAGGTATTACCTAAATTTTATACCTCTTTAAAAGAATCTTTACTGGTTGCCCTAGGGTTACGTCTTTAATTAACCAGTCTCCTTTCAAGTAATGTTATACTGTTTCCCATGGCATGCAAGTTGGCATTTGAATCACATTCCTTATTTAATAGATGGAAATTAAAATATACTTTAAGCTATAATTCTCTATATTTTAGTCTATTTTCATGAATTCAGACTGACCAGTCAATTTTCTTCTCTTTACTCTTAGTTTACTCTTATGTTCTGGGGTACTGGCAATGTTCTATATCTTGACTTGGGTGATAGTTATGTGGGTGGATACACGTGTAAAAACTTATGTACTTACTTGTATATGTGTTATACTTATATATTTTTTTCAATATGATGCACAAGTTAAGCCTTCCCCATTGTTCACCCAGGAGATATTTCTCTAATGGCATTGAGTATGTTACAGAAAATATAGGTAGGACATATTTTGATGGCTGCCTGGATGCCTTATGTTAGCACTCAGAGCTCAAGGAGCTGGAATCTCTACAGATCGGTTATCATCACTCTAATCCTAGAATGCCTTTTCATCCCAACCAGCCATCTTTCAGACACTATCTGTTGCCTGGAAAAGCCAGAGTCACATCAAGGAAGATGTTTCTCAACCAATAAAACAGCCCACATGCAACTGGTGGTGGATTTTTTTGTATGCATGCCAGTGAGGTATGAAGAATGGCTTCATTAATGATGGCAAACTCCAGCAAATTAAGAATTGTTTATATTCATTTATTCATCAAGAATTCATGAATGATTATTTATGCAATCATCCATTGCATGTCCATATGTACAAGACCCTGTGCAGGAATACGCAGTTATTGCTTTTAGGCGCTCATTGTATTGGGGGATATAAAGGCAATTACAGTGCAGCTGCACAGTAACTGTACTATAGCAGGAACTGCAGCACGGCATTGCGGGGCAGAATTGGGCTCTCCACCAGCTGAAGATTATCAAGGAGCAATGGGTATGGAAGTCTTCTTGGAGGATATGAAGCATAACCATTGGAAATAGCCTATCAATCTAGTGCCAGAATTCTCAATTCCCATCCTCTTCCCTCTTCTAACTATATTCCTTCCTTAATGGATGCACCTTGGAAATATACACCATTATTTTTTTCAGTTGTGAAAGTAAAAAATCTAGGAAGTCCTGCAAAGGAGTGCAAAGAATTGTTTAGGACTGGTAAAAAATTTGATATTTCTGTATTACAGTGGTATGGTTTCATAGGCATATATATCTTTCTATACTCATCTTGTATGTTTTAAATGGATAAAATTTCATCAATAAGGTTGATGAAAAGTCTAGCCATTATCCTTGACTGATCTTTTTCCATCATCCTCAAGTCATTTATAAATGCAGTCCCTTCAACATCTAAAAATCATCCTAATCCATCCACTGGTCTCCATCCCCATTGCCATCACTATTGTACAAGCCCCAACCACACGTGGCTAGGATGACTGTGGTAGCCTCCTGACTGGTCTTTCCTCCATTCTTGCTCTCTGTAGTCCATTCTCCACATCTGTTTATAATGCAAATGTGGTATGTTATACCCTTGCTTAAAACTCAGAAAGCTTCCAATTGCACTTATAATGAAACTGAAATTCCTTCCAGGGCCTTCAAGGTGCTACCTTAAAACTTTTAAAACTTTTTGGCCTCAGGACTGTCTCACACTTTTAGAAATTAGTGAGGAAAGCAAAGAGCTTCGTTATATCTATTGATATTTACCAGATTAAAAACTAAAGCTGGGATATTTTTATATCTCTTTTAAATACATTTTTAGTGGTTGCTCTTCCAGGGTTTTATATATACATGTGTGTGTATATATGTATATATACGTGTGTGTGTGTGTATATATATGTATGTATGCATGTATACACACATATATGTCTTTAATCAGTTTACCTTCAAATATTATATAGTTTCACATGGCAGGCAAGAAAGTTTAGAACAATATTCTTTTGGTTCCTCTCCCCCCTCTTTGTACTATTGTTTTATACATTTTACTCATACATATGATATAAATATACAATAATTACTATATACTTTAGAAAGTTATCTTTTAGAGCAATTTAAAATGAAGAAAAAATAATTTTATACTTACCTTCATGAATGCCATTTCCAGTGCTCTTCATTTCTTCATGTATGTCCAAGTTTCTTTAATCTGGTATTACATTCTGTCTGAAGAACTTCCTTTAACATTTTTTCCACAGAACAAGTCTGCTGGTCATGAGTTCACCAAGTTTTTGCCTGAAAAGTATTTTCGAAAGATATTTTTGCTGGATATAGAATTCTGGATAGACAGATTGGTTTTTAAATTTTTTTATTAATACATAATAGATGTACATATTTCCAGGGTACATGTAATAATTTTGTATAATTTGTTTCTTTCAGCACCTTAAAGATGTCACTCTTTTCTTCCAGCTTGCAGAGATTTAAGGGAAAGTGGCTCATAATTTTTATCTTTGCTTCTCTTTATGCAATGTTTTTTTCTTTCATGGCCTTCAAGATTTTCTCCTTATCTTTGGTTTTCAGAAGTTTGAATATGATGTGTCTAGGGTTTTTAACATCTGTATTGTTCTCCAAGCTTCTTAGAGCTGTAGTTTGTCAACCATCATTAATTTTAGAAAATTCTCAGCCATATATTTCAAATATTGCTTCTTTCATGTTTTCATGTTTTTTTCTCTTTCTAGGATTTCAATCATGTGGTATATTAGACCGTTTGAACATTTGATATTGTTCCACAACTCTAGGATACTCAGTTCCTTTTTTTTATTTGTGTCTCAAATTGGGTAATTTCTATTGGCCTATTTTCAATCGCACTGATTCTTTCCTCAGCTGTATTGAGTTTACTGATAAATTTGTCAAAGGCATTTAATCTCTTTTTCACTTCCAGCATTTTGATTGTTTCTTATAATTGTTATCTCTCTGCTAAAGTTCATCATCTGACATTGCATGTTACTCATTTTTCTACTAGATCCATTAGCTTAATAATTATATTTAAATTATTTGTCTGATATTTCCAACTGAAGGACCTGGGTGGGGCTTCCCGCCTTTCCTAGGGATGTTGCTGTTCCCCTCCTCCATGCCTTGCACCACAACGGAGGTTTCCTCTGGACTCTTACCTGCCTCTTGTCTTTCTCATGAATATCCAATAAAGTCCACAAAAAAGAGCCTGAGAGTGAGTGTCAAGTCCCCTTGTGTCTCCAGCTCCCAAGGATTCTATACTCTCATATTAGCCACCTTCTATTTTAGCTCATTCATTAAAATTTTTAGCTGAAACTTGTTATCAGCTTGTATGGCTAGTAGTCCGTCTCTCTTTATACGTACTAGTCTTTGCTTAAATTTCAGATGAGTTGATTTCCCTGAGACCTCAGCAATCTGAGAGATTTAGGAATGATTGTATGTACCATCTGGAAAACTCTACTGTGTGCTCATCAGAGAACAAACGTGAAAAAGGAAAATAATATTTAGCATTATTATGAAAATTATTTTAGCATTGTGGACTCTCCAAAATATTTTGGTAACTTCCAGTAGAGTCTTTGAGACCCACTGTCCTCCATGATTTAAGCTACACTCACCTTTCTAACATTACCACCAAACACTATCCCCCCTTCCGTACTATATTCAGCCACACTGGTCCTGTAGTTCTGCCTGCACACCAAGTTCTCTAATGACCTAAGTTTTTGGCCTCATTTCTCCCACAAGGAGTGCTGTTCCCTAGGTCTTCAAATGACTAGTTCCTTGTCATTCTCCAAATTTCAGCATGGATGTACCTCCTCAAACAGGTCTTCCATGATCACCTTGGTCTAAAGAACCTATACACATACGCCTACTCTAAGATGTTTTCTATCACATCACACTCTTTATATGAAATGGTATTTATACTCTCAGCCATGCTTTCATGTCTCTTGTGGCTATGCCTATTCTTGGTATGAGTCCGACTGGGCCTAAACAGAAAACCAATTCAGTTCAAAGAGTGTTTGAACCTCGATATGAGCTACACTTGGCCAGTGAAACAACCCCATGGGAGTCTTCTTTTTAAGTGATTTTTAAAAAACCACAATTAGCTTGTTAATGATTGATACAATTTAGTCATTCTTTTATCAAAATTATTTTCAATATATTTGCTTCTTTTCTGTCTTCCTCCAACTTTTCTGTCTCCTACAATATCTATAGTACCTAGAATAGCATCTGTTGTATAGTAGCTCCTCAAAATGTCAATAAAATGGCTGAGACTATTTTAATGACTAAATTGTACCAATCATTATCAAGCTAATTGTGACTTTTACATCACTTAAATAAAAAAAAAAAAAAGTCTCCCATGCGGTTGTTTGACTGGCCAAGAATAGTTAGTATTTAGATTCAAATGCTCTTTGAACTGAATTGGTTTTTAATCTATGCCCAGTTGAACTCGTATCAGAGGCAGGCTCAGCCACAAGAGACATGGAAGAATAGCCAAGAGTCTAAAATATGATTTCAACACATGATAAAGCAAGGCTGTTTCAACAGCATGGGAGGTGTACTTCTTTGAACAGCGAGCCCTGGCTTTCCATATCACAGTACCTGGCAAAACTTTGTTTTCTTTTCAGTAATCTTTAGCTTATCTTCCTTAGGCAATGTGAAAAACTAAAAAGGAAACTTCAAGCCAGGAAGCTGTCAGAAATCCTCTGGTTTTCATGTCTGCTCTACTTGGTTCCCCAAAGTAATATTTCCACAAATAAAGATGTCAGGAGTTAATGTGGACTACAGAACTAGGCAAGAACCCCTAATCAGGTGGTCCCTGATCAGTCTCATGATGCGCTTTCTCCCTTATGGAAGGCTATAGAACATGAAAAAAGAAGAACCATGGTTCTTTTTTAATTTGAGATTGGGGCAAGAAATTAAGTGCTGGTAGTTTGGAGTTTTTCACAAATTGAATGGATGTTTTAGAAAAAGCTCTTACTCAACACTCAACTCCCCTAATATAATTGATGACATTTTTCCTCAGCTGTCTGATTTTAAATGTATGTTACCATCTGGATGAATCTTTTCTCTAAAGCCTTATTAAGGGCACATATCAGGGGTGGGGAATAAAACAAGGGCAGTGATTGATGCAAGTCATCAATGATCTGAAAAGTCTTTAATTCAGTCCTAGAAAAAGGGCATAATATGGTGGAGAATGAAGAATATAGGGCCAAAATCTAAGTCATATTCGTGTGTGTGTGTGTGTGTGTGTGTGTTTGTGTGTACGTGTGTGTATTCATTAATCCAGTGTACATTTGATGCAGTTTGGCTTTGTGTCCCCACCCAAATCTCATCTCAAATTGTAATCCCCAGGTGTCAAGGAAGGGACCTGATGGGAGGTGATTGGGTGGTGAAGGCAGTTCCCCCATGCTGTTCTCATGATAATGAGAGAGTTCTCACGAGAGCTGATGGTTTTTGAAATGGCAGTTTCCCCTGTGCTCTCTCTCTCCTGCCACCTTGTGAAGAAGGTGCCTGCTTCTCCTTCACCTTCCAAGATGATTGTAAGTTTCCTGAGGCTTCCCCAGCCATGCAGAACTGTGAGTCAATTAAACCTCTTGTGTTTATAAATTACCCAGTCTCGGGTAGTATCTTTACAGCAGTGTGAACATGAACTAACATTAACATTATTGAACTCCGACCATGTGACAGGTACTATACTAGGTAAGCAATGGTAAGGAAGATAGACACAGTGTCTTCTTAATAGGCTTCAGAGTCTAAGAAGAAAATGAGAATACAATTAGATATGCAAATAACTATATTAAATAGAATAGGCTATGAGAAAAAAACTAATCGAATATTTAGGACTAAGACTCAGAGGAGAGATTTTTGATGAAAATGTGGGAGGAACCAACAGATGTATTTTATTAAGGCTGTGATGAGTAGACTGGTGATCTAGGATGAAAGAATAAATGTAAGACACAAAGAACTAGAGTCTTTATTGTGGAACCTTATGACTGTGTGAGTTAATACTTAATAAGCTATATATATCTCTATATATGTATATATATACATATATACATATATATGCATTTATATATACATATATATGTATTTTTATATATGCATATATGTATTTTTATATATACATGTATGTATATGTTTATATATATACAAGATTTTTGATGAAAATTTGGAAGGATATATATATACACACATGTATTTATATATCCTATTAGTTCTGTCCCTCTAGAGAACCCTAATATACCTGGGAACCTGACCAAGTCAAGGGAAAAGAACCTAAAGATAATTACATTGAGAGTTCATCCAAAAATGACCTACCCAGATGCCCCGAAGTAAACCTCAAAGTTGACAAGCCGTACCTACACACTCAGTTCATCCAATCAGGGCATTTTCCCTCTTTTAATCAGGAGCACACGACCAAGACATTGGGAGGAATGATTCTTACATAGAAGATGGTGATCATTAAAATACAGTCATGTGTCTCAATGACAGGACTACGTTCTGTCAGTAGGTGATTCCATCATTGTGCAAACATCATCATGTATGCTCTGACAAAAATAAATAATTGAATATATAAGACTATGAATATGCCATGAGAAAAATAAGTAATTGAATATATAAAACAAACTCAGAGGAGAGATTTTTGATGAAAATTTGAGAGGAAGCAATACAGGTATTTTCTTAAGGCTATGATGAGTAGATTGGTGATCTAGGATGAGAGAATAAATATACAAGCACAAAGAACCAGAGAACGCTACGATTGAGTGTGGCTCAATCAAATCTGAGTGATATAGCCTACTACATACCTAGGCTATATAGTATATAGGCTATTGCTCCTAGGCTACAAATCTGTACATCATGTTACTTTGCTGAACACTGTAGGCAACTGTAACACAATGGAAAGTATGTATGTATTTGAACACATCTAAACATAGAACAGATACTGTAAAAATACAGCATAAAAGATAAAAAATGGTTGACCTGCAAAAGGCACTTAGCATGAATGGAGCTTGCAGGACTGGAAGTTGCTCTGGGTGGGTCAGTGAATGAGTGGCGAGTGAACGTGGAGGTCTAGGACATTACTGTACACCACCGTAGACTTTATGAACACTGTACACTTACATTTATTTTAAAAATACCATACTTGTGCAATAACATTATGACGGCTATAACGTCACTAGGTAATAGGAACTTTTCAGCTCTATTATAATCATATGGGCCCACCGTCATACATGTGGTGCATCGTGACCAAAATGTCTTTATGCAATGCATGGCTGTATCTCTATGTAAAGTTAACCAGAGGATTCATGATCAGCATAACAGATATTGGAAATAATTTGTACATTGGTAAAGTGGATGGATTAGATTTAAAAAGCTATAGAGGAGCTGTCACCCTTACCAAGACAGGGCGTAAGAATCTGGTGAGCCAGGAGCCTAACGATGCTGCCACAGTGGTGTCATTCAGTCTTGTGTAGGCGCACATTGTGGACATTCCTGCTGGCTGATGCAATTAGGTTAGTTACTGCTACCTCAGATCAGAGCCACATCTGTCTCCAAGTGACCCTTTCATGTATGATATTGGAGGACCGGAGACAACAGAGAGCAGAGTCAGCCACTGGATTACAGAGACTTGTGAATAACCTTTGGAAGCGTGGCAGAAATTGGTTTGAGCCTTGCTCTCATGAATGTACAACTTGGCAGAAAAATTCATCCACAGGGAAGGGAACATCTAGCTTGCACCCAACTCTCATTATCAGGGGCTGACAATATTTGCTGAAAGACCTTGACAAATGTGAACAAATAAACAACTTCAGGTCTATTTGCAACACTTGTCCAGCTTGCTTACTGGATAAACCATACTTGGATTCAACTTTCTTTTTGGATTTAAGCCTTTCTTGTGCTGCCCCCTGCTCAAAGAGTCCTGCCTTCTCTTGTACACTAAGCCCACTCATCTTATTGAAACCATTCATATACTCAGATGATTCATATTGTGTCTTGACAATTCAACTGTAAGCTCCCAAATAGGAATTCTGTTGTTCAAGTTTTAGAGTAAGAACTATTATAATGGTAAGACTCTCTCTCTCTCTCTCTCTCACTCACAAACACTTACAATGTACCAGGCACTGCTCTATGTGTTTAATGCAAATCAACCTCTATAATTTTCACAGCAACCCTAAGGGGCAGGTAACATCAATACTCATATTTTACAGAAAGGAAACGGAATCAGAATACTTAAGTGAGTTGTCTAAAGTCACACAGCTATCATTCAAACTGAGCCAGGTGAGCTCTAAAACCCAAAACTCTTTACCACTATTGTGAGATTTCTCACCTGCAGAACTGTAAGATAGTTATTATTATTATTTTTTTTTTACTATTTTAAATCACCTGGTTTCTCACTATTTTGTAATAGCAGCAACAGAAAACTAACATAACTGTGCTACCCCCACTGCTATTCAAGCCACAGGCATAATTCTTTGCATATAAGCTTTAAAAAGTAAAGGTGTTGGCCGGGCGCAGTGGCTCATGCCTGTAATCCCAGCATTTTGGGAGGCCGAGGCAGGCGGATCACTTGAGGTCAGGAGTTCAAAACCAGCCTGGCCTACATGGTGAAACCTCATATCTACTAAAAATACAAAAATTAGCTGGGTGTGGTGGCAGGCACCTGTAATTCAAGCTACTGGAGAGGCTGAGGCAGGAGAATCGCTTGAACCTGGGAGGTGGAGGTTGCAGTAAGCCAAGATTGTGCCACTGCACTCCAGCCTGGGTGACAGAGCAAGACTCTGTCTCAAAAAAAAAAAAAGAAAAAAAAAAAGAAAATTGTTAATGAATATATATTTGTTGAATTTGTTACAACTGTTAAAAATGACCTAGCGATGCAGAGAAACACAAAAATTATCATGAGAATTAGCAGGAGAGAAAATTACATATTCATGAATTTCAAAGAGGTGACAAGGGCACCAATCTTAGAGACCAGAGACCTTGATCCTGGACCAGATTTTGCCTAGAAATGCCTATGTGACATGAGCAAGCCTTTTAATTTCTCTGAGCCTCAGCTTCTATGTTGAAGAATAAGGGAGTTGGACCGGGTCATCTTGAACTTCTTTCTGGTATAAAAAGAATGATATTTTGATTATAGTTTTCTTTCTTCCCACTTATTTCAGTCAAATAATGATGTGCCCCAATATTTCTCTGAGATAGCCATACTATATCATCATGAGCAGTGCGAATAATCAGATTCATGATGAAATGCACAAGGAAGTACTCAAAGCTGACTTTAAAAAGCACCATCTAATATAACCCTGAGGTTTCCTCTCTCCACTTTAACTGATCCTCCTTAGTGGCTTGCCATTCATCACAGAAACCAATCACAGAAACCACAAGGGCGTTGATCATATTTCTTGAGTCTATGCATTTGTATAACCTCATTGTCTTTATAGAGTGTGCAGAATAAGAATTTCTGACAAAATCTTTTTCTTTGCTGAGAAATAATAGATGTCTGTATAATGCCAGTGATACTGGTCTGATGGCCAGCCAGTGGTTTACAATTTCCAGTAGAATTTGCCTTTGTGTGTTATTTTTCTAACAGTACTGTTACTATAAAATATAAGGAAGAGTGTACTGGGGAGAAGGGTAGTGGCAGGGAAAGAATAAGAGACAGGAATAGAGGTCGCAGGTGAGGGAGCTGCAAGGTGCTTGGAGCTATTTGGCCTTTTGTGCACAATTGACAAAACCATTTAAATTGTGGTGGGTTGTGCTCCTCCAGCTAAAATTCAGTGGTGAGGATTTAAAAATATAAAAATTAGATGCAGAGAACTAAGCAAAGCAATCAGTATGTGCAGAAGTTGGAGGTACCAGGACCAGCTTTTGTTGCAAATCTTTGGGCAGATGACATGATTTGGGCATAATATACATCTTTCACAGCCAAACAACATAACCCGTGATGAACAGAGCGTCCAGACAAAGATAAACCCTGTGAGTCACACACAATTCTTTTCTCGGCAAACAATGGAATTACATCCAGCTTGGTTCGTAGAAAAGACAGCCAAGGCGTTTTCCTTTCTTTGAGTATCTTAAATATAATGAAGGGATAACATATGAGAGGGAACATAAAGAAGGAGAAAATTTTCTTAGAGAAGGAAACATTGTCAGATAACTAGACAGCAAAGAGACATAGGGTAACAGATTTCCTGAGCTATATCCCCTGCGTACCAAAGAAAGTACAGGATTGGAAGAAAAAGAAAGACCAAGATGAAACTTAATGGGCGAGTGTAAAAATTGAGAAGAAAGCTACAAAGAGAAAGAAAAATAGAAATAGGAAAAAATTGTGAAGAGAAGAAAATACAAAAAGAAGAGGAGGTGGAAGCCTGCTTTGTCCTCCTTTCATTGGTGCACATCAGTAAGGGTCAGTCTCTGTACGTTTGTTTCATCATTACTTCCACTTTCTCTTCTTTCTCACTTTTTCCCACTTCAGAATTGGGAAAGAAAGGAACTGCCAGAGATGCTTCTATGCTCCCCTTTACTGCCATGCACAACTTGGATTTTCTTTGTCCTGCCAAGACAGCATAAAATAGGGTTCCCCGAAAGGAAATCAGGGTACTGTTAGGAAAGGACCATGAGGTTGAGAAACCAAAACACAACAGTATCCACACAGAATTGATTCTGTGAGCTAGTCTTATCTTACATTGAGCGCCAACCATTCACAACTTAATCAAGGGGAGCTGAAAAGCAAAGATGCTAAAAAACAATAACAACAAAAAGAAAAAGTATATATATGCAATGTTTCATAAAAGATGAAGCTTTCCCTAACCTCATAGATCAGAAATAGAAATAAAAGCTCGATGTAGATTTCCTATTCTATGAGTCTGCTTCAAGAATAAAATCGCTAGGTTAATTGAACTCTGACCTCTTAACATGTTCATTAGAAATGTAAAAATATTGTTTGATCATCTCTTGAAAACTAAAATGAGCTATACTTTCAGTCATTTTTGTAGTTGTCGTATTTATGTTTTCATCTTTTATTATGCCCCCTGACTTTAAGATTTAGGTATACTAAATTTTATCCTCTATAAACAAATTGATGCTTTTCTATGACATTTCCTAAAAGACAAGTGGCTGTTTTACTTTTCCTTTTGGCACATTCTTTGCTGCTGCTTAATTTTTTTAATCTTGAGAAAATGTCTTTCAACTTTTTTTCTTCATAAGAATGCTCTTCGAGTCTCTTTGAACCTGTCAGGTTATACTACTTTACATACAAAATTATACATAATTATTATAAATGCATTTACAAATGACTAAATGGCAAGTGCTTATAGATGCATACTTACAGACATGTATATATTCAATATTTACCTTATACATAAATTTAGTCAGACTCTGTTAAGTGGATGGTTATTAACATGTCAAAATATGGTTCTGAGAGTATGATTTTATAACATCAGGATAGTTGATATGTACTGACAAGGACTGATGTCTAGAAATGTTAAGTGAAAAATTAAGCTGCAGATCAATACACATACTATAATCGTTTGAATTTTTTAAAAATATAAGTACAGATTCATGTACTAGGTTATAATTGGTTTTGCTGTGGTAACTAGCTTATTCTGAAATCTTAGTGATTAAACACAATGAAGATAGTTTGCTCATGGTACATATATAACACACATATGCACGATGAGAGAAGAATGCTAATCCATATAGTCATTCAGGGACCCAGGCTTCCACCACATTGTACATGTAACATTTAGAAGATGGAGCCTCCTCAGTCTTTGCAAGAAAAGAAGAAGGCTCATGGAAAACTCATTCTTACCATTATGCATCAGCCTAGCAATGACAAATATTACTTCTTCTTTGAGACAGGGTCTCACTCTGTTGCCTAGGCTGGAGTGCAGTGGTGTAAACATTGCTTGCTGTAACCTTGAACTCCTGGGCTCAAGTAATCCTCCCACCTCAGCCTCCCAGAGAGCTATGACTACAGATGCATGTCACCACACTGAACTAATTTAAAATTTTTTTTGGTAGAGACAGGGTCTTGCTATGTTACCCAGGCTGATTTTGACCTCATGGCCTCAAGCAATCCTCCTGCCTCAGCTTCCCAAAGTGAAGGGATTACTGGCATGAGCCACTGTGCCTGGCCTCACTTCTGTTTATAGTATATGGGCCTAAGCTAGTCTCAAGGCCAATATAAGCTGCAAGGAAACTGGAATTGGGAAGAGCACATGGATATCCAGTTAACAGTAAATATTTCTAACAGTACAAACACACACACACACACAGAGAGAGAGAGAGAGAGAGAGAGAGAGAGACATGCAAAATGCAAATTTAAAAGCTCTAGAAAGAAAAAAATATCTATCTAGTAAGTACCTTTGAGGAGAGAAATGAAATTAGGGAAAGAATGAAGAAAAATTCTATTCTTTTATATTATATGCTTCCAAATTTTTACATTTTTAAAATAAAATCAGGTCTGACATTTGTTATTAAATAAAAATATTTTTAAAACTGTTAATGATTAGTTATTCTGAGACAATCCAGTTGAAATAAAACTGGTAAACAAGTGGTTAAAAGGCAATACAAAATAGTTTCCACCAATGGCCCAGCATCAAGCACGGGCATAGTTTTCAGGGATCAGCCAGGGCTCTCTATGATTTAGTGGCTGTTGTTTGATCAATGGTTGAAATGATAGAGTGGAGAGCTTGCTGATTAAGTTCATGGATAAAGCTATGTTAACTAAAACTTTGGGAGCTGTGATTAAGATCCAAACTGGCCTGTCAGAAGTGAGCTATGGCCAAGTGTGGGGTGTGAGTATACTTGGGAGTGAAGAATGAATCTCTCAAGACTGCAAGGGTCAGACAGAAATACTTGAGTGCCTCTGGATTCAGTGTAAATCACATGCCAGACGGATGTCTGGAATAAATGGGGTTGCTT
This sequence comes from Nomascus leucogenys, assembly GCF_006542625.1. Lineage (NCBI taxonomy): Eukaryota > Metazoa > Chordata > Mammalia > Primates > Hylobatidae > Nomascus > Nomascus leucogenys. The sequence continues at coordinate 75,409,530 of NC_044401.1, read as the reverse complement.
TAAGAAATGTAGCACTGCTCAGGCATTTCAAGCTTTAAGAGAAGACAGGAAAGGAAAGAAAGGAACATATCTTCAGAGCTTGTTGTATTCAAGATCATCAGGCAAAAAAAATAAATAAATTACTGAACAGGGTGGACTGTGTATCAGACCATGAGCTACAGTGGTAAATAATGCAGACACTGTCATCATCTTTATGGAGATCATGTCTAGCTGCTCTCTTTACATCCAAGACTTCCCTCTCTTGGTCTCTAGGTTGACTTGTCCAGGGACCAGCAGCAAGAGACTCTCCTGAGAACTTATTAGAAATGCAGAATATGAGCTCAATCCCAGACCTAACGAAACAGAATCTGCTTTCTAACAAGGTCCCTCAGGTGGTTCCTGTGCACATTCATTTGTGGAAAGCACAGGTCTAGGTTGTATTTTCCTCCTCCAACTTACCTACCCTATTAAGGAGAAAGCCACCTTACTCACTTTGCAATTGCCTTGTCTTTGATTTTTATCTACAAGTGGATAGGCAAGAGAATTGAAAGAGATAGGAGAGGCTAAGCAGACATACATAATGAAGGGGTAAATAGAGAGGGGAAATGCAAAGAGAAATATTCAGGCAGGGGGAGATTATGGGAAAGTTCAGGGAAATGTAGAGACAGGAGGAGGAGAGAGAAATGGAGGGCAATTGCAAATAAATAAAGAGATGAGGGAAAGCAAATTTGAAGAAGTCTTGCTATACAATGTCTCCATCAGCTATTCTTTGAAAGACTTCATAAGAGATTTAAATTTCCTTTTAACTATCTTTGGGTGTCACTACGAATATTTTTTATGTGAAACCAGATGAGAAGGGGCTACTACAACAAACCCTAGCTTTATATTAGGTATATATTAGTTGTCATTTTTTAGGTAGGAGGGTGGAAAACACAATAAAAATCTAAGACAAGTCCTGTAATCTAGCACTATGCAGTTCCCATTCTATACCATTTCCAAAAAGGAAGAATTATTTTTCATTATTTCACAATGTTTCTGTTGACTTTCATAGATCTCTGCACTGAATTATTTAATGATGCTAAATTAGAGCTAAATCCCCAAATAGCTGTGATTTACCAGTTACACTAGAAAGAGATGGACCAGATAGATCCTTCAAGCTGATTTTAGCTCTGTATTTCAATGTCTAGTATGAATGGAAAAAAATTGAAAATAATCTCCAGCTTGTGGAATTAAATTAGCAGTAAGAACATTCCAGCCTTGGTTTTTAGCTAAATGAATTGCTTGAACATAAACGATCATTATCCTTTCTATGTACATAACAAAGAGGATCAATTTTGAAGCCCAAATGAATGATAGTGATAGTAAAAAAAAGGAATTCATAAATCAAACTTGATAGAATATAATAACCTCAGCACCTATGGCTGCTCTGTATAATCTCCATATCAAACAAAAATCACAAAAGAAAAAATAATTTGTTGTGGAAAATCTTGAATGGTATGAGAGATGAAGTGATGGTTCTCCTTGAAAAACAACTCTCATAAACATTTATTTTAAAAATAGTTTTTAGATCAGGAGAAAACATCAGAAGGAAACCCTACCTGGCTCTTTTGCTCTTTTTGGTGTTTAATTTAAACTCAAGGTTGGGGTATTCTTTTTTTTTCTTAGACGGAGTCTCACTCTGCCGCCTAGGCTGGAGTGCAGTGGAGCAATCTCGGCTCACTGCAACCTCTGCCTCCGGGTTCAAGCGATTCTCCTACCACGGCCTCCCGAGTAGCTGGGACTGCAGGCACCTGCCACCATGCCTAGATAATTTTTGTATTTTTAGTAGAGGTGAGATTTCAGTATGTTGGCCAGGCTGGTCTCGAACTCCTGACCTCATGATCCGGCCACCTTGGCCTGCCAAAGTGCTGGGATTACAGGTATGAACAACCGTACCTGGCCGAGGATTCTTATTACAACAAAAATAAAGAATTTTGTTTTAATTTAAGCGTAGTCTTTGATGCTGCATTGCCCATGTGGTAACATGCAACCCTGCTTGACTTAGATATAGTACCATGCATTCAACTGCAGAACAATTTCAAAGACTGTCAAGAGACTAGGTGCCCTTCCTTTCTGAGGCAGAATCTAATTAGCCCACGGTAACAGGCCTTTAAAACACACACACACACACACACACACACACACACACACACACACACACAGAGATGGTGAGAAAAGTGCTAAACTTTATTAAAATAGAGTACTTGTCATCAGTTTGTATAGAATTTACTTCTAATTGCTGGTGTGAATATCATGAAGTCTTCCACATTTAAAGAGAGAGAGAAAGAAAGGAAGGTTGCTGATCTAAATGTGCTTTACAAACGCTTTATCAAAGCTACAACATTTCAAGTGTTTCACAGGCTATAATACAAACGCGATGGCAAGAAAACAGTGTTGAGTTGATTGCTGCCCTCAACCCTCACTGTGTAAACCTCCATAACATAAGCACCATATCTACTAGCAGACATGCAAGTCCTTGGGCCATGCTCCAGGGTCAGTGTGTTTTTCTGGCTTGGGGCATCAGTTTATGAACTCTAATTACAGTTAATACACTATTCCTAGGTACTAATCTCCAATCCCACAGCTGCCAGATCCATTGGAGAAATTGGCCAAAAGTCAAGGCCAGGGAGCTTTAAGGGAAAGCAAAATGCTGAAACGAACAAGATGCTGTCTATCTCCTGCTTAAATGTTTTCTCATGGCTCTCGAAATTAAGGTCAAGATCTGCAGGATGAATTACACAGTCCTGCGCAGCCTGGCAGCTCCCTAGCTCCTGCTCAGCATTTTTCCCTTAGCTGACTATTCTTCAGTCATGCTGGTTTTTCCCGTCACGGGGCCTTTACCCACATCCCTGCCCCTTGCCCACTGCATTTCACCTCTCTCTTCCCTTCATCCATCAAGTCACAGTGCAAACATCAAGGCATTAGGAGAAGCCCAACTTCAGCATTCAAACTAGGGAGTTTGTTTCCCCTGTTATGTGATCCCACAGGACCTGCAACTTTTCCATGAGAACATCTACCACGATTGCAGTTTTACTGTTATATATACAATTTTTTTTACTGCCTTTTCTGCTAGGCTTTAAACTTATCTGTCTTGCACATAGAGACTCCATAAATATTTGTTAACCGAATGAATGAATGAATAAAACAGAGAAGAGATAGGAGTCAGATAGTCCCATAAGTCACCTTAATCATTTCTGTCTGTCAGAGTCCCTTTTACTAATACTGAAATTTCTTATTTCTGAATTGGTCTCCCCCATTTAATTATCTGATCTTCAGGTAGAGGGCTCTTGTCATGGCCTGCCACATATGAAAGAGTTCAAAGATCAGCTGCTTGGAGAAGAATGGAGGAAGACATGGAGACAAAAGATGAATTATAAGAAGGGAGAAGAAAAGGTGGCAGAGAGAGAAAAAGAAGGCAGAGGAAGGGTTAGTAAGTCCTTAAACATGTCAGGTGAAATACAAGAGAAAAATCCCTGATTAAAACCTTCCTCTGGAAGAAGAAAAGGCTTATGTAATCTTTTTGGAGGATATGCCAAACAAATGTGGCACACTGACAGCATATTATAAATAATACTGATTTTAAAATTGCTTTTATAAAGACAAACAGAACACTAAATTTCCTGTTGGCAATACACAAACCATTAATAATTTTGATTTCAGGTTAATACATTTTTGGGGGAAGAATAGAGGACTTCAGAGGGCATTTAGAATCATTAGAAGCTGGTGTATTACCACTGACATTAACAATCTTTGGGAAAACTCATGATGTCACTTGCTTTGAACAATATGAGGACCAGCTGTAAGTGGTACAGAATGGGGACTAATGACTAACTGTTCACATGCAAAACTCAGACTTGTGGGAGAGGACTTCTTAGGCAGCACCAGGCTTTTAGGCCAAATTATTAGCTCATTTTAATTGAAAATGTGAAAAGACATTACACTTTGCAAGATGGTACTCAAGACAGCCATGATTTTTAGTGGAAAGAATCTCATTCAGAGAATCCCCATGGTGCCAGGCTTTCAACTGTATATTACAGATATGTTACCGTTGATATTCTGTATTTTTGTAAGATCTGGTCCAAGTGCATTTAGCTCTATATTCAATAAATGGTCCACATCAGAAAGTCTTTAGTCATCTTGTATTTTAGACTTTTTACTTACATTTCTGTTATTCAAGACAATGTATTTGTTCACTGTCCTCTTCTAAAAAAGATGAGTATCATTAACATGTCACAACTCATTTGTCTGTTTTTTTATTCCAAAGCCATAAACTTTTATTGAAAATGTTGTGATCCATTCAGTTTCAAGAAACGCTGTTGGAACATCTTGGTTTGACAGTCTCTTAAGTCAAGCCCACTATATTCCTGACATGGTGAGTCGGACTTTTGCCAAAAACAGGCAAAAGCTAAACTCTGCATGTTAGCAGCAGAAAAGGCCAAGAAGCTGGCTTTGGAAATGGTTCTCAAAGTAGCCACATTTGAATCCTGGATAATAAGAAAGGATACCTCACATAGAAGCTGGTAACCATAAATCAACCAAGGTTCCTCTGTCCCTCATTTCACCCCATGTCCAGTCTAACACTTAACCCCATTAATTTTGCTTCCAATCTTCCCCACACTACCTGAGCTACTCCAGTGGTCTCCTCCCTGGGCTTTGGGCTTACGTGCTTGGCCTCTTCAGTGCATTCTCTACATGGAGACCCAAGTGATCTGATAAACACTAATCGGATAAGTATGGATGTCTGTTGTATGATAGTAACCATAGTTGATAATAATGTGTTGAATACTTAGAAATTGTTAAGAGATTAGATCTTAACTCTTTTCACAACAAAAAATAAGTATGTGAGGTGATGGATATGTTAATTAGCTTGACTGTATCATTTTACAACATATACCTATATCAATACATCACCTCATATGCCATCAATATATGCGTTTTTTGTCAAGTGTGCCTTAGTTTTAAAAGAATAAAATTAAAAATAAGCACTCTCCAAAAAATAAAACAAAACAAAAACCAAAAATACGATCATATCACCCATCTGCATGAACCCTTCAATGATTTTCCTTGCACTTAGGACAAAGCAAAACTCTTTATTCTTACTTAAAATGCCTTGCCATCCTCTCCAAACTCATCCTGTATTACTTCCCATCAGTATCCTTTGTATTTATTATCTTAAAAGTTAAGGTGCAGTAACACCAACACGCACTTTCACCCTGGTGACCCCGGTCATCCTGGCTCACTCACCAGGTAAGCTGGGCACCATTCAGGAGTTCTGGACTGTGGAGACATGCACAGAGGTGCCCTCACATCTTCTCACTGGTCTACATATGACACTAAAGTCATATTATCTAACGATAACTAAATTGCCGAAATGAACAGTGGACTATGTAAGCTAATGCCTACCAAGAAACTCCAGTTAGAAGATAATACCAAGAAAGGAAACACAAGCAATCACAAGAAAACAGAACAGACACTTCTCATACTCCAAATCCATACTTCTTTCATGTTAAAAACGATGACTGAATCAGATTTGCCAAAATGCCAGGAAGAAAGTGATTATCAAAAAAAGCGTTTGAACTTATTTTCATGTTTACTATTGGTAATAATGATCCTTAACTTTCATATATACTGAATCTTGACCTATTGATAATATGAAAATATAATTAGCAAGAACATTTCAAAGCTAAGCATACAGATTATTAACCTACTTAAGAATATAAGAGATTTTATGTTAATAAAAATGACTTAAATATAACATAACATAGTGATATAGGAACATAATTTGTAAATAAGTAAATACATACATTTTTGTATTCCTTCCTCAAAATGTTTCTATTGCTGGGGTGGTCAAAAAGTTTAAGGACAACTAGACTCCTATGTATCAGAATCATCTGTGGAACTGCTAAAAGCAAGGATGCCTGCGATTCACCTCAGGGTCTCCAAGGTGGGATGCAGGAATCTGCATTTTTAAACATATCCTTTAGAGATGTTGAAGTGTTCCTAGAATTCATTAATTCCATGCATACTGAATAACTCCTCCTGTGTACCAGGCACTTTGAGATGCTGAGGGGACAGCAGTGAACAATTTAGACAAGGCTACTGCTCTCCTCGTGCTTACATTTTAATGTGAGACAAACAAGAATACTTGACATCAATATGTGATACAAAGTAAATAAAATGGGATATTAAGATAGAAAGTCAGGAGCTGGACGCAATGGCTCGTGCCTGTAATCCTAGCAATTGGGGAGGCCAAGGTAGGAGGATCGCTTGAGCCCAGGAGTTCAAGGCCAGCCTGTGCAACATAGGAAGACCCTGTCACTACAAAAGAATTAAAATTAGTGAGTATGGTGGAGCGCACCTGTAGTCCCAGCTACTTGGGAGGTTGAGGGGGGAGGATCACTTGAGCCCAGGAGGTCGAGACTTCGGTAAGTCATGATTGCGCCACTGCACTCCAGTCTGGGCAACAGAGTGAGACATTGCCTCTCAAGAATAAAAAAGAAAGTCATACAGGTGTCAGGAAGGACTCTTGTGGAGACAACGTTTAGGCTGAGAGTTGAATGACAAGAAGAAGCCAGTCATGCCAAAATATGGGACCAAAGGGAACATCAGTGCAAAGTCCCCAGGTGGCATCAAATTGGGAAAATTTGAGGAAAAGGGAAAGATCATACAGCAGGCATTGGGGACAAGGAGAAGATGCAAGGTGAGGTGAGGCCCTACTCCTGTCAGCTTTGGAAGGCAGGGGAAGGAGTTCAGACGTTCTTTTAAGTGAGATGGGGAGCCATTGAAGGGTCTTGGTAAACGTACTATCTGATTTGATTTATATTTTTAAAGCATACGCACTGGCTCTGTGTGGGGAATGGAATATAAGGAGGCTGGAAGGACATCAGGTGAGACCCATTGTGACAGTCAAGACTTTCAAACCTGGCCGGGCACAGTGGCTCACGCCTGTAATCCCAGCATTTTGGGAGGCTGAGGTGGGTGGATCACAAGGTCAGGAGATGGAGACCATCCTGGCTAACATGGTGAAACCCCGTCTGTACTAAAAATACAAAAAAATTAGCCGGATGCGGTGGCGGGCACCCGTAGTCCCACCTACTGGGGAGGTTGAGGCGGGAGAATGCCCTGAACCCGGGAGGCAGGCTTGCTTGCAGTGAGCTGAGATCGCACTACTGCACTCCAGCCTGGATGACAGAGTGAGACTCTGTCTCAAAAATAAATAACTAAATAAATAAATAAATAAATAAAGACTTTCAAACCTAAGGCCAAGCTTGGAACTAAAGAAAGTGTAGCATTTGGCTGTTGAGTGAACAAATCAACAATGAAGAATTAATAAACAGTGGAACCAAGGAATGAATCAAAGCCAGGAGTGAATTATAGTCCTAGAAACTCACCCCATATCCAGTGGTGACCCTTCCAGTTAGAAGTCAGGACCACTGACCACTCCTGTTCCGGGTGCCAGCCAGCCCTCTGCTCATATTTCAGACAGAATGCATTTTATGATTAATCTTAATCCTCCTACCTCCTGTAGAAGTAAATAATCTAAATGCTTTCCTCGGGGGAGGAGAGAAGGTAAATGATCTCTCCAAACACACCCTTTAAAATTTTTTCGATGAAAGCAAATTTTTAAACCCACACATTTGAGTGGGAACTGAATGGTAGTAAACAAACACCTAACTTCTACATGTGGGATCTTTGAGGTGACCCCATGTCTGTCATCACAGAATGAAGTTTGTAACCACAGCCAAGATTTCTACCCTCATCTTTGCCCCAAATTCTAACTAACAGGAGCCAGAAGTTGCCAAGGTTAAGATAGGGGATGGCTGTTGTCTTTTGCACTTAAGTTATTATGCACCTTCTTTTTCTTTCAGGTGCCTTACTTTTTCACTCTCAACATGAATGCCTCTCTCTGATTTGCAAATCTCTTTCCAGAGTCTGTCTAAATGGAAAGTTTTTTTTGATCTGTAGCCCAGACAAAGGAAGGATCTGTATTTCCAGCATCTAGTATGGGTTGCCTCCCTGTTGACATTAATCTTCCGCCTTTGCCAGGTCTAGACAATAGGGGTTGGAGAGCGTTAATCTAAAGATTCACCAGACACCAAGCCATAAATCTGCCTGGGGGTAGACAAACTTGTGGCATTTTCTATTTGCTCCTAAGAAGACTCTAGGCTCTGTTTGGTTCTCCATTGCCTCTGCCCTGAGAAATTGAGTTACTCACAATATCAAAATTCAGTTCCTCGAGAGCATCTCACACTCAGCAAAGCTGAGAAGAACAAGGCACCATCCATTTCCTTCAGGAATCGAGTTAGAAAATCTAAGGGGAGACATTGTAAAGATACAACAGATTTAGTTGTTGTGAGACATTTTGTTTCCCAATAGAATAAAGCAAAGCAGATATTTCTCATTATATAATCATGTTTCCTAGTGAGCATCACTGAGATTTTTCTAATTGCCATATCTACTTTTTCTTATCTGGGAAAGTTCCCAATTAAGACCAAAACTATAAGGTGTTCACAAGAGAATACTACCAGTAAGCTGGATATTTGCTGTACATTTTCATAAAATCCAAATATTAAAAAGCAAATCTGAAAAGTGTGCCTAATGATAGACTAGGCAATTGTGTCTGCAAAACCAAAGACATCATTATATTTTGTCTGCATGTACAACTGATAAATGATTTCCCTTTAAAAGTTATTTTGAATTTTTGTTTTGACTTTGGTTTCCCCGAGAATAACTGGACTGTCAATGTGTGTGGGCGTATGCTTAAAGATTATTCTCTGTGTGTCTCTGTTCTTATCTCTCCACTTTCCTCCACCTCCCTTTTTCCCCCTCCCTCCCTCCCTCCCCATTTGTGTCCGTCTCTCTATGTGTCTCTCTCTCCCTAAAAACACCTTAGCCCTACGAAATAAGTTGCATCCCTTGTTCTGGCTCAAGATAACACCTATTTTAGGGTACTCATTCTATGGACAAGCCGACTACTTGACACATCTTCTAGTCCAAGAACTCCATAATTATTAGGCAATTCCCTGTATCAATTAAAGAAATGTTTTCATGCACATCTCCAGATTGAGCTTTGGCTCCATTATACTCCTGGGATCATTCATATGTTGACATCACTTGAAGTAGACACTCCAGTGTGTGCAGAAAGATAAGCTGCATTTCATGTGTCAAGAATGAGACAGACTGGACAAAGAAAATGTGGTACATATACACTGTGGAATACTATGTAGCCATAAAAAGGAATGAGATCACGTCCTTTGCAGAGATGTGGATGGAACTGGAAGCAGTTATCCTTAGCAAACTAGTGCAGGAACAGAAAACCAAACACCAAATGTTCTTATGTATAAGTAGGAGCTGAATGATGAGAACAAATGGACACATAGGGGGAACAACACACACTGTCAGTCTGTGTGTGGGGGGATGGAGAGCATCAAGAATAGCTAACGGATGCTGGGGTTAATACCTAGGTCATGGGTTCATCTGTGTAGCAAACCACCATGGCACCCATTTACCTATGGAACAAACCTGCACATCCTGCACATGTACTCTGGAATTTAAAAGTTGAAGGAGAAAAATAAAAACAGATTGAGTTGGGGGCAGTTCCAAGATGGCCGAATAGGAACTGCTCCAGTCTACAGCTCCCAGAGTGAGTGACGCAGCAGACGAATGATTTCTGCATTTCCAACTGAGGTACCAGGTTCATCTCACTCGGGATTGTCAGACAGTGGATGCAGGACAGTGGGTGCAGTGCACTGAGCATGAGCTGAAGCAGGGCGAGGCATCATCTTACCCGAGAAGCACAAGGGGTCAGGGAATTCCCTCTCCTAGCCAAGGAAACGGGTGACAGACGGCACCTGGAAAACCAGGTCACTCCCACCCTAATACTGCGCTTTTCCGAGGGTCTTAGCAAATGGCACACCAGGAGATTATATCCCGTGCCTGGCTCGAAGGGTCCTACGCCCACGGAGCCTCGCTCATTGCTAGCACAGCAGTCTGAGATCAAACTGCAAGGCAGCAGTGAGGCTGGGGGAGGGGCACCCACCATTGCTGAGGCTTGAGCAGGTAAATCTGCCAAGAAGCTCAAACTGGGTGGAGCCCACTGCAGCTCAAGGAGGCCTACCTGCCTCTGTAGACTCCACCTCTGGGGGCATGGCATAGCCAAACAAAGGCCAGCAGAAACCTCTGCAGGCTTAAATGTCCCTGTCTGACAGCTTTGAAGACAGTAGTGGTTCTCCCAGCACACAGCTTGAGAACTGAGAACAGACAGACTGCCTCCTCAAGTGGGACCTTGACCCCCAAGTGGCCTAACTGGGAGGGACCCCCCAGTAGGGGCAGACTGACACCTCACAAGGCCGGGTACTCCTCTGAGACAAAACTTCCAGAGGAACAATCAGGCAGCAACATTAGCTGCTCACCAATATTCACTGTTCTGCAGCCTCTGCTGCTGATACCCAGACAAACAGGGTCTGGAGTAGACCTCTGGCAAACTCCAACAGACTTGCAGCTGAGGGTCTTGACTGTTAGAAGGAAAACTAACAAACAGAAAGGACATCCATACCCAAACCCTATCTGTACGTCACCATCATCAAAGACCAAATGTAGATAAAACCACAAAGATGGGGAAAAAACAGAGCATAAAAACTAAAAATCAGAGCACCTCTCCTCCTCCAAAGGAAAGCAGCTCCTCACCAGCAACGGAACAAAGCTGGACGGAGAATGACTTTGATGAGTTGAGAGAAGAAGGCTTCAGATGATCAAACTTCTCCAAGCTAAATGAGGAAGTTCGAACCCATGGTAAAGAAGTTAAAAACCTTGAAAAAAGATTAGACAAATTGCTAACTCAATAACCAATGCAGAGAAATCCTTAAAGGACTTGATGGAGCTGAAAACCATGGCATGAGAACTACATGACGAATGCACAAGCTTCAGTAGCCGATTCGATCAACTGGAAGAAAGGTTATCAGTGATGGAAGTTCAAATGAATGAAATGAAGCGAGAAGAGAAGTTTAGAGAAAAAAGAATAAAAAGAAATGAACAAAGCCTCCAAGAAATATGGGACTATGTGAAAAGACCAAATCTACATCTGATTGGTGTACCTGAAAGTGATGGGGAGAATGGAACCAAGTTGGAAAACATTCTGCAGGATATTACCCAGGAGAACTTCCCCAATCTAGCAAGGCAGGCCAACATTCAAATTCAGGAAATACAGAGAACACCACAAAGATACTCCTTGAGAAGAGCAACTCCAAGACACATAATTGTCAGATTCACCAAAGTTGAAATGAAGGAAAAAATGTTAAGGGCAGCCAGAGAGAAAGGTCGGGTTATCCACAAACGGAAGCCCATCAGACTAACAGCTCATCTCTTGGCAGAAACTCTACAAGCCAGAAGAGAGTCAGGGCCAATATTCAACATCTTAAAGAAAAGAATTTTCAACTCAGAATTTCATATCCAGCCAAACTAAGCTTCAGAAGTGAAGGAGAAACAAAATACTTTAAAGACAAGCAAATGCTGAGAGATTTTCTCACCACCAGGCCTGCCCTAAAAGAGCTCCTGAAGGAAGCACTAAACATGGAAAGGAACAACCATAACCAGCTACTGCAAAAACATGCCAAATTGTAAAGACCGTCAGTGCTAGGAAGAAACTGCATCAACTAACAAGCAAAATAACCAGATAACATCATCATGACAGGTTCAAATTCACACATAACAATATTAACTTTAAACGTAAATGGGCTAAATGCTCCAATTAAAAGACACAGACTGGCAAACTGGATAAAGAGTCAAGACCCATCAGTGTGCTGTATTCAGGAAACCCATCTCACATGCAGAGACACACATAGGCTCAAAATAAAGGGATGGAGGAAGGTCCACCAAGCAAATGGAAAACAAAAAAAGGCAGGGGTTGCAATCCTAGTCTCTGATAAAACAGACTTTAAACCAACAAAGATCAAAAGAGACAAAGAAGGCCATTATATAATGGTAAAGGGATCAATTCAACAAGAAGAGCTAACTATCCTAAATATATATGCACCCAATAAAGGAGCACCCAGATTTACAAAGCAAATCCTTAGAGACCTACAAAGAGACTTAGACTCCCACACAATAATAATGGGAGACTTTAACACCCCACTGTCAACATTAGACAGATCAATGAGACAGAAAGTTAACAAGGATATCCAGGAATTGAAACCAGCTCTGCACCAAGAGGACCTAATAGACATCTACAGAACTCTCCACCCCAAAGCAACAGAATATACATTCTTCTTAGCACCACATTGCACCTATTCCAAAATTGACCACATAGTTGGAAGTAAAGCACTCCTCAGCAAATGTAAAAGAACAGAAATTATAACCAACTGTCTCTCAGATCACAGTGCAATCAAACTAGAACTCAGGATTAAGGAACTCACTCAAAACCGCTCAACTACATGGAAACTGAACAACCTGCTCCTGAATGACTACTGGGTACATAACAAAATGAAGACAGAAATAAAGATGTTCTGTGAAACCAACGAGAACAAAGACACAACATACCAGAATCTCTGGGACACATTTAAAGCACTGTGGAGAGGAAAATTTATAGCACTAAATGCCCACAAGAGAAAGCAGGAAAGATCTAAAATTGACACCCTAACATCACAATTAAAAGAACTAGAGAAGCAAGAGCAATCACATTCAAAAGCTAGCAGAAGGCAAGAAATAACTAAAATCAGAGCAGAATTGAAGGAGATACAGACACAGAAAACCCTTCAAAAAATCAATGAATCCAGGAGCTGGGTTTTTGAAAAGATCAACAAAATTGATAGACCGCTAGCAAGACTAATAAAGAAGAAAAGAGAGAAGAATCAAATAGATGCAATAAAAAATGATAAAGGTGAAATCACTACCAATCCCACAGAAATACAAACTACCATCAGAGTAGTTGTATAAACAACTCTATGCAAATAAACTTGAAAATCTAGAAGAAATGGATAAATTCCTGGACACATACACCCTCCCAAGACTAAACCAGGAAGAAGTTGAATCTCTGAATAGACCAATAACAGGCTCTGAAATTGAGGCAATAATTAATAGCTTACGAACCAAAAACAGTCCAGGACCAGATGGATTCACAGCCGAATTCTACCAGAGGTACAAGGAGGAGCTGATACCATTCCTTCTGAAACTATCCCAATCAGTAGAAAAACAGGGAATCCTCCCTAACTCATTTTGTGAGGCCAGCATCATCTTGATACCAAAGCCTGGCAGAGACACAACAACAAAAGAGAATTTTAGACCAATATCCCTGAAGAATATCGATGCAAAAATCATCAATAAAATACTGGCAAACCAAATCCAGCAGCACACCAAAAAGCTTATCTACCATGATCAAGTGTGCTTCATCCCTGGGATGCAAGGCTGGTTCAACATACGAAAATCAATAAATGTAATCCAGCATATAAACAGAAACAACAACAAAAAACACATGATTATCTCAATAGCTGCAGAAAAGGCCTTTGACAAAATTCAACAACCGTTCATGCTAAAAACTCTCAATAAATTAGGTATTGATAGGACGTATCTCAAAATAATAAGAGCTATCTATGACAAACCCACAGCCAATATCATATTGAATGGGCAAAAATTGGAAGCATTCCCTTTGAAAACTGGCACAAGACAGGGATGCCCTCTCTCACCACTCCTATTCAACATAGTGTTGGAAGTTCTGGTCAGGGCAATCAGGCAGGAGAAGGAAATAAAGGGTATTCAATTACGAAAAGAGGAAGTCAAATTGTCCCTGTTTGCAGATGACAGGATTGTATGTCTAGAAAACCCCATCGTCTCAGGCAAAAATCTCCTTAAGCTGACAAGCAACTTCAGCAAAGTCTCAGGATACAAAATCAATGTGAAAAAATCACAAGCATTCTTATACACCAATAACAGACAGAGAGCCAAATCATGAGTGAACTCCCATTCACAACTGCTTCAAAGAGAATAAAATACCTAGGAATCCAACTTACAAGGGATGCGAAGGACCTCTTCAAGGAGAACTACAAACCACTGCTCAAGGAAGTAAAAGAGGATACAAACAAATGGAAGAACATTCCATGCTCATGGGTAGGAAAAATCAATATCGTGAAAATTGCCATACTGCCCAAGGTAATTTATAGATTCAATGCCATCCCCAACCAGCTACCAATAACTTTCTTCACAGAACTGGAAAAAACTACTTTAAAGTTCATATGGAACCAAAAAAGAGCCCATATAGCCAAGAAAATCCTAAGCAAAAAGAACAAAGCTGGAGGCATCATTCTACCTGACTTCAAGCTATACTACAATGGAACAGAATAGAGACCTCAGAAATAATGCCACGTATCTACAACTACCTGATCTTTGACAAACCTGACAAAAACAAGAAATGGGGAAGGATTCCCTATTTAATAAATGGTGCTGGGAAAACTGGCTAGCCATATGTAGAAAGCTGAAACTGGATCCCTTCCTTACACCTTATACAAAAATTAATTCAAGATGGATTAAAGACTTAAATATTAGACCTAAAGCCATAAAAACCCTAGAAGAAAACCTAGGCGATACCATTCAGGACATAGGCATGGGCAAGGACTTCATGTCTAAAACACCAAAAGCAATGGCAACAAAAGCCAGAATTGACAAATGGGATCTAATTAAACTAAAGAGCTTCTGCATGCAAAAGAAACTACCATTAGAATGAACAGGCAACCTACACAATGGGAGAAAATTTTTGCAATCTGCTCATCTGACAAAGGGCTAATATCCAGAATCTACAAAGAACTCAAACAAATTTACAAGAAAAAAACAACCCCATCCTCAAGTGGGTGAAGGATATGAACAGACAATTCTCAAAAGAAGACATTTATGCAGCCAAAAGACACATGAAAAAATGCTCATCATCACTGGCCATCAGAGAAATGCAAATCAAAACCACAATGAGATACCATCTCACACCAGTTAGAATGGCCATCATTAAAAAGTTAGGGAACAACAGGTGCTGGAGAGGATGTGGAGAAATAGGAACACTTTTACACTGTTGGTGGGACTGTCAACTAGTTCAACCATTGTGGAAGACAGTGTGGTGATTCCTCAGGGATCTAGAACTAGAAATACCATTTGACCCAGCCATCCCATTACTGGGTATATACCCAAAGGATTATAAATCATGCTGCTATAAAGACACATGCACACATGTGTTTATTGCGGCACTAGTCACAATAGCAAAGACTTGGAACCAACCCAAATGTCCATCAATGACAGACTGGATTAAGAAAATGTGGCACATATACACCATGGAATACTATGCAGCCATAAAAAACGATGAGTTCACGTCCTTTGTAGGGACATGGATGAAGCTGGAAACCATCATCCTCAGCAAACTATCTCAAGGACAAAAAACCAAACACCGCATGTTTTCACTCATAGGTGGGAATTGAACAGTGAGAACACATGGACACAGGAAGGGGAACATCACACACTGGGGACTGTTGTGGGGTGGGGGGAGGGGGGAGGGATAGCATTAGGAGATATACCTAATGTAAATGACGAGTTAATGGGTGCAGCACACCAGCATGGCACATGTATACATATGTATCAAACCTGCACACGTTGTTCACGTGTACCCTAAAACTTAAAGTATAATAATAATTTTTAAAAAACCAGATTGAGTTGGTAGTGGATTCTTAGAACTCTGTGTTTAGAAGGATTCTGAGGCTATCTCCTTCCTTAGCAGGAAAGAGTGCCAAAATCATCAGGTCTTATTTCTACAGGAATGGGAACTTGAACAAGGACACAAGTTACCTTTCTCCAATCTGTTCCTTCGTGTGTTTTCTATTGACAGGCTTCATCTTCAACACATACTTCACCCCATCACTTGCTAGACTCTCTTAACCAAATATTTTGCTCCCATTTTTTTCAGCTTACCTCTACATGAGGGGCTAGACCATGGAGCGTCCCTTCAACCTCAATTGACCTGTGATATGGCTTACGATATGGCTCATTCATTATGTTCCAGTTCCCAGGCTAATTCTGTAAGTACTTTGTTTTAGAGTAAGACTAAGTGAGAATGTCACAATGAATTATGCTTTTGGAACAATATGTTTACATTTTAACTTAAGTTGTGGGCTTTAAGAGGCATGATGAATAAACTTTCTCACACACGTCTGCACTCACAGACTTTGGTGGCTTATTGCATCATACGCAAATCACCAGGCCCACTTTATGATGTCAGCTCAGCAATGGCATGCTAACTTTCTGTGCTCATGAAAACAATGATCAAAAAGTCTGATTACCTCATGATTAAGGTGCTCCAAAAAAAATGAGCTATCAACCTGTGCACAGAATGGGCAAGCATCTTTTCAGCATGCAAAAGAGATTTGGGTTGCAATTTTTACCATAGTACAATTTGCCCATTTAAACTAGCTCAACGTTCCCCATTAATTACTCACGCACATTTCAGGTCTTTTGAAAATTTGTAACAAAGAAACGCAGCTTAAGAAATAAACTACCTATACAAAAATAACCTCGGAGGAAAGAGGGAGTCACATGTGACAAATAAACATTTGTAATCGGTACTATAAATCACGAAACAGATTAATTATCCAGAAACATACAAAATCATCCTCTAAATTGTTCTCTTAATGTACCAGCTCTCCACTGACTCATTACTAAATTATTTGCTAGTGAATGAATTTTCTTCTCTTCAAACGCTTTTTGAGCTGGGAGAAGTTGGCACAGACAAAATGCTTTCTGCCAGGGGTGAGGTTATATCCCCACAACCCTGAATCAACTGGTTATAAAAATCAAAGAGCTCTGCTGAACCACAAGGAAGTTTTCTCTTGTGGTTATCGGCCATTTATTTTGCCACATCTTCATTACC
Source organism: Nomascus leucogenys (assembly GCF_006542625.1). NCBI lineage: Eukaryota > Metazoa > Chordata > Mammalia > Primates > Hylobatidae > Nomascus > Nomascus leucogenys. The sequence goes on along the minus strand of NC_044401.1, from coordinate 75,392,624 downwards.
ATTCTGAAATAAAATTCACAGATAATATAACCTACTGAAATGTAATTTAAATAAACAAACAGGTATTAACTAATATAAAGGAAGGAAAAAAAAGTCATTTGTTATAATATGAATTTAATATTTGCATGTTTGGGCTCTAAACTGGAAATCATAATAAAGCAGTCAGATGATTTCATCTGTAACATAGAAGCACAAGAGCTACAGATATTCCCCAATCCTTGGAGCAACCAAAATTGCATCCATGTATTTGCTATACAACTCCTAGAGACAGGTGATTTCACTGAGACCCACAATTTCCACAACACTATATGGTTGGTTTGATAGCCTCTTTTTGATACATATTTTTTTCAGGCTGAATTCATTATTGGTCTGGCTAGTGGTGTCATAACCGTTGATGAGAACTTGACACCATACGCCCTAAGTTTTTACATCTCTGTTTTTGTTTTTTACTTTTTAGAACTAGCATCTTGCTCTGTCACCCAGGCTAGAGTTCAGCAGCATGATATGGCTCACTGCAGCTTCAAACTCCTGGGTTCAAGCAGTTCTCCCATCTCAGCCTCCCAAGTAGCTAGGACTATAGGCATGTGCCACCATACTTACCTAATTTTTAAAATTTTTGTGGAAATAGAGTCTCACTTTGTTGCCCAGGCTGGTCTCAAACTCCTGGCCTCAAGCGATCCTCTGACCTCAGCCTCCCAAAGCGCTGTGATTACAGACATAAGCCACTGTGCCTAGCCTCACCTCTGTTTCTAAGTATGATTCTCTAAAAGTCCAATGTTAATGAAATAAACATAGAAACCTGCCAGTCCCATGGCCTGCCACATGACTGTACCTGTAGAGAAAAATGGCAAAAATTTAAGGAAAAAAACCAGCCCACTCCACAGACATACTGAGACTTGTCTTTTAGGCAGAAGTTACAAGGTTTTCTCTACTCCCCTTGAGATGGGGCGCTGAAACTCCAAAAGACATTTACCTTGTGATATCTGAATCAGGAGAGTGGCTTGCTTGTGTCCACAAATGATCAGTGTCATTCTTGAGCTTCCACACTGGATTCTGTTTCTCACCAGGGAGAAAAGTAAACTTCTCCTTATCTGGCCTGTGAAATGGGAACCCGAGGTGGGGGAATGCCCTCACTTGTTGTAAAAGGGGATGAGTAAATTCTCTTTTTTTACTGCTTAATGCTTCTAAGAGAAAGAAGCACACATTATTCCCTCTGGGTTGTCCTTCTTAAGTTACCCTGGAACAAAAGTCAGTTTGAGTTTCTCTTCTGGTGAATCACAGAGAAAAAACGAAAACAGTGAAAGCACTTCAAAACGTCAATGGTATGCTTCCCCCTTAGCTGTAGTCCTGTGATGAGACATCATAATTGCTATCGGTATCATTGATGTTTTGCATTCCTATACCATTGTAGAAATGTCATTGTACATTCTATACACACGATCCTACTTGATCCTTTACAGCAAGGGAAATAAAAAAGTCAGTGTTATTAACATCATTTTAAAGATGATGACACTGAGGCTGAGAGAAAAGGAATTTGTCTAAATCCCCACGGTTACCAAGTGGCAGTTCAAAGAGAAGGATTCATGTATTGGGCTAAGAATACTTTGCTCTTTTTATTCCACCGCTGATTTACCAGAAGCTACCCCTTTGCCCCTTGGATAATTTGCCCCGTGAAGAGAATAGATCATTTGCATGATTGGCCCTCAAGTAGGCAATAGCTAAAAATAATACTATAAACCAAGTTCTATACTTTCGATATTGGGAGAACAGGACAAGGACACACGTGGGTAATGTCAAGACCCAAGTTCACACAAAGCATATTTCAAGAGAATTAGTCACTGTCTCAAAGTGTTGCCTACATTAGAAAAATTATTGTCTCTAGTTTTTAGACTCCACCGTCTTCAATATAGGAGTTTTATTTCAGGATAACTCTCCTCATGGTCACAAGATGGCTGCCAAACAGCTCCAGGCTTCCTATGGGGATGAAACAAGATCTGGCAAGAAAGAGACAATCTATTCCTGAGTTTAACAGTGAAATAGAATTTTCTTCTAGAAAAATTGTGAGAAGTCCCCCAGCCAGTCACACTATTTTCATTGGCCAGAGCTAGGCCTTATCCCCACCCTTAAAATAATTTATTGGCAAGAGGAATTACTCAATTGGCTGAAACACATCAAATTGACCCTTTGGGTAGAGAGACGGTCCTCTTCCCTGAAGGGAGATAGGAAGATACCTGGGGGGGAAAATGGGGTTTTATTGAAAAGAAAAGGCCAGTCATTGTGGCTTACGCCTGTAATCCCAGCACTTTGGGAGGCTGAGGAGGGCGGATCATGAGGTCAGGAGTTCGAGACCAGCCTGGCCAATATGGTGACACCCCATCTCTACTAAAAATGCAAAAATTAGCCGGGTGTGGTGGCGAGTGCCTGTAGGCCCAGCTACTCGGGAGGCTGAGGCAGAAGAATCACTTGAACCCAGGAGGTGGAGGTTGCAGTGAGCCAAGCTCACACCACTGCACTCCAGCCTGGGCAACAGAGCCAGACTCTGTCTCAAAAAAACAAAAAAAAAAGAAAAAGAAAAGGAAAACCACACACACACACACACACACACACACACACACCTCTCTTTCTCTCTGTGTGAAGGGAGAATGCAATGTTGTCTACCACATAAGTTTCTACAAGCCACCAAGAAATTTCCATTTTCTAAATTTCCTTCTTTTGAGGATCCTTCGAGTACTTCTTTCACACTTTGTACCTTCCAGATAGTGCTGGTTTTTTTTTCGCTTCTTTCCTAAGCTGCATTCTCTCCTAGTTTTGTTGTTGGTACAGAACTGTCTGTCTGATTGCCTCTTCTCCGAGGCTGCCAAGCCATGGGATTGGGCAAGTTTCTAAGCTTGGCCCTTTAGAATTGCATTTTTAGAAAATCATACTTAAAAACAGAGATGAGAAATCTTAAGATGTGTGGTCTCAAGGTTTCATCAATGGCTATGACACTACTAGCCAGTCCAATAATGAATCGAGCCAAGAGACAATAGCAATATATACTGTGTTTAAAATGTTCACTCAGTTGTGAATCATTATTGATAATACATTTTAAAGCCATTTTTTACTGAGTGTTTACCAGGTGCCAGGTGTTGTTTTAAGTGCTCCGCATGCATGACTTACGTCACTGTCACATTTCCCTCAGAGGAAGGTAATATTTTCCTCATTCTTCCTTGACATATGAAGAAACTGAGCCTCAGAGAAGTGAAGAGACTTAACTTCTCAAGGTCTCACAGCTAAAAGTGGCGGAACAAGTCCTTGAACCCATGCTTCCCTGACTCCACAATCCACACTGTTAACCACTATTTTATGTTTTCTTCCGGATGTTCAGAAGCCTAGTGAATGAGTCGATGCAATGATTAATCAGCTTTCATGTTCAGAATTACTGATAGCTCTGGCCTTCCTAATAGCTCAGTGAGTATGAACATTATGATATCCTACCCTCACAGAGTTCCTGAGTACTGAGAGTGGGCTGGCCTAGAACTTTCAATGAAACAAGAGTCTTCAGACTCCTAGCCAGTGCGCTCACCTGTAGATCATGAAATGCCTTACCCAGGACATGAACACTCTTCCATCAAGTTCCAGCGTTCTTACCATCATCATCTCAGAACCTCTTCATACCTCCCTGGTAAATATTAGGTAACGATGTTAACCTTGATAGAAAGAAGCAAACCTGGTGGGTAACGGTGGCTCATGCCCGCAATCCCAGCACTTTGGGAGGCTGAGGCGGGCATATTGCTTGAGTCCAGGAGTTCAAGACCAGTCTGGGCAACATGGTGAAACCCTGTCTCAACAAAAAACACACACAAAAAATAGCCTGGCATGGTGGTACATGCCTGTAGGCCTAGCTACTTGGGAGACTGAGGTGGGAGGATCCCTTGAACCCAGGAGGCAGAGGTTGCAGTGAGCCAAGATCGCACCACTATACTCCAGCCTGGGTGACAGAGTGAGACCCTATCTCAAAGCAAAGAAAGAAGCAAACTTGATAAGGGAGAAGTGTGGTGGTTTTTTCATGCCAACAGGGCAAGTCAGAGGTAATGAATAGGTACCACAGCCATAAAAGGTATCCAAATGCCCCCTCCAAACCCTGGTTATAGAAGCCTTTCTTATAATTCCTGCTTGCTTGGAGAAGAGATCAGTAAAGTATCTGGTTATGCTCTGTCCACAGGACAAGATTGCTGATGCCACATCTTTTCCCCAATCATTCAAAAGAGCATCTTTGTCAGCCTGTCAGCCCTACTGAATCAAAGTGATGCTGGGGAAAGGAGAGAGCAAAATCTGGAGAGAGAAGCCATGTATAACAACTGCTCTGAACACGACCTCTAGTCCAATAACAAATGTCCTAATTTCACAGTGCTAAGGAAACAGTGTCCTCACTGGTGGGTGAAGTTCAGCTTCTCTGCAGGAGCAGGACCCATGCAAATCATTGTTTTTCCTTTCTAAGGATCTACTAGATACTTTCCAATGAGTTAATCAGCTTTAACATGGGGCGATGCCACTGTGCTGGTCTAAAATATATGATTTGCAGATGGAGGTCGGGGGATCAACCACAAAGTCTGTCATCAAACGAAACACAAATGTGTTCACCTCTGGTCACTGGTTCAGGTTCTGGGCAGTCTGCCCCTTTGGTAACTGTTGTGAGTGTGGCAGTGCAAGCTGAATAAGTTGATGCCCCCTTGGACTTCTATTTGAGATTTCTCCTCTGGTATTTGTATGGTACAGGTTTTGGGCAGTTGAATGAGAGTATGTAGGGACTGATCTTAGAAAACCAACAGAAGTCCAGGCACAGTGGCTCACACTTGTGATTCCAGCACTTTGGGAGGCTGAGGTGGGTGGATCACTCAAGGTCGGGAGCTCGAGACCAGCCTGGCCAACATGATAAAACCCTGTCTCTACTAAAAATACAAAAATTATCTGGGCATGGTGACGGGCACCTGTAGTCCCAGCTGCTCAGGAGGCTGAGGCAGGAGAATTGCTTGAATCCGGGAGGTGGAGGTTGCAGTGAGCCAAGATCGCACCACTGCACTCCAGCCTGGGTGACACAGCAACACTCCGTCTCAGAAAAAAAGAAAAGAAAAGAAAAGAAAAAGAATAAAAAAAAGAAAGAAAACCAACATAAATCAGACTGTTACCTTCTATCCCTTTTCCCTAATAGGGGGAGAATGCCCCGTCTTATAACCCATTTGCTATACCTCTGCCAGCGATCTTTCACACATGCAGCAGCTGAATTGTCACTTCTTCAAAGACATCTCCTTGACCATTAATCTGAAGGAGCCATCCAGCATTATATTCTTCACAATGCCGATCTCCAAGTAATCTTTCCCTTCCATTGTTTATTACCAGTTTCTCCCAAAGAGGACATAAGTTCTTTGAGAACTGGAACCTGACCTGTTATACCAGTTAAGATGAGCTTCCTCTGCTGGTCATGGAAAATCTAAACTAAGAGTGACTTAAAATCAAAACTTATTTCTCTCTTGCATCCAGAGGTAAGCAGTCCAGGGCTGGTAAGATGGCTCCAAGCTCTCTAAGGGGCTCAGGCTCTCTCTCTCTCTTTTATTATCTTTCCTACAAGGCTTTTATCTCCAGGCCCAGTCATGGCATCTGTTTTCCAACCAGGAGGAAGGCAGACTAGGTAAAAAGAGGCAAGGCCCTCTGTCCTTTAAATATTCTTCTGCTTACATCTTATTGGTTTAACCTAGTCACATGGTCATGCCTTCTGCAAGGGAGGCTGGGAAATGTGGCTTATATTTCTGCACAGGCCCAGACAAAAAGCAGGGGTTCTATTATTGCAGAAGAAGAGGAAAACTGATACCAGAAAGCAGTTAATCTCAGAAACTTATGTTGTATTTGCTGCTGTATACCCACTACCTGACCAATCTTTGACATAAAGTCCCCCCAAATATCCGTTAAATGAAAATGAGTGAATGAATGCCATTCTTTGGCTTATATTCTCTAACCACTCCTAATGTTTGTAGAATTAAGACCCAAATCTTTAAGGCAAACTACAAAGCCCTGCGTGATCTGAATCATGCCCCCCTCTCCAGCCTTGTTCCATTCTTCCACTCCTCCTTCCCCCTGTTGGCTCTAGCTATGTTGACTTCCTTCAATTCCTGGAATATTCCTGGCTCTCTCCCGGTTCTCACCAGAGCAATGCACATGGCATTTCCTCTGTCTGAGATGTCCTTCCCTACTCTCTTCTTCTAGGCATTTTCTACTCTTTCCTTTTTTCCTTTTCTATCCTGAATTCCTAGAAAAGTACCCAGGGTATAGAAGATGCTCAATAATTACCTTTTGACTGACTTAACCTCAACACGTACTTCCTTGGGGAGGGTTTCCAAACTCTGTAGACTGAGTTGAGTTCCATATCGTATAACCCCATAGCATCCTGGACTTTTCCTTTGTGAGACTCTGTACTCTTAAAATTATTTACTTAGTTATTTAGAAGTATTTTTGGGGGATGTCAGCCATCCTCATTAGATGAAGATTATGGAGGGGAAGGATTATGTAACTGCCATTCTCTGCTAAATCCCCAGAGCCTAGCAAAGTATATGGCACACAATAGCTGCTTCGTAAGTACCTATTGTCTATGAATGAATGCCTACCTTGTGTAAAACTGCTATATGACATCTTGGTGAGTTGATTGAAACAAGCATTCCTTGTTCTCATGAAGTTTATAAGAGAGACACATGACCATAAATATACATTCAGGAAAAGTCTGTAGAATTACATTTAATTGAACTAAACAGGCATTTCATGAGTACCTGCTTTGTGCCAAATAATTAAAGGTATTGACCCTCAGGGAGTTCACAGTGTAATGAGGAGTATAAATTGCTAATCACCCTGCAATAACTGTTTCCCGTTTTTCTCTTTAATAGAATCTCCACCACCAACTCAAGTGTTAGTGAAGAACATGGCTGCCTTGCTGAGGTCTAGTGTTTCCAGCCTCCCTTTTAATCAGGTATAAACATGTGACCAAATCTGGCCAATGGGATGTGAGCAGAGATGATACACGCAACTTCTAGATTATGATCTTGTGAAGGAAGCTGCTTGCACTCCCCCCATTATCCTTTCCTCCCTTCCTGGTGGCTAGGAGATGACAGTAACGCTAGCCACTTTCTTGTGCCCAGAGATGGAAGCCACACATTTAGGATGGCACAACTACTCTGGACTATTCATCCTTGGACTGTTCTATGAGGGAGAAACAAAACTTCCATCTTATTTAAGCCACTATATTTTGGGGTCTCTGTTATTGTAACCTAACTTATATCCAAATAGAGGGGGTAGCCAGGTATAATGGCTTACACCTGTAATCACAGTGCTTTGGGAGGCTGAGGCAGGAGGATGGCTTGAGGCCAGAAGTTTGAGATCAGCCTGGGTAACACAGCGAGACTTTGTCTCTACAAAAAATAAAAACAACAAAATAGTAGGGTGTGGTGACACATGCCTGTAGTCCTAGTAATTCAGGAGGCTTAAGTGGGAGGATCACTTGATCCCAGGAGTTTGAGGCTGCAGCGAGCTATGATTGTGCTGCCACACTCCAGGTTGGGCAACAGATAGAGACCCTGCCACTGAGAAAAACGAAAACAAAAAAATAAATAGAGGAGGCAAGCAAACACAATAGAGTATGTTAAGTACGGTAACAATGGAATTGTAGAGGTAGAGCCTAATCTTACCAAGACGGTGGTGTTTAAAAATGAAAATTGGGCACAATCTAAATTTCCTCTAGGTCATCCAGAAAGCACAGTGATAGTCAATGTTTCTCATGGCCCTTAAATGATTCTTCCATTTATTCCTGCAGAAGGTTGAGGAAGTCATAACTGCCTCCTAAGCAAGTTATCTGATGTTTCTGTGTTGGCAAAACCCCTGAAATTATTCACTCATTCTTCCTCTGTGTTTTACCTTCCCACCTGGCTAAATTTCATTCACTGCCTGTTTATGGGCAAAGCATTAGGGGTCTCAACTCAGTATGCTTGAAGTCAGTTAAGACAGATGGGCATATAATGGTCCTCCTGCAGAAGTGGCCTAGAAGACTGAGTGCTTCACTCTGTGTGTGAAGAGTGGGACATGGAAAGCTTCAAAAAGGAGCTTTTCAGGATTTCACATGAAAGGGGAAAATGAGTTGTTCATATCTATAACATGGCATGAGATTGAAGATTTTTAGCTTTTGCTAGATTTACTAAGGCTCCTATGTGATCCCATCCTGGATGACCTTGTATATGTCATCACTCATGGGATCCTTTTCAGAAGTCATGATAAATTTCAGTAACCAAGGTCATGGGAGCACTGGCACTAAAAGGTTCCATGTATTTATGATGTGTAACATGCTGTGACATGGGTGTTGTCAAAAGCACTGGACAGGAATATTGCATATTGCCTATAATAACCACTTACAAGAAAAACCTTTATAAATTTCTGGATTGTCAAGCAAGTAGACTTTATTGCAAATAACAAATTCATTTCTGTAATAACAATTTTGTTAAACCCTCATGGAGATTGAATTATAATTTAGATAATTATGAGAGAATGAGCTGTTTGAAAAAACTTAGCACATCCTTGTCTTTGAAGGAAACAAAACGTCACCTAACTGACCGATGTTTTAATTTCTCACTTTAGCACATCCACTTGCTCATAATGAGGGTTACTGCCAGTAAATTCATGCCCTGCTTCAAATCTGCTCTGGTGCATGTTTCATCTTAAAATAGAACCCCACAGTCTATAAATCATTATACTTTTCTCTTGATAACTCTTAAAGTTGTGGTCAGAATTAAGTAAGTCGGTAATGTGAACTACCTGTATCAATAACCCAGTTAGGAAAGATCATTTATCCTCCCTGTAGATTGTCTGCAAAAATGGCCTCCCACAATTCCATTCATCTTTAACACACGTGCCATCTTTCCCACCAAGAGGTGTAGTCTATTTCTCCAGCCCTTAAGCCTAGGCTGGCCTCTTTGATCAATAAATTGGAGCAGAAGGGATGTTATGTGACATCTATTAATATTTCTGGTCTTATACCTTAAGAGATGTGGCAGGTTCTGCATTTGGCCCCCTGGGATCCAGCCTTCATGTCAAGAAGCTTGGGCTAGATTATTGAATGATTAAAGAACACATGGAGAGACAGAGAGGCTTAGCGAGGCCCCAGCAGTTCCATCTATGCCAGCCGAAGCCCCAGGCATGTGAGCAAAGCCATCTTGCATCCTCCAGCTCTAGTCAAGCTCTCCCCACTCCTCTTTTCCACCCCCAGCTCACCTCCCCTGCCAACAGCACATGGGGGCAGAGATGAGCCTCCCATGCCAAGCCACCCATCCCAAGCCCTGGCCAACTTGCAGAATTGTGAACAACTAAGTGTTTTTTTTGGTTTGTTTTGGTTTTTTTTTTTTGAGACGGAGTTTTGCCCAGGCAGGAATGCAGTGGTGCGGTCTCAGCTCACTGCAACCTCCGCCTCCCAGGTTCAAGTGATTCTCCTGCCTCAGTCTCCTGAGTAGCTGGAATCACAGGTGCGCTCCACCATGCCCAGCTAATTTTTTTTTTTTTTTTGTACTTTTAGTAGAGATGGGGTTTCACTGTGTTAGCTAGGATGGTCTCTATCTCCTGACCTCATGATCCGCCCGCCTTGGCCTCCCAAAATGCTGGGATTACAGGTGTGAGCTACCGTGCCCGGCCAAGTGATTGTAATTTTTTTAAGCCTCTAAGTTGTGGGGCGGTTTGTTATATAGCCATGGGTAACTAAAAAAGATGAAGAAACTGAATTACAAAAGGCCACTGGCTTAGCTAGCCAAGTAGCAAAGTTAGGATTTGAACCCAGGCAACCCAGCAGCAGAAACCACACCTCTAACCACCATTCTATGTTGACTGCTTAGATATAAACAAAGAACAGCACAGAATGAGAAGGCAGATCAAAACCACAGTCTAAATGGTGGGTACAAATAAAGCAAGGGAAAAGAACAGTAAACAAAACAAAAAAAGATCAGTCCAGAGATCTGAGGTAATGGTGTCAAGAAAAGTGCACAGGAACCATCGTGATTTTCAACATGTATTTTTGCCCTTTAACTGCTGCCTAAGTCAGGATACCTGCCTAACTTGATCTTCATGCACATATTCTGCCTTTTATGTGTCTCTTAGGAGAGGCAGCAGTTCAGAGTTTGAACTCTGCACGATGGGGCTTAAGATCTGAGATACCCAGTACCTAGCTGGCATTAGGTATCGCAAATCTTAAGCCACCTCATCTTAGCTGAGTGCTCGCCTCACATCACTTAACATCTCTGAAACTCAGTCCATCCATCTGTAAAGTGGGCACAATACTTTGATCTAACTTCTAAATTGTTATAAGGATTAAATCTAACAATATACTCATGGTTTAATCTCAATAAATGGATATTATTACTTTGATGGAAACTGTCTGGCCCAGAGACCTTCCTCCTTACATTTTTGGAATTATATTTTGACTTGGTTTCACATCTTCTACATTGTGTCTCTAATTCCATGTGCCATGACAGTCACCAGATATCTGCCATCCTCCAACACTACTGCAGGCTAATCCTGAGGCACAGACTGCTAAACTGCCATACCTACTTGGCCTACAGGTTCAGGAAACTATTTTAAGACCCTGAAGGATTGCCAAATATGAAACCCCCTTTCCAACCCAGGAATCTCATTTTGCATTTCTTGCCATGTTAAACAGTAAATAAATTACCTCCTGATCAAGCCAAAAGCACTTTCAAAAGGTCCTTCCCTTTTCTTTCTTCTGTTCACATCAATCTTTGTTGCTAGCCAGGTCATTTTTTTAATGACATCTAAGCTCTCTGCTCCCATGGGCATCTGATACAGTCTGCTTTCTCTTAGCCTGTTATGCCCCAGTCCTCTCTCTCTTTTCCCATTATCTTAAATTCCCAGACTACTAGAGTGATACCAACAAGCTGACAACTCACTTGCCTGCCAGACCCCTTCCAAGCACTCATTAATTCAGTTGGGTCGAATGTAACATGCCTTCCCCCCGATGCAATTCCGTTCCCTCAATTTTCATTTTCCAGGCAAGGTGCCTGCATCGTGGAATGGCCATGATGAATTAGTTTTTACCTTAATTTATTCCAGCATGCATAAAGCATGAGGATTCCAATTTCCTTGATTAATGTACCATTCCACTCCACAAGAGCCTTCATTTTTAGCTCCTAATCACTCTCAGAAACGTGCGATATTGTTAGCTACCACATTCAACCTAGGAATGCTATTATTTCCCCAAGTTCCCTCAAACTCAACTTGGACCCTCACTTTCTGAGCTGGGATGTCTTGAAAAAACCATCCTTCACCTTAAGTTCCACAATAAATTTTGCATCTTTGCCCCCTTCTTGGGATTTCATGAAAAACATACATTTAGAAGAAATACAGAACATACTTTAAGGGAATCTGGCCCTATCCAGTGAAAAATACCTCACTTTTACAGCAGGGAGAAACAATTCCTACAGCACAAAGAATCAGTGGCTTCTACCAAAAATAATGGTAGCACTTTCAGAGGGTTTCCACAGAAATAGAAAAGATATTTTACTCAGAAAAGGGGAATAAAGGCCAATGACATGTGTTCACTCTCTGAAAACGTGAAAAACAACAGATTAAAAGACAAATCAAAGGTCTCCTCACCAACCTCTCTTTCTTAAATAGATGAGAGACATGGAGGCCCACATTGAGCTAACCTAACCCTGACAGCTATTGGAGAGTAACAGGGAGATTAGATGAAAGTGTCAGAAAAAAAAAAAATACAAAGATGATATTTTTGTTTCAAAGCCAATTTTCCATATTTTTATCACAAAGTATATACAAATTATAGAGTAGGTCAGGAGACTGGGAAAGGCTTTCTTTATTCACTAAATATCACAGCTTACCAAAAATGTAAGCTCCTTCCTTTCTAAGGGATCTGGCACATTGAAAGTAGGAGGAGCAAAAAGGGAGAGCCGGATAGGGACAGGAACCTGGTGATAAACGGGCTGCACCATCAGTCTAGTTGAAGTCGATCCTTTTTTTTAAAGCAGATTAATACTTGAGATGCTCCCCTCATAAGAATGCTCATGTCTGCCTCTATCCCTTTCTCCTGGCCTGGCCACATGCAATCACCTCCCTTCACACATGACATTTGATGCTTTGGGAACATCGCTCATATTAGTCCTCTTTTTTGATTCCTCACATCCCCCTTGAAATCCTATTTGACCTACATAGCCAGCTCAAATACATTCAGTGTCACCACGAAGACCTCTTCGTATATGTAGCTGCAATTTATTGCTCCTTCATTGGAATCCCATCATCCTCCTCATCATTGAAGCTATCATTTATTGAATGCGGCTGTTTCTCCCCCTTGTGTTCTATTATTCAGCAGACATTTAGAGGGTATTAAACATGTACTGATTACTACCTGTTTGTGGAGAGGGAGGAAGGGGTGAGAGATAAAGAGAAATAAAACTTCTGCTCTCCAGGAAACGTCTCTCAGAATGTCATCATCGTCGTCAAATATTGAATCATGACAGTTACGCCATGGCTGATTCATTTCCTACTCGTGTGTGCTCTCGCATGTGGTCTTGCCCTCTTGCAGTTAGGTAAGGCCATGTGACTAGTTCTGACCAGTGGGCTGTGAGTGGCTGTGACATCTGTCCCTTGCTATCTGAAGCACTTAAGAGCTGGGGGGGTGGGGGGGAATAATGATCCCCCTTCCCCCAAGCTCTCTCTTGCTTTCCTTAAAGCACTGCATTAAAGTGGCAACGTCACAAGTTTGAGGTGACCTAGATCACTGGTAAGTCAGTGAATAAAGTAGTTGCCCTGGGGAGTCACCTGGCTCACAGCAGATTTTCTGTTGATGAGAAACCTTCATGGTACTGAACACCTGTGTTTTGGGAAGATTTGTCAGTGCAGCATGGCCTATTCAAACCAACACATACCTCAAAGACAGGTTCCCCTACTATCCACATCTCTAAATGAGAAAACTCACACATGGAGTGTAAAGCCATTGGTCCAGATAGAAACAGAAGGATTCTCTCATTTCCATTATCAACTCTGCCCTCCTGAATGGATTAATGTCATTATCACTCAGGTGGGTTAATTATCTCAGGATTGGGCTCCTGATAAATGAATCAACCTGATTTTCTTTTTCTGTCTGGCATGCTGATTTGCCCTTCCCTCTTCCACCATGAGATGACCCAGATGCAGCACCATGCTCTTGGACTTCCCAGCATCCAGAACTGTGAGCCAAATAAAGTTCTACTGTTTATAAATTACCCTGTCTGTGGTATTCTGTCATGGCAGCAGAAAACAAAGACAACCAGTAAACAAACTAATTAGTAAAAGAAAAATTATTCTCATTAATATGGAGACTGAAGTTACTGTGGAGCTAACAGCAGCCTATTGACACATTCATTCATTCTTTTCACATATATTATTAAGTGTTCATCATATGCTGAGCACTGGTAGCCACAGTAGGTTTGGCAGTGAAAACACAGGCATAATCTCTACATTCAAGAAACTTACAGTCTAGTGGAGAAAAAAGAAGGTCATCAGGTAACGATATGAATGAGCATATAATTGAAGAGACGGATTCTTGCTCTGTTGCCTGGGCTGGAGTGCAGTGGCATGCTCTTGGCTCACTGCAACCTCCACCTCCTGAGTTCAAGTGATTCTTCTGCCTCAGCCTCCTGAGTAGCTGGGACTACAGGTGCACACCACCACACCCGGCTAACTTTTGTATTTTTAGTAGCGACGGGGTGTCACCATATTGGCCAGGCTGATCGCGAACTCCTGACCTTGTGATCCGTCCGCCTCAGCCTCCCAAATTGCTGGGATTATAGGCGTGAGTCACTGCACCCAGCCACATAACTTTTAGAAAGTTCACTTAAAGGAGGGGAGAGTTCCCTTTGCCACTCCTTGCTCTTTACTGCTGGTTAGAATGTAGATGTAATGGCTGGAGGTAAGCAGCCATCCTAGACCATGACATACATGGGAAAGAAAAACACATGTGACAAGATAAGTAGGATAGAAGAAATCTTGTCCTCTTATGCCACAGACCATGACATCCCTGGGAAGACTGCCTCTAGCTTCTTAAATGTATGAAAGAAATTCACTTCTACCTTCTTTAACCCTCTGCTATTTGGGGATTTTTCTGTTATTCCCATGGAAATGTAATCTAATCCAGTGCTGAATATTAAACACTCATTAAGCTCCTCTGTGAAGTTATTGTACATTTTTAGAAAATTGGCGTATTCATAATTGGAAGATAAATTTTCCCTTCAGAATTCTAAGCAAGGAGCAAAGCTAGTATATACCGCAAGCAAAATTTTTTTTTAATTGTAGTTTTTAAGTTCTGGGGTACATGTGCAGGGGATGTGAAGATTTGTTACATAGGTAAATGGGTGCCATGGTGGTTTGCTGCACCTATCAATGTACCACCTAGGTATTGAGCCCAGCGTGCATTAGCTGTTTTTCCCAACTGCCAGCAGGCCCCAGTGTATGTTGTTCCCCTCCCTGTGTCTGTGTGTTCTCATTGTTCAGCTCCCACTTATGAGTTCAGCCATTGTGGAAGATGGTGTGGCAATTCCTCTGAGATCTAGAACCAGAAATACCATTTGACCCAGCAATCCCACTGCTGGGTATATACCTAAAGGAACATAAATCATTCTATTACAAAGATGCATGTATGCATATGTTCATTGCAGCATTATTCACAATAGCAAAGATATGGAATCAACCCCAAAGCAAAATTTTTTCAAAGTAAAAACCATATTTTAGAGGAAGAGCTGCATCATGAGTTGAGATGTCCATTTAAAAGAGAATCACTTACAAAAGACATTCCTCAAATCACTGCATACGGGTAAACAAAGCAGTTTCTTTAAAAGCCAACTTATAATAATAGAAACAAGCAATCATCTTCCAACAACCTGAGCAAGTCTGCTCACAGCATGATAGCTAGATACTGTTTACAATGTTGGCATCTTCTTTTGTTTCTGTCTTCCTAATACCAGATAAATTTTATAAAAATCAGGATTCCATCTCTGTGTATAATTTGGGACACAGCTAATCTGGAGACAAGAATGGATGCAGCCCCAATTTCATCTTTACTTGCCTGCTTACCTCCTGTGTTTTCCTATTTGATAAACCTCACACAGGAAAAAGAACAGCACAAGACTTGAGTCAATGAGCCCAGGAGCCCTACTGGAAGACTAAGGCACAGAGGACAGAAGGAAGGACACACACTGCCACTCATTGCAAGACCACGGAGTGAGAGACATTTAGAAGAATTACTGCCAGACTTTCTTGATACCAGTGGCAGGGTGCATTTGGGCTTTCAAGCCTGTGGACACAGGGAAGGTGAGCAGCTTTGATCCACATCTAAATCCCTAGCTTCTGAGGAGGCACCCATGTTAAGCTACTCATCTGAGCATGAGCAAAGGTTAAACTTTACTTCCATGCTTCCAAAGCAAACCGAAGTCTGAGAAAGGTGGAAATGAGTGTGGACTAAACAAATAAGCAAAGCCTTTTAAAGGCCTCACTGGTCTTTGGCTTAATTCTGTATCCATCAAGAGAAAGTTAGGAAGGGCAGAAAAGAGCCGAGGGAACACAGAATCTAATTCTGCT
Source organism: Nomascus leucogenys (assembly GCF_006542625.1). Lineage (NCBI taxonomy): Eukaryota > Metazoa > Chordata > Mammalia > Primates > Hylobatidae > Nomascus > Nomascus leucogenys. The sequence goes on along the minus strand of NC_044401.1, from coordinate 75,376,985 downwards.
TTGGCAGCAGAGGAAACGATTGGGACTCTGAGAGGAGGTGAGCCCACCTTGTCCACATAGCTGGTGACTGCAGAGCTGGACCCAGAAAGGGGCATTCAGCTGCTCAGCCTCCTCTCCAGCGTCATGCTACATGGGGGTGCCACCACCCCTGCCACTTCCTTCCTACCAGTAGTACCCATCATAAAATACCAGCATATCCTTGGGAGTCTTGAAAAACAATGGGTATACGACGTCATGCTGACCTCTGCCACCACCTTCCCATCTTCTCCCAAACTTTCAAGAAGGGCTGTGCCCTGAGACTTGCTGCGGGGACAAGAGATATGGGAGAAAGAGCCATAGGCATTACTGGCAGGTCAGCCTGTGGAGGAAATGGCTTTGTGCTGGCCGCAGCGTCCATTCTTCATTCACTTAGCAAGGCCTGCCAGAAAAAGAGGCAAGAAGGGGGACACCAGTCCACTGCTGTTGTTATCCCCATTTCACAGATGGGAAAACCAAGGAATGGAGGGACTAAAACACCCTCATGATTCAAATCCAGCCCTCCTGATTTCCAATGTGGTACTCTTTCCATTACACTACTCTTCTTCCAGAAAATCTTAATGTAAAATCACCTGAGATTTCTGCATTCTCAGAATGCAAGAAAGTTCCATTCCTAACAGAAAAAAAACAGGCTCCTATTGTGGGTTGAATTGCATACCCCACTCCCCCCAAAACGACATCCTAACCTTCATGGAATGGAATTGGCACCCTTATAAAAGAGGCTTGAGGGAGTCTGTTTGTCCCTTCCAACAGGTGAGGACACAACAAGGCGCCATCTTGAAAGGAAAGTGCAAACCTTCACCATACACTGAATCTGCTGGAGCCTTGATCTTGGACCTCCCAGGCTCCAGAACTGTGAGAATAAATTCCTATTGTTTATAAATGACCTAGCTGGTTGTATTTTGTGATGCCAGTCCAAACCCACTGAGGCACTGGTAGAGAGATAAAAGCACCCATATGGGGTCTCTTGGCCTCAGGCTATAACTCCAACTCCCTGTGTAACCTTGGGCAAGTTACTTCCTTTCTCTTTGTCTCCATTTTAACAACAATGAAGTAGTAGCTCCCTTGTAGTCTGAAATGAAGATTACATGAAATAATGCATGTTAAAACATGTAGCACAGATAGCACATAATAAGGACTCAAAAATTTTATAACTGTTATTAATTTTTCAGGGCAAACTTAAACACAAGAGAGAACAAGGGAAAAGTTTACAAACTTAATAGAAGCCTCAGTAATCAACTTTCTCCTGTTCATGATTATACCTAGTCCAATAAGATAGCTATTAGATACATGTGAGTATTTAAATTCAAATTAATGAAATAAAATGAAATAAAAACTTGAGTTTTTCAGGCACACTAGCCAAATTTTAATAGCCACATGTGGCTACTAGCTATGAATAGAACATTTCCAGGATTGCAGAAAGTTCTGTTGGACGGCAATGTTGCCACACTTGCTGCTTGAAGGCCTTAGGTAGAGACTTTCCAGACACAGGAGCCAAGATGCCAAGGGGATGTTATTTTCCTTTCAGCTTATAAAGGATTTTCAATGCTGCATCAGTAAATAGACATCTTAAAAAATCTCTTTATCAGCAGTAAACATAAAAGTCAGTTCTTATCACAACTTCAAATAGAATGCATAGCTACCAAGAATTTTTCATCTAAAGTCAGAGATGCTATAAGCCACAAAATGGAGTGTGTATTAATCATGACAATACCAGTGTATGAATAACTTCTTTAGTAATAGCCACAAAAATGCAAAGGGCTTTGAGTTTTAGGAACAAGAATTGGTACAAACACATGTAAACCAAGCCCCACATTTACTGTGAATAAAAAGAGACCATTCTGGTGTAACATATTGGCCACACAAACACATTTTTAAGTTTCAGAACCTAGGCTGAATTAAAAACCACATGGAAGATTATAGCTAAAGTAGGGAAAAATACAGTAATAAGTGATAGAAAAGAAATCAAAGTGACAATGTAGTTTACAAGTTTCCAGTTAGATGTCATCTAAAATGTTTTGTTCACTGTAATTGGGCTATCAACAAGACATTATGCAAGGAACAGCTCAAGAAACAGCCCATGATGTCTCTCATTTTGATACAACTTCTGGAAGGGGGAAGAATATAATCAAGTCACTTCTGTTCCAATCAAAAGGGGGAAATCATGGTTCAAGAAAAAGAAAATCAAAATAGAAAAATAAAGTTTATGTTCTACTAATCAGAGATGAAATTCAGAAGGATGATTGGACTTTTAGAAGAGAGTTCAAAAACCCCATTTAACTCCAGGCATAAGAGGTCAATAAAGTCATGATGCTAATAAGCAGAAGTGTAGATAAATAGAGTTTCAGTCCCCCTAAGCCTTTTATGGCAAGAGAAAAGCCTGACCAAGAAACAAGAGTGATAAGACATAGACGATGTTGGAAGTAAATCCGAAAGGGTCAGCATGGACAGCCTTATCTTGCACAGCCCACCACTAAACAGGTTTCTAAGAACAGGCAGTGGGGATCAGCTGTGGGTATCTGTCACAGTCCTCCTATCAAGATTTCCTCTACTCCAGGAAATGATCACATCCCTTCCATCATGTGTACATCAACTAGACTCTCTAGATCATCTTCTTTCTGTCTCATAAATGTCTGTCTGGGACATGGGTTGGTCTGGAGAACAGGCCCCAGCACATTTCTGGCACCACCCTCTATAGAATTCTCTCCCTAAAAAGGAAAAGAAGAACAAGAAAAAAGAATAATGAAAGAGAACCCTTCTTAAAGAGGAGGAGTTCTCTCATTACAAATCCACCATTGCCCTCCGACAGCTCAAAGAGAAACTGCAGTGATTTCCACATCACAGAAACTCAACGTTAAGTCTCCACATTCCTTTCCTATTACACCTGCCTGCCACCTGCAGAGATGTACTCATCTCATTTCCTGAGAGGGTTTCTGCACATGGCAAGGTGGCCTCAAGTTAAAGGAATGATGCAGGTCAGGAGACACACGGTACAACTCTTTGAAATGTTTATGAAATCAGATCCTGAACTTGTCCTCCCACCATTATGTTGCACGACAGCTATCATACGCCTGCAATTTGCATTGCTGAGAAACAAACAAGAAACTACATGATTTGTTTCTGGACACCTCCCTGTCTGTATACAAAGGGTTTGTTTTTCCACCTGCATGAGAGGTTCTAGCCTGTTCCACCAGCTAGAAAACATGTGCTTTAAGATGATAGATGTGTATTGCAAGATAATGACCAAGGTAATTACTAAATTCAATAATGTAGTTTAAGTTAATAAAAAGCTGAAGTATTAGAAAATGACACCAAGGATATTAAAACTTGGTAGAAATTCTAAGAACACTGAATAGCCCAATAGCCAATTAGAGCAACAGAGGTTGCTGCTTTTAAGGGAATACTGGTGATAAGGTCAGAAGTAGTCTAGCTTAAAAGAGATCCCAGTTTAAAACCATCCTGAGCCCTATCTCAGAACTTCAGAAGCCACCTTAGCAGGTCCTCAACCCCACCCCACCCCAATTCTATTCCTTCTATTTTGCCAAGGTCTCCACAGCCTGATGGCTTCCTGATCCCCACAAGAGGATATCCAAATGAAAAGACCTGGGGATTATGTTTAACTACTCTCAGCCCTTACCTGCCTACATGTTGTAAAAAGCAGCGCATACATCTGTTCAGCTATTATCCACATGAAGGACACAATCCATGGATAGATTCAAGGAAAAGCACAATTCACTAGCAATACTAACAAACTAATCCAAATAACAGCAAAAATCACTGTGTGCTTCCTAGGTACTACCTGGCACTATTCTAATGCAGTTTATATATAGCTTAGCTTCTCCTTGTGACAACACTCCAAAGTAGGCACTACTGTGATTATCTTCGTTTGACACATAAAGAAACAAAGGCATGGAGAGATCAAGTAACTTGCCTAAGTTCACATATCCAGGCAGAAAGTTTCCAGAGATTGTGTTCCTGACCACTAACTCCACAGCTTGCTAAGGGACGTAAATGTGACTGCATCTTTTCCTGAGGAATACCTTAAATGCCCTAAATTTAAGAGTAGCCTACATACCCTAAATACAAATCAACAAAATGCAAAGAGACTGACAGTAGCACAAGGGTGAGAACTTTAAATTCACACAAAGATAAATGTTTTAAAAGAAGGTTACCTTCAGACATTGGTAAAGAGAGGGTCACTACTATCTAATGGCTTGACACACCACTTATACCTGTATATCCTCGCGCTGTGGTCAAGTTCAGTGGAAGGTATAGAACAGAAGTCACCAGTGAAAGCCCACAGGCAGGTCTTGAATACATGTTCTATTCTGCCCATATGGTATTTTCAAGTTTTTTAAAACTTTGCTGCCAAAGTATAAAAGTTGAAATTTTTCACATAAATATTCAGATTTTAGACTTTTCTACAAGGAACAGGTTTGTCCACGCTGGACACGCCCTCCCTTATGCAACACTTAGAACTGAAATGTAGGTCTGTCCTTTAGATGGGGCATGTGCTCTAGTTTGCCATACTCACCACTACTCCCTATTGTTATATATATGACAGCTTCTCTCATTTATGTTTCCTACTAGGTCCCCATAAAGCATTAAAACATGTGGGTCCTGATTTAGAGGAAAGGAGAAGTCACAGAGAAAGGATTCTGAAAAGGCAAGATAAAGGGATTTTGGTTCTAGCTAGGAGACTGGTAACGTCACCTCACTCCCCATATACTCATTCTTTAAATGGGAGGCCAGGCTAGATACTGTCTAAGGTTGCCTAAGTTTAATAACTCAAATAGGAGATTGAAGCAGTACGTGTAATGTCCCAGCAGTGAGAAGTGAGTTTGTCACTCTTGCAGAGGCCACCTAGGACAGGCTCTCCCTGTGCACTGTCTGACCAAGAGAACTGGCTTGGCTCAGTCGCACGGAACACCCCCCTCACTGCTGGGGATTGAGAGGCAGTTCACTATGTTGGTTCTCAGTGTTGTATTAATATGTAGGGTACTTCTCAGATAAGAGATAATAACCCTTCATGCTACAGTATTCTAAGCTTCTCAGTTTCATCATGGTATTCATAGATGAATAACTTTTTGCTTTTTATGCATGCATACATGCACAAATTTATTAATCCATTCAATAAATTAAATGAAGCTCTAGGCACTGTGCCAGTCACTATGATATAAATCTGCAGGTTGAAATAGCAGGTAAGTGGGGAGCTAATGCGTACAATCCCAGATAGCTTTCAGTGTGGGCAGGTACCATCCAATCTACTGGGTGCCTGGAGAGAACAAAAACAGAGAAAAGGCAAATGTGTCGATCTGTCTGCTGGCCGGGGATATAGTCCTCCTCTCCTCTCCCTGGGTAACAACTTCCCCTCCCCAGCCTTTGGACTCCAAGACTTACACCAGCAGCCCACTGGGTTCTCAGGCCTCTGGGCTTGGCTGAGAGTTACACCATCAGCTTCCCTGGTTCTAAGGCCTTTGGACTTGGACTGAACCAATCTACTACCATCCCAGGGTCTCCAGCTTGCAGATGACCTGTCATGGAATGTGTCAGCCTCTATAATTGCATGAGCCAATTCCCCTAATAAATCCACACTCATCTATATATATTTCTCTCCCTACCTATCTCCTTACCTCTCTACCTACTTATCTCCCTGCCTCTCTACCTATCTCCCTACCTCTTTACCTATATCCCCATCTCCTGTCTCCATATATATATATTCTATTGGCTCTGTCTTTCTGCAGAACCCTGACTAACGCAGAGACATATCTCCCCAATGCTCAGCCCCATTCCACACATAGAAAGTGCTCACCTCCATCCTGCTTCAAAGGGCCCCTTCAAATCTATAGTAGCTTGGGAATAACGCGGGAAGGTACATGTACCTTCTTCCATGTCCTCAGATGAAGGTAGAAAAAGGCCTTGTGGCCTGGGCCCAGTTGTTGTACTTGCTACATAGGCATTGCTAAGAGTAGTTAGAGGACGCTTGTGAAAATTGGATTGTCAATTGGGTGGAGCTCTTGCAGAGGTCATGTTTATTTTCTAAATTTGTGTAAGTGTATTGATAAATTCTCGACCCAGTGCTTCTTCTCAGGGCACTTCACCAGGCAGCTTCTAAGCACAGCCTAGTCACCTCGAATCCCTTCTTCCCAGAGCAACAGGCTTTAGTTTCCTTTCTTTGTGCTTCCCTGCCACCTCTCCCAACACACACACACAGACTACCGTTCAACTATCCACCACCCCCTAATCCTGTTTTCTTTGTTTGGCCTACTAGAAACCTTCAGTGCCTCATTTAAAACAGAATCCAAATGTGTCAAGGAAAAATTTGGTTGTCACTTCCTTGAGGACAGGGAAGGCTTGATCTTTAAAATAGAATTCTTTCATTTCTACCTCTTGCCAGTGAGAGGAAGTATTTACTTGGCATATCAGGAAGGTACCTCATTCCCAGATGGGCTAAGTCAACTCCTCCAAAGCAGCAACAACAAAAGACCTTCCATATTAAAATAGGTTAATCTTTTACCTATGATTGCATTTGTACTATGTTACTTTACCCTCTGGTTAGCAGCCTGAATTAGGAGAAGATGTTACTTTTTTAAAGTTCTTTACTTTGCGGCCCAGTGAAAACTTCAATAGAGACCAACAAAACTTCCTTTTAGGTTGGCCTGAGTTCACAGGCCAGGAAACAAAGGGGTGTTACATTTTAAATGTGATGTTTCCCCAAAATATGTTAAAAGGGCTCTACTCTCATGAATGGGATTAGTGTTCTTATAAAAGAAATTCCAGAGTTACCTTGCCCCTTCCACCACGTGAGGACACAGCAAGAAGGAACCATCTAGAAACCAGAAAGCCTGCATCAGACACCAAATCTGCAGGTGTCTTGATATTGGACGTTCTAGTCTCCAGAACTATGAAAAATAAATTTCCATTGGTTATAAGCCACCCAGTTTATGGCATGTTGTTATAGCAACCTGAATGAAAAAAAGACAAGAGGTAAAGTGATACCTTTAATTCAGAAACATCTGAATCCCAGTTGAGATCTCAATTAAGATGCTGGGCAGTTGGGTGTCCTTGGGTAAGTTAATTAACTTGTAAAAGGCTCCAATTTCTAATGTAGAGATGAGAACGATAAAGCCTCCCTGTTCTGCATAGCCCTAGACAAAACACCAGAGCTGGTGTATGGACAAGCACCCAGCACAGCGCTTGGCACAGAGAAGGGGGCACATAAATAATAGTAATGCCTTGGCACGGAAGAGACAACAATTGAGAAGGAGAGAAGGCTCTCACATGCAGCACGAATTGTTTAACAGAACATCCAGAGCACAACCAACACTTCAACAGTTGGCACAAACTATGTTTAAAAATAATAAGGAAAATAAGACGAAATATATTGAACAGTTCAGTGGTTAAACAACACGGATTCATTGAGCCAATCTACACTGAGTAACTATATCAGATGAGGACTAAGCACTGGCAGTAATAATAGGGAAAACAATTCAACTAGTTTTTCTTATCATGGAGCTACAGAGGAGACATAGGTAAATAAACCAGTAACAATACCAACTTGTGGTAAATGCTCAGGAAAGGAGAAGATATTTTGAGAGCAAGAGTCTATCAGAGCCCCTGTTGGGAAAGTTTTCCCAGAGGTAGAACCATCTCAGCTGAGATCTGCAACTCAAGGAGGAACCAGCAAGATGGAGATGGTGGTAACAGGAAGCACAAAGGTCTACTGGTAAAAGCAAGTGAGCCCTTTCAGTGGACTAAGTCAGAGAAGGCATTAAATGCAAAAGGGGAATGGGCAAGGGTTATAACTATGCTGGGTCAGCCCCAGGCAAGGAAATTTGCTCCCAGAGGCAGTGGAAAGCTATCAGGGAGACTTCAGCAGAAGACTGGCTTGTCTTTGGATAATGAGACTATGGATTTTTTTTTTCTTAATTTCTGATTTTGAAGAATCTCTATAATGAGCAAGTACTAGTTACATAATTTTTAAATTGTGTAAACCATTCACCTTAATAAGAAACAAATACAACACACTGTTTATCAAATAGGTCCTTTTGGGAAAGAAGGTCAGGGATTTAAATATCCTTAGAATTACCAAGAAAGCAAACCCACCATTTTAAAAGGAAAAAGGGCAGCATAGTGCCTTTGGCTGATTGCATCAATAGGGCCTGAGGATATGTAAAGAGGCTTAGCCCAGCTCAGGTGCAGACCACGCTCTGACTCCTTCAACATAATGTTCTCAGGGATTAGTATCTTGACGACGTCAGAAAAACAAGCTGAAAGGAAGGTTAAAGACCTCTTCAGTGGTTTTCAAACATTTTTAAAAAAGGGACTTTTTTTCTTTTTCAAGTGCAATCTTAAACATAAAATAGGTAAAAGATTACTTGCAGGTTGAACAGGGAGGGAAATGTGGTAAACCGCCGGAATTGGGATGACTTGATCTCTATTTCCTAAGGTGAATTCCTCCCAGAAATGCCAGGGTGCCTCAGAAGAGTTTAAACTTTACCAGCATAGGTTCAACATCAAAGAAACTGCAGTCCACAGAGGGGAAGCCAGTGGCTTTAGCACTGGAAGGGATTTGCACAAGGTCACGGGTTAGTGCAGAGCAAGGATGAGAACCCATGTACCTGTCCTGCATTCATTCTGGCTTCCTCCACCCCACAAAAATGGGGAAAAAAAAAAAACTGCCTAAAATTAGGGTATTCAAGTCAAAAAATTGGAGTGACAGCCAGAGCAGGTCATGTCTTTGTGAAAACCCCCGTCTCACCTCCCAGGACCGTGTCACATCTACAGAAGGTCACACTCCATTTACCCTGCCAAGGATCTCCAAGGTAGTTCTGTATACTAGTTTGGATTCCAACTTCTAGAGCCAAAACAACAACAAAAGGAGGACTTACTGGCTCATATAACGGGGAAGGCTAAAGTCAGTTCCTCCAAATAACTCTCTCACCTTTCCTTGGCTCCTCTCTCCTCTGGATTTCTTAATTTTGATGGTGGGTTCTCTCCATCTGGTGCCAAAAGCAGCCACTTACAATGGTGAATGGAAAAGTTTCTTAAAATCTCAGTCTTGAAGACAAGTGGAACTCTTGTCTGATAATTCCAGCAGAAGTCCTCGGAAAGCTCTTGATTGGCCTGATTTAATACAGTTGCCTATCCCTGAACCCAATCACTGCTGAATTGTTCCTGAATTGGCTTGGCCTGAGTCTTGAACACACCCCTGGACCCTCAAAATAGAATTATCCCCATCTGGGGCTTAGGGTAGTGGGAGGGTGGGAGTGGAAAATGGGTGGTTCTCCAAGGAAAGGAGATGGGATGCTTGGCCAACAAATACTAGACATATCCTTGACATTTCAGGCCTATAATAAGTCATTTCCTAATTGGTGAAAGCGGGATTATTTGTGTAAAGGGCATCCTCAGAGATACACGTGACACTGCTTTTCTGCTGTGAATAGCCAGAAATTGCTTAAAATCCTAATTGAATCAGACTCCGGCAAAACTCGATTGTGCCACTAGAGCTGAAGTGAAATGAAATCAGCTGAATTAAAAGATTTCTATTTTACTTGCAGTTAGATGGCTCCGAAACGACTTCTAATAATGTAAATCCTCAGCCTGATACTGGTATTTAGTCTTTGTCTTTACTACAGGTAACTATAAGAAGAAAGAACTTTGGGAGGCCGAGGCGGGCGGATCACGAGGTCAGGAGATTGAGACCATCCTGGCTAACACGGTGAAACCCCGTCTCTACTAAACAAAATACAAAGAAATTAGCCGGGCGAGGTGGCGGGCATCTGTAGTCCCAGCTACTTGGGAGGCTGAGGCAGGAGAATGGCGTGAACCCAGGAGGCGGAGCTTGCAGTGAGCCGAGATCGTGCCACTGCACTCCAGCCTGGGCGACAGAGCGAGACTCGGTCTCAGAAAAGAGAAGAAAGAGCATTTGGATGCATATTATTAGATTTATTATCCACACCTTTAGGAAACATAAAAGCATTCAAAAGTTCCAGATATTACTATGATCCAAACATGGTATGAATCTTTTTAGCACTCAAGTTTAAGGATTTTCTACAAAGACCGCAGTGTAAACTATTGTGTATAGATCATTATAATATAATCAATGGTAAATTTTTTAAGGAATATGATATTTTCACAGAACAGAAAAACACTTAGCATCTGCTTTTGCCTTCCCTGCCCCACATGCATGGGGAATAAGGTCACATGCATATTTCAGAGCTATAGACATTTCATGTTTTCTAATTCTTGGGTTTCCAAAATAGCTCTCAAGTTTCTTCAAAGGTTTAGTTCACAAAACAGAGCTAAAATGTAATGAGAAAAGGCTGAAAGAAAACCTCTAACCCAGGGACATCAGGTGGCGTTTGAGAAGCATTTTAATGACAAAGCTGAAATCCACATCTGTTAGCACCTTTCATAACGCCCCCTGGACAATGCACTGAATCTGTTTAACTCTTGGCATCTGAGAACAAAGGATTCTCCGGGTCCAGCAACTGTTCGATGCCCCCAACATAAGCCGTGGAATGGCTCAGAGGGGGTAAAAACAAAACAAAATGAGCCAAAATGAAACTTCTCTCTGTTTGTCCTGCCCTGAAGGGAAAGATGACTTAATCCACGCTGGTTAAATCACAAGTGAACCATGGGTAAGGGCCCCGGGTCAATCCAGGACAAGAGAACGACATCTGTTAATGTTTGGGGATGGGACTGTTCCCTGGGCACTTTTAGAAACAATGCCAACTCTGAAATGCTGCTGGTCACTTTTTCCCTTCGGATGTAAACCTCATTCTTCGAACTTTAATAGGAACCAAATCTCATGCACCACAGTTAACATGGCAACATATCCATTTCGTGACTTTGCCTTGGAGAATCTTTTTTTTTTAAGTGCAAAAATTTCTCTATCAAGATAAGATAGAACAGACTGAAAAGTACATATGGTAAGTTAATTCAGGTACTGGATGTCCTGAGGCTTAACATTACATCTTCTCAAACCTGGTCAGTTTGGCAAATCTTTATTCTCAGTTGGCTTACTGCTATACAGAGAAATCCAGGTAATCCTGAAGCACATAAATAGTTTTCTTTTAACCATAAGAAAACATCTATGAGTACCTCTGTAGGGACAATAAACTGAGAGAATATTGTAGAACACTGCGGTTTAGACATTTCCCCGACTCCTCTAGTTCTGCTTTCAGCTCACATTTTTTTCTTTCTTAAATTTTTTTCTTCTGTTTAATTGACATATAATAATTATACAAATTTATGGGATACATAGTGATGTTTCAATTCATATAATGTGTAGTGATCATATCAGGGTAATTGGCATATCCATCATCTTCAATATTTATCATTTCTTTGTGTTAGGAACATTCAATATCCTCCTTCCAGCTATTTGAAACTATATATTATTGTTAACTCTAGTCATCCTACAATGCTATAGAACACTAGAACTCATTCCTCCTAGCTAGCTGTCATTTTGCCACTTTAGCAAATGGCTCCCTATCCCTCCCTTCTCCCTACCCTTCCCAGCCTCCAATATTGTCTGTTCTACTTTTGACTTATGAGATCAGCTTTTCTTAGCTTCCACCTACGAGCAGCAGCTGACATTTTTTGAGTGCCTAATACATACCAGACATTGAGAATACAAAGGTGAGCAAAAGCTCACCCACAGGTGAGAGACAAACACATCAAGAAACAGTGACAATCCATGTAACTATTGAAACCAGGGAATCAGAAGAAAGGGAAGCTAACTTAGCCAAGCTAAGGACGCATGATTAGGGAAGGTTCATGGAGTGGGTGCCCTTTGACCTTTGCAAGTTAAACAAGAATTCACCAGGTGGAAAGTGGTGTTCAGTGGAGGGACCAGAACAAAGGGTGGGGAGTATATTATCAACTGAAGAAGACAAATGAACATTATCTCAAACCCCAACTCTAACTGATTGGGAGTGCCTTCTCAAAGTGTGGCGATGACAAAGTCTACAAAGCTATGTGGCAGGCATTACCCAAGCCCCACCCATCATCCAACCCATCCTTCACTCAGTCCATCTTCACCCCTGAGCTCAATTCTGGCCTCTGTGGACAGTTCTTTTGCATTAGGGTAGCTTCCTCTTTCCACCACCTGCAGCTTTCTGCTCTTCTGGCTGAGGATTTTCTGATTCCTTGGGTTTCCCAAGGGCAAGGCAGCCTGCAAATACTAAGGATTTAATGCTTCCAGAGGAAACCTTTATCCAGTGAAGAAATGGGAATCACTGGGAAAACAAGCGAGCATCCCCTTCCCTCATGGGCATCATTCTCAGGTGCATCCTGTACAACCATCGCAGGATCCCCAGTGGGATTGAACCCATTTGTCTATAGCAGTAACTCAGTCATCAACATATTGACTTCTGTCTTCCCTGTCTCATTTTCCTCACTCATTTAAACTTCCAGGAATCACCTTTCAAACACTACACATTAGATATCTATTGCAATGTAACAAATTATCTTCAAATTTAGCAGCTTAAAACAATATATATTTATAACCTCTTATAGTTTCTATAGGTCAGGAAATCAGGAGAAGCTTGGCTGAGAGGCTCTTGCTCTAGGACCCTCATCAGGTTGCCATCAATTGAAGGCATGATTAGGGCTGACGGATCTACTTCCAAGATGGTTCACTCAGGTGACTGGTAAGTTGGTATTGGCTGTTAGCAGTTGGCCTTACCATGTGAGTTTCTCCACAGGGTTGCTTAAGGGTCTTCCTGACATGGCAAATGACTTCCCCCAGACAACACAATCCACAAGAGCAAGGCAGTAGTCATGATATCTTTTACGACTTAGCTTTGGAAGTCACACAGTCATTTCTGCAGGACTCTGTTGGTCAAACAGGCCAGCCTCATACAATATGGGATGGAACTATACAAGGGTATGGATACACAAGAGAGGCTAGGATCACTGGGGAACATCTTGGAGGCTGGCTATCATACTTTCTTAGGGTTTAGCAGGAAAGTTTGTCCTGTTTCATTCATGATGTCCACCTTGCATGGGACATGAGGGTGCTGTCATGCATGCTAGCATGCTGAGGATCTATTTCCCCGTAATTTCTGGATTTAATTCCCAAAACTTTCAGAGATTAAGTAGATTCTGACCAAGACCTAAGAACTCACTTCCATTTTGGATGTAACTCTTCCAAAATTAAGCCAGTCCCAATTTCCTACTATATTATTCTTTTTAGGAGTCATGTCACTGAGAAGGACTGGGACAATACCTTTCCACTTTATTTGGAAACATTTTCAGATCCTTCAATTGTTTTTTTAACAATGCCATGCTGCTTCCATCACTAATGTAAGTACAAAATTCTAAAGACATGGTTCCTTCTGATTTGTAATTTATATGCATTCTTTTGCAAAACTAGTCACTAGGAAATAGCAACAGAAAGTCTAAATTACCCTTCAGTATTACCATATTCATATCCACATGGGAATTCCACAGTATAAATCAGATCTAAATAAACAAGTTCTGCCCCCAGATTGCATAAGATGTATAAATGACATCAGATAATTCAGTTTGCAGATGACAGTTCAAAGCCTTCCTCTTTGCCCTCTTGTTACAAACCTATGATAAATATGTCCAAAGTAGAAAAACTGTCAAGTGGCCAAAAGAGGTTCACCAAGGGGAAGAGTTTTGCTGGTTCTATGTTTCAACCTCTCCCCGAAATAACTTGTCAATCCATAAGATGAATAATATCCTTAGTTTGCTTCCATGGAACATTTAAATTACAATCCAATTTTATAATTACATTTCCTCAGGTGTACCACCTTGGTTATATCAAGATTATATAAGCATGCAAGATTTAAGTTAGTAAATGCAGAGCAAAATATAAATATTTATGCCTATGAACACATTAAAAACAAAAATCATGAAACTCCAACTTGAAATTTCTTATGTGCCTCATTTTCAGTGATGAAAATACAAAAATTGGCTGGGCGTGGTGGTATGCACCTGTAGTCCCAGCTACTTGGGAGGCTGAGCAGGACAACCGCTTGAACCCAGGAGGTGGAGGTTGCAGTGAGCCGAGATCACACCACTGCACTCCAGCCCGGTGACAGAGCAAGACTCCATCTCAAAAAAAAAAAAAAAAAATCTTGGCAGGATACTATCTTTTCATAATGTATTCTTAGGTCCAGGGGGATAGAAATAAAACATTAGCATTACAATGTTAGAATAAAATGTGTGCATTAAATAAACAAAGATGTTTACCTGGAAAGAAACAGACTAGACCAACAAAAACCTCAACAGAATTGTTGAGGTTTAAAGCCATCTCCATTGCCAAAAGGCTCGATCTATTGTTGATTGTCATCTTTTATTGTGACACTAGCTAGAAGAGTCGGAGGGGTTTGTGTGTGTGTGTTTGGTGGCGGCGGTTGGGGTGGGGGTGGCAGTTGTTTTTTACAAGGAGAGATCAATCTCTTTTTAACCATTCTCCATCTTAAGAAAAAAAAAATTGCTTAAACTCTGAGAGGTATAGGCTTTATTTAGGATGCCAGGGAGACAGATTTTAACTCACTTAATCACAGTGAAATCTCACAATCTAAAATAATTACCAGTACTTGGCAGACAAACTATTATCTGTTGAAGATAATCAGTAGAGAGAACCAGGCTAGATGGTTAAGAATCTAAGACAAGGCTTTTTATTGTTGATCAAGAGGAGAATCATCAGGCCTGAGTTATTCTGCCTAACTTCTCCTTCTTTTTGTCTCTGCCAACCCAAGCTCAATGTGAAATGACCACAGTATTTTGACTATATTTGTAGGTGAATTCCCATCTCCATATGGTGTCTCTGAAGAAGTCTATTTGTTTATCTAGATTATAACAGTGATACGTAATTAATATATTTTGTTTAATATATGTTTTCTGTGTGGCGAAACAGTCTTGCTTTTTAAAAAATAAAAGAAATGGCCGGGTGCAGTGGCTCACGCCTGTAATCCCAGCACTTTGGGAGGCCAAAACAGGTGGATCATCTGAGGTCAAAAATTCCAGACAAGCCTGGTCAACATGGCGAAACCCCGTCTCTACTAAAAAATACAAAAATTAGCCAGGTGTGGTGGCAGGTGCCTGTAATCTCAGCTACTCAGGAGGCTGAGGCAGGATAATAGCTTGAACCCAGGAGGCCAAGGTTACAGGGAGCTGAGATTGTGCCACCGCACTCCAGCCTGGGTGACAGAGCGAGACTCTGCCTCAAAATAAATAAATTAATTAATTAAATTAAAAAACTACTGAGTTCTGCTGAGTCATTTACCCACAAAGTCCTGAGAACAGCAATTGAGAACAGCTGGGGGGAATGCCTTCATCTTTTTTTTTTTTATTTAATAACAGCTTTTTTGAGATATAATGCACATACCATAAAATCCATCTTGTTAAAGTATACAATTCTGTGTTTTCAGCATATTCACAAATGTGTGCAGCATCACCACTATCTAATTCCATAACATTGTCATTATCCCAAAAAGAATCCCCATGGCTGTTAGCAGCCATTCCCCATCTCCTCCTTCATCCAGCCCCTAGCAACAACTAACACATCTCTGTCTCTATAAATTTGCCGATTCTGGACAATTCATATAAATCGAATGCTACAGTATGCAGACTTTTATGAAGGACTCCTTTCCCTTATTCAAGGTTCATCCATGTTGTAGAAGATAGAAGTATTTACTTCTTTGTTTGGCTAAATAATACTATTGTATATTCATACCATATTTTGTGTATCCATTCATCAATTGAGGGACATTTGTGTTGTTTCCACCTTTTGGCTGTTATTAATTCTATGAACATTCATGTAAAGGTTTTTATGTGAACATGTGTTTTTCATTCTTTAGGGTCTATACCTAAAGTTGGAATTTCTGGGTCATATGGTACCTCTATCTTGAGTTTTTGAGGAATTTCCAAACTGTCTTCAAAATGGTTGTACCATTTTGCATTCCCACCAGCAATGTATGAGGGTTCCAATTTCTCCACATCCTCACAACACTTGTTATTTTTGTCTTTTTGACATAGCCATCCTAATAAATGTGAAATGATATCTCATGTGACATTGACTTACATTTCCCTAATGAACAATGATGTGGAACATCTTTTAATGTGCTTATTGGCTATTTATGTATCTTTTTTGGAGGAAGATCTATTCAAATCCTTTTTCCATTCTTAAATTAGGTGTTTCTTTTTATTGTTGAGTTGTAAAAAGTTCTTTAAATATTCTAGATACTAGACCCTCATCAAATATGTGATTCGAAAATATATTCTCCATTATCTGGGTTGTCTTTTAATTTTATCGTTGGTGTCCTTTGAAGCACAAAAGTTCTTAATTTTGATGGCATCCACTTTCTTTTTCTGTTGCTTATGCCATTGGTGTTATTTCTAAGAAACCATATCTAATCCAATGTCACAAAAAATTAATTTTGGTTCTTACATTTAAATTTACAATCTGTTGCAAGTTAATTTTTGTATATTATGTGAAGTAGGGAGAACAACCTCATTCTATTCCATGTGGGTATCCAGTTGTCCCAGCATCATTTGATGAAAAGATTGTTTTTCTTATTAAATTGGCACTCTTGGCAAAAATCAATTAATTATAAATGCTCGGGTTTTTTCCTAGACTTTTGATTCTACATTATTCATGTACTTGTCTTATTTGTCTATCTTTATGGCAGTACTATATCATCTTGATTAATATAAATTCATAGGAAGATTCGAAATCAGAAAGTGCAAAGCCTACAACTTTGTTCTGCTTTTTCAAGATTGCTTTAGTTATTCTGGGCCCCTTGCATTTCCACACGAACTTCAGGATTTGCTTTTCCATTTATGCAAAGAAGGGCAGCTTGGATTTGAAAGAGATTGCATTGAATATGTAGACCAATTTGGGGAGTATTGCCATTTTAACAGTATTAATTCTTCCAGCCTATCAACATGGAATGCCTTCCCACTTATTTAGGTATTTCTTAACTTCACTGAAATGGTTTTTACTTTTCAGTGCCAAATCTCGCAATTCTTTTGTGAAATTTATTCCTCCTAAGTATTTTATTCCTTTTTAAGCTGTTGTAGACAGAATTTCTTTCTTGATTTCAATTTCAATTTGTCCATTGCTAGTGTATACAACTGAGTTTTGTGTATTGATCTTGTGTCCTGCAACCTTACTGAACTTCTTTATTAACTCCAATAATTCTTTTGTGGATTCACTACAATTTTTTATATAGAATTTCTGTGGCTTTTTAAGAGTCCCAGGAATATGTCAGAGCCCTTCAAAGACCCCTGCAAATGTCTCATTCCTCAGTTTTTCCATTTAAGTTTTTTGGTCAACCTCTTGTTTGCCCCAACTGGTAATGGCACCTCAGACAGCTGTAATATTAAACATTTGCTGCCAATTGTTTTCTACAAGTATCTTGAAGATTACACTATTCATACAGAGTGAGCTCCGAATCAAGTCAAATAAAAACAAGCCCTGAGAATGGAGCTTTTCAGCAAGCTTTCAAACAAGCCAAATAGTGGAAATTCTCTGGAGATCAGGCTTTAGGAAAACTCCAAACCTATTTTTTCCCTTCCAGTGGCTGATAGGCTACTGGTTTTCACAGCAATCATAACTGTAATCCTGATGGTTTTCAAGGCTACTAAGGCTGGGGAAGAGGAAAGAATTATAAATTTTAAAATGCTATAAATTTAATTGTTCTTACAAAGTTTCAATTATTTTTCTTAAACACTCCTCAGATTGTTGTAAGCCTTTAGTTATTTCTACAGTTCTTCAAAAGCTGATTTTGACAGGTTTTTTGTTTGTTTGTTTGGTTGGTTGGTTTTGTTTGTTTGTTTGCAAGTGTTCTTATTTCTTCATTTCTTTTTTGAAGAAGTGAATTTTCAGAGATCCTTACTCAACCATTCTAGAAGTCAGCCCAATGCCTTTATTTATTTATTTATTTATTGAAATTCTTATTGCAGAATTCTGAAAAGAGCAATCAAAGATAGGACTTGAGCCAGTAGAAAATGCACTTAATAAGAATTGGGCATTGATGAAGTAGTTGTCAATTCTAAAAAACAAAGAAAAATTAATTTGCCAATGTAAAGTACTTGAAATATTTTTTAAGTGAAGCAGCACCTTCTTTATAAGTTTCTTTTCTATTTGCTTACTACCAATTAAAATCCAAATAGTATTAGAAATAATGTCCTTAGAATACTAAGCATGCAAGTCCATTATTATGTTTCTTCATGATACACACTAGTGAGAGTGAGAAGGGGAGATTCCCTGTTTTTACTACTTTTTCTAGGCCCACAGGATGTTTTCATAGCTCTGTTACCAAAGTGAGGCATGTTGTGGCAACTTCCAGAGATGAAGCAAAGTGCTGAGAAAAATTAAACTCTTTCAGGCTTGCCCTAAAAACTTAACCCTTTAGTGTCATGTCAATATCTCAGGGATTCCCTCTAATTCACTGGAGGAAGAAAAAGTACCACCAATAGTATCAATACATACATTGTGCAGTATGGATTTTGCAGGGGCTAAGCTTTTTTTTTTTTTGATAGCCCTTTCTATTCAACTTTCAAGGTTAAATCTAAAAATTTGTGTAAAGTGCTATATGAAATAGCAACGTTTCAATATAATTCTTATATTTCAGGATGTGTTACAGAGCAGCTGATGGGCCCCAGGGAATCTATCCTTATCACTTCCAAAATTGATTGGTGCTGTTAGCAGAAGGTAGCAGAAGTTATTTTCCTTCAGATTATCTCCAAAGCACAGCACT
This sequence comes from Nomascus leucogenys, assembly GCF_006542625.1. NCBI lineage: Eukaryota > Metazoa > Chordata > Mammalia > Primates > Hylobatidae > Nomascus > Nomascus leucogenys. Next base: position 75,358,206 of record NC_044401.1, on the reverse strand, counting down.
TGCTCCTTCTATATTTATAACCTAGGCACCCTAACCAACAGCTGCTTCAATGTGATGGGAGCAAACCGAGATTCTCAGCTTAGATATGGGCAAGCTTTGAGACAGAATAAAGGCATACTATGTTCCTTTCCTTGATTCAGCTAATTGCTGAATGACATTTTAATAAGCATCTGAGGTAGGACAAACCTGCCATTTATATTAAGATCAGCCTTGAGCTGTAGACAAGAATTTGGACTATACAATTCAGCAGGAACACCTAGATACCAAAGCTGGGCAAAATGACAAAAAAAAAAAACTGATCCTTGCATATATTTGACGTCCATAACCAAGGGATAGGAAAATTTTATCTACTTCCTATAAGAAAAGGCAGTTTCCAAGGGTGGAGCAAGGATAATTTCATGCTGTTAAAATTCTAGTTAGAAATTCCTATTTGAAGACTCTGGTAGTGCTTTGCCATCCTTTCTCTGAACTAACATTTTAGATGCTTGGGTTGTGATCTTCCAGCAAACCTTATTTTAAAATAGGCCCTTTCATCTTTCAAGTGGCTTTGGGGCATCCTTCTCAGTGCCAAAATCACAGTTATCTATTGCACAAATGAGGCCAAATGAGGATGCCACTTGGCCTTCCTTTCACAAACATCTTTCCAACCCATGACAAAGCAACAAAGCAGTGAATGGTTCAATGGCATCTGAAGCACATAAATTGTAAATTTTCCCACACAAGGAAATCAATAGATATTTTCAAAAGGTCAAAGAGTTTCCCTCTATACTAACAAGCTGAATCTACTGGGGGAAAGAAGTGTTGGAAGATTCCACTTCTGTGATGAGTATCTTGTTATAGTACAGTGGCTTGTTTTCCTACACAAAGATTGAATCCTGAGAGAAGACAATTTTCCTGTAAAACAAGCAATGCGGTCCTTAGCCAATGTGACCTTGAACCAATCCAAGCTTTATTGGCTTTAATCTCCTTATATACAAATGGGAATAATAACAGTATCTGCCCCCAACAGATTGTAATAGGCATAAGTTCCTGTAAAATGCCTACCCTACTGCCTGGCTCCTAGTCAATGCCCAGTAAACAGTATCTCTGAAGTTAACAAGGTCTAGATTGATGATGGTGGTGTCTGATGATGATAAGCTGATACTGAATATTAGCTGATATTGAAATTTAGCTCAGAATCTCCCTATTCTTCTGATCATGCCCTTTCTACATCTCTAACAAAGTTTGTTCCTGAGCACTCAGTTAACTCAGATCCCACCCCCAGATAGAAATAGAATACCACAGCTTAATAAGTTTAAATGTCTGCAATTTAAAGAGGACTACAAGAAAACAATGAATAAAGTACTCCACAGGGTGAGTTTAGGTGCCAGAGCATTTCTCCAGAGCAACTTTTTATGGGTAGCCAGGGAGGAAGAAATGAATGAGACCAAGTTAAAGTAGAAGAAACAGAGCTCAATTCAAAGCCCACCTGGAGAGATGGTTTTGTGAGGTTGATTCCTGGATATCACTACAATGAACACCTTTGTTGGAAGAGCTGAGCCATGGAGGCTTTTGCTAATGTTGGGTGATTAGATTATTACACAAAGCAGCATAGAAGGCAGCCTTCCCTCCTGCCCCTTTGCCCTCCTCTTCTTCATTTTGTAGATTGATTTGACCACTCATCAGTTAATTAAGATTTTTATTCCCTGCACTAGGGTTAGCCCACTTATCAGATGATAATAAAACTCATTTGAAAACTAAAGAGAAACATTTAATTCCAAGTCATGTACAAAAGCGCATTTATAGATAGATATCATGAGGAAAAACAAGATCTGAACTTCTAAAATTTAAATTCCAAGGTTTGGGGGCAGGAGGGGTTATTTCTACTGTATTTCCAAGATGCAGGCATTCATGTTTAAATTTTTTTTTCTGATTCATTAAAGACGACTGATCTGGTAGAGGAATAATCATACAGAAGTTGAAGTCTAAAGTCCTGAATTCAAATTCTGACTCTAATGAGCTCTGTTACCATGAGGAAATCATTTAATTTCTCCATGCTCCATTCTCTCGATTGTAAAATGAAAGTGCTTGATAACCTATTTTCTTTTGTGCATGTACATTTTACAATCTTTATACATGCTCATCATTTTTTTAATGCAGGGTATGTCAAGAAAACACCAAAGTTCTCCCTACTCATTACCCAACAGTCTTACTGCTCAGAGGTAACTATAGTTAACTGTTTGTATACATTCATATATGTGAAGACATGAAGACATATATTTTACAGAAAAAATGATTCCACTATATCAAATGTTGTGCAATTGCTTTTTTATTCCCAATAATATTTTCCTGAGCTTCATTTTAAGTGAGTTCAGGTAAATCTACTTTAAATACTATATAACATTACATTATGTCATGGTTTATTTAACTTTTCACTGATTTACAAATTTAGGTTATTTCTGTTTTTGTTTTTTAGCTGATACAAATAAGGCAGCAATGAATTTTCTGGGGCAACTATCATGTGCACTTAGGCTCATATACCAGTTGACTGGATGTCATAGAATGCTTCTAAGAAATTGACTTTTTCTTCTTTCCCAGACCATAGTTTTTGGTCTAAAAATGTGTATAGAAAGCTTCAGCAAGTGACTCAGAACACCATCTCTCTTGTCCTCTCTTTCTCTCTCTCTCAAAAAAAGATGCAAATATGACATTTTACTGCAAATCTGACAGAAACCCACACGAAAGCCTGCATAAGGGTTTTCAGAAAGTTTTATTTAAATTGTCAGTAAAGGCATACAGTTTAAACTGCCAAGTCCCTCAGAACTTTAGAGAAATATTTAGGAATTGATGAACGTTAATAACAACAATGTAATGACATAGTCGGGGGTGGGGGGCAGATGTTAATTTGTTAAAGAAAAACATGCAGAGCTCAGCTGAGAAGAAAAATCCCCTTTTCTGACTGACACAACTGAGCAAAGAGAATCATTCAACTTCAAAGCCAAAACAAAAAAACTTAACTACTTACCATAATTTAGGAGTAAAGATTGACAGTTTGCTGCAAAAGTTAATCTCCTGATTCATGTTGAAGGCATTGAGTCAATAGAGTACCATCATTTATAGTACTGCCTATGAGTTAACAAAATTTGCTGTTGCAGAGTTTACAACTTCCTGTGTTTAAGAACAAAGTTTCCTTAAAAAAAAAGAAGATGTAATTTTAGTTATTCATGCCTCTTTCAACTCAAACACTGCACATTACAAGTGAACAACATATGATAATTCAAACCAATAAAAGTTACTACAAAGAAAAGAATATGATGCATGGCCTGTTCACCTGTTTCTGAAGGTAGAGTATCATCAAGTTGGAGAAAAGGAAGTCAGGTAGAAATGGCATGACCACCATCTTATTTTCTTCCATCACTGCATTTATCCAACAATGCCCATTTACCATACATGCACTTAATTTGTATTGTAACCGTCCATCTTCATCTCAGAGTGAGATGTATTTCCTAGGTGTGAGGGAAGATTTCCAAATTAAAAAGTTATTTCTGTATCAAAATTCTCTGAAAGGATTAGGAAGAGTGTGATGAGAAAAATCACACTTTCAACCCTAGTCTGAAACAGCACAATATATTCTTTTGTCTTTTTAAAGAAACTTCATGTAAGGGGCCAAAACGATTCAAGAAACCATTCTGGGATGGTCAACTACTCACCCCAAGCAGTTTCTTCTTTCTTTATAGCTGCATCTTTGAGAGAGTTGTAGAATATGACAAATTCAAAGAGATCAGGGCTGATAGTTTCACAAAAATTACAGCTTCATAAAAATTATTAATGTAAATAATTCTGAAATTATTTACATTAGCGAACTCCAAAGGAAATCCTGAGTCTATAATAAGGACGTATAACAAAAAAACTGAAACTGAAATTTTCACAATCTCATAATATTCAATCCTTACTTTCTCAGTATTATTACAGATATCCCATAGGTTTCTAAGATTTTCAGTGTTTCAGAACTATTCTTGTTAGTGTGAAATTTCCAACATAGAGAAAAGCCGTATTTTTTATAAATCTTACAGAAATGCTTATCTTAGGCAAAAGTGTTTCACTTAGAAGTATGTCATTAAAGGACTTTGGATTCTACGTAGTGGCCACTTTAGAGGGAACTCTAGTCTGAATATTTTCTGTTGTTATCTGCCTTTCATTCACTTGTCTTTTGCATCCTGATTTCCACGTGGAACTTCCCCTTCCATAATCTCAGTAGGATGGTGTTTATCATTTCCACAGCACCACAGGTGGTCAGGTGATCCAAGCCTGATCAATTACAGCATCACATCCCTGGAGCCATAGTGATTAGTTTAGAGGTGAACAAAGGGGTTCAGTCAAGGCTGATTGTAGCCAATGAGTCAATGTAGTCAATGCCAGGGCTCTAACTTGAAAGAGAGATGCTCTGTTTCCATGTGTACTGCTTTTAATTCATGGATATTCCATTTTCACTCACTTTCAGTTTTTGTTTTGTTTTTCTTAATCATTTCTACTCCCTCTCTTCAGGGTTTTTTTGTTTTGTTTTGTTTTTTTAACTCTGGCCAACTCTTTCCATGTCTTATTCTTTTGGAACTGCAGTATCCCAGGAACCACCCAGGGAACAGAAAAACATTTTTTGCTTCAGAAGGATTAGGATCTAGGTACGAGGTGTAATTCAGTTGAAGAGTTTCTTACATGTTCTTTACAAAAACAACAAAACAGAAAATAATAAATGAAATAACTACTATCAAAAGGCAGCTGACCCAGCACTTCTTTTCCTTTTTTCTTGAAGTTTGGCTGGGCAGTCTGCAAAACAAAGAAACGTACTGGCGATGTGAGGTTCATATGTCAGAACTCTTTATCTTGAGTGGGGCTGAAAACTTAACTTGAATTGACTTGAGAGAGAGAAGATATTTTCCTCTCTATCAGAAACGTTCAGGGTAGAGGTTGGCTTAGGGAACAAATGAATTCAGGATCCAAATGATGTCATTGGACTCATTTTCACTCCTTATCTCCACTCTGTCTTCCTCTGTTGATTTTATGGTCAGGACCTGAAAAATCAAAGCTTGTAGTGACACCTGAAAAATCAAGGCTCAAGTACTTTTTATAGCTGGGGGAAGAGGAAGCATACGCAAGATTTTCACTGTGCCTCAATGGATTTGACTGAACCCATTCATTCATTCATCTACTCCTGTTTCTCTCTACGCAGTTGCTTTCTGATTACAAACACATCAGTGACCACGGCATCCCTGAGATGGTGACTTCTGATCACAAGTCTATGTGACTTTCCAACTCACCTCTCCAAAGGAAACTAATTCAAACACACTAATTTCAAAATCCATGGCGAGAGATTCTGATAGAAGTCATTTTGTGTCTACCCCTGGTCCACTCAGAGGAGCTGTGAAGATTGGCTCTTTGGGGCATTAAGGCAGAGTCTCTAAGAAAGCAGAGAGAAAGAAGAGGAAACAGTCCCAGCATAACACAGTCCCCACCATAATACACACACATCTCAAAACTCTTTAGGGTCTTTCTGTTATGCCAACCTATTCACTCACGTGATACAGGAATGGAGACAACATTGGATAACTCTGTACATTCAGGCTACGCAGAATTCCCAATCCCAGCCTTCCCCATGTGCTCCCAAAGCTCAAGCTTCACCCCAGACCAGTGAGGTAGGGTGAGTAAACCTCAAGGAATAACATAAATGCCTACAAGCAACTCCAGCTTAATTTCTAGCTTGTACCACATATGCCAGATGCAATGAGTTCAAATCCTGGCTCCATTAATTATTAGCTATGTTGCCTTGGGCAAGTCACTAAACTTCTCTTTGCCACATTTTCTTTAACTATAAAATGTAACCCTCGTGATTTTTGTGTAAACCTCATGATATCCCTCCTTCATAAAATTCTGTGTATCATGATTCTCCACAATGGGATTATTTGGTGGTATTCTCTTATACTTAAACCCCTGTTAACACTCGTAAGTTTTCTATTACCCACCCACTCCTAAATGATGACAAGGCAAAGTCAGAGAGTGTCAGTGTGGAAATATAAATCTGACTTCTCAACCCAGCCCTGAGCCCAGACATAGCGTTGCTTTGAAAAGGCACTAAACTTGGGCCCCCAGATTGTCACCTATAAAATAAGGGAACTGGAGTGATTGTTCCTGTTTCCTTCCGGCTTTATTCTAAGAACACCCATTAAGTGTAACAATTATTTTAAGACTCAACTTATGGTAACTTAAATGTTACCGTCATGGAAAATTAAGACGCCTTTGTTAAACAAGGGAAGTACCAGTGTGCTGTCAAATATGGAATTCTCTTGCATAAATGTGACTGGAGAAAAAAAATGTGAGAGCAACCTCTGTGCAAGGCTTCTGCTAGTCTCTGAGGTAATATCCTGAGAGGATATGGCTCCTCATTAAGAGACCCCGGCCCAGCACAGCGGAAGGAGGAAGAAGCAGCAAAATGCTTTCCCCTGTGATATGTTGCCGGTCTTTCACAGATCTGTATTTTTTTTCCCTCCCTTGTTTCCATTTATTGGTTAATTACTAATATTAATAGTTTTCTTAGCCCGGCAGTAACCCCTATTTGTGATTTAGAAAACAGATTCCAAAGGCAATCCTTGTTTCACTGGAAGCTGAGATTTTGGCTTGCTGTACCTCGTGGCCTTCTGGGTTCTGACGGAGGCTTAACCTGAGAAGAATATTATGTCTGGGTAAGGAACAGAGCAGTCCCTGAGCTGCCACAGCTATAGAACCTTGGAAATATACTTTTGTTCCAGGATCATTTTCAAGTCACTACCCAGGTCTCTCCAAAGAAGCAAATGCCGTTCTGCCTTGATTTTCATCCTGACATGGGCTTGGGCACAAATACTTTGTCCAGCAGCATCAAACACTGTTCTGCAGAGGCTTCATCCTCAAACCATCCTATCAAAGAAATAACTGCAGGATACTCAGCCTCACAGTAGAACTCATTATGACTACAAGCCCTGTTTTATAAACCTAATCACATTGTCCATAGAAAAAGCAGGAAGCCAGCCGGGCGAGGTGGCTCACGCCTATAATCCCAGCACTTTGGGAGGCCGAGGCGGGCAGATGACAAGGTCAGGAGTTCCAGCCTGGCCAACATGGTGAAACCCTGTCTCTGCTAAAAGTACAAAAATTAGATGGGAATGGTGGTGGGCACCTGTAATCCCAGTTACTCAGGAGGCTGAGGCAGGAGAATTGCTTGAACCCAGGAGGTGGAGACTGCAGTGAGCCGAGATCGTGCCACTGCACTCCAGCCTGGGTGACAGAGCAAGACTCTGTCTTGGAAAAAAAAAAAGCAGGAAGCCAATCAGAGAAGCAAAATTATTTCTTTTGTTTTGTTCTGTGTGAGATAGGGTCTCATTCTATTGCCCAGGCTGGAGTGCAGTTCTGCAAGCATAGCTCACTGCAGCCTTGAACTCCTGGCCTCTCACATGATCCTCTCTCCTTGGCCTCCCAAAGCACTGGGATTACAGGCATGAGCCACCACACCTGGCCAAAATTCATAGATAGATATGAATGGGTATGATATTTCACACTTGAGAGAAATAAGGGAGGTGGGAAAAATCATTCTTTGAACACTGGCTACTTGTCAAGCTTTAAATGCATTGTAAAATTAAATCCAAATAAGAACTCTGGGTGTGGCAGGGCAGTCTATTTCCATATTACAGAGCTATCAGGCAATTTGCTCAAGGCCACTCAACTAGTAACAGCTGAGCTGGGATCCGAACCCAAGTCTGTTTTTCTTACCCCTCCTACCACCAAATGCCCAAATACCACTTGAAATAACTGGAGGAATTCATTTTCTAATTTCGATTCATATTGATGCGTATTATATGATGTTTCTTATCTTGTGAACAAGGCTTATTTCTATAGCACTTTCATAATACCCCAGAAAGTAAAATTTTTCTCTAAAAGAGACTCTGAGAATTTTAATATTTTGCTTACTCAAAAAGGCAGATTACATTCTGCATTCAAAACAAAATAGCTCCCCCTACAGTTTTTGTTCTATTCTCATCCTCGGCTTTGGCCAAGGATGACACAGAGAACCCCTAGGTCAGATACTAGAAGGCAGAGCTGTGCATTTGCCCTGTATTGATGGGAATAATTATTGGTCCATCTACTTAGAGAGGATCAGGGTTGCTACTCAGGACAAGGAGACAGCCCTTTAACAGTTCCTCACTTTCTTAAGTGTCGGCAACAATTAGTAGAATAACTCTGTAGCTGCTAAGAGTCTCGTGTTGATTTTGACAGGCTCCAGGCTGGAGTAAAAATGTGCTTTCTGGAGGCCAAATTCCCTTCCAGCTTCCAGTGCATAGCTGGCAAAGGCAGACACTGTCAGCCATTCAAGTGCCGAGATTCCTCTGTGACGTCGTGAGTCCCAGCTTGGCCCAGCGCCCACTGCCTCCCGGTAACTGGTTGGAAACTTGCAAAGCTGTACGTCAGCATCACGTTAAGAACATGGCACCTACGTGCTCTCCCATGGGTCTGCAACGAGGGAACACCACTGATGATGCAAGGACTGCTGGGAACTTCACTAAAGTTCTGGGTGCTCAGTGACCCTGGGGACGTCAATAATTTGAACTGGCCTGACATCATTTACTCTCACTATCCCTTACAACAATCAGCTGTCTCTGCCTCTTTTGGATTTGGTTCTTTCTCCTAGGTAATTTCCCAAGGAATTTTTAGGTGGAGGGAAGTGGAAGACCCTTCATGTAGTCCATGCAAAACCTACGTAAGTGGACAAGTGAAGGAAGATGGATAATAATCAGCCCGCTATTGATAATGTTAAGAAAAATTAAATTAGAAAACGGAGCTAGAAAGTACCCTGAAAACTTTAAAGGACATAGAAATAATAATAATTAACATGTGATGAGCTCTTAACATGGGCTAACGACTGTGTTAACAACTTTACATGTAATATTTCTTTTAATCCTCAAACCAGGCTTATAAAGTTCATTCTATGAACAGACCCATTTTGCAGAAGAGAAAACTGAGTTGGAGAAGTTAAATATTAAAAAGATGTCAAATTGCCGAGCAGAAAATTAAATCTATATCTGTGTGACTCTAAAGCTCATGTTCTTAACACGGGATAGTACTGCTTCCCCAAAACAGAAGTGCACGTTAAGTAGCAATTTATAATGGAAAGTATAATCAGATACTTGGAATGATACTCAGATCCTGAGAAACCTGAGATTTTAAAACATGAGCGTACTTTCTCAGTAAAGTTGCCCTTTGCACCCGTAAAGTGCCTCTTACCTCGATGACTGAACATGACAATTAGTGTGTATAGAATGATTTGTGACTTTTTAAGCGTTTCCATATGTGCCATTTTAATGAATCCTCCCAGTAATCCTATAAGAAACACGGGGCAGGAATGTCTACTTTCTAGATAAAGCAACTGAAGAAGTTAAGTGACATGGCCAAGGTCCCATAATTTAAAAAGAAGAATCTACTGATTCTCAGTTCATAGCTTTTTCTACTTCCCTGAGATGCCTGACTTGGGAACAAATGGTAACTTCAATTCTTCCAACTCTTCCCTACAGCAAACCTAGCCCTTGGTATCTGCCTTACTCCACCTTCTTTAAAGAGATAACCATCCTGTTACCCACAAACTTCTGTGCATCCAAGGACAGGGTTAAATAAATCACTTATTTGCCCTGATCCTCCCTGCCTGTCAATATTTGCTGAATGGCTTCTTCAGAAAGTACCCAGAGTTATTGGTAGCTGTCAATGACTTTCTTCACAGAATTGGAAAAAACTACTTTAAAGTTCATATGGAACCAAAAAAGAGCCCGCATCACCAAGTCAATCCTAAGCCAAAAGAACAAAGCTGGAGGCGTCACGCTACCTGACTTCAAACTATACTACAAGGCTACAGTAACCAAAACAGCATGGTACTGGTACCACAACAGAGACATAGATCAATGGAACAGAACAGAGCCCTCAGAAATAATGCTGCATATCTACAACCATCTGATCTTTGACAAACGTGACAAAAACAAGCAATGGGGAAAGGATTCCCTATTTAATAAATGGTGCTGGGAAAACTGGCTAGACATATGGAGAAAGCTGAAACTGGATCCCTTCCTTACACCTTATACAAAAATTAATTCAAGTTGGATTAAAGATTTACATGTTAGACCTAAAACCATAAAAACCCTACAAGAAAACCTAGGCAATGTCATTCGACATAGGCATGGGCAAGGACTTCATGTCTAAAACACCAAAAGCAATGGCAACAAAAGCCAAAATTGACAAATGGGATCTAATTAAACTAAAGAGCTTCTGCACAGCAAAAGAAACTACTATCAGAGTGAACAGGCAACCTACAAAATGCGAGAACATTTTCGCAACCTACTCATCTGACAAAGGGCTAATATCCAGAATCTACAATGAACTCAAACAAATTTACAAGAAAAAAATAAACAACCCCATCAAAAAGTGGACAAAGGATATGAACAGACACTTCTCAAAAGAACACATTTATGCAGCCAAAAAACACATGAAAAAATGCTCATGATCACTGGCCATCAGAGAAATGCAAATCAAAACCACAATGAGATACCGTCTCACACCAGTTAGAATGGCCATCATTAAAAAGGAAACAACAGGTGCTGGAGAGGATGTGGAGAAATAGGAACACTTTTACACTGTTGGTAGGACTGCAAACTAGTTCAACCATTGTGGAAGTCAGTGTGGCGATTCCTCAGGGATCTACAACTAGAAATACCATTGGACCCAGCCATCCCATTATTGGGTATATACCCAAAGGATTATAAATCATGCTGCTATAAAGACACATGCACACGTATGTTTATTGCGGCACTATTCACAATAGCAAAGACTTGGAACCAACTCAAATGTCCAACAACGATAGACTGGATTAAGAAAATGTGGCACATATACACCATGGAATACTATGCAGCCATGAAAAATGATGAGTTCATGTCCTTTGTAGGGACATGGATGAAACTGGAAACCATCATTCTCAGCAAACTATCGCAAGGACAAAAAACCAAACACCGCATGTTCTCACTCATAGGTGGGAATTGAACAATGAGAACACATGGACACAGGAAGGGGAACATCACACACCGGGGACTATTGTGGGGTGAGGGGAGGGGGGAGGGATAGCATTAGGAGATATACCTAATGCTAAATGACGAGTTAATGGGTGCAGCACACCAACATGGCACATGTATACATATGTAACAAACCTGCACATTGTGCACATGTACCCTAAAACTTAAAGTATAATAATAATAAAATTTAAAAAAAAAGAAAGAAAGAAACTACCCCAAGTTTTCTTGACCAGCTGAAAGTGATGAGCAGTGGAGAGAATTTACAAGTCAGGAGGAATGAATGGGAGTTTGGCAGACTAGACATTTGGGGATGATATTGTCTAAATTGGTTAATTTGTTTTAATCAAGTGGCTTAGTTCAAGCCATCATTAGCTCTCCCATGTCAATGGTATAAGTGGAATGACCTCCTAAAAGGTCCTGCTGTACCCGGCCAACGTATTTGGATCCATTTTTTAAAGTGAAGCCAATTTAATCTTACAAAAAATGCAAGTTCCTCTTGTCTTTAAGCCTTTCAAATGCTTCCCAAGGCCTTTAGGATTAAAACAACAAATCCTTATAATAACATATGACCCCGGGTTACTTTTCCAACCTCTGCTCGGGTCACTCCCCAACATGCCGCATTTCCCCTCTCAGTCTGCACCCTAATCTCTTTACCCAATGTATGAGAATTCCCTTCACAACTTCCCTGACAATAGTCCTCCAACGTAGGCTTGAACATGCCCAGGAATAGCCTGGCGGAATAGCCATTCTCTTGACGGGCACATCAAATTATCATTCCCTAGCTGAGTCCCAATCAGCTTCTTTATAACTTGGGCTCAGAAGTCATGGAGATTTGGGTCCATGCACACTAGCTGTGTGAGTCAGTGTCAAAGCCTCAGTTTCCTCATCTGAGAGATGGGTAAACTGATGAAGTTGTAGCAATTAAGTGAGAACAGGTGCAGAATATTCCTAACAGTGCCCTAAATGTAGTAAGTGTTCAGTAAGTATTAGCCATCATCATCATCATCACTTTTATCATATACCTTTCCACTCACTTGGCTGCACATCCTGAGTTTCTTCAACCAATGCAGAGTAGCATTAACTATTTAAAAATCAGTTAACATTTAATAGTCCCCCCAGGACATATAGTCTAATGCCCTTTTATCTAGGGAGAAGTCTTAGATTATCGCAAGAAGTTCCCTAGGTCTGCTGCCAAGTTATGGGGGTTTACTGACTAGGACCATAAGCTGATTGCCACATCTTCTCCCACCAAGCCAGGCCCACACCTAATGCCCATGTACACACACCAAAGAATAAGTGAATTTCCCAGTTCAGTTACTTTTAGAATTGGACTTCTAATCCAGCTTCAGTCTATACTACATCAACACTATAGGAATAGAAGAGGAGGAGGATGATAGTCTAAGACCCAGGACAGTTGCAAAAGGATTTTCTGTTTAACAAAAAAGAAAATAATGGCTGGGAGCAGTGGCTCATGCCTGTAATCCCAGCACTTTGGGAGGCCGAGGCGGGCAGGTCACAAGGTCAGGACATCGAGACCATCCTGGCTAACATGGTGAAACCACGTCTCTACTAAAAAATGCAAAAGATTGGCCAGGCATGGTGGCAGGTGCCTGTGGTCCCAGCTGCTCGGGAGGCTGAGGCAGAAGAATGGCGTGAACCTGGGAGGCAGAATTTGCAGTGAGCCGAGATCGCGCCACTGCACTCCAGCCTGGACGACAGAGCGAGACTCCATCTCAAAAAAAAAAAAAAAAAAAAAAAAAAAAAGAAAAAGAAAAAAATACATAAATAAATAACAAGAAAAAGAAAACATATCATTTTTGGTTCACAGTGAAAAATCAATATGGTCTCTGTCTTTTCTTTCAAGAACTTGAATGCTTCCTACTTCAAAGTATATCATCTAAGTTATTGCCTTTCATAAAGACACAAAAATGAGACATTAATTTGTGCAGCATGAATTGAATTTCTGAAGGAAATACATGGGGAGTGTGTTTGAGGAGAAACTATAGAGGCCAATGTAGTAAAACATGCCTCCCCGCATTGGTGTTATGAATCATCACACTCAGCCAATGTGGGTAGACTGTGCCACATTGCATCATGTCTGCACACCACGCCAGATGACCATAAAGAAGCATCACGTTTCTTTGCATATACAGCCTCATCTAACCATAAAGAAATAATTAAACAAGCAACCAATAAAAATTGTGGACATGTATTTTTTAACTGAAATGTAGCATAGCAACTACAGCAATGAAACAGATAAGAGGGAAAACAGATCAATATTTAGAGCATAAATTTTAGTAACACAAAACCAAACTACCATCCAAGAAACCCAACTCTTCTCGCCACATCACCCCAGGAAGGCAGCCAACTCAAGGCAAAAGAGGACATTAATTTCTCAGTTCTCACTCCTATATGATTCCCACTCCCTCTTTAGACCATTAGGACCTGCTCTAAGTAAATGGGGCTCATGGGAAGTTGACAGCAACACCTTCTTGCCCCATCAGCATGGTATTTCTTCCTCATTGAAGCCACTGACAGCTTTCTGTCCTCAAGGTACTCAGAACATTGATTCACCCAGATTCCTTTGGTTACAAGTGTCAGAAACTAAACTTACTGAGTTAAGCCAAACTGGAACAATGGGTTCAAATAGCAGGGAAGTCCAGGAGTAAGCTGGCCCCAGGAAGCCCAGTGACTTAGACAATGTGATTACATTTAAACTCCCTCCATCTCCCTCCATCTCCAAGCTCAGGTTCTACCTGTTGTCTTCTTCCTTTTCTATAGATTGGCTTCTTCCTCATGGCCAGGTTGAATGAGGAAATGGTAAAAGAGGTGTGGATGCAGACAACTCTAGGCTTCCATTTCCTGCTTAGTAACACCAGAGCTTCTCTATACCATTGTCTCTCTCTATGAGACTGCAGGGAACGACTCTGATTGGCCTAAATTGGGTCACGTGCTCATCCCTGTGGCCATGGAAACCAGTTACTATGATTGGCCAGGCCTATTTTTTATGTCCATTCCTACGGCTGCAGGGCCATGTCCTGTGATTGGCAGCTCCTCAGAACCACATGGAGTGGAAGAGCTGTTCCTAGAAATGCGGTGCTTGTTATTCTGAGAGGTAAGTAGAAAAGACAAAAAATTGACAGTTGTTTACCATATCATCCCATTCTGTCTTTATTACCATGATACACACATCCTCTGACCCTCTTTCACTTTACCCCATGACCTCTGCTTCCCATTAAATATTTTCTGGAATAATTCTTATAAACATAGACCTTTTAAATCCTGCCTTAAAATCCCGCTTGATCTCATTTTCACATTTAAAGAAATCCATCCTAGAAGTCATAAGTAAATAAAAAACACTTTGTGTTTACTACAGTTTGGTTTAAAAAAAAAAAAAACTTCAGAATTACTTTTGTAGAACTCAAAAAAACATTCAATTACCAACCATTCCTCCTTTCAAAAGTTCCAAGATGCACAAAGGCTGCTCTCAAGGCCACTCACCTGCCTGCTCAAATACTGACAACCGCCCCCTCCAAACAGTCCCACTTTTAATTTCCCCTTTAATAGTTCTATTTCTTTTCTCCTACCATTTACTCTTTGACCTTTCTAGAGTAATGAGCTAGAGTCTCCAGACCTACAGTGATAATAAAAACCAAGAAGTTGGTGATCAAGCCAGCAACCTATTAGGTGGAGCAGGAGAAATGGTGGGCCAGGCAGGCAAAGTCAGGTTTTTCACAGCAGATGAAGGAGGGAGGGGTCTGTGAATATTCACATGCTGATGTATTTTCCCTGCAATCTCCCTAATCACTTAAAGTTCAGACAGTTGGCAACAGCCACTTATTTCACAAACTCATTCACAACAAGGCAGGGTTACCAAAGCACAGATGCTACACAAGGAAATAGCTTTGTAGTCAAATAAATCTGGGAAAGGCTTCCCAACATATCCCTCAGTTTGAGGTTTATGGTGTACCTGAAGGACTGACAATTTTTACAGTGAAGGCATACGTTTCTCTTGTTTTACCTGTCATTCCAAAAACACACTTGTTAATAGAACTCTTCATGATAACACCCATTAAAAGTGTTAGGAATATACTTCCAGAATTGTACCACCAAGAGATTTGTGGCTACTAACACCATCTCTGGGAGAATTTTTGCTTTTTTTAGAAGGCTGGCTCAAACATCAAAGCTCTACTGATGGAGATGTTGGGCAAGCAGCCAGCCTGTGGTAGGTACTTGGAAAGAGAACCTTTTGATATCTCGTCTTCTGCGGCTTCTATTTGGTTTGGACTTGCTCTCCATATACCACTGCTGAGTTTCTGAGCACTATACATTGGAGAAGAATCATTTTGGTTCCGTTGAAAGGCCTCTCTTTTCATCAAACCAGTGTGGTGCTTTTCCAGCTCTCATTGCTCCAGGGAGCTATGGGCAGTTTTCCTACCAAAGGCACCAGGTGCTGTCTGTGTTTCTGGGACCTTCTCCAGTGCCTGTCTCTGTTGGTCCCCTTGAATGTGCTGCCTGCATTTTGCTACTTCTAATTGAGAACCATGGGCTTCAGGCTGGATTTCCATCTCTCTGCCTTGCCCTATTAGACTTGATGTTATATTCTGGAGTTTCAGTCCCAACCCAAAACCTACTCTCATATGCCTAAACTACAGGTGAACCTCACCCAATTAAATTCAGCTCAGGGTTGAGCTTTTAACCCACAACTTGTCTGCAAGAGAAAAATAGAAGTTCCTTTCCTTCTATTTACATTATTTCTGAAATTTCTGAAATAGAAGGAAATAATTTACATTATAAATAATTACATTAGATTATTTCTGAAATCTACAACATTTCAGAAAATTTTAGCTCTTTGGTCAAACTTGGTGCTTTCTACTTGCATTACAGTTAGGTGTATGAATGACCTAAGTCCCTGCCCCACTGCCTCACATCTCAAGCTTCTTCAGGACAAAAAAAAACTATATCTGTTTTTCTCCGTATCTCCCTAATACCTGGGTAACGTCTTTTGCAGGTAGTAAGCACTTAACAAATGCCTATTAACTGAATCAGTAAGAGAATAAAAAATCTTATATAGCACATGGATGCTTTGGAGAACTAATGGAAAAGACAAAATATTTATAAATTTAACATATGAAATCCTGTTAATTTAGAATTCCCTAATCCAAAAGTGTATTAGTCCATTCTCACCGCGCTATAAAGAACTGCCCGACACTGAGTAATTTATAAAGAAAGAGGTTTCACTGACTCACAGTCACACATGGCCGGGGAAGCCCCAAGAAACACAATCATGATGGAAGGGGAAGCAAGGACCTTCTTCACATGCTGGCAGGAGAGAGAAGAGCCTCTGAGAGCTTTTCTCAGGAAAAACCACCGTTTATAAAACCATCAGATCTCGTGAGAATCTACCCACTGTCACGAGAACAGCATGGGAGCGACAGCCCCCATAAACCGGTAACTTCCCACCGAGTCTCTTCCTCAACACCTAGAGATTACAAATTCAGGATAAGATGTCGGTGGGGGCAAAAAGCCAAACCATATCAAAAAGCTATGTTGATTCCCACAACATGGTGATTTTCCCTTCTTCCCCCTACCTTTGAGTACGTCTGGCATTGTCTGGAAATATATTTAATATCAAAACTGGGGTGGGGGTGGGGAAGAACAGAGCTACTGGCATCCAGAGGGTTGAAGGCAGAAATGGTGCTAAACGAGTTACACTGCAAAGGACAGAACCCCTGCCCCCAACAAAGAATTATATGTCCCCAAAGTCAATAGTGCCACTACTAAGAAACCTCGCCACGAAGTCAAGAAAAAGCCCACCTTTCCACTGCCTAATAACAAAAGCTTGCTAAAGAAATGAATAGCACAAAAAGATTGCAAGATAGAATTCAAGCTTTTTCAAATGCTTCAAGTCACCTGGTTTGCTTTCATCAAAGAATGGTCTTTATTATTATCATTATTCCACTGTAATTACCCAGAATGCTTTGCTTATGTTCTGTGCTGGACCAATTGGTAAATTGAATTGCTTAAATGCATTCTCTTCTTAGTGGTGCTTTTGTCTATATTACAGGGCAGGAACCAAATTTAATTCCCTAGTCATAGGACAAATATTTACCACAAACAATAGCATTTCAACAGTTTGAATCCTTAACTGCCAGAGTGGCTGCTATAAAAGGGACTGTAAGCACAAATGCTCAGCTAGTATTTAAAGACCCAATTGCTCATAAGCCAGACAGCACATGCACAAATTACCGTTTTCTTCACTTGACAACTGCTGTTTTTATCTTGACACATCCACTTAAAAATTATTTCTGACAAGAATCTTAACAGCTTTAAATCAGTCTAATTAAAGGTAATACATTTTTGCTAGAAAAGCATTTGAAATTATACAGTATTGCACAGTTCACTTTTCAAATCAAGTTACTGAGTGCATCAGTAAATGACAAAAACACCTCCACTGACATATGGTCTTCTATCAAAGGAAAACATTTCCAATACTTTATGGAAGTCTCTAACAGCAAGGTTGTAGGAGGCAAAACATGCTTAGAGAGCTTTTCTGTAGTGAATTAGCACCATGTCCTCGAATATTACTTTATGTAGATGTGGTCAGCAGCTCTGACAGGGCTCCTAGCGACCTCTGCCCCCTGGTATGCAGGCACCTGTGGAATCCCCTTCCTTTGTGCACAGAACCTACTGACTCAGTTTTAACAACAGAACATAACACAGGTGAAGAGATGTCATTTCCATGATGTGGTTGCAGTCTTACCTGCATCTCGCTGGGTTTCTGTCTCTGTTGCTGGCATTCTCTCTCACCCTCTTGCTTGCTTGCTGCCATGTTGTGAGCTGCCCGATGGAGATGCCCACGTGGCAAGAAACCAAGGGTGGTTCACAGCTTATGAGGAGCTGAAACTCACTCCAACAACACAAGGATTGGAAACCTGCCAACGAACACATGAGAGTTGTTAGAAGCGACTCCTCCCCAGGCAAGCCTTGAGATGACTACAGCCCTGTGAGAGACCCAAAGCTACAGGACCCAGCTATACGTGGCACCTGGTTTCCTGATCCACAGAATCTGAGAAATCGTAAATATGTAGTCATTTTGAGTTGCTACATTTTAGGGTAATTGGTTGTGCAGCAATAGATAACTAATACAAGATATAACCCTGTTGCCCCAATCTTTATCTCTTTTGTTAATTCCTTCCTTACACAAAAGGCTCACCTCTCCTATTCTTTGATGCATCCTTTTCTTATCATTCCACCAGCTCTAAAACTGAACTCTCCACCAGTATTTCCTCCTGACATCTATATTTTTCAAAAGCATACTCCTTTACACTCTTTTCTTCTTCCCCAAAGCTCAAATGAATGGAATGAGAAATGCTGCACTGGCCATCCGGATTCAGAGCATTGCTGTCATCATTAACTTCTCCACTTTCCACACTGACAATCCCACACACAGCCACAGTGCCCTCAACCTGTTCCTCCTCTCTCCACAAAGGCTCTCACATCCCTTCTTTCTTATTGTTTCCTTATGTTGGAACGATTGTACTTGTCTAACAGGTTTCTTCTTGTACATACAAAGCCAGATTATACCTCCTAACACACCACTTTTCTAATTTTACATGAAATTTTTGCCTAAAAACCTACAAAATGTTCATTCATGTTTGGAAAATCACCTTTGATTATGACATTCACTCCGACAGTTCACCTACCATGCCAGTTTTTATCTCCTTTGTGTTCAGGGCCTCATGAAAACTTGACTCATAAGGTTCAGAATTTCCAAGCCTTAGAGCAAAGTAAAACACCATAGCCAATTTGATACAATAAATCCATCAGGGCTGTTGTTGCAGGTCGGGTCAAGAAGTAGACTGTGAGATGGAGATTATTAGCATGAGGAAAGATTATTAGGGAGTTCTTCAAGATTAACAGTGGTGGGGAAAGGGAAGGCCAGAGGAAGAAGCTGGGAGACGATGCAATCACAGCAAAGGCCTCAGCCTTAGAACGTCATTCTTGTTCGTAAGAGCATAAAACAGGAAATAATTCAAATCTCCATCAACAAAATAAACTGTAGTATACTGAGACAAGGAATTCTATGCAGTGATAAAAAAAAAAGGACTACCATTAAGCTCAACAACATGGGTGATTTTCACAGACACAATATTCAGCAAAAGCATCAGACACAAAAGAATGTGTGATTCCATGTACCTGAAGTTCAAGCTAACGAAACTAATCTATGGTGATAGAAGTTATAACAGTGGTTTCCTCTTAGGGAAAAGGGGTTATTGACTGGGAAGGGTCATGAGGGAATCTTCTAGGGATGGGGTCTGAATATATTCTATATCTCGATCTTGATTGTGGTCATATAGGTGTATATACATACGTAAGAATTTCTCAAATTCTACACTAAATATTTGTATACTATAATGTATATACATTATAACTTTCTATCAAGGGAAACCTAAGTGTTGGCCTGAACAAAACAACAATTACCTCAAACAGAAATGTATTCATCTTCCTTGGAAGACCAGCTAAAACCACAGCCAGTTTGGGGGATTTGGATTTTTGTTTGTTTGTTTTTGTTTTGTTTTGTTTTTTTGAGAGACAGGGTCTTTCTCTGTCACCCAGACTGGAGTACAGTGGTACAATCATGTCTCACTGTAGCCTGAACCTCCCAGGCTTAAGCAATCCTCCCTCCTCAGCCTCCTGACTAGCTGGTATGACAGGTTCACATCACCACATCCAGCTAACTTTTAAATATTTTGTAGACACAGAGTCTTCCTATGTTGTCCAAGCTGGTCTCAAGCTCCTGGCCTCAAGCAATCTTCCCACCTAGCCCTCACAAAGTGCTGGGATTACAGGTATGAGCCACCATGCCAGGCCAAAATCTTTAAATATACTCTGTTTCTTCCCAAATTCTCAAAATAAATGTTCACAACTACATAGCTGTATGTGTACCTCTACCCATAAAATATAGAACACATGCCAATAGGGAGAGAAGACACCAGCATGCTGACGCTAGTAACCTCTGGCCACTTTAATTGTAGGCAATTTTAACTTTTTCCTATTTGATTTTCTAAAATTAACATTATCATTATTTGTGAAAGAAAAAGAGTGACTTTTTAAAAAATGCATTATCATTCATTGAGGAACACACTAAAAGAAAAATGCAGTGCTGAAAATGACGTTGTCCCTGAGAGTGTGTGTTAAACCTCAGAGTGAAAAAGGGTAACTTTTTCAGGACCAACATGAGAGTGGACAGGGATATAGAAGACCCATGGGGGAAAGGTGCCATGTTAAAAACAAGCTGCAAATGACCCTGGCTGCAGTGACAATACATTTAAATGGGAATGTCCAGTTGGAAGGAACACAGCATAACTGCTGACAATCAGTTAGGAATTTCTGGCAAGACGCAGGCAAAGACAGAGGGGCTGTCCCAGTAACATAGCTCTGATTTCTTACGAGGCCAAAAAAGAGCCCAGTCCTCTGACAAAGACTGGCTCTTCCTGTGGTAGTAGCCGCCGATGCTGCATGAAGGACACGCTAGAGAGATGCAAAGCAAGAAAGCCTCTCAGTTCCTTACAGATACCAGAGTAACTGGGACATCAGCCATGTTGCCTGGGAATACCCAGAGTACGTCACAGTGGCAGGTAAATAAAAAAGGGTGTGAATTTGTCAGATTCCAAAGTCTTCCAGCCATTCTGACTCAGTGACTACTGAAATCATTTCACAACGATCAGATTACTCCCAGAGTCCCTCGTGGAGAAACATCACGTTCTCTGCCAGTCCAACCCAGGAACATGAATCCCCAGGGGGAGCTGAAGGAAAACAGACATTTCAATGAAGACTTTTTATAATAAGAGAGAAAAGATTCTTTCTCTCCAAAGGATGCTGAAAGCTCACAAAAAGAAAAAAATTTAATTTCTTTATCACGTAGTATAAGTAAAATGATAATTAAAACAATAATTTAAGGATTTCTTTTTGAGGAAGGAACAGAGACATGCTAGTGGCTGTGAAAGATGCCATTTGCCATTGTGGAAGCAAAAATAGCTTTGTGATCAGAAACACTAGTACTGGCTGCGTGACTGTGGACAATTTACCTCTGTATACATCAGCTTCCTCATGCATAAGGTGGGGAGAATAATACCCATCTGATAGACTATTGTGAGGAGTAAATGCAAATAACATATATTAGGTGCACTTGGTGCAATGCCTGGCAAGTACCAAGCCCAATAATATATATCACGTGATCCATGCTGTTGTCACGGTTATGGACAATTCTCACTACAGCGTCTTTCTAAATTTCATTCCAGTCTCACCCCAGCTACAAAGTCTTCTTTTCATGCCTCGTATCGCATGCTCTTATTTCAAGGATAGTGTCTAGCTCTGTAAAAACTGTACATAACAAGATCTAACCCAAGCCAACAGGCACAAGAAGGCCACCGTAAGTGAAGGTGGTATAGTACGTTGCAAACCCAGATAGAATGAAGCCCAGCTAAGTCAGAATTATGTAAAGTCAGCTTGTCTGATTTTTCCTACTGTGGAGACATCAGAATCTTGACTCATAAACTCTGGTATGGTTCACTTGTCCAAGGACCTACATCTGAGAATACCCTGATATGTTCTTTAATCATAAAACCTGAGAGGCTCATGGAAAACAATGGAATCTGAATTCTATAAGGAAATCTACATTGTATAAAATTTGTAATAAATGACGCATAGTGTCTAGCCATTCCTCACTGAGGAAGTGGTGATCATCTCTTAACAATGACTTTTTGAGCGAACAGCTTTCATACTGTCTGGTCACAGAGAGACTATACTTTCTGCTTAAGCATTTGCTATTAATAGAAGTATAATGCCACCATTGACGGAGTGGACTGTGACGTCAGACTGCCTGCAGTGCTAAACCCAGTGCCGATATTTGATACGTGCGCAACTTGGGTACATTGTTAACAATTTTTTTTTTTTTTTTTTGAGATGGAGTCTCACTCTGTCACCAGGCTGGAGTGCAGTGGTGTGACCTTGGCTCACTGCAACCTCCAACTCCCTGGTTCAAGCAATTCTCCTGCCTCAGCCTCCTGAGTAGCTGGGATTACAGGCAAGCGCCACCATGCCCAGCTAATTTTTGTATTTTCAGTAGAGACGGGGTTTCACCATGTTGCCCAGGATGATCTCTGTCTCCTGAGTTCGTGATCCGCCCGCCTCGGCCTCCCAAAGTGCCGAAATTACAGGCATGAGCCACCACGCCAGGCCCATTCTTAGTATCTATTTTTGCTTCAATCTTATCAAAAGTAAATGGGATTGATAATAGTGCCTGTGTCAGAAAACGGTTGTAATCATTTATCATAAATAAATTTATTGATGATAAGGTAAATCACTTAGTGCCTGGCACACAGCAGGCAAATATTTAGCTATTTTTACTAATTTTTAATCATTATTATTAATTTTTTACTTATATTCACTTTAGAAATTTCAGAAAAAAGTGGAGGGGACAAAGTTTCAAACCTTTTGCTATGGAATATCTCGAAATGACCACTTTAAGCATTTTGGAAAAGTTTTCTTCTGAAATATACAATTGTACAATACCAAAGTGTATATGGTATTTTATAACCTAATTTTTCCCATCTAACCACCAATTATGGGGTAAGGGGGGATGTCATATTTTTTACTTAATCATACTTCATGGGAAAAATCTTTGTCATTATATATTCTTCTAAACATTATTGTGCCTTATGCAGAATACTACATTGCGTAGGAGTATTTCTTTAACTATTCCTCTATTACTGGCTATTTAGGTATCCAAATTTTACTATTTTTTAAAAAAATGGTTGAACATCCCCTAATGTTTGTGCAGGTCTGTGATCTTTTCTTTGAGATAAATTCCTGGGAGTGGAATTTGTGATACCCAAAAGGAATAAACGTTATTGAAGCTTCTGATCTATTTAATGTGTTTCTATTGGGATGCATTGCTTCCCCCAAAATGCTCTTTCAAATTCTGGTTGGAAATATGTGATGCTACAGTTCTTTCTCTCCCTGAGCAATAGGATCTCTCATCAGTTCCCCTATAAGATGTACATTCTCGGTCAGGCGTGGTGGCTCCTGCATATAATCCCAGCTCTTTGGGAGGCCGAGGCAGGTGGATCACGAGGTCAGGAGATTGAGACCATCCTGGCCAACATGATGAAACCTTGTCTCTACTAAAAATACAAAAATTATCTGGGCATGATGGTGCACGCCTGTAGTCCCAGCTACTTGGGAGGCTGAGGCAGGAGAATCGCTTGAACCCAGGAGGCAGAGTTTGCAGTGAGCAAAGATCACACCATGCACTCCAGCCTGCTGGCAGCGTGAGATTCCATATAAAAAAATTTTTTTTAAAAGATGTACATTCTCTTCTGTGTGGCAATGGAAAGGCTTTTAAAACTCTCCCTGATTAAAAAAAAGAATTATTTCCTGTTGTCTTTGAGCTGGAATTGAATTATGCAAATATATGAAATCCACAATACTTATTGCGCCACCCCTGGCAATAGCATCCCTAGGGGTTATCTTTTGTTCACTTGGAGATCAATATTTTGTGTATTTCATTTTGGATGCTCAGGTAGAGTAAACAGCTTCATTTCTCCTCTTGCCCATTTCCCTACTTCTTTTTTTTTTTCACATTCTGGACTGGTATGTTACTTTCTTTATACGCAAAAAATAAAAATAAACACATGAAATCTCTAAACTCCAACCCATTTAAAGACTGGTGCATGTGTCAAATTTCTTACGGTGTCCCCTTGTGGTTAAAAGCAATCTCAGTGCCTTACCCCAACATTCAAACATAAAGATCTAGCACCTGCCTAACTCTTCAACTGTGCCTATGCCTCTCTCTCTCCTTTGCATACCAAATTACAGTTATGCTAAATATTATGCATTTCATTGAACATTCCAAGTGCCTTCTGACACTAGGCTATTCCTGAGCTGTTCCCTCTACCAGAAAGGCTTTTGTGCTCCTCCTTGTCATTCAGATCACATTCGAATGCCACCTCCTCACCATCCTTGCTTGCCCACCCAAACTTAAGCTGCCTCTCACTCATCCTTTCTCACATCACTCAATATAAGTCTTTGCAGTGCACTTGCCATGCTCTAATCTTATATATTACCAAAGTCCTTGGACTGTTTTCTTCCCAGCTGTATTCCTAGGAACTAGTGCCCGGCATGTCGTAAGTGCTCCATAAATACTCACTGAAAACTTTTGTTGAATGGATTATGAAAAATTTACTCATTATATCCTGCTGAAAATCTCCAACAGAACTTAAGTTCTGTAAGAAGGCAGGGAAGTGTTGTAATGAGAATAAGGTGAACCTCTGTAAGAAGAATGAATGTCTGTTATACATATAGCCTTATTTAGGAAACCAATGGTGAACAGAACTATGGATACTGGATAACAGGAGAGAAGTCTAGGGACAAAGTGGCAAAGAAACTCCTTTTGGTTGTGAAAAATGAGTGGATGGAGACAGAGACAGGAGTTGGAGAGAGAGGAAGGAAAGCAAGAAAGATAAAAGGGAGGAAGGGAGAGAAGGAGATAGAGAAAGAGAATTCAAAGCAAGTCTTTGAAATGCTATGTGGCTGAGATCTTGCAGAGGCACAAGCCACATGTCAAGGGCTTACAGAAAATTAGAATGATGTATTATAGGGCCAGGCAACCAAGGAGAGTTTCAAGGACGAATATGAACTAAGCTTGTAGAACTGGTGATTTTTGTTTCCTAATAGAGAAAAAGAAAAGAAAGCATAGTCGCACCTCAGCAAAGGTAAGTAGAAAGAAAGTGCATGGCTCGCTCAGAGAAATGGCAGGTCATTTTGTGGGGCTGGTACATGAGGTACAGAAGGAGACACGGAGGGAATCCTGACTGCTAGTACTTATATATTTGGCACATTCATTCTCCAAGATCAGTTCCATGGTCTGGCCGGTTCTGACCTATAGCAAGAAGAGAGGGCAGTCACGTAACACATGTTCTCATTGGTCTCCCATTTCATTTATCTTTCTCTTCTTCTCAACATCTGTAATGAGATACAATTCACATACCACCCAATTCATCCATTTAAATATATGATTCATTTCAGTATATTTGTAGAGTTTTGCAACCATCAACACTAATTCCAGAGCATTATCATTGCTCCCCCAAAAAAACCCGTACCCATTGTCAGTCATCCCTCATCCCCACCTCCAAACCCCTGACAAACTCTAATCAACCTTTTGTTTCTATGAATTTGCATATTCTGGACATTTCATATAAAAGGAGTCCTATACTATGTGGTCTTCTCTGATTGGCTTATTTTAGTTAGTATAATGTTTTTAAGGTTCATCCAAGTTGTGATATATATCAGAACTTCATTCCTTTTTATGACTGAATAATATTCCATTGTGTAGATATACCACATTTTATTTATACATTTATCAGCTGATAAACATTTAGTTTACTTCTACTTTTTAGCTGCTTTGAATAACACTGCTATTAGCATTCATGTGCAAGTGTTTCTGTGGACATGTATTTTTAATTGTCCTCGATATATACATAGGAGTAGAATTGGTAGGTCATATGGTTAACTCTGTGTTTACCGCTGTGATGAACTGCCTGTTTTCCAAAGTGACTGCACTATTTTACATTCTCACTAACAATTCCTCCGCACCCTTGCCAACACTTACTGTATCTGTCATTTTGATTACAGTCTTCCTAGTGGACGTGAGGTGGTATCTCACTGTGCTATTTCATTATAGTTTTGATGTGCATTCTCTAATGACTAATGATGTTGAGCCTCTTGTATTGCACTTATTGGCTATTCTATTCTGCCCAATCTATTCTTTACCAGGTAGCAAAATTATAGTCCTTAACCTATACCTGATCTCAATACTCCCTTGCCCAGAAATTTACATAACCTACCCATCATACTCAGACTAAAGCCCAAATCCCTCTCACATATACTAGGCCCTGTATAATGTTACAACTTGCAGTTATTTTACTAATTGGCATGTTTCATTTTGGGGTATGTGTCAGTCTTCCCATTCAGAAGATCAGAAATAATATCTGCCTGTCCTCCATGAATTTGCATGCCTAGAACAATGGCTCCCATATGGTAAAACAAATGCTTACCAAATGCAAGAATAACTAGGAAATTTAAAAAATATTTTCTCCCAAATATAGCTAGATAATATACAATAATTTGCTAATGAAAAGTGATATATACGTGTGTCCTTCACTTATTTCAATGGAATAATAATGGTATATTAACTCCTCTCATAAAAAATATGTACTAGCACATCTAGAAGTAGAAAATGTAATGAAAGTAGACATACTTATTGTAGTTCATTCAATTCAATCACAGTCTCCAAAACATACTGTCTGCTGCTGTGGTATTTCAAAACACCTAACTCATATCCACATGCTGTACATTTGCCACTCAGCAATATTTTTTTAAAAAAAGAATAAGTAAATCGGGTAATAGCTCTATTACCATTCTGTAGATTAATAATGCAGGTTTTATTGCATAGTTTGGTATTGATGTGTTTATTCTGATTCTATTAACAATGAGTGTGTGCCAGCCAATGTGAGCCTGTGTTTTAATGTATTCCATGGACATTGTGATTCTCCCTTAAGTGGTCCTTTTGTTCAATAAACCATAAAAGTCATTTTCAACTATGCTATAAGGTTTAAGTTTCTTTGGGGTTATGAGGTTGTCATTGCCATACTGTGAGAAATTAGTTCAAAGTGATTGGAAGTTAATAAAGAAATTATTCATGCCATGTGTTACTTGTAACGAAAAATCATCAATTTAATGGCTTGTGATATTTTACATGGAAAACAACTTTCTTCCTTTGCATTTCTAAATGTATGAGTTTGGACATTAAAAACAAAACAAGGAGTAGTTTCCACCCAATCCTCGCTGACCTATTCCACCCCAGAGCACACTTTTCTACATATTTGTCCGCAAGAACCCACCATATTCTTGAATGATTTAAACTCAAGTTTTGTCTCCCCCATAAAAATTCTAATCAGTCCACTCTGTCTTATCTTCAATTCCTCCACTTTTTTCCAACCTCTCTGTCACCACTGTGCTCTTTCTTTCCTGGACAACTGCAGCCACCACAGTCCTGCACCCCTACCTCCACTTGAGCTCTCCTCCATGCCATGCTCCACCAGCAAGTCAGATCATGCCACTCCCCATCTTTGGTAACGAAGGGACCAATGAATGAATGACTACCCAGAGAGAGACAGAAGTAGTAATTCTAATAATTGTCTTCTCATATGTATAAAGCATTTGTTCATATTTTCAATACAGTGTTTTGATGAAGATAGGTGGGAATTATTATTATTGTTATTTCCATTTTACACATAAAGAAATTGAATCTCAGGCATTGGGATGATTTGCTCAGAGTTACATGGATAGCTGGAAGACAAACAGAGCCAAGATTCTAATTTGGAATTTTGAATTCCCTGTCCTGTGCACTCTTCCCATGGCAACGTGTTTTCTCTGCTGCCCCCCTCACACACACACACATGCGCGCGTGCGCACTCACATACATAAAGGTACGTGCATGTGCACACACCAAGGAAAAAGATCGAGGGTGCCTAATCTGTTGCCAAACAAACCTAAAAGCTATTTATGTTTTTCTGTACTCATACAGAGGAGCAATTGCTTGAAAATCTGTGATAGCAAAACTGTACAAGTGGGAGATTATTTCATTTCCAAGATATAACCAATCACGCTGTCCCCAGAACCGCCCAAGAAGAAACTCCCAATCTCAGAACAGGCACACGGCTCGAATTATCAAAAAAGCCATTGAGATAAGACATGCATGATCTCCTTCCTAAAGAGGTACCTCAAATAAATGTTCAGCTGAGTGTATCTAGAAAATTAGAAAGCTTAAAATGCTCCCTGACACTTTTCTTCCTTTCAAGTAAGTTATTCTATGAGGCAGAGCTCTTCATAAGGCCTATTTTTCTTGTAGCCCACAGAAGGAACTTAAAACACAATAAAAGAGTGCTCTGTTGGGTGGGTCAAAGAGGTTAAAGCTGAGAAAAGAGACTGGAGAAAATTTTTTAAATAAAAAATTAAGAATTATAGGGTATCCTTATACCAAATAATATATGTTAGAACAGAAAACTGGCAAGGTACAGGGTGCCTTGAGACTATTTCACTGTGACATCTTATTTCTTATAAACCATCTTAATCTCCTTTCTCATCCAGGACAAGAATGACAGCCACATCATCTGGAGAAGGCAGCCAGGGAAGTACTCAAGAGAAAACACTTCTGTGGGTGACTTGAAGAAGCTGGTTACCATATGGTACATTTTCTATAACCCTGGTCAAAATAAGCTCAGAAACTAATGGGAACTAAAGGGTAATCAAATAAAATTACCCCAGACCAAGAAGCTAATTGCAAAAAATAAAAGGGATGAATCAGGGCTTGAGTCAGAAATAGGGAGTCAAAAGCCCTTCCCAGAGACCACCCTCCTTGCTCTCACTGGTAGATAGTTCCTCCTCCTCCTTGCCTTGACAATTTCTGCTTTGTCAGCGCCAAGCCTCTCCCAATTCAGTTCCTCATGTGTCCTTTGAGTTCTAAGGAATGGGGAGAGGAGGCAAAAAACAGCTTTCAGATGCCAAGTAAGTGGAAGCCTAGAGCACCAATCTGCCAGAACCTGTCTATACCCCACTCCTGACATAAGTCACTGTCTCCTATATCCCCCACTTGCATCAGATAGAAGGACATCTCTGCCAGTTCTTTAAACATTTCATATTTTTGATTCATTTAGACCTTAAAAAATGTTTATTTCCTCTTTCTGGAAGGTTTTGTTTTTCTTCTCATTGCCAACTAATCATTCAGGTCTTCACTTAAGCTGCAATTCTCCACCTACCTTGACCCTGCCCCCTCCCACCAGAGCAGATCAGCTCACTTAGCCATACTCTCATGGTACCTACCACAGAAACAAAAACCATTAACAAAGTCATCATAATTATTTATTGTTTGTCTACCTTGTTAGACTGGACACTCTTAGAGGGCAGGAACGTGATCTCATTTTCCTCACTCCTAGAATCCCAATGCTTAACTCACTGCCTGGCACGTAAGTGCTTGGTAAAAGTTTGTTCTTCCTTTTGCTACTGGTCACCTTTCAAAATCTCTGCATTACATCATCTCTCAAATTGCAGCTCAGAGAAGACTGACTTGGAAATGAAACACAGACAAACAGAGGGAGACTGCCAGACACTAGTGACTAAGATACAGCGGGGCCGTTCACCTTCCATAATAACCTACTGCACCAACATGTACGACCATCCCTCCTATTCCATAGCCAAAAATCTCGGAATCATTTTCACTCTTGATGCCTGCCCTTGTCTTTCCCTCACCTTACACCTAACCATCACCTAGGGCTGTCTATTGTTATTTTCCATCAATTGATTGCCAACCACTGTCCTAGCTCCCTGTCACCATACTAGACAAAGCCACCATTCCCTCCTAGAGACAGCCTACTCCTGTCTCACTGCTTCCTTCTTGCTATATCTCCTCCATTCTCCACTTAACAGCCAGAGTGTCCCTTGTGAAACATCTACCATGTCACAGCACTGCCTTCTGTTGATGTTGCTTCAATGACTTCCTATGGCTCTTAGGATAATGAGCAAAAGCCCTAATCAGTCTTTGAGGCCCTCGCAGACATGCCCACTGTGCATGTAGCTCATCTGCCTCAAATGCAGCCAGTTCCCCATGTGCTCAGCTGCTCCGGCCCTCTGACTGTCCTGTGGGCCATACCAAGCTGTTGGTGTCACATGGCCTTGTGCTCACTGCCTCTGTGGTCTACAGTGTCCTCTCACACCCTTCTCTCTCCCATCAACCCCTGCTCCTTCTAAAGATCCTACCTCACTTATTCTGCTGGGAAGAATCTTTTTATCACATTTCTTCTCCCAGTCTAGAGCCAGTTTCATTCCTTTACAGGGCTAAATATGTTTCTAATTGTTTCTTATTATGCACTCACTCAGTAGAATTGCTAAGGGTAATGCTTATCTTTTGGACCAAACTCTAAATTCCTGGACAACAGAGACTCGATAATGCTTGCAGTTTCATCTTCAAGATGTAACACAGTGCCTAGCATACAGAAGGCACTAAGTAAACTTTTGTTAATGGATAGATGGATGGATGGATGGATTGATGGATGCATGAATGAGTGAATAGTCTGGGCTGCCATTTCTCCATCCTCTAAACCAGGAATTACAAAATCCCCACAGGGGCCAGGCAGGCAGAAAAATGCGTGAATTATGCTAGGCGTTAGTAAACAGGAGTTGTAGAGCATGCAAT
The DNA here is from genome assembly GCF_006542625.1 of Nomascus leucogenys. Classification (NCBI taxonomy): domain Eukaryota; kingdom Metazoa; phylum Chordata; class Mammalia; order Primates; family Hylobatidae; genus Nomascus; species Nomascus leucogenys. Next base: position 75,327,783 of record NC_044401.1, on the reverse strand, counting down.
GAAATTTTCACATTTCTTTTAAACCCTAGGTTGTTGACCAAGCTTTGCCAGCTTTTTTGCAGCTTTCTGTTCCAGCAAGTTACTCCCCTAAATCCTACCTATTTTAAAAGCAACTCTAAGAGGAAGAAAGGCTTGGCAGCCAACAGATGACCACCACATTCTCTCCCCCAAGACGTCTGATTTCAGAAGGCAAGTTCTGTTCACAGGAAGGACAGTATCCATACAAGTTCAGTGAGAGGGGCTGTCCCATAACCTGGAAGCCAAGGACTGGAATGCCCTCATTCACTTATTCTGATTCATAAAGTTTAAATTACTAAAAGAGGTTAACAACTTCAACATGTGGCATAATCCAGCCATTCATTTTTTCAAGAAAGGGAAAAAAGTTTAACTTTGTAACAATAATACAAACACAAAAACATTTCCTGGGAGCAAAAAAAAAAAAAAAAATGGCTTTGAAATTCTGCCTTTTATCTTCCTGGGAAAAGCAAGAGCTTACAAACTGGAAAAAAAAAAAAAAAAGTTTCTTTTTGGTAAACTCACAGGCCTTTGGCCACTGCTTCCCTTCCACCTCAATTTTTTTTCTGATCTATGCATTGACCATGTAGAAATGTTCAAATGAAAGCACCTGGTCATTTTTACTTATCTTTCTTATTTTTTCTAGAAAGAGGCCTTGATATATTCTAGGTTCACAAGTGATTTTGCTAGATTTTTGCCATTATGAACCTGTTTCTCTTTAACTGCAAACCACCTGATTCTGATTTTCCCTAGCCATAAATCTGAATTTTTACTACATTTTATCTGAGATTCCCAACAGATGGGCTATGAACCAAGAAAAATACAATGGGAGGAAAGAAAAGATAAAATTATTGGGCAACAACTACACAGAAGATGAAACAACCCTCAGACAGGATATAAAGGAGGGTGAATGGGGTAGTCCCAATGAAACAGAATGAGGAAAACCATTTTCTTCATAAAACCATAGAAACAGCAGTATTTACCTTTAATGTTGTTGCTACCCAGAAGAAGAAAAGGTATCTTGGCATTTTATCAACCATATTTTTATGTCCTGCCATCAAGAATTTCTTTTCACTGCCTCCATATATTTCTTAGTCATAAAAGAGGGCAACCATTTTCAATGATACTAAATCCATCTATTCCCATATATCTGACCCAACACAACTCAATCAGACATTTTTTTTAACCAGCCTTATGAAAAGATGTTATGAAAAGCTAATGACCACCCAAACCTGAGTATAACCATCCAAACATTTTAGTGAAAGGACAGGATTGAGAAGAATCACTTGACTAAAGAAATGCCTACAATGGGCTGGGCCGGTGGCTCATGCCGGTAATCCCAGCACTTTGGGAGGATGAGGCAGGTGGATCACCTGAGGTCGGGAATTCAAGACCAGCCTGGCCAACATGGCAAAACTCCGTCTCTACTAAAAATACAAAAATTAGCCAGGCGTGGTGGCACACGCCTGTAATCCCAGCTACATGGGAGACTGAGGCGGGAGAATCACCTGAACCCAGGAGGCGGAGGTTGCAGTGAGCCGAGATTGCACCACTGCACTCTAGCCTGTGCGACAGGAGGGAGAGTTCATCTCAAAAAAAAAAAAAAGAGAAAGAAAGAAAAGAAAAGCCTACAATGTTAAAGGTTATGCTAACATTCACAGCCAAAGGCAGAAGGGCAATGTATATATTATGATACAAAATATTTAAATAGGAATAGTTCAATTCACCATATATATACTCTGTACATGATGCCAACCAGGTTACTTGAAAGTCACACATTAAAACAGCTGTCTTCATATTTGCTAGTTGCTATCTAATTTCTATAGGGTATTGGTCCTGTAAAATTTTTCTAATATATGTTATTGTTTTATTTTTTGATATTTTAATAGAAATTCAAGAATGAATATTTACTGCCTATATCTGATAGAAGAATCCCATTTCTCATGAGAAAATCAATGGATAATACTCAGCGATTCTTCAAAACCAAAACTTCCTTTATCAAAACCTGTAGAACACAGGTTTCAGCAAACTTTGTAAAATATTCAGATCAAATTTGGGTTTGTTATTGATTTTCAGGAGGATTAATCTCTTTTATATTAAAAGCTCATTTCCTCACAAGTAATGGAAATTCATTGAGTCTTGCTTTGGTGTGGGGAATGTGCAAGAACACACTATGGAACTCAGAAGGGAGGAAACAGTTCAGTACGGATGGGACCCAAGCACTAGAAAGCCAGAATGAATCAAGACTGCCAGTCCCGGATCTCCCCAACTCTGTGGTTGCTGGTCTCTCCTCTCTTTACCTCATCACAGCTCACTTCAATCGTTTCTTTGCAGAAAGGCTTTCTCCGTCACTCTACACATGCGTGATAGAAACAGGCCCCTCCCCTGTCTCTCAAGACCACACATCCCCAAGTCAAATGATTAGACAGACTCCCTTTCCTGACTCTAAAATTCCAGAGGGAGTCCAACTGACTCAGCCTGGATCAGCTGTCCACCTGAGGCCAATCAGCTTTGTGCAGAGATGCTAGTTTTCATAGTAGAGCAATCTGGAACTACCCAGGCAAATTACATATATATATATGTAATATATATAAGTTATATATATGTAATATATATGTTATATATATGTAATATATATATGTTATATATATGTAATATATATAACTTATATATATGTAATATATATGTTATATATATGTAATATATATAAGTTATATATGTAATATATATAAGTTATATATATGTAATATATATGTTATATATGTAATATATATGTTATATATATGTAATATATATGTTATATATATGTAATATATATGTTATATATGTTATATATATGTTATATATATGTAATATATATGTTATATATATGTAATATATGTGTTATATGTGTTATATATGTGTTTTATATATATATGTTTTATATATCTATATATAAGACTTCTACTCCAGGGGAAATTTCACAAAGATTCATGAAAAGGCAGGGGTATGGTCTTTGTACACATTTGTAGGGGCAAGAAATTGGATGTCCATTACTGGGAGAGGAGATCAGGTAAACAGTAGAGTTACATCACAGAGCATTATGCAGCAGGTGAAGCAAAGGGCTACACACGGCCCCACAGGAGTTCATTGTTAAGCGCAGGGCTTTGTCACACACTATAGAAACTTCAAATGGGCAGACTAGAAGGTCTAGGGAGAAAGGCTGCAGCAGGATATTGGATGCCCAGTTGCCTTTTATTACAGCATTCTATGGAGAGGTGTTCTTAGACCAGAGGGTAGCTAGATGTCTCATGGGCTATGCTCCAGGAGAGAAACCTATCCCTTTTTTATAGGACTAGTGAGAGCCCTTGCAAGCAGGGAAAAAAACAGCCTGTGCTTGGGTGCTGGCTATTCAGAGGAGCTGCATGCTCATGCTTATAGCGTCTAGAGAATTCGGGGGACCTGAGGCTGGATACAGCCCATCCAACTGGGAGAGGGGAAGAGCTCCCAATCACAGCTAGCTCATTTCCACTTATTTGGAAGAGAACACTGCATCATGCAGTTGACATCCTATTGGGCATTGCAAATCTTAAATGCATAGTGCTTAGTGGCGGAAAGGGTAAAGAATAGAAAAAAAAATCTATAAAATAATAAATAATATTATCTGCATAAATGGGGGTGAAGCATGTGAAAATCAAATGGATGAATGGTGACCAAAAAGAACAAAAGAGGATCTTTTCACTGGACAAGGATGTAATGTGACAGAAAGTATAATTAACCTGAAACCATTCTGCCACAGATCCACAACGACAAATTTTTTTAAATGAATAAAGGATGAATATGGACGCAGTTTCAACAGGGCTGGGAATACAGTCTCAAGGCTGTCTATGAAAACCTGTCATTAATCATTTGTACAAACATTAAATACTGATTCTGAACCAGGAATGAAGGGTGTTCCACAGGAAAGCTGGAATGACCTTTAACTAACCGTCCATCTTCGCCACTGGGACATTTTTCACTTGCTAGTGAACTGCTAGGAAATAAGATTAACTCATCTTGTCTTTGAAGGTGGTAGTGATGGTGGGATCAAATATCCTCTTGACCTCAAATATCACATAAGTAACAGCTCGGCAATGTAATGCTGCATTGTTGTCAAAGAAAATCTTGTCCACCAGCAGTTAAGCATTTGTAGAGAAAGTGGGGAGAAGCTATCTGGCAAATGTTTTAACAAATCACTACAACTTAGAAATGTGTCTGAAGGCACATGGCATAAATTGATTTTGAGATATCTTAAGGTCTTAAACATGCTCAATATCTGCAAGAAGATGCCTATTTCAATTCTTATCACTTTTCCAGATCAACTTGAAATTAGTCAAAGGTGGACTAATCAAAGAACATCTTTGACTAATATGAAACAGGGCAAATTTCCCAAGCCAGAGGATAATTACACAACAATTTTTAAGGATGAACTTTCAATTATACACCAACTTACATTTTCAAATTTTGCCTTGTACAAACAGACCAGGATTGCCAGAGGGAAGGTTGCAGGAGAAAAAAATAAATGCTGATTGAAGCCAAGATGCGGTTGGAGGAACTGTTGAAAAAAAAAAAGTCTCCTCTTTTCCCTGGAAATTCCTGGGCTCTCAGGGAACAGAAATGATTGAATCTGCAGGAGAAAGCTCCCCCCACCCCGACTCCCTGGGCCACCAAGAGTCACCAGTTTAATAATGCACAATATCATGGTGACCCCTCGCTTCGGTCTCAAGCTCTACAATTTATGGTTTGGTTGTTATGTGACCTGTGGATAATATTGAGAACCATTGGTTCTCATTAGAAGGCCTTAAAAAAAAACACTGCAAGTTTTTTATAGTTCATCTCTAGAATTCTTACAAAGGGCACTATGTTTATAAAACATCTGAACACCCAAGAATATGGCTGAACCAAGGCAACCCTGGGAAGTAGGTAACATCTGTTTTTTTATCCCAAACCTATTAGCCTTCTGTCTAGTACTGCTCTATTTTTAACCCTTCCCTCCCCAACTAGATAGCCATGGCTGTCACACATGCTGCACCCTTGGTCCCCAAATTCTCTTAACTGCCTCCTCTCCTCCTCTGACTTGGGTTTTTGCTAGGAGACTGCTAGCAGTAGTACAAATTTACAGTGTAAAAGAATCAGCAGGTGCCAACGTCTTCATATGGAGATTCTCAAAGTTAGGGGCATATCAACAAACAGACCCAGGATTAAGTAGCCTCTGTTCTGATAGCTCAGGGCCCATGCTATATTGGTCATTAAATACCTTAACATCGCCTCGCTCATGGAGCTTGTTCCAGCTACATATGTCATTCCTGCACTTCTCTCCAGTTTCTCTATTTCCCTATTCCAACCCAAGATTCTGTCTCGTGAATCAATGTCAAAGTGAGTCACTGTGACAGAAGTTCTGTGGGAATGCACAGGTGTTTTGAAGCAGAAAAAAGTATATTCAAAGACCAGAGCTGAAATTGTTATTGCAATAGTTTTTAACCCTGGTTGCAGATTAGAAAAATACGCGGGAGAATTTTTACATGCTGACACCAATTAAACTATACATCCTGGTGGATATTGCCTGGCATCAATATTTTGTGAAAGACTCGCCATGGGATTCTAATGTGCATCCAAGGTTGATAGCCACTGCATTGCTATTGCCAGTTAGAATATCATGTCTGTACTTTAACTAGAGTCTACAGTGCTTTGACCCAAAGGAAAATTTTACAGAGGAATTTCAGCTTTGCTCGTTGACTCGGAGAAATATTTTCAGTCGGTTTGGATGTTACATGATGTAATCAGTTTCTTCTTCCATCTAGGCATGGGATGCCAGCATTGTGTTGTAAATTCTCATCGTATTTAACTAACAGGGAAATCACACTGGCTGAAGATTCCTGTGAGTGGTGCTCTTGTACCCGCTGGTGTGTATCTGTTGAAAGCCTTTTCTGAGCAGTTATGTTCATGCATGGAACCTCAAACACCACGGCACTGGGCTATTGAACACTAAAATCTAAAACACACACAAAAAAATCTATACCCTTAAGACGCTCTACCTCTTCATGCTTGATTTATTCTACTTAGATTTAGTCCACACTGGCATTTTTATATTAAATTGTTTTCCTGCTGTCTTGTATTTTAAAGCCCCTTGAGAAATCCTGACATTAAATTGGCCACACAATAGAAAAATTGGGAGAAGCAAACTCCCTTCCCCCCTCTTTTGTTAGCATGATTGTTTTTGATTAAGTCAAGTCCAAAATGAAAACCACAGGGGCCTTCCATCACAAACATCCATCATAAGCCATGTTGAAGGCATTCTCAGAATCCTGTTAGAACACAGGGAAACTTGCTTGGAAATTCTGACATCTCCAAAACATTTCTGGGGAGTCAGGTTGGGGGTGGATGTACAGGCAAATATCATTAGACTAAATGGCTCAAGATTAGAGCAGTATCTCCCCCAAAGAGCATTTTTTTCCTAGAGTTTTTCCAAAATGATATCACAACAAAATCCAAGAGATTGTTTAATTTTTTATGACTTTGGCATTTCTTCTTCTCTCAGTTGCTTTTGTTTGTAGTTGCAAATATTTTCTATCTTGATTTCTTATACCTCCATACCAAAGATCATACACCACGCATACAGCACAAGTTTCCCACAGAGTGGATGGTGGTCAAGGGGATTTTTATCTGACGCAGAGACTGCTATATATTTTCCCAACTACCTGCAATAAAAATAATAAATGCAGCAATCACTCATTCTGCTTAGTACAGTTGCTTGCTGATGGTGCCTGTTAAAAGGTTCAGCTTAAGAAGTCTAGCCCTAGCTTCTTTGTGTAACTATCACTTATTCGGTGTTACTATGGGGCAGACACGGTGTTCTGTGTTTTAAACCCATTTTCTTCTCTAATCCTCACCACGGATAATACTCTCCTCATTTACAAATAAAGAAACTGAGTTCACAGCAGCAGTTATGTCACTAGTTGAAGGCCATGCAGCTAGTATTAGGCGGACCTGAAGAAATCAATCCTAGTTTATTTCACTCCACAGCCCATTTGCTCTCAATAACAACGTGATATTCCGTAGTGGGACAGAGATTATTAAAATCTGGAAGTAAAATAAAATGCATGCGTGTTTTCTGTCCTGAATCCTTGCAGGGCCATCTTGAAGGATACTGGCATGAGGGAGAACAGTGCAGGAGTACGTTGAAGATCAGATCTTTTTATTTCCATAGGTTTTTGGGGAACAGGTGGTATTTGGTTACATGACTAAGTTCTTTAGTGGTTATTTGTGAGATTTTGCTGCACCCATCACCAGAGCAGTGTACACTGAACCCAATTTGTAGCCTTTTATCCCTCACCCCCTTCCCACCCTTTCCCCTGAAGTCCCCAAAGTCCATTGTGTCATTCTTATGCCTTTGCATCCTCATAGCTTAGCTCCCATTTATGAATGAGAACATACAATGTTTGGTTTTCCATTCCTGAGTTACTTCTCTTGGAATAATAGTCTCTGATCCCACCCAGGTTGCTGCGAATACCATTAATTCATCATTCCTTTTTATGGCTGAGTAGTATTCCATTATGTGTGTGTGTGTGTGTGTGTATACATATATATGTATATATGTGTGTGTGTGTATATATCACAGTTTCTTTGTCCACTTTATTGATGAGCATTTGAGCAGATTCCATATTTTTGCAATTGTGAATTATACTGCTGTAAACTTACGTGTGCAAGTATCTTTTTCGTATAATGACTTCTTTTCCTCTGGGTAGATACTCAGTAGTGGGATTGCTGATAAAATGGTAGTTCTAATTTTAGTTCTTTAAGGAATCCCTACACTGTTTTCCGTTGTGGTTGTACTAGTTTGCATTCCCACCAGCAGTGTAAAGTATTCCCTTTTCACTGCATCCATGCCAACAGTTTTTTTTTTTATTTTTTGATTATGACCATTCTTCCAGGAATAAAATGGTATCACTTTGTGGTTTTGATTTGCATTTCCCTATCATTAGTTATGTTGAGCATGTTTTTCATATGTTTTTTGGCCATTTGTATAGAAGATCAGCTCTTTTATGTAAAGCTGTGTTTCTCCGTCTCTTACTATAGATGTTTGAGGCAGGATAATCGTTGCTGACCACGGAGATGGAGGGGGGATGATCTCTCCTGTGGATTGCAACATGTTTAGCATCCCTGGCCTCCACTCACTACATGTGCTAGCAAACCCCCTCCCAGTGACAACAACCAAAAAATGACTCCAGATATTGTCAAATGTTTTCTTTTTGGGGGGGTTGGGAATCATCCCTATTTAAAACTCAGTGACATAGACTAAAATTAGAATGGGGAGCCCTGGAACTGTGCAAAGGCAGCAGCCCTGCTCCATCCCATCCATTACCAAAAGCCTCCCAGTGAAAACAGAGACACAGGATGAGTCAAATCAAAGGCAAATAGATGCTACTAGGAGAACAAAGAAGCTTGAGATTCCTGTAGAGTATTTATGCACCCATCAGATTGACCAGATTGGAGTGCACACCACTCCAGAAGTCAGTAAATCATAACTCCAGATAGCCCCGTTCACATTCTTCTGAGGAGCCATCCAGTTGATGTCCCTTGCAATGTCTGCCTTATGAGACACCTTGATAGATCTATTGTCTGCCCTGTGTTGTGGTCTACATTTCCTATCTCTCAAAAAGAGAACAGACATGGAGATAATAATTGATTGGCAGAGGTTAAGTTTTTAGATCAATGTATAAAGTATTGCCACTAATTGGTTTCCTTCACAGCACAAAGATCATTCTTGTTCTACAAAATGTTCCTGTATCATATATTTCAAGGACTTTTGACCTAGCATTATGCAAATTCCCAGTGCCCCCAAAGAAACAAGACAAAATAAGCCACAAAAGGTAGTATTTAAATCTTGGAATGTTAAGGTTCAAGTTAGAATTAAGACCCAGAGAGGCTCCATGTAATGAATATTAACCTGAGCCCAGGCCATGTTAGAAAAACAGAGTAAGTATCACACAGATGTAATTTATTTGTTGGTCTTGGCGTACCGATCTTCTTATCTCCCCAAGTTTTGGTCCTGGTGGAATTGCAGACACTTTCAACTCCAGTTCAAGGCGATATCTAGGATGAATAAAAGCCATTTCATTACCAGCTGATACCAAGCAAAGAGAGAGGGGGAACAGGAATGTTCTAAGATTCCAAAGGCATTTTCTCCAGAGCAGCTCTCATACAAGTCCATCTGCAATTCATTTTCTATTTCAAACAGGCTCAAGACAGTGGGCTCTTCAAAATTACACACAACGGCAGAAAGCTTTATAGCATGGTTTTTCATGGTCCTTTTGCCTGCAGCCATCACTGAATGTCACAGGAGATGTGGTCCCCTCGTTGTCATGGTAACAAGATGCTACTGGGTTGGCTGCCAGTCACTGGGAGCCTGGAAATAATATTCACACCACATGGACACTTCACCCCCTGGCACTTTGGGGTCCCAAATTGAACCAATGGCACTGTGTCCCTGCTAGAATCCACTCCAGGGGTTTCCTTCAAGTAAGCTAGAGCTGGGACGCAAGCTTAGCTTTGAAACCGCTCCCTGCCACAGAGCTGAACCGACAAAATGAGTTATTTCAGGCAGAAGAGCCTCCTTTGAGCTTGGGACCTCTCTGCCCTTGCCAGATGATTCAAAGCACGAATCTGATTTTTTCCTCTTCCTTGCTAATCTTCCTTCTGATGTTCAGGCCATGTGCGTGTCTCACAAACATTTTTACAAGTAGGAGAGTGAGGGAAAGGAAAAACAAAATAGCTAATTCTCCCACTCCACCCCTTGAAACATTCTTCTGTTAAATAAGCCTTATAGACGCACTAAAATCTCTGGCTGAAACAGGCACATCTGAAAACGTGTAACTTTTCCTTATTCCAGGTTATGCCATCCCTTGGTTTTATCAATAAATGCTGGTTGCCAGGTTTTTGTCCCTATTCTTCTCACTGCAGCTGGCATACCATGAACACCAGATGCACGAGGAAAGAAGATAAATCCCGGGGTCCAGGATAACAGCCTTGATGGATTTCAGAGAGCAGCAGTCAGTGGATCACAGTTCAGAAACCAAAAGGGAGTTCAAAGTACATGTGATCTCTTTACCCAAGGAAATGCCAAAGGAGGAACCCTTGTCTCTCTGCTTCCTTTGTTAATCTCTTACAGTCCATTTTCCAAAAGGCAAAGAATGATCACAAGGAAATTAGCCTATGTTACCTTTTTACTTAGAGCATTCCATCTCCTTCAGCAAAATCCAAAGTTTTATCATGGCTTCCATGGCCTGGACTGTAATCGGCTACCTCGCTGATCACATCTCCCACTTTTGTCCTCTTGGTAACTCCAGTTCGGCCCTCTGGATTCCTTTTCTTTGAATGCACAGAGCAAGCTCCTGCCCTTTGTTCAAATGTCAACTCATGAGGGCGGCCTCAGCTGACCAGCCAATAGAGCCCTCTCCCAGCCTCCCAACCCATTATTCTGGATGTCCCTTACCCTTAATTTGTTTCTTGTCATATAAAACATTAATCTGCTTGTCATTCCCCCTCTGAAAGGTCAACTCTCTGGAAAGCAGGAACTTCATCATTCAGGTGGTCAAGGAAGGCCTCTCTGAAGAGGTGACATATAAGCAGGGACCTCAGTGATCCCTGAAAGACACAAGGGATTAAGCTGGAGGAAGAGCAGTCCTGCCAGGACAGAAGCACAAAGACCACAAGATAGGGCCCAGCTTGGCAATTCCATACAACAACAAGGGAAAAATTTTCTAATAATTTTCTAGTAATTCTAAAATGTTGGCTTCTTTTCTTCCCAGAAAACAAACAAGCTTCTCTTTCAGATGAAGTTTATTATTTTTCATAGTTAGATGAAGACTTTGCATTCTTATAGATTTGCATTCAAAAGAATGTCCTCTGATCATGGACATGGGAAGATATGTGGGACCAGTAGAAATATTGTGAAAGACAGTACTTCTGGGAAAAAGAATTCTCAGACTGCTGTTAATAATTCACCCCTCCTCTAGCTCACAGGAAGATTCTTATCTGGACTTTTAAAAACACCTTCTTTCAGTTTAAGTCTATCTCTATCCTTGTTAGAAAATCAGGATTAAGCAAATGAAGTGTCATCTCAACCAATATCAAAAAGATTGTCCTATAGAGAAAACAGGATAAGGCTTAATTCTCTCAAGGAGGTGAAAAAAGGGAAAGACAAATTGCTAATTCACGGTTACTCCGAGTCTCTGTATGACTGGATGCACTTTTTTCTTTTATTAGGATAGATGGGATTAGAGTTGTTTTGAATTCTTAAAATGTATATAAGATACCCATATCAAAGCTTAGCTTAGAGCAAGGAATTATCTACCAGGTAATATCTTTGGGGTTGATGGGAGATTTTAGACCAGACATTTGTAATTCAATTATGCCAAAAGATCTGGGTTGCTCATGTTTTTAAGTAGCTTTGACTTCTGTATGTGCCTCTCCATAAGGAGCCACAGCAGGTACCAGGCCCATCTATCACCTAATGTACAGGAAAAGATATCATAAACTATTTTGCCCCAAGGTGACAGCAACTTAATATGCTACCTTCTCCACAGATGTTTCCGTTACAATTTTATTTTGCTGAAAAACTTATTAAGCATCTGCTATGAACCAGGCTTTCTGTTCACTGATTACATTTGTCTTATTCAGTAATTCATAACAAAGTGAGACTACTAGGTTTAGGTTTGGGATGGAGACATAGGTACTTTGAAAAAAAATACATATTTTTAATTACTCTATTTTCTGTTCCATGATACAAACTATAAAAATGAGAGCTCAGGCCGAGCGCAGTGGCTCACACCTGTAGTCCCTGAACTTTGGGAGGCCAAGGAGGTGGGAGTTCAAGACCAGCCTGACCAACATGGCAAAACCCCATCTCTACTAAAAACACAAATATCAGCTGGGCCTGGTGGCACGTGCCTGTAATCCCAGCTACTCGGGAGGCTGAGGTAGGAGAATCCCTTGAACCCAGAAGCCAGAGGCTTCAGTGAGCCAAAATTGTGCCACTGCACTCCAGCCTGGGCAACAGACTGAGAACTTATCTCAGAAAAAAAAAAAGAAAAGAAACAAACCTTAACCAAAATTTTCTCAGCTAGTGGCCTCGTGTCAGTTGACCCCAGGCCCAGAGCTTCAGTAATTTTACCTCCTCTCTTTGACCCTCACCCCAGGCATGGGATAAGCTTCCTTCCATTGCTTCGGTTTGGGTTGCCTCAATGACTCCTGTTGGCTTCTCAGCCTCGCTTCTATCATCTGTGTAATGAATTCTCTACACTATATCCCTTCAATTTCAAATACATTGAGTGATTTCTGTTTTTTTCAGTTGCATCTGGATTGATACAGAAGCCATATGTAATACTTCCAAGGTAATAGTTAAAAGAAGAACTGAGAATAGAACTCAAGTCTGTCTGCATTCAACAGCTATACTCTTTCCGCAGCATTTTGCTACTTGGATAAATTAACTTAATGAATATTTATTAAACTCCCATTATGTACTAGGCAGTGAGTAAATAAGGTTCTGAAAGCAAGGGCTTGCTGCTGACCAGGACCTTCAATGTTCCCCTAGTTTGGACCTTGTTTACAGATAAAAGATATTAAGAGGATTCCCTTCCTAAGAGTCAGCCTGGTTTGTTACTCTGCCTGCATTTATGAGCTCCATTACTGTAATATCAGGAGACTCAGCTGTATTCACAACTCACACCATAGCAAGTAACCCCAAATGATACTGTGAAATGCATCTTGTTTTTCCTCTTTTCCCTGTATCTTACCAGTAGGGAAATAATAGTATTAGAAAATCCATTTTGCCACCTCATCTCTTCCTGTATCTTGTCAGCAGGGGAGGAATCAAAGTAAATGGCAGTGGCCCTGAGGCAGCAGATAATTACTGGGGGACTGAGCATGTCCACATTAAAATTTGTGGGGTTGAAGCACATCTAGGAGGAATTTAGTGATGTACACAGACGGGAGGGCTTTTGTTTTGTGTTTGTTTCATGCTGAACCTCAGGTTGTAAAGTTTGTGTATTTAGATATGTGCAATAAGCTGAATGCATTAAACTCCATGTCCAGTGTAAACCAACGAACAAACTGAGGCACACAAAGATGACATGACTTACCCAACATCACAATCCCAGTTTGTTGCAAATACAGTTGATAAGACCAATCGTTAAAGTTTCTTTCACAGAGAAAAGAAGGACCACTTCCCTTGGTTTTGCTAATAAAACATTTTAAATCATTTATTTACACACACATAGAACTGTAAGTTTAGAAACCCTTCGGAAAGGGGTTGTAATAGTGGAATGCAGAGAGCAGACAAATTCACAGAGCAAAAAGCAATTCTACTGCTTGGAATATCTTTCCTCAATAAAAATGATTATCTGTACAAGAAAAGAAACCCCTGAGCACATCCAGAATCCTCCATATGCATGAGAAATACAATGGCTTATAAATGAGCACGTGCACTGGCCGCCCTTCACCATGAGGATTGCTGAAGACAATAAACAAATGAACAAACACATATCCGCATGTGTATACATTCTGAGTATTAAATCATGTTTCATTACGATTAAAAGTGCTGATTAAGAAGATAAATTTAAATTCTTTTCTAGTTCAGAAATTAAAAACCTCAATCCTTGGATTTAATGACTTTATCACCTTCCTCTATCAACCACACTTGGGTCTCAGTCAAATCTTGACCTCACCAGGGAATAATTCATAATTATATGCTGGTCTAGAAAGAAAGAAAACAGTTTTTAAAATCTGAATGTGATAGTTTTAAAATGTGTCCACAAATTATTGGCTGTGTATTTCATCAAGAATGGAATCTTATTTCACTCCCATTGAACGTGGCTCACTTCTGACAAAGAGAAGGCAGCAGAAGTGGTGCTGTATGACTACTGAGGCTAGATCCATAAAAGGTACCGGGCTGTCTCTCTTCTTGGGACATAGGCCTCTGGAGCCCTGAGCCACCATGTAAGAAGTCTGGCCACCTATAACCACCATACTGGAGAGACCATATAGGGAGACCACAGAGAAAGCAAGAGAGAGAGAAAGGAATTACAGTTGTTTGAGTGATCCTAGTCCAGGCACCAAATACATGAGTGAGGATGCCTTCAAGGTGACACCAGCTCAGCCACCATTTCATTGCAACTGTTTTAATGACCCCATGTAAGAATCATCTAGCTAAGCCTATTCAGCCCAGAAGACTATCACCAATAATAATAAACAATTATTGTTGTTTTGGGCCATTATGTTTGCGGTGATTGTATGTAGCAATAAATAACAATTTCATTCTAATAAATCGTCTTTCTACTTAGTGTACTTATGGTACCTTTTGACTGCTTGGACTCTTTTTCCCTTTTAGGAACTCTTCCCTTCCCAATGCCATATGATTTTTCTGGGTTATCTACCAGGCAACTTGGAGTCTTCTGCCTCATGGCCAGATATGTGGTCCAACCTGGCCCATCAGAATATCCTGGATGCAGTGATTGGTTCAAGGAACATGACACATGATTCAGCAGAGCCAACCAGAGACCTCCAGGGAGATCAATGCCCACTCTGGAGACAAGAAATGATGTCCTTTTCTCTGGATTTTCTAGCTTTGGAGTGGTATCTTGGCTAACAGGAGAGAGAGAGTTGCCCTGGGAATAAAGACAGGATAAGAGAAGGCAGAATACAGAGATAGAGGTGTGGAAAGCAGGGATTGAGGATAGTGGAGAAACAGAGGGAGTGATTAAATCATGATGGCAACATTTGAACTCCTGCATCTAGTCAAACTGAAGCCAGGATTTGCCATCATGGACTTTTCAGACACATGAGCTGATAAAGTCTCTTCTTCCTTTGAGTTTGGTTTCTTTTATTTGCAAAGAGGGTTCTTTCATATTTAAGAATTCAATATGATTTTAGAAAAAAAGGTCCAGGAAAGATCCAAAGAGGTGTATACAATTTTAGCCAGAAATAAATTATGATTATAATTATTCAAACAAATGCTACATGCCTGTGTGAAAAAACAAAATACGCAATTTATTTTTAATGAACCTAACAAAGGAAGACAAAGAAATAAAAAGTACAAAATTGAAGGTTCAGGATAAAGATTGAAATCAGGTTTAATAATTGTATTACTTTAGGCTGGACATTTTACTTTGAGACCTAAAACTCAATGGTTTAAAACATTTTTTATCTCAGAGTTTTTTTGGGTCAGGTATGCAGGAGCAGTGTACAGGGACCTCTGTCTCAGTATCTCTCAAGCTGCAATCAAGGTGTCTCTCTGGGGCTGGGGTCTCATCTGAAAGCTCAACTGGGGAAGGATCCACTTCCAAGCTCACTGACATGATTGTTGGCACGTTTCATATCCCCATAGGCTATAGAATGAGAGTCTCAGTTTCTCACTGGGTGTTGGCAAAAGGACTCCCTCATTTTCTTGCTACATGGACTTCTCTGAAGGGCAGTTAAGAACATGGCAGCTGGCTACCATCAAGACAAGCAAATGAGAAAGAGTGAGGGATTGAGAGCAAAACAGAAATCACAGACTTTGAAAACCCAGTCCCAGAAGTGATATCCCATCACTTTGCCCTATTCCATCCCTTAGAAGCAAGTCACTAGGTCCATCATTCCTAAGAGGATTACACAAGAACATGAAGGCAAGATCCAGGGATCATTAAAAGCCAAGTATCCTTCCAGGAGTATCCTCACTTCACAGGGGCTTCTATGTGTTCAGAGACCAAACTTAAAGCCGGAGTGTCTTATGACAGAGTTATAAGTACAGAAACTGATGATGCACATAAATCCCTTTAGGGAGGGAAGGATTTTCCAAAACCTAGTTAGCTCCAGAATTTTCATATATTAGGGGATTGTGGTCAACAGTCTTGTTAGAGGGTGAAAACTTGATTTGTCTTAAAGCTGCATTTACCTAGGAAGCACATTCTTTTTACTTAGCTTGTTGGTGAGCTATTGAGGGGTAGGTATAGTAAAAGGACTTTATGATGTCATTAGATCTTTTCCAAGCCCCAAGTGTGCCAGCATCAGAACTTTTTGAATCATAACACAAAAGCCACACCTTTCTTTGTCTAAAGGAAGATTGATCTTAGACCCAGGTCTTCCTAACCAAGCCAATGACGGCACTCTTACCTGGCACCACCGCTTAGGAACATAAGTGCCTTTGAACCTGTAGGAATTATAGCTAGTGTTCAGAGTAGACAACTGCTGTGGAATGGGAAAAACATTGCAAGCTATCTGCTTATCAGAAGCACTTGGGCCCCCTCTGTTTTGAAAAATGTTTATGTTTGCTTCTTTCTAACCACTAATTACTCCATAAAATCCTGTTTGGCTATTGTAAACATGTGCCTGTAGCTAAATGAATCCATAAAACCGAAACAACACCATTAGAACAGCTCTTTGTTAAGCTTTAGGAATGGACTATCATTACTTGTATTTGGCACAAGGAATAAAAACGAAATCATTTGCATAAATATTACTGAAATTAGAATCTTAAAAGAAGGTTTATACCCCAAGGTGCTTTATTCTAAAAAATAGTTTCAAATTTTGAGAATTTGAACAATATTGAATTTCTACAATAGTAGAAGGAACTATTGTTTATTATGTTTTAGGGCTTTTTTTCCACTACATAGAGGGGTACAATCTAGATTTTGCATGTTTGTTATTTATTCTCAAATAAGTACCTCTATTTTCCTTTCCATATAAAAGACGATGTCAGATTGTCCCTGGAGAACAATAGGCACTGGCAAGTAGCCTGAAGATCTCCTTCATATGCATGTTTCCCAGGTGAAGGGCCAACGCAGAAGTGGAGAGTAAATCACCAATAGGGGATTGGTTTTGGCAACATGAGAATTTGCTCAGCTTGATTCAAGTTGTGTATGTGCCAAGTTCACTCAAGAACACAACACATAACCTGCCATCTAGATATTAAGCCAGGATATGTGATGTACAGAGAAATATATGTCAGCAGAGAGCTCTGCTACAAAACTTCTTTCCATCACCAAAATAACAATAGAAAAATTGATGCTTTTTCTATTGTAGATCAGTGGTCCTGATCTTCAAAATTGTAATAAATCTTCCTTAATGTCAATTCCCAAGCTAATTATGAACAACCTGAGCACAAAGTCTAACGCTTGGAGTTTTCTGTGAGTAATGCTCCTCCCTCTTCCTAAAATCCCTTCAACCAAAGAATGGAAGCAAGGTAAGAAGGGACAAGTGTCTCCCCTCTGTTGCCTCACTCAGTATTTTCCATGAGAAGCATCTCATATTGGATGGCGGGTTGGGGGGCAGTCTGATTTCGCTGGAGCAGCTCTCAGGTCTTGGGGCCAAAGGGATGACGCCAGAGGTCCACAACGCCGGGAACTCCCAAGATGGAATAGTCCTTGAAGCCATTTTGAAGGGACTTGCTTGGATTTATAATTCAGCTGAGTGTAACTGTGACAGGAGACATGATAGCCAAAAGCTTGAACTGTCGATCTTAATTCTCAGATCCTCCAACTCAGTGTGAAGGTCCTATCTCTCCTACCTGCCTTTGGGAACACCAAAGTCACCTTTTCTATACACTGGCCCCCGACCTTCATAAATAGCTCTTAGTTACAAACTACTGATGACTTCCTGTATGGACATAAATTATTTTTAGCAATTTTACTCAAAACCTTTAGACTGGACATTGTTGTGATTTTCTAATATTCACTTAATTCCTCCCCTGTAGGAAAGTGGACACACAGTTTGGGAAGAAGAGCCTCACCCTCAAGACTCCCACTCCAGGTGAGTGGTGCTGATGCTTTCCAGTCTTTTACTTATCTTGGGGGGCGGGGTGCCCTGAAGGCTAAGAGCACAGGTGCTGGTGTTAGATCCTAAGTTCCAATGTTAGTTCTGCCTCTTACCTTCTCCAACCTTCATTTTCTTCATTTCTACAATGGGGATTACAATGGTACCCCTCCTTAAGGGCATGTTGTGAGGGTTAAATGAGACTGTCCACGCAAAATGGTTTTAGCAGTACATACAGTAGGCATTCAGAACATAACAGGGATATAGTGGGGCTCAACACAAGGCAGCAAGTGTGACCATTATATTAATGTTTCAGGGGAAAAGTGGTGCCAAAGGTGACTTCATGAATTCAGAAACCAAAAGACTCAGAGAGTAACAATATATGAGGCTTTAAATGGAAATGGACAAGTTGGGTGGGAAGGAAGAAGTTAGATAGGCAAGTGTCTAGGCAATTGGGTTGTGTGTCCTGTGGCTGCAGAGATGGTGGGACAAGTAACAAGCTCCCAGGTCTGTCAAGTTGCTCTTCTCCCAACCCCTGGGGATCTGATGAGGCCACAACAAAGTCTTAGTACTGAGGTAATGGAAACTTAGTAGTATCAAATACAACCCTCTCTTTTTCCAGATGGAGAAATGACTTGATCTAGGTCATGAAATGGTTCATGGTAGAAATAGAAATGCAACAAAGATCTCCTGGCAGCCAGACTGGCATTTTTTAACCCAGCAACCAGGTATCTAATTAGCTTCCATTGTAATGCTCCCATGAAAGCATTCAGCGTATCATGACCTGCAAGACAACTTTACACACAAACAAATCCTAGTTAAAGCTTTTACTACTGAGAAGAAAAATGTGGCACCATGCATTCCTTTGCATCAGTGAGAATACTAGAAAGCAATCATTATTTTGCTGAAATCTGCAAACCATTGAATCAATAGAACGTACTTACATTAGGGTATCAGTCTACACACAAAAGAGTTAACTAAAGAACATAAACTGGGTGCAAGCAGAAAGATGGGATGTTGATTAAGAAAAATGGTCCTAGCTAAACCAGAAGGGCTAAAAGGTGCTTTCACAATCGAAAATTTACCGTTTTGACCCTTATAACTGTCACGAGATCTGGGACACAAGGACCCACATTTCAACTCTTTTCCACTTACTAGCTTTGGGAACTGGGCCAGTTACTTAAATTCTCAGGGCTCCAGATTCTGCTTCTATAAACAGAAGATAATAACATCTGACTCACAGCATTGTTTTCATGAGACATTAGTGAGAAATTGTTGATGATGTCCAGCACAGTACCAGACCCAGGGTGTTTGGCACTGCCTCTTCCAATCCAGGTATAGCCAAAGATACTCATTTTCTGAAAAAGCAATAATTATCTGTTATGCAGCAGGTCTTTCCTAATTGGGCTCTTGTTCTGTTTTGTTTTAAGGATTTTTCCTAATTAAATACAGAGCAAGGAAGCTGGTTTAGATTACAGGGTCACTGCAAAATAACTTAGACAGTAGATACGACCTATTCTCAAGCTGCCATAGTATAATTGGGAATATTTTCTTTGTCTTGGGAAGGAGCCAGAGCTGTAAGCCTCCTTTCCTCTGCTTTGTGGATCATATCAACCAAGGGAGCCACTTTGACAGCTCTGCAGCCCTGGCCCATGCTTGAGAGTTTCCCTTCCTCTGACCTTCCTAGGGTCTCTTCCCAGAAGGATTGCTTTGCACTGGCCTCAGCATCATTGAAATTCCCTCTACTTACAGTTATGGCTGCAAGCAAGGTCATCATAAGTGTACTGATGATGCTATTGATGGAAAGTCTAATGCCATCTGTTGGTTGTGGGGAGAGTTGATATGCTTCTAGTCCAGTGTGTGGCTTTATTGAATTCTGAAACTATTTGAGATAGATTTTCCCCCAAAGATTGTCACAAATTCTCCTTACAGGAAATACTAGTGGAAGTTCTTTCGGCTGAAACAAAGTAATCCCAGATGCTACTTCAAATCCACATGAAAAACAAAATAAAAAACAAGTACACTGGCAAAAGTAATTATGTTATTATAAAAGATAGTATGAATTTCTTCTCCTTTCTCCTCTTGTAATAACTGATTTACAAAGCACTTGTATAAAATATATGTATAAAATTGTATTGCTATAGGCTTGTAACATATAGAAGTGTAGAATATTTGACAATAAGAGCACAAAGATGGTAGGTAAGAGCAAAGCTGTATAGAAGAAAAGGAATGACACCAAACAGTAACTTGAATCCACAGAAATAAATGAAAAGAACCAGAAATGGCAGATAGGATGATTAATATTTAAAAAAAACTCTACAAACATGTATGTACGCTCCTGTCTTCTCTGCTTTCTTTTTCTTTTCTTTCTTTCTTTCTTTATCTTTTATTTTATTGTACTTTTTGAGACAGGATCTTGCTCTGTTGCCTAGGTTGAAGTGCAGTGGCATGAACATGGCTCACTACAGCCTCGACCTCCTGGGCTCATGTGATCTCCCCACCTCAGTCTCCCAAGTAGTTGGGACCACAAGCATGTGCCACCTTGCCTGGCTACTTTTTTTGATGGTTGTTTGTTTTTGTAGAGATGATGACTTGCTATGTTGCCCAGGCTCAGTTTCCTTAATAGACATAAAACTATATAAAGCAATAATTACAAAAAATATAGTTTGCAACATATATGAATATAATACATATAACAATAATGACGTAAATGGGGGAAAACAGAATAGAACTATATCAAAGTAGTGTTTCTGTATCTCACTGGAATTAAGGTGGTATAAATCTAAGTCAATTCTGATTATTTAAAATGTGTGTGGTAAATCCTAGATCAACTACTAAGAAAATAACTTAAAAATAAAAAGTGAAAATATCATTAAAGGAACTAAAATGTTTTATTAGAAAATTCTTAATGCAAAAGAAAGTAGTAAAGGAGGAATAGACGAACAAAAAAGACATGAGCCATATAGAAAGTAAAAAGCAAAATAGCAGATATAAATCCAACTAGACAGTAATAATAGTAAATGTGAATGCATTAAGCAATTCAGTTGAATGGCAGAGATAGATAAAAAAAAAAAAAGATCCAACTATATACCTCTACAAGAGACATGATTTAAATTCAAAGACACAATACAGAGAAAGTAAAATGATCAAAAAAGACATATTATTTAAAGAGCAACCATTTTTAAAACTGCATTAATATTAGACAATACACTTTGGAACAAAAAGTGTTACGATAAACTTTAGAATGAAAACTTTTGAGAGGCCGGTCACAGTGGCTCACATCTGTAATCCCAGCATTTTGGGATGCCAAGGCAGGTGGATCACTTGAGGTCAGGAGTCTGAGACCACCAGCCTGACCAACATGGTGAAACCCCGTCTCTACTAAAAATTCACACACATAAAAATTAGCCAGGTGTGGTGTCGTGCACCTGTAATCCCAGCTACTCAGGAGGCTGAGGCAGGAGAATCACTTGAACTCAGGAGGTGGAGGTTGCAGTGAGCCAAGATCGCGCCACTGCACTCCAGCTTGAGTGACAAAGCAAGACTCCATCTCAAAAAAAAAATAATAAAAAGTTATGAGATAAAAAGGGATATTTTATGATGGCAAAAGGGCCAGTCAAACAGAAAGATAAACATTTATTCATCTAAAACTGAGCCTCAAAATGTAAGAAGTAAAACTAACAGAAGTGAAGGAAGAAATAGACAATTCAGCAATAATAGAGACTTTAATACTCCACTTTCAATAATGTATGGAACAACTAGAAGGAGATCAACAAGGAAAAAGAAAACTTGAACAATACTATCAACCAATTAGACCTAACAGAAATGTATAAAACATTCCACCAACAACAGCAGAATACACATTCTTCTCAATTACACATGGAACAGTCCCCAGGATGGGCCATATCTAGGCCATAAAACAATTCTCAATAAATGTAAAATGACTGAAATCATACTAAGAATATTCTGTAACCACAATGAAATAAAATGAGAAATCATTAACAAAAAGAAATTTGGGGACTTCACAAATATGTGAAAAATAGACAACACATACCTAAATAATCAATAGATCAAAGAAATCACAAGGGAAATTAGAAAATTCTCCGTGATGAATAACAATGAAAACACATCAAAACTCACAGGATGCAGGTAAAATAGTGCTTGGAGGGAAATTTATAGCTGTAAATGCCTACATTAAAAGAGAAGAAAGTCTTGATCTCGATAGCATAAACTTCAACCTTAAGATACTAGAAAAAGAAGAGTAAGCTAATTCCAAGTGAATAGAAGAAAGGAAATATTAATAGCAAAGATTTGAGCAGAAATTAATGAAACAGAGAAGAGAGAAACAATAGAGAAAAATCAATGAAAACAAAGTGAAGCCACCAATAATTCCTCTCCTCCCTGTACACACATGCAGCTTCTTCCACCAAGAGGTGGGGGTCTATCTCTTTTCTCTTTGAATCTGGATTGTTGTGATTTTCACTGACCAATCAAATATGGCAGAAATGCTACCTAAAGAGGTCGCCATGCTACCCAAGTACAGGCTAGCCTGGTGAAAGAGGGGGCTCAGGGAGAGGCCCTGGAAGATGAGAGAACAGGTGAAAAACAAAACCTTCCTAACTAGCAAGCACTGAGACCTCAGATATGTGAGGGAAGGGCTTGAGGACCACCAGCTGACTGTAACTTCATGAGGTATCCCAGCCAACACCATGTTGGGGAAAAGACTCGTAGTCAACTGACAGAATTGTAAAAAAAATACATGGTTGTGTTAAGCCACTAAGCCATAAGTAACTGAAAGCAATTTTTAGGTTGAACGCTCATAAGGAGAGGAACTTCTAATATAGTAATGTTGGCCAAATCTCAGCCTCGTTCCTCTATAATGTTAAAAAACAAAAGGTCTCAATCTTCTAGTCTAGAGATCTTCAAACTATAATAGATGAAACTAGATAAAAGTTAAGTTTCTCTTGGTGGGATGGCCAGGGGAAGACATTCAGAAATTCACCTGTTTGGGCTGTCTAAATCACTTTCTCTTTTTTTTAAGTTAGCTTTTTTTTTTTTTTTTTTTACTGTAAGTTCTGGGATACACGTGCAGAACGTGCAGGTTTGTTACAAGGTATACACGTGCCATGATGGTTTGCTGCACCCATCAACATGTCATCTACATTAAGTATTTCTCTTAATGCTATCGCTTGCCTATCCCCCTACCCCTCGACAGGCCCTGGTGTGTGATGTTCCCCTCCCTATGTCCAGGTGTTCTCATTGTTTAACTCCCACTTACGAGTGAGAACATGCAGTGTTTAGTTTTCTGTTCCTGTGGTAGTTTGCTGAGAATGATGGTTTTCAGCTTCATCCATGTCCTTGCAAAGGACATTACCTCAACCTTTTTTATGGTGCCATAGTATTCCATGGTGTATATGTGCCACGTTTTCTTTATCCAGTCTATCATTGATGGGCATTTGACTTGGTTCCAAATCTTCGCTATTGTGAACAGTGCTGCAATAAACATATGTGTGCATGTGTCTTTATAGTAGAATGATTTATAACCTTTTGGGTATATACCCAGTAATGGGATTGCTGGGTCAAATGGTATTTCTAGTTCAAGATCCATGATTTAAATCAAGACCATTATTTTACAGATGAGGCACAGAAGGAGAAAGGAAGCTTTCCAAGAACTATAAGAAGTTTCAGACTGACTTCTAATCAAAGTCAGGTTTCCTCAATCCTATTCAATACTTCATCTTCAACACATGGAATTTTAGAGGTGGGACTTTATTTTTTGTGCCTGCTTTTTGGATCACTTGTCACTGTAACAGGCCAGCTAAGGCATAATAGTTAAGACATGATTTTGGAACCACATTCCCTTACTACCTGTGTGACTGAAACCTCTGCCAGCAACAGAGATCACCACTAACTCCCCAAGATGGCAGCATTTTTCCCTGAGTGATCAACCAACTACTTGGTGGCAGGGTGATTACAGTGGACCCCTTCCACCATGGAAAGAGCAGCATTTTGTCCTTACTGGGATAGACACTTATTCTGGATACACATTTGCCTTCCCTAAATGTAATGGTTCTGCCAGAACTACCATCTGTAGACTAGCAGAATGCCTATCCACCCTCATGGCATTCTACAATTGCTTCTGATCAAGCAACTCACTTCACAGCAAATGAAGTGGGGCTCATGGGATTCACTAATCTTACCACATTCCTCACCATCCTGAAGCAGCTGGCTTGACAGAATGATGAAATAGCCTTTCAAAGACTCAGTTACAGTACCAGCTACAGTGAGGGTCTGGGACAAAGTGCTCCAGGAGGGAGTATATGCTCTGAATCAGTATCCAATATATGGTGTTACTTCTCCCATAGCTAGCATTCATGGGTCCAGGAATCAAGGGGTGGTCTACTGGCATAGACCCCTGGTGATCCACTACCAAAAGTTTTATTTTCTGTCGCTGAGACCTTATCCTCCGCCAGTCTAGAGGCCTTATTCTAAAAGGAGGAATACTTCCACCAGGAGAAACAAAAATTAATCCACTGACCTGGAATTTAAGACCCCTGCTCTGACACTTTGGGCTCCTCATGGCTCTGAAACAACAAGCAGAGAGTGTCTGTGATGGCTGGGGTGATTGATCCTGATCACCAGGGAGAAATTGGACTGCTACTCCACACTGAAGGTAAGAAAGGGTATGGATGGAGTACAGGAGCTCTCTTAGGGTGTCTCCTAACACTACCATCCCCTGTGATTAAAGTCAATGGAAAACTATACCAACCCAATTCAGGCAGGACTACTAATGTCCCATATCCTTCAGTAATGGAATTGTAAATTTATTCTAATCTTTAATAATAGAATCATGATGAGCTGATTTAAATGTAAACTTTAAATGTAAATGGGCTAAACGCTCCAATTAAAAGACACAGACTGGCAAACTGGATAAAGAGTCA
This sequence comes from Nomascus leucogenys, assembly GCF_006542625.1. Classification (NCBI taxonomy): domain Eukaryota; kingdom Metazoa; phylum Chordata; class Mammalia; order Primates; family Hylobatidae; genus Nomascus; species Nomascus leucogenys. Next base: position 75,303,022 of record NC_044401.1, on the reverse strand, counting down.
AGACCCATCAGTGTGCTGTATTCAGGAAACCCATCTCATGTGCAGAGACACACATAGGCTCAAAATAAAGGGATGGAGGAAGATCTACCAAGCAAATGGAAAACAAAAAAAGGCAGGGGTTGCGATCCTAGTCTCTGATAAAACAGACTTTAAACCAACAAAGATCAAAAGAGACAAACAAGGCCATTACAAAATGGTAAAGGGATCCATTCAACAAGAAGAGCTGACTATCCTAAATATATATGCACCCAATACAGGAGCACCCAGATTCATAAAGCAAGTCCTTAGAGACCTACAAAGAGACTTAGACTCCCACACAATAATAATGGGAGACTTTAACACCCCACTGTCAACATTAGACAGATCAATGAGACACAAAGTTAACAAGGATAGCCAGGAATTGAACTCAGCTCTGCACCAAGCGGACCTAATAGACATCTACAGAACCCTCCACCCAAATCAATAGAATATACATTCTTTTCAGCCCCACACCACACCTATTCCAAAATTGACCACATAGTTGGAAGTAAAGCACTCCTCAGTAAATGTAAAAGAACAGAAATTATAACAAACTGTCTCTCAGACTACAGTGCAACCAAACTAGAACACAGGATTAAGAAACTCACTCAAAACCGCTCAACTACATGGAAACTGAACAACCTGCTCCTGAGTGACTACTGGGTACATAACGAAATGAAGGCAGAAATAAAGATGTTCTTTGAAACCAATGAGAACAAAGACACAACATACCAGAATCTCTGGGACACATTCAAAGCAGTGTGTAGAGGGAAACTTAGAGCACTAAATGCTCACAAGAGAAAGCAGGAAAGATCTAAAATTGACACCCTAACATTACAATTAAAAGAACTAGAGAAGCAAGAGCAAACACATTCAAAAGCTAGCAGAAGGCAAGAAACAACTGATCCCACAGCAATACAAACTACCATCAGAGAATACTATAAACACCTCTGCACAAATAAACTAGAAAATCTAGAAGAAATGAATAAATTCTTGGACACATACATGCTCCCAAGACTAAACCAGGAAGAAGTTGAATCTCTGAATAGACCAGTAACAGGCTCTGAAATTGAGGCAATAATTAATAGCCTACCAACCAAAATAAGTCCAGGAACAGATGGATTGAAGCTGAATTCTACCAGAGGTATAAGGAGGAGCTGGTACCATTCCTTCTGAAACTATTCCAATCAATAGAAAAAGAGGGAATCCTCCCTAACTCATTTTATGAGGCCAGTAACATCCTGATACCAAAGCCTGGCAGAGACACAATAAAAAAAGAGAATTTTAGACCAATACCCCTGATGAACATCGATGGGAAAATCCTCCATAAAATACTGGCAAACCAAATACAGCAGCAAAGCAAAAGGCTTATCCACCATGATCAAGTGGGCTTCATCCCTGGGATGCAAGGCTGGTTCAACATATGCAAATCAATTAACGTAATCCATCATATAAACAGAACCAAGGACAAAAACCACATGATTATCTCAATAGACACAGAAAAGGCCTTTGACAAAATTCAACAACCCTTCATGCTAAAAGCTCTCCATAAATTAGGTATTGACGGGACATATCTCAAAATAATAACAGCTATCTATGACAAACCCAAAGCCAGTATCATACTGAATGGGCAAAAACTGGAAGCATTCCCTCTGAAAACTGGCACAAGACAGGGATGCCCTCTCTCACTACTCCTATTCAACATAGTGTTGGAATTACTAGCCAGGGCAATTAGGCAGGAAAAAGAAATAAAGGGTATTCAATTAGGAAAAGAGGAAGTCAAATTGTCCCTGTTTGCAGATGACATGATTGTATATCTAGAAAACCCCATTGTCTCAGCCCAAAATCTCCTTAAGCTGATAGGCAACTTCAGCAATGTCTCAGGACACAAAATCGATATGCAAAAATCACAAGCATTCCTATACACCGATGACAGACAAACAGAGAGCCAAATCATGAGTGAATTCCCATTCACAATTGCTACAAAGAGAATAAAATACCTAGGAAAACAACTTACAAGGGATTTGAAGGACCTCTTCAAGGAGAACTACAAACCACTGCTCAAGGAAATAGAGGATACAAACAAATGGAAGAACATTCCATGCTCATGGATAGGAAGAATCAATATCGTAAAAATGGCCATACTGCCCAAGGTAATTTATAGATTCAATGCCATCCCCATCAAGCTACCAATGACTTTCTTCACAGAATTGGAAAAAACTACTTTAAAGTTCATATGGAACCAAAAAATATTCTGCATTGCCACAACGATCCTAAGCCAAAAGAACAAAGCTGGAGGCATCATGCTACCTGACTTCAAACTATACTCCAAGGCTGCAATAACCAAAACAGCATGGTACTGGTACCAAAACAGAGATATAGAACAATGGAACAGAACAGAGCCATCAGAAATAATGCCGCATATCTACAACTATCTGATCTTTGACAAACCTGACAAAAACAAGAAATGGGGAAAGGATTCCCTATTTAATAACTAGTGCTGGGAAAACTGGCTAGCCATATGCAGAAAGCTGAAACTGGATCCCTTCCTTACACCTTATATAAAAATTAATTCAAAATGGATTAAAGACTTAAATGTTAGACCTAAAACCATAAAAACCCTAAAAGAAAAAACCTAGGCAATACCATTCAGGACATAGGCATGGGTAAGGACTTCATGTCTAAAACACCAAAAGCAATGGCAACAAAAGCCAAAATTGACAAATGGGATCTAATTAAACCAAAGGGCTTCTGCACAGCAAAAGAAACTACCATCAGAGTGAACAGGCAACCTACAGAATGGGAGAAAATTTTTGCAATCTACTCATCTGACAAAGGGCTAATATCCAGAATCTACAATGAACTCAAACAAATTTACAAGAAAAAAATCAAGCAACCCCATCAACAAGTGGGCGAAGGATATGAACAGACACTTCTCAAAGGAAGACATTTATGCAGCCAACAGACACATGAAAAAATGCTCATCATCACTGGCCATCAGAGAAATGCAAATCAAAACCACAATGAGATACCATCTCACACCAGTTAGAATGGTGATCATTAAAAAGTCAGGAAACAACAGGTGCTGGAGAGGATGTGGAGAAATAGGAACACTTGTACACTGTTGGTGGGACTCTAAACTAATTCAACCATTGTGGAAGTCAGTGTGGTGATTCCTCAGGGATCTAGAACTAGAAATACCATTTGACCCAGCCATCCCATTACTGGGGATATACCCAAAGGATTATAAAACATGCTGCTATAAAGACACATGCACAGGTATGTTTACTGGAGCACTATTCACAATAGCAAAGACTGGGAACCAACCCAAATGTCCATCAATGATAGACCGGATTAAGAAAATGTGGCACATATACACCAGGGAATACCATGAAGCCATAAAAAATGATGAGTTGATGTCCTTTGTAGGGACATGGATGAAGCTGGAAACCATCATTCTCAGTAAACTCCCGCAAGGACAAAAAACCAAACACCACATGTTCTCACTCATAGGTGGGAATTGAACAATGAGAACACATGGACACAGGAAGGGGAATATCACACACCGGAGCCTGTTGTGGGGTGGGGGGAGGGGAGAGGGATAACATGAGGAGATATACCTAATGCTAAATGATGAGTTAATGGGTGCAGCACACCAACATGGCAATTGTATACATATGTAACTAACCTGCACATTGTGCACACGTACCCTAAAACTTAAAGTATAATAAAAAAAATAAAATAAAATAAATTCCTCTCTACACACTGCTTTAAATGTGTCCCAGAGATTCTGGTACGTTGTGTCTTCATTCTCATTGGTTTCAAAGAATATCTTTATTTCTGCCTTCATTTCGTTATTTACCCAGTAGTTATTCAGGAGCAGGTTGTTCAGTTTCCATGTAGTTGTGCAGTTTTGAGTGAGTTTCTTAATCCTGAGTTCTAATTTGATTGCACTGTGGTCTGAGAGACAGTTTGCTGTGATTTCTGTTCTTTTACATTTACTGAGGAGAGCTTTACTTTGAACTATGTGGTCAGTGTTGGAATAAGTGTAATGTGGTGCTGAGAAAAATGTATATTCTGTTGATTAGGGGTGGAGAGTTCTGTAGATGCCTATTAGGTCTGCTTGGTGCAGAGCTGAGTTCAATTCCTGGATATCCTTGTTAACTTTCTGTCTCGTTGATCTGCCTAATGTTGACAGTGGGGTGTTAAAGTCTCCCATTATTATTGTGTGGGAGTCTAAGTCTCTTTTTAGGTCTCTCAGGACTTGCTTTATGAATCTGGGTGCTCTTGTATTGGGTGCGTATATATTTAGGATAGTCAGCTCTTCTTGTTGAATTGATCCCTTTGGCCTTCTTTGTCTCTTTTGATCTTTGTTGGTTTAAAGTCTGTTTTATCAGAGAGGAGGAGTGCAAGCCCTGCTTTTTTTTTTTTTGCTTTCCATTTGCTTGGTAGATCTTCCTCCATGCCTTTATTTTGATCCTATGTGTGTGTCTGCATGTGAGATGGGTCTCCTGAATACAGCACACTGATGGGTCTTGACTGTTTATCAAATTTTCCACTCTGTGTCTTTTAATTGGGGCATTTAGTCCATTTACTTTAAAGGTTAATATTGTTATGTGTGAATTTGATCCTGTCATTATAATGTCAGCTGGTTATTTTGCCCATTAGTTGATGCAGTTTCTTCTTAGCATCGATGGTCTTTACAATGTGGCATGTTTTTGCAGTGGCTGGTACCGGTTGTTCCTTTCCATGTTTAGTGCTTCCTGCAGGAGCTCTTGTAAGGCAGGCCTGGTGGTGACTAAATCTCTCAGCATTTGCTTGTCTGTAAAGGATTTTATTTCTCCTTCACTTATGAAGCTTAGTTTGGCTGGATAGGAAATTCTGGGTTGAAAATTCTTTTCATTAAGAATGTTGAATATTGGCGCCCATTCTTTTCTGGCTGATAGGATTTCTGACAAGAGATCAGCTATTAGTCTGATGGGCTTCCCTTTTTAGGTAACCTGACCTTTCTCTCTCACTGCCCTTAGCATTTTTTCCTTCATTTCAACTTTGGTGAATCTGACTATTATGTGTCTTGGCGTTGCTCTTCTTGAGGAGTATCTTTGTGGTGTTCTCTGTATTTCCTGAATTTGAATGTTGGCCTGCCTTGCTAGGTTGGAGAAGTTCTCCTGGATAATATCCTGCAGAGTGTTTTCCAACTTGGTTCCATTCTCCCCATCACTTTCAGGTACACCAATCAAACGAAGATTTGGTCTTTTCACATAGTCCCATATTTCTTGGAGGCTTTGTTTGTTTCTTTTTTACTCTTTTTTCTCTAAACTTCTCTTCTCACTTCATTTCATTAATTTGATCTTCAATCACTGATACCCTTTCTTCCACTTGATCAAATCAGCTTCTGAAGCTTGTGTATGCATGTAGTTCCCGTGCCATGGTTTTCAGCTCCATCAGGTCATTTAAGGTCTTCTCTACACTGTTTATTCTAGTTAGCCATTCGTCTAATCTTTTTCAAGTATTTTAGCTTCCTTGCAATGGGTTCGAACATCTTCCTTTAGTTCAGAGAAGTTTGTTATTACCAACTTTCTGAAGCCTACTTCTGTCAACTTGTCAAAGTTATTCTCTGTCCTGCTTTGTTGCATTGCTGCCAAGGAGCTGTGATCCTTTGGCGCAGAAGGGGAGCTCTGGTTTTTAGAATTTTCAGCTTTTCTGCTCTGGTTTCTCCCCATTTTTGTGGCTTTATCTACCTTTGGTCTTTGATGATGGTGACCTACAGATGGGGTTCTGGTGTGGATGTCCTTTTTGTTGATGTTGATGCTATTCCTTTCTGTTTGTTAGTTTTCCTTCTAATAGTCAGGTTCCTCAGCTGCAGGTCTGTTGGGAATTTGCTGGAGGCCCACTCCAGATGCTGTTTACCTGGGTATCACCAGCGGAGGCTGCAGAACAGCAAATATTGCAGAACAGCATATATTGCTGCCTAATCCTTCCTCTGGAAGCTTCGTCTCAGAGGGGCACCCAGCTGTATGAGGTGTCAGTCAGCCCCTACTGGGAGGTATCTCTCAATTAGGTTACTTGGGGGTCAGGGACCCACTTGAGGAGGCAGTCTGTCCATTCTCAGAGCTCAAACACCGTGCTGGGAGAACCACTGCTTTCTTCAGTGCTGTCAGACAGGGATGTTTAAGTCTGCAGAAGTTTCTGCTGCCTTTTGTTCAGCTACGCCCTGCCCCCAGAGGTGGAGTCTACAGAGGCAGGCAGGCCTCCTTGAGCTGCAGTGGGCTCCAGCCAGTTCAAGCTTTCTGCTGCTTTGTTTACCTACTCAAGCCTCAGCAATGGCAGACGCCCTTCCCCCAGCCAGGCTTGCAGTCAAGCAGTTCGATCTCAGACTAGCAGTGAACAAGGCACCATGGGCGTGGGACCCAATGAGCCAGGTGCGGGATATAATCTCCTGGTGTGCTGTATGCTAAGACCGTTGGAAAAGCTTGGTGTTTAGGTGGCAGTGTCCCGATTTTCCCAGTAAAGTCTGTCATGGCTTCCCTTAGCTAGGAAACGGAAATCTCCCGACCCCTTGTGCTTCCCAGGTGAGGCCATGCCCCACCCTGCTTCGGCTCACCCTCCGTAGGCTGCACCCGCTTTCTGACCAGTCCCAAAGAGATGAACCAAGTACCTGAGTTGGAAATGCAGAAATCACCCGTCTTCTGCATCGATCACACTGGGAGCTGCAGCCTGGAGCTGTTCCTATCCAGCCATCTTGAAATGGAAGCTTAGCTCATGTCACATTGATCCGATCAATTGTCAGTCAGTGTCACTGATGACATTACCAAAGTTTACTTTGGAAAGGAAAGAGATTGAAAGGATATTATCTTAGTAATGAATTACTTACCAAAGAATCCCTAACTGCCTTATTTTTTAGCTAACATTTATTAACTAAAATTTCCAAGAAGATCTTAATCATAACGTAAAAGAATCCTTCAGGTTCCCAAAGCCAGTTTCTACAATATAAGCTGTCTTCAGGCTGAAAATGCTTAATAACTATGAGGGCATGCTTTGAAGAAACGTGAACAGCCCTAAACACTTCATTGATTTATCAAAACCAAGTAGCCAGAAAGAAGCTAGAGTCCATTTCTTCATTAACTTGGTTGCTGTGGAATCCATTTGGTGAGCACTTGACTTACTACAATTGAGTTACCTATTCTTAGTAGCTTGTTCTGCTTCCAATTTTAGCTTATTTGCTGAATTGGTGCAAACCAGAAGACAAGCAATATATCTGGAACAATCAGCACGTTCTTTCATGGGCTAATGAGAGTCAATTCCTGGGATTTCAACAGAAACTGTCTTTTAATTATCATTATAATTAATAATAATAATGCTAAGTAATTTTCTAACCAGCCAAGGTGAAATCACTCAATACTTGAAATTGACACACAAGCCCAGTCAGGATTATAGGCTCAACTTTTTAGCTACTTGGGTATCTAGCAGTTCTATCACTCTGAGGATATGAGCTTGAGGATTTTGGAAATTTGGTTCATAATGAGCGACAGAATCCCAGAGTCCCAGAAGGTCGGAGCCAATGAAATCATCTACATTCAATCTCTTAGAAGAGCTTAATGTGCATAGACATGGAATATGTTCCAAGACATATTGTCAAGTTGAAAACAGTAAATTGCAGGATAATACACACATCAATTGTCTGTCAACATAACCACAGGAGTAAAACTAAGTAGAAAATATGTTTTTTGGAAGTATATATATTATATATTCTAAAAAATAGAGTAGAGGATATGTACTGTGGAGAAATCCATAAGACTGTACATTAATATATTAACAGCGATTATTTCTGAGAGAATGAAGTAATATATACATTACAAAACTAGCCTCAGTTATTCCCTTTCCCACATCTCTGCTGCTTGCAATGTGATTTTGCAACTCCTTCTACAGGGATGTTGAGTTCATTTCTTCTCTCCTTATACGTGGGCTGGCATTGTGACTTGCTTTGGCCAATACAAGCAGCAGCAGTAAAGGCAGGTCGGTCACAGATCTAGGCTTCAAAAAGCTTTCACTTGCTCTTTTAAGGCCCTATTCAGCCTCAGTGAGAACAAGCCTCAAGCTAGCCTGCTGGATGATAAGAGAAATACAGTCTGGTTACCCCATTCTCCCCCTGCCCCGGCAGTCAGCAGTCAGTTAATATACCAGCTGATCACAGGCACATAAGCAACCTCAATTAGGTCCGCTGAGCCTTGACCAGAACAGCAGAACCACCTAACTAACATCCAGAGTCATGAGCAATAATAAACACTTATTATTTCAAGCCACTGGATTTGGGTGAGATTTGTTACACAGCGATAAATAACCGATAAGTGCAGATACAACCTAATAATCCTTCTCTATAATCATTTTACAATGAGCATATATTGACTTTTTAATTAGAAAGCAAAATAACAATTTTTTAAAATGTCTAACCCTTGAAAGAAAAGAAACCTGAATCACACAAGGGGAATATTGTCCAATTGGTTAAAACCCTGGCTGCAAATCACAAAAACCTAATTCAAAGTTTAAGCAAATCAACTAACTTACTGACTCACAGGACTCTGAGGCCCAGTGAGGTATTTCTAGTTTTAGTAGTGGCTGAGTCTTGGTAATCAAGTCATATTTGTCTAGAATATGTCTTTCTCTTCTTTTATATCTCTTCTTCTAGTTTGGCTTTATTCTTGGGCAGATATTCCCAAGAGTGATGAGATGGCCATTGCTATAATTTGGACGTTTTGTCTGCTCCAAATCTCACATTGAAATGTGATCTCCAATGTTGGAGGCGAGGCCTGGGGAGGTGTTTTGGTCATGGGGGCTGATAACTTATGAATGTCTTGGTGTCATCCTCATGACAATGAGTGAGTTCTCACTCTATGTGTTCATGCAAGATCTGATTGTCTAAAAAAGCCTCGAATTTCCTCCTCCTCCTCCCTCTCCTCCTCTTCCTCCTCTTTCTTCCTCTCTCTCGCCCCCCATCATGTGACACACCTGCTCCCCATTCATCTTCTGCCATGACTATAAGCTTCCTAAGGCCTGACCAGAGGCTGAGCAGATGCTGGTGCCATGCTTGCACCCTGCAGAACTGTGAGCCAAATCAACCTCTTTTCTTTATAAATTAGCCAGCCTCAGGTATTTCTTTATATCTACAGGTTTAGGATCCAATGAAAATGATAATTCCTCCTAAAAGTTCTAGTAATATCTCAGGAGTCACTCTAAGTGGCCTAGTTTGGATTTCGTACTCATCTCTCAGTCGTTGTTGTTCTGGTTGACCAGCTCCATTTGTACGCCAGTCCCTCAGAGATGGGCAATGAATGGCAAAAGGGCAGTTATTCAAATGAATATTGGGCTACTGTTATCCTAATAAAGGAGAAGTGGGAGTTGGGTGTAGAAAAAACAAAACAAAACAGGGGTTCGCAATACCCAAGGACTTATAACTAGTAAGTGGCCAAGTTGGGACTAAATCCTAGGTTTTCTGACTACTAGTACAACACTGAAAATGTATTGTGAAATATATATGTGAAAATGCCCACATATTGGCATTATATGGTATATTCATCTCTGCCCTCATGTTCTTCCTCATTTGGCAAACAGCCCAAAATGTATATGAAATGTTCTGCTGCTATGAAACCTCATGACAAAATACTGTGCTTTCACAAATTAAAGTGAAGTTGTCATAGTCCATTATTGGAAAGCAATGAAACTTGCATTCATTCATTCAATAACTATGCTGTGGCTTCTGCAATATGCTTTAGTCTATTCTGTAACTACATTAACATATGAATGAAAAGCAATACAGACACCCTACAAGTAGTGGAGAGGGGCGTTAGAGTTTAATTATCATGTCACAATTCATCTGTTTTGTGAACCATCCCAAACACAGTGAAAAGAATGCTTTATCACAGCAGAAGGGAGGTTATCATTTGAAACTTGGAATAAACTGAGTCTATGAAAATAAAAGACAGTTTTAAAGTGGACTTTTACTATACTTAAATAACCTTCATGCCTTTCTCCTACAGTTGCAAAATATTTACATATTACCACATTTGCCACAACCTCTTATAGCAAAGCCTGCCAACTCACTTTAAAGAAAAAAAAAAAAAAAAAAAAAAAACAGAGAGAAACCAAGATGCTGAAGTGCAACGGGTTCACTGTTTGACTAGATGCATGTCAGCTCTGGTCAGGACTGGGAAGGAGGCTGCCCCGAGACGACATTTTTCTTTCGGAAATTTTGACATCATATAGACACAGCTGGTACATATCGGAAAACATTTTATGTTCTCACCATCCCAAAATAAAATGATCTTCTCCCACCATTCATTTGGTAATTAATCATGGACGGCCTTGTGACATTTCTTCTTTCTCTTGTGATTTCGACTTAGGAATTTAATCCTATGCTTTTCTTTTTTATATTTGCTGTGTCTCATTATATATAGGGCCTTGGGGGTAGGGACTCTATATTAAGCCAGCAAAGACCAGTAAGCTGCTCCCTGTGTGCCTTCTCCAAACAACTACTGGTAATTGGTGGGATTTGGGAAAATTTGATGCCAAGATTCTACAGGAAAGAGGATCAACGCCAATGATAATATCTGCCAGGGGTTTCATACGGCAGGTTGTAGTTGACCCCAAGCTTGCCAGGCATTTGCCATCCTTGCAACCCCAGGCCCCAGTTTCCTTCTTATTTGACCCTACAGCCTCACGTCTTTAAAGAAACTTCTATCTGCATTCTTTATCCAGGATTCAAACCTTTGTATGGATAAAGAGAAACAAAAGTTAGGTGAGCATCTAAGGTGAGATGGTTTGGCTGTGTCCCCACCCAAATCTCATCTTGAATTGTAGCTCCCATAATCCCTATGTGTAATGGAAAGGACCTGATGGGAGGTAATTGAATCATGGAGGCAGGTTTTTCCCATGCTGTTCTCATGATAGTTAATAAGTCTCACGAGATCTGACTGTTTAGTAAAGGGCAGTCCCCCTGTACAAGCTCTCTCTTACCTGCCACCATGTAAGACATGCCTTTGCTCCTCCTTCACCTTCTGCCATGATTGTGAGGCCTCCCCACCCACGTGGAACTGTGAGTCCATTAAACCTCTTTTTCTTTATAAATTACCTAGTCTCAGGTATTTCTTCAAGCAGTATGAAAATGGACTAATACCTAAGGTATTATATGTGCAGATATTCTTTACAAAATAAATTGGTTTGTCTTCTGATTAGAAAGTTATGTTTTGTGTAGTAAGTTTAGAAAATAAAGGGAATATTATGATATAAGAGAAATAAAAATTACTGTAATTAATTATATCATCCAGAAATACCCATGACAGTATTTTTGGAGTGTTCGTGCTAGCGAATTTTTTTTTCCATTTCGGTTTTTCTGCCAAAATTTGATTCATGCTAGTATATGCTTTTTGTTTTTATCACTTTGCAATGTGCTTTGAACATTTTAAATGTCATTATTCTTCCCCCAAAATGTGTTTACTACAAATAAAATTCCTCTATGTGGATTTCCATGGGTTTATTTTTAACTCAAGGCATTATTTTTATTAAAATATATTGGGTTTGATGACTTAGATAACTATTTACAACTTTTCTAACAGCAGTGGGGCCTCTCACTGCATTGTTACATTAAATAAAACATTTACATTGCCAGGGTTCTGCTTCCAAAGTGGAAAAACACTCTGAATTCAAACTCATTCAGGATCAGAGTCTGCCTTGCCTATACTACTGGAAAAACAAGTGATCTTTTAAGGAAAGGAGAATATTAGTTAGGTCAGGTGTATCTCTTGGAATATGATCTAGAAGCAAAATATGCCTTTTTTTCCTTTCTGAGTTAATAATTTATACTAAAGCCACCTCCCCATTTCTTGTGTTTCCTTCATTGCCTTTAGAGCCTCCACAGCCTTGAAATCAGGAGAAAAAAAGAGTTCCTCTATTCCCAGTAGAGAATTCCCACTGACATCATGGCAAGTAATGCAGTCTTCATATTTCCTCAAGGGAACGTCCCACAGAAGATGCTTACCGGGGATAAGATGGGGGAGAAAGAACAGCCAACAAGACATTCTATCGATCCTACAAGGCAGGACACTTGAAAGGAGGGGAGTAGAGCTCTAGGAATCTCCTTTGGTTTTAAATAGGGGGAAAAAATAATTTGTTTCATAGGCTTAAAAAAAATTAAACCTATTATTAGATTTAAGTTATTTAATGTTGATCTGTGCTAGCAGTTGCTAATTTAACTGTGCATAATAATTACCTGGGTGCTTGCAAAATTCAGATCCCCAGGCCTTACCCCAGACCTACTAAATCAGAATCTTGGAGGGGAGGAAAAGGGGAAGTGAGAGAATCTGTAGTCTAAAAAGTTGCCCAGGTGATTCTGATGCAACATATGGGAAATCACTATCTCAAAACAGTTGGAATTGAAAATCTCAGTCAATAGCCAACTATTGGGTCTGCTTGATTTGAGGTCAAGCAAATTGAATAAATCATCTTGATGAAATAGAGGTATTTTTCTCCTCGAGTCAACTAACACATATTAAACAGTGACGTTGTGTGCAGCTCAGCCAACAGTTTGCAATTCTTCACTATCAAACCATGGGGCTCTGATAACTGATCTTTCACGCACGTCCCAGACATTTCTATAATGTCTTCAGCAACCAACTGACACATCTAGCAAGCAGAAAATAACCAAGGTTACCATCCTGTTGATATACTTCCAGCCAAGAGCAAAGAAAATTGACATTTTAGCCTAAATGGCTTTAGGATGGGAAAATCTACCATGTCTGGTTGATATTTTGAAATACTAAAAATAGGTTAAGGATCCTCACCCACTATTCTCTGCTCACAAATCCCTAGCTGGGTGTCAATTTGCTAAAGAAAAAAAGGACACAGCACATGCTTACCTTCAGAAATTCACAATGTGATGTGGGGAACATAATTTATTCCAAAAATAAGAAAGGAAGAATATAAGACCCTGCATAATCAAGGGCTAGATTGTGAAGGAAGGACCTAAGTACCAGAGGAATTTGGTGAAAAGAACATCTATATGAGATTTGGTCTACATAATTACATTAGCCTTGCAGATGGCAATTTGCCTGCAATTGAGTACTTTCTCATGGTCTCTATTTTAAATGTCTCATTATAATACTATCTCTGGATCTTCAATGGGTTAATGACTTTTGTTGGCTGATATATTTGGGGAAGTTATAGAAAGCCTGATTTAAACCATGAATCAATCAGTTAGAACTCTCAACATAAAATCCATTTAAAGAAGCAATTATAATTCACCCTTTCCTCCTGCCTGTACCAAGATAATTTTTCACCCCAGCAATCCAATCGTGAATTGTCCAAAAGACGTCACTTTCAGAATAGTTTGTCACATATAATAGAGAGGAGACTTTGATCAGCTGCAGCCAGCATCATTTCACTATGTCATTGAAGAAGAAAATTTTTGTTTTAATGTAATGGAAACATTAGCATTTAGAAACCAAATTCTACTGAACACTGCTGTGAATATAAATATACTTTAATATTAAATATAACCTCGGAATATTTTTGTACCCCCAAAAAATTGTTATGCCTGTAATTCCATCAGCCAGACAGAAAGCTCTGTCAAAACCTTGGTGTATAACCTTTCAAACCGTTTCCCAACTGTGTCAAACGCACACACACATACACACAGAAACACACACACAGATACATTTATATTATCTATATACTAAAAATTAAAATTGTAAAATTACAGATAATAAATTGTTATAAATAAGGAATCATGCTGTCTATAACCTTTTGTGATCTTTTCTTACTCTGCATGGGAACATTCTTTCCATATCAAAATGTTCATTTACAATATTATTTTTAATGGACCACTTTAATTATTTTACATAGAGCTGCCATCTTTTATTCAACCAATCCCTCACTGTACGACGTTTCAATTTTTTCATAAATTATTTGCTATTATATAAAACACAATGATGAATATCAAAAAGATAAAATATTCTCACCAGTACTGATTACAATCTCAGGATAAATTTCTTGATGTGGAATTTTAGGGCCAAGTATGTGTTTGTGATACATATAAGGCCAAGTGGGCTTCCCAGCTCCAGCATTAACCAACAGCCATTTACCTGAGCTCTCCTATAAACAAACCAGACTTCTCTAAATAATATGGGTATACATATGTAACAAACCTGCACATTCTGCACATATATCCCAGAACTTAAAGTAAAACATAAAAAATAATAATAATAATAATATGGGTCTCCAGTCCTAGCATATGTTATAGTGTTAAACACATTACCGAGCCAAAAAAACCTCCCCATCACAGGTGAGGTTGGGGAAGGTCAAAGAAGTGTAGCAGGGAGCAAACTCCACCAGGCAACTGGGAACATTCCACTCATTCATTCCAATAAGCACGTATCAAGCACGCACCGTGTGCCAGGTACTGTACTTGGTACTGGCAATTTGATTCCTGTTTAGCATTTTGAATAGAGATAACCACAGATTCTCATAGATAATCATCGCAGGGTGTGATATGTGCTGTGTGAAAATCATACGCAGGGTGCACTGAAAACACAAAGGACAAGGGAATATCTGAGAGGTCAGAGTCACAAATCATAGTAAAGGTCACCTATGCTGAGCCTAAGGACAGTAGTAGAATTGTCCCAGGTAAACAAGCAGACAGAAGGACATTACAGCAAAGGGAACAGATATGCAAAGGTTCAGAAGTCTTTTTGAGAATTACAAATTCCGGGAAATGGCAAGTGAATTATGGCTGCAGTAGAGGAAGCACAGATCCCAGCTATAGACAGGACCTGGATGGAACTGTGGTCTGGGTGAGAACTGAGTGGCCCCTAAATGGCACATAAAGGAGTCTGGATTTAATATTGCAGGACACCAAAAAGATTTTGAGAATCTTTATCTTCAAACACATGATCTCATGTTATGAGACAGTGAAGGTTAAATATCAGGGCTTTGGAGTCACAGGATTGTTGAGATAATTAGGTTGATGTCCGTATGTATAGCTGTATAGCTCACAGTGTCTGAGCTATACTCTGCACTCAATAGATAGTAGATATTGCACTAGTAAGAGTGAGAAATCATTGTTAACCCTCACAGCAACCATTTGAAGGAGGCATGAAAGGAAAGGAAAGCTCAAAAGGGCTTAAGGGACTTGACCTAACTCCAGTAAGTAGTTTGTGGAGAAGCATGAACTTAACATCACATTTTGGGACTCTAAGTCCCGTGCTGTCTCTTTTCTTCACATCATAATGTGTTGCTTCCATCTTTTAGTCTGTTTTGTGCTTCTATAACAAAATATCTAAGACTGGGTAATTTATAAGAAATGAAAATTGTTTTCTTACTGTTCTGGAGGCATGGAAGTCCAAATCAAGGGGCCAGCATTTGATCTAGAGAGGGCCTTCTGGCTTTGTCCTCAGATGGCAGAAGGGCAAGCTTGCTGAACGCTGCATGGAGCCTCTTTTAGAAGGGCCTTAATCGAATTCACGAGGAAGCAGCCCTCATGACCTGATCACCCCTTAAAGGCCCCACCTCCTAGAACAATCACATTGACAACACCTGGATTTTGGAAAGGACAAATTCAAACCATAGCATCCTAACTTTTTCACTCACAGTCAGCCCAGAGGGAGCAAAATGACACTTTCTAAAAGACTGTCCCTTCAGTTCCTCCACAAAAGCGAGGCTAAGAGAAAAGACAGGATTGGGCTAACCATTAGCCTGGTTGTAAATAACATCCCTGATAACACTAACACAGCAGGAATAACTACAGCGTTAAAAACCACTAACTTGTATTGACACTAGGTGCCAGGCACTGAGCTAAGTACATTGTACCACTTAACAACCCCCTAAATTAAGTGCTGTTCTACAGATGAACAAACTGAGGACCAGAGAGGTTAAAGAGCTTGTCCAAAGCTACAAAGACTGTAATTCATAGAGTCAAACCTGTACCAGATCACTCCTAAGCCAGTATATTTAACTTCTGTAAACGAATTTCTATATCCTGTCAAAATCCATAAGCTTTAACATGGACTTTTTCCAGAGCTGATGCTTCAGAATTGGACCCAGGAATCACTGGCTTGTTAGGCCACACAGCGACCCTGGCACATTGCAATCCTGTCTCTTGAAGAAGGGCAATCTCCTATTTGAAAAGCTACGTTGGGAAAAGGCTCTTTGCTCATGTAATGGGCTGAAAGGAACATCTGCAACTGAGTTTCACCACCTGGCAGTGTGTCTAAGGCTAGTGATGAATGGAAGGTGAGACTGACACTTACTAAATCAGGTTGTGTCCTCCGTGCAGAGGAGCGAGGAGCACCGGAAAGCCAGAGTGATTCACTGAGCCTGCTTTGGCAATCTGTGAAGACTTCATTCCAGGCTCACAGCAGGGAAAAACATACTTAAATCTTGCCTGCAGAGCTCTCTGGGAACGAAATCTATCACATCACTGTAGGGGCAGAGAGAGAAATCAGCTCTGCAATTGTGGGGTGTATCTAGCAACCAGTCACTGCTGTCAACATTCAAACTTACCCTGCATGCATCATGAGATGCCATCAGCAATGGCGGTGCAACACAGTACTAGCCAGTGGGCAGGGGAGCTCCATGGGCAGCTTTGAGGAGATAGGAAACAGTATTAATAAACAGAGGGTGAGAAACGGCTTGGTTTAAAGGCTGTACACCATCAGGAGTAATAAAAGCAGAATGCTAAGAAAGAGAACACTTCATTCATCCTCTCTCATGGTTGGTCATTGTCTCCCTAAACTGAGTATGCGCTTGCTACGAAGCCCAGCCTCCCGTGCTGCAGAGATAGATCAAATGCACAGTGGCATTCATGAGCAGGGAGAGACAGGAGTGCTTTAGCAACTCTTTACCACCCCATCCCCTTCTCTAACCTTATTGCCTACATAATAATAACCATGGTAGTTATGAGTCACAGCTTTTGTTGAACCCTTGCTCCATGCTAGGCAAAATGCAAAGTCCTTTTAGTCTATTAACTAATTTAATTGGTGAAGCAACCTTCCAAGATGAGGATCATTATTATCCCTGTTTTACAGATGAGGTTTCAAGTAACTTGCCAGGGGTTATCCAAGTCTTCATGCGGAGCTTTATAACCTAACCACTAGGCTCTAGCACCTCCAGTGCCGACACATGGTTCTGCTCTCAAAGGTCACTGCTAAATTATTACTTGCCCAGAAGGGATAAAACCAAGCTATTATTAATTTCCCAGCTCACTTCCTTCAGAACATTTATCACAATCTGGACACATCTGATTTCCTCTTTGCTTACTTATTAGTATTCTGTTTTCGCCCATAGACTTATAAACCCCAAGAGAGCAGGGTCCTGTGGGTCATGTTGCTAAAGTCACATAAGTGCTTAAACCCATGCCTAGCATGTTCAAGGTTTTCACTGCAGATTTGTTGACTGAATGGTTTGCCATGAATACTCTCAAGTTAATTAAGTACATAGGTTATGAGCTTCTCAGAGCCAGAGCCCATGGTCTAATTCTATCTCCTATGGTCTAATTTGGGGCCTGGTCTGCAATGCGCATGCAATTAATGCTGTTTGACACGTGGTACAATTTTAAGAGCAGGCATCTGCTTTTTGGAGCAGATGGACCTGACCTCAACCACTCATTAGTCATGTGATTTTGAGAAAGTTACATAAATTCTCTGTGCCACCACAGTTGTGACATCTGCAAAACAGTAGGATTGTCAAGAAGATTAAATGACAAAAATCAAGGCTGCATCAATGCCTTGATTTTAGACTTCTGGCCTCCAGAACCATCATGATAGAGTACATTTCTGTTGTTTCATCTACCCAGTTTGCAGTAATATGTTGTGGCAGCCCTAGGAAACTAGTGCTATGGTGAATGTAGGTGCTACTGGAGCATAGAGCTTAACTTAAACAAAAACAGAACGGCAAACGACCTATATTTGAAGCATTTCAGGTGCACCTTGCTGAAAGGAAGCCTAATGAATAAAAGTCTTAATTCATAGATGAGACGAATTAGAAAGCAAGGACCTTCTCAAAATGATTTATAACAGGATCTCCTTAGAAAGAATAGATTCAATTTAGCAAAATGTGTTTGCCCACAAATTTTCTTTACTGAGCAAAATAAGATACAATTACGAAAATCATTGTCCCTGAATCAATCACAGTCATTTTCTTTACCTGATAAAATGGAATGATCTGCTTATTTATCAGACATCTTTCTTTGCGATCTCTTTTTAAAAATAAACTATTTCATTGACCTGTAACATACCACAGAAAAGCGCCCTACATAAAAATGTATGGCTCCAATTAATTTTTTTTTTTTTTTTTTTTTTTGAGACAGAGTCTCACTCTGTTGCCAGGCTGGAGTGCAGTGGCGCGATCTTGGCTCACTGCAATTTCTGGGTTCAAGCGATTCTCCTGCCTCAGCCTCCCAAGCAGCTGGGACTACAGGCATGCACTACCACACCCAGCTAATTTTTTTTGTATTTTAGTAGAGACGGGGTTTCACCATGTTGGCCAGGATGATGTTGATGTCCTGACCTCATATCTGCCCGCCTCAGCCTCCCAAAGTGCTGGGATTACAGGAGTCAGCCACCACGCCTGGCCAGCTGCAATTAATTTTTACAAAGTGTTCCCACTAAGGTAATCAGGCACTATAAACAGAATGTGACCAGCCTCCATCATCCACCCTCCCAGTAACTGCCCCTCCCCACAAGAGGTAACCAGTCTTGATCTCTAACATCACCAATCAGATTGGTCTGTTTTAAATATTATATTAGGTTGGTACAAAAGTAATTGTGGTTTTTGCTATTGAAAGCAATGGCAGAAACCGCAATTACTTTTGCACCAACCTAATATGATGGAATCTCATGGTATTTACTGTACATCTGCTTATATTGTCCAACATTGCATCTCTGAGACTTATCCATGTCGTTGGGTGTCACGATACTTTGTTCTTTTATATTGCTGTGTGGTATTCCCTTGCAGAAATACAACACAACTTATCCATTCTACGGTTGATAAAATTTTGGTGGATTCCAATTTTATGGCTATTAAAAAGACTGTTTCTTTGACCATTTTTGTACATGCCTTCCGGTGTACACATTCCTTTCAGATGTGTAAGTCAGTGCTGAATTACTGAGTCACTGAATGCATTCACCTTGATGACATACAGTCAATTTTAGCCATTTTGGTGGATTTGTAGCATGTTTCATTGTGTTTTTAATTTGCATTTCCATGGTAATAAATGGTGTAGGTCATCTTTCAAATATTTATTGTCCATCTGGTTATCATTTTTTGTAATGTGTTGGTACAAGTTTTCTGGCCACTTAAAAAACAATTAGGCTGCCATCTCTAATACGGTTTTACTTTCAGGTTTTCCACATGAGTAGTTTATAAAAATCACTTGATAAACATTTTAGCTGTTCAAGTACTATAAACGAGAGGATGATAACAGGAATTCTATTTTGCTATATGGTTAGGTTACCTCCCTTTGTTTATTGGACAGACAGAAGCCTTGAAAAAACACATGGCAGCTGAGTCTTGAGGTTAGAGATCCACTTCAGGCCACAAAACTGGAGATACTGCCACCATCATACTGTGGAATTTCCCCCAGCAGCCAGCTAGGGAGGATTTTACTCCTTAACTTTCAAGTCGGCAACCACATCTCTCTCCTTTCTCCTAAGAAATTTGAACACAGCACAAATGACTCAGGGCGCTTATAAACCAAACTGGGCCTCAAAAATAATCTTTTTGTCAGCTTCTGGGGAAATCATTCATCAGCGCTCGTGTTTTCTTGGTAGGCCCAGGTGACATTTCTCCAACATCAAGACTTGCAATGTTCTTTTATCTTCTTTCTTTTCCTAATGAAGAGTATTGATTTTCTTTCTAATTTTTACTTTGCTTTTAGAGAAAGTTTGTTTTATAACAAATATGATTGGTTGACTTAAATCTGGTTCCTGTTCATACGGATGTTCTCTCTGTGATCACTGGAATGACCAGTTTGAACTAGTTTGTCTTCATTTATGCTAAAATGATACCATTTTCCAGGATTCAGGCTGTATAAAAGTAAAATAGTAGCTTGTGTTCTCTCAAAGCATGGAGAAACTTGTATACTCAACAGAGAGATCATGATTCCTATTGGCATTTCAGACCTTGGAGCTAGAGGCAGCTATGCAGGAAAACCCAAGGCAGGGGGCTGTGGGGGCCCAGGAACTCCAGAATTCAATGCAGCTCTTGGGCATTTTTAATAGGTGAGTTTCCCAAATACCATTTTGAAATATTACCTTTGAGATACCCCAGAGTAGACTCAGTCTCAGGGGAAGCTATAGATGTAAATCAGGAAGGGCAAATTTTTACCGTTTATTAAGTCATTTTCCCCAAAATTTCTACCTGGGGGTTTACACCCTGAACCTAGTGCTAGAGGACACAGTGAAAACCAGTGACAAACGGCTTTGGTGGCTCTCCTTCAAAAATATGTCCTAATGAAATAATAAAGGATATGTGCAAAGGTTTGCAGATAAGGATGTTCATACCAGCATTATTTATAAATGGTAACATATTGCCAATTACCTAAATATTACACAATGAAAGACTGGAGTTACATATTATGTTTTCTTTATTTTTGCTTACATGTCTTTTCTATTTTTTCACAAAATTATATTTCTTGTTTAATTAATATATATATTTTTTAAATAAGGTGATATGAAAATCAAGTTAAATAAATAAAAGAATACAGGAAAACAATTACAAAGAGGTATTTCATAATCTTTGAAGTAGAGTCTCAGTATGGGACTACATGGCACTGGGTGGAACTGGGCTTACAGTTTGCAGTAACTTTTCTTTAGAAACGGAAGATAATGGAATGACAAGAGATGAAGCAGCTGGTTCCTGCAGAGGCTCTTGTTCGACAGAAAATAGTAACAGGAGATTTGTCCTTGGATCTAGTGATAGGTTACCTTTTACTAAGTCTCACTAGGTGTCGGGCCATATGCCAAACACAATTGTTACACGTTGTCACTTAAATTGGGCAAAGATAAGATGCAGGCATGTTTGTGATCAATACCTCCGTCTCCCTGAAACCCTATCCTTCCTAACTACATTATTCCCCTCCCCTTCTCCATCCTCCACCTCCTACCCCATGCCCTACTCTGAAACCTCCAGATTTGGCTGGGCGTGGTGGCTCAACGCCTGTAATCCCAGGACTTTGGGAGGCCGAGGCGGATGGATCACCTGAGGTTAGGAGTTTGAGATCAGCCTGGCCAACATGGTGAAACCCTGTCTCTACTAAAAATACAAAAATTAGCCATGTGTGGTAGCAGGCGCCTATAATTCCAGCTACTTGGGAGGCTGAGGCAGGAGAATAGCTTGAATCCAGGAGGCGGAGGTTGCAGTGAGCCAAGATGGCGCCTTTGCACTCCAGCCTGGGGGACAAGAGAGAGACTTCGTCTCAAAAAAAAAAAAAAACCTCCAGACTGGATATTCAGTGCCACTGTTCTGCCCTTTCTTTCCCTGAAATCACAGCTTCATCTCTACTAGTCTAAAGCATCTGCTGGTCTAGACCTTGTCCCCTGACTCACACTTATTTATGCACAACAAAATCATTCATTCATTCTTCCATTTGACATGGAGTTAAGACTCAAACCCAGGCAGGCCAGCTCCAGCATCATGGTCTTCATCTTTCTGCTCTGCTAGCTTTGGTACACACCCAAGCTTTGATTTACACAAATCAAACATGGGTTCAAATCCCTGTGCTGCCAATTTCTAGCTGGATGGGACTTTTAGGGAGTCACTTAGCTCCCTAAGCCACACTGCCCTTATTTGTAAAAATGGGTTTACTGATGGTAACTATTTCATAGAGTTAATATGAGGGCTAAATTAAATAAGACAGGGCAGCAAAAGCTCTTGCACAGAGGCTAACAGATAGACATATTTAATATATAGAAGTTAACTATAAGCAAACTGCAATGTTGGCCATGAAATCAGGTTTCTGAGAAAAAAAATTACGTTAATTGCAATATTTGGAAAGAGTTTGAAAACAACTCACATAAATGTTAAGTATGTAAATACAGAGTCTCTATTGAGGTCAATTTTTTCCAAATCTTCCCCAATTATCATTTTATAAGGGACCAATTGAGGGCCTTCTGTTCCAGGAAGTAAGCATCTCCTCTGGTAAATTTTTCTCTGACCTGCTTTACTCTCTGAGGTATAATCTGGTCTCCTTGATTCCTCCCAATAAGATTTAACATGGGAGATTATGTTATCATATCACATTCAATACTTTGGCACAGTATTTGAAAAAAAAAATAAAAGGATCCTCCAAGATCATCCCATCTGTTGCTTCTCAGTCTTTAATGTGCATATAAATCACCTGGGATTCTTGCTCAGATGCAGCTTCTGATTCAGCAGATATGAGTTTTAGCCTGAGATGCTGCATTTCTAAGAAGGTCCCACATGATGTGATACCGCTGGTCTAAGGACCACACTTCGAGTAGCACAGCACTAGAGCCCTAGTTGTCAAATGTCCCTATACATTCGAATCATGCAGACGTTTATAAAATACTGATGTCGGATTCTCACTCTCTCACCCTTAAGATTCTGATTTCACTCATGTAGAGGCCAGCATGAGAAACGGCAGTTTTTGTTGTTTGTAGCTGCACGTAGGCTTTCAGGTAAGAGGGCAGCACATTTTTTATTGGAGTATTCACAGATCATAAGTGCACAGCATGATCCTCCAAAACAAGAAAATAGACGTCAGCATGGAAATAACGTCCAGATTGCTTTCTGCCAGGTGAAATCTCCACCCCACAACTGCCACTTATTGGTTACTGGGTACTAACTATTAATACTTTGCTAGAAGATACGTATATTTCACTTGGCTCTACTGCAGCCCTCTGGGGTGGATATCATTAGACTCATTTCATATGTGACACTCAAAATGTTAAGCAATTGCCCAAGTGAACACAAGTGAGAGTCAAAGCTGGGATTCAAAACCAAGTCTTTCTGATGGCAAAGTTTGGTGAAGTTTTTTTTTTTTTTTTTTTTTTTGAGATGGACTCTCACTCTGTCGCCCAGGCTGAAGTGCAGTGCAGTGGCACGATCTCGGCTCACTGCAAGCTCCACCTCCCAGGTTAATGCCATTCTTCTGCCTCAGCCTCCCGAGTAGCTGGAACTACAGGCACCTGCCCCCACGCCTGGCTAATTTTTTTGTATTTTTAGTAGAGATGGGGTTGCACCGTGTTAGCCAGGGTGGTCTCGATCTCCTGACCTCGTGATCCACTCGCCTCAGCTTCCCAAAGTGCTGAGGTATATGTACAAGATGTGCAGCTTTGTTACATAGGTAAACGTGTGCCTGGTGATTTGCTGTACCTATCAACACATCACCTAGGTATTAAGCCCAGCATGCATTAGCTATTTTTCCTGATGCTCTCCCTCCTCCATCCCACTCTCCAACAAGCCTCAGTGTGTGTTATTTCCCTCCCTGTGTACATGTGTTCTCATTGTTCGTCTCCCACTTATAAGTGAGAACATGCAGTGTTTGGTTATCTGTTCCTGTGTTAGTTTGCTGAGGATAATGGCTTCCAGCTCCTTCCATGTCCCTGCAAAGGACATGATCTTATTCCTTTTTATGGCTGCATAGTATTCCATGGTATATATTTCACTCGTTGCCCAGGCTGTAGTGCAATGGCATGATCTCAGCTCACCTCAACCTCTGTCTCCCGGGTTTAAGCAATTCTCCTGCCTCAGCCTCCCAAGTAGCTGCGATTACAGGCATGTGCCACCGCACCCAGTTAATTTTGTATTTTCAGTAGAGACAGGTTTTCTCTATGTTGGTCAGGCTGGTCTCGAACTGCCGACCTCAGGTGATCCCCAGCCTCAGCCTCCCAAAGTGCTGGGATTACAGGTGTAAGCCACCATGCCTGGCTGTACCACATTTTCTTTATCCAGTCTCTTATTAATAGACATTTGGGTTGATTCCATCTCTTTGCTATTGTGAATAGTGCCACAATGAACATATGTGTGTGTGTGTCTTTGTAATAGAATGATTTATATTCCTTTGGGTATATACCCAGTAATGGGGTTGCTGGGTCAAATGGTATTTCTGGTTCTGGATTTCTGAGGAATAGTCACACTGTCTTCCACAATGGTGGAAGTAATTTACATTCCCACCAACAACGTAAAAGCATTCCTATTTCCCAATAACCTCTCCAGCAACTATCATTTCTTGACTTCTTAATAATCGCCATTCTGACTGACATGAGATGGTATTTCATTATGGTTTTGATTTGCACTTTTCTAATGACCAGTGAGGTTGAGCTGTTTTTCGAGTTTTTTGGCCACATGAATGTCTTCTTTTGAGAAGTGTTTGTTCATGTCCTGTGCCCATTGATTAGCAATTTTATTGAACTACAGTTGGCAAATCGATTGTACATATTTAAAGGGTATTATTTTATGAGTTTTGAAATATGTATATACCTAGGAAATCATAATTACGATCAACAGAATGACTATATCCATCTCTTCTAAAAGTTTTCTCATGGTCTTTGCCCTCCCTCCCTCCCTGTCTTCACCCCATCCCCAGGCAACCACTAATCTTTCCGTCATGATACCTTAGTTTACATTTCCCAGACATTTATGTAAATGGAATCACACACTATGTACATATTTTGGCTTATTTTACTCAGCACATTGATTTTGAGATTTATTCGTGCTCTTGGATTTATCAATGGTTTATTCTTTTTCATTGCTGAGTAATCATCCATTGTATGGATATACCACAATTGGTTTATCCGTTCACTGTTCATGGACACTCAGATTGTTTGCAGTTTTGGACTATTAGAAATAAAACTGCTGTGAGCATTCATGTAATATCTCTATGTTAATGTACACTTTCATTTCTTTTGGGTAAACACCTAGGAGTGGAATGACTGACAATTATATATTTAACTTTTCAAGAAATGGCTAGTCTGTTTTCCAAAATGGCTGTACAATTTTCCATGCCCACCAGCAGCTTTAGGGAATTCCAGTTGCTCCACAGCCTTGCCAACATTTGGTAGGACCCAGGTCTTTTAATTTTAGCAATTCTAATAGATATGTTGTGATATCTCATTGTGGCTTTAATTTGCATTTCCCCATTAAATAAATAATGATGTTGAGCATTTTTTATGTGCTTATTTCAAGTGTAAGCTTTTACACTCAACATCACTGTTTCTCAAACACATACAGTATGATTCTTCTTAAATGAAAAAATAAAACAATATCAATCCCCAAAGTTCCTTTACTTTTATAATGATATTTAGTTTTATTATAATATGAACAAAATACATAGCAACATAAAACCAGGCGTTTTTATTTATAAATTATACTTTTATTTATATGACTATAAAAAATTAAAACTTGAATCCAAACAAAACTAAAAATTCCCACTACTAGAAGTAATAGTATGAAAGATGATGATTTTGCTGACCCTAAATCACCACTCATAAATTTACATGAGTTGCTTATACAGTACCCCACAATAGTATATAGCCTTCCCTTGGCAGGAATTCATCATTTATGTGTAAGATCTGCCTCGTTTTAGCCTGTGATAATTAAAGTGGCCTTTCTTGTCTTGGCTCCAACACTTTTGTAAACACCAGTGCAAATGTAGGCACTGGCATTGCATGGCAGTATTTGGTTATAAGGAGAACCAGATGATCCAAAACAGGCTTATACTGTTTTTGTTAGATTTTCATCAAAATGAAAAATACAGTATTGAAATACCCTCATAACAAACAAGTCACCCTCCAAAGACAGGGCTGCATTTCCAAACTTTAGCAAATCCCCTAGTTAGAAAAGCTTCACTCTATGATTCGACCTGTGCTGTCTTCACTTGACCACACACTTTCTCTGTCCCCTGCATCCGATACTCTTTGCTCTATTCCACAGCTCATTCCACAGTGCTAATGACTCTTCCAACAGTTTATATCTCATTATATCACTTGATCACCCCCACCAAAGAAATCCTGCAGGGAAAGTAGAGCATCACCCTAAAGTGCAGATGTGGAAACTGATGCTGATGACTCTAAGTGGGCCCTCCCATATTCACATAACAGAGCCTGGTGGATTCAAGACTCAGGTTAGATCTTCCAAGTTACATCTTTTTTCCTACATCACATGACTTCCTGGCATTATTACTAAGAATACATATTCTGGAGAACATACAAACCTGGGGCTTTTTAAAATAGCTCTCCTTATGATCAAACAACCAAATGTTTTCCACCCATTTTATTTCCACTAATACAAAACAGACCCAGCATCCTTTTGCCCATAATTCATGTCTATTTTTCTTTGATTGTCTCTTTGTCCTCTCCAATAGGAAACACAAAGCTTTGGGCACATAAATGGGTATGACACAATCTAGCTGCCACCCACCACGTGGCTACTGTCCATCATGTGAAAACAAGGACCCCCTACCTCCCTCACTCCCACAGACGAGCCCCTGGTGTTCTTACAATCACACCGACTTTCAATAGCCTCAGCATATTCACAGCTCTCATTAAGGTTGCTGTATTTCTTTTCCAGGTGGAAGTTTTCAAACAAAGCTCTAAAAACAATTACAAAAAGCCACAACATCTGTCATCCATTGAGCCTTCATGCCAGGCCTTGTGCTGAGGGACCGCACGCATCACATCTCCATGCCATACCCCTATGAGGCAGATACTATATTACTCCCACTTAGGAGATATGGAGATGAGTTCAGAGAGTATAACTTGCCCAATGTCACACAGCTAATAACCAGTGGAGTCAGGATTCAAACCCTTGTCTTTTAGGGGCCAGTAATGTATGTGTTTAATCATTGTGCCAGCATTACCTCTGAGAAGTCATCTCTAATTTCCCCAGCGATAGGAAATAACTCTTTCCTCTAAAAATGTGTAGCCTTTCAACTATACCCGTCTTCCCCTTCTTGGCACTTCTGATTTAGCATTATCTTTATTTGTGAGATCTATTTGCTCCTAAATGGCAATATTTCTGCCCAACACTCCTTGGGAGTCTCACACAGAACTTAGCACGCTGCCTTACCTATAATAAGATTTTAGTACATGTCTATTATTTTTGCTTGTTTGTCTTGGCTGGCAAAATGGATGAGTAGGTAGAGGGCCTTGCTGTTTTCATCTGCCAAGCATCCTCATTTCTTATTTCTCCACCACCATTACCACCTACTCCAAGAGTGGTTGAGCATGGAGTCCACTCCCCTCCCTGATCACCTGGGCAAAATTTTTTCCTGATTTCCCTGCAACAGCAATTGATCCACAAGGGGTAGATGGTTCAAGCAGATGCCTTCTCTGTAGTCATAAATGGATACAGGTAGAGAGAAGCACCTCTTATTGCTGAGATGACTTAACTGGGACGATGTGACTCTGGAATGGTCAGAGTTCTTTCCTTTCATCTCAAGGAGAGATATTCTGCATATCCTGCATGTAGCATGAGGGAAATATAATTTGAACACATAAACTCAGCTCCTCAACACAAAACCTACCAGTTAAGTAAGCCACGTTTGTCTTTTAGTCACTTGGGCATTGATGACTTCCAACTTCAAGCTGCCTGACAAACACCAGAAAGCAAAGGCCTAGATAAGGATAATGTTCTTATTATAAATCATCACTCTCTGTATTATTGTAAAACTGACAATGGCACATTAAGAAGACAGGTATGATATATGAGCATCATTCACTCTGTCATCATTCACAGACCAAATGCCATTTAACACACCTAAGATGTCATGGCACTCAACGTGGGTCCTCTCCACTGGTCTTTTACTGACACTCCTTATTTTCAAAAAAAAAAAAAAAAAAGGAAATTATTTTCTTACCTAAAAGAAAAGTCTAAAGATGATTTCAGGGGAGACGCAAACAATGCCATCAAACACCCAAGTCCTGCCTGTCTCTACAATCTGACTCCTCCAGTGCTGCCTGTCCCATAGTGGACCCTTGACAGCTCTGAGCTCTTTGTTCATGGATGTAAAATGGCTGCAGCAGTTTGAGCATCACTTCCTTGTACTGCACCATCCAGAGAAGGAAGTGAAGTCTTCTCTGGTAGTTCCTGCAAAAGAGCTTGCCAGAATTGAGGCCGTCAGTCCACAGGCACATGATGAAGAATGGGTAATCCATTTCCCTCAAAGCAAAATTCATGTATTTTAATGTGAAGAGGAAGCAGAAGACACACACATATATACACACACACAGAGAGAGAGAGAGAGAGAGCAAGATAGAGAGGAGCATAAATATGGCAAAAATTAACAACTGTTGAGTCTAAACATAAATGGCATATGGATATTCCATGTATTCATTTTCAATGAATGTTCAGTGTCTGTAACTTTTGTGTTACTGGGAAAAGTGTCACAGAGGTCATGAGCACGATTCGTTAAAATTTTCAGCTCTCTGCCACCAAAAGACATGGTGAGTTTATACTTCCCAGCTTCTTTAAATTTAGATGTAGACAAGCGACTTGCTTTGGCCTATGAGATATGAACTAGTATCATTTCTAGAAGAAGCTTTGTAGGCCGATTTGTGATTCTCTATGTTCCCACCCTCTGTTGCAGAGATCAAGGAAGCATATATCAAGATGAAATCTCCCTCAGCCTCAGTCTCTGAGAGACCGCATGAGAACAGCCCTCAGACAAACCCCTATGGTCATGCATCTAAGCAAGAAATAAGTCCTTCTTGTTATGCACCACCAAGATTTGGGGGTTGTTGGTTACAGCGGCAAAACCTAAATTATCCTAACTGATACAGGATAGATACTGTGCAGAAAAAACAATACTCCATCCTCTAAATAATTGGAAGCTTTAACCATGAAGTTTTAACTCCTAGACTCTTAGCTCAAATAGGAGCCTTCAAGCACATACTCAGAGCAGGCTAAAATATTGATTTTCTTCTTGTTGTTGTTTCAAAGTTGCAATTAAATTGTAGCCCAATACCAAACACCACGTGATCCCTCTTTTAAGATAACTATGTTGTTAAATAATACTAGGAAAATGATTCCAATTGCTGTTTCCTTCTTTCCTAACTGCCGAAAATACATTCTAGAGTGGTGTCAGAGCAGTGACAAAAACATTTGCAAAACTCTACAACCTGTCCTCTTAGCCCCATTGCTGTCAGTGAGCAGGGAAGAGCAGTGGGCACGTTGTAAAGTAAACCACTGTCCATTAAATCTGTGAAACTGTGAGACAAAGAAAAAGGGAAATATACCCGGTCCTTAGGAAGTTTCTAAGGAAGAATTACAATAGGCTAGTGGGATTGGAGTGAACTCATCAGCAGTACCAACCAGAGAAGTAAATGCCTTCTCTTAACTACTTAGACAGCATCTTTAATAACCACTCGAAACTCTTTGCACAAGTCCACAGGCATTATCCACTGTGGCAAGAGGCCCTTGATAGGCCAGTATTGGATTTCTTAAAAGTAGCACAAGTGATCTCTCCAAAGAGAAATCATTAAAAAGTGGAGAAGTCACTTGGAGTCCAAACTCAATCTGGAAAAAAAAGATTCTCTGAGAGCAGAGGAAGACTAGGCAGATGACTTGGTGGATAGGTCTGCATTTTTTGGAAGGAAAAGCTCATAAAATTTTTCGCAGTGATGGTCCCATGTTAGCTGCAGCATGTGAGTGGCTCTCATCTACTTTGGGCCTCATTGTCTCTGTTACCTCTCAGAAGTTCCTTCTGTAGCTCTGTCTGAAACAGTCAGCATTGATCTAAATTAACTTAGCAGAGGTAGAATCTAAGGCAAGCTGCCCCAAATCTGTAAGCCTCAGTTTCCCCATCTCTAAAACAGGAATAAGACTGTTGTGATATTAAATAAAATAAAAAGGTAAAGTGCTTAGCAAGGTCTGGCACATAGCAAGAGCTCAATAAATATTTAGTTGTTATCATTATAAATTGTATGTCTTGGTTGGAAAAGTCCTGTGGGTCTCTATGTGAGTTGGCTGGCCTTTTCCTTTCTAACTCTTCAAGGGCTCCAGTCATTATTTTCTTCCTTCTTTAAGTCAAGGAAATTAAACTGTGTGCCAGTTACTGTCCTCCTGGCTGGTGACGATGATGAATGAGACAGAGTTCTTGTCCTCCATAGCCAACACACACGATGTGATGTGATCAGTGCAAAAAAGAAAAAGAAAGAAAGAAAAAAAACAAACCCATGGGCCACAGAGGAGGGACACTGGAGTGGGTTTGGATTCAGGTAGTCTTACCCTGAATGGGTGATATTTAAAAGGCCTCCTTTTCCTAGGCCTAGCTCTTTCCCGAAGAGGATCTGCAAATCCCACTCCACAGGTGTCAGGAAACAAAAGCACAACTCCCTACCCAGATTTAAGAGCTATGAAAACTGGAGTGAAGAAAATATCACCAGGAGGAGAAGAAACTCTTATGTTTTAAGGCATTGGGACTGGGGGATCGAGATAGGGATGTGTCCATGGATTTTTTTCCTTGGATATGGGAGATATTCATACCAAAAGCCCTAAGGATAGGGCTTCTATCCCAACAGACACTTCCCATTGCACACTTGTGCACTTATCAGTCTCCCAGCATTTCAAATCTGAATTTATCGCTTCAGTAAAACCTGCACATTATATTAGCATGGCTATACATCCTGATTGGGCTAGGATAGTCCTGGTTTATACCTGTTGTCCTAGTGTAATTATTACTAGTGTTACTTTTCACTTTCAAAGTTGTCCCAGCTTGAATGATAAATTATACCTATAGAATCAACCTAATCTTAGTAAATCTCCTTAAATTTGTTTTACAGCTTATGAGTGTTTGGATGCTGAAATTCTTTTTTTTTTTTTTTTTTGAGACGGAGTCTCTCTGTCACCCAGGCTGGAGTGCAGTGGCGTGATCTCTGCTTACCGCAAGCTCTGTCTCCTGGGTTCACAAAAATACTTTAAAATATAAGAGAAGGTAAACTCATTTTCAACATCATCTGTATTATAGATTGACAGTCACAGTAATAATAAAATTGCTTACCATTTATTAAAAAGAAAGTATATCCTAGTCATTCTGACAGGTGCTTTCCTCATTTTATCTCATGTGTAAATATTATAGCTTCATTTGGGGTTATTTTCCACAAATGTGGAAATGAAGCACAAAGAAGTGACTTGTGGAATCTTCAGGGAGCAGATGGGATACTGTGGAGGAAAGATAAGGCATCCAGAAGGAAATGAGGAAGACAGCAGAAGAGGCAGGGCGAGAGAGCCAAAGCAAAGACAAGGAAGTTTGCTTGGTTCAAGGCCAATCATATTCCTTGGCTAGCACCTTGCAGACATGGGAACACCAATGCTTCCTGGCTTCGGAGCTTGAATGAAACCTTCAGCTGCCCAGAAGCTTAAGTGAAGCCCTGGAACCCTCTGACCCTAAAATACTGATAGCAAACAGTTTCATCTCAACCATTCATCCCTTCCCTTCTCCATGGCCCTGTACCAGCTCTCTAGAGCCCTCTACAGCAATATCAAATTATCAAGAAAAGCAAGACTTCCGAAATCCAAGGGTCATGAGAAATGTATTCTAGAGGTCATGGCCTGCAAAATCCCTGATATGGCTCAGTTGCAGAGGGCTAATCTCCTATCTCTTCTCAGATCTCTGTCCACTTGCCAAGGTCACAAAGCATGGTCAACAGATCTGAGCCCTGGCTCTTGGGTTCTGATCTCTCCTTGTGCAGTATTCACGTTCTCACTGCCACTAGCACAGAAGTTGCATTTCCAACACTATGATTAATTGAATCCCTCCAGGTTTCCACAACTAATCACATCTTCATAAAGTTTAATTTAACATAATTTAATGTAACACTGCCCTCTTGTGCCTCACCACACAAGGGGCCTTTGTGTGGAAAAATTTATTTTCAATTAAAAATAAAACATATCATTTCAGCACCCTATGGAACACTATGCTGGAGAAGTGGGTGTCCTTCTTGTTTTTCTCCCTTCATGGTTTACCCAAGCCTTTTGTTACATTGATTTCCATCATTGCTGGACAAGGAAACCAATGCTAAGGACAGACTTCAACATAAATCCACATGTGATTATTTTAAAGTAGCATATGGACGGAAACAGCAAACAATGAATCCAGGCTGCCCGGGAATGAGGAGTGCAGGAGAAACTGAGTAAAAAATCAGGAAATGAAAATAAAGTTATTAAATAGACTTGCCACAGCTGGCTTAGGGATTGCAATAGACTTGGTTAATGGGAAAAATAATCATAGAGAGCCCTTTAATTGCTTTTCTGCTGAGTTCCTTTCCACATCTCCATGTTTGCAGAGATTAATTAGGAGTTCTAATCACAACCTAAAACTAAACTCAGACAGATCAGAGAATTCTTTTTTTAAATGGGGGCATGCTCTGGAGACTTCTGAGCAGTGTGTCTCATAAAATTGACAGTCAGTGATTCTGGTTTGCAAAAAAGGAAAGTATTTGTAAGGAATAAGTAATTTCAGGGCATAACCCAACATCAAATAATGCACAAATTGCCACTTTTTGAGCCTTATTCCTAGCTCAAAAATTGGGTCTTAGTATTTTTCTCTTGATTAGCCACTCCTCAGCACTCTGGGCAAGAAATGACGGGTAGGAAAATGATTCTGAAAATGCTGAACGTTCTATAAATCACTGAGGCAGAAAAAATGCAGCCGAGCTGACCTCCAAGATAAGGAGATAAAGACAGGAATTGCATAAGCCATGCCTCTGGAGGTGTGCTGCTCGCTCTTGCAGGAGAGCAGAGCTTCTGACCACTGTTTCATTTCCATTCGGTTTTCTTTATCTAGCCTCCATCCCCATGATTATCTTTGAAAATGTATGCTTTGGTCAGTGATGGATGTCTGAAGATTATGTACTTAGAAAAAAGGGGCCCATGAGTTTTTTTCCCCCTCCCTTTTAGGTCATACTTTGCTTTATGATCAGTTCTTTTTACTATGTCCAGAACTTTCAGCTTTGCCTAAGGCTCTGAAAATTTTCAATGTCTTGAACTACCAGAAAGCCTCTTTGGATAAAAATGGTAGTACTTATCTGGAAGGGAGCCACTAAAAAAATGTTTTTTGTTTTTTGTTTTTTTGGTTTTTTTTTTGACTGGCTTGTATTTACTAATCCTTCAGTAATGAACATAAAATGTTTATGCAATAAGAAAAACAAACATGTTTTTAAAACTTTTTTTGAACTTTCCATTTTTCAGACTTTTTATGGATTTGGATACTTGCAACTTTTTAAGAACTTTGTACCAAATTTTGGATATTAAAATCATACCTTTCCCTTTATCATATATTATAGACATTTTTCTTTTGCAGCAGTAGCTATCACTACTAGATGTAGGGTGATAATCATATTCACCCAATAAATCATTACCTATTATGTATATAGCACTGAGGTAGTCAGTGTACGTGTATTGGGAATAGGAGAAATGACAGAGACTAATGAGATTCAGAGTTTTAAATCCAGAAAAGCAGAAGAGTCATATCCACTGATAACTGCATCACCAAGTAGAAAAGCAACAGTACCATCAGAGAGGTGGAGATCAGTGGATCTAAGCCTTCAGCATGCATCAGAATCATTTTGAGAGTTTTTAAAAATATATATGCAGATGCCTCTGTCCCTCCCCTGGAAATCCTGATTCCATATGTCTGGGGCAAGGCTCTGAATATTTGTTTTTAAAGTATCTTCAGGTAATTCTGATGTGTGGCCATGTTTGAGAATGATTGGTATAGCTAGACAGATATGGAGATTGAGAAAAACATGAAGTTATTTGCTCTAGGAAAGAATGAGAGGCTGGCTTCATTGAAAAGATGACATTTTAATATGTATATATGCTGGTAGAACATATATGTGATATTATCCATGTACCCAGGCCCAGATAAGCAAATTACTAGTTATCCTTTGAGAACTAAATAGACAGAGTAATCATTCAGTGAAAGACATTAGAAATACTTAAAGACAATTATCAAACTCAGATATGCAAGGAAGCACTTGATATTCCGTCCACCAAGGGTAAACCACTGCTTGATGGAAAACAGAAAGGACTTAAAACTGTTGGAAGTTTGGAATTAGTACAGCTCTGCAGTTTAGAATTATAAAATGGTAAAATGAAAAAGTAGATCCTGTTGTTAACAGAAATGTTGCATTCAGCCTTTCAGCTGAGAAAAGGGGGCAGATGGATGATGTGACCGTGACAGCAGGACTGACATGTGCATTGTCCTCTATGACTATCCCAAAGTGAGTAAGGGAGCTCTGATTGCTTCTCTGCGCTTCTGCATTGCTGAGAGGGTGAGAAAATACAGGAGAAGGCAGCCCAGACTCTGCCATCAAAGACAACTGTGTTTACATCACTACAATTTTTTAACCCTTCTTGAAATTCGCAAAAGCATCAAGGTGAACCTTCTCAATGTTGGAAGATGAATCTAGTTCCTAATCTCAGATGAGCAAGAAATGTTTTTTTTTTTATTTGAATCAAATTGTCTGATTCCCAGGGCCCATCTGACCATGGGCTCAAAGACCTCTCAGCACTTATTGCTGTTGCTGCCCTCCCAGGGATGCACCAACATCCCAGGGTCTTACCCTACCCCAAGCAAGAGAGTGGGAGGTGACACTTCCTCTATCCAGTAGGGCATCTGTGGCAAACTGTTTCCAAGGAGAGGTTCCGTGGCGGCTGTGCCATGCTGGCGACTTGAGAATCTTGGGCTAGTCCTGAGTCCTGAGTTTATGATCCCATCTCTGGGTGCCTTGGGTAGGCATCACTCCTCCCCAGTCTAGGGAAAAAACCTTAGCTGGATTTGCTAACCTCAGTTCCGGCAGAGCTTCACCATCTTTAGGCACTTCCATTTCCTAGAAACACATCCTTACTTTCAATCCTTGACCCTGAACACCCTCCCTCTGCTCTACATGCTTAGACCCTCTGTCTCATCTCCTCTACAAACTTAGGCTTTTTGGAGAGGCAGAAACAGTATTTTGTTTAGGCAAATTTGGCTCTCAATCTAGGAAAACAAAAATGAAAATTAAAAAAGCTTAGTTAAGGAAATATCAAGGGCATGACTCCTTCTTGGAATAGAGAAAAGAGAAAAGGCAGGGAGAATACAGACTCCTCAAAAAAATTTTTTTAAATAATATATTTAATTTAAACAGCAAACTGAACCACACCACTCCCTCAACTACACCTTTTCACTGACTTGCCATCACCTATTATATCTCGCTATTATTGTATCTCACTATTCTTGATAAAACCATTTAAGGTGCTATCCCTGCCTGATAAAGTGCTTCACAAACTTTAATGTGCATCAAATCACCTGGGAGTCTTCTCAAAATGCAGATTCTGATTCAGAAGTTCTGGAGTGGGGCCTGGGATTCTACCTTTCTAATAAGCTCCCAGGGGATGTGAAGTCTACTCCTTCAAGGACCACACTTTCCTTCAAGGGACCACAGCTTTCGCTTCATATATACCACATATAAAACTCTCTCTGCAACATCACACAGTTGTTTCTTAGTGGACTGTAGGATAACCGCTAGGCCTTTTGTGTCAAATGCTCGTTTTCTGGACCTCATCCCAGATCCACTGGTTCAGAATCTCTGTGGTGGGTCATGGTGTCTGTATTTTTTAAGTATATTTTGTGCGTGTATCTGCATTTTAACAAGCTCTCTTGGTGACTTCTATGCTCAGTAGCATTTAAGATGCATTGCCCTTGCTTTATCCATGATTAACTACTCAATGTGTTCCTAAGGTGTCTTTCACCTGCCTGCCCCCAGGCCTTTGCATTGACTGGGGATTCTACTGCCAATGTCCTTACTAGCATCCTTCTCCGCCTCTTGTCTATACATTTTACCTGGATTCTTCCTGCTAACCCTTCAGAGGCCTTCTTGGGCTACTGCCAATTTGCAGTGGATATCCCCTGTGCTGCATTAAAGCATCCCATGAATACTTTGGTCCTCTTGTTTTGTCTATTGGAATGTCTCCCTCCAAACTTAGGAGCAACTTGAGGGCAGAAAGTCCTTTATCATTTATACCCTATGGACATAACCAGATAGATGGATGATGTATGAAATAGATAGATAGAAAAGACAAGACAAGACAGATGATAAGATAAGATAAGATAAGATAAGATAAGATAAGATAAGATAAGATAAGATATTGTGAGGTGGTATGAGATAAGATAGGTGATGGATAAAATGAATCAAGGGCAGATCAGTATTTCCATCCACATACATACAGAAGTTTTACGTTGAATAAAATTCTTAGGAGTTTTTTAAAATAAGTTTTGCTAAATGTACCAACAGATGTCAAGCTCAAAGCAGGGCTCTTCCTCCCAAGAAGAGTGCTGTACCCTCTGTTTTATCTTCAACCCTGCCACAGAGGTGACAATATAATCTCTCTTAAAAAGGCATTTGAGACTACCTTCTTCCAAAGCCCCATGCATGCACTTTTATTCACCTTTATGTCATCCACAAAGTGCATCTCAGTTTCTGCCACTATAGCTGCAGTGTTACAGACTAAAATTTCAGGAGAAAGAACAGCTAGAATTTATTAGGCATTTTCTGCCATCTAGGGACTCTACCAATCACTTTTACATTAAATATCTCTTACAAGCTGCACAACGACCCTAACGTATATTGCCAATGGGAAACTGAGTCTAAAGAGGTTAAGTAGGCTACTCCAGATAAAGGAGCTAGGAAAGAGGATGAAACTTGAGACCCAGGACTGTCTCACCCCAGAGGCAATGCTCTGAACCTCTGTGTCACTTCCGAGGGAATATGCTCTGGTCACCCATGGGCACAGCATTCAAAGCCTTTGGGACATTCATTGGGTAGACCTTCAGATTGTCACCTTTTCACTGGATGACTATGGGTAATTTTCATCATGGAAAACTTTGTGACTGAGAAATCTTTGCATCACTTCCTCGGAAATAAATCATGCTCCACCTAGCCCAGCTCCCATCCATACTTATAGTATCTCACTCTCTCAGACCGTCTTCTATTTCTTGACTTCCATGTCTTCTTTTGCCAACACAAAGGGAAGAAGTCAAAATCAGCATGTGTTTTGTGGTTAGCAAATGGTACATTAATTAAACTAACCAAAGAATTCACCCAGCCCCAAGGTTTTGTTCTCAGTGTTACTTACAATTTCTGGAAGAATGATGCCATCGGGTTAAGATCCACACAGTCTGTGGCTGCCATCTTGTTACCCAGGTGGTTGCTGAGACCCTGTCTGCAACCACCTGTGATGTCTGCAACCTGTCTGCAACGTGCAATGTAGATTAACTTGGCTAAAACCCAACTACACTGCCCTCCCAATGGCTTCTGCCACTTCCCTAGATCCCCTCTATTCCTAGCTCCTGAATTTGTTCCTTTTCCCTCCTTGTCAACCTAGATGACAAATTCAGCCACTTGCCAGTTTGTATAAAAGCAGTCTGAGAGAGAGGAAGAATGTATTGAAGGACACAGAACTGAGACAGCAGTCACCTCAGATCTCCTGCCACATCACCCATCCTTCTCCTCACAGTCCTCCTCACTCAGTGTCCAGACAAACCAACTTAGTTCCTCCTGAGTACACAGAATAATTACACCAGAACCTGCTGCATGGA
The DNA here is from genome assembly GCF_006542625.1 of Nomascus leucogenys. Classification (NCBI taxonomy): domain Eukaryota; kingdom Metazoa; phylum Chordata; class Mammalia; order Primates; family Hylobatidae; genus Nomascus; species Nomascus leucogenys. Next base: position 75,265,422 of record NC_044401.1, on the reverse strand, counting down.
TACCAGACAACATTTCCCTCTTGCATCATAACAGAACCCTGAAATTTTTTAGAGATTCACATGTACAAACAACGGTGTGCTTCAGAGGACATTGCCCCTTACCAGCCTCAGGGACAGGTTTGACTTGTCAAACAGCAATCCCATTTCCCTTTCAGGGATTGCTACAGAAAAAAAACACGTGATCCAAATCTGGCCAATGAAATATAAGGGAAGATTTGCTGGGGGCTTCTGGGAAAAGTTTCCTCATTCATGGGAGACACACAAATAAGGAATTGTTCCTTTTCTTCTCTCAGCTGTGGTAGTTGGAGAGGACACCTGGAACTGCTGCAGCCATCTTGCTACCAGAAGAGAAGGAGTGACTTTGAAAATGACAGAGCAGAAAAGGAGAAAAAGCTCAGGAGATAGAGACAATGAATCCACAAAACCCATTTTATTTTTCTCCTGAGCACAGAATAAACGACAGTTAACAGCCACCCCGCCCCCTCCCCTGAAGTCAGGCAGTACTAGAAAATTGAGTCCTGACCAATGGATTGTGTATGAAAGTAACGTTTACAGCTTCTAGGCCTGGCCTTTAAAGTGACCTGCTTCATCCTCCCCATCCTTGCTCTTTCTCCATCTGCAGGCTGAATGATGATAGGGTGATTGTGAAGCCATATTGAAGATGACAGACCTATCACATAGAAGAAGCCAAAGTTCTTGAATATAGTAGAAGCCTCTATTTCCATTAAATGATTACATGAATGAGTAGTGTCTTTTTGTGTGTTAAACCACTGGGATCTCAGGACTAATTTGTTGTTATAGCACATATCATTATTTAACCTGATTAATACAACCAAATTCCTTGACTCCTGAATCAGCAAACTCTGAATTCTTTCCACCTTTAGCCTTCCTCTTATGAGATAACACTTTACTTAATCCTTAAGATCATTTGGGGCATTGTTTTCCTTTTTTCAGCCTAAAACACCTTAACAGTATTTCACATCTCTACAGTTCTGACCTTCATACTTGTATAAACAAACCCATCAAGATGTTCATAGAACCAAGGCCAGGATCCACTCTGTTAAAGAAGATTATCAATGAATGTAAGAATTTTTTTTTAACACTCTCCAGGGGTGGTCTGGTTTTTCTTTTTCTTTTTTTTTTTTTTTTAATTATACTTAAAGTTCTGGGATACATGTGCAGGACATGCAGTTTTGTTACATAGGTGTACAAGTGCCATGGTGGTTTGCAGCACCCATCAACCCTTCACCTACATTAGGTATTTCTCTTAATGCTATCCCTCCCCTAGCCCCCCGCCCCCTGAAAGGGCCAGTGTGTGATGTTCCCCTCCCTGTGGCCATGTGTTCTCATTGTTCAATTCCCATTTATGAGTGAGAACATGTGGTGCTTGGTTTTCTGTTCTTGTGATAGTTGGCTGAGAATGATGGTTTCCAGCTTCATCCATGTCCCTACAAAGGATATGAACCCATCCTTTTTATGGCTACATAGTATTCCATGGTGTAAATGTGTCACATTTTCTTTATCCAGTCTATCATTGATGGGCATTTGGGTTGGTTCCAAGTCTTTGCTATCGTGAGTAGTGCCACAGTAAACATACATATGCCCGTGTCTTTATAATAGAATGATTTATAATCCTTTGGGTATATACCCAGTAATGGGATGGCTGGGTCAAATGGTATTTCTAGTTCTAGATCCTTGAGGAATCTCCACACTGTCTTCTACAATGGTTGAACTAATTTACACTCCCACCAACAGCGTAAAAGCATTCCTATTTCTCCACATCCTCTCCAGCATCTGTTGTTTCCTGACTTTTTAATGATCACCATTCTAACTGTCATGAGATGATATCTCATTGTGGTTTTGATTTGCATTTCTCTAATGACCAGTGATGATGAGCATTTTTTTCATATGTTTGTTGGCTGCATAAATGTCTTTTATTGAGAAGTATCTGTTCATATCCTTTGCCCACTTTTTGTTGGGGTTGTTTTTCTCTTGTAAATTTGTTTAAGTTCTTTGTAGATTCTGGATATTAGCCCTTTGTCAGATGGATAGATTGCAAAAGTTTTCTCCCATTCTGCAGGTTGCCTGTTCACTCAAGTGATAGTTTCTATTGCTGTGCAGAAGCTCTTCAGTTTAATTAGATCCCACTTGTCAATTTTGTCTTTTGTTGCCATTGCTTTTGGTGTTTTAGTCATGAAGTCTTTGCCCATGCCTATGACCTGATGGTGTTGCCCAGGTTTTCTTCTAGGATTTTTATGGTTTTAGGTCTTACATTTAAGTCTTTAATTCATCTTGAGTTGATTTTTGTATAAGGTGTAAGGAAGTAGTCCAGTTTCAGTTTTCTGTATATGGCTAGCCAGTTTTCCCAACACCATTTATTAAATAGGGAATCTTTTCCCCATTTCTTGTTTTTGTCAGGTTTGTCAAAGATCAGATGGTTGTAGCAGTGTGGTGTTATTTCTGAGGCATCTGTTCTGTTCCATTGACCTATATATCTGTTTTAGTACCAGTACCATGCTGTTTTGGTTACTGTAGCCTTGTAGTATAGTTTGAAGGCAGGTAGCATGATGCCTCCAGCATTGTTCCCTTTGCTTAGGATTGTCTTGGCTATGCAGGCTCTTTTTTGGTTCCATATGAAGTTCAAAGTAGTGTTTTTCCAATTCTGTGAAGAAAGTCAATGATAGCTTGATGGGGATAGCATTGAATCTATAAATTACCTTGGGCAGTATGGCCATTTTCATGATATTGATTATTCCTGTCCATGAGCATGGAATGTTTTTCCGTTTGTTTGTGCCCTCTCTTATTTCCTTGAGCAGTGGTTTGTAGTTCTCCTTGGAGAGGTCCTTCACATCCCTTGTAAATTGTATTCCCAGGTATTTTATTCTCTTTGTAGCAATTGTGAATGGGAGTTCACTCATGATTTGGCTCTCTGTTTGTTCTTGGTGTATAGGAATGCTTGTGATTTTTGCAGATTGAGTTTGTATCCTGAAGCTTTGCTGAAGTTGCTTATCAGCTTAAGAAGATTTTGAGCTGAGATGATAGGGTGTTCTAAATATGTAATCATGTCATCTGCAAACAGAGACAATTTGACTTCCTCTCTTACTATTTGAATACCCTTTATTTCTTTCTCTTGCCTGATTGCCCTGGCCAGAACTTCCAATATTGTGTTGAATAGCAGTGGTGAGAGAGGGCATCCTTGTCTTGTGCCGGTTTTCAAAGGGAATGCTTCCAGTTTTTGCCCATTCACTATGATATACGCTGTTTTCTAATGGGATTTTCCTTTCCTTTGGGAATATCTATTTCTGAGCTTTTTTCTGCTTGATGGGTACAGTGATTTTTCCTAAGCAACATCCTCTTCTAGCTAGCCAGGGAACCTACAGCAACATGAATTTTAGGAGTAGGCATTCTGAGATATCCCTCTGGATAAATTCACTGATGAGAGCTCGCTGAGCACTCACCTCAGATCTAGCATAAGTTAAATTTTCTCCTGAGTCTTATCTTTTCTGCACTTGGTTCAATAGCTTCCCCTTGTGAGGAGGATCTTTGAATGATGCTACCTTCCTTCCTTGGTGGTTGATATGGTTTGGCTGTGTCTCCACCCAAATCTCATCTTGAATTATGGTTCCCATAATCCCCATGTGTCATTGGAGGGACCAAGTGGAGGTAATTGAATCATCGGGGGTGGTTTTCCCTATGCTGTTCTCATGATAATGAGTGAGTCTCACGAGATGTGATGGTTTTATAAGCATCTGGCATTTACCCTGCTGGCACTCATTCTCTCTTGCCTGCCACCATGTAGGATGTGCCTTTGCTCTTTCTTCACCTTCTGCCATGATTGTGAGGCCTCCCCAGCCATGTGGAACTGTGAATCGATTAAACCTCTTTTTCTTTATAAATTATCCAGTCTCAGGTATGTCTCTATTAGCAGCATGAGAACAGACTAATACGGTGATGCACTTTTATCTGCTCCTGGATGAAGGCCACAGAGTTGGCCTTACTCCCAATGCAAGTGTTCCATCCTTGTCCTCTGTCCAGTGGCTCCATTGTCTCACTTGCAACTGATACATCTGTGGGCCCACCCACACTTGAAGGGCTAACAGACTACCTCATTGGTCCTCTTGCAGCTCCCATGGAATATTGGGACACAGTATGCAGATATAGGACAAATAGAAAATAAAATATTTCTGACAAACCAGAGTTACAGTACTGTGTGTATGTATGCCAAGCATCTACATATTCTCCCTCCTTATCAGATTTCTCTTAAAAATTAAATAATTTTTTGAGTTCCAATGTCTTGCCTGAAACTCCTCTTTTCTACTCCCTTCCCACATTAGAGCTTACCCCTTCTTCCTTTATGAATCCTGTCCTGGAACCTACTGTTCTTTGATGTGCTCTTTCATGCAGCAGAAAATAGAGATTAGGAGCTTGGAATCTGCAGCCAGACTGCCTTGTCTTGATTCCTAGTTCTACTACTTACTGGCTATGTAACCATGGGCAAAGTAAACTCTCTGTTCCTCAGTCTCCTCATTTGCATGAGGGGATAATAATAATATGACTAATTTCATTTAGGTGACGGCGAAAATTGAGGAAATTCACTGAACATGGTTTGAAGAGTGGAACAGAGTTAAATGCTCAATAAATATACATGTAGCTATTTGTATATCTGTCTGTGCTTTCCCTTAGATTATAAATTCCTTGAAGTAAAGGACAAAATCTTATCTGTCTTTGTATTCCCAGTGTTAGGCCCTAAGTAATTCTCAGTATGTGTTGAATGAATGAATGAGAAATAAGTAATGGAATAAACTTCCAGGTGTATCTATGACTAATAAGCAATTATTTGGAGACTTTCCCACTGACAACCACAGCTTTATAGCAAACAATTCCAGTCTTTTTGTCATCTGTCATAACCCAAGCTGAGCTTGTCTTAGTTTTCTCTGCATCTGTGAGATTTCTGATGCCAGTGTGGATATTTCAGTCCTTTTTTGCCCACACCCTCCCCACCTCACCCCCTTCCCCAGCCCAGGTGAAAACATTCTGCCTTTCCAACCACAAAGAAATAAGTAAGCAAATTAAATTGTACTGTGAGGCCATTAAAAAAGATGGGTTTGCTCTCTCATCCTTCTGTAGAAAGATGTTTGTAACAAAATGATAAAGATCAGGTAATGAAACTGTATTATAGAATGCCCATTTCGGTAAAAATATATATTTTATATACTAAATGTCTAGACCCGTGGTTTTTCACCTATGGCTACACATTAGACCTTAAAAAACTAGTCCTGCACACTCCAGACCATTTGAAACAGAATCTCTGGGAATGGGCAACAGACACTTATATTCCTTAAAAGCTCTCCAAGTGATTCTAAAGATACAAACAGATATCTTATCAGAGGCTGTCTCTGCCTGGTGGAATTGTTGGTGTTTTTATTTTCTTCTCTTTCATTATCTTTTTTTCTCCTCCTATAAACATGTATTGCTTTTGTGATAAGAAAAGAAAAAATCCTCACATACCATCAAAGTACAAGTGGAGACAAGGGTAGAACGGAGACAATTTTCAACATCCACTAGCCCCTTACTACAAGGGAGAGAACACTGAAACTTCCTGCTGCACTGCTCAAATTGCGATCCCACAGGGCCTCCTAGGAGGAGGTGGGACACAAACACAGCAGTGTTGTATTAGGCTGTTTTTGCATTGCTATAAAAAAGATACCTGAGACTGAGTAATTTATATAAATTTAATTAACATATAATTTATATCTTATGTAATTTATACAAACTTAATTAATATATAATTTATATGTTATATAATTTATACAAATTTAATTAACATATAACTTATATAAATTACCCAGTCTCAGGGTTTTTGTTGCTGGTGGTTTTTTGTTTGTTTATTCGTTTGTTTGTGTTTTGGAGACAGAGTCTCACTCTGTCACCCAGGCTGGAGTGTTGTGGCATGATATGGGCTCACTGCAACCTCCACCTCCTTCCTAGGTTCAAGCGATTCTTGTGCCTCAGCCTCCCGAGTAGCTAGGACCAGTCATGTACCACCACACATGGCTGATTTTTGTATTTTTTTTTAGAGATGGCATCTCCCATGTTGGCCAGTCTGGTCTTGAACCCTTGGCCTCAAGTAATACACCCATCTCGTCCTCCCAAAGTGCTGGGATTACAGGCATGAGCGACCATGCCTGGCCAGTCTCAGGTATTTTAATTGGCTCACGGTTCTGCAGGCTGTATAGGAAGCATAGCAGCATCTGTGTCTGGGGAGGCCTCAGGAAACTTACAGTCATGAAGGAGGGTGAAGAGGGAGCAGGCACATCACAGAGTGAAAGCAGGAGCAAGGGGGAGAGTGGGGGGTGGGGAGGTGTCACACAGTTTTAAATGACCAGATCTCATGTGAACTCAATCACTGTCTCAAAGATAGGACCAAGCCATGAGGGATCCGCTCCCATGACTCAAACATCTCCCCCAAGGCCCCACCTCCAGCCTCGGGGATTACAATTAAATATGAGATTTGGGCAGGGACAAACATCCAAACCATATCAACCATCCTGCAGATCAATGCCAACCAATGGAGAGGACATTAAAGGATATACTAGCCATCCCTAAAACACTGGACTCACTTTTGACGTTTATTAACCTTCTTGTTAAAGCTCAGCTTCAACTGTCAATGGCCATCAGACCTTCCCCAAAAGAAGAGGCAATGTGCACAGAAGTCCCCTAATAGACCAGAAAGCTATCTGATGATGAAGTAGATGCCAATGGCTACTCTACAGACAAAAATATCCAATCCTATCTGATGCACAGAATTTGAAAATAATATGAGTTGTCCCCAGAGTTCAGGATCATCATAAATCTAGATAGTTACATAAGTGGTGGGGTGGGTAGGGGGTCTGAGAAAGCCCACCCATAACATTTACAGAGCCTGGGGTAAGAATTCAAATGGAAGCCCATAAGCTGTATGTCTTTTTTATAAATCAGGCTTAAAAACTGTTAAATAAAATGTGTTCTGTCTCCCTGCCTTGATGACTATTTTTTCCACAAAGATGAAATGGAAAATATGTAAAACCATGGCTTTTAAGTGACCAAAAATCAATAACATATCAAAGATGACTGAATGAAAAGATTATTGTACAGCTCTGGGTATTCTGTAAATCGGCCAGCAGCATTTGAGTGAGTAATAAAATAAAGCCATACATTGTCATAAATTGTTACCTATCTATCCCATAAGCTTTACTTTTCTTGCCCTTATTTCCACAGAATCACTCTTATAATTGTTTAATATTACAATCAAGATTTTCACATAATCTATGTTCTATTAACAATAATAATTTAAAGGATTCTAGATAAAATGTAAATTATATTCACAATACACAAAATTTGAGAATATTTTTATTCAAAAGTTATATTAAAGTAAATGTAACAAGGTAAAAAGAATTATTTAAATTATTACTTAATGTTTCATCATTTTTATGTCTATTATACATTATTTAATAAACTAATATTATGTAAAGTACTGCCTTCAGGTCGGAGCCAAGATGGCCGAATAGGAACAGCTCCGGTCTACAGCTCCCAGCGTGAGCAACCAGAAGATGGGTGATTTCTGCATTTCCATCTGAGGTACTGGGTTCATCTCACTAGGGAGTGCCAGACAGCGGGCACAGGACACCAGGTGCAGCGCACCATGCACCAGCCGAAGCAGGGCGAGGCATTGCCTCACTTGGGAAGTGCAAGGGGTCAGGGAGTTCCCTTTCCTAGTCAAAGAAAGGGGTGGCAGACGGCACTTGGAAAATCAGGTCACTCCCACCCTAATACTGCGCTTTTCCGACGGGCTTAAAAAATGGCACACCAGGAGTTTATATCCTCCACCTGGCTCGGAGGGTCCTATGCCCACGGAGTCTCGCTGATTGCTAGCACAGCAGTCTGAGCTCAAACTGCAAGGCAGCAGCAAGGCTGGGGGAGGGGCGCCCACCATTTCCCAGGCTTGCTGAGGTAAACAAAGCAGCCGGGAAGCTCGAACTGGGTGGAGCCCACCACAGCTCAAAGAGGCCTGCCTGCCTCTGTAGGCTCCACCTCTGGGGGCAGGGCAGAGACAAACAAAAAGACAGCAGTAACCTCGGCACACTTAAACATCCCTGTCTGACAGCTTTGGAGAGAGTAGTGGTTCTCCCAGCACACAGCTGGAGATCTGAGAACGGGCAGTATGCCTCCTCAAGTGGGTTCCTGACCCCAGACCCCCGAGCAGCCTAACTGGGAGGCACCCCCAAGTAGGGGCAGACTGACACCTCACATGGCTGGGTACTCCTCTGAGACAAAACTTCCAGAGGAACGATCAGGCAGCAGCATTCGCAGTTCATGAAAATCCACTGTTCTGCAGCCTCCGCTGCTGAGATCCAGGCAAACAGTGTCTGGAGTGGACCTCTAGCAAACTCCAACAGACCTGCAGCTGAGGGTCCTGTCTGTTAGAAGGAAAACTAACAAACAGAAAGGACATCCACACCAAAAACCCATCTGTACATCACCATCATCAAAGACCAAAAGTAGATAAAACCACAAAGATGGGGAAAAATCAGAGCAGAAGAACTGGAAATTCCAAAAAGCAGAGCATCTCTCCTCCTCCAAAGGAACGCAGTTCCTCACCAGCAATGGAACAAAGCTGGACGGAGAATGACTTTGACGAGTTGAGAGAAGAAGGCTTCAGACAATCAAACTACTCCGAGCTACAGGAGGAAATTCAAACCAAAGGCAAATAAGTTAAAAACTTAGAAAAAAATTTAGATGAATGTATAACTAGAATAACCAATACAGAGAAGTGCTTAAAGGAACTGATGGAGCTGAAAGCCAAGGCTCGAGAACTACGTGAAGAATGCAGAAGCCTCAGGAGCCGATGCAATCAACTGGAAGAAAGGGCATCAGTGATGGAAGATGAAATGAATGAAATGCAGTGAGAAGGGAAATTTAGAGAAAGAAGAATAAAAAGAAACAACAAAGCCTCCAAGAAATATGGGACTATGTGAAAAGACCAAATCTACGTCTGATTGGTGTACCTGAAAGTGACGGGGAGAATGGAACCAAGTTGGAAAACACTCTGCAGGATATTATCCAGGAGAACTTCCCCAATCTAGCAAGGCAGGCCAATATTCAGATTCAGGAAATACAGAGAATGCCACAAAGATACTCCTCGAGAAGAGCAACTCCAAGACACATAATTGTCAGATTCACCAAAGTTGAAATGAAGGAAAAAATGTTAAGAGCAGCCAGAGAGAAAGGTTGCGTTATCCACAAAGGGAAGCCCATCAGACTAATAGCAGATCTCTCGGCAGAAACTCTACAAGCCAGAAAGAGAGTGGGGGCCGATATTCAACATTCTTAAAGAAAAGAATTTTCAACCCAGAATTTCATATCCAGTCAGACTAAGCTTCAGAAGTGAAGGAGAAATAAAACACTTTATAGAAAAGCAAATGCTGAGAGATTTTGTCACCACCAGGCCTGCCTTACAAGAGCTCCTGAAGGAAGCACTAAACATGGAAAGGAACAACTGGTACCAGCCACTGCAATAACATGCCAAATTGTAAAGATAATCGAGGCTAGGAAGAAACTGCATCAACTAACAAGCAAAATAACCAGCTAACATCATAATGACAGGATCAAATTCACACATAACAATATTAACCTTAAATGTAAATGGACTAAATGCTCTAATTAAAAGACACAGACTGGCAAATTGGATAAAGAGTCAAGATCCGTCAGTGTGCTGTATTCAGGAAACCCATCTCACGTGCAGAGACACACATAGGCTCAAAATAAAAGGATGGAGGAAGATCTACCAAGCAAATGGAAAACAAAAAAAGGCAGGGATTGCAATCCTAGTCTCTGATAAAACAGACTTTAAACCAACAAAGATCAAAAGAGACAAAGAAGGCCATTACATAATGGTAAAGGGATCAATTCAACAAGAAGAGCTAACTATCCTAAATATATATGCACCCAATACAGGAGCACCCAGATTCATAAAGCAAGTCCTGAGTGACCTACGAGGAGACTTAGACTCCCACACAATAATAATGGGAGACTTTAATACCCCACTGTCAACATTAGACAGATCAACGAGACAGAAAGTTAACAAGGATACCCAGGAATTGAACTCAGCTCTGCACCAAGCGGACCTAATAGACATCTACAGAACTCTCCACCCCAAATCAACAGAATATACATTCTTTTCAGCACCACACCACACCTATTCCAAAATTGACCATATAGTTGGAAGTAAAGCTCTCCTCAGCAAATGTAAAAGAACGGAAATTATAACAAACTGTCTCTCAGACCACAGTGCAATCAAACTAGAACTCAGGATTAAGAAACTCACCCAAAACTGCTCAACTACATGGAAACTGAATAACCTGCTCCTGAATGAATACTGGGTACATAACAAAATGAAGGCAGGAATAAAGATGTTCTTTGAAATCAACGAGAACAAGGACACAACATACCAGAATCTCTGGGACACGTTCAAAGCAGTGTGTAGAGGGAAATTTCTAGCACTAAATGCCCACAAAAGGAAGCAGGAAAGATCCAAAGTTGACACCCTAACATCACAATTAAAAGAACTAGAAAAGCAAGAGCAAACAAATACAAAAGCTAGCAGAAGGCAAGAAATAACTAAGATCAGAGCAGAATTGAAGGAGATAGAGACCCAAAAAACCCTTCAAAAAATTAATGAATCCAGGAGCTGGTTTTTTGAAAAGATCAGCAAAATTGATAGACCGCTAGCAAGACTAATAAAGAAGAAAACAGAGAAGATAAAATAGACGCAATAAAAAATGATAAAGGGGATATCACCACCAATCCCACAGAAATACAAACCACCATCAGAGAATACTACAAACACCTCTATGCAAATAAACTAGAAAATCTAGAAGAAATGGATAAATTCCTCGACACATACACCCTCCCAACACTAAACCAGGAAGAGTTGAATCTCTGAATAGACTAATAACAGGCTCTGAAATTGTGGCAATAATCAATAGCTTACCAACCAAACAGAGTCCAGGACCAGATGGATTCACAGCCGAATTCTACCAGAGGTACAAGGAGGAACTGCTACCATTCCTTCTGAAACTATTCCAATCAATAGAAGAAGAGGGAATCCTCCCTAACTCATTTTATGAGGCCATCATAATCCTGATACCAAAGCCGGGCAGAGACACAACCAAAAAAGAGAATTTTAGACCAATATCCTTGATGAACATTGATGCAAAAATCCTCAGTAAAATACTGGCAAACCGAATCCAGCAGCACATCAAAAAGCTTATCCACCATGATCAAGTGGGCTTCATCCCTGGGATGCAAGGCTGGTTCAACATACACAAATCAATAAATGTAATCCAGCATATAAACAGAACCAAAGACAAAACCACATGATTATCTCAATAGATGCAGAAAAGGCCTTTGACAAAATTCAACAACGTTTCATGCTAAAAACTCTCAATAAATTAGGTATTGATGGGACGTATCTCAAATAATAAGAGCTATATAAAATCTTTGTATTCTTTCTTCCACTTTTCTGTAAGACAGAAATTTAAACATTGTTTTTAAATCACCCAGGGTCTTTTGGCGCCAGGAATTCCACTAATAGTGACATTACTGGTCCTTTCCATTAGAAGAAAACTCCTCTAGGCTACTCTTTTTAAACTACTAGTATTCCTGAAGGGGATAAACACAGCCTGTTATCCATCATCCATCCATTTATTTAACAAAGATTTCACTCATCTATTCAATAAATGTGTTTAGCACCTACTGTGTGTCAGGGACTACACTAGGCAGGAGGAATATGTTGGCAAGCAAAATTAGTCATGACCCTACCCCTTTTAGGCTTTTGATCTAGTAAAGAAGACAAAAATTAATCCAAAACTCACAAAAACAGCTATAAAATTCCAATCTTGACAAATATTACAAAGAAATACGTGATGCTATAAAAGCGTATAATTGAGGAATGAGGAATTGACCTAGTTAATTTGTTTTGAGCCCTGAAGATAAAAGGGTGAATGAGGTACTACTTTTAGTTTTTAGTAGTTTACAGGGTAATAAAGGAAAAAACAAGAATAAAATAACATCGTTGGGATGTGATAAATCTAACGAGAGCGACATGAAAAAAATACATTGAGAGCACAAAGGAAAGGTTGATCTTAATGTAAAGATCAGGGCCTAAAATCAGTGTCACCTGACCCAAATTATGAAAAATGAATAGGCAAAGAAATGCATCAATATCCAAGAGAGTCACGTAAGCAAGGGAGTGGGGACATGGGTGGGAATTGTGGCTCCTTAGGAGAGAGGTGACTATCACAGAGCTCCTGCCACATAAAGATGAATATCACAGAGCACCCGCCACATAGAAGTGAATATCACAAAGCGCCTGCCACATAGAGGTGAATATTACAATGCCTGCCACGTAGAGGTGAATAGCACAGCGCCTGCCACGTAGAGGTGAATAGCACAGCACCTGCCACGTAGAGGTGAATAGCACAGCGCCTGCCAGATAGAGGTGAATAGAACAGTGCCTGCCACGTACGGTGACTATCACAGTGCCTGCCACATAGAGTGAATATCACAGAGCCGTCACGTAGAGGTGAATATCATGGTGCCTGCCACGTAGAGGTGAATATCACAGAGCGCCTGCCACATAGAGGTGAATATCATAGCATCTGCCACGTATCAGTGAATATCCAAGTGCCTGCCACATAAAGGTGACTATCACAGAGCACTTACCATATAGAGGTGGATATCAAAGTACTTGCCACATAGAGGTGAATATCACAGTGCCTGCCACATAGAGGTAATATCACAGAGCACCTGCCACATAAAGGTAATATCACAGAGCACCTGCCACATAGAGGTGAATATCACAAAGCACCTGCCACATAGAGGTGAATATCACAAAGCACCTGCCACATGGGCCCTCTAGAAAGACGCAGGCCAAGCTATCACTGCAAATGCAGGTCAGGCTTGGGTGCAGAAGGATCTAGATGTTGGCCATTTTCCCCAGGCAGCATGGAGCCACTAAAAGTTTGTAAACAGTGGAGTTGCATAGCCATTTCTTTGAAACTTAATTGCCCTAAGCTACAAAATGGAGACTCCAAAATGTTGAATGAATAAATGAACGAATGCAGAAACAAGCCTTATGTCAAAATAGCTGAATTCTTGAAAAGACTCCTGAGACAAGTACAAGACACAATATAAGGCTTATTGCTGGTGCGGTCACCCCAGTTTTAAATGGCACAACCTCACTTGCCAAATACTTTGCTACCACAAAGGGCTGGATTGTTCAGACTCCCACCCACAGGGAGGTCCAGGATAGGCCTGAAGGGAACCTCTCAGAGTCCCTCCCACAGACCTCTGACCAGTACAATGTAGATTTCTATGGGAAATAAGATGCCACAATCTTTACGTCATTTTTACAAAGAGAGATGTTTTCCAGCTGTAAAGATGGTGCATATCAAAATACATTAGTTCACATAATTCCTAATCAGAACTCTATGTCGCAGGTGACAGAAACCCAACTCATACTAGAAAAAGTGAAACAGAAACTATAGGATCATATAACTGAGGAATCAAAAGGGGAACAGGCTTAGGCACAGTTTGACCCAGGGTTCAAGCAAAATCAAAGGAACACTCCCCACTCCCATTTCTTTTCTCTTCTGGAATCTACTTCATTTCACTTTCAAATACGCCCTCGATTCATGGTGGGAAACCACCAACAGCAGCCCACACTCATATCCTGCATGTTTAGGATTCTTGGTAGTAAGAACAAGTCTCTTTTCATAGCTCTGGCAGAGGAGCCTTGGGGACGAGTCTTACAGAACCAAAATGGATCAATGGCACATCTATAAACCAATTACAGTGTCTAGGGGACAGATTAGTCTAACTGGTAGATCTGAGTCAGTGTGTACCATTGACTGCATTATTCCCTTACAGGGGAAAAAAAAAGTTCTGTTTCCATAAGAAACAGGATGATGTGGTGCCAGGCAAACACAAACAACAGATGTGGTAGATGTGGCAGATGGACTCATGCCTCTTTATTTCCTCCCTTTGTAGTATGCCTTACAGATACTAGAGGCTAAGAAGCTAAAAACTACTCATTCAAGGCTCACTCCAACTCAGGTTCACACCGGGCAGCCTCTGCCAACAGAGACAATCATGCAAAATCTAGCTGCTTACACGACTTATTCTAGCAAGAGCATTCATGGACACACTTGTGAGATCCTTACAGATGGTCCCAGCTTCATGTGCAGCAAGAAATAGAGCTCAGGAACCTAATTTGCTACTAAGGGTCATGGCTAAGGCAATGTAGTCTTGGAGCCACCAGCTGTGGTGGTGGCTTCCTAATCATTACAAAAGATGTACTTTTTTGGTAAACCACCTCTGTGACAGTTTGGAAGCCCAGCCTGCAGCCTGTTTGCTTAGTCTTTCCAATGATTGTGTAAGCCCCTAAATCTCTGTATATTTAATCCCTTTCTATTTGAATCAGGTAGAGTATGGATCCTAACGCAGTTATCCACTACAGTTTCTGAAGAATGCTGTACAAATAAAACTTTGTTCTGAATCCTTTTTACAAATGATAGATTCATGGAATCCATCTTAGCAGAATCAGGCTGTACCTTCCATGAGTTCACCCCATCATTTGTGGCCCCCAGCAGTTTTGAGATACATTTTCTTTTTATTTTTGACATCTTACAGTTCTATAATTCTCTCTTCTTCTTTATAATCAACTGTTAAACTCATCTCTTAAGATGTTAATTTTGGTTATTGCTATTTTCAATTCCTGTATTTCTATTTTGTTTTAAAATACATTGTGTCATTTTTCCAATTTTCTCACAAAATATTTTAATTTTCTAAGCACAGTTATTTTTAAATGTTTTTGAACTTTCCAACTTCTGGGTGGGGCCTATCTCATGCCAGCTGTTCTGTCTGTACTCACTCAATATGTAGTCTTATGTGTCTGACTATCTGTGAGTTGTGTGCCTATAAATGCAATTTAAAAAGTGTTTGTAGAAATAATTTGAACTCAAATCATGCTATTTCTTGTAAGGAGGATTTTTAATTTATTTTTGTCAGGCAACTAGAAGCATTAGAAATCTGGAATAGTATCTATCTGATTTCAGGAACCACCCAGATAATCCAAAGATGTGGACTCTAAGAATACAGTTTTGCTTCTGGTACACACTTTCTAATTAAGGAGCAGGCTTTTACATTCCCAATTCAATGTGTAGAGATCTTACTAGGTTTCTACCATAAGCAGGTCCTGAACCCTAACTTTTCCCACCTACTTCCAACTCCATTAGGCTGTTGAAAGTGCTGCTCCAGGCTCAGCTGCCTCTTCTGGAATCTGCAAGCGCACCCAGGGTTACAGCAGCCAAAAATGTTATTGTGCCTCTCTTGACTACTTCTATTTCTTACATCTGGGCTCAATAATTCCTCATAACCTAGTTAGTTCCCTAAAGCCTTAAAACAGATTTTTTAATAGATGATATTTTGTCCAGCTTTCTGGTTTGTCATCAGTGGGAGGGTTGGTACACATTACAAAATCTGCCATAATCTAGGGGCATTTTACTTTTCTGGGATCCAGAAATAGCATTTGAAACCCTCTCTGACTCAGATTTATACAGCAAAACAACAAAACATTAGAAAATTGTATAGAATGTCCCAAAAATTTTATCCAAAATGGTAGAAAATCAGTCTGGATTCACTCAAGGGATGAACCGTTTTGAAAAACTTAATGATATGGTTTGGCTGTGTCCCTACCCAAATCTCATCTTGAATTGCAGCTCCCATAATTCCCATGTGTTGTGGGAGGGACCCAGTAGGAGGTAATTGAATCATGGGGGTGGGTCTTTCCCATGCTGTTCTTGTGATAGTGAATAAGTCTCATGAGATCTGATGGTTTTATAAAGGGAAGTTCTCTTGCCTGCTGCCATGTAAGATGTGCCTTTACTTCTCTTTTGCCTTCTGTCATGATTATGAGGCCTTGCCAGCCATATGGAACTATAAGTCCATTAAACCTCTTTCCTTTATAAATTACCCAGTCTCGGGTATGTCTTTATTAGCAGTGTGAAAATAGACTAACACACATAATAACCAAAACTTTGGTCTTCCCTCAAACAAAACAGTGACTAAAACGCTGTTGTCAAGGAGCAGCCTTTTCATGGTGAGACAGGCAATTCTCACACGTGAGGCAGCTACTAGGAATGACTTCATTTCTGACAGCTGCTCTGTTTCCTCCTCACTGCTAATAAGCTGAGAGATTCTGGAATGATTCTCTCAGGAAGCTTTGTGTGTGTGTATATGATCATATTTCATTTTATTTGGCAGAACAGAAAAGATGATTGGGATAAAAACAATTTCTGCTCAGTGAGCAAAAATAAAACAATAAAAGTAAGTAGGAGACTTCATTCAAACATGTTTTACAAAGAATTTAAGGTTTTAAAATATAGGAAATTTCACCATCTCGTGTATGTTTTCCTTTGGTATTTTGCAAAAAAATGCTCCTCCAGAGAAATCCATGCCTACTTTTAGTACTCATCAAAGATCAGACCTGGACTAAGCCTAGATCTCTGAACAGTCACTTGAGAAATTATTTGCTTCTGCTATGACACTGAGGGATGACAATCACAGAGCTTAAAGCCATTTGAGCGGTGAAAAAGTATATGAAATAGCACCAAGGGAAGTCCCAGATTTTCTGGTTTTGCTTTATGGGCAAAATTTTTCATTCTGTTCTACAAGAAATAGAGTCCCCCAGGGCTGTTCCTCTGATAGACGTATTCATTATTGCTGAGAAATTAGAGTAGTTTCCACAAAATGCTAAAGGTTGTAGGGTTGATTATATTTATTAAACAACCAAAGATAAAATATCAGTTGCAATGTTTTGGAAATCACATGAAATGGTTCATGTAACTTTTAACAGGTGGGGGGAACAGCTAAACAGGCAGGTCATCACATTTGCATAGAAAAAGAGCATTACTATTTGTTGTTATTGAGAGGTCCTGTAAATTATTGACAAGGAGATGATACTCAGAGCAGTGAGACACAGTCAAAGGACTAGCAAGTTAAAAGTCATATAACATAAATTTCAGAAAACTTAAAAATCTAAGCCTTTAAGGTTAGTTGTTTTCTTACGGATGTCTGTAATAGAAAAAATATTTTCCTTACAAAAATGGAATAAAGGTAAGCTTTATGTCCAGCTTTGTCACTCACTAGTTGTATGAGTTGGTAATGTTTCAGTCTCTCTAAATCCCAGTTTTCTCATCTTTAAAATGGAGTTTATCACAATGAGATACCATCTCACACCAGTCAAAATGGCTATCATGAAAAACTCAAAAAATGACAGATACTGGCGAGGTTGCAGAGAAAAGGGACATTTATACACTGTCAGTGGGAGGGTAAATTAGTTCAACCATTGTGGAAAGCAGTACAGCAATTCCTCAAAGAGTTAAAAGAAGAACTACCATTCAACCCAGAAATTCCATTACTGGGTATGTACCCAGAGGAATACAAATCATTCTAACATAAAGACACGTGCACACAAATGTTCATTGCAGCACTATCCACAATAGCAAAGACATGGAATTAACCTACATGCCCATCAATGTCATATTAGATAAAGAAAATGTGATACATATATACCCCACTGAATGCTATGCATCCATAAAAAAGAACAAGATCATATCTTTTGAGGGAACATAGATGGAGCTGGAGGCTATTACCCTTAGTAAACTAATGCAAGAACAGAAAACTAAAACTGCATGTTCTCACTTATAAGTGGGAGCTAAATTATAAGAACTTATGAACACAAAGAAGGAAACAATAGACACTGGGGTGTACTTGAGGGTGGAGGGTGGGAGGAGGGAGAGGAGCAGAAAAGAAAACTATTGGGTACTGAGCTTAATATCTGGGTGATGAAATAATATGTATAACAAACTCCAGCGACGCGTGTTTACCTGTGTAACAAACCTTCACATGTACCCCCAAACCTAAAACAAAATTTTTTTAAACTTATAAAAATTTGGTGAATGCAGCAAAGGAAGTGCTCAAAGGGAAATTTGTAGCACTGAATGCAAATATTAGAAAAGAAGAAAGATCTAAAATCAACAATCTAAGCTTCACCTTAGGAAAGTAGCAAAAGAAGAACAATTTAAATCCAAAGTAAGCAGAAGAAAAGAAATAATAAACATCAGAGAAGAAATCAATGGAATTTAAAATAAGAAACCAATAGAGAAAAATGATGAAATCAAAAGCTTGTTCTTTGAAAAGATCAATAGGATGTTAAACCTCCAGCCAGGCTAACTAAGGATAAATGAAAGAAGATAAAAGTTACTAATACCAGAAACGAGAGAGGCCATCACTACTGATTTAATGGATAATAAAAGGATAATAAATATTAGGAAGAACTCTGTGCCGACAAATTTGATAAATTAGATACCTCTTAAAAATGTAACTCTTAAGATTCAACAATGAGAAAATACACAACCCAATTAAAAAATGGGCAATAGGTCTGAGCAGATACATCACCAAAGAAGATATACAGATGGCAAATAAGCATCTGAATAGCTGCTCGACATTATATGTTATCAGGGAACTGCAAATTAAAACAATATTGAGATATCACTACCACCTATAGAATGGCTAAAATCCACGATATTGACACCAAATGCTGGCAAGAATGTGGAACAGGAACCCTCATTCATGGTTGGTGAGAATGCAAAATGACAGAACTGCTTTGGAAGAGTTTGGTAGTTTCTTACAAAGCTAAACATGCACTTACCTTACAATTCAACAGTCACACTCTTTGGTATTTGCCCAAATGACATAAATAATTATGTCCAAACAAAAACTTGTAAATGAACGTTTATAGCAGCTTTATTTATAACTGTCAAAATTGAGAGGCAACCGAGATGTCCTTCAATACGTGAGTGCATAAGCAAACTGTTGTACAGCCATGCAATGGACTATGTTCTAGTGATTAAAAAAATGAGCCACAGAGTCATGAAAAGATATAGAAGAACATGAAATGCATGCTACTAAGTGAAAGAAACCAGTGTGAAAGGCTACATATTGGGTAATGCCAAGTATATGACATTCTGGAAAAGGCAAAACTATGGAGACAATAAAAAGACCAGTGGTTTCCAGGCATTCATGTTGAGGGACGGAGGAATGAATAGTTGGAGTATAGGAGAATTTGGGGGCAGTGAAACTATTTTGTACCATACCATGATGGTAGATCTATGAATCATACTTTTATAAAAACTCACAGAACTGTACAACAAAGAGTGAATCTTAATATAAACTATATGCTTTTGTTAATAATATTGCATTAATATTAGTTCATCAACTATAACAAATTTACTACATTAATGCAAGACGTTAATAATATAGGAAACTGTGGTTGGGGTGATAAATAGAAACCATCTGTACCTTCTGCTCACTTTTTCTGTAAACATAAAACTGCTCTAAAAAAATAAAGTCGATTAATTAAAAAAGCAAAAAATAAAATAAAATAGAACGGGGTTTATAATGGTGGTCGTCTCACAGGCCAGTTGCATACAAAGAGCTTAGAACATTCTTGGGCATGGAATAAGTGATTAATATTGTTATTGTTTATATTACCACATTATTAAGTTAGCTTGCCATGAAATCCAATGTACAAATGACAAAATAAAGTGGTCCCCAGATAAACTTATAGTAGTTAAGGAGGGAGGGAGTACAGTGTTTTAAGATAAGTTTGGGCGCATTTTGATAAACATTCTTAAATCAAAATCCGCTACTTCAAATTCAGGGATGTTAAAGAAAATGCCTCACTGACACTTCCCTCTGAAGTGCTGATTTTAAAAAAAAGTTTTTAAAGCAAATAAAATGGTGAAATGCAGATTATATAGGCTGAATAGGACCAATCTGAACAGAAACAAGAAGCCAGAATGCAAACGTGATTCTGCTCAGACATACTTAAGAGGAAAAGCTATATTCAAATTGTCAGAAAGCTCTCTGTACAAGCAACTGTCCGGGTTCTCCTCCCATTTCTCTGACATTTCCATCTTTGCATCCTTGGTGAGGTCCTCTGCATCCACTCACTTCTTAGTTTGCACTGTTCTCAAGAGTCCTCGTGGCTCACTCTGCTGGATGACATGGGCTCACTGGGTTTCCTTCACTTGCACACTGTAGTCCCTGCCCTTGATTTGGCTTAAACTGAAAAGTGTATTTTTCATGGAACTTAAAAAACCCCAGGGTATATGGGCTTTGGCGCAGTAGAATCCAATTGCTCAGATGTACCTATCAGTAATCTACTTTTGTTATGTCTCAACTCTGCCTTACAAAATGGTGGTTGGTTGGTTGATTCTCCTCACAATAGCAAGTTGGCCAACAGGGGCTTAGCCCTATCAGCAGGAAAAGAGAGGGTTCCTTTTTCCAATGCATCCACCATATATCTTGGAGCTGATTCTTACGAGACTGACTTGGGTCCATGCCTATCTTGGAATCAGTCCCTGTGCCAAAGCAACAGAGGATACATTTACCCAGACCTCGGTTACATACCCACCCGCATAACAGGAAGTGGGAGTCATCACCTCCAAACTACCAGTCTGAGAGTGGAGAGGTAGAGTAACCCAAAAGAAAGAGATACGTTCTGTTAGCAGAAAGAATGCTGTGCAGACAAAATAACCACTATTGCATATGCCAGATCTTCCCTGTTCTGGCCTCACCCTCTTCTCCCACCCCTCTGGACACTCCCTGCCAGTGAATCCCAGTGGACACCCTTTCTCACCTCCACCCCCTCCTCACTTCCACCCCTTCATAAGGGTAATCCCCACTCATCCTGTAAGACTCAGTTCAATTATCCTCCCTCCAAGGAGTTTTCCCTGACTACTTACATCACCATAATCCTATGCTGGATTAGGAGCCCCCAACAATCCTGTGATTCTGTTTGCTCATCTCTGTCATGACACTTACACATTGATGTGCCAGTCTCCACTCCTGGACTAAACTCCTTGAGTGCAGGGACTATTTAACTCAACTTCATATCCCCTGAAATTAGCATAGTATCTTGCATATAGTAGGCAAGCCTCACTGTGCGAATGAATTAATGAAAGAAATCAGCCTCATCAGCCTCGCTGTGCAAATGAATTAATGAAATTTCAACATGAGGTCAAATCCCAAACATTTGCACACATGCACACAGGTGGTATTCAAAATGGCTAACAACCTGTAAATTCACAGACTCATCAGAAAGAACTCTGGCTGTAGAATCAGGACAGAGGCCTGGAGGCATCCTTCAAGAGCCAAGTGTTTCCACTTGGACACATCAAGTAGATCAAGGGGAGCCCCAGAGGGTACAGCAGGTACTCAGGGGTAGCATCTGTTTACGAAGTGCAATGAAAATATTTCAATATGTCATCAACTGGTACAGGTGTACTGATGCATACTTGGTGATTACCGGATGTATAGCTATTTGCGTGGCTGTTCATGTGTATAACATATTTAAATATATTGCATACACAGGTATGTATGCAATAAAAGATTTCCATTAGCTTGTCTTTTACACATTTTTTTATCATAGAACTTCTAACAGTACCCAGAAAGATTTCTGGGAAATGTGTCTTGGCCTAGAAAGATACAATAACTCCTTTTCCCATCCTAGTTTCCATCAGAGAAGCATCTGCTCTGACTTCAGCTCCCAAACCAGAGTCCCCAAAAGATCCCTTGCAGATGGCTCAAAAATGACACTATTCTCAGTGCACATGCTCCTCTTATAAGCAACGTAGTCATACTCACAGCCTTCCCCCAAACTGGCATTTATTTCCCAAGAGGGTTCTATACTGTTCTCTAAAAAGATGAAGCAAACATTAAAAGTCTTAAGTGATCTAAAGACAACCAGGGTTAGGGAAACCTTCAGGGAAGCTAATTTTGTATTCACAAAGAAGGTAGCCGTGGTCAGGTCCTGCCAGTGGGTGAATTTACAACATATAATTCTTTCAGAATGAGATATGCAAATTAAACCAATTAAATCCTGGCTGTGCTTGGCCATTCTAATGCTCACACTCACCACCACATTAATTGAAACAGCGCTGAAGGAGTCTTAAATTCAGGGTAATAAGTTGTGTCTGAGATAATCAACAGGCAATGCATTCATATTAAGGCTGAGTAGGAAATGCTGATTCTAAATCACTCAAGGATCCAGCACTGCATGCAAGAGAGGCTAGTCGCGTGGTGCTGATACCCGAGAAGGAGCTCTGTTTTTTAATTCTGTTGACAAGAGACACAACTCACTCAGGAGAGGAGCTGTTTTTTTTTTTCTCTGAACACCAAGCAGGCATGAGGGTGACAAGAAGAGCAGTGCCTGAGACCGTGACTTAGCAAGAGGTGAAAGGAATAAAATTGCATAATTTAAAAACAGGGCCAACGGCTAGAAGGCAAGCCAGAAAATGACTGCTAGATACCAGTAGTAGCTCAAGACAGAAATGTGGGTGTTATCCTAGATTTATCTCATTCTAATGATCCCTCTCCACCAGCCAATTCGTCACTAAATCCTCTTTTTCTGCCTCCTAATTATACCCTTAATCCGTCCGCTTCTATCGACCACCATTGGCCACCTCCCTAGATCAAAGTCTTGCCACATCTCCCCTATACTTTCGTAATTGCCTCTTTACTACTTTGCCTGATTTCATTTTTGTTTTCCTCCAACATATTCTCCTTGTAGAGCCACAGTGGCGTTTTATAAATAGAAATTGGATCATGTCACTCCTTGCCTTAAAACTCCTCCGCAGCTTCCTGTTGCACGTCAAACAATATCCCAGCTTTGTATAATATCATGATCCAGCTGGCCAAAATAATGGGCCCCTTCCTATCTCTCTACCTGGGTCTCAGTACCAAATATCCCCACTCCCCACCATAATCTTCACCCTCTAATTCCAGTCACATTGACCACCCTTCAATTCCTCAAAGATTCCAAGCTCTTTCCTCCCCCAGAGTATTTGCAATGCTCTGTTCCTTCTTCCTGGAACATCCTTCCTCACTTTTCCCAGCCTCACTCTTAGTGTCCTTCTATGGCTTCCTCCTTCTGATGTTACTGGTCACAACCTAGATATGACCTCGTCAATGAGCATTTCTCTGACCACCCATCCCGAAGAACATGTGTTTCCTCCTCCAAAACCCAACATCTTGCAACACCACCTCCCCAAAAGAGAAAGCTTAGTACCTTCTTCTAGGGTTTCCTCCTTATTCCCTTGTTTCAAAGAGACCAACAAATGGAAATCCCAGTTTTTACCCTAGCCATCTCAAGCCTGTCGATGCTGCTACAGTAGCATTGGGAGATTAAATACTCAGAAATCTGCTCCCGCTGGGACCCATTTCCTCTGTCAGCAGGTACACTCCAAAAGGGATGGCAGGAACCCACTTGAGCTGATTTGCTTTCAATCTGGTCAACAAGGCAAGGCAATTTAGCCTCATATTTAGTACCACTTGCTTTACTAAGTACATTCTGACGAAGTTTTAATGACATAACCCAGGGAGCACTCTATCTACATGTAAGTAAATTGGTTGAGAACTTTGATTTTCCCACTGGAAATCTCACTATTAATCCATGATTTATTAAGCCATTAGTCAAAGATTTCAACACTCTAAACATGCTGTCATTCATACTTAAACTACCTTCCTACTTCTCACCCTCCTGTTCCACTTCTTGGAATGATTTCTGGAGGCTGTTGCCTCTGGGTATCTGCTGCACACCCTACTGGCATCTCCATCCCACCTTATGTTCTGCACACAAACTCTTCAGCCTTGAACTCTGCATTATCCAAAGGGGCCTTAACAGAATTGCCACCATAGTCTCAGCAAATTTTTGTACTTCTTAATCTGACTTCACCCACCTTGGCCCTGTAAGTGATTTTAAAATGCCCAGTAGTGGCTTCTCATTTTTCTCAACTAATTAACCTGTTTAGTGAGATCTGTCTTCTGCAAACTCATTCATTTTTACAAACAAGCTTGAGAATATGATGTAAAAGAAGTATATATAATGGAGAGTATCTCTTTGCCAAACAGTCTGTCAAAAGAGGTAAGATTCTGTATGTATATATATAGCCTTCTCTGGGGTTAAAAAATGAAACTCTTGAAGGAAAATAATAATCAAATTACTATTACCACTGTCATATTCTATTAAAAGGTATAATGCCTTCTTTGTACTCATACTAGCATAGATAATAAGAATTATTCTAGAATTTAATGTTCTTTCCTTTTCTCTTTTGTCATTTATTCCCTTTATCAGAGTTCCTTAGTTTTAAGAAACCAAAACCAAGCTTCAATGTCTAAAGATAAAATGGAGTTTACTAGAAAGAAAGAAAAGACTCACAGCATCAACCAGAGAGATTTAAGACAAAGGATTAGAAAATATTAAGGAATCACAGGACACTGGCAAAAGCTGTGTTTCAGGAATACTTTGGCCAGCTACTACTGCCACAAAACTCAAAAGATAACCCTGCCTACTACTGCTGCCTAAGTGAATGTCACTGGATCCTTCATCTTTGTGTCATCTACTCAAGATAAAGTCCTTGGTGAGAGAATCTGATGGGCCAAACCCAGCTCACGTGCACTTGACCCAGCAGGCAGGCAACATGGAGAGGAGGAAGCTGACCCTTGGCAGGGATGCTGTGGTACACTGACAGATCTCTCAAGACCCAGGCTCTCAATTCCCCCAGCTGCTGGGGATATTGCCTGCTGATGGCTCCCAGATAAATCTCTCCCCTGGAATTGTCCTCCACTGGGAGGAGCTGCCTCACCCAAGGGTACACTCTCTACTGGGGGCAGCCTGCATTCAATGCCTGGGTATGTTACTGGAAAGGGGTCCTGATCCAGACCCCAAGAGAAAGTTCTTGGATCTCATGCAAGAAAGAATTCAGGGCGAGTCCACAGTGCAAAGCGAAAGCAAATTTATTAAGAAAGCAAAGTGATGAAAGAATAGCTGCTCCATAGACAGAGTAAGGCGTTCCCAATAGTAACAGAAAGAACGCACCCAGTCTAGGTACAATGCTTGTTTATATACATGATAACAACAACAACAACAAAAAGTCATGGGGATAAGTGCTCTGCTACAAGGGTTTGTGATAAAGAATTTATTTTCTTTATTACTATATTTTGCAAGAATCGATATTATTATCTTTAAAGCAAAATTAGGAATGCTTCTGTTCTCAAGATATTGGGATATCAGGACATTCCTGAGTCTGGGTCTGTTCAGTAACGTTATCAGCCTGTTCCCTTAATCATACACATCTAGAGGCTAGGAATACCTAACTTTCTGGGAATGCAGCCCAGCAAGCCCCAGCCTCATTTTTCCTAGCCCTCACCGAAGATGGATTCCACTCTGGTTCTAATGCCTCTGACAGTTGATAAACGAATACAAAAGCCTGCAAACTGTGCCTCAATTTGGGGCATCTCTGAAGAGCCATCTTAGTCTCAGAGCTCCTTGTGGAGTTGACTGAGGTCTTTATGCGAACTGCATTACAGTTCAACTTCACCCTCAGCCCCATCCAGCTTTCCTCACTCCCTTACCTGTATTGCTCCTAAGAGTACTCCCCAGCGAACCACCTGCAGGCAAACATCTGTCTCAGGATCTGTTTTGACAGCCTCCTTCAGTTTTCCAAAAAGAACTACACGTAATAGGATATTTTGCATAAATAAGACAGGGCATGGATACTGGGCAATCAGATAAAATGGCATATGTCCACTGCATGCTCACATACTTTTCTGTATCAAGTAAGATGCTGCCATTAACAAACAGTTGACAATTTAGAGTTTCATTTAGAAATTTTCTATGGAGTCAAGTCAGTTTCCTTCCCACATTCATCCATTCCCTTCCCCCATTCTCCTTAGCTCACTCTTTCGTATATTTAGATCTATATATTTCTCTCTATTAGCTGTTTCTCTAGAGATGATAGAAATAGCAATCATAATGGAAATAGAAATTAGATAGATATGGAGATCAAGAGATTCAGAGATTGAGAGAGAGAGGCCTGAAGTCATTCTACTTCTCTCTGTCTGTCCTTATGTTCTTCTCCCTTCCTAGAATTCCTTCTCTTTTTCTCTCTCTGGAAGTATAAAATCCTACCTATCCTTATTTATAAAATCATTCCCTCACATTTAGAAAGCACTTGGATAGTTCAAAGTGCTATAACGCACTTCAGGCGATTTGATCTCACAACATGACCATGAAGAAAGAAGAACAAATATTGTTATTCCTATTTTACCTGTGGGGATCCCTGTCTTGGAGAGGTTAGATAACTGGACCAGGTTCCCTTAGACCTCCCCCTCCATGATGTCCTTTGAGAATCATCCAATGCCCTTTGACTCTTCTCTAAGCTAATGTAGTGATGGGAATTCACTAACTTGATTCAGAATCAGGTTTTGTTCTACTGCTATTCCTTGGGTGGTTGTGTTTTGTTTCTGCCTAGAACTCCCTTCCACCAACCCACCTGACTCTGACCTAGGCTAGATATATGCTTCTTGAGGGCCAGGGCTGCATCTTTACTCCTACCACAGAGTACAGAATAGTAGAAGTTAGAAACCCAGGGTCCAGTCCGGATATTAGTATTTCCCAGCTGGGTGACCTTGCAAGTCACTTAACGTTTCTGAGTCTTAGTTCCCTCATCTGTAAAAGAACAAATGCCTACTTTGCAAAATCATTGTAAAAATTACCTGAAATAAGACATTTGGAAAAACTTACATGATCTGCCACACAGAGGTCACTTAATAGGGGATCATTTTTCCATCATTTTCACTTTCACAGTGCTAGGCATACCAAAGTCATTTTAATATTTATTAACCAACTATTAAGGGAAATGATGGTCATGATCATGTTAGGAAGAAAAGGTATGTAAAGAGATGAGCAAAGGGCTTGAAAACAGCTGCTAAAAATGTTTAGTATTTACTATATGCAAGCCCAAATATATATTTCTATCACATCACCTTTTACAAAGCACCAGCTAATCCATTTGCCTTTCACCCAACCATGTATCCAAAAAAATGGCCCCCATTTCCCCATTTGTATGCTGGCTGTTGTTACAGACTGTCAAGGTTCATTAATACAGTTTGCACTGTAAGTGTTACTGAAACACAGTATTTTACAAACCAGGAGGGATATGGTTTGAATGTGTTTCTCAAAATTCCTGTGTTGGAAACTTAATCCCCAATGCAACAGTATTAGGAGGTGGGGCCTAATTAGAGATGAGCAGGTCATGAGGGCTCTGCTCTCATGAATGGATTAATGTTATTATCTTGGGTGTAGATTAGTTATTGTGAGAGTGGCTTGTTATAAAAGCGAGTGTGGCACCTTCTTGCTATCTCAAGCATACTCTCTTGCCCTTCAGCCTTCCACCATGGGAGGAAGCAGCATGATGGCCCTCACCAGATGCTCCTGGACTTCACCTCTGGAACCATGAACCAAACAAATTTCTCTTCTTTATAACTTTCCCAGTCACAGATATTCTGTTATAGCAGCAGAAAATGGCCTAAGACAGGAAGCAACATTTATTTTAAGGATGTGGTAATAGCCCATGGAATAAGTGATTCTCCAAAGTCACACAGTCACAAAGTAGCACAATGGTAGCTAAAATTTAGATTATACGAGTCTAGAACCCAAGTCCTTTCCTCCATCCCACAAATGGGCCACATCATTTCATAGCCAGTTTACCTTTCTGTCAGACTTATGGTGAAAACTTTAGGTTGCACATCAAAAAAGATGAGATAAATGCTAATTTCATTTTGGCAAAAATTCAAAGTCACTTGGTTGCCAGAAATGGAAACCCACTCAGGCTGCCTTAAATAAGAGGAGATTCATTTTAAAGAATCAAGAATATTTTATGTAATCTCAAGGCTCTTGAGAAACTGAAAACCAAAGTCTCACTCAGACTGAGGAAGCTATTTTCTCCATCTTGCTTTCTTCCCTTCTTGGCTGCCACATCGTCTCCTGGTCTCTCACTTTTCTCTCTCTCTACATGTGCACATTTCCTCAAACTCAGCTTTCCCTGCCTCTTCAAAAACATGATTAAAACGTGGTTGCCTGGAGGCCTTCCACTGCTTTCCAATTCCAATGCCTCCAATTAGCTAACTACTATCCCTGCATACCAGTTCCAAATTCCCAGGTGGGAACGTCTGATTGGTTGACACCAGCTAATAGATGGACTCACCTTATCAGCTGTCTATCCTCATCCAATCTGTTGGTGTCAGGGAGGAGTATAATTAGGTAATGTAATCATGTCTACAAGGTCATGTTTCTTTGTTTGAGGAGAGTTACAATTTCTCAGAAACGGGGCAGCCCAAAAGTAGCCCCAAGAATACCCTTAGATGTTAAAATGAATGTTTTGTCTCAATCATCTGACTTCTCTTAAACAGCTCGATGATGGGCATCTTCACTCATACATTATGACAATCCATCCAAAAAAGAAATGTGGACTCTAACAGCACTGCAGCCATGGGGTTACACTACTCAGATGCCCCTTCAAGAGAGATGCTGGCATCTCGAAGAGATACTTGCATATTCATTTTCACTGTGCGGTAAACATGGCACAAACAGCCAAGAGATAGAAGCAATGTAAATGCCCATCAACAGATAAATGGATAAAGAGAACGTAGTATACACATACAATAGAATATCGTTTTACCTTAAAAAGAAGAAACTCCTGTAATACGTTACGACATGAAAGAAACTTATGGATGTTATGCTAAGTGAAATAGACCAGTCACAGAAAGACAAACACCACATGATTCCACCCATATTAGGTATTTAAAATAGTGAACTCAGAAACAGAAAGTGCAACGGTGGTTGCCAGGGATTAGGGAGAGTGGAAAAGGAGCAGTCGTGTTCAATGGATGTAGAGTTCCAGTTTTGCAAGATGAAAAACTTCTAGTGATCTGATCTATTAGACAGCAAGTTGCAAATAGTTAACCCTATTGTATGTAAACTTACAAATAGTTAAGATGGTACATTTTATGTTATACGTTTTTGACCATAATGAGACAGAGAGAGAGAGAGAGAGACAGAGTTGTGGACTCAAGGAGTGCTATTAAGCTATGGGTGCCTCAGAACCTGCACCAGTTTTCAGCAAAGATCACCCAGTTGCCAGGCACATTCCAGCCAAGGGCTCACTAATTTAGATGCCTCTATAGCCAATCTTCATGCCACTGCTCCCTGTGGGCTGTTCTGCAGTCTGCGGCTCTTCCTCCTTCTTTTCCCTTTACCTTTCATAGATGACAGACCTACTTCAAGGTCTGAAGCCTTTTCCTGCTTGCTCCTGCCTCATTCCTCTTTACCATTCATAGGCATTATCCCCAATAATTCTCACACTTCCACCTCTATCTGCTTCTCAAAGAACTTGTCACAAGTCATTCAACAGACCTACAAGTTCTCCTATACACCCATGAGAGAAAATGGTATTTGTGTGCATGCACACTTATGGCTAAGTACGCTGCATGAAGCAAGCTAAACTTACACCCCAGGCAGCTTTAGCTCTTCTCTAGTCCCTTTGCACCTTTCATATCTCCGTGTTAACACTCAGTGCACCATGTCATCATTGTTCACAAGTCCATGATCTCACCTTGAACATGCTCCTCCAAGACTAAGGGCACACCCATATTTATTTCTGTATCCCCCAACACCCGTCAGAGTACCTAGTAGATGAGACACAAATAGCAAATATTGGAGGAGGGAAAGGGCAGGAAGAACAGAGTGAAGGAGGAAGAGTTAAAGGATAGGAATCATTTTTGGCATAACTCAGTTCACAGCTGATGTTCAAAAATGCTCATCCACAGGCTGCATGTATACAGTAGCCTGCCCTTTTATGTAATCCACCCAACAGTTAACAAATATATATTGAGCATTTGCTATGTGCCAGATGGAAAGACAACATGTGACTTACATATGTGGTCTCCATCCTGGGCACGGAAACACAGAGGCATTTGATTCTACCGTATGTAATGGATATCCATGTTTTCCCCTGCACAATTTGGTCAACAAAAAATCCCATGCACACGGTGCATTTTGACAACTGTGTGGAAGGTTGAGGATTATCACTCAGGAAAATGGACATTGATGTCGCTGACTGTCCTCCCAGGATGGTACTGGGAAACGTTCCACTTAGTAACTCATTAATCATTTTCAGGTATAGCCTGAGTTTTCTGTTCACTAATTATGTTGACCTTTCTGGAGGCAAAGATTTACACTGTGAATATGTTTCCTGTTTCAAAAATCATCTGTAAATGAAATGGTGCTGTGGTGCCTGGGAGCATTCCTCCGTTTGGAAGATTATTATATTTAAGTCATTTAAGACTTTAAAAACAATTGCCACACTCTTTCAAACACTTGGGACTTTCTTCAAGAACAAATACTACTAAATATAGCTGGATTTTAGCTCAATCTTTAAAATTTGTTTTGCTGACTCATCTCTGCTCTGGGTGGATTTCTGAGTTGCAGAGTGGAGTGACCAGCAAGTGATGGAGATTTCTTCAGTTCAGTGTCCCTTAGCAACCATAATTTCACTTTCCTGTTGCCATAACAACTATAGCATGAACATCAAGGTCATCAAGCCCACGGAGCCTCTTTCAGGAAGCCGAGTCTCTCACACTTTCCAGGCTTCTCTCCTGTTTGCTCTCACAGGAGATGTTTTATAGAAAATGGCATTTGCTCCTCCCTTTCTCCACTCCACGTTACTTTAGAAAGCAATCTATTTAAAGATGTAAGACAATCCACAATAAAAAAGACGCAAAGACCTCCCCTGGTAGATTGAAATAGCCACTGCAGTCACTCATTTAAACTGTGCTACATCTTCAAATGGGTCTGTTTTAAAACGATGAAAAGACAATATAGCAGGCGGCAGGATTTTGAAATTCTCAAAGTCTTGGATTCCAGTATGACATTTGTCACGATTCTTAGTATCCAGGTTGTCTAGCTTACAGTTTCTGGAAAAAGGGGGAGGCTGAATTTGATGATCTCCAATGTCCCTTTCAGTTCTCACATTCTGTGAATCAACATTTAACACATCAGATTTTGCAAGGGCTTGCTTTTTAGATGGTAAACCAAAAGTAGTCCCAGGATAGGCTTTTCCACCTCACCGAAAACAATCAGCTTCGTGGAACAAAAACTAACAGCCCCTCTTGATAGGGGCTTTTGTGCTCATTCCTGCATGCCAGTGGTAGAGCTGGCACTCCAGAAACATTGAAACACCATGAATAATTATGCAGCAAGGAAACTTTCTCTTCTTTGTGTTCTTTTTACAATTATAAATAGTCGACATTAAACATGGTTCTTCATCCCAGCTATCAGCCAAAATTCAGGGGAATTAGCTAGATATTAACATTTGAAGATAGTGTAATTTCATAGCTCTATTAAAGCAGACAAATAAATCTCCCAGCTAAATTGTCTCTACTTTTGACTAGGAAAGAAGAGACCACTTAGGCTCTCATAGGAGTAGGAGACACTTAGTACATTCCAAATAAATCCTACTTGCCAAGCTTTCCCAGCCATCATTGTTAACCACAACCCTCTTCTGAAATTCTGAATGCTTGCTCACATAATGTAGCTCTCAACGTGTATCAAAGACATTTGATTTTAGGGCATATGCACTGTACTCATTAATTGAATTGAAGACCTCGCCTCTTTTTTCCCCACTGTTTGTTGACTGTTAACTAAGCAATAAAGTTTAAAAAAAAACAACTTCATTAGTTAAGAATAGTTCTTCTGGTATTGTGCTTAAGAGGCTGGTTTTTATTTTTTTATTTGCCAACATATTTATGACATTGTTATATGGTTTTTCTTTTGTTTCCAAAAAGCAGTGTCAGCTGTGGTTGATGTTTGAAATTATCATGTGCCCCTCGCTGGCCCTGCCAATCCTTACTCACAACAGAGTCACAACACTTGCTAATGATGACCTTCTCCCCTGGGCAACAAGCATACCTTCAGAAGCTGCCCAAGGGGAATATGGCACCAAGAGAGCCACTTACATCTTGAAAGTTTTTTCCTGGGGAAAGGAAGGATATTGCAAGAAAGAAAGGCTGCTTCCTGGTTGCCTTTGTTTATTTCATCAGTGTTTTCTCTCTAGGAAAAAATGACTCTTGGCAAAGGAGGCAAGACACCTGCAAAGAAGTCCTCATTTCCTCTTGTAGGCATAGAGATCTGAGTAATGCGTTCCATAGAATTAGAAGAAGATGACAGACAGACAGCAAATGATTGATATTTCATAAAAATTCTAACTAAAAGCTGATATTTTGCACATAGTGGGTATTTAATAAATTTCTCTAGAATGAATTCATGAATCCCAATGTCAGTAATTAGCATGCAGTGGATAGAGGTAGAGTACAATTGCAACACTAAAGGATTAAATCAAAACCATCCTCTTATGGATGACCCATAATGTATTGAACATTTATAATTGATACGGCATTTATGTTTCTCATAGCTCTGCCACACTGTCTCACTGCCACTCATAACAGCCCCACAAGCAGAAAATTTTCCAACTCTCATTTTATAGGTGAAGAAACTGAGATGGACATTAAATAACATAATGGAAATTGTATTGCTAAAGACCTAGCGAATTGTGGTTTAAATTCAGTTCTTCTGTTTCCCAGAACAGTGGCTTTTTCTTAAGGTGGAAGTTTGTCTACAAAATACAGTTAAGCAATTTTTTTTTAAACTAAGTGCGGCTGGGCAAGGTGGCTCACACATGTAATCCCAGCATTTTGGGAGGCTGAGGCAGGCAGATCTCCTGAGATCGGGAGTTCGAGACCAGCCTGAACAACATGAAAAAATCCCGTCTCTACTAAAAATACAAAATTAGCCAGGCATGTTGCCACATGCCTGTAATCCCAGCTACTCAGGAGGCTGAAACAGGAGACTCGCTTGAACCCAGGAGGCGGAGGTTGCGGTGAGCCGAGATCGCGCCATTGCACTCCTGCCTGGGTGACAAGAGCAAAATTCCATCTAAAAAAAAAAAAACCTAAGTGCATTAGTTTGGATTTCCCAAGAGAAACCAAATGTAACCACCTTTAGAGAGAAGGGTTTACTGGAAGAATATAAATATAAAGGGCTCCATATCAACAGATGGCTGGAAGGAGAGGTTTAGGAATATTGGGATTCTGGGGGCCGATTTTGTGGGAGCAGGAAGCACAGCAACTGTCTCCTTTCAGAAATAGTTTGATCAGAATATTGCACCTAACAGCACTTGTTACTGCCATTACCCCCAATTGTGAAAGTTCCTCCAAACATTTTCTTTATGTTTTTGTCACTAGTTCAAGATTGAATGTCTCAGATGCAAGTGCCTAACTGGCTGAGCTCAAGTCACAGATCCAGCTCCTGGCCTTTCAGGAGTAGGCAGAGGCAGAATTGGTTCTCTCTTTCCCACCTCTGTGTCCCAGCTTCTGTAATAAGACAGAAGCCCACACCCCACGGAGAAGGAGTAATTCTCTAAAAGGAAAAAAAAAAAAAAAAGCTGTTAGCACTAAGCTTTAAGAAGATGAATGATTATTGAGCCAATCAAAGTCAAGTGCTTGCTATTCTAGGTTATACATACATCTATTCTCCAAGATAATTTTACTAGGAAATTAAAGTCTAGAAGCAGAGAGCTGGGCCACCTACCATTACATGGATCCTTCTTGGGGTCCATTAGTTAAAGTAGTGAAAACAGAAGCTAGTAGGACACATGAAACCCCACAACACCTTCCTAGCCTTGTGAGATGTGCTGGAGTCAGAGAAGAAGACATTTTCAGTACTCCTTAAAGAAATAAGCTTTTACAAAGGCTTGTATTGGTTAAGCCCTGCTTTGCACTGCAACGTCTATCACAGTGCTCGCCCAGTTCAGTCCACTTCACTTCACCATAAGAAGCCACAGCTCCTAACTATAGTGGGGTTCTTAATAGGAAAGAAGTGAAGACTAAACCTGCACAGGTCATTTTTCCCTCTAATTTGGAGTTTGTCATTGTGGGCCTCACCCAGTAATCTAGTGAGGCCTGGATTGCACCAGCCTACCAGCTCTTCTTGCTAATGGCAGGTCCACTTCTTGGCTTCAGGGATATTTATCAGACATGGAGGCATTTTGGCACCAAAGTGGAGATGTATTAGTTTTGCCTCTCCAGCTCCCTTTGGTCTTCCTTCCAGAAATAGCATCTGAGTCTGGCAGGAAGGAAACACACCTCCTCTACTCTCAGACCGCATGGTCCTGGTGGGTCTGACCACACCTTCTCTTAATTGTGTGGCATGGGCATGAGCCAAACCGGACAACTGTCATCATCCTTCCCCCTGGCAATAATGATTCGTTCAGGAAATGGGCATATTGTCCAAGTTGGGCCAGTGATATTTAAGTCTGGGATTTCTGATGGAAGATTTGAAAAACAGTCGCTGTTTTACATTCAGATGACTAAAGTCTGAGGATGCTATCTCAGCTAGTGGCAATCTACTCACCATATGGTAATAGACAGCCTCAGAATAAAGATAATAAAGAGAGGCAGAGCTAAGAGATGGAGAAAAGCAGATTTTGAACTTCCCTACTTCAGCATTAGGACACATTCATTAGTGCATCCATTCCTGAGTCTACACCTGAATTTTCATAGTGTGAGTCAATAATTCCTTTTTCATAATTGAGCCAATTTGAGTTGCATTTCTGTCCATGCTTGTTCTCCACAAATAGAAGAATGACAAATTCATTCACTCATTCGGCAAATATTCCCTGAGCACCTATTACACACCAGGCCCTCTGGTAGGTACCGGGATGCTGTGATGTACAAAACAGACATGGAGACTGGGGCTGGAGGGAGACATTAGTCAGGTAAACATACAGATAATATGCTTGAAATGATTATGATGAATGGGAAGGAGAAATAGAGTGCTATGAGACTGTAAAGAAGGCCCCTCTGACCATCCCCGGACACAAAAGAAAATTATGAAATGTCTGAGGTTAAAAAGAGAATGTTGATGTTAGAGAGCCATAGAGAGTCAGCTCTAAGACAGACCAAGGGCAGTGAGAGGCAAGCCAAACCAGCTACGTAAGTTTCATTTGAGAATCCTCCTTTTTAAGACTCCCAACATAGACCTTGGATATAGCTGAGAATAAGAAAATGTAAGTCTTCCAGAGCAAGGAACACCATCTACAGTATAAATAAAGACTTCTCAGACAGAAAATCCTTAGTTACCTCAAACATGGTAAGTTTGCTCTCAAGGGAGAACTCCATGAGTATCTGCCCATTTTCTCTTGTGTCCCCAGCATGGGGCAGGGCCCCAGTGCCTCCTGCGGGAGTCTGAAGAACCATAGAGCCCTATCATTGTCCTTAACAGGCTCACAGCAATGACTAATAGGAGTAATGCATTTATCCAAGAGCATAGTTGTGAAACAGACAAATCATGTTCAAGGACAGTGACTCTCAGCAGAGAGAAGGGAGACACGTGAGATTTGAAAAAGGATTCCCCATCATAAACCAAAAAAAAACAAAGACAACTATTTGGCTGGTGCAGAAACACAGAAGAAACTGAAAAATACAGAGGAAACTTGGGTTTTAAAAAGGCCTAGAAATGCTTCGTCTAGAGGAGAGGCCCAGGGTAGTGATGGAAAGTAACCTTGTTGGGGACAAGGTCTTTGGGGTCAGTCCAATAGACCAGTGTCTGAATGCCAACACTGCCACTCAAGAGCTTCAAGGGACAGGACT
This sequence comes from Nomascus leucogenys, assembly GCF_006542625.1. Classification (NCBI taxonomy): domain Eukaryota; kingdom Metazoa; phylum Chordata; class Mammalia; order Primates; family Hylobatidae; genus Nomascus; species Nomascus leucogenys. Next base: position 75,229,713 of record NC_044401.1, on the reverse strand, counting down.
CTGGACATATTACTTCACTTTTCTGAGCATCAGGCACCACTTTTAAATAACAGCAATATTAATACTGCCTACTTCAGTGACTAGTTCTGATGAAGAGAAAATAATTGGAAAGAACTTTGTGTTTACTGGTACACAGCAAACAAGGACTCTCAGCCATTGCCATTGCTATCATTGTTCTGGACTTTGATGGGTAGGGAAGGTATGGATAGATAGGGCTCTTAAGGACTAATATCACCTTAATAGCCAAATAATAGTTATCTTCTACAGAGAATTGATTGAGTGCCAGATATTATGCTGAGCTCTTTCCAACATTCGTCCTCAGTCCTTATACAATGAGGATGTTCTATTATAACCCCCACGTACAGATGCCATCACTGAAGTATAAAGAAGTTAGTTTACTAGTTTAGGCTCATACAGCTGAGAAGTAGCAAAGCAGGGATTGACCCTGTGCATCTAACTCAAACTCCCACACTTCCTCAGGTCTGTCCAAACCTAGGAATCCGCCTGGAGACTTTTTCAAAGACTTTATCTCAAGGCCCAGACCTAGAGCCTCCCATTCAGTAAGTCTGCTGGGAAGCCCAAGAATCAGTATGTTTAAAGCTCTCCAGGTGATCCTAGAGATCAAAAGAATCCAGAAACCCCAGCCGTAGAAAACCAAGGCCCTGGAAGAGAGTTAACTGTAGCCCCCCTCCTTCACCATGGCCTTCAGAGTAGACAGAGCCACGTCTCCCACCAATATCAAAGAATTGTTTTCCTGCAGTACAAACTCACTTGGGACCAGGTATAACTCAGCAGACAGGGACTCACTCCAGGTGCCAATTCTCTACATCAAAGGGCAAGAGTTTTCTCTGCCCAGGCATAAGGGCCACTCAGATATTAATTTCAGTCCCATTATACATCGTGAGTTGTAGCTTGTGACCACAGTCCTTTAAAATATCTTGAGCTTCACAGACAGATGAAGTCTGTGACCTAGCTCTTCCTCCTTTCATCCCATTCCCTCATAGAATGTTAGGCTATCTATTAAAAACCATCCCTGGTCCCCCAGACCATGGTCGGCCCAAGGAGATAACCAATCTTCTCCGTGTGACTCAAGGCCAAAAGGTCCCATTGTGATTCTCCATGCAGGCTCAGAGCAGAGTAGTTAATGGTGTAAGTGATCTTGTTGTATGCTTGGCACAAACTCACTGCAACAAGTAAAAGCTCTATTGATTTTCTGGAAACACTTAAAATGAACTTTGCTCTCAGCAGGCAGCTAACCAAGACTAGAAGTTGTTCTCTATAATCTGTAAAACCACCAGAGCTGAGGGCTGTATACATGTGGCTGTCAGCTCAGTCCAAACGAAGCTACCATTTTCACCATATGATCCCAGCAAGTCATTAAAGGTGTGTGGCACCTATACTCATAGATTAGTAACTCAGGAAAATGCATCCAACAGCATTCAAAGTCAATGGGCACCAGGTTAATCCAAGCCTGGACTGTCTATGCAGTGACATCACTCGGCTGCTAAATTCTTTCCCCCTTTTCTGGTATAACTTCCCAGCAGTCATTGCTGCTGCCTGCACAGCAATAAACCTTGTTTAGACAAGTGTTTAAAGCACATTGTTCACACAACAATAGAAAGACAGACACTGAGAAAAAGTTCCCAGGTTTGACTGATGTGTGAAACAGCCCAAGGTGACATATTATAAAATATTTAGTTGAAACAATGCATATAGCTGGAGCCCTTGTGCAAATATAAACACTAGCACCTTCGTGGCAATTTCTTCGTTATCAGCTGGTGGTTTTTCTATACTATTACTTTTGCTTCATCCTTCTTGATAGAGTACATTTTGAGACTTCCTCCACTGACATTCATGGATTTTTCATACAGATGTTTAACTCTGTTCAAGAAGTATAGGGGCAATGCCCTTTGAAGGCTCAAATGCCTTATTTTCTGCACAAGGGAAGGTTTGAGGGTAAGCAATGCTATTTGGTGGCAATTTACTTCAATCTGTGAGATGGAGCTCTTCAGGATGTGGACAGGCAGGAAAGCAAACTGCCTTTCAGCTCCATTCCCTCCACTCTTGCCTGGAATACATATTTAAAACAAGCTGCCAGCATGTTAAATACCCCATCCCTGAATTTCAGATGAACAAGCAAAAACCATGAAAGTAAATATAAGCAGGCAAACTTAGGGGATAGCTACTATAAGATTTTTCTATCCCTATTTCTGTTTTCTCTACATAAATGTGCTAAATATAACTATGTGTCCTAAACTTTCACTTTTGTGCCATTGGGGAAATTTATTCTCTTTTAGTAAGAGTTATTTCCATATTTTTACAATCTATTCCTTGTCTCTATTTTAAGCACATTCGAGTGACAAACATGTACTGAACATAACCTTTGTGAGGAACACACAGCTCCTACTCATAAAAACCTAAAATCAAGGTAAAGCATGCATCTCAGTCTTCCTAAGTTCTGCTAAAGAAGCAGCGGTCTTCCAATAATCATTTGAATATTGCCATTTTCCAAGATATTGGGGCAGCCTCCTGGTTTTTGTGTTGTTTGCTTGTCTGTCTGAGCTACTTAAGCCAACAACAATCTGTGAGTTGCAGGCAAAGATGGTCATAGGTATTAAAACCGGAATAACAGAGATAGAGAAAGGAAAAGAAATGAGTAGACAGTTGATGGTCATCTCCCATGCTTCCTCCCACTTCTTTCTCAACAGGCTTCCATTTTCGTTTAGAGACCCCCATGGCTCTGGGAAGCTGAGCCCACCCACCCCAAGCCACACATTCCATCCACTTGGTCACAGTTCAGGAGTAGGTAGGTATTTAAGAAAGAATATTGGTTTGGCTATAAATGGGACAGACAGCCAAAGTTACCAATGGCTTAAACAAGCTCAAAGCTTATTTCTCTGTCACATAAAACTCAAGTTAGTACAATGGCTATGCTCTGTGGAGTCATCAGGGGGCCACAAGCACCTTTGTCTTGTTGCTGTTCCATTCTTAGAGTGCTGCTCTTGTCTGTGTGGTCTCAGGATTGCTTACAACTAGGAAAGCTCCCATGTTTCCTCTTCTTTAATTTAGGGGCAAAACACCAGAATTGCACACAATACCTTTCACTTATATCTTATTGGCTAAAACTTAGTCACATGGCCACGCTAGCAGCAAGGGAAGATGGAAAACACAGTCTTTTTTTCAGGCATTTATGTGCCTGGATAAAATTCTATTACTAGAAAAGAAGGGGATAGAAGATATGAGAGATCAACCCAGTAGCCTCTTCCAGGCTTGTGGCCTAGACTATTTTAGGTCCTCATGTTTTGGTTTGGTATCCAGAAAAACAGGTGCATATTCTCCCCCAGGATGTATGGTTTACTGAAGTGGAAACTTGGCCATTTTTGCAATCATAAGGAAAATAATCTTAGGATGAAGAAGAGAGTAGAAGCAAGTGAATCTTAGAGAAAAGGATCTCATTATCACGTGATATTATAAACTTCTAGATCAAACTACATCTGAAGCTCTATCTCTAGACTTTTCACGTATGCCAGCCAGTACATTCTCCTTATTTTCAAAAGCAGCTTGAACTAGGATTTTCTTACTTTCAATTGAGATATCCTAAGATATATAGAGGAAAAGGGACAGAGAAAGAGAAGCAGAGAGAGACTGCAAGAGAAATAAAGGAAGATACCAGATGGCCACTAACCCAAAATTTTAACAAAAGCCACTTTCAGACACAGGAAGGGTGTAAACTACTTACAACCGATGAGCTAAACATTAACAAAAACACAGAATGATCCAAATATTAGCAAAACTCCTTAGAAGAGAGAATAGATGACAAAGAATAGCTGGTATTGAGCAGCCAAAAAGTATAATGTTTTAAACAATTCTTTCCAAAGCTGCTCATATGAATTGAACTATATTATCACATCACCCTCTTCTCTACTTCCTTCCATAGAGAAGAGTTTGTTGGGTGAAATAATACCCTTAATATAAAAGCCTCATTAGATTAGCAATTATTCTACACCAAAGCCTTGGGTAGATGCCCCTGGCCTTAATTCTTTGACAAATTATATTGTGGTGGCCAATGTGAGGCCGTGAAAACCAGTTTTGTAATCCTCTAAGTATTTAGTCTAAGGCTCCTTCAACTCTTAGCCCTGAGGACAAGACCAAGCAATTACAACCCTTCTGGACTTTATTTTTCCCTAAGATCATCATCAGGAATTTATTAAGCAAATTTTACAGTATAAATGCTGATGAAATAGGCACCATTTTTAGAAAACTAGGAAAAGAGTTTGTTTTTACTCTTACATAACTCAAGACTGAGTGAGACAACATGTTTGAGAAAATGCAAATTTAAGAGATGACAAAAATTAGATGAAAGAGATTGTGTTCTTTACACAATGAACTAGAGGTACAGCTGGAGTTAGAATTCAGATCTGCTTGTTTTGATAGACATCTCACCTAAAATTCTTTCCATTTTATTGATGTCTAGACTAAGAAGATGCAAGAGGAGGAGTAAGTACTGACAGCCATGTGGATTAAAATTAGTATTCTCCTATTGCAAAAAGGTTATTCAGATTCAAAAACAAAAGCCTGACATGCCAGTAGATATTTTTATGTATTATTTTGCAAGTGAGACAGGTGGGAGATGGAGCCAGGCCGTTGAGTGCAGGTTACGGAACAAAACGCCCATTCATTCATTCCCCAAATACTGCCTCTGGCATGAACTGCTCTGGGTACTGAGGGTATGGCATTAAATAAAACAGAGTAAAACAACACTGTTCTCAGGGACCTTAGTTGGTGCTAAGGGCTAAGGAGAAGAAAATGTCGTTAAGTAGTTTTGTGATAGCAGGGGAGGGGAGTCTGTTTTAAGTAGAGCAGAGAAAGTCTCCCGGAAAAGGTGACACATCCACAGTAAGGGAAGGGATGAGGGTGATACCAACACGCCCCTGCTTTTTTCCAAGATGCTTTAGCACACTTTCCTTTACATGATAAGCTAGAGCTTTGTCAATGGTTATCCTAGCAGAAGGGTAAGTGGCAAGGGTATTGTTTAAGCCAATCATGATTCACTCCCCAGGCTTTAGCACGTTGCTGCCCCAATGGTTTTTTCTGAAAAAAAAAAAAAAAAACATTTTTTCAGAAAAGCACCCATAAATTATGATAGTTTATTCCACCCCTGCCAAGCCAAACTCATCTAAAGTGAAATACTTTCATGATAACTGAAAAGAATTACCATAATTGACAAGCTTGTATGTCAGAGAGACAAAACTTGCAGGTGAGCCATAGGGCAAATGCCCATTCACACATCGGAAGAATCTAACCTTGATAAATCATTTCTCGGAGGCAGATAGATAAGTGAAATCTGGCTTCTTCTTGCTTAAGGCTCTTCAAGGACATCAACCAATAAAACCACTTGACAATTAAACCAAAGCATACTGTCACTGCCCCTACATACTTCTGATCTTGCTTCACTCACCATCATAATTCAGGAGACCACTTCTCAGTATGGGGAGGTAGCACAAAATGTTCTCACATTTCAAAACTACAGATATCATGCGCCTTAGCATTTAGCACAGAATGAATCCCTTTTTTCATTATTTTTCAAATTTGATTTTTTGGGTTACTATTTCTCATTCCTTGTTGGGCCAGAGAGACTCTAGAGATACATTCTCCAATGAAAAACATTTTAAAATCTAACCAAAGTGCAAGACAGAGAGTTTTTTAAGTTAATTCAGGAAAAGTAGATGCTTTTTAAGAAACCATCTTACCAATGAAGTCATGAGGTGGTATGGTGTGTTAGAAAACCAGAGAGCATCTGAATCCTTGAATCCTAAGACCCATGTTTCCAGGTATAAGCCCTTAGGCATGAAGCAATTCATGTATGTGCAGGTTGAGATATTTCCTGCCAACACTATGGGTTTGGGTGGTGGGCTGGGATTGACCAAAAAACATGGTATTTTGTGTGGAAGTGCTTTCTAAATAGCTACATTTTATTGTGTGACCCATATGTGAGAGATGCTACAATGCACCCTTTACTCTCACCTTTTTTAAGCCCAAACTCTGTGGCAGGTACTGTTTTCACTATTTTATAGCTGGGGACAATGGGTAATCAGAATAAATACACAGAAAATTATGGAGCCAGGATTCCAATTTGGATTTGCATGGCTCTTTCCACCAGTGGCTTATTATTTTCAATTCAGAATCTCACCAGGCAGAGTGGCACATACCTGTAATCCCAGCTACTTGGGAGGATGAGGCAGGAAAATCGCTTGAGCCCCAGAGGTAGAGGCTGTATTGAGCTATGATCACACCATTACACTCCAGTCTGGACGACAGAATAAGACTCTGTCTCTAAGAAAATAAATAATAAAAGTCTTACTAACATGGGCCATTTGGGGTTTCATAGTTTGGGGTGAAGTTTTAGGAGGGGAATAAAGTAACTGAAACAGAAATAAGTTGAAAAAAATAAAGGAATTACACAATTGAAGTTACAAGACTTTCAGAAGCCAACAATCTTGAGACAGAGAAGCATATTGACATTTTTGGATAGATATGGAAAATCAAAGACATGGGAATTAGGAGGAGAAAATGTGCCTTTTAGAAATGAGGGGCAGGAGGAGGGAAGAACAGCACAAGCTGGGGGAGTAATTACAGCTGGACACATTTAGTCTCAGACAGTTCTTTGATAACCAGAAAACAACACATTATAAAGTTAGAGATTTAATACTCATAAGGCCATTATAGATAGAATCTTTGCCAATGCTGGAAATAATTGAAAAACAGAAGCATGCAATTGACCACTTTCTAGTTTCTTTGATTTCTCCAGGCTGTTTGAAGAGTTGAATTCTGGAAAGGATTTGAAAACTGGGCATACCAACCCTAACCATCTAATTGCCAATGAAGAAGAATGAATTACTCTGCAATTCTATTAAAGGTGAAGGAGGTCCCAGGGAACGATTCTAACAAAAATTGTATTGACTTGGGATAAAAGCTTGACTGGTGACAGCCCAGACTATTACGATATCGAGCCTGAGTTCAAAGAGAGTATAAGAGCAACTTTATGTTTGGCCACGTTTAGACAAGGTTACAACCCTCTACCAAGTATATGCCAACTTATTCAGATACGGCATTCCATTTCATATACCCTGTCCTTTCCTAACCCACCAAAGAAAAAAATGCTACCATATTTGTTTACCCTGACATTTACCTGGCTTTGTTCTTAAGTTTTGCATTCAAGTCATTATTTTGGCCATTGTCTAGTGTCAGATAAATTTACGATGGAGCAGCATCGATGGAAGCACTCTTCTGAAGTTGTGGGTGGTTGGTTACCTTATGGAACTCATTAACACCAGAATTGGATACAGTCTGAAAATAGAGGTAGATTGCAAGCAGATTTTGACAATTCTTGGAAAACAGATCTTAATGGGTTGCCAAGAAAAAAAAAAAGTTCAACGATTGCCTATTGAACCTCTATTAGGGTTGTCACATAAGAAACAAGACATCCTGGCCGGGCACGGTGGCTCACGCTTGTAATCCCAGCACTTTGGGAGGCCGAGGCGGGCGGATCACGAGGTCAGGAGATCGAGACCATGGTGAAACCCCGTCTCTACTAAAAATACAAAAAATTAGCCGGGCATGGTGGTGGGCTCCTGTAGTCCCAGCTACTCAGAGAGGCTGAGGCAGGAGAATGGCGTGAACCCGGGAGGCGGAGCTTGCAGTGAGCCGAGATTGCGCCACTGCACTCCAGCCTGGGCGACAGAGCGAGACTCGGTCTCCAGAAAAAAAAAAAAAAGAAAGAAACAAGACACCTTTTAAATTTGAGTTTCAGGTAAACAATGGGTAATATTTAGTAAAATAAAGTCCCAATGTAGTAAGGTCTTAGTATAATAAGGCCCCAGTCAGTACATGGGGCATACTTACACTAAAGAAAGGTATCGTTTGTCTGAAACTTGAATCTAACTGGTAACTGGCTTGCTTGTCTGCTTGTTTGCTTGCTTGTCTGTTTTTGCTAAATCTTGCAACTCCAGTCTCTGCTTGTATCAAATCCTACCTCACACAGGGTTAGTTTCTCAATTGGTAAATAAGGCAAAAATTGCCTATCTTAAAAAATTATCATGGGAAATCTTTTAAATCACTCAAAATAAAGTCTACCTGGGCCGGGCACGGTGGCTCACGCTTGTAATCCCAGCACTTTGGGAGGCCGAGGAGGGCGGATCACGAGGTCAGGAGATCAAGACCACGGTGAAACCCCGTCTCTACTAAAAATACAAAAAAAATTAGCCGGGCGTGGTGGCGGGCGCCTGTAGTCCCAGCTACTCGGAGAGGCTGAGGCAGGAGAATGGCGTGAACCCGGGAGGCGGAGCTTGCAGTGAGCCGAGATCGCGCCACTGCACTCCAGCCTGGGCGACAGAGTGAGACTCCGTCTCAAAAAGAAAAAAAAAAAAAAATGAAGTCTACCTGATTTTATATCATTCTGCTATTACATCGCTCAGTGACTCCAAAACAAATTATCTTACTTGAGTGTTGAAAAACTTCTCAGCTGAACACCACAGTTTTTAAATTGTATATTAAAATATGCTGTATAAGATGCTGTATTAAAAACATACATTGGCCGGGCTCAGTGGCTCACACCTGTAATCCCAACAATTTGGGAGGCCAAGATGGGCAGATCACAAGGTCAGGAGCTCGAGACCAGCCTGGACAAGCGACCAGCCTGGCCAACATGGTGAAACCCTATCTCTACTAAAAATACAAAATTAGCCAGGTGTGGTGGAGGGCGCCTGTAACCTCAACTACTCAGGAGGCTGAGGCAGGAGAATTGCTTGAACCTGGGAGGCAGTGTTTGCAGTGAGCCGAGATGGTGCCATCGCACTCCAGCCTGGGTGACAGAGTGAGACTCCGTCTCAACAACAACAACAAAAAAATACATTGTCTGTTTCTTAGATTAACTAATGTTTATCAAACTAATGTAGCGCTTTGTTTCAAATACTAAATAGTATACTTAATGACTTATAATGAAAAATAGCATTCCTCTACCCAATCTGTCTGGATACTTCAGTCCAATTCTCCATAGGCAACAAGCCCTCAATCCTTCTAGCTTTTTCCCTTAATATTTACTTTCATATTTATTTAAAAAAAAACTATGCCTTTTTGCTTTTTATCTGGTATAATGAAAATTTTATTGTTTCTATTTGGATAACTGATTAAACACTTCAACATTGTCCTAACACTAAATGGGAAATTTCCAATTGCTCTATGGAGTTAAATTACACTAAGTCAATTTTTTTTTAGATGGTCTCACAGTCTCACTGTGTTGCCCAGGCTTGAGTGCTATCATGACCCACTACAGCCTCAACCTTCTGGGTTCAAGCGATCCTCCCACCTCAGCCTCCCGAGTAGCTGGGACTTTAGGCATGCACCACTACACCCACCTAATTTTTGTATTTTTGGTAGAGACGGGTTTTACTATGTTGCCCAAGTTGGTCTCGAATTCCTGCGCTCAAGCAATCTGCCCACCTCGGCATCCTAAAGTGCTGGGATTACAGGCGTGAGCCACCATGACCAGCCAACTCCTTTTTTCTATGGAGTACAGTATGATATTTCAATACATGTATGCAATGTACAATGATCAAATCAGAGTAATCAGCATATCCAACATGTCAAACATTTATAATTTCTTTGTGTTGAGAACATTGAAAGTCCATTCTTCTAGCTATTTGAAAATATGCAATAAGTTATTGTTTATCATAATCACCCTCCAGGGCTATAGAACACTAGAACTTATTTCTCCTGTCTACCTGTACTTTTGTACCCATTAACCAATCCATATACTATTGTTTCTTAACTTAGCAATTTTACACATTATCTACACATTTTATGTTACTTTTGAGTGAATCTGTATACTGTCGCCATAACTTCTTCCTTGGGCAATGCTTCATTTTTCCTGGAGGCAATCACTGTCTCAGAGTTGTCTTTTTTTTTAAATTTGTCTGATTTTCTAAGCCCAAATTGCTAATATTTTCAAAATGCCCCAACACCTCTGCCTTCACACCTACGAATAATGTTTTCCATTTACTTAGACACATCAGTTGCATTATTTTCTTTCCCAAAGACCTCCCTCCCAGAACTTCACATCCATTTGCTCTACTCTGGACCTGTCTTTCCACGCCTGCTGTCCAGGTCACATTCTGGGTCCTGTCCTTTGCAATTCTCCTGTCTTGAAGTGTCTTGTTTCTGAATTCCACGTTTGCTTTTGTTGTCTTTGTTGACCCCATTATTAAACCATATCCTCCAGAATCTTCCTAAGGAAGGCTGCCCTAAAAGCAAATATTTTGAATCCTCACAAGTATGACACCACCATTTGTCTATTCTAAGTTGATAGGCTGAGTAGAATTTTAGCTTGAAGATTCTTTTCGCTCAAAATTGTGTTGCTCCATTGCTTCCAGTTTTCTGGATTGCTGCTGATGAGAAATGACTCCTGATACCCCATACATGACTGCCAATACCCTGTACATGACTTACTTTCTTCTCTTAAAGCTTACAGAACTGGCTCTTCAATTTTGGGATTCTGAAACCTCATGATGATGTGCTTTCATGCAGGTCTGATCTCATCCATCGCATTGGGTGCTTATATTCATTTCCTAGGGCTGCTCTTACAAAGAATCACCAGCTGAGTGGCTTAAAGCAACAGAAATGTATTCTATTAAAGTTCTGGAAGCCGGATGTCCAAAATCAAGATGTCAACAGGCCTGGCTCCTTCTGGAGGCTCTGAGGGAGTATCTGTTCCATGCCTCTCTCCAAGGGTTGATGGTTGCTAGCAATGCTTGCCATTCCTTGGCTTAAAGTCGCATTATCACTCCAGTTTCTATTTGTATGAGGACTTCTTCCCTGTGTGTCTCCTCTATTTCTCTGTATGGCCTTCTTATAAGGACACCAGTCACTGGATATGGGCCCCACGCCAATCCAGTGTGACCTCATTTTAGCTTCACTGATTACATCTGCTACTTATTTGGAAAGACTGTATTTCCAAGTAAGATCAAGGTGTGGAAAAACTCAAACTGTCTTATCCTCTTCTCTCACACCACCAACAACCACCAACACAGAATACCTCTGGGACCAAATGAGTGGGAGTTTTTCCTCACTCACCAAGCAGCAGGTACCAGCTGAGTGTCCCCTAAGTTAATTCTGACACCCTCTACCTAGAGATAGAGTAAGATCCCACAGGTTGAGGGCTGTTCCTCAAGAATGCCTCCCTCCTCCCTCAGACCCCAGTGGCAAGTCCAGGCTTCTGGAACTTTTCACCAACTGCTCCAAGTTGGGGTTCCCATGCTTCCCTCTTTGGGTTTGATTAATTTGCTAGAGTGATTCACAGGATGCAGGAAAACACGTTTATTGGTTTCTTATAAAGGATATTACAAAGGATACAGATGAATAGATTCCTAAGGTGAGGTATGGGGAGGGGTATGGACCTTCCATGCCCTCCCTTAGTGAGCCATCTTCCAGGAACCTCCACGATGTCCAGCTATCTGGAAGCTCTTCAAACCCTGTCCTTCTGGGTTTTTATGAAGGCTTCATTACATACGCATGATTAATTAAACCAGTGGCCATTGGTAATCAACTTACCCTTCAGCCCCCCTCCCCTCTGGGAATGTTAGGGGTGGGGCTGAAAGTCCCAGCCCTCTAATCCTGCCTTGATCTTTCTTGTGATCTGCCCCATCCTGAAGCTACCCTGGGATGGCCAGCCACCAGTCAATCAGTAGCATATAAAAAGACATCATTTTGGTAATTCTAAGAATTTTAGCAGTTTTATGCTGGGAAAGGGGGTTGAAGACCAAATATATATTTCACAATATCACAAACACATTCTGAAGTTACAGGTCAACATAAATTTTGGGGGGACACTATTCAACCCGAGACAGGAATAATACAGGATGGTCACAGAATAGAAAATTCCAGGCGCAGTTTCACATGACTAGCAAAAGGAAACTGTTGAAATAGCTGCAGAACCTAGGGGCTAAGACCCTAAAATACAGAATGTGGACCAAGCTGGCTAAGACCAACTGGACTCAACATGGCACTGAATTTGTCCTAGGTTTCACCTAGAAGCTCATTACACACTCATTAACATACTAAACATATACCCACCAGCACCATGACAGTTGCAGGAATACCCATATTTGGTGTAAAAATGGGTGGCATCAGTTTTGAGAAATCTCCACCTTTTTCCAGGATCATGAATATTCCACCCTTTGGTTAAAAAAAGTCCATAAAGGTGAAATCCCTTACCCTCTTGTATGTCTCGTGTGATTCTCTCTTGAGTATGCCCACACTACCCATTTTTTTGCTTGTTTTGTTTTGTTTTGATACAGGGTCTCGCTCTGTTGCCCAGGCTGGAGTGCAGTGGCAGGAACATGGCTTGAGTATGTATTTTTCACTTTGCAATAAATGTCTGTACTTTCAATATTTTTTTACCCATCCTTGAATTCCTTCTTGTGATTGGGTCAAGAGCCTGGACACTGGCTGGCATCAAGGTCTCGCCGGCGTTTGGGACCATATCAAAGCCACTATAGTGGTCATGAGTTCCTTTCATTCTGGAACTCACCTCCTTCACTTCCAGACATTTTTCTTGATTAATTGATGTTTTCCTTTCCTCTTTTTCCTCTAGTTTTGCCCCCTGAAATTTCTGTAACTTATGTCCCGAACCTCCTGGAATTATCGTCTAATTTTCCTATCCTGGCTCTCTTGTCCATTTCTTTTTGTTACACCCATCTATGGAACTTTAAATTTCAGCTTTAGTTTCCATTTCATTTCAGCTTTTTAATTTCCAAAAGTCTTTTCTTTTTATCAGATTTCTCCCTTTTTTATAGCCTCTTGTTCTCATGTCATGGATGCAGTATCTTGTAATATCTCTGAGGAAATTAATTACTGGTTGTTGTTGCTGCTGCTACTGCTGTTATGTTTTGCTTTTCAAAGTTTTCTTGGGTTCTTACTTTGTCTCTGTTTCTTCCAGGAAGATAGAAATGTCTCTGTCTTTCAAGTTGAAGGCTTTCCTCAAACGTGTTGATCTTTTAATGTCCTTACTAAAAAGTGCAATACTAAAAAATCACATTAGAAGCTCTGTATGAATGGAAGAGTTTCACTTCTGTATGCTGATACAATAAGCTAATTCTCACATTCAGTTTCTCCAGAAAAGGAACACCTGGTCTCAGCCAGTCAGCGTGGCTCACATCTGTAATCCCAGCCCTTTAAGAGGTCAAGGAAGGAGGATCACTTGAGGCCAGGAGTTCAAAACCATCCTGGGCCAAACAGTGAGACTCCATCTCTAAAAAATAAAAATAAAAACAAAATTAGCAGGGTATGGTGGTGCACACCTGCAGTCCCATCTTCTCAGGAGGCTGAGGTGGGAGAATTTCCCGAGCCTAGGAAGTCAAGATACCACTGCATTCCAGCCTGAGCAATAGAGTAAGACCCTGTCTCTAAAATAAAAAAATAAAAGAAACAGCTAGTCTCTTGTCAAGGTGGGTAGAGAGAGTCGATAGAGGAGAGTATACTGGTGAAGCAGAATGGACAGGGAATCTGGGCTTTTATTGCTCCAATTTCTTTTTTTCAAATAGTCTCTCTGTGTCTTCATTCATTACCCCTGCCCTAAGTAGTGATGTGTTAGATGTATACAGAGTAAAAAAGGAAAGTTAGTATTTTTTAGGGCTTAATGTATATCAGGCATTTTTGCTGACTTTTAAAATTTCTATTTCTTATATTTGAGGGCTGCAGTCAACCAAATCTTTTCCTCAAATATTGCCATTTGAGTGGATAAGGACAATTTTAAAAGTGTCTTACCTAATATATGATGTGGAAAGGAAGAGATGGCATTTGTTGGTAACTCGTCAAAGCTGTGTGGGAGAATTGTGGAACACGTGTGGGATGAGGCTGCAGTCGTAAGTGGAGCTGGGAAATCCCTATGTGGTGAGGCATGCAATGCCAGTTGGGAAACAATATTGGTCCTGGACTACAGCTAAAGGCAATTCACGGGGTGAGAAGGACGGAGCCACCATGCTCAGAACACTTGTGCTTAAGAGCATGGGATTTGGTTTGCCAGGGATTTGGGTGTGAGTCCATGTCTTCTCACCAACTCACGCTCCCATTTCTATCCATTCTGAATTCTCCATCACTGCTCCTAATCGCCCTCCTGCTTGTGCTTTCCTGGAGAGTGTCAGGCCACATTGGTTACCACCCCAATGCCTTCACTCCATAACACAACCCAGACAAAGGATAGTATATGCATTCCTCTACAGATGGCTTAGAAAAGAGTGAATGGGCAGAGGGCAGAGGAGGGGAAGTGTACCCACAGCACTCCATAGAGATTGGCTGAAGATTAGATTTTGGCCATCCATGGTTTTTTAGTTGTCCTTTTGGGTTTTTTTGGTTTGGTTTGGTTTGGTTTTGAGACAGGGTCTCGCTGTGTCACCCAGACTGGAGTGCAGTGGCACGATCTCGGCTCACTGCAACCTCCACCTCCCAGGTTCAAGTGATTCTCCTGCCTCAGCCTCCTGGGTAGCTGGGATAACAGGCATCTGCCACCACAACTAGCTAATTTATTTTATCATTATTACTATTATTATTTTGGTATTTTTTTAGTAGAGACAGGGTTTCGCCATGTTGGTCAGGTTGGTCTCAAACTCCCAACCTCGAGTGATCCACCCACCCTGGCCTCCCAAAGTGCTGGGATTACAGGTATGAGCCATTGCACCTGGCCAAAATTCAGCTATCTTTGTTTCCATTTTCTACCTTAAGAACTGCACAGAGACCATCATTTTACTGATAAATATATTTTGCTAAACAAATAGTTAAACAAATCCAGAAACAAATGTTGCCATCCCTTAAAAAGACAGATGTGACTGCACATTTTTTTAGTAAAGTTTGTATTTTCTCACATCTACATATAGTTTGCACACATTTTTATAAATATATATATGTATGTATGCACATACACAGGCACACACTTCATATATGTATTTATATATGATGTGTTATATATATTATGTATGTATAGATATATATTACATCTACAGTCATGCGTTACTTAACAATGGGGATTCATTCTAAGAAATGCATAGTTAGACAATTTTGTCCTTGTGTGAACATCAGATTGCACTTACACAAACCCAGATGGGCTAGCCTACTACACACCTAGGCTGTATGGTATAGTCTATCGCTCCTAGGCTATAAATCTCTACAGCATGTTACTGTACTGCATACTGTACGCAACTGTAACACAGTAAGTAACAAAATTATGCATTATGTATATCTAAATGGTACAGTATATATTGTATAAAAGATTTAAAACGGCCCACCTGTATAGGGCACTTACCGTGAATGGAGCTTGCAGGACTGGAAGTTGCTCTGGGTGAGTCAGTGAGTGAGCCGTGAGCAAATGTGAAGGCCTAGGACATGACTGTACACTATTGTAAGCTTCATTAGCACTATACGCTTAGGCTACATTAAATGCATAAAAAAATTCTTTCTTTAATAAATTAACGTTAGCTTACAATAACTTTTTAACTTTATAAACATTTTTTAACTTTTTGACTCTTTTGTAATAACACTTAGCTTAAAACACAAACTTTTGGCGCATAAATGTCTTCTTTTGAGAAGTGTCTGTTCATGTCCTTCGCCTGCTTTTTGATGGGGTTGTTTGTTTTTTTCTTGTAAATTTGTTTGAGTTCATTGTAGATTCTGGATATTAGCCCTTTGTCAGATGAGTAGGTTGCAAAAATTTTCTCCCATTCTGTAGGTTGCCTGTTCACTCTGATGGTAGTTTCTTTTGCTGTGCAGAAGCTCTTTAGTTTAATGAGATCCCATTTGTCAACTTTGGCTTTTGTTGCCATTGCTTTTGGTGTTTTAGACATGAAGTCCTTGCCCACGCCTATGTCCTGAATGGTATTGCCTAGGTTTTCTTGTAGGATTTTAATGGTTTTAGGTCTAACATTTAAGTCTTTAATCCATCTTGAATTAATTTTTGTATAAGGTGTAAGGAAGGGATCCAGTTTCAGCTTTCTACATATGGCTACCCAGTTTTCCCAGCACCATTTATTAAATAGGGAATCCTTTCCCCATTTCTTGTTTTTGTCAGGTTTGTCAAAGATCAGATAGTTGTAGATATGCGGCATCATTTCTGAGGGCTCTGTTCTGTTCCATTGATCTATGTCTCTGTTGTGGTACCAGTACCATGCTGTTTTGGTTACTGTAGCCTTGTAGTATAGTTTGAAGTCAGGTAGCATGATGCCTCCAGCTTTGTTCTTTTGGCTTAGGATTGACTTGGCGATGCGGGCTCTTTTTTGGTTCCATATGAACTTTAAAGTAGTTTTTTCCAATTCTGTGAAGAAAGTCATTGGTAGCTTGATGGGGATGGCATTGAATCTATAAATTACCTTGGGCAGTATGGCCATTTTCACGATATTGATTCTTCCAACCCATGAGCATGGAATGTTCTTCCATTTGTTTGTATCCTCTTTTATTTCATTGAGCAGTGGTTTGTAGTTCCTCATCATCACTGGCCATCAGAGAAATGCAAATCAAAACCACAGTGAGATACCATCTCACACCAGTTAGAATGGCCATCATTAAAAAAATCAGGAAACAACAGGTGCTGGAGAGGATGTGGAGAAATAGGAACACTTTTACACTGTTGGTGGGACTGTAAACTCGTTCAACCACTGTGGAAGTCAGTGTGGCGATTCCTCAGGGATGTAGAACTAGAAATACCATTTGACCCAGCCACCCCATTACTGGGTATATACCCAAAGGACTATAAATCATGCTGCTATAAAGACACATGCACACGTATGTTTATTGTGGCACTATTCACAATAGCAAAGAGTTGGAACCAACCCAAATGTCCAACAACGATAGACTGGATTAAGAAAATGTGGCACATATACACCATGGAATACCATGCAGCCATAAAAAATGATGAGTTCATGTCCTTTGTAGGGACATGGATGAAACTGGAAAACATCATTCTCAGTAAACTATCGCAAGGACAAAAAACCAAACACCGCATGTTCTCACTCATAGGTGGGAATTGAACAATGAGAACTCATGGACACAGGAAGGGGAACATCACACTCCGGGGACTGTTGTGGGGTTGGGGGAGGGAGGAGGGACAGCATTAGGAGATATACCTAATGCTAAATGACGAGTTAATGGGTGCAGGAAATCAACATGGCACATGGATACATATGTAACAAACCTGCACATTGTGCACATGTACCCTAAAACCTAAAGTATAATTTAAAAAAATACAAATAAAAATAAATAAATAAATAAATAAATAATAAAATAAAAATTTTTTTAAATGGGAAAAAAAAACAAACTTTTTGTACAATTGTACAAAAATATTTTTTCTTTATATCCTTATTCTATAAACTTTTTTCTACTTTTAAAACTTTTTTTAGGCCAGGCGTGGTGGCTCACGCCTGTAATCCCAGCGCTTTGGGAGGCCGAGGTGGGCGGATCATGAGGTCAGGAGATTGAGACCATACTGGCTAACACGGTGAAACCCCGTCTCTACTAAAAATACAAAAAAAATTAGCTGGGCGTGGTGGTGGGCACCTGTAGTCCCAGCTACTCAGGAGGCTGAGGCAGGAGAATGGCATGAACCCGGGAGGTGGAGCTTGCAGTGATCCGAGATCACGCCACTGCACTCCAGCCTGAGCAACAGAGTAAGACTCTGTCTCAAAAAACAAAACAAAACAAAACAAAACAAAACAACTTTTTTTCTTTTTACTTTCTAGCCTTTTTTGTTGTTGTTGTTAAAAACAAAGACATACACACACACATTAGCCTAGGCCTACACAGGGTCAGGATCATCAATATCACTGTCTTCCACCTCTGCATCTTGTCCCACTGGAAGGTCTTCGGGGGCAATCAGATGCATGGAGCTGTTGACTCCTATGATGACAATGCCTTTTTGTGAATACTGCCTGAAGGATCCACTTCAGGCTGTTTCACAGTTAACTTTTTTTTTAGTAAGTAGGAGCATGCTCTAAAGTAATGATAAAAAGTAGAGTAAATGTATAAACTAGTAACATAGTCATTTATGTACTGTAAACAATTGTAAGTGCTAGACTTTTACACTCCTTGTAGTATAGTAGGTTTGTTTTTACCAGCATCACCACAAACACCTCAGTAATGCATTGTTCTGTGACATTAAGACAGCTACGACATCACTAGATGTCGGGAATTTTTCAGCTCCATTATAATCTTGTGGGATCACTCTTGTACATGTGGTTCATCATTGACTGAAACAGCTTTATGCAATGCATGACTGCATACATCTGTGTGTGCACGTGTGTATCATAAATTTACACAGATATTTAGAGAAGAGAAAGCGGAGTTTGGAATGATAACTACCAAAACTCTTAACAAAGGTTCATAGTAATTATCTCTGGAAAGGGCTGTTAGAGATGATGTCCTTTTCACAGAAATACATCACTCAAATAATGAGAAAATAAAAGCAAAACTATTTCCCTTTAGGAAAAAAAAAGGCAAATTGAATATATGTGAGACGAGTAGTGAACATAAAACATTGAAGTAGAACCACAGAGAATTTAAAAGGGAAGGAAAAAAGACATTTGTAATAGAGAGTGAAGGAAGAAATCATAATCTTAAAAAACTCACTAAACAGAAGATAACACAGCTTATGTAACATTCTCATAACAACAAAACTGAGGTCCTAGGTGTACTTCCCGGAGCATGAAAAAAACACAGTTACAGGTTAATGAAAAGGCTGAGTGAAGGAAGTTAGCTTTAACACCTGCAACATCTGTGCAACCTGGAATTGCATTCCTATTAAGGAAGTGGGTGGCTCACACTTCCCCTCCCAATGTAGCTCTTCATGGATATTTCTGACCACTTTCTTTCTGATAACATGTTAAATTAGCCAATTTGGCCAAATTTACAAAAATAAATGGTTCTATATACGCAATCCCACATCCAGTATAGATGACAGCGAAGCCCAGATCTCTCTACCATAGTTCCCATATGTTCACCTCATCTCCCGTTAGCGTTCTGAAATGGATGGCATCGTTGGAAAATAGTACAGGTCCCAAGAAGTAGAAAATCGTCTCCAAGTTAAAAAAAAAAAAAAAGACTGAGCTATAAATCACATAAAGGATGGAAGAATTCCCTAATGTCTTAGCTTTTTTCTTACTTTCTAGTCAGAAAAAGTTATTTTAACAGGAAAAAATTATTAAAGTTTTTAAGCTTTTAAAAGTTGATGAGTCAACAATGACAGATCAGGTTATTTGGACTAACTCTCCCACTAAAAACAGCTAAAACTAATGTAGTAAACATTTTTAGTCCTTTTAACAGCATCAAAGAGCTGGCAAAATGAGAAAGGAAATACCAAGTACCAAAATAAAAGATGTAAATGGAAAACTTCGCAGTTGCTTTAGGTCTGAGGCCATTTGCCAATCTGGAAGGAACTAAGCTGTCCTTTTAATGGACTTGTGGTATGGAGGAAGCAACAATTAAAGGATGAGGCCCATTCAATATCGTGCGTCTAGTAAATCACCTCCATCTATAATACGCCGAGCTCTCAAAGGTATACAGTATTGGGGAACGGATAAATCAATATATCCACCTATCTCCTTCCACCCGGGTAGATTGCAGGGAGAGATACCTTGGACTAAGAAGAGCTGGAGAACAGAAATAAAGAGGAAGGAAGGAAAGAAAGAGAAAACATAGACAAATTGTCCCTGAGAGGAGGCGAAGCATGGGCACTTTCCCTCAAGGATTTACATCACCAATTTTGCATCATCTAAGTGATCCAAGAAGTATAAAGTATGATTTTAACTTAAATAGTTATTCAGTCATTGGGAAATACCCCATATAGAGCTGTTTAAGGGAAATAAACATTTCACAAAGACAACAAAGTGCTTAAGGAAATAATACGCCATGGGTGAAAAACAGCAGAAATAATGGACACCTAAGTATTTCAGATATTGCAATTAGTAGACATAAATTATTAAAAATTATGTTCCATGTTTAAAGAAATAAAAGACAAACTTAGAAATAAATGCAGGGTATAGGAAACTACACAAAATATCATAGCTGATTTGAAGAAGAACACGATTGAACTTCCACAAATGAAACGTACAATAACCAAAATTTAAAACTTAATGTATAGTATTGGGCCGCAGATCAGATGAAAAAGAACTAAGTAAACTGAAAGAGAGAATAGAAGACATTTATCCAGAAGGCAGCACACAGAGCCCATAATTGAAAAGGAAAAAAGTTTCAGGAACAAGAACATAAGGAGGGGAAGTAAGAAGAGAGGGGAAGAGAAAACCTAATATACATTTTTAAAAACCTTTTTTAACTGATAGAAAAGAAAATGAGGTGGTGGCTCACACCTATAATCCTAGCACTTTGGGAGGCTGAAGCAGGCAGATTGCCTGAGCTCAGGAGTTTGAGACCGGCCTGGACCACATGATGAAACCCTGTCTCTATGAAGAAATACAAAAATTAGCCAGGCATGATGGTGCATGCCTGTGGTCCCAGCTACTTGGAGGCTAAGGTGGGAGAATCATCTGAGCCCAGGAGAGGTTGAGGCTGTAGTGAGTTGTGATCATGCCACTGCACTCCAGCCTGTGTGACAGAGAGATACAAGAGGAAAGAAAGAAACAAAGAAAGAAAGAAAAGAAAGAAAGAAAGAAAGAAAGAAAGAAAGAAAGAAAGAAAGAAAGAAAGAAAGAAAGAGAAAGAAGGAAGGAAGGAAGGAAGGAAGGAAGGAAGGAAGGAAGGAAGGAAGGAAGGAAGGGAAAGAGAGAGATTGAGAGAGAGAGAGAGAAGGAAGGAGACAATATTTGAAGCATTAATGAAGGGAGAATTTTCTAGAACTGGTGAAAGATGTCAGTCCGTAGATTTAAGAAGTGAAATGAATTCCAAACAGGGCATTTGAAAAAAAAAATCTTAACCTAAATATACCAGAGTAAAATCGCAGGAAACTAAAGTTCAGAAAAGTTTAAAAGCAAAAAGATTTTTTTGGAGAAAAAAATACAACAGTTGACTGATAGGTGACTTCTTAACAGAAGACAACAGACGGGTGGAGTTGTATTGTTAATTTACTGAAGACAAATAACAGCCAACTAAGAATCCTCTACCCACCTCCACCAAATCATTCGAGAATAAAAGTGAAGACATTTTTAGACAAAAACTAAGACTGCCTACAAAAATCTAATTCTAAAAGATAAACTTCAGGCAAAAGAAAAGTGACTTCAGATGGAAGACGTATTAGCAAGAAGCAATGGAGAGCAAAGAACATGTAACAAACAAAGACTGAAGCACCTTTTCTTGGAAAGTTTGTAAACACATTTAAAAGTCTTGAAATAAACTAAAAGCAACAGCAAAACTTTAACTTCAAGCAGAAAGACTTCAGTAGTCAATCTGGGGCTTCCAAACATGGGGGAAATAATTTTTAAAATGTGTTTTTAAAGGTTTGCAGGGAAAGAAAGGCAGGATCAAAATACATCATTTTTGAGATTTAGCTGTCTCCTTGACATTTGTGTTTTCTTAAATTTTCTTAATGGGTGTATTTTCCCTTTACTGATAACATTAGCCTTCCATTGGAATATGTTGCATTCATTGTTTTAATAATGATTTTAAGAGAAAAGTTATAAATGAAGAAAGATGCACAGACTGTTTTCTGCAATACGTCATGTTCCTTTGAAGATTAATTGTTTAGATTCCAAGTCTGAACTTTTATAAACATAAATCAAGTTCTAGCTTAAAATTGCCCCAAATTAAATGCATAGCCCTTACCACGTCCTAGAAGGATATATCTGGTTTCTGCCTTTGGGTACGCTGTCTCCCAACAACTCTCCCTCTTCCTCACTGTCCAGATCTATGGCCTGTTGCTCAAGTATTCCAAGCCTGTAATTGCTTGAGGACCTTTGCACAGTTTTTGTTTTTGTTTTGTTTTCACAGCCAGGAATGCTCTTCTGTTTCTTTCTATGGTTGGCTTTTCCTCATCTTTCAGCCCTCATTTTAATGGTGTCTCCTCAGAAAGCCTTTCCTGACTATCCTCTCTAAAGCAGCCTCCCTCTCAGGTCATTATACCGGTGTGCTGCTCATTTCCTTGGCACACTCATCATTCTCTCCAACTGTCATCTTCACTTGTTTACTAGAGTCTTGCCTGTCTCTTTCCCATAGAAAATAAGTTCAGCTTCATGAACAAAGGACCTTTCCTGAGTTGTGTAGCATTGTACCCTTAGGTCCTAGCCCTGTGTCTGACTCAACGTAAGTGTGCAACAAATATTTGTTGAATATCCTTAAAACTGAAGACGTTCTCATATTACTGACATTATTGTCTGACTTCAGGTGTGAGCTGCCTGTTCTGTATTGGGACTTAAAGAGATACCTGTAAAAGGAGCATCAAATTCAGTGGCTACGATGAGAAAAGCAGATCTGATCAGCAGACATTTCTGGGAGCTTACCGTGCTAAGCATCAGAGTTTTAAAAAAATATGTTATCATATATGAAAGATATATATAAGATTTCCTGTAAGAATAAAGTTTTATAAGGACTTTGTAAGGTCAAAATGGGCCTGAGTTCTAATTTTATTCTTCTACTTCCTTGCTGTGCAAATTTAGGTAACTTAAGTAAACTCTCTCCCAGACTCATTTTCCCTGTTTGTGAAATGAGGACAATAGAAATGACCTCCTAGGGCTGTGAGAATCAAAAGAGACGATGCCCTTAAAGCAATGGCTATGTGTGTGGCAATCATAGAAGCTCTGTTAATGTAAATATTCTAGCCTCATTCCATGAAATAATTTTTGATGCACTCTGCTAGAGAAACTTATAAATAATATTTAACTCACACTTATTTTGAATCTATATAACCTCCCAAACCAGTGAAGTACTAACTTTTTTTTTTGACATGGTTATCTAACAATCCATGGAGAGCATTGCCCTACCAACATCCATCCCCCACTCTTCCAAAAGAACCCCAGATTTGTTTGTGGTTGTAATGTGCTGAGCTAATGCTTTAGCACCCAGACCCTCAGAAGCTAGAGGTGTCCATGTGGCATGAACCTGGCCAATGACATATATAAGTAGCACCCTCACATGAGTCTTCCTGCAAGCTCCTTTGGCCTTTTGACCTTCCATCTCCTTCCTGCCTGGAATGTGAACACAACTCCTGGATGTACAACAACCATCCTGAGGGCATGAGAACAAAGCCACACAAAAAGGTATGGAAGGAAGGTAGAGGGAGTCGGAGTCCTTGATGCTATCACTGTACTGCTATGTCTAGCCCTGTACTGCCCAGTCCTGGATTACTTCTCATGTGACAAATAGCCATCTTATTCATTTAAGTTTACTTGATTTTTTTTTGTTACAAGTTAGGATTTTGTTACAAGTTGGGATTCTCCAGAAAAGCAGAACCAAAAGAGATAGAGATAGAGATGGGGATAAATACAGATACAGATATATACAAAGAAATTTATTATAAGGAATGTACTTACATGATTACAGAAGCTGAGATGTTCCAACATCTGCATTCAGCAAAGTGGAGATCCAAGAGAACCAATGGTATAAGTTAAGTCCAAGTCCAGAGGTCTGAGAACCAAAACAGCCAGTGTTATAAGTTCCAGTCTGGAAGCCAGTAGGCTCAGACCCAAGAAGAGTTGAGGTCTTAGTTGGAGTCCAAAGGCAGGAAAAGACCAGTGTTCCAAGCTCCAATAGTGGGGCAGAGGAGTCTCCCCTGACTCCTAGGTGGGTCAGCCATTGTGGTGTATTTAGTCCTTCAACTGATTGGATGAGGTCCTCTTACATTAGGGAGGCAATCTGCTTTACTCAGTCTGCCAATTCAAATGTCAATCTCATCCAAAAACACACCCTCACAGACTCACTGGGAACAATATTCAACCAAATACCTAGGCACTCCATGGCTTAGTCAAGTTGACACATAAAATTAACCATCATACCTGCAGCCAGAAACAATGTTGTAATGTACCAGTCCAGACCACCTCATGGGCACCTGCAAAAGAAAATCCAAGGGTTCTTTTAAGAGCACACTTTTTAGTTATGTGTTCTCTCCTCTTTCCATTTTATGTTTAGAAAGCCCACAGGAAGTGGAACGTGAACATAATCATAAAGGAAGTTAAGAATCATGAAGGAAATCAGGCTATGGTAGCTTAAAATGTGTCTAACCCCCAAAGAACAGCTATTGCAAAAATCTTGAGAATAGGTAGAGAGAGCACTGCCAGCCCCTTCCCCAATGAGTCCCTTTATAATTGTTCCCAAAGGAACTTTGAAATCTCCAGTGTTCAACCCAGAGAGTGAGACATGAGCCACAGGTTCCCCTGCTGGCGCCAAGAGAAACAAAACGAAGTGTCTCACAGCATTACAAAAGCTTTTACAATGTAAAATTCAACATTATTTTTGATCATTTTCTCTGATACTTTTGAATTTGTGTATAATGAGCATGTAAAGCACAACCTTATTAATACACTAAAAGTGGTTTTATGAGCCCAAAGGAAAGGTCCTAATTTACATGTGATGCTTGCTCACTCATTCATTTACTTGTCGGATAAATTATTGAGTGCTTCGTAAGTGTCAGGCTCTGGGGACACAAAGCCAGGCACTTTGTAAAGAGGTTTAAAGAGCCAACTCTATCCTCTAAGAGTTAGTAATCTAATATTAACACTGATACACATGCAAATACATCCTGGCACAGAATAAAATAATGAATCCTGGACATTCTTGAACCATGAAGTATTTATGTCACATACAAATTAGTTCACATGGAAGTTAATGTTTGCAAATAAGAGTAATTGGAAATGGAATGAAATGTACGTGTATGCATACTGCCATTTCCAGTCTAGCTGAGCAGCCTTGAGTAAGTTACAAAGCCTCTGTGAGCCCCATTCTCCTCATGAAGAGAACAAGGGTAATAATATCCAACAATGAAGGAGTCTTTGATAATTAAAAACCTAGTAAAGCATATAGTACAGTGCCCAGCACAGAGCAAGTGGTAAACGCTGTTTACCACTACTTCTGCAGTGATGATGATTGCTCAAATATTAATTCCACTAATAAAGGGTTTGCATATTACAGGTATTTTTTTTTACTTTTATTTTAGATTCGGGGGTACATGTGAAGGTTTGTTACATAGGTAAACTTATGTCATGGTTTATTGTACCGATTATTTCATCACCCAGGAATTAAGCCCAGTACCCAATAGTTATCTTTTCTACTCCTCTCTCTCCTTCCACCCTCCACCATCAAGTAGGCTCCAGTGTCTGTTGTTTCCTTCTTTGTGTTCATAAGTTCTTATCATTTAACTCCCACTTATAAGTGAGAACATGCTGTACTCGGTTTTCTGTTCCTGCATTTGTTTGCTGAGGATAATAGCCTCCAGCTCCACTCATGTTCCTGCAAAAGAGATGATCTCGTTCGTTTTTAGGGCTGCATAGCATTCCATGGCGTTTATGTACCATATTTTCTTTATCTGATCTGTCACTGATGGGAACTTAGCTTGATTCCATGTCTTTGCTAATGCGAGTAGTGCTGCAATGAACATTCACGTGTACGTGTCATTATGGTAGAATGATTTATTCTTCTGGGTATAAATGGTAATGGCATTGCTGGGTCAAATGGTTGTTCTGCTTTCAGCTCTTTGAGGAATCACCATGCTGCTTTCCACCATGGTTGACTGGTATTTTTAATTGATCAGGTTTATCCTTCTCCTACCAAAAAATCAGGGTCCCAAAACCGTCCCTAATGACTCAGTTCTCATTAAGACAAAGTGTTTTGTTTAAGTAAATAAGTAGGGGGACTGGAGGTATAAAAACAAACCAAATTAAGTGATTACTTGAATGCCTTTGCCATTATGGAGTTAGCCACATCTGTTTCATGTTATCTACTGTGGTCTGCTAAAATTCCTGTCATCTCATTTCTCTTTAAATGAACAATTCTGTATTGCTGAAATGTATTTTCTAGATCCTTCTTTTAATGTACTCATATTTCTGTTTAACACACTATTCATTCATTCATTAAAAGTATTTTTCAGCACCTACTAAGAACCAAGCACGGTTCTGAGTTTAGTATCGTTAAATAATATCAACAAGGTAGACAGTTTCCTGATCCCAAGTATCTTAGTCAAGCCTATGTTGCACCAACAGTCCAAAATGTCTTTCTAGAGCCTTTCATATCGTGTACTTTCTGGTCAATTCTTACAACATTTCATCTCTTAAAGACGGTTCATATCATCTTTACCTACAAAATTTCTGTATTTATGGAATACGATTCATTAAGATTATTTTATTTCACTTCTGTTCTCTAATTCATGGTTTCTCAAGTTGGTGGGCCCCCTAACAAACCCTCTACAACGTAAACCATTATTGATGTTTAATTTTGGTGGTTAAAAAACTGTTCGTGTCAAGGTTTGATTTAAAAATAAGTCATCCTCTGACACAAATTACATTCCTAATGTAATGTGATGGACACATTAAAAGAAGCCTTTCCAGTAAATTCCTTAGAGTTTCCATCAGCTCAGCATACAGGAGAGATTGAATATCTGCTCAAAGTATATGTTTATCAGGGACATATGCACTAACACGTGAGTTATTTTTTCAAGCAAGATTTTAAATTCCATGTAGTTTTGTGTTACAAGCCATTAAAGGTGCTGATCATTCACCATATGAATTACAGCCGTGTACTGTGTGGGGAACCAGTGGGTAATTCTTTGCACATCAAAAGATGTTGTCTCTAAATGTACCACCTCCCTCTCGGTGTTAATGCTGGCCTTGGCTGATCCCTCATGAAAGGCTAGTATAATGTCTTTTTAAATGACTTTTTTTTGACTTATGTAACAATCACAAACCAGGTACTCGGGGGGAAAAAAAAAAACCTTAGCAAGTTTTGGGAAGAGATGAAAGCATGTTCTATTTTAAATGTTCATCTAATCCTTCATAGAGGGATAAAATAAACACATTTTCAAAAGTTCAGCAAAACTTTTCAGAAGTTCAACAAAAATTCCTGGAAAGCTAAGAAGTATCAGTTCCTTTCAGCCCAGCAGCACTGTCCCAGACAATGTGTAACACATGGTGGCACAAGGCCAATAGTAATGTCCTTTCTGAATCATTTAATTTTTACCCAGAAAGTAATTCATCTAGCAAGCTCTTGCCTCTTTAATCACCCACCAGCCCCTACCTGGCCCTATCATGATGATAAAATGCATTGCTGGCATCAGCCAACAGATAGGAGCACCCCTGGGTGCTCACTGGTTTGAAAACTCTCTGCCTTTCATACTGCCTGTCTCTTATGTTTGTCTGTCCATATTCCCAACAATCTGACTGTCTTAGTTCATTCGGACTGCTGTAACAAAATGCCTAAGACTGGATCATTTGTAAACAATAGAAATGTATTGCTCACAGTTCTGGAGGCTGGAAATTCCAAGATCAAGATAACAGCAGATTCTGTGTCTGGTGAGGGCCCCATTCCTCACAGATGGTGCCTTCTAGCTGTATCTTCATATGGCAGAGGGGGCAAACAAGCTCCCTCCAGCCTCTTTTATAAGGGCACTAATGTCATTCATGAGGGCTCCACCCTCATGACCTAATCACCTCCCAAAGGCACCATCTCTCAATACTACTGCATTGGGGATTAGGGTATTAACTTATGAACTTTGGGGGAACACAAACATTCAGATCATAGCACTGACTGACTGAATCCCTGCCTCTTTGTCTATTTTTATGTCTGTTTCTTCCTTTTCCTTTAACTCCACTTCTCTGTCACTATGTGTTTCCCTCTGCCTCTCTGTTTGCATCTCTCTCTCTCTGTGGTCCTGTCTGTATGTATCTCTCTCTGCTCTTCTCTGTTTCTCTTCATCTCCCTTTCTCTTCTCACCTCTCTCTCTCACTGACTCTCACACACACACACACACACACAGCCACACACACAAACACACACACACATGCATGTGCACACAAACACACAAGGGCATTGTTGTTTTATCTTTATCATCAACCCCAAATAGACTGTTACATGTCTCCCACACTATTACAATAAAACTTCTGTCTGAAAAACAAGTTTCTATGTAGAGAAACTTTGAACATTATTAGAAAACAAAATTCTAATACCAGCACAAAGAAGTTCTTTATAGTCCTCTACATCCAGGATTTGACATGAGAACTTCAAACATATAATAAAATCTGTCACTTAGACCATTGGTCCAAAATAGCCCTGGAAAGATTCTCAAATCCACAGGACATTTATCACTGGGTACAGACTGAGTCAGTTATATACCTTATACGTGGATTTACCATAATTTTCAAAGATATGTTATTCAAGGTTTCTCAACGTCAGATTTGTGGAGGTCCACAATGGATGACTTCAGGGGGCTCATGAAACTCTTAAAAGTGTATGTAATTTTCTGTATATAAGCATTTTTCAAAAGAAAAGTCCATAGCTCCCACCAAGATTCACAAAGTACTAATAATAAGATTCACAAAAATACTAATAATAATCAGCCATGTGATTGTCATCTTCAAAAAATTATAAATTCAATGTAAAAATTTTACTTTTGGTCAATGTATAGCTTATTGACCAAGGGATGATAATAGTCACACACCACCACCATCATATGGAGATTCACAAAATATTTGACAATTAAAACAGGGCAAATCACAGTATTAAAGGCTTATAAATTCCACCTACAGGGAACTGTTTATTTGGCACTGCAGTTATTTTTTAATCTTTTTTATATTTGAGAACAATTTCTGACATAATTCAAATGCACTCCATCTCCATGCATTTTTACCTTCCTGAATCTTTCCATAAGAATCTTTAATTTTCTAACATAGCTCTTTAAACAGACACTCATAAGAGAGGATAAAGACATGATGCATTTAGCAAGTAGATCATTCTATTCTCTACAATTAGTCCCACTTAGGAGTTGAGTTAGAGAAAAGGTTGGGAAGGTTACCTATTATCTTGCTTCTCAATGCTTTCATTTGTGTGTACTGCTTCAACAACTCCCCAAATAATGAAACTATAGAAAATGGTCAAGGTTAATTCGATGCAGATACTGCACTTTAAATACAATTATCATTTCGTTTCTAAAACGCTTTTTAAAAGAAATGATTGCTTAGGAAATGAGTGAGCAGAGAATCGAAAGGAAAACTGTGTTTCTTAGCAAGCATGTTGGCTTCAGGAAGCAACAGGAGGCCAAGGTTGGAAGAGTCCATTCATAGGTTCCACAATGCCAAAGGGTAAAGCTCTCAAACTGGCCTTCGAGGTTCTTCTGCAGGATGGAGCCCCAGTCTTTAGATCCATCCTTTTATCTAATGTTCCTCAACAGCCAATTTATCTCTTCTCTTCCTCCTGGAGCCCAGTATTCTAACAATCCTTCATGCCTGTGCCATGTGGCAGACAAACTTCAAGGTGGCCACCATAACCCCCAATACCTGGTGCTCACATTTCTCTCGTCCTATCCCTTTGCATGTGTGCTCCTAACAAATAGAATGTGGTAAAGGCCATGAGATGTTACTCCTGTGATTATGTTATGCTATAAACTCTGTATAGTTAGCAGATCCGTTTTGGAGTCTCTCTCTCTCTTTCTCATTCACTTTTCTATCCGCTTTAACAAGCTGCCACAAACCCTGCAGCCACATGGGAATGACTTCTGCCAATAATCTAAGGGAACTTGGAAGTGGATCCTTTTCCAGTCACATCTCTGGTGAGAACCCAGCCATGGCCAACACCCTGACTGCAGCCTTGTGAGAAGCTGAGTAGAGAACCCAGGTTCCTGCCCCACAGAAATTGTGAGATAATTAATGTACATTGCTTGAAGCCACTAAGTTTATTACACAGACAAGGAAACAAATTAAGCTAGTGCTGTGCTGTCCTTCTAGAATGCTCTTCTTCTTTGGAAATCCAGCCCCTTTTCCAAGAATCAGATCTGAAATCTCTCTTTTACCTTTTTCTCGCCTAAAACCTGACAATTTATCCAAGGACCTCCCAAGCAGTTTGATTTTCAGCTTCTTTTCAACACTGTTTTCCCACATGGATGACTCTGGGCTTTAATGTCTCACACGGTCCTACATATTCCATAGGGATCATCATGAATTCACATATATGCTCAGTACTCCACTCTCTCTGCCTGATCTTTTCCTCATGATCTTTTGATGGTGCTTCCCCGGGCCTATCACACCTCCTTTTCCACCACTCAACCCTTCTCCTCTCTCTACAACAAAAGCAATCTCTAGCAACACCCCAAATTTTAGTGACACCCCCAGATTTAGACTTGTGTCCCAGTTTCTTCTTGACTTTGAACCCATGCTGATTTTCCCCAGCCAACCAAACCCTCTCTCACATGCTTAAATGGAGGCAGGAGGGTTTAATTAGGAATCTTCCTGTTAGTCAGCAGCCTCTCCAGTCATCTCAACAAGGCCCTCGCTGTTGGCTCACTGGAGCAAACAGCTGTGAGACTGGTCTCTCACCAGCTACCTGGCTGCCACTTAAAATATTTCATGCTCAGAGGCACAAAAAATAAGCTCAGGTCTGAGTCCATCTGCAGATCCTGACAGATCTACCTGACTTCACTCCACATGAACCTGTACACATCACATGAGTGCAATGCCCACAAAACAGTATCTGGCATATATTAGGATGGGTAAGAATTTAAACTGGGAAAGTCTTTTTGGAGGGCAATTTGGAGTACCTATCAAAATAAAGGAGTTTGTATAGGGTGATACTCAGCAATTCAAAAGAATGCTAAGACTTCGCTTGCAGGAAGAGAGATTAGACACACTTTTTCCTATTCTTCCTGTTCAGTATAACTAAAAGCTCTGGACATTGTATATAACACAAATGTAGGTAAATTCTGAAAGGAGGAACGAAGAAGGCAAACCAGCTAGGGATCTGTGATCAAAGGAATGACATGGTGGGAAATGCCCTGGGTTTCCTTTGTGGCCTTATAAAATAACCTAAGATTTGGAGCTGAAGATGCTGACAACCCAATCTCCACATTAATGTATGTAACAGTCCTAATGGTCAAAACCTGGAAACAACCAAGATATTCTTCAATGGGTAAAAAGCTTAAACAAACCATAGTACATCTGTGCTATGGAATACTACTCAGCAATAAAAAGGAACTACTGATACATGCAACTACCTAAATGAATCCCCAGAAAATTACACTGATTGAAAAGCGTCAATACCAAAAGGTTAACTACTGTAATATGCCATTTATGTAAAATCTTTGAAATCACTAAATTATACAAATAGAGGACATAGAGGACATTTTAGTAGTTGCCAGGGTTTGAGGAGGAACTGGGGGGTGGGAGGGAGGTAGGTGTGCCAATGAAAAGACAACAGGAGGCATCCTTTTGGTGATGGAAATGTTCTATATCTTTACTGTATGACGTCAATATTTTGGTTGTGATATTAATTTAGTTTTGCAAGATGTTACCATTGTGTAACACTTGTGAAAGGGTACAAAGGATCTCTGTGTGTTTTTTGGTTTTTTTTCTTGTGGCAACTGCCGGTGAATCTACAGTTATTCAAAATTGAAAGTTTAGTTTTTTTAAAAAAAAAAAGGAATACTATCTCTAAGCTCTCCAAGATGTACTGTTTAAAGAAAATTGAGTTGTAGATCATTATTTACAGTATGGCCCCTTTTATATCAATGTTAACTAACCTTTATAGGTACTTACAGTGTGGCAGGCACTATTCCAAGCCCTGTACCCACATTCATTCATTTAATCCTTATTATAAGTCGATGAGGCAGACACTATTATTATCTGCATTCTACAGAGAAGGAAACTGAGGATCTGAGAGTTTCAGTAACTCAGTCAAGGTCACTTAGTATATGACAGAGACAAGACTTGAACTCAGGCAGTCTGACTCCAGGATTTGTGCTCTCAGCCACTAACTGCATATTTCTACTATCCGTCTGAAATTAATTTTTATGTGTACCTTAGTAGAAAAGGATCTTAAAGGATACATACAACCAGTGGTGTCCCTGTAAGCAAGCTTATTTTTTTGGAGGGGAAGTGGCCTGTAGTCTTTGCCAATGTCTATGATGCAAATATGCTCAATTTCAAGCTATTAACATGCTGTCTAAACACAAGGGTTGCTATAAGCCAGCTCCAGCACATCACTGTACATTCTGTCACTGTGTGTAACACAACAAATCAAAATTTTGTTGTCCTCAGAAGCGGAAAATGGAGAATTAAAGAGTTGAAAATGTGATTTTTTTTTACTTTGTATTAATTATTTGTTTACAATGAAAATATACACATTACTCAGACATTTTAAAAATACAAAAAGAAGTAAATATTTAAGGGTGTATCCTACTGGCTTTAACCTTAAAATCCTTTACGGCACATCCCCTCCCAATATATTCCAGTGCTCAAAATACTTCAGTGTACCCATTATCTACAAGAAAATCTCTCAGGCCCCTTCTCAGGACACACAAAGCCTCTCAAGGGTTTGTCCTTGGCCTGATCCCAGGCTCAACCCCTTCCATAAACATCTGTGCTTTGGATGACCTGCCACACATTGTCACATTACCATTCCTTTGGTCATGCCATTTTCTGTTCTTAGAATGTCTTTTTCATCTCACTCTCATACTTAATGCTCCACAGCTGATATAAAACCTCCCACTAGGCTATACCGTCCTTCATGGGAGGAGTCATTTCTTATTCATCTTTTTCTCATTTAATCCTCACCAAACCCCTACATGAGATGTGTTTGTTAACTATTGCTGCCTAACAAATTACTTCCAAAGTTAGCAGCTTAATGATATTTATTGTTTATGTTTCTATGGGTCAGAAATCTGGGTGCAAATGAATCTCTGCTTTACATTGTCTCACAAAGCTACAAGACAGGGTCACTGGGGCTGCAGTCTCATCTGAAAGCTTGACTGGGGAAGAATCCACTTCCAAGCTCACCCATATAGTTCTTAGCAGGACTAGATTCCTTGTAGGCTGTTGGCCCAAAGTCCTCAGTTCTTCTGTTGGCTGGAAGCCATCCTCATTTCCTTGCCATGTGGACCTCTCCATAGGGCAGCCCATCACATGGCAGCTGGATTCATCAGAAGCAGAAAGCAAGAAGAGTCAGAGAGAAAAAGTACAAGCAATCCAGAAGCCACAGTTTTTTTTAAACCTGTTCTGTTTGTTTGTTTGTTTTAGAGACAAGATCTTGCTCTGTCATCCAGGCTAGAGTGCAGTGGCACAATCTCAGCTCACTGCAACAACTCCTGGGCTCAAGAGATCCTCCCGCCTCTGCCTCCCAAAAAAACCTAGTCTTGAAAGTGCTATTCCATCACTTTTGCCACGTTGTATTCATTAGAGTAAATCATTAGGTCCAACCCTCTGTCAAGGGGAGGGGAGTACACAAGTGCATGGACATCAGGAGGCAGGGGTTATTGGGATTTGTTTTAGAAGCTGCCAACTCCACAAGACTCCACAGCTGCTGAGGGGCAGAACACAGATATGCATAACACTTCCAATATTTCTACACTGCTACACAACATCTGCCTGTGTGCATGACCTAAAATTCTCTATTTGCTGTATGCATCAGGTTTTTTTGTTTTCTATTTTGAGACAGAATCTGGCTCTGTCATTCAGGCTGTAGTGCAGTGACGTGATCGTGGCTGTCAGTTGACTGTCACTTGGCTGCAACCTCTGTCTCCTGGGTTCAACTGATTCTTGTGCCTCAACCTCCCAAGTAGCTGGGATTACATATGAGCACCACCATGCCTAGCTAATTTTTGTATTTTTAGAAGAGATGGAGCTTCACCATATTGCCCAGACAGTTCTCGAATTTCTGGCCTCAAGTGATCCACCTGCCTCGGCCTCCCAAAGCCTCCCTAGTGCTCCCAAAGGTGGCTCACATTACAGGTGTGAGCCACCGGTCCTGGCTAGCCATACGCATTCTTTAAACAAATATGTCTTGGATGCCTACAATGTGCCAGGTACTGTTCTGGGTGCTGAGGGACAGTAATAATGAAGCAGAAGAGGTCCCATCACCATGAGCTTACATACTAGGTGGAGGAGACAGACAACAAACAAACCAAAAAATTAAATTACATCAGGTGGTAAACAGAGTAAGAATTTTAAAAGACGTTAGGGGAGATAATGGTCAAAGAAGGCCTCTGTGAGTAGAGACATGAAGGAAATGAGGGAGCAAGCCAGGAGGAAATGTAGGGAAAGAGAGTCAAGCAGAGGGAATAGCAAAGGCAAAGGCCCTGCGGTATGACCATGCCTGGTGTGCTCCGGGAACTGCAAGGAGGCCAGTGAGGTGCAAGGCAAGTGAACAAGCAAAAGAGAAGGTCAGAGACATTGGCAAGACCTTGAAGCTCATAGGAAGGATTTTGGTGTTTTAAGTGTGTCAGGAAGTTGCCAGAGGGTAAGGAATTTCTTTTCAAGATCCAATCATGTAGTGAGAGACCAAAGTATTATATTTCATGAGCTCTTTCTGACTCTTACTGTTGTCCTGACTTTGTACTGACAGTTTCTCTTCCATCTGTTTCAGAGGATGGAGGATTTACAAAATCGTCAGCCTGTGGCATTCCCATAGGGCAAGGCTCACCATCATGAACCTAGTGTCCTTGTCTCCTTGCACCAAAGCCTTTGTCCCATTTCTCCTCTTGGATTCATTTGTGAGGTCAATAGCAAGTTTCCAACAAAACAGCAAAAACCTTTTTTTTTTTTTTTTTTGGGGTTGTTTGTTTTTCTTTTTTTTGAGACAGGGTCTCACTCTGCCACCCAGGTTGGAGTGCAATAGCACGATCTTGGCTAATTGCAACTTCTGCCTCCGGGGTTCAGGCAATTCTCCTGCCTCAGCCTCCCGAGTAGCTGGAATTACAGACACGTGCAACCACACCCAGCTAATTTTTGTATTTTTAGTAAAGACAAGGTTTCACCACGGTGGCCAGGTTTGTCTCAAACTGGCCTCAAGTGATCTGCCCACCTCGGCCTCCCAAAGTGCTGGGATTACAGGCGTGGGCCACCATGCCTGGCGTCCTTTTTCTTTTTCTAAGCAAACCTCCTGATTTTTCTCTGAACAAACACCATCTAGTTTGACAAAGAACACAAAAACACAGCCAAAACAAAGTCCAAACCCTGGTAAGATGAAAACAAAGTTGAGCCATCCAGAGCACTTGGGCCAGCAAATACTTCCACACTCTCCAGAGTGGACATACAGGGTGTCCTCATATTTTAAAGATGCAAAGTGTCAATATATAAGTTTCTGAAACTATACTTCTTGCTTCGTCCCCTCCTTCAGATTCAAAAAAAGTAAAACCACAACTCTGATGCACTATAGGGTGGACATGAAGCTGGATTTCTCAACCTTGGAACAATTGACACTAGGGGCTGGATAATTCTCTGTTGTAGGGGCTGTGCCGTGCACTGTAGGAAGTTTAGCAGCAATCCTGGCCTCTACTCACTAGATGCCCATAGCATCTTTCCAAAATGTCTCCAGACATTGCTGAATGTCCCTTGCAGCTCAAAATCGACCCAGGTGAGAACAATTTCCATAAAGGCTCAGGTGCATGTTCTTGGGCAAGTTACTAATCCTGTTTGGCCCTCAGTTGTTTGCCTAGAAAATAGAGAAAATGTTACCCTACATGCCTAAGGACAGGAAGTCTGAGATCTCTGTCCAGCATCCATGCTTATGTGAATCTGTGATACTCAGTGAAACAATTACACTACATTGACAGCATCCGTGTTTGAGCAACATGAAGGCACGAATTGAGTCTTACGCAGCTCTGTGTATTGTCTCGTCTAGTTTGTGACATACAGTAGGTTCTCAATAAATATTGGTTTAATTATGATTAAATATCACCTATATGGGTCTTCTCACACTTGGCACTATTAGATGTCCCATATCCAGCATATAGTAGGTATTTAATAAAGTTTTAATAGTGTTATTAAATGTGGTGAGGTCACCTTAAAATCAGGTCCTTTTTAAATTCACAAATGTTCAAGTTAACCAGCATTTACTGATCATTTACAATGATCCAAGCACTGGAGAGAAGGATATGAATGAAAATGGCTCTTGCGCTTTAGAGAATCACGGTACAGTGGTACAAGTCAGCCCCATATCACGGGTGACTCCACTTGACAATGAGAGATGTTATAGTCAGGTGAAAGAGGTTTCCAAGTTTCTGTGAATCTTTTATTTGCATTGGTTCTCCAGAAAAACGTACTTTGGAGAATCCAATCCCATTAATATAAGCAATTATATTATATATAAATGAAGTCATTCTGTTCGAATGCTTCATGAAATGAATCACATCTTTCCTCACCTTTCTAACTTGATTACATGCATAATTACATCTAGTGATGGTTTTATCTTCAGTGCCAACTTAGACACATATTGGTTCCCAGGAGAACCATGTTAAGGATTCTGAGGCCACATTCAAGCCCATTCTTAATGTCTGCCATGGATGCAGCATGAAGAAATAACTTCACTTCTAAGTATCTATCATACCTGATTTAACCTCTTCTTGACGAGTCAAGATTACATTATAATTATGGTCTACCATTTCAGGAAATGACTTCATCATTCTACTTGCATGGATTCAAATCATTGGAATCATCCTGAACTCATCTTTTATTCTTATACATCACAACCAAATTGTCAACAAGTGCTAATGGCTCTACCATCAACAAACACTCACCCCCATTGCTGTCACCCTGGCATGAGTTAACATCATGTGTCATCTCCTCCTATTCTTTTTACTGCCATACTCCTCCAATTGCTATTCCTTGAACCTGCCAGGAGCCCTTCCTACTCGGGACATTTTAACTCACTGTTCCCTATAACTTGCATGCTCTCTCTTTACCAGATAACCTCAGGGTTGATCCTTCCCTTTTGTATTTTCTCACTGAGGACTTCCCCGGCCTTCCTATTTACAATTGCAACTCCCTCATCCTCCCCTTCTCCCTATCCCTTCTTGCTGACTTGTACATATTACTTGTGATCAACTGACATCCTATATATTTTGATTATTTGTTTAGTGCAGACATCCCTTCAGGAAGCTGCATGAAAGCAAGGATTTTTATCCATTCTGTTCACTGCTACATCTCCACCACCTAGAACAGTGCAGGCTCATGATAATTGCTTAATAAATACTTACGGAATAAAAGAATGGATAAATAAGTGAATTACCAGAGCTATAACTCAATGAGATTTAGGGGTTCTTGGAGTTTTAGAAACCTCTTTGTGTCTATACTAAATAACCTCATACCATAGTGCTGTGGTCGTTTCACTACAGTTTATGACTCTGTCTAGAGCTGCACTGTCCAACATGAGAGCCACTAGCCACATATGGCTATTTGGATTTAAATTTAATCTAATTAAAATTAAGTAAAATAAAAATTCAGTCCCTCCGTTGCGCTAGCCACATTTCAAGTGCTCAATAGACCCGTGTGGCTGGCCACTACTACATTGGACATTTCCATCACTGAAGAAAGTTCTATTGGCCAGTACTGGTCTAAAACATCCACTCTGGCTACCCCCAAAATAATTAATTTTCTAATTTGAGGGACCAACCAAACGAGCTTGATAAAACCATTCATAGTAAGAGCAAGCTGAGTATCAGTCAAGGCCTGATGAATTTACCTATGAGATTCTGTGCCTGGGCTTTCTGACCTATGCTTTATCCCTCAGGATCTTTTATTTCTTGGCTTTGATTTTTCATTGACATTCCTGATGAGGTGTTAGGTAGATGGCCTGCAAATAGCAAGCTGCTACAGTATAACATCTTCCGTGTAAAAAATGCCTCCTTGACTCAGAAATCTGTTTTGTCAGTCTCTGGAGATAAAGGACATGTGGCACAACTGTCAGAAGTAAAGACGGGAAGGGAATAAGATCCTCTTTGTGGCTAGGGATCAGAAAAGGGGTAAGTGGATAGGAAAATAGGAAGTGGACCGATTATGAAGATAGGCGGAGAGAACATTATAACTTCAGTGGTTGACATTCACACTGTGAGATAAACAAGTAAGAGGAATGTAGGGTACACTTACTATTTAGAGCTTAAGGATTCTGGAAAACTCAGGAAGAAAAGGCATATGAATTTGAATGATCATCATCAGTTTTCATTTCAATAGATCATGGGGCCCACGTCCTGGTTCATCACAGACATCTCCCACACATGTTTTCTCTAATCCTCTTTAAATAATCCAGCCAAGCCATTTGCAGAGGTCAGGGTGGGCAATGGCTCTGTCCCCACCCAAATCTCATCTAGAATTGTAGCTCCCACAGTTCCCACTTGTCGTGGGAGGGACCCAGTGGGAAGTAATTGAACCACCGGGATGGGTCTTTCCTGTGCTCGTCTTGTGATAATGAATAAGTCTCATAAGATCTGATGGTTTTAAAAGGGGGAGTTTCCCTGCACAAATTCTCTCTTGCCTGCCACCACGTAAGAAGTCCCTTTGCTCTTCCTTCGTCTGCTGCCATGATTGTGAGACCTCTCCAGCCATGTGGAACTGTTAGTCCACTAAACCTCCTTCCTTTGTAAATTATCCAGTCTCAAGTATGTCTTTATTAGCAGCATGAGAATGGACTAATACAAGGAGATATTTTCCCTTGCCTGCGTTCCACTCTCTGCTCTCCAGAGGACAAATGAATCTATCACTGCTGAGAGAAGTCCACACTGCAACATTTGTAACTGTCATCTTCAGGAACAAACTAAGTCTTTCTCCGTCTTCTTGCTTCCTTACAAACTGCTTTCAGATCCATGAAGGAACTGTAAATATTTCCTGATTGACAACAAGCCTTGATATTGTGCAAGGCTAACATCACAGGTTGAGTTCAAATGAGCTACCAATACAATCTGATCTGATTTTAAACTTGTTAAATAACCAAAGGAAAAAGTTAAGTACACTTCTCAAAAAATAAAATCTCAAGATGACCTTTAATTTGAAACTAAATTTTTTATTTAAAAAACATGCCGTGTTTTACCCTCCTCTTTTCTTCCAGTTCAAGACATTCTTTTCTCATGTCGCAGTCAAATGTTCCTATTGTTTTCTGAAGGTCATAGTCTTACATAGTCTTAACATGGTGACTTTTCACTATTTAATGTTTGTTTCATGAATAACATAATTGTTTCCTAATGTCGTTCCATGATTAACTGGTTCTTCCCTTATCTATGCCTCAATTTTCTATTTTAATAGGCTTGCCAGTGAATTTTTAAGGATTGCGAATAAATCTTGTTCATCTTTCTGTGTTCCCTATGGTACTTCATACAGAATCTGACAATGAATTCGGGTGTAATTGTTGAATTAATGAACAAAGAAATGAGTCGATGAATGGATGTCAGATAAACTAGGTGAAGAAATCATCACAAGTGCCTACGGGTGGCCAGTCTCAGCATGGGTGTCCTCACTCAGATCCTACAGCCAGCAGCACATTTACCAATGGAGCTTCATTATCTTGCAGAAACACCCTGCTTGCCCTGGTTCGGGAGTAGCTGGCAGCAGATGAAGGATGGGTACTATGAGAACACTGGAATGCAACACAGCGTTCAAACAATCCTAAGGATCAAGGCAGATGCTATGTCCCTGAATTGGTTAAAAAACAAAAAGTCTCTTTGGACTTTACCCAACTTTCAGACAAAGAGCATTTGCAATAAGTAGAACACACCAGGAAACAAAAGTGACCTGGGAATGCTCCCTTTTAAGTCACATATCGACACTTGATAACCTTCACTAAAATGGCTCTCAGTCACTCCTTTCCATCGCTTTCTAGGTGGCACAGCGAAATGAAGTCCAAGCTCTAACTTAGCAGGCCACCATGCAAATACAAATGCCACAGTGGCTACGCATCTGAGCCTTTGGAAAGGTAGACTTGTAGTAGGGGAAGAACTATGGTTTCTGGTGCCAGACTCCTGGCTCTGCCACGAACTAGCCACATGGCCCAGCCAAACTACTCGACTCCTCTGTGCTTGGGTTTTCTCATATGCAAAATGGGGGTAATAATTGTAACTACCTTATGGGGTTAGTGTACAGACTGAACAAGTTGATATGTTCAGCGTTGTAATGTCAAGCACTGAGAACAGTATCAGGCATGTAGTAAGCCATCAAAAAGTGACTGACACTACAATGATAGTGATGAAGATGAGGA
The DNA here is from genome assembly GCF_006542625.1 of Nomascus leucogenys. Lineage (NCBI taxonomy): Eukaryota > Metazoa > Chordata > Mammalia > Primates > Hylobatidae > Nomascus > Nomascus leucogenys. The sequence goes on along the minus strand of NC_044401.1, from coordinate 75,189,588 downwards.
TGATCTTGGGAAAACTGTACCTCAGTTATCGATTCCCATTCCGGGACACAGCTCATAATATAGATGTCTACTGAACAGACCTGGAGTGTGTTTATAATCCATATGCCCCATGACACATTATAGAGCAACCGATTCCACTGTATTTTCACATAAATATTCACATGTGCGAAGATTCTATATCACAGATGTTCTGGGCTGTCACCACAAAAGTAGGACGCAGCAGAATATAGTACTTATGACTCAGACTGGCATGAGCTCAAACCCCAGCTATATCACATATTGTCTATGCAGTGTGGACAAATTAATCAACCTTGCTTTGTTTGCTCTTTTACAAATTGAGATAAAAGCAGTGCCTGTTTTCATGGTGCTGCTGTGAAGATGAAATAAAATACTCTTTTATACTTTTAAGTCTGTTGCAAGGACTTTTTCAATAGAAGATAGCTATCACCATCTATCGTTTAGGTTAAAATGCAGAGGGAGAAGATCGATCTGTTTCTCTGAGTCCATCACAAGACTTTGATTCAAAGAAACATGGAACCTCTGGGCCAGAAGGGGTCTTCAGAATCATTTACCCCAGGCTCTTTCCTTTACAGTTGAGAAAACTTCCCTTCTCTGGAGAAGGGAAGTCGCTTACCCAAGCTTACCCAGCTGAAGAGAGGTAAACTGGGATTAGAAAGTAGTCCTGACTTCCTGGCCTGGGACTCTTTTACCAAGACTGCAATGACTCCCTGATAGAATTCAGCCCTCTTCATTCCCAGGCTCTATTTTCTTCACCTTGTCCAATGTGACAGATGCTTCTAGTGTTCCTGAACCATTATCACTCAGCTTTCACTTCTCAGCTGGTGGCTTCTACTACTGGTGGGACATCTCAGAGATATGTTCTGTGCTGTCTCCCTGGGATTCTTCCCTAGGGACTCAGCCCGTTTCCCCCAGAGGTAGCCTGCTCCCTAACATTCGTTGTAATGGCTTCCTTCTTTTCTCTGTCTCAATTCTTCATCCCCTTCCCAGTGCTTCCTAGGATCACCTTCCACATATACTACTTGCATGCAATTCCTTGCCTCAAGGCCTGCTTCTGGGGAAATACAACCTAAGACATCCACAAATTGAATAAATGTTTTTAAGAGAGAAAAAATGGAGGAATAAAATAACATGAAATAGTATAAAATAAAAGACTTTGGGAGAGTGTACAGATGCAATCCGTGCGTCACAAAAAGGTGAATTGGAAGCTACATGCGGGTCATTGGGGGCTACTCAGACTAGATCAACTCAAGCTCAGATATCTTCACATGTCAGTGGGTCAGATATTCAGTCAATGGCAAAGTCACCATACTTACTCCTCCTGTGGACAACCCTGCAACACAGCACAACACAACACAACACACACCTCTCTTTATCAACAACTATACCCACAAATCCACCATCCATAAAATATTCTGTCTGTTTTGCTTCTCTCCTAAAAATCTTCCTCCTGCTATGTATTCTTCAAATAGAAATTCCTACCTTCAGGGAACTCAGTTAACTATTTGCCTTCCCCAACACACCAGTGGGGAGGGAAATCTGTCAGACTGGTTCTGAGCTCTAGCTTTAGAAGCCAGGCAAGTTGCTTCAACTCCAGGCTTCCGTGTCACTACTAACTAGGATAAGATATCTGGCCTCTGCAAACATCAGTTTCCTCACCTGTAAAGTGCAGTAGTAATGCTGACCCTACTAATGCTGTGATGATTTAGTAATACAATGTCTGTAATATACATACTGGCATAAGGGAAGAGTTTAACAAGCAGGAGCAGTAATAGCAGCTGTGGCTGTATTTGCGGCTGTATTGTTATTGTTGTTCTATAAATGCCTCCCTCATTTCCATTGTCATGGCCTCCTGCAACTCTTTCCTGGGTGCCAGGCTCTCTCAGCTAAAGATTGTACAAGCAATCTCCCCTTTCATCACAAAAAACTCATTTGGAGTCTTTCTTTGAACCACAGAGGGAGAAGGGAAATACAAAGTCCTCTAAGAACACAGATGGCACACTAACCTTAGGGGAAAAGGCCTTGGGAACCGGACCAAGGGCCATGGAAAACTCAAGAAAAAAGCTATTGTGATGAAGTTGAAAGCTTCTTGCAAAAAATGATGCATGGCTTTCTGCTTCTAGTTTCAATTTCACTGTAGTGTTGCTAAAGATCTTGAAGAAATGATGTCATTTCTCCAGTCTTTGTATTCAGGGCAAAGCAAACTCACAGAGGAAATTCAACAGGGAGATGAACAGCGAGATATCCGTTTCAAAATACGATCACCATGGTGTCTGAATTCACCTATTTTGCATTAAGAAAATGAAATATTATTTTCAATCCTACATAAGCCCATCTAACAGAATAAGCTTGGTATAGTGAAACAAACTAACAGGCAAACAACTTCTGATTATTAGGGTGGGCTAACTGGCATAACCAATAGACCCCAAACATCAGAGATTTATTTCTTGCTTGTATAACAGTTTGGATTACAGGGTGCCAGGGGTACTTCCCATGCAGTCATTTGGAGGAGCCAAGCTGGCAGAGCAGCTACCATCTTCAAGATGTAAATTCCATGGTTGCTTGGGAGTTGTCCCCATTTGAACCAGCAGGAAGAAAAAACAGCCCAGAAGAAGTGGGGGAGGCTCATGGGCCAGTGCTGAAGTGGAGTTCATGGCTTCCATGGACAGTACATTGACTATCCCAGGGTCTCACAGAACTGAAAGGAAGAAGAAAATATGACTGTTGGTGTCCAGTCAACAAGTCTCTTCCACAGAAGTCCAGATTTTGATTCAAGAGCCAGGACTTCTAGACCTAGCTACTAAGTAACTATGAAAAAGCAACTCAACATGTGAATCCAAAGGAAAGGCTTGGGCTGCTTGACAACATGGATGGGGAGTATATGAAAGTCTCGTGGATGAACTGATCAAACTCCACAGTGAGATTCCAGGATGACTCCACACATGTGTGTTACTGGCTGGGAATCACCGGAGTTGGGCTCCTGGCCTGGATGGCACCGTGTAGCATCTTAGGTGGCTGAGATAGAAATTATCTGGCAATACCAGATTCCCTTCTTTTTTTTTTTTTTTTTTTTTGAGACAGAGTCTCAGTCTGTTGCCCAGGCTGAGTGCAGTGACATAATATCAGCTCACTGCAACCTCTGCCCCTCGGGTTCAAGCGATTCTTCTGCCTCAGCCTCCCAAGTAGCTGAGATTACAGGTGTGCACTATCACACCCGGCTAATTTTTATATTTTTAGTAGAGATGGGGTTTCACCATGTTGGCCAGGCTGGTCTAGAACTCCTGACCTCAAGTGATCTGCCTGCATCAGCCTCCCAAAGTGTTGGAATTTCAGGCATGAGCCACCGCACCCGGCCTGGCAATAGCAGATTTCTAAGGTTACTCCCAGCTCTAACTTTCAATGATGAAAACTCATGCATCTACAAACAATGCATGAGAAGATATCAGTTTCTGTAGAGGAGGGTAGAAGCTGTCATCTGTGCTTGTCAAGCATGTTCTTGTATCTTCTAGTTACAGAACACAAAGACCTCAAGTTGCACAGCACGCAAGCAGAACCTAGGTAAGGAGAGAGGGAGATAGATTCCTGCTGATATTATTTGAGATCCTAGATTCCAATGTGGCTGAAGGCAACAAATATTCAAACTTCCTCTGAGTGCACTTTGAATTATCCTCCTAATGAAGCCTTCTCAACCTTAAGTTCTGCCTCTGTTCCCCCCTCTATGTCCTCACAGTGCTTTGTGAATCCCTCTACTATAACATTTGGCTTGTAGAACTGGAATGAATTGCTTTTCTGGCTATCCTCCCCATAAATTCACAGCTTCTCCAGCACCTAATACAGTGACATCTGCCCAGAACTTAATGCAGTGCTGGGCGTCTGGCAGGCATACAGGAAAGTTTTTCTGAATGAATTTGTCCATTGAAAGTTTAAACTATTGGCCAGGCATGGCGGCTCGCACCTGTAATCCTAGCACTCTGGGAGGCCGAGGCAGGCAGATTGCCTGAGCTTAGGAGTTCAAGACCACCCTGGGCAACACGGCAAAACCCTGTCTCTACAAAAAAATATTAAAAATTAGCCGGGCATGGTGGTGCGCACCTGTAGTCCCAGCTACTTGGGAGGCTTAGGCCTGAGAATTGCTTGAACCTGGGAAGCAGAGGTTGCAGTGAATCAAGATTGCCCCACTGCACTCCAGCCTGAGTGACAGAGACTCTGCAAAAAAAAAAAAAAAAAAAAAAAAAAAAATGTTCAAACTATTACTGCAGAACAGAATTGTGAAGCATATGGCCTTTAGAATCCAAGCTCTACTCCTGGCTTTTCCACATACCTACCATGTGATACTGGACAAGTGACCCTGCCTCTCTAAGTCTTAGTTTTCTCTTTCATCACATGGGGATAGACACACAAGTTTCTTCACAGAAGCTCTTCTGCATCATGAAGCTTGTGAAAGGTGTTACATAAGGACACTTTTGTTGAGCACTTACCACAGTGCCTTTGAAAGTCCCGAAAAAAAATGAGCTGCTATTACTCTCACCATTACCATCGTTATTGTCCATTCACGCTCTCTCAAAAGGCATCCAGGCCCTCTGCTCAAAAGCCATTACTGACTGCAAATTGCAAACAAGGAGAAACTACCCAGGTTTGAAGAGGTGATGCTTTAATCGAGGCTAAACATCAGCACAATGTCAGACTGTTCTGAGCCCCCAGAGCCAAGGCCTCCATCAATCTGAAAGTGAAGACCACCACATGTACACTGTATTGAAGAGGACAGTGGGGTGGGAAATCTGGCTTTAATCCCTTAACTGTCTAAACTTGGGCAAATCATTATACTCTAAGGCCTCAGTTTCCTCACCTACAAAATGAGCACAAAATGATCATATACACTTCCCAGGGTTATATGGGATTATAAATGAGAAATTGTACTGTCATGCCACTTTACAAAGCTTTAAAACTCAGTACAAACGTAAGGGCTGTTGTTTTTCAAAGCCAGTTGTAACTATTCTTCAGCAGATGCCCAGAAGAAAAGGCTGGGCTGACGCAACTCAACCTCAGCCAGGCCCAGAGTGCTCAGAGAATGAGGCTAGAAACTCAGTCAATTACCCAAACAATTTACCACAAACAAAGCCATGAGGTTGAAGGGATCCACTAATTAGCACACCCACTAAAAAGACATCTCAGGTTCCTTAATGAGTGGCATTTCAGAGGCCCGGGGAAGGGAAGTGTATGAGCCCAGGTCACAGACATAGGTACTGAAAGAAGCCTGATTAGAGCCCACTTGTGACTGAATCTACATGGAAACATAAGCACTAGGCTGGGGTTTTCGCAGAGAGTAACAAGCCATACTTAAGATTTTCACTGTAATCCCAGCACTTTGGGAGGCCGAGGTGGGAGGATCACCAGAGGCCAGGAGCTTAGACAAGATGGCGATACACTGTCTCTACAAAAAATGTAAAAATTAGCCAGGCATGGTGGCATGTGCCTATAGTCCCAGCAACTTGGGAGGCTGAGGTGGCAGGATTGCTTGAGCCCCAGAGTTTAAGCCTTCATTGAGTGACGCTGGTACCACTGTCCAGCCTGGGTGACAAATACTCTTTCAAAAAAAAAAAAAAAAAAAGATTTTCAGTAAAAAAATAAATAGCTCCTAATAAGAGTCCGTCACTTTAGTAGGCACTATTCATACTCTATCCTGAATCCTTCCACAAACTCTAAAATGGTAGCGCAAATCCCATTTTGTGGGGGAAATCGAAGCCCAGAGAGGTTCAGTGGCTGACAGTGGGTCACAGAGCGTATATGTATTTGAATAGAATTTGACCCAACACTTTATAAAAGTTTGAATTCTTTCCACTCTGTGACCTCCTGCCTCATGTTCCATATATACTACTTCCTTGAAACATTGATTTTCTTAGCCACTTTCTCCTGGGCTTGGCTAATTTAAATTTTGCAGCCAAAACAACTGCTGCTCAAATGTGATTCAAAGAGCTTTAGGGCTTCTCTCAAGTCGAAGACCTCAGAGGGATTATGGAGAGGAACCAAATGCAGCTTGTCTCCTAAGAAAGAAGTAATTCAGCCTAAGTGAGGCTAGAATCAGGCAAGTCTGCAGGCTACTTTCCCAGCAAGAGCCAAGGGAGGTCAAGGTTGACAGGAAATCCTAAGTGAGAAACTGAAGTGCTCAGCTGCACACCGCGAGAGTTGCCAAGAAATTAATTCATTGAGGAACAGGTTTTGGAGCAGAGAAAAGTACACCACTTTGGATAAGGGCAAAAAAGCGAGCCGACAGCAAAAGTCTGGGACCTTCTTCGAAGGAAAGAGTGGCATCCTTCATTTTGCAATCCTGGGGGTGTCCAGCTGGGGGCTCCCTCTGACAACCAGCCATCCTTCATCAATTTCCATCGTACTGATGGCTATTTATTCAGCATGAGAAATGAGCAGTCAATTGGTGAATGTGGGGGAGGAGAGAGCTAGAGAAGCAGGGGTGAAATGGAATGGAAAAAAAAAAAATCTATAGAAACATTCAAAGGCTGAAGTTAAAATGTCCAGTGTTAAAATACTGAAATGCCAAGTCTTTGAAAAATAAAACTGGAAGTAATCTTTTAAGTTCAGAAAAGTCAAGAAGGCAAACTAAATGACTTTTTTTTTAAGTGCATCACTTTTGCAAGAACAAAGGACACTCACAATTTTACGTTCCTAAAAAAGAGCCAGGAATTCATGCTGTCTTTAAATTACGATAATCATTTCAAGGCTTCCTCTTATTGCCAAGCTGGTGCTGAAGGAGACTGGTAATTTTGTCTCGGAGGGGAAAGCTACAGAGAATGTGAGGTTATGCAAGCAATTAATCCAATATTGACAGTGGGGTTTGCTGATAGACAGCTCATGTGTGATCGGGCTCCAGGCTGCCTAGCATTTCCACCTCACTTGTAGCCATATTTGAATTAGAAAGAGAAATCAGAGGCGTTCAAGAAATAAGTATTTGGCGGGGAAGTGGGAGTGGTAAGAGTTTCTGGATTTTAATGAAAATAGAATTTCTACATAGGAGGGCCTGGCAACAAGGCATGGGGAAAGCATGGAAAATTGGAAGAAGCAAGCTGGGAAAATTGTCTTAAATTTGAATTCTCATAATCAGCACAAACTTTTCCTTGGATTGTATGCATATGTGCAGTAGATTAAAAGGACTGATAGAAAACCTGGTGGCTTGTCTTCTCCCTAGCCTTGTGTGATCTTGAGCAGGTTAGCTAACCTCTCCAAGCCTCAGAGAGCTGTCAGCATATTTTGAAGGCCCACTGTGTGCTGGCTATTGGCCTGGATGCTGAAGAACCAGTGGCAAACCAGGCAGAGCTTCTGCCCTCAGGAAGCTTACATTCGAGTGGGGATGAGAGAGAAAAAGCAGAAATATGTGCTCACATTCCAGGCACTGTCAAACTGGATGAGGAACTACGGAGTGATGGAGGAAGAAGAGGGGAAGAGCCCTTTTGGAAAGAGTGGGTGGAAAAAGTTTTCTCGGAAAAGAAAATATTTCAGCAGAGAACTCAACAGGGCAGGGCTTCTCAACCTCCGCACTACTGATATAAGGCCAGATAATTCTTTATTATGGGCGCTGTTCTGGTTAATGTAGGAGGCTTGGCAGCATCCCTGGACTCTACCCACTAGAAGCCAGTAGCAACCCCCTATCCCAGATGTGACAACCAAAAATGTCTCCAGACATTACTCAAAGTCCCCTATGGGGGCACTCCAGCTGAGAACCACTGGAAGTAGAGTAAGAGAGAGAATGAAAGAGTCAGTCTTCCAGGTAGAAGGAAGGGCCAGTGAAAGGCATGTAGGTGGGAATAAGCTGGGTGATTTAGAAGAACAGGAAGAAGTTTAGAGCACACAGACTGCCGAAGTCAGACGAGGAGGAAATGGTCAAAGGGAGAGTCAGAGAAGTAGTGAGGAACCAGATCACACGGGGCTTTGTAGATAGCGGTGGGAGGTTTGGAACTGGAGTGGCAAGAGAAACTACTGTAAGGTTTGGGCAGGAAAAGGATTTGACCCGATTACACCTTGAAAAGCTCACTCTGGCTGCTGTGTAGAGAACTGAACACAGGGCAGAACAGAAGCAACAGGACCACGTAGGAGGCTTGTCCAGGCATCAAAGCGAGACACTCGTGCTATAGACTGTGGTGATGGCAATGTGGATTTGGAGACGTTGCCAGATTTGAATTCTACTTCAATGGAAGACAGAATCTGATGATGTATTGGATGGGAAATAAAAGGAACGGAAGCCAAGGAATTGCCTGGGACTGGGCATGAACAACTGGGTGGGGCTGCTGCCATCAAATGGGACTGGGGAGAACTGAGCAAAAGCAGGTGTGGGTGGAGGAATCGGTAGGTTGTCTTCTTGGGCGAGTCTACTTTGATGTGCTTCTTCAGCATTCAGGTGTGGGGTTTGCACGATGCTTGACACATGGCAAGGGATCAGTCAAGGGGGCAAGAAGAGGGGAAAAGCAGACACGCCTGGACAATAACAGCATAAAATGATTTACATGATTTACTTTACCAAGGCTTATGAACTCCTCATTTAAAGTATGTGTCTCTCTCATATATTTCAATTAAGACAAATTTAGGTAGAATTTTTTATTTGCTGGTTTTGTTTTGTTTTAAACGAGTCTCACACTGTCAAACAGGCTGGAGTGCAGTGGCGCGATCTTGGCTCACTGCAACCTCCACCTCCCGAGTTCAAGTGATTCTTGAGCCTCAGCCTCCCAAATAGCTGGGATTAGAGGCGTGCGCCACCATGCCTGGCTGATTTTTGTTATTTTAGTAGATACAGGGTCTCGCCATGCTGCCAAGGCTGGCAGACTCCAGGCCTCAAGCGATCCACCCGACTCAGCCTCCCAGAGTGCTGGGATTACAGGCGTGAGCCACCACACCCAACCAAAAAATTTTATCTATCTCATTCACCTATACATTTTTGCTCCCAATCATTTCCTTAAATATGAGAGTTGATAAAAGAAATTATTTGGGTATCTGGAATCCATCATCCATGAGAATCTTGGTTAATCTTCATGACTCTCCCTCTGTTTATTTATTAAGGAGTAAATCATTGGCAGAGTTAATTGAAACAAATCTCTTTATAATATTTTTCTCTATGGTTTCTCATATTCCAAAAAAAGAGTTACACTCCAGGGAGAAAGATTACACACTCTGAGCTGTTAACTACAGAAAAAAGTGATTTTTAAGGAGTTTAAGGATGATGTTTATATTTAGAGCAAACTGGGCTCCCTGTTGTTGAGTTGAGAAATTGCTATTGGTCATTAATTAAATAACCTCCTGCTGATTCTCCATGGAGCATGCTGCACGCACGTGTCTCTGTGCAAAGCATCTCCATCCCAAGTGGGTGGCTGCCATTAAGAGCATCTACCACTGCAACTTCAGGTTTTTGCTTTTTATTTGAAATCACTGTTTTCTCTTCCTTGGCCATCTTAATCCATACAACACATCTCTGCCAATTATTAGCACATGGAACCTTAATTTCACATTCTCTGGGACAGGAGTTGGCAAACTTTTTAAACGAAGGGCCAGAAAGTAAATATTTTAGACTTTGCAGGCTGTACAGTCTATCCCAATTATGCAACTCTAATGTTGCAGTAAAAAGCCAACCATAGATAATATGTAAATCACCGAGTGTGACTGTGTTCCAATAAAATTTTATTTACAAAAACTGCCATGGCTAGGATTTGGCCCATGGGCTGTAAATGACCACTCGCCTCTGCTCTGGAGGATTAATCTTTTAGATGATACCCAAGCATCTGTAGAGTGACTTCCAGGTACACAGTATAGCCCATATTAAGTCAATCATTTAGAATACAGCTTCTAGCCAGGCACCATGGCTCACGCCTATAATTCCAACACTCTGGGAGGCTGAGGTGGGTGGACCAACCTGGCCAACATGGTGAAACTCTGTCTCTACTAAAAATACAAAAATTAGCCAGGCGTGGCAGTGCTCGCCTGCAATCCCAGCTACTTGGGAGGCTGAGGCAGGAGAATCGCTTGAACCCAAGAGGCAGAGGTTGCAGTGAGCCAAGACCGTGCCAGTGCACTCCAGCCTGGGTGACAGAGCGAGACACCATCTCAAAAAATAAATAAATAAATAAACCAAAACAAAAATACAGCTTCCAATAGATCTGTTGAAAATCTATCGTAATATCTATAGGTAGAAGTATAATAACTTTTCCTTTCAAGTTGCATGTTAGGGATTTAGGCATTTGAAATTCCAAAAGAGTTAAGTATTTGGTGGTATATCAGTTATGCTTGTTATTACAATAGGGCTATATAATAAATCACCCCAAAACTTTGTAGCGCAAAACAACAACCATTTATCCAAAGTCTGTGGATCACCTGGATTAATCTGGCCTGGTTTGCTAATCTTAACTGGACTTGCCCAACTCTCTGCAGTCAACTGGTAGGTTGGGTAGGGCTTGCTTTTTTCAGACAGCCTTGACTAGAATGACTTGGTCCTGCTCCACCTGGTCTCTCATGCCCCAGCACACTATCCAGGGATCGTTCTCATGGCATGGCTGGAGTCCAACACTGAGCAAGAGCAACTGCGTCAGAGAGCAAATGAAGTCTATAAGACCTTTTGAGGCTTGGACCCAGAACAGTCATGCTCTCATTTCCACTGCATTCTTTTGGTTACAGTAAGTCACAAAGTTAGCCCAGAACTGTACTGAAACAAGACTATAAAGGTTCAGGACAAAAAGAATTGAATACAAAGAAGCCCTTAACTGGGGTCATCAGTGAAGCCAATCTACCACCGTGACCACTCCAACACCAGCTCATTACTGGTGGGCTTTCAGGATACGAATACCATTTAAGCAGAGCGAGGGTGGGAGAATTAACTGATTGACGTGGATTCTTTGAAAACTTCTGCTCTAATACATTTAATTTTTTTTTTTTTTTTTTTTTTTGAGACGGAGTCTCGCTCTGTCGCCCAGGCTGGAGGGCAGTGGCGCAATCTCGGCTCACTGCAAGCTCCGCCTCCCTGGTTCACGCCATTCTCCTGCCTCAGCCTCTCCAAGTAGCTGGGATTACAGGCGCCTGCCACCACGCCCGGCTAATTTTTTTTTGTATTTTTGGTAGAGACGGGGTTTCACCTTGGTCTCGATCTCCTGACCTCGTGATCCGCCCGCCTCGGCCTCCAAAAGTGCTGGGATTACAAGGGTGAGCCACCGCGCCCGGCACATTAAATTTTTTGGGTAGCTGAAACATGGCATTGCTCATTTTCCCATATTTAACCATGCTTAAGAGAAGTGCTTTATAATTTTAAGGATGACTGCCATAGGATATGCCTACGTCGTAATGTTGGGTCTTAACAGAGACATCTTAAGAAGCTAAATGGCGCCAAAATACTCCAGTTGTATGGTCAAATTAAAGGAAGAAAAAACAAAAAACAAAAGCCTGTCGGGAAACAAAAACACAATGCATTGTGCTCCCCACCTTCCTCCAGACAGCCCCCCTTGGGCATTGGATGCTTATTTTTGGCCCCCTGAGTAGTCTGGATGAAAATCTTCCAGCAGGAAATCACATCAAAGATGTCTCATTTCTTTTGTAGCAAGCTCCATGGAAACAGTATTTATTAGAACCCCTTGGCTGCAAGTAACAGAAACCAACTTGAGCTAGCTAAGGTGCTTAAAGGAGGAAGAAAATGAAAGCACATCACAAGGATACAGGGTGTCTCTCAGAAGCCATGGACAGAGATGCGGCTGAGCTTTAGGAAGGGGCTGGAAAGCACCAGGGACCAAGAGAGTACTTTCCTCCTCTCATCTCTGCCTCCTTTATTTCTCTCTCTGCAAACTAGCTTTAGCCCATGTAGTGATAACTATGTGATGGGAAATGGCTGTCTCATTGTTCCTAGGTATTATTTTTCTCAGCTGGGATTGAGCTAAACTGTCTTCAGTCCTAACTCCATATCCCTGAGAGATCGGACTTTATTTGCCCAGCTTAGCAAATAAAGTCCACTCTGGTTCAATCATCTATAGCCGGGGTCAGAGACAATAAACAAGGTTCCCAGGACCCCTCCTTTGTGGGTGAAACAGGCACTTAAGTGGTTGTTGGGAGTCACATAAGTATACCTCAAAAGAGCTTATGATAGGAATTCTCTCCAGTTTTAGGAACGGGTTTCAATAAGAAGGAGGAAAAGAGAAGGTCAACCTTGTGATATCATCAAAGGTCATGTGTTCAAACTCTCTTGATTCCATACAGTCCTTCAATTTTGTATGTTCTCCCACTCATCAGGCGCATTTATGAGAATGATGTAACACACTCAGAAGATTACTAACAGTTTACCAGTGTCTTAGTTTGGGGGCCCCAAGCAGCAGGCTTTGAGTCAGAGATTCGAGGGCAAATTGCTTATTTGGGAGGTGAACCCAGTAAATGCCAGTATGGGAAGAATAGAAGGAGCCAATGAACGGTGTTAACAAGCAAATCATCCCTGTGGGCAACTGCACTTAATCCTGCTGACGAACTCTGAGAACAGTGCAGATTATCCACCCCAGGTTTGTCGATCATGGGTTGAGGGCTGCTGGGCACTGCCAGCCTACTGCCTTCATGAGGAGAGCTGGCTCCACCAGCCAGAGAAAGCTCACAGGCAGTGAAGCTCACATCCTGGCCATTGGATGGAGGTCCAGTCGGTGTATTCTGAAACAGTTGCTGGTCATACCAGCAAGGGAAGTGGGTGTAACAAAATAGGAAAGGCGTACATAGGCACATAGGTGACGAGTTCTTACCTGCTTAAAAAGGCCCACACGAGGAAGAGGCAAGTGTAGAAGCAGTGAGACTGACCAGAAAGCTATGTCAGAAGTCCAGGCACAAGATGCCGAAGTCTTGAAAGAGCACTAGTGGGGAGAAAGGAGCTAGCTGGTGAGCAGCTGGAAAGAGTTATAAGGAAGGAAGCGTTCACAGGAATTACTAATAGATCAGAAAGTGAAAAGGTCTCCAAGGTGGATTTGGTTTTGTTGGTTTTTATTTTGTCTTGTCTGGCCTTGAATGGGTAGAATTTTGTGAGGTAGTCCGGGCCAATCAGAAGCCAAGGAGCAGGAAAGGGCCAGGCCATGCTCTAGGACTGGAGGCCTGGATCTGGGGTGAGTTAGGGTCTGATTCTGTGAGGCACATGCTGCCCCATCTTTCAGCAATCAGTAGCCATCAGAAGCTTTTATGCGGGAAGGGTGCCATGATATGTTTTAAAAGGTTATTTTGGCCAATCATGAAAATTGGATTGTTAGAGCAAAGTGTAGAGGCAAAGGGATCCAGGTACAAAGTTAACATAATCCTGAAAGAATGAGATGGGAGAGGAAGGCAGACTTACAGCAATGACATTGGCATTGGCAAAGGAGTGACAGGGAAAGATCTGCAAAGCATTTCAGGACCGCAGAGGGATGGTCAAAAGAGTGAGTGATTGTATGCGAGGGTGAGTGAGAAAGAAATGGGTTAAAGAAGACTCTGAGGTTCACCACTGGGTTGATATGGAGGATGGTAAAGCTTTTCCCTGAGCTATCGCGCACAGGCAGAGAGACAATTCCAAGAGAAGTCATTTTCTGTTTGGGAGGGCTCCCAGATACAATGCAGGAGGCCCGTTTGCATTTGAGTTTCAGATAAACAACAAATCATTTTTCAGGGTAAGTATGCCCCCATGAAATACTTGGGATATACTTGCCCTAAAAGTATTTCACCTATTTCCATGTGTTAGATCAGTGTTCCCAAACTTTGCTGCAGATTAGAATCACCTGGGGGAGATTTTAAACTTCCAGACTGCACCCTGCAATACTTGGGACATACCCTCAAAAATGATTTGTTTATCTGAAATTCAAATGTAACAGAGCCTTCTGTATTTTTAATCACTAAATCTGACAACCATACTCTTTGGATGTGCTGAGTTTAAAGTGTCTGTGGGACAGAGTAAGCAGGTGGAGATACAGGTCTTGTATTGAAGGAAGAGGTCCAGGCTAGAAGTGCACACCTGAGAGTCACATACAGCAGATTATTCAGCCGCTGGTTTGCACACCTGATTGCAGTTTGGAATCACCAGGAAAGATATGGGGAAAAAACAAAAATACTGATGATCAGAGATTCTCTGTTAATTAGCCTGTGGGGCAGCCTGGACATCTGAAAGCTCCCCCATGTGATTCTAATATGCAGCAAAGTTTAGAACCACTGATCTAAGCAATGGAAATAGATGAAATCACCAAAGTGGAAAAGAAAGCCCAAGAGGGATTCCTGGTGAGCCATCACTGCATAAAGCGGGCAGAGGAACCAGGAGAAAACAAAGGGAGGGTACCCATCACAGGGAGAGGAAGGAAATGTCAAAGCCAAGGGGAGAGAATCCAGGAGGCAGTGTCCCCTGTGTCCAGGGCTGCAGAAAGGGAAGAGAGGAAAGGCAGCACTGGACTTGTCTACTAGGACAGGTGGCCTTGGTGGCTGAGGGCCACCAGGGGACAATGTGGAAGCCAAATTGCAGGAGGTGAGGCATGTATGAGCGGTGAGCGAGGCGATGCACCAGCTAACTTGGTATTCATAAGCAAACCCTTTTACTCCTCTTTTTCCTTATCTGAAAAGCAGAGAAGATGCCACCTTCCCTACTAGACTCCCAAGAGGACGAAAGTCAGATGAAAAACAAGGTGCTGTGAAATTTCTTTTAGCTTGAGGTTCCAGAAAGAATACAACACCGACTTTAGAACAAGCACTCCCAGCATCATCACCTCCCAGCTCAGTGACCATGGTCTTGATAGCACTCTCTGAACCTCAGTTATCACAACTGTAAACAGGAGGTAATCGTACCCATCTTAACAGGTGTTCTGAGGAATAGATGGAGTCCCAGGATAGCGCCTGGCACACTGGAGGTGCTTTTTGGCTTCAATTTTTTTTTTTTTTTCAAACTGCAAAGGGCTGTGCAAATACAAGATGATGATGACAATAACAATGGTGATGGTTACAAAGGAAGAAGGAGGCAAACTCTAGAGGAGTTAAAAGATAGAAGCCGCACAGAAAATGAAGATTTCCTGGATGTAACCTGTGGTTTACTTGATAGAGTTTCAGTGGAGTCTTGTCATCATGCTTTCCTTCTGTCAAAAGGTCAGGGGCAGTAAGAAGGGAAAGAGGGGGAAGAGAGAGAATGAATGAATAACTATGAGTGAGAGAATACAGCATTTCTCTAATTTACCCATTGGGATTTCAGGGGTAATAACTTGAAGCCTTCCATCACTACTAAGGGATATTAATTTCCCCTGGAATGTTTTCCTCTTCATGTCACCATTAAAAGAACCTGAAAATAGCTATCACAAATGAGGCTTGCATTTTTCCACTGCTGACCATGACTGCTTATTCCAATACCCTTCCTCCCACCGAACTGCTCAGGTATGTGAGAGGGCAGGCAGGATCAAAGCCACTGCTCGGGTTAAAAATTGCCTAATTTGCCGAATTATAATAGAACTCAGAGTGGACTTCCTATCTTCAAAGCACCTTACAAAAGTTAACTAATTAATCGTCATAACACCTTGTGACGTGTGCATTATTATTAAATTCAAGGTGAAGCTTTAGTTGGTGGCTGAAATTTAAATAAGGCCATTTGATAGTGAGAAGTAACCCAACGGAAAATGTAACCAAACATAGAATGGCTTTGGATTTCACCAACTGCTCTCCAAGAATCCTGTATGTTATGACTAAGAAATTGATGACTGCCCCAGTAGCCGTCGGAAACACACAAAAGGAAATCGTTTACTGAGATACCGGCTGTTTCAAAGAAGCATTCAAATCAGCAATTTTGGAGGGATGCAGACTTACCTAAAATTACATCTTCCGCAAAATTAAGATGTCAACGTTCTTTGAAATTATTCTCCCAATTGTAAGGCCCCAGCAAATCTTCATCATTTGGCTTAGAGCAGAGTTTCTCAACCTGGGTACTGTTGACACTTGGGGCTTCATATGGTTTGGCTCTGTGAGCCCACGCAAATCTCACCTTGAATTGTAATAATCCCCATGTGTCAAGTGTGGGACCATGTGGAGATAACTGAATCATGGGGATGTTTTTTCCCATGCTTTTCTAGTGAGAGCTGATGATTTTATAAGGGGCTTCCTCCTTTGCTCGGCTCTCATTCTTTCTCTCCTGCCACCCGGTGAGGAGGTGCCTTCCACCGTGATCATAAGTCTCCTGAGGCCTCCCCAGCCATGTGGAACTGTGAGTCAATTAAACCACTTTTCTTTATAAATTACCCGGTCTCAGGTATTTCTTTATAGCAGCATGAGAACAGACTGATACAGAGCTGGATCATTCTTCATTGTGGGAGGGTTTCCTGTGCATTGTAGGGTGTTTAGCAGCATCCCTGGCCTCTACCCACTGTATGCCAGTAGCCCACCAACCTCTTCCCCAAGTTGTGACAATGAAAATGTCCGCAGATATTGCTAACTCTACCCTGGGGGCAAAATTGCCCCCGAGAACTACTAGCTTAGACAAGAGGTCAGAGTATTTCTCTCTAGTATTGCACATATCCGGAGAGCCCCTGTAGATTTATAAAAAAAAAAAAAAAGTTTTTGTTTTCCCTGAGCCATTACTCTGACCCAAATGAACAAAGAATTTCAGATTTTCCCAAGTGAGCCATTACTCTGATCCAAATGAACAAAGAATTTCAGATTTTCTCAAGTGAGCCATTACTCTGATCCAAATGAACAGAGAATTTCAGATTTTCCCATGACATAAGAGGACTTGGATGAGCCAGCACAGAGGGTCCTTTAAAGATGCACAAAAGGTAAATGCTGAATTTTGGTAACTGGATGCTACTCACCCAGACAACTCAGTCTGCATAGCGACTGGAAAGAGAGCTGGAGGTGTATGCCTGGGCCTAGAGTTTTTTAAATCTTCCCAGGCATCCCACCGGCAATGCTAATTTTCCAGGAAGGCTTGCATCCCACACAGGACATTTCTGGCCTTGCCTGCCTCCTCCAACTTTGCATCCTCAAATGCCAAATTCTCCCACTTTGTAGCTTAGCAGGCAGAGAAGCAGCTGAAAACCCTGCAGGCTATTGAGAATGAGTAATTGGATAGCAGCCTTAAAAATAATCAATCTCTTCCCCCGCCCATCCCTTCCCACCTCCATTTCCTCTCTTGCCTCCCCCTACCCTCAGAGGCAAAGGAAATCTTAATGACTTTTAGACCAAGGAGGCAAAATCATAGTATATTAAGCTTTTTAAGAAAAAATGTGAAGGAATTTATCCCATGGCAGACAAAGTTCAAAGTATTAAAGTATAGGAAATATATACTATCTGCTATGTACTAAATTACCCCCCAAATTCATATGTTGCAAGTCTAATCCCCAATGTGACTGTATTTGGAGATAGGGCCCTTAAAGGAGGCAGTTAAGGTTAAGTGAGGTCCTATGGGTGGGGCCATAATGTGATAAGACTGGTGTCTTTATAGGAAGAGGAAGAGACCCCAGGGGTATGCACAAAGGGAAAAGGTCACCTAAGGACATAGTGAGAAGGTGGCCATCTGCAATTCAGCAAGTGGGCCCTCACCAGAAACCAACCCTGCCAACACCTTGATCTTGGACTTCCAGCCCCCAGAACTGTGAGAAAATTCGTTTCTGTTGTTGAAGCCACACAATTTGTGGTATTCTGGTACGGAAGCCCTAGCTGACTAATATGCTGTAGAATACAGGTGACCCTCCATATCTGTGGATTCAACCAATCGTGGATCAACAATATTTGAGAAAAAAAATTTGACTGCTGAACATGTGCAGACCTTTTTCTTGTCATTATTCCCTAAATAATACAGTATAACTATTCACACAGCATTTATATTGTATTAGGTATTATAAGTAATTTAGAGATGATTTAAAGTATATGGGAGGATGTAGGTTATATGCAAATACTACACCACTTTGTATCAGGGACTTGAGCATCTTTAGATTTTAGTATCTGCAGAGGGTCCTGGAACCAGTCCCCCATGGAGACCAAGGGATGACTGTACTATTTAGCACTTAAAAAAAAGGGCATAGATTCGAAAGATGAATTAAGTGGGAGAAAATAACACCACTGAACAATAGGTACATTATTATGCACTTGTAATTTTAGAAACCCACAGACAAAAAACATACACACACACACATATGCTTTTGTGCATTAGCAGATATCCTGACATGTCTGGAAGGAGAGTTCCAATATGGCAACAGTGGTTAGCTCTGGGAAGAGACTGGAATTGAGGAAGAGAGTGGTTAAGAGTTTTTATCTTACACTATTTGGACTTTTAAAAAAACCAAACTAACGTAGGATGCATTACTTGCATCGTAAAACAAAATATTAAGGGTTTTTTTGTTTTTGTTTTTGGTCTCAACTGCTCTTCTTAGTCTTCTCAAAGCCTGAATCACGTTCTTGGTGACACCCATATCTGGTGCCTCCTGAAAGTACCATAAAATCATAGAGAATATGGCATTCTTTCTGGTTTAAATTCTATAAATGGACCAGACCATTTCCCACTGTTTCAGTGTGACCATCAATGACATAGTGGGGGAAGGGCACGAAGAAAGAACAGTTTCCTCAAAATCCAAAATAAAGCTCATTAATAGGAACAAAGATTGAGACATTTTAATTATTCAGGCATGCGCCTGTGGAATTTCTCATCCATTTTAATGGAATCCAGGAAGGGAGAGGGAATACATTTTTAATAAAAATAAAGAGTGAAACAAAAACCAATCCAGACAAAATACACCAAAGTAATAAAAATAACCCCCGTGAAATAGATTTCAGAAATAAAACTGAAATCGGTTGAGGGGAGAAAACATCATCAGCCAGACTCCTGGGGTGATTTCACAGGGCCCGTGACAGTGCACAATAATTTTGCCCATCTATCTACAGGAAATGGTTCCCGTGTTACAAGTTTCCAATAAGACCAGTTAAAAGAAAGCAACTGGAAACAAAGGTACTCCCACCCCAAAAGTATTCTCTGGAACCCAATTGTTGGCTCTGGTAGGAAGAATAAATAAAATATTTGCTTCTTTCTAAAAAGGAGATGAGCACATCATTTTCCTTTCACATAGTTTGTGGTAATTCAAAGAGGTTTTAGGATGATCCACATGTTGAATGTGGGTTGTTCTCACTGCTTTTTTATTTTAGCAGTGGGGAGGGTCACTTGGTCCCCTCTAAATAGCTTTTTTTTTTTGTCTCTCCTTTCTTCCTCTATGGGAATAGGCAGTGAGTTTTTCTCCCTAAGGCTCACAGACACATTTCAGTTCTTGCTTCTATTTCTCCCCCCATGGCTATGGTAGATCTTTAGTCTCATGGGCCTTCCGTCCATGCCTGGAATAAAACACACACCCTTGGCCACGAGGCCTTTGCTCAGGTCTTGCTTTCTCCCTGGAAAGAGCTCTTCCTTCGTGTCTCCCTTTTTTCTTCTATCCAGATTAAGTCCTCCAATTATAGACACTCAAGGGCACCACATACACTCCATAGCTCTTACCACAATTTGACTCAATTATCCAATGTCTGTCTTTCCTGGCAGACTCTGAACTTCAGGAAGGCTGAAGTTTTACTGCTTTTGTTTGACACTGAGTGCCCAGCATCAAGCCTGGAAAATAATACTCAGTACATATTTGTTAACAAACTGTTTTGCCTGATTTATATTTTTAGAAGACAAGGGAGTGAGTTAAGGTCATGTAAGGTACAATTTCCAAGGGATAAGTAGAAAATCTAAATCATAAAATTCCTCCTAGAAGGGGTGGCTATAGGGAGGACTGTCAAATAGATGGGCTGGAGAGATAGATTACATTTTCACTAGTCTTGACACATTCTGCAGCCAATAAAAGAGAGATACTATCTAGTTCTAGATTTCATGACTATTTCAAATGTACCCTTGATTTCTCCTTTGGTCCCAAATTAGGGCTGGTCATATCAATGGCACCTTCTGGGTCACTGGACTGGACCAACGTTAGAGTTGCTTACGTTAATACTAGAGCTTCTAGGTAAACGACACTTTTTGTCAGTAGCATTTTCCCAAGAATATTTTTCCCCTAAATTTTAAGGCTTGTATGTTATTTTGGTCATAGGAATGTCACACTCCACTCATTCACTCATAATACAATTATTTTTCAGCCCCAAAGTTGCCTGCTAAAATTAGTTGTGGGTAGACATGGGGGCAGAGACATCATAAATACTTTGGAAACCAAGAACTTGCTGGAAATAATTTTCCCTCTTCATGACTGCTGATTGTTAACTATTCAATATTCTCTTATTAAGTTTTAACATACCACATGTTCTATTTAAATAAGAGCATAAAATATTTCTCAATAGAATTTAAGTGAAAAAATACTATAGCTTAATCTTGGTTAAATGATGGTGTTTCTGACCTATTCTTGAGAACAACTGTCCTTATTAGTGAATAAATTCAGAGGTGACAGGAATGTAAAACAGAATTCACAATTGATATATACATGTCCATTATGTTTATATTTGGCTAATAATTTTATGCAAGTAGGAAGGTTTTTTAGTTTACTTTCGGAAAATAATCTCACACCATCTTTTCTTTGAGCTGCTGCATCATCGCAACCTTAAAAGGCAAGCATAGACACCTTATGAAGAAAAGAGAAAGCAAAGCAGACGCATTCAATCCCACTCAGGCTATGGGGTTAAAGCTGATGGACAAGGGCATGGCTCTCTATTAAAATCACCTGGGGCCTTTTATAAACCCTGGCTACACCCAGAACAATCACATCAGAATCTCTGGAAGTGGGCCCAGGCATCAGCGCTTTTCAAGCTCCCCAGATGATTCCAATGTGCACCCAAGGTACGAACCATTGGTTCAGCCGCTCCGCTGAGCCTGGTAACTCTCATCTGATGGGAAAAGGTCCCACAGACTGCAAGCACTTTGCTAAAAACAGCTGCTCCCAATAAAAGAATGCAAATTCTCAGTAACATCGGTGTCACCAGAAACAAAGAAGGATTAGGAGTCACAATTTATCTCTTCAAAAAACTATTTAAACAAACCACTTAACGGTACCAGGTTTTAAAGTATAAAGTTGTTCACTGCAGCCTGTTTTTGTATTAACAATTGCGTATCCATAGGGGCTTGGTTAAGTAAATTGTGGTCAACTTTAGAATATGCAGCTACGAAGAGACAGCACAGTACTTTTGTTTACTGAGTATACAAACTACGTCCTGGGCACTACTCCAGGACCTTGGAATTCATCAGATTCAGGACAAAGATTCTTGCCCTCATGAAACTTAATGAAGAAACTTATTCTAGAAGAGGCCAGCTACATAACTGGCAAGACTTGGTGCAAATTGAAAATGTGGGGGTCCTTATTAAAAAATTACTGAAAATTCAAGACCATGAGAGCAGAACATTAAATCAAGCAAAGGGCCCTTCTAAGTGCAAGGCCCCGTGTGAGTGCACAGGTTGCATGTCCACAAAGCTGGCCCTGATTATAGAGGAGACAGGTGATAAACAATAGAGACCTTGGGAGGCTGAGGTGGGTGGTTCACCTAAGGTTGGGAGTTCGAGACCAGCCTGACCAACATGGAGAAACCCCAACTCTACTAAAAATACAAAATTAGCCTGGCGTGGTGGCACATGCCTGTAATCCCAGCTACTCAGGAAGCTGAGGCAGGAGAATCACTTGAACCCGGGAGGCGGAGGTTGTGGTGAGCTGAGATCGTGCCATTGCACTCCTGCCTGGACAACAAGAGCGAAACTCCATCTCAAAAATAAAATAAAATAAAATAGAGAGAGAGACCATGAGTAAGCACATAGATTACACAGCATGTTAGAAGGTGTTGAGTGCTGCACTGGGGAAAAGAGTGGAACACGGGAACCAACTTGCAATTTTAAACAGGGTGATCAGGGTAGGATGCATCGGAAGAATGACAATTGAGCAAGGATTTGAATAAAGGGAGGGAGTCAGCCATGGATATCTGAGGAAAGAGCAGTCCCAGGCAGGGGACCAGCTAGAGCAAAGCCCCTAAGGCTGGCAGTGTGCCAGAATGGAAAAGAGGGGCCAACCGCATCCCGGAGGACCTCAGAGCCTACTCTAAGGACTTTGACCTTTCACTTGACATTTTAAAAGAGTAGCTCTGCCTGCTACAAGGAGAGGAATCTGTAGGTGGCACAGGGAAAACGCAGAGAGAACCGTGAGGAAGCTAATCCAAGAGTGGGGGAGAGAGAAGGACAAAGGATGGGAATGAGTGACGTACAAGAGGCTTTATTTTAATGGGTGTGTGTATACCTATATATACATACATACTCCTAACTTGAAGAAATACCCACAATATGTAAGATAAAGGAAGAGTTCATAACATAGTAAGGGCTAATGGCCCATTTTTTCATAAAAACTATATATGCATACACAGATAACCCATACAGTTATATATACATATAATATATATTATATATTTTTTAGATATATATATATATAACTATATATATATAACTGATTAGCTTCCTCTTCCTTCTGGCCTCAGTTGAATTATAACCTTCTTCAATCTGGCTAAATCTCCTATTAGTTGCTATCAGAGGACCCTGTGCTTCTGCTTGGTATGCAGTTTGCAAGCATTTGTCTTCTCCCCACCAACTACGAGCTCTTGAGACCAGGAACCAGGCATTTGTAGCCCCCACCATGTACCTGGCACAGAGCTGATCTTCAATAAATGTGTTGAAAAAATGAGAAACAGAGTAGCAAGCCTTGCCTATTACACATGTAGGAATGAGCAGCCTTCCTGAGATATTTTCCCTTCAATTCTACAATCTTATGGGACCAAAGAGAATTTATTCTCTGAGGGATAAAGTACAGCACTTAATGGAGTGGTGTTTAGAGCTCTCAGCTGTGAAGACCATGTCTTTATTCCCTCCAGAGACATGACAATAAAGACGTTTCAGTTAGGTGGAAAGGTGGTGCAGTCAAGGGTAGCAGTCGCATGCAATACTTGAGTATTTACTGTATAATTCAACAGTTATCACTACTTTGCCTAAATCCATGTACTTGCAAAGAGATCTTGTGCTTTGGATCCATTTGACACCTAATATGTACACTAATGAAGTAAAACCACACTCTTCTTGCCTCTGACAACGACCACAATGCATAAAGACATCACTTGGAGGTGGGAGGAAGTAGTCAAAAAATTTTCACAGAAGATCCACTCCTGCAAAAAATACCCCAAATAATTGTGTTGGAGAGGGCATTTCCCTTCACATAAGCTTCTAATGATTTGTATTGCCAAAGCACTTGGATCTTACTGTGCCAAACATCCACGATGCTGATGGTGTTGCCTCAAAGGGGAAATCACTTGGAGGAACTTGAAAGGGCTTTTCCTTTTACGATTAACGCAGGCCACCAAAGGTGGTCTCGGATTGCCCCCAGCTGGAAAAATCCCGACGGCGTAATTGAGTCTCTGCACATTTGGTGTGGCTGTTTATGGCAGGCAAAGAACTTGCATGACATAAGGGCTTTACAAACGGCTTCAATTGTTGTTTAAGCCAGGGACCACTTTGAGATGCCATCTTTAATAAAGGAGATACTAGGGAAGTGAGCAGAGTTCATAATTACCACCTTGGTGACAAAGCAAAATACAGCAAAGGAGATGGATTGGAGGAAGACCTACTATTCAACAAAATGCCTTTTGAATGCCCAGCAGCTTAGGTTCTGGAGGAAAACCCCAAACACTAAGTCATAGAAAGGAACAACCAAAAACTGTGTGAAGGAAACTGGAAAGTTATTCAAAACTAGCTGATCCACCCCCAGGCATGTTAGGTCACTTGAGAATGGTCAATTTTTTATCCAGTGTGACTTGGGAGTATCTCTAATTCCACATACACATCTACCTCCTGAAGTTAGACTTAGAGATGACTTTGTCTCAGTTTTCACAGCACAGCATTTTGGTTTCATATTCCTCAGCAACGGTTAAGCGTAGTATTTTGTTGAATAGTATGTACTATACTCTTTATAATTAAAAGGCCTTCCTCCCCATTTTAATAGAGTGAGAAAATAATTTTTTCTTACAGACATGGTGGCTCATGCCTGTAATCCCAGCACTTTGGGAGGCTGAGTTGGGCAGATTGCTTGAGCCCAGGCGTTTGTGACCAGCCTGGGCAAAAGGACAAAACCCCATCTCTATAAAAATACCAAAAATTATTTGGGCATGGTGGCACGCCCCTCTAGTCCCAGTCACTCGGAAGGTTGAGCAGGGAGGATCACTTGAACCTGGGAGGTTGATGCTGCAGTGAGCTGCGATCATGCCACTGCACTCCAGCCTGGGCGACAGAGTGAGACCCTGCCTTAAAAAAAAGTGTTTTTTTTTCCTTTATTTTGATTGGAAAATAAACCAGGACAACAAAAAGAGTAGAGTACTCATTGCCATGCAGAAATCTTCCTCAAAAAAAAAAAAAAAAAAAAAAGTTTGTGTCATTTACTGAGGACTCTTCTGATTGCCAAAGAAGTGCATCTTTCTTAGCTCTGTGAAGTATGTCCCTTTACAGATGAGGAAATGGAGGCTTCGGAGGAGGTTAAGGAATGTGCCCAAGAATCACACCAGAAGTGACGAAGCTCTTAGTTTGGCAGGATTTGTTTTATTATCAGGGTTCTATGCTATACTGTACTGTGCTGTTTAAACTTTCATGTGCATACGGCATAGCTGAGAATCTTATTAAATGCACATTCTGACTCAGTAGGTCTGGAGTAGGGCTGAGAATATGCATTTCTAATAAGCTCCTCAGTAGTGATGAGGCAGCTGGTCCACAGACCACACTGTGAGTAGCAAGGCACTATGCTATTGCAATGGCATAGGTCCTGCTCTTTCAACACAATGGCATTTCATCAAGTTGGAGTCAGGGGCCCTCAATTGATTACTTGACCCTGATACATTTGAAACAACATAGAGACAAGGAAGATATCAATCCAGAAGCAATAGTGGTTGTGGAATGCATACATTTCCATGTATTTTTACAGTAAAAATGCATTAAAAAATCTTTCACAAAAGAAACTTAAAAAATACAATTAGGGTGTTGAGTCCTCCCCCCCCCAACATTCTTTCAGGCATCAACTGTGTAACAGAGGGAGACAAATTCCTAAATCATTTGATTTCATCATACAAAATACTCATCCATCATCTCTCATCAAGACATTTACATTAAGTGGGGGGGGGGTAGCGGGATTAAGGAAAGTAGGCTCACAAGAATCAGTTTCCAATTTAAGGTTACAGTAGTTCAAAGAAAACTATATCTTTCTGCTTAATGCATAGTCCCTGTACAGTACAATATTTCCAAACAAATCTGATGTGTGGAACGCAGGTGAAACTGCCACACCAAAAAGTCCACGGATTGAGACAAGCCCAGGTGGGTAGCACATAGATTTTAAATTGTCAAATATCATCTTATAACAAGAAGGACATCAAGATGTTAACTTCAGGATATATTCCCAAAATCCACCTTGATTTCATTTATTTAAAATTCTGGATCACAATTGAGAGCATCAGTCATTTAACATCACAGATTTTGTTAGAACTAGTGAGAAGAATCCTAGCAGTGGAGCCCTGGGAATAAAATCTCCAAGTCAGCTCGTAGGAACTTGATGAAAAAGAACATCATTATTCAGTTGTACTCTTCCTCAGCCTTACTACAGCTCAATGTATGCTTTGTATGGAAAACTTTAATAATAAAAATAGCATTCACAGACTTTTCCCTCCTTTTTAGCTACAGAATGTATATTGTGTCTGTTCCAGGAAAGGAACTTGTTTTATAAATGTCCACACAACTATAGCTACTCATTCTAATGTTATGTATAAACTCATAAGTCAAATAAAGCTATGAACAATGTAATATTTATATATGCATAGTGTTTTATAAAAAGATTGGCCCACATACTGCTTTTCATCAATACAGAAAGAGCATTAAGTCCATAGCACACTGCAAGAAATAAATGAGTGAAGAACAGAGAATGCAAACAAGTGCTTAATAATTCACAAGCAGGCTCACCATGGAGGAAATGATGATATTCAAACCAACTGAAGCTTTAGAGAATTACTTATATAGTCTCCCATTTTAAAACAACTTTACATACCTGATTTAGTTTACATGAAAATATATCCCCATGAATCAATTTGTTCCATATTCAGAAATATAAACACATATCACATTCCTCACAGCTAAATTTTGTCATAAATTCTCTTTTATACAAGAAAAAAAGGCAACAATTGTTTTCTTTTTTTTCCCAACAGGCTCTATTAATTACAATTTTTAGCTCTGTACACGCAATGATTGGCTGGTTTTTTTTTTTTTTCTTTTTCCTTTTTTTTTTCTTACAGTACCATGGGAACAACAGTGATTGACTTGCAAAGTTTTCTGTCTGTATGGAAAATGCAAAACAGTACTACAGAAATACACAATGCACTGTAAGCAGCGGTTTGCTGTAGTGGTCCAACAGGTAAAAGCAAACATTTTGGCTCAGCTAGGCAGTAATCCACTTAAACCACATCCCGGGGCTACGGCCGACCCAACCACAGCTCCTGTGGGATCAAAAAGAATGGGTCTGTTTAAAAATAACAATTGTTATGTTTTGTGCTGCTGTCCAAAGGACTCAAAGGACAGAGTCATGAGGCAGAAGTTTCCCAACCAGATCTAGAACCACTGGGACCACTTCCTTCCTTTCCCTTCTACCAACCTAGAGACTTGGACTACGGTTTCAAAGTGAAATTGGCATTTCTAACAATGAATACCCACAGCTCTCACTTCTTTAAATATCAACAGAGAGGTTCCTTCCACCAAGGCTCATTCCCTCCTCCCCAGTTTGGCAAAGAGCAACCACGGGCTTCTACTAAAAGGGAGGGGGGCATGCTTTCCAAATTGGGGATCTTACGTCTTCCTCACACCAGGCACACTGTCCCCCATTCCATCTACTATTCAGCCTCCAATCAGACAACACAAAAGATGCTTGTTGTCTGTTCCTTGTAGTAATTGAGCAAAGCTGTGATGGCATTGCCTTCAATGAGATTTTATCAGATGTTGGAGATGATCACGAACCTGACTGTCTGTGCTTGGGCTGTATTTGGGTAAAGGTGGCCGACGTTTTTGTCTCTGTGCCTTCCTGGGCCAGGGAGAGTACAAACTGTTTCGGAACCAACTATAACTCATAATATAAAACTTCTTTGTGCTGCGCAGTTTAGCTATAAATATCCTTCATTTAGCAATAGTAGTCTTGTCATACAGTTTGCTTACTTTTAGGATCATCGGCAAACCTAATCCATCCCAAAGGGTCCTCAGCTTTTACAAATAAAACTTTGCATTTTTGCTCTTTGCTTTTAAGAAAAACTTCCGACTACAGTATAGCACTACATCACTACATGACAGTCTATATCAAATTAATTAAATTTAATCAATAAATTCCCTTACTTAGAGAAAATGATCAACAGCCCCATTTAACCAGGAGAGAAAAAGATTGCCCGAAAACGGGAACAATTCTTGACGATTCTACAGGTTACGCAGAAACAAAATTTATATCCCTTTGGGCCAGCATTTGGCAAATAATTTCCAAAAAAGTATGCATTTAAAAATACTTTCTTTAATATGATACATCAGGCACAATACTTTTCATATATATTTTTTCTTATAAGATTTCAAATGCATAAAATGTTTGTTGTTATTCATAGGATCATCAGGTTGTCAGATGCTTCATTAGGTAAGAAACTAAATAATTTCAGGTTTGTGACTTTCCTCTTAGAACCTTTGACACGGTAAAGGTTGGAATGTGACTCAGCGCCTCAGATACTGAGGTCGGTGCTACATTCTCTGTAAGGTCGCCTTCTCTGCTCGGGGGGATGTCTGGAACTTCTGCCGGCATCCTGTTTCAGATTCGCCTCTTCCCTTTCTGGGTGGCTGGCTCTGTCCTCTCTGTTCCTTCTGTCCAGGGACCGCTCTCTCCTGCGCTCGGGGGAGCGCGCGCGCCTCCGGTCGGTGGACTTGGCCCTGCGCTCGGGCGAGCCCCCTCTCCTGCGCTCGGGGGACCTCCTCTGCTCCAGGAGTCTCTCCAGAGACCGTCTCCGCCGGCTGGGGGAGCCGTCTCTCCTGCGGGTGGGCGACCGCTCTCGCCTCCGCTCCGGAGAGACGTCTCGCCTCTTCTCGTGCTTCTCCCTCCTCTCCAAAGTGTTGTCGGCGCTGCGGGTGCCCTCCCTCCGCTTCTCTGGGGACCGCCTCTTGGGGCCGTTGGCGGCTGCCGCGCGCTCGGCCTGCGCGTCCCTCCGTCCCTCCGGCGCCCGGTCCTTGGGTCGGCATGCCCCGCTGTCGGGTTTCCTCGAAGTCCCATTCCAGGTGTGGTGTTCATTGGGTTGTCTGCTATACTCTCTGCTGCCTTTCGGATCCCTTGCGTGTGCCCGCTTTTCCCCATGTGGTGATGATTTGTGAAGATCGGGTGGGTAACTGGACTCCAATGACGGATGCTGCCGGCGGTCGGGCCCGGCCCTCACTTCCGGAACACCTTGTGGACCGGCGGGGGGGCCGTGGCGGTCGCTGCTGGGGTCTGCCAGGAAAATAAACGAGAGCAACAGTTGGGTACGAAGGTCCCTCGGCTCCTGCCCCCGTTCCCACCCACATTCGGGACCTCATTAGTCACAACAAGCAAACAACTGTTAAAGCAGTCAGACTCAAAGCCAACTGAATCTTGTTCATTTAAGGAAAACTGCACATAGTTAGGGTTAAAAACTAGTCCTTGTGGCTTTCAGCGTCTGGCTGACTGAATGTTCTCCATACCTGAGACATAGATCATTAAAGAACTGACAAAAATCAGTCATGATTTGAGTCTTTAAAGGCACAATCCAAATAGTCTGTCTAGAGGCATCAAAATTTCCTCTCTGTGGCTATCCCTTGTTCTTTCTTTCCCACCCCCAACCCTTTTCCCCTCCACCCACCCCTCTCCCACCCTCAAGAAAATATTCTTTGCTTTAAAGAATACTTGTTTTGATTTACTTAAAAATGATTTAGGGTATTGATGTGAAGAAGGGGCACCTGGGAAGCTTTCTGGAGCAGGGCAGGAATCATCTACATCTTATCTGGGTGGTGATTAAATGGGCGCATACAGAAGTGAAAAATCTACTGCACTGTATACTCAGGATTTATGCATTTTACCATATGCAGAAGTATACTTCTATTAAAAAAAAAAAATCCAGGGTAGCAGGCAAAGGGGATTACAGAGGCAACATGCTGGCCAGATGTTGATGACTGGCAAATGGGATATGTACGCAAGGGCCCATTAAACTGTTCTATCTGTATTATTCAACTACTTTCTCTGCTTTTGCATACATTAAAAAATAAGGAACTGTTCTTAAAAGGTGTTTTCTGATAGGTAAAAGGAAGGGGAAGGGAGGTTGCTAGGTACACATTTGAGATTGGATGGGGGTCAGATACAATTTTTGGTTTAGAGGCACTTTTTCTTTGTGAGATGGGAGGCAGTCATAATGACATCTAAAAGCTTGGAGTCACTGGGCTGCTTCCTATAACATCAAGGTTTCTACAGGTTTAAAAGCAGGGCAGCCCATAATGGCCCCTATTTATCATTATTCAATATTTGAAATGACAGTGCAAATGTTTTAGGCAGTGTCCTGAATTGAGGAGAGCTCTTTTCAAAGCTGGGATGCTTTGTTGCAACTAAATCCAACAAGTCATCCACATGACACCATTCCAAGCAAAGCACCTGAAACAAGGCAATGCAGTCTGGAGGGCAGACTTGTATGACAGTCAGAGACTAAGGGGTCAATGGGGCTCTTGAAGTATCTTTCATGAGCCAACAAGGTCAATATTTAGCAATTAACCTGTTTCATGACAACTTCCCCAAACCTAGAGTGGGTTTTTAACAAAAAGCAAGTGAAAAGCCAAAAGCAGGGGTCAGCCAACTTTCTCTAAAGGGCAGTAGTAAATAATCTGGGTGTTTTGGGCCACACCATCTCTGTTACAGCTATTCAGCTCTGCCACTGTGGTATAAAAACACAGGCAACACAAAAGTAATGGGCATGGCTATGTGTCAATAAAACTTTACTTACAAAAACAGGCTATGGACAGGATTGGGCCCATGGACTGTAGTTTGCAAAGAGATACCTGACCAAGCAGGAAATCTCATCTTCCCATCTAGCAAAGCCCTATGATACAGGGCTCCATGATACAAGGTTCATTCTTTCTAAATACTGGGTTGGCTATGAGAATGAACAAAAAACAAGTTCTTAACAAAGGTCATTTGAAGATTTGGATACAGGAAGGTACTTGGATCACCAGTGGGTTCTTATGCCTACTTTTAAGACAAGGGAAGGCAATACTTCAACAGGGTCAGCGTTGTACTTACAATTCAAAGAACGCAGGGTGCTCAGAATGAATTGCCAAACATATCAAAACAGAGCTAAGCAGAAGCAATGAGGAAATTAGGCCACAGCACAGAAACACCTAGTATTGATTGAGCTACAAACCGTAGTTTGATTATGGCCCATAAGGTAGAAGCAAGCCTCCCCGAGCTTTTCATTTCTCATACATGCAGCGATATTAGGAGGTATCATCGCTGTGGAAGGGAGGGCCCAGCACCAAGAACAGTCAGAGAGAAAGAGAAAGAGAGAAAGAGAAAAAGTTGAACATTTAGATTCCCTATAACACAGAGGAAAGAAAAAAAAAATCTACATTTGTTAACATAGGGCAAAGAGAGTTTATTTGTCCAGTCAGACAGTCTAAGGCAACACTCAAATAAGGCTGCAGAGACCGCAATCAGAACAGTGACATTTTTAGACAGCCATAAGGTGACTCGAGAACCCAGACAATGAATGCATCCTTTTTTGTTTTGTTTTTTGTTTTTTGTTTTTTTCAAACAACTGGAACAATGACAGGCTGGCATAGGAGAGCATTAACAATAAACAACAAAAGAACAAAATCCCTTCCCACCCCACCAAAGACCGTGGCAGTTAAATTAAGTACAAAAAACTCATTACAAAAATAGCCTCACAGAGAAGCAGGTTCCAATCAAGTCAGAAAAATATTGGAACTTAACATATTATAACCCATTTGTGACTCTAATCAATGGAATTAGAGAGATTTAGTCCAAGTGACGCATGGAGACATTACAGTAGCACAACCCTGGCAGGTTCAACCCTTCTTGGAAAACCATGTATTTAAATGATCTTTATTTTTAGCCCAAAGAACATCTGTTAGTGTTGGATTTTCATCCTCAGTGCAACAGACATAGGTTTTGAGAAGGTACACAGGTTACTGACGATGACTCTCAAATGAAATATCACATCCAACAGAAGCATAGGGAAGACAGAAAAGGGAGACAATGTTACACAGTTTCAGTGGTATCAATACACCTAATGGTCAGAAGTTTAGTACAGTGCACAGCCACAGCATCTCAATGTTGTCAAAATACTTCCCCTGTGGTTGGCCATGTCTATAGGGGCCTTGTCTAGTACCCACCCTCCCCCTGTACCTCGGACCCCTCGTATTTTGCACCTGTACAAATGTCCAACACCTGGGGAGGCTGGCCCTCCAAGGAGCTATCCTTCTCCTTGAGCTGCATCTGAATTAAACATCTCATCAAGTCCAAAATGCAACTGAGAATTGTGCAGAATGACTTTCAGAAAAGAGGGTGATAATAGATAAATCCCTAATAAAGGGGACCAACGTATCTGGGGACCATTCAATCACAGTTTCTATAGAAACTTTTGTAGACCTTTGGTTGGGAAAAAAAGCCCTACATCTAGGGCATAGCTTTTTTTTTTTTTTTTTTTAATTTTAAACACAAATCTCAAATAAATAGGACATAATTATTATCATATACAATATTTTGCCATCAGAACACTAAGCTATGTAAAGATCATTGCTGTCTACTCAAATCAAGTCTAAAGATATGACAAAGGAACTCTATGTATAACCTGGCTTTCCTCATAGGAAAGGTATAGTCACATGTTTCCCTCATGATGAGCACTGGGAATTTATTTCATCCTTTATCATTTAAAAACATTATGGCTAATATATTAACAGTTTTTGTTTGTTTGTTTGACAGTAGTTGGGCTCAGATGGTCTGATTTGGGGTAAGAGACCAGTTGGGGGATGGAGAAGTGTTGTATACAGAGCATAAAGGAGGTGAGCAAAGCCCCCAAATCTCTCAAAATTTCATGCCTCTTAAATAAAGACACCAAGTAACCAAAAAGGAAAAAATAATTGTGCCTCAATGTATCACTCAGGAAACCTGCTTTCCTGCTTCTTAAAAGGAGTATATAGTCATTTTGTGCTAACAATTGGATCTGAGGAACAGTTTGGCACAGTTCAAACAAACATTCCTTCGCTCTTGGTCGGACTAGACAGAATGTTCTGATTATCAGAAAGGGGGCTATAAAGATCTTGTCTTAGGCCATGCCCCAGTCCACGTAAGCAAGCAAAAGGATGAAATGTGTAGAGATTTCAGAACAAGCGAGGCAAATAATCACATGGTGCGAGAGGCTGGTAAGACACTGGTGAATAGGGGAAACAAAAAAGACTTTCCTGCTGCCGTTCTGGAGACAAATTCATGGAGTCATGCCAGGGAAGGAAGGAATGTTTTCATAGTTTGACCCACCATATTCTGGTACTGAGCCGTCTCCCCGCTTCAGAAACAGACGAACTCTGCGGCCACCATTCTTAATGAGTTCTATAGCTCGAGAATGCTTCATGTTTTTGGTGGTCTCACCATTGATCTCTAAAATTTCATCACCAATCTGCCAAAGCAAAAGAAAACTAAGTGAGATTTAAAATTCATGTACGGATTCACCAAATGTTTATTAAGCACGTGGCAGAACATCTATTGCTTTGGACGTGGCAGTGACCAACAGAAATCCCTGCCCTCATGGAGATTATATTCTAAAGAGGGAAAGACAATTAAGAAAATTAGAAAACTACATATATGCCAAATTACATGATAAAGGGGGGAAAAAAGCAGTAAGGGCATGTTAATGGTTGGGGTAGACAGCTTTTAAGAAGGCTCCCATGATTTCTGCCTCCTTGCATTCACAACCTGTGTAATCTCCCCCTGCCTTTGAATGTGAGCTACATCAAGTGACTTGCTTCTAATAAACAGAATATGGCAAAAATGATATCAGTTCAAAGATTAGGTCATAAAACGATTTTGTCATCTGTCTTACTTGTGCTCTTTGCTTCTCTCGTTTGCCCTGATGCATGTTATGAGCTGTCCTCTGGAGTCCCAGGATAATGAAATGAGGGACTGCCCTATAAGGCACTGAATCCTGGTAACAACCATGTGAGTGAGCTTAAAAAGCAAACCTTTCCCCAGGTGAGACTTCAGATGAGACCATAATCCTGACTGATACATTGAATGCAGCATTCACTTTGTGTCAGCCTCTATTCTAGACACTGGAAATAAAAGAATAAACAAGACGAGGCAGATCCCTACTCAAACAGAGCTTATATTCTAAAAAGAAGAGGAATAGCACTGGCTTTCAAGTCTACAGTCTTTAATTTGAATCCTATCATTTGGTAACTGACTTGCTCCCCGTACTTTAACTTCCTGGAGTCTACGTTCTTACTTATAGAAGAGGCTGATAATACCACTCACAACTACCAAGCTGCTGGCATCAAATCAGGTAATACATGTAAACCTGTCATGTAAACTATACACCATTATACAAAGTAGCATAATAATATTTCATTTGATCAGAAACTTTTTAAAGTGATTAAAAGGCAAGGGAAAATAAATTCCTTATATCTGAAATTCAAACAAAAGAAATATATACCACCATGTATCTTCCCTTGAATATATACATGCAAAAGAAAAGGATATGAGAGAAACTGGTAGACTGTTTGGCCCTGGACGCTATTTTTACTATATTTTTCACTGTTTAATTTTCTTAAAACACATTCATGCTCTACCTTCTCAATTTTAAATGTTAAAAAATTCACTCTGAAGAAACTAAAACATCAAAATTGTGGCTTAAGTGCAAGTGTTACGATCCTCACCCTTAATCAATTTTTCCCTTTTCCTGCTCAGGCCCAACTGCATTCACTTTTTTCCTTTCCTGGCCTGACTGTCTTGATTTCTTTTAATTTGTTGTAAATGGCTCTCCATGGGCAATTGCCAATCTATGTGACCTATCTATGAGTAGATGATTTATGTTTTCTTAATCATCTAATCTGCCCAGGAGAACAGCACATTCATCTACAGGAACAGATATTAGCGAAACACAGCAGAGTGGACTTTTGGCATTTATGTATTAAAAATTTGTAGCTCTTACTACAGAGCAACTCTGAATATTCATGCCACAGAGCCCTGGCTCTTTGCTAAGGCAGAGAGTAGACTTGCTCTCTTTGAGCCTAAGGTTAAGACCACTGGTAACCAGCTAGAGGATAAGTAGACCTCACTGCCCAGAATCTACAGGGCCATAAAGCTTTCCTGCTTTCTAAGCATGCCAGGGTATCCCAGAATTCCTGCCAAGGGATGTGCCTGTCCCATGACATTAAGCACAAAAACTATCGAAATAGGCTCTGAAAAATATCTACTCTAATATATTTGCAAGTAATTTAAATCCTTTATTCCCTGTATCAACCCCAAAGAGATGTAAGTGTTCACCTAACTTTAGCAGCTATAATTAATTGTGCTTTAGGGAGAAATATTTGGTAGGGTAGGAGTCATGCATTTAAGAGAATCATGAAAGCTATAGAAAATGTAATTCTTACGAACATGAACATTCTAACCATATATGACAAGAATTCACTGCAGATGGTTTATTTGCACCTACCCCAGACTCCTCTCTCCACTTACCCTCATCTTTCCACACCTCTCTGCAGGACCATCCTCTGCTAAGCGCAGAACATAGAGGTCCATGTTATACTCTCGGCCTCCTCGAAGGCTAAAGCCAAATCCCTTGGCTCCTCTTTCCAATTCCACAGTGTAAAAATCTTGCTCCTATTTAAAGAAATTAAATGCAATCATTCTAGGAGAACTAATATCCACAGGACTCTTCCTAAACATTCTTGGCAAAAAGGCACAATCTCTACTCCCCTCTTGGTGACTCTTGTTTATTAATAATCTTGATTCATCCTCATTAATCTCAGAAGTCACAGATCCAGAATTTGAAAACAGTTATGAGCATGTCTATGTGCATGTGTGTATTTAATGTAACACATGTGGATTAAAATTTAATCAGTGAGGCTGTGATTTGCATTTGGGGAAGGACAATTCCTCATTACATGATACCAGCCACCTGGCTGCTGGATGCCCAGCCTCCCTGACCTGTGTCCAATAAATGCTGGCTACGCCCATCATGAGGATACCAACAAAACCTCTCCAAATCCTGATCAAGGAAAATTATGAAGGGACAACCGAAAGCCCCCAGGCAACCAGTAAAGAAAGAACCCAGCTGGGCACCTGTAATACCAGCTACTCAGGAGGCTGAGACAGGAGGATTGCTTGAGCCCAGGAGTTTCAGTCCAGCCTGGGCAGCATAGTGAGACCCTGTCTATTAAAAAAAAAAAAAAAAGGAATCTGTTTAATTTTGCATCACCCAAAGTTCCTCAAATTTGGTTCACCTGCTATTATCTTCACACTCTCCCTTGCCATCC
This sequence comes from Nomascus leucogenys, assembly GCF_006542625.1. NCBI lineage: Eukaryota > Metazoa > Chordata > Mammalia > Primates > Hylobatidae > Nomascus > Nomascus leucogenys. Next base: position 75,154,004 of record NC_044401.1, on the reverse strand, counting down.
TGAGGACAGGCATTTTGCTCTATGGATCTCACCTTAAATTCCCAAGCCTGAAAAACACCTTATCAAAAAGACATTTTCTTGGCAGAAGCATGTTTATGAATACTATGAGTAGATATTGGTTGCTTTGCTTTCTCTAACTGCCAATCCTTGTGACAATTACAGCTTTTCATTTTTTTTTCTCCTAGAAAAGGCTATCTAGGAATAAGTTAAGGTAGTAAAATAAAATGTTATTTCCTAGACAATCAAATGTAAGTATATATTTGGTAAATCACCTCACAAAAGGTTATTTCTTTTAAATTAAAGGTGCTTCAAAAAATATCCCATAAAAGTAGCTTGAGAAAGTTGGAAGGAAATGTGCCAAGTATAGAGAAAAAAGAGACATGGTGCTCACCTGTGTTGCCTGGGGTGCTTTGAACTCAAACTGAGATTCCTGCTTTGGTTTGGTGGTATTCCTGCCAAAGTGAAAGAAATAAATATAAGAGCAACCCATTAGCAAACTGAGAAAGAATCAAGGACATATATTGTCATGCTGGGAGTTACTTTTTTCCCCTTTAACAAAGGAAACCAAAGCCATGTCTGACCTTGTCTCCTGGGTCCCTTGCTGAGAAGGGGTGTGTGTGGTGGTGATGGTGGCGATCTTCTCTGCATTGGTCAGCAAGGTGGCATTTGAGGACTCTGCAAAGAGGGATAGAACATAAAGAAATGAAGGCCACAGAGAAGACATCCTCCAGCCAGGAGGTATGCAGAAGCCCTGTATCTGAGTAACAAGTGTGCCTTCTCTGTCCCCATTTCAAACAGTCTGACTTGAATTTCTAGACAATTAGGAGTTTAATAAACCATTTTAAGATCTTCTCTGATGTGGGTCATGTATGTCCCCATGACCCTTCTCCCAAACAGACACCTCCACAAATAAAACAGAGTTTGCTAAAGAAAACACTGCTCTAAAATTCTAGCCAAGGTAGGTGTTTCTCACTCCTCCCCTGCCACTGAAAAAAGGCAGTCCCATCAAAGTGCTGCACCACAGCAGAATTCTCTTCCAGAACTTTAAAGGCTGATAATAAATGTCTCTGCCAACATTTCCTGCAATTTATCAGCAATATTTAGTGAGTCGGCTTGATTTCCTCAACTGAATATTAAAATCAGAAGTGTACTAACATCTTGTTAAACACACACATAATATCCACTTTCTTTCCCATTGCTTTTAATACAGCACAACTGAAAATATGGAACTCTTGACAGATGTTTTTGGTATCACTCATGAAAAGTCAATTTTAAAATTTGCATTAGTCAGAGACAGAGTTTGTAAATATAAGTTATACAAATCATGAAGCCACCCCATGAAATGAATTATATCCCTATATAAGTTGACCTTCTTCTCCACTAATCACATTCACAAGCAACTTCATTATCTCCAGAAGTTTGGAGATTTTGAATCCAAAAACACTTTTAAGTGCAACTACAGACTGCACTTAAGGACCGCACATACTCAAATATAATCATTCCTATAGTAATAGCTATATGTTCTTTACTAATAATTTCTTCATTAAGATCAAGGCAAGTAGCAACCAACTATGAGCAAGCTGTATTTTTAATATTTAATTGTAGGTTGACTGAAACTTGTCATACATTTTCTAATAAAGAAAATGCTAAATGTGGTGTTAGGTTCCATTATAAGATTCACCTGTGCATGCCCGTTTAATTCAGTGCACCATTAAATCTAGAAGTTACCAGGAGACCTATGGCTTATAGTAGGCACTTTTGTGTTTACTGAATACATGTATCTTCCCATCACATTTAACTATCATATGGGAAAATATGTTAACTATTCCAAACTGAGATACCTAGAATATATATCTTTCCACTGGAGTCCTGGAACAAAAGACATCCCACAAATCCCAACTACCTGTGGTCTATCTTCCATTTACATTTCCCAAGCATCTTACTCAGCTTAGGTCCGGCTTCTTGTTATTTTATTTTCATGACACATAGTGGTTAGAAGCATGGCCTTGAGATTCAGACCTGGGATCAAATCACCTTTTTTTTCTACTCATTAGCTGTGTGCCTTATTTTTCTTGTCTGTTAAAATGGGGTGATGACCATAATTCCCCTCTCATGGATAAAAGTATATGTAATGTTCAAGCTCTGTGCCTGAAATACAATAAGCACTCAATAAGCACATTTCTTACAGCTACTACTTTTTATTACTATGAGACCTTGTATAAGTTATTTAAACTCTCTGCAAAATGAGAAAGTCGAAATATGATTTCAACAGTTAATATATTGCAGCCATAAAAGCCCATTATTCTTATAGCTAAGGCACAAGAATGAGAAGAAAATAACTAAATCAAGTGAATTGTTATGTGAATCCCATTCATGTTTTGGGACAATGTTTGCCAAAATCCGTTTTACCAATCATTTCCTATGCACTCCTCTGGGTCTTTACTACACCAATATGCCTGTGACCGTCCAAGCTGGGGAGGCGGTGTTTCTCAGGCTTATTGGGAGACAGTTTAGCACAATGGTGACTAGGTCAGATTCTGGAGTCTGACTGTCTTATCTGACTTTGCATTCTGTGCTCTTCAATTTCCTGGATGGGACTTGAGCAAAGTTACTTAAATTCTCACTGCCTCAGTTTTCTCGTGTGCATATTGGGAATAAGAGAATTATCTAAGGAAATTGGGGCAAAGATGATCTAAGAAGATTGCTTGGAATAGTGCCTGGCACACAAAAACTGCTCAGAGGTGATTAGCATCTTTTTGGTACCATTTATTTATTATTCTCATCATAATGTTAAAAGCATATTGTTGGTATATTTTAATGACTGCTATTATAACAGCAAATTATTTTCAGAGCTTTTGGAGGAAAACTAGCTCCTTCATATGATTCCCATTTGAGGGCAGTTAACCAGCAGAACCAAGGAGATGAATCAGTGACATTTTATAAAGTACGCTCACTGTGTCACTAAATATGACAAACAAGCTGTATAGCCCATTGCTGTGACTCTCCAGAACTTTCATAAACACATGTATTGGTCTTTTAGCAAACTTCATATTGCTCATTGCAATTAATTTTATGGAGACTCTCAGAAATCACCAGTTTGTTCAGGCCATGGGGAAATCATAATCAGGATACTAAAAAGAATGTCTCCTTGTAATCAAAGTGATTACAATGATTGAATTGTACAGAGGTTCCTCTTTAGAGTTCTTGTGTGTTGTTGGTAGCCAGAGTTTTCTAAGCAGATCAGATTCCATTCTCAAACTATTATTATTTTTCTGCTGCTTTCATGATTTGATGAGATAATCACCCAATACACAGAATTCCTTTATTATTTTTATTCCTATCCTTTATTTGCTATTTTTTTCCTCATCTGTATGTCTGTGAAACTCATTTTTGGGTTGAAGCTTAATTTTACACACGGTAAAATTAACATTTAGCCTGCAAATGTCGATTTGACCTTGCTGAATTTTCCTCATTTGTTGTTTATTTTAATCTACGAACCACCACCATTTAATGATCATTTAAATGTGCCAAGCACTGTGCTAAGTCCATTACCACATATATTACTTCATTTGACTCTCACCACTCAATAAAATAGATGCAGTTATGGCCCCAGTTTACAAATGAAGACACCGGGGTGTAGAAAATGTAGCTAATATGTCTAAGGTCACTCAGGCAGCAGGTGGAGATATTGGGAATTAGACCCAGGACCTGCCTGACAGTGAACTTTTAGTTTTCGGTTTACATAGGAATTATGTGTTGGTATTGAGGAAATCATATCTAATTGGAACATTCCTTTCAAATAAGAAATAATTTTATTTTACTGTATAAATACTACCAACTTCACCAAGCAGTATCATAGATGAATTAAAATATGAAACACTCTGCTTTGATGGCTAGATTTTATAAGCCATCCCCAGAGCAGCACCAAAATAATTTTAGGTATACCCTAGATTTCCAGGATGTTTTTATACTATCAATAAAGTTATACTTGTTTTACTGAACTTTTAATTCTTCATTTGGAATTAAACCAGGATTGTATTTGCTGAAATGCTCTCTAGCGCTTTAAAATATAAAGATGAGCCCATCATAAAAAAGAGCTTTATCTCAAAGCAAAATTGGCCACTTACGGTGGAAAAAATATATAAGAAGGGCCTGAAACAAGAGTAGGAGTCTCCCTGCCCTCCAGCAACAGTATTAGAAAGAGGTGTCAATGTATTTGACTTTTAAAACTACAAGGCACTATGCTGAATAGGAGTGGTGAGAGAGGGCATCCCTGTCTTGGGCCAGTTTTCAAAGGGAATGCTTCCAGTTTTTGCCCATTCAGTATGATATTGGCTGTGGGTTTGTCATAGATAGCTCTTATTATTTTGAGATACGTCCCATCAATACCTAATTTATTGAGAGTTTTTAGCATGAAGGGTTGTTGAATTTTGTCAAAGGCCTTTTCTGCATCTATTGAGATAATCATGTGGTTTTTGTCTTTGGTTCTGTTTATATGCTGGATTACATTTATTGATTTGCGTATGTTGAACCAGCCTTGCATCCCAGGGATGAAGCCCACTTGATCATGGTGTATAAGCTTTTTGATGTGCTGCTGGATTCCAAAAGCAATGGCAACAAAAGCCAAAATGGACAAATGGGATCTAATTAAACTAAAGAGCTTCTGCACAGCAAAAGAAACTACCATCAGAGTGAACAGGCAACCTACAGAATGGGAGAAAATTTTTGCAACCTACCCATCTGACAAAGGGCTAATATCCAGAATCTACAATGAACTCAAACAAATTTACAAGAAAAAAACAAACAACCCCATCAAAAAGTGGGTGAAGGACATGAACAGACACTTCTCAAAAGAAGACATTTATGCAGCCAAAAGACACATGAAAAAATGCTCATCATCACTGGCCATCAGAGAAATGCAAATCAAAACCACAGTGAGATACCATCTCACACCAGTTAGAACGGCCATCATTAAAAAGTCAGGAAACAACAGGTGCTGGAGAGGATGTGGAGAAATAGGAACACTTTTACACTGTTGGTGGGACTGTAAACTAGTTCAACCATTGTGGAAGTCAGTGTGGCGATTCCTCAGGGATCTAGAACTAGAAATACCATTTGGCCCAGCCATCCCATTACTGGGTATATACCCAAAGGACTATAAATCATGCTGCTATAAAGACACATGCACACGTATGTTTATGGCGGCACTATTCACAATAGCAAAGAGTTGGAACCAACCCAAATGTCCAACAACGATAGACTGGATTAAGAAAATGTGGCACATATCCACCATGGAATACTATGCAGCCATAAAAAATGATGAGTTCATGTCCTTTGTAGGGACATGCATGAAACTGGAAAACATCATTCTCAGTAAACTATCGCAAGGACAAAAAACCAAACACCACGTGTTCTCACTCATAGGTGGGAACTGAACTATGAGAACACATGGACACAGGAAGGGGAACATCACACTCCGGGGACTGTTGGGTGGAGGGATGGGGGAGGGACAGCATTAGGAGATATATCTAATGCTAAATGACAAGTTAATGGGTGCAGCAAAACAACATGGCACATGGATACATATGTAACAAACCTGCACATTGTGCACAGGTACCCTAAAACCTAAAGTATAATAATAATAATAATAAAAAAAAACTGCAAGGCACATGGACAGATTAGGTACTTTATGGCAAATTCCAGAAAGTACCCAACATCCTTTATTAAACAGTGCTTATACCTACTTTAGCTCTCCCAGAGGAGTGAAAATGGAGATTACTACACTTTCAATGGCAGTCATGTATCAAGAGAAGCAAATCCTAGCTCTCACAGCCCTGTCCAGGGACTATTCCAAATCTCGGCACTTACTCTTCCGACAGCAGCTTCCATCTTGGGTTTCAACTAATCTATCTGTGACAAGCAATTCCAATTCCAATTCTAACTTTGTTCCCATATTAATATCCTCAGCCTCCCCTTATGGAATCCACATTGAAAGCCAAGCAAATCAACAAAGGATACAATTATTCCTGTTATAAATATTTTACTGGATAAACACGTATGTAATAAATATCTAAGGGCGGCACGGGAAAATTTGAATCCCATAAATATTTTAAAAGTTTTGGGAGACTTTTTCCTATTCTAATGCCTTTGCCAAGGAAACAGCAATATCTATATGTTGCCAAGCTCTACCTCCTACATAACCAAATACTTTGAATCAAGAGTGATCTGAAGTGCAAATTTAGGACCATTATTCAAATAAAGCATTTTTAAGCTTCTAAAGATTTTCATTATATTGAACTTGATTCAATCTGATGGTTCCATGTTACCTGGCTCAGGGAGCTTCTATCCTTGTCTGATTAAAGTCTCTCTCCCACTCCATGGGGCATCTCCATACAATGCCAGTGTTGTTTGACTTCTTAGATTTCAAGTTCAGATTCAGTAAGTTCAGCTATTCTCTGGGCCCTTCTGTGCTGCCATTGTGTATTTATTCATTCATCCCTTGCCCATATCTCACAGGAGAGAAGGTTCTGCCCTCCCCCATTGTCCCCACTGGTCCCAAAGAGAATCAAAGCAGTGAAGGTAAGGACTCTCCCAACCTTGGCCTGACCAAGGCTGTGAAAACACTCCTGCCAGACCTTCTAACATACAATAATGCCAAGGAAAGAGGAATCACCTTTTGGAGGTTTTGTTGGAAAAGTCAGAGAAACATGTGGGAAGCAGAGTGAGGGAAACTAAAGACTGAGATGAGTGAAACTGGAGAAAGAATAAGGCTACCGATGACAAGAACAAAGAATCAGATAGCATGAACTAGACATGGAAATGGACTCAGAGTAGACTCAAGCACTGCACAAAGGACACAGCACCTTTTCAAAGGGCCTCCTGGGGTTTTGAGAACAGTGTCCCAGACGTGATGGATTCTTTTTTTTTTTTTTTTTTTGGAGACACAGTCTCACTGTCTCCCAGCCTGGAGTGCAATGGTATGATCTTGACTTACAGCAACCTCCGCCTCCTGGTTTCAAGCAATTCTTGTGCCTCAGCCTCCCAAGTAGCTGGGACTACAGGCATGCGCCACCAGGCCTGGCTAATTTTTTGTATTTTAGTAGAGACAGGGTTTCGCCATGTTGCCTGGGCTGGTTTTGAACTCCTGAGCTCAGGCATTCCGCCCACCTTGGCCGCCCAACGTGCTGGGATTACAGGCATGAGCTACCATGCCCGGCCCCAGACGTGATGGATTTCTAAGAACTTAGAAACCACTTTGAGTTAAGACCTTCAGTCTCCTTGTAGATATCATGAAACAAACGGTCTTTGGGCCACTTGATGAAGTAAATATCAGAGTAAAAGACATGAAAGAGACCTGAGGCATAGGCACGTCCATTTTACCTTGGAATCAACTATGTCCAACACACTTTCACAGAAAGGAAGTGGACCCGGTGTGATTATCTCTTCACTGAACTGTAATGCTCACTCTTTGTCTTCCAGGGGTTTGCAAAATCTTCCTGGATCTCCCACATCTTTTGAGAAATCTAACTCCCCTGCTTCAACTCTAATTTCCAAAGTGCTGTTTCTCAGACTCGCTTAAAATATGAGCATCACCATGAACCCTGGAGGCATAGCTTGCAGTGAGCCGAGATCACGCCACTGCACCCTAGCCTCGGTGACACAGCGAGACTCCGTCTCAACAAAACAAAAAAGAAAATGAGCAGCACATATTCACCCTCTGCCAGACTTGATTCCCTTTACCTGGCTTCTGGCACTTACAAAGTAACTAGAGAAGAAGCTTATGATCATATCAACCAAATTCCTGAAACATCTTGGATGAAATCACATGCTCAGCAGAACATGTATTGCCTTAAAAAATATCAATCCTCAACTATGTTGTACCAGTTTTATGTTTACTTGTTTTTAACCAAGGTAGCACAAGATGTCTATGTGAATTTTATATTTCCTACGTATTTAAATGTTTAAATTGCCTTTATAATGCCAACTGTTATTGGATAATCCACCTTGCATGATAATTTTTGGCGTTCAGGCTTAAAAGTTTTTTTTCCAGTGTATTTTATTTTGTTTGTTCTGAGACATGGTCTCAGTCTGTCATCCAGGCTGGAGTGCAGTGGCATGATCAGGGCTCACTGAAGCTCGACCTCAACCTCCTGGGCTCCAGCCATCCTCCTGCCAGCGCCTCCTGCCCCCACCCCCTGCCCCAATAGTTGGACTACGGGTGCAAGCCACCTCTCCTAGCTAATTGTTTTGAATTTTTAGTAGAGACGACATCTCGCTATGTTGCTCACGCTGGTCTGGAACTCCTGAGCTCAAGTGATTCTCCTGCCTCAGTCTCCCCAAGCACTGGGATTACAGGTATGTGCCACTGCACCCAGCTGTGTATTTTATTAAATTAAGTCAACATCTACTATCTACACTGCAGAATAAGTCGCTTCTGAGTATTTATGTCTTTACTGACTTCGAACTCTTTTTCTAAGCTCTTCACTCAGGGAGTACTTTCTTTCCTTCTTTCGAATGTTCTCATTCCCACAATAAGATTGACCAACTATAAACCCAGCAAGTCAATCCCTGGGTCCTGTTCTTTTGGGTTAGTCTGTTTGATATCTTTCCATGACATGTTGATAAATGTGTCTAAATCCACACACAAAGCATACCTCAGAGTATCATACCTCAAGTTTTATCATGAGATTACGGCAATTAAGTCCCATCCTCAGGCTTCACTTCCAATTCTACTTCTCTTGCTATTTCCCCACAAAGGAACTTCTGCAGTTTCTTCCTCCACTGAAGTCACGAACCCCCTCAAACTCATCCATGAAGGTTGGAATCAACCTCTTCTAAAATCTTGTTAATGTCAACATTTTAACCTCCTCCCATGAATCATAAATGTTCTTAATGGCATCTAGAAGGGTGAATTTTTTCCAGAAAATTTTCCAAATCTTTCCAAATGCATTTTCCAAATCCATTAGAGCCATCACTATCTATGGCAGGTATAGCCCTACAAAATACATTTCTTAAGTAGTAAGACTTAAAAGTCAAAATGACTTCTTGATCCATGAGCTGCATGTGTTCGATGCTGTGTTAGCAGGCATGAGAACAACATTCATTTCCTTGTACATTTCCATTAGAACTCTTGGGTGACCAGGTGTATTGTCCATGAGCAGTAATATTTTGAAAGAAATTTTTTTCCCCTAAGCAGTAGGTCTCAACAGTGGGCTTAAAATACTCAATAAACCACAGCACAACAGAAGTGCTGTCATCCAGGTTTTGTTGTTCCATTTCTAGAGCACAGGCAGAGTACATTTAGCATCATTCTGAAAGGTTCTAGCATTTCCGGAATAGCCAAATGAGCACTGGCTTCAGCTTAAGGTCATCAGCTGCATTAGCCCCTAACAAGAGAGTCAGCGAGTCCTTTGAAGCTTTGAAACTAGGTATTGATGTCTCCTCTCTAGCTAGGAAAGTCTTAAATGACATCTTCTTTCAATAGAAGACTGTTTTGTCTACACTGAAAATCTGTCATTTTGTGTAGCCACCTTCATCCATGATCTTAATAATTAAATACTCTGGAAAACTTGCTGCAGCTTTTATATTTGCACTTGCTGCTTCCCCTTATACTTTTATGTTATGGAGATGGTTTATTTCTTTAAATCTCATGAACCAACCTCTGCTAGCTTCAAACTATCTTCTCTAGCTTTCTCCCCTCTCTCAGCCTTTACTGAATTGAGGAGTTACGAACTTGCTCTGGATTGGACTCTGGCCTAAGGGAATGATGTGGCTGGTTTGATTTTCTATCCAGACCACTCATGCTTTCTCCATATCAGCAATAAGGCTGTTTCCCTTTCTTAAAATCCATGTGTTCTCTGGAGTGGCACTTTTAATTTCCTTTAAGAAATTTTCCTCTGCATTCACAACTTGGATAAATGTTTAGCATGAGGGATCTAGCTTTTGGCCTATCTCAGCTTTTGACATGCCTTCCTCACTATGCTGAATCATCTCTAGCTTTTGATTTAAAGTGAGAGATGTGTGACTCTTCCTTTCATATGAAGAGTTAGAGGCCACTGTAAGGTTATTTACTGTTCTAATTTCAATATTGCTTTCTCTTGGAAAAGGGAGGCCCGAGGAAAGGAACAGAGATGGGGAATGGCCAGTCAGTGGGGCAGTCAGAACACATATGACATTTATTAATTGTTTATCATTTTATGTGGGTATGGTTTGTGGCACCCCCAAACAATTACAACAGTAACATCAAAGATCACAGATCACAGGTCATCACAGCAGATATAATAATAATTAATACTAATAAAGCTTGAAATATTGTGAGAATTACCAAAATGTGACGCAAAGTCACAAAGTGAGCACCTGTTGTTGGAAAAATGACACTGACAGACTTGCTCAAAGCAGGGTGGCCACAAGCCTTCAATTTGTACAAGGCACTACAAAATGAAGTACCTGCAAAGCGCAATAAAATGAAGTGCAATGAAAGGAGGGATGTCTGGACCGCATTTGGCTCTCTCAATCACTTCTCACTATATTTTCTGGCTTCCTTCATCCTTCCCATTAGGAACCTATGTTCTATCATCTTGTGACCACTTTCCTAAATTGTAATAGCTTTCCAGAGTGGTGAATTGGTGGAATGAACTCCAGACCAGTCGGTAAGTGACTAACCATGCATTTGAAGGAGGGTGAACTACACCATCATTCAAGAGGCCAGTGTTTTCCTCCACATTTAGTGTGGGATATTTTTGGTGCAGAGAAAGTTCTCTGTTCTTGGAATCAACAATTTTAAATTTTTACTGTTTGGTTTTGCATTTACCTTTTCCGTAAGGCACTGGCTATACCTTTCAAATCTTGAACTATAAAGTTCACTTTCTAGCAGTTAGTATATAAAAATACTCATTTGGTAAATAACTTTCAGATGAAACCTCTAATTTTCTTATTTTATAGATACATGGCATAGAGTTTTTATCACATTATCTTTATAAATCAGATTTTTTCTTCAGAAATACTCACTGAGTTTTAGAATATATAGTTTATAACATGTATAGCAAGACTGAAAAAAGACATTTAAACATTTTGGGACAAGTGTCACTTTCCTCCCAAGGGCGAAGTCAGCTTAGAATAAAGTGAATATTCAGGACCTAATTCTCTAAAGGATCTATACTTCCTGACCTTAGCCTATCAACTTAAATTTTTTTTTTTTTGAGATGAGTCTCGCCCGGCTGGAGTGCAGTGGCGTGATTTTGGCTCACTGCAACCTTCACCTCCCAGGCTCAAGCGATTCTTCTGCCTCAGCCTCCCAAGTAGCTGGGACTACAGGCATGTGCCACCACGCTAGGCTAATTTTTATATTTTTAATAGAGACGGGCTTTCACCATGTTGGCCAGGCTTATCTCAAACTCCTGACCTCAGGTGATCCAACTGCTTTGGCCTGCCAAAGTGCTGGGATTACAGGCGTGAGACACCGCATTCAGCCTCAACTTAATTTTTGTTAAACATGAATAATACAGTGAGTATTGGTATTTTGTGCTGGGTAACTTTTTATTGTGAGGGCTGTTCTGTGTTCTGTAGGATGTTTTGAAGCATGTCTGACCTCACTAGATGCTACTCACACCCACTGCAGACAATGCCAATGTTCCCTGGGGGGCAGAATCACCACTTATATAAAAGAACCAAAGATTTGAATTTAACTAATCACACAAATAAATAAGGACAGGCCTATTTAATGTAGATACAATTTATCAAAAATATAGAGATTTCATTCTTTCTTCATTCACGTCCAAAAATTAGGGACAAATCCAGTAGACACAAACTCTTAGATTCTCCCATTAAATAAAAAACTTTGATATATTCACTTATTCCAAAAAACCATAGTACTGGCTCTGAATTGCCACCATGCAGGTTTTGTCATGTCACCATATAATACAGTTCATATTATACATATCAGAGGATCTGTACCACATGTATTAAAACTATTTTATAGTGTTGAAGACAAGGACACAAAAAGCTAAATAAGTTGAGGAAAGGGTGAAGATTTTTCTGAAACTTTTTGTTTTTTTTTTTTTTGAGACGGAGTCTCGCTCTGTCGCCCAGGCTGGAGTGCAGTGGTGCGATCTCAGCTCACTGCCAGCTCCGCCTCCCGGGTTCACGCCATCCTCCTGCCTCAGCCTCCGGAGTAGCTGGGACTACAGGTGCCCGCCACCACGCCTGGCTAATTATTGTATTTTTAGTAGAGACGGGGTTTCACTGTGTTAGCCAGTATGGTCTTGATCTCCTGACCTCATGATCCGCCCGCCTTGGCCTCCCAAAGTGCTGGGATTACAGGCGTGAGCCACGGCGCCCGGCCTGAAACTTTTATATTTGCAGCAACACAGGGTCACAGGGCTAGAGGATTAATTACATAAGAGGGTGAGGTATGGGTTAGTAACAATGGCTCACGTTTACCTGATGGGTATATTTAGTTAGGGATGAATAAAGCTGCCACTAAATTAATACTATTCAGTTAAATGAACACTAATGAAAGAGAGAGAAAAGGAAAAGACAGAGACAGAGAGAGAGAGACAGCAAGAGAGTGAGAGAGAGAGAAAGAGATAATAGGTATACTTTACCATCCCCAGGAATGATGCGGAGGGTAACTGTGTTTCCTGCTTCCTTGATTAGGTTCACAATGTCTGAATGGGATTTGTTGGTGATGGAACATCCATTTACTGCCAAGATCCGGTCTCCTACTTTCAGCTTGCCACAGCGGTCAGCAGGGCTCCCCTCAATAATCCGACCTATTTTGTGAGGCATAGCCACACATGCATTGCCTGCTTTGATATTGAGTTTTAATTTTTTTAAAGTTACGTGGGAATATAGCAAAGGGAAGAGAAAAAGGGTTGAAAAGGGAAAGAGAAGGTTAAGTGTTAATTAATTAAAGCATTAAGCAAATGTTATTAAAGGAGAGCTCTGCACCGATGGTCAAAACATTGGCAATACTCAGGGTGTCTGTATAAGGAGCTACTGCCCTGAAACTAGAATTCATTGCTGCCATCCTGCCCAGATTCAAAATTAGGGGAACCCCCAGCTGCCCTCCTTAAACCAATTACAAAATTTGGGATAGTTGGCAACTTCAAAGATTTTTAAGAGCCCCAAAATAACTGGCTGTTGGCTTATTTTGGGACTGCAAATGTGAAACCCAGGGCTGGGATGGATGCTTTTACTCATTCTGTGTTCATGTCACTTCATTTTTGCCAGCTGTTGTTTAAGCTTCTGCCAATGTTTTGTTCTTTCTCCATTTAGAAAAATAATCACTGGGCATCTGGTGAGGGATAAGAGTCTGCTAGCACCAAAAATTCAATCTGAAAACACCTAATGAACACTCAGACTTTCTGCCTTCACCCCAGAATGACGAAAGCTTTAGAAAAAGGGCGTAATTATAAGAGATGAGCCAAGAAAGCACCCAACCTTGAAGCTTATTTTTCCTTTTAGGACCTTTGCTCAAGCAGCTTGTCTTATGTGCTTTCAGAGTGTGGCCTGACTGGTTCATTAGCTCTGAAATCATCCTCCTGCCTCACAAAAATCCCCTCAAAGGACTGTGAAAATCTAGTACCTATTCGGGCTGAGGACATTGATCTAAAGCTAGGTTCAAATCATTCCTCACCCTTTTTCCTTTAATCATCTCCTTTCTCATCATCAGTTACTGCACATCCACAATATCAAAGACCAAGAAAAGTGCATTTGGAGAGAAAGGTTTATCGTGCACTTTGAGGCACTGCATGTCATTGCTAACTTCTAGAGAGAGGTGGCTGGCTTTGAGGCCTGACATAGGATTTCTAGTTAATCTAGTTAATCATGTATTGAGTTTCAAAGTTCTTATGCATATTCACCTACTTTGAGAATTTGTCTTTCTGGGGACTATGAAGGTAGTTACGCAGTTGAGTTACCTTTTGGAAAGGGTGACAAATAACATGAGGGACATTACAACTAACTGAGCAGGCTCTTTCGTCATAATTTGGACCTTAAGGGTAAAGTGTGTGGGAAAATGTGCTTTAATTCCTTTGAATTTCAGCAGGTTTGCCTGAGCTTGTATCATAGGATGGAACATCAAGGTAAGATAATTTTTAAAAGTTAACAGTCTATTAGAATACAATAGGTAGGTGTGCTAGAATGCTCCCATACTCAAATTCAAGGTCTTGACTAAGTTTAGTTGATCTCCAAGGACAATTGGTATAACAAAGGTATCGAACAGCAGGTCTGAGGAAAGCTCAGCAAAGCTCAGAAGTCTCATGCAAGGCATTAGGGAAAGTTTAATTTGTTCGTTGTAAGAGCCAAAGGAAAACAATCAAAGACCAAATTGTGAGTGTGAATACAATATTCATTATATAACACATAACCTGTCACTTGACATATTTGCTATTTCTTTCTAGAAGGTGAAACTGACAATTCTGAAATAGTTAAGAACATCACAGGATGCATGCAGACAGTCAAATTGTAGATCTGAAGAAAATAATTTGGGATTTCTTTCTCCCTTCTTCCTTCTCTTTATTTTTATATTAAGCAGGAAAGTCTCTGAAATTAATTTTAAAACAAAACCAAAAAACCTTGCTTTGATGTCAGGTCATCCATCCATGACATGCTATGATAACTTTATTAATGTAGCTCAAAAAGCACTGTTAGTAATGGGCGTTTGTTACTGCAGCCACACATGCATAGACCTGGCTGAGTCACTGTCCCCTGTTAAACATAAAACTTACGGGGAGACAGCTCTAGCAGGAAGCAACACACCAAGATTAAATGGATGCCAAGTGAGTTCTACTGCATGAGAATGCTAAAGGGTTGTAGCACCTTGCTGATCCTAGCCAGTTTCCATGTGGATAAGTCATTCAGGGATAGAGCTGAGGTACATGAAAAGCCTGCACAGCCTGCGCAGCCCTTCCCCTTCTCCCATTGTTTTCCATAGTAAGTAACAAATGTGCTCGGGAGATAACAAATGACTTTTTACCCAATCAGGAAGGTGGATCATTTTTGGAGTATACATCTATAATCAATCCATTGCAATGGGAAACAGATTCATATATCACTAGTTTCTGCAATCATCTGGGTTTCTACTGGTCTTTGCTAGTGTACCCAGCAGAGAGTGAACCTTCTGAGAAAGTCACAACTGTGTTTCTCCATACTTTGCTGAAACCCTCAATGTCTGGATGAGACAGGAAAATCAAATGACTCTTAACTCAGATTTTAAACAGACTTTAAATCAAGCAACAGTAAAAATATTATTTAAAATTAAAAAAAAATTCCTATGGGGATACAGTAGAGAAAGAACACAGATGAGGCAGACTAGCATCTCATGTAGCATTTTTACTCCTTACACCTCTATTTTTCCTAGAGCATTTTTACAGCTGTACGCTCCTTGTAAAAACTCTTAAGACATTCTTAAGACCATTCTGAGATCCTTGCAATTAGTGCTATCCTATTCAAGACCTTTCAAAAGCCTTGCTTTGGCAAAAACTGTAGACTCTGTATGATGTCCAGGGGTTGCTATTCAAATTTCTTTTTTTTTTTTCAGACGGAGTCTCGCTGTGTCACCCAGGCTGGAATGCAGTGGCACGATCTCGGCTCACTGCAACCTCCACCTCCCAGGTTCAAGCGATTCTCTTGCCTTAGCTTCCCAGGTAGCTGGGATTACAGGCATGCACCACCACGCCCAGCTACTTTTTGTATTTTTAGTAGAGACGGGGTTTCACGATGTTGGCCAGGTTGGTCTCAAACTCCTGACCTCAAGTGATCCACCCTCCTCGGCCTCCCAGAGTGCTGGGATTACAGGCGTGAGCAACAGCCCCCGGCTGCTATTCAAATTTCACGCAAATCTGATGCATGCTTTAAGTTGTGTATGCGTGATCACATTCTCAGGGTGGAAGTTGAAAGGGTTGAACAAATATTCCCAACCTTCAAAAGGGAAAAAGCTACCAAATCAACTCCACCCCCAATTAAGTCTTTAATTACCCAGAGCAAGAAGCCATACAGCATTTCTGCACGTGAGGTCTGGGTCAGCTTTCACTCGCAAGAGAACAAAAACTCCCAGGCATGGTGGGAAACCCTGGGCAATTTCACGTTCAGCACTCACCAAAGGTCGTGCCTGCTTCGGGCCTGCTCACCGAGGACACGATGACGAAGCCGAAGCCCTCGTTCTCCCCGCGCCGGATCTCCACGTCGTAGGGCTGCACTACGGTGCTGACCACGCCGCTGCCCCCGCCGCCGCCACTGCCGATGCCGCTGGTGCTGCCGCTGCCCGAGCTCACCGTGTTCAGCGAGTTCTGGCTGCCCTGCGGGGTGCGCTTCTCTTCTGTCAGCGAGGCTGGCTGGTTGCTACTGTGATGAGAGGAGGCTGGCGAGGGCACCTCGTTCTCGGTTTTGGGCACTGTAACAGAGAGATGCACGCGTACAGCACCGTGTCCTGCAGCGCCCCCCATCCTGCTGCCCCTCCCTCCTTCCTGCAACTCCTGCAAGAAATCAAAACATGAACCGAGGGGAGGAGACAGCACCTGGTTTCGCAAAACCTGGATATACGGATTGAAAGCATCTTCTCTTGACAAATATTAACCATTCAGTATCTACGAACATTGACCCCACCTAACACCAAAGAGGACTCCCAAATAGCGTTTGTTGTTTACAGCATGCTATATGTCGACATCCACACTCAGAATCAAGTTTGCAGCAAGATCAGCCTGCTGTGAAATATTTCCCCATTGCACAAAGGGAAGGACGGGCCTAAGCGTCGGTGAGGGCTACACCCGCGAAGACCGCCATCTTGGCTTCATAGATACAACCTTGGATGCACGTTCATATTGTCATTACTTTCCAGTCACATTTCCACTCGGCTTTTTCCATCAGGCAACAAACAGTAAGGTGACGGTAACGTTGAGGCTACCTGCCCTATGTGGGGTTCATGACAACACCTGTGAGACATACACACGCTTCTCTTCTTAGCTTCCAGGTGTCAACATCAACTCTGATCACAGAACTGGATACACTGGCCTCCTTCTGAATTTAGTCACCATTCTAGTGTTACTGTCAGACGGCAAGGTAAAGCACTCCTAAACAGCCAACACAGTAGGTGGAACCAACTATGCCAAAAACAAAATGTGTGTTGTGTCCAAGTTTTAGATCAGACTATATTCCTTTCTAAAAGCTTCTCTTTTCATAGATTGTTTTAATTTTTGAAAAATAAGCATAACAAATTTTTAAACCATTTTTAAGCATATAGTTGAGTGGTGTTAAGTGCATTCACATTTTTGTGCAACCATCATCATCATCTATCTCCAGAATTTTGTCATTTTCCCAAATTGAAACTCTGTACTCATTAAAAACTAATTCCCCTTCCCATTTCCTCCACCCACTACCAACCATCGTTCTGCTTTCTATCTCTATAAATTTGACTACCCTAGGTATCTCATATAAAGGGAATCAATATTTCTCCTTTTGTGACTAGTTCGCTTTGCATCATGTCTCTTCATAGATTTGACATGCCTTTTACACAGAGCTAAAAATCCAAAATATTTAAGATTTAAAAAAATAAACCTGAAACAAAAAAAAAATCACATTGCCTTACTATTTCTATTTGTGCCAGGGAAGCCAGATAGTTTTCATCTCATCTCAAAAACTGGTTCTAGCTGACTGCTTTTAGCTGCATGGAATAGTATGTTGAGAAGGATTGTGAGGCCATAAACACACTGGAATTTAACACCTGAATTCTATAATTAATCATATACCATTTAAAATGGGTCATACTCTTTTTTTTTTTTAAACAAGTTACCAATTAATTTTATCTGACAGGTTTCTGTTTCACTAATATTAATGCCATGAGAATTCATAATATTTCAGGTCATATTTCTCCAGTAATTCCACTGATATAAGACAATCACCTCTGCTGCATTCTGGGTTCTGCCTTAAAGGTTTCAAGGTGGGAGCTGCATCCAAAGGTGAACAACCAAGGTGTGTTCAACGTGAGCTTTCAAGGGAAAGGACAGACACTCACACAATTGACTGTCTCAAAATGGCAGATTCTGATATGGCAGTAAACCATGAGTCACTAGAATGGCAAGGAGGGAATGCTAAAATATGAAGGCAGTTGGAGGGAGGAGGAATTTCCAAGGGAAGAAGGTTATATTTGAGCTGAGCCTGAAAGGATACGTAGTATTTTGAGAATTAAAGTCCAAAGCTTATGGGCAGGAAGAAGGAATCAAAGCTGACCTAGAACTGGCCAGCTCTACAACTTTCTTGTAGAAACAACAACAAAAAAATCTTGGTTTAATACATAGGACAGTAAGAAATCAGTAACTTTTTTATGAGCTTATTTTGTAGCACAAACCCGATTTTTGTTCCCTTGATATGAAGCTACAACTCTTCTGACTTTCATAATGACCTCATTTGTTGAGGATTAGCATCAAATGAAGAGGATGGCTAAGTTCTGATTTGCAAGGAGATAGAAGGGAAGTGATATATATTCAACTAGCCTTCCTCTGGAAGCCTTGGTTTAACATATGCAAATGGCACATTAAAGTACTTTAGAATGACAGTAATTTTTGCAGGGTTTGAGAGAAGCAAGCCATCTGGAAATTCTGAGCTTGATCACATTTGCAAACATTTGCTAAAATAGACGCTCAAGGAGGCAGACACAGGAAGGAGGCCTTTTCTGTGAATAAAGTGACAACGCACTGTCTGAAGGAATGAATGAAATACATACCCGCAAAAACCACTTTACGCCGCACCGTGAGATTGACATGGCCTTGCTTGGCAGCTTGTTGCATAAGCTGGACCACAAGCTGGTGTGATTTTCCAATTACTGGCGTCCCATCCACACAGATTAATTCATCTCCAGACCTCAGGCGGCCATCAGTATCAGCAGCACCCAGTGGTACGATGTGACCAATATAAATCTGTTGAGTAATTGAATGATGGATGAAACATTGCTCTCCTATGTTTACTGCTACATCAATGGCCTTCACATCTCTGGGAACAATTCATTCATTCATGTCTGCAGCCATGCCGCAAACATTTATTGAGCACCCACTGTGTACAAGACATTGTGCTAAGTATTGCAACAATTCTTAAATGGTGAAAAGAATATTTCTTGCTTAGTTTCCAGATGTTTATCTGTGGCCTATTGATGACTCACTCTCTTTTTCCCCTTTGCAGATATAAATTACTTTTCTCCCTTCATTGTATAACCTATTCTTCTTTTCTAGCTACTTAAAAACTCTCTTTCCATAAAACTCTGCTAATTAAAATATTAATATTACTTTTATTTAAGGGTCTAGCATCGTGCCTAGGAATGAGGAATATGTAATAAATACTCTTAAATGAATGAAGCAAAAGTTGGTTGGACATCTCCATTTTTGAAGTCTTTTAGGACTCGAAAGCAGAGCACTCTTTATAGTTAGTGTCTTGCTGTTATATTTGCCATTCACTAAACCTTAGCTAAAATATTTGTGCCTGCCTTGCCTTTCCAGCAGGCAATAATGCTATAGTTACCTTCACGTGGCATTTATAGTTTACAAAGAACTTTGAAAAACTGTTGCTAAGCACATGAACTCGAGTCAGACCTTGTCAGTCCTTCCATTTGGTAGCTCTGTGATCTTGGGCAAGTTAGTTAGCCTTTCTTTTCCTTGATGTGAAAACGGGATAAACTGGTGGGTTTGACGGATAAATGAGAGAATGTATGTTAAGAGCCTTTAGCACAGAACCTGGCACATAGTAAGCGCTCGATGAATAATGGCTGTTATTATCACAAGGAAATTAACAATACCTATTTTAGTTTTTTCTTCCTTCAAAGGAACCCTGTTATGCTATTCTAAATTTATTCCAAAATGGAGGACACTGAGGCCCAGGGAAGTTCAATGTTCTTGACCCTTACTCAGGGTTCTTTCTCAAGTTCTGTAAAGGCAGGGGTCTGACATTCTCCAACCACTGTCTCATACGGCTTTGCGAAGTACTCTCTGCACACCAGCAACTCAACATACAAAGCCTACTACCTGCTGGCAGAGTAAAGGGACCTGGCCAGAAAAACCAGGCCACTGTGATATTAGGTGAGGCCTATTCCTGTTTTGCTTTCTGTTTTCGTCTCCCTTGGGGGAAAGGGGTGGTCTACAGAGGCTGCAGCTGCCACTTTTCACAAACACTCATACAAACTTTTTAGAAAGAATCTAGTCTCTTCTTCCTCAAGACAAAGAGAGCTCCACAAAACCCAATGAAAAACCCATACTACTCAAGATTAAAGAGTCAGTGTTGCATCTAGCTGGACTTAAATGTTGGTGATTTGTCACTGTCGCCAATTTGCTTTGAAGCCTTAGAAAAATATGCTGGGAAGAGAGACAAGCAAAAGACTCACAGGTTCCCCTGGTTCATTTCCACCCAGAATCCTAAATCCAAATCCAGTCTCTTTTCTCCAGAGGAAGATGTCCTGTTCCTGGTAATCTGGAACTGCAGAGAGGGGAGAAAAAAGAGATGGATTATTTTACTGATAAAAGCAATGATACCCCCAAGATGAACACAATTGCAGGACAAGAATGGTGGTGCTTGATCAGATGGAAGATTTTCAATATAGGCAAAGAAACAAAATACTCTGAACAGGTGAAATAATGGAAGACACGGGGATAAAGTAAACAGTGGGAATAGTCACTGAGCCCTAAAGTTCTTCACAGGACTCATCACTGTTTGATAATTCCAAATCAAGCCCAAGCCATGATCCTTAACTACAAATAGTCAGCATTAACTGCTTTCCTCAGTATTCTTGCAGGGAGAATTAAGTAAATTATTATGTGCCACATCACAAAGCAGGTGTCCATGTGCAAGAACAGAACTCAGGCTAAGTCAGAGTCACCTCTGAAGCCAGATCTAAGGATTCTGAAGTCATGTTAAGTCACCAGATATTTCCTCTACTAGAGGATGAAAGAGAACAGCTTGGTTTAAACAGACTTTCTGATTTATCTTTAAGTCACTTTCTTCTTCCTTAAAATAATTAAGACTAGCAATGCTAATAGGCTTTGTTAGATCATTTTTGCCAAAGATTACTCTAAAACATCCTAGTATTTCCGCATACAGTCAGTCCTCCATATCTGTGGGTTCTGCATCCTTAGATTCAACCAATCACAGATAGAAAATTTGTTAGACCTACAATGGTTTTAGCTGTGATGAATATGTACAGATTTTTTTTCTTGTCGTTATTCCCTAAGTAATACAGTAGCACAACTATTTACATGGCATTTGCATTGTATTAGATATCATAAGTAATGTAGAGATGATTTAAAGTATATAGGACGTGGGGTGCAGGGGCTCACAGTGGTAATCCCAGCACTTTGGGAGGCCAAGGCAGGCGAATCGCTTGAGCCCAGGCATTCAAGTCTGGGCAACATAGTGAGACCTTGTCTCTATAAAAAATAAAAAATGAGCTAGGTATGGTGGTGTGTGCCTGTAGTCCTAGCTACTTGGGAAGCTGAGGTGGGAGAATCGCTTGAGCCAGGGAGGTTGAGACTGCAATGAGCCATGATTGCCCCAGTGCACTCCAGCCTGGGTGACAGAGTGAGACCCTGTCTCAAATAAATAAATAACAACCAAACAAATAAATAATACAGGAAGGTGTGTGTGTGTGTGTGTGTGTTACACACAAATATTAGGCTATTTTCTAGGGATTTAAGCATCCATGGATTTTTATATCCTTGGTGGGGGATGCAGGTGTCCTGAAACCAATCCCCAGCAGACATTGAGGGGTGACTGTATAAATTTTATTAGGATTTCCATACTATTACCAAAATCAGCCAGGCCTCCAAATCCTTAAGAACAATGGTGATGACAAAAAGTCTGTGTTAATGAATCATATATCTCATTGCCAAAATGACTGCTTTACTCTAGAACTTGCCTCTGATATTTCAGCATTAAAAGTATTAATTCATTTTCCAATAACTTGATATTTTACTTTCGATACTCAGTAATGGACCAGGGCTTTAAAATGAATATCTTGTTTTTTAAAACAAATGCAATTTCCATAAGAAAATACTCACTATACACGAAATTGTTTTATACACCACTCTGTTACTTCACTAAAGTAAAAGAGAATTATTTTTATTTCATTCTTACTTAATATTTTAACGTATACATAGGGTGTTTTATGACCTATAAAGTGATATATCTTTTTTTTAAAGAGAAAAAAATATAATTCAGTTGCGGTGAATCCTAAAGGACATTTTCAAATGCTATAGTGCATACCTTCTTATTTAATTAACTGGATTTGGGGCTGAAGGAAAGCGCAGGCCTGAGAATTTAATTCTTTTCTTCTCCAGTTTTGTACAACGGAATAGGGAACAAGAAGGTGGATGTTTAGATTATACGTTGGTGAAGGGATGTCCCTTTTTAGTGATTCACCCACAAACTTAAAATGTATAGTGAATGAATACACCAACAGAGAAGAAACCAAGTGACCCGTAAGTACAAGTCAGAGGAGTATGAATCTGATCTTTTTACTTGAGCTATCTCAGTTCCAGGGCTGTAAATGGGTGCTTTCTATCCACTGCTTTTATTATAATTGCTGAGGCTAAGCTGCAAAACACCCGGAACATGGAGCTAAGCTGCTGCACAGGACTCCCATAAACACAATTTGAGAGTAATATTTTCTTGAGCACGCTAAGGTAACAATATTTTCTTTCTGTTCGAGTAGCTGGCTAAAGGATATTTGCTGTAATAGCTTCAATGAAACAACAAATTAAATCAAGTTGTGTCTCTGTCTTTGGTTCACTCAAGCAGGAGGATTATTACCGAAATAGACCACTGGTGCTTTCCAGCCAGCACTGGGTTCCTGGCAGAGTCTGTTTTAGGTCTGCTGAGTGTGTGGCCTCTCTGGGAACAATGAAAGGGCCTCTGCAGAGACTTCCAGCCCAGACCCATTTTTCTCAGCATCATTTAACACCAGAACATTTGCCCATCCTACAGTGACACCAAATGTAACAAGTTTTTGCCTACTGTTGCTCATTTAGGTGTGAGCTAGCATGTATGGGAGGTTGTGGCCAACAGATTTAGGCTTATCACACCGTTTAGTCCACATGAAAAAAAAAAATAAAGCTTCGTTTCCTTCTGAGAATCAGTGGAAAAATGGCAAATTTATTTAAAGGTTTTCTGTTGAAAAGGAAGATGCCCACTGACATTAGGAATGTTAAAGACACAACAGTGAGCCAGAAAACACAGACATAAACATCGACACACAGACATGTTACAAAGAAAGTCTTTTGCTACTTTAATTTTGGCATTTTAACAATTCTACTCTTCTACCAACTAAATGCCATTTACCCCAATATATAACTTCGGCAATAAATCAGTACTGAAACACATTATAGGATTATGAAATTTCTCTCTTCTGTGTCCTCTGAAGCCACCTCTTCTTAGAGGCATTGAAGTTTCTAAACTACTTCCCCCAAAATGGTTTTCTTCCTTACTTCAGGCAGATTTTATTAGAATTAAGTTTTTAGGCGGCAGTAAGGTAGAACCATTTTTCTGATATTAATATCACTTTTTTTGAGTGAGGCTAAATCAAATAGAGCTAAGAAAACCTTGTCCAGTTTTCATTTGTAAGCCCTTGCATATGAACAATTTCTGCAGTTAGTCTCCTTTTGGTAATGCCAGTGACAATTGAATAAAGCAGTCAAAAGACTTCCTTTGATAATTAGAGAGAATGGACCCACCAGGTTTGCAGAGAAACCTCCTGGTGTCTCCATTACTACAGACATACCAACACATTTCCAGACTTGACAAGGGCATGAAGAACCCTTTTTATTCTATCGTGTCTTTGGTTTGCGTTTGGTCAACAAGAGCTCCAAAGCACTTCCCTTCATGCCCCTCTTTTCTTCCCTCTCTTTTCTGAACTTCTCCCCAGGCCCCCAGACCAATGAGAACATCAAACAAGATGAATGAAAATGGAGAGACAAAAGTTTTCAGCAGATCCTTACTCGGACATTCTCCAAAATTCGTGGAATTGATTTCTCTCTCTCTCTCACCCTTGCTCAATCCTGATGCAGGTGAAGGTGACATAGCTGGAATATTAATTTCACAATTTTGCAAAGCTTAATGTACATTCTTTCTCTTAGTTCACTTTAATTTAGTTTTGATTGATAAGGAACAGGCAGTTCAGCTTTCACGATAAAGGTCATGGCTGTTATTTTAAAAGACTATAGTTTGATTCCATTTTTTCTTTCTTTTTTTTTTCACAGTGCTTTACTTGTCAAAAAGGTAGAATTTACAATTGCACCATTGAGAGTTTCCTATAACTCTTATTACCATCTTAAACTCTCCTTATTTAATGACACTCTAAAGTACACATTCTTGAATGGCCTTACTTCAATCATGGTTTGTCTAAACCCTTATTGCTTTTTGAAAAATTTAAGTATATTTGTGCTACCACTATAGTACAGCATTTATTCAAAAGTGTATCAAGTCCAGGATGAAATTCATTCTTGTACTAATATCTGTTCAGGTGAATTCTAAGCATTTCAAGCCAGAATAGTCTTATATTTAGAGATGCAAATCAATGGATCTATCCGAGAACTGAACAAACACACAAATACAAACTCCTAATTCCTCTTAAAATTTGGAGGTACATCCAAGCTTCTTAAGCTCACTATGATAAAGAAGCTCAATCACCACTTCCAAACTTGTAAGCATGTCTCTCCCAGGCAGGACAGATTTACGATGCTGGTTAATAAGACAGTTTTGAGGTTTTTCTTTCCAAACTATATAGTGAACAGGCAAAGTTTCAGCTACAAGCCTTATAATTTATTTTGTAGTAAATGCTACTGGATATGATCTGATTTTCCTAAACATTTCCTAATAAGACTGCATCACTGTCGTTTTTAAGATGTGCACAATTCTAGAGAAACTATAAAACAGGCAACATGGCTTTTAAAGGACTTCAGTGCTCGTCTTTGTTTTTAATTAAACATTGAAACTCTTCAAAAAAGGATTCATGAACACATTTGTAATTCAGACTGATTCATTCTAACACTGCTGCCTTGAGAGATGGCCATATCAAAAATATGGTACATTGCAACGCATTTAGACCACGTGAAGGAATGCGTTCACAGATTCTGTTAATCTCCACATTGCCGCTAATAATAAAAGAAAAGAAAAAGAAAAATGTATTTCCAACAAAAAGAGGGTAATATGGCACAGTTAAGCTGCTGTTGCTGACTTCAATTCTCCTGTTTTTCCTGGAGTACTCTGCTCATTTTACTGTCTTGGGGGGAAGGGGCAGGGAATCACATCTGACAAGGCTATATACTTTTTTCTCTTCGAAAGACGAGATACAAAATAACCTAAGAGAATGGCAGAAACTGATCTGAGATAAAGAAAAGTACTGATTCAATGACAACATTGATGCAGCTTCATTCCTAGGTGCTGTGAAAATAAGAAAATCTGTGACAGATACTGAATAACTACCATGGGGGCCAGGGGGAGGTCTCATCATTATCCTCATTTAGTACCGAGGAAGAAATTCATGTGAATGTTAACATCAATTAGGTTGCTACTATCTATCGGTCAACTGCAGAGCCTCCAATTACCAAAAAGGAATAGGTTCTCATTTGTGCTGCTCTATCTGATTCCTCAGATGTTAAAGAAAGTGAAGGAACAAAACTGGCACCATTCCGAATATTTCTTTCTTTTTTTTTTGTTTTGAGACAGAGCCTTGCGCTGTTGCCCAGGCTGGAGTGCAGTGGTGTGATCTCAGCTCACTGTAAGCTCCGCCTCCCAGGTTCCAGCGATTCCTCCTGCCTCAGCCTCCTGAGTAGCTGGGACTATAGGCGCATGCCACCACGCCCAGCTAATTTTTGTATTTTTTAGTAGAGACGGGGTTTCACCATATTGGCCAGGCTGGTCTCCAACTCCTGACTTCGTGATCTGCCCGCCTCAGCCTCCCAAAGTGCTGGGATTACATGACTGAGCCATGGTGCCTGGCCCCGAATATTTCAGTCCAGCTGCCACCTGAGCAATTTCAGTACTTAAAGTAGCTGGCTATAGCGACATTTCATATTTTTCTTATTTTTTTTTTCCTGGTGAAAACTTTTTAGAAACATTTGATTAAGTCAAATTCTTAAGAAAATTTGCTGCCACCAGGGTAAAAATGGCATTTGAGCAAGAGCCTTCTATTAAACGGATGTTTTACAATTGTCCTGTCAACCCATGACGACCCTGCCAGCCCTTCAGAATGCAATTCATTTTATCACAAAAAGATTCATACAGGAAAACTCAATCATAAATGTGTAATGTATTGAGGAAAGCAGGAGTTCGGTCAATAAAGCAATATCTCAACATTAACTGAAGTTGGGCCATTGATTGGATGAGCCATAAACTTAGAGAGTAATGTAGGGGGAATGTGAAAAAGCTCCTCTTTGGAAATATCTCTTAAAAGGTTTCCTTCAGTGACATCACTACAATGAGCGAGGAGACACAATGAGGACAGAACCTGGTTCCTGGTTAGTATCCACTGCATATGAGGTCATTCGAAATGGAACTTCATTTCCTTTAGTCAGGCTTCGGGGGTACTTTAGGGGTACCTTTCTAGTCCAGCAACTAAATAAGTCCCTGCTCAAATTAGTGGGCTTTTTGCCAGCAGGGTGAACTTGTAGTCAAAACAGCCTATTTAATTCCATGCGTTGTGGTAGTAAGAAGGCAGTGATATTTCTCCCTTGAAGAGGAAAAGGATGAAGCCCTGAGCAGCTCCTAGCATTTGATAACCAGCAAGACTCCAGGCTCACCTCTGCCCCCGCAACTGCTGAGCATCACTCAGTGGACTGACCAACTTTCCTCCTAAGACAAGGATGCTGGCCTCACTGCCCCATTTTGCTTGGGTCACAGATGAGTTGACTTTCAGCATGCACCTCGGCCAGCAAAGGAAGCACGGCACGGCCAAGTCTGTGTGGTGGACAGGAGGCCGGGGACCCACACCTCACACAACCTATCTGCCACGACTCTCGATGGGGACCCTGCTGAGCAGTGACCACACTTGCAGCTAGGAATGAAACCTGTGCTGAGAGGAGGATGAGCAAAATGATTCCCTTCACTCTTACAGCTTCTCTCAGACCCTTCAACAAACCGAATCTCCACCATCAGAACACCTCTCTCCTACCCCATACCAAAAAAGAGAAAATGAGGTGTCTGTCCTTCATAGCTGCCTCACCCTGACCGTTATAAGAAAACATCAGAAAACAGCCACCCAACAACAACAACTTGCATTGCCTAAAATTAAGGCATTTTTAGGAATTTTCATTGGTAAGATAAATGAGTATTATTTATGGTGAAGAGTTTTTGGAAATCATTTCATAATAAAAAGACATTAAACATGAGGGTGATACTATGTTTACACAAGCCAAGAAGTTACAAAGTATACTATCACTAGCTCATATTTATAGAAAAGGTAAAGCACTGGATAAGTAATTAAAGCACAACCACTCACTGCTATTGTTTTTTCCTTTTTGTGGGGAATGTTTAGAGAGATTATAATTGTTAAAAAATATTACCAGTATTTTTTAAAATCAAGAGACCACTTAAGAAGCATTTGATTTCTTCTCATTAGTCCGAAATCCCAGTCAATCATATTTAAGTTCTATTGCATATCAGATTTGTGCTCAGAGCACATCACAATCTCCACTTGGAGAATTAATGAGACAGCAGCTCTTATCTACCATTCCTTTTAACTGAAGGGAGGAAAAATACCCATTTTTACCCAGTACATTTATGTGATAACCATCCACTTCTACCCCCTCCCCAAAGTGAAGGCATAGTGGAGCCTCCATGGATAGCCAGCAGAGTCCGCTCCCTCTGTGATACTTTTGCCTCTTGCGGATTTCACTTTATCCAGTTTACACACTGCAACTCCTCTATTTTCAATAACCTTCAAGAGAAAAGTAGAGCCCTGCGGAGGAGTCAGGGTAAGACAGAGGCCAGGATGCTACTCACGTCGGTTTTCATACATGCTCCTGGACTGGGCCCAGATTTTAAAAGGATCTGGTTTTTTCTGGCCAGAGCTGTCAGTTTGATCTGGAGCTTGGGCCTCTGCAGGTGGGAACTCGGGGAGCACCTGTGTGCTGTGGCTTGGGGATGCTGTGTGCAGGCTTCGGTGGCTGGAAACACTGTGCTGAGAACTATTCTGGCTGTCTTTCCTTTCCAGTGGTTGCTGAAAGTAAGCAAGTGAGAGGGGCAAGAAGAAAAGATTATTATTGGTTCTCTGAGTGAGTGTTTTCCACCAGCTTGTCTTTGTTTAGTACTTCTGCGTACACATACATATCAACAGTATTTTGGCTCCCACCTTTCTCCAGCTAATGCTGAATGCAGATAAATCCCCAGGTGATTGGCAGACAAACAGAGAGGTGGGCCAGATAGACAGACATAGTCATAACCCATACTGCTCTCTGGGCTACGGCGGAAAACAAATCCGATATTCATCACAGGTTCTCAGCTAAGACGCTATGCTTGTTTATTGCAAGATGGATCAGTTTTAACATCCTCATTTTCACAAAAATATGTAACACCAAATACCATGAGTGGTTTACGATAAGGCTGTAATATCCAGAAGAAATATAATCAGGGCTAAAGATGCTCTTCAGGACTCCATGTCTTGTATCTTTTAATAATAAAATACCCAATTCCTCTTTAAGAGTTTGCTATCCATTCTTTTCGACTATTAAAAAAAACAGAGGTCAGATCTTTTGAAAATCATGCCTAGTATTATATGTTTATTGGTATTTCTATGTGTAGAAATTACTAATATATGAAGAACTTCCATGATTCTTAGCTAATCAATTTTGCAAGCATTACACTTCACC
Organism: Nomascus leucogenys; assembly: GCF_006542625.1. Classification (NCBI taxonomy): domain Eukaryota; kingdom Metazoa; phylum Chordata; class Mammalia; order Primates; family Hylobatidae; genus Nomascus; species Nomascus leucogenys. The sequence goes on along the minus strand of NC_044401.1, from coordinate 75,125,169 downwards.
TCTTAAACTGCTGATAGTACTGTTGGTTGAAAACCAAGATCAAACTTTGTATGTGAGTTGACCTCTGGGGGTCAGCCTTCTTAGATTTGCAACTTCTCCAAAGTCCAAGTGTTATAATATTCAAAGGGGAAGAGTTCCATTTAAATTTCAGTTGAATAACCAAGTCCTTGTTCATTAAAATCTGCTCAGCAAAGACCCTTCTTATTTTACGAAAAGTTCTGTTAGAATGGCGAATGAATGGAGAGTAAGACCTAATGGAAAGGAAAATAGTGGGTAGAACAGAAAATAACTGTAGTTCTTATTTTCCCCAATAAAAGACTGTGGTAATCTCAGGTGTTTAGCATTCCCTATTCAAAACAAAAAATCCTGCAGCCATGCCTCATACACCATAGACACCATGTCACTATACTTATCTGATTCAAAGCATTTTATGGGGTAGAGGACAGGAAGGGGCTCTCCATTCTCTCTTATAGATCCTGTAGAGCTCGTGGTTTTAAAGTACTTTATAAGAGCTTTGACCTTGATCATTCTAGATCCCTGAAGTTCTTTACAGAACTTCCACCGGGTGTTCCGATCAAGCCTACCAAGGCCCTTCTTCCTTGCTGTCTCCCCAAGTATCCTTCATCTTTCATTCCCCTGGAATTCTGCTGGAAATTTGCAAGGTCCCTTCATTTAATTCTCAGGTCCCTATACTTCCTCTCCTTCCAGTAATTGCTTTGAAACAAGTATCTGAAGAAAGCCCAAGGAGGACAAAAACTTCATTTGCTCTTGACTATTACAGATTTGAATGTAGGTATTGGCAAGGATTCAAAATTGAGAACAACTGGACATGCATTCAATGAAGGCAAGATAGACCATTTAAAATTATACTTGATGTGCCTACGGAAGAAATTTGAGGGCCATATTCTAAGCTACCCTGGAGGTCTTGGGAAAACGGTATGAGAGGCTTAATTCACTCCAATTCAAGGGGAAAAACATACACTGGTGCAGATGCCAGGAAAACACGCTGATGTTTGGGTGGGAACAAACACCATCATAACCTCACGTCACCATTTTTCTCTTTTGAGGATCAAGTGCTCAGCTCAGATTTGGTTGCCTTTCCAGAGTTGATAGAACCTGGCTCTGCCAACTTCAACAGTTTCTCCTCCAACAGTGAATTCAGCTCTCAGGGCCAGAGTGAGAAAATGTAAATGATGGATACCATACTCATTTTCTTTTGCATGCACATGGGACTGTTGTTTTTTTTCCCCCCACTTCAATGTGGTCTTTACAAGGGTCTTGATTATAAACAACCATGTATAGCATCGGCCCATCTTTTGTGTGAACATACATAACAATGCATAGAAAAAATGGGATTATGGGTGGAGTTTTTCCCTCTTATCATTATACTTTCCCATATTACCTACCTTTTTTATTTTTATAGTGCACAGAGAATACTTTTTATAATCGAGACAAAATTTAAAGTCATTTTCATTTCAAAATGAACCTTGGTCAACAGAATTAATGGGAACTGCTACTTCCTATCTTCTTACATTTTAGTAATGTTTTACTTTTGTTCACCTCTGAAGGGGAAAGATATTTTAAATGTAAAAGCAAAAATCAACAAAAGACCTCTGCATTTACCCTGAGAATGGCATGCCTCCCTTCAAATGACCACTCTCTTTTGGTTCCTCAAATTAGTAGATGCGAGATTGATGGCAGGGTTGGCCTATGAGCACTAAATGCTGACCCTGGAAGCTCTGGCCTCATCGTGTTGAAACTACTCTTCACAAAGGTGTGCACACTGCAAGATTACCTGCAGGAAACAGCCTTGTGCTGCTGCTTCTTTTGTAGGGTTATTGGCAGTTTCTTCTTGGGCCATTACCTCCTGAAGCCTAACTCAAACCTTTCCACTTGATCCCTCTTCCTGAACTGGAGAGAAATACCCTTCTGGCATCCCTGACCCACTGAGAAAGTCTGATAAAAGTACTGGACCTGTCTCCCAGAGAAAATGCATATGTGCTTTTACATACATACCTGTGCATGCATGTGTAGACATTCAGCATGTCATGTCATGGGTTTTTGAAACCCTCTCATGTCTGTCCCAGTATAATAAATCCCGGACATGGAAGACCTAGATCTCTTACGTTTAATTGAAGAGATGATTCCACCAGAAATAGAGAGTGCAAATGAAGTCTACTGGAAACGCTTGGGCCATTTTTCAAATTGTAACACCCTTTCTCACCTCCCCAATAAATGACTCATTTAGGTCCAATTTAACACCAAATGACAGACACAATCTGGAATGAGTTTGCAAAACTGCCTCTCGGTCAAACTGCACCTCTGAGTCTCTTTTAAATGCCATCTAACCTTTATACCTCAAATTGGAAAATAAAAGTAAAGGAGCATCCTGAGAATGTGCTCTAAAAACTGTGCTACCACTCAACTATCTCTAACTGGCCTATATAAACGGCATACTAATGGGCTAAATACACAATAATCTGGAAGCTTTTTGGATGTTCTCCCTGCTAAGACTTAACCTCACTCTATGTTCCTTCTCAAGTTCAATTATGAAAACTCATTAATTTGAAGATATATTCTGTAATTTAATATCTTGTTGGCACTCTGGATTTTTTTAAAACTATGCTATGGGTGTGGGGGTAGTTCAAAGTATTTTTTTTTATTTTCTGTGAGCATGCTAATTAGCTATGAGGTTGTCCTTTATCTGGTTAGAGCCCAGAACTGTCCAGGAGAAAAACCATGTTTATGTATCTCCCAAATTAAAGTCAACTTGTAGGCATTTTCAGCAGTCTGGATCACCTCCCAGAAGACTAGAGGCATGAGAATACGTTCACTTCTGAACTATTTATGACACAGGATCAGATTTGCATTTAATGCGACTGTATTTCACCTCATTTTCCTAGGTGAGACAATAGCCCAAAGACAAGTAGCTGTAGTTAAAAGTATACTTTTAAGTCTGTTAACGAAACCCTGTGCACACTAAGAACATGGAAAAATGGAAAAACCTAGTACAAAAATGATATAACATCCAGCCCAGGCCCTCCTAAGTGTGCTGCCCCACCTGCAATAGATTTATTCACTTAACCCAATAAATCACACACATAGCATCACCTGCTGTGTGCTAGATACTGAGGGAAACAACATGTAAATAAGGAATAGATGGTACCTGAGCTCTTGAAATTTATCCCTGGGCATGTATCCAAGTGTGTGTATACATAGTGTGTGTAGATGAATATTAATCAAATATAATATATTGATAGCAACACACTGCAATGTCCTTTAGAAAGGTGGTAAAGAGAGGACTCTGGGAGAACCCTACTAATAGAAAGAGAAGGCTGGGCATGGTGGCTCACACATGTAATCACAGCAATTTGGGAAGCCGAGGAACACAGATTCCTTGAGGTCAGGAGTTCGAAACCAGCCTGGCCAACATGGTGAAACTCCAACTCTACTAAAAATACAAAAATTACCCAGGTGTGGTGGCATGCACCTGTGATCCCAGCTACTCGGGAGGCTGATGCACGAGAATCACTTGGAAAGATGGAGCTTGCAGTGAGCTGAGATCACACTAATGTACTCCAGCCTAGGTGACAGAGCGAGACTCCATCTCAAAAAAAAAAAAAGAGGGTGTGCTAAGTGGACTTTCTGAAGAACAAAAAAGCTACTGTGGCACAGCAAGGGAGGGTGGCCTGAGAGGAACTGGGAGGCCACATAATGCATGAGCCCTGGGGGCTACGTAAGGAGTTTGGGTTTAATTCTTAGTTTCAAGAGGGGGAATCCATTAATTAATTTCAAGTGAGGATGTTCCAACAGCCAACATGTTTCCAGAAAGTTTGGTGCCACTACTGGGTGGTGAATGGATTGTTGGGGAAGAGGAGTGAATGCGGAGAGGCCAGTCAGGAAGCCCCAGCTGCAGTCAATGTGGGGACCTGAGGTGGGCAACACCAGGGTAGCTGGAGTTACCCAGGAAAAGAACAAGTGAGGTCAGAAGACACTTTGGTGCCAAATTCAACAGGGGCTACTGACAGACTGACTGCAGGAGGCTGAGGAGCAGGAGAATGGAGGGGACAGGAGAGAAGGGAGGTGAAGAGGATCACCAGAAGGAGGAGAGCTTAGAAACAAGGATATCCATGCACCACACCTCCAGTGTGGGTAACTGGTTGAGAAGGGGTGCCATATGTTAAGACAGGAATTTCCAATGCTAATTGTTGTCACTATGCTGATATTTTTGAAGCAAGAGTCTTATTGCTGAGTCTAAATTCATAGCCAACTAGGAATATGGAAATGGGCTCAATTTAAAAAATTCCCTAAAGGTCTTTGGCCATGAACCTGTATCACAAGACCTTTTAAACTAAAACTGTACCAACCTCTCTGAAATGAATGATTCCCTTACTTACTGTCAGGCCAGGGAAACTGGGAAGACATAATGGTTTTTATAAATGGAAATGGGAAAAAAAATCAGCTCATCAGTATTTCCCAGAATGATTTCAAAATGTAGGTACTTATAAAGTGAACTTAAAATATTTGCTTGGAAGAGCAAATGAATATAGACAGCACTTAGGAGCTTCAATGATTGAAAGAATTCATGTGGCTTAAAAATGACAAATCGATCCATTTTAAAGCACAATTATTTACAGTTCACTTATCCGCCAAGAGCGAAGGCTATTGCAGCGATTTACATGGACAACAGGAAAAACTCCAAGTGCTGATGAGGTATTAGGCCAATGTCATTAAAGGTTGTGTGAAAATCAGAGACTCGAATCCAAGCCAGTGCAGAGGATGGTCATTCCTTTTGTTTGTTTCTGTTATCATTTATGGGTCTAAGTCAAACGATTTCTTCCAAAAAGGTGGGCGAGAGGAGTTAATGGAAAAGAAAAGGCAGGCACTGACTGGATATGAAAATGGATTCGGGTTCACATTGCATGCTTTAAAGGAATGTAATACAATGGCAAAGTCCATCTACCAGGGTTCCAAAAGGCAGAGAAGGGGAGTTGCCATGGGAAGTGAGAGGCAAGGAGACTGACTTAAGTGATCCTATGCCTTCACCCATCTACTACTCTCACTGCTTCTTCTTGTAGGCTGTAGAAGCTTTGATGGGATCAATCATCATGCTGGTTGTCACACAAGTGGCATCAGGGAAAAGGAGGACAGGTGCCACATAACTGTATGAGTCTGAGAAAGAGGCAGGGTACATAAAACGGAATGATCTAGGTCAGGGTCACTCAGTGTGTGCGCGTAAAAGGAGTCTCTCCCTCACATCTCTTAATGACTAGTTTTCAGCAATTTCCTTTAGCATCTCTTGCAGGGGAAAGGGACCGAGAGGCTAGTGGAACAAAAACCTATCACTGTGGCTACCCTGCAGACAGCTTGCTATGTCTGCTCTAAAGAGGCTGTTGAAGAGACTGCCTCTTCAATGTGGATGGGCACTGGATGCTTTGCCCACCGTCCGGGGTCCTCTATATAAAAACTTTTTGTACGATTTTTTTTTTTTTTTTTTTTTTTTTTTTTAGTAAATAGGAAAATCTTCTCTCTTTAGTGAATATGGTACACTTTCTTTCATCTGACAATAATAGCTAAGTAAAGAATGTGGTTTCCTATGTTGCCTAGGCTGCTGGGGAACTCCAAAGTACTCCACAGCTCAATCACAGCACTTATTCAACCGTGGGTTTTGGCATTTTATGATGACTTATAAGTTATTATAATTAAGAGTGGAATGATTACCTTGTGTGTACTTGGTTCCATGTTATATTTCTGCTTTATTAATGCTCACCACACTTTAATCCCTATGAGGTGAGGATCTTTGTAGAACTGCCTGTTAATGTGGTTATTATCTCTCCCTCCCCATTTCCATGAGGGCAGGGATGTTTTCTGATTAATTCTTATCAAATATTGGCACTGGGTCTGGCACATATAAAATAATAAATACTTATTGATGAAATGACTGCATAAACATTTTGGAAATTTGTGACAATTAATCTTTTTTTTGCAAGGAGCAATCAATACATGGTTTGTTTGCAAACTGCAAGAAGAGAGGTGCCATGACCATCTTATTTATTACAGTATTTCCAGTGCTTCGCACCAAACCTGTTATTTAATGGGTTCTAAATACTAGTTTTCTGAATAATGGATGAATGAATGGACGAAAGATGAATGTTTAGGTGGAGGAACAGATGGATAAATAGAAGATGATAGCTAGGTGCAGTGGCACATGACTGTAGTCCCAGCACATTGGGAGGCCAAGATAGGAGGAGCGCTTGAGACCAGCCTGGGCAAGATGGTGAGACCCCCGCCTCTACAAAAAATATAAAAATTAGCCAGGCATGGTACTACATACCTACAGTCCCAGCTACTTGGAAGGCTAAGACAAGAGACTGCTTGGGCCCAGCAGCTTGAGGCTGCAGTGAGCTATGACTGTGCCACTGCACTCCAGCCTTGATGACAAAGTGAGACCTCATCTCAAAAAAAAAAAAGAGGGGACAGATTAAGGGAGAATAGTTGGGAAATGAATTCATAAGAAAAGAGGTGGATACTGACTTAAAATTCAGGGTTTGGTGTGATATTTAGTTTTAAATTCTCATACACAAGATCCTTGTGGGTGATTTACACTGAGAGTCTCAGTTAAATGAGTTTTCAGTCAGGATGATTAAGTTGGGCCACAGAATCAGTTTCCCAGGGACGTCTAAAACCTGACAGAAAATATGTCTTGTTTTTGTCTTTGTTATTTGGCAGAAAAATCCCTGATGTTATGAAAGTCCAGGTATTAAATTAATAAAATTTTATTAAGATACTGCCATTGTCCCCAATGAGTATATAAACCACAATTTCAACATTTAAACTAAATCTTGCGGGTGAAATTGCTTATTAAGAGTAAGCTACAGGGACTATCCAGGAGAAAAACGAGATAAAAAAAAAAAGATAAGTCCTTCTGTTCTAATAAAAACCCAACTACTTAATTACTGAAAACCTTAAAAAAAAAAAAAAAGGTATGAGGGCAAAAGGAAGCTGCCAGTCACATGAGCAAGCCAACATTGTCAAGAGCCTCTAATAAAACAAACAAAACAACCACAACACAATGGTCCTGAGCTGAGACCACTGTGCACATGTGCACAGAGCTATTGCCAAATCTAAGTGAGTCACAACCCAGTTACAATCAGTGTGCTTTTAATTATGCATCCTGCATAATTGACCTTATCTGTCATTACTTGAATGGCTTTCTGGTACCAGGACATCCAGCTTCCCTGTGAATTCCCTCTGACCCCACCAGAAAAATTCCATAATCATCTGTGTCCCTGGCAGGACATCATCAAAATTCAAACTGGGAAAGGGAAACCGCTTTCAACCCACCTGTACAGAACTCTCACTGATCACAGATGTTGGCAGCACTTTACATCCAACAGCAGACCTTGGCCGACAGCTCCCAAATTTTGTATAGCAGCTGCCAGTGTGTGCCAGCAATGCTGTGAAAACCCTCATGCCTGTCCTGGCAGAGAAATCAGGTAAGGACAAGCCCCAAGCTGGGGGCTTATTCTTTTCTAACCCAGCAACACATCACTCTCTTAGCTTGTGATAATTAAGAGCCAGCAGACTATGGGCAAAGCAGTTGAGAGCTTCTTTCTTAGGAATGCAGCCCGAGTAATTGGCTTGCTGCTTGCTAATGACATGGCTTCTGCAAAAATTAACTGTCATAGGGAATTCTCTTAACTGACTTGGTGAATGCAGGTTCAATACGTATTTGATAGCCTTTGAGCTCACCAGGCAATTCCAAAACACTTGGGGGAAGAAGAAATGCAAATGAATTACAAAAATCCTTTTGCACACTAAATTTAAATGGAATGCAAAACGGAAAAGAACACCTTGCTACTTGACGTCATGCTACCTGTGCAAAACTACCATGTCTCCCTCAGCACCCTCCTTGTTAAGACTCCATTCCATGTGGGGTGTGTAAAATAAGCCCATGTATCAACATAGCACGGCTGGGGTGGGGGAGAAAAAAGGATGGTTCATGCCAACTCAAGCTTATGAGACACATCTTCTGGATTTCCTTCCATTTTTCTGAAGGCGGATGGGTTACTATGACCAAGGGACAGGGAGACACACATGCGCACATGCACACACTTGGGCATCTTTGTGGTTCCAATGTGGGCACCAACCAGCACTTTTCTGCCAGGACATTAACACACACTGACGAAGAAACCAGCCCTGAAGTCAAAGTTCCAATCACCACGGCACTATGCCATCGGAATCACATCAATTATTGCAGGTTTTTCTCTTTGGAGAACTTAGGAGTGAGGTTTAAAAATGCAGGAAGCTCCCTCTCTCATCTCCTTAATAAACTTCTGCCTCGTGCTGCCAGGCTTGGAGACAGGTGGAAAGAATTCAGCTGCAGCGCCGTAAGCCGCAAAGTTTTCAAGGTTCTCCCTTCCTGGATGGCACGAGGCTGTAGGTTTTCCCTCCCCCAAATCTTCTAAACCACATGGAAACATCCCTCTTTATCCTAATATTAAGGAATTGAGAAGCCCCTTCCACCCAGATCAATTTCACAGGCACTGGAGTTCCAGATTTTGAGTTAAGCGGCATTTTAATTTGTCATTAGTGCCCCGGGAGCATAAACCCATACCACCAAGCAAAACACTATAGCCTCTAAGCTATTAGCTAACATGTCAACTAGGTAATGCATCTTCAGGGAAACCAGATTAGAAAGGACAGCAAAACATTGATTTTTTTTTTTTTCTTTTAAGAATCCTCTACCTGCAGCATAATGCTGCTAAAGCTGGCAAAACAACAAAGGACATTTCCACAGCAAGGAAATGTCTTATTCTCAGTGCTGGGGCAGTGAACATTGTTCCATCTGAGCATGGTCACATATATGGGGCAGAGCAATTCTTCCTTAAACCTACAGGCTTTTTATTTTGTAAATAATTCATCCTCCGGCGCCTAAGAAAGCTAAGGGAGAGAATGGGTAGACATGTGAACGGCTGGGAACACCAGTTGAGAGCAATGCTACTCACGGAGCAGGTGGAGCTTTCTTTTTTTCACTCCTTCCAAAGGAAACAATAGCATTTGTATCAAGTTAAAACGGCTAAGAAACTCATCCCTTTGAAGGAGAGTGTGGATGCATTTGTATAGAGAAGATTTCAAACATGCATTCTTTATCCTGGCTCCTGCAGCCTGCCCACAAATCACTATACAGTTAAAGACAAGCCCAAATACCTTGTGCAACAAACAGATCCCCAGAACTTAAGAAAATGAGCCCCGGCTCCTGTCTCCCCCATCCACTGTAAAACACATTTAGTGAAGTGAAGCCACACAGAGTACCCTCCCACCTCCAGCCCCCCACCATCCACGCCAGCCCCAACAAGCACCAAGTAACTGACAAGTCCTTACCGACTTTGGGCTCTTCTTGGGAACTGGCAGCCCTGGAAAAAATGCAACAAGGAGGGGAGGGGGGAAGAAATCATTAGCATATAAATGTTACCTTTTCCTTAAAGAACAATCCCCAGGTGTTCCATGGCAACCTAGCCATCTGCAGAGTTATGTCAGATTTCTCCCCAGCATCGGAGTTACCAGGCTGTTCATATCGAATCAAAGCAGAGGGAGGAGGAGAGCGAGAGGCAGGAGATCTATCTGCATTAGCTATGCTGACTTGTACTGCAGCAGCCTGGAGGCTGGGAAAAGAAATTCACAGACCTCAGCGGCCTGGGAAATTGAACACTTGGACAGAATCTCAAATGCTCTTCTGGATTAAGAGAGACTTAACTTACAATTGAGTCCAGGATATTTCCTTTCCACACGATCCACTTGTCAATTGAAACGGACCAATCAGGACAGAGGAAAGGGTATATATTTAGTTTCAAAGGAGTACATGGTTAAAATTAAAAATTTTTTTTTGGCCTTTCCTTTTTTTTCCCTCTGCCTTTCAGAAGAGGAAATGCTTTATTTGGATGAGCTCCATACCAAAACAAAGATGGATGCTCTTTTGCCAACACAGAATGCTAACAAATGAACACAAATCCAAGTTGGTCTAGGGTCCCCTCTGGATCATCAGCACATGTCTGTCTCGACGTCTGCCAGTCATCCAAGCAACCTCCTACTCACAGCTTGTTGGAAAGGATTGGAGCAGGACTAGCCCCTCAAGAGGGAAAGCATGTCACTTGGGAGTGAAAAAGAAAAATTGCACAAAGCTGAAAGAAAAAGATAATAATGGAGAAAGAAAGGCAAAGGTGTTCACTGAATCTAGCTGGCTCTTCCAAAACCCTGTCCTTAGTGGGAGGGCTGGAGCTGGAAGGGACAAGTGATTTCCTCAATTCTAGGGAAGTCAGGAGCAATTGGGGGCAGACTTACGGGAAATCTGCCACCAGGGAAGGGTGCGAAAGACAGGCGAGAAAGGAAAATAAAGCGTATACTGGTATTTCACAAGTAATCATTTCTGCAAGCTGTTGCCTCTTTTGATTTTTTTCTTTGGGCAGGAGTTAGAATGCAAAATGCAGATTCTATCTGTATAAAGCACACAAGAGATGCTTGGGATCTGGTGATGCTGCACTGGAGATTTCAACCTGTTTTTGAAAGTGATTCCTAGGGAGTGTGACGATCTCAACTCTTTTGGTAGTGACTTGTCAAACCATGAGCCATGCTAAGTTCAGCAGAAGTAATATGAGGCGAGGCAAGGCAAGTGGGTGAGTAAGGAGGAAGCAGCCCAGACGAGCCTGCAAAGTGCCCACTGGGAGTGAGGCATGATGAGGATTACTCATCCTGGGAGGCACGGGGGCACTCTCTGGCAAGGTTCCTCGCATCACCAAAATGAGGTCACCATGGAAGCCTGGCTCCCAGACCTCAGAGGGCATAAGGCACACTCAGTAGCTTGTTAGAAACGCAGCAGCCCAGGTCCCACCCTTGGGGGCCAAGGAATCTGCAGTATTAACAAAAATTCCAGGAGATTCTGATACAGAGAATCCGAGGACCATATTTAAGGAAACTCTGATACAGTAGAGTATTACTCTCGCAAGTTAGGCAAACTCAGATAGGCATCCTTTAACAAAGTGCTTTGGGGCCCTCCCTGTCTCAGTTTCTCCATTTATAAAGGGAAAACAGTAAGACTCACTTCACAAGATTATTAAGATAATGAAACAAGAGAAAATGTTTAAGAGCCTCCTACCTGGCACAGACGGGTTACTCAAATGTCTACACCTTTTCACCTTCCTTAGCTAATTTACATCATTCAGAAAGGAAGCGGTATGGTTATCTTGCACTAACTACAGAAAAATCATCTGCTAAGCATATTAAAATATAAAAAAGATTATAGGAGAAAATATTTTACCTATGGATACAAATAACTGTGTTGAACAATTTTGATATGTCTTTATTTTTTTAAATAATGATCAGGTGCTTTTTTTGGCTCATTAATACGATTCCCTTAAGAAATTTTATTAGGTTGTATTAGTGTGGGTCACTGTATAAACTTCAAAATTATATAAGATGACATCCTTAAATTCGTATTTTCTCCTAATTCAGAGAGACCTTCTTAGTTAATTGGAATCAGCAAGGTTTCACCACAGTTATCTTTTACTGCAGTTGACTCTGCCCAGGATCCCAATGACCTACATGAAAATTTGGAAACAATCCCCCATTAGGTAAGCAGAGTCAGGGAAAATGGTTTCAATCTACACTCTGCTAACCATGTGTAAGACTCTGGCCGATCTTCAAATCCCTTCTCTTAAGAGCTTCACATATAAAATAAGGGGCATTTTTCATTCTGTATCGATGCACATTCAAAGGCGCATTCACAACGATGTTCAGTGCAATATTGTCGGTAGAAAGGAAAACTGGAAACAACTGGAAGTTCTAAAAAACTGTGGGGCAGCCAACCTACAAAGCTAGGTTAAAAGGAATGAGCTATCTCTACAGGTAACAACATAGTCTTTAAAACATAATGTTCAGTAAAATGGCACGCTGCAGAATGGCAGGCACAGCAGGAGACAGGTGTTCCACACACTCAAACACATGCGTGGCTTTTGCCTTCCATGAACGTCCACATCAAATGGATAATGGGGATATGTTCAATAGTGCAAGGAGGGGCAAAGATCAGAGGGACTCATTTAAGGAGACTTTATCCTTATTTAGAATTCTTTTTTAAGACCAGCATTTTCACATATCACTGACGCAATAAAATACTAATTCAAAAATAAATATTAATTAATTAATTAATGGCCCCTTCATTGTGAATTGCACAAAGCCAACCAGTCTGAAGGATATGGGGGTAACCAATTAAGGTCTGTTTCCTCTGAGGAAGTAGTCCATGGAATATTCCAGAAGATCCCAGCTCAACTGACACAACAAACTGTATATTACAACAAATAAGAAAATCTTTGTTTAAAGGGGCATTTGTTCCTCTTTGCTGGCTAGTTGCTGAAAACCTTCATTTTAAAACGCCACAGGTTTTACAGCAGCCCAAAAGCAGGTTATGACCACAAATTAATATTTAAATAGTCAAAATCAAGAGACTCCACTTGATTGCTTTTTTAAAAAGAAGAACTCAAAGATTTGTTTTAGGCCCACATGGTCATTAAATCTTAAAATCTAATACATATGAATGCTGGAAAAACCTTATTACAATTTATAATTTATTTTAGCCCAAACTATTCAGACGGATTGAAAACAGCTGGGAGACCTAACAGAAAAGACTCAAAAGGTCACTGCTTGACATGACAGAATGCTCCAAGATCTATCAAAGGAGATAGCGCGTATGTAACTGGATAACTGCAGACATGTCCCTACCAGCTAGGCTATAGGAAGCAACATCAGCCCATACTTCATGGCATACCAGTGGTTTTCCTTAGACAAGCAAACACCTTGTATGCCTTGTGGCAGCAGAAAGTTTGTGTTCTATAAATCATGTCACATATTACACATAAGGCATACGGGCAGAAACGGCACCTATCTTAATGGGCTTGTCTGGTCCATTCAGGGTAAGGAAGGGGAACTTTCAGAAGAGGCAGAAGAAAGAGTTTATGGATGGCAGCATCTGCTTTTAGGGCCTTAGAAGGCAGCAAATATTACTTCTAAGGAATCCCAGAAAACTTTTCCAGGGAAGTGTATGTTCGAAGTGTGATCTACAGGAGCGAGACAAGCTTGGGACTTGAATATCTAAAGTTCTCTATTAAAATGGTGTCATTTTGGAAAAAACAAATTGCAAATTCTTTGCTAGTGACTGGGACCTGACCAACTAATGTAAGGAAGAGAAATCTGTTTCCCTCTAAATATCAAGGCCATAAACTATAACTAAATGGCAGAATGTCATAGTTTGTGAAATTTTATAATGCTTGTACACAAATAATTTACATGAAAAAAGTAAAGCTATAACAGAATACATACCATTTTGCAAAGAAAGGCTAGAAGGTTATGTGCGAAAACAGTATTTTCTTTGGCTCATGGGATTATGCTTGGCTTTATTACCTATTTTTAGTATCTCTACATCAAGAAAAGCTTTATTTATTTATAAATACACACATACATATCTACAGATGCCACAATAAACAAAACTCTATACTGCTTCTTTTTTTTTTTTTTTTGAGACAGAGTCTCGTTCTGTCGCCCAGGCTGGAGTGCAATGGCGTGATCTTGCCTCACTGCAAGCTCCGCCTCCCGGGTTCAAGCAATTCTCCTGCCTCAGCCTCCTGAGTAGCTGGGATTACAGGTGCATGTCACCACGCCTGGCTAATTTTTGTATTTTCAGTAGAGACGGGGTTTCACCATGTTGGTCTGGCTGGTCTTGAACTCCTGACCTCATGATCCACCCTCCTCAGCCTCCCAAAGTGCTGGGATTACCAGCATGAGCCACCACGCCTGGCCTCTATACTGCTTTTTAAGGTAAATGCAGCACATTTCAGAACATTTTGTTGCATTTTAAAATCTCTTGAGCATCACTGACCTCTATATCCTCCAAGAGTTGCTTACTTTTCCCCAAAATGAATGCATACATATAGTTTTATTAAAGAACCCTTGTAGATTAGGACCTATGCTTGTCCTACTGATTAAATGGAAATATGGAAGAAGTAGGAGAGCTCAGCTGGGCTGTCGGGGAAACCAACCAGAAGCTGAGCATTGCCATTTCAGCACTGAGACAAACAAAACCTGAGCTGCTAGGAAAGACAGTGGACCTCTCTGGACCTAATTTCCTCCAGGTTTAAAGGAAGTGGGAATGCCAACCAACCTCACTAACTGAATGAATCAAGAAAAACTACACAACGGGGCTTTGAAAGGGTGAATCCTAAAGTGTCTGTCACATACAAAATGGATCTACGCATAAGAAATATGTACGATTTATGTCATCAATTTACATGTTTTCATTGTGATATTCATTCCCCTCTGCATTTGGGTCTTCCGACTTCAGCATTTTAGTGGAAACATTTTGCTTTCCTCCTAAGCATTCCAACAAATGCTGTGTCACTAATCCACATGTCACTGAACACATGGGATTCTTTACAGTTTTGCAAAGCAAATGTTGCAATAAAAACTGTCCTGGAGCTGGATTAGGTGATACAGTGTGCAAGGGGCAGGGAACTGCGTGTGTGTGTGTGTGCATGCGTGTATATATGTATACACACACATACACAGTTATAGATCTCTCTCTCTATATATATATATTAATTTATTTTATATATCTATATCGAGAGAGAAAGAGAGAGAGAGAGAGAAGGTGGAGGGAGAGAGAGAGAGTAGGAGCTAGAGAGGGAGTCATCAGGGACCACTGAAAGCCACTGAAAGAAAATGACTGTGAGGTCTTGATCAAGGGCTAGTCTTAGACACCAAAGAAGACAAAAGTACTCTGAGCACAATCTCAGACCCCACAAGCCTTCTCTGTTATTCGAAAACCTATCAATGCATAATTCTACATGCAGGACTTTAAATTTACAATTAGTTTTAACTCAGTAAACTCATCATTAGGAGTTTGTATTAAGGAAATAACCAGTCTTGCAAAAATTCCTATAAAAAGATGGTCGACACAGCATTATTTTAAGAAGATAAAAAATGGAAACAGGCCGGGCACGGTGGCTCATTCCTGTAATACCAGCACTTTGGGAGGCTGAGGCAAGTGGATCACCAGAGGTCAGGAGTTTGAGACCAGCCTGGCCAACATGGTGAAACCCCATCTCTACTAAAAATACAAAAATTAGCTGGGTGTGGTGGCGGGCACCTGTAATCCCAGCTACTCGGGAGGCTGAGACAGGAGAATCACTTGAACCTGGGAGGCGGAGGCTGCAGTGAACCGACATCACACTACTGCACTCCAGCCTGGGCGACAGAGTGAGACTCCACCTCAAAAAAAAAAAGGAAACAACCTGAACTTCCAAGAGCAGAGGACTGAGTAGAGAGATGCGTTATATCAACAAGATGAAAAATTATGAAACCATTAAAAATGAGCACAACAAAGAATATTCAGTGATTGGGGGAAATAGTAATGATACAAGACATGAACAGCAGGGTAAAAACTGTACATAGAATGTATAAACTCATTGTTAATAAGTGGATATACATATATATTCAGACACATCATATACCCAAAGACTAAAGGACATGTATTAAAATATTTTTCTAAATATTAGTATTAATAGGTAACTCATATTCTTGTTTACAGTATTTTCAAAGATTGCTGGGTTTTACATATAATGTGGCAATAGTCATCAACGGGATCAGTATTGCAGCCAATATTTAGCATGCCTGGACAACGGCACATACTGGCCTTAGTGCAGTGCTAGACTAAAAAACAACTGGAGTTTGTTCTATCTCTCCTTTGGCTCAATGACTCACTACCTTTCCTACTCAAGTGTTTATGCTCCTAAATTACTGGGTCATGGCCTTGATTGAAAAATGTGATACAAAGCTGTTACAGCCCCTCTCAAGCAAAGCTGCACAGAAGCACATAATTTTGCATATAATTTCAGGGAGTCTTTGAAACCTTCACTAGTGACCCTCAGAAACCCACTTTATTGGGGCCTATACTCCTTACGTTAAATCATCCTTGTCCAAGTATATGGCTACAGCATTAGAAGCAATTCTAGGGTGAGATTGACTTTAGCTAAGTTTTTATTTTCAGTAAGAGCAGCATATAAGTAGAGGGGACAATGAGAAGGATCAAACAGAAAGGTAAAACTGGCATTGCTTACTTCGCCTTCTTTCGTGGAAAGATCTAAAAGACACATCTGAAAAAATTATGATGAGAGGAACTGTATGAAAGAACACAAGTAATTTTCAGCAAAAGTTCTGCTCCCTGGAAAAGGGAATGTGCCTCCTAGGCCATGCTTTTATTTGTTGGGGGTAGTAGGATGATGAGTCAAAACAGTAAGAGATTATCGAGGCAAAGTCGCAATGGGGTGCAGGAAAGACAAATTGAGAACAATCTGAGACTTCCCCAGCCAGTCAGAATTGATGATTATTTGACTGCAATCCAGCGGTTCTAAACAATGAACATCAATGGCCAGCAACCCTTCTAAAAAAAAGCCATCTGCATCATTTCCTGCCAACCAGTTTTTTGTTTTCTTTGTTTAATAGAGAATATATAAGCCATGAAATAAATTTAAATTGTTCTCTGTGTACCAATAAAATGCTAACGACAGTCCAGAAAACAGGAAAAGGTACATTCAGCCTTCACAGTTTCCACTGAGGGCAGGAAGGAAAACAGGGAAAATTCACTCACTCATGTAACCAAACGGTGCTGACAGCCTAGGAACTGGCATGAAATAAAGCAATGAGCAAGACCTACAGGGTCCTGCTTTCACAGAGCTCACATTCTGTGGGGAGACAGAATAAACAACTTAGCCAATAATTTCAGAGAGTGAAAACTTCTGTGATGAAAATGACGCAGGACAATGGAACAGGCTATGCCGGGGATGCACAACTACTTTATGTTGGGTGATCATGCAAGTCTTTCTTGAAAAGACCGTATTTGAGCTAAGACCTGAAGCATGAGAAGGAACCAGTCATGAGACCATTCATTCATACAAGATTTACTGAGCTCTGCCATATGCCTAGCAAAGCATCACTAAGAGATAAAAGTAAATCAGACATGGCCCCTGCCCTGGAGGAGCTCATAGTCTATTTTAAAAGAGAAAAAGCAAAGCAACCATTTTATAATTCACAGTGGTAAGTGTTACATGCCAGGAGAGAAGGGAGCACTGTTGCTTTTAGGAATACAGAGGAAAGAAATCTAATCCAATATGAAGAAGGGGGCAGAGGGAGGAGCTGAAGTAAAGAATGGCTAGCATTTAATCGTGGGGTGGGGGAGTGGGTGGAAACACATGCAATGATCGATCCTTGAGTGAATAATGATGATAAGCTTTTCTTGTTGTTGTTTTGTTTTAGCTAAATCAGTGTACCAGCATAAACTCAAGGCCAAGCTGAAACCAGAGTACATTTTCACTGAAGGACTTTATAAACACTATATATCACAAAATTGAATCCATAAAAAGGAATGAAAAAATGATCCTAGTTTGGACATGTTTGATTTTTTTTTTCTCTTTCTTCTGGCTAAATACCATCATAACCCTGTAGCGTAATTTTTCAATACAAATATGATACCAGCTGCCAAGAACATAAGTATCAGACCCAGTGTCTCCAAAAAGATGAAGACATTCTTTCCTTTGGGGACTTAATAATGGCCATTATGAAGTATTTTGACCATCATAATTTAGACAGATAGTTGGACTTCAGATGTCTGAAATAAGCAGCTCCCAAGGCAGTGTCAGCTGGCATTTTATGAAGAAGATTAAGAACATAGTTGTATTGGTTTTACAGCTGCAGAGAAGTTTGCTTCAATTACACAGTACACATAGTCTAATAAATATGTCCCAGGAGAAATAAACGGCTTGCAAAGCTGGTGATTGCTGATGGCTTACAGAGCCCTTCACCTCAAAGTCACAAGCCTTGACCTGGCACAGGTAAGAGAGACCTAAAGTCATAAATACCTTGGGCTGCTCAAAGACCTAGGTAAGATGGATGAATTGTCTTCATGCAATTCCTGAGAAATAAATGGTCACTCCAGAGAAGGTATCATTTAAATGATATGGATGATCCTATTGTTGCTACTCTCGAAAACACGTGAAGTATACCTAAAGGTTGAAAACTGAGTGCAAAAATACCTAAAAAGTATTCAGAGCCTGCCTTTGACATAAATTTGTTCTAAGTACTAATATCTTCTCATTTTGCAGATGAGAAAACCAAGACACTGATGGTCAAGTAACATGGCCAACATCACAGAGTCAGGTGAATAGCTGGGGATACTTGGTCTAAAACCAAGCCTGTGCTTTTAAACTATATGCTCTCATTCAAAGGTTCCTTAATTATTTTGGTTTAGAGTCTGCTATGATAAGATTAATCCTGCAGCCATTCCTACATACCAAATGCATTTACAGAAAATTTTTAATACAGCTTTATGAAATACATGGACCTACCACTGACAACTGCTAGGTCAACGGGTCAAGGTATCTAGGACTCATAACTGCGACATGCATTTGGGAAGACAGTTCTTTTCTACAGATAGCAGAGGAGTCTATGCACAGTCAATCAATTTCTTAACACATCCCTGATATTTTACTCCAAGTCTCAGTACCTAAATCACTGGTAATTCTAGGCTACACATGCTGAAAATACAACAAGATCAGTCTCCGATTTGGGACAATGAAGCACGTCTTTAAAGCTACACAACTAACAGGTTGGCTGGCCACCAGACTTTATGAAATTCAGTTTCAAAGTGGGCAGGAGCTTTTTCTAGCTTGCAAATGTTTCCTGACACTACCTAATAACAAGATTTCTTTTTTTTAACGGGCTTAGAGAAAAGATATGGAATGAGTCAGAAGTAGAGTGAACTATGGCATCTTCTCTCCAGAAGGGAAAGAAAAAGAACCACCAACTTAAAACAACCACTAATTTGTCAAGATGTACCTACCATGAGGTCAATCTTTCTACCCTAGGGAATATTCCTATCAAGATCTACTTTTTAAGGGTAGAATTAAGCTAGTTCCTCATATGGTTCTAGGAAAACTCTCTAACTTTATGTAAGTTAAAAATATTTGTCATTGTGGCATTTAGAAGTCGGGTCTTGTCTACATCTAAAAATGCTTCTACCTCTAAGGAAGACTCCTTAACTACCATACCGACAACTTGATGCTTCTAGTACCTATATTTCATATTTGAATTGCTTTTTATGCAAATACTTAAGGGTTGACCATGTAACCCATTCCTCTTATCAACAGCTCATTCACAGAGGTCTCCCTAAGATAGGTGAAACTATGGTGGCCTGATAGCCCCGTGCAGTTCCTACAAATTTGAAAGTGTGATTTTTAACTACATAGGATGTACGGGGGGATTATGAAACAATAGCTCAAAATAGCTCACCGAAAGAAAAAACTGATAAGGATTCCTTTTCTGGGCTGGAAAAACAGGATGCTGTGTGGGCCCTTATTTTAAGGTCACTGGTCCCAAAGGAAAACCTATCACTAATTGGTGCTGAGAAGCTTATAGGTTAAAAAACACATGCTGGGACCCTTTTCTTTTGCATTACTAACTTTTAGGTTGTTTCTTATCCCAACTGCTTATTTTTAGTAACGTAAATTAGGCTCAGGACCAAGATAGAAACCCAGAATAATATCCGGGCTTTTAACCTTATAGGATGCCAAACCCCTGACACCTAAGACCCTGCCTGAGGCTTCTTTTTCTCTCTCCCACCACATCACAAACGCATTCTGAATCCATCCAAGTTCATCTCCACTGCCACTACCTTCTCTTGCCTAGATGACCACATGAGTCCAGAAACTGGTCTCTGCTTTATGGTTTATCCTCTTTATTATCCGCACTGAGGCCAGAGACAACTTTATACAGCAGAAATCACATTGTACTGTCTCCCAGCTCCATGTCCCTATGGCTTCCCAAAACCGTTTCAATTAAAGACAAACTCTTTGTTCAGTGTCCCAGTAAGCCCTCCTGGATGTGACCCTTCCTATCTCTTTATTTCCTCCTCCTGGACACACACTCCAGCCAGGTTGGCACCCTCCACTGTGGAACTGCTTCCGTGCAATTCCCCAGGCATTTTCTCTGGCTGCTCCCTCTGCCTGGAACTCTATGCCTGCAGATCTATGTGTGGGTGGCTACCGCCTTTCACTCAGGACCCTCGTCAAAGGTCACTCCTTCAGAGAGCCAACCAGAGATCCAGGCAGGCTACCAGCAGATCTGAAGTGGCCCTTTTCTGACCCACTTTATTCACACAACCCAGTTTCTTTGTTTGCACTGAGCCTATCACTCTCTAAAATGACCTTGTTTACTTGTCTATTATTTATATTGTTTATTGTTTACTTATTGATTGTCTCTATTTCAGGGACCTATTCTATCTTATCGGTCTATCCCTAGAACAGTATCTGGTCACCAGTTCAATAAACACCTGTATCTCTCAAATGCATGTATGAATGTGCAGAGCTCTGAAATGAGTTTACACCTTGAAAGCTGCAGGAAGAGCTGATGAGGCAAAGGGGAGGAGCTGCTTGGCCTTTCTTTTTATAGCCATCATTGCTGCAGTGACTGTTTAATAGCTCTTGATCCTTGGTCTGTTCCTTGATTTATTGGTGAGCTGCCAGGTTCGGCTCAACTCACAGCTGCCTCACTCAGCACAGAGAACAAGGTTCCGCTGTGCCACCTTGTGTCCTGACTTCCCATCACAACAGATGAGCTTTGGTCTCAGAACAAACTGAAAGCTCAGAGGGAAACACCAAACCCTATAAGCTCCCCACCCCAGCAAATGGATATGTTCTCAAGGATTCCTTGAGATCTAAATCTTCAGGTAAGGAGATAGCTTCATATCCTTACTTACTAAAGCAAACTTTTATTACAGCACTGGGTTCGATGCTTCTCAATGCCTCACCCTTCCCTACAAAAAGCAAACACATGCTGATGAAAAAAAAAAAATCTCAGGTCCTTTTCTTAGGGCAAATCCATGAATCTCCTGAGCAGTTTGAACAGACTGATTGATGTGATGGCCACTTTTTTGTCACAAGATACTTCTGCAAAATAGGGAAATTTTCCAGCTTGCTCTGGAGCAGGGTACATTGTTTGGCAATTTCAATTAGCTTTATTACCAAACTGCTTAATTGCAACAGAGCCATGCCTGGTACCATATCAAGCTTTACTCCAATATCTTAAATTTAAGAAATCATATAAGCCTTAGAAAACACAGGTCATGGTTAACAACAGCAAGGCAATCGGACTTCAAGTCCTGCAGCACCACATTATTCAAAGTGTCTGCAAGTCAGACCTAAAGAAGCCATTTACTGAGGGGTCAGGTTTTCCAAAGAGCAAGGACATACAGTGAGCAGCCCCATTCATCTCCCGTGGAGATATTAAATGTCTTCAAAATCCTCTTGCTGAAACAGTATCTGAACTGGTCTAAGTGATTATGTGACTTAGAGGGAAAAAAGCTGTTTCCTTGACTATGTCAATTTCTAATGAATTGCTGCCCCATATAGCTAGGAGGGGCAGGAGACGCTTGGGCTTTGTTCAGCTATTAGATTTCAGGTTTTGGTGAGGCAATGCTCACTGTACCAATCGGATTTGCTTAAAGGCTGAGCACAGGAATCAGTTTCACCCACATACACCCCAACCCACACATTATCCCAGTTAGGACAAGCCTCAGTTAGAAGTAACTTTTATAGGTCAAGTACATTGGAGATGCAGGAAAATGCAAGAACTGTGAGGCCCTTTAATGAAATATTTTAGCTGGGAACAAGATGTGTAACAAAGCATTGCATTTATGGCAGGGAAGAGTAAGTATAATGGAAACGAAATACATGCTGACCCAGTAAGTACTCAAGTCAACAAGTTTCTCACTGTGGAAAATAAATGCCAAGATCCTTTTGCTTTCTCTCTTGTCTGATTCTGGCTATTACCTATTGTTTATTTATTTTTTGGTAAATGAAGCTCCAATCAGGCTTACAGCCAATGCAGATGGTGATCTTAATGCAAGCAAACACAATTTGAAATGAATTTTTGAAAGCTGTCATAAAATTTCTGAGACTGCTTTTTACATACAAGAAACCAGCTATGGATATTTTGGGGTGCCCCCGAGCACACTAAATGTGCTCGGTTCACCCAATTTTTGTCTTGCTTTTGGATTTCACTTCTCCGGGTTACCCCAATAACTTATATAGGACAAAAGAGTTTCATAAAAGGGTGTGACTAATAAATGTTGTATTACATAAGAGTGACGAATATAACCCTGGCCTTGAATCCGAACTCTTTCTTCTTGAATGAAGATCTAGGGGAAGCAATGATCAAAGAAAGAGGGGAGCTCCCATTTGCTCTTCCTGAGGTTTGGATGCCAGAGCCCCACTCACACATTACTTCAGCGGCTCTGCTTTCATATCCTGTTCTATTCTCAACCTCCTGTGGGCCTTTCCCTACAGCAGTGATTCCTGGATTTTACATTTCATAAGCCAGCAGATTTTGACAACACAGAACTGAGCAATTGATCCTAAGTTGCCAATTCTTTCTTTTGTGAACTAAGAACATTAAAAAGGAGGAGATAAATGATAACAACCTTTTCATAAGAAAAAAAAAAGAGGCACTGGGTGTGGTGGCTCATGCCTGTAATCCTAGTACTTTGGGAGGCTGAGGCAGGCAGATCACCTGACCAACTGGACCAACATGGAGAAACCCCATCTCTACTAAAAAAAATACAAAATTAGCCGGGTGTGGTGGTGCATGCCTGCAATCCCAGCTACTCGGGAGGCTGAAGCAAGAGAATCGCTTGCACCCGGGAGGCAGAGGTTGTGGTGAGCCGAGATCATGCCATTGCACTCCAGCCTGGGCAACAAGAGTGAAACCGGGTCTAAAAAAAAAAAAAAAAAACAACAGAAGAAGAAGAAGAAGATCATTACCTATAAAGGAGAATCTTTCATACTGGCAAATCTTCACTTCATGAAAAACCTACTACTCCCTCCTGGTTTTTCTCATCATTGTTTACTAAAGGAACATGCTGTCACAGACCAAAAGGAACACATCTACCACCTTTCCCTCCAGGCTCTTCCTTTTCACCTTCCCTAACCTTTTCTCTACTCCAGACAACTAAGTCAAAGGTACTGAAAACAGTAGGTCTGCTTCAGCTTCTCCTCCACCTCTTTTCTCTTAAGCTCCATTCAATGGGACAGAGCAAGGGGCCAGAAAATAAGAAACTCTCCATCAGAACAGGACAGCACTGAAGGTGTGACAGGCCCTCATCTTATCCCATCGTCATGACAGTGCTGAGAAGGGTACAGTCCTACCCATACTTCAGATGATAATCTGGAGGCTCACGGACATAGCCCAGAGCTGGCTCAGGCTGCACTGCTGGGTGATAGCAGAGATCGTGCTGGAGATCCTCACAGCTGACTATCCTGCCACTCCGTTACCGAGGAGGTGCAGAGGCAACACGAGGAAGAAGTGGGGAATCCACATTCAACAAAAAATAACCCAGAAGTGGATTTCATTTGTACCTAAACAAACAGAACACAGCGTTTCTAACAAGCAAAACCACACGGGTGTTGAAGGGGTTAAAGCAGTGGTTCTCAAGCACATCTAATTTTGCTCTTTAAAGGACATTTGGCTCTGTCTGAAGACATTATTGGTTGTTAAGACTGGGGAGAGGGGGGTGCTACTGGCAGCTAGTGCTAGGTTATAAAACAGCCTTCTCTTCCTCCTTCAGTTGCCAAAGTCTAAGTGAAAGTTGCTTTGCAGATGCAGACAAACTATATAAACATAGAATCCCATTAATTCATGGGCAGTGCTGTTATTTTTTCAATGCAATCATCTACCATTTTGGTAAGTGGTATCTATGGCAAAAGTAACTACAGAGAATGCAAGCCATTTTTAAATTTAGAAACAACAAAAATACCTAAGAGCATGTAGACCTAATTCCAACTATCTCCAAGCGATTTTTGAAAACAAATTCATGTTTATGTAACTATAAGAAAGCTTTTTAAAACACAGCTTTTACACAGGTTCATCATGCCAAGACCCCTTTGGCATACCGATTGCAAAAATAAAAGCCTAATTAAAAACTCAGGTTGCTGAATGAGTGGAGTCGACAGCCAATGCTGGGGAAAGAAAGAGATTCCCTCCATCACAAAGTCATAGCTGGTCCATGATGCAGCTTCCTAGTTATTATGACTGCTATTCTATGACAGTGGAAAAGGACCTTTAAACAACCTTGCATCAAATACAAAGATCACAAAAAGGGTCTATTAGAATTTTTCATGGCAAAGGTAATACACCAAATGAGATTTCTAGAAAAAGGATTAGGTATGAGACAATGGGGAAGCTGTGATTAACCACACTGTATTTTTGATGTTTCCTTCATGGCACTTCTCTATAATGAGAGAATAGCACAGTGCTATTGTTGAATGAATGAATGAATGAATGACACTTATTGCATATGGTGAGGAACCAAAAACATTGAGAACATTAGAAATGCAAAAAGGAACACTATTAACAAGAGTCTGAAATAAGCCCAGGTAACAACTTGGCACACAATAAAGGGCATTTTCCACGTGGCCAGTGGAAACATATTACCTCTAAGGGCTCCAGGCTATTTTTGAAGACATTAAGATTCTACCAGCAAGACATTTGAACCAAAAAGGATTATGTTCACAAACAGGGAACATGATTAATATTTAAGCAGAAATACCAGGTAAGGTAGAAGTTTTAACTTTACAGGTGACACTGCAAAGACAGACTCAGTAAGCACCATGGCAAATACTTCCCTCCAGATGGTGGTAAAGAACGTGTGATTTCATTTGAGGGAAATGAAGGAAGGTGGGAACATTTTACTCAAGGTAAACTCTGTCTCAGATAATGGTTTTGAAAATGCTCAGAACTGAAAAATGCTTCGAATAGAAGTAGGATGATATCTCTTGCAATAAAGAGAAGTTCAACAAAGCGAAGCTGCAAAACTGATATAAGGACCCGGGGTGAGGGGTTGGGGGGACAGCACACACTGGGGCCTGTCGGACGGTGGCGGGGGTAGTGACAGCATCAGGAAGAATAGTTAATGAATGCTAGGCTTAACACTTAGGTGATGGGATGATCTGCAGCAAATCACCATGGCACACGTTTACCTATGGAACAAACCTGCACATGTACCCCTGAACTTAAAGTTGGAGAAAGAAACCTGATATAACGGAGGATGCCATCATAATAATATTCCTCATGGCAAAGACTTTTCAAATGGGAAACACTACCCAAAGTTGCTGACAACTAATAAATTAATTTTCACATGGAACCCAAGTAAGGGTAGGAAACAAACTCCAAAGTTAATGGGGGAAATGTCTGATGATATACGCTTTCTCTCTTTTTTTTTTTTTAAAGCATAAATTAAACCAAAAAGAAAGGAAAAGTTGCCAGTTACTGGGATTTTGAGATGATGGTGAAAAGAAATTCCTAGGAAATGGATCCACAAGAGGCCTGCACATTCATGCATGATATCCTTGCCTTTCTTGATGTCTTTGTGTATGCTGTCTTTGGGTCTCAAACTCAGCTGCCTTGTGGGCCACAGACAGACAATGGGCAAGAGTAAGGACAGATGTAAGAAACAGCAGGCCAGGGGGAAGCTGGAATTGTTGGCTCCAGCTAAATGCATTCAGATCTGTAAATATTTTTTTTAAGACTAATTAAAAAATACATGATGGGTCATGTCAAATAGTGCCCATGGACCAGTTGGTAACTTTAAATCCTTCCTACATTTCAAAGCACTGCTTTAGTCCAGCTGTTCTTAGCAGAGGGCGATTTTGCCCCTCAGGGGCATCTGTCAATGTCTGGAAATGTTTTTGACTGTCACCATTGGAGAAAGGGGGCAGGTATGTGACAGGCACCTACTCAGTAGAGACCAGGGATGCTGTTAAACATCCTACAATGCACAGGAGGGGTTCCCGCAACAAATAACTGTCTGGCCCAAAATGACAAACTGTGGAGG
The DNA here is from genome assembly GCF_006542625.1 of Nomascus leucogenys. NCBI lineage: Eukaryota > Metazoa > Chordata > Mammalia > Primates > Hylobatidae > Nomascus > Nomascus leucogenys. The sequence goes on along the minus strand of NC_044401.1, from coordinate 75,099,188 downwards.
CTGGGGCACTCTGCTCCAGTTCAAGTAGACTGTTGTCCGTCCTCCGTACCCCACCAATCACCTCTTATCCAAATATGTACGGCACAGATTCAGACTACATATTACTGATGGTAAAGCTCACTTGTTAGTCTTGCCTCCCTAACTAGATTGTGAGTACTATTTTCTCCTTATTTCAGAACTGTGCACAAACAATATCCTCAGTCCTTCATGAAGAACAAGTATGGGTCAAATGGAAAGAGGCCTGTCGCTATTATTACTAGGACTATGAAATTAAATAGGAAAGCCTCAAATAAATAGAAATTTCAATAGTTTGCTTTCAGATGGAAAAAGAATGATCAAATCTAGTGCCATTTCTGCACAGTTTACACAGACTAACCCCAAGACCTACCCCTTCTCACCTATGTTGCATCCCATCTTCTTCCCCTTCTCAAATACTTCACTCCTGCAAAGAGGGAGTGCAATGAATCCTTTCTCCTCCAATCATTACTTTCTTCCCGTCTTTTGCGTCATCCCTGTCTATACATCAGAACACTGTGGTATCTCCCATCTTCAAAACAAAACAAAACCCTCTCCTTTGACTCCACACCCCTCTCTAGGACTTGTTCCACTGCACAGCAGATCTTCTCGAACAGCTTACCCCAATCCCTATCCCACCTCCTCCCCTCTACAGCCTCTCCAGCCCGACTGCATTCCTGCATTCGCAGCCACACTTCATGGGTCCTGCCCTCAGGGGACGTTATGCCACAGGCAGTGTTTTCACCCCTGCAGGCCTCCACCTCTTGACCCACGAGTGCTGCTAGAATCGCCTTGCGACGCTGTCTTCTCTTGGGTTCTATGATACGACTCTTCCCTGTTCTTTCTCCTATCTGCACTGGTGGTTCCATCTTCACTGGGGCCTCCTGCTCAGTCTGACCTTTGAATGGTGATGTGCCTCAGGGTTCTGTCTTGCACTTTTTCTCCCTCCTTCCTGCTCCTTCCCTCAGTAATCTCATTCAGCCCCATGGCTCTAAATAACCTCTGATTCTATCTTTTACAAACTTATGTGACTATGTTCCACAATGGGAAATACATTTTATAACACATTCATACACACACACACACACACACACACACATACACACACACACAAGTGTATGAATGTGTTACAAATTGTATTTCCCATTTTATGAAACGTCTGTGTGTGTGTGTGTGTGTGTGTGTGTGTGTATGCAGGTATGCATATGTGGGTATACACACACAGTAAATATTTCATAAAAAAAGGACTTACCTTCAGTGAGTGTGATATACTCTAATGTTTTCTATTTCACTTCTAAGAAAAACACTGGGTGTAGCCCAATACATTGATTTCACAGCCCAGTAATAGGTCATAGCCCACAGTTTATAGAATACTCATTGAGACGATAATGGCTCATAAATGCCTATTTTTCCTGACCTAACCTCACAACCACCAAACTCCAGATTCCAGACAACTGCCTACATTTCTGCTTCATTTGGATGTCAAATGGGCTGTCACAATTAACAAGTGTGAGAAGAAACCCTTGATTTTACAGCTCAAGTCCTACCTGCTTCTACCCTAGGATCCACATCTCAGCAAAGATTCCTCCTGGGTCAAAAATTCTGGGGTCATTTTGGCTCCCTCCCTTTTCCTTTCCTTCAGTTGGGGTTGGCAAATACAGCCCATGGGACACATACAGTTTTCTTGGAACACAACCAACCCATTCCTTTACATGTCACCTGCTACAAGGGCAGAGTAGAGTAGTGGGGACAGAGACTGTAGGGCCCACAAAGCCTAACATGTCTACCCTTTGTCACTTTATAGAAAAAGTGTGTCCCCCCCCACTTTACAGTCAACCTACGGAGTCCTGCTGACTATTCTTTAGGTGTCCCAAGTCCCCCACTGCCATGATCCTCTGTCTGCCCTATAGTCCAAGTTGCTAACACTCTTGCTTGAACTACTGCAAAAGCCCTCACAGGTCTCCCCTTCCCCTCCTGCTCCCCTGAAATACATTCGTCATATATATGCCACGGGGACTATCTGAACATGTTACTGACAGCTTGTCCCTTCACCGTGTGAATCTGGACCTCACACTGCAAATGGAATTCAAACTCCAGGTCCCGGCCTCCAGTCTCTGACTTCAGCCATCCCCATTCCCCGCTCCCCTTTCTCCAGGCACACAGGTCTCTGTTCCAATTCTTTCTTGGGGTCTTTGCACTAACTGTCCCTTCCTGCTGGAATACCATTCCCTTCTCTGTGGCCACTCAAGTTTCACCTGTAATCTAGAAGAGCCCCCTCACTGCCAGGCCTGCCACACCTGTTCACTTTACCTGCTCTGATTTGCTTCACAGCACTTTTCTTTGGCTGACATGATTTTGTTCAATTGTTTATTTTTGCCCTTTCTCCCTTTCCCCTAGAATAAATGCCTCATGAAATCAGAAGCCTGTTTGTTTCATTTGCAGATGATGCTGCTCTATTCCCAGTGCGTAGACGATGACAGGCATGTGATGTTAATGAATTTGTCCCCCAAAAAGAGACAACAAAGCAACTTCTTTATATTCAAATTCCGCACTTAAATAAAAGCACAGAATAATAATTCTACAGCCTGTGAGCCAAGGGAATGAAATTCTACCACTCTTCCAGGAAGGGGAAGGGATGCCACCACACCTTAATGAGAATTATAAATCACACATGAACATTTTTGTAATAAATAATGCATATAAGTAAGTAACTCAATGCATTAAGTTTACCTTCAAGGAGAATGAGACACTGCCTTGTAGAACAACAGTAAAAGTTTTAGGTGTGCCAACCACTTTGCATTGTGAATATAACAGAAATAAAACTCGAATCATCCAATAAAGTCTGAGTTGCATACAAATGTTAAATAAGTAAAGCTTGCTTAAGTTTAAAAACCATGAGATCAAAAATCCATAAAGAAACCAGAGTCCCTTAAGATGTGAAAGTGAGGAATAATTTTTATGCATTATATAATGAAAGACAGAATCAAAATAGAAACATTTTTATATTTATCTCATCGCTTGCTGTAAGTCATCTCAAATATAAATGTGACCTGTCAGTCTACAAAGAATTCTCAAATAAAATCCTTGATAACTTTAAACCATGGCAATAAATCAAAATAGCAACTTAAAACTGCATTATGAATAAAGGCCAGAAGGCTCCTTTAATACCAAATTGGAATGCCATTCTGTTTAGCATGGTGGAAGTGCTAGGAAATTTGCTAATTTTAACTTGAACAACTTTTAACAGCTAGAAGATGTTAGGCAGCACGTTGGATGTGACAAGAGGACTCAACTTACAAAATTATTAGAAAATACAAGCACCACAGATAAGTGGTGAGTGAGGTCAATTAGTTTGAGATACTGAATCAATGAATCAGATAAACACACCAAGGAGGCTTCAAAGTCTCCCCTTTAAAACAGACTTCTGACAAATTGTAACTTGCTGGTAGCTCATATGGCAGATTATACATATTTGATATATAAAAATTTTAGTTGAGTTTTTCTTGTGTTTTGAAGTCTCTTCCATTTTTTGGATTAAAGGTACTTTAATGAAATAATTTAATTTAAGCTCCTTAAATAACATCAGTTTAGTATAAAAGCTGAGATGCTTCCCAGCCAGGTGGAGGTCCTGTAATCCGCTTATAAACTTGACGACACCATGCCAGGATTGAGAAAGTGGAGATTGCCCCCAAGCACTTTTACTTTACAAGTCTTAAATCCTCTGAGTGTCAATTCCTTGCATCCCTCCCTTAACATCCAGTTAACGCATATAAAGAACTCAGAGCAGTGACTAAACACGGAAATGATGTAATAAACAGGACCCATGTTTATTACTCTCTGCATAAAAATAAATCCATTAACTATGAAAGTGCCTTCAATTGCGTATTTTTCTTTTATGCAAATGTATAAAAACAAAAGAGAGGGTAAAATAAAGGATATCCAGCTTCTCACTTCTGAGGGTGAAATAATTACAATCTCTAGAACCGTGCTGTGTAGCAGTACTTCCTGCAATGGTGGAAATGTTCTCTGTCTACACGGTCCGATATGGTAGCCCCTCGCCACATGTGGCTATTGAGCTCTTGAAGTGTGGCCAGATGGACTGAGAAACTGAAATGTAAATCTTACATAATTTTAATCATGAGATAGTGGCTACTTGACAAGATGCTGGAGAACAGGCTTTGGAACCAACATGATTCACTGACATGAAGCTCCCACATCTTGGCCTACGGACACAATGAACAATGCATCTACTAGCTGTTTAGGGCAGCCTGTGAACAGAGCACACAGCTATTGCAAACAAACAGACCTGGGTTCAGTCAGGATCTGTCACTTTTTAGCTGTGTGACTGGGGGGTGGTCAGTCTCCCGCTGCTCATTTCCTCAGCTATTATAATGCTCACAACCTAGAAAGTTCTCTCAGGATTAGCACTTATGAAATCAAAGGGTCCTGCATTAACTCATCTTTTCATTCAATGCATATGATTTTCCGAATACCTCTAATGGACTAGGCACCATTTTAGGCAGCAGGGATAAAGTAGTGATTGCAACCAAGTCCCTTCTCTGAGGGGGATCACAGGTAGGTATAGTACATAAGAAAGATCATGAGAGCAGACAGTGATCGTGGGAGATGCTGCTTGATTTATGAGGAATGGTCACAGCAGACTTCTCAGATGAAAGGGGATGAAATAACCTCCGAGCCGAGGACTGAATGATATGAGTGAGGAGGTCCTGTGGCTACCTGGGAGAAGAGAAATACAGACAGAAGGAGATGTAAGTGCTAGGGCCCTGACACAGGACTTTGGAGTTCACGCTTAATGATGGGAAGCTATTCTGACATGAGGACTGCCTTGATCTGATGTACTTTAAAGCACTGTAGCTGGAGGGCAGACTGGAGGAAGCACTGAGACCTGTTGCGAGGCCACTGCAAGGCCAGGTGCCCTACAATGGGTGGTAAAGGCCAGGGATGGGGTTAGATGTAAACCAAGTCTGAGTACACTGAGAAGGGAGAACTGGCAGTATTTGCTGATGGGAACATATAGGACTCCAACATTATTAAGATACCACTCTATACACAACCTGAATTCCCCTTTCTGGGGCCCTAAAGCTCAATCTGAGACATTGTGGCAGTCAAGCACTTAAGCAGTACAATGTACAATTCATTCTCTGGTCCAAGACCAGAGGGCAAAGAGGAGAAGTGCCTGATCACTTGGGTTTAACTCTGTGCATGGCTCACTGTGGTTCTAATTATGATGGTTTTGTATCATTTCAGAAACACACATGTGCACACACACACACACACACACACAGAAGAGCTAATGCTAATGATGCACTTAGATAACGAGATTAGATACTGCTTTCTCTGTTTGGATCCATGACGATTTAATGAACTAAATATCATCAGTAAATTCTGATGAGAATTAAGAGGCATTACTTTGCCCATAGACTTCAGGCTTTACTCATTTCTTTATGCATAAGATATAGTCCTCAACAATTATGGTACTGGAGCAATTTCTTGCCTGTAAGGCAGGAGGCTTTTGGGCAGAGTGTTTAAGCACTGTCTGGAGCCAGACTTTCTAGGTTCCAATCCTAGCTTTGCCACTAACCAGCTAATGTGGGTAAACGACAGAAACTCCCTGGGCCTCAGCTTCCTCTTCTCTAAAATGGAGCTAAGATTGTATTTACTTCAGAGGACTCTGATGAATTATGATATGTAAAATGTCTAGAAGCACGCCTGGCACATTGTAGAAGCATTTATTGTTTTCATTACAAATCTTATGCAAGTTTTCCCAACTAAAACAGAATTTTCTCCTTTGCTTTATACTAATTTATACCAAATTAAGCTGTAGGAAAACAAAAACAATTCCTTCTTGTATTTTGTCCTAGCACAGAAGCTAACAATCACTGCCTTCATTTCACAAGGATCCAACCCATCATCACATTGCAAATTGGTGGCAGTTTCAACGTGGCTGCAACAATGAAGTCTTGAAAGGTTTTATTTACCTTCTTGGGCATGTGTGTGTGCATGAATGTATGTATGTGTATTGCATGTATCATGGTAACATAGCTGGAACGTAGTAAGTACTCAGGAAATGACAGTAGTAACATTATCATTACTATCACCACCACCATTTTCTTATCTAAGTTTTGCCTTTTAACTCTCATTATCATTTTTCTACAGTTACGAAGTGTGCTTATAAAGCTAGAGGATTCATCTTCTATTGTGACTGGGAGATCAAGTTTAATTTATTCAGCTATGATTTGCTGAGACCTTATCACTTGCCAGGCTCCCCAGGAAGTGCCAGGGACACAAGAGTAAGGGTAAAACACGCTACTGCTCTCTAGGAATTTTAACATTTCATGAATTTATAATCAGACCCTGAAATTACTTAGTGGCCTGACCAAAGTATTCAGTATATGGTTTGTGCAAACTAGAAAGGAAAATATCACTTCCATTACTGTTGTGATCAGCAAAAGCCAGTGAGGATGGCACTCTAAATGAGCATCTCCAATAGCAAGTCCCCTTTCTTTTCTCCTCGGAAGTAGAAAAATGTAGAATGTGGGAGCTGAAATGGACCTTAGGGAAGACTGAAAAGTCTGTCACTTACAAAACAGACTTTAAAAGATGAACATTACTCAGAAATGAAAACATTAAAATAAGCTTTATAAACTTATTTTCATCCAACTTATATGTCAAAGAATCAAAACTAGAAGGGACCGTAGAGGCAGAAGCCTAACATTTTTTGCACTTCTGGTTGTACATCAGAATCACCAGTGGTACCTGGGCAACACAGTGAGACCCTGTCTCTACAAAACAACTTTTTAAAAGAGATCAGCCTCACATGGTGGCACATGCCTGTAGTCCTAGCTACTCAGGAGGCTAAGGCAGGAGGTTCGCTTGAGCCCAGGAGTTTGAGGTTGTGATGGGCCATGATCATGCACTCCAGCCTGAGCAAAAGAGTAGTACCCTGTATCAAGAAAAAAAAAAAAAAACCTAACAAAAAAACACAAAAAAACACACATGCCTGAACATCATACAATCTGTATGGCCCAGCTAGAAATTTTTATAAAAAATAAAATACAAATCCTTCCCCACCCAATTGCCACTATTACTTTATCATGTGATGACTACTATGTTAGGAACTGGCACAAATACTACCTTATTTAATCTATGCACATCATGCTCATTTTTTTCAGAAGTCTAACTAAGCTCAGAGAAGGCAAGTGACTTGCCTAAAGTCGCAACGCAAGTAAAGCAGAAGCCAGGATTTAAACTTGCATCCTCTGGCTCCAGAGTCCTGTGGTCTTCCCTCTGTACGACAATAAGGTCATCCCTTGCATAAAATGTGAGCCAGAATGGAGTGCCTGAAAGATTCTCCAGCTCAGAACATTCATCTTTTAGATTAAAAAAGTAAGTGTCAGGTAGAAGTAGTACCCTTCTCAAGCATATACAGCAGCTTACGGGCAGAGTTTGTACTCCAGGCCAGCTCCTGGTACCTCAAGTTCCGTTTTCTTTTTAATACATGCCTTCTCTCAAAAGTAAAACATAGGATCTTCACTTGCATACCGTGTTGCCAAATCTTTTCTTGAAACAGAGTGTTGTGACTCAACATGAAATTACATCTTAAAGAGTGTCACGCCTACTGATAGGTGGGAATTTGCTGAATATCCAAAATATTTGACACAGAGGGGCACAGGTAGTTACGCTATCTACATGAGCCTTTTTTAAAAAAAAGGAAAAAATCCTTATGGGACAAGTTCAATCGCTTTTACAAATTAAAAACAAAAATCCACAAACTAGTTTGATTTTCCAAGCACTTCAAAGAAGTCTCTAGATGCACACCGATGTCAGGTGACAGGATTTCTGAATCCAGATGCTGCGTTCAAAACAGAAGGGTAAAAAGCACTTTCCTGACTGGACAGCAGAGAGAGAAGGAGTAAGGACACACAACTGGAAGAGGGGAGCGAGACACAGAGAGGAACTGCCCTTTAAAAACCTGAGTGATCAACAGGCAAGCAGGGAGATGTTGATGAAGAGGACATTTGTAAGCAAATCAGGACTGGTCCCGGCTACTTGGGAGTATGGATGAACACTGCACAGCAGCTCTAAGCCTGACTCAGGAAACTGTCTGACCCTGGACATTTACAAATGATATTTCGACCTTCAGCTCGATTTCCAGATGAGGGAAGGGGGATGGACTAAAAATACTAAAAATGAAATGTATTCGATCTTGACAAGAACAAATGTCAAAAATGAGCTCTAGAGATTAGGAATTAAAATAGGTGCCACAAACATAGCAGCCAGTTCTGTCCCAAAGTAAAAATGGCCTGTTCTTTAAAGCATAGAAAGCCACAACCTCACGACAGGAATTCCTGAGACTCGTGGAACAGTGTAGATGAGTTTAGCAGTCATCTTACTAGCAGTTACAAAATAAATTAGATTCATTAGAAAGAATCGGTGAAGTGGCCATTTACTTTTTCATTCAGTCTAGCTGTTGTCTTGAAGTACCTTCATCAAGCCTTCTCATTATGTCCCCACTATACAGAAGAGATGATTAAATGTCAGCCCTGATTCAAGCAACTAATGTATGGCAGAAACAAATATATTTATATGCCTTCCAGAAAGATTAATAGTATCTGGTGCTAGCCTGCCAACTGCAGATGTACAAACTTTCTATCCTATACTTAAATCAAACACAAGACATATGGTGTATTTTAAAGACTGCTGATGTCACAGTGATTTTAAATTACTCATGTTCCGAAATAAACCATGTAGATGTTGATGAATATGAAAATATATTCTGGATTTTTCATATAAATGTTATAAAATGTAACAGCATTAATAAGAAGATGGCATTGGGAATTAAGAAGAGAGAATGCGAACATTTTTAAAATCAAGGAGTATAGTCAGGCGTGGTGGCTCATGCCTGTAATCCTAGCACTTCGGGAGGCCAAGGCAGGTGGATCCCTTGAGCGTGGGAGTTCAAGACCAGCATGGATAACATGGAGAAATCGTTTCTACTGAAAATACAAAAATCAGCCGGGAGTGGTGACATGCACCTATAGTCTCAGCTACCTGGGGGGCTAAGGCAGGAAGATCGCTTGAACCTAGGATGTTGAGGCTGCAGTGAGCTGAGATGGCACCACTGCACTCCAGCCTGGGTGACAAAGTGAGACCCTGTCTCAAAAGTAAAAATAAAAAATACAATCAAGGAGTACGTTTCTATCATCAATTGTTTGCTGACTTAGGCGAATTCATTACAAAATGGTTCTAATAAGTGTGTAAGTTAGTTGGCTATAATGAAACTTTATCTTTGGTCTCCTTAGAAGTGAATCTAATGGGGTAATAAACAACACATCAATAACAGAAATGAGAAAGAGGATAGATGAGTTAGGAGAACAAGGTGGTTTGTGTCTGTCAAATGAGCAGTGGCTGAATCCGAGGTGCACCTGATGTACCAAGAATTATTTGAAAGTTTCCAGGTTGTCAGCCACAGTATTGAGCAGTTATACAAAAATTAGCGTTATTCAGTTAAGTAGGGCAGAACATTGGACTGGAAACCACAGAGCCAGGGTGAACAGCTCAGAACTACTGTGGGGTGGCACCTTCCTACCTCACAGGGAAGTGACAAATATCAGAGGAGATGCACCTGCAGGTATGAAAGTGCTTTGTGTATCACTGATTCTTCTATAAGTGCCAGGTGTCATCATCACCATCATCATTATTGTCATAATCGTTCTCATACCCAAGTCATTTCCTACTACATACATCTTGGCTACTGTTTAAAACCAGTTCTCTGAGCAGTCAAGTGATCTAGGTACAAGAAGAGACTTGAAAATTAGTTAGTGGAAATGACGTTTTTAGAAAAATAAAATTTGCACAATGCCTTTTATAACTGCCTAAGCCAGGCTCATTGAGCATTTCGATTCACATAGACAGCTGCTCTGTATTTTGGGTTTCCTTCAAATGACCCCAGCCATTCTGATCGCAGAACACACAGATTCATGAAAACATGAGAATCTGGGTGCTGTGACACAAATGAGCTCCTCTGTTGCAACAAACCAAAAGGAAGTCAAAGTCTGGTTCTTGATCTCTTTTCAAAAGGCCTGAATATGTTGTTCACGAAACAAATCATGGTGGCAAGGATCAGGGAAACAGCCATTCTCAGGCCCACTGTGTAAAACTATCAGTCACGACTAATCACATATAAGTATATACTCCAGGAGCAAGACATTTCAATATGGTGGAAAACACTGCTGAGTGTGATGTCCTGTGTTTTCTGGCGAGGCAGAGGGTGCGATATGGAGTCAAGGGGAAAGGAGGAAGCTCAATGCCTCGAGATTTAGAATAACCCAGATCTCTGAGATCCTCAACTACTAAATGTGAGCATGTTGAGGGAAGTGTTTAATATGATTAGCAGACCTCTTGCTTCTACCAAATAGAAATAATCACCTACCTATCCACTTAATACCTATTCATTCATAAATACCTAAAAGGAGTCAGGTGTTGTGTTAAATGCTGGGGATAACAGCTGTCCACATGCACACATGGGCCCTGGCTTTATGGAGCTTTATATTCTAATGAAAGACAAATAATGAAAAAAAAATAAAAGCATGAAATAATGTCTTGTGCTAAAAAGGTAATGACGATCAAGGTTATGAAGAAATGTGATAAAGATTATATGGAAGTGTTGGGAGCTACTTTAGATAAAGTGATGGGAGAAGCCCTCTCTCATAAGGAGACCTGAATGAGACTGAGCCAGCTGGGAAGAGCTGGGAAAGGACCATTCCAGGCAGAAGGCACAGTAAATACAAAGGGCCTGAGGCAAGAAAAGGCTTGAAGCATTAAAGGAGCTCCATAAAAGCAGCCAGTGTGGCTAAAGCACCATCAGATGGAGGAGAGGCACATGAGACAAGTTTGGAGTGACCACAGCCACATTTTGCAGGCTATGCAGGCCAAGTTCAGGAAATTTAAAGGATAAAGGTTATTATTTTATATATATATATAATATATTTTATATTTAATATAAATAAAATATATTTTATATTATATATATATTTTATATTATATATATATATAAACTTTTTAGAGAATGGGGTCTCACTATGTTGCCCAGCCTGGACTCAAATGCCTGGGCTCAAGTGATCTTCCCGCCTCAGCCTCTCAAGCAGCCAGGACTACAGGTGGGTACCACCACACCCAACTTCGGTTTTTAAATCTTAACGTTTTAAAAGGCACAATCTGATTTCTGTTTTAAAGTATCACTCTAACTGCATATGTCTGTCATAATGTATAAACCACAATTTTTATGCTAAAGAGGTTAGTATTTGGAGAAATCAGTATGCATTTTGAAACATTTACATAAAAACGAACCTTAAGGAATACACATTTAAAAAGCCCTCAGTGGTCATCTGAAGATACTCGAGTAAGTTAAGCAATGAATTTGGGATAAAAAAAAAATTCGAAGAACAAAACAAACCTACTTACCTCCTCGTTGCACCAACAATGTGACCTCACTTCCCTTAGGACACTCAACCAGCATATCCACCACTTGGTTGTGAGTTAGGGCCTGCACGTTCTTCTTATTAACTTCCACTATGAGATCTCCTTCTTTCAGGCCTCGGCACCTTGGGCTGTCAACAATCTGTTTCACTCTTTGGCCACCCCCACCAGGACTGTCTGCGATAGTAAAACCAAAGCCCATTGGCCCTTTGACAATATGAACAGTTATGAGTTCTGGCTGAGTGGCTATGGAGGAAGCCAAAGAAACAGTGTCATTAGGATAACCATGAGAACTATTTGAAGCCACGTCTGCTGGGCTGCTTGGCCTGGCATCCTTCACGCCATTGACTTTGCCTGTTTTACTACTGTGGCTAGCTGGTGAATCATAGGTCTCTTGCCCATTCACAATAATTGGTTCTTTATCCAAAATGGCTACCGAGGTCACTAAACTTGTATTGGGGTCATCTGGATCAAAAGGCAATGGATAACCTCGGCAGAGTTCAAGGTCCACGCTGGCACCAATGGGGATGGACTGGAAGATCTTCACAACTTGAGCATGTGTGTGTCCCAAAACACAGGTGTCATTCACACTGACAATCACATCCCCTGTAGAAGGCAAGAGTGTGGGGGTTAAGAAAACAGCACCCAGAAAATTGCCATCAGCATTATAATATCTTCCACTAATATAAAGCTGAACTGAAACTGCATGTGGGTGTGATACTACAGGGCATAAAGTGCTTCTATTACTGATTTTAACAGCTAATAAAGTGTTCTTTCAGCAACTAGTGTCTTCCCTGCTAATGAGAATGTAATAATCACTCAGAGAACATTGGAGCTTTCTCCTAAAAAAAAAAAAATCTCACTGCAGAAATCCAAGTTTAGAATTCATTTATTTAAATGGGGATCTACATTTTTAGTAACTTATTGCTTTACTGTACTCAGTTTCCCAAAGTTAAAATGACTTCACAGGTTTTAATCTGTCCCAAGGGATGAATTTACATAATGCGGAGACCTGGCTCATTCTCAAGGTGTTTAAAGGTATAAACACGTGCAATCATGACGTTGTTTGGTCTTGCTCAAACCAAACAACATCATGATTGCACATGTTTATGTCCTGGATTGGAGTCTCACGACACAGAACACACTAACGCCATGTTGACGCTACCTGTTTCCATCTTGCCATCCAATGCAGCAGGACCATCTAGGACTAAGCTCTTGATCTGGAGAAACTCATCAGGTTCATCCCCTCCAACCACCGTGAAGCCAAAGCCACGACTGCTTTTCCGCAGCTTTGTGTGAATGAACTTGCCTTTCAACTCAGAAGGGTTTCGTGTAAAAAAGGGTTTGCCTGGATTAAAATAAGAAAAGCATAAGGAATGTCACCGTTGGTGAAAAGGAGAATTAAACAAGATTTGAGACAATATATAGGTAATTCTTCAAGCTTATGCCCTAGAGCCTTTGGGCACATAGCATCTTAAGAATGTCCTCTCTTAATTTGAGGAATAAGGATGTTCCTACGCCCCAGTGCTGACGGAAGGAGGTAAAGCATTGAGTATGTCAACTCCAGGGTCCAAAAGAAACTACAAGAGAGGGATGAAACTAGTCCCTGTCAGGTGACACACTTCTTGGTTTCCATTCATGCACTTTGACAGGAATTGAGCTGCCACAAACCCCTTCACAGAAAATGGAAGTGGCCTGTTTTATGTAATTTTATTTTGCTATATGGCTTTTGATGTGCTGCTTTGGGCCTGGCTTCCACTTGAAAAACCAACAGAACAAAAACCTTAGTTTTAATCAGACAGAAAATCCAGGCTGAAAATGCACAGATAATACCAGAAAACATATAATAGTCACAAATAATAATTTGACAAAAATGTAGAATGACTATTTTCAAAATTAAGGGTCATCACTTTGAATTGAATTCTAAATTCAACTGATTTTTTCCTATTTATCTGCAACTTTTATTAAATTTGTGAAATAGCCAACATATGTCTACGGCTAAGATTTACTGTTTAAAACAAGTTTAGGATATTTGTTTAAAAAACACAAACCAAAAAACAAACAAAGAAACCCCATCAAAAAAAAAAAAAAAATCCCTAAACTAAGTAGTTACTAACAGTAGCCACACAGCTCCAAATTCAGCTGTCTTATTTAAAATAAATTCGGCTGGGCATGGGGGCTCATGCCTACAATCGTAGCCCTTTTGGAGGCTGAGTCAGGTGGACCACTGAGGTCAGGAGTTCGAAACCAACCTGGCCAACATGGTGAAATCCTGCCTCTACTAAAAAAAAAAAAAAATACATAAATTATCCAGATGAGGTGGTGGATGCCTGTAATCCCACCTATTTGGGAGGCTGAGGCAGGAGAATCACTTGAACCCAGGAGGTAGAGGTTGCAGTGAGCTGAGATCGCGCCATTGCACTCCAGCCTGGGCAACAAGAGTGAAACTCTGTCTCAAAAAAATAATAAAAATAAAATAAATGTACAGATAGAGATATAGCTAAATTACTTCCCAACATGCTACCTAAGGTTTTATTGAGTTTTCTTCATACATTCACAAATAACATTTTGAACATAAACCAAAACGTTTTCTTTTGGGTTTTACTAGGCACTTCTCTGTAATTGAGAAACTTATTGGAACTTCTCTGATTATCCCAAGTAGTAGACCTAACTGCATGGGCACCTTCTTTCATCTCTTCTAACTTTACTTACTTCTTATACCCTGTCCTTGCCACACACAGCTTCTCCATCTGCCCTGCTTCTTTTCTATCCAAAATGTTATCCAAAACAAAAAGAGAGACAGAGGGAGACATTATTCCCCTACACCCCTGCACTAGAAGCCTGGCACCTAGGAAAGAAAGTTATTTTTGGTTAGTTACATCTAAAAGAGTTTAAAAGGTCTCTGGGCATGCATACAATTTTTAATTGCATATTTTAAAAGTTTCTGGCTGTTGCAAAGAAGGTTCTTTTAAATTGCCTGCAATCAGAGGTCCTTTCACTAATCTGCTCTCTAGCGCAGTCCCAAAGCTTATGGAAGCTTGACAAACTACAGCCCTGTCACAGTGGCTAAAGAAAGGCAAGACTTAGAAGGATTCGTCAGGCAAAGTCATCTGCCAAGGCATTGGGAGGGTGGTGTCACTTGCACCAAGAGCTTTGAGGAGACAGCTGCCAAGACAATTATCAGATGGAAATTGAGGTGAGGTAAGATAACCCCCAAAGTTTACTTTAGGGGGAGGAGGGTGACTGGCCTACACTCTTGCAGCAGGTGCTGCTAGGGCATTCCAGGGCCCTGAATGGAAACACATTTCAGTTATGCAGAGACATCATCGACAGCCATTTCCTTCGCAGCAAGACCTTCCCTAACCACCTTACTAAAAACTGCGGTACCTCCTACATTCCCAATCCCTTTTTCCTGCTTTATTTTTGTCCTTAGCATTTACCACCTTCCAACAGAATATACATCTTACTTATTGCTTTGGCTTTCTTACTGTCCCTCACTCCCGTGCGTGAGTGGCACTGATATGCAGGTACATAAAACCACTAGAATGTTAGCTCCATGAGGATTTCTGTATGTATAGCCAGTATCTAGAATATTGTCTGGTACATTTTATGTGCTCCGAAAATTTTTGTTGAGTGAGAGAACGAATGAACAAACAAAAGCACGCAGAAATGATATTTATCATGTCTTTGAGAAGGCTGAAAAGAGGTGTTTGGGTGTTGGAGCTTTTCACTCTTATTATAGGCTAAGTTAGAAAATGTGAAAATGTGCCCGGCAGTTTATCTAATTAAAAAAAAATACATTGGCATATTTTGTGCTGAGAATGTTAACTTAATAAAGACATGAGCAGAGCTTTGAAATTATATGACTGACTTCCTTTTCCAATGTTTAACAAGGGAAGGAAGATCAGAGGGTTTCACATTTATGCACATTTTATTACTTTTTACGTATGGGTGGATCATTAGTTAATGTGGCTTTTGGAAAGAAATGCTTTTCACCCCATAAGCAGTGGAATTTGGAGCTCTCAGCTGCAGCCCTGTGGTACATGTAATTTTCTAAGATCCTAACCTCTGTTTACCAGTCATCAGTGGTAAGACTTAGTTGTGTCTTACCCAGGGAAAATCACCTGGGTAGCTTTTTAAAATGTACTCATTATCAGTTCCTTCCTTAGACTCACTGATCAGGATGTTCTGGGTCTTGGCCCAAAACTCTGCACCTGAATGAACCTTAGGTGCACGTTTCCCTGCCAGGCTGGGGGGAGGGGAAAGAAATGTCACTTCTTGACACTAGTGTTTAAACACCCTAGACCAGTACCGTCTAATGGCACTTTCCATGATGATGGAAATGCTCTGTGCCTGCACTGTCCAATATGGCAGCCACTAGTCACATGTAGCCACTGAGCCCTTGAAATATGGCTACTAAGACTGAAAAACTTAATTTTTTGATTTTTTAACTGTAATTCATTTAAATTTAAATGGCAACATGTAACCAGTGGCTTCTATACTGGACAGCATAGATTTAGATACACAAATGAGGTATCCCACAAAAACCAAAACAACCAAAAACCTTTCAACCAGAAGTCAAATTATTCCTAATGAATAGTGTTCAAATTTGTGCTCTGCTACTTAGTGGCTATATGGCCTTGGGCAAGTTACTAAACGTCTCTGCCTCAGTATCACAAGTATAAATGGAGGTAATGATGATACCTATTTCACACGATAGTTGTGAGAAACAACCATGGCAGATAATGTAGGTAAAGTGCCTAGGAAGGTACCTGGCACATAATAAGAGCTCAATAAATGAGTTATTGTTTTGATGGCGGTGCCGGTAGAGTGAGTGTGGTGGAGGGGTAGCTGCAAAAATCTCTCTCCAAGCATAAGCTTGAAGCTGGAGAGTTTTCATAAGAGCAAATCTCCAAATTATCACTTGCTGAGATTAGAAGTACACTCTTGATCAGGGGAGAATTTAGTTGGCCTGCGAACTTGGCAAAATTACTACCAAACAATCTGATCAAATTAGCTATATGGCTTCTTCCTGACAGTCTATCAACACTAGATACTGCCCAAGACACAAGACACTAGACACTAGACGGCTCATCAAGACACTTAACCGGTAGGCAGGTAACCCACAGTTATAACCAATGAGGCTAAAGTCTAGGTTAATGTTTATTGAAATCACAGCTTGGAGCCAAATGGTATGGATTTTAACTGCTTTCTTTGGTATCAGTTATATTCCAAAGATTATAAAGGTGCTTGAAACCTGTGGATCAACAGAGAGACTATACAGTAGAAGGGTGGTAAGAATAAACGAGTCAATCTCAAGGAGAGTTCAGTGAGCCTGAACCTTCAGACACTATTGAATGGTATTTGAAAGTGGGGCCTTTGGGAGGTGATTATATTATCAGAGTGGAGCCCACATGATGGGCTTATTCTTACAAGAAGAGGAAGAGAGCTAGTCCTTTCTCTCTCTACTCTGCACCACATGAGGATACAGTGAGAAAATGGCATCTGTAAACCCGGAAGTGGACCCTCATTGGACACTGGATCTGCCAGCACTTTGATCTTCCACTTCCCAGTCTCCAGAACTGATACATAAATGTTTGTTGTTTAAGCTACCTAGTCTATGGCAACTTGTTATAGCAGCCTGAACGAAGACACCAGTGGATGTCTTAGTCAATCATTAGATGATTAAAGAAATAATGAAGAGATATAAGGAAATAAGGAAGAAGAGAAAAAAAGAAAAAGAAAAAAAGGCCGAGTGAAAGAAAAGTAAGAATCTGAGATGAAGTGTCTAATACAGATAAATACTGTCTCGATTCTTAGTTGGTGCACTAAGCATTTTCAGAACCTGAAACTTTACAGCTTTAATTTATTTAATTTCAAAGATAATTATGTAAGAAAGTCTGGTTGGCTATTCTATATGTATATGTGGATGGATGGATGGATGGATGGATAGACAGACGGATGGATACTGTTTCACTCAATAATAATGTCATCAGAAAATAGATATCAAAGGATTATGCCTAGTTTGGGATTATCGCACAGTGAAAAAACAAAAAACAGAGAATCATAGTCTCTTGCCTCCATGGCATTTAAAGTCTAATGAGGAAACTATTGTTAAATAATAGCACACAAATGAACACTAGTTATAACGGTTAAATTTCATAAATGTGAAGCACAGGATGATTAAGAGTAAACATGGTAGGGGAATCTAGCACAGACCTGAGGTGAACAGGAGTTAGCAGAATAAGAAGTAGGAGGAAAAGACAACTGCAGACAGAAGGAACAGCCTCTGCAAAGGCTCAGAAGCAGTTCACAGTTTTGCTGGTTAAAAGAACTGAAAGGAGGCTAACTTACTGTGAGAGAGGGGAAGGTAAGAAGGCATGAGCCTACAGAAGGAATTTTATATTTACAAAAAACCCCACAAAACTGAGGACTCCACAGTCATGTTGATATTAATCAACATTATTATGTACTATATCCTATCATTATTAAAGTCATTATCACCATTAAAAAGTATACTCATGACAGAAGAAATTATTTTACATAAATTGATACTAATTCTAATCTAATGACAATGTCAGCTAGCAGAGAAACAATTTCTTTCTTTTGAAAATTATAATGAAGGAATTAAAATTAAAGAAATGAATTACTCTACTTATCTTTTTATACGTAACACAATTAAATCTCTTTTAAAATGTGAAAAGGAAGAAAAATTTTATAGTATTTTTATTGTTTCTGTACCACAAACATTCCCTAACTCTGTCAAACATGAAGCTTGTTTAAAAGAAAAAGAAAACTAAACACAAATATTTTCTATAATTTAAGAGTAATGAGGCCTGAAAGTTGCAAGGTTCTGGAGCTTCCAACTTTCAAGAATAATCCTCTATAAAGGCCTCATCCTATGTGTGAATGTAAACAAACAAGACCTACTGAAATGTTGTAAACAGGCATAAACACCAAAACTGCAGCAAGAATAGGGAATGAGAACTGAAAACACAATATCAAACCATTTGCATTTATAGGAAAGTCTTAGACAAAACCTAATATGTTGGCTAGAATCTTGAAATATCTAATGCTGAGTTTCAGATTTATCTTTTTTAACAAACTATTAAATATCTGTGCTCTCTAAGTCAGTGATTCCTATCGCTGGGATGGGTTTGCTCCCCAGAGACATCTGGCAATGTCTGGGGACATTTTCCTTGTCACAATGAGAGGTGGGTTGTGTGCTACTGGCATCTAGTGGCCAGGGGACATCTCACAATGCCCAGGACAAACCCACACAACAAAGAATTACTTACCCCAAAATGGCAATGGTGCTGAGATGGAGAAACCTTGGTTTGAATGATCATTTAACAGGTAGTCTTTATTTTTAAAATATTACAAATAGTTGGAAAAAAATTATTCAGGAAGACTCCTAATTTTTCTTGACAAGTCTAACAATACATTTATCATTGTTTTCATTATTTATGGTTTTCACTATCAAAGGAATGACTTGGGAGTTACAAGATTCCACTTTTCAAAATACCTTTAAAAAAATTAGATTTTGAGCTAAAACCATGACACAATTAGAAAGACAAGTACTTTACCCTGAAGTGGAGCTTCTCTGGCTGGCTCTGGATTGCTTGGGGGATGGTTTGGAATAACAGGAGGCACAAGGGCTGAGTGATCTTCTGTCCATTCTATGAAAAAGAAAAGAAAGTTTCCTATTTTTCCTTCAAATGGCTCATTGAGTTACTTATGATTCACCTTATTATTAATAATACTCAAGGCAATAAACCAAGGGCAGATAGCTTAGATTAAAAAGAAGTCGTTATCTGGCCTCATTCTATGAAGCTCTTTTTTTCTTGTCTAAGACGTTTTGGGAAAGAAATATTATGATATAATGAATAAAAACTCCAGTTCTCTCCGGCTGGAAAGTCCAAAGTGAGGTCAGTTAAAAAATGTCAGGAAAGATATACAGTCAACTAATGGCAGCTGTAAAAGGGAGAAATTTCTCTAATGTGATTGAGACATGAGCTGGGCTGCTGAGGCCAGCTTGTCTTAGGTAGGGAGGAAGATGAAGGTAGATTTCAGCAGTTTGCTAAGGGTGTGCTCTTCTGTTATCTCTGAAATTCAAATGAGACCTATTACAAATACTCCTGGGTCCTAACTGTAGTCTTATTCACCTTGGAAGGCCAGACATAACTCACAGTGAGTGACCCTTGAGATGGCACCCCAGAATCACTTCCAGCTCAGCTAACATATTCAATTGTATATTCTCATTTGCAAACTGCACTTTCTAACACTACCAAGTTTTATCAGCTCAGGAAAGATACATGAAAAAATCCTTTTTAGACAAAAAATAACAGATGTTGATAAGGATGTGGAGAAAGGGGAATGCTTATACGCTATCGGTGAGAATGTAAATTACTGCAACCTCTACAGAACCACCATACAATCCAGCAGTCCCACTACTGGGTACCTGAAGAAAAAGAAATCATTCTATCAGAATGATACCTACACTTGTATGTTTACTGCAGCACTCACAACAGCAAAGATGCAGAATCAACCTAAGTGTCCATCAGTGGATAACTGGATAAAGAAAATGTGGTATGTATGCCATGGAATACTGTTAAGCCATAAAAAAGAGAATAAAATTATGTCTTTTGCAGCAACATGAATGGAACTAGAGACCATTATCTTAAGTGAAACAACTAAGAAACAGAAAGTCAAATACCACATGTTCTCACTTATGAGTGGGAGCTAAATAATGTGTACTTAGGGACATGGAGTGTGGAATAATAGACCATGGCAACTCGGAAGGGTTGGAGGGGGATGAAGGATGGTAAATTACTTAATGGGTACAATGTATACTATTTGGGTAATGGTTACACTGAAAGTCCACACTTCACCACCACTTAATATGCCCATGTGTCAAAAGCTGCACTTGTACCCACAAAATGTATATGAGAAGAGTTCTTTTTAGCTAGAAAAGAGACTAAGGTAGATAATATTTCAGTGGGTGAATATAGACAGACATACATACCTACTCTCTCTAAATTGTACAGTCCGGGGCAGTGGTTGGCAAACTATGGCCCACTACCCAAATTGGGGCCAATTCCTGTTTGGATACAGCCTGTGAGCCAAGAATAACTTATATTTTCAAATGGTTGAAAAGTAATAAAAAGGAGAATACTTTGTGACATATGAAAACTACATGAAGTTCAAATTACAGTGCCCATAAAGTTTTATTTGAACACAGCTACACCTATTCATTTACATATTGTCTACAGCTATTTGCATACTACAATGGCTGAGGTGAGTAGTTCTAACAGAGATTGACTGTATGAATCACGAAGCCTAAAATCTTTATTAACTGGCTATTTACAGAAAAAGTTTGCCAACCTATAGTCTATGGTTTATATTTATTATATTCAATATTATAGTAACAGAAGCGTTACACTTGATATTCTATTTGATATTCACATATTATATTGAGGGGAGTATTAAGCCTATGATCCTAAAAGATCACAATGAAAAACTGGGGAAAGCCACAGTATCTAGTAACAAACGAATGGCTAAATAAAGCAGAGGCATTCATGAAATGGAACATTATGTCACCATTAAAAAGTATAAGCTAAATCTATATTAGCCAACTTTGTAATATGTGCAAGAAATAAAAAGTGAGAAAACAGGTCTCACATACATACTATATATGTATAAATTATTAACAGATTTTTGTTAAAATATGCATATATGTATATCCCTAGAAAATTTCTGCACAGGGCTTATCTCTGAGAATGGGAAGGGGCCAAGCAGGGGAGAATTTAATGTTCTATATTACCGAATTGCCCATATTTTTACAAAGAGCATGAATTAGTCTGTAATTTTAAAAAGCACCCAAAACTACCAGCTCTTTCTGATTCTTTACACGTAATGTTCCTAAAATTAAAAGTTAGTTTCATGCCCAGTAACTCCACTTAAAGTAAAAATGCTAAAAGTGGTTTGGATTTAGCTACCAGTTGCAATGCAAATACTGTGGGGGCAAGAGATTTCCTTCCCCATCAGAAAGTTCTCTGATCTAATGATGCTCCCTGTTAAATTAAAATGGAGCTCTGGGTGCCTTTGAATTAGGATCTCCACTTTGGCCGTCCAGAGGAACATGGAGAGGGGGTTCTCTTCCTCCCCACAGGACATCAGCTCTTCAGTGTGGTAAGAGAGGACTCAATCACTGAGGCCAGTTCTGACCACACGAGGGTGTCAGTGCTCAGATTTCCCCCCATGCTCCCCTGCTCAAGAAAAAGCCTAGAGGAAAGAGGCCAACCTTCTGTCTGCTGCTGCTGCTGCTGCTGCTGTTGCTGCTGCTGCTGTTGCTGCTGCTGCTCAAGCTGCTTCTTCCGTTTGGCTTCTAGAACCGGGTTCTCATATTGTGTCTTCCTGTTGATGTGGCTGGGGAAGACAGCAAATAGTATTCAGCTTGAAACACTTCATCCCACCAGCAAAATGCCAATCAGACCAAGTCCCTGGAATCAAACTGAGCAGAGCAGGTGGTCTGAGATGCTAACCCTCATGTGTTAAAATGCTCAGTTAGAAACAGGAAATAAAAATGAAAAGTTTCCATTACTGGCTGCTTATATGCACTAAGCACTGGGCTATCAGTTTTATATGCATTTTATTTAAAAGTCCTCAGTAAATGCCAGGAGGTAAGTCCTATTTTTATTCATGTCTTATGAATAAGGAAAATAAGTGTCTGGGCAGTTAAATACTTCACCTAGCATAATATAGCTAGTAAGCAGTAAACAGGCATGCAAGCTCAGGGTTGTCTGCTTTCAAATCCCAGGATTTTAACCACTGACCCCCCTCCAAATGTCCAAGATACCACCTGACAGGGGAAGCTTCCTTAATTCAATAAGAAGTAGATTAAGGAATTAATGAGAAATAAGATTAAAGTGGCTGCGTGACATTGTCTGTAACATACAATGCCAGAACTGCTGTGTAACTGTCTGCAGCAGGTTTCACAGAAGCATAAGCATTCATCCAAACAATGAAGTTAAACAAAGAACTCGACTCACATCTGTTAACTATTTTGATCACTAAACATAGATGCACAATTAAAACTATAGGCCTTAGGCAGAGAGACTCCAAATAAAGTTAACCTAAGTAGATGTGATGTGCTCAAAATGACAAAGATCCAAACACTTAGACGGCTACAAAACTAATTATATATATATATGTATACATATGTGTACATATGTGCATATACATGGTGCATATATATGTGTGTATATATATACACACACACACAAGCATATACATATAAATATACATTTTTTTTTTTTTGAGACAGAGTCTCTGTCACCAAGGCTGGAGTGCAGTGGTGCGATCTTGGCTCACTGCAACTTCTGCCTCCTGGGTTCAAGTGATTCTCCTGCCTCAGCCTCCCGAGTAGCTGGGATTACAAGTGTGCATCACCATACCTGGCTAATTTTTGTATTTTCAGTAGAAATGGCGTCTCACCATGTAGGCCAGGCTCGTCTTGAATTCCTGACCTCAAGTGATCCACCTGCTTTGGCCTCCCAAAATGCTGGGATTACAGGCATGAGCCACCATGCCCAGACTTATTTTTCTTAATTCAAAATAATAGTTTATTAGAAATTTAGGAGCATGCCATTGTGATTATTTAGATTATTTTTTTTAAAAGCTAGGCTTTATTTTTTTAAGCAGGCTTATCAATAGAAAGGATAGACTGATTGCTCTTAATTTCTATTAAAGGCCTACATGTTTATTTCCTAATTCTTGTAGCAATTTCATTCTAAGAAATGGTCTACCATTAACAGGCACATGAATCTGAAAAGACACATGGAGAACTGTGTGGTAAGATAACAACTTGCCCCTCAAACTAGTGTCTTCACCCATAAAAGCTTTTGTCATTTGTTCTTGCTCTCTCTTAATGCATAAACTAGTTGAGGGACAATTCAAAATGAGCTTCAAATAGCAAAAACCCCACAGTACATCTGTGAGAAAGATGATCTTTGGGGCGCACAAAAGAAATTTATTTTCTGAGGGTCAGAGGGACAGCCAAGTTTGCCTCTCTGATGACCCATATTACCAATCTCTCTTTTCAGGCAAAGTGGAGGTAAAAGTTAGTACTGGCCAAGGACACTTGCTATATTGAACTCGTAATTTTTACAATAAGATGCTGGGCATCTATTTTATGGCCTGGCACTTTTTTTGTCTTGTGTTCATATCACCAGGGTATTATACAAATTACTTTTCATCACCAGCAGCATAAAGGAAAGAAAATATGACAGTTACATCTTCAGTGTGGCAGGTGGGATTATGTTTCTACAACATTTATAGGGCATTTGCTTCTTTTGAAGGAACTTTTATTAGTTACCTCTCATTTTTCTCATAGGAAATTATCTAATACAAGGCTCTTTTTTTTTTTTTTCAATGTCCTAACCTTTGGGTTTCTTTTAGTTTCGTCCTATCAATCAATAGTTTTGATGAAAGGAAAAAGTGGGAGCCCAATGCTAGAATAAGGCACGCGGTAAAGAAATCACAAGGGTTTTGGACTTTTAAAAATGGGAAACAAGAACCTCAGGCAAGAGGGAAACAAAGAAACACACAAAGTCTGCATCCTAGGCTAGTTCTCCATTTCCTCCTCAATCCTGGCAACATTTCATAAATTACCGTGGCTGAACCTTTTGGAATGTGTGAATGAATAAAGAAGTAATTGCTAAGGAGTTCAGATCTGGGGAGAGCAAAAAGTAGACAAATCAGATACTCCTTGTAAAGATAAACAATCCCTCTTCATCTGGTCTACTGAATCCTGGCTTTTCTCATTCATTCATTCATTCATTCAACTAATACTCATTAAGTACCTGCCATATGCCAGGACCATGTTGGGCCTTTGTGATGCAGTGATGAACAAAAGACATGGATCTTGCCCATGTGAATTTAATAATATGATTTGCTATTTTCAGATTTATTGAATATTTTCTCATTCATTAAAATATGCAAACATATTTTCATCATAAAATTAATCTTGTTAACGGGTTTGTGCCTTATAATGATGTCAGGCTGTACTTAACACAAATGTACATAATTATAGAGAGGTATAAACTAATGTGTGGATTGTGAACGGGCACTTACTCTACATAGTAGATACCATACACAGGGTCTTCAATCTTTTCCCAACCAGCAGGCAGTTCTGAAAAATAAAAGAACATTTAGGGCAAGAAGAGCATATTCTTGAAGAGCCTGGGTATTTTCAACAACTGAGTTAGGCAAAAAGAGAAAGACTCATAAAAATGCTTTAAGTCCAATTAAAACTGTATATCCTAACAGTATCCATTATTTTATCAGTGTATTTTTCTACATGAAGAGCAATTCTTTATCTACTGGTATTTTGTGCAAGAAAATAAAACTTAATAAAATGCAGCCTTTATTCTAAATCACTATTAAATTAGATTTTAACTAAAATATAGGTTAAACTTGCCTTGAATACCTAGTTCCTATCTTAAATGTTTACGGTTTTCTCATTTGGTTCCTAGGCCATCTTATTACACAAGCAAAAATGGATGAAAATTAATGTTTCATTTTCAATACAATAGTGTTGCTTTGCTCTCCTTGAAATAAAATCAAATCTGCATCTTATTTTCTGCTTGTTCCTAATGAAAATGCAGTTGGGTTTTTGAACTACACACATTGTCACTCAATTGCTATCTCTGGGCTGGCCCATCTTTCCCAGCATTTAACCTGTGAAAGCAGTAACACAGCTCCTGATCCCTAAGAGCTCACTATCTAAGGTGGATGAATTTATTTCTTTAAATGTGGTGGTACAATGGCACTGGGGGATGTATGTGCCTTTCTGAAAACTCGATCATGCTCTACAGACCTTCCTAAGGTTTCATATCAAAAGTCAAAACTTTATTAAACAGGTAATAGTTCTGTTTGAACAAGAATCTGTTGTGGAAAGGCCCACTGCACCATATTATTTTACTTGGTGAAAGAAGGGACTAGGTTGTGCTTTTTTTGTCATTAAACAATCCTTTCAGGCAAAGCAACAGTTATTCAACTTAATTTTAAAGCTTCCTTGGTACATGTAGTCAAGGCAAACTTATGTAATACCACACTCCGAAATGAATAATTAGTCCTAGAAGTAGGTATTAAGACCAACTTTGATAGAATACTACAAACTTGAAATATTTGAAATAGATTTTTGTTTAATTCAAGGAATCATGTGGTCACTAATTTAAATAATGATGTCATCAGGGCAGAAGGCTTACATATGCCACAAACAGTTCCAGACTGAGGTGGAGGCATGCACAGGCACACAAACACATTCAGACTAATTACTCAAAGTTTATGTTTTGTTCAGATTTGGCTGCACATCAAGAGACATTAATTTCATGGTTTTTGCTCCACATGTTACTTGTTTGCAAACAAAGAGACAGGTTTTCCCCCCTTTTCTTCTAAATTAAAAAGAAGAAACATTTAGCAAGTTTTAAAGAAGTCTTTGACTTGTAGGAGACATAAGCTACTAAAATGCAAGACAGGTCCAATTTGCAGATGTTGATACAACTTGGCATTTTTATATACTGAGTCTTGCGGACCGATGCAAATTAAATGCCTAGGAAATGCTTTCCCCTTACAAAGCTGGAAATTACCATTTAAATGAAAATGAACCAGGAAAATATTTCCAAAGAGTTGGGAAATTGAAGATTAAAAAAATGCAAATTGGTGCACAGTCATACATTTGTATAGGGCAGAAGGGTGGGTGGATGTGAGGAGACCGCATTAAGTTTCATAGAAACACCATCTCTTTTCAAAATCTGCAAGCTGAGATATGTGGCCTGATTATCTTTAGATAAAACAGGGGAAATATTAAGCTTTCAAGTTACTCACTTATTAATTTGACAAACATTTGTTGAATGCCCACTGTTTTGCCTGAGGGTGTGTTAGGCACCAGGGACACAAAGAGAAATGCAAGTCCATCATCTAAGCAGAAAATTCAGCCACGTGGTATGTGCTCTGATGGACAGCCGAGGAGGGTACTAGAAAAGAAGGTACCCGTGACTTCTTTTCTAGTGCCTAGTCAACAACTTAATATTCTAGAGTTGAAAAATGGGGCCAGTCAACTGGCGTCTCTGGACATTTGTCAGTTTAAACACATCTTTTGGAACAGATGAGCAAATTCCAGAGATTGAAAAGATAGTTTCTCACTTCCAAGGTGGTCATTAACTTAATCATAGAAATTAGTCTCCTAATGCTTACAATAGAAATGGGTCATCGATTTTAAATAGGAAGATGTTTGTCCTAGAATTTGCCATTTGGTTCTAAAAGACTGAAAAAGGCAGAAAATATTTAAGTCCAGAATGACATTATAATTTTTTAAGCAAACACTCTGAAGACTCTTAAAAAGGAATCCTCGTATGACTAACCACGGTCAGGTAGCAGATTAGACTGCACAACCTATCACAGAGATTGGAGGTGGCTAAGATCCTTTTGGCATTGCCCAGATATGAGACTGAGCCTTAGTTCTTTCATTTATCTCTACTACTCTGTGGCCTTGGGCTACTTACTTAACATCTCTGAACCACATCTTTCTCCTGGGTTTACCTCAAAAGTCAATGGTGGATTAAACAAAGATACTTCTGAACACTTAGCACAGTTCCTGGCACATAGAAAGTGTCCAACAAATGGGAGCTGTTCCAGGAAAGCACAAAAGGAATAAGACAGATGTCTGTGGCCTGTGTACTTGCTACTCCTGCCTCTGAAAATCTCATGCTGCGCTATTTTGTCTCCACAGAGCACATATTGAGCAGTCAAAGGTTCTAAGTTCTTTTCAAAGAGACTTCTCTGGGTATAGATTGAAAATCATGCTCAAAATCAGAGATACATTTCACAACTGTGACTTAGTTTTGGGTGGGAGGAGAACTTATTTTCTTGGCTCTATCTCCCCTAGTTGGTTTCACCAAATGAATACCCTATAATTCCAAAAGAA
This sequence comes from Nomascus leucogenys, assembly GCF_006542625.1. Taxonomy (NCBI): domain Eukaryota; kingdom Metazoa; phylum Chordata; class Mammalia; order Primates; family Hylobatidae; genus Nomascus; species Nomascus leucogenys. Next base: position 75,071,686 of record NC_044401.1, on the reverse strand, counting down.
GGTTCTGCAGGTGCTTTTTAATTCTGGGGAGATGTCTGCAGAGGACGTGATAAATTCTGCAAACCAAAGTACATAATAGAGCAACTGACCCAGCTCAAACAACAGAGTTCAGAAATGACAACTCTATAATCAAATGATCTGTGTCCAACACCCAAGCCAGCTGCCCACGCCTCTCAGAGGCCGATTACAAAGAGGGTTTCCTTGTCACATCTGGAATTACATTGTTCACTGAAAACCTGACAGTTGCTATTGTTTGAAATTAGGACCCTCTTATTAAGAAAATGAGCAGTGAGCTTGTCAACAGAATCTGGAGTGAATGCAACAGAAAACAGTGTGTGTGCACGTGTGCTACTCTTTACACAGTGGACATGTGCAGGCAAAAATCAAAGGTTTTATCTCTACCTTTCCTACAAGAACACATTTGGGCCATTTCTATAGTATAGAACGCATTCCTCCCTTGTGCTGTGTTAATGGAAAAAAGCACCGTAAGAAAGTACTGAAAAATCCAAGAAGAGGGAATTAGGTAATAAATAATAACACTGCAAATAGCTAATAGCATGTGCTAATCACAGGGACAAATATTAAAACACGCTTTCATGAAGTCATCTCATAAGCACCATGGGAGCTCCTCTTTTGGCCCCTCTTTATGGATAAGGAAAGGGAAGCTAAAAGAAGGTGAATAGCTTGTCTAAGTTTGCATAGCCAGTAAGCAGGGGAGCCAGACACTTTGATCTGAACCCAGAGAAAGCCAAGAGAACTCATGTTTAGAGCCTTTAACAGCATAAGCAAGTCACCACGATATCACAGTTACATGTGGGTAAAAATGCAGAAACGTCTTTCCTGAAAATTTCAAATTCAAATTTCCAGAGAAGCAAATAAGGTTGTGCCCCTGTACACAGCTATGCTATCTCCACTGGCTGCCAGCAGACAGCAGAGTGATCTCTCACACGTATTACTCAGGTAGCAAGAGTGGTTGAAATTGGCTGAACAAATGATTAAGACACTCATTTTGTGTCTGGAAAACTTATTTCTGTCTCTTTCAATTACTTTATCTAATATCATTGGATTGACAAATTCTTTTTTCAATCAAATTAGTTTCAAATTGTTCTATCATTCAGGGTGGACCTTAAGTCATCCCTCTCACAATGACCACAAAGACAACTTATTAAACATCTTTAAAAATAGATCCATCAATAGTTATTGACCATTGTTGGCATGTGCATCAATTACAACAGATACGTTCCAAATGTTAAGAAAAACAGAGCTTGGTTCTATTCCATCATAATTCTAGCCAACCATGACTGATTATCTTTATCTCACATAACAAAAATAAAGAAAACCAAATGAATGCAATAATCTGTATTAAATAGATTTATATTTTCAGGTCTTTAGGCAATCTCAAAAATGCCAGGCAGATTCAATAATCTTAGTATAGTTCCACTCATACTGATGTTAAACAATCTTCTACTTAAACAATCTTCAGTTGCTAAAGAATCTTCCATCAGCCGAGGCTTTCATCCGCAATTTAGCTGAAATTTATGCTTTCCTATGTATCCATTAACAAATGTATCAGATGGAATGCAAACTAATTTTAATGTTGTTCAAGGTTGAACATAAAGGACTGAACGTAATAGCAAACATAATTCAATATATTCCAATAGCAAAGAAACAAGAATTTGGCATCATCTGCTAGTATAAATTATTCCTAAATAACAATAGCTAGAGTAGTCAAGACTTGATTTGCATTGACACAACTCTAAGGCAAACAGTACATATAGGTGCTGCATCACTATATACACAACCACTCACTATAATGGCAAGGTCAACATGTAGTCTGTGACGTAATAACAACACAATCCTAAGACTTAACTATTCAATTCCTCAGTGACCTTCTTTGATTGCAAGTGCTCCTATAATGCTCCTTAAACTAGTCTTAATGGATTTTTGTTTGTTCTGCTTGGCTTTTTTGTATTACCCAAATAACCATCCGCACTAAACAAATAAAGAAATAAGACTGAGACAGGTTATGCGAAAGTTCAAGGGACCCAGCGAGCATCTCTTTGGTTCTTTCCCAATCCTCACTTTACAAGACCTACACATTACCAATTTGCTAACTCTCGTTCTAGTCTCTGTTCAGTCAGACATTTTCTTTGTAAACATAATGTACTACAACTCTGCGTCATGCCTGTAGTCAGACACACAGGTTGTAAGAATGACCTTTCCTGGATAAGCTAGAATGAAAATCATAATTGGAGGAGTGCAAACTAAAGAAGCAGAGGGATTAAGCAATTCACTGGGGAAGAAAACCACGCAGGCCATGCCATGCACGTGTCATGCAGCAGCAGCAGGCAGGGAGGGTTTACCTAGTTCACTGTCCAGCTCCTCGGTGTGTACCCCTTCTTCTCCAAAGGAATAGCAGGAATGAGACAGAAAAGAGAGAAAGCAAAATTCAGACACCAGCACCAAGAAAGGAAATCTCCTCAGGAAAACAGCAGCTAACACATCACTCTAGTTCGTCCTTACCTGCATTGTGGCTTATTTCATTGGCTTGGATAGTAAACTTGCGACCTCAGTGTAAATCACAAAACGGGAAGAGCTGATATTGGCAAAATAATTACATGGCTCATTTCCTTGCATGTCAAAATAGGATTTGATTGGTTGTAAAAGATGACAAATACCTTTGCGGTTTCAATGTTCTTAAGTGGGAAGTCACTTATTACAGACCTTATTGGGAGTAAACAAAGCTGTTAGACCTTTCATTATCAGTCCTTTTAATCTTTCAATAATCCTCTAATCAGTGAGGCAATTATACTCACAATTAAAGCATTATTTAACTTACAAGTAACAGTGCTGCTTGAAAAATGGAAGGTGAGGTCAAATTGAAAGTGCAGACTGTATAATGAGCTAACTTTGATGTCTTTCAAAAAGGAGCTGGAAAGATGAATTATGTCAAGATAAAATATATCAAAGAAGAAAGCCTTGAAACCTGCCCAGAAGGAGTGCTGGGAGGCATTTTACTGGTTTTGTGAGAAAACACACACATACACACACACACACACACACACACACTTTCTAAGTCAAGCAGCTCAGAAATATTAGAATTAAAATGTCCTCAAAAATTTCAGGGAGCAAAACAAGTCCAAATCCTTTCTGTTCTTGACCTCGTCCTCTTGCTGTCAGTAAAACATTTTATTATTATTGAGAAGAAAACACCGGAGAACACACAAAAATCATTTCATACATAATGTTTCCCCAGGGTCAGGGCAAGTGGCTCCTATAAGCTTCACAAACACAGGGATTGAGCCTGTTTTCACTACCACAACAGGCTCAGTGCCCAGTGTAGCTTTCTGAACAAGTTAGGTACTAAATATTTCTTGATGAATGAATGAATGAACCAATCAATCAATGATTCACTTAAATAACCAACATGGGCCTAGACACCTTGTAAACTCTTGATTTGTTGTGGGGTGGGGGGAGGGGGGAAGGGGGAGGGATAGCATTAGAAGATATACCTAATGTAAATGAGGAGTTAATGGGTGCAGCACACCAACATGGCACATGTATACATATGTAACAAACCTGCACGTTGTGCATATGTACCCTAGAACTTAAAGTATAATAATAAAAAAAAACATGATCCCACCGCCAACGGTAAGTTTTGACTGGTACCGTTTCTTAAAAGGAGAATCTAATTTACACAAAGTCATCTGTGAAAACGCCCATTTGGACATTATCTAATGTCTTTGGGAGCATTTGTTCACTTCTTCAGTAGTTATTTATCAAGACCTATGACGTGCCAGTCACTGTGCTAGGTGACATATCAAAATGAACACAATCAGGGGCCAGGCGTGGTGTCTCATGCCTGTAACCCTAGCACTTTGGGAGGCCAAAGTGGGTGGATCACCTGAGGTCGGGAGTTTGAGACCAGCCTGGCCAACATGGTGAAACCCTGACTCTATTAAAAATCCAAAATATTAGTCAGGCATGTGGCGCTCACCTGTAATCCCAGCTACTCGGGAGGCTGAGGCAGGAGAATCGCTTGAACAGGGAGGCAAAGGTTGCAGTGAGCAGAGATCATGCTACCACACTCCAGCCTGGGTAACAGGGTGAGACTCCATCTCAAAAAACACAATCAGACATCTCTACTTTTCCAGAACAGGAGACAAATCCAAAGCTCACACAAATAAAAGTAAAATTAAAACTATGATAAGTTCTCAACAGAGTAAGATAAATGAGTGACCTAATCATATCTTTGGGGGCAAAGTCATGGAAAAATTCCCTGAAGTATAACCTGAAGGATATGCAAAGTTTAATGTCTGTTATATTCATTGACACATTCGAATACCTAGGATGCACGTGACATACAGAAAGTATTCAATAACTATTGTGAAATGTAAGGGTATTCTAAGAGAGAAATGCACATTTAACTGACATGAGGCAGGAACTCAATGAGGACTAGTGGGGATGATGAAGAGCAGAGAGCAGAGAAATAGTGTGAGAAAACCTAGAGAGGCTGGCCACACAGGGCTCAGAGAAGCAAGCTATGGACCTGGCATTTCCTAAGCAGACCCTGTGGAGGTTGTCAGCGATAACATCATCACATTTACATTTTAAAAGATTTCTCAGAGTGCAACATAAAAAGGAGAGTGAAAAGAGTCTGTATGGGAGATGAGCATGATCCCAGATGAGAATGGTAGATGCGGTGAAAAAAACAGTGAATGGATCCAAGAGATATTTAGGATGCCAAGTGAATTCAGCTGGTTCACGGGTTAGAAATAGGTGTGAAGAAAAGTGATATATCAACGGGGAATTTTGAGTATGCATAAATTTGCCATGAATGGAGACAGGAAACACTTTGTATATTATGTAATTTGGGGGGAAAGATCATCAGTTTTAATGGTTTTAATATGACTGAGTCAAAGTCTCCTTGAGACAACCGTTGACATTATCAATCGGATGGATTACAATATTGGCCTGGAGTTCAAAGGCAACATTGAGGGCTTCTAACTGAACTGGACACAGCAATGACAGGAGTCATTCATTAACATCAAAATCTCAAACCAGTTTCTCAATTTTCTGAGATAGGAAGTAGAACATATCAAATCTTTACAATAATTAAGTACGATGCTATACTGTTATGCCCCATATGTATGACCTACAGAGAACAGAATGAAATACGGGGACAATATTTGCAACCAATATGTTTTTCTGCTTTGTGTTATAAATAATAACAAGGCAGCTTTGCGTTAACTGGCAACAGAAAATGCAAATTGATACTTACCATAATCTGATTATATATTTATACTGTTTGTGTGTACAGGCACACAGATATACATAGAATTTCTACCAGAAACAGAATATATGAATTCTAATATTAAAGAGATAATTATAAACTAACTGCATTTGGTATGAATACATTCTTGTTCCAAAGGAAACAACATTAACACAAAAAGATGAGAATTTTAAGAATTAAAAATTACTAGATTTGGTCACAAAAATGTCAATTCCATTCAATACTTTTACTCTATGTACAGTTTTTCTCAGAAAAAGCTATTGCAGTATTCTATCACTTATAATATTGTATTAACAGGCATTTTCATACGTTCCCAGAATAATTACAAAAGGGATATTGACATTGAAGACCCTATGGTAATGAGTGCCTAAATTGCTTTCAAAATCATAAGGCATCAAATAATGATTATTGTTCCATGAAGTTTTAGGGTTGAATGTGTTTTATGCTCTGATCTTTGAAAACTGGTTATTTATGTTCAGGTTGAGTAGTCATTATCCAAAATGGTTGGAATCAAAAGGGTTTCAGATTTTGCATATTTTCAGATTGGAGATACTTGTGTAATATACTTACTGGCTCAGCATCCCTAATCCAAAAATCCAAGATCCAAAACGCTCCAGTGAACATTTCCTTTGAGCATCATGGTGACACTCAGAAAGTTTTGGATTTTGGAGCCTGTTGTTCTTTTGTTTCTTTCTTTTAAGACAGGGTCTCTCTCTGTCAACCAGGCTGGAGTGTAGTGGCACAATCACAGCTCTCTGCAGCCTCCTACTCTTGGGCTCAGGTGATCCCTATGCCTCAGCCTCCCAAGTAGCTGGGACCACAGGCACATGCCAACACGCCTAGCTAATTTTTGTTTTATTATTTGTAGAGTCAAGGTCTCACTATGTTGCCCAGGCTGGTCTTGAACTCCTTGGCTCAAGTGATCCTCCTGCCTCAGCCTCCCCAAGTGCTGGGATTACAGGTATGAGCCACGCCATGCCTGGCCAATTTTGGAACATTTTGGACTTCAAATTTTGGGATCAGGGATACTCAACCAGTATTATATGTTAAACAGAATACTGAAATAATCAGTACAGTCCATTATCTCCCAAGCATGCAAAATACCAGAGCTGAATGAACCTGTTCTATTCCTTCTTCAGGAATGAAACAAAGCAACAAAAACAAAACAAGCATCTTGGTCATGCCTCCTAAGTTAGAAGGACTTTTGTTTCCATTTGAAGTAACTCAGATAAATACCGACACAATAGTCTATGTCATTTAAAGTAATCTGCAAACCATGGATAACAGAAGGATCATGGAGTACAAGGTTTTGACAGTATCATACTTTAAAATACTGCCTTGCATTTTCAAAAAATCTTCAAGTTTATGTATACAACAATTCTGCACTATAGGACAAATAATAAAGTTCTGTTATCTTACAGTAAAACACATATTTAATAATTATACTACTAATTCACATGCCAGAATTGAATAATGAGTAGCAAAGCAGAGCGAAGCAAACCATTTCCCTTTTAATTCTTCCACACCAAAAAATAATTTTGGTAGAACTTGGGATAGACGTTGGTGTACTGAAAAGGGACACACTAGCTCTGTTTTAATTTTTTTTTTTTTCATTTTGGAGAAGTAATTAGAAAACCCAAAGCCTTGAAATGAACTTTTTCAACAAAAGCTCTTACAGCCAGTTAGTTCATTTCCAAGATTAACAGGGAGAGCGGTGCTCTAGGTAACACCCCAACCTCTGTCTCAAAAGAATACAGTTACTACATATTGTGGGTATACTGTAAGTCACACAGAGATTCTCAAACATGTCTAGATCTGTTTCCCCTACCTCCAAGACTAGGGAAGTATGTGAAATATGTAGAGTTCAAGAAAAACTCCAAACTTTTCCCCCTAAGACTTTTATAAGATAGGATTAAACCGGAGAATATGTGAGTTACCAGAGCATCTTTGGTTTCTTTATTCCTAGAGACTTTCTAGAATTTTCTCTAAGTTCCTGAAGACAGAGGATGTATCTTCATTTGAACAGTTTCTAACTGTTCTGCTTCTAATGGAGATATTAGTATGCATCTGTCTTTATCTGTAAACAAATTCTTCTCTTGAAACAATTCTGACTTTCCTCCTGCTTTTGTAAACCACAGTCCATTTAGCAGAAATTGAATTACCTTTTAAAAACTCAACCTAAGGCCTGACTGACCTGGCTACGACTCTTTAAAATTTGCACATGTGAACAGTGCCCCCAATTCACTTAACCCAAGACCTGACTGGCCCCTTACCATCATCATCACACTCTTCCAGAGGCTTCTGCTGCTTGTTCAGGCACCGAGGGTCTAACCAAGACGTTGTTTTCGTGTTATGGCTGCAATCCAGAAACAAAAATAAGATATTTTGTTTGGAAAAAAGAAAAAAAAAAAAAGCAAGAAGCCCAATGAGGAATTACACACACTTGAATATTTCTTCCTTAACCACAACAAAGATGCTTTCCAACAGAAAATCCAAACCAGAAGAGAGCCTGAGTTTAGAATTACAAAATGGCTTGGGGAGGGTCTTAGGTAGGCTTTTTACTTACCTAACATGTGATTATTCAATTACTGAAAGCTTAAAAAGTAATACCGTTTTATTTTTGAAAAATAAGTTACAAATGATACTCCTTGCCTATACCATCTACACTTGTCTAGATTACTTTAGACTTTGCATTTGCCACAGGGAAAACTTCAATTTATTTTAAATTTATCTATGATTTGAATCTTGGATGCTGAAACTCACAAAGAGGGCTGCTATTTCATTCATTATATTACATAAGAATTCTCATGACAGCATGAAACTACTCAATTCACATAAATCACTCAAAACTACCAATACACATCATTAAATCACAATGTCCTAAATTATGCTTTGGACATAATGAAGGCAGCCCCAAATTACTCGTCATAAATAGAATCTGGACCAAGGATAAGCTTGGAGAGGCTAAACATGTCACTCAACTGCCTTTGAAGAGGTATAGTTCAATTCTACATGAAGTATTTCAACAGATGGTTATTTGAAGGTGTAGAGACACATTCCCAAAGATATTGCCATTCAATCATATTAGAAATGTCACCAGAATGGCTGGAAGCATTCAGCCTTTGTGTTTCCCAAAGCAGTGGCCGGGACAAAGTTCTGCTTGAGCCCCCAGGGCACCATGCAGCTAAGTGGGTGGGGCAAACAACTCCAGTCCAGTAGTTCTGGCTACAAACTAGACATGAAAACAAGAAGTTTTTTAAAAATTAAGTTCAGGCAGTAACTTAAAACTATTTTTGAACTGTGACATTTCGGTTGTAAATTTGGGAGTTGGCAGGGAAGAGGGGTTGCCAAAGTTCTTTATTTTTGATTCAAATCTTATTAATTGTTAAAAAAAATGGCTTAAGAGAAAAACACAATCTGCAAATGTATACACGTTATATCAACTGTGTTAAAATAAAAATAACAAAAGGTAATATAGCAATCACCACCATTACCACTACCAATCCTACTTAATGTGACCACGTATGACTGCCAGAATCTGTTCTTACAATAACCCTATGAGAGAAGTATTATTAGCATTAAAATTATTGCTCCCCATATTACAAATGAGAGACCTGATAATAAAAAGGTAAAGCAATTTGTCTAAGGATACCCTGCTGAGACATCACAGAACTGGGAATTAAACCCAGAGAGTTTTGCACTAGAATCCACAGTCTGCACTACTCCTACACAGTAAAACAGTAAAAAGGATCATTGTTAGGAGAGGAGATTATGCAGGATTAAGAAAAACTGTGTTTAAAACAAAAATAACTGTAGATTCACATTCAGTTAAAAGAAAGAATAGAGAGATCCCACGCACCCTTAACCTAGAACCCATCAATAATAACATCCTGCAAAACTATAGTATACCATGACAACTAGGATACTGATACTGACACAGTCAAGATACAAAACATTTTCATCATCACCGGGGTCCGTCACGTTGCCCTTTTATAGTCACACATGGTTCCCTTCCAACCATTCCCCCCAACCCTCTTCTTAATCCCTGGTAACTACGAATCTGTCCTCTATTTCTATAATTTTGTCATTTCAAGAAGCTTATATAGCACGGGGCATGGTGGTAGACGCCTGTGACTCCAGCACTTTGGAATGTCAAGCCAGGCGGATTGCTTGAGCTCAGGAGTTCAAAACCAGCCTGGACAATGTGGCGAAATGCCATCTCTACAAATAAATACAAAAAAAAAACTAGCCAGGTGTGGTGGTGCACACCTGTGTTCCTAGCTACTGGAGAGGCTAAGGTAGGAGGATCACCTGAGCCCAGGAGGCAGAGGTTGCAGTGAGCAGAGATTGTGCCACTACACTCTAGCCTGGGCGACAGAGTGAGAGGCTGTCTCAAAATAAAATAAAAATAAAAATAATTTTAAAAAGAATGTTATATAAATGGAATCATGGTATGTCATACTTTATGACTGGCTTTTCCACTCAGCATAATTCTCATCAAGATTGTTGTATATATCAATAATCAATTCTTTTTATTGCTGAGTAGTATTCCATGGAATGAATGTATCACAGCCTGTCTAACCACACAAAGACATCTGGATCATGTCTAGTTTTTGGCTATTTGGACAAAGTTATTATAAACATTCATGTACATGTTTTTGTGTGAATTTAAGTGTTCACTTCTCTGGGACAAATGGTCATGTGTGCCACTGTCGGATGGTATGAGCTGCATGCTTAGTTTCTTAGGAACTGTTTTCTAGAATGCCAGACAACCCCAACAGCAATGGATGAGAAATCCAGTTTCACTGAATTTTTACCATCACTTAGTGTTGTCACTATTTTTTACTTTAGCCATCTTAATAAGCAAATGACATCTCATTGTGATTTTCATTTCCATTTCCCTAGAGCTAATGGGGCTGAACTAATTTTTTCATGTGCATATCTTCCATCTATATACCCTTTTCAGTGAAATGTCTGTCCCTCTGTCCCTGTCTTTAGTTCACATTCTAAATGAATGGTTTGATATTTCTCTTCACTCTGGGGTTTTGAGAGTCCTTTGTATATTCTACATACCAGTCCTTTTTTAGGTGTGGAGTCTGTAAACATTTTCTCTGTAGTTTGTCCTTTCATCCTCTATCAGATTCTTTCACAAATCAAAAAATTTGCATTTTAATGATGTCAAATTTATCATTTTTTCTTTCTCAGGGATCTTGCTTTTGACGTCTCTTTGCTTAGCCCTGTATTTCAAAAATCTTCTGCTTTTTTTGTTTCCCTAAAAGTTGTATTGTTTTAAGTTTTACATTTCAGTCTCTGATTTATTCGGGGTTAATTTTTTGGTATGAAGTGTGGGGCTTAGGTGGAGGTTAGGTTACATGCCTCTGGTCGTCCACTTGCTCCTGGACCATTTACTGAAAAGACTATCTGCCCTCCGTTGGATTGCTTTCAAATTGAATTGCTTTTGTCAAAAATCAGTTGGGCACACTTGTGGATCTATTTCTGGGTTCTACCTTCTGTCCCGTTAAGTTATGAGTCTATTCTTTCACGAACACCACACGATCTTTATTATTGTGACTATATAATAAAGTCACAATAATGTAAATTAGTACATTTGATATCAAGCAGACTAATTACTATGACTTCATTCTTCCTTTTCGTAATTGTTTTAGCTATTCTCTTTCCTTTGCCTTTCCATTTATATTTTAGAATAAACTTGTCTGTATCTACAAAAAGACTGAGATTTTGACAGAAATTACATTAAATCTGTATATCCATTTGGGGAGCACTGACATCTCTATCAATTCTGAGTCTTCCTGTCTGTCCATGAGACATTGTCTCAAAACAAAATAAAAATAAAAATAATTTTAAAAAGAATGTTATATAAATGGAATCAACGTATGTAATACTTTATGATTGGCTTTTCCACTCAGCGTAATTCTCATCAAGTTTGCTGTATCTATCAATAATCAATTTTTTCTATTGCTGAGTAGTATTCCGTGAAATTAATGCATCACAGCCTGTCTAACCACTCAAAGACATCTGGATCATTTCTAGTTTTTGGCTATTTGGACAAATTTACTATAAAAATTCATGTACATGTTTAAGTATGTTCTCCATTTATAAGGAACTTCTTTGATGTCTTTCATTAGCATTTTATAGTTTACAGCATATAAGATCCAATACATGTTTTGTTAGATTGACACCTGTATTTTTTTTTGAGCAACTTTAAATTATATTTTATTTTTGATTTTGGTGACCAAGTATTCATTGCTAGTATATAGATATACACTTGCTATTTATTAAATTTTAAATTTTTGTGGGTACATGGTAGGTGCATATATTTATGAGGTATAGAAGATACTTTGATACAGACATACAATGTGTAATGACCACATCAGGGTAAATGGAGTGACCATCTCCCTCAAGCATTTATTCTCTGTGTTACAAACAATTCAATTATATTCATTTAATTATTTTTAAATGTACAATTACATTATTATTGACTACAGTCACCCTGCTGTGCTATCAAATACCAGATCTTATTCATTCTTTATTTTTTTGTGGCCATTAACCATCTCCACTTCCCCCTTACCACCACCCCACCACCCTTCCTAGCCTCTGGTAACCATCATTTTACTCTATCTCCATGAGTTCAATTGTTTTAATTTTTAGCTTCCACAAATAAGTGAGAACATGTGAAGCTTGCCTTTCTGTGCCTGGCTTATTTCACTTAACATAACGACCTCCAGTTCCACATAGGTTGTTGCAAATGACTGGTTCTCACTCTTTTTTATGGCAGAACAGTACTCCATTGGGTATATGGACTCCATTTTCTTTATCCATTTATCTGTTGATGAACATTCAGGTTGTTTCCAAACCATGACTAAGGTGAACAGTCCTGCAATAAACATGGGAGTGCAGACATCTCTTCAATATACTGATTTCCTTTCTTTGGGGTATATACCTAGCAATGGATTGCTGGATCGTGTGATAGCTCTATTTTTAGTTTTTTGTTTTCTATTTTTTTTTTGAGGAACCCCCAAACTGTTCCCCATAGTGGTTACACTAATTTACATTCCCACAAACAGTGTGAGAAGGTTTCCTTTTCTCCACATCCTCGCCAGCATTTGTTATTGCCTGTCTTTTGGATAAAACCCATTTTAACTGGGGTAAGATCACTCATGGTAGTTTTGATTTGCATTTCTCTGATGATTAGTGATGTTGAGCACCTTTTCACTTATCTATCTGCCATCTGGAGTCTTCTTTTGAGAAATGTCTACTCAGATCTTTCCTCCATTTTTCAATCAGAGTACTAGATTTTTCCATAGTTTGAGCTCCCTATATATTCTCATTATTAATCCCTTGTCAGATGGACAGTTTGCAAATATTTTCTCCCATTCTGTGGGTTGTCTCCTCACTTTATTTCCTTTTCTGTGCAGAAGCTTTTTAACTTTGCGTGATCCCATTTGTCCATTTTGCTTTGGTTGCCTGTGCTTATGGGGTATTACTCAATAAATCTTTGCCCACTCCCATGTCCTAGAGAGTTTCCCCAATGTTTTCTTTCAGTAGTTTCATAGTTGGAGGTCTTAGATTAAAGCCTTTAATCCATTTTCATTTGACATTGGTATAAGGAGACACATATGGGAGAGTTTCATTCATCTGCATACGGATATCCAGTTTTCCCAACACCATTTATTGAAGAGATCATCCTTTCCCCAATGTGTGTGCTTGGCACCTTTGTCTAAAATGAGTTCACTGTAGATGTATGGATTTGTTTCTGGGTTCTCTATTCTGTTCCATTGGTCTAATGTGTCTGCTTTTATGCCAGTACTGTGCTGTTTTGGTTACTATATCTCTGTACTATAATTTGAAGTCAGGTGATGTGATTCCTCCAGCTTTATTCTTTTACTCAGGATATGTTTGGTATTCTGGGTCTTTTGTGGTTCCATATATATTTTAGAATTGTTTTTTATATTTCTGTGAGGAATGTCTTTGGTATATTGATAGGGATTGCATTGAATGTGTAGACTGCTTTGGGTAGTATGGACATTTTAACAATATTGATTCTTACAATCCATGAACATTGAATACAACTGCTATTTATATGCTTATCTTTTATCTTGCAACCTTGCTGAACTCACTTATTATAAAATTTTCTTGGTACATTTATCATGATTTTCTACTAAGATAACCATATAATCTGCAAAGAGGAGTAGTTTCATTTGTTCTTTTTCAATCTGTATGGCTTTTACTTCTTTATCTTGAATCAAAACCCTGGGTAGAACTTCTAGCATGATGTTGAATAAGCGCGGGAACAGCTCAGCACTTTGCGTGGCTGAGGCGGGTAGATTTCTTGAGCCCAGGAGTTGGAGACGAGCCTGGGCAACACAGAGAAACCCTGTCTCTATAAAAACTACAAAGAATTAGCTGGGTGTAGTGGCATGTACCTGTAGTCCCAGCTACCTGGGATGTTGAGGTGGGAGGATCACCTGAGCTCAGAGAAGTTAAGACTGCAGTGAGCTGTGTTCACACCACTGCACTCCAACATAGGCAACAGAAAGAAAAAGAAAAAAAGAAAAAGAGTGGGGATAGCTGACATCCTTGGCTTGTTTTCACACTTGCAGGGAAGGCATTTCATCTTTTCACTATTAAGTATAATGTTGGCCACTGGTTTTCTGTAGATGCTCTTTAACAAGTCAAATAAATTTCCTTTAATTCCTATTTTTCCATGTGAAGAGTGCTGAATTTTGTCAAATGCTTTTTCTGTATCGACTAATAAGAGCATTAATTCTTTAGCCTGTTAACATGGTGGGTTACATTGATTGATTTATTTGAATACTGAGACAGCCTTGAAGGACTAGAACAATTCCCACTTGGTCATGGGAAATTGCTGATTACTACTTATTAAATTTTGTTAAAGATTTTTGCATCTATGCCTTTTTTGTACTGTGTTTAGTTTTGCTATCAAGGTATTATTAGCTTCATAAAAATAACTGTAGACTGTTCTTCCTCTTTTATTTTCTGGAAGAGATTATGCAGAAATAGTGTAACAGTTCAATATTTCTTTTTCAGGAGTTCTTAAATATACAAATTCATCTCTCATTATCTCTTTTTTTTTTTTTTTGTGATGAGCGACTCCTCATTTAAGCCTGGGAATACTACTTGCATTACTTATTTTTTCTTTTTTTTTTGAGACGGAGTCTCGCTGTCTCCCAGGCTGGAGTTCAGTGGCGCAATCTCGGCTCACTGCAAGCTCCGCCTCCTGGGTTCACGCCATTCTCCTGCCTCAGCCTCCTGAGTAGCTGGGACTACAGGCGCCCGCCACCATGCCCGGCTAATTTTTTTTTTTTTTTGTATATTTAGTAGAGACGGGGTTTCACCGTGTTAGCCAGGATGGTCTCGATCTCCTGACCTCATGATCTGCCCGCCTCGGCCCTGCCACCGCACTCGGCCTTCCAACAAGTGCATGGCAGGTCATTACATGGCATGTGGCCATCCACACCATCTACATTAGGTATTTCTTCTAATGCCATCCCTCCCCTTACCAACCACCCCCCAACAGGCCCCCCAGTGTGTGAGGTTCCCCTCCCTGTGCCCATATGTCCTCATTGTTCAACTCCCACTTATAAGTGAGAACATGGGGTGTTTGGTATTCTGTTCCTATGTTAGTTTGCTGAGAATGATGGTTTCCAGCTTCATCCATGTCCCTGCAAAGGACATGAACTCATTCTTTCTTATGGCTGCATAGTATTCCATGGTATATATGTGCCACATTTTCTTTATCCAGTCTATCATTGATGGGCATTTGGGTTGGTTCCAAGTCATTGCTATTGTGAATAGAGTTACAATAAACATACGTGTGCATGTATCTTTCTAGTAGAATGATTTATAATCCTTTGGGTATATACCCAGGAATGAGATTGCTGGGTCAAATGGTATTTCTAGTGGTATACCCTGGAGGAATTGCCACACTATCCTTCCACAATGGTTGAACTAATTTACACTCCCACCAACAGTGTAAAAACATCTCTCTGGCATCTGTTGTTTCTTGACTTTTTATTTATTTATTTATTTTTTGAGATGGAGTCTTGCTCTGTCGCCCAGGCTGGTGTGCAGTGACACGATCTCGGCTCACTGTAACCTCCACCTCCCAGGTTCAAGCAATTCTCCTCTCTCAGTCTCCTGAGTACCTGGGACTATAGGCTCGTGCCAACACTCTCAGCTAGTTTCTTGTATTTTTAGTAGAGATGGCGTTTCACCATGTTAGGCAGGATGGTCTCTATCTCCTGACCTCGTGATCTGCCCATCTTGGCCTCCCAATGTTTCTTGTTTTTTTTTTTTTAAGATGGAGTATCACTCTATCGCCCAGGCTGGAGTGTAGTGGCGCCATCTCGGCTCACTGCAAGCTCTGCCTCCCGGGTTCACAGCATTCTCCTGCCTCAGCCTCCTGAGTAGCTGGGACTACAGGCGCCCACTACCACGCCCGGCTAATTTTCTGTATTTTCAGTAAAGATGGGGTTTCACCGTGTTAGCCAGCATGGTCTCGATCTCCTGACCTCGTGATCCGCCCGCCTCAGCCTCCCAAAGTGCTGGGCTTACAGGCATGAGCCACCGCGCCCAGACTGTTTCTTGACTTTTTAATGATTGCCATTCTAACTGGCGTGAGATGGTATCTCATTGTGGTTTTGATTTGCATTTCTCTAATGACCAGTGATGATGAGCTTTTTTTCATATATTTGTTGGCCACATAAACGTCTTCTTTTGAAAAGTGTCTGCTCATATCCTTCGCCCACTTTTTGAAAGGCTTGTTTTTTTCTTGTAAATTTGTTTAAGTTCCTTGTAGATGCTGGATATTAGCCCTTTGTCAGATGGATAGATTGCAAACATGTGCTCCCATTCTGTAGGTTGTCCCTTCACTATGATGATAGTTCCTTTTGCTGTGCAGAGGCTCTTCAGCTTAATTAGATCCCATTTGTCAATTTTGGCTTTTGTTGCCATTGCTTTTGGTGTTTTAGTCATGAAGTCTTCGAAAGGTATCGCCTAGATTTTCTGCCAGGGTTTTTATGGTTTTAGGTCTTATGTTTAAGTCTTTAATCCATCTTGGGTTAATTTTTGTATAAGGTGTAAGGAAGGGGTCCAGTTTCAGTTTTCTGCATATGGCTAGCCAGTTTTCCCAACACCATTTATTAAATAGGGAATCCTTTCCCCATTTCTTGTTTTTGCCAGGTTTGTCAAAGGTTATATGGTTGTAGATATGTGGTGTTATTTCTGAGGCCTCTGTTCTGTTCTATTGGTCTATATACCTGTTTTGATACCAGTACCATGCTGTTTTGGTTACTGTAGACTTGTAGTATAGTTTAAAGTCAGATACCATGATGCCTCCAGCTTTCTTCTTTCTGCTTAGGATTGTCTTGGCTACATGGGCTCTTTTTTTGGTTCTATATGAAATTTAAAGTAGTTTTTTCTAATTCTGTGAAGAAAGTCAATGGTAGCTTAATGGGGATAGCATTGAATCTATAAATTACTTTGGGCAGTATGGCCATTTTCACAATATTCGTTCTTCCTATCCATGAGCATGGAATGTTTTTCCATTTGTTTGTGTTCTCTTATTTCCTTGAGCAGTGGTTTGTAGTTCTCCTTGAAGAGGTCCTTCACATCCCTTGTAAGTTGTATTACTCGTTATTTTATTCTCTTTGTAGCAATTGTGGATGGGAGTTCACTCATGATTTGGCTCTCTGTTTTGCTACTATTGGTGTATAGGAATGCTTGTGATTTTTGCACATTGATTTTGTAGCCTGAGACTTTGCTGAAGTTGTTTACCAGCTTAAGGAGTTTTTAGGCTGAGACGATGGGGTTTTCTAAATATACAATCATGTCATCTGCAAACAGAGATAATTTGACTTCCTTTCTTCCTATTTGAATACCCTTTATTTCTTTCCCTTGCCTGATTACCCTAGCCAGAACTTCCAGGTGGTAAGAGAGGGTATCCTTGTCTTGTGCCAGTTTCAAAGGGAATGCTTCCAGCTTTTGCCCAATCAGTATGATATTGGCTGTGGGTTTGTCATAAATAGCTCTTATTATTTTCAGATATGTTCCATCAATATCTAGTTTATTGAGTGTTTTTAGAATGAGACAGTGTTGAATTTTATTGAAGGCATTTTCTGCAACTATTGAGATAATAATGTGGTTTTTATCATTGATTCTGTTTATGTGATGGATTATGTTTATTGATTTGCATATGTTGAACTAGCCTTGCATCCCAGGGATGAAGCTGACTTGATCGTGGTGGATAATCTTCTTACTATGCTGCTGGATTCGGTTTGCCAGTATTTTATTAAGGATTTTCACATTGATGTTCATCGGAGATATTCGCCTGAAATGCGTGTGTGTGTGTGTGTGTCTGCCAAGTTTTGGTATCAGGATGATGCTGGCCTCACAAAAAGAGTTAGGGTGGAGACTCTCTTTTTCTACTGCTTGGAACAATTTCAGAAGGAATGGTACCAACTCCTCTGTGTAACTCTGGTAGTATTTGGCTGTGAATCCCTCTGATTCTGGGCTTTTTTTGGTTGGTAGGTTATTAATTACTGCCTCAATTTCAGAACTTGTTATTGGTCTATTCAGGGATGCAACTTCTTCCTGGTATAGTCTTGGGTAGGTGTATGTGTCCAGGAATTTATCCATTTCTTCTAGATTTTCTAGTTTATTTGCATGGAGGTATTTATACTATTCTCTGATGGTAGTTTGTATTTCTGTAGGATCAGTGGTGATATCCTCTTTATCATTTTTTATTGTGTTTATTTGATTCTTCTCTCTTTTAGGGATGCCCTGGCCAGAGAGGAGGAATCTCCACCCCTTATTATCTTGAATGTCTTTAGGGTCCATACTGATTCCTTATTTAATTCCTAATATTGACAATTTGGTCTTCTCTCATTTTTTCTTTGTCAATCTTATTAGAGGTCTTCAATTTTTTTAATCCTTTTGAAGAATCAGCTATTTCTTTCATTGATTTTTGTCTATTGTTTTTCAGCTATTGACATCATTGATTTCTCCTCTTATCTTTATTATTTCCTTCCATCTTTTTGAGTTTAAGTTATTCTTCTCTTTCCAGGTTCTTGCATTGGGAGTTTAGATTGTTAATGTGAGACTTTTCCTCTTTTCTCATATATATGTTTAGTGCTATAAATTTACCTCTCATCACTGCCTTGGCTGTGTCGCACCTATTTTAACGTGCTGTATTTACATTTTCATTCAGTTCAATTTATTTACTTATCTTTAATTTCCCTTGAGACTTCCTCTTGGACCCATAGATTATTTAAAAGTATGTTGTTTAGTCTGCTTCTCATTTATTGGAGATTTTCCTACTGTATCTGACATTAATATGTCAACTCTTGCTTCTTTTGATTAACATTTGCAAGATATATTTTTCCATCCTTTACTTTCAACATACCTATATTGTTACATTTGAAATAATGCATCATAGATAGCACACAATTAGGTCATGCTTTTTAATTCACTTTGCCATTCCCCATCTTTACATTGCTGTATTTAGTTCACTTTATTAAATGTAGTTATTGATATGTTAGGGCTTAAGTCTTCCATTTTGTTTGTAATTTTTCTTTTTGTTCTGTTTTTCTTTTCTCTGTTTTATTTTTCTGGCCTTTGTGTGGGTTACATGAATGTTTTAGAATTCCATTTTTATATATCTACAGTACTGTTGAGTATATCTCCTTTGTATAGCTTATAAGTGGCTGCTTTAGGTACTACATTACATATATATGCACACATTATATATATATATTTTTTATAAATATATTTTATATATCTTATAGTCTACTGGCATCATCATTTTACCACTTTGACTGAAGTAGATAAACCTTATCTCCATTGATATTCTTTTACCCTGCCTCACTTACAATAAATTATCTTAAATATTCTCTCTACACACATTTAGAAACATTAAACAGTATTATTGTTGCTTCAACACGCAAACCTAATTTGGAAAATTTAAAGAGATGCCAATTATATCTCAATAAAAATGGGAAAAAAGAAAACTCAAAAGGTGAAGAAAAGTATTTTATTTATCTATAGTTTTACTTTCTCCATTCTCCTATTTTCCTCACTGTTTTTGTTTTTGTTTTGTTTTTTTTAGAATTTTGGTTTTGGCCGGGTGCGGTGGCTCATGCCTGTAATCCCAGCACTTTGGGAGGCCGAGGCGGACGGATCACGAGGTCAGGAGATAGAGACCATCCTGCCTATCATGGTGAAACCCCGTCTCTACAAAAAAAAAAATACAAAAAATTAGCCAGGCGAGGTGGCGGCCGCCTGTAGTCCCAGCTACTCGGGAGGCTGAGGCAGGAGAATGGCGTGAACCCCGGGGGGGCAGAGCCTGCAGTGAGCGGAGATCGCGCCACTGCACTCCAACCTGGGCAACAGCGAAACTCCGTCTCGAAAAAAAAAAAAAAAAAGAATTTTGGTTTTGTTTTAGAATTCTCTTTTTGTTTAGAGAACATCCTTTGGCCATCTATTGAGAGCAGGCCTGCTGGCAACAAATTTTCTTAGCTTTCTTTCATCTAAGAATATTTTCATTTTCCCTTGATTCCTAAAGGTTATTTTCACTGGATGTAGAATTCTGGGTTAATTCTTCTTTTCTTTCAGCACTAGAAAAATGCTATGCCACTTCCTTTAGGCCTTTGTTGTTTCTGATGACAAATATGCTGTCATTTTAGTTGTTTCACTAATATACATAGGGTGTCATTTCTCATTGCTTTCAATGTTTTTCTGGTTTTAGTTTTCAAAAATTTGCCTATGAACGTGTCTTGCTGTAGTTTTCTTTGGGTTCAGCCAGCTTATTGAATCTGTAGGTTTATTTCTTTTGCCAAATTCAGAAAATTTTCAACCATTAGTTCTTCAAGTACTTTTCTTTTCAGTCCTACCCACTTTCTCTTCCCTGGGACTCCAGTGAAATAAATGTTAGAGCTTTTGTTGTTGTTCCAAATGCCTCTGAAGCTCTGTTTGTTTGTTTGTTGGTTTTCTTCCCCCAGTTGATTTTCTCTCTATTGTTCTTATTGGGTAATTTCTATTTTCAGGTCCACTGATTCTTTCCTGTCCCCACTCTCTTCTGCTGTTGAATCCACCTACTAAGCTTTTTGTTTCGGCTATTGTATTTTTCAGTTGAAAATTTTCTATTTGTTTTTAAATCTTCTATGGCTTTGCTGAGACTTTCTATTTTGGGCTGAAACATTCTACTTTTCTGTTTGGCTTACGCATGGTATAACTGCTTGCTGAAGTAATTTTATGATGGCTGCGTTAAAATCTGTTAGGTAATTCTAACAGTGCTATTATCCCTGTGTTACTATCTACTCATTGCCTTTTTTCACTCATTTTGATATCTTCCTGATTCTTAGGATAATAAGTGATTTTTTTTATTAACATGGATATTTTCGGTATTACATTATAGGGGTCTGGATCTTAAACCTTCTATTAGCTTTTCCTAATATGGCTGAAAAGAGGAAAGGAGGCTATCTGTTACTTTTAGGTGGGGTCTCCATTTGGCTTTTGTTGACACCGGAGAGGGGAATGGGCTCCTTCTTACTGCTGGGTGGGGATGGTGGCTTGAGCTCCCCACTAGGCCTTTGTTGATACCAGCTAGGCTGGGAGGGGAAGGACTATCTCACTATTGCTCCCAAGCTAGCCTCTCTGACTCCTCAGGGAGAGGGTGGGCTCTTTACCACTGGATGGTGGTAAAAATCCTGATTTTCCTCTAAACCTCCTCTGACGCCACCCCAGTGGAGAGGAAGAGGTTGTTTCATTACTGGCAGGTGCGGTGGAAGTCCTGAGTTCCCTCAAGTGGTCTCCGCTAAATCTGTGTGGAAATAAGGGGAATTTCCTTACTGCCTGGATGCAAAGTGCCAGCTCTACACTTGGCCTTTTCTGATGCCACCCAGCAGGGAGGTTTCACACAGCCTGTCAAGGATAGAAGTCTAAGCTTCTACCCTTGGGGCGTGGGACCACAGGTTTTTCTGTGCTGTTGCTGGAGTAGAATGGTTGTTGGATAAAAGTTTTCTGTCTTGTAGGATGCCCCTTTCCTGATCCTTTGGCTAGAGAGAGCAGGCTTTTATTAGGGCTTTATTTGCCTCTATCTGTTGGCATTTCTGGGTTGCTGGCTCTTTAGCTTTAAGTGTGGATAAATGAAGTAAAACAGAAAGGGAACTCACCACCTAGTATTCCTTTGATCCCACGCTCCCTAGCCAGTCTGTCTTATTTGCTCTTCCTTTCAAAGTCTTCTTATGTTTGTTTTCTATACAATGCCAAACGTTTATAAATCCATGCTTGATTTTTTAATGTTCTTTTAAATTTCTACTATTTCTTCAATTTCCCAAAAACTATAAAACAAATGTGTATATATTTGCATGTGAGTGTACACACACGTACATGCATAAACAAGGTAGATCTGGTTCTAATGCGGTTTCATTTGCTATTCAATGGAAGATATCCTAAAAAGAAGTTTTTCGGAATGAAAAACACATGAAAACAAAGTAACAGGTATATATAATTTAGGCTAAAATATAAATGATATGTATCTAATCACTTAATATATATGAAATTTGATAGTTGCAGCCCAAATCCCATAATTATCATAAGCCACATTTTTGTATAAGTTTTCTACTAAACCTTAGGCAAATGAAACACTGGCTTCACATCAGCTAAAAGCTAAGTTATAAAAAGTAGGCAAATCACTACATTCTCTTGTAAGCCAGCCATAGTTTAGGAGGCCAGCATCCCGCTAACCATCAAGATATCCAACTTCCCTTTTTCCAATGTATCAAGTCAATCTTGAACAAAATTACTGGTACATTCTTTTCTAAGAATCTGAGTTTCACAGATTATTCTGTACCAGGAACACCTATTATCCTTCCCTTTTCTCAGCATAATTCTTCTTTACTAATGTGACATAATTTCAAAGGCAATTTATTGCAAAAGCTAAGTAAAAAATCCTGAGTTTATGGCTGGCATCCATTTTTATATTAATGTTTAAACTCCTCAGAATAACCACAGATAATGATGATGAAAATGGTAACAATAACAATAGTGATCACTAATTACTACCAGCCCAAGAACTTTAGCTTCTCTATCTCCTCTAATTCTTACAACAGTCTGACAAGGTAGGTACAATTCATAATATTCATGTCCTACTTTTATATATATGTATAGAAAGCTGAGATGCAAGAGGTAAACTCAAGTTCCTAAGGTCAAATAACTTGTAAATTATGGAAACAACATGACCCTTTAGTTGAGCTCTTAACGAATACACTTCTTGACTCTCAAGAAAAGACTGCTTCTTTTATCCTTCTCTTTAAAAAGCATTTGTCATTAACATGAAGACAGAAACATGGGTTGTCTCCTCCCTCTGGCTGGAAAATAGCACAGAAGCTCTAATTCACTTATCTCAGAACTCTTCCTGGGTAGGTTCTCAAAGAGAGTATTCTTTTTTTTTCTTTTTTTTTGAGACAGAGTCTTGCTCTGTTACCCAAGCTGTGCAGTGATGCGATCTCGGCTCACTGTAACCTCCTCCACCTCCCAGGTTCAAGCGATTCTCCTGCCTCAGCCTCTCAAGTGGCTGGGACTATAGGCATGCACCACCATACCTGGCTAATTTTTGTATTTTTAAATAGAGATGGAGTTTCACCATGTTGGCCAGGCTGATCTAGAATTCATGACTTCAGGTGATCTCCCTGCCTTGGCCTCCCAAAATGCTGAGATTACAAGTGTGAGCCACTGCACCCAGCTGTCATAGAGGGTGTTCTGAGATCCAAGCCTTTTCTCTAACTCTCATATGTTTAGAAAAATCATACTACCTAATTTTCATTGTTTTTTTCTAATTATAAAACATATGCTAAGTATGCCAGGCTTGGTGACTCAAACCTGTAATCCCAGTGCTTTGGGAGGCTGAGGCAGGAAGATCACTTAAGCCTAGGAGATAGAGGCTGCAGTGAGCTATGGTCATGCCACTGCACTCTAGCCCAGGCAATACAGTGAGGCCCCATCTCAGGAAGGGAAATAATAAATAAATAATAAATAATAAATAAATAAATGTGTGTATACACACACACACAAAGTATAAAAAATTCACAACCCATATCAATGAAAAATGTGGTTAGAAAGTAAGCTATTTAGTTAACTCCAACCCAACTGTTAATAGATACTTCAAGAACTTTCTGTGTCTAGAACTTGATCTACATATTAACAGAAACAAATGCACACACAGAATAGATGTAGGATATGTGTGTATACATGCGTATTTTGCAAAATTGAGATCCTTCTCATAGTTTTCTGCAATATCCTCCCCTTTGTTATTGTTGACTTAACAGTAGATCAATTTCAATCTATACGAGTATAATAGATGAATCTGTGGTTTTATTTTTTAAAAAATTTAATCAGCCATTTTCTTTTTCTTTCTTAGTGGTATGTTAAAACGTGGTGAATCTCAATGATAGGATAATAAAGTCAAAATACTGCATTTAAAAACTGACAACTGTTGGTTAGGAAAACCACATTATCTTAGATTTTCCAGAATGGTTTCAAATGTAGGCATTTTTTTTTTCCTTTTCAAAAAAGCTAGCATTTACATTTTATAAATCTGAAAGATTTTCCTGTCTGTTCTCAAACCTAATTCATACACCTTGCACCATGTAAAAATATTAACTTGCGCATTGCAGACCTAAACACAAAATTTAAAAAATGAAAATATTTATGACTCTGTGTTAGGTAAAGATTTCCTAGCTACTACAGCAGAAGCACAACTGACTAAAAAGAAAACTGATAAATCAGACTTTATCAAAATTAAGAATTTTTGCTATTTGAAAGACACAGTTGAGACAATGAACAGAAAAGCCAGACTTGGAGAAAATGCATACAAATCACATATATGATAAAGGAATTGTATCCAGGATATATGAAGAAGTCTTAAAACAATAAGGACACTGCAGTTCAATTAAGAAAAAAAAAAGCAATATATTTACTATTGTTAATGGTTAAATATGCTCTTTAAATATTATGTCATAATTTCTATATACCATAATTTAGTTGTCTAAACCTTTAGGGAAACGATTAACCTTATGCTTCCTCAAACTGTTGAGAATCAATAAGTAGATAATAATTAATTACCTTTTTATGCAAAACTTATTAAACCTTATTAAAAAATACCATCAGTGGGTGATCAATCCTTTAAACGTAATTTACATTGGCAGCTGCTAGACAGAGGGAAGGAAGGGAAAAGAAAGAGAGAGATATTTAGGTAGAAATAATGGTATACTTTACTCTATAAAATAGACTTCTCCATTTTCGGTATAGGCCATCTCCCAGTTTTCAGGTAGAGGACCTAAATTATCCTCTGCAGAAAGAGGTAGGTATTGAGGGAACTTCTGAGAAGGGTCCGTGATGGGAGCAGCGATGATGCTACTATTCACAGGTGGTAATGCTGTTTCTTGGAGAGTGTGCTCGTCTTGTTCACCAGAATCGGCTGCTTAATCATGTGAAGAGGTGAGACAGAGAGAGAGAAAGAGAGAGAGAGAGAAAAAAAAGGTATTCATCAATCATACCCCATACCCGGGAAGTACGCAACTATACACATCTATATTCTTAAACACTCTTATCCTTTCCTAATTCCTGGCCATTAACTATTACTTCTATTTTATTTAGATGTCTGTCCCTTAATTAGAAAGCATTGAAATGATCAATGAAATTTATTTTACTTAAAAAGAAGGGAAAAAAATCCCAAGTAATACATTGCTCATAATCTTGGAAATGTCAAAGAAGAAACCAATTCATGACTCAAACTCTTAAACTAAGATAAGGCCATCAAAACACAGATGGATCTGCACCCTTATTCCATAGTATCATTTGATTTCATTATTCAGAAGATGTTTGGGCACAAGAAAGTATCCAGGGTGAAAACACAGACACAGTGGCATTATTACTCATTCTTGTATAAATGATTTTATAAGTTATTTTTATGTTTGTATAAATATTTTTGGTAGACACTGGCAAAGATCAAAGAATGGTAAATTAAGCTGAAACGTATAAAAAAGTTTAGAATACGCAGACGGCTATACCAGTGACTCAGATTGGAACCTCTTTTGAAAAAGTTACTTTCCTGTGAAAACCAAGACAGTTACCCCCAGAACAGTATCATGTGGGCGGACTAATATACTTGAGTCTTAAAAGAAGGCTCGAAATACTTGAGTCTCCTTGCCTTCTTATTAACTAGAAACATCAGGGGCGATGTCATCAAAATATCCCCAAATGGCACTGTTGACATTCTGGTTGAATTTTTATAGAGGCCGATGATATTAAATGTCAATCTCCATGGGGCTTTAAAACTGAATAATCGGGTATCTATCTCCCACAGTAACTCTGTAGACATTTCTGATTTAGGAAAAACAGACTGAAGAATGATAAAAGGCTGTTTTCAAAGCTTTCTCTGATGAGAATCTCCCAATGACACACATGAGAGTAAAGGTAACCTAAAAGCTGGATGGAGGACGTGCCAAGCCGACTAAAGCACCACCACCAGCAACAATGTACCATCCTAGAGGAGGCTGCCTGTAGGTATCCCCAGCCCTGCATCTATTTGCTGTTCTCCTGCTAGCACCACTCAGGTGTCCTTGTGGGGCTCCCCTCCACTGCAGGTCCACATGGTCCAGGAGGGAACCTACTCCTGGCTCCACATCATACTCCTTGCCAGTCAGGGGTATTCTATCATTTTTGTCTTTGTTATTAGGTCAGGAATAGGTACATGATCTAAGGCAAATGAATTTGAATGTCAGACATGGAAGATTTACTGGAACCATGAAGCCAGAGGTGGTTGCTTGACTGCAGCCTATTTGCTAATAGGTTCTCATGCTGCAGGTATTGGCATCCATCTTGACATAGCTTGACATGACCTGCCACAGAATTAAGCCCACATAGAAAAAAGGAGAGGTGACAGATGAAGAAAGTCATCTAATATCCCTGACTGAGCCTCTGATCTCTGATTTCATACCTGAAATCAAGGATGCCCTTCATTTTGATTGCTTGAACCCCCAAATTCACCTTCCTGTTTAAACCAATTTGAGTTAGCTTTGCAACTTGCATCCAAGAGTGTGGATTAATAGACCAACTATAAGTAAGGGAACAGAAAGGAATTAGGCCAACATAGAAGAACAATTTTGAAATTACTAATCAATAACAAAATAAATTCAAAACCCGGCAAGAATTAAAGGAGTCACCTTTAATTCTCTAGAAGCCAACAAATATTCATTTCTGGCGTATCTTTGGAAGGTAGACTTTTCACACTTAAGTGCATAAAAGAATCACCTGGAGAGATTATTAAAATGCATATATCTGGCTCTGTCCTCCAGAAAACAGGTTTGGGGTAAGGTTCCGAAATGCACACTTTTAAAGTACCCAGGTGATGAATATTCAGGTGGTATAATAACTACATTTGAAAGACAAAGACACTAAGAGTTCTCCTACGAACTAAAAGAAAAAATGATGTAGAAAACCAATTGTTTAAAAAGTTCTAATTTCAGTTGGGAATTACTCTACCTGCTTCTTGGTTTGAATCTGCCATGTTCCAGAATCACTAGAACCTCCAGCTCCTAGGACAGGTGTTGCCCTGCCGCCAATGAGCAGAGAGTGCTGCAATCTCTGGCTACATACTCCTCCGTGCACCAGTGCCAGGCCAGAGATGCAAATGAGATGTGTAGAGAGTGGGTCTAGGATGAAGGGAGCTGGGCACTCAGTGCCAGGCAGTTTCTGCCCTGGAGGAGAGTGGACTTGCATTTGCCAAACTTCTGATTTTTCAAGACAAGCTGGAAATCTGTATTTTTATGTAAAATCTCCCAAGTTTTCAATCTTAATTTCTTTAAAAAATAATGCAGTATGACACCAGTGAAAAATGAAAGGTCATGATTATGGGCACTGACCTTGGAGCCACACTATCTGAGTTTGAATCCTGGCTTTACCATTTACTAATGTGGGCAAAGTACTTAACCTTGTGTGCCTTCACTTGCTTATCTGGAAAATCGGGACAAAAACAATCCTCACAGGGTTGTGGGGCGGATTAAATGGATAAAGCACTCAGAATAGTGTCTAGCACATAGTGAGCCACAGTAGGTAGTTGCCAGCAGCAAAAGTACCTCTATCTTAATCAAAATTATGATTAATTTTGTCTTCAGGCCAGACCTGTCCCCCAGCCTGCAAATACGTTACAAATAGGTAGAAAAGGATAGGTTATAACATCAGACCAGAGATCATAGTCTTGTCTGCTTCTCGCTGTGTGGCTTTGCCTTTCTGAGCACATATTTCTCGATCTGTAAAATGGGCATAATGTACATGGCATGAGAACAGAAGTAACACATGCAAAGCGCCTGGCACCTGGGGCATGCTCAATGGGTGCTTGGGACTGAGATCTCTTATTGGAACTACAACTGTCCAAACTCAGTGACAGCCTTCTCAATTAGGAGGCAGCAAACTGTCAGGATGATAAGGACAAAGAATAATTTCATTTGAAAATTTTAATTAACCTATTTTAATAGAAACTGGATATAACAGGAAAAGGGTAGTGCCAATGGGTGAGCCACTACATATGAAATGAGATGCACTCAATTTAACACTGAGTGTACACATGTTTACAAAAAAAAAAAAAAAAGTCCCGCCAATGTTCCTAGACAATGCATGAAGGGAATATTAGCTCTCTGGGAAAATCTCTCAGAAATTTTAATTTCCTGGAGGAAAAAAAATCCCTCCAGCAACAAGATCTTACTTTAAATTATCCAAGTATTTGTTTTTATTTTATATGCTTTCCATATCTTCTTCTCAGCTCAAAAGAATCTGAATCTCATTCTCTGAAAGAAAATGGAAAGTCCAAAAATGAGCTGCTGGCACAGAAACACGGCAGACTCAAGAATTCACAGCCTTAGTCATGGCTTTGACTCTGACACATGCTGTGATTTCAAAAAAATCTTTTGTTGGGCATGGTGGCATGTGCCTGTAATCCTAGCTATTTAGGAGGCTGAGGAAGGAGGAATGCTTGAGCCCAGGAGTTTGAGACCAGCCTAGGCAACATAGTGAGACCACATCGCTACAAAAAATTAAAAATAAGCTGGGTGTAGTGGCACCTGTCCACAGTCTCAGTTATTTGGGAGGCTGAGGTGGGAGAATCACTTTAACCTGGGAGGTTGAAGCTGCAGTGAGCTGTGATTGCGCCACTGCACTCCAGGCTGGGTGACAGAACTAGACCCTGTCTCAAACAAACAAACAAACAAACAAAACCTTTCATTTAATTTACCAAAGATTTAGGAGCACAGCCACCACTTTCTTACTAAAGGTTACCAGTGAATCCAAAGAGGACAGGTAGAATGGAATACTGGAACAAGATGGAACGGGGAGACAGGGAACCTGGTTTTATTGTTCAGTGGTGTAACAGGTACACAGTCCTTCAGGGTTCTCATCCGCAAAACTGGGAAGGTAATATATGGATTGCTTCTCTCTCAAGACTTTCAGGAGGTTTATGGAATACACGTAAAAATTGTTTGTAAAACATAAGTGAACATGAATGTCATTTTTATTCATAGTAAATCAGAAGCTTCCAAGCATGTATACACACACACACACACACACACACACACACACACACACACACACACACACCACTCTTGGGGACTTTTAAAGGTGACTTCAACAATATAAGCCAAGTCAAAGAAGATTTCTGAAGCTCGTTTTAAATTATACATGCTTTTAGGTTTATGTGTATCTCCCACTGTGTACAACCAATCATAATCTTTGAGGTCCATAAAGCTGATGAACTTGATTTAAAACACAAATAGCATAGTAGGTGTGCACTGAGGCTGTGGAATCAGACTTTCTGGGTTGCAGTGGCAGCTTTGACCCTCCCTCACCGGTTTTGTGATAACTGGACCAGATGTTTGACCTCCCTGGTATATGCATAAAGAACTCAGCAAAATACTTGCCATATAGTCCATACTTGAGAAATATGAGCTCTTATAGAAATGAGTATCTCTTAACATTCCAAAGCAATGCTTTATCACTCTCTACCAACAAAAAAGAAGTGTCAGCAACCTAATGTTTAAGAATATCAGGGATTATTGGAAGAAAAAAGCCCAGAAACATGATTAAGTAATGTTTTGATGTCTTTCAGAGGTGTTCATGAATGAACCTGTTACTCTTTAGTTGTGGTGATTTGTTACACATTTCCTTTCTTCTTTCTTATTTTTGAGACGGAGTTTCACTCTGTCACCCAGGCTGGAGTGCAATGGCACAGTCTCGGCTCACTGCAACCTCTGCCTCCGGGGTTCAAGTGATTCTCCTGCCTTGGCCTCCTGAGTAGGTTGGATTACAGGCACCTGCCATCATACTCAGCTAATTTTTGTATTTTTAGTAGAGATGGAGTTTTACCATGTTGACCAAGCTGGTCTTGAACTCCTGACCTCAGGTGATCCACCCGCCTCAGCCTCCCAAAGTGCTGAGATTACAGGCATGGGCCACCGTGCCGGCCCTTGTTACACCCTTTCTAAGTTGTCTCTAATAAACACAATATTTTTTCAAAATTCTTTGTTTGTGTATATAACTGTGCTTTGGCCAACAGTGTAACTCTACCTTCATTAAGCCCACATAGGAAGTGTTCTTTCTCAAGGGCTCTTTTTAGGTCCATAATTTGGGCACAATTTGTAGAAGACTGTCCCATTGCTTTGTGTTCAGTCAGTTCCATGGTGAGCATGTGGGATGACTGCTCACTGCTCAGCTTCTGCCTTAATCAATGACTGCAGAAAGGAGGGGTGGGCTGCCTTTCCAGGATGCTTCTGGCCAATAGGCTCCCTGATCTTTTGTCTGCAAACAGTCCCAACGTTACTTAGGCGTGTTATTGAGACATACCTTCTTCAAAACAGTCAAGCAAAAGGCACCTAAGATAGAAACAGCAGCAAGTTATCAAAAATATCCTGGTAAATATAATTTTTAATGGCTTCATAATATTTCGACATTTTGATATGATGCTCATGCCTTTATCATAGCTGGCCCAAGCAGGAGCCAACACCTCATTATGCCACTGTCACTCTATGTGCAAACTGGCTGGTGGATTCCTATTTAATGTGGTTCAGAATACAAAATGCTTTGACACCACTAGTTTCACATACTTATGGACTGGGTAGTGTTAATTATTTGAAAGATTTAGCATGAGTTAGTGTATGACAGACTGTCAACTGTCGCAGGTGTAGTATTATAAGTGAGGGGACAGTCAACATGCTCCATACATTGTGAAGAGGTCCCATCACGTGTATATCTCAAGGCCACTTTTTCCTCAGTGCATCCTATTGGCCTTCTTGGTATCAGACAAGAACATGAGGAACACAGTCAGGTGCCACTTGGCTTTCTGTTTTGTGTGGAAACTAATTATCGGACTGATTTTGGCAATGCTGATCTGGGCCCACAAGCTGTTCTAAGAAGCCAGGATTTCAAGTGGGGATTTTATGGGGTCAGATTTTCTGAGGCATGGCTTCTAGAGAGACAGAGATCGATAGTAGTTAGAAACAGGAAATTGCATCTAGACTTACAGTCATCTACCTCTATTTTGCTCCTTCTTTCTACCAAAAAATCTATTTAATAAATGGAGGACAAATACATGCATACAAGCTTCTTGGGGACCCCCCAATCTGCTTAGCAGAACTGTTTTACCCCCAAAGTCTTCTGTTTCTGTGACCACAACTATGGTTTAGGTTATACCATGATTTGCTATTCCTCTTTATCAAAATATCAAGGCATTAAAGTATGATATTTTTTGAAAGAAATGTTAACATGTTTTCATGATCTGTTTTCATTTTGGTAAGGGCCACTATAAACAGTTGAAAGATTCCTAAATGAATGAAACCAGCTGATTTCAATTAAAACATTGGTACAAGGTAGCAAATTTCTTCTAGATATTACAACTATAGGGCAGGCACTGGCCTAACCCATTCTAATTGAGAAAATAGAAATTTTCATGGAGTCAAATTCATACAGCTAAAAGGGGAAACTCAGAGATGATCCAATCCTAGCAAGTCATTTTACACATGGATGAGTTAGGCATAATGTTCCTAAAAAGACGACTACCAAGAGCCAAGCCAGGAAAACAAACAAATCTCCTTTGTCTTTACCTAACACTTCGTGCACAAATGTTGGGCTATCCTACTGCTATGACAATAAACTCATCCAAAAAATTTTATTTCCATTTGATAAATTTTAGTCTTCTGAGCTTAGTTAATAAATTTTAAAAAACCTAAGTGAGGCCCATACAGGTTGCAAACAGCATTCATAAATAGCAAACTTTTCCTAAATATTCTGTTAGAGTTCGTAGCACAGGGGAAAACAGTCTACTCATCTCCACCTTCATTGGGGCTGATGCTAATCAAACAACGACCAAAGTATGGTAATGTGAGTAAAGGCCACGATGGGAGAGGAAAATCTCATATGTTGAAAGTGGATAACTTATTCATAGCTATAACTCTAAAATATTAAAGGCAATATTTAAGTACAGGAACAGAGGAAATAAGGTGTTCTTCTAATCCACAACACTATAGACTGAAGTTACTCCTATCTTACTCAGCTGTTACATTTGGAGTTACTATGTAAGGTCAAATACTCATATAGTAAAAAACATTCTTGAGCTCTTCTGGGTCACTGGACTAACCCAAGGAACACACAACATTATTATTATTATTATGTATTTTTTATTTATACTTTTTGAGACAGAGTCTTGTTCTGTCACCCATGCTAGTCTGCAGTGGTGCAATCTCGGCTCACTGCAATCTTTGCCCTTCAGGGAACACACAACATACCCTGTGAATGGTGCCCCCTGGAGTTGTGCAGTACTCAGCCTGTATGGCCTTACCCAAAGGCCTTGTCTTTGAAAATCCCTTCATAAAATACAACATACCTAAGCTCGGAGGTAGACAGCCCTGAATATAGATAAAATATATATAATATAGTCAGTAATACATAGGCTATATAATATAGAATGCATATATAGGCTATAATGTTAGAATTTTACTTTTCCATCTTTCTCCCTTTTAAGGCATATAGCAATTTTGTGTAAGTTAACTGAACACATAATATCCTTCCATTATATCTCTGCTTTCAAAGATATAAGAGGATGCTGCTGGCCTTCTATACAGCATCAACTGACATTAAACTGATAAAACACATTCTCATATTTTGCTTCATAGCAATCAGCCATAATGATAGAGATGCTGCAAGTTACTCCCCCAAAAAAAATCAACGAACAAAATACAGATATTTATATACATATATCATTTTGAAGAGAAAGAAACCATGCTGATTTCTCGTTTTTCTTCTTCATACATTCACCCCCAGCTCCTTTAAGGTATTCTGGTGAAGTTAAAATATTCCTGTAAAGGGGCATGAAAAGAAGACCAGGGGGGACCATCTCTTCTGCAAGCACTGTGTGGTCCAAGTTTGAATTTTGGTGACCCTACAAAATCCCTCTTGAGAACAGCATCCTTTTCAAAACTCTATGCAAAAGCCTCCTCATCATCCCTTCCGCAGGTCCATTGAGGGCAACATGGTCTGACCTTTACCTGTAAAGCTGCTGTTCATTTCAGGAACGTCATCCTCCTCCTCATTCTCCGCATGGACTATGCCAGCATTTTGCATATCATTGTAGGACTTGGTTCGCTTCGGGGTCGACTGCTTAGAGCCAGACTGAAGGCTGTGCAAGGCATCCGTCGTGATCACTTTCCCACTGACTGGCTGGCTAGGAGGCTTGGGTGTCCCATAATAGTTTCCTAGGTGATGGAGAGACACATTTGCATGTTTCAAAAGGAATACTTTGTTTTTTTTTTAAGACTTCACTTCCAAATCTCTAGGCACATTAAAAAAAATTAAACTAGAAAACCAGAACAAACTGTATTTTATTTCTGGGTTAGAAAAGATGTCTTTCCTATCCCGCTAGACACAGCGATTTCAGATGGGAAGAGGAAAGCTGTATTGTTTTAGTGCAAAGAACCTACTAGGGCTAAAAACAAAGGAGGCTATGCTGAATAGTAAACCTTCCTCCTCATTACATTTGAATATCAATTGGTCATCTTTTTACATATATGCACCAGCATAATGCTGAATCCAATTTAGAGCAAGCCTCACAGAAGATAAAAAATTCATTACTGCCGGCATCCTTACAGGCCTAAAAAGTTGAGGTCACCTTCCCTTAATAAGGGGACTCGTCAAGAGGGTACCAGGGCAATATTTTAAAAGGAGGACAGTAAACCCCACGTGGCGCGTCTTTAGCTGAATGGCAGGCTTGACTCTGAGTAGTGCGGGGTAGGAACAAACCCTTGCCAAGTTTTAACAGAAAACCCTGTGTCAATCGTGGCACCCAGTATCGGTCACTCTTCCAGTAGTGGCCCATCTTCACTTTCAGCCACTCTTTTCCAGTTTGATTTAGGTCCCACTATAGTGTGCTATGTGATTCTCACTTGTACATAAATAGATTTTTACATTTCAATTTTTTTATTTTAATAGATACATGTATTTTTAATTTGCCACAGAGAAATCTCACTGGTAAGTTATGATAGCAATATAAAGTTTGCCTTTAGAATCTAAGAAAAAAAGCAATACTTTAAAAAATTGACGTATTTTTCACTTGAAGTTTAAAAAGACAGTTTTATATAATAAGAAATTAATCAGCTGAATACATAATAGTGATGGTAGTAATAAGAGTTTCCTTTTAAAAAGTTAAAAAGTAAGCTATTTTTTAAAAGTGATTTTAAAGATAACATTAAATAAATAATACGTGTTCTCATATGAACAAAATCATAAAGGGTGGTTCATCAAGATCAAAGTTTGAAAAACACAGTTGATAATCAATAATATTCAGTGGCTACATGATAAAAGACATCAACCTTAGAATGTCATCGATCCATTTACCACTTCACATCTTTTAGAGTAAGGCCAGGAGGATAGGAAATGATTTTGAGATGCTGAATCAATCCTAACTAATGTTTGTAATTCTGTGCTTAGTAAAGCAGAATTTGTAAATAATAATAAATCCTGTACACACCGTTTCTTCCCAAGGATCCAACCCCATTGTCTAACCTCAGTACATATTTACATAACAAACACATTTTATTACACAAGCACAAAACAAAACAAAAAAACGCAAAAGGAGACAGTAATAGCCTGGTCTCCGTCAGACATACAGATAATAAAGAATTTGCTTCTCAGCAGGGTACAGTGGATCACGCCTATAATCCCAGCACGCTGGGAGGCTGAGGCGGGCTAACCACCTGAGCTCAGGAGTTCAAGACCGGCCTGGGCAACATGGTAAAATCCCGTCTCTAAAAAATGTACAAAAATTAGCCAGGCTTGGTGGTACTCTCCTGTAGTCCCAGCTACTTGGGGGTGCTGAAGAGGGAAGGATTTCTTGAGCCTGGGAAGTCGAGGATGCAGTAAGCAGAGATCATGCCACTGCACTCCAGCCTGGGTAACAGAACTAGATACTGTCTCAAAAAAAAAAAAAAAAAAAAATTGCTTCTATCAGGCTTTATTCTTATAAATAAAGTTTCTTTCCTTTGTTTTTGAAATGGAGTCTCGCTGCATCACCCAGGCTGGAGTGCAATGGCACGATCTCGGCTCACTGCAACCTCCACCTTCCAGGTTCAAGCGATTCTCCAGTCTCAGCCTCCCAAGTAGCTGGAACTATAGGCATGCACCACCATGCCTGGCTAACTTTTTTGTATTTTTAGTAGAGACGAGATTTTACCATGTTGGCCAGGCTGGTCTGGAACTCCTGACCTAAGGTGATCTACCTGCCTCAGCCACCCAAAATGCTGGGATTACAGGCGTGAGCCACCATGCCTGGCCAATAAGGTTTCTTTTTTAAGAGAAAAGTTTTAATATTTTTTAAAACTTTTTTTGAATCATCAAAATTTATAGAGATACACACCCACTTTCTTTGAGAGGAGTGTAATAGTCTCTATCAGCAGGAAAACTCAACATACACATTGTTTTAAATGCAGTACATGAAAGAGCACCATGTTCAAACTTGAAGAGTGCCAGGTAGAAACCTGATAACGCACATTCTGGTGGCTTATACTCAACTCAATCATGCAAGTGTTTTCATAGGAAGTAATCTATCCATATCTTCAAAAATCTTCTTTCAGGTTTCCAACTTAAAGGCGCTAGAATTGAGTCAAATCAGCTTGAAGAAAGGCATCTCACATGTGTCTTTAGGGGCTAACACTTGAGCAAAGAAGAAATTAGCACGTGTCAACCAAGAAATGCACTTAATCTTGCATTTCTAAAGAGGTTGTATCAAAGGATGTCTCATGCCTTCATTGAAGGTGTAAGTAACTAGGCCAAACTGTTAACTTTCTCATTAACTGAAGACTCTTTAGTGAAGTTTAGGAAACTATGATGGTTAACTCTCTTAAAAATAATCTGCACAGTGAGAAAAAAAGGAGAGAGACAAAGCTCTAATGAATTTAATTTTCATTCCTTAATCATTATTATATCAAGACATCATGTACATTTTCAAGTTAGATGTTAAATTATGGCCAATGTCTATAAATAAGAAACTTCTACTGAAAGATGTAGAACCCCTCCCTTGTAACTTTTATATGCATAATTTCCTAACCATA
This sequence comes from Nomascus leucogenys, assembly GCF_006542625.1. Classification (NCBI taxonomy): domain Eukaryota; kingdom Metazoa; phylum Chordata; class Mammalia; order Primates; family Hylobatidae; genus Nomascus; species Nomascus leucogenys. The sequence goes on along the minus strand of NC_044401.1, from coordinate 75,035,710 downwards.
TCACTCAGTTTCAGCGCCATTAAACTGCAGTAGCATTCATAAAATTATTAATCATTTAAAATCAATGAAAACTTCAACATCTGCATTTATGGCAGAAATAATAAGTGCTTGGAAAACAAAAGTTCCACTTAAATTTGACAAATATGTGTGGATTTTCCATTAGGTACCCACCCTCGCTTTTCAAGTGCAAAATCTTTCTTAAGTTGATAAATGATCAGCAGATTTGTTAATGCAATTACATACAACCCAAAACAATCCACTTGTTCACAATGGTTTCCTGTTTCTGAAAATTAGTTTAACATTGACTGGAGGCAGATAAAGTAGATAGTATCAGGTTGAACCACATGAAATTGCTGTTGTAGAAGATATAAACTGTCAAACATAAGCAATTTCATTGGCTTTAATCTAAGGAGTGGCCCATGAGCAATACTGCAGAGCCTTGGCACACCATATCATGGGGTAAAAGGCTTGGAAGAGACAGCTCAGAGTTGAAAGCCCACTACTAACCAACTAGCTGTGTGACTCTGGGCAAGTCTTTGTCCTCCTTTAACTTGGGATTCTAAGAGAACCTAGTTTACACCTAGAAGAGCTGTTAGGAAGACAAAATGAGACGGTCTGCCTTTAACCTATGCTGAAGTCTGCCACTATCGTGAGGGTAGATAAATGCTACCTAAAGTTGCTATCGCATGTTTTTAGTCTTTAAAATGACACCCATACTACATTGTTTTGAGGATCAAAGAGATCATGTATCCAAAGTGCTGCACATGGTAACTGAGCACTAAGCAAGCAAACCTGTCAATAACCAAATAACCAAGTCTTCTACACTCAGTCTCTCTAGTACTTTCTCTGTGAAATGGGAATGGTAGCACCAGCTGTAGCAACCTCATAGGATTATTGTGAAAATTAACTAATGCAGAGTTTTCAAAGGTACTCTGTAAACTATAAGGTGTTAAATATGAGACAGTGTTATTATTATCCAAATCTCTCCACTATTTCTTATTTCCCATACTGAAACCTACAACCTTTATAGAAAAGTTTCTGTCTAGTGGCTTTCTAACTGCAGAGTGTCCAAACTTTCATACACCACTGTTTTAAAATAATTTGGATTAGTGACCAACATTTAAAATTAGAAAGCTTCTAGTTAAATCTAGATTGTCAATGCTGTTTGACAAAATGTAAAGTCTGGTTCCAGGTACTCCATCTCTTATAGAGGATGTTGAAGAGCAAGTATGTGTCTAAAGCCAATTCACATGAACATACCAAATCAAGGATTTCTGCAGAGAAATTTTTGCTCCTCCCCTTGGTTTTGCCTGACCCTTGGCAGACAAAGATCTTGGACCCCATCTAGAACAGTGCCCTAAGGCTGCTGCAATGCAAGGGCATGGGCAGATACAGGGGCATGAGCAGGGGCATGAGTAGATGTAAGAAAACCTTAAACTTCAAAAAGTCTTCAATAATTCACAGATTAACCTTTGAGTGAATTGATTTTTGGAGAGCTTGCTTTCGGCCCTGGGCTTTTGGACAAAAACTCTGGCTGTCTTATTCCAACTCTGGCTGTCTTATTCTGCTGTGAACTGCCCTTACCATGCAGCAATGGGCAGGATGGGTCATGCTTGCTCCAGTTTGCCACAGTCACCAGTGGTCTTCTTTGCCTCTACGCACCCTCTTACCTGACCTCTCTGGCCCCTCAGGCACTTGAGTTCATGACTCTAACCTTCCAGAAAGTATTCCACCTTTGCAATGGTTTGCACTCATGTCACAATCAAGCAAAGTTTAGCCATAGCAGAAACACAAACCTTACAAAGTCTAGCCATGTAGAAACACAAACCTTACAGACAGTATGTGCGACTTAACAGTATTAAATAAAAAACATCTGAAAAATTATAAGTGATTAAAAACTTAATTGGGGCTATCACTTGGCAGGCTGCACAGTGTCTGGGAGCCGTGAGGCTGATTGTCCCACAGACTCTGCGTTATCCCACACACGTTTCCTGCAGAGGCTGGGCTCCCTCCCAAGTGGAAACTTGTTCTCTCTGCTGCTATTTTCAGAACTGGTTCTACAACAAAACTCAACAGGGAGGGTGGCCAGGGAAGAAAGCGGAGGGCAAAGAAGGACTTAAGAGGAAGCCACTGCTGGCCTTAATTACCAAGCACAATTTCTGGCCAGGACAAAGCCAAAGAAAATATTTTTCTGACACGCATTTAAAAATTAATAGACACTGCAAATCAATTTTTAGGGCTTTATAAAATATTTAAGGAGGATTGTAACCCTGGAATTTAAGTTAGGATGAATCAAATCTGTATGGCTTTCAAATTATACAAATTTACTATTCATTCATTCATTTCCTTAAAGAAAACCTTTTTAATGCCAGGCATGGGAAATACAAAGTAAAAACTGGACTGAAACACGATCTTCACAATCATTCTATATGGCATACATCAGTTTTGTCAAGCTTCAATGTGCAAACAATTAAATTACAATAAGTAATGATCAGGGTGGGCATGAGGTCCATGGATCACTGTTTGTGTAGCAAAGCCATTTGGGACAGAGAAAATCATTCCTCTTTTGCAGATGACAAACATAGAGGCCCAAAGTGGCAGAAACGCCTGCCATGGAGTTACATGGCTAGCCCCAGGTAAATGGGGGTGGGGATTGGGGGTACTTGTCTGTCTTCTTCCTATGAGACAAGCTTTTGAAAATAAGCCTGAGAACAAGGATGGTAGTGACCACCCATGGCTGGGAATCTACAGCATGCATTTTCAGCAGGGGCAGTAACACCCCCAAGGGGGCAAAAATTGTTTTCTTTTTTTGGTGGGAGAGAGGTACAAAAACCTTACTCTCTTTATGTATAATGCAAATATGTATAGAGTACATGAATACATGGACATCCAGCATATCTGATTTTGCCTTAGCCTCAAGGTCCTGAGGGGTCTGCCCCATGTCCACTTTCCAAGCACTTGTCCTGATTGCCTTCATCTTGTTCTTTTCGCCCTCACCTCACTGGTTGCCTTTCAGCCCCTAGCATGTAAACTGTGCCCTCTTCCCCACCTCATAGCTCTTGCACCCACTCCTCCCTCTGCTCCTCACCCTGTTACTACCTGCTCATCCCCAGCAACAGTATCTTTGACCCCACAGACCAGATCAAAACTGTCCTTATCAGTTCTTATATGTTCTCAAGGAACCACGTACCTCCCCTTCCTAATGCCCTTTATTGTATATAGCGGACTGTTTAATTAATCAGTACCTGTCTTCACCTCTAGACTATAAGCTCCAAGAGGCCAGGGGCCACATCTGATGTTGTGTACCACTGTGTTCTCAGGCCTGACACAGTGCCAGGCACATACCATTACCCGGCAATTCGGTGCAGAATGAGTAAATGAATAAGGGCAGATAGTGCACATGAATTCCAGCCTGGGATCCTCCTAAAAACCTGTATTGTGGATCCAGTTTTTAATAGCATGACTCACAATACTTTCTTCCCAGTCCATCAATTACATCTGAATTACCAAGATCTGCATCACTTCGCTTTGCCACTTGCTTGCTCAGCACATGATAGTTCCTTCATAAAACTGCAATGCTTTCTCTTTACTCTTCCTTTTCCTATCTGCCCCACCCTACAAAAATAGGATGTTCATGCACAAAAGGACAATAAACCACTGTTCTATAATTAGCACTTTGTCCTTGCCAGTGCCATTTGCTTTCTAATACAAGACCAAACAGGACAACATAAGAGTTTTACGACCCTGAGTGAGGTAAGGGACCTCTCTGTCTTCAGCGTCAGTTCACATAGTATAAAGACAAAAATCATGGCAACCTAATAGGGTTTTTGTCAAGATTAAATTAGATAATGTGTATAAAGCACCCAGCACTGTGCTTGGCACAATGTTAGCCTATAATCAACTCTGGCAGTCTCCCATCAGGCCTGATGTTGTAGACAGATAATAGGGTTAATGTGTAGAAGAGTGTATTATCACAACACATATTCAAAGAACAACATTTTTTAAAGTTACCTTTATCGTGCACCTATTAAGTGTCACTACCCATATATTCACTTACTCTAATCTTTATAAACAATCTTACAGAAAAAAAAAGGCATCAATATTCCCATTTTCACATAAAGAAACTGATATTCACACAAGTCAAAAATGATGACTGGCATTTAAACACAGATTAGTCTGTCTCTGACATCTATGCTTTTAACTCCAGGAAAATTTGGGAATCTCTAAGCAGGGAATTAAAGAAAACTTTGCCAGCTCCCCCCATCTTCATAAGCAGAAGAACAGCCAATTATAGCACAGATTTCATTTGGTCACTTTCATTATCAACAGAGAACATTCCACGACAGAGTTTGCCAACAGAGCTCATCACAACAGACTGCTTCTAGGGCCTGCCAAGGAACAGGACTCCAGACAGTCTCGCTTTCTTTAACCAGAAACAAGAACTCTCTTCACCCCTATTTTATCTCTGTGTCCCCAAAAATTATACCATTGGCAGCTGCCTTTTTGCAGACCTTCTAGGAAGCAAAACAATAGCATTATTGAATGCTGACATCCTCTTCCTAATTAACATGCAGAAATATGCAACCCATAACTCCAATTTGAAATGTCACCCTGGCACTGCACTTCTATGCTGAAGGAAAACCTTTGCAATGCTCAAAGTGTATAATCAGCCCCTTCTACCCAGAGGCATTTGTAAAACAGCCATGTCTGGACCCCCACCCTCCACTGAATAGCTCATCCCTTGTAAACTCTCTCCTAGAGAAGTCCCAAGGGCTGGCTGAGGCAGTGACCTGTCTTGCAGAGCAAAAATGTCAACAGAAAAAAAAAAAAGAAAAGCAAGGGAAAAGGGAAATGGTTCAGCTGATTTATTTTAAGCACCATATCAAATAAATAAGCTCGGTGCCACAATTAGGAAGCTGGGCCAAGTTGGAAAGATGTGCTTATTCTTGTCTTCTTTACCTTGCTTTGATGCCAATTCTGTTCAGTGACAGAATGAGGAGTTGGTTCAAACTGTAAAGCAGAGATCAATGACAAACTCTACTAATAACTTCTATGCCTTGTGAGGGGTGATAATCAGATTCTTTACATAGCCAGGAAGGGGCTCTACTCTGTTGGGAGTACAGGCAACTCTCAGTGTTACAGCTGTCGGGGGATAGAAAGTTTCAAGATGGAGCCCCTGCCCCCCAAACCTACCCCAATTACAGTATTTTTTATTTTCACAAATGGTACCACTATCTATCCAGTAATAGAAGACAGAAACTAGGAGTCATCTTAGGAGGATTATCATCATCTGTCTTTTCTACCTCGTTCTCACAATAACCAATATATTAACAAATTCAGCTTTTCACATAAATATCTCTAGATTCAGCTGACTATTCACCACCACCATCACCAATGTGGTTCAAAGCCAAGTCCAACTGTGGTTGCCAGATGAAATGCAAGACAGGGTGTTCCGTGTTTTTATTTGCTAAATCCAGCAACCTAACTCCAGCTCACCGGTCAGATCTCACTTCAATTACTACTTCTACAGAGGTACTTTTTCTCAGTTCCACAGACATCCACTCTCCCCATCTTATGGTCTCCTTTAAAGACCTTCGCACACTTACAATTGGATATTTGTTTATTTAAATAAAGTGTCTTGTTCACTAGACAGTTAAGACCCATAAAGACAGTGACCACAACCACATCTGCTTTCGTTCAGCATTTTATCTTTAACGAATAAATGAATGAACTCACAAACTAGTAACCGAGGCTACAAAAGAAGCATTACTTTTCAGGCAAAGGGAAATAAAAGCATCCCAGTCCTGCCACATTTGGCCAGGCTATGTCCCTAGCTCCTTGCAGTAGCTTAAAGCAAGCTCTCTCTGGATTTCAGTTCTATCATCTGAAGAAACTAACTTTACTGCATTTCCAGCTGTAAAGTCCTACAACCGACCAATGTAAATCAAGCAAATATTAGGCCTAAAAGAGAATTCTAAAGGTTACTGGGCCTTGAGGCTTCACTGGTTCACTCTATTTGTCTGCCATCTCGCCTGTCATAGAATGTATCCACAAAAGAAGATAACCACTCCTCTGCATAACATCCTCTTTGGGAGGATTCAACATGATGATTCTTTTTTAAAGGAGCTTAACTGTTAAGACCTGCTTTGCTTTGTGAAGTCAGCTGGTGAGGACAGAGATCTTGTTGAGCAGGTCCTCAACCTTCCTTTCAGAAGCTTTTATTCTAAAACTGGTGTCACCAGCCATGTGTGTATACTTAAATTTAAATGAGTTTATATTGAATTAAAGTTAATTTAAAACTGGGTTTCTCAATCACAAGAGCCACTGGCTGCCATAATGGACAGTACAGAATACTGAACATTCCCAGCATGGAAGGGAGTTCTTACGGGATAGCAGTGGTTCTAAGGGAAACAGGGTGTGCTTGCTTCCCCTCCCTTTGTAGAAGCCATCCTTCTAACCCTCTCTTGGTTCATCATCACATCGTTCTCTGTGGATTCAGACCCCGTGGCCCATGCTGATTACTAAACTCAAACACCATCTCCCAGCCTCTCACCTGACCTAACACAGTCCTTCCACAGCTTTGCCTCCTCTAGGGAGTCTGCCAAAACTAGATGAAATGGTGTGCCCTTTCTATAAGCTTCTGGAGTGCTGTGTAGTTTCTCTCAAAACACTGATCACTTTTTTTTCTTTCTTTTTTTTTTGTTTTTTTGTTTTTTTGAGACAGGGTCTCATTTTGTCACCCAGGCTGGAGTGCAGTGGCACAATCTCAGCTCACTGCAACATCCGCCTCTTGGGTTCAAGTGATTCTCCCACCTCAGCCTCCCAAGTAGCTGGGACTATAGGCATGCACCACCACGTCCAGCTAATTTTTATATATTTTTTGGTACAGAGGGGATTTTACCATGTTGGCCAGGCTTGTGTCGAATTCCTGACCTAAAATGATCGGCCTGCCTTGGCCTCCCAAAGTGCTGGGATTATAGGCATGAGCCACTACACCCGGCCCACTCATCACTTTTCTTAAAATTGTTTACATTCATTCATTCATATATTACACAGAGTCTCGCTCCTGTTGCCCAGGCTGGAGTGCAGTGGTGTGATCTTGGCTCACTGCAGCCTTGAACTTCCCAGGATCAGGTGATTCTCCCACCTCAGCCTCTCGAGTAGCTGGGATTACAGGTGCACGCCACCATGCCCGGCTCATTTTTGTATTTTTTTGCAGAGATGGGGTTTTGCCATGTTGCCTAGGCTGCTCGCGAGCTCCTGAGCTCAAGCAATCCTCCCACCTCAGCCTCCCAAAGTGCTGGGATTACAGGTATCAGCCACCACGCCCAGCAAAATTGTTTATGTTTAATCTGCCTCACAAGACTGAGCAGGGGAAGAGTGTAGACTCTGTGGCCAGAGTGCCTGAATTTGAATCCCAGCTCCATCTTTGATTTACCATGTGAACTAAGAAGAGATTATTGGCATTTCTGGGCCTCATACTACTCTTCTGTAAAATGGACATAAATAGAACCTACCTCATAGGCTTGTTAGGAAGATTAAATGACTTTGTGCATACAATGCACTTTGAAGAGCACCTACTATGTGCCACACAAGCACGAGCAAAAATAATTAACTAAAAAACATAAGCACCTTCAAAGTCAGGTAGTTTTGGTCTACTGCCCTGTACATCATATCCCTTGCCTCACAAAGAAGTCTGACCTGAAATAAATGCTCAATAAATATTTGTTGAAATAAACTATATATGCATTAAAAGGCTTGCTTTAAAACTGCGCTACCAGAAACTTACCCTATAGTTATGCTCAAAACTGTGTAACAATATACTTGAAGCACTGTTTATAACACAACCACCAAAAACAGAAGGGGGAGGTGAGGCAGGGGACATTTAAAATGTCCATCTGCAGGGGACTGGTTAAATAAGTTATATATATATCTATATACTCATTCACTGGGATACTATGCAGAATTTATAAAGAATGAGGCCAAAGGCTGAAGAACACTGTATGGGGTAATGTGGAAAGATCTCCAAGGTATGTTAAGGGCAAAGGGCAGTAACAGAGTGAAGTAAACAAGACATATGTATATGCTGTGTACATATAAGTTTTCTGAATATTTGCACTAGTATCTTTAATAATGGTTACCTATATGGAAGAGGGGAAAAAAGTAGGACTTAGCTAGTTTTAGGGCTTTTACTGTAGGATCTATTCCATCATGTACACTTATTAGTGTTACTTAAACATTTATATATGTCTTGCTTTAAAGAGTGCTTTGTGTTGTTGTGGTAGACTTTGCCTCTCTGGAACCAGTAGAGGTCTGGAGAAAGCAATTTCAGGAGGGGAAAAAAGATGGTGAGTACCTAGGAAGTAAATAAAGACATTTTACTGGCAAATCTGGTGGTTTACTGACTGGTAGAGGGGAAAGGGATCCACCACGGGAGCAATTTTGAACTAGGTGCGTGTAAATACAAGAGCTAATGCTGATGGAGAGCTTACATGTGTCAGACACTCTGCTAAGCCCTTTCCAATTATTGTCTCATTTAGCCTTACCTCTGAGGAAGCACTATTATTATCCTCATTTTACCAATGGGAAAATGGAGACATGGAGCATTAAGTAACTTGCCGGAGGGCACACAGCTCAATAGCAAAGGGGCTGAGAATCAAACTCAGGCAGTGTGACAGCAGGGCTTGCATGCTTGTTAGTGTCCACCAATAGACAGCAGCCACCATCAAGGGACTTGTCCAAGGGAGGCAAAGACTGAGAAAGTTCTCTAAATGTCTTTCCAGCCCTACTCTGATGACGGTATACGGCATTTAATAAACATTCCATTCGGCTCTCAGCTTTTAAGGGTCAATATAATATACTCTGGTCAGTTCCAAAAAATTATGAGCCATCTCGGCCAGGCGCAGTGGCTCACACCTGTAATCACAATACCATGGGAGGTCGATGCAGGCGGATCACGAAGTCATGAGATCGAGACTATCCTAGCCAACATGGTGAAACCCTGTCTCTAATAAAAATATAAAAACTTAGCCGGACACAGTGGCATGGGCCTGTAGTTCCAGCTACTCAGGAGGCTGAGGCAGGAACTATGCTTGAACATGGGAGGCCGAGGTTGCAGTGAACTGAGATTGCGCCACTGCACTCCAGCCTAGGCAACAGAGTGAGACTCTGTCTCAAAAAAAAAAAAAAGAAAAGAAAAATTATGAGCCATTTCATATGGTAGGGAAATTTCACCGCTAATAGGCCAAAGGCTGAAGAACACTGTACAAATGGGTTAGAACTGGAAAAGATTAATCCTGCGCCTAAGAAAATTCTAGTTCCAAAATAACTATGCAACACTCACAAGGGCACCGTTTTCTATAAGACAATCAGACATTTTCTGAAAACCATTACTCTACTGCTATACACCAGGAAGTTAGCTTCAAGTACTAACAGGTTATTTTCCTTAGCTTCTTAGTTATATCTACGATATTCTTCGGGTTTTTAGGTAAGAGTGTAGGATCTGAGAGTCACACTGAGCTGGGTTTGGTTCCTGCTCTAGCATTCTAGAACTGGCTGTGCAACTCTGAAAAAGTTATTTAATGCCACTTGGCTTCAGTGTCCCCATCTAAAAATTCAGTGAAGATAATAGCTGCCTCTGTTGCAATGATAAAATTAAATGAGGGAAAGAACTGACTCCACCTATATATCATTTGTTCCATTAACATTGAATAAAGCGAGTTTACTTTCCATCTTCCAAGTTAAATTGGAGTCTAAATCACAAGTTTTTCCTTTCCGACCCAATCCTCTTTTGCTTTGTACAACCACTCCCACCCCAGCCTCTCCAAAAATGCAAATAGATGTTTTGTATATTTGATGACTGAAGCCCCCCAGACGGGCCTAATAACTGATTTCAGATGAGGACAATTCTCTCTCTGCTAACCAAAGAGGAGTCACACATGCTCACCTCTTCACATGTACAATATGTGAGGACAGCATGCTGACAACATGTTGAAGAAGCTCCTTGTACCTTCCCGCAGCCTCCCTCCCTTCCCTCTATACACTCCTAGACCTCGATTATTCTCGGACCCCTGCCCAGCCCACCAGCCACCCAGTCACATCCCAACATGTAGTTTCAGGAAACTAAGCCAACTGATAATTAGCAATACTCAAAAACAAACAAACAAAAATTCTTCACTTCATGAGCAGGAATTTGATTAATATACACTGTCTACTGTATATTCACAATTTGGAAATGAGCAGTATGTACAAAGACAATGCTCCTTCCCTTCTTCACCAAAGAATACCAAACCAGAAACAGCATCTCTAAGATTCATGATCATGATATGAGGGTTAGTCACTGTAACAGGAGCAATTATCACATTAAAGCTATAATGTCCCTAATAAAATAATAATCTACTTTGTATTTACCCTTTATGTTTAAGTCTAATCTTTAAAATGCCCCTGTGAATGCCTAATAAATCCAAATTTTAAAGAGTTTGTAAAGAGATACACATAATAACTTCACCAAGTTAATAATCTGTCCTAGTTAATAGTATCATTACACCACTTCTGCCTCAAATAATAATAACACTCCAAAAAGTAATCAAGCTATAATACTGTTTTCAGAAAAACGTGACTTTTTTCCACCACATTTGGCTTTGACCCAGCAATGGGATCTGATCCTATGGATATGTTTGCACCTGTATAAAATGACACATCCATGTCATTCAACTCGGCAGTGTTTAGAAATATGAAACATTGAAACTGACTCAAATATTTGTTCAGAGGGAAGTGGTTAAATAAATTACAGTATGCCCATACAAAGGAATTATAATTTTTATAATTATATTTCAAAAAGAAGAAAACCAGAAGTGCTTTATTACTGAATTGCAATGACCTATTAAGACATACTGTTAAACAAAAAGAGCAAGGCCCAAACAGCATGTACTATATACTACCTTTTGGGGAAAATAGGGAAGAAATGGGAATATCCATACAACATGTATGCACACATGTATATACGCACGTGCACATGCATGTCTGTATTGACATAAACTTCAGAAGAGTAATCAGATTATTTATAATATTGAATCCTAAATTAGGCCGGTGGGAGACAGGTATATGAAGATTACTTAGCTAAATATTTTAAAAATAATTTGCTTTCCTGTAATCCCAGCACTTTGGGAGGCCGAGGCGGGCAGATCACGAGGTCACGAGACCATCCTGGCTAACACGATGAAACCCCGTCTCTACTAAAAATACAAAAAATCAGCCGGGCATGGTGGCGGGCGCCTGTAATCCCAGCTACTCAGGAGGCTGAGGCAGGAGAATGGCGTGAACCCAGGAGACAGAGCTTACAGTGAGCCGAGATTGCGCCACTGTACTCCAGCCTGGGCGACAGAGTGAGACTCTGTTTCAAAAAAAAAAATAGTTTGCTTTATGAATCACATAAAAATACATTAAAAACCAATCAGTAGGAAAGTGATATGTTATTTCTTCAAGATTAAAACAACACTACTTATAGGGTCACATTTTGTGATTAACCATGATTCTTCCTTCTCTTCGAATACCATACATGTCCATATTAAAAAACAAAACACACCCACACACTTGAATAGTGAAATTAAAAAAGAAAACTCCTAGAGAAAAACAAAAACTATTTTTAAAGAGCTTCACAATACCTATTCCATAGACTTTATCTATTATTGGTCATATTAAGGTGAACTGCAATCTCCTGTTACGTGTTTAGGCCTCCAGATTCCACAAAACATTTTTGCCTGGATGGCTCTGGCTCCTCTGAAGTACCCAGGAGAGAAGCTTTTCATGCTGTTGTGCAAGTAACTCACCTTCATAGGTGCCAACTTCCAGAAGAGTCCCGCTCCGCTCGAGGTCCAAGAACTCCTTCACAGTCAGAAAGTTATAGTCCACGCCAGGCACTTCTCCTTCTCTGGGAGATCGGGTTGTGCCTGTAGCAGAAAATAAAAAGGCACAACAAACCATCAGTCAACTAAAACAGGAAGTGCCACATACAGGTGTAATTAAAATAACCTGTTCAGTAAGAGGGCGCACCTAAGACTCTGCCGCCTCATCTGTCCAGACAGGGACACGGTAAAGGCAAATTCGTTCTAATACAACACAACAGCATTCTCATTTCCACACTCTAGTGCCTGGGACCCCCAAATGGGAGAGAGAGAAAACCAAGCACAGCTGGGTAACCTAGAGAGAGTTTTATACCATTTTTGACAATGCACTGAATAAAAAAGGTGAACTGATTTTATACAGACAACATTCACAGTCAGCAGCTTTTAGGACTCCAGTAAATACTAAAAACGTATCCACCTTAAGCTCAGAGCCTAAGGGGTTTGTGTTTTTATCACAGGCCTTGAGATTCTCATATTCCTCAATACAACCGGCAAGTTCCAAAGCCCTTTAAAGAAAATGACACCCGCTGCATAAACACATCACTAGAGAAATATAATTGCCTGAGATCTGTGGTTGGACATCTCCCAGGGATTAAAATGCTGCTGCTCCTCATGTAATTAATATGTTGGCCAAAAGGAGGCCATTCATGAACTCTGACTAGGGAGAAAGGACACTGCATTTGCTAGAAAATTCTCCCCCTGAATTAATCTGGTCATCTTCTCAGTGGCTGACAAATCTAACGCTTCCTCTTGTGAAATAATGCAGAGCATCCAGAGTACAAAAGTCACCCAGCTCAGGTGCTGGGCTATGGATCTACCATTTTAGCCCAATCTCAGTCAACAAAGTGGAAGCAATGAGCAGAATGTGGTTTACACATAAGTCAAGAAAGGAAAGTAAACCAAACAGCAATTATGTACAGTGTACTAGGAGCCTATGTTAAATATTATGAGACCAAAAAAAAAAAGAGCAAAAAATGTGATTTCTGCTGTTACGTTCAACAGAGCTCATTTTGCAAGGCATTATTACCTGTGGTGGTGATTTAAGGTCAATGTTTTCCTATATAATAAGTAAGGATATTTCCCTATGCCTAGGATCTCTTCGTTGAAATGTAATGCAATTAAATAACCAACTATATGTGCCTAGTGGTGCTAAAGTTCTTAGCACTGTGCGCTCTCTGATCATTTGCCCATGTGAACGACCGCATCCACACCTACACTGGATATTCATAATTTTCATAAGTCAAAAACACTCAACACTTAGTACACATTTTACTGAGGCAACATGTATTTTTAGTGCACATAATTCTTCTATCTGAAATCTGAACATTTTAAATAGCTGCAAATTGGGCATAGGATGGTTATAGTATAGATGTTTGCTTCTCGTAACCAGCATGCTGGAACCTTCAGGTTAAAGAAGCCTACTCTTACACTGTTTCCTAATTTGTTCCCGTTTCGTGCCTCCCCTGGCAGGTGATAACAAACCCCTTGAGGTAGTGCACAACTTTTAAATTTACATCTCAAGTGTCAGGCACAGGAAACATACAGACAGTATCATACACTGTTAAAGAGCAGTGGTCTGGAGCGGGAACGCTAGGTTCATGGTCTGCCTCTCCAACCTGTGGTCTTGGACAGGTTCCTTAGTGTCTACTGTTTCTCAGTGTCCTTGTTTGCGAAATAGGGATAATAATAGCCCCTAATCCATAAGTTTGTTGTGTGTATTGAATGACACAATCCTTTTTGAGGGCTTTGCCCAATAATTTTTAGTAGACATTATAGTTTATGCTTTTCTTAGAATGAATTGATAGAACCTGACCGTTCAAATCCCACTATAATAATCTGTTATTAAATACATATATATATGTTTATGTGTATGTGTGTGTATTCATGGCATGATATATTGTATTTATTCAACAAATATTTATTGAGGCCCCAACACATGCCGGGCACTGGGGAAACACTGGTGAACAAGACAAAGCTCATGCCCTGATGGAATTTATATGTTACTGTGAGACACAGAAAACAAATACGTATATAAATAAATATAGCACTTAATATCAGGAGGAAATCATTCTTCTACAGACTGAAAGATTAGAAAGTATCTCAGAGCAACATAGGTTAAAGGTTTAGACAGTGTCTTGGAGGGAGGAAGCAAGGGAGAAGTAGGGAAGCTATTTTAGCTAGGTGATGAGGAAGAGCCTGGCTAATGCAAGGGTGATGGGGAATGCATCCAGGCAGAGGGAAGGGAAAAGGCTCTGATACGGGTGTGATCTGGTGTGTCTAGGGAAGGGCCGAAAGGCCAGCATGGTTGTGGCACAGTGATGAAAAAAGGGCTGGAAACGAAAGCAAGCGGCAACATTACGTAGGCCACAGAAAACACTTCATATTTTATTCTAAGGATAATGGAATGTCATCCTTAGAATGGTTTTGAGCAAGGAGGTGCCTTGATTTGGTTTTTGTTTTATTTGCCTTTTTAGAGACAGAGCCTCGCTCTATCGCTCAGGCTGGAGTGCACTGGAGGAATCACAGTTCACTATCTCCTTGAACTCCTGGGCTCAAGAGATCCTCTCATCTCAGCCTCCTGAGTAGTTAGGACTACAGGCAAGTGCCACCACACCCAGCTAATTTCTTTTTTTTGTACAAATGGGGGGTCTCACTATATTGCCCAGGTTGGTCTCTAACTCCTGGTTTCAAGCAGTCCTAGCTTGGCCTCCAAATTACTCAGATTACAGGCATAAGCCACCACACTCGGCTTGGTTTTCCTTTTTAAAGCTCTTTGACTTCATGGAGAACAAGTTTTGGGCAGAGTAGCGTGGGAGGTGGGCAAGAATAGAAGTAGGAGGACCAGTTAGGTGGTTACCATAGTGTCCAGGTGAATGGTAATCAAGATATGGACTAGAATAGGACAGAAGTGATAAGAAGCGGTGAGATTTCTATTACAAACGAGTATTTTAAAGAGCTACAGTATAGTCCATAGAACAGACATATTAAAAGTAAAACCCATCATCAAGGTATTAAGCCCCACATGCATTAGCTATTTATCCTGATGCTCTCCACGCCACCCACTGATGGAGGACAGAGAGCATCAGGGGGATGGAGGTGCACCAGGATAAATAGCTAATGCATGTGGGGCTTAATATGAAGATGATGGGTTGTCAGGTGCAGCAAACCACCGTGGCACATGTTTAACTATGTAACAAACCTGCACGTCATATGTAAGTATCCTAGCACTTAAAATAAAATAAAATTAAATTTAAAAAAAGTATGTCAGCTCATCACACCATGCAAGGTCTATATTTTGAAGACAGAACTAATAGAACTTGCAGATGGGTTGGATGTTGTATGTAAGAAAGACAGAAGAATAAAGACAGAAATACTTATTTTGTGACCTGCGCACATGGGCTGTGCCATTTGCAGAGATTGAGAAGGCTGAGGGGAATGGTTTTGGGAAAAGGGAAAATCAAAAGTTCACTTTTGGACCTGTTAGGTTTGAAATGCCTAATAGATACCTAGGTACAGAGAGTTGGAGCACAGCTGACCTTAAAAGTCTGAAGGTCAGAGTAGAGGGTGGAATGTAAACTTAACAATAATAAGAGTTATCAGTTGATTAGTAAACCAATGGCATTTGAAGGCAAGAGACAGAAAGATAAAGTCTACGGAGAGAGTTTAGGGAAAAAAAAGCCAAGAAGTTTGGATTGAACACTAAGAACTTTTAACTTTTCGAAGATGAGAATAAGAGAAAGATCGTCAAAGTAGACTAAGCAGCAGTAGCCAGCAAGATAGGAGCAAAGGAGGAGGGTGTGATGTCTTGCAGCCAAGTGAAAAAGCTGTTCAGCCAGCTACTTGTAAAACACAAACAGTCTACATCACACTGGGAATTCCAGGGCAGTGCAAGAATAGAATCTCTTTGAAACTTGCTGTGAGACGATCTGTCCTAAATATGTTCTATATGGCAACTCTCATATTCAGCCTCCATACCAAAGTTCCATTAACTTAATCCATCTTAAAAAAAAATCAGGACAAAATAAAACAAAACAAAAAATGTGTTGAGTTTCATAGTCTTGCCAAACCAGACAATGTTGATTTTTTTTCTCCTTCTGCAGCCATCTTTGCCATTCTTTCAATGATGTTTTCAGATCCAATTTGTCAGGTTTATCTTAAAGACAACAATCACCCTGGGGTCTTAATTTCCTGAGAGGATTCAAAATAATCAAGAACGTCAAAAATGCTACATTTCAGCGGAAACATGAAACTAGCAGATCCCATTTTTCCATGTAAATAAATATGCTTAGGATGCCTTAGAGCAGCAAGGGAAGGGAGTGGGTGGGCGGGCAAGTCTCCACCCATAAAACGTTCAGGGTTTATTACCCAGACAAAACCTTTCCATGCTCAGGCTAGCAGGAGGTTTCCCAGCTATCCTCTGAGCAGCCCGCCCTGGGTCTGGGCCAACCTGACCAGGCTCTATTCACCGATTTTGTGGAGAAAAGGACCCAGGGAGGGGACCCCGCCTTCTCTTTTCTTGTAGCAGAATGACAAGCTGCTGGCTGGACACACGCCTGGCAGATGGCATTTCAAAGGGTTTTCAGGAGCCATCTGGGTTGGGTACAATTATTACAAACCATGCTTCTAACAAAGCCAGAAGGGTTACTTCCTGACAGGAGACGAGTAAAACAAATTCTACCATGTTTCTCAGGGACAGCGTATTAATAAAAAAAAAAAAAAAAAAACCACCAGGCTGACAAACTGGGATTTTCCTTAGCCTACAATACTGCCTTCTGTTTTTCTAGCTAGAAATTGGGCCAACAATATCTTGCAGTTACTAGCTTTAAGCTAATAATAAGCACAGTGTCCAACCCCCCCAAAAACAAAAAAAAAATATATAACACTGGGAAAAAAATAATAGCTTCCATTTCTCGGATGTTCACTTATGTCCCAAGCAAGGTGTTAAGCACTTAATCAATACTATTATTGTATATAATCTTCACAAGAAACACAGAAGTAAGGATTATTATTACCCTCATTTTATTGATGAGGAAGCTCAGACTCAGAGATGGAAGCTGCCCAAGGTCACATAACAAGTTGGGCAGAGCCATGGTCTGTCTGAACACAGGCAATCTGACAGCAGCATCCCTCATCCTTAACTATCATTGTCTGATGGAACCTGTCTTCATGGAAGTGTTCCATATCTGTGCTGTCTAACCTGGTAGCCCCTAGCCACATGTAGCTATTAAAAAGTGGCCAGTGTGATTGAGAAACTGAATATGAACTTTTATTTAATCTTAATAACTTTAAGTTTAAATAGCCACATGTGGCTAGTGTCTACTGGACTGGTCAGTACAGCTCTCAACCATGAGAATATCTGAGTTGCCTTCATTACACTACATCCAGTACCATGTCCCAAACAACTTCTAGCACTCAAAATAAGAACAAGAAACATACTTATCTGAAACAGCATGACATCTCAAACAGACAGAAGAAAACCTCTCTTAAAAAAACACAAAACTCTCATATGCTTTGAAAAACTATCTAGTCAACTCCATGATTTGTTCTAAAAATTTTATTAATTCCTATTGGCTGTGGTCTCTAGGAAAAAAAAAAATGTTCTTAGATATTTGTGACAGCATGGTTTGTAGCAAACAAAACAAAAAAGACCAAAACAAAAGCAGCCCTCCAAGAGACAGAAAAAATGAGTGTCCAAGAATATGGAAATGATTGAATGAAATATGGTTGATCCACCCTTGGGAAAATGTTTTAGCTATGTAATGGTAAATGGTAAAGAATGGTTAAATTGGCTAGGTGTGGTGGCTCATGCCTGTAACCCCAATACTTTGGGAGGCTGAGGTGGCCAGATCACGAGGTCAGGAGATCGAGATCATCCTGGCTAACACGGTGAAACCCCATCTCTACTAAAAATACAAAAAATTAGCCAGGCATGGTAGCAGGTACCTGTAGTCCCAGCTACTTGGGAGGCTGAGGCAGGAGAATCACTTGAACCCGGGAGGCAGAGGTTGCAGTGAGCTGAGATCACGCCACTGCACTCCAGCCTGGGTGACAGAGTAAGACTCTGTCTTAAAAAAAAAAAAAAAAAAAAGGTTAAATCTACATGCAGTTACCTGAAGGAATGCCTTTAATGTGCATTGAAGTGATACAAATTACAGAATAAGATGTAAACTATCACTGCATTTCATTGACAAACAGAATATGGTTTGTTTTACAAGTTTATGAATTTTATGAGTTCACATAGTTAAATGGGTATAATACTACTATACCCTTAACAGTGGTAACCTCAGGAGGGTAGCTTCAGAAATGGGAAGAGATGAAATGATTGTTTAAACACCTCTCATGCTCTGAATGGTATCAATAGGCAGGTAACTGTCTTGGCATTTTATAAACTGAATGAAATCATTATTTAAGAAATATTTTAAGACCTGATTCTTGGGTATTTTATTCAAGCATCTTCAATAGTAACTTAGTCCTCACAAAAAACATGCAAAAGACTTATAGACTCCAGCTGAATCACACAAACAATGTTCCAAGGTTTCCCATCTCACAGAAAGCCAGCCTGAAGGTCAACAATACTTTACTTGCGGCCGGGCGCGGTGGCTCAAGCCTGTAATCCCAGCACTTTGGGAGGCCGAGGCGGGCGGATCACGAGGTCAGGAGATCGAGACCATCGTGGCTAACACAGTGAAACCCCGTCTCTACTAAAAATACAAAAAATTAGCCGGGTGTGTTGGCGGGCGCCTGTAGTCCCAGCTACTCGGGAGGCTGAGGCAGGAGAATGGCGTGAACCCGGGAGGCGGAGCTTGCAGTGAGCCGAGATCGCGCCACTGCACTCCAGCCTGGGTGAAAGAGCAAGACTCCGTCTCAAAAAAAAAAAAAAAAAAAAAAAAATACTTTACTTGCCTTACTGATGAATAGGAATATACTAAAAGTAGATTTGAGAAAGTGGTACTATTTTTTCCACTTGATTTTATTTTTAAACCTCAAACTGCTCATCACTTAAACAGGGTCCTTTTTAAGTATTTAAGTACCTCCAAGATTTGTACTAGAATAGTGAATATCAACCCTTCCCACCACCAGATCATAACTTAAGTAATTAATTTGAGCTATGTCCCAGTGAGTGTCTCAGAATGAATTAGCAATGACCCCACAGTTCACCCAGTAAAGCTTGAGTGGCTACCTGCTTCTTACACACACTTCATGGTTCATAAACCTGCAGTGTATCTGGCTTCAGAGACTCCTGCTGAGGAAATGAGAAAGTGACCTTATCACTGAAATCCACAAACCATGACTACGAAAAGGAAACTGGACTGGGAACTTGTTCGCTCTATCTTTTTATTCTAGAAATTCTCTTGAAATATCCAGTTGAGGCAGAAAAAGAAAACTCCTACGGGTGAAATTCTGATAAGCCATTTCCTACTGCTTCACGTTCCCAAAGCCATCCGGTTTCAAGACGTTGAGATCTCACTCAGCAACTGTCCAAATGGTCTTACGGCCAGATTGTTAAAGGAAAATAATCAGCCCACAAAGATTAAATTGTCAATATTCCACGATATCACCTGCTGTTAAATTAATCAGGGTCCTGCTTGTCAAAATCTAACAAAACTTCAAAAAATGACAGTCACTGCAACTGCTTACGTGTTAAGAACAGATCATCATTTTCCTATTCTAACACAATCATTTGCATCTGGTAAATATCCAGAGTATCAGCTGGATATCCAGGACAGCCTCATGCAGTTCATTCTTTAGCTGATAGAGCTAGAGGACAGTAGAATGTATTAGTCCTCCAAATTCACTCAGTTACCTACCTCTCGCACAATTTTTGCCATATATGACAATCAGCACTACAATTTACTTGATATCTACCCCTCAAATCAAACTGCTTTTTGTGGTGAAACAGACATCTTATTTAATATTAAAACCTCCTTCTGATTTAATATTTTAATATTAAAAACCCCTTCTGAAACTGCTTTTAAAAAAAATTAAACAGGCCGGGTGCAGTGGCTCACACCTGTAATCCCAGCACTTTGGGAGGCCGAAGTGGGTGGATCATGAGGTCAGGAATTCAAGACCAGTCTGGCCAAGATGGTGAAACCCTGTCTCTACTAAAAATACAAAAATTAGCCAGGCGTGGTGGCAGTCACCTGTATTCCCAGCTACTCGGGAGGCTGAGGCAGAGAACTGCTTGAACCCGGGAGCCAAGATCGCGCCACTGCACTCCAGCCTGGGCAACAGAGTGACACTGTCTCAAAAAAAAAAAAAAAAAAAAAAAAAATTTAAACATATTTGGGTAAAAAGGAAATACTTAGCCACCACAAACCTATTAGAATGGTTTAAAAATGTTTCTGTGATACCAAATGCTGGCAAAAATATGGAGCAACTAGAACTCACATGCCTTACTGGGAAGAATACAAAATGGTACAACCATTTGGGGAAAGAGTTTGGCAGTTGGTTAAAAAGTTAAACACAAACTTCTCATATGACCTAACAATCCCACTGCTAAATGTTTACCCCAAAGAAATGAAAACATACTCACACAAAACCCCGTACACAAATGTTTAGAAGAGCTTTATGCATAATCAACCAAAACTGGAAAACAACCAAATGTGGTTCCATTGGTGAATGAATTCACTGTGGCACATCCCTACAAAGAACTACTGCTCAGCAAAACTACAGATACACACAGCATGGACGACTCTCACAAACATTATGCTCAGGGAAAGAGAAGCCAGACTCAAAGATTACACATCGTATGATTACTCCATTTATATTCTATATATTCTATAGAGATGGAGAATCAAGCAGTGGTTACCAGGTATGTAGGGTGGGAGCAGCACAGGTAGTTAGGGAAAGGAGGACGACATTGTTTTGTTTCCTGCCTGTGGTGGTGGTTGCACGACTGTGCTTTTGTCAAAACCCACAGCGCCCACCACGAATGGTGAATTTTACTGCGTATAATTTTTTTTAAAAAAGGAAACATTTAGCTTTACCTCAAATGGAGAATCAGTTTCATCCTGCCATAAATAGTAAGTAACTAAAAATAAATGCAACAAAAATAAAGCCATCTTGTTTTATCTGCAGCCTAAGGCTCTAAGCCTGAGGTCTGAATTATCCTATTATCACAAAAGGGGATTGACAAACATTAGAAATATCTTAGACACCTATTAACGTCAATTTGAGACTTTCTGCTTAGCATAAGTATAAGGATTTGTCTTCAGAGTCTGGACTGTTATAACAGAATACCATAAACCGGGTGGCTTAAACAACAAGCGTTGTTACGACAGGCATTTTGACACACACCTGGAGTCCCAGCTACATGGGAAGCTGAAGTGGGAGGATTGCTTGAACCCAGTAGTTCAAATCCAGCCTGGGTAACATAACAAGAACTGTCCGGTGAGAGGGCCCTCTTCTTGATTTTCAGACAGCTGCCTTTTTTGCTGTATCTTCACATGGCAGGAAATGAAAGCCCTTCCCCTTTTTACATGGGGCATTAATTCCATC
This sequence comes from Nomascus leucogenys, assembly GCF_006542625.1. Lineage (NCBI taxonomy): Eukaryota > Metazoa > Chordata > Mammalia > Primates > Hylobatidae > Nomascus > Nomascus leucogenys. Next base: position 75,014,306 of record NC_044401.1, on the reverse strand, counting down.
ACGAGAATCTGACCTTCGGTTAATTAACTCCTAAAGGCCCTACCTCCAAATACCATCACATTAGGAATTAGGGACCCAAGGGTGAGAGAGGGAGACAGAAGGGTGCATTGAAGCGGAAACAATTCCAATGTGAAAAGAAAAGGTGTGTGGGCAAGGTGGCCATGGTGCCATGGAAAGGGCTGAAAGAAAACAGACTCATACTACTTTGGAGGGTGGGAGTGGTTAGAAAACGAACAGCAGAGAGAGGGAGTAAAAATCCGTGATACAGGTAATCCCAGATGAGACAGCTATGCAGACTCAAAAGGGTCACGTGAATAAATGTGACTCAAATTGTTAGTGTCACTAAGCAACATACACACACATACACCACCCCTCCCCACTCCCGGGTGTGCTGTACCTCCAGCAGAACAAAGCTGAAAAGGTAAGATCCTTGTCTTCTAAGAACTTGGAATCAGTTTGGGTCTATGTCCAATCAGAACTGATGTCTCATTGTAAACGAGAAAGCAGCTAAAAGAGACTTGACTGACTGTCATCTCTGTAACACATTATTAAATAAACAGGAATAAAGAAGGCCAGCCTCCTCCTCAGGAATCAGCGGAAGTTGTTGAGTTATTTAACACTTTACATGTGGTGATCTGCAAATCACTTCAAAAGGAAGCAAGGCCACTCAGGGCAACATAAATGGATCCTTTCTAGAAGCACCATTTTGAATAATGGGGCATTCTCTGTCCAAAACTCTCAACTATGATAACAAAGGTCAGAAACAGGACCCTCATTTTTTCTATCCCAGATCTCAACACAGTAGTGTCAGTAATTGTGTCTCATAAATGGAATAATGCCAAGCCACTCAACAGCAGGTGTGTAAAGACAATTATTTTATTCCAGCTATAACTTGCATGTTTGGGATCAGCAGACCCTTTCAGGTTCCATCTTGCATGGAGGAACACTGTGTGATGAAGGTATTGGAACCGCATTTTAAAAACCACACCTAAAATACTTGAAATAAATAAGGACTTGGCATTTATTCCATTGTGCTGATGATTTGCAAAAGTGGACTAGACATAAGAGATAGGAAGCATCTGATCTGGTTTTCATGATCCTACTTCTAGCTCTTTTCTCTATAGCTATGACATGGGATGAAGGAAAAGAAGAAGTTTTGAGTGCCAAATCCAAATAGCTCCACAGGAACTATTCAAACTGCCCATGTATCCTTTTCCTGGAAGCCAGGTGCTCTCAGTTAAGTGTAAACATGTTACCTTTCAAGGAGATCCACATTATGTCAAAGAAAAATGTGAACCTTCCAGATTGTTGAATGAATCATATAATACAAAAAGAGAGTGTATATTTGTCTAGGGCAAGCAAATCGTTCCCAGTAATAAACAAAAACAGCAGTTCAAGGAGCTGATGTAAGAAGAACCAGTCTTGATCCAGCTCTGCCACTAAATTAATTATGTGACTACCTTGGAAAATTCCCTTTTATGCACTCAATGTCCTTATCTGTAAAACAAAAAGGGTAACTACTGCTCTGACTATACCACAGAATGACTGTGAGACCAAATACATTCATGTGCAAGGATACAAACCCCTCAGCAAATTTAAGGCATTAGAAAATTACGTTCATTTAAAAAATCTGTATTTAGGTCAACATCTATTCTTTATATGCATTATCTCATTTAATCCTTGCAACAACACTATAAAGTAGGTAATATTATTATCCTATGTCACAGATGAGAAAGCATGCACACGTTACGTGACTTGCCAAGAATTACGCAGCTGGTAAGTGGCAGGACCAGGACTTGAAACCAGGTTTTTGTTACTAGGTGGGAACTTCCGTACACAAAGAAGACATTGGGGAGGGGTGGGAGGATAAACTAGTGGAGGAGCGAGGTGCAGCTGAATTCCCAAAGCTCCGATAGTCCCAGCTACTCAAGAGGCTGAGGGTGAGACAATCGCATGAGCACAGAAGTTCAAGTCCAGAATGGACAACATACCAAGACCCTGTCTCTCTCTCTCTCTCTCTCTCTCTCTCTCGCTTTTTTTTTTTTTTTTTTTTTTTTTTCTGAGATGGAGTTTTGCTCTGCTGGCAGGCTGGAGTACAGTGGCGCAATCTTGGCTCACTGCAACCTCCACCTCCTGGGTTCAAGCGATTCCCCTGCCTCAGCCTCCTGAGCAGCTGGGACTACAGGCATGCACCACCACACCCAGCTAATTTCTGTATTTTTAGTAGAGACGGGGTTTCACCATGTTGAGCAGGATGGTCTCGATCTCTTGACCTTGTGATCCGCCCGCCTCAGCCTCCCAAAGCATTGGAATTACAGGCATGAGCCACCGTGCCTGGCCAACCCTGTCTCTTTTTAAAAGTATAATAATAATAAATAGTAGCATGCACTCAACTAATAACAGAGGTCTGTTAATATCAATCTCACCACAAAAGAGTTATAAAGCACTTACATGCCAGGCACTGCAAGTACTTTGTATTCTCTTTTCCCCTAAAACCTTATCACAATCATGAGCAAAACACTAAAATAAGCCCACTTCTCAAATGAGGATTTGGAAAGAAACAGTACATCCCACCTCTGTAAGGGAGCTGAACCGGGATTAAAACCCAGGTTTTCCTACTCTGGAGGCTAAGCTCTAAAATTTTACACTACCTGGCTTCATGTCTCATTCTGTATCAAGCATGTTGGCTCTATTCTTAGACTACTCCAGAAAGAATCCTGCCTTAGGGCCTTTGCACTTGCTATTACTCATCCCTACAACACTCTTGTCTCAGTTGGCCACTCTTTCTCAAGACAGCCCCAATGGTTGCTCCCAAACTTCCTTCAAGAATTTGCTCCAATGTCACCTTCTTGGTAAAGAGCTTCCTAATGGCTTATCGTAAATTGTAAGCTCTTTCTCCCACCCTTGAACTACCTACCCTGCTTTATCTTTCTCCACAGCACATATCAACATCTGTGCTGGTTATTAAACTAGTGGCTTGGCTCCAAATCTACCCTTCCAAACACTCTTCTGCAATGCTCAAGTTAGGAGTCTACAAACTGTATTTCCTAGGATTATTCTGCAATAGGGGAAAACTGAAGAAGGTGGGAGGTCAGAGTGGACTAGCTACTTCCCATATGTTTGCTGTTCCTGTCAGTATGTCCCCAGCAGAGGCCCTTCGCCCTGGCAGCATAAGTTGCTTCCAGCCTCCAACTCCTGAGTCAGTCTCATCGCATCCCAAGAGGTACCAGTGCCACCTTCTCGGACATCTGAGCTCTCTGCCACAGGGATCCCTCCTCTGAGCCTTGAGATTCAAACAACTCCAAACTCTTTATTTTGATCCTCCCACCCAACTGCTTTCTGAAGTTATTTCCTTTGTGTGACCTCAGAGCTCTCTTTCTGCTTTTTCAGATCTCCAACACCAATTCCCTATAATAGAATCCCTCTGTTGAAAAACCTAGCATGATTTTTGCTTTCTTGACTGGACCCCAAATGACATACTTAATATGCAATAACTTTAGATTTATAAACAACATTTAGAAAATAATCTTTCCACAGCAGCATTAGAACAGAGGGTTTTGTCTGTCTCGATACTGTTGAATCCTAAGCACCTGGAATAGTATCTGGTCCATATTAGGTGCTGAATAAACATTAGCTGAATGAATGTATCCCTCTAGTTAGTAGTTTAAAACTAACCAGAAGACATTGTCTAGGTTTCAGCCTAAAGACTATCTTAGCCCCAAAGGCTTCTCTGACCCTAACTAAAGTAGATCCCCTCTAGTTCTCCTTCACAGACCACTGCATAAGTCTACCACGGCACATTTTACAATCTGTAAAATGACTTTCTGTATCTGTATATGTATTTATGTATTTATCTTTCTTCTTCACCATAATATTAACACCATAAGAATTAGAGTTGTGTCTGTCCCACTATATCTTCAGTGACTAGCGCAGGCTAAGCACACAGTAATTGCACGATTTTTTGTGGAGATAAAGGTACACTGGGGCTTAACTCCACGAGAAAATAATCATTTGGACATTTTATTGCTCTTCCCAAAAGAAAAGGTAGGAGGAGATGGGAATTAGTAGTGATCTCAGTGGGATCCTGTACCCTAAACTCCTTGATGTGACTTGGAATCCCAAATAGCTGTTAAGCCAAATTTGATTTGATGGTATTATGAGACATTGTTACAGTCACAAATTAAAATACTTCACAAACATCAACACCATGAAAAATCAAAACCTGTGTGGAAATCCTCTATGGTTTCAGCAAATATCTACTAAACACACACTGTGCCAAGTAATGTTGAAGATGGTGGATGCAGCAAAAAATAAACAAATAAACCGAGTTTATGTCTCCATGGAGTTGATATTCTAGTCAGTAGAGATACACATTAAATAAACTAGTAAATATGCAATATGTCACTTAACATGAGGGAGAAAAAGCAGAATAAGAGTGGTAGGAAATTTTCAATGGTAGAAGTAGACGAGGGAATTCCTCACTGAGAAGGTAAAATATGCACAGAGGACTAAAGGAAATGAGAGCAGGAGCCATGGGGCAGGCCTGGAAGTGTTCTAGGCACAACAGGTAACACAAACGCAAATGTCCTGAGGGAGGAGCAAGCTATGTGTTTGAATTACAGTAAGAAGCAGAGTGGGTGGGGTAAGAGAAAGATGTTATTAGGTTAGAGCAAACGTCATTGCGGTTTTTGCCATTACTTTCTTTATTGCACCAACCTAATAGATCAGAGAGAAAATGGGGACTTGACAACACAGAGAGATAGAGGCCACCATAAGGACTTTGTATCTTATGAGGAAGATGGGAAGCCATTGGAAAGTTTTCATCACAGGAGTATCATCATGTGACACACACACACACACACACACACACACACACAAACATATATTTTTTTTGAGATGGAGTCTCGCTCTGTCGCCCAGGCTAGAGTGCAGCGGTGCGATCTTGGCTCACTGCAACCTCAGCCTCCTGGGTTCCAGCGATTCTCCTGCCTTAGCCTCCCGGGTAGCTTGGATTACAGGCACATGCCACCACGCCTGGCTAATTTTTGTATTTTTAGTAGAGACAGGGTTTCACCATGTTGGCTAGGCTGGTCTCAAACTCCTGAACTCATGATCCACCCACCTTGGCCTATCGAAGTGCTGGAATTACAGGCATGAGCCACCTCACCTGGCCCTGACTTAAATTTTAAAGAGACCACTCCATCTACTGATTTGAGAATAAACTCTATGATGGACTAGAATGGAAAGAGGAACAACAGTTTGGTGGTTATTATAGTAATTGAAGTTACAGACTGTGATAGGTTATTCTTCCCATCAAGATGTGGAGTCCAATTCCACCCCCTGTGTATTTGTGTTGGCCTTAGTGGCTTGCTTGATAGAAGGAATAAGGCAGGAATGGTGCTGTGTTACTTCCATGTCTAGGTCAGAAGAATCCTTGCCGCTCCTGCTTTGGTCCTTTGGCACAGCAGCTCTTAGAACATAACTGCCTCACTCAGAGAAAGCTGGAGAGACCCACAAGGAGAAAACAGGAGGCTCCCAACCAACAACCAGCACAGCTTTGCAGCAAAATGAGTCGGCCATCTTAGAAGTGGACTGGCTAGATCCAGTTGAACCACCCCACCTACTCTTCCTGAAACAGACACAAGCCATCCCGCTGAGCCCTAGTCAAATTACAGATTCATGTGCAAAATAAATGCTTATTATTTTTTAAGCCACTAAGTTTTGGAGTGATTCGTGACACAGCAACAGATAACCAAAAATAGAATTCACGATAGCTCAAACTGGCCATAAGGGAAAAGATAGTTCCTAAGGCACTTATGTGGAAGATCCTTCAATAATATGGTTAAGAACTTGAGGTTTTCGAGCCAGAAAAACTTACATTTGAACACAGTTGTATCACTTAACAGGTGACCCTTGGCAAATTAATTAGTTTTCCTCAACCTCAATCAGTTCCCTCATCTGCAAATGGGAAGAGTAATAGGGCCTAGTTTCTTGAGATGTTGTGAGGTTACAAGGAGATAATGTATGTAAAATGCTTTGCGCCGTGCCTGACACTTCATGAGTATTCAAAAAAAGTGAGCTATTAATAGGATTGATTTTTTACCTTTTTAAAAATGCCACCATGTCATTCAGCATTCTCAAAAATGGAAGCTTCTGTGGCACAACTCCTGGATTTCCATTACATTAAGAGGCCAGATGCAAGAAGAGTTATTCCCAGGAGAAACAAGAGCCACACTTGACTAGCCATCTTCTATGCATCGACAGTGTTTAAGATGTCATAGGATTAACTGCCAGACTGCCTTTCAGAAGCCTTTCGTGACTTATGAACCATGGTAGTCATGGGAGCTAACTCAATATTACCAACCCTCAGCAAAATAGCTTTCCAAAATTTTAACACTATCACATCTATTTTGGCAAACATATTAGCCAATTCAGTGGAGAGCAAACTATTATGACACCAATTTAAGGGATTCTGCAAATTCAAGGAGAGGAAAAAGGGCATGATTTTATCAATCCATCCCAAATCTTGCTGCTGATAATTAGTGCAAACCCCATTATAAAAGCCTAGATATGAGATGTAGTATCTACCACAGAGAGTGGAAGGGACTTCAAACAGAAGGATCAATTTACCACTTGATTAACCTATGCTTGATAGCAGATCACTGTTAGAGATACTACTCACATCCCATTTCCACTTTATTACAGAGATTACACTGAACAGAGAGCTGATTTTTCACAATAAAAGTCTTCCTACGGCCTTTAGCCAGAAGCAATAAAATTCTGACCTCACAGCTATAACAAAACAGAGAAACCTCCTAGCATATATCTCTGTATTAAACAACCAGCCTTCAAGATACATCACTGGAAGGATGTTGGAAAGAAATGCTGCTTTAAAAATATCAATAGCCCAAGATTTAGGAGCAAGTACAAGAGATGTTTAGAATTGGTTTAATAAATATTTAAATACATATGCCAACATGCCATTAGTTTATGAAATATAGGTTTCAGGGAATATTGACTTGAGGCCTATATTACTTATTGAGTATTAATATACAATACAATGAATATTCATGGACAATGAAAATTCACTATTTTAATGTAAATATGCATACCTGAGTTCCTGAGTGATCTATCTTCCTCTTGGGTGGTTGTTACACAGTAATAAACGTTATACTCTTTGCCATATGTTAATGAGTCACTTCAGGCCCAAGAGCTTTATGAAAAGTTGAATGTTATGTTGTAAGGCATTAGAAAGTCATGATAGGATAACAATCAGAAAACTCAATTTTTACAAAGAAGCTACCATTTCTCTGCTGATGCATAAACCATAGCTTTGCTATTTTAAAAAATTTGTAATGGTGATTAATCTGATTGCTTATTTCAATGGGACTTAATGTATCTGGGATGTGTTCCTCTGACATTTCTATTCTTCTTTATAGCTACATAAGCTTAAGGTAATGATGAGTTCTCAAATCTCTATTATAACAGAAAAGTAGCAATACGGAGGGAATACTATCATAGAGGAAAAAAATCCAAACGGAATTTCATACCCTCCTTCACTCTTACAATGGCCTTCACCACGAGCAATATTTTCTGCCACAACATGGCCTAAAAGTGTTAATATATATCCAGCAATAATGAGATATGAGTCAAATAATGTTAAAAAGCACTGAGTTCAACCCAATTAAAAAGAATTCTTCACTGCAAGACTTCCCAAAGGTGTTGAATATGCTGATATTAATTGAGAGTTTCCAAAAAGAATAAACTATGCTGTGTTTACCCAACTCTTTCTTCATGGAGCATTTCACAGGACTAGTGTTCTATAAGCACAAGCATAGGCTGGTGGAGTTTGAGTACCACTTTCCCTAATCTCATAGGTAACTTACTTGAGTTTTTAAAGGATCTCTAAATCAAGAAAGGATTCCTGTTCTCACTTTCTCCCCTACATAAAGCCAAGTTTAGGATGAAATCTCACAATGATGTATGAGAAAGGGCACACTTTCTAGACCCAGTGTACAACAACAAATACAAATTTAATTACATCACTTACCTGTTTAAAGTCCCTCCAGTAGCCTCCCGAACTCTACATGGCAACACACAAATTCTGTCAATCAAGCTTTTGAAAGTTTCTTTATGACCTGTTCATCTTTTCTTCCCCAGTCATAGGTGTAAGTACTCAAGACTTCAGTTTGGGTACTTTTAGCTCCCCACAAACCTCTCCCCAAAGTAAATGCTTCAAAGGCAGACAAGTCCTGGCTAATTTAGCTGAATGTGGTACTTCTGGCACTTACTTTGATTGTCTGCACTTGGAGATTCTACACCTATAATTCCTCTACCAAAAAAATATTTATGCCACCAATTCCTGCTGCAGTAGGGGTGGGAAGACTCCCAAACGTTCTTTTGGCTTCAGGCTCAGCTTACACATCACTTCTTCCAGGAACCTTGTCTGATACAGAAAGGCTGGGCTTGGTATCATTACTATGAGTTCTCATAGCATTCATTCCTTTCCCGCACTTTAGAATATCCCACTCTCCAGTGAAATGACACCCTTACTGATCTCCTCAACCAGAATGTATATTTCCTGGGTGCTAAAGATGGAGTCTAAGCACACATATTATGTTTGCCAAAGAGTCTTTTATACCACAGTCAGCCAGTAAAGTACATATGATCTTACCGTGTAGGATACTATTACCATATTAGCCAGTTATTATTGAACTAATGCATGCCCACCATTTATCTCAAGAGCAGAAAACTCTAATTCAGATAATAGGAATGTTTCATGAGGTCATGCACAGTTTACACAACTGTGAAGGTTCAACAGAGGGTTACTGGAGTCTCTATAAACAGCCTTTAATGTGGCAACCTTAATAATATAGGCAAGGTCAGAAGTTTTAAAAAGGAAGAGATGGAGGTGAAGAGAGGGAGGCAAGGAGGAGGGGAAGGGAGAAAAGTCAAAGGATGCAAGAAAAAAAAGCAAGTTAAAGAGTAGTGTTGTTTCTCCTTGTAAATGAACTTCTGCCCTGGAGTGACCAGGTCACTGGAGGCTATTCTCCCACTAGTCTCTGTTTCACATGCATCCTGTCCCATGGAGTGTTAGAAATTGCACAGATTAAGAGAATTTCAAGGGAAATCTTGACCTCGAGCAACTTTGTTTGCCTCATGTGCTTGAAAAGGAACTCATACGTAAGTTAGAACTCAACTGCACAAGTATTTTAAGAAAGAATTTTTCTCTCAGTCCTGGAAATAACTGGGAATAGTGGTTAGAAGTGAAACACAAACAGTAATTAGCATTAGGGGTAAAAATATCCCTTCTATAATTTTGATCATTTAAAATCACCAGCACAAATACTTCCAGAGTAGGAAGCCTCGGAATGCACACTACAGAAAAGCTTATGATGTCCTATTACTGCTGTCACCAACGGAAATTCAAACACAAAGATCACATGAAACACAGACCTCAAGTTACTACAGTGTTTGTTACAAAGCAAATGCTCAATGAAACTTTGAAAAGGGAAGAGAGGAAAGCAGAAAGGGAAGGAAAGCAAGAAGAAAAGGAAGGAAAAAGGGGAGGGGAAAAGGAAAAAGGAAGAAAGTTAGAATGAAAAGTTGATTTTGGTCTCTGGGAAAGTTTTGACAACAATCTTTCACAACGAACATTTTACTGTATACTCTCAAGTCACAAAGTTGGTGTACAGCGGCAACAGGCAATACTACCCAATGGAAAATATCTGACACATTCTATCTGGAAACCATGGAGTCTCTCACAGGTTTCATGAGAAGAAAAACAATTGCCATAGGTAAAAGAGAAGTACTCCTTTCTAATCAGCAGCTCATAAAATTGCTGTAAGAATGTCTAAGCAATAATGAATAGAAAGTTTCTCTCACACAGGACTGGGAACTTACAGGACTTAATATATGTTAGTCATGTTTCATTACTCTGTTTTTGCTTATAGAAAAGTGAGACATGTAGGATAAATTGGACTGTCTTTTATCAAATTCCCAAAGCAAATACAGAAGGGTTTCAGTGCATCATTCAGTTCCACAGTGGACCATGCTCAAATAGAAACGAGGATGTAGAAACAATGAATAAATGCAACCCAGTCAACAAAGTGTCAACACACCCTACTCTGCTGCCCTGGTGTGCGAGCTGAAAACAGTGAAGGGCATTAAAGTTATGTAGACTCTACTGCAGAACCAAGATAAGCTGAACGATAGATTGCAACAGCTGGATATCTGATACATCAGGCCATGCAGAATTCCTAGTGGTCACTTGCATTCTAACTCTGTCTCAGCTCCAAGGGGCTCTCTCAGGAGGCTGGAGCTCATGCACTAGGTTTTGGCCAGGATCCAGAAACATGTAATAGGAAAACTGGCAAAGGTCCCAACCCAGCCCATTAATGATCTGCAAACGGTACCCTTTAGATCAAATACTCAAGCCACAGGCCCTGGAGGTGCAGCTTCACGTTTGTCTTCCAGAAACAATTATTTCACCATCGAGGTCCACTTGTGCTGCTTGCTAGAAATCATTGTCCTCTCCCCTCGGCCCCAGCATCCTCGGTCATAATTTTAAACACCTACTTGGAATTGCATCCCTAGACTCAAATTTATACATTCTCATCTCCCTATAATGCACCCATTTCCGGCTCACTGCCATTAATCAGCAAGACTGCCAGACGCTACTATCCTACTGCACCGATGTCAAAGCCACCCAGTTGTGGACAACCTTCGCAGAAGAATTCCACACCACCTCTCTATGGACAGACATATGCTGAGCAGAGGAGTACTTTTCTCAAATCTGCAACTCTGCTTCAATATGACCCTCACAAACACCCTCAACCCTCAGTACGTTTTTCTTTTTCTCTCTTCTCCTTTACGGTATTTGTAGCCAAACACATTGTCTGCTGTACTGAGATAATCTGCAGAGAAACTACTGACTAACCTTTGGAATGCTTTTAAAATCTGTAGAACTAAGATACACACATGCTACCCAAAGATTTCATCCTCACTAAGGAATCAACAGTAATCTGAGAAATGTTCTGTTTGGAATGTTGAGTTTTTAAGTCCACTAATATGGCTTCTAAATGGTAAAATGAAATGGCATCTTTACTTTCAATGAATGCTCTGGTCGGGAATAAGCACTGTATAATCATCTGAGATTATAATTACATGGTCATTCAATTACAGTCACAGAGAGCCTCTGAGTTGTAACAATTTATGAAAAAAACAAAAGAACAAAACACTTATCTTGTCAACAATACAGCGGTGGAATGTGCTTAACTCAACATCTGGGGGTTTGATGGTGGGAAGCCACTTATTAATTATACAATTAGGTATCACAATTGTACAAGTATACAATTAGTAGGTATTATTTCCTGAATACCTACTGTGTTCAATCAGCGTGCCCCATATAAGGGAGGCACACATTGTCCCCTGTTTTGTTTTTTTTTTTTGAGACGGAGTCTCTCTCTGTCGCCCAGGCTGGAGTGCAGTGGCGCAATCTCGGCTCACTGCAAGCTCCGCCTCCCGGGTTCACGCCATTCTCCTGCCTCAGCCTCTCCGAGTAGCTGGGACTACAGGCGCCCGCCACCACGCCCGGCTAATTTTTTGTATTTTTAGTAGAGACGGGGTTTCACCGTGGTCTCGATCTCCTGACCTCGTGATCCGCCCGCCTCGGCCTCCCAAAGTGCTGGGATTACAGGCGTGAGCCTCCGCACCCGGCCTGTACCCTGTTTTAATTGCTTACTTTGCTGGGGACTTCAGTATCTTAACCAAGTCACAGTTAGGGGGAAATCACAATTTACAGAAAATGTATATGGAAAAAGGCTTCCTAATCTTTGCAAAAACAAAGAATCTTCTGTTATGTGTAATTAGTTTTGAAATCACTTATTGTAAATTCTCCACTTCTATCATAATCTACATCACCTAATTAATGTGATTTGCAAGTGAGAAATATTTATTGTGCTTTTCCACTCCAGTGGCAGGGTGGGATATATGCTTGTTTCATTTTTCTTTTTTTCCTGCCCTCCTTGATGTTCAGCTCACTGTGAAGGTGTTGTTGACATCTTTGCCATTTTTTGCCAAAATGACTGCTCAAATTAAGGTAACTTGGGAAGTTATTGCCTGTAAAACAAATGGGGCGTCACTGAAATGGCTATTCCTTGATTGTATTTCATTTGAAATTTAACAAAGTCAGAGAGATGGGTCCCACGAGCATATCTCTACTAAAAGCTCCAGCTCTTACTTGCAACGTATGTTATGCAGCAATTATGCTACCAAGCTGCCCAGAATTCTTTGTCTGCATGCAAATTAGTTTATATGTGCTACAGTTGCCATTATGACAGTATTAAAGAAAGAATTTGGTAATGAAACTAGCCTCTTTATGGAAATGCAGTTCAATTACCTTAATAGCACATTGGACATACCTGCAATTGCTTATGAAGTGAAAAGCCCAATTCTCTCCTCACATGCCCAGACCACTGTATTTAACCCACCTTCTCATCACTTTAAATACAAGAACAACCAAGAGGGGGATTTCTAGGCTACCTTTTACAGGCCTGACTCTTTCAGCGCTACGATGGGAGCATTCCCTCAACTGACAGTGTGGGGAACTTGGTGATTAAACATTCCTACAATCCTCTAATAGTTAAAAAATTAAACGGTCATCCAACCCACAGCTGTTAGCTCCCAGCTTTGCCATCAATCATTAACAGTAACTCCTGGGACCTTCAAAGGCCACCAGCAGGCAGGAGTGAGAAAGGAAAGAAGAATATTAAGTCCTTAATTCCAGGCCTGAAAGATACGTATAAAGCAAAGAATGCAGGTTTTAAAAAACTCTAGAATGGTTATGGTATTTTAGGAAGGCTAAGATTCACGTATCTTCTCTTCTTCCATTGGTGATTGTCTCGATTTCTCAAACAGCCAACCTAAATCACTGCTTTTAGGCTGAGAGAACAGCTCCTTTGTCACACCAGTGGCTCCTTTTAGGAAGCAAAGTCCCAGCCCTCAACGCTGGCGTTTCCACAGCTTGCCAAGCTTGGGATGCTACCATAAGAGCACTGAGTCTCACACCTAACTTACATTGTTCAGAGTTAATTATATTTCCGGGTTGAGTACGGTGGCTCATGCCTGTAATCCCAGCACTTTGGGAGGCTGAGGCAGGTGGATCACTTCAGGTTAGGAGTTTGAGACCAACCTGGCCAATATGGTGAAACCCCATCTCTACCAAAAATATAAAACTTAGCCAGGAGTTGGCCAGGCGCAGTGGCTCACACCTGTAATCCCAGCACTTTGGGAGGCCAAGGTGGGTGGATCATGAGGTCAGGAGATCGAGACCATCCTGGCTAACACGGTGAAACCCCATCTCTACTAAAAATACAAAACACTGGCTAGGTGTGGTGGCGGATGCCTGCAGTCCCAGCTACCAGGGAGGCTGAGGCAGGAGAATAGTGTGAACCCGGGAGGCAGAGCTTGCAGTGAGCCAAGATTGGGCCACTGTACTCCAGCCTGGGCAACAGAGCGAGACTCTGTCTCAAAAAATAAAAATAAAAATAAAAAATAAAAACAAAAATAAATTAGCCAGGAGTGGTGGTGCATGCCTGTAATCCCAACTACTCAGGAGGCTGAGGTGGGAGAATCGCTTGAATCCAGGAGGCAGAGGTTGCGAGATCACGCCACTGCACTCCAGCCTGGGCAACAGAGCGAGACTCCATCTCAAAAAAAAAAAAGGTTAAATTATATTTAAGAGAGATCATAAGAAGTACCAATTGGCAATTTTTTAAAAAGTGGGGTGGGGAGTATTGATCTTCACATAAAACAAAGATATTTTTACAGACTGCTATTTTTTTGGTTGGGTGAAAGACTGCAAAGATTTTAACAGTATCATAAGTTAACAAAAAATGGCTTATTAATTTCTCTTTGCTCCACTGCTATCATTTACATCAAGAAAAAAACTGAAACACCTTGAAAAAGGTGTTCTGAAATTTAGACTGAAAACTAACAGAAGCACTTTATTTTTACCTCGCTTTTCTTTCACTCCACGTCAACTGATACAAATTGATATAACACTGCAAAATTCATCCAATATTGCAAAATTTATCTAAGAGTTTCTCAAAACTAAGATTTTCAACACAGCGCAATTGCTGTCAAACATGGTGCTACTTTACATAGCCGAAGTCCTTCATTCATTCATGGAAGAGATTCAATAGATACACCATGGCAGGACAGGGACTAGGGCCTGAAGTCACCACGGATATATAAGGAGATGTAGTGTCTGTCCCCATGGAGTGGAAACTCCAATGAACTTGTACCTCTCTTTAGTAAGATACAAGGCAGGTCACAGAACGATCTGTATCTCAATTTCTGAATCTGTAATGTGAAGACAATATCACCTATCACAAAGGGCTATTGTGATCATTTCAATTTGATAATCTATAAGAGTTAAGCGCTTTGCATGATGTGTAGCAGAGAACAAATGCTCAGCAAATGTCAACTCCCAATATTTCCCCTCTTCTCAAGGTAAAAACTGGCCCCCGTACCAAAACATTATTTTACCATTCAAAATACTATGGAGTCAGGCATAGTGGCTCACACCTGTAATCCTAGCACTGTCGGGGGCCAAGACAGGAGGATCGCTTGAGTCCAGAAGTTTGAGACCAGCCTGGACAACAGAGTGAGAACTTGTCCCTACAAAAAATTTAAAAATTAGCCAAGCATTGTGGCACACATCTCTAGTCTCAGCTACTCAGAAGCTAAGGTGAGAGGATCACTTGAACCCTGAAAGCAGAGGTTACAGTGAGCTGAGACTGTACCACTGCTCTCCAGCCTGGGCAACAGATGGAGACCCTGTTTCAAAACCAACCAACCAACCAACAAAAAGCAAAAACAAAATACTGCCATTAACTAATGCCTAATTGGTAAATATTCTTTTTTTAAAATAAAAAAAAAGTCTTGGACTTTCTGCTCCCAGGTTAAAAGAAAGATTTTGAGTAGATACTTTTCACATTTTGGTAAAATACACTTAGCATAAAAGTCATCATTTGAGCAATTTTAAATTGTATAATTCAGTGGCAGTACATTCATAATGCTGTCCAACCATCATCACTATCTAGTTCTGGAACATTTCATCACCACAAATGGAAACTCCATACCCATTAAGCATTAATTCCCTGTTCTCCTCTCCCCCAAATTCCTGGCAACTACTATGAATTTGCTTATTCTGGATATTTCATACAAATGGAATGATACAATATGTACCCATTTCTGTCTGTCTTCCTGTAATGTTTCTTGTAGTGAAATGTTTTCAAGGCATGTAATGTGGCATGTATCAGTACTTAATTCCTTTTCATGGCTGAGCAGTTGTATTCTCTCACATGGATATACCACATTTTGTTTATCTATTCATCAGCTGATGGACATTTAAGTTGTTTCCAACTTTTGGCTACTGTGAATTATGTGCTGCTATGAACATTCATGTATGAGTTTCTATTTAAAAATCTTTTTCAATTCTTATGAGTATATACCTAGGAGTGAAACAGATTTTACCTATGTATACACACACATAGATAATATATGGATACAGACATAACACACATAAAAATGTATATACACATATAATATATACACATATATACATAAATATAATATACACACAGTAGCTCATTTCTGCAGTAGTAAGCCTTTGATATACTTGCCTGGTTAAGGCCTTTCCCTCTCTTTCTCCATCATTAGCTGATCTTGACCCTCTCCCATCTTCACATTTGGAACGTCTTAAATGACTTTAAGTCCTCTCCATATCCCACCTGTTTACATATTACCCATATATGTGTGAGAGTGCCTAGCTAGGGATTCAGTAGCTATTTGTTGGGAAAAAAATGAATAAACGAATGAATGAAGCAATACCTTGCATATAGCACTAATACAGCAAGCACCTGCAGCAACATCAACTCCATAATCATATCCAAGGTCAAAACAGAGAAGGTGATCCCTAGTGTTCACAGTGCTACTTTGAATGTCACTTTCTGGATACCTGTCATTAATGTCATCCATGTCATTGAATTAGGCGAGCGCTAATTTGTCCATGTCATTGAATTAGGCGAGTCTTTCACTCCTTTTCTCCATCACAAACTCCTCCAGAACCATATAGCACAGTGGCTAAAAATATAGGTTGGGAGAGGCTGAGTTCGGCGTATTGCTTGAGCCCAGGAGTTCTAGACTAGCCTGGGCAATGTAGTGAGACCCCATCTCTACAAAAAATACCAAAATTAGCCGGGTGTGGTGGTGTGTGCCTGTAGTTCCAGCTGCTACTGGAGAGACTGAGATGGGAGGATTGCTTGAGCCCCAGAGGCAGAGGTTGCAGAGAGCCAAGATAGCACACGACTCCAGCCTGGGCAACAGAGCAAGACACACACGTATGTGTGTGTGTGTGGTGTGTGTGTGTGGTGTGTGTATGGTGTGTGTATGTGTGTGTGTGTGTGTATATACACACACACACATATATGTATATATATACACATATACACATATACACACACATATATACGTATATACACACACACACACACACACACACACACACACACACACACACACATATATGGAGACAGACAAAGAGGAGGGGTGGGGTTTGGACAAAAACAGCCCAGTGTTGGAATCCCCATTGGCTCTGTTATTATTTGTAGTTCCCATAAATTTCAATTTGCATCTCTGAAAAATAAGGACAATAATTCCTATGCTTTGAAGTTGCTATGAGAATTAAATGACATAAGTCATGTGTAATGCTTAACAAAGTGCCTGGCCCACAGATTAATGGTACTGCTTACCATTAATTAAGTAGGTTCCTAGCATAAGCAAAATCTCTTTTCTTACATTAAATTCTCTCGGGACACACACAAAAAAATCTGAAAAAAATCAACCCCAAATGCTCCAATCCAGACCTGTAGATTTATATCAATATACTAATGGATCTCAAATTATATCTCAAATTTATAGCTAGGGTTGTCATCTGAGCAACAGACATGCCTATCATCCAACTGCCTACATGAAATTTCCACTTAGACCCGTAAGAGACAGCTTAGAATTAATACAGTGCACGCCTCATACATTATTGTCAGGGGAACTTGGGTGAAGGGTACACAGGAACTCTACGATGCTTGCAACTTTATAGGAGTCAAACTATTTCAAAATTTAAAGTTGTAATATTTATTTATAATAATAGTTATAATACACAATTATTATTTATAGTTATAATATTTATTTCTAATAATAGTAAGATTAACATTTTCAAACTGAACTACTATAGGTTTGCTCTCCGGCTCCAATTCCCTATCCACCTTTGTAAATGAACTACCGTCCAACCAATTGCTCAGATGCACTTAGGCATCACCCTCACGTGGAATACAACAGCATTAAGAACATACACACCTTGGGGCCAGACTGCTGGGTTGCAGTCATGGCTCTTCCAGTTTCCAGCTAAGTGACCTGAGGCCAGTTCCTTGACTTTTCTATATTTCAGTTTCCCCATCCATAAAATGAGAATAAATGGAACCTACAGGACACAGTTATTATACAGATTAAAAGAGTGAGTTGAGTTAATTCACTAAAGTGCTTCAAATGGTACACTTCTCATTGTAAGTTTTCAATAAAGAATTAGCCATCACTATTACTATTTTCCCTTAGCCCTACACTTACATCGAACATGCACTCTAAACCTGACCACTTCTCATTCTCTCAGCTGCCAACAACTCTAGTATAACCCCACCACCATCATCAATTCCTACAAATCCATACATGTTCCAATCATATCTCGGTTCCCAGCCTTCTCCTCCTAGGATTCATTTTCCGTAATAGTTAGAGAAAACTTTCTAAATCCTAAACCAAATCATCTTACCTTTTACTCCAATGGTTTCTATTCAATGTTCCAATCGTTTCCTATTGGGAGCAATTTTTTTTGAAAAACTCTTAATAATGGCCTAAAAAATTCTATATGATCTCACTCCTGCTTTCTTCTCTGACCTCATCTGCTTCCGTTCTCTTCACTAAGACACAATGGCTTTGAGCACGACAAAGCTTTTGCACTTGCTGTTTGTGGCATGGACTGCGACTTAATCTCCAACATTCATTCTCCCGTGCTTTCGAACACTCAATTTGTCAGGGCCACATGGTGCCCTGGAATACAGACTACACATGTGGCCTACCTGGCTGCTAGACATAACCAAACAATTACATTCTATCAATGGGATCTACGCAGAAGTATGTGTAACTTTCAGGAAAAGACCTTAAATAGAGAAGGCACATCTCTCTTTTGCTCTTTCTGGGTCAGACTGGCTACAGTGCAAAAACAGCAGCCCAAGCTTGGAGCACGTGTTTGGAAAAATGCAATTAACAAGAGAGAAGGAGCCAAAATCTGTGGAGGGAAAGGCAAAACTACAGAAGGAATCTGGAGTCCAGGTGATCATCAAGCTGCATCATCAGCTCTAGGTTACTAACCTCTGAGAAGAAGAAACATACAATGCACTCCCGTCCTGTAAGCTGCTTTAATTTATGATCATTCCCCCTTTCTTTGCAGAGCAATTTTCCCCATGGATCCATGTGTGGCTGCCTCCCTCTCACTGGTCAAGTCTCCCCTCAAATGGCACAACATTAGGGGTGTCACTGGTTTAGCAGGACCCTTCTCTCTCTCCTGGTGTATACCATGTGACTCTATGCTTTCCTGTTTGCAGCATGTGATAGCACAGGAATTCTTGGTATCTACTTTGTAAATGTCTGCCTCCTTCCACCTAAAGATAAACTTTTGGGGAGCATCCTCTGTAGCCCCGCACACTTAGAACAGCTCCTGGATTGCAAAAAGAATGCAATCTCTATTTTTTGACTGGCTTACTTATGGTATGTGTGAATGATCTGGTTTTGTGTTTCCTCCAAATACTGGGTGGTTTTCCTTCTCATCTCAAATTAGTAGATTTAACTCAGTCCAACATTTATGGAGCACTTATTGGGTGGAGACACTGTGTTAGACACTGGAGAAATAAAGACAAGAGGAGGTGTGGTCACTGACCCCAGGGGCTTCATAGTAACACTGCAATCTGCTCTTCTCATCACAGAATTAAATACTGAAGGAATAGATAAGTTGACGGTGACTTTTGTGTTGTGTTTACTTAGGAAGAAACTCAGACTGTACCCATAATTGCCATTTTTGGATCCATTTTTTAAACACGGTGCAATCATTACTTTAGTGCTGTGACTATCACAAAATATGGACAACTTCCAAAATACAGTTTCAAAATGTCATTAAATACGTAATTATTGAAAAATTCCATCATTGTACCATGATCGCCTCCAAATCACTTTCTAGAATTCAAAGACTTTCACTATCCTCTGAGGAAAGTGACATGTAGAATTCTACCAAAAACCACGTAGAAAGCTATATACAGAGTTCTTTTAACAAGACCAAATATTCCCCCAATGAGGCAGCTTCTAAAAGATCTTCTCTATCAAAACATTGTCTGAGCATTTGAATCCATGTGGTTAAGACCATTTCTTGGTGGAGGCTTTAACAGTTCAACCTGCAAAGTCTCATGAAATCATCCCAAATATTACATCCATCCAATCCAAAATTCTCCACTACTAGGTAAGATCATTCATGAGAGCTTATATGGCTTATGTAAATTCTAGACTCAGAATGTTTTATAAAAAGCACAAGCACTAGCTTAGAAGTGGATTCTCTGGCCATACTCAAGACTGGAGATGACTGAAGCCTGACAGCTTGACTGCAAGCTTGTGAGACAGGAAACTATCCAGAACTACCTAAGCCAGACTATGGATTCCTGTTCCTGGATTCCTGACCCTTAGAAACCTGGTGACAGAATAAATGTTTGTTGTATGTTTGTGTGTGTGTGTGTTTCTAAAGCATGATCACTGGCAGTCCTACTTCCAAATTATACACATGTCATAAGTGCAGGGCTCATGCCTGTAATCCTAGCACTTTAGGAGGCCAAGGTGGGAGGATCATTTGAGTCCAGGAATTTGAAACCAGCTTGGGCAAGATGGCAAAACCTCATCTCTACAAAAATAAATAAATAAATGAAAATTAGCCAGGCGTAGTGGTGCACACCTGTAGTCCCAGATAGGAGGCCAAGGTGGAGGATTACCTGAGCCCAGGAGTTTGAGGCTGCAGTGAGCTGTGAAGGTACGGCTGCACTCCAGCCTCGGTGAGAGAGTGAGACCCTGTCTCTAAAAAAGAAAAAAAGATTGTGGGATTTGGAAAGAGAGAGAGATCAGAGTGTGAAACTAGCCCAAGCCATGTGACTTAGACAAGTGTCTTAATAACTATTCCATGCCACAGTTCCCTGAGAGCTAATGTGACAAACAAATGAGATCAGGAAATGAGACCACAGTGCCTGGCGTACACATACAGTAAGCACGCAATTCACATTGACTGTGATGTCAGTGAGAACACTGACGATGACGGCAAGAGAGCACCAAGATTTGAACCCAGGTCTGGCTGCCTCCAAACTCAATCCCATTTCACTATTTCTTGTTCAGTGTTTTCATTCTTGGCCACCAATCCAGGGCATCAGTAGGAGGTTTCAGCTCTGATTTCTAAGGCATGGACGCTGCCGAGCCTCTAGGGGGTGAGTTTGTTCAACTCCATCACCATGGCAGGAAATTTGTGCAACAGAAAGGATAGAGATTGAATGGAGGGGAAGTGCCAACTCTCCATGTGGGGGACAAGGCACCATATGGCCCAGCAATTAGGAAGGAAGAAGACTGCCAAGGACAAAAATAACTCTGGCAGAATCCAACACGGCTGGTAGGAGAAGTCAGCCCAGGTCAGCTCCTTCTTGGTGGTGTTGTTCTTGTTCCCCAAGGGATTTTACTGACACTCCTTACCATGAATTTGAAAAAGATATGAAAGAGGAAAAGGAAGTCTGATGATAGTGGAGATTTCTAATACCGGCTCATTAAAACAATTTTCCTTTTTCCTAAAAGCCTGGTGCACGAATAGCTCTTCAAAGGGAAGATGTGCTTCAAGAGAAGATTATTGTTAACTTTGAAGAAGCTTAACAACCTCACTCTCCTTGTCTCCAAAAGAAGGCAGGTGAACTAAATGAGATGCCTTGTCTCTTGCAGCTCCGAAATAAGATGCTGACTCCAGTCAATAAGCCAGAGATAGCAACAGGAAGAGG
The DNA here is from genome assembly GCF_006542625.1 of Nomascus leucogenys. Lineage (NCBI taxonomy): Eukaryota > Metazoa > Chordata > Mammalia > Primates > Hylobatidae > Nomascus > Nomascus leucogenys. The sequence goes on along the minus strand of NC_044401.1, from coordinate 74,993,127 downwards.
AAGAAGGAAGCTGTATAGATTCAACCCTACCCATTTTCTACGAGTAAAGTTTGTGTTCAAGAAAAAGAACAGGGAACAAGGACTCAGTGAATTTCTGTAAGAATTCAGGCATGCTTCACACCAGGAAGACAATGAATACCACACTCTTTCAAATCTAAAAAGCAATCCAAATGTTCAGTTTCTTTCTCTTCTAATGGAATGAAACTATCAATGGCATTCAAATACCATCACTCATTCAGCTGAAGGCTATTTTATGCATGTAACTACAAGGGGATAATTCAAAGGAAAAAAGGTAAGGTTTTATTTGGCAAAATGAAAATTAATATTTCTTAAAATAGAGATCGGTTAGGTAACCTCTATCTTAATTATGACACTTCGATATTTTTTCTTGACAGCTTAAAGTCAAAATCACCCTTCATTGCTGCTTCTTTGGTTAAACAGCAGCTGAGGAAGCTGGCTCGAGTTTAAGGACCATGTTGAATTTTTTAAAATACATAGTAAGACACTAGAATAAACACCCACTTGGTGAGGTGCTCACACCATGAGGGGCACATGGGAACTGAAAACAAATGGAGAAATCCAACTCATGCCTAAACTCCTGTTCACTCTGGGACCTTTACACACCATATGCAAAGGCAGCTGGCACGGACTGTGTTATTTACATTTATATGTTTTCCCCTGAACTTTAAGTTAGTACACACTGTTGATTTTGTGTCTGTTACATACATACATACTGATGTTTCACTATATATTTCTTTTGTTGTTCTAATCTTATCACCCCTACTAAGCTACAAGTTCTATGAAGCCTAGATTCATCTTTGTATAATAACTCCTAGCATACTATAGATTCCTAGCTTCTAGAACTTCCCATATCGGAAGGTCTCAGGAAACCTGTATGGGATAATATGAATGAAAATAAAAGGTGACCTGGATACATACATATCTCTCTCCCTGAAATATTACTAGAGCGTACCCTTCCTGGGCATTTGTACAAAAAAGATAATGAGCATTCTGGCTGGCTCCTTTGCAACAGTTATAAAGGCAAATGGAATTAAAAAAACGATTCCAGGGTCTTTTCAAAGGAGCCAATAGGGTAGGGTAGGGTGGGATTTATATTGGAAATGCACTGTTTCAGTCTATCTAGTCACTATTACCCATTTTCTGGCCACCAGTTCCCAGCTCCTGAGGTGCATGCGACCCTGAACAAGCTAATCAGCATGATCCATTCTCTCGTCAAAGTATTCAGGGCTGGCCATATGACCCTGGTTAACCGGATTCAATCTTGGGACACTGGTTGTAACCATTAAGAAAAAGGAGAAAAAGAAATTCACTTTTCATGAAGGACGCTAAGCTTCAAGGATGGGACTCTAACACTGCTAGGAACAATCCTCTTCCCACCAGAGATAAGACTGAGAAGGGCACCAATACAGCAGAGGGCAGAAGACAGATACAAGGACAGATTGCTAACATGTTTTGGGTACCCAGAGCCAGCCATGCCCGTAGGTAGTTTATCTTTGGACTTTTTCATTAGGTAAGCACATAAATTCTCTTTTCTGTTTGACTTTGAATTCTTCTGGCTATGACAATGGAATGAATTTTAAGTGAAGCAGAAGTGTTACGAGGGATTGCACGGGCTCATAAAACTCAAGTCCTTTACAATATATCCCGACCTACGCTGTCTAACCTCCTCTGCCATCATCCCTCATCCACTCTGTGAATTTAAGTTCTCAATGCACTCCACTATACACTATCCGCGAATAGATCAAACACATTTATGCCAGCATGCCTTTGCTCAAGCTGTTACCTCTCCCTATGAGCTCTTTCCTTCTTTCTCTGCCCAGGAAACTCCTATTGATACTACAAAGCCCATTTTTCTGTGGAAGCCATACCATTCATAAGCAGGAGCAAGCACTCCCTTCTCCATGTTCCCTTTCACTCCTTTCTCTTTGTTCCCTTTTGCATTTTCCCCATAATTTATGGCACCTTGTGGCATTTGCCACACTGGTTCACTGTTATTTATTCATTTGTTTCTCCCCAAGCTGTAACTTATTCATCTTTATCTCCTCATACTTTAATGTTCAATAAGTGAGAAGGAGGAAAGAATGGCAGTGGGGGAATGTTACGGTCATGCAGGGCAGAGAAGGAGGATGGACTCTGAACAAGAGTCTTCAGAACTTGGGTATACCTTGCAATAAAAACAATAATCAGGAAATCACTGCTGGATTAAAAATGACCTCCCAACTTTTTGCCTTCCACTGAAAAAAATCAGTAGATTTTTTAAGTAAATGCAAAGGAAACAATCGATATTTAATAGTCAAATTAGGATTTCATGCTGTTCCCCAACCCCCTGAAAATTACACATTTAAAGAGACAGATTATGAAGATAATTATCTTTTAAATGTATCAAACACAGTGGCTCACACCTGTAATCCCAACACTTTCGGAGGCCAAGGCGGTCGGATCACCTGAGGATAGGAGTTCAAGACCAGCCTGGCCAACATGGTGAAACCTCATCTCTACTAAAAAATAAAAAATTAATAAAAAAATAAAAATCAGCCAGTGTGGTGATGGGTGCCTGTAATCCCAGCTACTTCGGAGGCTGAGGCAGGAGAATCGCTTGAACCCAGGAGGCAGAGGTTGCAGTGAGCTGAGATCACACCACTGCACACCAGCCTGGGCAACAAGAGCAAAGCTCCATCTCCATAAAAAATAAAGACATAAATAAAATAAATGTAAACAGTTATGTTTACAACACCCTCTGCCTTTTCCACTAACCTACAGGTTGGAGTATAAGGATAAAACCAGAAAATAGCATTATTGGGAACCAGAAAAACAATGGCCTCAAGACTTCTAAATTCTCCATTTAGAGAATTTAAATTTAAATTTAAACAACAAAATACCACAGCTAAGAATAATGCTTTAAGTGGCATGCACTCGGGATATTCTCTGGCCAGACTAAAAGATACACACCATCCTTCCATGTGGTGATAAAAAAACACTGATCTCTATCTACCTCCTTCTCTCTCATCCAAAAACATTTTTCTCATGTGTTCAGCATTTTCTATAACAAGTAACTACCCAGAAATCAATTCCCTATAGTTAAATTTATACCAAGTTAGGCTGGTGTTGAACTGCAATATTACCAAAGCTCTTAGAAATCTGGCAAATACAATATGAAGGATATCAATAGAAGCCTGTAATTGAGCTGAAAAATTAATTATAGCCCTAATGTGATTCTCTTCAATCAGGAAGGTCCGCTAGATGCCATGCTCTCATCTAACCCTCAGAGCGACACTAATATCCACACCAGACGGACAGGAAGGGCAGCAGCAGTCAGACCCAGAGCAGACTCGTTTCTCTGTTCGATCCTCAATATTTTTCTTTTATTAAATAAGACAAACATACCAACCACAGTCAAGCAGTCACACAAACCAACTACCATCAAACAGACACACATACCAACTACCTACTGTCAACCAGAAACACATACTAACACCGGCAAACAGAAACACGAACCAACTACCGTCAAGCACAAACATGTACTAACTACCATCAGACAGACACACATAGCAACTAGCATCAAACAGACATACCAACTACCTCAAACAGACACACATAGCAACTACATCAACCAGAAACACATACCAACTACCATCAAACAGACACACATAGCAACTACCATCAAACAGAAACATATACCAACTACCGTCAAACAGACACATGTACCAACTACCATCACCTGGAAACACATACCAACTGTCAACCAGAAACATGCACCAACTACCAACAAACAGACATACACACCAACTACTGTGAAACAGAAACACACACCAACTACCATCAAACAGAAACAAATACCAGTTACTGTCAACCAGAAACATGTACCAACTACGTCAAACAAACACACACCAACTACCATCAAAAAGACACACACCAACTACTGTCAACCAGAAACACATACCAACTACTGTCAAAGAGAAAACCTCTTCTGCACAATATGGCCAAGCAACCATCTGAAATGGATACCGTGTTCTCTGGGACCAAGAACAAACAAAAAAGATGCCTGTGTCCTTTTAACCTGTATCCTCATTTGTGATCATGGCCAAAGTAGAAGTGCTCAGTGAGGAGGGTGCAAGGAAATATACTCGAATCAAAAGCCTGGCCAGGCTTTCCACACTATTCCTAGACACAAAGGGAGCTGGCTTCCTGGGCACTCTAGCAGACTGTGGCAACTATTTAGCATATGAAGAGAGGCCTGTGCCTTTACCCACTTTCTGGAAACAAAGGCAGTCTGTCGTCAATATAAATACAGTTTACATACCAATGCTTTCTAATTAACCTTTCACCACAGTAGTTTTGACCACAAGTGTGTTTTCCTTCTTAGCCTCAGGAACCTGGGAGAGGACTAACCCTAGGCTTCTCAGCCCTTGCTAATGATAGGTTTCCAGGGGCTTTAAACAAAGTTTGGATTTCAGGATCAGCTCTGCCACTTACTACCTGAACTCAGGCAAGTAAGGTAACCTCTTTCACTTCTCCTACACTCGCTTCCACAGAAGAGGCTTCAGAGCTTTCTCGTAAGATCAATGGGAATATTAAACAACATATGGAAAGTGCTTAACACCAAGATGGGCTCAAAGGGAAAGTCACAAACCACATACAACAGCAACTTATGCTATAACAACTTATGCTATATGTTATGTTCAGTAACTTCTAATCTAAAAGGAATATTCGAGACCAGTAATCACAACCAATAGGATAGAGACTTCTTAGTTTATACATGCCTTCCTGGACTATTCTATCTAAAATTACATCAAATCCCTTTATTCTCTACCCACCTCACCCTGCTTCATTATTTTACATAACAGCATATATCACTTCCCGGCATTTTATATTTATGTTGGGTGTTTTTTTCTATATTCATGCTCCATAATGTAAGCTTGGTTGAACTCACTACTATATTCCCAGTGCCTAAAAAAGGGCCTGGCAAACAGAGACCCTCCATAAATACCTGCAGGATGGTAGAATGAATATACATTTTAAAAATATAGGCGGCTATCAATTTTTACATTTGTTTTGAGAGTGGATTGTATTTTATTAAAATGATTTTTGATACTGCAGGTTGCTTTATATCTAAAATGGACTTCTTATCTATTTATTCAAAAAATATCCATTGGACAGAGCATTTCACAAAGCTGCTTGCCAGGTGCTAAGAAAGAGGTAATGATTCATCAGAGTCTGCCCTTAAAGAGGTTTTAGTTCATACACACTGGGTTGCATCCTCAATGCACAATCATTCTTCCTTCACTGGTAAGTGCCTCTCTCCCTTCTTCCACGTGGTGACGGCAAATGCAGCCATGTTGGTAAAATGTAATAACCAGTCTTCTGTGAAACAGGAAGGAAGCAGATGTGCTGGGAAGAGCAGCCAGGCTGAGAGAGGGATTCAGGGCTCCCCGTGGTGCAGCAAGCCCCAGGGCCCAACTGTTACTAAATCTGGATGGTGTATGTATCAAAAACATTTTTTAAAAAATAATCAGCCAAGACATAAAAAAGTTTGAAAAGATATATTCTTTCCAAGGGAAATCTATCCTAAAGAAAAAAACTGAAATCTGAACATATATTAAAACACTGATCGCACAGAAATATAAACTACCATCAGAGAATACTATAAACATCTCTACGCAAATAAACTAGAAAATCTAGAAGAAATGGACAAATTCCTGGACACAAACACCCTCCCAAAACTAAACCAGGAAGAAGTCGAATCCCTGAATAGACCAATAACAAGTTCTGAAATTGAGGCAATAAATAATAACCTACTAACCAAAAAAAGCCCAGAACCAGACAGATTCACAGCCAAATTCTAACAGAGGTACAAAGAAGAGCTGATACCATTCCTTCTGAAACTATTCCAAACAATAGAAAAAGAGGGACTCCTCCCTAACTCATTTTATGAGGCCAGCATCATCCTGATACCATAACCTGGCAGAGACAAAACAAAAAAAGAAAATTTCAGGTGAATATCCCTGATGGACATTGATGTGAAATCCTCAATAAAATGCTGGCAAACCGAATCCAGCAGCACATCAAAAAGCTTATCCACCATGATCAAGTCAGCTTCATCTCTGAGATGCAAGTCTGGTTCAACATACACAAATCAATAAACATGATCTATCACATAAACAGAACCAATGAGAAAAACCACATGATTATCTCAACAGATGCAGAAAAGGCTTTCAATAAAATTCCACAACCCTTCATACTAAAAATTCTCAAAAACTAGGTACTGATGGAATGTACCTCAAGAGCTATTTAATAGCTATATAAGAGCTATTTATGACAAACCCACAGCAAATATCATGTTGTATGGGCAAAAACTGGAAGCATTCCCTTTGAAAACTGGCACAAGACAGGGATGCCCTCTCTCACCACTCCTATTCAACATAGTGTTGGAAGTTCTGGCCAGGGCAATCAGGCAGGAGAATGAAATAAAGGGTATTCAATTAGGAAAAGAAGACGTCAAATTGTCCCTGTTTGCAGATGACATGATTGTATATTTAGAAAACCCCATCGTCTCAGCCAAAAATCTCCTTAAGCGGCCGGGCTCGGTGGCTCACGCTTGTAATCCCAGCACTTTGGGAGGCCGAGGCGGGCAGATCACGAGGTCAGGAGATCGAGACCACGGTGAAACCCTGTCTCTACTAAAAATACAAAAAAAATTAGCCGGGCGTGGTGGCGGGCGCCTGTAGTACCAGCTACTCGGAGAGGCTGAGGCAGGAGAATGGCGTGAACCCGGGAGGCGGAGCTTGCAATGAGCCGAGATTGCGCCACTGCACTCCAGCCTGGGCGACAGAGCGAGACTCCGTCTCAAAAAAAAAAAATCTCCTTAAGCTCATAAGCAACTTCAGCAAAGTCTCAGGACACAAAATCAATGTGCAAAAATCACAAGCATTCCTATACACCAATAATAGACAAAGAGAGCCAAATAATGAGTGAACTCCCATTTGCAATTGCTACTAAGAGAATAAAATACCTAGGAATACAACTTACAAGGGATGTGAAGGAACTCTTCAAGGAGAATTACAAGCCACTGCCCAAGGAAATAAGACAGGACACAAACAAATGGAAGAACATTCCATGCTCATGGATAGGAAGAGTCAATATCGTGAAAATGGCCATACTGTCCAAAGTAAGTTTTAGATTCAACACTATCCCCATCAAGCTACCATTGACTTTCTTCACAGAATTAGAAAAAACTACTTTAAATTTCATATGGAACCAAAAAAGAGCAATCCTAAGCAAAAACAACAAAGCTGGAGGCATGACACTGCCTGACTTCAAACTATACTACCAGACTATAGTAACCAAAATAGCATGGTACTGGTACCAAAACAGATACATAAACCAATGGAACAGAACAGAGGCCTCAGAAATAACACCACACATCTACAACCATATGACCTTTGACAAACCTGACAAAAACAAGGAATGGGGAAAGGACTCCCTATTTAATAAATGGTGTTGGGAAAACTGGCTAGCCATATGCAGAAACTGAAACTGGACCCCTTCCTCACACGTTATAAAAAAATTAACTCGAGATGGATTAAAGACTTTAATGTAAGACCTAAAGCCATAAAACCCTAGAAGAAAACCTAGGCAATATCATTCAGGACATAGGCGCGGGCAAAGACTTCATGACTAAAACACCAAAAACAATGGCAACAAAAGCCAAAATTGACAAATGGGATCTAATTAAACTAAAGAGCTTCTACACAGCAAAAAAAACTATCATCAGAGTGAACAGGCAACCTACAGAATGGGAGAAAATGTTTGCAATCTATCCATCTGCCAAACGGCTAATATCCAGAATCTACAAGGAACTTAAACAAATTTACAAGAAAAAAAAAAACAACCCCATCAAAAAGTAGGCAAAGGATATGAACAGACATTTCTCAAAAGAAGACATTTATGTGGCCAAGAAACATGAAAAAAAGCTCATCATCACTGGTCATTAGAGAAATGCACATCACAACCACAATGAGATACCATCTCACACCAGTTAGAATGGCGATCATTAAAAAGGCAGGAAACAGCAGATGTTGGAGAGGATGTAGAGAAACAGGAACATTTTTACACTGTTGGTGGAAGTGTAAATTAGTTCAACCATTGTGGAAGACAGTGTGGCGATTCCTCAAGGATCTATAACCAGAAATACCACTTGACCCAGCAACCTCATTACTGGGTATATACCCAAAGGATTATAAATCATTCTACTACAAAGACACATGCTCACATATTTTTATTGCAGCACTATTCACAACAGCAAAGACTTGGGACCAAACCAAATGCTCATCAATGATAGACTAGATAAAGAAAATGTGGCACATATATACCATGGAATACTAAGCAGCCATAAAAAAGGATGAGTTCATGTCCTTTGCAGAGACATGGATGAAGCTGGAAAACATCATTCTCAGCAAACTAACACAGAAACAGAAAACCAAACACCGCATGTTCTCACTCATAAGTGGGAGTTGAACAATGAGAACACATGGACACAGAGAGGGGAACATCACACACTGGGGCCTGTCGCCGATGGGGAGGCTACAGGACGGATAGCATTAGGGGAAATACCTAATGTAGATGACGGATTGATGGGTGCAGCAAACCACCACGGCACGTGTATAACTATGTAACAAATCTGCACATTCTGAACATATAACCCAGAACTTACAAGTATAATAATAATAAAACACAGGAAGATGTTTATCACAGCTATTTAAAAAGGAAAAACCAATCATTTTACACAGAATAATGAATGAACACCTTTCTATTCTCATATGACAAGATACTATCGATTAAAGATATATTTGGAGAAAAATCAGATTATATAAGAAATAGTCATGATAATCATGTTAAACGAAAAAAGCAGGATAAAAAACTACAAACACAGTATAATATCAATTATCTATGTCTCATGTGTACGAGTGTGTATATTTGTGTGAGTACATATGGGGAGAGGGAGAGGTGTAGTAGACATACAAGCAGATATATAAAGTAGATATATCCAGATATTCACCATGATTATTCCTGGATTATAAAATTAATGTACATTTTTCTTTTATTCTTGATGCCTTTTATATTTTTATATTTTACAAATTATAATAAATAATGACTACTTTATTTTAAAATGCTGTATTTTACCATAAAATACTACCCAATGACTTCTGGAAAGTTCTTCTGTTTGTAAACAACTAAATAGCAAATGTTTCCAAGACCATTAGGAACATACCTGTAGTTGTACCGGTCAACGTATCACTCAATGTAGCAGAGATAATGCACACTGTGGGGAACTGGGGGATCTCAGAAAGAGGAGATTACAAAGAACTTTTATAGGATTTCTGCATGTGTTGGGTAATTTTATGTGATTTGGGGGAGGGTTCAAAGAAGTAGGGCTTTGTTCCAGACTAGATGCTGTTAAGACACGGAGGTAATTCCATGATTGTGTTTCCTAATAAATCTTACCTAGCATGCAGAAAGAAGGAAGCAATGCTACAACTCTAGTATTTAAAGAAGCTACTCATACTAGCCAGAATGGGAGGATGTGTGGTCATTTTTGTGGTTTGGACAATTTTCATGTTTTGTCTGTGTTAAGGCGTGATTACAAGGGTCTCGTTTTTGTTCTGATCCATCACCAAGCCACAAGCAACCCCAATGCCTAACTGATAGCACCAGGCTAGTTCCCAAATAGTAAAGAATATATAATCTGTCAGAAATATTCAGAAGCAGGTAGTATGATTAGGGTTATTTCTGAAAACAAACATAATGCAAACCTGATGGGGTTATTTTGTAGAATAAGTAATACATGTGAGTGTGATTTATAAATATAAACAGTCACATGCATGCTACCGTGTTGCTAATATCTTCACCATCACTGTCATTTATATCAATCCCATCTAGTGCCGGAGGATCTATATCTTTGGAAAGGGGCGGGCTGCAACAGAAACTTGTACATTAGTTTCAGTTTACCAAAATGGTTAGAGATGATGAAAATTAAGACCTAAATCTTAGAAATGGACACATATGAAAACTTCAGACACAACTCTTAAAATACGCATCCCCTCATAATGTGTCACTTCTGACAAATCCATAAGAAAGCAAAAAATTTAACACCTATCCCAAAATATAATAACTTAAAAGAAACTTGAGAAATGGAAAATGTGGGCAAAGGTGAAGTGGCATAATGTCAGCAACTTACTTTTGATAGTTCAGACAAAGAGAGAGAGAGAGAGAGAGAGAGATGGCATACCAGTATATACATGGAACTCCTGAGGGTTTCTTCCTGTATTCTCATGGGTCATTTTGCACTTTGGAGACTACTTCCTTAAAAGACCTAATTACAACAGGTCAGAATAGTGGAATTCTACATAAGATGTGTGTCAAAGCCCAGGAAGTACCCATAGTGAAGCAAAACTTCCTTACTTTCAGACAGGCCTTTATTGTGATGAAATTATAAATTCTTAGATGACTCATATTCTAGCTGTCTATTCATTCTTAAGTATCCACAGAGTTCCTAAGAAGGACCAAGCTTGGTCTAAGGTGTCAGAGGTCCATGAAGACTTCTCCAGAGGCCTCCCTCATGAGCAATCTCTACAGGCAGGATGATGCACCATTTATTATATAGGAATTCCATCTAGTAGACACCCTTCCCCTCAAAAAAATGTGATGATCCCATCAAAAGCTTGCAGGCACTTAGCCATGGTGAGAAAATTAAACAGCCTGTATGTAGTAAAGGGGTCACAGAAAGGGTAGGTTATGCAGAATAAAAAATAAGACCAAACTCAGGGGAACCAGGTCCTCTGAACTTTTATTTTTAATTAGTACATGGGCATAATGGGGTATGATAAAAAAACACACACACACACACACACTCAAACTATAAAAATAAATCTCCCTCTGTCCCAACCCTAGCCTTCCAGTCCCTCCCCAGAAACAACCAATGTTTTCTATGCACACACATAATTGCATATAAACATACATTTAAAATCATAAATGGCCACTAACTATAGACCCTGTTAAATACTTTGCTTCGTCTCGTTGAACAATATTCACTTGTTCATTTACTTGTTATTTAGCAATTATTCTAGGAACCACTAAAAAAGCAGCCAAAACAGACAAAACTCTTGCCCCCATGGAGATGGTATCTCAATGGGCCATTCCATACAGCATATAAACAATATGTCATTATTTCGATAACTGCATATTCACTCTATTGTAAGTATATACTACAATGTACAGTCCTTTACGGATCGACATTCAGTTTGTTTTCTACTTTGCACATTCTTTTTTATAAACATTGGGCTTGCAGCATCCTCTTCTTTTATAAGCAAATATTTTGGACAAACCTGGAACAACTGTTTAAAACATGTTCATCTACGTCAAGGTTATATTTTGAAAATGCCTCATTCAATGACTTAGTTTTCACTTATCAACATCTATAAAACCACATCAGAGAAGACATTCATTCTACAATTGTTTAACTAAGTTAAGATTCCAGTTGATTATTTGCAACAGTTTAGCAAATTACATTAGAGTTTTTAACAGCCTATGAAGAGAGTTAATGTCATAGTCAATCCTTTTTTTTTCCTTGCAACTGTTAGGTGTGGTGTTAATTCTCCCAGCTGGTTTTCAGACAGCTTTAAAATTAACTTTGAAGTTTCTCTAACCCTTAAAAAAAAGTCAATGATTGCTTTGCCAAGAAAAACAGAGCCGTTAATGAACAAGTCAGAATTCACTAAGGTCTTATAATTTCAAATGTAGACCTTCTGGGCACTGTGTATGTGTATATATGTGTATATATGCATGTATTTGTGGGTATGCATACATGTGAGGGTGCACGTACATGTACGTAAGCTAACATTCATAGAAGGTCTGTGATGCACTGCAGCTGAAGGAGTAATGCTGAACCACTGTTACATCAATCCATCTTACAAAATAAATACATAACCAATACAAGAGTCTATGCTGACTTATAAAACAATAACCCCAACATTTCTTGAGCACCTAAAATGTGTGCCAGGCTCTGTGCTGTTTTAAGTGCATCTCTTAAGCAAAATAACTCAATGTAAGGATAGGAAAGCTGACTCTTACAGTGGCTTAGATACTTTGCCATGTTCATTCAACCCCTAAGCGATAGAGCTGAATGTCAGTGTAGACAGCCTCTGCTTTAAAATCTCCATAAAGGGTATGACACTATTGTAACTTCTAAATACATCTGATAATACCTGCTTATAAATTATGAGATGGCATTTTATATCTATTACCATAGTATAAAATACCATGTAGGATTTATTCAGTTTAACTTACGATTTTTATAAATGTGGGATCCATGATTCAACCCACATCTATCTACTTCACAGCTGGGTATTCTTTTTTGTCACCTCAAGGTACCCCAGAATGAAACCATGGAAAAGTTGTACTGCCCACTTTCTGCAAAGAAGCAGGGTTAAAAGTAGGAGCTCTGGAGGGCTAGTGCCTAGATTCAAATCTGAGCACAGTCACATGGTAGCTGTGTGCACTGGACGAATCCCACTTCTGTTTATCTGTTTAGTGGGAATGATATTCTTGGTGGCTGAGTGTATTGAAATGGAATATATATATGAAGAGCTGATAGCAGTGTTTGCCCTATGTTTAAGTACTCCATACAGCTTGCAACTATGGTTATTTGCCCATATTCACTCCATAACAGAATTACAATCAGGTATGTCCTATCCCAGACTCAGGGCAAAGCCTGGAGTTCAAACGTACCACATGTTGAGAAAAAAGGCCAACTATGAAGTTCATTAGGAGCTTAGAACAATGAAGAAAAGTTAAGAACAATGTTCAAATAAGGAGTAAATGAAGTAATTGAGGAACTCCAAAACGACCATCCCAGAGCTCCTCAAGCAAAGGTCTCCAATAGCCCTGCAGCAATAACCAGCAATAACCAGCCCTGCAGACTGGAACCCATTCAGCCTGATGTGAATACACTTTGCTCTGGAGGAAGAAGCTCTGCTCATGGCAGACAGGCCTGATTGCCAGAAGTTACATTTCCCGTGAGTGAGCAGGGAATCCATGGAAACTAGAGCCATGGGGTATTGGGGGCATCCCAGGTGAAATGAGGCTCTCACCACCTCAGAGGAGCCTTCTGCCCACAGATGAAGCATCCCAATGAGGGACAAGAGGGGCAGCTGGCACACAGCTCGCAAGAAGGCCTAGGCACCCTACCATCCCCTCTCCCTGCACTGGGGACCACCAGAGGCTCAGGGCCAGGGGAGAAAAGTGGCTCTACAGTAAGGCTCTGCACAAAAGGGCCTCCCTTTCAATTCCTCTCCATTTTCTCCAGCTGAGCCCAGCTTTATGCAAACAACATTCTTTTTTTTTTTTTTTTTTTTTTTTTTTTTTTTTTTGAGACGAAGTCTCTCCCTCTCGCCCAGGCTGGAGTGCAGTGGCGCGATCTCAGCTCACTGCAACCTCTGCCTCCCAGCTTCAAGCTATTCTTGTGCCTCAGCCTCCCTAGCAGCTGGAACGACAGGCCTGCGCCACCATGCCCGGCTAATTTTCGTATTTTGAATAGAGACGGGGTTTCACCATGTTGGCCAGGCTAGTCTCGAACTCCTGACCTCAAGTGATCCGCCCAACTCGGTCTCCCAAAGTACTGGGATTACAAGTGTGAGCCACCACGCCCGGCTGCAAACAACACTCTTAAGCTCAAAATTCAGGCTACTGGAGGGGTGGGGTGAGCCAACAGTTGATTAAGCGGCAGCAGGCCAGGGAAGCGGGGACGGCGGGAACGGGAGACAGCAAGGGGGAAGGGAACGTGGCTCTCAACCCACTGGAGCCAAAGAAGGGACCCCGGCCCCAGGAGGAGCGAGCCTGCAGCTGATGGGCCGCCTGCGTCTCCTTGCACCTGCCCTGGCACCGCAGCCAAGGCAACCCCCGAGCGGGCCCTGCGCTCCGCGGCGCGGGCCGAGATGCTCGCCCAAGAAACATGGCTGGTTGGAGCCTCCGAGCTGCGAGCGCCGGGCGCGGGAGGGACGCGACCGCCAGCCCAGGGAGGCGGGAGGGGGGAACTTGAACGCCCGGGCGGGCGGCAAGTGCAGCGCGTTCCAGTCGCTCCCCGGCGCGGCCACTTCCTCGCCTTCTCCTTCCTTCCCTTTCGTCCCTCTTTCCGTCTTCCCTCTTCCTCATTCCCGCCCGGCCTCCTTCCTCCCTTCCTAATCCCCTCCCCTCCCCTCTTTCTGCTGTCACTTCCAAACCCAAGGACAAAACCGTTACCTGCGGGCCCCGGAGCGGCCCCGAGGTTCGCCTCGGTCACTGCCGGAGCCCAGGCGCGCGCTCGGTGGCCGCCCGCCTCATCCCCGCGCGTCTGAGAGGCCCGGCGGCAGCTGCTCCTTTTATGGGGCTCGCAGGCAGTAGGCTCGGCCAGGGTGCCCCCAGCCCGCTCGGGCGGCAGCGGCGTCAATGCGTGCTATTCACACTCCGGGCTGTGGCTGGTACCCCTCTACACACCCCCCGGGAGTGCGCGACTGCCTGCCCGCCCCCATCCCACCGGGCCTTGGACAGGGGTGGGGGTGGGGGACAAATATGGCTTTCAGGGCACCCACTAGGGGAAGGGAGTCACATGGTTCTGGCCCTGGGGAGCCAGGGTAAGAGGGGCCCACCAAGAGCTGCTACCACCTTGAAATGAATAGGGAGGTGCTGGTCAAACACTGGAGTGTGGGGTTGACTTCAAAATACAGCAGGAAGAAAGCTGAACCTTTCATTATCATCATCATCACTATTTTACTTATGATTATCATTAAATAGCATCTGCCATTTTATTAAGCGATTACTATGAGCCAAAAAATTCTCTTCTGGGACAGAACATTTTAAAAGCCTGTGTGTTCTGGGTCCACCACCTGGCATTTTGGTTAATACAGACAGAATCACATCTTCCCTCTTCTCAGTGGAAACCTCTGCTGGCCCCACTCCATAGAAGAAAAGCTACGCACATTAGCTCTGCATTCAAGGGCCCTTAAGTTTCTATCCTGGCCCTACTCTTTAGCCTCAAATCTGATGCATCTCACCCTCAAGAAACCCCAGGAGGGGGTTAAGTATTTGTCTTTTTATTAAAGATCAGAAAGACAAAGCTCGGAGAGGTTAAGTAATTGCCAAAGGTCACTCAGCTAAGAAATGCTGGAGCAATGCCCCAGGTCAGTCCAAGTTCAAAGTCCTGGATCTTGGTCTCTCCATGCTGCTGTTTTTAGTAAACTTCTGAAGCCAAGAGGGCTTCACACCCTTTTGAGTTCTGGATGATATCTCACCTCTTCACTGGCAAGAATAAAACTTGAAAGAAATTGGACTCCCTAGGCCAAGAAGAAAATGCCAGAGAGCCCTGTTTGAACCTGTCACCTCTGGGAAGCTCTTCCTTTTATTCATATACAATTTTAGTTTTAGTTTTAGTTTCAGGTGGACCACAGCAATAGTGATGGGAAATAATCAGTTTGACTAAATTGGGACTGGCCCCCAGCATGCTCATATCACTGCCTGGAATGGCAAGAAGAAATGGAATTCCCAAGGCTAAGCACCATAGCTCATGCTTACAATCCCACCAATTTGGCAGGCCAAGACAGGAAGATCACTTGAGCCCCCAAGTTCGTGACCAGCTTTGACAACAGAGGGAGCCCCATGTCTCCAAAAAAAAAAATACAAAAATTAGCTGGGCGTGGTGGCATGTACCTGTAGTCCCAGCTACTTGGGAGGCTGAGGTGAGAGGATTGCATGGGCCTAGGAGTCTGAGGCTTCACTGAGCTGTGATTGTGCCACTACACTCCAGCCTGGGCAACAGAGACCCTGTCTTAAAAAAAAAAGGAAATGGAATTCCCAATGATAGGTTTGGCTCTGTGTCCCACCCAAATCTCAACTGGAATTGTAATGCCCATGTGTCCAGGGAGGGACCTGTAATCCCCATGTGTGGAGGGAGAGAGCTAACTGGATCATGGGGGTGGTTTCTGCCATGCTGTTCTCATGATGGTGAGTTCTCAGGAGATCTAACAGTTTTATAAGGGGCTCTTCTCCCTTCACTTGCTTCTCTTTCCTGCTGACTTGTTAAGGTGCCTGCTTCCCCTTCTGCCATGATTCTTTTTTTTTTTTTTTTTTTTTTTTTGAGACGGAGTCTCACACAGTCATCCAGGCTGGAGTGCAGTCACATGATCTTGGCTCACTGTAGCCTCTGCCTCCTGGGTTCAAGCGATTCTCATGCCTCAGCTCCCCAAGTAGCTGGGATTACAGGCGCGCACCACCGCGCCCGGCTAATTTTTTTGTGTTTTTAATAGAGACGGGGTTTCACTGTGTTAGCCAGGATGGTCTCGATCTCCTCGGCCTCCCAAAGTGCTGGGATTACAGGCGTGAGCCACTGCGCCCAGCCCACTTTCCTTTATAAATTACCCAGTCTCAGGGAAGTTTATAGCAGTGTGAAAATGGACTAACACACCCAAGAAGAAAGCCAAGAGCAATTATTTGTTATACTTCACATAATACTAGAATGATTTTTCCATGTGACTTCCAGAAGCAGAACACTATACAATCCACACTAAGCATCTGAAACAGACCTTCCTTCACAAGTGTGGAAATGCATAAATGCATTAGCTAAGAGAGGGAGTAACGTCACATTTACTCCTGTCTCTTTTTAAAGCAGACACAGAGGAGTAATTTGACATGAGAGGTTCCCCAAAGCAAAGCTGGTACAATTTCCCTGTGCGAGGCTCATCAGAGGACTAGATAAGCCTGATGCTGATAAGAGGCAGAAAAGGAATGTGTAAGTTGCTAACTCCAAAGTAGGGGAGGCAGTGAGATATTCCTGTCAGAGTGAAAGTGATTTTCAATTTCAAATAATTATATTAGGTCATTCATTGTGTGGAACGGGGTGTCTGTAGTACACGGTATTCCTGCTAAGAGGGTTCTCAAAGGCTGAGTGTTAGGAGGCAGAAAGCCTGTAATTAGAAGTCCTGAAGCACCCACCCTCTCTGATGAAGAGGATTGGAGTACAGCCTGTCCAGGTAATAGGGCTCAGCTCAGGAGTGTGTGTACGTGTGTGTGTGTGTCCCCGTTCCAATTTCCCAACATGAACATCTAATTATGCCAAATCTTATAAGCTTCAGGGGAGTGGGAAAATGAGAATTGAAAGCAAACAGTGATTTAGAGAAAAAAGGTATTTGAACCTATTTCCAAAAGAAGCTTGCATTTAATACAGGGGTAAAAAAAATGGCTTATCCTTTGAAGCAGCCAGCAAAATTCCTAACCACTCTTGGATTCTGAGCTACACAACTTGCTAGTTTCATTTGCACTCATGATAGATTTTCTTAGAAGCCCTCTCAAGACTACGGGTAAATGCAACTGGGGACAAGAAAATGAGGGCTTGGTGGTGATGTCACCATTCTTTTGTCTGTCTCCACTCATATAGATGAAAATGGGCCTCCTTTGAGCAAATCTAGCTTTTCTTGGGGCCCTGATCCTATGAATTACTTACTTTGGGAAGGGCCTGTTAAAACTGAAATTTATATCTGCCTACAGAGGGAAGTTTAGGAAATCTAACTTAATTCATTCCACAGCCACTCTTGACACGACATATGAACCTTCAACCAGATGCATGTGTTACGCCTTGGTTTAATTATGAGATTAATTCATAGGTTTTGTGTAATATCCTGATTAACTTATGTCTCCTGTTCACAGATGGTAAACGTAAAATTTCTCCAGGAGAGGGAATTACATCCTCCTGCAACTTGAGGTTTTTGCTGATCTGTTCAGTGTGGTAATACATCTAAGAGATGTTTAGTCCTCACTTCAAACATAAATAGCTATTCCTGATACTCAGATGAAAAAGAAAAAGATGCCTTAATTGTAACTTCACTCAACTGCATTAATACCATTCTATTTAAAGTAACAATACTGAGTTGTTGGGTGTTTTTCTTTTTTTGAGCCCCTGAAGATAGATGGAAAAATTAAGTCTGATTTAATCTATCAGCTATGCATGGTATAACAATATTAAGCCATACATTTGGAGCGTAAGTAGCTAGAGGCAGTTTCTACACCAAACTCACTTGGCCACCCAGAACTTATATTCTCTGTGGTAGGTATGAGTCTTGTCCTACATTTTGGTCATGTTTATTTATTTTTTAAGTGTAAACAGTATTGCCCTAACATTAAACAGGATGAATTCAGTTTGGCTTTGAAAAAAAACAATTTTTTAAATATAACATCCTTTCTCCTTTATTCACTCAACACATTTTTTTAAAGCACTTCATATGTGCTGCATTGTTCTAGACAATGGAGATGTCTAGAACAGGCATGGTGATGATATACCTGTGCCTGACCAGAACCCTGACATCAATGTTGCAAGTGTATATAGAGTGCACTATCATTACCAGCCCTAATAACAGCAGTGCGAGGGAACATATTAAGACAAATGAATGAGTAAGTGTCCAAAAGTTTTTCCCTGGTTTTAGGATATGCTATGTATTTTTTCCATGGACTTTCTAATTGTTTTTTAATGTGAGTAAGGTTACAAATGGGCAGCAATGAACTATGTTTAGACCTTGGACTCTGAAGTCTGAATGTCCTGACTGGGTATCCCCATGATCCATACTCATTCGCGCTAATTCTCAGTTTCACTAATTCTCATTATCTCTATTACAAAATACAAATGAAGAAACTCAGAATACTTTCCCCGCGGTAATGTTATAAAATTAAATGAGACAATATAGGCAAATCATTTGGACTACAGTAGTTTTGCTCACCCTTTTCTTCATTATTGCTCTAAGCAATGAGCGTTTTTAGATTTTTTTCTCCTAATCAACCCCTGCTTTCCAGTGAAATTGTAATACCACAGATATACTGTATATCTGTTTAGGTATTGTAGGTAGATCTGTACTTTCTACATAAAAAGGGTAAGTTTTGTTTCACTCCCTAAGAACCAGTATTCACCTCCCTTAGGAGAGACATCACTTCCCTTTGAGAAGGCATGGTCAAGAGTCACTTTGGACACTAAGTGATAGAGTCATGCAGTGCTTGCTAAATCTTAGCAAATATAACAGTAATAATCATCAAAATAAATATATGATTCTATATCCCTACGCTAGAGAAGATCTGAGTAAAGTCTGGTAAAAGATGACAAGAGGCACATCAGCTCTGACACCCAGGAAACCAAGGCTGAATCCAACAATAAAGAGTCTGTTGGAGGCTGGAGTTGAGCATAAACCAAGAAGACCTTCTTATTTTCTTACCGATGGGAAAAAGAGAAGACGCAAAGCATCAGGGCAGCTGGACAAGGGTGATCACATCTCTTGACGAGTCAGCTAAGATTACCCATCATTTACTCATGCAAAGAAGAAGCAACACAACACCAAAGTGTTCCAGAATAGATACTTTTAGGCACAGTTCATTTTGCCTGAAAAATCCTCTTTCTACCCTTCTGTCCATCCAAGTCTCATACCTACATCAAACCCACCAAAGGTCCCACTTCCTTCATGAAATCTTTCTAGCACAAAGAACCTTCAGTCATCAAACAACCCTGATTTAAATTGAAGGGCATTCTACGGAATAACTAACCAGAACATTTCTTCAAAGTGTCAACATCATGAAAGAAAAGGCAAGACTAAGGAACTGTCTCCATTGGAGACATGACAAAGATATGCAATGTGAGACACTGGATTGGATCCTGCAACACAAAAAGGACATTAGTGGAGGGGAAAATGGTGAACTCCAAATAGTCATGGTTTAGGTAATAGTACTGTATGTGTTAATAGTACATGGTTTAGTTAATAGCCAATGTTAATTTCCTGATTTTGATCATGATACCATGGTTATGTAAGATGTCAACATTAGGGAAAGCTGAGAGGAGAATAAATGGGAATGCTCCATACAATTTTTGCAACTTTTCTCTAAGTCTAAATTATTTCAAAATTAAATTTTGAACGTTTTTTGAAATGGTGATTTACTCATTCAATTTTTTCAACAAAAGTATTTTAAAGGCCTACCCATGCTAGACCCTTCCAGAGGCTTGGGAATCAGCTATGAACAAAACAAGACAATAATCCCTAATATCATGGTTAACATAGTCTTCTCGGGATTCCTTTCTGCCTCAGAACAGCTATAAGGCCATGCTTTATAAGTCTTATCCTGTCCACTACTGCCATGTCAAATTCATCTGTTCTTGTCATATCTCCTCACATTAGGGACAAGGTAGGGCTCCTGTTCTCTGCCTTTCACTCATGGGAGTGGATGGGGAAGTGAGCTCCTATGTCCATTGCCTGGTATGTAGCACATGCCTAGAACACTGCTTGAACATAGTAGATCTTTGATAGGTGAGAGGTGGTGCCATTTAAAAAAATATGAACACCCAGCCTGGTATGGTGGCTCATGCCTGTAATCTCAGCAATTTGCAAGGCCAAGGCTGGAGGAACACTTGAGCCAAGGTCAAGACCAGGCTGGGCAACAAGGTGAGACCCTGTCTCTACAAAAAAAATAAAAGAAAATTGCCAGGCATAGTGATGCATGCCTGTAGTCCCAGCTACTTTGGAGGCTGAGGCAGGAGAATCACTTGAGCCCAGAGGTTGAGGCTACAGTGAGCCATGTTCATGCCACTGCACACCAGCCTGGGTGATAGAGCAAGACCCTGTCTCAAAACAAAACGAACAAACAAAAAACCAAACACCCTTGATACAGAGCCTGATGCAAAATAGGCATTCACTTAACATGTTTCTTGCCTAGAATGTAAGAATGATCAGCTGTTGGTCTCTGCGGACTCTCAAATGTTATAATTTTATGACATGTCATGCTTGATTCTTTGACAAATAAGAATGTATGTGTGTTTGTGTGTGTGTGATAGGGAGAGATTGTATGAGAGAGAGTTAGTGAATTAGTTAGGAAGTAGTGGAATGGAGAAATAGAGACCTGAACTAGTACATCCCCATGGACCTTAACACTTCAAAACATAAGCTGGTACTTAAAAGATGGCATCTTCTCACTTTGAAAGACAAGAATGATCATCAAAAGAGCAACAACAAGAAATCTCTGATGTACTTTTCCAGACATTAGCTACTTATATAAATTAAAATTAAAAATCAAATTTGTCATATGGCTTTAAAAATGCAATATGCTTTTGTCACTTACACTAGAATTACATTTTTCTTGGAAACACCTCCCTGCTGGTCCCCATGCCCTGAACCATCTGAGACATTTACTCACTACATATAGTGATGTCTCTAATTTCAAGATCAGTTCTGTAATGTATTTCATAAGCCTGGTCCGCTTTCAGAGTTCTCATTATCAGTGAATGTCATTTGCATCCATCTCATTATAAAAGCCAAAGCCTGAGAATTCATCCTGGACAACTCTCTTCACTTTGTCTTTAAATTCTGACAATGTTCCTCCTAAATATATTTCATGCATTCACTACAATTTCTCCTATAATAGCTTTCAAGCTGGCTACCCTACCTATAATCCACACTGTTCACAGAAGGCAGAGAGATCTTTTTAAAAAGTAAAAACCAACAAAAAGTAAATCTGATTATGTCATTCTAACAGCTTGAGTCCCCAAAGAACAAGATCCTTAATATGACCTAAAAGGACATGTCCTTTTATGGTCTGGTCTCTGCCAACCGCTGCGGCATCATCTCTCAGTATATGATTCCAGACTCTTTCTGCTCAATCCGCGCTGGCCTTTGTTCACTGTTTCAGAACATTCCATGCTCTGACCACCTGGGAAAGGCTCTCTGCCAAAGTACCCTTCCTTCCACCTATTTATTCTTTGTGTGTCAACTTGAACAGCAACTTATCAGAAGAACTTTCCAACAAATCCCCAGACTCGGTGTGTTGCTGACCTCCAAGATGGCCATTAATGGACCCCATTTCCTGGTATTCAGACTCTTGTGTATTGTCTTCCCACAGCACACAAAACTGGTCTGGATGACTAATAGAATATAGGAGAAGTGACAGTATGCCACCCCTACGATTAGGTTATAAGACACTATCCCTTCTACCTTGGTTCTGTGCATTCTCTCTGTCTTCCTCTTGGAGTATTTGCTTTGGGGGAAGCCAGCTACCACATGGTAAGAGCCACACATAGTGAGGAACTAAAGCCTCCTGTCAACAGCCATGTAAGTGATAGTCAAAGTCCATCCTTCAGCCGCAGCCGTGCTTTCAGATGACTGTATCCCCGCCTGACAGCCAGCTGTATCCTCATGAGAGTTCTTGAGCCAAGACCACCCAGCTATACCACCGCTGGATTCCTGACCCTCAGAAACTGTATGAGGTCATTAAAGTATATCATTTTGGCTTTCTCAGTAAGCAATTACCCTAAAACTTAGCAACAGATAATGATATGCTTGGTTAGATGCCTCTGTCATATCCTCTTGTGGAATCTTGTTCCTTCTGCATATCTCACTTGGTAATTACATATTTGTTGAACTAAATCGATCAGTGCCAGTCTCCTCATCAGTTTTGTCTCCTAATCTCACCACAGTATTTCCAGAACTTTGTGACAGGCCTCAAAAACATTAGGTGGGTGAATTAATTGTCCCAGCAACACACTGGAAGACTTCCCTTCAATAACTTAATTGCTCTGCTAAATTTGCTTTTGGTAGGGAGTTAACATGTAATGTGAGCCCTAAAATCAGTCAGTAATTAATAGAAGATAACCATGTAGAGAGGTCCCCCAACCACGGCCTCATTCACCATCAGTTTCAATCTGCAGCATGCCTTCAATAGGGAGATAAACTGCCTCCTACCCACGAGTCAATTAATAACAATAAAATAGGATCCGATCCAGGTCTGTCCAGACTGCAGTCTCTCTACTGTCACTGTCTTACAGATCTATGAGTCCAGGGCACCAATAGGCTTTCTCACCCTTGAAGGATAATTATCATCATTCTCATGTTAAGTACAATGTCCTGCTTATTAATAGACATAGAGGCTATCAATATCCAATCAGGAGTCCAAGTGCCCCCATCTGTGTCTAAACGTTTCCATTTTTAATTGGTTGATTTTTATTTTTCATGGATGACAGACACTTTATTGGCCTCCTCTCTGGAATATTATGACTATTGGTTGCAAGTGGAAAGAATTACTAAGCAAAATACAGCCAGTAGTACCACGAAGAGAGCAGACAGGCCATCAGCACATGATGTTTAATCAAAACTGATGATAGCTGAGGCAAGAGGATCACTTGAGACTACGAACTTGAGACCAGCCTGGGAAACACAGCATGACCCTGTGTCTTTCTTAGAAAAAAAACAAAAAAACAGCTGACAGTAGATCCTATCATCTTCTTATATCATTCTCTCATTCATTTCCTCAAATTCAGGTATTATGGTAGAGAAAAGCTAAGTTTCACTTCCACGAAACCCATGAGTTTTAGCCAACACTTCCAGTGGGTTGGCTGATTTTCAAATGGGGTCCATGCTAAAAACAAACAAACACACAAAAAACCCCTGCAGATTTCGGACCCCATCCTGATCTACTGAGTCAGAATTTCCAGAGGATGAGCTTGGCAATCTACAATTTTAACCACCAACTCAAAAAATAGATTATACTACCCGACATAAAAGCTCATATGTTACCCAAAACCACTTCATTATAATAAGCTACAAACCCAAATATTTGTTCTAAGTCAAATGACAGAAAACTGAGGAAAACAATGAATCTTCTAAAGCAAAAAACTTAAGTAATTTCATTCTCAAGTACTACTCCTCTGCTAGATTAGGCTTCTCACAAAGGAACCAAAAGGCCGAATTACACATACTGCACACATGACAGCTCAAGTCCTTTTCACAATAGGTGAAGTTTTAAAAAGTCTTAGAACAACAAAAAAGACAACAGAATTCCTCTTGGAGTCCATTTTCCTCAGTGAACTCACAAATAAAAAACTGACTTTAGTATCTCTTTAAGAACATCCCTTTCAGAAGCTGAGCATCTAAGCAAAATTACCAGAAATGTTATTTTCTCATGTCAGTTATTCATTATATTAAAAATCATTATGGGCCGGGCGCGGTGGCTCACACTTGTAATCCCAGCACTTTGGGAGGCCGAGGCGGGCGGATCACGAGGTCAGGAGATCGAGACCACGGTGAAACCCCGTCTCTACTAAAAAATACAAAAAAATTAGCTGGGCGTGGTGGCGGGTGCCTGTGGTCCCAGCTACTCGGAGAGGCTGAGGCAGGAGAATGGTGTGAACCTGGGAGGCGGAGCTTGCAGTGAGCCGAGATCGCGCCACTGCACTCCAGCCTGGGCAACAGAGCGAGACACTGCCTCAAAAAAAAAAAAAAAAAAAAAAATCATTATGTTCCAAATTAGAGGGTTAAATAATCCTAACAGTTTTCTTAGCCAGTCTTTCTCATCCTTCACGGGTCACGAAGAAGAAGGAGGTTTTGACCACAACTCTTAAGCTACTTTTAAATCAATCTATCTGAAAATCTGAGGGACACTTCCACTTGATTGAATGAGTCCATAATATTTTCAGTTTCCAAAATACTAATCATAACTTGAAAATATTTATCTACACATTATTTTAAAATTTTTAATTTACTTCTACTTGTTTTTCTTTGCTCTCTGTTGAAATAGATTTATCTCTAATATTCTAACATTCATACAGTGCTCACTGTGTGCCAGGGTCTACACTATGTGATTTCATCCACTCCTTCTTTTAATCGGCCCACATGCCTACAAAGTAGGGATCATTATTCCATTTTTGTATATCAGAAAGTGGAAGCCCAGACAGGCTACAAAACTTTTCTAAGTTCTCTTGGCTCATGGGTGACAAACCAGGATTTAAAACACATCTGGGCCTGGCACGGTGGCTCACACCCGTAATACCAGCACTATGGGAGGCCAGCAGGAGGATTCTTCAGCTGAAGACTTTGACACCAGCCTGGGCAACATAGTAAGACCCTATGTGTATAAAATATACAAAAAGCTAGCCAGGTATGGTGGCATGCAACTGTAGTCCCAGCTACTCGGGAGGCTGAGGTGGGAGGATCATCTGAGCCCGGGAAGTCGTGGCTACAGTGAGCCAAGATTGCACCACTACACTCCAGCGTGGATAAGAGAGTGAGACCCTGTCTCAAAATACTAACAAACGAAAACACACATCTGACTACAAAGCTTGTCTGTTTAGCAAAATACAAAACTCCATATATATAGGATAAAATATGTAATATCTTCCCACTGTGAAATTAATAATACTATTTTAAGAGAAATATATAGAGGATTCCCTGGTACATATCAGTGTTGATTTTCTATCACTTTAGTGAAAGTATCACATTATTGCCACTAAATCAGCCTGTTTTGAATTAAAAGTGTCCATTATGATGGTGCACTGAAAAATGTATTCCTCTTAACTGGATTGTTTGTAATACAAAGGATAAACGCTTGAGGGGATGGATACTGATTTTCCATGATGTGATTATGATGCATTGCATGTCTGTGTACCCCACAAATATATATACCTAATATGGACCCACTAAAACTTAAAATAAAAATTTTAAAGAATTTTTTAAATGTACTCATCACCTTTTCTATCCTTTAATAAGGAGAAACTATAACTGCCAGAACAAATTCTAAAGATAGTTCTAGATTCTAAAGGAGCCGGTCATCTGCGATTAATTTAATGAAACTGGAGGAAATGTAAACTGTTTCCTGCTCCTCCCACCCCTTTCCCCCTCCAGATAGGAAAAGAGGGACATAGGAAAGAAACAGCTCTGCAAAGGACAAAGAAAAGCCACCAAGTGAAACCCATCTGGTACGAAGTCACAACGATGAGGCAGGCCAATGTGGGTGGGTTTTCTACTATGGTGCCCACTAAAAACAACAAAAGACATGTGGCAAAATCTCCAAACACTAGGGAAGTCTGGGAGGAAGACTGCTCAGTGATTAGTCCAGATGGGAACTACTACATTCGCTAATATAAGCATCAGAGAAAGTGATCCATACATTTTTGCATCAGCACAAATGAAGCCCACTTTTTGAAAATGGTTATGCCAGTAGATCAATCCTTCAGTAATTCTTGGGGATACAAAACAATCAGTATGGCAGAGATACAGGGAATAAATAAAAACAAGCTGTCCAAGGCACTTAGACAGCGTTAGACCTGGTACTTTCCCTTTTTCTCTAATGGACTCTGTACCTGAGGGTTTTGTCAAGACTTAGTACCTTCAGGTAGAAAAAGCTTTTATAGATCTTCAAACACTGCTAGGAAAACTTGGAAATATGACAGGTATCTTCTTTTTCTATCAATAAATCTTCCCTATTTGGCAGAGCTATGAGTTATTCATAGAAGAAAGATCATTTTATTAAAGTATTTTGAGAGCTTTTGTTTCCCCTGTATTGCTATATTTTCTCCCTCACCCTTAACAACAGGACATCCAATCTACGGCTGGGGCAAATGGTACTAAGAACTCTAGCAGGACTAAGGAGGGGATTATTTGCAAAGGCTTGAGCCTTAAGGAACGAAACCCACCACCCAGAAAAATCTAAACACAAGAAGCAAAATTCAAGGAAGTGCTTAACTTGAACTCAAAGGATCCTGAAGTGTTCAGGAACAAGCTTAGGGGGTCTATGAACCCCCTGAAAATACATGAGACAGATTAAGTATGAAGTTCTGGTTTCTTCTAGAAAAGACTCAGAATCTTGAGATGCACAAGCTGAAAAGGAGTTTTAGAAATAATTTACATCAACTCTCATTTTATAGATAACAAAACTAAGACATACAGATGTGATATTTACCACCTTCATTGAAAGAAAATCAAATGAGTTTCTCACTTCTTAAATCAAGCCACTGCTTTATAAAACTTTATTAGCAAGTTGAGACAGAGTCAGTCAAACTACAGCTGGGCAGAAATAAGCAACTCAACTCTAACAAACCAGTGATTCACATTAATTTAACATACAGTAGTCCCCCCAATCCAGTTTCACTTTCTGTGGTTTCAGATACTCTGGTTCAACCACAGTTTGAAATAGGTGCTTACGGTACAATAAGATATTTTTCAAGAGAGACTATATTCACTACATGTATTTATTCACAATAAATTTTATTACAGTATATCATTATAATTGTTCTATTTTATTAATAGTTGTTAATCTCTTACTGTCCCTAATTTATAAATTTAACATAGGTATGTATGCATGTCATAGGTATGTATGTATAGGAATAAACAGAGTACATATAGGGTTATGTACTATCTGCAGTTTCAGGCATCCACTGGGAGTCCTGGAATGTACCCCTGTGGATAAGAAGAGGGCTACTATATTTTCTAGAAAACAAAACCATAAAACTTACCATGTTTTATCAAATCTGAGGCAACAATTATAGCTTACGAAGCAACAAGGCAGAAAAAATACTGCCAATTAAGTTACAGAATGCCACTCATTGTAGAATGCATCTTGATTTCTGAAATGTTAAAATGTAGAACACTATGCATCTTAGAATTGATAAATATAGTATTGTAAAAAAGTAATGACTTATAGGACTCTTGGCTTGTTTTGTTATGCTTTGTTCTTTGTTGTGTTTTTTGTTTTTGTTTTTCAGAGACAAGCTCTTTCTCTGTTTCCCAGGCTATAGTACAGTGGCAAGATCATAGCTCACTGCAGCCTTGAACTTTTCGGCTCAAGCAATCCTCCCATCTCAGCCTTCTGGGCAGGTGGGATTACAAGTGCAAGCCAATTCGCCAAACTGATTTATGACTCTTGAAAGAACACAATATGGTAGGCTTCCTTTTGTAATAATTAACAGGTAAGAAAGAACTTGTGGGACATCTCATAAATTAAAAGCCCTTTTTCCAACACATTTTGGACCAGTAAATGATGAGTTAATTCTTGCACAAAGCAAGAAATAATATAAAATTACTCATACATATTTAAAGCATTTTATTTTAACACACACAGTGTTCATTCTTGCATGCATCTTTTAAAGTAGATTAACTTTTTTTGAATCTAGGTTCCCTGTTTGGGATCTGTAGTATCTTTCATGATATAAACCATACTTACAATTCAGTGTCTATGATTTCTAATTTGGGCTTATTTGAAACACAGTGATAATGTAAAGACACTTGCAAACCAATTTGAGTGCTTTAGATTTTTTATGACTTCCCTTTGTATTTTACAGTCTTTACATACACCTAATTTAACAGCAATTTTTAAGCAAGAGAACTTTATTAAGTTGTCCTAATGGATTCCAATAAATTTTCAGGGAAATATCAGCTTTCCCTCCCCACTTACATTTCATTGGCTTGCATAATATTTAATTAAATTATATTGTTAGAGTAACAATGATATAAGCAGGTTTGAGAACAAACAACAGACTATTGGACAGCTTGCAACTCACAGTGAGAACATCAGTATGCAACTGAACACCAGCTTTCAAGGTGACATTCAATGATTCTTGCCTCCAGGTGTTCAAGCTCCAGTGTAGTTAGCCCCCCTCCCACATGAAGAGAGCTGGCCTGATGTTGCAGAAATGATAGAATGTGATTCCTGAAGTGAGGTCATAAAAGACATTAGAACTTCCAACTTGCTCTGTCTTTGGTCTTTTGTTCTAGGGATGCTGCCTGCCATGCCATGAGATCCCTCAAACAACCCTAGGGAGAAGTCCACAGAGCTTCCTGCCAAAACCCAGTGTGAACTGACCTGACATGTGAATGAGACACCGTGAGAGTGGATCAAACAGTCAAATCAGACCAACCTGGATTTGAACCCAGACTCAGCCACTTAGTACCAGAGTAACCCTGGGTAAGGTTACTGTGCTCTCTAAGATTCAATGTTCTCTTCAGTAAAATTGGTTGATGATGGTGCTGATTCATTAGGTAGTTACTAGGAGTTGTTACAAATTCAAGACAAATATTGCTGGCAATTGATAGTTACTGACTGCTTACTTGTATGAGACCACTATGCCAAGCCTTTGTATTCATATTCATTATTATCATGGTCATAAGCCTTCACAGTCCTTCTCTTCTCATTTACTGCAGTAGATAATGGTGCCTGGCACATGGGAAATACTTAATAAATGTGGCTTCCAGCAATAGCACATGTAACGACATTGAGGCTTTCGTGCAACTGGAAACTGAGCTCCTAGGGAACAAGATGCATATCTCCAGAGGCTGAAAGGGCCACTGGAGCTCCTGCATTTACGCTTTCCCATTGTTTCACTCTTCTCAAAGCCGTCCTCCTGACTAGGTCAGGAAAAACCAACTGGAACCAAGTGCAGGGCTGGCAAATGACCTCATGAAGCCCGGACCAGCTCCCCTGCCTTAGACAAGGCTACGAAAATGGATAACAAATCTTCTAAGAAAAAAAAAAAGGCAGAACAAATCTATTTTCAAGATTCTTTCCTTCCTTTTACAATTACAATCTGCTTCATGAATGTCCTGATTTTAATATTTCCACTGCCATCTTCTGCCCCTGTTTTTGGCCTTCTTCCATATCTAATTCTGATTTTTCTTGTTTGCTGAATAGATCTAGCCAAGGCAAAGAGACAATTAGATGTCATAAGAATGAATGAGATTTTAAAAAGAGATGGCTTATAAATAACTCCCTGCAGAAATCTTGAAATAACTGTGGACAAAGAACTGTCATCCAATTTACAACAGTAACAACGTGAAGACCAAAAATAAATAAATAAATAAATAAGTAAAAATAGTAGGCCATGCAGTGGCTATTCCTGAATCCCCTGGGAAATTAAACACAGGCACAGCCTCATCTCATGTTCAATAGCAACGGAAACATTTATTTGTGTGCATTCCGATGTCCTAACAGTACTCTAACCTGCAGCTAGGGTCTTTAGCAGAGGGACTAGTTGTCAAAAGTGCTCTTAAATGATATCACAATTTTTTTCTCATCATTAGATGCCTGTGTGAGAATAAGTTTACTGGCCCCATACTGCCAACCAGCTCATCAATGGCAGAAACACAATATGCTTCCAAAGCCTGTAGACCAAGTGAGGTGACAACTTAGAGATGAGCCAGTGGGGGCTCCATCTCCTGAATACTCTTACCCAGAGGACATAAAAACAATCGACCTTCAGTCAAGGCCAGCTGAACTGCTGAGATACTGTGATGGTTATTTCATTCTTTCTAAACCTAGATACCACGAATAGGTTCCAAAACAAGCCTGCAAGCACATCAGCATACACACGGGTGCACACACACATACACGAGCACAAACAATTCATTAAAAGGTGAAACACTTATCTAGTGACAGCTGAGCAAGAGAAAAAAGGTGCATGATTTAAGACATCTTTTTCCATTCCCTTTTCTTCAGTATCTGATGCTGTAACTTATGTCAGGTGCAGGCTAACTCCAATAGAAAATAATTATTTTTATCAATAGTCTATCATATTCCTTACTGTTAATCCACAATATATAGCCAAACCTAGTATGTCAATACTAATTAGAAATACATAGGACCATTCATGGCCAGCAAATATTTCAAGACAGTAGTAGTTAAGAAAATCAAAAGCAAAACAAAAAACAAAACTCGGTGGTCATTTGTGTTCACAGTTGTTAAAGTCAGTGTTTTGAGTGACTTCACTTCTCAGATCCTCAACTTCTCCGGTATGACAGTGTGGCTCAGTTTGGACAACACTACTCTCATTAAGAAACATTGCTTATGGCCGGGCACAGTGGCTCATGCCTGTATTCCCAGCACTTTGGGAGGCTGAGGCAGGCAGATCACTTGAGGTTAGGAGTTCAAGACCAGCCTGAACTTGGTGAATGAGACATGGTGAAACCCTGTCTCTACTAAAAATACAAAAATTAGCCAGGTGTGGTGGTGCACACCTGTAATCCCAGCTACTCTGGAGGCTGAGGCAGGAGAATCGCTTGAACCCAGGAGGCAGAGGCTGCAGTGAGCCAAGATCGCATCACTGCACTCCAGACTGGGCGACAGGGCGAGACTCCATGTCAAAAAAAAAAAAAAAGAAACATTGCTATCACACAATGGACAGTGGATTTGGAGGAAGTCCTTACCATATGATGCAACAGTAATATTTACAGGCAGAGAAAAATGTCATAATATTTTAAGTTTGTGGTGGCTCACGCCTATAATCCCAGCACTTTGGGAGGCCGAGGTGGGCGGATCACAAGGTCAGGAGTTCAAGACCAGCCAGGCCAATATGGTGAAACCCCATCACTACCAAAAATATGAAAATTAGCTGGGCATGGTGGCAGGCGCCTGTAGTCCCAGCTACTTAGGAGGCTGAAGAAGAAGAATCGCTTGAACCCAGGAGGTGGAGGTTGCAGTGAGCCGGGACTGCACTATTGCACTCCAGCCTGGGCAACAGAGTGAGACTCTGTCTCAAAAAAAATAAAAAATAAAAAAAATAAGGACATAAAGCAAGTTTGGTTACTATAGGCACATGTTACTTATCTACATATATTATCTATATACTCAGAAAGGCATGAAGGCTATTAACATCAGAACATTAACAGGGACTAAGTAGTAAGGTTCAGGGTGATTTTTACGTCTGCTGTTTTGCTCACCTTTGTTTTTTTCCATAGTTAACACAAATGATCTCTGTGATAGTTACATGTAAATGGCAGCAAAAGCAAAAAGCATATACCTCCCACTAATAACCCAGGGAAATTTGGTTCCAAAGTTAAGACTTTGACTAAGATGGCATACATACCCAGAGGTCAGTTTTCCCAAGTCCGTGTTACTGGGTTTTTGTTTGTTTGTTTGTTTGTTTGTTTGTTTTGGAACGTAGATCGTACAATTGTGTCCAAGAGTTTAGTCATTCAGCAATAAACAACCCAAAAGACAATACATTTTTAAATGGCATTGCTTCTGAAAGCAGACAAAACTGGCAGGACCTCTGAGATGTCAGAAGAGGCCCAGGGCACTCATAATTTTTGAGACCTCTCCTGACCCGGTGATCCACCCGCCTGGGCCTCCCAAAGTGCTGGGATTACAGGCGTGAGCCACAGCATCCGGCTATCTTTAGATATATTAATTAAAATCTTGTGAATGTATCTACATGGCTGTACATCAACATTGTTTGGAGATCATGATAAAAGTCTACCTTTGAGGCCATTCCTGCCCCCTGCTCCCTCCACAGGGAGGAAGCTGACCTGTAAAAAGTATGAAAAGGAATGACATATAGACACTTTTAAGTGGCATTGCTTCTGAATGCAGACAGAACTGGCAGGACCTCTGAGATGTCAGAAGAGGCCCAGGACACTCATAATTTTAAGACCTCTAGTATGAAATAGCTAAATATGGTTTTAAAAGATGAGCTTTTTTAAAGATATATTAATTAAAACCTTGTAAATGTATCTACATGGCTGTACATCAACTTTGGTTTGGAGATAATGACATTTGAGGCCATTCCTGCTTCCTGCTCCCTCCACACTCACGCTGACCGTGTAAAAAGTATGAAAAGGAATGACCCCCACTTATCATGAAAAAAAAATTACACAGGCAAGGCTGACGGGTAAAGACCAGCAAATATCTCTAACAGAAGGACAACTACTAAAATTTAAAAATAAAAAAAGTCCTACTACGGAAAGCATTGATGGAAAGCCCTATAATTGTATCCCAAATCATTTCATCACATCTAACTAAAGAAGAAAGAGGAAAAGGATGGCTGGGCACAGTGGCTCACACCAGTAATCCCAGCATTTTGGGAAGCCAAGGTTGGTGGATCACTTGAGGTCAGGAGTTCAAGACCAGCCCAGCCAACATGCGAAACCCCATCGCTACTAAAAATACAAAAATTAGCTGGGTGTGGCAGCACACACCTGTAATCCTAGCTACTAGGAAGGCTGAGGAAGGAGAATCACTTGAACCTGGGAGGTAGAAGCTGCAGTGAGCCACGATCATGCCACTGCACTCCAGCCTGGGTGACACATGGAGACTCTGTCTCCAAAAACAAAAACAAAAAAAAAAAAAAAAGAGAGAGAGAAGCTCATGTAATCTTCATATGTTGCTGTAACATATCCCACTGGCATGTTATGTGATATTTATATTTAATTTAGGCTGAACATGACTCTAGCAAATCTCTTTGGTAGTTAAATGTTTCCTTCAAAGAGATATCAGGATATAAATCCTGAGGTCAGCATCCATGTCAACACCAACATAGAAACCTTTCAAAGCACAATCCCAAGGGAATCTATTTACCAGGTAAAGGACACAACCAGAGGCACTTAACGCGGAAGACTGGTGAAGGGCCAAACTCCAACCCAAAGACCAACTGATCATTCATTCATTCTTCACACGTCTGGGTAAGGAGCAGGCAAGGCACTTGTTGATATTGAAGCAGGAATTGTTTCCCCAGTTCATATCCCAAGCTTCGTAGCAATAAAAATAAAATATTTTTTGACTGGACACATTTTTTTTTTTCTTTTTGGTTGTGCACAGGAGCTAGAAAGCCCTTGTTATATCCATGCAAGCAATCTAGCTGATTCCTTGTTATGGTTGGTCAGGTAAAACCTTAACGATCATCAAATCAGGGCACATAATAGAGTCAACTTGGTGAAACGCTGAGTCGGGGAGTCACTGCCTATGAGCAAGGAGCTCTCACTTGATTATACTCATGCTCTGCTCAGGTTGGCTGATTTGCCAATATATTTAATTTCTATAGCAGTGTACTGGATAATAGGGACCGCACACTCAAGTCTAAAATGTGTTCATTCATTCTACACCTGTTTAGCACCTGCTCTGGGCAAAACCTTGTGCAGGGTGCTGTATGTTGGCTCCCAAAGGAGGAGGATTGCTGCCAAGTTTGCTTTAGGGCTTGAGCCATGTTGACTATTAAATACCAGTTCAGGGTGTTCAGAAAAGTCTCTGATAATGCTGCATAAATTTCTAATTAGTCAAGCCTTTAAATAGAAAGAGGTCTGTCATTTTATTGTGATTTCCAGGGTTACTTTATCCTCTGCATTTCCCAAGTTTCTATGACCTATAGCAATGAGTTCATAATAATATCCATGTGTAATTTTATTTTCCATATAGAGCAGCTGACATTAAATAGCAGCCCATGTGCTAAATCCAGCCAGCTGATAAATGTTTTGTTTGGCTCACACAGTACTTTAAATTCTTTTTAAAAATAACTTGCCAAGCAACCCAAGTATCTATAGATAGATGAATAGATAAACAAAATATGGTACATACATACAATTCAGCCTTAAATAAGAATGAAGTTGTGACACATGCTATAACCTGGATGAACTCTGAAGACATTATGCTAAATGAAATAATCCAGACACAAAAGGAAAAATATTGCATGATTTCTCTTATAAGAAGTACCAAGAATAGCCAAATTTATAGAGACAGAAAGGAGAATTGTGGTTACCAGGGGCGAGAGGGAGGAGAATGGAGAACTGTCATTTAAGGAGTACATAGTTTCAGTGTAGGATGATGAAAAAGTTCTTGAGCTGGATGTTGACGATGGTTGCACAATAGCATAATGTATTTAATGTGACTGAAATATGCACTTAAAATGGTTAAAATGGTAAATTTTTGTTATGTATATTTTACCACTATAAAAAAGATGGAAAAAACCTTCTCCACTTATACAAATGAATACGTGTGCACTATGGAAATCAAAACTGTAGGTAAGTTTAAAGTATATAAATCCTTCCACAATTTTTAAAGGATCCTTTAAGATTGAAATGTTTAAGATGCCAGGCACGGTGGTTCATGCCTGTAATCCCAGCACTTTGAGAGGCCAAGGTGGGAGGATTGCTTGAGCCCAGGAGTTGGAGACCAGCCTGGGCAACATAATGAGACTTTGTCTCTAAAAACAAAAAATAAATTAGCCATGCATGATGGCATGTGCCTGTAGTCCCTGCTACTTGGGGGGCTGATGGGAAGACCTCTTGAGCCTGGGACGTCAAGGCTGCAGTGAGCCATGACTGTACCACTGCATTCCAGTCTGGGCAATACAGCGAGACCCTGTCTCAGAAAAAAAAAAAAAAGTTTCAATAATATTTATCTGGTGAATTATTTTTACTGAAATACTTGAATTAATTTTACTGAAATACTTAGATGGGACAAGACAAGGAGGACTTTGCAACATTAGAAAGATGAGAGATGGTATACTCTCTCAACCACTAGGTGAGCTCTTTCTATTCCTACAGTGCTTCTTCCTTTCTTTCTTTCTTTTCTTTCTTTCTTTCATTATTATTATTATTATTATTATTATTATTTTGAGACAGAGTCTCACTCTGTTGCCTAGGCTGGAGTACAGTGGTGCAATCTTGGCTTACTGCAACCTCAGCCTCCTGGGTTCAAGAGATTCTCCTGCCTCAGCCTCCGAGTGGCTGGGACTACAGATGTGCACCACTATACCCAGCTAATTTTTATGTTTTTAGTACAGACAGGGTTTCATCATGTTGGACAGGCTGGTCTCAAACTCCTGACTTCAAGTGATCCACCAGCCTCAGCCTCCTAAAGGGCTAGGATCACAGGCATGAGCCACTACACCTGGCCTTTCTACAATACTTCATAAAAAAAAAAAAAAGTTTAATCAGCTCAGATTAAAAATATAACAATGAAGAAAAATTATATATAGCTTAGAAATTAAAAGTTGCACTAAAGTATAAAGAATATCAAATATTAGGAATGTCATTTATATTTAAGGCTTATAAATCAGATTGAACACATGGAAATGTTTAAAAATGAAATTATATGATATCCAGGGTTTGCTACAAAATAATTCGGTGGCAGGAAAATAAACCAGAATGCTGATACAGATGAAATAAGACTGGCTAAAAGTTGACCACTGTTGAAGCTACATGATGGGCATCTGGGCATCTAGATTCATTGACTTACGTAGAAAAAATCCAGATCATGTTACATATAAAAACAAAATAAGCAAGAAATAGAGACTAAACTCTTTTTCTCATTCTCCTACCCCGTTTCAGGCTGCCTGGTTGTTTGGGGGGCTCTTTCAAATACAATGGTTCAAAAGAACTGCCAGGACAAAACAAGCAAACCAAACTCAATTACCGAATAACACTCAATTTTGCCAATGGTATCTGTAGAAAGGGAGGCTTACATTATTTTGAAAAGTCTCAAAATCAGATGCACTTGCTAATTTTGTTAACTTGAAGAGAACAAACAGAAAAGTCATCTCTTTTTCCAAAAACCCATAAACCAGTTTGCTTTTTATTGTTTTTCATTACAATTTTGAACACGAAATATTTCCAGAAAATGAAAAACCCAAATGCACCTGCCCACATTAGGGATTAACTGCTTGGAAAATTCTATTTTAAAAATTGCAGTGAATGAAACTGAGGGTCATTTTCCTCTCTTTACTCAACTGTATACAAATTATTTTATATATAACTTTTCATCAAGGCAATACAAATATATGATATAAATTTTTCCTCAAATTTTGTGTTTCAGAAAATGTGGAAGAAATAAATGCTCTTTAAATGGTATTTTAAATGATGAATACATGTAATGAGGGCTTATCACTCAAAGAAAATGGTATAGTGTTATTTATAAAAGGATCCAAATGATCTTAAATTGAATCCCTAGCTAAAATTTCAGAAGACTAACAAGTCTTACTACTTAATGAGATCACTAAATATATCCTTTAAAAGCAAGTAATGATTACTAGAATATACCATAGGTTTATTCAGAAAAAGCTATAAGCAACCAACTTCTCTAAGTAATTTATTACACTTTATTTTAGACAATAGGTCAAAGAATATAGCAAAGGGCAACTAGACTTCAAAAAGACATTTGGTAGGGTTTTTCTATAAAGGAGGAGCCATGAGTAGCAGGACAACTACACCCACAGGTGTAGTTGATGAATACGTTTTGAGAGATGTCACTGGCCTCTGTGTTTGATTTTGTCCCATTAATAATGTGCACATGTATTAAACAAAAACATAAATGGCATGCTGACCAAAAATAGCTATAAGACAGTATTGATCATGTGATGCATAAAATTATGCACCAAATGAGGGCTTTAACTCATTTTTTCAGTTTTGGCAAATATACCCAACCTCATAACAGATTAAAAAACAAAAGTTCTACTCTTTGAGTGGAGATAAAAAATAGGCATACATGCACAAATTAGAAAAAATATATAGGAGAACGGGACAGAAAAACATTATCCTTTAACAGAACAGTAATGTGAAAAACGAGGAAGGTAATCATCCTATTTAATTCTGACTAACAAAAATGAGGCAGAGTAGACTAGTTTATAATACTGAGCATTTATTATGTGCCAGGTACCATCCTCAATACTTTAAGAATAATGTCTTACCAATATCACCCTACAGAAAGGAACTATTATTATCTCATTTTTATAAACAATTAAATTAAGACTCTAAGAGGTTAGAGGATAATCTAAGGTCAAATGACCTTAAGTGAGGAGAGCTAAATTTGCCAAGGCTAAGAGGGCAGTTAATGTAAACACCAGGAACTAGGAACAAGCGAATGGTGTTAAAGGTAAAGAAAGCCAGCCAGTGTTTCCGGAGTGCATTCTACTGCATTGCACAAAATGAGGGGAAATGAATAACCAGCTGGGGAGTTACTACTGTCCACTCCAGGAGAAGAAAGACTGCATCACAGGGTCACAGACATCTGTCCTTCAAAGTAGTTAAGCAGAGGCAAGGGGCTGCCAGTCAAACATGGAGACAGGACTCAGGCATTGAGTGCAAAGCTGAACTAGAGACCTTGAGTTTCTCTGATCCTATAAGTAGAAGCAGCCATAGTAGTGGTAGTAGAAATTACCATTCACGATATGCTGTTTTCCTTTATTATTCT
Organism: Nomascus leucogenys; assembly: GCF_006542625.1. Classification (NCBI taxonomy): domain Eukaryota; kingdom Metazoa; phylum Chordata; class Mammalia; order Primates; family Hylobatidae; genus Nomascus; species Nomascus leucogenys. The sequence continues at coordinate 74,955,345 of NC_044401.1, read as the reverse complement.
TATTATCCTTCATCCTTATAACAATTTGTCCCATAAGTATTACTATGTTCGTCTTAAACACAGAGAAATCAAAGGCCCATAGCAGGTCCAGGATTCAAGGTCAGACCTGTCGAGTTACAAAAACTCATGCCCACTACACTACCTTTTTCCCCCAAAGGAGCAACTAGATCATAGGAACACCTGATTTGTTTTCAGAAGGGTCAAACTCTGGCCAAAGAACAGATTGTTTCTCTCCAACATTTACATTTCTCAGAGGTGTAGTCTATTCAAGAATTTTAATTTAGACTTGCACATATTTTGACAAGCAAAAAAATGTTATACAGATATGAAGACAAAGTTACTCATCTTATCCCTATCTGCCAATTACATTCCTCAAATAACCAGTGTTAATATTTTGGTGTTTGATATTCATTCTTTTCACAAAACTATAAACATATAGATACATATATAAGGGGTTAATTTATTTTAATCAAAATAAAAACAAACTGCACATATTATACAACTCATTTTTTCTACTTAATATTATAGACATATTTAAAATCATTAGAACAAAAAAATTGCAAGCCAATATTTCACATGAACAAAGATGGAAAAATTCTAAATAAAAATTTAACCAATCATATCCAACAATAAATAAAAAGCATAATACAACATGAGCAAATAGTGAAATAGGGTTTATCCCAGTCACGTAAGATTATTTTAACATTGGAAAATCTATTAATATAATTTATCACACTAATAAATTATATATCACACTAATAAACTACATAAAAACTACATAGTCCTCTCAGTAGACACAGAAAAAGTATTTCAGAAACTCCAACATTTATTCCTGATTAAAAAAAAAAAAAAAAAACCCCTGGTAATCTATAAATGGCAAAGAACTTCAACCTGATAAAAAGAATTTATGAAAAACCTGCAGCTAACATCATAGTTAATGCTGAAAGAGTGAAAGTTTTTTTCCTAAGATTAAGAGAATATCTTCATTACCGTTTTCTGTCTAACACTTTGCTAGAGGCTATAGCCAGTGCAATAAAGCAAGGAAAGGAAATAAAAAGCATTTAGAATAGAAAAGGAAGATGTAAAACTTTTATTATTTCTCAGATGGCATGGTTATCTGTGTCAGGGTTTGGCAAAATGTGACAGTTTTGTTATTAAGTTTCGTAAGAATACAGTCACTCCTATTCACTTGTGTACTATCTACAGCTGCTTTCACCCTACTAATTACTCAACTACCACGGGCAGTTGATAACTGCCACAGAGACACACAAGCTTAAATTATTTACTATCTGGCCTTTTAAGAAAGTTTGCTGACCCCGATCTATGTAGAAAATCTGATAAAATCTACAATAAAACTACTGGGAGTAATAAGCAAGTTTAGACACACTACAGAATACAAGATCAATATATAAAAATCTATTATATTTCTTTCTGCTTGTAACTTGTAATCAGAAATAGAAATTTTATTTTTTATTTTTTAACTTTTATTTTAGGTTCCGGGATACATGTGCAGGTTTTTACAAATATATACGTATGTATATATGTATATATGTGTGTATATATATATACACACACACACATATATATATGTAAACTGTATGTCATGGGGGTTTGCTGTACAGATAATTTCATTGCCTGGGTAATAAGTATAGTACCCAATAGATATTTTCAGGAACAAGAATTTTAACACAGCATTTATGACAGCAACAAAATATATAAAATACCCAGCAGTAAATCTGACTGGAGATGTAAATGACCTACATAGAAACTAAAAAAAAAAAAAAAAAAAAAAAATGTACTGAGAGAAATTTTAAAATCTACCCTATTCATGGGCAATACTTTTAAAATGTCCATTCCCCCCATATTCATCTGTATCTAGATATTCAATGCAATCTCAACCAAAATCCCGCCATACATTTTGTCAAAATGGACAAAGTGATTCTAAAATTTACATGGAATATTGAAGGACCTAGAATAGCCAAAACAAATTTGAAAATGAAGAACAAAGTTGGAAAACTAATAGTACCTAACTTCAAGACATTATAAATCTCCAGTAATCAACAGTGTTGTACTGTTGTAAAGACAGGTGAGTACATCAGTGAAACGGAATAGAGAATCAAGAAATAAGCCCTCACGTATATGGACAACTAATTACCAACAAAGATGCAAAGACAATTGAGTGGAGAAAGGAAATCTTTTCAACAAGTGACACTAAAACAACTGGACTTTCACATTTACAAAAATTAACTTCAACTCGGAATGGATCATAGACATAAAACTAAAACCAAAAACTATAAAACTTATAGAAGAAAACTTTTGTGACTTTAGGTTAAGTAAGAACAGATATCACACCAAAACCATAATCTATTAAGGAAACAACTGGTAATTTGTATTGCTTCAAAGTTAAAAATCTCTGTTCTCCAAAAGACACTGTTAAGAGGATGAAAACATAAGGCACAGATTGGGAAAAAGTATGTACAAATCACATATATGAAAAAGGTCTTATATTCAGAATCTATAGATTTCCAAAAACTTAATAAGACAACAAAACACCAACTAAAAAGGGAGTAAAATATTTGAATTAAACACTTTAACAAAAAAGACATATGGATGGCAAATGAGCACATGAAAAGACGCAACATTATTAGTCATTATAGAAATAAAAATTAAAACCATAATGAGATACCACGATATACTATTAGAAAGGTTAAAATTAAAAAGACTCACCAAAGCAAGTATTGATGAAAATGTGGAAGAAGTGAAACTCTCCTACACTGCTGGGCAGGAATATAAAGTGATGCAATCACTCTGGGAAGGTTAAGAGATTTCTTAAAACGAGAGAGGACCATGTGACCCAGTAATTCCACCCATAGATATTTACTCAAGAGAAATGAAAGCATACATCCATATAAAGACTTACACACAAATGTTCATAGCAGCTTAATCTGTAATAGACAAACTGGAAACAAACCAAATACCTATCAAGGGGTGAATAAACAAACAAAAGATGATACATCCATACCATGAGATACTACTCAGCAATAAAAATAGTGAGCTGTTGCTATATGCTACAACATGAATGGCTCTCAAAAAATTGTGCTAGTGAATGATGCATAATTCACTATTATGCTATGAATGAAGTCAGATTCCTCATGCCACAAAAAGAATACATACCACATGATTACATTCACATATAATTCTAGATAAAACAAACTTAGCACCAGATAACATGTTACTGGTTGTCTTGAAATCGGGAGATACACGGTAGAGGAGAGTGATTATAAAGGGGCACAAGGACATTTTTGGGGGAGCTAATGTATGTTCATTTTCTTAATTGTGGTGCTGGTTTTATGGGTATAAGCACAAGTCAAGACTTATCAAATCATACATTCGAAGCATGGACAGGATATTGTATATTAATTCTACCTCAATAAAGATGTTTGTAAAGAGTCATTAGATATTAGTCTAATTTTGTTTTCTAATTACTTTATGTATATATACACACAGATTTTATAAAACGTAGAGCATGCATACTTAGCATTTTTAGCGGTTTTCTGTTTGCTTCTTGTTTCTAAATCTCTAATTAATCAAGTAACATGTATTAATAACCTGTTTGATAATAATTCTAACAGTGGCCCTCTGAAAATTCAGCTCAGGGTGCTAGAACAATTAATATAGTGACACCAATATCATGACATGTGTGACACATTAGCATAAAATTAGTGGTGATCCTTATCAATCCTATGTAGACAATGCTAATCAATCCCCGCACTCTTCCTCTCTGAGCCTGAATAAAAGATTCCAGCTCTAACAGGCTGGAGCTAATACAAATGGTGAACCCACTCTGCCATCCAGGGGTCTTGTTGATGATGCTGGTGATGCCTGACTGAAGTAGGCAAATACGTTTTTATCTTCATCTTTTTGCCAGGCTGTCTCTGTGCTATCTTGTTGCTTTGCTTAAATCAAAAAAAAAATGGGCGTTGTATTGCTACCTGCATTTTGTCTTGCATTTAAGTAATGGTTTCCTTTAAAGGCCAATTCAGAACTCGTACATTCCAGGAAGCCTCCTATTGACTAAGCTCAGGTCATAATAAACTTGACTTTTTCTGAATCCTTTCAATACTAGATTCCGTGCTAGACAATACCACATTTAGGTATCTGCTGCCAGGATTATTCTCTGAGCTTCACTTTTCTTACCTGTAAATTGATACTTATCTTGCAGAGTTGTCTTCAGGACTAGAGGTGATGTATGGTTACCCCTGGGATGTAAACTCCACAAATTCAGACATTTTGTCTAGTTTGTATAACCCTAGTACCTAGAATAGTGCCAGACACAGAGGAAGTGTTCAACAAATAGCTGTAAGTAAATATGTAAGTAGTCTTTCACATATCATGGCACATTAAGTTCGATCCACATACACACTTAATACTCTATAATAACTCAGCTACTTGAAGACAGTCACCCTAGGTGCTCTTTTTGTCCCTTGGAGTTATATTTTACTCAGGGTTTCTATAGTTAGAAGTCAAGGCAAATATCACAGGCAGAGCTGGACTAGAGTGAAACAAATGAATCATAATCCTGGAATGTAAATTTAAAGGATACACCAAAAAAACCCTCCACATATGAGAGAAATAATATTTCATGCAATATTTTTTAAAATAAAAATAATGCAAAGAATCCATTATGAACAAAACATCAGTTTTAAACAAAGGCAAAATCAGTAACAGTGCAGGACTGAGCTGTATCAAAGCCTGAGGCAAAATGAAAAATCAAACACGGCTCCTATCTTCACTTAAAATAATTTTGATTAAAAATATTACATTAAAATATTATTTATCCTGATTACTGAGGTTTCTAGCACTCCCTTCAATTCTGTGCCGGAGGTGAGTGCCTCCCTCGTGTCACCCTGGCCCTGCACAGCTGTCAAAACAGCCCTTGAAGAACCCCTTAAACTATCCACAAAATATAATATTCTACTCTCACTGAATTCAACACCACCAGTTTGCCTTTAGTGTTGGAACAGTATTACGTTTCTCCAGGTGAGCCCTGGATGAAGAAGATGGCTTACACTTCAGGAGCCAGGCTGTATACAAAATGTGTGTCTTTACACAGCAGACTCACCCTTGGCTCAGCGAGGTGCTGATGCCATGGGAGGCTCCTGGGAACCGAGAACAGTGGAACCATGTCTCTCATCTCACCCTGGCTCAGGCACAGACTCCAAGGCAGGCGGAATCAACCACATTCTTTTATTTGTCTTTATTCACTCCTGTTTGTGCTCTCTCTGTCTCTGTCTCTCTTTCTCTCTCTCACACACTCTCACACACGACTTGTGTAAGTTGAATGAATAAATAATGTGATTCTACTGGAAATGCGATGCTGCCCGCCCCGTGGCTTTCTACCCAGCATGCCTGCTTTTTGAGCGACTGACGGGTTCTGCCTCCATCCTCAGGAGCCTCAGCTCCCACAAATCACTAGCGATTTCCTCCAGCCGCCAAGACAAAGGCGACTCTGGCAACCAGGCTATGTATTCCTTTTGCTTTCCCTAAGCACCCATACCATGTTGCTTCCCATAAATTCACAGTTTTATCCGGAGATGAAATCGCACCATTTCTGCCAGGAATCACACACAGAAACATGGTTCTGTTTTGTTTCTGGACATACTGTATTTGATAAAATTAGAAAGAAATCACCCTACCAACATTTGCACACAAGAAGAAAGGGAAAAAAAGAGGAGGGTGAAAAATCAACCAGCTATGAGACCCAGTATAGAGAAGATATCAGAAAAACATTTTTTGCAGGTTCCAAATCTTGAAGTATAAAACTATCCTCTCCTATTCTTCTTTGTTCCCACTTGTGGCATCTAGCCAATCACCAACAAATATAAGAGCTGGATGCCAACTTCAGTAAACACATTTAACCCTACAAGGAGAGACAGTCATGGGGGAAAATGAAATCTTCATGGGTCCAAGTTTCTCAATGAGAACAGATATTCAGGCTGGGTGCCATGGCTCACGCCTGTAATCCCAACACTTTGGGATGCCGAGGTGGGTGGATCACTTGAGTTCAGAAGTTCAAGACCAGCCTGGCCAATATGGTGAAACCCCATCTCTACTAAAAATACAAGAAATTAGCGGGGCGTGGTGGCACATCCCTGTACCCCCAGCTACTTGGGAGACTGAGGCGCAAGAATCACTTGAGCCTGGGAGGTGGAGATTGCCACGAGGCGAGATTGCGCCACTGCAATCCAGCCTGGGTGACAGAGTAACACTCTGTCTCCAAAGAGAGAGAGAGAGAGAGAGAGAGAGAGAGAGAGAGAACAGATATTCCCTGCAAGCTCCCCTAAAGCGATGCATTTTTTTTGTGGGGGAGGCATGGGGGTCACTAATACAAAATACAGACTTGGCACTAGCCTCCCAAAGCAGACAGAAGATTGGATAATTACGTTCATACACATATCCATGAGGCAAACGTCCTTGAAGTCGGAATCACGTTGTCCAGCCCCACCACTGTGCAAATCCTGGAGTCAGAACATCTCAGATTCTACCAGCTCCTCCCAAGTATTTTCCAGATAAGGTAACAGAGGCTTAGCAAGACCAGGTGACTTGTCTTACCTAGGTCATGATGGCAGCAGGTGCAACCATCTACCCAACCTTCTGCCAGAAAACTAGGATGCTTTCTGCTGCTCTGTGGTGGGACCGTTTGCTCACAGGACTGCCACGTTATTTGGGCCTTACAGAGTTCCTTTCTGTGGTTAAGTGAAGTGATTCCCCATGCCCTATGACTACCAGATACACCACAGTACACAAGTGACTTCCAAAATGCAGCCAGGAGTCCCCACAGTCACAAATGTCTGTTCTTAGACCCTCTGAGACAACTGTAACAGGGATAAACACGAATGGAGAATGATCCATAAAGAACTCACTGGCCAGGTGCAGTGGTTCATGCCTGTAATCCCAGCATTTTGGGAGGCCAAGGCGGGTAGGTCACCTTAGGTCAAGAGTTTTGAGACCAGCCCGGCCAACATAGTGAAACCCTGTCTCTACTAAAAATGCAAAAAAGTAGCCAGGAGCGGTAATAGGAGCCTGTAATCCCAGCTACTCGGGAGGCTGAGGCAGGAGAATCACCTGAAACTGGGAGGTGGAGGTTGCAGTGGGCCGAGATCATGCCATTGCACTCTGGCCTGGGCAACAAGAGCAAAACTCCATCTCAAAAAAAAAAGAACTCGCTCACTATCATTGGGACATTAAAAAAGCCAACGAAACTAGACAAGCTCACTGGCACTGTTTTTTCATTAATTACTGTATCTTTTTTCTGATTAAAAAAGTATAACAATTTCACATGATCTTATAAGACTATTAGCTCTCTGAGGGCAAAGACTTTTTCTGCCTCGTTCACTAGTCTATCCGTAGTCCAGGTCTTAACTCCATATTAAATAAACATTTCCTGAACAAGTTTTAAAAAGAAAAAGATATCTGTTCATTGAGAAAGTCCTGAAAACATAGAAAAAAAAATTTAAATGAAGCAAACTCTCCCATCAATTAGCAACACAGAGATAGCAACTGTTAGCACTTTCCAGAATATATTCTGTACATGTACATACAAGTTTTCAATCTAATTTGAGATTAGACTATATAAAGAATTTTGTATCCCATTTGGTTTGTCTTTTCTTTTTTCTCCTTTTTTTTTTTTTTTGGCCAAGTAATCTCACATCTTGCTTTTAATTTTAACCTTCTCTTCAGTTCTCTCTTCTTCAGTTCAAGTGCATTGACAGCTACAGACATCGGATATGAGCAAATCAATACACAGTGACCCAAAGTCAAACACCAAAAGTTCTTCCTGGAGTCAAACAACTTCTGTAGAATAAAAAGAATCCTCTGAACCAGTTCTTCCTTACTCCTAACACAGGTTATTTTTTCAATTAACAAGTCACACAAACACCAGGACAATTACAGCTGTATTGAACTTTGTGGTATTTTCTGCACAGAAAGTAAATAGATCTTTCTACCAAAGCATGAATAAAGAAGTGAAGGACAATAAAAAAAAATACGTGACAGATACCAACCTTGGGCTATCAGATTACTCAAGCACCTCTGAATGCTAAAGACTGACAAGTCGCTTCTATAAGAATCACAAATTTTTTTGTTAGTTGTTTCTCTCACAGCGTGCACACCAGTTTCCACACATTAATGCATACATTTCAATTCAGCTGACTTCCCTGGTGATATCTCTGCCTGCATATCTAATAGATATTTAGATTCAAAATATCCAGAGTTAAACAATTATCTTCCCCTTCAAATTGGCTCCACTTGCAACCTGTCCCATCTCAGTAAATGATGACTCCAGCCTTTCTCTGAGCTTAGGGCAAAAGTCACGATATTAATATCATCCTTTTCTCCTGTCTTCCTCTCATACCTCCCGTCAAAAATATCTACACAACCTGTGCCAGCTCCCATCATCGTTCACCTTGATAGCTGCACAAGCCTCATAACCGGTCTTCTGCATCCAAGCTTGACTCCCTACAGTGTGAGAGGCACACTCTATATTCAAAGAGCATCCAGAATCATTCTTTGAAATGTTGAGTCAAAAAGGGGGCAGCACAAGGGACTTTTCTGGAATGATGGAATGACGATATGACTTGAATATGAACCTTTGCTAAAGCTCACAGAAATGTATATGAATAAGAGAATTTTACTGTCCAGTAAAAAGGAAAAGAAAAATTACTGTTAAAAAAAAAAAAAAAAAAAAGGCAAATCAGGCCACAGAAGTTCTCTGCTCAAAAACCTGTATTGTATGTGCTGAAGTTGCCACATGACCCGATTCCCTATTACTGTTTTAACTTCATCTTCTAGTACTTTCTCTTCCTCTGCTCACTTTGTCTGAGCCACACTGCCCCTGCCCCCTTACTGCTATTCATACAATTTAGGCATGGTCCTCCCTTAGTGACCTGGCACTGGCTGTTCCCTTTACCTGGAATCCCTCCTCCCCTGCCATTTGTAAAGTTAATACTCTCCACTCTCTCTTGCACAAACATCACATTCCTAATTAAGCCCTACTGAAACCTGCCATTCATCTCCCATCAGCATTCCCAATACCCCTTACCTTGCTCTACTTTTCCTTTTCCATTCATAGGTGTTATCATTTTCAGATATACCATATAACTCACTTACTAATAATTTGTGGTCCTTATCTAACTCTCCCTGACTCACCTCCAGCTAGAATTTTAAACTCCTTGAGAACAACAATCTTCCTTCCAATCCTGAATATATTCCTGACACTTAGAAAAGCGCCAGGAACATAGTAGATGTTTGACAAATATCTTTTGAAAAAAAGTGTACACAACTGGAACCTAGTGTATATCAGGCATTGCACTAGCCCCTATGGTAGATTCAACATGTAAAATGACTGTTATTTTGTTAAATAAATGGGTTGGCCTACATAATCCCCAAGTCCCTCTCTAGCTCATAAATGCATTCCAAGTGAGTGTTTTAGACACGATAATAGGCTGTACTCGAACGTAAGCGCCCTGAAGGCAAGGATTTTAGGCTGCTTTCCAGCTACTGCATTCCCTGCCCTAGAACAGTGCATTGCATAGAGAAGCATGCAATATTTAGTGAATGAGTAAGCTCCCTGTGAACAAGGAATAAGAGTCTTGTATGTGTTATGTTTCTGATTCTACCCGGCACATAGGAAGAGCCCCAGGCACGTGGGAGAGGCTCGGCCCTGGTTATGTACTCTACGTAATCTCCTCATGGTTGGTTCAAAAAAAATCACAGTTAGCAACAATACGCGCAGGCCTTCCTCAATATTCTCCGGAGTATTAATGGAGAGGATGATTTTAAACACGCTGCATAAGCACTTTACTTCAGGTGGCAGCTCTTTGGAATTCCTATTAGGTGCGTCACATCAAAGAGAGGTTCTCTGATGTTGACACGCCTGACAATTCTGAGTACAAAATCCAGGTCAAATAAGACTTCTGATGAAAGGAAGCTTCTCCAGAGAAATTGCAGGGATTTCCCTTTGCACCCTGGTTACTTCAATTCTCTGTCTTGAACTTTACACCAAGGCCACTATGACCCCAAAGCCTCATGGACGTCACCTCAGCAGTCACCTACTCCAATCACCTCTGACTGGCCATGACTATTAAAGGTTTTGCTTCCATGAATGTGTGTTTTCCAAAGATACATACATCTCATCAGCAAATGAACGCTGACATGAGACATGACTTCTCCTTCTACAACTTCTAGAATTACAGGTATCATTGTCACATCAGGACTGTGCAACACAGACATAATGTAAACCACATATATGATTTTAAGTTACATAATGTTAAAAATAAGTCAAACCAAACAAGTGAAATGCACTTAATAGTGTATTTTCTCTAACCCAATATATCCAAACTACTGTAATTCCAACATGTAATCAATATAAAATTATTAATCAGATATTTTGCCTTTTATCTCTCATACTAAGTCTTCAAAATTGGGGTCCACTTTACACTGACCACATATCTCAATGGCCCCAACAGTCACATGTGGCTAGTGACCACTGACCTGGACATTGTGAGTCCAGATGTCAAGCACCTTCTCTCCCAAGTGGTTATTGCTGCTCTTAGATTTACACTATTTAAGGATCTTAGAACTGATTTTGAAAGTCTTCTAACCTATGATGACACTACTTTCATTACTCTCAGCGCCAAAACATGCATCTTGCAAGACAGCTGAATGAAGCAATGTTAGAGTAGGAGAGGGCTGCTAACTAGGATAGAGTTACCCTGTCTCTCAGAGTCACAAATAATACATTTGTTTCTCTAATCTCTAACTAGAACCCCATTTTGTTGAATTACAATGACATTCCTAAGATTCTAAGAATGATGTTTCTTACTGACAGCACGGAAATGTGTGCTGACAAGGTTTTTTTTTGAAACAGCTCTGCCAACACCACCACCAAAAGATAAACTGAACAGCAACAGAAAGGAGGTTGGAAGCAGGAGAAAGTTACAATCACCTTCTCATTATAAACGGCACTCCCGTGGACCAGCTCTTAGTGTTTGAACAGGTACAAACAAAATGAGGCTGAAGAAGAATAGGGCTCTTTAAGGACTCAAAGGAATGTTCCAACCAAGTTTTAAATGAAGAAGAACTAAGGAACACATGCAGGTTAGGTGCTAATTCACCAGGTGAAAGTTGTTTTGAAAATCTATACTAAGAAAAGCTCTGTTATTTTCTCCCTGAAGATGAAATTGTGGCCTCTACTAGTCTTTCAAAGGTGAAATGGTTCATGAGAATATGAAAGGCAGTTCAATCTGGAGAACTTTCCACAGTGACAGTGGTGTGAAGTTCATAGCAATAAAATAATAATTAACACATCACAGCACATGCAGACTCTGACATTCTCTACCCCTATTTCCATTAGTCAGGGCCTCAAAAATCTACTCCTGAAAAAAAAAAAAAAAAGACAAACTGGCTTAAAGTTAATTTTTTTCCTTTCCATGGAAGGTTGTTATCAAGCATTGCCCAGCCTACAGAATGAGCTACTCTGGCCTACTTCTAACAGCTGACTCATCAGAGACCAGTGGCAACAATGGTTTTCAGGAGGCCAATGCTGGAATTGGTGAGGCTCTGAGAGTACCCTGCCAAAGTCAGCAATTTCTTTAAAACGGGGTCAGCTTATAGGAACCCAGATGCTATATCTACTGGCCTGGTTTCTTGGAGAAAGAAAAAAACCAGACTACAACATACCCACTATCCTAAAAACAGCCAAGACACAACTGGCAGCAACCTCAGTAGACCTGAGTGATAAGCAGTGTTTGGCACAAAGCTGGGAAGCCATTGATTTACTTTGCAGTTATTCATAGATTTCACATTCAAGTGGACGAGAAACCTAGGAACAAGACACAGGTTACAGCTCTTTTGGCCTTTGAAAAAGCATATAAAAGCAGAAGGAAGGAAGCAAGCACATCACATCTCCACATCTTTATGCCCTCAGCCTACCTAAAAATAAATTTGAAGTGTGTGGTACAAAGATTATCAATGACTACAGCACTAAAATAAATGGAAAATGTAATAAAGATATAGTTCGACAAACATTTCTAGATTCAGGATAGTGCCTCACAAAACTGTATTTGTGATACTCTTGCCAAATCAAGTATAACAGTATTCATTCTTTATTTCATTCATTTATCCATTCGACCAGTTCATTTAAGTCTTTCTTGTATCAGGTACTGTGCTAGACACTGGTGCTATAATGGGAAACTGAACCCAACAAGGACCCGCATTCAGGGACCTTCATATCCATTGAGAGGAAGGCAGACGGGCCAAATTGATTCACCTAAGTCAGTAAGACTTACTGATGTGTAGTAAGAACTACCATTCAGTGAATGCCTATCATGTTTCAGGTTCTATGTGAGGGACTCATTTAATCCTCACAACATCAGCAATTAGTCATCAAGACCATTTACAGATGAGGTAACTGAGCTTTACAGAGGTCAAATGATTTGCCAGGGTCATTCACACAGTCAAGGACAGAGCCAAGATAGAAGCCCAGATCTGTCCAACGCCTATCACAAGCTTCATGTCTGAAAATAAGATACCATCTTGGTATTAAAAAAATCAGGCAAATCGATGGTGAGCAGGATTGACTGACAGCTTGTGCAATGCATTAAAATGTATGATTATAAACAACCCAATTTTAAATGTGGATAAAGGATTTGAACAGACACTTCACAAAAGAAAATATACAGATGGCAAATAAGCAGATGAAAACATGTTCAACATCCTTAATCATTTCGAAAATGCAAGTTAAAATCACAGTGAAATACCACCACACTGCTAGAAAGGCAAAGAAAAAATGTTTTTAATTTTAATACCCAGGGCAGGTGAAGATGCAGAGCTTCTGTAACTCTTAGATGTTGCTGGCGAAAATGAAAAATGGTACAGCCACTTTGGAAAAAGCTTGACAGTTTCTTATAAAGTCGGACATATATGTGCCATACTACACAGAGATCTCACTTCTACGTATTTACCAAGCAAAATGAAAACCACTGTTGACACAAAAACTTATCTAATACATATTTAGTTATCTCTCTGGCCCTCTGAACTTATTCTCTTGCTGTCTTTGAAGTGTCCTTTAGCAACTTTATTCTTAATTCCCAAAAATGAGAACAATTCTACTGTCCTTTAACTGGTGAATAGCTACACATACTATAGTATATTCATACAATGGAATAATATGCAGCAATACAAAGGATGACACAAGCAAAAACATAGGCTGGGTGCAGTGGCTCACACCTGTAATCCCAGTACTTTGAGAGGCAAAAGCAGGAGGATCAGCTGACCCCAGGAGTTCAAGACCAACCCTGGCAATATAGTGAGACCGTATCTGTACAAAAATGTAAAAAATTATCAGGACATGGTGGTGCATGCCTGTACCCTCAGCTACGTGTATGACTGTGGTGAGGGTATTGCTTGAGCCCAGGAGGTTAAGGTTGGAGTGAGCCATGGTCATGCCACTGTACTCTAGCCTGAGCAACAGAAAGACACCCTGTCTAAAAAAAAAAAAAAAAAAAAAAGAAGGCAACAACATGGATGAAGCTTAAGTCCATTTTACTAAGTGAGAAAAGCTAAAGCTAATACCTTTATACTAGATTATCCCATTTACATGATATTCAGAAAAAAAGGCAAAATGATTAGGAATACAAAATAGATATAATTGCTTGGAGGAGGTAGAAAGGATTAACTACAAAGGGTCAGTAGAAAATAATTTTAGGAATGCTGATTTTTAGGGGTGATAGTATTATTATTCTATAGTTTGAATGAAGTGGTAGTTACATGATTGTATGCAACTGCCAAAACTCAGAGCACTGCATACCAAAAATAGTAACTTTTATTGCAAATTAATTTTCAAAGTGAATACAATTTGCTTCAACAAATTGTGATTTGAACAACAGAAATTAAACACCTCTCAAAGATACACAAAAATACTAAAATTTTGCCTAAAGCCATCCCAAACTATAAGACGTATTCTTAATGACAAAATGTTGGAACACGAACAATTTCAAATTGGCAAGTAACAGATTTTTTTTTTTTTTTTAACATCTTCTCACTGGTTGGCAAGCATAACAGTTCACTCCAATACCTTCATTCTGCATTTTGGAAAATGCAAACAGGGCACAGGGAAGCTTCCGGTATGGGAGAATGAAGGTTTCTCCTTAGCCTGTAAGAGGTCACAAAAGCTGATGCAGAGTTTTTCTTCACAGAAGAAGCTAAAATTTCCCAAAGGCTTTCTGCTTTCCCATTATGGAAAAGGCACCGTAACAACAACCTGGTGAATTGCCCTGAGATCCCTACCTATTGCTGTGTAAGGGCTTTGCTTTTGAGGTAGGGTTGAAGCTCTTTTGAAATCTTTGACATTCCCCAATAAGATATTGCTGGGCCCAAGACCTTGCTGCTTTTTTCTCAATGCCACTGGGATACAGATGCTCCTCGATGGAGTTATGTCCTAATAAACCACTGGTTTACTGGGAACACACCTAACCTAATGAACATCATAGCTTAGGCTGGCCTATCTTAAACGTGCTCAAAACATTTACATTAGCCTAGAGCTGGGCAAAATCATCTAATACAAAGCCTATTTTATAACAAAGTGTTGAATATCACATGTAATTTATTGAATACTGTACTGAAAGTAAAAAACAGAACAGTTGTATGGATACTTGAAGTATGGTTTCTAATGAATACATATGGCATTTCTTTGCCATTTTATTTTATTATTACTTTTTTTTTTTTTTTTTTTTGAGACAGGGTCTCGCTCTGTTGCCCAGGCTGGAGTGCACTGGTGCGATCTCATCTCTCTGCAACCCCTACCTCCTGGGCTTCCACCTCCCAGCTTCCACCTCTCAAGTAGCTAGGACTACAGGCATATGCCACCATGCCCGGCTAATTGTTCTATTCTTTTTGCAGAGATGAGGTTTCACCACGTTGCCCAGGCTGGTCTCAAACTCCTGAGCTCAAGCAATCCACCCGCCTCGGTCTCCCAAAGTGCTAAGATTACGGACGTGAACCAAGGTGCCCAGCCTACTTTACCATTTTAAAGTCGAGAAATTGAGTTGTAACTCGACCAGCTGTATTAACCACACCCTCCCTCCCTTCTTCGCATTACAACACAATGAAACTAACAGAAGCACTCAATCAGGGAGTAATTCCACAAAATGTATGGCAAGCCTGAGAGAAGCTAACTTCCCAGTGTTGGGATCCATCTGGATCTCAATTCTCCAGCACACGTTTGGTTCTTTCCCCAAGGCTCTAGAGCCTATTCTCTGGCTTTCCTTAGGGGCTCCTTTAATGAACAGCCCCAAAGCGCCGGCTCATCTGCCTACCAAAGGCTCGCTAAAAACCCAGATTACAAACAATTCAAAGCATGAAATGAAAACTGACGCTTTCAACTCCTGTAATGATGAAAATGGGAAGCTGCCGGAAACTCTATGCTCCTTTATTTTCCCCAAGAATATAGATAGCCTTCCATGAATATAGATAGTCAGTTTTCAAGAATAGAGATAGCAGCATGTTATATGAGATAAGAACTTGCTCTAAGGGTGAAGCATTCCTCCCTAAATTTGACCCCATTAAGGTGGAGCGTTTGCATTCAAAGGCAAGTCTGGTAGGGGTGTATTGATAACAAAAAGAAAAAATGCTACCTTCAGAATCAACACTGACCAAAGATGACAAACTACTCCCCATATGTAAAAGGCACATTAAAACAATGAGTGACTATGCCCTTCAGTGTGAATCAAATCACATTTTTCAATCTAGGCAATGCAGATGAAAGTCTCACCACTCTACTGGTGAGATGGGCAGTTCAAATTCTATCTCTGTGTAGGTTAAGTATCTGTAAAATGAGAGGATTGAACAGAAATAACACCTCAGAGTCCTCGTGCAATATTATGTTCTGTAGTTCTAGGACTTAAGAAAGTACAAAGGGCAATGTACTGTCTGTCATTCTCTACTAAAATAAAAGTTCCCCAAGGGAAAGAAGTGTTAATTATTGTACCCTTGGTACCCTGCAGAATGCTTGGCATATACAACATGCTCAATAAATTTTTATTGAACGGATGATGAATGCTAGTAGAGTCAGGATAAGTTTGCCTGGCTCCATCATTTGACTACCGGGTTCTGTAATTAAGAAATAAATATTTATACACCTAAATTGTGATTTCACGATAGACCCTAGGAACACAGAAATGTATGAGACACTGAAGTTATCCTTAAACCTATATTCTAGACAGTGAAACAAGAAATGTTAGCTTAAGAAGAGAACCATCTAGGAAGTAAAGAGTTTTCTAATGTTGCTAGGTTCAGAGCAGGGATAGGTTAGAGTAAACAGTTTACAGTATGCATGGACGGCTTCCTGCAGTATGTAGACAGAAAACTGGGGAGACAGGAAACTTGAATAGTTAAAAATGATTTAAAATGATGGCAAGAAGGATTCACTTCCTTACGATGGGGCAGTGAAATAAGGTGCTTCTATATTTTTATATATTAACAAGATACTATGAAAACAGGTCCAAACTCAAACACGCCATTTTGGACAACCACTTAGGCCACTCCCAGGCTTATAGATCCCACACTCTGCTGGACAGCCCACTTGCATGCCCCTTGTGACTTTCCCATCTACCAAGTCACCCTTCCTACGACCATGCATGTCATCTTGGACCTCTTCCTCTCCCTTGCACTTCCTGCTCCAGTATTCACCAAGTCCTTTCTCTCCCTGAATATTTATTTGTTGGGTATCTCCCCTATCTTCCTTGCCTTAGCTTGGGCTTTCACTTTGACCACAGCTTCCTTGTTGAGCCCCCTGCATTAACTTCATTCCCTAAATCAAGGGTTGGGAAATTTTCCTGTCAAGGGTCAGGTAATAAATAGAAAATAGGCTTTGGAGGCTGTGTAGTCTCTGTCACAACGACTCAACACTCCCACTGTGGCATAAAAGCGGTCATAAAAAAATAAAATAACCAGATGACCAGGTTCCAATAAAACTTTATTTATCACGACATGCAGTGGGCCAAATCTGATCTCAGGACCCTACTTGAATGACCCTTGCTTTAGATGGTTGCCAGGGTGGTTTTCAGAAAAAAACAAATTGTACCACGTGACTCTCCTAAATTCTTCCAAGACACCTATCACCCTCAGGATAAGTTCCAGGCTCCTTGGCATCTCTGTGTCCATCCCCCTGTCTGTGTCTCGTAATTCCTAAAATTGCACATTCAACGATCCATGACTTAATCCCTTCCCAGAAACACCAGCCTGTAACGACTTGATATACACATGGTTGGGTCCTCTTCCAGGAATGTCTCCATTTCCTCTGAAAAACTCCCATCCAGCCTTTAAAACGCATCACCAGTGTCTCCTCTACCATGAAATTTTCCCTGACCTGAATTCTAGACAAAGTCAGGTCAGTCTCTGTGCTCCCCCAGCACCCTGACATACTTCTCTTACAACCCATGTGACGGCGGGATGTCATTGGCCATGTATGCGTCTCTCACCACCACCAATTCCCCTGTGAGGGTAAAGCTATTTTGTACATCTTTGTATCTTTAACACCCAGCATAATATCGGGCTCATAAACATATTTGGGTCATAACAACTATTTGTTTGATTAATCGGTAAAAAAAATCATAAAGATTTCAACTTGGTACTCCTTTGACCTTGTATAACTGTAAAGAAATCTGACTTCACTCGGTGCTCTTAACTATCTTGGCTGTGCCAACTATTTTTTTTCTTTTTTTTTTTTGAGACAGAGTCTTGCTCTGTTGCCCAGGCTGGAGTACAGTGGCAGGATCTCAGCTCACTGCAAGCTCTGCCTCCCAGGTTCACGCCATTCTCCTGCCTCAGCCTCCCGAGTAGCTGGGACTACAGGCGCCCACCACCTCGCCCGGCTAATTTTTTTGTATTTTTAGTAGAGACGAGGTTTCACCGGATTAGCCAGGATGGTCTCGATCTCCTGACCTCGTGATCCTCCCACCTCGGCCTCCCAAAGTGCTGGAATTACAGGCTTGAGCCACCGCGCCCGGCCAGCTGTGCCAACTATTTTAATTCAACAATTGCTATTAAAACTTGTCCAAATGTCAGAATAAACTGTTCTGAGGATGATATAATTCAAACTTTCCCCTTTTAAAGGAGATGTACTTTAAAACTGCTACTTAGCTGTCCCCCCCGCCGCATTTGTCTTTAATTAGCTGCTTGAACAATGCTGAATATATTACATTCTCTTGCGGAGAGCTAAGTCCTCAAGCAATTAGTCTGTCCTACCAAATGTGACTTACATCACTACTGTGCCCAGGATAGGCAAACCTTCACAGGACAGGATAAATTCCTACATCTTCCAGAACCTGGACAGAACCTCTAACGCCAAAGGAAACATGAACTTGTGGTAAAGACTATAAAAAGTCCATGTTTTTTCACCTATCAAACCAGCAAAACTTTAAGAAACAAGAGAATGAACAAGCTTACACACGCTGATTAGAATGTAAATTATATAATTCTTTTAGTGGAACAATTAGGGAGTATTTCAAATCCTAAAATGTGCATTCTCTTTAACTCAGTGATGTCACTCTCAGGAGTTTAACTTACAGAAGAATTCACAATACACACAAAGCTATGTGTGCAAGGATGTGCCTTTCATCACCGTTTCCATCATTCAAAAACTGGGGAATGTTGGGCTAAATCATGGTACAACAAAATTTTCCATGAACTCCAAAATCTACAACCACTGCCTTCTTGAGAGTCCTGACCGTCAAGCTCACTATGTTCAGAATGAAACTCCTGATCTTAAACTAAGAGATGATCCGCCCCCGGTGTCTCCCATCTAGCAAATGGAAATTCTGTCCTTCCAGTTGTTGATGTTAAAAAGCAAAAAACCAAAACCCTTGGAGTCATTCTCAACTCCTCTCTTTTTCTCACACCCCTCAGGTCATCCATCAGGCATCAGTCTACTCTCAAAATATATATAACCACTTTGTACACCTCCACTACTATTACTCTGGTCTGGCCACTATAATCTCACACCAGGATTATAACAACTTCCTGTCAGTGCTCTCTGCTTCCGCTCCTTCAGAAAACCTCATCCTACTACCTTCAGTGAGGCTCTGCAAATGTTCATTGAGAGCATGTTACTGCCTGGATCAAGACTCCGCAATGGCTCCTATTTCACTCTGGGTGGTGTGGTTGGTTAGGGTCTAAAATGTCTAGCATAATCTGTCATTCTTCCTTATACTCTGACCTCTCCTACCACAGTTCTAACCCTTGTTCACTCTATTTCTGCCACTCTGGCCTCCTTGCTGTTCCTCTGAAAATGCAGGTCCCAGTTCTGCCACAGGGCCTTTGCACTGGATTGGCTTTTACCTAGTTATGTGCATGGCTCCTTCCCTCATGTGTTCAGGTTTGTGCTTATATGTTACTTTCTCAGTGAGGTCGACCCTTGACACCTTGACAACTCTATTTAAAAACTGCAACATGCCCAATCTCCACACTCAACCCCCTTACTCTGCTCTGCTTTTCCCCTCGCATAACGTCCCACCTTCTAATATACGAAATGATTTACTCAGCTATTACATGTACTGTTTTGATTTCACCTGACTAGAACATAAACCCTATAAGGGATCTTCATCTGTTTTGGTTGATCATATATACCAGGCAGGCAGAAAATAGTTCCTAACACATAAAGGTTGTTAAATAAATACTTGTTGAATAAATAAATATATCTTAGTGTTTCTGTGAGGACTAAATCAGCCAGCCCTAGCACATAGCAACCTAACAAAAGTAGGTTCCAGTTATTATTAGAAAGAATAAAGTAGGCATGCATCTACTGACATGGAAAGTTGCCCAGATGTAAAGACAATAAGAAAAGCCAAGCTGTAACTGAATACAAAGTGTGCAACTGAACTAGCATGCAAAGGAGAGTTAATAGAGCATTATCAGTAATACTGAAAAAATAGCAACATGCTAACAGCTCACCATCAGGGCAAGTGTTAAACATATTATACCATCTTCCCACCATACTTGGGGACATTAGGTGGTTGTCACCAAGAATAAGGTAGGATATTTGTGTTACACATTAAGATGTCAATTTCAGATGGGGAAAAGAAATTGACTTACTGACTGAACAGGAGGTAGAGTGTGACAGCACCTTCTTTGAAAGAAAAAAGAAAAAAGAAAAAAGCTGTGTGCGTATATATATTAGTGCAGAAAAGTTGGGAAGGAAACAAAGGCACACACGCACATGCAGTTACTTTTGGAGAGTTGGACTTCAGAAAGAATGAGGGCTAGTGTGTAATTTTATGCTGCATTTTTCCATTGTGCTTGACTTTTTGCAAGCAATCAACCCAACTTCTGTTTTGCCGAACACAGTAACTTTTGGGAAAAACTTCCCATAGTGGAAAGATCTCATTTTAACTAATCATTTCTACCTTATTCCCTATTCCCTGATCTTATTAGAAGTAAATTAAGATGGGTTCTAATACAAGCTACAGGAGGGCAGGGGACTTTTATATTTTGTTGATGGGGCTATGATCCCCAGTGCCTAACAAGTGCCTACCAGGTAGTAGGCACTCAAATATTATAAGTTATTCTCCATATAAGGTCACCTTCAGGTAAAATTATAAGTAGTAAATTAAAAAGTCCCAAGCTAGAAAGGGATATAGCAAAAGCATCAATAAACGGGAGTGTTAAGCCTCATTAAAAGGAGTTTAAATGTTTACAGACTTTTTTTTGCTTCCCTTTCAGGTCACTATCTATAATCATGTGTTTTTAAAGCAACTCTCTTTGGCATGACTCCACAATTAATGAGAAAATTATAGCACTTACTGTCTTATAGCCAAGTTATTTCATACAGTCGTTGTCAAATTTGTAGATTCCCACTGATCTAATCTTTATTGTGGCAAAGAAATATACCCAGTGCAATAATTCAGATGCAAGGACTAGTAGATTGTGAAGGACTGGGGGGAAAGGAGATTCTTTAATCAGGCGAGCAGTATCAACTTTTCGAACAATTCAACAGTGAGCAGAAATCTAAACACTTTTTTACTTCCAATAGAATATAGGATAAACTATCTGGTTGGTGGAAAATAATACGTATCATTAAATACAAACAAACCGATGTTTCAGTTTCTATTTTCAAAATCATTTTTCAAGGAGTTGTACTTTTTTGCATTGCTTTGATAATTACAATAGCACTCTAGGAAACAGCTTGAACTTCATAATGACTGCATAAGGTCAAAGTTCTTAATGTGTCCATTCATTCAAGTATTTATTGAACATGTATTACACGCTAAGCATTGTGCTTAGGACTAGATATAGAAATACTGGAATATATATTGATATCTCATTATATGGAGACAGATATATTGGGATATGGAAAGAGAAATAATTTAAAAATCTCCACAAACAAAAGTCTCACACAATGGAATTAAAAGAAATATGGGTTTGTTTGTTTTTTCCTGCCCTTTCAGGTCAGATAATCATTTAAAAATCTTTTCACTCAAGAACATTCAGCCTGATGAGTCACTTTCAAGCCCAAGACCTCCCCTTTACTCTCATGCCTCAGATCTTCTCAAACATTTTGGTAAAAGCCAGCTAACATTTTCTCCATCCTGTTTTTATTCTTGAATCTGGCCACCTATCAACACTTTAAGGATGTCAACCTCCATGGATGAAGAAATAATAATCAGCAACAGCAGCTCAAGGACTGTATTCAAAAAAACAAAACAAAACCAGATATCTAGATGGCATCAGTCATCAATTCAATCCATTTGATTGAGTGCCATTTTTATCAAATGGAATCACTTGTCAAACAGGTTTACCAATAAAAAAATGGCAGATCCCAGATCCCACTATTTAGAAACATTGTTTAGTCATAATTTTCCTGACTGTTGACATCCCAAATTAGTCATGTAAATTTACTGAAGGCCAACAGTAGCAGAAACTTGTCAACAAGACCCAGGAAGCAAAGGAAGGCAGCATCTTTACATTTTTAGTGTTTATAACACTTCAAAAGCCTAAAAGTCATCAACAGCTGGCGTACTATCAGACACAGAGATCAGCAGAGTTACTGAATTAATGGCTGGCGTTGTTGCTTTCTTCCCACCAGACATCTCAAAAAATGCTATGACAGTTTTTCTGGTGCCAGAGGGTGTCAGTATGACTGCGAGGGATGTGCTTACATTCAAATATTTGGGGTCTGATTATCAACATAAGAAATGTTTTTTTTTCAAAGGAAGAAACAAACATGCTGAGAAAATGGTGATTACTAAATGAGCAGAATTTTGTTATGCAAATACAGTTGCAAAGAAAAAGAAATATCTGCAGTATTCTGATGGGGGGGGGTGTCTTTTGATTTAGCTTTTTCTAGTACTATCATCTCTATATTTACTTTCAGCTTTAGAAACCCTTTTACCTTCAGTGCTCAGTGTCTCCCAAATTCTATTCCAAGCAAGCCTAATAAGCCAACATCAGAATAATGCATGGGTCTCTGTATTTATTTATTGGAATCATTAAACAGGCAGTTTCAGTTGGTATCACATCACCTGCTTTATATTACGCAGCACAGGGTCAAAGAGAAATTACAATTAAATTTTTCAATAACTGGTGTCAATTAAGCACGGTGTTTAGCTCCTTTGTAAATATGGAGATCTCATTCTCTCTGTCTTCTCTTTCCACTCCTCTACCCCCATCCATATGCCAAGAATGAATAGAAAACAAGGGGAAAGGAGAGGCTGCCTCATCAGAAGCCTTTGCTAGATGTGTCTTAGTAAAATCAGCCACAGTCATTACTTCTACGGCACCATTAATTCATGGGCATAGTTTCTGTTCTTATACACAAGAATGTCAAAGATCCATACAACTGTTTATCACAAAAACAGTCTTGGGTACCAAACGTATAGGTTCAAAGAGCTCCTTTCTGTTAATAAAGCCCATGTGAAACTGTTTTGCCACAAGCTTTTAGAGAATCTAGACTCAGGGTTGGTAGTTCCAGTGGACACACCAGGGGCCACCTCACAAATTGCCTCTTCTGGCCACAGTTAACTGAAGAGGCAGTGAGGCTCTAGTCTCCCCTGGGGGGTGGTTTCATATCAAACACACATACCCATGCTTTTGCTCAGCAAGGATCAGGAGAGGAGCCTCAAGTCTAATCATAAGAACAGACCGATTTAAGAGCCATAATTGAGTAAAAAGAATAAGGGACCGATTCCACGTCTCTCTAGCACAAACACAACAAATCCAAACACCAAACCTCAAGCATCTCTTTAAACACAGAAATACAACTTGAAATATACAGCCTAAGAAAGAAACTACATAGGGAAGCAAATGGGTAAGCTTCAGTTTTTAACTCCCTAGGGTGGGTGGGGCAGGGGTGAGGAGTTAGGAGTATCCTCATCAAGAATCCTTTCCCTCTGCCCCATCCCCTTTCCCAAAGCCAAAAGAGGAAAGGCATTGAGAGACAGGGGCAGACTGCTTCTGTTTGCTCAGTTGAGAAATGGAGGAACCAAGTCTCTGTTGATACCATTAATCTGCTAAAGCTTTCAACAGCACAAAAATTCATTGGCAAGTGATGAGCTGCGCCTTGTTGACAAGTTTCAGTGCAAGTTAAATCACGAAAAGAATCCAACTTCACATCTAATTAATACAGGCTTCCAAGTGATCAAAAAACAACAGTTTTTCAGAAAGTATGAGCCTTATAGATGATAAAAGGCAAGCTTTTCTCAACTAAGAAATGCATTTATTTTCCCAGAACCCTAAAGACAGTATGTCATTCCGTCAGTTACCATGTGCATATGGAGTTTTTATGTTTTCAATATAAAAGTCACAATGCCCTCATGCAAAAGCTTCCTGTTTTACTGAAACCCCCAACAAATATGTCCGAATCTTTTGAAAGCACTGAATACTCATCCAAGAGGAGCAGTAAAACAAACAACACTATAAATCAGCAAGGGTTATTTGGCTAGCACACACACTCATAAGTAGTCTCCTAATTGATTCTCAATTGACAGGGTGTTGAGCATGGTAAACTCTGGGAAAGAGAAAAGGGCCCAACATACCTAATCCTTATAAACAAGCTATACATACCCTCAAATAATTTAGTTCAGGCACAAATCCACTCCCTTTGTGTGTGAGACAAAGTCTATATACCAACACTGTGGACAAGACAGCTTCCTTGTACACTCCACTGACCCCTGGTACCCAGGTCAGTTAGACTTAGGACTTAGGAAGAGGAAGGGAGGGATAGCCCTCCTGAATCTTCAAAAATCCCTCAGCCTTCCGGGTTTGGCCCATTCACTTACAGAACCAGATAGGGAGAAAAGCCTTTTAGCTCCCAAGCACTCAGCAAGCCAGACTCTGGATTCTGTTTTCTGATGCCCACAGACATACATCTCTTACCTAGACAAGACAGTGCTCTAACATACACATGTTAATTTCCAGGAAGCAAACTTAAAAAGCCTTCCGCATGTACATTCTTCGTTTTAGAAATAGGAAAAAGGACAGAGGAGAATCGCAGCCCTTCCGTTTCTTATTTTCCCCGAGAGCTTACAAAGCCCTCCAAAGTGCAAAGGCATTTGCCCACCGCGCTGCCCGGGAAGCAGCTCTCCCTCTCCCCCGCCTTCCCCTGCCTGGGCGCCGGAACAATGCAGCAACATACATTTGCCAACACCTGCTGGAGCCTATTAATATGCACGGGGACGTATTGATTTTTCCCCCCTCCCTTCCCCTGCCCTCCACACTGAGCAGGCTTTCATCTCCTCCTTTACCATCCATCAGGAACTCATTTCGCCGGCCCCCTCCCCCTCCCACCCCCAGTCCCCATTCAGCCGAGCCCCTCGCTCCGAAAGCCCGGGCTGACGAGCACACTTTGGAATGCACTTCATTAAAATTTAGCTGCCCGATTCCAACCTGCAATGCGGAGGAGGCAATACAAAGCGCGCGCCACACTTCCTCCAGCATCCCCTTCAAAAGCCCCATTGTTCGCCAGGCATCTGCTCCAGAGCCCGGCCTCTCCCTATCCACTGACCTCTGATTTTTTTTCTCCCCACTCCCCCTTCCTCCCAGCCTGGCCAAACGGGCCTGCCTGGTGAATTAAAACGCAGCCGCAGCCATCTGGCCCTCCCAAGCTGGCCGGGTTTCTCCCCGCCCCTCCTCCCTGGTCCACACACCACACACGGCATCTTCACCTCCATGGATGTTCCCACAACCCAAGCTCAAACCTCCGGTGGCAGCGAGCCTCTGCCGCCGCCTGCCTGTCCCCAGGCTTCCTCCAGCGGCGGAGCGTTCGAATCCAGAGGTGGGCAGGGGGCGGCGGAGGGGTGGCGAGAGGAGATCATGGACCACTTGTACTTGCCTGTAAACCCCAGCCCAATCGCCAAGATTAATCCTTCCCTTTGTGAGCCTGAAACCGCCTCCCACCACGCTGGTCCTCGGCTCTGCAGCGGCTGTAAAGAGAGGCGGGGGTGGGGGGGTGGGATCCGAACCCCTTCCTAGGAGAGCTGGGGGCGCCTCGGCCACCTGACCACAGAGCGGTTTTTCGAGGGAAGAGGTGCTGGCAGCAGGAGCAGCTGATGGTGCGAGAAGGGAGAGAAGATGCCCAGGCTTGCGCCTTTTATATTACTGGCGACATTTCTAACACATGACAACAATTTCCATCTGTATTTAAGCCGGGAGTGTGAAAAAAGAGCATTACATCACAGAGCCCGGGCTCCTAGAGGCTGCCGGATATCTAGGCCGGGGGGGATTAGGGGGCCGCACCTGCGGAGGGGGCGGGGACTGAGCGAGCCTCTCCCTGCTGGGGCGTGTCAGGTCCCCATCACCCGCGTGGCCCTGTGGGAGCCCCTCGGCATGGAAAGGCGGGAAATAGGGTTGCCCCATTTGCCACATGCTGGAGGCTGAGTGCATGAGTGGGTGGGTGAGGGTGAGGGAAGGGGCGTGACTCTTTCTTGCTAAGGGATGCAACCCTGACTTCTCAAGAGCAAGGGACAGAAGTCCCTTCTGATGAAACTGACTTCTGCCTTTCTGCCTCTTCCTCAACTTTGGAAGGAATTCCAATAGATAATAACTCTTATGTTTGAAATAATTGTCTTCCTTTGGAGTTAAAATAAAGACGATGGAGTGGCTTAGAAAATGAATTTGAAGGATCCACTTTCAAGGAATTGACTCTTCAAGAATCAAGGGTATAATCTGACTCAGAATCAACCTGCTTCTTTATTGCTCACCTCTATGTCATTAAAACTCATTGTGTTTAAGGAGTGATAGGATAGTGGATAGGGAGAGGCTGGCCTCTGGAGCAGATGGTTGGCAAAGCTGCCTCTTTAAAAGATTCTCTAAGAGCTGGCGCTATCACCTCCACCCCGTTTCTTTTGAGGGATCCTTCCTCTTCATCCACCTTAGTGAGAAAACTTTATTGAGAAACCTCTAGCTTTGGAAAGGTAAGTTTTCTCTTTTTTCAAATGGTCAGTCATTGCTGAAGCTACACCTTGTAGCAAGAGAGTGAATGCCTCCAGACTGTCAAAGAAAGGACTCTACCCACTGCCTTCCTTCTCATAATCCAGGTGCTACAGAGTCACATGCAAGCATCCTCCAATAATTCATTACTACAACTTGGACAGGAGGAGATAAAGGGGCTGGAAGATGTTCTGAGAGGAAGAATGCCAAGAAAATAGGGCGAGAGGTGAAAGGAAGCAAGGGCATACACCTCTTTCTGGGGTGTGTTGGGGGAGGCAATGCAGAAGCTAGATTACAAATGGGTGGATCATAGGATGGCAAAGCAGGCTTAAGGGTGCGGGAGAGGCCGGGCGCGGTGGCTCACGCTTGTAATCCCAGCACTTTGGGAGGCCGAGGCGGGCGGATCACGAGGTCAGGAGATCGAGACCACGGTGAAACCCCGTCTCTACTAAAAATACAAAAAATTAGCCGGGTGTGGTGGCAGGTGCCTGTAGTCCCAGCTACTCGGAGAGGCTGAGGCAGGAGAATGGCGTGAACCCGGGAGGCGGAGCTTGCAGTGAGCCGAGATTGAGCCACTGCACTCCAGCCTGGGTGAAAAAGCGAGACTCCGACTCAAAAAAAAAAAAAAAAAAAACAAAAACAGGTGCGGGAGAAAGGTGAGAAGGCAGTGGGCCATTCAGATAACAAGGCAGCATAGATCTTTCCTTCGAATGCAGTTATCGACTGGATTTCATAGCAGATGAGAAAATAAATGTTGTTCCTTCATATTTGCTACTCAGTAAACCTAGGCATGTCCATCTGAAAAATCCAGGGTGTGGAAGGACAGCATGTCTAAGGCCCCTTTTCCTTCTAGTCACTCACCGTGGTCAAAAGACCCAATAATGGAGTCAGACTCACTAGGTTCCAACCCCATCTTTCCATTTTCCGTGACTGTAGATAAATTACTTGCCTGTTTCCCCTGGTATACAAAATGGAACAAAAACTCTCTACTTGTTATGCAGATCATACATACAAAGTGCTTGGTACAGTTCACCATACCTAACAGGTGCTCACTAAATGTCACCTATCACTACTGCTACTATGATTGTTTCTATACAAAACATCTCAACCAAATGAAAGTGCTCATCTTCTACTACTGAGGGGACCTGCAAAATGGAACAGCTCCCAGGGCTTCAACTAGTGAAATGCAAACAACAGAACCCTAGACATCCTGGACCTGCCAGAAAAAAGTGAGCAAGATGTCTCGGAAGAAACACAGATTCTCTGGCTTCATTCTTGATTCACATCTACTTACAGGAAGGTGAAAAGCCTTGAGAGTTACATGCAAAGTATTCGCTTACATGTTTTGTTTGAGAGAAACAATAAACTTAAGGGAATACTTTATCAACCATATACATAACACATACGAGCATTTACATCACTTTTCCTCTCAATCATTATTTTTAAAAATGGAAAAAGAAAAGTAGATACTACATAAAACTTTCAAAAGCCTTTAGCCACAAGCTAATGCTGAAAAATGGAATTTGTATTTTATTAGTTTTCCACAAGAAAATGATTGCACAGTACAAATTAAATTGCTCTTTTGCAAGGAATCTGCATAGAGACTTCCCTGAAGGGAACAAAAATACAAAAGGCATTCTTTTTATGAGAGAAAGAAGGGAACTTTTATTCAATAAGTATTCAAGGATGTAGCTTTCCAATCTTCAATAGGGAGAGAAAAATAGCTGTAATTTTGGTTAGGAAATATCCCTAATAATAACAAATTATTTTCAATCAGAGGGCCAAAGACCAGGTTTCTCTACGTGCAAGAGAAGCACAAGGAAAAGAGTCCATGAAAATCTACTTGCTTTTCTCAGAGGTGTAGTATCTTCACACACTCCATCTCAAAAACCAAGGCTCTCCCAGCTTGTGTGCTCTCCAGCATAAGCCAGGAGAGATGCTTAGTTGCATTTCTTTTAAAGTCTCTTTTGTCGCACACACAAAATTAAAACCAGTAGGTCCTGGGCTAGCCAGCTTCATGGGTGCCTGGCTTACAGAGCCCAAGGGCAAGCTATGGCTGCAGTGCCTTGAGAGCACAGTTTAGAGAGGCAGTGAAATGTAGACACTTCTTTACTAGCAATTTTTGAGAAATAACTGTGAGAAAAAGGCCAAGAGTTTCTCTCATTGAACACATTCAAAGTAATTAGAGAAATGTTTAGGAATCAGAATAAATGCTGTGGAAAAGTGACCACTTGCGAGGAAGTAGAACATACTGGTTATGAAAGTGGGATCTGGGGCCAGACCAGTTCAAAAACCCACCTCTGGCTTTCTCAGTGTGAACCACTGGACAAACTTGACCTTACAATGACTCTACTTTTTCACCTGTAAAATGAGAGTAAAAAGAGTTCCTGCCTAATGGAACTGTGATGAAGACTAACTGGGTGAATAGAGGGCATGGTACTTAGATCTGAGTTACTGGCACAGAGAAAGTGCTGACTAAGTATTATTACTGGCACATCAACACGCTAACTCTTAGGTGTGGATTCCCTCTAAATGCTTGCTCTGCATATGTTTTTCCACAAATATTTATTGAGCACATACCAAGCATATAGCTCTGTTGGATATAATAAAGAGGTAGAATACATCCATGGGGTTAGAAAGGGGTTTTATAGTTTTTTTGTTTTTTTTTTAACAGAAACGTCCTTTGGATAAAATATGAACTCACATAACACAGGCCACATTCACTGACTAAAATGCAATAAGAACAGCCATTAACAGTCAAAGGGAAAGCAAAAATTCATAATAAAATCTGCAGGATGTACCCATATGCCCACACAGAAGGAAATTATAGCCTTAAATGCATTTATTAGAGAATAAGAGAGACAGAAATTAATTATGCTTTCTATGCATCATACTATAAAAGTTAAAATGAAACAAATTAAAAAACAAAAGTAGAAAATTCAACAGTGTTGGGACAACTGGATATCCACCTGCAAAAGAATGAAGCTGGACCCCAACCTCCACACCAAACACAAAGATTAATTCAAAATGCATCATGGACCTAAAATTATAAAACTCTTAAAAGATAACAAAGCAGTAAATCTTTTGTATCCTGAGTGACACCAAAAGCACAAATAAAAAAAAAACCAGAAATTAGACAGATTAGGGTGTATTAAAATTTAAAACTTTTGGCTGAAAACAGTATCACCAAGTTAGTGAAAAGACACCAATGGAATAAAAGAAAATACTGGTGAAGCATTTATCTGACAAGGTACTTGTATCCAGAATATGTAAAAAACTTCTACAACTAAACAATAAAAAGACAAAAAATCCAATTAAAAATAGGCAAAGGAATTCAATAGGCATTTCTCCAAAGACAATACACAGATAGCCAACAAGCATACGGGAAGATGCTCATCAAAACCACAATGAGATCCCATTCACACCCACTAAAATGGCTATAATCAAAAGGACAAGTAAGTAAAGATGTTGATAATTGGAAGTGTCCCGTATGCTAATATTAAAGGGTTTAGCCACTTTGGAAAACAGTCTGGCAGTTCCTCAAAAAGTTAAATTTATGATATGACCAAATGATTCCCTCAGTATACACCCAAGAGAAATAAAAACACACATCCACATAAAAACATATACATGAATGTTATAGCAGCATTATTACTCATAATAGCCAAAAAGTAGAAATAATTCAAATGTTCACTAACTGATGAATGAATAAAATGTGGCACACCCATATGATACTATTGGGCAATAAAAAGGAATGAAATACTGATACGACATGGATAAACCTGAAAACATTATGCTGAGTAAAAGAAGATACAACATGTCACATCTTGTGTTATTCCATTTATATGAAATCTACACCATAGGTGAATGTATGGAGACAGAAGGTAAATCAGAATTTACCTGTAGCTGTGGGAGTTAGAAGCAAATGGGATGTGACTATTAATGGGTATAGGGTTTCTTTCTCGGGGTGATAAAAACATTCCAGAATTTTGTGGTGACAGTTGTACACCTTGAGAATAAACTAAAAAATAATGACTTTTAAAATAGGTCAATTATGTAGTATGGGAACTATATTTCAATAAAACTATTTTTAAAAGGTAGAAAGAAGAAATAATGAAATTAAGGTAGAATTACTTAATTACTTACTGTTGGCAATAAGAAAAAATCGAGAGAAAAACTGTTTCTAGGGAAGCACTATTAAAATAGAAAAACCTTTGGCAAATAGGACCATGAGCAGGGAAAGGAGAAATCATATATAATCAACCTTAGGAGCAAAAAAGGAGGCAATACAAATATTAAAAAGATTTATTTTCATGTATAAGAGAATACGATGTACAACTTTATACCAATTAATTTGAAAATCTAGGCAGAATGGATCATTTTCTAGAATAAATTAAGGAAACTATCTTAAGAAGCAATAGAAAATGTGAATAGAGCAATGACTGTAACTAAAATGAAGTTAAAGAACTATCTCCTCCTTCCCTTTTCCTAGCTATTGCAAAGAAAAAAATACATACCAGGCCAGGATGTTTTATGGACAGATTTCACCAAGCTTTCAAAGAAAAGTATGATACCCTTTATGCAACTCCAAACACACATACTTTCCATACTGTTTATTATATATTTTCTACAGGTTCACACAGATTAAGAATAACTAGAAAAAGATCTCAGACGAATATTTAAAAAATGATAATCTATGACTACCAGACCAAAAAATATATATAGCACAGTGTTGAGATGGTCAAAGGGGACACTGAAATTCACGGTGCTGCTTCTATTTTGAATAAAAAAATTTATATGACAATCTACATAACAAAAATTCGACAATTATTTGGAATAAAAAATTAAGGTATTATTTGGAAACACGCATTAAATTTTCTGTCTAGTTGATTGAACCATAGAGCGTAGATAAAAGGGAGGCATTACTGCTATCGAACAGAAAGTTATTCTAATTGTAGGTAAAATCCCTAAGAAACTGAAAAGCCTCCTACGTGCTGGTCTTGTAAGCCTGAATATAAAGTTAAAGCAGACCTAACAAAAAGGAATAACTTTGTCTTTCTTTGTGCTGCTATAAGAAAATACCTGAGACAGTCATTTATAAAGAACAGAAATTTATCATAGTTCTGGAGGCAGGGAATTCCAAGAGCCAGGCGCTGGCAAGTTTGTCTGTTGAGAGCCTGGTCTCTCCTTCCAAGATGGCGCCCTGTTACAGCATCCCCCAGAGGGGATAATGCTGGGTCCTCAAATGACAGAAGACTGGAAGAAAGGAAACCCACTCTGTCAAGTCTGTTTAAAAGGATCCTGGCCGGGCGCGGTGGCTCACGCCTGTAATCCCAGCACTTTGGGAGGCCGAGGCGGGCGGATCACGAGGTCAGGAGATCGAGACCATCCTGGCTAACACGGTGAAACCCCGTCTCTACTAAAAATACAAAAAATTAGCCGGGTGAGGTGGCAGGCGCCTGTAGTCCCAGCTACAAGGGAGGTTGAGGCAGGAGAATGGCGTGAACCCCGGGGGGGCGGAGCCTGCAATGAGCCGAGATCGCGCCACTGCACTCCAGCCTGGGTGAAAGAGCGAGACT
Source organism: Nomascus leucogenys (assembly GCF_006542625.1). Classification (NCBI taxonomy): domain Eukaryota; kingdom Metazoa; phylum Chordata; class Mammalia; order Primates; family Hylobatidae; genus Nomascus; species Nomascus leucogenys. The sequence continues at coordinate 74,923,288 of NC_044401.1, read as the reverse complement.
CCGTCTCGAAAAAAAAATAAAATAAAATAAAAGGATCCTAACCCCACCCATGAAGGTTCCACCCTCATGACTGAATCACCTCAGAAAGGCCCCATCTCTTAATACATATTGGCCATTACGTTTCAACACGTGAATTTTGGGTGATACATTCACATTATAGCACTTTGTAATTTTCACAATATGAAAATTTCCTTAGTTCTAAGATATAATTAATTATAAGATACAACTTTCAATTTATGGCTTTTCAGGAGAAAAGAAAACTACAGCATTAAATATGCACATCTATGTTTAAAAACATTCAAATGCAAAAAAAAAAGTAACTGAAGATCAAGAAATATTGGTGTTATATGCCAAAGAAGACACTAAGAAAAATGAAAAACACTCTTCCAATGATAACATTTTAAGCTATGTTGGATTCTACAGCAAAGTTGTGCCTGGATAATGATGTTTAGTTATATATTGACATTAATGTATAATGATTATTTAAGAAATAGCAAATACTGCTGAGGAAAGGCACGCAAAACAAAAGCGCCTCAATTTATCTGATGCTTTTTAAATTGGCCAAGGGCCTAAAAATAATAACACAGAAACGATATCAGAGTTGCTACCGTGGATGTTTTTTCCTGGCTTGTAGAATACAACGACTTTCATATAATGTCAAAGACAAATAATAAATCACTTCACAGTTATTTATATATTCATAGAGATGGGCGTTTTCCTTATAAGAACATTTGATTTCCACCATATAAGAAAAAAGAAACCAAAAACATCAACTTGAAATGCTATCTTCCTACTGGATTTTAACTTGAATTGCCACAAATGTGTGAAGAAGTGAACTGCTTATTTAAAAAAAAACTCCATTGACAACTCTCTGGCTTTTATCAGTCAACTGGAGAATCAAGCAGCAAATGGGTAATAAACAAAATTCCTCTGACTGTAAATTTCAACAAGAAGTGAAAATACAACAGACGTGGAACATTTTCCTTAATGTGTTACTATTTAGCATTACTTCCCTCCAAGGTGCAAAAGATGACCATCTTCTTGGAATGTACTCAAATGGGCTCTTTTACAGGCTTTCCAAGAAAACACAGAAGCAGCAAGCTTCCCGTTGTTACGCCTGAAAATGACTCATGCCATGAAAATATGCAACTTAAGATGGCTAATGAGAGAAGAACCATTCTACAACAGCTCTGTCAAAGATAAAGTTCTAGAAACTTCAAACATTTATTGTACAAGGGATGTCATAACGACCCTTTAAATTTGTACAATGAGACCTCACTATAAATGACCTGTTTTACAAGACCACATCCATGGCCAGGCGCGGTGGCTCACGCTTGTAATCCCAGCACTTTGGGAGGCCGAGGCGGGAGGATCACAAGGTCAGGAGATCGAGACCATGGTGAAACGACGGTGAAACCCCGTCTCTACTAAAAATACAAAAAAATTAGCCGAGCGTGGTGGCGGGCACCTGTAGTCCCAGCTACTCGGAGAGGCTGAGGCAGGAGAATGGCGTGAACCCGGGAGGCGGAGCTTGCAGTGAGCCGAGATCGCGCCACTGCACTCCAGCCTGGGTGACAGAGCAAGACTCCGTCTCAAAAAAAAAAAAAAAAAAAAAAAAAAAGGCCACATCCATTTATCCTTAAAATTGTAGAATTTACAATGAACCTGTGCTGGTATCATCCTTTTGTATTTGTTGTTGTGACTCTCACTGGCTTCAGAACACAAATTACGGCTCTTGACATCATGCTCACCATGTGCATCTTAGAAAATTTTCACCTGTGAAACTTTACACTATACTCACATACCAGCCAAATGAGTTCCTGAAAAAATCTGCCACAATGAATAAATAAAGGGGGCAGAAATTATAGATTTGATACTTGCTGGGGAGTATGATGTGAAAGTAATTGTGCTTCCTGTAGGCCATGCACAACTGTAGGAAGTGCTCATCTTCCTGCAGACAGACAAACTCAATGACAGAGAGCCTCAGAGTTGGCACTAAAAGAAAAACCAGCCCTTATAGGCCAATCAGATCCTTCTAGAGTGCCTGACCTACGTTCAAAGCACACTGAAGGGCTTTCAGCAGATCAGAGTTAATGAAGGAGAGAGAAAAAATAAGTCTACAAAAACACACTTACTATTTAAGTGTGCCCATCAGTGTGCCTTATATTAGTAAAGTATACATTGTCCAACTCGGGTTCAATGGTAGATTACTTACATAGGAGACATATCTCAATTGAAACTGCTCTAGGAAACATCAAATATTTTGACGAAAGAATTACAGAATCAAACTCTGAAATGAAAGTCCACTACTAACCACAACCCAGAGAGGAGATCAAGCAAGTCCTACTGTGTGCAGGGTAGTTACATGTAAAACACCCCTTCCCTCCTCCTTTGCATCCATTCAACTCTGCCTACTAAATAATTATTTCAATTAGCACAGAATGTGCATTTCTACTCATCAGATACACAGACATATTTTTGCAGTTTGAGCACCTACTATGTGCCAGAGCCTCTCTTGGTGCTTTTCATGTATTATGTTAATTAATTCTCCCTACAAGTCTATGGGGATGATACTATTGTTCCAATTTTATAAATTGCAAAACCTCGGGAAGAAACTTATCCAAGATCACAAAGCCAGAAAATAGAAGGGCTATGAATCAAACCCATATCCTTCCACATCCAAAACCTATGTTTACTCACCAACCACTGCACTGTGCCTCTCAGTGCCCTGAAGGTTATTTTACTTTTACTTTCTTTATTTTTTTATTTTGTTTATTTTATTTTATTTTATTTTGAGACAGGATCTTGCTCTGTCACCCAGGCAGGAGTACAGTGGCACAATCTTGGCTCACAGCAACCTGCGCCTCCCAGGCTCAAGCAGTCCTCCCACCTTAGCCCCCAGAATAGCTGCGACTACAGGTGTGTGCCACCACACCCGGATATTTGTTTATTTATTTGTTTATTTTCGAGATCGAATCTTGCTCTGTCACCCAGACTGGAGTACAGTGCCATGATCTTTGCTCACTGCAACCTCCACCTCCCAGGCTCAAGTGATTCTCCTGCTCCAGCCTCCTGAGTAGCTGGAATTACAGGCACCCACCACCATGCCTGGCTAATTTTTGTATTTTCAGTAGAGATGGGGTTTCACCATGTTGGCCAGGCAGGTCTCAAACTCCTGACCTTAAGTGATCCACCCGCCTCAGGCTCCCAAAGTGCTGGGATGACAGGTGTGAGCCGCTGCACCCGGCCTGGCTAATTTTTGTATTTTTTGTAAAGATGGGGTTTCACCATGTTGCTTAGGCTGGTCTCGAACTCCTGAGCTCAATCGATCCACCCACCCTGGCCTCCCAGAGTGCTGGGATTATGGGTGTGAGCCACCACTCCTGGCCTAAGACTGCTTTTCCTGACAATTCTCTTGAAACCCAGATTCTGGTCAACACTGATATGGGTTTTTTAAGCAAGCTCCAATAACTGCCTAAGTCCTTACGATTTTTTTCCCATTCTGACATTTTCTATATCTTTTGAAAATATATGTATATGTTAAATACATAACAATAACATAATTCACTGTAATATGGTTTGGGATGCCCAGGTAATCCCCAACACTCATGAATCTAGTGTGCAAATGGACATCCAAGAATAGTGCCTCCCTGTCAAATAGCTGGTACCTACCCTAGTCTCTCGCAGAGAACATTCTTTTCTCCTGACTTTCCCCTTCCTGCTACAAGTCACACCACTCCCTGAAACTGCTATTGTATCTGCCCCTGAAGCAACTTTTCAACAGGCAACAGTAAAGGCAGGCAACGCCCCTGTTAACAGAAGTGGCATCTTCATCGCCTCCAACTTCATCCTCACTCCCATCGTGATCCTTACGCATCACAGCAGCCCCCATTACATAAAGTGCTTACAGGAATCCAAGCACTGTGCTAGGCCTCACAACAGCCCTTTAAAATAGGCATTGTTATCTTTGCTTTGCAAATGAAAAAACTGAGTCTCTGAGAAACTGACAAGGGAGTGAGAGGAAATAAAACACAAAGCCCACTGACTATTCTTATGTGCTCCCCACTACTACCCTGAACAGGTAAATTTCTTTAATTGGGTCCTATGTCTATATTTTATCTTATTCTCTGTTTTTCGAAACTCACTTCTAGTACTCATTTGTTCCCATTACAAGAAAAATTTCTTAGGAGAACTGATATGACCTCAAGTGTTCCTTTGAACAAATCAGGTGCTTCGGCGTACTGTGTATTATGCATGCGGCCACTGTCTTTCCTTTTGTACTACAAGTATAAAAAAGAGAATAGCACAAAAGAAACGGGAAGGAAGAAAAAAATGTCAGAATAACTTAATGAACTGTTCATCTAATTTAAGAATAGATTTAAAAAAAATTTTTAATACTCCTTATGCCATCTGTGTGCCTGGAACTATGCTTAGGACCTCACATACATTTTCTCGTGTGATTCTCACCACAACCTACAAAGCAGGTATCATTAGCCCCATTCCATAGAAGCAGCTCAAAAAGATCAGACAACCAATGCAAGCACAGCCAATAAGCAACAGAACCAAAATTTAAAACCCAGTTTTTTCTACAAATCAGAAAACAAACAACAATCCGATTAAAAAGACAAATGGGGACCGGGTGGAGTGGCTCATGCCTGCTATCCCAGCACTTTGGCAGGGCAAGGCAGGCGGATCACCTGAGGTCAGGAGTTTGAGACCAGCCTGGCTAACATGGTGAAACCCAGTCTGTACTAAAAATATAAAATTAGCCAGGCGTGGTGGCAGGCGCCTGTAATCCCAGCTACTCGGGAGGCTGAGGCAGGAGAATCAGCCAGGAGGCAAAGGTTGCAGTAAGCCGAGATTGCGCCATTGCACTCCAGCCTGGGCACCAAGAGTGAAACTCCATCTCAAAAAAAGAAAAAAAAACAGACAAATGGAAAAAGACTTGAATAAAAACTTCATGAAAGAGGATATCCAAATAGACAATAAGCATTTGAAAAAGCGTTCAATATCATTCTACATCAGAAAAATGCAAATTAAGATCACAATGAGATACCCCTGCACATCCACCAAGATATGCAAAAATTTAAAAGACTCATAATACCAAATGTTGGTGAGGATGAGAAGCAACTGGAACTCTTACACGGTGTAGGTGTGAGTGCAAATTGGTGTAACTACTTTGGGAACTATTTGGCAATATTTATTACAGCATAACATATGACTACACTGTAATCCAGCAATTCTACTCCTAGAATTGTGCACATATGTCCATTGTATAAGAATGCTCACAACAGTAGCTAAAAACTGGAAACAAATCAAGAGAAGAATGAGTAAGCAGATCATGGTATATTCATACAATCAAAGACTACACAGCAATTAAAAAATCAAACTACTGCTACATTCAAACTACATGGATGACTCTCAGAGAGTAATGTTAGCAAACAGAGTTAGAGAAGAATACATACTTTATCATTCCATTTATATGAAATTCAAAGACAGGCAAAAATAATCCAGGGTGATAGCATCAGAATCGTGGTTACTTTTGGGAAGGAAGGGAAGCGTTCAGTAAGAGCAGACACAAGAGAGCTGCTGAAATCCTCAGTGTTCAATATATTGACCTGGGTAATGGTTATATGGATGAGTGTGCGTGTGTGCATGTGTGCGTGTAAAAATTTATCAAACCATGCACTTAAGATTTTTATAACTTGCTATATTTATTTTATCTCTATCTCTTTTTTTTTTTTTTTCTAGAGATGGAGTCTTGCTCTGTTACCCACGCTGGAATGCAGTGGCCTGATCTTGGCTCACTGCAACCTCTCCCTCCCGGGTTCAAGCAGTTCTCCCACCTCAGCCTCCCAACTAGCTGGGACTACAGGCATGTCCCACCATGCCCAGTTAATTTTTTGTATTTTTAGTAGAGATGGGGTTTTACCATGTTGGTCAGGCTTGTCTTGAACTCCTGACCTCAAGCAATCCACCTGCCTATGCCTCCCAAAGTGCTAGGATTACAGGCATGAGCCACCGCTTTTTTTTTTTTGAGAAAAGGTCTGGCTCTGTTGCCCACCCTGAAGTCCAGTGGCATGCTCATAGTGCACTGCGGCCTCGACCTCCTAGACTCAGGTGATCCTCCCACCTCAGCCTATTGAACTGCTAGAACTATAGGTGCGCACCACCATACCTGGGTAATTTTTTGTAGAGGTGGGGTCTCCCAGTGTTGCCCAGGCTGGTCTCAAACTCCTGGGCTCAAATGATCTGCCCACCTTGGCTTCCCAAAGTGCTGGGATTATAGGCATGAGCCATCATGCCCTGCTTCCTTCATTTTTTTTTAAAGGGTCTCTGTTAGAACCCGCATATGACTAGCCAAGCAATTGTTCAAAATCGTTGCATTCTACTGCCAGAATCTGGAATAAGAGAAAGAAACAGACCATTCTGAGGTAGAAGGAAAGGAAGGAAAGAGAGAAGGGGAAGTAACTGGGAGAAGGGAAGGGGAGAGAGAGAGAGGAAGGGAAAGAGACTTTGATGTGCCCGGACAGGCCAGACCTTTAAGTATATAATACAAATTCAGAACAAAACAGCAATTATCATATCAACAAGATTTTTTTTTTTTTTACCTACTCCATGTTCCTTAGATATCTAACTGTTTCTTGATTTATAAATGATCCACTCAACTGTGAGCTAAGAAGTTACAAAATTCCCCTACAGCATCCTTGACTCAAGTGGATTGGAATGGGGTATCTAATTCTGAAGCAATGCATGAGACTGAATGCCCACCTTTCAATAGCTCACCTCTGGGAGAACTAGAATTGAACATCAAACAAAAAAGTTAATGAAACCTGTATTAGCCACAAACTTCTATCCACTGGGGAAAAAGCCATGTAGATTCCTAGAATTAACTAGGGTCAGGCAGGCAACACTGACAGAATTCGAACCGAATTTCAGTCCACCTGATGATTTCACATGATGTCTTATTTCCAACTCATATTATACATTTAAAGAACACTTTACCTACAATTCAGGCAACACTTTTTTTCAAAATCCCAACTGAAACAGATGTATCTTTTTTTTTTTCCCAAGTCACTAATTAAGTGAACTTGAGACTGTGTAAAGCCAATTCGAGACGGAAATAAGGAATATGTATCCCTCAAGTCAATGGATGAAATCTTAGAATACAGAAACTGCAACTCCAATAATTCTGTAAGGTCTGTTTGTAATCTTATCCTATGAGACGGGAAAGGAGAAAAATGTCATGTTCATTTAGGTACATATATAGTATATAGTATATACACAGCAGATAGTATATACTATATAGTATATACACACTATATAGTAGATAGTATATACTATATAGTATATATACACTATATAGTAGATAGTATATATACTATATACACTATATATACATATAGTGTATATAGTATATATACTACATACAGTATTCCATCTATGCTGTATATACATATTGGTATATATGTGTGTATATACGTGTAGTACTATATACTATAGTATACACTATATATACTACACACAACAGCGTACACAGTATGCATACTATACACAACAGCGTACACAGTATGCATATATACCATACACAACAGCGTACACAGTATGCATATATACCATACACAACAGCGTACACAGTATGCATATATACCATACACAACAGCGTACACAGTATGCATATATACCATACACAACAGCGTACACAGTATGCATATATACCATACACAACAGCGTACACAGTATGCATATATACTATACACAACAGCGTACACAGTATGCATATATACCATACACAACAGCGTACACAGTATGCATATATACTATACACAACAGCGTACACAGTATGCATATATACTATACACAACAGCGTACACAGTATGCATATATACTATACACAACAGCGTACACAGTATGCATATATACTATACACAACAGCGTACACAGTATGCATATATACTATACACAACAGCGTATGTAGTATATATACTATATACATACACAGTATGTAGTATATACACTATATATAGTATAGTATACTATATGTATATGCTATATGTACATATATGTACACTATATACTGTATGCATACACTATATATTATACATATACTAGAATATACTATATACAGTATATATACAAATATACAGCACACTGTATACTGTATATACATATATAGTATATATGTATGTATACTGTGTATATAAATGTATGTATACTGTATATACAGTATATACAGTATACTGTTTATACTGTATATATACTATATATACACACATGTATACACACATATATACTATATATGTATATACAGCAGATAGAATACTGTGTATATACTATATACTCTATATACACATATATGACACTATATATACTATACTAGTATATACAGTATATATATACTAGTACTATATATACTATACTAGTATACTATATATAGTGTCATATATGTGTATATACAGTATATAGTATATGTTTATATACTGTATGTGTATACATACATAGTATATATTTATATACTGTATGTGTATACATACATAGTATATATACACACATAGAGCCTGAAGAAAGAAACAGTGTTGGTTATTAGTGGGGGTTCTTGTAACCAACCTGACTGAGCTACAGTCCTATGCGATAATTGTAAGCCAAGCCACTTAACTTTATTAGCCTCAGTTTCCTCATCAGTAAAGATACTAATAGTAATTATTTCCTGTACAAGATTTCTACAAGTATTCAATGGGAAACTATAACGAAAACACTTAGCATAAACTTGGTATTCTGTAAGTGCTGGATTCTTGTTTTAATATGTGCACAATATCTTTCCGGCTAGTCTCTCTGTACTTTAATGAACACGATCTATCACGGTAGTAACAAAATCTCAATTCTAAGCTAAAAACACTGATATAAGTAAGGGGGAAGAGAGACAAAAACATAACATTCACATATAATCCCCTTTTTCCCAAACTATAATTGTTTATTTTTTATTTTTTGGTATAGGTTGATTTTCCTTTTATAGAAAATATCAAATTTACAGAACAGTGCAAGAATAAGAATAGTACAAATAACACCATACACACTTTACTCAGACTTGCTGGTTATTAATGTTTTAACCTGCCAGCTTGTCATTTGTCCTCTCTCTCCCTCCTCCCATACATAATATACTTTTAACCATTTTTAATGCCTTGTAGCCATTTGAGCATAAGTTGCATCATTCACCATGGCCATTTACCCCTAAATACATTAGCATATATTTCCTTAAAATAGTGACGTGTTATTGGTTAATTTTAAATGCAATAGAAAAATATGTCATTGATCATTTTAAAAGTCTACTTTATTCATATTGTAGTGAAAATAACACAATTGACATTCTCTTGTTTAAATTTTGGGCAGTTCATTCCCCAACACAAACTAGGTAGGGCAATCGGAACACAACTGGTGAAATTTCCTTACTTGGACCACAGAAGAAATACACACAATCCACTATAGAAGCCAGAAATTTTATGTTTATTGAACACATTTGATACAAAGACATTTTTAAAAATATATTATTTCTCATTCTCTTGACTCAAATGATTCTTGGGAAACTAAAATATCCTTTCCTCAAAATAAATAATACATGGTAAGGATACTGTGAAAACTTTCATGTGCCTTCATAAATCATCATGGAAATTGCTTTATAATTGCAACAAATCTTGATGAAAAATGTCAGCTAAAATTATAAAGCAATTAAATAAATTAACATGACTGCCAAATAGATATATTAGTATCCTACACTCAGCCAAATACTAATCCATATGTTATTAGGAGGAGACTCTTTTTTAAAATTTAATATGTTAATTTTAAAAAATGGTCTTTGAGGTGATGGCAGGCAGAGAAATAAACTAAGAGCTTGGACTCTGGAGGTGGTTAGAACTAGGTTTGAATCTGAGTTCCATCATTATTAAACTGTGCCTCCCTGGAGATGCCACTACCTAAGCTCTCCGCACCTCAAGTGCTGCACTCATACTACAGAATACAGAATACAGGACTGATAACACGATGCCCTACGGGGTTCAGAGATGGCTAACAAAGCTTGTAAATCACTTAGCACAGGGCCTGGTGCATACAGAAAGTGCTCGATTAATGATAGATGTTATTATTAAGTGGTGAAGTCTGATCTAACATGTTTTCACAAGAAGATTATAAATTACCACAACTCTAATTAAATTTAATCTGAAACTCCCATGGCTTTCCCTTTTTCTACATCCCTGAGAACCTTAAAGAACACCAGCCAAACCATGTTTATTTGAATCTATTAACAGACACATATAAATCAAGTCCAGTGTTATGAGCTTTTACGTTTGTAATTTTTTTCCCATTTTTTCTCCAATAGGACTCTATCCACTCAGCAACTATACAATGGCAATTAGGGTTAACAACATATAATAAGACATACAAAGAAACAGAACATTGGGGAATTAGCTGATGCTGGGAAAAGGCAAAAAATGTGCTGTTTCAAGCATGCCTATTATTGGCTAAATCATCCAATTATTAATCTTCACTATATTCTTGCCTGGCATCTAGTGTTGGGTTACTCAACAAATGCCGAAGTCAGTTTTTTAAAACTTAGCTTGTTTAAAGAAAAAAAAGAATCTTCATGTAAATAAGGCCTCAAAGCCTAAAGAGAAACTGAAAAGAGTGTTTGGGAAGTCATGCTAGAAAGGGAAGGGAAAGGTGTAAGGAAGAAGGATCAGTCTTAACAGAGGGCCTACGAAGTATCAAGCTCATGGCTGGGTGCGTCCATACTTCTTCAAAACATCAGTAAAGATAATGAGGAAACTGAGTCACGGGAAGCATGAGTAACCTGCCCAAGCCAACAAAACTGGTGAGTGGTACAGCCTGCCAGCCTCTCAGGTCCACCACACCCGAAAGCCCATCACATCTGAATGTTCTAAACTCAACAAGACAAACACTAATGACACACAGGGCAGGGCATGAGTCCAAGTGTACTATGCTGAATGGGCTCTGAAAGGTGGCCTGAAGGTGCTGGAAGGGGCTTTCCAGTGGTTCTCTTTTCCATTACATACACTATTGTGCTAAAGTAAACTAATAGTACAAATGGCTGTAAAATGCAGTGGTTTAAGACAATAACTTTGGGATCTATCAGATTGAAATCAAACTCAGCTCTGTAAGTAAATGCACTTGAGCCTCTATAAATCTCATTTTCTTCATTGGAAAATGGATATAATAATAGCTTACACTTCAAAAGATCAAGAGGATTAAAGGAAATAATGTAAGTAATGTGTTTAACAGTTCCTGACATATTGGGCATATTCAATAAACACAACTTGGTTTTTTTAAAAAAGGTATCAATTTTTAAATTAGAAAGCATGGTGTCAGATGAGTTAGCCTCTCTGCTCCCCCTTTACCTCATATGTAATGACAGTAATAACTACCACTAGCATCATGGTACAACTAACCAAACAATATCTGTAAAGTACGTAGGCTCTCTACTGACAAAGAGTGATGAATGCCAGCTGCCCTGTCTAGTGCAGAATTTAGAATTTCAGAGCCGATCTTAAAGCTTTAAAAAAATGGCTCTAGATAAGCTCTAAGGAGAAGGATTGATAAAATACCTAAGATCAAAAACAGAAATAAAAAAGAGCCAGGTATGGTGGCATGTGTCTGTAGTCCCAGCTACTCTGGAGGCTGAGGTGGGAAGATCACTTGAGCCCAAGAGTTGGAGGCTGCACTGAGCTATCATCATGCCACTGTGTACTCCAGCCTGGGAGACAGAGTGAGACTGTGTCAAAAAAAAAAAAAAAAAGAAAAGAAAAAGAAGAGAAGAGAAGAGAAGAGAAGAGAAGAGAAGAGAAAGAAAGAAAGAAAGAAAGAAAGAAAGAAAGAAAGAAAGAAAGAAAGAAAGAAGAAAGAAAGAAAGAAGAAAAAGCAAGCAAGAAAAAGGTAAGTAAGGTGGAGTATCAATAGATGTAACTGCCAGGCGCGGTGGCTCACGCTTGTAATCCCTGCACTTTGGGAGGCCTAGGCGGGCGGATCACGAGGTCAGGAGATCGAGACCACGGTGAAACCCCGTCTCTACTAAAAATACAAAAAATTAGCCAGGCGTGGTGGCGGGCGCCTGTAGTCCCAGCTACTCGGAGAGGCTGAGGCAGGAGAATGGCATGAACCCGGGAGGCGGAGCTTGCAGTGAGCCAAGATTGCGCCACTGCACTCCAGCGTGGGCGACAGAGCAAGACTCCTTTTCAAAAAAAAAAAAAAAAAAAAAAATCAATAGATGTAAGTGACATGGACTAGAATAAACAAAGCCTTGTAATAAATGGCATAATCCACCAATCACAATGTCAGTTTCATTACTGACAAAAGCTACAATGGAGAAAATGGCTTTACATCTTTGTTAACAAGGGGATTGTTAATAAATCACCCCCAAAATTACACTTACCAAACCCATTCCCCAGCAAATCTCAAAACCTCTGTCTTCCCCGTGAGACCCGCCCAAAGAAGATTTCCAGCAGGGATGGACAGTGAATGCACGCTTCCCTGGGATCAGACAGAGCCCCCAAGAGAACAGGAAGTGTCACGGTCAGGAATGCCCAGGTCGTTCTCATAAACTCACTAACAGGAAAACTCACTTCTCCCCCAGCAAGAGGTAAACAGAGATTCCACGCTTCAATGCTCCTGAAGGGGCACTGTAGAAATGCAAAGTGGTTTTCTGCTCTGAGTTGTCACAAATATGGGGGATGCTGCTGGCATTTATAAGGAGGGTTCCAGGGATGCTCCAAGTTCCTCAATGAATAAAACTCCAGAATAACAAAGAACCTTCCCGATTCCCTCACCACCTTCCAGTGCTCCATCGGAGAGTCCCATGGATAAAAATGTGTTTACACTTATCTGAGCCAATACTCTAGCTCCAAATCACATCTAAACAAAAAGTGTTGTTATCTAATCTCATGATTTTTCAATTTGGCACAAAACTCCTTGCCTGGACTATTACCTTACTTTGTAAAACATAAATCATAGCTCACCTTATACACGGTGAAATAGGAAATCATGTATCAGCAGTACAGTGATACCCTTGACACAGTAACACCTTGACATGGGCAATCTTGTGTTTAAAGTGATTTCTATGTACATAGTTTGTGCTAAACATTATGAGGAGTATAAAAACAAATCAAAAGCATAGGAATTCATTGCTACCCATGAATGTCCTCTGTTGGAACATCCTCTTACACAGGACAATTTGGACAGAACCATATTTAAAGTCACAAATATATGATGGACAAGGGAACCTCACACCACAGTAAGAAACATTCACTTCTTTGTTCTAATGCTTGTCTTCTTCAAGGAAGCCCAACAGCAAACCAATGGACAGCAAATAAGTGTCGGTGGAGAAGGACAGGTGTAAGCAGTCAAGCGGTGGGTCAGTAGGTGGAACGAGTCTCCATATCACAGACTAGCCAAGAGCACATGGGAAAATACAGTCATGATGGGTAGAAGAGAAGGGGAGAAAAAAAGTAGAAAGCTGATCAAGATAAATGTTGTTTACATTATAAGCAACAAACATCTGTGGTTAAATAGAAAAGAGATAGAGTCAAAGAGTTCAGATCCTTAAGAGTTTCTGTACTTTAGATGAAGCCAAAGTTAGAGATGACATGATAGAGAAAGAGAAAGGGACACAGAGAGATATCCTGACAGAGAATCCAGTACACAGTAGGTATCCAAAAGCTGGACAGCTATTGCTATTGTTACTAGTCACAGTTTTGCCACAGGCTAGGTTTTGTAAAGGCTAAAGCAATCCTTTTACTCAGCCCTTAGTTTAGATAGAGGACAAAGGCAGAGAAACAGCAACAGAGAGAAAGTTTCCAGTGACCTTTATCTCTTTATCTGATCAGTCCTATGATGCTTGCAGAACTCTCTAGTTCATGAGTTATGATCGGAAGCATTCCACCAGCATCTAACACAACCTGAACACAGGTATGCACATTCCAGGAGACAAACTACTTTCCAACATCCAGTTCTTTATCCTGAACACTTGCTGACAAATAGGTCTAGTTCATGTCATCAGCTCTAATTGTCAAAGATCACAGGAAAAGTGGTTGATTTTAGGCAAGCCATACTGGAAACAACTATGTTTAAGAGAAAATTGTAAGTTCAAATAGAACTAATGGTAATTTATGGCCCCACTTAAAATAATAGGCAATGATAGCAGATGTTAAAATGGCCTTTTGAATATGGCTATCATACAAAGACCAGTACCACCTATGTTTACCACATCAAATTTAAATTGCCTTGTAGATCAAACACATGTAATCCCTCTGTAAAGTCCTTTCAGTCAATGATCAACACCTCTTAGACCGGTTACAACGGTCTCAGTATTGGGAAGAGCCTTGATGAACAAAGTGTTAAGCTGCAGAACAAAACTGACTCTTATCCTTTCCTCTTTTAGGCGACCTTTGCTTGAAAAGAAAGATGACAGTTGAGCCCAGAAAAGTGAGGAGGAATGGGAGGGGCACTGTTCAGCATTCCAGAGAACCAGCACTACTGGATGAGTTGTATCTCCTTTTGACAGCAGCAGTATAGTAAATGACAAGCCCTGTCAGTTAATGCATTTATCTTCATGGGAAAAGTGGCCATTCCAAAGCAAGAATCTCAGATGTTGTCACATCAGCTAGGACAAGAAGTCATAAAACAAGAAGGCTATCAATGCAAGAGGTATGGTGAGATCTAGACTACAATTGGGAGGAGCTGTGAACAGGCACTCCAGCTCCAAGCTCATGGGAGCTTTGACATTTTTCTTGTGTGCTTCGATTACCAGCCAAGTAATTAGTGAAGTCCTTATCAGTCATCTATGACCCTTTTTGGGGCTCAAGACTCTGACCTTCCTTTTATTCTGAAAGCCTTATGGTCAAAGCAATTCTGCTGTTTTTCTCAAATGCTAAGTAAGGAAGAAAAAAATAAAAGAAGAAAAAGAAAGAACATCTTTTTCCATTTCTTCATTTGTTCATTCGTTCAACAAATACTTATCCTATAGTCCAGGCGCTAAGCTAGGAGTGGCCTGGTCACTCAGTTAGATATGCTGCCTGACTCATGAAAGTTAGCATCTAATTAGGACAGGCAGGCACTACAATCAGGCACAAAACAGGCATGAAGGAGGTCACGGAGTGCAGCTTGGGGAGTGGGGGGAGGGCAACAGGCCCAATCTGCAGAAGCAATGGAGGACTTCGTGGAGGAAGTGGCATCTGGCTAAAATTTAAAAAGAAGACTGTGAACTGGTCAGATAGATAGGCAGTGAAATAGGAAAACATAATATGCACCCATTTATAAGAAGACACAAAGTGTGTTTGGAATATGAAGTTTGTAGGGTTGAAGCGCAGAGTGGGAGGGGTTGGGAATGTGACCAAAACTGGAGGGGGAGAAAGACAGAAATATTAGCCAGATGGTTCTGAGGAATGAGAGAAGTAGGCATGTTTACAAGCATTGCAAACTCATTTATTGTGGTTTTTCCACAGGTAAACAAAGAAAAGATCTAATGGAAAATAAGATAAACTTAGATATGCTAAGAAGATCATGTAATGATTTTTTTGAATCTGAATAATCATTATTAAAATTATATTGTACATACCAGTGAATTACTTGAACATCAGAGAGAATATACTTATTTTTAAGGTATTGTGCCTTCCATTGCTCCCAAACCCAAGACATAAAATGTCATTATTTTAAGCAACTAGAGCTCTAAATTCAACCATCAGAAACATTTTTTTTTCTTTTACTCTCAACAGTCTGTTTGTATATTACTCTAATCAGACTATTAATAATAACACTCAACTTGAGAGTTACAGAGAACTGGTTTAACCCTGACCATGCTACCTGCTGTGTGACCTTAAGCAAACTATTAACTTCTGTGAGCCTCTGTTTCCTTTAATAAGACTCACCTTATAGGATTGCTATGTGTATCTGTAAGACAATGGTTGAGTCAGTACTACTATTTCCATTTTACTGAAGAGTCAACGAGATTCAAAGAGGTTATATGACTTGTGCCAGGCCACACAGCCAGCAGAGCAGCCCTCAGACTTCACAACAGGCCCCTGAACTCATTCTGCATCTGCATCTCTTTTCTGTTGGGTTTTTCTAGTGCTGTTTTCAATGGTAAATATAATTAAATTTCAACTAACATGCCCTTTCTTCTTATTGTAGAAATAATAAAAGTTCTTGAATAAAGGGAAAATAAAAGGGGAGTGGAGAATAATAATAACCGTAACAAAAATAGCACTGGATGAACACTTTAAATGGGTAAATTGTATGGTATGTGAATTATATCTCAACAACACCATTACAAATTGTAAAAAGTAAAATAGCAGCAGATGAGGAATGAGTAATATGGCATTTCAAATGGTACAATTTTGAGAAAGTTCAATTTTGTTGCTTCATCTTTTGGCCAGTAAAACAGGGGTGCTATTACCTACATTTCCTTTGCCAGAGAATTAAGATAAACTGAGCCCTAAGTGGTAAAGTGTGCTATGATGCACATACAGCTCCACTACATTATGGCAATGCTAAAAATAACCTGAGAATGAAAAAGTTTTATTTCTTCATTTCCAATGACCCATGAGCCTCCTAAAATGTACAGGGAAAGATGTATACCCCCACCGCAAGCACCTGTTCATGAGGTCATCTCTCCTCAAAATACCGAAGTCACTGAAATGTCAGTGGCAGGAAGTTCTGGAACATACAGATTACACGAGCCCATTTCCCTGCAGCACATTTACATCATCATCAAGAGAATCCATTCCCCAAATCCATGGCTTCCTAATCCATTAGCACAACAGGCTGGTGGAGAGCTTGGCTTTCTCAGTCACATGGGCCATAGAATCAAAATAAACACAAATGTGGCCAGAGTAACACAAGTCGAAAGAATCCCAAGTAAGCCCCAGTCTACTCATGTTCAAAGGCACACACGCTCCACCACACTCCAAAACAGACCTCTTCTGAATTTCCTTCCTATTTTATGTAGGAAGTGTAAAATGAATTGTTACCTGTTTTCTCTTTCAGTAGGAACACCATTTCTGCTTTCCAAATTCCTGATTTACTGCTTTCACAGCCATAAAACATCAATGCCAAGGGGCTTTATACAAGCAAAAACAAACATGATTTTTCCACTGTTTTTAAAAGACAGAGTTCGTTTTTGCCCCAATTCCTACAAAGTGGTAAGCTTAAAATCAAGCCATTTAGCTCACAGTCAGGTCCAATAAATCAGTGGAAAAAATAAATGGGAGAGCATGCCAAAATGTAACCATGGTAACACCACAGATGCATCAAGAAATGGTGTGCTCATTTGCTTCATCCCCATTTCTTAAATTGGAATCTAAGTAGGGGAAAAATTACACAGAGAACAATCATGATTCTGCAATTACTGATTTCTGCAAAACTGTATTCAACCTGCCGTACTATAACTTCAGAGGCAGCTACAGGGCAGCTATGAAAACAGCCCTAGATGACATAAGAGTTAAAAAGACCAGATATGCCACTTACTGACCCTCCCTGTGACTTTGTTTCTTCATCTGTAAAATGGGTGTTAAAGACCCCCAACTTCAAAGGGTTACTATAGGAGGAATGCCTGACAGTGCAGAAGAGGCAGGGCAATGGTGAACTCAGGAGACTCGAAGCCATGATCACCTTTGGCTTTGATTTTATTGGCTTCCTCATTGCCTCAGTTTCTTGATTTGTAAAAGTAGAATGATAATCCCTGCCCTACCTATGTGATTACCATTAGGAATTAATTATTATTAAGCCAAAATATAAGAAATTACTACGAGATTATTACTAGGACTACAGTTTACAACTTCAATGCTAAAAGACTAAAAGAACTGAGGACCACAAGTTCACATTAACACATCATCACAACCTCCTCTCCGTCAAATGCAACTTAGCCACTCCATGGACAGAGGCAACCTTGGGGCCCTGTCCCACGTTACTTGTAGCAAACCTCTTCTCCCCTCAGAGCCTCTGTTTTATTAATGAGCAAAATGGAGAGCCAGGGGCTATTGTAGAATCTGATCTGTGGAGGTTATCATCTAGAACTATATAGTCTAAGTCCTTTCAGATCTACAGAATGCCTTCGATTAGTTCTGCTTATTCTTTTACAGTAGTATCAGAAAACATTAGCACTCTAGCATATCATTTCCAAGGTTTTGTTTTTTTTTTTAAAGAAAACCGTTTATAGCAAACAAATCATAGAAATAAACAAGGTACCTTGAACATTAAATTATTCCTCCTTTCTTTAAGCTGGTTTAAAAAATGGTATGTCTAGGAAAATAAATTCCAAACTTTGAAGGACTGGGTGATAGAGAGGAGAAAGGAAAATTCTAAGTAATAAAACCAGAATCATTCTTTCCTCATATTTTAAAAGAAATTAAACAACCAGGAAAACAGTGTGCCACAGTACAGTGATACTTCACTACAACGGAGCTGCCAATTTATCCACCCATAGACAGACAGACAGGCTGCCTTTCTTTACACAGACACTGTGCTTTCAGCATTCCTATGTTCTGTGTCTTGTTTTTTCAGATTTGGTGTAATCTAATGGTTTGGGGTTTGGATTTTTTTATCTGTGGAAATCATTTCTTTGAACAAAATTATACATAAAATCCTGACTTATGAATCTGATGAAGTTGGCCAAAAGGAGAACCCTGGGAAGGAAGAGAGAGCCCACTGGGGTATTCCCTTCACTGGGGGTCTCCACAAAGGTCAGTCCGAAGGCCACTGGACAGGTCTACTCAATTAATAACAGCAAAGGTTAACATTTATGGAGGCTTACGGCACACCATTACCTTACAAAGTGCCTTCTGCGCCTGATCTCACTGACTCCTCATAGCAGTTCCATGAAGCTAGTATTACTGACATGTCCTTTCCACTAAAGTGAAAAGTGGGCCTTACAAAGGTAGATAATTTGCCCCACATTGCAGAGCCATGACTGAAACCAGGCACACCACGACACTGTGTTATTGAATTATGATTTGCTTGAGTTAAGGAGTCACTCAGTAGGCCAGGCACCAGGTGTTCCAGAACCAGATGTTGAGATCTCCTTTCTCCCCTGGACTTTTCACACACACACACACACACACACACACACACACACACACAACACCCAGCAGTGAGATGCCAAAGTCTGGCTACTTACAAGGCACAGCATGGCGGTAAAGGTTATCCCTTATGGTCTGCTGGAGCTCATGATCAGGAGATCCCTTCTGGAACCGCTGATTGAGAAAATGTCGCAGGTCCTTGTTCAGCCTTCCTCCTGCAGGAAATACATAAAATAGACATACCACATCAACAACAGGGCCTCCTAAAAAAGGAGTAGCCAAGAACTGATTGCAAGAAAGCCACAGGATGCAATTCTAGCCTGCCACCCCTAGTCATTAGGAGGACGTACTTTAGATTTTCCTCTGCAGGGGTAAAGTCAAGCAAGAACGTCATAAAGATAAAACAGCACTGGCAATGCATTAATTTGGAGATCCTATCTCACATAATAACAGAAGGCCAAAATATCGAAGTATTTAAGGTAGGCTATTACATTTAAATATGTGCCAGACACTTGTAGACATTATTAGTAGAAGCGTAAATTACTGAAACCTTAAAGAAGATAATCCAGCAATAACTGTCAAATCATAAAATGTTCTTTGACCAGGGATTCGAATGGTAGGAATTTACTCTACAGGTATACTTGTAATCTCTTCAAATTTCCATGAGCATTTACTATAGCTTTTTTTATTTTTTTGATTTTTATTTTTTGAAATGGAGTCTCATTCTGTCACCCAGGCTGGAGTGCAGTGGCGCGATCTCGGCTCACGGGAACCTCCACCTCCAAGATTCAAGCGATTCTCCTGCCTCAGCTTCCCGAGTAGCTGGGGTTACAGGCACCCACCACCACACCCAGCTAATTTTTGTATTTTTAGTAGAGACAGGGCTTCACCACGTAAAACAGGCTGGTCTCAAACTCCCGGCCTCAAGTGATCCGCCCACCTCGGCCTCCCAAAGTGTTGGGATTACAGGTGTGAGCCACTGCATCTGGCCCTACTATAGCTTTTTTTATGACAGTAAAAAATAAAAACAAAAACCTGGAAACAACCAAAAGGGAGCAATTAAAGCACAATGAACCCATGTAACAACTACTTTGCATAAGCTAGATTTTGATGGGTTGATATTGGGAGAAAATGTGTGGAACTGTGCATAATGTCTGATTCCTTTTCTGTAAAACTGAATTTGGAAAAGGAGAGACTGGGTAATAGGAGGAATCACAAGAAAGTTTTAACGACAATTTCATTTACGAAAAAGGACTTGAGCTGGGGATAAATAAGTAGGCTTCACTCTTCATCACACAGACAGACAGAGAGACACAGACATAGACATCTCCCCATCCTGGGTTGCTTTTCAAACACTAAACGTATGTTGCTTTTGTTGTTGTTGTTGTTGTTGCTGTTATTGTTAAGCATAGTTATCTAAGTGAGTCTGTGTTTGTTTCTTTGCAATTCTCTACACTTAAGAGAACAAAAGAAAAGCTAAAAATATTATATTATCACAAAAATGTGTCATAGAAAAGAGACACATTTTAAAAAACCATAATCACAAATTACAGTGTACAGGATCAACAGAGGGCTTGTAGATCAACCTAACCAGCATTCACTCTTAACGGAGAAAGATGCTTCAACGACAGCTAAAAATAACTAGGCTGAGACTGTCTTTCCATTTTTAGACAAGATACAAATTAGGTAAGAGCATTTTTAGCCTTAGAGAAACAATGCAGCAACCCAGGAGTCACATGAGCTACAAAACTCATGTCTTCAAATGATAACTTCCCTATGGTCAAAAAGAGTAAATCATGAGGATGACAGTGATGGTTAAGATGATGATATTTCCTACCTAGGGCAGGAAACTACTGATCTTTACTTTAATATCACGTTCAATATAAGATTCCAGCTACACCTGCTCATTTTGAAATAGATAATAAAACCCAATTTGAGCTATTTTATTTGGTATTATATCTACTGTTACAAGTGGCCAAAAGGAAAATACATATATTCAAACCAATCTTAGGTCATTCAATCATTCATCAAGTATTTACTGAATGAAGACACCAACATGCCACATGAACCCACCCTCCAAAAAAATCAGCACAAGGTTTGAACAGACAGTTCACAATGGAATATATGTGACTATTAAGCATATAAAAAGATGTTAGACATGATTAGTCATTAGAGGAAAAACAATAAAATCACAATGAGATCCCACTGAATAACTACTTGAATAACAAAAATTAAAAAGATTGAAAATATCAAGTGTTGGCAAGGTTGTTGAGAAACAGGAACTCAAATATACTGTTTAGCAAGCATATAAAATGGTTCGTCCTCTTAGGAAAACAATTTGTCAATATCTTAGAAAGTCATACCTTCAACAGCCAAGTGACCCAACAATTCCACCCTTACTTACATGAGAGAAATGAAAACAAGTCCACAAAAAAAAATCTTGTAGATGAATCTTCACAGCAACTTTACTTACAAATAGCCAAAAATTGGAAACAACCCAAATGTCCATCAAAAGGTAAATGAAAAAGCAAACTGTGGTATAATCAAGCACTGGGGTGCTACACAGAAATTAAAAGAAACTACTAATGCGTGCATTAATACTGATGAATCTCAAACACAGAATGTTGAGCAAAAGAAGTCAGACACAAAAGATAAAATATTGTATGATTTCATTCGTATACAAAGTTTTGGGATAGACTAAAAAATTTTGGAACAGACTAATTTATAGTGAGAGAAAACAGTTTAGTTGTTACAGAGAGCTGAAGGTAGGTAAAAACTGACTGCAAAGGGCATAAGGGAATAAAATCTATGATCTATGGGTCTTCTCCATTGGAAATTGAGAAAACAGGATGAAGGACTTCTACACGATTTCTATATATGGAGAACTCTATACACGGGGCCTCTATATTATTTTTTATAATACCTTGTGAAAATATAATATTTTTAACATCAGCTTTTAAAATGGGGAGCACAAGGGAAGATTCTGGAGGAGATACCAATATAATATTTTCTTTTTTTGAGATGGAGTCTCATTCTGTTGCCCAGGCTTGTGTGCACTGACACAATCTCAGCTCACTGCAACCTCTGCCTCCCAGGCTCAAGCGATTTTCATGCCTCAGCCTTCTGAGTAGCAGGGATTATAGGCATCTTCCACCACACGCAGCCAGTTTTCATCTTTAGAAATATGAAAGTAGAGATAGGGTTTTACCATGTTGGCCAGGCTGGTCTCGAACTCCTGCCCTCAAGTGATCTGCCCACCTCGGCGTCCCAAAGTACTGGGATTACAGGTGTGAGCCACCACTCCTGGCCCCAATATAATATTCTTGATTGAGATTAATAACATTGGTTTATATATTTGTCAAAATTCACAGAACTGTATACATAAAACAAGTATGTTTTATTATATGTAAGCCATACCAATAAAATCGATTTCAAAAGCTTAAAATATATACAATGATTGGATGACTGGATGAGTACCATGTGTGAGTCAATGTTTAGGTTGCGTAGTTCTCTCTTTAGAGAGTTGAAGTGAAGGAAAAAGAAAGTAAATCTAGGTAGTTAAGCCACACGTGCCTACTTCTGAATCCTGGCTCAAGTTTATCAGCTGGTGAGTCTGAGCACAGGGCTTAATCTCTGAACCTTGCTTTCCTCAACTGTAAAAATAGAACACTGATGTAATATTAGCTCTGCCACAAGATTTTTGTGCGGATTAAATGGGATGATACATTCAGACAGTGTCTGGCAAAAAGAAAACACTCAGTGAAAGATGGAAATTATAATTATTATGTTGTTGAATGGACGACTGTTGAGGTGAGGGGGCAAAGAAAGAAAATCAATCCAAACATGAACTCTTACTCTTTTTTAAAAAAATCCATGCAAACCAAATTTATTCTATTGCCTTAGAAATAGCCAGAAACAAAATATAGACCTACGGACACTTGGATGAAAGGATATTTCTAGTGTTTCTAGAAGTGAATAAAAATCTACTTGTGCTAAAATAGTGTGGACCTACGTAAACTTATTAATAAACATTTAGTGTGTGGTTAGTGTATTCCAGGCATTGTGCTGGAGCTGAAGATCAGGAAATGAAATCAACTAGTAAGTCACTGATAGGTGATCTCTCTACCTGCTAACTCCAGCTTGGGGTATAAGGCACTCTAGAAATTGAGTAAAAAAATAATGTTTACCAGCAAAATTCCCATTGCCTGCAATGTAGGGTTTTAAATTTCTCTTAGGTGACAAGAGTTCTTGACATTAAAAAGACACTAACAGTTATCATTTGAGCCATGGCAAAGATGTCTATGATATCCCAAATGCTTAAATCAAAAGCAACATTCCAAAGGAGTTTTCACATACACTATCTTTTTATCACACATATAACAAAGATTTTTACATCCTTATGGATCATAGGTGGTAACTATCAAGATAAACCAGGGGCTTATAGATTGGAAACCATTTTACTTTTTTTATTTTTTTGGAGACAGAGTCTCACCCTATCACCCAGGCTGGAGTGCACTGGTGTGATCATGGCTCACAGTAGCCTTGACCTTTCAGGCTCAAGCAGTCCTCCAGCCTCAGCCTCCCAAGTAGCTGGGACTACAGGCATGCACCATTATGTCCAGCTATGTTTTAAATTTTTGTAGATACAGGTTCTCACTATGTTGCCTAGGCTGGTCTTGAACTCCTGGGCTCAAGCAATCCTCCTGTCTCAGCCTACCAAACTGCTGGGATTACAAGTGTGAGCCACCATGCCCCACCTGGAAGGCATTCTTAAGTATAAGCTCTTGGTTTACACCTAAGCTTATATTCAAACTAGCCAAGGTAGCTGGAGTTTATGGTCATCAAACTAAAACTCCCCTCTACTGCAGATGTGCAAAAAGACAGAGTTTACTATGCTGCCAGTTAACATTTACTCTGAGTTCCATGACATTTGGACACGAAAAGCCTCAACCTTCACATTCTATTAAACATACTGTACATTTTGGCATCTAATCTCAAATTAATTGCCAATTATTCAAGAGACATGTCTATAAATTGTCTACTAATCGTCAAGGGCAGTGAGCCAATAAAATAAGGTGGAAGACAGTTTGTCATAGCATCTTCACTTTCTTTGAAATTCAAGATTTGTTTTGTAAATAGAAAAGAGAACATAGTCAGAAATACAGTCATGCACTGTAGAGCAAAGTCCCAGTCAAAGCCGTATGTACCATGGGTCCAAAATTACAACACTATTTTTTCTGTACCTTCTCTATGTTTGCATATGTTTAGATACACAAATACTTACCATTGTGTTACAAATGCCTACAGTATTCAGGAAAGTAACATGCTGTGCAGATTGTAGCCTAGGAGCAACGGGCTATACCATATAGCCTAGGTGTGTAGTAGGCTATACCAGCTAGGTTTATGTAAGTGCCCTCTATGATGTGTGCATGACTAAATCACCTAAGGCCACATTTCTTAGAATGTATTCTAGCCATGATACAACACATGACTACATGTAGAGCTTTTTCCAAGACAGGGGTTCAGAGCTTATTGTAAGACAATTTTATATTTTAACTGAGGACAATGGGGCTTAGATGCTCCCTTGATTTGCCATTATTTTATATTTCTGTATTTTTTCTTTCTTTTTTTCTTTTTTGAGATGGAGTCTTGTTCTGTCCTCCAGGCTGGAGTTCAGGGGCGTGATCTCGGCTCACTACAAGTTCCGCCTCCCGGGTTCACGCCATTCTCCTGCCTCAGCCTCCCGAGTAGCTGGGACTACAGGCGACCGCCACCACGCCCAGCTCATTTCTGTATTTTTAGTAGAGATGGGGTTTCACAGTGTTAGCCAGGATGGTCTCGATCTCCTGACCTTGTGATCTGCCCACCTCAGCCTCCTAAAGTGCTAGGATTACAGGCCTGAGCCACTGCACCCGGCCATATTTCTGTATCTTATCTATATATCTGGAATTCTGTGTCTTTTAAATTGACAGCAATATAACTCTGCTTTTTTCACCCATATGAGTTTACAGAATGTTAACCATGTTTGTTGGATGTAATTTTTCTTATTTTTAAATGTTGTATAATATTCAATATTAAAATAACCCAAAATTTATTTATCCTTCATAGACAATTAAGCTATTTCCAATATAAACAATGCTGCTATAAATGTCACTGTAATGCCTCCCTCCCCTAATTTTTTTTTAGCAAATGTGTGAGGTTTTTCTCTCTAGATTATCTAAACCTGAAAATGGACATAGATATCTTTGACTTGTCTTAACATTTCTGAATTCATCCCCAAAATGGTGCTGCCAATTTGCCTTTTTATAAATAGTTTTGGCGGTCCTGCTTTCCCACACTTAGGCCAACATTTGCTATTGTCACTATCTTTCAGGTCCCCAAGACCACTCCTGATTGGATGATTCACTAGGAAGATTCGGAGGACTCCTTATATAGTTGTACTCATGGCTACGGTTTATTCCAGCAAAAAGATACAAAGTAAAATCAGTAAAGGAAAAAGCCTCACAGAACAAAGTCCAGAGAAAATCGGGTATAAGTTTCCAAGTGTCGTCTCCAAAAGGCATCACACAGGACATACACACATTCCCCAAAGAACCCATATGAAAAGCTGCCCACCGGAGAAGCTCCTTAGACACCCAGGGCCTGGGAGTTGGTCATGTAAACAGCCTTTGCCTGGCACAAAATAAACCTCCAGACTCTCGGAAAAAAAAGCATAAATGATAGCATTTGGGCATACAGTCTACACATAGTGAGCCACTCTTACCGGTTATCAGAATAGAAGAAATTCCCTGAAATGCAAGTTCCCAGATGCCAGCCAAGGGCCACATTAGCATTCCATCCAGGTGCCACTAACTCTTTTCTGCACATTCCAACTTTATAAATGTTTCCCAATCTACTAAAGATAAAATGATATCTTGGTGTTAGATTAATTTATAATTATTGATTACAACTGAGAGTGGGCATTCTATTATAGTTGTTAAATTGTCTTTTATGTTTTCCTTTCTGTGACTTGCCTGTTCACATTTCTTATATGTTTTCCTATTAGGTTATCTAGTTATCCTTGATAAAGAGATATTCTTATATATTCTGGATAGGGTTCCTTTAGCACTTATTTATGGTATAAATTTTGCCTGTCATTATTTAAACATAAAACGATCCCCTAATATAATTAAGTTGTGTCGTTTCTCTAACTTTTTCTCTCACCTGCCAACTCTTACCAGAAGCATCTTTTCAAGGTGATGGATGATGAGGGGACCCTGCTTGGACTGATCTCTATCTCCTAGGATAGAGATCAGAAAAGGAATGTTGCTCAGTAGAAAGAGTCTTTGTGGTCAAGAAACCAGGTTTCCCAAGAGAACACTTTTGAGTCTTCTTAATGTATCCGTCTGTGACCGAGAGGGCAGAATACAGTTCGCTGTGTGTACTGCATGTGCTCCACAGCTACATCCACATCCAGAAGGTCAAAGAATGGTATTTCATTACAATTAGAATTCACACTTTAATACAGTTCAGATTTTCAATGCTGAGGAGAACTTGCATAAGGATTTTGAACTAATCACACTTTCAGGTGATTCTGCTTTAGCACACAATTTCTTCAAAAAAATGATGACAGTTGTAGGAAAAGTCCATTTATTAGGGCAACAACAAATGGTTTGTACTGCAGTGGTGCTATTACAGCAAAAAAAAAAAAAAAATCCATCAGATCAGCACTTCAGTTTTATAAAGAATAGGATTTTTTAAACACAAAATTATAAATTGAAAAACAAATTAGCTTATTTTATAGTCACTCAAACTTACAATCCAAAATTCATTTAAGTGAGCTTTATCTGAAAAGGATGTTTGCTACTTGTTTTTTCTAATATATTTTTCTATATTTTTTTCTTATTGTAAAAGCAATATAAATCACTGGAGAGTTACCCTTAATAGGTGCAGAGTTTCACTTGTGGATGCTGAAAAACTTCTAGAAATGGTTGGCGGTGATGGATACACAACAATATAAATGTACTTAATGCTACAGAACCACACACTTAAGAAAGGGAAAAATGGTCAACTTTATGTTATATCTATTCAACCACAATGAAAAAGCGATATGAATTAATCACAAGATTTTAAAAATACACAAACGTACAACAAACAAAGTTAAAATCACCTGTGACTTCATTTACAGCATAATTAATATTTTGGTACGGTCTCCTCTGTATGCCTACGTACCTATAAACATATATGCACACTTATAATACATTAATACATTTGGGGAGTTTCACTCACTAATTCAACATGTATTTATTAAGTGCCTAGAGCTAAACACCCTGTGAGCCCTGAGGATGAAACAAGGACAATACAGAGCCCCTGAGCAGCAGGGTACATGCCTGCTTTAGGAAGGATGAACAGACATGACCTCCAGGCAGAGACAATTGTTAAGGTGAGAACTAAAGGAGGATGAGAGGCTAGCTAGGTCTGCAAAGTGTTGGGGAAAGACTATTCCAGGCAGAGTAAACGGCATATGCAAAAGTTTCGAAGTAGGAAAGAGGTTGGTATGCTAGAGAAACAGCATGAAGCTCAGATAGAGGGTGGCTCAGGTTGAGGTTAAAAAGAGAAGCACGAGTGGATAATGAAAAATGTGGTATCTATACACCATGGAATACTACTCAGCCATAAAAAGGAACAAAATAATGTCTTTTGCGGCAATCTGGATGAAGCTGGAGGCCATTATTCTAAGTGAAGCAATGGAAAACCAAATACCATAAGTTCTCACTTATAAGTGGAAGCCAAGCTATGAGGACAAAAAGACATACAGAGTGATTTAATGGACTTTGGGGATGTAGGAGGGGAGTCTGAGAGGTGGGTGAGGGATAAAAGACTACACACTGGGTGCCATGTGCACTGCTCAGTGACATGTGCACTCAAATCTCAGAATTTACCACTAAAGAACTCATCCATGTAACCAAAAACCACCTGTACCCCAAATACTACTGAAATTTTTAAAGAGAGAGAGAGAAGCAGTGGCCAGACAATTCTGTGCCTTGCAGGTCATGATAAAGAGCTTGCATTTTATTCTACATGTGTGAGAATGCACTGAGAGGATTTGAGTCATGGAGGTAGAGGACGTGGTCTAAATATCAAGGTTTCTTTTGCAGTTGTGTAGTGTATACACACACGCAGGGTCATGTGTAGAGGCGGAAGTCAGAAGAAGCCAGTAGAGCTGATCACACAAGTCCTGAAGTGGCCTGGACTAAGGGAGTGTCTGGGAAGAAGTACAGGAAGGGGCAGAGAAGAGATGTAATTTAAAACTGGAACTGATACGGTTTGGTGACATAATGGAGGAAGACACCACATGCAGTGGAGTCAAAAAGGAATCCAATGTTTGTGCTTAACTGGTAATGAACAGCTTTGAGTGGAATACAGAGATCTATTAGGTATCTTTTAAGGGTAGGATGTGTGGGATCATGCCACATATATGGATTTATTTCTACATTTTCTAACAAATAATTCATAAGCATTTGCGATATTAGTGTACAAAAATATAGTTTTAAGGGCTATGTAGTATTTTATCTCATCAATTCATCACAACCTATTTAACCTATTACCAATTAGTAGGCATAAAAATTGTTTCTACTTTGA
Organism: Nomascus leucogenys; assembly: GCF_006542625.1. Taxonomy (NCBI): domain Eukaryota; kingdom Metazoa; phylum Chordata; class Mammalia; order Primates; family Hylobatidae; genus Nomascus; species Nomascus leucogenys. The sequence continues at coordinate 74,894,594 of NC_044401.1, read as the reverse complement.
TTATCCTCCTTGAACAAAATCTATCTGTGTAATTCTGATTATCTTCTTGAGATCTTTGAAATGGAGATATTGAAACAAAAAGCACAAAAATGTTTAATGCCCTTGATACAAATTCCCTCCAGAAAGATGATATTAGCTTTCCTTCTTCCAGCTTTATTTTAAATGGCTCCGAAGTAGGTACATAAACTCATGGCAATATTATGAGTTTCATGTTAATAGACATTTGCGGCCGGACGCGGTGGCTCATGCCTGTAACCCCAGCACTTTCGGAGGCTGCGGCAGGTGGATCACATGAGCTCAGCAGTTCGAGACCAGCCTGGCCAACATGGGGAAACCCCACCTCTACCAAAAATACAAAAAATTGGACGGGCATGGTGGCAGGCACCTGTAATCCCAGCTACTTGGGAGACTAAGGCAGGAGAACCACTTGAACCCGGGAGGCAAAGGTTGCAGTGAGCCAAAATCACGCCACTGCACTCCGGCCAGGGCAACGGAACGAGAGTCTGTCTCAAAAAAAAACAGACATCTGCATGTCTTTCTTTAAAACAACTATTATACATAATGCTGTAATAAAAATCTTTAAACATAAAATTTACTGAAATTTCCTAGAAGTAGAATTACTAGACGGATGAGTATGAATATTACTTTAAAGGTTCTTGATAAATACTCACAAAATGCTTTACATAAAGGTTATGGCAGTTTCTACCAAATCTGGAAGAAATTCAGCATCACTCACCTGACAATTACAGTATCAAAATGAGACTAATTTTTCACATTTTAATTATGGTTTTTAAGAATTCTCCACCAATAATTTGAACAGATGTCAACAATGCATTAAAGAGACCACATGATGATAAAACTGTTCCCTTTCATTTTGAGAAACTGCTCGTTCTAGTGAGAAAATTAATTTGGAGAATGGCTTAGTGAGAAATAATGAATGACTGCCATTATCATATTTATTCAACTAAAAAAAAACTCTCACATCTAAAAAATACACAAATAAAGAACATTCAGTGGGCCTGTTCTTTTTTTTTTATTATTATTATAGGGTACATGTGCACAATGTGCAGGTATGTTACATATGTATACATGTGCCGTGTTGGTGTGCTGCACCCATTAACTCATCATTTAGCATTAGGTGTATCTCCTAATGCTGTCCCTCCCCCTTCCCCTCACCCCACAAAAGTCCCTGGAGTGTGATGTTCCCCTTCCTGTGTCCATGTGTTCTCATTGTTCAATTCCCACCTATGAGTGAGAACATGCGGTGTTTTGTTTTTTGTCCTTGTGATAGTTTATACAATTACTTCCAACCTCTCTTCTCTAAACATTCAATCATTGGTCTAGGTCAGGAGTCAGCAAAATATTTCCACAAAATGCTAAGATAACAACTATTTTCCAGCCTTGATAGTGCATATGAACTCTATCCAACTGCTCAATTCTGCTTCTGTAGTGTGAAAGCAGCCATTGACAATACGTACATGAAGTTGTTTTTCAATGAAAGTTTATCTACAGAAAGAGGCAGATTTGTCCCTTGGGCCATAGTTTGCTAAATCCTGGTCTAGATGTCGGTCTTGCCTCTTCAGGTAAGGAATTCTCCTTAAGTAATTGTTGGCGTAGAGTTCAAGTAATACTTGGTGTGAAGGTGGAGGGTGTTCATGTAGAAAGCTGAAACTGGATCCCTTCCTTACACCTTATAAAAAATTAATTCACGATGGATTAAAGACTTAAATGTCAGACCTTAAACCATAAAAACCCTAGAAGAAAACCTAGGCAATACCATTCAGGACACAGGCATGTCTATGGACTTCATGCCTAAAACACCAAAAGCAATGGCAACAAAAGCCAAAATTGACAAATGGGATCTAATTAAACTAAAGAGCTTCTGCACAGCAAAAGAAGCTACCATCAGAGTGAACAGGCAACCTACAGAATGGGAGAAAATTTTTGCCATCTACATCTGACAAAGGGCTAATATCCAGAATCTACAATGAACTCAAATAAATTTACAAGAAAAAATCAAACAACCCCATCAAAAACTGGGTGAAGGATATGAACAGACACTTCTCAAAAGAAGACATTTATGCAGCCAAAAGACACATGAAAAAATGCTCATCATCACTGGCCATCAGAGAAATGCAAATCAAAACCACAATGAGATACCATCTCACACCAGTTAGAATGGCCATCATTAAAAAGTCAGGGAACAACAGGTGCTGGAGAGGATGTGGAAAAATAGGAACACTTTTACACTGTTGGTGGGACTGTAAACTAGTTCAACAATTGTGGAATTCAGTGTGGCAATTCCTCAGGGATCTAGAACTAGAAATACCATTTGACCCAGCCATCCCATTACTGGGTATATACCCAAAGGATTATAAGTCATGCTGCCATAAAGACACATGCACACGTATGTTTATTGTGGCACTATCCACAATAGCAAAGACTTGGAACCAACCTAAATGTCCAAAAATGATAGACTGGATTAAGAAAATGTGGCACATATACACCATGGACTACTATGCAGCCATAAAAAACGATGAGTTCATGTCCTTTGTAGGGACATGGATGAAACTGGAAACCACCATTCTCAGCAAACTATTGCAAGGACAGAAAATCAAACACCGCATGTTCTCACTCATAGGTGGGAATTGAACAATGAGAACACATGGACACAGGAAGGGGAATATCACACTCCGGGGACTGTTGTAGGATGGGGGAAGCGGGGAGGGATAGCATTAGGAGATATACCTAATGCTAAATGACGAGTTAATGGGTGCAGCACACCAACATGGCACATGGATACATATGTAACAAACCTGCACATTGCGCACATGTACCCTAAAACTTAAAGTATAATAATAATAAAATTAAAAATTAAAAAATAAAAATAAAAAATAAAGATTCTCCCTTCAAAAAAAAAAAAAATGACTGGTCTCTACCCCAGGACTTGATAGAATTAGAAATTCTAGGGGTGGAGGTTCAGCAATCTGTGTTTTAACAAGCCTTCCAGATGATTCTAATACATGCTAAAGTTTGTGGACCAATGGTCTCAGCCACACCAAAACCTCCTAATGGAATATGGGGAGCTAGGCTCTATTTCTTACAGCCGGTCCTCATCTCTTGCTAATCTCAAATGCTGCCACCCCACTATGGGGCTGACAATAAAAGGCACACACCACACGTGACTCCAGACAGGGGGTACCTCAATACATATGCAGAGATGGAAGCTATTCCCCAAGTGGTACAAAGACTATTGTTCTTTTAGTCATGTTTCTGTAAAAGTTAAAAAAAAATAAATAAAAAAGAAATGTGTGGTGAGTGTGATGTGAAAGAGAGGCTGCAAGACAGATTTATGTATGCTGATGAAGCTCAAGAAGCAACTATTTACATTTAACTCCCCACATGAGCAAGCATGAAACATTTTGCTAGCACTTCAGGAAATCCACTTTATTATTATTTTCTGCCTGCCTTCTCTGTTCTTTTCTCTTGGTGAATCTTTTTATTATAAATTTCATCCCGCAGTGAGAAAAAATTTGAATTAAGCATGGAAAGAAAAGCAAGCTTAGGTTTAAATTCCATCATCTTGATTTTTTCATTATTTACAGCCTTTGGTGCTTCTTGTATTTATTCCAGTTACACTAAGATAGTGGAATAACATTTGTTCAGAAAAAAAATAAACAAAGGATTTATATACAGAAAGCAGAAAGACAATGTTCTCCTATTGGTAAAGTAATATAGCTGATGTGAGCTTATGGCATGCCCTCGTAAACAGCTGCATGGCCTCACCAAAAGCTGAAATCAAGTGTCTCTACATTCAGAATGCTGAGTGGAATCTAAAGATACGGGTGTTTGTGCCCTTCGAGAATATTCTAAATTCTTGAAAAGATACTCTATTAGAATTCCAACTGGACCGACTGGACTCGAGATGACAGCGAACATTTATTAAGCACTTTCAATGAGCCAGATAGCAATACTAAGCAGTAACTTCATAATCCTTACTCCCAACCAATGAGATTGCTAGTCTCATTTTACAGAAGCATAAAGTGAGGCTCAGAAGTTGCCCCATCATCCAGGTAGCAAGCAACAGAGGAGATGGGACTCAAATCCGGGGGAGTATGACTGTCTGTGTTCTTGACCAGAGAGGTCTAGGAAAGGTTCACGATCAGAATGATGATAAAGACAAACCAGGAAGCACCAGTACAGAAAACAAAGGCAAAAAACCAACACATATTCTTTCTATATTCAAGTTCTTGCACTTGCAAAGGTTTTTAAGACAGTTTCTGCTTCTGAGAAGTCTCCCAAAAGCATAGCTGGTGTTGTAGAAATTTGTTGATACGATCAATGTCCCCACAGAGTGTGTTTCTTTCAGTAGTATATGGTTAAGAGTGCTGAACTTCAAGCGAGGCTTGATTAGTTCAGATCCAGGCCCCAAATTCACCAGCTTGCCGTGGGCATGTTGCTGAACTTCTCCCAGCCTCAGTTCCCTAATCTCTCAGGTGGGGATAATAATGGTATCTGCTCAAAAGGGCTGTGCAGCTTCATGATATCATGCACTAACGCAATATCTAGTATAATACATAGTAACTGTGCAGTAAATTGTTACTTTTACCAAGGCTCGTAACAATGCAGTGTATAAGCTTGACTAGATCTGGAATTAAAAAAAATAAAAACAACAGAGACGTTTATGGCTCACCTAAGGGAATGTTGACTACGAACTCAAAGTTTGATGATGTTACTGAATGAATGTTGGTAAGTGACAACTGCATCATGGCTTGTAGGAAAATGTCACCATTTTGTGGTAATTTTTGCTTATTTGGGGATGAGGTATCATGATATCTATACCCTAAACTCAGATAACTTAGCAAAATGGAAATAGGTGCAAATATGTAAATATGGACAGATGGGATGGGTGTAGCAAGATGTTAACAGCTGGTGAATCCTGGTGACGGGAGTATATATTTTGTTGTTTTTTCAACACTAGTGTGGGTTTGGAAACTTTCAAAATAAAAAAGTAAAATAAAACATATATATTTTTTGAGACAGGCTAGAGTACAGTGGTGTGGTCATGGCTCTCTGCAAACTCCACCTCCCAGGTCAGGTGATTCTCCCACCTCAGCATCCCGAGTAGCTGGGACTACAGGCGTGTGCCACCACACGCAGCTAATTTTTGTATTTTTAGTAGAGACGGGGTTTCACCATGTTGGCCAGGGTGGTCTCAAACTCCTCACCTCGTGATCCTCCCGCCTCGGCCTCCCAAAGTGCTGGGATTACAGGTGTGAGCCACCGTACCCAGTCAATAATTATTTTTAAAAGCAGTTACAGTCATAAGGACACTGTAAAACATCTATGTGACTCTCAATATAAAAACCAAAGACTGACTTTCCTTCTAAACTGCCACATCATAAAGTTGTCTAAATGGCCCTCTCAATGCCAACCACATGAAGAAACCAAGAGAGTGACATCTGAATGGCACAGACTTCCAGAGAACACTCAGCCAAGGCACATAAGCAAGGTTTGTTTCCATGAACCAGCACCTACGGGTAAAGCCTTGTACTTCAGGGTTTTAGGAATCTGCCGACAGGTAAGATGTTTTAAATGTTTTTATGCAAATACAACCGAGATCCCATTGGTATTCCACAGCCTTGAACATCCATAGTAATTAACACAAATGTTCTCCTACCCTCCCAGCCTCACCCCAATTTATTCACAGACAGGAGTAGATAATCTGGATTGCAAACTGTATTCTAATATGATCTGACGTCATTCATGCAACGGTTGGCTGGGGCCAGAGTTCTAGGCGCTCTGACCTACATCGGGAAATCTCATTCTGACTGCGTTACAGTAGAGTACGCCACTTCAATTTCTGCTGGACTGTGACAGCAGAGACCACTGTGATACATACATCATTTGATGGGTCTGAAAAAAGTGACACAATTTCCCATCAACAGAGCATCCTTGAGTCAATTCTTTGCACAGCGCCTCTCTTTAAGTAGTTTCAAAGTCAGAAACAAAAGAGAGAGTCACAAGTAATCGCCATGGTCCCGGGGCAGAGGGAGGGAGAGGGGTAAGGGAGGAGAGGGGCACCTATTTTATGTAAATGTGGTTGTGTACAAGTTCTAGACTTACTTCATATGTTGCCAACCTACTAAGTTAAACATTCTCAAACCATTAAGATTCATCTCTCTGACCACAGCTCTCATTTTTCAAGAGTGTGGTACATAGTGCTCTTGTTTAAAAAATATTTAGGGGACAGAGTTCTAGGCTGATTATCAGATATTTCTAATCTCCATAATTCCATAAACGATTATAATTTTCACACTCCACTATTTTCATTCCGCCTCACTGTAGTCTTCCAGCTGCTATTCAAAAGTGATTATAAATAATGGGGCTATAAAAGCCATTCAGTAATTAGGACACTCACTGGCCATACGCCAACCTTGACAATGGAAGGTGATTTATGTAAGACCACCCTATCACATCTGCCATCCTGGTTTCCCCTCTGACAGGCTCACTGGTCACGTATTAACATTGCCCTTAATGATCATTTTTTTCTTGACTAAAGGGCAAACTGGCAACCCAAAGTGCTACAGGGTTTTTTTTAACTATGTTTATAAGGGAAAACACACACACACACACACACACACACACACACAAAATAAGCCATTTATTTTCTGTCTTGTCATTTAACATATCCAGAGAAAGGAGAGAAGGCATAGAATAAAGTAAACTGGATCAAGTCAAAATCCTGGCACTTGCCATCAAATAGGAAAGACCTCAATGAATTCCAAGTACAAAAACAAAAAACTTCAGACCTAGCTGACCAAATCTTATCCCCTCAGCACAAAGCCTTCAATATACACAAGGTTAAGCCCATTGCAGGCTTTGCCTAGTGTTTCTCTAAAGGAGTACCACTGTCATCTTGGGCAGGACAATTCTTTCTCACTGTGAATTTGTTCCATGAAACTCTGGAAATTCAGCATCCCTGTTTTTGGCAGCTCCAAACTAAATGCATGGTGTATTCACTAGCTACTGTGACAAACCTAGTGTGACAGTCCCACCCAGGGGATGGGTAAACATATAGAAATTGGGGATATTTATACTTAAGTGCCCCTTTACACATATGTGGAATCTTCTTTCTTCTTTTTCTTTCAGAGCAAAGAGCATATTAGAAAAAAAAATATTGCAAGCTGGGCATGGTGGCTCATGCCTGTAATCCCAGCACTTCGGGAGGCCAAGGCAGACAGATCACTTGACCCTAGGAGCTCAAGACCAGCCTTGGCAACATGGCACAACCCTGTCTCTACAAAAAAACGTAAAAAATTAGCCAGGTATGGTGGTGCATGCCTGTAGTCCCAGCTACTTGGGAGGCTGAGTTGGGAGAATCACCTGGGCCTGGGAAATCAAGGCTGTAGTGAGGCATGATGGCGTCACTGCATTCCAGCCTAGGTGACATTGAGACCCTGTCTCCAAAAAACAAAAACAAAAACAAAAAAAAAGAAAAAAATTGCAAAAGGGCTTATATTGGGGATGATTCCAAATTGTTAAGATTTGACATGCACATGCATATATTTCCATACATTTCTGCTAGCACAGGGCTGCTGTGCGAAAGGCAGCAGTGTTTAGCGCTGGGAACACAGGTATGAGAGGCCTTCTCTGAAAACTGTATCTAAAATACACTGCTCCATCAGTGTCTGTTCTATTGCTCCGGTTTACTGCATTCATAGCAGTTATCATTCTTTGAAATTCTTATTTATATATTTATCTTGTTTATTGTCTGTCATCTCCTCACCCCCAAACCATGAGAGTTTCCTGTGAGGACTGAGATCCTCTTAGCCTAGAATAGAGTGTCTTGGCCTACAGGAGGAGCTGGCATAGACTATGTGACTGAACAAGTGAGTGAATAAAGGATGATACCGCTAATTAAAATGACACAGGCAGTGGCTAAAGCAGAACTAGGCAGACCTATGTTCCCATCCTGACTTGGCCATCTGCTGCCTCTGTGTGTTCTTGGGCAACTTACTTAATCACTCTGGGTCTCCATTTCCTCATCAGAAAAATGGGGATAAGAATAGCATCTACCTGACAGGGCTGTCATGAGGACTCAATGAGAATATACAACGTAATGCTCACTAATGTGAGCTACCCTTTCCTTCATCATCTGACTTGAAAGTGACATGATTCAAATATACCTTTCATGAAATTCTATTCTCCAAGAAGGTAACAGAAAAGAATTTTTTTAAGATTCATGGTTATGACAATGTACAAAACAAATGAGTTAAACAAGCCAGCCTTTCCACATCTCCAGACTGCAAACTAATTAAAACAGATGTGTTATCACCAGATTGTTTTCACACGCCCGCTTCTGTTTGTACTACACTGTATGGCCGAAGGTGTGCAGAGACAGAATTTCCTTCCTTCCTCCCACCTCAGGCCTCAAGTAGCTGGGACTATAGGAGTGCGCCACCATGCTCTCCTGATTTTTTTTTTTTTTTTTTTTTTTTTTTTGAGACAGAGTCTTGCCCTTTCACCCAGGCTGGAGTGCAGTGGTGCGATCTCAGCTCACTGCAACCTCCTCCCAGGTTCAAGCGATTCTCCTGCCTCAACCACCCAAGTAGCTGGGACTACAGGCATGTGCCACTGCACCCAGCTAACTTTTGTATTTTTAGTAGAGACGGGGTTTCACCATGTTGGCCAGGCTGGTCTTGAACCCCTGACATGAGGTGATCCACCCACCTCAGCCTCCCAAAGTGCTGGGATTACAGGCGTGAGCCACCGGGCCCAGCCATGGCTAATTTTTTTTAATTTTAGTAGAGACAAGGTTGTGCTCTGTTGCCCAGGCTGGTCTCAAAATCCGGAGCTCAAGCGATTCTCCCGCCTTGGCCTCCCCCAGTGCTGGGTTTACAGGCATGAGCCACTGCATGCTGCCCATTATTTTCATTTGCATTGCCCTGATGACTGACAATGTTAGTCTTGTCAAGTACTAACAGAAGTGTCTTTTCATTTGTTAAGTTTCTATTCAAATTGTTCGTCAATGTATATTGGTTGTCTTCTTAATGTTGACTTGTAAAGGCCCCTTATATATCTCTCATATCAGTCCCTTGCAGAAATACATTTTTCAAGTATTCTCTCCAAGTCTGTGGTTACCAATTCATTTTCCTAATGATGCCTTTTGATGAGTGGAAATGTTCAATGCTGAAATGAGGTCTAATTAATAAATTTTTACGGTTATTTTTTCTCTATTATTAATTTACTACAGATGAGTCAGAAAACAACATAAGGAAATAGAACTCTGGGCAAGGAGTCAGGGGGCCTGGATTTGAGACTTAAATCTGCACAGGTATCTGAGTTTGGGGAAGTCATCTGGGAGGGTTAATTTTATGTGTTAACCTCACTGGGCCACAGCTTGTCCAGGTATCTGGTCAAACAGGATTCTGGGTGTTTCTGTGATGGGGTTTTGGGATAAGGTTAACATTTGTATCAATGGGCTGAGTAAACCAGATTGCCCTCCTTAGTGTGGGTGGGCCCCATCCAATCAGTTGAAGGCCTGAATAGAACAAAATTACTGTCCTTCCTCCAAATAAAAGAACTACTTTCCAGCCAGGTGCGGTGGCTGAGGCCTGTAATCCCAGCACTTTGGGAGGCCGAGGTGGGCGGACCACCTGAGGTCTGGAGTTCGAGACCAGCCTGACCAACATGGAGAAACCCCGTCTTACAAAATTAGCCAGGCATGGTGGTGCCTGCCTGTAATCCCAGCTACTCGGGAGGCTGAGGCAGGAAAATTGCTTGAACCCAGGAAGCAGAGGTTGCAGTGAGCCAAGATCGTAGCCTGGGCAACAAGAGCAAAACTCCGTCTCAAAAAAAAGAATTACTTCCATCTGACTGCTTTGAGCTGGGAATCAGTTTTTTCCTGTGTTCAGACTAGAACTGAAACATGGGCTCTTCTGGGGTTCAGGTCCACCAGCCTGCAAACTGGGAGTACCATCAGCTCCTCTGGGTCTTCAGCTTGTCATGCGCAGGTCTTGGGATGTGCCAGCCTCTGTAACTGTGTGAGCCAATTCCTTAAATGAAATCTCCTTCTCTCTATATATACATCCTACTGGTTCTGTTTCTCTAGGGAACACTGACTAATACATCATCTACCTCCTTTAGCTCCAACACAGCATGAAGCATTCTACTCAATTCTTAATGAATATTGCTGGAATGTCTAATACATCGGCTCTAATTCACATATCTATAAATGAATAAGTTGGATTCGACAACCCCTGAGGCCTCTCCTGTTCTAAAAGCCTCTGATACTTATCTTGGTCTCACCTTTCTATTCCAGTGACTCCTTTTCCCTCAGGTGTCCTCCACCAAAATTAATTCGGCTGTGCTTCTCAGAAAAAGTGGCAAAGCTCCCTCCCAGCTAATCAGCTTAGAAGTAATTCTAACAGGCTCCAGCTACATAGAAACCTGTTCTGGTTTGATTGTCCTCACCTTTTTGGAAAGAAGCTAAAGAGTTCACAAAAATTCAACATTGTTGTATGTTTATTCACAACAAGGGTTGCAGCAGTTGAATTCTCTTAACTTCCTCTCCAAATATATTGCTTATATACTGACGTATTTACCCGAATCCTAAAATAACATTTTAAAACTGCAAGGAAGATACCAAATGCACCAATAAATCCAACTAACGAGTGTTCCTATTAGGGAAGCAAGTCCCTGACACATTATAGTTCTCAAAACACAGAAGGAGATCAAACGTTTGCCACTGAAACAAACTGAAACAGGTCCACACTTCAGCCTTTGGGAACTGTGACACCTTCTTTTTTGTTGCTGATTCCAAACCAGTCCTTATGAGAAAGAAAATTATCTTTACACATTCATGTGACTTTAAATACATTTTGCAGTGCCCTCTAAGACCAAACCACACCCTTGGAGATACCAAACCACAATTGAGAATTTTTGCTTTCTAATAAGCCTGTATTAAAAAATAAAAAGTAGGTGATGGTGACTGAGAGCTACGGTAAGAACCTGAAGGGATTCAGTTCACTAAGCTTCCCCACATAGCTCTAACAGCAAAAGCACAGAGCTGCTCTCCCCTGGGGTCCTGGAATGTTCTAATGACAAGGCATCAGCCAGGCTTACTCAGAATGAAAGTGGCAACCGAATGTTGTTACCTCTAAGACAGGGATGTAAACTTCAATGAACACTGAAATCACCTGGGACATGTCTAAAACAGCACCAGCGCCTAGGCCCCCACTTCAGACCAATTCAGAATCTACAGGGAAGGACTAGGCATCGGTATTTTTTTTCTAATCTCCACTAGTAATTCCAATGTGTAGCCAGGGTTCTAAGCCTACCCTACTTCTCAGACTGTGAATTCACAGTAGATTTACTAACTGTCAAAATATACACACAGAATCTTCTGTTGATAGAGCATCCTGTATAATCTCCTAAGATGAAGTGCCCTTAGCTTCAAAGAAGAAATGTAAGACTCCGAACCAGGTGCAGAGAGTGGGATGGGAGTGAAGAACATCAATGAGATAAGGAAGTGGAAAAATTCTAACACCCTCTTAGAGTCACAGCCCTGGGAATTTAAATTGCATTTCTGCCTGCCCTGACTAAGGAAGAAAACTCAAATTAGCTGGGTAGAAATTTCATCTAAAAGTATCAGGAGACTCCAAGTGACCTGTACTTTGATGTCTCTCACTGTGGCTCAGCCACGCTTTTCTCTTTCACACCAATTCCTGAGAAAAGTCATCAGTAACTGATACGTAGTTTGAAGAACAGACATCAAATACAAAGCATGGGTTAGGGGCCCAAGGTTTCCGCCAGGCTGTGATCGATGACAAAGAGCAAGGTGAGAAAGGGCCTGCTGGGATCACAAACGCAGGGCTTTCCCACACTGCAATCATAATAATGATGTCTTAAAAGTTGCACAGGCTGACTTCTGAAGGTGCACAAAGCACCAACACATTTAGAAAGCGCTGGAAAAGATGAAAGAACAAATAGAAGGCTCCCCAAAATTAAACACAACTCAACATGACTGCTGTGAGCTGGGTAATTATCTCATTGATGGATTCTACACTCCAGCTACCACTGAACCATGTGCTACCTCAAAAGGTTTCTTCAAGCACAGGCACCAATAAATGCTTGCAGCCACTCCCATATCTTGATCAAGCCCTTCAGTGCTCACAAGAACAATCAATTTTCTTTAATGAGACATTATTCTGCCACTGGTCAAAGATGCTATGACCATCAAATCTTCTATCCCAAAGACTCAAAGGGAATGAAAAGCCTTTGAGAATTTTACATCAGCAAACCAAAAATACTTAAGCCTAGCAGAAAACCATCTTCTTCAACCAGATACCAAAATTTTGAATAAAGTGTTTTTATAATGACTTAGCTAGACATCCGCCCTATCTATAACCTTGATATGTAAGCTCTATTTATACATACTGAAGTCATACTGGTATCTCAAAAGTTCAAGCAAAATCAAATCATGAAAGTAAATCGGTTACATTTTCTATCCTTTTTCTTGATAAAAAGAAGGCTAGCTTAACATTTGCTTTTCTCCCCATAATTAGAAAGATTCTGGAAAGAGAAAATGTAGTCAAACAGGCTTGAGCAGAAAATAGCTTTTTTAAAAAGTGCCTTATATAAAAGAATAACAATTAAGGAATAAAGCTCCATCTCTCATTTGATAGGTATTACCTGCCTGGAAATTAAATCATACTTAGTGCTTTTTCTAGAGAAGACTTCTGTTCCAAAATGAGGGTCTAATGTTTTGAGTGGTGCAAGCCAAATCAGCTTGAAGAAACAGAAGGCTCTGCTAAGCTTTAGCAGAACAAGCCCTAACATAATATGCCAGAGAACACGTTTGACAAAACAGAAGTAGAAAAATATTTTCAAAATCAGTTCTTGGCTTAAATATAGCATTTGACACCTCCAGTAAACACAGAGAAGATCTAACTTGGTAGCTCCATGTGACTTTCTGAACTGCAGCAGACCAGATGGTGGGGTGAGTTATTCATTTCTCAGCTCCTCACCCACTTTTCCCTTCCATTAGTGACTTCTCAGTTCAGGGTCCCTTAGAAGAGCTGGAAATAAAAGAACCAGATAAATACATGGAACTAGTTTTCTTGGTACTTATTATTCTACTTTAAAACCATGTTACTAGCAAACACCTCATGCCAACTCAACAGCTCTTGTTAGTAAGTGTTCTGGATTATACAGTCAAGTCAATGTCTCATTTGCTATCTACAAAAAATAAATAGGGTGACACTTCCCCTTCTGTAAAGATAGGGCAGATATACCTTTCCCTATTCCTCCCACTAAGTACAACTATAGGCCTTGGATCTAGGAAATTAAGAAGAGGTCTGAAATGTAAAGAGAAAAAGGCAGACCAACTAGGAGGAACCTTGAGACAAACCTCAACATGGTGATGAGTTTCATGGGTTTTCTTTATGTCTCATATATCCCAGAATCAGAGCTGAAGAACCCAGGAATGGGTAAAAACCAAGTGGGATGAAGGAAAACAACAACAACAACAAAAAAGCCTGCTCTCTCTAGCTAAAGACTTAGGGAAGAAGGAGGGAAACTGGCAATAAAGAATACTGTTAGACAATAATGGCTCTACTTCAGCCAAATACCACAGAAAAAGACTATACTGCCACCACCACCCAAGCCGGCAACGATTGAATAGGGAACTTAGAATTCCACCCTTTTCAGACTGTATTGGGGTCACCCAATCTCTGCTCCTCATTCTGGGGTACTGTCAAAGAAGACTGAGTAAAGACAGAATCTTCGACCCCATGGGTGGAATCTCTTCTTCTCCCCACATCCCCTCTTCCTTATCCCCTCTTCGTCATCTTTGGAGACCCCAGAGGAATTCAGCACTTCTGCCTCACATAGCAGTAATATGATGTCATTCCTCCCATTGAATGTCAAACGAAGAAGAGGAGTGGGAAACCTAGGCTTCTACCCCCACTGGACTATAACAAGGTCTCATATCCCCTTTCCCTAACAAAGTGGTGTCAAACAAAACCATCTAAAACCGAAGGTTTAAGATTCAGTCTCATAACATAATATCCAAAATGTCCAGATTTTAATTGAAAATCACTCATCATATGAAGAATCAAAAAAATCTCAACCTGAATGAAAAAGGCAAGATGACAAAAATGTTAGAATTATCTGACAAGGATTTTAAAACAGTCATCCTAAAAATGATTCAAGGAACAATTATGAATCAAACAAAGAAGTATAAAACTTCAGCCAAAAAAAAAAAAAAAAAAAACCCAGAAGACATAGCAGGGTAGGAAGCTAAGACGAGCAGATTTCTTGAGCTCAGGAGGTTGAGGCGAGAGTGAGCAGTGATGGTGCCACTGCACTCAGCCTGAGTGACAGAGTAAGCCCCGTTTCAAAGAAAAGAAGAAGAAGAAATAAAGATAAATAGAAATTTTAGAACTATAAATTATAACCAATGAAATAAAAAGCTCAGTTGATAGGCTAGACAAGAAAATGGAGGAGACAGTAGGAAAATATTAGTCAATTTGAAGGTATGATATTAAAAATTAAAGGCCGTGCACAGTGGTGCACACCTGTAATCCCAGCACTTTGGGATGCTGAGGCAGATGGATCACTTGAGGTCAGGAGTTCAAGACCAGCCTGGCCAACTTGGCGAAACTCCATCTCTACCAAAAATACAAAAATTAGGTGGGCATGGTGACACATAACTAAAATCCCAGTTATTCGGGAGGCTGAGGTAGGAGAATCACTTGAACCCGGGAAGTGGAGGTTGCAGTGAGCCGAGATTACACCAGTACACTCCAGCCAGGGTGACAAAGTAAGTAAGACTCCATCTCAAAAAAATAAATAAAAAGAAAGAAAGAGAAAACAGTGAAAATGAATGGAAAAAAGAAACAGAGCCTCAGGGATCTTTGGGACTCTAACAACAGACCTAAAATTCATGTCACTGGAGGCCCAAAAGAAAGAAAGAGTTAAACATTTACTTAAAGAAATAATGAGAAAACATTTCTTAAAGTTAGCAAAATATATAAAAATAGAGGTTCAAGAAGGTGAGCAAACCCAAAACAGAATGTTTTAAAAATCCACACCAAAATATACTCAAATTTTTGAGAACTGAAAGAAAAAAAATCTTGAAAGCAGTGAGAGAAATAATACCTTACACAGAAAAAATAGGGTGACAGTGAATTTTTCATCATAAACCATGGAAACCTAATAGAAAAGGGTACAACATTTTTCAAGTCCTAGAAGAAAAGAACTGTCAGCCCAGAATTCTATATCCAGTAAAAATATTCTTCAGGAATGTAGGTGAAATCAAGAGATTCTCAGGTAACAAAAAATTAATAGACTTCTTTGACAGTAAACCTATCCTAAAAAGATGACTAAAGAAGTTCTCTGAAATGTGGTTATAAAAGTAAGAATTTTAGGGCAAAAAGAGGGAAGAAAAACAATGAAAAGAGTAAAAGTATAAGCAAATACATTTCTCTTCTCCTACTGAGTTTTCTAAATTAGGTTTGAAGCTCAACTATCTGATGTGGCTCTAAGAGTACATGGAGGAAATATTTCAGACAATGATATTATAAACAAGGATGTAAAGAGATGTAAGGCTTCAGCAATTCAGCCAAACTGGTAAAATGACCATTCTACATATAGATATTTTATATACTTTTGAGTATATCTATTTTTATAGCCCTTTTAGTATTATATATAATGTAACACACAGAGCAATACTAAAAAGGCTAAAAAGAGATATACTCAAAAACATTAGAGATAAATCAAAATAGAACGCTAATAAATGCTCAACCCACAGGAAGAATAAAAAAGAAAATAAATGAATAAGACAGAAAAAATGAAAAATAAAAAATAAAAAGACATACTTTTTAAGCCTTAACATGTCCATAATTACATGAAGTGTAAATCACCTAAACACATCAATTAAAAGACAGAGGTTAGCAGAGTAAATTTAAAAACATAACCCAACTATATAATGTTAACCAGAAACTTGCTTCAAATATAACGCTATAGGCATGGTGAAAGTCAAAGGATAGAAAAAAATATGCAAACATTAATGAAAATAAAATAGAAATGCTATGTTAATATCGGACAATGTGGACTTCACAGCAAAGACACTTAACATGGACAGGAAGAGACATTATATAATGATAAAAGGGTCAAACCACCAAGAAAACATAGTAATCCTAAATGTGTGTGCATTAAACAAGAGAGCTGCAAAATACATAATGCAATAACTGATAGAACAGAAAGGAGAAAGGAACAAATCAACAATCGTTGTTACAGACTTTAACATCTCTCTCTCTTTCTCTCTCTCAATAATTGGTAGAATTAGAAAATTTCCAAAACGTAGAAAAACTCAACACCTTCAAACAACAGGATCCAAAAGACATTTACAGAACAATCGACCAAACAACAGCAAAATGCACATTTTTTTCAAGTGCCCACAGAACATATACCAAGATTGACCATGTTGTATATGATAAAACAAATCTCAACAAATGTTAAGCGTCGAAAGCACACAGAATGTGTTCTCTAAATACCAGAGAACCAAACTAGAAATCAATAAAAGAAAAATATGAGTAAAACCTCTAAATGCTTAGAAATCACACTTGTTAAAACAAAACTCATGGATCAAAGAGAAAATCTCAAGAGAAATTTTAGAAACACATTGACATAAATAAAAAAACAACATGTCAAAATTGTACAATTACAGGTAAAGCAGTGCTAAGGGAAAAATTTACAGGGATCACATTAGAAAAGAAGATTCAAATCAATAAACTCTGTTATCACCTCAAGAACCCAAGAAACAAGAACAAAATAAACCCAAACAAGGAGAAAAGGGAAAATAATAAGGAAAAGAGAACAAATCAATGAAAGTAAAAACAGAAAACAATAAAACAAAGAAATGATTCTTTGAAAAGACCAAACAATTGATAAACTTCCAGCAAGACTGACAACAGGGAAAAACCGACCTAAGACACAAACTGCCAATAAAATGAAGCAAACAAAGGATATCACTGAAGACTTTGCATATATCAAAGGATAAAGGAATATTACGAACAAATCTACAAACATACATTTGACAACTGAGATGAAATGGAGTTTGAAAAACACAAACTACCACTACTCATCCCATATAAAATATATAATTTGGACAGTCTGAAAGCTGTTAGGCAAATTGAAGAGAAAACAAGATTTCCCAATTTATTTTACGAACCTAGTATTACTATGATACCAAAACCAAAGACAGTACCAACAACAACAACAACAAACAGTGGACCAGTATCTCCCACACCACACAAACCTGTATATGTAATAGCATTCTATAAAAAACAAAAAAACAAAAAAAAAAAAAACAAATCATACAACTGATCAAAAAAAAAACATCTTATACAAAACTTAAGAAATACCAAATGCAATCATTCTTATGTAAATTAAAAGAAAAAAAAGAAAACTACAAATAAGTAGCTATAAAGAATACCAAACCTACATCTGACAATAATAATTAATGGTGAAAAATGGAATACTTTTCCCCTTCGGATTGGGACAGCACAAGGCTCTAACCACTGTTGTTCAACAAGGAGCTAGAAGTTCTGGCCAAAGTGCTGGCAAAAAAAGCCAGAAAAGTAAATAAAAGGCATATAAATCAGAAAGGAGGAAATTAAACTGTCTTGTTATTCCACAAATATCATGATTATCTACATAGAAAATCCCAAGGAATGTATTTTAAAAACAAAAAGCCTCCTAGTACTAATAAGTGAATTCAGAAAAGTCACAGGATAACAGATCTGTATCTGAAAATGAATGTATTTCTTTTTTGTTTTTTTTTCTTTTTTTAAACACTCTGTCACCCAGGCTGAAGCGCAGTGGCACTATCACGGCTCACTGAAGCCTCAACCTTTTGGGCTCAAGCAATCCTCCCACTTCAGCTTCCAGAGCAGCTAGTACTACAGGCCGTGTGTGTGTGTGTGTGTGTGTGTGTGTGTGTGCACAGACAGGGTCTCATTATGTTGCCCAAGCTGTTCACTAACTCCTGGACTCAAGGGATCTTCCTGCCTCAGCCTCCCAAAGTGGTGTGAGCCACTGCACCTGGCCTTAACGAATGTAGGCCTATATATTAGCAACGAACACAATGAAATCAAAATAAAAGGAACATTTAGGTATAAATCTAACAAATTCAGTACTTGTTTCCTGAAAACTAGAAAACAGTGATGAAATTAAGATCCCCTAAATAAATGGTGATGATACACCATAATCAAGGATTGAAAGAGTCGACACAGTAAATACAATTATCTTCAAACTGCTAGGTTTAAGGTAATTCCTATCAAAATCCCATGAATGTTTTTTGTAGATATAGACAAAATTATTCTAAAATTCATATGAAAGGCAAACAAACTGGAATAATAAAAAATTTTGAAACTGAAGAATAAAGGAGAGATCAGCTTACCTGATTTTACAACTTAATATATAGCTACAATATTTAAGACTACGTGGTATTGATGGGGATGCAGACACACAGATTAATGGGTCAGAATCCAGAACTCAGAAACAGATTCATTCAAATATGCCCAACTGATTTTTCACAAAGACACAAAAGTAATTCAGTGGAGAAAGGATACCCTTTTCAACAAATGATACTGAAACAACTGGACATTCACAGCCAAAAGAGGACAAATGTTGACTTAAACCTCATATATCACACAAAAATTAACCCAAAATGCATGGTAAATATAAAACTATAAAATGTGTGAAAAATGACGTACACCTGTAATCCCAGCAACTTGGGATGCTGAGGCAGGAGGATCACTTGAGGCCAGGAGTACAAGACCAGCCTGGGCAACACAGACACCCCGCCCCCAATTTCTAAAAAAATATAAAAAATTAGCCAGGTGGGGTGGTGTGCACCTGTAGTTCCAGCTTCTTGGGAGGCTGAGGCAGGAGGGTTGCCTGAGCCCAGGATTACAAGGTTACAGTGAGCTGATTGCATCACTGCACTCCAGCCTGGGTGACAGAGACTCTATCTCTAAAAATTAAGCAAATAAAATAAAGTAAAACGTGTGACGTCTTTGGTATCTGGATCTAGGCAAAGTTTTCTCACACCATGACATCAAAACCATAATCCATAAAAGGAAAAAAATAATGAATTGGGCATTACGAAAATTAACAACTTATTTTCCTGCAATAGGCTCTGTTAAGAGGATGAAAAGACTGGGAGAAAATATTTGCAAACTATGTATCTAACAAAGGATTAGTGTCTATCTAGAACATATAAAGAACTCTGAATATTCAATAGTAAAACAACAATAACAAATAACCCAAGAAAATAGATAAAAGATATGAACAGACACCAAATATGAACTTTTCACTAAAGAAGATACTGATGGCAAATAAGCATATGAAAAGATGTCTAACATCGTTAGTGATTAGAGAAATGCAAACTAAAACCACAATTAGCTATTACTACACACCTATCAGAATGGCAAAAATAATGACAACACCTAATTCTGGCTAGGATACAGAAAGCTGGATCACTCATATGCTGGTTGTGGGGATGTTAAAATGATACAGCCACTCTGGAAAATAGATTGGTGGTTTCTTAAATACCTAAACACAACTACTATTTGACCCAGTGCTACAGTTTAAGTGTATCCTGCCAAAAATCATGTTTTGGAAACTTAATCCCCAATGCAACAATGTTGAGAGGTGTGACCTTTAAGAGGTGATCATGACTGGATTAATGCTAGTATTTCAAGAACAGGTTGGTTCCTCATAAAAGGATGGGTCTGCATTGCACCGCATGCTCTTGCATAAATGCTCTGGTGCTCTTCCACCCTGTGCCAGATGAAGACCTCTTGACCCTGAACCTCTCAGCCTCTGGAACTATGATAAATAAAATTATTGTCTTTATAAATTGCCTAGCCTGTGACATTCTGTTATATCAATGCAAAATGGACCAAAACACCCAGCAACAGTACTCCTTGACATTAATTCCACAACAATGAAAAATCATGCCCACACAAAAACCTGTGCACACGTTTTGAGGATAGATGGTTAAATGAACTGTGGCACATCCATATCATGGAATACTACTCAGCAATAAAAAGGAAGGAACTACTGATATATGCAACAGCCTAGAGGAATCTCCAGGGAATTATACTGAATGAGAAATGCCAAATGGGGGCCTTCTGTGTAGGCAAGGGACAGAGTCTCCTGTGGAGGGAGCACATCCCTGTGTTAACACCTTGATTTCCAATGTCTGGCCTACAGAACTGTGAGAGAATAAATATCTGTGTGTGTGTGTGTGTGTGTGTGTGTGTGTGTGTGTGTGTGTGTGTGTGTGTTTTGAGACGGAGTCTCGCTCTGTCGCTCAGGCTGGAGTGCAGTGGCGCGATCTCGGCTCACTGCAAGCTCCGCCTCCCGGGTTCATGCCATTCTCCTGCCTCAGCCTCCCAAGTAGCTGGGACTACAGGCGCCTGCCACTGCGCCCGGCTAATTTTTTCCTGTATTTTTAATAGAGACGGGGTTTCACTGTGTTAACCAGGATGGTCTCGATCTCCTGACCTCGTGATCCGCCTGCCTCGGCCTCCCAAAGTGCTGGGATTACAGGCGTGAGCCACTGCTCCCGACCAAATATTTGTGTTTTTAAGCCAACAAGTTTGTGGTAATTTCTTTTTTTGAGACAGAGTCTCGCTGTCGCCCAGGCTGGAGTGCAGTGGCGCGATCAAGGCTCACTGCAGGCTCCCCCAGCTGGGGTTCATGCCATTCTCTTGCCTCAGCCTCCCGAGTAGCTGGGACTACAGGCGCCCGCCACCACGCCTGGCTAATTTTTTGTATTTTTAGTAGAGACGGGGTTTCACCGTGTTAGCTAGGATGGTCTCGATCTCCTGACCTCGTGATCTGCCCGCCTCGGCCTCCAAAAGTGCTGGGATTAGAGGCATGAGCCACCACACCCAGCCTAAGTCTGTGGTAATTTCTTACAGCAACCATATGAAATGAGTATGCCAGCCACATCAGCGGCCTGGGAACCTATTAGGAATCCAAATTTTCAGGTCCTGATCCAGACTTTGTGAATCAGAATTTGGATTTAAGCAATGCTCCCAGGTGATGAGAATGTAATTAAAGTAGGAGAGGCATTGATATAAACTACTATACGATTCTTACATTTTACAGCAATGACTTTTGTACCAATGTAGAAAGCATTTACAGTTATCAACATGTGAAAAATAAGTAGGGTGAACATCTGAAAAATGCGTATTTTTAGTTTTTCTTGGTGCGTATATAGTCAAAGTCTGAATGAAAATAAGCAAGACCAAAAAAATTGTTGCTTTAAGGTGAAGGGATTGTAACTCCCCCAACCCCACCTAGTCCTCATTTTATTCTCTATAATTCTGCTAATTTATTTTCTGATAACGTTTTTAAGGCCAGCAGACTTACATGAAGATCGGCATTTGCCTTTTTTGCTCACTGCTCTTCTAGGATCACAAGTCACACAGTAGAATGAAATCCCACATTACGGACTTATCCGGGCTCATTAACCAGGTGTACAAGGAACCAGCCTGGTTTTAGCCAATTCAACCTCATATAAGAAGAACAAAACAAAACATTGGTCCAGATAATTATCTTTTGAAGAAACACCCAAAGCAGTTCAAACACACCCTGGAGCTAAGGCAAAGTAGCCAGCAGAGCCATACTCTATGCAAGTCCAAATCTTTGGGTCTACGTTTATTCCAGGATGCAGATCTGGCAGCTAGAACCCCAGGAAACACTCAGTGCCTCGATGGTCATGGTGGTTAGCTGTGCACATGGAGACCTTTCCCTGTATATTGTGGCATGAGGACCTGCACATTAAGCCCGCTTTGCCAGTCATGTGGAATCAGTATCCACCAGACAATGAAGTCGATTAACTGTTCATCAGTGAGTCAATTGTTAAATTATTTGTCTCCTTCTTTTTCTCACTGCAGACAGACATCCCAGGCATGCCATCCTTGCATATGAGACCAAGAAAACACCACCAGATATCCAGAGGATCCAAGACAGAATCCTTTTTTGCATATTTGAAAGCAACAATGTGCCTCATTCACCTCCAAAGTTAATTTTTCAAATGATTTGGCCTATAAGTCAACCTTCTCCCCACTCATCTCAAAGTGACTACATTTCAGACAAACTTTTCAGCTCATCTTTGGAGAATGTATCTCTCCAGTTCAAACATGTTCTAGGAATATTTATATGTAAACATCTAAAAACCTATCTTCTCTAGCTATTACGCTGAAGGAAGAAACCCCACTCTAATTAAAGCAATAATGCTAAGTTGGATGAACAAAACAATATCTACTTCCAAACTTCAACAATTATTTATATACATGCAATCCAAAATGAAAACTAAATGAGAAATGGTTAAAATGAGTTTTATTATCGTGTCTAGACTAGTCACGCCTCTGCAGTGAAACCATTATTTAAATATTTTTAAACTCTGATTATCAAAGGGGGTAGATAATTCAACACTCTAAAAATTTTTGTTTTCACTTCTAGATATGTTGCCATTGCCATTATTTAAATGTTTCAAGAAGAAAATAGGATTCATAGTCATTCAAAGTGACTAACGGGGAGAGATAACCTACAAAAATAAATTATCACTTTAAATAAGGGCTCTCAATCTTAGTACTATTGACACGTGGGACCAGATAATTCTTTGTTGTTGGGAGGAGGGGGTCATGCTCGGCATATAGGATATTTAGCAGCACCCCTGGTCTCTGTCCACAAGACACCATATGCCAGTACTTATTCCCTACCAGCTGGTGACAACCAAAACCATCTCCAGACATTGTCAAATGTCTCCTGGAAAATAAAACCACCCTCAGTTGAGAACTACTGCTTTAACTTAGGGACTAGGGCAACCTAGTTGAATTCTCAAATGTAACTCAATCCTCCTTTAGCCCTCTAGGGATTTCGTGGTTTGCAAACCCAATAGAATGACTGTCACCATTTAGCTTCCTATGACCACATTTTAGGAATCACCTGAGTTTTAGTAGGTTTTCTTGTAATGCAAGGCCATGGCGAGGCTTTACAGGGACTGAAATAATGGCAATATTAACTGGCCACTGGTTTTCAAGAGACTAAAGATGTAATTCGGAAGGCTGACATCCATGACCACAATTATTATGGGGCATACCTGAGAAAGCCATGATGCCCAAAACTTTGGACAAGAAAGCTATAGTCCTGGCCTAAGTTACTATCAAAAATATGACCACCTATTAGCCTAAATTGCTGGAGTCTAGGACATGTTGAGTCATCAGAAGTCTACCAGGAGAGCTTATCCAGCAAGAATCTGGGTCACCTGTAGTTTCGGAATAATCTCAATGAGATGAGAAACCTTGTATGTTTTTTTTTCTTCCCCAGTGGAAATATGCATTAACATCACAACTTGAGTAGGAATAAAGAACACCTTCTTGGACCACAAAGTCACCTTTGACTCCCTCCACCTTCCATATCCCTCACAACACATCAACTGCCCAGTTCTTCTAATTCCACCTCTTGTACAGCTCTTGAATGAGCCCACTCTTTTCCAACACACCTTTCACTACTAAGCCATTACAGAAGCCTCCTAATCAGTCGCTTACCTTCCACTTTGGCCCCTTCCACCAGACATAAAGCAATCTTTCTAAAAGACGAATCTGATTGCCTTTCTCCAGTTTGCATTCTTTCATGGGCTTTCCGATGTGCTTAGAATAAATTACAGACACCTGCAAGCTTCTGTGTTATCAGGACCATGACTTAATATAAGGAGTCATGGATGTCGGGTACAGAACCCAATGTCATGTGCAATGAAATCACACTTATGCAGGGTTTAGTACTATAGGAGTTTATAAAACCCGAATCATTGATAGCACAAATTGCATTTAACAATTCCCTAAATTTCCAGAAGCTGGACTTTTGGGAGCTCAAAAGCCAAGAATCAACCCCTGTAAGCTTCTCTTTGCATTTCTATTGTGCCTTTCCTTTTCCTAAGACAGTGAAAGGGAGTTAGGCCAAGGTTATTTTAAATCTAGCAGGGTTGTGAGTTGGGGAAGAATAGGTATAATTAACAAAATTTCACTTTCTCTTTCTTTTTATAAAGAGTTTTTGTTAAACTGGTGGAGTCTCACTACACTTACCACGTGACTCCAGTATATAAAACACAACTCCAACTATGTTCAAAATACGCATACACATAGGCGTTATATTTCCATGGTGAGGAGGAGGGGATTGCTACACACAGTGAAATATGCAAAGCAAATGAACTAGAAAGAAATACAGCCATATGTGAACAGGAATATCTCTGGATGGTGAGATTAGAGATGATTAATTTGATTCTCAATACTTTCATGTATGTTCCACTGTCAATAATGGAATTTTTTAAAAACTCTAAATGGTTACTTTAAGTCTTTATATTAATATACGGACCTAGACATAAAATACATGGCAAAGGTAACATTAAATTGTTTTAGAATGAAAAGATTTATCACCTGCCCTGATTCTTCTCATCTTGCCGATCTTTATGCCCAGATAACAGCCCCAGAATGGAAACTGTTGTCATTTGATGCTTTCACACGTCATCCCCAAAATCAATCATCTCCAAGGTTTTTAATGCACACACGGAGATATACAAAACTGAGGGTGTAAAAACGTCCAGTGAATCTGTTAAGTGTTTGCAGTTGAATATTAGTGCCTGTGTGCCATTTTGTGGAATGGTGACCTATCATGACTGTAAACAAAGAGAAAAACAGTTATGAAGTATGGCAGCCTTATAATAATCAGTGAAAAGCTTTCTCTGCCAGCACTTTCAAATCGAAAATTCCATGAATATTAAAAGCTTCAAACTCAAATCTCCATTCAACACACACCACTGAGTCTCTTTCTGTGTGCTAGTGACATATGAGTAATGACTTTTTTTTTTTTTACATTGAAGAATATCCTTTTCATTATAGGTATAACATGATGAGTGTGATTAGATACCCATTTGCTAAATGTTACATACTCTCACCTCTACTCACCCAGAAGCTGCAGTATGAGTCTTGGTCAGGGCATGAAGTGAACATCTGTGTGGGGCCCACCAACTGCTCTGTCACCTGCCCACTGCATTTCTTTTTCTAAATTTCTGAGTGCTGGGCTCAAATGTAAGAATACAAGCTACATTGACTTTATTGCCCAGTTGTTATAAAAACGTAAAAGTTTAAGCATAGATTGCCTATGGAGCGATTATATGTTTCACAATTGTCAAATCATTTAAATTCAAATGAAAATGCATCTTGCCATTACCCAATTTATTTTATATCAATTTCAAAATGTGAATACTGGCTCCAGCCTTGGAATAGCAAGCCCAGTTGCAATCATTATAGGAGTCTTTATAAGCTCCCTTTATTACACACCGTGTGTCTTCCTACCAGTGTAAAGCAGGGTAGAGTGGGGCGGGGATGTCTCATTCAACTCCCCGGCCTTCTAGCATTATGACAATATGATGACTGGGAGGACAGACAGAGACGTAGAGTGGAGAAAACACAGTGTCTCACCACCTGTAGTCCCAGATGGCACTGGAAGATACTTCACTGTAAAACCATCAAGGCTTAAAAAACACATAAAGCAATGCACTAATTAAAAGGAAAAAAATCTACATCCAACCATACATAGTTATGGTACAGATTATTACATACACAGTCAACTGTGACTTCTGAAATATAACTGAGTCAAACTCCAGCAAAACACAGATGACGAAATAAAGAGCTCTTCTGTTCCTCCTTCCACTGATGTTACAATGGAATTCATACACATCTATCAATTCAAAGAGTTTTTCCATTTTGCTCAACTTGACAGGCAGAGGAGAATTTTTGAGTTGTCATCATCCATCACCATGATGACTACAGTTTATTGCAGGACAGTGCTAAGTGCTCACATACATTATTTAATTCAGTCCTCACCACTCTTTGAAAGGGGAACTATCATTACCCTAGTCAGACAGAATAGAAATGGAAGCACAGACGAGCTGAGAAAGTTGCCCAAGTTCACACAGCTTAGTAAGAGGTAGAAATTGGATTTGAACTTGAATGCAATTGAATTCCAGTTGAATTCTAATGTTGAATTCCAATTCCAGTGTCCAGGTAAATTCCAACTCCAGTTCAGTTCCCACGTGCAAGCTCTTCCACACTTTGTGTGAAAAGTCATGTTATTAAACAGAAATAATCTTTTCAGGTTTTATTTCTGTCTCCCTTCAAATCTTGGCTACATCTTGAGTTCACTGATAACCCAGAAAGCTCTTGTGTCAGACATTAGTGCTGTCTATGTATGCATGAAGGTGTGTGCCTCCTCACTAACCATTCTGGATTTCAGTTTCCTAATAAAAATATAATCCCCTAATGTCATCAAGTCTGCAATGCGGACAGAAAAATTAAGTCTCAGAAGCGCTAAATTTGAAAAAAAAAATTCCCTCAACATCACCAAGGAAATTCTGGAGCCCGTATTGAGAAAATTTTGTTCTTCTTAATCAGAAGTTAGAAAACTTGCATCCATCTCAAAGCCCCTTTGCCTCTGATACAGTTTACTGTCTCTTAAACTACCTATGACACTGAACCGGCAAGGGTCTGTTCCATTTGGCCTCCCAAAGGGCTTAATATTGGAAGGAGGTGAAGTCTGGTGTCAGTTTTCAAAGTGTCTCTGATTAAAAGGGAACCAAATTTTATATGCCAAGCCATCATTAAACACAGAACAATACACATGTTTTAGGTGCTTTTCAATTATAAACCTTATGCAAGTAAAATGTTATGGAATATAAGAGGTTAATGGAATAAGACAACATCAAAGGAAAAGGAACACTTGAAAATCTTTTAGTGCAAACTTCTTATTCCGAGGAGGGGTGGGAGGGGGAACTGAATAAGGGCCACCAAACACAGATGGGAATAAAGGATATTTATTGTACTCCACATCAAACATAGACTATATCAGGAGGTATCAAAAAAGAGACACAGGGCCATACCTACTGGCTCATGCCTATAATCCCAGCACTTTGAGAGGCCAAGTGGGCAGATCATTTGAGGTCAGGAGTTCGAGACCAGCTTGGCCAACATGGTGAAACCCCATCTCAACTAAAAATACAAAAATTAGCCAGGCATGGTGGCATGCATCTGTAATCCCAGCTACTCAGGAGGCTGAGGCAGGAGAATTACTTGAACACTGAGCCAAGATCGCTCCACTGCACTCCAGCCTGGGTGACACAGGAGGACACTATCTCAAAAAAAAAAAAAAAAGACACAATAGGAAAAAAAGTTGATAATGATGATAAGGATAGCAATATCATTGGCTAATATTTACGGAATGTCTACTATGTGCCAAGTATTGGGCTAAGAACTTTACATACATCCCCTACCTGGAATCCCTGCAACATCCCTAGGAAGTAGGTACTATTCTTACCCCCAACTTAAAGATAAGGAAATGGAGGTAGAGGCAGGCTAAGTGTCTTACCCAAGGAGATACAATAAGTGTGGCACTGGGATTCAAACTCAGAGCCAGTGGTAATACTGCCTCCCAGGTAGGCAAATAGAAAACTGCCTTTGAGGCCAGGCCTGGTGGCTTACACCTGTAGTCCAAGCACATTGGGAGGCTCAGGTGGGAGGATCACTTGAGCCCAGGAGTCCGAGACCAGCCTGGGCAAAACAGTGGGACCCCCATCTCTATAAAAAAAAAAACAAAAAACAACACCACGTAAATTTGTCTTTGAATTAAGAGGAGTGGGGGAAGTGTCTTCTATTCTGTAGACACAACAGGGAGCAACATGGAAAGCCACAGGAAGCTACTTACTTAGGGAGCCAGTTGTACTTATTGCCCAAATGAACACCACTCTCTGTTAAAGGAGTCAGTAAGTTCAATCCCTAGCAACTGGGGAATGACAACATCATGAAAGTTTAAAAGAAATTTTTTTTTGTTTCCTTTAAAATCTTTACTTGCCTGCATTCTAAGCTGAGCTTTGTCTGGTAGCAATGAAATTTGCTCCTAAGTTTGGAGCCAAGTCCAATAAAAATCAAACCACCTTGCATGATGACCCCCAGTGAAGTGACAGCATAAAAACTTTCATTTAAATCTAGAGTCTGCTACTGAATAGCCAGATGATACTGGGAAGGTCACTTACATTCTAGGATGGAAATTTTCTCATCTGTCAAACTAGCATAATAATACCTTCTTCAGAGGGTCACTGTTAATTGAAATAATGTATGTGAAATGGTTTGCACAATGTCTGGTATAATTACCAATGAATCATTAAGTGTACACACAGAAAATAATTTGAGGTTTAATGTTAATTTAATATGCTAGGACTTTAAAATGATGTGGAAGTCACACGAAGGAAAATCACGAACTTTATCATGTGTTCCCTGGGGGAATGAGCCTTAATGCTGAAAAGAACAATTTGTATTAAGAAGGCAGAATGAGGTGATGATTATAATTAACTGATTTTGGCTCAAAGTCACTTTAAAACCCTTCCTTTTGGGTTCTAGAGAATGTTACAGTTCTCTTTACAAATATCACTGTTGACTTTTAATAAGGACATGATGGACCAAATAGCAATACATCAGTACAGGAACAAAACTTCCTGCATTTGCTATTCGAGAAAACCTAATGATCTGGTAAAATATTGCTATTTTAACAGTCCGGTTTGACTGTTCAAAAATTTTTATTTGCTCTGTTCTCCAACACAATGTATAGGCACTGAGATTCCAGTTACTAGTAACCAAATTGTAACACTGACTGAACAAATGAATTCTTTAGACCAGTTCTTCCGAAATGTTAATATGCATCTCAATTACCTAGGGATTTGGTTAAAATGCTCATTCTGATTCAGTAGGACTGGGATGAGTCCTTACATTCTGCATGTCTAAAAAGCTCCCAGGTGATGCTAATGCTGCTGGTCCCTGGACCACAGCTGGGTGGAGCAAGGCTATGGAACACAAGTTCTCTCCCTCTCTGTCTCTTTTTAATCCAACTTTGACTTGTTCATCCATTCACAAGCCATCTTTTACCCTCTTATCTCAGAAGAAGTTTCTGTCCAATGTCAAAACGAAGTGAAATAAGTGCAAAGCACAATATTGTGTCCGGTCTAAATCTGAGGGTTTTCTTGCCCTGTATTTTGACATCTCCACATGAGCATGCAGTAATGCACAATAAATACTAGAAATCAACTGGAACTTATATCCACACCTTCTTTCCTTGTGAATTAATGATAGCTGCTTCCTTTTTATGCGCTTCCTGTCCTTTTGTACAATTAATGCCAACAACAGCCAGGTAAGTCCTATTTTTATTCCTATTTTATAGAAGAAAAGGGGAGATTCAGTCAGACTAAATAATTTCACCAAGGTCACCCAGATAGGAAGTACAGAGTCAGTCTGACTCCCAAGTCCATGTTCTTAACCATTGTGTTATGAAGTACAGTTACTTGAGAACTTCCAGTTCTGTTTCTGGAGGAAAAAAAAAAAAAAAGACATGAAAATGAGGCAGGAATAATACAGGGTGATCACAGGAGAATGGAAAATTCCAGGGAGTAATTTCACATAACTAGCAAAAAAGAGACTATTGAAATAGCTACAGAAGCTATGAGTTGATAAGACCCTGAAAAACAGGCATGGACCAAGCTGGCTAATACCAACTGGACCCAACATGGTGCTGCATTTGGCCTAGGTTTCACCTACAACCTCATTATATGCTCATTAACATACTAAATCACACACTCACCAGTGCCAGGACGGTTCCAAAAACACTCATATTTGGTGTAAAAATGGATGGCAACATAGTTCAGAGAAATCTCCACCTCTTTCCAGGAATTTTCATGAATATTCCACCCCTTCGTTAAAGAAACCCATAAAGATGGAAACCGCAAACCCCACTGCGTGACTTTCTCCTGAGTAAAACCGCACTCCCCTTTCTTAAGTATGTATTTTTCACTTTGCAATAAATCTTGCTACTTTCACTATTTTCTGCCTCATCCTTGAATTCCTTCTTGCAATGGGGCCAAGAGCCTGGATCTCAGCTGGAATTGAAGGCCCACCAGCGTTTGGGGACCTCCTCTAAACCAAAACCACTCTCTGTGTCATTAGTGATGTTGGCCTGGGTTCTACATTTCTCATCCCCCAATCTCCAAATGAGTGGATGGCGAAGGTTTCCAGAGTTTGGTTACAATCTCTCCGTGTTAAATCAAGATCATAGTTTATGACCCACCCAGAACCATACTGACAAGACACAAATCACAAGTTGGCCACATAGAAAGCACTCAACCATTTAATCTACCTGGTATTTACAAAATGATTTCGTTATGCCAATTGTTACATGTTGTGGGGCAAATACAAAAAAAGAGAAGGCATAATTTTGGCTTCTAAGAAAGTCCAACTTTCTTAGAGGTAAAGGTAAAGTTCATTGTGGTGAACTTTTACCATAGTGAGGTAAAAGTTCATTGACTTGTTGATTCATTCATTCCACAAATATTCACTAAGTGACCGTTTCATGTCATACATTCTCTAAGGCACTAACGCCATGAAGGTGAACATGGTAAACGGGCTTCGCCCTGAGTTTATAGTCAAAAAGGACAGATAGACATTAAATGCGTAATTATACAAATAATCACAATAGTGGTGAGCACTACAAGGGTGAAGTACAAGATGTTCTGTGAAACTTGACCTTGTCTAGGGGCACAGACAATACATCCTAGGAAACTCAGACAAATTTAAGATAAACAAACATGGACATTTATTAATCCTCTACGGGGAGGTCTAGTTACACAAAGTGATGGTCCTCTAACAACTCTGAAATCAACGCATTCAGTGCAAACAAAGATTATTATTGTCTTCCGGAAAAGTTTCCAGATCTCATTAGGGAAAAATGAACCCAATTTTTGCTCTTAACATATAATTACTTCAAACTATGGTTAAACTCACAGAAAGCTGGAAAGTCAGAAAGTTTTCTGACATCTGTCTTCTAATGATGCTTTTCACTTTCAGATTAAACAAATTCTGCTATAATGAAAGAAGATGATAGGGACCACCATCTCTATGGGAGGCTACCATGTCTCGCCTTCCATAATAAGCTATTACAATACTTTGGACCCATATCCATAATGCCAAAGGACCAATTATTACTAGAATCTTAATTCTGGGAAGAATTAAGTTGCATCAAGTTCAAGCAAAAATACACTCATCAAACTGACACCTCACAGGCACATCATACAAAACACTAAACTACACCCCAGGATTCCAAGATGAATACTAATTTTCTAAACTAAATTAGGTACCCTTCAGGACACAGAACCATCTTTCCTGACATCAGTTTAGAGCTCTAAAAAATAAAAAACAAACTGAAAAGCCCCCAATGTATATTCTTACACATATTTGCTCACAGGATGGTGTATAACTAGATTAATTGTCTGGGGGTAGAATTAGCCTTTTTGGATCCCTAGTCTAAAATCTAGAATGAGTGGGGAGAAAAGCAAATGTCAGGCAAAACCCCCATTACCATATGTAAATTACAGAATGAGTGATTTCTTGTCAACAAAATGAATTCTGTATGTTGTTTTGGAAGTGGCACCTTATTAAACACACAAGTCATTTTCATAATTAAACAAGGGCAAATGCAGAGGAAAGAAGCCATTTAAAATGGCATCTTGGTTTTCAGAGGGAAAAAAAGTGGGTCCAAATAAACCACAGCAACATATGAATAACCATCAAACCCTGCTGTATGGTTAAAGTCTGAGACTTTAGTCAAGATGTTTTCATTGGAGTCCTGGCTGTGCTTCTTCTAAGCCAGATACCTTGAGCAAGCCACTTCTTGTTTCTAAGCCTCAGTTTCCTCATCTGAAAACAGAGGATAAACTTACTGTGATGGGAAGCATATAAAATTCAGAGCATGACACCTGGCACTAGTGTTACCTGTTTTTAGTATTCTTAAAATCATCTTTGCATTTCTTTTTTTTTGTTTGCGATGGAGTCTCACTCTGTCGCCCAGACTGGAGTGCAGTGGCGTGATCTTGGCTCACTGCAAGCTCCACCTCCTGGGTTCATGCCATTCTCCTGCCTTAGCCTCCCAACTAGCTGGGAAGACAGGCGCCCGCCACCACGCTCGGCTAATTTTTTTTGTATTTTTAGTAGAGACAGGGTTTCACCGTGTTAGCCAGGATGGTCTCGATCTCCTTACCTTGTAATCCACCTGCCTCCGGCCCCCCAAAGTGCTGGGATTACAGGTGTGAGCCACCATGCCCAGCTTCATCTTTATATTTCTTTATTATTGCTGCCAAGAAAAAAAACAGAGCAATTACCAAGAACTTCAACAAGTTCAGGATGGGGGCTGAAGTGGAATAAACCACAAGGTGAATGAAAGGAGAAAAAAATAAAAATAATCAGAACACTGGGTACACTCTGTGCCCTCTCTCTCCTTCAATTAACAAATAAGACCTACTCAGTCCATGGAGAAGCCAAATTGTTTACATATGACATTCAAATGAGCAGCCTGGCCTGGGTTTAAATGAAAATGTACTCGTCTAAATTAGGGAGCAGCAAACTTTTTCTATAAAATGCCAGACAGTAATTATTTTAGGCTTTGCAGACCATACGGTCTCTGTAGCAACTACTTGATTCTGCCACTTTGTGTGAATGCAGCTATGGACAATATGCAACCAAATGGCCATGGCTGCGTTCCAGGAAAACTTTACTGGGACAGATGTGGTTTACCAACCACTGATCTAAATAGAAGTTTGAGAGGTCGGTATGGCAGATATGTTTGTTTGTATGTCCTAATGATGTTTCTCTTTTTTATTGTATCAATTTAAGTTGTGCAATGTGATGTTTTGATATGCATACAGGTACTGATTATTATAGTCAAACAAATTAACATAGCCATCATCTCACCTAGTCACCTCTTTTTTTGCATCAACAGTACCTAAAATCTCCTCTTAGCAAATTTCTGGCATTCGATATTATTAATTATAGTCCTCATGCTATACATTAGATTTCTAGACTTATTTACCACACATAACTACAACTTTACACATTATGACCTACATCTCTCAGTTCTGCCCCAACTCCCTGCCCCTGGTAATCAGTACTCTACTGGTAGACAGGTTTTGTTCATTGTTTTCCTAACCAATGGTTCTGTCCACTTCCTGAAGTTCCACCTTCAGTTGTGAGGCAGGGGATGCATGGGAGACCAGAGACAGGTGCTGGAGGAGCCAAGAACACCCTCTTTCAAAGGAGGTGCACCTACCCATGCCTAGCACATACTGGGAGTTCAATACATATGTCCACGATGTTTTATTTCTTGAAAAGGGAACTAAAGGGTAACAAAGTGAGATTGAAAGGAATATACAAATATAAATTTAACACAGTAAAATGTCAACATGTGTGAAGTCTGGAAAGTGGAAACACAAATGTTGGTTATCTGTGCTTCTGAGACTACCAGGGTTTTTAATTTCCATATTGCTACAGAAGGATATTTATGGATATTTGGCAGAAACATCACAGCACTGGTCAATTGCTACAAAAATGTCTAAACTTTTACTCTCATTTTCTGTTCTTGCCTTCCTCTGGACTGATAATGGTTTTACCGTGGTACCAGTCCACACACCACACTTTGGGCACTGCTTATATTATTTTTTCCTTATGTTTGAAATATAGCACAATTAACATCTTAAAAAAAAATCAGAACGGAGGAGAGGAGTCAAATACAGAATCCTAAAATTCAGAGGTCATGAAACCAACTGCAGAAATGCCAAACTAAAGGGCTTTGTGTCTTCACAGATCACTTCATTCAAGAGGTATCTATTGAGGGCCCACTGGGTATCCGTTCCTGTGCCAGGGTTCAGGACAGTGAGCAAGCCACAGTGGCAGCCCTTGGGGAGCCTTCACTTAGTGGGGAACTTTTCAGCCTTGACACTACTGACATTTGGGGCTGCCTTGTTCTTCCATGTCAAGGTTCCTTGTGCACTGTAAGATGTTCGCAGTATCTTTGACCTAAACCCACTAGGTCAGTAGTCAGTAGTAGTACCTCCCCCAGTTGTGATGACCAAAAATGTCTCCAGACATTGCCAGATGTCCCCTAGGGATCAAAAGCAACCCCACTGTGAACCACTGACCTATAGCAAAGGAATGATAGTTACAGTTAATAACAACTATAATATGTCCAGTCGTGTTGACAGATAGGGCTTTAACCCAAAAATGTTAAATCCTCATGAAGAAATACTGCCCATTATAAAGCATGTATCTCAACTAAGTGATACTTATGATCATTACAAATGGTAGGCTACATTCATACATGCCATTGCAACAGTTCCCAACTACTATTGCAATGGGCTTCAGTGCTGAACAAATTGTCACCTAGGATATTTAATGGAATGCTCATAACAGCTTCACCA
This sequence comes from Nomascus leucogenys, assembly GCF_006542625.1. NCBI lineage: Eukaryota > Metazoa > Chordata > Mammalia > Primates > Hylobatidae > Nomascus > Nomascus leucogenys. Next base: position 74,860,165 of record NC_044401.1, on the reverse strand, counting down.
AGAAATTATTACAGTAAGTATTTCATGATAAAGAAAACAAGAGATCCAGAAAAAATAAGCCAGTTGCATAGTGTGGCCCAGGTAGACACTATACTCAGGTTTACTGTCTCTGAGTCTAGTAACATCATTACTACCACCAATAACGACAAAGGCTAATAGCGCTTATTCAGAGAACATGTATATGTATAAGCTACTGTTCTCAGATCATAATCTCATTTAATGCTTGTAACAACCCTACAAGGTAGCTTCAGATATTGCCACATTTTACAGACGAAAAAACTCTGGCCAAGATAAGTTACATAACTTATCCAAGTGGCAAAGGGGGGGAATTTGAACTCTGCCACACCAATGGTTTCTCATTCCAGTTTCTGTGGAGAAAAATAGTCAATCTTCACTATTAATAGATTCCATATTTGCATATTTGCCTACTCACTGAATTTTATTTGAAACCTCAAAATCAATACTCACGGCACTTTCACGGCCATTTATGGGCATGTACAGAGCAGTGAAAAACTGTAGTTGCCCAATGAGTATGTTTCCAGTGGAGATCAAACAAGACCATGGCCTGTCCTTCTGTTTCAGGTCTCACACTGTGAAGAAATGTGCTTTTTACAGTCTATTTAATGCCATTCTTTCACATTTTTGTGCTTTTTGATGGTAATTTCTCTGTGTAAAATGATCTCCAATTGTAGTGCTAAAGTCTATATAGTGTTTCTAAGTGCAAGAAGGCTGTATATGGCCTATATTTTTGCTTCCAAGCAACAACTGCCCTACACCATTAAAAAAAAAATTCAAACATCTTCCATGTGGCCTTGAAAAAGTAACTCCACCCAAAATTCTAGCCAGAAGTCTACCTGCTGAGGCAGAAGAGCCTTTGAGTACTAATCATAGATACACTGACTCATGCTATCAAACTAGAGCAAGTGTTCACCCTTGACTCCCTGTCACACTCAGCAAATTTCCTACCTCTTTAAAACTTACCAGCCTTACAGAGAAAATGGTGTGCTGGATATGCTTCATTCAGGCACGAGTTACAGTGCTCTTAGCTGTGAGTTCGGTGTTAATGAATCCACAATAATATATGTCCAGAAAAAGAAAAAGGAAATTGGCTGATCTGAAGCCAAGCCACAGATTGCTAAGGTAACATCTATAGTATATGATGAGGCTATGGAAAAGATGGAAAACAGGCTAAATTTGTGGATTTGTGAGACGAAAAATTTGAAAAAAACATAGTGAACAGCATTGCTGTAAAGGATCAGGAAAGTGTTCAACCCTTCTCAGTGACATCTTATTATAAAGAAATACTGCATATGTGATTTGAAAGAAACGAACATTAAAGTGTCATTAAACAGAAATACAAGGAAAATACAATTATGTATTGATCAGTTGATGAAAATGTGACCAGAAGTTCACAGGAACCTCATCCTGTATTTCCCTTAGCAGATCAGTATTTGCTAATTAAGTGTTCATGGTGACTTTATGGACATAACTACACAAAGACACAAAAACAAGAACTGATAGTATGTGGATCACTCTGGGAACATTTCCTGGGCTTTCCCCTCAAAGTTCCTAAATTTCAGCAGTGGGGCCCAGAAATCTAAATGTTTTAAAAGCTCCTCATCCACAGACCCATGTTTATGAACCACTGTGATACATCATGCTAACAAAACCAACAAAAATCTTTAAAAAAACTATTCTTCCTACTTTTGATAAATTTGATTCGTATACCATACAGAGCCTTACAGTTACACAGGGCTCATGCTGTGAAATTGTTTGGCTTATATCCTTGCTTCCAAGCCACAATTTTTTTAAACCATTAAGGAAAAAAAAATTCAAACACTTTCCATATGGTCACTGAAAAAGCAACTACACCCAGAACTCTAGCCAGAAGTCTACCTGCTGAGTTAGGAGCCCTTCAGTACTAATCACAGATACACTGACTCATGTTGATCAGTCCAGAGCAGGGGTTCACCATCAACTCCCTGTTACTCTCAGCAAATTTCCCACCTCTTTAAAACTTTCCGTGTGTGTGTGCATTCACAATGTACTATTATCTTAGGAACCAGGGCACCGTACAAAGAGCATTAAAAGATAGTCAGAGATACTATAAATAGTGATTTGGAAATACACTTCCTTAAGAGAATGATGACAAGACTCCTGCTCAGGATAGATTTTTATGGCCATCCCCAGATGCCCAACAATCTTTCTCTCCAGTATAGAATTCTCCAAAGGCTATTCCACTGAACACAAGTCAAAGAGAATGCTTTGAGATGAAAAAATTCCGAGGCAGGTGAGTTTGGAAAATGCTGCTTATTATAAAACCTTATAGACATTCAATCACACATTAGCATAGTAAAAGCTCTGAGAAGCCCTGAAGGGAAGATAGGAATGACACATGTCTAAACTATGTTTCAGTGAGCAATTCCCAGAGTGATTTGACCATGGGTTTCCTTTACACACCTATAAGTTCCAGGAAACAATGCTGAGAAGTGTTTTTTATTATCTTGGTGGTGGAGGCCATAGAAAAAGATGAAACAACCTCCCCCTCATGGCCATTTCCACATTCTGATGAAAATTCCTTACGCTCATTTCTCCAGTGCAAGGATTCATCACAGATCAATCATGGAGACAGCTTTGAACTCTTCCAGAAATTCAACAGCTGCACCCTTTGCTCATGACCACAGGCAAGGTCCACTATTAGCGGGAGATGAGCGCTGCACTTCACTACCCTTTCTTCCATGAGAACATCCATCCCAAACTAGATGAAGCCTTCAGACGTACCTACAATTATCCCACTGGGAGAGATGAACATAAGAAAAACAATGGTCTCCTGCAAGATAAACAGCAGTGTCCTATTTGTTTGCAGTGAGTGAAAACGGCATTCCTTCTGCCCAGAATGAGAACAGAGGAAAAAAGGTGTTCAAATTAAAGACATTTTCATTTTCAAAAATCATTTATGTAAATTATTTGATGCCATTAGGAAGGCTCCCATGAAGAAGGGACAATGGGCTAGGCCTTGAGGGACAATTCAAAATTGGGAAAGTGGGACTAGAGTATGTGGGTATCAGAGGTGGGTGGACCAGCATGGGAGGGGAAGTTTCAAAATGATTTAAATAGAATGAACGAATATAATACAGAACAGAGTTTGGTTCGTCAGAATTCCACGGTGGCCGATTCCTGGGAGAAAAGCAGCCAGAAGGTAAAACTTAATTATACTTTCCGAGGCCATCAGAGATGCTACCGCATGAGAAGTGTGATGTGTGCTTCGCACAGACTGGGGAAGGAAGGGCTGCGTGTGTGGGACAAGTGAGAGCACCAGGAGGAACGAGTGTTTTCTCAGGATGAATTCTGTATTCTTAAAGAAGAAACCAATTGAATTTTATTTTATTATTTTATGAGACACAATCTCATTCTTTCACCCGGGCTGGTGCACAGTGGTGCAATCATGGCTCACTGCAGCCTGAACCTCCTGGGCTCAAATGATCCTCCCTCCTCAGCCTCCTGAGTAGCTAGGACTACACCAACACACTCAGCTAATATTTGCAATTTTGTAGAGATGGTGTTCTGCCATCTTGCCCAGGCTGGTCTCGAACTCCTGGGCACGAGCAATCCACACACCTTGGCCTCCCAAAGTGCTGGGATTACAGGCATGAGCCACCGCACCTAGCAAAGAAGAAACCAGTTTTTTTCAACACTCCCACCTGCAGCTGGACATGTGTATGGCACAGTGCAAGGGATTTTCATCAAGTTTAGCTATGTACTAAGAGTTTGCTCCCTGTGTAATGATTTCCTTAATTTAATGAAAATGTAAATTAGTAACATCAGGTTTTTCTGAGAGATAATAGTATAATGTTGAGGTTCAGACCATGAACTCCAAACCCAGGCTGCTTGGGTTCTCATGCTAACTCTGTCACTAACAAGCCGTGTGACCTTGGGCTAGGCATTTAAACTCTTTGTGCCTCAGTTTTTGCATCTGCAAGATGGGGATGACAAGAATACAACTACACCATAAGGGTTGACGTGAGGTTTAAATGAACGAATACACTTAATAAGGCACTTAGCACAGTACCTGGCACACAAGTGCTATTAAATAGTTGTGCACTGGAGTAAGCTTGTACTGGCTCATGAGTCAAATGTTAGCACCTCTTCCTACCTCCGTACTCAGAGACATCAGTCATTCCCTGCCAGAGCCAGGTGTTAAACATTTACCAGGATACCACACAAACATATTTTCAAAAAGTTTGTGTAAAAATGGAATTAAAAGACAAAAATTTAAAATATAAACTTTACTTCTCAACATAAGCTCCATCCAGTTCAAAACTCTCTTGTGAGTGATGAACCAGCCATTTAGTCCTTTTTTTTTTTTTTTTCTTTTTTTGACACGGAGTCTCACTCTGTCACCCAAGCTGGAGTGCAGTGGTGCAATCTCAGCTCACTGCAACCTCTGCTCCCCTACGTTCAATTGATTCTCCTGCCTCAGCCTCCTGAGTAGCTGGGATTACAGGCGTGCTGTAATTTTTGTACTTTTAGTAGAGACGGGGTTTCACCATCTTGGCCAGGTTGGTCTTGAACTCCTGACCTTGTGATCCACCTGCCTCGGCCTCCCAAAGTGCTGGGATTACAGGTGTGAGCCACTGCGCCCGGCCACCATTTAGACCATTCTTAAAGAACTGAAGGTCCTGGGAAATTAACCATGTCAATGTTGTACTTTTTACATCATCTTTATTTATTTGTTTATTTTCTTGAGACGGAGTCTAGCTCTGTTGCCCAGGCTGGAGTGCAGTGCAGTGGCACAATCTCAGCTCACTGCAACCTCCACCTCCCAGGTTCAAGCAATCCTCTACCTCAGCCCCCTGAGTAGCTGGGATTACAGGCGCCCACCACCAAGCCTGGCTAATTTTCGTATTTTTAGTAGAGACAGGGTTTCACCATCTTGGTCAGGCTGGACTTGAAATCCTGATCCCGTGAGCCATCGTGCCCAGCCTTTTTTACATTTTTAACTGAAGAAAAAAAAGGTTGTCCCTTACAGACTTTTTAAGATTAGAAAACCAAAAGAAGTACCAAGGAGCCAAATCAGGACTGTAAAGTTGACTCATGATTTCCCATTGAAACTCTTGCAAAATTGCTCTTGTTTGATGAGAGGAATGAGCAGGAATGAACATTGTCATGGTAGAGAAGGACTCTTTGGTCAAGTTTTCCCTGGCATTTTCTGTTAAAGCTTTGGTTAACCTTCTCAAAGCACTCTCATAATAAGCAGATGTTATCATCCTTTGGTCCTCCAGAAAGTCAACATGCAGAATGTCTTGAAGAGCCCAAATAACTGTTGTGAAGACCTTTGCTCTCGACCAGTCTGCTTTTGCTTTGACTAAACCACTTCCACCGCTTGGTAGCCATTGCTTTGACTGTGTTTTGTCTTCGCGATTCAACTGATAAGCCATGTTTCATTTCCTGTTACAATTCTTCAAAGAAATGCTTCAGGATCTTGATCCCACTTGTTTAAAATTGCAGTTGAAAGCTCTGCTCTTGTCTGCAGCTGATCTAGGTGCAATGGTTTTGGCACCTATCCAGTGGAAAGTTTGCTCAACTTTAGTTTTTCAGCCAGAATTGTGTAAGCTGAACCAATTGAGATGCCTATGGTGTTGGTTATTATTTGTGCTGTTAACTGTTGGTCCCTTTCAATTAGGGCACAAACAAGATCAATTTTTTTCCTTGCAAACTGATGTGGATGGTCTGCCACTGTGGGCTTCATCTTCAGCATCATCTCATCTTTTCTTAAAATGAATTATCCATTTGAAAACTGTGGATTTCTCTGAGCCATTGCCCCCATAAACTTTTGGTAAAGCATCAGTGATTTCACCACAAATTTGATATTTGTTCTTGCTTCGATTTTGGCAGAATTCACGTCGCTCAATTAGAAGTTCTTTTCAAACTGATGTCTCATCATTCTTAGTACCTGAAACTAGATCCTGTTCAGCTACTTTGTAACAAGTTAGTACGAGTTTCTTGTGGGGAAAAAAAATTGAAATCCATGTATAGTTGTATCCTATTGTGTATTTTCCATGAACTTTTTGAAGACTCCTCATATATATGCATATACATATATATGTATGTATATGTATATATATACACATATATAACACATATGCCATGTATATACATATATATACACATAAGTGCTTGGTTTCATTATTGCTAATATTAAAGTTTTTTCTAATATGACTCAAGCAGAATCTGAGTTATTTGAATTCCTGGCTTTTATGTAGGTTTCATGAAAATTTAGAGGTTGTTCTCAAATCCTCAACCCCAAAATAATTATTTATGGAGTACCATCAATATGTCTGACATAGCCGTAGACATTATGGACTACAGAAGAATTATAACAAAGGTCTTTACCTGTAATGAGTTTACAATCTTGCTAAGATTTTTTGCGAAGCTAATGAACCACACAGTTGGTACGTGTTTCTTTTCCTGGGAACATGTTTGGTACCCATGGAGCTCATCCACTGTTAATCTCTTCCCCGGGAACCTCAGTGGTGTCCACAGTTAATGTAGATAAATATAGCCCTTGCCCTGAAACTGTGCAAATTTGCTACTTATCACTCTTCCTAGATATATACAGAAAAACAGCCAAGGTAAACAGGCACATATACAACCACATTCATATTCTTCAATTAAGTAAAAACCACCAAGCATATATTAAGCCTCTAGAATGTATCAAAGTGCTTTAAGTAACTGTCTCCTGTTGGGAGCTATTCATTCACTGTTTTTAGCTTTTTTATGATGTAAAATAACTGAAACGTATGCATTGTAATGATGTTAATATTTATCATAATACCTAATACTTATTGAGAATGTGGAATCAGCCATGCAATTCTTCTAAGCACTTTACACTACTCCTCACCACAACCCTGTGAAGTAACTGTTAATATCCACATTTTACAGATAAGACAACTGAGCTTCAAGAGACTGATTATGTTGCCTAGTACTACAGAGCTGGTAAGAGCTAAAATTTCAACCGGGATTTGGCACTCTAGAGCCAATGCTATTAATCACTGCAAAGCAGGTGTTTCTCAATCTTGGCACTACTGGCATTTGGGGCTGGATAATTCTTTGCTCTGTATTGCTATGCACTATAGGATGTGCAGCAGTATCTTTGGCTTTTACTGACTAGATACCAGGAGCAATCCACATTTGTGACAATTAAAAATGTCTCCCATAGGAACCAACTCACCCAAAAGAGCTGGCCAGGTGTCCCCTGCAATTCAAAATTGCCACTGGTTGAAAACCACTGCTATAAATTAAAAGAAAGAAAGTAGAGGAATTCCTAAACCTGGCTACATATTAGAAATAACTAGGGTATATTTTCAATGGGTTAAAAATGCAGATAGCAAGTCTTATCACTGATTCAGAGAATCAGAGTGAAGGGGTCCCGTAGAATAGTCCATCATTTGTCACCAATTAATTATGTCATCTTGAGAAAGTTACTTGCCCTCTCTGTGCCTCAATTTCTTTATCTAGCTACTGAGTGGGCAAAGCTAGACTGTGTGTCAAACCTTTCCATGGCTAGCAATCCAGTCTGTGAAATCATTCAGATACCCATCACTTCCCTCCTTGACAGGCTTCCATTCACACTGCACAGAGAGGGTATAATGACCAAAAAAGTTCCTACAACTCCAGTCCTCACATAACTATAAGGAAATCTGGCCAAAAGCTGACCCATGATAGACTTACCATCAGTTCACCATAGATACAAAATTGGGCACAATTATCACCACAGAAAGGTTAGTTTCCACTTCACACCTGAGGTAGGTAAAAGTTGAATCTCAAATTGGAGATGCAATTTTCCCACTATGCAAAGTGGTTGCTGCATTCCTGGGTGGAAAAAAAAAAATCCCCAAACTAGTATTGCCATAAACTGAATTCACTAGAAACCTTGACTCCAAATGACACTGGGGAATGTGCTCCTCTTTTCAGATTCATGAAATGCTTTCATGTCATTTAAGAAGCAAAATGCAAAAGAAAAAAGTGGGGATTGTCTACACTTTATAGACATGGAAGCTTTAGTCTGACAATCCCAGATCCTATCGCCAACCCAAAACAAATCTGTTCCATGGCAAGAAAGTACTTTAGAGAATTAGTCTTTGCTGTATTCGTATATGCTAATTAAGCTCCAAATGAGAAATTGCTGATGATAAATCGCTTACAAAGAAGCCATTTTAAAAAAAATTTTACCAATTTATAGATACATCAGATTATATCGGTTTAGGTCACACTTACCTTATATACTCACGTGTAAAAATAGGATGAAAATGATTACATTTGAAAGTGACTGGGGTTGCTAAAGTAAAAATAGGAACAATCTTCATTGAGGAGGGGGAAAAACATCCTTAAAAGGATATTGAATAGAAGGGTGTCTGTAAGGCATGGAGAAGAAGGAGAAAATGTCCTGGATTATGAAACCACAATAGAATTCTGCTCAGAAATTTCATGTTATCAATTCAGTTGATCAGATACCAGTAAATCCACTTACTAGAAACTGATTTCGGAGGAAACAGACACGTAACTATAATTCAAATTCATTCCTTTAAAGCATGTACTACCAGTGCACTCTATCAAGGGTGGGCCCCAGCCACTATTAAAGTGTTAAAAGAAATTATTTCAATTCTTTATGAGTATAAAATTATAGTAGAAGGGAATCAATTAATCTTAAGTGATATGCCACCAGGCCATAATCACGTATGATCAATTGCTTTCTTCTATCCTAGTTTCTCAATGTATGTGTTATGACAGGTTCTGCGAAGGTGAGTGTTAAAAAATACTTGTTCCAACTCAAAAGGGTATCACATAAATGACGGCCAGCACCATCTGTCGGTGGTACACACAGCTGTTGCACTAGCAAGTTTTTGCTCACCTGAATCAAGATTCGATGACTGAAGTTTTACAAGTGGGACAGCATCCGTATACCACTCTAAGTGGTGAAGTGCAGAAGCTCTTAAACATTTCTCCTAATATTTATACTCTTTTACACGACCAGACACTGAATGAATTTCTTCTAATGATCTGGAGGTGAAGCCTAAAGTAACTGCCTCAAATTTCCTGATGTCTTAGTTTATCTTAAACTTTTGTAAGAATATTGTGCTGTGTACTAGAGTAACCTGTGTCTATTTTTTTATGTAAAAACATGTATAAAATATTTATAGTTCAACTACTTAACTTTCATGACCAAATAGTCGGGTTAAATAATTTGTTGAGGTGTACCATATCTAGCCCCTGGGGCATATTACCTTGGATACCTATATCCTCCAGAGATACTCCTACTCCAATTTGAGAACAAGTAGGAACTCAGCTCTGCCACAGCCTGCTGTGTGCCCACACTGGGCCTCAGTTTCCTTATCTGTGAGATAAGACCATGGACAGGATCTCTAAGGGTGCTTCCAGCTCTGACAGTCTCTGAAACAACAGTCATTTGGATCTTCAGACACAAACACCTGACTCATCTCACTACTGGTGAGCCCTGCATGCACATTCCTATAACATGTGGGCACAGAAATTTGTAAATTATATTATTGTATATCTAGTTCAATAAATATTATAAATAGGCATTTCCTATTTCACCTATAGTCCTAAAAGCTTATATATTCAAGTTGGCAAAACAAAAGCATTTTCTCCCTCATTCTTCTCATTAGCTAAATGGAGGAATGCCTTCTATTAGGGTCACCTCGTATTTAAGCATACACAGCTGGGCGCGCGGCATGTGCATGTAGTCCCAGCTACTCGGGAGGCTGAGGTTGGAGGCTCTCTTGGGCCCAGGGATGCAGGACCAGCCTGGGGAACACAGCGAGACACCATCTCAAAAAATACTAATAATTTAAGCTTATACGATAGCTCAATAAGGTTAGGTCTATTGTTCAAGAATGCAACAGGAGATGACATTAAAGATATAAGCAATGACCACAACAAAACAGCTCTTAAAAATGATGTTAAGTAGCTAAGATTTCTGCATGTATGGCCTGTGGATTTTGGATGTTGGACAAGCCCAGCAAGATAATACACAAGCACAGAGAAGCTGATCTCAGCCCTATCAGCATAAGAGCTTTGGTTAAGATTCTTGCCAAAGCTAAAGAATTCAAGCCCTCCAACATATTTTCAAGAACCAGTCATTTTATTTCTCCCCTAGGATCACAGACCTTCCCAAGCCCATGAGGTGCCTGTGAAACTCCACATATGGGAACTATATTTTTAGGAAAGGGGCCAAGGTGTCAGAGGCTATGCATCACAAGAACAACCCCTTTTTTCTCTTTTACTAACACAGTTTGGCTTCCCCTGGTTTCTAGCAGCAGTTAATTCCAAGCCTTTATGTTCTCAGACAGTTTCAACACTGCCTTTCCCCTCAGAGTCATCACCAAAATAAATATGAAAAAATTCCAGTGCGCCCTTTGCCTTTTCAGTATTCCCACTCCTGCTGGCCCCAGGTGTTCTCTGGTTTGAAGGTTGCCCACTATGCAACCCGCCGTATAATTCAGAACCTGGTGCACTTCCCAGGCACATCAGTAGTGTAAATTTGTACTACAGCAAAAGCTTCAAGGGCTTAATCAATTGCAGATCAAATATTTTAAAATGAGGATTAATCTCATCACTGCAGCCCAACAGATGCATTTAGTGTTAATAAATAAACTTCAAACTTCCTGCAGACACTGAAAAATGCATTCCCAATTTGCCTTTGCTTCTGGTTCCTAACAGACAGGAGAGAGGGCTCCATTGATATTCCAGAGCTGCACTTTCCAAGTATTCACACGGCTGACTCTGCTGTATCTCGTAAGATAAAAGAATCAGAAATTAGAGGAAGAGAAACATTCTGACCAGATGCTCTCTGATCTCCCCAACAAAACTCCAACCACACTGTCAGTCTCAATCACAATGTGTGGGCACTGAGATTCACGAGGCCAAATGAAAATAAAATTATGATATTCATTTACGTGGGTGATGGAAGGGTGGATGAAAAGCCCCATATGTTCGGAGTTTCAAGTATAATTTGAAACAGCAACACATCAGCCTTAAAAACAGAACCTCCATGGCCTCCAAATTTCAAGAATAGTGGAAGATGCTTGCCTAGAATAAATCAATTTGGAAAGCTGCAGTCATCAATCTCAAAGTAATTTCTGCCAAACTATAAATGACGATTTAAAAACGGGGGAAACGCCAGAAAAATACCACTTCAAAGTTTTATTAATAGTACATTATAGAACACAGAAAAAAGTATTTATTAGAGAACTTGTGAAGAATACACAGAGAAAAACTCTGATGAATTCACAAAATGGGGCAGCACAATGAATTCACCAGTGTATTAAAAGCAGAACCAAAAGTTAAACCCATCACGGACCAAGGAGGGCTTAATTCAAAACTTCAAGGAGCCATCTAATGAGGTGGCTCATTACAGCGTCACAGCGACACATGTACCTCTAGTTTATGAATTTCAACGATGTAAGCTAAAAACAAGACAAAATCAAACAACAACAATAACAAAACTGATAACAATTGTCTTTGATAAAAGATGGCTCTAGAACACAAGCCAACCACTTCATACGGGTTCAACCAAAGAAATAGCATCCTGTTCCAATACTGGAAAAAAAAAATCAGGCTGAGTTGCTCTTACTGAGAAATGATAGAGCACAAACAGGGATGATTTAATGGATTTTCAAAGATAATTATGGCAGGACTCAATTTTCACCTTGTTTGATGACTTTAAGCCACCCTATATATGTCAATAGTTTGGAGGAGAAAAACCACATGGTTATCTCAGCAAAGAATGTAAAGAAAGCATTTGAGAAATTGAGTGCATATTTTTGACAAGCTTGTAGTAAAAGCACAAAGGCTATTTGTAGATTATGTTTAACAGTAAATTTTGGAAAAACCTAAATATACATCTATATGGGAACAATTACAAAATTATGGTGTATCTATACAGAGAAACTCTACATAACCATTAAAAAGAAATGAGACTTGTGCACTCACACACGATAATGATGAGGATAGATGCAAATTGAAGGATAGGATGAAAACTTTAATCACATTTTCATAAAACCCATGACATGTACACACACGTGTCTCTATTTAAACAGCATGAGAATACATAGAGCAAATAATCATTATTGCAATAATCATGGTTAGCTCCAAGAAAAGTAATTGGAGCAGGGGCTTTTGGTTTATAAATTTCTGAATTCTCAGATTTTTTTAAACAAATGTACTTCTTTTGTAATTTAAAAAATAAATCTGGAGAATAAGGAAGAAAAACACTCCAATTAAAAATGCAGAATTGGACCAGGCCAGAGAGGTCATCTAGGAAAAGCTGTGTCCACCATCTCCAGCAAAGGAGAAGATACTCCTTTTTATTCATACTCAGGAAGGAGGTGGCAGAGTTTCCGGCTAATCTGGTCGATTGTTATACAAGCTAAGCAGTGCAAAAAATTCTACCTTTTATCTACCCCCTTCTTCTCATTCTCAACTCCAAGCCCAATCCTTTTGTTCTTTTCTCAGGAGCTTTAGAAAACAGATGGTTACACCATCCTTTGAATCTGTCAATGAATCACACAAAATCAACAGTGTTTTTCTGGAGGGACACTATTGTGTTCAACAATACAGAATGACATATCCCAGTTTGCTCCCCACATACAAACATACCAGACTCCATTACTAATGAGCTATTCAAAGGGATTTTACCAGATGTACTTAATTTAATTCAACAATTACTAATTCAATGACTCCCGTGCTCTTGGTATTTTATTATGAGCTGTGCAGGACCCTTCAGAAATTTAAAATTTTATGGTGGAGAGGGAGGTACATGATGACAAAGAGATCCACAATTCAGGGTAGTTTAAGATTAGGAGAATGTGCAGACATTATAGTTAATGAAGCACTTAGAAAATCTTTAGAGTTCAGACTAGGCTAAATAAGGTGAGATAAACATTTAGGATTTTTTTTAACTTTTCATTCTCTATTTTTAAATGTTATTTTGTATTTTTGTTTGTTTACTTAAGAATATTTTGGGAAGGGATTTTTACTATTGGCCAGCAAGGGTCAAGGCAGGGGTATACAGCAAGGTGGAGACGGGAAGACTAAGAGGCTTCTGCAGTCACTAAGGCACCAACGCCAAAGGCTGGGTTGAGGGTAGGAGCACAGTCATATCGAAGACTTGACCTGGCTCAATGACACACCAGCAAGGTTTGGGTCTCAGTGACCAAAGGGGATTTTCATGTAACTGATAGATGCAATGAAGAAAAACGTTGGATTTGAGCAGAGTGCTTAAGGTATCAGAGAAGAATCTCAGCATGTGGAAACAGGAAGGTAGTTAAAAGTCAACACTGGACCCAGACTTATGATTTAAGAGAGAGAATCATCACTTTGTGTTCCTTCACTCTCCACACCTCACAGCTTTCTGCAGTTAGTATGGGAGTTTGGTGGCAACTTCCGCACTTTCTCCCACTCTTTCGTATCCACATCAAAGGTCAAACTCTTCACATGCCAAAAGAGGCACCATGGCCGAACCCCAATCCAGAAAGGAATGCACTAAATCACTGGACGCGCTGCAAATGAAGACAAAAATCCAACACCATATTAATCATTGGCAGGTTGTATTTCCTTTCCCTTAAAAAGTTAGCCGCTTCACTGTTCACAAAAGCAAAGACTTAGAACCAACCCAAATGCCCATCAGTGATAGACTGGATAAACACAATGTGGCACATACACACCATGGAATACTAAGCAGCCATACAAAAGTATGAGTTCACGTCCTTTGCAGGGACATGGATGAAGCTAGAAACCATCATTTTCTGCAAATTAACACAGGGACAGAAAACCAAACACCGCATGTTCTCACTCATAAGTGAGAGTTGAACAATGATAACACATGGATACAGGTGGGGAACATCACACACCAGGGCCCGTCAGAGGATGGGGAGCTAGGGAAGGGATAGCATTAGGAGAAATACCTAATGTAAATGACGGGTTGATGGGTACAGCAAACCACCATGGCACATGTATACCTATGTAACAAACCTGTATGTTCTGCACATGGATCCCATAACTTAAAGTATAATGAAAAAAAAAAAAAGAAAACCTTTAAAAAATAAAATAAAAAGGTAAAAAATATTAGCTGCTTATACAGCAAAGTGAGAGTAGTTTTGCATTTTTCTTAAGTATCTACTCTGCAGACGGATAAATTAAATCAAGCTTTGTGGCTAACAAAAGAGCTACTTGGCATCAAGTAAAAACATAATGGGATTAAGGGAAACATACATACAGATGTCCACTGGCCCTGAGTGGAGGGAAGAGATCATGTCAGGGAATAGGTGACTGGCACTTCCTCCAGTCCACGCCACACTCCTGGAAACACACTCATATCTGGTTAACTGACACTAACCCACAGCTTGCCTCACTGAGGGCAGGAAGCCCAGAGCCGTCCTTTCTTCTCTTTCCTTTTGCTCATCAGCACCACTCTTTTCAAATTTTGTCAGCCTGTTGTGTTCACGCTCCTTGAACAAGAAAACTGTCATTTGGCGTGACATCTCTCTCCTACCCTGGAACTCAACAGGCTCCTGAAAACCTGCAAAATTCCACACATACTTATTCTGTGAATTTTGAAAATCTCTTACTCATTTTAATGTATCCTTCTATGATGGTGATTTTCTATCTGCATTGACACCCAAATGAATAATTAAGAACCATCCCATCTTCCAACTTGAATAATGGGCGTAAGTAGTGACAGAATCCTTTTTTACTTCCCTGTTCCACTTATTCAGGTTTTCCTCCTCAATCATGCTGTTTAATTTCTCGTCAGCTAAGCATGTCTTTGGACAGACAAAGCAATTTTCCTCTACAGTGTGTCAATTCTGCAGTGAAGGTTTTCTCTTTACCTGCCTACTTCCTTAGCTCAAAAAAAAACAAAATAAAAGTCTCATACTCAACTGTCACAAATACGCTTCATTTTCATTGTGTTTGACATATGAATTCCATACAGTGAGACGGGTCTTAAAATCCAGCACTCAGCGACTACTGCATCTCAGGACCACCCTTTTACAGACAGCCATGGTGATAAGAGCTATAGCTGACATTTCCTAAGGATTCTTTGATAAATGTCATCACTTCCTTAACTGCATTCCTATTGCTTAATCGAGATGCCCCTGGGGCCGGGCACGGTGGCTCCCATCTGTAATTCCAGCACTTTGGGAGGCTGAGGCACAAGCATTCCTTGAACCCAGAAGGCAGAAGTTGCAGTGAGCCAAGATCATGCCACTGCACTCCAGCCTAGGTGACAGAGCAAGACGCTGTCTCCGGTAAAAAACGAAAAAAAAAGCCCATGGAAAGAAAGGCTATCAAGAAGAAAGGAGAACAACAGACCAGGGCACAGAACCACAGAACCAGACATAGGGAGCATACTCAGGAGGTTCTGCATGCTGCCTGTGACTCGAGGCCCACGACTCTTGGTCGGCGGTTTTCAAACCTACTGTTTTCCAACACGGGTAGGGGGAAATGTCACCAAAAATTGTGTTAATGATTGTTGCTGGTTTGCAAATTATTTTTATTTTTCCTATAAACTAGAACAAATCTAGGGCACGTTTATTTAAGACAGTACTCTCAGTCTTGCATGCCAATATGGCCTAGTTTCCATGAAGCTGGCTTGGGTGGCAGCAAAGACTAGGACTACTATAGGACCAGGGTATGGCCAAATAACTCATATTTCAGGCTTACTTCTGAAGTGGGATGAAGGCATACAGGGTCCTTACTTAGAGGGTAGAAAGATTAGTTCTCTCTCTCTTTGATCCCAAAGCTTTTTCCCTTCTAAGTATGGGGACAAGAAAGCTGGGACAGCATCCTGTAGACAAAGGCCTTACCGCTCTCACTTTTTTCTTTGTACATTTTCTATTCTTCCATGACATTAGGTAGTATGGGTCTAGCATGTCCCTTGGATTCCAATGCCCTACCGCATCCTCATCTCAGCCTAGAGCCACCAAGGGACACCAGCCCTCAGCAGGTCTTCGACAAGCTATACGGCACCATCTCTTGCAGGTCATTCATTCCTTCCTTTTGATCTGTCTCTGATTTGAAAATGATAAGACTATGGTGACCATACCATTTATCATTCAAACAGGGGAGCTCTTGTGAAGGAAAGCTTATTGATTGATCAATTGATTGATGTATTAATTTAGAGACAGCCTCTTGCTCTGTTGCCCAGGCTGGAGAACAGTGGCGCATCATAGCTCACAGAATCTCAACCTCCTGGGCTCAAGTGATCCTCTTGCCTCAGTCTCCTGAAGAGCTGGGACTACAAGCACACACCACCATACCTGGTTAATTTTTATTTTTTAATTTTTGGTAGAGACAAGGTCTTGCTATATTGTCCAGGCTGGTCTTGAACTACTAAACTCAAGTGATCCTCCGGCCTCAGCCTTCCAAAGTGCTAGGATTGCAGGAGTGAGCCTCAACACCTGGCCTGAGCCACCATGCCCAGACAGCACTTCAAATAATATAATAATGATATGATATGATATTTTAATAATTATTAAAATCATAATAATAACAGCAATTATGGGACAACCAGGCACACATACTAGAATTATCCTCCCAGGCAAGTCAAAAACGTATAGTATGAGTTTTTCTCGTAATGGGATGGAAAGATTCAGTATTTTAGTTTGGGTGTTGGGAAGATGAAGAATTGATTTTGGCCTACTTTAGTTTTTAAGCCATTCTGGCAAAGGAGTTCTCCACAGGTCCACAGATCCAGACCTACTTAATCAATATCTGTAGTGGGGCTTAGGGACAAAGCACCTACATTCTTGAATTTTGATTTATCATCTGTGCATTAGTGTCTCAGGGACTTTGAAAACAGGGCTTAGGTACTATTTTGTCTACTGGCTAAAATGCCATTATAGTTACTTAAGCGCAACCACTTCATTATTTATAACACCAAGAATAATTCTAAATCCTTTCTCCCTGAATTTATTCCCTCTCTCTTTCAAAGACCTGGGTCTCATTTATAGATCACAATCTAGAAACATCTGCCCCAAATAAGCTACGCCCATAATTCCATTTCTCACGAGAGTCCCTGGAAAGTAACAAAGCACCTAAATGACACCGAAAGATAAAATCCTTATTTTATCCTATCATTATTTTAGAATGTGAGTTATATCATTTTTTACTCTAAATGAACCACCCAAACATTTTTAAGAAAAAAGCACTCATATCCAACTGGGACAGACATTACAATTTACCCTATCATTTTGCTGTCACACTGTTTAGAAACATTTTCCATAGAAGATAACCCCTGAAAACTTTCTGTTTAAATAAATACTAGCAGACCCTCTGCACTTCTATTTATGTTCAAGTTTACTGAGACTCAGTGCAAAGCCATCTTGCTTTTGAACAAAGCACTCGTAGATAACAAGTACTTTCCATATCTTCATCCCCATTCTCAATCATACAGCTAAATTTGAACAAAATGAAAAGAACTTAAGAATTACATGCCCATGTGAGTAGATGATACAAAAGCAGAGCAAGCTCATAGCAAGATGTTTAATAAGAGTTTTGGCTTTTTTTGGTTTTTTGGGTTTCTTTATTAATTAAAAGATGAGGTCTCGCTAGGTTGCCCAGGCCGGTCTTGAACTTGTGACTTCAAGCTATCCTCCCACCTCAGCCTCCTGAATAGCTAGGATTAAACACACCTGCTACTTTGTCCAGCTGAGTTTGGCAGGTTTAAGGGGGCAAAAAATAACATCATTCACATCCACAATTTTAACTTCTAGGGTTAGCTTTTAGGGTACTCAGAGGAAAAAAGAAAAAATTCCCTGGAAAAGAGGAATTTATTTCCTTTAGTAAAACAAAAACCCGTCTGGAGAGAAACCTAGAAAATGAATCCAAGATTCAAAAGTAACATCACAGGTGGCCATGCAAAGCCAGAAAAGGAGACCCAGTAACAACAAGCAGCCCAGCCCTTGACTAGCAAAAATACTCCTTTCAAAGAAGGAAGTGGGAGGAATCACTCTGCCCAGTTTTAAGGCTCATCATTTAACCACAGTAATCAAGACTGTGGTACTGGCAAAGGGAAAGAGACCTAGATCAAGGGAAGAAGAATGTAGAACCCAGAAATAGACCTAAAATATGCCTAACTGATTCTTGACAGAAGTTCAAAAAGCATTCAGCGAAGGAAGGATATAGTCTTTCAACAAATGGAGCTACAGCAAGTGGCCATTCACAGGCCAAGAACGGAGCACTGACCTGCCTCTCACACTTTACACTAAGTCAGTTGTGACCTTTATCTCTCACACCACATTTATTTGGCATGGCTCATGCACTTAAATCTAAAATGTAAAACTATACAACTTTTAGGAAGAAACTTAAGAAAAAAATCTTTAGGATATAGGGCCAGAGAAAAACTTACTAGGCATGACACCAAAAGTGTGATCCACTCAAGGAAAATTGAATCTAATCAAAATTTAAAACTTTCACTCTGTGAAAGCCCACATGAAGAGAATGAAAAAGAACAGTAACAGGCAGAACACAGAGGATTTTCAGGGCAGTGAAAATATTGTGTATGACAGCGGTCCCCAAACTTTTTGGCACCAGGGACCAGTTTCATGGAAGATAATTTTTCCAATGGATGGGGACAGGGGAGGCGATGGTTTCGGGATGAAACTGTTCCACCTCAGATCATTAGGCATTAGATTCTCATAAAGAGTGCACATCCTAGATCCCCCACATGCACAGTTCACAGTAAGGTTCACACTTTTATGAGAATCTAATGTCAACGATGATCTGACAGAAGGCACAGCTCAGGGAGTCATGCTTGCTTGCTGCTGCTCACCTCCAGCTGTGCAGCCCAGTTCCTAACAGGCCACAGACCAGTACCGGTGTGTGGCCTGGGGGATGGGGACCCCTGGTATACAATGGTGGATACATGTCATTATGAATTTATCTAAACCCATAGAGCTATGTGATTTATGTCATCAAGAGGTAACCCTAATGTACACAATGGATTTTAGGTGATAATGATGTGTCAGTGTAGGTTCTCCAACTGTAATGAAAGCATCACTCTCATGGGGGATGTTGATAATGTGGGAGGCTGTGCACGTATGGGGGTAGGGAGTATATGGGATACCTGCAGACATGTCTCTAAATTTTGCTGTGAACCTAAAACTGCTCTAAAAAAATAAAGCCTTATTAAAAAAAAAAAAGAAAAAAAAAGACAAGCTATAGGCTGAGAGAAAATACATGCAAATCACATAGGTGACAAAGAACAAGTATCTAGAACCTATAAAGAATTCTCCAAAGTCAATATTGAAAAAACAGATAAACCAATTAGAAAATGGGCAAAAGACCTGAAAAAACATCTGACTGAATAGGATATATATATATATATATGGCAAGCACATGAAAAGATGCTCAACATCATTCAGCATTAGGAAAGTGCAAATTTAAACCACAATGAGAGCACTTCACACCTATCAGAATGGATGAAATGAAAATAGTGACACCACCAAATGCTGGCAAGGATGTGAAAAATCTGGATTATGCTCATACTGCTGGTGAGATGTAAAATAGTATAGCCACTCTGGCAAGTAGTTTCATAAGAAAACTCACAGTCACGTAACTGCAGCACTTTGGAAGGCCAAGGAAGGCAGATCGCTTGAGCCCAGGAGTTCGATACCAGCCTGGGCAACCTAGAGACAGCCCATCTCTACAAAAAAAAAAAAAAAAATTTAATTATCCAGGATGGATGGCGTACACCTGTAGTCCCAGCTACTCAGGAGGCTGGGGCAGGAGGACTGCTTGAGCCCAGAAATCTGAGGCTACAGTGAGCTATGATCATGTCGCTGGATTCCAGCCTGAGCAATAGAGACTATCTCAAAAAAAAAAAAAAAAAAAAACTAAATATTCAACGAACAATTGTACACTTGGACATTTATCCCAGAAAAAGGAAAATTTAAATTAAAAAAACAACTACAACCACCACCTGTATGCCAGCGTTCATAACAGCTTTATGTGTAGTAACTAAAAACTAGAATTAGCCAAGATGCCAAGATGTCCTTCAACAGGTAAGTGGTTAAACTGTGGTATACACATACCATGAAATACTACTCGGCAATAAAGATTATATTTTCCATTAATATAAAATTTCTGATATGACCAAGTTTCAGAAATTGAAGACAGATTAGTGGTTGTCAGGAGTTGAAGGGGGCCAAGGGAGAGATGGGTGTGGCTATAGAAGGGATTTTGGTGGTATTAGCACTGATCAATATCTTGACTGTGGTTGTAGATATATGAACCTACATGGGTGATAAAATTGTGTATACATCTAAATACACATATATGCACAAATAAGTATAAGTAAAACTGGGGAAATCTGATTACACTTGGTAGGATTTTTTTAGTTTTGTTTTTTGAGACAGTCCTCCTCTGTCACCCAGGCAAGAGCGCAATGCCATGATCTCAGCTCACTGTAGCCTCAACCTCCCAGGCTCAAGCAATCCACTAACCTCAGCTTCTCAAGCATTTGGGACCACGGGTACATGCCACCACACCTGGCTAATTTTTCTTTTTTTTGGTAGAGATGAGATTTTGCTATGTTGCTCAGGCTGGTCTCGAACTCCTGGGCTCAAGTGATCCACCAGAATCAGCCTTCCAAAGTGCTAGGATTACAGGCATGAGCCATCATGTTTGGCCCGAAAGACTGTATTAATGTCAATATCCTGATTGCAATATTATACTATAGTTTTGGAAAATTATACCACTGGAGGAAACCAAACTAAGTGTAGAAGGGCTCTCACTGTATTATTTCATAAAACTGCCTATGAATCCACAATTATCTCAAAATTTTCCATTAATAAAAAAGTGCTGAAAATTAGTACCATTAAGATGCATACTGCATAACAGAAGTGAAAATACCAGCATATAAAAGTAGTGAAACTATTCTAATTTTGTTAAAATGTGAGCACATGCTTGTATATTTCTTCATTAAAAAAAAAAAAGATTAGGAGAAAATTCCAGTTAATACTTATCATTTCTGGGTGGTAGAATTACACATAGCTTTGTTTGCATTTTAACTTTTTCCTCAAATTTTAAACTTAGTTTTCAAACAGCCTCTAATGAATATATCATTTTCACATTCCAGTGTTATAAAAACTGTTTGATATCAAAAGCGGAAAAATCCATCTCATATATATTTTGTATTACACACAACGTCGAAGAATGTAGCTTGTCTAGGGACTAAAATATTTTCAGTTAAGAAACTATCTGAGGTGGTCATGTTAATTTAGAAGTAGCAAATAAATACACCTTTTGATTCAATCAATAAAACTCACCCTACATATTGCTATTTTCATTCAATCATTTCCATCAGTTTCTATTTTAGTAAAAATAAGGCTTTCAGGAAAACTACAAAGTACAAATGAACTTCAGAGGACTATGTTGGTCTGAATAACTGCTCTCTTGCCTTTTTAGTCCTGGAAGAATACCAGTGGTCTCTGACACTCAAGGGCTACTGAGAGAGACAGAAACTAAGCTGGAAAAACACAATTTAGTCTGTGGTTACTAGGAAGTTAGACACGTTTTTTTTCCCCTGAAAATTATCTCCATTTGCTTCAGATTCTTCACAGGCCTCCACTTAACACCCTCTCGCAGCACGGTGCAAAACAAATCTGTCAGCTGCAAATATGGCCATAGAAACTTTTTCCCCAATTGCTAGGGAAACAAAGTGAACAGCAGAAAAAACACCTCCGGCAAGACTGTACGGCTCTGCTGTCATGTTCTGTGCAATAACTGTGACTCTTTACTTGATTTTCTTTGGCCCCTGGCTCTGGGGACAATTTGTTTGAACAAACTAAGAGCAGTCGTATCACACCTATGAGTCATCTTATGGCCTGTTCCCATTCATTGGCCTTTGGGTTTGGGGGTTCTCCATAGATGGTATCTCTCCTCTGGGCATTTTGGAAATCTGTAGGGTGTTTGGTATTTTTTTGTTTGTTTTGTTTTTGGCAGAGTCTCGCTGTCACCAGGTGGAGTGCAGTGACACGATCTCGGCTCACTGCAACTTCCGCCTCCTGGATTCAAGCGATTCTCCTGCCTCAGCCTTCCAAGTAGCTGGGACTGCAGGCACACACCACCACACCCGGCTAATTTTTTTTATTTTTAGTAGAGACAGGTTTTCACTGTGTTAGCCAGGATGGTCTCGATCTCCTGACCTCATGATACTCCCACCTCGGCCTCCCAAAGTGCTGGGATTACAGGCATGAGCCACCGCGCCCGGCCCTGTAGGGTGTTTTCTAAATGCAGAGAGGAGGGGGATTGTTGCAGCAACTGGACACCAAAACTGGGATTTAACAGGCAGAATCTCTCAATGAATTGTGCTATGGCATGCATGACTTAGGACTGTCTCAGTGGACAGGAAGTGAAATGCCAAGCATCTGAGCCAAGGACCTTCCTTCGTTTCACATAAAAATAAATGCACAGTATGTTTTTTATAGTTTTAATACACATCACACACTAAACCATGCAAATTTAGAGGAAACTGCTACTTTTTCTTTGTAACTTTACTAAGAGTTATCATTTTGGAATATTGAATCTCCAACAGCAAGGTCGTTTCTGGTTTACAGTAGCCCATTCGATGAATCTGTAGCAGTTGCTTTTATAGCTGAAACATTCACAGTGATTCTACGTATAGGTGCAAGCATCTCACTACTTCATTAAGTCCTACAAAGTCTTGCTATTCAAAATGTGGTCGCGGAACAGCAGTACTGACAACACTTGGAAGTTAATTAGAAATGAAGAATCTCCAGGCACGGCGGCATGCACCTGAAATCCAAGCTACCTTGAGAGGCTGAGGCAGGAGGACCGCATGAGCCCAGGAGTTTAAGACCAGCCTGAATAACACAGCAAGATCATTGTCTCAAGATTTTAAAAGAGAGGGGGGCAGGGGAGGAAGGGGTCATTGATGCGGCTTCCATTTGGAATTTAAGGCACCATGAAGAGTGACAACGGTCATGGTTGTGGTGGACACTTGGGCCCCAAAAGAGGCTCAGGAGGAGAGCTCAGGCCCTCTGCACCACATATCCCATTCGATTTCTATTTGTGTGAAATGGCCTTCCCCTGGGTCAAGCCAACACCTGATGCAACTTCCTTCAGTGAGGCCTTCCTGAAGAGCAATCAGGACCCAGCTCCTGATTCTGCTGAGCAGGCCACTTACCTTTCCCTGGGGACAACAATAAACAATGTGATTGACAATCTGTGGCTCCAGGGACATCTGAAGTGCAAATTGAAGAAGTTGGATAGGTGAGATCCTATAAAAAGAGAACAGTCACTACAGGCCACAGTGCAGCTGCCCCGCTGGTAATACACAAGATTCTGCCAAGGCTGGAAGCTGTTGCTGCCCTGGGAAACAAGTCGGGGGAAGCCTGAGAGCACAGGATCCTTCTGAAGTTTTCACCATGCCGACCAAGCCGACGAAACTCAGTTGGAAATCAGTTCTTCCGATGCTACAGTGAAGACTGTCATTACAACAGTGCCACCCAATCTTCCAAAACTGGACCCAGAACTCCATTTGGATATCAAGGTATTGCAGGGTGCCTTAGCAGCCATTCGGCATGCCCACTGGTTCAAGGAAAATGGTTCTGAGTTCACAGTTAAAAAGTTATCATCAAACTACTGAAGGACTTGAGGGTTTCGTTTTCCTGGCTTTGCCCCTCACACCCTGGTTCCTAGGCCTAGTGAGTCATTATGTTGTGGTAACCCCAACAGACAGCCTTTTGCCCTAAACACTGCACACAGGTGTTGCTTGCAGATTCTGGGTGCAGGACTGTTCCTGCCAGGGTCCAGGGGTATCACTGACCCCTGTGAGAGTGGCAACTTCAGAGTACACACAGTCATGACCCTAGAACAGCAGGACATAGTCTGCTACACAGCCCAGACTCTGGTCTGAATCCTCTCACATGGTGGCTTTAGGAAGATCCTTGGCCAGGAGGGGTGATGCCAGCCATCTTACTTCTGAAATATCTACCTGGGATGGAGTGACACTAACACCTTTAGAAAAGGCTTACAGGAGTCATTAGAGAAAAAGGAAAGGAGGAAGAAGAGAAGACAGAAGAACCACCTCAAGGAGAGGAAGAAGAAAGCATGGAAACTCAACAATGACCTTCCCTTCACTCCCTTTCCTACCCAAGGGGGAAGACTGAGGCTTAAGCTAGGTGCTACTGTGCTTTATAAGGTGACAGACATTTCCCTGGGGTAGGGAAGATAGCAGGAAGGGAAATAAACTCTACAGAAGTGTCATTCCACTGGGTTTTGACATTGGCTTAGCAGCCAATATCAAATGTTGGTATCCTTCTTCATTATAGATGAATGGCATTATGACCTATGCCATACATCTACAATGAAGGAGGATACCAACATATTTTCCTAATATTCTAGAATCCCCACCTCCTGAAAACCCCTCTCTTAACTAATACTTCACAGGATGCATTATCTATTCATCTCATATTAGGATAATAAAGGGAACACATTAAAAATATTTATTCCAAATCAGAGAGGCACTGACTTGAGAACTACTGACTAAGAAACTATCGATGCTGCTAGCTCTGTTTGTACCTTTATTTTTCTACACTATCCCTACTCTGGAAAAACAGACTGCAAGAGAAGCAAATGTAAATTTTCCTTGACTATGATTTTTGTGCCCCAAACTGTCCTCACTGAGGCAATGTGATGTTACGTCATTAAATCTGGCATCTAATGCAACTCGACACTCACAAATGGAAACATCTGGAAACACACAGTCCCTCTGAAACCCAGATATCAGTCTCTTCAAGGGAAAACAAATGCTCCAGGAGCACTTCCCTTGAACGGTCTTTTTACTTGATAAAGCATTCCACCTTACTGCCTCTCACGAGGAAATATGCCTTAGCTTTTATCAAAGTAAGTTCTGTTTTGAACCAAAATAAAGACAAGTTTGGATTTCCCCAGGATACAATAAAACAGACCTGAGTTCCATGTTCCTAACTGCTCAATTCTACCAAAGTGTCCCACCAGCAGCTCAAATACACTTCACCTTCAAATTCGCACTCAGTATCTTCTTTCCTAAACCTACATTTTGTCCTTTGCTCCCTATTTCAGTTAATGACCCAAAGTAAATAAAAATAAAAAACCACTCCAATCTCCTAGTTCTACAATAATAAAATATCCTTCAGAATTAACTGTGTGCCAGGTCACAGTGACATCAAGGCAAAAGACACACCATCCCCCTAGTGGAGAAGCCCACAGACACGGAAAACTCCTGGTCTGGTTACAGTTACATCGTCTGGAATATTCAAAGTCATCTTGGAATCTTCCCTCTCAATTGCTTCCCATAGGGAAACGTCAGGACCTGTTAACTTTATTTTTGTGCCAAGTGTCCATTTATTTACTCCATCAGCAACTAGTCATCTAACTAACCTAATTAGCTGCAACTTAACTAACTAGAAGGTCAATTAACTGAAATCTTTTTAATTCAGTTCACAGGAAAAAAGGTTTTTCACAAGCCAGCAAGCTAAGGGCAAGTATATGGGATACCTGTCATTTTTACCCGCCAGGCATACATTTCTGCTGCTTCAGGCCACAGCACCTCTATTTTCTTCTGGGGATCTGTATCCCGTGCCCCTTCCCCCGCTCAGCACATGTTGTTTCAATGAGGTTGACCCTACTCCTTGGCACAAGAGCTGCATACAATCCAGCTCTGCCTACCACAGCAATAGCAGCGGCTGGAAGGAAAGGACTCACTGGGCCCAAATCAGCCAATGCGACTTAAATCAGGGACTTTGTTGGAAGGATAGGAAATAAAGGTTTAATTTCCACTGCAAATGTAGAGTAGACTACATGGAGTCTATTTGCTTACACAGGCAAATATCCTCCTTGAGAATCAAATGAATACAGAGGAAGAGAAAAACCAAGGGACAGAGAAGGGCTGAGTCCTGGTGACACACTCTTAGCTTAAAAACCCCACTCCTGATACACTGTCACACTGTTATTGCTGTAGCTAGTTGGAGTTGGCTTTCTGACACTTTCAAAGAAAGTCTTAACAGAAATGTTTTAAAATGCTTTTTTAAAAAATGCTGAATTTTTTTAGTGAAAAACAACACTAAATATACAACTTTTTTTTTCTTTTTCTTTTTCTTTTTTTTTTTTTTTTTTTGAGACACATTCGTGCTATGTCACTCAGGCTGGAGTGCAGTGTCACAATCTCAATTCACTACAACCTCCACCTCCTGGGTTCAAGCGATTCTCATGCCTCAGCCTCCCAAGTAGTTGCCACCATGCCCAGCTCATCTGTATTTTTATTTATTTATTTATTTATTTATTTTTAAGTAGAGACAGGGTTTCAGCATGTTGCCCAGGCTGGTTATGTACTCCTGACCTCAAGTGATCCACCTGCCTCAGCCTCCCAATGTGCTGGGATTACAGGCATGAGCAACCACGCCCAGCCTAGATCTACATTTTAACCGCTATAATAGTCTATGTTAAAAACTGGTATTTTGAATGATGCCTATGAAATACCATGATATAATACTATGATATTTTGAGCAGTAAAAGAAATTCTGACCAATATGCCCCACTTACCAAACTAGCAAAATGTGCACCTAATTTTAGACTATCCAGAGTGACTATCCTGAGAGTATTTCTCAGGACACTGGTGCCTTAAGAAAAAAGGGGTTTTGGGCTGGGCGTGGTGGCTCAGGCCTGTAATCCAACATTTTGGGAGATGGAGGCAGGCGGATCACGAGGTCAGGAGATCGAGACCATCCTGGCTAACATGGTGAAACCCCGTCTCTACTAAAAATACAAAAAAATCAGCCGGGCGTGTTGGCATGCACCTGTAGTCCCACCTACATGGGAGGCTGAGGCAGGAGAATGGTGTGAACCTGGGAGGGGGAGCTTGCAGTGAGCCGAGATCGCGTCACTGCACTCCAGCCTGGGCGACAGAGCGAGACTCCATCTCAAAAAAGAAGAAAGAAAAGAAAAGAAAGGAGAGGAGGGGAGGAGAGGAGAGGAGAGGAGAGGAGAGGAGAGGAGAGGAGAGGAGAGGAAAGAGGAGAAGAGGAGGAAAGAAGGAGGAAAGGAAGGAAGGAAGGAAGGAAGGAAGGAAGGAAGGAAGGAAGGAAGGAAAGAAAAGAAGGAAAGAAAAGAAAGAAAGAAAGAAAGAAAGAAAGAAAGAAAGAAAGAAAGAAAGAAAGAAAGAAAGAAAGAAAGAAAGGGAAAAGGGGGTTTCAGACCAAATGTATGTGGCAAAGTCTGCATACCACAGCCCCCTCTTGGAAAGTCAAAATGTTATGAAATTAATAGCAAAAACCGGAATTACTTTTGCACCAACCTAAATACATTGACACATTACGGGCTCTGTAATAGTCTACACTGAGAAATCTGTTTTCCTTCTTTGACCACATAACTTCCTCTTATAATTATTAGCAAGTGTAAACTTTTAGCAGAACATTATGTTCAGGAAAACACTGAACTCAAAGGCCCACCAGCTCCACCTTAAACAAAGTCCTATTCTAATCTACTGCTGTATTGAGAAAAATGAAAAATCCTTGAATTTCCAAATCTAACAGAATTTAAATCTCACTACCTCAGCGTATCTCAAAATAATATAGTTCCAGAAGTTACACTGTCAGCATCATAGTACATTTATCAATTTCGTATTTGAGACTGCTATGGTATGTTTACATCTGAGCAAGAAGAAAAAGGTATGGCTAACTGGACTGAAATCATTCCAGGAAAATAAGTGCTTAAACCAGTTCCAACCTCATTAGCTTCTCCCAAAAGCTAAAATCCTCCTTAATGCAACCAAATAGCCATTATTAAATCAAAATCCAAAGTGCTACATTTCAGAACAGAATAAAATTCAAGTTGTAGTTAATTACTCCAAAGTCAAAATTTAAATATTCTGTATTTGTGATTGAATTACAAGACTCTAACACTACTTGAGCTAAATCAAGTAGAAAAGGATAGGTATATGAGACCTTTTTAAAAAAAAATTGTGATCTGGACATTCCTAGATCAGATGTTCTAACAGCACAGTGAGACACAGAACTCAAGGAATAAGCATCATTGAGAACTCTCAATGTTAGAACATGCGATACAAATCCATGTTTTAAATGTTTCAATGGTCAACAAAGACAGATATCGTTTATTCATTGATTCATTCTTGCTTGTTAGCACATATGAATTCATTTAGCAGATATTCGCTGATGGCATACTCTGGGTTAACAACTATACTAGGTGACAGGGACAGAGCCTCCCCTCATGTTATTGGTGGAACTGTGCCTCCCTGCCAACAAAACTCGTATGTTGAAGTCCTAGCCCTGAGTCCCTCACAAAAAGCCTACAGTGGCTTTGACTTACCCTACATAGTCTTATACAATTCATATATCCCTGTGAGATAGCCAGTGCCATCATCAACATCATCATCATCACCACCCCCATTTTGTACTTAAGGAGGCTACTATGGTTTGAATGTATCCCAAAAGTTCACGTACTGGAATCTTGTCCCACAGTGCAGCTGTGTTGAAAGGTGGGACCTTTGGTAAGTGATTGGGTCATGAGGGCTCTGTCCTCATGAATGAATGAATGAATGAATGAATGGATTATCGAAGGAGTGGGTGAGTCGTCACGACACTGAGTCTGTTACAAAAACCAGTTTGGCTGTCTCTTGTGAGCCCCCTTGCCATGTTATGTCCTGAGCCACTTTGGGACTGCAGAGAGTCCTCACAAACAAGAAGATATTCATCAAATGTGGTCCTAGACCTTGGCCTTCCCAACCTCCAGGATTGTAAGAAATACTGCTTTTTTGAGACAGGGTCTTGCTCTGTTGCCCAGACTGGATTACAATGGCACAATCACAGCTCACTGCAGCCTTGACCTCCTGGGCTCAAGTGATCCTCCCACCTCAGCCTCTTGAGTAGCTAGGACCTATCATAGGCATGAGACACCATGCTTGGCTATTTTTATTTTTTAAAAAAATTTTTATACAGATGGGGTCTTCCTATGTTGCCCAGGCTTGTCTGGAACTCCCAAGTTCAACCAATCCTCCCGCCTCAGCCTCCCAAAGTGATGGGATTATGGGTGTGAATCACTGCATCTGGACACATAATAAATTTCTTTTCTTTATAAATTACCCAGTCTCAGGGATTCAGTTATAGCAACAGAAAACAGCCTAAGACAGAGGTTAACACTTGAAAAGGTTGAAAAACTTTCCTAAGATCATGTAACCTTTAAATGCAGAGCTAGGACTTGGACCCTTGTCCACAGTGCCCCCATACAACCGGGTTCCAAGGCACCTGGAGCATAAAATATAGCGGAAGAATTGGCCATGTTTCTAAGAAGGCCAAGTGAGATTCTACAGACACTGGAAACTTGAAAAAGTGAGGGAAATGCCCACAATCATAATTTCCTGAAGGAGCTTTAACGCCTTATTTGAAAAGTCTACTGTCCTCTCACCAAAGAGGAATCCAGGTTAGCCTCTTTGGAGAGACCAAAGGCGGCCTGATCCAAGAAGACCAGCAGATGGTGAATTTTGACAGGATATCCATATTCAGAACAGTTTTTTTTTGTCTTTTGTTTGTTTGTTTGTTTTTGGAGATGGAGTCTTGCTCTGTCACCCAGGCTGGAGTGCAGTGGCACGATCTTGGCTCAATGCAACCTCTGCCTCCCGGATTCAAATGATTCTCCTGCCTCAGCCCCCGAGCAGCTGGGATTACAGGCGCGGACCATCATGCCCAGCAAATTTTTGTATTTTAGTAGAGATGGGGTTTCACCATGTTGGCCAGGCTGGTCTCAAACTCCTGACCTCAGGTGATCCACTCACCTTGACCTCCCGAAGTGCTAGGATTATAGACATGAGCCACCATGCCCAGAACACTTTCTTAAAGGAGGACCCAAAAAATGAGTAAAATATACAGACAGGTTTTTTTTTAATCAGCAGAAAATCAATAAGGATGAAAATTGGAGCTATAAAATGGAGCCAGATAACTAACTAAACAAACAGAAAATAAGAGGCATTGAGAATCAGACTTCCTACATTCTGTAATATACTCAAACCCCTTAAAAAAAAAAGTTATATCTAAGCCATAGCAGCTATGTTTATTACTTTTATATAAATACTTAATAACGGTCATACATTGCACTAAGCAGTGTGCCTTGAGCAAATCACTTAAAGTTTCCATGCCATGGTTTAATCTATAGGACCAGCATCTACCCCACCTGTCTGTTGTGGGGATTAACTAAAATGGTGTACATAATGTGCTTTGGAATATGCCTGGCAGGTAGTAAGTGATAAAAAAAATATGAACTGTTCTCATCACCACCACCTGGGGTTCAACCTTCTAAGGAGGATTTCTTCAACTCCATTTTTCAGATGAGTAAATTGAACCTTAATAAACCATCCTCAGGGGTCAGAGAACAAAAAGGACTTAATCAGGACAGTTCTGGCAACACCAAAAGTTGATTCCATCAAAGCCTTCAGCTCATCCCCCGCCATACCTGGAAATAGCTACAATGTGCTGCAAATAGTAGTGCCCAGATATTTCCGCCTAACTGTACTCCTGTGACTAACCCGTGAGCTGCACTACTCAAAGCAAGGTCCTCTAATGCATAATAAAACAAACGTACTAAAAGGCAGAAATCTATTAATTACAACCAAAGACTTCCACAACAAAATACTGCAATTACTACTCACTACCTGGCTGGCTGTCTCTTTGAACAGGCTGAGATAATTGGTTTTCTTTATATTTTATTTTTCCTACTGAATTACTTTTTGTGTGTGTAGGTATTAGCCGCTACTACATTCAGGTACAAAATGTGAAATTTCTTTTGCATATAAGGCTACTCGTGCTCAAGGGAATATTTAGTAAATTAGATGGGCATTTATTACCAAAAATTATGCAGGAAGGAAAGGGAAGAAGGTCCCCAAATTAATAATCTTATTAATACACAAATGCCATGTGAAATCCATTCTCTTCTACTCCCCTGAACAATTCTCTTTAACAGAGATAACTGATAAGGTGGAAAAAAGAGGGTCAGAGAGAACTGAATTCAAGGAAGAAAGACAAAAATGGGAAAATGAGTAGAGGATAAGAGATGTATTTTAGGTGAGAGACTGTTGGGACAAAGTTCAGGCCTGATTCAGGCATCACCCCCATTAAATAATAGATGTTGGCAATCTTGTCCCAGGGAGATAAGACTTGCAGAGTTCACCTTATGGAAGCAGATCCTAAGGATACATGTGAACCAAGGGAAAACAGAAGGAGGTCCTGGATATCCTCCCCTTCAGTCCTCCTAGCTGCGGGGACCTTGGAACTTGTACCTGCTCCCTCTGCTTAGACTGCCCATTCCCTGTTCCTGAAAGGGCCAACTCCTTATTTTCCAGGTCTCAATCACATCCCTTTTCTTCCCAGGACATATGATCTGAAATTATCAAGTTCATCCATTTACAGACTTGCTTTTTTTATGTTCAATAGGTATTGCTGGGGGATGAATGAATCTACAGTAGACGCCTAGACCTCTTTTAAGGAGAGATAAGACACTGGAAAGCCATTTGATACTTGAATTGTTGGAAAAGAAATAAAAAGACTTCATTTGCTGTGCAGATTCCAAGGGCTCTCAGTTCCAGCTGCAGGCCATGTCGGGAAGTCGTCCCAGTCAACATCCAGGACAATGGGAAAGGCCTATGTGGTTGATTTGTGATGTGTGCCATGAGTGTAGCCACCAATATTTGTGCTTTACTCACTCTTTACTCATCCTGCATCACCTAGGATACTTCCCTTGTTGCTACCCTCCACAAGCAGCCAGAATGACCCTCCCAAAGGTAAGGCAGACACTATCACAACACTTCCCAAAAGCCTCCAACGGCTCCTCTTCTCACTCAAGATAAAATCCAATGGCCAGTCACCGTCCATCTCCCTTCCCACCAAATGGGTTCCAGCTTCACTGGCGTCTTTACTATTCTACAAATACAGTGAGCTCACTCCTGCCTCCCTATCTTAAAAGCATTTTC
The DNA here is from genome assembly GCF_006542625.1 of Nomascus leucogenys. NCBI lineage: Eukaryota > Metazoa > Chordata > Mammalia > Primates > Hylobatidae > Nomascus > Nomascus leucogenys. Next base: position 74,828,106 of record NC_044401.1, on the reverse strand, counting down.
CTCCATCAGAAACATCCCCCTCCCCTAACTTTCTGCAGGTACCTATTCAAGTCACCTTATCAAGGAGGCCTTCCCTGCTCACCCTATGTAAAGAAACCCTCTGTCTCCATCACTTTCTGCCATTTCATTTAGCTTTAGTCTTCTTTATAACATCTTCCACTTGAGATACATTTTTTAATTATCTGTTTCCTTCGTTCACCCTTTGTAGCCCCCCATCCAATACCTTTATATTGGATTTTATCCAATATAAATATAAAGGAATTTTATCCTTTATATTCTTGGGGCATCTCTAACACTTAGAACAGTAGTTGATCACATAAGGAGCCCCCATTAAATATTTGTTGAATGAATAAATAAATGTATTCCCCACTTATAATTAAAATAATTAAAATGAATAAGGCCATTTTCATCTAAAGAATAGCTTAACTGCCCATAAAAATACATGTCCATGAGCTTCATGTTTTGTTTCCCTCCTGCCAGATACCAAAACCAGAATTTCCTAACATTTGTGGCAATAAAATAAAATACACATTTGGATTCTTAACAAAAATTAATGTATCTCACCATAGCATACATATAATAAAGAAACAAGAATAGGGGAAAAGCCAAACCCTTATAAATTTTCCCTAAAGGAGTGATTCTCATAATGTGATCCCTGGACTCAGCATCAGAAGCCCCGAGCACTTGCTAGAAATGCAAATTCTTAGGCCTTGCCCCAGACCTACTGAATCAAAAACTCTGAAGGTAGCTTACGCCCCAGAAATCTGTGTTCTCACAAACCCTCCAAAGCACACTCAAGTTTGAAAACTACTGCCCTAAAGAAAAACGTGAGATTTTAGAAACTGATTTTTAACTACGTACAATTTTGACATTTTTGGTTTGTACATTAAAATATGACATTCCTTATAAGATGGTTGAGATAGCCTCTAAGGAATCAATAGCAGGGTGGGCGCAGGGGCTCATGTCTGCAATTCCAGCATTTTGGGAGGCTGAGGCGGGCGGATCACGAGGTCAGGAGTTCAAGACCAGCCTGGCCAACATAGTGAAATCTGGCCTCTACTAAAAATACAAAAATTAGCTGGGTATGGTGGTGCATTCCTGTAATCCCAGCTACTCAGGAGGCTGAGGCAGGAGAATTGCTTGAACCGGGACCCAGGAGGCGGAGGTCACAGTGAGTGGAGATCACACCACTGGGCACTCCAGCCTGGGCCACTGAGCGAGACTCCGTCTCAAAATAAATAAATAAATAAATAAATAAAATAATAATATATAGCAAATTTCATTCTACCATTCGACCAAATTATAATTTTGAATAATAATCATATATGAATTGATCTAATGTTTTAAATATTTTCCTAAAATCAAGCTTTCTATTCCATGGCTGCCCTGGATCTACTTATAAATAAAACTGAACAACCACATCTGATTTCATCCTAATGTTGTGATTTTTTCGGGTAGCAGTTCTGATAATTAGTAGGGATCAACAAATTAAAAAATGACTGTAACACGTCATATAAGAAACCCTTAAAGGATAGAAAATGTGAATCTCTAACAGCCTCACATCCAAAAATTTGACCAAACGTCTTTACCTGAAGCTGTTTCTTTAATTGCTTCTAATGAAGTCGATGCATGTGTTAATTAAATATTAAGTGCAAATGTGAGTACTTCTAAGAGGAAGTACAGCTCTTCAGGTCACCAACATACTCCTTACACCCACCAATCCTTTAGAACATGAGGGCTGGGACCCCCAAATCACTCATTCAACCGCCCCTTTTTAACACACTGCGGCCACCATCAGGGGGCTCATTACCAACTTGGAGACACAAAAATTATGTCCACAATATAGCTTAAGGGCAGTTCCTAAAAACAGGTTTACCAATATTAATAGCTGGCCTTGCACTAAGTGTTATTCACATATTATTTAATTTTCACAATAGTTCTGTAAGGTTTTCATGTATCCCCAGTTTACTAATGAAAAAACTGCTGTACCAATAGATTATCTAAAATTCTCATAAAAGAAAAGCTCAAACTTGATTCCAAGTAGCTTTTTTCTCGAGACAGAGTCTTACTCTGGTCGCCCAGGCTGGAGTGCAATGGCGTGATCTTGGCTCACTGCAACCTCCACGTCCTGGGTCAAGCGATTCTCCTGCTTCAGCCTCCCGAGTAGCTAGGATTACAAGCATGCACCGCCACACTCAGCTAATTTTTGTATTTTTGGTAGAGACAGGGTTTCGCCATGTTGGCCAGGCTGGTCTCGAACTCCTGACCTCAAGTGATCCGCCCGCCTCGACCTCCCAAAATGCTAGGACAGCCGTAAGTCACCACGCCCAGTCCCAAGTAGCTTTTAATGCAAGGTTCATTTTTCTTTTTTTTTTTTTTTTTCCTGTCACACATATGGCTCCCTTGAGCTTCCAAGACAGACCCCAAATAAAGGCACTTTTATTATAGGACTGAAAAAGATGTGACTAGGAAGGGCTTGAATAAGAATTTCATTTGCCAAGAAATGGTCTCTGGTAGACTCAGATTTTTCCCTTTTTTCTTCCTTGATGCTCAGAATCACAGCTGTACATTCCTAACAAAAAGATACATGAATCAGAGACAGCCAATATGAGCAAAAGAATAAAATAGAAGAGAAAATAGTAAGAAATGGCTGCACTGGTAGCCGTGATAAAATTTTAATTTGAACATTTTCTGAGAACAGATTTTAGCTTATCAAGCGCTATGCAAATTATATGCAAATCCCACACAATGCCTGCATATATTCCCCAACGCTTGTTTTTTTTTTGTTTTTTTTTTTTTGTTTTTTTTTTTTGCTCTCCCTAGGATGTGGCCCTCAGGAAATCTACCCCCTTGGCTCAGCACTCTGGATGGAACATTTGCTATACCGAAGATGACAAATCTGAAGGTTTCTGATCAGTATTCAGTACCTATGTTTACGAGCGAGCCCACTGGTCCCCCATAATAGCAGCATTAAATCCAAATGTCAAGAGGAATTTATATACATATATTTTTTAAGTGCCAGCTTATAAGGCCTCACCCTAGTTACAGGCAATCTTTAGCCACCCTGCATCTTTAAAAATCAGCGCACAAACCCAACAAACCACCTCTTGAATGTAGTCATTAGGCAGAAAGAGTTTCCACAGTGGAACCCAATACTGCCATAACCTTTAGTGTCAATGTTGTAATTCATCACGGGACCATGTGCAGGCTGCCCCAGGAGACATCTCTCACATGGCAGAGGTGACACACATGGCAGTAAGGTGTCAATTTTACAATATAAATGCAGAATCCAGGCCAGAAGCTATTAACTAGTCTTGCTAGCCTCCTCTCACTTTCTAGAATTAATTACCAAGCCCTCTCCTACCTTGGCCTTTTTGCTTGTTCTTTAAATGCTCTTGACTCTTCTACACGCCTTTGCATCCTTCAGGGCACAGCCTTAAAGCTCCCTTCTCTGAGAGGCCTTCCTTAGCTAAAGAAGATAACCCGATTATTTTCTGTCAGGCCACCTGTATATGTACTACAACCACTGGTACTTATTTTATTTGTTTTACTTACTTATCTCTTTCAGAATCTGAACTCTTTGAAAGCAGGGACCCTGTCCATCTTGGCAACCAGGATATTCCTAAAGCCTTAATGCACACTTATCAAATAAATAAATAAATAAATAAGCAGCTCCTCCTTTTTATTTCCACTCCCAAAAGCTTGGGCTAAGCATATGGTGGTGAGATACTGTCTTCCTTAGATCTCTGAGATGCAGGACTACCCCCTGCTGAGAATGATGGAAGGTACCCGCCTTCATAGAATACTTGCAAGCAGAATCTGCAGCAGAGACACTGGGAAGACGGGCTGGGAGAGGCAGCCCACCCTCCACGTTCAGGAGCACCATGCTGCACTTGACAATCTGCCTCATTTGGCCTTCAAGGCATGATGCACATCTCCCTACTGTTTTGGCAGGGGGTGGCTGGCTTTCGGTCTTTGCTGCTGTATGTGTGCTTCCTGACTACTGAACCAGAAGATGAGCAAATCTGACAACTGCTCCAATGCCGAGTGACTTTAACTAGAGTAATGAACACCACGAGGGCATCTGCTGGATGCAGGGGTAGGGTGTAAGTGAGGATCCATAACTGGCCAGTCAATTATCTATTCAAATGCTAGCAAGATTGCCCTGGACAACTTTTCTCCCTGATTAGAATAAAGACCCAATAAAAAACTTGTCTAAGAATATTTAAATATACTCCAGGTGCCCTTTCTCGTTTCATTAGATGCACTGCCCTTAGGCAATTCTACCCAAGCCCAAGGCTTCACTTGCTCTTTCTCTGCTGAGATATCTTCCAGCCAGGACCTTTCTTCCTGAGCTCCTCCCAGAAATCCAGTTGCCTCTTGGACACTGCTACTTGGATATCTTGCAGTCATCTCAGACTCAAAATGTGCAAAACTTGCCTAAGGTCACGCTGATAGAAAGTGGCAGGCTAATTTATAGTTTAGATGACACCAAATAATATACACAGGCTTCCCAGTGTGCCCAGATGCCTCCAACTCATTGATGGGGATGCCTGTGGGAGAGTAGGAGGGAGAGTGCCACTGTACCAACTTGCTTGGGTAAATGAACCTCAGGAAAATGAGTTCTAGATTAGTAACAGCAATGAAGATGTCAATAAAATGCTACCTAACCTCCCATTAACCCTAGGAACTGTTAACATCAGTGTTAGCTAGGGATTTCTCAGACACGGATGGGCTTAAAGTTGATTCAAGAAATTCACTTGCTTAGAATTGAGTGAGTTTTTTGGGAAGCTGGTACAATCTGAACAACCCTTTTTACTGCTTACTTTGCGTTTTAAGCGTCTCAGTTAATGAAGTATCTCCTAGCACAAGGGATGAGAAGAGGGGAAAGAAGGCAGGACATCACCAATCCACTAGTCCCTTTTACTAATCCTCACAGCAAAACACCATCCTACAACATCCTCCAAGTCCAGCTGGCTATCTGTCCTGCCTCAATTCTTCTGTTTTATTTCACCAACACGAACAGGCTTAGTTTTCCCCAGCCCTGAACAGAGCTCTGTCCTCCTTAGGAGACACCTCATTTGCAGTTTGTTTCCAAGCTTCAACTCATTCCAGTGTTCTTAGACAGAGTTGTTACCAAATGAGCACCAGTCCCAGGTGTCAACTCAACTGCCATGCCAGGAGGGAGCATCTACCCTTTCCATTGGGAAGCTCAAATTGGGCTGGCTGTCCTAGATTGCCTCCTTTCCCCAGGCTTCCTGCGGGGTTTCTAGACATTACCACTTGCCAGGTTTCTCCTGCCCTCAATCTTCTCTGTTCCTTATTATCTCTGTCCAGAGAGATTATTTTGAATTGAAAGTTTTCTTCCTCATCTGACTTGGCACCAAGAACTTGCACATTTGACAAAAGAGTCAATGGGGCTTATGTGGTTTTTTAAATTTAGGAATGCTATGGTAGTCACTTCAAATTTTCTTTTTCAACAATCATTTTAATCAGTTCCTGAAAATTTGTGTGCATTCAAGTGCATGATGACATAAAAATTCATTTTTTTTAAAAAAAGGCACAAGTAGCTAACACTTTGTAGAAATGCGCCTCTATGGCAAGCTAAATCTCTCTCCTTCTTTTCAGTCATCCTCTAGACCCTGTCTCATCCCAGTCTGCAGTAGATGTGCACTCCTCATATTTACCTACCCTTCCCAATAATCCCTATTTTCCTTCTAGACTCAAGACACAGCTTTCTACTACTGCACAGACTCCTCCGTGGCTTCCCCAAATCCCCAACCAATTAAAAATGGCTCTGCCTGGCTGAATTTCTAGAGACCTTTGCTGAGGTTAAGGATCAGTCACAATTCATCTTATATTACTTTCATACATATACTAGATAGGACAGAGATGTAGAGAATTTCAGAAGATTTTGCAAAAAATCTCATTGTCATGGTTTTAAGTCAAACTATATTCTTATCAAGGTCTATTTGAAGTAAAAAAAAAAACAATTTCTAAGCTTACATTTGGATAATAAACTGGTATTTTAAGTACTTTAATGTTTTCAGAGTATGTTAGCTTAACTGAATATTTTCTCTGCCCTGGAAAATTTCACAAAGCGGTTAACATTCAGCGGCACACCAAGGCCAGCTATGATGTGCTTTTTGAATTTACTGAAATTCTAATTAAATACAGAGTATCTTAGCAAGCCCTCAAGAGGAGCAATACCAACAATACTTTATCCCTTAAAAAGCAACTGTGAGCATTCACTGAATTGTATACTTTAAAATGGCTAAGTTTGTGTTATGTGAATTTTACCGTGATTTGTACAAAAAGAAATTGTACAAGGTACAAGTCGGTCTAAACAACCTCTGATGGTAATACTTCTTTATTCACATGGGGAGCAGCCATGACTATCACATTCAATTGCAGAATCCCTGATTTATGGCTTTGAATAATTCCCAAAAGCTAAGTCATAATAGATCTTGGACATCTTCACATACCCCTAGATGATTAGACATTAACGTGTCCCATTCCAAAAATTACTTGAGTTTGGAAAAGGAATTTCAAAAGCAAATGCCTACAGAAGTTTGAGCTCACTGATATGAAATGAACTTTTAAGTCTCTTGTTCAGACAGGGTTAATGTATAGGTTTGGGGCTAATCCTTCCCCTCAACAGAGAACCTAATGGAGTGTTAGCATTAATGTTCTTAATGATTGGCAAAAGAAATTCTTATGGTGAAGATATATTTCCTAATCTGCAGTATATTTCTGTAGATGAAATGTGGTATCACATAAACCCAGCTCTGAGTCCATGAGTAACAAATCCTTCTGTAAAGTACAAACTGACTGTATTTGTGAGAATATGCCTTTCAGCACTTTCTATTCAACAGCTCAGCAAACTAAGTTCTCCAATTAATTTTTTTCTCTAATCAATGTAATGAAAACATTGGCACTTTTGCTACATTTTGCCAGGAAAACCACTAGTAGATGGTACACAGGCTAGTTTAAATTTCACTTTGCTTTGCAAGTGGGATTTAAAACAAAATAATCTTTACCAAATTGATGCTTCTGTCTGAAAGGACCAAAATTTATGTTTTAAAAAATGCTCTGAAATAGCAAACCATGGCAACTGTTGACATGAATGAGCTAAATCTGAGTGGAACTCTTAAAAGCCTCACTGGAATATTTAGCAACTATTCCAGAAAGACTAAGGCGCCATACCATAGCCTCTGCCTTCCCTGAAATTACCCAGGCTCCATTCAATGACTTAACAAATGTGCGCCAAGCACCTCCTGGGTGCCAAGCACAGTGCTCTGAATGGGAAACTGTCGAAAATGAGCCAAAGTCCTCTCTCTCAATGAGCTGGCAAACAGCATCACAACAGACCGTGCCAAATAAGGACAGAGGAAGGCTTGAGGTGTTAGGAGTCCACAATATCCTGGAAAGGAGTGAAAGATGAGGAGGATCCAGACAGGGGAGGAGAAGGGAAAGAGATGTGGAGGGGAAATGGAAAGGCAAAGGTCCTGAGACAAAGCAAGTCTGACAGCATCACTGCCTTCCGGTTGACTACAGCATAACGGATGGGTGGGTGGGTGGGGAGAACAGTATGGGATGGAAATGAAAAGGCAAGCAGGAGCCAGGGACCACAGGACTCTCTCAGCCATGATAGTAAGTTTCAGCATGTTATTTTAATTGCAACAGGAAGACACTGAAAGACTTTATTCAGGATGCTCAATTTGCTTTAAATCCTAGTCCCATAATTCCATCTCGCAAGACATAAACAAAAAATGTCCATACCAAAACCACCTGTGGGTTTCATTTATCATTTCAAGTGAACCACCGTCTCAGCATGGCAGTCGGATAAACTAAAGACTTGGCAAAAGATTTCGGGGAATGACAGCTCATTGATCAAACACAAATGTGTTTGCTGTAGTTACCGTAGATGTTGTATAAACTTCTATTCCCAAAGTCTGACCAAACCTTAGATGCAGCAGGCAACTTTTCTTCAGTGCTCATTGGCAGGGCTCTAAGGTGTAATCTAAAAAGTGAACCTGCCATTTCACACTTCCAAATTAAATATTTAATGACTCATATATTGCAGGGTTGATGCTATGCCACATAGAAGCACTTTGTCAAGAATCAAACCATGCAATAAAGATGGCAAAAGAGCACAGCGGCTTACACCTGTAATCCCAGCACTTTGGGAGGCCGAGTCAGGTGACTGCTTGAGCCCAGGAGTTTGAGACCATCCTGGGCAACACAGTGAGACACTGTCTCTATAAAAAAAAAAAAAATTAAAAAATAGTCAGGCATGGTTGTGTGTGCCTGTAAGCCCAGCTACTTGGGAGTCTGAGGTGGGAGGATTGCTTAAGCCTGACAGGTTGAGGCTACAGTGAACCATGATGGGGTCACTGCACGCCAAACTGGGTGACAGAGTGATACCCTATCTCAAAAAAAAAAAAAAAAAAAAAAAAAAAAAAAAGGTTGGCAAAAGAATCCCTGGAGAAAAGATAATTATTAAGCCACAAAGATAAAAAGATATTTCACCAACCATGGATTTCACACACCCTCTCAAGCTTCTTTCTCAGTAAAACCTTTAAACTATATTGATAGCTGAACCAGAGAGGAAAGCAAGTCAATAAAATTAGGAGGTAGCTAAAAATCCAAAGTCATCGCCATGCCAATCCAACCTGCTGCTGTAACTGTGTGAAGAATATAAAACTGGCAGATAGAAAGAATGAGGTAATACTGGATAAAGTATCAATGTCTACACATTTTAAAAGCATCTCATCATCAAAGAGTATGGAATTGGACATAGTTCTACATATGTCCTATTCACCAAAATAATCACACCTATAAATGTAACCCGCTTCCTGGAGTTGAAAAATAATCTTTAGAATCAACCTGACAAAGCCAATGCCTCTCTCACCTGAGGTTCAAGACAGCACAATGATTTACAGACAGGACCCAACCTGGCTTTTCTTCCCCTTTAAAAGAAATTGATGGCATTTAAATATGGAAATGAATTGTTAAAAGAATAAAGAGATGGTAGTAAACGCCAAGAGAAGAGGAAGGTTAGCTTTCACTGGGATAAGTATCCTCTATCCTCTTATAATTACCAGTGAGAAGCTCTTCTGTGCCTAAGGAAAAGAGACAGAACAGGCTCAGAGGAGCAGGCAGGTGCTTGCTTCACTGATAGAGGTGAGAGACCCCTCAGAGATGAAGAAGCAGAGATGGGCTGGAAGATGCCACTGCCTCACTTAACTCAGAACATCTCTTTCTTTTGAAACTTGAATTTGGGGAGAAAGTGCTCAATTATTTCTTCTAGTTAAGGCTTGGAGGCAGTCAGGTGGGCAAATCGGTCATTGGTGGTGGGGAGGAAAGAAAAAAGGAAGGATGAAAAAGTGAGAAAAGAGGAAGGGAGGGTAGAAGAGGAGAATGATAGGAAGAGAGTAAAAAGCAGAACAAGAAAGAAGAGAGAAAGAAAACAGGGGGAAGGACAGAGAAAGAACAGAGACAAGAGCTAGCATTGCATTCCTTCTGGTGGCTTCCAGACAGACCTTGCCATTCTTCTCAATCAACCCTTCCCTTCTTTCTTCTTTTTCTTCTTCACCAAATTCCAGGATATCTGGGTAGATGATGGACATGAGGAGAAAGCAGAAATGGTAAATCCACCCAAGCAGGAAGGAGTAATTTCCAACTCTATCACCCATCTCCCATGCTCCACAAATTCTGTGGCCTTAGAGGGGCAAACTGAGGTTTTATAAAGGTTAACAGAGGTTTTATAAGGGTTCTAATTTACCTAGACCTCAGAAGAGGGACAAGCCAAGCCTGCACACCTGGGCTTTGGCATAACAGAAATTATGCTTAAAGCTAGCCAGTGATTTTCAAGTAAACATGAATATGTATATACACTACATGGCTGTTCTCTTTTGGTAACAGAAATGTGCTCAGCATTTGCATCATTCTCTCTTGGCTTTTTCCAAGTAATGAAAAGGGGCAACGAGAAAATGTGCAGCTCAACACATTTCTTACACCAATCTCCAAAGCAAGGGCAGTCAGTGGCATGCCAGAAATGAAAACCTGCTATCTCTTTTTTTTCCAGTCCAATGCTTAGCACACTGGATTACAGAGCCTTCAAAAGTTTTAAGAAAACGTATCTTTGAAGTTGTCTTTTGTCAAGTCTCTGTCATTAAAAGTGAGTTGACTCACCTACCTCTATTAATACATCTGAGGTCTCTCTTCATCTTTAAGAGCCACTGAATAGGGCAAGATTGGAGGATAAAATATTTAAACCTCTTTTAGGAACACCATGGGTGAGTTTTGGGAAAGCAAAGATACGAAATTAGAGACAACAGGAAACGTCAGTAGTCTTACAGCATTTCTTTGTCAACATGAGCTTCTAGCAAGACCAGATGCACTTTGGATCAGCCTTTCCATACCTTATCCATTTGTCTTTAAGCACACTGACACCCAATTTTGCCACCTTCATCAGAATATGAGAAGAGTGCTCATTTCACATTTTCACGTTGCATTTGACAGATTAAAACTTGAAGATATGCTTTTGTCAAGCAATTTGAAAAGAATTTTAGTAGCTCTAATTGACGTACAGAACTATTGCAACATAAACCATAACTGGTGTAAATCAAATCATGATTGATACTCTCTTGCCTAGAGGTATCTGCTATGAATTAAGTTATGAGAAACACTGCATCCCAAAGCAGTGACCTTACAATCAAAGCTCCTCCAAAAAGTGACTTGGGGAGCAAATAGTGAAATATGGTGCATAAAGCCCAAGCTTTTGACTTCTGAAGGTTGTCTTTTGTAGACTACCTTGTTGTTAATGAAAGTATGTTAAGAGGTTAGTCCCCAAGATTTCACAAGCCTTTTTTTAAAGGAATGGTTTTAAAAAGCAAAATACGATAATAAGGCAAAATAGAAGGGAGACAAGCTATCACTGAAAAGGCAAGCTTAAACTAGGTAAGTTTAGAAGATTTCTTTACTTGGTGAATCACTTATTAACCTTACTTTTTTTTTTTTTTTTTTTTTTTTTGAGATGGAGTTTCGCTCAGCCTGTTGCCCCGGCTGGAGTGCAGTGGCACGATCTTGGCTCACCGCAACCTCCGCCTCCCAGGTTCAAGTAATTCTCCTGCCTCAGCCTCCCGAGTAGCTGGGATTACAGGCATGCACCACCACACCCGGCTAATTTTGTATTTTTAGTAGAGAAGGGGTTTCTCCATGTTGAGGCTGGTCTCGAACTCCTGACCTCAGGTGATCCACCCACCTCAGCCTCCAAAAGTGCTGGGATTACAAGCATGAGCCACTGTGCCCAGCCTTAACCTTACATTTCTAAAGCACTAAGAAGTTTCTAGATTTGAGTTAACACTATTATCTCTTGAAGCTCATATACCCTACGAGGTAGACAATGCAGATAGATACAGTGATTCTCATTTCACACGTGAAGAAACTGATTTTCTGAGACTAATTTCCCCAAGGTCACACAACAAATCAAGGTAGAAGCAAAACTTGAACCAATGTCTTCCAGTGTCCAGTTCGGCACTTTTCAACCATGCCCCTGCTTGACTAAGGGGTCTGTCTTAAATATATGCTTTCCCAATGCCCATTGATACAGACTTCTACCCACTTTCCTACCATTTCTCCAACTGTTCCTTTTTTCTCTCTGCTTACCCTCCTTGTTGTGTCCCCTAAATACAGACCTTCAACTGTTTGCCTTTTCTTTTTATAACGCATCCCACTAGATGGGTCTCATCCATTTTCGTAGCCTCTATGAAGACAATGAAGACAATTCCCAAATCTACTGGTTCCAGCCTACACCTTAAACTCCAATGCCACATGTCCATTCAACAACTAGTCACCAAACACCAAGTGTGTTCTAGGTACAGTGTCAGTTTTTTGTGGATGATGCTATGAACAAGAGAATAAAAGTTTCTGCCTTCATGAAGCTTGCAGTCTAGAAGGGTTGAAATAACTACTAGGAAGAAACAATTACTATAAACTCTATTATGCCAAGGTCAAATAGAGAAGGACATTCAGAGGAAATGGGGTTGAAGTTTGGAAGCCAGATTTCTTTGAATAGACTTCAGATTTTACTTTGGAACCACATAAATGTTTTATTCAAATGTAAAAAGGTTTTAGATAAATAAACAATCTCTAAAAACAGAAAATTCAAAACTCCAAAATTTGAGTTTATATCCATAACAAGATATATCTACAGACAAAAAAAAAAAAAAAAAAATCTTCAGGCAATTCCCTGCTATGAGCTTAGTTTTGTCCCCCCAAAATTCATATGCTACAAACCTAACCCTCAGCACCTCAGAACGTGAATGTATTTACATAGTCCCTTTAAAGAGGTTATTAAGGCAAAATGAGGTCACATGGGTGTGGCTAATCCAATACGATTGGTGTCCTGAGAAAAAGAGGAAGTCAGGACAAGAATGAGCACGTGTCCAGCAGAAAGACCACGTGAGGACACAGAGGGATGACAGCAGGAGTCCGGCAGCCAAGGAGCAAGGTCTCAGGAGAAACCAAACCTACTAACACCTTGATCTGGGACTTCTAGCCTCCAGAACTGAGAGAAAACAAAGTCCATTGTTTAAGCCACCTGGTCTATGATACCTTGTTATGGCAGCCTCAGCAAATTAATACAATCGCCATATTGTAGACTCTGATCATGTCTCCCTCAGAACCCTTACCGTATTGCGATTTATCTTTTATTCGTGTGATTTTGGATTGATATCTATCTCCCAGGCTATAAACTCCATGAGGACAGAAAGAGAGCGTGTTTCTCCAAAGTGCCTAGCAAATGGTTGGCTCTTGTGATGGTTTAAAAACACAGCCTAAAAATTCTGTTACACTCCTCCCATTGAAAGGTAGGGTCCATGTGCCCTTCTCTTTAATTTGGGCTCTTAGACTTGACCGACAGAATATGACAGAAGTGATTTTTGACAGTTTCCAGGTCAAAGGGTTAAGAGCCTTCCAGTTCCTCTCTCTTAGATACTCAGTCTTGGCGCCCACCCACCATGCTCTGAGGAAACTGGGCCACACAGGGAGGCCATGCGTAGGTTCTGGATGACGGTCCTCACTGTCAGCCCCAAACAATGCCAGCAACAACTGCCAGACATGTGAGTCAGGAATCCTTGCAGATGAATCCAGCTGCAGCTACCATCTGGCTGCAACCACATGAGAGACCCCGAGCAAGAAAAATAAAAAAACAAAGCCATGAGTGATAATAAAATTGTGTTTTGTTTTTGTTGTTGTTGTTGCTGAGACAGAGTCTCACTCCGTCACTCAGGCTGGAGTGCAGTGGCGTGATCTCGGCTCACTACAACCTCTGTCCCCAAGTTGAAACGAGTCTCATGCCTCAGTCTCCTGAGTGGCTGGGACTACAGGCACACACCACATCTAGCTAATTTTTGTATTTTTAGTAGAGACGAGGTTTCACCACGTTGGCCAGGCTGGTCTCAAACTCCTGGCCTCAAGTAATCCGCCCATCTTGGTCTCCCAAAGAAATTGTTTTAAGTCACTATGTTTTGGGGTGATTTGTTATGCAGCAACAAATGACCTAAATAGCACTCTATAAATATTTGCTCAATAAAACACTTCCTAGGAATTTTCTACAAATGTTGCCCCTAAATGCTTTGGGATGTCTCTGCAAATCTTAGCAAGTGACCATCACTCTACCTTTATTCTCTCACTGGTAGGCTCTCCAATTAAATATTCATTCAGGAAACTCATAGCTAGGAAAGGAATCTTACTGTTCAGTTTTGACCCTAAATACAGCCTAAGCTTTCAAAATGCAATAAAGACAGAAAGTCCTATAGAGAGAATAGCTTTCCAGGCCCCATTCCTTCTACTCATGAGCCAGTTTCTGTTCATTGGCATTTGCAGCAGACCCTGCTGTTTGTAGGCATAAAACATTCTCGTTGCTTGAGTGATGCAACATCGCCCTGTCTTCTGCTTCCTCTCCCTGCCATACCAGCCTTAGCAAAGCTGCAGCCATCACCATGGAAACTAGCCCGCGAAGAAACTCAACATTCTTGGTCAAACCCTCTGTGCTGTCACCCACAGGGAGCTCTGGAAAGAGAGCCTTGTATTTGAGTAAAAATGGCTCTTTCAGATTCTGGGAGGTAACCATTGTTTTCTCCCTATCAAGCTGAAAAAGAGATTTAAAAAAAAAGAAAAAAAAGAAAGAAACTCTTTTATTACAAAGTCCCTTCCAATGTAATACTGGCTGTCTAACCTGTGGGAACTACTAAAACAAGTCAGACAGAAGCCTAAGCCCCAACAATTTTTAAGCACTGGGCTGATGCTACCGCTAACCGAGAAGGGCAGAGATACATAATAGTTCAGCACAAGGCTTCAGAGCCAAAGACGCCTCAGTTCAAGTCCTGGCTCCATTACTCAGGACCTGGTAAGTTCATTCATTGATTTATGTATTCATTCAGTAAGTATTTTCTGTGCGTCTACTAGGTCACAGGTACTTTTGTTAACCACTGAGAAAACCCTGGGGTACAAAACAGACATGGTTCCTAAACATTTACCAGATGCCTGCCTCCTACCACCAGGCACTAATTTAGCGCTGGGAAAACAAAGGTGAACAAAACAAACTCCTTGAATTTAAAGAGCTTTCACTCCAATGCTGGAAAAAGAGGAAGAAAAGTTAAAATAACATTATTATAAGAACCATGAAGTGGACATACAAAAAGCTCAAACAAAAAATCACAAAAAGCACCTGACTTTAGAACTATGGTCAGAGCAGGCAATGTTGTTTGAACTCTTTAAGTCTTGGCCGCTCTATCTGTAAAACAGGCATGCCACCACACTGCGTTGAGGTAAGGGTTAAAATTAACCCATGTAAAGCGTGTTCACAGTGCTTGCATACACAGATGTTCAGTAACTGGCAGTTATTGCTATTATCAATATGACACATGAAAGTGCCTTTAGTGACTCTTCTAGGGAGAGACATTCCTTCACAGGCCCTGACCCCTGAATGTTCCTGCAAAGAACACTAAGGCCTGAACGCCCTCTGCCTGGACCACGGCTTGGGGTTATGTTCACGGTGCACAATCTTGAGAGATGAGGTAATGTCTCCATCCAGGAAGGGGCAGGCTTGCAATACAAGAGGCAGATTCCCCCAGCTCAGGGTTTCTCAGCGGCAAAGCAAGCTCAGTGTGTACAATCTCCACCTGGGCCCCTTCGAATCACCCTCCTCAGGATTCGGGGAGCATGGGAGCCTACGTAAACATGATGCTCATGCCGCTTGCTGTGCTGTGAGCAAGAACAGCCTTTATCTCTGACCCAAGAGTCTCATGTTGGTTGCCAGCATGAATGAAACTATATAATAGGCTAAATTATTAGCTTGTAAGTAGGGTTAAAAAAAACCGAAGCCTGATAGTATCTCTTAAGAATCATCAGTGAGCCTTAATTTAGCT
This sequence comes from Nomascus leucogenys, assembly GCF_006542625.1. Classification (NCBI taxonomy): domain Eukaryota; kingdom Metazoa; phylum Chordata; class Mammalia; order Primates; family Hylobatidae; genus Nomascus; species Nomascus leucogenys. Next base: position 74,812,669 of record NC_044401.1, on the reverse strand, counting down.
TTTTACAGATAAATGAAGTCCTCAATCATTTCTTCCCTGACATCACAGTCTCTTTTAAGGACAACTCTTAAGTGCCATTATCATAAAATGAACACACACACACACACATACAAACACACCCCACAACACCACTTTAAATCATCTGAAATTTCTGTTTACCATTGCGACCAAGCCTGGCAGTTTCTTCTGTTCCTCACTACAGGAAAAATAGTATAGATATTAATGATGGTGTCTTGCTCTCCCCGAAACTCCGAAGGAGCAGGGACCACAGACACAGGTTTAGAGTCTGGACAAAGGATGGTGACACAGATATAAGATGGGTGGGATGGGGAGAGGGGTAGAGATGGTGGGGGGTGGGATGGCCAAAGAATCATACAAACAAAGAAGGTGAGAAATCTAAATGTGGTGTAGTATATAGATTTGCTCTCAAAGTGAAGACTTACCTAGGAAGAAAAATGACCTCAGACATTTTAATCAGCAATGCTTTGCAAAAAGGCATTTTGTCAAGGGCATATCACTTTTATCAGATGCTAAATTGGCGTAACAATTTGCTGCATCCCAGATTAAAGTAAAAAATGCGCAAACAACAATTACAATTTTTGCAGGTCATAAACATTTTCTTGGTCCCCTTATAGCATTTTCATCCTTCTCTCCAGGCCAGGATTTTGGTTTTTTGTTTTGCTTTTAATAATACAGGTGTAAGTCTAATTTGCTATTTCTTGCTATATATGCCAAAAGCTCAGAATTTGAAATGCATTTTTAATTTAGCATACTGCTGGGAGTTTGGAAATTCTAGTTGGACCAGCATTTGTCTATTTCACCTTGACTGCAGAAATCAACACTGCTTTCCTCTGATTACCACTTACTCCTAGGGGTCACGTGCACATTCTAGGGAAGGAAATGGCAGGTACAAAAAGACACGTACACACAAGCACCACCGTTTCAGACACACATTTTGTTTGTTTAAAAAAGAAATCACTTGGGGAAAGGAAGCAGATTTATCACTTCTCTCAGGCACTCACCATGCTGTGGAATTATTTCATGTCAAAGATAATTGCATCAATGAAATATTTATGTGCACTCATTATATGAAAACACTTCATTTTATAACCAAAAATTTGTGCTGCTTAAGTAAAAAAGCAGGAAGAGTTTAGGTTGTAGAACTCCTTCCGTTTTGGATTTGTAAATTTGTAAATTTAGTAAACCAAAGCCAAGACAGCTGCGCATCTCAGCTGAGATGTCCCTTGGGGCAACAGAGGTGTTAGAAGTAGTTTGTTGATGTAAAGCTTTCAAAAAGTTTGTGTTACAATCGAAGGTATGTGAGACTTAGTTCTCTGTTTTGTAAGGCCTCCGAAAACAAAAAATTAGATTCCAAAAAAAGCATTTACAAAATTAAACCATTCAGGCCCGCTTGAATTGTTTTAAAGGCATCCTCTTGTCCTCAACTTAGGAGCTGACGTATCAGACACCATCTTCCTAGGACTGAGACACTGTATCAGATGCAGGACTAGCCTGAGGATCTGGGATAGTTTCACACAGAGAATGGTACAGGGACTGCTGTGTATGCTACAGACCAGCTGATTGTAATCCCAAAGGGATTTGTGTAATCTGTTAGAAAACGCACAGACTTCAGAATACATAAGGCTGTGGACATAAATATATTTCATTCTGAGAAACTGTTCTGAGAAGGAAAATAAAAATAATAAATTCTTCTCTATCTAGGATAGATTTATCAGTCATTTACCTCAATGTGCAGTGCACAAAAATGAGGGGAAGGGAAGAGCAGCAATTAGGCCGACACAAAGGCAGACTATCTTATTTCACAGAACGGTGGGAACAGTGGGGAACGGCAATTCCTTTCCTGCTACCTGACTCTGAAATTCCGAGCTCTTTAAAATCACTTAATTGCTTCTCCTTGCAGGGAATGTTTACTTCCTTTCTCAGTGTTCTCTCTCCCAAAGCTCTGCCTAACAATTCTTGCGGGAGTTTCTAACAACTCTTCTTCATGGGACCCAAGATAAAAGGAAAGAATAAACTCTGCATTCAACGAGTACACATGGAGGGCCCATCACGGACCAGCCATTGTGTTAGGTGCTAGGGGTTTTAAAAAATCAGTCTATGAACTGCAGCATGATTTAAAAAGCGGTTTTCCAAACTATGTCACAGTTTATCACAAAATCTTGGTTGCAGCAACTGGAAGTCAAATCAACTTGCTGAAGCCAAAAAGAAAAATATTGGTGAATGTTGTAGGCACAATAATGGCTCCCCAAATATGTCCCCATCCTGCGCTGCAGAATCTGTGAATATGTTCCCTTACATGGCAAAAGGGACTTTGCCCATATGATTAAGTAAAGGACCTTGAGATGGAGAGACAATCCTGGATTTTCTGGATGGGCCAAATCACAGGAATCTTTTAAAAGAGGAGGCCCTTGCCTGGCTTTAGTCGGAGAAATACATATGATAACAGAAGCAGGCTCACCTAAAAGACAGTGAAAGAAAGTTAATACAGGACAAATAACTGAAAAGTCAGAGTTGTCTTCAAACCCAGTTAGACTCAACCAGCGGTTCGCAACTGGGAACAGTTTTGTCCCTTAGGAAACATGTGGCAATACCCGAAAACATGTCTGATGATCACAACTAGGGTTGGGGGAATGTGTTACGACACCCAGTAGGTAGAGGCTGGAGATGCTACTCAGCATCTTGCAATATCTAGACATTCCCCTATAGCTTCAAGCTCAAAACTTTCCATTCCAGGAATCCCTTCTTAGATAGGTCTGGCAAAAGCCCTTGAGTTGATTCTGATTGGTCTAGCTTAGATCACCCTCTGAATCCTGAACTAATCACAGTGGCCATGAGGATGGAGCACTACCCTAAGTGCCCAAGCTTGGTCATCTGCCCTCCCCTAGGGCCAAAAGGGCTGAATGAGCTCCAGTTTCACATAAACCTACTGTAATAGCAGAGGGTGGTCACAAGAGCAAACAACATAAGAAAGATTTTTTTCCCCCAAGTTTCTACTACCATGGTAGATTCTGTCTAACCAAGTGGGCAGAGTTACTGTGGAAGCTTTTTATGAACATTCTATAACATGTTCCATGCACAAATCCCTGTACCTATACTCGGGACCTTGAATTGATTGGTCTGTGAATCTAACTCCTGATAAAGTGTTCTACAAGGTCACAGTGACATACAACTGATAGGCTATGTCATCTGTGGTTAACATGACATCCTATCGGTCAACACAAACTTTTTTTTTAGAGAAAGCCACTACCGGGCATTCTAACAGCAGAAGCAAGTTACGCAATATTGCTGGAAACATTTTGGCTGGACCTAAGAGATAGCTTCCTAAGATGATGAAAAAAAGGATAACTGTGAGAACTTTTTGCAGTTCCTTTCACAGAACATGTTTGCAGCACGAGATGGAGATGAACCAATCTTTGAACAGCCATATCAACAGATATTTGAGAAACAGAAATGACCTCGTGCCCCAGTGCAAATCCTACAATGTTATCCCTTTGCTCTATCTTTTCCAGTCTACTTCTATCACACCTCTTTTCTCTGCAAATCACAGGCGGTTCACTTTAGTTACACACTAGTGATGTATCTTGCCTTTAAGTTATTTCACATTTTCATGACTCTGGTATAAATAGTTGAATTAGCCTACGATGAAAGATGACAAAGATTTCAGAGCACGTTCTCAGATCAAATTATTACAGGATTCACGTACAAATATATGAGCCTAGAAACTGATATAACACTGAGGACAACATAAAAACAGAGATTAAAAAAATCCTTTTTCATATGAATCTTCCAGAAACAACATATTTGTCACATTTGTATTTAAATTTCCCAAGTCAGGTATCATGAGGCATCCTTTACAGATTTCCATCCGGTCTTTCAAATTGGGCTGCTGCGGTATTTTTCCTTCTTTTGTTTCCTTCGTCCCTTCCTTTCAAAAAGCACTAAGAGAAAAAGTCAATCCCCTTTTCCTGCCCTCTCTCTGCTCCTCACCACAGCCTACATGTTGTTTTTCAGAACTTCTACCCAGTAGCACATAACCCTACCAAAAAAAAAAAAAAGACACAAAGCAAATGCCCTAAATTGTTGAATACTAAAAATAAGAAAAAAATCATTTGAAAAATAACTTTTTAAATCAAAACATTATGTATTATTAACAAAAGCATCAGAAGACAGATAAATACAAAGAGATCCACAAACAGCAGTCTAGCTACATAAATGTAACCAAGACACTCCTATAGATTTATTCAAATTGGGGTTATATGGATACACATTACATACAATACATACATACATACATTCATATATATATATATATGGGCTTACCATATATACATTTTTGTAGAATGTGGATATTACACAATGTTTAATGTATATATATTTTAAATTTAAAAAACTACATACGATTTTTGTAACTTGCTTTCTACAATTTACATCATACATTGTGAACACTGCTATATATAAATAAATATTCATCTATAATATCATTGTTAATGCATAGTATTTTATTAGAGAAGTACCATAATTTATCTACTCAACCTCTTTTTTTTTTTCTGAAACAGGGTCTCACTCTGTACCCCAGGCTGGAGTGCAGTGGCATAATCACAGCTCACTGCAGCCTCAACCTCTCAGGATCAAGTGATCCTCCCACCTCAGCCTCCCAAGTACCTGGGACCACAGGCACGCACCACCATGCCAGGCTAATTTTTGTATTTTTTGTAGTGAAGGAGTTTTGCCATGTTGGCCAGGCTGGTCTCAAACTTCTGGGCTCAAGGGATCCACCTGCCTTGGTCTCCCAAAGTGCTGGGATTACAGGTATGAGCCACTGCACCTAGCCCATCTACTCAACCTCCTGTCTTCTACAGTTATGACGGCAGTGTCAAATTTAAAAATGTTACAATTCAGATGCACAAAACTAAATGCAACTTCTTAATTGTCTATAGTTTATTTAACCTTCCTTAAGAGCTCTTACCCTGACAGGTAGCGGAGTAGTGCTACGTTATTGTTGATAATATCTCAATTTCTTGTGTTTTAAATGGAGCCTTTGGGTGAAGTCACTGGAATGTAAGTTCCATGAAGGCAAGGATTTTTGCCAGTTTCATTTCCTGCTGCATTCCTAGTATCTACAGTAGTGCCAGGCATGGGGTAAGTGTTGGATTAATATATTTTAAATGAACAAATCCATCTCTTTTTTTAATGTGAATGCAAGTCATCCCTACAATGACATCCAGGTATCTGGGAGGCTCACACAATCTTGTGGCAGTAGAAGAGGGGACCTGTGCTGGTCACTGAGTCCTCTGCTCTCTCTGCTGTGAAGTACCTTATCTGCCAGGTTACCGAGCGTATGCCCCAAGGGCATCTGAAACTGAAGTCTACCCTGGATGACTTGGCTCTGTTCTCCAGGCTTGGACGGAGTGGTACATTCTCTCTTACCAATTCCACCCTAATTTAACCCCCTGAAATTCTAATAAACCTCTGGGCCTCAGTCCCATCCCCCAACCAACCCTTGACTTAGCCCATCTTAGTCTGCACTTCTAGCATGTTATCTCACCATCACTAAAGCATCCCCTGTGGTAAGTTCACAGGCTCTCTCCTCAGGACCTTATACATCCCCACCAGGTGGGAGCTGAGGAAGTTCAGGATTGATAGATCTCTCAGGCCTTCTCTCTGCCTGAGGCTGATATGCTCTTATTCTTTTTTTGTTTGTTTTATTTTTTGTTTTGTTTTAGAGACAAGGTCTCCCTCTATTGCCCAGGCTGGAGTGCAGTAGTACAATCTCAGCTCATTGCAACCTCCACCTCCCAGGTTCAAGAGAACCTCCCACCTCAGCCTCTCCAGTATCTGGGACTACAGGTAAATACCACCACGCTGGCTAATTTTTTGCAGAGACGGGGTTTCACCATGTTGCCCAGGCTAGTCTCAAACTCCTACGCTCAAGCAATCTGCCCACCTCAGTCTCCCAAAGTGTTGGGCTTTCAGCCGTGAACCACTGCGCCTGGCCATTCTCCTAAACTTACTGAGCTGCTGTTAACCTGTCTTGGTATGGGATGGCCCTGCAGTGTAGCCTTCCTAGAGTTCCAGAGGTAGTGAGACCAACACCCTATTGCTTTTAACTAATACGTTTGCCACCAATCCCAGCATACACTGGAATTCTGACTCCAGGGTATAACACAACACACACACATATATATTTAGTTACTTCCCTCCCTTTCCATCTTCCTTGTTCCCCACACTCCACTGGGCCTGAAGGGCTGGGCTCCATGTCACTCCACCTCTTCTGGGGCAGGGACTTCCCTTACTTGTAATTTATCATCCAAACCAGGATGCATTTGAGAGTAAAAGGGGTGCTACTGATAATTAGGTCAGGATAAGGTCCATGAATTAGAGCTGTCCTAAGGAAGCTAGTAAGTGTGGTCACCCTAGTTACATTAAACTTGACATTCAAGTTCACTGGGCCTTGTTCTTGATATGCTAATGGGGGCTTAAGGGATTTAGAAAATCTCATTTTGGTAGACAAAACTCGAGCACTGACTCCTTCTTGCCTTCCTGCTTTAAGAATCATAATCCCTTGAGGCAAATGGACGACTCTGGGTGTTGGGAAAAAAGGTCATTTACACAGAAATGTAAAAGAGAAAAACATATTAATATACTCGAAAGTACTACTCCTCTTATTTATGCTATTCCAAACAATGTGACAATGAACACTTATGGAATTAAATCATTGCACACTGCCTCAGTTGGTTTCCTTAAAATGGCTGTTTCTGTTTGTATGTTTTGTTTTGTTTTTCGTTTTTTTTTGTTTTTTGTTTCTTTTTTTTTCAAGTAGGCTTACATAGACTTGATCTTTAATTCTGGAGGTCGACTAAGGAATCTGGAATTCCCTACTTTCCGAGTGTGTCTCAACTCTGGGCTCTCGACTATCCAGTTTCTTCTTCCTGGAATGTCCTCCTACATTCTCACTCTGCTCTTATAAGTCTTGCTTTCCACTGTGAGGTCTCTGCTGCTGACCTCCTTCCCTCCTCCAATCCTACTACTCAGGGTCAGTTGCTCTTTCCACAGTGCTCTCACAGGAGAGCAACTTCCATGGCTTCAGAACTGAGCCAACCAATTTGTGCAGCAATCTTGAGAGGTAGGTGGAATATTTCTACTTTGAATATCAGGAAACTAAACTTAGTATGTCGTGATACAAGTACTCACCACAGTTGATTTGTCACTATGCACCTTACCTAGATTTGTTTAAGAATTAAATGACCTAGTGAATGGGAAAACTCTGGGAAACAGATGAGAAGCTGGACAATAAAAAAATTACTTTGGGGCACAGTGGCTCGCACCTATAATCCCCATAGTTTGAGAGGCAGAGGCAGAGGTGGACAGATCACTTAAGCCCAGGAGTTCAAGATCAGCCTTGGCAACATGGCAAACCTTGTCTCTGACAAAAAAAAAAAAAAAAAATTAGCTAGGCACAGTGGCATGTATCTGTAGTCCCAGCTCCTTAGGAGGCTGAGGTGAGAGGACTGCTTGAGCCCAAGAACTGGAGGCTGCAACGAGCCATGATCACACCACTGCACTCCAGCCTGGGCCATAGAGCGAGACCTTGTCTCAAAAACAAAAAAAAAAATTACTTTAGACTCATCTTCTTTCTACATGGTTGTTAAACTCTGTGATAACAAAGACTAAATTTTATCTAAATCATAAAATATTAGTGTGACATGAAAGCCTCAAGAAATTACGAACAATGTTAGCAGAAGTTTCACATGAGCAAATTTAGCCCTCCATAGGCCCACATTTCTGTAAAGGAAGAAAAGAATCACCATGTGAGTTTCCAGCCACTTCTGTTTCTAGCAGTGAATACTTGGGGGGGTAGGGGAGGGGTGGAGGGGCTGGAGGGAACTTGAATGCTACCTTTGATTTTTATAGATACGAGATGTAGATATCTGTTGTAGAAAAAAAAAAAAAGTCACAAATGAGAATTTGGAGCTCAAAGATCACTGAGAAGGAGCAATGCTATTAGGACATCCCTCACGGACTTAGGTTGCCCGGACTGTCATCATACAGGTCAGAAAAGGACGTAAAGGAGGCGCAATGGAGAACCTGCCTTAGAGTCTGAACTAGTGGCCAGTGGTCAACAAAACCTAGATGAACTAAGAAGAGACACAGTTCAGGTCAGAGTGCGGCTAGGAGTGAAACCCCCTGCGGCACTGTGGGTAGACCTCGGAGGAAGTGTGTGTGTTTATAAGCATTTTGTGTCTATAAGCTTATTGATGAGAAGAGCTACATCACCAAGATGCTTCAATCCTGGACTTTTCATGCAGAACATCCACTATCTGGAAGGTGTTAAGAGTTTCCCCACCCCAAAGTAGCTCCAAAAGAAAGCTGACAATCTCCAGAGGCAGAAATAATAGCAACAGCCATCTCTTGGCACCTCTGGCTATAGAATCTCCTCAAGCAGCAGTTTTCAAAGTTTCAGGACTCATTTATACTCCTCAAAATTATTCCTTTCCAGTCCTTTCCCTGCTCGTGGTGTTTGTCACAAAGGGGACTGGGTTCTATAGATGTTATATGTGTAACATATCTAGCAACATCAGTCAACAAAGATAACAAACTGGGATCTGTGTTTCCTCTACACATATGCTCCTCTTAAACAGTACATTCTCATTAACTTCAGAAAGTTAACAACAACAAATGGCAAAATTAGTAATTTTGACGTGTAAAAATGCACGTCATAATCACAGTTTTGGTGGAGAACTCACGCTAAAGTGAGAGTGACGATCTTAATTATATAGGAGGGTCTCATTAGAGCCTCAAGTATTTAATCTTCAGTGAGATTCAACATGAGTGCAAGAGAACTTTGTGTGGAAATTAGCATGCTTTGGGACTGGAAAAAGTAAAAATCTACTAGGTGTACCTGTGAACATACACATTTCAAAAATCCCATCAATTGCAGACACATACACCATCATTTCAAAGAAAGCAACTTAATACTCCAAGCAAAGCATTGACAATGATATGCCTGAACAGACAGGTTTAATTAGCCCAAACACTGTGTGTCTTAAAAAAGACAACACATGTCCTAGAGCTTTCTTCCACATCAACAAGGCTTTATAAAAGCACATGTGTTTGTATATAAACTCACACTGTCCTGTGAAAATTATAATGTAGTCGTGGAGAGGGATGCTAACAGAAATGGTTACCACAGCAACAAAAATCACCACCACGCTAAAGATGTCTGATTTTGTTTCGTCTCTCAGGTTTTTGTCAGAATGGCTTGCTCAAGTTATCTTTCAGCAGTCTAGAAGACAGCCCTTTCAGCATGGGACTACCATTATTCTCAATCACCTGAGCATAGCCATAACTTCACCTGAGTATAGCCATAACTACAAAGTCTTTGGGTAGGAAATTTTACTGGATACCTGGATCAGATAAATCTATACTGCCCATTAGAATGGATGCTACCTGAAAAGAGGGCTTTTCCCGTTTTGTTCATTGGTGAGCCTCTGTTATCCAGGATAATGCCCCACACACATACTAGGTGCTCAGCATTTGTTAAATATATGAACGATTACTGTATTAGTCTGCTCTCATGCTGCTCTAAGGGCATACCTGAGACTGGGTAATTTATAAAGGAAAGAGGTTTAATTGGCTCACAGTTAAGCATGACTGGGGAGGCCTCAGGAAACTTACAATTACGGCGGAAGGGGAAGCAAACATGTCCTTCTTCACATGGTGGCAGAAGAGAGAAGTGCAGAGCAAAGAGGGGAAGAGCCCCTCATAAAACCATCATATCTCGTGAGAACTCACCCACTATCATGAGGACAACATGGCCAAATTCCCCCCATGATTCAATTACCTCCCACTGGGTCCCTCCCACAACACTTGGGGATTATGGGCACTACAATTCAAGATGAAATCTGGGTGAGGATACAAAGCCTAACCACATCAATCACCATGAAAAACACAACATAAATTAAAATCCCAGCTGAAATCTCTCCATTTCATTTTTAAATCACAACACCCAGGATTTGAGTCAAAAAAACTCAATTTTTCAATATGCTCAGAAGGGAACAACTCCAAATGAGATTCCTTTGCAACACAGTTTGATTCTTTATCCCTTCCAGTTATAATTAAGTCATTCAATTGAAGTAGGAGAGTACAATGGTTAAGTGCATCGATTCTGGAACAATAATGTCAGGGTGTAAAACCAGGCTCTATCTCCTTGTAGCCTTGAAGGGACCACTTGACTTCTGTGTACCCCAGTGTCTCCATCTGAAAAACAGGGAGAGTAATGGGACCTATCTCAAACATCAGCTATTATCATTTGAGCACACACTATAGCTACAAAGATGAATAAAACATCCTCCAGTTCTTATTATACCACCACCCACATGGTATTATAGATCTTGTTACATGTCTAACAAGACACCAGGAGGACAGAGGTACAATTATCAGACAGTCTTCCATTGTCTCAACTCTGCCAAACCCTGGTGGCTGGGGCTCAACAACTTGGTCATTGAGAAACTAAGGCTGGCAAGTAGGCATGTAGACTCACCTTTTGACATTCTCTGGCATAGCATGGAAAAGAAGAAATGCAAGGGACTTGAGTGTCACCAAGCTAACAATGCTGAAAGACAGGAATTAGTACATCTCCTTCTTCACTCTGCCAGATCCTGGAATAAGTAGCAGCACATTCCATTCCAGCCTACTTAAAATGGGAGCAGCACAGCCTCAGCCAATGATCAAAGACAAAAGATCTAGAAGTTAGAATTTCAAGACTCTCCAAGCTGGTTGCTCCAACGTTAGAAAAGTCTATGCATAACAGGAAAAAGGTTGGAACTCAAATTCTGAAAAAAACTTGATTCCAGGTAAGCTAATTCGTCATAAAAATAAAGGAAAGAAAGGGAAAAGAGAAACTATTATTTAAAGGGTTAATAGTCTAATTGCTTCTCAAGTATTTTCTGAAGCCAGTTTAGCAGGGTTAAAGTAATATATATGAACATATTCTTGGCAAAGTGAGTATAGTAAAGAAATATAAAATTATGCAAAGACTTGTTGAGATTAAATGAATTACTGCTGCATATGAATCAGTCTTTTTTAAAGAAGCTATACAGTATAAAATAGACATAGTCTTGTCATTGATTAGATTTACATTTCCATCTTATTTAAACTATGCCACCTGGAGAATAAGATAATTCAATGCTTTTTTACATAAAACACCTTGGCTTAATATTTCACAATGAGAAACTTTCATTTTGAATTAAATTATGACAAAATGGAAGTCTAGGAGAATAGAATATTCAGCTTACGGAATGCTAACCATTCAATCTGGTAAAGATATTGAGTCTCTGACAGTGAATAACTATTGCAATGTACATTTTCCTACAGATGAGAAGTAGATTCAGAAACTCTACCAAATCTTTAAAGATCACACAGCAAGGCAGGCATATATTGCCCTATTTTTGTGGTTATCGTTGAGGTATCAAGTTTCTGCAGCATTCACAAAGCTCAGAAATCTCTAAATAATGCCACCCTCAGTTCACTGGTGATATCTCAAAAATGGCTAGAGAGAATTATTGTCTTTTATACATACTGATCTGAAAGAAAGCCGTGATTTCTCTAGGACACCATCCACAAGTGTGCTATAAAGCACAACTTCACTAGGATTCCTAGAAACGCTGATGCCCTCAGCTCTTGGGGGCCTGGGCAGGGTTTCAGGCACCTAGGGACCTCAGAATGGTCTCTTATCCTACGAGCATCTTGATAGGGCTTCAAATCCCCAGGCAAGTATCACCATTATCTGTTACAGCCATGGCATGCAAAAGACGAGGCAGAATGGAACGGATAAAGGGAGTTGGATAAACAGGTTGAGTATCCCTAATCCAAAAATCTGAAATCCAATATGTTCCAAAATCCAAAAAAAAAAAAAAAAAATCCAAAATCTAGAACAGTTCTGGTCCCAAGCATTCCACATAAGGAATATTCAACCTGTAATTCCACACAATGTTAACAGGAATTTGGAAGAAAACAATATATGGGATAGAGAAAATTCTGAGGCCAAAATGTGTAGGAAGTAGTGAGACAAAGTAATATAAATTTCTTCACTGTAGGATTTACAAAAATTCTTTAACATGCTGATAGAACATGTTAAAAGAATATGATACTGCTGTAATTCACCAACTTATTTGATAGCACACTTATTTAAATGGAATTTTACCAGAGTTAGGAATTCACAGAACACAGTTTGAGAACCACTGCTTTACACATTTAATTTGTGTTACCTGATAAAAGGACTTCAATAAACATTTGAGTTACAATCGAATTATTATATATATAAAGAAACAGAGAGTTATTCCATTTATTTATTTGTTTTTGAGGTGGAGTCTTGCTATGTTGCTCAGGCTGGCCTTGAACTTCTGTGTTCGAGCAATCCTCCAGCCTCAGCCTCCTGAGTAGTTGGGACTACAGGTGTGTGCCACTGCCCCTGGCTCTAAGGGAGTTACTCCAAATGAAGCTTCCAATTAGGAAGATATTTTATGATAAACTGAATGTAACCTGGGAGACATGAGTAATATATTTGAATGGCCTAAATTAATTCTGTCATTTTACTTCTAAAATATTCCAGATGCATTCACACATTGCTTGTTTCCCTTTCTTTTGTTTCAATCAATGAGTAATTATGAGTGCCTCCTATATGCTCCAGGCACTGGGGCACCCAGTCTCCCTCAGAGAGACAGACAAGACAGATCAACAAGGTAGGCAAGAAGGAGCTTCTATTTTCACAGAGACAGACAGACAATAGGAAAGCAGATATACATCCTTCAGAAGTGAAAATTATGTTATACTTTTAAGGATGATATATCAATCCGGGTGATGTGAGGGAGAGTGACTATAGGTGGGGATTTGGGTGGGGATACTATTTGAGAAGAAAGTCAATTAGTACCCCCACCCAAAACAGATCAGGAAACATTTGTAAAGGGATATAGTCTGTTTCCTAACATAGGTGCAGGCAACTTCAATGTAAGCTAACATAATGTATTGTCAGAATAGCATTTTCCAGACTCAAGAAGGATCTGGAAGTCTGGAAGGCTATTCTAAAGAGGTGGCACAGGAACTGAGTCTGGGACCATGAGAAGGCATCAGTCAAGAAAGATCTAGGGAAGGAGATTCCCATATGAGGCAAATGACAGGAGCAAATGCTTTGAGATGGAAATGAGCTTGGGGAAAACTCAGAACAGGATGATTGGAGCTGGAGCACCCTGTGAGGCACAGAAGGTGGCCTAAGATGAGCTGGAGATGCAAAGAGAGACAGACCACGTGGGATCATAGAGCCCATGGTATGGAATTTGGATCTTTGTCTGCAGGAAGCTGCTCAGCAGTTTTCAGCAGGAAAATGCTATGACATGATTTCTGTTGTTAAAAACAGCTGCTGCTGTGTGGGAAACAGCAAGAAGAAAAGCTGAAAAGATGAAGAGAAGTAATTCACCCCTAAACATGGTAAGTTACTTCCTCAAACCCCAGGGCCTAAAATTCCAAATCCTCGAGAAATAAGTCAAACTAGATAGTCATTCAGCTAAGCAAAGAGCCAGTGTTCTAGGCCGGGCGCGGTGGCTCACGCTTGTAATCCCAGCACTTTGGGAGGCCGAGGCGGGTGGATCACGAGGTCAGGAGATCGAGGCCACGGTGAAACCCCCTTTCTACTAAAAAATACACACAAAAAAAATTAGCCGGGCGTGGTGGCGGGCCCCTGTAGTCCCAGCTACTCGGAGACACTGAGGCAGGAGAATGGCGTGAACCCGGGAGGCGGAGCTTGCAGTGAGCTGAGATGGCACCACTGCACTCCAGCCTGGGCGACAGAGCGAGACTCCGTCTCAAAAAAAAAAAATAAAAAGAGCAGGTGTTCTGTGGCACAGCTGAACTTTTACCCTTCAAACAGTATTGTCAGAAGAGATACAATCATCCCAAAGAAATGATGCAAAGAAAAAACCGTATTTTTTTAAATATTATTTGTCTAGGACACCACTATTCTTAACACTTTTTTTTTAAATCTTAAAGGAACTTGGGGATAAAACTTTTTTAACTGCATAAGCACTATTCCTCTAGTAGAACTTGAGTGTATAATGAAGCCAATTATTTTTTAAAATAGTAAGGCTTTACTGGGATTCCTAATCAATACTCATATGACATCTCCTCACAAAATGATCATTTACTGTGTTTAATAACTCTTGAGATTAAATAGGAATGACATGCAGTAAAACTTGACTAATTTTGATCCGATTAAATCAAGTTTTGCAAAAATTTGGACCTGGCATGGTCTGAATCTGTGTTCTGCATTATCCAATAAAAACAAATCTGTCCTATAAATTAGCAGTTAACAAAAAGTGGAATGGGGGGGATGATATTCACTCTGAAGAAAACAAGCTATCTAGAAGTATATTTATACAGGACCAACACACTAATTATAAAATGCTTATCTATTCATGACAGCAGGTCACCCCAAAATCTCTATTACATTACGTAAGCATACGTTGAGGTTGCCTGCACCTACATTAGTAAACAAACTATATTCATTTAAAAGTATTTCCTAGTTGAAAGTTCTCAATGACTTCAGCTAACAATACAGTTAGGATCAAAGTTTGAGATTGGCTGAAATCACACCAAATCACTATGTATGAACATTTTGGGTATAATACTATGCACAGTAGACAATATAAAACACAAAACATACATATTTTATACAGTCATGTATAGATTGGTTTTATCTGAATGTCTACGTGGACTAACTTCCAGCCAAAGGTTTAGTAACAACACTGAATGTAACTCAGGGAAGAGCCACTGCCAATCCTGCTTTACTAAACATTACAGCCACTACCCAGCAAGGCCAAATTCCTTGAGCAAATGTGTGTTTGCTGACCCTGGAACCCGTCTTTGAGGCTCCCCATCGCTAATGAAAAGTGAACTCTACTTCTTGACCTTTTCAGCTGTTCTGGGAATCCAGCCATAACCAGAGTGTCCCAAGAGAATCTCTGAATTTGTCTACTGCAAACACAGCACTGCAATCTAAGCAGCAAACTGAACTAGATTTTAAAACAAGCAGTTAGCAACAAAAGGCAGAACATTAAAATCACCATGTAATACAATCCTGCTACCACTGATCTTTGGTTATATAAGTAGTTCAGAATGACTTGATTGAATAAGAGATGCTATATTACTTTCTTTCTGTCACTAAACATTTTGGGGCCTCATGTTCAATTAAAAATTAAAATTTGGCCACACATACCAAGAGTCTAATTACATTTCTCAGCATCTGTCTTTCTTTCCAGGCCAAAAGAAAATATTTATGAAGAGCAGATTGAGACAAAATATACTGCTGTGGAATTGGTGAATATCTCCATTACATCATTTGCCTTTTAGGTGGTTTATCAGTTAGGAATGCTTTTGGCTGCAAATAAGAGAATCTTTGCATAACAGTAGCTTAAACAGTTAGTGGCTTATTTATCTCACAAAATCTGGAAGTGATCTCTGGGGTTGCTTCAGCTCTTCAACAATGCTATAAAAAAAAAATGGCTTCCACCATTCTCAGCACGTGAATTTTCTTCCCCAAGCCTGTCACCTCATTTTCACAAGATGCTACTCCCTTTCCAAGCAACATATCCTCATTCAAAGCAGGAAGCAGGAGACAGGGGCAAAATGACTATCTTCAGGAGTATCTGTCATTTTTACTGAGGAAGGGAATCTCTTCTACTTCCCCTCATGTCTCATTGGCCAGAGCTGGGTGGCATATACAACTCTAGACCAGTCACTGGTGTGGCAGAATGGACTGACCAGACTGGCTTACACCAACTGTGATTCACGATGTATGACCTGGGACAGGCCTGCTTTGCCTGCGATCAAGTAATTGTGCTGACTAGACACAAAATCAGGGGTCGATTACTGGGAACAAGGGGAGATGCTACTGAGGAGATAAGTACAGCATTGTATCCCACAAGTGTTTCCTAGAATGGAAAGATCTACGGATAAACAAATGAATAAATGGTCACTAAAATAAAAAAGTAATAGTTCATTTTTATTTTCTCTACAGCAAAATATTGTGAGAGGCTGAAGTGTTGTCAGAGCTGTAGAATAGAATCTGTTATTGTCTAACTCTCCCCACCCCCCGGGTTTTTTTTTTCCTTTTTAATAAGCGAAATGGTTACCTCCATTCCAAGTTTTGCCAAATTCAATGAAAAGAATCACAATGAATTAAGTTACCTCCGGAGGCATCTTCTAGCCCCCAAATTTAGTTACTGGATAACTCAAAAGGTAACCATGGTGCAACAGGGCATTTCTTCCAGTTTCCCTAAAGGGTGATCAAAATGTCCATTTAAAACATATAACCCATACCCCATGATTTAATGAGTGTTATATAAGTAAAAGGCTGAACTTACAAATACTCTCAAGAGAGAAACCCTGTCTTCAGTGTAATAGCTTTGGAGCAAATATGGAATGTTGCTTGCCATGTCAGACATACTTTGGAATGTTGCTTGCCATGTCAGACATACATAAAGGGAATTTTCGTGTTATGGCTAAAAACACCATCACACAGTCCACCTTAAAACTTGGCTCCAGTCGGGTTAAATAGAATTGTAACAGCATTTAAGGAAATCTACGACCAGACATGGTGGCTCACGCCTATAATTCTAGCACTTTGGGAGGCTGAGGTGGGTGGATTACTTGAGTCCAGAAGTTCAAGACCAGCCTGGGCAACATAGTGAAGCCCTATCTCCAAAAAAAAAAAAAAAAAAAAAAAAAATTTAGCTGAGCATGGTGGTGCATGCCTGTAGTCCCAGCTACCGGGCAGGCTGACGTGGGAGATTCACTTGAGCCTGGGAAGTCGAGGCTGCAGTGAGCTGTGATTGTACCATTGCACTCCAGCCTGGGTGACAGAGTGAGATTCTGTCTCAAAAAATGAATGAATGAAAGAAAGAAAGAAAGAAAGAAAGAAAGAAAGAAAGAAAGAAAGAAAGATTTACATTATCATGCATAAATCAGCCATTTTTAGTGCTGTAAATAATAAATGGTGCTCTGAAAATTCAGCCTCTAAGCAAGCTGTGCTTATTTATCCCCAGGATTCGAAGACTGATAAACGTTAAATGTGGATAGTAGCCAGAATTGGAATATAAGGTGTAATCTCCATTCTCGCTAAGTTTACAAGCACAGGACAGAATGAGGGTCTAAATTGTAGAAACTGTCATGTAGAATATTGTCAGAGTTGATTACTTGTGGTTCAGATATGATATTGGGATACTGAAATGTCGCAATTAAACAATTCTATTTTAAGTATTATGAATATTTTTCCCCTTTAAATTATATAGCTTCTTGGTAGAAAACATTCACGTATCAATTTAGCAAATTAGCCCCTGCTGAACTGTTCAGAAATAAAACGAATTCAGTCTCAGCATAAAGAAGAGGGCACCAACCTTAGAGAGACAACAGAATCTAGAGAAGAAAAGTTCCTGCCTCTTTTCAATGTCTGTGTGCTAGGATTGCAGTCCAGGTGCTCTGCACTTAGGCAGAACACACAGACAAGCCAGATTTGGCTACTCTCATTTACAACACATGAAAACTTGCAAAGACTTTGTACACAAACCCACTTCTCATTAGACTGATCCTTGGGGATACTGATAAGCAGTAACTAGTAAAGAGTACAACCTCATCCTTCCTGCCACACTTTCCAAGAGCTCCCAGGATTAGCTATGTGAGAAAGGGAAATAAACGGTTTCTGAATCATTTCAAACCAGCATCCTTCCCCAGACTAACATCAAGCTGCTCTCTACCACCCTCTAGAGGATATCAGCATTACAACAGTAAAGAAGAAGAAAGACCGCTAATCTCAGCGCGGCACTTACCTAGAAAACAAGAATGTGAAGTTGAATAGAATGAGGATTCATTCAATGTAATATACAAAACTCTTTTGAGACTTCTGTGTTTAGTATCAACTATCATAATAAAATTATGCAAAAATCCTGCTACAGATTATACATCACAATTAAGCAAAAGTTATGCTTATCTTCCCTCATTCCCCAAGTATGATCCACTTCCTGGAGTTTGTACTAACTCAAAGCATTAATCTATATGCTAAGAAGTATCTTTAAGGTCTGGAAAAAAAAACTGTGATTCTGATTCTTGAATTCACTGATGAGAAACTCAAATGAGAAAAAAGAACTAGGTGTAAAATATCAGGGAATGATGAGGACTGTGGCAAACTGGGGAATCTCCTGCCCCATTAATGGGGTAAGAATCTATTAAGTTCTTGCTGATTGTCTGGACTCAGGGTCCCAAGATCACTTGTTTTTTCTGTCATTGTTGTGGGTTTTTTGTTTTTGTTTGTTTTTTTGAGACGGAGTTTCACTCCCAAGCTGGAGTACAATGAGTGCAATGGCGCGATCTTGGCTCACTGCAACCTCCGCCTCCTGGGTTGAAGCAATTCTCCTGCCTCAGCCTCCTGAGTAGCTGGGATCACAGGCACCTGCCAGCACGCCCCGCTAATTTTTTGTATTTTTAGTAGAAATGGGATTTCACCATGTTAGCCAGGCTGGTCTCGAACTCCTGACCTCAGGTGATCTGCCCACCTCACCTCCCAAAGTGCTGGGATTACAGGCGTAAGCCACCGTGCCCAGCTGTGTTTTGTGTTTTTAAATGAAAAAGCCAGAAAATTAATTGTATGTAAAAATCTCTATATTTTAGAATGTTTGACCTCAAAAACACTGTACTAAGAAAAACAAATAGTGAAGTATCTTGAAGATTTAGCCCATCAGAGCAGACATTTCTGCTCTAAGCTTATCTGTCAGTGGCAACTGCAATCCAAGAGAAACACCAGAGAAGGAAACCTCATCCATCTCTCACACAATGAGAGTCATCCTATCAAAAAACCATCTTGTTTATAGGGACAGATGTAGCAGATGTGGTAATTTGAAGACTGTTTAAATCTTCAGCCACTCCCTTCCTTGGATGTTTGATCTTAATCTTGAAACAAAGTGGCTATATTATATCGCATATTAAGGCATAAATAAATCACTGCAACCATCTAGGCTATTTCTTCCTTGCCTGCTCAGTCCAGAAGCACAGAAGATAGTCAGATGGACACTGCCAAGAAGGGGATGGAAGCAATGAAACCACTTTCACATGTTTGCAGGAAGCCATGTCACTACAGCTGTTGTTAATCCTCTCCCAGGGAAGAGCAACGCAGGTTTGCCATTCAACACCGAAATTCCTGCTCTAATTCTGAGTGTTACTTTTCTCCATCTTGGGTCTGATTTAAAACCCAATCTACTCCTCTTATCAGTATAATGTCCCTTTCTGAGGTCCGTTTCTCTTTCTCAGAAAGAAGGACATCGTGTGAGTCGATTTTTCCCATAGCTGACAGACTGGGGGTTGCAGAACAGATTTAGCAGACGAGGATGCCAACTCATTTTTCATTTGCAGGTTAAAAACATTGTCTTGGCTGGGTGCAGTGGCTCACACCTGTAATCTCAGCACTTTAGGGAGCTGAGGCAGGAGGTGGGAGGAAGGCTTGACCCCAGGAGTTCATGCACCCTGAGCAACACAGGGAGACCCTACCTCTACAAAAATTTAAAGACTTGGCCAGGTATGGTGGCACTCGCTTGTAGCCCTAGCTACTCTGGAGACTGAGGCAGGAGGATCTCTTGAGCCCATGAGGTCGAGGCAGCAATGAGCCGTGATCACACCACAGAACTGCAGTCTGGGCAACGGAGTGAGACCCTGTCTCCAAAAAAAAAAAAAAAAAAAAAAAAAGGAAGAAACAAAGAAAGAAACTGTCTTATGTACATAACCTTCATTATCATTAGTCAAATCTCTATTTCAACAGCATTGAAAACTCTTTAGTGACTGTTTCCAACTCAAATATATGATGCTGAAGATTCCTGAAGGAAGCACAGTTCTTAAAATCTAATAAAAGGGCCAGTCCTCTTGAATTTGTGTATGGATTTATTATAAATTTCCAAGGAAGCTAAATCAAGTATCATATCTAGATAAACAGCAGGAGGGGAGGAGAGGGGAGCAGAGGGGAGGAGAGGGGAGCAGAGGGGAGGGAGGGGGAGGAGAGGGGAGGGGAGGGGGAACAGAAGGGGAGAAGGAAGACAAATCCTAAAATTATGCCACAGATCATTACAATTCACATAAAATCTTCTCTCTATTAAAAAAGAAAGTACATACCTATGCATACAGTTGAGTTACTTGAGAATCTGGCAAAAGAGCCTTATTGATTATTTAATAATAAACTACTCCTGAAACACAAAGCTAAATTTAAATATCTATGAATGTCATTTAACCTCTGAAGATGTTTCATCAAATACATATTGGAATCATACTGTATTCCTAGCATTTAATTTTCTTCCTGAAAATGAATGAATAAGAGCCATGTGGACTGCTTTGTTTAAAATTTCACTTTATAGATTGCTGTCTGCCAGTGTTCTAATAATAGACAAATGGAAGCAGAAGTTACGTATTTTTGGGGGGAGGGTTCTCATTTTAAAAGTGGCTAAAGCCTGTTTTTAAAAGTGTGTCTGCGTGTGTGTGTGCGTGTGTATGTGTGTACAGGAGATCAATAGAAAACATAAATACTGGAGGTGATTCTTAAGGTTATGCAAGATGGTGAGACCTACGTAAGAACCAATAAGATAAGTG
Source organism: Nomascus leucogenys (assembly GCF_006542625.1). NCBI lineage: Eukaryota > Metazoa > Chordata > Mammalia > Primates > Hylobatidae > Nomascus > Nomascus leucogenys. The sequence continues at coordinate 74,791,978 of NC_044401.1, read as the reverse complement.
AGATCAGCGAGATTCCATTAAGTTATCTATCACACAATGTTGTCAACAGATCCAGGGCAATCTGAAGCCCCCACAGACGGTCAGACAGCACTGAATTTGGTATTCACGGCTCTTGCTAGGGATCTGTCCAATCCAGTGAAAGATCCTTGAGCTAGTATAAAAATGCAACCCCCAGACCCCAGAGCAGCACCTCAGTTATCATTATTATCAACAACCTACTGAAGACAAAAAGAAAAGCAACATGTGCTGACCAAGGAGGCTCCACAATTAAAGATTCTCTGTCTGCTCATTTTCGCTTACAACAAAAGAAATTTGACTTGCCAATACACGTATATTAACATTGATGTCTGCTGCCACTCATTAAATGCTTAGAATGTGCCAGGTTATCAAGCACTTTACAGGCACCATGTCAGTTACTGAAGCATCTGTGAGAATCATTCTTATCTCCACAGTCAGATTTCATAGAGGCCCATGGAGATTAGACAGCCTGATCAAAGCTCTACTCCGAGTGCCCGCGCTGCCATCTGAACCCACGTCTTCACCTCTAAAGACATTCCAACAATTAAATCTCCCAGACGCAGAATTTTCAGAAATAACACTGACATTTCTGAAAGTGAATTCAGAGAGCCGAAGGTTCATTCTGTGTTACCATCATTCAATTCTCTTATGGTTTTCTATGGGTCTTGCCACAAGAGCACTTTCATTTCTTTCTATCATTCTATTTCCAACCTGTAAGAAAAGTTCCCAGCAAAAGTAGCAGCTTCACCTATCTGGGATCTTCCAGTGGTGACTTTTAGATCAATGGAGCTCCAGGTGAAAAGAACAGAGACTCCTTTTAAAAGAATGCTATCTGTGTTAGTCAGGGCTCTCCAGAGAAACAGAACCAATAGGATATACATACATACATATATAAGAAGAAGTTTATTTATAGGAATTGGCTCACATGACTGGCTCACATGGATTGGCCAAGGAGTCCCACAATATGCTGTCTGCAAGCTAAAGAACCAAGAAAACTGGTGGTATATTTCAATCCATGATGGTATAAACTCCCAATCCAAGGCAGAAGGCTTGAGAACCTGGGGTGGGTGAGGGCAGCACTGGTGTAAATCCTCCAGAGACCAAAGGCCCAGAAAGCAAGAGCTCCAATGTCCAAGGGCTGGAGAAGATGGGTGTCCCAGCTCAAGAAGAGAGAACAGGTTCGCCCTTCCTCCATATTTGTGTTCTATCCAGGCCAACAAAGGACTGGATGATGCCCATCCACATTGGTGATGGCAGATCTTCTTTACTCAGTTTATTGATTCAAATGCTAACCTCTCCCAGAAACACTCTTACAGATACACCCAGAAATAATGTTTTACCAGCTACCTGGGAATCTCTTAAACCAGTCAAGACAACACACAAAATTTACCATCTCACTATTAATTTCATAACTTCATTCCTAGAATATCACAAACAGCTTTGTGCCCACCAGCCAGAACTGATTGTTAATATTGTCACACTTGCATCAAGACTTTTTTTTTTTTTTTCTTTTTGAGACAGAGTCTCCCTCTGTCCCTAGGCTGGAGTGCAGTGGCACGATCTCGGCTCACTGCAAGCTCCACCTTCCGGGTTCACACCATTCTCCTGCCTCAGCCTCCTGAGTAGCTGGGACTACAGGCGCCCGCCACCATGCCCAGCTAATTTTTTGTATTTTTAGTAGAGATAGGGTTTCACCGTGTTAGCCAGGATGGTCTCGATCTCCCGACTTCATGATCCGCCCGCCTCGGCCTCCCAAAGTGCTGGGATTACAGGCATGAGCCACCGCGCCAAGCACATCAAGACTTTTAAAATGAATGGATGGATGGACGGACGGATGGATGGATGGACGGATGGATAGATGGATGGATGAATAAATCAGCCCTAAAATTAATGAATAAAAGCAGCTTCTTCCAGTAAAGAACAACTCAGTGTTTGGAACTAATTAATTTATTCACCAGGTATGCCTTGAGTTAGAATCCAGTAATGTGCTAAATACTGGGGATACAACAGGAAATAAGACAATGATGTAACATTGTTCCAATACAGGAAAGCAGAGAGCATTTTGGGAGCACAGCAGGTGATAGCTCACTCATAATCACTGGCTGCCATATGGCGCCAGGTTTTCCAATACTTCCAAGAGGCAGAAAATAAAGATTTTACATGGGTAGGTGGCTGGGGTCAAACCACAAAGGTCCAGGCTAATCACGTCAAATTACAGCCAATGAAAGATTTTAAATGAGGAAGTGAGATCATTAAATTCTACTTTATCAACATTACTCTACCCACATATGGCAAATGGGTTGGAAGGGGTAAAGATGGAAGCCTGAAGTTTCACTTAACCAATTACCGAAACAACACACACACCTCTCTCCACACACACACACACACGCCCTTAGCACATTAAACCTGCCTCATTAGGACTCCTAAAATCAGATTCCACATTCCCTTACAATATTCTAACTTGAAAATAAAAACTCACTGTAGGCAACTAGTGCTTTCAAAGCCCTCCAGTTTTCCTTCCTCTTTGTGCTAATGGCTTTAGGCCACGTCTCACTGCAGTAGCAAAGTGTTTAAATCACAGGTTTGCGCTAACAGTGGCACTCGTCCCATCAATATCCTCAGAGAATACTTTTTTTTTTTTTTGAGACAGAGTCTCGCTCTGTCACCCAAGCTGGAGTGCAGTGGCGCGATCTCGGCTCACTGCAAGCTCCGCCTCCTGGGTTCACGCCATTCTCCTGTCTCAGCCTCCAGAGTAGCTGGGACTACAGGCGCCCGCCACCGCGCCCGGCTAATTTTTTGTATTTTTAGTAGAGACGGGGTTTCACCGTGGTCTCGATCTCCTGACCTAGTGATCCACCCACCTCGGCCTCCCAAAGTGCTGGGATTACAGGTGTGAGCCACTGCGCCCGGCCTCAGAGAATACTTATACAGGCATAGCTCACAGATACTGTGGGTTCGGTTCCTGATGACTGTCATAAAGTGAATATTGCAATAAAGCAGGTCACACAAATTTTTTGGTTTTCCAGTACATATAAAAGTTATATTTAAGCTTTTGCCATCCTCCTGCCTCAGCCTCCTGAGTTGCTAGGACTATAGGCATGGGCCACCATCCCAAGCCAATTTAAAAAAAAAATTTTTTTGTGGAGATGTGGTCTCATTGTATTGCCAGGCTGCACTCAAACTCCTGGCCTCAAGTGATCCTCCAACCTTAGCCTCCCAAAGCACTGGGATTATAAGCTAGAGCCATCACACCCAGCCACAAATGTTCTTAATGGCCTCTAGAATGGTAAATTGTTTCCAGAAGGTTTTCAACTTACTTTGACCAGATCCATAGAAGAATCACTATCTACGGCAGCTACAGCTTTACAAAATGTATTTCTTAAATAATAAGACTTGAAAGTTTAAGTGACTCCTTGATCCATGGGCTGCAGAAGGGATGCTGTGTTAACAGGCACGAAAACAACATTAATCTCCTTGTACATCTCCATCAGAGCTCTTGGGTGACCAGGTGCCTTGTCGATGAGTAGCAGTAACAATACATTGAAAGGAATCTTTTTTCTTCTGAGGAAGTAGATCTCAACGAGGGCTTAAAATATTCAGTAAACCATGCTGTAAGGAGTTGTGCTATCATTCAGCCTTTGTTGTTCCATATATAGAGCACAGGCAGAGTAGATTTAGCACCTTCTTTACGGCCCTAGGATTTTCAGAATAGTCAATGAGCACTGGCTCCAACTTCAAGTCACCAGCTACATTACCCCCTAACAAGTGACTGAGTCTGTCCTTTGAAGTTTTGAAGCCAGGCATTGACTTCTCCTCTCTAGCTAGGAAAGTCCTGGACAACATATTCTTCCAATAGAAGGCTGTTTCATCTACACTGAAAATCTGTTGTTTAGTATAGCCACATTCATCAATTATCTTAGCTTGATCTCCTAGATACCTTGCTGTAGCTTCTACAACAGTACTTGCTGCTGCATCTTGCACTTTTATGTTATAAAAACAGCTTCTTTCCTTAAACCTTATGGAGCAACTTACACGCTAGCTTCAAACTTTTCTTCTGCAGCTTCCTCACCTCTCAGCCTTCATTCACAGAACTGGGGAGTTAGGGCCTTGCTCTGGAACAGGCTTTGGCTTAAGGAAATGTTGTATAGCTGGTTTGATCTTCTATCCAGACCAACTTTCTCCACATTAGCAATAAAGATGTTGCACTTTCTTGCCATTCGTGTGCTCACTGGAATAGCCCTTTTAATTGCCCGCCAGAACTCTTCCTTTGCATTCACAACTTAGTTAACTGTTTGGTCCAAGGGGCCTAGCTTTCAGCCGCTCTCAGCTTTCCACATGCCTTGCTCATTCAGCTTAATCATCTCTAGCTTTTGATTTAAAGTGAGAGATGTGTGACTCTTCCTTTCTCTCAAACACTTAAAGAGTCCGTTGCAGGGTTATTAATTGACTTAATTTCAATACTGTTGCGGCTCACGGAATAGGGAGGCCCGAGGAGAGGGAGAGAGACATGGAAAAGGGGGATCCGTGGAGCAGTCAGAACACACACAACACTTACTAAGTTTGCCACGTTATATGAGTATAGTTTGTGGTACCCTGAAATTACAACAGTAACATCAGAGATAAAAGATCACACATCACCAAGACAGATAGAACAAGGAAAAAGTTTAAATATTGTGAGAATTACCAAAACGTGACTCAAAGACACAAGGTGACCACATGCTGTTGGAAAAATGGCACCAATAGACTCGGGCAATGCAAGGTTGCCACAAACCTTCAAGTTGTAAAAAAAAAAAAAAAAAAAAAAAACAAAAACAACAAAAAAAAACAACAACAACAACAAAAAAAAACGCAGTATCTGCAAAGTGCAACAGAGGGACGCTTAATAAAAACGGTGTGCCTGGAATGGCTTTCAAGCACTAGTTTATCTGAAGCCTCTGATAGGAATGTCCATTCAGTACGCATGCGTACTCCCACACACCCTCAAACCCATACACAGAAACATAACAACCCATATTCATTTTTCAGGCAGGAAACACCACAAATCAATTTCCACTAGTGTCTTTCTGGTTTTTAAAACAATTTACTGGACTGATAATGACACTAATAATATTTTCTGGGCACTGGTTATCGTGTGAGGGACACTACATACATTATCATAATTTAATGCTCCCACAAATCCTAGGAGGTTAGTATAATTACTATCCCCATTGTACTGCTGCAAAAACCAAGGCTTGGAATTGTTAATGAGCTTGCCAAAGGTCATACACCCAGTAAATTGAGATATTCGGATCTGAACCTGGAAAGCCTGAATCTGAACCCTTTGTTTCTAACAGCCATGCCTACTGCCTCTTCCAGGGGGCCACACATTATTTTCACATTTACTGTTAAGGTCTCAGGAAAACCCCAGTGATAGTGGGGACAAAGGATGGAAAACTTAATTACCGTTCATTATTTTGCATCAGTTAAGAAATAATCTACTCTCTCAACTGTTATCAATAGACATTCTGAAAACTTCAGGAAACCTCTATCTCCGTAAAACCACTGCTTTCAGCCACTAAGGTCAGGTCGTGAAAAAATACGTATTAAGATTTAAAAACTTTAGGCTCATAGCGCTAAGTAAATAAAAATCCACTTGTAAATATGTGACCCCATTTTTGTATGCACACATCCACAAACACTAGAAAATATAAACAAAAATGTTCAGCCATTATCTTCAAGATCACTATTTTTCCTTCTTTATGCTTTTCTTTCCTAAGTGTTTCAGATTTACTGTTTTTGTAATGGGGGAAATATGATTCAATGTCAGCTTTGGGGGAATAGTAAGAAGACTTTAACGCCTTTTGGGCTGCTTCTGAAATGCACATTTTGAAGCTCCTTCTGTAATCATGTAAACAACATCAAAGACTATGGTTATGACCAGAGAGAACTTGATCAACTGTGGAACCTGCTGTTCCATCAAAATAAAAGAGGTTGCTCTTATTGATTTTTTTTTTTTTAAGACGGAGTCTCACTCTGTCCCCCAGGCTGGAGTGCAGTGGCGCAATCTCTGTTCACTGCAAGCTCCGCCTCCCAGGTTCACGCCATTCTCCCGCCTCAGCCTCCGAAGTAGCTGGGACTACAGGCGCCCGCCACCACGCTCGGCTAATTTTTTGTATTTTTAGTAGAGACGGGGTTTCACTGTGTTAGCCACGATGGTCTCAATCTCCTGACCTCATGATCCGCCCGCCTCATCCTCCCAAAGTGCTGGGATTACAGCCTGAGCCACCACGCCTGGCCTATTGCTTTATTTATTAAGCTACAACATTTGATGAGCACATTTGATGAAATAAACAGTTCTTGTTGTTGGCTCCTGCAGTTGTGTCAATCTTTAAAATTTACAAAAGAACTTAAAAACCTAATAGGGAGTAATTCTATCTTCCTTGAGCTACAATTTGCAGAGTTTTTAAAGAAGCCACGTTGAGAAGACTCATTTTAAACCGTGCTTCTGTACTGGGCTAAGTTAACGGCTTTAATGCTGAGGAATATACCCTAGGATCACAACATGTCATAGACATCAAAGGACGTGTTTCATTTGTGAATAAAATTTATTATACATCAGCAGAAAGCTTTCAACAAGGAGATTCACACTCTAGAAAATCTACGGATGTGGAGACCCAATCCAGGCTGCAGACAGTTAATCCCCACGACCAATTTTAATCACCCATTCATTCAACAAATAACTAACAAGTGCCATGCCCGGAACTAGGTATAGCCTAATGAGGACAGCATAAAGGAGGTGCCACCTTGACAGAGTAGGACGTTCGAAATCCACTGGAATGCAGTCTAGAAAATAAATACTACATGGCTTTCACTGCCCTTGTTCACTCATATGGGGATATGATATCTAAATATATTTATATCAAAATGCTTAGAATTCTACAATATTTAACACTGTATCAAGTCCAAGAAGAACAAAGGCTGTTCTTCAAAGGTTCCTGTTATTGCATATCAATAACAAAAACAACAGCAACAGCAGGCCTTACTTTGGAGCACTTTCAATGCATCAGGGACCCTGCCAAATATTTTACATCATTATTTCATTAATTTTAAGAAAAAAATTCTTAGAATTCCTGTGCCCATGTTTTGAGACAACATATGCATCTTTTTCCCCATTATGAAAATCCAATATACCCAGAGGCTGCTTCTCATTTTAATAAATACTTTTTTATGTAGAGCAAGTAAGGGCTTCAGAGCCAGACACATCAGAATGTGACTTGGGGCTCCACCATGAATGTGTCATATGGGCTTTGGGGCAAGCTCTTTGGTCTCTGAGCCTCTCTGTCCTCATCCCTGAAATAAAAACTCCAGTCGCTTTTCCCAGAATTCTTCAGAGGATTAAAGGAGATACTGTACGTGAGTGAATGTGTCTGTGCGTTGCCCAGTATCTGCTGTGGTGGGCAATGCAACCTACAACCGTACTACTTCATGCGCTCTCAACCTTTTACTGAATTCCATTTCAAATGAATTGTCCTAAGACTCATCTGATTTCCACAGGATTCTGCTGAGCTGGTAACCTTCTCTTTCCCTGCATCTGTGAAAACCTACAGCATTTATCATCCAGTCAATCAGAACGTAGGAAACAGGCTTAACAAGACGCTGTTAATTGCAGAAACCTGCTGATCAACAATATGTCTGGGAAATGTTTGTAAACAAACTCTGAAACATCTGTCCACATAAAAGTCTGAAAACAGATATGAAAATTAGCTTTTGAAGAAAGGAGTAAATGGGAGGCAGGGTTAAATAAACCTCATTCTATCAATTACTTAAAAAAATGAAAGAGACCCTACATGCCTTCTCTCTACAAAGATATCTGCATATTTTCCTAGATGCTAGATACATCTAGGCATACAAACATGATTCATACCACATCATCTCATTATCACTCTTGAGATCACTTGTTAAAATAATGTATCTTTTTTCCCATGGTGATAATATTCATATCCTAATGTTAAGAAGTTCAGTCCTTTCAAAATCCATTCATTTGCTCAACTTTATATCAGGCTTTTCTATGTGCCTGGTACTATAAAATGAGGATATAGTCTAAAAGATTCCTAAGTGTTTGTCCACCAAGTTCTTTATATTCCACCATCTTCCTTCTAAATCACCCAAGAAAAGTATCTCTGAAGCAGTCCTCATCTCTGTCAGCATTTAAAATATCTAGGCAGGGCACGGTGGCTCACGTCTGTATTCCCAGAACTCTGGGAGGCCAAGGTGGGCAGATCGGGAGTTCGAGACCAGCCTGGCCAACATGGTGAAATCTCGTGTCTAATAAAAATACAAAAATTAGCTGGACGTGGTAGCACAGGCCTGTAATCCCAGCTTACTTGGGAGGCTGAGGCAGAAGAATTGCTTGAACCTGGGAGGCAGAGGTTGCAGTGAGCAGAGATAGTGCCACTGCACTCCAGCCTGGGTGACAGAGCAAGACTCCATCTCAAAAAAAAAAAAAAAGTCTAAAAGAAAAGTCTATTCATGTCACTAAGGGTTTTGTTAAAGTAATTATTTATTTTTTCTGTCTCTAGGGTATATTTAATACATACCCATTTTTTGTGTTGGTTCTCAAGTCTTGAGTGGAACAGATTTTAATACAATAAAATAAAGTCTGGGGCAAATTAATTTACACATAAAGATAATACATATTCACCAAGACACCATGATTATGTGTGGGCTTTGTTATTCTACAACTTTAAAATTAAAAAAAAAACTGAGACTTAACATTCCTTCATTAGACTTCTAATAAGGGGATGTATTTGGGTGTTTTGTTTTGTTCTTGGGAATGACAATTTCAAATTGTTCATTATATTTCAAATCAGTTTTTAGGAAAGGCCAAAAGCTTCATGGGTATCTCCCTAATAGACAAAAAGAGTAAAAGCTAACTTTTAAAAAGTGTTTCTAACAGTTTGTTCATGGCCAGGTTTCTTCTAGCTAGTTTTCAGGTTTCAGAACTAAATGCCCCATATCAGAGAATTTTAGGACCAGTCGAATGGTATAGAATCTGTATATTACCCAATGTCTCTCAAAATATATCACAGAGAACTGGTTTGCATGGGTTAGATGATGTGACTCTAGATTTTGAACCCCATTACTGGCTTCTACCTCCTTCCAAGGGCCCAAAAGTATAACTGGCACATAGTAAATGCTCAGTAAATGTTCGCTGAATAAATGAAAGGGGGAAATCAGCATAATAAGAATAGGCTGAGAAAGATTATAGTAGCACTGTTTTAAATGAATGAGTCTGGTTAGAATGAAATCTTAAGCAGCTGACCAGGCTGATGCAACGGTTCCAATCATATGGAAACATGTTTAAGAAAGAAGATTGAATTAAAGAAGATATAGACTGATTTTACAGAAGATATAGATTGTATTATACTCTAGGATCGTAACTTCAATGATAAGAAAGACTATCAGGAAATGTTTTTGTTTTCTGTTTTTTGTTGTTGTTGTTGTTGTTTTTAATAAAGGTAAGAAAAAGGTGCCAAAGTATTAACAGTAAAATCTCTGAGGGGTAGGTTTATGGACAACTGATTTTGTTTTCCCTTTTTAAAAATTACATTAACATATATAAAACAAAATTTGCCATCTTAACCATTCTTAAGTATGTAATTCAGTGGCATTAGTTACATTTATAGCATTATACAATTATCGCTACTATCTATCTTTTTCATCACCTGGAAGAGAAATTCTTTAACTATAATGCAATAAATTCCCCATTTGGTCCCTCCCTTCAGCCCTTTGGCAACCTCTAGTGTCCATTCTGTCTCTCTGAATTTGCCCATTCTAGATCTTTCATACAAGTAGAATCATACAGTGTTGGTCCTTTCGCATCTGGCATATTTCACTTAGCATAATGTTTTCACGGTTTATCCACAAGTGATTTTTTGGAAAACTATTTTTGCATATTAAATTATTTTTTACAATGGAAATATTATATACAGGGAACCAGAATGCTTTGTGTCTCAAATTAAGGAGTAAGCTACAGAGAAACAGAAGCAGGAAAGAGAAGGCATCTCAAGCAGGAGGAATGAGACAGGCAAAGGGGCACAGGGCAGAGGACAGACAGTGCCCCCAGAATGGCACACGGTGCGGTGTCAAGGATTAGTGGTCAGTAAGTCAGACTGCACCTCTGAAATCAGCCCAGCAGACAACACGTGAGATATAACCAAGATCACCTTGCACAGTTCTTACCACAAGATCCAATCCACTGACAAAAATACAGAGCATATTACTTACAATTGGAAGCCCTAACTTCGCAGGCAAGCATATTTTGCATGAATTGGCAGGTTACAAATGAACATAAGAAGACAGCATCTGTCAAGTCCCTTAGGAAACCAGGCAGAACCAAATATAATTCCTTACCTGAAAAACATAAACACATAACACATATTAAAATTCAATAGGCAAATTTTATGTCTTTCTTAGTAGTTTAACAAATATGTTTAATCAATTATTTCTTTTTCTCATTGCAAGGTGCCTATGGCAAGTGGATATTGAATTCTCTTTTTTTTTCCCCCTTGAGGTTGAGTCTTGCTCTGCAGCCCAGGCTGCAGTGCAATGGCACAATCTTGGCTCACTGTAACCTCAGACTCCTAGGCTCATGCAATCCTCCCACTTTGGCCTCCCAGTAGCTGGGATTACACGTGTGCACTATCATGCCCAGCTAATTTTTTGTATTTTTTATAGAGACAGGGATTTGCCATGTTGCCCAGGCTGGTCTCAAACTCCTAGCCTAAAGTGATCTACCCACCTCAGCTTCCAAAAGTGCTGGGATTACAGGCATGAGCCACTGCACCTGGCCAGATACTGAATTCTTTTTTTTTTTAGATGGAGTCTTGCTCTGTCACCCAGGCTGCAGTGCAGTGGCACAACCTCAGCTCACTGCAACCTCTGCCTCCCAGGTTCATGCGATTCTCCTGCCTCAGTCTCCCAAGTAGCTGGGACTACAGGCACCTGCCACCACACCTGGCTAATTTTTGTATTTTTGGTAGAGACAGGGTTTTAATATGTTGGCCAGGCTGGTTTCAAACTCCTGATCTTGTGATCTGCCTGCCTTGGCCTTCCAAAGTGCTGGGATTACAGGCGTGAGCCACCACGTCCAGCCCTGAATTCTTAATTCAATGCATATTTTTCCCTGATTCAAGACTAATTTGATGTAAATGTTTCTATATAGGATTATAAATGCTCCTGATGAAAGTATATGGGTCACTATATCAAACATAACTCAGAAATAACTATATTATTGACAGTATAATTAGTCATTTCCACGACATAACAATCACATAATCAAATGGACCCTAAAATCCTACTTGAAATCTCACCCAACCCCTGAATTCACCCGTCCTCTTCTTGGCTATCCATTCACTCAGCACATCTAGTGAGCACAAACTATCCTTGCCGATGACACGGAGGGGAAAAGTATGATTCCAGCCATGAAGGGCATTATAATATCATGTAGAAATAAGCTATATTCAAGCCTCTTCCCTCTTCACTGGTGAATATCTGGAAAATAATTACATTACTTTGTACTTCCTCTGCCTAGTCAATCACTGACTCAATAAGTATATTCAGAGCATTTCTCTGTGCAGCAGCAAACAGCAGCAAACAGAGCCCCATCTCTGGCCTTGGGGAACTTACAGTCTAGTAGCAAATACAGCTATCTTAGTATAAGCACATGTAATGGGAGGGCCAAACAGGGTGATCTAGTCTGGGCTAATGAAAGACACCTTGATGAGGCACATTTAGACTGAGATCTAAGCCAGGCGTGGCGGCTAATGCCTGACATCCCAGCTGTTCAGGAGGCTGAGGCAGGACAAATGTGTGAGGCCAGGAGGTCACAGCCAGCCTGAGCAACTAAGCGAGACCCTGTCTCAATCACCTAAAGGATGAATAGGAGTTAAAGGAAAGCATCATTTAGGTGTATGAAAGTGGTTCTCAAACTGTGTTCAGGGGACCCTCTGAGGAGTCCTAATACTTTTTCAGGGGATACATAAGCTCAAAACCATTTCTTAATAATGCAAAGATGTACACACCCTTTTCACTCTCATCTTACAGTTGTGTTTTCCAGAGGCTACAGGCCCGAAAGTAGAAGCAATGATGAGAACCCAGCTGCCCTACATTAAACCAGACTGCCCAGAGATGGCCAAACATCTAACAAAATTCCGCTCTTCTCACTAAATATTTAGTTCTAGAAACCATTTCCTTAAAAAATGTTACTTATGTTAATACATAATGGGGATATTATTGTGATTTTTTAAATGAATTAATATACATTTGTAATTTCTCAATTTCCATTTCTAGAAAGGTAAATATGCAGGGAATAAAAGCTCTTTGGTGTCCTCGAGTATATTTAAGAGTCCAGAGGGGTGAACTGTGGACTTCAGTTAAGTGATGTGTTGATACAGATTCATCAGTGGTAACAAATGTCCCACAATAATGCAAGATGTTAAGAAGAGAAACTGCGGGGGAGGAGGAGAAGGCGTCCATGGAAACTCTACTTTCTGTGCCATCTTCCTGCTAAACCTAAAACTGCTCTAAAAAATAAAGTCTATTTAAGGCGGAAAAAAAAGAGTCTAAAAGAATGTCAAGACCAAAAAGTTTGAGAACCACTGGCCTACAGAAAGGCAGAAGTGAAGCCAGTGGGTGAGGCGGGGGTGGAGGGCAGAGAAGCCAGTGAGCCAAATGCTGGGAAACCAAGACTCGGGGTGCCGGTAATTAGGACCAGAATGTGGCTCTAAACGCAGGTTTTAAAAAGATATTGCTTCACAGCATTCCTGCCAGAAACAGGACTCCTCCTCTCTCCTAAACTGATGATAGCTAAGAGGGACAAGGAAAACTTAAGAGTCTCAGAGGCAGTCAGGCTCCAAGCATGGGCCAGGTGCTCCTTAGTAGCCAAATTTAGACATGAAGATTTTTCAGGTTTCCTCTTATCTTATTCCTAAAGGAATTAAGATGTAGTTGCTATTTTAATATCTATTAGGTAAGTCAAAAATTGCCCTCAAAGAGTTGCTGAGAACAGTGACATTATGCCGGCCCCATATCCACTTTCTTGTGTGTCAAGTAGAACACTAAAACTGTGAGCCACAGGAATATTCTGATTCTCCAGTTCAAGTCTTTTGGGGATGATTAATGCAAAGCCCAGGGTAGGACATGGGCCTTTAGATGTTCTGGCTCTGCTCTAAGTTAAGATTTTCTAAAACTGAGCAGGAACCCCCAGAGAGTCCAGAATAGAAGGAAAGTTATGTATCTATTCAAAGGATAAGAATTTGCAGCTGCCGCTTTGTACTGCAACACAGTGAGGGGCAGGCTAGGTTCATCTGTCCTTCCATTGTTTCAGCTGGTACTTATTAAACACCTACTGTGTGCCACATCTGATGTCAAGGACCTGGTGACCAAGTTGTAGGAAGAGATTTAAAAAACAGGCCGCAATTATACAGCTTGACACATGTAATAAGAGAGATAAAGAAAGGATGTTATGGGCCCCCAAAAAGAAGGACATGAGGGGCATGACCTCCTGGGGGAGTTATTGTCAAAATCAAGGCCTGGTGCGTGATTAATATTTGGCCAGGTTAGTAAACAGTGGGGTACACAGCACTTAAGACTGGAGAAACGACACGGACCAAAGGGCAGAAACAACACATGATCCCAAAGCAGCCCTGGGAAGGGGGATAACACTGGAGGCAGGAGAGTAACAGGGGTGGTGATGCTGGTCCAGATGGCATCCTCAAACAGGCAAGCGGCAGTAGGGGTGGACAGCAGATGTGTTAAAACTGACAGAGCTCAGGCACTAGTGTAAATGGAGGTATGGGAGGAATAAGAGGAACACGGCACAGCCATCCAGTTCTCTACAGTGGGAGAGTTGAGGGGCTTCCAAGACCTCATCACGTTAAGATGCAAGGCACTCGGCGGTAGCCAGCAAACCTCAGAGATCACGATAGTGAAGGTTAAATGAGAGAATGCCCAATGTCTGTAAGCGCATGATGCAATTCATAAGAGCTGTTGTTACTGTTACCATAGCTATCCTTGTAACTGAGCATCCATCAAATAAGATGAAGGTGATGTGATTCTATGCAAAACACGACCAAAATCAGTTGCAAAACTGTTCCGTGGCAACCTGGATGAGATGGGAGACTATTATTCTAAGTGAAGTGACTCAGGAATGGAAAACCAAACATCATATGTTCTCACTCATAAGTAGGAGCTAAGCTATGAGGATGCAAAGGTGTAAGAGTGACACAATGGACTTTGGGGACTCAAGGGGAAAGGATGGGAAGGGGATAAGGGATAAAACACTATAAGTTGGGTCCAGTGTATACTGCTAACGTGATGGGTACAACAAAATCTCAGAAATCACCACTAAAAAACCTACTCATGTAACCAAATACCATCTGTTCCCCAAAAACCTATGGGAATAAAATAAATATATAAAACCAGGTCCAGTCTGAGTTAAAAAGGAAAAAAATACTGCTGTGAGCCAAGCATTCATTATGCAAATGAGACTGAGGGTTATAGCCAGTAGAAATGATATGCTGAACCAAATGCTAACCAAGCAAACAAAAGGGAAGGCCTCAAGATATGTTCTGGAATCCTTATTTTTAAACAGAGGTTTTGTTTGGCCTTCCCAAGCAAGATCCAGATGATACACAGCATACTTTTTCCACCTACTCCATAATGCAGAGGGAAGCATTTAAACTCAAAATGATGGTGCAATGAGAGACCGGGTCAGGGAGGCTGCAGCACAACAAACAAGGAAAACCCAAACTCCTGGTGGCCAAGGCTCTGGTTAAGGGCAGGCAGAGCAGAAAGGGGTTCCTGTGGGTGCTGAGGCTGGGACACATTCTGCAAATTAAAACCAAACAGCAGAAATCCACCGGCAAACACCAAAACAAGATGGTCCCGTAATTGGCAAAATAATAGTTCGGGACCCCAAAGCAACTATCCTGTAATTCTGGTCACTGTGCTGATGGAGGGCAGAAAGAGAAATCTGGAGAACCTAAAAGGAGTTACATATGTGATGAGGAGGTTGGGAAAACGGGCTTTTTTAAAAGGGAACAAGTACCAGGGACTTATAAATACAGTGGTGAGAAAGGGATCTTTAATGATGCTTTTCAAGTAGAAATGCATCTCCTTCTAAGACAAAATCTACCATTACAATCAAATTAACAAGCTAGATTAACTGTAGAATGAGTTCATAAAGTTTACAAAAGACCTGACAATACAGTTCCTCTAAATAGTGATTTGATTTACTGGTTCACACACATTTTAGAAACATATGCAATGTAATTAATGACTATGGGAATCAAAACTATGAGAAGTCAAATTTTGCTGTGTAAATCAGAAGATCTCCAAAGCAGTCAATGAATAGCCTGCATTTCCCTCACTTGAGGTAAAATGCTTACTTTGGAGTCCGATCCCAGATCTGTAACATCAGAATCTTGGGTTTCAAGAATGTGTATTTTTTCCAAGTTCCCCGCAAGGTATTTTACATACACTGAAAGTTGAAAGCCACCAAGGCAAAGCAAGTAGACCTTGAAGGAAGGGCTCTTACATATTAACTCTTCTCAATGAACATACAAAATATAGTACTACTTGAAATTTTTGCAAGAAAAGGAAGAATATTACAGTGGGAGGTGTCATGAGACATTAAAATAAGTTACCACAGTGGCTTGAAACCTTTCTTTATACAAGATGCACCGGGCAAGTGATTCAACTTCTCTGAACCTGTTTCCTCATCTTTAAAATGGGGATTAAAAACAGTTTCAGAAATTTGTGATGAGGGTTGACCCAGCTAATGTGTTTATTGTGTGCACACGTGCCTGGCACTGGGAAACAGCTTGATGAGTATAAGCTATAATTATTTGGGGGAAACATCTGATTAAAACGGTAAAACTAGTCCTGCATGCAAAAGATGAGAAAGGTATCAATCCCATTTCTGCCCTTACTCTCTAGCTCAGAGACCTGAAATAAATGTAAAGATCCTTCAGCTGGAGGCTTCTCATGAAGAAAGAAATTGTCCTGCCCCCTGCTGGGCAATGGTGCACTGACAAAAAGAGCCTAGAGAAATGTTCCGGCAACACAGCCAGGCTGGAGCATTCCCATTGTGTGGCAGGGTCAGCTTCAAAGAGCACACAGTGTCTCTCCCTCTGTCTACTTTAGATGTCTCTTTTCAATCTAACATTATGATGTTGCACTGACCTTTGGAGAAAAGGGCACTGTTCTACATGGTTCTGATAAGCCGCTTTCTAAAAAACACATCCTGGATGCTAGCAGTATGTACTTCTTACTAAGAGGACAAGACGATAATCTTGTCATTTAATAGCGGCCTTAGGAAAGAAAGAGATGACAAAGGCAGTTTCCAAATGTCACTGAAGAATGATCTTTGCAAGTATCACTGAGTCAAATGTGGGCGGTGTGTATGTAAGGGTGTATGTGTGCAGATTTACACATGCATGTGCATTCCATATATATGTTCTCTCTAAAGAAAATATATTAAAACTCTACACTCAATTTTATAGTTTAAAAGACATACAATATTTAGAGTCAAAAGACTTCATCTCCATCCAATTTTTAATAATTTCCTTCTTTATTCTGTTCTTTTACCAACAGAATTTCTTATGGAAGAACTTTTTAAAAGCTATTTATCCTTAAAGATATCATCTGACTTTGTTTGTTTGTTTTTTTGGAAATGGGGTCTTGCTATGTCACCCACGATGGAGTGCAGTGGCGCGATCTCAGCTCACTGCAGCCTCAACTTCCCAGGCTCAAGCCATCCTCCCGCCTCAGCCCCTCCAAGAAGCTGGGACTACAGGCGCAACTGACAAGGCCTGGCTAAATTTTTTTTTTTTATTTTTTGTACAAACAGGGTTTCACCATGTTGCCCAGGCTGGTCACAAACTCCTGCACTCAAGCAACGTACCCGCCTTGGCCTCCCAAAGTGCTGGGATTACAAGCATGACCCACCGCACCCAGGCAAATATATCTCTAAAGATACTTAGAAGTAGCTTTAAGATCAGATTCAAAACTCAGCCTCTGTTGCTTACTTTAATATGGTGTTAGGTAAGTAACTTAGCCTCTCTAAGGTTTAATTTTCTTCTATAAGATGAGGAAATGCCTACTTAGGTTTGGTGTGAGGAATAAATAAAATAACACATGGGAAAGTGCTTTATAATTGGTAACCAATCAAATCAACGTAATTTAATGTCAAAATTAATGACATAATTAATCCAAAATGGTTGTTCTCCACAAAATGTTAAAAATAATCTTGTAAAATTACATCTATAATCTCAGAGGTACAATTTCTAAGCATACAGAAGCAAGCTACTAAGGTTATGGTGTCATGCAGGCATGTATTTTTGGTTGAGGACAAGGCCTTGATGTGTGTTCACAAAGACACTCTTCTTGATCAAACTTTAGTCTGGTTCCTATGAGCCCTCTTTTTTGACTAGGCCTCAATCTTAACCCCTGTCCTGTCTTTGGCCGGCCAGCCCAGTCTTAGCAAAGAATCCTACTCAGTCATATCCCACCCCGACTCCAATGCTTGACATCTTATCATCTTGGCCTGCCTTCAGCAAGAATTCTGTTAGGTCAATGTAGTCAAAATCCCCCTACTTCTGATATCTCCTCTTAGTCATTTTCCATCCACTGAGACCCGCCCTTGCTCATTAGCTATAAATCCCACTTGTCCTGGCTGTATTCAAAGTTGAGCCTGATCTCTCTACTCTACTGTAACACCCCTATTACAGCAGTCCATAGTAAAGTCTTCCTGACCACCTTAACAAGTGTCAGAACAATTTTTTTCTTCAACAATGTCTAAAACAGAAATAGGGAAAGAAGGAGGGACTTATGACATAGTGCAACACCAAAGATGGCAATGACCGAGATAAGAAAATCTGGAAAGATCTGTATATCCTGAACTGAAACTGAGTGCCCGAGAACCATAGGGATGCATTGCAAATACACACACTCAGCTCACTTTGTGAGACCTAAACTGTCCAGGCTCATCAGAATTTGTGGTATTATAGACACTCTGCTATCATCAATCCAATGAGAAAGCTGAGAAAAATACTAATACGAAGCACTCTCTTGCATATTATCTCACTGAAACTTCACCAAAAACACCTAAGAACTGGGTATGGTTATTATCCCCATTTTATTGGTAAAGTAACTAAGAGTTAAAAAAGTAATCTGTCACGCCTGCAATCCCAGCACTTTGGGAGGCTGAGGCGGGAGGATCACCTGAGGTTCAGGAGTTCGAGACCAGCCTGACCAACATAGTGAAACCCCATTTCTACTAAAAATGCAAAATCAGCCAGGCATGGTGGCACATGCCTGTAATCCCAGCTACTTGGGAGCTGAGGCAGGAGAATTGCTTGAACTCGGGAGGCAGAGGTTACAGTGAGCCAAGATCACACCACTGCACTCTAGCCTGGGCAACAAGAGCGAAATTCCACCTCCAAAAAAAAAAAAAAAAAAAGCAATCTGTACCTATGTTATGTAGGTGGCAAGTGAAAGAGTCTAGACTCAACCCCAGGCAAGTTGATTCCAAAGCCCATTCTTTTAATCACCACACAAAACTGCCTCCCAGGGAGCAATATCCAGGAGAAAGAAAAAGTAAAGTTGAAATTCTAGGAAAAGCAGAAGGGCCCAGAAGGAGCGAACCACCTAACTTTAGGATCATAGGCATGGGAAAGGACCACACAGCTGCAGGTACAGGCTGTAGAGAATGTCTGACTGAACACAGTGTCTAAAAGAATGAATAACTTATTATGCCCTCTGCATCAGTTATAATTACACAAAATCTTTCTCATTGTTCTTAGGGATTCCCAAAGAACTTTCTTCAATTCCCCATCCTCATTTTCTGTTTGCTTGAAATCTATCACATGACAGATATTGCTAAAATATACTGACTTTTTACCACTGATTTTAAAGGATAAAAGCAAAATCCACAATTCCTCCTTATCACTGAGAGACAGAATTTTGATCACCGCAACGAAGAGTGAATCAAGCAAATATGCCAGGAACTGATGTAAAAACAATGGCACATGTACGATTAATTTCCATCCTCATTCAAGTGATGTAGGAAAAACATAATGAGCTAATTCCTGAAGAAAGGAAAAAATAACTATTTAAAACATCTATCAAGGACTTACGGGGCACAGGAAAACTCATTCACCCAATTTTATGCTCACTCACTTGTTTTGGTCCCCAGATTTCTGTGTGTAACATCACTTTTCAAGATCAAGAAAGTTATTCCACAAGCTTTTGAAACAAGTATCTTATGAGATGTGTTTCATCTTTTTGATGCTGAGCCTGCCTTTTTACCACTGCCACTTTCACAGGCAATGTCTTAAGGAAAATAGTTTCGTGTAAACCGGGTTTTCCCCTTAAAGGCAATGCTAGTTTTAGGCAGCTAAAAGAACTGAAGCTTTGGAGAAGGCCCACTGGGTTTTCAAATAGTTTATTCTCACTATTTCAAACCAAATATGCCAAGTTACAAATGAACATATGGCAACATCTTAGCCAACCAATTTGGATTACTGTCCAAATTGGAGACTAAATCTTGGAGATTAAGCTTATTTGGAGTAAGTATCAGTAGTTTTCTATGTTTAAAAGGAAATTATCTTTCATATAAAGAAAGGTGAGAAAGGGGCTGGCCAATTAAATAACTGTTACACCACAAATAGCATATTTAATTTATGTATTTATTATTTATTATTTTAATTTTTTTTTTTTTTTAGATGGAATCTTGCTCTGTCACCCAGGCTGGAGTGCAGTGGTGTGATCTTGGCTCAGTGCAACCTCCATGTCCTGGGTTCGAGCGATTCTCCTGTCTCCCTAGTAGATGGGATTACAGGCTCGTGCCACCAGGCCCAGCTAATTTTTGTACTTTTACTAGAGATAGGGCTTTACCATGTTGGCCAGGCTGGTCTCGAACTGCTGACCTCAGGTGATCTGCCCGCCCCAGCCTCCCAAAGTGCTGGGATTACAGGTGTGAGCCACCACGCTCGGCCACAAAGAGTGTATATTTACATTCTATCAGTTAATGTTTACAATTCACCCAAGGAGGTAGTTATTTCTGACAATCAAAGAGAAAAAGCTTAGAAAGCTTAAGTAATTCAGACATGTTCAGGGTCGTATCTGATATGATCCAACCCATACTCTGCTCTATACCTTTGGTCTCTGATATCAGAATATTCACTCAAGCATGTGAAAGTGTATTTGAATCAAAAATCACTATTTCATATAGAGTAGTCTGAGGGCAAGGAAACAGTAGGGGTGGTGATTAGAATTCATTTCTTGTAGACACTCTGTGATAGGATTCAGCATCAAGTGGTAGGAATTTACATATAGGCATTTAAAATGAATAAGTCTTCTAAGAAAATGTAAATGAGACCCAAGGAGACAACTATATACATTTATGGCCTTCAGGAAGGTTAGCGTAATGCTTTAATATTTTCTTATGTGAATAATGAAACTAACTTACCCACAACTGAGTAAGCCTAAAAAAAATTCAGGCAACAGCTATTCTGCAAAGTTACCATTATTATTAAAATAAAATCTTATTAACCTCATGCCAACTCATTTCAGATAGTTCTAATTTGAGAAAACTGTTACCCTGGAGGCAACCTTATGCATTAACATGCTGTAATATAAACACTGAATAATCTAAACCTAGATAATTCAAAATCTGTCATTTCTGATCACTTACATTTCAAATTCATAGTCTTACCATTTCTTACTTCTGAATAAGCTCTCCCCTTAAGTCTTTAAAATAATTTCAACTTTCACGATGAAAGAATCCAAAGATTTTCTACATCTGGGAACTACTACACAATGTTCGTGAAGTTAAAAATTATCGTGTCGGGGTTTATAGACTTCTCTCTTTTCCAACTTAGTTCTCTCTGTAACTGATCCCCTCTTACAGAGGAAAAAAGGGACAATCTGATGTAGTCTTCCACTAGTGGATCCCTGAGAAAAAAATAAGGAGTTAGAGACTAAACTCTTCTAAAGATGGCCAGTCGGGAAAAAATTGTGCGCATTTTTACACAGCATAGAATAAGTTAAATGGTGGTGCATGACGGTGTGGATGAGAACAATGTTCTCAAGTGATGGGGATCTAAAGAAAAGAGAAGCTGCAAGATTTCAGTAAAAGTTGCATGTACTAGTAAATTTAGAACACTTTAAATAGCTCATAAAAACATGAGTAAAGGTCATACTTCTCATGGGGACCCTGCTTATTTAAATACAACCCTGCCCTAAGACAGAACAAGAGCATGGCTTTATAAATGATACATGTTCATCCCAGCATCCGGCTCCTGGTGTCAGCAGAGGTCTCTACTATAACAAGTCTTTCTCATAAGCATCTCTGTACATCCTGAGATATGTCCTTTGCCAACTGTACACACTCTGAAGTGAATTATGGTGCCACAGTCTCTTCCTGTAAACTACCTTTATGAAAAATTACAGTCATATTTCCAGATGACATATTCTGAAGTCATCAGGAGACAGTCTTATCTTCAATACAGAGTGTTCAGAGAATAGAGTTAAAATGAAAGCTATACAGTCTCAACTAAAACAACATAATACCCACATACACAAACACACCATCATACAAGGAGGATACTTTATTACCTATCCTTGATGAAAAACAGAATTCCTCTGGTAATGAACTTATATCTGAACCCATACACGGAATGCCAAACTTGAAAGTATTTTAGTTAACGAAAATAACTCAAATACCATACTGAAATAATTCTTTTCAGACACTTGAGAAAACATACTTCAGAATCTCATAATCTATCACAGCTTTGGGTTGCTACCTCCTTGCCGGGAGGTTTATAAAATCACTTAAGAGCCCTTCTTAAATTATGTAGCTTTCCATTTGCTACTTTTTAACAGTAACTTGGAGAGAAAAACATTTGATTGTCTACGTTAACTCTTTTAATTTTCACTGAGTTTGAGGGCACAAGAAGCACTGACTTATAACCATTCCAGAGGACCAAAGCTGGAGGCCAGGGACCTTCTACAGAAAAGAGGTTTTCTGAAATTTTAAAATAAACTCCATTGTAGCTATATAACCAGTGGTTAGATTTTTCAAAAACATACCATTAATTAAATTTCTGGCTGGGTATAGTGGCTCATGCCTGTAGTCCCAACACATTGGGAGGCTGAGGCGAGTGGATCACCTGAGGTCAGATGTTCAAGACCAGCCTGGCCGATATGGCGAAATCCCATCTCTACTAAAAATACAAAAATCAGCTGGGCACGGTGGTGCACACCTGTAATCCCAGCTACTTGGGAGGCTAAGGCAGAAGAATCGCTTGAACCCAGGAGGCAGAGGTTGCAGTGAGCCAATATCACACCATTGCACTCCAGCCTGCGCAATGGAGCCAGACTTCATCTCAATACATTATTAATTTCTATAAATAGAACCATACCCTCCTAGTGACTTAAACCATCTTCTCAGAAATGTTTCAGTTTATGCAGGAACTATTAACTGCTTCAACTTTTAGGTTTCTCAGCCACATGATTTAAAGAAAGAAATCCTAAAATAAGTTATCTGAGAAATTAAGTACTCATTTCTGCTTCCTCTGGTTTATAAAGTTGAGACATTCATTGGTTTAGAAAGCAAGACAAACTTCAATTTTAACCAAACAGTATCACCCAATTTCCCTTAAACAATAGAGACACATAATCTTCTCTAGAGAGATACTTTAGAACATTTCTTCTCTTCCCAGAAACTTCCTTCAGGAAAAACTGGCTGGAGAGACCCATTTCTGTGATGTCACAGCATCTTACACACACAGAGCTCTAGGTCATCTCAAATCCTAGGGTCAAATTAACTGGGTTCTAAACAAAACAACGACAACACTCACTGACTTCAAAGATCTGTTGACTCGAGGAGATAAATCTCCCAGTCCTGGTTGGGTCTTTTCAGAGAGGTGCAGAAAAGACCCCCTAGAATGGAGCTGTTGAGCCAATCACCTTTCCACAGCAAGACACATAGCAGAGCATCTGGGAAGAGAAATAAAGCTTACAAACAAAACTAGGGGAAAGGAGAAAGAGAAAGGTCATTCATCCTTTTCAAACATGCTTACTTACACTGTTGCTTTCATTATATTCAAAACCACCCAAATATTACACATCCAGTCTGACTGCTCTTTTCCTTTAATCACTTGGAGCTCATTTCTGAAAATGGCACCCTGGTCCTCAGTGAGCCAGATTTTGCAAACCGCCCATACATTCCCATTATCACATTTTACCCAGTCTGCAGCATATTTATAATATTTTAAGTAAACTAATTTCCAATATATATTCCGAAAGCAGCGGTTCTCAACTGGGGGGGAATATCATGCCCCAGGGGACACCTGGCAATATCTGGAGACATTATTGGTTGTCACAAATGGAGGACGCTACAGGCATCTACTGGGTAGAGACCAGGGATACTGCTAAATACCCAACAATGCACAGGACAGCCCCTACAACAAGAAGTATTCGGCCTCAAATATGGCAAGGTTGAGAAACTGTGAGAAATCAATTAATAATATTTTTGTTGCCTTCATTCAATGAGGGCAGTGTTTCTCAAAAACGTAAACTTTCTGACTCCAAACTCTTTGCTGACTCCAACGAACACCTCCAAGAATTCTGAAAAATAGGCAAATGTTTACTTAGTCCCCACATTTTAAAAATAAGATACTTAAGGAACTTATATGCTGGTGAATGTTAGAATTCAAATGTTAAATCCATCTAATCCTTGCAAGCTTTCTCATATATGATCTCATACATATTTTCTTTACCACGGCCCCAAAAAGGAGAACTGTTAGGCCCAGTGCAAAAAAAAAAGAAAGAAACTGAAACTGAAGGAAGTCAAAAGCAACTCGTCTCGAGTCTCCCGATGGGTGAGCAGGAGAGCAAGGAATCGAATCGAGTCCCTAATTTTAGTGTTGTTCTTCTCAATATATGATGCCCTCCTCTAGGGCAGTTTTTAAAATATTGAACTGAGCTGCTAAAATTGTAACCGTCTCATCCAATGCCACATATTCATGGATGTCATTTAAGCCCCCTAAGTGTCAGTCTCCTTATCTATAAAATGGGGATGTGTTGTGAGGAATAGAGGAGATAACGTTCCTTACACCCGTGCTTAGCACAAAAGAAGCACTCACCTAGAAAAGGCAGCTGCTCTTGTGATTCTTATTAGTGGGATCTCAGGACAGTGTGTGTCATTATACCAGAACAGTATTTGAGCAAGCAACCAAAAGGTTGGGATAGAAAACCCAACACACACAAAAAGCATCTACTGCAAAATACTATCTATCTTAGCCAGCAGCAGTGGGTGGGGGGTAGAAGAGGCTGATTTCAAGTTACATGGAGCACAAGACTGAACAAACAGAAGTCTTCAACATTTACTTGCATTTATTTCCTTTTCTGTTATTAAAGGCGTTAAGAGAAAGGTCTTGATTTCAATGTCATGGGGCAAAGCTGGGGCTAACAAGTGTGTGCTTGAATGTGAAATGTGTTCCAGTAAAACTGATAGTCTATACTTCCTTATTTAAAGAGGTAGTGAAGAGACGAGAAAGACTCAAAAGGGGGCCCATTTTTATTTGAGTGATATAGCACTGAAATTAAGCACCTCTAGAATTAGCCTGGATTCAAATTTTGGCTCTAGGGTGTAACTAGCCCTTACTATTAGAAAGCTACACAACCTTTCTAACCTTCAGTTTCCTGAGCAAAAATTGGAGAGCACAAAAGTATTTCCTTCATATAATAGAACTGTGTTGGGAGTCAAATGGTATAATGCACGTCAAACTCTCAACATAGGGTCTGGAATACTGCACATGGAGAATAAATGCTAACCATTGTTACTATGACTGTTGTCATCATTGTCTTTGACCTCCTCCTCCTCCTCCTCCTCCTCCTCCCCCTCCTCCTTTATAATGTCCAGCTCTGTGTCTAGCTCACAGGAGGTTCACAATAAATGTCTGCTGATTAATAATTGTTTATGACACACTAGACACTGCTCTAAGAGGCAGTTACTACCATTATTCTCTTTCTAAAAGGAAGAAACTGGGGACCAGAAAAGATAAGAGACTTGCCCAAGGTCACAAGCGAGGAAGTCACAGAGCAGTAATTTTTTTTTTTTCTTTTAAGAGATGGGTTCTTGTTCTATCACCCAGGCTGGAAGGCAGTGGCACAATCATAGCTCACAGCATCCTCAAACTCCTAGGCTGAAGTGACAGGAATACAGGAATATAAAAGATAGGAATAGACGGGAATACAAGACAGGAATACAGGCACACACCACTGCGCCCAGCTAATTGTTTTATCTGTTGTAAAGATGGGGTCTCCCTATGTTGCCCAGGCTGGTCTCAAACTCCTAGCCTCAAGTGATCCTTTTCCTTTGGCCCTCAAAGAGGTAGGGTTACAGGCATGAGCACTGGCTCAGCCTAGAGTTATAATCTGAGCCCAGATGGTCAGGCCGCAAAGCCTCTGTCCCTAGCTACCACACAACACTGCCTTACGACAGAAGAAGAGTGAAAGACAGGGTTTAAGGAAGTTCTCATCAACATAAAATCTCAACAGATGAGACCTATCTGAGAAGGAGGGAAGGAAAGCACATTCCTGAGATGGCCAGTCAGAGGGAGGCTTCCTAGAAAACCCTTCTTTGAAACAAGGGGTAGAGGTAGGCAGAAAACAGTCTTTGCATTCAGTCAGCTTGTTTGCCATTTTAAACATAGGTAGCGCCCATAGACGGATAGCTACGCTGAAGACAGAATCAGAGTTCCCAAACACTGAAATTACGCAGATATCTGAGGATGAAAGAAGGGGGCCCTTCCACGGGATAGACGTAGCTAAACAACTTATGTGATCTGGAATCTTCAAGTCCTCTTGACTTTCACCAGGCACATTCAATTTCCAGAGCGCCCTGGGGTGTACTAGGCAAAAGCTGGTATGTTTTAGGGAAAACAGCTCTCAGACATCCCAACTTAACATCCATACACCTTGGCCACCTGGTTGTGAACTAAATTACAGGGGAATAATTATCACATACGAGATTAAAATGGAAGATTCTCGTCCTATCCAAATAAAGAGGACAAATGGAGTCAAACGAAGAATACTGTTAGACATTTTTATAAAGAATAAATTATATTTCCAGTAGACCTAGTACCAGTCTTGTCAAGTAAGGACTCTTCAGAACTGCAGCAAAATGCTAAATTCCAACAATGTTAAGCCATTTCCTGCAGTAATTACATGAGGTTTCATTTCTAACCTCTCCAAACGCTTTTATGTCTGTCTCTTTTCTAGTGGCAAACGCAGGGAGGTTAAGAGGAGCAAGCCATTTTGTTTCAAGCCAGCCACAAACCAAATGCACAATGCCACAAAACAAGTCTTTATTCCATCAGCCAGCGGGTTCCTCATTAACCAGCCGAGAATGAACCTAGAATGCACAATTTCGTGTTAATCACAGAAAACAGATGCCCATGATGGCTGCAGGTAAAACTGATTGTTTTTGCCTCTCAGTACCACTCACTAGGGAATGTGATCTGTTTCATCTCCACCCTCCCTTCAAGGATTGCTGAGCTCCCAAGTGCTTGTGAAAACAAGTCAGGTGTGGGGATGGTACTGTGAGAAATGAAAAATGGTCTTGACAAGATGAAAAGCTGCATTTTCCATCTGTTCTTAAATGGGCTTAAATAGACACAAAATGGGGACTGCTTGCTTAACCCTTCCGTATCCACACCTCAATAGAGCAGACTGGAGTAAGGGCCTAAAAAGTTTTCAGGAGGGCAACAACAGGGTGGTGGTGGGAACTGTCTCATTTTTTCTTTATAGTAACTCACTATCCAGGGCTCACAATACCCCAGAATGGCTGCATTTCACCAGGTATAAGCCACTTCCAGCACCCAGGGCCTGCCAGGAGGGCAGTCTATGAACAATCACAGCTCAAGTGGTTCCTTTCCCCCTCCAACGAGAATCACAAACGCCTCCTGAAGTGGGTCCCACTAACAGTTCAGCTCCTTGAACACCCATTTCTTCCTTCTCAGATTTTGAAAGTCTGAACAGTTGGTTAGAGACTGCTGATGATAAAGGAGATACATGCAGCAGAGGCGACTTGCAAGGCACTAATTCATTCTCCAAACACCAGCCTCTCCTAGGAATCTCATTAGTGCACAGCAGGTGGACAAGTGAAGTACAAAGAATGGGAAGGGGAAAAAAAAAACAGGAAGAAAAACTGCACAGATCTCCAAAGGATGCCATCATTATTTTACTTTATAATGATCCCAAGAAAAGGGTGAACTACTCATTGTTCATTTGTTCATTCACTGGAGAATCATAAGCAGGGCCCAGAGAAACAAAAACGCTATCAGTAACCATAATTACTTTGTTTCTATTTGTTTCTTTAGTTATATAACATGGGTGTGTTATTATAGGTTAGGTACTCTGCAAAGTCCTCTACACGATTTTCTCATTGAATTCTTACAACCACCCACTGACATAGGTACTACTGTTTTTCCTGTTCTATAGATGAGGAAACTGAGGTCCTCAGAAGTTGAGTATCTCACAAGGTCACACAGCTAGTAAGCGGCTCAGATAGGATTGAAACTCTGGTCTGCACAGTAATTCATACAAGCATCGCTCTACCACTTCCAGAATGTGGTCTAAATACATGCACAACTTTATGTACAACGATATTCATTGCAACATAATCTGGAACCAATAATGGAAACAACATCTGTTTCCCAAAGTACGGATGGTACATTTTTTGAACCATCGCTACTACTTTGGGGAATAGCCATTCAAGGGGATATCTGCAGTGCAAGAGGCTCTCTGACCCCACTCTTTTCCTTCCTGAAAGCAGTCATAAAACCCCCACGTGGAAGTATCCTCCCTATACTAGTAGGAAAGTCACATTCATATCATCAAGGATGGGAAGCTGAGACCAAGAGAGCTCTGTACAAACAGACCTTGTTAAAATAATTCTTATCTTCCTTCATTCTCCCTACATAATTCAGTTACTTTTCCAGAATTGCCTCTCTATGTTCAACCAAATATAAAAGTATCTAGGTTTTGCCACGTCCTTAGATCTACATTTCCATATAAGGGTTCCCATGTCACATAAGACTTGTATTACATAAATTTCTAAGCTTTTCTCCCGTGACTCTCATGGTGCCTTAATTCTCAGGCCTGGCTGAAAAAAACTAGGAAGGTGAAGGTAAAAGTTTGCCCATCCTACAATAACCGCATTTATATAGCACACATCACTTCTTAAGCACTTTTTATATAGCAACTCATTTAATCCTCAAAACAACCCCAGAAAACTGAGGCATAAAGAAAAAAAGTAACGTTCCCAAGACACAAAGCTGCTAAGCACAAGGGCTGGACTCCAACCCAGACTGTCTGAATGGGGTATCTGTGCCCACAAGCATTTCCCTGCACTAATGGTAACAAAATAGCACAGTCTCCTAGGTGGAAGCATAGGCATATTTCATATCGCACAAGTGCTTTAAAAAAGAAAGAAGAAAGAAAAAAATAGAGAGAGAGAGAGAAAGAAAGAAAGAAAGAAAGAAAGAAAAGAAAAGAAAAGAAAAGAAAAGAAAAGAAAAGAAAAGAAAAGAAAAGAAAAGAAAAGAAAAGAAAAGAAAATCCTGAGGCCAGGCACAGTGGCTCATATCTGTAATCCCAGCACTTTGAGAGGCTGAGGGGGGAGGATCACTTGAGCACAGGAGTTCAAGACCAGCCTGGGCAACATGGAGAAACCCCATCTCTACAAATAAATACAAAAATTAGCCAGGTGTGGTTGGTTGGCACCTGTAGTGCCAGCTACTGGGGAGGCTGAGGTGAGAGGATTACTTTACCCTTGGAGGTGGAGGTTGCAGTGAGCCAAGACCATACCTCTGCACTCCAGCATGGGTGACAGAACAAGACCCTGTCTCAAAAGAAAAAAAAAGAAAAAGGAAAAAAAACCTTGTTGTTCCAAAGAATTATAGTTTGGGTATTAACATGGTCTATGGTCTTCCTTCTCCTTTTATGATCAACATGAAATCCTTAAATACAGTAATAAAAATTTCTAGTTCCACACCCACCCACCCACCATAAAAAATAATGTAGATGTGAAAATGGCACGGTACTTAATGATCAAGATTGTCAGGTAAAAATGTAATGCAAGCCAGCATGATATTACTTATGGTTGTGATTCATTCTCTATGCTTCTCCCACTCCTGTCCACTCCCCTCTCCCCCACTATTCAAAAAGGAAAGGAAAAGCTGGATGTCTAGCTTTGACATTGCAAGGGTTGCTGATATTCTATTTTACTATGTTTGCTGTGTTTTCAAAAGAACCAACATTTTAGAAGAAAAGGAACATCACTTTATTTAATTTGGTTCTTCACTTTTTACTCTAAATCAAAGTTCATTTTACCTGAAAGTTTTAAAAAAGACTGACAACTGAGGCGTTGTGGAAAGATCATCTCACTCTACCGAATGCTTAGGGGAGAAATTCATCAAAAGCAGACAGCAGACATCTACCATCCACCATAAATCAGCTTCCTTTTTCTTCTTCTTTTTTCTTTTTTTTTTTTTTTTTAAGCATCCTCTTTAGAATACAGTGAGAAAGTCGTGTCATTTAAATTGGCTTTTTGAAAGGAATTTCAGAAATTATTTTAGTTTCTGGAATAAGCATCAGTGTAAACACACAGCTTCAGTATATGCCTGAAGCTTGTTGATTTCTCCTAGATATTTAAAAACAGAACCGCTTGTTTTGTCCTTTTTTACTTGGCTCACAAAGTGACATGGCAACAGACTATGTACTAATTTTCTGGGGTTTCAGCACTGAACCAAGAAGATGGCAGAAAAATGGATACAATCATTAAAGAAATTATAGGAACTAAATTAAGTCAACCTAACAGTGAGGCTGATTTTCATAAAGGGCCTGTGTCCCCAAGGTAAGGAATGCATCTTTCCCATCATGGAAGTCAATGGATGGCCCCAAATGTGGTGTCCTCAGTGCTACAGAATTTATCTAACATTATCTGACTTGCCTGTTCCCATTAAAAGTATAACATATCTGACTGACTGTTATAGAATAAAAACATCTGGCAAAGACAAAGAATCCTATTTATAGGTCTGGTTTTGGGAATGAACCTTTACCAAAGGAGGGGAAAGGGTACTGATCCCATGATCCCATAACAGGATTGCCATCAAGTACTTTTTTATTTGAGATAAGGCCAAGCATTTGGTTGTGGCACTGGCAGGGACAACTATAAAGAAACCGATGTTCCACTGCTTATTAAGCTCCAGAGTCCCATTAATGCCCTTTACAAACTTAGGAGAGGTGTACTACTCTACCTTACATAATAAAGAAAATTGAATTTTAAAACATTGAAGTAATTTATCCACAGTCGTTTAGCTAGAGAGTTGGAAGAGTCAGGATTTGGGCCCAGGACGACCAAATACCAGATCCATGAGGCTGTGGTGCCTTTCCTCTGACCTTAAGTTGCTGTGAGACATTTTGAGCTCCTGATCTTTAGAAATATTCAACCAGAGGCTGTATGGCCTTTTGGAATTAATTTTGTAGAGAACTTAATCACTGGCTGGGGAATGCTAGTGATTCCTTCCCCATGAAATCTACTGATTTTTCCATTATATAACTCAATGAACAGTCTTCAACATGGGTCGCCATTTTCGGATTTCTCTTTCTCAATCTTGCTTCTAAGCAAGGCAATGATTCTTCCTACACAAAGGTCACTTTCTGCAATATCTGCCTAAATTTTTTGAACATTTGTGAACCCTGGTAATGTCACCAAAACATCTGCTGCCCCTAACTAAATAATTTCATCTGATCATCCCAACCTTGGTCCCATCTGTGGCTTTCTTCTCTCTGCTTATTAAGTTGAGATGAGTAGGCAGGACTAAAGATCCCTAACATTTTGCCGCTTGTTTATTTAACAGCTATGGATATTTACATTTGCCTTCCTAACATATTTGGTACTAATTAAACCTCACAGATTTAGCACAGCTCTTTCTATATATAAGGCACAAGTCAAAAAAATAATCTTCAAAAAAACTTCATTTGGGTCAAGTGGGGGATACCTTCTTCAACTCAGAAACTGGGAGTTTAATAAGCTAAGGCTACATTCAATGTAATATGTTATGTAGAACAAGCAAGAAGGAGTCCCAATTCCTGGCCTGGTGGATAGCTATGGTGATTCTTTCTGGGTACCATATTTTAGGAAGAACATAAACTAGATTGTTTCCAAAGAGGATGTGGATAATAGAAATTCGAAACTAGGTTGCAAGGGATTGTACAGCTATCTCAAGTAGTATCATGTTAGGTGTATATCTAAAGCAGTATTCCTTAGATTAACTCAAAACGTCAGTTGAATGGGATACACAAAGGAAAGGAGGGGGAGGAGGTGGAGAGGAGGAGGGGAGGGAGGGGAGAGGAGGAGGGGAGGGAGGGGAGGGAGAGGAGGAGGAGGGAGGGAGGGGAGGGAGGGGAGGGGAGGGGAGGGGAGGGGAGGGGAGGGGAGGGGAAGGGAGGAAAGAAGAAGAAGGAGAATCTCATAGTCCAATAGTGTGAAATGATATGTGGGGCTGGGCACGGCGACTCATGCCTGTAATCCCAACACTTCGGGAGGCCAAGGATCACAAAGTCAGGAGATAGACAATCCTGGCCAACATGGTGAAACCCCATCTCTACCAAAATACAAAAAAAAAAAAAAAATTAG
Organism: Nomascus leucogenys; assembly: GCF_006542625.1. Lineage (NCBI taxonomy): Eukaryota > Metazoa > Chordata > Mammalia > Primates > Hylobatidae > Nomascus > Nomascus leucogenys. The sequence continues at coordinate 74,760,207 of NC_044401.1, read as the reverse complement.
CCAGGCATGGTGGCACACTTCTGTAATCCCAGCTACTTGGGAGGCTGAGACAGGAGAATCACTTGAACCCAGGAGTTGGAGGTTGCAGTGAGCCGAGATCAAGCCACTGCACTCCAGCCTGGCAACAGAGCAAGACTCTTGTCTTAGCCAGCGTGCCCGGCTAATTTTGTATTTTTACTAGAGACGGGGTTTCTCCATGTTGGTCAGGCTGGTCTCAAACTCCTGACCTCAGGTGATCCGCCCACTTAGGCCTCCGAAAGTGCTGGGATTACAGGCATGAGCCACGGCCTTTGGCCACAAGAATTATCTTAATCACAGTCATTATTATAACAGAATAAGAGGCCGGGTGCAGTGGCTCACGCCTGTAATCCCAACACTTTGGGAGGTCGAGGCAGATGGATCACTTGAGGTCCGGAGTTTGAGACTAGCCTGGCAAACCTGGTGAAACCCCGTCTCTACTAAAAATACAAAAACTAGCCAGGTGTGGTGGCAGGTGCCTGTAATCTCAGCTACTCAGGAGGCTGAGGCAGGAGAATTGCTTAAACCTGGGAGGCAGAGGTTGCAGTGAGCCAAGACCACACCGCTGCACTCCAGCCTGGGTGACAGAGTGAGACTCCATCTCAAATAGTAATAACAACAACAGAATAAGAGAAAGTACACTAGCCTGGGGATAAAAGATGCTTGGGTTCTAGTCCCAATTTGGTTGGTAACAAACTACCGTCTTGGGCAGGTCATATTGCCCTCTCTGAGTTTCCATTTCTCTCTCTTTTTTCTTACCTAAGTGCATGGTCTACGTTAGGTAGCAGGAATGACAGAATCATGACACGCAAAATCAATCTTCACACATGTTCTGTTTGGCTAGCATGAACTCTCCAGATCATCAAATCTACCTCTCTATTTATCAATAATCACCTATTCACACATTTAACTTGCCTGCCTGACCCAAGCAAGAGTGTTATCTCCCAAGTTCTATAATATTTCTTACAGATCCAAAAATATATATAGTATCTCTTACTGACTCACCCACAGTTTAGTTTTGTTTTTTTAAATAAAGACTTTAGGCCAGGGTGGTGTCTCACGCCTGTAATCCCAGCACTTTGGGAGGCCGCAATAGGAGGATCATTAGAGGTCAGGAGTTCGAGACCAGCCTGGCCGACATGGTGAAACCTCGTTTCTACTAAAAATGCAAAAAATAAAAAAGAAAAATAAATAAAGCCTTTACTCAAAGCATTTTCAAAATTCCTGTCATCCTAAATTGGAGAATAGTTTTATAGTATTTAGAAAGCTCAAAGACATTCGTCCTTCCACCAAGAAAGAACTCCCCCCCCAGAATGAAGCTCTGACAATTGTTACATTAAATTTATGTTAGGAGGCCATTGTTTTGGACTGATCTCCTGCACTAGACCCCAACAGAACAGACCAAACCAAAATGGGGTTACTCATGCTAAGGTTCCATTCACCAAAACAAAACGAAGGTGTCCAAGCTTAGGAGAAATAACAAAAGAGATGATAGCCAAATCCCCAGGCAGTTCTAGCTGGCATGAAAGGGAAATCACCTCTGCTTTAACCCTTACAGGAAAAGCAATCTGATGTAGCTTAATGTAAACCAAGCCACTTTTTGTATTATGCAATTTCATTGTTCCTGGCTTAAGCTATCATAAAAAAACTGACCATTCTGCCATGACCAATGCAGTGCCTTTTCTAAATCTTTGGATGACATGCTCTCCAATTCATGAATTGCTACTAAAAGCAAATAAGATATTTAAACCTAATTTGTTGAAATTTTGTGTTTTAACACAACCAAAATAGGCAAGCATTCTATTCCTACTGGCAATCCTTTACACAAGTTGCTTAAAAAATTACTTAAGAAGGCTGGGTATGGTGGCTCATGCCTGTAATCCCAGCACTTTGGGAGGCTGAGGCAGGCAGATTACTTGAGGTTAGGAGTTCTAGACCAGCCTGGCCAACTTGACGAAACCCCGTCTCTACGAAAAATACAAAAATTAGACAGGTATGGTGGTGTCCACCTGTAGGCCCAAATACTCAGGGGGCTGAGGCAGGAGAATTACTTGAAGCTGGGAGGCAGAGGTTGCAGTGAGCCAAGGTCACACCACTGGACTCCAACCTATGTGATAAAGCAAGATTCAATCTCAAAAAAAAAAAAAAAAAATTACTTAAGGATATTGGTGCCACCATATTAAATTCAAGAAGTGGTAAAGCAAAGGTTGCTTGTCTCAGTCAAGTTTTTTCTTCATTGTTTGGCTTCACTAAAGTACCAAAAATAAAACTATTGAAATCAAATAGCAGAAAGTTAGAATGCTTTCTAAAAAACTAATCACTCCTGCAAGGCTCACATAATAACAGCCAGCTATGGATAGAATGACTTTATTCACATCTATTAATAAATGGCAAAGATGAAATGCAGCAGTGGAGGCTCAGATTTTTCCAGTTGTGGTAGAACACACAGGAGTCCCGGTTTGAACCTTCCTACAATTTAATTTTTAATATCTCTGCTTTAGAAAATACTACAGTGGCATTACTTTAAAGAAATCATTATCTTTTAGAAAATGTGAGAAATGTGTTTAAGAAGATAAAAACTGCTCCGTATAGAGAATAATATTTTCCCCTTTAAACTCCAGGGACAAAGCAAATTTTCCAGTGTCATTTTACTGTAGCCCACCAGCATTTTGACAAAGCAAACCTAGTGCTAAGAACTCCTTGAAACTGGAAACCAGCAGAGCCTCTTGGTAACTTAAATAGATGAATTTCAATTTTAAAGCCACTGGGCCTGAACAAAAAGAAATGCCTTTTAAAAAAACATTGCAAAATTTGAAGTCAATATTGGCTTTCTTACTGAATAAAATAATAGGAAAAGATTCTTCAAAAGTTGTGGATCTGTTTTTTTCTGATGACAAAAATAAATAATGAGTAGACAAAACCAAATGATTACTTAGGTATATAATCCTCATATATGCATATAATGGGGTCTTTACTTGGTTTTCTTTTGATCTTTTTATAAAAACGAGCTCACGTTGCACATGCACTTTGAACTTCCTACTGAAAGTTCATAAGCGTAGCAGAGCATGATGTTGTGTACCTGTAGTCCCAGCTATTCGGGAGGCTGAGGCAGGAAGATCATTTGAGCCCAGGAGTTTTAGGCTGCAGTAAGCTATGATCGCACCACTGCACTCCAGTCTGGGCAACATAGCAAGACTCTGTCTCTAAGAAAAAAATATAAAATAAATAAAAATAAAGTTCATCAATATCACACAAAGCCTCCTAGAAATAAACGGTCCCAGGCCCCATCCAGGTACAAGCTGCAATTTCATAGCATTTCAAGGTGATGGACATGCAATTGAAAAATGAAGAAGCCCTAGCCGAGAAGATACTTTATGGAGCACCATTCCCTATTTGACTTTGATGAGAAGATGTAGATGTTGATAACACGTGTCTCTGGACACCAAGGAAATAAGTGTCTACCTGGGTTTAAACATGTGCCTACTATCTCTATGTAACAGTGCCTGTTAAAAGCAAAAAAGGTGAGACGGTATCTTCAAGTTCAGGTTTTCGGATAGAAGGCGGCTGGAAAGAGCTTTCCTTTGTTGCATCACTTCCCCAGTAAAGTAGCTTGAATATCACCAATGAAATAACCTCTCCTGACAAAACCTCCAACTAAAGTCACCGTATCCAACAGGGCCCTTGGGCAAAGATGTTCACTTTCAAAATTCACCGTGAGGAGATTTACATGCCACCTGCGAGGACTGCTATCTTGGGCCCATGACACTATTACTGCTCTCATGAACCTTATTACTGAGAGGACAAGAAAGGTGAGAAAGGCAGAAGAAGACGCATCACTGGCAGAAACTGCTCTGTCTGCTTACCATGAGTTTACTCTAGACTCCTGCCTGCGGAAATACAACCAGTGTGTCAAGGCATATGTGGCCATTCAGCATTTCCCAGAGACTCTGTGACTTCGCCCACTTCCAAAGACTGTCTCATAGAAAACTCCCATCAGAATTCCCAGTTTTTTCATCAAAATTGGTCAAGCACTAATTATTAAAAGTATGAAAAATGCTACCATGTGTTCATCTTTTAGTTGCTTTCTAGGTACCGTAGGGCATTGGTAATTTAAGCTCCCATCCATCCTGCCAGGTGCAGGAAGAAACTGACACGAGGAAACCTACTGGCCAGCTCTTGTTCTGATAATGTCCAGCAACCCTTAATAAGGGCAAGGTACTCTACATGCCTCAGTTTACTCTTGTGTAAATGATACCTGTGTGCCTCAAGTGTTTCTCAAAGTATGACTCACTACCATGAGAGCTGAGGGACGGGTATGAAAGATGCTCTTAACAGGTAATATGAGCATTAGAAAAATATTGGACGTTTGCATATAGGCGTATCCTTTTTTAGTAAATTATTATTCATTTATTGACTTATTTACTTATTTATTTTGAAATGGAGTCTCGCTCTGTCGCCAGGCTGGAGTGCGATGGCACAATCTCGGCTCACTGCAACCTCTGACTCCCTGGTTCAAGCTATTCTCCTGCCTCAGCCTCCCAAGTAGCTGGGATTACAGGCACGTGCCACAATGCCTAGCTAATTTGTTTTTGTATTTTTAGTAGAGACGGGGTTTTACCATGTTGGCCAAGATGGTCCCGATCTCCTGACCTCGTGATCCACCCACCTCGGCCTCCCAAAGTGCTGGGATTACAAGCACAAGCCACCACGCCCAGCAAATTATTTTATTTTTAAAGAAGATTACTGGGCAGGGTGTGGTATTACAGATTACACCTGTAATCCCAGCACTTTGGGAGGCCAAGACGGGCAGATCACCTGAGGTCAGGAGTTCGCGACCAGCCTGACCAACATAGTGAAACCCCGTCTCTATTAAAAACACAAAAATTAGCCAGGCGTGGTGGCACGCACCTGTAGTCCCAGCTACTCGGGAGGCTGAGGCAGGAGAATCGCTTGAACCCAGGAGGCAGAGGTTGCAGTGAGCCAAGATTGTTCCACTGCACTCCAGCCTGGGTGACAGACAGTGAATCTGTCTCAATGTCTCAAAAAAAAAAAGAAGAAGAAGATTACTCAGCAAATATCAGCTCAGATAGTAGGTGAATGTGAGGGGGAAAGCCCTAAAGGTGTTCCTTAATTATTTCAGGTAGTATAGCACCATGGGGAAGTGAGTATGTCTTTACAGAACACAGGGAATCATAGAGATATTTTATTTCATCATAAATAAAGAAAATTTTACAACTGTGTAATATAAAAGCACAACCACAGTTTACATGTCTGCAATTTGTTTAAAACCAGCTATCAAAATAAGGTATAACCAGCCTTCTCCAAATGTGATTAATAGTTATTTGCTATTTAGCTCATAATGTTTTATGTTCTGCTAGCATTGGAAAAAAAAATAAGCTAGTCAGCACCAAAAATTTTGAAACCTTTAATAAAAAACAAAGTCTAATGGATTTAATTTTATTCAATAAGCCTCATCATTATTTGACTCTCCTTCAGCCTAACCCAGGAATCCCCAATGCTGTTTGGAGCATGCTGTGAGAAGCAGGGACTGGTTGGAGTCTGAAGTCCATTCTATGATGCTAGATCATGTAAGACCTTAAGTTATGGTTTGACTATTTTAAAAGAATAGTGTTGCATCTTTTATAACCTGGCCAGGCGCGGCAGCTCACGCCTGTAATCCCAGCACTTTGGGAGGCCGAGACGGGTGGATCACAAGGTCAGGAGTTGAAGACAAGCCGGGCCAAGATGGTGAAACCCTGTCTCTACTAAAAATACAAAAATTAGCCAGACGTGGTGATGGATGCCTGTAATCCCAGGGAGAGGGTGAGGCAGGAGAATCGTTTGAACCTGAGAGGCAGAGGTTACAGTGAACTGAGATCATGCCACCGCACTCCAGCTTGAGCGACAGAGCAAGACTCCGTCTCAAGAAAAAGAAAAAGAAAAAAATATATATATAACCTATTAGGCCCAATCCCTTCCTTGTAGGGGCCAATTTCCTCTTTCCTCATCAAAACAGAGACTTTATGAACCTGTGTCTCCCTGTTAACATTGTCAGACCATAGAGAAGAGCCATTCCTTCTTTGTCTCTTCTACACTGATTCCGGCGGGACTGGAGTACAGCTGTCCATCATGAGACCCTGGCTTTTTCACCACAGGAGTGGGCATGGGACCTGGGATGGCCAAACACCACCAACGTAGGCAAAAGACCCAATTGAGCCAACTGAGTTCTCTGCAGAGAATGATCATGGTGCTAGAAGGGAGAGACAACTCTTTCCCTGGGATCAGCAGCCATGAGAAGGAAGTAGGCCGGTAGCTGCCACGTGGAGAACACTTCGTGAGACTGAAGCAAACACAGAGGAAGCAAACAGGGAGCAGAGAAAAGGAAAACGAGACAGCATAAGGACAAGCTTCATAAATCAGGAAGCTAACAAACTTCAGGCTCACTGAGGGCATTACTGCAGGTAAATGAGTCTAAGTTTGGGACAAGACACATTTCCAGGGACCTGGTTTTACGACCCAGTTCCTGATTACTGCACAGGCTGATGAGAATTTCTTGCATTTACAAATGACAGAAAAGATGCACAGAAAGCAATTAACAGCATGTGAATTTAAGAAGGGGAAGCAATGGGAGGAGGCAAGAATTGAAAGACTATCAGATGAAAGTTACCAGGAAGCACAGAGGTCATGAGGTCTGCAGAGCTGGGTGAAGATACAGACTCCACCTCACACCAGCCTCCTCTTTGATCTACCACGGACTAGTTTCCTCGTCTGGTAAATGGCAAAAAACTCTACCTGCCTGGCAGGACTGTTGTAAGAAATAAATGAAATCATACGTGTAAAGTATTCATAAAAGTACCTGACAGAGTAGAAAAAGAGCTCTCAAGTTCTCACCAACCCTGAATCACTATGATGGAGTAATATATTAAAACAACAGCCAACACCCCCAAAAGATTAACAACCTTAAGAGTAGGGGGTCGGGCACCATGGCTCACACCTGTAATCCAAGCACTTTGGGAAGCTGAGGCAGGAAGATCACTTGAGCCCAGGAGTTCAAGACTGGTCTAGGCAACATAGTGAAACCTCATCTCTAAAAAAAATTACAAAATTAGTCAGGCATGGTAGTGCATGCCTGTAGTCCCAGCTACTCAGGTGGCTGAGGCAGGAAGATCACTTAAGCCTGGGAGGTGGAGGTTGCAGTGAGCTATGATGGTGCCACTGCACTCCAGCCTATGCAACAGAGCAAGACACTGTCTCAAAAAAAAAGACAAAAAGAAAAAAGAGTGGGGGTGGGATCACTGGTAGGTAAACTCAGAATATACTAGCGTAAGGTCTATCCATATCACTCGGATTGTCTGGCTGTGATGCTGATATATATGCCTTGGAATTCTAAGTTACAGTCTCCTTGTTTATCATCTAGAAGTTCACAAGCCCGCCTTCCGGAGAACATGGTGAATTCAGAAGGAAAATGTAACTGTACTCTAATATGCTTTCTTTGGGTCTCAGACTGCCTTGATTCAAGTGTTTATGCCTTAATTATACTTGAGTCTTTCATTTTAACGACTTTTTAAATTCGATATAAAGATTAAAATTTTTATATCTCATTGTGTTTTCCTTTTAATACAAATTACTTGTGGTTGCTGAACGAGGTACAAATTAGAACAATTTCTTCCCGGGAACGGTATGAAGGAAACTTCACAGGAAGAGAAAAAATTCCAAAGGATAAACAGGTTTATTGCAGAAATTACACACTACAGATTCCCATAATGCTAGCCATCCCAGTAACTAAGTGGCACATGGGCATTTGTTTCCATAGCCCCAGATTCTCTGGCTAGTTAAAAAAAAAAAAAATTTAATTGCTAACAATAAGTTTTTGTTCTACCATTGGGTGAAACCTTCCCTTGTTATGAGTTTCTGTATCTGACATAGAATTCCAGCTAAACCAAAATTCTGTTTTACACAAGCAAAGAAGTCCTGAGCAGGGTGAAATGGTAGTTATCATCTTTGATGTTACTGTCAAAGGCATGGAAGATACTTATCTTAATACCATTGTTGTCTCTACCATCTCCCTGTGATGTTTTTCACCCAAGAATTTATTGAAAATGTATTTGAAATGAGCAAAAATTGTGTCCTGTATCCCTCTTGGATAATTAGTTTCTGAAGTCCATGTTTGTTATTTATTCAAAATCTTCCTGGGGCAAAATTCTCCTTATTTTGAATGTCCAGGTTTTGGTGGAAAAGCATTCATAATAAGTGCTTTCATACTTTCCTTGTTATCCCGTTGGCTTATGTCCCCTAAAAACTCAGTCTACCAAGCTTTTGTTCACATAGTTTACGGATATACTGTGCACCCATTCTGAACCCTGACATTTCACATCTGCTCGCCTAAGAGAAATGGCATACACACAATGTTTTCCTATTTGGTGATGAACAAGTACATGGAACATATAGGTCACAAGTGATTTTTAAGTAAGAGGAAAACAAGAAATTCAACCAAAGAGCCAGCTGGTACTGGGCCTATGTTCTGTGCCTAACAAGGGGTTCTAAGATACACTAACTCGCCTTAGGCAGTAGGGAGAAGATTTTGATTTCTGTCTTCACTATTGATTGCTACATGAGTCAATTACTTAGCCTTTCTAAGCTTCAGTTATAAAATCAGGATAAAAATGTCATCAACATCACGGGATAGTAGTGAAACGAGACAATGTATATGAATTTCATAGTACCCAGCATATAATAAGAGTTCAATAAATATTGGCTATTTTTATTATCATCATTCTTACCAATCCAAAGAGCCACGTGAATGTAACCTACAGACTGATTGATCTCAAATGCATTTTTTTAATTCTAAAATTTCTGAAATCCTGTGAATATAACAGTGTTTTCAGGCTGGGCGTGGTGACTCACACCTGTAATCCCAGGACTTTCTGAGGCCAAGACAGATAGATTCCTTGAGTCCAGGAGTTTCAGATCAGACTGGGCAACATGGCAAAACCCCATCTCAACAAAAAAAATACAAAAAAATTTGCCAGGCATGGTCATACATGCCTGTAGTATCAGCTACTTGGGACACTGAGGCAGGAGTATCATTTGAGCCTAGGACTTGGAGGTTCCAGTAAGCCTAGATTGTGCCATTGCACTCCAGCCTGGGCAACAGAGTGAGACCTTCTCTGGAAAAAAAAAATTTTTTTTAAAAGTGTTTTTTTCTCTTCTCACCCACTCTGCCAAAAAAAAAAAAAAAAAAAAAAAAGCATCTTAAAGAAAACACAGTCCATTATGTGAATGGATATGCAGACAAAAAATGTGCAGTTACATATACCAAAGTATTAACTATGGTTAAGAAAGGTAATACTATAAAGTTCTTTTTAACAGTGGTTTCTGGTCAAGCGCAGCAGCCCACACCTGTAATCCCAGCACTTTCAGAGGCGGAGGTGGGTGGATTGCTTGAGCCCCAGGAGTTCAAGACCAGCCTGGGAAACACAGCAAACCATGCCTCTACCAAAAATATAAAAAATTAGCTGGACAAGATGGCGCATGCCTGTAGTCCCAGCTATCCAATGGCTGAAGTGGGAGGATCACCTGAACCTGGGAAGTTGAGGCTGCAGTGAGCCATGATCACATCACTGCACTTCAGCCTCAGACACAGAGTGAGACCCTGTCTTAAAAAAAAAAAAAAAAAAAAGTTTTCTAATTATTCTTTGATGTATTTAAATTATTTGCAAGACAAAAACATTAAATAAAAATTTTTGCCATAAATCCCATACTTACTTAGTGTGCCCCAAATCTAGTCAAATAAATTACTATAAGAATTTTTTGTTGCCCTTCCTATTTAGTTTGCAATTTTTGCCACTCCTTTTGAAATAGCTCATCCTCCTGTCTTCTACACAGGTGGTGCAGAAAGTATTTTAAAAATCAATGTAGCATTCTTTACTACTTGCTGCATGAAACACTACTGGCAGATAGTTGGGTTTCTTTTTTTTTTTTTATGGCTTCTGAATGCTTTAACTTCCATTAATTAAATCCTACTCTCAATTTTTTTTTAAAAAGGCCACACAAATATTAATGTCAAAAAACAATGATTAGGTAAGAGAATGGAAGATATATTTCCAAAAATTTTTCAAAGCCTCTGAGTCCCAGGAAACACAATTTTTAAAAATGGTAACCCTTATTTAAACACATAATAAAAAGAGATCTTGTCAAATATATTAAATTATAAATTGGACATCAGTTTTGTACAGGCTGATTTCTAAACTGTAATAGAACACATCTGAGGTGATTTTCTGGCTCTCCTTGAATATTTGGTTTTCCAGACAGCTGCAGGAAATCTCTGGGCAGACATACCACTACAATAATTAATGCCAGCTTTCAGGCATCCCAATGAAAAAGAATTCATGACAGCAACAGAAAACGTCCCCCCACAACACACACACAGAATAACCACAAATTTAATGTAAAACATGAATCCACAGGCCTCCAGCCTGGAGCAGCTGAAAGACATTTGTGTGATTCACGAACAAAGAGTCATTCGATCTCTTCCATCGGACTTTTCTGCATCTCAGCCACTTTTGTTTCTATCCATCGCTGGCTGCTTCATTCATACCCTGGTTATGTCTGCGCAGAACAGTGATCCCTATTTCTATTATACTACAGGTTCCAACAAGGAACCTTCTTCTACCCTCTCCTTGCTTTCATCTTTCATCTCCCTGAAGGGCATTGGGGCCTAGCACAACCCCTGGAACATAGTATATGCTCAACCAAGGCTGTGGGTAGATAGACTGGAGGGTAAGTGAGCATGTGCGTGGATAAAGAATGTATGAACAAAACGCAAACGGTGACAACTCAAAGACTTTCTGGATTCTAAAATTATATTAAGGGAAATATTCGACTTCTGAGAAGCAAACATACAGATAATATGCTCACTAGCTGTGTGACCTCAGAGAAGTTCCTTAGCCTCTCTGGGCTTCAGTTTTCTCATCTATAAAATTGAGACCCTAACAGTGCCTAATCAGGTGGTTGCTGTGAGGGTTAAATTAGTCACCATTTGTGATGTACTTACAAGAATGACTGGAACAAAAAAAAAAATCTGTGTCGAGAAAAAAAGTAAGTACTGGCAAATAAATATCAGGTTCATTATCACCATTTTACTAAAATAAAGGGACTATATTTGGCATAAATACCAAATGGACTTGAAAACTATGCTCATGGCCAAGTGCGGTTGCTTACACCTGTAATTCCAGCACTTTGGGAGGCCAAGGTGGGAGGATCACTTGAGCCTGGGAGGTTGAGGCTGCAGTGAGCCGTGATTGTTGTGCCACTGCACTGCAGCCTGGGCAAAAGAGGGAGACTCTTATCTCAAAAAAAAAAAAAAAAAAAAAGAAAAGAAAAAGAAAAAGAAAAAAGAAAAGGGAAAAGAAAAATATGTTCAGCCTCCTAAAAGATGGAAAACAAATGTATACAGATGGTTTCAAATCCCACCTATTTGACTGCAGTGCTGTGGGATTTCTGGACCTTCGTGTAAACAATTTGTAAATGGAATTATCACAGCTCCCATCGCATACATTTTCTGTAAAGATTAAATTAAATTATAGAAAAAATTTAGCAAGAAAACTGGCATGCAGTAAACAATCAATCACCCTAACACTACTATAGTGCTATTAGAGAGTGCAGTAAACCATGATGAAATAGGTATGCATAATAATTTATATGGTGGGCATCATTTATTCAGACATCAAATATTTAATGAGTACATACATCATTTTAGGGCATTTTAGATACTGTATTCTTTAAAGCCCCACAACAGCCATGTGATACACAGTTTACAGCACTGACTTAATGAAGAAAATATTAATTTAAAAAGAAAAGTTCGGCACGGTGACTCACGCCTGTAATCCCAGCACTTAGGGAGGCCAAGGCTGGCGGATCACCTGAGGTAAGGAATTCGAGATCAGCCTGGCCAGCATGCTGAAACCTTGTCTCTACTAAAAATACAAAAATTAGCTGGGCATGGTGGCGGGTGCCTGTAATCCCAGCTACTTGGGAGGCTGAGGCAGGAGAATCACTTGAACCCAGGAAGCGGAGGTTGCAGTGGGCCAAGATCGTGCCATTGCATTACAGCCTGGGCAACAAGAGTGAAACTCTGTCTCAAAAAAAAAAAAAAAAAAAAAATCTTTTGAGAAACGTAGGTAGGGTTCAAAGGAAAGACAACATTTGTTGAATATCCAGCACATTCCAAGCCCCATATACGGCCTTTTACATATGCAATCTGTCTCCTCACTCCACACCCAGAAGATGGGGACTATGACTTCAATTGCACAGGTGAGGAAACAGCAGTTAAGCAACTTGCCAGGACCACTCAGGTCAAAGAGCCAGAATTCAAACTCAGATCTACCTGGCTTTATGACTCTAGATTTCTGCCCAACTTCTTAATATTTGCCAAACAGAAAAATACTAAGAAGACTGAAGCCAGTCAAAATGTGTCTTCACTTTTAATGACTTCTAAAAAGACAACTCTCATCTTGGATCAAGTTCCTGTTAATAATTTTCCAAAGATTCCAATATACTCCAGAGGTCCTCAACCAGGGACGGTTATGCCCCCCAGGGGACATTTGGGGATGTCCAGAGACATCAATGGTTATCACAATTAGGAAGGTGCTAGTGTCATCTAGGGGTCGAGACCAGGGATACTGCTAAATAACCTACAACACACGGAACAGCTGCCTACTCCCAAATCCCAGACAATGAATTATCCAGTCCAAAATGTCACCAGTGCATAGGAAAAGAAACCCTGTATCAACCCACAAAATGAAAATTTTTTGACTTTCCAAAAGTTGTACTTTGCTTAGTCACGCTCTAGAATTCCACAGGAATAACCACTTAGCCTCATTCACTTTTTTTCTTCACTATGAAGTTTACGCTTCAGTACACATTACTGCCAATATGACCTCTTCCATCATACCAGGGGCTCTGGCTGCGTTAATGTGAGTGGCCCTCTTCTCCATGTAAATGTGCACAAATGGAATATTCTGGTCTCAAGAAAACACAAGCAGGTCCCCAATTTGCTTCTGGAAGGGCTCAGCCCAAGGTAAGAAGGGTCGGGAGGGGACTATATCAGATGCCATACACTAAAGCACTCAACATTTTTCCAAAAATAATTCATCTTCAACCCAGCAATGCAGTTTTCTTTGCCTGTGTGTTCTTGCATAAGGAACTGTAAGATGATTTAAAAGCAAACTTTAGAAAGGTAAAGTTGAATCTCAGAACTTCTAAGACCAAGAATTGCACAATCACTTGATAGATTTATCCCCTAATTTGATAGCGTCTGCCCCTTCCCAGAAAAACTCAACTAAAGATTTATAGGTCTACTTAGATGAAAAGTTCTCCTGTGGGAACACAAGGCTTCTTTTAAAGTCACAGACTAATAGTCTAATGAATTTTACTCACACCATGGAGAGAAAGATCTTGATTCCTTAAGGTCTCCAAAAAAGATCTATCTTTGGAAAGTGACAAGTATGCTGTTAAGCAAAAGCAGTAGCAAGTAACTCTAACCTTTTTCTTACCACCTAGTTCCTGTTATCGATTACATGTGATGGGAACATTTACTATCATGAAAATAACAGCACTAAAAAAGAAAAAAAAATGAGACTTATAACACAGTCCTTATTTTCCTAACGCATTTGACAAACTTGAAAAGGGGGTGGTGCTGAGATCTGAGAACATGCTATCAATTTTTTTCGGTGGGCAAGGGCAGGGGGGGACATCATCTCACTCTGTGGCCCAGGCTGGAGTACACTGGTCCAATTACAGCTCACTGCAGCCTGGACATCATGGGCTCAGGTGATCCTCCCACCTCAGCCTTCTGAGTAGCTGGGGACTACAAGTATGCACCACCAGCCCTGGCTAATTTTTGTACTTTTTGTAGTGACGGTGTTTTGCCATGTTGCCCAGGCTGGTCTCAAACTACCAGGCTCAAGTGATCTCCCCGCTTCAATCTCCCAAAGTGCTGGGATTACAGGAGTGAGACACCACGCCCAGCCTATGCTGTCATCTAAAAATATACTGATTAATTTCAGTCAATGCTTAATTCTGAAATTACCAACTTGGCCTAAATACTTGCAAAAGCACTGAAGAAGATTTAAAGCAAAAGTTCTATAACCACAGTACTAAGGAGATTCAAATGACTAACAATGAGGTCCAAAACTATTGAGAGAAAAGCCTTGGAGAGCTAACTTGCATATATATTCACAGAAAGTCTCAATACTCAAACTCAAGATTACATAGGGTCAGAAATGGTTAACAGCTGACTTAAAGTTTCCTCTTTGAGTGAAGAATCCATTTTTGAAAAAAAGATTTTAACATTAAAAATAAATCATCACTTCGATCCAACAGATGAATAAGCCCCCTGTACAGTTTATGCACATTTGCAGACTTCATTGTAAAAAACGTAGAAAAATTAAGGAAAGATGGCCACCACATTATCAACCATGGTTCACAGAAGGGGGTTGAGGAGAAGGAAAAGAATCTAGCCCACATGGGGCAGAAGAAGGGACTTGCACTGCTTATCGTATACTACGTAAGGGCCATGACTACAGGTGATTTTTCTGCTTTATGTTTCACTACTTTGCATATTTTATTTTTTAAAAGTTTGGATGGGCCGGGCATGGTGGCTCACGCCTATAATCCTAGCACATTGGGAGGCCAAGGCAGGCAGACCAGTCTGGCCAACATAGTGAAACCCCATCTCTACTAAAAATATAAAACTTAGCCAGGAGTTGTGGCTCATGCCTGTAATTCCAACTACCCACGAGGCTGAGGCAGGAGAATTGCTGGAATCTGGGAGGCAGAGGCTGAAGAGAGCCAAGATCACGCCACTGCACTCCAGCCTGAGTGACAGATCAAGATTCCGTCTCAAAAAAAAAAAAGAATAAAATTTAAAAGTTTAGATGGAAAACAGAATAGTACCTGCACACAGAGTCCTCCCAAACAGATATTGACACAATACAAGATATCTGACAGCATTCATTCAGTTTACTTACATGTGCCAGGCAGCAGTTGCTAAGGGCTCCATTTGATCATCTGAACATTTGATAGTTTCATCTTCACAATTGCCTATCTACCTTGATCAGGAAATGGATAGATTTTTTTTAAGTTCCGGAGTACACGTGCAGGATGTACAGGTTTGTTATATATAAACATGCACGTGCTGGTTTGCTGCATGGAATAGGTTTTTTAAAACTAAATACAGTACTGGTTTGTTTCACAGAAATAGATTCATTTAAAAAAGTATTATACAAATTATATAGCAACTGCCGCTTTTCAAAGACCAAAGATATAATGAAATTGACTTGACATTAAACTCGTATTATAGATAATTCAGTTTTCATCTCATGACTGAGAGGCCATTACAAGATCCTAAATAGCTTCTGGCCAGTAATGGCAACATCTATAATAATAACAGCTACCACGGAAGAGATTTGCTAAAGGTTTCTACTGATTCTCTCATTAATCTCCATCACCCTGACTCTCTGAAACTACGCAAACACAGCGAGTACAGGCAGCTTTCCTAAAGTCACAGTCAGTGGAAGGCTGAACCATCTGACTGGAGAGCCCCCTCACTATAAACCTAAGATTGTTCTGTAAAAACAGAGTCGCTGCTAAACAGAGGGGTCTCCTGGGCAGATCGGTAGATTTCACTTTCCCATATATTCTGGGGGATGGCATGCATTTCATGTCCATTTATCACACGTCCCAAGTCTAGAGCCCCTATCAAAGGGAAACACTTGTCAATCACAGATTGTAGAAATTATCATTAGGAAGCATAATAGGCAAAATAATCACCCTCAAAGATATCCCCATCCTGCTTCCCAGAACCTGTGACTATGTTACATGACAAAGGGGAATTAAGGTCACTAATTATGGTGACCTTTAAATAGGATTATCTGGGTGGGCCCACTATAATCATAAGCATCTGTAAAAGATAAGACTGCAGATGAATGGCACAGAAGGATACAACGTTGCTAGCAGGCTTTGAAGATGGAGGAAAGGATTGTCCTTAGGTTGGAAAAGTCAAGGAAACGGATTCTCCCATAAAGCCTTAGGAAGGGAACACAGCCCTGTGACAACTTGGTTTTAGCCCAGCGTCACCAGTCAGAACTGTAAGATAATAAGTAAAGGTGTGTTAAGACACTAACTTTGTGAAAAAGTGTTACAGCAGCCAAGAAGAAACTAATACAGGAAGTAACTGCTGAGTTATTTTTCCTAACCCTTTTGGACCAAAGGAGAATAAAAACTATTTTTTTAAAGTATATGGATTTCTTAAGCAAAAAAAAAAGTTAGATGAAAGGTTCATTTTTCAACACTGTAGCTTAGGTATAATCGTAATACATTGAAGGATTCTCTTTAATCAAGTTGATTTGTTTTCAGGTGTAATAACTACAATAGTTAACATCTACTGAGCTTTTAATAAGTTTGCAATATAAGTGTTATCTTATTAAGTCCTCACAACCTTTGAGCCAGACACTATTATTATTGGGCCATCTGTGAAATCAGCCTAAACATAAGAGCTGAACTATTAAACTATTAAAAAAAAAAAAAGAGAGAAATCAATTTCATGACCTTGAGTTAAGCAATGGTTTCTTAGATATAATCCCAAAGCACCAGCACCTTTAAAAACAAAACAACAACAACAACAACAAAAAACCGAAAAGTTGGATGACATCAAAATGAGAAACTTTGGTGTTGCAAACAATACCATCAAGAAAGTGAAAAGGCAACCTACTGGGGGAAATATTTACAAATCACATGTATAAGTGTCCAGTGTCCACAACGTATTAAAAAAAAAAAAAACTCTTACAATTCAACAACAAAAAGAAAGAATATGACAAATATTTTAACAGATATTTCTTTAAGGAAGATATACAAGGGACCAATGAGCTCAGAAGCACATGCTCAGCATCATTACACAATAGGGAAATGCAAATCAAAACCACAAACGGACACCGCTTCGCACCCACTAGGATGATTACAATCAATAAGGCAAAATAAGACAAGGCACAGGGGCTCACGCCTGTAATCCGAACACTTTGAGAGGGCAGGTGGGAGGACTGTTTGAGGCCAGGAGATCAAGACAAGCCTGGGCAACATAATGAGACTCTGTCTCTAGAAAAAAAAAAAAAAAAAATTTGTTTTGAGACAGGGTCTCACTCTGTCACCACCCAGGCTGGAGTGCAGTGGCATGATCAGAGCTCACTGCAGCCTCAATCTCCTTGGCTCAAGCAATCCTCCCACCCCAGCCTCCCCGAGTGGCTGCGACTTCAGGCCTGCATCACCATGCCCAGCTAATTTTTTTTGGATTTTCAGGAGTGATGGGGTTTTGCCACATTGCCCAGGCTGGTCTCAAACTCCATGGCTCAAAAAATCTGCCCACCTCGGCGTCTGAAAGCGCTGAGATTACAGGTGTGAGCCACCACACCCAGCCTGTACTAAAAATAATAATAATAATAATAATTTTTTAAAAAGTGCAGGCCAGGTGTGGTGGCCCTTGCCTGTAATCCCAGCACTTTGGGAGGCCAAGGCAGATGGACCACCTGAGGTCAGGAGTTCGAGACCAGCCTGACCAATACAGCGAAACCCCATCTCTACTAAAAATACAAAAATTAGCTGGGCATCGTGGCGGGCGCTTATAATCCCAGCTACTCAGGAGGCTGAGGCAGAAGAATCCCTTGAACCTGGGAGATGGAGGTTGCAGTGAGCTGAGATTGTGCTACTGCACTCCAGCCTGGGCAACAGAGTGAGACTCCATCTCAAAAAAAAAAAAAAAAAAAAAGGTGCAATAACAAGGAGTAATGGGCACACAGAGAAATTGGAACCCTCATCATTGCTGGTAGGACTGCAAAATGGTGCAGCCACTTTGGAAAACAGTCTGGGAATTCTTCAAAAAGTTAAACATGGAGTTACCACATTCCTAGGAGCAATTCCACTCTAGGTATGTATACAAGAGAAATGAAAACATATGTCCACACAGAAACTAGTACATGGATATTCATAGCAGTATTATTCATAAGAGGTCAAAAAGTGGAAACAACCCAGATGCCTACCAACTGATAACTAGATAAAAAACATGTGGTAGGGCTGGGCGCGGTGGCTCACGCCTGTAATCCCAGCACTTTGGGAGGCCGAGGTGGGTGGATCACAAGGTCAGGAGATTGAGACCACGGTGAAACCCCATCTCTACTAAAAATACAAAAAATTAGCTGGGTGCGGTGGCGGGCACCTGTAGTCCCAGCTACTCGGGAGGCTGAGGCAGGAGAATGGCGTGAACCCAGAAGGCGCAGCTTGCAGTGAGCCGAGATCGCACCACTGCACTCCAGCCTGGGCGACAGAGCGAGACTCCGTCTCAACAACAAAAACAACAAAAAGAAAAGAAAAAAAAAATGTGGTACAGTCAAACCACGGAATAATATTTGGGAAAAAGAAATGAAGCACTGATGCATGCTACAACATGGATGAACCGTGAAACAGGATAAGGTGGAGTGGCACATCACAAAAGACCACATACTTTACAATGCCCTTTAGATGAAATGTCCAGAATAGGCAAATCTATAAGAGATTTGTGGCTACCTAGGACTTGAGAGGGTGGCGGTGGAGGGCACAGAAGGAAATGGCTGCTAATGGATATAGGATTCCTTTTGGAGAGGGCAGAAATGTTCTAAAATTAGATTATACTGATAGTCGCACACGCTGTATATCTATTAAAAATACAAATTGTACATGTTACATGAATAAATTGTATGACATATTAGTTATATCTCAATAACGCTATTTAAAATGTGATTTAACTTCTGTACCCCATATGTATTCATGAGTTACTTACTACCTAATTTTTATTTAAGGAAGTAGGTGTTTAAGAAGTATTTGTAGGAGAACCACAGACAACCACAAGAGGGCGCTTTCCTCACAGCTACAGAAAAAGAAGTGTCTAACACACATGGGTCCTATTTACCAATTTGATTTCATTCTTCCCCCTTTTCTTGGACGGAATGAGGTATTAGTATGTTTCATACAACACATTAAAGACAATAGTGTCACCAAGGTTGGTGACAGGTTGAAAAATCATGACATACACAGATAAAAAGTAAATGTTTAAAATTAAACTTCAGTAACAGAAACTACAGATAATGTTGCATTGTATTCATTTCCTTCACTTCTTGTCATACAAGAGGTTATACAAAGTTATTTGTTTAGGATAAAATTCAGTGAGATAAATCATCACAGGAAATGAAACATGTTATAAATACGTGGTCTCTGGTTCTCTGTTCCATCTCTAGCCCCTGGAACCATGTCTAGCATAATTGGCACTCCATAAATATCTATTAAATGAATGAGATGAATTAATGAGTGAAATCAACATTTCTTAAATTTCAGAAAATATTTCACCTACCTTGGAGACTACATCAAAATATTTATTTTCATCCATACCAAACATCACAATCATTTCACTGAATAAGTACCTCTGAAACAAGTTCACAGAGACATTCTGTGAAATCAAGTGTAATTTTTTAGGCCATGAATCCTTCCCGACCTCCCCCTTATTCCTGCTGTCATCTTAACTCTTTTTTTTTTCTTGAAACGGAGTCTCGCTCTGTCACTCAGGCTGCAGTGCAGTGGTGCAATCAGGGCTCACTGCAACCTCTGCCTCCTGGATTAAAGTGATTCTCCTGCCTCTGCCTCCCGAGTAGCTGGGATTATAGACGCCTACCACCACACCCGGCTAATTTTTGTATTTTTAGTAGAGATGGGATTTCGCCTTGTTGGCCAGGCTGGTCTCGAACTTCTAACCTCAGGTGACCTGGCCACCTTTTCCTCCCAAAGTGCTGGGATTATAGGCATGAGTCACCATGCCCAGCCCATCATAACTTTTTTTTTTTTTTGCCTTGAAATCAACAACTCCGAATTACTTCCGGTTTGCATTCTGTGTATTGAGACCCACAGCAAACTGAAGTGTCACCCAGGATGGCATGCAGTGACATGATCCCAACTCACTGCAGCCTCAACCTCCTAGTCTCAAGTGATCCTCCCACCTCGGCTTCCCAAGCAGCTGGGTCTACAGCATGCGCCATCACACCCAGCTAACTTACTGTATTTTTTGTAGAGACAGGGTTTCCCCATGTTGCCTGGTCTCGAACTCCTGGGCTTAAGCAATCCTACCACCTCAGCCTCCATAAGCGCTGGGATTAAAAGCATGAGACACCACACCTGGTCCAAGAGTCTCACTCTGTCACCCAGGCTGGAGTGCAGTGGCGCGATCTCCACTCACTGCAAGCTCCGCCTCCCAGGTTCAGGCCATTCTCCTTCCTCAGCCTCCCAAGTAGCTGGGACTACAGGTGCCCGCCACCATGCCCAGCTAATTTTGTTTTTGTATTTTTAGTGGAGACAGGGTTCCACCATGTTAGCCAGGATGGTCTCCATCTCCTGACCTCATGATCCACCCACCTTGGCCTCCCAAAGTGCTGGGATTACAGGTGTGAGCCACCGCGCATGACCCCAAGAATCTTTTAATAATGACCAACACATCTCTCTCACTGTGTTACCTTTTGTATTCCTACTTAATGTTTTTCCATCAATGCACCTCTTACTAAGCCACAAGCACAGAACATTTCATTAGAGGAAACCAGATTCTTTTCCTATCTCATGTTTCAAGGGGTCTGACATCAGACTAATTTCTGGAACAACAATAAAACTGCCCCTATTTCCTCTCCAGAAGCCACATTCAGTTACAAAAACTCTTACTCTAAGCTCAGTCACAACAAAAGTTAGGCATGGAAAGGCAATCTCCGAAAGGTTTTTCATTTGGGATGTGATGAATGGGTGAAGGATGACCTTTTACAGACACAGGGCCTGGTCATTTAAGACACCTAGAGTTTATAAGCCACTGGAGCATTTTCATAGCAACACACTATGAAAGAAACCGGATCACCAAATGATAAACTCAACTTGAAAAGTCTTCCTCTGCCGTTTTTTTAGTGAACAGTCTACTGTCAAAACAAAGATTTTATGTTTAGTCGGTTCTAGGCAGCCCAGAAACTTTAAATAGAATGCCAAAACACATTGTGTTTGAGTGACAAGGGAACTAACTCTCACACGTCATTCACTCATATTCCTAAAAATTATTCCGTGTAACTAAGGGCTATACTAGATGCTGGAAATATGACAGCAAGCAGGGCACATTCCCTGCCCTCTGGGACTGCACCGCCTGGGAGACCAGATGCACAAATAAATGAGCAATAATAAAACAGAGTAGAGACTGTCAGGGACAAGTTCATGGTGTTATGGGAACACAGGGGCTGAACACCTAATTAGCCTTGGGTGGTTAAAAATAACTATAAACAGATATGATAACACAGCTGAACGTTAGGAGCCATTAAAATATGAGGAGAAAGGCATATTTCTCAGAAAATAATAGCCTGTGCCAAGGACTAAAGACATGATTGCTCGGCAAGTTCAAGAAAGTAAGAGAGAGCTCAGGATGATTGAAAGCAAGCATGGAAAGTGACAGGGGTTAAGAAAGTAAGCATGAGCCAATCGAGAAGAAAGTTTATTTAGTCTTGATCCTTAGGGAATCATCCCTGCAACGGCCTGCAAAGTCACAGGTTGCATTTTTCCTTTTCCCCCACTTTTAGTAGACCTTTCTAGGTTTCCTTGAGGTCAAACCAGAAGCCTCAGAAGTAATTAACATGAGTTGAAACTCAACTGTGCCCAAGTAAACTCACATAAAACAATGAGGAAAAAATCTCCAAAAGCCCACGTGCGCAGGACTAGCAAGTCACGTGTATGTTACAAGTGCTTGAAGGTGTTTCGAATGTTTTTTAAATGCAGTTTGTTCTGGGAATCTCACAATGATCCCACACACTTTCTCAATCTTACAAATCCCAGTCTTACAAATATTAATTTTTATTTAAAGAAGAATGGACTAGCCAAGGTCTTGAACTCAGGAACAGAACTCTGGTCTAATTCCAAGTATCATTTACCGGCCACCATAACAGCTGCTTCCTTCTGGAAGCCAGTGGCTAGCATGTACCTCCATTATGACCACTTTCTCCTATGCATTTTAGATTATTCATTTCAAGCTATTCTAGGGAACTGCTCTTGCAGTTCTATGCCCAAGTTCAATCCTAACAAGCCCCATCACCAGCCGTGTTGCAGAGGTCTGCTCAGAGTTCTAAGTTTGGCTTCCACCCAAGACCCTCTGTGGCAATAAAATCAACTCTATGGTAGCTCACTCTAAATTACTTCCAGTTTGCATTCTGTGTATTGTGACCCACACCAAACTGAAGTGTCTCAGAAAGTATTAAATAAATCAGTGTTCAGAGAAATGAGGCAGCCTCAAAGGAAAATAATATTAGCTCAATACTAACCATCAATCACCAACTATGTGTGGGACTTGCTCAGTGAAAATACAAGGAAAATTTGGAGAAGTTTATTTATTCCCAAAGCCCCAAGCTCACACAACAAACAAAAAATTAAAAATAAATAATGAGGCCAGGTATGGTGGCTTGTGCCTATAATCCCAGTGTTTTGGGAGGCCAATCCAGGAGAATCAGTTGCGGCCAGGAGTTCAAGACCAGCCTTAGCAACATTGTGAGACCCCCACCTCTACAAAAAAATGTAAAACATTAGCCAGGCTTGGCGGCACCCACCCGTAGTCCCAGTTACTGAGGAGGCTGAGGCGGGAGGATTGCTGGGGCCTAGGAGGTGGAGGCTATAGTGAGCTATGATCGCACCACTGCACTCCAGCCTGGGTGGGAGTAAAACTCTATCTCTAAAAAAATAACGAACAAATGATAATAAATAAGTAATGACCAAAATGTCCAGTCAGTGGGGAAGAAAGGAAAGCAAGTACATAAAGTAGTAGGATGGTGCCACCAGTCCTGTGGTATTCTTCCCTCCCCTACCACTCCCAAAGGATGCTTGACGTTCCCCAGTCAAGAGCTCCTCCAGGCTGTAACAAAAGCCCTTGAAAATCACATTGGGGTGGCCAAGAGATTGGCACAGATACTGAACTCTCCCACTACATTCTACAGTTCCAGGACAAGGAACATGTTGCTTGGCTATAAGGCCCCTCAGTTCCAACCATTATTGAGTAACATTTAATCCTTCAGCCAATTCCCATTTTACACTTGAGGCAGATGATCCCCAGAGAAGTTAGGTAAGTTAAAATTAATTAGCCAGTCTAAGGAAAATTCAGAAATAAAATCCAAGTCTCTGAGCCCAAACTTACTGAGCCACTTTAAGTATTAAAGGACAGAACTGAAGCACATAAAGAGGCTGATTTAGCCAGGATCTCCCTTGCCCACGGCCCTGTGGCTGCAATTAGGGACCTAAAACTGATGAGCACTAGGTGGGATTTATGGAGTACTTCCCAGATAAAAACAAAACAAAAACAAAAACAAAAGTTTCTTTTTCAAAAGTCCTTGAGCAATATGCAATCTCAATAATTTGGACAAATTTTCCTGTCTTTGTTCTGTTTTCCACAAAAAGGAAGCATTCTGCACACAAACAAAAATCTCAAAGTCCATGAGATAAAGCTCTTGCCCAGAGTGCTCAGGAAACATTATAAGCAGAATCAGGTGATGATTATTAACGTATTAAATGTATTGCATGTCTTTTACTTCCAAACTTGCAGACCTAACTAAAGATGACTAACAGAAAGATTTTCTTTTTAAAAAGCCAACAACTACTTGGGAAGAAAACTAGTTCTATATGTGCTTAACAGGCTAGGCAAGTTGATGCTTACCCCGATTGCATGATATAACCCCAACGTTTAAAAGCCAAGACGCAATACTTAAAATTAAAAAGACCTATAAGACCACTGGCCCATAGCAAGAAAAAAGGAAAACAAAACATAAAACCATTTGTTTGACCTTCCGATCCTATTGCCTTCTTAATTACAGCAGTTCACATAATTGGGAAGTAAAGAACAAAAAAGACATGGAAGTCCACTGAGGCCCCCTTGCAAAACATTTGTCCAGCAAAGCTCTGCCTAAATAAACCTTTTATTAACCTAGACTCCACAAGTTTCTAATCTAACCCCTTTGAAGTCCAGTAATGGTCCTTCTCCTTTTACTAAAAGCCAAATTAGATGGCCATTTTAAGGGTTAATGCTCTTGAAATGGTTAGGCAGAAGACAAAAAGACTGCCTATTTTTCCTACAACACACAGTTAGATCTTGATAAGGCAGCATTTTGTAAGTCCTCTGGAGTCAGCTGTAGAAGAAAAAAGCATTAAGCTCAAGCTAATAAAGTGGGAAAGGGGCAGCCTAGAACCAAAGCATCATGACATTGCAGCTAACAACCTCAGCCTCGCCGGGGAACATGCTTGTGCTTTTCAGTTCTATAGTGGTACAAGGCTGGTACAACGAAGACTGTACAGGCTGGCGCAGTGACTCATGCCTGTAATCCCAGCACCTTGGGAGGCCAAGGCAGGCAGATCACTTGAGGTCAGGAGTTCAAGACCAGCCTGGCCGACATGGTAAAACCCCATTTCTACTAAAAATACAAAAATTACCTCGGTGTGGGTGGCATGCACCTGTAATCCCAGCTACTCCAGTGGCTGAGGCAGGAGAATCACTTGAGCCCAGGAGGTGGAGGTTGCAGTGAGCCAAGGTCGCATCCCTGCACTCCAGCCTGGGCAACAAAGTGAGACTCCTCAGAAAAAAAATTAAAAATAAAGAATGTGCAAATCAACATGCTTTATACATGTAATTCTTTTAAAACAGATACCCCACACAGCGCGTGCTGTCCATGCCTCCATTACTGCCAACCTGTCTTCGCTCCAAGCCAATGACTGGTGCAGACCCAGCCTGCGTGGGAAAAACACACGCTCTCTTCCTTCAAAGCTGAAAAACCCAAGAAGGGCGCATCAGACAATGAAGACACAAATCCTAGGTACGGTCAGCCCTTCATATCCATGAGTTCCACATCTGTGAATTCAATCAACCTCGGTTAAGAATATTCTTAAGCCTAGAGCCTGCTGATATCACGATAGACATTCAAAAACATGCTGCTGAAAAAATACTAATATTAGAAAATATTTAAGGGACATTACATGGAAGAAGGCTACAAATGAGAATATTTATTACACTGGAGGGTATACAGTTACATATTTTAAACACAGAAAAGAGAAAGGGAGGGAGGAGACAAAGAAGACGAATAAAAGAATAGGAGAGAAGAGAGGAAGAGGTGGAGAATGGTCACAGAAATAAAATCAACATCATATGCTATCCTCTACCCCAAATTAAATTAATGATGAGGTAAACGTTCTTACCGGTAGCTTATGGGTAGTGTTTACTCTGTTTTGTGTGTGTGTGTGTGTTTGTTTTTCCATTTGCCAAATTTTCTACATTGAACATATATTACTTCCATAGTAGAAAAACATTCAAATGTATAGACAAATGTTCTGGGTGTTTCTTTAAGGCTTTTTCAAAAGGACAGTCTGAGCTGGGACCATAGGCAACGCAACTGCCTTCAGGTGCCTTTTCAAAACACAGATCTTAGCCCCATCTAAATCCTTTTACACTAGTTCTCCCTTATCTGCCCAGAAAACATTCCAAGAACCCCAGTGAATGCCTGAAACCATGAATAATACCCAAGTCTATGTAGGTTTTTTTCTATACACACATACATACATATATACATACATACATACATATATACATACATACACACATATATACATACATACATACACACACACATACATACATACATACACACACACATATATACATACATACATACATATATACATACTTCTGATAACATCAATTTATAAATTGGGCACAAGAGATTAATAACAATAGCTAATCATAAGATAGCTATTAATAGCTATTAATAAAAAACTAATAAAATAGCTATTAATAATTAATAGCAAGCCAGAGGCAGTGGCTCATGCCTATCATCCCAGTACTTTGGGAAGCTGAGGTGGGAGGATCATTTGAGGTCAGGAGTTCAAAACCAGCCTGGCCAACATGGTGAAACCCTGTCTCTACTAAAAATACAAAAATTAGCTGGGTGTGGTGGTACACACCTGTAATTCCAGCTACTGGGGAGGCTGAGGCAGGAGAATCGCTTGAACCAAGGAGGAGGAGGTTGCAGTGAGCCAAGATCATGCCACTGCACTCCACCCTGGGTGACAGAGTAAGACTCTCTCAAACGTTGATAATAATAGTAGTTATTAATAGCTATTTTAAACTAATGCAGTTTATTAAAACCAATAGATAGCTAATAATAATAAATGTATTTTATAGCTAGCTATATATATAACTTATATATATAACTTTTATATAATAAAAGTAAAATAAGGATTCCTTGAACACAAGCACTGAGATACTGTCCCAACTGATCTGATCAGCTACTAAGTGGCTAATAGGGAGGTGGCATGTACAGCGTGAGTCCGACGGACAAAGGGAGGATTCACGTTCCAGGGAGAATCTAGTAAGATGACTCAAGGTTCATTACACTGCTCAGAACCACATGCAGTTTAAAACTTATGAACTGTTTATTTCTGAAAATTTCCATTGGATATTTTCAGACCACAGTTGACTGTGTATAACTGACACCACGGAAAGCAAAACCATGGATTGCGGGGGCGGGGAGGGCAGGCGCTACTATAAATAACAACCTCCGAAGTCAGAGCCTGGTTTTTGCATTTTAAGTCTCTCTCAGGGACTCTCATACACACCACAGTAGGAGAAATAGGGCATTTGAGTTTGGAAAACTGGTTACTCATAAGGCTGAATTCTGACCCTAGAGATAAGTCTCATCCACCAGCTAAGTTGAATGTATTTCTCTTATTGCTAAGAAACTTTTTGAGGACTGTCTCTGTAGAAGTCATGCCTGGGAAGACAGGGATGTTGGAAGGCACAAAGAATCAAGGTGGAAATTGCTGGCAGGGCTTCATCACATTATCAGGTGTGCACCATGCCGGCGCTCTCAGGGCTTAGCCAGTTTAGCCAGGATAGATGGAATATAGAATGAATCTATCTGTGACAACTTTTCATAAGATTATTCACGCCCTGGCAAGAGATCTACATATTGGTCAACTGTAAACAATGGTAGCTAGTGAAATGAACTCTCATTCACAGAGTCTGGGGCAATTAAACCGATTACTTTCCACTGTGAATCCCAGAATCTCAGAAATGCCAAAGGAGAACACAGGAACTTAGAAATTACCCAAACCCTTACCTTTTACGAGAAGAAAAGCAATATAATTGAGGCATGGAGCTGGGAGCTTTAATCTTCAAAGCATTTATAAGCAGTTGAGAGATACTCTGGATAAATTAAAGAATTAGAATAACCATTGGGCTCACTTCAAGGGTTGAGCCTAAGAATATGAGTTGAGATACTGATGAAAGCAGCTGCGAAAATGCCTGCAACTGCTGGCCTGGGTGGAGCAGCTGCAGGTCTGCATCTGTCTGGGAGGACTGCATTTCCAGGACAGTCTGTCCACTAGTCTCTCCTTTCAGTTTACCTTCTCCCAACTCTGAAGGAGAATCCAGTTAAGGAAAAGATCAAGAAAATACATTACACAGCTATATCTCTGCACCAACATCATATAGACAAAATAACTCAATTTTCTGCTATTTGATGCTGGTTCTTTGTAGATACAGACGCTGTGTAAAGTTTCTGTTGTCTAAGAAGTCATACAACATTCTCAATTGATGACTAACCACTGTAAGCCTGCTGTCTTTATGTCAAACCCACTGCCTTCCTTTCTCCTAGGAGCAAGACGGCCACCATATCTGTGATTTATTGCGCTACCACTATACAGAACATGACTCGACCTGGACCACACCCTAAGGCTAGAAGACGGCAGTAACACTAAAAGGATGAGACGCAAGCCATAGCCAGAAGATCTGGAATGGCCATTTTCCTTTCCGCAAAAGGAAAAACTCATAAACTGGACCTAATCAAAACTAAAAACTTGTGCTCTGTGGGAAGAGGCTAAAAAGACAAGCCACAGGCAGGGAGGAAACATTTGCAAGCCACAGACTCAACGAAAGACTGGGACCTAGAATACATAAGGAACTCCCAAAACTCAATAGCACCTTTTCCTCAGTTGCTGCTAAGGCATTTGGTCCTTCTGAGGAGGCTCAGGACCGGTTGGGGTGTGGCCTTCTCTTTATCCAGCGACTAAGACTTCGTCCAGCAGCCACTTCCCCAGCCCCCACCCATAACGCAGCCTCAATCTCTGAGCTCACCTGCATCCACTCATTCTGCAGGACAGTAAAAGGTGATAGTCACAGAATGAAAATCAAAACCCTCATTAAAGCAGCTGGTGTCAATGGTGAACCTTTCTGGCCTAGCCAATGTAGGCCTCAGGAGCCCCCTCTGCTGTGTAGAGCCTAGGGGACCCGCCCCCCAACCAGCGATGCCCCAGGAGGAGACCCTATCCCTCCACCCTGCTGTCCTCACTCAGAAGAAAGGAGGGGGCAAAGCCAAGAGAATCTGAGGAGTCCCACGATGACATGGGCCTTGGTCTTTTTGACTAAATCTTTTATGTAATATGTTCAATAAAAAGCTGAACAAAAAAAACAAAACAAACAAAACCTCATCAGAAAAAAAAACACAAACTATCCGGTTATAAGATGGGCAAAATATATGAACAGACATTTCACCACTAAGAATATACAGACAGCAAATAAGCACATGAAAAGATGTGTGCAACAGTACTATCCAACGACGCAAATGACTAATGCTAATGAAATACCACCACGTACCTATCAAAACAGGTAAAATCAACAACAGTGACGACAGCAAACACCAGTGAGGACACGGAAAACAGTTTGACACTTTCTTATAAAACTAAACAGGTGACTATCATGTGACCAGCAATTGCTCTCTTGTGCTTTTAAATGAGAAAAGGACATTTATGTTCAAACACACAAAAACATTTGCGTATTTCATACACTATGAACATATGCATATGAAATACACAAATGTTCATAGCAACTTTATCGGTAATAGCCAAAACTACCATCAACACAGATCTTCTTCAATAGCTGAGTGGCTAAAAAAGAAGTATGGCTCATCAATACCATGGAACACTACTCAGCAATTTTAAAAAATGGAACTGCTGATACACACAGTAACCTAGATGACGCCCTCAGGTGGTTACACTGCATGAAAACCATCAATCCTGGGCTACATACTGTGTCATTCCATTTATATAACATTCTTGAAATGATAAAATTATAGAGATAGGGAACATATTAGTGACTGACAGGGGTTTTGTAAAATATTACCACTGGAAGAAATTATGCAAAGGATACACTGGATGGCCCCGTAGTATTTCTTACAACTACCTGTAAATCTCCAATTATCTCAGAATAAGAAGTTTAACTTAAAATGAAGCATGCTCTATTTGGGTCTCCAAAGAAACAGGACCGTAAGATAAGATACACACACACACACACACACACACACACACACACACACACACACACACGGAGAGAGAGAGAGAGAGAGAGATTTAAGAAACTGGTCAGGCCGAGGGGTGTGATGGCTCATGTCTGTAATCCCAGCACTTTGGGAAGCCTAGGCAGGTGGATCACCTGAGGTCAGGAGTTCAAGACCAGCCTGGCCAAAATGGTGAAACCCCGGCTCTACTAAAAACACAAAAATTAGTCAGGTGTGGTAGTGCACACCTGTAATCCCAGCTACTTAGGAGGCTGAGGCACAAGAATTGCTTGACCCAAGGAGGCGGAGGTTGCAGTGAGCAGAGATCGTGCCACTGTACTCCAGCCTGAGTGACAGACTGAGATTCTGTCTCAAAAAAAAAAAAAGAAAAGAAAAGAAATTGGCTCACAGGACTGTGGAGGATGGCAAGTCCAAAATTGCAGAGCTGGCACAGGCTGGGGTCCCAGGGAAGAACTGATGCAAAGACGCTCTCCAGGCAGAATTCCTTCTTCCTCCCAGGAGCTCTATTTTCTTTGTCTTTTAAGGCTATTTTCTTTTAAGGCTTTCAACTGATTTGATTGATGAGGCCCACCCCCATTGGAAAGGGTAATCTGCTTTGCTCTGAACCTATTAATACCAAAGTAAAGGTTATTCTTATCTAAAGAATACCTTCCCAGCAACATCCACACCGGTGTTTCACCAAATACCTGGGTACCGCGGCCTAGCCAAGTACAAACAAAATTAACCATTACAGCTGCTGTTTCATCTCTTTTCTGCTGGGCTTTTGGTCACTAAGCAGAAAATATGAGGGGAAAGGGACACACTGGCTCCCACAGCAGTCAGTCTCCGACATCAGCTATATCTATGTGGGGCAAGTTAGCTATTAATAAGTTTTGCCATGAAATAAAATTAAATTTTTATTCATTTACTTTAAATCTTTTTAAATGCCTAAACCTTCTGAATAATAATATGCTATTTCTAATGCTCTAACCAAGGGGTCGGCATATTTCATCTATAATAAGGTGCCGACAGTAAATATTGCTGGCATTGCAGACCATATGCTCTCTACCCTAACCTCTCAGTTCTGTTGCTGTCATGGGAAAGCAGCCTTGTACTATACATGACAAATGGGAATGGCTGTGACTATTAAACTTTATTTACAGAAGCAGGCTGTGGATCAGATTTGGCCTAAGGGCCATAGTTTGAGGATACCTCCTCTGTTACCAACAAAATTTCAGGTACTTTTCATTTCTCTCATCTTCCAAGGGTGTGATGTTGGATTGAAACTAATCACCTGTATTTTTTTTTCCAACAGCGTTTACTGTTCATCCAGAAAACCTTAGTTACGCCTCGTGAGTTCCGATTATTTATTAAACATGAAGCTCAACTGATTATATGCTGATCACTTTTAAGTGTTTGGAAAAAAATATTAAAGCCCTCAGTCTCTGACATACAAGGCAAGCCCAATTAGTGCAGACAATATAAGCCATTATCCAGCTGCAATGGTCTCTTACATTTTCAAAAGAAAGAGTGGAGGCAGGTAAACACCAGCCCAGTAAACATTAAGGATGTACCTAAGGAAGCTTTAATACGGACAGGATACCTGTAAAGAGTCTATGACTCACTAAATTATTCTAGAATAGTTTTTTAATTGCTCTGATCTACGTATGGCAACTGCTGCTTCTGATTAAACAGATTTAAAATGAAAAGAAAGAAAACAGAAACCGGCCAGGCACACTGGCTCATGCCTGTAATCCCAGTACTTTGAGTAGTTGAGCCAGGCAGACTGCTTGAGCCCCAGAGATCGAGACCAGCTTGGGCAACATGGCGAAACCCCATCTCTACAAAAAAATTAGCCTGGTGTGGTGGCAAAGGCCTGCAATCCCAGCTACCTGGGAGACTGAGGTCAGGGGATCACCTGAGCCTTGGAGGTCGAAGCTGCAGTAGGCCATGATCACACCACTGCACTCCAGCTTGAGCAACACAGTGAGACCCAGTCTCAAAAAAAGAAAGAAAACAGAAACCTAGTTTCTATAAATACTAATAATTTAACCAATATTAATATTTAGGAACTTTGAAGAATCCAGAGCACGGACAGGAGAAATAACACAGATTTCTAGTGGAGATTATTCAATGTATGTTGGGAAGTTTTGTCATCTAAGGATACACTCAAATCTAAGCGTATCCTCGGATTTGACTGTGCTGTACTGTTTATGGGCATCACAGCTATGGAGCGACAGCCCTTGAAAGGAATATAGCTTGTCTCATTTCTAAAATGCATCTTTAATTCTTCACCTTTAAAACATAGCCTCGGCCGGGTGCAGCGGCTCACACCTTTAATCCCAGAACTTTGGGAGGCCGAGGCAGGCAGATCACAAGGTCAAGAGATGGAGACCACCCTGGCCAACATGGTGAAACCCTGTCTCTAATAAAAATACAAAAATTAGCTGGGCGTGGTGGGGTGTGCCTGTAATCCCAGCTACTTGGGAGGCTTAGAAAAGAGAATCACTTGAACCCGGGAGGCGGAGCTTGCAGTGAGCAGAGATCACGCCACTGCACTCCAGCCTGGGCAACAAAGCAAGACTCCATCTCAAAAAAACAAACAAACAAAAAAAAAAAAACACAGCCTCAGAACCACTGAAAATGACAACCCCTCACCCATTCCATGCCTTTTTTTCTCCAGGGAAACATAAGTCATCAGGACCCGTGGAGCAGACATCATTCTGAAAGGTACATCAAAGACACTCTGAAGTTCCAAAGGAAGCTGCCAACTGTAGGCCTCAGGCCAAGATAGGTGTAGGGGTGCTGCCCTTTACCGTGGCTCTTGCCTTTTTACCATGGCTTAGGAAGGATGCCCTGGGTTTCCTTAAACTTCGCAGATTCATGCTGATTGCAGTCAAAATAAATATTCCCAGGATCTAAGGCAACCCTCTCTGTGAAGTGAAATTTCCTCTCATGAAAAGAATTTCTAGAAATACTACAGCTAAGTAGCCCCCCCATTATCCATGGTTTTGCTTTCTGCAGTTTCAGTTACCTACAGTCAACCACAGTCCAAAAATATTTAATGAAAAATTTCAGAAATAAACAATTCATAAGTTTTAAATCACGCACCGTCCTGAGTGATGTGATGAAATCTCTCACCATTCCACTGTGTCCACCTCAAACGGGAACCGGCCTTTAGGACAGCATTTCTACCCCGTATACCCTCACCACCCATTAGTCATATAGCGGCCATCTGAGTGAGCAGGTTGACCGTCAAAGTATCACAGTGCTTGTATTCAAGAAACCCTTATTTTACCTAATGAGGACCCCAGAGTGCAAGAGTAGTGAGGCTAGCAAGTCAAACAGCCAAAAGGGAAGTTGTAATGTGCTTCTGTTCGTGAAAAAGGTGAAAATTCCCGATTTAATAAGCAAAGAAAAAAATCATATGCTGAGGTTGCTGAGCTCTATGGTAAGAACAAATATTCTATCTGTGAAATTGTAATGAAGGAAAAAGAAATTTGTGCTACTTTTCTGTTGCACTTCAAACTACAAAAGTTATGGCCACAGTGCATGACAAGTATTTAGTTCAAATGGAAAGAAAAATGTTTGGGTGGAACACATCAACAGAAATGGGTTCCAACTGATTGAAACATGTGGCACCAGGAAGCACCGAGCCTATACAAAGACTTCAGCAAGGGATCGCCTAAAATGAGTGACAGTAAGTTATTTGTTGTAAGTAACGAATGGTTGTGCAGATTCAGGATAAGCTTGTACCGAAAAATACAAAAATTACTGGAGAGTCTCTATCTGCTGATGAAGAAGCTGCTGTCACATTTCCGGCAGAGTTGAAGAAGTTGTTGATCTCATTACTGCGCCTAATTTATAAATTAAACTTTATCATACATATGTATGTATGGGGAAGAGCAAAGTATACTATAGAATTTGGTACTATTCCATGGTTTGAGGTACCCACTGGGGGTCTTGGAACATATCTCATCTATATTAAAAGAGCAGCTGACATGTCAGTTAATTGTAGTTCTAAATGAGTATGAAAACAAAACTCATATTTATGTGTTTTTTAAAAAATATTTATTTGGGCTGATGTTTCCAGAACTTTTGAAAACTCTGTAGTGTATTGCATTTTCCCCTTGCATTAATAATTGTACCCAATGCCTTACATTTAAATGTTCTTCAGCTGAGAAGATAGATGTCTGGTAGTTGAAAAAAATAAATAAAACAAGCAAGCATATTATTTAAACACACAAATAATGTACCGTTTTAAAATAAGTTAATACTATGTTTCCCAATTATTCAGACTTCCTGAAGGTTTCGACTGCCTAATTCCAAGTCTACCACTTACTTTGCTGAATGGCGTTGGGCATGTTACTTTCCTCCCAAGTTTCAGTTTCCTCATCCATAAATGGAGAGCCTAATAATACCTGCTCCATATGGGTTCTAGTGGCGAACAGGTGACTTAACACATGTAAAGCATTCAGAATAATGCCTGGCACATGGCAAGCCTTTAGGAAGTGCTAATCCTGATCATCGGCTTCTTTTTCTTCTTCATCATTAATTTGTGGTTCTTACATTTAAAGGTGTCAGAGTAGTTCAACGGAGGAGCAGGCAAAGTTTTAGGGGTGGCATGTTAAATATTAAATATAATCAATCATTCCCTCCCCTTGGAGAATTTTCTATACACTGAAGAGTATCCTTTAGTAATTGTGAATTTGTTTTTTATCCCCACAAAGAGTTAGAGGGAAACCTTAGCAAAACTGGACATTGTGTATCAGTGAGTCCAACTGTCCTGTCTCACAGTCTTTATAACCCAGCAAACAGGCCCAGTGAACAGGTGCTTGGAAGGGCAAAACATGGACTGCTTCAAACAGTCGGAAATGCATCCATTAAGATATGAACTCCCACCATGGGAAATACGTTTTTTAATTAGATTTAAAAAAAAAAAACTCATGTAAGAAATTGGCAAAATTGTTGCTTCTGAAAAGGAGTGATAGCAAAAACTAAAACTAAAAATAAAATAAAATTTTAAAATATGTATCCATTCCTATGGTTTCCAAGTATTTTGATGTTAGCTTCTACCAGGACTGCCTGGCATTTTTCTCATATATTTTCTTCCTTTATCTTAGAGTGAATCTATTTGTCACACAGTTTATTGTTCCTGTTAGGTTGGTACAAAAATAATTGTAGTTTTTGCCATTAAAAGTAACAGTAAAAACTTCAGTAACTTCTGCACCAATGTAATATTTCCCCTGGGATAAAACAGGGTTGGATGAATCAGGTGCTCATAGGCAAATCTCCCTGGAAGTTCCGACTTAGTTCTTCTCCTCTGTCACTTTACATTTATTTGCAAATTGTCAAGCACCATTAGTTTATATTTGAGATACTTACGAAAATGAGAGATAAAGAAGGATTTCAGGTAAAACTCTTCTTGGCCAACACAGATCTAATGTTTCCAATGAAATATCACTTCTTGAAATGGAAAAAAAAATAGGAAGTCAAGAAAAAATACAGACTGCAAGAACAGCAGGGGTTTAGCTTCAAGTTAAACAGAAACACTGATGCAGACAATATCAATCATTTGAGCGTTTTGAGATCTAATAAAGAACATCCAAAGGAAAGGTCTGATGAGGGAAAGAAAATCCAAAGCTTTGAAATGGTCAAAGTAGCTAGGTCTTGAAATCAGATGCAAAGTTATAACATTCTAGAAAAACGTCCGGTCGCTTAAGTCTTAGATTCCGTCAAAGTGATGACCAAATTTAGAGAAGAATAACTGTACTTGGATCACTTAGCAGAAACAGCATTATAGGCCAACTTGGCTGGAAAAAGCTCTCCATTATCAAGATCTGAGGAAGATTTCCGCAAATCCAGGTCTCCATCTCCCTGACAGCCTCCCTCACTTTCTAACAGCTCCCCCACCAATCACTTCTCCTACATTCTAACCCAGTGGCTCCCAACTCTTTAAAAAATGCAGATGGGTTTTAAAGTTTAGTAGAACCTAACATGACAGTAATTATATTTTAAATATCTGTTGGGTAAGAAAATGCATAGAAACAAAAACTTTTCAATTCACTGTAAGATTTTCTATTTTATTAACCCCTAAAGCAGGGGTCCCCAACCCCCAGGCCACGGACTGTTACCAGTCCATGGCCTGCTAGGAACCCAGCCACACAGCAGGAGGTGAGCAGTAAACTAGCAGTACCTCCTGAGCTGGGCCTCCATTGAGATCAGCAGTGGCATTCAATTCCCAGAGGACCACGAAACCTATTTTGAACTGCACACGTGGGGGATCTAGGTTGGGTGCTCCTTATGAGAATCTAACTAATGCCTGATGGTCTGAGGTGGAACAGTTTCATCTTGAAACCATCCTCCCTGCCCCACTCAGCCTCCTGGAAAATTTGTCTTCCATGAAACTGGTCCCTGGGGCCAAAAAGGTTGGGGACCACTGCCCTAAAACATCTTCATTCAGTTAAAATTTTTCTGAGAGCCTGCTATGTGCAACGCATTGCTCTTAGCATTTGAGGTACAATTCTGCCCTTAAAATTCTCCTCCTTCCTTCCCTCCTTTCCATATCCTATCAGAAAAGGTCTGAACAAAATCGTTATTCGGATAGGAGAATTCTAAATTCTATTTGGTGGGAGGGATGGGGGCGGCAAGGAAGATGGAGGAAACTCTCCATTCCTCCTTGGGGTTGTAATTTTTCACCATGTGAATGCATTCATGAGTTACTCGTGTAATTAAAAATAAAAGATGGTAAACAGAGCATCTGTGTAAGAAATGTCTAGAAAAACAAAAAGTCCTTTAGAATTACTTCAAGGCCCTCTAAAAATGTGCCCAAACCCACACTGCACCCTGGGGTTCAGAAAGCAGTGGCTCTTGCAAATTGTTCGTATCAATTCAGTTTAATTATCTGGTAGCAACGATCAGGCAAGCACCACCTTTCTTTGTTCATTCTTGTAACATCCATCAAGTACACGATACCTGGCATATAACAAACACTGAATTAGGTAAATATTAAATGGCTGACTGAATGGATGACTGAAGAATGCCTAGTTTCCTGCCTCAAGTACCAAATGCCTAACCATTTTCCCTCCATGGTGACTTCAACACACTCTCCAAAACTCCACTCAAAAGATCACCTCATTTGTGTGTGTGTGTCTTTTGTTGGCATCTAACTCATCTATGGTGAAAAACACAAATTTCATCTCTACAACCTCAACATTTTCTACGGACACAGACACCCATGTAACCAACATGCAGATGAAGACAGAGAGACGACATTACCAGTACTCCCACCACACTCCTTCAATATGGCCTCCTTTTAATAACATCTTTGCCCATTTTTTTGTTTCTTTGTTTTCTGCTACTTGCAAAGTCAAAGTATTTCACTTTGAATAGGATAACAGCTAAATGAGCTGATTTTTTTTAACTAGAGTTAGCAAACATCTCTAACCCAGTAAAGTGATGTCAATTAAAAATAGTATTAGGAATCCTGCGATATTATAACAGCAGGTGACAATTTAACACTGTTTGGACTAAAATATTGTAGGTGAAATTTACTGTAATAGACATTGTACACATGAAAAAATATCAAAGGTTTCTAATTTTAATACATTTTCCCTCAATGCTCAATGCTTAAATAATTTTCCTTTACAAGCTTACTGACTATAAAAGATAGACTTAAAATTTCCTAAAAGGAAATTTTAGATGTCACATTACATGACCTCTCTACATTCTCATCTTTAAATCATTCCCTGTGAAATCTTGTTCAATCCATCATTTGAGAATGTCAGCAGGAAAAATAATTTCATTTTTTTTTAATTTTAGTTTCAGGAGTACATGTGCAGGTTTGTTATATAGGTAAACTCGTGTCATGAGAGTTTGTTGAACAGATTATTTCATCACCCAGGTACTAAGCCTAGTATCCAACAGCTATTTTTCCTGATTCTCTCCCTCCTGTCGCCCTCTACCTTCCAATAGGCCCCAGTGTCTGTAGTTCCCCTCTTTGTGTCCACGTGTTCTCATAATTTAGCTCCCACTTACAAGTGAGAACATGCGGCTTTGGTGCTGGAGGCCATTATGCTTAGCAAACTCATACAAGAAGAGAAAACCAAATACTGAAAAATAATTTCTTAAATGAATTTTGCATATGACAAAAGATCTCACACCTCCTCTGACTCAGAAACAATAACACGAGTGCTTCAATAAAAATTGTAACCAAGATTCACGAAGACTCCTTAAACCTTTAAGATAATCATAATAGATTAACAAGAAGCCAGCACAAACTGAGGCATCCCTAAATTCCACTCTGCATCTTTCCAAGAGAAAACTCTAAGAACATTCAAGTCCCCTTTATAACACTGAAGAAATTCGAAAAACAAACATTCATCTTACTGATGTAGAAGTCTGTAAAAGCATCACACTATTAGCTCTTCCAATGGCCTGTCATAGACCCTGCCTGGCACAAGCCACAAATAAGAATGTTCTAAAGAATTTACCATTTTGCAAAACAGAACATTTCTCAGATGGCTTAGCAAAAAAAAAACACACACACAGTGACATCAGAACATTAAGAGGGGGGAGAGATTTTCAGATAACATCACTGATTGGTATTGACAATGTATTTATATCAATAAATTGATATAAATTTATTGATATAAATTGATATATACCAATATTGATATGAATTGATATAAATTACCTTGATATATCAATATGTCATACTGATGTAAATTATATTGATATTTATATCAATACAAGTTATATACTGATATAAATTGATATTTACATTATTAAATCAAGTTTAGCCTAAAACTGCCTCTTTACATATTTTAAATTTGGTCAAAAGGTTTTTCTGTACATCATGAACTACGGCAAGTGGAGATGTAAACAGACCGTAGCCTACACTTGTGCCAATCACGAAGTTTTTCCCAATGAAATGTACCCAACTGTACAGTAACCAAAACAGCATGGCACTGGTACCAAAACAGGTACACAGACCAATGGAACAGAAAAGAGATCTCAGAAATAAGACCACACATCTACAACCATCTGATCTTTGACAAACCTGACAGAAACAAGCAATGGAGAATGGATTCCCTATTTAATAAATGGTGCTGGTAGAACTGGCTAGCCATATGCAGAAAATTGAAACTGGAACCCTTCCTTACACCTTATACAAAAATTAACTCAAGATGGATTTGAGACTTAAATGTAAAACCCAAAACTATAAAAAACCTAGAAGAAAATCTAGGCAATACGATTCAGGACATAGGTGTGAGAAAAGATTTCATGACAAAAATATCAAAAACAATTGTAACAAAACCAAAAATTGACAAATGGGACCTAATTAGTTTATGTACAACAAAAGAAACTATCATCACAGTGAATAGACAACCTAGGGAATGGGAGAAAATTTCTGCAATCTATCTATCTGACAAAGGTCTAATATCCAGAATCTATAAGGAACTTAAACAAATTTCCAAGAAAAAAAATAAACAACCCCATTAAAAAGCGGGCAAAAGACAAGAACAGACACTTCTCAAAAGAAGTCATTTATGCAGCCAACAAACATATGAAAAAAAGCTCAACATCACTGATCATTAGAGAAATGCAAATCAAAACCACAATGAGATACCATCTTATGCCAGTCAGAATGGCAATTATTAAAAAGTCAAGAAACAACAGATGCTGGAGAGGCTGTGGAGAAACAGGAATGCTTTTACAATGTTGGTAGGAATGTAAATTAGTTCAACCAATTTGTAAGACAGTGTGGCGATTCCTCAAGGATCTAGAACCAGAAATACCATTTGACCCTGCAATCCCATTACTGGGTATATACCCAGAGGAATATAAATCATTCTATTACAAACGTACATGCACATGTATGTTCACTGAAGCACATTCACAATAGCAAAGACATGGAATCAACCTAAATGCCCATCAAGGATAGGCTGGATAAAGAAAATGTGGAACATATACACCATGGAATACTATGCAGCCATAAAAAGGAACAAGATCATGTCCTTCGCAGGGACATGGATGGAGCTGGGAGCCATCATCCTCAGCAAACTAACAGAGGAACAGAAAACTAAACACCACATGTTCTCACTCATAAGTGGGAGCTGAACAGTGAGAACACATGGACACGGGGAGGGGAACAATACACACTGGGGCCTGTCAGGTGGGGGACAGAGGAAAGGAGAGCATCAGGATAAATAGCTAATAGATGCAGGGCTTAATACCTATGTGACGGGTTCATAGGTGCAGCAAACCACCATGGCAAATGTTTACCTATGCAACAAATCTGCACATCCTACACATGTATCCCGGAACTTAAAATTGAAAGAAATTTTTTAAAAATTAAAATTTTTTTTTAAAAATGTAGCCGGCAAGGCGCAGTGGCTCACGCCTGTAATCCCAGCACTCTCGGAGGCTGAGACAGGTGGATCACGAGGTCGGGAAATAAAGACCATCCTGCCTAACGTGATGAAACCCCGTCTATACCAAAAATACAAAAATTAGCTGGGCGTGGTGGTGTGTGCCTGTGGTCCCAGCTACTTGGGAGGCTGAGGCAGGAAAATCACTTGAACCCAGGAGGCGGAGGTTGCAGTGTGCCGAGATCGCACCACTGCACTCCAGCCTGGCAATGGAGAGAAACTCCATCTAAAAAAAAAAAAAAATGTAGCCAACTGTTCGAACTGTGTTTTAATAGGGCAAACGCCGAACTGTAACCAATTCAACTGTTTCTGTACCTCACTTCTGTTTTCCGTAGGTCACTTTCCTTTTTTGCCCGTAAGTCTTCCCCCACATAACTGTGCTGGAATCTCAGAGCCTTTTCTGCCTCAGATGGCTGTCCAGTTCACCTATCATTCATTGCTCAATTAAACTCCTTTAAATTTAATTCTGCTGGAGTTTTTGTCAATATCAATTTACTGATACAAATGAATTGTCCACACCAATCAGTGACGTCATCTGAAAATTAGTTTGTATCAAACTGATCTAAATACACCATTCCTGGTCCCTGTCCACTAGATGCCAGTAGCACACCCCATAGTTTGTGACTATAAAAAGTGTCCAGACATTCCAAATGTCCCCCTGGAAGATGTGAGGGAGGAAACAGTGCAATAGCCATCCATCATTTGAGAACTACTGATTTATACTGATGACACAGTTGATGATGATAATGATGGAAACATCATCATAATAAAATAATAAAAACCATTTCCTCCTGTTCAGTACTCAGATGCTGTGCCAAGTACTTGATATACACGTTCTTCTGTAAGACCACCCTATGAGATAGGTATTCTACTTTTCCACATTTTGTAGATAAAGAAACTGAGGCTCAGGAAAGTTAAATGCCCTATTTAAGGTCACACAGTAAGATGCTGTCCTAATCTGTTCCTGTTACTATAACAGAATGCCTTAGACTCGGTAATTCGTAAATAATAGAAATTCATTTCTCACAGTTCTGGAGGCTGCAAAGATCAAGATCAACATTCCAGCAGATGTGGTGTCCGGCAAGGCCTTCACCTCTGCTTTCAAAACAGAGCTTTCTTACTGTACATTGACATATAGGAAGGACAAAAAGGGACCAGGGCTTTCTCTTCAACCTCTGTTTATAAGGACACTAATTCCACTCATGAGAGCTCCACCCTCGTGACTTAATCACAGCCTAAAGGCCACACCTCTTAATACTATCACATTGGCAATTAAGTTTCAACACAATTCAGGGGCAGGAGAGGGACACTTTCACACCATAGCAGAGGCTGATCTTACAAGTTCATAATTTTAACTAACATGCTATATATTGCCATCTCCACCACACAGAGAATTATGAGAGTGCTCTGTGAACCCAGCATCGGGCTATTCCAAACAGAAGTAAATGGAGAACACAGTACCCAAAGGATACAACAGATAATGTCTGGTAGTGAGTGACGTAGACAGCCACCAGACTGCAAATGCTCATGTTCCCTATTAATAACGTGCTTTAAACACAACGTGATAATCCTCAGAGCAACTTCTCAAGATAGATACCACTATCTCCATGTTACGGATAAGAAAACTGAGTACAGCGCGATTGAGCAAATTATCCAAGATCACAGGGCTGTTTTTTCTGATGGAGCCAAGATTTAAAATGAGACCCAGCCAGGTGTGGTGGCTCACGCCTGTAATCCCAGCACTTTGGGAGGCTAAGGTGGGCGGATCACTTGAGGTCAGGACTTTTTTTTTTTTTTTTTTGGCTCTTGTTGCCCAGGCTGGAGTGCGATGGCGTGATCTCGGCTCACTGCAACCTCTGCCTCCCAGATTCAAGCGATTCTCCAGCCTCCACCTCCCGAGCATGCCTTACAGGCATGCACCACCACGCCCAGCTAATTTTGTATTTTTAGTAGAGACAGGGTTTCTCCTTGTTGGTCAGGCTGGTCTCGAACTCCCAACCTCAAGTGATCCACCCGCCTTGGCCTCCCAAAGTGCTGGGATTACAGGCGTGAGACATGGCACCCAGCTGAGGTCAGGACTTCTTGACCACCCTTGCCAGTATGGTGAAACCCTGTCTCTATTAAAAAATACGAAAAGCCAGGCGTGGTGGCACGCTCCTGTAATCCCAGCTACTCAGGAGGCTGAGGCAGGAGAATAGCTTGAAGCTGGGAGGCAGAGGTTACAGTGACCCAAATCGTGCCATTGCAATCCAGCCTGGACGACAGAGCAAGACTCCGTCTCAAAAAAGTAAATAAATAAAAGTAAACAAATAAAATGAGACTGGTCTGACTGCTGAGCCTCATTTACTTCCAGCACAATGATTTTATGGGTCAAGGGACAATATTAATGTAAGCAGCCAACACGCTCTCAGCAGGAACTGACACGAGTTACATACCCGTGGGACCCACTGCATGATGACACCTTCAAGACACCAACAGAACTCCAGCCTCATTCTCCACCCA
Source organism: Nomascus leucogenys (assembly GCF_006542625.1). Classification (NCBI taxonomy): domain Eukaryota; kingdom Metazoa; phylum Chordata; class Mammalia; order Primates; family Hylobatidae; genus Nomascus; species Nomascus leucogenys. The sequence goes on along the minus strand of NC_044401.1, from coordinate 74,717,807 downwards.
CCTCACAAATTGGGGACCATTCTGCTCTTCTGTCACTCAAGAGGACTTGCGCTGCCCTCACTCAGGACCTACATGGGTCTCGGCTTTTTATATCTCATTTTAAGTAAAAGCAGATTTTTTAAAAGTGCATTCCCTTCTTAGAAGAACATTAATTAACTTCTAAGCTAAAACTCTGCTGGGAAATGTGAGGTACAGCAATGATGTATCTCCACGGGTAATCTAAAAGGGAAAGGAAATAAGGGGAGATTTATGCTGGGAAAATGAGAGTAATACTCAGAGCGCGAATAATCTAAAGTACAGATATTTAATCTGAGAGAAATATCTGGATATTGGGAATTCCAAAGAAGAACTCAGCCAATGATTATGGTCCACAGGGCCCATGGGTAGGTTATTAAGAAATGCATTTACATTGAAATACTATGCTACACACAGACAGCAGACCAGCATTAAAAGGTTTCACGCAGCATTCCCAGCACAGACAGCGATGATGTGCTCTAATAACTGGGATAATTGCCCACGCTGGGACCCTAAACTTGTTTCCAGACACTTCAGCAGGTCAAGTGTAGAAGATAAATTTAAGACCATTAGGACATGGTAACCGTTGTCACCATTTCCAAGGGGATGCTGAATAAGAAGGTGAGAAAACTTTATGTAAAACTTTACCAAGATGACAGAAATTCAGTTCTCCAACGTCATCCAAGTTCCCTTGCAGTATGGAAATAATACTGCTTATCCAAGTCAGAGGACTGGAGCCAAGAAAGGTGACAGAGAAGAGACATGAATGGGGTGGGAAAGAACAGTTTAAATTACAGGTCTTCCAGAAATACCTTCTGCCCAGTCCCACCATCCTGCAGAAAACCTGAACGATCAAAACACTTTCAGCTGTGATGGAAAACTCAACTCAAACTAAGGATGGGACGTTCTCATTTACTGGCCTAGGGACATGCCCAGCCCTGGAGCCCTGAGGCCAGGGAGAGGATCAGTTGCCCAGATAAAAAGTGGCACCCAGTTACCAAAGTAAGGGGAAATGGATATTATGCAGGCAAAACAGATACACTGGACATTCCATTCCATTTTGTCTTGCACAGAAATCAGGAGTCACTAATTTCTGAACTCCTGTCCAGTTCCTCTTTCTGTAAGAGCTCAGTCTGTCTTCAAAACTCACCTAGGCTCCTTTCCTCTCTAGTGCCCTGCAATACACCCCCATTCTGAATGTCCCACCCCAACTCTTCTCCCACTGCTGCTCCGGCACACACATCCTCACATATATCCTCTCTCTCTCTCTCTCTCTCTCTCTCTCACACACACACACACTCACACACACACACAGACACACACTTCTCTATCATTTTCTTTTATTTCAGGACTTATTTACCAAAGTATCATGGTTTCAAGTATGGCAGAACTATGAGCCAGTGCATGAATTTATCCATCAAAAAGTGCTACCAACATCTTTACCTATAATTTCACATATGAGGTAAAGCCATTTTAACTCAAAGAAATGCATGCTAATGGTGGAATTTTAGATACTTTGGCACACTGGGCAAGACCAAGAGGACCCTTCTCCCAAAGACATTCAATTCATGCCACACAGAGAGGCTGCCTATGAAGTCTGGCTAGCAGAAGGCCTCTTTTATCCAATCTCTACCCCATACACCCAAAGGGCTCATGAAGCTGGCAGTAATGCCTCTACCCAGAAAAGTAATTCAGTACTTCCAAAAGGTGATTTTAAGACAGACTGTTAAATGAAACATGAGTAATTCCATTACAGTGTTGACTAGGAACACAAGTCAGAAACTGCTCCAGACAAGAAACTCGTAACCACAACAACAAATGGAAAACGAACTCCAACGTGGCTCCCCGGAGAGAATCGAATGAACGGATGGGTATTTTCCTTCTCTAATTTCCAAGGATCTAATAAAGGTTTCATCTCTGTCAGTAATGGTGGGAGTCTATCGCCAGGGAAGATGATGGCAGCTCTCCCTTGGAGCTCTTGCATTTCTGCAATCAGCCAGGGAGGGAAAGCCCACACTCCACGAAATGCAAGGAGTAGAATCCCTCCCCAGGTCTACTGACTTTCAACTCCAGCAACCTGTTTAGGTCCTTCGTGGTGCACACACACCTCGTATTGAAATTGACTTTGTTTTGTTATTTGTGTACACATTTAGCTCTTTCCTCTTTCTCTTCCATGAGATTACATGTTTCAGGAAGGCTCCAGGCAGTACCTTGATTACCTTGCAAGTACATGGCATACAGTAGGTACTTAACACATATTTGTTGGGATAATTAATCTGCAGATTTCTAAACAAAAGATTGATAAACAATTGAATGAATGGTCACATGTGGACAAAGGAAAGCATGCTTGTCTTCTCAATCAAGTATTCAATGTTAGGTTCTAAAACTAACTATAGAAAATACAGTATCAAAGTATGTACACAGAAAAGCCAAAAACTGCCATACATCCTTCACTATTTTCCTACAGGCAACTTCAAAGGATAATCCTTGCATCTTGGCTCTTCAATATTTGAAGAGCACCTACTGTGATAGCAATGTCTTATCACCCAGCCCCTACTGACATGGACAAACAATGAAAGACTATATTCACTAACATTCCCTGGTAAGAGGCTAGGAGACTAGTGTCTAAATGTTGGGTTGTTTTTTTCTTATTCCATTAGACATTTTTAGATTCTCAGCCAAGCCCAGAAGCCAACCCTCTTCTTGGGAAGCTTCCTGCCAGATCTCCATGGGGAGCCCCCAGGCAGCCATATTTGGACTGGGAATCCAACCTCCACTCATTGACCAAGAGCAGTCACCTGACTCATGCTTGGCAAAGCAGAGTCTCTTTCTAAGGAAATGTGGAGCTATGACTGAGAGCCAGCTAGTCAGTCTCTATGGGTTCCTGAAACTGCGGAAAGAGCTAAGAGTTATTCATGTTTTCTTTCACATGAAAGCTGGGCTGCAGAGAAAGAGATAATGTAGCAAAAAAATAAATAAATAAACAAACAAACAAACAAAAAACAAGAAAAACAGAGCCAAGACAGAGAGGTAAACTGATAATCTTTCGGGTCCATTCCTAAGTACCAGCCCATTCTTGCCCAAGTGGCATGAGCTAACCCTGTAGCTTTATTATAAAGAATCCCCCCTTGTTCTTTTACTTAAGCTAGTCATTGCCAGCTGGTTGATTATAAATAACATGTATAATCTAATTTCCTGAGAATTTTAAAGTCTTTTGTACATTTACATGTGTGTGTGTATGTGTCTGTGTGTGTCTGTGTGTGTGTGAGAGAGAGCGTGCGCTCACAGCTATAAACACGAAACTATTTCTTTTTGTGCAAACTCCCACAAAAACTTGGGGGGAGAGGAGGTAATCTCATGATCTCTGCATTAATCCAGCCTGAAACTGTTCTGTGTCTCTCTGTACCTCAAAGCCAAGCTATTTAAATAGCTTTCAGGAAACACTTTTTCCCAGACACCAGATACATAATAAATACTTTTTTTAAGTGTAGGAAGAAAAGAATAATATACCACCAACCTGACTAATCTTAGCACATTCCTGACTCAGTACAGATGCAACATAAAGGCTGGCACAAAGCGGGTATTCTAAAAATGTTAATTGTTGCTGTTATTATTATTTACCTGTTCCTGGCCCAGTGCTCCCCAGCAGGACTGGCATGGTGGGGGCACACACTGCTGTGACCCTAAATACATTAGGGTTGAAAAAAATTACAGGATTTTATAATTTTATAAAATCTCTCTCTCTCTTTCTCTCTCACACACACACTTCTCTATCATTTTCTTTTATTTCAGGACTTATTTTCCGAAGCATCTTATGGTTTCAAGTTTGGCAGAACTACGAGCCAATACTGAGCAAGGACTGAATAAAGTTATAGGATCATTATAAGAGTTAGCAATGATACATTCTATGTTCCAAAGAAATGCTAGACCACATTAAATAAATGATATAAACTGACTAGTTAAAGTTAGTTTACTTTTTTTTTTTTTTTTTTTTTTTTTTGAGACAGAGTTTTGCTCTTGTTGCCCAGGCTGGAGTGCAACGGTGCAATCTCAGCTCACCACAACCTCCACTCCTGGGTTCAAGCGATTCTCCTGCCTCAGCCTCCGAGTAACTGGGATTACAGGCATGCACCACCACATCCAGCTAATTTTTGTATTTTTTAGCAGAGATGGGGTTTCTCCATGTTGGTGAGGCTGGTCTCAAACTCCTGACCTCAGGTGATCCGACTGCCTCAGCCTCGCAAAGTGCTACAATTACAGGCTTGAGCCACTGCGCCCAGCCTAGTTTACATTTTTTAAAAGAAAAAGTCATTTTCTATTTTATTAAAGAGAAGCAATATAAAAATACACAATCACAACAGCATTCAAGAAAACGAAACCATCTTCATTCTTCTGAAAGAATCCAAAAGGAGTGAGAGGTGAGCATGGCATTTGCACATATACCTGAACTGCCTTCCAAGCTATCCTCTTTGTCTCACCAAGCGCCACACCCCCATTTCTCCCAGCTTGTTCATGAATCTAGCATGGACTGGGTGAGGCCTGTAACAACTGAGGCTCCTTTTATTGTTCACTCCTCAACTGGCTGCTCCAGGAAATCCTACAGCATGGCAAAACCATCCTCAAGCAAAAGCTGATGGAAGACAATGTGGGGGAAAAGGAAGAAAACAATGAGATACGAAGGAGATGCGAATTATGAAAAAATGACCAGTAAGAAACAAATCAAAGGGACAAAATGAGCTTCTATTTGGGGCCTATGAAATTAGCAACTACTTAGAAAAAATATATACTACATAGTAATGGTGGGGATATAGAAAAAGAGCAGTCTCAGAGTTGACTATGGGTAGGTAACTTGTTTCACCCTTTCTGGGAGGAATTTTAGCAATGTACATCTCTTTAAAATATGCATCATCTTTGACCCAGCCATTCCACTTCTAGAAATTTATCCTACAGAAATAATCAGAAATATGCAGAATGCTTAGGGTACATAGATGTTTAGAACAATTAAAGTCATAAAATGGTATTTATAATAGGGAGATAACGGTGCCAATCTAAAGGTTCCATATTAATGGAGTGGTTTCCTGAAATACAACACACATAATTAAGTCCAGGGTTCTTCAAACTTTATTCTGAAAAGCTCAATGAGTCGCTTGGACATATCTAAAGGTACTCTGCAGGAGTAACAAATGAATCCCACTAGATATGTCTTGCTCCCATTCATCCCAGACTTAGCCATCCTCCTAAAATTATAGGTACGGAAATGATGCTACTGTTTAAGCAACAAACACAAAATGGTTAGATGCTAAGGACTATTATGCAGCCATTATAAATCATGTTATATAAAAATATACACAAACTAAAAAGAACAAGTGGCACCCCAGTATCTAGTAGGCTTCAGATGAGATTGGGTCTTTAGTAGCTGCTAAAGATACAGATTACCCTGCCAGACACAGGGTGTCTCATCACTAATAAACTCTTAATAATGGGTATCCTTCTTTCATATTCATCTGCATAAAGCAGTCATAATAAAACTCATTCTCTAAGGTGGTAGTAAAAATTAGTTGAGATGATGCATGTAACGGTGTTTACCTCAATGACTGGTACACAACACTCCATCATAGAAGTTCTTTTAATGTATATCAATTTAACGCTTAGAATTTCACATTTACCAGTATTTATTCCTCACCTCTCATTCACACAGCATTTGAAATCATTATCAGCTCAGACCTCCTGACTTTCATGGAAAGCATCCATGAAATCAAGTCTTTTATGAAGTCAAAAATGATTTCTTTCACCCAGAGGATTCCAGTCTTTGAAGGACACAATTTGGATTTTTTGTTTTGTTTTGTTTTTCAGCTAAGGAAGCAAGCACTTCGCTGCTTAAGCAACCGCATCTCAGCACTAACGACCCCAGCAGACTATCTATCCCTCAAAATCACAGAACTACTCATAGAATGCTCAGAGCATCACAGAATCTTACAGAACTCTTTTATAGAGACAAATATGGCTGTCATCTTTTTATGTCTCTAAGAAATGACAATAATTCAGATTTCAATTCTACAGTGATTTGATTTGATCATTTTAAAGCAAAGACATAAAATGGTTCATTTATATAACCAGTTGCTAAGAGTGTTGGCATTTTAATGGGCAGCTTATGAAAACATACTTTTTGAAAGAACATACTAATATCTACAGAGAGGAAAAGGATGAATGAAGCTCATAAAATTTAACTGCATTTTAGTTTTGATTTGGGAAAGCTGCAAGATCATCCACTTGGGAAACACAGTCCATAGATCCACAGCTGTATTTCTAAGTCCTGCCTCGTACAGTTCCTAGCCAGTTGCTGCCATGAGAGCCCCTTCTCTACAGGGAGGCAGCAGCATTCCTATCTGCTCTCTCCCTGCAACCTGTGCTGCCAAGCTAGTGGAAATCTCAATGATTCAAGGGACTGAATAGAAGTTCCTCTCATCAAAAAGTCTGACAATTCTGGGGCCCATGATCTGGGAATGAAATGGCCTCTGCTAATCCAGCCTGGGGCCAACACATGGTTGTTGATTGCTTTAAAGAACGAAGCACTACCAGCCTTAGCCGTTTCTCAAGAGGAAACACCTGCTAAGGACATTTTCATTCATTCCAATTGAGCAGTTTCAAGGCGCTAACCAAGAAAGCAGAGCAAGCAACTTCTGGTGGATAAGAGCAGACTCTATAAATGCCTTCCTACTCCAAAATACCTACCCCTCCCCCAGCTAAATTGACAAGAGTGCCTAAATTCCCACCTTAATTCACCATTGGATATATTAAAGAAAATATTTAAAAGTTCCCTAACAGGGAGAGCAAAATCCATGAAGTCAAATCATATAGCATTATCTTAGCAAGAATGTTATTTTAAAACAGTATATTCTATACTATTAAACATGTAATATATTTTAAAATATATTTTATTACTTGTCATATATATTTGAAATATTAAAATTATATCATAAAATATATTTTTATTAAGGGCTTATGTGCCAGAGACTGTCACCAGTGATTCATACACCTTTTTTTTTTTTTTTTTTGAGACGGAGTCTCGCTCTGTCGCCCAGGCTGGAGTGCAGTGGCGCAATCTCGGCTCACTGCAAGCTCCGCCTCCCGGGTTCACGCCATTCTCCTGCCTCAGCCTCTCCGAGTAGCTGGGACTACAGGCGCCCGCCACCACGTCCGGCTAATTTTTTGTATTTTTAGTAGAGACGGGGTTTCACCGTGGTCTCGATCTCCTGACCTCGTGATTCGCCCGCCTCGGCCTCCGAAAGTGCTGGGATTACAAGCGTGAGCCACCGCGCCCGGCCCATACACCTTATCTTAATTAATCCTCACTTGTTTCGAGGCAGGTACCATTATCCACATTTTACCTATGAAGTAACAAAAGCTTGGACTGGCTAAGTAACTGACCAAAAGCTACTCAGCTAGTAAGAGGCAGAACTGACTCCCCAACGCAGAGATCTAACATACTCCACTGCCTCTCTCTAAGCAGAATTCAAAGGAGGACAAAGGAAAAGAAAGGTACTAAGTTCAGGAGACTCTGATTTGTATATTAAAAAATAAAGTATTATTGTCTACAATGGTAGTTGCGAAAGTTGGCAGCTGATTGGAATCACTGACGGCATTTTTTCAAAGAGCAGTGCCTGGGTCCAAGCCCCCTCCCCCTCCCAATTCTGATTCTAACTGGCATTTTCACACACTCCCCAGGTGATTTTAATGTAGAGTCATGGTTGGAAATCACCATCTAGAAGGATTTGGAGTAGAACTTAAACGTTCATAGAGGAGGCTAAGTGAACAAACAAGGTTTTGGAAATCTCTAGAACAAGACTATCCCAAAAAAACTACTTTCAGTGATGAAAAACTTCCATAATCTGCACTGTCCAGTGTGGTCGCCAGTGGCAACAATGGCTACTGTGACTAAGGAGATGAATTTTACATTTCATTTCATCTCATTTCAATGAATTTATATTTAAATAGTCACATGGGGTAGTGGGAACCGTACTGAACAGCACAGCTGCAGACATCTGTCAATGTGCCTCTGCTTTATTGATGAAATGTGTCAACTGGGATGTTGACCATAAACAAAGTGGCAAGTACATGAGCTCTTACTGTCCATATCAATTATTTGACATGATCGACTGTCCAAAATGGAGCTTTGTTAACAAGTCAGATGCTCTGAGTAGCTAACAGGGGAAAAAAAAAAAAATAAGATCAATGCCATGGAAAATATGTCAAATATGTTTAGCTAAATACTCTTTAAGGACATAATTCTTCAGGTCAGTGTTAATTTGCTCCCTATATTGCAAGAACCAGTTGCTAGCCATGGCCATCATAAATGCCATATCATCACAATAATGCAGAGGAAAGAAGAGAATTTAGGGATGTAAAATATTTTGTCAACTTCTGCTGTTATTGTGGGTCAAAAGAATCTTTTCTTTTATCTTCATACCTTTGGCACCTACTCCAGTACTTTAAATATATATTCAATGAACTAAAAAATAATTTAATGATACAGCAATAATGGAGCATTTATCCATTATCTTGCATATTGTAGTCAATCATACATGCAGAATAAAAGGGTTTGGACATAAATTACAATTCATAAAAATTACAAATATGTCTCACTTTTATTTCAATAAAAATTTGTTTACTACTTAGGTACATAACATGCCTGTGTGCCAAGCTATTATACATTCCTTAATTTGAATTACATGACTACATATGTCAGTGGACTAATTCTGAAGATGTGCGTATTCCCCTAAATTTTGATATAAAATTATACGCTTTTTTAAAGGTCTCGGATTATTTGAATTTTATATATCAGATGTTCACATATTTTATATCTGAACCTAATTTAATTTAGAAATGCTCTGCAGTAAATTATACTTAGCTAATTGTATGTATACATCCCTCCATAGTTAAAAACAATTTTATTATATTCTGAATGAAGCTTGCAAAAAAGAAAACATCATCTATGGCTCTACATTTGTATTTATATGCAGTAATACTAAAACCCAGGCATGGTACCAATCTACATGAAAACAAGAGCTTAGTTTCGAAAATTAAACTGTCTGGAGAGGAAAAGCTAAAAACATACTGATATACTTCTTGGTCCAATAATATACTCGCACTTCCTCCCATTTTTCCAAGATGAAGCCAGGTTAACAACTGAGCAGTGTTAGAAAAGAAAGAGGGAGAGTGATTAACGACACTGAAAATGTGTAAAATGTGCTCAATTCATCAGTTGCTTTGAGGACACAACTCTTTTGGACCATTCCTATTCTGCTCTGTGTCATCAAAGTAACAACCACTGCTGAGGCCTCGGTAAACACCATTTTTATCACAGTAACAAAAAAGGAGGCTTTGACTGTGTTTTTAAGCTAATGACATTGCAAATGTAATAGAACAAGACACAATGGTCTAATAAAAAAGAAAAGCTAATCCTAAAAGAAATTTGGACTATGATAATGGCTTAAAACAGTCAATTCCAAAGCAAGAGACCATGGTAACTAATTGTTCCATTCTAGTTACACAGTGAAAGCCAAAAGACATAATGCACTAACTGCAGTTAGAAAACAACTAAGTAAAATTATGAGTGTGTGTGTGTGTCTCTCTCTCTTTGACTTTCCTTTGTCAAACGGAATTATTTTTAAATCTGCAGTCCTTAAAACACATACACACACAATATTCCATGTTATTCAAACACTGTCCCAGTCTAGAAAACACTGATTAATTAGTCCTCCATGAGTTATCACATACATTTTTCTACCAAGCATTCACTGTGCTATCTTGGTTAGTTTCTATGTCTATCTCAATTTAATTCAACAAATACTTACTGAGGCTCCATTTGCCAAGCACCATACCAGGTGCTGGAGACCTGATAATAAACATGGTACGTTTCCTGGTCTGATGGAACAGCATCTAGATTTACAGCTGAATAGAGGGCTGAGTACTAAAGAGGGTAAGCACAGCATGCAGTCAGAACAAACAGAGGGGGTCCAACCCAGATGTGGGAGAGAGGAAAGACTTCCCAGAAGATGCAGCCCAAACAGTGAATCCACATTAGCCACAGAAGCTTCAGAGGGGCAGAGGGTAAGGAGTTGAGAGCACTGCTGGCCCAAGAAATGACTTGTACAACAGCGCAGCAATGGACAAAACACTGCATGAAGGAGGAACCCAATGTTTAATAACTCAAGGGGAAGGCACGGAGTTCAAGATGAGGCCAGAGAATAAGCAGGAAGTAGTCACTGAAGAACTCATACATCTTATTGAGGAGTTTCAACTTTTATTCTGAGAGCACGAGGGCACCAGATTTGTTTTTATAGGACAATTGTTACAGCAGCCTTGCACAGAGAAGACTGGAGCGTGCAGGAAGCCAGAATGCAGAAGCCTCCTAGAACACTAGCTCCCAGAAAGCAGTTTATCACGGCTCAACAAAAGATCAATAATGTTGATTGAACTCCACTCATACTAGAAAACCTATCTATTTAACTGTTCCCTCAGAAAAATTTATAATTCTATCATGCTTTATTAACTAGGCATATGGACCAGGAACAGTGAGTGGCTCATGCTTGTAATCCCAACACTTTGGGAGGCTGAGGAGGGCGGATCACAAGGTCAGGAGTTCGAGACCAGCTTGGCCTACATGGTGAAACCCCATCTCTACTAAAAATACAAAATTAGCCGGGTGTGGTGGAGCATGCCTATAATCCCAGCTACTCAAGAGGCTGAAGCAGGAGAAACACTTGAACCCGGGAGGCGGAGGTTGCGGTGAGCCAAGATCATGCCACTGTACTCCAGCCTGGGCAAAAGGAGTGAAATTCCATCTCAAAAAACAAACAAACAACAACAACAAAATAAACAAGGCATATAATCTCCCAGCAATAGAATATGTGATTTTAACTGTTTTATCATTGCTTAATTCACTTGCCCTAAATTTTATGCACTGTACCCCTTCCCTCCACCCTCACATTGGTCATCCTAGTGACCAATGTATACAAGTGAATAACAGCAGGACAGTTAGGGCTTGAGAGATCTTCCTTCAAACCAAGTTAACTCATTTATTTACAAAGTTGATTACATCAACTTAAATGATGAAATCCACCCCAGCATTAAGGCAATAAAAAGTAAGGCTGAGGCTGGGCACAGTTGCTCGCACCTGTACTCCAGCACTGTGGGAGGCCAAGGCAGGTGGATCACGAGGTCAAGAGATCGAGACCATCCTAGCCAACATAGTGAAACCTAGTCTTTACTAAAAATACAAAAATTAGCTGGGCGTGGTGGTGCATGTCTGTAGTCCCAGCTGCTCAGGAGGCTGAGGCAGGAGAATCGCTTGAACACAGGAGGCAGAGGTTGTACTGAGCCAAGATCACACCACTGCACTCCAGCCTAGTCACAGAGCCAGACTGTGACTCAAAAAAAAAAAAAAAAAAGGAAGGTTGAGGAATAAAGGCTGCTTAGGTCAACAGAAACTATCGATTCAGAAATTGCTAAGCAGAATTACGGATCTTTATATAAAGCAAATATACTGCACTGGCATGTGCATATAACTCAAGGATCATCCCACTGGACAAGTGGGATGTTGTCCCAGCATTTTATTAATCATTTGATTGACCTTTGAACAGACTTACTAGAATACCCGACAATCAGCACCCAAACAGAAACAAATCTTTACTGCCGCACAAGCAAGGTTTCAAAGTGAGAAAAAAAAAACTGCCACACTTGAAGGCAGTGTTATTTACTGTGGCAATTTTTTTTTCAGCCTTTCAGCTTGCACTGCATAAAATTTACCATTATCTGGGAGATCCTCAGAGATGAGCCCCTGGTGCTTTTCTGCTACAGTTTTAGAAGCTTGTTCATTCATTATCATCTGAGATTATACAGGATTTCTTGCTGTTTACAGCCTATCTGTGGTGATCACATCTCATGTCCAGTCACATTGGCAGTGTGATCCTCCATGTCAAGGGGCGGATGGATACAAGGGGTAGTTATGGCATAGGGATCTCTTTTAAGTTGAGGAGTACTGTGTCCACCCTACTTTAGAAACACACACATTAGGCGTCCTTAATCTTTCGGGGTCATGAGCTATGGTGTCACAACTCCCTAGAATCACAAAATCTTGAAAGCAATTTCTTAAGTCTATTCATGCACCCCTCAATGTAGGTGGATTAGCTAGGATTCTTCAGGTCACAAGAAAAAGGAAATCTAAATCAAACTAACTCAAGTTCCCTAACCCATTGGACTCTGTTGTCTTAGGTAAATAATGTGCTTCAGGCACATTTTGAGTAGTCTGCATCATCAAGGCTCTCTTCGCTTTGGGCTTTATTTATAGGATCCCTGTGTTAGTACCATAGCAACTAACTGTTCCAGGTCAGTATCATCCCAGATTCAAGGCCACAGGAAAGAAGGTGGTACCCTTCTCCTGACACACCAACAAAACTCACAGTAATAATTCTAATTTTTCTGACTGGGTCACATGCTTGTCCCTGAATCAATCACTGTAGGCAAAACGATGTTATTCTCTATTTGCCCAACCTTGGGCCACGTGCTGACCCCAGGAGCTGGGGGTCAAACCTGCAAAGGAAAGGGTGGTCATAGTTAAAGTAAATCTAGGAGGCTCTTGGGGGAAGACAGGTGCATGGGAGCTAGTTACAAACTCCCAATCTACACACTGAATTTAAGTAGACTAAACCTTTGCATTGGAATCTTAGTATCACAGGATTGTAGAACTCAAGGAAACAAAGTGATCTTAACCAGCAATTCTCAAAGTATGAACCTGGGGTCCTGGAGGTCCTGAGACCTTCTCTGGACTCCCCAAGATTGAATCATTCCCCTGCCCTGTTTCAGGACCCGAGGGCTCCCAGAGTTTGGTCATAGCATATATGTTTATGTGACTGGTATCCTCCCCATGACTACAAGCTCCATGTAATTAACGTCCAGGTCTGCCGTGTCTGCTGCATGCCTGGCATGCTTCCTGGAAGTCAACAGTGTCTCCTGGATGAGAAACTGAATACATTAAAAGACAGCCATAACACCTGGATATTTCCTTGGATCTTTATCTGCAAATGCTTTCTTACCAAGTGAACTACTAAAGACTTTGTCAATCCAATCTTCTCAGAGGTCTAAGATGTTACAAAAGAAAGACACTGAATTCTTATCTACCAGCATGGCTCTAGCAGCTATCATGACAAAGGATGGAAATCACTCCGAACCTACAGCCAACGCCAAACCAAAAGAAGCAACATCATCATCACAATACAGTCATAAACTTACCTGGGCAAAGGGGATGCTTGGTTCCCCTAGGACTTCACATATTCAGATGTGGGCAAAATTTAAGACAAGCAGCTAAGATACCAGAGTGCATAGAGTGAGATGTCAGTGATGATAAGGCAACTCAAACTCTAACAAGGCATGATGGCTTAGACAGCTAATAAACCCTGAGACAAATATGATTTTTAAGAAGTTCTTTTCTACATTTCAAGGTGACCATTTCAACCTGACCAGATCACTCCTTTTATTCATTCATACAAAGATGGAAGGCATCAAGTGCCTATAACACCTACCAACCTAAAGGAAATACAGAGAGCAGAGGAACATGTAAACTAACACCACAGGGATGGGATCAGGTAATCCACACTATGGGGAAACTATAGGGCAAACAACCCAGTTTCTTCAAATATAACTTCCAGGAAGAAAGAGAGATGAGGAAGGTCAGGAAGGAGGGGAGAAATGAAAAAGGAATTTAATAGATAAAAAGAAACATAAAAGACCAATTGTATTAGACTGTATATTCAGTTTTGTATAGTGCTATAAAGAAATACCTAAGTCCAAGGCAGGCAGATGACTTGAGGTCAGAAGTCTGAGATCAGCCTGGCCAACATGGTGAAACCCCATCTCTACTAAAAATACAAAAATTAGCCGAGTGTGGTGGTGCATGCCTGTAATCCCAGCTACTCCGGAGGCTCAGCCAGAAAAACTGCTTGAACCCAGGAGGCGGAGGTTGCAGTTAGCTGAGATGGTGCCACTGCACTCCAGCCTGGGCGACAGAGCGAGACTCTGCCTCAAAAAAGTAAAAAATAAATAATAAATAAATAAATAGAAATACCTGAGGCTGGGTAATTTATAAAGAAAAGTGGTTTAACTGGCTCACGGTTCCACAGGGTGTACAGGAAGCATGATGCTGGCATCTGCTGGGCTTCTGGGGAGGCCTCAGGAAGTTTACAATCATGGTAGAAGGTGGAGGGAGAGCAGTGTATCTTACAATGGCAGGAGTATGAGGAAGAGAGAGTGTGAGGGGAAAGGTGCTACACACTTTTACACAATCAGAGCTTGTGAGAACTCACTATTGTGAGGACAGTACCTTGGGGGGTGGTGCTGAACCATTTGTGAACCATTGCTACGTGATCCAGTCACTCCCACAAGGCCCTACCTCCAACACTGGGGATTACAATTCGACATGAGATTTGGTGGGGACACAGATCCAAACCATGACCAACCAAACACAATGTGTGCACCTCACTTAGATCCTTACTCAAACAAAGAGAAAAAATATTTCACAACATTTGGCAATTAGTAATTTGAATACTCGATATTTGACAACTACGGTATTACAGCTAAATTTTTTGACTTTAACTGTTTTAATCACATATGTTTAACCCTCTTAGATGTTAATATTGAAATATAAATAATATAAAGTGATTTGACATCTAAGAATTATTTCATAATAAAATAGGAAGGATGAAGCTAGTGGGCCTGGACAGAATTAAGCAGAGTTTGGGGAAGTGGATGATGGTACAATGGGGTGTCTTATGTTATTCTGTCTGCTCTTTCTATGGTCCATTATATTTTCTAGAGGAAAAAGAAAAGAACTTCCTCAAAAGCAGGGATGTGAGCTATCTTGTTCTGTTCTATTTCCAGTGCCCAGCACAGTTCCTAATACATAATAGGAGCTCAATAAATATTTGTTAAATGAAGGAGAGAACATTTCTTATTCATTCCAGTAGTCCAAGGCTTGTGGGAGCAATGTAGTATGCCATATAAAGCTATATAAAGCCTTCCACAGCCTGCTTCTCCTGACACGCACATTGCATACACTGTTGTCAACAACCTATCTTTATTCTCTTTCTCACTGTCATTACTGTTACACCTCCAGGTGGCTTCTCCTGCAGTACTGACAGCTTTTAAACCTAATCTCTATTTTTAAGAGAATGCAGTAAAACTGAGAAAAATCCTACCCAAAGCAATCTACTTTTAAAAAATAAAAAATATTTATTGAGCCTGTACAATGTGCCAGAGCTGACCTATAAGCACTGAAGATGCTTCATGAACCTTGCATTTTTAACGATGGACACGTGCCTCCCTCCCCAATTTCACCATATGAGAGGTCATAGTGCACAATGGACTCCAGAATTTAAGAAACTGGGCAGGAATCTTGGTTCTGCCACTTACCAGATGGTAGGACATCGGATGAATTATTTAAACTGTGCCTCTGTGTCCTCACTGATAAAATGAAGAATCTTTTAAAATCTATTTCCTAGAGTTCCTACCACAATGCCAAGTACAAAACAATCAATCAGGTTACTATTTTTACCACACAATTTTTTTCCTTAGGAAAATGTTAAGAATTGTTTTAATTTAAAATGGATTAAAAGTTATTTTGCCAAGTCACCCATGCCTCGCCTATGTCCCTGTGAATTTGGAACTTGACATAATTTCAGGAATCCCTGCTCCGCCTTTTCCCTAAGCCCATGTGGGATCTTGGAGGACGGATGTAAATAATGGCCAGAGCTGTACATGTGCAAATAGTAGGGCTTGTTTTCACATCCCATCTGGCCCGCTTTCCAAATCCTAGATGGCCAAGAGTGATTCGCAAGTCCAAAGCAACATGTCTTCAATGAACATATACCATTACATGAGTGGCAGCAAACCAGGGGCCCAGCAGGTATAGAGGCCCCAGGTTAATTTCCAAACTACAGCTGTTAGAAAACACGTTAACAGTGCTGGAGACCTTAAGAAAGCTGCACATACAAGCCAACTAAGCTGTAGAAAGGATTTGTGTAGGGCGCGGTGGCTCATGCTTGTAATCCCAGCACTTTGGGAGGCCGAGGCGGGCGGATCACGAGGTCAGGAGATCGAGACCACGGTGAAACCTCGTCTCTACTAAAAATACAAAAAAATTAGCCGGGCGTGGTGGCGGGCCCCTGTAGTCCCAGCTACTCGGAGAGGCTGAGGCAGGAGAATGGCGTGAACCCGGGAGGCGGAGCTTGCAGTGAGCCGAGATTGCGCCACTGCACTCCAGCCTGGGCGACAGAGCGAGACTCCGTCTCAAAAAAAAGAAAAAAAAAAAAAAAAGAAAGGATTTGTGTAAGTGTCTTTATCTTCAAAAATAAATCCGTCCTCTGCTATCGGCTGACCCAATCTCTTTCCAACATTAATGAATTCATGAACAAAGAAACAGACACAGTAGCCCTCCATTCCCTCCTTAAGTTGTCTGCCTAAATACCTTCTACATCTAATGTAGCATTCAGAGCTTGGGGGTTTTACCCAGAATGGCCATGTTACTACAAGCCATGGCTATTCTCTTGCCTATCAATAATTTAACCTCTTAGTAAGTTATAAGAAATATCTCTTTACTGGAAAATGCCTTTTTTTTTTTCTGTCTTAACCTCTTTCGCTACCAGACGCCAAAGCATCTGTGGGAATATTTTAAAATGTTGTAAGATTACATGGATACTAAATATTTCAAAATTATTCCCTGGAAGAAGCTTGTCTGTACTCCCTGCCCCCAATGAGCAAACACACACACACACAAATGGCTTAAGGTAAAACACCCATAAAGTAAAGAAGAGGGAAGAGTAACTTATCTTCAAAAGCACAGCCACAGAAAATGTATCAAGCGCTCTTAGAAAGCATATTGATCTGAGATGTTTTAAAAGTTTATCTTTGAAAATCTAAGCCTGAGGTTACTTTTGGGAAAACTAACTTAGGCGTGAAAAGAAAAGAGCTTATAGCTTATCCATTAAACATTTTGGCCCACGGCACATTCTTTTTTTCCCACTAACAGGCAGGGTCTCTTCTCATCTTTAGAATCTGTCTCCCATTTGAACAATACTTCTTTTAAAGAACTATCCTTAAAATCAATTATTTACTTTAACCTAAGCAGTGGTTGTGCTGAAGCTGGCTTGTATTGGCTCACAAAAGTAGCACTTCTCCCCAACTTCGCATTCAGTGACTTCATATTGGTAGTCTGAAATCAACCATGGTGGATACATTGACACCATGGAAATCAGCCAGTGCTATAAATCAGGCTTCTTTCTTCCCTAGAGAGCCAGTAGTTAAATACTTCCTAGCTACTAGTGAGGCTAAAATGCCCATCAAGAGGGAAATGTTAAATAAATTATGGCACAGTTATGCAATGGACTTCTCAAACACCTTAAAAGGTAACATAAAATTATATATTCATCAATCAGGAAAGGTGTCAACAGTATTTTTAAGTTAAAAATATAGATAATTTTCAGCCAGGCGTGGTGGCTAATGCCTATAATCCCAGCACTTTGGGAGGCCGAGGCAGGCAGATCACGAGGTCAGGAGTTCGGGACCAGCCTGGCCAGTATGGTGAAACCCTGTCTCTACTAAAAATATAAAAATTAGCCAGTTGTGGTGGCGCATGCCTGTAGTCCCAGTTACTTGGGAGGCTGAAGCAGGAGAATTGCTTGAACCCAGGAGACAGAGGTTGCAGTGAGCCAAGGTCGTGCCACTGCACTCCAGCCTGGGCAACAGAGCAAGATTCTGTCTCAAAAAATAATAATAATAAAATTTTTGAATTTTATATATATATGCATATGTATTTTATAGGTATGCCACGTTAGTAGTTGCATATATGTGTATGTGTGTATGTGTACACATATATACATGCATGGAAAAAATACAACAAATGGTAAAAACGCATTGTCAATGAATGGAAGGATTATGACTGAATACCGTTTGCTTAATTTTACTTTTCTGAATTTTGCAAAGTTTTTAGAATGAACAGCTATTATTTCATAACAGGTAGGAGATCATACTAAAACTCCAATAAAAAGAACTCAATATTATTATACTGGCATAAGCATATGCATTTCAATGCCAGTATTATGAGCTACTTATATGTGGGATAAGAAGTAGAAGGGAATATTATTCTTAAACATGTGCTGAAGCAGACTGGATATCAGCATTCTGTGCAAATTCTTACCTGTTACTTTTGCCTAAATGAGCCTTCATCTGCCTCTGGGCTAATTAAGTATGGCTACTCAGTCTGATGAAACTTTGAAAATAAAATGGATATACAATTGAGAAGAATATTTGTCTTACTGACCTTACTTATTATTACATATGCTGGCCTTCATCATTCAACAATTGGTACATTTTGTGCCCAACTCAGAAGACCAGACCAGCCTGACATTTATCAGCATGGATTTTTAAAAACTGTCTCCAATTACATTAAGGGCATTGTACTGAGATATCAACACTTCTGCAATTAGGATATGCTAACCATCTCAGATCCTCCGTAAACCCTTCGTAGTGGGTTTTAAAGATGGAAAACGCGACTAACTTTAGATTTCAAATAGTTCCCTTTCTAACAATTTTTAAACACATTATCAATAACATTACTGAGAAGAATAAGGAAGCGTTTAAAAATGAATATAAATGGAAGGTCATCCATTCTATTAGCACTGCTCTCAGCAACGTTCTTCAGTTTCTCCTCATACTACCTGACTTAACTCTAATATGAATTTGTGCCACCACCCCTCAGTTTGCTGCTCCCTTAACAATCTTTCCTTGTTTCTCAAAGAAGTTCAGCATCAACCTTGGGGTTCACTTTCTATAATCCAAAGTAATTGCCTGATTAAAGGCTTTTAAAGTAAAGATTTGCTTTATCCAGTCCCAAGGAACCAGGGGCTAGTTATAAATCTAAACTTTCACAACTATCTGGGCAGCTCTCCGTTTTTTTCTTTCCTACATTCCGTGCTTCTCCCTGATACAGGAACAAAACAGCAACATTCATGACCAAGAGCCTAAGAGACTTTCAGAATGTAGAAAGTTGATGCCAAATTGGGAAGTAAGACAGTAAGTGGGGAAGACGTAGGAGACAAAAACAACTACTTCCATTTATCAATCACTTTACACTATGCTAGGCACAGCACAAAGAATATTACAAAAAACATTTTAAAGTCTCTTTATGTTCATAAACCTCTTCAAGAGGCAATATTATCACTTGAAACTTAGGAAAATGACATAATGCCAAAGTCACACACAGCTAGTTAACAACAGAGCCAAATTGCCCTCGCTCCAAAGCCCATTTCCTTAAGCTCTATACTCTGCTCCCCCCACGTAGTCCAGGGTCTAAACTTTGAAACGCCTTTGACCTAGGATGGCTGAATCAAAAGGGTCAAACACAGATGGGTCACACACACCCTTACTTCAAGCTCTACTCATCTACATTCTCTTAAACTAAAGTCCCAAGCTACACGCTTTTGGCATGGGATGAAGCTGCATAAAGTTGTTGAGATAATTATTAAAGAGAGGGATATTTTTTCTCTTGTCTCTTTTCGGCACTCAGAAGTATACTTATATTCACATTTATATAACATTTAAGTTATTTTCCCATTATATTATTCTAATTGCCTGCAGCAAAAATTTTTTTAACGTTATGTGTAAAAGTAATAGCATCTTTATGTCTATCATAACAACAGTCAGGCTGAAATCCATCCAAAAAGATTCCCTGAACACGTCCTTCCAGATAAACCAGGAACCACTCACTCACACAAAATACATGTTCAACTAGAGTTGATTTTATAAGACATTAATTAACATAGCTTCATTCTGCAGTGACAACAGCCCATCTGCTTTCTTGGCATTGGAGAAATGATGGACTTCAAATCAGCTTAAGGGAGGCTTGAGTCTGGAATGATTTCCATCTGCAACTAGTTCTTATCTAGTTCTTTTCACTGTTAACTCAGCATATCTTATCAGACTTCTTCAACTGGCCAGAGGAGGACCATCAGGTTCTGTCCAAACCTGGTGAACATCAAGCACCAACATCACAGGCTAATTGTGGAGCAGAACTTTTATAGGAGGAAGCAGAAGGTCTATCCCACAATAAGATTTCTCACCACCCAAACTCAAACACTTTTCTATAGCTAAATCCAGTCTCTGCACTGTTGTAGTTCTCCAGGGTAGCATATCTCACATCTATGTATTCTTTAAACAGCCCCTTTTTTCAGTTATCAGTAAGATGGGAGACTGAAAGAAAAGGAATGACTCCTGTTGATGTCACTAAGTGGTTAATGATAAGCTGTACTTTTCAAATCCCAAGGGCAGAAATCTAAGCAAATTAACACAGTTTTAAAGTCAAGTAACAGGCTGAATAATGGCCCCCTAATGATGTCCAGGTTCTCATCTGCACAACTGCAAATGTGTTACCTTACATTACAAAAGGATTTTGCAATTTATGATAAAGGGTATGGACCTTGAGATAGGGGGATTACTCTGGATTACCTAGTCGGGCGGATCTAACAACATGAGTTATTAAAAACTGAGAACTTTTCCTGGTCAGAGAGATGCGATAGAAGGAGAAAAGATTACAAAAGGAAAAGGAGCTCAACCCTGCTGTGGCTGGCTCTAAAAGCAGAGGCAGAAGGCCATGAGTCATGGAATGTGGGTGGCCGCTAGAGGCTGGGAATGGCCCTCTGCTGAGAGCCAGCAAGAAAACGGGGATCTTGGTACCACAACCACAAAGAGTTGATTTTGCCAACAACCCAAAAAAGCAAGGGAAAGGATCTTTACGCCAGAAGTTTTAAAAAGGAACACAGCCCTTCCAACACCTTGATTTTAGCCCATTGACATCCACGTCAGGCTTCTGACCTTCACAAATATAAAATAATAAATTTGTGTTGTTTTAGCCATTCTGTTTGTGGTAATTCATTATAGCAGCAACAGAAAACTAATATATAGGCTCAGGCAAAATGAAGAGCATTTCTGAACATCTTCTTAGCCTCTTGGTCTTTAAAATCAAAAGGAACCAATTGCATAGTGCTATGGTCTGAATGTCAGTGTCCTCCCAAAATTCCTATGTTAGAACCTGATACCCAGTGTGACAGTATCAAGAAGTGGGGCCTTTGGGAAGAGATGAGGTCATGAGGGCTCCACTCTCATAAATATGATTAGTGCTCTTATAAAGAGGCTCAAGGGTGCTTTCTTCCACCCCTTCTGGCATGTCAGGATACAGTAAGGCACCATTTATGAAAAAGAAGACCTCCCCAGACA
Source organism: Nomascus leucogenys (assembly GCF_006542625.1). Lineage (NCBI taxonomy): Eukaryota > Metazoa > Chordata > Mammalia > Primates > Hylobatidae > Nomascus > Nomascus leucogenys. The sequence goes on along the minus strand of NC_044401.1, from coordinate 74,696,471 downwards.
TCAAATCTGCTGGTGCCTTGATCTTGGACTTCCCAGCTCCCAGAAGTGTGAGAAATAAATTTCTCATGCTTGTAAATTACCCAGTCCAAGGTAGTTTGTTATAACAGCCCTAATACACTAAGATACATGGTATATTGCTTACAAATGTCTTTTAATAAGCATGAGAGTTGCACAAAACCCCATTTGCAACGTCTGCAATGCCAAAGACAGCTGTCGGTGTTGGGGAAAGTCTCTGAGCCACTACTCTCAAAGATGTTAAATCATTCCAGACTATTCTGAAAGGCAAAGATAATTAAGCTTGATCAGGAATCTCAAGTTCTTTTCCAGTGTAATGTGTTTGTATAATGGCAAAACTATGGCACGGATCCCTACATAAACAGTTGTGCTTTCAGTCGGTGTTGACTGACTCTCCCTCCAATTCTACTTTGGATTCAGCAATGCTTATAAATAAACTGTCTTATTAGTCACAGCGGTATCCACATACAGGTGAAAAAAATGACATTCCCGACACACATGAGATCATTATTTATGCAGATGAAGCCTGGTACACATACAGTGGCAAAGTCTGAGTTCTGACCACCAGCACTTCCCAGATCTTTAATATGAAAGCCAGTGTCATGGATTGAACACTACCATTCAGGTCCGCACATACTGTATCAGAGGGAACATCTGTTTGAGGCATTGCAGTTTTTCTAATTTCCACCTTAAGGATAAGTCTGATTTTGGAATCAAATCTTCCTGAGGCTTTTTGTGGAATGCTAAAACCACACCTGGGGAAAATCTTATAAAATGAGAGAGAGAGAAAAAAAACAGAGAGAGAGAGAAAGAAAACATACAAAGTTCACTTCCAAATAAAGACATGGGGTAGCTATAGCTGGCATAATTTAGTTTATCACCAACCAACCAATGATTGGTCCAACCATGGCTTCCAGTAACAGCTCTCATGCAAAACATAAAATATGTTTTAAATCAATGCTAAGTTAATGGGCTGCCACAACAAAACTTCTCTCAGTGGACATTATTTCACACCAGATTTCCATAGCCAGATTCTATATCAGATTCCTTATCGGTAGACGTGCCTTAAACAAGACTGACTTATATTTGCTATCAGTTTTCCATTGATTTATGATTCACAGTATTATATTATGCAATCTGTTAGACAGATTTTAATAATCAGATGTGTCCAAGTGATGAAACATGGGACTGCTTGCCCAAACTTTACCAAGGTTGTAATACCCTCCATGTTTTCAGTAAGGTAAATATAAGGAGACAATGGGACCTCCATTCTTTACCAGGAGTCCCACTTGTGACATCTGATAATACAAATAAAAAGATTTATAGTATTAAACTGAAGCAAACAAGCATGCAAAACTATGGAGAGGGTGACACTGGGTGGTTTTAGAAAGGTTATACAATATCTTTAAAATGTAAACACATTTAGACTCTGCAAGTAATCAGCTATATGCACTTTTAGCAACTGGACCTCTCTGAGCTCCAATTGCTAAATGATATTCCCTTTTATTTGTGACATGAGGAGACTGGTCTGCATTTGATTCTGCATTCTGAATTCATGAATGCTAAGTGAATTGGCAGTGTCCCTAACAATGACCTTTTTGTCCTGTTCCTCACTTCTAACTTCAAGCTAGAAGCCAGCACATTGCTCTGCAACTTGCCCCTGACTTAATGGACAACTTCAGGCAAGTGTCACTTCCCCAACAAGCTTCAGTTTCTCCTTCGCTAAGAGCCTCCTCTGCTAATTCTGAGGAAGATGAACAGGGCTACCTGGCAAAAATTATTTATAGAATCCAAGTAGCGTTACCTGGATGTTTCGCATCAAAAACTAAAACAAGTACACGCTGAAACGCAAAGCTAGTGAATTCAAATTCCTCCATGCTTTTAAGGATGGAGCATGTGAAGAGCACAAGTATAGAGATAAAGCATCTTATTGTATAACCACGTACACAGCTGAACTTAACCACTCTTCCAAAGTACACAAAATAGAACTTAATCCATAAAGTAGATTTGAAGACTGGCCTCTAACTCTTGAAAGTTGGCATGCTACCACCATAAAAATGCCATTTTTGAACTAAAAAGCAAAGAACTAAATGACTCCTGGTCTTAAGATTCAGGCAGGAAACTCAAGAGGCCAAAACAAAAAAATTCCACATAGACTTTTGCAAATATTTAAAAAGCATCTACTGGAGAGAATTTACTTGTGTGAATGGAAGTTTTAGATAAAATGCCTCTCTGAAATACATTTGCTTTAAAGAGAAAATAAAAGGTGGCAGTCTTTACTACAGATTTGAAATTTAAAAAGGCAAATCTGAAATGTGCCACCACATATGTGAGCCACAAGGTTACAGCTTGCCAAAGTTGCAATTCACATGCTTTACCCATTCCTGGACTTGCTGAATGTTGAATAATAATTGTGGGGGCCTTGCCTTTCATATTGTGCCAATAATCTCGAGAGACCTTACCTTACCATTTATCAGGAGGTCTTTAACATTTTGCTGTCATCAATCAAGAGTGTCTTTTGGTCTCTAATGTTTCCAACCAGCCCTCTTTTTCAGAGCACCTTTCTCTTGACTGCCCATAGATGAATGTTTAATTGCAGCTGGAAAGGCAACAACTGCACAGCCATCAGCATAAATCACACGGCAGATCCACTAGGCACCACATTTAACTGGCAGAATTGATGTCTCCCAAATCAGTGCCTGCAAATGCAGCTGGTTCTGTGCAGTCTTTGTGCCTTATAATTTGGTTAAGCCCTTTACAAATGATGCCAAGGGAGGGGCTAAGAGAGATTCTTCAAAACAATAAAGACTTCCAGTGTGGTTTTAGCACATGTAATGAAACTGAACACACTGAAAAGAAAACTCTTAGGGATGGAGAATTACAAAAGAATAAAAGGCTTACAGCAATTCCTCATAACCAAACTGCTAGCATGTCTCTGAATACGACGTGCTCTTCCGTGCCTATCTGCTTGGCAAGTAACTTCTGTTCATTCATCTTTCAAGACTCCTGGATGAAGCTAGATGCTCCCTTCTCTGTGCCACAAAAGCACTCAGCCCAAAGCTTCTCTTCCAACAATTACCATGTGTTTTGGAGCCATTCAGTTTTCTGACCATCTCTCAGAAGACCTGAGCCTCTTGTTTATTTCTATACCTCCACATCCTAGGGCAGCTCCAGGCATACAAGAGATATTTAATGTTTACTGAAATGACTACCCATCAGGCAAAGCATCTGCCTTCAATCTAACCATCACGGTCCCTATCCACTTTGATGAAAATGGCAAACCATTATGGATACTATTTGGTTTTCAAGTCTGGTTATTATTACTCAATGTCGGGAGCTTGAATCCTACTCACCGCTTTCACCCAGTATATGATTGCGTCAAGGAAGCAGATTAAATATGCATTCTTACTATATTTCACTAAAATTCTCCCAAGAACTCTACAAGGGTGCGATTATATTCCCATTTGTATGGATGAAGCGAATGAATGGGGCTTGGGAAGGTAAATAAATGACTTTTCCAACATCTCCAAACAGGTAAATCAGTAATAGTGGGGGAGGACTGGAATGGAGGTCTACTGAACTTCTTTTTTTTTTTTGAGACAGAATCTCACTCTGTCACCCAGGCTGGAGTACACTGATGTGATCTTGGGTCATTGCAACCTCCGCCTCCCGGCTTCAAGAGATTCTCCTACCTAAGCCTCCCAAGTAGCTGGGATTACAGGCCTGCACCACTACGCTCAGCTAATTTTTGTAGTTTTAGTAGACAGGGGGTTTCACCATATTGGCCAGGCTGGTTTCAAACTCCTGACCTCAAGTGATCCGCCCACCTCAGCCTCCCAAAGTGCTGGGATTACAGGCGTGAGCCACTGCGCCCAGCCTAGGTCTACTGAACTTCTAACACCCATGCAATACAATCTCTCTGGCTTCTCCAGTAGCAGCAGAGACCAATACCATAGGTACAACTCCTATTAAAACAGAAAGACTGAAGATGAACTTTCACTGAATGTCCAAGTATATGTTCAAATATCTACTTACTAGGGTAATCATTGATGACTTACCTATTTGTAAGTCTTCACTATGTTATATAAAATAGAGAATATTCATTTTTAAATTCCAGGCTTTATGAGATTTTTGTTACATTATTACAACCAACTTGAAGCAACTACCAGCTTTTTTCCACAAGTTAGGTGGCAGGCTTCAGCATGCTTTTGAGCATATTCAACCTGTTACAATCTGAGCTCCCAGAAAAGTTTCCTTAATTGAGTAAACAATTATATGAAGCCAAAAGTTGGCTGAAAAGAGAGGGGCTAGATCTCTTTGTTTCATCTGCACGCAGGAAAAGGTTTATGAACTTTCACAAGCTCCCCAGTGGCTTTCTGTGGCAGTGAAAGTATCTTTAGATTACTAGTACACATGACTAGCTATCTAACAGAAATCTACAGTCCATTTGCAAATTCTTACTCAGCACCTACTTCCCTGGGCACTGGGGATCCTGTGGTGAACACGACACATGTAATTCCTACTTTTCTGCAGCTGAAATTCTTACGCCTAACACCAGCTGATAGATAAACAACAAAGGTAACTTCAGATAATAATAAGCGCTAAGAAGAAAATAACAGGACGGTATGAAAGTAAGAGGAGGTAGGAACATGAAGATATTTGCCAGAGGAGGTTCTGTAAAGGCTACTTTAGATTGGGTAATTACAGAAGTTTCTGAAATGGCATTGAGTTTAAAGCTCAGAATGAATCATCCAGGAGAAAAATCTGAGGGAAGAGCATTCCACACAGAAATCTCAAACAGTGTGAATGAGCTTAACATGTTCAGGAAATAGCTCAGGAAGTCCAAGGAGCTGCAGCTATCTTTCTCTTACTGATTTCTACTTTGATTTCACTGTGGTTGGAGAATATACTCTGTATGATTTCAGTTCTTTTAAATTTCATACTTTGTGTTATGGCTCACAATACGGTTTTTCTTGGTATACAATCTGTAGGTGCTTGAAAATATTATCAATTCTACTTTTGTTGGGTGGAAGGTCCATAAATGCCAATTAGATTCAGTTAGCTGATGGTGTTGAGTTCTTCCACATTTTTGCTGATTTTTCTCTCTAGTTGTTCTATCAATTATTGAGAGAGGGGTTTTGATGTCTGCAACTATAATTGTGGATGTATCTATTTCTTCTCTCATCCCTAGCAGTTTTTGCTGCATATATTTTGCAGGTCTTTTGATTGTTGCACAGGCATTTAGAATTGCTATGTCGACATGGTGGAATGACCCTTTTATTTATCATTATAAAATGTCCCTCTCTGTCTCTGGTAATTTTATTTGCTATGAAGTCTACTTTATCTGATGTTAATACAGCCATTACTGCTTTCTTTTGATTGGTGTTTGCATTACATACCTTTTTCCATCCTTTTACTTTGAACCTGCCTATATTCTTTCATTTGAAGTGAGTTTCTTGAAGACAGCATACAGCTGGGTCACGTCTTAGTCCACTCTGCCAATCTCTTGTCTTTCGACTGATGTTCTTAGAGCATTTGCTTTTAATAAAATTGTTAATGTGTTAGGTCTTAAGGTTTTTACTCTATTTTTTGTTTTCTGTTTCTTCTCTGTTTTTCTTTTCTCCAGTTTACTTTTTCTACTTTCTTCTGGGTTACCTAAACTTTTTTAAAAACTCCATTTTGGTTTGTCTATAGTATTTTTGAGTGCCTCTCTGGTACAATATTTTATGTACTATGTAACTACCTTATTCACACCAAGGAAACAAGAAACTACAGTTATATGATAAGGACATTAAAAAATTCATTGGTTCAGACTTGTCTGGCAGGAAGAGAAAACAGTGTTAAAGGGGCCAATTAACAGCAATGACAAATGTACCAGCAAGTTAACATGTGTCAAGCAAGTAGAGAAAATATTCACTTTCAACCCAAAGCCAATGAATTTCCTAATCCCATGCATTTGCATTTCCTGAGTTTCTGATTCTTGCTACTTTAACAAATAGAACTCACAAGTATGATAAAGGCCACTCACAATAAGCCAATGTTTGAAAACACATGACTGTATATAAGAAATCAACGACTCTGTCTGGTGTATTTACTTTCATTGCCAGATAATATTTGCATTAATATTACATTTTTGTAGTGAAAAACAAGAAATCTGAACTATTTAAATGTAAATGAGAACATTCTTATTTTACACTATTTACAGACCATTATTTGGCAGATTTAAGAATTTATATTTACAATTTTAGCACCCTCTGCACCATATATAGACTCTCCCGCCCTGTGCTTGAAACCAGAATGCAGCCCTTCTGTTCAATCGCCCTGTTTCTCCCTTGCAGATTACATTAAGCATCTTGTTTATTCCTGTTTTAATTATAAAAATTGGTATGGTAGATAAGAGATGAGAGCAGAACTGAAGCCCACATCACTACAGGCAAGCAAGCTGGGGGCTACCTGCTCAACTGAGGACCCAGTGTCAAGGCACAAGTTTGGAGGCTTGTGGCATGTCATCCACATTTCCCAAGGGGCACACTGCTGTGCTGTCACCTACCAACCAGACATTGCATTAAGCAGGTTGTCAGACCAAACATGGAAGGGAGGTACAACCATTCCCAAGTAAGGGGTAAAACATACAGTGCATAACATCACAAAGCCAAAGAAAAAATGATGTTGTCATTGCAAAATGTGAATACTTTTTGCTCCATGAACACATGCAAGATCTGAGTCAGAAGAATAAACCACTCTACTTCAGTGATATGCTGGATGGAAACAAAGAAATAAATCTAACTCTGCAGGCACAGTATAATGTTCGTTCACCTTTCTAGTTTCTTAAAGGATCTCTAAAATATAAAACGGCTGAGGACTAGTGGCTTAGTGGTAATGATCGTGAATAAAGGACAAAAATAAGGAAGCACAGGACAAAGACAGGACCAGAGAGGTATGACGAGATCAATAGGAAAGACGATGGTTGTCTAAAGAAAGGGAAGAGGCCGGGCGCGGTGGCTCACGCCTGTAATCTCAGCACTTTGGGAGGCTGAGGCGGGTGGATCACGAGGTCAGGAGTTCAAGACCAGCCTGGCCAAGATGGCGAAACCCCATCTCTACTAAAACTACAAAAATTAGCTGGGCGTGGTGGTGGGCGCCTGTAATCCCAGCTACTCGGGTGGCTGAGGCAGAGAACTGTTTGAACCCAGGAGGCAGAGGTTGAAGCCTGGGCGACAGAGCAAGACTCCATCAGAGAAAGAGAAAGAGAGAAAGAGCGAGCTGTGCTTTTCGTGGAGCCATCACTTTTGTAAATATCTGGTGCCGCAGACACCACACCTGCAATCATCTGCCCTGGCTCACTGTCTGAAACTATTAACTTGTAATATAAATGGGAGGTGTTATAATAACAAGAATAATGCCACCATCTTACATACCTGTGACCTTTCCTGACAGATAGGTCCTAAATGTGACACCTTTTGGAAAAGGTTCCTAAGAAGTAACTACTGACACCATCAAGACAGAAGAAATGAAGGTTTTCTTCAATTAAAAAAAAAAAAATCAAAAACAGAGAACTTGCTTCTCCACGAAGCATTATGGTATCTCAGCTCCAAGAAGACACAGGTAAGATATGGGAGTCACCTCCTGCTAGAAATAACTCCAGGCAAAAAGGCAGATGTGTGCCTTCCTGACCCTGCCCACCTCCATCCGGGCTGTCATTTCTACAGCAGCTGGCTGAACAACCCCACAGATGAGTGTCAACTGCAGCTGCCAAACCTGCTGAAGGAACATAAAGCACAATATGAAAATAGGGATGGTTGATGCCACAACCTCCCAGAGATAGGACAGAGTTCCTGGAATTCCTCCAGCAACATTCTCCACTACCCACACACATAGAAAGTCAGATGACCATTATATCTGTCTAGCTCACACAAGGGAACCACAGCCAGTAGATGCCTTTGTCCTCTGCTTCTATAAAATATGCCACGACCCCACCCAGCTGCTTACCCAACGATGGGGGCCAACCTCCTGAAGCTCATCTCTGTTTTGCTCATCTCTGGTGTCCTGTTTGATATTTTTAGCTGGTTCCTAAAAGGCACAACCTCAAATTTCACACTTCCTTATTCGTCTTTAAAGGTCTAATATAGGCTTTCTCAAACTCAGTTTGACCAACCCATGAAGGTCTTATTTTTAAACTTTTTATTTTGAAAAGATTTTAGGTTTACAGAAAGTGGTAAAGATAGAACAGAGAAGTTGTAGATACCCTTCACCCAGATTCCCCCATAGGTTACATCTTACATAACTGTAGTACAACTTCAAAGCCAGAAATCTGGCATTGGAATATTTGTGTATGAGTTCTATGTTATTTTCTCACATACAGGTTTGTGTAACCACCACCCCAATCAAGATACACAACTGGCTGGGCATAGTGGCTCACACATGTAATCCCAGCACTTTGGGAGACCAAGGGACGGCGGATCATTTGAGGTCAGGAGTTCGAGATCAGCCTGGCCAACAAGGTGAAACTCCATCTTTACTAAAAATACAAAAAAATTAGCTGGGTGTGGTGGCGCGCACCTTCAATCCCAACTACTAGGGAGGCTGAGGCAGGAGAATCACTTGAACCGAGGAGATGGAGGTTGCAGTAAGCCGAGATCCCACCACTGCAGTCCAGCCTGGGTGACAGAGTGAGACTCAAAAAAAAAAACAAAACAAAAACAAAAAAGATACACAAATATTTCATCACCACAAACATCTCCCTTGTGCTACTCCTTTAGCGAATACACACCTCTCCACAACATGCCTGGCAACATTATGTTTTCATCTCTATAATTTGATCATTCTACATAAATAGAATCATAAAACATATGACCTTTAGAAATTGTTTTTTCTTCACTCACCATAATGCCTTAGAGATCCATCCAAGTTAACGTGTATATCAATAGTTTATTCCTTTTTATTGTTGAACAGTATTCCATGGCATGGATGTACCACAGTGTACTTCACTATTCAGCTACTGTAGCACATTTTAGTTGTTGATCATTACAAACGAAGCTGCTATGGACAATTATGTACAGGTTTTTGTGTGGACATAAGTTTCCATTTCTCTAGGGTGAATGCCTAGGAATATGACTGGGGTCCCGCTGTAAATGTATATTTAAGTAATTAAGAAACGGACATATCATTTTCCAGTGAGTTTGTACCATTTTACATTCCCACCAACAATGTATGAGAGGCTCAGCTTCTCTGCATCCTCACCAAGATTTGGTGTTGCCACTATCTTTTATTTCAGCTGTTCTCTGTGTAGTAATAACACATCATGGTCTTAATTTGCATTTCCCTAATGGTTAGTAATGTTGAACATCATTTTAAGTGCTTACCTGCCATCTGTGTTCTGTGTTGTCTTTTGCCCATTTTATAATTGAATTGCTTGGTTTTTAATGTTCAGTTCTGAGACATCTTTATAAATTCTAGATGAGTCCTTTATTAAGTCACGCACTGCATAACATTTCCGTCAACAACAGACCGCATATACAATGGTGGTCCCATAAAATTACAATGGAGCTGAAAAATTCCTATTGCCTAGTGATACTGTAGCCATCATAAGATTCTAGTTATTCATGTGTTTGTGGTGATATTGATGTAAACAAACCTACTGTGCTGCCAGACATAGAAAAGTACAGCACACACGATTATGTACAGTGCATACTTGATAAATATGATAAATGTTACGATTAATGTATTTATTATATTATACTTTTTATCATTATTTTATAATGTATTCCTTTGACTTATTTTTTTTTAATTGACTGTACAACAGCCTCAAGCAGGACCTTCAGGAGCATTCCAGAAGAGGATATTGTTACAGGAAATGACAGCTCCATGAGTGACAAAGGCGGAAACACATTCAACGGAGGAAGGATAGTCTTCAACAAATAGTGGCAAAACAAGCTGAGCCTAAGCTCATCTTTAAACAAAAATTAACTCAAAAGGGATCAGAGATGTAAATGTAAAATATACACTATAAAACTGTTTAGCTAAAACACAGGAGAATACCTTCAGGACATAGGGCTTGGAGAAGAATTTTTAGACATGACATTGAAAGCATGATCCATAAAAGGAAAGACTGACAAACTGGACTTTATCAAAATTCAAGACTTTTGCTACACAGAAGACCTGTGCAGATGAAAAAATAAGTTACGAACTGAGAGACATTACTTGCAAACCAAATATAGTCATGTTGTAAAGCATCTTTACGATGTTGAGTCTTCAATACATGCAATGAGGTATCTCTCCATTCATTTAGATCTCATTAAATGTCTTTAATTAGCACTTTATAGTTGTTGGCATACTAAATCTGGTATATATTTTGTTAGAGTTACACCTAAGTATACGTTTTTGTGGAATTGTAAGTGGTATACATTTTAAATTCAGTATCCATGTGGTCATTGCCAGCATATAGAAATACAATTGATTTTTGTAAGCTTATCTTGTATCCTGTGACCTTGCTGAACTCATTTATTAGTTCTAAGATTTTTTTTTTTTTGGTAGATTTCTTAGGCTTTTCTGTGTAGACAAAGATATCATCCGCAAAGATGTAGTTTATTTCTTCATCTCCAGAGTATATGTTTTTTATTTCCTTGTCTTGCCTTACTACCCTAGCTAGAAATTCCAGTACCGTATTGAATAGCAGTGGAGAAAATGGACATCTATGCTTTGTGCATTGCCTTAGGCAGAAGGCATTTGGTCTTGCACCATTAAGTATAATGATAGCTCCAGGTTTTATGTAGATACTCCATATTGAGTTACAGAAGTTTCCTTCTATTCGTAGTTTCCTGAGAGATTTTATCATGGATAGGTATTATATTTTATCAAATAATTTTTCTGCATCAATTGATACACTCATGTGATTTTTCTTTCTTAGCCTGTCAATAAGGTGAATTACCTTGATTGATTTCTAAATACTGAACCAGCCTTATATCCCTAGAATACACCCTTCTCGGTCATGTTGTAGTACAATTCTTTCACATATTGCTGGTTTTGATTTGGTAAGACACTGTTAAGGATTTTGGTGTGGGTGGGGGGTGGCCTAGATTCATGAGGGATATTGTTCTGTAGCTGTTTGTTTTGTTTTTGTTTTTAGTATTATCTTGGTCTAGTTTTGATATCAGGATAAAACTAGCTTCATAAAGTGAGTTAGCATGATTTCCTCTTCTTCTATTTTCTGGAAGAAATTATATAGAGTTGATATTAATTCTTTTTTAGACATTTGCTACAATTCTCCATTGAAACCATTTGGGCCTAGAGATGGGGGTGAGCCAAATTACAAATTCAATTTCCTTAAAAATAATAGAGCTATTCAAATTATCCACTTGATAGTAAGTTGTGGTACTTTGTGCTTTTCAAAAAATTGGTCCATCTCATCTCAGTCATGAAATTGACGTGCACAAAGTTGTTCAGAGTATTATTCCCCTAGACGTTTTTGGTATCTGCGTGGTGACATCAACAGTGACAGCCTCCATTTTATTTTTTATATTAATAATTTGTATCTTTTTTTCTATTTGTTAGTCTTGCCAGATATCCGTCTATTTTATTGAACTTTTCAAAGAACTAGCTTTTTGTTTCATTGATTTTCTCTATTGTTTTCTGCTTTTTTTTTTTTTGAGACGGAGTTCACTCTTGTTGCCCAGGCTGGAGTGCAATGGCACGATCTCAGCTCACCGCAACCTCCGCCTTCCGGGTTCAAGCGCTTCTCCTGTCTCAGCCTCCCGAGTAGCTGGGATTACAGGCATGCACCACCATGCCCAGCTAATTTTGTATTTTTAGTAGAGACAGGTTTTCTCCATATTGGTCAGGCTGGTCTCAAACTCCTGACCTCAGGTGATCCACCCGCCTCGGCCTCTCAAAGTGCTGGGATTACAGGCGTGAGCCACCACGCCCGGCCTGTTTTCTGCTTTTAATTTCATTGATTTCTGTTATCTTTATTTCCTTTCTTCTGTTTGCCTTGGGTTTATTTTGCCCCTCCTCTTCTAGTTTCTTGATGTAGGGGCTCCAAAGTTTTACTTGTAATTTTCCTCTTTTCTTTCTTTGTTTTTTTGTTTTATTTTGTTTTTTGTTTTGTTTTTTTTTTGAGATGCAGGATGGAGTACAGTGGTGCAATCTTAGCTCACCACTACCTCCGCCTCCCGGGTTCAAGCCATTCTCCTGCCTCAGCCTCCTAAGTAGCTGGGATTATATGTGACCGCCACCACACCTGGCTAATTTTTGTATTTTGAGTAGAGACAAGGTTTCACCATGTTCGCTAGGCTGATCTTGAACTCCCGACCTCATGACCCATCTGGCTTGGCCTCCCAAAATGCTGGGATTACAGGCATGAGCCACCGTGCCCGGCCAATTTTCCTCTTTTCTAATATAAGCATTTAGTGTCATAAATTTCCCTCCACCAGGCTTTTTGAACAAACACAGGGTTCACAGGAACCTAACTGTATATCCACATTCCTTAGCATCAGGTCCCGAAATTTACAGAATAAAAGACCATATTACAACTGGTTTGAAACGAGCCAACTCACAATGCCTAAGGGGCGTCTGGGGTTCATTTCAAAAAACAGGATCCTCATCTACTTTGGTACTATAGACAAGAAGGAACTCAATCTTACTAATAAAATATTTAAATAATAAGTAAATAAATATCAGTTTCAGCATTTTTATCAGTCCACCTTTCCAGTTCCTGCTCCAGACCTCCACTATATGAAGAGTACTGACTCAAATTTTTACTGCCATTTCTCAAACATCAAAACAGACGTCAATGCTCTGAGTTATGGAGCCCTTTCCTAGAGAGCAAGAAGTAACTGATCTTCTCTCCTTGGTGTCTAAGAGATAACAAATAAACAATACCATCTTTTTGTAACACTACAATTTACAATCTAGTAAGGGAGGAGGTGTAAAAGATTATTTAATCAAGTAAAGGAATTCACACTTGTTTTCTCTTTCTTTTTTTAATGTTCCATGTCCCCTGATATTTTATAAATCTGTACCTTTTTTTTCTTTTTTTTTTTTTGAGACGTAGTTTCGCTCTTGTTGCCCAGGCTGGAGTGCAATGGCGCAATCTCGACTCACCACAACCTCCACCTCCCAGGTTCAAGCGATTCTCCTGCCTCAGCCTTCCCAAGTAGCTGGAATTATAGGCATGTGCCACCACGCCTGGCTAATTTTGTATTTTTAGTAGAGACAGGGTCTCTCCATGTTGGTCAGGCTGGTCTCGAACTACCGACCTCAGGTGATCCGCCCACCTCGGCCTCCCAAAGTGCTGGGATTACAAGCTTGAGCCACTGCGCCCAGCCATAAATGTGTACTTCTAACATAAAATTTAATCCGGCTGAAACAAATATTTGGACCACAGCAAAATGCTTCTCCATAATTCGTTCCTTCCTTTCTTTTTTCTAGCAAGCTTCACAGCCAACAGGGCACTTCTCCTGGAAGGTGAAGTCATGGTGACCTACTGCTCTTTATTCAGTCTGACATGTATGTTAATCTTCTCTGCTTACTCTTAGACCATGGAATATCATCCTTCCAATGGGAGACAGTGGCTTTTCTCTTACACTTTTCCCTGTCTCCACACCATAAATAAAATGAAAACTGAAACATGTCTCCCCTACCAAAAAATCTCTGTCCCTTCTTACACATCCATAATGTGTAGCCCCTACAATGGTCTTCAATGATCCCCACCTCCTGGTATTCATAACCCTGAAGAATTTTCTCCCCATAAGTGTAGTACAGGCTTATTGACTCAATTCTAATAAAAAGAATTGATCAAAAGTGATGGATGTCACTTCTAAGATAAGGTTATAGAAAGACTGTCTTCTGTCTTAGGTGATCTCTCACTATCTCCTGGATCCTTCTTCCTAGAAGGATCCAGATGCCATATTATGTGGGAGCCCTGTCAAGAGGTTCACGGAATGAGGGACCAAGGCCTGCTAACCAGGAGAATGATCCTGGGAGGAGATTCCCCCGCTATCCCAGCCAAGTTTTCAGATGAGACTGCAGCCCAACTGACAGTCTGACTGTATCTTCATAAGAAACCTGAAGCTCAGGATCCCAAGTTAAGCTGTGCTCAGTTACTGACCCATAGAAACAAGGAAATACTCAATGTTTGTTGTTTTAAGCTAAAAACTTGTGGAGTAAAGTAAATAAATACCAGTTTGTTACATAGCACTAGATAACTAATGTACCTTCCCAGCTAGAGACTTCCACAGCCAAGAATAAGACTTATTTACCTGTCAGTTAACTCACTCTTTTCCAAAGACCCTCTGATTCTAGAGGACCCCTTCTTCGTTTCACTCTCTCCTCATCAGCTTCCTGGTATAGGGAAATAAGTCATCACCATGACTTAAACTGTGTGGACTGTTTTGTTTTGTTCTGACATCAAAGCAACCAAAACAGAATAGAACTAAAAGAAAGCAAGGTTTAAACTTTCAGCCCATTTTCAACTCCAGTCTCAGCAAAGCTCTGAGAGAAGAGAGTTTTACGGTCAAAAATGTTTGGGGCTCTTCCCCTAAGTGGCCTGAGGTGAAAATGGTTCGTTCACCATTCTCTTGACCCAGAAACCCCCACAAAAAGCATGCAAGTTGAGAGGTTGAAATTTTCATTTTCACTGCAAGAACACCTGTGGAACCACCTAGGACATCGACTGTATGCAGATATGAAAGCCACCAAGTATCTAAAACATGTCATTTGACAGAAGCAATGTGTGCCATTCCAAAGCTGTAACAGTGGAGTTGGTAGGTGTGTCTGGGCCAAACGGTGGGGCTGGACACAGGGTCAGTGGCCCAAAAAGAGTGCTAAATTTTTGCTGCACATGTATAAAAATGCAGAGAGTCATGCTGAACTTAAGAGTTTGGATATAGATTCTCTGGTCATTGAGCAGATTCGGGTGAACAAAACACCTAAGATGTGCTGCAGGACTTGCAGAGCTCATGGTCAGATTAACTGATACACGAGCTCTCCCTGCCACAACTAGATGATCTTGACTGAAAAGGTACAAATTGTTCCTAAAGCAGAACAGAAGGTTACACAGAAGAAAAGGATATCCCAGAAGAAACTGAAGAAACAAAAACGTATGGCACGAGAATACATTCGGCATAAAATAAATCCAAGTAAAACAATTTTAAATGTCTGGAGAACACTACAAGCAATGTCCTCTTCTAGAGAACCCTGAAGTTTTAACACATTGAAAGCTCTGATCTTGCCAAGGAACTCCACTTAAGTTCAAAACACACCCTCCACACACATCAAGATCAACAGAGATCTTACTGAACCAGCATCCTAAACCTCATACTTCATGAACAGGGGTCCAGAGAAGCAGTTCTCAAAGTGCAGCTTAAAAAGAAACTGAAAACCCAATTCATACAAGACCTGGGTCTTATTTTAGAGCATTTTCCAGTACAGATTGGATCCAATCCAAACATATAGAATTAAATTATGAAAAATGACACAGACTATTACTTACCAATCACCCACTAAAGGACACTCCAGGGATCCCTAACTCCACTCTTAAAGTTTAAGAAGACATCAGCACTCTTTGTGGCCATGCATTAATTTGCTCAACCCTTTCTTTCATCTGAGTATTTCTTCTGCCCATTGAAATCCTTGGGCATAGGCGGGGCATGGTGGCTCACACTGTAATCCCAGCACTTTGGGAGGCCAAGGTGGGAGGATCAAAAGGTCAGGAGTTCGAGACAAGCCTGGCCAACATGGTGAAACCCCGTCTCTACTAAAAATACAAAAATTAGCTGGGTGTGGTGTTGCACGCCTGTAGTCCCAGCTATTCAGGAAGGTGAGGCAGGAGAATCACTTGAACCCAGGAGGCGGCGGTTGCAGTGAGCTGAGATTGTGCCACTGCATTCCAGCCTGGGCAAAAGAGGGAGACTCCATCTCAAAAAAAAAGAGAGGAGAGGGGAGAGGGGAGAGGGGAGGAAAGAAATCAATCCTTGGGCACATAGAGTGTCGTGGTTAAGATGATGGGCCCCTGGAGTAACATTGAACTTGCTATCTGACCATCACTTACCATACATGTCAACTAATCTCACTAAGTTTCACCATCTTTATCTGAAAATAAGCATAATAATAATATCTACCACACTGGAATGCATGAGATAATTCTTGTTTAGCTTTGGCACAGTGTCTGGAACAGAGTAGGCACTCAAAAAATGCCACCTATTGCTACATTTTTCACCATCCAATGCATCAGAACTTAAACTAACCAATTTTAGTTTCCAGCAGGGTCCAAACATCTCAACATGTTTCTACCACATCACTCACAACTGCACCAATTTCGTGTCTTTGCTATGCCTTTGCACTGCCAGACTGAAGAATTTGATGTGTTAAGTTCACTCCCATGTGGCAGCTCTTAGCTCTTCCTCCCCATCTGTTCCAGCCACACCTGTCTCGACCTTCTCTGGTTCCAAATGACAACCTGAATTTTAGAAGTTTCACAGTCTTTTACAAAAGGTAAGTTTTGCTGTTTTGCTTCCAGTATCATTCAGGACACCAGCCAACAGTTTCCTGACCTTGTGATCTGCTTAGACAGGTTAACCTGCAAAGCCTATCAGATTCTTTTGTCCTTTTCTGGTTCAAAGATGAAAAGCAGGTAGACGGCCGGGCTAAAAAAGCTTAAATCTTTCTTTCATAAAATTTGGGAATAAAAGCCTCAAACCAGTAGTAACAATGCCACATTCAACACTTCATTTGGCAAGGTCAGAAGCCATCGAAACTGACTTTGTTCATGGGTAGACATATATACAGCAAAGGAACAGGGACCAGGCAGCTATAAATCCAGCAGCCAGCCGCCAGCCCCTCCAACAGAAGGCAGTGGTTATGTAAAAGTATTATTTTCAAGATCATCACTAGAATCTATGAAAATGACTCCTAAAGTTGGCTAGAGTCTGCCTGAAAACTAGTCTTTTTCTAGGATGCAAGCCCTTATGCAGTGTGGTCTCAAGTGAATAGCAGCTGGAAAGGGAAACTTCACCCCAAACTCTGCAAAATTGCAAATCTAGGGCAAGGTTGAGACAATGGATGCAGGTTTGGCCTTTGACTGACCTTAATAAGTTACTTAGCTACTCTAACCACACTTCATTTGTAAAACAGGGGTCACGATCTAGATCTTCCAGAGTGTTACAGTTAAATTACGCTCTGCCACCAGATTCATAATAGGGCCCCATAAAGGTCCTTATAGTAAGTCTGAGTAGCAACTGCCTCAAAGTACCAGCAGTCATGATCACCAATACGTTTTGAGCACACACTCTGTAAAAATATGTGCTTTAGCCTTGTAACAATTCTGAAGTAGGTTCTCTTATTATTGCCACCACAGATGGCATTAACTGGTCTGAGGGGTTAAGTAACTTACCCAAGGCAGCTAGGAAATGGTACAGCTAGAACTCAAATCCAGGCAGTCTAATTCCAGGGCCTATGGTCTTAGCCATTGTACCACATTGCCTCTGTGAGGAGGCATTAAATACATATTTGAAAGGATGGATGAGTTGACAAATGTAATTATCTGGTGCTTTCATCCTCTGGGGTCCTACTCCCCCAAATAAAGGAAAGAAACATTGGCTTGTTCTTTCAGATTACAAAGAATAGCAGTGTCTTATTAAAAACAAAAAAAACAAAAAACAAACCCTAAGCACATTTGTTTATACCAATTTTAAGACAATTATTTCCTAAACCAAATTTTTACTACCCTGAGGTTGGGTACTTATGAAAACACTGCCAACATAATGAAACGACTGTGCAAAAAGCAACAGCTGATCACTAGAGGCAATTTTCTTTCTTATAAATACAAAAATCCTATCAGCTAAAAGAATGTAGCATGACAAATCACAAATCAGAGACAGAGTCTTCTATATGAGGATTTAAAGCTCAAGAATTTCAATGTACTTAATAACATAAAATCTGAGGCAGATGGCTCAATGTTTTAGAATTCCCAAATTGTTAAGGGTATCCTGGATAGAAATACCCTAGCTAGGTTTCTCTTTCTTTTCTGGCCGGCACCACCTGGTGGGTTTTTTTTCCTCTAAAATCTAAGTCCCCACAGGCCATAAAATTAAGATCTGGACAGCATTCTTGCTGTCAAACTGATCCATGGAAGAAATCTTTAATTTCATATTCATGTAATTCTAACTAAGGTATTAAACAAATTTCATTTATCCATATGGAGATAGTCTCATCTCCAGTGCATTTTCGTAAATATATTTATCAATGTGGATGATAAATATCAAAATATATGAATTTAAAATCCCGAGAGTACTCTTGAGCTTACACATCATGGGGAACAACCAACACATCGTTCAACTATTATTCATTCATTCCCTCATTCATTTATTTATTCTTTTATGCTAAGGATGCAGAGATGATTTTGTATAACTTAAATGTGCTTTTGATGATGAAATTCCACTGGGTACTAGGCTCTTCACTATTTTACAAGGGAGGACGCTGAAGCTCAGTCTAATTAAGGACTTGTATCAGGTCACAGAAATAGCAGAGCTGGGATTTAAATGTAGTTTTGGAACCAAGCATGGTGGCTCACACCTGTAGTCCTGGCAACTTGAGAGACTGGGGTTGGGGTATACCTTGAGTCCAGGAGTTTGAGTCCAGTTTGGGCAACACAGTGAGACTTCAACATTTTGGTTAATCTTGGATAGCTCTGAAGTCATCAATACCCTTCCCCAATAGAAGAACAAAGGAGACGACTAGAGAATAAGAGTTACCCAAAGGATAGGAAATTCATTAGCCCAATTTATTGCCAGAATTAAAAAGAAGAGGTCAGAAGCATTCCACTTTGTCAGACCATGTGTCTCTGTTTCGTTTACTGGAGGAATGGTGAACATGGGAACTGCATGTTATCCTAAATGCAACTTCATATAAAAGAAAACCAAATGGGAAACATACGGAAGAATTAAAGTGGCGAGCTAAGTGAAGCAAAGCAAAGCAACTTAGAATGTTTCGTATCCTACGTTGGTTCTGAGCAGACTTAATAAGAAGCTGACATCGATATCCGATGGCCTGAGAATCTACTTCAGCACTGAAGTACATTTACTCCTGGCCCCATGGACCTATTATTGTTCAACTTGCAATAATGGGACACTTTCAAAGAGCTGACAGGCAATCTTTAATTAAAATACATTGAAAATAACATGAGGCACAGTTTGCACAAAGAAAACAACTACTCTCTTAGTTAAGTTACCCAACGTAAGTTGTACTCAATTTGTGTGTGTGTGTGTGTGTGTGTGTGTGTGTTTTCTTTCTAAGCTGAGAGTTTTCACTGAAGGGAAGAAACTGATTTTACAATTAATTAAGAGATGAAAAACCTATAGTTTAACAGTTAAACACTTGGGTACTAGACCCAGATAGGCCTGAGTTTGAGCCCAGTCACCTGCAAGCTGAATGTTCTTGATCGTTATTTAAACTCTCTTAGCCTCAGGTCCCCCATCTTCAAGTGGAGAAGACTTCCTGCCATAGTACACAACAGAGCAGATCACCAAATGTCTCCGGCTCTCTGCTGCTGTGGACACTTCCTGGCTTCCTCATTTGTGAGTGAGTGGGGCCATGTGGTTGGTTCTAGCCAGTGAGTTGTGTGCAAAAGTGAAGCAAATCACTTGCAGTCCAAACACTTAACTGGCAGCTCAAGACTATTCGAGCATTCTTTTTTTTTTTTTTTTTTTTTTTTGAGATGGAGTTTTGCTCTTTTTCGCCCAGGCTGGAGTGAAGTGGCGCAATCTTGGCTCACTGCAACCTCCACCCCCAGGGTTCAAGTGACCCTCCTGCCTCAGCCTCCAGAGTAGCTTGGATTACAGGCATGTGCCACCACGCCTGACTAAGTTTTGGTATTTTTAGTTGAGATGGGGTTTCGCCACGTTGGCCAGGCTAGTTTCGAACTCCTGACCTCAGGTGATCCACCTGCCTCAGTCTCCCAAATTTGCTAGGATTACAAGCGTGAGTCACCGCACCTGACCCACAGCATTCTTTTCCCTTCTGCACAAACACCAGCAATGTTGGGTAGCCTCTCGTCAATATGAGTGACAGTGATGAGCACAGTCCCTCTCCCTACCATTGACCCATTTGCTGCACAAGTATCCTAAGCTAAAAGTAAACTTTCATATATCCATATCATCAAATATACATATATATATATGTATGTATATGTATATCTCACTGGGATTTGGGGGTTGCTGATCTGTTATTGTTAGATGTCTAATACTGACTGATAAACTACTTCATAAGCTGGTTGTAAGGACTAAATGAAATTAAGAATACAGCCTGGTAAGATGTCTGTAAGTGCTTAATAAATGACATTTTGTTGCTGCTAAGAAACAAGCATTTCTTCTACACAATGGTTAGACTGTGTATTTTTCATCACATCTAATGGAGAAAGAACGTTAACTGAGCTAAAATACTTTCTCCTTCCCTTTTTCCTAGGTTCCACTAAAGATTTGATGTCAGTGTTTGGGAATCTACAGAAATTTAACCCCAAAGAAACCAGCTCTCCCTCTCTAGATTCAACTTTAAACTGCAGAATTTCTCTGAAATGCAGATAAATTAGTCACTTTACTAATTTGGTTCAAAGCAAGAATATGTATCTGAAATTAATTTATCAATTATGTACTGTATCATTTATATACTATTATGATCTAGGGTCATACCCTATATTTTTTTCTAAATCACTGATATTAGAAGTGAAATAAAACATTACCAGCCAAACTTGTTTGAATACCCTGTTTCTTTATATATATATATATATAAAATAGTGCTAATTTAAATGTATGTTAGGGCTTCCTTCCTTCCTCCCTCCCTCCCTTCCTTCCTTCCTGCTTTCTTGCTTTCTTTTTCTTTTCTTCCCTCTGTGGCCCAGGCTGGAGTACGCTCGGCTCGCTGCAGACTCCCTGCATCCGGCTCCCGTGATTCTCCTGCCCTGGCCTGCGGGCTGCCTGGGATTGCCGGCGCGCGCCACCACCCCTCCCTCGTTTTTCTCCTTTGGCTGGAGGCGCGGTTTCGCCATGTCCGCCAGGCTGGTCTCCAGCTCCTGACCTCCAGTGGTCTGCCCGCCTCGGCCTCCCGAGGTGCTGGGACTGCTGACGGAGTCTCGCTCACTCGGTGCTCGATGTTGCCCGGGCTGGAGTGCGGTGGTGGGGTCTTGGCTCCTTGCAGCCTCCGCCTCCCAGCCGCCTGCCTTGGCCTCCCAGGGTGCTGGGATTGCAGCCTCTGCCCGGCCGCCGCCCCGTCTGGGAGATGGGGAGCGCCTCTGCCTGGCCGCCCATCGTCTGGGTTGTGAGGAGCGCCTCTGCCCGGCCGCCCCGTCTGGGAGGTGAGGAGCGACTCTGCCCGGCCGCCACCCCGTCTAGGAAGTGAGGAACGTCTCTGCCCGGCCGCCCCGTCTGGGAAGAGGTGAGGAGCGTCTCTGCCCGGCCGCCCCGTCTGGGAAGTGAGGAGCGCCTCTGCCTGCCGCCCACCGTCTGGGATGTGAGGAGCGCCTCTGCCCGGTCACCCATCGTCTGGGAAGAAGTGAGGAGCGCCTCTGCACGGCCGCCCCGTCTGGGAAGTGAGGAGCGCCTCTGCCCGGCCGCCCCGTCTGGGAGGCCTACCACAGAGGCCAGAAGCAATGTGGGGGCTGGACGTGGTGGCTTATGCCTGTAGTCCCAGTACTCTGGGAGGCCAAGGCGGGTTGATCACTTGAGGCTAGGAGTTCGAGACCAGCCTGGCCAACATGATGAAACATATGAAAAATACAACAGACCAACCAACCAACCAAGCGACAACAAAACAGGTCTACCCTGGAGTCATACTCTAATTTTTTCTATTTTGCTCCCTTTCTGATCCTTTATCCCACTTTCTTTTTCTTCCTCTTCCTTCTCCTTCTTCTTTGTCAAATAGAGGATTGAGTTATTATCATTGATCCATACGAAGTCCCTCTCTCATTTATTTTCTTTAATTCCCACCCCCCATTTGCATTCCCCGTCTTCCCATGTGCAACCTTCCTAATATGTTTGATATACATCTTTTTGTTTGTACTTTTAGAAAATGTTTATTGTTTTGTGTGCAAAAAATATATATATTATTAAAAAAAGAAATAAAAAAAATAAAAATAAATGTAAGGGAACATACTAAGAGTTTGAACCCATGTGTTTGTGTCATGCTGTAAATTATGGTAAATGCAATCCCCTTCTTTTGCAGTATACAAAATAGGATGACCAACTGTCACAATTTGCCTAAGTCGTGACCACTTTTAGTACGGAAAAACCTGGAAACCATATGCAAACTTAATCCCAGTTTGCCTGGTGCTTTCTGGGTTTTAAAACTGAAAGTCTTGCATCCCAGGAGCACTCTCAATCCAGGGTAAACCAGGATGGCTAGTCACCCTAATGCAAAGATATCCTTGAAGTGTCAAGATAAGCAAGACACCTCTTCCTGGAATGTAAAGATACAAGGGAGGAACATTACATCATCTAAGAGTTTGCCATTAAAACAAAGATACATAATAGAATACGATATAAACTCTGGATGAACTTTTAGAATAGAACTCAAGCTGTCAAAGTAATGTTGGGCTTTCTGTCCTCTGTTTTTACAGGGGCACACTGGAGAAAAAGACTAATAATAAGCAGTGCTTTAGAAGAAACGCCACTGACACAGAAACAACCAGGATGCAACATTCACTCCCTCCCTTACTTTCTCCACGGGCTGAGAACAGTCATTAACCTTGCTCTAGGCCCCAGTCAGCCTACCTTTATTTTAAAAATATGCCTCAAGCACGGCGCGGTGGCTCACACCTGTAATTCCAGCACTTTGGGAGGCCGAGGCGGGTGGATCACCTGAGGTCAGGAGTTCGAGACCAGCCTGGCCAACATGGTGAAACCCCATCTCTACTTAAAATACAAAAATTAGCCAGGCAGGGTGGGAGGTGCCTGTAATCCTAGCTACTCAGGAGGCTGAAGCAGGAGAATTGCTTCAACCCGGGAGGCGGAAGTTGCAGTGAGCTGAGATCGCGCCACTGCACTTCAGCCTGGGGGACAATAGCGAGACTTCATCTGGAGAAAAAGAACGCCTCATTAGAAGGCAGGGACTTAGCTTTTTCACTGCTGTATGCCTGGTACCTAGAACTATGCCTGGAGTTTGACTAAATGAGTAACTAAATCTCTCAGCCAGGGATAAAACTAATATCCACATCAGGATTGTTGACGCTATCAAAGAAGATCATATACGTAAAAGTGCTCTGCATATTAACAAGAGCTGCACAAAAGTGACTATTATCTTGCAGATCTCTTGATTACCTTATTTACTCCCACACAATGACTTATGAGTATTATGTTGTTGCCTTATTTGGATTTTGATAGGCACTGGTGATGGAGTGTAAGCTTGCAAACTAAATAAAAAAAAAGTCTGTTAGGTTGCCAGGCATGGTGGCTCACGCCTCTAATCCCAGCACTTTGGGAGGCCGAGGTGGGCGGATCACTTGAGGTCAGGAGTTTGGGACCAGCCTAGCTAAAATGGCAAAACCTCATCTCTACTAAAACTACAAAAATTAGCCAGGCGTGGTGGCCCACACCTGTCATCCCAGCTACTCAGGAGGCTGAGGTAGGAGAATCGCTTGAACCCAGGAGGCAGAGGTTGCAGTGAGCCGAGATGGTGCCACTGCACTCCAGCCTGGGCAACAGGGCAAGACTCTGTCTCAAAAAAAAATCTGTTAGGCTAACATGTACATACACATACAAGGTGGCCACATATGTTTGGAAATATTTTCAAAAATGAACAGGCAGAAGTCGAATGTTTATGTTCAGTAATATAAAAAAGTTTAATCAAAGAAGTTTTAGAACATATGCATCATAAGGAGGAAGATACTGCATAGTTTTGATCTGAGGAAGAGGCAAGAATGGGGGAAGAATTTGAGAGGAACGTGGATAAAGGCCAAAAGCTGAATCATACGGGGAAGGTTTTTAAGTAGGAATAAAAGCGAATACATTGAGCTGGAGGTGGGAAGGCTCAAGGAATTGCGGGCCCAAGGCAAACTTGTCAAACCAGGAAGATATCTGGTAGGGCTGTGAACAGCCTAAACACCAAGCGAGTTCATGCATCATCACTACCTCTATCTGCCCTCCTTGTTGGCCCTATCACAAGGAAGAAATCCTTGCCAAGGTTATCCTGCTGGTGTCTTCCACATGGTAACAAGGTAGCTGGCGATGGAAGTAGCATTGCTGTCTAGGATGGGCTCTCTGCACCTGGCCAGCATCAGTTCTGAGCCTCCCCAGAAAGGAAGACGAGCGTAGTGAGCAAACATATCTTGCTTGTTACTATTGCTCTCACATTGTGTTTCAGATGGTGGAACAACATGTGAAACTCTACCCAGTAGGTAAACACTAGACAGACGTGTGTATATACACACACCTCCATTACCATAAAAATGTTTGAAGACACACTCGACACCAATTTTTTTTTTTTTTTTTTTTTTTTGAGACAGAGTTTCACTCTTGTTGCCCAGGCTGGAGCACAATGGCACGATCTCAGCTCACCGCAACCTCTGCCTTCCGGGTTCAAGTGATTCTCCTGCCTCAACCTCCCAAGTAGCTGGGATTACAGCCATGCACCACCACGCCTGGCTAATTTTGTATTTTTAGTAGAGACGGGGTTTCTCCATATTGGTCAGGGTGGTCTCGAACTCCCGACCTCAGGTGATCTGCCCCCCTCGGCCTCCCAAAGTACTGGGATCACAGGCATGAGCCACTGCACCTGGCCGACACCAAATTTTAAGTAACTGGCAAAGTATCAGAAAATATTTGTGGTTTTGGCTGGGCACGATGGCTCATACCTATAATCCCAGCACTTTCGGAGGCCGAGGCAGGCAGATCATGAGGTCAGGAGATCGAGACCATCCTGGCTAACACAGTGAAACCCCATCTCTACTAAAAATACAAAAAAAAAAAAAAATTAGCAGGGCATGGTGGCACGCGCCTGTAGTCCCAGCTACTCGGGAGGCTGAGGCAGGAGAATCGCTTGAACCCGGGAGGTGGAGGTTCCCTCTGGGAACCGAATGCAGTGAGCCAAGATTTGTGCCACTGCACTCCAGCCAGGGCGACAGAGCGAGACTCCATCTCAAAGAAAAAAAAAAAATTAGTTGTGGTTTCTACTCTGGGACACATCAGCAGCATCTTTGTTAATTCATAACTAAAGATTTAAAAGTAAGTCTTCAGATGAATGATAGCCCAACCCAACATGATGTGGTAAACAGCTCAACTGAAACTATAAACATCACCTTGCTTGTGTGATATAAATAGTTCTATAAGTACATGTTTAATGCATTGATAGGTAAATTCCTAGTAGGGCAAAGATAAGATCTGAATTCATTCACCTACACACACTTTGTGCTGACGAAATTTTTAACACAAGTTCCACCCCTCAAATGTTTCAATATCAAAAGTCTAAAATGCACCCCATGCTTTTACCAGCTGCTGGGAAGTTCGAACGTATCAAAACATATTCATTTCTCAGTTCTGCCCACACTAACCTCCCCATTAACTTAATATTAGGGAGACAAGCAATGAATTTCTGGATCAGTAAGTAAAACCTAAGATGTATCCAAAAAAGGGCAGCTGAATGCAAGGAAACAAAAGCAGTCTCTATCCTCACAAGACCATATTTTATTAAATGATTTCAAAATGCTTCTCTCTGTTTGATGCAGTTTGCTGCTAATACTCAATATGGAAACCTTCCAGGGAGAAAGTGGTTATCTCAATCAAGAAGTCCCCGACAGACCAGGTGTGGTGGCTCACATCTATAATCCCAGCACTTTGGGAGGCCAAGGCTGGTGGATCACCTGAGGTTGGGAGTTGGAGAACAGCCTGGCCAACATGGTGAAACTTCATCCCCACTAAAAATACAAAAAAATTAGCCGGGTGTTGTGGTGCACACCTGTAGTCTCAGCTACTCAGCAGGCTGAAGCAGGAGAATCACTTGAACCAGGGAGGTGGAGGTTGCAGTGAGCCAAGATCATGCCATTGCACTCCAGCCTGGGCAACAGAGCGAGACTCTGTCTCAAAAAAAAAAGTGGCCCTGACAAAAACAGGTTAGCTGTGTAAAAATTCTAATCTTTTATTTAAAGGTTAAAAAAAAAAAGCATCGGTTACACAGGAGGCTGAGATGAGAGGATCCCTTGAGGCCATGCGTTCCAGTAGAGCCTGGGCAACAAAGTGAGACCCTGTTTCAAATTTAAGACAAAACAAAACAAAGAAGTAGCAGAAAGAAACAAGGAGATATGAGTACATGCAATACACTTTCTCCTCTTCACTCAAGGATTTTGCTGTCCCAGTAAACATGACAGTGCTTTGTACACACAACTTTGAAAAAATAAGTGGATGAGGCAATAATGTGCCTCCATCTCTCCATGAAAATCCTGAGTTCTCCTCAAAAGCTCAGAAATTCCCATGCCAGCGTCTTCACAACCACCATTTCCATGTGATTAAAATAAACAGCCACCTTTTCTGCAAAATGGGTAACTTTGCAGTATGTTCATGGAAAAGCTCAATGCTGTTCTTACATATACCACTCAAGGAAGTTTTGTTTGGAAGAATTTGAATAAAATGTCCCACCAGAGGGTTTTGCAAATGAGGCA
Organism: Nomascus leucogenys; assembly: GCF_006542625.1. Taxonomy (NCBI): domain Eukaryota; kingdom Metazoa; phylum Chordata; class Mammalia; order Primates; family Hylobatidae; genus Nomascus; species Nomascus leucogenys. The sequence continues at coordinate 74,669,824 of NC_044401.1, read as the reverse complement.
CACACCTAAAAACATGGCTAGTCTCTGTCACCTAAATGAGCTGCTGTGGCCTGGTTCATCTGGTAGCACCATGACTCACAGTTCCCGCAAACCTCCCAAGGTGCAAAGCCATGACAGATGGTCACACTACTGAAAGGGGAATACCTACAACCACAACCAAAGGGAGAAGTCCACAGAAGTCCACAACCAAAGGGAGAAGTATGACACCTCGGAAACGTCAACAGCATCCTGTAATCAAGGGTTGCAAACTCAAATGTCTACAGGGACAAGGAAGGTAATATAAATAAGTACGTACAACATCTGCTGGGTATATGCAAAAGGGGATGGATAGTGCTGGCTGCAGCTGTAGAGGGTGTGTGACACCTGAAGGATAAAAATTACTATTTAAACTCCGGGCTGATAAAAACCTGCCCAAATCCATGGGGGGCGGGGGTGAGTTTACAGCCTGAAGCACTTAGCACCCTAACCAGCAGACAGGATGTGCTCAGTAAAAGATGCCATTATAAGCAGGAAGCCTTGTGGGTCCACAAGAGAAAAAAAGGCCTGTGAAATGTTTGCTTAGAGATCTGCAGAAAGAGATAAACAGTACCAAAGAAGTGGGAGGAAAGGGCTTGGTGGCATGGCTCACACCTGTAATCCCAACACGTTGGGAGACAAGGCAGGAGAATGAATTGAGGCCAGGAGTCTGAGACCAGCCTGGGCAAGCTAAGACCCCATCTCTACAAATAAAGTAATTTTAAAAATAAAATAAAATAAAATGGCCCAGCATAGTGGCTTGCACCAGTAATCCTAACTACTCAGAGACCGAGGCAGGAGGATCACTTAAGCCCCAGAGTTATAGGCTGCAGTGAGCAATGATGAGACCACTGCATCCCTGCCTGGGCAACAGAGTAAGACCTTGGAGGAGAAGGGAGAGGGGGAGGAGAGAGGGGAGGAGAGAGGGGAGGGGGAAGGGGAGGGGAGAGGGAAGGGGACAGGGGAGGGAGAGGGGAGAGGGGAGGGGAGGAGGAGGAGAGGGAGGAGAGGGGAGGAGAGGGGAGGGGAGAGGGAGGAGAGGGGAGGGAGAGGGGAGGAGAGGGGAGGGGAGAGGGGAGGAGAGGGGAGGGGAGAAACAGAGAGAGAGAGAAAGAAAAAAAAAGAGGAAAGAAAGGAAAAGAAACGAAAACATAATTAAATAAAATCAGAAAGCAGGAGATAGCACATGTAGATTTGTAAGAACCAAGCCTGGATAGCCCATTAATCCCCATAGATACATTGGCTCGGGTGGGGAAAGGCACCATGCCAATCCAAGCAAACGTGAAAAGAAGCCTTTCATTCATGCGTATCCATTCACTCATTCTTTCCCTCACTTACGCAACAGATAGTCACTGGAAGCTTCTTGCATGCCAGGCACCCCTGGCTCTGGCCTGAGGACATGATGTTAGACCAACACAGGACTCTTCCAGAGCTTACTGTGTCCAGCACTGACCAGCAGAATTTTCTTGATGACGGATGTATTTTAGATCTGCTTTGCCCTATATGATTGCTACATGTGTCTGCTGAGCATCTGAAATATGATTATGGCAACTGAGGGACTGGGTTGGCAGAGTATTTTATTATGTTTAATTTTAACTAATTTATATTTCAAATTAAATAGTCACATATGGCTAATGGCTACCATAGTGGATAGCAAAGGTCTAGGTAGGGTGTCCAGGCATCGCCCTCAGGTTGGGGAGAAGAAAGAGCAAAAAGGAATAGAAGACTCCAGAAGAGTAGAATGCAGGTTTTACCTCCCTGTATACTCATAACTTTCTATGCCTATCAAATGCACAGCTTTTCCATTCCTGCCTCCTGCAACCCTGTCACATACCCTCCTAGATGGCAGAAGTTAAAAATGAATGGCAGATGGTGACAAACACTCAATGTCCTACTCAACAAAGTGTGACCAGAGCAAGACTCAATGAACTCAGGTATCTGATCCAATGTGACCAAACTGCAATGCTGCCCAATGCTGTGTCCTTTCCTCACAGCCCTGCCTGGAGAAGGTCATCGGGTGACACAGATGCTGCATGACTATAGAAAACAATGATTCTAAGACAACACGCCAGGCTTTCCTCCTCTCCATTCTAACATATCTCAGATGAACAAGTAAGGACATCATCACGTGCTTCACCTCAATGTCAATGGCACTTTTTCAAGAGGTCAGTGTGTCCCCTCCATACTGATGCCTGGGACATTGAAGTTGGGAGCTGATGGTCTTAACCCTCTCTGCAAAACTACAGTGGTCTCTTGGCTCCAGCCAGCAGCACAAACTAACAGGACCTTGCCTCTCCATGAGAGTTTCTGGGCATGCTCAAGTTCATGAGACGCCTAACAGAAGGGGAACTCAAATCGTCCATGGATCCAGACTTCCTTTTCTCTTAATCCAGTGACATATTAGAAACTGTCAGCTAACCTACCAGAAACACAGGAATCACATGAAAAGCAATACACCCTGACAGCCCTGTTTACTTGACAGGAGTTGGCCAGCTCCAACAGAGGTAATGGGGCTTATTGGTGCTCATGGCTACTGCACACGCCCAGGCCACGCCTGGCAGAAAGGCAGCCCTTCTTTCTCAATAGGAGCTGGCCTTTGTTCTTAAGGTCAGTTGCCAGAGTCATGGTCAGAAGCATTTAGAACAGGAAACAGAGCTAATCTTTACAAGGACTGGCAAGCAGTTTCCTGGAGAAAAGAAACATGAGAGAGTACAGCACAAAAATCTAGGACTGGTTCAGATTTTACGAACCATCAAAACACAGAAATCCTACCAAGTAATGCTGCAGAGATGTCCTATTCTTCACATGTGAAGAAGTTAAAAATTGATAAGCTTTTGTTCATTATCACCCTATGATTGTCTGCAAATCAGAAGACTTTCTTAGCTATTCTCTAATTTATACCTGCTAATCTTTGCATTACTCCAGCCAGAGCAGCTATCATCAGCCCCAGTTCACACAGAAGAAAACAAGAGCGGAGGGTCCTGCTGGGTCACACAGTTCAGGGTCCAGAGCTAATAGCTCAGGATGCCCTGGTAGAGATATCTGCCATACCATATCCTAGAAAGCTGGTCAGCAAAGCTACGATTTTTAGCTCTTTTGCCAAGTATATTGCCCCTTGGAAGACCTTATAAAGGCTTATAAACTTCAGATGCCGTCTTTGGCGAAATTTTTAAAACTGCTATGTATTAGGAAGCTAGTCAGATGGCGCTGTAGTCTGCCACCCACATAGATGGGACAGACACAGAAGGGCCTGCTTTACCTGTGTGACATTCGTTTCACAGGGACATGGTGAAAACATCTCTTAGACATTTAAAAAGAGGTAGGAAGGCAAGAAGGGGGGGAACAAATGGGTCTAATCACACACACACACATTTAGGTGATTAGGCAGGGATTCGCGAAAACCTAGTGTTTTAAATAGTATTCATTCTAGCCTGGTATGATGCTTGTGCCTATAGTCCCAGCTATTCTGGAGGCTGAGGTGGGAGGATTGCTTGAGCCCAGGAGGTTGAGGCTGCAATGAGCCAACACTGTGCCACTGCACTCCAGCCTGGGTGACAGAGAGACACATTGTCTCAAAAACAAACAAACAACAAAAATAATATTAATTCTAAAATGATGTTAACAAATATTTTAATAATGGCCTAAGCATAAATGCCATCCTTAGCATCAAAGAAAACTCATGACCAGCAGAAGTTTCCAGAAGACTTCAGGAAGAACTCACTGCTCCATGTTGACATAATATGAAGTGATGCTGTGATTTATAAACAGAACGATTAGGAAAAGGAGCTCAGCCTACCATCTATGACACAAGCCAGTTGCGGAGACAACACATCAACGGGTCTCTGCTGCATTCAACCAATTTTTTCATCTTGTAAATCTGTGACTCTGACTGGCTGGATAATGCTATTGGTAAATTGGTAAAAGATAAGAACCAAGATTTTCAAAGTTCAAATAAAGAATAACTAAATAACTGCTTCTTCCCAGAAGGAATTGAAGATTCTTTTCCTTTTAAATCTGTCGTACTCTTTAACTCATCACAGGATCTAATTATGAATATCTGTCTTTGCAGAAGAGGAAAGGAGGAGGAAGACAGCCTTGCGACCAGAAATCTTCGCTTTTTAAAACCACCAATGACCTGGTCTAATCATCTCTGCAAAAAACTCATCTGTGATGACATGGGGTGAAACCACAGTGCAATTTTCAAGAAACATTTTATGCAAATGTATCTGCTCCAACTGCATATAAATTAAAATAGTAATAAATCAAATCCTATTTTCTGATTGGCTTGTATTATTATTTCAGTTAATTCCTCTTCCTTTCTGAATGAGCTAACACCAAGTTTCTCTGTATCCACCGTAAGTATAATCAGAGCCGTCAAACTTAAAGAGCAAGAAAGAGAGGGATGAGAAGAAGGGATCGTGTACACGTTGGCCTGCTGTGTGCCAGATATTGTGCTATGTGTTTTAAAAATGCTAAAATTGGCTAGGCAGGGTGGCTTACGCTTATAATCCCAGCACTTGGGAGGCTAAGGTGTGCAGATCACTTGAGGTCAGGAGTTCGATACCCACTTGGCCAACATGGTGAAGACCTGTCTCTACTAAAAATACAAAAATTAGCTGGGCATGTTGGTGCAAGCCTGTAATCCCAGCTACTCAGGTGGCTGAGATGGAAGAATCACTTGAACCCAGGAGGTACCTGGGCAACAAAGTGAGACTCCGTCTAAAAAAAAAAAGAAGCTAAACTTTATGGGAGGCCATTGTTTTAGCTGAGCACCAGCACTAGGCCCCTACAAACCAGAAAAAACCGAAACTCCATTTAGCACGGAGTCACTCATGCTAAACGCCACATAAGCAAATTAAAACTTTAAGGAAACAGGGCTGCGCATGGTGGCTCATGCCTGTAATCCCAGCGCTTTAGGAAGCTGAGGTGGGTGGGTGACCTGAGGCCAGGAGTTTGAGACCAGCCTAGCCAATGCAATGAAACCCCGCCTCTACTAAAAATACAAAAAAAAACCCCACAAAAATTAGCCAAGTGAGGTGGCACTACTAGGCTGTGGCAGGAGAATCACTCCAACCTGGGAGGCAGAGGTTGCAGTGAGCTGAGATGATGCCACTACACTCCAGCCGGGGTGACAGAGCAAGACTCCGTCTCAAAAAAAAAAAAAAAAAAAAAAAAAAAAAAAAAAAACTTTAGGAAGCAGACAGATACCCCAAACAGACCAGGTTTTCTTGAAAACAGGAGATTACAGTCTACCTGACTCAGCAGAATAAGTAGGTCCCCTCTGCTTTAACCCTTACCAAAGAGTAACCTATGCTACGCTAACCAATCAGGTGTTTTTTCTTTTCTTTTTCTTTTCTTTTTTTTTTTTTTTTTTTTTTTTTTGGGACAGAGTTTTGCTATTGTTGCCCAGGCTGGAGGGCAATGGTGCGATCTCGGCTCACTGCAACCTCTGCCTCTGGGGTTCAAGCGATTCTCCTGCCTCAGCCTCCCGAGTAGCTGGAATTACAGGCATGCACCACCATGCCTGGCTAATTTTGTATATTTTAGCAGAGACAGGGTTTCTTCATGTTGGTCAGGCTGGTGTCGAACTCCCGACCTCAGGTGATCCACCTGCCTAGGCCTTCCAAAGTGTTGGGATTACAGGCATCAGCCACCACATCCAGCCTAATCAGGTGTTTTTTCTATTGTTCTATTTCCCCATTCCCACCTAAAAAAACTCGCTGATCTACCACTGCCCAGACGGAGCCCTTATTCTATTTTGAAAGAGGCTGCTCAGATTTATGAATCGCCAATGAAAGCCAATTACATCTATAACTAAGTTTACTGTAATTTTGTCTTTTGAAAAATATGTGATTGTATTTAATCCTTATATCAGAACTGCAGACAAGGGTATTGACAGAGCCATCTTTACAGATAGACACGGAGGCAGAGTTGATCAGGGGCATGTCAGAAGCCACTGATCTGGGCAGCCCGCACGTTCCCCTCCCTCCGCACCCATTAAAAAGAGGTCCACGGAGTGTGCTGCAGGGATCTCTAACAGGAGCCATGGGGATCTGCCATGGCAATGGCATGCTCAGCCAGGTGCCAGAGAAAGGTCCCCCAGGATGGTCTCAAGAGTCTGTCCTCCGCATGGCAGCCAGTGCTGCTGAACAGATTCCACAGGGGAGAAAGGCAGGATGCGTGCAGTAGGTTCACGGTGAGGAATTTTCCCTCTTCTTCCATTTCCCCAGCTTCTTTGAGAAGGCAGATTGTCCTTCAGCGATTTAAGCCAGGTCTGACACCACAAATACATTTGTCAAGCCATTTCAAAGTAACAAACAATAATCATTATTTTACCTACTCTAGGGTAACATCGAGAATTCAAATTCAAATTCAAATACCATTTCAAAGTAACAAACAATAATCATTATTTTACCCATTACTTCTAGGGTAACAGAGAGAATTCAAATAAGAAGGGCATAGGTTGTTCTTTAATGAAGGTTCTTATTTTCAGCAGCATCTCCGTGGATGTGAGAGGGACAGGCACAGCACAGCCACAACGCAGCCTTTGATCATGGGGCCAGGGTCACTCAAATGTAGGAGTGACAGAAAGCAAGCCCCCCTCGCTCTAGTTTTCCAGCTGCAGGGAGGCAAGGAGCTATATTCCTTATCAGAAGTCAGAAAGTGGAAACACGGAGGCTGAAGAAGGCTGTTGCAAATATTTGGCGGGCAAACAAAATGTTTGTTTGATTTTTAATTAAGTTTTGAATTTCGTATACCAGGTGTGTACTCTCTGGTCCAGCACCACCCCACCCACAGGTTCTGACCCTCTCAGCCAGGCCAGTGTCACTCGAGTTACCCCCTTAACTCTAAAGACTTGGAGTTTGCAATCCCTGTTTTATATAGTCATGGGGAAAAAAGAATTAAACCCCTTATCTACACAAAAAGTATTACCCCTCTTACTAACACCTCTTGTATATAAACCACTGAAACTGGGTATGTTAGTACTGTAACAGGGAAAATAGACCCCAGAAGAGATTATTATAAATAAACATGGGTAACAGTGCAGCAGGAACAAAGAAGAGGGAAATCCATCTCTGTCCAAGGAGGCAATGAAAAGTTTCAGAGTGAGGAGCCATCTGACCTCAGTCATAACGGTGAGTGGGAGCTTGCAGAGGGAAGGGGCACCATGAAAAAAAGACACTCGTACAATGAAGAGCAGAGTGACTCAACGGCTGAATCACAGGGACTGGGCCTGCATTGTCCCGTCTAAAATGTGGATCTAACTTTTCTTGAAAAACCAACATAGAGCAGCCAACAAAAACCCTTATAAAGCAACTTGTTGAGATATTAGCAGGCATGCGCAGTCCACAGTGCTAAATCACGTCAGGCATCATAAGATGGCAGATCTGGAACAACTGGTAAGACCTCTTGCACAAAAAGTCACACAGACCATGCTCTGTCTCTCTAATTGGCACCACCAGGCTCCCGGAACTGACATCTTATTTATCTTCAATTCTTCTCTTTGCACTATGTCTAATGAGGCTCTGTCCACCTCACGTAAGACATGGTTCTTTGTTTACGTTCTCTTCTTTATGAATACCCAGAGAGATGACATTGCCTAGCAAGAGGCATTCATTAGTGGTTAAGAACTCGGGCGCTGGACTAAGACCAGCCGGGGTCTGAAAATCCTGGTTCTTCCCTCAGCAAGCTACCCCATAAGCTCAGTTTTTTCTTCTATAAAATGGGGAAAGAGCAGTACCTATTCTCATATGGTTGATGTGTATTAAGTATTTAACAGCACCTGCCACAGAGTTCGTACTCAATAAATGTTGGAGTTCATTAATCTAATTACTCATGCCTTCCCCATGAGCCCTCTTCCCTTTCTGTCTCTGTGTTTCTCTCCTCTAGATCATTCTCAACACCAGCATCATCACAATTAATTTGTCATAAGCAGCACACAGCAGGATCTACCACTCTGTTCCTCTTCACCCTGCACCACACACCTAGTTTCTATTCCACGGCCTCACGTGTAATGTGGTGGGACCATGTAACTGGGTTCTATAGCTAACAGAAATGTGAACTCAAGTGACATGAGACCATTTCAGGCTTGGCTTATAAAATACTTCATGACAGTCCATGTTCTCTCCTCTTCCACGAGCTCATTACAAGTGTAAATAGTGGCATGGAAACCACATGCTACAGATGGCAGAGCCACAAAATGGCAGAGCCTAGAGCCCTGAATCACCACTTGGAAGAGACTCACCTGCTAATTAGAAACACCTCTTTTGGACATTTAGTAAAGAAAACATAAATTTCTCACAGATTAAGCCACAGAGGTTCTGGAGTTTCTCTGTTATGGCAGCTAACATTACCTTTCTCCATTCTTAAACATTTGGTATATTCCCACTATCTACAGAATGAAACCTGACCTCCCTAGCATGGCATTCAAGGTCTCCCCCAATCCAGCCCCAGTTACTCTCCAAGCCCCTTTCTCACCATGAAGCCAGTAATGTACCTAGTACTTTCCGTAAGTACCAGGCATTAATAAACCTTCCCAACCCTCGAAATCTTTGCTCTCAGAGTTCCTTCTATCAGAAAGTACCAAATTCCTTAATAGTTGACAAAATTCGGATCAGTCTTCAAGGAACAGTTCAAATACCATCTCCTCTGAGGAGCTCATGTGATACTGGTTACCATGTCTTCTGGCTACCAGAATAGACAGAACAGACTATGCTTACTCCTTCACTACAAGACTATTACTTATGATATATAGCCAAGTCTCTCTCTGTATTTTCACACTACTGAGGACTTCTGGAGAGAGAAGCTAAGAGACTTTCAATTTCATATTCTTCATCCTTAACACACTAGCTCGAATGAGTAGGAACTTGGTAAATGTTGTATAGGGTAAATGTAAAATCATAAAGAAATAAGGGCACATTCCATGTATCATTAGGTAGCATGCCCAGGCATGACTACTTGGCCTCAAATATCATAAAAGTGAGACCACTTCCTTGATGTAATTTCTTTCCAGGCCAATTACTTTTGTCGACAGCCCTGGTTGAGATATACAAATGTGGATCACTGGACGTAAGAAAGACAAATGAGAATGTTGGCAAATCCACTCTACTGCTAGATTAAGAGTTCAAAGCCTCTAATCCATCCATCAAAATGGATAAAATAGATGAAAAATCAGCAATAATCTAAATGCAACCCAAAATGACCTGATACATAAATTATGGCATATCCATAAATTAAATATTATACATCTATAAAAATCGATATAGTCCCCTCTTTTCCTACCCCAATTCTACCTCCACATCTTCGTCTTCAGATTGTAGCTGAAGTATCATTTCTTTAGAAACTGGTCCCCTGTTAGTCACTCCTGGAGTAACTTTCCCTCAGAGCTCTTTCACATTGATTTGGTATAATTATTTGATTATTGTCTTTCTCTCTAACTACCACTAAATAATGACAGTGGAAAGAATATTTCTGTTTTTTGCTTGTAAATAGGGTGAGTGAATGAATGAATGAATAAACATTCAACAGAATATGAAACAAAATGAGAAAAATGTAAACCAAAAAAAGTTAGGTTATATAATAGCATGTATAGCATGATCCTATTTTGTAAAGAAATAATGTTATACCCATCTGTCACCCTAAATACAAACACAGACACACACAGACACAGAGAAACGTATAAATAAATAACCTGTATAACCTAAATTTTGGGAGATTCTTCACCAAAAGCTCAACACTGGATTTTTCTAGCCAAGGTTGAAAGGATCTATGTGGAGTGCTCATGACCTCATTCAGGCTCTTCTTTCTCCCTGGTACAGGCCGGGGTTAATTTCCTGCTAAGTGATGGACGAAATAGCTTTACTGAACATGTGGAGGAGGTGGCCTGCTTTCTTCTTTGCTCACCAACTACAAAAATGGCAGCTGTGAGGCCGGGCACGGTGGCTCACGCCTGTAATCCCAGCACTTTGGAGGCCGAGGCGGGCGGATCACAAGGTCAGGAGATCGAGACCATAGAGAAACCCCGTCTCTACTAAAAATACAAAAAGAATTAGCTGGACGTGGTGGCGGGCACCTGTAGTCCCAGCTACTCGGGAGGCTGAGGCGGGAGAATGGCGTGAACCCAGGAGGCGGAGCTTGCAGTGAGCCGAGATTGCACCACTGCACTCCAGCCTGGGCGACAGAGCGAGACTCTGTCTCGAAAAAAAAAAAAAAAAAAAAAAAATGTCAGCTGTGATGGGGAAGCCTGGACTGTCAAGGCCATCCGTCAGCCACAGCGAGATGGCAGACTCTATGTCACGTGCCACACAGCTACGCCGGCCACATCCAGCCCTGCACGGCTGCATAGCAGAATTAGGAAACCAGCACTTTTCATTCTGGTTTCCCAGCTTGAACCAGGTTACTACAGAGAGGAGAAGGTGAAGAATGGAGTGGGGAGCAAGACTCTGCCTCCGTAACTCTGCCACCTGCTTCCAGGCTGTCGGAGGAACACCAGGTTGCTCTTCATGGCCATTCGCCAGAAATATTAGACTAATATGGAAGTCCTGACTACTCACCCTGCCACTGTCCAAATCTAAACTACAGTCACAAAATGAAGATTCTACTGAGGCTACAAATATTGGGAAAATCAATATTTTTAAAGGCTAGAAGGGATAAAGAAAGATATGCAAATAGTCACCATTATCAAAATGCTAAGACACTAAGCAGCACTCCTCTTCAATACTGTAGATACACACATCTGTAATTATGCCATCCACACACCTACATACATACAGAGAGGGTTGATATATGGATAGACACTAAGCAGCACTCCTCTTCAATATTGTAGATATGTAGATCTGTAACTATGCCATACACACATCTACACAGACACACCTACAGAGAGGGTCTATATAACACGGTAATGTTTACTAAAAAATCAGAAGGAAACCAAGTCAGCATAAACTCATATTCTCTGCCCTTTGATGGTATAATTTTCTCCTAGATTTTTACCAAATAAATAGCCTAGGATGTGAGCCAATATAAAAAATCAGAAAAATCCTAAATGGTACCTGTTAAACTTCAAAAAACAAAACAAAACAAAACAAAACAAAAAAAGCACTGACCACATGCAGTGGCTCACACCTGTAATCCCAGCACTTTGGGAGGACGAGGCAATTGCTGAGCTCAAGATATCAAGACGTGCCTAGGCAACATGGTGAGACCTCATCTCTACAAACAATACAAAAATTAGCCAGGCATGGTGGCACACACCTGTACTCCCAGTTACTTGGGAGACTGAGATAGGAGGATCACTTGAGCCTGGAAGCAGAGGTTGCACTGAGCCAAGATCACACCACTGCACTCCAGCCTGGGTGACACAGTGAGATCCTGTCTCAAAAAATAAAAATAAAAAATAAGCACTTTGCAAGTGTTCTTTTGTTTTGTTTTGTTTTGTTTTGTTTGAGATAGAGTTTCACTCTTGTTGCCCAGGCTGGAGTGCAATGGCACAGTCTCGGCTCACTGCAACCTCCGCCTCCCAGGTTCAAATGATTCTCCTGCCTCAGCGTCCAGAATACCTGGGATCACAGGCATGTGCCACTACACTCAGCTAATTCTGTATTTTCAGTAAAGACAGGGTTTCACCATGTTGGCCAGGCTGGTCTCGAACTCCTGACCTCAGGTGATTCACCCATCTCAGCCTCCCAAAGTGCTGGGATTACAGGCGTGAGCTACCATGCTGGGCCATACTTTGCAAACTTTTAAAACCACAGTGCCAGCAGCTGACATGGAATGATGTTCATAACATATGATTGAGAGAAAAATAGGTTTCAAAACATTATGCACTGTTTTGATTCAATTTTTGTAATGTAAACATATAATTTACAATTATTAAGTAAACATGTAATACATAAATACATTAAATATATAAATATAAAACATATGTAAATTACATAAAATATATACTATGTATGGAGAATAACTGTGGCTGGGGGAATTGTTGATATTTGCTGTTTTCAATTTTTTTCTACTTTTTTTTTTTTAACAGACAGGGTCTTGTTTTGTTGCCCCAGTTGGAGTACAGTGGTGTGATCATGGCTCACTGCAACCTCAACCTCCTGGGCTCAAGTGGTCCTCCCACCTCAGCCTCCTGAGTGCCTGCTTCTTTTTTTTTTTAATGCGATGTACATTTAAAAGGGGGAAAAAAGCAGTAACAGAAAAAGGAAACACTAAAAGAAAAAGGAAGAGAAAATCCTAAGCTTGGATTCAGAAAAGCAGGTTGATCTAAGATCTCAGTAGGCCTTGAACGACTATTGATAATCCCTTCCACCCAGCCACTACCTGCTCCCGCCAACACAGAAAGACCAGGCAATGACAGACTAACCTGTATAACCTGAACTTTGGAACAAAAGAGCTAGAGATGCAGCATCTCATTTATGTATATACATAGGGCCGACATATGAATTCCACTGTGGGTACTGCCTACTAAACGTTTCTTACATTCTCTGTCACCTCCCCTCGTCCCAGAGGTCTAAACTTCTGTCTTCTAAGGTTGATTGTTTCCTAAGGCACTGCCATGTTCATCAAATGAGCTAGAAAAAAAAAAAAAAAAAAAAAAAACCCATAACTTGTGGTCCCTTACCAAGAGCAAAAGAAGGCAGCTACTCGGTGTAAACAGGGAAGAAGGGAGGCGTCACAAAAGAGTGGATGGTGGAGACTGTGGTCAATCAGCTCAACTGCTGCTGGCTGTCCCGGACAGGATGTGAACTCAGCAGCATCCACCTAGCTTCAGATATTTTTAAAGAGAAGCTGAAGATCCAGATGTCTGGGAAATCTCTCTATTTTTCAAGAGTCCATGAGCCTGCCCTTGAGGTGAGTTGCTTAGTTTCCTGATCTGGAAATTGGAGACAATTATGAATACGTCTCTCACAAGGTTGTTGTGAAGTTTCAATGAGTTAACCTATCCAGAATACCCAGAAAGTTACCAGGCCCAGAGTAAGCATTTGGCACTCATCATCTTCCAACCACCAGCATCCACAGGCCACCAGTTTGCAACCCCTAGGCTGCTACTACCTGAGGGCCAGGGGGGTCCCTGAGGACGAAGATATGCTATCTTCATTTGTCCAATTCCTGGCACAGCTGCTGGCACACTGTTGGCAGCAGCATTTTCTGAACACATCAATCAATCGTAGAACAATTCCTAAAAAGTTAAGCTCCACAAAGCTTTTCTGGCATCATCAACCCAGTTCCCCTAACTTCAAAGGGTGTGAGTGGGAGGCCAAGCATGGTGGCTCACACCTGTAATCCTAGCACTGTGGGCGGCCGAAGTGAAAAGATTGCTTGAACCTAGGAGTTCGAGACTAGCCTGGGCAACATACGGAGACCCTGATTCTACCAAATAATTAAAAATTAGCCAGGTATCGTGGCCCACGCCTGTAGTCCCAGCTACTGTGGGGGCGAGAGGAGGTGGTGGTGCTGAGGTGGGAGGATTACATGAGCCTAGAAGTGCAAGGCTGCAGTGAGCCATGATCTCATCACTGCAATCCAGCCTTAGCAACAGAGCAAGACCCTGAATCAAAAAAGGGGTGGGGGTGGGGGTATGAGTGGGCTGTACAACAAGCACAATAAGACGGCTCCACACCCTAGCCCCCAAGGAGCCCTGCCATTTACTGTGCTTTCTGAATTCCACTCTGCTTTGGAGACTCAGGGTCCAGGAGTCTGAGGAGGTGTCAGATCTGAGGAGGATGGGAACAGATGGCAGTCCCAAAAGTGCCTCCTTGTAACCAACCACTGATCTATCAGGAATCTGAAAGCCGCTCTTCCCTGCCCTGTCATTTGCTTACAAGTCTGCCTGCTGAGAAAAATCCCCATGAGTTCTTAGGGTCCATATGCTGTTCTGGAAAGTTGGCCCTGTTTCAAGTAGAGAAAGAAAGATGCTCCAGTGCTTTCCTACCACAGCCTCTCCTCTGGCCTAGGTTCCAGTTACCTTTAAGAAACTAACTGTTATCACAGCCATCTTGCCAGCGAGGTTTACCTTGAGGCAAAACCTCAAATGATCCTGCAAACTGAGGATGGATGACAGTGATCACCACTGCACAGTAAATACTCAACATGTGTGAGACCCCAAACTAAATGCTGTCAGCAATCCTTACATCAACCTTTGGGCTAAGTATGAATATTCGCATTTCACAGAGGAGGAAAACAAATCTCAAAGAGGTGACACAACACACCAAATGTTGACGGGTAGAGCTCAGATTCAAAATGTTGTCTGACTCCGAACAGAGGGCCTGTCATGAATTCACCACATAACCTTCTAGACAGACTCCCTGCGCCCTGGAAAAAATGCCTCAGTATCTCATTTTATCAGTTATGGGGTATCACAAACGCACTCAGCATGTATCTTTGGGAGAATGCTTACCCACATCCAGTCTTTCCTGCTCTTAATGCCAGTGGAAATCTGTTGGCATTATTCCCTTGAGCACCTAATTATATGTTGGGAGCTAACTAATCTCCCTCAAAACACCACAGGCCATTAGAGGGCAAGGGTGACAAGAACCATTCCTACACGACTCAGCTCAGCAAAGACTTGTTAAATGAGTTCTTAAACAATTGTAGCTAGATTCTAAGACAAAGTAGTTTTTTTCAATACTTTGCATATTTTTATGAATTCTTGACTTCTCGACAAAGTCCACCCTGATCACCGCATGTAATACTACCACCTGCTACCTGCCTGGACATTTTCAACCCTCTGACCCTGCCCTACTTTTTCCTTTGCCCATAGCCCGTATCAACTTCTAACATACTTCATAATTACTAATTGATTATGTTTATAATGTGTCATCTATCCTACCCTACCTGCCACCCCTACTAGAATGTATAGATACCAAAGGCAAGACTGGTTTTTGTTGTTGTTGTTGTTGTTGTTGTATGAGACAGAGTCTTGTTCTCTCGCCCAGGCTGGAGTGCACTGGCACGATCTCCGCTCACTGCAAGCTCCACCTCCCAGGTTCACACCATTCTCCTGCCTCAGCCTCCCGAGTAGCTGGGACTATAGGCGCCCGCCACCACGCCCAGCTAATTTTTTGTATTTTTAGTAGAGACGGGGTTTCACTATGTTAGCCAGGATGGTCTCGATCTCCTGACCTTGTGATCCGCCCACCTCGGCCTCCCAAAGCGCTGGAATTACAGGCGTGAGCCACCGCGCCCAGCCAAGACTGTTTTTTAACTGATGTATTCCAAGGGCCTACAACAGAGCCTGGCACATAGTAGGCACTCCATAAATATTTCTAATCCAACTGAAATGAAATGAGGATCCTGGCCACTTGGTGTCTCACATTCCTCACCTGCAATTAAGCAGTTGTAGTGCTACTCATCTTACGAGAATGAGAGGGCAACAGACACATGTGCAGCACGTGGCCCAGTGCTGGCACGCAGTAAGCGTTCAGTGCATCTCCACTATTCTTTACCCTAGAAATCGAAATCTGCATTGCATTCTGTACCTGGCTTCACAGCTCAGGCCATTGATCACTACCCTCAAGTTATTTCTGAATCTGGGAGAGCCATTCTTCATTAAATGCATTTCCTCTTAGAAAGAGCGATTTGTTCTACATGGATGCTGAGCATTTATTTCTATCATAGACAGGAGCCTACAATGTTGACAAATGTGCATAATGATCAGTAAACAAACACGGGAAGGGCAGGGACTGAACCTAATTTAATAGGCTGCCTGAGCACTGAGACACTTTTTCTTTTTTAATTCCCAGGATCCAACGTCAATTCAACATTGGAAGCCTGGGCCTCCAACAACCCTTCAGTTTCATGCATTAAGTGAAAGAAAAAGATGGTCCAAATGATAAGGAAAGCCTGTGTAGCATGAGCTATTCACATTCTGATCTCCCCACACACCCTGATCTCTTCTCTAGGACCTAGAGGGTAAGGGTGTGTCTTAATGCTTCTTTCTGTCTATCCCCTGGCCCCAGCTCCATGAATGGACCAAGGCAGTGACTCACTGAAATGAGAAAGAGAGGAGGCAAGGAAGGGAAGAAGACAGGGAGGCAGAAAGGAAGACAGCAAGAGAGTCAAATCAAGTAGAGAAGGAGGGAGGGAGAGAAGGAAGGAAGGAAGACAAACAGAGAATGACAGGAGAGAGGCAGGGTAGGGAGGGGTAGGAACGAAGGTAGAGGAGAAGGAAAACTAGGGCTGTTCATAGTGGGATTTTACCATTTTAGTGAAAAAAAATAAAGAAAGAAAAGGAAATGAAGAAAGACTAAGACTTTTATATGTTCCTATAAGTGTGAAAAGATATTCAAGCCGGGCGTGGTGGCTCACGCCTATAATCCCAGCACTTTGGGAGGCCAAGGTGGGAGGAGCACCTGAGCCCAGGAGTTCAAGACCACCCTGCGCAATAAATTGAGATGAGACTCCATCTCATACCTATATATATATATGTATAATTTTTTTTTTTTGAGACAAAGTCTCAGCCCATCATCCAGGGCGGAATGCAGTAGCGCGATCACAGCTCACTGCAACCTCTGCCTCCCGGATTCAATTGATCCTTCCACCTCAGCCTCCTGAGAAGCTGGGACTATAGGCACACACCACCACACCCAGCTAATTTTGTATTTTTTGTAGAGATGGTGTCTCACTACGTTGTCCAGACTGGTCTTGAACCCTGGACTCAAGCAAACCGCCCTCCTCCACCTCCCAAAGTGCTGGGATTATAAGCATGAGCCCCCACGCCCAGCCTAATAGTTATATTTTTAAAACAAAAAATATATATATTCAACCAGGTAACACTGAATGCCTCAAGGTGGGAGTGAGGGAGAGTTGAAATTGGGGTTGGGGGTTGTGGGAGAGAAGAATGCATGCACTCTTTCTTCATGCACCTGTGTAATTAATGTTTGACTTGTTCCAGGATTGGGACGGCGTGACTGCAGCACAGCCAGCCAGCTGAAAGCACAACACTGAGAAAAGCAAATTTGGGAATTGCTGAAGGGGAAAGAGAGGAAAATAACTGTGGAATTCTGGGTGCTTCCCAGGAGGCCAGTATTACAGCTTAGAGGCCAAAGCATTCAGCACTCAAGAGCTGGCGTGAGGCCAGTACAGCTGGAAACACAGCAGGTGGAGTGAGGTGGAGGAAGGAACACGCAGGCTCAGGGATCCGGCTTAGGAAAAATCAGGCTGGGGGACTTAAAGTAAGATGAGGAGGGATCATAACTACTTAGGTTTACCTCTGTCCAAAGTTTTCTACTGAATGGTGGGTCAGAAACTCAAAACCTTGCCCTTCAGATAAGGCTAAATATTATAAAAAGAAAATTTGCAACTTTCCTTTCTCCTTAACCCCACGCAGTCAATGTCCCTTATTGGACCAGCCCAGAAAGCCCTAGATGAATCACTGGCTGCTATTCTATTCTGCCTGGGTCGGTAACAGTTCTCCACCTGTTCCTGTCTATAAGCGAAGACATTCTCTTTCATGTCTGTCTGCCTCCCAGTCTTCTGCAATCAATACATTGGTGCCAACTTATCAGAGTTCTCGCTCTACCAACCAGTTGTGTGACCTAGGGACATGTTACTGACCCTCTCAGACTTTCACATTCCTAACTGGGAAAACTGGGAAAATTAACAGAACACAGCTCATGGGGTTGTTGTAAAAATCACATTAAATAATTACATTAGCACAATGACTAGCAATGGAAAGCCCTCGGTAAATGTAAGCTGTTACTTTTAGGCAATGCTTCATATACTGCTCACAGCCCCTATAAGAGAAGTGCTTGTTATCAACCCTATTTTCCAGGTGATGAAAAGGTGGCTGAGAGTTGACTTCACTTTTCTAAAATTAAGTAGCTAGTAAATGGCAGAGCTAGAATTTGAATCCATATTAAAAATTTATGTACCCAACTAATAATTATTTTGTCTCCAACTCTTCCTCTCCACTGTCTTCCCTAACTTTCTTTAATACACATTAGCCTGTCCCCTTCCCCATTCTACCTTCATCAATTTCTCTCTTTCCTGTCCCCAATCTGCACACACCTGAGGCCACAAACACATACTCTAAGCACAAAGCTGAGTGTGAGGTTAAAACAGAAGAGGATACAAAATCAGAACCTATTGGCAGTATCTTCTAAAGCCAAACAAATGAAAGAAAGGAGTGTTTATGTCTACCAAAACACTCAGACAATAAATAGGGCAGCTTTATTGAAAACAGCCCCAAACTACAAGCTACCCAGATGCATATGAATAGAAAAATAATTATTTTATTGTATGTGCATGCAAGTGAGTATTATACAACCAATAAAAATGAACTACTGACACACACAACACAAGGGTCATGTCTCCCAAACATACTGGACAAATTAAGCCAGACATAAAAGAGTACATACCATAGTTTTTATTTATTTGAAGTTCATGAGCAGGCAAAACAAATATATGGTAATAGAAGAACCGGAACAGTGCTGACCTCTTTAAGAGGAGAGCACTGAATGGGAAATAGCACAAGGAGCCTCCCAGGGTACTTATGATGTTCCATATCTTAATCTGGTGATGGTTACACAGTAATACCTCAATTAAAAGGTCACTTAATATTAATGCACTTTATGTATTCTAGACTTCAATTCTAAAAAAAGAACAAAGGTAATAAAAATAATCAGAATCCATTTCACTGCAGAAGTTTCCAAGGTTCTGGGGCAGCGGCCAAGATGGCGAGCTTTGGTGCTGTCCGTGGGTAAAGTGCTGATTTGTCTCTTGGCTGAGACCTCAGATAACCTTGTGTGTGAGAAGGAGAACGAGTAGATCAGGACACATCCAGTGACATCACAGCCAAGTACATCTGCTGC
This sequence comes from Nomascus leucogenys, assembly GCF_006542625.1. Lineage (NCBI taxonomy): Eukaryota > Metazoa > Chordata > Mammalia > Primates > Hylobatidae > Nomascus > Nomascus leucogenys. The sequence goes on along the minus strand of NC_044401.1, from coordinate 74,651,000 downwards.
TCTCTGGACCCATAGCAAGCTCTCAGGCCTGCAGAGGTTTGCAGCAAAATCTACAGAACAGCTCATCCACAGCTGAGCTGCTTGTGCTTACTCTACATAGTGTTCCTGTGATAACCCTCAAAGTTGATGCCTACTGCTTATTTTCTGGCACATCTGATGGTTTTTACCTGAGACATTATGGCACTTTGGTTCTCTATCTTCTCCTTATCTGAGCAAGGCTTCACGCCTCTAAGATGTTTATTCCCTCTGATCACAAAGGTTTCAGACAAAAGGGGATTGCTGAAACCCACTCATTTGGCTATCAGGCACGTTATTACATTATCACACTTTGTGGCACAGAAGGACAGCATGTGCAGAGACCGGACAACAACAGTGTGTCAAGACCTCTGCATATTTGATTTCAACACAGGTGCCAAGAAAATTTAACAGAAAAAGAATCACCTTTTCAACAAATGGTGCTGGGACAACTTCACATCCACATGCAAAAGAATGAAGTTGGGACCCTTTCCTATGCAATACACAAAAATTAACTCAAAATGGACCATATACCTAAATATAAAACTTAAAACTATGAAACTCTTAGAAGATATAAAAGTAAATCTTCAAAACCCTGGGTCAGGTGAAGCCTATTTAAATATAAACCAAAAGCAAAAACAAAAGAAAAAAAAATAGATAAAAGTTTTCTGCTGCAAATGATACCATCAAGAAAGTGAAGATGCAGGCTAGGTGCAGTGGCTCACACCTGCAGTCCCAGTACTTTGGGAACCCGAGGCAGGCAGACAGCTTGAGCCCAAGAGTTCGATATTAGCCTGGGCAACACAGCAAGACCCCATCTCTACAAAAAACACAAAAATGAGCCAGGTGTGGTGGCATGTACCTGTAGTCCAAGCTACTCAGAAGGCTGGGGTGGGAAGATCACTTGGACCCAGGAGGTGGTGGTTGTAGTGAGCCGAGATCTCACCACTGCACTCCAGCTTGGGAGGTAGACTCTGTCTCAAAAAAATTTGTTTAAAAAGCCTCTGTCTCAAAATTAAAAAAAAAAAAAATGTAGATGACCCACAGAATGAGAGAACATACTTAAAACCACACATCTGATAAAGGACTTGTATCCATAACATACAAAGAATAGTTAATAATAAAAGACATATAACACAATTTTTAAATGGGCAAACCATCTTAACAGACATTTTTCCACAAGATGATGTATAAAAGACCAAATAAACACATTAAGAGATGGGAAACATCATTAGCCATCAGGGATATACAAATGAAAAACACAATGAGATCGACTTCATACACCTTTGACTGGTGTACAAAGACAGGCAAGTGCTGGTGATGACGTGAAGAAACTGGATCCTTCATACACTGCTGGTGTGAATGTAAAATGGTGCACCTGCTTTAGGAAGCAGTCTGGCAGTTACTAAAAACTTAAGGAGTTTCCATTTGAACCAGCAATTCAATTCCTAAGTATGTACCCAAGAGAAATGAAAACATATATCCACACAAAAACCTGTACATGAATATTCATAGCAGTATTACTCATAATAGCCAAAAACTAGAAACAACCCAAACGTCCTTCAACTGATGAATGGGGAAAAAAATATGTATCTATAGAATGGAACATTATTTAGCCATTAAAAGGAATGAAGAGCCAGGTGTGGTAGCTCACATCTGTAATCCCAGCACTCTAGCAGGCTGAGGCAGGAGGATCGCTTGCAGCCAGGAGTCTGTGACCAGCCTGGATGACATAGCAATACATTGTCTCTACAAAAAACAAATAAACAAGCAATGGAATAAAGAACTGACACAAGCTACTATAGAAATAATATTGAAAATACTATGCTAAGAAGCCAGTCACAAAAGACCTGACACTGCAGTTTACATTTATATGAAATATAAATAGGCAAATCCAAAAACACAGAAAACAGATTTGTAGCTGCCTAGAACTTGGGGGTAGGGGAGTGATACAGAAAAGGTAAAGTGTTTGTTGTTCAGACGATGAAAATGTTAAGTTAGACTTCAGAGATGACTGCACAATTCTCTGAATATATTTAAAGTATTTAGTTGGAAACTTTAAATGAGTGATTTGTATGGTATTTGAATTATATCTTAATAAAACTGTTATGTATTTCAGAAAAGAAAGGAATCAGGAAAAAGGAGAATAAATGACTATGAAATTTAGAAAATGTTTTTTACAAAACCCTTAAGGCTACTGAGGTTGCATGAGGAAATGGAAAAAACACATGACTGTGACCAATGTCAGAGGTGCACAGATCTATTTGTAGCTCTGCCTCTCCATATCGATCAGCCCCATGACCTTGGTAAAGACACCTATCTCCTCCAGGCCTCTTTGAAAATGAAGGACTACAATAGGTCATATTGTAGTTCCCTTCCAGCCCTACTATATCCTCATTCTTAAAGATGCATTACGGATTAGTGACCACAGCCTAACATAATAATGAAGAAAAAGAAAAAGGAATAATAACAGCTAGTACTGACTGAGCTCTTACTTCACGCCACTGCTGTTCCTGTCTCAGCTCATTAAATTTTCACAACACCTCCCTGAGACCGCTGTTATACTCATTGCACAGATGAGGAACTGTGGCTGTGAGGGGATGAGGGTTGTGGAATCAACATAGAAAGCAACCAGTCCACATTAAAGCAAGTGGACAGAAAACAGTAAGAGGGAGGAAACCAAGAATTCTTTTTTTAAGGGACTGATGGATTCTTTAATAGGTTTAGCTATGCTGTGAGGGTTTTTCAGTTCTGCTATGAGGGTTTTTCAGTTTTGCTGGAGAGTTTAGGGAAGAATTAGAGATGAGGATGAAGAAAATTAAGCAAAAAAAAAAAAAAAAAAAAGGCAAAGCATATTATTCACGTCATAAAAAAGCAATACAGCTGGGTACAGTGGCGTGCATGTCTGTGGTCCCAGCTACTCAGGAGGCTCATGCAAGAGGATCACTTGGGCCCAGGAGTTCGAGGCTACAGTGTGCTATGATCATGCCTGTGAACAGCCACTGCACTCCAGCCTGGGCAATATGGTAAGAACCCATCTCTTTACCCACTCACCACCCCCCCAAAAAAGGCAATATAATTATAGTGTCCTATGTAGCTCAGCTGAGAAATGCTGCTGTACTGATACTACTATGTAGTTAGGAAGAAGGCAGATGTAAAAAAGTGTGGGTTTTATGGAGTAAAACAAAATTAAATCCTCAACTTCTTTACCAGGGATAACAGAAAATAACAATAGATAATACCTAAAATTGAAATCACAATAAATATAAATATGAACATATGGTTTCTAAATATAGAGGGAAATGCCAGAAGGAACAGCTTACAGAGTTAAAGGTGGTACCCTCTGTGATGTCACACTGAAGAATGGGGAGCAGTTATATTAAAGATTAATATTTTTGTGATAAATCTTAAAGTACTTTTGAATTTCTTAAGATTATCTACATGTATTATGCTTTAATTTTTTTTTTTTTTGAGACAGAGTCTTGCTCTGTTGCCCAGGATGGAGTGCAGTGACCCAGTTTCGTGTTTGTTGAGACGGGGTCTCACTGTCGCCCAGGCTGGAGTGCAGTGGCGCGATCTCGGCTCACTGCAAGCTCCGCCTCCCAGGTTCATGCCATTCTCCTGCCTCAGCCTCCTGAGTAGCTGGGACTACAGGCGCCCGCCACCATGCCTGGCTAATTTTTTGTATTTTTAGTAGAGACGGGGTTTCACCATGTTAGCCAGGATGGTCTCAATCTCCTGACCTCGTGATCCGCCCGCCTCGGCCTCCCAAAGTGCTGGGATTACAGGCGTGAGCCACTGCGCCTGGCCTATGCTTTAATTTTTAAGTAAAAATTAAATTAACACAAAACAAAAACTTTATCCAAGTTTAAGCTGGGACTCAAATGCAAGTGTGAGTCCAAATTCCAGGCTGTGATCAACATACTCTGTGGTCCAACTTATGGGACCTTTTCCCAAATGGGATTTATATAAACTGCTCTTGGAGATGCCTTTATACAAATTAAGTAGTTTTTGACAAAATCACCAATATGAATCAATGTACGGCAGAGAAGAAATGAAATTCTACAAGGTACAACTCCCTCTTTACCAACAAACACGAAACTGGGATAAGTAACATCTCAGGGCATGGACTTATACAATACTTACGGCACAAACATAAATGCTGGCAGCCTCCCTGAAAATGTGAGCAGCTCTCAAATGCCCACAGATATTTTAATGTGTTTTCCTCCACTTGTATCCACACGGACAGGCTCCCCAGAGATGACCTCAATTTGAATCTAGAAGAAGACAGCGTGCCTCTAAGACACTTGGAGAAAGTGTCTTAGCTCTCAGACATGAAATCAGTAAGGTAAGAAGAAGGTGGGAAAATATTTTCCTACCAAAATAGTCACCTGTATTTTAGTTTAACTGATTCCCAGGTTCAAGCAATTCTCCTGCCTCAGCCTCCCAAATAGCTGGGATTACGGACACCCACCATCATGCCTGGCTAATTTTTGTATTTTTGTAGAGACAAACTCAAAAGCTTTCTGAACACTGGAAAAGAACCTGATCATCTATGAGAACAGAACACCCCGTAACAAAACATGAACATGGGGCCAGGCATGTGGCTCATGTCTGTAATCCCAGCACTTTGGGAAGTCAAGGTAGGAGGACTGCTTGAGCCCAGGAGTTTGAGACCAGCCTGGGCAACATGGTGAGACACTGTCTCTACAAAAAGTGTTTTAAAAAATTAGGCACAGTGGCGCACACCTGTGACACCAGCTTCTCAGGAGGCTTAGGCAGAAGGATCACCTATGCCGAGGAGTTGGAAACTGCAGTAAGTCATGATCACACCACTGCACTCCAGCCTACGTGACAGAGTGAGGTCCTGTCTCCAAGAAAAAAAAAAAAAAGGAAAAAAACCACAGGAACACGGACATCACAAAACCACACTGGGCTTTGGATGAAAACCTCACCCAACACGGTTTTCAGGTTTCAAGTCAAAAGTTGGATATAAGAATGCAGACTTGGCTGGGCACAGTGGCTCATGCCTGTAATCCCATCACTTTGGGAGGCCAAGGCAGGCAGATCACCTGAAGTCAGGTGTTCAAGACCAGCCTGGCCAATATGGTGAAATCTTGTTTCTAAAGAAATACAAAAATTAGCCAGGCATGGTGGCGGGCTCCTGTAATCCCAGCTACTTGGGAGGCTGAAGCAGGAGAATTGCTTGAACCTGGGAAGCAAAGGTTGCAGTGAGCCAAGATCACGCTATTGCACTCCAGCCTGGACAACAGAGCGAGACTCAAAAAAAAAAAAAAAGAACGCAGACTTATTTATTTGCCAAAATAAAGAAAAAATAAATTATTATTCTCTACCATCCTCAAATAAGTGTTTATTATACCTCAAGATTAGAAGGAAGAAAAAGATAAAGCACACCAGTGACAAAATGGACAGGTTTCCCACCATGAATGCATATTTCATTTGTGGCAGTTTAAATATTACACTTTGCTTCAATGCTGTCTGCTGGTTACAAATAGCCCAGGGCCCTGCTCCTGATCACAGTTCAAAGGAAGGCTGCCTGGACTGATTTAATGACCAGCTCCGACCAGAAGCTGCCTCCAATTTATCTACGAAACAGGTATAGGGAGGGGAAGGAGCACAGATGAGTATAGTCTTTTGCAGGGGGCAGTTTCCTTCTCCAAGGCCCTCCTCCCCATCATTCAGCGCACCTGACCTCCTTTCACCTGCCCCTGCTGCCTGAGCTCCAGCTAGGGGTTGCAGTGATCAAAGTCAATACAAGCCTCACTTTAGAATGGCTTCCATACCATCAATCCACGTTTGAAAAACAACCACCAAAAAGACTCGTGCTCATTGGTAAACAAGAGTATCTCCACCAGGCAGGCCCACAGCCTAATTGGGAGTGAGTCAGCTCATCAATGCACCAGAGACTCGGCTGAAAATTTCTCAACTTGTTGATACAAAGCTAGACATTAAGGTGGAAGCAGAGAGCAAAGAGAAGCATTTAAGTTCGCTGGGAGTCCCAGGGTCCACCATTAAGCCCCCTGTTTTCAGCAATCATTTTGCATTGCTAAGGACAGTGGAAGACCTGGCCCCCATCCACCGCAGTAGGCAGAATCTGAATATGGGAGTAAAGGTTCCAAGCAGAGAGAAGTCAGGCGATTAAGGGAAGAAACAGGTCTCTTTGACAATTAAAGCCTACCTTATGATCATGTAATTACACTTGGAATAAATGTTACAACGCGCTAGGAGACATCATGCTTAAAGCTTCACATATTATAACAACCCTGGGCAACCTGACCACCTGTGACATAATCCCAGCTCCACTATGTGCTGGCTGTGTGTTCTCAGGCAAAGTTCTTAACCTCTCTGTGCTCAGAATCATCTGTAAACTGGGAATAATCATGAGTTCTACAACTCGAATTAGAGTTATAAGGTTTGAACTTGATAGCCTAGGTACAATACCTGGTACATGTAAAGGAGCAAAATGGTAGCATTATCATTTCATGATGGTTATTATTATTATTCCCACTTTACAGACTAGGAAACCAACCTTAGAAAGAATCACAAATTTGTCTCAAGTCACACAGCTGATAAGTGGGCTGAACTGGGTCTGTCTAATGAACTCTGAAGCTCATTCTCTAATTACTTATTACAGTCTCTCCTCTCCCCTTGTAGTTCCTGCCCTTGTGATCCCCAACAGACACATGGCATCAGCTACTACAGTCTGTGTGATTAAAAAGTTGGGCACGGTGGCTCCCACCTGTAATCCCAGCACTTTGGGAGGCCGAAGCAGGAGTTCAAGACCAGCCTGGGCAACATGATGAAACCCAGTCTCAACTAAAAATATAAAAATTAGCTGAGTATGGTGGCACACACCTGTAGTCCCAGCTACTCGGAAGGCTAAGGCAGGAGGATTGCTTGAGCCTGGGAGGTAGAAGTTGCAGTAAGCTGAGATTGCGCCACTGCACTCCAACCTGGGTGACAGAGCAAGACCCTGTCTCAAGAAAGAAAAAAAAAAATATTCTTGGAAGACAATTCCTGTAAAAATCCATACAATAGTAATAATAACAGTAGTAACAATAGCGGTGGCAGTGATGGCTGCTGTCATCATCACAGTAGTAGCCGAAATCAGTGACCCTTAGCGCATGTCACTGTGGGCTAAATGGTATATATACAACATCTCATATCCCCTGTCAGGAAGGACTCCATGTGTCACATTTCCACCAAAACATCAGGGATTTGGAAGTGGTATCACCAAAGGAGAGCTATATGTTGGCAGGACAATTATGAACAACAAATATTGCTGACTGGTCCCAAAACAAATATCTTTATGACAGATGAGGTGAGAGAATCAGCATATGAAATGGCCATATCATAAAAGTAGCATTCCACGCTTCAAACTTGAGGAGATAATAAACAGCTGACAACTAGATTCCACTGGGAGAACATCCTCACTAGCCCACCACCGCAGCAAAGGCAGGGAAGAAACAATTATTCACTTAGGAAGAAACTAATAAATAATTTTTATTATTTATTATTTATTATTTATATAAATAAATATAAAAATTATTTATTATTAACTAATAAATAATTTTTATTCACTTAGTTCCACTGCACTGAGAGTAAAATCCAAAGAACTAGTTGTAACCTCCTGAATTAAAGAAAAGATAAAGATACTACTGTTGGCCTGGGACACATATCAGCAATATCTCATCACTTTCGTCCTCTTCTGCATTTTCATGGGAAATAAAATATCTCTGGCATGCGTGTGTGTGTGTGTGTGTGTGTGTGTGTGTATGTAACAGGGTCTCCCTCTGTCACCCAGGCTGGAGTGCAGTGGCATGCTGCCACCTCTGCCTCCCGGGCTCAAGCGATCCCCCCACCTCCGACTCCCAACTAGCTGGGGCTACAGGCGTGGGCCAACACACCCACCTAATTTTAGTATTTTTTGTAAATGCAGGGTTTCGCCATGTTGCCTAGGCTGGTCTTGAACTCCTGAGCTCAAGCGATTCACCCGCCTCAGCCTCCCAAAGTGCTGGGATTACAGGCATGAGCCACCCTGGCTTCTGATTTTAACTCCTTTTCTGCACCCTGAGATTAAGAAAGGCAAGCACTGGGACTTGTTCACTGCTAAACACCCAATACTCTTAGATAAGAGAGTACCTGGTATTAGGAAATAGATGATAAATATCTGATCAATGCATAAATGATGGATCTAAATCTCTTAACAAAGCCAAGTGCAGTAGCTCACACCTGTAATCCCAGCACTTTGGGGGGCCAAGGCAGGAGGATCGCTTGAGGCCAGGAGTCCAAGACTAGCCTGGGCAGGGTGGCAAGACCCCATCTCTAAAAAATTTTTTGTAATTAGCTGGGCATGGTGGGGTGTGCCTATAGTCCCAGCTACTCAGGAGGCTGAGGCAGGGGGATCACTTGTGCCCAGGCGTTGGAGGCCATAGTGAGCCATGATCTCACCACTCTACTCCAGCTTGGGTGACAGAGCCAGACCCTTCCTCAAAAAAAAAAAAAAAAAGTTAAGACTTCCATATGAGTATAATAAGCTCATCACACATTTGTAAGCTTATCAAATGATTTTTATTTTGTCTTAACAACGTCTAGGTACACAGGAATGTGTTCTCAAATCTATGGGAGGGGGATTCAGCTCCTAGTGTTCATCCAAGCACTTTTTTTTAGCAACGGGGCTGAATAGGAGAGGAAGCCCTTAAATTCCTTTCTTCATCTAAGTAGGTTGTGATCAAAAAGTCATAAGAGCCTCTGGAAAGCCAGAGAGGAAAGGGCCCTAGCTAGGCAGTGCCCATCCAAGGCCTGTCAAGAGGAGATCAAGTTCTATCACAGATCAAACAACAACGCTTCCTATTCCCCAAGCAACCTTCAGTTTAGGAAATTCCTGACTTCCCCTCTGAGGCTTGCCAACAGGGAGAAATGCATTAAAATGCAACAATAAACATTCTATCCAAAGGAAGTTGGTTTTCTTTCTGTAAATTCATAAGCAATCATTTTGATCTCTGTATCATTCTCTGTGAAGTGGGCTGCTGTGAGTTTCTTGGGAAACACCCTTTGTGAGGCTCCTTGGGATCACTCTAAGATGTACCTTTCAGACAGGCTTCTTCAGTTAGTAACAGAAACCAACTCTGGCTAACTTAAAGAAGAAAAAGCTGTTTACTACATGGACACTAAAGACAAAGCTGAAGAAATCGCCTTAGGAAGGTAGGAAACCAAAATAACTCTAAGGACCTAGGCAGCAAGAACTAGCAATCTCTTCTGTTCACCTCTGGGCGAACAGTTTTTATATCACTCAGTTCCATACTCAAATTCAGGAAGAGTATGTCTGATTGACAGAGCTTAAGTTACATGTTTTCCCATCTACAGGATGGCAGGGAACCTGGGTTGACCATCCCATTAAGACTAAGGGAGACATTCCTCAACTGAGGGGAAAAAAGGAGGAGGTGAGAGATAGAAAGAAAGGAAAAAGAAGAGAATAAATCAGAAAAGAAAATGTGCACACCAAAAAAGCACAAGTTGGCCAGGCACAGTGGCTCGCATCTGTAATCCTCGCACTTTGGGAAGCTGAGGCAGGCAGATGGCTTGAGCTCAGGTGATCAAGATCAGCCTGGGCAACATGGTGAAACCCCATCTCTACAAAATATCAGAAGAAATTAGCCAGGCATGGTGGTGTGCACCTGTAGTCTCAGCTACTTGAGAGGCTGAGGTGGGAGGATCACTTGAGCCCAGGAGGTTGAGGCTGCAGTGAGCCACGATCACGCAACTGCATTTCAGCCTGGGCAACAGAGCAAGACCCTGTCTCAAAAAAAAAAAATAAAGAAACAAAGAAAGAAGGAAAAAGAAAAAAAGAAAAGAAAGAAAAGGGAAAAAGGAAGGGAAAGGACAAGCTGACCTCACAAACAAGCAGTCAGGTATCTTAGCTGCCCCTAACCAGTGGCCTACATCAGCAATTTATACAACCATTTATCTCCCCAGTTTCTTTTAACATTCCAGTCATTTCGTGGCTCAAGCTATAGTAAAACGTCACAGGTCTGGAAATACCATCACCACTTAAGTGAAGAGTACAGTTTAAAAGCATATGTTCGAAATGAACCCAAAATATTAGCAAATGGCTTAAAAAAAGGATTCAGGCATTTTACTACACAACAGTTATTGAAGTTGAATTTTGTGTTACCTAAACAAGTTGGAAAAAATATTTGACAAAACCCTCCTCCACAGAAGTTGTACTAGCAAATTCTAGTCTAAAAGAAGTAAAATCAAATAATTCTGAAATGCAATCCTCAAGAATAAACAAGAATATGTATTTTATAAACAGGGTGGGTCACAGTAAGGAAGAATTTAATACTTGCTAGACAAATAATTCTTCACAACAATTATAACAAAGACTTATCTCTGGAATTCTACAGAAACTGTCACTTTGCTATGAAATTCTACTTCTGGAAGACCACCCAGTTTAAATGGAATGTGTCCTTTACTGAATTACTAATATTCACAATTTTCAAAAGATATTCTATGAAAAAGAAGTGTTGCTTTAAACACTGGCATCAGACCATCCAGTTGTGAGACAAATGACGCATTCCTGAATTGCCACTGGGTTTCCCACTGTTGTAACCCTCTCCTCAGTCTGATTTTCCCTGTCTCTCACCCTCAGACAGAGGGAGAAACAATGGCTGCAGCAGTAACAACTGTTTATCTTAGGTTTTGTGTACACATGAATTGCCTGTGGGCGTTTCGCAAAATGTGACTCCCCCAAATAAACTACTGGAGCCAGTACATTCCCTGTTCATCAGAAAGAAATAAGCTTTTCAGTCTTAATTCCCCAGTCTACCAAAAAGAAAAAAGAAAAGAATTCTTTCTGAATCATTCCCTAAAAGGCTTTAAAAAAAAAAATCAGAAAAAAGGAAAATGAAATGAGACTCTAGTAGAAAAGCAAGACAGAATATACTTACCTTAAAGGGAAAAGAACAAGAATGAAAAGAGCAAGATAGACAGAGAGTAGAAGAAACCAACTACAAGTTTTATTAAAGGGATTTCAAGGTGACGGTCAACTAATTAGATTCCTGAATTCACAATATAACAGAAAGAAAAACATGTCCCAATAAAGCCTACCAACTCTCTCCGCCCTGCCATGTGCTGCCTTTTCTTAGATACAACAAGGAACTAGTGACACTGTGCATATAGCACATAGCAATACTGTGCATGAGGTATCCAAGCGCAGACTCATTACCAATACAAAAGGAAAAATTGTACCAAATGGGGTGGAAGAACAAAGGGAGAACTTGACCAAGCTCCCATCTAGAAACACACAAGATAGGTGAACAATGGCCAAAAAGTACTTCCCTTAAATATAAAAAACATGGCATCAAAATGTGAGAGAAAATTAAGGAAGAGACAACTTGAATCCATTTAAGACAACTTGAATCCATTTTCTAACTATTAAAATACTGAGCTATTAAACAACTAATTTTGCTATCAAATGAACAAAGATTTTCTTTTTCTTTTTTTTTTAAGATTCACGGGGTACATGTGCAGGCTAGTTACATGGGTATATTGCATGATGCTAGGGTTTGGGCTTCCAATGATCCTGTCACCCAGGTAATGAACACAATCCCACCGGGCATTTTTCAACCCCTTCCTCCAACTCTCCATCCCCACTTTGGGAGCCCCAGTGTCTACTGTTCAATGTTAGTTCCCACTTATAAATGAGAGCATATGGTATTTGGTTTTCTGTTAGAGGAACAGAGATTTAAGGATTGGAGAGAGTATAAGAAAATTTGTATTAGCATGATATGTACCAAAACCTACAGATCTATAACCAGGTAATTCCACATGTAATATTTGTCTCAAGGAAATATTCAGAAAGATATATAAGGCTGTATGCACAAAAATTGTTCATCGCATCATTGTTTATGAAAGCACTTCAGAAACAACCTAAATATTCAACAAAACAATCACATATAAAATAAATTATAAAACATTCATAAAGTAGATACCTGGATGAAAAAATGTTTTCATGTCGGGCGCAGCAGCTCACACCTGTAATCCCAACAATTTGGGAGGCCGAGGTGAGCCGATCACCAGAGGTCAAGAGTTCAAGATCAGCCTGGCTAACACAGTGAAATCCCGTTTCTACTAAAAATATAAAAAATTAGCCCGGTGTGGTGGTACACATCTGTAATCCCAGCTACTTGGGAGGCTGAGCCAGGATAATCACTTGAACCCGGGAGGCAGAGGTTGCAGTGAGCTGAGATTGTGCCATTGCACTCCAGCTTGGGCAACAAGAGCAAAACTCTGTCTCAAAAAAAATAGTTTTCACATATATTGTTAACATTATTCCCTATCAAGTATAATAAGGGAGAAAAACAAAACTCAGAGCGTGTGATATGGTTTGGCTGTGTCCCCACTCAAATCACATCTTGAATTGTAGCTTCCGTAATCCTTACATGTCATGGGAGGGACCCAGTGGGAGGCAACTGAACCACAGGGGTGGGTTTTACCCATGCTGTTTTCATGATAGTGAATAAGTTTCATGAGATCTGATGGTTTTATAAAGGGCAGTTCCCCTGCACACGCTCTCTTGCCTGCCACCATGTCTAAGACATGACTTTGCTCCTCCTTCACCTTCCGCCATGATTGTGAGGCCTCCCCAGCCATGTGGAACTGTAAGTCCATTAAACCTTTTTCCTTTATAAATTACCCAGTCTCAGGTATGTGTGTACTAGCAGAATGAGAACAAACTAACACAGTACAAAATGGCTATAATTTATACAATAAATGCTCATGTGCTTATAGGTGGCATCTGTCTGCATGTGTATATACGCATACACACATATACACTCATACTACATAACACTATTTAAAAATCAAATGTTGAATGGTGGTTATCTCTGAGCAGAGATGTTACAGTTTTATTTATCTGTATTTCCTAACTACAGCAAACAAGTATAACTTAAAGCAAAAATCACCTTACAAACAATAATGTGCTATATACTTAAGTAAAGTTTAGAACTGTAATGGGCCAACCTTTCAATCCATTGAGAAATAGGCTCTTATATTCCATATCTCCCTATTTTGCATAGTTTTATTACCTAATAAGATACTGTTTCACACCAATTCTGCATAGAAAGTTCATATGTAAATGTCCTATTATTAGCGAGATTATATGTTGTATTTTTTGACAGTCAAACTTCATAAATGGATGAAGACAAGCAAATATTCTAAATAGCAATTTTTTTTTCATTTGGTACATCAAAGGGATTTTTCATTTAATCTCAAATAAGTGTATCTCAAGATTCCCTTTTTAAAAAAATAATAAAGGCATGCTCTTCAGCAAAGACTGAGTTACCTCCAAAAACACATTCTCCCCTTCCTCCAAACTCTCAGTTGAGCATATGGCTGCCCTGATTAAAGACTTTTGTTGCAGCTAGTTATGGCCACACGAGCAAGGTCTGGCTTATGAGATGTGAGCAGAAGCACAGTGTGTCATTTCCAAGCCGTATCTGTGAAGAGAAGAGACCTGCTCTCCTCTTGTCTCCGTCTCACTAGCCAGAATGCACAGGAGGACAATATCTCTATAATGACAGAGCAATATATGAGACAGAATCTCAGTCCCCAACCTTGCAGAATCACAATAGTGTAGGACTGTTACGTGGCTAGACCGTTACATAAGGTAGAAATGAACTTCTACTATAATGAAACCACTATGATTTGAGGTATCTGCTAATGCAGCCAAACCTATATGTTGGCTGATACACAGAAAACTTGAACAAAATAACCAGTATTGAACCAGTAAGCTATTAATTTCTCCTACCTGATCCTATTCTTCAAAAAACATTTCAGAATAGGTATATACCACTGTCATTTCTTAATAATTTAAGAAAATAAAGTACCCAGTTAATGTCAAGGGCTTCTGTGCAAACTCATAAAATACAAGGTGCACTTAAAATAAAATACTGATTAAGAATAGTCTAAATTGAAACCAAGATTCTCAGACATGAGTAAAATATGTATGCCATCTCAAAAAAAGATTCCAAAGATCATATGCATATTTTTATCTGTATAGAAAAATTGAAAAAATATATCCCAAACGGGTTGCCTCAGGAGGATTAGAATTTTAGGTTGAGAACAGAAGGAGGTAACAGGAAAAATTTAGTTTTCTACTTCATATTCCTGTGTTTTATTTGAATTTTTGCCATAAACATGTATTGCTTTAGTAATACACAAAAACTATAAAAAATAAAGCACATATTAGAACTCCGTACAGCAGACTGATACCAAAAAAAAAAAAAAAAAAAAAAAAGGCAGGGGCAAGAGGGGGAAATAAAATTTCTATCTACAAATAAAACCACAGCCTTCTGAATTCTGGGATGTAAATTCAAAAACTTGTAACTTCTATTGTACATTAAAAAAATTATAACATACCATAAAACCTGAATCTACTTCTTTAACTTCCTTGCCTTTAACAAATACCACAATTTCTCTTAGACAGAGATAGTAAACAGAAAACTCATGAAAAACTAAAGGGACACAAAAATAAAAATTCTATGTCTGGTTAGGACATTAATAAGCTCACAATCACAGGACACCACTGTTATCTAAGGCACAGTGTTTTCAATTTGGATGGTAGGTCAGTTCATCTTTGAGCTTTGATCAATGTCTTAAGGCTATCAAGACCACATGAGGATATGGTACATTGCCCATTATCTCACTTACTGAGTGACCTGTTACTCATTGAACTTACTTCCACACAAGAGAACAGCATAGATACAGTATCCTAAATGATCATGCACATAAAACACACATTAACATCATATTCATCGTTAGCAACTATTAGAACCTGTATATTACACTCTCAATAACTGTATCATTCAAGTTGATATTAGTTCAATATGGCACATTGTGTGTTTCATAAAGAACCTATTACCAAACTAAGATTTTTTTAGATCAGCAAAACCCAATCTTTATAAAAGGTGCCCAGTTGATTAGCGAAATTACCTTCTCTCTACTGTGAAAACAATTCCCACTACCCAACCCGATGGTAAGAAAGCTGCTACATAATTGTGTGTGAAGGCCCTGAACTTCAAACATTCCTAGGACAGATTTTGCCTAATGGCGACAGGACTTAAAATCTAAGAAGCCATATGAAGCATCAGAACCCATGTCAATAACTTTACAAAAGCACAAGAATAGTCAAGGAGAGGTTGAAAGGAAGACTATGTCTTTAATCTTCAGAGTCAGAGCCAAGGGAAGCACTAAGCAGGGAATTAGTATATGTCTAGCATTGGAAACCAAAGTATTCAAGAGGCCCATTCTAAACCTTTATGTCCAAAAGAATTCCTATGAGGCTAGGTTAAGAAGAAAAAAATGTTGGAATACAGTGCAAGTTACCACTGGCAGATGTTAAGAAAATAAAATTATACAAGCAGTAAATGGGATAAAATTTTTAATGAAATTAGAAATGAAAGGGGATTCAGAATTAAAACTAGCAACTGGATTCACAAGTCTTAAATACACACATATACACAAGTACATACACATTAAAGAATCTTTAAGATTTTTTTTAAACACTCAAAAATGAAATACTGGCCGGGCACAGTGGCTCACGCTTATAATCCCAGCACTTTGGGAGGCCGAGGTGGGCGGATCACAAGGTCAGGAGATCGAGACCACAGTGAAACCCCGTCTCTACTAAAAATACAAAAAAATTAGCTGGGCGTGGTGGCGGGCGCCTGTAGTCCCAGCTACTCCGAGAGGCTGAGGCAGGAGAATGGCGTGAACCCGGGAGGCGGAGCTTGCAGTGAGCCAAGATTGCGCCACTGCACTCCAGCCTGGGCGACAGAGCGAGACTCCGTCTCAAAAAAAAAAAAAAAAAAATGAAATACTGATTTTAAAGAACTAAAAGCTTCAATTCCTCCTTTCTAAAAAAAAAGAAGCCAGAAGACTGGCCAGGATGCCCAAGACCTTCCAATTCAATGCTCCCAAAAACTATGAACCACAAAATCTGACAGATGGAAAATGGTTATTCCCAAGGGGTTTGGGATTCTACAGGTACACCAGAAATTATCTGTGCACTAAAAAAAGTGAGTAAAAGTATTTTCTATAATATACAGATGCCGTATATGTATGTTTATGTATATATTTATATATGTGTGTATGTATACATCTGTGACAAATGTAATATTACAAAGATGTAATGTATAATGACCTGTGTAGGCTAGTACTGTTCATTATCAGATTCATAGCAGTTTTCCAAAACCAAGACATGCTAAAAGTACAACCAATATTAAGTAAGCATCTGTGAAACTTTTTGAAGCATAGCCTCTAAAAGACTGAAACCACCACACTAATCCAGAGTGATCCTTCAGTTGACCTGGATGATATAATGTCCCTGGGTCAGAGTGAGATGGCTGAATTAAATAAGTAAAGAAAGTAATCATTTGATATGTAGGAGAGAATGTGGGCAAGGAGATGGGAAAGATCCACCACTTTAAAAAGGCAAGAACCCCTTCTGTTTCTGAGTCTTTTTAGCAGACCAGTTGCTGCTACATATTTTGTATCTGCACAGACTTTTCTCTTCTGGGCTTAGCGACACACTCAACATTTTCAGTACAGAGTCATGATTCTCTGTTCTCTCCTCTATTCAGCTACATCATGAGTCATAGTAATGACTATTCTTGAATACCACTGGTGACGTTCAAAAAATTCTAAGCTCATGCCAACCAACTTTTGAACATCTGTGAGGCAGGGGAGAAATACTCGCCTAAAAGCTGCTGCCAGAAACAGTAGTCTGCATTCCAAAGTCAGCGCAACACAGGAGTTTAACTTGGGAGGCCTTAACGTAACAGTAACACAACAATGAAAGAATCTGTACCAATAAGGAAAATAATAATGTCAGTTACCATCTACTGAGATCTACTATATTGAAAAAATTTACACTCATAGTCTGGGGGCATGGGGGGTTGTCAGGTAAGGCTTCCTGGACGGGGAGCCACCTGAGCCAACACCAAAAAGATAAGCAGAATGTACTGGTATATACAGAAATGTACTGGTATGTGTTCACAGCAGAGAAGCATGAGGATGCTGCCACATGTATGAAGATGGTCACTGCAGTGTTCCTTACAAAAGCCAAAACACACAAGCAAGCTTTGTGTCTTTCAACAGATTGTTATCTTAATGTCTACCTCATTCTATTCACAGAAAAAAATAAAAGTGGGCAACCAGTTCTCAGCTCCAGACGACATTTAAAACTCATCATATGCCGGCCAGGCGCGGTGGCTCACGCCTGTAATCCCGGCACTTTGGGAGTCCGAGGCAGACGGATCACGAGGTCAGGAGATCGAGACCACCCTGGCTAACACGGTGAAACCCCATCTCTACTAAAAATACAAAAAAATTAGCCAGGCGTGGTGGCGGGTGCCTGTAGTCCCAGCTACTTGGGAGGCTGAGGCAGGAGAATGGCGTCAACCCAGCAGATGGAGCTTGCAGTGAGCCAGGATGGCGCCACCACACTTCAGCCTGGGCGACAGAGTGAGACTCCGTCTCAAAACAAAAAACAAACAAACAAAAAAAAATCATTATATGCCTTCCCAACTCACACACAGGCACACACACACACAGAGGAGGTCAGAAATATGTTCTTGTGCATCCAACTTTAAAACATTAAGCTTTATAAAATTCAACAACATTTTTCCCATTTCACGTCTGAACAAGGCCCAGCACAGATCCAAGGACCAAAATTTCCCAAAGGACTTGCAAGAATGTTCCAACTTTAACACCACATCCAACGCAAACACTTCTTTAAAAGAAAGAGCAGATTCACATAGTCAAAAACTCAGGAGTTGAACAAGTCACAAAATATCAGCCCATCCATTTATAAGAGGTACAAGTTGAGAACCACTATGGTTGAAGGATCTTGCCCAAGGCCAGTCATACAGCTGGAACGGCAACCCAGATTCCAATTTTAGAACTATCCCAATAAGCTACATTGATTGAACTCCTCCTATTGTATTTGTCAATAGCCAGCTGGAACAGCACAAAACATCAACTTGGAAAGAAAAACAAGAATAAAATGTATCGCCTTGTTTGTTTAGACAAAAAACCTATTCTAGCCTGGGCAGTGGTTCACACCTCTAATCCCAGCACTTTGTGAAGGCTGAGAGGCAGGAGGATCGCTTGAGGCCAGGAGTTCAAGACCAGTCTGGGCAACACGGCAAAACCCCATCTCTACAAAAATTACAAAAATTAGCCAGGCACAGGGACATGCGCCTGTAGTCCTAGCTACTTGGGAGGCTGAGGTGGGAGGATAGCTTGAGCCCAGGAGGCGGAGGATGCAGTGCGCCATCACGCTTCAGCCCGGGCGACAGAGTGGGCCCCATCTCAAAAAAACAAACAAAAAAAAAAGGAAAGAAAGAAACCAACAACAAGAAAAAAACTATTCTAATGGGTTTGTAACATGGACAACTACTTGCTCTTTAAAGAATGAGACATAACTATAATGGTAAGAAGTCATTTATGGAGCACCTATTACAAATCTGGCAATATGCAAGGCCCTACCACCCATCACTGACGAATCATTGAACTAGGACTTAGGTAAGCACAATCAATAAAACCCTTAAAGCACAACTGGAAGAGAAGTGTGGGCTGCTAGCACAATAAGCCCCAACAAACTAAAATGTTAGATTAAGGGATAGAAGTATTTTCTACTTCATAAGTTAATTATACATTACCAAGGTTACTTTTCCCCACTATTCTGCAGGAGTCAACGTGATACACAATGTAACCAAGGGTGACAAAAGCAACCACACTCCAAAGTATTCAGCAAAATACTTGACAAGCAACATGCATGACAATAGCCCTAAGGTGTTGAAAGACTGGGATACAAACCCGTGTTGTCCGGGGCCTGTTGTGGGGTTGGGGGAGGGGGAGGGATAGCATTAGGAGATATACCTAATGTAAATGACGAGTTAATGGGTGCAGCACACCAACATGGCACATGTATACATACGTAACAAACCTGCACTTTGTGCACATGTACCCTAGAACTTAAAGTATAATAAAAAAAAAAAATATATATATATATATATATACCCGTGCTGCTCCAATTCAAATTTGTGACAAGTAACCAGTTATAACAGGATTATTATGGACAATGAGATACACCCCTCGCATATTGTTCTAAATAGATACTTTATACAGAAAACTCATTATAGATACTCATTATATAGAAAACACAGTCTTTAATTAGAGTCTCTAAAATAGCTATTCCCCATCCTTAATTATCATGTAACATATAACACGAAAACTTCTGATCACAGCCTAATGGGCAGCCAACGGGCAAATTCCCTCAAGGTTCAGTGACCCTAACTGTGAAGCTATTTTTCTTTAATTATGTTAAAGAAAAAGATGTCTCAATCCATGGTCCTCCTAAGCTTCAAGAGGAAAGGTTGGGAGGAAACTCATTAACTTAGTTAGAATCGTCTGTATTTCAGAGAGGAAAGAAAAAGAGAAAACTTTGCATAACTTTTTGATGGACATAAAATAATAGCAGAATCAGATTTTATTAAGTAGCATACCAACACTTGCAGGCATTCTTGTGTTTATTTTTTAGAAATTATCAAAACCTACCAAAGCAAATCTAAAGAACATATATAAAAGAACTTACCTTAAACATTAAATTAATGTTAAGTATAATTATAACAGCAGCTAACATTTATGTATTAGGTGTTAACTGTTCAACTTTACATATTGTTTTAATGTCTCCCAAATCAGCCTAACAGTAAGACTCACCTGGGGCACTTAATCACAGAATCCCTGGAAATTCTAATTCTGTAGCTCTGGGATGGGTCCCATTATTTTAAAAAATGCATTACAATCATTCTTATGACCAAGCTAGGTTAGGAAACAGATTCTCATGGGCTCTTCTTTAACAATGCCAGGAAATAGGAAACATTATTAGACACATTTGACAACTGAAGAAACTGAGGCTTAGAGAGGTCACAAAGCCACCCAGGGTCAGAGGCAAAAACAAACAGAAATGTGAGCTCAGATTTGTAGCTTTTAGCCTGAAAGTAAAACTGCAATCATTGTTCCCTTCTCCAGGTAACACACCAGGGAAGGACACTAACAACCTCAGTTTCAGGGATGATAAAAATTAAGTAACAATCCATTCTTCTCTTATTATCTCTCTCAGAGTATCTAAGAAGGCTACACTGGTAAAAGACTACAGTGCAGTTTCTGGTACATAAGTTACTGAAAATAAGATTTCTTTCCTATCTCCCATCCTTCATCCCTTCTTCTCTACTGATGTCCTCTAATTGGAGGCATTAGTCCTCTTTCTACCAAGCAAAGCCAAAGGTTCCCAGACATAAACAACCTCAGAAAAAAAATGTGAAATAAATGGCAGATACTAACATCAGGTTTACTATTCATTTTTCTTTTTTTTTTTTTTCATTTCATGAAAATTACGTTTAAACTGGTTTCTTGCCCGGAGAAAAGCACAAAACAAAATTTACATAACTCCTTTAAAAATCAAAATACAATTAACATAAGTTTCTTCATGCATTCTCAAAAATCCAACAATATAGTTTAATAGAAAATAATGACAAGTAACATTTATTGAGCGTATCAAGTATTAAATCACTAATTCTCATCAGAACTCCAGAGGGAATTATCATGAGTCCCATTTACAATTAAGAAAACTGACACCAAGAAGTTAAATAGGCCGGGCGCGGTGGCTCATGCTTGTAATCCCAGCACTTTGGGAGGCCGAGGTGGGCGGATCACGAGGTCAGGGGATCGAGACCACGGTGAAACCCCGTCTCTACTAAAAAAAATACAAAAAAAATTAGCCGGGCGTGGTGGCAGGCGCCTGTAGTCCCAGCTACACGGAGAGGCTGAGGCAGGAGAATGGCGTGAACCTGGGAGGCGGAGCTTGCAGTGAGCCAAGATCGCGCCACTGCACTCCAGCCTGGGCGACAGAGCGAGACTCCGTCTCAAAAAAAAAAAAAAAAGTTAAATATTTTGCCCCAAGTTACACAGTTACTAAGTGGTAGAGACAGTATGCAAAATTAGAAGAACTACTGTTTGAATTCATGATTTCTTTATTACAATTATCTACTGCTGCGTAATAAATCATCCCAAAATACAACGGCTTAAACTAACAACAATCATTTTATTATCTTTCACAATTTCTGTGAGTCAAGAATTTATACAAAGCACAGCTGAAATGCTTGTCTCTGCTTCCTGATGTCTGAATCTTACACTGGGAAGACTGCAGGCAACTCAATGGCCCAGGGCTAGAATCATTTGAAACCCCAGGTGTGTTTCACCTCCCCTGGAACACTTGGATGTGGCCTCACCATTTGGCTCCTTGAGCTCCCTTGCAGCCTCCTAGCTGGCTTCCAAAGTCAAGTGTCCCAAAAGAACCAGGCAGAAGCTGTATCCCCTTTTATTACCCTATCTTGGAAGTCTCATAGCACTGCTCCACCATAATCACATGGCCACCCCTCCATACAAAAAGAAGGAACAAGACATCACTACCCGCTTCTCTATGGAAAGAATCTCAAAGTTGTAAGAACAGCATAGTTTCTGCCACAACCCCTAAATAACAATCAATAATATCATCCCTACCTACTCGGGAGAAAATGGAAGTTCAGAAAGGCTACGTGATTGCCCAAGGTCACATGATAAATAATGGCACTAAGATGCCAGCACAGGCCCTTGTGACTCCAAATCCTGTGCAATTTCCATTACATCATATTTATAAAACATTCCATCGAAACTGAGTTGTTCCTTGGTGAAAGCTAGGACACATCCATCTTTTAAAAATAATAATAAAGTGAACCATTCCACCAAAAATATGCTAAAAGGATATCCAAATATAAATTATCAAATTCGGAAAGGCAGCAAATGGAAATCCTAATCTAAAGCATTCTTAGTTTACCAGTGATGTCAAATGTTAGCATTTTCTTTGTTGTTGTAATTGAGGATTCGTGTAAGAAAAGAGAAATAAAATACCAAGAGTATTCAGTAAGGATAGTCCTTGAAAAGAACAGCAACCACCTAGAACAGTGGTGCAAACCATCCAATTAAGTCTAAATAGGAGATATCCAGGCAACACAATGAAACCAATGAGCTACAAACTCCATCTGATGCCAAAACTAAAAGGGGAGTTATCACTCATCACCATCAACTGCTTTTGAAAAGGCCAATCCCAGCTATGAGTGTCTCTTCTGGCATGGGAAATTTCGTAACACATCTTTATTGCAGGCTGAGGCCACTTGCCTCATCCAGATTTATTGCCTTATGAAAATGTGCAATATGAATGTTTACTGTTGTCATGGAACCTTCACATGAGTTCAAAATAACACACACCCATCATTGTGGCATTTCCAAACAGGAATGAATGGTCGGAAATGGAGGTGCTAGCTAATGTTATTTATTAAAGCAAATAAAAACTTCTCTTTTGTTTTAGGTATCTGTGATGTTCATGGAGGATTTGGCAATATGTGCATGGTTGTGCATAATCTGATAATAAATCCATCAGTCCTTTATTTTGCTACTGGTTAACTAAAATGCCAGACATAAAGGCAACTGTACTTCTTTAACAAATGTGTCTTCTTCTAAGTGGGCAGTGTCAGCACTTGTTCCCTAGATGGGTTCACAGCTAGTACAACAGGCAGAGTCCTCCATTCAAAACTTCAGCACCTCTTCTCCAGCCCCTATTCTCTCCACTCAGCGTCTTAACCATGGGCATTAAAGAACACAACATGTGAAATATACAGGCAATTTGCTGGTCTGAGTTTGTGTGACACCTTCAGGTTTCAGAAATTAAACTGCCACCTTCAGGGTCAGAGGCCAGAATTCTCAAAAGTACTACAATTCTTTTGAGAAGGCAAGGCATGGTAGACACTACCTTTGTCTTCAAACAATAATCTAATTTTTTCTTTCCAAATCCCTACAAAGAATCTTTATATGATTAATGACCATCTATCTATCTGGCAGCTTTCTGTATCAAAGGGAATAACTTAACCTAAATTCATTATAGTTTCATGTGCCAAGTGCATAGTAATGGCTAAAATCAAAGTCATTGAGATGGTGAAGCCCCATCCAAACTTAACGTCAGTTACCCTCCACTTTAACATTGAAAAACAGTATTTATCACTACATCAATACATTTGCTTCTAAACACTTTTTCCTCGAAGGGACTTTTCAATCATCAAACTATAGCTGGCATTAAATCCAAAAGAATATTCAACTATAGCAAGTAATATTTCCCTGGAAAGCTATTAATTATTCAGCATTCCTTAGCTGCCTAGAAGCAGATGGATAACCAGGTTGTTCTTTGTTGGAAACACTCGCTCAGCGCCCCCGCCCCCAGCTTGGAGAGGAATACAGGCTGACCCACGACCATTGTATCTCTGTACACCTCAAGAAGCGATGCAGCAAGGACCAGCTCAATAGTACCTAACAGCCTGGCTGACACGGGGAAGCCCCCAGCCAGAGCAAACTCTCTACCCACTGCGGTATTTTTCTCCCTATAGGCAATCGACAAAAGGCCAATGTTCCTACTCACTTTAAATTGAGGCATAAGTAACAGGACTCAGACAAGGAAGAAAACTGAAGTCCCAGTCAAAACTGGAACCCACCAGGGTACTAAATATAATAAGTATTTTTATTATTATCACTAACAGCAGTAATCACGACAAAAAAAAAAAAAAGTACAACCATGCCCATGGCTGACAGGAAGGTTATCAATCGAGGACAACTTGGTTACATGTGGTTTAGGAAGAAGAAAAAAAGACTTGAAATTATCAAAACCTTGGACTCAGCAATTTCACATCCGGGGAGCTTGTCCAAGAAAACTACGAATGATGTGGACAAAGATTTAGCTACAAGGACGTTCAACACAGAGTTGTTTAAAACATGAAAAACTGGCTGGGCACGGCGGTTCACACTTGTAGTCCCAGCTATGCAGGAGGCTGGGGCAGGAGGATCACTGGAGCCCACAAGTTTGAAGTTACAGTGAACTATGATTGTGCCACTGCGCTCCAGGCAGGGCATCAGAGACCCTGTCTCAAACAAACAAACAAACCGGAAACAACCTAAATACCCAACAATAATATGGACAGTATACATCCATACAATGAAATACTAAGTAAAACTTTAAAATGGTAGTGTAAAAGCAGGTGAGGCTTTTCTCTGACATGGCAACATGTTCATGATTTCACAGGAAGTGAATATTCAAGTAACAAAATGTATACTGTTCAATATAAATTTTGATTTTATATACCTACACACAATACACCTAGAATAATACAATTGCCCCTCCATATCCGAGACAAATTGGTTCCCAGGATCCCCTTGGATACCAAAAATCCACAGATGCTCCCATCTCTGATATAAAATGGCACAGTACTTGCATAAAACCTATGCACATCCTCCTGTATAATTTAAATCATCTCTAGATTACTTATAATACCTAATACAATATAAATGCTATGTAAATACTTCTTATACCGTTTTTTTTATTTGTACTATATTTAGTACATCATTAAAGAATAAAACTGGTTATATTTGATGGGTGGAAAAACAGGCGAGTTTTTGGGTTAGCTCTTCCTAATAGTTCTGCAATAAACATGTACCACTCTTTTGCATTAGAAAATTAATGGACTTTAATCCCAACACTTTGAGGGGCTGAGGCAGGAGGATAGCTTAAGCCCAGGAGTTCCAGACCAGCTGAGGAAACACAGCAAGAAACTGTCTCCTAGAAAACCAAACACCGCATGTTCTCACTCATAGGTGGGAATTGAACAATGAGAACACTTGGACACAGGGCGGGGAACATCACACCCTGAGGCCTGTTGTGGGGTGGGGGGCAGGGGCGGAATAGCATTAGGAGAAATACCTAATGTAAATGACGAGTTAATGGGTGCAGCGAACCAACATGGCATATGTATACCTATGCAACAAACCTGCACGTTGTGCACATGTACCCTAGGACTTAAAGTATAATTAAAAAACAAACAAACAAACAAAGAACCTGTCTCCACAAAAATTTTTTTAAAAAATCAGCCAGGCAGGGTGGCGCACCCCTGCAGTCCCAGCTACTGGGGAGGCTGAAGTGGGAGGATCACTTAAGCCCAGGAGGTTGAGGCCGAAGTGAGCTATGATAGCACCACCACACTCCAGCCTGAGCAACAGAGTAAAATCCAGTCCGAAAAAAAAAAAAAAAGAAACAAAGGAAAGGGAAAAAAAAAACTTAATGGAAAGTATTTAAACATTTCAACAACATTCTACCACAGGGATCACTTTTAAAGGCATACTGTTTTCAGAAAAGACAGATGTTTTCTCCCTAAAATTAACCTGCAGTCCAAATCCAAATATTCAACTCAAGATATAGCCATAAACAGCTTTTTCTCTCTGTAGGAAACTTAAGAATAAATGCTTGTGATTAGACTGACCATCAGCTAGAGAGTTTGATATACAATTTGGTTTAATGTTTTCTACAAAAATCCCTGCTCAAAAGGATTCTTCTCAATGTATCTATTTCCACCCGTTTCCTGTATTTGTTTCTCCCCCAAAATCCTACCTTTCTGTGGCATAACACTGAATTTTTATTCATCCCAAATAATGGTCCAGTGAACACTTTAAATAAAAGGCGGCTGGGTAGTAGCTTGGAGATAAAGTACTGTTTTACAGAACCCTAGGGAAAGGCAGTAATATGGAAGAGTTTAGTGTGGCATCATAAAAAGTAGGCATTTACTTGTAAAAATTAAATGCACACAGGCTTGTTCATTTGCATGTGTACATATGTATGTGTAAAAAAAAATTATATACACACATAAACAAAAACAACAAAACAAAACAAAAAACCCTGAAATTCAAATTGTTGACAGGTATAGAAAATAGGAGTAAGTTCATGGCTCCTTCATTTGCTATGTTTCATTTCACAAAAGTTCCTATTATTTTGAAACACTTAGTATACAAAGTCCTTCAAAATATACTGACATAGAAAAACAAATGAAAACAACAGCAACCAAAGGCAAAGTAATAGTTAATAATAATATATTGTATAGTTTCAAATAGCTAGAGGAAAATATTGAACATTCCCAACGTAAAGAAATGATAAATGTTTGAGAAGATGGATATGCTAATTACCCTGATCTGATCACTATACATTATATGTTTTCAAAATATCATTATGTACCCCATGAATATGTACAATTGCTATTTGTCAATTTAAGTAAATATACTTTTAAATAATGAAAGAAAATTTTTTAAAAAAATTTTTTGAGACTTGGGTCTCACTCTGCAGCCCAGGCTGAAGTGCAGTGGCACAATCTTGGCTCACTGAAGCCTCAACTTCCCAGGCTCGGGTGATCCTCCCACCTCAGCCTCCTGGGCAGCTGGGACTACAGGCACACACCACCACCATGCTCAGCTAATTTTTTTGTAGAGACGGGTTTTGCCATGTTGCCCAGGCTGGTCTGGAACTCCTGGGCTCAAGCAACCCTTCTACCCCAGTCTCCCAAAGTGCTGGTATTACAGGTGTGAGCCACCATGCCCGGCCTAAAAGATGTTTTAAGTAATATATTCTAAATGGATGCCTTTCAAAACAGAAAATACATTCACAGTGTAAAAAGTAAAATGTGAGGATTCAGCTCCAGGCAAAGAGTCATCAGAGGAAGGAAGTTCATAACTACTCAGGTCCATTTTCTCTCTACAGTTCTTACTAATAACATGTCCCATTATGATCATTCCGCTGAAGAAATCAGACTTATCAAGAAATGAAAACAGATCACAGGAAGGCAGGGGAGGAATGTCAACCTCAGAAAAAACTGAGATCATTTCAGAGGTGCTAACGGATAATGGAAATGTCACCATAGCAAAACACTACCATCCTTTTGTGACATAACTGGGATAAAAATCCCTACAGACAACAATACCAGGGGAATAAAATTAAGAGAGCTGGAAACAGAAAGAACAATTACGTTCTTTCTCATGTTTTATGCTGGAAAAATGAATTCACAGCAACGGCCTTGGTGTCAATGTTAATTCTCCACACATATGGAGCCCCAAAGATGTATCTAATACACTTTCATATATACTTCTGCTAACTTGCTTACATTCTGAATGGGACTTTCAAAGGGGGATAAAGTTAAAACTGGATTAATGAACACAAATTAAAATACATCCTTCCTCCTCTGCCCAGCCGCCCCGTCCGGGAACTGAGGAGCCCCTCTGCCCGGCCGCCACCCCGTCTAGGAAGTGAGCAGCGTCTCCGCCCGGCCGCCCCATCTGGGAAGTGAAGAGCACCTCTGCCTGGCCGCCCCGTCTGGGATGTGGGGAACGCCTCTCCGGCCGCCCCGTCTGGGAGGTCTACCATGGAGGCCAGAAGCAATGTGGGGGCTGGATGTGGTGGCTCACGCCTGTAGTCCCAGTACTCTGGGAGGCTGAGGCGGGTTGATCACTTGAGGCTGGGAGCTCAAGACCAGCCTGGCCAACATGGCGAAACATATGAAAAATACAACTGTCAAACCAACCAACGAACCAAGCGACAACAAAACAGGTCTACCCTGGAGTCATACTCTAATTTTTTCTATTTTCCTACCTTTCTGATCCTTTATCCCACTTTCTTTTTCTTCCTCTTCCTTCTCCTTCTTCTTTGTCAAATAGAGGATTGAGTTATTACCATTGATCCATAAAAAAAAATTAAAATAAAATAAAATACAATACATCCTTCCTGATACACTAATTTTTCAGATATCATAGAAGTCTTGGTCAAGTCTAAAGTAAGAGTGCTAAAATGGCATTGCACCCACAGAAATACAGATCTTGCTTCCAAAGATGAGGGGAAAGCAACATTTTTCACATATCTTGCAGTTAATCACTTACATACTTAGATCAAAGGGAGTAATCAAAGTTCCAAAAGAATTTCAGATTAGCTTTCACATTATCATGTGGCCCATGATTACAGTTACCTGGACCCCCCAAAAAATGAGCTTTCTATGCTACTGGATTTGTCTTGGGGACAAGAGATAGGCAGTATACCCCCATCGTCATGCTTTGGACGTTATTGCAAGGACACACGCAACATCGTGTCTTTCCTACATCAGGCATCCTTGGACTCGTTAACTCTTAAAAATCCCATCCATCACCCAGGACATAAAAAGTAAAAGTCACAACATCACTAACCAACCTTCAAGGTAACTTCTCACTCACTACAATGAACACGGGGTGTAAGAAGTAGACAGAAAACACAGTGTTATAATTGGGAAGAGGTGATAAAGGTGCGAGCAAAAATTAAAAGAGTCATGTATTATTTGCCTAGTGTTAGACTTAAAATGGGGCTTAGTATATGCTAGGCACTCAATAAATGTTCACTTAAATCATAACATACTACTACAGAATTACTTAGCCATATCTGTCTGTCCAACACCATGCATATAAATACTCACCACTGTTTGACTAGGTTTTGATGAACTTGAAATTGGCGTGAAGAAGGAGTTAGTAAGAGGCCCCACAAAGAAACACAAAAAGGCAACTGTGGTGAACATCACCGGGTTACCAGATGAATACCCTATCTCCTCAGTATTCTAGCCATTTTCTTACCCCTATAGGTGACAAAAGACATACTTTCAGCCATCATTTTTGCACAGAACTCCATTACGCTGGCCACAGGTGCAGACAGCTGACCTATTATGAACCAATGAGAAAACTTCTCCCTGGAATTTACAATCAGGACTAAGAGATTCCAGCTTCAGTCTGGATGAACCCTTGAGAGGAAGAAATATATGCTAGGAGAGTGGACAGCCAGGCTCTGAGGAGCAGATCAATCTATTTTGAGAGAACAGAAGAACAAGGCAAGAGCGCATTTGGCAGGAAATGACAAATACCTACAGAAAAACCTGATAAGGTTCAAAGTCTTAGTCCCGGGGTGTTTCCAAAACTGGCCTAGACTGGATAACCCTTACCTTGGGTATGCTTCAGATACCCTTACAATAAACATCCTCTTTTTATTTTTGCTCAAGAGCATTTATAATACTTGCAACGAAGAGCCCAAAATAAAGACTATTCCTCTCTAACCAAAACAATCGAGAGACAAGGAAAAAATAAAAGATGACGCCACACAAAAGGAAGGGCAAAAAAGCCCAGGGTGGTCCTTGAAACAATGAGGAATCCACCATGCAGGCCCAGACCAGAGACTGGGAGCTCAGAGAAAGTGTATGGATGACATTTCTGTTCATCCTCGTTGGAAGGGTGAGAGTCACGTGCTGACGAAATTGGCTGGAGATATCAGCGTTGTTTTTACAATGTTTTAGTATCTGTGAATACCACATTCTTTTCCTTTCTTGTACACTCTTGTTTGAAACTCTGGCAAAACGCTGCACAGGGTAAGCAATTGGAAGTTGGCTGAGATGAAGTTATGTGATTTCAATTAAAAACATTCTCTCACTTGCGGCTTGCTATCGCTGTGGAAAATAAAGAACTGCAACGGCAAGGTTTTTTCCCCATTGAAAATATTTCTGTTAAGCTTCAGAACGGTGAAAATCATTTATCTACATACACAAATAACTTCTGTTCAAGTTATATCGGGGCCCTGGTCCAATCCCCAGATTCTGCGAAAAAGACAAATTTTGTATAGACTAATTCTACTGTTCTCACTTCCTCAGCACCCTCCACAATTTTGCATGTATACATCCCAGGATGCCTAAAAACTCACAAATGCCTGCTATCCCACAGGGTTGCAATAATTAGCGCTTTTACTAGTACATCCTTATTCTGCTGCAGAAAATACTTACCAGGTTTTAAAATTCAATATTTTTTTTAATACATCATTTTCACTACACAAAAAGAACTACCAAGACTGGTCTCCTCAAAAGGATAACATACTTCTTAATGTTTCTCCATGATATTTATTAAACGCTAAAGAACGCAAAAATAACACATCTTTCTGAGAGTTCTCTGATATGAATTAATGATCATTTCTAAATATAGCAATAGTAGGGAATAAATGTCTGGATTTGCTTCTGTTTACTAAACAATAACCTTACGGGTTGGTATTTTACTGCTTTACAAATACGAGGGAGACAAACAAGCAAAGCCGTAGGAGAGAGAAAACTCTCGTATCGCAATTGTGTCTGCCTAGAGAATCAGATTCCTGAACACTGCTCCCACCTCCAAAGTATCTGAAAAGGAGAGAAGCCACAGACTGCTCCCAGGCTGAATGCAAGCCCAACCTCAAATAGTAGAAAGAAAACAAACTCAGCCAAGATGGCTCCTTAACAGTAAAATTCTCAGCAGTTCAGCAAGATAGTACCCCGTAGACAATGACTCGAGAACTTGAGAAGGCAGCAACAGCCCAGCCCCTTGCGTATGCAAAAGTAAGCTCCTAAGAGTCATTCATTCCTGCAGGAAGCACCCCTGGCCCTCCTAAGAATCACAGCAGAAGGACTAAGTTTTAGCTGTGAAAAGACAAAGCTCGAGCTCTCTTACCTGTACCAGCCTGTGGCTCCCTCCCACTTATTCCAATTTGGGACAGGCATCCAGGGCTCTTCCTACAACTCTGAACGGGGCGGATCCTGCCAAGTCTCTGCTCGCACCTGAATGCAGGAAATTGAGCATGCTCCCCATCAGGGAGCAGCACTAGGGCAGGACACACGCCATTACCTCCAGCTTGGGAATCAGACCAGATCAGCAGCATCACCCTGCCAACATTACCATTAACCTCAGGAAAGCAGAGAGAAAATGAAAATTGCCTTAAGGACCTGTAACAAAATCCGAAATTAAGGATCAAAAGGAAGAGAATGAAAGGGTCATAGTTGTCACTAAATGGCTAGAATGAGACCACCAAGGTCAATCCAGTAAAAATCAGCAGGGTTTCTCAGCTCAAAGTCTTTTCTGGGGGGAGTGGTGGGGACAAGTATCACTCTGTCACCCAAGCTAGAGTGCAGTGGCGCAATCTCAGCTCACTGCAGCCTCAACCTCACAGGCTAAAGCAATCCCCCCACCTCAGCCTCCCAAGCAGCTGGGACTAGAACTACTGGCACACACCACCACTCCCAGCCAATGTTGTTTATTTTTTGTAGAGACAGGGTCGCTATGGTGCCCAGGCTGGTTTTGAACTTCTGGGCTCAAACGACCCTCCTACCTTGGCCTCCCAAAGTGGTGGGATTACAGGCATAAGCCACCACAGCTTGAAGTCTTAATATAGTACAAGAGTGGTAAGTGGAAGCTTGGACTAGGAGTCCTGGGTATGTATCCCGTATGCCGTTTCTAACTCAGGTGTGACTGTGGGCAAGTAACTTCTCTCTAGAGTTCAGTTTCCTCATTTACAAAACCAGGATAACAGCAATGCCTACTTCCTAGGGCAGCATAAGAATGAAATTCCTGGCACGCAAAGAGCACTCATGAAATGTTCTTATCAAATGTAATGCAACACACACATACACACATACACGCATGCCTGCACATACACACACCTTCTCCAGAGATCAGTTTCCCTAAGACGGAAAAGAAGGTACTTTCTGAAAGGTTTTGTTTTTAAGTGTTTATTTCAATTTGCCTAAAATCAGGCAGAGAAAATAATTCTAGGCCAGGTGCAGTGGCTCACACCTGTAATCCCAGCACTTTGGCAGGCCAAGGTGGGAAGATCACCTGAGGTCTGCAGGTCGAAACCAGTGGCCAACATGGTGAAACCCTGTCTCTACTAAAAATACAAAAATTAGCCAGGTGTGGTGGTGCACACCTGTAGTCCCAGCTTCTTGGGAGGCTGAGGCAGGAGAATTGCTTGAACCCAGGAAGTGGAGGTTGCAGTGAGCCAAGATAGCGCCACTGCATTCCAGCCTGGGTGATAGAGCAAGACTCTTTCTAAAAAAGAAAGAAAGAAAGAAAGAAAACAATTCTAAATTCTTCAAAAACATGAAAATCTAGCAAATTAGAAAGGAGCACAGACTACTTAATCTTTGAGGAAGCTGTGAAGATTGTGCCATAACTTTTTGATTCAATTCTTTCCAACTAATTCCAGACAGCAAAGAGACACCACTACCCTGAGGGCTGATATTTCACAAAATATGCAGCAAGGAGAGCCCATGAGGGCAAGAATGGCCTGGACTGCCCAAAACTATGTCAGTTGCTGTTTTGCGTGCTTGACTCTGAGGATTACAAGGGTGGTAAGGTCACACAATCTCAGGCCCCTTCTCACCTACCACATCTCCAAAGAGACATGCACCCTCTGATATATCAAACTGGCTGACAGGAAACTCGGTTCCTGCTAAAACCCCTCCAGTGAATGGCCACTGCCCTTAGGACAAAATCCAAACTCCTGACCACGGCCTTCAGGGCCCTGCGGCCCGGCCTCTGCTGCCCTTCCCAACCCAGCTCCCACCGCTCTCCCCCAGACCTACTCTCATCCAACACTCCAAGCTCTGCCCACTTCTAGGATGTTGCTTCCACCATCCCTCAGCCCAGAATGCCCTTTCTCCATCAATCCTATCTCTGGCTTTCTCATTCTCCAGGTCTTAGACCACCCTGGCTAAGACAGATCACCTACCCACCATTCAATTCACAAGTATCATTGACAAAATAGTGAAGAGTTTAATTGTTTACAGCCTGCCTCCCTCTCCTCACTAGACTGGAAGCTCCAGGAGGGCAGGGCCATATGCTGGTCATCATGTGGATGCAGCACCTGCCACATGGGGAGGGTGACCGGGCACATAAGGTGGTGACTGCCTCTTGAGGCTGCCCATCTCCTCTTTGGACAGCATTTGGAGACAAAGCTTAAGCATGTAACGGGACAGGAAAACGCCTCATCCTGGAACTTTCTCTGCAATGGAAATCAATATAGATTCAACAAAATTAGGTACTCCATATAGGGGATCTTAACCAGAACCCCACATTACAATACACAGGGGAGCTTAAAAATTATACCAAAAATAAGAGTTACACTAATACTGATGCCTATGCTATATCCCCAAGAGTCTGATTTAATTGATATTAAATCCGGTTTATGTGATTTAAATGATATGATATTCAGCTTGGTTTGAGAACTACTGTTTTAGAGCACTGCTTCTCAAACTAGTTGTGAGAAACGACCAGCTGTTTCTTATTTCCCAAAGTATCAAAAGACAATAAAAATTAATGACCAAAAAAAACACAAGCACACCCTACAAAATACAAGACCCAACTTTTAATTATTAAATTCAACAGATAGACAACTGTCCTGTGCAATTACATTTCTTTTTCTTGGCCTGGGCAACCTAGTGAGACCTCATCTCTATGAAATATTTTTTTTTTTCTAATTAGCTGGGCATGGTGGTGCACACACCCTGGGTGACAGAGTGAGACCTTGCCCTGAAAAAAAAAAAAAAAAATTCTTTTTCTTCTTCTTTTTTTAGAGACAGGGTCTCACTCTGTCGCCCACGTCAGTCTTGAATTCCTGGGCTCAAATGATCCTCCCACCTCAGCCTCCCAAGCAGCTAGGATTACAGACTCAGCCAATTACTATTACACTTCTAAATTCTAAGTCTCAATTTCTATATTTATACCATTGTGCACAGATTAACAAAAACAGACTTTGCACCTCAGCTGAGGTCTACAGAGCACATTTAGAGTAACACTACTCAGAAGTTACAGAAAAAGGACAAAATGTAGTCTAACAACTTAGTTGAGGACTGCACACTACTCAAATTACACTACACAGTAGTAAATGACTACATATCTAGACAGGAATGCACCACATAGATCAGAACAGACTTGTCATCTGACATATTTTTGTGGTGCTTTCCGGATATAAGAAAGAGTTCTCCGAGTGTTTTTAAAATACTGAAATAATAGAGTTTCTGGGATGGTTTATGCACAATTAAGGCATTCTCTTATTAAAAACATAACCTTGCTTTTGCTCACTTCGTTTCTTTAACATCACTATATTTGAGCATGTGTTTTCCATTAGCTAATAATGCAGAAGTGTGTCATTCTTCTCCCTGAAAATATACTGTTACCATGAAGGCACATCTTGAAAATGGTAGCATCTAATAATAAAAAGAATATATTACTCAAAATAGGACTAAACTAGGAAAGGGAGACTGATGGTCTGAAGTGAATTCAAGGATGGGAGACATCAATGTGGGTTGGAATGGTAAGTAAAAGCTCCATGAAGAAGGAAGTACCAGGGCTCAGTGCTTAAAGAGAGGTTAGGATGAGGCAGGCAGATGGGAGCAGGGAAGGAATTTGAGCCCAGTCTGAAGGGCAGCATGTCCACTGGTCAGTTTAATACAGGGCTGAACCATAGCAAGGGGAAGATGCAATGGGTGGGCTTCTTTTCCCAGGGGGGATCACCACCCCCCTTTCTTCCAGGCCCATTCCTGCCCTCCACAAAAGTATCCACAAAACTCAATGTTTTCATTAAATTCTCAAGGGAAAGTCAAAATCTACAGCCATCTTAGCTGGGTGTGGTGGCTCATGCCTGGAATCCCAGCACTTCGGGAGGCTGAGGCGGGCGGATCATTTGAGGTCAGGAGTTAGAGATCAGCCTGACCAACATGGTGAAATCCCATCTCTACTAAAAATACACAAATTAGGTGGGCATGGTGGTGGGCGCCTATAATCCCAGCTGCTAGGGAGGCTGACGTAAGAGAATTGCTTGAACCCAGGAGGCGGAGGTTGCAGTGAGCCAAGATCACCCCATTGCACTACAGCCTGGGCAACAGAACAAGACTCTGTCTTAAAAAAAAAAAAAAAAATCTACAGCCGTCCTAGTAAGTTTCGGCAAAAAGAAAGAAAAAGAACTTGACAATGTACTTCTGGACCTGAACGGTGGTAGAGAAATGAGATTTCCCTTTTGTCTCTAGCATTGATCCACAAATTCAGTGAGAAAAATCTTGCCTCTTGTTTACAAAAAAACAGTCCACTTGGTGAAGACTAAGGATTTGTAAAAAGAAATGGCTCCATGACAAACTTAACATGAATTCTACTCTACTGCCTAAGAAGAGCCCTTAATTAGATTTTTCAAATTGCTAAAAATATTACTGCTTAACTCCCTTTGGTTTCAAATATAGCATGATGCATATTATTGAAAATAAACATTTTATTAATATATATGTTATTCCCATGGATCCTTCAGATAACCCTAGTGGGGGGATGAGATTATTATCCTTTTCACAGGCTGAGACCTGGTAAGGCTGAGTTATTTGCTCAAAGTCCTACAGCTTGTCAGTGACAAAACCAAGACTTAAACCCAAGTCTCTGTTGCCAAATCCTTTGAAGGTCGCCACATGCAAAGTACTTATCCCCCCACAACAGCCTTCCCTGGAACTTACAACAACTCAGCCAGTCAAGCTTTGGCTATGGAAATATAAGCAACTTTGGAAGTAAAATGGGCACATTAAAAGCAAAAGCACAGATTGGTTAAAAATCTAGGAATCCACTGTCCTCTGGAAATGACTTTACCTTTTTCAGGTTGAAGTCTTCAGTGGATCTGGTGTTTTGAGATGCCCAGTCCTGAATTCTCATTCAGAGTTGCCATAGCTCCCTCTAGGTGACTTCACTCTAACCTCCTGTGAGACTGAGGCTATTCCTTCTCCACCCCAATTACCTTCTTAAGCATCCCATGGTCTTTTCAGGCTTGTTCCTGCCTCAGAGTCTTGGTGTTTGTCACTGGCTTTTTAAGAAACATTCTTGTCCCCGGTATCCATTTGCCTGACTTGGCCCCATATTTGCGTCTCAACTCAAAATGTCCCCTCTGCCAAGGAGCTAACTAGGAATACCCCGTCACGTGTTACCCCGGCTCCATCACTCTCTGTCGAATCCCTCTGTTTTACTTTCTCCCTCCTGCTTATGAGTATCTGAAATTCTTATGATTCATGGAGCATGCAAACACTATATGAGCACCACTAAAAAAGACAGAATCAAAGATAACACAAGAAATACACCAAATGCCACTCATAAACAAACATGCCCTGAAGGAAAAGTTCTTATAAATGAATTCAAAATAACAGAAGACATCAAATATTGAATATTTTGCCAGCTCACATACACCACACAATAAGAAACATTCAAAGGTAGTATATGCAGAAAATGTCTACGAAACAACAAAACACCAACCTCTTTTTCCTGGTGTTGAACACTCTTCTCTCTGCCAATACTGTCCACAATAATCCTTAATATTTCTTTTTTTTTTTTTTTAATTGAGACAGAGTCTTACTCTGTCGCCCAGGCTGGAGTACAGTGGCGCAATCTCAGCTCACTGCAACCTCCACCTCCCGGGTTCAAGCAATTCTCTGCCTCAGCAGAGAATTGGATTCTCTGCTGGGATTACAGGCACCCACTACCACACCCAGCTAATTTTTTGTGATTTTAGTAGAGACAGGGTTTCCTCATCTTGGCCAGGCTGGTCTTGAACTCCTGACTTCGTGATCCACCTGCCTTGGCCTCCCAAAGTGCTGGGATTAGAGGCGTGAGCCACTGCACCCAGCCAATCCTTATTATTTCCAAATGAAACAACTTTTAATTCCTGCAAATCATCTTCTATATTTTTCTCTCTATGAAATAAGCAAGGTTGCAAAAATCAGCTATGTAAAAACTAGTATCTGAGCTGTCCAACGCAAAGGATATTAGGACTCCGTGGCCAACTTCCCCTCTGGAAAATGTAGATCAGTCTTTCTAACGGACTCTTGGGGCAGCTCTCCAGCATGCCTTATCATTAGAAGACTCTCTTGGTCATTAACCATAATGACCACTCACAGTCTACATTTCAATCTACAACACAGTAGGGCAGACACTCAGAAGTCTGCTTATTCTCAGCATGTTATGCTTACACGAATCAATTTTTTAATAAAAGTAGTAAATTTATGGTTCTAAAATATAGAGGATGACTTCTAGTTGTGATCAAATAACCCATTTTCTAGGGACGGCCTTTTATAATGCCAATTCCATGCACAATTGGGAATCAAGTTAAGGTGTGCCTATGACCAGGTGGAGTATTCTCATTACTAAAAGCCTTCGCTCACAGTGCCTCATGAAGCTACCCTCAAAACGTATTCAAGTATATAAATTCTCTCCTCCTGTACTGACACCATCACTGAAGAGCTAGTATCAACATTATTTCCATAGCCCACCTTTAAGGAGTTAATGTAGTCTGGGCATGGTGGCTCATGCCTGTAATCTCAACATTTTGCAAGGCAGAAGCAGGAGGATCACTTGAGCCCAGGAGTTCAACAAAGTTGAGACCCCGTCTCTACAAAAAAAAAAACTGTTTAATTAGCTGGGTGTTGTGGCACACGCCTGCAGTCCAAGTTACTTGGGAGGCCAAGGTGGGAAGACTGGCTTGAGCCTGGGAGGCTGAAGCTGCAGTGCGCCATGATCACACCACTGCACTCCAACCTGGGTGACAAAGCAAGACCCTGTCTCAAAAAATAATAATTAGGCCACTGTGGCGGTGGGCGCCTATAATCCCAACTATTCAGGAGGCTGATGCAGGAGGATCACTTGAGCTCAAAAGGTCAATGCTGCAGTGAGCTGTGATCACACCACTGCACTCCAGTCTGAGTGACAGAGTGAGACCCTGTATCCCCCAAAATTAAAAAAATGTAAAAAGAAAAGAATGTAAATTAGCTGCTGCCAGCTTTATTTCAGGGATGTGGGGATTCCAAGCAAGATAATCAAACCCGGATAGTATCTACACCAGCGATCCCTAACCTTTTTGGCACCATGGACCGGTTTGGTAGAAGACAATATTTCCATGGGCCAGAGGTGGGGGATGGTTTGGGGACCAAACTGTCCCACCTCAGATCATCAGGCACTAGTTAGATTTTCATAAGGAGCACACAACTAGATCCCTCACATGTGCAGTTCACAACAGGGTTCACACTACAATGAGAATCTAATGCCACCACTGATCTGACAGGAGGCGGGGCTCAGGCAGTAATGCTCACTTGCCCACTGCTCACCTTCTGCTGTTGGGCTCAGTTCCTAACAGGCCACAGAAAAGCATCGGTCCATGACATGGGGGTTGGGGACCCCTGATCTAGCTCATAACCTTCTGTCTATGTTTGGATAATATTACCTTAAATAACTGAATATAAAACAATAAACAGGTTTAAGTTTTTGAGGCTGCCGAAGTGAAGAGTTACAGAGTACTTTTAAGAGATAGATATAACTGAGAATCTCAAATTTGGAAAAAGATCTTTTATCCCCCCATGAAAAAGTTATCACAATGAAAATACATTTAAAAATGAGGATAAATACAATGCTGTACTGTTGACAATACACAAGTCTTTCAAATGCATATTCCAGAGGAAAAACAAGCACCCTTGAAAATCCATCAGTGAAAAACAACCAATAAAGTACGCCACCATTGCAAGTGGCTCTCCTGTTCACATACTAATCAAAGTGGTTGTTGGGGCAGCACCATGCCAAACACTGATATGATGGAGGACGTGGAAGCATGAGATAGCTGGGAAAGTGATCAACTAATCGGAGAAAAGAGTCACTACTCTTTATTAAAGAACCACTTACTTAAAACATCCTGCGGTAGAAACGAGTGCCCCTCAACCTCCATCAAAACTCTACAGTGGATTCCTATTACTGTCAGGCCATAATCCCAAAATGCCTCTTTAATTTTACTTCCCAACAAAAACGTCCTGACCTAGGAGTTAAATCTCTGCTCATCACCTATCCAACACAGTAGACGGATGTCTACCTTCAGGCCTCTTTCGGACATGGTGGACTTTTTTTTTTTTGAGATGGAGTCTCACTCTGTAGCCCAGGCTGGAGTGCAGCGGCATGATCTTGGCTCACTGCAACCTCCGCCTCCTGGGTTCAAGCGATTCTCCTGCCTCAGCCTCCTGTGTGGCTGGGACTACAGGTGCACACCACCACACCCGGCTAATTTTTGTACTCTGAGACGGGGTTTCACCATATTGGTCAGGCTGGTGTCGAACTCCTAACCTCAGGCGATCCGCCCACCTCGGCCTCCCAAAGTGCCAGAATTACAGGCGTGAGCCAAAGCGCCCGGCCTGGACATGGTGGACTTTTGCTATCCAACATCTATTTTCCCCATTTTGGACAAAAGCAATCCAGTTTTCATTTGTCAAATGAAAATAACTTATCTCCATAGGCTGGTTTAGACATTTTACTCAAACTGGGACATTTGAACGTTTGTCCATGGAATTTGAATCTCAAGCAGAAAAAGACTGAAAATGGTTGGAGTTGGCTCATCCTCCGGGGGATGCTCTACAGAGATGTGGCTTCAGCTCCCTCCACCAACAGCCCCAGAGCTGCCCAGTGTCCACCTTCCTGATCCCATTTTTCAGGTATTTCTCAGATCCTGTAAACCACTCCATGTATCTATTGTTTGTTTACAACAAATTTATTTTCTGCTTAGGGTAGATTCAGGGTAGATTTTTTTTGCACTTAAGACCAAAGTATATCCTAATTTGCACGCTTATTAAAGTCATTCTTAAACCTTGGGATCAAAACTCAACACCCCTGATTATTTTTAAGCCCTTCAAAG
Organism: Nomascus leucogenys; assembly: GCF_006542625.1. Classification (NCBI taxonomy): domain Eukaryota; kingdom Metazoa; phylum Chordata; class Mammalia; order Primates; family Hylobatidae; genus Nomascus; species Nomascus leucogenys. The sequence goes on along the minus strand of NC_044401.1, from coordinate 74,611,456 downwards.
CCACACCCCAACAGCATAACCGCTCTCTCTTCAAAACTTTCATATAAGCCTATTATATATTCTTACCGTTTTCATTTACCCATTCTCCAAACAAATTACCAAATCATACTTTTATAGCCCACTGGATTATTTCCTAGCATCAAACTTGGCACCTAGAAGGTGATACAAATATTTTTATCTATTATTAAAATTTCTGTGTAAGGCACTGTGCTTAGTGGCTTCCCATTCATTACTGCATTTCATTCCTCAATATAGGTAGGGTTATCCCATTTGGAGGATAACCACACCAAGGCAAAGAGATTAACTTGCCCAAGGACATTCACAGCTACTAAATGGACAAATGAGATTTAAATCCAAGTGTGCCCTTGAAAGCCTAAATTCTCAATCACTGATGATAGAACTTGAAAGGGAAAAGGTAGGTGTGAAAATAATTCTATCTTAGACATATTTATTTCATCATCTCTGGAGTCTGGATATGAAACTCTGCCCACTGACATGTTCATGAACCCAATCTTGAAGGCTATTTAAGTTTAAATGAAACGATGCATTACTTCACGTAAATGGAAAACAAAGAAAACTCTGATCTCAAAAAAAAAAAAAAGAGTTCTGATTCCTAAATCATACACGTCGTGTTCTCAGACTGTAGAATTTCTCTCTAATCTGCTCTGACAAAACCAAGTCAGGGGCTGGGGAGACTTGAACAGCAGGCTGAGAAACTGGAAGAGCCCAGTCTGGGATTAAAAACTAACTACAAGGGGATGATTCACATATGGATCATTACGATTCAGGGATGGTTAAAAGCAGCTCGCATCTGGTTTTATTTGGGCTCCGTTTCATCTAATAAACAAGTACGTGTTTAGTTTAAACAAACAAAAACAGGTAACAAAAAAGTGTTTTTCAGGTCACACGCAAAGTAGGATTAGTTTGGAAAATGAAGACTGGCACCTGGAAAACCAATTTCACTTAAGTACCTCACCAAGAGACGCTGACCAAGTGACTTAATCTCTTAGGACCAGTTTCCTTAATCAAATGGGAAAATAAGGATTTTTTTTTTTTAGTTACCTTAGAAGATTATTATGAGAATCAAAAGAAAGCATGAACATGGAAAATTTTATCAACTCTGACAAGACATTAACAAATATCCCCAGAGGAGGTCAAGCAGGCCTACCCGAGTCTACAAGTGGAAAAGTTTGTCAAATACACTATAAACGGCTACACTAGGTACAAGTCACGAAAGGAAAACCAGACACAGCACGTGTATCAGCAAACAACCTATCAGACATCATGAAGAATAAAGTAAACTTTTATCTAGTTTGATCTCTTTAAATACTACCAAGCCATGAAGGGCTGGGCACAGTGGCTCACACCTATAATCCCAGCACTTTGGGAGGCAAGGCAGGCAGATCACTTGAGGTCAGGAGTTCGATACCAGCCTCGCCAACATGGTGAAAACCCATCTCTACTACAAAAATTAGCCAGGCATGGTGGTGCACACCTGTAATCCCAGATACTCAGGAGGCGGAGGCACAGGAGGCAGAGGTTGAACCCAGGAGGCAGAGGATGCAATGGGCAGAGATTGTGCCAGTGAACTCCAGCCTGAGCAACAGAGCAAGACTCTGTTTCAAAAAACAAACAAACAAAAACTAATAAATAAACACTTCCAAGCCATGAAGTTCAATTCTTTGAGAACCATTTTTTCATATTTGACAAACTTGCATTTAGATGGAATTGGGATTATTCCTCCTCCCCAACCCCCCAAAAAATCCAAAACATGGTTCAATGCTTTCAGGTAATTTCTACCTAAATTCTGACCTAAATTTGGGAGAGGCAACCTCAAAGTATGGCCTGTAGAAAGCCAATAGGCATAGGTTGTTTTGGAAGATGGGGAGGTGGTGTTCAGAAAGGAGAGATTCCAGAAAGGGTTCTGTTAGTTCACTAATTTGGGAAATGCTGCATTGGGCAAAACAGGTTCCTTAAACACAATACTGCTTGGAGAATTTACCATGACATGTCTTTCAAATCCGTAACAAAGTACTGGAATAAAAAGCATTTTGCAAACTTATTTGCAAAGAGCATCCTTCAGGCAGGTGTTCCACGGAAAACAAACTGAAAACACAGCAGAAGACAGTTAAGGGAGGAAATACATGGAGGAGAAATTCCTACGGAACATACCGTACTTTGGGGAGGCAATGTGAGTGGAGTACCATGGAGGAATTCTACCACTGACTGTGTATCCCAAGGTCTTTATCTTCAATTCAAGGGGTCCTAACCCTCCTGAATATTCTTGGCAGTTTAGAAAACACTCACATGCACCCAGAAAGCAATTGCTTTAAACCCAGAGAGTCCACTAGAAAGGACAAAGTGAGACAAAGAGGGAAGAAAAGAGGATCTTAGACCCTCCTTTCTCCCCTAATGCTTATTAACAACTCATTGGCTTTCATGTTTTCTCCATTAGGTTTAGCTTCATGATCAAAATCACCTCAGGGCATACTATAATCAACCAAACATCAGCTTTCAAGAGATGCACCATATGACTACATCCGCAGGTCAGCATACATATTCAACCAGCATAAACCCAGCGGGGACTTCTACCAACAGAGGGCCTCCTGTGAAAAGCCTGGAAAAAAAGTCAACTCTCTGTTGCATAGTGAGCAACATAAATCCAGCAACATTTATTTCAGAGCAAAGATCGATCTGTTAACTAATTAATCTGAACCCACAAATGAACACATTCTAACTGGGATACTTTCTGGTTTCATGGTTTCTGCTATCACAAATTCAAATGCCATCAGGGGCCATGCAGATAACCTCAACTCGTGAAGCAGACAATGTCTGAAAAAGTAGAGAATTATGGAGACTAAGGGGGAACCTGAGAGTTCAAGCCAAGCCTCAAGGCATTCATGCTCAATTCAATTAAAACACAGTGCTGACTCTAGCTCCCATCAGACAAAACAAAACAGGTGCAGTCCAAATTCAGCCCACAGGCTACCAGTTTGAGAGCTCTGGGAGAGCCACCGTCCTTAAGAGGATTTGAGCCTAATGTCCGACAAATGCCTAATGAGCATATTAAATTTACAAATCACATAGTTGAGAACAGTATCAACCCAAATGTGTCAAACAAATTTGCTTATGGTGGATGGATATTTGCAGGATATATGTACATATACAAAGGGTTTCAGCACTGTACAACAGAGTTCAATGCCTTAATCTCCTGCGTGACCCGGGATAAGGTATGTTATTTTTCTGAGCATCAACTTCCCCATCTATAAAATGAAGATAATAGCACCCCCTTGGGATAGTAGTGAAAGTTACACAGGAATAAATTTGTAAAGCTCTCAGCATGTAGTAGGCACTCAATAAATGATAGTCGATCTTTTTTTACAAAGCATATTTAGGCTAGTATTATAATGCACATTTAGAACAATTCATTCAAGGACAAAGTCAATCTCTTAGGCAAATCGTGTGGTAAATGATGTTGATCAGTCCCTTGCAAGAAACTGCTAAGCATATGACCAGTCTCACTTAGCCTCTTGCCACACAGAGGTCATGAAAGGATGCTGGTGCCATCTCATGGTAACGCTCAGAGCCCAGAGGAGATACAAATGCTACTACTGTTCACATTTGAACAGCAGCTTGTACATATTTAGCATTAATTCTGTTAAATATTTTTAAACACTCAATTCAGAAGCGTAAATCCAAACACCAACACACCAACGGGATGCTAACACATCGCTCCATGCCAAACACCTTGCAATGTGCACAGTCATTTGCCCTCTAAAATTCACACCCGTTCAAGTTACTCTTCTCACCTTGTCTTCCAGCAGATGATCTGCACACTTGCCCCTTTTTAGACACTGGCTGTTTTCTCCTACAGAAAATTTAAATTCCAATGTGTTTGGGTCTTTTTCTTTTTTTAAAATCCCTGAAGAGACTGGACTGGGAAGGGGAAAAACGATGAATAACACACAGGTGCTTCCTACCTAATTAAAAGAAAAGTTCACAGCTGCACTGGTTGTGAATCATCCCTCTGGGTTATCCAGTGTATCCTCCAAGTGGCACGTAGTTCCATCAAGAGCCATATTCCATATGCTTTCCTGAAAACTGCCTTCTCTTTGCTTGATGACTATCAGGTAACTAATGGCATTTTCTACTTCCTGGCTTTCCCCTTTATGGACAAACCAGTTCATTTGTGCTTCCTTATTTCTAAAAATAACCCTGAAAAAAGGACTCACAACTTAGTGAATCAAGCTTTCACTTATGCTGAAAAAGCAAGATGCAAATTTGTGTATATATTATCATTTCTGTGTAAGAAATACATATACATTTATATTATACACATATAAAATGTGAATATATATAACATGTATATATTTATATACATATAGTATATAATATTCAATACACAGTATATTACATATATATTTGTGTATTTCTTTCTTTTCTTTTTTTTTTTTGAGACAGAGTCTTGCTCTGTTGCTCAGGCTGGAGCGCAGTGGCACGTTTTCAGCTCACTGCAACCTTTGCCTCCCGGGTTGACGCAATTCTCATGCCTAAGCCTCCCAAGAAGCTGGGATTGCAGGCACATGCCACCACACCCAACCAGTTTTTTTGTATTTTTAGTAGAGACGGGGTTTCGCCATGATAGCTAGGCTGGTCTCGAATTTCTGGCCTCAAGTGATCTGCCCGTCTCAGCAATTGTATTCGTCTGTTCTCATGCTGCTTGATAAAGACATACCCAAGACTGGATAATTTATAAAGAAAAAGAGGTTTAATGGACTCACAGTTCCATGTGGCTGGGGAGGCCCCACAATCATGGCAGAAGGCGAAAGGCACACCTTACATGGTGGCACGCAAGAGAGAAAATGAGAGCCAAGTGAAAGAGGAAACCCCTTATAAAACCAACAGATATTGTGAGACTTTTTTGCTACCACAAGAACAGAACGGGAAAAACCACTCCATGATTCAATTATCTCCCACCAGCTCCCTCCCACAACACATGGGAATTATGGGAGCTACAGTTAAAAATGAGATTTGAGTGGGGACACAGCCAAACCACAATCGCCTCCCAAAGTGCTGAGATTACAGAGGTGATCTACTGCACCCAGCCTATATACATGAATTTCTTGCTTAAGTATATATATCATACACACACAAACACACACACACACACACACACACACACACTGCCACTACCTCCAGAGAAACCAAATAATGAAATAATGAGCATAGGAGAAGACAGTTGTCAGGGATAAGATCTACTGTTCTCATTGTATACTTTTTAAAATCTTGGATAATCGTACAGGTAATATATTAATGGTCCAAAAACTCTACCATTAACTCTAAAGGATGAGGAGTTACGTGGGGCTACAGGGTTTCCTTTCTCCTCTATCCTTCTGCATCACTAGTAGCACTTTTGAAATTGAAAAATAAAACCAACAATGAGATACCACGACATACCTATTAGCAAAACTAAAATCCTGAACACTGACAGCACCAAATGCTGACAAGGATGTGGAATAACAGGAACTCTCACTCATTGCTGGTGGGAATGCAAAATTATATTGCCACTTTGGAAGACAGTTTGGCAGTTTCTTACAAAACTAAACATAATCTTACCACACAATCTAGCTAGGAATCATGCTCCTTGGTATTCAGCAAAGGAGTTGAAAACTTATGTCCACACAAAAACCTGCACATGAAACTTTATAAAAGCTTAATGTGCAATTACCAAGTCATCCTTCAGTAAATGAATGGATAAAAGAACTATGGTACATCTAGACAAGGGAATATGATTCAACGCTAAAAAGAAACACACCATCAAGCCATGAAAACACATGGAGGAAACTTATGAATGCATATTGCTAAGTGAAAGAAGCCAACGTAAAAACGCTACATACTATATGATTCCAATTATCTGACATTCTGGAAAAGGCAAAATGATGGAGACAGTAAAAAGATCAGAAGTTGGGGGATGGGGAGATAAATGAGTAGAGCACCGAGAATTTTTAGGCAGTGAAACCAGTCTGTATATTATAACGGTGGACACATGTCATTATATATTTGTCCAACCCTATAAAATGTACAACACCAAGAATGAACCCTAATGTAAACTAAGATCTTTGGGTGATAATGATGTGTCAATGTAGGTTCATCAATTGTAACAAATGTACAACCTTGGTGGGGGACGTTGATAATGCGGGAGGCTGTGCACAGGCTGGAAGCAGAGGGTACGTGGGAAATCTTTGTACCTTCCTCTCAATTTTATTATGAATCTAAAAATGCTCTAACGAAGTCTATTGTTTTTAAACAGCTACTCAGAAAAATAAAAGAATGAAACTAATTTTACAGTTACAAAGAGAATAGCTACACACTGAGGTAGGGTCAGAATCAGTAAACGTGAATTCCTATCATTAAGCATTTTTATTACATCCCTAGAAGGGCATCTGTCATTTAAGAAGGAACTTACATAACTCTCTCAGGTCAATTTTATGCACTCTACTTTTGCTTCTCTTGGTTAAAAATCTGGGGTTGGGAACATATATTCACCTGTGTATTATACTCTTGCTCCAAAACTTTTTTTTTTTTTTTTTTGAGACAGAGTCTCACTCTGTCACCAGGCTGGAGTGCAACGGCGCGATCTCAGCTCACCGCAACCTCCGCTTCTCAGGTTCAAGCAATTCTCCTGCCTCAGCCTCTGGAGTAGCTGGGATTACAGGTGGGCACCACCACGCCCAGCTAATTTTTGTATTTTTAGTAGCAACGGGGTTTCACCATGTTGGTCAGGCTGGTCTCGATCTCGTGACCTCATGATCCACCTGCCTTGGCCTCCCAAAGTGCTGGGATTACAGGTGTGAGCCACCACGCCCGGCCTCCACAACATTCTTAAACTGATTTCTTTTGCCAACAAATGAGTTGTTTTCATCCTATTGCTTGGTGGCTACACAGGTCAGCTTAAAATTATTGTTTGCTTAAATTCAGAGAATTTAAAATGCTCTTCTCTTCAAATTATCCCTACCAACAAATAAATGCAAGTTAAGGAGAATGCTTACAAAAAGTTAAGAGGAGTTCAATTATACTGCAGAGTGATCTGTTTTTCTTAAGGAAGGATAATAATCCTCATTTTCAAAAAAAACAAACAAAATGTAAACTAGCCAAAAGGGTATAAAATTGGAATCCCAAATTATTCTGGCAAACAATACTGTGCCCACAAGGGCACTCACTACACATGAAACCAGATAGTATGGTTAACATTGATCTGTGAAGACTGAACGCTATCAGTTTTCATGATCCTTGCTCAACAGAATTTCACTGGCTTTTCCTTTGGAGAACACTAAATTAATTTCATTGAATTTGAGGGAGCTTTCCCCCCAGGAGACAAAATGCTGACTTCTCATTCTGAAGTTATAAATGTAAAAACAATTAGATTTTCTACTTCTTAACCTCCAAAATGCTTACACAAGGGCCAGATGTTATGGCTCATGCCTGTAAATTCCAGCACTTTGGAAGGCTAAGGCAGGAGGATCATTTGAGCCCAGGAGTTTGAGACCAGCCTGAGCAACACAGGGAGACCCCATCTCTACAAAAAAATTTTTAAGTTGGCCAGGAGTGGTGGCACACTTCTGTGGTCCCAGCTACTTGAGAGGCTAAGGGGGAGGATCTCTTGAGCCCAGGAGTTTGAGGTTGTAGTGAGCTACAGTTGTGCCACTGTACTCTAGCCCAGGTGACAGAGCAAGACCCTGTCTCAAAAAAAATAAAAGAAAAAACAAAAAAAAAAATAAACAAATAAAAAATGCTTATACAAGAGAAGGTATCAGGAGGTAACTTGGATATATTTTCATTCTCTCATTCTCGCTCTCTCTCACACACACATTTTTCAAGTTAGAAAAAGGCATAGTTCCCCCATTCGAGGCTTTGTTAACAGGACCATTATAAACGGCTGGAATAATTTCTCTCATACAGTCTGTTAGCCTGCTTCCTAATATCTAACTACTGCTTTGAACACTAGAACTCTCAGTTTTAGCCAGACATCACAGACCTTCCATCATCTTGACCCCTTTTAACTGTTTTCAATCTTATCCCATTGGTCACCAACTTAAGATTCCTGGAAACTCAGGAATGAAATAAATCTAAGTGGTCACTTGGTCTAACTTCGGGTCCGATGTTTAAATTCACACAAACTTCTCGCAATGACCCAGACTAGACTTGGAGAGCTCTGAATCAGTGAACAAACCACATTTCTTGGCAGCCACACTTATTTTAGGGAGCTTTGCACATCACAAATTACCCACAACAGTCCTGCTCACATCCTTTAGGGCCCACACAGAATGAGGCCGACTTCATTTACACATATTAGCCATCTATTTAAAGAGTTGGTTTCCACCTGCATCCTGCTGTATTTATTCCTTCCAGCTAAACACCTCGACCTGTGCCCTCAATTTCTCAAAGACCCCTGTGATAGTCATTAAAAACAGTGATATTAAAAAACAAGGGCTCTAAAATTATCTTCTTTTTAGTTTTAAGCAGTGAGGAACTGAACATATTGGATCTTCCATCAAATTCTGACAGTCACACACAAACACATATGAATTTGTAATCCTGAACCATCTCTTTTTAAGGTATAATACATGTGTCAGGTGAAAACCTAATCTCTCTTCTCCTAGATTCAATCACCTCAAGGCATTCCATATTTATAAGCTTCACTCTCTTCTAGGACTTAAGAAATATTTTTAAAACAATATAGTACAATTAAATTTAGCCCATTCTTCCCCTTCCCAAAAACATTTTTAACAACTTTTATTTAATTTCACATTACAGAAGAAAATGAAAATTAAGATTAATTGAATTACCCTCCCCCCATGGGTTTTAATTTATATGACAACATTTACATTTGGTAAGAACAAAATGGCAGGGCACGGTGGCTCATGCCTGTAATCCCAGCACTTTGGGAGGCCGAGGCGGGTGGATCAAGAGGTCAGGGGTTCGAGACCAGCCTGACCAACATGGTGAAACCCTGTCTCTACTAAAAATACAAAAATTAGCTGGGTGAGGTGGTGGGCACCTGTAATCTCAGCTACTCAGGAGGCTAAGGCAGGAGGACTGCTTGAACCTGGGAAGCGGAGGTTGCAGAGAGCCGAGATCACACCACTGCACTCCAGCCTGGGCGACAGAGCAAGACTCTGTCTCAAAAAAAAAAAAAAGAACAAAATGGAATTGGGCTGCAGTTTTTAGTTATAATCGACGCTACTGCCAAACTGAGTTCAGTTCAGAAGTTATAATTGCACAGAAAATGAAAACATGTAATTTTGACTTTTACTATCATTTTAACCCACTGCAGAATTATTTAACATTATTTTGCCATGTTGGAAGAAAGCTACTACGTGGTATTTTGCTCAGGCCAATGTATAATAAAAAAAATTGATTTGAGAAGATAAGGTTATTAAATCAATCTGTATTTTAGCAATGACTTACATTTTTTTTTTTTTTTTTTGAGACAGGGTCTCACTCTGCTGCCCAGGCTGGAGTGCAGGGGCACAATCTCAGCTTACTGCAATCTCTGTGTCCCGGGTTCAAGTGATTCTCCCATCTCAGCCTCCCGAGTAGGTGGGACTACAGACATGCGCCACCATGCCTGGCTAATTTTTGTATTTTTTGGTAGAGACGGGGTTTCACCATGTTGGCCAGGCTGGTCTCGAACTTCTGGCTTCAAGCAATCCTCCCACCTCAGCCTCCCAAAGTATTGGGATTATAGGCATGAGCCACCGCGCCCAGCTGACTTATAATTTTCTTAAGATCTTTACCACCATATTGGAATAACCTCCAATCAATACAGAAGCTCCTACCACTCTTTTAATCCATTCCTCCTCAAGAAAAGGTCATTCCACAAAATCAATCAAAGGAGAATCAATCAAAATGATTGACAATTGTCTGTAGCCTGCTAGTAAAAGTTAAAGGAACACAAAAGAAAATCAGGAAAGAAAGTTAGCCTGAGCCCAGGAGGTTGAGGCTGCAGTGAGCCACGATGGCGCCACTGCACTCCAACCTGGGCAACAGAGTGAGACCCTGTCTCCAACCACACACACACACACACACACACACACACACACACACACACACACACGGAAAGAATATAGAAAATACATTTTGGTTAGACATGAAAAAGGAATAATAATAATAATAGGAGTGTGTCAAGTACCTGCCATGTGCTAGCTCTGTATTAACATGGTTTATCTCCATCACTCATTTAATCTTCAAAATCACCTAAGATACAGGTACTATTATTAGTTCCCTTTTTCAGAAACAGAGACTCTGAGAGATGAAATGACATGCACAAGGTCACACACAAAAAAACAGCAGAGACTAGACCTAGATTCATACATTAGCAACCAATGCAGGAGTTAAAACCTGGTATACTGGGGTTGAATGGCATCACCTCAAAGTTCATGTCCACCTGGAACCACATGTGACCCTATTTAGAAACAGGACCTTTGCAGATATAATCAGTTGAGGTCATAATCAATCAGGGTAATCCCTAAAACCAATATGACTGGTGTCCTTTTACAAAAATGAGCAGATACTCAAGAGACACAGACACACACAGAAGGAAGACAGCCATGTGAAGAGGAGGTAAAAATTGGAGTGACACAGATACAAACCAAGGATGCCAAGGATTGCTGGAAACCACCAGAAGCTAGAAAGAGACAAGGAAGGCAAAGGATCTATAGATCCTTCAAAGGAAGCAAGGCCCTGCTTGACTTCAGACTTCTAGCTTCCAAAACTATGAGAGAATACATTTCTGATGTTTTAAGTCACCCAGTTTGTGATATTTTATTAGAGCAGCCCAGGGAAATGATTACACCTGAGAAGAGAACACAATGAATCAATGGAGCATTGCAATGCCAGCACTTCATCCCCAAAGAAAATTGGCGTACAGAAAGGAGAGACAGTAATAAGAACCAGCCAGTCGGAAGATCAGCAGGTTTCTGTCAAATAATAACCACTGGCGTATTTCCAGCCCCTTCCTATAGCCTTTAGAAGACCCAACTTACAACTATGTCTATGAGGAACTCCGGTAGAACTATACATAATAGGAAAACATAACATTTTTTCTTGATAACAGGAACATCTGGCCATGCTGAACACACTCAAAACAGAGGAGATTTGCAAATTATAGCTTCCCTTAGGGCTTAGAAGTGCTTAGATAAAATTTGATTATTCCATACTGGCCTGCAATTTTGACTCCAAGATATCAGGATCACATGCCCCAGGCAAAAGATGTCTAATTCTTCTCTGTAAGACCTATACTTGCTCTATCCATTCCATATGTATCCATCCACCCATCCACGCATGCAAATGTTAAGCTTGCATTCAATAAACATCTTTTTTTTTTTTTTTTTTTTTTTGAGATGCAGTCTCACTCTGTCACCCAGGCTGGAGTGCAGTGGTGTGATCTCGGCTCACTGCAACCTCCACCTCCCAAGTTCAAACAATTCTCCCGCCTCAGCCTCCTGAGTAACTGAGACTACAGGCGCACACCACCACGCCCAGCTAATTTTTTTGTATTTTTAGTAGAGATGGGGTTTCACCATGTTGGTCAGGATGGTCTCGATCTCTTGACCACGTGATCCGCCCGCCTCGGCCTCCCAAAGTGCTGGGATTACAGGCATGAGCCACCGTGCCTGGCCTCAATAAACATCTTAAATAATAAACATCATAAAAAGTCTACTAGGTACCTGGCACTGTGTTTGTCCTTAGAATAAATATGACAAATATACGCCATATCTGAGGGAGTCTACCCTCTAGCAAGAATGAGAGACATTCAACAAGTAACTTTAAGTAAGAATTAACAAGGAGACATTAAGGGTGCTATGGGAGATAAGAGATAAGGTTGGCCAATCACATACAGCTGTACAGGGGGTACACTGCACAAGCACATTTGGCCAAGTAACATGTTGGGCCTAAAGTACAGCTCTCTCCATATGCACAAAAGAGTGTTGTTTCCTCATTATCACAAAGAAGCAATTCCAACCAGCATCAGCTCTGAAACTGTAGAGGATGAGCACCTAATCTTGCAGCATCAATGCACCTGAATTTCATCTTAAGAGTAATATTAACAGAAAATAATTAAAGTGTTTTTTAAGTATTAGACTCGGCTGTCCACAGGAGCAGAAGCAGTAATTTATCCAACATTATTTCATCTCTTGGGTAATACTAAAATAATTCAAGGAGATGTATGAATAATTGAAGCTAAGACCATCTGTAAAAAATGCCATTATGGCTCTTTACCAATTGACATGCATTTAAAACCTTGATTTAAAAAGTAGCATTTTCCATCCTTTTAACTTTAGGAAGATTTAAATGATTTATTAATCAAGTGCTCTTTCACTGGACTAAAGTAGGATCACAAGCCCTATTCAAACCTGTCTTCCCTTTCCACATATCAAATTCTTGCCTTCCAGAGAAGCTACTAAAATGCCCATATTAAGAAGGGTCTGTCTACAGCAGTGGGATTGCATCTCCCTCTCCAGAAGACTGTAAAATTAGAAAATCAAGCCTGTCACTTTAAGATATATGAGTCCCATTTCAAGAATTTCTAGCATCAAACCAAGCAAGAATATCATTGGGAGGTGAATTTATATAACACAAGGATTCTAGGAGAAGCCATCATTTCCGTGGCAGGAATCAGAATGCTCAAACAACATGAGGCAAGAGGCCATCCCGCATCCCCAAATTATCTACCTGTAAGTCACAGCTTGCTTAGAGTTATTAGAGCAGGTTTCCCAGATTGCTTTGGTGGGCTCTTAATTACTGAAGGTCCACCACTAAACCTGTCTCTGGTCAGATTCGGTTAGGAAACCCCACATCCCACACTGTCCCTCGCTGCTCCATGCTTCAGTTTTCTTATATATCAAATGAGAATAAACAGCCATGCCTACCTCATAAGACTGTTGTGGGAAATTACGAGTTAATGCATGTAAAGTACTCACAGTCATGCCTGGCACATAGTAAGTGCTAAACAAAAGGTAATTGTTATTATTATCTTCTTTTGTAGAGCATCTTGATGAATTTGTCCATAAAAACCCTCTGAGAGAAGTCATGAAAACAAATAAGTCTGTTGAGCTTTACATATGCCAAATATGTCTGACCACAAGATCCTTTGACCTCCCCATAAAACATTTTCTATCACTGGGGGAGCTCAAGTCCTGTAGAGCTCACCATGGGATACACTGCTCCCTGACTGTGTCTCTGCCTCGTCTACTTCCATTGCTCATCCAGGAATTGAGAAGACTTTATCATTTAAGCCATGAGATGGCAGAGGAAGAAAAAACCAGAAGCCTGTTTAAGTCACCTTTAGATTTCCACTTCTTCTTCCACTGAATTGTCCTTGATATTTCCTTTGGAAATAAATTCCAAGGTAATAAAAGGCCTCAGTGCAGGTAGCGTTTTGTTTTGTTTTGTTTTTTGTGTTTGTATTACTTACACACAAAAAGCTGGCTGAAAGGCCAAACAGAATGACAATAAAGGGCACCTTGCCCAGACTTGATGTAAAAAGGCCCACCTTGACCCAACAAGGACAACTGTAAACAACCCAAGGCCAGTGACCACATAATTCCGTGATGCAGTTGAGAGAAAAACAACAGGAACTTTGTTCACTATAGTCACACAATACTGGTTATTCCTCTTTCTATTTCTATAACCTAGAACACTAAATATGCCTTCAATAATTAGAACGTTTGTTAGATTGATAAAAATAAACAACCCCAACCTCTCAAAAAAATAATAGTAGCTCTCTCATATAACCTTAACCATCCTTAATGGACTAACTTTTTTTTAGACAGGATCTCCCTCTGTTGCCCAGGCTGGAGTGCAATGGGGCAACGTTGGCCCACTGCAGTCTCCACCTCCTGGGCTCAAGCCATCCTCTCATCTCAGCCTCCTGAGTAGCTAGGACTACAGGCACGAGCCACCACACTCTGCCAATTTTTGTATTTTTTGTAGAGACAGTTTCACCATATTGCCCAGGCTGGTCTTGAACTCCCAGGTTCAAGCGATCCACCTGCCTCAGCCTCCCAAAGTGCTGGGATTACAGGCGTGAGCCACTGCACCTGGCCATATGAACTCATATAATCCTCACAACCACCCTTTGAGGTAAATGCTTTTATCTCCATTTTGCAGATGAGTAAACTGAGGTGGCAAGTACTAAGTACCTTACTCAAGATCACACAACTAGTAAAAGAAAAATTCAAATCAAAATCGTTTCTGTTATTTAGTATTTCTTTAAATGAATTCATTTTTTAACTTCAATAGATTTAACCTGAAAGGAAATTTTATTACATTATTGTGTGTTATCACCTACTCTAAATAGAAGGTAGTCTGAAAAAGAAATACAAGGTAAATAAAAGAATGTTACTGTTACCTAAAAACTGTCATCTGCAGAAGATCCAAGACTGAAGTCCTTTCTCTCTCTCTCTCTCTCTCTCCCTCCCTCCCTCCCTACACCTCCCTCTGTCAGAGGGGTTTGAACAGAGCAACTCCATCTTGAAAAGGGGCTAGATAAAATAAGACTAAGACCTGCTGGGCTGTATCACCAGTAAATTAAGGCATTCTTCCTCACAGGATGAGATAGGAGGTCAGCACAAGATACAGGTAATAAAGACCTTGCTGATAAAATAGGCTGCAGTAAAGAAGCCAGCCAAAACCTACCAAAACCAAGATGGTGATGAGAGTGACCTCTCGTTGTCCTCATTGCTACACTCCCACCAGCGCCACGACAGTTTACAAATGCCATGGCAACATCAGAAAGCCTATATAGTCTAAAATGGGGGCCGGGTGTGGTGGCTCACACCTCTAATCCCAACACTTTGGGAGGCTGAGGCAGATGGATCACCTGAGGTCAGGACTTCAAGACCAGCCTGGCCAACATGGTGAAACCCCCATCTCTACTAAAAGTACAAAATTAGCTGAGCGTGGTGGTGCACACCTGTAACCCCAGCTACTCAACAGGCTGAGGTAGAAGAATCACTTGAACCCAGGAGGCGGAGTTTGCAGTGAGCCGAGATTGCGCCATTGCATACCACCTGGGCAACAAGAGTGAAACTCTGTCTCAAATAAATAAATAAAAATGGGGAGAAACCCTCAGTTCCAGGAATTGCCCACCCCTTCCCTGGAAAACTCATGAATAATCCACCCCTTGTGTAGAATATAATTAAGAAATAACCATAAAGATGGGCAACCAGCAGCCCTCAGGGCTTGTCTGCCTATGGAGTAGCCATTCTTTTATTTCTTTACTTTCTTAATAAACTTGCTTTCATTTTACTCTATGGATTCACCTCAAATTCTTTCTTGTGCAAGATCCAAGAACCCTCTCTTGGGGTCTGGATGGGGACCCCTTTCCGGTAACACCTCTGCCTTTTCATCTCCTGAAAAGGTAGATTTGCTAGTGCAAGAAGATATTAAAGACTCACAGGCACCAAACTAATATTTCCTCCATCACATAACCACGCCCACTGAACGTGACCTGCAAAGGGTCTATCTCATTGTAGGATCCAAAGCCATTTAATGCCACAAGTGTGAACTGCTCCCAATGCCCTCACCCATCACAGGTGGTCCCACACTGGAAAACACTGCTTCAAGCAGCATTAACAACTAAGGATGTCACAAATGCAGATTTATTTGCCAATAAATCAGGCTGCTTCTGTAGGTTTTTTACATAATGGGAAATCACAGATATCAATGTAAAGTACTGCTTTTAGGTTCAATCAATCATTGGTAAACTGATACAATGAGGAAAACCTGGCTTGGCTGGCAGTTCCTGTGGAAAGGGACTGTGGTTTGGGCTGACCGTAAGATCAACATCAGCCAAGAGTGTGACAGGGTTCTGAGGTGAGAGAAGGGACTCTTAGGCTCATTCCTAACCTGTCAGGGATTGAATCAAGGGAAGGGAGATCCTGTCCTCACAGTGAGCCAAGCAGACCACACCTGGCGCTCAGGAAAATCAACTACTTAACACAACACGTCCTTTTCAGAAAAAGCAATCAAGAATGATGAGTATCTGAAAATTAAGCCACTTGAGGAATATGATCACCCTACTTAAAATTGCAACCCAAGTCCCTTCAGTATACATAATCCCCCGTACTGTTTTTTTTTCTTAGAATTTTCACCTCCTAATATGCAACACGAGTTGCTTTTACATGAATTTATTTTCTGCCCCACTCCATGAAGAGAAGGATTTTTTTACAGCAGTGTTCACTGACACACCCCTGATGTGTAGAGCAATGACTGATACATATTAACACCAGAGAGCCAACTGTGTGCAACTCCTCCCAATACTAGGTTCACCGAGTTTACATTGGTCACTTAATACTGGCCGTAGGAGGAGCATTTACATAAAGGAAATTGGCAAACACTACAATCAGTGCTCCCTGCCCAGAGCTGGTTCTTAACCATTAACTAGCACTGATTACACTTGCTCTGAGAACTTGAGGCAACAAGAATATAAGAACGAACTTAAAGCAAGAGAGTTTTTCAGATATTGAACAGGTACCATTGTTTCAATAGAAACTGGATGACCTCATTTGTCAGGAGCACATGAGATGAAATCAATGTATTGCTTTTCCACCGGCCTCAACTGCTCTGTGAGGGCAGGAATCTCAACTACATCTCTCAATATTGTCACAGTGGCAAGCAAGTAACTTTGAGTTAGTTGCTGTACTCAATTGTTTCCTTTCAGCCGAAAGACTAAAATTCTATAGTACATGTCAAACTACATTAAGTCTAATTTCCACGGTTCTAATCACTAGAGAAAATGGGTCAATGCCTTCTTTTAAACATGAAAGGTGTAGTTTCCCTTTTAAAACCTAAGTTTTCAAATAAAAATACAACCACAATAACAGCTGTTACATAAGGAAAACCACACCTTGCAGGGTGCCCATTATTTCAGCCTCTAGGCAAGATAATGAAACCTTCCCTGTACTTCAAAAGGACCCTGAAGATGACTGAAATAGTTTTAATTAAAAATGCAATTAGCATGGGTTTTCTGAGATACAATGATAATGGGTGGGCAGGACATAAGAGGCTATCACTGATGCTTTCAGCGTATTTAATGAAAAAAGCAGGCCCACCTAAAATCCCACCAGTTTGGGAAGCCGAAGCGGGAGGGGTCACTTAAGCCCAGGAGGTCGAGGCTGCAGTGAGCCATGATCCTGCCGGTGCACCCCAGCCTGAGTGACAAAGGGAGACACTGCCTCAGAAAAAAGAAAAAGAAAAGAAAAAGAAAAAAACCTGTGACAATGAACCTGTTTGTAGAGCACCCCTGTTTGGGACAACCTACCTATATACCTCATTCATCCTTTCATCCTTTCTCCTCAATTTAACTCAAATTCATTTCGTATGTAGGCTTTCTAAAATTGACAAAAACTCAGCCATCACACAGGCAGATATCAAGGATGATTTTTTTTTTTTTGATATGGAGTCTCGCTCTGTCACCATGCTGGAGTGCAGTGGTGCGATCTCAGCTCACTGCAACCTCTGCCTCCCAGGTTCAAGCAATTCTCCTGCCTCGGCTTCCCAAGTAGCTGGGGCTACAGGCCCCAGCTACCATGCCCAGCTAATTTTTGTATTTTTAGTAGAGATGGGGTTTCACCATATTGGCCAGGATGGTCTCGATCTCCTGACCTCGTGAACCACCCGCCTCAGCCTCCCAAAGTGCTGGGATTACAGGCGTGAGCCACCGTGCCCAGCCAAGGAAGATTTTTACGTCAAGAATTCAACAATGCAATCCACATAAGATACTAGATAATTCTATCTTGAATAACTTGAGACCCTTTCTGGGCACAAAAGCCATAAAAGTTTAAAACTCCAACAAATTCCCACAAACAAAAGGGCCTCAAAGAGCAAATCAACCCATGGTAATAATTCAGGATAAGAAGCTGAGTACACCAAAGGCCTGTGGAATGGAAAGTGGGCTGGGGAGAAATTCTGGGGTCTAATCCATTCTTTGACTTTTACTAAGAGTTATGAAACTTTGGGCAAGTCACTTGAACCAAGTTGCAGTTTCCTTTATCAGCCAAAGAGGAAAATACTTCCCCTGTGTATCTCACAGCTTTCCTAGAAGGGTAAATCACATTAAAAATGATATTTGTAGGCTGCGCACATTGGCTCACACCTGTAATCCCAGCACTTTGGGAGGCCAAGGCGGGTGGATCACCAGGTCAGGAGATGGAGACCATCCTGGCTAACACGGTGAAACCCTGTCTCTACTAAAAATACAAAAAATCAGTCGTGCCCAGTGGCGGGCGCCTGTAGTCCCAGCTACTTGGGAGGCTGAGGCAGGAGAATGATGTGAACCCAGGAGGCGGAGCTTGCAGTGAGCAGAGATCACGCCACTGCACTCCAGCCTGGGCAAAAGAGCAAGACTCTGTCTCAAAAAAAAATATATATATATATATATTATTTGAATCTAAAGGAAAAACCAAGGTCTTTCCATTGTGTCTCAGTCTCTACTACTAACTTCCCCAAATAAGATGGAGATGTATTTATCAAAATGTCCACTTCTGGCCAGGCACCGTGGCTCACACCTGTGGTTCCAGCACTTTGGGAGGCAGAGGCAGGCAGATCACTTTGTCAGAGGTGTTCGAACCACAGCAACTCCATCTTGAATAGGGGATAGGTAAAATGAGGCTGATACCTACTGGGCTGTATTCCCAGGAGGTTGGGCGTTCTAAGTTACAGGATCAGATTGGTTGGCACAAGATACAGGTCACAAAGACCTTGCTGATTAAACAGGTTGCAGTAAAGAAGCCAGCCAAACCCACCAAAACCAAGATGATGACGCAGTGACCTCTGGTCCTCCTAACTGCTCATTATATGCTCATTATAATGCATTAGAAGGCTAAAAGACACTCCCACCAGAGTCCTGACAGCGTACAAATGCCATGGCAACGTCAGGAAGTTACCATATATGGTCTAAAAAAGGAAGAACCCTCAGCTCTGGGAATTGCCCACCCCTTTCCTAGAAAACTCATGAATAATCTACCCCTTGTTTAGCATATAATCAAGAAGTAACCATAAAAATAGCCAGCAATCAGTCCATGCTTCTGCTCTGCCTACGAAGTAGCCATTCTTTTACTCCACTGCTTGCTTTTTTTTTTTTTTTTTTTTGAGACGGAGCCTCACTCTGTGTCCCAGGGTAGAGTGCAGTGGCGCAGTCTTGGCTCACTGCAACCTCAGCCTCCCAGGTTCAAGCGATTCTCCTGTCTCAGCCTCCCGAGTAGCTGGGACTACAGGCACGTGCCACCACACCCAGCTGATTGTGTATATTTTTTAGTAGAGATGAGGTTTCACTGTGTTAGCCAGGATGGTCTCAATCTGTTGACCTGCTGATCCGCCCACCTCAGCCTCCCAAAGTGCTGGGATTACAGGCGTGAGCCACCGCACCCGGCCCTCCCGTGCTTTTTTAATAAACATGCTTTCACTTTGTGGATTTGTCTCAAGTTCTTATGTGAGATCCAAGAACCCTCTCCTGAGGTCTAGATTGAGACCCCTTTCCAGTAACAGCTTGAACACAGGAGTTCCAGACCAGCCAGGGCAACATGGCGAAGCCCCGTGTCTATAAAAAATACAAAAATTAGCCAGGTATGGCGGCAGACACTGCAGTCCCTGCTACTTGGGAGGCTGAGGTGGGAGGATCATTTGAGCCCAGAAGTCCAGGTTGCAGTGAGCCAAGATTCTGCCACTGCACTCTAGCCCAGGTGACAGAGCAAGACCTTGTCTCAACAACAACAACAATAAAAGTCCACTTGCATTCTTGTGCTCTCTTCAACTTATATTACAGGGTAAAAAACTGTTCTGCCATTATTCCTCTCCATGGCATATGAAAACCTGCCATTACATGTGGATTTGAACCCAATTGTGGGTTCAAATGAAACACATCATTGGAAACACAATGAAAATCACTACCTATATTGTACAAATGACTTTTCATTGCACTGTGACTAGAGTAGGGTAAGTGTATATGCGAACTCATAGAAAAGCTTGATGACACTAAACTGCCTGCTCTCCATTGTAATACTGTCACATTTTTAAATACTTTACTGAAACTTGGAGTTACCAAATAGTCCAGAAAATCAACCACAGAGATAAATCAAGAGATTGAAAATCCAAACACATGGACACGGGGAAAAAAATTGCATCAAGTTTTGTAACGTTTGTGGTCACAAATGCTTACAAATATTTCAAAACATTTCACTAAACTATTTTATTTGTTAGGACAGAATGCCTTGAACTTGCACTCTTCTGATTGATTTGTAGATTATTTTCTTGCTCACTTTCTCTCCCAATCAGCACAAAATAATGCAAAGAAGGTCTGTTAGAAGACCTGTGGATTACATTCTTTTCAAATTACTTGAATCACTTGAACCTGGGAGGTGGGGGTTGCAGTGAGCTGAGATCACACCACTGCACTCCAGCCTAAGCGACAGAGTGAAACTAAGTTTCAAGAAACAAAAATAAAAAAGAAAGATTAGGTAATATGTTTTCTAAAACTGCTCTCTCCCATAGCAGGTAACTTTGAGGTACGTGTCTGCCCCCTAGATTTCTTCTTTGGAACACAATCCCCTTCAGCATTCCCACCACCCCCAACATATATATACCATCAACAGAAAAAAGCTCTGGGCACCCCTAGAGTTCCACCCACCCAAGCAATGGCTGATTGCCTTAGGCATGGGCACCTAACTGAAGCTCTACCTATGAAATTCCCTCTTTCCAGGAAGCTAAACCACAGAAACTCTCTGTGACTAAAGCCATCATATAATAAGAGAGCCAAAGGGGCTTCCAAGTTCTACCCTGTAGATGGAAAATCAGAGAAAGCCCATCTGGAAAGAAACATAATCAGAGGAAAGAAGGTCCTTCATGAGGCCCTCTCCATCCTTCCCCTTGGGTTCCATGAGACTTTCCCTTCTCCAGATAATAAATTACCCTTCCTGCTTAGGCTATTACTTGCAACAAAAGCTGATTCATAATTATGTTTAAATAAAGTATGATGCTATATTATCCTATACCAGACTACATTTACTTAACAGTTCTACCTTTTCAAAGTTTAAATCTTGATATGAAAGAGAATACCATCTGCCTCTAGGCAGCACCTAACCAAATGCTCCATTGAAAATTAGGCATTCAGGGAAGCTTCCAGTTATACTTGTTTCAATAAGTATTTTGTTTAAGTGTGTATGGCTGAAAGAACCTGTTCCAGGACTAAACTCAGTATTAATCCACTTAAAGACAAAAGCTGTATCTTATCCTTGGAGTCCAGAGAGAATGCAAAATGGCTGAAGTGTAGTGGCCTAAAACAATAAGCATTTATTATCTCACAGAGTTTCTACAAGTCAGGAACAGTTTCGTTCATGGCTGAGGATCTCACGTGGTTGCAGTCAAAATATTGGTCAGGGCTGCACTCATCTGAAGGCTTGACTGGGGCTGAGGGATCTGCTTCTGCTTCTAAAATGGTTCACTAATATGGCTGCTGATGAGAGACCCTGGTTCCACGCTATGTGGACCTTTCTCATGGGTTGCTTGTCTGTCCTCATCCTACAGCAGCTAGCCTACCCCAGAGTGACAGATCCAAGAAAGCAAGGCAGAAGCCACAATTCTGTTATGACCTGGCCTTGGGAACAATACTGTGTCATTTCTACCACATACTGTTGGCTTGAATGTCAGTCCTACTCAGCTTAGGAGGAGTCCATACAAGGCCATGAATATACGGAGGTGAAAATTATTGGGAGGAGGGGAGGGGTCTTGGAGGCTAGCTACAATTGGCTAGATTACGACAGATACTCCTTGAAACTCCTAAGTTACACTAAATATAGTATTCGGAGAAAAAGAAGAAAGAAGAATGATATCTTAAATGAGCCTGTTTTATTAATTGTTTATCATAGTATGTATGCACAGCGGAAAATAAATGTAGTATAAACAAATCCCTATTCTGGCCAGGTGCGATGGCTCACGCCTGTAATTCCAGCACTTTGGGAGGCCGAGGTGGGCAGATTACCTGAGGTCAGGAGTTCGAGACCAGCCTGACCAAAATGGTGACACCCCATCTCTACTAAAAATACAAGAAATTAGCTGGGCTTAGTGGTGGGTGTCTGTAATCCCAGCTACTCGGGAGGCTGAGGCAGGAGAATCACTTGAACTGCGGAGGTTGCAGTGAGCTGAGATCGCACCACTGCACTCCAGCCTGGGTGCAACAGAGCGAGACTCTGTCTCAAAAAAAAAAAAACAAACAAAAAAAAAAAAAAAAACATATCCCTGTTCCTTCAAAGAGTTGAATCTAGGTGAGATACCAAGATGTGCACAAGAATAATTAGAGAGCAATTAGGGTAATGAACTGATACTTTTTTTTTTAATATATTTTACCAACTTTTTTTTTTTAAGATAGAGACAGGATCTTGCTGGGTTGCCCAGGCTGGTCTCAAACTCCTGGCCTCCAGGGATCCTCCTGTCTCAGCCTCCCAAAATGGTAGGATTATAGGCATGATTCTAAATACAACAGAGATTCAGAAAAAGAAGAAACAATAGGTTGGATGAAGCAGGGGAAAGTCTTTCTCTGCTCTTTACAAATAAAGGCTTACCTTAAGGTGGCATCTTTAATCATCTATTTTATAGACTACAGGTAGGACTTTTTGCAAACATTCATTTGATGTTAGCAAGTGATTTAACAGGACTAATGGTGCAGTACATTTAAGAAAAAGGCTCTCAACCTAATTATAAAACCGAGTCCCTCTTATATTGGGCTATTTAATGGTGCCAGATTGTGGGCTGAGAAGAAAAAAAAAATTTTTTTTAAGGGGAGGTTGTGGTGGGACATTCCAAAGGGTGACACTGAAATTCTCTTGAGAGCAACCATCAATAAGGAATTTGCACCAATTTAATCTGCATTCCACAAGTATTTATTTAATCCTATCTATAGTAAGCCACTGTGGTTGGTACAAACACAGTAAAGAACAAGACAGATACCAGTCCCGCCTTTCTACAGTATGCTGTTTATCAAGAAAGACAAAACAAAAACAAAAAGTAAACATTCCAGTAATGATTATTGCTATTATGACAAAGAAAGCATAGGAAACTATTCGATCACAGAAGAGAGGTTACAGTTCCCCCAATCTAGGGTTTGGAAAAAGAAATCATAAGGGTAGTTAATGGAAAAAGAAGAAAAGAAAAAAAAAAAAATATCCTTAGTAAATGACAGATGTGAAGCCTAAAATGACTGAAGCTAAAACCTAAAAAAAAAAAAAAAAAAAAAAAAAAAAAATGACATTGAAGCTAAAACCTAAACTATGTATAGCAGTCAGCTAGAAAAAACAGGCAAGAAAGAATATTTCAGGTGGAGAGAAACACATGTTTTCAGGCCAAAAGCTGGAGAACAAGGTGAGTTTAAAGAACTGAAAGAGGTTTAGTGATTACAATGTTGAACAAAAGGGGGCATGTGGAATGAATAAGAAGAATAGTTTTGTAGACTGAATTCTCTGCAGCAAACTCCATCAAGAGGTAGAGGTCAGGCATGGTGGTTCACTTTGGAAGGCCGAGGTGGGCAGGAGTTCATAACCAGCCTGGGCAAAGAAGTAAGAACCCATCTCTACCAAAACGAATGTTTTAATTAGCTGAGTGTGGCGGTATGTGCCTGTGGTCCTAGCTACTCAGGAGGCTGAGATAGAAGGATCACTTGAGCCCAGGAGGTTGAGGCTGCGGTGAGCCATGAGGGTGCTACTGCACTCCAGACTGGGCAATAGAGCGCGATTCTGTCTCAGAAAAAAACAGGGAGAGTCTACTATCTCACCCTTTGAATTTTGGCTGGCCTGGAAGTTGCTTTGACAGATAGAATGTGGTAAAAGTGACACTGTGTGAGCTCTGAAGAAAGGGCCTCAAGGGGCCTTGCCACTTCCACCTTCCTGCTTTTGAAATGCAGCCCTGAAACTGCCAAGTAAGGAAGCCAGTCTAGCCTACTGGAGGAAAATAAACCATTGTGGAAGAGACACCAAGGTGCCTCAGAGGACAGCCAGTACCAAGGCCAGAGACATGTGAAGGAAGTCACATCAGAACTTCCAGCTCAGCCACCGCCCAGGTGAACTCCGCAGATGAGTAAGCCCAGGTGAAACCAGCCTAAGAACTATCTGGCCAACTCACAAAATGATGAGCAATAACAAACCACTGGTTTTCTTTAAAGCTACTAAGCTTGGGGGCTTTGTTAGGCAGCAGACAGAAAAAAGCCAGAGCACACAGGACCAGGTTAAGGACTTCGACTGACCTTCATCCTAAAATCAATGGAAAGCCAGGGAAGGGTTTTAAGAACAGAGTAACATAATCTATTAGTACCACAGACACAGTACCTAAGCCAACAAATCTCCCAAGGCCCTAAAAATATCAGGAATATGATGGGAGGAAGGGAACTGACTGCAAAATACAAAGAGAAACAGCAGAATCAAAATCCCTAAGTGTAACCCACAGCAAGTCAACTGCAAATCAAAAATTCCTAGGTATTGACCAGGTGCAGTGGCTCACATCTGTAATCCCAGCACGTTGGAAGGCCGAGGCATACAGATCACCTGAGGGCAGGAGTTCGAGACCAGCCTGGCCAACATGGTGAAACCCTGTCTCTACTAAAAATAAAAAAATTAGCTGGGTGTGGTTGGTACATGCCTCTAATCCCAGCTACTCAGGCAATGGGCCAAGATTGCACCACTGCACTCCAGCCTGGGTGACAGAGCGAGACTCCCTCTCAAAAAAAAAAACAAAACAAAACAAAAAAAACAAAACAAAACAAAACAAAAAACTTATGTAGCTATATATATTATATTTCATCAGGAAAGTGGGTACATTTTAATAGTTATAGAAGAGGGCAATCTCCAAAGTACCTTGCACCTTCAAAGTCTCGTGCGCGCGCCTGTGTGTGTGTACACAGGGTCTCTGCCATCGAGGCTGGAGTACAGTGGCACAATCACAGCTCACTGCAATCTCAAACTCCTGGGCTTAAGCAATCCTCCCACCTCAGCCTCCTGAGTAGCTGGGGCTACAGGTGTGCACCACTGAGCTCAGCTTCAAAGTTGTTGTTGTTGGTTTTAATCTCTAACTAATTTTCTCCACAGGCAGTATCTCCTCCTGATGATTAACAATTTTGTATAGCTTACCGAGAGCAAAGCCTACACCACACCTACTGTCCCAGGGAGAGAATCTCATCAGGGAAGAAAACTAGCAACAGACAAGGAGGCCTATATTCTGAAATCTGAATTCCAATAGCAAGTTATTACTGTTTGAGATTTTGAAGGGCTGTCAAAAGAATGGCAGCCTGACAAAAACACCTTGAAAACTCTTGCAACCTATTTGCAGACCTCAGCCAGCCCCTCCCTGACACTTCTCCCTTGCCCTTTTGCCTCAGATTTCCAACGCTTGCTAGCTTTGTCTGTTCTGAATGGCAGTGCTCAGCGTTCAGCTAAGGAAATCCTCTCCTTCCCCAGCTGGCTCACCAGGAAATTGTTTAGAAGTCAGCTTTTTCCTGGAGGTGGCCCGCAGGCCCACAGGGAAAGAAAGAGGTTGTGTCAGGGGCTGAGAGCACTCCCCTGGTGAACCAATTTGTGGATGATGGGCTGACCACAGGCCACCGGCAGCCTCTGCGGTGTGAAGCCATCAGGGTGCATGTGTGTTTCCTAGGTGGCTTGCTTTGGATAAGCACAAGCACAACTGGCTATACCTAACCTGCTAAATAGAATTTTTAAGCCACTTCTTTGATTTGGTGGTTTTTTTTTTTTTAAGATACAACTTAATTAACTTCTGACAAGCAGAAGAGCCACTGCAGACAGTAAGGTTTGATACAAAAAAAAGGGAAAGAGATAAGTAATGAAATTACACCCAAATTAAGTAAGATTTTGCCTAAGGGACATTGTTTTGTTAGATGATTACTCCAGCCCAAATAAGTATAAATCAGGCTATCATTCTGTTTGTTGGAAAATAAAATATGGTATTTATTTTTTAATGTGCTTTTATAAAAAAAGAAAAAGAGACGTCATCAGAATCAAGAGCATACGGATCAAGCAATACTCTATTAGGAAATAAATGGTTGACCAGATAACTTGACCTTAAAAAGTATATTCCATATTATAGGCCAATATGATCATTCTTCCTATCAAATCCAAATGCATACAAGGAAGACAAACTTCAAGCTACCAAGAACATTCTTCAATTACCTAAGCTACAAATAAAAATAGAGCTTCCACGAGAAATAAAGAATTAGGTCAGTGGATAGGAACAGTTTCTTTCCATTTAAGTTAACTAAAATGTTACTTGAGGGGAAAATTTTGAAATGTGCTTTAATGTAAATATTATATTAAATTAATATGAATATTATATTAACATAATTATACTAAATAAATTAATATAAATATTATCTTAAAGTAATATAAATACTATATTAAATATATTAACAATATAAATAAAGGTCTTTAAGGACCTTTAACAACAAGCTCTGTTCTCACTTATCTGTTCAAGGTGATTCGAGTATTATTAATATTTGCAGGCTGGAGATGCACAAGATGACCAACCTCTGAATGTCCCGTCTTATGAGGACATGGTTAAAAATGACAACCTCCCTACTCGCCAAGAGACTTGACACTTCTTCCTTTTCTGCACTGAGACAGGACGATTTAAAGTCCAGAATAAAATAAATTAAAATAAAGTAATCAAGCATGCACCTCTTTGAATGAAGACTTCTCGTAATAAACCTAGGCGGGACATCCTAATTATCTAAGGCCTGAAGATGTTCTTTGGTGTAACAATAACCTAAGATTTATTTATAGTTTTCCTGAGACTCATTAAACATTTCCTGCAATGAGACCACATCACTGAAATCATTTTATTGTGATAGGCTGGCAGAGCACAAGGGGAAACAGTCCTCAAAGACAAAAGAACAAGGTTCTGGTGGGCGTCTTTGTAGCAGAGGGCAGTAGATATTTTTTTAGTGAGGATGCAACCATTGCAGGTAAACAGCAGGAACTCTCTTCTGATGCTATATCCTGTCCTGTTTAACTCATTAATTTAGGAGACCCTCAGCCACTAGAGTAAAACACTAGCACTAGTAATTCTCTTGCGCCCCCATCCCAAAATCAATTTATTATAATTATATTGCTAAAGAAAAAGAAAAACACATAAACTAGTTTACTTTGACTTTAAACTAACATGGATTATGCATTAAATGGGTTACTAAGTCATCAATGAAATAAATTCTTTTGAAGTTATTGTGGCCCTACAGTTGTACATGAAGAGTCTTTCTATTTCCCTTTTTTAAAAAAATGCCTTTTGTATCTCCTGCAGGTTTCCACATTTCTATTTCTATGGGCAGGAAGACTCATACAGCCAAATGTTTAGTCCTCATTATTAAAAAATATACAAACTACATTTCACCAGCAAGATCATTATTTCATAGTCTTTCATGTTTACACTGTACGGGGTAAAATCAATAACTCAATGTGAACTCCACACAAATTACAAACAGCTAAATGTAGATGATGACAGTGGATCTTAAATTACTCATAAACAAACTGAATGAGGAAAAGTATCCCAAAGAAATATTGTCAAATAGCCCTAACAATGGTTCATTTTCTAAGTTCAGAGAAAATATTTCAATGGTGAATGTGAAATTATGAGCCCATCTAAATCATTAAAGTAGGAGTGTCATAGGCTATAAAAAATACCAACTCATACTTCTCCATACTCAGGCCCTCCGATCTTCCCTGGAATGTGTCATCTGCATCTAAAACCCAGTAAGAAAAGAAAGGGAAATCGATTTGGGTAATAAAAGGACATAAGTAGTCATGGTATCAAGTCTCATGAGGGTTTGAGTCTAACAAGGTTTGGGGAGCAAAGCTGACATTCCTCATATTATTTGAACATTAATAAGCACATTGTGGCCAGTTGATAAATGCTTGTTCATAATATTACTAAGTTTCTGGATTGTTTTACAGTCCCTGGAGATGAAGGAAGAATAAAACAAGAAGGAAGAATCATTAAGTGACTAAAATGAAAAAAATCAAAGAAGAATCTTGAAATGTGAGTGTGGCAGAGGCTGCAAGTTGCCTAATTATTTTCGGCCCTACCTCTTTAATCCTTAGAAACAGAATTTCTACATCACTGGCAAACATGTGCCAGGAGCTAGGCTACGCCACCCTTCAAGAGGGAAAGCAGTGAAGCACTAGAATAACACCCAGGGGAGGGCTCTCCAAACCCTCCTACCTCTTATTCCAAGCAAAGCAGACAGCGCTTAGGGAAGGCAATATTAGGAATGGTTGCTCAAAGAATTTACTCTGTATGCCACACTCCCACAAGAAATTAGGGGATGTTTTAGTCCGTTCATGTTGCTATAACGAAATATCATACACTGAGTCACTTATAAATAACAGAAATTTATTTCTCAGCGCTCTGGAGGCTGAAGTCTAAGATCAGGGTTCCAGCACAGTCAGATTCTGCTGAGGACCCTGTTCTGGGATGTAGACTGCCATCTTCTCATTGTATCTTCACGTGGCAGAAAAGAAAGTGAGAGAGCTCTCTGGGGTCTGTTTTATAAGAGCACTAATCCCATTCATGAGGGCTCCACCCCTATGATCTAAATACCTCCCAAAGGTTCCAACAGTCCCACTTCCTAACACCACCACATTGAGGATAATGATTTCAACAAATAAATTTTGGGGAGATTCACATTCAGTCTATAACACGGGTCCCATTACTTTTCTACTGAGGTTGCTTCCTCAACTTTAAGTATTGGTAACATTCTGAATTTTATGGAACTATTACAAGGAGTAAACAAAATAAAGGTAAGCAAAGTGCATATCAGACTGCACAACCCAGAGGCAACCCACAAGGTATTAACCATAATTTAGTTTGTTCGTAGCACGTTTCAGTGGAAGATCTCTCAACTCCTCACAAACCCCAAACCTTAAACCGTCCCCTCGTATTTAACAATTAGGGAAACTCTAAGAGCTATTATAGTTTTCCTGGCAACTGACACCATATGTCACTTCTTCCCTCCACTGCTTCCACCCTCAAAATTTGTAATTTCACATGAAACAGTACTCAAGAAAAAAATTGTAAATGGAATCAAGGTACAAAGAATTAGAATTATATTGCCCCCGCCAGGCACAGCGGCTCATGCCTGTAATCCCAGCACTTTGGGAGGCTGAGGTGGGAGGATCACCAGAGTTCAGGAGTTCGAGACCAGCCTGGCCAACATGGTGAAACCCCATCTCTACTAAAAACTACAAAAATTAGCTGAGTGTGGTGGCAGGTGCCTATAATCCCAGCTACTTGGGAGGCTGAGGCAGGAGAATAGCTTGAACCCAGGAGGTGGAGGTTGCAGTGAGCCGAGATTCCACCATTGCACCCCAGCCTAGGTGACAGAGCAAGACTCTGTCTCAAAAAAAAAATAAATAAGTAAAAGAATTATATTGCCCCTAGTTAAAACCAAGACAGTTCACTAATACAAAATGGCATCAGATTGCTCCAAAGTAGGCTTCCTCAGCCTTGGTACTATTGATATTTGGGGCTAGTTATTGCTTCTGTGCATTGTAGGATGTTTAAGCAGTATCCCTGGCCTCTACCCTGTAGATGCAGTAGCACTCTCCCAGTTTTGACAATCAAAAATGAGTCTAGATTGTGAACTGTCCCCTACGGGGACAACATCCTCACCCCTACCCCCACCCCCACCTCCCCTTAAGAACCACTGCTATTTGAACACCATTGAAATGAAAACCCCAACTTTAAAGTCTAAAGCTCTTGAGTTTGGCTTCTCTCATAAATGAAGAAAATAACATCCTCAGAAATAAGAAGTGTTTCCCAATGGCTTTCAGGCATTAAAGGAAAAGTGTTAACTTTCTGTTGTTGTTGTTGTTGCTGCTGCTGTTGTTTGGGACAGGGTCTCACTCTGCTGACCAGGCTGGAGTGCAGTGGTGCAATCTTGGCTCACTGCAGCCTCTGCCTCCCGGGCTCCAGTAATCCTGCCACCTCAGCCTCCTGAAGCTGGGACTACAGGCATGCGCAATCACGCCCAACTATTTTTATTTTTTGTAGAGACAGGGGTTTTGCCATGTTGCCCAGGCTGGTCTTGAACTCCTGGGCTCAAGTGACCCGCCTGCCTTGGCCTCCCAAAATGCTGGGATTATAGGCGTGAGCCACCATACCCAGCCTTAGCTTTCTTAGAAAATGCCATTTTCCTTCCTGAAATGTGACCAGGAGCTTTACCACACAGCACGTTGCTATATGTGCAACACAGTCTGTGAGAAGTGTTACTTTAACTAATGGCTAATATAATACCATTTGCAGGAAAAAAAAAAAAAACACATACAAAACCACCAAAAGGAGAAATCCTGACACTAGTGAAATATTCAGTTGTAAACCAAAAGAATTCCTTACTGAGAGTGATTGGCTTTCACATGCGTTGCCCAGAAATGAGCAAATGATATCTGAAGAAGTTTTATCTGTGCTCTGGAGAACTACCATCTTTTAATAGCCTCAAACAGACAGTTGATCATTCTGCGATTTGGACATAATTTTCTTGGTCTCCCAGCCCCATTACCCAGGGGCCAGAAAAAACATTTGGCATGATCCCGACTCTAATATAAAAGAGTTGGCTCCTTTTTTGGTTTCTAACTACCACTGTTAAATATGAGGTCAAAGTTCTAATGATTACTGTCACTTTCTGATTTTACAGTTAAGTATATTATACAGAATGTTAGCAAGTGCCTCACTTTCCTCATCCATAAATGGAGATAATAGCACCTACACCCTAGAGGGTTGTTATGCAGATCAAATTTTGTTTTGAGGATCAGTATTTGTAAAATGCAGCCAGGCGCCGTGGCTCACCCCTAAAATCCCAACACTTTAGTAGGAGGCCAAACCAGATAACAAGAGGTCAGGAGTTCGAGACCAGCCTGGCCAACATGGTGAAACCCCATCTCTACTAAAAATACAAAAATGAGCTGGGCATGGTGGTGTGCACCTGTAATCCCATCTACTCGGGAGACTGCGGCAAGAGAATACCTTGAACTTGGGAGGTGGAGGTTGCAGTGAGCCGAGATCATGCCACTGCACTCCAGCCTGGGTGGCGGAGGGAGACTCTGTCTCAAAAGAAAACAAATTTGTAAAATGCTCACAATACTGTTCACATATAGCAAGTGATATATAAGTGCTTGTTAAACAAATACAATCTATATACTCTGTTATTTGATGAAGAAATTATAATGTTTACAGTTGCATTCTTCATGCCAGATTGGCTGTATTTTTGTTTGGTTCTGTGTTTCTTTTGCTGGGAGAAGACGGAGAAACATTCTTTGAAAATGTCCCTTTTTCTCTCTGAACCTTCACTCACGCCCTAGAAAAAAGAAAATCATCGCAGGGCTGGGCACGGTGGCTCACACCTCTAATTCCAGCACTTTGGGAGGCCAAGGTGGGCAGATCACGAGGTCAGGAGTTTGAGACCAGCCTGGCCAACATAGTGAAATCCCGTCTCTACTAAAAATACAAAAAATTAGCTGGGCGTGGTGGCGGGCACCTGTAATCCCAGCTACTCAGGAGGCTGCGGCACGAAAATCGCCTGAACCCGGGAGGCAGAGCATGCAGTGAGCCAAGATCATCATTGCACTCCAGCCCGGGCGATAGTGCGAGACTCCATCTCCAAAAAAAAAAAACATCTCGGCCAGGCGCAGTGGGTCACGCTTGTAATCCCAGCAGTTTGGGAGGCCGAGGCGGGCGGATCACGAGGTCAGGAGATCAAGTCCACGGTGAAACCTCGTCTCTACTAAAAATACAAAAAAAATTAGCTGGGCGTGGTGGCGGGCGCCTATAGTCCCAGCTACTCGGAGAGGCTGAGGCAGAATGGCGTGAACCCAGGAGGCGGAGCTTGCAGTGAGCCGAGATCACGCCACTGCACTCCAGCCTGGGCGACAGAGCGAGACTCCGTCTCAAAAAAAAAAAAAAAAAAAAAAAAATCTCAGGAAACGATACCCTACTATATGTGAAGCACTAAGTGTGTGTGTGATTGTGTGTGTGTGTGTATATATATACGTATATAGATTCTGGTTTGTAATCCACAGTACAGATTTCACTACAGTCGCTAATCTTGTCCTACAATTTGAAAAACACTGCTTTAGATGAGTATTCCACAAAGAATATTATGTAGAAAAGCAGTATCACAACAATATTAAAGAGTTTCATGTTCAAGAAAGTTTGAGAAAGCCTTACTTTGTATACCCTAACAATAGTACAAGTCATTAGATATCCTGCAGTTAAGAAATATATTCATTCTGTAGAACTCAAAACTTGTTTGTGAACTGGGCATTGTTTTCTTCCACTGTGACAGGGCAGCATCATATAGCTTGTGGGCCAATTTTCATATTTCTCAAATGAAAAAAGTTGAGTTCCAGGAAAAAAAAAAACATTCTTTCTGACTGAATCTAAAAGTGCCTAACTCTGTGCTTAACTCAAGTAGCTGTTTAAGAATCCTGGTTCAACTCCATTAAGCAGTTTTGCCATTTCTTAGTAAAATTTAATAAAAAGTGACCTTGGATTATTTTTCCCTTCAAAGGGAATGTTACTTGTTAAGCAGGTAAGATGGCAGAGATTGAAAGTGCTCAGCTAGGTGCAATGGCTCAGGCCTGTAATCCCAGCCCTTTGGAAGGCAGAGGCAGGAGGATAGCTTGAGCCCAGGAGTTGAAGACCAGCCTGGGCAACATAGCGAGACTCTATCTCTACAAAAAATAAAAATAAAAAAATGAGATGCATGTGGGGTACGTGCCTGTAGTCCCAGCTGCTCGAGAGGCTGAGGTTGGAGGATAGTTTGAGCCCAGGAAGTTGAAGATGCAGTAAGACATGCTCATAGCACTACACTCCAGCCTGGAGAACAGAGCAAGACCCTATCTCAAGGGGAAAAAAAATAAAGTGCTATGTAAATGCCAATAGCTTTCCAATTTTTGAGAAAAAGGACTAAGGAAAGGAAGAGAGAAAGAAAGAAAGAATGGAAGGAAGGAAAAGGAAGGGATGGAGGGAGGGAACCATGAAGGGAGCCCTTTGGATATTAGATCTCCTGTGTGCAAGAAACTTCTAGAAGAATGCCCAGCTCACCAAGGAAAGAGCTCGAAAATAAAAGAAAGCAAAGATATACATCTAAATCTCATACTCTTTGCAGCACTACAGAATAAGGGAAGATAGTTGGGGTAGAGAGGTGGGTAATCCAACAATAGGGAAAAAGGTAATAAAGAGAGTGTCAATTTTGTCCGACAGCATTAAAATATAACAGGCAGGCAAATATTCATTATATAATATTAGCATTCATTCATTATATTGAGGATATCCATTACATAATACTGCTGTGATGGGGCATGAAATAGAGGATGGGAACCAAATTCATCCATCATGTTACAACATATATGAAAAGCAACAAGGAAATTGGAAACAAGTGGTGTGTCCATAGGGTAAGAGTGCTTAAATCTGGGAGCACCAATGGATCTGAGGGGGAAGCCCTTTTTAAAATGCAGAGTCTGTGGGCTTTCTCCCAGACATTCTGATTTGGAAGGGCTAGGGTGTGCTCAATAATCTGCATTTGGTTTTTTTGTTGTTTTTAACTTTTACTTTAGGTTCAGGGATACATGTGCAGGTTTGTTATACAGATAAACCTGTGTCCCGAGAGTTTGATGTACAGATTATTTCGTCACCCAGGTAGTAAACTTAGTATCCAGTAGTTATTCTGTAATGACCACCTAGGAGATTCTGAGGCTGATGATCACACATTCATTTCATGAAAACTTAATGGGTATGTAGTATCTGCTGTGAAAGCAAACTAAATATGGCCTGAGAAGGACTCTGTACTTTTATATTTGAGTCCTTGTGGACCAACCATAGCCTAACTTAATAGGTAGACAAGGCTGAAAAACTAATTTAGGAGTATGAAGCTGTAACAATAGCTGAGTCTTGGCCAATCCCAGTAGCCATGCTTCAACCAGTCATACACTGCTGAGTGTTCAAACCTTGTTCAAATAAGGCAAATGCCAACGTGTAACCAATCCAGCTATTTCTGCACCTCACTTCCGATTTCTGTATGTCACTTCTCTTTTCTTGCCTATTAATTTATTCTGACCACAGGGCATCCCTGGAGTCTCTGTGAATCTGCTGTGATTCTGGGGGCTGCCCAATTCGTGAATCATTCATTGCTCAATTAAACTTCTTTAAATTTAATTTGGCTGAAGTTTTTCTTCTAACACTGCCAAGCCCTGTTCTAGGTGCTAGAGACACAACAGTGGATAAAGCCACACTTGAGAGGCAAGCAATAAAGTGGTAATCATTCTTTTAAAATTCTTTAGTATTAAAATAGTATTTATTAAATAAATTTCCTGAAAAAAACAAGAGACAACATTTTCCTGCTCTCTAATTTATGTTTTACTTAAGAGGAAATGCACCTTAGAAAGCTCTCTAGGCCTGGCCCTAGGGTCCGCCTACAGCATGGACACTGGAAGGGGGTGGCCACCTAGGGTGTCTGTCCAAGTGAAGTCCTGGCACTTCCTGCCATTCCTGCATGCCCTCCCAGGGCACTAAGGGTGATGATTGGGAATTAGAAAGGGTGGTGATGGAGAAGGAATAAAAAATGTGTTACTTCAACTCACAAGAAACACAAGTTAAAGAACTTTTGGGAACTACAAGTCCTCGTCAGCGTCTTGTGGGCTATTGACGCTGACCTCCCAACTTGGTGCCAGTTAGAATTTCCTCCCTGCCTTTTCTGCATTTCATCATTTATTTCCTGGTTTGGAATATTAAAACTTCACTTACATCCTGTTTTGGTCCCTTTGTTTTTTTTTTTTCCGTTGGGCAGAAATTTCAGCAACCTCCTCCAGGTTAGAGAAAAGTAGAGCCAAGGGTAGCAATGACTTTCAGCATGGACGAGAACAGCCACCAAGAGGGGAGAGCTCAAACCTATTTGTCTTGGCAGTGGCATTCAGTGAGCTGCTGGTTATGTCATCTGCCTACAAGTAGGCCTCGCTGTTTTGCAGTCATCCATTTCCCAATAATGGTATCCTGACACCACACATGCACACCCAGATCTGGCAGCGCACCCACCAGCCTGTGCTGACTCCAGAATAGGTAGGGCCAGGGACAAGAAAATGAAAAACAATCCACAGGAAACAGATCACTTAAGAATGTTAAATATTAAAAATGTTGTTTTCACCTGCAGAGTAAGAAAATATAGGAAAAAGGGGATAGCTGGAGAATTTTATCCAGCTAATGAGTTTATACAGTTTAAAAGCACACTTTTGAACTACAATCCAAAGTGACAAAACCATGAAAGCTAAGCAGTATGCAAAACTCTACAACTAAAGTGTTTCATCTCAGTATTTTATATGCATTAATTTCAATTTACAGCTAAATGTCAAGGAAAATCTGTTTCTTTTCTATCTTGTGTTATGTTTGGTACCCTACGGCTTTTAGACACTGAATAACTTATAAACAAATAATATCTCATCCTCATTGTCATGTAAAATAACTCCCCAGCTTGTGTTTCCTGTAGTTCTTAAAGGAAAGAGGATCCTAATGTTGAAAGAAAATTGTATCGGTAAGCCATAGCAAACGGTTCCTAAAAGGAGACTAACAAAATGCTAAGATAATAGGCCTCTATCGTTTTATATTTATGGTTTTACCTATAGTAATTCTGGGATTAGAATTTGTAATACCCCAAACCGCATATGTAAGGTATAAATGTCCCCTAAATATATTTAAAACCTGGAAAAATTGTACAATCAACCTAAAAGGGAGGAACACAAAGAATAATACATGTCTCTAAATTCTGACATAAATTTAAAGGATGAAAACTCCTATATTTATATTTTAAAATCATCAAATGAATACACTGAGATAAGCTATAATAAAATTATTATGCTCAATTTACACTAATTATAAATTGCACTTTTGTGATTAACTGTTGAGGCTTTCAAGTGAAAGCTTTAATCAGCAATATCAGTTTTTTGGTTTGTTTTTTTGAGACGGGGTCTCGCTCTGTTACCCAGACTGGAGTACAGAAGTGCAATCACAGCTCACTGCAGCTTGGATCTCCTAGGCTCAAGCAAGCCTCCCACCTCAGCCTCCTGAGTAGCTGGTACCACAGGCATGCACCATCATGCCCAGCTGATTTATTTTATTTTTAGTATTGATGAGATCTCACTACGTTACCCAGGCTGGTCCCGAATCCTAAGCTCAAGCAATCTTCCTGCCTCAGACTCCCAAAGTGCTGGGATTATAGGCATGAGCAACTGCTATGCCCAGCAATCGCAATATCTTTTTTTTTTTTTTTTTTTTTGAGACAGAGTCTCACTCTGTCACCCAGGCTGGAGTACAGTGGTACGATCTTGGCACACTGCAACCTCCACCTCCCAGGTTCAACCGATTCGATTCTCCTGACTCAGCCTCCCGAGTAGCTGGGATTATAGGCACGGGCCACCACACCAGGCTAATTTTTTGTATTTTTAGTAGAGATGGGGTTTCACCATGTTGGCCAGGCTGGTCTCCAACTCCTAACCTCAAGTGATCAGCCTGCCTCAGCCTCCCAAAATGCTGGGATTACAGGCATAAGCCACTGCGCCCAGCCTAGCAATATCTTTTTAAAAATAATTGCTGCTAGCAGCAATGGACACTCTGCCCTGGAATATTATAAGAGATATCTCCAGCCTTCCTAAATGACTCCCTTGTTTTATAAAACCCCAAATTGTCTGCCTTTTCTTTGAGACTTTCTTCATTAATGAAAGTTCTCCTTATTGCAATAGCCTAAATAAAAAGCCCAATACATGTGCCCTTTTATTATACTAAAACCCAAATTGTTCAAGAAGAGCTTACGGTAACTTTTAAATGAGATTAAAAATCACTTGGCCGGCCTCACTAAATTACAATTTCAGTTAGGCCCAGAAGCCTGAAAATTTTGGAAAGTTCAGTAGGGTTAACCCAAAAAACATCTAAATCCAGGTTTAAATTTGGGAAATCTTTTCTTTAAAAGAGAAGGACACAATTCAAACTGGCTCAACTTATTCAATACACTTATAAAACAAATCACTAAGTCTCAAATGAGGACATCTATCTTTGACCCACAGACTTAAAAAAGCCATATATGCCAAGAAATAATATTTAAGCAACTGTTAAAATCTGTTGGGATTTTAGAATCGTAAAATCCTTTGGCAGTCAACACAATCTACAGGGCACGAAGATGATGCTACAGATACCTATCCATGAATTACACAGTTCAATTTTATGTCCCTAAGCCAAATAACTGAAGTGAATTCTCCACAGTCTCTTCCAGCTGCCCAGTAACCAGCCTAAGAAGGTGACAAGAGCAAAGCAAATGTAGCACAGAGAAAAAGACAGGCAAAAATGGTAGCTGTCATTTCTTCACATTGTGCTGTCAAACACTCTATATTCCTCAAAGCATTTGTCACCTCCAGAGCACACTTCCATTGCTGCCATCATGACATTTGGCTATACATTTTTATTCACTCCACTTATTAAAATGCAAGGCCCTTTGTCAAGAGCACGTGTCATATCAGATACCTTCCCATCACCTGCATAATAAACCTATGCAAGCTCTGTGTCCAACATTTGTGGCCCTATATTCTAGAATAATGCTTAATAAGCACCCACTAAACATTGTTGGAGGAGGTGTTAAAGGTCAATTGCTATTTCTGTTGTTATTACTACTAGCTGGCTGGAAATGGCTAAGTTCCTGTTAGGTGCAGACTTAAGAAAACAAAACAGAATTCACTGACAAATGTTATCTTCTGTCTCAATCATCATTTAGACTTGACCAAGTTTACTGCTTCATTTTACCAAGACTACAATCCCTCAAAAGAAGGAAATGTGCTTTTTATTGTTGGTCACAAGCCCTAACACAGTAAAATATTCAACATGTCCAGCATTCAGCTGAAGTATGAGACATGCCCCCAAGTTTCTAAGGCTGAAAAGAGTTCAACTTTCTCTCCAAAGTGCTAAGATATACCACAAGTGCTACATGGGGAAAGTCTACTTACTGGTAGGATCTAAACCTAAACCTCCAAATGTACCTAAATTCCCAAGTTTTTAAACTTTTCTATCTAGGGAAAAAAGCTTTTTACTTTTATATCTAGGCTCCAGTTTTATATTTAAACTAGATTGGGGCTGGGCACGGTGGCACATGCCTATAATGCCAGCTCAAGAGTTTGAGACCAGCCTGCGCAACATGGCGAAACCCTGCCTCTACAAAAAATACATAAATTAGCCGGGCAGAGTGGCATGTGCCTATATTCCCAGCTACTCAGGAGGCTGAGATGGGAGGATGGCTTGAGCTCAGGATGGGGAGGCTGCAGTGAGTCGAGATGGCACCACTGCACTCCAGCCTGGGCAACAGAGCCAGATTATTAAAAAAAAAAAAAAAAAAAAATCAGGATTAGTAATATTACTGGTTCTTTTTCTTTTTTAATTTACAGCTCGTCAATTTTAATAAAAGAAATGAAAAAGCCACATTCAGTATTAAAGTTAAACAAGTTAGGAGATGAAAGTAGACTAGACCACCCAAGTGGGTAACTTAGCATTGGCTGAAATTACCTAGCTTTAGTTCAGAGACCACTCCTGAAAAGGAAAAGACATTTCTAACAACTTTAGCCAAAGGTCTGGGAGCGTGAAGCCTCAAAGAACCCTCCTGGTAAGGGTACTCTGCATAGATCTGCATATTCTCCCACGGCCCCAAAAGACCAAAAGCCCAGGCTTGTACCCTGCCCTTGCTGTTGAATGATCGTCAGAGGAAGTATGTTGAGAACCCATGAAAAACTAATTTAAATGATTAAAATGTGCCCTGCAGATCACCCTCTCTGGAAAACACTACAGGAGAAAAACAAACAAAGAATATAAGCAAAGTACTAAAAATCCCTGTGTAAATTAAACTCTATTGTTATACCAAAGATTGCTCAAAGGAAAAAAAATTATCATCTTTCCTTTCCAAGAATTTGTAAATCCCTCTTCAACTGGTTGGAATGGAAATTACAAAATGCTACCCCCCACTGGTCTGCAAAAGCCACCACTTAAATGGAAATGCTTCCCTTGAGTCACACAAAGTCCCAGACAGAGCTCTGCACTGTGTACTGTCATTACTAATATGAGGACCTACTCAGGGACAGGTAGAGTGTGGGGATATCTCAGGGCAGGGGTGTCCACTCTTGGCTTCCCTGGGCCACATTAAAAGAAGAATTGTCTTGGACCACACATAAAATACAGTAGCAACAATGATAGTTGGTGAGAAGAACAGGAAGGAAGGAAGGAAGGAAGGAAGGAAGGAAGGAAGGAAGGAAGGAAGGAAGGAAGGAAGGAAGGAAAAGAGAGGGAAAGAGAGAGAATCTCATAATGTTTTAAGAAAGTTTACGAATTTATGAATGTATGTTGAGCCGCATTCAAAGCATCCATTCAATCACTGTTTTCTCCTCCCAGAGAATTCGGTGTGGAGTCAGGCTCTGGAGCTGCATGGTCCAATATGGTAACCCCCAGCAGACCCTGAGAGCTTGTCATATAGCTCACGTGGCTGAAGAACTGAATTTCTCATTTTATTTCATCTTCAATGATTTAAATTGAAAATACTCAATGCTGTTAGTGGAAAACATTTCATTGTGTTTGGAACCACCTGAATCTACTTTTTCAGTGAAATTTTCTTAAATATAAAAACAGATCAAACGTTTCCAATGAAACTGTTGCAACGAAATGGAGATATACTCTGAAGTATAAATTACACACCTGATTCAAAGACTTAGTATGAAAAACACGTCAAATATCTCACAAGTAACTTTTATTATTGACTACCTGTTGAAATATTATTTTAAATATATCTAATTGAATAAAATGTATTATTAAAATTAATTTCACTTTTTCTTTTTTACTCTTTTTAAAGTAGCTACCAGACAATTTTAAATTACAGGTGGTTCGCATTATAGTTCTATTGGACAGAACAGCTCTAGAGATTCCAATCAGCTTAAGCCTTCAGCTTTAAAACTCCTTAATCATTTTTATGCAAGGAGTTCTCTGGCAGTCTGGTGATGACTATTATTACCTCAGAATAATGTTTATAAATGAATAACATAAAATGTGTAAGAGTCCAAAGGAAACTAATTATACTGAACTATACTGAGCAAAATATTCTTTTTTTTTTTTTTTTTCTGAGACAGAGTCTTGCTCTGTCACCCAGGCTTGAGTGCAGTGGCGCGATCTCGGCTCACTGCAAGCTCCGCCTCCCGGGTTCACGCCATTCTCCTGCCTCAGCTTCCTGAGTAGCTGGGACTACAGGTGCCCACCACCACACCCGGCTAATTCTTTGTATTTTTAGTAGAGACGGGGTTTCACCGTGTTAGCTAGGATGGTCTCGATCTCTTGACCTCTTGATCTGCCCACCTCGGCCTCCCAAAGTGCTGGGATTACAGGCGTGAGCCACCGTGCCTGGCCGCAAAATATTCTTAAAATAAATAATAATGCTTTTTCTTAAGGCACTGAAGAACAACAAATAAATAACGGTGAATCTATTAGCTACTGTAGTGATAAGTATAAAAGAGATTGCAATGTGATATTAAAATATCTGAGTTTCCTACTGATGACAAAGTCGTAAGTATTGCTTCTGTCACTGTGGTTTGTTGCCTACATTCATAATTCAGGGAAATGCTCAAGTTCAGTTAGGGGTTAGTGAAAGTGTAGATAGATAACTTTTAGCCCACCCAAATTTGCAGATCCCCTGATTTCTCTGACAGACTTTTTGGGGACCCGTGGATTCCAAGGTTAAGAATACTGTTTTAATGCCTGATGAATCTGTGTGTCTGTTTGTCAAAGATGACCCCCATCCTTAGGATGTACTTTTGCCTTGGCTCATTCCTGTTAATTTGGTGTTCATGACTCATAATTCCTGTTTTTGACCACAACTAAACCAATATTAGAAGGAAGTGCTTGGACTTGTTTTTTTCCGATACTTTTGCTCTGCAAAGGGAACAGGAAGAACAGCAAGGAGTGTATATTTAAAAGAAAAGAGCACCTTAACTACATACCAAAACACAATTCTTTTGATCTAATGATTAATCTGTGTGTGTTAGACTATTTACCAACCAGAAAGGCCACATAAGGCCGCACATGGTGGCTCATGCCTGCAATCCCAGCACTCTGGGAGGCTGAGGCGGGCGGATCACGAAGTCAGGAGATCCACACCATCCTGGCTAAAACAGTGAAACCCCATCTCCACTAAAGATACAAAAAATTAGCCAAGCGTGGTGGCGGGCGCCTGTAGTCCCAGCTACTCCAGAGGCTGAGGCAGGAGAATGGCACAAACCCGGGAGGCGGAGCTTGCAGTGAGCCAAGATCACGCCACTGCACTCCAGCCTGGGCGACAGAGCGAGACTCCATCTCAAAAACAAACAAACAAACAACAACAACAAAAAGCCACATAAATATCACTGGCACTTCATATAATTAACTATACAAAGTATTTCCTGTTGTTTGTCTTGACAAACACTTTCATAACACTTACCATGTGCAGATACTGTTCTAAGAACTACAAATACTAACTCTGCAATCCCTAATACAACCTATGAGTCAAGTACTATTATTATCCCCCTTTTACAGATGAGACAACTGAGGCTCAGGGAAAGGTTAAGTAACTTGCCCAAGGTCACAGAACTGGAATTCCAACACAGAGCAGCTGCCTATGGTGTTCTCAAGGGGAGGGCAATGCCAAACGAAAACAAGCAACAAGAGTCTACTCATTGCAAGTGAGCAAAGGTTCTGATCAAATCTTCATTCTTGCTTCCAAATCACTTGCTGAAAAATTAAAACTAGATAAGTAAGGACAGCTGCCTTTATACCTTCTGGCCTATTCACAGGCAGATTTCCAGACGAAACCAAAGGCCTTCAGGAGGAAAAGCAAAGCTCCTCAGTCTCAGGGCAGCTAATGCTGGGCCTGGCATGTTTTCCACTCTCATCTAAAATATGCTGCAGGAGAATCTAGGCCCAGTGATAAGCCAGGTTTCAACTTCACCTCCCCAGCTTGAGAGCGATTACACACACACTTGGGATTTAACCAGCAAGAGAAGGACACGGAAACCTGGGTTCCTCGGAGCCCACTCTCTGTTGACACTGTTGCCAGGGCTTAGCCAATTGCACCAGTGTCAAGAGCTCCACAGAGCGGTTTCAGCAGGGAAACCAGCCCTACAGGTGTATCCAGGGAGGCAGGTGTACAAGGCCACATTCTTTACTCCACGGAACAAATGAAGGTTTGTCTCCCTGCTGTGCGGGGCTCACAGGGCCAGATAAACCTCTCTCAGACAACAACCTCAGCACAGAAACAGTGTAGCTTGCTGCTACTCTGTAGCACCGAAAGTAAAATGCCAACCACTAAAAGAGAGAAGCAGATAATGTTACAATAACATTTATCTAGAAAGGCAATGTTCATTAGGTAAAATTTAACTACGGCAAGAATCTTTAGGACAGATATGACTCAATAAATGTTTGTGGATCTGAAAACCTAGTGCTTACCTTTTAAAAGGTTTCTTGGACTAATTTAAAAGCTTCATTTTGGCTGTGTGAACTGGCATTCCCTTTCTAAAATGATACAGTCCCAGTGGTAGCTATAATGTTAAATAAAATGACTTCATTTCCTCCAGAGAAATATTTTTACCTCAACCCCCCATGCTCTGGCACTCAACTACTCAAGACTCCAATATCAGGGGGCAAAAAGTCAGGCCTATTAGGCCTGGATCGTTCTCAGATTAACAACCTTGGGGGAATAATCCTATAAGAAAATATTTTCAAGATTTTGGGTAATAACATTTTTGGGCCAGATGAAATTTGTTAGAGTTTGCACTTCTGTTTCTAAAAACCTCTGAAGTCATTTGTTTCCCACAGTTTTTCTTAGAAGCTACTTTGTGGGAAAGAAAGCCAGGGCCTAGGCATCAGGCCAGCTAGAAAGGGGTTGCTCTGAAAGAAAGCCAGCCCCCGGCAAGCAGGAGCGACATGGGCAGCACTGGCCAAGGTGGTTAATTTTTCACCTGGGTAGAGCCGTAGGCACTGACATAGAAAATGTCTGTGAGACGGCGGATCCGGAAACAGGCAAGATGCACAGGTAGTGGAGTGTCTGACCGCAGGTTTGTTGCTTCAAATTACATAGGAACTTATGCCAAACTGAAATAGTTATCTACAGAGAGGAGGAGGAGGGGCAGGGTGTGTTGTCAGGCGGCACAGTGGGGAAATGGCAGTGCTGCGACAGAGGACCTCAACTCTGGACTACACAGCCTCGCACTCCAATCTCAGTTCTGCCACTTGTTGCCAGAGGAATCTTAGTCAAGTTTCTTAAACGCTCTCTGCCTCAGTTTCTTCACCTATAAACCACAGGCCCCAACCC
Source organism: Nomascus leucogenys (assembly GCF_006542625.1). NCBI lineage: Eukaryota > Metazoa > Chordata > Mammalia > Primates > Hylobatidae > Nomascus > Nomascus leucogenys. Next base: position 74,568,012 of record NC_044401.1, on the reverse strand, counting down.
CCAGGGCTGTTGGGATATATACCAAGGAGGTACTCAGAACAGTGGCTGGCATTGAGGAACTGCCAGGTAAGGGCAGCTGTTGCTATTTGTGCAAATTCTGACATTTGTCATTCTGAACATAACCCTCATAACAAACGAGGTACAACTGTTACCTCCACTGAGAGACAAAAGAATTGAGACTTAGAAAAATGAAGGAATTTGCTCAAAATCATGCAGTTAGTAAGAGACTACACGGAGGGATCCAGTCCTGTTTGTGAAATCAGAGACCAGCAGTTTTAACCTCTCTCATCTGGTCTTTCTTCCCTTACTTAACTTCCCGAAAGAGAGAGACAAAGACAGAAAGAGAGAATGAGAGATGGTGAGAAAGACAGAGACAGGGAGGAGGGGGGAAGTGAAGAAAAACACGTTAGAGGTAAATAACTTTTTAAACTAATAAAAAATAAACTTGGCCAGGTGTGGTGGCTGATGCCTGTAATCCCAACACTTTGGGAGGCCAAAGCAGGAGGATCACTTGAGCCCAGGAGTTCAGGGCCAGCCTGGACAACACTGCCTCTTAAAACTAAATAAATAAATAAACGTAACTAATTGCAAATGAAATTCCACCAGGCCAAACTCTCAGTGGCTACATAATAAGTGGTTACACCTCTCCTAGCCTCCTAGACCAGTTGCACCTCGATTCTAGCTGAGTTTCACTAAGCAAGGCAAACGAAGCAGGAGAAGCCTCGGAGGGAAGGTACCAAATAACCCACCTGAAATGAAGCTCAGCTGTCTTTGAAGAGTCTATCTATTCTAAGGCTCAGAACTGGTGGCATGATGAATATCGGTGCTAGAAGAAGAAATGTAAAACCATATAACATTTTTGCCTGTCCGTCCTTGAAATGCCTTACAATTTCCCTTGGAAAAAAAAAAAATTATCTTGTAATTCTTATTTTTCTTTACTTCACTTTTTCATTTCCAGAACTGCTATGGTTCTGGTTGAAGAATGACAACCATGGATCTTCTACAATGCCACCAGCAGTCTCTCTGCAATTGTAGCAAAGGGAAAAACACCACCACTGAGGCTGCCAGTCACAATATTTACCCATGCCGGTGTGTTCTGCTTCTTTTCGGTGGAGGAGGCAGAGAGCAGATAAACGAAAAGCAAAACTTCTCTGTGTCAAAACACAAGCTGAAGATGATTTCCTTCTCCACTGCCCGTGTATGAAATATACGCAAATCCAGAGCAGCCCTGGGCCCAAGCAGTGTTCATGGTTCTGCCCGGCCATAAACATGCCAGCCTTCAAAACATACTGAGACACCAGGACATCAAACAAACAAGGCAGTTCCAGAAAGGATATATCGACTTTTGACGTCTAATGCTCTCGGTGAAATAACTTTGTTTCCCCTAAAAATAGATAAACTAAAATAAATATAAGAGTATTCTACAGCAATGTAGCTAGCCACTTCTTCCTGTGACTCAGAGCAACCTCGTAACTTCTTTTTGATAATAACTATGGGCCAGGAACTAAGTGCTTTTTGTTGGAATGACTGATACGCTCTTCATACCAACTCGGTGAGGAATTTCAAATGACATCCCTTTGCAGATAAGGAGACTGAGTCTCAAAGAGGTAAATAACGGTGTAGGTTTATATAGCTTGCCATCGGCATTTGGACCTTGGTGTGTGAGATTCTGTAGGGTGAGGTCTAACAAAATGGCCCCACCTTCAGTTAAGGATTCAAATGATCACCTAGCAGCCCTTCAACCAGGGTTTAAGCTAAACTCATTCAGAGTTTCTGGCTCTAAACCTCACTCTCATTTCTTTACAGTGAAACACAGTAATTTAAAAAATTCGAAGTAGGCATACTTTCAGGTGGCTCAAATTAAAAGATCGTCAATACCAAGTGCTGACAAGGACGTTAAATAATGGAAACCCATAGACTACTCGTGGTAACATAAACTGGAAGAGCTGGAACACTGCTTAAAATTATCTATTGAAGGCAGGGCATGGTGGCTCACACCTGTAATCTCAGCACTTTGGGAGGCCAAAGCAGGAGGATCACTTGAAGCTAGGGGTTCGAGACCAGCCTAGCCAACATGGTGAAACCCTGTCTACATTAAAAATACAAAAATTAGCTGGGCACAGTGGTATGTGCCTGTAGTGCCAGCTGCTGGGGAGGTTGAGGCACGACAATCGTTTGAACCACAAAGGCAGAGGATACAGTGAGCTGAGATCGTGCCGCTGCACTCCAGCTTGGCCAACAGAGTGAGACTGTATCTCAAAAAAAAAAAAAAAAAAAAAAAAAAATACACATTTTGCCCCTTGTCTGGAGTAGAAAGAATTGTGGTGCTTCTTACAACTGCCAAAGCCAAAGCCTGAATTAGTTCTAAAAGTCTCTGGAAGTTTCTGAGGGCACGGTCACTCCAAAAGATACAAATCCTGGGACTCTGAACTAGCTTCATTTGACAGCCCCTTCCTTTGGTTAAATTTCAAAAATATCTCAGGCTCACCTCAAGCTTACTGCATTCAAACGTTCTCTGATTTCTCCTTCCTCTCTACTGCATCCTTTGTCTTCTACTTCCTTAGGACATTATTCCTTTCCACTTGCCCTTTACTCAAGTTGTCTTTATCCTCTTAGCTATACAATGATTTAATTCAGTACAAAGAACATCACTTTTTACCCATCACTGATTCCCCAGGGCAAGGCACTATGTCTGTTCACAGTAAGTGAGTGATGCTCTTTTTTGTTATTTTGGTTTTTCCTTTTTTGAGACAGGGTCTCGCTCTGTCACCCAGGCTGGAGTGCAGTGGCGTGATCATAGCCCATTGTAGCCTCTACTTCCTGGGTTCAAAATCCTCCCACCTTAGCCTACTGAGTAGCTGGGACTACAGACATGGGCCACCATCCCAGCATTTTTTATTATTATTATTATTATTATTATTATTATTATTGAGACAAGGTCTCCCTATGTTTCCCAGGCTGGTCTCAAACTCCTGGACTCAAGTGATCCTCCCATCTCAGCCTCCCAAAGTGCTGGGATTACAGGTATAAGGCACCACGCCCATCCTAATGTCTTAATGGACAAATGAATAAATTCTCTCTTTTTTTTTTTTTTTTTTTTTGAGACAGAGTCTCACTCTGTCGCCCAGGCTGGAGTGCAATGGCACAAACTCGGCTCACTGCAAGCTCCACCTCCCGGGTTCACACCATTCTCCTGCCTCAGCCTCCAGAGTAGCTTCGACTACATGAGCCCGCCATCACGCCCGGCTAATTTTTTTGTATTTTTTAGTAGAGACGGGGTTTTACCGTGTTAGCCAGGATGGTCTCGATCTCCTGACCTCATGATCCGCCTGCCTCAGCCTCTCAAAGAGCTGAGATTACAGGTGTGAGCCACTGCGCCTGGCCAATAAATTCTCTTTTAATACTAGCAACAACAGAGACAAGTATCTTTCTGTTCTTGTCAAACCAATGACTGCAGCTCTGTATGTTTCCGGAGTGATTTAAACTTGCCAGATGAGCTTTCAGCCAGTCAAACTGATTTTCCTTTGAGCCTAGATTCCTCATGTGGAAAAGCTCCCAGAAAAGCTTGACTAGATAAGAAAAAAGTGATGTCTAGACAATTCTCCTTTAGCCTTCTGCTGGGAAAACCTCCAGCTGTTTCACTGAACCTCATACAACCAACTCATAGTTCACATTTCACAGATTCCTCACCAGGGTTTTGACATCTTGGGGGAAAACAACTGAAGAAGGGTGGGCAGACATCTGACTATAGAGTGGTTTCTAATAAAGCAGTAAGTACAAACAATTCCAAGAAAACTAGGATGTCACTGGTCCCTGTGGTCACCAAACAAAAAGGATGTCTGTCCTATGTAAGGACACCGAAGAGGTGAAAAAGTGCCTAATCCTAATTTAATTATAATATTTTTTCCTATAATCAGAGAGGAGAAAGTCACTCAGGCTTGAAGCCAAAATTATAAATCTCATTGTCCACACAAATTGTACAAGATTTCCCTTGAGCAGACTGCAGGGAGGTGGGCTCTTGTTATCCTTCCTTCCTTTCAACTCTTCCATTTCTGTCTGTAATTTCCCCACCTTTGTTTCCATATAACTTCACCATCCTTGCTCCTATATGGCCACAAAGAAAAGAAATTCTGAGAAATGAGTTGAAATACCCCAGTTAAATAGATTCCTTCCTTGTCTATTAACAAGACATCACTCTTATTTACTTTCTGTAACTTGGCTCTAAGCTATAAGTTCATCTGTCTTTTCTATGCTATAGGCAGTGCAGAGCATGGGCCAGCCTGAAATGGCAGGCCTGCAAATATTGATATGCCAAATGAGAAATAAGTAAACTTGCTTTCAACTAACATGAAATCCCAGAATAACCTTTGAATTTCCATGACACCATTCATCTAGGGATAAGAGGGGAAGGCAGAAGGGGGCATTCCTGTGTCCATCTGGTATACCCCTGCAACAGGCTATTACCACTTAACTGCAATGCATTAAAGGTAGGACAAACAGCCAGGAAACGAACTGGTCTCTGTCCAGTCAAAGAATTAGTCAACACAAATCTACAGAAATAAGTCACTTTGAGCTTGAGGTACTACCTACCCATAATGCATTTCCCCTCACCTCTTTGATTTCATTCAGTTATTCATCCCCTCCCTTCCTAGGTGGTAACTACAACTATTATTTTCAACTCCAGTTCCTTATGCAACACTGAACATGCATAACTGAACTGTACACTGTTAACTGAATAGATGATCAGTATAATAAAGAGTCCTCATGTAAATTAAGGAAAATATGTAAAAACCCCCAAAAAATCCACTGAACAATCATTTGTGCACTCAACATAGAGAGACCCTTAAATATGCTATGCAGAGTATCTTAGAAAATAACACTAAAATGAAGCCCTCTTGGAGAAACTAATGATTTATTTTTAAAGGTCTAGTGAGTGCCTAGATAGTGCCTTACCAAGGCATTCTGCGGAAAACAGGGTTCCTTGTATTCAATGCAGTCAGGAGGTGAACTGATATCAAAGAACCACATCCATTCGTGTCATTTTACACATTTCAAGAAACAAACTTTCCAATAAAGACAGACTCCATTCCTCTTCCCCCTGACCTTCCTGTCAGGCTTCCCTTAATAAAATTTCTGCCAGATAAATATCATGAATGTTCCATTGTGCTGAGAAGAAAGAAGTTTACAGCAAATTGCTTGGTTAGAGCTAAGAGTCTGGGAGCCCCTGAGCAAATCAACTAAGTGCTTTGGAAAAAGCTATTTCCAAATTGGGACAGTTTCCATGAAGTGACTGTGCATAGTCTTCATGAAGAGGTTGTTTGTCTCCTCCTATCTGTCATATTGGTAGTTTAAAGATAAGAAGAAAGCATATTTGGACTGTTTGTTCTCATGGACATTAATCTGATTGTATTTTTTTTCTTTTTTTTTTTTTTTTTTTTTGAGACGGAGTCTCTCTCTGTCGCCCAGGCTGGAGTGCAGTGGCGCAATCTCTGCTCACTGCAAGCTCTGCCTCCCAGGTTCACGCCATTCTCCCGCCTCAGCCTCCTGAATAGCTGGGACTACAGGCGCCCGCCACCACACCCAGCTAATTTTTTTTTGTATTTTTAATAGAGACGGAGTTTGACCATGTTAGCCAGGATGGTCTTGATCTCCTGACCTCGTGATCCACCCGCCTCGGCCTCCCAAAGTGCTACGATTACAGGCATGAGCCACCGCGCCCGGCCTCTGAATTGTATTTTTCAAGTGTACTAAAGTTCCTCCAGGAGCTACACACACAACGAATGTACTTTCCAACTTGGTTATTTAGGAAGACCAGCTTTGTTACATCAAAATGTCCATTAGAAAGTCATCACACAGGCCAGGTGTGGTGGTTCACGCCTGTAATTCCAGCACTTTGGGAGGCCGAGGTGGGTAGATTGCTTGAGGTCAGGAGTTCAAGACCAGCCTGGCCAACATGGTGAAACCCCATATCTACTAAAAACGCTGGGCGTGGTGGCCCACGTCTGTAATCCCAGCTACTCAGGAGGTTGAGACACAAGAATCACTTGAAAACGGGAGGCAGAGGTTGCAATGAGCAGAGATCACGCCACTACATTCCAGCCTGGGCAACAGAGTGAGACTCTGTCCTGGGCGGGGCGGGGGGTGGGGGGGAGGAGGAGGAGGAGGAGGAAGAGAAAAGAAAAAGAAAGTGACAACAAAATGAGCAGAGAAATTGAGGTTTTACCTCAAGTGTCAGCGGAAAAAAAAAAAAAAGTTAAAACAGATGAGTTTTTTTTTTAAACACTGCATATAAAACAATGAAGTAATTTGTTCAGAGAGTTCTGCTGTTAAAATAATGACAATCTGGCCAGGCGCAGTGGCTCACGTCTGTAATCCCAGGACTTTGGGAGGCCAAGGCAGACAGATTGCCTGAGCTTAGGAGTTCGAAAACAGCCTGGCCAACACAGTGAAAAAAAATTAAAAATTAGCTGGGAGTGGCATTTATAGTCCCAGCTACTTGGAAGGCTGAAGCAGGAGAATTGCTTGAACCTGGGAGGTGGAGGTTGCAGTGAGTCGAGAGCGCACCACTGCACTCCAGCCTAGTCAACAGAGCAAGACTCTGTCTCTTAAAAAAAAAAAAAAAAAAAAGGTAGCTTGGCCAGGTGTGGTGGCTCACGCCTGTAACCCCACCACTTTGGGAGGCCGCGGTGGGTGGATCACAAGGTCAAGAGATCCAGACCATCCTGGCCAACATGGTGAAACCCCGTCTACTAAAAACCCAAAAATTAGCTGGGCATGGTGGCATGCGCCTATAGTCCCAGCTACTCAGGAGGCTGAGTCAGGAGAATCACTTGAACCCAAGAGGCGGAGGTTGCAGTGAGCCAAGATCGCACCACTGTACTCCGGCTTGGGTGACAAAGCGAGACTCAGTCTCTAAATAAATAAATAAATAAAAATAATGACAATCTAATGTAGGATGGGCAGTTTGTAACTTTTCCATAATAATTCTTACATGATTTTAAAAGGGCCCTATGCCAACTCCTTTAATATGCACTATTTTACTTAAAATCGCATAACACTCCCAAAACAGGAGGAAAATTTTGTAAAGACAGAGAGCTTTGCTTGTTGTATACATTTTATCTCAAGACTTGGCACAATGCCAGGATAGAGTGGTACTTAATGATATCTGTGGACCGAAGGTCAACACTTTTTCATATGTTAGACAAATACAGCTCATAATGATTAAGAAATTTGTCTGAGACCACAAGGCTGGGAAATGACTAAGTCAAGCTTCCAATGAAGGGCAGTGAGTCAGATTCCTGAGTCTAGTCCATCTAATATAATTGTTAAGGGTGTTAACATTAATCTTTACTGCATCACATTTCTGCAAGGAAGCTTTGAGCCACCATCCTGAAGACTGAGAAACCAACACAATTTTAACCCATTAAGCATAGCAACTGCCCTGCTCTGTCTTTCAATATCCTGCCCCTGTCTCATTCACAGTGTACCTCTGCCCCCAGTAATTACCTTAGCGTCAGAGATCCATAAACAAGAAGAATATTAAGACTTGAGAGAAGCCAAACCACTCACCTGCTGAGGTATGGCAGCCCTAACTGTGAGAGTATCACCTCCCTACTGATATCAAAATCAGACCCTACAAAGGAGAAAGAAGGTCATCTGAAATCACCTTGACACTCCAAACAGAGACTTACATCTGTGGGTCAGAGAGTGAATGAATCATACAGAGAAGAACTCTTCATAGAACAAGGCATGAGTCACTGGTTCCTCTTACTGAGACAGAAAAAAAAGTCTATCCTTTTATATATCTAGGGGGTAGTGCAGGGGTGGGGGGAATCACCATCTCTTTCATTTCCTCCCATTCTCATAGCTCCATGAACTGTCCACAAGTTATCACCAGTGAGCATGTGGTTCTCTTTTCAAGGCAGGGCTATTGCCCTTAACTTCCACTCCTCTCCAAACTTCAGGTTGTTTAGCACTAACTCCACTCATACAGATTTTTTGAGCAGCTGCACACCTTTGTCTCCCTGACCAGAATCCCTAGGAATCATGCAAATCCTCAGGCATATCCTGGGTTCACTTTCAGGGGATTCCCTGAGGATGCCCCTTTTTTATGTTCATCAGCCTTAGGAAGCCACCCCCAAGTCCAACAGATACACAGTCCCCTTTTTGTGGATGTCCAGGCCACACAAGAAATGGAAAGAATTTCAATAAGAAACTCTCCTGGAAACTATATGCATATGCATATCTACTTCTAGGTGCTGATGATACCAAGGAATCTTTCATAAAGACAAGCACATTGGCCAAAGCCCCAAGGCATAATTAGCCTTGCTCTAAAACTTTCCTAAGTGGCCAGAATCTACTCCATATATTTTTCTTAGCCAAGAAACAGATGTAGAGTATGAATGATTTTCCACTGAGTACCTTCGAAACAGATGCAACTATGTGGTAAATGTTCCATCTGCCCAGAGCATCCATTGTCAATGGAGACCAGACATACAAACTCTGAGGATCATTTAATTCAGTGTTCAAAAGAACTTCCATCATTTGCATCCCAGCCTCATGACTTTTGCCACATATGGGTACCACTTCTACTATTCCACTTTAGCCTTTTTAAAACCACTTTCTTTTCATGTAATTAAATATATTTTAAATGGAAACTTTACATCACCTCTAGGAATAGACAGGCAGAACCAGCTGCTATAAAAATAAAGTAACTAAAAGCAAATACAATGAAAGCAAAATCTTGCCATTAAAAGGTATGGTCTCTCAATCAGGAAGGAAAATTAGCAAACGTTCGGGGGTGCTGAAGACATTAACACCTAATAGAGACTTATTTGATGTAATGTCAAGAACTGAGAAAGGATTAATGGAAGAGGAGAAAAGGAATGAATTTGAACTAAAGCAGGAACTCAAGTGAGAAGACAAAATCTGAGGGCTCTGTTTCACCCTTTTTTTTTTTGGTTTTGTTTGTTTGTTTTTGAGATGGAGTCTCACTCGGTCACCCAGCCTGGAATGCAGTGGCTCACTTCAATCTCCGTCTCCCAAGTTCAAGCAATACTCCCGCTTCAGTCTGCCTAGTAGCTGGGATTACAGGAATGCACCACCATGCCCAGCTAATATTTTGTATTTTTAAGAGATGGGGTTTCGCCATGTTGGCCAGGCTGGTCTCGAACTCTGACCTCAAGTGATCTGCCTGCCTCCACCTCCCAAAGTGCTGGGATTACATATGTGAGCCATCGGGCCCTACCAGTCACCCTCCTCTTTATACTGCTTACTATGGGCTACTTCTCAGAGATAAAAGACGGTATCAATGCCACAACCTAGGGTAAATGACCAACCGGAGTGTGGTTTCTCCTCAAAACTTCCATGTATAAGATAGAGTCAGTAGTATACTAATTTCTATTTTCTAACCTTCTTTGCACAAAATATTTTGGACAGCAAACTAAGAGTAATTTGCTAGCATCTCAGAAGCTAAACAGGTGACCAGTGATGGCACTGCCAAAACACCCCATGGTAATTCCTATTCAGCTAAGTCAGTTAGAGCCCATACAGCAAAGGCCCTCTGAATTGGAAATACTAATGGAAGAGACAGTATTTTACCAAACAACAAAAAACAGCAAGGTGTTCTCTCTTCTGCAAGATTGACTTTTCAATAGCTAAAAGTTACACCAAAATAATAATAATAATAAATAATTAGGTGCATCTACCTATTCGTTTTATTCAATCACAGAAATCTCTGCCACCTTATAGAATCCTGAAATTTCTGCATCTTGTGACTGACAAAAAGAGAAAGGGCAACTATTGGGAGGCTGAGGCAGGAGGATTGCTTGAGCCTAGAAGTTCGAGGTCGCAGTGGACTAAGATGGCACCACTGCAGTCCAGGATAGGTGGGCATGGGTAGGGGGGAGTGGGAGCCAAAGCCTAGAGAGTATGGCCACAGAAGTAAAATAAATTTGTGATCAAACCCCATTGCTGCTAATTACGAGGCATCAGCTTGCTCATCTGCAAGTGGGGCTAATCCGCTTAAGGTGGTTTTGAAAACCAAATGAGGCAGTACATAAAACGTCTGGCACAGTACCAGGCACACAGTTACTTCTCCCCAAAATCCATGAAACCTATTTAATTAGTCTTTTTTAAATCCATGAAATGAACAGTACTTTAGCACTTACTCTCTCTTTCATATACCAAATGGTTAATATACAGTAACCTTTGTTTTAAATGTCGTACATGTATTAATACATTTAATCTCACAGAACTCTATGAAGTTGGCACTATCATGATTTCTGTTATACAGACGACAACACTGAGGCACAAAGAAGCTCAGCAACTTGCCCAGAGTCACAGGGTTAGTGGACAGTAGAGCCAGGATTCAAACCCAGGCAATCTGGCACCATGGCACGTATTCCTAACTACACGTACCATGGTGCCTTTGAAATCCTGGAGAAACATCACTGAAAAAGCCCAAAAAGGTAGACAGAATGATAGACAGATGGACAGCTATGCGATAAAACAGCGTGGTAAAATGTCAGTGGCAGAATCGAAGTAGCAGGCATACAGGTGTTTGCTATAAAATTCTTTCAACGTTGCTGTATGTTTAAAATTTTTCACAAGAAAACATTGGGCGGAGAGCAAGGAAGAGCCCAGAGTGTCATTTCCTCCTCAAAAATGGAACCATACTGAAAAAAAAGGTTACGCCAATAACCAGGGTGAAAGGATTTCCCCACCCCCACCTGCCTCCCCCCGAAAAAGTATCCCAGTTAAACTCTATAAGCCACAGATTCAAGTTATAGGTTGCCCCAAATGGGGCCAATGGCTGAGAAAGAGAGAGAAGCAGATGGGCTGCAAAACTGGGTCCTCTGCCAGCTAAGCTAGAGAAACCATCTCCCAATTGAAAGTGTTAATGGAAATGCCAGGCCAAAGTAGTCGACAGGAAACATTTCTTGACACTGTACATGCAAACAAATATGGCTTCTCCTACAAAGACAAAGAATGCAGTGGTCCAACCAGGCCTGTCTTTAAGTACTGGCAAGCACCCAAGGCAAATTAACAGATTTCAACTTCTCAGGCTCTAAAGATGAGTACCAGCTCTTAAAGACCTCTCAGGGGATGGAAGGGAAGGAAGGGGATTTCAGCCAGGTGAAGCTGAGCCAGCGATTAAAGGGGAGGAGGGATGAGTCTGCAGTGGCACTGCCCACCCCTAGGGGTCAAGGAGGAAACTGAGGCAGTGCTCTCAAAGGAGACAGGTTGTGTCGTTCACAAATGCTCCTATGACTGGTGCTGTACGGAATATAATGAGATAAATGCTTCAACTGAAAGCCTGACAGCTTCTAGACTAGGTCTAAGGGAAGCAAGTAAGTTAGAGACAGAAATGGAAAGAAAAATATGGTAAGAAAGGGGATTAAATTTTAGGCATGTTCATATACAGTTGGCAAAAGTGAAAAATGATGCATCCTTTTGAAAGGGCAATTTGGCAATATCTAACAAAAACATGAAATGTGTCCACCTTTTGAACCAGAAAAGTCTACTACTGGGATTTTATTTTACAAATACAATTATATGTGCATAAAGATCAAAATACAAGGATATATTACTCATTCCAGCATTATTTGTAAAAACAAAAGGCTGCAGAGAACCGTAATGCTCATCAGCAGAGGACAGGCTAAATGAATTACACACGGAACACTGATTCAAAGGTAAACTCCAAGTCATTGAAAAGAATGGAATCCATCTTGGTGCTGATGGAAAAAGAGCTCTAAAATGTTGCTGTAGATGTGAAGTGGAAAAAAAACAAGGAACAGAAACTCATATACGCATATCATTTTTCAAATAAGGTGTGTGTGTATATGCACACATATTCTCTATATAATGTATACACACTATTTTTTTTAAAGGAGAGCGAGAGAAAGGAGGGGAAACAAGTGTACTTGTATATGTATAAACAATTCTAGGACGAGAAACTGGAGAAGTCAGGACATTAGAGACTTTTCACTCTATACCCTTTTTTATACTGATTGAATTTTTGAATTCTACACAGTTTTCTCACTTTAAATATATATGAATATTCTACATCAGACCATTTAAAATAATATTTTATTCATAGAAAATGTAATGGTTTGTTTGAAATTTAGTCATAACATCCCTATAAGTTTCATGCAATTAAATGCTAATCGTATGCTAAACATTTGATGAGACTACCTTAAATCCAAGGTAGTCAGAGAGCATATTTGTAGACCAAGTTTTACATGGGACACAATTAAAAGAAGGACTACATAATTTGCTGTATTAGGAACATTTAGCAAAAGGCTAACACCCAGCTCAAAGTAATTCAAGCGAAAGAGTAAAGTTATTATCACACTGAAGTCCTTCGTAGAACCCAAGGGAAGAACTGAGGCTGGTCTGGAGAACAAGGGAAGTGAAGACTTAACACTGTGGGGAGTCTCTCTCCATCTTCATGGCTTCATTTCCTCTCACTGCACAGTAGCTTCTTCCACATGCCACAAAACATTGCTCTCACAGTTCCTGGCTGTTATCTGTAACCATTTCTCCGAGAGTGGAGGTATTTCTCCAAGTTTGGAATTACTGGCATTTTGGCTGGTATGGTTCTGTGTTAGGGGCTGGGGGGTGGCTGTCCTGTGCATCGTAGAATGTTTATAAGCATCCCTGGCCTCCACTCCCCCTCCTCATAGCTGCAACAACCAAAAATATCTCCAGAAATTGCCAAGTGCTCCCTATGGGGATAAAATTGCCACTGACCTGGGAGAAACTGAACTGCTTGCTCATTCACCTTCCTAAGTGCTGGGGAAGGACTCTGACTGCCTAGCTTTTGGCTCAAATGTGGCTGAATAACTAGAGCACGCTTGCACTCATAAGGTGACCCCTTCATAAGCTTGTGGTTTAAGGAGAGAGTTGTTGCTCTTTACCACTGCTACAGGGCTTTCCCTAAACTCTCTAAGTCAGTACTGTCCAACATAACTTTCTGCAAGAAGATATCCATCATGTGCTGTCCCAAACAGCAGCCACTGGCCATATGGGGCTATTAAGCACCTGAAATACAGCTCCTATTATTGAAGAACTGCATTTTAAAATTTTTTATTTGACTTTCATTAATTAAATTTAAATAGGCACATGTAACCCTCGACCACCTAATAGAACAGCACAGCTCTAAGTACTGAGAGCATTCAATCCCCTTTAGAACAGTTGCCAGCATACCGTGGGGGCTTAATAAGTATTTGTTGAATAAAGGAATGAATATGATTAGGCTCAGCGTCTTGGTTGGCGAAAGTCATTAAACCAACTCAGATGGTTCCACCCATAGGAAAAATGGGAACTCCATGAGAAAGGATCAGAAACAGATGCAACCCAGTGTCCATCAACAGATGAATGAATAAACAAATCGAGGTTTGCACACATGGCAGAATATTGATTGAGCTCTAAAAAAGAAGACTATTTTGACACATGCTACCACATGAATAACCTTGAAGACATTTTGCTAAGTGAACTATGCCAATCACAAAAGGACAAATACTGTATGAGTCCACTGATATGAGGTGCCAAGAATAATTAAACTCATAGAGCTAGAGTACAATGGTGGCTGCCAGGGGTTGGGGGTACCGAGAAGTGGGGACTTAATATGTGATAGATAAAGAGTTGCAGTTAGGGAAGATGAAAAAGTTGTGGAGAGGAATGGTGGTGATGGCTGCACAACGACGCAAACATAACTAACGCCACAGAAGTGTACACGCACAAGTGGCTAAAATGTTAAATTTTATGTCAGGTACACTTTACGATTTTGTTAAAAAAAAAAAAAAAGAATCAAGAAAGCTTAATATGGTATGGTGGACTGAACCATTGCTCACAATGCTTTACAGCATCCTTATACGCCAGAAATAAATGGAACAAACCTGAACCCAACCCCACACTCTGGAGCTAACACCAGCCAACCCACACCCTAAGTAAAGCTACCCTACAAAGCTATGACTGAGAGAATGAGATCCTTGCTGTTGCAGGTTATGGGTTCCAGGGAAGTTTGTTACACAGCATGTTTATAGCAAGAGTCAGATACATGAAGTCTCAATGGTCATGGCTTTGCCACCAAGAGAACATTCCAAGAATAATGAATACTTGCCACAGTGTGGCTAAGGATCAGCTGCATTCTAAAAATACAGGTAGATCAGTTTTAAAAAATAAATAAATAGGCTGGGGGCGGTGGCTCATGCCTGTAATCCCAGCACTTTGGGAGGCCACGGTGGGCAGATCACGGGCTCAAGAGATTGAGACCATCCTGGCCAACATGGTGAAACCCCGTCTCTACTAAAAATACAAAAATTAGCCAGGCGTGGTGGCGGGTGCCTGTAGTCCCAGCTACTCGGGAGGCTGAGGCAGGAGAATCACTTGAACCCAGGAGGCGGAGGCTGCAGTTAGCCAAGATCATGCCACTGCACTCCAGCCTGGCGACACAGCGAGGCTCCGTCTCAAAAATAAATAAATAAAACCATGAACCATGACATTTGATGAATCATTATTTAAAAGGTCCACTAAGCCTCAGATCCTTGAAGAAGGTGGGTCCAATGTAGAACTGTGCTTCATTCCTTAAGGGTCTATGGATTATGGTCTTAAGTGATGTTGAGCCTGAAGAAAACAAACCCTGGCACCTCTCATAACCCATTATCATCTCTGGAGACCATCTGATTCTAAAGAGATGCAATTTGAAATGCTCCCTGAAGCACTTCAGGCCTCAACATTCTCGTTAAATTTCCCCTTTCAGCTGTCCCTGGCAGTCACTCCGAGCTGACAGCCAACATCCTCTACTGTCTGAGACCCTCCACCCTGAAAGGAAATAAAATGTACATCCAAGTCAAGCACATATTTTCACGCAATTCAAAGAAACCAAACCGTGAACAACCTGAGGGCTCACAGGAGCCCTGTTATCATCTACAAAGACTCGTGAAGCAGACTCGGGCACATCATCACTTCCACAAGACACAGAAGCCCTCTGCATCCTGCTGGAAGAAGCCCTCCCAGCTTCCTGCCTGACACACTTCCCTGGACTTTAACCGGCTCTACTTCCCTCCACCTCTGTACCAGTGACCAAGGACCAGAACTAGTTAAGATTTTCATTTTTCCTAAGGAGCAAACCTCTTATGCTGCTTCACCCCAAGAGCTCAATAGAGTTTCCTCTTGGGCACACTTAATAATCGTGTTGTACCTCAGCAAGGAGATGATAAAATCCAAAGGCAAATGGGACAAGCTGTTAGCCAGGGGTGAGAGAACTAGCAAAGGGGAACAGACTATTCTAGGAAATAAGAAAGGAGGTGCTCGGGCAAGGCTTGTTCAGGCCCACCTTCCTCCAGCCTGGCAGCCTAACTGGTCCCTAATTCTGCCACCTCACATTGCAAAGCAGTTCTTATCTCTCATTTGAAAAACTGACAGGGATAGAGGACAACAGACAGGAAGTCCACACACACTAGCAGCAGCAAAGAAGGTGAAGGAGGGAAGACCATGGAAAGCTTTATGACATAAGGCCACTGTTGCTAATTCAAATTGTTAAATATTGCAAGAAAGGAGCAGAGAATATATTTTACAAAATGTTCAGCAGAAGAAATTTTGCTGCTTAATTACATCTTGCTAATTTTAAATATTTTCTGATGCAGTCAGGTTCCTATGTCTAAGACATATGCCTGTGAAATACATGTTTCTTCCTTTATTTAAATTATAATAAATTAATTACTTTAATTAAGTATTCCTTTTAACTTTATTTCTATTATGTAAACAACTTCTGGGCAGTAAGCCCTGTATGATCTTTACTTGGCCAGAGCCATTTTGCTTCCTTTTATTTGCAGTTTCTATTCAGTCCAAAATATCATTTATTTTTGCTAAAATCATTATGATCCCCCCTGAAGGGCTAGGACTGGGTGAGATCAACTGCTAACAATAAGAATAACGATGAAAAACAACAAGGGGAAAAATATCAAGAGAAGCAGTCAGATACTCAACTATTCATGGTCAACATTTATTAGGCACATATACGCATACACTTAATCCTCAGAACAACACAAAAACATGTTTGTTTTATTCTTATTTTATATATGGAAAATAAGCTCAGATGAGTTCCAGCAAGTTGACCAAAGTTAAACATATGAAAGACAGTGGTACTCCTAAGAAAGCCAGAGCCAATCAATCAAGTCTTGTTCTCCGAACTCCTTCACTACTATACTACCCGCCGGTTGGGTACCAACTACACTTTTACTAAGAGGCAGTCCAGGTGTGGTGGCTCACACCTGTAGTCCCAGCTACTTGGGAGGCTGAAATGGGATGATCACCTGGGCCCAGGAGTTGGAGGTTGCAGAGAGCTATGATCATGCCGCTATACTCCAGCTGGGTGATACAGTGAGACCCTGTCTCAAAAAATAGCAAAATTAAATTAAATTAAAATAAAATAAAGGCAATTTGTTCTCCTCTCAGCAGAATAGGTGCCCCCTATTCTCACTCATCTCAGCCCCCTTTCCTAACAGTCATCAAAATGTTACGAGATAAAGTAAATTTTTGTTAAGTTCTCTAACCTGGTATTTTCCATTCTTTTTTCTTCATCTTCAGTACCTTTGTAAGGGAAGTAGAAAAAATTTCCTTTGGGTTGTGCAGGATTTAATAAGATACACCATCTAAAGTTCTGAGTATTGCAGCTCCCATGATACTCTGATACAAATTTGGCCAAACCACGCTTTAAGGGCTCTGTGTACACACAAGAGATGGTATAAGTGAATGTCTCCTAGCCAAACTATGCACTCCTGAAGCATGGTAATGCATGTCGGTACACAGCCATATAAACATATGCACAACAGAGCAGCTAAGAGCTTAGATCTGCATCTGAAATTCACCTCCAATTCTTACCGATTTTTGGACTTTGTTCCTAATTATTCTAAATCTTAGTTTCATTATCCATAATATAGGGATAATACTTACAATTCCTTGTGAGGATTAATAAAAGAAATGTACGTAAATTGCTTAGCACAGAGTATGGCATAGAGAAAGCACTCTATCAATATTATTATTTATTTATTTGGCTCAAGTCTCATTTTCTTTCTTAAATTCCTTAGTACCTTTTTGTTTTCAGAACAATTCATATAATCAGGGAAAAAAATGTAAACAGTGAAGACAAATAATCCACTTAAAGCATTACATAATTTATAAATGCTGATGCCATAAAATATGCTTTGCATTAATTTCATCTAAAATTCAGTTTTATAGTATACATCAAATATGGTTTAAATGGATGTTGATTGTTCCTTTTTTAGAATTAGCATGAAGAATATAACAAAAGGAAAGGTACAGAAAAATAAAATCTTTCTTAGATATTTACTTCTAGGATTCAAATTTACTACTAGGAAAGTGACAAAGTAGAATTCAACTCTTGTTTTGCTGAAGACAACTAGATATTTTGCTCCTTCAAAGTAAGGATTGTGGCCATTATCTTAGCATCCTAATCACCATGCACTGTTCCTGGGAAATAGTAGGCCCTCAAACATTTGGTGAAAGCATAAAGAGTGAACAAATGGGAGAGTGGGAGGGAAGAAGGGAGGGAGGGAGGAATGGATGGGTGGATGGGTGGGTGGATGGGTCGGTGGATGGGTGGATGGGTGGGTGGATGGGTGGATGGGTGGGTGGGTGGGTGGATGGATGGATGGATAGATGGATGGATGCATGGATTAACCAACCTTATGTTGCCAGTTTGTATCAGTTATTTATTGCTGTGTAACAAGTAACCCCAGTCTTATTGGCTTCAAACAATAAGCATTTATTATCTGACAGTTTCTGTGGGTCAGGAATCCAAGACTGGCCTAGCTGGGTGGTTCTGGCTCAAGGTCTCTCACACCTCTGCAAAGTGTTAGTGGGGCTGCAGTCATCTACAGCTTGACTGGTCCAGAGAATACTCTTCCAAGCTCATTCGCATGGCTGTCAGCAGGGAGCTTCAGTTCCTCACTGTGTGCGCCTCTCCACAGCACTGCTCGCAGCATAGCTTCACCCAGAGCAAGAGATCCAAGAGAGAGAGAAATAGAAAGAATGACTAGGACAGAGGACAGACTTTTATAACCTTACCCTGGAAGCGACACGCCATCATTAGGCTATGGGTCTCACAGACCTGGGAACAGACTGCACGAAGGTGTAAATACCAGGAGGCAGGGATCATTGGAGGACATCATAGAGGCTGTGGAGTTTGAAATAATCAAATCTTCTAAATTGCAAAGCCAGTAACAAATTAACATAGTGCCATAGGCAGGGTTATTTTTGTACAGCTGCAAAAACTTATTCAAATCATTCGTATTATGTTGCAAAGATTAAAAGGGAAATAGCTATTAAAAAAAAAAAACCAGTAAATATCCATGAGAAATGTCAACTTGGATTTTCTTCCTAACCCAAAAATGATTGAAATGTTCTTCCTGCCCAACTTTCAACTCATAGCAATAGTTAGTTTCATTCTAAAAATTCAAGACTTGACTCAGCAAACACATCAGTGCCAAGAAAGCAAATTTCCAAAATTATGTCTGTCTCTTTATGGAGCACAGGCCAAACTTAAAGGAAAAAGAGTTTAGACCACAAAATAATCTGTCATTTCTAGCCCTCATACCAGCATATTGAAATGGTGGGATCTTCCACATTTTATGTACGGCATAAAATATGAGAAAATACTTTCTAGAATGCCTTATTACCCAAGTCTGAATTGAAAGATGGTTTTTAGGCCGGGCACAGTGGCTCAAGCCTGTAATCCCAGCATTTTGGAAGGTGGAGGTGGGCAGATCGTTCAAGCCTAGGAGTTCGAGACCAGCCTGAGCAACATGGCGAAATCCCCTCTCTACCAAAAATACAAAAATTAGACAGTCTCATAACCCAATCTCAAAATAATAGATAAAAATAAAAAGTAAAATAAAATAATAAAGAAAGATGATTTTTCATCACCAAATCTTTGCACTGATTTCTCTCTAGTTTTTCATTTGCAATGAAATGTCACTCAGACTTGGACTAAGATTAAGTCATAACTGACAGCTGTTGACTCTCTCAAGCTCTTCTCTGAGTGTATCAAGCTTGAGTATCCTTATTTTCCACATTCTTCCTTATGTAAGATGCTTCTGAGGGATGATGGCAGTGGCTGGCATGTATTAATACAAAATACTTCACATTATATTTTTGAGCTGGAAATTCAAGAGAAACAAATACCAGGCTGAAGTCGGTTGCTACTGAATGATGGAGAACCTCCATTCCAAAGGACAGTCTTTATTTATGGCTTCATCCTAGCTTGGTGCCTTGAAAGTTGTCCCATGCAAGTGTTTCATCCCAGTTCTACTCTGAGTGCCAAGAAGCCAGGAACATTTGGTGAACTTGGCTATGCCTCTCTGCACTGGCGGTGACTTTTTGCTGCTCCTCCCTAGACAACCCCTATGTGACATAAGATGATATTGTAAAAGTCATAAGATATTCACGAATTAAGCAAACCATCACCAACACCTTAAATGGTGTAATCACTTGTATATAGCCATTTTTTAAACAGAGTGGGATGAGGGATGCTAAGATTTAGGCCATACAAAATTTATTTAAAAGATCGTTCTTGGGCCAGGCATGGTGGCTCATGCCTGTAATCCCAGCACTGTGGGGAGACGGAGGAGGGTGGATCACTTGAGGACAAGAGTTCGAGACCAGCCTGGCAAACATGGGGAAACCATGTCTCTACTAAAAATACAAAAAATTAGCCAGGTGTGGTGGTGCGCTCGTGTAATCCCAGCTACTCAGGAGGATGCAACACAAGAATCACTTGAACCTGGGAGGCAGAGGTTGCAGTGACTCAAGATGGGCACCACTGCACTCCAGCCTAGGTGACAGACTGGGACTCTGTCTCAAACAAAAAAAAAAAAGACCTTTCTCACTAATGAGTTTATTGATGGTTAAAAAATATTTTGATCATGTTCTGGAGTTAATTACCCTAGTGTTTGACTTTGAACCAAACTCAATTACATACAAGAATTAATCAAAACATACTTAGCTTGAGGCACAGGTAAACCATTAAGAAGACTTAGAAGCTGTGCAGTGTCATCGTAAATTAGCAGAAGCTTTATTACCTGCCCTAATTTAAATTACATGCTTTCACACTTGCTTTGTTCAAAAGGCACAACAGGTAGAAGGCATCCTCAAATGACAGCTTCATTCTCAGTGGTGTCTCTTACAGGTATTTTCAAGCAGAAATTGTGCGCATATTACAAGTTAACAAGAAATGGAAACCATCTCAGCAGGTAATCTTTCAAATCCCAATTTCAAGAAACCAAAATGTCAATTAAAGCACCTTGGGCTTTTTAGTGATGCTCAATATCTACTTATAAATGATGGTGATGTTATAGGGTTTCTTTCCATCTAATTTGTGCTTTAGGCATCTCAGCATTGGAAAGGAGACCATAGGTCATCATGGAGTCTAATCCTTTGGCCCCACCACCATCCCGCAGTGGCATTTGTGAAAGGTTGTCAACATCATCACTTTGTTGTCACTGTCACCCTCAACCTATGAGGACTCCACTTGACTTCATCCTGAAAACACACGTAGGTACAGGTAAGTATGCTTTCAGTGTCCCAGAACAGCCTATTCGAAACCAGATCATGCCACTGCTCAGCTGGACCTGCCACCCTTACAATAAAATCCAAACTCGGCCAGGTGCGGTGGCTCATGCCTGTAATCCCAGCACTTTGGGAGGCCAAGGCGGGTGGATCACCTGAGGTCACGAGTTCACCACCAACCTGGCCAACATAGTGAAACCTCGTCTCTACTAAAAATACAAAAATGAGCTGGCCATGGTGGCACACACCTGCAGCCCCAGCTACTCAGGAGGCTGAGGCACAAGAATCGCTTGAACCCAGGTGGTGGAGGTTGCAGTGAGCCGAGATCACACCACTGCACTCCAGCCTGGGCGACAGAGTGAGACTCCATCCTCCTGCCACTACCAAATAAAAAAAAAAAAAAAAAAAAAAAAAAAAAAAACCTCATCTCCATGACCTGAAAGGCCCTACAGGCCTCCATCTCCTGTTTGTGCCCGACTTTGTGCCCTGTTTGGAGCCACATTCATCTTCTAGTTCTTCCTCAAACCTGCCACGTTCTTTGCCACCTCAATGAATTGTTGGCACTGCTCCCTCTGCCCGCTCTCCTCTGCCCCCAGATCACCAGGAGACCAGCTCCTACTCAAAATCCAGGTCCTGTCTCAAGTTTCTAATTCCCAGAGAAGCCTTCCCTGACCAGTGCATCTAACACCTATTGCATTACCCATTATCTCTCAAAACTAGCTGTTATTTTTTTCCACATTTATTCACTCACATGCCTATTACGTGCCATATGTGTGCACATAAGATGGTAAGCTTTATAATAATAGCAGCTGATCAAAGCTAAAGCTTACACTGTACGGAAAATTTACTATGTGCCAAGCTCAGTTCTAAGCACTTCAGTTTCTCACAAGCCTATAAGGCAAGTAAGAATATTATCCTTATCTTACAAATGAGAAAACTAAAGCACAAAGAGGTTAAGTAACTTGTCCAAGACACACAGCCACTAAATGGTAAAGCTGGGACCCTAGTCTGGAAGTGCGTGGCTCTAGAATCCACACTGATAAGTAGGACATTCTGCCTCCTTCCCACAAGAGCAGAGACGTGCCCTGTCTTGCTCAGGGCTGAATCTCCAGGAGCCTAGAATGCTTGGAAGAGAAGGCCAGCGGAGGGAGCTGTCTCCTAGCCTAGGTGGACTTCCTCCTTCTCTCCTATCACCCAAAATACTTCCAACCCAGGGATCCTATCCCCAACTCCTAACAGTATCTTCAGTTCCATCACTGCAAGTGTCATCTGAAATCCTACAATGGGGTGACTCAGCTCTAAATTTCTTTCTTTTTTTTCTTTTTTTCTTGTTGAGATGAGTTTCACTCTTGTTGCCCAGGCTGGAGTGCAATGGTGCAATCTCAGCTCACTGCAACCTCCGCCTCCCAGGTTCAAGCAATTTTCCAGCCTTGCCTCCTGAGTAGCTGGGATTACAGGCATGCACCACCACGCCCAGTTAATTTTGTATTTTTAGTACAGACGGGGTCCCATCATGTTGGCCAGGCTGGTTTCAAACTCCTGACCTCAAGTGATCTGCCCTCCTCAGCCTACCAAAGTGCTGGGATTACAGGTGTGAGCCATCACACCTGGCTCAGCTCTTAATTTCTTCATTCAGAAGCAATAATTTCGAGGACTCAGAAAGCATCTCTTCCTTCATTCAGTGAGCCCAACTATCCATCTCACTCACGTTTTTTTAAAATTCTAGAAAAAGAAGTCAAGTTAGAAAGAACAGCCAAAGTTTTTTTCTTTTCTTTTCTTTTTTTCCCCACAGCTACTCACAGAGATATCAAGATGTCTGGAACAAAAAATAAGGACTGAATATTAAACTCACCCAGTACAATTTTCTTATAGTAATTTACCAAATAAGGCACAACCTCAGCCTACAAGCCCTTCCTTCTACTCCAGCTTCTATTTGGGTCATAATATATCTATCTTCTAATGATCACATTCCCGGTGTGGAAAAGTAGCCTGTTGCTTAATCAAAACGTCATCCAACAAAAACCATTCTCACAGTTAAATTCCGTTTCCTTCAGGAGCAGTTGGCTGAAAGCTCACTAAGACATGTGGTTTCAGCTATTCTTACTCTTCAGGGAAGTGCTATTTTTCTTCAAAGCAAAGTAGCCCAGCAACCCCAAGGAAACCTGATTAACTTCTTTGGTGATATGCTAGTAAAACTCACTGCGGTCTTGCTTCAGGGAATTTTAATGGCAGCATTTCTGTTTCATTCATTAGAACCTTGAAGTACCCAAAGAAACGAATATCCTTTCTCTTTCTTTGTTCCTCATTTTGTTTTCAGAATGCAGGTCAGGATCAGAAACTGGGAACTACGTGACACCTCTGCAAAGAGTTGATAGGTCGATAAACTTGATGGTTTGCAATCCAAAGGGTGCTCATAAGGGAAAAGCTTAGGTGTTAATAGGACATGCCAATTACTCCAGTGTTGGGCTGCATAGCTCAGATGGCTCCAGCACCAGGCCAAGAGACCAAAAATTCACAATCAGTCTTCTTAATAAACTGTGAGCTCAGCAATATTCCAATATTAAGCAGCACCCTGGACTCCAGAGAGTCATCTTGAAAGTATGTGCGGGTGATTCAAGAGGAACTTGCCTCTAGAGTAGGTCACTACAAACTGATCACCATTCCTGGAAAAGCTGCTGAGCACGTGGCCTTCAGCACATGGCCTTGTCCCTGGGCAACCATCTGGATGAGGGTGGGACAAGTGAACAGTGGTGGCTTTAAGGTCCAGCTTTTAAAAAGCTGTAGCCAAAAAGTTAGGTGTTTTAAATTCTGGGTCACGCCCCTTATTAGCTGTGTGACATTGGGCAAATTACTTAGCCTTTCTAAGCCATACTTTTGGAGATCATTTGGAATATAGCACATAGGTATATGAAAAATAAATGGGTAATGGCTGTGCGTGGTGGCTCATGCCTATACTCCCAGCATTTTGGCAGGCCGAGGTGAGCAGATTACCTGAGGTCAGGAGTTCAAGACCAGCCTGGGCAACATGGTGAAACACCATCTCTACTACAAATACAAAAATCAGCCACGCCTGGTGGTGCACACCTATAATCCCAGCTACTCGAGAGGCTGAGGCAGGAAAATCGCTTGAACCCAGGAGGCGAAGGTTGCAGCCAGCCAAGATTGCCCTACTACGTACTCCAGCCTGGGCAACAGACTGAGACTCCATCTCAAAAAAAAAAAAAAAAAAAAAAGGCAAGATACAGAAGTCATTGTCACTTAGCACAGAGTTGCTCATCAGTATCTGAGGTGCAGACTGGTTAAATGATGGGTATGTATAAGAGAACTAGTTAGTACACAGGTCCCCTAATGTTTGGTATCGTGGAAGAGGCCCTGGCCTGAGAGCTGGAATGCTCGCTTATTAGTGCAAGCACAGCCACAGATTATATATGTACTATAGATCTTACTCTGTCCAATGTTTATTCTACTTAAATCTAAATAATTACAATTAAATGAATTAAAATGAAATAGAATTAGAAATTTAATTTCCTGGCCAGGCACGGTGGCTCATGCCTGTAATCCCAGCACTTTGGGAGGCCAAAGCAGGCAGATCACTTGAGGTCAGGAGTTCGAGACCAGGCCAACATAGTAAAACCCACTTTCTACTAAAAATCCAAAAAAATTAGCTGGGCATCAAGGCGTGTGCCTGTAATCCCAGCTACTTGGGAGGCAGAGGCAGGAGAATCACTTGAACCCGGGAGGCAGAGGTTGCAGATCATGCCACTGCACTCCAGCCTGGGTGACAGACTTCATCTCAAAAAAAAAAGAAAAGAAATTTAATTTCCTAGTCACGCTAGCCACATTTATTTCAAGAGCTCAGTAGCCATGTGTGGCTTTTAGCTTCTGTATTGGATAGCTCCACTGTAGAACATTTTAAACATCACTGCAAGTTCTGTTAGACAGTATTGCTTTAGCAAGCAGGTGAACCTTTTGGCTCCCACTTCAGCTTTTTTGGGGAGTTGGTAAAATATGACCATTAAGCATAACTTTGGAGTTATGCTGACTTCAGATTCTGATTCTGGTTTCTCAAATCCTGCCTGACACAGAACAAACAACTTGCCTTCAGTTTCATCATCTGTAAAATCGAGATAATAGTAGCCCCTCACAGACTTACAAAATATTACATGAGATATTGTATTAGATATATGTGGTTAGTACTTCATACGGTTTGGCTGTGTCGTCACCCTTCTCATCTTGAATTCTAGCTCCCATAATTCCCACCTGCTGTGGGAGGGACCCGGTGGGAGATAACTGAATCATGGGGGCGGTTTCCCCCATATTGTTCTGGTGGTAGTGAATAAGTCTCACAAGAACTGATGGTTTTATAAGGGGAAACCCCTTTTGCTCGGTTCTCATTTTTTCTTTTTGCCTGCTGCCATGTAAGACATGTCTTTTACCTTCCGCCATGAGTGTGCGGCCTCCCCAGCCATGTGGAATTCTGAGTCCATTAAACCTATTTTTCTTTATAAATTACCTAGTCTCAGGTATGTCCTTATTGTCAGTGTGAGAACAGACTAATACAGTATTAAATGCTCAAGAGATAGCATGTATGTATTTCACATAGAGTTTATCATTTGTATCAGGTCTCATAAGTCGAGGCATCCGTCTGCCTCCAGAGGCCAATCTCTTAAAACACTTTCTCCCCTTGCAGGGTTGGAGACTTTAATTATGTAACTTAAAATAAAACAGTGATGGAATATTTTTCCTGCAGTGCCATTTTGACCAGAGCTGGATTTACTCTAACAACAAGTGCCTGCACCTTTTGGCCGAGTTCCCTGAGCATCGGCCCTTTCTTAGCGGCTTTGGGGAGAGGCCTTGACTTAGGAAAAAGGCTTCCATGATCCCCTGAGCCTGAGACTGGCCTGGGGTTTTAATTCCCACCCTCTGCTTATCTCTTGGCTGACATTTGGGCGTGCCACATGCCCCTTCTTTGGTGCAAGGTCTATCATCTGCAAGGTGCATTTTACAGAAAAAAAGGCAGAGTCCTGTTCTTGACCTTTCTCCTTCTCACCAGGGAAACGCTTCGTGCCATCCACCTTGGGCAGAAGTCCAGAGACACCTGGGCAACTTCCATGGTGCATTTTAAAAGGGAAGAAATGCCAGAATACAGCTGTAAAAATGATGGTATATTTTAAATATCAATACCTAATAAATCAATGCTTTTAACGCCTACATAATATGCCATGTCGAGTGACTGCCATTACAAGACAATTATGATCTCATAAAAAATATTAATTATCAGTGTCTTGTAGAGTGTGTGGTCTGGTAATAGGGCTCATGTGTAACATTGTAATGATTGTATTGTCATTTCAGTCACCATTATAGTGACTGTATATCTAAGCTCAGTAGGCACCAGTGCCAAAAATCTACATTTGAAGCCCTTTGTGACTGAGGCATCCCAGGTACTAAAAGCTCTCATGAGAGGTCCTAAGAGCACAAGTTCTGGTTTACTTCAAAAAATAGATATATATTTTTGTTTGTTTGTTTCTTAACAGTAAGGAAAATGATCTTTTATTTTTTTATTTTTTTAAAGACAGGCTCTCCCTCCGTCACCCAGGCTACAGCACAATCATAGCTCACTGCAACCTCCAACTCCTGGGCTCAAGGGATCCTCCTGCCGCAGCCTTCTGAGCAGCTGGGACCACAGGCTCATGCTACCACGCCCAGGTTATTTTTGTTTTTATTGAAATGGGGTCTTGCTTTGTTGCCCAGGCTGGAAAAATGAATATTTTAATGCAAGGGGTTTCTTAGAATAGAGGAAAACTTCAAGACACATCATAAAGTAAAACTTGTTTGCCTTCTGACATAAATATTTGCTTTTCTTTATGTGCACATATAATTTATTTCTCTGGTCTTGCTTTCTGTTTCAGTAGTTACTGATTTATGAACTAGTGTTTAGTAGTGCTCTCCTTTGAAGCTGGAGAAAATTAAGTGAAGTTCTTTTATGTGAGTAATGTGGAGTACAATGAGATTCTCCAAGACCCGAGACCTCTCTGTGAAATGACTTTAAAACCACTGGTGAGCGTTTCAACTCTGGACTTTTCTGCCTTTTAAAATTCACTCACACAGTTTGGATGAAAAGAATTTCAACAGACAATGAGATTTAGATCGCCTGATTGTAAGTTTTGGTGCTTTTCTCCAAATAAAGTTTCTTTTTTAGGTGAATATTATGTTTTAAAATTTTTTAAAAATGAAATTAGAGTTTGATAGCAGTCTTTTAAATAAGTCATTTCCCCACTCCTCCTTATCTCTCTCTCCCTCCCAATTATTCTGTCACTTATTCACTGATGCCCTGGCTAACACAGTCACTCAGCACTCCTCCTAGAGGGAACATTAGTTGACAACGGCCGCTTCCAGGGTGGGTAACTTTGCCAAATTACTTAACTTCTTTATGTTTCAGTTTTTTATATTTGTAAAATGGGAACAGTGATGGTACTCATCCCACAAGGTGATTATAATAGTACAGTTTATAAGTTGGTGGGAGGTTTGAATGAGTTAATGCATCTAAAGTACTAAAAGTCGTACCTAGCACCCAGGAAGTACTCATGTTGTCATATTTTACTCATCAAATAGTAATTGAGTGCCTTCTTAAAAGATAGTGTAGGCCGGACACGATGGCTCATGCCTATAATTCCCAACACTTTGGGAGGCTAAGGCGGGCGGATCACCTGAGGTCAGGAGTTCAAGACTAGCTTGGCCAAGATGGTGAAACCCCATCTCTACTAAAAATACAAAAATTAGCCGAGCATGGTGGCAGGAACCTGTAATCCCAGCTATTTGGGATGCTGAGGCAGGAAAATCACTTGAACCCAGGAGGCAGAGGTTGCAGCAAGCCAAGATTGTGCCATTGCACTCCAGCCTGCGTGACAGAGTGAGACTCCGCCTAAAAAACTAAATAAATAGTGTGCTGGGTACTAGGAATCTGGTGGTTAATAGAAAGATGTGGTTTTGCATTTATGGATCCTCAAACGCACCATTTATTCATTAAAAATTCTGTTTATACTGGGATGTAAGTACTTCATGGAACTGTGATGACCAATCTGCATGTTCATATTTCCCCTCTCCTTCTTTTAAAACACTTTTAAAATAACATTTTCAAAATAAAATGTGTGTGTGTGTGTGTGCGTGTGTGTGACAGGGTCTCACTCTGTCACCCAGGCTGGAGTACAGTGTTATGATCACCACTCACTGTAGCTTCAGCCTCCCCAGCTCAAGTGATCCTCCCACTTCAGCCTTAGTCTCCGGAGTACCTGGGACCACAGGCATGCACCACCATGCCTTGCTAATTTTTCTTTTTTTTTAATTTTAGAGATAGGAGTCTCACTATGTTGCCCAGGGTGGTCTTGAACTTCTGGACTCAAGTGATTCTCCAGCCTCAACGTCCCAAAGTATTGGGATTTACAGGTGTGAACCACCATGCCTGGCACAAAATACCATTCTATTCTCAGATTAATTTTGTACCACGGAGACAAGAGGAAGTTTTCCCTTTTCTTTGTAGATGAAGCAACTTGAGGACAGATATTTGGAGGTCTTATCTGAGGTTCATTTAAAGTGGGGCAGAGGCCCCAGGCCTTCTAACTCTCCATCTAGTTCTCTGTAGTAGCCCTTCCTACCCCACCTTTGATACTGATGTTAACCCCAGTGTTTCCTCATTTACTGAGCTTGTGTGACTTTCAAAAGGCTCTGTTAGTCTCTTGATTTCTGTGAGGAGCGAGATAGCCATGACTTTACCCTGACCATGTGACTGGAAACATACTGAATATTGGATGGAGAAGTTCAAAGTGTTTCAGAAACACATGACAAGTTATTGTTAACATTATATGAATGGGAGGTGGCAGGTCAAGTAAGGCAAGAGAAGCATTCAAGCTGACACCTTGTTCATGAATTTAATCTCTTATGAGAACAGCTAGAATGATCACAGTGGCCAGTTTGGTAGCCTGATCATTTTGGTCATATGCAGAAATGTTCTCAATGGACTTTCAGAGTTAGAATTAGTTGGTATACAGGCTCCTCCTTGGAAATGTACACGCCAAGCAATTGAGAAAAGCTGGAAATGCATCTGTCTCAAGTCTCACTGAAAATTCCTTTAGGTAGCATACTCCAAAAGATTACATGGAATTGAACATTTTTGAAATAAGGACAGGACTAATAGACTTTCTTACGTGGAAATCTCTCGTCTTTTTTTCCCCTGGTACTTTGAAAACTTAAAATAAACATCGTTTCCAGTATTTGATTGTTTATTTACTAACTACCTGTTTGGAGGAAACGTCATATTGTCTCAGAACAATGGAAGCTGTGGTCACAAGAGAGCAAGGAGAGGGGGTGGTATTCAAGTAGTCAGTTGGGATAGACCCAGTTTGACTAATATTTGTTGCGTCTCTGAGTTCAGGTGAAAAGGATAGTGAGTGGCACTGCAGAAAACCCAAGTAAACTGGAAATAGAAAATGGCAAAGTTGAAACTAAAGCAATTAAACTAGTGCCCCATTTGAACATGCTCAGTGACTTGCCTTAGAACTGTTAGTCAAGAAGAATGTATTAAATGCTGTATTTGTGAAGACGTCTTCCCTAGTTGATAGATTCTCTGCCTTTCATTGGCTTTTGGAGAATCAGCTCAAGGGTAAAAGGGTACAGGATAGAAGGAGCAAATGGGCTAGATGTTTGTGGTTATTTCCTTACATTTCCAGCCAGACATAGCTGATTGATCACGGTGCCTCTTCCCACTAAACACAGACGTGTTTGCAGCATCATTCTCTATTGGAATTGGCACATGAAACTTATATACCATCCTTGATAAATGACGTTGTTTTTTCTGTTGATGTAGTCCAGATTTTACCCATATTAACTTTAAAAAAAAAAAGATTGTCTTATCTTAGTAGAAATATCTAAGCTCAGCTGAAGAAATACATTCTATAAATACCCTTACAACCTAAACGCTAATTTTATCCCTAGATGAGTTGAGATGTGCACCTGAATTTGTCTCTTGCATGTGAATCAGGGCCAATTGCTAAGCTCTATTAACAGAACTATGTAATTAAGATAAAGGACGGGAGCAGGACAGCCAATCCTAAAATTAGCTCTTGCCTTGATGTTCCCCAGGTGCAAGTGCCTTGGTCCTTTCACTCTGGATGCACTTGATTTCCTTTTCAAGATGTGTGCAGGCCTTACCACGATTTCCAAAAGCTTGCTTCTGGCTCAGGTTGGGGAGCTGAGATTGTTTTCTCCTGTGGGATGTTATTGGTGTTTGAAATGTCGTCTGGCACCTTAGAAGCTTTTTGCGTAAATATTCTTTAAGATAGGTGTCACGTTATTTATGTTTAGCTTGTGATAGTCCAACGGTCTTCTTACAAGCTGTTTCTGGACTGGTACTTTGAGAATAATGTAATTTTTGTCAGCTGTCCATTCTTTACAATGAAGGTAAGTAGTGCAATTAAGGAAGGGATTTTTTTTTTCTTTTTTTTTTTTTGAGACAGAGTCTCACTCTGTTGCCCAGGCTGGAGTACAGTGGCGCGATCTCAGCTCACTGCAACCTCCACTTCCCAGGTTTGAGTGATTCTCCTGCCTCAGTTTCCAGAGTAGCTGGGACTACAGCTGTGCAACACCATGTTCGGCTAAATTTTTACATTTTTAGTAGAGACGGGGTTTTGCCATGTTGGCCAGACTGGTCTTGAACTCCTGACCTCAAGTGATCCACCTGCCTCGACCTCCCAAAGTGCTGGGATCACAGGCGTGAGCTACCGCGCCTGGCCTAAAGAAGGGATTTAAAGCCTACTTGTCAAGGGATACCAGTATAGCTACAGATTTTACTCAGGTGACTTTGGGAGGGAAGAGCTTGAACTCTGCTATTCCTAATGTGCATCCTTGGGCAAGGCATGCAGCTTGTCATGTGCTCTAGTATCCTAGATGAAATGGAGATGGCAACAGTACCGACCCCTTACGGTTGGCATAAGGATTAAATCAAAGACATAACAGACATTTGTAAGTCAACCGACACAGTGCTTGGCATATGAAGCCTAAGATGTAGGTAATTGCTCATTAGAGATGGGAAGCCAGGGTAAGAACTAGGGTGAGGCAGGCGAGCCACTTACCTTGGGGGCAAAATTTAAGAGGCACCAAAACCCTCAAGAATTAAGTAAGAATTAATGCAATACTTTCATTTCTTCCTGCCTGCCTGCTTTTCTTTCCTTTCTTTTTTAAGGCAGAGTCTTACTCTGTCACCCAGGCTGGAGTGCAATGGCATGATCCCCACACATTGCAACCTCTGCCTCCTGGGCCCAAGCAATTCTCCCACTTCAGCCTCCCCAGTAGCTGGGACAACAGGTGAGGACCACCATACCCAGCTAATTTTGCATTTTTTGTAGTGATGGCGTTTCCCCATGTTGCCCAGGCTAGTCTCAAACTCTTGGGCTCAAGCAATCTGCCTGCCTTGGCGTCCCAATGTATTGAGATTACAGTCATGAGCCACTGCTCCCGACTACAGTACTTTTAAAAATAAAAATTAGTGTGGTAAAGTCCTTGACGAACTACACATCAAGAGTGTAAATAAATTCAAGGACTGCCCCTGCACTTGCATACCCCTGCCTCCTAGTGTTATAAGGATAAAATAAGACCATGAATCTGAAAATGGGTTGAAGATATAAGTGTAAGTTATTATCTGAACACATTGTTAAAAGCTTAAAAAATGAACAAAACAAAAAACCTCTCAGCTTTTCAGAGCCTATCTGGGGCTCGTGACATTCCAATCAAGTACGAAAAGAAAGTCAGTAAGTACCAGGAAACATTCATGGACCTCTACAAGTTACTCAAATCTACACTTGTCCCGAAATTCAGGATATCCATTTGTGTTGGTGACATCCTATTTTTTTTCATTCAACACAGAAGGCGGAGTGGTCAGCTATTTTTGAGCTGAAGGTTAAAGCAGGCGTAACTGTGTTGTTGACAATCTTGGCAACTAGCCCCAGTGAAGGGGGTTATGCAGACAGTACCCCTAAGTACAGTGGCAGATTGGGAGGATGGAGGTCTCTCCTCAGTCACATCACTCCAGATGAGCCATCAGCGGCTGCAAGGCAAGATTTCTACTAACAACGTAGAGATGTGCTACTTCCAGGAATCTACCCACAAATGAGGGCAAAACCAGAGGTAACCTACCACAGCAGAAACACAATAAAGAACACAATGAGATATGGTGAAAGGGAGTCTAACCTCTAGACACCATAATCAGATCAGCCTGTAGTTTTTCTTTGAGTTGTAATTAGCAGCTGTTGTTCAGTTCAAGCATTAAGATGAGCCCAGCTGTCTCATTCTGAAGACAATCAACAGTCCAAGAGCAAAAACATGGCACAGCTTCTATCATTATAATTAGAAAGAACTCATTTGTAAGAATTATCACCCCAATGTGAAACATTTCGTCCTCAAACTTTTCCTATTCTATTTTTTATCGCCGCCCCCACCCACTGACTTGTTAATTAACAATATTTTTATGCCCTGATTCCCTGAAGACAGTTAACAGAGCATTTTAAAAATGTATTTTCTCATTTGACCCTTACTCAGTTCTGGGAGATATGCCTGGTAAGGATTAGTCTCCCCATCTGACAGCTGACTTAACTAAGGCTCAGAAAGATGCAGACAACTGCCTGTAATCCTCAAGTCAGTAAGTCGAAGGACAAAGCCTAGAACCTAGGTTTGCTCAGTTTTATTCCAACGTTCCATCACAAAATTACACATTTAAAATGCTTCCTATGCAGACACTATTCAAAGCACTGTCACAGCTTTTATATAACCAGTAAGCCTCAAACATGGAAGATTTTAAGAGGATTTATATAGAAATAATGTAAAACATAGATTCAAACAGGTAGAGAGTGAAGATGGGAAGGATATTTGACCACATTCTCAGCTCCGTGTTTTTAAATTCTGGCTGCACACTAGACTTGTCCAATGAACTTTTTAGAAGTTCTGTACTCCATTCCCATAAATTTTGATTTAATCAGTGAAGCATGAGGCACTGGTATTTTTTTATATCTTCCCACATTAATCTAATGTAATGCTACTGCGGAGAACCACTGCTATAGGTCAAAGATTAGTATAAACAGTACATGAGCCAGAAGTGGTACCTGAGATGAATTTGTAATACCAGACATAAATTTATTTTTTTTTATTTATTTATTTTGAGATGGAGTCTCTAGCTTTGCCACCCAGGCTGGAGTGCAGTGGCATGATCTCGGCTCACTACAAACTCCACCTCCTGGATTGAAGTGATCCTCCTGCCTCAGCCTCCGGAGTACCTGGGATTGATTACAGGCACCAGCCACCACGCCTGGCTAATTTTTATATTTTTTGTAGAGACAGGGTTCTGCCACGTTGGCCAGGCTGGTCTCGAACTCCTGGCCTCAAGTGACCCACCCACCTCAGCTTCCCAAAGTGCTGGGATTAACAGGCATAAGCCACTGCACCTGACCCAGACATAATTTTTTAATGTTATACAGTTGTTGTGTTCATTTTACTGAATATTTGGGGGAAAGTTAGCTGTCATATAAAACCTATGATTTTACAGTTTTTACAGACTAAAGTTTAAAAAGTAATTTGATTGAAAGAAAATATAAATAAAAACTGGTTCAGGTGGTACACAGATATGAAGAAATTAAGAAAGTGGTTCAAGAACGACTAAAGTCTAGAGATATGATGATGAAGAGGATTATCTTGTGAGGAAATAAAGAGGAAGTAGCAGACACAGGAGGAAGAGCTGGCAGGACCTGAGTGAGACTAACGTGAGGCAGGGGAGGGAAAGAAAGAGTTAATACAAGTCACCACGGCAAGGTGCGGGATCATGAAGTCAAGTTCAGTATCCTGCTCCAAGTACTATAAATACCAGGCAGGTTCTCGGTCAGCATTCCACCTCTGGCAAAAATGGAAAAGTTAAAGATTAGGGAGGTTACTGAGGGAAGACCAACATCTAAATCAACTGCTCAGGCTTGTTCCCTAAGGAAAGATCTACAAGTCTCTTAGGATGGGGTACCGCCTACCTTGGCTGCCTGCCAAAGAATGACCCTCTGGTAAGGGAGACTCTCCTTGTTTAGCTGAAGCTTCTAACACCAGATGAGCATAGCTGTCAGACCATTCTCAAGCACATGCTTCAAGATTCATTCTTCAGATTGCAGCTCCTGCTGTGGCATGACGTTCCTTTAAGCCGGTTTGCCTCTTAACACAGAGTAACTATGATGAGCATGAACCCAATATAACGTAATACTCCTTAAAGGCCAAGTGTTGTAAACTGGACCTGCTCAGAAAGAGAATGCTGACTATAAAAACTTAGTCATCTTCAAATATATATGCCATTGTGCAGAAGAATTTAGGTGGTATACATACAGTTACAGAAATAAATAATGGTAAATCTCATTTTGAGAAAATTATTTCCTTTCTAATTCTCTTTCAAACCTTCTGATTTTGAATCTCAGATCTCAGCTCAACGTGGTGGTGCATGCCTGTAGTCCTAGATACTTGGGAGGCTGACGCAGAAGAATCACTTGAGCCCAGGAGTTTGAGCCTGCAGTGACCTATGATCGTATCACTGCTCTCCAGCCTGGGTGATGGAGTGAGACCCTGTCTCTAAAAAATAAAAGTAAGTAAATGAGGCTGGGCGTGGCGGCTCACACCTGTAATCCCAGCACTTTGGGAGGCCAAGGCGGGCGGATCACTTGAAGTCAGGAGTTGGAGACCAGCCTGGCCAATAGGGTGAAACTCCATTTCTACTAAAAATGCAAAAATCAGCCAGGCGTGGTAGCATGCGCCTGTAGTCCCAGCTACTCAGGAAGCTGAGGCAGAATTGTTTGAACCCAGAAGGTGGAGGGTGCAGTGAGCTGAGATCTGCCACTGCACTCCAGTCTGGGCGACAGAGCGAGAGACTCTGTCTAAAAAAAAAAAAAAAAAAAAAAAAAAAAAAAAAAAAAGTAAGTAAATGAAAGTTAATGATACTGTTAGAATATGTGAATATGGCAAAACTCATGAAGGTGGTTTCCAAGTGACTTACATTTGAAGACTTCTGCCTCCAATATCATTTCTGAGTGCCCTTCCTCAATGGTACTATGAAAGTGTTCCTCTCCAGTGTCAGTGTACTTATGAAACCTAGGTGACAGAACCAGACGTCGCTTTTTCTTGTTGCTAGGAAACTGAGGAAATAGCTTGGGTCAGCTAATGTAAGCAGACTATCTCCTGGCCTGTTTCTGATGCAATGAAATTCTAATACTTAACAAACACTACAACATTTTAAGACTTTGCTCTGACTGACCAAATTTGAGTTTTGGTCTAGATATCTTTCTTGCTCAGACTCTTCCCTAAATCACATGGTGGTATCAGTTTAAAAAATAAATCCAGGCCAGGCGCCGTGGCTCGTGATTGTAATCCCAGCACTTTGAGAGGCCGAGGTGGGTGAATCACTTGAGGTCAGGAGTTTGAGACCAGCCTGGCCAACATGGTGGAACCCCATCTCTACTAAAAATACAAAAGTTAGCTGGGCATGACAGCAGGCACCTGTAATGCCAGCTACTAGGGAGACTGAGGCAGGAGAATTGCCTGAACCCAGGAGGCAGAGGTTGCAGTGAGCCAAGATTGCACCACTGCACTCCAGCCTGGGTGACAAGAGCATAACTCCATCTCAAAATAAATAAATAAAAATAAAAATACATAAATCCGAATGCCATGAGAAATAAGCAGGCAGGATGATGGCATGGAAGGGTGTGGGTGCCAGAGAAAGTTGGAGTTTGGTCATGGGTAAGTTAACCTCACAAAACCATAACATCCTCAAGAAGTTGTAGGAGAATTAGATGAAAAAATGTACAGAAGGTACCTCATACACTAACTGGCGTATAATAGGCACTTCATAAATGTCAGCTCTCCCTTTCTTGAATAACCCACACAGTTGCACATCTAAGAAAACAGTGGCTCACCTATATCTTGACAAAGACAGTCCTTCCATAGATTATTTAGTACAAGTATTTCCTCTACTCCTCCAGATCCTTGAGTACTAGCCTTTATTGTCTGTGGTGAAATAACAAGGATTGAGTGCAGTTTGCATTGAAGAAAACCTGAGCAAAAAACAGTGAACAACTGTGGTAGCTCTGTCTTGCCTGCCAGAAAGTAGTACCTTTCCCTTGATTTCCATCACTCTGCTTCCCTTCAATACCAGGACTGTCTAACCAAAGCTTTCCAAGGACCCTTCCAAGGGGATCTTGTTAAAATGCAGATTATCATCTAATACATCTAGGAGGGCAACCACAATTCTGTATTTAACAAGCTCTCGGGAGATGTGAAAGCTGCTAGTTGGCACATGGACCATATTTTGAGTAATAAAACCCTCAATACCACCAACGCCTTCCAGATCCAGGAAAGAGAACAAGGGAACGAGGGGCAGAGACTTTATCAGAAATTCCTTTCTCTTTCCAAGAGTCTGGACATCATTTCAGCTTTATTTTTATTGTTGTTGTTGTTGCTGCTGCTGCTGTTGCTATTGTAGGGTTTCACTCTCTCATCTAGGCTGGAGTGAAGTGGCATGATCATGGCTCACTGCAGCCTCAATCTCCTGGGTCAAAAGATCCTCCTGCCTCAGCCTCCTGAGTAGATGGGACTACAGGCACACGCCATCATGCCTGGCTATGTTTTTTTAATTATTTTTAGTAGAGGCAGGGTCTCACTATATTGCCCAGAGTGGTCTAGAACTCCTAGGCTCAGGCGATCCTCTCGCCTCGGCCTCCCAAAGTGCTGGGACTACATGTACCTGGCTTCATTACAGCTTTATTTCCAGATGCTTCATATGGAATTGAAATGTCTAAGAGCATCCCATTTAACTGAGAGCCATCACAGCAGGCCACATGGAGCTGGTTATAAATGACAGATTACTCATTTTTTTTGCTTTACATGGTTTTACCAGCAACCCATCTGATACCAGTTTCCCCACTGAGGCTTAAAATGACACCTCTGCCTCACTAATAAGTGAATACCACAGGGTGTGGACCTCTGTTGGCAGAACAAGAACCCATGTAGCTAGAGGTGGGTGATTTGCAGTAGGAACCCACAGGCTATTAGAAGAACCAGCAAGCCCTTACTGAACACCTATTGAACAAGAATAACTCACAGAGGAACACACTTCACACATTAGTCTTTCATTCAACAAATAGTTATAGGGCACTAATTGGGTACCAAGCACTGTTCTAGGCTCCATGGACGGAACCCAAAAACTTGCTCACCACTGTAGCCTTTACACCCTTGGTACGCTTACTTTTCTTTTAATCAAATTGAATGAAACTTGATCACAATAAGCCTGTGAGTTAGGCAGTTCAAGTGTGATCTCATCAACCACTGTGTGACATCATCTTACATCATTTTCAGACTCTGTGAAGTAAGCATTACCTGTAGTTAATAAATCACTCACTCGCACACATAGCTTGGGGTCAGTAAGTCAACTGCTCCCAGGTAACACAATTAGCTAACCCTGGAAATGGAACAAAATTCTACCTGATTGCAAGGTAGTCTGCAATCAGGTAGACCTCTAGTCTGTGCTCCCTCCCTAGAGAAGAAAAGTAATTCCCTGCCTGCCCTCAAGAAGTTTACCATCTCATAAAAAAGAGAGGACAACCCACAGCCAGGAAGCACTAAAACAAACATGGTAGGCCGGGTGCAGTGGCTCACGCCTGTAATCCCAGCACTTTGGGAGGCCAAGTAGAGGTCACGAGTTTGAGACCAGCCTGGCCAACATGGTGAAACCCAATCTCTACTAAAAATACACAAATTAGCCAGGCGTGGTTGTGGGTGCCTGTAATCCTAGCTACTTGGGAGACTGAGGCACGAGAATCACTTGAACCTGGAAAGCAGAGGTTGCAGTGAGCCGAGATCGTACCACTGCACTCCAGCCTGGGTGACAACGCAAGACTCCTCAAAAAAAATAAAAATAAAAATAAAAATAAAAAAACACTGGTAAATGACTAAAGCATGAAAGCGAGTGGTTCCAAGATGCAATGCTCTAGAACACAGCACAGAGTGAGAAACTAAGTGCCCTTTTCAAAATACTTTCAACTTAGAAATGCTTATTAGTATCTCCCCTCCTACTCATATGCTAAGCACCCCCTGAGGTAGACAGGCAACCCAGTCGGTCCACCCTGGGTGCTGACTAAAGACTTCTTGAATGTGTCTGTTTCAATTATCTACTGTTTTATATCAGACTACCCAAAACTTAGTGGCTTAGAACGACCAACCACCATTTCATCTCTCTTACAACTCTGTGCATTTAGAATGTGAACAGGGAATGCAGTATCTTCTGTCTCAGCTCCCTGAGCTATGTGCTGGGGTGAACCATCTGGGGTCCCAGCTAGAATGGCTCAGACAGCTGGGTGCTGGCTCAAATTGCTTAGCTGGAATCACAGTAACATCACTTCTGCCACACTCTTAAAGTGGTGCACAAGCCCTGTGTACCTTCAACAAGAGAGGACTCTCCATGCACATGAAGTGGGTTTCATTGAGGCTATCTAGCCAACAGCTGACTGTAACTTACACACATGAATGAATGAACAAACTTCAATCACTGGCTCCATTCCTCTTTCCTCTGTCCTCCACAAAGACGAGTCATTTGCAGAGAGAGGAAATTAACTCATTGTTTCCCTGAAACATGGGAAAGAAACAAAGGGTTAAGTGGTCAGGTGTTAAACCTGAGGGGCATGGAGTTCTTAGACAGAAAGCTCCTCCATCCACATATAAGTTTCTCAGGGACAAGAACACTGTCTGTTCCCCACTGACCCTCAACTCTTGCCCATACTGCAGGCCCTAGAAAACTCGGAAGGAACTGTGATCCTCTGATGAGTCACTCAGCCTTGGCTTCTCCCTGGTGAAGACAGACAACAAGAAACACATTTCCATAAAGGTGCTGAGATAAGCAAAAACATAAATAACAAATGCAGTATGGTCTAGAGATGGACTTGTTACACAATGGTGCTGTCCAGAGGAGTTCAGCAATAGCCAATAATTACAATGAGTCATTGGTACGTGAGTGGCTCACACCGTCCCAATGCAGGAGAGCCAAGAAATAATAAGACAGGTCAATTCAATCCCACTGAAAGCTCAAGTTAATAAGAAATTTAAATATTTTTCAAAGAGTAGAGGTGATATAGACAAGAGGGCACATTCTTTTCATCCATTTCCCCATAAGGATATATGGCTCCCTTAAAGGTTTTTTTTTTTTTTTTTGAGAAAGAGGTCAGATCCTAAATGTATCACTAGGCCCCAAATGGTAAATTCAAATCGTATTCAAACTATTGTCAGGGAAGGAGAGAAAATGACAGACCAGCAAGCACATTCCTGAGGCAGCAAATTTAACAACCTGCCATAATCTCTTCCAGCTGAGCATGCGCTGCTCTACCGGGCCCTTCTATTCCCATTTGTAATTATTCAGTGCATTCATTTCTATGCTCCTCAGCAGCTACCTAAGTCTGTTCTCTGGGAATCCTGGGAATACTTTCAGATAAAAAATGGTGCAGCAATTAAAAAGCTAGCTGAGTGTGGTAGCATGCACCTGTAGTCCTAGCTACTCAGGAGGCTGAGGCAGGAGGATCTCTTGAGCCCAGGAGTTTGAGGTTGTAGTGAGCTATGATCGTGCCACTGTACTCTAGGTTGGGTGACAGAGCAAGGCCCTTTCTTAAAAAACAAAACAAAACAAGAACGTGACCTTTTTCAGCTTTCTAAAAAATAACCAGAGCTCTAAGAATTTGCGTCCCAGAACCTACAAATATAAATTGGATTCTAGGACCCACCATTGATTAGTTAGGTAACACTATTGAACTTCACAACTAGGCAACTATTGAACTTCTCTGAGCCTCAGTTTCCTCATCTAGAATATGGAAATAATTATAGCACCTACCTCCTAGAATGGTAAGGAGGATAAAAAAAATGATACCATGTATTTCAAGGTCTTCACCTGCAACACAGAACACAATAAGCTCTCAATAATTGCCAGCTACTATTATAACTTGTCTTTTTATACTGTACCTAACCCCAAATTAACAGTGCAACACTTCATTTTTTTTTAAGTCTCATAATTCCACCCCATTCAATCCTAACTAAATTTAAAATACACACCAAAAACTAAAAAAGAGATACAGGCACAGCTGCCAAATGGCAAGTAAAAAGCCGTAATTTTCCATCATTGGAATATATTTAGTGATAACTATAAATGAAAAACTAAGGGGGGAAAAAAAGCGAGCCCCCACTTAAAGTTACCCTTCCAGTCTGACAGTCTGAAAACCAAAAATGAAGTCAGACTTCCGCTCGCTTCACTCCTTTCCACTCCCGTCTGTCAAAGTTGGGTGGAGAACTCCCACATTTCCTGTTCTGAGCCCGGAGCTCTCTGCCAGGTAAAGCAATAGACACTCCAGCTTGTGCTGGGACAGCTGGGACCATCGGAGGGCCAGGCACTCAGGAAGCTTCATATCATTCTTTCTAGGTTAGTTCTGATGAAATCAGCACCCTGAACTGAGGGCCCCGGGCGGCCAAGGTAAAAGATTAAGTCATCAAATGACTAGCATACTTGCTTCTTAACAAGCAACTCTTGTGGCTGTCATACACAAATGACGTCATCTCCAACACACACCTTGTCAGGTATTCTATTCCCAATTTTCTCACAGGTGAAAAGGAACCAGACTGCTGATTTTCTCAATTTGCTTAGCAGAGGCAGAAATTTAATTGGGATATATATGGTTCTTTAGATTTTCTTCTGCAGATTTTGCCTCCAGCACTTTACATTCCCCAGGGAATAGTTTTTGTTGTAGAGAGTACTGAAAAATCCATCTATGTACCCACCCTACCTCAATGGAAGTGG
Source organism: Nomascus leucogenys (assembly GCF_006542625.1). Taxonomy (NCBI): domain Eukaryota; kingdom Metazoa; phylum Chordata; class Mammalia; order Primates; family Hylobatidae; genus Nomascus; species Nomascus leucogenys. The sequence goes on along the minus strand of NC_044401.1, from coordinate 74,527,532 downwards.
TCTGGCAGCACCTACTCACACACACTGACCACCAGCAGCACTGTGCAAGACCTTATGCAAGATCCAAACCACTAAAACCTCCACCAACTTATCCACAGACCAAAATTCAGATTTGCCAAGATTTATAAAATGATTGCAATGTCATGCTAGAAAGAAAAGAATATCGGCCTCACAGAACTCAGTAAAAATAAGAAAATATCATCTACATGATGAAATTTCATGGAGTTCTGTATCAAGTCAACCTACCCACCATCTAAAATTCTCTTGTTCAACTATTGCTTTTGTGTTTCCTGTCTTTTCCCTCTGCACACACACCCCCGCCCCCCCACACCAAGAACCTAAGACCCATGAGAGCAAGGACTGTTTGCCAACTCTAGTCTCACAAGACAAAGCAAAATAGTAGTTGTGGGCCGGGTGTGGTGGCTCCTGCCTGTAATCCCAGCAGTTGGAGAGGCCAAGGTGGGTGTATCACTTGAGGTCAGGAGTTCAACATGGCGAAACCCCAGCTACCCAGGAGGATGAAGCTGGAGAATCGCTTGAACTCGGGAGGCGGAGGTTGCAGTGAGCTAAGATTGCGCCACTACACTCCAGCCTGGGTGACAGAGTTAGACTCTGTCTCGGAAAAAAAAAAAAAAATAGTAGTTGTGGTGGATTCCATTATTTTTTTGGCAAATATTCTCTCCCTCCTCCTCCCCCAGCCTCCATGGGAAGACTATACTTCCCTGACTTGCTTTGGGTATGTGCTGAAATGACAGTGTGTCATGCCAGTCCCAGGACCAGGCTGCAGAATGAGACACATATATCAGAGTTTCCCAGTCAACTTGCAGACCCGTGAGTGTGAGAATACTTCATGTTGAATGCCACAGAGTTTGGGGTAGTTTGTTACATAGCTTTTTCGTGCCAAGAGATGAGTGATACAGCAAGCTCTCAATAAACATTTGCTGAAGTAACAAATGAAAAGACTCAACTTGTTAGCACTTGCAAAAACCCATTAATTGGGACAATTCTGCAACAAATCAAGTATTAAGCCTAGTTTTTACTTAGAATATACTCCTTTAATAAAAACTACATATTTAGAGATTAAGATTTAAGAGACCAAGACTAATCTGTTAGGCCTTCCTTATTTGACTAGAGCCAAAAGATAATGATCACTTATCCCATTTGTAGATTATACTCTGAAACCATTTGATGGTTTTTTGTTTGTTTTTTTTTTTACCCTTTCCTTTCCTAAAATGCTGGTGAAAGCTTCAAGCCCATAAGATACCAATTTTTACAGGGTACTATTCCTTTCATCTAATACAAAAAGCCTTGAAGCTCATAAAAATGAGGCTATAAACTTTTAAGGCACACAGCTTGTAGGGTTAGTGTTGATGTATTTCCATTACTTGAAACCTTTAATGGAAGTAGTTTTACAGTTCACTTACATATTGTGTTTACAGTTATTTCATTTCTTAACAGAGAATAGAATCACATATAAATGGGGATAAAATCACATTACGTTTTATAAGTACCTTTTCATTCTGACCCTTTATCACTCAAGGTAAGGGCTATAAAAGAATCCCTTTTAAAAAAAAAATTATTTTCAGTTCCGGGATACATGTGCAGGATGTGCAGGTTTGTTAGGTAGGTAAAAGTGTGCCATGGTGGTTTGCTGTACCTATCGGCCATCTCTTAGGTATTAAGCCCAGCATGCATTAGCTATTTTTCCGATGCTCTCCTCCCCAAAACCCCACACTCCCGCACTCCCGCACTCCCCTGGCAGGCACCAGTGCGTGTTGAAAAGAAGCCCTTTTTCAATGAAATTATAACTTTGGGGGATAAGGAGAGGAGAGACAGACAGAAACGAGACAGAATCAATAAAATCTGAGAGCAATATGCTTCCTCATCTATGGTATGGATATGCTTACTTTCAACGTGCCAAGCGTATGCAATATCAAAATTTCACCTGTATAGATGATTATGAGCTACCAATATCTTTCTTTACCCCTCAAGTGTGAGGGAAAAAAAATGGGAAAAGCACCTAATAGAGTCTTCAGGCCTTATGGCAAATATATGGTGAAATATTCGGTGAATAAAACAAGTCTATTTTAACATACACTGCCAGACCACCTTGGGAAGTTTATCGTTTTCTCCGTCTCAAATCACTTTCCACACATGGTATTAATGTTGGTTTATTCCTTTCTTTATTATCTGGTTGCTAAGTTCCCTTTTAAGCCACAATAGGACACACCAATGCTCCACAATCGTTTTGCCATCAAGAACTAATTGCATCATGTTTCGCAAATACAGCCCAGTTTCAGAAGTCTGTGTTCCCCAACTGTGCTTACGAACTAATAAGTAACCTATCTGCCCCCGAGAGAGCCAGTGTAACCACACAGAGTTAACCTTACTCCACCTAAAAGTAAAGAAACTTGACATTTTAGTTAAACTAGGTAACCATATCTTGAGAAAATGTACTCTTGTTAATCAGGTCTTGTTCCCCACCGCCCCCCCGCCCCCGTTTTTTGTTTTTTTCTTGAGACGGAGTCTCGCTCTGTCCCCCAGGCTGGAGTGCAGTGGCGTGATCTCGGCTCACTGCAAGCTCCGCCCCCAGGGTCCACGCCATTCTCCTGCCTCAGCCCCCCGCTACCATGCCCGGCTAAATTTTTTTTGTATTTTTAGTAGAGATGGGGTTTCACCGTGTTAGCCAGGATGGTCTCGATCTCCTGACCTCGTGATCCGCCCACCTCGGTCTTCCAAAGTGCTGAGATTACAGACGTGAGCCACTGCCCCCGGCCCTTGTTCCCTTTTAATGATAAAACAGCTTGAGATTCCTTCTCCACATGCCTTTTAAGGCCTCCAAATGGGCTCAAGAAACCAGGCTGGGAGCTGGTGTTCTGTTTTAATCTCTATTTCTCCATCTCTTTCTTCCTACCCCAATTAAATTTTCTTATTGAAATAAATGCAGGGTTTTTAAAAAAAAAAAATTTTTAAACCTAATATGACTAAGGCAAAAATAATCCCAACACACATACTGTGATGCTTCTACCTTGATTACTTACCAAGGGTAAATAATGGCACAAGATGGGCCTTGTGGGAAATAAAAGCTAAAACCGTCCAAAGACACCAGCCATGATGAAAGGTATTCCACAATGGAGTATTTCAATCAGGAAGCAGGTGGGCCGAGAGCTGTGCTCAGCCCCCATGGTGGGGCAGGGCTCAGCACAAGGGGCTTGGCACAACGTGGGCACTTAATGGGTGTTTACTTCCTGTCCATGACAGGGCAACATCCTGCATCATGGGCTAAACCTTTCATATCAGGCTTTTACAGAAGGGCAGCAATTATTATCCTCTCAGCCCACCAATTTTAATGAAAACCCACAGCAGGGCAGGCCCTGTCTAAAGTGCTTCACGGCCATTATTTCATTTAGTCATCCCAATGACGCAGTGAACAATTAGGAAATTGAGGCTCCAAGAGTTGCAGTCGGCATGTATTAAGATATTATGAAGATGTCTTGTCCTGGTGCTGGAGATACATAGCAAAATGGAAAAGATGAAATTATTCTCTTCAAGGGACCTGCTGTCAAATAGGGGAGACAGAAAGGTCTTTAGAAAATAATAGAATGTAGTTAGAAGAAACAAATTCAAGGTGCCCACAGAAGGCCCCTAAGTATTTGGGGGTGGAGGATCTCAAGGCCATGGTATTTGAGCTCAGTCTTGAAGAACAAGTAGGAATTGGTTTGATTAGGATGGAATAGGTGAAGGGGGATGAAGACCTTCCAGGAGTAAAGACCTCACCTCAATGAGGTTTTCGAAAAGAAAATTTTGAAATAAACTTTGAATATTCAAAAAAGATACATAATATCTAAAAATTATTATGATTATGCTAGATCCAAACCACTAAAACCTCCACCAACTTATCCACAGACCAAAGTTCAGACTTGCCAAGATTTATAAAACGATTGCAATGTCCTCACAGGACTCAATAAAAATCTAAAATGTAAACACTTGACAGACAAAATCCCTTTGAATCCTCACAACTGGAGGAGGCAGGTCCTATAATCATCCCTGTTTTACACAGGGGGAAACTGAGGCTCAGAGAGGTTACATAACATGGCTTAAAATTACATGGCAATTAAGCAGACCCCAACCCTATATAATGCAGAAACTTACATGTCCGTGCCCTTAACAGTTGCTCCTACCTGCCCTTCCAATTTTGCTTCCTGTCCAGTTCATAATAATGTATCTACCTAACAAAAAACAAGTAGTCTGAAGAACAATGGAAAATTTTGGACATCTGTGCCAATTTTAATTAAATAATTGCTTGTCCACAGGCCAAGCTGTTAAAGCCTTTAGAAAAACACGGAAGCTGAAAGCTCTCACGTATATTAAACAAAAGCGATCCTATATGATCACTAGCAAGGTCCAAACCTTCCCCTTGCCTCAGTATTTGTTCCCAAAGCAAGCTCAGGTTTGATCAACCACTTCCTGCCTCAAGTCTTATAAGCCCCAGTGTGCTCAGACCTTCTGAAGCCACTTGACAGGCTTCCTGCCTCAATTTCATAGATTGAGTCTCATAAACAAAAACAAATGCCCAGGGCAAAAACCTCTTGCCAATAAAGGGGCTTGCATTAGTTCTCCTCAGATAAGGATTAACTTCAATATTTAGCTTAGAAATAAGGCATTTTAAGTTCGCGTTTTCAGAAACACTGGACAAATTTGCAGAAAAGAAAAAAGTATGTCTGGATGGGGAGGGGAGATCTCACTACATTAAATGTTTCTATAATAAATAATTCCCTGAGGTACCAATTTTAATCACATGACATTTTGTTTCCTTTTAATGCAAATATACAGAAGACAATACTACCATCTCCAATTTTATTTGTAAGGACCTAGCTCTTAGGTAGGAATTAGGGACATTTGATGAGGCAGGGGGTGGTGGTAAAGATCTCTGTCTTTTCTGAAATGACTCAATGCTGCTTAAAACTCACCTGTCCCACATGGACTATTTTTCTTTTCTTTTTTTGTTTTTTGGAGACAGACTCTCACTCTGTTCCAGGCTAGAGTACAGTGGCGTGATCTCGCCTCACTGCAGCCTCCACCTCCCAGGTGGAGGGATTCTCCTGCCTCAGCCTCCCGAGCAGCTGGGATCACAGGCACCCGCCACCACACCCAGCTAATTTTTTGTATTTTTGGTAGAGACAGGGTTTCTCCATGTTGGTCATGCTGGTCTCGCACTCCTGACCTCATGTGATCTGCCCACCTCAGGCTCCCAAAGTGCTGGGATTACAGGCATGAGCCACTACACCTGGCCTATTTTTCAAAAATAGTGCTTCTGATTCACTGCACTTCAAAGGTGGCCTTCCTGGTATTTTCAGGTAAAACAAGCATAGGAAGGGCCATTTGTCCAGACAGGTAAATTACACCTAATGATTGACACTAACAAGAGAATTATTATATTAATAGTACAGAGCTGGAATTAACAACAACCACTACATACACACACATACACACAGCCCCAGGCAGCATTAGATCTATATTCATATATTTAGGCAAAACTTCCCTTTGAACTGCTTTGATCCATCTGCCCTGAACATATGAAAGATGAAGAGATAACTTTGATACCTGTAAGACTGTGAAAATGAACAGCGCAGTTGGTACAAAACTACAAAGCCCTTTCCCCTTGAACAGCAGAGTTACGGGGCAGCCATAAACCCTAAAACAAACTCTTCCCTCCTTCCCTCTCCTTCTCACCAGCCATTCGCCACCACCTTCCTATGTGGAGACAAGGACACACCATAGCAACTGCAATTCAGCCACAGAGTAATGGAGAGTGGAGATTTGGCTTGTTGATTCAAGGTTAAAGAGGAGAGGCAGGCCATGCACGGTGGCTCATGCCTGTAATCCCAACACTTTGGGAGGCCGAGGTGGGTGGATCACGAGGTTAGGAGCTCGAGACCAGCCTGACCCAACACGGTGAAACCTCGTCTCACTCTGTTGCCCAGACTGGAATGCAATGGTGCGATCTTGGCTCACTGCAACCTCCACCTCCCGGGTTCAAGCGATTCTCCTGCCTCAGCCTTCTGAGTAGCTGGGATTACAGGCACGCACCACCACGCCCAGTTAATTTTTGTATTTTCAGTATTTTGTATTTTAGAGATGGGGTTTCACGTTAGCCAGGCTGCTCTCGAACTCCTGACCTCAAGTGATCCACTCACCTCGGCCTCCTAAAGTGCTGGGATTACAGGCGTGAGCCCCCGCACCTGGCCAGCTTCAACCATTTTTAAGGGTAACTTGGTAACTGTGTAGAGCAAATTCTCACTTTTTTGTTTGTTTGGTTTTTGGTTAGTCAAGTAAAGTAGTGAGAGTAGAGAAAGAACAAATAAATCTGTAACCGGTTGTGATCAACCAGCTGTAAACACCACTGCACTCAGACAAGCTGTTTATTTGTTTATAATAATAGTAACAAGAGAAGAGGGGGGGACATCACAATAATCTACTCCCACCCCCTTGGTAAACTAACAGTGCTACTTCCTTTATACCTGTGAGACTATCTAAAACAATTCAGAAGCTAATGCTCCTGTTCGCCAAAACAGATGTGGGGAAAAAAATCCTGCTCGGATTTTATTAGAAGGCAAGGACTTTCCTCATTCTCTCTCTCTGGTTACTAATGCTCCAAAATAAGCCACCTCAGCTTTGTGGCATAAAACAACCCTTTCATTATGCTCACGGTTCTGTGGTTCAGGAAGTCAGACAGAAATGGGGACAGTTTGACTCCACAGTGTCTGGGGCTTCAGTTGGGGGTGCCTTGATGGCTAAAGGCTGGAGTATCTGGAGGCATCTTCACTCACATGTCTAGAGGTTGACACTGGCTGTCGGCTGAAACACCTACACGTGGCCTCTCTGCGTGGTCTCTCTGTGTGGGCTTAGTTTGGGCTTCCTCACAGCATGGTGGCTGGGATCCAGGAACAAGCATCCCAAGATAGCAAGGCAGAAGCACATGGCATTTTTACGGTCCTGCCTCAAGAGTCACATGGTGTGACTTTCTGTCATACTCTGTTGGTCCAGATAATCACAAAGGTTTGTCCAGGTTTAAAAGGATGGTATATAGACATCACCTTCCCCACTCCCATGGAAGAACAGTCAAGTTCACATTGTATCTGGCATCGGAGCTATCTTTGCCACCATCTTTGGGAAAAAAATGCAATCTGACATTGCAGACAAACCACTGACAGATGAAATCCCATGAACAAGGTAAGTCCAAAAATTCTGAGTCCCAGGCATCTTCGACTATCGCAGATTTAAAGCAGACACTTTGATTGGCAAAAGATCACAGGAGAGAGCTAGAAGAATGGGATTTTAGCCACAGAAGCCCACCAAGGTGCCTTTGAAGCCATGATTACAAACACTACTCCTGGCAACAATTAGAAGGGTCCTCAACATATATTATTGTATATACATTTGCTGTTTTATTGCAGCTTGGTTCCTTCTGTATGCCATTGACATCTGATTTAATGTACAAGAGTATTAAAACATCTGCTGAATTATAATTCCAAAGTTCAGATGACATCAAGATAAAATCTATGAAACTATGAATTTGCCATGTTAAATCGCTTTTTTATTTTTAATGGAACACAGAGGGCAGCTGTTTTTAAAGCAGTCCCATATGCAAAGTTGTGGGTTAAGTTTAACTCAGAACCAATGTGACCTACAGATCTTTGAATGTGTTGCAAGGGAGACCACAGTCTTCAATAATGCTGCATCTCTCAGCAGGCTGCTTTTGGGCCAAGCAGGAGATGGGGAAGCAGAGAAGATCATCTGCAATGGGTGGCCCATATCTTGATTTTTTGTCCCAACCTAAAAATGATAATCCAGGCTCTTCCTCTGTTTTAAGGACAGAATAGGCCCACCTTTCAGACTTTGGGTTACATCACTAAGCAGGAACACCATCCCCATCAGGATAATATCCTCATTTTGTAAGTAACAGCCTCATCCTCAGCTGTTCAAAATCAATATTCACAGCCTCTTCGCCTCTCCTCACCCACTAAGAAAATCTTTAGCACTTCCCACTCAGCACTAACCCCATTCCTAAATCTCCCACGCCTTCCCCTTGTGTCTTACTATACATATTGAGGCCATCGGTGTGTGTGAGTGGAAGGGGGGAAATCAAAGGGAGAGAAGAAAATAGCTGAAGGACAAAGACAAGGAGAGAAGATGAAACAAAGAGGAATGGCAGCATCATGCCAGGGAGAGATTTGGTAGAGGACAAGAAACATACCACAAAGAGATCTTCCATGCATCTCCCATGGATCTACCAGGAATCTAGCGATGGAATGGTGACAAATAAACAGAGAGGGAAAAGGCACTTAGGAAGGGCTGCAAAAGGGAACCACCTGACTTCCCATAAGATTGCAATCACTTCTAGGGTTGGTTCCTGGACTGGATTTCTTTGAATGACACACTGGGCCAAGACTCAGTCACTTCAAAACTCTGGATTTACTTGGGTTATGTTGAGCTGATAAAAAATTAGATTTAGAGAGATCAGTAATTTGTTAAGTGACAACTCAATTCTTCCCATCACTGAAATTTGTGACTTTACCACTACCAGACACAGCCAGGTAAACAGAAATCTATCACATTCATTTAGCCCTTATCGTCTATTGCTCATGAGGATTTAGCTGTTCACCAGACAGGAACCAGAAACCAGTATGGAAGCATTTGTGTTGCTGGCTGCTATATGAATAATGTCAGCAAATATGAATTAACTCATGAGAGGCTGAAAAACTATTCCTGCCAGTATTGGATAGGACAGAAAATGAAATCCCACCTTCTAAAGACAGAAAGTTGCCCAGCATTTTATTTGGAATGTTAAAGTCTTAAAAGCTTCTCATAAAGTCAAACAAGTAACTTTTCACTTGTGACACATATATACACACATATAGGTATATGTGTACATGTGTTTATGTGTAGCTATATATATGTGTGTATGTGTATGTATATGTGTCTATACATACACATATGAGTAAGACAAACTAGAATGGTTTATTTTCAGCATATGTCAAACCCTAGGCAATGCTGAAGTAAAGCTTTTTCATCTGTTTAGACTCTGACCATCCTATGGTATCAGAACTTTAAGGAGGTTTCTAATGATGTCACATATAATACTGCTGTTTAAAGAAAGTATGACATAAAAACATCTGAACACACAGACAGATAAATAAAATAGGGGAAGGGGATTATGAGTTTTAAATTTTTGTTTCAGTTTTTTCTTGGTTTAACAGTCCTCTCTTTGAAGAACATGGTTTGGTTCTGTTTTGTTTGTTAGAGATGGAGTCTCACTCTGTCACCCAGGCTGGAATATAGTAGCTCAATCATAGCTTACTGCAACCTCAAATTCCTAGGCTCAAGTGATCTTCCCACCTCAGCCTCCCAAGTAGCTAGAACTACAGGTGCATGCCACCATGCCCAGCTATTTATTTATTTATTTATTCATTCATTTATTTATGTAGAAACAGAGTCCCACTTCGTTGCCTAGGCTGGTCTGAAACTCCTGGCTTCACGCGATTCTCCCACCTTGACCTCCCAAAGTGCTGAGATTACAGGCGTGAGCCACCACACCTGGCCTGAAGATCACGTATGTCATGTAAAGTCTATTAAGCTCAACTACACTCAGGGTGCAGTGCAGATGCTAGGTCCCATGGCGCTCAAGAGGGAAGGAGTCCCTGGCCCTGCCTTGGTAGAACTTTATCAGTTCTATCTCATTGTCTCTTTTAAGCCCCACGTCACCACGGTGATCCCATCTTCCCAATGACACACTGTCTCTTTTCCTATATCATTAACAGGTAAGAATCAAGTTGTAAACAGAAGAATTAAGAAGCCAAAAAGCAGGAAAGCTGAGCAACACACTCAAAATCTAATCGGTGCCTGAGAAATCAGGAATTGACTCTAAACCCTTGGACACAGCATGTCACCAACACAGTCCAACTCTAGTGAGGAGGAGGAGAGTGAGGAAGAGGAAACTCAAGAGCATAAATGTGCGGGATAAGGGAAATGGTGCAAGGCTGAAGAGAAATTCCTTAACTGCATCCTAAGCAGCTGTTGTCAGTAGGTTTGTTGCTGGTGCTTCAGAGAAAACATTTCAGGACCATTTATCAAGGGAACTGGTTGCAGTAATATGGATGGGCTTGATTCAAACAAGAAAATATACTGTAGACAAAAAGGAACATAGCTTGTAAGTGAGATGAGCCCTAGTATAGCAATAACCATTTCAGTGTATTTGCTATACTTTCCTTAGGGCAGAAGAGAAGGAAAGATACTAAATTGGACGAGGGGAGAATGTGTGCCCCACACACTAGTTCTCTGGAGCTTATCTGGCTCCATAGATTTTTTTTTTTTTTTTGGACACAGAGTCTCACTCTGTCACCCTGGCTGGAGTACAGTGGCCTGATCTTGGCTCACTGCAACCTCCATCTCCCAGGTTCAAGCGATTCTCCTGCGTCAGCCTCCCAAGTAGCTGGGACTACAGGCATGTGCCACCATGCCCAGCTAATTTGTGTATTTTTAGTAGAGATGGGGTTCCACCATGTTGGCCAGGCTGGTCTTGAAATCCTGACTCTAGGTGATCAGCCTGCCTCAGCCTCCCAAAGTGCTGGGATTATAGGTGTGAGCCACAGTGCCCAGCCTGGCTCCATACATTCTTACTATTTAGTACAGTTCACAGGACCAGCAACAGCAACACGTGGGAGTTTGTTAGAGATGCCCAACCTGGGCCTACTGAATCAGGACCTGCATCCCCAGATAATTCACAAGCACAGTCAACCTGTGGATTTACAATGCTGGGCCCTACACCATCTGGTGAACCCGGAGATTTCAATCTTTTCCTTGTCTCCTCCTCCATTTAGTCTCTAAAACGTGAGCACCCACCACGGGTAGGCACTATACCCGGCAGGCACAGTGATGCCCTTGACCCTCATGCAGTTCAGAGATGGGCATTCTGGGGAACAGACACAATCCATACAACCACAAATACACATAAAGATACAACTGAGTGGCGAATGCTGCAAAAGGGAAACACGTGGTCTTATGAGAGCATAAAACAAGATGAGATTCTGTCAGGCCAGGCTTCCTAGAGAAAATGATGTTAGAATTGAAATCTGCAGGATGATTAGATATTAAGTAGGATGAGTATGGGGGGCGGGGGGCAGGGAACAGTGTCCAGGCAAAGAGGAAAGGCATATGCAAAGACCCCATGGCATACCACATTACAGGAACTATAAGAGAACACCACATGTACCATGAAGCTGGCGAGGGAGGCAGGGGCCAGACTATGTGGGTTCTTGTAGCTCTAAATACTTTGATCCTCAGAACAGAGAGAAGCCCTGAGAGGCTTTAAGCAGGTATGCCAGCTTAGAGAAAAGAAGGTGTAGGCAGATCCCAGGAATTTTACTGAGGAAGCAGGACTCAGACCCCAGCTATACCCATTTATATAAAAGTTTATCTTCCCTTCCCTTCTAACCCAGGGCCATATCAGGGCTAAGCTGGCCTGCCTGCCACCAACCCCACAAGACAAACTGAGCCCCTTTCCTACCAAAGAAATAGGCAAGAAGCGCCCCAATGCTAAAGCAAAAGAAAAACACACACACAGATGAATATGCCTGCTGGCTGCCCCAGGACATTGGAGAGAGTGATGCATAGTACTTCAGACTCTTAAATGTAAAGAATATCCGGCCAGGCACGGTGGCTCACGCCTATAATCCCAGCACTTTGGGAGGCAGGCGGATCACCTGAGGTCAAGAGCTCAAGATAAGCCGGGCCAATATGGAGAAACTCCGTCTCCACTAAAAATACAAAAATTAGCCGGGCGTGGTGGCAGGCGCTTGTAATCCCAGCTACCCAGGAGGCTGAGGCAGGAGAATCACTCGAACCCCAGAGACAGAGGTTGCAGTGAGCCAAGATCGCGCCACTGCACTCCAGCCTGAGCGACAAGAGTAAAACTCCGCCTCAAAATAAAAAAAAGTCAGGAATATCTGAATTCAAGACCTGGTTCTACCACTGACTACGGAGACAAGGTAAACTTTACAAGGCTCCACCTATTAAGAATGCCTGACAATACCTACATAATAATGTTACTGAGAGAATTAAACAGGAGTGTCTAGAAAGCTCTAAGCATGAAAATTAACACATAGTAGATGTTCAATAGAAAAATGTATATCTTTACACAGCACTGTGGTTCTCAACCTGCCCTTATGAGCACATTAACTCTTCAAGCTAAAAGAATCATTGTTGGCTGGGTGCAGTGGCTCACATCCATAATCTCAGCACTTTGGGAGGCCGAGATAGGTGAGGTAGGTGGATTGCTTGAGGTCAGGAGTTCCAGATCAGCCTGGTTAACATGGTGAAACCCTGTCTCTACTAAAAATACAAAAATTAGACGAGTATGCTGGTGGGTGCCTGTAATCCCAGCTACTCAGCAGGCTGAGGTAGGAGAATCGCTTGAACTTGGGAGGTGGAAGTTGCAGTGAGCTGAGATTGTCCAAGTGTACTCCAGCCTGGGTGACAAAGCGATACTCTGTCTCAAAAAAAAAAAAAAAATCATTGTTTATTTTTAAAAATAATAAGGATTGACATATAGAAAATGCTTAGCCACAACATTAAGCAATACTAAGCATCACATGTATCAGTAGTCATCACAGTAACGCTATGAAACGGGTGCTCCTATTAACTCCATTTTACAACAAAAAGTATACAGAAAGTAAGGAGCCTGCTCAGGTAGTCAGTGTGAGTCTCTGCTCTGTGGTGCCTTGGCCACTCCTCAGGGCTCCCAATATGCATATCCCTAGGCAATAACTTGGGCAATTCACAAAGTGCTTTCCCCCTTATTCTAGGTCTCCTTGAACCACGGAACTTTTAGCATGATATTCACTGACGCCCAACAAGCCTGCTTCACTCAAGTAAAAGGCTGAATGAAAGAAGCTGCCTCTTGAAAGAATCTGATCCTCTGACCAGGGTACAGGCTGGCAGATGATAAGAGGCTGAAAACAAGCACACCTCTAGGCATTCCTCACTCACACCATTATAATGAAAAGAAGCTTTCTCTGGCTATGTGGGACTCTGATGTCATTAGTAGGACAGCTCTCTGAAAATCTCAAACACCCAAATTTTGATAAAATCTAACTTTCTTTTCAGAATTTCCAGTTTGTGGTATTTGGAGAAGTCCCATAACCCCTACATGAACTGAACTGTGTTTATTTTCAAGTTTTCTGCACGCCACTCACTACCAACCTGGTGTTTACAAAGCACCTTTGCCCTCAGGATTTCCAGGCAGTGATAAAAGCATAGAGCAAATATTTTATGGCTGGTCTCATCCTAGTGCCGTAGGGGGTATACAGAATGCCAGCCAGCTGTAGGCAAAGGGGCAGGACTTGAAAGCTTTCTCAGAGGAAGCCAAGTGTTACCTGTGGTATTTAAATGGAAAGAGGCCTGTTGAGTCAAGTGCCTTCCCAGGGAACTGGAGGGACACCAATTTGCCCGAAGTCATCCCTGGCTGGGGAACATAATAGAGGGCTAGAGTTCAGAGTTTTCTTCCAGCTGATGATTCATTTAGGACAAAAGAATTTACCTTTCCTTTCAACTCTCTGTGACAAAAGGTTGGAGATACCAGAGGAAGCCAATTCAGCTAACTTCAAGGGTGTCCCCACATGGGGGCACACACAAATGCACCAAAGGGAAAATGAAAGGGAACGGCCCATGTATTCTTTTCTCGGCAACAAACGTTCCAACAGTCCTGAAGCAACAAAAAGATAGGTTTGAGAACTAGTCAAACATGAGCTCAAATCCAAGCACACCCACTTCCCAGATGTGTGTTCTTGGTCATGTTACTGAAGAAGGTGGTGTTTATTAAACCAATTACACACAAACAAACATACACCCCTATGTCACGTGCCCACATGCAGTGAACGCTATGCTGTACTATGCCACCCGCCTCCAGGATCCCCCTCCAAGACTTGTGTTGGCTGCAGAGAGTCACCTTCCCTGAGGTCACATAGCCTTCCCAGAACAGCTGCCTCCAATCCTGGTTGACTTGAGGGTATACAAGCCTTGCCCTGTCATCCCAACACAAGACAATACTGAAGAACCATCTCAATGTCAGAGCTTCCTGCAGGTCGGCTGGGCCTTGGTTATGACAACTTCACAGCCTAACTTCTCCTCCAGCCCAATTCCTTCAACAGGAGGTGATCCCAAAAGCATTCCCTAACCAATGTCCTATACGGTAATCATCTCTGAGTTTGCTTTCCAGGAAGCCAGACAATATGCTGAACAACAACAACAAAAAAAACTGTAATGAGAGATAGCGAAGCATGGCCAGGTAATAGTATTAAGTTATTTGGATTGTCCTTTTTTCAAGGTCAAGTAAAATGCAAATCTGGGGGAAAAAATGAGTTAACTTTTTTAAAGGGCAATAGGATACCCAACAGATGTCCAATATTTCCTTTTTCCTTAGCTGTAACTCCCCCTACATCACACAAGCTTGTCTATATCAGATTTGCTTTTGCTTGTTTTAGTTAGGACGGGCAACAAAATGGTATTTCAAAGTTACATCCTTCAAATTCAAAAGAATGACAGCCACTGAAACATTCTATACTCAGTTAACCCAAAACACCAAACTTCCAGATGTATACAGGCTTTAATCTGTCAAACTTTTAAGTAAACTTTTCTTGGACAAGTTATCAAGTAACATCTTAGAAATTATTTTTTTAGCAGAGGGCAAATAAAAAGGAATTACACCATGACCCACTCAACTTGAATAATACAAACTACACTTTATGCAGTAAACATTCATTGCAAGTTTTTCCTATAAATATAAATATGAGAAGAGGTAGTATTAAAAGTTCCATATCACCAGCCTTACCTTGAAACACAAAAAAATATTAAGACTCAGTAATAACTAGCTAATTTCAAGAAAGCAGAGGTGGAAATGGATGAGAGATAAAAACAGACAACCATTTGGGAGGCGGAGGCGAGTGAATCACTTGAGATCAGGAGTTTGAGACCAGCCTGGCCAACATGGCAAAACCCTGTCTCTACTAAAAATACAAAAATTAGCTGGGTATGGTGGTACACATCTGTAATCCCAGCTACTTGGGAGGCTGAGGCAGGAGAACAGCTTGAACCTGGGAGGCAGAGGCTGCAAAAAGCCAAGATCGTGCTACTGTACTCCAGCCTGAGCAATAGAGTGAGACTCCATCTCAAAAAAAAAAAAAAGAATAAAGGGACAGATGTGAAATCATCTAGCACAGTGCCTGGCACATCAGAAGTGCCCCGTAATGTCCAGTAAATCTGAATCACTGCTATTTTTTAACTGCAGCTCCTTCCCACCCATCCCCATTTCCTCTAGGGTTTTACTGGGAAGCAAAGAAAAGAGGAATCTAGCCAACTCTGAAGCCCACTCTAGGTCAATAGTTCGCATGTAGCTCATTTAATAATTTTAACTCCTATTGTGTCTAAATTTATGTTTGAGGAACCCAGGGGTGGGGAGGGTCACAGTTTTAAATTTTTTAAAAAGGTGTGTTGTTTTCCCAAAGAAGAACTTCAATTCTGGCTGGGCGCAGTGGCTCATGCCTATAATCCCAGCACTTTGGGAGGCCGAGGCGGGTGGATCACCTGAGGTCAGGAGTTTGAGACCAGCCTGACCAACATGGAGAAACCCCATCTCTACTAAAAATACAAAATTAGCCGGGCGTGGTGGCACATGCCTGTAATCCCAGCTACTCAGGAGGCTGAGGCAGGAGAATCACTTGAACCCAGGTGGCAGAGGTTGAGTGAGCAAAGATTGTGCCATTGCACTCCAGCCTGGGCAATAAAGTGAAACTCCGTCTCAGAAAAAAAAAAAAAAAAAAAAAAAGAACTTCAATCCAACTACCTTGGTTGGAGCCAAATTAAAGAAAAAGATAGAGGCCGGACGTGGTGGCTCACGCCTGTAATCCCAGCACTTTGGGAGGCCGAGGTGGGCGGATCATGAGATCAGTCCCAGCTACTCGGGAGACTGAGGCAAGAGAATGGCTTGAGCCCAAGAGGCGGGACTTGCAGTGAGCCGAGATCACACCACTGCACTTCAGCCAGGGCAACAGAGGGAGACTCTGTCTCAAAAATAAAAAAGAAAAAGAAAGAAATGCAAAAATCCCCACTAGGTATTTGAAAAAGCATGTTAGGGCCAATGCTATCCACTTTTCTCAGACAATGAAAATATCTTCAACGATTTGACTGAAGACTTCTTTAGGTAGAACGAAGGAGATACTCATACACATGCTGAAAAGAAAAAAGGTAACTTCTCCCCTGATAATGACTACGCAATGGTGGCTCCACAGTGAACTGTGGCTCCACAGTGAGAGGCCATCTTCCTCAATTTCCCTCATAAAAATAATACCTGCTTGCTGTAAACTACACCAACGAGTCAGCTGTGTCACAGCCCGTTTCCCATTTCTCTTGCCCCAATTCCAATCCTCAGAGGAAGGTATGGTAAACACATAATTCACCATCCAAAGCAGTTCACCAAACACTGAAAGAGGGTACTATTAATAATTACACCAGAACAACAGGTGTAAACCAGATATTTCCCAAACAAACCGAGACATATGGTCACCCTTCTCAGAGGTAGCCACAAGTAACAGATCCTTGTTGTTCCAGATCTTTTTTTATTTTTAAGGCACACACAAGCATACCCAACCAGGTCAGCAGTAGCTGTGATACAGAACGGGATCATCCTATGGCTGCTGTCTCTTACTTTTTTCATTTAATATATCATCATCTGTTTACACGTCAGGAAAGAGATCCACCTCACTTTTTTAACTGACTACAGAATAAGCCACTGTACGGAGATACCATATAATTTTTCAACCACCCACAACACATATATGCCAACTTTAAATTTTTGTCTTTACAAGCAATGCTATATAGAGAACACAGCCCCACATATATCTTTTATGAGTTTGAGTATTTCCAGAGAATAGGTTTCTAGTGGTAGAAAGGCTAGGTCAAAATGTCACCATTTTTAATAGGTTCTTCTCAATACTCTCCAAAGAGGCCTTATCAAATCATTTCAAGACCAAGAGTTAATGAACACTTTTGAAATTCTGCCAGGCTGGTAAAGGACACGTGCTATCTCATTCCATCATTTTTTTACATGTTAACTTAAGACACTCTGGGTCCATGGTACACTTGGAATTTTCCTGCCTCCAGGCCTTTGCTCCCACTGTTCCCTCCACTTAGAATCACATTCCACCCCATCTCTATAAATATCCTACAGACAAATACTACCTCCCCTTTAAGGCCAGTTCTAACCCTAACTGACAACAAATCATCTCTACATGATCTTTTCCTTCTGGGAATGCCCACAGCACTGTTTAATCCTGCCCCACCATCATCCCCTCACCCAGCACCCTCTCCCCTACCAGACACGGTGGCTCATGCCTGTAATCCCAGCACCTTGGGAGGCTGAGGCAGGAGGACTGCTTGAGCCAAGGAGCTCAAGACCAGCCTAGGCAATATAGTGAGACCCTGTCTCTACAAAGAAAAAAAATCTAAAAAATAAAAATAGAAATGCAAAGACAATACACATATACTAATTGATAAATTAAGACAGCTATGGTAAATCAAAATAAGCTTTGGATATATAAAAGACCTGGATATAAAGCCCTGGCTCTGCTGAGCCCAGTAAAGCACCTTACGTCCTGCAGGCATCCATTTCCTCATTGATAACTGTGGACATAGCCAACCCCCTCCCAGCCTGAACCTAAGAACCTAGTTTGTTTCCCAACTTTGCCTACCATTGACAGCAGTGAAGAAAAAAAAATCTTAACTCCTCTGTGCCTCAATTTCCTCCTCTCAAAAATGGGAATGATTATAACACATTTCACTGAGCTGACTGAGAAGTAAATGAGTTGATAAAAAGCACTTCTGGCAAAGGATGGCATACAGTAAGGGGTACATATATGCTAGATATTCTACAGCTATTGCTTTAAAATAACAATTAGATGAGATTTTTTAAATATGCCAAAAAGTTTATAAGCAATAAATGTCTAGTAGCTTAATTTTTATCCCATTTACACCAGAATAATCAATAGAAAGAAAAATTGACCAAACCAGGCAACTACCCTGACATAAAGTTTATTGGAAAATGTCTATATGCATTTTCTCTCTATCTGTACATCAATCATCCTAGAACACTAAAGACTCAGGGATCATTTAATTGCTCTATCATCATTTGTAGCTTCCTACAGAGTGGTGACTAAATTGAGACTTCAAGAAATCGAAAGGAAATAACATGAGGACACAAAGACAGTATACTTAGAATGTGTTTCTATCAAATATGCTCCACATAATTTGGTCCAACAAATTCAGCTCTATAAAATCTCAAAGGAGGTAGTGGTGCCAGGAAAGAAGATAAAAACCCAGAGTGTTAAACAGAAGTGTTTTGAGTCAATTACGAAGTCTATTCAGCGCCTCCACAAGCCTAGAATCAAGTGATCAGATTCAAAGGAGGAAAACTGACAAACTTAATATGGTAATAACTATCAGTTATTCAGTGTTGCCTTTGCTCTGTGTTCCATGCCGAGAGTTGACTGCATCATTTCATTGAATCCTTGCAGCAATCATATAAGATATGTGTTCTTATTACTGCTACTTCACAGAAGTAAAATCATGTACCAAAGGCCACATGGCAAGGAAGCAGCAGGACCAGATTTGAACCCGGACTACATGAAATTCAAATCCTGTGCACATAATTACTGAGCATACAGCCTCCAAGCCAGAAAGGTGGAAGGGTCGACTGGGTCAAAGCTGATGGCGGGACTGAAGAACAGCTGACCAATACACACACCCTTTGCAAAGAAGTGATGAGGACACGTTGCTGGCAAGGCTCTACTCTGGCAATATGTGTCCCAGCACCGGAGCTGGAGACTTTGGGTAAGTGGTGCACCCGAGAGACCCAGGGAAAGTCAGGCAAAGCTCAGCAAGAAAGAAAGCAGAAGGGAGGAGGTCATGACATCAAGAAAACCTGACTCCACCTGCTTCCAAGGGGAGTGGGAAGATAAAAGTCAAATAGGAAAAGGTGGAAACAACCCAATCTCCATCAACAGATGAATGGTGAGCAAAATGTGGTATACACAATGCAGTATTATTCAGACTTTAGAAGGAAGGAAATTCTGACACGCTGCAGCGTGGATGAACCTTGAGGACATTATGCTAAGTGAGATAAGCCAGTTGCAAAAGGGTAAACACTGTACGATTCCACTTATATGAGGTATCTGGAGTAGTCAAATTCATAGAGAAAGAAATTTAGAGGTCACCAGGGGCCAGGGGAAAGGGGAATGGGGAGTTGTTAATAGGTACAGCAGGAGAAGATGAAAAAGTTCTAGAGATGGATGGTGGCAATAATTGCATAATAACCTGAATATACTTAATGCCACTTAATTGTATAATTAAAATGGTTAATTTTATGTTATGTATATTTTACCGCAATTTTGTTTAAGTCTCATAGAACCTTGCTACATTCATGAAGTGCCAAGTTGCACTGCCGGGAACCCCAAGGAGAAAGTAGGAGTTAGTCAGTGCGGGAAGACGCAAGCACCTGTGTCTAAACACGCGCAGGGCGCGGCTGCAGATGGAGAAACTGGGAAGCTCCGCACTGCAACAAGCCAGGCTCACAGTGAAACCATCGCCAAGGCACCAACGTCTCCCTCCCAATGGAGGGTGCAAGGAAGGGTGCCTGGCCTCAGCTTTCTTCAGACCAAACTCCAGGAGGTCACCTACCCTTAATTCACACAATGGTACATCACACCCTGAAGGGGATCCCGCCACTTGCCACCAGGCAACAGTGCAGCCTCCTGGCGACCACCAAGCTAGAGGAAACCCACCGCTGTCACTCAATCTGCTGGGAAATCTCAGACAAGTAACAACTTCCAAGGCTCAGGGTTCTGCCCGCTGAACTGGGGAGGATGGTACACCCACTTCACGGCACGTGCTGAGGATGAAGGATGGTGCACGTGTGGCCCTCAGTTGCAAAGCCTGAGCAGAGGCACCAAATCAAGCTCCGCTGTTGTTGTCATCATCCGTATAGCTCTACTCTCCCCGGTTTTCACTGTCATACATGAAGCCCAACAGCCAGGTGACAGGACAGAGTGGGCAGGTGAGAGCTGGAAGCCATCCCAACTTTGAAAAGAAAGGACTCTTAGGCAAACACAAGGAAGGAGGCGGAAGCCATTAGAATAGTTAAACAATGAGAATGCTGAGAATCAACACGCTGAGAGAAAAAGCAAACATCTTTACTCTTCTTTGGGAATTAATATCTGTAAATTGCTTTGTCTTGGACTCATTTATTTTTCCTCCTTTGATCTTGGTCAGAGATGGGGTCCACAATTTTTGGTGGTTGTGCTTCACGCACACACAACCAGGAGACAAAGATAAGGAAGGACACTTTGGTGTGGGGCGGGTGTGTGTGTCTGCACATGCCCATTTAATGTTGTTTTCTTTTACAAGCCTGGCTGGAACAAAATACCTTTAACCTCCACTACACCCTCACCCCAACACACACATGAGCAGCCCCTGCATATTTTCACACGTGTAACTTTCTGCTACCACCACGGGATGTAAAAGCAGAGTATTTTCTTCCAAAGACTGACTGCCTGGTTAACAGCATTTGGCCATGCTCTAGTCCCCCAGAGGTGACATCCCATTCTCTACCTTCCAACCAGGGTATTCAGTGCCAGGAGTTAAACCCTGGGATTCCAAAATTCTAGACTAAGTGGCCTCCAGCCAGCCACAAAGAGCCAGGCTTTTTTTTTTTAACAGATGCAGAAACTGAGGCACAGAGAGGTTAAGCAAGTGATCAAGGTCACACAGCCAGTAAGGGGCGGTGAAGGAATTGAAAATAGACCTGTAACCACTAAACTATCTTGCCTCACATGGATCATGATCACCACCCCTTGTGGCTAGGTTCCAGGTGGACTTGGTACAGCCTTTGGTGGCCACTGATGGGCTGGTGACCCTCTTTGCAGCCTTCTGCATTCTGAGTGCTCAGGGTCTTAATCAGCCACCTGAGCTCTGACTCTCACCTCACTCAGCACAGTATGGCTTGGTCTCATTACTTACCTCCCATTCTCCTCTTTCAAGTCATTGCTTGTCGAGTTTTGCAAGAATGAGAACTGGTTGTCTGATCACCTCTCGCTCTTCCCTTTGGGAAGCCACAGTGTGTCTCCATTGTTCCCCAGAACTGTTCAAGGCTTCCAGTAAATTCTCATATCTTCCCTGAGCCATATCCAATTGGAAGGCACCTACCCACACCAAGAAGGATGCCATCTTGATTGGTTCATTGATTCACTCATTCATTCCACAAATGTTTATGCTGCTCAGCTGCCAGGTACTGCCTGGCCATAAGTAGAGTAGAATACATGGATTATGGATCAGCTTCCTGCTCTCCAGTGATTACACTCCAGTGGAACAGATAATAGGCAGGCTAACTTCAGATGGTGATGAGAGCTAAGAAGAAAATAAAGTGAGCTCAGGAGATGGTGAGTGAACCTATGGGGACTTCTGTGAGAACTAGAAGGCAGGGTTTCCCAATCTTTCTGCTACTGGCATTTGGGCCAGATGAATCTTTGTTGGCAGTGGGCTGTCTGGTGCATTAAAGGATGTTTACAGTACCCCGACCCCTACCCCTCTATATACCAGTGGCACTTCCCAGATGTAACAATCAAAACTGTCTTCAGACATTGCCAAATGTTCCCTGGAAAGGCAACATTACCTCAGTTGAAAACCACTGGTCTTGAATACTATTTAACAGCACAGGCTGCAATTGGAACCAGATTAGAATTGCAGTTTACTAGCTGTTAAGTTAAAGCAAATTACTTCACCTCTCTAAGACTTGGTTTCTTCATCACTAAAATGGGTTAAATTTTATCTACTTGCAAAGTTGTTGCAAAAATAATAATAATAAGATAGTGTCTGTGGAGAGTTTGACAAGAGCTCAGGTAACAAATGATCAATAAATGGGAGCTGTATTTTTTAACTCATCAGGTCAAGTGAAAACTCATATCCAAGGAGTCCACTCTTACCTCATCGACACTCAATTGCAATTAAATTTCCCATGGCACCTGTCCAATTTGACCTCTCTCTAAATCCACCATCCCATTGCAGGTAGCTGTCAGAAGTGGGGATCAGTTGGTTACCTGACCTGGCATCTATTCCACGGCTTCTCTCTTCTCAACAGCACCTCCCTCTTCCTTAGGGAACCATGTTTTGCTCCTTGTGCAACAGTCAAAAGGCCCAGATAAGGACTGACCCCACCCCTTACTGCAAGTGGGCACCAATTTGCATAAGCATCAATGATTAGGGATTGCAGAACTAAGGCATTCAGCACACAGTACATGATATTCCTCTGGGTCTCTCTCTCCCTGGCTGTGAGTAACAAGGCATATCACCCCTGTCTGCCGCCACTGTTATCCATCTGCAAATAAGAGCCACCTTGGCCAGGCGCACTGGCTCACGCCTATAATTCCAGCACTTCGCGAGGCTGAGGCAGGCGGATCACTTGAGCTGTTTGAGACCAGCCTAGCCAACATGGTGAAACTCCATCTCTACCAAAAATACAAAAAATAGCTGGGCATGGTGGTGCACGCCTACAATCCCAGCTACTTGGGAGGCAGAGGTAGGAGAATCGCTTGAACCTGGAGGTTACAATGAGCCAAAATCATATCATTACACTCCAGCCTCGGTGACAGAGCGAGACTCTATCTCAAAAAGAAGAGCCATCTTGAGGCTCCAGACAGGAGGAGAGTGAAAACAGCAGCTCTGAGAGAATCAAGGCTGTCCATCACAGACATGTAGCTTTTATCTTCACAGGTAGTCAATACAGACTATCGGCAGCTCTGAAGCAAATTACAGAGAAATTGGACCCATACCCCGATTGAGCCACACCTGAAGCTCCATCCTTCTGAAATTCTAAGTTATATGCATCAGTGCATCTCCTTTGCTACCTAAGCCATTTGAGTTGCATTTTTTAAATTAATTATAACCAAAAGCATCAAGTGATACAACAGTTTAACTATACAACCTCGGGGTAACATGGAGTCTCCCACCCTGCATAAAATACTCACGTTGAAATCACTTTTCAGTCATTCATTATATTCACTCATTACAGGTGCTGGAGACAGAGCAGTCAACAGGAGAAAACATCACCCCTAACCTACTTCACCTGGGACAATGAGCGCACTACCATATGCTGAGCTTAAGAAAACTGTCATCGGTAAATGTACCGATTAAAAAGAAAAAGGCCAAAGGACACTAAAACATGATCTACCCTGAGCTTTCAAAGTTAAGAAGCATCAACCCAAAGTATCACTCCAACCTTGTCTTGGAGCAGCTGGATGTGACGCCAAAGATCTGCAACTGTCCTATTTGTGTTGGCACTGTCTTCTGTGCCATTCAATATGGTAGACAGTAGCCACAAGCAGATAGATTTAAATTGTGTGTCAATACAATGTAAAATTCAGTTCCTCAGCCACATTACAGGTACACAATTGCCACATGTGGCTAGGGAATAAAATATTGCACAGTGTAGATAAAGAATATTCCATCATCACAGAAAGTTCTATTGGTCAATGCTGTCTTTCCACCAGAGTTTCCTTTCTGCCTTAAAAGGGCAAGCATGGTACAGAGGAAAAGGTCCCTGTAAATTACTAAAACCCTGAAGCAAGAAAATGAACTTCCACAAACACATATGCACACACCTAGCATTTGCCCCCTAGAAGAACTTGCAGCTCAAATAACTCAATTTGTCTTTCTATTCTTGACGGCCTCCCACAATCAGCGTTCATTCGAGTGTACAGTGGGGTCTGTTACCATCACTTATTAGATAACTGGAATTGAAAAGGCCAATATTTTAGAGCCTGGAGCATCACATGCTGGACTTGCCATATTCAGCCAGAGCATCTTTAAACACTGGATTCACAGAGCCCACACCCCCAGGATTCTGATCCCGTAGGTCTGGGCTGGGGTCTAGTAATCCCCATATTTAACAAACACCCTGCCTGATTCTATGTAAGTGGCTGTTCTGTGCACTACTCTTTGGAATTGGAGTATCAGGACTGTGCTGAGCGGGGAGACATGAGTCAGAATCACTAATAAAGCCACGCCCCGGTGACTATAACTTGAAAACTCTCCCAGGTAATTCTGATATACTTTCCGTTCACCTAAATCCAATGTGTGGGGTACTGTGTTCAAAGTTGATGATTTTCTTCAAGAAGCTGTGCCTGCAATCTGTTAGCAGCCATCAGGTGACTATAACTGCCTGGTAACAGGTGCACAGGACTGCAAATTTCCCCCGCAGCCTTTTCCCGAATGTCTCTTTCCCCTCTGGAATTCAGGCAACAGAGTGACTCACCATGTTTTATTAAACCCCATGGATAAGCTCCTTCCACCAAAAAAAAAACCCTCCTAATCCTTACAACCAGCTATCTTATTCCCATTAATGGCTTCTTCTCACAATTATCTTTCTTTGGGATAATTTATTTCACACAGAATATCTTGAGCTTACATTTTTTTTTCTGAATTTTTTTTTTTTATTATACTTTAGGTTTTAGGGTACATGTGCACAATGTGCAGGTTTGTTACATATGTATCCATGTGCCATGTTGATTTCCTGCACCCATTAACTCGTCATTTAGCATTAGCTATATCTCCTAATGCTGTCCCTCCCCCCTCCCCCAACCCCACAACAGTCCCCGGAGTGTGATGTTCCCCTTCCTGCGTCCATGAGTTCTCATTGTTCAATTCCCACCTATCAGTGAGAACATGCGGTGTTTGGTTTTTTGTCCTTGCGATAGTTTACTGAGAATGATGTTTTCCAGTTTCATCCATGTCCCTACAAAGGACATGAACTCATCATTTTTTATGGCTGCATAGTATTCCATGGTGTATATGTACCACATTTTCTTAATCCAGTCTATCGTTGTTGGACATCTGGGTTGGTTCCAACTCTTTGCTATTGTGAATATGCCGCAATAAACATATGTGAGCTTATATTTTTAGCTAAAATGTCACAGAAACAAATTCACATTGCTTAAGAAAGCCAGGGCCTTTCTTCCATACGGCAGTATTTTCCCACGGAGTTGAAGAGACATACATAGGCAACAGCTACATGAATTTTTCTTTTGCTGGGCATCCTATTTTCCCAATTTTTCTCTTATAAATAATGACACGTGTATAATATATCAATATTGAGATAACACTTTGTCTCTTCAAAAGTTTTCTATTTTTAATTTTAAAAGAAAAGTAAATTTATGGGTTAATAAATGTGGCTCATAGATTCAAATAGGCAGAAGCCAGGGCATTTCCTTGGATGCAGGTATCCGAAACAACAGTCTCATCTGCTGTCCTTACACTGGAATGAACAATTACTGGGGGTTTTTTTCCATCTTTGCCTAAACTCAAGATTCAAAGTCCCAAATTAACCCATAGCTTTTGGACACGTGTCAGCCATTCGAACATGGAATCTCATTGTCTCTGTTACCTATTGCCATTATAATGCCATATAATAAACAATCACGAAACCTCAGTGGCATATAGCAATATGCATTTATCACATATGCACCTAGAGTTCACTTAGGGTCAGCTAGATTGCTCTGCTAATCTTAACTGAAATAAAACAGGTTTCATATACACTGTGGAGGTACTTAACTGTGCATTTGCACCGTGACACGGCTAGACTCTTTAACAAAGACGAAAGCACAGAAATTTAACCTGGGATCGCCCAGCCTGAAACACCATGGAATGTAAGCTTTTTGTGCCACATTATCCTTCAGCATTTTATACTAGCAGAAAGAAGTCAAACTTCATGCCAAGCTAGGGGGCCTTCTGGGTGCTCCAAAAGCAGTGACCACAATGAAGGAAGTGGATCGGGGCATACAGTAGTCTAAACTTGAAAACTCTCCTAAGTTGCATCTCACATCAGAAGTTCTGGATTACATATAGAATATCCTATCTAAAATTTGAATTCCTAGACAGTCTATTGGAATGTTCCATTCGATATGGGAATGGAGGGGGAAAGGGGACTAGAGAAGGAGAGAAAAGACACACAACACAACTCCAAACCAAGTAAGATTTTAACCCTGCGTTGGACTTTTGCTGACAATTTTATAGTTTTAATTTAACAGAGGACCTTTCTTGGCTCCTTGATAGAAAAAAAAACTGCACTGACTAAATTTCTCATCTGAATTACCTGAATCACTTTCCTCATCCTAGTGCAGCAAACCTGGTGCCCGACATGAATTATGCAATGCAGAACAACCATTATGCAGGCAGGAAAGCAAGAAGGGCTGCACTGGTTTGCAAAAAACAAAAAACAAAATTCTACCATGTAATGCTGGCACTGAGAAACAGATGCCTACCAGTCTTAGAGGTTAATCATGTTCTGACAGTGTCCACTCCTGGGGTAAAGGTTAGGGTCCCAATTTATCTACACAAAGTCCAAACAAGTTGTATTATTAGGAAACTTCCTGCCAAATTTAAAACCTCCCTAAATGGTATACATAAACTTCATTCATTCTTGTTGGTAAGGCTACACATTTCACAATAAAATCACTTCAGGGCAGAGAATAGATTCTATTCCTGTACTAAGAACTCAAATCCATGTGAACATCAATTTCTAGTTGTGACTTTGCACCCAGTTCTAAGACCCGGCAGACCAGGGCCCTGGGACAAAATATTCCAAGAATTATGATCAGCTGTCAAAATATACTCTCTCCCCAGCTCTTCATAACTTGAATTGGAAAGCCGTCATCAGCTGGGCCTCAAATAAACCTACATGGACTACAGTGCCAAAGTAGACCACTTCCAGAACATACTATTCATTTCAACACACATTTCTTGACCCTTTTTGTGAGTTGGTCAGTATCCTGGGACCTGAGAATACAGAAAGAGTAATGCAATTACTGCTTTTGGAAAGATGAAGTATGAGAGAAACCAAGTGAGAGACAAATATATAAACAAGGCATTGCAAGCTTGTCATCTGAGGACCAAATATGGCTCCCAGATGTGTTTTGTTTGGTTCACCCTTTTTTTTAAAAAAGGAAAACTTTGAACCAGTGCTTTAAAACTGGCAAAGTTCATTTAAAAAAAAAAAAAAAGAACAGGTTTCTGGGTTCTCTTGAAAATCTGAAAAATCTAGACTAGAAACACTGGGCCAATGTTCCTACATGGCAGCAACAGGCCAAAGCAGAATGGCAGCTTTTCCCGTTGAACAGAATAAGCCCTTCCAGGTAATCCTAGTCCCCACCACTCCCTAATTGTCCTTTAAAATACTACTCAGTATCTAGCCGGGCGCAGTGGCTCACGCCTGTAATCCCAGCACTTTGGGAGGCCAAGGCGGGCGGATCACCTGAGGTCGGGATTTCAAGACCAGCCTGGCCAACATGGTGAAACCCTGTCTCTACTAAAAATACAAAATTAGCTGGGTGTGGTGGCGCATGCCTGTAATCCCAGCTACTCGGGAGGCTGAAGCAGGAGAATTGCCTGAACCCAGGAGGTGGAGGTTGCAGTGAGCCAAGATCACATCACTGCACTCCAGCCTGGGCAACAAGAGTGAGACTCTGTTTCAAAAACAAACAAACAAACAAAAAACTTACTACTCAGTATCTGACTTCTGAAGACCACCATAAATAAACAATTCCAGTAGAAGGTATTATCTTTACAAGTGAGATAAGTGAAAAATTACAGGACTCTCAATGTACAGCCAGCAGGGATATTAGTTAATATATTCTCTGGGCGGGGGGGGCGTAAAATGATGATGGATACCAAAAGTCTTAAAAAGAAATAATTCATGTGAGCCAACAGCTTTATTTCTAGATAGCTATCCAAGGAAAATATCTGAAGACGTTCGCTAAAATGTATGTATGAGGGTAGTCATCAATACGTTATATAAAAGAGAACTGAAAACACTCTAAATGTTCATCCTTAAAGTAGAGCTTATTATATTATAAAGTAACCAAAAATAAATTTTGCAGTCACTGAAATAGCCAACTTGATCTACATATAGTATTTTTTTAAAGTCCATGATTGGCCAGGCATGGTGGCCCACGCCTGTAATCCCAGCACTTTGGGAGGCCAAGGTGGGTGGATTGCTTGAGCCCAGGATTCTGAGACCAGCCTGAGCAAGACAGTGAAACCCTGTCTCTACCCCCAAAAAAATTAATTATCTGGGCACGGTGGCATCCACCTGTGGTCCCAGCTAGTCAGTAGGCTGGGATGGGAAGATCGTTTGAGCCCAGGACATAGAGGTGAGCCAAGACCATGCCACTACACTCCAGCCTAGGCAACAGAGAAGTAAGGCTCTGTCTCAAAAAAAAAAAACAAAAAAATAAACAAACAAAGTCCATGATATGCTGTTAGGCATGAAGAAAACTCCCACCCAAATAGCATGTACTGTACAGTCTTATTTTCATAAGAAAAAGCCCCCCCATTTTCAAAAGTGTATGTTTGTGTTTCTATCTGTGCATGTGTGTGTGTGTGTGTGTGTGTGTGCACATCTGGATAAAAATAGTGTTAACACATGGGTTTCTCTGGGGTGGGATTACGGGCAATTCGGACATATTTTTGTGCCATATTAACATATTTCTGTATTGTATACGTTGTTTAAATGAGAAAAAATTTAAATTTCACCAGGAAAATACATAAGCTGTGGAATCACAGACCAATTTTAGATAGTGATTGATAGTCATACAAGGTCACGATACTATTTAAGTTTTTAAAAGATTAGAAACCAAAATCTAGATGCCTATGCTTTTTATAAAATAAAATTTTAAAAAAACACATGCTGCAACACCGGAGAAAGCTTTTTTTTTTTTAACAACTTGATCTTGAGTTTTGAATTCTTAACTAACTCACACAGACTTAAACAGGCTGATAGATGGAGGAGGAAATGAACATGCTCTCCCTATCAGATGTAAATTCTAACGCTTCGCCAAGAATCCAGGTGGTAAAATACTATTTAAACCAGGCCAAGGTGGTATCTTCCACGGCCACATTACATAAGCAACAGGCGCAAGCAGATGCACACATCTGGCCAGAATAAAGGCCCTCTAAGACATTCAACGTAATTAATTCAATATTTTTCTCTATAGTTCAAAATGCTACAACAACTGGCAGACAACCATCTTAAATCATCACGGAAAAGTCAGACATATGGCTAAGTATATTTAATATGCCTTAAAAATAAGACATGGATTTTCTAGCCAACAAGATCTTAGACAATTTTTTTTTTAATTTTGCCTACTCATTACCCTCAAAAAGAATTCAATTCAACAGATATTCCTGAGTACCTACAGAGGGCAGGGACTACAAAGATCCATAAAATAAGGATGTTGCCTTTAAGAAACACATAATCTAGTATGGGAGACAGCTGGGCAAAACTATAGTTACAAGGCACCATTGTGACTCTTTGAAATAACGAAGTGCATGGAGGATAGAGAGAGGGCACACGGGAGGAAAGAATGGAGTGTTGGTGAGACTGATCAGAGAGAAGAGGAGATGGCGGCAATTACGCAGAATTGCTTGAAAATATATAGCAGCACACTGTTTTTTGGCAGGAAATACTTTGGGAACCTATTTTTTATTTCTCGGACTATCTTCTGTGGGGTCTCCAAGCATGTTGTACTGTCTCTCTGGCAGCAAAAGGGCCAGCCTAAGACCAGTGTCTCTACATTGACATGGGGGCTCCAGGCTATGGGGTAGACACATTTCTTTCTTTTTTTCTTCTTTTTTTTTTAAAAAACGAGAGGATCGGCTGGGCGCGGTGGCTCACACCTGTAACCCCAGCACTTCGGGAGGCTGAGGCGGGCGGATCACAAAGTCAGGAGATCGAGACCATCCTGGCTAACATGATGAAACCCCGTCTCTACAAAAAATACAAAAAATAGCCAGGCGTGGTGGCGGGTGCCTGCAGTCTCAGCTACTAGAGAGGCTGAGGCAGGAGAATGGCGTGAACCCCAGAGGCGGAGCTTGCAGTGAGCCGAAATCGCGCCACTGCACTCCAGGCTGGGTGACAGTGAGACTCCGTCTCAAAATAAATAAATAAATAAAGAAATAAATAAAGAAAGAAATAGTCTTTCTCTGTCACCCAGGGTGGAGTGCAGTGGTGCCATCATAGCTCACTGCAGCCTTGGACTCCTTGGCTCAAGCAATCCTCCCGCCGCAGCCTCCCTCCCTAGTAGCTAGGACTACAAGCATGAACCACCATGCCCCTGCTGTCAAGACATTTCTTAACATGGAAACCTAGAGTAAGATTATTGGAATCAGGCACATCTGAGTTTGAATCTCACCTAGGTCAGCAGTCAGGGAACCAGGAGAACCTGACTTCTCAAGCTAATTTTCTCACAGCGGAAATGAGAATAAGCTCATCTACCAAGGCAAACCCTTAACCTGGGTTTAAGTGATGTATCAGAGGAACAAAAGTAATAGTTACAATTACTAGCATATCCCTCCTAACTCAGATTCCCAGTATCAAGCATGGAGTCATGCCTGTAGAGGCGCTTTCTCAACCTCAGCCTTACTGACATGTTGGGCTGGATAATTCTCCCTTGAGGGGCTGCTATGTACATTGTGGGGTGTTCAGCAGTGTCCCAGGCCTCTACTCTCTAGATGCCAGAAGCAACCCTCTCCTTAATTGTGACAACCAAAAATGGCTCCAGATGTTGCCAAATGTCCCCTGGGGAGCAAACTTGCCCCCAGCTGAGAACCACTGATTCAGAGGCACTCACTGAGGTACCTCCATTTCTCAGCTGAAAATACCACAGCTGGCCAGGCACGAAGGCTCATGCCTGTAATCCCAGCACTTTGGGAGGCCGAGGCAGGCAGATCGCTTGAGCCCAGGAGCTCGAGACCAGCCTGAGCAATGTAGTGAAACCCCATCTCTACAAACAAACAAATAGCCAGGTGTGGTAGGTGCACGCCTGCAGTCCCAGCCACTCAGGAGGCTGAGGTAGGAGGGTCACTTGATCCCAGGAGGCGGGTGTTGCAGTGAGCTGAGATCAAGAAAAGAAAAGACCACAGCTGCTAGTAGGGTAGGTATTTCAATGAGCACCACTGAAGAGCCAGGCAGGGTACTACAAGTTTTACATACATTATCTCATGTAATCCTTACAACCACTTTATGACACAGGTAACATTCTCATTTTCAACTGGGAGAACTGATGTTCTGGGAGGCTAACCCGTCCCTGGTCTCTCAGCTGGGAAGTGGGAGAACCTGGATTTGAACCAGGTGGTCTGACTCCAAACCCTTATGACCACTAAGCCCCACTGCTTCCCCAGCCATTCCTGATGTAGGAGCCCAGACGTGGTACCAGGAAGATGAGAGGACCACAGAGTCCCATTCTCAAGAATCATCGTTGATGGTAAAAGCCTGCCTGAACACCCAAGAACTCGCCCTCCCTCCACACTACCACAACCTGCGACCTGCAGACAATCATTAAAAGCAATTCGTCACCAAGGACAATGTAGGAGAAGCTCAGGCACCTCAAACCTCCATGAGGTCCAGAGGCTTCCTTCCTACTTGTCTGAACTAATCCAGTCTCAGCCTTTCAAAAAGACAGCATCCGAATCAAGCAGAAAAAAGAGTGTTTTCTTCTAGACTTGAAAAGCTCTCCAGAGAACTGTACACTGCAATCTCCATCTCTCAAGAGATTCTTTCTTCTCTCCCAAGGGCTTTCAAATGGGGGGCATTCAAACAATTACAGAAGTCAACATTTATTGAGCACTCACTATGTGCCAAGCCCTGTGTCATATGGTTTACTTTCTACTTTTCCATCAACCCTAGAGAGTAGGTATCATTATTATCTCCATTTTCAGAGGGGGAAACCTGGCACAAAGAGGTTCAGTATCTTGCCCCAGAACACCCAGCTCGTAAAGTGTAAAGCCTGCCTCTTCACCCAAGCCAACCTTGGGTCCAAAATCTGACTCTATGACACATCACTAAATTGCTATTTGTGATCATTTTATGAGTACTACAGTCCTGATGACACTATATATAGCAGTAATTTTGAAACATGGCTTATAATCAGGGCATGATCGCCTTTTAATTACACCATCATGCCCCTGTCCATAAAGAGAGCCTCGATCTTGTCTCATAATGGAGTAAAAGATTAGCCTTATTGTAAGAAGCATAACTGTGGCCCATTAAACGGACACACAAATGCCTCCGTCCGCAGTAATGGTGGGGTTGATACCTTAGCCATGAGAATGTAATTATCTTACGTAACTCATTCTCATGACACTGGAGATGGTAACAGAAAAAGTCTATACACACAGCCAGAAGAATCTCTCAGTCTGTTTAGGGGTGAGAGAGTCTGCAAAGTTCCAGGACACACTCGGCATGGGGCTGCCTTAGACACACAGTGGTGACTTGCTGTTTAAAGCACCTCCATTGGCCTTCTTGACTCACTGGTCTCACTTCTTCCTTGCCCTACTGGAACTTCCTGGGAGCACCTCCCAGATAAGCCCTGTGATTCAAATCCTGATCTAGAGTTGGCGTCTAGGGATTCATGTTGGTGGGGGGCACACAGGACTGAAAGTGGACTGAGGCCAATGACTTGGCTAAGTAAGGGATGCTGTGCACAGACCTATCCCTAACTCGATAAGACCTGTCCCTAACTCGACAAGTCACGTCATGGTGACTCTAGTAGCCTCAGCTCTCCTGTTTGGATCAGCCACCTGGTAACCCTTGTTACCGTCATTTCCCAAATCAAAGTAACCTCTGAAAATCAGGACACTCAATTAATTTTAAAGTCAAGGACCTCTTCCATGCAGGGAAACCTAAAATTGGAAATGTGACCTTATCTCTGACTCCAAGGAGACTCCAGTGGACTCTTCCCTCCTGTTCTTGACAAGAAACAAAGGACCCACATGTTCTTACTTGTAAACCCATAATATTAATACCAACTGAAGCAGGCCAGCAATGTTCACTGTCTTTAAGAATATTCCTGGGTCAATCAGCTAAGCTCTATTTTAGCCCCAGCCATTGACTGTAAATGTTAAACTCTAACCAACTTTAATGTGATCCATCATCAATCACCTAAATTTTCAGGGACTTCTATATATCTACATTTTCAGAGGTAACTGACCTCAGGGGAGATTTATTCCAGTTCTAAATTTGACTGTAAACATTTAACAAATACCCAAGCAAGTACTAGGCACCAGGCACTGTTTTTGCTACTGGGGATACTGTGGGAGAACAAGACAATATTCCTGCCGCCTCAGAGCTTACATTCTAGAGAAAAAGGTAAAATAAGAAATTTAGTTATGGTGAAGTGATCTACAGACTATGGATTAAAATAAAGCTGAGAGGGGGAACAGGGAATGACACGTGGCAGTGGAGTTATGGTTTTCAATAATGTACTCACAAGAGGCCTCACTGGGCAGGTGACATTTGAGAAAGACTTGAAGCTCAAGAGATAACAAGCCTGTAAGATGATTAGGTGGGCACTAGCAGGCAGGACAGAGACAGAGAAGTAATATCCATAGGGCAGGTCATGGGCGGCCTTGGAAGTCACTATAAGGATTTCGGCTTTCACTCAGATACAGAGACTACAGAAATGATAAATAATGGATTATTCCATTATGTAATTACTGAGCCATAAAAAGAGAAGATTTCTATTTAATCATAAAAGACACTGCTCAAATTACATTTTCTTTTTTTTTTTTTTTTTTTTTTTTTTTTTTTTTTTTGAGATGGAGTTTCGCTCTGTCGCCCAGGCTGGAGTGCAGTGGTGCAATCTCGGCTCACTGTAAGCTCCGCCTCCCGGGTTCACGCCATTCTCCTGCCTCAGCCTCTCCGAGTAGCTGGGACTACAGGCACCCGCCACCACGCCCGGCTAATTTTTTGTATTTTTAGTAGAGACGGGGTTTCACCGTGGTCTCGATCTCCTGACCTCGTGATCTGCCCGCCTCGGCCTCCCAAAGTGCTGGGATTACAACCATGAGCCACCGCGCCCGGCCTCAAATTACATTTTCTAATTTTGCTACATGCCTTCGGAAAAGTTGACACCCAGAACACATTAGACCCTCCACAAGACACTTTACTAGAAAGCAGAGTCAATATGACAGGCCCAACCTTGACATCTGTGGAAACAACGAAATGAATTCATAAGAAATAATACATCGATGCCGACCTCCATAGGGGTGCAGTCTAGCAATGCACCAGTGTGTACTAGGGATTTTTCAAGGTTACAGATCTCACATATGAGCTGCAAAAAGACAGGCAGGCATGCAGTAACCTGCTTTTTTAGGATGTGAATGTCAGCCCTTAACGAATTTGACAGCCTTTATTCTCAGTGTATACAAAATCAGTATATCCTGTTACATGTATATACAAACTCAAGGAAAGCGCCACTAACACCAGAGAGTGGGGCTTTGCATTAAATAACCCTCGTTTACAAAGCAACATCCTTCATGTAAACCCTTGTGGTAAGGAGATGTCAGAATGTTTTCTCTTATAAACCACTTAATTCCCCTTGGTGGATATCATCAATTCTGCCATCTAAAACCAGCTGGGTAATGAATGCCAAGAAACACAGCGAGCCAACTGTATGCCATCGCCACAGAAGGTCAAGTTAATCTATTTTTAAATAACACAGCCAATGACAAGGGGTGGCCACTGGAAACAATGGACAAGTTGGGTTGTACGTCCTTGCTTCGTTTTTTGTAAAGCCTGTACAGTGTTCCACAGTGTAACCTAAAAATATCCTTCCAAGAGTGGTCTTTTGGCACCAAGAACAAAAACAGATTGATTTTTGAAAGTTTAAGTTAAAAAAAAAGACATAAACACAAAGTACAATTTAAGAGCGAGAGGGCTAAAATTGGATTGTGTTCTGTAGCAAAGATCTGATTTGCTATTAGCCAAAAAAAAAAAAAAGTACACAGGGACAACGCTGCAAGAAAACGGAGGGAAAGAGTCATTTTTAGGGACGAGGACACAGGTCCCACATCAACAAAAAAAATCCTTATCATGCTGCCTGCTGAACATCTGAAATTTCACGGTTAGAGCCTCACTTGTTAAACTTCAGTTAGATTCAACAGGCAGAAATACTTGAATAGGATTCATTAATCCTTGTCAGTCATTTATAGCCCAGTATAAATTATTAGACACAGAAAGCCAGCTAATTGGAAGATCTGGTGATGAGAAAGTGAAGACCTCAGGCCGGGCACAGTGGCTCACGCTTGTAATCCCAGCACTTTGGGAGGCCGAGGCGGGTGGATCACGAGGTCAAGAGATCGAGACCACGGTGACACCCCATCTCTACTAAAAATACAAAAAAAATTAGCCAGGCATGGTGGCGGGCGCCTGTAGTCCCAGCTAGTCGGGAGGCTGAGGCAGGAGAATGGCGTGAACCCGGGAGGCAGAGCTTGCAGTGAGCCAAGATTGCGCCACTACACTCCAGCCTGGGCGACAGAGCGAGACTCCATCTCAAAAAAAAAAAAGAAAAAAAAGTGAAGACCTCTGCATCCTAAACAAGAAGTAAAAGACAAACCGAGAGAAAGGGAGGAAAGATGTTGCAAGTGGCCTAGCTGCACTTACTTTCTGAAACAATGGAATAGTCATTCACGCATCCAACCAATTTTAGTGAGCACCTATTATTTGCTGGGTCTTTTCTGAGACGAGTCTCGCTCTGTCACCCAGGCTGTAGTGCAGCAGCGCAATCTCGGCTCACTGCAACCTCCGCCTCCCGGGTTCAAGCAATTCTCTGCCTCAGCCTCCCGAGTGGCTGGGATTACAGGCGCCCACCACCACACTGGCTAATTTTTTTGTATTTTTTTAGTAGAGACAGGGTTTCACCATCTTGGCCAGGCTGGTCTTGAACTCCTGACCTTGTGATCCACCCACCTCGGCCTCCCAAAGTGCTGGGATTACAGGCATGAGCCACCGCGCCCGGCCCTGCTGGGTCTTTTTCAGACACTGAGAAATACAGCAGTGAACAAGAGAGATAAGCTTCTTGTTTTCATGGAACTTCTATTCTCATGGGAGGGGAAACAGACAATAAAGAAGAAACAGGGCTCGTTGCGGTGGCTCACGCCTACAATCCTAGCACTTTGGGAGGCCAAGGCGGCAGGCGGATTCCTGAGCTCAAGAGACCAGCCTGGGCAACATGGCGAAACCCCATCTGTACTAAAATACAAAAACTTAGCCAGGCATGGTGGTACGTGCCTATAATCCCAGCTACTAGGGAGGCTAAACATCAGAATTGCTTGAATCTGGGAGGCAAAGGTTGCAGTGAGCGAGATCACACCACTGCATCACACCACTACACACACACACTGATCACACCACTACACACACACACTGATCACACCACTGCACTCCAGACCGGGCAACACAGCGAAACTCTGTCTCAAAAAAAAAAAAACACAAACAACAACAACAAAAACAGAAGATAATACGAGATTGTGTCGAGGCTATGAAGGTACAAACAAGATGAGGGAATGGCACTTTACTCAGGGAGCTATCTTTTGTGTGTGTGTGTGAGATGGGGGTCTCACTCCGTCACCCAGGCTGGAGTGCAGTGGTACAATCTTGGCTCACTGCAACCTCTGCCTCCTGGTCTCAAGCGATTCTCCCATTCTGCCTCCCGAGTAGCTGGGACTACAGAAGTTCGCCACCACGCCCAGCTAGTTTATGTATTTTTTGGTAGAGACTTCACCATGTTGCCCAGGCTGGTCTTAAACTCCTGAGCTCAAGTGATCCTCCCACCTTGGCCTCCCAAGGTGCTGGGATTACAGGTGAGCCACCACAAGGGCACTATCTTATATGCAGTGAGTGGTGTGCAGGGGCCAGCTCACATTGGCTTGGGAACACCAAGTATATGCGTCTCTTCCCAACTCCAGCTATGCTACAAATCAGGGTCTACCCACTACTAGCACTGGTTGTTAAGCATTTAGCAGCACACCAGAAGGAGGTCACTGAGGAGAAAGAAGCAAGACCAGAGATTCATGAGAAACCAAACAACTCTGAAAGACAAGGCCCTGTGTTTTAAAATGAGAGTTATTGTCACAAATTCCAGTGAATCAAAACAATACCAAAACAAAAAACCACACAAAGAACTATATTCAACCATATGTGATCACAATTTTCCTCATTACAGTGAGGGGAAGGGTCTGGTGGTGGTTTGGTTTGGCTTTTAAATCGTATCTCTTTTATTATCTCCACACTGCCACACACACACACACACAAAAGTAGAGGGATAGTTACGGTTCCTGGGTAATTTGAAAAACCACAAAATTCACCTGCAAAAATATGTAAGCATGACCTGTAATACACCACTTTGGGAAACTACAATCATACCATTTTAAACCTTTGGAGTCTGAGTGATTCATGGAAACACAGGATTTCATGAGCACAAATAACCTGAAGAGGCGCACCCACTTATTTTTGGTGTAGAGAAATGTAGGCTCTAAGAATGTGACTGGCGGAGCTTATTCTAGAACCCAGGTCACCTGTCTCATCTGATGTCATCTTCTCAATTTTGGTCTATACCCTAGTACAGTAGTTCTGAAAACTGAGTGAGCATCAGAATCCCTTGAGGGCTTATTAAAACGCCCCATAGATGTTACCCCACCCAACCCCAACCCCATCCCCTGCAAAGCTTCTGAATTTGTAGAACTAAGGTGGGGCCCAGGAATCTGGATTTCTAACCAGTTCCCAGGTGATACTAAAGCCACTGGTCTAAGGACCCCACTTGGAGACCTACTGTCCCAGGAACTGGGAGCGCAGGCTTTGGAATCAGACAGAGCGGAATTGCGGCTCTACTTCTGCCACTGTGGTATGACCCTTGGAAAAGTTATCCAAATTCTCTGAACCTCAGCTTCTAACATCTGAGTCCAATTGTAAGGACTGAAAAAGAGAATGCCCACTAAGCATCAGCTTAGCCAAGCACCTGTTATATTCTAAGGCAAGATCTTAATACATACTAGCAACATCTTATATCCTGTATCAAAGTTTCCTTAATTACATTTTTCCAAAGCATACACTAGGATGGCTAAAATTCAAAAGACAAACAAAATCAAAGATTGCCAAAGATGTAGAGCAACTAAAACATTAATAACAGCTTTATTCATAATAGTAAAAAATGGTAAATACTCCAAATGTCCATAAACAAGCAAAAGGACAAACTGGTATGTGTATACAACGGAATATTACTAAACAATAAAAAAAGAACCAAATGAAGTATACGTGCAACAACATGAAATCTCCAAAATATTTTGTTGAGTAACAAAAGCCAAACACAAAAGAGTACATACTGCATTAGTTCATTTTTATGAAGTTTAAGACAAAACTATTCTATGGTAGATCTACAGTGCAGGGGGAAGGAGGAATTAACTGGACAGGAACATGAGAAAAATTTCTGGGGTGATGAAAACGTTCTCTATCTTGATTTGAGTGATTAACATGAGTGCATACATTTCTTAAAACTCATCAAATTATATATCTAAGATATGCATTTTACTATAGGTAAATGATACCGGAATACACATAATTACATATAACTTTGTAAACGCATTTTATGACAAAGTACTGTCTTCTCCATTTAAAATGAACCAACTCCAACCTGACAAAGGACTGTCTTCTCCATTTAAAATGAACCAAGTCCGACCTGGCAGACCCACTGAGTTTGATTCCTGCACAGTCCAGTCCTGCCACAGACGGTTTTGGTCCATGTATCTTTCCAGAGAACTGCCATGAAGTAGAAACAGAATTTTCTCCCACCATGTAGACAGTATCCAGAGTGACTTGTGTCCCTGGGAGTGGCTAACTTG
The DNA here is from genome assembly GCF_006542625.1 of Nomascus leucogenys. Lineage (NCBI taxonomy): Eukaryota > Metazoa > Chordata > Mammalia > Primates > Hylobatidae > Nomascus > Nomascus leucogenys. Next base: position 74,488,706 of record NC_044401.1, on the reverse strand, counting down.
GGATGCAAACAACATAAAAGTAGTATTTTTCTTTACCATATACCAAGTATGAGCCTACTTGATATGACTTTAAAAGGCACAGTAATGAAGACACATTAAGAGCAATTCTGTCATACAATCTAAATCCTATCCTCGACACAGAAGAGGGAGCAGAAAACTGGTGAAATGGTTTCTAGGGCCATGTTTACTGGTAATGAAGACGTGAGAAGATCCAACTGTGCCTGTGTAATTATTACAAGAAATAGTCACTTTCAGATTGTAATGAATTCCAGGCCATTCAGGTTTCCCAATCAGTATCATATTTCTATCCCATTACAAGTAGATTCACATACATACATAATCACACACACACGCAAACATACACACACACTCGCCCCTGCTGTGAACAATCTGTGCAAAAGGGGTGAAGAGAGCTAACACCTGGAGACACTACAGTTTCCTTTGAACTCAGAGGGGTCTGTTTCCAAACCCACTTGATTATCTCACCAAGCCTTCCTAAACTCCGTGATGAGAGAGCCCTGGGACATCGCCTCCCAGAAATTTGGCAACCAGTGGAAGGAAGAGACACAAGCCCATGCAGCATCTTGCACACTGCAAACACTGCAAACAAGCCCCTATTCAGGACCCGTTAGACACTGCGAGACATTCCACTAGTGGGGCAGATACCCTTGCCTGTCCTTCCTCCACCCTTTCTCCGAAATGGTCCTGAACTGAGACCTGCAGCTGCTCCCATCATAGGCCTTCACACAGTATTTTCTCTACAGCCCTATCAAGTCATAATTATCCAGGTTCCTGACACTAAAAACTAGTTTCAGAAATAAATAGCTGCCAAAATCAATTCAAACAAAAATAGCTAATCTTTATGGAGCACTTACTATGTACAGGCACTGTTGGGTGCATTTTCCACGTGTTAGCTTATGTAATATCCACAGGAAAGCCAGTGTCAGGAGGACGCATTGTCAGGCCAGGAAAGGTTTTGAACCTCAAGCAAAACCTGGAGAGGTATGCCAGGAATGAGGCACAATCTCTCCCTTTAATGAGCTCACTACCTTGTATGGAAATAAGGACCTAACTCAGAGTCCAGAGTAAGTAAAAAACCTCAAAGTAGACATTAAAGGAGCCCAAAGGAGGAAGAATTTGTTCATCCTAGCAGGATTCTGGAGGGCTTCTTGGAAGAGGTATCCAGGTGGAGAATGAAGTCATAAATACAAGGAGCTTTCCATAGCTAAGTGTCAGCTCCTCAGCTCCCAAAGCTGCTAAAAGGCCAGGCTAGTCCCCCTGCCCCCTCCTCCATTTCATCTGGAACACGCCTGTTTCCAAGAGAGGACCAGCTCAGCCCAGCCCTTCCTTTGACACATTCCTCCAGCTGCTGCCTGTCCTTATGGAAACACATGGGAACTTTTCACCACGTTCAACTTCAGCACTTCCTTCGGTGCTTTCACTGGGGAGAACCTGCGTCATGGCACTTGCTTGCACAAGGGAGCCCTTTAAGGGCCTCAGTTGTCCTCCACTGGGTTGACACGGGGACAGCCCCTTGTCTGTACCGAAGTGAGATGTAAGGGACCTACATAACCAGCAGCCACCAAATGCATCTTTTAAAAGGCCTCTACAGATTTCTGAGAGAGGAATTTGCTTCCACTCCCTCCTCAGGAATCAGCCCCTCCAGTGCCGTAGGGTCATCCCCTCACTCCTTCCTCCTCCATACTTAGGGCTCTGCACCAAGGGCTCAAACCCTCGCTTTTGGCAACTATGTGACCTTGAGCAAGTCACTTAACCAATATCAATCCCAGTTTCCTTATCTCTAATATGGGGTATATAAGAACAACTCGTTCTTAGAACTGTTGTGAATCGGAGTGAGATAGTGCAAGTAAAGTATTTTACACAGAGCCGGGCATGTAGTAAACCAACAATGAATAATAGTAGCTTCATTTTCACCATCGATAATGACGATGATGGTGGTGGTGGGAGGGTAAACTTGGACCCGATTCGAGCTAAAAGAAAACACCCCCTCCCCCTCTCCCCCTCCCAAATCTATGGCTGGGCCACACGGTGGAGACACATGCGTCATCCCGCTGAGGGGTGAATGCAGGCTCTTCTGGCGGCAGGCTCAGGAACCGCCTGGCAGTGGTGTCCTAGCTCACCTGGAGGGGTCGCGGGGTGAAGCAGATTTCCTGATGGGGGAGGTCCAATAAACTACAGACCCTCTCTTTCTGTATACCCACTCAGCAGGTATGGAAACTGACCCGTGGCCAAAGAACGCCAACTGCATCCCTCCCCCAAGGAGCCAGGACAGCGTCCACCATGCCCCTGACTCAGTTCCCCAACTCTCCCTCGGGTGCAGGCGAGACTGCGCTGCACTTGGTGGCGGAGATAACAGGTTGGCCAGCCAGGCCTGCGAAACGTCCCCCCGCTACCTTGCGCAAACCCAGCCCCCTCTTCGAAACGCAGGTGGGCAAACAACCCACAACCTCGCAACAACTTTGTGTATTTCACCGCCACCACAGGGCGCACGGCCTCAACTTCTCTTCACTGCGCTCCGAGGAGGGAAGCGGGAAATCGAGAATGAGGGGCAGCCCACAGACCGCCCTCCTTTTCTCGGGGCGCCCCCCTAAGGCGCGCCCCGCTTTACCTTGTCTGACGGCTTTGAAGGTGATGACCTCCTTGCAGCTGTCGATGACCCCCAACACGTCATAGCGGGGCAAGCCGGACACCCGGACCCCCTGCACCTCCAGAAGCAGCTCCCCTTCGCCCAGCCTCGGGCCCTCGCCGCCGCCGGGAAGCCCCGCTGTCTCGACTGCCGCCACCGCTCCGACGTACGGAAACTCCCCGTGCTCCGCGCCTCCCAGCACCGTCACCCCCAGCTCGCCCTGGGGTCCTCGCTTCACGATGCATTCGTGAACCCTGCTAGTCCAGTGGTTCTTCTTCTGGATCACTTTGGACATGATGAGTTACACCCCTCCTCCAAAAAAAATAAAATAAAACGAGAGACAGGTGCCCCCCACAGCACGAGCCCCCAAGCCTCCGCTGGTTCATGGGAGAAACATCTCTCCCCAAATCACAAAACAGGAGAAACTTGGCAGCCTCGCTCCCCTGCACACGCTCGCGCACTCAAGCCATCATAAAACAAACTTTCTGGGCTTCCCCGAGAGCCCCGCACAGACGCCCGCGAGCTTTGTTTGCATTCCGGTGCCTCTGGGTCCACGTTCCGGCGCCCGCCCGTGCTCTCCCGGACCAGAGTCCACTCTGCGCCGCTCGGGTTATTTTTTTTCCTTCCTTCCTTTCTCTCTTGCCTTTTACAAATGCGGTGTCTCCTCTTTGCCTCCCGCCCGGCTCGCCTCTCCTCGCGGGCGGGCTGTTCCTGAGGGTGAGGGAAGCCCTTCCAGCCAGTTGCCGGGAGCCTTGAAGACGCGGTGGCGGGGCTGGGGGGAGCGGGGCGGGAGGTAAGTGCTCGCGGCCCCTTTAAGCAGATACAAAGGCTCGGCTTGTTTTGTTACAGTTCATTCTATTCCGCGCCGCGAAGCGCAGCGGCCGGCGACAGGAGACGCGCGCGCATGCGCCCCGCTGCCGCCAGCCGGCCGGCCCACCCCTCCCCTCCTCCCCGAAGGGAGAGAGTCCAACGTGCTTCCCGATGGGTCCTAAAACCGACCGGCCGGGAGAAGGCAACTCCCCCCGACCCTTCCTGAACCCCTCTCCTCTCTCTTTCTTTTCTTTCAGTGCCCTGGGCTCCGCGGATTCATTTGAGGCTGGAGGGCCGCGCACGTGTTTTACTCCAACTGTTTGCAACTTTTGAAACCCGGGCAATCTGGCTTTGGCATTTGAAAACCATTTCAAACAGGTGGGGGTTGGGGAGACTGCCACACTCACCCTGGCGCTCACACTCACGCACACGCGCACGCACTCGCGCCGGCCCTAAGCCTCCTAACCGCCCTCGGCCAGTGGCTGGCTGGGCTGTCGGTCACCCAACCCGGCTGGTTCGCCGCCCCGCTCGCCGCAGGTCCCACTGAAACCCCCGAGACCCGCCCCAGGGCGCTTGCCGCCTCCCTGCCTGCCCTGCGCTCGGGGGTTCGGGTCCTGGCGCGGTGTCTGCCAGGGTCTCTGTGACCTGGGGGAGGGGGACGTGGGATTCCCCGGTCCCCCAACTGGGATCCCTGTGCGGGTCACACGCGCCCTCACACACACCCGCATCCTTAAACTTTGGGACCAACTTTTAGGACAGGGAAACTACAGGGCAAGAGAGAGAAGCCATGGGGCTAAAGTGTGGGTTCAGGTCTTCAACCAAAAAAAGAGATGCCTCTGGCTTTTCAACTGTCCTTCCAGCAGAGACTGCTGGACCCAGTCAATCATCTGCCCCGGCCTCAAGTTCCTGGCAGGGCCGGGAAGCCTGCGGACCTACTCTGGGGCCAGGAGATAAGGATCCCCGCCGGGCGCGGACATGCCCTGCGTCCTGGCGCCCGCGGGGGCGTGAGAGAACTCGGAATTCGCAGCCCGGGGGTAGCTGCGGCCTCCGGAGGTCGCCCGGGGTGCGGATAGAGTGACTTCTGTCCCGGCGAGGTGGCGGACAGAAAGACTCCCGTACCACAGGAAGGCTGCCCTTCCCAAATACTCCTCAAATCAGGCTGCTGGGTAGTCTCCCCAGCAGTTTCTTTTCCTCTTTAGTGACGTATAATTTTGTTCATCTTTGGTCACAGGAGAGATTCCAAGAAATGAGGGGGGTACGTTGAAACGATGAAGAAAGGATGGACACAGCAGTTGAGGTTGAGAGGTAGGCTCAGGGGTCCACCCTTGTGTGACCTTGAGTAAGCTCGGTGACCTCCGCGCCTCCGTTTCTCGCTGATCAAATAAGTAGAACAAGACCTCACAGGGTTCTTGGGAGTATTACGTGGGAAAACACTTATAAAGTGGCAAATAATAAAAACTCATTGTATTATTAATAGTAGTATTACTATTTGGGAAGAAAATTAGGAGATCATTTGGGGATTCAAGTTAGGAAGTATGATAATTTATCCTCTCCTTTCTAGAACTTAAAAAATATGGGCATACTTTGTGTGTTTGTTTTTTGGTGGTGGTGGTGGTCGTGATGGTCGTGGTGGTGGTGGTGGTTTTAGAAACGTGGTCTTGCTTTGTCCCCAAGCTGGAGTGCAGTAGCTCGACTAGCTGATTTTAACCTCGAACTTCTGGACTCAAGCAATCCTACCACCTCAGCCTCCTGAGTATCTGGAATTACAGGCACACGCCACCATGCCCAGCTAGTTTTTTATTTTTTTAATTTTTTGTAGACATGGGGGGGTCTCCCTATGTTGATTGCCCAGGCTGGTCCCAAACTCCTGGGCTGAAGCCAACCTCCTGACTTGGCTTCCCAAAGTGCTGCGGTTATAGATGTGAGCCACCATACCCGGTTTAGGCATATGTTTAAACATCTTTTTAAAGCATTGTTTGTAGGGTGCTATTCTAAGCTAATAAAAATAAGGAGGGATGTTGATGCTTCTCTGTTGGGATATCCAGAACTGAAAATCCCATTGCATTGTGTTTCTGAAAAAAGGAGGTGACCAATTTTCCATGGCTTTGCTTGGTGAGAGGAACTTCGTCTCCAGCTTTTTTTCAGAAGCAATCTAGGTCAATATGAACAGCACTTCAAAACATATATTATCAAACCCAAGCACAGATCTAGCCAATCAGAATGTCAAGGAAGGGCTAAGTCATTTGAACTTTTAAGGTTCCCCTATGTGTTGCTGGTACACAACGCTGAGCACCATAGGTTTAGTATCTTGATTCCAAAGCATTGTTTGGGTCCCAGACCTTTTTGTCAAATAAACCTGTGATCCACATTTCTGTGTAAAATAAAAACTTAAGGAGGTCAGGACACTTTGACAGTTTGGTTTACTGATGTATTATTCCCAGTTCCTAGAATGGTGCCTGGTACTAGCAAATGCTAAAATATTTGTCTCTTTCGACAAAAATGTACATTTTTACTTTCCATGTTAGTGGGGAGTCACACATTCCCCTGCAAATCATTAGTAAGCTTAGTAAGCTTAACCTTGTGTGTTTCCCCACTTTGCCACTTCATATTCTAGTAAAGTGTAATTGTTTACTCAGAATACCCACAACCAACCTTGAATTAGGAGTCCCCTACCTCTCCACTCAACTCTCATCTCCGCCTGGGGGAGTCCAAGGGCTGGACAAGACCAGGCGTTTTGTGATTCCTCCCAATGCAACAACATTCCCCTCTTGCCAGGATTCCAGGTGTCCCCACAGCAGCTGAGAAAGGAAAGAACTTGAAATTTAGCATACGTCAGGTTTTAGATGTGGAAAAGCCCCAAAAGAAGAAGTAGTACCTGTGGGCACAGAGGGCAATATGGAGAGAATAGACGTTATTCTAATCCAGGAAAAGGAAAAATAATTTGAACCTTCAAAGTAGCCAAGGCTGCCAGTTTCCAAGATGCTCCCTCTGCATCTTCCAGCTGGTGTTTCACCTGGTCTAGTTCCTGTGTCCCAGACTGGAGAACTTCAAGGCAGAGGTCATCTCTCTCCTATCCAACCTTTGAAACCTCAATACCACAAACCATGATCCATGCCTTGTGTGGAGTGTGCACCATACACAGTGGTTGAGTGAATTGAAGAAGTGTGACATGAAATTGTTGAATAAATGGATGAAGTATGACATGAAATTGTGTAATATGTGACCTTTGATCCAAAGCCAGTTTAGATTTGGTTGCCAAAACAGGGGTATTTATATTAGGTTGGTGCAAGAGTAATTGCAGGTTTTGCCATTACTTTCAAGGAAAAGTGCTTATAGTTATGTCATTGTGAAGTAGATTTTTCCTGAATAGATCTAAGATCCTAGTGTTCTGACTTATCTCACTTTAGCTATGAATTTGGCAATACATTCTGATGGGAGAAATAATGCTATAAAATACGTAACTTTCAAGCTTACCATGTATGTCAGCATAGTGATGTGAGTTGGGTTTTTTTTTTGTTGTTTGGTTTTTGTTTGTTTGTTTGTTTGTTCGAGACAAACTCTCGCTCTGTCGCCCAGGCTGGAGTGCAGTGGTGCCATCTCGGCTCACTGCAACCTCCGCCTCCTGGGTTTAAGTGATTCTCGCTCCTCAACCTCCCAAGTAGCTGGGATTATAGGAGCACACCACGATGCCCAGCTAATTTTTGTTTTTTAGTAGAGACAGGATTTTGCCATGTTGGCCAGGCTGGTCTCGAACTCCTGACCTCAGGTGATCCGCCTACCTCAGCCTCCCAAAGTGTTGGGATTACAGGCTTGAGCCATGGCGCCCAGCTGATGTGAGTTATTTTATGCATTCACCACAACTGTGTAAGGTAGAAACTATCAGGAATGACCTTGATTTTATAACTGAGGAAAATGAAGCTAAGAAAGTGAAGAAACTTGCCCCAGAGCTTAGAAGTAACAAAACCAGGAAGTGAACCCAGAAGCATGACCCAAAACCCATGCTCAGAACCACTGTAGTCTGAGAGGATAGGATGTGGCCAGTTAGCATATTTGGGTAACAGCGTGCTCTGGACTCTTGAATCTGCTACATGGTGTGTACACAGTAATGAAGTCCCCTTCCTTTCTGTCTCTTCACTTTAATCTAAAGGATACAGTGTTTCACTCCAGAACTCAATCTCCTGTTCTCCATCTGTGGGCTCTGAAGATTCAAATAATTTAGGAATGTAAAGAGAATTAATTTGCAAACATTTCTACAGTGTTTAGGCTGCAGTACAGGTGACATGCGAAACAGCCTTATATTATTGCATAAGCATTTCAACAATGAACTCCTAATACAGAGGGTAGATTCAGCTGAGAAATAAACTGTAACAATAAACTCTAGACAAATTAAGATCTTATTTGTATATAGCTAGTTCTACTAGGGGGAAGAAAAAAAAACAGGAATATGAAATGTGCATTTCTTTTCCTTCTCCCAAATATATTTCTTTCTAAAGTTTTCCAGTTGTGATTAAAGAAATGTGTCATTGAAGTTTAAAGTGGTAATTTTCCTCCTTTTTCTGAAAATATGAGGATGGGAAATAAGTTGGTCAGTTGCAGGGGCAAAGGAGGACATATAAATTGGTTATTTTTTTAATTTCTGAAGAAAGTTATCAGGAGGCATACATTAGAGGTGTCAGTATAAATAGGTTGTATACAGTAGGGTAACTGACTCCAAATAGGTAACTTAGAGCAGAAGACCAGTAGGGGAGATTGAAGCCATTAGGACAGACAGATGGCAAAGGGCAGTGAGGGCCTTCTAGTCATCTCGTGGGAGGGCGTTTATGGCTCACTCGATAACTTGCTCTTTCCTTTGCCAGGGAGGCAGATGGGTCATTTCTTCTGTCCATAGTATTCCTCCCTTTAGTACTTTCAGCTAAGCAAGAAAAAATAAAATGTTGTACTTTGGCAAACCAAGGTGGATGATCACTTGAGCCCAGGAGTTTGAAACCAGCCTGGGCAACATGGTGAAACCCCATCTCTATAACACATACAAAAAATTCGCCAAGTGTGGTGACATCCACCTGTAGTCCCAGCTACTCAGGAGGCTGAGGAAGGAGGATTGCTTGAGCCCAGAAGGTCAAGGCTGCCGTGAGCTATCATTGCACCATCGTACTCCAGCCTGGACAACAGAGCAGGACCCCGTCTCAAAAAATAAAAATAAAAGACAAAATAAGGCTGAGCATGGTGGCTCACACCTGTAATCCCAGCACTTCGGGAGGCCAAGACAGGCAGATCATTTGAGATCAGGAGTTCAAGACCAGCCTGGCCAACATGGTGAAACCCCATCTCTACTAAAAATACAAAAATTAGCCAGGCGTGGTGGCACTCACCTGTAATCCCAGCTACTAGGGAGGCTGAGGCAAGAGAATGGCTTGAAGCCAGGAGGTGGAGCTTGCAGTGAGCGAAGATCGTGCCACTGAACTCCAGCCTAGGTGACAGAGCAAGACTCCATTTCAATAAATAAATAAATAAATATTAAATTGTGTGACAATTGTGTGACCTTTCAAGCCATCATATATGAACTATTATTTTAATAGCCCAGGAAGTAACTCCAGGAAGGGTTTAAATCCTGGTTAATGTTCTGTTTCACTTACATGCAAAAAAAAAAAATGAATAATGGGAACTGGAATATTTGGTTAGACTTTTGGTCTGAGGAACCAAGGGAAATCAAAAAATGTTTCATGATTATCTCTCCTAAAATTTCCCAAATGGTTCAGCTATATAAAACACTAAGTATCTCAAATTAGCCTATCATCCTCCATAACTCCTCTGAAACTATACCTGATGGTTTACTAATTTCCTTGAGAACAGGAAACTCTCATTTTCTCGAGAACAGAAGTGTATACCTCTTTTATATTGCCTCCCATCAACTTTGTCAAAATATGGTAATTAGAACATGGCTTACTCTCTATTTCTTTTTTTCCTCTTTTTTTTTTTTTTTTTTTTTGACAGGATATCATTCTGTTGCCCAGGCTGGAATGCAAGATCACAGCTCACTGTAGCCTCCACCTCCCAGGCTCAAGTGATCCTCCCATCTCAGCCTCCTGAGTAGCTGGGACTACAAGTGTGAGCCACTACACCCAACCTTCCTCTTCTTTATTGTATACCTTTAGCAATTTACTGTACCAAAACAGAACTGAGAGGAAGAAAAAGGAAAATACACATTGAAACTAAGGGTAAAATGCCCATATTTTTAAAAATACCATACTAATATAAATTTTTGCAAGAAATTTTTAAAACAGATAAGTAAACAGGCACATTAAATTAAATCATTTGTAGGCAGGGCACAGTGGCTCACGCTTGTAATCCCAGCACTTTGGGAGGCCGAGGCGGGCGGATCATGAGGTCAGGAGATCGAGACCACGGTGAAGCCCCATCTCTACTAAAAATACAAAAAACTAGCCAGGCATGGTGGCGGGCGGCTGTAGTCCCAGCTACTCGGAGAGGCTGAGGCAGGAGAATGGCGTGAACCCGGGAGGGGGAGCTTGCAGTGAGCCGAGATTGCACCACTGCACTCCAGCCTGGGCGACAGAGCAAGACTCCGTCTCAAAAAAAAATTAATTAATTAATTAATTAAATCATTTGTAATCTTACCACCAATAATTAACTGCTTTTTATATTTGGTGAATCTTGTACTGGACCTACCTAAACTTATATTTATTACTTTCAATAATTGAATAATATTTTATTCTCTGAATGTTTCCAAATTTATTTAATCAATAGTCCATTGATGATCAGGATTCTGAAGAAGGCTAAAATAACAATTTGTATTAGGGTGTTTTTGATTGTCAGTGACAGAAACCCAGTTTAACTACCGTAAGCAAAAAATGAAATATATTACTCCATGTAATTGGCAAGACCAGAGGTGAAATTAGTTTTCAATATGTCTGGATGAAGAGGTTCAAGTGACATCCTCAGCTTTCTCTCTCTGTATGTCTTGATTCTTTTTTGCTGTCTGTTGCCCTCATCCTCTCCCACTACATACAGATGGGTCTTCTCCAGCCAGCCAGGATAGATAGCTAGCTACAAGCAGCCTACATGGTCCAGGTTTAGCAATCCCAGCCAAAAGGAGATTTTCACTAACAGGAGGGAAAAGGAACAGAGAAACTTCAGTCCCTAATAAAGCAATTTCAGTTGTTGAGGGTAGAGGTAGAGTCTGCCTACTTTGCGGTGGCTTTCACAATAAACACGAGTGATTCAAAAACCTCCTCAGCTGCCTAATCAAGCCTGGCAGAGTATGTGTGGACTTGGGGCTCCTAAGGGAAACCTCATCGAGGTGGGTTCCTCTGCAGACTCTTATCATGGTCTCCTTTTCTGCAGTTACCTAAAGGTTCCAAGAATTCAAGTATAGTGAGAGTTTGGTTTCAATCATAGCTACAGTGGTTGGCCCATATTTTTATAGATGTTTTGAAGATACTCTAAAGCTGGCAACACTGCAGGATTGAACCCCTTACAATGGAAGCCAGTCAAGTATTATACTTGTTTAATACCGATGGCTCGTTAAACTACGTAACATTGATTTAAAATGTTCCAAAATGACTCTTGAGTTTCTCTGAGGCTAAGCTGAAAATAAAAATTAAATATCCCATGATGGCACATGACAATTGGTAGATTGTTTTTATTCATTCATTCATTCATTTAGCAATTTTTTTTTTTCTTGAGACAGATTCTGCCTCTGTCTGTCATCCAGACTGGAGTGCAGTGGTGCAATGTCAGCTCACTGCAACCTCTGCCTCTTAGGCTCAAGCCGTCCACCCACCTCAGCCTCCCTAGTAGCTGAGTCTACAAGTACACACCACCACGCCCAGCTAGTTTTTGTATTTTTTGTAGAGACAGGGTTCTGCCATGTTGCCCAGGCTGGTCTTGAATGGTCTTGAATTCCTGGGCTCCAACAATCTGCCCATCTCTGCCTCCCAAACTGCTGGGATTACAGGCATGAGCCACCATGCCCAGCCCAGCAATTTTTGTTTGTTTTGAGATAGCATCTCACTGTGTCACCCAGACTGGAGTGCAGTGACACAATCATGGCTCACTACAGCCTCCAACTCCTGGGCTCAAACAATCCTCCCACCTCAGCCTCCCACATAGCTCAACCACAGGCACACGCTACCTAACCTGTCTAATTTTTTAATTTTTTGCAGAGACGGAGACTCACTATGTTGCCCAGGTGGTTGTTGAACTCCTGGCTTCAAGCCATTCTCCCACCTCATCCTCCCAAAGTACTGAGATTACAGGTGTGAGCCACCACATCTGACTTTTTTTTTTCTCCAAGCAATTCTCTTGCCTCAGCTTCCTGAGCAGCTGGGATTACAGGCACCTGCCACCATGCCCAGCTAATTTTTTGTATTTTTAGTAGAGACGGGGTTTCACCATGTTGGCCAGGCTGGTCTCAAACTCCTGACCTCAAGTGATCCACCCACTTCAGCCTCCCAAAGTGCTGAGATTACAGGCATGAGCCAACATGCCTGGCCACGGCTGGCCTTTTTTTTTTTTTTTTTTTTTGGCAATTATTGATTAAACACTTATTTTGTCAACTCCTTGTAGGGACTGATGGCACAGCACTAAAAGACACATTTTTTTCCCCTCTGGAGGAAGCCTACCTCCTAATTTGACATTGAAACAAGAGAAAAGATCAGTACTTGGTAAGGTCAATGACACGGAAACCCAGGTTACTGTGGAGGACATCTCATTAGGGAGGATTTTAATTTGTAAACATGGCATTAGAAATTAAAAGTGCCATTGTTAGAAGAATTTCTTGCCTCCTCCCCTCTAATTTATTTTAAAAGTATTTGGAGAAATGAAAGACAAAATCCAGCTTTATTATTACATTATGATACTCAAAGATATGTTTTATGGAGGCATTGACAGAGTTCTCAGGTTAAAGTTGCCCACAGCGTGAATATATGGTTCCATAAAGGACAATGCTATCTTGCCACAAAGCTGATCCAACAAACACTAGGTGGTGTTTTGAAAAATGACTCAGGATAATGAAGCAATCTGGAGTCTGAGCAACCTTGCTCCTTGAACTGTGCCATCTTTGGAAAATTGGCCCCTACCAAACTGTGTAGCCAGATGAATGAGGACTCAAAAAGATAATGTATTACTCACTTTCCAGATTTAGCGCGTTCCTAGAATTTTAAACTCATTTTCATGGACTGTTGCCTAACTGAGGGGAGGCTTAGACAAACCCAGAGTGGTTATGAGCAACATCCCCGGGGGAGTCAGTGCCCAAATTTGGAGTCCTTGTGTCCTGAGCATTCCTGACACTCCTGGCTTGGAAATTCAGCCTGCCCGAGTTGGAGTACCCCAAGGATTTTAGACGCAGCTGAGAACTGCTGAATTAAGCCAAGTGTTGGAAGATCCTGCAATTTTAATTATTAAGTTAGCCCTCTGCTTTATTGAATGCACAAGCTGGCATATGCTTGGGAATGTTTCTGCTTCCAAACTCACAGCATCTACATTTTTCAGATGTTTGACCTTGATCTTGTGACCTTGCCTCTAGAACTCTGAGAGTGCTGGGAATACTCACAGCTGAGTGATGGGAGCAAAAACTAGACAGACAACAATCTTTTGTTTTTCTTTTTTCCTTTTTTAACTCACTTAAAGTACAGGGTTACCTGGATTGAGACTGGACTGTTTTAGACTAGATTTACCTTCCTTAAGTTATTAATTTTATCATATAATCTCAGTATGACTTCACTTTTTGAATTGTTACCACTAAAGCCTGAAACTATTAAAGCTATGCAATCTGCTTGCTAACGCAAGCTGGCATTTCCTGATACTGCTATCAAGATAGCTGAGAACCTTCTCTAGAGTCAAGTTTTTCAAACTTTTCTGATTGCTATTTGCAATAGGAGATGTATTTTTATCACTAGCACACACACACATACACATATATACATATGGTTGAAACAAACATTTAATGAAACCGTAATTATCCTTTCTGGGCTGGGCACAGTTGCTCACGCCTGTAATCCCAGCACTTCGGAAGGCCGAGGAAGGTGGATCACTTGAGGCCAAGAGTTGGAGACCAGCCTGGCTAACATGGTGAAACCCCGTCTCTACTAAAAATACAAAAATTAGCCAGGCATGGTGGTACATACCTGTAATCCCATCTACTCGGGAGGCTGAGGCAGGAGAATTGCTTGAACCTGGGAGGCAGAGGTTGTAGTGAGCCTAGATAGTGCCACTGCACTCTAGCCTGGGCAACAGAGTAAGACTCTTGTCTCAAAAAAAAAAAAAAAGTTATCCTTTCTGCCTACAATGCCCTATACTAGGGGTTATAACCCATAGTCAATCCATTCCTTAACCTATCCCTATCTGACTCATGAGCTAAGAATGGCTTTACATTTTTAAATGGATGAAAAACAAATCAAAAGAAGAATAACATTTATATGAAGACCCATTTACAACATGGCATGCACTGCTACAAATCTTTGCATTTACTGTCACATTAAGTCTTTAGAATAATTTGTCTTTGTCTTAACAAAAATCATGACCACAATAGGAATAATGGCTAATGTTTTTTGAGGGAGTGCTCACAGTTCTGAGCATTTTGGTAAATGCATTATGTGATACATGTGTTTATTCCTCTCCACTCTACAAGGCAGGGAGTATTCGGGTTCCCATTTTACAGGTGAGGAAACAGAGGCCTGATAAGGCTATCTAACTTGCAGAGCATCACACACCTAGGAAATGGCAGTTGGGGTTTGATTCTAGGTTTTTCTGCTTCTGGGTCAATGATTTTGACTACTATTGACCTTGGTAGCTCCTTGCCAACTGGACCCACAACACGGACTCGATGTATATTTGAAGAATGAACGAATATAGGCGTGAATGAGTGAAGGAACTTGAGACGGAATGATGGTCTTCTATGGATCCTAACCAACTATGAGAACACAGACAAATTAGGTGATTGTTCTGTGCTTTTAAATGTAGGCTGAGCATGGTGGCTTATACCTGTAATCCCAGCACTTTGGGAGGCCGAGGCAGGCAGATCGCTTGAGCCCGGGAGGTTGAGGCTGCAGTGAGCCGTGTTTGTGCCACTGCACTCCAGCCTGGGCAACAGAGCAAGTCTGTCTCAAAAATAAAATGAAATAAACGCAAGCAAACAAAGTAAACATCTCATTTATTGAGTGTTTACATGTGACCAACACTGCACGTAAGTGCTTTCAATGCATTTTTTTTTTTTTTTTTTAAGACGGAGTCTTTCCCTGTCCCCCAGGCTGGAGTGTAGTGGCGCAATCTCGGCTCACTGCAAGCTCCGCCTCCCGGGTTCACGCCATTCTCCTGCCTCAGCCTTTCCGAGTAGCTGGGACTACAGGCGCCCGCCACCACGCCCGGCTAATTTTTTGCATTTTTAGTAGACACGGGGTTTCACCGTGTTAGCCAGGATGGTCTTGATCTCCTGACCTCGTGATCCGCCCACCTCGGCCTCCCAAAGTGCTGGGATTACAGGCTTGAGCCACCGCGCCCGGCCGCATTTTCTCATTTGATCCTCATGACACTATAAGGTAGATGCTATCCCTGTTTTAAAAATTTAGAATGAGGTTCAGAGAGGTTAAGTATCTTGCCAAAGATGACATAACCAGTATTCAGACCTGTTGTCACTGAGACTAGGACCAAGACCACGTTCTTAACCACTGTGCTATATACTTCTGTTTATTAATTTCTAACATCCCTGTAATATCTACCCTATGGTTTTAAAGGCAAAATAAGCAATGGGCTAGAGGCTTCATTAGTAATTATGGTGTGAGCCAGGTACAGCGGCTCATGCCTGTAATCCCAGCTACTCAGGAAGCCGAGGTGGGAGGATCCCTTTAGGCCAGGAGTTCGAGATCAGCCTGGGCAACAAAAGGAGACCCTGTCTCTACCAAAATAAAAATTAACTGAGTCTGGTGGCGTGTGCCTGTAGTACTAGTTACTCAAGAGGCTGCAGTGGGAAGACCCCTAGAGCCCAGGAGTTGAAGAATGAAGTGAGCTATGATCACACCACTGCACTCCAGCCTAGGTGACAGAGTGAGACACAGTCTCTAAATAAATAAATAACTATAGTGTGCTCCAACGACATATTTCTCTATCAAAAAATGTAAGGCCTAAGACAGAAGTGGAGGAAGCATAGAGATACCTTCCAGTACATTTTATATGAGGATTGTGTTACTAACATACTGTTATATAATCTTCGCAGATTTTGTATAAACCTAAAACTTTTCTAAAATTGAAATTTATCTTAAAACACTCTGAAGCCCATGAAAAATATGTTCAACATCATTAGTCATTATAGATATGCAAATCAAAACCACAAGGAGATACCACTATACATCCACTAGAATGAGTATATATTTTTTTAAAATGAGAATAACCAATGTTGGTGAGAATGCAAAGAAATTGAAACCCTCATACACTGCTGGGGAGACTGTAGAATGGTGTAGCTGCTGTGGAAAACAGTGGGCAGTTCCTCAATAAGTCAAACATAGGATTACTGTATGACCTAGCCTTTCCACTCCTAGGTATATATATACCCAACAGAACTGAAAACAGGTGTGCAAACAAACCACTTGTACACAAATGTTCATAGAAGTAACATTCACAACAGCCAAATTCAGAAACAGCCAAATGTCCCTCAATGGATTAACGGAAAAATAAATGTGGTATATCCGTACAATGAAATATTATTCAACCATAAAAAGAAAGAAAGTACTGATACATGCTCAAACTTAAAACAACCTTGAAAACATTGGTGAGTGGAAGAAGAAAAACACAAAAGACCACAAATTGTATGATCGCATTTACATGAAATGTCCAGAATAGGCAAATCCATAGAAACAGGAAATACATTAGTAGTTGTCAGGAGCTGAGGACAGGAGAAGTGAGGACGGTGCTGCTTAAGGGTTATGGGATTTATTTTGGGAGGGGATTAAAAGGTTCTGGAACTAGACGGTAGTGATGGTTGCACAACATTAAGAATTTACTAAATGCTACTGAGTCATATACTTTACAATGGTTAAATGGGGAAGTTTATTTTATATGAATTTTACCTAAATTTTTTTAAAAAATGGCCAGGCCCAGTGGTTCACGTCTGCAATCCTGGCACTTTGGGAGGCTGAGGCGGGAAGATTGCTTGAGTCGAGAAGTTCAAGACCAGCCTGGGCAATACAATGAGACCTGTTTTTTTAAAAAATATAGATATATAAAACAATAAATTTTAAATATATATATATTTTTTGAGACAGAATCTTCCTCTGTTGCCCAGGCTGGAGTGCAGTGGCGCAATCTCGGCTCACTGCAACCTCCACATCCCAGGTTCAAGTGATTCTCCTGCCTCAGCCTCCCGAGAAGCTGGGATTAAAGTTGCCTGCCACCATGGCTGGCTAATTTTTGTAGTTTTTAGTAGAGACGGGGTTTCACCATGTTGGCCAGGCTAATCTCAAACTCCTGACCTCAAGTGATCTACCTGCCTCGGCCTCTCAAAATACTAGCCACTGTGCCCGGCATAAAATAATTTTTAAAAAACCACTCTGGCAACATTACAAAGTTGTGACATATTAAGCTAATATAGAATGTGGTATACAATATAACCATATAACTTACAGAAAATAAAAATATTATAGTGCTCAGAACATCTTGATTTAAAGCACGGGGTTTTTTTTTGTTGTTTTTTTTTTGAGACGGAGTCTTGCTCTGTCACCCAGGCTGGAGTGCAATGGCACGATCTCAGAGAATCTCTTTAACCTGGAAGGCAGAGGTTGCAGTGAGCCGAGATCACGCCATTGCACTCTAGCCTGGGTGACAGAACGAAACAATGTCTCCAAAAAAAAAAAAAAAAGGCTTTTCTGAGGATGTCTAGACATTATGTGAAAGCACAGGGCTTTGATTCTGCCAGATATAAAAGCCCATGCTCAGCCAGGCGTGGTGGCTCACGCCTGTAATCCCAGCACTTTGGGAGGCCGAGGCGGGTGGATCACTTGAGGTCAGGAGTTCAACAACAGCCTGGACAACACGGAGAAACCGTGTCTCTACGAAAAATACAAAAATAGCCAGGTGTGGTGGGGGGCTCCTGTAATCCCAGCTTCTTGGGAGGGAGCCTGAGGCAGGAGAATCGCTTGAACTAGGAACTCCTGACCTCAGGTAATCCACCCACTGCAGCCTCCCAGCATGCTATGATTACAGGAATGAGCCCAGCCCTCAGAGAAGTCTTATAACCTGTATCAGCTCCACTGTCCTCAACCATAAAATGTGTATGATTGCTATTATTATGAAATACTTTTCACATGAGGTGTCATTTAGCCTAACAACGATGTTGATGGTTAATATATAGTTTGTTCCTTTCTTTCTTTGTGTATGAATTGAGTGTTGCTAATCTTCTTAGTGATCACTACATTAAAAGCAAACCGATCTGGGTTTAGGGAGATAACAATCATGTTTTGAACGGCTTTTATCTCCTTGAGAGGCTTCCTACATCCCAGAAAAGTATTGTGTGAATAGATCTTTAAAGTAGTTTCCAAAGGAGTATAGCAATGCAGTATAACTATTATACGGCATTATGTTGAAATTTAGGCTAAATTGCTGTTACTAAAATTTCTAGGCTGATTCCAACCTGTTTCCAAGAACAGCTATGGAATTCGGAGGTGACAGGAAAAACTTTATTAAGAAAAGAGATACCTACTTCTCCTTCCCTTCCCCTGAGGATAACTAAGCTGTCACCATGAATACCAAGACTGCTATTTCTTCTTGTATTTGCATATGGCATCCTCCCAGGTAATTTATGGAGCAAATCCTGACACAGCTCCAGGAGAAACCATATAGCTCCTTTAGTATCATTAGTAAGTAAAAGACCAGAACATGTAAAGAGGGAGAGGAAATTCATCTCCCAAAAGATTCAGGCACAAGGCTCTCTGCTCCATACCCTCTACAGTCCCTCCACCCACACAATTCAGACATCGTATGTAAGAGAATGACACTTCTAGAACCCTGCCCTCTAAACTCTGCTCCTTTTTTTTTTGCTCTGATCCTCCTGGGAGTTGAGGAACGCTGGAAAATAACTGCAGGGTTTCGCTTCCAGTTGGTTAACCCTGATGCTGATTTCTCTGCGGGACATTTTCAATCTCTGCTCTTGGCAAGAAACTGCAGAACTACAAAAACTGCCAGCTGAATGAAAATATCTTGAAGAGCAAGGGGGATGGGAGAGATGGAAATTTGGGGAGTGAAGGTTTTAACACTATTCCCATTCCTCTTTGTACATTCTAGTCTAACCACCAACTGTAAGAAAGTTTGACTGACATTTGACCTACTGGATTAACATCATCAAAAGGGCTGAAACCCTCTTTCTTTTTATTTTTTTATTTTTTTTATTTTTAATTTTTGAAACAAGATCTTACTCTGCTGCCTAGGTTGGAGTGCAGTGGCATGATCTCAGCTCACTGCAAGCTCCTCCTCCTGGGCTCAACTGATACTCCCACTTCAGCCTCTGGAGTAGCTGGGTTTGCAGGCATACACCACCATACCTGGCTAATTTTTGTATTTTTAGTAGAGATGGGGTTTCACCATGTTGGTAAGGCTGGTCTTGCACTCTTGGTCTCAAGTGATCCGCCCACCTCAGCCTCCCAAAGTGCTGAGATTATAGGCTTCAGCCACTGTGCCCAGCCCCCTCTTTCTTATTCCATTCTACCTTACGTGACTTCTCCAACTAGGTTACATGCCTTGTATTTGTTTTAGCAGCACCTGTACTTCCTCATGCAGGCATACCCAAAATATTTGCAAGTGCTTATCATGTGCCAATTTGCTACACCTTAGGTAATGATTTGTCCTTTAATTCAATAAATTTTTATTGAGCACCTAAGACATGTCGGGCACTTTTGAGCTAGTGGGGGAAAAGTCCTTAACTAATTGGGCAAAGGTGTTCCTCTCATGGAGCTTACATTCCACTGTGGCAATACACAAAGTAGAAAATAGAGTCTCTGAAGATAGGAGCTATGGAGGGGGAAAGGGGGACTTTTGATGCCCAAGGTTAGGATTGTTGTTACCTACAAGGTGATAAGGGGAAGCCTCGTAGCTAAGTTCAGATCTGAGCAGAGGTTTGAAGACAGTGAGAGTGCGGACCAAGTAGCTATCTGGGAGACAGTGTTCTGGGCAGTGGGATCAGCAAGGACCAAGGCTCTGAGATGAGAGTCTGCTTAGTGTGGCATGGAAAAGCAAAGAGGAAAACAGTAGACAAATACTCTTACCCTCATGGGGCATAGAGTCTGGTTGGGGAGACAGATAGTAATCAAATATCTGCCTAATAAATGTCTAATTCTAAAGGGACTGTGTGCCAAGAGGAAAATGCACATAGGGCTGGAAGACGCTACAAAGACACCTGATCGAATCTGAGAGAAGGATTCCCTTAGGAAATGTAGTTGCAACTGAAATCCAGAGAAGAAGAAGTTAATATGGTACTGGAAGAGGCCGGGCCTCCCATAGTGTTGGGATTACAGGCATAAGCCACTGCACCCAGCTTCCTTTTTTTTTTTTTTTACCAATCATCCTCAATATTAAATATTATTTTTAGTATGTATTTCCTAAGAACAAGGATACCCTTTGTGTCTTGTGACAAGAGACAAAATAATTGAGCAGGCATTGAAAGCCTTCATATTCTCAGAAAAGTAGGTTTTTCCAGAAGACATTAAACACACTCCTGCAGACCAGGCGCAGTGGCTCATGCCTGTAATCCCAGCACTCTGGGAGGCTGAGGCAGGAGGAACACTTGAGGCCAGGAGTTTGGGACCAACCTGGCCAACATGGTGAAACCCATATCTACCAAAAATACAAAAATTAGCTGGGCACGGGGTGTAATCCCAGCTAGCAGGGAGGCTGAGGCACAAGAATCGCCTGAATCCGGGAGGCAGTGGTTGCAGTCAGCCAAGATCCTGCCACTGCACTCCAAACTGGTTGACGGAGCTAGACTGTCTCAAAAAAACAACAACAAAACAGTATGGTACTGGAAGGGTGTTTCCCTTATAGAGGGAACAGTCTGTGTTCAAAGGGATGAAAAAAAACAGCTCTAGTTTTAGGAAACAAAAGATCCAGTGTCTGGCTTGCAGAGAATGAGGGGGGAGGCATCCTTGAGGAGCTGAAAGACAGGAGCAAGGGACAAATCACACAGGATTTCTTGCAGTTTGTATGTAGCTGTTTAAATAAATATGTTTGCCGTCTGCCTTCCCTGTTGGACCAAGCTGGGCAAGGGGTAGGGGGGCAGCTGGGACCCTGTCTTGTTAACTACTGCACGCTAACTACCTACTCAGAATGTGGCACACAGAAAGGGCACAGTTTGTATTTACTGACTGGCTGACTGGCTGTCTAACAACTCAAACAATCTGACATAACCATCTGAAAGCCTCAATAGTGAAAATGCAGCTTGCATTTTGGGAGTAGTTGGTTCTGCCAGATTCCAGGTTTAGAAAAGTCCAGCAGATTCGGCAGTATTCAAAGCTGTGATTTCTATTTCAAAACCACAGATATAAGCTGACCATGACCATGGGGAACTCCTTCCATGGGGGAAAGGAATCCAAATGGTACATTCATGATACCGAGTTGGGGCAGGGTTTCTATCTTGACTTGGCAATTGTGCATATCTTAGATGGGTGCTCCTTTGCTCATTTAATACTTTGTACTAATAAGTAAAATGACCACATAGAAAAACAGTCTTCTTTTTTTTTGTTTTGCTTTTTGTTTTGCTTTTTGTTTTGTTTGTCTTGTTTTTTTGAGACGGAGTCTCACTGTCACCCAGGCTGGAGTACAGTGGCATGATCACGGCTCACTGCAACCTCCGCCTCCCGGGTTCAAGTGATTCTTCTGCCTCAGCCTCCCAAGTAGCTGTGACTACAGGTATCGGGGGAAATTCAGCCAGATAATGGGCGAAATTCACCCCCGATATTTCACGTAGGTTCTTTTCTATTTTCCCTAAGTGTCGGCCGGTTTGAGAAATAAAGGGACAGAGTACGAAAGAGAGAAATTTTAAAGCTGGGCATCCGGGGGAGACATCACATGTAGGTAGGTTCCGTGATGCCCCCTGAGCGTAAAACCAGCAAGTTTTTATTAGTGATTTTCAAAAGGGGAGGGTGTG
This sequence comes from Nomascus leucogenys, assembly GCF_006542625.1. Classification (NCBI taxonomy): domain Eukaryota; kingdom Metazoa; phylum Chordata; class Mammalia; order Primates; family Hylobatidae; genus Nomascus; species Nomascus leucogenys. The sequence goes on along the minus strand of NC_044401.1, from coordinate 74,467,110 downwards.
TACGAATAGGATGTGGGTCACAGAGATCACGTGCTTCACAAGGTAATAGAATATCACAAGGCAAATGGAGGCAGGGCGAGATCACAGGACCACAGGACGGGGTGAAATTAAAATTGCTAATGAAGTTTTGGCACGCATTGTCATTGATAACATCTTATCAGGAGACAGGGTTTGAGAGCAGACAACCGGTCTGACCAAAAATTTATTAGGCCGGAATTTCCTCATCCGAATAAGCCTGGGAGCGCTATGGGAGACGGGTTTATTTCATCCCTACAGCTTGACCATAAAAGATGGCCGCACCCAAGGGAGCCATTTTAGAGGCCCACCCTCAGGGACGCATTCTCCTTCTCAGGGATATTCCTTGCTGAGAAAAAGAATTCAGTGATATTTCTCCCATTTGCTTTTGAAAGAAGAGAAATATGGCTCTGTTCCGCCCGGCGCATCGGCGGGCAGAGTTTAAGGTTATCGCCCTTGTTCCCTGAACATTGCTGTTATCCTTTTCTTTTTTCAAGGTGCCCAGATTTCATATTGTTCAAACACACATGCTCTACAGTTTGTGCAGTTAACGCAATCACCACAGGGTCCTGAGGCGACATACGTCCTCCTCAGTTTACGAGATGACAGGATTAAGAGATTAAAGTAAAGACAGGCATAGGAAATCACAAGGATATTGACTGGGGAAGTGATAAGTGTCCATGAAATCTTCACAATTCATGTTCAGAGACTGCAGTAAAGAGAGGCATAAGAAATTATAAAAGTATTAATTTGGGGAACTAAGAAATGTCCATGAAATCTTCACAATGCACGTTCTTCTGCCATGGCTTCAGCTGGTCCCTCCGTTTCATGTTCCTGACTTCCCGCAACATACAGGGAAGTAGTCTCAGTACTTTGGGGAGCCAAGGCTGGTGGATCCCTTGATGCCAGGAGTTTGAGACCAGCTTCTCCAACAGGACAAAACCCTATCTCTACAAAAATATGAAAATTAGCCAGGTGTGGTGGTGCACACCTGTAGTCCCAGCTACTCAGAATGCTGAGGCAGGAGAATCTCTTCAATCCAGAAGGTGGAGGTTGCAGTCACCTGAGATCATACCACTGCACTCCGGCCTGGGCATCAGAGCAAGATTGTCTCAAAAAATATAAATAAAAAATGAAAAATAAATAAAATATGCTGGTTGGTTGTACTTAGAACGCAGGGATAGAGGCACCCTTCATTCTGCACAGTTTGGTGATAATGGTGTAGATACAGGGCCTGGTGGGGTGGGGGGTGACTTTTTTTTTTTTTTTTTTTTGCCACCAAGAGGGGATCCAAGCCTGGGGACAGTGTTAATTTAGAGGAGGCCAGAATTGAGAGAATTGAAGAGAAACAGCTGTCAAGCCTGGAATCAAATCGCATGTGAAGCATACTCTGCTTCTAGACTTTTCTGCTAGGCAAGGCCCTACATTCTATTTATGGTTTAAATCGGAACTTCTGTAACTGGTAACCAAATTGTCCTAGCTGGTAAGGGTGATAGAAATCCAGAAACAGTTCTGTGCACTCTAAAAATACAGCAGCATCTATAGAAAATCAGAATGAGGGTGGAATTGCTCCAAGATCCATCTTCTTTTAAGTTGTTTTGTTTTTAAGTGAAATCTTCCAAGAGTTCATCCCTTAAATATAAAAATGAAATTTTGAATAAGTAAAAATATGTGTGTTTTTTTAGAAAAATGCCAACCATACAAAGAGGTATACAGTGAGAAGAGGGTATCCATCCTACTCATCTCAGTTCCTCTCTCCAAAGGCAACAGTTTAATTGTTGTTGCACATTGTGTGTACTTTCTAAGATATTCTGTGCATAGATCTTCCCTTTAATTTACACAAATGGTACTATATTACCGTTGCTGTTTTTGCTCAGAAATATATCTTACAGGTTGTTCTGCATCAGAAAATACTTAAGCTGCTTCTTAAATAGGGCAACATGACTAGAAATTTTTCATTCTTCATTTTATTGCTATGAACATTACCTGTAAATGGGGGGTGGGGGGAATTTGTTTGTTTAATCAGTGAAATGAAGCAACAGCAACAAATACCTTCACAGGTGTCTGAGGAAGCGTATTTAAAATTATTAAAGAGCTGCAAATTATTTCATTTTTTGGTTCTGTAATTTATTTAACCAAGCTCCTGCAGAGGGTCATTTAGGTTGTTAACTTTTTATTTTTTTTTGAGATAGGGTCTTGCTCTATAACACAGGCTGGAGTGCAGTGGTGCAATCACAGCTCACTGTAACAGGAACTCTTGGGCTCAAGGATCCTCCTGCCTCAGCCTCCCAAGTAGCTAGGACTACAGACATGCACCACTACACCCAGCTAATTTTGAAAGTTTTTTATAGAGACAGGGTCTTGCTATGTTGCCCAGGCTGGTTTTGAACTCCTGGCCTCAAATAATGCTCCCACTTCAGCCTCACAAAGTGCTGGGATTACAGGCTGTAACCTTTAGCTACCATATACAAAGCTGCAATAAATGTTGTACATGCTGCTTTGTTTGAAAGCTGTATCAACTGTTCTAAACAATAGCCTATGTAAATACAGGCTGTTGAACCAAAAGTTTTAAATTTGAGATGCTGAGTAAAAGAATTCAGAAACTAGGTTTCGTTGCTTAGTTTTTGGCATATAACCCTCTTTGCTCCTACAAATAGACAGATTTCTTTTTCTCATTCATTGATCCATCCATTCATTAATCAACAAATATTTTGGGGCACTCAGTATGTGCCAGGGAGTATTTTAAGTGCTGATCATTACCTCCAGGGCTTAATATTACATGCTCATTTAAGAAGCAGGTGATAGGTCCAATAAATGTCTAGTCCTCTGTGGTTATTTAGACATATTAATACAAGCCATGCAATACATAACAATGTTTCAGTCAGTGACAAATCGCATGTACGACATTGGTCCCATTCGATTTTAATACTGTATTTTTGCTCTACATTTTCTTTCTTTCTTTCCTTTTCTTTTCTTTTTTCTTTTCTTTTCCTTCCTTCCTTCCTTCCTTTTTTCCTTTCTTTCTTTCTTTCCTTTCTTTCTTTCTTTCTTTCTTTCTTTCTTTCTTTCTTTCTTTCTTTCTTTCTTTCTTTCTTTCTTTCGAGACAGAGTCTTACTGTTTCCTCTACTGGAGTGCAGTGGTGTGATCATGGCCCACTGCAGCCTCCAACTCACGGGCTCAAGCAGTCCTCCTACCTCAGCCTCTCGAGTAGCTGGAACCACAGGTGTGCACCTCCATGCCCAGCTAGTTTTTTTAAAAAAAATTCGTCAAGACAAGAATCTCATTATGTTGCTTAGTCTGGTCTCAAACTCCGGGGCTCAAGGGATCCTCCTCTCTCAGTCTCCCAAAGTGCTGGGGTTACAGGCGTGAGCTACTGGGCCTGGCCCATTTTCTATATTTAGATATGTTTGGATACACAGATACTTACCATTCTGTTGCAGTTGCCCAGAGTGTTCAGCACAGTAATATGGTGCACAGGTTTGCAGGCTGGGAACAACAGGCTATCCCATATAACCTAGGTGTGTAGTAGGCTGTCCCACTTAGGTTTTTGTGAGTGTACTCTGCGATGTGCAAAAAATGAGGAAATCCGACCTACACATTTCTCAGAACATGACCCCCTCGTTAAGCAATGTGTAACTGTACTTAAGAGACTGCCTATAAGAGTTTTACAGTTATTTCAGTACTCAATCTTGGACCTGTATCAGAAGGGGGTCATTTCTATGCAAGATTATTCAACACTTTTAAGTGAAAAAGGCAGTATGAGCCCAACAAATGTATCATTTATTGAGCCTTTACTCTATAGAGATAGAAAGCATTTAATAACTAACTAGATGTTATCTCAGGAATGGCAATGAGTCCTATAGTTTGTTCCTTAATTCATTGCTACAATATTGTTCATTTTGTGCTTTTAAAAAATATTTAATTTCCTCTTGATTTTTACCATCCAGTATGTAAGAACCAATTTTGGCTCAGTATTTGCCATTTTTTTCTACAGTTGCAATATTCCATTTCATCATGTAATCCTCAAAAATATTAAAACTCTGAGAAAATAAGAAGCGTTGCTAAGAAAATGATGCTGAACTCTTCCTGTGGCCTAGATGCATGGTTTCTGACAAATTAATGTGTTATTAAAATAGCTGACCTATGAGAAAAATCTGTGATCACATTCATTACAACCAGAACTGGAAAGATCTATTAGAAATTGATTTACATCAAGCCCATCTTTATAATCCCTTGTCTCATTCTTTACTTTCTGTTTATGCCTTTGCCAAACTTTAAAATGAAGTATTTGGCTGGGTGCAGTGGCTCACGCCTGTAATCCGAGCACTTTGGGAGGCCAAGGCAGGCGGATTACTTGAGGTCAGGAGTTCAAGACCAGTCTGGCCAACATGGTGAAACCCCATTTCTACTAAAAATACAAAAAATTAGCCAGGCATGGTGACACGTGCCGATAATCCCAGTTACTTGGGAGGCTGAGGCAGGAGAAAAGTTTGAACTGAGGAGGTGGAAGTTGCAGTGAACTGAGATTGGGCCGCTGTACTCCAGCCTGGGCAAGAGAGCAAGACTCCATCTAAAAAAATTTAAAAATAAAAATAGAAAAATAAAATGAGATACTTAATCGTGTGATTGTTTCTCTTGTTTCTCCTTGACTGGACGCTGAGCTTCATGAGATCAGTGACTGAGTCTATTTGTCTATCCATTTTCTCTCTGTGCTTAACACATGGTAGGTGCTGAATAACTATTGGTGGAATTTATTTGGCCATGTGCTTATGATTCAAACATACTAAGGTAAAATTAGTTTGTTTAATGAAATTAAACTAAAACAATAACACGAAAAAAATTAAGTAAAACAACCCAGGCATGGGGGTGCACCCCTGTAGACCCAGCTACTTGGGAGGCTGCGGCAGAAGGATCCAGAACCCAGGAATTCAAGGCTGTAGTGTGCTATGATTGTGCCTCTGAATGGCCACTGTGCTACAGCCTCAGAACAGACCGAGACCTCATCTCTTACAAAAAATAAAGCCAAACAATAATTGAAAATAAAATAGCTAAGTTAGTCAACCAGTCAAAATAAAGATGAAACAACATGGCTAGGCCTATGAGTTTCTTTATTTTTTATTCCATTGATAGGAACATTTCCTGCAGCCAAGGGAAAGTAAATTCATTTGTTTAATGGGCAAAATGAGGCAACCACCTTCATAGACTTCTGAGGAAACAGCCTAAAATGATTGTGCTCTATATAATATCAAACAAATGTGAGAAAAGCCATAATAAAAATGACAGTCTGATACACCCAAATGACCCCTTTCATCTTAAGACCTTGAGACGTTTTGCAAATGATAATTATCTCTTACATCATCTCCATGAGGTAAGAATTTTCTCTCCATTTGTAACTGAGCCTACACAAAGTTATTTATTTTAAAGCCCCAAGTCATCGCTGGTATTTGAATCCTTCACCTCCTGAGATATGTGTAAATTAGCACATAAATCACATTGTTAAATGAGGAAAAAACTTTAAATTGGGCTAAAGTTATGTTTGGCCAATCAAGAGTCTAAGCTCATTAGGGACTTCAGATTACCAGTAAAAATTCCCCAGTGATGAATGGAAATAGGAACGGACTGGGGGAATTTCAAGATAAAAATCTGTTCAGTTTTACCTTATATTTTAATGACATTTTCAATATTTGGATGGCCTAAGAGATGAATTGACTTCAAAACACATTCTGGAATGGCGGGTGACCTGGTGCCAAAATAAAGAATATCTGACCAAGTATACATTCCCAGGGGAATGATAATAAAACCCTAGACTGGGAGAATGTTTCATTTTATTGCCCAAATCCATGGAAATTCACCATGGCGGATCAAACTTTTAATATTTGGTCACAACGGGACATCATTCTTAATGATACCCAGCTGCAGAGAGTGTGTGCTCAGAATTTTCATTCCTACCTTTGTGCTATTAGGAATTCTGTTTTTTATATGTACGTAATTTTTAAACTTTTCTTCATAAATCATTACAAGTGTCAAGACAAATAAGAATAGTATTAAAAAACTCTCACATCCCTTTTTCATAGATTCACAAACTGTTAACATTTGCCTATTTACTTTGTCATGTGTCATATGCAAAATTTTTTTTTTTTGAGATGGAGTTTCACTCTTGTCACCCAGGCTGGAGTACAATGGCATAATCTTGGCTCACTGCAACCTACGCCTCCTGGGTTTAAGCGATTCTCCTGCCCCAGCCTCCCGAGTAGCTGGGATTACAGGCACATGCCACCATGCTCGGCTAATTTTTGTAGTTTTATTAGAGACTGGGTTTCACCATGTTGGCCAGGCTGGTGTCGAACTCCTGACCTCAGGGGATCTGCAGGATTACAGGCATCAGCCACTGCGCCCCATCTGTAAACATTTTTTTAAAACAGTTAGTGATTAAGCTGCATTCATCATTCTGCCTTATGCTTATATTCCTTAGTGTGTATCTCCTAAGAACAAGGACACCCTCTTACGTAACCGCAATGCCATTATCTCACTCTGTCGCCAGGCTGGACAACAGTGGCATGATCTCGGCTCACTGCAACCTCTGCCTCCCAGGTTCAAGCGATTCACCTGCCTCAGCCTCCCAAGTAGCTGGGACTACAGGCACGTGCCACCACACCCAGCTAATTTTTGCATTTTTAGTAGAGACAGGGTTTCACCATGTTGGCCAGGATGGTCTCAATCTCTTGATCTCGTGATCCGCCTGCCTAGGCCTCCCAAAGTGCTGGGATTACAGGCATCAGCTACCGCACCAGGCAGCAGGTAATTAAATATTAATCAATATTTTTATTGAATCTACTATCTATCCTCCAATTTTGTCAATTGACCCAAAAAGGACTTTTGTTGCATTTTTTTTCTTCAGTACAGAATCCAGACCAAGGTTGCATGTTACATTTAATAATTATGCCTCCTTTGATTTTGATCAGTTCCTCAGCCTTTCTTTGTCTTTCATAATAATGACGTTTCTGAAGAACACAAACCTGTTTTAAAATGGCTTACATAGACTTTTTTCAAGAAACCTAAATTTTATGGTTGTTGCCATTTTTCAGTTAACAGTTTTCAATAGTAACTTTGTAAGAAAAGGAGAGATGAGAATTACATAGCTTTTGACTCAGTACTGTCACTGAAGTCCATAATAAATCCACTTGTATACATGATTTTTTTTGCGGGAGGGGGGGGACAGAGTTTTGATTTTGTTGGCCAGGCTGGAGTGCAATGGTGCGATCTTGGCTCAGAACAACCTCCCCCTCCTGGGTTCAAGTGATTCTCCTGCCTCAGCCTTCCATGTAGCTGGAATTATAGGCATCTGCCACCACGCCTGGCTAATTTTTGTATTTTTAGTAGAGACAGGGTTTCACCATGTTGGCCAGGTTGGTCTCGAACTTCTGAGTTCAGGTGATCCACCCGCCGCAGCCTCCCAAAGTGCTGAGATTACAGGCATGAGCCACCGTGCCCGGCCGCATATATAACGTTTTAAAGAAGTGCCTGGCACATAGGTACTACTCAATAAATGTCCTCAAGGGTACACTTTTTCTCCCTCCCATCCCCAACTCTATGGTCCCTGTGAGTGAGGGGCACGCATGAATCTTGGTCATTTTATCCTCAGTATCTAATACAAGGGCTGACAGTAGATTGTTGAGTGAATGACTACCACAGGGGTGAAGAGGTGTCCTCTGATGTGTTGAATGACAGCATCTCTCTTTTTCCTTTCTTTTAGAGACAAGGTCTCAATCTTTTTGAAATGGTTATTTACTTCTGGTGTATTTTCTAGTGTTCATTAAGTCTTCGACATTTTCTTACAGGATTATTTGTCTTTTTATGACTGATTCATAGGAGGGTTTTGTTTTGTTTTGTTTTGTTTGTTTTTAAGAGACTTTCTCCCCAGCTGGGGTGCAGTGGCACCATCATAGCTCGCTGTAACTCCTGGGCTCAAGTGATCCTCCTGTCTCAGCCTCCTGAGTGGCTGGTACTATAGGCACATGCACCACCATGCCTCCCTAATTTTTAAATTTTTTGGTAGAGACGGGGTCTTGCGATGTTGCTCAGGCTGGTCTCAAACTCCTGGGCTCAATCATTCCTCCTGGAAGCTTGGTCTCCCATAGTGTTGGGATTACAGGCATAAACCGCTACACCCAGCTTCATTTTTTTTAAAAAATCATCCTCAGTATTAAATATTATTATTTTTAGTGTGTATTTCCTAATAACAAGGATATCCTTTGTGTCTTGTGACAAGACACAAAATAATTGAGCAGGCATTGAAAGCCTTCATATTCTCAGAAAAGTAGGTTTTCCCAGCAGACATTAAACATTCTCCTGCAGGCGGGGCGCAGTGGCTCACGCCTGTAATCCCAATACTTTGGGAGGCCGAGGCAGGCAGAGCACTTGAGTCCAGGAGTTTGAGACCAGCCTGGCCAACACAGTGAAACCCCGTCTCTACCAACAAAAATTACCAAAATATTAGCTGGGTGTGGTGGCACAGCTGTAATCCTAGCTTCTTGGGAAGCTGAGGCAGGAGAATTGGTTGAAACTGAGAGGCCGAGATTGCGCCACTGCACTCCAGCCTGGCAACAGAGCGAGACTCTGTCTTAAAATAAAATAAAATAAAATAAAATAAAATAAAATAAAATAAAATAAACATACTCCTGGAAATAACATTTTGTTTACTCTCCAAATGCTTAAAGTCCTCTGACATCATATGTACTCTGTTATCTTTTTTCCTTAGGTCATTTTAAAGATAATTTTCTTCCCTTTTCTTTTCATTCCTTCTGTCTACATTTTAGGATACCGAAAACTCATTAACTTCGATTCTACTAAATTAAAATTTGTGGAGTTTTTGAACAATTCTTTGTCCTCTAAACATGCTAAGAGAATTTTGAAGAACTAAGCATTTGTAAGGGTGCCAGGCTAGTCTACTTAAGGAAATCGATAGTGCTTTGCTTACGCTTTGTTTACATGTAAGTGGTTGGTTAATGGCAAATCGCTGTATACTGTTATTTAGTTACCATTTAGGGGACCCTTACTGTGTTTCTGTGTACCTGCTGTCATCTCCACACATTAGTGTTTCAACAACAAACAAGGTAGTTGATGCTCAGAGAGAGTAACTAGCCCAAGGTCAGACAGCTGGTAAGTGATTCAGCTGGGATTTGAGCCCAGGCCTCTAAATTCCGCCTTTGCTAGATTACTCTGTGCCAGACTACTTTGATGTGCATGTGCAGGTCCTTGTCCTTACAGTTCTTGCCTTACAGCCCTTGGTAGGCACACTGGACATGTACTTAGTTACCAGCAAAGCAATTTCACACACACACACACACACACACACACACTTTTCTGAAGGTACATCGACAAAAATAAAAAAAAGAATTAAATATATGCTGTTTCTTTTTTTTTTTTTTTTTTTTGAGACGGAGTCTCGCTCTGTCACCCAGGCTGGAGTGCAGTGGCGCAATCTTGGCTCACTGCAAGCTCCGCCTCCCGGGTTTGCGCTATTCTCCTGCCTCAGCCTCTCCGAGTAGCTGGTACTACAGGCACCTGCCACCACGCCCAGCTAATTTTTTTGTATTTTTAGTAGACACGGGGTTTCACCATGGTCTCGATCTTCTGACCTCGTGATCCGCCCGCCTCGGCCTCCCAAAGTGCTGGGATTACAAGCGTGAGCCACCGCGCCCGGCCAATATATGCTGTTTCAAGAAAATCAACAATGTAGTATTGGCGGGAAAACTACAACTTTGGCCTTCTTTTCAGGCAGCTTTTATTTTACTTTAGGTTTTTTTTTTTATCGTTTTGGTTTGTTTGTTTTTTGAGACAGAGTCTCGCTCAGTCAGCCAGGCTGGAGTGCAGTGGTGCGATCTCAGCTCACTGCAACCTCCACCTACCAGGTTGAAGTGATTCTCCTGCCTCAGCCTCCCTAGTAGCTGGGACTACTGGCATGCACCACCGCGCCCGGCTAATATTTGCATTTTTAGTAGAGACGGGGGTTTCACGATGTTGGCCAGGCTGGTCTCGAACTCCTGACCTCAAGTGATCCACACTTCTTGGCCTCCCAAAGTGCTAGGATTACAGGTGTGAGCCACTCATAATCCCACCGAGCCTGGCCATAAGGGGGATTTTATTTTGAAATACCAAGTAGGGTATGGGCGTGGCCATCAGAACCTCGTCAGTCTTTAGAGCCTTTTGAAGTTCTAACTCCAGCCCTGGGTCCTTTAAAAGTAAGAAAACGGCATTTCATTTAAAAATATTATTTTCATTGCTTCAGAGAATGCTTCCCTCACATTGAGTTAATGAGCTTTTCCTGAAAAATTCGGTTGTGAGAGATTTTGCTTTTGAATTACCCAACGCAGAGCACATTCTGAGTGATTAGAGGGGCTCCTAAGATAAAAGGAATCACCTGATTGAAAACACACTTTGGCACTTAGGAAGAGTTGCAAATGGAGGAGATTTGGGGGCAGCATTACTTTCTGACTTTCCATGGTTTATATTTGGTCAGCTAAGGATTTAATTATTTCGTCATATTCTGATAAAGTGCCCTTCTGAATACTTAATAGCCCACTCTGGATACTTGATTTTTATTTCTTTAAAAATTCTTTTTTTTTTTTTTTTTGGCTCAGCGGGGTGGCTCACGCCTGTAATCCCAGCAGTTTGGGAGGCTGAGATGGCTGAATCACCTGAGGTCTGGAGTTTGAGACCAGCCTGGCCAATGTGGCAAAACTCAAACTCTACTAAAAATACCAAAATTAGCCGGGCATGGTGGCCGGCGCCTGTAATCCTAGCTACTCAGGAGGCTGAGGCAGGAAAATCGCTTGAACACAGGAGGCAGAGGTTGCAGTGGGCCAAGATCACGCCACTGCACTCCAGCCTGGGCGACAGGGCGAGACTCCATCTCAAAAAAAAAAAAAAAAAAAAAAAAAAAAAAAAATCGTTTTTTTTTTTGGTGGGGGGGGAGAAGAGACTGGGAGGAGCATGAAAGGAATTTTGTTAACTTATTTAAAGGGAGAACCATAAAACTGTCTGTCTACCCATATTTTATATATTCCTTTTATATAATGTATATAATTTACTGTTCAGAAGTATGATTAGTTTCATTTAAATCATATGCAATTTTTAATTATGCTTGCCTCAAAAATTATGGGAAAGAAAAGTCCTGAGCCATTTGGCACTTCACCTATATAAACAGATGAATGAGTGTTTTATAATAAACATGTGCATGTTTATAACGACAAGTGAGATTGTCGTGATAGGCTGGTGGCAATAACCACACGGAATATTTGCTGAGTACTTGCTATTTGCAGGCACTATGAGAAGCACTTCACTCACCTAATCCTTACCTCAAACCTCAGAGGCAGTTACTGCTATTATCCTGTTTTGTAGATGAAGACAATGAGCCTCATTAAGATTACTTGTGAGCTAAAGCCCCCACAGCTAGCGATCCTATTCAGTCCGACTTCAGATGCTACACTTTGTTTGGGATCAGTCTCTGTTGCCAGGGTGGAGAATTGGAAGGGCACTAGAAAGGATTCGGGAAACCACAGAAGGACCTGTTGCAGCTGTTTAGCTAAGAGATGATGGAAGCTGCGACTAGCATTTTGAAGGTCAAAGTTTAAGGAAATGGAGGGAAATGGTTAGGTCTCGGTAATGGCTTTGATACGGACATGAGGAAGAGGATGTTATTGAGAACTGGGTTTTTGTTTGACATGGTGGAGGAAAAACATCCATCAAAACTTAGCCTGATTCCTTATTAGAGAAAAGCCAGTCAGAATTAGTGGAAGGTAAGGAATGAAGACACGTTTTAAAGGAAACAGTTTCATGATTTTCCGGAAAAAGAACCGGGCTATGAAATGATTTCCAGGTCTGCCCTGAGCACTTGCGCAATAAAGAGTTAGAAACGGTGTGCAATTGGCTGGGCGCGGTGGCTCACGCCTGTAATCCCAGCACTTTGGGAGGCCGAGACGGGCGGATCACGAGGTCAGGAGATCGTAGCCATCTTGGCTAACACGGTGAAACCCCATCTCTACTAAAAATACAAAAAGAAATTAGCCGGGCCTGGTGGTGGTCGCCTGTAGTCCCAGCTATTCGAGAGGCTGAGGCAGGAGAATGGCGTGAACCCGGAAGGCGGAGCTTGCAGTGAGCCGAAATCGCGCCACTGTACTCCAGCCTGTGCGACAGAGCGAGACTCTGTCACTCACACACACACACACACACACACACACACACACACAAAATGGTGTGCAATTCAAATATCAGTTGGTCCGCAAATGGTGCTTCTCAAGTGTTCGAAGGTGATTAAAAGCAGTTTGTTTTCTAAGCCGTTTAAATATTCCCTTTGGAAATCTTGTTAAACTCATTTGCTTCCCAAACTCTTTCTCTTTAAAAAGTGGAAAAGATAAACTTCAGCTGAGCCTCTGTCTCAATGAGGCTTTACTCGATTAGAAAATATTGACCAGCTGCATTAGCCCGTGTCTTCTTCTATGGTCAATAGAGTTACTTTCCACAGGCGCTGAATCTGCAATCCACAAAGTCTTAGCTGGTGTTAATGACCGTTTCAATGACTGCTCCAGCTACTATTTTGCACTCTGCCAAATAGGCTGATGGGAAGAGGGTAGGGATTAGGGGTACAGTCTCATCCCATGCCTTGGGATGGGACAACGAATCCCAGATCATGGAACCATATAGTGGTAAAGATATTTCCCCTAACACTTGAATACCTATTCGTGCTAGGCTTCTGAATATATTACCTTTAGTCTTCACAACCATTAGACAAGAATATTTTATTTTGTCCATTTTGCAAATGACAGAATCAAAACTTCAGCCCTGCATATCCAAGTGTCTGCTGGCACTCTTTACCTGTACATCATGCTAGCAACTAACCAAACAACTAATTATATTCTTTTTTTTGTTTTGTTTTTGAGATGGAGTCTTGCTCTGTCACCCAGGTTGGAGTGCAGTGGCATGACCTCAGCTCACTGCAACTTCCCCCACCCAGTTTAAGTGATTCCCCTGCCTCAGCCTCCTGAATAGCTGGGCTTACAGGCATGCCCTACTACGCTGGCTAATTTTTGTATTTTTAGTAGAGACAGGGTTTCACCAAGTTGACCAGGCTGGTCTTGAACTCTTGGCCTCAAATGATCTGCCTGCCTCGGCCTCCCAAAGTGCTGGGATTACAGGCCTGAGCCACCGCGCCTGGCCCAATTACTAAATTTTAATGGTTTTCCTCCTACTACCTCTGTATTAGGTTTTTTGGTTTTCCCTTTGTATTTGTTTACTATGGCTGCTATAAAAAATAACCACAAACTTAGTGGTTTCACACAACACAAATGTATCCTCCTACAGTTTGGGTGGCCAGAAATCTGAAATGAGTCTTACAAGTCTAACATAAAGGTGTCAGCAAAGCTGATTCCTTCGGGGGGCTCTAAGGGAGAATCCATTTCCATATCTTTTCTTTTTTTCTTTTTTTTTTTTTGAGCCTGAGTCTTGCTCTATCATCCAGGCTGGAGTGCAATGGCGTGATCTCGGCTCACTGCAACCTCTGCCTCCCGGGTTCAAGCGATTCTCCTGCCTCAGCCTCCTGAGTAGCTGGGATTACAGGCACTTACGACACCATGCCCAGCTAATTTTTGTATTTTTAGTAGAAATGGGGTTTCACCATGTTGGTCAGGCTGGTCTCAAACTCCTGACCTCATTATCCGCCCACCTCGGTCTCCCAAAGTGCTGGGATTACAGACGTGAGCCACCAAACCCGGGCCTCGAGTCTTTTCTAGTTCCTGGAAGTCACCTACATTCCTTGGCTTGTGGCCTCTTCCTTCTACCACATCACGTTTTCTCTCCTTGCTTCCATAGTCATATGACCTACTTCCTCTCCTACAGTTAAATCTCACTCTGCTTCTATCTTTTTTTTTTTTTTTTTTTTTTTTTGAGACGGAGTCTCGCTCTGTTGCCCAGGCTGGAGTGCAGTGGCCCAATCTCGGCTCACTGCAAGCTCCGCCTCCCGGGTTCATGCCATTCTCCTGCCTCAGCCTCTCCGAGTAGCTGGGACTACAGGCGCCCACCACCATGCCCAGCTAATTTTTTGTATTTTTAGTTGAGACAGGGTTTCATTGTGGTCTCGATCTCCTGACCTCGTGATCCGCCTGCCTTGGCCTCCCAAAGTGCTGGGATTACAAGCGTGAGCCGCCGCGCCCGGCCTCTGCATACATCTTATAAGGGCAATTGTAATTACATCTTGGGCCCACCCAGATAATTCAGGATTATTTCCCCATCTCAAGAGCCTTAACTTAATCACATCTATAAAGTCTTTTTGCCACTTAAAGTAACATTCACAGATTCAAGGGTTAAGACATGGCCATCCACGGGGGTTATTTTTCAGCCTACTACAACCTCCTAGCCTGGTTCACTGCGTCCCAATCTCTCACCTCCTAGCCGGCCTCCGTACCCTTAGTTTAATTCATCTTCCCTCCTCCACCCATTATTTACAGCAGTGGTTCCCAAAAGCAGGTCCATAAACTGAACCCTTGGGAAGGTTGTTAAAAATATAGGTGCCAGGGGAGGGTTAGAAGGGGTGAGGGATTAAAAATTACCTCTTGGGTATAGTGTACACTGCTCTGGTGAGGGGTATACTGAAAACCCAGACTTCACCACTATACAGTTTATCCATGTAACCCAAAACCACTCGTACCCCTAAAGCTATTGAAATTTTAAAAAAAGATATCACCTAGCAGAAAAAAACAAAACTAATCACACGATTCTGTTCATTAATACCCCTTATAATCTTCTGTTTTGCTTCTGCATATATGACCAATATAAACATTTTTACGTTAAAAACAAAAAACAGATGCCTGGGCTCTACCCCTGTAGATACTGATTCAGAAAGTCCAGTGGATCTATGCTTTATAAATTACCACCTGGCCAGGCGCAGTGGCTCACGCCTGTAATCCCAACACTTTGAGAGGACAAGGTGGGAGCACTGCTTGAGCCCAGGAGTTTGAGATCACCCTGGGCAACACAGTGAAACCCTGTCTCTACAAAAAAAATCAGCCAGGTGTGGTGGCGCACACCTGTACTCCCAGCTACCCAGGAGGCTGAGGTGGGAGGATCACCTGAGCCTGAGGAGGTGGAGGCTGCTGTGAGCTGTGGTCATGCCACTGCACTCCAGCCTGGGCAACAGAGTCAGATGCCGTCTCAAAAAAATAGGGTAAATGAATAGGCAAAACGTTATGGCATGTTGAAAGCTACAGAATTGCTGTAGAGAAGAAACTCAGGATAGGAATTTGAGAGAGTGACCCATTGGAGAATTACCATAAAATTGTCTGCATAACAAGCACACTGCTTTTACGTTCCCTCTTACAGATCAATAAAAATAGCAAAGTTTTCTATTTCTAAGGTGTTTTTATTCATATGTTACATAGTTTTAAAACAATTGTTTTAAATCAGAAGTAGCTTTCAGGGATTGATGCAGGTTAGTGATGGGAGAGAGAGAAGGCTAAAACCTTCCTGCTCCACATCCCACCTTATTATCCTATTGTTTTTCTCACGCCCAGTTAGTTTTGGGGACCTCTCATTCTGACTATAAACTTATTAAGGACAGAGATTGTGTCTCAGTCCGTATGTAATCCCCAGCACCTAGGACACTGTTTGGTATATTGTTGGCGTTCAATTAATGTATATTCAATAAATGTTCAATTAATCAATGAGCAAATGGAATAAATGCTAGTACAAAACACTTTGTTGGCTGGGCATGGTGGCTTACACCTGTAATCCCAGCATTTTGGAGGCCGGGGTGGGTGGATTCCTTGAGGTCAGAAGTTCGAGAGCAGCCTGGCCAACATGGTGAAACCCCGTCTCTACTAAAATAAAAAAAATTAGCTGGGCATGGTGGCAGGTGCCTGTAATCCCAGCTACTTGAGAGGTTGACACAGGAGAATTGCTTGAACCCAGGAGGCGGAAGTTGCAGTGAGCCAAGGTTACACCACTAGGTGACAGAACGAGACTCGGTCTCAAAAAAAAAAAAAAGAGTTCGTTGAGTTGTTACTAAAAGACAACCTACATCGATGAGAACCCAAGACTAGGGATTAAAGGATCTGTTGGTTTGGGAGGCAAAGGTGGGTGGATTGCTTGGCCCAGGAGTTTGAGGCCAGTGTGGGCAACATGGTGAAACTCTGTCCTTACAAAAACCACAAACATTAGCTGGGCATGGTGGCATGTACCTGTAGTCCCAGCTATTCATGAGGCTGAGGTGGGAGGTTCGCCTGAGTCCAGGGAGGTTAAGGTTGCAGCGAGCCGTGATCGCACCACTGCACTCCAGCCTGAGTGGCAGAGTGAGACCCTGTGAGCGTTTGCTGTTGAAGAGTCTACAGATGCCTGTGATGCAAGCCTAAAGTGAACCCAAACACTTCTAGGCGGTCAAAAGCCAAGCAGACATACATTATTTTGTATCTGTCTAGATATGGGGTATACAGATAATAGCAAACACCTGAGAAGCACTTACTACATCCCAGGCACTGTTCTAAGCACTGCACATGTATTAACATGTATGTGTATCATCTCATTTAATTTTTACAAGACCCTTAACATCTCATGAAAATTCCATTTTCCAATGATGAAATAATGTAGTTAAATAACTTGCTCATGGTCACAAAGTTAGGGAGTGGATTCAAACCTGGGCAGCCTAGTTCTAAATTAGGTAACAAGAGAAAGTAAATATGCTGAATTGTATAACTATTATCATAACACAAACTAGAACATTGTCGTTACCCCAGTAAGAAGCCACATCCCTGATTAAGTTAATCTGTCTTCCCACCTCCAGCCATAGGAAATCACTAATCTACTTTCTGTTTCTATAGATGTATTTTTCCAATACATTTCATGTAAATGGAACCGTATAACATGTGCTCTTTTGTTTCAGCTTCTTTCATTTAGCATATTTTGTAGATTCATCCATGTTGTAGCCTGTATTCGTGTTTTTTTTTTTTGGGCGGAGTCTTGCTCTGTCACCCAGGCTGGAGTGCAGTGGCATGATCATAGCTCACTGTAACCTCCACCTTCTGGGATCCATTGATCCTTCCACCTCAGCCTCTTGAGTAGCTGGGACTACAGGTGCACACCACCATACCTAGCTAATTTTTTGTGTGTGTGGAGACGGGTTTTCGCCATGTTACCCAGGCTGGCCTTGAACTCCTGAGTTCAAGTAATCCGCCGATCTTGGCCTCCCAAAGTGCTGGGATTACAGGCATAAGCCAGTACTCCTGGCCTTCTTTCTTTTTTATGGCTGAATAATATTCCATTGCGCAGCTCTACCACATTTTGTTTACCCATTCACCAGTTGATGAATATTTGGGTGGTTTCCACTTTTTGGCTATCATGAATAACATTGCTATGCATATTCTTGTACAAGGTTTTTTGTGGATATATGTTTTTATTTCTCTTGGAATAGATTCTCAGAAATGGAATTGCTTGATGGTATGGTGATTTTGTTTACATTTGTTTATGTTTAATGTTTAAGAAACTGTGGCCTGACATTTAAGCCAAGATCTGAAGGCTGAGAAAACACAAGGGTAAAGGAAGGGAAAATGTTGTACGCAGCCACTAGTTTCTGTGTTTCATATGTGGTATCTACAAAGAAATAATTATTGTATTTTGTGTCTAAAACCCGAGGCAAAATAGTGTTATCAAAGGAAATCTGTCATTTCTTATGATGATAAACATGCCTACATCACAGCCAGGTAGCCTTTCCCCAATGTGAACTGAAATATTTTATGAGAAATTATTACAAAAACAAAATCCAAACTAATTAAAAAATACAAGACAAAGAAAGCAAACAAGCAAAACCCCAAACTCTGGCCCTGTTAGTCTTACATAGAGGGTTGTATGCTAAAATGTCCATGACTATTCCTTCTATTCTGTCTTCTTCTGTGTTTCAGCAAGTTTATCCCCTCAATGCAGAGCAATAATATTTGCAGTCTGAAAGCTCAGCTCTGTTTGCATTGCCTCCCAGAAGACAAATGGTGTTCGGTGAAATGGAGGAAAATAATCATACTCAAGCCATGTTTTTCCAATATGCTTTCCCCCTTTTTGTCAAATTGTGTTAAGGTTTTGTATGTATGTATGTGTTTTCCCTTTCTATGTGCTTTTCAGTGTGAGACAGAGCAAGTATTCATGACTCCAGCAGTTCAGCCCGTCGGTTGAGTACACAATGCATTGGTTAATCCAAGGTGACCTGCGGGTCGAAACTCCGTTTGCAAAGGCAGCTGCAGTACAACCACCAGGCAATTACGACGTTATAAGCCATGAGTGTAAAGCTAGAGAGATGATTTCTAAAAGGCCCCAAAGAGAGTTTTTACTTCTTAGGCTTATGACCAGAAATTCATGGCACATTAAGTTTTCCATCTGAAAGCTAGGAGAATCCCTTGTCACAGCATCTAACTTCTAAGAGATTGCAGAGAGAAAATGTCAGGATTTCTCTGGATGAAAAGTATTCTCCAAGCATAGTGATAAAATTCCAGCTTCTTCTCTGTATTTTAAGATTAAATAAGAGGGAGGGAGGCCAGGCGCAGTGGCTCATGCCTGTAATCCCAGCACTTTGGGAGGCTGAGGTGAATCACCTGAGGTCAGGAGCTGGAGACCAGCCTGGCCAACATGGTGAAACCCCGTCTCTACAAAAATACAAAAATTAGCTGGGGGTGATGCTGGGCATCTGTAATCCCAGCTACTCAGGAGGCTGAGGCAGGAGAATCCCTTGAACCCAGGAAGCAGAGGTTGCAGTGAGCTGGGATCATGCCACTGCACTCCAACCTGGGCAAGAGAGCAAGACCCACCTCAAAAAAGATACTAAATAAATAAATAAATGATAGGGAGGGATTGGTGGTATATCTGGGCCTATGGTTTGGATGTGGTATGTTTGTCTCCAACAAATTTCATGTTGAAATTGGATCCCCAGTGAGGTAGTGTGGGGAGGTGGGGCCTTGTGGGAGGTGTTTGGATCATGGAGACAAATATAACAGTTCTTGCTCTCTCAGGAATGGATTCGTTCTCACCAGATTGGTTGTTATAAAGCCAGGATGCCTCCAGGTTTGATCCATCTTCACACGTGTCTGGTGCCCATTTGACTTTCTCCACCATGTTTTGATGCAACTCAAAAGCCCTTACTAGGCCAGGAGCAGTGGCTCATGCCTGTAATCCCAGCACTTTGGGAGGCTGAGGCGGATGGATCACCTAAGGTTGGGAGTTCAAGAACAGCCTGGCCAACATGGTGAAACGCCGGCTCTACTAAAAATACAAAAAAGTTGGCCGGGCATGGTGGTGGGTGCCTGTAATCCCAGCTACTCTGGAGATTGAGGCGGGAGAATCACTTGAACCTGGGAGGCGGAGGTTGCAGTGAGTGAGATCACACCACTGCACTCCAGCCTGGGCGACAGAGACTCCATCTCAAAAGACAAAGAAGCCACAACAAAAGCCCTTACCAGAAACTAGGGAGACACCAGCCCTGTGCTGCTTATGTAGCCTGCAGAACTGTGAGCTAAATAAACCTCATCTTTATAAATTACCCAACCTCAGGTATTCCTTTATAACAACACAAAACAGACAAAGACATCTGCTTAGAGGACAGTAGTGGCCATTGTTTTCATCATCTACTTAAAATTCTTGCCCCTGTCTTTTAGAAATGGCCTGTTGGTTTTCCTTTGTGTAATAATGACATTCTCAAATTTGTTTGATTTGGTTGATCTGACTCCACTACTATGCACCGTGGGTAGGCACATGACACAGACCTGAATAACTGCAGAAAGCATGTCCCTATTCAAAGTGATTGGCTCAGAAACGGGCATGTGGCCCAAGATGGGATCATGAGAAGCCTGAGCTTTTGCTGAAAGAGTCAGGAGAGGTACACTCTTTCCTGTGGGTTGTCAGGCTGCTACTAAACATCTTCTCTGGTGCAAGGGGGTGCCCTGTCTATAACAGGAGAGAATAAAGCCAACAGAGAGGAAAGCAGGACCCAGAGATGGAGAAGAATAGTGGCATCATCTCAGAATCAGGAGCCAGCTATGCTGACACCTATACAGTCCTTGGACCATTTGACTTTAAGCCAGTAATTTCTTCTGTGTTGTTTGGATGGGAGGAAGTTCTGTTACATGCAACCAAAAAAATTCTGACCAATTTGGGGGCCACCCAAAGCTCAGTTTAGTGCCAGAAAAAATGGATTTTCTCCCTATTTTTAACCCCCAACTTTGTTTTTGTTTGTTGTTTTTGTTTTTTTGGGACGGAGTCTCACTCTGTTGCCCAGTCCAGAGTGCAGTGACGGGATCTCAGCTCACTGCAACCTCCACCTGCTGTAACCCCCAACTTTGAATCAACATAGGAATTCCAAAATAATCTCATCACATGAAGTTGGTTTCAGGATGTTTTTGCTTTACCTATATACAGGTGCCATACATAAAAATCTCAGCAGGTAGCCAGGCACAATAGCTCACATCTATAATCCTAGCACTTTGGGAGGTGAATACAAGAGGATCGCTTGAGCCCAGGAGTTTGAGATCAGCCCAGGCAACACAGCGAGACCCCATCTCTACAATCAAATAAAAAAAATTAGCCAGGCATGGTGGGGTGGTCCTAGCTCCTCAGGAGGCTGAGGTGGGAGGATCACCTGAGCCTGTGAGTTTAAGGCTGCAGTGGGCTATGATGATGACACTGCACTCCAGCTTGGGTGACAGAAGGAGACCTTGTCTCTAAAAAATAAATAAATAAAAACTTAACAAGTTAAAAGTGAAAGAATCCCAGTGACTCGTGACCTAAAAAGGCAAAGTAACTGTCCCAGGGCCATATGTTGTATTACGATTGAAGTGTCATGGTATCAGAGCCTTCTACTCTCTTTCATTATCTTTTAGTGAAATGGGTTTCAAAATCTAATATTGTACACAGAAGTGGGTTGTAAAATCAACACATCAATTACCAAATAATGATCAACTTAAAAAAAAGTAAAATAGGATCGATAGCATCAGAAGACATCACACATCACTTCTTGGCCTTTTGGCTAAGATACAGTGCAGAATACATCACATATAATAAGGATAAGTAGTATTTTATAAAGTCTGTTTCCATGGTATATAAACATAAATATATATGCACATACACGTAGATATCCATGGAGTGAGTCTGATATGTATGCCATACTTTTTAACTGTGATTCACTGGCTAAGCTTAAAAGCTTCTTTCGTGCATACTTGGATTTCCTTTATAAGGATGTTTTCATCTAAAAGAAAAAAAAAAGTGCATTTTTCATACCAGTAAAGGGTCACCTGGCATTCCAGTCAAGCTAGCCCACGTGGATGGCCTGGATTCTAACAAAGTTTCTGTGCCTGAGTTATGAACACAACATTTTTCTGTTTGTCTTCCACATCACTGAGCTACCAGTAACAAGAGTGTGCTTTTGGAAGGCTTTTGGGATTCTTTGGGGAATGAAAGTGCTGCATAAAATCAAGTCTGGTCTGTTTATGGATGTAATTCCCTGTGCCCAGAGATCAGGATGTGCACTGCGGTCTGAATTACATTGCATCTGATTCTCATTAACTGCCTGTGATTTTCCCCCTGGATCCGGTTTCTCTGCCCTTTCTGAATTACTGTGCACATGGCTGGCTTCCGCAGATTGCTCAGCCCTGGTCATCTGCAATCGAGTCCACTGCTCTGTTATAACCCATGCTGCAATTTGAGTGGACCCATATCAGAAGTGTTTTAGGCATAAACATTCTGTCTAATGATTAAAGGGACTCCCTAAGCTAAATGTTGCTCTTTAGAGAGTTTATTACCAATCACTATGGAAAAGGGATAGATTTGATTTCTTAAGCCTGGAGAAGGAAAACTGGACAATAAGTGTGTATTACCAAAGCTTGTATGATGCTGTCGGCTGAATTGTTTCCTCCTCAAATGCATATTGAAGCACTAACCCCTAATACAATTGTACTTGGAGGGAAGGCTTTGAAGAGGCAATTAAGGTCACAGGAGGTCATAAGGGTGGGGTCCTAATGCAATAAAATTGGTGGCCTTCTAAGAACAGGAAAAGAGAAAGATCTTGCTCCTTTTCCACATGTGCAATGCATGCACCTGAGGAAAGACCAGCACATAGTGAGGTGGCCGTCTGCAAGCCTGGGAGAGAACCCTCACTAAAACCTCATCTCAGGCTTCCAGCCTCTAGAACTGTAAGAAAATTCAGGTCTGTTGTTGAAGCCACCCGGTCTACAGTGTTTTGCTATGGCAGCCTGAGCTGAATGATAGCTAGCAAGCAAGGCCTATCTCAATCCTTTTTTAGTATCAGAAAAAGGTAGCGGATTTCTTATTAACCTAATAAATATGTATATAATGCCTACTACGTGCCAGGCATGTTCTAAATCCTTAACAATTATTAACTCATGCAATCTTCACAACGACAGTCAGTCAGGATGAGCTAAGTTATGCTGCAGTGACAACTCCCGGATTTCAATGTTTAGAACCACATGTGTATATTTCTCCTTCACACTTGTCTCTTCCTTGGATCTGGTAGGGGAAGGTAGGATAGGGGACCCTTTTACCTGGAAATGACACTTCCCTTGTGCTCACTTTTCATTGGCTAAAGCAAGTCACAGGCTTCCTTTAACTTCGAAGATGGGGAAGTGCTATCCTGCCATGTTTCTGGAGGGAAAAGAACCAGAAACATTTGTTGAACAGTAAAAATGACTACTGAAACCATTTTATGAAGAATACGCTTTTACTGTTCTTATTTTACAGATGAGAAAACAAACACAGAGAGTTTATGTAACTTATCCTAGATCACAAAACTAGTAAATAGAGTCAGGTTACCAGGCTTAGCAAATCAAAATACAAGACACCCAGTTAAATTTGAATTTCAGATAAACAACAAATAAATTTTTAGCAGAAATACGTCTTAAATCTGCATATGGGATATATTTATACTAAAAAACTATTTGTTGTTTATCTGAAATTCAACTTTAAGTGGGTGTCCTGTATTTTATCTGGCAACCCTAAGCCAGGCAATCCTCAGCCAGGATTTGAACCCAAGTATTTTGGCCCCAGAGATGAATATTCTATTCAATACTGTTCTTTTGCTTCTGCAACCTTCTTTTGTTCCTCTACTGATGTTAATTTAACATTTGTTCCTGAACCATATGAATAAGGCTGAAAGCAAATTTGAGGTCTTCTCTATGGGGATGGGGATAAAAAGCATTTTGGAAATGTTTTCCCACTGATAGTTTCACGTAGAGTCCTGGGAGCTGGGGTGCGGGGACCTGGGGGTATAGGAGGAAATGGAATCTCTCCTTTAAAAGTGAGCCTGTCCACTTTCAGATGTGTCTAGTGATCTGCCTCCTAATGTTCCTTAGCTAATGGAAGGGGAAATGTGGGGCAGATAATCAAAATGACAGTTAATCCCCAAAACTTTCCCCTGTGACTTTGAAGTGTGGCATGTTTTCCTTTTAAATGTTGAGGCACTTAGGCTGATAATAAAATGAGTTTGCATTCTCTGACCACAGTCATTGAGGATTCAGGCTTGAGGAGTTGGCTCCACACCAGTGGTAGACAGTGGGCATATAATTATGTTTGTGAAATGAAAAAGAAGATTATGTATGTGAATAGGGTGAGTCTGAGGGGGAGCGTAAAGCCAGCTTAAGACCACATTTTTCAGATATTTTCCCACAAGGTTGATAGTCGATATGCAAATAAGTGTTGACAGTGATAATAGCTGATACACGATTAACATTTAAGAGATACTTATTAATTGCCTGGCACAGAGCCTGGTATAAAGTAGAATTTAAATGTTTGTTAAATCAATGAATGATTGACACCCTATAATGTAGATGCTCTCAGTTGCCCCCTTTTACTAATGAGGAATCGGAAGTTGGGCTCAGTGACCATCTGATTAAAATCAGGCTATCTTCTTCTTCTTCTTCTTTTTTTTTTTTTTTTGAAACCAGGCCAACTGCTGAAGATCTTTGGGCCTAGGCAAGAACTTTGATTTATCTGAGAATTAGTCTGCAGAGTTCCCAGAGTTCCTAGTTCTTGATTACTAGTTCTCTTGATTTGAGTTGGCCTTCAAAGAGTTTGAATCGAGCAGCTGAAGCTTGTGACTCATTGCGTCTATTAAGAATAATGGCTAATAAGCAATTAGGAAGAATTGATTAACATGTCTGAGCCCTTAGATAAAAAAATAGCTAAGTACAGAAGATTAACATTTCATTGCTGCTATGTGGCCTGAGTTTCACTTAATTCCCTGCAAAAGGACACACAATCTTTCCCTAGATGAGGTTTCAAAGCAAGGGCCAGTCATCATTCCGTATTCATGGGGGATTGGTTCTAGGACCCGGGTGGGGAGTAAAATGCAAGGATGCTCAGTCCCTTTAATTAAATGGAGTATTATTGGCATATAACTTATACACATCCTCCTGTATACTTTTTTCTTTTATTTTTTATTTTTTAATGAGATGGAGTCTCACTATGTTGCCCAGGCTGGGCATGAACTCTTGGGCTCAAGCAATCGTCTTGCCTCAGCGCCTGCAAAGTGTTGGGATTACAGGCGTGAGCCACCACACCCAGTCACATCTTCCTATGTACTTTAAATTATCTTTATATTACTTATAATACCTATCCAATGTAAATGCTATGTATATAAAGTCAAACATCGCTTTATAATGGGGATACCTTCTGAGAAATGCATTAGAGTATTTCCTCATTGTTCAAACATCATAGAGAGCACGTACACAAAGCTAGATTGTGTAGTCTACTACACACATAGGCTGGATGGTATAACCTAATAGCCTGTTGCTCCTAGGCTCAAAGAAACCACCTTCTCAGTGAGGCCTGTGCAGACTAATTTCAGGTATTAACATTGGAGATCCCTCAGTACCCCCTTATCGTGTGCCTTGGTGCAAGGGCCAAGGAAAAGGAAAGTAAATGCAAGTCTGAAGAAACTGTTTTGGGACAAGAGGCCAATATTGACACGTTCCTTTGGCTATTTAATAAATGTCGGCGACCCACTAGGGATATATGAATAAGCTGGGCCTACACACCCCATAGACTTTAAGAGAGTGGCAGAAAATAACAGTTAGTGTTAATTTCTATTGAAAATCCTTTTATTTAGTCATTACTATATCCTAGGTTCTGTCCTAAGTTATTTATCATGATTTCCTCTTTTAACTGTCCAAACAGTCTTGTGGGCTGCTCTAACACTGCTGGTGGGTACACAGCTTGGTAATGCCACTTTGGAAAACTGTTTGGCAGTACCTTCCAAGCTGAGTGTATGCAAACCCTATGACCCAGCAACTCTGTTCTTCCATATATACTGAGCAGAAATGAATACATGTGTTCACCAAAAGACATGTTCTAGAATGTTCATAGCAGCACTGCTAGTAATAGCCCCAAAATAGGAGCTACCCAAATGCCCATCAACCTCATTGATTGATCAACTGATATATATATATATATATATATATTTTTTTTTTTTTTTTTTTTTTGAGACGGAGTCTCATTCTGTCACCAGGCTGGAGTGCAGTGGCACAATCTTGGCTCACTGCCAACTCTGCCTCCTGGCCTCAAGGGATTCTCCTGCCTCAGCCTCCCAAGTAATTGGGATTATAAGCCCGCACCACCACGCCCAGCTAATATTTGTATTTTTAGTAGAGGCTGAGTTTCACCATGTTGGCTAGGATGGTCTTGATCTCCTGACCTTGTGACCCACCCACCTTGGCCTCCCAAAGTGCTGGGATTATGGGCATGAGCCACTGCCCCCAGCCAATTGACTGATTTCTTAGTTGATTGTGAGTTAATTAAAAGGCACATTATTCTGAGTATTCTGAGTGGGCCTAAATTCATCAGGCAGGAGCCCCTTTCGAAAGGGCCAGTAACTTCACGTGGAGGGATTTCCCTGCTCCTCTGAAGTGGTGATGCAAACCGCCTACGGAGAGGAGCACTCAGCAAGGAACCGTGGGGCCCTTTAGCAGCCGAGAACAGACATTCACTGACAGTCAGCAAAGAAGTGGGAAACTCAGTCTTAGGAACACATGGAATCAAATTCTGCAAGCATCTGCATAAGCTTGGAAGAAGACCCCAAGCCCCACATGAGGATGCAGCCTAGCTGACCCCTTGAATTCAGCCTTATGAGAACCCTGAGCAAAGAATCCAGGTAAGCCGTGCCCAGACTTCAGACCTGCAGAAACTGAGACAATAAGTTAATGTTGGCCAGATATAGTGGCTCATACCTGTAATCTCAGCACTTTGGGAGGCTGAGGTGGGTGGATCACCTAAAGTCAGGAGTTCGAGACCAGCCTGAGCAACATGGCAAAACCCTGTCTCTACAAAAAAATAAAATTTAAAAAATACAAAAAATTAGGCCAGGTACGGTAGCTCATACTTGTAATCCCCGCACTTTGGGAGGCTGAGGTGGGCGCATCACCTGAGGTCAGGAGTTTGAGACCAGCCTGGCCATTATGGTGAAACCCTGTCTCTACTAAAAATACAAAAATTAGCTGGGCATAGTGGCGGGCGCCTGTAATTCCAGCTACTCGGGAGGCTGAGGCAGGAGAATTGCTTGAACCTGGGAGGCAGAGGTTGCAGTGAGCTAAGATCATGCTACTGCACTCCAGCTTGGCGACAGAGTAAGACTCCGTCTCAAAAAAAAAAAATTTAGCCAAGCCAGGCGTGGTGGCAGGTGCCTGTAATCCCAGCTATTTGGGAGGCTTAGGGAGGAGAATTGCTTGAACCTGGGAGGTGGTGATTGCAGTGAGCCAAGATCATGCCGTTGCACTCCAGCCTGGGCGACATAGCGAGACTCTGTCTCAAAACAAAAACAAAAACAAAAAAACTAAAAACTTACCAAACACCACCTTTTTCTCTAAGATGATATGTAAAACTGTTTCATGTCTCAAATTCTTTCCATATGCTTAAAATGATTTTTATTCTGCAACTCCTAATTGAGAGGCAGTTATTTCCGTATCTTTCCTACTCATTAAAAAAATCTATACATTATGTTATAATTTGTTTAACTATCAACCTTTAAAAGGGCAAATAAATTATGGTATTGTGGTATATTCACACAGTGGAACACTATGCAGCAATGCAAATGAATCATCTGCAATTACATACAAAAGATGAGTATATTTCACAAACATTCCATTTTTTATAAAGCTTGAAGATAGGTAAAAATACTGTTAGACATTGGATAGTGGTTAGTCTTAGGGGATGGTGAGGCAGGCAGAATTCTAAGGTGGGGAACATGATATCTGCCCCCTAGGTTGCTCCCTCATATAATCCTGTCCCTTGAGCACAGGTGCAACCTGTGACTTAGTGGGGTATCCCTCCTGTTATTAAGGTCCCTAATCACTGAGGAGACTATCATGGGTTGGCCTGTCCTCATCAGGCAAGCTCTTAAAATGAGCAGTAAGAGGTCAGAGACAGAAGTCAGAGTGACAAGGTGCTTCTGGCCTGGAAGGGAGCCACAGTTGTGAGCTGTCTATGGGGGCAGGAACCACATAGCAAGGAACTGGGCAGCCTGTAGGAGCTGAGAGTGGGCCCCTGCCAACAGCTAGCAAGGGAGCTGGACCTCTGTTATACAGCCATAAGGAACTGATTCTGCCAGCAACTGCAACGAGCTCACGTCCTGAATGAGAACCCAAGCCTTGGCCGACACCTTGATTGCTAACTCGTGAGACATGAGATCTATCTAAGCTGTGCCCGCACTCCTGACCCGTGGAAACTGAGATAATAAGTCTGTGTTGTTTTAAGCTGCTCAATTTGTAGTAGCAGGTTACATCTCAGTAGAAACGTAACACAGAAGGTAGAGATGAGAAGGAGGCTACTGGGCATTGAGTGTTCTGTTTCTTGATCTAGGTGATGGTCACACGAGTATATTTAATTTGTGAAGTTTGTATTTTACACTTAGGATGTGTACACTTTTCTCTATGTATTATACACTTGATACAAAGTTGTTTAAAAATGAATCTTTTGAAATAGGTTGTGTATTATAATCTCTGCTCTACAGTTGAGGATATGGAAGCCCAGAGACACCCAAGCCCAGGCCTGCCTGAATCCACTGTGTCTGTGGTCTATATTGTAGCCTACCCCTCTTGTTGATGGTCAGATAATATAAATATCCCCTTGGTGGTGCTATTCTTGGTAAAACACTAAAAAAACGAAAAAGGGGAGGGGAGTAACTCTTTAGAATGAGTCAGACCTTTGATATATGTCGTTTTGATTATTTAGGGAGCCCTGATAATAATTGTAGTTATTTTCTAGTGGTGCAGTAAGGGACCTCTGATAAATGTGACCTTTTATTGCTGTCCATTGCCCCTCCTCCTTCCAGGGACCAGCAACAAATATATATACTAAAGATTCTGACTTTTGACCCTGCCTGTCAACAACTGAGAAGGAAAGGAGAGATAGAGAGGTAAGAGTTCACCCAAGGTGTGTTTGTTCAGGAAAGAGTATTTATTACACCAGCACTTTCTTTAAAAAAATGCAACAAACCAAAAACCTAGCAACAGTCTTTCAAAGATTACCAAAATAATATTAATAAACAATCATTTAAGCAGAATCAAACCCAACTTCAGAAATTAAGAACCTGAAAGTTTAAAAATTATCCTTCTTAAAAATAACAACTACTGCTGGGCGCAGTGGCTCACGCCTGTAATCCCAGCAGTTTGGGAGGCCGAGGCAGGCAGATCACCTGAAGTTGGGAGTTCGAGACCAGCCTGACCAACATGGAGAAACCCCGTTTCTACTAAAAATACAAAATTAGCCAGGCGTGGTGGTACATTCCTGTAATCCCAGCTACTTGGGAGGCTGACGCAGGAGAATTACTTGAACCTGGGAGGCAGAGGTTGCGGTGAGCTGAGATGGCACCATTGTGCTCCAGTTCGGGCAACAAGAGCGAAACTCCATCTCAAAAAACAAACAAAAAACCCCACAAAAACAAAAAACTACACTATCCCATACAGTAGCCAAGTGTGGATATTGATCACTTGAAAGATGGTCTGAATTGAAATGTGCTGTGTAAATACACAGAGGATTTCAAATACTTAGGAAAAAAAGAATGTAAATATTTCAGTGGCATTATATTGATTATATGTTAAAATCATAATTTTTAGACATTGGGCTACATAAGATATATTATTAAGAACTAGAATATACAAAATTCACCTGTGATTCATTACATTTCCTTTTGGATGCATTGATCTAGTATATTGTAGGTTCTTCACAAAAGACATACACAAAGTAAAAAAACTAGGGCTTAAATTTTTTTTTTTGTTTTGAGATGGAGTTTTGCTCTTGTTGCCCAGGCTGGAGTGCAATGGCGTGATCTCGCCTCGCTGCAACCTCTGCCTCCTGGGTTGAAGTGATTCTCCTGCCTCAGCCTCCTGAGTAGCTGGGATTACAGGCATGCACCACCATGCCCAGCTAATTTTGTATTTTTAGTAGAGATGGGGTTTCACCACGTTGGCCATGCTGGTCTCGAACTTCTGACCTCAGGTGATCCGCCCATCTTGGGCTCCCAAATTGCTGGGATTACAGGCATGAGCCACTGTGCCCGGCCTAGAGCTTTAATTTTACGGCATCAGCATCATTATTAGTTTGGTTTTGTTTATTGTTGTTTTAAGAGATAGAGTCTCCCTGTGTCACCCAGGCTGGAGTACAGTGGCACAGTCATAGCTCACTGTCACTTCAAACTCCAGGGCTCAAGCCATCCTCCCTTCTCCTCCTCCTCCCAAAGGATTACAGGTGTGAACCCCTGGGCCTAGCCCATTTTTTGGTTGTTTATTGTTGATGTTTTTGTTTGTTTGTTTTTGAGGCAGAGTCTTGCTTTGTCCCCCAGGCAGTAGTGCAGTGGTGCCAACATGGCTCATGCAGCCTCAACCCCCTAGTCTCAAGCAATCCTCTCACCTTCGGTCCCGATATAGCTGCAACTACAGGTGCAAGCCACCACAGCAGGCTAATTTTTGTATTTTTTGCAGAGTCAGGGTTTCACCATGTTGCCTAGCTGGTCTCAAACTGCTGAGCTCAAGCGATCCTCCCGTCTCAGCCTCCCAAAATGCTGGGATTATAGGCATGAGCTGCCATGCCCGGCCTCATTACTTATTTTTTAATTATCTTTTTTCTGATTACAAATGTATCATAACATAGTAAAAAAGATTGGAAACACAGAAAAGCATAAATCAGAAAGCAAAACCTCTCCTTTAAGCTGAATCATTTTAATTAACATAGCCTATATTCTTATAAAACATATATATATAACTACATACTGTATATGATTCATTATATAAACATTATTTTGGCTAAATCTATCATGGAGTTCCTTCAATAATAATATGTAGGTAGATAGTTCACTATGTAAATGTATTTATTTACCCAATCTCTTATTGATTTAGGTTGAGTTTTTTCTTTCTTACGAAATCTGCCGTTGCTACACTGATGATCCCATGCATACATCTTTTGGTGGTTGTTTAGTTATTTCCTTAGGATCCATTGCTAAAAGTAGCATTCTTGGGTCAAAAAACAGAGATGACAAATTTTAGATTCCTACAGTGCCTTGTTAGTTTGTGTTTTACTCTTAACAGTAAGCTCTCAGGCTTAGGGACCATTTATTTTTGGTGTATTGTGCCCTGCATGGTTGTGGGCAGGGATCATCTCTTATGGGTTCCCCTCTCACTCCCTGCTTCTGTACCCTTTTCAGCTTTTGAACAAGTTGAGGCTAAAAGATGGTTCCGGTTTTCTTTTTTTTTTTTGAGACGGAGTTTCCCAGGCTGGAATGCAATGGCGCAATTTTGGCTCACCACACCTTCCGCCTCCCGGGTTCAAGCAATTCTCCTGCCTCAGCCTCCCGAGTGGCTAGGATTACAGGCATGCACCACCACGCCTAGCTCATTTTGTATTTTTAGTAGAGATGGAGTTTCTCCATGTTGGTCAGGCTGGTCTCGAACTCACGACCTCACATGATCCGCCCACCATGGCCTCCCAAAATGTTGTGATTACAGGAGTGAGCCACCGCGCCTGGCCCAGGTTTTGCTTCTTTAGAAAAGAAGTTGGTTGGTAACCTTAGGGAAGAATGTAATTGAAATGACCGTGGACTTCTTAAATTCTTGGTACTGAACCATCACCTAGGGCACTGTCCAGCTTATAGGTGGCTCCTGTGGGCTCATGTGCTGCTGTCAGTTTCAATCAGTTTTGAGCTAAGTGGTGGAGTCCCACATGGCTCAAGAGTGCAACCTATGGCCAGGCGCAGTGGCTCATGCCTGTAATCACAGCACTTTGGGAGGCTGAGGTGGGCGGATCACCTGAGGTCAAGAGTTCGAGACCAGCTTGGCCAACATGGTGAAACCCTGTCTCTACTAAAAATATAACAGTTAGCCGGGCGTGGTGGTGGGTGCCTATAATCCCAGCTACTTGGGAGACTGAGGCAGGATAATTGCTTGAACCTGGGAGGCGGAGGTTGCAGTGAGCCGAGATTGCACCACTGCACTCCAGCCTGGGCGACAGAGCAAGACTTCATCTCAAAGAAAGAAGAGTGCAACCTAAGTGTAAGGACACCTTAGAAGCGGGCTGTGGGCAAGGCAAGCACTGACACTAGCTTGTTTGGTTAAGTCCCTTTGATTAGGACCATATAAAGCAAATTATTAATGGAGTACCATGATCATTTTCACTGTGGATGAAGCTGTGAATGTTAATAAATGTTTGGTGTAAGAGATATCTCATTGTAACACAGATAGTTTCAACCTCCTTGCCAAGTGCTTGGGGCTTGGTGTCTACTCTAGAAATGTTATTATGTTGAATCGACTATGAAGAAATAATAAATATCAACTAGCCAGGCGCAGTGGCTCACGCCTACAATTCCAGCACTTTGGGAGGCTGAGGCGGAAGGATCCCTTTGAACTCAGGAGGTTGAGACCAGCCTGGGCAACATGGTGAAACCCCGGCTCTACACAAAATACAAAAAATTAGCCAGGGATGGTTACTCACGCCTTCAGTCCCAGCTACTCGGGAGGCTGAGGTTGGGGGATGGCTTGAACCCCAGAGGCAGAGGTTGCAGTGGGCAGAGATTGTGCCACTGCACTCCAGCCTGGGAGGGAGACACAGTGAGACCCTGTCTCCAAAAAAAAAAAAAAAAAAAAAAGAAAAAGCGAACTAGCCCTAGCACTGGTAGGATCAGGAACCATCATGTAAGATAGCTAGTCATATCACATTCTAGAAATGTGCTTCAGTCCTACCATTTGAACAATTCTAGGATTCAAAACCACAAGATTAATGGTCTTTATGATAGATTTTTTTCATGGGGAAAAATGAAAATGTCAGCTACCAGAGTTCTAATAATACTTTTATCATCAACTCATAGCAATCTTACTGTGTTACCACTTCAAGGAGTGCCTGGAAATTAGTATATGCTCAATTGCTCTAATTAACTGAAATGAATGCCATGTACTCAATTATTATGCTAGTAGAATGTGTTAGTTTATTGAAAATATGAAGCTATTCTCTATTCTGGAAACCTTTTCTTGGATGACAGATATATATCTCTAGAAATTAAAACCCCATAGGTTAACATTCTGTACAGTTTTTCGTGATTTTTTTTCTTTTTTTGAGGCAGTCTTGCTCTGTCACCAGGCTGGAGTGCAGTGGCTCCATCTCCACTCACTGCAACTTCTGCCTCCCGGGTTCAAGTGATTTTCCTGCCTCCACCTCCCAAGTAGCTGAGATTACAGGTACCCACCACCATGCCCAGGTAATTTTTGTATTTTTTTTTTTTTTTTAGTAGAGATGGGGGTCTCACCATGTTGGCCAGGCTGGTCTCAAACTCCTGACCTTAAGTGATCTGCCTGCCTCAGCATCCCAAAATGCTCGGATTACAGGTGTAAGCCACCATGCCTGGTTGAGATTTTTTTTTTTTTTTTAACTGGCAACATGGCATCCACTAGAGCATAATGGAAATGTTCTTAGAAGGGCTTGAATAGTTTCTCCCAGACTTTGGAGGAAACCTGGCTTATATGGAAAAGCCTGAAGGTGAGAGGCTGATGGGAACATTGTGGTGGCAAAGCCTATAGGGTGGGCTTTGAATCAAGAGGGTGGATGCCCTGTTGGCCTGGTAGCCTTGTTTTAATCTCTTGAAAGAACCCCACTCTGCAGAAGAGTGTAGCAGAATGTGGCAGTATGGGCTGTACCACTAGAGTAGGCCAGGAAGGGCCACATAAGCAGTCAGTAAAATAATGCATTTACTAAGGAAATTGGGCACCATAAGAAGTCCCTAGTTTGGGCTGGGCGCAGTGGCTCACACCTGTAATGCTAGCACTTTGGGAGGCTGAGGCAGCCTGATCACTTGAGGCCAGGAGTTCAAGATCAGTCTGGCCAACATAGTGAAATACTGTCTCTACTAAAAATACAAAAATTAGGCCGGGCGCGGTGGCTCACGCTTGTAATCCCAGCACTTTGGGAGGCCGAGGCGGGCGGATCACGAGGCCAGGAGATCGAGACTATGGTGAAACCCCGTCTCTACTAAAAATACAAAAAAATAAATTAGCCGGGCGTGGTGGCGGGCGCCTGTAGTCCCAGCTACTCGGAGAGGCTGAGGCAGGAGAATGGCGTGAACCCGGGAGGCGGAGCTTGCAGTGAGCCGAGATTGCGCCACTGCACTCCAGCCTGGGCGACAGAGCGAGACTCCGTCTCAAAAAAAAAAAAAAAAAAAAAAAAAAACAAAAATTAGCCAGGCACAGTGGTACATGCCTGTAATCCCAGCTACTTGGGAGGCTGAGGCAGGAGAATTGCTTGAACCCAGAAGGCAGAGGTTGCAGTGAGCTGAGATCGTGTCACTGCACTCCAGCCTGGGTGACACAGCAAGAAGACTCTGTCTCAAAAAAAAAAAAAAAAAAAAAAAAAGAAGTCTCTAGTTTGGGGGTGTGGGGGGTGGTGAGTCTCCAAAGACTGATAAAACTGCCCCAGTTGGAAAAGAGACAATGTTTGAGATATATCACCAGTTCAGTGGGAACATATTGTTCCCTTCCATAAGCTCCTCTCCCACTCCCAATCACAATTCTATGGGGTATAGGAGTATCAGAGAGTGGTTAAAAAAGAAGGCAAAAAGGCCAGGCACAGTGGCTCACACCTGTAATCCCAGCACTTTGGGAGGCTGAGGCAGGCGGATCACCTGAGGTCAGGAGTTTGAGACCAGCCTGGCCAACATGGCGAAACTCCATCTCTATTAAAACTACAAAAATTAGCCGGGTGTGGTGGCGCACACTTGTAATCCCAGGTACTTGGAAGGCTGAGGCAGGAGAATTGCTTGAATCTGGGAGGCGGAGGTTGTGGTGAGCCAAGATCGCGCCAGTGCACTCCAGCCTGGGCGACGAAGCGAGACTCCGGCTAAAAAAAAAAGAGAGAGAGAGAGAGACAGAGAAAGAAGGCAGAGCAAGGAAAGAAGCAACAAATCCCGCTGGCTTTCTCCTCTGGGGTTAGGTCTGAGCTGCTGGAGAGAAAAGCTTGACTTGGATGAGAAACTGCAGTTTTGCTGTTATGCTACATTGGACATTTGTAGTCCTGAAAATGATTGTTACTACTTGAATGTTTTTGGAGACACCAGAGAATCTCCCCTGGGCATTCACTTGGGGTAGGGAAGGAAAACACAACAGAGAAAATTTGAAGATAGCAATGGGGGAGATGAATTTACTTCCTTCTGTACCTTATCAAACCCAACTCGTTTAATTAGCCAGTTTCTCCCAATAAACCTCCATTACCATGTAAACTGTATTTCAGTTATATGCAACGTGAGATAACCTGATTGACAGTGATTGTGTGTGACTCATTAGTTAGAAATCCAATGAAGATTCTTTGCTAGAACCAGGTGGTTCTCTTGGGACTAAACAGAACACTGGTACATGAGTCTGCAGCATCAGTATCACCAGGAGCTGCTAGAAATGCAGAATCCTAGGCCCTATCCCAGACTTACGTCATCTGTAGCTTAACAAGATCCGCCAGGTGATCCATACGCACATTAGAGTTTGAAAAGCATTGATTCGAGAACTCAGTATGCTTCACATTGTCTCCTAGACAGGAAAATCCTCATTTTGACCTCAGTATTGTGGGACCCTGAAATGGAAGTAGCTCAGAATCATGAGACCTGGGCCCTACCTGTGTTATGCGGGTTGAATCATTTCTTGGACTCTCCTACATTTTTGTAGTTGTTTAATCAGATGAATTACAAGGTCCCATCTGGCTCTGACATTGTGTAATTCTAAGAAATTTTGGTTGAAGGGAAAGAAAAAATAAAGCCTGGTTAAAATTTAATAAACCTGGTAAAAATTTGATGAAAGAGTCACTACAGCCTCACTGTGTGGCTGTGCAACTGTGATGGAGGGTATTGTCCATGCATCCCTGCTCATCACTTCGTTGTTTGTTAGCCCAAATGAAAAGTCATTTCCTGTTTAATAACAATTATCCCTCCTGTACTGAGGAAGAAGCATATTTGATAAGAAAAGAAGATTATTGCTAAAACAAAATGATATTTAGAGTGGTGAGCTGCCAGCAGCTTCCAAATCATTTGTATTGGAATGATTAGTAAATTCTTTTTTTTTTTTTTTTTTTTTGAGACAGAGTCTTGCTCTGTCACCCAGGCTGGAGTGCAATGGCGCGATCTTGGCTCACCGCAACCTCCGCCTCCCGGGTTCAAGCAATTCTCCTGCCTCAGCCTCCCAAGTAGCTGGGATTACAGGTGCCCACCACCATGGCCAGCTAATTTGTTTGTATTTTTAGTAGAGACAGGGTTCTGCCATGTTGGCCAGGCTGGTCTCAAACCTCTGACCTCAGGTGATCCACCCACCTTGGCCTCCGAAAGTGCCGGAATTATAGGCATGAGCTGCAGTGCCCAGCCAAGTAAATTCTTTATTTGGAAAGCAGCATATGCTTTTTTTTGATGTGTAAGGATTTTTTTTTTTTTTTTTTTTTTTGAGAAGAATTGCTCTGTCGTAAAACAAAGATCACACACAGACATAGAACAAACTCAAATTTGACCTCGGTAATGCAAGTCATGTGGTGGTGTAGACAAAGAAGAATGCTAGAGCCAGTACTTAAGAATATATTTCAGGTGCATTGCTGACTCACTGTGTGATGTTGGCAAAGTCTTTTACCTCTTCTATTTTTCAGTTCTGCTACCATAAAAGTGATTGAATTGGGTTATTCCATCCTGCATATTAATTGCTGTTCCTGATAGAGGTTGCCTGGAATTTTGGGTTGAGAAGTACAGCAGGGCCTCAGCAAGCTCAGTGGGAAAGGATCAATGAATTAGGCACGTCTGCTATGGGTGAGGCAATAGGGAGTGACCAAGTAATTCCATTTGTTTGCAAATTTCTGAGCTAGGAGCTTTCTGAGGATATTGACTATCTTAAATGTTTTCATCCTGAAAATATTTTAAAAGGGTTTTATTATAGGATAAAAATAGACTGATTTCTGGATTTATTATTGCTTCCTTGTTTTTGTTTTGAGTCAGGGTCTCACTCTCACCCAGGCTGGTGTGCAGTGGCGTAATCACAGCTCACTGCAGCTCCCACCTCGCTGGCTCAAAGGATCCTCCCGCCTCAGCCTCCGAGTAGCTGAACTATATAGGTGTGCACCACCATGTCCGGCTGATTTTTGTATTTTTTGTAGAGATGGGGTTTCACCATGTTGCCCAGGCTGGTCTTGAACTCCTGGGCTCAAGCAAGCTGCCTGTCTTGGCCTCCAAAAGTGCTGGCATTACAGGCGTGAGCCACCACGCTTCTTTGGAGTCTTGTAACATCTTGAAGTATATGTGTGTTTGCCTGTTCTTGGTAACAACATGCAGGACAAGCTCTGAAGAGAAGCAAATCTGCTTGAATTTAAAAGAAATTCAGCGTGAGATAACAGATAGTCTGGAAGTGATTTATGAAACGAGTTCTCTGTTTTGTTAAAACATAAGATTGTTGTTCCATTTGGGGACCTTTATATGAAACAGATGCCTAATCTATAAATCAGCCACCCTGCAGTAAGAGAGATGACATTTTAAAATAAATTATTGTGGATCCAGGAAGTAAAAGTGTGGATGAACAAATTTTTATTGTCTTCTGGGCATAGGAATCATCTTATCAATCATCTGTTTGGGACGATCTTCCCCCCGATGCTTATTAAGGGGATTGGTGATGAGGAAAGAGTTGAAAGTTCTGTGTAGAAACTTGTTCTCTGACCTAACAAGGCACTCCTCAGGTTTGACAGGAACAGCGGCAGAATTGTGGACTTTTCCATCTTTGTCAAGAAAGCACTGCTGTTGCATTTGGGTTTCAGTTTCAAATGTAGTCCCCCAAAGGAAACTGGATTAGAGTAGTTTGTAGAGTTCAGAGAAGGAATACATTTATAGTTGTTGGGTTTTTTCCTTTTCTGTCGAGCTCTTCAGTGGATGGATCTACTTTCTACTTCCCATTATAAAAATGAACATTTTGGCTGGTCATGGTGGTTCATGTCTCTAACTGCAGGAGTTTGGGAGGCTGAGGAGGGAGGATCAGTTGATACTAGCAGTTTGAGACCAGCCCCGACAACATAGCAAGACCCCGTCTCTACAGAAAAATAAACAGTATTAGCCAGGTGTGGTGGCGCACAGTCTATAGTCCCAGCTACTCAGGAGGTGGAGGTAGGTGGATTGCTCGAGCCCAGGAGTTTGAGACCACCCTGGGACACATAGGGAGATCCTGTCTCCATGAAAAATTAAAAAAGTAGCTGGATGTGGGTGTACACACCTGTGGTCCCAGCTACTCAGGAGGCTGAGGTAAGAGGATTGCTTGGGTTTGGGAGTGGAGGCTCCAGTGAGCAGTGATTGTGCCACTGCACTTCAGCCTGGATGACA
Organism: Nomascus leucogenys; assembly: GCF_006542625.1. NCBI lineage: Eukaryota > Metazoa > Chordata > Mammalia > Primates > Hylobatidae > Nomascus > Nomascus leucogenys. Next base: position 74,429,215 of record NC_044401.1, on the reverse strand, counting down.
GAGCAAAACTCTGTGTTTTGTCAAAAAAAAAAAAAAAAAAAAAAAAAAGGAAAGAAAGAAAGAAAGAAAAATTTCATTGTTTTCATGTCATTTCTTGACTGTTTGATAGTTTTCTGTTAGTCAGCTAATGATCATTCTCTCTGCACCTGAAAGCCACAAGTTCATTCATGTACTCATTGGTTTAGTAAAAAGTACTCATTTAACTGTGATGGAGAGGAAGACATATGGCTGGCCACCCGGGTTATAGTGATGTTTATATAAGACATGCTCCATCTTCAAGGTTTACAACCCAGCAAGGGGCCATAAATACAGTATATCCAAAGTGACAGGTAATTCAAATATGAGTTCTAACTGATTTTGGAAGTCTTTTTTCATTTTAGAAGACATTAATCATTTTCTTTAGCTTGACTTAATTTTTTGAGTTGATAATTTAGTCACATGGTTCAAAAATAAAAGTGAAATCAAAAGTCTTAGTCTAATTCCTGACCCAACCTACCTAATTTCCTACGCTTCGGCCTCCTATATGTAACCACTCATTAATTTTCTGCATAGCCTTCTGGTATTTATTTTTGTGCAGATATAAATATATTCTTATTTTCCCTCCTTTTACGTAGAAGTTTGGATACTGTATTACTGTTTTGCATGCTACCTTTTTCACTTAATTGTTTTCCTGTGACATTTCACAGGGCATAGAGAACTTCATTCTCTTTTTCATAGCTGTGAATATTGTATAGAAGTACTGGGGCTTATTCACCCACTCACCTCTAGATGAATGTTTGGGTATTCCCAGCTTCTGGCTCACACACAACTCTACAATCGGTAAAGGGTGTATCTGAAACTTCATGTAGTGCTGGTTTAGGTTTAGCTGTAAGACAAATTCCCAGGAGTGAAATTGCTGAGTAAAACAATAAATGCATTTGTAATTTTGATAGGGATTGCCAATCAGCTCCCCAAAGTGTTGTACCATTTTGGATTCTCACCAGCAATGGATGAGAGTGCTTAATTCTACCATTGATTATAAAATATGTTGTAAAACTTTTGGACTGGATTTTTGCCAACATGATAGGGAAAAAAATGATATCCCTGCATAGCTTTGATGTGGATTTTTCTAATTAAAAGTGAGGTTAGGCCAGGTGTGTTGGCTCACGCCTGTAATCTTAGCACCGAAAGGCTGAGGTGGGTGCACTGTTTGAGCCGAGGAGTTTGAGACCAACCTAGGCAACGTGGTGAAACCCTGTGTCTACAAAAAATAGAAAAAGTAACCAGGTATGGTGGTATGTGCCTGTTGTCCTAGAAACTCAGGAGGCTAAGGTGGGAGGATCACCTGAGCCCAGGCAGGTTGAGGCTGCAGTGAGCCATGATCACACCACTGCACTCCAGCCTGGGGAACAGAGCGAGACCCTGTCTCAAAAACAAAACAAAACAAAAATGAGATTAAATGTCTTTTTATATGGTTAAGAGACCCTTATATTTCTTTTTTTGTGATCTGTCAATGTTTTTTGGTCATATTGCTATTGCTTTGTTGATTTTTTTTCAAAATTTCTCAGAGGAAAATTTATTCTTCATGAGCATTTATTCTGAAGATCTTTTTTTCTTTCTTTCTTTTTTTTTTTTTTTTTTTTTGTGAGATGAGTCTTGCTACGTTGCCTAGGTTGAACTCACACTCCTGGGCTCAGGCAATCCTTCTCCTTCACCTCTCTAGTCTAAGCTAAATTCTCTGTACGTATGTACTTGTTTAACCCTCAGCAAGCCTGGGAACTGAGTATTGCCAGACTATTTTTCAAATGAGGAAACAGAGGTTCAGAATAGTTAAGTTACTTCAGGCCATACGGCCAGGCAGAGGCAAAACTGATGTCTGGAATCAAGTTGGTCTTACTGCTAAATTCTATCTTCTTAATTGCCCAGCTTTACTGTTTTTCTTAGGTGGACGCCAGAGTTAAGTCATTCAAACTGGTTTTTGTTTCCCAAACACACAAGATGATGGAGGATTGTGTTGCTGAGCTCATGTTGGGTGGCATGTGAGACTCCAGCTGGGATAAGAAACACACCATGTATAATCTACCCATTGAATAATCCCCAGGGAGATTGATTGTACACTTCCCCCTAACCCAGAAAGCCTTATGATAGTGTGACTAAAGCCAAGAAGAAACAGAAATGATACCTGGCTGAAATTACCCAGGAAAAGGATCACATCAAGGCAAGCGTCATAAGATGCACATGGCCACTGTGAACCAAGCATGTTAATCAAACATCACCAAAAGTGGTTCCCATTAGGGGCCCGGAAACATTTTTAATGTTGCAGTTATTTCTGCTTCTCCTGCCTTAAAGAAGGTGTAATCACCGAATGAGCTCATCTTGCCCACTGTGCAGAAAAAACCAATTCACTGAGACAGTGGTATTATAACAGAGAAAGAGTTTAATTAACTTAGAGCTAGCCAAATGGAAGGATGGGAAGTTTATTACTCAAATTAGTCTCTCAGAATTCAAAGGCTAGGGTTTTTATGGATACTTTGGCTGGCAGGGGATAGGGAATGCGTGCTGCTGATTTATTGGGGATGAAATTATAGGAATGTGGAAAATGATCCTCTTGCACAGAATCAGCCTCTGGGTGGGGACCACAGGACCAGCTATCATGAGTCATGGGTCCAAGTGAAGTCAGTTGGTCACTAGAATGCAGAAGTTTGAAAAGCGTCTCAAAAGACCAACCTTAGGTTCTACAATAGTGATGTTATCTATAGGAGCAATTGGGGAAGTAGGACCTCCAGCACAGTAACCAATTATAGAAGGGCAAGCTACACTTACATTTTTAGCAAAATTCAAGCCACTCCTATAATTCTAATCTTGAGGCCTTTGTTTTGTTTTGTTTTGTTTGAGGCAGAGTCTTGCTGTGTCACCCAGGCTGGAATGCAGTAATGCGATCATAGCTCACTGCAATCTCGAACTCCTGGGCACAAGTAATCCTCCTGCCTCAGCCTCCTGAGTAGTCAGGACTACAGGCACTTACTACGATGCCCAGCTAATTTTTAAATTTTTTGTAGAGATGGAGTCCTGCTTTGTTGTCCAGGCTGGTCTTGAACTCCTGAGCTCAAGCAATCTTCCTGCCTTGGCCTCTCAAAATGCTGGGATTACAGGCATGAGCCACTTTGCCCAGCCTGTGGCTTTTCCTTACTCTTACAAAGGCAGTTTCAGTCCCTGAACAACGACAGTGTCAGTTTTAGGGAAGGACTATTATCATCTTTTCTTTAATGTTAAACCATAAACTAAATTCCTCCCATGGTTAGCTTGGCTTGTGCCTGGGAACAAGCGAGGACAGCCAGCCCGTGAGGCTAGAAGCAAGAAGAAGTCAGCCATGCTAGACTTTTTCACTGTCGTAATCTTTGCAAAGGCGGTTTCACAGGCTGCTGGGAAACCTGGATTATAGGAGGTATCTGAAGTCCATCGCCAACTTCTTTCTCAAAGAGCTTGGCCAGCACCTGGAGATTTAGGAGTTCTTGGGAAAGATGCTTTCTCTTCCCAACTTTCAATGCTCATGCTGTGGATAAAAAATTGAGCTGGCCCCAAAAGAGCAAAATAGATGAAATTGTGGTTCATTTATGGCATTTGACAAATCTGCAATATTCGATGCAAGTGCGTTACTAAATGATTAAAACCCCAGGTTCTGCCCTCCGGGAATGAGTGAGAGTATTATATTACTCCTGAATAATGTAATCATGGCAGTTTTCTGCCAGTTCAAAACTACAGCCAAGATGCCCCTTTTCACCGTATTTACCAATGACATTCTAAAAGCCATCTTCCTTGTAGCAAGTTTCCCTATTTTCTTTTGCTTCAGTTTATTAGGATTTAATAAAAATTGAATCAGTGGATTTAAGCTTTATTAAAGCTACTGTCATGTTTTTAAGCAAGGTAGCAGGTATATATGAAGGCGTATGCTAACAAGATTCAGGAAGTATCTCTTGGTACAGTCTCAGAGATACTGGGAATTAAACAGATCACTCATACATAGGAGGGGAGTCAGAATGGATTTGGTTTTGCTGAGAATTTAATTAAAGTTTTCATTAGGATATAGAAGTTCAGCATTTCCCCTGAATAGTATATATTCAAAAGTGGAAAAAGTAGAGGAAATAGATGGTTGTTCCCAATGCTTCAGCTTGATGTGTTAGGAGAGCTTGCAGCAGTACAGCCAGGGAGATCCTTGGATTGCCAGCTGTATCATCCATCAGGAGTTGGCAAACTTCTCCTGTATCAGGCCAGTTAGTAAATATTTAAGGCTTTGAGGTTCATAAGGTCTTTGTCGCAGTTATTCAACTCTGCCGTTATAGTGTGAAAGAGTCAGAGACAACACATAAATGAATGGGTATGGCTTTGTGTCAATACAACTTTATTTGTAAAAACAGACTGCAGGCAGATCTTGGCCCAAAAGCCATACCTTGCCATAGAACAAAGCTTGAGTGCCTTCTTTCCTAGGTAGGAAATCCTGCACTGGGTAGTACCCTTAGATTATAAGACAATGCTTTCATTTGTAATGTGTATGATTGACTCCAGCCACACAATTTTAGAACAAGTCACCAGCGAGAGGACCATGAACGTGGCCTTCACCTTTTCTTTACTTCCATGGTCCTTCTTGCTGTCACCTCCTTTTATGCATGTCATTTATTTGATACTTCCTTTATCCCTGTCATGTGCCTCTATCTTTTCAGTTCATTTCTACTTTCCTGTTAACTCTAGAGAAGGTATGAGGAAGGAGTTAGGCGTTTGGACCCAAAGCTCACTCATACCTGGGTTCAAATCTTGGCTGAGTCACTTATTTAAGAAGTTTTTTGATTCTTCGGATTATGTTTGTCTGTCTTTCAAATGAGGCTCAAGATAGATAATTCATAAAGTTACTGTGATGTTTAAAAGAATATGAATGATGCTTTACAAATTAGTAGTCAATAAATGCTAATTAAAGATACTCACAAAATATACCTAAATTGTTACTACTATACTTTGTAATTTCTGACATTCTACTTTTATGAATCAAATTCTCAATTTCTTCCAGACTTTCATATTTGTTTATGTTGGGAGCTGGAATGTCCTCAGAAGAAAGTAACTGTTTTGGTTATTATTAAGCTAGATGATGAGGGCCCAAACCACAAAATAACAGTGGCCTAGACAAGAGAAGCTGGTGTAGAAAGAATGGTGCCCAGGATCAAAGCCCCTTCCATCTGTGTCTCCTACTTCCATTCCATTGTGTCTGCTCCAGCTCCTCAAGCAGTTAAGCAATCAGAGAGGTCAGGGCAGAAAGGGCAGAAAACAAGAGACTTCCATTGACAACCAGTGGCTCCCTCAGGCACTCTCCATCACATAAACCTGTTTTACCGTCTCCACTGACTGCAATCATCTTGTGTTTTTGTTTACTTGTTTATTGTCTATTTCTTCTCAATATAATATAAGCATCAGGAGCTCAGGGACTTTGTCTTATTTGCCACTGTTTCCCCCACACCTGATACAATGGCTGGTACATTGTAGACACACACTCAACATCTTTCCTTCTTTCCTTCCTCCTCTCCCCCGCCCTTCCTTTCCCTTCTCTCTACTTTTATTTTAGATTCAGGGGGTACAAATGCCGGTTTGTTACTTGGGTATATTATGTGATCCTGAAGTTTGGGTTATGGATGATCCTGTCACTCAGGTACTAAGCATAGTGTCCAACAGTTTTTCAGCCCTTGCCCCCACTCCCTCCCTCCACCATCCATTAGTCCCCAGGGTCTATTGTTGCCATCTTTATGTCCGTAAGTACCCAATGTTTAGCTCCCACTTACAGGTGAGAACATGCAGTATTTGGTTTTCTGTTTCTGTGACATTCACCATCTTTAGAATGAATTCCAGAGTAAAATTATTTTGCTTTGACATAATAAAAGGATATCCTTCAAAGTGTTTTGTGCATAGTAGGTCCTCAGTGAAGCCACCTGGAATGAGCAATTGAACAATGAACATAATACCGGTCAGCTTAGATTAGTGTCAGATAATAATAATAGTTAACAACGATTACATGCCAAGGAATATGCAAAGTGTTTTACATGCTTTATCTCTTTGATTCCTCCAGTAACCCCAGGACGGTAAGGAGTAATAATTATCTCACCTTAATGAAAAGAAAATTACATTTCAGGGAAGTTTAATACGCTGCCCAAGGTATACCATTGGAAAAAAAACAAAGCAACAACAACATCAACAACAACAAAACAGAGCCAGGACTTGCACTAGGTATATCAGATTTTAAGGCCAGTGGTCTTAAACAATAGGCAGCCCACAGAGGACACTTCTAAACTATGTGAATCCATGAATCCGTCGAGATGATTTCAGGATTCCTGGACTAATTGCAATAAAAGATGTTTGAGGTGCAATAGACCAGTTTCTAATATGTGTGCCAAAGTAATACAAAGAAGCACTTTGCTAAGAAATTAGTCATTGTCCATTGACTTGACAATGAGTCTCTCTGAACTTGTTCCATTATCTTGTTATGAGTAGTGATAGATGGTCAACTTAAATTCAAGGGAAAGTTAATGACCTGAAACCCAAAAGTTAGCCAAAGGAGAAAAAAAAGTCAAGTTGATACTTAAAAGCTGGACTTGAGGTTTTTCTTCCAATATTTGAAGTCTCATTTTTTTTTAAATAAAAAAGAACTAAGTGTCCAAAATTTCCTTTAATTAGGCATATTTCCCTCAATTTTTATTTTAATTTCCCGGGTACATGTGCAGGATGTGTAAGTTTGTTACATAGGTAAACATGGGCCATGGTGGTTTGCTGCACCTATCAACCCATTACGTAGGTTTTAAGCCCAGCATCCGTTAGCTATTCTTCCTCCTGCTCTCCCTCCCCACAGCCCCCCGACAGGCCTCAGCGTGTATTGTTTCCCCTAACGTGTCCATGTGTTCTCATCGTTCAGCTCCCACTTACAAGTGAGAACATGGAGTGTTTCAGTTTCTCTTCCTGTGTTAGTTTGCTGAGGATCATGGCATCCAGCTCTATCCATGTCCCTGCAAAGGATATTATCTCATTCCTTTTTATGGTTTTTTAAAAATAGCATGCAGCTAAATATGACCAGAGTTCAGGTTTTAACAATTACAGCTATAGAAAATAACTCAGAATTCATTTTTTAAAAAATAAAAGTCAAAATCTTCCTGTTTGAGGCAGTGTGGGATGCAGGAAACGTTACGGACTTGGAAGGTAGACACAGCCAGCTTGGCAATGCTTGCTTTGCTAGTTTCTGGCTGGGGGGCCAATGTCTTCTCATTTCTCTGAGACTTGGTTTCCTCATCTTTTAAAAAAATTAGAATGGTACAGCCGGGTGCGGTGGCTCATGCCTGTAATCCCAGCACTTTGGGAGGCCGAGGCGGGCGGATCACGAGTTCAGGAGATCGAGACCATCCTGGCTAACATGGTGAAACCCCGTCTCCACTAAAAATACAAAAAATTAGCCGGGCGTGGTGGTGGGCACCTGTAGTCCCAGCTACTTGGGAGGCTGAAGCAGGAGAATGGCATGAACCCAGGAGGCGGAGCTTGCAGTGAGCCGAGATCGCACCACTGCACTCCAGCCTGGGCGACAGAGTGAGACTCCATCTCAAAAAAAAAAAAAAAAAAATTAGAATGGCACTATAATTTCCTCTGCTATTATGTCATGAAGGATCAATGCCACCACACCCGGCTAATTTTGTATGTTTAGTAGAAACGAGATTTCACCATGTTGACCAGGCTGGTCTCGAACTCCTGACCTCAAGTGATCTGCCCACCTTGACCTCCCAACATGCTGGGATTATAGGCATGAGCTGCTGCATCCAGTTTTCTGGACTTTTATTAGGAGCTAGCTCAAAGTAAATCACTGAGCTTACTCCTCAACATTTTTTTTTTTTTTTTTTTTTTTTGAGATGAAGTCTCACTCTGTCACCCAGGCTGGAGTACAGTGGCGCAATCTCAGCTCACTGCAACCTCTGTCTCCCGGGTTCAAAGATTCTCCTGCTTCAACCTACTGAGTAGCTAGAATTACAGGCGCTCACCACAATGCCCAGCTAATTTTTCTATTTTTAGTTGAGACAGGGTTTCACCATGTTGGCCAGGCTGGTCTCAAACTCCTGACCTTAGGTGATCCGCCACCCTTGGCCCCGCAAAGTGCTGGGATTACAGGCATGAGCCATTGTGCCCAGCCTTAGTCTTTAACTTTACTTGGCTGAAGTAAATCTGTGTAGGTTTTTATCAACACTTAGAAAAATTCAGGAATAATGTACCTATAGCAAAGTGCATAAATGTTAAGTGTTCAGTGCTCTGCATAATTTAAATTTGTACACATGCAGTGTGCAATGGCTCATGCCTATAATCCCAACACTGGGAGGCTGAGAAGGGAGGACTGCTTGAGGTCAAGAGTTTGAGACTACCTGATCAACATAGAGAGACTTTGTTTCTCCAAAAAAAAAAACAAAACAAAAAAACTAGTTGGGCATAGTGGCATGTACCTGTATTCCCAGCTACTTAGGAGGCTGAGGTGGGAGGATTGCTTGAGCCTGGGAGGTGGAGGCTGCAGGGATCCATAATGGCACCATTGCACTCTAGCCTGGACGACAGAATGAGACTCTGTCTCAAAAAATTAAAAATAAAAATATCAGTAAGTAAATAAAGTATACAACCGCATACCTCCAACCCAGATCAAGATGGAGAATATTTCCAGCACCCAGGTTTCCTCATGCTCTTCCTAACTGGTACTTCCTCCAAGGATAACTAATATTTAAATTTTTTGTGACTTTTCATTTTGAAATAATTTCAGCCTTACAAAAATATTGCCAAGTAGTATAAAGTATCCTTGTCTACCCTTCACTCACCTTTCCCAAGTCATGAAATACTTATAAAAACCAGGAAATTAACATCAATAGAATTCTATAGACCTTATTCACCTTTCACCAATTTTTCCACGAATATCTTTTTTTCTGGTCCAGGATCAATGCCAGGTTCACACATTGTATCCTGTTGTTATGTTTCTTCAGCCTACTGCAATCTGGAACAGTTCCTCTGTCCTTCCTGTCTTTTATGATAGTTTAAGAGGCTGGTCAGTTATTTTATATAATATCCCTCAATTTAAGTTTGTGTGATGTTTCCTCATGATTAAATTCAGGCTATGCATTTTTGGCAATGCTGTGACAGAGATCTTATGCCCTTCTTAGTGCTTACTATCTGGAGGTACATGATAATGTCTCACTGGTAGTGATATTAGCCTTGATAACATGATAAAGGCGATATCTGCCAGATCTCTCAACTTTAAAGTTATTATTTCTGCCTTTCTAATTAATAAATACCTTGTTGGGAAATATTTTGAAATGATGCAAATATCTTGTTACTCATCATACATTTACCTACTAATTTTAGCACCCGTTATTGCTGTTTGCCAAATAGTGTTGTCTACTTTGATCATTCCTTCTACATTTATGAATTGGAATTCTATTGTAAGAAAGAGGTATCCCTTCTCCCCATTTACTTTTTTTTTTTTTTTTTTTTTTTTTTTAAGACTGATTCTTGCTCTATTGCCCAGACTGGAGTGCAGTGATGTGATCTTGGCTCACTGCAACCTTTGCCTCCCAGATTCAAATGATTCTCCTGCCTCAGCCTCCCAAGTAACTGGGATTACGGGCACCCACCACCACACCTGGGTAATTTTTGTATTTTTGGTGGAGACGGGGTTTCACCATCTTGGCCAGGCTGGTGTTGAACTCCTGACCTCAAGTGATCCACCCGCCTTGGCCTCCCAAGGTGCTGGGATTACAGGCGTGAGCACCCAGCCTACTTTTTTTTTTTTTTCCGAGGCAGTCTTGCTCTTTCACCCAGGCTGGAGTGCAGTGGCGCGATCTCAGCTCACTGCAACCTCTACCTTCCAGGTTCAAGTGATTCTCGTCCCTTACCCTCCTGAGTAGCTGGGACTACAGGTATGCGCCACCACGCCTGGCTAATTTTTTGTATTTTTAGGATGAGGTTTTGCCATGTTGGGCAGGCTGGTCTTCAGCTCCTGGCCTCACATGATCTGCTCGCCTTGACATCCTAGACTGCTGGGATTACAGCTGTGACCTACCAAGCCCAGCCCCCATTTACTTCTTTATTCAATTATATACTTATCTTTTTAATGTATTAATTAAATTTTATATACTAAATATAATTTAATAAGTACATTTAAAATTGTTTTATAATTAAGTTATATATTTATTTACCAACTATCCATTTAGTGTCAGCCTGTACTCATGGCTATTTTCTTTTATTTTTTTGTGTTATAACCCATCATTGCCAGTGTGTTCTTCACATTGTCCCAGCTTTGGTCATTGGGTTTGCCTTCATGCTTGCTCCTGTGTCTACTTTCTGCAACCATAAGATGTTCCAGACTCATCTTGTGCTTTTCCTGCCGCAGTGCTGGAATCAATCATTTCTTTAAGAAGCTCTTATTCTTTTCTTTTTTCTTTCTTTTTAATAATAAAAAACTAGACATGGGGGTCTCGCTACATTGATCAGGCTGGTCTCAAACTTACGGCCTCAAGTGATTCTCCCATCTCGACCTTGCAAAGTCCTGGGATTACAGGCATGAGTCACTGTGAGCAGCCAAGACACCCTTATTATTTTCACTGGGGAATGGCACAGAGATAGACCTGGGCTCATTGTTTCTGAGGTGTCATTTCTTTTGTTGCTTCTAGGTCCTTTGAGCAGAAAGCACTTGGACACATACATGTATATACTAACACACACACGCATCTACTTCTATTTCTGCATCTATCTGTATAGCTGTGTAGCTATGTCTATAAAACTGTAGTTCTGGCTGGGCGTGGTGGCTCATGACTGTAATCCTAGCACTTTGGGAGGATGAGGCGGGAGGATCGCTTGAGCTCAGAAGTTCAAGATCATCATGGGCAGCATGGTGAGATCTTGTCTCTACAAAAAATTTAATAATTAGCTGGGTGTGGTGGCACATGAACACACATAACATAGCTTCAGAGTCGCTAATCCATACCCCTCTGAAGATAAAATTTAACTAGAATACAATATTTATGTACTTTTTTTTAGTCTTGTAATATGTAGCAAAAAAAAATATTCTGTTCTAAATTTACTTATGTTAGTTTGCTCAACCCCTACAGCCAGTGATTACTGTTGGTAGGATCTCAGTTTTATTTGTTAATGTTTGTATTCTGTTTGTTTTCTCCCTGCATCCTGGTTGATTTCAATTATGTATTTATTTCCTTAGGATGTAAAACATTACCGTGATTCTGGAATCTAGAACTATACACAGAAGTATGTCATTCTCCTTTCATATGTTCCACCCCACTCCCATTTCCCCATTCTTTCCACCCCATTTCCACTTTTGTGTTAATCAGTCTCATTACTTTCCATGGTGTCCATCCCTTGTGTATTTCCTTTCATCTCCTTCTTTCTTACACAGAGGTAGCCTACTACAGATACTCTGTTTTTTCACTTGAAACATGCTATTGGAAATTACTTTATACCAGTTCATTGACAGCTTCCTCATTCTCTTTTTACAGCAACACAATACTCTATTGTGTGAGTATGCTGCAGTTTATTCATCCAGTATCCCATCTGTGGGCGTGTAGGTGGTTTCCAATATTTTACAATGACAAACAATGCTATAATTATTTGTGTGTATTTTTATATTGTTGAAAATGTGTCTCCACTATGAATTGCTAGAAAGGGAATTGCTGGCTCAACATGTTAGTGGGTAGTTTTGTCAGGTAGTTCCAAATTCCCCTCTGTAGGGATTGTACTATCATGTATTTCCATCAGCAGTGTATGACAGCACCTATTTCCCTAAGATCTTGCTATCAGAATGATTTGTCATACTTTTTTTTTTTTAGACAGGATCTCTCTCTGTCACCCCTGCTGGAGTGCAGTGGCTTGATCATGACTCACTGCAGCCTCGACCACCCAGGCCCAAGTGATCCTCCCACCTCAGTCTCCTGAGTAGATGGGACAACAGGTGAACACCACCATACCTGGCTGATTTTTATATTGTTTACAGAGATTGGGGTTTCACCATGTTGCCCAGGCTGGTCTCAAACTCCTGGGCTCAAGTGATCTGCTCACCCTGGCCTCCTAAAGTGCTGGGATTACAAGAGTGAGCCACCACGCCCAGGCTGTCATACCTTTTGATTTTTACAAATCTAGCAGGTGGGGAATGGTATTTCAATATTGTTTTAATTTACATTTATCTAATTGGGGGGCAGTTTGCACATCTTGTCAACTGTACATCTGTACATATGTATTTTTAAGGACCATCTTTACATATGTATTTTTTGTGCTGAATTGTCTGTCCATGTGTCTTTCCCCTTCTTTTATTAGTTTTAATCTAATTTCAATATGTTCTCTCTCTTTTTTGGAAACAGAGTCTTGCTCTGTTGCCCAGGCTAGAGTGCAGTGGCATGATCTCTGCTCACTACAACCTCTGCCCTCCGGGTTCAAGTGATTCTCGTGCCTCAACCTCCTGAGTAGCTGGGAGTACAGGCGTGCAGCACCATGCCCTACTAATTTTTTTTATTATTTTATTTTCTTAGACACGGTGTTTCACCCTGTTACCCAGGCTGTTCTTGAACTCCTGAGCTCAAGCAATCTGTCCACCTCAGCCTCCCAAAGTGCTAGGATTACAGGTGTGAGCCACCACACCCAGCTAGAGATATTAGTCTTTTTTTTTGTATATACATATTGCAAATATTTTCTTTAGGTTTGTCCAGTTGTCTTTTTGTCATACATAATTGTTAATGTGTATGACAAAATACACATTATGCAGTCAAATTTATCCCTCCTTTATTGCCTCAGGATTTTTGAGTCGTTATAAAGTCTTTCCCTACATTAAGGTTAATGAGGAATTCACCCATGTTTTCTTTTAGTATATGTATAGTTTTATTTATTTTTTCCTTTTTCATTTAGCTTCCTGGTCCATTTGGAGTTTATTCTTGTGCGTGGTGGGAAATATGCATTTAATTTTATCTTTTACAAGTGGGTATTCATTTTTCTCAGCCCTATTTAGTAAAAATCTGTCTTTGCCCCAGTGATTTGAAGTGCCATCTTTATCATACGCTAAATGTGTGCATTTCAACTTGAATCTATATTTGGGCATTTTATTCCACAAGTCTATTTGTCTTTTTTTTTTCTTTTTCTTTTTTTGCACCTATTACACTGCTTTGATTATAAAGTCTATTGGTCTGGTGAGGCAAGACCACCTTTGAAATTTTTCTTTTTCAGTATAGGTAACAACTCTCCTGACTTCTATCACCTTAGGTTGAATTTGCCTGTTTTTGAACTTCAAGTAAATAGAATCATATGGTATCTGTTATTTTATGTCTGACTTCTTTCATTTGATCTTGTATCTGTGTGATACATTCATGCTGTTGGAAGTAGCCGCACCTTGTTCATTTTCAGTGTTGTGTCATATTTCTTTGTATGCCTCTACCACAACTTACAGATCCATTCTTTTGTTGATACATATGTAAATTGTTTCCAGGTGGGTGCTGTTGTGAAGAAAGCTGTTATGAACTTTTTTTTTTTTGGCACACCAATGCACATGTGTCTCTCAGAATTCCTAGGAGTGAAATTGCTTGGTCATAGGATAAATGAATATTTAGCTTCGGTAGATAATACCAAACAGTTTTTCAAAGTGTTTGTACCAATTTGTAGTCCCACCAGCTATGTATAAGATTTTCAGTTGTTGCATAGCCTTGCTCGCACGTGGTGTTGTCAGTCTTTTTTTTTTTTTTTTAATTAAAAGGTAAACTTTAATGTCGAAAATGCAAACTTGGGGAAGGCAGAAAGATCACACGCAAGGCTGTCACTTCACACTTGGAAGGTTGCACAGCGGCCCAGACAGTAGAGGGGCCGGGAGTATTGTCAGTCTTTGAAGCTGCCTTAAAAGAAAAGAAAAGAAAGAAAACCTTGTATGACATAATTCTTCTTCCTCTTGAAACTCAAGAGTCATTTCCAAAACAGGAAATGGCTGGAAACAAAACAAAACAAACCCAGCAAGCCCCATTTTTTCAAACACACCTAACAAGTTACTTATGGCAGTCATTGGTTTTATAGAAAAATACAGAAAAGCTGTTTTGAGCTTAGATCAAATGTAGCAGGCAGTTTGTTGTTTACCCCAAAGCCATTTTCAGGCCGGGCACAGTGGCTCACGACTGTAATCCCAGCACTTTAGGAGGCCAAGGTGGGTGGATTAGCTGAGGTCAGGAGTTCGAGACTAGCCTGATCAACATGGTGAAACCCTGTCTCTACTAAAAATAGAAAAATTAGCCAGGCGTGGTGGCACATGCCTGTAATCCCCGCTACTTGGGAGGCTGAGGCAGGAGCATCACTTGAAGCTGGGAGGCAGAGGTTGCTGTGAACCAAGATCGTGCCACTGCACTCCAGCCTGGGCAACAAGAGCGAAACTCTGTCTCAAAAAAAAAAAAGCCATTTTCTCCCTTTTTGTCTTTCTAGCAGGACCTCAGTTTTGTTCAGCATGTTCAGCAGGGAAGGTGATCTTATCCCTAGCTTAGGGGCGAATCTTGTTTCATCTAAGCTAATCAGGGCTGTCTCTTTTTTTGAGACAGTCTCTCTCTGTCGCCCAGGCTGGACTGCAGTGGTGCGATCTTGGCTCACTGCAGCCTCCACCTCCTGAGCTCAAGCAATTCTCCTGCCTCAGCCTCCTGAGTAGTTGGGATTATAGGCATGAGCCACCACACCTGGCTAATTTTTGTATTTTTTAGTAGAGATGAGGTTTCACCATATTGACCAGGCTAGTCTCAAACTCCTGACCTCAAGTGATCCTCCAGCCCCAACCTCCCAAAGTGCTGGGATTACAGGTGTGAGCCATGGTGCCCAGCCCTAATCAGGGCTTTCTTATTCCTGTCACCAGCAATTAGTTTAGGAATGAGCATGTGACCCAGCCTGGCTAATAAAATATGAGATATGAGGAACACTGGCATAGCTCTGGAGAGGAGGGCTCGTGGGAATGGTTTTTTACTGCTAAAGAGACCCCAACAGAGACGGCCCCTTTTTGCCTCCGGATGTGGTATGTCTGGATGTGATGCCTGGAACTGCAACAGCCATCTGGCTGCCAGCCGAAAATGAAGCAAATCCATGAAAGAATCAGAACAAATGGAGATGGAGTCTTAAATACAGGATCTGGAACCTGCCCCATCCAAGTTTATGTGAAGTAACAAATCCATCAATTGTTTAAGACCATTTGAGCTGGGATTTTTCTATTACTGACCATTCCACCTAATACCCCTGGTACTGGGCTTTGTTAGAATAACATAGAATAACAAAGGGGAGACAAGGCTCTTCACTTGTCCCCTGCAAATATGTTTTAGCAACCTCCTCTTTGTTCTAAACCAGTGGTTTTCAATCTTTAGTATGCCTCGGAATCACCTGGAGAGTTGATTAAAACAGCTTGCTGGACTTGGCTGTCAGAGTTTCTGATTCAGTGGGTTTGAGATGAGGTCAAGAATTTGCATTTTTAGGAAGTTCCCAAGTGACTCTGAGGCTGCTGGTCCAGGGACCACACTTCAAGAATGATTATTCTAGAATATGGACACCATCTTACTGCATTTAGTAACATGTTTGTTTTAAAAAGTCAAATAATATATATCATATGCTTCTTTTTCAGGTTGAGAAATACATTTTTTTTTTTTTTTTTGAGACAGAGTCTTGCTGTGTCATCTAGGCTGGAGTGCAGTGGTGCGATCTCGGCTCACTGCAATCTCTGCCTCCTGGGTTCAAGCGATTCTCCTGCCTCAGCCTCCTGACTAGCTGGTACTACAAGCATGCACTACCATACCCAGCTAATTTTTGTATTTTTAGTAGAGATGGGGTTTCACCATCTTGGCCAGGCTGGTCTTGAACTCCTGACCTCAGGTGATCTGCCCACCTCGGCCTCCCAAAGTGCTAGGATTACAGGCATGAGCCGCCACGCCCAGCCAAAAAATAGAAATCTTTATCATCATTTTGAATGACTACCTAGTATTGCATCATGTGGATATACTAGAATTTATATAACTGTTTCTAATAGCATATTCTGTTATTTTGTGGGGATTTTTTGTATTATTACATTAACATGAACAACTCTATCATAAGTATCATTCTATGTTAATCCTGACTGTTTGATAATTTCCTTAAGGCAAATTCTTAAAAGAATTGCTGGATCAGAGGGAAATGTTTGGGGCTTTTTTTTTTTTTCTCATATCGTCTTCATAATCCACCTCATTTCTACTTCCAGATATATTGCCCTTAGATTTAGATATTTTGCCAGGGGACTTCTGGTTGATCCTGCTTCAGCTGGCCAAGGCCTTGGCCATTTGCTCTGTAGGGCTCTTTCCTTCATGTTGCAAGAGTTGAACACTAAAGATAGCACTGCCAGGCCTGGGCTAGCTCATTCCTAACAGTTAATTTAAAAATTTTTACCAGGAAGAGAATAGGAGCCTGGGAAGTTCTTAAGAGTTCTGTCTTTCTCTACATCATGAGAATTTGAGCATACTTTCTGTCTTTGCCATATTTCTATTTGAGAATATAGGCAACCAGTGGCTCAATACTCCAAAAAGAAGGAAAGAAGTTGCATTCGGATGTCATCTGCCCATCATCTCAGGCATGAAAGTCACCCAGCAGAGGGAAAAGCTGGGTGCAAGTTATGTCTTTATGCTCGACCATGGAAGAATTTATTTTCAGACATACTTGGCCTCCTAAATCAGAGCAGCACTTCTAGTTTAGCTGGGACTTCTAGTAGAATTCAAAAAAGTGTCCTTAGTTGAGTGTGTTGGTTCATGCCTATAATCCCAGCACTTTGAGAAACCAAGGAGAGTGGGTCGCTTGAGTCCAGGAGTTTGAGACCCGCCTGGGCAACATGGTGAGACCCTGTCCCTACCAAAAAGTAAATAAAAACAAAAACTAGCCGGGTGTGGTGGTACACACCTGTAGTCCCAGCTACTTGGGAGGCTGAGGTGGGAGGATCACTTGAGCCCACGGGGTTGAGGCTGCAGTGAGCCATGATTGTGCCACTGCACTCCAGCCTGGGCAACAGAGGGAGACCCCATCTCAACAAAAACCAAAAAACAAAAAACAAAAAGGGTCCTCACCAGAAGAGAGCTTACAAACAAAATACAAATTCAGACTGGTTTTGGCTTGAGTTCATTAGAAAGTAGAGCCTGAGGCAAAGCTTTAGGTGCCTAATGCAATTTTATTATTATTATTATTATTACTGTTCATTTTGTTTCGTGTTTCTATAGAGATGGGGTCTTCTTGCTGTGTTGCCCAGGCTAGCCTTGAACTCCTAGGCTCAAGCAATTGTCCTGCCTCAGCCTCCCAAAGTGCTGGGATTACAGGCATGAACTACTGTACCCAGTCCAATTTTATTTTAAATATAAACGTTTGTGTCTCTTTCACTTAAAAACACAGTATTGACTGGTTCATTATGCCATTGATATGTAGCATCCAAGATTGTTCCAACTGTTGCCAATTCTCAGCCATTGTGTGGGGTGGGGATAGATGAAGAGACAGAAAGAGAAAGGAAAGGGAGGAGGAGAATGATAGAGGAGGAGTGTTGAGGGAGAGGTATAAACTTGCTTGGTTTTAGGGGCATTTTCTGGAATTTGCATATACCACCTCTGCTCACACCCCGCAAGCAAGAACTTGGTCAAATAGCCACTCAGCTCAAATAGTATGTTCTGTATCTGCAGTCATGAGGAAGGCACTAAAATTTTGATCTGGGAGTTTCAAACCCAGGGAGATGGTGAGGGCAACAGACAAGCCAGGCAAGGAAAGATGTGAACCAAGGTGATGCTTTGTATCTCAAGCCAGTCATGAGGAGACACGTGGGCCGCTCAGCAGGCTTGTTTGGTTTGCACACAATTCTTTCTGCAAGGGTTGCAGAGGGGAACTATGACTGGAAATAGTCCCTGGGAGAGGAAAAACAGGGGAGATCCATCTGCTCCTCTCTCTCCTATCTTGCATTTCCCGTTGGTTTGTTCCCACTGGCCGAGGCTTACGCCCATAAGGAGCGACACCTCCTCTCTTCCTGTTGTGTAACCCATCCCCTTGGCAATGGTTCAGGAAGCAGATCCCACACCCTGGGAGTGGAAGGGTGACCCTCGTGAGTGGGGGGCATGGACCAGGAGACGGGAAGCACCTGAGAAGGTTTACTGGGTCTGTGTTCCAATATATTACTTAATGGCATTTTGAGTGGAAAATAAAAAGGGCTTTGATGAAAACTTTTCTAACTGATGTCCATCTTTTGGAGTCCGGAGTTGGTTTCTCAGTACCTTGCAAAAAGAACTAATTGATCAGAGGCTGATAGGGAGAAGGGCGTCTCCCTTGATCTTTGGCCAAGAATTCTTCTAGCCTAGGAGTGTTTTTGTTAGACATTGCAGAAACCTGAAGGAGGTTAAGGACAACCCATGGATGTCCATTAGGATGCTATAGAAAGTGTTCCCTCCCTCCTTTCCTTTCTTCATTTTTTCTTCCTCTTCCCTTTCCTCTCCCGTTTCCTTCTTTCCTTCCTTCCAAAAGGGAAATTTGACTGTGATTACCTTTGTTTTGTTAAGAAGCTTGAACTCCTTCATGGCATTTTTCCTAGAAAACAAGCAATGTGCAAACTGGCCTTTCCGTATGGCATAGAATATGGACTACTAGCCAACCAAGTTAGAATATACTTTAGGCTGCCTTTGTCTGGGCCTGACATATTTCTTTACTGTGAACCTGTGAACTTAGAAATGCAACTGAATCAGGTTGGGCATGGTGCTCACACTTGTAATCCCAGCACACTGGGAGGCCTAGGAGAGAGGATATCTTGAGGCCAGGAGTTCAAGATCAGCCTGGAAGACAAAATGAGACCACGTCTCTACAAAACTTTAAAAGCCGGGCATGGTGGGATGTGCCTGTAGCCCCCAGCTATTTGAGAGGCTGAGATGGGAGGATTGTTTGAATCTAGGAGGGTAGAAGGTAGAGGCTGCAGTGAGTTGTGATTATGCCACTGGGCAACAGATAAGCAAAAGACCCTCCACCCAAAATGAGAAGCGGCTTCAGTGAAAGCATCTGGCTTCTCTCCAGTGATCTTTAAAAACAGAAAATTGATCATATTGGCACAATTGCTGTTTGAGAGTCTGAATGCATAGTGATTCAGCTCACATCCTCTAGATTCAAAAGCATCAAATTCTAAATCTTCCTCTAAGTATCTCAGTGAACGTGGGGATGTTACTGGACACTTAGACTCAGTTTTATTTTCAGTATAATGGGCATTATAACACCATGCAGTATTATAATAGTATCTGTTACACAAAATTAGCCGGGCCTGGTGGCATGTGCCTGTAATCGCAGCTACTTGGGAGGCTGAGGCAGGAGAATCACTTGAACTCGGGAGGCAGAGGTTGTAGTGAGCTGAGATCATGCCATTGCACTCCAGCCTGGGCAACAAAAGTGAAACTCCATCTCAAAAAAAAAATAAAATAAAATAATAATAATAATATCTGTTATACTACTATCTACCTTACATGGGTATTGGGGTATTGTAAGGGCTAAATGAGATAAAACATGTCAGGCTCCTGGCACATAATACATGCTCAGTGAATGGCAGAAGCTATTGTTTTCACAGTGGTAATAGTCATTATCATCATCATCATCATCTTATTGTATGGCTTACTATTGTTCCATTGAGGATTGCAGAATAAAATGTTGACACTGGTCAAGGTATTTAACATTTGAGGGTCTTTAGTGACCCTTCCTCTCAGTAAAGGGACACTAGCAATTATCGTCAGGCATGCAGGCACGTGAGGATGGTGCTTGCACAGTATCAACCCCTCAGTCGTTGGTTTGTTACAGGTTATACCACCATCATGTTGAACTTTTTAAAAAAGTATCTTAGCCCTCCCGTCAAAGGGCAAAGGTGCTTCCCTCCAGTTTCTTTCCCAGTGTCTTGTTATGAAAACTTATGCTGGGCACGGTGGCTCACACCTGTAATCCCAGCGCTTTGGAAGGCCAAGGCGGGCAGATCACCTGAAGTCAGGAGTTCGAGACCAGCCTGGCCAACACGATGAAACCCCGTCTCTACTCAAAATACAAAAATCAGCCAGATGTGGTGCCAGGTGCCTGTAATCCCAGCAACTTGGGAGGCTGAGGCTGGAGAATCGCTTGAACGCAGAAGGCAGGGGTTGCAGTGGGCTGAGATTGCACCACTGCACTCCAGTTTGGGCAACAGAGTGAGACTCCGTCTCAAAAAAAAGAAAACTTGTAAATGATGTTCGGGGTTTGTGAAATCCCTGTGGAGGTTCCAGGTCTCACCTGCACACTGAAAGATTCTCCTCGTCTATGGAAGCTTTCTGGTGCTCTAGCTTAAAAGGAGCACATCTAACTTTCTAATTCCAGTCTTTCTCTTAATTAAAAAAAAAAAAAACACCCAAAAACCTTATGTTAAGTTTATTAGGGCAATAATGCTGTGGTATTGCTAATTGCTGGCAGACACATCAATCCATTTGTTTGCCTTAGCCTAGAGTGATTTTACAGTTATGAGTTCTGTTCGTTGGTTTCTAATAGAAAGCCAGGACTTATCCCATAAATTCTGCAGCTGTGGAACTAGGAACATTAGGACTCTTCCTGCCTATTTTGGAGCATATATCATTGCACTGGCTTCCTAACCCCAGGAGAGATGTATTACAGATGGAATGTATGCCCCATAAAATAAAGTGTCATATTTTCTTGACGCAGCAATTCTTAGCTGCAAAGACAATGATTCATCTAGTCAGTGCCAGCTTCTAAATGAGAAAAAAGAAAGAAAGATGATTAGGAAGATACATCCTTTGACTCTCTCTCTCTCCATTTCTATTCTAAGCCTACTTTTATAAAACCACTGGGTTCCAGAATCTGCATCATGGGGTCTGAACTTTCTAGTTCTTGATCCTCAAAGGAGATAAAAGTGGAAGCAGAGTGCATCTTCGGGAAAGCATCCTGGGGAAGATGGGCTTTGAGAAGTAACCAGCTGTGGACAAATGAACAAGCTGGCCCCTACTCTCCTCTCTCACCTCTCCTCTGGCCTCAGTTCCCCCACACCTTCCTCCGGTCCAACCACAGTGGTCTCCTTAAAATACCTCAAATACGCAAGTTCTTCATGATGACCTGGAGCTCTTTCCCTGATCTCACGGCTGACACTTTCTCAGCACAAACGACCACTTTCTTGGAGAAGCTTCCCCAATAACCCGGCTGAGAGGAGCTCTCACCCTACCCTGACGTACTCTTTTAACACTTTGCCCTGTTGTATCTTTTCCTTAATGTACTAGCTAGAGTCATGGCTTTATTTACTTGCCCCAGTTTGTGCTTTTTAGTGTTTTTCTCATCTAGAACATAAATCCCATGAGAGCAAAAACCTCATTTGACTTTTTCTCTACTCTACTCCCAGGTACTGGTAGGAATTCTAGATTTTTTTTTCTCTGTTTTTAATATATTTTTAAATTTTGAAATATTAACTTAAGCCCTTTTTCCTTCTTTCTTTTTTCTGAGACTGGGTCCCCCCTCCATCGCCCAGCCTGGAGGGCAGTGGCACGATCTCGGCTCACTGCAACCTCCACCTCCCAGGCTCAAGCGATCCTCCCACCTCAGCCTCCCAAACAGCTGGGACTACAGGCATGCACCACCATGCTGGGCTATTGCTTTGTATTTTTGGTAGAGACAGGGTTTTCTGATGTTGCCCAGGCTCGTGTTGAACTCCTGAGCTCAAGCAATCCACCTGCCTCGGCTTCCCAAAGTGCTGAGATTACAGGGGTGACACTTGTCTGAGATTGTAGAATTTAGTAAGTACAAAGAGCTCTTGATACGGGCTCAGATGATTTGGGTGGCAGTTCCAGAACTGTGTAAATGTGGCCCAGTTTCCTGTCTTCCTGAGTTTCATTCTCTCATCTGTAAAATGGGAGTAATAATCCCTACCTCACAGAGTACTTGTGAAGATCATTCGAACAATGATCAAGAAAAAAATATATACATATATTTTTTGAGACAGGGTCTTCCTCTGTAGCCCAGGTTGGAGTGCAATGGCTTGATCACAGCTTGCTGGTCCCAAACTCCTGGGCTCAAGCAATCCACTTGTCTCAGCCTCCCAAAGTGCTGGGATTGCTGGCGTGAGCCACCACGCCTGGCTGATAAGATATTTTTTATTCTGTTACTGGTTTTACACTTGGGAGAGATAATGAGGGTTTCCTAAAGGACCTTGATAAATGAAAGAATGACAATGAAATATCATGATACTGAAAGGGGAACTCTCACAGTCTGAGACAGGTGGTAAAATTTAAGATGCTTATCCCACCATATGGAAAGTAAGGAAATTGATACCCCCAAGAAATTACATCAATTGACTGTACAGATTCTAGAATGTTACAGCAGGAAGATTTGTTAAGATATAGTTGAGTGATTTTTAGACTTGCCTCTCTGGAGTACTGGGGTTTTGTTGGAGCTCCCTGGGATCTAGGATATAGCGGGAAATAGCCAGGAAAGAGGAGGAGCTGAGCTGATAGAAATACATGCCCCATCTCCCCTAGTTCAATCAGATTAACTGCATTTTAATGCTTTTTTTTTTTTTACATTGTTTCAGAAGCTAGTTATTTATTGCTCAGAACCCTACCCTCACTCTTTTTTCCTGACCCTGATTTTTATGTGCAGGGAAATGGGCTCAACTTAAGGCTATGGAGTGTGGTCAAGGTCATTCATGACAATCCTCTTCCTCAATTTCTCACTCTCCCTGGAAGCTATGGATTGGCATATGACCCAGTTTTAGCCCATGAAATGTGAGAAGAAGCCAACTGCTGCTAAAGTTTTTAGGAAGCTTTTATTTTCTTACTAAAAAGGGACACATGTGGCTGATACGGTCCTTTCCTGTCTTCCTCCTCCATTCCATGCTAACATCATGTCTGCCACTACAACAGCAATCTTGTGCCCATGTGGCTGTAAGCACTGGAATGCCTGGAATCTCAGAAACATTGGCTCTGACCTCTGTGAGTCACTGAACCAATTCCGGCAACCACCTGGCTCCAGACTTCTTGCCATGTGAGGGAGGAGCTACTATTGTTTAAACCAGTGTACGGTTTTCTGTCACTTGCGTCTCAAAAAGCGTTCTTCACAGATATACATATATTGTGCTTCCAGATAAGATTTTGTTTAGATCTAGGATTCTGAGGCTAAAAATAATTTGAAATATGATCTCATCCCATCTTTTCATTGTAGAGAGATAAGGTAACAGTTTCAGTTGTCTGTTGCTGCCTTACAAACTATCTCAAAACTCCCTGGCTTAAAACAACAGCTGTTTTGTTACCCTTAGAATTCTGTGAGCTGACTGGGTTCAGCTGGGCAGTTCTTCTGCTCCTTGGGATGTCTCCATTGCCTACAGTTACCATGAGGCTCAATGGGCTCATTTGTCTCACGCCTTGACAGGAATAGTCAGAAGGCTGGGCTCAGCTGGGACACAGGTCCTTTCTCTCCCCTCATGCAGTTTCAGAGCTTCTCTCTGTCTATGTGGCCTCTCCATGTTGCCTCTCCATGTGGACTTCCTACATGGTACCTTCACACCCCCAAAAGCAGAAGCCACCAGGCCTTCCTAAGACTTAGGCCGAGATCCAGCTTTGTATAACATCTGTGACGTCCCTTTGGTTAAAATGAGTCAGATTCAAGGATAGAGGACTATCTGAGGGCATAAATACAAGAGGTGTGTTTTATAGGAGGCAATCTTTGCAGATTAGCTACTATAGAAACTGAGACCCAGACTGTGAAAAGTAGTTGTCTAAACTGATAGAGTCATAAGTATTTAAATTAGAACATCATCGAAGGGATGAGAGCTCCAAAGCAGGATGGAATGGGAGAGTGGAGGGGACAGGAAAGAGAAAGGACTTATCCTCAGCCAGGGTTTTTAAATCTCAGCAGTGTTGACATTTGGGGCCAGATAATTGTCTGGATGGTTGTCCTGGGAATTGTAGAATGTTTAGTGGTATCCCTGGCCTCTACCTGGATGCCATTAGCATCTCCCCTCCAATTATTATTTTTTATTTTATTTTTTTGAGACAGAATCTTGCTTTGTCATCCAGGCTTGAGTGCAGTGCCTTGATCTCAGCTCACTGCAAGCTTTATCTCCTGGGTTCAATCGATTCTCCTGCCTCAGCCTCCTGAGTAGCTGGGACTACATGCAGGCTAATTTTTGTATTTTTAGTAGAGACAGGGTTTTGCCATGTTGGCCAGGCTGGTCTCTAACTACTGACTTCAGGTGATCCGCCCGCCTCCCAAAGTGCTGGGATTACAGGCATGAGCCACATGGAGGCCTCCCCTCCAATTTTGACAACTGAAAAAAATCTCCAGTCAATTGCCAAATGTTCCATGGGGGCAAAACCACTCCCCAGTTGAGAATACAGCCTTAGCGTTAGTGATGTTTAGAGTGTATCTATAACTACACAGAAGCCCAGCTGTCTTCCATGTGGGTCAGGCAGCACGTTTATATTCTTAAATTCTCCCGGTGGCAAATGAAGAAGGTAGGATACTCAATTTCACACTCTGGTCCACATGTTTTATGTGGAGTCTTCACTTTGGAAAAAGCCTTTTTAGTTTTGCTGTAAGTTCCCCAACTTCACTTTTCCCCCCCCAAGATGGAGTCTCGCTCTGTCACCCATGCTGGATTGCAGTGGTGTGATCTCAGCTGACTGCAACCTCCACCTCCCGGCTTCAAGGCTGAAGCTCCTGCCTCAGCCTCCTGAGTAGCTGGGATTACAGGTGTGCGCCACCATGCGCGGCTAATTTTTGTGTTTTTAGTAGAGACGGGGGGTTCACCATGTTGGTCAGCCTGGTCTCAAACTCCTGACCTCGTGATCTGCCTGCCTTGGCCTCCCAAAGTGCTGGGATTACAGGTGTGAGCCAGCGCACCCAGCAATTTCACTTTTAGGGTTGTGTCTTCAAATGAAGTCTGAACCAGCGGTCCTCTTTCATTGCCAGTGCATCGTACTAAGCACTTCCCTTCCTTTCTTTTAACCAAGAGTCATCCACAAATAAGTAGGTGGATTTTAAAGCTGTGGGACTGGGTGACATCAACTAGAGAAATCAGCAGATGAAGAAAGAAGAAAAGCTGGTGGCTTAGGCCAGGGTCTACCCTGAGGCCTTCTAACTTTTAAAGGTAAGTGTGTATGTGTATACATACATACATATGTATACACACATATCCCAGAAACTAGAAAAATGTATATGTACCTATAAAACTTTTTTGGTGTTCTGCCTGTATTTATACAAACATATACGTATATGTACAAATACATATTAATATATACACATGGGTGTATGTTATATGTGTACATGTTTATTTTTCTCATATATATACGTATATTTTTTAGACAGGGTCTCACTCTGTCACCGACGCTGGAGTGCAGTGGCCTGATCACAGCTCACTGCAGCCTCAGCTGGGCTCAGGTGATCTCCCTGCCTCAGCCTCCCGAGTAGCTGGGACTACAGGCACATGCCACCACACCCAGCTAATTTTTGTATTTTTTGGTAGAGATGGGGTTTCGCCATAATACCCAGGCTGATCTCAAATTCCTGAACTCAAGCAATCTGCCCACCTCAGCATCCCAAAGTGCTAGAATTAACAGGCATGAGGCACTGTGCCCAGCCTATTTTTCCTATTTAATTGAAGACCAATTTATATACAGAGTAAGAGGGAAGAAACTAAAATAATTCTGGATCTCATATGAACAATGCAAAAGAATCAACCTGGTCACTGCTGAGGCCAGGCTTGTCATTGTCCCCTCTAGAATATGAGAGGGCAAATGTATGAGCTCCAAGAATCTCGCTTGCCTTGCTCATTGGCTCATGCCTGTAATCTCAGCACTTTGGGAGGCTGAGGCAAGCGGATCATGAGGTCAGGAGATGAAGACCATCCTAGCTAACATGGTGAAACTCCATCTCTACTAAAAATAGAAAAAATTAGCCGGGCGTGGTGGCGGGCTCCTGTAGTCCCATCTACTCGGGACGCTGAGGCAGGAGAATGGCATGAATCCAGGAGGCGGAGGTTGCAGGGAGCCGAGATAGCACCACTGCACTCCAGCCTGGGTGACAGAGTGAGACTCTGTCTAAAAAAAAAGAAGAAAGAAAAAAAAAAAGAAAAGCGCATGGCGTGGAGTAAGTGCTCAGGGTATTGTAAAAGGAAAATAAAAACTCTGGGACCCCCATTCACTAAGCCAAAAGGAAAAAATTCAGCTGAAAGCTAAGTCATGCAAGCAACTGCCTTTCCTTTTGTTCCTAAGCGATAGGATAGCGACAGATACAAGGTTAAATGTCTCCACTGTATGTTCACCTTATCTTGTGGAAAGTGACAATTTATTGAGAACAAGAGGGACACATATAAGCTTTTCCCTTACCTGCTCCTTTTCTCTTGCAACGTGTGGATTCAGGAATGTGACCATACCCTCCCTGTTTCCCCCACAGCCTGCTTTTCCCCTTTAAATATTGAAGCCTTGAAAATCATCTTTGGAGAAAGGCACAGACTTGTCTACCAGGTGTGTCCTTAACTTTGGCAAAATAAACTTCTAAATTGATTGAGACTTTTCTCAGATACTTTTTGGTTTACAATATATTTGTCAAATGAGTGAGTATCTGTGCTGCAAGGCAAAGAGCTTTAACATGGAGAACCTGATGACGTGGGTGGTAGGTGCAGCTCTGTGTGCTGTCACTGGAGTCAATGCTGTCAGTGCCCTGCTCAAATCCGCTTTACTTAGAGGGGCATCCATCCTCCAGCTGCTGTGAGCTGTGGCTTCATCCAGGGGAGAGATGATGATGACTTAGATCAGGATGTTTATTGTTAGCAGAAGTGATAGAAGCGGTTGGATTCTGGATACATTGTGATGATGGAGCCGACAGGATTTTCTGGTGGATAGGCTACAGAAAGTGAGAAAAAGAGAGCATGCCAGGATGAAATTCAAGGTTTTAGGCCACAGCAACTGGATAAATGGAGTTGAAATTTGCTGCAATATGGAAGACTGCATGAGGAACAAGTTAGGGGTGGGGTGGAAGGACAGGAGTCAAGTTTTGGCCAGGCAAATTTCAGCATATGTATTAGACGTCCAAGAGGACAAATTGAGTAAGTAGTTTAATGAGTCTGGAGTTCAAGTGAAAGGTCTGGGCCAGATATAATTGGGAGTTAAGGATATATGGATGATGTTTAAAGCCATGAGACTGAAAGAAATCACCAAAGGATTGAGTGTATTTGAGAAGGGCAGAGGAACACGGGCTGACTTTGAAACTTTAAAGGTAAAGGTTGGGCTGGACGCACTGGCTTATGCTTGTAATGCCAACACTTTGGGAGGATGAGGTGGGAAGACTGCTTGAGCCCAGGGGTTTGTGGCTGTAGTGAGCTATTATCTTACCACTGCCCTCCAGCCTGGGCAACAGAGTGAGACCTTGTCTCTTAAAAAAAAAAATAGATAAACAAAAAGGAATCAGAGGCTGGCGTGGTGGCTCACGCCTCTAATCTCAGCACTTTGGGAGGCTGAGGCGGGTGGATCGCTTGAGCTCAGGAGTTCAAGACTAGCCTGGGCAACAGGGTGAAACCCCAATGCTACAAAAAAAAAAAAAAAAAAAAGCCAGATGTGGTGGCATTTTCCTGTAATTCCGGCTACTCGGGAGGCTGAGGCAGGAAAATCACTTGAACCTAGGAGGCGGAGGTTGCTGTGAGCCAAGATCAGGCCACTCCCTCCAGCCTGGGCAACAGGGCAAGATTCCGTCTCAAAAAAAAAAAGAAAGAAAATTGATTAAAAAAAAAAAAAAAAGTAAACTTTGGTAACAGTGGGTCTCTAAGATTCATTTCAATTATCTTATTTTGCAATTCTCTTGGGCCTAATAAGTTTCTCAGTCTTTTCCCAAATCTACAAAAATTAGTGTATTTCCTTATAATTACCCATCATTGGAATCAAATTGTTGCTGTTCCAGTTATGTATTGATGCATAACACGCCTCACCAAAACCCAGTGACTTAAAGAATCAGCTGTTTTCTTTTTTTTGAGATGGAGTTTCGCTCTTTCGCCCAGGCTGCAGTGAAGTGGTGCAGTCTCGGCGGCTCACTCCGACCTCCACCCCCCGAGTTCAAGTGATTCTCTTGCATCAGCCTCCCAAGTAACTGGGATAACAGGCACCCTCCACCATGCCCATCTAATTTTTGTATTTTTGGTATTTTGGGCCAGGCTGGTCTTGAATTCCTGAACTCAGGTGATCCACCCACCTAGGCCTCCCAGAGTGCTAGGATTACAGGTGTGAGCCACCATGCCCGGCCCCCGTTTTCTTATATGTCATGATTTCGCAGGTGCAGAGAGTGGGCTGGGCTGGGCTGGGTGATTCTTCTAATCTACTTGGAGTAGCTGGAAGTCTGTTGATAGTATTCAACCGGTTGATAAATTAATCTACTCGTGGAGGAGGAATGTAAACTGAGTCGTGCAGCAAGCATGTAAGAACATATGAAAAGTAATTACACTATAGTGTGTAGGAAGAGAAGGTTGGGTATTCCTGGGGAGAAGATTTCAGTCTTCTTCACCTCCTTGGCTGTTACAGAAGTAGAGGGAAATAACTGGAAGTTTGGTAAATTGCAGCCTAAATAACAAGAGACAATTTTCTAGTGTGCGGAGCAAACAATGCCGTTGAATCCTGGGCATTCCTCTAGTTCATCAGTCTCATCTTATCTAATGATTGAACCTTGACCTTCTGACCTGAGGATTCTTGTGTCAGAAGCCACAGTTTTATACATTTCTCCAGGAATACTTTCCAAGCTTTTCCAAGGAAGAAATATTTGTTTCTTCTGCTGTGTTTCTGCAGTGGTTTCCACTCACAGGAAGTCCTAATTATCTGAGGAAAACTACCACTAGATAAAAACACTTTAAACGAGGCGCAAACTTCGGTACATAGCATAGGTGTGTGTTTGGGGTGCACACAGGTTCAATGGGAATTTTCCCTGAAAGAAAACAAAAATAAAATTATAAAAAGAAAGTTATTTTTCTTATTCAGTAAAATGTTGTTTCTGATTGCAACTACAGGCAAGAGGCAAAGAATGAAGTAAGTGTTGATTGTTTTGTTTTGAATAAAAGTTTAAAAAAATTATTTTTCAATAAAGTGAGACCTTTTCTCTATAAAAAATTTAAAAACTGAGTGTGGTAGTGTGCCCCTGTTGTCCCACCTGCTTGGGAGGCTGAGGCAGGAGAATCACTTTAACTTGGGAAGTGGAGCCGAGATCACGCCACTGCACTCCAGTCTGGGCCACAGAGTGAGACTCCGTCTCAATAAAAAAATATATATATATTTTTTAGAGACACAGTCTTGCTATGTTGCCCAGGATGGTCTTGAACTCCTGGCCTCAGGCAATCTTTCTGCTTCAGCCTTCTGAGTATGTTTTACATAAAATTTCAATCAGTAAAATTTTATAAGATGTGGCAAGTCATCCTTCACTCAAGTGTCACTTTTTCATCCCAATAAAGATCTGTTTTGTATTTATATACACTCATGTACACATAGCTGTGTATGTGTATGTGTATGTATGTGTGTGTATATCTATATATACACACATATAAATATGTAAACACACTCTAGATCTTCAATATTTTTAACTTTTTTGATCTATAGTATACTTAGAGAAAAATGGCCGGGTGCAATGGCTCACCCCTGTAATATTAGCACTTTGGAAGGCTGAGGCAGGAGAACTGCTTGGGGCATGGAGTTTGAGACCAGACTGGACAACATAGCAAGACCCCATCTCTACAAAATATTTAAAAATTTGCCAGGTGTGGTGTCACGTGCCTGCAGTCCCAGCTACCGAGAAAGCTGACGGTTGGGGATTGCTTGAGTGCAGGAATCCGAGGCTACAGTGAACTATGGTTATACCACTGCACTCCAGTGCCAGTGACAGAGTGAGACCCTGTCTCAAAAAAATGAAAATAACTTCAGAAAAATCATAAGTGCACAACTCAGTGAATTGTAATTTTCATAAGCCATTCACACCCACCTTGTCAGCACCTAGCTCCAGAAAGAGAACATCATCAGCCTCTTCGATGCTCCTCTGTTATTCAAAAGCAGTCATTATTCAACTCCACCCCCACTGCAAGTAAGAACTCTCCTGACTTCTGACAGCATAGATGAGTTTTGATTTTGAACTTCTTCGAAACGGAATTGTATTTTGTTATCTGGTTTCTTTTTCTCCATATTACATCTGTCAGGTTTACATATGTTGTTGCTAGCAGTTTTTTATTCATTCTCATTGCTGTGTATTTCACAGTATGCATATACCAACATTTCTCTATTCCACCATTGATGGATATGTGGGAAATTTCCAGTTTGAGGCTTTTATGAATAGGGTTGTGAATGGGGTTCAGGACATGCCACGTCCCAAATATGGCACCTTGGCATTTGAGAAAACCACAGAAGCAAGAAGGTCTCTCTGACCTGTCTCACCCTTCTCCCCTAATGTAGTCCATAAAAACTAGCTGACCTTCCCCTGAAAGTAGGTGATTAGACTCTCCTTCCAGAGAGGTCCTCCCTATACCTGGAGGAAAGGAATGAAGACACAGAGGTGCCAAGAAGAGTTCTCCCCAGCTTATTCCCATTAGATCCTACCCTTTTGTCCTCTGATTATACTTTGACATGATTCTCCATAAAAGTACACACTTGTATCTGTTTCTTCAGGTCTTCTATTCTGAAGCCTCCCATGTCGCGTAAAACTTACATGAAATAAATCTGTATGCTTTTCTCTTGTTAGGTCGCCTTTTGTTACAGGGGCCTCAGCCATGAACCTTGTGATGGGTGAGGAAAAGATCTTACTTTTTCTCCCCTACTACTGCTAAGAACTTCATAGTATGTGAGTTTTAGCACACATGAGTATCCATTTCTGTTGGGTCATGATGTAGTTGTTCTTGCTTATGAATCTGTTAACTTAGTCATATACATCCAAAATTGTTGCTTCAATGACATTTTGCCCATGGTTGGAAACATACATGTTCAGTTTAATGGACATTTATATACTTTATGAAAGAATACACAGTGATTCAGCACGAAAAAGAAAAGTTATTTTATCCACGGTTTTCACAGTTTTTGTGGCCACAGAAGTAAATAGCAGGGTGCAAATGATGTTATTGAAACAAATATTTGTCAAAGGAGGAATGACATCAATTCCTCTAAGTGTTTTGTGGAAGGAATCTAAGAAGACAGACACCCTCAAGGAGATGAAGCTGCTAGTTATACTGAGTTCGTTCTGTTTCTCAGATATAGGCAAAAGCATTTCCCATCACACATCATGCAACTGAAGGCAGAAGAAATGGCCAAATTCCTTGGAACAGGTGAAAGATACTTCAGCTGGGCGCAGTGGGTCATGCCTGTAATGCCAGCATTTTGGGAGGCCAAGATGGGCAGATTATGAGGTCAGGAGTTTGAGACCAGCCTGGCCAACATGGTGAAATCCCATCTCTACTAAACATACAAAAATTAGCTGGGCATGGTGGTGCATACCTGTAATCCCAGCTATTGGGGAGGTTGAGGCAGTAGAATGGCTTGAACCCAGGAGGCAAAGCTTGTAGTGAACTGAGATCATGGTATGGCACTCCAGCCTTGGTGACAGAGCAAAACTCTGTCTCAAAAAAAAAAAAAAAAAGATACTTTAAAGCAGGGAAGAGCTAATGTGTGTCATTCATGTGTAATGCAGGACTGTCATTAAGACCTTGCAACATATTTAAGTGGCCCCATTTTTATTCTTCCTTGGAGGTAGATAAATAACAAGGCATTTAGTAGCTATGATGTCTTATAATTGATGAAATATGATAATCAGAATGATCATATTAAAGCTGTAATTTATTGGTCCAAGCACTGTGCTCAGCAGTTTACAAACATTCTCTCATTTAATTTAATTCTTCACAGCAGTCCTATATGGTAGGTAATATATTTTAGCCTTAGAGACATTAGGCACCTTGTGCAAAGATACATTGGTAGTAAGTGATGAAGCCAGGACTCAGACCTGAGTGTGTGACTTCGTGAATGCTGACTCTGCTCAGCTCCTGGAGGTCTGAGGTTTTCCAGCTGCTCTACTGGAGGATGAATTCAACTGAGGTGACCAGGGACGGGAAGATCTTGCTGGCATTGTGTCTAGGCAGTGTTCTTCACTCCAGCTTTGACTGCCATAAAGCTACTACTCTGACCCTAGTTCTGATCGTTTATTACCTGCACTAGTTGTAATAGTTTCCTTATTAGCAGTTTCCCTGCTTCCAGGCTGGGTGTGGTGGCTCTTGCCTCTAATCCTAGCACTTTGGGGGGCCAAGGCAGGAGGATCACTTGAGCTCAGGAGTTCAAGATCAGCCTGGGCAATATAGTGAGACCCTATCTCTATTTAAAAAAAAAAGTTTCCCTGCTTCCAACATTGTCTCCTATCACCCATTCTCAGCACAACAGCTAGAGTGAGCATTTATTGATTGATTAATTGACTGATTGAGACAGGGTTCCACTTTGTCACCCAGGCCGAAGTGCAGCGACACCATCTCGGTTCACTGCAGCCTTGATCTCCCAGGTTCAAGTGATCTTCCTGCCTCAGTCCCCCAAGTAGCTGGGACAACAGGTGTGTGCCACTACACTGGGCTAATTTCTGTATTTTCAGTAGAGACAGGGTTTCCTCATATTTCCCAGGCTGCCTCAAACTCCTAGGCTCAAGCAATCCACCGACCTTGGCCTCCCAAAGTGCTAGGATTCCAGGTGTGAGCCACGGCGCCTGGTGTGAACATTTAAAACATAAGTCAAGGCCACACCCCAAACCCTCCAAAGGCTTCCTATCTTGGTATAAAAGCTGGAGTGTGCGGGGTCCTACAAGACCCTGTGCCATGACTCTGTGTCACCCTCCCCATTCCCTCCCTCAGGTACAGCAATCCTGGCCTCCTTACATACCCAAACTCAGGGTCTTTGTCACTTTGTGTCCTCCACCAGGACCAGAGTTGGAGACAAGGATTTGAGTGTAAATTGTTTATTTGGAAAGTGAAGGACATTGGGAAAGGAGATGGAAAGGAAAGGGTGTGCCACTCAGTCAGCTACCCTTGTGGGAAACTGATCTCAATTCCACTGGCAAGGTTTGGGAGCCGGTGTAGAGCTTGCATGTCAGGGGTGAACAATATTAGCCCTCTTGAGTGGCCTGTCTCAGGCCTGGGGTAAGGCAGGGTCCAGTACCCGGAGAAGGCCTTCAGGCAAAAGGGATGCTGATGTTTGTTGGTAATTTGACATCAGGCTGGCACTAAAATGGGAAAACTTGAGGCATATGGTCAAGACCTTGAAAATGTCCACGACAGGCCCACAGATTTGCTGTACTGTCTGCCTAGAATATTCTTCCCTCGGATAGTCCCATATTGCTCCTTTAGAACTATATTCAAATGACTCTTCAGAGAGGCCTTTTGTGATTCTCTTCTCCAAATTGTCCCCCATCTCCTAGCACACACATATATCTTGTTTATGTTCTTTCTTCTACCACTAAATAAAGGCACCACGTGGGCAGGCATTTTGGTCTGTTACATCCACTGCTTTATCCCCAATACTTGGTATAGTGTGTGGTACATAATAGGAGTTTAATAAATATCAAATGAATGAATGAATGAAAGGTCGTTTTAAAAAACCTCTATTTGTTTCCTGTGTCTATTGTCAATTGACTTGGAATACTTAGGAATGAGGAATATGGTTAATTGGCATCTTCAAACTCCAATATATATATCTATTATTTTATATTAGGGCCTGATGGTGAATAGCCTTCAATCTCATCCCCCTCCACAAATGTTGAACATCTACCATGTGCCAGACACTGTTCAAAGTACTAGGAATACTGTGATATATCAACTGGGAATGACTTTTGGCAGGAAACGACAAACACCGATAGCAATGGCTTACACCAAAGAAGGGTTTTATTTTTCTCCTGTAATTAGAAGTTTAGACACAGACAGTCCAGTGCCTGCGCAGTGGCTCCAAGGGGCCACTGGGGACCATGCCTGCCTCTACCTTCTCTATGTGGTCCCAGCTTGCTGCTGTGCCTCCAGCAGTGTCTGCATTCCAATAAGGAAGGGGAAATGGAAGGGGAGAATGTGTGTTCCAGAGGATTCCTCCTTCCAGGGTGCTTTCCCCGAAAAGCTCTATGCGACAATTTCTGGTCGTATCTCTTTGCACATCTCATGGCTACCCCTAGCAGCAGGGGAGCTAAGAAATGTAGCATTTGTTTGCTTTTGTTTTCTTTGATGGGCTCCTTGTTTTCTGTAAACAAACTTGGGAAGGAGGGTACAATTAAATGCATCTTGAGTAGGTGACTAGCAATACCGGCCATAAGACTAATCACCATGTTCTCTTGAAGCTGTGGCTATAGTGCAGACAAACAGAAAACAAGGAAGCAAACACACACCAACTTGTAAAACATTCCAAATGTGATATCCACAAGTGCTGTGCAGGGTCCTTAATAATAAGGGGGAGTTAGAAGTTGACTCAGGTTCTGTGTTATATCTGGGAGTCAAAGGAGCAGCTCTCCAAGGAAGTGACATCGGAGCTGAATTCTGAATGATGAGGCAGAGGCGACTGTGCCAAGATCAACTGTGATTTTACCGATCCTTTGTTGGTTATAATTTAATCCCAGACAAGAAAGCAGTATAACTATGTCTGCCTAGTTCTATAAAATCCAGCCTTCAAGATGTGGGATAAATCATCCTTATTTTTCCTAAACATTCTCTCAGAGCTGTGATGAGGTTTTTTTCTTCTTCTGGTGCTTCTCTCTCCCCTTCCCTTCCCTCCCTCCTCTCTCTCTCACAGATAGCAAAAATTGAGGTGGTTCCTTGACAATAACGGTAAATGATCACGGAATGGAGCATGAGAGGGAGTTTTTGCTTGTTTTTTTGTTTGTTTGTTTGTTTTTGAGATGCAGTTTTGCTCTTGTTGCCCAGTCTGGAGTGCAGTGGCACGATCCCGGCTCATCTCAACCTCCACCTCCCAGGTTCAAGCGATTCTCCTGCCTCAACCTCCTGAGTAGCTGGGATTATAGGCATGTCCCACCATGCCCAGCTAATTTTGTATTTTTAGCAGAGACAGTGTTTCTCTATGTTGGCCAGGCTGATCTTGAACTCCCAACCTCAGGTGATCCACCCGCCTTGGCCTCCCAAAGTGCTGGGATTACAGGCGTGAGGCACCACACCTGGCCTTGTTTTTTTAAAGCCTAACAAAGCTTAATGTGGCTGGGGCCAGGTGGCTCACACCTGTAATCCCAGCACTTTGGGAGGCCGGGATGGGTGGATCACTTGCGGCCAGGAGTTCGAGACCAGCCTGGCCAACATGGTGAACCCCATCTCTACTAAAACTAGAAAAATTAGCCGAGCATGGTGGCTCACGCTTGTAATTCCAGTTACTCAGGAGGCTGAGGCAGGAGAATGTATTGAACCTGGGAGGCAGGAGGCAGAGGCTGCAGCAAGCCAAGATTGTGCCACTGCACTCCAGCCTGTACGACAAAGCGAGACTCCATTTCAAAAAAAAAAAAAAAAAAAAAGCTTAATGCCAGAAAAAAAAATTTTTTTTTTCAGGGAAATAAGCCAGATATGGGCAATTTATAAGAGAGAGAATAATTCTAGGGAAATTCTGTTTAACCCATCAGCCAGTCTGTCAAAAAAGAGGATCTCTGTGGCATTGGGTGAAACTGTTGGTATGCCACGTTCTAATCCACATAGCCTTAGAAGAGCTCTCACCTGCTCATCTTAGTAAGTCAGTTGTTATGGAGAAAGGTGCTTTTTACATCTGGAAGGCTGGCTGGTCACAATAAGCAATTTAAATGTTACTGAACTTATTTCTTCTTGAGACTGTTGCTGTATGGTTTCTTGCTGTCAGCTCCTTTCTCCCAATATTTTTATGCTATAGTTATCCTTTATCTAATATGTGCTACAGATACAAGCAAACCCCTTTGTGTGTGTTGAGAACTATAGCTCCTGTAAAATTCTGGCTAGACCCAACTCAGCAGGGGTGCTCAAGTCTGCTTGCAAGAGACTTAACAGGGAGAAGGGTGGAAAAATGTCAGTGAACATTGTGGTTGTAATACCACCTTACTTCACATTTCCCAGTGACTTTTTATGCTTCATATAGAAATGTTCAAAACATATCCCATTGCGTTTCATTTTTAGATTGCAGCGTGGTTGTATTGTTTTTCCCTTTGTACTTTAAAGACTAAGTACACTTTCATCCCAGATATTACCAAAATCACACAGATGATTCAACACTTAGACAACACTGCTTGATAATTTTCCATCTTTATCATTTTTCATTCTTGACCCGAATCTTTTGGTATTGTGTAAGTGCTGCCTAAGTGAAAAGCTTTTCTTTTTAATTTTAACAAATGTGTGTTATAGGCCCGGCGCGGTGGCTCACACCTGTAATCCCAGCACTTTGGGAGGCCGAGGCTGGCGGATCATGAGGTCAAGAAATCGAGTCCATCCTTGCTAACACGGTGAAACCCCGTCCTACTAAAAATACAAAAAATTAGCTGGGCGTGGTGGCGGGCGTCTGTAGTTCCAGCTACTCGGGAGACTGAGGCAGGAGAATGGTGTGAACCCAGGAGGCGGAGCTTGCAGTGAACCGAGATCGTGCCACTGCACTCCAGCCTGGGCGAGAGAGAGAGACTCCACCTCAAAAAAAAAAAAAAAAGAAATGTGTGTTATAAAGGGTTCAGACATGTTAATATCTTTATTATACTTTATTATACATAATTCTTTTTTTCTTTTTTTTGGAAGTCCCTGCTCCTTAGCCCATTGCACTGGCAGCTGTTGATAAATCACACAGTCTTTTTTTTTTTTTTTTTTTTTTAAGACAGGGTCTTACTCTGTTGCCCAGGCTGGAGTGCAGTGGTACGATCTCTGCTCACTGCAGCCTCAACCTCCCAGGCTCAAGCAATCCTCCCACCTCAGCCTCTTGTGTAGCTGGGACTATAGGCGTGCACCACCATGCCCAACTAAGTTTTATATTTTTTTGTAGAGGTGGGGTTTTTCCATGTTCCCCAGGCTGGAAACCCTATAGTCTTAATTTCTGATTTCTATGAGTTATTCACGCAGTAACTCCAGTTACAGAATAAACATCTAAGATGAAAGATTTTGATAACCAAAATTGTTTTAAAATGTTACTGGAATCATTTAAATAAATTAGTACATTAATATGAAGGAGTTGTTTGCAATGATTAGCAACCATGTTCTTAAAATATTTAATGAAAAAATGGTACTGATATCCTGTTGAGTGAAAATAAGGAGGTTAAAGAATGTTATTACTAGATGATTTCAGTTTTGTAAGATGTGTTTTAAAAACTGGAAAACAGCCAGGCATGGTGGCATGTGCCTGTAGTCCTAGCTACTTGGGATGCTGAGGTGAGAGAATTGTTTGAAGCCAGGAGCTTGAGGGTGCAGTGAGCTGTGACTGCACCACTGTACTCCAGCCTGGGTGACAGAGTGAGAACCCATCTCAAAAACAAAAACAACAGCAATCAAAACAACCTTGAAAATAATATATCCAAGTACTAACTACTGCATGGTGGGAATTTGAGTAGTTTTTACTTTCTTATTGTGTGTTTTCTTACATAGCTGAAATTATTTTTAAAATGAACATGTAAAGCCAACTTTTTTTTTTTTTTTTTTTTGGAGAAAGAGTCTCGCTCTGTCACCCAGCCTGGAGTACAGTGGTGTGATCTTGGCTTACTGCAACCTCCACCTCCTGGGTTCAAGCAATTCTCCCACCTCAGCCTCCCAATTAGCTGGGATTACAGGTGTGCATCACCATACCCGGCTAATTTTTGTATTTTTTAGTAGAGACAGGGTTTTGCCATGTTGGCCGGGCTGGTCTCAAACACCTGACCTCAGGTGATCTGCCTGTCTCAGCCTCCTAAAGTGCTGAGATTACAGGCATGAGCCACCGCGCCTGTCCGTAAAGTCAGTTTTAAAAAGAAAACAAGCTTATTTTTCAATAAGGAGGTAATGCATGAGGGAGAAGGCATCAGCTTAGAAACTGAATAGATGTGGGTTTAAATCCAATTATGCATTGATTATATGGTTGTCAACCTCATAATGATGTTTTGGTAAATGAAAGATAGTGTATAAAATGGTGGTTCCATAAAGATTATAAAGGAGATGAAAAATTCCTATTGCCTAGTGACTAGCTTTTAACATCAATGGCACAATGCATTACTCCCAAGTTTATGGTAATGCTGGTATAAACAAACCTACTGCACTGTTAGATGTGTAAAAGTTCAGCATATACAATTATGTAAAGTACATCATACTTGATAATGAACGATTACATTACTGGTTTAGATATTTACAGGATAGGATAATTTTTTATTTTTTGAGGCAGAGTCTTGCTCTGTCACCCAGGCTGGAATGCAGTAGTATGATCTCGGCTCACTGCAACCTCTGCCTCCCGGGTTCAGGCAATCCTCCTGCCTCAGCCTCCCAAGTAGCTGGGATTATAAGCATGCACCAACACTCCTGGCTAATTTTAGTATTTTTAGTAGAGATGGAGTTTCACCATGTGGGCCAGGCTGGTCTCAAACTCCTGACCTCGAGTGCTCTGCCCACCTTGGCCTCCCAAAGTACTGAGATTACAGGCATGAGCCACTGTGCCTGGCTTCATTGTTCTACTTATATATATATATATAAAAATGTTGGCCTGGCGCAGTGGTCACGCCTGTTATCCCAGCACTCTGAGAGGCTGAGGCGGATGGATCACTTGAGGGCAGGAGTTCGAGACCAGCCTGGCTAACACGGTGAAACCCCATCTCTACTAAAAATGCAAAAAAATTAGCCAGGTATGGTGGCACATGCCTGTAGTTCCCGCAACTCGGGAGGCTGAGGCAGGAGAATCACTTGAACCCAGGCGGTGGAGGTTGCAGTGAGCCTAGATTGTGCTACTGCACTCCAGCCTGGGCGACAGAGCAAGACTCCATCTCGGAAAAAAAAAAAAAAAAAAAAAAAAGTCAACTGTAAAACAGCCTCAGGCAGGTCCTTCAGGAAGTATTCCAGAGGAAAGCATTGTCCCTGTAGGAGGTGACAGTTCCATGCTTATTGTTGCCGCTGAAGATCTGCCACTGGGACAAGATGTGAAGGTGGAAGGCAGTGATACTGATGATCCTGACTGTGTAGGCCTAGGCTAATGTGTGTGTTTGTCTTAGTTTTTAACAAAATTAAAAAAAAAAATACAACATTTTAACATTTCAAAAATAGAAAAAAATACAGAGTAAAGATATAAAGAAAAAAATTTGTACAGCTATACAATGTGTTTGTGTTTTAAGCTAAGTGTTTTTACAAAAGTCAAAAGTTTAAAAAATTAAAAAGTTTCAAAAGCAAAAATGTTACAGCAAGCTAAGGTTAATTTATTATTGAAGAAAGAAAACAGAATAGATTTTCTTTATACTCCTTTATAATCTTTATGGGACCACTGTTTATATGCTATCATTGACCAAAACGTCATTATGGGTTGCCTGACTGTATAATAAATGGTTAATTGGATTTAAACTCACATCTATTCAGTTCCTTTTTTTTCTTTCCAACTTTTAAGTTCAGAAGGTATATGTGCAGGTTTGTTACATGGGTAAATTGCATGTCTCAGGAGTTTGGTGTACAGTTTATTTGGTCACTCAGCTAATGAGCATAGTACCCGATAGTGGGTTTTTGATCCTCACTCTCTTCCTGCTCTCCATCCTGAAAACTTTAAAAGTAAATTTAGTGTAGCCTAAGTGTACAGTGTTTATAAAGTCTGCAGTACAGTACAGTCATGTCCCAAGCCTTCACATTCACTCACCACTCACTCACTGACTCACCCAAAACAACTTCTAGTTCTGCAAGCTTTGTTCATGGTGAGTACCCTATATAGGTGGACCGTTTTGAGCTTTCATGCCATATTTTTACTGTAGCTTTTCTGTTTTCATGTTTAGATCCATAAATATTTACCAGTATGTTGCAGTTGCCTACAGTATTCAGGACAGTCACATGCTGTACTGGTTTGGTACCATGGAGCAATAGGCTACACCATATAGCTTGGGCGTGTAGGAGGCTATACTAGCTAGGTTTGTGTAACTTACACTCCATGTTGCTTGCACAAGGACGAAATCACCTAATGATGCGTTTTCAGAAGAGTATCCTGGTGGTTAAGTAACACATGACTGTATATGTAACCTGAAGCCCTCAGAGCTTCCCTGTCTTCATCTATCAGCCCAGGGAGAGGAATCAGTGGTTCTCCAAAAGCTGTACCTTTTTCCATAAATACAAGGATGAAGGGCTGAGATGATGGCTATTAGAATTGTATTGAGAAATGATAGAGGGATCTGAGAAAGCAAGGCCATGAGATGAAAGCAGAGAGAAGGCGGTTCGAGTGGAGACTTGATGAGGTTCATGTTCATGGTTGCCCAGCCATCAACACGGGCTCATCATGCCTGTTTCCAGATTGCTTCTAGAAGTTAGCTACCCTCTTTCTATAAGATGGAATGAAAATGCGTACTACATACAGATCATGAAAAGACGCAAAGAAAATGCATCTTCACATTGCAGGTACTCAATTAGATTTATTTCTAATACTCACCGCCACCCACAATTGGAAGGAAAGAAGGGCTAGAACATTAAAATTTCCATCTGTGCTGAGACTGCAACTTAGCTATTTAGAAGTTATTTTAGCAGACTTCCCTCCAATGGAAAAACAAAACAGGGATAACTAGTTTGACTTGGTCTTTTTTATCTCTTTCCATTTAAACACAGATATCCTGTTGTGATAACCTTTGACACTTTATTACATGGCCGCAGTAAATAATAACTGCCCTTATTTTGTAATGTTAGCCCTGGTTACGCAGCACCATTAATTACTGAACATAAAAGTTGAAGTTTTTGTGAATAGAAGGAAATGTTATTTGAATACCTTTGCTGGGTTCACTAAGTTTATCTGAGGGCTTGGGTGGTTTAAATGGCGAAGAGAGAATCATTGAGTTGTGTGTTTGTCACAGAGAAGTGCCCCCGCACCAAAAATAAGAACCAGCCAATCTGGGGCCAGTGGGAAAATGTTGACAGACTTGCAGAACTTCATTGGAAATCTGAGTTTGAGTCATGATGAAATTAAGAAATCAACTTCCAAACACCCTTAAGTTATCTTAATTGCTTAGAGAATGTATCTTTAGTTACCTTTCTCACTATAAAACAGCATTTTTTTGTTATTGAAATAGTGTTTAAGGACTTGCAAAGGAATGACTTAAAAATCACTGAAAATCATGTCCATGTCTTTGGAAAAAGTCTTGGAAATGTTTTGCCATCAATTTCCATATTGATCAGGACACTGAGTTGGAGATTTTGTCACTTTTCTTCTTTGACAGTTGTCATCCTTTGTCAATATTTCTTTTCTTTCCTTTTTTTTTTTTGAGACGGAGTTTTGTTCTTGTCACCCAGGCTGGAGTGCAGTGACGTGATCTTGACTCACTGCAACTTCTGCCTCCCAGGTTCAAGCGATTCTCCTGCCTCAGCCTCCCAAGTAGCTGGGATTATAGGCACCTGCCACAACGTCGGGCTAATTTTTGTATTTTTAGTACAGACGGGGTTTCACCATGTTGGTCAGGCTGGTCTCAAACTCCTGACCTCAGGTGATCCAGCCACTTCGGCCTCCCAAAGAGCTGGGATTACAGGAGTGAGCCACCATGCCTGGCCTGTCAATATTTCTTAAATAAGGAAAAGCCTGGCTTTATAAAGTTCAAATTTTACTTAAAGTTCATCTATTCCATCTCTCCAATTAGTTAATCACAGTATTACAGAATCATTAATGTTGGTAATATTTTAATGTGAACAATTGTTAATTGTGAACAATTGGCTGGGTACAGTGGCTCATGCCTGTATTCTAAGCACTTTGGGAGGCCAAGGCAGGTGGATTGCTTGAGCTCAGGAGTTTGAGACCAGCCTGGGCAACAAAGTGAGACCTCTTCTCTACACAAACTAAAAAAGTATGTGGGCATGGTGGCATGTACTTGTAATCTCAGCTACTTGGGAGGCTGAAGTGGGAGGAT
The DNA here is from genome assembly GCF_006542625.1 of Nomascus leucogenys. Classification (NCBI taxonomy): domain Eukaryota; kingdom Metazoa; phylum Chordata; class Mammalia; order Primates; family Hylobatidae; genus Nomascus; species Nomascus leucogenys. Next base: position 74,387,146 of record NC_044401.1, on the reverse strand, counting down.
CTCTCTTGAGCCTGGGAGGTTGAGGCTTCAGTGAGCCCTGATGGCACCACTGCACTCCAGCCTGGGTAACAGAGCAAAACCCTGTCTCAATTAAAAAAAAAAAAAAAAGGTAACGTTTACAGATCCAGTCTTAACGTAAGTGTAAGGCAAAATTTAAGACTTTGGAATAAATAAAAGAGATATTCTTTTGGAATATTCAAATTGGATATTCTTTCAATGAAATATCTGTCTTTAGAGACCATGTAATCCTACAGGGATATACATCTTGGTCTTTGGCTAAGCTATTTTACAAGCCTGTTAAGATAGAAGTTAACTTGAAAAGTGTTTTACTGTAGATTTCTGTATTGATCACAATTCAGAAATTGATGGTAAAACTAATAGTAATGCCAATATTTCTTGTTCATAGTCATGCAAGGAAATTCTGTCCTACAGACGGTCAGTTGATTTTCCTCTCTTATTGTGGAAATAAACAGTTTTGTGTCCACTTGCAAATTTATTTCAGTATTCCCATGTATATATATATCTGCTATTGGACTTCTCCTTTGAATGAATGATAACATTTCGCTGGTTCACTCATTAGTAATGAGTTAAATAAAACGTATTCAGGTGTTCATTGTATGTCTATATGATAATCATGATTTTACCTTTTTTGGGAAAGTTATCCTTTAACCTAAGATATACAAATGACCATTTTATAATTAAAAACTACTTATCCCTCTCCCTTGGCCTATAGATGAAGACATTGAAGCTTGGAGAAAAACAGGGTAAGCATGTAATAGATAGGTTAGCTGGATTTGAATCCATGTCTATTTCATTTCTAAAATGGTGTTCTAACTCATTGCACTGCCTCCTCACTGAGAAATAACATTTTTGTATTTTAAAAGATGGCTTTTAGTTTCATGTTCCAGTTGATGCTTGTATTTCCAAAACAATCATGGTAGTGAAATTTGATTTATACATTCTTTCACCTAAGCTCTGACTTTCAGCTGCTAGGTTTCTCTCTTCTGCTTTCACTGGGATGTTTCTCTTGGCTTTGCATCAAGTAGTACTGTGTTTTCAAAGCCTCCATGTCATTTACAGTATGCATTAAATTGTATACAAAGCTTTTCCCTTTCAGGACTTCTTAAGACCTTCTATGCCACGATGATCTTGCTTCTCTACTGCATTTTGCGGTTGCTTTTCTCTGTTTCATCTTCTGTGCCACCCCGCCCCCCTCCTTGCTAGTGCCATTTGTGAATAAAAAAGGAACGGTGAAACCGTGCCTTTGCTTTGCAAAGCAGGGTTCCATTAGCTCCTCTAATTCTGCAGCCTCTTATTTCTCCGTTTTTGCTTAATTTCAAGAAGAAAGCCTCAGTGAGGTGATGTGTCCCTGTCATACTTGCTAGTCTCCCTTTCATAACAAAGAGAGAGCATAACAAAGAGAGAGTTGGAGCTTCCTCAACAATAGTATATAAATTTTTTGTTTTTATTTTGCTTACTTTATGGTTATCTCTAATTTATGGAAAATAATTCTGATTTGCATTTATGATAATAGCACAAAGCTTCTTTTAAAATGAAGTTCAGTTAAAAATCAGTTGAGATAAAGGAAAGCATTAATTAAATAGCCTGACTAATAGATATGAGCTCTTCCCTGCCACGTTTTCCACCATGTGAGGGTGCCATGAGAAATCACCATCTATGGAACAGAACTTCACCAAACACCAAATCTACCTATGCCGTAATTTTCTTTCTTTTTTTTTTTTTGAGACGGAGTTTTGCTCTTGTCGCCCAGGCTGGAGTGCAATGGCGTGATCTGAACCTCTGCTCACTGCAAACTCTGCCTCCCAGGTTCAAGCAATTCTTCTGCCTCAGTCTCCCGAGTAGCTGGGATTACAGGGGCCTGCCACCAGGCCTGGGTAATTTTTTGTATTTTTAGTAGAGACAGGGTTTCACCATGTTGGCCAAGATGGTCTCAAACTCCTGACCACAGGGGATCCACCCTCCTTGGCCTCCCAAAGTGCTGGGATTACAGGCATGAACCACCACACCCAGTCCCACACTATGATCTTGAACATCCCAACCTGCAGAACTCTGAGAAATAAATTTCTATAATTTATGAATTATCCAGTTGGTGGTATTTTGTGAGACCAGCAGGAATGGCCTAAGACACTCATAGAGTCATTGTGAGAAGGGAATAAGATGCTCTGTGTGACTGTGAGCTTCCTGAGGTCAGAGTGTGTCTAACTCATCTTGTTATCCCCCAACTCCTAATAAGGTTCCTAGCGTCTAGGATTCCATAAGAGCTTGTTTTTTTCTTTCCTTTGCAAAGCTAATTAGTATGGTCATGTGAACGTTTTCTTTTTTCTTTTTTTTCTTTTTGAGACAGAGTATTGCTCTGTCACCCAGGCTGGAGTGCGGTAGCGCAATCTTAGCTCGCTGCCACCTCTGCCTCCTGGGTTCAAGCGATTCTCCCACCTCAGCCTCCAGAGCAGCTGGGATTACAGGCGTGCATTACCACACCCAACTAATTTTTGTATTTTTAGTGGAGATGGGGTTTCACTCTGTTGGCCAGGCTGGTCTCAAACTCCTGACCTCAAGTGATCCACCTGCCTTGGCCTCCCAAAGTGCTGGGATTACAGGCACGAGCCACCATGCTCGGCCCACATGAACATTTTCTATGGCGTTATTAAACAGACAGTATTGCATGTGAACACGTAAAATAAACATGAGCATTTATAATGTTTTATTTTTCCTATGGTGATCAAAGCTGTTCAATGTATACATCGTATACAATGTATACATCTGAAGTATGGAAATATGCAATGAAGGAAGAAAAAAAATCATCCCCCAAATCTCACCCCCCTTCAGACACATCACACTCCAGAGCAACCACTCTTAATTTGATAAATTTCTCTTTTTTTCTATAATTAAAAATATTATACACTTGAGATCCTAGTATATATGCAATTTTGCAACCTGTTATTTTCTCCTAACGTTAGATTTTGCTTGGCACTCAAAATTCATCCAGCATGATTTTTATTGTTTGACCTACATTGGGACCTTTCTTTCCCATCTGTCATGGGGTTGGCCAACAGAATGTCAGCCTGTGAATTCTTTGGTAAAATGTTTCCAAATGACAAATCAGACAATTTGGTGGGAGGATTGATGCAGGGGGAGGGTGGGTAGGGATGTATTGGGGTAGGGAAAGAGGGAGATGAAGGGAGGCAGGTAAGGAAGTAGGCATGGGAGAGAGCCAGAGGTTCATCTTCACAAACCGTATTGGGAGGTCCTGGATACGGGCATCGGTTCCTTGGCAAAGGTTGGAAGCCACCCATTAATCTTGTACTCCCTCTGCTGGCTTTGCTGAGCACAGCCACTGTGTGATTAACGTGAATAGTAACTACAATGGTCCTGCGTCCACTGAAATCCCCCGTGATGTACAGGAAAGACAAACAGTCATTCTTTTTGAGATTCTTTTTTATAAGATCCAAGTTCACACCAACAGGAGTAGATTGATTGATTACTTATTCAGTTGAAACGAATTCAAATTCCTGCCCCACCCCTCCTGTCCTTCTCCCTTCCCTATCCTCTTTTCCTGTCCCCCAGGAGAATGAAATTCTAAAGTTCTCAGCTTTTCCTTTCAAGATTCTTATGATTCTCCTGATGATCTTGCTTCTCTACTGCATTTTGCGGTTGCTTTTCTGTTTCATCTTCTGTGCCACCCCCCCCGCCTTGCTAGTGCCATTTGTGAATAAAAAAGGAACGGTGAAACCCTCCCTTTGCTTTGCAAAGCAGGGTTCCATTAGCTGCCCTAATTCTGCAGCCTCTTATTTCTCCGTTTTTGCTTAATTCAAAGTTGTAAAAAGCTTTTCAAAATAGGTGTATGCTCTACTTGACAGTTGTGATAAAACAATGCCTCCAATAAAAAGAAAGCAAGATACATTTGCAATTTCCTTTTCCATAATTTATAGTGATTTAGCTCCCCCCCATCAGGAGATAAAAATTTCTTTGGGAACAATTTTCTTTTAATAGCATCATCTGAAGCAGCACACATTTCTTTTGCAGTCATTAGAGCTCCTAGCCTGCAAAACAGTGACTGAAGATTGAATTAGATTTAGAGGGAGGCTGCCTCTATCACATAAATAAATAATGAGGGCCCTGGCCATTTCATTACAGAACTTAAATAAGAAGTACAGATGGTCCGCTGCAATGTTACACATGCATAACCTATTTAAAAGACGACATTATAGGGCCAGAAGCATTAATGTACTCACAGTGTCATTTGTTTACTTGAGTTAATTCTTTCACACTAAGCGCTAAAGCCATGGGTCAGGCAAATTATTGCAGGCAGTAATGCAGACAGATGAAAAGATAAGGGAATTGTTGAATGATGAGAGCATAAACACTAAATTAGCTTAAGGATTTATGGCCCCAAGCTTAACCTAATAGATGTTATTTGCTATTGATCCTTCTCATGGTGTTGTAAGTGACAAAAAACCCAAAAAACTCATTCATTTAAGCACATCAAGAAAGGTAATTAACTTACTAACTTACTGGCTCATGGAACTGAGAAGATCAGAGCTTCAGGTATGGCTGGTTCTAGGTGCTCAGGATGGCTGTCAGGTCTGTTCTCTTGCATGGTGGCTTCATTTGCAGCATGCTCTCATTGCTGGTGTTCAGATGCTCCATGCCTATGTATTAACACTTGCAAGTCCAATGGAAAGAGGTTCTTTGTTATTCTAGCAAAAGATCAGGAATTACATCTGTTGACCAATTTTGGATATGTGCATTTTCTGAACCAATGATTACATGTGGAAGAATGGAATGTGTATTCCATTGAGTCATGTGCCCATCCTTTGAGCCCTGAGTGTGGGGCAGAGGTTGGTGGAGTTTGTGGATAGCATCACCAAGACAGCTAAACTAGGAGAGGGTGGCCCCTCAAAGAAAAATCCACATGCTACTAACACAGGAAGGTGGCGTGGAAGCCAGGTAGGCAAAATGGGATTTCTAATCCTTCAACCAGTGCACTTCAGAAAGGATCATTCACTAGAACCTTCAAATGAATTCAACTAACATACAGGATGCACGCTGAGGTAAAAACTAGAAAATGTCCGTAAATCTGTTCACTCACCTGAGGTTTCAGTTCCAAGTTAAATCTATTAGCAGGCATAACTAGCAAGTATTCTTCATAAGTAAAACTACCTTATTGGCACCTGTCTTTTTAATGCTACCACTCTATGTTTACACTTTCAAATTTCCCAGTTTCTCAGATGACAGAAGAAATTCTTACTGTATCACATCCCTCCATCTGTTGAATTAAACAAAATGCATGCCAGCCCTTTTAACAATTGCGGCACTGAAAGGGTCAAGGGAATGTCAAAGGCAGGATTGAACTAACAGGTTCCGGACTGCCAAGTCCCTTGCAAGACTTTAGAAATATTTCTTTCTTTTAACTTTTGCTCTGGGTCACTTACTTGTGGTTAATGTGGTGGTGCCACCAGCTCTCTGAAATTTCTTACTAGTCAACAGACTACAATACTGAAAGGAGCTATTGTTACACTTCAGTATAGAAACAGGACACACACACACACACACACACACACACACACGTAAATGAGCACATGTAAGGCAGTGAAATCCAAATGAGGTAGACAGATTGTATTTATGTCAATTTCTTTGTTGCCATAATATTCTATAGTGTTGCAAGTTGTTAGCATTGGGGGAAACAGGGTGAAGGGAACACGAGATCTCTCTGTATAATTCTTTATAATTACATTTACATCTTCAATAATTACCAAATACTTTTTTTTCTAATTTTCTCGAGCTGGGGTCTTGCTGCATATGTGGTCTGGCCCAGGGGCTCAAGAAATATGTCTGCCTCAGCCTCCCGAGTAGCTGAGACTACAGCCATGTACCACCACACTCAGCTCCTACCAAAGAAAGTTTTCAAATAATTGCATAAGACAAAAAACTAATAGAAATAGCATTGTCATGAGGATGATAATGATGTCTTGTGTCATCTTGATGAAAGCAAATCTTTAAAATAGTGTGAGATTTTTTTTTTTTTTTTTGAGACAGAGTCTTATTCTGTCACCCAGGCTACAGTGCAGTGGCATGATCTTGGCTCCCTGCAGCCTCCACTTCCTGGGTTCAAGTGATTCTCCTACCTCAGCCACCCGAGTAGCTGCGATTACAGGCATGTGCCACCACACCCAGCTAATTTTTGTATTTTTTAAATAGGGACAGTGTTTCACCATGTTGGCCAGGCTGTTCTCAAAATCCTGACCTCCACTTGATCCGCCCACCTTGGCCTCCCAAAGTCCTTGGATTACAGGCGTGAGCCACTGCGCCAGGCTTGCATGTGTTCTTATCTTCCTGCAGATTCAAAGCTGTGGATGGAAGTTGTTGAAGCCCTAGGCTGGGTTAAGAATACTTTAGATTTAGTCATGGCAAAGAATTCTGAAACAAGTCCTATCAATATGTAGTTCAACAAATATTTATTTATTTTCACTTTCCTTTATTTAAATTGAGATGAAACTTGTGTAACATAAATTAACCATTTCAAAATGAACAAGTCAGTGGCATTTGGTGCATTTATAATATTGTGCAACCACTGTCTTCAGTTCTGAAACATTTTCATCACTCCAAAATAAAACCCCATACCCATTTGGCAGTTACTCCCCAACCCCGCTCCAGCCTCTGGGTGACTTCCAGTCTGCTTTCTGCTTCTTTAGATTTACCTATGCTGCACACTTCATGTAAATAAAATCATGGAAGATGTGATCTTTTGTGTCTGGCTTCTTTCACTTAGCGTAATGCTTTTGAGGTTCTGCCAGGCCATCGCATGTTATCAGTATCAGTACTTCATTCTGATGGTGTTCAGGACCCCCTACCCTAAAATATGGCACCTTGGCATTTGAGAACACTGCAGAAGCAGGAAGTTCTCTCTGACCTCCTTCCCACCCTTCTCCTTTGAAGTAGACTATAAGAGAATTTTTTTTATCTTCTGCTGAAGTAGGGCATAAGGCCATCATTCCAGAGATGGCCACACTATACTCAGAGAAAAATGCCCTGTCTCTAAGGACACAGGAACTCAGAGAAGAACCTGAACAAACAGGCCTTGCTAAATTCTCCCTAGTTGATTACTATCAGTTTACACCCCTTTTGTCCAATGGTACTGCTACCTGACTATCCATTTGTCATCAAACCTAAGCACAAGAATGCATAGGTTTCCCTGTTTTTTTGGTTTTTCATTTAAAAAATCTTCCATATCACATGAAATTTGTATACTATTGTCTTGTTAAGCTGTTTTTTCTCTTTTTTGAGACAAGGTCTGCCTCTGTCACCCAGGCTGGAGTACAGTGGTGTGATCTTAGCTCACTGTAACCTCAAATTCCTGGGCTCAAGCAGTCCTCCCACCTCAGCCTCCTGAGGAGCTGGGATTACAGGCAGCACCACTATGCCTGGCCAATCTTTCTTTTTATTTTTTGTAGAGATGGCATCTCACTATGTTGACCAGGCCAGTAATGAACTCCTGGCCTCAGGCGATCTTCCTGCCTCAGCCTCCCAAAGTGCTGGGATTAAGATGTGAGCCACCGTGCCCAGCCTAAGCTGTCTTTTATTGCAAGTGCCTCAGCAATAAAAGATCCTAGCAATGGATTAGAAATAAAATCTCTCCTCTCCTACAATTTTCTTTCATGGCTGAATAATAAAAAAATTGCCATTATCCATTATATCCATTGTATGAACATAACACAATTTGTCTATCCACTCATTTGTTGATGGACATTTAAGTTGTTTCTACCTTTTGGCTATTGTGAATAGTGCTGGTATAACATTTGTGTGCAGGTATGGTTTTGACCACCTGTTTCCAATTATTTTGGGTATATACCTATGAGTGAAATTGCTGGGTCATATGACAATTCTGTTGAACTTAACAAATACTTACTGAGCAACTACAGTGTTCCCTGTAGTGCGCTACGTGCTGGCAACACAATTATTGAGCCAAAAGGTCAGATCCCTCGTCTTCTGGAACTTAATTTCTAATACCAAAGAGAAAGGCAATAAACAATAAGCAGGAATGGTACCTAATTTGTGATGCAAAATGCACATGAGGTCCCTTGTTAAAAAAATATTATTGGCTGGGAACAGTGGTTCACACTTTTAATCCCAGGACTTTGGGAGGCCAAGGTGGGTAGATTGCTTGAGACCGGGAGTTTAAGACCAGTCTGGACAACATAGCAAAACTTCATGTCTACAAAAATACAAAAATTAGCTGGGGCTGGTGGTACACACCTGTAGTCCCAGCTATTCAGGCTCAGGTAGGAGGATTGCTTGAGCTTGGGAGGCAGAGGCTGCAGTGAGCTGAGATCGCGCCAGTGCACTCCAGCCTGGGCAACAGAGTAAGACCCTGTCTCAAAAACAAAATTAATAATTTTAAGATGAGAACAGCAAAGCCTTAAACCAAGTGGGGAGTGTTTCTAAGTAGGCACGGTGTCCTGAGAGACTGCACACATTATTGGCCTGTGAAGCTCACATTGACAACAAGAAAATACAGTAATTTCAGATGTTAATCACACACAAATACACAAAGTGGGGTAATATGATAGAGAACAAATAGAAGTGGGTGAGCTACTTTCAATAGTTGGGAAAGGCCTCTATGAGAAGCTCATATTCAAGCTGAGACCTGAACGATAACAAGGAACCAACTGTATGAAGATCTCTGGGCAGCGTATCCAAGCAGAGGGAAGAGATTGAGCCAAGACTGCAATCCTGCAAGTTCAGGAGCCAAAACAAGGTCACTGTGGCTGGAGCTGGGTTATATTTAGCCTGAGTGTAAGTACAGTTTCTTTTTTGAGACGGAGTCTCGCTCTGTCGCCCAGGCTGGAGTGCAGTGGCGCAATCTCGGCTCACTGCAAGCTCCACCTCCCGGGTTCATGCCATTCTCCTGCCTCAGCCTCTCCGAGTAGCTGGGACTACAGGTGCCCGCCACCACGCCCGGCTAATTTTTTTGTATTTTTAGTAGAGACAGGGTTTCACCGTGGTCTCGATCTCCTGACCTCGTGATCCGCCCACCTCGGCCCCCCCAAAGTGCTGGGAGTACAAGCGTGAGCCACCGCCCCCGGCCTGTAAGTACAGTTTCTAACACCACAATCCTGGAGGAAGATTTGGGCCTCTTTTTTGGAATAAAGACAGTGAAAATCAGTCTTGGTAACATCAAACTCTAGACCCGTGGTTGTCAGTGAGCATGATATAGCACACTGGTGTTCCCCAAGCACTTCCCAGTTAGGGCCTAGGTTTTGCCCACTGGGTACAATTTATTTTGCATCAACTGAGAACGCAGAGTATCTGTCAGAATGCTGAGCTGAGGATTAGCTGGATGTGGTGTGTGTGGAGTACAATTTGGTACTAACGAGTGGTAAGAAGCATACCATAATGCCAAAGATTGTCTAGTGGGATGTATGCAGAATGTGAGGTTTCTGAGAGCCAAGTCTTGGAAGCAAAGGAGGTTGCACTGAGGCTGAGAAAATAGAGTGATTATTGTGTACACCTTCATGGACCCCACCAGATGTTAGACTGACTGGAGTAGACAGTGTATTGCAATCATTGCTAACTCATTGAGTGTCTTTTCATCTTTTTAAGCATGCCTTCAAAAGCTCTAATAATCATAAAATTCTGGGAAAACGCGGAGATCATGACTCTAGACAACATTTACGAGAACTGCATAGGTGAAAGAGTCAGATGTCTGGCTGACCTAGCAGTTCTCTTTGCAACTGAGGAAGGCCATGCCAAAGAAGTAAGGTTTACATCCAGGCCGAGACTTTTTCAGAGCCACGAGGGAGTGGTGGGTGAGTCAGAGAAATGACGCATGCCAGAAGAAATCCCTTAAGAATTACTGTAAAATCAATGGATTGGAAAACTGAATTAATGGGGCTGGGGATTGTTTATTAACAGTGAAAAAAAATCTATATTTCCCCTGTCTTCTCTAAGCAATATTAGAAGCTATGAGAGAGGAGCAATGAATATCATGTGAAAGGAGAAAGTGAAGACAGCAGATCACATAAATGATTACATGGTCTGAACAGCTCATAAGGTTTGCATGAGTGAATGTTGCCAGTTGTTTTGGTGGATAAACACTTTGTTATCCTAGATCACTCTGAATAACTTGGGCCAATAAAGGCAGTCATACTTATTTCAAAGGACACCATATCAGGTTCTAAAGTGGCCTTCAAATTTATTGCATTTGTGGAAGTACCAACTGGTGAGAATAGCATTTGTGATTGGTTTCAGCCATGCAAGGGAGTCTAGTTACAAGATAATTCTTGGTAGGAGACAGGCTCCCAAATCCTTCTGCTTTGTTTAAAAAGCATTGCTGAATCAGCATTTCATTCAGATTGTACAATATATAACTTTTGTGTTTTTTAAAATACTAATCAGTATTGGCAACTTTTTAAAGTTTTAAAAAGTGAAGTGCCTAGGAAAAATGTTGTATTGTCATTTAAAGCTAAATAAACAGATGGAAATAGAAATTAGAACGTGTTCCATCTTATTTCAATTTTCTTTTTCCCCACTATTATGACAGTTAAAGAAAATCACTGAAAACTAGTCAAATCCAAAAATATGCCTCACATTTATTTTTCCTGGCCTGAGTAAAATTTCAGAGTTTTTTTGACAAATGAAAACTTTAAAAGTAATTATTTTTTAATTGTTTTGAAAAAAGCAAATAACTAATAATAACGTTCTACAAACATAAAGTTAATTTTTGTGTGATTAAAGTTTAATCTAAAAACATTAAGTTTCTATTACCTGTTTAACATGAAAGTAGACCGTTTTTACACACTTTTTATTTTTGAGAACTTTCCATTTAAAAATCTAATAATTGGCCAGGTGCAGTGGCTCACACCTGTAATTCCAGCACTTTGGGAGGCTAAGGCGGGTGGATCACCTGAGGTCAGTAGTTCGAGACCAGCCTGGCCAAAATAATGAAACCCTGTCTTTACCAGAAATACAAAAATTAGCCAGGTGTGGTGGCAGGCACCTGTAACCTCAGCTACTTGGGAGGCTAAGGCAGGAGAATTGCTTGAACCCGGGAGACAGAGGTTGCCGTGAGCCAAGGTCATGCCACTGCACTCCAGCCTGGGTGACAGAGCGAGATTCAGTCTCAAAAAAAAAAAAAAAAGATAAAAATCTAATAATTATTCCACTTTTGCTATTAAAAAAAACCCTGCGTATATGTATTTACACACAAATAATATGATATGGAAAGTTTTCCCAAAATGTGAGTAATCATCACATCTAGGTGGTAAGATTCTGCTTTTTTTTGTATTTTCATATTTTTTCTATATGAATATGTATTATTTGTACATACGGGGAGGAAGAGAAAACTAATATAAGCAAAGCATTAGTTTTCTAATGTAACTGTAATTACATTAATTCAAATTCTAATAAATTACATTAGTTCTAACTAATGGGTCAAAGTCTTGGCTATAAACAGATGGCACACTCAGGATTTTAAAAAAAATTTCAATAGCTTAGGGGTTATAATGGTTTTTGGTTACATGGACGAATTCTACAGTGGCGAATTCTGAGATTTTAGTGCGCTCGTCACCCAAGCAGTGTACACTGTACTCAATATGTAGTCTTTTATCCCTCCCTCACCTCCCACTCTCCCCACCACAGTCCATTACATCAGTCTTATGCCTTTGCAGCCTGGTAGCTTAGCTCCCACTTACAAGTGAGAACATACAGTATTTGGTTTTCCATTCCTGAGTTACTTCATTTAGAATAACAGCTTCCGGCTCCATCCAAGTTGCTGCAAATGACATTGTTTCATTCCTTTTTATGGCTGAGTAGTATTCCACGGTGTATCTTCCCTTCCCTTCCCTTCCCTTCCCTTCCCTTCCCTTCCCTTCCTTCCTTTCCCTTCCCTGTTCTCCCCTCCCATTCCCTCCCCTGCCCTCCCCTTCCCTCTTTTCTTTTCTTTTCTCTTTTCTTTTCTTTTCTCTTTTCTTTTCTTTTCTCTTTTCTTTTCTTTTCTTTTCGAGACAGAGTCTCACTCTGTCTCCCAGGCTAGAGTACAGTGGCATGATCTCGGCTCACTGCAACCTCCACCTCCCAGGTTCAAGCGATCCTCCAGCCTCATCCTCCCAAGTAGCTGGGACTACAGGCACTCACCACCATGTCCAGATAATTTTTTATTTTTTGTAGAGATGGGGTTTTACCATGTTGGCCTGGCTGGTCTCAAACTCCTGGCTTCGAGTGATCCACTCACCTCAGCCTCCCAAAGTGCTGGGATTACAGGTGTGAGGCACCATGCTTAGCCCACATTTTCTTTATTCACTCATTGGTTGATGGACACTTAGGTTGATTTTTTATCTTTGCACTTGTGGATTGTGCTGCTATAAACATGTGTGTGCATGTGTCTTTTTAAATGTAATAATATCTTTTTCATTTGAGTAGATAGTAGATACCTAGTAGTGGGATTGCTGGATCGAATGATAGATCCACTTTTAGTTCTTTGAGGAATCTCCATACTGTTTTCCATAGAGGTTGTACTAATTTGTGTTCCCACCAGCAATGATAAAGCCTTCCCTTTTTACCACATCCACACCAACATCTATTGTTTTTTGACTTTTTTTTGAGACGGAGTCTTGCTCTGTCACCCAGGCTGGAGTGCAGTGGCAGAATCTCAGCTCACTGTAACCTCCGCCTCCTGGGTTCAAGCCATTCTCCTGCCTTAGCCTCCCCAGTAGCTGGGATTACACGCGTGCACCACCACGCCCAGCTAATTTTTGTATTTTTAGTAGAGATGGGGTTTCACCGTGTTGGCCGGGCTGCTCTGGAACTCCTGACCTCGTGATCCACACACCTCAGCCTCCCAAAGTGTTGGGATTACAGGCGTGAGCCACCATGCCTGGCTGGTTTTTGACTTTTAAATTATGGCCATTCTTGCCACTGCACTCCAGCCTGGGCGACAGAGCGAGACTCCGTCTCAAAAATAAATAAATAAATAAATAAATAAATAAATAAATTATGGCCACTCTTGCAGGAGTGAGGTGGTATGTCACTGTGGTTTTAATTTCCATTTCTCTGATGATTAATGATGTTGAGCATTTTTTCACGTTTGTTGTCCATTTGTAGATCTTCTTTTGAGAAATGTCTATTCATGTCCTTTGCCCACTTTTTTATGGGAACACTCAAGATTTTTTTAAAAAGGAGAGTCAAATGGAGTTTAACATTTGTGGAGAGAAGTGAGCAGGGTTAAGGAACCATCAGGGCATGACAAGGTACCCAAGGGCCAGCAAACTGGGAAGCTGTTACCACCCATAGACACAAAGGCAAAAGGGCTGGGATCATGTTTCCAGAGCCTGGAGAAAGCTTGGGGCTGACAGGACCATGGCGAGGATGGAGGGCTGAGGACGGAGGGGAAGCACCTAGCCTTGTTTTCTTCCTCCTAATCTCAACCCAGTGGAAGCCAAGTTAGGCCCTCCTAAGAGGCTGGCCTTGAGTCACCGGGCATGGTGAAGAGCAAAGGACAATGAATGTGTTGGATACATGGAGAATAAGCTGCTCTGGCAGCACATTGTGAAGATACATTCTCAGCCGTGGGTTACCTCTCATGCCTTTCTACCATTTTGAAAAAGGAATTAGTTTTCTTTTATTATCCTTCATTTTCTTCTTCCTGGTTCGTTATAGAATTGATCTTTTAAAATGTAGAGATGTTGCCCAGGCTGGTCTCGAACTCCTGGGCTTAAGCGATCTTCCTGTGTCAGTCTCACAAAGTGTTAGGATTACAAGCGTGAGCCACTGTGCCTGGCCAAAATAAACTTTACATGTCTACCAGAGACCACTTTCTCAACATAGGAGCATTAGGGTTTGAATGCATCTTAACAATCATTTGTCAAGGATAGATATGGTAGTCATCTGTCAGTTTTTAAAAATCGATCCTTTCTTCCTTCTGGGGAACCTTCTCTCCCCAACACTGTAGGATGTAATCAAGAGCACCTGCTTCCTTTGCTGTGGGGTGCGGTGTGACTCAGGCTGGGTAATCAACATGCCCCATCTGCGTGGACATGGGGATAAGTGGGTCCATGACCCAATGGGGCCACTCAGAGCTTTTTTTTCCAAGGAGTGACATGGACTGTAGAAAATAAAGTATCTCTTTATGTATCAGGAACTGTCAGGATTATGTTAAGTCTGGAGATTTCAGGAGCTAGAGTTAGGCAGCTTAGGAGTGCCTAACTTTTTCACCCTGGACAGCCTTTTGGTGAATATTGCCAGCATGGAGGGAAAAAGAACTGAAAGATGAAAGAAGAACACAGGTTAGGGATGACATAATTCAAGCACCTGACCCTAGCAGCCAGAAGCTAGCAAAACCCTGGACATCTGTTTTATGTGCCAACAAATTTTCTTTGCCGCATATGTTACTTTGAGGTATATTTCTCACAACTGAAACTGACAGTCCTGACAAATAGAACCTCCCACGTGGAGGCTGAGGGTAATAGCAGCTAGAGTTCATTGTGCTCTTACCTGTATTATTTTCTTTATTCTTATAATAACCCTTAGAAGAAAATAACATATGATTATTGCCATTGTCCAGGTAAACAAACTGAGGTACAGAGAGATCAAGTAATGACACTAAGGAACTAAATTGTCATTCAAATCAAACCTTTGCTCAACTGTAAAATGTATGCTCCTAATAAGATAACTATATAATTTATCCTCTAGATTGGGGCAATTTGATAATGACACCGGGAAAATAGGCACGGTCTTGGACTGTCTCAGGCACACTGCAAATCACTTAGCTCTTCACCACTCCACCATGACTCTTGTGATCCTTGTTTTCCTGTTGAGGAAACTGAGATATGGACAGGTTAAGTAATTTATCCAAGGTCATATGACAGAGTCCATGGGTGGGGAGGAGAAAGATTAGGGAATGTGTTGCTTGGCCAACCTATGTTTATTCTGTGACCAAACATGGGGCTTTTCAAGGCTCACAGGCTTCTAATGCATGGGTCAATACAAAGACACAGAAGATGGATGTTCTGGCCATGTCAAAGTCCTGTCTCAAAGCTCCCAAACCAGAAGATCTTGAGGTACAAAGGTGACTTTATTAAAAGGTAGTGATTGAGCCACTAGAATAACAAAATCATTAACTTTAGAAAATATATAACATAGGCCGGGCATGGTGGCACACACCTTTAATCCCAGTACTTTGGGAGGCCAAGGAGGGCAGATCTCTTGAGGTCAAGAGTTCGAGACCAGCCTGGCCAAAATGATGAAATCCTGTCTCTTCTAAAAGTACAAAAATTAGCTGGGCATGCTGGTGGGCACCTGTAATCCCAGCTACTCGGGAGGCTGAGGCACCAGAATGGCTTGAACCTGGGAGGCAGAGGTTGCAGTGAGCTGAGTTTACCCCAGTGCACTCTAGCCTGGGCAACAGAGCAAGATTCTATCTCAAAAAAAATTTATATATATATATATATATATGTATATCATGGCACTTGGAGGAGCAGTAATTAACAGGATGAGTTTGGGCTGTATTAGAAGCTATGAGATAGTAGTAAATGAAGTAGCTGGTCCCCTGGACCAGCTGGACATTAGAAGTATGAGAAGTAGTAAATGAAGACATCTCTTCATCCGTTCACAAAATCATCTGGATTTTTCAGGACTTATTGGATATTTGATAGACCCTCTGTTTTAGATTGCAGAGGCGGGTAGTGGGAACCAAGCTGCTCCTACTGTCTTTCCTTTGGGGTCCCTTTTGGGTGTGTGTGCCTGTATGGAATGGGGGACACATGGGGCATGTGCTACACAGTCACGTGCTAATGCCACCCCGGGAAGCAGGTACTGTCCTTATGCTATTCTACAGATGAGGAAGCTGAGCCTCACTAAAGTTAAAGAACCTAGGCTAGGCTATTCATCCAACACATATTTTTCACATCCTTCTCTGGGCCAGAGAATGCTGTGGAGTGCTGAGTGCAGAGTGATGACGATGTTACATGTAATTCCTGCCATCGTGGCACTCATAGCAAAGAAGGTACCTGCCAAGTCAGCCTTACTCCACTGCTCCATTCTGCCTACCACCTCCAAAAACAAGTGGGCTGTGGACATGCTAAGCAAAGCTGATCTACTCTGCTAGGTTATGAGGGAAGCAGGGCACAGGGAGTAGGGGAGATAAGAACAAAAGGCATTGGGAGCCCAGCTCAGGTTGTGTCTCACCATCAAGCGACGAGCTGGGCCATGCCAGCAAGCATTGTATTTAATGCATCACTTGCTTTCTATTAGCTTGAGGTTCAAGGGAAAGAAATAACTCTAAATTGGGTTGTAATGTGTTACACAGCCTGACCCTTAGCCACCACTTTAAGCTCATCATGAAGTTCCATGCCCAGCTCTCTGCACCCCATGCTGTCTGTTCTTGTGGCAGCTCACTGGGTTAATCCTGCTTCTTTCTCCATGGAGGGGCTTACACATCATCCTCTCCTTCTGACTTGGGTACTTTCCTCTTTACCATCCCCATCCTTCCAACACACCCTTCTGCTCTTCCTGGGGCAACTGTCCCTGACCACTCTGATCAGGCCGCATGTACCTCTCCAGCGTAGTACTTACATAATTGGCACTTAACATTTATTTATGTGAATAAGTAATGACTGTCTCCTCAAATAGACAGTGAGCTTTTTAAGAGTAGGGACTATTCCCCTCTCCCTTTTTTTGCTCACTTTTAAATATTTTAAATTTTGTTAAATTTATAAATGTAGTGCTAAATATATCTTTGTAGGATGAGTGAAAGAATGAATGGATGGATGAAATTGAGTTGTTACTGAGTATACAACAGGGCATCTAATCAAATTAGGGAAGCCAATAACTATGTCTGGCTTTTGCTTATCATTATCTCCCTATCACCTAGCCCTGTGCTTGAGAGATCCATTATCTAAGCAGGTACTTCTAAAATTTTGATGTTTGTACCAGTCCTCGAAAATCTTGTTACAATGCAGCTTCTGATTCGGTAGATCTGGAGAGGAGCCTGCGATTCTTCATTTTAAACTGCTACCAGGTGATTTTGAGGCTGCTGGCCCCAGGACTACACTCTGAGTAGCAAGACTCTTAGCAATATAACATAGTTACAAGAGGATGTTAGCTTAGAGCAATACATCAGTGAGGATGCTTTTGGTTGCAAGTACGGGAAACCCCAGATCAAAATGACTTACTTAAAAAATAAAGGTGATTTATTTTGCAAAAGAAGAGAGGCCTGTGACAGATTGGAATTCAGGCACAATTTCACCAAGCCTGCAGCTCTGTTTCTCTGTGATTCTCTTGGTGCTGCCCTCCTTGGAGTGTCCTTTTCATTTTTTGGCTGACTTCCTTGATGGTGGCAAAATGATATCAGCTTTTTCAGCTATCACATCTCCGTATGGTATCATCTAGTGGAAAGAAAATAATCTATTCCCCCAGCCATCAAGAAAAGGTCTAGTCTTAACTAGAATTTGACCAGCTTAGGTTATATCTGGGGTAGGGTGGGAGGGAATTTATAATTTATTTGTCTGACATTGTCTATTTGCTAGCTTCAGAAGTGGTAGCTTATATTGTCCTAGCTGGGTCCTGATGGTACACAGGTGCTCAAGTAATCCCATCTTGTGCCTTGGGTGTTTGTACATTCCATGAAATCACAGACACATACATGGACCCTTGCCTTCAAGCATCCACCTAGGGCAGTGGTTCTCAACTCTGGCAGATTAGAATTACCCAGGAAACTTTTACAAATATAGATGTCTAGATTTGTAAAATAAGTTTCCTGGGGCAGGACCCCAATGATCCAAGTTTTTAAAAGACCCTTGAGGGTTTCTAATGTGTAGTTAGGGTAGGAGCCGTTTACCTAAAGCATACTTCTTACTCCCCAGGGGAGGGGATTTTCTGTTCCCCAGGGGCCATTTATCAATGCTTGGAGCTATTTTTGGTTGTCACGACCAAAAATTACTACTGATTACTTTTGGTGTTACTACTGCTATCTAGTGGGATGGTGCTAAACATCTTATAATGCACAGAAAAATCTCTTTTCCCCTACACAAAGAATTACTGGGCTTAAAATGTTGACAGCACTGCGGTTGAGAACACTTGATCTAGAGGGACAAGATGTTAGAACCAGTTATTTATTTGCAATATATTCAGGCATACTGATAGGAAAACATATAGTATAGAACCGTGGTTTTCGAGCTTTATTGTCCTTAAGAATTAACAGGAGTGCCTGTTTAAAACGAAGTTTCCTGAAGCTTGACCTCCTGAAGTATAGATTCCTCCAGCCTGGGGTGGGGTCCAGTCATCTAGATGTTTATTCTGATAAAGTCGCTGCTGATGCAGGTGGCTTCGCAAACCGGGCTTTGAGAAACACAACCGCAGAATGCTCAGAATTTCTTTCAATGTGTGCTTTCAGGTGTGAACCCAGGCAAAGTCCAGAAATAGCATCATGAAAGGCAACATCTTGAGCCAGGAATGCAAGTCTCCTGGTGGAATTTCAGGCACCAGCAGTGGGTGTGGAGATATTTCGGGCTGCTAAAGCCCTGGCACCTCTTCCCCTTGCTCCTTGCTGGGCTTGGTCTTGCAAAGCCAAATGAAAACCCCAGCTAGTTCACGATCTTGTCTTCTTCCGGGGAAAGATTTGTCTGAAGACAGTGTTACTGCTTCCAAAGCACCGAGGGAGTTCTGGGGGTTTTACTGACATTCGTCTTCACAGCTCTGAGAAGGTTATTTCTATCCTTTCTGTCCGTAATGTGAGATGTTAGGGGAGGAAAATGAGATTCCGTCAGGAGTGTATGGTTTAGCCCAGTCTTTTCACGTAATCGTGAGCTGTGATGAGCTTGATGGAGTCTGGTCTGAGCCTCTGGGAAGCTCTGTGACCAGGCTGTTTATCTTTTCACTGCAGTGCCTGAATATAAAACTCGGGCACCAGACCCTGGCTGTCTGGGCAATTTGAGTATGAGACCGCAGACCTCACAAACTTCAGCCATGCACCCTGTCTCCCTGCGAGACCCCGGGCATTTATATAGCACTACAGATAGACCCACTGAGACCCACACTGTAGCAGCTTCAGCAGAGAGAGCTGATTAAATGCCTCTTTCCTTTGCTGCTTGCATTGTTTTGGCAGAGATTATCCTAAAAATAGCACAGCCCAGTCCTGCCTGGATGCCTTCTGCCTCATTTCTGCAGGGTTGTACGATGTGTATCATTCTTCCACACTTACTGTCTCATGGAAGAGGCAACATTCTGTGGAGGAGGAAAATGAAAAACCCTGGGCTTTGGAGACAGAAGACTGCCTTTCAATTCTGGCTCTGCCTCTGTCCAACCTCGCTTTCTTTCTTTTTTTTTTTGGTGACAGTCTTGCTCTGTCACCCAGACTGAGTGCAGTGGCGCCATTGCAGCTCACTGCAGCCTCAACTTCCCACACCATGCGTAGTTAATTTTTGTTATTTTTAGGAGAGACGGGGTTTCATCATGTTGCCCAGGCTCGTCTCAAACTCCTGGCTCAAGGGATCCACCAGCCACGGCCTCCCAAAGTGCTGGGATTACAGGCATGAGCCACCACCCCCGGCAGGCCTCGTTTACTTTGGATAAGTCACTTAACCCTGGCGAGGCCTAATTTTACTAACTTGCCTATAAAATGGGCATATTCTAAGACCAATCTCATGGAATCATTTTGAAGGTAAAATCAGATAAAGTATGTATCAGCTCTTCAATAAACAATATTATGAGTATTGCCTATTCTGAGCAGACCATGCTGTCCATCATCTCAATTATGGCTTAGGTGTCTTTGTTTAGCCCAACACCATTCCTGGTACACAGTAGGCGGCATGTGCTACGAAGTTAAATTCATTATGTCTCTTCTTGTCTTTATTTGATTAATAGCTGTCTTTCCTGCTAGAATTCCACAAGGGCAGGACAGTGTCTAGTTTTTGCATATCTGTGTGCCTTTACCTTTTAGCCTAGAGACCAGCTCAATAAGTACTTGTTAAATTAACAAATGAATGAATGAAGTATGTGGCCGGGCGTGGTGGCTCAGGCCTGTAATCCCAACACTTTGGGAGGCCAAAGCAGGAGGATCACTTGAGCCTGGGAGTTTGAAACTAGCCTGGGCAATGGAGTGAGATCCTGTCTCTACATAAAAAAATAAAAATATTAGCCAGATGTGGTGGTGTGCACCTATAGTCCCAGCTACTCAGGAGGCTGAGGCGGGAGGATCACTTCAGCCCAGGAGGTTGAGGCTACAGTGAGCCACTGTGATTGTGCCACTGCACTCCAGCCTGGGCGACTGAGCAAGACCCTGTCTCCAAAAAAAAGAAAAGAGAAGAAAAAAGAAAATTCATTCAAGTCAGCAAAGATTTTGAGGATGGCTCCTATGTGGTAGGATTTTGTCATTAGACATTATTTGTTTGCAAGAAATAGAAACCAACCAAACTAATGTGAATTGAAAGAAATAGCCAAGTCTGGAAGTACAGCCAGGTCTCCAGGGACTAGGTAAAAAAACTGAAAAACCAGCACACTCCAATCAGCAAGTTCACTTGCCCAGACTCTCTCGCTCTCTCCCTACTTCCCTCTTCTCCTCTCATCTCCTCACATCCTCTCTGCAGTTAGTTTTATTCTTCTCTTCAGTTGCATACAGGCTCCTCTGCTTTGATCATACATGAGACCAGACCACTCCACTCTCTCATTTTAAGCACTGACTTCGACTTAGGAACCAGAGTCTTTGAGTCCCAGACCCAAATTTCTAAAAAAGTGATGAATGTCTTAGCGTAGGGGAAGAGTCAATTCCACGTACAAGTAGATGATGCTGGGGAGATAGGGAGGTCCTCTGATCTGCCTCTCACTGTTCAGGGGCTCCAGAAGCAGGGGCTCAGAGGGAAAGCCTGGATACAAATTCCAAGAGGGAGGACTGGAGGCTGAGAGGTGATCATTGGCAAAGGCCCATCAACAGCATGGGCACAGTGCTGAGCACTGGGGTACCATTCATTTATTCCAGAAATGGAACCCTTATTCTACAATGCAAACAAGTCCACATTCCAGCAAACAAGTATATGAGCAACAGAGCTCCATTTCTCCAATGAAGAAGATTTTCTTCAAAGCGCAGAAATTAGCAACATGATATAGGGTGATAGGGCCGGGGTGGGAAGGGTTATTTTGATCGCCACTTAGTGTCCTGTTCTGTCATACTGGCCAAAAGTACTAAAAACAGTGCCAAGATTTGGTTCTTCTGTTTATAAAGAAGGGCATAAGAGTAGAGTCCAGAATGTTCCTTGCAATTCTCCTTATGCTTGTCATGATGTGGGGGATAATTGGAGGCAAAGTATTTATCTTGGGACTGGAGAAGAGACAACCAGGCTCTGGGGCCACCCTTTCTAAATCTTTTTTTTTGGAACCTATCAAAAAAGCTCTGAGTGGCTCAGAACATGCCACACTCCAAGATCCACCTGCCTCTGACTGGGTTGGGGCCTGCCTAACACAGGCTTTGGGGAAAGTAGAAGGAGTGTAGTGGGTGAAGAGAGCTCACCTGTTCACTTCAACTTTAGGCCTCTTAGATTTTCCCAACAGGCTTCCATGGAAAGGATGCAACTAACTTCAGGGCAGTTCCATCACCATCCTCAGAAACAACAACTGGCCAGGCATGGTAGCTCACAGCTGTAATCCCAGCACTTTGGGATGCTGAGGCAGGAAGGTCTCTTGAGCTCAGGAGTTCAAGACCAGCC
Source organism: Nomascus leucogenys (assembly GCF_006542625.1). Classification (NCBI taxonomy): domain Eukaryota; kingdom Metazoa; phylum Chordata; class Mammalia; order Primates; family Hylobatidae; genus Nomascus; species Nomascus leucogenys. The sequence continues at coordinate 74,365,436 of NC_044401.1, read as the reverse complement.
TGGACAAACTAGTGAGACCCCATCTCCACAAAAAATAAAGAAAAATTAGCCAAGTGTGGTGGCATACAACTGCCGCCCCAGCTACTTGGAGGCTGAGGTGGGAGGATCACTTGGGCCTGGGAGGTCGCGGCTTCAGTGAGCCATGATGGCCCCACTGCACTCCATTTTAGGTGACAGAGCGAGACCCTGTCTCAAAAGAAAAGAAAAGAAAAAACAACAACAACTAATGCTTAACATATGCTAGGCAATGTTCTAAAAGCTTTGCTTGCAGGCTGGGGGTAGTGGCTCATGCCTGTAATCCTAGGACTTTGGAAGGCCAATGCGAGAGGATCACTTGAGCTCAAGAGTTCGAGATCAGTCTGGGCAACACAGTGAGACTTCATATCTATTAAAAAAGAAAAAAACAAAGCTTTTCATACATTAATTCACTTAACTTCTACAATTATACTATGAGGTAGGTACTATTGTATCCCCATTTGACAGGTGAAGAAATCACACATAAAGCTTCTATAACTTGCTGAAAGTCATGTGTAGAAGTGGACTTCAAATCTAGGCATTTCAGCTCCAAAATCCATTTTTTTTTCTCATCAATAATGCCTTTTCCCAGGTGACTCTGAGCCCTGTCTCTTGTACATAGAGGCTTCCGTCAAAGTATTGAACAATTAAATGACTACATCGCACTTACAAGTTCCACTGAATTTTCTACTACATGCCATATGCATATCTGGTGTCTTTTATTTTAAACATTTATTTAAAAAAATTTTTTTTGAGACAGAGTCTCACTCTATTGCCCAGGCTGGAGTGCAGTGGTGCAACATGTCTGATGTCTTTCACACTTTCTATTTAAATTCAGAAAAGGAGAGTGAACAATCTCTGATTTCAGGTCAAATGCAGAATTTGTTTTTGTTTTTGTTTTTATTTTTGTACCTCTACCAGCAAACCATTATAGTCTGACATCTATTGAAGGGAGAATGTGTTGTGTTATACTAGTCTTCATTTAGAGACAAGATTGGTCCCAGAGAGTGCCCCTTGAATGTGGAAGGTAAGAGCAAACTATGAAACTACTTAGCCAAAAATCCAACTCCACAGTGGAATTTCAGGCATCAGCAAGTAGGTGGGAAGTATTTGAGAGTACGGCAGCCTTTTTGAGGCTTCAATATTGTTGGATGCACAATATGTGGCCTTTATTCCTGGCTTCTTTAACTTAGCATAATATGTTTAAGTTTCATCTATGTCGTAGCATGTATCATTCTTTTTTATAGCTTAATAATATTCCATTGTATGCATATACACCATTTTATTTATCTGTTCATCAGCTGATGGAAATTTGGGTTCTTTCATTTTTTGGCTATTATGAATAATGCTGCTATAAACATGTTGTGCAAGTTTTAGTGTGGATGTTATGTTTTGAATTTTCTTGGGTACGTATGCAGGAACTGAATTGTTGGGTCATACATTAACTCTACGTTGAATATTTTGAGAAATTGCCAACCTGTTTTCCAAAGTGGCTGCACCATTTTACATTTGCAGCAGTGTAGGAGAGTCCCAATTTCTCTATAGCCTCGCCAACACTTGCTATTGTCCCTCTTTTTGGTAATGGGCTGGTAATTCACGCAGACATTGAGTTCATAGATTGTTATACAAAGTGGCGTTCGTTTTATTGGCTGAAGGAAAATAGGATTTATTAATCTGTTTGTTTGTAGAGGGGCAGAGGGAGGAAGGGAGACATGAGGACAATCATGAGTGTTGTCGCCCAACCTTGTTTAAGGAATTGGTCTTGAGTCTCAGAGAAGAGAGGAGATAGAGTAAAGCCCAAGAAGTTCCTGAAGGCTGCTAAGACTCTGCACACCAGCAGGATGCACTGGAATCCAAGCGACCAGGTTCAACAGCGTAGGGGACCTTCCCCCATACTGTGGGACAGCATGCAGGGGGAGGTGCTGAGGTACATCAGCACATCAGGGACAGCATTGCCACGTGCCCACAGAAGCATGGCGAGGATGTAGAGTCTGGGAGCCCTCATCAAATAGCTCCTAGGCAGTGGCTTCCAAGAAATGGCCACGATGCAAGAACACATGGCAACATGGTGGGCCCATGTCCTGCTTTAGGAGCTGGGTCAGCAGGCGAGGGGTGTGAACCTCTGACCCACAGGCCGGCAAACACTGGGATGGTGTACATAAACCTTATCTCGAAGGCCCTGTGCAAACCAGTGTTTTAATTTTATTTGTTCCTTCTAGGGAATGCTAGGCCTGACAATTATATGGAATTTTGACCCTAATGAAGGAAGGGGTGATATACTCATCCATGACCTATTAAATCCTCATTTTTCCACCACGCCTGGTGTTTTTCATTACTGTTTTACAGACTGAAAGAAAATATATTTTGTGCCATGTAAATTATGTTGAGTTTATGGTCTCTTGTGGGAAAGCCAGGGCTAATTTCTCAGAGGATGTTTTATGCCAGTCCATTAGCATGAGCGCCTTATTGATGAACCAGTAAAGCATGCCCTGCCACAGTCTTGGAATGGAACCTCCTAATTCATCATTAACATTCAGGTAAAGCACCACTACATTCATCTGATTTTCCTCCCATGGTAATTGCTGTTTAATTTCTATTTTATTGGCCAGATTAGTAAATCTTGGGCGATACTGGTTCTAGGCATGTACGCGAAAAGCCTGATAGATCTTTTGGTGTTTGTAAGCTAATGATAACTTCCAGTGAACAGCAAAGCCTATAATAACTTTTGGTGCATTTTGAACCCTAAGAAAATCCCTGCCACTATCTCATTCAGGTCCCAGGCAACCCTGAAAGGTAGGACTGGGCAGCTGTCTTTCATGATACCCCACTGTAACTACATGAGGAAACTGAGGCTTGAGAAGGGTAGTAAGTGATGAAAAAATGGGTCTTGGCCTTGATTCGTTCAACTCTAAGCAAGACCTGCGCTGCATTCATAAAATATTAATAATGAACTTTTTTTTTCTTTTTTGAGACAGTGTTGCTCTGTCACCCAGGCTGGAGTGCAGTGGTGCAATCTGGGCTCAGTGCAACCTCTGCCTCTCAGGCTCAAGTGATTCTCATGCCTCAGCCTCCCAAGTAGCTGGGATTACTGTCACACGCCACCACTCCTGGTTAATTTTTTAATGAGGTTTCACCATATTGGCCAGGCTGGTCTCGAGCGCCTGACCTCAGGTGATCTGCCTGCCTCAGCATGCCAAAATGCTGGGATTACAGGTGTGAGCCACCACACCTAGCCTAATAATGGATCTTGTCAGATGGCTTTATTAACTTGATTTGTCAAATCAGTTCTGTCCCCCGTTTCACCACCACTCCAAACAGCCAGTAGGTAAAAATACTGCTTCAGAAGCTAATGCTCAGAGCCAAAACACTGTCAAGATGACTGATCAATTCAGTTAAAATAAAGTTCTGCTCAAGGAAAGCAGTTGTAAAAGTCAGATGTGAATGTGTGAAGGGGATGCATCTATTCCCAATACACCTGGCCTTTCCTCCCCTACAATATTGCAAAATGAATTATTCTATGTGCACAATAATGTGTGACAAAACTTTAATTGACATATTGGCTTAATACGCAATTATGAAAATTACTAGTAATTAAAGGATCTGGGGATGATGGCTCATGCCTGTAATCCCAGCACTTTGGGAGGCTGAGGCAGGTGGATCACTGAATGTCAGGAGTTCGAGACCAGCCTGGCCAACATGATGAAACCCCGTCTCTACTAAAAACACAAAAATTAGCTGGATGTGGTGGTGCACACCTGTAATCCCAGCTACCCGAGAGGCTGAGGCAGGAGAATTGCTTGAACCTGGTTGGCGGGGGTTGTAGTGAGCTGAGATCATACCACTGCACTCCAGCCTGGGCAACAGAGCAAGACTCTGTCTCAAAAAAAAAAAAATGTAATTAAAGGGAACACTTAGCTGACATAGTTTACAAAACTGAATGTATTCAAGAGCTCCTCATTTTCTTTCCCCTCCTAATTGTTCCCTCTGGCTGTCACAGCTTTTAATGATTTGTTATCCATATATTAAATAAGCCGATTCAGTCTAGGTATTATTGGGTGGTTGCAATTACCAAAAGGATAGAAAAGAATTCAATTTTTTGGTGGTTGTTTTTTTTAAAAAAAAAAAGAACTTCTTTAATCTCGGACTTGTTTCTTAAAACTGTCAATTTGCTCTATGACTGATGGTTGCCTGAAAAGTGGTGACCAACTTTTTCCCCATGGAATCAGCATAAATTGGATCTGAGCTGTAGCAGGAGAGCCAAGGTTAGTTATGTGAAATTTTCCTGATTGCAGACTGCTACCTTGTGTAAAGAATCTTCTTCCTTTTTTTCTTCCCTCTTTCCCTCTCACCAGTCTTGACCCTGAGTCCCCTGGGAAATGTGATCCAGAAATGGTGAGCCACAGAAGCAAGAGAAATAATGGGAAATCCACTAGAAATGTTTCTCTGACTACTAATGAATCTAGGGTCAAGTATGGGAAATGTTTGGAATCTGTGACTGCATAGGTCTCATGAGGTGTAGATACTTCTATTAGAAGTTAGGGAGTTCAGGTAAACTAAGAAAATGCGACTCCAAATTCATGTCTTTTCTTCAGTGGGAGAGTTTTTGTTTGCCTGAATTATCTGGATGACTGACATCATATTTTTTCATTCGTATCTATGCATTCATCTATGGGCAACATACATTTGCCTTTGATATTCCAGGTATTCAGGTAAATATTCATGGTGCAGAGAGACACACAGTCCCTGACTTCAGGACCTTCCATTGTTCACCCCTCAAGCCACCTCACCAACTCACACAGTAAGATGAAGACAGACCCAAAAAGGAGACAATTCCATATGATAGCTGTTTTGAAAAGAAAAATGAACGATGGTGTGAGAGTGTCACAGCTGGTTTTAGGGAATTCGCAGAAGACTTCCAGAGCGTGTTAGTATGCTTGGGCTGCCATAACAAAGTACTGCAGACTTACTGGCTTCAACAACAGAAATTGATTTTCTCACCATTCGGGAGCCTAGAAGTCTGAGATCAAGACATCGGCAGGACTGGTTTCTCCTAAGACCTCTCTCCTTGGCTTCCAGATGGCCATCTTCTCCCTGTGTCTTCACGTGGTCTTCCCTCTGTGAATGTCTGTGTTCATCCAAATCTCCTCTTATTATCAGGACACCAGTCACATGGAATTAGGGACCACACATATGACCTCATTTTACCTTACCTCTTTAAAGGCCCCTTCTCCAAATAGAGTCACATTCTGAGGTCCTGGGGGAGAGGACTTCAACATGGATTTTTTTTTTTTCTTTTTTTGTGGTTGGGTTGGGGGAGGTGCACAACTGAGCCAAAGCCACAGGAGAAGTGACTTCTAAGCTGGGGCTGAAAAAAAAGCAGAAGTTAGTGTTCCAAAGGCACCCATGTATCAAGGCCTAGAAGTGAGAAAAAGTGGTCCATGCAGCAAACTGCAAGTATTTTGAAATGCCTAGAGTCTAGATGTAATGTAGAAAGCAAGAAGACTTGAGACTAGAGCTCTGAGAAGGGCTGAATCGTGGAGGTCTTTGTCATCTGAGTTAAAAATGGGACAATAGGCACATGGAAGAATTTTAGGCAAGAGGATCATACTTAAATTAACTTGATATCTAAAGACCACTGCTGGGTGTATGAATGCTTAGCATGAGCCCTGCAGAAGCAGTCTCTTGGCTGTCATCACTCATAGAGGGACATGAATTGTGGAGGTAGTGAGGATAATAAGATTCCCTGCACGTGGAGGTGAAGTTATGAAAACTCTTTTGTATAGATGCTCCCATTTCATCCTCACGAATTAACTCTAGTTCACAGCTGAGAAAGCTTAGGCTCAGAGAGATAGAGGGACTTGCTTCATTAAGGCCACAGAGCCAGCAAAGGGCCAGCCTGGATTAGAACTCTGGCCTTTATTCACCTTTCACCTTGGCTCTTTCTAGCAAATCAGCATCCTTTCTGAGGAGTGAACCACATCTCTAGCTTGTCTTCCAAGAAGCCCTGCAGTGCATGTTTCTTTGAGGTGTCCTCGACATCTTTGTTAAAATGTTCACTCTTTTAAAGAGGAAAAAAGCTGCTATTTGAGAGGCATTTACTGCCATAATTACAGCCATGATTTGGTGAAGTTGACTGAGAAAACCCCAATGACTTAAAAGACAAACCACATTTCATATACCACAATCTGTCAGGGGCCAGCATTTGACAGGAAACAGTTTGATGGAAACTTTTCTGTTGTCGTTTCAAGAGATAGACACGTTGCAGAGAACCACTCTGAAACACTGATATATTTTCATCATTATTGGGTTGTTTTTCCAACCACTTTTATGTGATATCTTCTCATCTTTTTTCCCTAGTCCTTTGTCATAACCTTTCTCCCAAAGGGCTAGGGGCTGTCTGGACTCTGGATACCATTAACAAGATCACATTTCTTTCATCTCTGTTGTCTGCACCTTTGTGGTCCCCAGAACTGTTTTGTCTAAGACAGATCAAGAAATCATTCTCATTATGCTCTCATGACTTCTACATGTCAATTAGGACCAGAAGAGATGGCAGTGATTCTCTCTAAGCCTGGCCAGCCTGAGACAGAGCTCAGATTGCTACAGTGCCCGCCTCCTCTTCACTGTCTTTATGGTTCTATCTCACTTCTTAACCCACTGTCTCCAAATCCTCTCTGCCTTGACCAAAGTCTGACTGAGCCCCATGATGAATCTGAAGTTTTGCATAACAATTTATGGTAGAAATTAATATCCTAATAATCATTTGTTTAGGCCAGTGGTTCTCACCTGGGGGTGGTTTCGTGCCCCAGGGGATAGTTGGAAGTCCCTGGAAACATTTTGTTTGTTACATCTGTGGGAAAGACATGTTAGTAACATCTAGGGGGTAAAGGCCAGGGATGCTGCTAAACATCCTTTAATGCACAGGGAAGCCCCCATAGTAAAAAAATTATCTGGCCCAAAATGTCAATAGTGTTGGGGTTGAGAAACCCCGATTTAAACAACTAATACTTAAAACTTAATTATATTCCAGGCCTTATTGTAGAAATAGAAGATTTTGTAATAAACAGGACCTTTGCTCTCTAAAATTTTATTATCTAGAGGGAGCATATATCATTTAGAGTTTTTCCAGCTGCAATTAACAAGATACTCAAAGAATTTCCTAAAGATACTTGAAATTTTCTCATGTAACAAACATCTGGAAGTGATTTTAGGACTGTTTAATTGAACAACTCAACAAGGTCAAGTATCTGGGTGAGCTTCCCCAGAATATTTTTTGCTTTTCCCTCATGGTTGCAAAATAGCTGCCATAGCTCCATTCTCACAAATAACTCCCAAAGCAGGATGGATGAAAGGCATAAGGGATCTCTTCTGATATATCAATGTTTTTTTAATGAGGGAGAAAAATCCTTTCCAGAAGCCCCCCCAATGCCCAATAGGCTTTCTCTTATATCCTACAGGCCAGACTTGGGATACCTGCCCATTCTTAAACCATTAAGGGCAAGTTTAGAATAGGATTGCCGTCAATGACTTGGACTAGGGATCAGCAAACATTTTCTGTAAAGGGCCACATAGCAAATATTTTAGGCCTTGTATGCAGTATGTGATCTGTGTTGCACATTCTTCTTCTATCAATTTTCACAACCTTTAAAAATGTAAAATCTACTCTTAGCTAATGGGCTATATAAAAACAGGCCATGGGCCATAGTTTGCTGACCCCTGGAGAAAGGGCTTTCTAACACCTGCACAAAATCAGGGTTCTCTTCACAACCCAGTTATCATGGTGGTAACTGGATCTGCCACAGAAGGGTGCACAAGTGAAAGGTAATTATAATGCAGTGGGACAAGTGTGATGACAACGATGCATGGAAGAAGCTGTGGTAGCCAGCCTTCAAGATGCCCGCAATGATCCATGCCTCTAGCATTCGTGCCTTTGAATCAGGTTGGTTTCTTGGACTAATAGAAGTGACAGTATGAGGCCTCAGAGACTATATCCTGAAAAACATTGCTACCTCTACCTCAGTCTTGCGGATTGCCCATTCTAGGGGAAGGTGGTTGTCATATTGTGATGACACTTAAGTGGCCTCTCCGCAGGTGACACAGTGAGAAACTAAGGCTTTTCACCAACATCCATGTTCAACTTGCCAGTCATGTGAGTGAGCCGCCCTGGAAGTAGATTCTCTAGCCCTAGGCAAGCTTTCAGTTGACTGCAATGCTGGCTGATATCTTGACTGCAACCTCATGAGAAACTTTGAGCCTGAACTACTCAGCTAAGCTGCTTTTGAATTCTTGACTCACAGGAACTATGAGATAATACATATCTATTACGTTAAGCTCCTTAGTTTTAAGGGCCATTTTTAATGCAGCCATAGATAATGAATACAGAGGTTTCTAAGAGAGTGGGAATGCCTTAGTCTCCAGACTCTTAGAATGGCATCTTTAGATACTAGTGAGATGGTGAGGTGTAGGGGTGGGGGTGATGAGGGAAACAGCTGGCTAGGATTTGGGAGGCCTGGAACCTCTAGTTCATTTGTGAATGTGAAACAAACTAACTCACTTCTTTGGACATCATAAGCAAATCCTGGGAATGAGAGGATGAATAACTGTCAGAAAAAGGAAAACTATCAAAAGCATATGGAATAACCTATATACTGTGATATAAGGCTCAATTCTGTGTTCTCTGAAGTAGTATATAATTTGCCTTTTCCCCCCATCAATCTTGAAAAGCAAAATACGGAAAAATCCGTAGTGCCTAGAGAGGTTAGACAGGAGTCCAGGTGTCCAACCTTAGAAAAAACAACATGCAAGGAGTGGTAATTCAGGACCAAGGACAGCAACCTAATTCTCTACCCCCACCACTCTACCTCGCCCCACCACCCCCATCCCCACCCCACAGACAGTTTTGGGCTTGGTATACATTTTCTGGCATCCAGAAATACATTCTCTGATATATAAAATTAGAACAGTTGAATTTTATTGTATTTAAAACTCAGCTTTAATATTCTGCAAATTCTTGATTCTGGGTTATCTGCTCTGCGCTCGAATCTCTATCAAACGCCTTCAGTTTCTGCCAACACGGAAGGTCAGTCCTGTCTATCAGATGAACATAGAATTGAAGGTGACATACTGATCTGACATCAGTTTACTAGGAAAAGAAGACAAGCAAAGGGTGCTAATTTCTTTCTTTTTATTTGGTTCCCTTTATTGCTGTGTGCTATCATTTACCAAGCCCTGCAGGAGACAAAGAAGAGGAAGTAGCAGATTTTTCCTTCGGAAGGTTTGCAGTCTAGAGAAAGAATGACAAAGACTCAAACAACTCTCCTTGCTGCATTTCTTTCTCTTCCTTTAGTTAGACACTGTATTTGTCCCCTAAATAAGACAGACTCTCAGAGAAGGATCTTGTAACAGATAGCTTTATTTTGATGTGAATTTAATTCATTGTGTTACTGTATAATTTACACATTATCTGTCTTTTGGAATGGAAGCCTTAAACTTTGGGTAGAGATTTGAGGCATTAACAGATAATTTTTAATTTGGTCAAGTTCACCATTAAAGTTTCTTCATCTGCAAAATAGGGCTAACAATATTGGCACTGCCTATTTGTAGCTTTTGTCAGCTTAGCACTCCCTTTTCCATTGCTGAATGAGTACCCCCAACCCTAATTCCATATGGCTGTGGTTAGACTGTCAATCATATCCAGTGCCTGGCCACTGGAATGGCCATAGACATGAGCCTCGTCAATGATGATATGGTTTGGCTGTGTCCCCACCCAAATCTCATCTTGAATGGTAGCTCCCACAATTCCCACGTGTTGTGGGAGGGACCCAGTAGGAGGTAATTGAATCATGGGGGTGGGTATTTCCTGTGCTGTTCTCATGATATTGAATAAGTCTCACGAGATCTGATGGTTTTATAAAGGGGAGTTTCCCTACACAGGTTCTCTTCTCTTGTCTGCCACCATGTGAGATGTGCCTTTCACCTTCCACCAAGATTGTGAGGCCTCCCCAGCCACGTGGAACTGTGAGTCCATTAAATCTCTTTTTCCTTATAAATTACTCAGGCTCGTGTGTTAGTCCATTTATCACCAGTGTGAAAATGGACTAATAGAGATGGTAAAGGGTTCCATTGTTCATAGAGATTGGTTCGAGGAAAGGGTACATGGCCAAAGTAGGGCCACTTAGACTCTTTCCACATGATCTGACGTCCACTTCATCTGGACTTACAAACTGCAAGGATGATGTAAGCTTTAGCTGCCTGTGGGAAGTAATCTGCTACAGGAGAAAATGACACTAACATGTTAAATTTAACAGAAAAAGTGAAGCCAAGACATAGGGAAAGGAACAAGAGAGAATAATAAGAGAGAGGTAGTTTGGCTCCTGGATCTAGCCAGACCTGAATGCATCAAACTTTATATAAGCCAATAAATTCCCTTTTATGCTTATGCATGTTTAAGACATGCTTCTTTGACTTACAACCACAAAGACTAATATGATAACTATAATAGTTATTATAAGGACCAAGTAAAATAAAATGTTTGAAAGCGCTACACAAAAGATGCAGTAAAGTTCTCTGGAAGCTAACACTTTAATCTTTCCACATGTCTCTAAGTGCTTAATAAATATTATTTCATTCAATTCTGTCCTGCAGCCTTAACGCCCTGATGATGGGGAAAACCTTCCATTTTCTTTCCTTTGACATTAAGCTAATGCATTTCATCTAGTAAATTTCTCAATAAACTAAATAATAAACTGAAAGATCTCTGTGTTATTTCAATATGGTTTAAAAATATATAGCTGCCCTGGCTGGGTGCAGTGGCTCACACCTGTAATCCCAGCACTTTGGGAGGCCGAGGTGGGCGCATCACCTGAGGTTAGGAGTTCGAGACCAGCCTGACCAACATGGAGAAACCCCGTCTCTACTAAAAATACAAAATTAGCCGGGCATGGTGGCACATGCCTGTAATCCCAGCTACTCGGGAGGCCAAGGCAGGAAAATCACTTGAACCCGGGAGACGGAGGTTGCAGTGAGCTGAGATCGTGCCATTGCACTACAGCCTGGGCAACAAGAGCAAAACTCAGTCTCAAAAAAAATATATATATATATATATATATATACACACACACACACACACACCCATATATATATATATATCTATATATATCTACTCAAAGTTGAATGCCACCAGCTTTTTACATTACTTTATAGGAAGAACCTTCAGGGAACCACTACTTTGGTGATGTTTTGTTAAATGGCAGTGAAATGGCTGCAGTTGTGGGTGATAGAAAACTCTATTGCTGTCCTCGACTTCATCTGCACTAAGATGAATCCATTATAGCAGCATTCCTGAAATTCTGAGGCAGGATAAAAACTTTTGCAGTTTTTAAATTAATGTTTTCCTTCTTTTTTGGTTCTTTAGGAAGTCTTGCCTTTGTAAGGCATTTTTAGAAAGTCTTGGAGCTTTGACTTATGGTCAGAGCTGTAATTACTTTTATTTTTTTCCCCAAACTTGAAATATGCCTACTAGAAACATGAGACTTTGTCTTTCTTCCAAAAGTAAGCTTGTGTTTGGAATATAATTTAGAGATGTTGAAGATTTACTGCTTTAAGTAAAAGCAGGGTCTGAGACAGGATCTAAAATTTGGGTGCAGGTAAGCTTCCAGCTCATAGAGGTAGTTTGGGGCTGTCCCTCAAGGAAAAATTTAGTTCAGCAATGTCTTAAAAATTGATCGATAGCCATGCAGGTTTTCCTGATAGGATATTTGATAATTGAAAAAATGGCCAGATATGGTGGCTCACGCCTGTAATCCCAGCCCTTTGGATGGGCAAGGAGGGGGAGGATGGCTTGAGCCTAGGAGTTCAAGACCCGATTGCGCAACATAGCAAGACCTGGTCTATACAAAACATTTTTTAAAAATTAGCTTGGCATTGCTTGTGTCTGTAGTCCCAACTACTTGGGAGACTGAGGCAGGAGGATTACTTGAGCCCAGGTGTTCGAGGCTGCAGTGAGCTATGATCGCATTACTGCTATCTAGCCTGGGTGACAGAGCAAGACCCTGTGTCTAAAAGAAAAGAAAATCCTGATTCTTTCTCGACATCTTACTTTTGGCTTCCTAGATTTTCGTTATTATGCAGGACCAGAGTGTTCTTAAAAATCTATTAAGTACTTACTAAGTAGTTATTAGTACTTGCTCAAATTAAATATCCAGAAACTGAACTTAGTGCAGTATTAGATTTACTGAAGCCTTAAACTCAGTATTAATCTACTACGCTGGTCCTGTCTCGGTTTCTCAGTTAGACCAATCCCTTACCTGTTAGGGCTTTGCACTTGCCATTTCCTCTGCCTTGAAGTGCCATTTCTGAGTGCTTCACACAGTTGGCTCCGTCCCCTCACTTAGGTATCAGCTCAACCGACTCCCCAGGGATGCCTTCCTTGCCCACCCCATCTAAAATAGCCACCAGCCATTCTTGGTTACCTTACCCTGTTTTATTTCGTATGTTGCTTTTTCGTGTTTATTGTTGGTTTCACCCTTAGAATTTCAGCTCCATGACAAGGGCCTGGTTTATCTTCTTCATATCTATGTCACCAGTGCCTGGAAACAATGTCAAATGTATACTAGGCACTCGATAAATATTTGTTGGATGAAAAAATCTGGCTTCTGTGCAACTTCACATACTGACATTCAGATATTAGTTTTTTACTGAACATTAGGAGGTACTATGGTGTGATGCTGAATCAAAAAATGATTGCAGATTTAAAAAACTATTTTAGAGTCACTAATCAAGAAGAGGGGTTATCACTTGGAATTTATAGATATTTTTAGATGTCCATGAACCCTCTCAAATTATATGTATATTTTTCTGGGGAGAAGAGCAATAATTTTCCTCATACTTCCAGTGGGATGGGTGGCACTGGCTGAGGCTGACTTGCTGCTAATCTAGACTGACTCTAACCCGATTCTGCTCCACAAAATCACACACTTGGGCAACCAGTGTTTTTGCTTTGTAACCTTGGGCACCCTGCATTCAGGTCCCAAGCAAGTTCCAAATTCAGCACTTGTATTGCCTTTGTGGTTTTACTAATAATCAATGCAAGAAATATTTGAAACGACTTAGGTACCTAAGCAGTTTGTGTAAGATATGCAAAAATGGAGCAGGAAATATATTTGGAAAACTGTGCTAATTTCTCTGTTGTCCAAAACTGTCCACGGCTTTACACCTCAGGTATGGCTGAGGCCCTTCAACATAATTTGCTTCTAATGTCAGTCCTGTAGATGCCTAAGATTTCAGAGTCTGGAATCAGATAGATTTCTATTGGAATCTAGGACCAACCACTTTGTGTTACTATGCACAGGCCACTAATCCTCACTGGACCTTAGTTTCAGTATCATAAAATGTCACACCACACTTACAGAATTGTGATGAAGAGCACATGGTACTATACGCCAAGCACTGTTGTAGCTACTTTATATATACTAACTCAATTTTAATATAATCCTCCTAAGAATCTACGAGGTATGTCATCTAAGAATCATTGCCATTTTATAAATTGAGAAACTGAGGTACTGAGGAGTTCAGTCACTTGACTAAAGACATGCAGCTGTTAAATATCCCTGCAGAATTCTGCTATTCCATCCATCTATAATCCCACAGTGCCTGACACATGTAGTGCCTGAAGCCCAGCACACAGCAAGCATTTAATAGACGTGATTATTGTTTCATTGAAAACATTACTTTGTGTTAGAATAGTTGGCAGCAGAGCTATCCCCAACATAGTTTAATCCCTGAAGACATTAGGAATATTTTACTTTTGTGGACCAGAATGTAGCACGGGTAAACTGAGATTGGAATGCAACGTTTTTGTAAAAAATTTCTCTTAGTCCTTTGTAACAGTGACAAATATGAGTGGAGTCCTCACATCTGGTTTTGTGGCATGATTTTGGTTATGATGCTGGCTGCTCATTCTAGTCAGGTTCTCCAGCCATCCCTAGCAGTTATTTGGTCTCTTCGACAATAACCTTTTAATAAACCTTCCCCTACATTTTTTGTTTCCTTAAACATGTTCTATTGCTTGCAATGAAGGACGCTGAGATTTTTTTCTTTTTTTTTTGAGCAGAGTCTTGCTCTATCACCCAGGATGTGGTGCAGTAGTGCAATCTTTGCTCACTGCAACCTCGGCCTCTCAGGCTTAAGCATTTCTCATGCGTCAGCCTCCCGAGTAGCTGGGACTACAGGCACACACCACCATGCCTGGCTACTTTCTGTATTTTTAGTAGAGATGAGGTTTCACCATGTTGCCCAGGCTGGTCTCAAACTCCTGGCCTCAAGTGATCTGCCTGCCTTAGCCTCCCCAAGTGCTGGGATTACAGGTGTGAGCCACTGCACCCGGCCTTGTGATGTTCATTTCAATTGTTCTTTAAATGTTTGTAAAGCAGCTTACTATGTGCCAGGAACTGGAAATACAGAAAGGAATCACACAGAAAACATCCCTTCTCTCATGGAACTTATGTGAAGATAGCGCTACTCTTCCTTACCCCCTTTCCAGTAAAGTTGTCTTTTTTGCTGGTTAAATATTCCCAGCTCCCTCAACCTTTCCTAGGTGGCACAGTCTTATTCCATCAACATCCTGCACCCCCCTCCTCTGATGCTTGTAGGTTAATGGAGTATTTGTGAGGAATCTTATGTAGCAAGTGCTAGAAACTCAATCAAATTGAATTAAGTTTTAAAAAAAATGTCGGGCACAGTGGTTCACATCTGTAATCTTAGCACTTTGGAAGGTGGAGGCAGGAGGATCACTTGAGCCCAGAAGTTCAAGACCAGCCTGGGCAACATGGCAAAACCCTGTCTCTACAAAAAATACAAAAATTATTCAGGTGTGGTGTCATGCACCTAAAGTCCCAGCTATTCAAGAGGCTGAGGTGGAAGGATTGCTTGGGCCCAGGAGGTTGAGGCTGCAGTGAGCCATGTTTGCACCATTGCACTCCAGCCTGGGCCACAGAGTGATACCTGTAAAGAACAAAAAAAAAAAAAAAAAAAAAAAAAAAAAAGGAAAAGAGAGAGGGAGAAAGAGAGAAAGAAAGAAAAAAATAAATGATCAGTTCAGGAAACTAAAAATTCTAGGGTAAGCCTCCTTCAGGCAAGACTTGTCGGAGCTGTATATTAGTGTGCTGGGGCTGCCATAGCAAAGTGCCGTAGCCACAGCCTGGCTGGCTTAAACAACAGAAATGTATTGTCTCAAAGTTCTAGAGTCCAGAGATCAAGTGTCACCAGGGTTGGTTTCTTTTGAAGCTGTAAGGAATAATCTGTTTTTGCTTCTCTTCCCGGCTTCTGGTAGTTTGCTGACAATTTTTGTTCTGGTAGTTTGCTGGCAATTTTTGATGTTCCCTCGCATGTAGCATCCTCCAAGTTCTGCCTTCATGTTCACGTGGTGCTCTTCCCAGATGCATGTCTCTGTGTCCAAATTTCCCCTTTTTATGAGGACACCAGTCATAATGGACGAGGGGCCCACCCTAGGGACCTCATCTTAACTAATTACATCTACAAGGAACTGATTTCCAAGTAAGGTCAGAAGGTTAGGGCTTCATCATATGAATTTGGAGGCGAATACATTTCAACCCCAACAGGTTCCAATAGTGTTATCAGTAACTTTTCTCTCCATCTGTTGGCCCTGCTCTCTGTGTTTACTTCATTATTGTTCAGGCGCTCTCCAAATTGTGATAAGCTATCAGCAGCTCCACAATCAGAAAGATGCATTTTTTTGTCCAGTTGTAAGAAAAAGCCTTAGAATTGTCTGTGGTTGTCCTGACTTGGATCACACACCTGTCACTGACGCGATGCCTGTCTGGGGATTGGAAGATTCAGATTTGCCATTCCTGGGTCACATGCTTTCCCCGGGAGCTAGGGTTTAGGTCAACTCTAACTGTATAAAGCAGATTGAGAGTAGAGGTAGGGTGAGGGTCCACAGAAGAAAATCGGGTACTGCTGCCAGCAGAGGCCTCACATAAGTAGACAAGAGCTGACCACTACAGTCCTGCAGGTAACACTGTTCTGCTAGCTTGGTGCCATCCAGGTTCATAAGCCAGGAGTGGATGTTTAAGCTTGCTAGGCTTCCTTTGTCTTCACTTACTTGAACTTACATCATCTGTAAGGTGCCTTGCAGATGTGGAATTTTGCGATTCTCTTTGATGACTCACTTAAACTTCCTTTCGTCTCCTTGAGTAGCATTTGATCCAAATAAAGGCCAATTATATAAAAGAACATAGTTTTCTTTGGTTAAAATGGAGTGAGTTCTACTGGGGTTTGATTTGCATTCCTCACAGTGACACAGTGTCTGCCACCTGGCACTGTGTCTTGATAAGAATAACATGAAAGCTGGCTGGGTGCAGTGCCTCACAGCTGTAATCCCTGCACTTTGGGAGGCCAAGGTGGGTGGATCACAGGGTCAGGAATTCAAGAACAGCCTGGCCAATATGGTGAAACCCTATCTCTACTAAAAACACAAAAAAATTAGCTGGGCATGATGGCACATCCCTGTAATCCCAGCTACTTGGGAGGCTGAGGCAAGAGAATCGCTTGAACGCGGGAGGCAGACGCTGCAGTGAGCCGAGATCATGCCACTGCCCTCCAGCCTAGGTGACAGAGCAAGATTCCATCTCAAAAAAGAAAAAAAAAAAAAAAAAGAATAACATGAAAGTCTAACAAAACCATTGGTAGAATGGGCTGGCTTAAAATATTTTTTTTTTTTTTTTGAGACGTAGTCTCACTCTGTGGCCCAGGCAGGAGTGCAGTGGCGCGATCTCGGCTCACTGTAAGCTCCGCCTCCTGGGTTCACGCCATTCTCCTGCCTCAGCCTCTCTGAGTAGCTGGGACTACAGGCGCCCGCCACCACGTCCGGCTAATTTTTTTTTTTGTATTTTTAGTAGAGACGGGGTTTCACCGTGGTCTCGATCTGCTGACCACGTGATCCGCCCGCCTCGGCCTCCCAAAGTGCTGGGATTACAAGCGTGAGCCACCGCGCCCGGCCTTAAAATATTAAGTAGCAGAAAACAGATAGGATGCTCCTGTTCAGTATTCCTCCAAACAAGACTTATTTAATTCTTCTATGATAGGCAGTTCCTGGCCAAGGAACAGCTCTCTCCAGAAAATGCAGAGTTCCCTCCAACTCCTTATCAGAGATAAGCAGTAGCTTGGGAAGTTGTACCTAAGTTTACAGAGCTTAGAACACTCATATCCCCCCACTTTTGCATTTATATCCACATTTCCATTTTGCACCAAACTTTCTAGAAGCTCACTTACTCATGTGACAAGGCTCTCATGAGAAAAGAGACATTGTGCCTTAAGCACTTATTAATACTCGTCATTATTTCTAAATGAAGGCCAAAATGAAATGATGTCAGGCTTATGAAAATGCACTATGAGGCCAGGCGCGGTGGCTCACGCCTGTAATCCCAGCACTTTGGGAGGCTCGGGCAGGCAGATCATGAGGTCAGGAGATCGAGACCATCCTGGTTAACACGGTGAAACCCCGTCTCTACTAAAAAAAATACAAAAAAATTAGACGGGCGTGGTGGTGGGCGCCTGTAGTCCCAGCTACTCGGGAGGCTGAGGCAGGAGAATGGCGTGAACCCGGGAGGCAGAGCTTGCAATGAGCCGAGATCGCACCACTGCACTCCAGCCTGGGCAACAGAGCAATACCCTGAGATTCCGTCTCAAAGAAAAAAAAAAAAGAAAAGAAAATGCGCTATGAAAAGCCACAAAATATTGCTATGCAGAAGATGCCACTTGAAGCTCTAACGATGTAGTCAGTACAGCTTGGTCCACCTGGCACCACACCTTCATTAATCCAGAAAATGAGTAGAATTGCGTGTGGACTTACATGTTAAATGAAGCCCAACTGGTACACTGGGCATAATGGTGGTTTGCAAACCTGACTTTTAGATTCCTACTGTATTAGGGATTGGTCAGGATTCTCCAGAGATACAGAACCAACAAGACATTATATGTGTGTGTGTATATATATATATATATATATATACATACACAAACACATATG
Organism: Nomascus leucogenys; assembly: GCF_006542625.1. Classification (NCBI taxonomy): domain Eukaryota; kingdom Metazoa; phylum Chordata; class Mammalia; order Primates; family Hylobatidae; genus Nomascus; species Nomascus leucogenys. Next base: position 74,347,375 of record NC_044401.1, on the reverse strand, counting down.
TATATACACACATTATATGTATATATACACATACTATATATATACACACACACAGATTTACTATATAAAGTTTTATTTATTTATTTACTTTTGAGATGGAGTCTTGCTCTGTCACCTAGGCTGAAGTGCTGTGGCATGATCTTGGCTCACTGTAAACTCCATCTCCCAGGTTCAAGTGATTCTCCTGCCTCAGCTTCCTGAGTAGCTGGGATTACAAGTGTGTGCCACCATGCCCAGCTAATTTTTGTATATTTAGTAGAGTCACAGTTTCGCCATGTTGCCCAGGTTCGTCTCAAATTCCTGACCTCAGGTGTTTGAGGCCTCGGCCTCCCAAAGTCCTGGGATTACAGGCATGAGCCACCACACCCGGCTATAAAGGTTTATTATTTTAAAATGGCACGTGTGATTATGGAAATGGGAGTTCCAAAGACCTGCAGGGTATGTCAGCAAGCTGGAGACCCAGGAAAGCCAATGTTGTAAGTTCCAGTCTGCAGGCTGGCAGCCTTGAGACCTAGGGAACACTGACATTGTCACTGAAGTCCAAAGGCAAGAAAAAGGCTGATGTCTCAGATAAAAGGCAGTGGGGCAGAAGGAATTCTCTCTTACTCTAGGGAGGGCTAACCTTCTGTTCTATTCAGGCCTTCCACTGATTGCACGAGGCCCACACACATTAGGGAGGACAATCTGTTTTACTCAGTGCACTGGTTTAAATGTTAACCTCATCCCAGAATACAGTTTGACCAAATATCTGGGCATCCATGGCCCCATCAAGTTGACACATAATATTAATTATCACACATACAGACATGGCATAGTATCTATCAACGGGAACCACTCAGCAAACAGTAACAGTTGTTAAATTAAAAAAAAATTTTTCCTTTAATAATTAGAAAACCATCAATGCACTTGATCCTTTTGCTTGAACATGATGTTTGGAAAAATGGAATCTTTGAAAAAACACACCTGGCTAATGCTTTTAATCTTGAAAGCAGTACCCTACCCAGTTGTTAGGGGAGTGTTTCATTGTACGTTTGGTATGGAGTACAAGAATAAGCTACATCTCTAATTAATTGTTTTGAAAAGCCATCTATGCCTATCTATAGCACAGAGCTCTTTAAGAAAAAAATATTCTGGTGTCTTCCATTGAAACTCAGAAAGGGTTGAGATGTTATATAAGCATAAAGAACTAGGAATGATGAACGCTCTTATAGGCAAAAGGGGGAAAACACAGAGGAAGTGTGTGGTTGGTGGCATCCTTTACAAGTGACAGCCCTTGCTTCCTATAATGCTCGGCTCTAATATAAATGCAGTGTATGCCTTGGAGCCTAGTAAATCAAAAATACATTTGAAACTTATTGATTAACTAAAAAAAATCAAATCAGTCTTCTAAAATCTATTTGCAGTTACAGGATATTACCTAAAAATTGAGACTATTGAGGGGAAAAAATGGTAGCCAGAAAACAGGGTGTTAGAGTTTAGCAAGTTCAGACTTCCGTGTTTACTTGACTCATGGTTTGAAAGTCTAACATCAGATCATACCTAACCAATAACATAAATGGTATTATTTGTGGATGGGACGCAAAGGACACCTCATATTGTTATTTCTCCTAAGGGTCCTCTCCTGATTTTGTAGAATCCGATGAGGGTTTTATTTTTGGTTACCTTAATTGGGGAAGGGGTGAAAGGTGGTGAGACAAAAGGGGAAGGCCCTGGGAAATCGACCTTCTTCCCAGAGACAGCATGAAAGGGTAGAGGGATCCAGTCTCTATTTCTACCAGATAACTGAGCCTATTATCCTGATGTTAAATAACCTTCGTAGGTCTCTTTCTGGCCCTATAAAGAATAAAATCTCCCTCTAGCTACCAAGGCAATTAAGGTAAAAAAATCACACTTAGGCAAAAGTGAGATTATGGCTGGAGTCTTCCAGAAAATAACTATCATCCTCCATCTCCTTTTAGCATTGGAAGCCTGGTATGTTTAATCAAAAGAAAGGTCATCTGGGTTGAGGGAATGGGCAGTTAACTGGGTTCACTGAGAACTGCAAATATGCTAGGCACCACAGTGAAGTCAGCTGACATGTTCTCTGCCCTGCAGAATGTTGGCAATGCTGACATATTTGGACTGAACACAATAGATTATCATATAAGTTTAGGCAATCTGAGTGACAATGACAAGTAACAAGAAGGCTCTGAACAAAGAAGGTATTCCAGAGAGATGACTGGAAAGAATTGCCACATAAAGAGAATCACAGCAGACTCCTAGCAATTGTGAAGATACAGAAAGTTTTCATCAGCAACAACTCACAACACTTCCTAGTTTCTCCCTCTGACCCTTTGAGCTACTGACCTCTTCCCTACCAACTCCTTGTTCCCTCTCCACCTCACATTAAATCCCCACTGTTACCTTTTGCCCTACGTAGAGCCTATGCTGTGGGTCCCTTTATTTCTCACAACACACACATCATCTGTCTTGTGACTGCCCAGGGGATGGGAAGGAGTGAGATAAATAAGTGACCTGGACACTTTATGAAACCACCTCAGGTTGTGGACTCATCCTTTGAAGAGTAATGCCAAGTAAAGCTGACATTTTAGGTATGAAGTAGGAGTCAACACTTTACCGTACATTTACTGAGCATCCACTACGTGCTGGAATTTTAGAAATAGATGTGGCTCATTCCCTTGAACTGTAATCTAGTATAGGCCAGCCAGAAAGGTGTTGACTTTTTCATGCTGCTGGGCAGCTGCTCTTTTATTCTATGTACAGGAAGGAACGTGGAAAGGTGAATGGCCTAAATAGAATTGATATTGTGTGTGTGTTTGTTTGGGGCTGTAAGAGATGGGTGACTTCAAAGGTGGTGACCCCTTGTTTGGAATTTTCTAACTGAGACAGCTTGTGGGAATTGGAAAACTTACTCTCCCCATCATTCGTTGAATTTCAGGAAGCAGGGCAGCTCTACTCCATATAGTCAGGTCAGATTCACGTGTAAGGAAGACAGAGGCCTGCTACTAGCTGTTGTCCAGCTTCAGCGGTCCTAGCTGGAGGCCAGGTTCAGATGACCCAACAGTTCTGGGCGGGTGACCAAGCCCCACGGAAGGGTGCACTGTGTGTCTTTCCTGTTTTGCTTCAGGACCTTTTCTGATGCCTTCCTGGCTCGTGGAAGGGATAGCCTAAAGTGTGGCAAAGTTAGTGCCCTGAGGCCATCTTCAACCAATGGGGAAGAGGAGCTTGCAGATGAAGGTTCCATCCCCGCCTCCTGGGGCAGCGTTTCTGGGCAGCGTTTGGTGCGCTTTTCATGAGGTACTGACAGACGTCATCCCTTGTTGTCTAAGCTCAGTAGCAGTTTCAGTAATGCACATTCATATTGGCTTCCACTGCCCACCGCCCCACTTCCCTCACTCTTACTTTCTGGGTTCTCCTGATAGACTAAGAGCATACAAGTCTTTATCTTAGGGAGTCCCAAATTGAGACATCGAGGGAGTAGCATTCCCTGATAACATTCTGTAAAGTGTTGACACTCTGGATGTCTCTCAGTTACTTTGATTTGTTAATGTTATGAATTATCTTGTCCTGCTAATTAAAGAGATGTAAATTGTTTTAAAAATTAAAATTTTTTAAACGCCAGCAAATAACATAGAAAGAAAACCTTCAAGAAAGTATAATGCAGAAGGAAAAATTAAGTTGAAGAATGATAGCATCAGGTATTTATATAATCGTTTAAAGACATACAAAGCAATATCTTATGTTATCGATGGCTACACATATTTGTAGCCAGAGGATGTTTTCCAAATCCCTGGTGGTGGTGGCTTTGGGGAGGCAGACAGGAAGATGAGGCTTGCAAGCAACATAGAGAGGATTTCAGCTTTATCTGTAAGTTTTGTCATATATTTTAAAGCAAAGATTGAAAGGACAGCTGAAAAAAATTTTTAACATTCGATTCTTTTAGTTGGGAGATACATGAACATTTGTCATATTATTCTGTATTACGTGTTTTAAAGTTTTCCCAAATTAAATAAAAAGTTAAAGCAGGTTTAAATGTTTTTAAATGAAATTTGGCAAATTCAAAGCTTTGAAAAAAATTAAGATGACCTATAAATTTAGCATCAAGCCCCAAGCAAAATTGGCAATTTGACATAGATATATTTCTCCAGATGTTTTTTCTAACTTAATGTATGTTGATTTGAAATGCAACTATGTATTAGTCTTGCTGTATCTTCAGACACTCAGAAGTTTCATTGTTGATATGGCAACATTATGAAATGTTTCCCCCTAGAATTCATAAGGCAATGTAAGTCCAGGTAACAGAGGAATTTAAAGAGTATATCTAATTTATTTTCCAAAAATGTAAGATTAGCACTGTGAGAGTAAATATGGGATATGACGTAGTTCATAGTCATATAGATAAGGTTCTCAAAGTAAAGAATTTCTGTTCTTTCCAGTGCAGAATTTTTACTGGGCATAAATCAAGTTCAACTATACTTCTATATTTCCTCTATCATCCCTCTATAAAACTATAACATATACGCTTCAGTCTATCTTGTTACTGGGCTTTCTTTTTTCTTTTTATGATTACAAATAGCCTTCATTACATTTGCAAACTATATCCAGAGTTTGGAATCTTGTGCATGGCTGCAACTTGGTATTATTTAGTTTTATTGTTATTAATATACATGCTGGGAGACAAGAGAACATTTTGATAAATATTCATAAAATGTGCCAGATCGATGCATATTTACAGTATCTATTTGCACAAAGCAATGCCATGAACATATGACTCACAAGTTCTGAAGTCTGATACTGTTAGATAGATTGATGCTGGTAATTTATCATGTGCCGCCAGGAATAGGGAGATGAATTGCAAAACCCTTTACTGGCTTCTGGCTTCCAGGCAACAAACTCCTCTTGCCTTTCTCTCTTTGCCCTCAGATTCATCAGCATCTCTGTGAAGTAGGATTCAAGGATGAAGTCAACCTAAAACTTTTTCTCTAGGTTTCCAGGAACAGACTGGGAGGGCGTAGTTACGGGCAGACCTAAATAGAAAACACTACAGGGATACAACCACAATTTATTTTCCTCTGAAGCTTTTTAAAAAAAGAACCTATACTTTCGCATGCTACAAATCTTTCTTTCTCTGTCTCCCTTTGACCCCAACCCCTACCACATGGGAACCAGAAATAATAAGTTTCTAATGGCCTAGGAGAAGCCGATGCAGGGGCAGGGAACATGCCGCAGAGCAACGGAAGTGATTTCAAAACTCTTGACTCCTTCAGACCTGCCAGCATCAGAAACTATAAATAGGAATGGCTGGCAAGAGGGAAAGATGGGACAGATCTTTCCACTTCTTCAGAATGCTCTTGAGCAGGAGGGAGAGAGCAGAAACATGTTCAATGTTTTGCACAAAACCTGCTTCGTTCCTTCACAGCAGAGCTGTTTGGCATTATGGGAGAGCAGTTATCTGGGCAGAACTCAGAGCTGAAGAATTTTGCTGCAGTGGCTATTGTTGACCTGATGAGATATCTTAAAAGAATCCTTCATTGGGGGTGGGGTGGGGGATAGAGAGGGGAAGTAGACAAACTTTTTTATTTTTTGGAGTATTTATCTATTGCTTGTCTGTTACAGAATGAAATGTGTCCCCCTCAAATTCATGTGTTGAAGCCCTAACCCCCAATGGGACTGTATTTGGAGATATGGCCGTAGGGATGTAATTAAGGTTTAATGAGCTTGCAAGAGTGGAGACCTAATCCAATAGGACTGGCGTGCTTATAAGAAGAGAAAGAAGGCCGGGCGCGGTGGCTCACGCTTGTAATCCCAGCACTTTGGGAGGCCGAGGCGGGCGGATCACGAGGTCAGGAGATCGAGACCACGGTGAAACCCCGTCTCTACTGAAAATACAAAAAATTAGCCGGGCGTGGTGGCGGGCGCCTGTAGTCCCAGCTACTCGGAGAGGCTGAGGCGGGAGAATGGCGTGAACCCGGGAGGCGGAGCTTGCAGTGAGCCGAGATTGCGCCACTGCACTCCAGCCTGGGCGACAGAGAGAGACTCCGTCTCAAAAAAAAAAAAGAAGAGAAACAGACACCAGGAGTGTATATACAAAGGAAAAAGGCCATGGGAGGACACAAGGAGAGGGCAGCTGTCTGCAAGCCAGGAAGAGGGCCTTCACCAGAAACCAACCTTGCTGGCACCTTGATCTTGGACTTGCAGCCTTCAGAACTGTCAAAAAAATAGATTTCTGTTGTTTAAGCTGCTTGGTCTGTGGTACTCTGTTATGGCAGTCCTAGGCAACTAATACAATGTCTCTTAAAACTGAAAGGCAGATTGAAGTTCACTTGTGTATGTGACAAGGCATTGGATACATATTAAGGCCTAGCAGGTAGTGGAGTGGTTAAAAGAATTGGCTGCTGGACTAAGGTAGGCCTGGTTCAAATCCCAGTTGATCACTTACTACCAGTGTGACCTCCAGCAAATTACTCTGTGTCTTTATGTTTCCTCATCTGTAGGAGAGTAATAACAGCTTACATCTGCAAGATTGTTGTGAGGTTAAAAACTGTAATGTATGCAGAGCATGTCATAGTTCCTGGCAAACAGCACCCTAAAAAATGCTAGCTACGACACTGAGCACCTCATTTGTTTATAGTAGTTTCAGTTTACAAAGTAATTCCATAGCCATTATTTCATTTGATTTTTACAGCAATCTTATGAGATTAGTTGGGAAGGAAATCTTACACCCACTCAAGGGAGGAAGAAACCAAAATTCGGAGAGGAAAGGAACTTGTCCAAGCTCAAATTTCTAAGAAGAGTAGAGCCAGGCTTCAAATCCAGATCCCCTGACTCCAACTTCAGTGCTTTCCTCACTAAATTTGCAGTCCCTCTGAATTCCTCCCTCCCTGGTCCCCTCCCCTTCTTTGTCCTTTTTTTTTTTTTTTTTCCCCACCAAACATGTATTGAGTTTCTATCACATTCCAGGCATTTCCTCTTTTTTCCCTGGACCTGTGTGTCTTTTCTCTTGTTCATTTGGACCTGGATGTTGTGCGTGTGTGCATGTGCAAGCTTGCCTGGGAGCGTGTCTGTGTGCCCACATTTGGGCATCGAGGGCTCTCATTCTCCCTAAGGGTGACCTTGCCTTGTGTCTCCTCTCCTTACCTACCAGTGTTTTAGCTCAAAGGCAGCACTTGGCTTTCAAGGACGTATTATAAATAGAGCCTTAACAGCACTCTCTTTTCTTATCTGAAAACTGACATGAAGCATAGGCAACTAGGACAAAAAGAAAGAGAACAGGGTCCATGGTGAAGCAGATAATCAATATCTTTAAATGATTCGAGAGCAGAAATTCCCAAAGGGGAGGTGAGAAGAGACCTGAAAATGACAGGCTGAGGAAGTTTGTTGGGCTCTCCTAGGGAGTGAGTGGTAGGGGGGGTGTTTGAAAAAGCAGATTTCATATTGCAATTTGTTATTTAGAAAAATGTCCCCCAGAAGCTGTTATTCTCATAGTGCAAACTATAGAAATTAAAGCTCTCCAGAACCTTTTTGACCTTTGGGGTTGTATAAGAGTTATGGCAATTCCCAATGAAACGGAAGGTGGCCTCTGAATTGTGAGAGCTGAGATCATCACTGTGTATTTTTAGCCATTAGGGCCTTGAATCTAAAAAGCTGGAAAACACTGTTTCATAGAGTCTTCAGAAAAGAAGCAAGGCCTAAAAGGTGCAAGGAGTCAATGCTTGAAAGGTTCCCAAAGAGTTTGAAAAGGCCATAAAACCCAACTCCCCTGTTTTACAGATGAGGCAACTGAGGCACAAAGAGAAGTCGCTGGCACAAGATCTAGTGCTTATAACAGGATTGGCTGAGCCCAGCAACGGCCTCAACCTGCAGTGGGGGGGTATCAGTAGAAAAGACCAGGGAATCTCCAACAAGTCTCTGCTCCTAATAAAGAGAATTAAAATGTGCCTTTAGGAGGCTGGGACCAACCTCAGGGCACTAGCTCAATGAGCCTGAAGGATGCAACTGGGGAGGCATTTGGAACACAAAAGCAGATACTCCTGCTGTTCTAGATGGCTTTCTAAGAGCCAGGGTTCTTCAGGTCGGTCTTTCCAAGGACCTAAAGTAGTAGGTTGGACAGCAAGGGATGTGGAGGATCAATGAAGCAGCTGTTGGCTTTCGGTGCATATAAATAATGCACTTGTAAGGCCTAGGGTATGTTTTGGTTATTCTGCACAACAAATACTCAAAAAGTGTTGGTGACCCTTGGCCTTGCATTTCCCCAGACCCTGACCCACACCCTGACCTTGACCTGACCCTCAGCCTGAAGCTGACCCTGAACCTAATCCTTTCTCTGACCCTGACCCTGATTTTGAGCCTTCTGTTGAACCATAGCCTCAGCCTGCCATTCACTCTGACACAGGACATGACCTTGTCCTTCACCCTGTTTCTCACACTACCATGGCTCTCAGCTGTGCTCACCCAGACTCTGACCCTGACATGGACTCTGATTCTCACCTTCACAATGAACTTGTCTATAGGCCGACTCTAACTCTGAGGCTGACCCTATGCTCACCCTGAATCTGATCCTAATCTTGAACCTGACCCTTACCATGTCCCCGAACTTATGGCCCTCACACAGACTCTGACCCTCGCACTTACCCTCTCAATTTAACCCCACCCCTCACCCTGATGCTGACTTTGACATTTATCCTGATGTTGACCCAGGACATACACCTAACACTCCTTCTGAATCTGACCTTAATCCTCACAGTGACACTCACAATTACTCAGATCCTGAACCTGACCTTCATCACGATCTTGACCCTGACCTTGATCTAGATACTCACATGACTCTCTTCCTGACTGACCTCTGACCCTTAACCTGAACCTCACACTGATTCTCACCATGACCTGAGCTTGACACTGAACATGATGCTAAATAAGCACCTGACCCTGAACTTGGCTCTCACCCTGATTCTACCTTCATCCTCACCCTCACCCTGAGCTTTGTCTCACCCTTACCTTAATTTTTTCCCAAACCTTAATTTGAACCTGAACGTTTCTAATCTTGACTCTGACCCTTACCCATAACCTACTAGACATTCAGTCTGACACTAATTTTCATTCTCACACTGGTGTTGACCCATACTCTTACCCTCATCCTTTCACAGTCACCTTGAACCTGACCATAAATCTGGCCTTGTCTCTGAACCCCACCCTAAACTTTAACCTTCACAAGACCCTGCTCCCCACCCTCCCCGTGACTGAGACCCTGAATCTGCCACTCTCTCTGAATTTCTCATCCTCACTCTTACCACAGCTCTAATGCATATTCTGACCCTTACCCTCACTCTGAATTTGTCCCTAACCCAAACCTGTCTCTGACACTGACTTTCACCCTGAACCTCACCATAACTCTGACCCTTGGACTATCCCACCCTCATCATGACCTTGATGAAGCTATGACCCTGACTGTAGCCCTGACCCTCACCCTGATATGAACACTGACTCAATTCCCGCCCTGACCCAGACCATCACCCTATCATACTGGTCTTAAATTCATCCTCACCCTGAACCTGACCCAAATTCTGACCCTTATCCTTGTCCTGCTCATCACTATGACCTTGAAAAGACCCTGACACTCACAGTGACCATCAAATGATTCTACTTCACCATTACCCTAACACTTTAGCTGGGCCAGACACTCATCCTCATCAGGACCCTTATGTTCACCTGAGTCTGCTCACCTTGATTTACTATGTATTACGTGCTCAACCAAATCCTCACTCTAAACCTGACCCTGACCTTTATTTTGATGTTCACCCTAAAACTGGCCCTCATCTGGCCCTCTCTCTTGCTCTCATCTTGTGTCCATGATCCTGCCCCTAAAAGTGTCTCTGACTCTGATATCATGCTGACATTGACTCTAACGATCCCACCCCTCTAAAGTTACCCTAAACTTAAATTTCAACCTGTCCCTGGTTGTGACCCTGACCAACAACTCAGTCTTGACCCTGATCCTGACCGTCAACCTGACACTGACTCTCACCAACACTCTGACATTCACACTGATCATCAAACTGACTATACTGAGTCTGGCTTTCAAAAGTTGTGGTAAAATAAATGTAATATAAAATTTGCCATCTTAAACATTTTAAACTATACAGTTCAGTGGCACTAAGTACATTCACATTGTTGTGCAACCGATCTCCAGAACTCTTTTCATCTCGCAAAACTGAAACTCTGTACCCTTTAAATAACAACGCCCTCTTTTTTCCTTTCCCAGCCCCTGGGAACCACCATTATAGTTTCTGTTTCTATAATTTTGAGTAATCTAAGTATATAGGTGGAATCATACAGTATTTGTCCTTTGGTGACTGGATCATCTCACTTAGTATAATAACCTTGAGATTCATCCATGTTGCAGCATGTGTCAGAATTCCCTTCCTTTTTAAGGCTGAATAATATTCGGTATATACCACATTTTATTTATCCATTCATCTGTCCATGGACACTTAGGTTGCTTCTACCTTTCGCCTGTTGTGAATAATGCTTCTATAAACATGAGCGTTCAACTATCTCTTTGAGACCCTACTTTCAATTCTTCTATATATATACCTAGAAGTAGAATTGCTGGATCATGTAGTAATTTTTAATTTTTTGAGGAACCAACCATGTTGTTTTCCATAGTGGCTGTGACCCTATCTTTTATGCTGAACTTTACCTGACCCTGTCCTACATCCTGACCTTAACAATGACCTTCCACCTGATTTTTAACCTGAACTTCACCCTGAATGTGACTGTCATGCTGACCCTAACCATGACACTATCTTGACTTTTACCATGTCCTTACACTGTGCTAGAGCCTGACAGTGGCCCATATTGTCAACCTCACACTGGCCCTCACTCTGTATCTTACGCATATACTTACATTCACCCTGACTCTCACCTCTCTTTGACCATGACTTAGACCCTGAAATTAACCACTACCCTGTATCTAAATTTGAACTAGACTTTTACTTTGATCTTGTTCAGACCTTTACCATGAACCTGACCTCAACTTAACCCTTACCTCACCATGATTTTACCTTCACATTCACCCTGACGTCAAGACTGAAGCTGACCCTTATCCTCACACAGAACATGACCTTGACCCTCACCATGACCCTGTCGGTGATTCTGACCCTGACACTCATCCTGACACCAACTATGATTCTCACCCTCACAATAAACCTGATACTAACCAAGACCCTGATGCATACCTGACCCTATTCTTCATTCTGGCCATCTGATACTAACTCTGATCCTTAACCTAAACCCGCATGATATTGACCCGCTATCTTATCCTAAACATGACCCTCACACTGACCCTGATTTCCACCCTTATGAAGACCCTGACCCTCAGCCTTTCATACTGACTGTCATCATCATGATATTATCTCACTCTGATCCTGACCCTAAACTGGACTCTGAATCTGACCCTCAACTTGTCCCTGACCATTATCTTCACTTTCTCCATTGACCTTAAATGAAATCTGACCATGATGACACCTTGAAACGGACTGACCTCCCTACTGCTGACCTTGACCTTTCTCTTGTCCCTCGACCTCACCTTAATCATCACTGTGACCCTGACCAGCACTGTGACATTGATCCTGAACCTTACCTGACCCTAACCTTTACCCTGACACTGACCCTTAACCTGATCCTTATCCTAAACCTGACCATAAATTTGAACTTGACCATCAATCTGACCCAGATCATAAATATGAAAACAATTGCGACCCTCACCATGTCCCCAGACCTGAGCTGACTGAACTTGATACTGACCATAAACCTGACCACCTTCATCCTTACTCCTACCCTGAGTCACATCATGACTCTCACTCTTACCCTGACCCTGACCTTCACACTGAACTGACACTCAACCTGACTTTGAGTCTCACCGTGGCCCTGAGCCTCACTTTGACTTTATCCATGACACTCAGCAAGACTCTGATATTCGCTCTAACCTTAACCCTGACCTGACCATGTCCTTGAGCTTGCTTGTGAACTTAAACCTCTACCTGATCCTCACCCTCTACTTGGCCCTAACCTTATCATTATCCTGGCCCTGATTATCACCCTGACCTGACCAACATCCTGACCTGATTCTGACACTCAAGCTGACCATGATATGGATACTATTCTCACATCAGCCCTGATCCTCAAGTTCACCCAGAGCCTTGGCCAACTCTAATCTTAATCTTGACCCTGACCCTGATCCTCAACCAGATACTTTTCTGACCTTACCCTGAACTGTTTTGCATCTTGACCTTGACCCTGACCCTCACCATGACACCATCCATGATCCTCATCATGCCCCTGAACCTGATCTTGAGTGTGATCTTCACCTTCACCTTGACCTTCACACACAGCCTTACCCTTCCCCTGACCCTCACCTGAAAGTGATTCTGACCTTGCACCAAACCATATACTCACCCAGGCCTCATCCAGAATTGGACCTTTAGGATGACTCTTATTCTCACTCTGAACCTGACCTGCACCTAGCTCTCATCTTTACCCTTACTCGGATTTGGCCATCTCCCTGCATATGACCCACATCTTGAAAATCACTCTTATCCTTATAGTAATCCTCACTCTGATAGTGATTCACACAAAGACCCTGATATTCATGCTATCACCCTGACTCTACCCTTACCCTGGCCCTGAACTTTACCCTGAACCTTAACTGACCCTGACAGTCAACCTAATCTTTCCTCTGAAACCCTCATGCCAACCTTGACCCTAACTGTACCAATGACATTCTCATCGATCCTTCTATTTTCATATAACTTGACCTGACCATAACCCCCACACTGACACACACCCACACCCTGACCAACACCTTGACTGTGAACTGGACCTTGACTTGTCCCTGAGACTCATCCTGATCATGGCCCTTATGCTGACCCTCACAATGACCCTGACCCTCACTTTGACCCTCAATCTAATATTAACCCTTATCTTGAGAATGAAAAGACTCTGAAGCTGGAGCTTACCCTGAACATCGTCATGACGCAACCCAGATTCTAACTTTTATTCTCACCCTGAACCTGTCCCTCACCACATACCTGATATTGGCTGTCATGCTGACTATGACCCTCCTTACTATTACCATGTCTCTGACCTTGACTTAGAACGCTATCCTCATGATCATCTTGACCCTGAGACTCAGCTAACACTGAACGTCACTCTAATCCTCTCACTCACTAATCTTGATACAAACCCTAACCTGCACCCTTAAATGTACCATGACCTCACCATGCCCTTGATCCTGTGCTTGACCTTGTCCCTACCCTCATCCTGACTTTACCCCTCACCATGATCCCGATGCTGATCTTCACCTGCAACCCCAAACTTTCTCTGACCCAGACCCTTATATTTATCAAGTTTCTGACTACAATGATTTGAAAGTTTGTCTCCTCCAAACCTCATTTTGAAATTTGATCCCCAGTGTTGGAGGTGGGGTCTAGTGTAGGTTGTTGTGGTCATGGGGATAAATCCCTTGTGAATAGATTAATGCCCTTCCTGGAGTATGCGGAGAGAAGGAGGGGAATGAGTGAGTTCTTGCTCTGTTAGTTCCCATGAGATCTGGTTGTTAAAAAGAGCTGGGTACCTCCCCTCCTACTCTCCCTCACTCCCTCTCTCTCCATGTGATCTCTGCACATGTGACTCCCCTTTGCCTTCTGCCATGAGTGGAAGCAGCCTGAGGCTCTTGCCAGAAGCAGATGCTAGTGCCATGTTTTTTATATAGTCTGCAGAACTGTGAGCCAATTAAACCCCTTTTCTTTATAAATTACCCAGCCCTCAGGTTTTCGTTTATAACAACACAAAACGGACTAAGACACTTACCTGGTACTTAGCCCCACCCCCACCATGATTAACACCCTGGCACTGTATCTGACTTCCTTACTCTTCAAATATTACTGTCCTTGATAATCAACCTGACCAGACCCTGTTCGTCACGCTGAACCTGATGCCCTAGCCTTGACCTTTACACCACCCTTACCTTGAACCTGACCCTCACCCTATTGCGATGCCTGATCCTTACAATGACCGTAATCTTTAATTCTTACCCCAAAATGATGCTGAACCTGATTGCATTCCTCATCCCAACTCACATCTGGATACTCCTCATCTAGATACACACATCATTTCTCCCCTGAACAATGACTGTGCCTCCTGTACCTCATCTTCACTTTCACCTTGATCCTGATCCTAAACCTCACCTGGTCTTGAACTTCATTAATACACTGACTCTTATTTGACCTCATTCTTTTTTTTGTTTGTTTGTTTTTTTGAGACGGAGTCTTGCTCTGTCGCCCAGGCTGGAGTGCAGTGGCGCAGTCTCGGCTCACTGCAAGCTCTGCCTTCCGGGTTCATGCCATTCTCCTGCCTCAGCCTCTCCGAGTAGCTGGGACTACAGGCGCCCGCCACCACACCTGGCTTATTTTTTTTTTTTTTGTATTTTTAGTAGAGACAGGGTTTCACCGTGGTCTCAATTTTGACCCCATTCTTATTCCAACCCTCATACTGACCGTTATGTTGACCCTGACCCTGACCTTAACCATTACCCCGACACTGACTCTGAAATATACACTCACTCTCACTCTGATCCTGTACCAGACCCTCTGCACCTCACCCTATCACTAACCTCCTCACTGACCCTGACCCCTAACTTGATCACCAAATACACCTTCAGATGCTGATCCTAATACTGATGGTGATACTGCTCCTGACACTTACCATATCCTAAAGCTCACCATCATCATGACATTTACTCTCAACCTCTCCCTGTCTGTGACCCCCTCTCTCTGACCCTCATTGTCACCCTGACCCTTATAATGATTCTGACTCTAATAATGACCTAACCATCACCAAGTTGAGTTCGAACATGAAATCTTATACACTCACACTCTAGTTTCTTTTGGATTTCTTACTGTTCTTAGTAACAATGTGCTTTTGAGAACTAATTCTCAACTTGTTCACACGTGTCCTGTGTGCTTTCTTTCCTTTTCTCTTTTCTTTTCAGGCAGGATCTCGCTCTGTTAAGCGGGAGTGCGGTGGTATGATCATGGCTCATTGCAGCCTCAACCTCCTGGGCTCAAGGGACTTTCCCTCCTCAGCCTCCTGAGTGGCTGGGCCTACAGGTATGCACCACCACTCCTAGATAATTAATTTTTTTTTTTTTTAATAGCGACAAGGTCTTACCATGTTGCCCAGGCTGGTCTTGAACTCCTCAGTTCAAGTGATCCTCCCACCTCAGCTTCCCAGAGTACTGGGATTACAGGAGTGAGCCACTGTACCCAGCCTACTGTATTTTTCAAATATGTTGCTTTGATTTGTGGTCTCCCTCAAAGTAAGAAACTGCAGTTGAGGCTGGGTGCAGTGGCTCAGGCCTGCAATCCTGGCACTTTGGGAGGCCGAGGCAGGTGGATTGCTTGAGTCCAGGAGTTTGAGACCAGGCTGGGCAACATGGTGAAAAGCCATCTACAAAAAAATAATTTTAAAAAATTAGCCAAATGTGGTGGCATAAACCTATAGTTCCAGCTACTTGGGAGGCTGAAGTGGGAGGATAGCTTGAGCCTGGGAGGTAAAGGTTGCAGTGAGCTAAGATTGCACCACTGCACTCCATCCTGGGCAACAGAGTGAAACCCTGTCAAAAAAAAAAAAAAAAAAAAAAAAAAGGAAAAGAAAAGAAAAGAAAAGAAGGAAACTGCAGTTGAGAAAAATGTGTGGTTCTCATTGATTTGCCTCAGATGAAGCATAGGTTAATTCTAACAGTTAAGAATTTTAGCTATTTTATTAATTTTTTTGAGATGGAGTCTCACTCCGTCGCCCAGGCTAGAGTGCAGTGGCACAATCTCGGCTCACTACAACCCCTGCCTCCTGGGTTCAAGTGATTTTCCTGCCTCAGCCTCCCGAGTAGCTGGGATTACAGGTGCACACACCCGCACCTGGTTAATTTTTGTATTTTTGGTAGAGATGGGGTTTCACCATGTTCGCCAGGCTGGTCTCAAACTCCTGGCCTCAGGTGATCGACCCGCCTCAGCCTCCCAAAATGCTGGGATTACAGGCATGAGCCACTGTGGCTGACCAGAATTTTCTTTAGAGACAAGTGTCTGATTTTTTCTTTACTGCTAGTCTGTTCACATAAATACAATTTTCAATGACATCTGCTTTAACTCTCAAGAAATTACTGTTGAGGACAGTGTGTAAACATGAACTCATTTTCACATATATAGCATAGGTTCCTCTTAACTTGCTCTGATTCACAGGAAGAAATTGTAATCGAGATGAATATGAGTTTCTGAGTTTTTTGGGGTCAAATAAATCTTAAATACATCTTGGTTTAGGCAAACAGAGGTAGCACTGAAAACAATCTGTATCAGTGCATATAAGCTCAGTTTCAGACATTCCTCTCAAAAGAAATTCTTTATTGCTTCTTGGGGTAAACGGAGATGAACATAAGCACATATGAGTATGTGTCATTCATTGCAAAGGTACAGCCCTACTGTAAGGGACAACAAATGAGGACGAGTCTAAGCAGAAGTACTGAAAAGAATCCACCAGCCTGGGCAACGTGGCGAAACCCCGTCTCTACAAAAACACAAAAAAAGTAGCCAGGTATGGTAGCACACACCTGTAGTTCCAGCTACTCTGGAGGCTGAGGTGGGAGTATTGACTGAATCCAGGAGGTCAAGACTGCAGTGAGCTGTGACCGTGCCACTGCACTCCAGCCTGGGTGACAGAATGAGTCCCTGACACACACACACACACACACAGAATCTATATTAGCATCAGCAAACTCAGTTTTACACATTCCTCTCAAAAATATCTCCTTATTGTTTCCTGCAGTAAACTAAGATGAATGTAGGAAGAACAACATATATCCATCTAAAAGGCGTATTCTTTTTTCAAGGTAGGTATAGACTGAATGTTCGTGTTCCCCCCAAATTTGTAAGTTAAAATCCTGGCTGGGTGCAATAGCTCATGCCTGTAATCCTAGCACTTTGGGAGGTTGAGGTGGCTGGATCATTTGAGGTCAGGAGTTCAAGACTAGACTGGCCAACATGGTGAAACTCCAACTCTACTAAAAATACAGAAATTAGCCAGGCAGTAGTGGCAGGCGCCTGTAATCCTAGCTACTCGGGAGGCTGAGGCAAGATAATTGCTTGAGCTCAGGAGGCGGAGGTTGTGGTGAGCAGAGGTTGCGGTGAGCCGAGATCACGCTACTGCACTCCAGCCTGGGCGACAGAGCAAGACTCTGTCTCAAATAATAAAAAAAAAAAGTTAAAATTCTAAACCCCAATCTGATGGTATTAGGAAATGAGGCCTTTAGGTCCTGAAAGTGGAGCCTTCCTGAATGGGTTTAGTGCCTTTATAAAAAGAGATTCCAATAGGCCAGACGCAATGGCTCACACTTGTAATCCCAGCACTTTGGGAGGCCGAGACAGGCAGATCATGAGGTCAGGAGTTCGAGACCAGCATGTCCAATAATGGTTAAACCCCGTCTCTACTAAAAATGCAGAAATTAGCTGGGTGTGGTGGGGGCACCTGTAATCCCAGCTACTCAGGAGGCTGAGGCAGGAGAATCACTTGAACCTGGGAGGCAGAGGTTGCAGTGAGCCGAGATCGTGCCACTGCACTCCAGCCTAGGCAAAAGAGCAAGCCTCGATCTCACAAAAAAAAAAAAAAAAAAAAAAAGAGAGAGATTCCAAAGCTTGCTCCCTCTCTCGACCCTCCAGCATGCGAGGGTATGAGAAGACAGTTATCTGCAAGCCAGTCAGAGGGCTTTCTCCAGATACAGGATCTGCTGGGGCATTGATTTTGGACTTCCCAGCCTCCAGAACTGTGAGAAATAAATGTCCGTTGTTTCAGCCACTCACTCTATGGTATTCTGTTATAGCAGCTCAATTGACTAACACAGCAGAGAAAATGAGAGTGAATCTAAGTAGTAGTATTAAAAAGAATTTGTAGTAGTACGGTTAGGCTCGGCCTCAGACATTCCTATTAAAAGTCTTTATTGCTTCTCAGAGTAAAGTAAGATAAATGTAAAGACAGCAAAATACATATCAAAGGCACATTCTTACTAGAAAGAAAAAAGATAAAAATACACAGTTTATTAAACCTAATTTTAATTGTCTCTTCATTCTTAAAATGTCAGTGGATTAACAAAACATGTAAATGCCTTTGGATAATAAGACATATTTGTGCATATTTGCCTTCTCAAAGCTTTTAATTAATATGAGATAAATGCTCATGAAAAATTACCTAGGCAGTTTTTTACTTTCTATCCTCTAGATGTCTACTATGTCTGGAGGAAAAAAAAAGAAAGAAAAGAATTATTCCCTTAATTAGAGATAGTAATTAACAAAGACAGTTCATTATACTAGGTACAAGGATTGCAGAGAGATACAGGTATATATATATATGTAGGATTTTCTGTTTGTATATTTTTAAAAATTGTACAGTTCACCCATATAATAAATTTAATATAACACATACTGCTTTATTTAGTATACTGACAATTATGCTTTAAAGCTACAGTTTAAAACTTTAAATTATTACCTATTTATATTTGTATGTCTTGATGCATACAAAAAGGGAATATATCCTTTATTACAATTTGTTATATAAATAATATACCAAAAGAATAAAATTAGAATTTAGGTCTTTTGTATGAAGTGACTTATTTTATGCCCAGGTCAACAGAGGTTCCTTTTTTTGTCAACAAATTGTTCTACTGCTTTTGTATTCTCCTCAACTATCATCAGAGATTCCCTTGGATAACCTTGACCTAATTGTATTTGTTCAAAGTTAAAATGCTATCATGGAGTGAAATTCACCCTTAAAACGTAGACAACTTCCAGAAATTAAATCAGTTCAGATAACTAACATCATTGTCCTTACCTGGGCTTGACAGCTCACAAATAAACAAATAAGCAAATATTTATGCTGATAGTAAATGTGTTTTGGGGGTAGTCCACAAATTCAGAATTGTTTAGACACAGAGATGTTTCTAACCTTGAAAAAAAAACTTACACCAATTAAATGACAAATTAAAGAACTTTTAGATGCTTTGCTATTACCTAAGAAAACAGCTATCATAAAAACACAGTCATTGAAAAGACGAGACCTAGAAACTCATGGTAATGCTTTGGCTGGCCCCTATGCCAAACAAACAATATTGACCTAGATAAACAGTCCTATCATCACACAGACAAGAAAAGTCTTGGAGAAATTCAGAGAGGCTGTTCCTAATTGTCAGAAACAAATCTCTAATTCAATTTAGGATGATCATCAGGATGGTCAACTGAGCGTGCCCCAACACTTGAAAATGGAGCTTAACAAAAATTCTTCATGATATAACCATAAAGGAACGATAAGTGGACAACAATATTAGACCAACACTGGTGGCTTAATTTTAGATGCAGCTGCCAAGGATGTGTTTGAAAGCGTGTCTTATCTGCCAGTGACACATCCTGATAAACTGCCAAGGTGGGGTCATGGACAGGAATCAAAGCGTCTATTCCCCTTTAAATACCTCCAAATGGACTTCATACAAATACCTTTTACAATGAATTATAAATATGTTTTGCTCATTGTGCATTTATTCTGAGGGTGGACTGAAGTTTTTCCTTGTTGGAGAGGTATTCCATGCTGGGTTGGGGGTTGAAAGGGTTCAGGGGATGGCTTGGTTTTGTTTTCCCACCTGGGGAATTCCCATTTATCTCTCCATGGACAGAGGTGCTCATTTTACGAGTACTGCACTTAAATACTTTTACACAGAAACTTCACTGTCCTTATAATCTGCAGTCCTCAAGATGAACAGAGAGAACGAATGGAATTTTAGAACTAAAATTAACAAAGCTCTCAAAATCTCTTAAACTCCCATGGCAGAAAGCATTACTATTAGCTTTCATGTGTAAAATCAACCCTTTGTAGGGTCCTTATTCTGCAAGGATGAAAACTTTCTTTTTTTGAGACGGAGTTACGGTCTTGTCGCCCAGGCTGGAGTGCAATGGCACGATCTCGGCTCATCGCAACCTCCGCGCCGGTTCAAGTGATTCTCCTGACTCAGCCTCCTACGTAGCTGGGATTACAGGCATGAGCCACCACGCCCAGCTAATTTTGTATTTTTAGTAGAGACGGGGTTTCTCCATGTTGGCCAGGCTGGTCTCGGACCCCCGACCCCAGGTGATCCGCCCGCCTCGGCCTCCCAAAGTGCTGGGATTACAGGCGTGAGCCACCGCACCCCGCCCAAAACTTTCTTAAAGGAACGGGTGGTTGGACCCTGTGGTCTACCTGGTGTCCCCACCCAGCCACCCACTCCTCCCGTTGGTGGGGAAGGGAGGGAAGTGAAACAGAGCTGTCTGCCCACCCAAATACCACCTCCTTTACCAGTGACCCAGTCACAGATTTCAAGTTTAATGCACCCAGAATCCTGCAATTTAGTTCTTTTGGCTTAAGTCACCTTCCCACTTCTCCCCAACGCATGCTCGCAATTAATGCGGTACTGCTACTCTTGGCAAAGTTTTCAGAGAGTAGTCTCCGCCCCGTACCCCCTATACAGAATCTGCAGTGGGCAGGACTCACCGTTGCTAGGAAACTCCCGCAGTAATCCCTTTGACCCTGTCCTGTGATGACCTTTGGAGTAAAAGCCCCCTGCCCAACTATTGAGCATGCACAGGCTATTCCAGGTGCAACTGCTGCCAAATTGCTGTTCTCCAGGAACCCGCGGTACGGCCATCGGCAGCCCTAGGAGTGCCTGCTGCAGCGGCCTGACAAGGATTAGGGATTAACGGGGAGATCTGTTGCATCATCTTCTTTCCTCAATAAGAAGAACAACACAGGAGGCAGGGTTGGAGGCTCAGCTAAAAACCAGATTCCCACCACCTGTTCCTTCAAGCAAGTGCGCTTGCGCCGGGCAGGCCCTCGGGCTAGCGTCTGGCTGAGGGGTGGTGCTGCCGAGCGCGGAGCGCACGCGCTCGGCGTCTCCATCTGCTGGTTGTGTGGTCCGTATTTTTGGGGTGGATTATAGTAAGTACCGGCATTTTAAAATATGAACAAATAAAATTAGGTCAACACTATCAAAAGGAGTCTCAAAAGAATGGTTGAAGAATATGCAAAAAGTATTGAGAATTAACAGAATCATTCGGTGACAAAAGGAACCTCTATTGATCTGGGGATAAAAATATTTGGTAAATTTACACGGAAGACCCAAATTCTAATTATTGATTTGGCATATTATTTATGTAACAAATTGTAGTAAAGGAACTATTGATATTGCTCCTCCGCCTTTTGGCTAAGATCAAGTGTAGGAACTACTGATATACATTTATTTGTATGAATTTAGGCAGACACATGTGTACAAACATAAAAATAGGTTTCTGACTATTGAAAATACATTTATCCTCTCCATAGACTTTTATCTCTGCAATCTTTATACTCAGTTTAATCAATATCTACATTAATTACTATCGTTAAGTAAGTAATCAGTCTGTTTTTTTTCTCTAGACATAAGGAACACCGAGGGGACAGAAAATTTAAAACCATCCAACTTATTTGTTAATAAGAATTTATCTTCTAGTATTTTAAAATTTTGAAAAGGCAAAAACAAGGGATCCAGCCCTGGTCATGCTGACTTCACAGCTTCTGTGCCTATCTATGCACTCAACTTGTCAGTGTCCTTGTGTCAAAGACCGCCTAGGCACATACCTGAGGTGAATAAATTGGGCTTATTATGGCTTGCATTGAGGGAGAATGCACACCACTGGGAACTACAGGGTGTCTCAGTAAAAAAGTGTCAGAAAGTACCTGTTACAGAATGTGATCTTTTGTCGAGTGACTTGGGGGAGGGTCTAAGGAAGTGAGGGTTTTGCTCTAGATTGGGAGTTGTTAGAAAGTGGAGCTAATTCTAGATTAGCTATTTTGTGGATATACAACACATTATTAAATAATAAAGTGTTTACAGCCTTAAAATATAATTTATCAGTATATTAAATAAAACAATCCATATCAAATTAAATTATTATGTGAATTAACTGCAATAACTTTAAAAAAACTAATAAGAAATCAATTAGAAACTCTCTCTGTAATTCTTATACCCCATATAATTAACCATCTACATTAATCATTATTTTGAATTAATCAGCCTTTTCTTTCTTTTTCTGTAGACATAAGTGACACCTAGAGGACAGAAAGTTAAAAACCATCTGGGTCATTTTTTAATAAGCGTTATATTAATTAAAAGTTTTGAGAAGGCAAACACAAACATATATGTATTATCATCCAAGGCATATTTTGTTAATTCACTGATATTTTAATAAATAAGGGTCAGTTAAAATATGGCTTATATGTGGTCATTTTATTTTAGTAAGAATGCGCCTTTGAAAGTAGTATGTTTTGCTGTCCTTATGTTTATGTCAGTTTACTCTAAAAAGCAATAAGAAGTTTCATTTGAGAGTAATGTGTAAGAAGGCTGAGCTGGTTTGCCCCAATATGAATTTTTTTCAGTATTACTTGTGTTTGCCAACCTAAACTCAGATATATACATATATATCAGATATATATTTATATATGGTAAAGCAAATATACTTGAAAATTATAGGTCTGTGTACAGACAAGCAGTAAAGAAGAAATCAAGCTAAAAACCAAACATTAGTCTCTAAAGAAAATTTTTAATGACTTAGAATTAACAGAGTTGAACACATGCTTTATCTGAGGCAAATTAATGAGAACCACACATTCTTCTTAACTGCAGCTTCTTACTTTGAGGTAGACCATATTAACTCAACTCAAAGCAGCATGTTTGAAAACACGCGGTTCAAGTGTAAGCAAGTTCAGAATTACACATAGCTCTTAAAAGTACCTTCCTGTTATGATGACAAGGAATCTAGATAAAACAAGAGTGTACACATACATTTCATTTTAACTTTATTTGGTGATGATGATGCTCAGCGTCAGGGCTGGGGTCATGGCAGGGTTCAGGGTCACTATCAGGTTCTGGTCATGGTCAGGCCAATTTCATGATGATAGGGAGTGTAAGGCTCAAGAGGGAGGGTAGGGTTCAGGTCAGGGTCAGCAGATTGATCAGCTCAGGGCCAAGCTTTGTGTCAGGGAGTGGGTCATGGACAGCGTGAGAGTCAATGTCATGATGAGAGCGAGCTTCAGGGTCATAGTAAGGGTCAGGATTGGGGTCAGGCTGTCTGTCATGGTCAAAATAAGGGTGATGGTCAGTGAAGGGTTTATTGTTAGGGTGAGAGTCGGGATAAAGGTCAGAGTCAGGGTGAGGGGGAGTGTAGTCTTAGGTCCTGTGTCAGGGTGACATCAGGGTCAGGTTGAGGATCAGGGTTTTTCTTAGGGGCATTGTGAGAGTCAGGGTCTCTCACATTGTAAGGCCAAGTACGGGTCAAGAGATGGATAAGGCTTATTGTTAATTTTAGGAGGAGGATAAGTGTTAGGATCAAGCACGAGATGAGAATGTGGGATCATGCTCAGGGTAAGGGTCTTTGTTTTGGGAAGAGTCAGGGTGAGGGGCAGAGTCAGGTTAAAAGTAAGGGTCGGTATCAGTGTAAGATAAGGGTCAAGGTATGATCAAGTTCAGGGTAAGTCAGGGTCATGATCAGAGTCAGGGTATAGTGAGGTCAAGTTCAGGTAGTATAGGCATCAGGGTCAAGATCTGGATATTGTTGAGGTTCCTGGGGATGATCAGGGTAATGGTCATGTTGAATGTCAGGTAGGGATGAAGGTTAGAGACCTCAGAGACAGTGTCAGGGCAATGTTAGGGTCAGTCAGGTTGTGGATAAGGGTGTGGAGAGGGTGAAGATGAGGGTCAAGATTAGGGGAGGCTCAAATTCAGAGTCTGATGCAGGGTCATAGTTGGGGTGAAGGTCCAATCGTGATAAGGGTGAAGATTAGGTTGGGGTCAGTGTCAAGTGAGCTCAGGGTCAGAATCAAGATCAAGGTAATAATCAGGTTCAGTGAGAGAGGGTCAGAATGAACGTGAGAGACAGAGCAAGGCGGGAGTCAAGGGAGGAGTCTGTGCCAGGTGTGCCATGGTGAAAGCAGGACAGTTGTTAGTGTCAGGGTCAGGTTCAGCTTCAGGGTCAGTGACAGCACAAAGAGAGGCTGAAGATCAGGGTAAAGGTCAGGGACAAAGACTAGGAGAGGTGAAGGGTTAAGCTGAGAGTGAGAGTCAGACTCAATGTTAGGATTATCATCAGGGTCAGAGTCACAATGAGGGTAGACTCAGAGACTCAGAGTCACAATGAGAGTCACAAATGCAAGGTAGACATGGTGAGGGTCAGTGTAGTATTGAAGATGTGGGTGACAGTCAGTATCAGAGTAATGGTACAGAATAGGGTCTGGATGAGTTGTAAGGTCAAGTGTAAGGTCAGGATGAACATGGTAGCTATGCTCTAGATCAGGGTCTAGGTGTCATGGTAATGGTGAAGGTCACTGTAAGGTCAGGTACACAATGAGTGTTCGTCAGATTCAGGGTGAAGGTCAGTGTCAGAGTCTGTATGAGGGTAGGCATCAGGGACATAGTGACAGATAAGTTCAGGGTAAAGGTGAGTGTCAAGGTTGGGTCCTGGTGAAATTCAGAGTAAGTTTCAATACAAGGATCAACATCAAGTTGAGTGTTACAATAAAAGGATCAGGATAAGTCTCAGGCTCAGCTTCGAGGTCAGACCAACATCAGGTGAGGGTCAGTATCAACATTAGAAAAGATCAGGGTTGGGGTCAGGGTCAAGGTTAGGTTAAGGATAAGGATGAGGGTTGAAATAATTGTCAGGCTAAGTAAGCAAGGGTCAAGGTCAATGTGAGAATAGGATGAGTGGCAATGTCAAATGCAGGGTGAACTTGAGTGTCTGGATTAGGGAAAGAGTAGGAATTAGGGGCCAGAAGTAGGTAAGTTTCCATGTCAGGTTCACGGTCAGAGGTAAGGTCAGTGTAAGGATGAAGGTCAAGGTCAGAGTCAGGTGCAAGATAGGGTTCCTGTGAGATGAGAGGGAGATTCCGAGTCAGTATATGTGTAAGGGTAAGGCTCACAGTTATAAAAATGGTGAATTTGACAATAAAATTCAGAGAGAAAATCAGGGTCAGATTCACGGTAAAGGTCAGCTGAGAGTCAGCATGAGGATCAGAGGAAAGGCCAAGGTCAAGTGATGGTCATAGACAGGATCAGGGTCAGAGAGCATCAGGATAAGCATAAGGATAAGGATAAGGATAAGAATAAGGGTGAGTGTGTATGTCAGAGAAAGTGTCAGCTTGATAGTCAGGGTCAGTGTCAGGCTGAGAGTCAAGGTCAGCCAGCATCATGGTGAAGATCAGAGTGAAGGTTAGGGTCTGGAAAAGTCCAGAGTCAAGTTCAGGATTAGGGTCAGTGTAAGGGTATTATCTGGGTCAGAGTCAGCATCAGGATCACCGTCAAGGTCAGGGTGGTTTCAGAATAGGATGATAATCAAGTTTCTGGGAACAGTCAGGGCCAAGTTGACCCCTCAAACTTAACCCGACGCTCAGCCTGACACTGAGCCTGAACCTCATCACGTCTGTTAACATGACTCTTGCCCTAATGGTAGCTCTCATCCTCACCAAGACACTGCAGTCCATGAAGGGGGTGAATGTCAGGGACATAGTGGTCATATATCCATTGACTCTTGACCCTCATGTGCATCTGACCTTCATAGTGACCCTCACTACGACCTTGCCTTGACCTAGAATTTTGCCCTCATGCTGTCCATCCTGACCCTGCACCTGACCCTGATGCTCACCCACACGCAGACCCTATTCCTCACCATGACCCTGATGCTGACCCCGCCCACACCCTCTACATTACTCTCACCCAGACTCTCACTCTCACCATGTCCCTGACACCTCACTTGACCCCAACCCACATCCTGACTCTGGCACTCACTGTGACACTCACCCTGACACTGAATCTGACCTGCATCTTCACCTTAACCTTAACCTGTCCTTTGCCCTCATCCTTACCATCAGCCTAACGCTGATCCTCATCCTCACACTAACTCTTACCCTCACGTTCCCAGTGGCACACTTTGACCCTGACCCTTACCTTGACTGTCTTCTCACTCTGACCTTCACACTCGTTTTGACCCTGACCCACTCCCTGACTGATCTTGACCTTGATCTGTATCTTGACCTTCACCCTGACCCTGATCTAGATCTTGACCTGACGCGGCACTGACTCCCCATGTGACCCTAACGCTAACCATGGCCGTGACTCTGACCTTTGTTCTGAGATCTTGAGACTGACCCTCACTCTGACCTTGATATTCATCCTTCCCCTTCTCATGATTCTTACCCTCAAATCTAACTCAAACCTGATGTCACCCTGACACTGACTGTCATCCCCCCAACCCTTGTACCTTACTTGACCCTGCCCCTACCTCTGACCATCACCCTGACTTTGACCCTGATGCTGGCTCTGACCCTGACACTACCCCTACCCTGAACCTGACTCTCACCCTCCGTTTACCCTGACCATGACCCTGACTGTGATCTAAATCACACATGGACTCTTACCTTGTGTTGACACTGAAACTGACTCTGACCCTCATCCTCACTTGGACTCTCACCCCTACCCTTCCCTGAACAATGACCCTTATCCTAAACCCGACTGTCACTGTCATGTTGACTATGATCCTAACCCTTTTCCTGGCCCTGACACTGACTTTCAGCCTCCTTTGAACCTTGACTCTTACTTGTCCCCGTTGACCATGACCCTGACAGTGACCTCAATCCTCAACCTGACCCTGTCCCTGGCACTGACCACTATACTAAAACTGACCCTGAAATGTACCCCGGCCTTCATCCTGACTCTGACCTTAACCCTCTGATACTGATCCTGAATCTGTACCTGACCCTTCTTTACCTTCACTGTGACACTAAACCCTTCATTGGCCTCAACTTCATCCTGACCCTCATCATGAAATTGAAGCTTACTCTCACCATAACGTTGATCCTGACCCCCAACCTCACCCTGTGATGAACCTTTCCCTGACCCTGTTTATGACCCTGAGTTGAATCTTACTTTTACCCTACACCTGACACCTGATCCTTATGCAGAGTTGATCCTAACCCTGACCAGAGCTGCACTGACTCTGATCGTGACCTTCGACTACACCCTAACTGTGCCATGCACCTTCATCACTAAGCTGAGTTTGACCATCATCTATGCACACACATTCTAATTTCATCTAGATCTTTTGTAACTTGCAATACGAAAATAATTTTCAGAATTATGTACATTTACCAACTTGCCTAAACTTTTGCTGCTTATTTTCAAATGTACTGCTTTGATTCATGTTAATATGATGTAATACAATGAGGTAAAAAATATAAACAAATATATAGTGGCTATTACTATTCTTGTTGCTTTGGCAAATTATCCCTATGGCAGTTGATGAATTAGAGGGCTAAAAATGTAAACCTTCCCAGGATTCCAAACTGATTCTAGCACCCTAAAAGGGCCTCCTGGCTGGCCAAGGAGACTGCTGTTGTCCTTGGCTCCACCCACTGCCCCTCGTCTTTACTACCTTTTCTCTGGCAGGTGCCGGGTGGGGTAAGCCAGCTGGCTGCACAATCCAGGCAGTGAAGAATGGTGGGTGGCACAGCATACAGACCACAAGGATATGGTGACAGTTCTTGGCTCATGGCTTACAGCTAGGGATCCAAGTGTCATGGCCATCACAGGGGATCCTTTTAGCATTGTTTTCTTAAATAAAAGGTATTACAAAGACTATACACTGGTTACTGCTTGTTGTCTTTGCTCTGCCAATGGATCCCCATAGAGAATAACCATACACATATTAGCCGTACCTTATAAGAGCAAAAGACATAAATGATCAGGGTACTTTCATGGTCTCCCACAGAAGAAAGCTAGCAAGCAAACCTGTACTTATGTTTTCAGTAGCTATTTTCATAAAAGCTATTTTTAGCAATTGGAAAACTGGTTTTACAGGCCACAGAGTTATGCATCTTATAAAATAGAAATCAAAATCAGAAATTACTTACAGAGGTGGTATAAACCTTTGAGAGTTCATATTGGATAAGGTTTTCATTGATAACTGCTTTCTGAGAAAATGCCACTGAACTAAACAAGCAACTGACTAAGTGGAGGAAATATCCCTAAGATTACAGAGTACTCCCTATGTGCCAGACACAGCCCCAGGGTGCTGTCCCACAAAGGGGTTAGACTAGTACCGTATAATCACTAATGAGAAAAAGACTGATATTTCTGCATGCTGCAATTCACAAGAAGAGGGAATGGTAAGGGTGGAAGAAAGACAATGGACTGACTGTTCTTTGTTGTAATCATCGTTTCTTGACAGCACTCCTTTTTCCTCCTTACCAGGGAAAATGAGACCAGTAAGAAATGAGGCAAATATGTTAAGAAATTAGGAAAAAGGAAAAGAAATAGTAATGATTGTTTATATAAATATTTTATATACATACTTTATATAAAATACATAGTTACATACAGTTACATATTATATTGTTATACATATCTTAACAAAATATATGTTGATACATATAATGATTGTTTATATATATATGTGTCTATATATAATTGTTTTTAAAGACAGGGTCTGTCACCCAGGCTGGCGTGCAGTGGTGCAATAACAGCTCACTACAGCCTCAGTCTCCCCAGGCTTAGGTGATCCTCCCACCTCAGCCTCCCTAGTAGCTGTGACTATAGGCACGTGCCACTATACCTGGCTAATTTTTTATTTTTTTTAATAGAGATGGGGTTTCGCCATGTTGTTCAGGCTGGTCTAAAAACTCCTGGGCTCAATCGAGCTGTCCACTTCAGCCTCGCAAAGTCCTAAGGTGATAGGTGTAATGATTTGTTTTCAAAAGGAACCTTTTCTAGACAGATAGACTCTGTTTTAAACTCGCCAAGTGAGTTAACAATTTTTAATCCTTCAGTACAAATACTGTGCCTGCATGTTCCATATAAGGAATTGATGTTGCTGAGACATTTCTGAGTTGGTTTTAAGCTCCATTATTAACAAAACAAATGACTATTTCTTTTGTAACCATAAGCACCGTAGCTCTGAATGGGCAAGACAGAGAGTTTCACTATTAAACTACCAAAACCTAAGAAAGACAGATGCAATATAGAGTACTTTATACTACATAGGACAAAAGAGTGAAAGCAGAAGTAAATGAAAACTGCTACAAAGCCATGAAATCAAGGAAGCTGCCAACAAAAGATCATTTAAGAAGGAAAAAAATGATATACCCAAAGGATTATAAATCGTTCTACTATAAAGACACATGCACATGTATGTTTATTGCAGCACTATTTACAATAGCAAAGACTTGGAACCAACGCAAATGCCCCTCAATGATAGACTGGATAAAGAAAATGTGGCACATATATACCATGGAATACTATGCAGCCATGAAAAAGAATGAATTCATGTCCTTTGCAGGGACATGGATGAAGCTGGAAGCCATCATTCTCAGTAAATTAACACAGGAACAGAAAACCAAACACCACATGTTCTCACTCATAAGTGGGAGTTGAACAATGAAAAGACATGAATACAGGGAGGGGAACATCACACACTGGGGCCTGTCAGGGGGTGAGGGTGCAAGGGGACAGATAGCATTAGAAGAAATTCCTAATGCATGTGGGGCTTAAAACCTAGATGATGGGTTGATGGGTGCAGCAAACCACCACGGCACATGTTTACGTATGTAACAAACCTGCATATTCTACACATGTATCCCGGAACTTAAAGTAAAATGAAAAAAAAAAAAAAAAGGAAAGGATAAAACGTATTGGGAAAGTTGACCTTAACAAGGGTAGGTGTCCCAGGCTTGCTTCATTGTAAGAATTACTGGAGATAGTTGTTCAACAGCAAGGACTCCCACACATATTTGAATAATTCTAATTTCACTCCATATGTGATCTACATACATCAGCAGCTCTAAGAACTCCCATTTAAAAAAACCATTTTAAAATGAGAAAAGAGACAAACAAAAGAAGGAATTCTGCTAAGTTACACTGGGTTTGCCATTTAAATAACTGGTGGCAAGTGTCTGAGTGGCAATCCTGAAGTTTGACATCACTCAGTCTCCAATAATTAGTTTACCATAACAAAAGGTTGACACATTATTTTGCTTTGTTCAAGACCAAATTTAACATGTAAAATTATACATATATTACGTTGTTTTTAACTAAATGACATAGCAGTGGTTGTCTTCTAAAGTGGTTAAGTTTTATAACACTTTATATTAATACAATTCATAAAGATTTAATATATTAACTAAATTGTAATTCTAGATTCTTAACTAACTTTTAAAACTTAGTCTTAGCTGAGTGCAGTGGCTAACACCTGTAATCCCAACACTTTGGGAGGCCGAGGTGGGAGGATCTCTTGAGCCCAGGAGTTTGAGACCAGTCTCAGCAACATGGCAAAACATTGATTCTACAAATAATTAAAAAATTGGCCAGGCATGGTGGCATGTGTCTGCAGTTCCAGCTACTTGGGAGGCTGAGGTGGGAGGATCACCTGAGCCTAGGAATTTGTGGCTGCAGTGAGTGGTGATCATGCCACTGCACTCCAGCCTGGGTGATGAGAGCGAAACCATGTCTCAAAAAAAGGGAAAAAAAACAACTTAGGCCCAATTTAATTAATAAATTACCCTTAAATGCTTGTAATTTCTAAAAGAAAAAATACAAAAACTGCTGACTAAATATAATTTTAATTTACCCTTATTAAAACATGAGTAGACTAATAAAATATAAAAATACCTTTGGGTGCTAAAACATAGGTGTTTGATTTTGCGTTTTTAAATTTTTAAAATAATGGGAGATAAATGCTCATTAAAAATTACAGCATGGTTTTTTAACTGTTTCCCCTTTGGGTGTCCCTTATGTCTAGAGAAAAAAAAAAAAGATTCCTTACTTTAAAGATGCTAATTATTTTGGTATAGTTCATAAAAGTAATCTATTACAACCAGAATATTTACTGCAACAATTCTACAATGAACTGATTACATTCTAGGGTCTGCTTGTTGAGCTGACACAGTGAGTTCAGGTCCTAGTACTCTATAGGATTACTTTGAATTCATCTGCTTATGTTTCTACCTCCCTCATTACACTATGAGCCTTACAATGGCAGAGAATGAAATTATCCATGTATTCCCTATTCCAAATTTAGCCCCGATACGCAGTAGGCACTCAGTATTGTATAATGGAAAGAGGCAAAGAGAAGAATGGAATATTCTATGCAGTTTATTTACCTTCTTCCCCTAGGCATGAAGTTTTATTAATAATGAGATAATTGACCTAATGATGCAATGCTAGAATTGCTGAACTTATAGGAGGAAACTTATATGAAAATAACGAGAATGGGCCGGGCGCGGTGGCTCACGCCTGTAATCCCAGCACTTTGGGAGGCCGAGAAGGGCGGATCACGAGGTCAGGAGATCGAGACCATCGTGGCTAACACGGTGAAACCCCGTCTCTGCTTAAAATACAAAAAAGTTGGCCGGGCGTAGTGGTGGTCGCCTGTAGTCCCAGCTACTCGGAGAGGCTGAGGCAGGAGAATGGCATGAAACCGGGAGGCGGAGCTTGCAGTGAGCCGAGATCGCGCCACTGCACTCCAGCCTGGGCGACAGAGTGAGACTCCGTCTCAAAAAAAAAAAAAGAAAGAAAGAAAAAGGAAAAAGAAAATAAGGACGAGAATGGCTATTTGATAGAAGTACGAAGCCTAAAATACCAATATCATCAACTCCTGGTGGTTTATCCTTTCGGATTTTCAGTTTTCTGTTTTAAAAGCATTAATTAGAATGCTAGTACCCCAGAAAAAGCAAGAACATTGTCTATCTTGTTCATCTATATTCCTAGAGTCAGAACATTGACGTGTATAAGTTCAGCAAAGATTAATTGAGAAATGACTTTGTTGCACCAATTCTGATTGCTGATGGAGGCTGGCAGCACTTCACTGAGTACAATATCATTTCAGTGATAGATTATCAGTGTCTGCCATGTGTACAGTAGGCAAAGTTAGGGTGCCTGTAACATGTTTGCCATGAATGTTAAAACCACTCTTCTTGCCTTAGCTATCAGCCAACATTTTAAACAGCTGACTGCAAAGAGGAAGACTATGGAACTAGCAGGTAGGGAAGGGTATTGACTGGGAGGGCTAATGGGGCTCTGACATGGAAACGTGAATCTTGGAAAACAGATTCTGCTGATTCCATGTTTGGCTAAGAACATTGACTTTCTTATTTGTTAGTTATTTTATTTGGGTTTTCCTGATATTAAAAGGTTAAGATGTGCAACACAGCAGTGTTTTAACATTTCACTAATTGAATGAAACCTGCAATGTGCAACAAAAAGATTTTTGTGTTTATTTATTGAGATTGTTCATGTACTGTATTAATTTCACACTCCTTGAACATGTATTCTTCTTCCAATTAGAAAGAAAAAAGCGTGGTGGAGGCTCAGAGTTTATTCCTTTGTGGAATGATTTTAAGTAACAAAGAAATGAATTTAAAATTTCCTGTTCCCAGAGTCTTATATCGTTCTCTGGTTAGGAAGCAGACGCTTCCTAGGTGTAGCTATTGTTCCAAAGCCAGATTATCTTAAGTTTTTGAGTCTAGGATTGGAATGGGGGTGCTTGCAGGTAATTTACTAAAATAATGAAGAGAATTTGAGATATGGAGGGAGATATTTTGCAGCATAAACGCAAGGGTCTTGTGTCTACCCGCACTCAGAATTGCAATATTAACTATGCCAGTGCTATATAAAACAGGATTCATTCACATTTGGAATGATGCATACTTCATTGCATAGCTGGGAGGCAGTTCAATTTTCTGTCACTTTGTTACACATGCAGTTTGAAGTATGAGAACTCACAACTTAACTCTTTTTGCCTCTCCTCTTCCTGATAAGTGGAGGCAGCCCCTTGACCCTGTGGAAGAATTATTTGTTTATTCAATTAGCAAATATCTAGCCATGGGCCAACATTCAAGCTTACATCCAACTAAGGCCATTTGTTCATAGGACATCTGCCTCAATTTGGATTTCGTCTACCATGGACCCTGAGATGAGGACTTGGGCGCAGGCAACTTCTGGGGGGAGAAAATCCCTGGAAGCACAAATAAGAAAGTTAAAAAAGTGAGGCAGGAAAAGGGAAAAATTGATAAAGTATAAATAATAGAGCAGATTAGTGCTGTAAGCAACTATGTCTCCATCCTCCTGGGAATCTTTGAGAAACTATTGGAAACATATACAAAATATCCCCATTAGAGGGAAGGCTGGGATATTTATGAGTGTACACCCACATATCTCAGTTGTGCCTGCAAACTTCCCATGGTGCAAGAGAAAGGGCTCAGATAGAGAGAACAAGAGACACTAATTCCTAAGTTGGGATGTTTTCAGTGTGCCAGGGACTGTCCACCACAACCGTACGTCAATGCAGGCGAGCCAAACAGATACGAGGCAGTGTATCCGCAACATCTACTAAAAAATCCTTACTTTCTCTACCTCGAGGCAGGGTACATTTTGGAATCAACAAACTTCAGACTGAGATAGATCCAGGGCTGCCACATATGGCTATTTAGGATTAGCCAGTTGTGCACCATTTAAGCCCAAAGACTGCCAAGTACATAGACTGTATTGTAATTATTATTGCCTGGAGCTGGGCAATGAAAAATCTGTAACACATTCACAGGGATGTCTGTATAATTGGCACCCCTTGGAGCCGTGTAATGCACAATCTGCAAAGCTGTACATACTGTTTCTTTTATAAGAAAATCCTTTTATGATGGGCAGGTATTATTTTTGGGAGAGTAAATAAATTATTATAAAGCATCAGACAGAGGACATTTCAGAATGAAGTAGATTTCAGTTAACGTATTTGCATCACTCAGCAAGCAGTAGTCACAGGTTCTTTTTCTTTTTAGACAGATTCTTTCTCTATTGCATAGGCTGGGGTGTAGTGGCATGCACTCCAGTAGTCACTGTAACGTCCACCTCTTGGCCTCAAGCAATCCTCCCATCCTCCCACTTCAGCCTCTCAAGTAGCTGGGACTGCAGGCATGCACTACCATGCCTGGCTAATTTTCCTTTCTTTCTTTCTTTCTTTCTTTCTTTCTTTCTTTCTTTCTTTCTTTCTTCTTTCTTTCTTTCTTCTTTTCTTTCTTTCTCTTTCTTTCTTTCTCTCCTTTTTTTTTTTTTTTTGACACAGAGTTTTGCCATGTTGCCTAGGCTGGTCCTGAACTCCTGGGCTCAAGTCATCTGTCTGCCTTGGCCTCCCAAAGTGCTGGGATTACAGGTGTGAATCACCTCACCTGGCCTAGTTACAGGTTCTATGTGGCAATCAGACTCAAAAGATCCGGTAGGCTTTAAAACCTAATACCATATTTTCTTAGCTTTTTAGTTGGATACAGGACCACATGTATGCTATCTGTGCCTTATTAGGAGACCCAAATGCTACCCGAGTACCCGCCTCATCTACATAAGTCATGTCTAGCTGCCTCAAATACAAGGTATGTGTGTATCACCTTAACACAGAGAAGCTACAGCCTCAGTTTTCCCCCCCATCTTTTAGACTATACTAGTCCACTTCATGGGTCTTCCATTCTTGGTGCAGTTCCAACAATTAGGAGTTTCACGGCAAAGAAGCCAGGTATAACCATGCACATACATCTTAATTGCCATTTGATCATTGTATTATATATTAAGATAATCTTAATTTCCATTGAGACAGTATTATGAGAAGACAGATTCCAAACTTGTTTTAAAGGCAAGTCTTTGTTCAGCCCATGCCTGATTGATTTTACTCACAAGATTCCACATAAATTTTGATGAAAAGGAATACAATGCTTATGAAACAATGGACCTCATCTCTAAATTCCTGCCGAAAGTAACTGGCAAATGCTATAAATTTTAATGTAAACAAATGCATAGTTAAAACTAAATTATTTTCTCATTACAAAGTAGTCTTATTGTTAATTGTAGAATACTTGAGAGAGAAGATAGGCACACAGTAGATATTTTAGAAATGTATTTCTCAACTTAACTTTAAATCTTTATTGTAACACTTGTGTCAATTTTCTTGCCTATCTAATCTTTCTTTTGCAGGAAATTGCAGAAATTGAGAAATAGAAGTGGAAAAGAAAGGTGGTATAATAGATAATGTACTACTGCTATTAACTAATTGTTGAGACAGTTTATCAGCAAGACAGAGGTAGCATTCTCGTGGGTTAAATATCCATTATACACTAGAACAAAGTAAACTGTGAGCACTTATGCAAGCACAGTGTTCTCTAAATACTAACTGAGGGCAACTTACATACTGCATAGAAGAAGACCTTATATAGTTAAAATGCTACAGAAAAACGACTCCGTTTCCAAGGGATTAGTCAATGGTATTCTCACATTTTGGAAACTTATTTTTAATCATTCTCTCTTAAGCTTTACTAAAATAAAAATCTAGATTCTTTTTTTTAAATCTTCCTATTTTACTTCTGCAAACACCGAAGAGTTTCATTGCTCCTCATAATGACTTTTGAAAAGAGAGATGATTTTCTGCTCTTGTGAAATGGCCAATTTATTGCCAACTGGGTCACAACAGAATTGATTTCTCATTGCTCTAGTTGGAGTCAGTTATGTCTCTGAGAAAACACCTTTTTTTTTTTTTAAAGGAAATCATGGCAGGCCAATGTCAGTGACCCTGGGGAAAGGCCCTGATCAGGGAAATTAGGAAAGAGATTGCGACATAGATTTCACACGCCCTCCTGCCAGAAAAACATTCACATTGACTTGCTTTGTGTTTTGTCTGTCAAAAATATAGAAGCAGGGCAACCCACTTTTCTGGGACCCTCCCTGTAGCAGAGAGCTATTCTGCTTCCTTCGCCTATTAAATTTCTGCTCTAAACCTCCAAAAGGTATATACACACACACACACCCCTTTTATATAGGTATATATATATATAGTTTTATATAGGTGTGTATATATATATATATATATATACCTTTATATGGGCATATATATATATATATATATATACACTCCTTTATATTGGTGTGTGTGTCTATATATATATATATATACACCCATATAAAGGTATATATATATGTGTATATATATATATGGGTGTATATATTACTATATATGGTGTATATATATGTATATATATACATTTTATATAGGCATATATACCTTTATATGGGTATATAGGTATATACTCTTTGTGTTTTGTCTGTCAAAATATAGAAGGTATACATATACCTTTTATATACCTATAAAAGTATAGATATATATATAAAAGATATATATACACACCTATATATACCTATTATATATATATATACACCTTTTATAGGTATATATATATAGGTATATATAAAAATATATAGGTATATATATTTTATAGGTATATATAGTATATATATAAATATATAGGTATATATATTTTATAGGTATATATAGTATATATATAAATATATAGGTATATATATTTTAAACATATATAGGTATATATATTTTATAGGTATATATAGGTATGGATATATATATACCTTTTATACACCTAAATAAAGGTGTATATATATACACACACACACACCTTATATATAGAGAGAGGTGTGTATACACATACATATATGTATATACCCCCCTCTCTCTCTCTCTCTCTCTCTCTCTCTCTCTCTCTATATATATATATATATATATATATATATATATATGCAATAGTTTCCTGGGGGAAAGAATACCCTGAAGATGTTGATAGCAATAGCAATCCCCTAGCATAGGCTTTTTAGGAGTTTTGGATGCCTATTGGACCTTCTCGATGCACATCAGCTTTCTTATGTAGCTAAAGATGCAACTATGTATGGCCTCCTTCACTTCCTCCTTCCTCTCTCCTTCTCCCTTTTCCATTCCAGCAATTGAGCCTATATGATGTATCTGGGACTGAGTATTCGGTGGTGAATTTCATAGACATTGTCTCTGTCTTCACACATTTTTATAATCTAGTGGTGGAGACAGATATTAATAACATCAGCCCACAAATCTAGAATTATAGATTGCAATAAGTTCTGGGGAAAAAATACGATGCTATGGGAAAAAAGCTGGAGTGTGGTGATGTGAAGGAGAAGGCAATCTCCCTTTGGAAACCACATTAAGTTGAACTGTCAGTGAAGGATAACGAGAAATGCGGGAGTGGGGGCTGGCGTATGCAAATGTCCTGAGGCTGAAGGTATGGACAACTGTGACTATTTTTTTTTCTTGAGATGGGGGTCTCACTCTGCCACCTAGGCTGGAGTGCAGTGGTGTGATCTTTGCTCACTGCAGCCTCGACCTCCAGGGCTCAAGCAATCCTCCCACCTTAGTCTCTCGAGTAGCTGGGGCTATAGGAGCACATCAACACGAGAGGCTAATTTTTGTTTTTATTTGTAAACATGGGCTTTTGCCATGTTTCCCAGGCTGGTTTTGAACTGTCAGGTCAAGCAACCCTCAGCTTGAACTCTGAGCTCAAGCAACCCTCAGCTTGAACTCTCACCTCAAGCAACCCTCAGCTTGAACTCTCAGCTCAAGCAACCCTCCCACCTCAGCGTCCCAAAATGCTGGGATTACAGGTGCAAGCTACTGCGCCTGGCCTCGACTCATCTTGTTAGCAAAAAGCCGCATATCACCAAAGCTTTGTCAGCAAGGAAAGGTGACTGGCGAGGTATGAAGTTGAAGCAACAGTCAGGGGCCAGATCACTCAGGCTAAAAGCAAACATGTCTACTGAGAAATAAAACATGTGAAAAGCACAGAACTAAAAATTAATAGAGGCTGTGGGACTGCACCTGCATGACACATTACTGTACAGGTGGTAACATGTCCTCTTGTAATTATTTGGGGAATGGTGGTTATTTTGCTATGTCAGCACCATGGGATCTGAGAAATGACAAAACAAAGGTATTCGCTCATCTTATACAAGAGATTCTTGAACTCTAAGAGGCGATTCACCTGGGGACAGATCAAGAAGATTTATGTTTGACCTGTAGCATTAAGCGGACTGTGTTCATTTAGGACACACAATGGTAACTCAGAAGAATAGAGGGGTTGTGCCCTTTGGAGTGGAGGCCTGCTGTTTGTTTGACAGAAGGTAATAAAAAGACCACAGTGCCCTGAAGCTCTTTGGAAGGTTTGCAGTGAGGAAGGTAAAAAATGGCAAAAAGCCTGAAAGTGGCACGTAATGGTGAGGGAGCCGGTGAATGGAAATTCAAATCCCTATTATTCTTTTAAACTTTTCCGTACTGGGGAATTACGTGGGGTCTTGCAGCTCTTTTTTTTTTTTCATTTTAAACAAGAACAAGAAGTTTATTTAAACAACAAGACGCTTGACTTGAAAGGAAAACTATCTAGGATTCTTTTTTTGTTTTAGAGTAATTTATCCCTACTTAAAGACAGATTACTCTACATGTAACAGCTACGTACAAAAAAGTTATAAAATTGTCCTTGGTTTTACAATGATAAATGAAAAACATTAAAGTTCTCCAACTGAACTTAATACAACTTGCACTTAGTGCTGCCTCCCCTCTCTTTCCATCCAGAAACTCTTTCTTAACGAAACAAAATGGCATTGAAGGGGGAGGAGAGAGCTTTGATTATTGGTTGATTAAAGAATGTTGCTGTGATGTGACCAGTTGATAGAAAAATTTAAAAATAGAAAAAAAGTAAGAACATCGTGTATGTCAGCTTTTCTGTGAGACTGAGAAATTTCACAAATGTTTCACAAGCGTTTCATTTTTGAAATCAAATACTTTAAATTCATTCCATCTCTTCTGAAGAAAAAGTATGTCTTTTATTGTTGTAAAATATAACATAACATAAAAATGACCATTTTA
The DNA here is from genome assembly GCF_006542625.1 of Nomascus leucogenys. Taxonomy (NCBI): domain Eukaryota; kingdom Metazoa; phylum Chordata; class Mammalia; order Primates; family Hylobatidae; genus Nomascus; species Nomascus leucogenys. The sequence goes on along the minus strand of NC_044401.1, from coordinate 74,308,469 downwards.
ACCATTTTTAAGTGTACAGTTCAGTAGCATTGAGTACATTTGCTGCTCAATGTACATGAGCAACCATCACTACTATAGAGCTCAAGAATTTTTTCATCTTTCCCCACTGATACTCTAACAACCTCCCCTTATCTGCAGTTTCACTTTCTGTGATTTCAGTTACCCAGAGTGAACCCAACTGCAGTCCAAAAATATTGGGTATTTTTAGAGAGTGAGCGAGTGAGAGATTACATTCACAGAACTTTTGTTACAGTATATTGTTATGATTGTTCTACTTATTGTTATTATTTTTTAGAGACTGGGTGTCCTGTTGTCCAGGCTGGAGTGCACTGATGCAGCCATAGTTAGCTGCAGCCTGAAACTCCTGGGCCGAAGTGATCCTCCCACCTCAGCCTCCTGAGTAGCTGGGACTACAGGTGCACACCACCATGCCTGGCTAATTATTTTTTTTTTTTCATAGAGTCAAGGTCTTGCTTTGTTGCCCAAGCTGGCCTCAGACTCCTGGCTTGAAGCAGTCCTCCCATCTCGCCTCCCAAAGTGCCGGGATTACAAATGCAAGCTAATGTGCCCATTCATATTTTATTATTCATTATTGTTGTACCTAATTTATAAATTAAGCTTCGTAATCAGTATATATGTATAGGAAAAAAAACTAGTATACATAGGGTTCATTACTTTCTGAGGTTTCAGGCATCACCCACTGGGAATCTTGAAATGTATCCCCCATGGATAAGGGGGAAATACTGTATCCATTGAACAATTCAATGAACAATTCAATACTGTATCCATTGAATTCTCCATTTCCCCCTCCGCTAAGCTCCTGGCAACCACCATCCTACTTCCATCTCTGTAAGTTTGACTACTCTGGACATCTCACCTAAATGGAACCATATAATATTGGTCTTTTTGTGACTGGCTTATTTTGCTTAGCATAATGTCTTCAAGTTTCATCTACAATGTAGCATGTGCCAGGATCTTCTTCCTTTTTAAGGGTAAACAATACTCCACCATATGTATAAATGGACATTCCATATTTTGTGTACCCATTCATTTGCCGATTGACATTTGGGTTGTAGAAAAAGTATCTGTTAAACATGGAGCAGGGGAACATGATCTTTTCCTTTTCTTAAATCATCTTACTTTTGTTTTTTCCTTTTACTGTCCTTTCCTTCTTTCCTTCTATCCTTTCCTTTCCTCCCTCTATCCTCCCTGGATAAAAGGAGGATAAAATGTGACTAAGGAACGTTACCATTGGGAATTTCAAGAGCTAGGCCCGGCACAGCCCAGGCGCGGTGGCTCACACCTCTAATCCCAGCACTTTGGGAGGCCGAGGCAGGCGGATCACCTGAGATCAGGAGTTCAAGACCAGCCTGGCCAACATGGTGAAACCCCATCTCTACTAAAAATACAAAAATTAGCCAGGTGTGGTAGCCCATACCTGTAATCCCAGCTATTAGGGAGGCTGAGGTAGGAGAATCACTTGCACTCAGGAGATGGAGGTGGAAATGAGCCAAGATCATGCCACTGCACTCCAGCCTGGGCAACAGAACAAGACTCTGTCTCAAAAAAAAAAAAAAAAAAAAAAGCCTAGTAAAATGACTTTCTTTTAAAATATATATATTTAATGTAATTTTTTTTAAGTGAAATTTTAGAGTCACAGCAAAATTGAGCAGAAAGTATGGAAATTTCTCACATATACTCTGCCCCCATACATGCACAGCCTATGCCATTATCAATATTCTTTACCAGAGGGGTATATTTGTTACAATCAGTGGACCTGCACTGAAACATCATTACCCCAAATCCACAGTTTACATTCGGTTAATCACTCTTGGTGTAATACTTTCTATGGATTTGGACAAATGTATAATAACATGTGTCCACCCTTATAGCATCATACAAAATAGTTTAGCTGCCCGAAAAATTCTCTGTGCTTTGCCTGTTCATTGCTCTTACCCACAACATCTGGTAACCACCTGTAGTCCCAACTATTTGGGAGGCTGAGGCAGGAGAATCACTTGAACCCAAGAGGCAGAGGTTGTAGTGAGCTGAGATCTTACCACTGCACTCCCATCTGGGTAACAGAGTGACACTCCATCTCAAAGAAAAGGTAATTATTCATTAAAAATGATCATCTGTCTAAAAAAAAGTAATTATTCATTAAAAATGATCAGTAATGAAAAATCCCCAGAAATGTCAGGGTTTAGGGTTTGATATGGTCTGGATGTTTGCCCCTTCCCAATCTCATGTTGAAATGTGATTCCCAGTGTTGGAGGTTGAGCCTGGTGGGAGGTGTTTGGGTCATGGAGGTGGATCCCTCTTGAATGGCTTAGCCCCGTCTCCACAGTAATGAGTTCACGTGAGAGCTGGTTGTTAAAAAGAGCCTGGCAGCTCTCTTTCTACCTCTCTCACCATGTGACATGCCTACCCCCACCCCACCTTTTGCCATGAATAAAAGCTTCCTGAGGACTCACTAGAAGCCAAGCAGACGCTGGTGCCATACTTGTACAGCCTGCAGAACGATGAGCCAAATAAACCTCTTTTCTTTATACATTACTCAACCTAAAGTATTCCTTTATAACAATGCAAAACTGACTCACATTAAGATTTTATTAAATATGGCCACATTGCTCACCAGAAAAGTTGCTCCAAATCTCCCTCTAGAAAAAAATCCTTGCCGATTTAAAATGTTAAAAAGTATGCTTTTTTTGTTGTTTAAATTTTCATTTCAGTGTTACTAATGAGTTGAAAAATATTTTTTAACATGTTCATTATCTATTTATATTTCTACTTTTGTGATCTTTACTCATTTTTTTCTATGGGTATTAGTGTTTTTCTATTGAGTTGTGGCAACTATTTACACTTAAAAATTTGATGTGATTATATACATTGCACATATTTTCTCTGTCAAATTTATTTTTATTTTAATTTTTAATAATAAAGCTATTAACCAAAAATATTTTTTTTGAGACATAGAAGATGTTTCTTTATCTCAAGAATAGAAAAATGTTTACCTTGGTCAGGCACGGTGGCTCATGCCTGTAATCCCAGCACTTTGGGAAGCTGAGGTGGGCAGATTGCTTGAGGCCAGGAGTTCCAGACCAGCCTGGCCAACGTGCTGAAATTCCATCTCTACTAAAAATACAAAAATTCAGGCATGGTGGCAGGTGCCTGTAATCCAGCTACTTGGGAGGCTGAGGAAGGAGACTCTCTTGAACCTGGGAGGCAGAGGGTGCAATGAGCCTAGATAGCGCCACTACAGTCCCGCCTGGGTGAGAGATATTCTGTCTCAAATACAAACAAACAAACAAAAAACAAAAACAAAAATGTAAAATGTTTACCTTTCTGTTCTATTATTATTATTAATTTTAAAATTTATCTTTATATTTTGAGACAGGGTCTTGCTTTGTCACCTAGGCTGGAATGCAGTGTCATGAATATGGCTCACTATAGCCTTGACCTCTTATCTCAAATGATTGTCCTGCTTCAGCCTCCCGCGTAGCTGGGACCACAGGCATGTGCCACTATGCATGACTAATTGTTTTATTTTTAGTAGAAACAAGGTCTCCCCATGTTGCCCAGGCTGGTCTGGAATTCCTGGACTCAAGTGATCCTCCCACCTCAGTCTCACACAGTTGTGGGGTTCAGTACTATTTTAATAGTTTAATTATGTCAATGAAAAAATATGTAACCGTTTTAGGAGGCAAGCGTAAGATGGAGATCAAACATTATTTTCTTCTAAATGGTTAGCTGATAGTCCCAAAAGAATTTATTGAAAGAGTCATCTTTTTCTCTCTCACTAATTTTAAATGCAAACGTAAAGCCATATGACTGGTACTCTGCTGATTCTGTCACTTAAAGGAAAACTGACTTTTCGGACTGGCCTTTTAAAATTTTCCATTTGACTTTCTTTCCATTATATATATTTACTACCCTTCGCAGATGGATTGAAATAGTTCCAGGAATATTTTTATTGAAAATGGTTCGAACTGTTGTCTTAGTCGATTTGTGCTGCTATAACAACATACTGCTGACTAATTTGTAAAGACCAGAAATGTATTGCTCAAAATTCTGGAGGGTGGGAAGTCCAAGGTCAAGGTATTGGCAGATTCGGTGTCTGGGGAGGGCCCAGTTCCTGCTTCCAAGGTGGCACTTTTGAATAGTATCCTCACGTGGCAAAAGGTGGAAAGGAAAAAAGGCTGACTGAATACTTTATGAAGCTTCTTTTACGAAGACTTTAGTCATATTCACAAAGGAGGAGCCATCATGACCTAATTGCCTCCTAAAAGCCCCACCTCTTATCACATTGGCGATTGAGTTTCAACACATGAATTTTGGGGGACACATTCAGATCTTAACAAATGATGTGATATTTTTCAATAAAAATCAGTAACATGGAGTGGGGTGCAGTGGCTCCCACTTGTAATTCTAGGCTGAGGTGGGTGGATCGCTTGAGCTCAGGAGTTCAAGACAAGCTTGGGCAACATGGTGAAACCCCATCTCTACTAAAAATACAAAAATTAGCTGGGTGTGGTGGCATTCTTCTGTAGTCCCAACTACTTGCGGACCTGAGGCAGGAAGATTGCTTGAACCCGGAGGTTGAGGCTGCAGTGAGCCGAGATGGCACTACTGCATTCCAGGCTGGGCAACAGGATGAGAAGCTGTCTCAAAACAAACAAACAAACACCACCAACAACAAACAAAACAGTAATGGGGCTTGGAACTTAAGCCTAGTCCTGGTTGAAGATTATGTCCTTGTTTTTTTTTTTTTTTTCTGAGCTAGGCTTAAATTATTTTTTGAGCTATGTCTTTGGTTTCTTGCTAATTTTTATAAATACTATTAAGATTTTAGAGCTTGTTTAAAATAAAACTTGGCTTACAGTGATAGATTCAAGTGAGAAAGACATTATTATAATATCACATGTATAATGCAAATCAGTGCTTACCACATTGCCTGTATCTTTTAAAATGAAAGATTTGAGAACATATGCTGCCTGCAATGTGGCGATAATGATGATGCATTGAAATACTCCATTTAAAAAGCATGCAGAAGTAGTAATCAGTCTTTCTGCTAGCATTTCATGAAAAGGAAGCCCTAGGTCATGTTTGTAATATCTGTATTTCCTAGACGGATTCCAGTGGTATCAAGAAATACCTGGTAAAGCCTTTATCTTGCATAAAAGGAGAGAATATGTATTTCTTCTTGATTCTGAAAGATACCTGATAAATTACATTTCCCTCCAAGTTACCAGAAAACGACATCAACACAATTTTTTCTTGCAAAGTTAAAGACAATCATTGCATTGAAGAGGAAAGGAATTTTTTTTCTTAATTTTACTTCAAAGGATGTATTAAATCAAAATTAAAGTTATAAGTGTAGGTTAAATTTTCTCTTAGGGAAGGAATTACATCAAAAACTTCCAGGAACATTAGTAGCTAGAAATAAGGTTTATTTTCACTTAGGAAGCTATAGTAGTATATATCACAAAATACTTGTGCATCTTGATAACTTATCAGTCTCTCATTCATAATATTCAGAATCTCTAGCTTAAATAGGAAAATACAGAATAAACCCAATATTTTCTATATGACAAGCACTGGACTAAAACTTTCTGTGCATATGTTATTTATTCCTCATCATCCTGAGAGATAGTAATATTTTAATCAACTTTATTGAGGTATAATTTACATATACTTTTTTTTTTTTGAGATGGAGTCTCGCTCTTGTCACCCAGGCTGGAGTGCAGTGGCGCAATCTCAGCTCACCACAACCTCTGCCTCTTGGGTTCAAGCGATTCTCCTGCCTCAGCCTTCCGAGTAGTTGGGACTCCAGGCGCGCGTCACCACACTCGGCTAATTTTTTCTATTTTTAGTAAAGACAGGGTTTCACTGTGTTGGCCAGGCTGGTCTCAAACTTCTGACCTCAGGTGATCCGTCCACCTTGGCCCCTCAAAGTGCTGAGATTACAGGCGCGAGCCATGGCACCCAGCCTTATAGTTTATATACACTAAGTACAACCATTCTAAGTGTGCAAGTCTATGCGTTTTAGTAAATCTACACACCCATGCAACTACTACCACAATAATAACAAGAGAATAGCTTCATCACTGCAAACTGTTCTTTTGTGCCCACTTTGTAGTCAATACTTTGCCTCTACCTCCACCACCTGGAAACCATTTATATACTTTCTATCGCTATAGTTTTGTCTTTTCCAGAATTTCATGTAAGTGGAATCACAATGTATGTAGTCTTTTTTTTTTTACATAGCATAATGCTTTCAGATTAATCCATGTTGTTTCATATATCAGTAATTCATGTCCTTTTATTGTTGAGTGATGTTCCATTTTAAGATGTATCATAATATGTTTATACCACTAATTGACAGACATTCAGGTTGTTTTCATTTTTTGACTATTATGGATAAAGCTGCTTTGAAATATAATGTAAAAATATTTGTATAAATGTTTAGTTCTCTCGGGTAAATACCTAAGTGTGGCATTGGATTTTATAATGGTTGTACCACATAAAATTCGAAACAGCAATGTATGAGATTTCCAGTTGCTTCTCATCCTTGTCAACACTTGGCCTTTTTAATTTCAGCCACTCTAGTGAGTTCTAGTGTATTCATATCTCATTGTGGTGTTCACTGGCATTTCCCTGATGTGGTAATCGGTTTCCAAGATGGCACCCAGTGATCCTCATCTTCCAGTATTTATGCTTTTGGGTAGCCCAGCCCCACAATAAATGTGGATGACCTGTGTAAACAATAGACTATTTCTGGAATGACAACTGAGTAATTTATGAGGACAGGTCATAAAAGACTTTGTAGCTTCTGTCTTGTTCTCTTTCAGACCACTTACTCTAGGAAAAACCAGCTACTATATCATGAAGACACTCAAGCAGCACTATGGAGAGATCTATGCCATGAGGGAGTAAGGCTACCTGCCAATAGCTAGCACTAATCTGCCAGTTATGGGAGTGAGCCGTCTTGGAACTGGATCCTGCGGTCATAATCAAGTTTTATGATATGGCCTTGGCCACCATCTTAACTGTAGTGTCATGAAAATTTCTGAGTCTTAACCACCCAGCTAAATGACTCCTTGATTCTTGACGTATGAAAACTGTGTGAGGTAATACAAGCCTATTGTTGCTTTAGTCTGTTAAATTTTGGGGGTAATTTGTTATGCAGAAATCGACAAATAATATGGATTTTGGTACTTGGAGGTGGGTGCTACTGTAATTCCTAAACTGTGGGAGTGCCATTGGCACCAGGCAGTAGGTGAAAGGTGGGAAGACTGTGAGGGAAATGTCAGTGAAATCTTATTGATAGAAACTTGATGGCCTTTGAGGAGGCTGCCAGTAAGGGTTTACAGGAATGTGAAGTAGGCACGATTCTAAGGTGGCCCTCAAGATTCCTGGCCCCTAATGTGTTTTGCATAATCACCCCACTGAATGTAAGTGGGACCTGTGAGTATGATAGAACATTACCACCATGATAATGTTATAGTATATGGCAAAAGGTATTTTGCAGGTATAATTAAGGTCTCTAATCAGTTGACTTTGAGTTAATAAAAATTGAGACTATCCTGAGTAGGCCTGACCAAAACACAAGAGACTTTGAAAGTCACAAACAGCAGCAACAAAGATTCTTCTGCTGGCCTTGACAAAGTGAACTAGCATGTTTTGAGAGGGCCTACAGGCAGCATAGGGAAAGGTATTCTGGGTAGAGAAAACAACATGGGCAAAATTAGGAGGCTTGAAAGTGTATAGTCTGTCTGTGTGTAGTCTGGCTAGTGGGAAGACTGACAGGAGACACCAGCTGAGAGATGTATACCATGCTAGGGAGCTGGACTGTCTCCACTGGCAGCAGAGGGGAGTTGTAAGCAGGGAAATAACATTACTATCATCTTTAGAGAGCATTTTCTATGAGCCAGGAACTAGGCTAAGAACTTGAGTGCATTATCTCATTTAATCTATTAATATAATACTACCGCATGACAAAGTTACTATCATTATTGCCACTTTACAGGGGAGAAAACTTAATCTTGGAAAACTTACGCCCAAACCCAGCAGGTGATAGCTCAGAATTTGAATTTCGTCTAACACCTGAAGCTATTCTGCGAATCATTTCTAGATCATTTTATCTCGAAGAGAATAATTATAAGAATCATTCTAGCAGTGTTACAGAATAGGGATTGAAGAAAGGCCAGGCAAGGATCCTGCTCAGGTTATTTTAAGAGTTTTGAGGAAAGATGATGAGGGCATTAAATATATTTTCAGTGCTTGCTCTGCTATGTTCTCTGTAGCCACGTTGAGTTGGATACTTGTTGGAGCATCAGGAGCCTCTGTAAAATCAGGACAGTATTGGTGCTGACATCATAGGGTTGATGAAAGGATTAAATGAAAAAATGTCTGTCAATCGCTTAGCACCACGTCTGAGATGTAGTCGGCCCTTAATATACACATAAGTTTACAAGGTATTTGTTTGTTTAATAAAGACAGGTCCACTCTAAGAAATTTTATTAAGTACTTAATAACGTGTGCTTTGAGGTGTACACATAAGTACAAAAGCGAACAACATGAGCAGGTAAATAACTGAACAAACAAATAATTTTAAGTGCAATAACTGCCTGTAAAGAGAATTGGAGGATGCTAGTTTTTAGCTCCGGTCAGGAAACTTTTGATGTATTTTTGTGTCTTTTTTTCTATGTGTTTATTAAATAATCTTCTGATAATGAGTTAATTTAATATAAACTCAGATAAAATTTTTTGACAAAACTAAGAGATAAACCAAAACGAAATATCCGATTAGGATTCCGAATCGCGCCTCCCGAGGTTAGTACTACCCCTCACGACTCCTCCCTCCGCCACAGCCACGCCTCTTCTGGGTTTACAATTCAGAATCACGCGGGTCTCATTCTACCGCTGCTCTCGCCTGGATCCCGGCTGAGGATCTTTTGCTCGCGAGAGTTCCTCCGTCTAGCTGCACACAACGCTGCTGCAGGAAACCTAGTAAGAGATTTGCCGAGACTTAGCTCCACCACACTCCCCGAGGCCCCGCCCCTTCTCTCTGGCCCTCCCTTTGGTCCAGGTCTCCCGCGTTGCACGTGCAGTTGTTGTGGTTCTACGTCACGTGGTCCCGGAAGTGCACGACAGGCCCGCCTCAAAGATGGCGGCGCCCAGCGCGCGAGGACGTGATCCGCTTCTGCTCCGGCTTGGATTGTAGCCTTGACGAGGTCTGAGCGACCATGGACCGGCCGGGGTTCATGGCAGCGCTGGTGGTGAGTGCGGGGCGGTGGGGTGGGTTGCTCAGAGTGCCGGCGTCCGGAATTGGAGCCCGTGGGGGTTCTCTGCACTGGTTGTCTTCGGGTTTTGCGCGCTGGACTGTCCTCGGGTTACTGGCAGCCAGGTCAGAGGGAGCACGGGGCTCCCAGGTCACCGGCGGGCCAGGTGTCAAGGCTATGTCTGTACTGCCAGGTCATAAGAGACAGGTGGGGGAAAGAAGGTGACTCATTGTCTTTGCACCCTCATTTACTTAAAAAAGAGCTTCTATTATACACTGTTAACTACTCTTTCATTAAATAGTGTAACTACTCTAGAGACCTTGGGAATTAAAGAAATGTATGTAACACAACAACAAAAACCTTACTCAAATCGCTCCCAGCCCTTCTATTCAATACTACGTTTCTCATTTTCCTGCATCTCTTTTCAGTCTTAGAAAATGACATGTCCTTCTGTTCATTCAATACATAATCTGCTATTTCTGCTCTAAGCCTAGGCTTTGGAGAAATATTGATGAGCACACATAGCTCATCAAGAACGCTGCGGAGTCAATAAACAGGCTCAGTGTTTAATTCCGTAGCAGAAAACTACGAGAATCAACATGAACTAACAGAAAAAAAAAAAAAGTCCTTTACCAGATATTTTGGAGCCTCTGGTAGGGGATACTAGACACAGCAGTTAAGCCAGAGTTTGGCTGCCTACGTTTTCATTGTGTGGAATGGGCAGAGACAGACAATAAATAATTTTTAAAATGATTTTCATAGGGAAAATGGAGGCCCATAGTGATTTATTCACTCAATTATCGAATTTTGGTGTTGCAGGTGTTGAGGATAACATGGTGAACAAGTTAGACCTGCTCCTAAAAGGTCAGGTGTTAGAGACAAAATAGTAAAATGACTGTTAGGATAAATAACAGGTGGGCTAGGTTCAGGGTGTTTGGGGAATATATGGAAGTAGGGATGTCTTAGCCAGACTTATAGGATGATAGCTTTAAATCTAGATTTGTTGAAACTTGTATAAGGTAGGTCTTAGAAATATAAAGAGATAATGTTACCGCTTTTTTTTTTTTTTTTTTTTTTTTGAGAAGGAGTGTCACTCTTCGCCAGGCTGGAGTGCAGTGGCGCCATCTCGGCTCACCGCAAGCCCCACCTCCCGGGTTCACGCCATTCTCCTGCCTCAGCCTCCGGAGTAGCTGGGACTGCGGGCGCCCGCCACTACGCCCGGTTAATTTTTTGGGTTTTTAGTGGAGACGGGGTTTCACCTTGTTAGCCAGGATGGTCTCGATCTCCTGACCTCGTGATCTCACCCACCTCGGCCTCCCAAAGTGCTGGGATTACAGGCGTGAGCCACGGTGCCCGGCCAATGTTACCGCTTTTAAGGAGCTTTCCTGTCTAGCTGGTGACACAGCAGCAGTAGTTTGTCAGCTAACATTCCTCTGCCAGGAACTGGGGTAAGCTCTTTACATACATTATCCCGTTTAATTCTCACAATAATTGAACTCTTATCCTAATTTTCCAAATAAGGGAACTGGGATACCAAGAGGTTAGATGACTAGTTCAAAATCACACAAGTGCGATCCATTTCGTGTGTGTAAGTATTGGATATCATATTCCAACCCAGGTGATGTCACCTGGGAGTCGTGCCCTTACCTGCTTCTTGATACTCTCTGAAGTCAGCAAAGGTCGCAATTGCTAAAACACAGGTGAGTGCTGCAGTTAACAAAAGAATGGATTTAGTATATACTTAATTAAAGTATGATACACATGCAGTAAAGTTTACTTTTTTCCCAATGTATTTATAGAGGGTAAAATTAGAATCAATAGGTGGAAGTTTCAGGAAACTATATTTCATTCCAGGTAAAGGAAAAACATTTATGCATTCAGCACACAGTTTATCTTCCATGTATTCTGCCCACTGGGTATTGTGGTAGGCTTTATAGATACACTGGCAAATAACCCCATTTAAAGTAGGGAAGAAAGACCAACAGATAAAACAGTTATAGTGAATAAGTGCTATGAAAGAAATGAACTGAAGATGCGACAGAGTAGGGAAATACTGGTGAACCTCTTAGATGGAGTGGCCCAGGAAAGCCATGAAGAGGTGACATTTCAGCTAAGACCTAAAAGGTAGGAAGAGGCTTGAATTTTTGATGATCACAGTGGGAGGTTCAGTCATAGGGAATGGCTCAAGTGGAAAGAGCTTAGAGTTTTCAAGTGGTGAGGCCTAATGGGTAAGGATAACATGGCAGGGGTTGGTACGGGAGGGGTAGGCAAAGCCAGCTGAGGTGGGGCTTTGTGGGCTAGGGAAAATAATTTGGATTTCATCTGAAGTGTAATGGAAGCCATTGAAATGTGTTATTATCAGAGTAGTACAGAAATGGAGTGGCTACTTTTTAATGTCTTGGAGTGCCTTTGAGACACAGTGAACGCTCCTGAGGGAGTTTGGTTTTGCTTACTAATGTGTTACCAGTACCTGGCACTATGTAAGCACTCAGTACTACTTTGAATGAAAAGCCTAGATGATTGCTGAAGTCTCGAAACTTGGATTTGAAGAATTAAATGAGGTAACATTAAACATGCAGAGCAGAGCCTGGCAAGTAGCAGACACTGAAATGCTCCCTTCCTAAAGCTTCATGAAGAGGACTGAAGAAGTGGAGAGCCTCTGGGATGTTAGTTATCATTTGGAGCACAGAGTGGGCTGTCCAGAAACAAAATCCTTGAAGAGTACGTTGATCAGTGCATACTTTTAGGAAAGCAACTGGAACTAAGTATTAGCAACCTAAAGATATTTATATAAATAACATTTAGCTCAGTGAAGACAGTAAGAAGCTACTAAAACATGGGAGAGGGGAAGAATTAGGCAAACAATGGGAAATCCATTTCTTGGACTAGTCTGCAGCCATAAAAAATAGTGCTTGTGAAGAGAATGTACTATAATTACATGGAAAATGCTTATGAGATAAAATTAAGAGAAAAACAACATTGCATGTATGTATATTTGCTTGTGCCTAATTAAAGCTATGTTAAAACCTGTTCCATTCATGGAAAAAAAAAAAAGCCAGATTGAAATACTCCATAATAACACTAAGTATTTTTGGTGGTAGGATTACATTGTGTTAGTCTGTTCTCATGCTGCTAACAAAGATACCTGAGAATGGGTAATTTTTAAAGGAAAGAGTCTTAACTGACTCACAGTTCCATTTGGCTGGGGAGGCCTCACAGTTGTGCGGAAGGCAAAGGAAGAGCCAAGTCACGTCTTACGTGGCTGCAGACAAGAGAGCATGTGCAGGGGAACTCCCTTTTATAAAACCATCACATCCTGTGAGACTTACTCACTATTACCAGAGCAGCAAGGGAAAGACCTGCCCCCATGATTCAATTACCTCCCACCAGGTCCCTCCCACAACACATGGGAATTATGAGAGTTACAATTCAACATGAGATTTGGGTGGGGACACAGAGCCAAACCGTATCATTCCACCCCGGCCTCTCCCAAATCTCATCCTCACATTTGAAAACCAATCATGCCTTCTCAACAGTCCCCAAAGTCTTAACTCATTTTAGCATTTACTCAAAAGTCCACAGTCCAAAGTCTCATCTGAGACAAGGCAAGTCCCTTCTGCTTATGAGCCTGTAAAATCAAAAGCAAGTTAATTACTTCCTAGATACAATGGGATTACAGGTATTGGGTAAATACACCCATTGCAAACGGGAGAGATTGGCCAAAATGAAGGGGCTGTAGGCCCCATGCAAGTCTGAAATCCAACAGGGTAGTCAAATCTTAAAGCTCTGAAATCATCTCCTTTGACTCCATGTCTTACATCCAGGTCACGCTGCTATAAGAGGTGGGTTCCCATGGTGGCTTTGCAGGATACAGCTCCCCTCCTGGCTGTTTTCATGGGCTGGCATTCAGTGTCTGTGGCTTTTCCAGGCACAGGGTTCAAGCTGTCAGTGGATCTACCATTCTGGGGTCTGGAGGACAGTGGCCCTCTTCTCCCAGCTCCACCAGGTGGTGCCCTGGTGGGGACTCCCTATTGGGGCTGCCACATTTCCCTTCCACACTGCCCCAGTAGAGGTTCTCTAGGAGAGCCCAACCCCTGCAGCACACCTCGGCCTGGACATCCCGATGTTTCAATACATCATCTGAAATCTAGGCAGAGGTTCCCAAACCTCAGTTCTTGTCTTCTGCACACCCACAGGACCAACACCATGTGGAAGCTGCCAAGGCTTGGGGCTTGCATCCTTCAAAGCCATAGCCTGAGCTCTACCTTTGCCCCTTCTAGCTACGGCTGTAGTGGCTGGGACACAGGGCACCTAGTCCTGAGGCTGCACACAGCAGGGGGGCCCTGGACCCAGCCCAGGAAACCATTTTTTCCCTCTTGGGCCTCCAGAGCCTGTGATGGGAGGGGCTGCCATGAAGGTCTCTGACATGCCCTGAAGACATTTTCCCGATTGTCTTGTCAATTAACATTTGGCTCTTGGTTATTTATGCAAATTTCTGCAGCCAGTTTGAATTTTTCTCCAGAAAATAGGTTTTTCTTTTTTACTGCATCATCAGGCTGCAAATTTTCCAAACTTGTACGCTTTGCCACCTCTAGGATGCTTTGCCACTTAGAGGTTTCTTCTGTTGGATACCGTAAATCATCTCTCTCAAGTTCAAAGTTTCACAGATCTCTAGGGTAGGGGCAAAATGCTGCCAGTCTCTTTGCATAGCAAGAGTGACCTTTACTGCAGTTACCAACAAGTTCCTCATCTCCATCTGAGCCCACCTCAGTCTGGATTTTATTGTCCATGTCACTGTCAGCATTTTGGTCAAAGGCATTCAACAATTCTTTAGGAAGTTCTAAACTTTCCCACATCTTCCTGTCTTCTGAGCCCTCCAAACTGTTCCAACCCCTGCTTGTTAACCCATTCTGAAGTCGCTCCCACGTTTTCAGGTATCTTTATAGTAGCACCCTACTCTGGGTACCAATTTACTGTATTAGTCTGTTCTCACACTGCTGATAAAGACATACACAAGACTGGGTAATTTATAAAGGGAAGAAGTTTAATTGACTCACAGTTCCACATGGCTGGCGGAGGGGCCTCACAATCATGGTAGAAGGGAAAGGAGGAGCAAAGTCACGTCTTACATGGCTGCAGATGAGAGCGTGTGCAGGGGAACTCCCCTTTATAAGATCATCAGATCTTGTGAGACTTATTCACTATCACTAGAACAGAATGGGAAAGACCTGCCACTATGATTCAGTTACCTCCCACCAGGCCCCTCCCACAACATGTGGAAATTATGGGAGCTACAATTCAAGATGAGATTTGGGTGGGGACCCAGAGCCAAACCATTTCATATGTGTTCTGTTCTTTTTTTTTGAGTCAAGGTCTTCCTCTGTTGCCCAGGCTGGAGTGCAGTGATGCAGTGTCTCCACCCAAGTGATCCTCCCACCTCAGCCTCCTGAGTAGCTGGGACTAGAGGCATGCACCAACCATGCCTGGCTAATTTTTTAATTAAAAATTTTCTTTTTTTGTAGAGACAGGGTCTTGCTGTGTTGCCAGGGCTGGTCTTGAAGTACTGGCCTCAAGCAATCCTCCCGACTCAGCTTCAAAGTGCTGGGATTACAGGCATGAGGGACTGAGCCCAGCGCATATTGTTCTTACAATTTTTAGAAAATTTTTTTTGTAGAGAGAGGTTTCTTGTAGAGAGAGGTGTCACAGGTATAAGCCACCACACCTGGCTGACCCTAAGAATTTTTGTCAAAACATTAAAAATGCTTTGGTCATAAATATATAGGGGAAAAATGGCAAAGCTGATGTTTATTTAGTACACTGTAATTAAAAACATTAGAAACATTAATTTTTTGGACAAAACCTTATCAGCAGTAGTTTGAACATTTGCTTGTGTTCTCATTATGTATTATAGAGGAAGCATCTTTTTATGCCTTAGCAAGTTGTGATACTGCTTTCTCAGTTTGGATCAACGTCTAACATTTTATTTTTTGTGCTTTCAATGTTGTGAGTTCCTTTAACGTGAAGACTTGCTGGCATAACTTACTCTGGGAGATTTTCATCCTTGTCATCACAACTACTTTCCTCATTTGTGTGAAGTTTGCTCTCACTTATTTTTTCTAGTTACTTTTCTAGATTAATGACAGCAGTGTGAATATTTCCATGGCCAGCTGTTTCTTCTGTAATACCATTTATGTCTGATTTTCATTTAACTTTGTGTTACCACTTTTCATTTTTTTTTGCATTTTCATCTTTGTTCATCAGTTTTTCTGTCTATTTTTATAAAATGTCATGTGCATTTGTTACTGGGAGATAAGGAGGTAACACAACTATTTGCTTTGCCGTCTGTGCATAAACTGAGTAATAGGCAGTGATTTCTGTTCATTGCATTGTGTTTTGTGGACTGAACAAGTGGTAAAGTTTACACTTTATCCAGTTACTCATAGTTAATATGCTGTGGTAACTGAAATTTGACCTGGGTTGTTGGGAGATTCATGATATTTAAGTAAATCATGGTAACTGAAATTCATGTATGTTGGTGCCATGCAAAGTGAGGATCTCTTGTAGTTTTTATTTTTGTTTTCCTGTATTTAGTGAGGTGATTTTTGACTGGTGCTGTCATCTGGGGAGCTTTTTCATAATACTTGGGTGTCTTCTCACTGGACCTACCCTTCTGCTGAGAACCACCTACAGGCAGTAGAAGACTTGATGGGAACAATATGAGTTACGATGGCAGGGGTTCTTGGGTGGAGTGAAGAAAGGTAATACGAATGAAGTATTGGGTATACTATTAAAAGAGGTTTTCTGTTTTGTTGTTGTTCTTGTTTTGCCTCATATCTTTTCTGGATAGTGACCTCCTAGTTTTCAATTTGGAGTAAAGGGCATTTTTAAAGTAAAGATTATCTCCAAATTTACAAAAAATTGAGAATTATGCTTCTCTTTCTCAGGACTTATGTGACTTGTTTGTTTTTGGCATTTATGTCAGAGTGAACAAGCGTTCCCTTTTTGCTTGTTTTTGTGTTGAGCAAGAAATGATCTAAACACAAGTATATTCCAAATTTTGCTCAGCCTGTGGAGCACGCAAAGCACTGCTTGGAGAGCACCAATCATGCAAGGACCACAATTGATAACCACCACTGTGATGGAGGCATTTTTTTTGTTCATCTCTGGTGCTCAGAGATGGGACTACCTTTCTTTTTTCATTTTTCTTTCTGTTTAAGAAAGGCTACTTGGAAAGTTTTAGTATTTGATAACTTAGCTGTAAGTGACTTGTTAATGTGCTTTTGTTACCACTTCAAAACCCTACTACTACATGTTGAAAGTTGCTTTAAATACTATATCTTTTGTAATACAGACAAAATTTGGGTAACATTAAATTCCAAATAAAGGAAAGATAAAAGTTACACCCACAGTTATCTCACCTCCCCAAATCAGGTGTCTTTTACTTGCTTAACCAGAAACATTTGTTGGCATTTGCTGTGTTATTTGGGGTTGAATGCCTGAAAAACGTGGTCCCCACCTTCGGGGATCTAGGGTCTAGTAGGAGGCAGATGCTAAACAAAACTTAATTATGTAATTCCAAGTGGTGGTAACACTTTACTGAGCACTTTAAAAGTGCTTATGCAACTTTTTCATAGCTGAGGTCATATAGGTACAATTTTATATTCTACTTTAAAAAATTAACATATAAGTTCGAATACAAGAATCATAAAGCAATTTGAACACTAATATTTCTCTTAAGTTTTTGAAGTTGATGCTGAATGTTCCTATCATGTATCACATGATTTGGTTTCTGTTGAGTCAGTTCACTGGGGATTCTTGTCCAGAGAGCAGAATTTGAGAAGAGCTTTTAATTCATTATTGCTAGTGAAAAACTTGAAATTACAGATTTTAATATATGAATTTGTCAGTTGAGTTGAATATAGGAATGTCATCTTCAGTGTTTGGTAAATTACTTTTTAGGCTTTTGCATGGTTTTTAGTATTTGCATGTCAGTATTGGTACCAGCAAACTTTGAAGGATGTTTATAGTAATACAATTCTAAAAATAGTAGTTCCTGTTTATTGATGATTGATTAAGGGCTAGGCATTTTGCTAACCATATAACAGGTTCATCTGATTGTGTTTAGTTCTCATTTATTTTATTCTCAAAAACTCTATGAAGTATAGGTACTCTTTTCCCTCTTTCATGTGTCAAGAAACAGAGGCTTAGAGAGGTTAGTTTCCCTAAGAAGACTGATATGGTTTGGCTGGGTCCCCACCCAAAATTTCATCTTGAATTATAATCCCCATGTGTCAAGGACGAGCCAAAGGTGGAGGTAATTGGATCATGGGGACAGTTCCCCCATGCTGTTCTCCTGATGGTGAGTGAGTCTCATGAGATCTGATGGTTTTATAAGTGTCTCACATTTCCCCTCTTCCACTCACTGTGTCCTGCCGCCCTGTGAAGAAGGTGCCTGCTTCACCTTTGCCCTCTGGCATGATTGTAAGTTTCTTGAGGTCTCCCCAGCAGTGTGGAGCTGTGAGTCAACTAAACCTCTTTTCTTTATACATGACCCTGTCTCAGGTATTTCTTCATAGCTGTGTGAGAACAGACTAATACAAAGACCAAGTTGAAACCGAAGCTAAATCTGTTTGATGCCAAAGCTGTGTTCTTAGGCAATACTTAATTTGAAAGAATTCTTGGAGAAATGGAAGAATAATCAAGTCAGATTCTAGAACGATTATTATTGTATTCTTGCTAATAGCCTCACTAAAAAAAACTGAACACATACAGTTCTTTCCATTAGGGGGTAATATTAAGCAGAGATTTCTGGAGAAGTCCCCCTGAGTATTCCACAAAGTGGTCATGGTGGCTGCGGAATGCTGGGAAGAATAGCAGCAGATAGCTGACCCTGGCTTTTGTTTGTCACAGATGCTGCGGCAGACCAGAACAGGGACCGCCGAGCAATGCTTGACTGCACGATTTCTTCTGAACATTTCCTTTTTTTACAAAGTGTTAATCTCATCATCCCACATTTCTATTTTAGCAACCCTGCTACATAAGAGACACTGGGTTAGATATTTAGAAAGACAGAGGTGACTAACTGATCTGGTTTCTATTCTGAAGGATCTTAATGTCAGATATGATGGTTAGTACCAAAAGTGAAATATAAACAACATTATATGCTAGAGTCAAGGACATAGCATTTAATTCTGACTGGAAAGTTGGGAAAGGCTTTACGAGGAATGTGCATTGGGTTGCAGCTTTAAGAACGGAGAGGATTTTGTCAGGGGTGTGTTTGTGCGTGTGTGTGTATGTATGTATGGGGGTAGAGATGATGGTGGTTTGCTGGCTGCAATAGGCAGGAGACAAGGATAAGAAGGGAATTTTAGGCAGGGCGCGGTGGCTTATGCCTATAATCCCAGCACTTTGGGAGGCCGAGGTGGGCGGATCACCTGAGGTTTGGAGTCCAAGACCAGCCTGACCAACATGGAGAAACCCTGTCTCTACTAAAAATACAAAAAATTAGCCAGGCATGGTGGCTCATGCCTGTAATCCCAGCTACTCGGGAGGCTGAGGCAGGAGAATGACTTGAACCTGGGAGGTGAAGGTTGCGGTGAGCCGAGATTGTGCCATTGTACTCCAGCCTGGGCAACAAGAGCAAAACTCTGCCTCAAAAAAAAAAAAAAAAAGGAATTTTAGACTGAGAGAAAAACCTAAGCAGAAGCACAGGAATGAGAAGTTTCAGGAAACAGCTGGGTGCAGTGGCTCATGCCTGTAATCCCAGCACTTTGGGAGGCCAAGGCTGGTGGATCACCTGAGGTCAGGAGTTCAAAACCAGCCTGGCCAACAGGGTGAAACTCTGGTTCTGCGAAAAATATAAAAATTAGCCAGTCATGGTGGCATGTGCCTGTAGTCTCAGGTACTCCAGAGGCTGAGTCAGGAGAATCGCTTGAACCTGGGAGGCAGAGGTTGCATTGAGCCGAGCCTGTGCCACTGCACTCCAGACTGGGTGACAGAGTGAGACTCCATCCCAAAAAATAAATTGTTTCAGGACATGTTTGAGATGTTTGAGTAGTCAGATTGGTTGAATACTCCAAGGTCTATAGAGGGTGAAGCTTCATGAAGCTGCAGAGGAGGTAGCTTCGGGTTAATAGGTTGAGGTTCTTAGTTACCGTTTGCTGAGTGGCTTCTATATATCAAGTACAACCAGTAAATTAGAGATTTTTTTTTCCCCAGGGGAAGCATTAATTTTTGAATGGCTTCCTTAGCTTTTATATATTTGTAATATATAAACTTGAAAAAAAAATTAAAATGTAAATATAATTCTTGTTAAAAGAAGAATTAATATATATTCTTGTTAAAAAATTAACAAGAAATATTAACAATAGTATTTCTCATCCTGAATCTCTTTCCACAGAGGCAATAACTTCTAACAATTTACTGTTTATGCTTCCAAACTTCTAATTATGCATATACAAATAGTTACACATTTTAAAAGATGGGATTATATAGCATATATTGTTTTATAGCTAAATTGATTAAGAATATAGTGTATGTTTCTGTGCCAATAAGTATGGGTTGACCTTTTTTTTTTTTTTTTTTTTTTTTTATTAGAGACAGGATCTTGCTTTGTTGCCCAAGCTAGAGTGCAGGGCAGTGGCATGATCATAGCTTACTGCAACCTCAAACTGCTGGGCCCAAGTGAGCATCCCACCTCAGCCTCCCAGAAGCTAGGACTACAGGCATGAGCCACTGCACCCAACCTACCTTGTTGTTTTAAAGGCTATGTAGCAATTCATTATTTGTGTATAACTTAATTTACTTAACAAGGCCCCAGTGGATGGATTTTTAGGTTGTTTTCAATTTTTTATTATTACAGAAATGCTGTAGTAGACATTCTTGTATATTTGTGCATTTATGTCTGTGGATGAAATGCTTAGTAATAACTGGATCAAAGGTTTGATAATTTAAAATGTTCATTTTGCCAAATTGTCCTCCGGTAGATTATGGTAATGTTTTCGTTAACAGTGCCCATATCCATTCTTCATATTTTTAATTTTTTTCTAATTGGGAAAACATTTTATTTTTATTTGATAATGCCAGAGAATCATATTTTCATATTTTTGTTAGTCATTTATATTTTTCTTTTGGGAATTGCCTGGTCCTGTCTTTTGCTATTTTTGAAAAAATTCAGTGTACCTTTTTAAGGTTGATTTGTAGTGCCTTCTAAAATATAGATAGTAACCCTTTATTAGAGCCATTGAATGCCTCCTATTAATATGTGCTGGTGCTGGAAACAGTAAACAAAACAGATACAGATCTTGTGGTTTAATTGGACTGGTACTGAACAAATGGTCAGAGGCAAAACTATGTAATTAAAATTGTGTTCAGTGCTTGGAAACAACAGGATCTAAACCTGAACTGGAGACTAGGGGGCATCTGTACAAAGTCCTTGAAATGAGGAAGATCAGATGATTTAGAGGAAAAGATCAGGTGGAAAGAAAGGACTGAGCAAAGGGCACATAGTGCGAGTTTTGGGAGTTGGAGGGGCTCCAGAACCTCCAGAGCCTGGAAGGCCGTGCTAGGGTTTTCTTCTTCATCCTCGGGGCTGTTGGAAAGTTTGGAAGATTTATAGGCTGGAGAGTGGCAAGATGAAATTTGGATTTTATGAAAATGATTCGTACAGAGAGGCAGCGAGCACTGCAGGGAGAATAAATGGGAAGCGGGGAAGATGACAGGTATGTCAGAAAGCAGAGGTGGCAGTTCTGCAGTGAGGAAGATGGTGGTTCAAGTTATGGGTGGCCACTTCACTGTGGAGGAAACCGAGACTGTCAGGGAATGTTTCCCTTGAGAAGCCATGTTAATGTTATGGCTGGCTCTTCTTAGCTGTCATTTAGGCCAGTGGCCTCTGTTAATTTTGCTTAGTTAAATTGCACAGATGGTTTGGTTTTGCCCTAGAGGGGAGCAGCGATGCTGTTTTTATGGTGGTGTTCCCTCCTCCTTTTGAGAAAAAAAGTTTTATAGCATGTAATTCTGACCTATAACTTCTCAGAGTAATTGCAGAGCACTAATTAGGCACTTCCTCTCTACAGTCTGCCAACACTTCATACATTTATTAACTTAAGGTAGAGACATGTATTTTATCTGTAAGATATTGAGGTCTGAATACATTGTGATGCTCTAGCAAGGTTTGCTGGTTATCTGGGTGATGTCCTATTTCTTTGGATTTTTTTCTAGTTAGAACTTTTCAGTATAAGCTACCATAAATTATGAAATGAATCACTGGCTTGATAACTTTCTGATATATGATTATAACAAAATAACATTTTCGGGCTAAAGAATGAAAGAGTTTGACAGAGTTCTTTATAATTGTTACTGGCTTATACATTTTTTACATAATTACATACAAAATGATATTGATATAGGCATTCCTTAAGGTTTTTGTTTAAATCTGAAATATGTGGTTGTGTGGGTAAATATATAGGTATTCTTCAGGTTCTCTGTTAGCTGTTTTTTTTTTCAGTCTTATGAATTTAAATGACATTTGAGTTATATAGAAGTTTGAAATCGATAGAAGCGATTAGTAATCCTTGAGTCAAGTTTTACCAGACAGGTAGATTGAATCTGGTCATTTTTTCCCTCAGAAGATAAGAATTGTGATGAAAGAAGGGTTAGAGAATCAATACATGTAAAGTAGCCAACTGGATTAAAAGAGTAATTATTGATTAAAATTTAGCAGCAGATAGCACTTCTCTGAATCCTCTGCTAAGATTAAAGAGAAAATTAGAGTGAAGTGCAGCATATTTTTAAATAATCTAGTCACATGAGACGTTTTCACCAGGGTTCTATTCTCTCTGTATTTTGAGAAAACGAAGAGGCAGGCAAAATATTTACCTACCAAACTATTATTAGAGATGAGGTCTTCCTGTGTTGCCCAGGCAGGAGCATAGTGGCTATTCATGGGCATAATCATAGCTCACTGTAATCTCAAACTCCTGGGCTGAAGCGATCCTCCTGCCTCAGCCTCCCAGGTGGGTGGGATTACAGTTACATATCACCATGCCCGGCTCTACTTACTGAGTTTTATAAAAACCCTGAAAGAAGAAGTAAGAAGAGTTTTGACAATTGGCCTTTTTACTTTCCTATATTACTTGTGAACTTTTCCTCATGACTTAGGGAAGGCCACCTTTATATCCAGAAAGAAATCCCACATTATTGGATATTCTTTTGGTACTATTTGGTTTCTCTACTGGCACATTTCTGTGCCCTTTTGGGTGACGTCTTTTTCGGTAATTTGCGGAGTAGAACTTCAGGGTCTTTGGGCTTCTTTCATGTCTTTGGGCTGATAATGAAGTATAGTATTACTATTTGTAGTAATGTACTTGTCTAGTGTAAATTAATTTTTAATAATTAACCTGTGCTAATTAATTTGAAAATAGGTATTGGATTTATCATTAAAGTATTTCATTTTTCAAGTTAACTCCTGGGATGGTTTTATGGTGAGCGGTAAGTAAAGCAGATAGTATTTGCTAGGTACCAAGCTTTGTAGCATCTGCACATTTTGTAAACTGAAAAAGATGGAAACAATCAGTTTGAACTTCGGTTGTATGTTTGAATAATACTGATTTTTTTTTTCCTTTGGCATGAAATGTAGAGTTTAAAAATGTGTACTTTTACTGTTTGAATAGGTAATGTATTCACATGGTTCTGTTTTCAAAATATAGCAAAAAATAGCAATTTAGTTAAAAAAATTACTATGTAGGAAAGTTTCCTCTTTATAGTGCCTCTGTCTGCCTACTATAAACTGATTTTGACTCACATCTTTAAATGATGCCTTTAAATCTGGGTGATCTTTTGGTATCAGAACAAATGTTATGTTTTTGTCTTTTTCACTAATAAGTAGTGCATCTATATTGACATTTTGGAGACCCACATTTTGAAACAACTAATGATCCTTGTGAATCTAGATCTGTATTTTAATAATGACACATGTAAGGATTCATATGTATTAGCCTTCCTTTGATGCTCCTTGTGTTCATATTTTGTCAATTTCTGTTTTCTTTGACTAAGGTGTAACGAGTTTTAAAATATTCTACATATGTGTCACTATAATCATGAGGTACAGAGTTAATTCTTTATCAGTTTTTTCCCCCCAAAATCCATTTAGCAGGAATTAAAGAGTTTTGACAAGTACAGCTTCCCCAAAGCAACGTGGTATCTCTTGGGAGATGACTAGTTTGGGCTGGATTTTAATTTCCTTTAGGAATTTAGCTCTTAAAAAAATGAATTTATTCACTTGATTTGAAAATTAGCAAGGAATTTTCAAATACATTTAAAATGAAGAGAATACTATATGAGTCCTTAGATGTGTGATTATTAAAATACAGATCAGATTCACAGAGATCATAAGCTGTTTCAAAATTCCAGTCTCAAAGGAGTCAATTCGGATTCAGTGCTTATTAGTTAAGACAACAACGTAACATTTGGTCTGATGTGAAAAGATAAATTGTTAAAAAAAAAAAAAAAGCACAGGATAGTGCATATTGTACATCATCTTTTCTTTTTAAAGAAAATGAAACTATATGTTCATACATGCTTGTGTATGTTTAAAGTAACTTTGGAAGGATACAGCAAAAAACCAATAAAACTGGTTTACCCGAGTTATTAGGAACAAGGTTGGAAGGAGACTTTGAGCTCTTTACCTTTTTTCTGAGGTTTATTTGTGCTCGTTGGCTATTTATTTTTAAGAGACAGGGTCTTGCTCTGTCACCTATGCTAGAGTGCAGTGGAGGGATCATAGCTCACTGAACCCTTGAACTCCTAGGCTCAAGTGATCCTTGTTCCTCAGCATCCCAAGTAGCTGGAACTACAGGCATGTGCCACCATCCCCAGCTTAATTTTTTATTTTTTGTAGTGATGATGTCTCACTCTGTTGCACAGGCTGGTCTTGGACTCCTGGCTTTAAGCGATCCTCCCACCTCTGCCTCCCATACTGCTGGGAGGCATGAGCCACCACATCTGGACTTTTTTTTTTTTTTTCGAACAATGTGAGTACTGTATTAACAATGAATTAAATTTTGTTTAAAATTTTTTTTATTAAAAATTGATTTAAAAAGAAAATATAACATTTACAACTTAAAAATATAGCACAATAATGGCTATTTTCCCAGGAAAACTAGATTTAGGCTGTGCCGCAGAAGTTGTGGACTGAAAGGAATGAGAAATGTGCTTTAAAGACTGTCTTCCTATCCTTGCCCGCAAGTGGTAGAGAGCTTATTTTGTTGTAACCTTTTTTTTTTCTTTTTCTTCCCTCTTTTTTTTTTTCCAAAGGCTGGTGGGGTAGCAGGTGTTTCTGTTGACTTGATATTATTTCCTCTGGATACCATTAAAACCAGGCTGCAGAGTCCCCAAGGATTTCATAAGGCTGGTGGTTTTCATGGAATATATGCTGGTGTTCCTTCTGCTGCTATTGGATCCTTTCCTAATGGTAAAAAATTATATTCTCACTTCTGTAAAGCCAAGATAAGATGGGATTTTCAGAATGGTGTGTGGTCTTACCCCCATAGAATTCCTTGTGTGTTGAAGCTTATCTTCTGAATTTCCTTCTTTAACCTTGTGTCATTATTATTTTTTATTTATTTTAGTCAGGGTCTTACTTTGTCGCCCAGGTGGGAGTGCAGTGGTGAGATGATAGCTCACTGCAACCTGGACCTCCTGGGCTCAAGCAATCCTCTTGCCTCAGCCCCCTAAGTAGCTGGGACTACAGGCGTGTGCCACCACGCCCAGCTAATTTTTGTAGTTTTTGTAGAGAATGGGTTTTGCCATGTTGTCTAGGCTGGTCTTGAACTCCTAGGCTCAAGAAATCTGCCCATCTTGGGCTCCCAAAGTGCTGGGATTATAGTAGGCATGAGCCATTGTACTGGGCCTAACCCATTATTTTTGAATCAGATAGTGTTATGGATTCCATTTCAATATATTTGTAATAGAAAAAAAAATCAATCTTTTAAAAATTGTTTTTGTTGTTAAAATTTCCAGCTAGAATCCTTAAAGTGTTATTTTAATGTTGTGATTCCTCAGAATAATAATTCTCAACTTTGCCTGCACATTAGAATCTACAGGGAAGCCTTGAAAAATACTGATGTCCTGTGTCATCCTAGAAGTTTAATTGGCCTAGGCTTTGCCTGGGTATCAGGAGTTGTAATAACTTCCGAGGTGACTCCACTGGGAAGCCAAGTTTGATGATAGCTGTTTTGGAGCATCTTAGAGAGCAGGTGAACCTAAGAGGCATTAAACATTTCTATCCTAATTAAATTGCTCTTAGATGATGCAAGTGTTTCTCACTAATGTTCTCCTGGATACTCTCCTTCCAGTGTTTTTTGTTTTAGTTCTGAAGTCATGTTGTGTGACTTATGTTGCTCTTACTCTTAAGTCAGTGTAATCTGTTTTGTTTAATCTGCTTCTTCGTATACTGTTTGCAGATACTTATTTTTATTGTTTACTGTTGGATGCCTCTAGTGGCATTCGAAAGTAATCTAAAGCAACAAAACAAAAACTCACCACACATAAGACACACCCACAAAACCACAGTTCTAGAAGATTCTTAAATTCTGGGGATTGCTTTTGTTTTTCGCAGGATGATTCATGAGAATTTTTTTCTGTTACGTTAACCTGGCATTTAAATGTTCAATCTGTGAGCATAGCATTCATATAAAGATTTGTAGTGCAAAGAGAAAAATAGTATTTCTGTTTCTTTTTTTCTCCTGTCCTTCCCCATCCCCCAGTCATCATTAGAATGGCAAACTGTTTTGGTCATCCTTCCATTTTTGTGTATGTTAATACTTTGAGTAATTGTAACAGGTTGTTAACTGAGCATCCACTCCATGCCAAGCATAGTTTTAAGTATGTGAGAGGGGCACGTGTTCCCCAATTTGTCCGCTTTGGAATCACCTCATTACTGAAGAGCCTAAACAAATACAGTTGACCCTTGAACAATGTGGTGGTTAGGGCTGTCAACCCCCTGTGCAGTAAAAAATCAGAATATAATTTTTGACTCCCCCAAAACTTCACTACTGATAGCCTGCTGCTGTCTTAATGATAGCATAAACAGTTAACACATACTTTGTATGTGTGTTAAGATATGTATTAACATATGTTTATGTGTTTTTTTATTATTATTATTATTTTTTGAGATGGAGTCTAGCTGTGTCACCCCCCAGGCTGGAGTGCAGTGGTGCCATCTCAGGTCACTGCAGCCTCTACCTCCTGGGTTCAAGTGATTCTCCTGCTTCAGCCTCCTGAGTAGCTGGGATTACAGGCACATGCCACCACACCCGGCTAATTTTTTTATTTTTAGTAGAGACGGGGTTTCACCATGTTATCCTTACCTCATGTGATGTGCCTGCCTTGGCCTCCCAAAGTGCTGGGATTACAGGTGTGAGCCACTGTGCCTGGCAAATGTTTTATATACTGTATTCTTATAAGCAGGTAAGCTAGAGAAAAAATACTAAGAAAATCATAAGAAAGAGAAAAGGTATATTCAGTAAGTGGAAGTGGATTATCATAAAGGTCTTCATCTTGAGTAGGCTGAGGAGGAGGAGGAAAAAGAGGAGTTGATTTTGGTGTCTCAGGGGTGGCAGAGGCAGAAGAAGTAGAGGAGGTAGAAGGGGAGGCAAGAGAAGCAGGCTCACATAGTGTAACTTTGTGGAAATATATCATAGTTTCTGTCTCACCTTTTTGCTGTTTCATTTCTCTAAAAATGATTCTATGTGGTACCAATCCTTTCACCATTTGCTTTAGTTTCAGTGCCCATATTGTATAGAAGGGTCCTTGTCATAAAAGAAGTCAAAAGCAGTCTTTATTAATCAGAACCTTTCTGCTAGATTGTCTGATGTCATTTTCTTTTCTGGCATTCCTTCTTCTGCATCTTCTCTCTTGTCATTTGACACTGGTTTGGAAGCACTCATCTCCACCAAGTTGTCTTCTGTTAATTCCTCTGGTGTGGTGTCTGTTAGCTCTTGAATTTAAGATCTATATTTTGAAACTGTTCAGCCACAGCCTTTTTTTTTTTTTTTTTTTTTTTTTTGCCACATCCATAATCTCTTTTATGGTTTTCTTGATTGGCTCTGTCATGAATACTGTGAAGGATTTGCCTACTTCTCTTCTTACTAATAAATGTCCTTGGTGACATTTTTCTTTTCTTTTCTTTTTTTTTTTTTTTTTTTTTTTTTTTTACTGTAAGGAAATGTATTTACATTATGTTTATTGCTTATAGTTGTTTCTGAGGTATAAAACCCTGAAGATAAAAGATACAAGATACATTCTCACATATAAAGAGATTACCATCTAGTTTGGGAAAAAATGCAAAACCAAATCATTTCCATATAATGATGTAATTGCTGGGATAGAGGCATACGAAGATAGAATGGAAGCCTAGAGGAGGGGAACTTAGCTAAGCCTAGGCACGTAGGGAAGACTTTCTGGAAAAGGTAATGCCTAACTGACTCTTTTTTTTTTTTATTACAAATTTTAGGGTACATGTGCACAATGTGCAGGTTTGTTACATATGTATCCATGTGCCATGTTGGTGTGCTGCACCCATTAATACTCGTCATTTAGCATTAGATATATCTCCTAATGCTGTCCCTCCCCCCTCCCCCCACCCCACAACAGTCCCCGGAGTGTGACGTTCCCCTTCCTGTGTCAATGTGTTCTCATTGTTCAATTCCCACCTATGAGTGAGAACATGCGGTGTTTGGTTTTTTGTCCTTGCGATAGTTTACTGAGCATGATGGTTTCCGGTTTCATCCATGTCCCTACAAAGGACATGAACGCATCATTTTTTATGGCTGCATAGTATTCCATGGTGTATATGTGCCACATTTTCTTAATCCAGTCTATCGTTGTTGGACGTTTGGGTTGGTTCCAAGTCTTTGCTATTGTGAATAGTGCCGAAATAAACATACATGTGCATGTGTCTTTATAGCAGCATGATTGATAGTCCTTTGGGTATATACCCAGTAGTGGGATGGCTGGGTCAAATGGTATTTCTAGTTCTAGATCCCTGAGGAATCACCACACTGACTTCCACAATGGTTGAACTAGTTTACAGTCCCACCAACAGTGTAAAAGTGTTCCTATTTCTCCACATCCTCTCCAGCACCTGTTGTTTCCTGACTTTTTAATGATGGCCATTCTAACTGGTGTGAGATGGTATCTCACTGTGGTTTTGATTTGCATTTCTCTGATGGCCAGTGATGATGAGCATTTTTTCATGTGTTTTTTGGCTGCGTAAATGTCTTCTTTTGAGAAGTGTCTGTTCATGTCCTTGCCCACTTTTTGATGGGGTTGTTTTTTTTTCTTGTAAATTTGTTTGAGTTCATTGTAGATTCTGGATATTAGCCCTTTGTCAGATGAGTAGGTTGCAAAAATTTTCTCCCATTCTGTAGGTTGCCTGTTCACTGTGATGGTAGTTTCTTTTGCTGTGCAGAAGCTCTTTAGTTGAATTAGATCCCATTTGTCAATTTTGGCTTTTGTTGCCATTGCTTTTGGTATTTTAGGCATGAAATCCTTGCCCACGCCTATGTCCTGAATGGTATTGCCTAGGTTTTCTTCTAGGGTTTTTATGGTTTTAGGTCTAACATGTAAGTCTTTAATCCATCTTGAATTAATTTTTGTATAAGGTGTAAGGAAGGGATCCAGTTTCAGCTTTCTACATATGGCTAGCCAGTTTTCCCAGCACCATTTATTAAATAGGGAATCCTTTCCTCATTTCTTGTTTTTGTCAGGTTTGTCAAAGATCAGGTGGTTGTAGATATGTGGCATGATTTCTGAGGGCTTTGTTCTGTTCCATTGATCTGTGTCTCTGTTTTGGTACCAGTACCATGCTGTTTTGGTTACTGTAGGCTTGTAGTATAGTTTGAAGTCAGGTAGCGTGATACCTCCAGCTTTGTTCTTTTGGCTTAGGATTGACTTGGCGATGCGGGCTCTTTTTTGGTTCCATATGAACTTTCAAGTAGTTTTTTCCAATTCTGTGAAGAAAGTGATTGGTAGCTTCATGGGGATGGCATTGAATCTATAAATTACCTTGGGCAGTATGGCCATTTTCACGATATTGATTCTTCCAACCCATGAGCATGGAATGTTCTTCCATTTGTTTGTGTCCTCTTTTATTTCATTGAGCAGTGGTTTGTAGTTCTCCTTGAAGAGGTCCTTCACATCCCTTGTAAGTTGGATTCCTAGGTATTTTATTCTCTTTGAAGCAATTGTGAATGGGAGTTCACTCATGATTTGGCTGTTTGTCTGTTATTGGTGTACAAGAATGCTTGTGATTTTTGCACATTGATTTTGTATCCTGAGACTTTGCTGAAGTTGCTTATCAGGTTAAGGAGATTTTGGGCTGAGACGATGGGGTTTTCTAGATATACAATCATGTCATCTGCAAACAGGGACAATTTGACTTCCTCTTTTCCTAATTGAATACCCTTTATTTTCTTCTCCTGCCTGATTGCCCTGGCCAGAACTTCCAGCACTATGTTGAATAGGAGTGGTGAGAGAGGGCATCCCTGTCTTGTGCCAGTTTTCAAAGGGAGTGCTTCCAGTTTTTGCCCATTCACTATGATATTGGCTGTGGGTTTGTCATAGATAGCTCTTATTATTTTGAGATACGTCCCATCAATACCTAACTTATTGAGAGTTTTTAGCATGAAGGGTTGTTGAATTTTGTCAAAGGCCTTTTCTGCCTCTATTGAGATAATCATGTGGTTTTTGTCTTTGGTTCTGTTTATATGCTGGATTACATTTATTGATTTGTGTATGTTGAACCAGCCTTGCATCCCAGGGATGAAGCCCACTTGATCATGGTGTATAAGCTTTTTGATGTGCTGCTGGATTCGGTTTGCCAGTATTTTATTGAGGATTTTTGCATCAATGTTCATCAAGGGTACTGGTCTGAAATTCTCTTTTTTGGTTGTGTCTGTGCCAGGCTTTGGTATCAGGATGATGCTGGCCTCATAAAATGTGTTAGGGAGGATTCCCTCTTTTTCTGTTGATTGGAATAGTTTCAGAAGGAATGGTACCAGTTCCTCCTTGTACCTCTGGTAGAATTTGGCTGTGAATCCATCAGGTCCTGGACTCTTTTTGGTTGGTAAGCTATTGATTATTGCCACAATTTCAGAACCTGTTATTGTTCTATTCAGAGATTCAACTTCTTCCTGGTTTAGTCTTGGGAGGGTGTATTTGTCGAAGAATTTATCCATTTCTTCTAGATTTTCTAGTTTATTTGCATAGAGGTGTTTGTAGTATTCTCTGATGGTAGATTGTATTTCTGTGGGATTGGTGGTGATATCCCCTTTATCATTTTTTATTGTGTCTGTTTGATTCTTCTTTCTTTTTTTCTTTATTTGTCTTGCTAGCAGTCTATCAATTTTGTTGATCTTTTCAAAAAACCAGCTCCTGGATTCATTAATTTTTTGAAGGGTTTTTTGTGTCTCTATTTCCTTCAGTTCTGCTCTGATTTTAGTTTTTTCTTGCCTTCTGCTAGCTTTTGAATGTGTTTGCTCTTGCTTTTCTAGTTCTTTTAATTGTGATGTTAGGGTGTCAATTTTGGATCTTTCCTGCCTTCTCTTGTGGGCATTCAGTGCTATAAATTTCCCTCTACCCACTGCTTTGAATGTGTCCCAGAGATTCTGGTATGTTGTGTCCTTGTTCTCATTGGTTTCAAAGAACTTCTTTATTTCTGCCTTCATTTTGTTATGTACCCAGTAGTCATTCAGGAGCAGGTTGTTCAGTTTCCATGTAGTTGAGCAGTTTTGAGTGAGTTTCTTAATCCTGAGTTCTAGTTTGATTGCACTGTGGTCTGAGAGACAGTTTGTTGTAATTTCTGTTCTTTTACATTTGCTGAGGAGAGCTTTACTTCCAACTATGTGGTCAATTTTGGAATAGGTGTGGTGTGGTGCTGAAAAGAATGTATATTCTGTTTACTTGGGGTGGAGAGTTCTGTAGATGTCTGTTAGGTCCGCTTGGTGCAGAGCTGAGTTCAATTCCTGGGTATCCTTGTTAACTTTCTGTCTTGTTGATCTGGCTAATGCTGACAGTGGGTTGTTAAAATCTCCCATTATTATTGTGTGGGAATCTAAGTCTCTTTGTAGGTCACTCAGGACTTGCTTTATGAATCTGGGTGCTCCTGTGTTGGGTGCATATATATTTAGGATAGTTAGCTCTTCTTGTTGAATTGATCCCTTTACCATTATGTAATGGCCTTCTTTGTCTCTTTTGATCTTTGTTGGTTTAAAGTCTATTTTATCAGAGACTAGGATTGCAACCCCTGCCTTTTTTTGTCTTCCATTTGCTTGGTAGATCTTCCTCCATCCCTTTATTTTGAGTCTATGTGTGTCTCTGCATGTGAGATGGGTTTCCTGAATACAGCACACTGATGGGTCTTGACTCTTTATCCAATTTGCCAGTCTGTGTCTTTTAATTGGAGCATTTAGCCCATTTACATTTAAGGTTAATATTGTTATGTGTGAATTTGATCCTGTCATGATGATGTTAGCTGGTTATTTTGCTCGTTAGTTGATGCAGTTTCTTCCTAGCACTGACGGTCTTTACAATTTGGCATGTTTTTGCAGTGGCTGGTACCGGTTGTTCCTTTCCATGTTTAGTGCTTCCTTCAGGAGCTCTTTTAGGGCAGGCCTG
Organism: Nomascus leucogenys; assembly: GCF_006542625.1. Classification (NCBI taxonomy): domain Eukaryota; kingdom Metazoa; phylum Chordata; class Mammalia; order Primates; family Hylobatidae; genus Nomascus; species Nomascus leucogenys. Next base: position 74,276,511 of record NC_044401.1, on the reverse strand, counting down.
GTGGTGACAAAATCTCTCAGCATTTGCTTGTCTGTAAAGTATTTTATTTCTCCTTCACTTATGAAGCTTAGTTTGGCTGGATATGAAATTCTGGGTTGAAAATTCTTTTCTTTAAGAATGTTGAATATCGGCCCCGACTCTCTTCTGGCTTGTAGATTTTCTGCCGAGAGATGAGCTGTTAGTCTGATGGGCTTCCCTTTGTGGGTAACCCGACCTTCCTCTGGCTGCTCTTAACATTTTTTGCTTCATTTCAACTTTGGTGTATCTGACAATTATGTGTGTTGGAGTTGCTCTTCTAGAGGAGTATCTTTGTGGCGTTCTCTGTATTTCCTGAATCTGAATGTTGGCCTGCCTTGGTAGATTGGGGAAGTTCTCCTGGATAATATCTTTTTTTTTTTTTTTTTTTTTTTTTTTTTTTTTTTTTGAGACGGAGTCTTGCTCTGTCGCCGGGCTGGGTGCAGTGGCGCAATCTCGGCTCACTGCAAGCTCCGCTCCCGGTTCACGCCATTCTCCTGCCTCAGCCTCTCTGGTAGCTGGACTCAGGCGCCGCGACCACGCCCGGCTAATTTTTTGTATTTTAGTAGAGACGGGTTTCACCATGTCTCGATCTCTTGACCTCGTGATCCGCCTGCCTCGCCCCCAAAGTGCTGGGATTACAAGCGTGAGCCACCGCCCGCCTCTCCTGGATAATATCTTGCAGAGTGTTTTCCAACTTGGTTCCATTCGCCCCGTCACTTTCAGGTACACCAATCAGACGTAGGTTTGGTCTTTTCACATAGTCCCGTATTTCTTGGAGGCTTTGTTTGTTTCTTTTTATTCTTTTTTCTCTAAACTTCCCTTCTCACTTCATTTCATTCATTTCATCTTCCATCACTGATACCCTTTCTTCCAGTTGATCACATCGGCTACTGAAGCTTCTGTATTCTTCACGTAGTTCTCGAAACTTGGCTTTCAGCTCCATCAGCTCCTTCAAGCACTTCTCTGCATTGGTTATTTTAGTTATACATTTGTCTAATTTTTTTTCAAAGTTTTTAACTTCTTTGCCATTGGCTTGGATTTCTTCCTGTAGCTCTGACTAGTTTGATCGTCTGAAGCCTTCTTCTCTCAACTTGTTAAAGTCATTCTCCGTCCAGCTTTGTTCCGTTGCTAGTGAGGAACTGCGTTCCTTTGGAGGAGGAGAGGCACTCTGCTTTTCAGAGTTTCCAGTTTTTCTGCTCTGTTTTCTCCCCGTCTTTGTAGTTCTTTCTACTTTTGGTCTTTGATGATGGTGATGTACGGATGGGGTTTTGGTGTGAATGTGCTTTCTGTTTGTTAGTTTTCCTTCTAACAGACAGGACCCTCAGCTGTAGGTCTGTTGGAGTTTGCTAGAGATCCACTCCAAACCCTGTTTGGCTGGATGTGAGCAGCGGTGGCTGCAGAATGGCAGATTTTCGTGAACCACAAATTCAGCTGTCTGATCGTTCCTGTGGAAGTTTTGTCTCAGAGGAGTACCCCGCTGAGTGAGGTGTCAGTCTGTCCCTACTGGGGGGTGCCTCCCAGTTAGGCTGCTCAGGGGTCAGGGACCCACTTTAGGAGGCAGTCTGCGTGTTCTCAGATCTCCAGCTGTGTGCTGGGAGAACCACTACTCTCTTCAAAGCTGTCAGACAGGGATATTTAAGTCTGCAGAGGTTACTGCTGACTTTTTGTTTGTCTGTGCCCTGCCACCAGAGGTGGAGCCTACAGAGGCAGGCAGGCCTCCTTGAGCAGTGATGGTCTCCACCCAGTTGGAGCTTCCTGGCTGCTTTGTCTACCTAAGCAAGCCTGGCCAATGGCGGGTGCCCCTACCCCAGCCTCGCTGCCGCCTTGCAGTTTGATCTCAGACTGCTGTGCTAGCAATCAGCAAGACTCTGTGGGTGTAGGACCCTCCGAGCCAGGTGCGGGACACAATCTCCTGGTGTGCCGTTTTCCAAGCCCATTGGAAAAGCACAGTATTAGGGTGGGAGTGACCTGATTTTCCAGGTGCCATCTGTCACCCCTTTCTTTGACTAGGAAAGGGAACTTCCTGACCCCTTGCACTTCCCGAGTGAGGCAATGCCTCGCCCTGCTTCGGCGCGTGCACACGCTGCACCGGCTGTCTTGCACCCACTGTTTGGCACTCCCTGATGAGATGAACCCAGTATCTCAGATGGAAAAGCAGAAATCACCCGTCTTCTGCATTGCTCAGGCTGGGAGCTGTAGACCAGAGCTGTTCCTATTCAGCTATCTTGGCTGCACCCTCCACATTTTTCTTTTCCCAGAATACGGCACTTTCATCTACATTAGAAATCTATTCAGGCAGATGTCCTTTCTCCTCAATAATTTACCTAATGGCAGCTGGGAACTTGTTTACTGAGTCATGGATGGCAGAAGCTGCTTTTCCTGTTATCTTGACATTTTAAAGCCAAATCTTTTTCTAAAATTATCAAACCATCCTTGGCTGGTATTAACTTCTTCAGCTTTAGCTCTTTCACCTTCCTTTTATTTGATCTTGTCATGAGATGACTTCGCTGTTTCTCAAATCATTTTGGAGATAATAAGTATGCCTTTATTATAGCAATCCTTTACCCACTTGAAAGCTGCATTTTCAAAACAAGAAAAAAGGTGCTTTGCAAGAAGTGCAAAGTTTTCATGCCTGCTGGCATAGCTGCAGCGGTGGGTTAATGAGTTTTGTTTCATTTTTTTTTTTTTTTTTTTTAACAGTGGATTAAGCTGGATTCATTGTTCTTGAAATGGCTGGCAGCCACAGCTTCAGGTTTCAGTCTGTGGTACCTAACAAGCAGTTTGAATTTTTCTTGTAATGTCATGACTCCTTTCTGCTTCTTAGGAGCTTTCTTGTAATGTCATCACTTCCAGCATCACTAGTGGCACTTCGTATGGGTCCTATGGTGTCATTCAAAGTTTGTGGTATGGCACTGACCACAAGAAAAAATATGTAAGAACAGGGAGAGGTCCTTTTGTACTGTGATAGGCAATTTATTGGGGCAATGAACTGCTCGTGTGGAGATAATTAGTGTCACATGGCGTTTTAAGTGGATACTCGGCAACACCTGAACTCACTATTATAGCAAGAGGAGGTGGCAAAGAGATTACTACAGTAGTATAGTATGTGCTACAGTTAATTTTGTGCAGTTATGATTTAACACTATACCTTTTTTTTCCCCCGAGACCAGGTCTCACTCCATTTTGCAGACTGAAGTGTGGTGGCGTGATCTTGGCCCACTGCAACCTCAACCTCCTAGGCTCAGGTGATCCTCCCATCTCAGTCTCCCAAGTAGCTGCGATTACAGGTGTGGGCGACCACATCTGGCTAATTATTTATTTTTTTGTAGAGATGGGCCTTCTCCATGTTGTCCAGGCTGGTCTTGAACTCCTGAGCTTAAGCCTCAGCCTCCCAAAGTGCTGGGATTACTGATGTGGGCCACTGTGCCTGGCCCATCTTTACATTTGTTTACGTTTCTCTCAGCTATGAATGATGTGCTGTGTGGTTTGTGTTTGTAAGTTTTGATTAATTTTAACTTTTTATATTTTATGTTAGTAAATGATAAAATAGGCTAGTATCTAAATATATTTTATGTATTCATGACACGGCTAGCCTTTTCTTTTCTTTTTTTTTTTTTTTTTTTTTTTTGAGACAGAGTCTCGCTCTTTCACCCAGGCTGGAGTGCAGTGGCACGATCTCGGCCCACTGCAAGCTCCGCCTCCTGGGTTCATGCCATTCTCCTGCCTCAGCCTCCCGAGTAGCTGGGACTACAGGCACCCACCACCACACCTGGCTAATTTTTTTGTATTTTTAGTAGAGACGGGGTTTCACCGTGTTAGCCAAGGATGGTTTCGCTCTCCTGACCTCGTGATCCACCTGCCTCATCCTCCAAAAGTGCTGGGACTACAGGCATGAGCCACCACACCTGGCCACCTTTTCTTAATTTTTTGGTATTTCTAGGTTATGTGATTCATCTTTAAGTTTGTTCAAATTATCACGAATCTCCAAAATTTTTTCCAATATATTTATTGAAAAAAAGCCATGTATAAGTGGACCTGCGCATTTAAACCCGTGTTCAAGGATCACCTGTACTGGGGCTTGTCACCCAACCCTACATGTTGTGACTTAATTGGTCTGAGGTGTGTGGCCTGGGCATTGAATGTTACAAAAACAATCCCAAGATGATTCTTAAATTCAGACAAGTTTGAGAACCTCTGAACTAGGGAATTGCAAAGAAACATGTCACTAAGTCCCTGTCTTTTGGTCACCATTTTTTATGGTGTCTCTACACTCATTTTTCTAAAGATCTTTTTCTCTTACATATTGCACATAAAGATTATTGCGGGGAGATGTACAGTTAGCTGTAGTGCGTAGGTTACATAGTGATGTCATTAAGATCACAGGTTTTACATTCTTCCCTCAGGAGTTTACATATATAATGTGGTTTTGAATTATTATTATTTTTGCCATCCACCAAACTTTAGTGAATGGGAGATGCTAGGGAAAAGTCAGAGTACCAGGGTTCAAAAATAGCCTTGTTTTACTGCAAGGTTTGTATGAATTGGACTTTTGTTCGTGGTGTCTTTTTTCTTTTGCTGTTGGTTACGGTTTTAATCTAAGTACAGAACTTCACTGTAGTTGATCATCAGTGGATGTGGATGTTTTCGTAAACCTATGCTGCAGGAGTGAGGGGTTGGGGTGGGGCTAGAGGGGACCAAAGATGGAAAGAGGTGAAGAGAAGATCATGTTTAGGAGCCTTACTCCCTATTTCTAAGGGAATGTAGAGAAAGTATAGTTTTTTTTTTTTAAGAGCCAGAAGAAACTATAGGCATCAGATAGCCCAGCCCCTATTCTTTGCTTAACTTGTTCAGCCCCCAACTTGGAACCTGACTGTACTGACATTTGCAGTTAGTAGAAGCCTTCTTGGATGCCACCTGGGGGGTGGAGGGAGGTTTGGAACTTATATTCTTAAAGAACCTTATATGTTGCAAAAGAAGCATGAAGTCAGATGAAGTTGAGGTGGTTAACCATGAAATGGAGGAAGTTTTACCACTGTCTCTGTCTCTTTTCCTGGGGGTTAGGAGGGTAGGATGTAGAGTGGCAGAACTTAACAGCTGAATGCAACTAGAGGTGTTATAGCTGCACGTTTATTAAGTGGGCTGAAGTGGGAAAAATCATATGAAGAAACACAAATGGGAATAGACTTGTGTTAACCAGGTAAAACTGCCTGAACTGGTCATTATTCATTCATGAACAGAGTGCCTCTTCATTTAGCCTAGTGTATATTTGTTACCACGTGAAGATCCTTTACAAGCTTTTGTTGACTTTGGAGAACTGATTTTCACCATCACGCTGTTGCCCTTAGTGTTTCAGAGTTTGTGACATGTTCAAATGCCCTTCAGAAGATGAATTTGTCATTCCTTTATCTCTTGTGCCTTATCTTTTATCCAACTGATAAACATTTTTTGATTAACAGTACACAGAAAGTTTTAAAGCCCTCATGTGCAGCTATGATTAGTTCATGGTGATAGGGGTAGCTTTTTAGAGATTGTAATTAAATGGTTGATTGTTTTCTTGATGTAAACGTGAATTCATGCAGTAAAAAATAGCCATGATTATTTTGAGTAACTAGCAATAAAACATTATAGATAGACTGTTGCCCAGGCTGGAGTGCAGTGGCGCGATCTCGGCTCACTGCAAGCTCTGCCTTCCGGGTTCACGCCATTCTCCTGCCTCAGCCTCTCCGAGTAGCTGGGACTACAGGCGCCTGCCACCACGCCCGGCTAATTTTTTTTGTATTTTTAGTAGAGACGGGGTTTCACCATGGTCTCGATCTCCTGACCTTGTGATCCGCCCGCCTCGGCCTCCCAAAGTGCTGGGATTACAAGCGTGAGCCACCGCTCCCGGCCATATCTCATAATTTAATAATTATTGTCATACCTTTTGAGAAGCATGTTTCTTAACAGTTTGAATATATGTTTAAACTTTGTGAAAGACTGGCTTGTTTTAAATTTCAGCTGCAGCATTTTTTATCACCTATGAATATGTGAAGTGGTTTTTGCATACTGATTCATCTTCATATTTGACACCTATGAAACATATGTTGGCTGCCTCTGCTGGAGAAATGGTAAGTAACAAGTTTTGTGTATAAAATACTTCAGAAATGCACATCATGCATATATTTTCAGTACATATTTATTTCTTTTTTAAAAATTATTTTTAAATTATGAAAGTCATAAATGGCAATAAATGTAAATGGATTAAATGTGACAGTTAGAAGATAAGAGCCTGACAACTAAAAGACAGAGCCTTATATAGGACAGAAGAAGAATTCTAGCTGTGTGTAATTTACAAGAGACATACGTAAAACATAATTATATGGAAAAAAGACAAAGAGTGGAAGAAAATATCCATTCAAATTGTGACAGCTTTGTATTGTGTCAGCACAACTGAGCTGGAACTACTTTTCCGAGAATTTCCTTTCCAAAATAGTTTCAGTTTGGGTCAGCCGCAAGAGAAATTTGCATGTTCTTTGTAAGGGAGAAGTGAAGAGCTGTATTTCTGCTCAGAAGGTTGGTATATGATCAGGCACTGTTGCAGCTCACACACCCTGTCACTGACTTGGCTGTATCACCATGTTGGCGTTTGGCTTCCAGCTCCTCCAGCTCCCATTGGTTCTTCTCCGTCAACTTCTCCAAATTCTAGGTCAGATTTGTGGGCTCTGTGATGAAGGGTGCCAGCTTATACTGCAACTTCTGTGTCACAGGTTGGTGAGAAATAAATGTGACTTCCAGTCTGTCCTTGTTCTTCCCCCACTTCACATGCATCTTTCCTTCCCTGTTGCCTGCCCTTTGATTTCTATCCCAACACTAGATGCAGACAACAGCCCTATACAGATTGCTTAATTAGCTCCCATAATTGCTGGTCAAATCTCTATAATCCTTATCCTTATCACTCATAGTGGTTTTGCTTCTGTGATGAAACCTTAATTGATAGAGAAATACTAATTGAAAAAGAGTTTGTGGAATAATATTAATATTAGGAAAAAATACGTAAGGCAAAAAACGAAGAGATGTCAGTCAGGCAGTATGCCTTCTGGAAGCTCCAAGGGAATGTTGACTTCCTCTTCATGTTTTGTATTTTAAACACAATTTCTAGATGATTGTGCAACTCACCAATATTTAAATGCCACTGATCTAGGCACATAAAACATCCGAACTTACACCGCAGTAGTAAATCTTTTTACTGAATTGGCTCAGTAGTTCCCTACATAATATTTTAGTAGGTGCACAAACCTGGGTGTGGTGTACCACTTGTAGATCAGATGTGTTACTCTTTCTGTTCTCCTCAAAATGACATATTTTAGACCTGAACAGGCTAATTTAGTAAACCGGTTATTTTTGAGTGTGACAGTGAGCTCGGACAGGTAGATTTGGATTTAACCGGAGTTAGAATGAGTTGGAACCTCACTGAGGTTTTCTCCAAGGCCCATGCTGTCATAGAGCCTCGCAGGTGAAGGCAGCTTGTTTTACGGTTTAGCTGCTGTAGTAACTGACAAGGCCGTTGGACCCACTTTGTACCACAGTCCATTCCAGGGTCTCGTTTGGGATCAGCATGTGGGGCAAACATGCTCTTATTCAGCTTTCCCACTGGTTAAAGGATTGGACGCATAGATGCTGTGTGGTGTTTTTCAGCTCCAGAGCACAGTGCACATGTTACTGAGTTTTTCCCTACTTGGGGCTTAAGCTGTTTTGTTTATGTACTTAATATCATGTTTTAAAAATGAGTATGTAGTATTCTTCATGATCTTCACTGGCCTTTTCTAAGAAGAACCACTGAGCAAGATAAAGAAGAAAGGTTGACAACTTTTGAAATGTATTTTATCTTTTGAATTAATCATGCTTTTGAAATATTCATCAGTCAATACAGATTATCTCTCACTTACAATTGGAATATTTTGCCACATGTCTGCACAGTTGTATAATTGAGTCATGGGGGATAGGTGAAGTAGAAGGTAACATGGCTGCCCTGGGCCACAGTGAAGTGTAGCTAATGATGGTAATTGCTTGTATATAAAGATGAATGAAGGTTTATCAATAGTATATGACTATTACCAGGAAACACAGAAGCTGAAACAGAACTGTCAGATACCTGAGTGCACTCAAACAAACACTTTTTTTGTTTGGTGTGTCTAAGCACATCCATGTATTATGGGGACCTTTCACCCTGTTTTCCTGTCTGTTGACTTTTTCAATGTGTCTGGGAGTCTTCCTTCAGGGCATTAAATACATAAGGCAGGCAGACGTTTAAATTCCTTCTTAGCAACCCTAAACCATAAGAATTACACAAAAAATTATCTCAACAATATAAAAAACAATTTGTTTTCCAGACTCCTTTTATTTTGTATTATTTCCTCACTTGTACGTCTTTGATTCTTTTTTGTAATAGGTTGCTTTTGTTCACCTCGTCTTAGATTCCTTCACCACTTTTATTGTCCTTACCTAGTGGTGTGGATTTAGATCTGAAGTCCCTAATATGTCCCAGGCATTGAGGATGAAATGACAGGATAACATACTGCCTTTTAGAGGCTTGCTGTAAGTGCACTAAAGTGTTACAGGCATTTTTAAGAAAAGGAACTATAGATGGTCCCTGACTTACGATGGTTCTACTTAAATGACTTCGCAATGGTGCAAGAGTGAGATGCATTCAATAGAAACTGTGTTTCAGATTTTGCATTTTGATCTTTTCCCAGCCTAGTGATAGGTGATAAGATGCTCTCGGGCGATGCTGGACAGTGCACGTCCCAGTCAGCTGTGCTGGAATAAGTATTCTGAGTAAGTTTTAGGGAGGTGAGGCTAAAGCAGTGATGTTCCGTAGGTTAGGGTATCACATGCATTTTCAACTTGAAATGTTTTCAGCTTAAGATAGGTTTATTGGGACGTAACCTTGTCATAAATTGAGGGTCATCTGTACAAAGTAGAGTGAGAGGCTGAAGGGAAGGAGTCGTTGGTTTTTTCCAGACGGGGGTAGATGGATAGGTGTTAATTCAGAAAAAGCCTCACAGAATAGCCAGCCTTTAAGCTGCATTTAGTTTAATTCATTAAAAAATTGTGTATCTATTTAAGGTATACAACACGATGTGGGATACATATGGATAGTAAAATGGTTGCCACAGTGAAGTAAGTCAGCATATCCATCATTTAACATAATTGCTCTTTTTGTTTTGTTTTTGTGGCAGGGCAGCTAAAATCTTATTTAGCAGGAGTCTCAGTTATAGTACAATTTTATTATCTTGCATTTAGAATAGGATGGTTTGTTAGGTGGGTGGGTGCAAGGAGGGGTATTGGAGTTCTGAAAAGCCCTCGTTAGGTAGTTTTAAGTTCCATATGGTTGGAGCACAGTGTGACAGGGTCACCCTGAGGTGAAGCAGGGGCTGAGAGCTATAGGGCCTTGCCTGCTATAGTAAGGAGTTGGGCTTTTATCTTTCAATCAGACTTGTAATTTTAAAAGAGTCTCCTGGCAGCTGTGTGGAGATAAGGAGACTATTAAAGGAATCCCCAGGAGAGAACCACAGCTGGGGCAGAGGGATGCAGAGGGAGTGAGTGAGTTCAAGAGATGTTGAAGACGTAGAGCTGGCGGAAAGATGATCATTCTTTCAGGAGCCCTTCCAGTGACGTCTTTCAGTGCGTTTTTCATCATGGATGCCTTTTAGTTTGTTGTGTCTATGTGTGTTGTGCACCTGCTTGAATTCTCTAATGGAGTCTACCGAGCTAAGTTGAATAAGCGTGCCCCATCTTGCCAGTGGGCCCAGCCATCTGAGGCTGAGCTAACACGCAAAGAGGGGAAGAAGACGAGAGAGAGAGAGAGAGAGGGTCAGGACAGGGGAGGGTCAGGGCTTGCCCTGGCTTGGCGTTATCTGTGTGTGGTGATGACCTTGCTTGTAGTTATTCATCTATAGTACAGGCATGAATGTGCTGAAGAGATTTATCAGGGATGCCTTTAGAAAGGAACATCGTACCCCATCTGTGCCCCCACTCCCAGTTTCTCGATGACTTCCTTTTCTAACATATTTCAGATTGTTTTCTGTTGTATGGATTTTCTTTTTCTAATATAGTATGCAGTGTTAGTTCAGATGGTATTGATTCATGATCTGGGAGAGTGTATTTCATTGATTATTTTATTTAGTTAGTGGACAAAAGGGAAGGGAAGCTCTGTTAACTTTTTATTTAAGAGCTGCATGAGTTTATAGAACACAATTAAGTTGAGCTTTATAGGCACAATATGATTTTCATGTAGGATGATGAAGTTGAAGAAACGATTCTGAGCCACAGGAGTGTAACTTGGTCAGTTATTGCCACTACATTGTAAATGGAAAGACTGAATACTACTCTCAAAGGACCAAAATACCAAAGGAGGTTAGGATTAGCCACTTTCAAGTGAGCCTGAACTCTGTCAGTGACAAACCTTTATTTCCTAAAATACTGCCTTGTTAAGATTAGGGTTCTTGAATTAAATGCCACTGTCACTTACTTGCTTTGGTTTGTGATTGCATGCTTTTCAATATTTGAGTTGTATAGCTAATACTATTAATAGGTGCTAAGAGACACCGAATAAGAAATTTGATCCCTGTTTTTGAGGAGCATATAAGTAAGTTGGATCCATCTATTAAATAACTAGGGAGTATTTGAGGATGTCTGTAGGGAGGTAGCATGGTGTGGACTATGGGCCGTCAAGTTACACAGATCAGGGTCAGATTTGTAACTTGTCCACGTATTTGTCTGTAGGCCATTTACTTGCCTTCACTGAAATGCTGTTTTCCTCATCTTGAAAAAATAGGATTAATGCCATCCCAGACACAGTTCTTACAAGGATGAAATTATACAGCACTTACAAAGTGTCCAGCCTAGCATCTGACACACAGAATGTTGAATAAACATTGGATCTAGCCCCATTTCATACAAGTTGCTGAATGTGGCATGTTTTTAGAATTTCCTAGTTTTGGGAAAGATATCTATTCAGAAGATGAAGAAATTGAAATTCAAAGAAGTTTGGTGATGTGTTCCAAGTTTCCCAGCTATTATTATTCCCAGCTAATAATAAAATGCCATTGCAGAATAAGTAATTAGATAAATATTTCTCTGTATACTTCCGGGAGCACCTCTGTTTTCTTTTTCATGTAGTATTTAAAAAATGGCAGAAGTAGTGGTAAGTGTACTACTTGTGCAGTAAGGATTCACATCACTGCTTTCTTAAAAGATCAGGTTCCAGAATTTGCCATTGGTTACTATGATAGGCAAAATAATGCCCCCCCCCCCATAAATATGTCCTAGTCCCCAAATCTCTGCATGTGTTTCCTTACATGGGAAAGGGATTTGGCAGATAATATTAAGAATATTGAGATGGGGTCCGGTGCACTGGCTCACGCCTGTAATCCCAGCACTTTGGGAAGCTAAGGTGGGCGGATCCTGAGGTCAGGAGATGGAGACCGTCCTGGCTAACATGGCAAAACCTCGACTCTACTAAAAAAAAAATGCAAAAAATAATTAGCCGGGCATGGTGGTGGGCGCCTGTAGTCCCAGCTACTCGGGAGGCTGAGACAGGAGAGTGGGGTGAACTTGGGAGGCGGAGCTTGCCGATTGCGCCACTGCACTCCAGCCTGGGTGACAGAGCGAGACTCCGTTTCAACAAAAAAAGAATGTTGAGGTGGAAAGAGTTTTCTGGATTATTCAAGTGGGCCCAGTCTAATCAGTAAGGTCCTTAGGAGAGGGGAGCGGGGGTCAGAGAGCTGAAGATGGTATACTGCTGGTCCAAAGATAGAGCAAGGGGCCACAAACCAAGGAGTGCAGGGGAGTCCTAGAAAGCAGGAAGTCAACATTCCCTTGCAGCTTCCAGAAGGCATACTGCCTGACTGACATCTCTTGATCTTAGCTCAGGAAGACCCATTTTGGAATTCATACCTTCAGAATTATAGATAATAAGCTTTGTTTTAAGCCACTAAATGTGTGGTGATTTGTTAGAGCAGCAGTAGGAAGCAAATACAGTCACCATTGCCACCTCCTCCACGTTCAGATTTTTGTATTGGTAGCAATCTATAAATCCATCTGTGGGATGTTTGTCACCTCCTGTGAAATCATGGCTCATTTGTGTTACGGAAAAATACAAAATCAAAAAATCCATTTGAGGCTTATCTTTAGGGTTGTATAAAATTCTGTGAACAAATTGTAGACACAGAGACTAAGTGTTGATAGAGTTATTTTCTTTGGGAAGACTTCCCTGTGTAGTCTGGATTACCCATGACAGCAGTCTTGTCAGGCGAGGGAAGACTAATACCTACAACGATTGAACTTATTTGCGTGATTGGGAAGAGTCTTATATGGGAGAAGGGTTTGATGAACATAGGTCCCAATGTAAGTACGTAAAAATTAAAATCTAAGGATTGTGAGTTAGGATTTGTAAATTGGTTTTGTCAACAGCTGTAATTCCATTTATCGGCAGAAGATGGCAGACTTGACACACAAATAACTTGTAGAGGTCTTTGATTTTTGAAAGAGATGTTAAATATTCTTAATGGGAAACCTGCTTTCTAAAGAGAATTTTGGGAATTACAAAGAGAATGTGGAAGTGAAATACAAGTAAGCAAATTGCATTTTAAAAATCTTCACAGTTTCCAGGGGTCTCTCCCTGACCCCCTGTCTTACTAATTTGCCACATTGAGTTTGCTCTGGAAAGTCCAAAGGTGCTTTTGCTTTGAATATGATGAAGCTTTGAGTGGCTCTGTTCAGTGTATTGTTAAATTTCTGTTGAATTGGTAATAGAGTTGCCTGTTGAAACATGAAGCATTAGCTGAAATTAAACCTTGAAGCTCTAAGTGCATTAGATGTGTGTAAGTATGACATCTTTATTGAAAAATAATTCTGGAGATGATAATCAGAACACTTGGGTTACACCCATGCTTCCTGAGCTAAGTAGCTCTCTGACCTTCAGCAACTTCTATGATCTCAGATTGATTTATATATAAAGTGCTGACATAATTAGCTTCTAATATCAGAGGAATATTTTCAGGTAATTGATGGAGTTTCTTGGAGAAAAATCTTAAATCAGAATTTTTTTTGTGAGCTATGTTGAAATACTTGCGAAGAAGATGTAATGTTAATAAAAGGTATTATTGGGGATACTTAGGGACTTTGAAGAGCATTTCCAGAGCGAGAGGACAGGATGCAATTGTAAAACCTAGTGGTGATGTGTTGAAGGAAGGGAACTTGGCAGTGGCAATGAAAGAACCAGAGATTTTAGCAGCATCCATCTGTCTCTTCCTCCACTCAATACCTAAAGTGAGGCCGAAGTTCACTGTAATTTTTTCCCTTTCAAACGCTTAGTTTTATGATTTGTAGTCTTGCATCTTGGGTTTTTGTTTTTGTTTAAAGAGACAGGATCTCATAGGTGGCCTAGGCTGGCTTCAAACTTGTGGCCTCAAGTGATCCTCCTGTCTTCACCTCCCTGAGTAGCAGGGACAGCATGCATGTGCATCTGGTTCTTGGTGTTTCACTTAATAAATACCAAAAGGAAACATTCAGTCCTTAATTGCAGCAGTCAATTAAAAACAACAAAAGATTTTATTTATGTCAAAGGAAGAAAAATCTTGGTAGCAGCATCATGATTTAATCAACATTTTAATCTAAGGTGTCATATTTTGGCATGTTTAAGGAGGCCAGCATTGCATTTTGATTTTGATAAAGTATGGAGGGAGCATGTTTTTTTTTTTTTTCTTTACGGAAAACCTTAGTAGTTCTTGTTTTTAGATAGAACTTTAACATTTAAAACATTCTTGGGTTTAGTGAAAATGCCACCATTCCTGTGTCATGGATTCATACTGAACCTCAGATTTATAAGGAAAGAATGCTTTACAGAATGGATTTACCAAGAGACCCACAGATGACATTCTGTTTCCTTTCATAGAACCATAATACTGTAACATGTTTTTGTTCTTGTGCAGTGAAATACTCTGTTGTAGCTCAAATTCAAATCTCAGAAGGATCAGAGTTAATAGAAAACCAAATGGAAGGCTCCGGAGGTACTGGAGGAAGCAGAAGCATTACTTTGTAGCATCTCTCTTATGCCACACTTGTCACCCAGCAGAAGTCAGGAAGCCATGCTGGGTGCTTTGTACCCCTTGGCTAGTTAGATTGATTTTTTATCGGAGAGGCTTTTCAAGGTTTTTTTTTCTGCATCTGTATTTTTAAAAACTAAAAATATAATAGTAAGAACATGGAGGGTTATGAAGCATGAAGTTCCATAAATATTTATACCAAACCACAGAAGTAGACAATTCCTATTTTCTTCATATATTGGGGTCGGATTTCACTCTTGACCTCTTGAATTGGAAAATGCAAGGAGGTAGTATACCGTTTTCTTTCACTTATTTTTTCTTATTTATTTTCACTTCTTTAATGAGTTTTAGCTGGGAGCTGTCCTGTTAGGTTCATCTAGGTTTCATGAATTTTAGGCCTTACTGGTAAGCTGTTTAATCTGTTTTTGTGGATTTATTGCTACTAAATTTATAATATGTCATTTTTATCAAGGGTGATAGGTTTCCATCTAAAAGCATATTTTAAATTAGCTCTTTTATTTTATTTTTCTCCCTCACTTAAAATCTTTGGTCCATAATAAATACTTTTTTCCTTTGAAATTATGTTAAAAACTTGTGAAATTGTAATAAATGTGAATTGTAGAGAATTTAGAAAATATAAGTAGGTAGAAAAGAAACATCTGTAATTCTACTCTCTTTTTTCCCTACTCTTTACGTAAGTATATGTATAGGCAATAAATACATGTAGAGGCAAAAAAAAAATTAGGCTGGACATGGTGGCTCTCGCTTGTAATTCCAGTGCTTTGGGAGGTTGAGGCAGGTGGATCACTTGAGGCCAGGAGTTTGGGACCAGCCTGGGCAACATAGCAAGATTCTGTCTCTACCAAAAGATGAAAAAATTAGCAGGGTGTGGTGGCACACGCGTAGTCCCAACTCCACAAAAGGCTGAGATGGGAGGATCACTTGGGCCCAGGACTGAGGCTGCAGTGAGCTTTGACCATGCCGCCTTACTGCAGTCTGGGTGACAGAACGATACCCTATTTCTATGTATATTTATATGTAAATTCTAAGGTATGGAGAAGTCATTTCTGTGGAATTGATGATTTTTTTTTTTTGCTGATTCACTTCCTCCTGGCTAGTTTCATTTGTTTTCAACATGAAATAATACACCAGCTGATTAGTAAGTTTGGTGCGTACCATCTTCTTGCTGTCAGGGTGCTTACAGTTTAGTAGAAGAGGAAATATATTTCACAAACTGTATGGTGTAAGTTAGTAAGTAAAAAATGTCACGTAAGAAAGCTTATTTGGGAATTAAGAATACAGAGGGAGGGAATCTTTTGATGTTAGATAAGGTATAATTTTGGAAAAATAAGAATTATAGAAATAAGGACCTAAAAAGATACCATAAAGTTCTCTGGTCCAAGTCAAGTAAGAAAAAGTATACATGTATGTGTCTAATTGTATAAATATATACAGTATCATTTGTCAATTTTCTTCATTTTAAAATGAATTAAAAAAAAAAAAAAAGACTCTGGAAGGCCAGAGAAATACTCGGGAATTCACTTGCAGAACTGAGGCCACAGTCTAGGGCTGCAGACCCTCAGCCATGCCACTGCTCATTGCTCCCTGGAGTTGAGCCCTGAACCAAAGATCCAGGTTTGATGCAGGAGTGACCCCGAGGCTGAGGGATGGGCCTGGTGAAGGGAGGTAGTCATAGACGGAGAGGCATGGGCTCGGGCCTCTGACTCTACCTTTTTTCATTTCCTGTAGGGTCTTCATGTATTATTTCACTTCTTTGCTAGATTATCAGCCTTTCTCTTGCTGATAGCACTTTCCCCCATCGTATGTGCAAATATTGACTGTCTTAAAACCACACTATTCCTTGACCCTGTGGCCCTCTTAACTCTGAATCCGTCTCCTAACACCTAGCCACCTTTGCATGACGGTAGTCTACACTTGCTCATCCCCTTATGAGTTGACCGTAGTGGATCTCCCACCCCAGCCACTCCGTGGAAGCAATGCCGGTGAACTCTGTAAATCCTCATATGTGCGATGCTCAAGACTCTTGATGCATTGCTCTGCCAACCTCCATTTGAGGCTTCTGGCCCCCTTGCACATCAAGTAGGGTGCTTGGTTGCTTGCCATCAACATTGATCCTGGCTAACTTATGGAATGAAGAATATTTTTTGGAAGATTGGCAGACACTGTTGCCTTCCACTTCTCCTTTGCCCACAGAATACTGATTTGGTTTGTGTCTCATGTTCCTAACGCTTTGCTAGATCTGGATATCGTCTACCTCCCTAACAAGGGGTGGCCACGTCACACAACTCTGGCCAACACATGCAAGGAGATGTCTGCGGGGGAAATCTGAGAAAAGGGAGGAGTCCTGTTCTTCTTGCCTTCAACTCTCTTGTGTGATGAGGTGGTGCTGGAGGACATAAGAGCTGTCTTTTATCTGAGAGTCAGGATGCCCAAGGATGAGAAGCCAGGAAGCTAGGTGGCTGGGCAGAAGGATAGGAAGAGCCTGGTGTCATGTTCACTTTGAAGTTCTGGACTAAAATTTGAACTGCCTGTCACCAAATAAGTGACTTAATTAAATGTCATTTATAGTCATTGTCCGGTACTTGCATCTAAAAAAGCAATTATTTCTGTAAATGAATGTTCAGGTCTCCCAGTTGCTCAATGGAGATACAATGTAAGATGCGGGTGAAATTTTATATTTTCTAATAGCCACATTCAAAAAGGTGAAAATGTTTGCTGGGATGAATTTTAATAACATATTAAACCAAACACATCCATGGTATTTAGATTTCACTGTATAATTAATGTAAAATAATTATTAATTGGGCATGGTGGCACCACCTACTCAGGAGGCCAAGGTGGGAGAATCACCTGAACCCAGGAGTTCAGGGCCAGCCTGGGCAACATAGTGAGACCTCATCTGTTTTTTCTTTTCTTTCCTTTTCTTTTTTTTTTTAATTATTAACAGGATATTTTACATTAATTTTTTATACCAAGTTCTCAAAATCTGTCATTTAACACCTACAGAACATCTCAGTTGTACTAGCCACTTTTCAAGTGCTCCGTAGCTAAATGGGCTAGTGGCCTGCACATTTGCCAGCATAGCTCTAGATCAGACCCCTGGACAGGAGTGTTCGATTAGCCAGACCTAACTCACCTGATTGTGGTCCTCCTGCCAGGGCAGGAGGGGAGAGACTGACTCCCTTTGTTTTTCCTAACTGGGAAGCCCCCCACACATGAGAGTCGGAAGCTGGGCAGCCAGAGAAGGCAGGTGTGCCCTGCAACATTATGTACCCCCTTCCACTGTTGCTTGCCCTTTAGAAATTGATATTCCCAGGATTCCATTATTGGCTTTTGATCTTCCTTTTTGGCTCTCTCTTTGGGTGTTACTATCTATTTTGGTTTTAGGGATCACCTGTATGCTGATGACTTCCATATCTGTATTTGCAGCCCAGAAAAAGTTGTTTTCTAGTTTTATAGCCATATACTCATTTCTTGGCTGGACATAGCCTCTTACCTGTCTCCCAGACTTCTCCTCAGCATTGCCTAGTCTGAACTTACCTCCCTTCTTCTTCCCTGGACTGCTAATCTCATGTTTTGGGACCACCATATGCCTATTATCCAAACCAGAAACAGAAGCATCTTACTGTCTCCCTACTTCTTCAGTCCTTAACCTTCTGTCAGTGACCAGGTCCAGTGCATTTTACTCCTTTTTCCTCAGATTTGACCTTCTCTGAGCCATATTCATTTCCAGACATCTTTTATAGAACTGCTATAGCAATCTCGTAACGCATCTCCTGCCTTCTGACTCGTGGTCCCCCTTTGCTTCTTGCCTTCCTCCCCACCCTCCAACTGTCCTGTGTACTGCAGCCAGAGTGATCTCCCTAAGCACATGCTGTCATTCCTCTGCTTCAGCTTTTTCAAGTGTTCCCACTGACTATGGAATGAAGTTTCAGCCCCTTAGCATGGTATACAGGGCCTTGTCTGTCCAGTCTTACTTGTCATTACTCCTGACCTTGCACTTGCTGCTTGGGTAATACGGCATGGTGTGGGTGGCTGCCAGCTTTGGAATACTGTGTTGGTGGGACTGCCGCTGATTCCCCTGAACACCCTGCTTTTGTATTTATGTGGTTTCTTTTGTTGTTCGCTCTTCCCACTGTGCCCTTTCCACCTTTCTTGCCAGCTCATTCTGGCTCATCCGGAAGGTTCTATAATGGTGTAATCTTGGGCAGTTTCTCTGAATCTGGGGGTTGGACTAAATAGCCCTCCTCCACATTTCCCATAATCTTTGTCCATGCCCCCCACCCCCCTTTTGGCCATATATTATTGAAATTATTTATATGTATTTGTGGGTTCTTTGAGGCCAGGGCATCATCTTAGTCTTATTTATCATGGAGTGGCTTGTGTAGTATCTGGCTCCATATGTATTTCTTGAACTGAATTAGATAAGTTTGAAGGGAGACTGGGTGGAAAAATATGTTGGCCCAAGTTACAGACAGCTTTATACATAAGCATTCAAATGTTCAGTGAATGAAGAAATGGAAATCAGATTATATTGTTTTGTAAATCTTGTCAGTTTTGGTAGAAAAATAACTTCAGGTAATGAATCCTTTGTTACCATAACCATACCCTTTGTTGTAATGCTTCGGTATGAAGCATTGTTACTTCCTAGCTTTAGAGGCGGTATGCCCGTGTTAGCTGACTTCATGACATCTAAAATCACATCACATGGTGTCTTTGTCCCACTTGTCACAGGTGCTGGGGCTGATATCTGTTCTGTGCCCAGTCTGCTCTTGCCAAGGCCAATTCCCGTAGAGTAGGAGTTGGCAAGCTGTCACCCGTTTTTGTAAATATAGTTTTATTGGAACATAGGCAAACTATTAATTTATATATTATTATGTATAGCTGCTTTTGTGCTAAAACAGCATAGTTGAACAATTGTGACAGAGACCATGTGGCTTGCAAACTGTAAAATATTTCCTATTTGGTCTTTTACATTATAAATTTGCTGTAGAGCCTTGCCTTAGAACCATTTAATTTTGGACAGGCAAAGCCTTATGTAATATCCAAATTGAGTACTGATCTCTGATTAGGAATCAGGAGAATACGGATCAAAAGGACAAACCTCTTTGAGTTGTGTACTCTATTTGGTGGAATGGTTTTCTTACATTTCTTGCAGGCTAGTCTTGAACTCGTGGGCTCAAGCGACCTTCCTGTCTCAGCCTCCCGAGTGCCATAACTTTCGTGTTCAAGGTTACATATGTGAAATCTAAGTGGCAGAAAAAGTTTGTATATTTGCAGACTGCTAGGTGCATAGAGGCTTAAATATAGGACTTTCACTAAAATGTTTAAAATATTTTTACACATCTCCCTCCCTGTACCTTGCCACCCTTTCTCCAACCTTGCCTTCTTTCCTTTTGTGGGCAGAGTTCCTTTGGGTTTGACTAATTCTTTATTGTTTCTATTTCTGAAAATAAGTAAATTACCTTTATATAGAGTAAGGTAAAATCCTGGCAGTGTGGATTTGAGGTGACATATACCCGGCCTCAGGATGTCACCAAGGGTGATATTAGAATCATATATTGGCCGGTAGCTGTGAGGATGACCCACGTCTGCTGGAATGCTGGAGGAGAGTGTATGAGAGTGCTGGGAGTCCCTTTTCAGTTGCTGTGTGATCAAGAGGTCTAGGGGCTGGAGTTGGTGAGGGGTGGAAGGGTGGGTACCAGCTGATGGTCAGCTTGCCTCTACGGATGTATGCATTACTTCCAGTAAAGCAGAGGTTCCTCTGGTTCATCTTCCATCACACATGTTTGAAATGTCATGTGCCAGATGCAGTTCTGGGCATTGGGGATTCGAAATGAGTAAATGTGCTTCTTGCTGTTGGGAGCCTTGTAGACAGATGTTCTTAGAACATCTAGCGGGAGGTAGGAGGATCTATATAGGACAAGCCAGGAGAGGTTCTGGGCTGACAAAACAATGTACATGCTTTAAGGGTCCAAGAGTTGTAGGTTAAAAAAAACCCAAACTTTTTGACATCTTGCAGCAAGCCTACATATTATACGTTTTTGCTACAATTTTTGCTTACCAAAAAATTTCAATTTTTATAGCAGTTATTTATTTTTTAGGATATAATTAAATTTGTCTTTTAGGTTGCCTGCCTGATTCGAGTTCCATCTGAAGTGGTTAAGCAGAGGGCACAGGTATCTGCTTCTACTAGAACATTTCAGATTTTCTCTAACATCTTATATGAAGAGGTGAGATGGGTATTTTAAGCTCTTCTTTTCTTTATTAAAATTTTATAGTAATTCATATGAGCACTGTGGATTTCATCCCAAGAGCCTTAGAGAAAACTTTAGAGCTAAATTTAATGTCCAGTTATAGTAATTTTTAGCTAAGATTATCTTCGCCTTTTATTGGTTTTTGAATATTTTCATTTAAATGTTTTTCAGATTTCTAAGCATAACATTGAGTGTGTCTCTACAGTGTGTGTGTCCTGAATTGTAATCTTCCTGTAGTTCTTCTGGAATCAGATGTGAAACAAATTTTAAATAAGTAAAATGAAGAAAGATATTATATTAAAACATCACTATAGTATTTTAGGTCCATGGAAGAGATTTAGTACTGGACTGAAAGCAGTGACCAGTGTCATGACGTTTATACCAAAATGTAGCTTCTTTTACTGATGCATTTGAAGCTGTCAGTCAGAAATTATTCTTCCTGGCCATGTGACTAGAGAGCATTTAGCTGCTTTCCTTTATAGTTTTTGTAGAAGCCTTTTTTAAAAAAAACATGAGACTCAATCACATGGAAATTTTCAGTGAGTCTTAATTTTAGAAAAGTTATTTGTAATGGTCTGTTACCTAAGTGAGGAGACATTGAATATCTAATTGTACAAATGAGATGAAGCTAGTGTAGCTTCCCCGTTGAACTATGTGGATGGTTAATCCAGGTTTGTCTGGAAATATTGACCACTACTTTGAGAGATTATGAATGAATTTCTGATGTTTGAAGCTATAAATATAATTCTGTTTTTATAGAAAAGAATAATTGGCATTTGTATGCATTTGCTTTTGGAAATGTATTTAAAGCATCTCAAATGTTCTTTTCAAGAGAAGACATGTTACAGCAATTAAGTACTATATGATTAATATTTCGTAGAATAACAGCAACTGAAACTAAGTAAATATGTAGTCAGTTTTATTGTTAGAGATGTTCCTATTTCAAACAGAGCTCATCTGAGCTCCCTTAGGAGCTTGTTATAGAGGTATATAAGTTATCGAAGGTATAGTTACGTACCTTAGGCCAGTTTAGAATCATTAACCTCTCATAGAACTGTGGCAATTGTGAATGTTGTAGAACTCAAACAAGAGCAGGTAGACCTGCTGTATACAGAATGTCCTTCAGAAATCTCTGCCATTCTTTCTGAACTTTTGGCTGTGTGTTTGTTTCAGGGTGTCCAAGGGTTGTATCGAGGCTATAAAAGCACAGTTTTAAGAGAGGTAAGTCACTTACTTTCCAATATTGAAGTACAAAAGAATGATGTCCTTTGTTCAGTAAATTTATACTATTTAACAATTAGAAATATATTTGGAGAAACTTGGTTTAAAAAATCAAAAAGGGAAATTATCGTCACTCTTCTGTTAGGTTTTCTGAGTTTTTATATTTAAAAGCATGAGTAGAATGGGTTTGCCGGAAGAGCAGTTTCAGTGGTCAGAATGACCCATGATGTAACTGACTTGTTATTCTGTGGTGGCTAAATATCTCTTATAGTTGAAGTTTTTTTTTTTTTTGAAATGGAGTCTCGCTCTGTGGCCCAGCTGGAGTGCAGTGGCGTGATCTCGGCTCACTGCAAGCTCCGCTTCCTGGGTTCACGCCATTCTCCTGCCTCAGCCTCCTGAGTAGCTGGGACCACAGGCGCCCGCCACCACGCCCGGCTAATTTTTTGTATTTTTAGTAGGGATGGGGTTTCACCGTGATACCCAGCGTGGTCTCTATCTCCTGACCTTGCGATCTGCCTGCCTCGGGCTTCCAAAGTGCTGGGATTACAGGCGTGAGTCACCGCGCCCGGCCTCGTACAGTTGAAGTATTAAGAAGTAACTTCGGGCCAGGCATGGTGGCTCATGCCTGTAATCCCAGCGCTTTGGGAGGCCGGGGCAGAAAGTTCACCTGAGGTGGTAAGTTCGAAGCCAACCTGGCCAACATGACGAAACCCCATCTCTACTAAAAATATAAAAATTAGCCGAGTGGCTGGCACCTGTAATCCCAGTTACTCAGGAGGCTGAGGCAGGAGAATCGCTTGAACTCGGGAGGTGGAGGTTGCAGTGACCCGAGATCATGCCACTGGATTCCAGCTTGAGCAACAGGGCAACAAGAGTGACTCTGTCTCCAAAAAAAAAAAAAGAAATAACTGCTAAGGGTAAGATATCAAGTTAATTACTGAATTTTGAGGAACTAATGAAAAATTGGTAATGAAATAAGCATTCTAAGACAGGGACCCCAACCCCAGGGCCGTGGACGGGTACTGGTCCGTGGCCTGGTACTAGTCCGTGACCTGTTAGGAACTGAGCCGCACAGCAGGAGGTGAGCAGCAGGTGAGTGAGCATTACCACCTGAGCTCTGCCTCCTGTCAGATCAGCAGCAGCATTAGATTCTCATAGGAACACGAACCCTCTTGTGAACTGTGCATGCGAGGGATTTAGGTTGTGTGCTCCTTATGAGAATCTCATGCATGATGATCAGAGGTGGAACATCTTAGGTGGAACAGTTTCATCCCGAAACTACCCACCCCACCACTGGTCCATGGAAAAATTGTCTTCCACAAAACCTGTTCCTGGTGCCAAAAAGGTTGGGGACCGCTGGTCTAAGAGGTGCATGTCTCAAAAGTCTGTATCAGGTAGTGAGCCCTTGGCTTCTTGATAACAAAATATGATGAGCTGGGAAGTTCAGTCTGGACTGGAGTCCTGGCACCGTAGGTGATTCACAGAGCAGTGTACCACAGGGGAAGCCACTTCACCTCTCTTTGCCTTCTTTTTTTTTTTTTTTTTTTTTTTTTGAGACAGAGTCTTGCTCTGTAGCTGAGGCTGGAGTGCAGTGGCACGATCTCGGCTCACTGCAAGCTCCACCTCGTGGGTTCACACCATTCTCCTGCCACAGCCTACCGAGTAGCTGGGACTACAGGCGCCCACCACCACGCTTGGCTAATTTTTCATATTTTTAGTAGAGATGTTAGCCAGGATGGTCTTGATCTCCTGACCTCTTGATCCGCCCGTCTCGGCCTCCCAAAGTGCTGGGATTACAGGCATGAGCCACCGCGCCCGGCCCTCTCTTTGCCTTCTAACTCTAAATTTCTGTGATTCAACACATGGGCAATTTTCTTTTGTTCTGTTTGGCTGAAAGAGCAAAAGTTTACCATCACGAAGTAGTTTCAGTATATTACTGCAAAAACATGGTATAGGCTAGGCATGGTGACTCAAGCCTGTAATCCCAGCATTTTGGTAGGTAGAGGTGGGTGGATTGTTTGAGCCTTAAGCGTTTAAGACCAGCCTGGGCAACATTGTGAGACCCTGTCTCTATAACATACGAAAACTAGCTGGGCATGGTGGTGCCTGTAATCTCAGCTACTTGGGAGGCCGAGGTGGGAGGACTGCTTGAGCCTGGGAGGTCGAGGCTGCAGTGAGCCGTGATTGTGCCACTGCACTCCAGCCTGGGTGACAGAGAGACCCTGTCTCAAAAAAGAAAAAAAAAAAAGCATGCTATAATCTTTGCTTCACATAGAAGAGACTATCTTGAAGTTCAGAAGTTCGTTTTCAGATAGGCGAGATATAAGAGAAGTCTGGTTTGGGACACAATTTTCTGTTAAAGAAAATATAAGTGAGAACTTGCATACATCTGCTCTGCATCTGCGTTTTCTATTTGGAGGTTCTGGTATACTGAAACATAATAGTTAAATATTGCCATATTTGACCGAATACTGAAATTCATTGAAATCCCTCATTTTATTCTCAGGTAGTTTTTTGTTTTTAACTAGAGATTACAATCTTCTTTATGATATACCAACACTGTTACATGTGTCTTAAAGCTTTGGTTTTCACAGGTTAACAACCTAGTTGGTGTAAATCTTTGAAGAACTTCTTTTTAAGGCAAACTTAATGTTTCAAGATTAGTTAATTGTGTGGAGATGACTTGTGCCTTTCAGAAATAGCACCCATACTGTTCACTCTGTACTTAGTTTCCGACTCATTAAACATGTGTTGCTTACTCAGATTTCACCTGGGTGCAGGAAAAAGAGAGGCAATAAGCCTTTTTTATTTTTCTGAGAGATGCTGAATAAATGAATGTATTTACATGCCGGAGAATACTGGTTTTGCATACAAGCAGATAAAACACATGGTTGCAACTGCATTCTGTTCTTTAAGAAATTTGTTTTGACATATGTCATGCTAGTAATTAATTTCTAGCCTGCAATCGTTGAAAATAGTGTGACCTTACTGAGATGACTTTGTTTACTCAAAATGGCAGCGTTTTGTTGGAAATTTAATTGAGGTCTTCTGCATTATGCGTATTTATAAAAGATCCTTCAGACTTGATTTTAGTTGAGGTATTGCTTTTGTACAGATTCTCTGGTAGAATGAGAGAAGAATTATTGCCGAATGAAACATAGCTTCTTCTCAAAATGAGAAAAATAAGAATTGATACATCTGCTTTAAGCAGAATTTTTTGCGTTATAAATAGTTTAGATTCTTTCTTTATTCTGGCACCAATATAAAATTTTTTGGCCAAGAGCGTGTTTGTTGTTTCAATAAGAAAATACATCAAAACCTTAGTGAGAATCACCTGGAAACGTATATGTTTATTCTGTATGCAATTTTTTCTTTAAACTGGTTTTATCTCCCTAGCAGTTGCCCATTAGAATGAGATTGAAGTTTGAGTCCATGCATTATAAGAGATTGTGTTCTTTAGATTGTGTGAATGTTGTCACATTTTTTTTTCTTTTTTTACTGCTTTTGATGTTTGTGGAGATTGCATGCTTATCTCTTACATTCTCTGAAATTATTTTAGTTACTGTGAATTTTAGATGGAGTCTAAGCAAGGTCAGCAGATTACACTACCTCATCCTTTCAGTGTTCATTTTTCTCATGATCTTTGCCAAATTAGATGTGGTCAAGCATGCTGGTGCAGTGATATTACTGCAGTAAGATGAAAGTGGGGAGCAAAATCATAGATGCTTTCATAACCAGGATGATTTCAGATGCTATTGGCCTGAAAATTTTATGGAGAGCAGCCTCATACTCTTGGACGTGAATTAGAAGGACTTTTTATAGAGGAAGAAAGTAGAGTAAAGCAAATTGTTTCAAAAGAAGTGGGAATAAGTTAAACTTAGCAGATGTCTTTTGTCCACAGATTTCACTCAACTGTCCTTTTTAGAGTGCCTACTCGGTCTTGGGGCACTACAAGGAACACTTCTGCCCTGAAGGATTCACTTTCTGTTGGGGAAACAAACAGGGAAGTAGACACTTTACAGTGCAGTGTCATAAGCACTGTAATGATAAGTATATACAAGATGCAGCTGGGGTTACAGAAGCAATGCTTGAGTGGTGCTCAATTAGCATAAAATGATTCTTAATTGTTGAAGGAGTGGCATTTAGAAGTAGTTAAGGATATAGGCAGATAGAACAGCAAGAGCAAAGCCACAAGGGTGTGAAAGTACATGTGTGTAGCTTGCTTATTGAAGCAGAATTGGGGTTTTCATGACCATAGAAGAGAGTGCAAGCCAAGGGAGGGCCTTCAAGAGAGCACGAAGTGGGGTATTTGCCTGGAGGAGACGTTGAACCACTTGCCCTCAGCTGTTTGCCAGGGACTGGAGTGGAGAATTTGAGAAAAGCCCTTGAAAGAGCCTGACATGTGTACCCTGGAGTCTGGAGGATAAATTGCTGGTATCTGACTCCTGTCTGCAGAAACCTGAAGTTGAGAAGCTGGTTGGAGCTGTCCCAATGGCAAGATATAGCCATTTTAATAACAAATAACTCCTGGTTTCTTTTTGGTAGATGCTAGTAAAGAGATTTCAGATAGGTGAGAATTATTCTCCCCACCCTAGTTTTGCTGCAAGCATTCAAGCACGCCAAACAAGTAATTCAGTCTGTTCAGTAAGTTCATTGAGGTCCCCAGTCTTTAGGTGCAAAAATCATCACTCTTAGTAGTTTATTCAAAAGTGGATATAAGAGCTTTTCAGACTTGTTTTCCTTTAATATCCATGTTAGGCAGTGGGGATTCCCCTAAATCCAGTGGCTGGAAACGGGAACCTTCAGGAATCAAGTGTCAAGGACTGTCCTCCAAAGTCTCCTTCCCAGTTCTGCTGTCTGCCTACTCAGTGCCTTTCCCCCAAACACTCATGTTATATAAGTCTCGTTAGTGTTTTTCCAGAGACACTCTATCCTAGATCTTCTGTATTTTTTGTTGCTGCTTTCTAACCTACTTTATTTTGGAGATCATTTATATCACTTCATAAAGAGCACCGTCTTTTATAATGATTGCATAGTAGTCCATTGTATAAACAAACCATTGTTTATTTAACATTTCCCATTTGGTGGACATGACAGACATGCTGCAGTGAATGATACTATTCCTGTGTCATTTTATACATGATTGAATGTTTGCAGGTTACATACCAAAAGTAGAATTACTTCATGGAAGGTATGGGCATTTGTAATTTTGGTAGATAATGCCAAATTGCCCTTTAGGGAAGTACCAGTTGACACTTGCCAACAATCTAGGAGCTGTTTTCCCCTGCCTACCTATGGACTAGCAGTCTTAAAGACAAAACATGATGTCATTATAGTTCTAATTTTAATTACAAGTAAGACTGGACATAGTAACATATATCTGAGAACAGTTTTATTTACTTTTCTGTGAACTGATGATTTGAAACTTCCCCAAATTGTTGTGAGGATTAAATGAGGGGATCCAAAGGAAGTGCTTTCTGTAGTACCTGTCACACAGTATGTGCTCAGGAAATGTTAACTGGGATGATTAGTACTCTGGTAACTGAAAGAGTGTTAACAGTGAAGGACACCTGATATGGTTTGGCTTTGTGTCCCCACCTAAATCTGGTCTTGAATTGTAATCCCCACTTTGCAGGGGAGGGACCTGATGGGAGGTGATTGGATGGGTGGTTTCCCTCATGCTCTTCTCATGAGAGTGAGAGAGTTCTCACGAAAGCTGATGGTTTTAAAAGTGTTTGGCAGTTCCCCCTTTGTGCTCTCTCTCTCTCCTTCTGCCATGTAAGACGTGCCTTGCTTCCCCTTTGCCTTCTGCCATGATTGTAAGTTGCCTGAGGCTCCCCAGCCATGCGAACTGTGAGCCAAACCTCTTTCCTTTAAAAATTACTCAGTCTCAGGTAGTATCTTTATAGCAGTGTGAGAATGGACTGATAAAACACCTAAGTGTGGAATGCAGCTCTGTCCCTTACCAGCCATCTGCTCCTGACAAGGTTACTTAATCTGAGTCCAGGTTTGCCCATTTGTGCTAGGAACTTTGCATAGACTGTTCTCATTGATGCCTTTACGCCTTTACAGCAGTTCTAAAAGGCGGCTATGATAGCAGTATAGCCTGCTAGGAGATTCGGAAATTAAACCTGCCTTTAGTTTGTTAGGTTCTTTAACAGGGATGCAACTTTGATATGTCTGCCTTCAGACATGTTGATGACTAACAGTTGCTGTGTTTGAATGAGAGGCCAGACAACAGTTACTGCTTGTAAAGCTCTTCAGCTATAATGAGAGTGTTGTGTACAAATGTCTTATTGAGCGGCATCTCTATAATAGTAAAAAAAATTGCAACCTGCAGTTGATTTTATATTCACTGGCCACTTAGGTAGGAAAAACAGCATATTGGTATAAAAAGTAAAGTTACCCTAATTGATGATTGAGCTGATCAAGATTCCTAATGGAACTGTGTTAGGAAAATTCCATGATTGTTCATTTTTGGCTTATTCTTATGGAGATTGCACCACTTGGATGTTTTCCACTGAAAAATGTTACCAAGCAACTATCGCCAGAACTTCTGTTGCATCTTTACTGTCCTTAAGGCTCTATGTACTATTTCCTGCTTATCATGGTTGTAAAAGAGAAAAAAAATAGTCCCATCTCATAAGGGAGAATTTTCCCCCTTCTTGTATCAGTGCTTTGTATCTGTCTCTGTGTATGTTTGTGTGAAATTGTTTTCTTTGATTTACCTTGTTCTCTTTCAGTTTGTCCTTGTAGTTGGGTTGTTCCTTATCTTTCCAGATAGCATATAAGCCCTCTTGAAAACAGCCACTGGGTTTTTACCTCCTTGTAGGATGCACAGGCTCTCGCATACCACCTTCTACACAGTGAGCACTCCGTGAATACTTGTTGTTTTTCACTGCTTTAAGTTTGACTCATTTTTATTCAGATGCTGCCTGACGTCATGATCATTTCGGAAAGGTGAGGGAGCTCTAAGGGGGCTTGGAGTTATGTAGGGTAGTGAATCAGGCTTTTGGTATACTACATTACTGTGATCTTTGCATGAGACGGGTGATGAAATACCAAAGGGTATATACTTTTCTAAGATTCCAGTCTTCTTAAACCTTGAAAACGTAGTTTTTATAAGTCTGATTTTATTGGAAAAGCAGTAAGTGCTATAATTATTTATTTTCTTCATCTTAGCACTTCTACTGAAAAGGAAAAAAATGATTCAAAATCTTTCCAAACTTCTAATGTGAAATTGTTGTTCAGTTAAAATCCAATGCAAACATATTGAACCCTATTTTAATCCTACATAATTCATTTTATTAACTATGACCAAATAGAACATCTGTTAAAATTCCATAATGCTAGCTTCATGGGAAAAGAAAAAAATCCCTGTTTGCTCTTGGAAGTTGTCCATTGTTTTATTATTCAGGCTTTCAGTAAATGTGTAATGAGACATTCTTTTTGATGGAAATATTAAACAAATGAAAATGAAATTTCCTCTTTTATCATAGAGGTTTATAAAATGAGTCACTTAATTGCATTTACATTATTATAACTTTACTGTAGAGATGTTCTATGAAGAATGAGTGCTGGTTCATTTGATTCATTCTTTAATTCAACAACCTAAAATTATTACTCCTTAAACCTGGACTTCAGCCTCTAGTTTTTCATCATCTCTTAAATAAGCAAACATTTTTAGGAAGAACAATTGAGTAAAATTATCTTAATGTGAAAGTATTACTCTAGCCCTTCAGTGCTTATTTTCTCATGTTTCGTTTACATGAAACCAGCTGCTATTTACTTTTTTCATTCCTTGGACAAATTTCATTTACGCTGTAAAGTGACTTGAAAATGCTACATATTTCCATTGTTGCATGTTGGCCATGTTGTCCTGAAGGGGCACCAGTTCCTGTGTATATGGTTTATGGGATGTAAATGCAATAATATGATGCTACGCTGTAAACACATTGGAAGCTATTGGATACAGGTGGAAATTATCTGTTAATTCTTTATTTAAATATTGTGATCATAAACCATAGTGTTGAAGTAGCTCTTTGTTGTTGTTCTTTTGTGGTTTTCATCCCATGTGAAATGTCATCTTTCTTCATCTTCGTGAGTCTATTTGGATTGCATTTAGGCTGCAAATAACAGAAAATTTGACTACAATGGTTTCACCAAAAAAGTTTTCTGTTTTTCCCTTTTGTAACAAGAAATCTGAAGGTGATCATTCTAAGGCTGGTGTACTGGTTAGATGAGGGCAAGGAGAATCCAGTCTTTCTCATTTTGCCTGGCTAACTTTAATGCTGTGGCTATTTGAGTCATGGTCATACAATGGCTGCTCTACTTTCAGGCATCATAGTTCTATTCCAGACATGAAGAAGGGGAAGGGCATGAGGCAGTACTAACTTTATCTGTCCTTTTGTTTATCTCGAAAACAAAAACTTTCCTGGGGCAGATGGTATCTCAGGGCCTTTCTGAGTTGCATGGGGATTGGGAAGTTGAGTACGTAGCTTTTCACTGTAGTAGATGAAATCAGGCAAAGGGTGGACTGGGGGCAGTGGGACTACCATTACTGAGTCACCCCATAGGATCTGCCATATTCTGTCCCTTCAAACCCTCCCAGCTAAAATTTCATCTCTTCAGAAAGAAGACCATTTCATACAGCTCTAGCTTCAGCCCACATGTGGGCATCCAGCGTTGTTAAGATCCATGAGTAATTGTCTGTACCACTATTGTTTTTTGGTCATTCTCCTCTGTAAATGGAAATGTCTGTTCATTTTCTTTTTCTGCCACTTTTGTTCTTTTGGGCACTAGTGTAGAAACTTATCTTTAAAAATTATTTGGTAGTCTCACTGAAATTATTTTGAAGACATGAATTTACTTCTGATTTATTTACTTTTATATATAGTTTTGATTTTAAAGTTAAAATCTCAGAATACCTCTTATATTGAGATATTCATATGTAAACACCTAAAAAATGTGTGTCACTTTAGATGGAAATAAACTGTTTACATTTACCAAGTACTTAGAATGTTCCAGTCACTGTGCTAAGTTGTTTACATACATTATTTCACATAATCCACACGGTAGCCCAAAACACGATCCCTACTTGACAGAAACTAAAGCTTGGTAAGTTTGTGGTTGGCCCAGGGTCTCATACCAGTAAGGGAGAGATCAGAGGACTCCAGAATCCATCAACTTAACCTTTATGGCGAGCTGTGTATTTTACATTTTATAAACAGATAAATTTTTTCTGGGGAGGAAAATACATATTTAAAATGAATAATCCATTTTTATATCTGTCTGTAGTCTTAAGTCATTAGATAGGCATTAGTGCCAGGAGTTTGGGGAAACTGGAAGTCTACATGATATTAAAAATAAATTAATTAGAGGAAATCAGCAAATGTAAGGAATCTGTATTGATGGAAGTGTTCATGAAGAACTGTGGCTTGTAAGTGCATATTATCACGTTTGCGTGATTTTCCCTTACCTAGGTGTTAGTTTACATGCCCCTTCTCTGAGGGACCTCCTGTGATCACTCCAGCTAAAATAGACCTACCCCATCCCCGATCACTCACCTGTTACCTTTGCATGCACTGATGTTTGAAATTACCCTCGTTTCTTGTTCAAAAATTAATTACTGCTGTCTTCCCTTCACTAGAATGTATGCATCAGGAGGGCATATGCCTCCCGTTTTGTTCCCTACTATTAATCTAACACCTGGAAGAGTGTCGGCACACACAGAAAATATTTAACAAACCAATGACTTAGTCATACTTGCGTCTCAAAAGCAGACCAGTTTTAAGTACTTAGGTATGTAAGATCTCCAGATACATTTAGCGAGAATTATGGAGTTCTCACTTAATTCCTAGGCAAGCTAATGGTTTTCTGCCAGATAAACTCTCTGTACTTCCATTGAGATTAATTTTCTTTTCTTATCGTATTTACTGCTGTCTACAAATAGCTCTTATTTTAATTTTGTCTTTTCTAGTTACAGTTACTCCTATAACTATTTCATGTATTCAAAACAGTTTTTGAAATGACACATGAAATTAATAAAACTTATGAAGAAGATCCTTCATCACGTGTGTGCAAATTATCTCCAGTGAATACCGCATGGGTCAAGAATTACCCTTGATGTTCTCATTACTGTATACTATCTTATTATCTGAATAAACACTGTCTTATATGGAATATTAAGAAACTATATATATAAGAAAACTAAATTTGAAGGTCAAATCTAGTTTTTTAGATGTGTAATTAAAAAATAGCGATTGGAATCATTCAAAGGAAATTAAAACTTTTATCTGTGGGTTCGACTACCTGGCTGCAGATTACTTTGGGATCACATAATGAAAATAGTTAAAATTTGAATACTAATTATGATTGTTAACTTTACATATATTTTCCTAATCCTTAAACTGTAAAACATTAGCCTGTTTGTACAGATCATAAGCAGAGGCTTAGAAAAATTAAGTAATACAACTAGGAGGTGGCAGGACTGGAATTGGAGGTCAAGTTTGTATAATTCCAAAGCCTGTGATTCTCGTTACACTTTGCCTCCTGTTCGTGTCTTACAGATAAATTCACTGATAGAATTTTTCAGTGAATCGTAAGAAAATAACGTGATGGGGGATCTATAAGATTTGAACCAAATCTTGACTTGACTCAGAGTGGAGCACAATTTCTGAGTGTTAGTGGATTCTAAAGGATAGAAATGGAACCGTTTATATGGGCAGAACACAATGAGATGCTTCTAAAATAGCCATTAATATTGATTTCAGCATCCTTTTTCATCTGGCCTTTATGTGGGGTGCTTAAAAATGTTTTGACTGATTGTAGTCTTCTGTCCTTTTTTGTTCCCTGAGCTGCGTCATGTGTTCTGAGAAACAGTAGAGTAGGTGGGAAAAGCTTGATAATCTTTGACCTTGAAGTGGTTTCGGTACATAGCCAAGTAACTAGCAGATAATTTATTGACTAGTGGAGAAGCAGAAATTTTTGTGAGGATTTTTTTTTTCCCTTTTTGAATATACTCTGCTTTTTGTTATTCAACTTGTCAGTGCAAAACTGACGTTATAGAAGAACACACCAGAGGGCGCACAATGCCTGTATTTTAAATGTGGGTGGCAAAAACCTCAGCATGAACTTGGGAGCTGCTTCCTGGCACTGTTTGAAAAAGAAAAAAAAGGTTCAAATTAGAAAATGCAAATTTAAGCATAATAGTGTTTTCCGATCAACATACCTGAATGGATAAGTTTGTGTTATCTTTTGATACATATGTACATGGAGTTGTATTTATTTGGGTTCTAATTTTTTAAAACTTTTACCATGGAAAAATTTAAAGACACACAAAAAAGATTAGTAAAATGAATCCCTGTAGACTCATCAATTACTAGCTCTTGAGCAATATTGTTCCATCTATACCAAACCCTACTTCCCACATGTCTGTATGATATTGAAGCAAATACCAGACATTCTGATTTCATCCAGAAATACGTCACTATGCATCTCTAAAAGATAACTGTAAATATCTATAACGTATCAAAAATGAATGTCATAACAGAAAGACAAATTTTGTATTATATGTGTAAACTAAGAAAGTAAAATTCATGGAAGCAGAGAGTAGAACCATGGTTCCCGGGGGTTAGGGGGTGGGTAAATGGGGAGGTGTTGGTCAAAGGGTACAAATTCTCAGTTATAGGATCAGCAGATTCTTGGTATTTAAGGTACAGCATGAAAAGTGATGGATGTGTTAATTAATTTGATTGTGGTAAATCATTACATAATGTGTATCAAATCATCGCATTGCTTACTTTATATAATCTTTGTCAATTACTTTAAAAAATGAATATCATAGTCTAGAAGTATTTCCCCAAAGCTGTTTATCACTTACAAAGGGGAAAATAGTAATTTTACAGTTGGAAAGACTGGCAGTCGCTATTTTATCCAAGTGATCAAGATTAACATCACCAGTAATAAGATTATATTAACATCATACATCTCTAATATAATGCACCAAGAAGGACACAATGTCACTTCTTTGGTCTTCTTGCCAAAGATGCATAATCTCAATGTGATCAAGAGAAAACATCCAACAAACCCAAATTGAGAGACATTGTACAGAGTTGTCAAAGTCATGATAAAGAAAGATGAAAGAACTGTCACAAATAAGAGAAGACTAAGGAGACACAAGAAGTAAATGCAGTGTAGGATCCTGGATTTGATCCTGGAACAGAAAAGATTTTGGGAAAAACTGGTAAAATTCAAAATCTGTAATTTAGCTGTTAGCATTGCAGCAAAACTGGTAGCTGGTTTTGGTGAGTGTACTCTAGTTATTAACATTAGAGAAGCTAGTGTATATGTGAACTCTGCTATTTACACAACTTTTATGAAAGTTTGTTTTAAAAAAACAAACTAAAATGCCAGATTTGGACATTGTATGAAATACTTATTTTTAGAGTCATCTTCTAAAATATTGACAAGTTAAATTTAAAATTTAATTTCTTTGTTAACTTATATTAATATATGCAATTAGTAACAACCCAAATAATGTAGAAAGACTTAGGATGAAAAACAACAGTCTCCTGCCTATCCCTCTCCATTCTGGTTCCACTCTCTAGAGGTAGCCTTTTTTTTTTTTTATTTTTTTAAATTTTAACTGTTTTATTTTTAGTTCTTATTTCATTGGTACTTTCAGATAATATATTTAAATGTCTGTTTTAAAATTTGTCAATAGATAAAGTCTGTTGAGTCTTTGGTATGGAAGATGTGATTAAGGTCACATTATGTTCCTCCCCAACCCTGTCTCATCCTAGCATTCCAGTCATATAAATTTCATTCCTCTGGTCATTTTAGAAATTTTGTTATATATTTGTTTCTTTTTTTCTTATCCTGCAAACTTTCAGCATCTTACAACTTTCTCTTGACATGATGAGGCTGTTGCTTTCTTTTTGCCACCGTGTCCTCCTTAACCTGCAGATTTCACTTTCTGGAAAGACTTCTCTCAACTATACTTTCATTGTACATTGTCAAGAGGGTTGACAATTTCATCCTGTCTTTTACCCTCAGTCACTTCTTTCATAGTTTTTCTGTATTGATTCTAAAAGTGGAGTACCGGTGAACTAGTGTTTGTATTATTGAGAAGACTTCATGAATGATCAGACCATGTAGTGTGCTAAGGCTGTATTTGTGTGTGGGGGACTTACCACCCTGAGAGATGGTTTCAGCATCAGAATCAAATAGACCTTCTTTTCTTGCACTCTTATCAGTTGCTAAAATGTAATTTCCAACATTTGGGGCATGAGCTTTCTTTTTTTCTTGGAGTTTCTAATTGCCTTTTCTGTATGAAAAAGGCATTATTTGCATTATTTTTAAGTATGACAACTTTGAAAACATACTGTCATTTGTCCTGAGTCCCCTTTTCCCCTGGGAATCTTGGAATCTTTCATTCTCCTGTTCTAATCCTATGTTATCACTGTGTCTGGGCTTCTATTCATTGCCTTCTTGGGTCAGATTTGCTGTTTCCTGAAGGCCGCAGAGCATAGTGGTTCAGACTGGGGCTTTGTGGTCAGGCAGCCCAGGTTTTGCCGACAGCTCTGCCTCTGTTAAGCTTACACCTGGTGCTATAGTGTCCTCATCGAATGAAAATGCTTTAAGATATGATAAATATAGTTCATTTGTTTGAAGGCTTTTATTTGATGCTGATTTTTTTTTTTTTGGTCATGTAATTATCTTTCTCCAGTGCCTATTATTTTACAAATCTCTCATTAAAGACAGCTGATGATAACCATTCTAATGATTCTTTGGCCTCAAGTGTGTTTCATTGATTTTTTTTAATAGTAGGAAGGAATTATGTTAATGTTATGATTCTTAGAAAAGTATTTTGATCTTGTTAGTTTAGTGTGTATCCTAATTATGTTTTGGAAATAAGTGATTAAATTGATCTGTGGGAGTCTTACAAACTGATTACCAAGTTTCTGATAAAGCTTGCCTGTGTCTTGATCCACATATTGTAAGTCTTTCCTATTATCAGTGAATTTTTCCATACTTCTGTTTTAGAGAATGGAATGATGACTAAGTTAAAAATCACTTCGGGACAAAATTTATTATCCTTCATAGGGTAAATGACAAACATGTCATTTGCCTGGTAGAAGATACCAATAGTGTGTGTGTTCACAGTCATCTATGCTGTTTCATGTTGACTAACAAAGATCTTGTGAGAATTCGACTCTCTGCTCATTTATCTTTGGGTTCACACAATGGTTTTCCAAGGTTTTCTCATCCTTGTAGACATTTAATATTAGTTTGAAAAAGTAGTGAGAACAACACATCTCAATCATTAAGTTTTGATGAAGTGAAAACACCAAAGGTCTGGTATATAGTTGCCTCTTGGTAAGTGGTAAGTTCTTACCACATTATTTTTCTGTATTTGAAGGAGAAAGTTGAATTTATCCAGCATCTGCCATATGTCAGACTAGGTACTTTTCATATATATATATTTTTTTCATTTAATCTTCGCAGTAATTCTCAATCATTATTGCCAACTGAGTAATTGGAAAGTAAGTACGTCTTTAATACCTTGTCATGATTTCCAGTCAATCTCTAATGTTCATCTACCTTGTAAACCATTTTATATGCTAACAGACATTTCTCTGTTTAATACCAGTGAGAAAACTGACCCTTGGTGGTGTAACTTGATCTACATAAAGCACGAAACACTGTTAGTGGAAAGCAGAGTTGGGCTCTGAGTTCTTTGAACTCTTATGCTCTTCTAGTAACAACATATGTATTTCCTTTCTACTCTTTGAGGTATGAGTGAGGAAGTTTGAAATGAATAGTAACACCACCTTTTTCTTTTTTCTTCCCTCTCCAGCTTTTTATTTTGAAAAATTACAATTTATAGAAAAGGTAAAATGTGTATTTTTTCCCCCAAGATTCACCAGTTAACATTTTGCTTCATCTGCTCTGCTCCTCTTTCTTCCTCTTTTTTTTTCCTGAAATACTTTAAGTAAGTAGCAGACAATCTGACACTTATCATTCAGTATTTCGGGATGTCTCTTAAGAATGGAGTTATACTTCTCATAACTACAATGCCATTATCACACCCAAGAAATTTAATATTCACTAACTAATATTATCTAATATGTGGTCAATTTCCCTGTTGTCCCAGTGATAAAAGCCTTACAGCTTCTTTCTCTACTCAGGATAGAACTGAACAAATACATTGCATTTGGTTGTCAGGGTCCCCAACCTTTTTTATTTCCTCCATGACATAGACTTTTGTTGAGTCCAAGATATTTATCCTGTAAACGGTCCCATAATCTGGATTATCTGAGTTCCTTATGTTTAGACTCAGGTTAATTGTTTTTTTTAGATGGATACCTAAGTATTTTTGGGTGTTTCTCATTGAGTTATACCAGGAGGCACAAAAAGTCTTACACTTGGTATGTTTAATCTTAAGTTTGATTAAGTTGTTTTCCAGTTGGTTATACGCTAAAGGTTCAATTATCCTTTGATGTTAAGAGGCAATCTATGGGGTAATATTTTGAGAACACGTGATTATCCCGTTCCCCAATAATCTTTCACCTAATACTTTTAACATCTGTGGATACTTCTTGTCTGAAGCATTTGTTACATTGGTGATTGCAAAATAATGATTTTCCTAATACTGTCCTTTTTCTATGAATTTGTTAGCTGGCATTCTTCTGTAGGGAAGAGTTTCCTCTCTTGCCGTCCACATCCTTTTAAAAAAATCCCCATGAACTCATGGATTTTAAAAAATAGCCTAATTGAGATACAATTCATGTACCAGACAGTTTACTAATTTAAAGTGACAGTTCAGGGGATTTTAGTGTGTTCATAAGTATGTGCAATCACCATCATAGTCGTGGATTCTTTTTTGTTGGGTAATTATAGTCTATTACCATTAGTATTATTCTTTTGATACTTAAACTGTCCTATATTTGTCCAGTGGGAGCCTCTTCAGCCTACTTCTGTGTTCATGTAACATTTCTCCATTAGTCCTTTTTTTTTTTTGAGATGGAGTCTCATTCTGTTGCGCAGGCTGGAGTACAGTGGCACGATCTCAGCTCACTGCAACCTCCGCCTCCCAGGTTCAGGCGATTTTTGTGCGTCAGCCTCCTGAGTAACTGGGATTACAGGCGCACACCACCACACCCAAATAATTTTGCATTTTTAGTAGAGATGGAGTTTCACCATGTTGGCCAGGCTGGTCTCAAACTCCTGACCTCAAGTGAGTCGCCCACCTTGGCCTCCCAAAGTGCTGAGATTACAGGCATGAGCCACTGTGCCCGGCCCCCATTAGTCTTTGAGAACCTCCTTGCTGGTGTAGCATGGTATCTTATTCTTACCTTGTACTCTCCCTGCCCCAGTCCTGTAATCAGCCCCTCCCCAAGGAGGCCTTGATTCCTTTTGGTGGGGAGTAGTATTTAGAAACTATAGGTGTATCATTGCATCTAGGCTCTTTTATTGGGCAGAAAAAAAACTAAATTATTTCATCTTTCCCATTTCATGTATTTATATCAGGCAAGAAGAACACAGAATTGTGATTTATTTTAAAAATTATACTGTGAACTTCTTTCCAGCGTACAGTGCTGTGAATTCAGCATACATATAGATTTGTATAGCCATCATCAGGATCAAGATACAGAACATTTCCATCACCCCAAACTCCCTTGTGCTACCCTGTGCATACCCATTTCCCTGCTTCTTACTGCTGGCAACTTTACTGATCTGTTCTCCATCACTATAGTTTTTTCTGTTTGAGAATGTCATTTAAATGGCATTATAGAATATACAGCCTTTTCAGATTGCCTTCTGTCACTCAGCATAATGCCTTTGAGATTCATCCCAATCGTTTCATGTATCAATAGTTTCTTCCTTTTTATTGCAGAGTGGTATTCCGTTGTTAGGACGTATAGTGGAATACAAAAATTATGGTTTATCCTTTGATCTGTTGAAGGACATTTGAGTTCTTTTGGTGTCATTATTAAGAGAATTGCTGTTAATAGTCATGTATAAGTTTTTGTGTGAACATCATTTTCATTTTTCTGGAGTAGAAATGCAAGAATGGGTTTGCTGGGCCATGTGGTGAGTGTATATTTAGCTTTATTAGAAAGTGTGAACTCTTTTCTTTTCTTTCTTTTTTCTTGAGACAAGGTCTCACTGTGTTAACCCAGGCTGAGTGCAGTGGCGCAGTCTTGGCTCACTGCAACCTGTCTGCCGGGCTCAAGTGATCCTCCTACCTCAGCTTCCTGAGAAGCTGGGACTACAGACATGTACCACCACACCTGGCTAATTTTTGTATTTTTTTGTAGAGATGGGGTTTCACCATGTTATCCAGGCTGGTCTCAAACTCTTGGGCTCAAGCAGTCTGCCTACCTTGGCATCCCAAAGTGCTGGGGTTGTAAGGCCACCGTGCCTGGCCCAAACTCTTTTCTGTAGTAGCTGTACAATTTTACATTCCCACCAGCAGTATATGGTTAGCCTTGATACTGTCAGTATTTTTATTTTAGCCAATTTAATAGGTGTGTAATAATACCCCATATTGGTTTTATTTAATGTTAGTTGACTCTTTAATCACAAAAGTTAAATAGTCCAGAAAATAAATTTATTTGCAAAAAAGAACCACACATAATTATGGGAGAGAAACTTTCTATAAGACTCTAAGTTTAGAATATTGAGACTTCCATGTCTTGGACATGGTATCTCCATTTACTTTAATCTCCATTTTCTTTATTGTTTTGATAATACTTTATAAATTTATTGACCTTTTTGAATTTTTTAATTTATTCCTAGGTAATATTTTCTGAAGCCACTGAAATGTTATCTGTGTCTTCACTTTTTTATTCTAAAATCTTTTAAAGTAAATGAATATTACACACTTAAATATTTCAGTATAGGCTGGGCATGGTGGCTCATGGCTGTTACCCAGCACTTTGGGAGGCTGAGGTGACAGGGTCGCTTGAGACTAGCCTTCGCAACATAGTGAGACCATGTTTCTACAAAAAATTTTTTAAAAATTGCTGCCTGTGGTGGTGCGTACCCATAGTCCCAGTTACTTGGCAGGCTGAGGTGGGAGAATCACTTGAGCCCAGGAAGTGGAGGCTGCAATGAGCTTAGATTATGCCACTGTACTCCAGTCTGGGCAATAAAGCAATGTTAGAAAGAATGCTGAGTGCTGGAACTCTAATCCATTGCTATCAGAGAGGGAATAAAGTCCTTCTGAAAAAATAGTTTTATATCATACAGTAAAACTGAAGATCCGTATAAGCTGATTTTCTCCACCACTGGCAGGTATATACCTAATAGAAATGCACATGTGTACCAAGAGACACATGCAACAATATTCATACCAATATTGTTTATAACAGGAACAGTTTGAGATATATGTTTCTCAATGTAAGAAAAAATAAACTATGATATGTAAGTGCATGGAATAATACCTAGTAGTGTAAAAAGAACAAACTGCGGCTCTTGCAACAACGTGGATCAATCTCAACAAATTTCATAACAAAAAAGAGATGCAAAGTCGTATAGTGTAAGTGTTCATACAGAGTTCAGAAGCAGTGCTTGCCACATTTTCAAATGCTGCAGCAAATATATATGTATATCCATCTATTGAGATATCAAGAAAACATGGTGAAAGGTTAATAATAATTGGGAATCTGGGTGAAGAATATGCAAAAATTCATTGAACTGTTTTGTTACCATTTTGTAGGTTTGAGATTTTTCAACATAAAAAGATAGGAAAGAGTTAAAAATCAGATTAAAGCTAATTTATATGGTTTTGGAGTACAAATATGGGTAGTAAAATGATAAGAAAATACCACAATTAAGAATAGTACCAACTCTGGGAAGAAGGATGAACTTTTGCTGAGGAAGAGCCTAGTGAGGGTCTTCTGGTGCTGGTCATTTCTTTACCTGAGTAAATGTGTGAGCTTTCCTTTATAATTATCTATTAAACAATCCATATGAATACTATGCATTTTTGATACACATATTTCACAGGAGAAAAAAGGTAAACACAATGTAATGAGGTATATAAAAATACTTTCAAAGAAAGATTGCTATCTACTTGTTAAACATTATTGTTATTTTTTTAAAAAAACCCTGCATTTGCTTTGTAACAAGCGAAGTAAGGGGATTTTTGCTGTGTGAGTCGTTTACTTGACCTAAATTTATCAAAGGCACTTACTGAGGACCAATTTTTGAGGCTGCCAATATAACATCATCTTAGTTTTACATAAGGTAGTTCTTAATACAGCCATCAATTCTGAATCTTGTTTAGTTTGATAATACTAGGTAATAAATTCTTTTAAATAATCCCCATGAATTGCAGTATGATATCCTCATACTCATTTTGGCAGATATTCTAGCATATGCAACTTAAAAAATTGTTATAAGAAAACTTGAGCCCAGGAGTTGGAGCCCTGGGTAACAGCGAGACCCTTTCTCAAAACAAACAAAAGCAAAAAAAAAAAAAAAAAAAAAAAAATCCAAAAACATGATGGATGAAAATTTTATAATTGTTAAAATATCATACATGATTTATATTGTCCATGTGTAAATTTTGCCTATTTTCAATAGCTTTTTAAAAAATTTTCTCATGATTTCACAGTATTTTTTTGTGAAAATTGGAAGTCAAAAGTTGGTCAGAATTTCACATTCTCAAATTGACTTTTAATATATTGATATTAATTCACTCTTCTTTGTCATCTAAATCAATATCAAAATCTAAATCATCAGTTTAACTTTTTCTGCAGCTTCTTCTGTGGTTAGAACTTAATTTTCAGTAATTTTTTTTTCTGGTTCTTTATTAAACAGAATAATAGTGACTTCTTCGTTTCTACATTTTGTGCAGACTTCACATTCATAGGCACATGATGTGATAAGAATCCTTCACTGACTTTTATAAACATTTAACACTTTTTTTAGGTTTTGATAATGGTTTGTGTTTCTTAAATTTTATTAATGCATGCCATTCAGGAACTTCTTTACAGAGTTGACATATTCCATCATGAAATTTTGCATTTATTTTCTTGGTCTGAACACTTACCAAACTTGGTGTTTGTTTTGTTTTGTTTTGAGACAGAGTCTTGCTTTGTCACCCAGGCTGGAGTGTAGTGCCATGATCTCAGCTCACTGCAAACTCCTTCTCCCAGGTTCAAAACTTGGGTTTTTTTTTGTGCTTTTTTTTTTTTTTTTTGAGACAGAGTCTCGCTCTGTCACCCAGGCTGGAGTGCAGTGGTGCAGTCTTGGCTCACTGCAACCTCTGCCTCCTGGGTTCAACTGATTCTTCAGCTTCAGCCTCCTGAGTAGCTGGGACTACAGGTGCCCACCAGCACTCCTGGCTAATTTTTGTATTTTTAGTAGAGATGGGGTTTTACCCTGTTAGTCACGCTGATCTCCAGCTCCTGACCTCAAGTGATCTGCCTGCCTTGGCCTCCCAAAGTGCTGGGATTACAGGCATGAGCCACCACGCCTGGCCCAAAACTTGTTATTTTTGAAGCCAGATGTGTTCTGGTGTTTCTGAGGCCTGGAACGAACCACGTTGCCCTTCTGGGAGCTAATCACAGAAACAACCACCCTGCCCTTAGTAGAGGGGAAATAATGCAGGGAAGACCAACAAACTACTCCCAGGAGTTGATGCTCTTTCTCATAGTGGTTTTAATTTTCAATTCCCTAATGGCTAATGACGTTGAACATCTTTTCGTATGCTTATTTGCCATCCTTGCATCTTTTTATCGTGAAGTATCTATTCAGTCTTTTGCTCATTTTTAATCATATGGTTTCTTTTGGAGTTTTGAAAGTTCTTTATATATTTGGGATGCTCATCCTTTACTCTTAGGTGATTTGCAGTATTTTCTAATAATCTGTAACTTGTAATTTCTCTAAACAGTATTATTTGCAAAGTTAAAGTTTTAAATTTTGGTAAAGTTCAATTCATTTTTTCTTTTATGAGTTGTACTTTGGATATCATCTCTAGGAACTCTGCCTAACTCTAAGTCATTAAGGTTTTCTCCCATGTTTTCTTCTAAAAGTTTTATAGCTTTAGGTTTTACAATTACATCTATGATCCATTTTGAGTTGATTTTTATTTAAGGGGTGAGGTTTAGCTCAAGGTTTGTTTTTTGCATATATAGATGTCCAGTTCTAACAGCATTTGTTGAAAAGATTATTTTTTTTTTCCTCACTGAAATGCTTTTGCATCTTTTAAAAAAATCCATTGGCCAGATTTGTATGGGTCTGTATCTGGAAGAAATATATATATTAAGGAACCTGTATATGTAGGTTCCAAGCAATGTCTTTGTTTTTCTTTATTTGGGTGCTTGTTTTCATATTTTTCAATATCCCAGTCTTGAAAGATGATGTTTTGATTTTCTGAGACCTTTCCTTTCGTTTATTTTATTTTATTTTTCTCGAGACAAGGGTGTTGCTCTGCCACCAAGGCTGGGGTGCAGTGGCGTGATCTCAGCTCACTGCAACCTCCCTTCTGGATTCAAACGCCACCTGAGTAGCTGGGATTACAGGTGTGCACCACCATGCCTGGCTAATTTTTGTATTTTTAATAGAGGCGGGGTCTCACCATGTTGGTCAGTCTGGTGTTGAACCCCTGGCCTCATGTGATCTGCCCAACACAGCCTCCTGAAGTGCTGGGATTACAGGCATGAGCCACTGTGCCTGGCCTGTTTGTTTTTTTAATTGATACGATGGCTATCTTAAAAAAATCTCAAAGTGGGCTGGGCACGGTGGCTCATGTCTGTAATCCCAGTGCTTTGAGAGGCCAAGGTGGGCGGATCATGAGGTCAGGAGATTGAGACCATCCTGGCTAACACGGAGAAACCCCATCTCTACTAAAAATACAAAAAATTAGCCAGGTGTGGTGGCAGGTGCCTGTAGTCCCAGCTACTCAGGAGGCTGAGGCAGGAGAGTGGCCTGAACCCAGGAGGCGGAGCTTGCAGTCAGCCCAGATCGTGCCACTGCACTCTAGCCTGGGTGACAGAGCGAGACTCCGTCTCAAAAAAAAAAAAAAAATCTCAAGGTGTCTTCTGGTTTTTCTCTCCTAAAACATCTCTTTGTTCCTTTTCTTTTTTTTTTTAAAGTGATAGGACTGACTTTGTAGTCACTGTTTTTATATTTCAATAATTAGGTATCTTTCACTTTTCTTCTGTCTCTTTTTTTCTGAAAATGCCTATTTTCTCTTGCATTACTATACTGTTAATTCTGTTAATTACTATACTGTTAATTCTTGCTGTTGCATTATCATGTAGTAAAAATAATTTCAACATTCACCTACTGGAAGGAGGAAAAGGTGCTGTGTATTTTGTTTTATCCAAGCACAAAGCATCTTTGCTTTGAGTTGTCTTCCTTACAGTATCCTATAAAATACGAAATCTGGAGTCGCTAAGATTACTGTTTACTTTGTGCTGAAATAAACCTAGAACCTAAATTATTTGCTTCTTGTTGTAGCACTGCCTTCTTAGAATTGAAACTCTAAAAATCATGGGATTAATTTGAAGTTTTTAATGCAGAGGACAGATTATAGAAATTTTCTTTGTACACTATCACTCAAACG
Organism: Nomascus leucogenys; assembly: GCF_006542625.1. Lineage (NCBI taxonomy): Eukaryota > Metazoa > Chordata > Mammalia > Primates > Hylobatidae > Nomascus > Nomascus leucogenys. Next base: position 74,232,322 of record NC_044401.1, on the reverse strand, counting down.
TTTACTGTAGTTTTGAGAATAATATTGTTACTGAAGTGGTGACCCAGTAATTTTTAGTTCACCAGAAAACATTTATAGAGTAAGTGGAGGGTACAGAGCTATAGAATTAGCCATGTGTGAATGGGACAGAGGAGAGAGATTCTACCCCTAGATAGCTTCTCCTATTTGTGTGTGGAAATTTCATGGATATTTGTAAAGCAGTTCATTAGTAGTTGAACATTCAATAATTAGATATTTAAAAGTGTTGGAGTACTGGCAAAATAAGAACAAATAGACAATGAAGGAGTGAATCCTTGTCTCTGAATGAGTTGAATTCTGGGCAGTCCTTTTAGACAGCTTAGAAAAAGGAAGGGTAGAGTAATGGAATTGATATGTTGACATTGGAAAGCATTTTTTTAAAAAATTAAACTTTAAATTCTGGGATACATGTGCAGAATGTGCAGGTGTATTACATAGGTATACACCTGCCATGGTGGTTTGCTGCAACCATCAACCCGTCATGTACATTAGGTATTTATCCTAATGCTATCCCTCCTTATAGCCATCCCCTACCCCTTGACAGGCCCCAGTGTGTGATGTTCCCGTCTCTGTGTCAATGTGTTCTCATTGTTCAGCTCCCACTTATGAGTGGGAACATGCAGTGTTTGGTTTTCTGTTCCTGTGTTACTTTGCTGAGGATGATGGGTTCCAGCTTCATCCATGTCCCTGCAAAGGACATGAACTCATCCATTTTTATGGCTGCATAGTATTCAATGGTGTATATGTGCCACATTTTCTTTATCCAGTCTATCATTGATGGGCATTTAGGTTGGTTCCAAGTGTTTGGTATTGTGAATAGTGCCACAATAAACATACTTGTGCATGTGTCTTTATAGTAGAATGATACATAATCTGTTGGGTATATACCCAGTAATGAGATTGCTGGGTCAAATGGTATTTCAGGTTCTAGATCCTTGAGGAATTGCACACTGTCTTCCACAAAGGTTGAACTAATTTACACTCCCACCAACAGGGTAAAAGAATTCCTATTTCTCCACATTCTCTCCAGTATCTGTTGTTTCCTGACTTTTTAATGATTGTCGTTCTAACTGGCATGAGATGGTATCTCACTGCGGTTTTAATTTGCATTTCTCTAATGACCAGTGATGATGAGCATTTTTTCATATGTTTGTTGGCCATGTAAATGTCTTCTTTTCAGAAGTGTCTGTTCATATCTTTCGCCCAGTTTTTGATGGGGTTGTTTGTTTTTTTCTTGTAAATTTAAGTTCCTTGTAGATTCTGGATATTAACCGTTTGTCAGATGGATAGATTACAAAAATTTTCTCCCATTCTGTAGGTTGCCTATTCACTCTGATGATAGTTTCTTTTGCCATGCAGAAGCTCTTTAGTTTAATTAGATCCCATTTGTCAATTTTGGCTTTGTTGCCATTGCTTTTGGTGTTTTAGTCATGAACTGTTTGCCCATGCCTATGTCCTGAATGGTATTGCCTAGGTTTTCTTCTAGGGTTTTTATGGTTTTAGGTCTTATGTTTAAGTCTTTAATCCATCTTCAGTTAATTTTTGTATAAAGAGTAAAGAAGGGGTCCAATTTGAGTTTTCTGCATATGGCTAGCCAGTTTTCCCAACACCATTTACTAAGCAGGGAATCCTTCCCCCATTGCTTTTTTCAGGTTTGTCAAAGATCAGATGGTTGTAGATGTGTGGCATTATTTCTGAGGCCTCTGTCCCATCCCATTTGTCTGTATATCTGTTTTGGTACCAGTACCATGCTGTTTTGGTTTACTGTGCCTTGTAGTATAGTTTGAAGTCAGGTAGCGTGATGCCTCCAGCTTTGTTCTTTTGCTTAGGATTGACTAGGCTTTGCAGGCCCCTTTTTGATTCCATATGAAATTTAAATTAGTTTTTTCTAATTCTGTGAAGAAAGTCAATGGTAGCTTGATGGGAATAACACTGAATCTATAAATTACTTTGAGCAGTATGGCCATTTTCGCGATAATGATTCTTCTTATCCATGAGCATGGAATGTTTTTCCATTTATTTGTGTCGTCTCTTATTTCCTTGAGCAGTGGTTTGTAGTTATCCTTGAAGAGGTCCTTCACATCCCTTGTAAGTTGTAGTCCTACGTATTTTATTTCCTTTGTAGCAATTGTGAATGGGAATTCACTCATGATTTGGCTGTTTATCTATTATTGGTGTATAGGAATGCTTGTGATTTTTGCACATTGATATTGTATCCTGAGACTTTGCTGAAGTTGCTTATTAGCTTAAGGAGATTTTGGGCTGAGACGATGGGGTTTTCCAAACGTACAATTATGTCATCTGCAAACAGAGACAATTTGACTTCCTCTCTTCCTATTTGAATACCCTTTATTTGTTTCTCTTGTCTGATTGCCTTGGCCAGAACTTCCAATACTCTGTTGGATAGGAGTGGTGAGAGAGGGCATTTTTGTCTTATTTCAGTTTTCAAAGGGAATGCTTCCAGCTTTTGCTCATTCAGTATGATACGGGCTGTGGTTTTGTCATAAACAGCTCATAATATTTTGAGATACGTCCCATCAATACCTAGTTTATTGAGAGTTTTTAGCATGAAGAGATGTTGAATTTTATTGAAGGCCTTTTCTGCATCTATTGAGATAATCATGTGGTTTTTGTCATGGTTCTGTTTATGCGATGGATTACATTTATTGATTTGCATATGTTGAACCAGGCTTGTATCCCAGGGATGAAGCTGACTTGATCATGGTGGATAAGCTTGTTGATGGGCTGCTGGATTCGGTTTGGCAGTATATTATTGAGGATTTTCACATTCATGTTCATCGGGGATATTGGCCTGAAGTTTTTTTTTGTTGTTGTGTCTCTGCCAGGTTTTGGTATCAGGATGATGTTGGCCTCATAAAATGAATTAGGGAGGAGGCCCTCTTTTTCTGTTTTTTGGAATAGTTTCAGAAGGAATGGTACCAGCTCCTTTTTGTACCTCTGGCAGAATTCGGCTGTGAATCTGTCTGGTACTGGGCTTTTTTTGGTTGGTAGGCTATTAATTACTGCCTCAATTTCAGAGCCTGTTATTGGTCTATTCAGAGATTCAACTTCTTCCTGGTTTAGTCTTGGGAGGGTGTATGTGTCCAGGAATTTATCCATTTCTTCTACATTTTCTAGTTTATTTGCATAGAGGTGTTTATAGTATTCTCTGATGGTAGTTTGTATTTCTGTGGGATCAATGGTGATATCCCCTTTATCACTTTTTATTGTGTCTGTTTGATTCTTCTCTCTTCTTCATTTGTCTGGCTAGTGGTCTATTTTGTTAATCTTTTCAAAACATCAGCTCCTAAATTTATTGTGTTTTTGGAGGGTTTTTTGTGTCTCTGTCTCCTTCATTTCTGCTCTGATCTTAGTTATTTCTTGTCTTCTGCTAGCTTTTGAATTTGTTTGCTCTTCTCTAGTTCTTTTAATTGTGATATTAGTGTGTCTATTTTAGATCTTTCCTGCTTTCTCCTGTCGGCGTTTAGTGCTATAAATTTGCGTCTAAACACTGCTTTAGCTGTGTCCCAGAGATTCTGGTACATTGTGTCTCTGCTTTCATCAGTTTCAAAGAACTTATTTATTTCTCCCTTAATTTCGTTATGTACCCAGTAGTCATTCAGGAGCAGGTTGTTCAGTTTCCATGTAGTTGTGCGGTTTTGAATGAGTTTCTTAATCCTCAGTTCTAATTTGATTGCACTGTGATCTGAGAGACTATGATGATTTCCAATTTTTTACATTTGCTGAGAAGTGTTTTACTTCCAATTATGTGGTCAATTTTAGAATAAGTGCGACGTGTTGCTCAGAAGAATGTATATTCTGTTGATTTGGGGTGGAGAGTTCTGTAGATGTCTATTAGGTCCGCTTGGTCCAGAGCTGAGTTCAAGTCCTGAATATCCTTGTTAATTTTCTGTCTCATTGATCTGTCTAATATTGACATTTGGGTGTTAAAGTCTCCCACTGTTGTTGCGTGGGAGTCTAAGTCTGTTTGTAGGTCTCTAAGAGCTTGCTTTATGAATCTCGGTGCTCCTGTATTGGGTGCATATATATTTAGGATAGTTAGCTCTTCTTGTTGCATTGATCCCTTTACCAATATATAATGCCCTTCTTTGTCTTTTTTTATGTTTGTTGGTTTAAAGTCTGTTTTATCAGAGACTAGGATTGCAACCCCTGATATTTTTTTGCTTTCCATTTGCTTGGTAAATATTTCTCCATCCTTTTGAGCCTATGTGTGTCTTTGCACATGAGATGGGTCTCTTGAATACAGCACACTGATGGGTCTTCACTCTTTATCCAGTGTGCCAGTCTGTGTCTTTTAATTGGGGTCATTTAGCCCTTTTACATTTAAGATTAATATTGTTATGTGTGAATTTGATCCTGTCATTATGATGCTAGGCAAAATAACCTATTAATTGATGCAGTTTCTTCATAGTGTTGATGGTCTTTACAATTTGATATGTTTTTGCAGTGGCTGGTACTGGTTTTTCCTTTCCATATTTAGTGCTTCCTTCAGGAGCTCTTGTAAGCCAGGCCTGGTGGTGACAAAGTCTCTTAGCGTTTGCTTGTCCATAAAGGATTTTATTTCTCCTTTGCTTATGAAGCTTAGTTTGGCTGGATTTGAAATTCTGGGTTGAAAATTCTTTTAAGAATGTTGAATATTGGCCTCCACTCTCCTCTGGTTTGTAGGGTTTCTGCAGAGAGACCTGCTGTTAGTCTGATGGCTTCCCTTTGTGGGTAACCCGACCTTTCTCTCTGGCCGCCCTTAACATTTTTTCCTTCATTTCAACCTTTGTGAATCTTGACTATTGTGTTGCTCTTTCTCGAAGAGTATCTTAGTGGTGTTCTCTGTATTTCCTGAATTTGAATGTTAGCCTGTCTTGCTAGGTTGGGGAAGTTCTCCTGGATAATATCCTGCAGAGTGTTTTCCAGCTTAGTTCCATTTTCCCCATCACGTTGAGGTATGCCAGTCAAACGTAGGTTTGGTCTTTTCACATAGTCCCATATTTCTTGGAGGCTTTGTTTGTTCCTTTTCATTCTTTTTTTCTCTAATCTTGTCTTCACATTTTATTTCATTAAGTTGATCTTCAATCTCTGATATCCTTTCTTCTGTTTGATCTATTTGGCTATTGATACTTGTGTATGCTTCATGAAGTTCTAAAAATATGGAAAGCTTCACGAATTTGCATGTCATCCTTGCACAGGGCCCATGCTAATCTTCTCTGTATTGTTCCAATTTTAGTATATGTGCTGCTGAAGCGAGCGTGGAAAGCATTATTTTTAAAAGTGCTTAACTGCCTTTAAGGAGTATTTTTTACTTGTACTTTGAATGGTACTAAAACATTGAGCTTGGACTTTCTTCATGAAATCATATGCACCAAACACCCCTTTGGAGTTGGGATTTTTGTTAATTCTTTTTTTTTTTTTTTAATTTAAATTTACTTTAGGTTCAGGGGTACATGTACTCGTTTGTTGTGTAGGTAAACTTGTGTCATGAAGGTTTGTTGTACAGATTATTTTGCCACCGAGGTACTAAGTCTAGTGCCCATTAGTTTTTTTTTTTTTCCTGATCCTCTCCCTCCTCCCAGCCTCCACTGTCCAATAGGCCGCAGTGTCTATTATTCCCCTCTGTGGATCTATGTGTTCTCATCATTTAGCTCCCAATTATAAATGAGAACGTGGTATTTGGTTTTCTCTTTCTGCATTAGTTTGCAAAGGATAGTGGCCTCTAGCATCATCCATTTTCCTGCAAAGGAAGTGATGCCGTTTTTTCTTATGGCTGTATAGTATTCATGGTATACATGTACCACATTTTCTTTATCCAGTTTTTTATTGATGGGCATATAGGTTGATTCCATGTCTGCTATTGTTTAATAGTGCTGCAGTGAACATACGTGTGCATGTGTCTTTATGATAGAAGGATTAATATTCCTTTGGGTATATACTCAGTAATGGAGTTATTGGGTCAAATGGTAGTTCTGATTTTAGGCCTTTAAGGAATCACCATACTGTCTTCCACAATGGTTTAACCAATTTACATTCCTACCAACAGTGTGTGCGTTCCTTTTTCTCTCCAACCTCACCAGCATCTGTTATTTTTTGACTTTTTAATAATGGCCATTCTCACAAGTGTGAGATGGCATATCATTGTGGTTTTAATTTATTTACATTTCTCTAATGATGGGTGATATTGAGGTTTTCTCATATTTTGCGAAAGTTTTTTCCCATTCTGTAGATTGTCTGTTTTACTCCGTTGATACTTTCTTTTGCTGTGCAGAAGCTCTTTAATTAGTTCCCATCAATTTTTGCTTTTGTTTCAGTTGCCTTTGGCATCCTTGTTATGAAATCTTTTTGTGTTCCAGTGTCTGGAATGGTATTGCCTAGGTGTCTTCCAGGGATTTTATATTTTTAGGTTTTATATTTAAGTTTTTAATCGTCTTGAGTTAATGTTTATATATGGTGTAAGGAAGGGGTCCAGTTTCAATCTTACACATTTGGCTAGCCAGTCGTCCCACCACCATTTATTGAATAGGAAATCCTTTCTTTCTTCACTGCTTGTTTTTGTCAGCATTGCTGAAGAGGAGATGATTGTAGGTGTGTGGCCTTACTTCTGGGCTCTCTGTTCTGTTTGCCTGTGTGTCTATTTTTGTACCAGTACCACGTTACTTTGTTTTGGTTACTCTAGCCCTGTAATACAGCTTGAAGTCTGAGAGTGTGATGCCTTTAACTTTGTTCTTTTTGCTTAGGATTACCTTGGCCATCTGGGCTCTTTTTTTGTTCCATATGAATTTTAAAATAGTTTTTTTCTAGTTCCGTGAAGAATGTCAGTGGTAATTTAATAGGCGTGGGGTTGAATCTGTTATATAAATTGCTTTGGGCAGTGTGGCCATTTTCACGTTATTGATTCTTCCTACCCATGAGCATGGAGTGTTTTTTCATTTGCTTGTTTCATCTCTGATACCTCTGAGCAGTGTTTTGTAGTTCTCCTTGCAGTATCTTTCACCTCCTTGGTTAGCTGGATTTCTAGGTATTTTGTTCTTTTTGTGGCAGTTGTGAACGGGAGTTCATTCCTGATAGGTCTCTTGGCTTGCCAGTGTATAGGAGTGCTAGTGATTTTTGTACGTTGATTTTGTATCCTGAGACTCTGCTGAAGTTGTTTATCAGCATAAGGAGCTTTTGGGCCGGGACTATGGGGTTTTCTAAATATACGATCATGTCGTTTATTGAGTTTTTAACATGAAGTGGTGTTGAATTTTATTGAAAGCCTTTTCTGTATCTATTGAGATAATCATGTAGTTTGTATTTATTTATTTATTTATTTATTTATTTATTTATTTATTTAATGCATAACTCTTTCCTCAAGTTAGAGGGAGAAAATAAAATTGCGAGCCAAGGTGGAATTTGTTTTGAAGGCTCTGTGTGATGTTCTTATATAAATTATAGAAATGAGTAGTCTTAGAATATCAGCATTAAATAGAGCTTTAAAAAAATCCATGTAGCAGTAGGACAAAAAAAAAAAAGATCTAATTAGCTAGTTAGCACTCTGTCTACTATGTAGTAACCTATTTACTATGGGTCGTTTATTGATTACCACACGTAATTGTTAGGAAAATCTTTGTAGCAAAAATGACCATGCTGCTCAAATTTGTGGACAGTAAAGAATCCACTTTGCTTTTGGCTCTTAGTTTTAGGATTGCATTTAAAAGATCTCAAATGAATTTACTCTCATTGCAATTAAAAAATATAAGCTGTTAATCTCTTATCAAGAACACTTTACTGCTGTTCTTTATATTAAAATAAAGTTAGGCATATGCTGAATCTCATAAAAACTGGGTGGATACAGAAAAAAAAAAAGTTGATTTATCTCATGCAAATCAAAAACCCCAAAACAATTTACAACCTATTTTGTAACTCAGAGGATATTAAACAGGCATCACTCATGTTTTGAGGCGTCTTGAGGCATTATTCAATATATGTCATCTTGCCAAGTTGGATGGCCTTTGCATTTTCTCAAATTTGCTTGTGTGTTTTTTTTTTGAGACGGACTCCCGCACTGTTGGCTGGGCTGGAGTACAATGGCGCGATCTCAGCTCACTGCAAGCTTTGCCTCCTGGGTTCAGGCAATTCTCCTGCATCAGCCTCCTGAGTAGCTTGGATGACAGGCGCGCGCCCCCGCACCCGTCTAATTTTTTGTATTTTTTTTTTTTTTTTTTGAGACGGCGTCTTGCTCTGTCACCCAGGCTGGAGTGCAGTGGTGCGATCGGCTCACTGCAAGCTATGCCTCCCGGGTTCACACCATTCTCTTGCCTCAGCCTCCTGAGTAGCTGGGACTACAGGTGCCCTCCACCATGCCTAGCTAATTTTTTGTATTTTTAGTAGAGACGGGGTTTCACCATGTTAGCCAGGATGGTCTTGATCTCCTGACTTTGTGATCTGCCCGACTCGGCCTCCCCAAGACTTTTTGTTTTTTTAATAGAGACGAGGTTTCACCATGCTGGCCAGGCTGATCTTGTACTCCTGACCTTGTGATCCACCCGCCTTGGCCTGCCAAAGTGCTGGGATTACAGGTGCGAGCCACTGTGCCTGGCTGCGTGTCTGTTTTTAAAACTATTTTTTAAATTCCATTTCCTGGCTGGGCACGGTGGCTTATGCCTGTAATCCCAGCACTTTGGGAAGCCGAGGTGGGTGGATCACGAGGTCAGGGGTTCGAGACCAGCCTGAGCAACATGATGAAACACCTTCTCTAATAAAAATGCAAAAATTAGCCGGGTGTGGTGGCAGGCACCTGTAATCCCAGCTACTCGGGAGGCTGAGGCAGGGGAATAGCTTGAGCCTGGGAGGTGGAGGTTGCAATGAGCCGTGATCGCACCATTGCATTCCAGCCTGGGTGACAGAGCAAGACTCCGTCTTGGAAAATTTAAAAAAAATTTCTTAAAGAATTGGAGCCATCAAAGTTGGCAAGCATTAAGCATGCTAATTAGTTCAACATACTGACAAGTTCTCTGAATTATTAGTTCAAAGAAGCATGTGGACAGGGATGAAATTAAATTTGGGAATTTTTCACTCTAGTTGTTTTAGGGTACTCAGGTTTGCTTTGATCTGTAAATAACAGATGCTTTTCCATGCATGGTTTAGAGTACATCAAACATGTTCAAAACTTTATCTCAGATACTTAAGATCAAGTTATTTTATTTTCCTGATATGCATGCATTTGCTTCACTTTTAAAAATAAACTGGCATAAAATAGTTGTAAGGCCATACATAAAATTTACTTTATTAGTTGCTAAAATATATTGCTTATTTAAATAATCAGTTTTAAGAGTAAAAGCTTTGGCAACTATGAAAGTATAGGGAGTTTGTGTTCATATGTGTACGTATTGTATGTGTACACATACTTTCAGGTATCTAAGTGGTGAAGATAATTGTCTGCTTTACTTTTATTAGCTAAATAGTATATTTAACTTAATAATTATTTAATCGCTGGAATGAAAATAAAACTGTAGACTGAATGGAAATATTGTTTTTAACTTAAGTTTCATAGTTTACTACCTCTTTTGGCTCTTAACCATAATTTTAGTACTAGGAAGAATTTTTTTAATGAATGGCATAAAATGGATGGCAGATGGGATGAGAAAGGTGCAGGACCAAGAGGGTAAGAACTGAGAAGTCCTCGATTCTGTTTTCCACACTCCCTGATCAGAAGGCTTGATTGGCATAGGTCCTGCTCCAACCTAGCATAGGCTGCAGGAAGCCATGTGACAAGAGTCCAGATTGTCGTCCAATGGTGTAAGCCTCCCATTTATAAGTAATAATAGGAATAAGAATGTTTGGCCGTGAGCCGGGTGCGGTGGCTCACGCCTTTAATCCCAGCACTTTCGGAGGCTGAGGCAGGTGGATCACCTGAGGTCAGAAGTTCAAAACCAGTCTGGCCAAAATGGTGAAACCCCCATCTCTATTAAAAATACAAAAAAATAGCTGGGCATGGTGGTGGGTGCCTATAATCCCAGCTACTTGGGAGGCTGAGGCAGGGGAATTGCTTGAACGCGGGAGGTGGAGGTTGCGGTGAGCCGAGATTGTGCCATTGCCCTCCAGCCTGGTCAACAACAGTGAAACTCATCTCAAAAAAAAAAAAAAAAAAATGTCTGGCATTAATTCTAGAACTGAGATGCTCTTTTGCTTAGTAAAGTCATTTTTTCTTTTTGATCATTAAGCTACATGAGGGTTTATAATGCATTCCATTTGTGGCTGTTCTTTATCAAAATATTACTATAACAGTAGCTTCCTTAGTACATCAGACATCAGGACACTGAAGGTCTAGTTGCATTTTTGCCACTTACTGTCTTGTGCCTTTTGAAGTTGTTTAATCTCTCTGGGTATTGATTTCCTCTTTTTAAAAATAGTTGGTAAACTATGACCTGTGGGCCTAATCCAGATCACAGCCTGTTTTTGCAATAAAGCTTTATTGGCATCCAGCCACTTTCTTTCATTTATGTGTTGTCTGTCTGCTTCCACACAACAATGGCAGAGTTGAGTAGTTGTGACAGAGACTGTATGGACTATAAAGCCTAAACTATTTATTATCTGGCTCTTTACAGAAAAAGTTTGCTGAATCCTAGACTACATCATCTTTAAATCTAATCTTTAGATTAGATTTCCTTTTTGTCAATTTCTCTTTAATTCTAAGCTCTCAAAGGCTGTCTGTCTTTAAAGGATATAGCGTATCATTTCCTCGTTATCAAATTTGCAAATTATGGAAAGAAGGAAAATACTGAGTAGATCATAGGTTCCCAAAGTACAGTCCCTCCACAAATAGCAGCTGCATTCCCTAGGAACTTGGCTAGAAATGCAGAATCTAAGTCCCCACTTGAGACCTTCTGAATCAGAAACTGGGGGTGAGGCCCAGAATTTGTGTTATACACTGTCTGAATGATTCTGATGCATTCTGAAGTGTGAGAACCACTGGACTAGGTGATGCAAAGTTCAGTTAACAGGTTTTCTTCTTCTGTTGTGAAAAAAAGAAAAGCTTAAATACCAAAACCATTTGGTAGGTATGTCAGGAGGGAAATGAAATGTTGGATGTTATTACTAAGCTGGTGAAATTAATATTTTCTTTAGTAAAGCTCCTTGTCATAAATTGTGGATAATTTTTAATATAATGAGAAATTTCTGAGATGTACATCTGTGTCACCTTCAGCATATTTTTAATGGACAGAAAAGTAAATATGATTTATTTCTTTGTGGGGTTTTCTTTTTTTGGTGGAAGATCACTTTGAATTATTTCAAAACTGATGATTTGTAATAAACAGTTTTCAGAATAAAAGAATTACATTAAGAATTAATTTGCTTGCGAAGAAAGTGTTTTAAGAAAAGAGCATTTAAGGGGCACAGCAGCCTGTCTGCTGTGGCTGGATTTCTTACCCATTTTAAGTGACATCAGTGTTGAATTGACTTTTTCCTCAGTGCTAAAAGCTGCTAGAAATGAGCACCAATCACACTACTAATCTGTGTTAGGAAAGATCACAAACACAGTGCTTTGTAATAAATCTCAAAAAGAGGAATAGCAAAATTGTACATGTCAAGAGAGCATTACAGGATGACGTTGCTATTTGGAGAATTGCTTTCATCTTTAAGATATCTCACACCTGCTTCATTTGGCATAGATTGTTTCCAATTCATGAAAAACAGTCTTTGCCCTCCCCCAGATCCCAAATTACATAGAAACAGTGTGCTAACGAGGGAAAAATTTTAACATAAAAACTCACTTGAAGGTGCCATCTAAAAACTCAGTGTGTAAACTGAGTTAACTAACTTTATTTTGTTGAAAAGGGACCGTTGGTTTGTGTGTGTGTATGTGTGTGTACACATAAATACGTACGTATGTATACATTTATTACTGCATGTTTGTTTATATGTGTATTTATATAGTTCATTTGATGTGCGTGTGTATGCGCCCATTTCCATGTATGTATTTAAAAGAATACATACAACAAACTTTTTTTTTTTTAAGGCAAAGTCTCCCTCTGTCACCCAGGCTGGGGTGCAGTGGCACAATCTCGACTCACTGCAACCTCCGCCTCCTGGGTTCCAAGCGATTCTCATGTCTCAGCCTCCAGAGTAGTTGGGACTACAGATGTATGCCACCATGCCTGGCTAATTTTTGTGTTAGTAGAGACTGGGTTTTGCTATGTTGGCCAGGCTAGTCTTGAACTCCTGGCGTCAAGTGATCTGCTCACCTCAGCCTCCAAAAATGCTGGGAGTGTAAGTGTGAGCCGCTGTGCCTGGTAAACAAACTTTTGTATATATAATCCTTTCATACTGATTTTTAACTACTTCTAAAAACTATGTTAACCCTCAGTCACTAACACAGTTCCGTAGTCCATATTTATTATTGCTTCTTTCACTTTTCTCCTTTCTTCATGCATGAAAATATAATGTGATCCAAGGGGGGTATGTGTGCATGAGGTGTGTGTTTATAGAGTAACAGTTACATGTCTTGAAATAAACTGATTTGGATTTTTAGGTTATAGATGTTTTTGTTTTTTATTAAACGTCTTGATTGTTTGAATATCATCATGGTTGTTACCATAACTCCTTGAGAAGCTTCCACATGAGGGTAGTTTTTGAAAAAGAAAATATTTATTTCCTTCAGTTTTTCAGGGGATGGTATCGTACTGCTTTTTCACATTTTATGGATGACATATTTGGCTATCTCTGGGCAAAATCCAGTTAAAAATAATAGTATTTAATATTTAATAAATTACCAGGCTTTTGAACCATCTGGAACTTTATTTTCTTTGCACGCAGCATCTGAGTTTCAGCTGTTAGCGTTTCTCCTTTGCTCTGGGAAGGGTCAATTGCTTTTAAAGTCTTTGAAGCTTGCTGTGTCAGCCCTTTTCATATTTTCAAAATGCCTGTGCAAAAGGGCTTTTCATCCATTCATGCTGATAATTCTTTTGAACTTGAGGTTTGAACCAAGCTAATCAAATTTAATTATAGCTTAAATCCCGTTACAGTGAACTTCAGTGGACTTCTAGGCTAGGTTTTTTTTGTTTTTTTTTTCTGGTGTTATACTGAAATTTAGCCATTACCAGTATTACTTGAAGTGAGCAGGCCATTGACTGCAGTTTGGGAGACCTTTTGTAATGGCCAGATTTTAGTTATAGTGACATTGGCAATATGATTTGAACTTTATTCTTTTCCAAAGGAAATAATTGAATTAGCCACAAGTAAAATTTCTTGTTCTTTACATATATTTCAAATTACCTTTTCCTGTTCATCTTAAACAATTTTGAACAATTAAAATCTTAAAAGTACTTTCTTAAAGAGTCCGTTGGTGGTGGTGTCACTGTTGCTTGTTTTTTTTATTTATTTATTTATTTATTTTTTATTATTATACTTTAGGTTTTAGGGTACATGTGCACAATGTGCAGGTTTGTTACATATGTATCCATGTGCCGTGTTGGTTTGCTGCACCCATTAACTCGTAATTTAGCATTAGGTATATCTCCTAATGCTGTCCCTCCCCCCAACCCACAACAGTCCCCGGAGGGTGACGTTCCCCTTCCTGTGTCCATGAGTTCTCACTGTTCAGTTCCCACCTATGAGTGAGAACATGCGGTATTTGGTTTTTTGTCCTTGAGATAGTTTACTGAGAATGATGTTTTCCGGTTTCATCCATGTCCCTACAAAGGACATGAACTCATCATTTTTTATGGCTGCATAGTATTCCATGGTGTATATGTGCCACATTTTCTTAATCCAGTCTATCGTTGTTGGACATTTGGGTTGGTTCCAAGTCTTTGCTATTGTGAATAGTGCCGCAACAAACATACGTGTGCATGTGTCTTTATAGCAGCATGATTTATAATCCTTTGGGTATATACCCAGTAATGGGATGGCTGGGTCAAATAATATTTCTAGTTCTAGATCCCTGAGGAATCGCCACACTGACTTCCACAATGGTTGAACTAGTTTACAGTCCCACCAACAGTGTAAAAGTGTTCCTATTTCTCCACATCCTCTCCAGCACCTGTTGTTTCCTGACTATTTAATGATGGCCATTCTAACTGGTGTGAGATGGTATCTCATTGTGGTTTTGATTTGCATTTCTCTGATGGCCAGTGATGATGAGCATTTTTTCGTGTGTTTTTTGGCTGCATAAATGTCTTCTTTTGAGAAGTGTCTGTTCATGTCCTTTGCCCACTTTTTGATGGGGCTCTTTGTTTTTTTCTTGTAAATTTCTTGGAGTTCATTGTAGATGCTGGATATTAGCCCTTTGTCAGATGAGTAGGTTGCAAAAATTTTCTCCCATTCTGTAGGTTGCCTGTTCACTCTGATGGTAGTTTCTTTTGCTGTGCAGAAGCTCTTCAGTTTAATTAGATCCCATTTGTCAATTTTGGCTTTTGTTGCCATTGCTTTTGGTGTTTTAGACATGAAGTCCTTGCCCACACCTATAAGGATTTATATACGTCCTCCTAGGGATAATGTCATGGTTTCTGCATATTTGCATAGCATTTTGAGAGAGACTTTTTCCTTTTTGCTTCATGAAAAAAAGTTTGAGCAGTATAATTTTCTAGAAAGAAGGAAATATAAATATTTTAGACTGTAGCATATGTTAAAGGGAGGTGGACTAGTACTGATATTTTTAGTGCTTTCTTCAAAATGATTGCTAACACGTGTATTATATTTTAGTATCTTGCTACATTCACTTGTTAATATGTATTTATGCTTCTGTGTATGCATAGTTTTTTGTTTTTTCCAACAGAATTTAAAATTCTACTTAAAAATTACTTGTTTGGATTTCTAAGCCAATTTGGGAATTACAGCATTGAAAATTGTTGCTTTTTATATCTAAATAAAGTCTATGCATTTTTATAATATTGGTCCAATGTTTGACCTGCTGGAATAAAATGATGATAGAACTCATTCTATCCTCAAAGAATTGGATTCTGAAATGGAAGATAGGGTTCATGAAGAAGAAAAAATAGTAGATCACATATAAAGGTGAAAATTTACTTTTCTTTTTAGTATTCAACTCAAAATTGCCAGTTTCCCTGAATTTATGATAGCAAGTTCTCTTGTTTTAAAATGAAGTGAAATGTGAAGTTAATTTACATACTAGCTGCTTTGAAGTGTAATTTTGCTAGCCAAGTTGTTACGGATTTTTATACAGATTTTTAAAAGAATTTTTGTAATAATGCTGCCACAGTGTGTAGGACAAGTTCATGCCTTGCATCTTTGATGGGCGTAAGAATTGTTTGCCACAGTTCCCACTCTGGTTGGAGGGCACAACCAATTCGTCTATGCCTTTTGACTTCCATGCCGGAGAGTGTGACTTCTGCATCTGTTTGTTTGTGTTTTTATGTAAGCAGAAGCCAAGAATATCATTAGAAAGTAAACCTTTAACAAGAAGGACTGAATCCTGCTAGGCCAACATAATTTATATAGAGCAGGGGCTAACATTTTCATTTGGGAAAAATGCTTGCATTTCTATACGTGTTTAGACAGAGTACCTTAAGCATTGTTTAGTCTTTCCCTATCTACATGTTACCATTCAGAACTTAGGTGGAGGAAACATATTTTATATGTAGTTACAGAGAGATACAGAACTAAAAGCCTACAGATACAAGCATTAGAATTGTGACGGGGATGATTAGGAACATGGACTCTGAAAGTAGCCTATCTCGGTTGAAATCTCAGCTCCAGTACTTAGCCATGTGGCCTTAGGCAAGTTATTTAAACTGATTTATTTTCTTCCTCTGTAAGATGAGAGTAACAATAATACCAACCTCATAAGGTTGTTGGGAAAATTACATGTGTTCATACATATGAAGTGCTTAGGACAGTGCCTGAAATATAGTCCTATATAAATGTTATAATTTATGATTATTGTTGTGATAATAATGATGATAATATCACTAGCAGCTCCTCTAAAACTTGTTGGCCTCATCCAAGGCCTATCGCTTAGCTTTATCCCCAGTGTCTCTAATACTGCATCAGTTGTGCAGAGTATATCCTGAACCTTCCTCCCTCTGAATTTGCCCACTTGGCACCTCTTCATTTGCTCTTATAATCTCTAGACCATAAATTTCAAAGACGTGGCCCAAAATGTTGGACTCAAGGTTTTTGCAAACTATAAGCTAACATGTTAAAATTGAGTGGTTTCATATCCAATTCCAGTTATCCAAGTTTTCTTGGACAATCTGGATATCTGGTCATAGTGGGCCTACATTTCTGCATGGCAGTAATTATCTAGAACAGAGTAGCGGCTGCCTGTTTTGACAGAAACTGCTCTCCATGTCATCAGAGTCCCTGCCACTTCCTGTTGTTTTGACACTTTTCTCATTCTAGTCATCGATATCATTTGTTTGGGTCATGTAATACTTATTTGCTGCCAGCAGTTTAGAGTAAGCAGCGGTTCTCCACTGTGTGTTCTGCACACTCATACTCCACTAGTCCTTTGCTGGTGGGTCACCAGATTTTGATCCATGTGTAAAACATACATTAGTTAAAATGAAATATGCATAATAGTGTTTTGGCTTTGTCTGTCAGAGGGAACATTGAGCTGGGCAGGCGTGCTTGTGTATTAGAGCTGGATACAACTTGGTGAAAAGGTTAGCCCATATTTAAGTTCAAACCAAAGAACAGTGATTAAAGCCCAAGCCAAAGAAAATTGAAATATGGGAGAGTTTTGCCTTCTGAGTGTGTAAGGGAGTACAGGTGGGGCATGCCACGTGTTCAGTGTCCCAGTGCTAGGGAGTCAGCAGCGATAAAGAGAGGTAACTGATGCCTTAGACCAGAGTTTAAGGAGCTGTGGATTGTGTCCATGGGGGACCCCCCTTTGCATGCCAGCCTGTGTAGCAGCATCCCTGGCCTCTACCCACTAGATGCCAGGAGCACCTCCCGTGAGTAGTGATAATTTAAATGTCCCCTGGGAGGTTGAAAGACACAGAAGATATTATAATACAGTAGTTATCATGGTCTAGTCACTGTTGACATCTTTAATGCTGCTTTTAGTCTTTGAATCCTTTGAAATATTGGCTTTATACTCCACTTCTCTAAAGCATGCAGTATTTATTTTATGGCCATTTTACTACAGTATCAGAGAGGAGATATACTTCTCTCCCCCTCTCTAGTCAAGCACAACTGTGAGTATCTTTAAGGCGCAGCCACCTTTAAGGAAAGACTTCTGGGAACAGCTATGGGTGTTGGAGGAACTGGGCTGTGGCTCGTCCTCTGCTGCTTGTTAGCCCTGTGAACCTGGGGAGGCTAGCCCCCTCTCTTAGTCTTGGCTGTAAGTGAGGTGGCTGGATCAGATAATCAGCAAGATGCCTTCCAGGTAAGATTAGGCTATAAGTCAGAAAATATTGTAGGACTTCTGAAACTTTAACTGCCAGTCAAGATCGCTTAACTAGAATGTCCCACATTTTTCACTCCATTGGAATGAGTAACTTCAAGTGTCATGTAACATCAGGATCACTTAGGGGAATGTCTAGAGGTGCAGTAGATGATTGTTAGCTTTCCGTTGCTGTGTAATGAATTACCACAACTTTAGTGGTTTAAGGTGACATATGTTGATGATCTCATGGGTCTCTAAAGCAGCAGTCTGAGGACCACATGGCTGAGTTCTCCGTTCAGTGTTTCACACAGTGGCAGTCAAGGTGTTGGAGGGACTGTGATCTCATCTGAGGCTAGGGTCCTCTTCCAAATGCACAGGGCAGTTGGCAGATGGCATTTCCTTGTGGCAGTATGACTGAGGGTCCTGTTTGTTATTAGCGATTAGATGGTGAACACACTTGACTTCTACAGTCTGCTCTCAGGTCCTTGCCACATGGCCCCCTCCATAGGCCCTTTTACAACATGAAATTTTATTTCTTCAGAGCCAGCAGGAGAATCTCTCACACTTCAGATCTTGTTAGGAAGGGGCTGGTTTTTCTAAGAACTCACCTTTGAAGTTAAGCCCATCCACGATAATTTCCCTGTTGATAAACTCAGAACCGACTGATGCGGGAACTTAATTACATCTGCAGAATCCATTCATGTTTTTCATTAAATGTAACTTTGTCACAGGGCTTCTCTTTATTCTGTTCATGGTCCCATCCACACCGGATCGGGGAGGATTATACAGGGCAGGTACATCAGGGAGTGGGAATCTTGGGTGCCTCCCACAATGCCTTTTGATTTAAAAAGATTCTGGAGCATACTTTTTCTTATGTCTCATATCTAAGCTAACATCTTCCCTTTTCTGTTCAGTTTCAGTTTTGTGTTCACACGTCCGTTGTCATATTTTTTCTTCTATTTTTGCAGGAGGAGGGTTAGAGTCAAAGGTGTGGGATGGCTTCTGAGCTTCTGTGAGGTGTTTTGTGTGGCTTGTATACATGCTGTTATACTGGTATGCTCTGTAACAACCCCTGATTGCTGAACATGCTAACTGGGATATACGCTGCATGGTTCACTGGTGCTTTCAGGAAACCATTGAGGTGTCATGCATTGAGGATTCGTTGTTCACTAATACATTCTTTAAAATGCTTTTAGAATCATTATATCCAGTTTCCTTTCTCTCTGTACATGGGACTGATTAACCACCATGCAGGTGGAAATCTAATTTGTTGCTGGCTCAGAACTTTGCAATTTTCAATACTTTGCAGAATTATCCTGTTTACCAAATGAATTGTGATAAAAATTGATACATTAGTATTAAGAGGATAATTTATAACATGTACTATGATGTATAGGGCTAAAAAGACCTGATAAACTCACAACCATTTTACCCTATAATGTTAAGAAACTCAAAAGATTTTGTCACCAAAAAGTATATCTTGTGATTTATTTTTTATAACACGGTAGTATCACTTGTTAGAGTTCTGAGATTCTTTATTAGCAACTGACAGTTTTCTAGGAACTCAATTTTTACACTTAGAGCTGCCAAAAGCCAAAAGCATTTCTAAATGATCTCCATCCCATTCCCCTCAAGTAATAATGTACACGCTTATTATAGTTTGTTAGTTTCTCATGCCTTTCTTTGGTGTTCTCATGGTTGTGAGAAGTTGGGAGAAGCAGTGTCTAAATTTAGGAGATGGATTTCTTTTCTGTTACTAAGTGCATTGCTATAATTTAAAGACAACATGAGAACACGTCATTTTTCTCAAATGGATCTGCATATTTTTCTTCTAAGGTGTTTCTCTAAGGGTGACATTATGTAATTTAATCAGTGTTATAAATGGAACTCCTGGTTAGGATTTTAAAAGGTGATGTTAACAGATACCAAATTTTTTATATTAGGGATTGAAGGACTTTTATTTATTTATTTAATTTTAATTTTTAAGCTCCGGGATACATATGTAGGATGTGTAGTTTTGTAACATAGGTAAATATGTGCTATGGTGGTTTGCTGCCCCTATCTACCCATCACCTTGGTATTAAGCCCAGCATGCATTAGCCATCTTTCCTAATGCTCCCCTTCCCCTGACCCCACCCTGTGAAAGGCCCCAGGGTGTGTTGTTTCCCTCCCTGTGTCCATGTGTTCTCATTGTTCACTTAGAAGTGAGCGCATATGGTATTTGGTTTTCTGTTCCTGCTTTAGTTTGTTGAGGATAATGGTTTCCAGCACCATCCATGTCCCTGAAAAGGACATGATCTTATTCCTTTTTATGGCTGGGTAGTGTTCCATGGTATATATGTGCCACACTTTATTTGTCCAGTCTACCATTGATGGGCATTTGGGTTGATTCCTTGTCTTAGCTATTGTGAATAGTGCTGCAGTGAACATATATGTGCATGTATCTTTGTAATATTATGATTTATATTCCTTTGAGCATATACCCTGTAATGGGATTGCTGGGTCAAATGGTATTTCTGGTTCTTGCTCTTTGAGGAATTGCCACCCCATCTTCCACAATGGTTGAACTAATTTACATTTCCATCAACAGTGTAAAAGCATTCCTGTCTCTCCGCAACCTCGCCAGCATCTATTGTTTCTTTCTTTTTTTCTTTTTCTGTTCTTTTCTTTTTTTTTTTTTTTTGAGATGGAGTCTCGCTGTGTTGCCTAGGCTGGAGTGCAGTGGCACTAACATGACTCACTTTAACCTCCGCCTGCCAATTTCAAGCAGTTCTCCTGCGTCAGCCTCGCGAGTAGCTGGGACTACAGGTGTGCACCACCATGCCCGGCTAATTTTTTGTTTAGTAGAGATGGGGTTTCACCATGCTGGCCAGGCTGGTCTTGAACTCCTGACCTCATGATCCACCCGCCTCGGCCTCCCAAAGTGCTGGGATTACAGGCGTAAGCCACTGCACCTGGCCTATTTCTTAACTTTGTAATAATTGCCATTGTGAATGGCGTGAGATGGTATCTCATTGTGGTTTTGATTTTCACTAATCAGTGATGTTGAGCTTTTTTTCTTATGTTTGTTGGCTGCATGAATGTCTTCTTTTGAGAAGTGTCTTTTGATGTCCTTTGTCCACTTTTTAACAGGGTTTTTCTTTTTCTTGTCTATCTTTTCTTTTCTTTTTTAATACTTTAAGTTCTGAGGATACATGTGCAGAACGTGCAGGTTTGTTACATAGGTATACATGTGCTGTGGTGGTTTGCTTCACCCGTCAACCTGTCATCTAGATTTTAAGCCCCACATGCATTGGGTATTTCTCCTAATGCTATCCATCCCCTTGCTCCTCACCCCCGACAGGCCCCAGTGTGAGATGTTCCCCTCCTTGGGTCCATGTGTTCTCATTATTCACCTCCCACTTATGAGCAAGAACATATGGTGTTTGGTTTTCTGTTCCTGTGTTAGTTTGCTGAGAATGACGGTTTCTGGCTTCATCCATGTCCCTGCAAAGGACATGAACTCATACTTTTTTATGGTTGCATAGCATTCCATGGTGTGTATGTGCCACATTTTCTTTTTCCAACCTATCATTGATGGGCATTTGGGTTGGTTCCAAGTCTTTGGTATTGTAAATAGTGCTGCAGTAAACATATGTGTGTGTGTGTGTGCCTTTATAGTAGAATGTTTTATAATCCTTTGGGTATATACCCAGTAATGGGATTGCTGGGCCAAATGCTGTTTCTGGTTCTAGATCCTCGAGGAATTGCCACACTGTCTTCCATAATGGTTGAACTAATTTACACTCCCACCAACAGTGTGAAAGTGTCTATTTCTCCACATCCTCTCCAGCATCTGTTGTTTCCTGACTGTTTAATGATCGTCATTCTAACTGGAGTGAGATGGTATCTCATTGTGGTTTTGATTTGCGTTTCTCTAATGACCAGTGATGAGCTTTTTTTCATTTGTTTGTTGGCCACATAAATGTCTTCTTTTGAGAAATGTCTGTTAATATCGTTTGCCCACTTTCTGATGGGGTCATTTGTTTTTTCTTGTAAATTTATTTAAGTTCCTTGTAGAGTCTGGATATTAACCCTTTGTCAGATGGATAGATTGCGAAATTTTCTCCCACTCTGTAGGTTGCCTGTTCACTCTGATGATAGTTTCTCTTGCTGTGCAGAAGGTTTTTAGTTTAATTAGATCCCATTTGTCAATTTTGGCTGTTGTTGCCATTGCTTTTGGTGTTTTAATCATGAAGTCTTTGCCCATGCCTATGTACTGAATGGTATTGCCTAGGTTTTCTTCTATGTTTTTTTATGGTTTTAAGTCTTACATTTAAGTCTTCCATCTTGAGTTAATTTTTGTATAAGGTGTAAGGAAGGGATCCAGTTTCAGTTTTCTGCATATGGCTAGCCAGTTTTCCCAACACCATTTCTTAAATAGGGAATCCTTTCCCCACTGCTTGTTTTTGTCAGGTTTGTCAAAGAGCAGATGGTTGTAGATGTGTGGTGTTATTTCTGAGGCCTGTGTTCTGTTCCACTGGTTTATGTATCTGTTCTGGTTCCAGTACCCTGCTGTTTTGGGTTGCTGTAACCTTGTAGTATAGTTTGAAGTCAGGTAGCATGATGCCTCTAGCTTTGTTCTTTTTGCTTAAGATTGTCTTGGCTGTACGGGTCTTCTTTGGTTCCATATGAAATTTCAAGTTTTTTTCTAATTCTGTGAAGAAAGTCAGTGGTAGCTTGATGGGGGTAGCATTGAATCTGTAAATTACTTTGGGCAGTATGGGCATTTTCATGATATTGATTCTTCCTATCCATGAGCATGGAATGTTTTTCCATTTGTTTGGGTCCTCTCTTATTATCTTGAGCAGTAATTTGTAGTTCTCCTTTAAGAGGTCCTTCACATCTCTTGTAAGTTGTATTCCTAGGTATTTTATTCTGTTTGTAGCAGTTGTGAATGGGAGTTCACTCATGATTTGGCCCTCTGTCTGTTAATGGTATATAGGAATGCTTGTGATTTTTGCACATTGATTTTGTATCCTGAGACTTTGCTGAAGTTGCTTATTGGCTTAAGGAGATTTGGGGCTGACATGATGGAGTTTTCAAAATATACAATCATGTCAACTGCAAACAGACAATTTGACTTCCCCTCTTCCTATTTGAACACCCTTTATTTCTTTCTCTTGCCTGATTGCCCTGGCCATAACTTCCAGTACTATGTTGAATAGGAGTGGTGAGAGAGTGCAGCCTTCTGTTGTGCCAGTTTTCAAAGTTAATGCTTCTAGCTTTTGCCCTTTCAATATGACACTGGCTATGGGTTTGTCATAACTATTCCATCAATACCTGCTTCATTGAGTGTTTTTAGCATGAAGGGGTGGTTAGCATGGAGGTGAATTTTATTGAAAGCCTTTTCTGCATCTATTGAGATAATCATGTTATTTTTATCATTGGTTCTGTTTATGTGATGGATTATGTTTATTGATTTGTATATGTTGAACCAACCTTGCATCCCAGGGATGAAGCTTGCTTGATCATGGCAGATAAGCTTTTTGATGTGCTACTGGATTCAGTTTGCCAGAATTTTATTGAGGATTTTCGTGTCCATGTTCATCAGGGATCTTGGCCTGTAATTTTCTTTTTTTGTTGTGTCTCTGTGACGTTTTGGTATCAGGAAGATGCTGGCCTCATAAAATGAGTTAGGTAGGAGTCCTTCTTTTTCTTTGGTTTGGAATCGTTTCAGAAGGAATGGCATCTCTGGTAGAATTCGGCTGTGAGCCATCTGGGCTCTTTTTGGTTGGTAGGCTATTTATTACTGCCTCAATTTCAGAAGTTGTTATTGGTCTATTCAGGGATTCGAGTTCTTCCTGGTTTAGTCTTGGGAGGGTGTGTGTGTCCAGGAATTTATTCATTCCTTCTAGATTTTCTAGTTCATTTGCATAGAGGTGTTTATAGTATTCTCTGATGGTAGTTTGTATTTTTATGGGCTCAGTGGTGATATCCCCTTTATCATTTTTTATTGTGTCTGTTTGATTCTTCTCTCTTTTCTTCATTAGTCTGGCTAGTGGTCTATTTTGTTAATCTTTTCAAAAAACCAGCTTCTGGATTCATTGATTTTTTTTTTTTTGGAAGGGTTTTTCATGTCTCTGTCTCCTTCAATTCTGCTCTGATCTTAGTTATTTCTTGTTTTCTGCTAGCATTTGAATTTGTTTGCTCTTACTTCTTGAGTTCTTTTAATTGTGATGTTAGGGTGTCGATTTTAGATCTTTCCCACTTTCTCCTGTCTGCATTTAGTGCTATAAATTTCCCTCTAAATACTGCTTTAAATGTGTCCCAGAGATTCTGGTATGTTGTGTCTTTGTTCTCATTGGTTTCAAAGAGCTTATTTGTTTCTGCCTTAATTTTGTTATTTATCTAACAGTCATTCAGGACCCGGTTGTTTCCGTGGAGTTGTGCGGTTTTGAGTGAATTTCTTAATCCTGACTTCTAATTTGATTGCACTGTGGTCTGAGAGACTGTTATGATTTCCATTCTTTTGCATTTGCTGAGGAATGTTTTACTTCCAATTATGTGGTCGATTTTAGAATCAGTGCTGTGTGGTGCTGAGAAGAATGTATATTCTGTTGATTTGGGGTGGAGAGTTCTGTAGATGTCTATCAGGTCCCCTCGGTCCAGAGCTGAGTCCAAGTCCTGAATATCCTTGTTAATTTTCTGTCTCATTGATCTGTCTAACATTGACAGTGAGGTGTTAAAGTCTCCCACTATTATTGTGTGGAAGTCTAAGTTTCTTTGTAGGTCTCTAAGAACTTGCTTTATGAATCTGGGTGCTCCTGTATTGGATGCATATATATTTAGGATAGTTAGCTCTTCTTGTTGAATTGACCCCTTTGCTGTTATGTAATGCCTTTGTCTTTTTTGATGTTTGTTGGTTTAAAGTCTGTTTTCTCAGAGACAAGGATTGCAACTCTGCTTTTTTTTGCTTTCCATTTGCTTGGTAAATATTCCTCCATCCCTTTATTTTGAGCCTGTTTGTGTCTTTGCATGTGATATGGGCCTCCTGAATACAGCATGCCACTGGGTCTTAACTCTATCCAATTTGCCAGTCTGTGTCTTTTAATTGGGGCATCTAGCCCATTTATATTTAAGGTTAATATTGTTTTGTGTGAATTTGATCTGTCATCATGATGCTAGCTGTTTATTTTGCACATTAGTTGATGCAGTTTCTTTATGGTGTCAATTGTCTTTACAGTTTGGTATGTTTTTGCAGTAGCTGGTATGGGATTTTCCTTTCCATATTTATCACTTCCTTCAGGAGCTCTTGTAAGGCAGGCCTGGTGGTGACAGAATCTCTCAGTATTTGCTTGTCTGTAAAGGATTTTATTTCTTCTTTGCTTATGAAGCTTAGTTTGGCTGGATATGAAATTCTTGGTTGAAAGTTCTTTTCTTTAAGAATGTTGAATATTGGCCTTTACTAACTCTTCTGGCTTGCAGCGTTTCTGCAGAGAGATCTGCTGCTAGTCTGATGGGCTTCACCTTGTAGGTAGCCTGACCTTTCTCTCTGGCTCCCCTTAACATTTTTTCCTTCCTTTCAACCTTGGTGAATCTGATGATTATGTGTCTTGGGTTGATCTTCTCGAGGAGTATCTTAGTGGTGTTCTCTGTATTTCCTGAGTTTGAATGTTGGCGTTTCTTGCTAGATTGGAGAAGTTCTCCTGGATAATATCCTCAAGTGTGTTTTCCAACTTGGTTCCATTCTCCCTGTCACTTTCAGGTACACCAGTCAATCATAGGTTTGGTCTTTTCACATAGTCTGATATTTCTTGGAGGCTTTGTTCGTTCCTTTTCATTATTTTTTCTCATATTTCTTCTCATGTCGTCACACTTTATTTCATTAAGTTGATCTTCAATCTCTGATATCCTTTCTTCTGCTTGATCGATTTGGCTATTGATACTTCTGTATGCTTCACGGAGTTCTCATGCTGTGTTTTCCAGCTCCATCAGGTCATTTATGTTCTTCTCTAAACTGATTATTCTAGTTAGCCATTCCTGTAACCTTTTATCAAGGTTCTTAGCTTGCTTTCATTGGGTTAGAGCATGCTCCTTTAGCTCCGAGGAGTTTGTTATTACCCACCTTCTGAAGTGTACTTCTGTCAGTTTTTCATATTCATTTTCTGTCCAGTTTTGTTCCCTTGCTGGTGAGGAGTTGTGATCGTTTGGAGAAGAGGTATTCTGGTTTTTGGAGTTTTCAGCCTTTTTTTGGTGGCTTTTCCTCATCTTCATGGATTTATCTGCCTTTGATCTTTGATGCTGATGACTTTTGGATAGGGTTTTTGCGTGGGTGTCTTTTTTGTTTATGTTGATGTTATTGCTTTATGTTTGTTAGTTTTCCTTCTAACAGTCAGGCCCCTCTGCTGCAGGTCTGCTGGAGTTTGCTGGACGTCCATTTCAGACCCTGTGTGCCTGGGTATCACCAGCAGAGGCTGCAGAACAGCAAAGCTTGCTGCCTGCTCCTTCCTCTGGAAGCTTCGTCCCAGAGGTGCACATGCCAGATGCCAGCTGGAGCTCTTTTTTGTGAGGTGTCTGTTGAACCCTCCTGGGAGGTGTCTCCCTATCAGGAAGCATGGGGGTCAGGGACCCACTTGAGGAGGCAGTGTGTCCCTTAGCAGAGCTCAAGTGCTGTGCTGGGAGATCCACTCCTCTCTTCAGAGCTGGCAGACAGGAACAGTTAAGTCTGCTGAAGCTGTGCCCACAGCTGCCCCTTCCCCCAGGTGCCCTGTCTTATGGAGATGGGAGTTTTATCTGTAAGCACCTGAGTGGGGCTGCTGCCTTTCTTTCAGAGATGCCCTGCCCAGTGAGGCAGTCTCGGGTATGGTGTCTTTGCAGTGGGTTCCGCCCAGCCCGAACCTCGCCGCAACTTTGTTTACACTGTGAGGGGGAAAACCACCTACTCAAGCCTCAGTAATGGTGGATGCTCTTCCCCCAACCAACCTCAGTCACCCCAGGTCGACTTCAGACTGCTTTGCTGGCAGCAAGAATTTCAAGCCGGTGGATCTTAGCTTGCTGGGCTATGTGGGGTGGGACCTGCTGGGCAAGATCACTTGGCTTTCTGGCCTCAGCCCCCTTTCCATGGGAGTAAACAGTTCTGTCTCACTGGGGCTCCAGGTGTCACTGGGGTACCAACAGCAACAAGAAAAAAAAAACTCCTGCACTTAGCTCTGCCCAAACAGCCACCCAGTTTTGTGCTTGAAACCCAGGACCCTGGTGGTGCAGGCACTAGAGGGAATCTCTTCGTCTGTGGGTTGCGAAGACTGTGGGAAAAGCATAGTATCTGGACTGTAATGCACCATTCCTCATGACACAGTCCCTCAAGGCTTCCCTTGTTTAGGGGAGGGAGTTCCCTGGCCCCCTAGTGCTTCTCGGGTGAGGCAACGCCCCACCCTGTGTCTGCTTGCCCACTGTGGGCTGCACCCACTGTCTAACCAGTCCCATTGAGATGAACCAGGTACCTCAGTTGGAAATGCAGAAATCGCCTACCTTCTGTTTTGGCCTTGCTGGGAGCTACATACCGGAGCTGTTCCTATTCAGCCATCTTGCCACATCCCCCTGTTTGTTTGTTTGTTTTTCATGTAAATATAAGTTCCTTGTAGACTCTGGATACTAGACCTTTGTCAGATGGATAGATTGCAAAAATTTTCTTCCACTCTCTAGGTTGCCTGTTGGCTTTGATGATAGTTTCTTTTGCTGTGCAGAAGCTCTTTAGTTTAATTAGATGCCATTTATCAATTTTTGCTTTTGTTACTATTGCTTTTGGCGATTTTGTCATGAAACTTTTGCCTGTGCCTGTGTACTCAATGGTATTGCCTAGATTTTCTTCTAGAGTTTTTATGGTTTTGGGTTTTACAGTTAAGTCTTTGATCCATCTTGAGTTAATTTTTATATAAGGAAGGGGTCTAGTTTCAGTTTTCTGTATATGGCTTGCCAGTTCTCCCAGCACCATTTATTAAATAGGGAATCCTTTCCCCATTGCTTGTTTTTGTCAGGTTTCTCAAAGATCAGATCGTTGTAGATGTGCCATCTTATTTCAGAGTTCTTTATTCTGTTCCATTGGTCTATGTGTCTGTTTTTATAGCAGTGCTATGCTGTTTGGGTTATTGTAGCCTTGTGGTTTATTTTGAAGTCCAGTAGCATGTTGCCTCCAGCTTTGTTCTTTTTGCTTAGGATTGTCTTGGCTATATGAGCTCTTTTTCATTCTTATGAATTTTAAAATAGTTTCTTCTGATTCTTTGAAGAATGTTAATGGTAGTTTAATGGGAATAGCATTGAATCTATAAATTACTTACGGTGGTCTGGCCATTTTTGCGATACTGATTCTTCCTTTCCATGAGCATGGAATGTTTATCCGTTTGTTTGTGTCCTCTCTGATTTCCTTGTGCAGTGGTGTGTAGTTCTCCTTGAAGAGATCCTTCATGTCCCTTCTTAGCTCTATTCTTAGTTATTTTTTTCTCTTTGTAGCAGTTGCGAATGGGAGTTCATTCATGATTTGGCTCTCTGCTTGCCTGTAGTTCATGTATAGGAATGCTTGTGACTTTCGCATGATGATTTTGTATCCTGAGACTTTGCTGAAATTGCTTAAAAGCTTAAGAAGCTTGTGGTCTGAGACAATGGGGTTTTCTAGATAGAGTATCATGTCATCTGCAAACAGAGACAATTTGACTTCCTCTCTTCCTGTTTGAATACTTCATTTCTTTCTCTTGCCTGATTGTCCTGGCCAGAACTTCCAATACTATGTTGAATAGGAGTGGTGAGAGAGGGCATCCTTCTCTTGTGCTGGTTTTCAAAGGGAATGCTTCCAGCTTTTGCCCGTTCAGTATGATACTGGCTGTGGGTTTGTCCTATATAGCTCTTATTATTTTGAAGTATGATCCATCAATACCTAGTTTATTGAGACATAACATGAAAGAATGTTGAGTTTTATTGAAGGCCTTTTCTGTGTCTATTGAGATAATCATGCGGTTTTTGTTTTTGGATCTGTTTATGTGATGAATTATGTTTATTGGTTTGTGTATGTTGAACCAGCCATGCATCCTGGGGATGAAGCCGACTTGATCATGGTGGATAAGCTTTTTAGATGTGCTGCTGTATTCAGTGTGCCTGTATTTTATTGAGAATTTTTCATTGATGTTCATCAGGGATATTGGACTGAAGTTTTCTTTTCTTTTTTTTGTTGTTGTATCTCTGCCAGGTTTTGGTATCAGGATGATGCTGGCCTCATAGAATGAATTAGGGAGGAGCGCCTCCTTTTCAGTTGTTTGGAATACTTTTAGAAGAAAGAGTATCAGCTCCTCTTTATATTTCTGGTAGAATTCAGCTGTAAAACCATCTGGTTCTGGCCTTTTTTTTTTTTTTTTTGGTTATTTATTACTGCCTCAATTTCAGAACAGATTATTGGTCTAGTCAGGGATTCACATTCCTTTTGGTTCATTCTTGGGAGGGTTTATGTGTCCAGGAATATATCCATTTCTTAAAGATTTTCAAGTTTGTTTGCATTGAGGTGTTTATAGTATTCTCTGATCGTTGTTTGTATTTCTGTGAGGTCACTGGTGATATCCCCTTTATCATTTTTTTATTGTGTCTATTTTATTCTTTCTTTTCTTCTTTATTAGTCTAGCTAGCAGTCTATTTTTATTAATTTTTTTAAAAAACTAGCTCCCGGATTCTTTGATTTTTTTTTTTTGAAGGGTTTTTCATGTTTATCTCCTTCAGTTCTGCTCTGATCTTGGTTATTTCTTGTCTTCTGCTAGCTTTGGGGTTTGTTTACTCTCAGTTCTCTGGTTCTTTTAGTTGTGATGTTAGGGTGTCAGTTTGACATCTTTCTGAATTTTTGATGTAGGCATTTATTGCTATAAATTTCCCTCATAACGCTGCTAATCTGTGTCCCAGAGATTCTGGTATGTTGTTTCTTTGTTCTTATTGATTTCAAATAACTTCTTGATTTCTGCCTTAATTTGATCATTTAGCCAGTAGTCTCAGAAGCAGGTTGTTCAATTTCCATATAGTTTTGTGGTTTTGAGTGGGTTTCTTCATCTTAAGTTCTAATTTGACTGCATTGTGGTCTAAGAGACTGTTTGTTATGATTTCAGTTATTTTGCATTTGCTGACGAGTGATTTTCTTCCAATTGTGCGATCAATTTTAGAGTGCCATGCAGCACCGAGAAGAATGCATATTCTGTTGTTTTTGGGGAAAGAGTTCTGTAGGTATCTATCACGTCCACTTGATCCAGAGCTGAGTTCAAGTCCTGAATATCTTTGTTAATTTTCTTTCTCAGTGGTCTATCCTTGATAGTAGGGTATTAAAGTCTCCCACTATAATTGTGTGGGAGTCTAAATCTCTTTGTAGGTATCTAAGAACTTGTTTTATGAATCTAGGTGCTCCTGTATTGGGTCCATATATATTTAGGATAGTTAGCTCTTCTTATTGATTTGACCTCTTTACCATCATGTAATGCCCTTGTTTGTCTTTTTTGATGTTTGTTTGTTTAAAGTCTGTTTTGTCAGAGACTAGGATTGTAACGCCTGCTTTTTTCTTCTTTATTAGTCTAGCTAGAGATGACCTGGCCTTTCTCTCTGGCTGCTGTTAACATTTTTTTTTTGTTCATTTCATCCTTGGAGAATGTGATGATTATGTGTCTTGGGGTTGATACTCTCATGGAGTATCTTCCTGGGGTTCCCTGGATTTCCTGAATTTGAATGTTGGCTTGTCTTGCTAGGTTGGGGAAGTTCTCCTGGATGGCATCCTGAAGTGTGTTTTCCAACTTGGTTCCATTCTCCTCGTCTCTTTCAGGTACCCCGTCAGCTGTAGGTTTGGTTTTTTAACATAATCCCCTAGTTCTTGGAGGTTTTGTTCATTCCTTTTTTTCTAATCTTGTCTGCCTGTCTTATTTCAGCAAGATGGTATTCAAGTTCTGATATCTTGTCTTCCACTTAGTCTATTCAGCTATTGATAGTTGTGTTTGCATTGTGAAGTTCTCATGTTGTATTTTTCAGCTCCATCAGATCATTTATGTTCATCTCTAAACTGGTTATTCTAGTTAACAGCTCCTGTAATGTTTTATCATGGTTCTTCACTTCTTTGCAGTGAGTTAGAACATACTCCTTTATCTCAGCAAAGTTTGTTACTACCCATCTTCTGAAGCCTACTTCTGCCAATTCATCCATCTCAAGCCTTGGCCCAGTTCTGTGCCCTTGCTGGAGACATGCTGCGATTATTTGGAGGAGAGAAGAGGCCCTCTGGCTTTTTGAGTTTTCAGCATTTTTGCATTGATTCTTTATCATCTTCGTGGGTTTATCTACCTTTGATTTTGAGGCTGCTGACCTTTGGATGGGGTTTGTGTGGGGTCTTTTTCGTTGGTGATGTTGTTGTTGCTTTCGGTTTGTTTTTCTTTTAGCAGTCAGGCCCCTCTTCTGTAGGACTCCTGAGGTGTGCTGGGGGTCCATTCTAGACCCTGTTCTCCTGGGGCCCTCCCGTCCCTGGAGGTATCACCAGGGGAGGCTGCAGACCAGCAAAGATGGCAGCCTGCTCCTTTCTCTGGGAGCTCTGTCCCAGAGAGGCACCGACCTGATGCTGGCTAGAATGCCCTTGTATGAGGTGTCTGCAGGCTTTTGTCGTGAGGTCTCACCCAGTCAGGAGGAGCGGGATCAGGTACCCACTTAAATAAGCAGTCTGGCTGCCCATTGGCAGAGTGGGTGTGCTGTGCTGGGGGAATCCCCCTCATCCAGGCTGCCCTGACACTCCAGAGCCAGCAGGCATAAGAGACCAAGATTGCTTATCCATGATACCACAGCTGCCCCTCCTCCTAGGGGCTCCTTTCAGGGATATCAGAGTTCTGTCCGTAAAACCCTGGCTGGGGATGCTGAAATTCCTGCAGGGAGGCACTACCCGGTGAGGAGGAGTGGATCGGGGTCCTGCTTAAAAAATCAGTCTGGCCAAGAACTGACCCAGCCGCTATACTGTGATGTGGGGAGTTGCTCCTTGTCCAAACCACCCAGTCTCGCTGGCACTGGTGGCAGGGGAAACAGCCAACTGGAGCTGCAGTGATGGCGGCTGCCCCTTTTTCCCAGGAACTCCGTCGTCTTAGGCATTCTGAAGCCTGGTGTGCTGGCTAGTGGGGATTCTAAGCCAGTGTATTTTAGCTCTTGGCGTTCCATGGGAGTGAGGTCACTTGGCACCCTGGCTTCAGCCCCCTTCCCGTGGGAGTGGACAGATGTCCTGCCTCACTGGGGTTCCCAGAGCTGCAGTATGCAAATAATTCTGTGTCTCAGTGCCTGCTCGAGAGGCCACCCTCCTGAGCAGCTGCCGTGATTCTGCACAGTTCTGTGCTTGGGACCCAAGGCCCTAGTGGCATGGGCTCACGAGGGGGACCTGCTGATCTGTGGGTTGCAAGGATCCGTGGGAAAAGCATGGCTTTCAGGGAGGGGTAGCACAATCCCTCACTGCCTGCCTTGACCAGGGGAGGGAGCCCCCTTTCCCCCTGCCGCCCTGTGAAGCTCCCAGATGGGCCCTTGCTCCAGCCTGCCTTTCCTTGCTCTCCATGGGTCACGCCAGCCGCCTAGTCAGTCCCAATGAGAGAACCTTGGTCCTCAGTTGAAGATGCAGAATTCACTCACCATTTTCGTCCTTCTCATTGGAAGCCACAGAACAGAGCTGTTTCTGTTCAGCCATCTTGGCTGCACCTGACTTTTATTTATTTAAAAAAAAAAATTTTTTTTTTTTTTTGAGACAGGCTGGGAGACTCTGTCACCCAAGCTGGAGTGCACTGTCTCATCATAGCTCACTACAGCCTCAAAATCCTGGGCTCAAGTTACTCATACTTCAGTCTCCCATGTAGCTGGGACCATAGGTATGCACCACCACATCCAGCTATTTAAGTTTTTTTGTAGAGATGGGATCTCTCTTTGTTGCCCAGGCTGGTATCTAACTCCTGGACTGAAGTGATCCTCCAGCCTTGGCCTCCCAAAGTGCTAGGATTACAGACACGAACCGCCACACCCAGCCTCAAAGGACTTTTAGATTGACAAATTTGAGTTACATTCCCGGTATTGTGACTTACGCTATATTTACCAAGTTTCACTTGACACTGATATTTTCTAAATGCTTAAGGCTATAGAACAAACAGTAAAGGCAGAGTCACAGCCATTCTTGAGAAACTTAGTTTTGAGGTGAGAAATCAGGAGTTAGCATCACTTAAATCAGGTTAGAGTTTGTAGAACCAAAGTTACTGAAGTAGAGAAGTTACACGATGGGGTAGCTCATTACACATTTCCTGTATATTAGGAGCCTCATTATGTGATTGTTTTTTTTCTGTCTTTTTAAGTACACAAAGTATTGAAAGTTGAGGGAGTGCCAGAGACAAGTGAGATTGTGTTCATTGGGAAATTCATATTATGGCTGAGAAAATAACGACAGGCAAAGATACCATACCAGTATATAATGCATCCTGCTGGTCTGTTTTATCCCATTAAAAAACTTTGTGTCCCAGCTACTCGGAGAGGCTGAGGCAGGACAATGGCGTGAACCCGGGAGGCGGAGCTTGCAGTGAGCTGAGATTGCGCCACTGCACTCCAGCCTGGGCGACAGAGCGAGACTCCGTCTCAAAACAAAAACAAAAACAAAAAACTTTGTGTCCTTTTATTAGGAGGCTTATTTTTCATATGACTGGAGGAAACAAAATTACTTTACTTTGAAACAGAGTTGCTTATCTAGCATTCTTATACCTTCCTTATCTATTTTAGTGAGCTTGTTTACTGTGGCTATTTCTGCCGTTCAAAGTTGATTTCATTAAATTTGGTTAAAATTGTCTAATCTTCCATTAGCTGTTTTTCTTTGTGAGCATATAAATACTGTGGACAAAACGAAAACAATATGATACATCTTAATAACTTAAGGGGTCATCTAAACTGAAATCAAAGTACTGTGACAGCAATTAAATCTTTTTTTTTGAGGTGAAGTTTCACTCTTGTTGCCCTGGCTGGAGTGCAGTGGTGTGATCTCGGCTCACCGCAACCTCCACCTTCTGGGTTCAAACGATTCCCCTGCCTCAGCCTCCTGAGTAGCTGGGATTACAAGCACATGCCTCCACGCCTGGCTAATTTTTTTTTTTTTTTTTTTTTTTTTTTAGTAGAGACGGAGTTTCTCCATGTTGGTCAGGCTGGTCTCAAACTCCCAACCTCAGGTGATCCGCTGCCTCAGCCTCCCAAAGTGCTGGACAGCAATTTAATCTTTAGTGGGCCTTTAGGCAAATAATTGAGACTAAACTTTGAATTAATTAAACTTGAGCTTTTTATGGTGGTATTTAATAAAAAATATATAAACTAAAGTTTACCATTTTAACTTTTTTAAGCGCCTAATAGCATTAATTACATTCAGTGTTGTGCAGCCATGATCACTATTTCTAAAATGTTTTCATCACTGCAGATACAAACACTGTAACCATTGAGCCATAACTCCCCACTCTCCCCTCACGCCAGCCCCTAGTAACTTCTAATCCACTTTACGTCTCTGTGATTTTGCCTGTTCTAGTTATTTCGTATCAGTGGACCACGTGATATTTGTCCTTTGTTTTTTTTTTTTTTTTGAGACGGAGTCTCGCTCTGTCACCCAGGCTGGAGTGCAGTGGCGCAATCTCGGCTCACTGCAAGCTCCGCCTCCCAGGTTCACGCCATTCTCCTGCCTCAGCCTCTCCGAGTAGCTGGGACTACAGGCGCCCGCCACCACGCCCGGCTAATTTTTTGTATTTTTAGTAGAGACGGGGTTTCACCGTGGTCTCGATCTCCTGACCTCGTGATCCGCCCGCCTCGGCCTCCGAAAGTGCTGGGATTACAAGCGTGAGCCACCGCGCCCGGCCTTTGTGTTTGGCTTATTTCACTTAACTCAGTGTTTTTAATGTTTATCCATGTTGTAGTTTGTATCAGAACCCCATTGCCTCTTTGAATAATGTTACATGGCATGGATATACTTCCTCTGTTGATGGTCACCCAGGTTGTTTCCATCTTTTGGCTATTGTGAATAAGGCTGCTGTGAACAATGGTATGCAAGGTTCTGTCTGAGTTCCTGCTTTTAATTCTTTTGGGTGTATACCTATAAGTGGAGTTGCTGAGTCGTAAAGGAATTCTATTTTTAGCTGTTTGAGGAAGCCCCAAACTGTTTTCCACAGTGGCTGCACCATTTACACTCCCACCAGCAATGTATTAGGGTTCCAGTGTCTTGTCACCACTTGTTATTTTGTTTTTTCTTTTTAAATTATAGTCATACTAATAGGTGTGAAACGGTATAAACCAGTTGCATTTTTAAAAGTATGTTTAAGATAATTTGTTTATGAAATATTTAAACTTTGCTTAAAAGTGCCCTGAGTTCAACAATTTTTTTTTTTTTTTTTGAGACGGAGTCTCGCTCTGTCGCGCAGGCTGGAGTGCAGTGGCGCAATCTCGGCTCACTGCAAGCTCCGCCTCCCGGGTTCACGCCATTCTCCTGCCTCAGCCTCTCCGAGTAGCTGGGACTACAGGCGCCCGCCACCACGCCGGGCTAGAGTTCAACAATTTTAAAAAATTGTCATATTTTAAAACATTTATATAATTGCTATGGTCTGAATGTTTGTGTTCCCCCAAAATTCTTAGGTTGAAGTTCTGACTTTCAAGATGATGGTATTAGGAGGTGTATGGCCTTTGGAAGGTGAATTAGGTCATGAGGGTGGAGGCCCCATGATGGGATTAGCATCTTTATAAAAAACACATGAGAGAGAAAGAGAGTGGGTGCCAGAGACCCCCACCTCTTTCATCACATAGTGTCACAGTGAAAAGACCAAGAGCATTATTAGCATAACCTGGGAACTTGATGTTAATGCACATTCTCAGGCCCTACCTAAATCGGAAGTCTGGGGCTAGGGCTTAGAATCTGTGTTTTAACAAGGCTTCCAAATGATTATGATGCATGCTAATGTTTAAACCGTTCTCTGTATTTAGAGTTCTTTTCTTGTCTTTTATAGCATGATGAGAATCTATGCATCTTGGCTCAGTTGCAGTGTTGTCCCTTCTGCAAAGGCTCCCCCTCCCCCAGTCCCCTCCTGCACTGGGCTCTCAGATTGCACTAGTATGGAGTGCTGATAGTTGGTTTGATGTTCCTTCCAGTTTGAGAAACCGTTCCGTGTAGGGATTTGTATCTCTTCTTTATAAACCATCGTGCTTAGCAAACTGTAGAGGTCTTTTAAAAGTTTGTTCAGTTGAATTGTGTGCCCAGTGGGTGGGGGACAGGGTACATAAACTAATTATAGGGAAGTAGAGATGAAGCAGGTTGTTACTTGATTCGTGGGGTTGTGA
Source organism: Nomascus leucogenys (assembly GCF_006542625.1). Taxonomy (NCBI): domain Eukaryota; kingdom Metazoa; phylum Chordata; class Mammalia; order Primates; family Hylobatidae; genus Nomascus; species Nomascus leucogenys. The sequence goes on along the minus strand of NC_044401.1, from coordinate 74,196,624 downwards.
AAACAATGGCAAAAGTTGAGTTTACATTTTTCAAAAGTTTTCTTGGGGGATTGTATTGTGCTTTCTTGTTATATAGCTTTCTGCCTGCTTTTTTTTTTTTTCTTATTTTGAGAGTGATGTATGCTAGTTAGAATTCAGAATTATCAGGAGGAACTTTATCTTAGTCTGTTTTGTACTGCTATGACAGAATACCACAGACTGGGTAATTTATAATGAACAGAAATTACCTGTTCATTATCCTGGAGGCTAGGAAGTCCAAGATGGAGGGACCAAACTCGCTCTTTTATATGGAACTCTTTCCTCAGATAACAGCATTAAGCCGTTCATGAGGGTGGTGCCCCCATGACCCAAGTACCTCCCATTAGACCCTGCCTCTCAACACTGCCACATTGGGGATCAAATTTCCAGCACATGAACTTTGGGGGACACATTCAAATCGTAGCAAATTTGCTTTAAAATGCTTATAAGGTATGAAATGAACTTTGAAGATGAGTGTGGGGAGATTTTGAGATGTTTCTGTTTTCACATTTAGGATACAGCAAAGTGTCTTTTAAGGAAGGAATCCTTTGTTACTAATTCACTAGGTTGATGCATGCTTTAGATTTTTAAAATGTAGGACACTTTTACCCTGTGAAGTTTAAATATGTGACTAGTTAAAGATATTTAAAGTTTTGGCACACATTTTCTCATTAAGCAATGAAATTCCTATTTTCTAGTTTATGGGATAAAAATAAAAATTTGATCAGTGGTTGCTACAGTTTCAATCTCATTACAGCTGCAGTGGAGTTTTCTTAAGACAAACCTGTTTTCAGCCACAGATACACTTTTTAGCTTAGGCTTCACAAAGCCTCATAACTGAGGTTGCATTGGCAATGAGTATCTTGCCTTTAACAGACTTTTAGGACTTTATTTGTTTCCCACAATTTTCTGCATGTTTGTCTCAAATGAACTATAAAATGATTCAGTGACAACATGTGGTTTTAATAACAAACAAGCATGGGCAAATGAATGTGGACTTAGAATTTGAAGTTTTATACATATGCCATGGCTTAAACTTCTAACTAAATTTATAGCTCAGCACTCAGTCAGTGTAAATTATCAGTTGCTAGATGGACTTTTTCATTCTAGACTTCAAAATTTTGAGTGCCTGATATTGAAGACCACAGATCATTGATATAAAGAATTTTCTGCAAGTTTTTAATAGTACATTTCTAGTTAGGTTTTGTGATCAAGTGGGAGCAAATTTACCCCAATCTGTTTTTTACGTTCTTGGTTTTTAATTATTACAGTTTATATTGCATCAAAGTGAAAGTTTCAAGATAATCGAGTAAAGTATTATAAAACTCATTTCTTTACAAAGCTTTCTATTGAAAATGAGTCTTTTTGAAGTAGGAATGTACTATAGTAGCTGCTCTGAGCATTAGAAATAGGCATAGTGGAGATTCCTCTTTCCTCTCTGAGGTGGAACAGCATGAGGCTACTGATGTGTGTAAATGTGGTCATTCCCTCAGATCGGGTGGGGCAATGGAAGGGGTGATGGAAGAGAGAGGGTTAGTAGATGCCGCACTGGTATTGAGTGTCTTGCCTTTAACAGGCTTTGACTGAACTAAAACCACATTTTCCAATCAACCTTATAGTGATAAAAATAATACTCTGGTCTTAATGTACTATGTCTAAAATAATGTATTATATGAGTTATTGTAACCACTCAACAAGTTCTTGCCTGCTGCCCAGACAGAGCCAATTTATCAAGACAAGGGAATTGGAATAGAGAAAGAGTTTAATACAAATAGAGCTGGGTAAATGGGAGACCGGAGTTTTATTATTACTCAGCCTCAGTGAAAATTCAGAGGCTGGGAATTTTTAAAGATAGTTTGGCCTGTAATCCCAGCACTTTGAAAGGCTGAGGCAGGTGGATTGGTTGAGCATTAGGAGTTCGAGACCATCTTGGGCAATGTGGTGAGATGCCGTCTCTACAAAAACAAACAAACAACCAAAAAAATCAAAAATTAGCCGGGCCTAGTGGTGCGTGCCTGTAGTCCCAGCCATTTGGGGGCTCAGGTGAGGGATGGCTTGAGCCTGGGATGTCAAGGCTGCAGTGAACCTTGTTTGCCCCACTGCTCTGCAGCCTGGGTGACAAACTGAGGCCCTGTCTCAAAAAATAAATAAATTAATTAAAATAAAGATAGTTTTGACATACTGGGTGTGGTGGTGTGCACCTGTCATCCCAGCTACTTGGGAGGCTGAGACAGGAGGATCTTTTGAGCCCAAGAGGTCTGGGCTGTAGAGCAGTATGGCAGTTGGGTGTCCACACTAAGTTCAGCAACAGTGTGATGACCTCCTGGAAGCAAGGACCACCATGTTGCCTAAGGAGGGGTGAATTGGCCCAGGTTGGAAACAGAGTAGGTCAAAACTCCCATGCTGATCAGTAGTGGGATAGTGCCTGTGAATAGCCATTACGCTCCGGCCTGGGCAATGAAAAAAAATGTGTATTTTTAAGAAGACTCTCTGTTTGTTAAAAAATGTGTGTGTGTGTGTGTGTGTGTGTGTGTGTGTGTGTATAGTTTGACAGCAGGGGGCTAGGGAATGGGGAATGCTGTTTGGTTGAGTGAGGGATGTAATCCTAGTGGATTGAAGCTGGTTTTCTTGTTGTCTTCTGTTCCTGAATGGGATTGCAAAACTAGTTGAGCCAGATTTTATTGGTCTGAGTGATGCCAGCTGGTCTGTCAGAATGCAGAGTCTGAAAAATACCTCGAACACCAGTCGTAGGTCTTACAATAATAATGTTATCCATGGGAGCAATTAGGGAGGTTGGGAATCTTGTGGCCTCTGGCTGTATGATTCCTGAGCCATAATTTCTAATCATGCGGCTAATTTGTTAGTTTTACAAAGGGGATCTGGTCCCTAAGCAAGGAGGGAGTTTGTTTCAGGGAGGGGCTGTTAACATCTTTATTTCAAAGTTAAATTCTGAAGTAAATTCCTCCCAAAGTTAGTTTGGCCTACACCCAGGAATGAACAAGGGCAGCTTAGGAGGTTAGAAGCAAGATGGAGTTGGTTAGGCCAGATTTTTCTCACTGTCGTAATTTTTGTAAAGGTGGTTTCATTATTAAAGTTCTTTTATAAGCACAGTTGTTTTTTTTTTTTTCTTTTGCCTTGTATTCTCTGTCTTTTGGGAGAAGGGAAAAATCTTTTTTCTTTACTCTCATATTTGGTAATTGGGGGCCTACAAATTATAGCGACAAAAGACAGTGTAGCAAGAGAAAAAATAGATTTGATGGTGTATATATGTACCCAGGAATTCACAAATAAATGTGACTCAAATAGGCAGTTCGAATTTTGGGCTTATATATCATCTTATTAGGGGGTGGAGAGGGTCCTTCTGAGAGAAATTCAGATTGGATTTTTCTTTATGTTGGAGGATTGACTTAACCCTTGCCTTATCTTGGTCTCCTTCAGTGTTTCCACAATTCTAGTACAAGCATTTCCCTCAGAAGCATTCATGCAGCCTCAGTTTATGGGAGACATAAGGCATATATTCAATGAAAAATAAAAGATAGCCAGAATAAAAATCAAATAAAAATTAAAGAAAGGTGGGGTGTTGCACATGGTGCACACCTATCTTGTTTATATAGTAGCTTAATGAGGTTTTGTAGATTGATTGATGGATGGATAGGTGGTTAGCTCATGGATTCATTTACAAATGCATATTCAATCTTTCATATGTACCAGGTACTATGCATAGGGGAAACATCTGTTAAGAAGATCATTTTGGGCCTTGCTTTTGCCTCTTGCCTAGTTCACAGTCTGGTAAATGAAACCAACATTGTTTAATTAGAATGTAATGAGTGCTTTATAGGTGCTATGAGAATGTCTGACTTGGACACCCGATCTAGTCTGGACCAGTTAATGCCATTTTCCTGAGGGTGTGCTGTTGGGTGTGAGTTCTGATTTATGAACAGTAACTAATTAGGTGATAAGGGGGTGCAGGGAAGGCCCAGCAGCCCAGGCAGAGGAATCATATGTAAGAAGGCCCCGGGAATAAGGCCAGTGTAGCAGAAAGCACCAAGGAGGGCCCAGTGGCTGGAAATGAGCAAGCGCATGCAGGGCCTCGAAGACCATGGAAGGACATTTTCCTTCATCCTAAATGCAACAGAAAATCACTGAAGGTTTTATAAACAGAAGGTGATCAGTTTGGTCTGTTTTCTTAATGTTGCCTCTGGCTCCTCTGGAGAATGGATCTTGGTTGGGGAGTAAAAAGAGGTTGAACAGAGATGAGTCGGGGAGTTGCAGTTGTCCAGGTGAAAAGTAATAGTAGCTTGAACTAGGAGTACACTGGGGAGAAATAGATTGAAGAAATACTTAGGAGAGCAAATTCACAAGATAGGATTGGCTGCTAGCTGGCGAAGAGAAATGAGGTGCCAAGAAGGATCCACAGATTTGTGACACAGCCACCTGTATGCATAGTGACCACATTGACTGAGCTCGGGAACCCAGGAGAAGGATAGGCTTTGGGGCTTGGGGCTTCAGCCTGTGGGCTAGATTGCAGGACATACAGAGTGCCTGTGAAATAGCTAAGTGGAGATACTGAGTGGAGATTGGAACATACGGATTAGGAGCTAGAGGACCTGTCTGGGTTGGAGAAATATCAGATGGAATTGGAAGAAAACAAACAAAAAACCTGTTCGGGTTCAGCAGCTTTGTGAGTCTTAACATTTTTGTTGGAATGTTCAATAAACAGAAATCTTCAACCACCACAGATTATGCTAATAAATCATTTTCTTCTTAAAATTTGAAAGTGTCTTACATGACAGCAGCAGTGAAGGAAGGTGAGAAGATAAAATCCTTAAAATAAGGGACTCTGCAGAACCATCTCAAGAGAAGCTGCCAGTGAACATGAGTCCCAGCTCTTTCTTGTCTCTTATTTTCCCAGTTAGTGCCTCTCTTTCATGGATTAAGTACTGAGACTTAAGGAGTATTGAGTAGCCTGCCCAAGGTCATTTGGCAGATCTGGATTCTAACGAGAATCTGTTTGGCTTCATAGCTTTTGCTCTTTCCACTCACTGTGTTGCAGTCCAGAAAACAGTTAAACTAAAATAATAATCTGTAGTCAAAATCATTTTGTAAGCATCTGTGGTGCCACAAAAATGTGAAATCTTCTTTATTTCAGTATCACACCTCTGAACGTCCCGTCAGTGCCTTATACATGGTTCTCTCAGCCAGCGAAACTTAAAGCCTTTGGAACCTTAGAATGGTAAAACGTTAAGTTCGGAAGGGACTTGAGAAATCTTGGTGTCTAATAACTTTCCTTTGTAGATAAGGAAATAAAGATATCAAGGTCAGCTGGGCACAGTGGTACATGCCTGTAATCCGAGCACTTGGGGAGGCCAAGGTGGGTGTATCACCTGAGGTCAGGAGTTTGAGACCAGTCTAAAATGGTGAAACCCCGTCTCTACTAAATACAAAAAAATTAGCCAGGCATGGTGGCACATGCCTGTAATCCCAGCTACTTGGGAGGCTGAGGCAGGAGAATCGCTTGAACCTGGGAAGTGGAGGTTGCAGTGAGCTGAGATCGCACCATTGCATTCCAGCCTGGTGAAACTCCAGGTGATCAGTTTGGTCTGTTTTCTTAATGTTGCCTCTGGCTCCTCTAGAGAATGGATCATGGTGGGGGAGTAAAAAGAGGTTGAACAGAGATGAGTCGGGGTGTTGCAGTTGTCCAGGTGAAAAGTAATAGTAGCTTGGACTAGGAGTACACTGGGGAGAAATAGATTGAAGAAATATTTAGGAGAGCAAATTCATAAGATAGGATTGGCTGCTAGCTGGTGAAGAGAAAGGAGGTGCCAAGAAGGATCCACAGATTTCTGACACAACCATCTGGATGTGTAGTGACCACACTGACTGAGCTCGGGAACCCAGGAGAAGGATAGGCTTTGGGGGTTGGGGCTTCAGCCTATGGAAGCCTATGAGATGGAGTGAAATTCTGTCTCAAAAAAAAAAAAATAAATAAAGGTCACAGATCCTTTTAATAGGAAAAGCAAACTGTAGCCCAAATATCAAACTCCCTCACCTTCCCTGTACCAATGTACACTGCTCTTCTCATCTTAGACTTCTCTTTTAGCCCTCACATTTAATCGCCAAAGCTCTACCAGCTGTTTTTCTAAAATGCGTCTTATGCTGGTTCCCATCTCCAAATCCTACTCCTACTAACCTAGCTCAGACTCCCATCTCCCATGCTCTCACACTCTGTGGCAGGAACCTCCTGACTGGTCTTTTCCTAAATAGCACCACCATGCCTGTGTCCCTCTCCAGCTCACATGGGCTTTGGCTTTTCCTTGGGCACCACAGAACTGGTTTCAGAATCTTCTGTTGAGTTGCTTCTGCAGCTGTGGGTGGGGCCTGGAGCTGAGGATGGAGTCCACAGAACTTCAGCATACATCTGATGACTTTCTCAGCTTTGGAGTTTGAGAAGGATCAACCTTTAGGAGAGGAAGGGCAGCCAGCATCTACTTGAGTGCTGTTGAACTTTTAGTGCCATTTCAAGCTATGCTGTAATTCATTTCAACTGTTTCAGCAGTTTCTTATTAAGTGCCCACAGTGGGCCAGGCACTGTTATAGTCATGGGGATATGAAGGCATGAACTTCTATTTAGTAGAGAAACATGTTATTCTTTAAAAATGTAAAAAAGAGATTCCTTTAGATTGTAGACTCTATGGGGCCAAATACCTTGTTTTAATCATTTTGTATCTCTGAACTCTACCTTAGCATTGGGCACTTATGGGCCTTCGGTTAATATTTGTGGTGTTAGTGGAGATTGAATTAAACTAAGATTTTCTTTTAACTTTCACATCGTTTTACTTACAGACTTTCCATAAAAAATTTATACTCTTTAAAGAGCTCTTAGGTTTTTTTGGTTCATTCTGTTATGACTGTCCTTTCCATCCATTCATTTCTTTCTTATCTAAGTTAATAATGGAAAGGTAAGTAATGATTTAGTCATCAAGAAAGAAAGGTATTGCTGGGTGTGGTGGTGCGCCTGTTGCCTCACCTACTCAGGAGGCTGGAGTAAGAGGATTACTTGAGCCCAGGAGTTTGAGCCCAAAACATAACGAGACTCTTGAAGGAGAGAGAGAGAGAGAAAGAGAGAGAGAAATTAACATGTAACAAAATTTTTTGGGAAATCAAGTATTCACACAGTTATATTTTGATTTTGTGTCAAACTGAAAAATACATATAATACAGATATGTGCCTTGATCTCTATCAGTAAATGTACTGTGTTTTATTCAGAATTAATATGCTTTGAAAGTGTATTTTATGCTCTTAGAGTATTTGGTCATTCCTTGTTTATATTTAGTATGTTTTAATTAGAAAGAAATGTTGCACCAAGTACAATTTTTTTGCCAGGAACATCAGGGAAGGGGACCAAATAAAAGAGATCTGTCAAAGGTGACCAAATGCTCTGTCCAAAGAAGGCAGAGTGCAGTGACAACCCAGAACCTCAGAAGACGATACCAATCCCTCCATTCCCTCTAATGTACCAGTGTCAATCAGATTCACTGGTACATTCTGTGGGTCTGGTGCCACCAATTAAAGCTGAGCACAGAGGCCAGAAATTAGATGCACATAAGGGCCTGTGTTCCTTTGCCTACCCAAATCAAAAAGATATTCCTAGCCCAGGAAAAAGAGGCCAGAATCTGGAAGACATTATGAAAAAAATCAAAGGTGGAAAAGGGGGAGATGTCCCTGCAAAGTTCTGAGGAGATGCATCCTCCCAGAGTGGCTCTTCTTCCTGAGGAGGGGTTGCCTGCCCTGGTAGAGTCTGCTGCTCTCCTTGAAGGAGTTAATACGGTTGTGGTGACAACTTCTGCCCCAGAGGCTTCGCTGGCCTCCTGGGCCAGAATTGCAGCCAGGGCAGGGATGCCAGAGGCAGTGAATGGAATCTCCACAAGAGTGGTGTCAAGTGGCGTGTGGTCCATGGGAGAAGTCTCCCTGCAGACACGGATGGTTGGGTTCACCTCCAGTTTCATGCTGGACAAGCCTGGGTTCCCGAGAAGCAGGAAGGGAGAGTGAGTGCACGCACGCCTCTTGCTTCCTGCCTCCAATTTTCCACCCCCACACCTTGCAGACAGTATGTTGAGCCCGAAATGTGTTCATAGGAACAAGATCATCAGAAGCCTCCAGCGGAAAAAGAATACCAAGAAAAAGGGCACATCTCTGGTAATTAATGGCAGAAAGCCCAGACAGTCGAGTCTGTGGTGCTGCTGACAGGTGAACTCTGGTTCTCTCCACACCTACTTATAGGCCATGCAGACTGGTGGGTTGCAGATGTTAGCCTAAGACCCTGGCAGTACCTGCCGCTTTGTGGTTTCAGATAGAGACTCTCATGTTTAAAAATGGAAAAGCATTTTACAAATTACCATTTAATTCTAGTTAATACGTAGAAAAGGTCATTCACACTACCCATCTAAAATAGAATGACTTCTGCTCTTTTAGGTGGGAACTTCTTCAGCTGAGCATTGGGAACAGGTTGAGTGAAGACGCAGTAGTTTGTGTCTGTGCTCAATTTCCCTCCTCACAGTACTGATTATTTTAGGAGTTGCTCCATTCCAGTTGTATATTTCATAAATTGTAAAGTATTTTAAGGGAAAGAAAGACCGTTAATTCTCTCCCTCCCCAAAATGCATGATTTTTAATATTCAAAATAATGTTTTTCAAAGTTTTCTTAGTAACCTAAGATTTCTGTGGTTTGACTCCAGGATACAAACACAAGGCACTTTGTCTGTATTATTTCCACTTACAATTGTTTTATATATTTCTGCTGTTAAAAATGTTTAAGGTTGCTTCCCACTCATAAGTGTATAATACATTGAAATTAAAATATATTTATCAACCAGTTCTCTAAAAATAAAAATGAAATGTACATATAAAATAATTCATCTGTTATCTTTAGGGAACTGTATTCGTTGCAATGCAAATAATTGTTAGTATTCTTCACTGCAAGGATTAATTCAAAAGATGATTTCATGATTCATTTGCTTTTTTTTTGTTTATCAGTTGGTAGTATGGGTTGGATCATCTGTTATAAAACCACTTTTTCTATGATTGACATACAAAAAGCTACACATATTTAATGTATCAAATTGAGTTTAATTTTTAATTTTTTGTGCACTTCCTAAATTTATAGTCCTTTGAGTCTTAGGACAGATCTGTTTTTCACTTGTCCTGTGTTTTAATGTCCGTTTCCAACATTGTTTTATTATTACGAGTAGGGGATTTTTTTTTTTTGCCACTTTAATGAAGATACAAAAAATAATGCGCTGAAAGGAGTGGCAGAATGGGAAAATTTGTAACTATCATGATATGGAATTAATAGGTTTGGGGAAGAATCCTCAAAAATGTTAAAGTGAAGGAGGAAAGTTTGTTAAGAAGCAAGGTGGTTTTATGGTCTCAGTGTTATTCCCTCCCTCCTGCCATTGGTTGTTGGTGGTCAGAATCATTCAGTGTAATAAACAATACACAGATTTTTCCCTTAAACAAGTTGTGCAGATTGTTTTGTGTTTTGTTTAGTATTGTGATGATGAGGCATTCTTTTGTAATGATATGAAAAGAGAATAAAAGTCCTATTAAGATGCAAATTCAAAGAACAGGTTATTTCATACGGAAGGTGTTTCTTTATAGTTAGACTTCAACTATTTTCCCCATATAACTTGATTTAATATGAAAGCTGGTTCTGTGAGGCACTCTTCACCTGAATCAGTGTTAGACCTTCATAGTCATAAACTCAGAGCATGTGGTCCTAACACATTACCTACCAATAAATAGGAGATCAGCTGTGGACTCTAGATTTCCCCATCAGCTCACATATTTTTAAATGGTTTATTTTCATCCTCTTTCCTTTGAAGATAGGACTCTAAAAGGTCTGTCAGCTGATCCACTTCTGTTTCCTATTTAACAGTACCTCCATTCATCGACAGCTGCTAAAGTCACCTACATTAAAAGATCTTTAAAGTCTCTCAGCATTCAAGAAATAACTTAGGCATTTTTATAGAAGTATTATACATTCTTTAATCAATAAAGTTTGTGTGTCTTGTACATTTCCTAGTTAGTAAAATACTTAGTTTCTCTTTATAAGATTTTCTTTTAATAAAATTACTTGCATTTAGACTTATGCCCTTAATTTTCTATTTGTTGTCTAAATGGCACCATTTAAAGTGTTTTAAGAAATTTAATATTTCCTTATTGGATTAGGAGAACATATCTTTAACGAAAAATTACCCTCTGAGCAGGTGATTTACAGTATTATTTTCTCCTGGCCAACCTTTTTAAAAATCCAAAATATGTGCCACCTAGCTTTTTAAAAGTTTCATTAGAATTAGTTATGTATTATGACGTATTTGTGAAGTATGTAAAGTGCTTCAGACAGCACCTGGCACATTGTGATCACTAAGGGTTTGCCATTATTATTCTTACTTTGATTTTAAAGACGTGAAATATGGAGATGTGACTTTTTTGGTTTTTGCATTGGAATTTCGTATTAAGTCGGTGGCCCTTTCATTAAAATAATAGCTTACTGTAAAGTTCTCTGCAGAAGATTTTCCATTTTCATATTTAATTTGCATGCATACCATAATTTTTATTTCTCTCCTCTTGGAGTGTCTGTAAATTTCTTTTTAATGTGTCATACTTAAGGACCTCTTCATTTTCTTAAAATTCTGTATCCTTCTGTTAACCAAACACATTTAGAAAGTCATGTAAATTTTATGCATGTAAGTGGTACTGAATTGGAAAAGCAAAGGATTGTTTACCCCAGGAGCAAGTTGGAGTGTGTGCCTGCTTAATAATGGAAAACATTGTGATCAGTTTGCTTTTAATTAGTTCTCCCTTTTTTTCCCTATTTCCTTACCCCCAAGAATGAATGTAAGTGTTAGACAATGTTGAGATCAGTTTCCATTAGAGTTTTAAAAGAAATTTTTCTATTGTAAAGGAATTGGATATTTATTACATTTTTAAATGTAAGAAAATTGAAAGAAGAAAGGCACTAACAGACACTAAAAGACCATTAGTATTTTGTGACAGATTGTTCCAGTTTTTTTCTTCCTACTTTATTCAGTGTTACTTATTTGTTTATTTATGAGCTAGAGCCTTGCTCCATCACTGTTACCTCGAACTCGTGGCCTCAATCCATCCTCCTGCCGCAAACTCCCAATGTGCTGGGATTATAGGCATCAGTTTCCCCAACGCATTTCAGTACTGATGTAGGTAGAGATTATGAATTAACTTCTAGATTTAAAAGCTATGGTATTGATCTTTATAACTGTTTTAGTGTGTTTTTTGTAGAGATCTATTCCTTCAGTAAATAATTACAGAGAACCTCCTGTGTGCCAGATGCTGTTCTAGGGGCTTTGATTCATTAGGACACCCTACTCTCACCCCGTCCTTACCTTTATGCTTTCTGCTCATTTTTCAGTACACTCTTGACGTCAGGAGCTTCCAGTAAGTTAGCCTGGCAGATAGGATGCAGTTTGTGTGAGACAGCGAGGTGTCAAAAGTGACTCCAGGGTCTGGTTTGGCCTATACAACTGGGCCTATGTAGTCATCTTTAAGATGGAGAAACTGTAGGTAGAGCAGGTTTGGGAGGAAGATTAGAAGTTGAGTTTGGACATGTTTAGTTTAACATGTCTATTAGACAACCTAATGGAAACGCTGAGTAGACAGGGAAAAATACTGTTGTTCCAATGAGATGTGACAACAGGTCAGCCAGCATTTTGCACAGTTATCAGGATTATTTAAATGTTGTATATGTTATATATGTGTGTGTGTGTGTTAAATGTTAGTGTACAACAGGAGTAGGATATGTATAAAATATATTTCATGTATGTCTGTTCATATCTGCATCTATATATTTCTGTGTATTCTACCTCTGTTGTAGGCAGTGTGCTTTATCCTAACTTGTGCCTTGAGATGTTAGCTAACAATGATAGTGTCTATATAAGTGATCCTTAAATAAATAGACATATAGTGGGTGGGGTGGGGGGAGTGGGTAGGCATTTTTTTTTTGACAGAATACACAAAGTTTGTAAACTGCTGAAACATCCGCACAAACGTTTGCCCATTCAAAAAGTTAAATGAATGCCATGGATGATTCTGTCTATAAATTTTTTAAGCAACACTTCCTCAAATATGAAACTTTCTTATAAGAAAATTATTTTGATACTGGAAGAACCAAACTCATTTGCAAGGAATCAGATCCAAGATAAACTACCAGCCTATAGCTGTTTGTCATTCAAGAACAGAATCTATGGGAAAATCTTGGTTACTTCTTTTCTTGGGTAGTGATTTGTGAGAGTTTGTGTATCTCAGTCATTTTTTAAAACCTTAGATTTATTATTAATATAATTTAGATATTATTAACATATATGGAAACAATATCTCTTCTTTTAAGAGAGCCTTATTTAAAGTGCGTATTAATTATTGTTTAGTTTATATATCTATATATAACTCTGGTACTATGCTGTATCTAAACTTCTGGGTTTTCTAGGGCAAAAGTAATTGTATGAGAGTAAGAAAAGTTTTTTCTTTCTCCCTTCCTCCCTTCCTTTTCCCGTGTTTCCACCAGGTTATTTTTTCTTTTACTGTATTCACCAGTACTCTTAAGGAATGTTGATTGATACTGCAAACAGTAGACATCCCTATGTAGTTTGAATTTGTATTTCATTTAACTGCTGTATTTTAGTTTGAGTATTGGTTTGTGATACACTGTTTTCATAAAGCATGGCTTTTGACATTACTTAATACCCTTTAAAAAATCCCACTTAGTCATTTTAACCTTTTAAATCTCATTTCCATGCCTATCCTTTTATTTCCAACATTTCTTTATTTTGTTTTATGTGTGTGTGTTTTTTTTTAAACAGAATGTAGATAGGTCTTTTAATGGAATAATTTACTTTCTTCATGTGTCATATAGTTTTTTCTTGCTTTCTTTGCTGCATATTTTAACTTTCAGTTTCTTATATCTGGTTTTTGCTGGTTTGATCAATTTATTTTTGGTTTCTTTTTTAAAAAATTTCTTGTTACTTTGGAAACTCTACTGTATATTTCCATTCCATTAATGGTGACCTTTTCTTTCCCTGTACTCAGAAACGTTTATATGCCATTATTTAAAAATAAAACATGTGACTTTCCCCCTCAACTTGTCTTTGCTATAATAACTTCAGTCTCCTGCTTACATCCCTCCTCAGTAAGGTGATAACTTTGGAATATTTTCACTTTCCTCTTGTTCTGCTTTCCCCACGCCCAGCAAAGAAGTTTTTTTTTTTTTTTTTTTTTTTTTTTTTTTTTTTTTTGAGACAGAGTCTTGCTGTGTTGCCCAGGCTGGAGTGCAATGGCACGATCTTGGCTCACTGCAGCCCCCATCTCCCAGGTCCAAGCAATTCTCCTGCCTCAGCCTCTTGAGTAGCTGCGATTACAGGTGCGTGACACCAAAAATTAGCCTGGCTAATTTTTGTATTTTTGGTAGAGATGGGGTTTCGCCATGTTGGCCAGGCTGGTCTCGAACTCCTGACCTGAGGTGATCCACCTGCCTCTGCCTCCCAAAGTGCTGAGATTACAGGCGTGAGCCACCACGCCCTGCCTCCAGCCAAGAAGTTTAGCATGTGCCTACTCCTACTGTGTTTAGCCCTTCTTCCAATGCTTTGATATTCCTGAGACAGTTTCAGTTCAGTCCTTAGCAGATAATACTTTGCCGTACATCTGTTTTGTTTCAAGTATTCTTATTTAGAATTTATTACATGTTGCCATAACAGTTAATATTACTAATTTAGATTAAATATATATAACTACCATATTTCATAAAACTAAAGCACTTTTTTTTTTTTTTTTTGCATTTTAGCCCCTCTGGAATTGAGATGTGCCTTACAATTTATGATTTTCTGGAATTAGACTTACAAGTGTAATTTGGCAGCACTTGGATTTTCTTTTTTTATTTTTTTTGAGATGAGGTCTCACTGTGTTTCCCAGGCTGGTCTTGAACTCCTGAACTCCATCCATCTGCCTGCCTTGGCCTCCCAAAGTGCTAGGATTACAGGCATGAGCCAGCGTGCCCAGCCAGTGCTTGAACTTTATTATCTATCTAGTGGAACAGATAAAGATACATGAAACTGTGTATCTATAGAGAAAGCAGGTGCAGGCACAGATAGGGTTTACTTCCTGCTGCTTGTCTCTCCTGTCCTTCCCCAGAGGTCTCTAATTCATTTGTTCCTCGATCAGAGATCTTTCTCAGGTGTGTTTCTGTATGACATATGTGGGTGGTGTATTTTCTGAGTGTCCATACATACATTTTTTTTTTCAGGACAAGTGACAGGTGTTGTGTTTAGGGATTGCTACTTTTCTCTCAGTAGTTTGCTAGAGCCATTGCTATGGCTTCCATTGTTGCGAGTGAGAAGTCTGATGCCTCTGATTTTTGTTTCCCGAAGTACTATGTTCTACCTACCTGTAAGCTTGTAAAAATATTTTCTCATAGAGTCAGGAATTTAGTAGGATGTGTCAAGATCTGTGTGTAGAATAACATGAGCTCTTTTAATCTGCAGGCCAAGGTCTTTCTTTGACCCAAGCAAATTTTCTTCTGCTTTATTACTGCCTCTCTTCTGTCTTTTCATCTTTCTTCAGCTGGTACTGCTGTTCATCTTATTAGATCTGTCCTCCAAGTCTCTTATCTTTTCTGTCGTCATTTCTATTTTGTTGCTTTGAGCTGTTTTTTCCATTTGACCTTGCCGACCACAAACTTGGATCTTCGTCATGAACCATTCTTTCCTTCATTTAATATACTATATGGTTTATTTGGAAAATCATGTTTTTAGATGTGGGAAATCTTCTCTCTGCTGTAGTTAAATCTCCCCAGTGTCCCTTAATTTTTCTGACTCGTATTGGCCTTCGTCTTTCCAAGCAACTCTATTTGATTTGGGATTTATTCCCTTCATCTTGACCCCTGTCTTTCTGGATGCTCAGCCTCTTTATGTGTTGTCGTGTTTTCTTGGTCAGCTTATTAAGGCCCAGGTCTGATTTTGGCTTGTAATGATTCAAGGAGATGTAGATGTTTTGCCTTTCCTGTTCCCCACGCAAGGGTCATCAGATCTCTGTGGGCCAGGCTTTTCTTAGAACCATTAGTTTATGGTCCTTCTTCTAGGGTTCAAAGAGGCTTGTCTCCATATACTTGCCCAGAACCTAGAAAAACAAAAAACAAACAAACAAAAAACACAACCTCCAGTTCCCTCCTCTGTATTACAGAGAGTGCAAGCCTTCACTTCCATTTAGCTGTCTGCAGGTCCCGGGGCTGTGTTCTGTTGCAGCAGACAGATTGAAAATGGTAATGTAGGTTAAGGGAGGTGAGTTTGTGTCTGACTCTTTCTGGAACCTTTTTGGGCCTGGGTTTTTTATGTTTTCATTCCCTTACCAGTTGTCGATCTTTTGTCTAGGCTTAACAATAGTAGGTAAAACAGCATTTGGCATGGAAACTAGAAGACCTATAGGAGTGATATATTATTCTCAAACCTTTGCTTCTTTCTCTCTGAGAAGATTGATGATACTTCCCTGTCTGTTGCAGTGTGATTTGGTTTGTTGTGTCTCCCTGTCTCATAGTCAGACTTGATTTTAAGACTTGGCCAATGGAGTATGAGTGGAAGTATACCAGTCCTGAACAGAAGCTTTGTTTGTTTTGTTTTGAGACCAGAGTCTTGCTCTGTCGCCCAGGCTGGAGTGCAGTGGCATGATCTTGGCTCAGTGCAACCTCCATCTCCCCGATTCCAGTGACTCTTGTGCCTTAGCCTCCTGAGTAGCTGGGATTACAGATGTGCGCCACCATGTCTGGCTAATTTTTTGTATTCTTAGTAGAGACGAGATTTTGCCATGTTGGCCAGGCTGGTCTCGAACTTCTGGCCTTAACTGATCCACTGGCCTCAGCCTCCCAAAGTGCTAGGATTATAGGTGTGAATCACTGCGCCTGGCCCTGAGCGGAAGCTTTAGGAGGTGTAGCAGGTTTCTGTCATCCCTTTTGCTTCTGCCTTCTGCCTTGAGAATAGCATGTCCCAAATATGATCTGTTCTTCTGGATTGGATTCTGGGTAAGAAGACACTCAGGGCAAAAGCCACAGCTTTGAGGGCAGCCATAGCTAACCGAGAACTAACATGTAATGTGACTGGGAAATACACGTGTGATGTATGCCACTGAGATTTAAGGGTTGTGTTGTTACTGCAGCAAAGCTAACTGATAAAATCTGGTTGAATATCTTGTTTCTCCTTTTATTAGCTGATGCTTATTTTTCCTACCAACTTTAAAAATCTGTATCAGATCCTACATTCTATTTTCTATCTTTCCTGATTTATCTCTTAATTGGATGATATAAATGAACTGTTGTAATTAGGGTCAAACACAGATTACCTGTTGTAGAGTGTTTACAAATTATATAATAGGTTCCGACCTGTGTAACAACTGGGGAAAAAAACAGTAAATTGGGGGCAGTGTCTTGTGGCTGTTAATTGCCCATTTATTAAATGCCGTAAATTCTGCTCCAAATTATGGTTGTGAAGCATGGCTTTTCTTTAAATGTATAAAGCAGATTATTTGTAGATCTCAACATCTGGATGGTAGCGCTGTTTTCTATTATCATAAATAAGAATTAATTGGGAAAGCATTTATGGAGTGACTTTCCAGAGTTGGGAATTCCTGGGATGTGTATATGTGCATATTTATCTGGCCTGTTGGATTAACTGACAAATAAATGTAAAGAATGGGATTTATTTTTGTGTTTTATCCTTTTTGTATATAATTGATATTCACTTTTCTTTTGTCTTAATATTCTGCTCTCAAAACACTGTTCTAACAAATATTGTAAATCAGCAGTAGATGAGTAGAAACAGTAATATTATTCCTTGGACCATGAGCCACAAGAGCCGGGTTCTCCCCTAACTCTTTTAGCCTTATCCCGTCCCTTCTCTTCGTCCCTTTCTTTGCCTTTCCTCCATTCATTGATGTAAGAAATATGTATCAAGTTGTCCTGTTAGGTGAGATGCTTGATGTGATGAGAAGTAAGCCAGACACCTCCCCTGCCTGCCTTATCAAGCTTACTGTCTTCTCTTCTGTTCCTCAGCCCCTTCTGTCTTCCGACCATACAGCAGTGTAAATTGGTCCATGCTGCATTACTACTAAGCCTGGTTGCCGTCTTTTGTTAACAGGGCTGCTTTCAAAGGTGCTTTTAATACTGGATTGTTTTGGGAAAGTTGGGGGTGGTGGGGAGGGAGGGAGGAAGGAAGGAGAGTAGATGAGTAGGCAGGTGGGAAAGGAGGAAGCTAGGGAGCTGTTCATAGGGCCTAACCACCCAACAAGCTGCTTTTTAGTAATGTTTTTCATGATTCTTTTCTAATTGTAATTTTTCATAAATGCACAGGCGATGTATCTATACAAATGATTTGAATAATAAATGAGAAACTTTCTTGTTCCTGGCTAGGTTTTAAAATTTTATTTTATTTTATTTATTTTATTTATTTTAATTTTTTTGAGACGGAGTCTCGCTCTGTCACCCAGGCTGGAGTGCAGTGGCACAATCTTGGCTCACTGCAAGCTCCGCCTCCCAGGTTCACGCCATTCTCCTGCCTCAGCCTCCCCGAGTAGCTGGGACTACAGGCGCCCACCACCACGCCCAGCTAATTTTTTGTATTTTTTAGTAGAGATGAGGTTTCACCGTGGTCTCGATCTCCTGACCTCGTGATTCGCCTGCCTCGGCCTCCCAAAGTGCTGGGATTACAAGCGTGAGCCACCACGCCTGGCCTACAATTTTATTTTTTAGAATTTGGGAAACCATCAATTAAAACAGAAAAATTGCTCAGAAATAGGGAAAGCCTGGATAAATAAGCATATGCCTTTGTTAACAAGGACATTTGATAGAATAATAAGTAAAATAAAAATCTACGTTTTATTGTTGTGTTTCTTGAGGCATTGGTCACTCATTTTTCCTCTCCCCTCTTTGCTGTTGTCTCGGTAAAGAGATGCTAAAATGTGCTGCTGAAAGGGAAGGAAAGTTGGGGGTGGGAAAGACAACGGAACCGTACACAGTGATGTCATTCTCAGCTGCAAGAAAAAAATTTTAAGGCAACCGGATTATATTTGATAAAAGATTAAAGTTGCATGCAAATTCTAACTAAAAACAGCTGTTTTCTGACCCTGCGTGAGTTCTAACGTTTTGATAGGAATTCTGGTTTTGGAATTTCTGAGTCTTAAGTTTACCTTCCTCAACTACTGCCTGGCTGTTTTCTTAAAGGACTGAAGTCAGTACTGCTTAACATACTGGAAATGACTGTGAATAACCAAAAATGAACTTCTTGGATTGCTTCTTACATACAAGAAGTTTTCAGGTTTCATGAACAAGAATCATCCTGACTGCTGAGTGACAATTTTAAAAATTGTGGTGTGATCCAGAGTTCATTCCAGGAAGCCAATGAAAATAAATGGAACATATGTATATGTGTGTATGTGTATAATTAGTAATAGATTTTTAAGAACTTTTCAAGTATTCCTGATTTTATTAAGAACCTCAACTAGCAAAAATTGTTCCTTTTTAAAACTTTATTTTTAGGTGATACAAGTTTTATTTTATTGTAGATAAAAGTTTACACAGTAGATACAAGTTTTATTTTATTTTAACTTGTATCTACTGTGACATCGTATTTTATATTTTGCTAAATCAGACGTGTTGGAAAATCTTGATACCATAATTGCACTGCATCAGTAATGCTTACAGACTCCTGGAAACAGGGTGAAATAAAAGCAAATATTGAACATTAGCTAGGGGATCAGTTTAAATTGAATTTTGCATTACAATCACTCACTTCAACTGTGAAAGCCAGTGTAATTTTGTGATTTTCATTTTGATTGATTTGTTAAACTTGATACCTAACAGCAGATTTCTTTGTGTTCTGATACACCCGGATGTTCGCACTGGGCATTTTCGAAGGATGATTGTACTGTGGAAATGTTAACGCTGGGTCTTAGCCTACCATGTTAGTGTGAGGTATGTTGAGGAATATTTACAGTCTGTATGATACAGCTAGAATATCCTACACATTAGAAATGATTGATTAAACAAAAGTTGTGTTTTATGAGGAAGAAAAATGGAAATAAGCCATCAATGAGGGACAATTAAATATTATGAAATTGTGTGCATTAGAAAGAATGATAGATCTATTAATATATTAATCAACATGGAAATATGTAAGATATTGTTTAGGGGGAAAAATCAAATTTTGGAACACATGCTAATGTTTAAAACAAAATAAACCTCCAGAAGTTAAAATCTAAAACTAAATGTGTTGAGATAAATCAGAAGACTTATTCCAAATTGTTAATGACAGTTGACTTTGGTTGAACTTCTGTATATTAATTTTAATAATGCAGATGTGGTCATGCTTTACACATACACTTACTTTTTATTATGGAAAATTTTAGATACACACAAAGTAAACAGAGTTTATAGTATAATGAACCATGAAGTACCTATCACCAACCTGCAAAAGCTATCAATATTCTGCCATTTTTATTTCATTTATGTCTGTGCTCATTCTTCACCTTGACTACTATTATATTTTTTACAGTACATTTTTAGGTAAAATTCATATATATTGAAATGCACAGATTATATTTGTACACTTCTGACAAATGTATAGTCGTGTAATCCATATCCTTATGATGTTGAATATTTCCCTATTCCCAGAAAGTTCTCTCATCTTCAGTCCCATTCTGCCTGCCCAGTTTATTTTTGCCTTTTCTGGAATTTTATACGAACAGAATCATATAGTCTGCACTCTTTTTGTTTCTTCTTTTTCTCAGTATAACCTGTGTAAGGGTTGTCCATGTTACAGCAATGTATCAATAATTTTTTTCATTGTATTACTAATATTCCTTTACATGAATACACCACAATTTGTTTAGCCCTTCTCCTATTGATGGACGTCAGCTGTTGTGATTAAAGCTGTTGTGACATTCATGTATAAATCTTTTTGTGGACATATATTGTCATTGCTCTTGGATAAATATCTAGGAGTAAAATTTCTCATTTAAATTAAAACCTTAGCAACCACCTTTCAAAGTTTTAAGTTCCCACCAGCAAAGTATGAAAGTTGTGGTTGCTCCATATCCTTTCTGTTGTTTGGTTTTCTCAGTCTTTTGATTTCAGCCGTTTTAGTGGATAACGGCACCTCATTGCGGTTTCTAAAAAGAAATTTTTAAATCGTGGTAAAATTGCCACTACCATAATCATAAAGTTTGCCATTTTAAACATTTAAAGTGTAAGATTCAGTATCATTAATTACATTCACAGTGTTGTGTAACAGTCATCACTATCTATTCCTAAAACCTTTTTATCACTTCAGACAGAAAGGTTGTATCATTAAATACAGAGCTTCCTGCTTTCCCCTTCCCCCAGCCAAACTACAGCTTCTAATGCAGTTCCCCCACAAACTACTTCTAATGTAGCTTCTATCTCTATGAATTTGCCTATTCTAGATATTTCTTACGATTCTAATCATACATTATTTGTTCTTTTATGTCTGCCTTATTTTACCTGGCATGGTGTTTTCAGAGTTTATCCATATTGTGGCATGTGTCAGAACTTTATTCCTTTTTATGGCTGAATAATACTCCATCCCATTGTATGTATATACCATATTTTATTTATTCATTTATGTGTTAATATACGTAAAATGTTCAGCTATTGTGACTTATGCTGCAGGCTGGGATGCAAGTGTCTGTTTGAGTCTGTTTTCAGTTATTTTGGCTGTATACCCAGGAGCAAAATTGCTGGATCATAAGGTCATTCTGTGTTTAACTTTTTAAGGAACCATCAAATTGTTTTATCACTGGATTTTATTCAGCATTTCCCTGATGACTAATGATTTTGAATCAGGTGCTTATGTTACTGATCTTCGTTTGTGAAGTGCTTGTTCGAGTCTTGTGCATATTTTAAAAATCAAGCTTTCTTTTTATTGTTGAGGTTTGAAAGTTCTTTTTATATTCTAAACGCAAGTCCATTGTTAAATACACATTTTGCAAATATTCCACCCTGTGGCTTGCCTTTTTATTAGGTGTATATCTAGAAATGGAATTGCTGGATTTTATGGTAATTCTACTTAATTTTTTTGAAGAAGAGCCATACTGTTTTCAAGTGACTGCAGCCTTGCATATCCCTTGTTCACCAACAGTGAACTGTTGGTGAACAGCAGTGAACAGTGTTCACTGTTGGTGAACAAGGGTTTCTTTTTTTTCATTTTTTTCATATCCTTGCCAGCACTTGTTATTTTCTGTTTTTGTTGCTAGTAGCCCTCCTAAAGGGTGGGAGTTTATATCTCATCATGGTTTTTATTTGCATTTCCCTAATGATAGTGATGATAAACATCTTTTTATATGCTTGTTATTTGCGTATCTTCTCTACAATGATGTCTGTTTAAATCCTTTGCTGTTTTAAAATCTGGTTGTTTTGTTGAATTCTTTATATATTCTGGATAGTAACCCTTATCAGATACATGATTTGCAAATATTTTCTCTTATTCCATAGGTTGTCTTTTTATGCTGTTAATTGCATTCATTGATGCACATATGTTTTTAATTTTGATGTAGTCCCATTTATTTCTTTTTGCTTTTGTTGCCTTGCCCTTTGTGTCATATCCAAGAAATCATTGCCAAATCTAATGTTATGAAGATTTTCCCTGTGTTTTCTTCTAGGGGTTTTGTGGTTTTAGGTCTTACGTTTAGTTCTTTCATCCACTTTAATTTTTATATAGGGTATGAGTTAAGGGTCCAGACTCATTCTTTTTCATCTGGACATCCGTTTTTCCCAGTATCGTTTGTTGAAAAGATTGTCCTTTCACTGTTGAATGGTCTTGGCACCCTTGTTGAAGATTATTTAACCATATATGTGAAGCCTTATTTCTGGGCTGTTTTATTTCACTGGTCTATATGTCTGTCTTCATGCCACTACAACACAGTTTTGTTCAGTGTAGCTACTTTTGAAATCAGGAAGTATGAGACGTCCAACTTTGAGGTCCATATGAGTTTTGGCGGTGGATTTTGGATTTTTCTATTTGTGCAGAATATGCCATTGGGATTTTTCTTATCAGTACCTTTTGATGAGCAGAAGTTTTAAAATTTGATGTAAATTAATTTTTCAAAAGTTTTTTTTCTTTTGTGGTTATTGCGTCCTGTGGTCCCAGAAATTTCCTCCTATCCACAGATCACCCGTTCTCACATGTTTTCTTTTAAAAGCTTTATGGATTGAGCTTTTATCTTTAGGTCTGGGATCCAGCTCTCATTAATTTTTGCGTAGGGTTTTGAGGTTGGGGTCAAGGCTTATTTTTATGCTGTGGATATTCAATTGTTTTAGTGCCATTTATTGAAAATATTGTTTATGAACACTCTCCTCGGTTTCATTGTTTTGTCTATCCCTATGCCTGGTTACTCTGATCACTGTTTTGATTATAGTAGTTTTAGAGTAAATCTTGAAGTCAAATATTGTCAATACTCCACCTTTATTACATCTTTCAAGATTGTTTTGGTTATTCCAGGTCCTTGGCATTTTTATGTAACTTTTTGAATCATCTTTTGATACTATTATAAATATAATTTTTTGTAAAAAAATTGTTTTTCATTTATTTGCTGCTAGTATTTAGAAATTCTGTTGGAGAGAGAGAGAGAGAGAGAGAGTCTGTGTGTGTGTGTTGATTGCTTAAGATTCTCAGCAAAAACAATCATGTCATTTGTAAATGGGGAAAGTTTTACTTCTTTTCAATCTTTGCTTTTTATTTCTTTTATATTTCTATTTCTTTTTCTTGCCTGATTGATTGACTACGACTTTCAACGCAATGTTGAATAGAAGTGGAAATAAACATCCTTACTTTATTCATGATCTTAAGGGGAAAGCATTTAGTCTGTCACTATTAAGAATGATATTAGCCATACATTGTTGGAGGTATATTTTATCAGATTGAGGAAGTTCCCTTCCATTCTTATTTTGATGAGCATTTTTATCATAAGTTGGTGTCAAATATTTAAATACTTCTTAAAAACAGTGAAACTTGTTTCCAGGGCTTCAGAAGTATCGTGAATTACAGACTAATTTGACATTGCCTTTATCTTCATTACAAAATAGTGTTATTTAACTGGAACTCTAACATGTAAATTGATATACATTAAGAGCCACTTCCATCTACACAGAATTACTGTGATGATTCTGTAGAATGTAGAAAAAGAAAATCTAATCATTACCTTCAGTGATAGCATTTATGACTAATGTACTGAGTTGTGTTTGGAGATACTCCTAATGCCCCTGGCCTTGAAATCTGAAAGATTTACTTGAGAATCAAACTGCTCACACTCATCTCCTTTTCTCTGTTAGATTCTTTTACTCGTGTTTATTTTATGTTTTCTTTGGAAAGATGCTTTAGGAATGTTAATGTGTTTTTATTAACCTAAGGAGTAATTCACTTTCAATTTTCCTCCTTTTAGGTTAATTTCTTTTATTGGGTATATGCTCTTCTCCTTATGTACAGTGTAAATAAATGAACTGTAGTTGTTAAATTAAAAAAATCAATGTATTTACTGTTGGAATTCTTTCCTGCTATGTTTAATACTAGCAGACTAGCTTTGAATGGTTCTCACTTTTGTTGTTGTTTTTTTTAAGAATAATTATCACTATGGGACAAGGAATTTTTAGGTCTTCAGCTTCATTTGTCCTTGGTTACCCCTGGGGTTGAAATAGAAAAGGTTCAGAGTATTTAAAAGAATGGTTTTATTGTCGGTGGGACAGTAGAATGGAAAAGTCTAAACCACTAGAATTTGGAAATCGTCATGCAAGAAAAAGGAGACCCTTCCGTGAATCACTTGTAGATTTCTTGAAAATTGCAATGGGCCAGTCCTTGGATCCACTCTGCTATACATGGCAGGTCTACCAATTCCATGCTGTTCTTCAACTAGAGGTCTTGCACATGGTTTCCTTGTTTTTTAAATCTGTTGCTAGAGAGTTCTGGGTTATTTCTGCCAATTATGAAAGCTTTTACAGCTTTTTAGATGGCCTTTCTTGGTCCTTAGGCTTCCTAGATCACCCGTGGTGGCATTATGTTCATTGCAGCTTACAGTCAAGTCTTACTTATTTTTAAAAAATATATTGGTATTGTAATATAATTTTTTTATTGAAAAATAGAATGTTAGGGCTAAATGATACCTTAGAAATAATATCTTCAAATCTCTTCAGTTGTATTGTAAATCACTTTGCTGTTTATTAAAGGACCATTAGGTTACATTTCTTTTAAGATCACAGGGTTAGAAGCACTGATTGGCTTCAAAGATAGTTTTACTTCTACACTTTGTGATCGGTGAAGTGTGCTCATAATTTAGTTCTGTTCATTTCATTAGTGATGCCTAACATGCCCTTCCTGTTTACCACACCCAGATTTCCTTTTATCCCTATTTCACCTGGAATCCTCACATGCACTCTTGTATAGAATTATTGCTCTGTTTGTTACTAAGTGGAATCCATGTTGAATTTTAGCAGGTTTTTTCCCCCTCCATCTGTGTCTTTGATGGTAGCTGGGTTTACTGCCGCTCACTTATTAGTGCCCTGGGTCTTAACAACCTTATTCAAACAAAACATCTTAAATGGAGGCATTAAACAGGTCACAACAGTGAGCCATTTTGTAACTTTAGGTGCAATAAAATGGGTATGTTGTGTTTTGGAATATAAGAGCTGTGAGTGCAGCTATTCATTTTCTTCATCTATAAAACATTTTAGAATAACAGCCTACATCTGTTTGGGGGTATAAAATTCCACGTTTTGAAGAAACATCACTGTTATGTAACTTCAAGCCAGACGCAGGGAGGGAGCTAGCTTTCTGTTCTGTAGACGCTGGGAATAGTGTTTGTTTTAGCTATGGAGCTGTATTTGCTGGCAGCCCATCTTTCACATGTGTGGAACACATTTTCATTATTGTTTGTTCATATTGTAAATGACAACAAGTGTGTGATACAATTTTGACTTGAAGAATATTTGAAAAATTTTCACACAGGAATTTATGAGGGCTATTTCACTACTAGAAGTCAGAAGCAAATTTAATTATTTAGGCATTTATAGCATATTTAATTACTTTAGACTGTCAATCTTGTTTTAGAGAGTAAAGCTGGGGTTTACCATAGGCTCGTTTTTAAAAATAAATACCCAGTGGAATAGTATGGCCATTCCAAATGTGTGATTTTAAAATTATTTCTTTAAACTGAAGGAACAGCTCAATGAATAACTTTCATTAGAGGCAATGGGCAAAATGTTTAATGATAGAATTCAAAATCTAAAGTATTAAGTACCAAGTAAGAGCAGATAACATTCAATGCAATTTGTAAGTGATTTTAATTGAGAAGTGAATGATGCTAATGTGGATTGTTAGAGTAAATTTTAAAGCTTTTTTCGTCTTTTGAATATGAAATATTTACCTTCTTACTAATCCATAATCATACTGTTAGTCTTTTGGGGCATATTTTATTACATATTATAAAGTTTAAAAAATGTAGAAAAGCTTTTAGAAACCTATTACACAGTCAAGTTATTGTTTTGATAATTAATTGGAAATATAACACTTGAGTTTCAGAACGGATAGTGTCAGATGCTTTTGTGTTTTTGTGACAATAAAAAACTGTAGTTAACTACTGTTATGGAACTTTGACATTCACAGGGGGCTGGCTGCCTGTTTATGATGATAACAAACTTCTCTGAGATTCTAGCTTGTCAAATTAGTCCAGGCTGTTGACATTGATCTTTTTTTCTCATTGACATTTCCTTCCTGAATGGTAGACGGATCTTCTTTCTGTGGTCACTGTCTGTCAAACTTGGGGCCATCATTTGCTGTAGCTGAGTAAATTTCTGATTAAATATAAATATTTAAGAAATAACAATACCAGGCCGAGGTGGGCGGATCACCTGAGGTCAGGAGTTCGAGACCAGCCTGGCCAACATGGTGAAACCCCATCTCTACTAAAAATACAAAAATTAGCCAGGCATGGTTGTACATGCCTGTAATCCCAGCTACTTGGGAGGCTGACGCAGGAGAATTGCTTGAGCCCGGGAGATGGAGGTTGCAGTGAGCTGAGATCGTGCCACTGCACTCCAGCCTGACCGACAAAGCAAGACTCTGTCTCAAAAAAAAAAAAAAAAAAAAAAAAAAAAGACATAACAATGCCCTCAATTCACGTGAAGGTAAATACTCATTAATTCCTCTGAAACTGGGACACTACACCCACGCCCGCCCACCCACATGTAGTGATAATGATAATGTTCAAAGTCCACATTTACTTTTCCCTTGCAGCTGGGCTGCCTGTGCAATGCCAGTACTGGGCCCGTGGCGTGTGCGTGCTCGTGGGCATCACCACCACCAGCACTGGTCCCCTGGGCTGTGACTGGACATTACTTCAGCTGCTGGGTGGGGTCCACTAGTGTTAAGACATTTTTATGTTAGGAAATATGACATGGGTGTCTTAAGTTTGAATTTCAGAAAATTAATAACAGATTGTACTGTGGGTGAATTTATATGCAGATAATTTAGATGTCTCCTGGGGATAGTAGTAGTTAGACAAGACTCCAGAGTCGGATTGTCTGGGCTTCTTACCTCCTAACTGCCTTTAGGCAAATTACACAGCGTCTTTGAACCTCAGTCTCATCAAGTATAAAATGAAGGAAGTAATACTCCCTAACTGTCTCAGCATGTGTTGTGAGGATTCAGCGAAATAAAGCTTACAAAGTGCTTATTCGCAGAGTACCTGGCACATGAGAAGTGTTAGTGGTTCTAGCCCTTACTGTTAGACAGCTCATCGTAAATACTTAACTCTAAGTGTGGTGATTCTCTTGACCACTCATACTTCATTAACACACATGGCTCCCCTCTCTAGCTGTGCCTGGGACTTGATCAGTGCTCAGACCCACGTCCCCCTGTGTTTTGTTAGAACCTCTCCACTCCCCCAGCATTGACTGACTTGGCGATCCTTCCTTGAAGGGTGCGGGCTTCCCACTCCCACAGTGGGTGCTCCGTTCCTGGAGTCCTGTTTCTCAAGCTTGACTCGTTCAAGTAGCTCTGTCTGCTTCCTCTTTCTTCCTTGCCTCTTTTTTTCCCTCCACCTATCCTTGCCCTCTCTCCAACCTCCTCCCTCCTCTTTTCTCCCTCTCCTTTCCTTCTCTGCCCCCTGTCTTCTGTCTTCTGTCCTCCTCCTCTCTGCCTCCCTACCCTCTACCTCCCTGCTTTCTTTCCCCTCCTTCCTGCTTCCTTTTTTACCCATCTCTTTTCCTCTCTCCACTTTCTTTCCTTTTCTTCCACTCCTTTCTCTTTCCCCTTTTCTTCCTGCTCCCTCTTTCCTCTCTGTTGTCTCCCCATTCCCCTAATACTTCTCCCTCACCACCCCTTACCTTCCTTCTCTCTCCTCTGTGTTTCTCCTTTAAATCCTAACACTGCCTGCTAAGGAGTAGACAGCCTTGGCTCTTAAGCACAGAAATGTCAAGTCCTAAAGTGTTTTTATTATGCTGGGAAATATTTATTTTGTCATTTCAGTAGCCAGACTATTGTGCTTCTCTTTCCATTTCAAAGGGGCTTCACAACATCATTTTATGTCCCTGGGGCTCAAAAACTTAGAAGATCACCCGGCTCAGTGGCTCACGTCTGTAATCCCAGCACTTTTGGAGGCCAAGTCAGGTGGATTGCTTGAGCCCTCAAGTTTGAGACCAACCTGGGCAACATGGTGAAACCCCGTCTCTAAAGGAAACTTACAAAAATTAGCTGGGTGTGGTGGCGTGTGCCAGTAGTTCCAGCTACTCTGATGGCTGAGGTGGGAAAATCTCGTGAGCCTGGGAGGTCGAGGGTGGTGATCTGTCAGCCTGAGTAGCAGAGCGAGACTTCATCCCAACAAAAAATGAAAATCTACAGGCCACAGTTTAACTCTTTTTCTAAACATTATGTTTACTATAACTGTGAATTTGTTTGATATATTAGCTTTGTTATAAAGTTGAAATAATAATTACAGGTTCATATAGTCATACAGGCAAACTTCACTCTTTTTTGCCTCATTTATTTGTTTTTTTTTTTTTCTCTCTCTTCAGATTCCTTTTTCTTTGGTCCAGTTTCCCTTATGGGAGTCCTTAAAAGTAAGTTTCTCAATCTTCACATAAAATTTATGTCTAATTGTAACATACCTAATAGTTTGAGTGTGGAAGAGTAGAACGTAATGTTGACTAGAAGTTCAGCAACTCAAACCTATTAGTAGTTGAAAATATATTTTATGTGTGATTTACATGCCATTTCAGCCTCTTAAACTTGTTCAGGTGGCTGTGCTCCTAGGAAATAGGCATAGCAGGTGGCACTGAAATCCGTAGATAATAAGAAAAAACTTTGCTTTACTTTTTTCTATATTGCCATTCTTTCTCCACCATTAAATTTTATTTTGCGTGTGTGTGTGTGTGTGTGTGTGTGTGTGTGTATGTATGTGTTTAGAAGTTAAAGACTAACAGTGAGGGTAAATGGAAGAGGAAAAATGCAAAGCCTTGAATACTTGAAGACTGAGAAGGACCAGCTCCCCCAGCACCCTATGTAAGGACCACTCGGATGGGGAGCATCAGGGTCTTAGGGCTCTGACTGTCCCTTCCATCTTGGTTGCTCACTCCAGCCAGGACTAGGAGCCTCCAGAGGGAAGGAGCAGAGTGTGGTGAGTTGTGAGACAACCTTGGGGAAAGTCAGTGAGCTATTTTAAAAAAAACAACATTAACCGTTAAGGACATGGACATGGGCAAATATTTCATGACGAAAACATGAAAAGCAATGGCAACAAAAGCCAAAATTGACAAATGGGATCTAATTAAAGAGCTTCTGCACAGCAAAAGAAACTATTATCAGAGAGTTCAGACTACCTACAGAATGGGAGGAAATTTTTGCAACCTATTCATCTGACAAAGTTCTAATATCCAGAGTCCACAAGGAACTGAAATGAATTTACAAGAAAAAAACAAAGAATCCCATTAAAAAGTGAGCGAAGAACATGAACAGACACTTCTCAAGAGAAGACTTTCATGCAGCCAACAAACATATGAGAAAAAGCTCAACATCACTGATTATTAGAGAAATGCAAATCAAAACCACAGTGAGATACCATCTCACACCAGTCACAGTGGTGATTATTAAAAAGTCAAGAAACAACAGATGCTGATATGGCTTTGGAGAAAAAGGAACACTTTTACACTGTTGGTGGGAATGTAAATTAGTTCAACCATTGTGGAAGACAGTGTGGCGATTTCTCAAAGACGTAGAACCAGAAATACCATTTGACCCAGCTATCCCATTACTGGCTATATACCCAAAGGAATATAAATCATTCTGCTATAAAGATACATACATACGTATGTTCATTGCAACACTATTTATAATAGCAAAGACATGGAATCAACCCAAATGCCCATCAATGATAGACTGCATGAAGAAAATGTGGTACATACACAACACGGAATAGTATGCAGCCATAAAAAGGAAATGAGATTATGTCCTTTGCAGGGACATGGATGGAGCTGGAAGCCATTATCCTCAGCAAACTAATGCAGGAACAGAAAAGCAAACACTGCATGCTCTCACTTACAAGTGCGAGCTGAGCAAGGAGAATACATGGACACAGAAGAACAACACACAATTACTGGGGCCTGTTGAGGGGTGCAGGGGGAAGGAGAGCATCAGGAAAAATAAGTAACGCATGCTGGGTTAATACTTAGCTGATGAGTTGATACATGCAGCAAACCACCATGGGACACATTTACCTGTGTAACAAACATGCACATCTTGCACACATACCCTGGAACTTAACAACAACAACAAAAAACACATTTTAAAAAGCCTACTTTCAAAACCTGCAGAGGCGTTACATTGGTTTTTCACTTTCTGGTGCAGTGATACTGAAAACTGGGGGCCATGATATAAATTGTGTGGGTCTTTGTCAGCATTTCAAAGACTATAATAAAGAAGAATATAGTAGAGAGCATCTTACATGGTAAGAGTAAGTCTTATTTTGTAAGACCTCAGTGTTACGTATGCGTGCACACACACATGTATCTGTGCTAAGTTGCAATGTAAAATGTATTTCTCGCTGTGGATAATGGTCCAAAAACTTTGAAAGCCCTTGTTCTAGTGAAAATGGTTCATAAATGACCAGACTATAGAACAATCTAGGTAGGCATTAGGTAATACAGAAATAAAGGAGTTACTGTCATAATTTTATAGATTTACTAGTCATGGAGTGCTCACACAAAATGCATTTTGAAGAGTATCATAAAAATTATTTGGACTTGGAAATAAATTGTTGAGGTGTATACTAAAGGATACTAAATTGAGAAAAAAATTACTCATTAACAAAGTAAATTATGGGATGTTAAGTATCGAGAAGTATTTCTTAATAAGTGGTCTGATTTTAAGGAGTAGTATTGCTCATTTAATATAGTCTTCTTAGCCCTTTGGTTGTTTTGTTTGTTTGTTTTACCGTTTCCTATGTGGTGCGTGGTGAAAATAGAGTTCTCTGGCAGTGTTTCAGGGCATGATGTAACAGCTCTCCAATGAGAAGGTCACATTCCATTAGCATAACAGCTCTCCTTTTTAATGTGTGACAAAAGAACAATGAAGCCAACAGCTGTCCAGCAAACAAGACTTACTTTATTAGTGTCTCAATAACCAGCATTCACGCAGTTTCCGCACACTCTAACATCCTTATGCCCTAACTCTGCAAAGGAATGTTTTGAGGCCTAAAGAAGGAAAATACATAGTGTTTATTTCTTTTCTATATTAAGGACATTTGTAGAATTCCAGCTAGTTAAGAAATGTCCAGAAGTTTTCAGAGTAATCATAGATGACAATGCTATGATTTAAAAATTCTCTTTGAGCAAATGTTAAGATGCTGCCATTTTTTTTTTTCTGTCAAGTCAGGTTTCTTGAGAAATGCTTTATATATGATAAAATTCACCCTTTATACATGTACATTTTTATGAGTTTCAATAAATGTTTATAACCACCACCATAACCAAAATAGAGTATTTCCATCAACCCAGAAAGTTCCCTCATGCTGTCAGTGCCCTTTCTCTACCCACAGCCCCTGTGAGCCACTGTTCTGTAGTCTTCTCTTTTCCAGAACATCATAGAAATAGATACAGGATACTATTGTACCATCTTGTGCTTTGCTTTTTTTACTTAATGTGGTATTTTTGAGATTCTTTCATGTTGTTGCTTGTATCAATAGTTTGTTTTATTACTTTGTAGTATTCCATATGTGTATGGATGTACTACAATTTATTCACTAGTTTATACACATTTGACTTATTTTCCAGTTTTTGGTGATTATAAATAAAGCTGTTGTAAATATTCGCATATAGTATTGGTATGGATGTAGGTTTTTACTTCTCTAGGGTAAGAGGCCAGGAGTAGCATCCCTGGGTCATACGGAAGGTATATGTTTAATTTTATAAGAAACAAACTGTCAAGGTATTTTCCAAAGTGGCTGTACCAGTTTGCATTCCCACCAACAGTGTATGAGAGTTCTAGTTGCTCTACATCCATGTCATTTCTTGTTACTATTAGATTAATTTTTTTTTTCCAGCCATTCTAGTACTTGTGAATCGGTATCTCATTGGGGTTTTAATTTCTAGTTCCCTCATGACTAAATAATGTTGAGCATCTTTTCATATAATACTGTTTTTTAAACATCTGAATGTACAATCATAGTGCTTTTGTAGAAGTAGACAATTTTTGGAACTTTTTTTTTTGTGTGTTTACAATTTTAGCTATTTAAACTTGAGTTTGCAGTTATAGAAGGAGATTATATTATATGAAAGGATTTCTCCACTGTGTTTATTTGTGTTTATGTGGGAATACCATTCAGGAAAATTTTTCTTAGCCAAGACTAGCAGATTGCATCACATGGCACTGCAGGGAGTAAGGGGCTGGAGGTGGTGGTGGCCACTGTTATCTTAAATTCAACTCTGTCTAAAAGTTGTCATCTTTTTTGTAAAATCATGTCTTCCTGCCGTCTCCCATTTCTGTTAATCAGTATTCTCTTGGCTGCCTGGTCTCAAGTCTCAGATTAAAATTTGATTCTCTTCTTTCTCTTTCTCTATGTCACATTACTCAACAAATGTTGTTGACTTCACTGTTGGGAATTTGTGGCCACATTTCACCTGATTCTTAGTACCTTATGCTTTCCCACATCCCAGTAGGTTCTCTTCTCATCTATTCTACGTTTTGGATGTGTCTGATCTTCCTTAAACTTCTCTCTCAGTAACACTTAGGTTCTCAGGAACATATAAGTTTCTAAAACTCTAAAACATGAAGTTTTTGGCATTCAAGAACTTCCTTGACTGGTTTTTTCAGCCTCTGCCCTATACTGTCTATGTGTGTGTGTGTGTGTGTGTGTGTGTGTGTGTGCGCGTGTGCACGCACACTGGAGGCTATTCTTCCCCTCCAGCCAGAATAGCCTCCTTACTGCCTCTAAATATGTTCTCGCCTTCCCTGTTCTCTGACTCCTTTCTGAAGTATGCTTCCAAGGATCCAAAAGTGATGCATCATTCAGATCTTAGTTCAGTGTTTGATTTCCTTGAAGTCTTCTAATGAAGGCCTTGAAGAATTGCCCTTACCACAGATTTGTCTGTGTCACTGACTCGTATTTAATCACCCACCATATTGTGTTTAAAACATCTTATAGTGTTCAGATACTAGTGTTCTTAACCCCTTCAATTTACTAGTAAATGATACCTGCTGTCATTGCACCTCTGGTGCCTGTCTACTCTGAGCTGGATATGGTTGCATTTCGCAAGAATGCAAAGATGAATAAGAAATGGCTTAATGCCCTTGAGGAGCTGAGTCCACCAGAGTGGCACGCAACTCGCTGATAACTTAAATGTAATGTGTCTCTTGTTGCAGAATACTTGCTCCCCAAATCCTGTTACCGTGCTACATCATTTCCTTTGTTTTTCTTTTCTTTATTATACATATGCTTACAAAAGCATGTTTTAGATGAAAGAGGACAAGACACCATAGAGAGATGGAGAAGCAAAAGTGGTAGATTATCATATCCAAAGTCTTAGAGAAGATAATTTTCCTTGAAGATTTATATTTACTTGTAACTTTCTGGCAGCCCAACAAGAAGAGAAGCATGATAGATTTCATGGTTTTTATTATCTGACAAAGACCTGTAGCTTGTTATTCTATCTTATCCTTTGACTTTGGATACCATCTTTATACCAACTTGCATATTTATAGCTCCATGGCAAGCGCCTTCCTCTGAGTGGCAGCCTCAGATCACCAGCTGCCTAGTTGACATCCTCACTCAGGATGTCTCTGAGTGGCTAGGTCAGAACAGAACTGTCGGTTTTTATTTGCCTTCTTTCCAATCTGTTCCTTCCTAGTTGTCCACTTCTCAGTAAATAGCACAGTTGTCTTATGCTTGTTCAGATAGAAACTTAAGAATGATTCCAGAGTTCTGTTCTTTTCTCCCTCATCATCTAGCCCATCAACAAGTTCACTGTTCTAGTTCAAGCCTCTGACACCCCTTGTTTGAATTGCTACACTGGCCTCTCCAGTGGTCTCCGTCATTTCACTCAGGCTTTCCCAAAATATCTTCTTCACACAGCAGTCAGAGTGATCTTTTAAAGAAATGAATTAGGTCAGGCACAGTGGCTCATGCCTGTAATCCCAGCACTTTGAGAGGCTTAGGCTGGAAGATCACCTGAGCTCAGGAGTTTGAGACCAGCCTGGGCAACACAGACTCCATCTCTACAAAAATTAAAAAAAAAAATTATCTGGGAGTGGTGGTGCACACCTGTAGTCCCAACTGTGTGGGAGGCTGAGGTGGGAGACTCACTTGAGCTCACAACCTGGGCGACAGAGTGAGACCCTGTCTCTTAGAAGAAGAAAGAAATTAGACCATACTATTCCTTGCTAAAACCTGTCAGTGGCATCTCCTTAAAAGAAAAATAAACCCAGAGCTTAAGCTCTGGCTGGCAAGACGCTATGTAATCTGGCCTCTGTCTGCCTCAGCCTTATCCCGTGTCACTCACCCGCTGTGCCCAGCCACATTGCGCTGACTGTGCTGCTGCCTAGCGCCTCCCCTTGTTTTTTGTTTTGTTTTTTTTTTTTTGAGATGTACCAAGGCCTTTACATTTGTAGATCTCCCTGCTAGAAATATTCTTTCTTCCTTTGTTCTATATACATCATTTTTTATGTGTGTGATAATTTTTTTAATTTTGATTTTTTCATATTTTTGAAAATTGACAAATAATATCTGTATATTTAAGGTGTGCAGCATGATGTTTTGAAATATATAAATAGTGTATATGTCATTACTGAGTGTCTATTATCTGCCAGGCATTTTCCAGGGTCTGGGGATACAGTGATTAAGAGGACTGACACAAATAACTGACCCCATGGAGCATTCATTCCAGCTCTTTCCCTAGGCCTGTCTCCATCCCCCTTCCCCATTCCTCTCTCATGTCTCCTCCTTCCCCGTTACTCAGGCCTTAGATCACATGTCACCTCAGAGAGAGTGTCTACCAGTCTACCCCTCTTCAGAGTAGGACTTTCCCCTCCTGCCTCCTCCGTAATCATGACACCTATTTATTTCCTTACTGGTATTTTAATAACTTAGTTTATTTAGTTATGCACTTACGTCATTGGAATGATCATTCACGACATAGTGGTGTGATGAGCAGACACTGTGTGCCAGGCTCTGGGTTAAGCACAATGCATTCATTACTGTCTTCTTCACACCACACACAACCCAGAGAGGTGGGCCATGTTGTTATCCCCACCTTAAAACCACGGAAGCAGGGCTCGCCAAGGTTGTCTTTCACCTAGTTGCCTAAGCACCTTTTACTGTGTGCTGCGTAGCAGACGGGTGACTCAGGTTACCAGGTGCTATTTTAGTGATGATAACAGCCATCATAAAAGCAAGAACAGCCAACATTTTTCAAAGCTACAATGTGCCAGGCACTGTAGTAACACTTTCCACACATCTTCTCCTATTCATCTTCATGACAGTCCTGTGAAGTCGGTGCTGGCCTGGTCTTTGTTCTGTAGATGTGAAAATGGAAGGAGAGTTTGAACGCCTTGCCCAAGGCCATGGGAGTACTAAGGGGTACAGCCAGGATTTGAAATCAGGTTCAGATCTAACTCCAGACTTGATATTCTTAATCACTTTACATGTAATTATGCACACCACACATGATGTATTTCATAATGTTTTTGTAGTTTCGTATACTCAAAAGTTGATAAAAAGTTGAGGTCATATTTAGTCAGCTCATTGAAGGCATTTCTGCAAATTGCATTGATTCCTTAATGATGACATGTCGCTTAGGAAAGCCTGGCCAGCATATTTCTTAGACCACCTCTCCCCAGCACCCGTTGAATCTGCTGAGCTTGGGCAAGGATTAAACTGTGCTCACTTGAGTCAGTTCTCAGAGACCAACCCTGGAGAGCACAGATAAGTTGACAGTTAATGAGTTCAGCCAGAACCGCATTTTCCATGTGCTTGTGTTTAACTCCCCACAGAACGGTGCTTACTGGAGGAAGGAACTGTGTCTTCTGTTTATTCTTTATGGTTCTTTTACACAGGAGGTGTTTATGTAACTATTTGCTAATTGTTTGAAGGTTAGCGTTCTTTTTCAAGTTGAATGCAAAGTTGGATAACTCTATCTACATTAACTGTTTTATTTATACATTCTTTTAAAGGTATGTTCACAGCTATAAACGAGTTTTCCCTTTTTAACCATACAGATCTTTTCTTATCAAGCTTTAAGTCAAAAGTAATCATACTATGAAAGGATATGATAAAATTTCCTGTGAGAATGCGTTTTTTTTCTATTTTCTTAGTGTGAGACATCAGTTTATATTGCAGTGTGGAGAACTGCTAAGAATACTGTCAGGTCCGAGTGGTTTTGCTTACAGCTACAGGGTGTTACAAAGCAATAGCTAGATGAGATGTGATCTTTAAGCTAAGCACTATTTAAAGCAAAATGAAAATAAAATCACTTTGGTTTTGTAAGACAGCAACATTATGCTAATGCTTTTCTAAGATGAAATCATAGCTTTGTCATAGAAATCAGGGACCAGTGCATTATCACTTCACTTATATCAATAATTCAATGTATATAATAATTACTTAGATCTCTCTTTTATGTTTTATAAGTATTTTAAATGTGCAGTACTACATAAAAGCTATGTTTTCAAGTTTAAGAATAAATAGCACTTTCTCTTGTTGATTCTTGTTTTAATAATAGTTAAATGTCTACCACCACCCTACCCACAACAAATTTCTCTGATACTTTTAGTAATATAAACAAGAATTAGAAGATGCTCAGTGCTCAGGATCTGCAGTTATACCATTTCATGAGACTGGGAGAATCTGGTGTCGGGGAGGAACCCAGTGGGAGGGGATTGAATTATGGGGGCAGATCTTTCCAGCACTGTTCTCATGACAGTGAATGAGTTTCACAAGATCTGATAGCTTTAAAAAACAAGAGTTTGCCTGCACATGGTCTGTCTCTGCCTGCCGCCGTCCACGTAAGATGTGACTTGCTCCTCCTTGCCTTCTGCCGTAATTGTGAGGCCTCCCCAGCCACGTGGAACTGTAAGTCCAATTAAACCTCTTTCTTTTGTACATTGCCCAGTCTTGAGTATGTCTTCATCAGCGGTGTGAAAATGGACCAATACAACTAATAAGAACCACAAATAGAAAGCTCATAGAACCCCCAGTCAGAATAAATATCCCCCCATGTATCTGAAATCTAGCCCAGACATATCCAAAAATATCACTGTATAAACTCTGAAACCTAAATATTACTAAGCAAACCCAGCATTTTAGTCCATCTTGCTTTTGCTTAAGAATAATCAGTGTCTTTGCCTGTAATTACCAGCATAATCATTAGTTCAAGATTTTCTTATAAATTCTTATTATCTTTACCAACTTATCTAGAATGCAAATATCTATAAATATCTCAACCAGCCAACATACATTATTGCGCAAAACAAGGTACACATCAACGCATATAAAATTGATGCTGCTTGCACATCCCAGAACAGTTTCAGTCTAGCTGCCGTCATAACCCAAATCAGCCTGTATACCATAAGGGATTCCTAATGATCAGTTAGGTATATCCATTTTTAATTATGAAAATAGTGCTATATGAAAAATTCATTTTAGCCTTTTAGCCACTAGTTTGTATCACAAGAGCTATGGTGTGGTGGAATGAAAGCCGAATTGTGGTTCCCAGTTATGTTTGTACTGTTCTCAGTTTCTGAACTTGCTATTAGAAATCTCTTTTGTAGACATAGTAGTGTGTGAGTACTTCACAGAGAGATGGTTCATCTGACTGAATGATAAAATTATAGGCAGCTGTTGCTTTGTTTTTAAAAATATATGTGCAAAAGCTACACAATAGCTTGATCAACTACAGTATGGAAAGTATTTGCACGAAAATCATTGTCTCATGTCTTTAATCTGTTATAAACTTCTGGTAGTAAACTCACAGCAGTGAGACCTACCCAGAGGATGATATCAAGAGCAAGCTAGGTTTGAAAAAACTAAGCATTATCCTTTCCATTATCTTAAATTTTGTCATCTGATGTTACTAATTTGGAATTGAGTAGATGATTCTGTGCACATAACTATTTTACTACATGCATAAAAAGCATATAGTAAAATATCATCTTGTAAGGTTGGAAGCCATGTAACTGCTTTTGAATAGAGCAGCTAAAGAAGTCCCAAGTTGTAAGTATTTGTTCACTGGAGCCAAAACACTTATTTTCAATTTGTTATTCATAAGACAATAGTGCTTATTTGGGTGGGTCTTTTAAAAGTGAAAAACAAAGCCTTCTCTTCATGATATACTTTAAATAGAAGACACTTGGTCTGGGGTTGGACTCCCAGCTACTTCATAATATTGTGCCTGGTGTTTGCTTTCTGGCCTACGACTACTGGTGCTAATAGCTATTATCTTGGGGTGGGGGTCGGGGAGCCAAACTACTTCATGCTATTCTTCCTCTGATAGGCCTTTAGCATTAAGTGAAGAATCACTTGGGAAATTACAACCTGATTGTTTTTGTAGTGATATCACTGAGTATCCTAATGAATAATACAAATATTGTTAATTTAAAAAGTCAAGCTGATGATTAAAAATTGCTTACTTTTAAACAATAGTTATTATGGTGAAACTCAGCTAGGGTCTGTAGCTTAGTTAATAGTATTGTACCAATCTCAGTCTTGTGCTTTGATAATTACACTATGGAAGCTGGGTGAAGGATATGTGGGAACTTTATTATTAATATTTTTTGAGATAGGGTCTTGCTCTGTCACCCAGGCTGGAGTGCAGTGGTGGGATCGCTGATAACTGCAGCTTCAACCTCCCAGGCTTAAGCAATCCTCCTACCTCAGCCTCCCTAGTAGCTGGGACTCGGGTGTGCCACCACGTCTGGCTAATTTTTAAATTTTTTTGTAGAGACAGGGTCTCCCTGTGTTGCTCAGGCTGGTCTCAAACTCCTGGGCTCAAGTGATCC
Source organism: Nomascus leucogenys (assembly GCF_006542625.1). Lineage (NCBI taxonomy): Eukaryota > Metazoa > Chordata > Mammalia > Primates > Hylobatidae > Nomascus > Nomascus leucogenys. The sequence continues at coordinate 74,157,996 of NC_044401.1, read as the reverse complement.
TCCCACCTCAGACTCCAGCAAGTGCTGGGATTATAGGCACGAGCCGCAGCACTCGGTGGAATGCTCCTATTTTTGTAACTCTTCTGTAAATCTAAAATTATTTCAAAATAAGTGTCATACAACCTGTTAGAAATGGTTTCTAATCAACCTATATTAAGGAAGCTTTACTTAAGAAAAATTACCGAAGTGAAACTAAGAACATTTTTGACTTCTGTTCTCGTTACTTAATCTCGATATTTCTCATTAATGTAACCATAGATTCATGTGAAAATTTCATTTATACTGTAATTCCAGCTACTTGGGAGGCTGGGGTGGGAGGATCACTTGAGATCAGGAATTTGAGACTACCCTGGTCAAACATAGCAAGATGCTGCCTCAAAGAAATAAATTAGCCGGGCATGATGGCCCTTGCCCGTAGTCCCAGTTACTCAGGAGGCTGAGGCGGGAGGATTGCTTGAGTGCAGAAGTTGGAGGCTGCAGTGGGCTGTGATCACTTCACTGCACTCCAGCCTGGGTAACAGAACAAGATCCTGTCTCTTAAGTTACTTACATTTGAACAGAAAAAGGAAATGGGACATTGAATTGGGATAAATAAGCAAACATCAGGGAAAATGTGGCCCCTTGCTTTTTAAATTTCTTATTGTTATTTTGGTATACAACCTCCTCAGTGAGTTGAGACTCCAATACTGCTTCTTCACATTTGGGCCCCTTAATGCCCCTCTCCTCCTCCTGTAATCGTTTATCTGCTTTGACAGAAATGATCATTAGACCTCTGTGGCAATGAAATTACTTACTTAGGTTGAGAAATTATGGAAATTTAAAAAATGTTTGACAGGTTCTTTAAAAAAAGCTTTTGTAAACCCACATTATTTAAATTCATTGTATTAACTTCAAAATATTTAATAATGTGTGTGTTATGATGTAGTTCGACTAGAAGTTGAGCTGTATATGATAGTGAGGAAACATAATGGTATTTGCAGAACGAACCAGCCTCAGTTTTCCCATTTACTATCTATGTGACCTAGGCAAGTTACTTAAAATCTCCTAGAACTTGCCCCTCACCTGTTTTTGTGGAGAATAATATACTTCTCAACATTGAATGAGATTATACATGTAAAATCTTTAGCATAGTGCCTAGAGCATTGTAGGTAGTCAGTAAATCCCAACTAATATTGTCAATAGTAATAATTTATATTGTTACCTGTACTATATTTTTATCCCACATTCCAGTCTAAAATTATGTGAATTTCATATGTCAATACATAGTCTTATGTCTTTCATAATCAATACATAGTCTTCCTGTGAGTAATGTCTTCCAGCTGTTTTATTACAATTCTGTTGTCCCTCCAAATAGATGAGCAAATACATAATTTCAAAATATTTTCATAATTTATGTATAGTATTTTTTACCAGTCAGGTTCTGATTATTGTTGTTTTATGAATTTAAGGTTGCACTCAAATGAATAATTTGTAAATAACACTCTTTTTAGATTGGTCTCAATATTACATTTCTTAAGTTCTGTATTCAGACAATTCCTCATTTAGAAAAATCATTTCAAACTCATTTAAGCAAGTTGCTTCAGACATTGACATAATTTGTTCATTCACTTGGATATGTTAATCATTCCAGTAGAAATTATGATTTGCGTGTGGAAGTAAAGTGTCTCATGAATGCTTATCTGTGTGTTACCAGGACAACTATATCCTATAGATCCAAACCCATGTGTTTTCATGCCCACACCAGAGTGTCCCATCCAGATCCCAGCGTTCCTACTCGCCGTTTAATCTTTGAGTTACTTAACATCTTTGAGCCTCATCTTTAGACAGTTTTTTTCTTAGAGATGGGATCTCACTATGTTAATCAGGCTAGTCTCAAACTCTTGGCCTCAAGTGATCTTCCCATCGTGGCCTCCCAAAGTGCTAGAATTACAGGCGTGAGCCACAATGTTTTTGTCTATAAAATGACAAGATAATAAAAATTACATATACGTCAGAAGATTCTGGAGAGAATTACATGAGCTGATGTATGTAAAGTGCTTCACACTTGGAATGTGGGAAGTTCTGTATCTTCTGTGGAAGCGTGTATTGTGGTTACTGTTAAAGTCATTCTTTACGTCATGCTTTGTGTTTGCCACTGAAGTTTCTCACTTTAAACGTTTTGGGTCTCTAGAGATTTTTTGTTTAAGATATTTATTAGTATCCATTTCAAATATAAAATTATTTCTTTATGTGTTTTTTGTAGGCTCATTATTCTGGCCAGGTGATAGTGGAAAGTTACACTTATCTGTGGAGATTCTATTTTTAAATGTTGTCTTCAGCCATCTGAGTCTATTTTGATTGTGTTTTTTTTTCCCGCCTGGCAACCAATTTTTTTCTCCCTAGATTATGACAGGCACCTCTGTGAAGCTTTCTCTGTCACTTCACTTCTCTCTTTTATAATCCTCTTCTGCCCCCACCATACCTTCCTCAAATACTAGACCTAGGGACTGTTACTTTTTCTTTTCTTGACGACAGTACCTGACACCTAGTAAATATTTGTTGAATTTATGACTTGCATAACATTTTTGATTTCTTATCACATTCACATCTTACTGTTATTTACTTTTGCTTATAAACTCAGCATCATTACCAGCATTTCAAGTCTATTTGGAGTAGCCTTCTACTCTTTGGAACCTTTAGAGATAATAAGTAGATTAACTGAAGGTGACCTTTAGTCATCAACAGAAATCTAGTTTATATTTTGCATTGCTTTTCTACTAAGTTGGTGAAGTAAGTGTTGGTGTTAAAACTGGCATTAGCCTGATAAAATACACCCTTTGCCACCTTAAAAGTAAAGAAAAAGTGATTCCACTGTCTTGTTTCTTATTTTTTCTGCAATGCTTATAGGAGCTCTGGAGAAAATAATGGTTTCTATTAAAGCATACAGATGTATTTGCAAACCTTAGAGCATTTTCTGAAAATATACCAGATACTCTGTTTAATGGCAATATTATCTTTAGAAACCTGTTTCTAATACGTCTTTTCTTTTTTAGCTTGTCTACTTTCACAAGTAAGGTGATAAATACCTATTTGATAGCTGCACTCTCAGTGCAATAAATTGAATTAATACACTTTCAGAGAATCATTCACGTTAGTATGGTTAGAGGGAAATGTTGGTCCTCAAACCACACGCTGTCACATATTTAATTTGTTAGATAGTTAACATAGTAGCTGTCTGACTTAAGAAAAGTTGTGAAAGTTGACAGAGTAAACAGAGTCTTGTACCTAATGAATTTCTATGGCATCTTCTTCATCCCCTCAGTGACCCTCACAGCCTTTCAGAGATAGTTGTCAGTGGAGAAGTATTCAGAGTAGGAAATAAAACGAACTTTGCTGTTCTTCTTTTAGTTGCTGTGTATTCGATTATCCCTAAAAATGTCACACCACTCTCAGAAAGTCATTATACTTCTCTAACCATTTAAATTAATATATTAAAGAGGTCTTTTTTGTTAATATTTGTGGTCACTATTGCAATGCATACCATTATTCTGAAGGTCCTACTCAATTCAGTAAGGCAAAAATGAAAATAAACAATAAAAGTTACCTTAATTGGAGAGGAAGAAGTACAACTGTCTTTATTCACATGATATGGTCATCTATGTCGAAAATTTGATGAGCTCTATAAAAAAAAGCTATGAGGTTGGTAACTTTAGCAAGGCTGCAGAATACAAGATCAGTGTACAAAAATCAATTGTGTTGATAATCAGTTTCAGTTTCTACATATTAGCAATGAACAACCAGAGACTGAAATTTAAAAAACAGTGCGATTTGCAGTAGCATCAAAACGTGTGAAATACTTAAGGATAAATTTGACAAAACCAGTGCAAGACCTGTATACTGAAAACTAAGACAGTGTGGAGAGAAACAAAAGAAGGCCTTAGTCAAATGGAGAGGGATGCCATGCCTATGAGAAGAAAACCCCTCAACATTAACAACTGGTTCTCTCCAAAATAATCCATGGATTTGGTGCATCCCAATCACAGTCTCAGCCAGTTATTTCCTAGAAATTGATAATCAGATTGCAAAATTCATATGGAAATGCAAAATATTTAGAATAGGTAGAAGAACTTTGAAAAAGAAAGAATTTGGAAGACAAATACTACCTGGTTTCAAGATTCATTATAAAGTTATAGTAGTGAAGAAAGTATGGAATTGATATCAAGATAAGCCTATAGATGAGAACAGAATAGAGAGTTCAGAAATAGACCCACACATATGTGGACAGTTGATTTTTGACAAAAGCAAGAGGGCAGTTCATTGGAGAAATGATTATCTTTCCCAGTCATTGGAACAACTGAATATCCATATGTGAAAACAAAACCAAATAACTTCAATCTACATATTGTACCATATATAAAAATTAACTCAAAATGGATGATAGATATAAATGTAAAACCTGAAAGCATAAAATTTCTAGAAGAAAACACAGGATCAAAAAATCTTTGTGACTTTGAACTAGACAAAGATTTCTTAGATGTGACACCAAAAGCAAGATCTCTAAAAGGATAATTTGGACTTCATCAAAATTAAAAACTTCTGTTCTTTGAAAGACGCTGTTAAAAGAATGATGAAAGATGCTGTTAAAAGAATGAAAAGACAAGACTAGAAGAAAACATCTGTAAATGAGCTGTGTCTAGAATATGTAAAGAACTCTTAAAATGCAGTCATTGAGATACGGTAACCCAGTACAAATGTGCAACACATTTGAACAGACACTTCACCAAAGACAGTATGTTGTGGATGGCAAATAAGTACATGAAAAGCAACTCACCATCATTAGGGAAATACAAATTAAAACCACAATGAAGGCACGGTGGCTCACACCTGTAATCCCAGCACTGTGGGAGGTTGAGGCGGGTGGATCACTTGAGGTCAGGAGTTGGACACTAGCCTGGCCAACATGGTGAAAACCCCGTCTCTACTAAAAACACAAAAATTAGCTGGGCGTGTTGGCGGGCGCCTGTAGTCCCAGCTACTCAGGAGGCTGAGGCAGGAGAATCACATGAACCCAGGAGTTGGAGGTTGCAGTGAGCCAAGATTGCACCACTGTACTCCAGCACTCCAGCCTGGGTGACAGAGCGAGTCTCTGTCTCAAAAAAAAAAAAAAAAAAAAAAAAAAAAAAAAAAAGAAGAAGAAAGAAATACTGCAACACATTTACTAGAATGGTTAAAATTTTAAAGTAGTGATGATAACAAATATTGGAAAAGATGTGGAGAAACCAGAACTCTTGGGAATGTAAAATGGTACAATCGCTTTGGAAAACAGTTTGGCAGTCCTTAAAAAGTTAAACATATAACTCCCATGTGATCTAGCGATTTCACTGCTAGGTATTTCCCCAAGAGAAGTGAAAGCATGTATACATATAAAGACCTGTGTACAAATATTCATGGTGGCTTTATTTGTAATAGCCCCAAACTGGAAAAATCCCAAATGTCCATCAACAGGTAAATACGTAAATCACGGTATATCCATACAACAGAATATTACTAATGAAGAAGTCAACTGTTGATATCTGCATGACATGGGTGAATCACAAAATAATTCTGAATCAAAGAAGTTGGATTTAAAAAAATATGTGATCACAATGATAGAACATTCTGGAAAAGGCATACTAATCTAGAATGACAGATCAGATTGCTTAGGGGATAGTGAGGAAGGACAGGAAGGAGGGGTTACATAGGGATACAAGAAAACTTGTGGGTCATGAGTAAGTTCACTATCTGAATTGTGGCTATGATGTTTTGTGTGTGTGCACACACATATGTACTCTCTGAAAATTGTTTACTTTGAGCACTCTAATGTAGCTGTCGCTCTCATTTCTTTGACTTATTTTAGAATGCAGTTAAGTCCTTGGGAAAGTCACTTATGTCATCAGTAAAGAATGCCACCAAAATAGCTTCTCACTTAAGTTCCCATCCCCAGAGCTAACCCACAGGAGGTTCCGATAAATTCAAATATTTAATAACTTGTATTTTTCTTTCTCCTTAAACACAGGCCCTCTGGTCCTGGAGGCAGGATCATGTGGTGGATTCTTGGCAGTCAGCAGTCTGTGGAGCTTTTGCAGGTGCAAAGGATTATATTATACTGGGAAAGACCAAAGAGGGGGAAAAATGTGAAAATATTAACTATGCGAAAACAGCATTCTTTAGAAATTCCAGGTTGTTGAGATGAAGAGCGCTTCACTAGTTGTTTGAGAAAAGAACGTGTCTTAGAGGGGAAAAAAAAAAAAACAAAAACTGCTAAAAAGGTGTCTGCCTGAAAGACAAGCAATTTGTTTTTGACAAATTTTTCTTTTTCTTTTTATCTTTATTAAGGCCTTCACTCAGGCCCTGGAATTATCTTAAAGATGATTTATAAAGTCCTGTGTGGGAAGAGACTTGCTGTGGGTGCAGGGCTCACCATGCAGCTGTCTGCCTTGGGCAGTGCTTAGGGGGTTTAAGCGATTTCTGCAGAAGGCAATGATTCACGGTTTGTGTGACATGTTTGACAGCAGTGTAGATTAACTAGTGTCAGGAGAGCAGAGGCTCCTCCATAACTTACTGGAGGCTAAACTGTGCTGTGTAGGAAGTATGGAGATCTACACATCTGGGCATTTTCGAGACATTAAAGCAAGAGCGAGGTGACAATATGCAATACTGTGTTATCCATCACTGAGTCATATGAATTTTCCAGTGAGGCTTTAATGAGAACTCAAATGCTTTAAAGAGCTTAATAAGTGATATGTTTAAAAGCCTAAGAGAGAAGTATATTTTGTTGTTACAAAGTTAAATTAGAATTATAGTTGAAATACAATGGAAATTTGCCAGAAAAGGAAACTTTTAGCTGAGATGTGAAGCCAGTAGGGGAGGTTTAGGGTATTAACTTTATTGGAAAATAATGATTTTCCAATTTGTTTAATGGTCATTTTTTGTTGTTGTCATGATTGGGAAAACAGAAAATGTTCATTTTGTAGGACTCTTTATTAATAGACTCATTTGACTTTGTAGAATTGATAATCAACAATAAGAATTTTGCCTGTAGACATGAAACCAATCCAGATTGATGATGATGATGATCGTTTCCACATGACACATAGTCATTAGCTGTGTTAAATAAGTAGGTGGTCTTGATTCATTTTCCAGAGGTCAGGAGTCATTATTCCCCAGTCCCTAAGAGAGATGTGCATTTTTGTAGACACTCTCCTGGGCCCTGGGGACAAAATGAGTGCATTATGGAAATTTAGTCATCCTGGATAAGTAAGGCTACTTTTTAAAGTTAGCAATACTATAAAACTTCCATGTGTTGAAATAAGAACATATTCTCTGGTCCTATTCCTTAAATACCCAATTCAGAGATTTGCTTGCAGAGACATCGTTACTATTAAGGAAATTTGCATTAATTACAGTTTCCTTTTCGGAGTAATACTCTGTAATAGACACTAAGCACTTGTATCGTCAGAAGGAGTGAGAGAAGGGAACTTCCTGCCAGACATCCTCTATCTATGTGGTAGGATCCTACCATCCAGGCCCTTCAGTTAAGGTGACTTGCCTGGGGAGTGCGGCAGCACAGCCGGTGCTCCAGTGATGCTGGGGTGTGGAGAAAGGGAGCGAGGTGCCCACGGCTCCACATCTAGCACAGGCTGAGCTGTGTGACTTACAGGATTCTCAAGTCTCTTTTTGGTCCCCAACTCAGGAATGAGGCTTTGGGACCCTCCTGAGTGTCAGTTTCCTTACCTGTAATGTAGAGGCAACAATTCCTATCTTAGGGGATTACTTCAGGGCTTGAGATAATACATGGTTAGTACTCTGTACCCTGCAAAAGCGAGTCGATGTAAGGAATTATTACTATTTCAGTAAGAACAACTAACATCCAGAAAATGAAAACCTACTTTCACAGTAATTCACCTTCTTGATTGAGTGAAGGAATGTCATATCAATAAAGTTACCATACAGAACAGTCTCCTCTAATAGCTCGTAAATTTTAAAATGCCTCCAGTGTAAGCATCTTATATTTTTCTGCTGAAGTTCTGATAAGTGAAGGAGTTTGTCCAAGGCCTGCAAAAAATCTGTTGTCAGTAGAACCACATATATTTAGCAAAAGATAAATATATTTCTTATTTGTATCCCTTATTTTGAAATTTTATTTGGTACAAATGTTGATCCAGAGGAACAGGGTTACTATTTTAAAGCATTTCTGAAGGATAAACATCACTTGAAAATATTCCAATTTGTGAAAAAGTGAGATTCTGTAAGAGTTGCAACATGGTTCTTTACAGAATACAGAGATGAAGGATGTCTTGTGAAGTCCCTTTAAAATACATGCTGCACTTGCAGACTTTACCCTTACATGGCCATAAAAGCAGTGATAAAACTTGCCCTCAAATCAGAAATCAGATTTCTCATCCGCATGTGCTTTTCCAAGTTTAAACTGGCTAAATCATTGCAGATGAACCATTCTGTGTGCCATCCTTGGCACTCTTTCTTGTTCATGCTTGTTTTATAAACTACTTGGCACCGATATCCAAAAATGTCCCGTGAGATTGGAGGTGTTGATGGCTTGTCATGCACAGAAATTTCCTTGGCTTCTGGTCAGGGGTGAAACTAGGGGTATAAAAGGACTTTGCAACTTCCTTGCTTTGAGTTAACTTCTAAACATAAACCATAATGCAGCCTAAGTAATTATGACATTTGGTACTATAGTGATATTTGGTACTCTAGTATATTTTGATCAGTTTCTCATAATAAACACCTCTGTACATTCGCTAGGAGAGAAGAGGATGGGGGAGAAAGAGGCGGGGAAAGAGAGATTGATTGCAATTTCTCCATGGGTTTGAAATTCAAGAATAGGGTGAGGGATTATTTGGATAACAAATGAGAAGGCCTGACACAATCTCTATTAAAATACAAACAAAAAACCCTTTCCTTCTTGTGGATGTGGAAGTCTTCCACATCTGCACGCTTCACTGGAGGTCACGCATAAGAGGGGTATGGCGGTGCTCTTGTCCCTTCCAGACTGATCGGGGCAACGTAGGGTCTGGAGGAGCAACGAATGGCAGCAAGGTTGCCCACGGGTGGGTTCGGGGACTTCCCCATTGCTGCCCCCACATTCTCAGCTGCTGCTCAGAGGTGACAGCTCCAGCCTTATTGTAGGAAAGTGGCTACTTTGTCTTTATGGGTGTTGGGGGAGGGGTGGTTAGGGAATCTGCATTTGTTCCCCAAGGAAATAGGAAATCAGAGTTTTATCATAAAATTTTAGTTTCTCCTGAATCCTGTCCTGGAAAGCAGTTAGCCTAACATTCAATACAAACCTAACTCCAGTGGAGACCATAGAAAACTGTTTCACGGATGCTTTGCCCACAAAAGCAGCCTATAATTGCCGTACCAAATAATTATTTCCTGTCTCATATGTTAGAATGTTCCTTGTATTTATTACCAGTAGCTTACAGTGCCCTTAAATAAAACAGAAAATAACTACATTTTAACTGAAAGTCCTGGCCCCCAGCCCTTCCCCGTTATGACCATTATTCTATTATCTTCACAAGTCCTCCTTACAGCCTTAAAAAGCATTGTGAGGTTTGTGAATGAGAGAAATCTTTGATAGTTGAAGACAGGCAAATTAGTTGATTAGTAACACATAAAATACAGCTTCTCTCATGGTAGTAAAGTGAGGACCTACTGAAGCATACATGTTTCTGTGTGTAACTTTTCTTCATATTACTTTCATGAAACCTAAATCTCCAAGAGAATATTGGTAGGCAGCCACACTAAAGGAATGGTAGATCTTTGCTAATGGCCAAAATAAGTTTGATTTGCAGTAACTAAATTTATTAGATGTTCCTTATCAACCTTTAGGTCTTTTTAATTGGTTTAGTGTCGTTTGTGAACATTTTCACATACGAAAGTGGGTTTTAACAATTGGACAAATTTTAATTTGTCTTATATATGAAAGTCATTAGTATTACTTTTGGAGTCATGATCCAGCTGTGTGGCCTGGGCAAGTAAGTTGGTTGTAAAATGAGAATAGTAACACTGATGCAAATGAGATCAAATAATCAATGAAAGTGCCTAGTGCATTCCTGGCATGCCAGCTATGAAGTAAGCACTGCAGATGCTAGCTCCTACCTTTACCTTTACCTTTCCCTGCCTTTTAGAGGATGAGTTGAAATTTTCAGTTTATAAAAACTATAGACCAGGGTACTGATTAAGCGTTTTCGAGTGCCTGCTGTGAGTGTGGAGGTCTAAAGATACGAAGAAAAATCACTCATTAGCTCTGCCCACCAAAGAAAGAGTTAATTATTTTGTGATTACTGCTGTGAGCCAGATGCTGTTCCAAACATGTTGCATAGGCCCATTTAATTCCCGTGTCATACTACTGTCTGCATTTTACAGATGAGAAAACTGAGGCCACTAGGAGACCAATGGGTAAGCGTCCCAGTTCCAGAGTCAGTACAGACTTAAGATCCCCTCTCAGCTCTGCACTAAGTACAATCTTCAAGTTTTTAGCCTCCATAAGCTTTAGTTCACCTGTAGCATGGGGCTCTAAGAGTCCCTAGCTCATAAGGTACTTCAGCCACAGAATAAGTAATTACCTAAGGCTAGACAGCTGGTAGAACTGGGATTTAAGCGTTGGTCTTTCCAGTTGGAAAGAAGGGTTCCTTCAGGCTAGACCATGCTGCTGGTAAGGGAAACAAAACCACGTCTATTATTTTGGGGTATGGGAAGTTTGGGATAGTAAAGTTTGTTGCCTTTGTGTCTTGTATCTCTTTCCCTTTTCTTCCTTTCTTCGGGGAGATAGGTAGGTAGGTAGGTATGTAGGTAGGTAGGTAGATAGGTAGGTAGGTAGGTAGATAGATAGGTAGATAGATAGATAGATAGATAGACAGACAGACAGACAGACAGACAGATAGGAAGTATTCATGGATGCCGTTGTGTAAGTAAAAGTATATTTACTTTTCCAGGGCAGAATATATGGTTAAAACAGTAGGATTTCAAGACCAGGTCCACCAAAATTTCAAAGTCACAAAGCTTAGCAAGTCTCTGAATTTCAGACAACCTCTGGGTTGAAGATGAAGAGTTTTACATAGTCATAATTTGAAATGGCTAAACCAAAGGGGATTCAAATATTCATGTCAGTTGATAGTACTTATTCCTAAGGTGTGTGATGTTCAGGGGTAACCAGAAATGGACCATGAGAGCATAAATAGGTACACTTTTCAAAAAGTCAGTGTCATAATCAGTGTTACCATATGGAGGAGGCTTGGTATAATCTTATTTCAGCATCATGATTAGATATTTGGCAGAGATCAAATGACCTTTTTGTCCACAAGCTACAAAAGTGAGAAGGAAAGTAGTGCTATTTCTGGAGTATCCTTCACACACGGGTGTCCTGTTGCCCTTATAACGCTATCTCTTTACCCCTAGCTCATGGAAGCTGAATCTTTGTAACACCTTTTAGGGTTTATTATTTCTGTCTCTGTAGGGCCTCTTCGGATTTAGGTTATATCTTTGTACTGCATTAAATGAAATATTGACACCATAAACTTGGTTTATGTTAAAACAGAAAGTCCTTCAAAAAGTCCAGTCTGTACAGTACAGCCATCATGACATTCAGATAATGCAAACATGAGAGAGAAGGTAGGAAGGAAGCCATAATGTGGAATGTGTGCTGAAGCGAGACTCAGGCTAAGAAGATGTAGAAGAGACCTTAGAAAGGTAACTCCGACTAGCCTGCTATCAGGAGCCTGTGAAACAGAAAAAGCTTTGCTCCTGTAATTCAAAGAATCCAGCCATGTATACCCAAAATCTCCACAATGTCACATGTGACTCTGTTTGTCCATTTTGCTATATGCAAAGCAGAAATGATAGACGCATTTTGGAGTCACTTTAAAGAACAGTGGTACACGCTTGGCGTGGTGGTTCATGCTTGTAATCCCAACACTTTGGGACGCTGAGGCAGGAGGAGTGCTTGATGCAAGGAGTTCAAGAGCAGTCTGGGCAACATAGCAAGACCCTGTCTCTACAGAAAATTTAAAAATTAGCCAAGTTTGGTGGTACGCAGTTGCAGTCCCAGCCACTCAGGAGGAGGCTAAGGTGGAAAGATCACTTGAGCCTAGGAGGGTGAGGCTGCAGTGAGCTATGATCACACCACTGCACTCCAGTCTTGGTGAGAGACAGTGAGAACCTGTCTTTTCACAAACAAACAAAAAAGGCAATGGCCCATAGAAAGTCTTGAACCCTTTGAGAACCATTAGGAGCAGTTTGTCTCACATATTGAGAGTGGGCATCTGGCCATATACATGTATGTCATATGTGTACACATTCATCATGTACATAAACATACATACACACTCATTAGTTTGCTAGTTAATGAAAGAGCAAGATAAATTATGGAGCCTTCTGTTTTTCACCTGAGTGGGTAGGGCATTTTCTTCTCTCGTGCAGTTCTGTATCACTGCAAAAGAAAAGAAGCGTGTGGATAAAGATTGTGCATGTGTGCATCCTGTTCTTGAATCAGCCAGGTGTACATAATGATGAAGTGATGTCGGCAGTCAGGAATTCTAAAAATTACAAAATTATATAATACAGTAAACAGTATCTCACTTGGGTGTTGGGTATTATTTGCACAGGTGGATTTGCCGCTGCAGTCACCACCCCTCTAGATGTGGCAAAGACGAGAATTATGCTGGCAAAGGTAAGTGGTGAAATAATGTAATGGAGATACTTGAGATGCTTGTATCTGTTAGCACTAGGACTACAGGTATATAAAGTGAACACAAATGGCTACCATTTACCTGTACTAGCATCTTATGCTACCTCTGGAACCTCTAACCAAACCTCCATTGATGGAACAATATCCCCAGTGTCTATATAATATTGTACCATTTCACAGTCATTTTCACCTATGTTATGTAAGCACATAGGGCGGGTAGGGCCACTGCCTGGCAATACTATCTTTAGATAAACTCAGTTTTTACTGGTGACAAAGCTAAGGCTCACAGAGGTTGACGAGCCTCCTGCCATGTGGCAGGTAAGTGACAGGCTTTGAACCTAGGGGCACAGTTGGCCTTAACTGGATGGGTTAAGATAGTTGTCAGAAATGTTGAAACCATTTTGTTTAAGAGAAAAATTGTTTTAAAAAACCCCACTAGATAGAGAGTTGAAAGAATGCTGTACGTGTAACATACCTGAACTGAACCAAAACAAAAAAGTCCTATCTTTGTGGAAAAGTAGAACAAACATGGGCCAAATTTTAGTATGGAGGCGGCAGGATCCAACCTAAGAATGTTAATCACGTTTTAAATGGAACATTTAAACGGCACTCTATTAAATATGCTTATTAGCTGTTTAGGCAAGTTTCATAGTTGTAGCATTTACACTAATGATTCCCCGCCCTCCTCACATTGCTTCATAGTGCTTCTGTCTTTTTCCTGTTAAATAGTTCATCAGTCATCTCGTGAGCTCTGATCAGCAGCCTCCCGTGTGGCGTGGGCCACATCCCTGCTTGCCTGCATGTCTGAGTGTAAGCGCTTCTGGGCAAGCGAGCCAGGTCCTGATTGCCAAGAGACTACCTGCTATCTAACACTGTGTTCTAGATGAGGGTGATGGGGAGCTGTGTGTCTCAGGCTGTCTGAGAGGCAAGTGTGTGATTGGGAGCTTCAGAAGATAACGGGTTTCTCTTTGTCTGTTCACACAGGCTGGCTCCAGCACTGCTAATGGGAATGTGCTCTCTGCCCTGCATGGGGTCTGGCGGTCACAGGGGCTGGCAGGGTAAGACGAGGAATGCCTTCCTCTCCACCACTCCTCCTCCTTTAGCCTGACTTTGGATGAACACCTCCCCTTCCCTTCTGCTTATGTTCTGCGTTGAGGTTCTATATATTGTGCAAAATATTATAGTTGATATTGTGTATATGAGCTAACATGACAAATCAAATCGACGCTGTATTCCAGCCAGGCCGTTCTCAGCCTTGCACATCTTGATGTTAGATGGAATTCACATGTGTGGCCCTCACCAGGGTCTGGGCTGCAGCAGTGATGAAATGGGCTTCTGGTTACACAGTGCAGAAATACAAGGGAGTGAAGGTAACATTGTTAGAAGAAAGCATTTGTGGTTTTGAGGCTTTTAACTATTACTAGTAACAAATTACCTTGAATGTACCATAGTGCAGGTGGGATGACTCCACAATTAGCATCAATTGAGAACCACTGTGCTACAGAAGTGCCTCAGACTTCTAGCTTCATGTCCTAAAAGCTGTCTCTGCAAGATTGCAACATTGCTTTGACACCTTAAACTTGTAAAGCCGCCTGAATGTTGAGATCTTACAGGCATGTGAAATTAGGGTTTTCCCTTAGGGACCATATACCAGGGATTTTCTTGCAAGAGCAAAGCAGTGGCCTCCCTTTGCAGAGGGTCGGCAGCTGCCTGGACTTCAGGCGTCTCATCTGGCAGTGCCACCTCCTCAACCTGATGCCGAGTTGGATCAGTTATGTGATTGTAGTTTTTGTGTACCTTTGGCAGTTTTAATCTCAGCTATTTGATGGTCTGGAGGACATGAAGTAGGTGAGTCAGGCCCCAGTTAAGGTTTTTATAGGACAGCAGCCCATCCTAGATTGAAATTTTCCAGTTGGAAGTTTGAAAAGTAGGTGATATTGGATGGTTTTGTTGAATGTGACAACTCTGAGGGATTGATGTTGGGTGTGTGAAGGGTGTCACGGTTTTGAAACAAGAACTGGGGCAAAGCCAGAGGAATAATTGGCTGTTGACGTCTAGTGAGAGTGTGGGAAGGGCCTAGTGGGGGCGTGTGTGCTGGGAGCCTGCCACTTAGGGCTGCCATATTGTGAGGGATGCTTCTAACTGTGGCACATTAATTCTGCTGCTAGTTCCACAGCAAACAAAGGAATGGTGTGAGAAAAAAATGAGTCCTGAAGCTACTTAGCCAGTAGCAGGTAAAAGGTCCTTATGGGCCAGGTGCGGGGCTCACACCTGTAATCCCAGCACTTTGGGAGGCTGAAGCAGGAGGGTCGCTCGAAGTTAGGAGTTTGAGACCAGCCTGGGTAATATGGCAAGACTCTGTCTCTAAAAAATAAATAAATTAGCCTGGTGTGGTGGCATGCACCTGTAGTCCCAGCTACTCAGGAGGCTGAGCGATCGCTTGAACCCGGGAAGTCGAGGTTATAGTGAGTTAAACTGCGCTACTGCCCTCCAGTCTGGGTGACAGAGCAAGACCCTGTCTCAAAAAACAACAACAAAAAAGTTCTTATGTGTTTCAAATAGCAATTGGGCTACATACATGGAGAAGTCACATTCAGTGGCTTTTTTAGGCTGTAAAGCCAAACTGCCAGATTTCACTGTCTTACCGATTTCAGTGTAGTTCATGTTTGATTCTGTGGCATCTATTGGGCAAACCACTTCAATTGACCTTAGCTTTAGCTTTGTGGAGCTGTGCATAGCCGCAGCCCCTCAGCCTTTTCTGGAGACAGTGGTGGCACGTGGGGATGGCATGATCGACTGGCAACCCCATGGCCCCAAAAGCTGGTAGGAGTAGATGGTTGAAGATAATCTTCCCTGTCCTGGTTGTGGCATCTCTTATACTTGATGTTATAAAACTAAGCAGTGCTAGAAATACAGGCAGAGGAGGGGTGTCTTCCTCAGGTCAAGGGCCTGTCTCTGTCCCCATTGTCAGCTCTGTAAAGGTCGTGTGGATTTTTTTTTTGCTTATCTATCTTCTGAAAGTCTCAGAAGTTACGGGCTCTGGTCAGTCTGTACAGTGTACTTAAGAGCATTACAGACAGCAGCGGTTGTCACTTAAGGGAGTTTCCATTAGCCCCTTATTAATGATAAAAGACAATAATTTGCCTAAAAAACAGTCACAGAAAAACCTGGGTGGCTGTTGTGAAGAGGTCCCAGGCACCCTCAGCCTGAAGGTATCTCCGCCGGCTTCCTCTGTTAGGTCTGCAAGCACTCAGAGCTGCTGCCGCCTCCTGTCTCCTCCCCTGGGCGTGCACTAAGTTTACCAGGTACTACTTGGGTTTTCCAGCAGACACCATCTCCTCACCTT
The DNA here is from genome assembly GCF_006542625.1 of Nomascus leucogenys. Taxonomy (NCBI): domain Eukaryota; kingdom Metazoa; phylum Chordata; class Mammalia; order Primates; family Hylobatidae; genus Nomascus; species Nomascus leucogenys. The sequence continues at coordinate 74,141,923 of NC_044401.1, read as the reverse complement.
AGGATGGAATGGTGCTGCCCTCTCGGGGTCAAGTCATGTGGCGACCACTTTTATCTTTCCGTGCGGTCCACGCAGGTGAAGACCTTGTTCTGGCACATACTGGGAATATACATATAAACAAATATATTACTAAGCAAACACCGCGTGTTCATTCAGCCCAGTAGCCGAAGGCAGATGGGGAGCCTGCCCACCCCGGATGGCCCCTTTCTGGTTTTCTTCACTCATCAGCTGGCTGTTTTTGTTGACTGTGCCCTTTATGTAGTAGCTGCCCCTGCCGTGAGCATCCCTTTCTGCCTGGCATTGTAAGTTGCTTACATTTGCTCTCATTTAATCTGTGGGCACTAGAACACGCTCCTGCTCAACTCCAAAGTCTTCACCTGCGAGACTGGCTGGGGCCCTCACTGTACAAATGACTCCACGTTAAGGCCGTAATTACGTTAATAGATTCAGTGGTCATCTATTGAAACCATAAACTGCTTCCATCTGCCTCTTGCCAGGAGCAGCTGAGCTTGTGAGTGGCAGAAGCTGAAGAAGACACTGGCGTTTAGAAATAAGTAAGGTAGTAAAGGCAGGAGAACTTTGTGGCCGGAGTGGTCTCCCGCAGCTCGGCATCTACTGGCCACCTGTCTAGCACCCTTTCCTTCGTAAGGTAGGAACAGGGAGGCTCATCTGTTTTTCAGGCGGGAAGGACATAGTGGTAATTTATGAGTTTCTGTCCTCACCACCTACCCCATGCAAAAACAATTTGCATGATGGTGATATTTTTTTTTTTGAACCAGTGTAGTTGGCTTTTCAATACAATTTTCATGGTTATTTTTGGACAAGTAATCGGGGTCCTTAATTTTATGTGCAGTATTGTAATGATTTAAATCCGTAGCTAGCTAACTAAAAGGGCCCACAAAACTCTTCTTAAGTGTCTCATTTTCCTTAGAAGTGCCAAGTGCTGCAAACAGAGGGAGGCTGCTTGGCCTCCCCCAAGAGCTCAAAGGTGTTGGGAGAAAGGATGCAGTCAGGTGCTGGGAGCAGCCTGCGGGGACCGTCTTCCTGCCAGGCCACCAGCCTGCTTGTCACAGGCTTTTCTTACATCTTAAAGGATGCATAGCTAGTGTTGGCATACTTGACCATTTTCAGTTTTCTTCCATAGACCTAACCAGAAGTCTTTTCATTGGCATATGCACTAGTTTTGTCTTCATTAACTCTTTCTGCTTACAGAAGTAATACAGGCATATTTTGTTTAATTGCACTTCTCAGTGCACTTTTTTTCCAAATTGAAGGTTTGTGGCAACCCTGCGTTGAGCAAGTCTTGCAGAGCCTTTTTCCAATAGCAGATGATCACTTTGTGCCCGTGTCACATTTTGGTAATTCTCACCTGTCAAATATTTTCATTATCGTATCTGCTATGGTGATCTGTGATCAGCCATAGTTGATGTTACTATAATTGTTTTGGGGCATCACACACTGTGTCCACCGAAGACGGCAAACTTAATCGACAAATGTGGTATGGATTCGGGCTGTGTCACCAACTGGCCATTCCCTGTCTCTCTCCCTTAGGCCTCTATTCTGCGAGACACAATATTGCAGTTTTAGGCCAATTAATAATCCTCCCGTGGCCTCTAAGTGCTCAAGTGAAAGGAAGAATCACACCTTTCTCATTTTAAATAAAAAACTCAGGCCGGGCATGGTGGCTCACACCTGTAATCCCAGCATTTTGGGGGGCCAAGGTGGCAGATGGCTTGAGCCCAAGAGTTCAAGACCAGCCTAGGCAACATGCCAAACCCTGTCTCTACAAAAATTACAAAAATTAGCTGGGCATGGTGGTGTGTGCCTGTAGTTCTAGCTACTTGGGAAGCTGAGGTGGGAGGGTCACCTGAGCTCAGCAGGCAGAGGTTGCTGTGGGCCATGATCGTGCCACTGCACTCCAGCCTGGGTAACGGCAAGACCTTATCTCAAAAAAAAAAAAAAAATTAAAAATAAAAGCTGGAAATAAATTTAGTGAGCAAGCATGTGGAAAGCTGAGATGGGCCAGAATCGAGGCCTCTTGTGACAGTTAACCAAGTTGTAAATGCAAAGGAGAAGTTCTTGAAGGAAATGAAAAGTGCTATCCAGTGAATACACAAATGATAAGTGTAACAGCCTCAATGCAGATACGAAGAAAGTTTGAGTGGTCTGGATAGAAGGTCAGACCAGCCACAACATCCCCTTAAGCCAAAACCTAATGCAGAGCAAGGCTAACTCTCTTCCCTGAAGGCTGAGAGAGGTGAGGAAGCTGCAGGGTTTGAAGCTAGGAGAGGTTGATTCATGAAGTTTAAGGAAAGAAGTCATCTCTGTAACACAGAAGTGTAAGGTGAAGTGGCAAGTGCTGATGGAGAAGCTGCAGCAAGTTACCCAGATCTAGCTAAGATCATCGATGAAGGCACTAACACGAAACAACAGATTTTCAACGTAGATGAAACAGCCTTCGATTAGAAGATGCCATCCAGGACTTTCCTAGCTAGAGAGGAGACATCAATGCCTGGCCTCAAAGCTTCAAAGGACTGGCTGACTCTCTTCTTAGGGGCTAATGCAGCTGGTATTTTTAAGTTGAAGCCAGTGCTCATTGACTCTTCTGAAAATCCTAGAGCCTTTAAGAGTGATGCTAAGTCGACTCTGCCTCTGCTGTAGAAATGGAACAACAAAGCCTGAGCGACAGCACATGTGTTTACAGCATGCTTTCTTGAATATTTTAAGCCCACTGCTGGGACCTAGTGCTCAGAGGAAAAGATTCCTTTTAAAATATTACCGTTCATTGACAGTGTACCCTGGTCACCCTGGAGTTCTGCTGGAGATGAATGTTGTTCTCATGCCTGCTATCAACATCCATTCCTTAGCCTGTGGATCAAGGAGTTACTTTAACTTTCAGGTTTTATTAAATTTCAGAAGGCTACAGCTGCATCAACAGTGATTCCTTTGCTGGATGTGGGCAAAGTAAATTGGAAGCCTTCTAGAAAGCAGTCACCATTCTAGATACCAGTGAGAACATTAGTGGCTTCATAGGAGGTCAAAATATTGACCATGCTAGGACTTTGGAAGAAGTTGATTCCAATCCTCATGGCTGACTAGTGGAGGGAAACACATACTAGATGTACTGGAAATAGCAAGACCACTATAGTCAGAAGTGGAGCCTGAAGATGTGATGAATTGCCACAATCTTGTGATCAAACTTGAACGGATGAGGAGTTGGTTCTTATGGGTGAGCAAAGAAAGTGATCTGTTGAGATGAATCTACTCCTGGTGAAGATACGGTGAACACTGTTGAAATGACAATAAAGGATTTAGAATATTTCATCAATTTAGTTGAGAAAACAGTGGCAGAGTTTGAGACAATTGACTCCAGTTTTGAAAGAGGTTCTACTGTGGGCAAAATGTGTTGTGTGCTACAGAGAAATCTTTCATGAAAAGAAGAGTCCATCAGTGCAACAATTATTATTTTTAGAAATTTCCACAGCCACTCCAACCTTCAGCAGCCACTACCCTGGTCAGTTAGCAGCCATCATTCAAAGCAAGACCCTCTACCAGCCAAAAGATTACAATTTACTGCAGGCTCAGATGCTTGTGAGCATTTTTTAGCAAAGCATTTTAAAATTAAGGTATGTACAATTTTTAGACATAATTGCTACTGCATACTTAATAGACTATAGTAGAAACGTAACTTTTCTGTGCCCTGGGAAACCCAGAAATTTGAATGGCTTGCTTTATTGCAATATTCACTTTATTATGGTGGCCAAACTTGGCCTGGGACCAAACTTGAAATATCTCTGAGTCATGCCTATACTCTTGGTTTCAAAAGGTTCAAAGGTTATGGAAGCATGGGCCAGGAATGTGTCCTGTAATCCACAGGCAGCAGGCATTCAGTTTAGGATTTAAGACACATCCCTGACTTGCCTTTTAGATACGGAATCATAGCCCTTGGACTTAGTTTTTTAAACCTGTTTTGTAATTTTTTTATGTTGGCATCTGTAGATTTCCTCATCTTTATCAGCTACATAATCATCCACTGTATGTTTATACTGTGCCATAACTTAGATCACCATCAGCAATGCCACAATGAAAATTTTTGAATATCTGAGTACGTATGGGGACGGGGGGCTGTTTTAAAGAATGAATCCCCAATTTATATCCTCGTGGCATTGTAGTTTTACTTTGCATTGCTCTGATTATTCTACATTGCACCTTGGCTGATCAGCAGCCTTCTGTGATACCAGGGGACTGTGCAGGTGGAGGCATGCTGCCGTCTTCACAGCCACAGCCCATTTGCCTTTCATGCCTTTAGACAGAAAAGGAACACAGGGAATCCATGGAGGTTCAAGTTGTTGTTGTGACGTCATGTTTTGCGGTCTCGAAGGACAAAATGCAACTGAGTCAGTGGGCGGAGCAGCAGCATTGCCCAAAAATCTCTTCACTGAGCAACCCCTGGAGACCACTTTAGAGGTGTGGGCTGGGAAGTGCCTTCCAGCCTTACCTAGGATTCAGCTCTTTAACGCCTTTTTTTAAAAAGTCAGTTTCATCTTTCAAAGGGAAAAATGGCATGAAAGTTTTAGAACTCTTGTTGGGACAGAGCCATTACTTGCCTTATTTGGGAGTGTTCACAAGTAAGCTGTTTGGTAGTCAGTCACTAATGAGCATGGTGTATTGAGCTGAGCAAGCTGTGGGTACTGCAATTTAACCTTTTTTTAAAATACACACAACATTAAAAATCCTGTTTTTTCCCCTAGATTATTTGCAGGTGTCTTCCCTCGAATGGCAGCCATCAGTCTGGGAGGTTTCATCTTTCTGGGGGCTTATGACCGAACGCACAGCTTGCTGTTGGAAGTTGGCAGAAAGAGTCCTTGAAGCAGAGACAGCCTCACCTCCACTTCTGTCAAGAGAGGGGCCTGCAGTGTAAACCCTCTTCCGCTGAGCAGCTGTCTGAACTATAGGCCCCAGTGCTGAAGACCGGTTCTGCTAAGATGCCGGCATCGAGATTGTGCCATCTGTGGTATAGGCTGGCTGGTATGAAGTCACTGGCCTGTATGCCAGAGAGCTAAGAGAAGAAAACGGGGTCTGTGGCGGTACTCAGAACCTCTTAATAAATAAGTTTGGTAATGCTGAGGCCAGGCCTTTTAGAGCTTTCATTTGATCTGTATCTGATCTTTCACTTCCTGCCACCTGATGGTGGATTCAGCAGAAGGCAAGATAGTTATAATTTTAAAAGAATAGCTTGTTTGGGAAAAGGAGACTTGGGGAAGAAGTTGTATATGTGGGTGTTTCTGCCCCTAGTTAATTCCTGTTGTGTAAGGGTAGGTTTTGTTGAAAAAGAATGAACTACAGGTGCATAGCAAGCACTCTTTCTGGGTAAGTGGGCTGCTGGTTTTAATTACCCTCAGGTTTCACCCATAAAAACACACAATTGTATTATTTTACAGAGATGTGTCCAGCGCCCCCTGTGGTGTGTGAGAGAAAGCAGCTGCAACTCAAGTGACTATGACTAGGTGGGCCCAGCTGGCTTCGTGCAGGAGGGCACGGTGGGTGAGCCATTCTCATGTCAAGCTGAAAGGAGGGCCTGGGCCAGCTTTGAAAACAGCGTTGCTAGAAGTAGGCAGGATGAAATGGGAAGGTCACCACACTTTGGGATTTTAGAGCTTGACTAACAAGCTCCAGATGTAGAAAAATTCAGAACAAAATCTCAGGAATCTAGCAGTGTTGTCTGCCCTGGAGCAAACAGTATATGACTTTGCTTTGCCTAGTTTTTTTTTTCTTTTTTGGGGAAAGATAATTAAAGGCAGAATGACTGCGTTTGTAAAAGAAGGACCACCAACTATACTGACATTTATAAATGAACCTTTATTAAAGACACTTCAATGCCATTTGTTAGACACTTCAATATTTTACATGGTTTTCAATGTACACTGTACCAAAATTTCTATAAATAAATAACTTTGTACATAAAAGTAATACTTCCTCTTTCACATTGCCTCTCAGAAGCAGCAAATTCACATATTTTGTGGAAGTAAGATAGTTAACTGTCAAGAACAAAATTCTAAATGTGCTTACCTTTTGAACAGTGATGACACCTGACAGTAATTGTTAACTATTTTCTCAGTAACTCCCTTCAGCTTTTGGCCAAAGGAACATTTTGTTTCTATGTAAGTTTTACTAAATTACACATTGGCACTCACAAGATGGTTAGCTACCAGTCTCAAAAGTGCAAATATACCCAGAACCCAGGTCACGGGCTAAGTCTTTTCCAGTCCCAGCTCAGTTTCATCTGTGCAAAGGAATGGCATGGACAGGCCTGCTCTGGATCCTTAGTAGAAATAAGGTAGCCCTGAAAAGTAAGAACTTCCTCCTTTCTGTACCCCAAGGCCAATGTAATACTCATTATATTGGCAGAACGAAAACATCACTATAGAAAAATCCACAGGTACCAACACCAGCAGCCTTTACCTTAATTTAAAAGTCTCAAATAGCAATCGAATGATACTGAGAAGGCCACATTTGCTTTTATCATAAAATAATCTCAAGAGAAGGAGGAAATTTTGCTTGTGATGGATTAACAACCCTCATTCTGCGCCCTAAAGACAGGACTTAAACCTAAAAGGAAAAGCCATTCACTGCAAGGGTGGATGGCACCTGCACCCCTGGCTCTACAGGGAGGCCTGTTGCAGGGGCATCCACACATGAGCAGTGCTCACCTGAAGCTCCTTCCAGCGCATGTGGAGTCCGACCGCGCAGCAGCCTAGGGGTCTATGAAGTGCAATATAAATCCAAGGCCTTCCATCCCTCTTATACCCCCACCAAAAACTCCTGCAAACAAATGTGGTTGTAGCCTCTATAAACTCCAGCCATGCATTAAGGCACCAGAATTATTATTTCCCCACCCCCCTCCAAAATTAAACAGCAACCTGATATGAAAAATAATATTGTCAAAATTGTGTAATTTTTTTCTGTTAACCATGCACTAAAGATTAAAATAGCCTCTGAAAAAGATATATATGAAATCTCTGAAAACTCTTATGTACAATGATAGCAAATACTTTTTCTGCCTTTTGTACACAAATCCCCTCTTGCGTTTCTGTGCTTCAGATGCAAGTCCTGTGAGCGACTGATACTCCACATGGAAGTTACAACTATGTACAGATGAGTGACGCTTGAACCCAAGCTTCCTCACAGCCTCTCCTACCTCTCTTTCCTGTAGAGACTGGTATGACAAGAACTGAGGTAGACAAAACCTAGCTTTTTGGTGCCAACAGCAGTGGCACCCTCTGTTTCCCGGGGAGCTGTCCGGTCAGTGGCATGGACTCGGGACTGGAGTCACATGCTTTGGGGAGGTGGCCATTGGAAACAAGCAAGTGCTGGGCTTCCGTGTGCTCTGGACTGCCTGAAGTTAACAAAGATGCAGGCTGTAGCTCTGTGGAGTCCGGGTCATACGACCTTGCTAAAGTCCAGGAAGAATCCCCTACAAGGAAAGAAAGGACCTGTCAGACCCCCACTTGACCGTTTAAGCAGCTCCCAACCCACCTGTTAGTAACTCCTCAGAAGACAGTAAAAAGTTACCTTTCCCATCTAGAGATGCCAGTGGCTTTTTCTTCACAGCCGTCAGCATTCTATCGTGGTTACTGGGGTAGAGCGACCCCTGGCACTCAGGGCAGGACCCAGCGGCAGTCCCGCTGCACTGGTGATGTGGAGAATGCTCTTGGTCACTCCCACCCGGCTCTGGGCCATTTGGCACACTTGGCTGCGTGCTGTCTCTGGACACAGGCTGGGGGTGGAAGGCTTGTTCCCTGGAGTAACAGTCCACTTCAGTGTTGCAGTCACTGCATACGACCCGGCCACCCTGTCCTGAAGGACAGCGCCAAAGATGGGTTAGAGCCACTGCCGTGGGAGTCTTCATCCTCACACACAGGACAGCTGCTCAGCTCCACTGTGCACGGTGAGAACCCTGACTGCAAACACTGTATGCATGCTTCCTCTTTCTCCCAACTATGTCCCCAGAAAAAGGACTGGGCAAACACCAAGCCACTCATGAACTGTGGGGTCTTTCGTGTTTACAGTGAGTTTCATACTCAGAGAATGTAGTCTTACTGCTTCAGGGGGGAAAAGCCATTAGCGTTAGGTACCATGCAGCGTTGGGTCTTTTCAACAATTAGAAATTAAGCCTCAAAATAGCCCTGGTGAAAAAGTGCTGACTGAAACTCTACACTTCGTTTGTGCCTTGCCCCTTATTTAAGTTGCTTATAAATCTAGAAAATGCATGCTCAGGCTTACCATGCCATAGAATTATTTAGGAGAAACTATCCTGCAATTAAGAGAGCCAGGCCTGAGCTTCCCATTTATATACTGAATACCAAATTTGGAGACAGCTGTGGACTAAGAATGTGTCTCCCCCTTTGATATAGTGACTAGGTCACCCCAAATTTCCATTTCAGAAAGAAACTACTTCCGATGGGAAGCATCTCATACCCATCTTATGTGGCCCAGGTGTCCCTTCAGCTTTCCCCATGGCTTTCCACGGCTCTTTGTGATACCCAGCACAGAGCTTTGGCTGCCTGCAGGCAACGCTGTGAGCGTCAACCTCTGGAAAGTGGCTTGCATCTCTTGGACAGGCACCTGCAGTGGATTCCGACATGATTAGAAACTCTGGGCTTGGTATTTCACAGTAAGCCTTATGAAAGGAATGAGCAAGGCCACTAGAACAGTCATTTGTTAAAAAGTTCTTCAGACTGGTGGGGCTGCTGGTCTGGCAAGCAGTGGGTTTTCTACTTCTACCTCCCAGCAGGCAGGCCAGCCTTGGGAAATGAGCAGCTCTCTCAGGGTGAGCCTCTACGGCCTCAGGCAAGTGCTCAGGGGCCCCCACCGTTGGATGTACCTCCTCCTGCTGACAGCTTTCCAGTGTAAGACTGGATCACAGAGCAGACCTGGGCACGTTCCCCATGTAAGGAATGGGTTGGCTGGGTTCATGCACTGTAATGCCCTTTCCAGCTGCTACTCCAGGCAAGCCTACTTTATCCTGCCAGGGAGATGCTAAGCCCAATCCAGTGGCTTCCTGGGGGGACAGGACTTTAAAACCTTGGAGAACTCATAAAGACTGGGTCCAAAATAGCAGCCCTTAGTCATACAGCCTTCTAGTTCACCAAGTTTGCCCCATCTAATGCCAGGTACCTGTCCTGTAAAGAGCTGGAGGCCACCTCCAGCACCCGGAGACACAGTCACAGCAGAGCTCTGCTTCATGGTTACTGAGGCCTTACCATTGCTCTCAATGTGCCCACTGGCCTGAGGGCCACCCTCGGTCCTGACCACGGTTTCTTGTCGGTCAGAAAGGGTCCCCTGAGAAGAGAGGTAGCTTGGAACATCTGGCGGCACGATGGTTTCATCTGCAAGGAGACAGAACAAATAAAACACCAGGGTCTCGGTGACAAGAAATGCAGACACACGTTCATTGTCAAGCTCAGAAAGGGGATCCTCCCAGTGACGACCATCAGGGCTGTGCAGAGAAGGCATATGGAGTCCATGTACGTAACAGGCCCTCCCAGAGCCTGCTCAGCCTTACTGTACACCCAGTGTGAAGAGCACAGCCGGCAGATGCCAGATGCCACAAGAAGTGGAGACCAGTGACGGGAAAGATGCTGGGGCTCACAGAAGCACCGCGCTGGGAGATTGTTTCAGGAACAACCTACTACGTGGCAGCAGGGCCTGTGCATAGGTGGCCTCTGAGTTACCAAGGAGAGGGAAAACTGCAGGGTGCATCAGTTACTTATATTTGAGAGTATTCCTGTTTAAGGTAAAGTTCCTCAAAGTTAAAATGGAATTAGTGGCACTAAAGCCTCAGGAGTTCTGAACACACTGCGATTCTTTCAAAAGCCACTGGAACCCGGCCCAGTTCCCCAGCATCACTGCCATTCCTCCCTCCTTGAAAGTCAGCTCTGCTGGCAGGGCCTGACCTGTGTTGGTGACACTGTACTCTTCACTCTTCTTCCTGGTCTGGTAGATGATGCACACCCAGACCAGTGACGTCAGGACGATGCTGCTCACGACGGCGATAGTGAAGATGCCTACCGTGGTCCCATCCTTCCTGCAGCCTGCTGCGGGCAAGACGGTCAGCTGGCTGTGAGCTCGCTCCGTGCCCAGGGTGTTGGACATCTCACAGGTGTATCGGCCCGTGTCCTCTGCCACCACGTTCTGAACCACAAGGAGCTGGTTGTCAGGGGTCAAGTGGTGGCGCTCAGTGAGGCTCAGCGGGTGGTCCCCCTTAAACCAGGTGATGCGGGGTGGAGGGTTCCCCGTCGCTTTGCATTGGAAGGCCACCGTTTCTCCAACAGATACCACACGGTCTTCCAAGGGCACCGCCAAGGATGGGGTCTCTACAAGAGGACAACAGAGAGAGATCTTAGTCATTCTCAGGGCCTCGGTTGCTCTGGCTCTGCCCTGTCTTCTGGACAACGGACAATCCAACATATCAGTGAGATGCATCTGAGATTTTGTCTCAGAGTGGCAAGCTTTGGAGAAGACCCTTCAACTCACTGACTAAGTTATCTCCATTCTCGGAGTGGCTTCCACAGGGACAGTGAACCTCTGCTGATGGAATAGCCCCTGCTATTCCCTAACTAACTAACTGTCCTGTGTCAGGCCTGTGTCCTCATTCTTGACCAAGCCCACATCTATCCTGTCCAATTCTTAAAATGTTCTGTAGCTAAACCCTGTGAAGACTCTTAATTCACCAGCTATCATTTCTTTTAAAGAGACAGAACCACTTGTTTAAGAAAAATTAACTCAAAAAGCAGCCGCAAATTTCAAACAGGGTCGAAAGGCCCACAACGCATACCACCCCTGGCCACACAGAGCATTTGAGAGTCTGTCTCTCTCACACACACACACACACACACACACAGTGGAGCAATAGCCAAACCTAAGACAGTCAGGGTGGCATTAGCTGAAATGGAGCCGGCTGAGTTCTGGGCAGTACAGCTGTAAACCCCTGCGTCATCTATTTTCACATCAGTGATGAAAAACACGTCGTCATCTGGCATGACATGCATGCGTCGCTCACGGGCAGCGGGGAAATCCGTGCCTCCATCCTTCTGCCAGGCAATCTGAGGGTTTGGGTGACCTGTGGCAGCACATTCAAGGCGGGCCATGGTGGTGGTCCGGATGGTTATGTCATGGGGCGTTTTGGTGAATGACGGCAACACTGGAAAACAAAACGTATACAGGGTCGGGTTATGGGACAGCTAGATGCAAAACGAGGAAGTCCTCTGGCAAACACCTACCTGTCACTGTGCCCAGTGCCAGTTCACTTCCTTTCTCCCAATGTCTGCCCAGGACCACTCCTGCCACCTGTGAATCGGGAACCCCCAGCTTCTCCCACCACAGTTGGAACACTTCCATCAGCCTTGCCTTGTACACCCTATGCTGGCTATAGTCCCTTCAAAGCAAAGGCTTTTACTCTACATGGCAACGCCTATACGGGGATTGCAGGGGGTGCCCATCCACACTAGGCAGGCCTGATGCTTGCCTGCTTTACCCACAAGAGAGAGGCTGTGGAGATGGAATTAATTACAGAGGGAAGGTGGGCGTGCCTCCACCTTGGGAGAGCAATGGGATGGCTCAGCCGTTTGGATGGGTGTTCAGGGGATGAATGGGATGGCTCATCCATTTGCATGGGTGTTCAGGCAGGCTGCTCCTGCCCACTGCCGTATACCCAGGCAGGAAGCATTCAGCTTGCTAGCTTGCTCAGCCTAAAGATCGATGTGCCAACAGAGTGGGATGCATCCAGCCACAGGTCAGGCACCACCAGAGTTCCTGTCGATGTCAATTCCGGGGAGAGTCTAACAGTTTCCTGAGTCTTCCAGAAGCTGTGAGGACTTGGAATAAGCCAAGACAACCCCACTACAGTGTGGTAAAGAAGGTGTTTCCCTGTGATCTGTGGGGAATTAAAGAGTACAGCAGATCCAGCATTCTGATGATTCTCAAGCCAATTTCTTTTTAACTAGAGGGTTAGTAATCAGGATAACCCCATTAGGTTACTGGGGTGGGATAGTAAACTATTCAAGCTATCTACTCCCCACCCCTCTCCTCCAAACACACAATAACACATGGTCCCCTTGACAAGCTCCAAGGCTGGTTAATGAGTAAAAACCTGTCAACTGCCAGGACAGTGTGTCTTTCAGGCCAGGACTCACACCAGCCTTGCACTCCACTGCCTCTGGAGCAGTAGCTAGCCTCTGACTCCAATGCTGTGCCATCTACTCAAAGAACAGCAGCTTCCCCAGGCTAAGGGGATATTTGGAATTTGGAAACCCAATCTCTTGGCTTATAGAGGATAAGAAATGGACAAAAACACGAGGCTTAGCTCTCCACAATTTGACTTAACATAATAACTAGTTTTTTTGTTTTTGTGTGTTTTTTTTTTTTTTTTTTTTTTGAGGTAAGCCTTGCTTTGACACCCAGGTTGGAATGCAGTGGAGCAATCTCAGTTCACTGCAACCTCCACCTCTTGGGTTCAAGCAATTCTCGTGCCTCAGCCTCCCAAGTAGCTGGGATTACAGGCATGTACCACCACACCTGGCTAATTTTTGTATTTTTAGTAGAGACAGGGTTTCGCTACGTTGGCCACGCTAGTCTTGAACTCCTGGCTTCAAGTGATCTGCCCACCTCAGCCTCCCAACTGCTGGGATTACAGGCATGAGCCATGGCACCCGGCCAATAACTAGATTTTTAAAACTCACCAAAAACAAGTAACTCATTGAGAATAACCCTTGAAATCTGCAAAACTTGCTCTGGGGCAAACCCAGGCAACAGTATGATTTAATAGTGCCCCACAGAAGCATGTGTGTGTCCTGTCTCTCTCAGTCATCTCTACCTGGAAAGCTGAAAGGGCAATCAGGAGTGTGCTTTGTAGGATTCTAGTACTATAACAAAGATGGTGTTTCCATACCATTCACGGTGAGCCTGGCCTTATGTGAATAGGTGGAGCCAAAGTGGTTGGTGATGACACACTGGTAGCGGCCCTCGTGCCCGAAAGTGACCTGGCGGAGGTGCAGGATGGTGGTGTACTCCATCACTTCCCCGTCCTGCGCGTGGACGTGGACAAAGTTCTCCATGTCTGCATTGGTCAGGACTTCGTTGTCCTTCTTCCAGGCAAAGGTCATGGGGGAGCTGCTGCTGCTGGCTGCTGAGCATGTGAACCGGATGTCCTTGCCCACCATAGCCATGGTGGTTTCTGGCTGGGTGATGATCTGTGGCTTCAGGAAGTCATCTGGGGACAGAAGGGTCAACTGTAAACCGCCGGGTTCTTGGTACACAAAGGAACCAGCTGCTGTTCATGCTATAACAAAAACTGACTCAGACACCAAGCAGGAACCAGAGCTTGAGGTCGCTGTGCATCCTCAGCCCCACCAGATGCCATAAGAGTTGCACCGTGGATATCTGACCTCATCTAATTACAAGTCTGTGAGTACTGATCACCTTTATGATCACACTTCTTGATTAGAAATTAACCCACCACTTCTCAGTTCTCAAACCAGCCAGCCTGCAGTTTCCTTAAGACAACTGGCTCTGCCTGCTGACTTTCACACAAAACAGAGTCAGGCACCACTGGTCATGACTGCAGAGATCTTACCCACAAACCTTACTCCAAAAGGAGGGGGGTGTAAAACACTTCCAAAATGTCAGAATAAGGACCTCCAAAAATCTGCACCTCCATTAAAACAAGGAAAACACCTGGAAAAATTGTCAAAAGCAACTTTTTCAGAATTCTGGAAAACCGAAAGCTTAAAACAATCCACGGATTGTTGATTCAAGAAAACAGCAATATCTCAGTAAGAAATGTGAGCTTTGTGGTGTTTTAACTTATCCTAAGCCCCATTCCTCTCTCCCCAGCTCCACCGTAGCCTTGAAACCCAGCAGCCTAGCAACCAGGGAAGGATCAGAATGGGTTCCCCAAAAGCCCCATCCTCAAAACTGACACCATATAGCCTATCTGGCAGCAACATGGAAAGCCCCATTCACAGGATTTGCATTGATCTACCCTGATCTAGTTTGCCCAGCAGGAGAAGCCCTAGCCCCAGGGCACATGACTACAACAATCAGTAGCCACTGTTCAACAGTGCGGCTGTCTGAGGGGACAATACCCATGGGGCCAATAAGCAGCTGGCCAAAAAACTATAAAGGAAAATGTAGGGAATATAGTGCTGATGGTGGGCTTTGAAAAGGTCCAATACATTCCTGGGGATCTAGACAGCCACATGCAGGTGCAAGGCCATGTGCACACCCAGGAAAAACCTGAGGGGGTCCTCATTTCTCACCTGTGGCTGAGCATGACTGTCTACACAAATAGGAAGTGATGGCACAGCCCAACACAAACACACAAGCTGTCGGTAAAGGATAGGAGACAGTGGTTGTGGTGACAAGGACTTCTCTGTCCAACCATTAGCTAACCACTAAACTAAACAAGCAGGGACTTAAGGGGACGGACTTTAGATAGCCTTTGTCCAGGAAAAGTCACTAGGCAAGCTGTAACAATAAACAGCAACAGCAGCAAATCCTGGGGGAGGAGAAAGGGAATATCCAATTTCCAGAGTTGCCACATTATTTTATTTTAAATGCCCAATTTTCAACAAAATATTATGAAACACTCAAATAGGAAAAAAGCAGTCAACAGAAACTGTCTCTGAGGGAGCCCAGACTTAGACTCACTAAATAAACTTTTTAAATCGGCAATTATAGGTATGTTCAAACACCTCAAGGAAACCAAATCTTAAAAAAATCGAAGGGTAGTGGCCAGGTGGGGTGGCTCACACCCGTAATCCCAGCACTTTGGGAGGCTGAGGCAGGAGCATCACGAAGTCAGGAGATCAAGACCATCCTGGCTAACACGGTGAAACCCCATCTCTACCAAAAAAAAAAAAAAATTAGCTGGGTGTGGTGGCAGCTGCCTATAGTCCCAGCTACTAGGGAGGCAGAGGCAGGAGAATGGCATGAACCCGGGAGGTGGAGCTTGCAGTGAAACAAGATCACGCCACTGCACTCCAGCCTGGGTGACAGAGCAAGACTGTCTCAAAAAAAAAAAAAAAAAAAAAAAAAAAAGGATAAAGTATGAGAAAACTTTAAAGCAATAAAGAGAAATTATAGATACGAACCAATTAGAAATTTTGAAACTCAGAAGTACAATAACTGAAATGAAAAATTCACTAGAGGGGCTTGACAGCATAACTGAGCTGGCAGAAGGAAGGGGCAGGGAACTTGAGACAGTCAACTGAGATTATCTAGTCTGAGAAACAAAAAAAGAGGTAAAATGAACAGAACCACAGAGACTTGTGGGACAGCATCAAGCACAACAACATACAAATCATAGGAGGCCAAGAAGGAGAAGAAAGAAAAAGGAACAGAAAAAGTATCTGCAAAACAATGGTCCTGGATTTGATGAGAAATGTGCAGCCACATATCCAAGAATCTTAATGAACTCCAAGTAGAATAAATTCAAAGATCCAAACCCAGATGCATCATAGTCAAGCTGTCAGGTGCCAAAGACAAAGAATCTTGAAAACGCAAAAGAGGAGCAACTCATCACATTCAAGGGATCTTCATTATTATTAATGGCTGATTTCTTACCAGAAACCACAGAGAACAGAAGGCAGTAGGAAGACATTCAAATTACTGGAAGAAAGACGTTCAACCATGAATTCTATGTGTTAAAAAACCTATCCTTCAAAAATGAAGAGGAAATTAAAACATTCCAATGTTTTTAAACACACACAAAGCAAGCTGACTGTTATCAGACCTGCCCCCCAAGAAATCCAGGAGAGTATTTAGTATGGCTGAAATGAAAGGACATCAGATAGCAACTCCAATCCACACCAAGAAATAAAAAATCCCATTAAAGGTAACTACACAGGTAAATACAACACACAGGATACGTGTATTTTTGTAACTCGCTTCTCCTAATTTAAAAGACAACTACATAAAGCAGTAATTATAAGGCTGTGTTCATGGACTTAATGTGTACGACAACAGTAACACAAAGGAAGAAAACTGGATCTTAATAGGTACATAATTTTTGCATATTACTGAAGTTAATTTCATTATTTATTTGAACTAGATTGTTGTAAGATGTTAATTTTAATTCCTATGGGCAAAACTAAGAAAATAACTAAAAAATACCTGTGTGTGTATTGAAAAAACAGGGAATTAAAATAGTACACCAGAAAATATCTATTCAATAAAAAAACTAGTCAGTACTGGAAAAATAATGAAACAGAAAGATAGGACACATAGAAGAAATAAGGGGCAAACTCTACCTTATTAGTAATTGCATTAAAGGAAAATGAATTAAACACTCCAATCAAAAGGCAAAGATTACCGTAATGGATAAAAAACTATGATCCAGCTATAGCCTACAAGAGACACAGTATGGATTCAAAGATACAAATAAGCAGTCAACAAAAGAGAACTAAAGTGTCCATACTACTAACAGACAAAATAGGCTTTAAGACAGGAGTTTTTACTACAGAGACAGAATAATATTTTATAATGTAAAAGGGTCAATGCATCAGAAACACGTAAAAATGATAAATGCATATATACCTAATGGAGCGCCACAAAACATAAAATCTGACCGGATTAAAGGAAGAAATAGTGCAACAATAATAGTTTGTACACTTCAATACCCCACTTTCAACAACGGATAGAACTACTCAGAAGATCAAGGACACAGAAGACTTCAACAGCACTATGAGGGGACTTCAAAAAGTTCATGGAAAACGGAATTATAAACTTTATTTCTCAACATAACCTCCATCAAGTTCGAAACTCTCTTGAGTGATGATACTAGCCATTTAGTCCATCCCTAAAGAACTGAGGGTCCTGGGAATTTAAACCTATCAATGCAGGCTTTTTTATGTTATTAACTGAAGAAAATTGGGTGCCCTTTAAAGATTTTTAAAGATAATAACTAAAAAGAAGTTAGATGGAGCCAAATTAGGACTTTTAGGTGGATGTCTCATGATTTCCCACCAAAACTCTCACAAATTCACTCTTCTTTGCATTAGATCTTCTAGCCAGCACAATTAGGCTAGAGAAAGAAATGAAAGCCACCCAGACTGGAAAGGAAGAAGTGAAACTACCTTTTTGCAAATGACATCATGATCACATAAAAAGAAAATCCTAAAAAATTTACTGAAAAACTGAGAGTAAATGATGTCAGCACATGTGCAGGATACAAGATCAAGATACAAAATTCAATTGCATTTCTTTATACTTGCAATAAATATTTCATTTTTGAAAATCCAAAAGTGAAATTAAGAATTTCATTTACAATAGCAAAAAGAATAAAAACAGAAATACCTTTTAACAGTAGTTCAAGATGTGTACACTGAAAGTGACAAAACACGATGGAAAGAAATGTTTAAGAAGCTAAGAAAAAAAAGGGTGGACAGCCCATCTTCATGGATTGGGAAGACTTAATACTGTTAAGATGGCAATACTTCCCGCATTAGTCTACAGATTCAATGCAACCCACATCCCACTTTACTGCAGAAATTGACAAGCTGATCCAAAAAATTATAGGGAAATGGCAAGGGATCCATAATAGTCAAAACAATTTTGAAAAAGAACAAAATCAAAGGGCTTTGTAACGCTAAGGTTATAAAACTCTTAGAAGAAAATAGAGAAGGAAATCTTTGTGACCTTATCTCAGGCAAATAGTTTATTTGATATGACATCAAAAGCATATCCAATAAAAGAAAAAATAGAGATACTGAACTTCATCAAAATTAAAAACTTTTGCACTTCAACTAACAAGAAAATGAAAAACAGCCCTCAGACTGGGAGAAAATATTGGCACAACATGTATCTTATGAAGGTCTCGTATCCAGAATACATAAAGAACTCTTACAACTAAACAATGAAAAGACAAATGAATACTGGCAAATGATTTAAATAGCTGTTTTTCCAAAGAAGATATATATATGTACAATAAGCACGTAAAAACATGCCTGATATCATTAATCATTAGGGAAGTGCAAATCAAAACCACCATGAGACTCTGTTTTACTCTTACGAGTACATCCAAAATAAAAAAGACAGTTAATAACACATGCTAGCAAAAACGGGGAGAAACTGGAATTCTCTTGCATTGGTGATGGGCATGTAAAATCTTGAAGCCACTTTGGAAAACAGTTTGGCGGTCCCTCAAAAAAGTTGAGCATAGAGTTAGCGTATGACCCAGTAATTCCATTCCTAGGTTTGTACCCAAGAGAATCACACAAAACCCTGTATATGAATTTTCACAGCAGCATTATTCATCATAGCCAAAAAGTGGTGAGAATCTAATGTCCATCATCTGATAAATGGATAAATAAAATGTAAACCCATTTATTCAGCCATTAAAAACAGGAATGAAGTACTGATACGTGCTAAAAAATTATGCTAAGCGAGAAAAGCCAGTTACAAGAGACCATATATTGTATGCTTCCATTTATATTAAATGCCCAGAATAGGCAAATGATAGAGACACAATGAGATTTGTGCTATCAAAGGCCTGGGGGCAGAGAATAGGGAGTGATTACTAATGGTATGGGGATCCTTCTAGTGGTGAGAAAAATGTTCTAAAAGTAGATAACAGTGATGGTTACAGTTGTGACTATTATAAAAACCAATTTATACATTTTAAAGGGGTAAATTTTTATGATATATAAATTATATTTCTTTTTAAAAGCAGCTTTATTGAGAATAGTTCATCTACAACTCACTCATCTAAAGTATACAATTCAGTGGTTTTTAGTATACTCACCAATATGGGCAACCGTCACTACAGTCAATTTTACAACATTTTCGTCACTTCAAAAAGAAATGCTGTACGTTTTAGCTATTACCCCTGTCTTTCCATCCCTCCTCATCCTTAAACTACTACTAACCTAATCTCTACCTCCACAGATTTCCCCATTCTGGACATTTCTATGAATGGAATCATATAATCTAATGGTCTTTTGTGGCTGACTTCTTCCACTTAGCATGACATTGTCAAAGTTCATTCATGTTGTAGGACTACTGATTCCTTTCACAGCCTAATGAATATTCCATTGTATGGCTATACCAGTACCTTTCGTTTATCCAGTCATCCACTGATACCTGGGTTGTGCCCATATTTTGGCTATTATGAATAATGCTGCTATGAACATTCATGGAGAAGTTTCTGTGTGAACATACACATTCATTTCTCTTAGGTATACACCCAAGAGAGGAACTGCCAGGTCATGTCGTAACTGTATGTTGAATTGAGGAACTGCCGAGACTGTTTTCCAAAGTGGCTGCCCCAGTTTACACTCCCACCAGCAGCGTAGGAGGGTTCTCCCTATCCTCAGCAACACTTGTTATTATCTGAGTTTTGGATTCTAGCTGTCCTAGTGGATGTGGAGTGGTTATGTTTCCGTAAAAAAGGAGTGGGAGACTCCATAGAGCCTGAAACCTTGATCTTCTGCCAAGTGTTTTCACGATTCCCATTAACACCTGATGTTTTTAGAGCAGGGAAGCTTGAGCTAAAATGTGGGGGTGGGGATGACAGATGTGAAATAAACAACTCTTGGAATCCAGAATATGCCAGGGCCACAGGCTGGGGGCTAGGTGAACTTACCAAAGTCCTACCTGGCTCACCCAGAGGGAAAGCCTGCCCTATGGCAGGAAAGGGGAGGGAGCGGCGGAAAGCTTCATTTGAGGGAGGTCTATAAACAATTTAAGGGTCAAGGACTTGATGACAATGGGCCAATGAACAACGGATTATACAGCTATTTTGTGCCTGGAGAATGGAGCTGTGTGAGCATTAGATTCCACACAGAAGGCTCCGTAAGACAGATCAGTATGAAAAGCTCAGTTTGGAGAGCTGCTGCCACATTCACAGTGTGTTTAAGACGTGTCCTTGGTCTGGATCCAGAGGAAGTTTAGCAGGCCTGTTCTCAGAAGTGATGATGCTGAAGGTAGGGGTGGATGCATGGAAAGAGGGCGCACACGTCTTGCCTCCAGCAGGCACACTGGCTATTGCTGTGGCCAGAAAGTAGGAGAGAGAAGTGGCCCACAAGGGTCACCATACGGATGGGTGAGTTCCTGGTTAGGATCCTCACAGCAGGGATCTCAAGGCTCAAGGCAGACCAGTGAGCACAAAAGGCAGGAGGGACTTACACCTGCCCAGCAGTTCCAGTCAGGCCTGGGAATCCCACTCTTGCTCCCGCTTAGAGCAAAAAAAAATAGGAAAAACTCAAAATTCATCTCATTTTTTCACCATGTCTTCCTGACCGTGAGCCTGTGTCAATCCTGTCTGAGCTAGCCCGCGTGTGTGTTTTCAGCTGTTCAGCATTTTCTGTGCTCTCTGCAACCAAACTTGGATCCCGACTCCCAGTCAAAAAGATGGCAAGAGCTACATTCCGGCCATCAGAAGGCAAAAAGAATGTAAAGCTGCAAGTGCAGATTTCAGTGGTTTGGAGAAACAGCAAGAGTACAAGTCAACATCAAGGAATTATTTTTACCACAACAACTGTTCTCCTGAGACTTGTTCTTCCTGTATTTAACCTTTCATTCCTGGGGTTGGAAAGAAACACACATTAAAACCCCAGCCTCGTACACTGAGTAAATTCACAGCTAAACCCGGGCACCAGAGCCTTTCTGAAACAACAGAACTATCTTCCTGTAACTGATTATTCTGATTTGTAACTGAACCAACTTACACTCCCTTCTGATTAAATGCATGTCCTCCAAGAACCACATAATGAGGCAACTCTACGGTAAATACTGTGTGTGGTTTCAGCGAGAAATAAATTGCATCCAGCAGCTGATCTGTAACCACGGGCTGGGGTTTACTCTGATCACAGGAATTACTCCCATAATGAAGAGTACCTCCTGGCTTCCTTGCCCTTCATGAAGGAGAAAAAAAGTTACAAAGAAAGTCTTACCACACACGAAACTCTCTGGTGGCACAGAGAAAATGCTCTGACCCTTCAGTGATTCTGGGTGGGCACAGGTGGCTGTCACAAAGGCCTGCAGCATCCTGCCCATTAGCCACGGGGGCAGCCACTTCAGCTGGCAGTCACACAGGAAGCTGTTGCTGCTGATATGGCTGAAAGAAACACAACAGTGGGTGCTTCAGGTGCAGCCGCAAAGGAGGGATACTCCCTTCACACACACAATGATCGGTCGCCTCCAATCAGCTTCTCAAGTTAACACCAGCAAGCTGGAAGGGAGAAATGGTTTTTCTCACAGTTCCTCTCCAATTTCCCAGGGCAGTGCATATAACCCACCTGGAGTTGCTGACTGCATCGGTCAGCAGTGGAACCCACCACTCTGCACATCGAACAAGCTCACACGTGATGCTGGGGCTGCTGACCCGAGGACAACAGGAGCAGCAGCAACGTGGAGCTTACGCGTGTTCTGGGACAGACACTGTTCCTTTGTGACCCTGGGCCGCCTTCTGACCTCTCCTGACCTCTGATACACCCAACAGTGCTATGCTGCCACCGTCCCCGCTCTGGTTTTTCCCACTTTCCTGATATACTACTTGGAGCTTCCAAACTCAGCCTGAGACTTTGATCCAAATTTTGCAACGAGTTCTGAGGAGGGCTCTTTTGCCTCATGGCTGTTCCTTTTCCATTTGGCAAAGCTGCATGTTTTCTTACTTCCAAATGTAATAAGCCTCGTCACTGTGCCACCCTCTTGTTTTTGCCTTGATCTTTGCACCAGTATTCTTCAGGGGACCGGCAGAATTCGGCTCTGCTCCCTAAATAGTGCTTGTTAGTTAATTGCCACTGCCCAGGGAGCATGAGAATGCACAACTTTAGCTTTGTGGGGCTCCAACCAAAACAGAGAATATTTTCTTTTTCATTTCTCAGCAACTAAGGAGAAGCTTTTTAAACAGAAATCAGAATCGCCATCTCAGCGGACATTCCTTCCTGAGGAGTCACTTGAAGATAAGCTGCCTCGTTCCTGGAAGACCTCAGAATGATGGCTGGCCCACCATAAGGGAAGACTGCGAAAGAGCGCACACAGGCTTCCCTGCAATACGCTGTCTCTGGTACATGGTGACAAACAGGAGGCACAGGTATGCGCAGAAATTCCAAAAACATCATGCTGGCCAAGAGCACGACCTTGGCCACCTTCTCCACCCACCACTGTCCTCAGACATCAACAAAGCAACCAAATGGACTGGCCTCCCCTTTTCTTCTATTTCTCTCCAGATTTCTAATGAGCGGAGAAACTGTCACAGCAAGGAAAAAACGAAATGTAAGCAGATGACCCAAGGCTAAATTGAGTAAAATCCACTCTTCCTCATGTTCCCCATCACCCCTAGATGAGTTGGGCATCTTATTAAAATAATTATAATTTTGGAAAGTGCTTTTCCAAAAACAGAAATAACTTATCTCAAGGCCATTATAACTGGGATGCTGGCCCATATTAGATCTTAAAATCAGATTAAGAGTTTGCATTTTTATTTCACGGGCAGGTAGCGTTCTGCTGAGAGCTATCTGGAGGGCTGTCCTATTGCAGAGTCACTGCAGGTGGCGGAAGGGCTGTCAAGGCCATCCCTGAGGAAATGGTCAATTCCCATGCAGCGTTTGGGGAGGGCAGCTCCCAGGAGTGCCCCCTGCATGGGGGTCGGGCTGGCTGCGCCAGGCATGGGGGAACTCAGCCTGGATGGAGAACTCTCCACTGTCAGAAGCACCTCCAGCTCCCCAGCAAGAGGGCAGTTCCGTGCAGTCAGGCAGAACAGCCTGGGCACTGTTCATGAAAGCCTAGGAGAGGAGGCTGGGCCATCCCTGTGCGATGTTAAGCATTTGTGCAGGACACAGGGACATATTCCATTTGAACCACGGGAACAAAATGGGGAAAACAAATTTGACATTTATCTTTGATCAGACACATGTGGAAAGGGCTAAGCCTCATCCTACACACGGCCTGGACGTGTGGGGCTAACGCCTTTGAGGATTTCCTACTTCTTCCACCATGAAACCCACCTCAGACAGGAGGCCAGACTCCAGGAAGACAGTGGGTACTCGGGGTGGAGACAGCATGTTCCTAAACAGCAAGTTAAGACTGAGAGGATACATGGGGGGAGGGCCTGGGGCCAAGCAGTAGCGAGGATTCCAACCCCTAGGCTCTGCAGGCCCCTGCTGCCCTTCCTCCACCCATGAAGAGCACAGCGCCATCGGCTCTACTGCCTTCTGCGGCCATCCCAGGGCTTCGCTGGCTCACATGGTGCATTTTCATGATTCCAACTCAAAGTGTGTTTCTAATCATCACTTGTGGAAATTTACCCAGAGGATGACTAAGTGCACAGTACAACCTGACTTGATCTGATGGAGAAGAAAATGACCAAGTGGAATTAACCGTTTCTCCCATCTGAGGACTGGGCACAGGGCCAGCCCCAGCTAGGTACGTGCAGCAATGATGGGAAACCCAGGCAGGAGACCGAGGCTGAGCCTCCAGAACTATGCAGAAGCACGCTGGGGGTCCGAGCTTCCGGAAGGGTCCAGTTCCTCCCAATTTCCCAAAGAAAATCTTATCCCCCTCCTCCCTCCTTCTCTCAAAATACCTTCTTCCCATTTAAAGTGAATCACGTATTTTTCACTCCTGATATCCTATCTGAAAGTTTGAAAGACAAGGTGAAAGAATTACACAGTGAATGCTCCTGTGCCCCACCGCTTGTCTTCTACAACCAATGTTTCATTCCACTTGCTTTACTGCCAGTGCACCTCTGAATCCAGCCTTCCACGGTGGTCTGGAATCATCTCCTCCCCTGCTCTGGAAGGAGAGCCATGGAATCCTTTCTGTATGTTCTGTCTCACCCGACAGATGGAGGCAGAGCTGCTGAGGCTGGAAGAGGGAAGGCCCTGGGCACGGGGCAGCTGTCAGCAGAGCCCTGAGCTCCATGAACCCGTCACAAACACCCGCTCCAAGATCCAACCCTTGCCAGGACAGCATCTGTTCAGCAGGCCTGAGGCTCACGGCGCGCCCAATGTCACAGGGCAAGTGCCCAGGCCACCTTCCCTCCTCACTCAGAGTGGTGTCACCCGGCCCGCTTCAGTTCCCAGCTATGGGGAATGCACCTCGTTTCCCCAGTCCCAGCCTCCCTGCCCCAACTAGGGTCCATCAGGCGTGGCCTCGGGGAATGGGGATGATGTCAGGGCACAGAGATGTCTGTCCTGTGGCACCTGCCATTCTGTCAGCGCTTCTAGGAACCAAAAGTTACCCCTTCAGGGAACTGATATCATGGCTAGAACTTACTGGCTGTAGAATCAGATTCATGTCTAGCTAAAAAAAAAAAAAAAAAAAAAAAAAGGAAACTTGGGTGTTACACCTGAGGACCTAGACTAGCTGCCCTGCCAGAGAGTAGGATACGGAGAAGCTTTTCCAACCTGGTCACCCAAGAGCCCACGGTCCAAGTCCACAGTGGCAGCACCACCACCTGTGAACCGTGCCCAGAAAGCTTGGAAATGGTATGGGCAGACATCACTGCACCCCAAGCATCCCATCCCCTCCAGAGCTCTGCGTTGCTCACAGCCCACCAGGCTCTGAAGCAGCCCCTCTCAACACAGGCCTTTATTGTAAGCAAGCCCAAAAGATGAAAACTCGTCCCTGACATTAAATTAAAGGCGTGATTATCCACTCTATAGAGGAGAGTATATTTCACATTGTCTGGAACAGTGGTTAGCAAGCTTCAGCCTGCGGCCCCACTGCCTGCTTCTGTCAATGTGACTTCATGGGCACACAGCCACACCCACCAGCTTCTGTATTGTCTACGGCTGCTTTCTGCTACAATGACACAATCAAGTAGTCATGACAGAGACCCTGTGGCCCACAAAATCCAAATGATGTACCATGTGGCCTTTTAACAAATGAGCATAATGCAACTGCAGAAGTTTCTTACTCTGAAAGTCTCCGCTCCCATTAATCAGACCCAGGGAATCCAGATACTTACAGCTCTTTAAGATTCTTCATCTTCACAAAGGCATCAAACTGGACAGATCTGATGGCATTCCCTCCAAGGTTCCTGAAACAGAACATACATACTTATGCAAAGAAACCCTAGGTACACCTGAGGGGTTTTCAGGACAGTCCCGGTTTCACAGATGACCCACAGGGACTAGCCAGACCTGTGTCCTAACTACTACAGGTGGCTGTTGTTTCCCAAATCGCAACACAACCCCACGGAATAACTCAGGAGCCAAGCCAGCCTTAGGGCACCATCAAAGCTGGGCTGAGGCCTGCTCAGCAAGGCAAAACCTTTCCCAACAGAATTAAGAGTCAAACTTGATTCAAAGAGGAATAAAGAATCACATACATGAGGCATCCTCCCCAGGTGGGAACGGCATGAATGTCTCAGGGGTGGCTCCGTCCCCTTCCTCCCAGGGTCTCAGAAGCAACCACAACAAACTGGTTCAGCCCAGCACCTACTCTGCATTGTTAAGCTGCTTTAATGGAGGCAACAGGCTTGGCCAGGAGGAAGAGCCTTGGTGGAGGAGGCAAAGAGGCCAGGGGTCCATGAAGGAGTCGGCGCAGGGGTGAGGCTGCGCAGCAGGAGTGGGGAGGGTATTTATCCAAATACCAGCTGAATTAACTGGGAGCACACCCACTGGCCATATGTTCTGTAACTGTTCCTGGCATAGGCAACATAAAGGCCAAAGTTGAAGCTGACTTATAATGAGAAGGAAGCAGCTGGTGTTTCCAAAGAGCCTGTTTCTCGGTTTACAAAGATGCGATTAAATTGCTAGCAGAACTCCCCGGCAGCCGCATTTGGCAGGCCTGTGCCTCGGGGCAGGGCTGGCGAGATACTCACAGGTGCTCCAGGCCTTCCAGCCCCGAGAACGCTCTCTTAGCCACAGACTTGATCTTGTTTCCAAACAGAGTCCTGTAGTTTCCAAACATTCAGAAATTAAGGCCGGGGAAGGAGAAAGAAACAAGGAAGGGTTGAGAGAAAGAGAAAGAAAACACACAATTAAGGTAGTGCTACCGGATAAGTCTGTCCAATGAGGGGCAGGTGGAAAGCTGACCTGCGCTGAGATTACGGGTTTGAGGCACGCAGGCCTTCCCCTTTCTGAAATGAAATACTTTTATCTTTATTAGAATTTAATAGTGATGACAGGCTGGAATTGCATGTGCCGTCTGGCCTAAAAAAGGCCCCTTGCAGTGTTAGGCAGAAATCACCTTGTCTGGCCCGGTCCTCTCCAAGGACCACCAACCCTTGGCTGGTGAAGTTTAGTGATGGAGAGATGAGACTGATTATGGTTTCAGTGAGAGGAAGCTGAGTCAAAAAAGGAAAGAAAAATCTTCGGAATTCAAACTGCTGCCCATGACTGGGCATGGTGGCTCACAGCTGTAATCCCAGCACTTTGGGAGGTTGAGGCAGGAGGATCACTTGAGCCCAGGACTTTCAGACCTGGACAACATAAGGTGACCATCTCTCTACAAAAAATAAAAAATTATCCAGGTGTGGAGGCACGCACCAGTAGTCGCAGCTACTTAGAAGGCTGAGGTGGGAGGACTGCTTGAGCCCAGGAGGTGGAGGCTACAGTGAATCATGATTGTGCCACTGCACTCCAGCCTGGGCAACATAGCGGGATGTTGTCTCAAACAAAAACCCCCAAACTGCCATCCACTTCTAAAAAGTGCATTCTGGGAATAAAGTTTCCCAAAAAAGGCAAGAAGGGGTCAGGAAAACAGGCATCCATCACGCTGGCTCCACAGCTCTCTGCACCTGAGATGTCCCGGCAGCCAGCACACAGCCATGGTGAGCTGTGTCCTTGCCTACGAGAGGGACCCCTCAGGGCCTGCAGGAGATGCCCCAGTGCTTTGGCTCTTAAGCAAGACCCCAGACTTTATACGACATCAGTGGGCCAACCTCCAACGTTATTGCCAGTGCCTGTCCCCTTCCTGGACTGCTTGCCCATAGGAACGGGTTCCTTCCTCCAGGCAACTCTGATCCCAGCCTTAGCAGTAACTGTTAAAGAGTTTTCCCAGAAACCAAAAGTCTGCGCCGCTGCAGAACACATGGAAGAAATGAGTACCTCCTCCACCACACTGTGATCTAAAGGGAAGCTTGTCTCTCTGCAGGGGAGCCCCTAGGGTGGACACTGGGAATGAAGAGAATCCAGTTTTCCCCTCCCTGTTACCATGTTATCTGATGAGAACCCACCAAAGGCATTCCCTCTAATCCAGACGGCACAGGAGACTACCCAGGAACAACCGAAGGCAGTGCTGACCATCAGCTTCGTGGAATTGTCAATCTTAACGTACACCAGGATCTAACAGGCTTGCTAAGAATACCGATTGCTGGGAGCCAACTCCTGGGGATTCTCAGCGTCAACAGGTCTGTCTAAGGCAATGGGGTGCAGGTGGGCAGGAGAGGAAGCCCCAGGAGAAAGCCCATCTGGCCCAGCCCCCTACTGGGAAGGGGACTCTTGGTCCAGGATCTCACCTAGCATCGGGGAAGAGACCGGACTAGAGGCCAGCTCCACCTTCAACCTGCATTAAGACTGGGACCCGTAAGTGAAAACAAGCCCCAGCCCCTTCCTGAAAGGAGGAAAAGAAAGGAAATACAAGCCCTGAGGCAAACCAAAGATGGCAGGACAGCCTGGGACCTGCCGACCACATGACCGCTGCTGCTTCCTAACTGCAACAGGCCTCCTGGGAACCACCTGGGCAGGTACCAGGAGGCTGCCTCCTGGAAACACAGGCTCACAGCAGAGCCAGAGGGAGGCACCACCAGTCCGTGTGGCCAGCTTCCAGGGCAGCCACTCCACAGGGGCTGCCTGACCATCCGTCTCATCAGAAACAGACTCCCTCCCTGGGGGCCACCATTCAGGTTGACCCCAGCGCTAACTGCGAGCTCAGCCCTCAGACAAAGCCAGCTCTGTTTCCTGCCTCTGGACGGTGAAGGGGCAAACAGGCCAGAGATCCTCTGTGTTTTCTTTCTTTCAGGCCGTCTGCATGAATGTGAAAACAATCACATTCTGAAGGCGTTTCCACACCTCTCTCAGTCTGAAACTTTCATTTTAAAACAAATAAACCAAACACACAGAAAAGCTGGTGGCCATGCTAACTCAGGCTCTTTAACCACAAAACTCGCCAGCAAGTAACAGCTCATGGGGCACTGCACCCCGAGCGCTTCAGAGAGCACTGCCAACTTCTACACTTACTCAGATCCCCCCGCCCAGGCACTGTGTGCCTCAGGTCCCAGTAAAAATGCATTGAACTGTTTAGTGAAATCTCCTGTAAATGAGATCCAGGAAAAAGCTGCGCTTTATTTCATCCATTAAATATTAGTCACATTGACCTGTTTTACAATGAGGGCAGGCTGTTATTTTTAATGGTGACAATAGCAATAAAACAAATTCTCAAATTCTCAATTATGCAGGGGCTAATCATCTTGTTGGTGGATTAGGCAGGGTCCTTAACCTTCCCCCAGCAGACATATGGGGCTGGGACGGGGAGCTGCAGCCAGCAGACTGGGATGGCTCTAATAAAAGGCTGCTGCGAGGAGAAAGGAGAGGCGGGATTATGGGCTGGGAGGACACTATTTCTGTACCACAGCCGGGCTCCCTTTCAGAAGGAACAGCTGGCCTGACCTCCCCAGCACCAACCTGGAACAGAAAGTGACCTGCGGGAGTCACCTGTCAAACCTCCCATCCATCTCCTGGCCAACCCAGACAACAGCTCCAAAGGCCTGGCTAGCGCTTGCCAAATCAAGTGGCAGGTACTGGGGGCAGTGCTCAGGTGGGTCCTTGTACTCATGTCCTTCAGAGTAGCTGTGACATGTGCACCAGCCCCGGCTCCCCACCCACACACACAATGAGTTCCACTGCAGGCCCGGCCCCCCAACAGGCAGGGATGGAGGCTGCGCTCACATCAGCTCTGCAAGATCCCCCAAACATGCCCCTTCCCATGTGCCCTGTGCGGGCCTCTGCCCCTCCCTCCGAGGAATGCCATGGAGCCAGCTGGAACCAATGGGCAGGAAGTCGCATACCCGGGTCACTAACTGCTCCTCTCTGCCTGTAATTTGGGATCCAGAAATTCTCCCTTCCCTCCTGCGTACTGACTCTGTGCCATTGTGCAGGCCCCAGCCCGGGAACCACACCACCATTTGGAAACAGGCCTTGGCGTGGGTCTACAGAAGAATCCCAGACAAGCTAGGAAGAAAGGCGTGTGCTGGGGTCTAGGAACGTTCTGGCCCTGCTGGGAAGCTCCAGTGTGAGGCACTCTCCAACACAGCTGCGTGCAGAAGCTGGAAAAATTAAGGGCAGGTCAGCATCCACCCCAAATTTACAGAGAGGCTGTTTATGGCCCTGCTGCTCACATCTCCCTTTCTTGGAAAACATTTTAATTTAGGTCTGACTTCTTGCATGGTGGGAAGCACCCAAGGTCATTGAGTAACTCAGCGAAGGCAGGAGTCTCTACCTTCCCATCCTAGGGCAGACCCTGAACACGAACTCCTTGAGCTCTCCAAAAACAAACCCACACCAAACGAAGGGACTCGGGCACTGGCTGCACTCCCCACAGGACGGATCAGCTGTTCCAGAGGGGCAGCTCTTCTCTGTGCTAACATGCACCCCACTTCTCAGTGGATCCTAACAGGCCGGCCCTGGGCCACTCCCACGGAGCAACACAGTGCTGCCTGTGGTCACTTCTCTCAGCCAGGGCCACAGCAGAGCTTTCCTGGAACGTTCAGAGTAGGCGGGTGGGGAGGGGACCAAAGAGGCACTGGGTTCTTCCTCTGTCCCTCCCTTCATTCAACAAACATGGACTCAACACCTGCGATATGCCAAACACAGCAGTTTTTACGTAGCCCTGTGTACCAGGATCACATGAGAAGCATTTACTTCTCCGGTTCCTTTTCAGTGTGGGAATTTGCACACACCATGCTAGGTAGACAGAGTAGCATCCTGAACCCCAAGTGCCCGTCACACAGCGCCAACCCTCCTCCGGTCGTGACAATCTCACCTCATCTCTACCTCTAGCCACTGCCCGTTCTCAAACCCAGCAGGAGTTTATATAATCCAAATCATAGGCATCACACCATTTTCTTTAGCCAAGAAGAAAATGATTCGTTTTTTCTTCTGCCACATAACCATGATAGCATCACACTTAAATAAGAGATTGCATATATTTAATCATATTAAGGAATTCTTGTTTATTTATTGTCCCAGCTTCCCCACTTGGATGCATGTCTTTCTCTCTCACCCTTTTTCAAACATACAGAGTCTCCAGCCCCAAGATGCTGACTCAGTGGCTGGGTGGGGTGAGGCTTAGATTTTAACAAGTTCCCAGGTGTCTCAGGACCAGCTCAGTGTGGAGCCCACCACAAACAACATTATGTGAGTGAGGAAAGCAGGGGCTTGGGCTGACCTCTTCGGGCTCAGGTGGAAGTGCTGAGCCTAGTCCAGCAGGGGGACAAAGGAGAAAGCACCAGGACACAGAGGGCAGGCACTCAGGAAGGCAGTGGTGGACTCATGCAGCACCAGGAGCCCAGGCGACCCAGGGCCAGGCACACCTCATGGGCCTTCTGTAGTGAGACAGAGCCTCCTGGAAGCCATGACACCCAGGAAACGGCTCCAGGTTCCTCCGGACGGATGCGCCCCATGAGGAACCTGGCAGTGCTGCCCACTCTCGCCACCCTCACCCTTCAATCAGTTATGGCCGAGGCCAGGGAGGCTTATGCTGAGTGGCGGCCCCGGTGTTGAACACCTCAGCAGCCACATCCCAGGCCTGGAGCTCTTCTTGCTAAGAAGGCCTCTGCCCCACCCTACTTGGTACTTCTGGCTCTTCCCAGGTTTGCCCTGTATGGGATAAAAAGGGGCCATGTATGGGTTAGAGGCTGGGGAAAATCAGCATTGTTTTAGGGACAACAAGGACAAGAATCACTGACAAGCATCTCCGACATGCTGCTGGAGTACAGGACGCTCAAGAAGAAATACCTTCTTCAGACAGCCAACAGAGCTTATTCCTAAGCAGGACCCTCGTATATAAAAGGTGCAAAAAGCCACGCTTTTCAAAACAAATCAGAGGCATCTACTATATAAAAAGACTGTCCCTACCACAGGCTCTCCTCTATCCTCGAGCTCCACTAGGGCTTTCCAAATATTTACTTGACACTCGCACTCTGCTGAGCTCCCCGTCACTGGGGACGGGCTGGGGGAAGCGAGTGGCAGCCGTCCTCTCTGTCTTGCCCTCCTCCAATCTTCCCTCCGAGCTGCTAGTAAACAGTAATAATTACTCTCGTCCCCTTCCTGCATGGTCCTTGGGTGGCATCTGCAGAAAGTGCTGGTGACACGCAGAGAAAACAGGGCGGGCCAAGGGGGAGGGAACGTGGGCTTTGGAGCGAAACGAGCAAATCCTGAGCCTGCCACTTGCCAGCTGTGTAGTTTTGGGCAAAATCCCCTCAATTCTCTTTCCTCAACTAATAAAGAGGTTGCCTAACAGAGCCTGCCCTCATGAGATCATTAGGTACAACACACACAGGTGCTTGGCAGATTAACTGGCAAAACCTAGGAGCTAGGAAAAAAAAGAAAAAGACCCCAAACCATACATCCAAAATAGCTGCTACTACGACCCTTGGAAATGACGCTTCCATTTGAGATGACGAAAGTACTGACAGAAGCCCCACCGCCCTCACAGCTTACTGACCTTTACACAACTTTGAGAAACCGAGTAACAGGGCAAGACTCCTTTGTACAAAGGGCAACAGCAAACTCAGCAGTTTTCATGTGAGTTGTGAGTGAAGCCCAAGAGAAGCTCCACCAGCCGTCAAACGCCGGGTCGCCAGCCCCCAAGAACCCATCAGCCAGGCCAGCGACGAGACCCCTGGCCAGCGAGGAGTGGGGTGTCCTCCACTCTCTTCTTCAAACTCTTCTCCCCAAACAAAAGAAGCTCTGCCCCAAACAAAAGCCAGCTCTCTTTTGCCTGGGCCCAGAGCAGAGGCGGGGGGGGCGCCACAGAAACATCTCCCACCGAAGAAGCGTCTTCCCGCGCACTCGCCAGCGGAGCTCTGTGCCGCGGATACTCACAGCTTGCTGAGGCTGTCGAGCCCTGAGAAGGCGCCGCTCGTGTCCTCGATTGTGCCTGAAATCTCGTTATGGTCCAGATCCCTGGGGAGAGGACA
The DNA here is from genome assembly GCF_006542625.1 of Nomascus leucogenys. Taxonomy (NCBI): domain Eukaryota; kingdom Metazoa; phylum Chordata; class Mammalia; order Primates; family Hylobatidae; genus Nomascus; species Nomascus leucogenys. The sequence goes on along the minus strand of NC_044401.1, from coordinate 74,109,777 downwards.
GAAAGCAGCTCACCGAGCCGTCGGGGCATGAAGGGAAAGCAAACTCTCACCCAGGCTGCTACTCGGAAGCTGAAGTCCCCTGGGTGCATGCACCCTGGAGGCACAGCTGGGACGCAGGGTGAAGAGACGCGTGGCCCTGGGAGGGAAGCCCTGTTTCTCAGCCTTCCAACCAAGATGACACACGCCTTAGACAAAAAGCTTCCCTGGACTCCACCTGCCTCCCTGTCTGTGGAGGCCGCGCTCAAGGGAAGGGAGGTGGTGCAGACAGCCCAGTCTGTATTCTTCCCCGAGAGAGTGGACATCTGGCCCCTGCACTGAGAATCAACCCAAAAGGTTCCTTAAGGCTCCCATCTGCTCTCATACCAACCAGAGTCCCTTTTCTGGACGTGACCGAGAAACTGCAGAAAGCACGTGGGAGAAAGAGACCCGGCACAGGGCCCGCCCGTGGGCGCCTCCGTGCCAGCCAGTGGGTCTGGAGCCCGGAGCCCATCTCCTCCCAAGGCCTGCAGGGCGCTGACTCTGAGCCAGGGAGGACATCTGGGTGCTGAGTCAGACTTGTGACCCACTCGCCAGGATCAGAGGGATGAGGCCAACTCCTCAGCCCAGGCCCCTCCAACGATGCAAATCCCATGGCCGATGACTCAATGGCTTCCCAGCTTCCAGGAGCAGGTCACAGTGCCCAGGCGAGACATCACACCTGGTGACCAGGCCCCCATCCTGCCCTCTCCAACTTTCCACAAGGTTCTTGGTTCTTCAACTTTCCCCTCCTGAGCCCTTGCAGACACAGGCCAGGGACAGAAAAGGAACTCTTGTCTCCTGTGAGAAGCTGCAGCAGGAATCAATGCTGCCAGCAGAGAGGGCAGCTCTGACTGAAGAATGAAATGCTGGCGGTGACCTTTCTCGTTACAGCAGGAAGGTCAAAGCGTGGAGATTCTGCTGCTGGAAGGGACTTCTCCTCTCAGTGGGTTCTTTCCTATCATCTGCATACTGAAAAAACCAGGGACCAGGGACCAGGGACCCGGGGCTGTGGCTTTGTGTGCCTGTCTCCCTGCTCCTAGCCCTGGCTGCCAAAGTTTTTCTCTCCTTTCTGGCTCGCTCAGTCTGAATGTTCCCAGCCTTGTTATTTGGGCCTTGTATGGGCTCACAGGCTGACCTGGCCTGAATAGCTTGGCTCCGGCCTCTTTCACACTTCCTGGCAATGGCTCCACATTAAAGCCGGCTCTGCCAGGTGCAAGTGCAAAGGCCTCCCTCCCTGTCACACTGGAACAGACCCCTCTCTGTGCAGTGGATTACGCCTGAGAAGGAGACCCTAGAACCTGCCACCACGGTCCTCTGAAACCCACATGCCCCTTTCTGGGGGTTTTATGCTGATAGCTGCTTGGAAGTTCTATGAAGCCAACCATGGAAAAGTTTTATGCAAGCCTCAGAAAAGCATCCTGCAGCCACTTCTGCCAACCCCATCTAATTAGGGACTTCAAGGGAAATGGCATTAGCACCTCCACTTTGTTAACTGACCCCTGACGAGGTACAAGGAGAGACACACGATTCTCTAAGTGCTGCTTTTGGAAAGGAGGCATCTTGGTACAGGTTATGCTAAGGAAGTTCAAATGCTAGGACGAGAGATGCACTGCAGTACTCCGATGGTTTAAGAGAAAAAATATTCAGGACTTAAAAATGGAAGTTGCAGCTGAAGACTCAAGATGGGAAAGACTGACCCACGGCTGCCGAACAGGAGGCTGCACCAGGCGCTCAGTGTGGGGAAGCTTTTTCCAACACTAGGAGCCAGCATCCTGTCCGGCACAACGTGGCCATCACTGCTTGAGAACAACTACTTTTTAGGAGTTGCCATCCCTCTCTAGGCACCATCCTGGGGGAATGAGAGATTTTTTGCTTAACCAATTCTTTTTCAGTTGATTACACAAAAGTTTGAGACTGCACATAGAGCAAGCCAGCTTTGGATCCAATTCTGACTCGAAGCCAACGCAAATGGAATTCAACAAAGCAGACGGTTTGCTCTATTCTGCTTTCCCCACTGGGGACCCCTTTATCCTGTCAGTAGTGGGAGACATACAAGACTCGCAGGCTCCTGAGTCCCTTGAAGGCGCCCTCCGCAATGTGGCTGATGGAATTGTGGCTGAGACGCAGGACACTCAGGCTGCTCAGCTCAGCCAGGCTCTCCTCGTCCAGCCGTGTCAGGTTGTTGAAGGACAGGACCCTGAGGAAAGGGAGGGCAGCAATGTCACCATCTAGTGTGGGTGCCCCCCAACCCCACCCCACTGGAAATCGGGCCACAGTCAGCTGGGTTTCAGTGGGAAACGACACGGATGCACACACACCCACACCCACACCCACAGAATCCTGGGGGTAAAAGTGGCCATGCAGCTAGAAACTCATCAGTGCCCAACACACTAGTCTGACTCCTAGAATGGGTGCATAGGTCACAGGGGCCAGGGTGGCTGTTAAACTGTGAAGACTACATACAAGGTCATGACACACAAGAACTCTCAAGCTCCAGCGCCTTCATGCTGTCCAAGGCAGCTCCTGCTTCAGGCTACGAAAGACCTCTCTCACAGCAGAAGCCTGGGATTCTGGAGATGACCCAGCAGCAAGCCAGGGAGCCCCAATCGCACTCCCTGCATCGGCCAGCAGAGGGCACCACCAGCCCCTGCGTGGGACGACCACACCTGCGCCTCATGCCTTAGTGGGGCAACTCCCCCAGGGCAGGAGGCTCCTGCTCAGGCCTCCCTGCCCCCATCCACGTGGTCCTCAGAGCGTGATCCCCTACTGCAGGGGGTAAAACCATATGCTTTGCCCAGGCCTAAGAATCAAAGTTTCCTCCCAGCACTCCTGCACCTCTGGGTTGGTTATGTGATATATTGGTCATCTATCGTTGAAAAATGAAAAATTGGGGCTGGGGCAGGAAGATGGAAAATAAACTCAGAGAAGATTAATGAGCTTTTAAAGGTGGCTAGGAGCAGCATTCTTTCCCTCCTGGACAAATAAGTCAGGGTGTCTGTCAGTTAAATAGACCTGGCAGGAGATCAAAATTATATACTCACCTGCAATTAAAGAATTTAGCTTAAAGGAGGGGTGGGAAACACACGCTGGGAAGCAATCCCAAATCTGCCTCTGAGGTTACCTGCATATGGTGCAAACAGCTAGGACTGCTCAAGCGCACTTCTGCGATCTTTGCTGCCCCTTCTAGAGGGCATGGAAAAGGGCTTCATGCTTTCCAGCAGCCAGAGAGGGGATCCTGGACCCCACAGAAGACAGCATGCCTTCCCTGGGGCCACGATACACTGGTGAGTCAGAGGACGGCTCCTCACTTTAAGAACTGGACTGGCTCAGGCTTCGGGGACTTAAATAGACCTCTCTTGCTTCCCACAGCTCCCAGCCTTGACCAACAAAACCAGGAGTCCCCTGGTGGGGTCACAGCTTGACTACAGAGCCTGAAAGGAGCTATCCAGCACCACATGGAATGCACAACTGCAGGCCCTGAAGCGTAGGAAGCTGAACCCAAAGGGTTAACACTCACAGAATCCAAGAAAAGTTAGGAAAGAGGCAGGACCACTGTGTTTTGCATTAGATAATGATGGAGTCACCAAAATATAAACTCCAAGCCAGTGTCTGTGTGTGTGTGTGTGTGTGTGTGTGTGTGTGTGTGTGTGTGTGTGTGTGTCAGAGGTGGGGAAGGGGGGGAAGAGGATGAGGGAAGGAAGGACAGGGAGAGAGTGGAGAACACAGAAGACAAGACACAAACACCAGCTGCAAGAATCCACATTAGATTCACACATCCCCTTGAGTTTGCCTGGTGAGGTCAAGAGAGAGACAGGACAGACTGAGGCTTGGCACTCTTAACAATCATTCACTTCAGTGGGTGAATCTTTTTCCAACAGCCAAGCCTAGAAAAGGAAGAAAAAAACAAAAAAGAAAACCCACCCAACTCTTGTGAAAAATAAAGAAACCCAGTAGACTAAACTGGAGCGTATCAAACGGAAAGAACAGTGAAAACACAAACTATATACTCGTGAAGATGTTCTCTTGAGTCCTTAGGAATGCTGCGTTCACTGTCCAATAACCCCACCCTGACATGATGGCGTGGCCAGGGCCACTGCCCATCGCTACCCAGGGGAGGGTCTGCCACTACTAATCTCAGAACTTTGGGCAAGACAAGCTCAGTTCTCAGTCTCAACCTGGGACCCCTGACTGGCAATCTCCAAAAGGAGCAAGAGGACCAGGCATCTCTGAACCAAGCACGCACATGACTGCACAGGAGCCTCTGCGAGCAGGCCACTACGGTGCAAAATAGAGAAAGGCAAGGGGCCAAGAACCTGGGCAACTCGTCTACAGGAAGGAAGGTGGCAACTCCGAGGACACAAATTCATCCACAGTCAGTGTTTCACTGTCTCTGAGCCCAAATGACCCCGTCACTGAAGAAGCGCATGCTATCTGATGTGGCCATTAACACACAGTCACTCTCAGAATGGCTCCTGTGAGCACTCTGCTGTAGCTGCCCTTCTCCAGGAACTTTCTACCCCCGGAACCGTCTCCAAACCCAACAGGGCCTTAGGGGCCAAGGCTCCCTGCAGGGACCTAGATGCTACTCCTGGAGCCCCTGCTAATCCAAATGCAGAGCAAGTGAAGGGGAGATCAGGAAGGGACTTGGGCTCAAATCGCTGAGGGTCCGACTCTGGGCCTGGCTGGTTTGGGGACAGGGCTACTGGCCTGTCTCTGAGCCCTCCCCGAGGCCACTGTGTGGTGGAATGAACCAGGCCTAGCACTTTCACCTCCAAGCAGTGTCTAAAAACATTGCCACAGCCCAGAGCCGAGGACACTTACAGTTCATGCAGCTTCTGGCAGAAGCTCCAGCCCTTGCGGTGAATGCGAGCGATGGAATTGTTGCTGAGGTGGAGCTGATGCAGGGCCGTGAGGCCATAGAGTGAGCCGCTGTTCACTTCTACCAGGCTGTTGTACTCCAGGTGCCTGCAACGACAGCCATGCACAGGATGAAGAAGAGCTTTCACTCCTTCACTGGACAGACAGCAAATGAGCAGCCACGCTGTACCTGACACTGCGGTCGCACCAAGGCTACAACAGTGCACGAGAGAACTGTGTCTAGTTGCACACGTGTGCATGTGAGAAGGGGCTGGGCAAACACAGGCAAATCAAAACGGACGACAGCACATGCCAAGGCCGACTCAGAGTGTTCACAGAGCAAGAGGGAGCTTCCTAGAAGTGACTTTTTTGGCTGAGTAAAAGTGAACCAGGGCTGGGTGTGGTGGCTCATGCCCACCCAGTACTTGGGGAGGCCAAAGTGGGAGGATCGCTTCAGCTCGGGAGTTCAAGACCAGCACGGGCAATATAGCGAAACCCTATCTCTACCAAAAACAAAACAAAAAGTGACCCAGGCCAACAAACGGGCATAGGAGTTCCAGGCAAGGGCAAAGCCCATTAAAGGAACAGAAAGGAGAGAGAATAGGAGGTGGCTCTTATTATCACCCGCATCTCACACATGAGGAATGTGCTGCTGAGAGAAGCCAGGTAACCTAAGACTTTACACAGCTTAGCCAAGGAAGGGGCTAGAATTAATTCAAGCCCAGGTCTGCCTACCAAAGGCTGGACTCTATGCCACTGTGCTAAGAGACCTGCTTTAGCTCTGCCGTCAGACTACCTGGATTTAAATCCTAATTTTGCAGCTTGCTGGCTGAATAAACCTGCACATCTGTAACATGGAGACATCCAAGAGCACTGACTCCATGGGGTCACTATAAGAAGGAAACAAGGGGACATCAGGATTCAGTGCAGCTCTGGGCCTGAGCTCTCAGGCCCACCGTGTAAGTGTGCTAGCATCCCGCTTCCCAACACAGCGTGTGCTAGGAAGGACAGCGCAAGCCCAGGCGATCGCCTCTTCAACAAAAGTCCATAACTCGACTTTTGCTCCATGTTCAATATTACAAGGGCTTTGGGTAACTGAGTTTTACTTTTTTCCATCTTTCTTTCTGCTACTGCTCAAAAGGTAAGCACTTAATGTATAAATAACCTCTAAGGCAGCTCATCAGTCTCAATTTATATAAATTTGTTCAACATAAAAACCAAATGGTAGGTGCTAACCCCATTTTCCTCTGAGAATTCTCTTTTAACTTCAGTCCACCCAGCACAGGACTACCTTGGACTTCCAAGTCCAAAATGACATGCTTAAGGAGGTCAAGTGAAATGTTTTTGAATATGTAAAACAAAGGGTGGAGAATGGGTAGAGCAAGAAGCCCAGCAGCAGGAAACATCCTCACTGTTCACAGAGTAGGGAGGGCTGGTCACGCAGAGAGGCTGATCAGAGTGACACAGCACAACACGTGGATGGACCTGGGCCTAGCTGGTTTCCATTGCCAAGAAAACCAGTAAGGGACATACAAGTCATGATATAATTTGCCCAGAATGGAAGGGAGAAGGGGCGGTTATGAGCAAGTTAAATCATTGACTCTAAAACAGGAAATCGCAAGTAGATAAGTAAAGACAGTGGTGTCAGTCTATTAACTTGGAAGGAACAACCAGCAAAGCTAAAAACAGAAAAACGAAAAAGAGAAAGGCTTAGAAGTGCCTGCCTCTTGGGAAAAGAACTGGGGTGAAGAGAGAATGAGGGGGTGGTGGCGGGGGAGGCTGGGGTGGGCAGTGACAGCTTTTCTTTACTATCTGATTTAGCTATACAGATGAATTACATTTGATTAAAAATAAATTTTAATGTTTAAAAAGGCTTTTAACGTTTAAAAAGCCTTTTCTGTATGCTGCCCTGCTGTTTCCCGTTACTGTGTAGGCAAGCCCATTCTGCTGTTGTACACATCTGGCTGAAGAGGCTGCTCCCTTGATAAAAGTTGAACATCTGCACCCAGTGTCTTGATTAGCTCACAAGACAGAAATAAACCTCCCAGGATGACCTCTACATGTTTGGCCCACCTGCACCTCAAGAAAGACTGTCAAACCCAGAAGGGGAGAGAAGGAACTTCCTGTGGTGTAGGAGTGGAGAGGATGTGAGGAGGGGTCTGTTCTGCAGTCCCACGTTCACCGAAGCAGCAGGCGCGGGGGCAGTGGATGCAGGCTGCAGGAAGCAGTCCTGGCAGAACGGCCCCCTAACTCCATCTCCACCAACCAACTTATCTGCCTCAATCTGCTGAAACTTCCCCCAAGTGGATTTCAGTGGATTTCCTGATCTGCTAGGAAAATACCCTCAGATTTGGCCCAGTCCCCAAGACACTGAGTTGGGCCCATGTGAAGCTGCAAAGGGAAGGGGGCTGAGTCTGGCTGAAGTCTTGAAGAATCCTTCAGGAGAGAGGGGCTGGGCACTGGTGCCCCGCTCCACACCCAGTGCACAGCTGAATGCTAGTGTGGGCGTGCACGTACATACACGCATACACACACACACACACACACACCCCCCACACCACAAAGCAATGCTGGTATGGGCGCACACATGCGCGTGCATGCACACCCCCCCCCCCCACACCACACAGCAATGCTGGTGTGGGTGCACATGTGCACGCACACACACACACACACACACACACACCCCCACACCACAAAGCAATGCTGGTATGGGCGCACACATGCGCGTGCATGCACACACCCCCCACCCCCCCACACCACACAGCAATGCTGGTGTGGGTCCACACGTGCATGCACATACACACACACACACACCCCCACACCCACACACGCCACACCACACAGCAATCCTTAGCAATGCCAGGACCCCAGTCCACACTTACAGCACGTGCATCTTGGACAGCCCCCAGAAGGCCCCATCCGTCAGTTTGCTGATGTTGTTTCGCTGAAGCTTCAGCACCTCCAAGCTGTTGAGCCCCTGGAAGGTGAGGCCCTCTATCAGCCGAATCCGATTCCGATTGAGGTCCCTAAAGAGATGAAACCAGCAGGGTCAGAGTGTCCTATGTGCATATCCCACCCACAACCATTCCCAGGCAGTCCTGACTAAGTTTCCAAGCCAGAGGAGAAATTCCAGCGCAGGGATCCCTGGGAAGCCAGGATGTGTAGGGGAGCCCACCGTGTGTCTTGGCTGCCACCTGACCACCGCTACTGCAGGTAAGGGGGGTGAGTGATGCCCAGCTCTCCACAGCCAGCTCCGAGGCTGGGCCCACAGCTGCGCAGAAGAGAACGTGTGTGTGCTCACGTCTCCTCCCCGGGTAGCACCAGTGCCATTTGTGACTCTGCAATGAGGACGTGGGTATGACTCAAGGGGTGAACGTCTTACATGAGGTATCTCTGAGCTCACCAGCAGAAATCCACACCACATCCCTCAACACAGGAAAAACCAAACCACTGGGTATCAAATGGCGATAACACTTTCCCCGGGGGGGGCATTTCACAGCATCTCCACTATGGAGAGAAGTTACTGCACATGGGGGTGGGGGGAGATGGGGGAGAGACACCCCACAAGTCATATACACTTGGCTTCTAGCCCCAGTATGACAAAGCCTCAGTTCACCAAAAGACGTCAGGAATCTGGGTGGGCCAGATCCATTAGCAGCCCTGCAGGAAGGGGAGGCAGAGCAGCCAGAAAGCCCTTGGTTTTCCCCAAATATTTCTGCAGTGTCTCATGATGCTGCCCCACACAAACCTTCTCAGGAATCACTGAGACCTTCTCCACAGACTGAAAATGGCAAAGCCTAGGACTCCCCACCCAGGGGAGGTGAAACCCAGGCAGGTTGAAAGCCAGGCACACCCCGTCGTGCCGCCAACCTGGCCCTCGACAATTACTTTGTTTTGTTCAAACAAAATTTCCAATACTGTCATATTTTCCTGAAATACACTCTTCTGCTAAAAAGAGGGCACAGGTGCGGTGGCTTATGCCTGTAATCCCAGCACTTTGGGAAGCCAAGGCAGGGGATCACGAGGTCAGGAGATCGAGACCACCCTGGCTAACACGGTGAAACCTCATCTCTACTAGAAATAAAAAAAATTAGCTGGGCGTGGTGGCGGGCGCCTATAGTCCCAGCTACTCTGGAGGCTGAGGCAGGAGAATGGCATGAACCCGGCAGGCAGAGCTTGCAGGGAGCTGAGATCACACCACTGCACTCCAGCCTGGGCGACAGAGTAAGACTGTCGCAAAAAGTAAGTAAGTAAATAAATAAATAAATAAATAAATAAATAAATATAAAAATAACAATAATAATAATAATAATAATAAATCAACTACCTTGTAAGATTTAAGGGATGAAGACAAAGGCTTGTCTTTTGCTTACTAACTCCGGCTACACTAACTTCCTCTCAAACTGTTCAAGAAGCGTCGGACACCACCGTGTCCAAGGTACAGATTTTATGGGTATCTTAAAAAAATACAGAAAAACATCTAAGATAAATAAGAACCCAAACCCATGCAGCCTCAGCATTAGCCAGCATCAGCTAAGCAGCAGGATTCCTGATTCCATTTTAGAAAACATCAGGGAAGACAAGCGAACTCAGTGGATGTCTTTCTCAGCAAGCTGAGGCAGCCACAGCACCAGACCCAGCTCCGAATTTGCTTTTATGAGGTGCTGCCATTAATGGTAATTTATGGAGAGCTTTACCAAAGGTAGCAAGGAAAGGGTGGCGTTTGGTACGAGGTCCTTGGGGGAAATGTGGCCTCCATAAAGTTTGGCTAGCCTTAACTGAAGTGTAGGTTTCTGTACTCACAGTTGTGTCAGCCTGGGTAGCTTGAATGCTCTTACAGGAAGCTGGGTGATCCTGTTTTTGCTCAGGCGAAGAGTTAGCAGTGACCGTGACAGACCATCAAATGCTCCCAACTCCAGGGTGCCAATCCGATTGCCCGCCAGGTTGCTGGAATGAGTCAGGAAAGAAAATGTGGTGGTTGGTCAAAGGCCTTCCTCATTTCATTACAGACACCAGACCTCTCTGGGTCTGAGTTGGGAAGATGAGTTAAGACACCAGAGGGACCGGTTTCCAGTGAGAGGTTTATCAGCCACAGGCTTTGGATGGGGAGCTAGAGAGATGCAGGTGTTAGGACTGTCAGCTAAGCCCTGAGGGCAAGGCCGGTTTAGCCGAAAGCATACTGTCCTTGAAGCTGCTGGGCCACCCCAAGAGGGTGGCAGTGAAAGTCAAACACCTCCACGCCCACTGACACACCAGCCCTGCGTCAGGAGCCACCTGCAGGACTCTTCTCACCACCCAGTGCCCAAGGTTGATGTGAAAAGTCCTAGAAAGCAGAAAATCAACTGAAAGGCAAGGTCAGTGTCGATTTAATAATTTAGAGAAATAGCCTTTAGCTTTGAGGTGGGTCTTGCTATATGAATTACGTAACGTATATGTATAAACCAATTCATTTCTGTAATTTTAAATGCCTCAAAGAAACACTCCAGCTGAAGAGACCTGTGCAGAATCCCTTTGGAAAACAAGCAATATATCATGGTACCTACACTTACAGCATGATTAAGTCGGGGCATCTCCCGTGACAATACAGAAAGGCAGACACCGCTTCTCAAAAGGCATAGAAGTCTGCAGCTCAGATCTGTGCATCTTGCTGTATGCAAATTATATCAAGTAATAAAAAAGAAAAGAAAGTACAAGGAGGAACAATATGGCATTCCTGTGACAAGTGGTCTCCAACACCTCTCCTCTGCCTTCCCCAAACAAATGCTGCTTTTTCTGGCCTAAGTGAAAAGGAGAAAGACCAGAGAGGATTTTCTACCACAGAGGGTAGAAGGGAGCAAGGCACTTTTTGTCTCTCCAGCACATAGTGGCCTAGGACAAGGCACATAAGGTTTCTTTGCAAATGGGGCTGGACTGTTTGTTCTCAACACCCCAGATTAAAGAACAGCCTGTGTGATGAAGATATATCACCCAATAGCTGCCAAAATAGAAAGTCCCTCCCGCTTTTGTGCAGGGAGAGGTCAGAGCAACTTAGTGTAGCAGTTATGGTTTCTTTGTCCCAAGCAAAGTGGTGTCACGTGGACACCTTTTGAGGGCCCACACTGGAGGCTTCACAAAAGCCAAGGCCTCCTGGTCCCAACTCTGGCGCCCTAATGCAGGCTAAGAAAGAAATCACTCTTCTCCTTGCGGTCTTTACTTGGAAAATCCATGTGCCAAACCTCACCCTCCCTGAAAAGATGGGTCACAACGACCCCTAAACTAGCCTTGCAAATGAGTTCCAAAGTTAACTCTGGAACAGCAATGACACACGGAATGAAAACTCACCTGGAATTGGAAAACGTCTCTTTAGCCTGGGGTTGCAGTTTCTTTCCCAGAGTAACACTTTTCCTACCAACAAGTAGTTGATTAAGTAGGTTTTAACTTTTTTTCCTTCCTGTCTACCATCCATTGTGTGTGAGATGGGACATTAATATGGGTAAAAGAGAAACAGACAAACCTAAAAGGTGCTGAAAACCCACAGAATAGAGTAACTGCCCTCCCCCAAACAAACCCAATGACTTGTTTTACAGTGCATGACACTAGAAAGATAAGCACTGATAAGCTAAGCCTTGTCGAACAGGCTTCCAACGTGAATCCTCTAACCATCCTCCCTGAATCTTCTCTGGAAGCATTTCTGAGAGGCAGCCAAGGAAATGGGAAAGAAAGCAGGCTTTGTGGTCAAGATCGATCTGTTCTTGAGTCTTAGACTCTCGTCTTGGAGTGTTGAGTCCCCTGGGCAGGCTAAGTAACCTCTTCCTGCCTCTGTCCTTTGTCTGTCTGTAATGTCAGGATAATGCTGCAGGATCTGGACGTGCTCTATGCACGGGGCCCGCCCCTGTCCTGCTCAGGGAAGGTGTGCACCATCCCCACTGACTCAGCCCAGCCATGGCTGAGAAGAGAAGAAAGCATCCCTCCTGCGTCCAGAACTGGGTGCCGGTGAAGCTGTTAGCTGGCTGCACACAGAGCGCCAGCCACAGGAGGCAGAACAGAGGCACTTACAGCTCCTTTATAGGCGGTCCGTGTGGAAAGCAGGTGTTCCGCACTTCCGTGATGTTGTTCAAGCTCAGATCTAACACTTGTAAGGAAAGGTAGGCCTTCAGCTGGCTCCCCTCCACGCTGCGAATCTTATTGTGCTGCCTGAAACACAACAAGGGAGGTGACTTGAGCATCTCTTTTCGCAAAGTAACTACAAGAAACTAGTATTCCTGCCCCCCACCCCCCACCAATATAACTACAATGCAGTGACACTCTTAAAAATGAGATCTCCTGTTTCTTTTCCCATCAAGTTATTACCTGCTGGCCAGATGCTAGGAGAATATTGGATTTTCAATCTGGGACAAGTTTATCAAAGTTCTATCCCTAGGCTTCCCTCTCCAAGGGCAGCAACACAGCAGTGACACTGAAGACCATGTGAGACCAGCATGACCTGACCAGAATCCACGGATGCACTCACCATAAAGGATGTGCCCTGTCCTGTGCAGCCAGACAGCTCCAGTCCAACTCTCACCCATCATCTTCAGACCTAGTCCAGCCTCACAACTTACAAGAGCCATAGGCACCACAGCCCAGAGTTCACTTTAACCCAGCTTAACACATCATTACACACCTCACATTTTACCAAAACCTACCATATACCAGACACAGAGGATTTAAACCAAAAGAAAAAAGAAAAAAAAAAGATTACAACAAAATCCTGACAATCTAAAATGGCAAAGAAGAGCTCACTGCTAGGTCTAATTGAAATCGAGTTCCCTGAACCTCCTGACTCTACCATTAATCTTAAGCATTGTGCCTCGGTTTTCTCATTTGGAAGATGGGGCCACAACCCATCACTTCAGGGATAGGGACGATCTGGCCTAAAACCACATAAAGCATGTGGCAAATGTGAAGGTAAATGTTTAGTGGTCACCACCTTCCAAGACAGGAATGTTCCACTGTAACTTGTGTATTTTTTAGTTTTGTTTTTTTTTTTGTTTTTGAGACAGTCTCGTTCTGTCGCCAAGCTGGAGTGCAGTGGCGCCATCTTGGCTCACTGCAACCTCCACCTCCCGGGTTCAAGCGATTCTTCTGCCTCAGCCTCCCAGATAACTGGGATTACAGGCATGCGCCACCACACCCAGCTAATTTTTTAATTTTTTTTAGTAGAGACGCGGTTTCACTGTGTTGGCCAGGATGGTCTCTATCTCCTGACCTCATGATCCACCCGCCTTGGCCTCCCAAAATGTTGGGATTATAGGCGTGAGCCACCGCAGCTGGCCTGTGTGCACCTTTAATCTACTTTCTGTCAAACCCACTATATAAACAAGCAACAGTTATAAGTCAAGAGAAAGACGAACGCTAGCCAAGGCTAGAGGTAGCTAACTGCCCCACTGTGGGTTTGGCGCCGCCTGGCAGAGTCAAACCACTGCAGCCCTCACTCCAATATTAGACACTTAGGAATCTCCTGGGTGGTGGCGCTGGGCCTCTAGGTTCCAGGCACTCGCACTTGAGCCAGTTCTGAATAAACAGTGTCAGCATCTCTGGCCAATCAAAGCATTCTTGAACGCAACACAAGTAAGCCAGGCGTCGCTTACCAAGTGGCATCTCCTTTAAACAAACACTTGACCGAATCAGTTCCAACAGGCATAAACAAGGACCTCTTTCCCAGAAGCTCTGGGGCTTCTCGTGGACTCCTTTGTTTTTTTCACGCGTCTCCCAGGCCCTGAACTCGAAAGTCCATTTCCAAGGGTGCAACTCTGCACACAGAACCTCCCTGGCATGAAAGGACCCTTTCCCTTCCTCTCCTCCCCGGCCCCCAAAGCCACTTCCTTTGAGTTCTCTGTTAAGTTCTTTACTAAAGATAGTCTCTTCAGTTTTCTGGCTCCAAAGGAAAAAACAGAAGAAAACCTTTATTATGTAAAGTACGGGAAGAAAAAGAACAAGAAATAAAGGCGACAGAGCTGAGTCTTATCCGGGAACTGTGAATATGGTTATCAGGGAGCCAGAAAAAGGGCCTGCGCTGGGCAGAAGGGACAGGCGCCACCGGCCCAGAAGGGCACAAAGAGGGGGTGAGGCCTTACATTGCGAAGCCGTGGGACAGCTGCAGGCCCAACATCTCTCCCACGCCAGTTTTGTCCTCTCCCCGACCTCCTCCTCTGTCTCCTCAGTCTTGGTCTGTAGTCTGGTACCTTTTGCTTCTTTCTTGTCAGTCTTTTCATTCACTGAATCAAACACAATCCAGGCCCCACTCTGCATAAAGGACCCTGTGCAGAAGACAAGTCTCTTTCACCCGCTGGGAAAGTTCCCCATTTGGCAGAAGAGACAGCCATGGAGATGGGAGACAAGGGTGTGTGGGGGTGAGGGCCACAGCGGCAGGGTCTGTGAGAACAGCAAGGGTGCCAGGTGCCAGGATGAGTGTCTGAGGGTAGGATGCTGAGGCCAGGAGGAGACAGGTCGGGGGAGGCCAGACGCTTGGATCAGATTGCAGAGCTGGTAGGGTGGGCACGACCACAACAGCAAATGCCTCTCAGGCCAAGCTAACAAGTTGGGAATGGATGCCACAGTGGGCCAGGAGAGAGAAGGCGACAATACAGAGACAGGCACAAGAGACCCTCTGATTAGGTACTGCCCACCCTACCAGCTCCACCCTCTGATCCAAGCTGCTGGCCTCTCCCCGCCTGTCTCGTCCCAACCTCAGCATCCTACCTTGAGACACCTGCCCTGGTGGGGGCTGGAGATGACAACTGGGGGCATCAATAATGATTCAAAATGTTCTAGCTTGGAAATGGAAGATAACCACGCCTCATGGGCTACTGACTATACCTTCCATCCTTGCCCACTTACAGTCTATTCCCAACCCAGCAGCCAGAGAGACCTGTTAAAAATAAGTCACTTCAGACATCCCACGGAATAGAAGAAAATATGTGCAAATCACATTTCTGACAAGGGGCTAATATTCCAGATATAAAGAACCTCTACAACTCAACAACAACAAAAAAACAACCAATCTGATTTTCAAAATGAGCCAAGAACTGAATAGACATTGTTCCAAAGAAAACACACAAATGGCCAACAAGCACATGAGAAGATGATCAACATCACCATTCATTAGGGAAATGTAAATCACAACCACAATGAGAAGTCACCTCACACCCACTAGGATGGCTACTATTAAAACAAACAAACAAACAAACAAAAAACAGAAAATAACAAGTGTGGGTGAGGATGTGGAGAAAGTGAAACCCTGTACGCCAGTGGTACAAATGTAAAACGGTGGTGCACCTGCAGAAGACGACAGTATGGAGAGTCCTCAAAAAATTAAACAGAGGCGCACCATATGATCCCACAATTCCACTTCTGCGTATCAAAAGAACTGAAAGCAGACCTCAAAGAGACATGTGTATCCTCCTGTTCATAGAAGCATTACTCACCACAGCCAAAGGTGGAAGAGCCCAAATGTCCATCAATGTTGTATACACATGCAATGAGATATTACTCAGCCTTAAAAAGAAAAGAAATTCTAACACATGCTACCGAATGGATGAGCACTGAGGACAGGATGCCAAGTGAAAGATGCCTGTCACAAAAAGACAAATGCTGTATGATTCCACTTATGTGAGTAGCTAGAGTAGTCAGATTCATTGAAACAGAAAGTAGAATGTTGGTTTCCAGGGACTGGGGAGACCACAGAAGGAAGACCTGTTGTTTAACGGTGTATTAGTCCATTTTCATGCTGCTGATAAAGACATACCTGAGATTGGGAAATTTATGAAAGAAAGAGGTTTAACTGGACTCACAGTTCCACGTGGCTGGGGAGGCCTCACAATCATGGCAGAAGGCAAAGAGGTGCAAGTATGTCTTACATGGATGGCAGCAGGCAAAAAAAAGAGCTTGTGCAGGGAAACTCCTGTTTTTAAAACCATCAGATCTTATGACTCATTCACTATCATGAGAACAGTGCGGGAAAAACCTGCCCCCATAACTCAATCACCTCCCAATGGGTCCCTCCCATGACACATAGGAATTGTGGGAGTCAATTCAAGATGAGACTTGGGTGGGGACACAGCCAAACCATATCATTCTGCCCCTGGTCCCTCCCAAAACTCACATCCACACATTTCAAAACCGATCATGCCTTCCCAACAGTCCCCCAAAGTCTTAACTCATTTCAACATTAACTCGAAAGTCCACAGTCTAAAGTCTCATCTGAGACAAGGCAAGTCCCTCTGCCTATGAACCTGTAAAATCAAAAGCAAGCTAGTTACTTCATGATACAATGGGGGTACCAGTATTGGGTAAATATAGCCATTCCAACTGGGAGAAATTGACCAAAACAAATGGGCTACAGGCTCCATGCAAGTCCAAAATCCAGTGGGGCAGTCATGTCTCGCATCCAGATCATGCTGATGCAAGACATGGGTTCCCATGGTCTTGGGGAAGCTCCACCCCTATGGCTTTGCAGGCTACAGCCTCCCTCCCAGCTGCTTTCATGGGCTGGCATCGAGTGTCTGCGGCTTTTCCAGGTGCCCGGTGCAAGCTGTCAGTGGATCTACCATTCTGGGGTCTGGAGGACAGTGCCCCTCTTCTCACAGCTTCCCTAGGCAGTGCGCCAGTAGGGACTCTGTGTGGGGGATCCCACACCGCCCTAGCCGAGATTCTTCATGAGGGCCACGCCACATTTCCCTTCCACACTGCCCTAGCAGAGGTTCTTTATGAGGGCCCCACCCCTGCAGCAAACTTCTACCTGGGCATCCAGGCATTTCCATACATGCTCTGAAATCTAGGTGGAGGTTCCCAAACCTCAATTCTTGACTTCTGCACACCTGCAGGCTCAGCACCACACGGAAGCCGCCAAGACTTGGGGCTTCCACCCTCTGAAGCCATGGTCTGTGCTCTATGTTGCCCCTTTCAGCCACAGCTGGAACACAGGACACCATGTTCCTAGGCTGCACACAACACAGGGACCCTGGGCCTGCCCCATAAAACTACTTTTTCCTCCTAGGCCTCCAGGCCTGCAATGGGAAGGGATGCTGCAAACATCTCTGACATGCCCTGGAGACATATTCCCCATTGTCTTGGTGATTAACATTCAGCTCCTCATTACTTATGCAAATTTCTGCAGCCACCTTGAATTTCCCCTCAGAAAATCGGATTTTCTTTTCTATTGCATTGTAAGGCTGCACATTTTCCAAACCTTTATGTTCTGTTTCCCTTTTGAAACTGAATGCCTTTAACAGCACCCAAGTCACATCTTTAATGCTTTACTGCTTAGAAATTTCTTCCATCAGATACCCTAAATCATCTCTCTCAAGTTCAAAGTTCCACAAATCTCCAGGGCAGGGGCAAAATGCTGCCAGTCTCTTTGCTAAAGCATAACAAGAGTCACCTTTGCTCTAGTTCCCAACAACTCCTCATTTCCATCTGAGACCACCTCAGCCTGGACATTATTGTTCATATCACTATCAGCATTCTTGTCAAAGCCATTCAACAAGTCTCTAGGAACTTCCAGACTTTCCCACATTTTCCTGCCTTCTGAGCCCTCCAAAGTGCTCCAACCTCTGCCTGTTATCCAGTTCCAAAGTCACTTCCACATTTTCAGGTATGTTTTCAGCAACGCCCCACTCTACTGGTACCAATTTACTGTATTAGTTCATTTTCACGCTGCTGATAAAGACAGAAAGACTGGGCAATTCACAAAAGAAAGAGATTTAACTGGACTCACAGTTCCACGTGGCTGGAGAGGCCTCACAATCATGGTGGAAGGCGAGGAGGAACAAATCACATCTTACATGGATGGCAGCGGGCAAAAAGAGAGTTTGTGTAGGGAAACTCCAGTTTTTAAAACCATCAGATCTCACGAGACTCATTCACTGTCATGAGAACAGCACAAGAAGTACTCACCCTCATAATTCAATCACCTCCCACTGGGTCCCTCCCATGACACATGGGAATTGTGGCGGTTACAATTCAAGATGAGATCTGGGTAGAGACACAGCCAAACCGTATCAAATGGGTATGAGGTTTTAGTTTTGCAAGATGGAAAAAAGTTCTGGAGACTGGTTGCACAACATAAATGCATTTAACACCACTGAACTCTACATTTTAAAAAAACACTTCAGATGGTAAATTTTATGTTATGTGTATTTTACCACAATTTAAAATTAAAACAAGGCCAGGCACGGTGGCTCATGCCTGTAATCCCAGCACTTTAGGAGGCTGAGGTGGGCAGATCACCTGCGGTCAGGAGGTTGAGACCAGCCTGACCAACATGGAGCAACCCTGTCTCTACTAAAAATAAAAAATTAGCCGGGGGTGGTGGCGCCTGCCTGTAATCCCAGCTACTCAGGAGGCTGAGGTGGGAGAATTGCTTGAACCCGGGAAGCAGAGGTTGTAGTGAGCCAAGATCACACCACTGCACTCCAGCCTGGGCAACAAGAGCGGAACTCCATCTCAAAAAAAAAAAAAAATTAAAACAAAATGCAAGTCAGTTCACAGCACTCCTCTGTCTAAATCTCAAATGATGATTCTTGTGTCTCCCAAGTAAGTCCCGTCCATGGCCTCCAAGTCACATGTGGAGTTCTTCCTGCTCTGGAACACGGCACAGCACTGTGGAACAATATGCTTTGAGTGTCTCCCTGTCCAGGTTCAAATCCCAGCTACCCCACTCACAGGTGTGAGCCTCAGAAAAGGCCCCTCTGTAAAGTGATGTCTGACGTTTACATACCCCATGGGCTGATATGACCTGACATGTAACAACTGCCCAATAAAATGAGTTCTTGTTTTTAGTAGTCATGTTTGTGTCATGAGAGCCAGGCTAAGGATCTAGTCTGTAGGAGGTGCTCTGGAAAAAAGAATAAAATTAATGACTGGTTCTTGTCTACTCTTCTGACATATTTCAATGCAAACAAGCAGCTCTGGCTCCCCTCTCAGCAACGAAGGGCTGACTCAGAGCTCTCACTCTTAACTTCCAGCATAAAAGAAGCCTGCTCCAGCTGGAGAGTGTCAAACCCAGCCACTGGGAAGACCACACGCTTCAAAGCAAATCCCAGACTGCAACTTCTGCAGGATTCAGGGTGGCTAGAGATCTGATAGATTCCCCAGCATCTGGATGACACTCCCCCATCGCCACTCCCACAGCAAGTGGAACTGAGGCCACATCCCTGACCCAAGCCCACCAAACCCCACCAACCCCACCACTCCAGAGGTAGCCTGCTGGTCGAAGATACCCTCTCTAGGTCTCCCCTCCATGAAGGTTAGAGTAAACAGCTGGCATTCAAACCCCTGCAGGGAAGCCTTCCCACCTCCTGCCTGAGAGTTGACGCCACGGAAACATGTCTGCTGCCCTCACTCAACCAGGCATTGCCCCTTCAGGAAACTATCCATGTTTTCAATGCCACATGCAAACCCAAGTGGTCACCATTTAACATAACTAACTGACCAAGTGGTCACTCCTTTAACATAACTAACTGCACAGTTCCCAAGAAAATCCATACCTCTTTTTATTGCCTCTGAACAGCTGACCAATTAATGAACACCTATTATGTATATAACAGATCCTGGGCAAAGCATCAATGCCATCACACAGCAGTCTAACAAGGTAGGTACTATTATCTCTATAGGCAGCCCCTGACTTACGACGGTTCAGCTTAACGATTTTTTGACTTCACAATGGTGCAAAAGCTATACACATTCAATAGAAATTGTACTTCAAGTACCCATACAACCATTCTGTTTTCCACTCAGTATTCAATAAATTACATGAGATATTCAACACTTTATTATAAAACGGGCTTTGTGTTAGATGATTCTGCCCAACTGTGGGCTAATAGGAGTGTTCTGAGCACATTTAAGGTAGACACTAGGTTGTGGTATTCAGGAGGTTAGGGGTATTAAATGCATGTTTTGCTTAACGATATTTTCAACTTAGGATGGGTTTATCTGGACATAACTCCATTGTCAGTTGAGAAGCATCTATACTTAGGCAATTGAAGAAATTGGGGCTCAGAGGTCTGCTGGAGCTTGCCCAAGGTCACACAGCTGGGAAGCAAGAGGAGCCGGGATGCAAGCCCAGGGAAGCATGACCCTATCTAGCCCATCCGAGAGGCTCTCCTGGCAGAATTTTAAGGGCACCGGCCCAGATTCCACCCACAAACTTCCAAAGCTTGGCTAAATCTGAATGTTAGCTGGCCAATTCTCGGTCAACTCAGACTGGTCTACGTAGCTTGGCCTCGGCCAGGTGGCCCAGCTCTGATACAAGCTTCCCAGAGTCCTGCGTGAGGAGCAAATGTGCACAGGACTTCATGTGACCAAATCTCAGCAAATAAGGCAGATACAGCTCAAGTTTTTACTTTGAATGTTCTGGATGGAAAGAACAGGGCAGTTTCTTTGAGATCTTGACAGATCTGCCATCAAGGGAGGAACGAGTATCTTTACTATTAGGGAAGGTAAGCTGCAAAGGGATCCACTTAAGTTTACAAAAAAGGGTGAGGATGGTGCAAGGCAACAGGACAGTGTTGTGCTAGGAATAGTTCTTATTGGCCTCATCAAAGGAACAGCGCAGCCTTTCTCTGCAACCAGACAAAACCAGTAATTCTGCACTTACAGGGACCGGGGGAAGTGTGTGGTGGCCAGGTCACGTGGCATTCGCCTCCATCCACAGTGTCAGTTTACCCCTTGGGCTGCCCTCTGGAGCGAGGAGAACTTAATACAGCAGAAGACTATTAAACCAACACCTGTTAAAGGCTTCAAAAATAAAATCAGTCTTCAAAGGCGGAAGGCAGGCAAGATAAGCTCTCCCCACTTGGCTACATTTTCAGAGCTGATGTTAAATTAGACAGTGAAACAGATGGAGGCATTTGAAACCAACATTTAAAACTTTGTCTCATAAGTGATTGTTCCACTACAGTTCTGTGAAAGCCTGGTTTACAAGGTATTCCCGTTAGTGGTGGAAAAGATCTCATGTCACAGATAACAGCCAGGAAGAAAGGGCACGGAGATCAAAGGCAGTTGGGACAAGGTAGGTCAAGTGGGTAATTTCTGACCCCTGAAATTATGCACCTATTTTCTACACCAGGGGTCAGCAAACTTATTCTACACTGGGCCAGATGGTAAATTTTTAGGCTTTGTGGGTCATACTGTTTCTGTCATGACCACTCAGTTCTGCTGTTATAATGTAAAAGCAGCCAGACAGTACGTAAATGAATGAGTGTGGCTATGTTCCAATAAAACTTTATTTACAAAAACAAGCAGTGGGCCAGGATTGGGACGACTGTCTGTAGTGTGCTGACCTATGGCACACTACAGTGCCACACTATGGCAACCAGTTTGTGTTTCTTGGGGGGCAGAGACCCAGACTCTAATTCTTGCTTTTATGCACTTTTGGAACCATGTATAAATCACTCTTTCTCTATCTCGTTTAACCACCTGCAAAATAAGGAAATACCTCTTAACTGCAGAGAGAAAACTTTCCCTTTGTCCCTCCAGGGCCCATGTCAGACATCACTAATCACAGTCTTTTCTGCCAATGTCTTTTCTACCTCTTCAGAAAGTGAAATGGAACATAAGTCTCTACCACTGTTATATTCCTCAAGAGATCAACCAGGTTCCTTACTGGAGCCAGTGAAGATAGATGGGCAAACAGGATTACCTTACAGAAGACAGAAATCCACACTGTATGTCCTTCCTCATTTTAGTTCCGCCAATTAGTCTGAAACATACTGAAGCTGGCCAGCTCCCCATCCCTAAGATCTAAGAAGCTGTGCCCTTCCACTCTTCCAGACAATTATGGTGATTCACAAAGTCCACAGTCAACTACTTGAGTGTGGACTCTCACCGAAAATGGCAAATCTACCACAGTTTTACTTCAAGATCAAATCTTAACACGTCTTACTTAATGAATAAGCAAAACCGACATTATAGCTCTTTGCTTCTCCTGAACCTCCGGCTAGAAAATAACTTTCACATAATCTAGCCCTGGACTGGGAAAAAAAAAAAAATCTAACACCCCCGGCCCCCATTACCCCAACAAAGTGATCCTGGCAGACAGATTTCATCAAACTCCACACCCTGCAGCACTCTGCCCATCATGGTGCTGCAGTGGAATTCTTACCAAGGCTCTGTACCACACTCAGTGTCACCGCCCACACACAGCAGGCACTCAAAATAATCAAAATGAATGAAGGCGTGCACAGATTCACATACGCCTTCTGAGGCTACAGTGTAGCTTAACAACATATCACACCTGGAATCCACACAATGTGAGACTATCTGAGACCCTCATATTATTGACGGAAGACGAAATTTAGTACAGGGCACACCAGCCCTGATGCCTACCTAAGATGTACTTTATGACTGCAAATGCCAAAAAACATTAACCATTTCAGAAACACACATGAAGGTGATGATTTCTCCTTGTCAGAAGATACAGGCTGGGCACAGTGACTCAGGCCTGTAATCCCAACACTTTGGGAGACAACAGGAGAAGGACTGCTTGAGGCCAGGAGTTCAAGACCAGCCTGGGCAACACAGTGAGACCCTCATCTCTTAAAAAAAAATTTAAAAAAAAATTGCAGCACTATCAGACAGGCCATATGGTCAAATGCTGGCAGTTATTTTGTTTGTAAACATTTTTATTGAAATAAAAAGGATTTTTACAAAATGTAGAGAAAAATTGCTGCACCCAGAAGCCTCCCTCCTCCTGTTTCCCGGTTGTTATTCCTCCCAAAAGAAACCTCTAATTTCTACCACCCACAATTAATTCTGCCTATTTCTGTGCTGTACAGACACAAAACTGTTCCGTACATACCCTTTTTTATTTGGCTACTTCCACTCAACATTGTTTATGAGATCCATCTGGGTTGCTGCATTAGCGGTAGTTAATTCTTTTCTATCAGTGTATGATATTTCTATTGACAGAACATACAGCAATTTATTTTTTCTTTCTATTGTTGATGGACACGGAGTTATTTCCAATTCAGACTACTGCAAAAATCACAGCTATGAACACGGACTTGTCTTCTGCACGTGCTTTCTGGTGCATGTCTGCAGGCATTTTTGGCAGGCGTGCAATGTCCAGGCATGGAATTGCTACTCAGGTCATTGAGCTTGCATATGTCTGGCCTTAGTAGACACTGGTAGTTTTCTTTTAAACCAAGTCCCCCAAGGTTGAAATGAATCTGAAAACCATTAGCTCCAAGTGCCCTGTTTCATGCTGCTTCATTTGACCACATTCTCAGATGCCACTGCCCTCATAGGTCCCCTTTCTGACCCCTCCCCAAAAAACACATTAGGAATACAGCCTGGGGCCACCGAACATGGCCAAGCTCAATCTAATCTTGTTCAGGTGTCCAGCAGAATTTTTAAAAATAAGTGAGGGCCTAATGATCGCCAAAAACAAACAAACAAACAAAAAAGAATAATTCTAAGTCTCAAAGTGGCAAGAAATAATGATGCTAAAGTCCACAGCTTACGATAATGCACTTGTGCCAGGACCAATGCCCATATACAACTTGAAAATAAAGATGAGATCTTTTTCAAGAACAAGTTGAGTACAGAAGAGCTTTCCTAAGCCAACTTGAATAAAAGTCTCTCTTCTCAGAATGACAGTTGAAACCATTTCCCTCTAGCCTGCTTTACATCCATCTTCTTAAAAATTAAAACCAAAATCATTTGTTCTGTTGCAGAAATTGATCATTTACTCAAAGAACTGCTGTCTCGTAAGAAACAGCCCAGCCTGGGTTATTTGCTGGACAGGAAATGAGAATCAGAATAAGCAGGTCTCTCTCTCTTGCTTGTTCCCTCTCTTCCCCTGCTGCTGGTGAATCACCAGTTCCCTGGGGAATTTTGGCAGATTCTCAGCCTGGCTGCAGATGACGTTCCAGATCTGTTTATTCAGGTGGAGACTGGATAAAAAACAAGAGCAGCCCAGTGGCGGGATAAACAGCCTCCGCCAGGCAGGGTCAACCTCTCCAAAGGCAGGACTGGGCTGTGTCAACCAACCTCCCAACCCGTTCACTTCCTTTAGGGTCACCCTCTCCTTTGGGTCTCCAACAAACAGTCTCCATTAACTCCTTGCAAAGACAACCCAATGTCCCAGCCCCCTGAGACTACCTAACCCCAGGGACTTTGCTACAGCAGACCCCATTTGGTTCTCCCACCTATCAGCTTACACCCACTGAACTGAAAGCCCCGGATCCCTGAAACGAAGAAATCCAGGTCCGATCAACAGCCGGTCACCACTGTTCTGTGAAGTCTAGAGTGACCCAACTCACGAATGACTGCAGATCACCAGGATCCAATCCAAACTATCAGAATGTTCTGCATTTAAGATGCACAAATAAACAACAACAGCAGCAAAACTCCTAAGGAAATACACATTGTTGAGTAAAAGATGCCCTCCTGAAAAGACTACCAATTGTATGATTCGAAATGTAGACATTCTGAGAAAGGCAAAACTATGGAGACAGTAAAAATATTTAACTGCCAGAGGCTGGGGAGAGAGAGATGAGCAGGTTCAGCACAGGGGATTTTTAGGTCAGTGAAGCTATTCTGTATGACGCTGTAATGGCGGGCACATGTGATTATACATTTGTCAGAACCAAGACTGAACTCTAATGTAAACTATAAACTTTAGTAATAACGGATCGATATTGACTCATCAATTATAACAAATGTACCACATTGATGCAAGACGTTAACAATAGGGGAAACAGGGTGTGTGTGTGTGTGTGTGTGTGTGTGTGTGTGTGTGTGTGTGTGTGTGAGGGGGAGAGAGAAGAGATGGGGGGGCATATGGGAACTCTCCGTACTTTCCACTCGATTTTTCTGTAAACTTACAACTGCTATAAAAGTCCATTAATTAAAAACAAAACAAAACAAAACCTCCTAAAGTATTGAGTAGTCCTGCAGTCTTGACTGGGTAGAATGTAAACTGCACACCGGCTAGGAATTTTTTAGTCTATCGTATTGACTGCTATAGCCTTAGCCCCCAGAATAACGCTTAGAACTTAAAAGGTACTCAATCAATATTTGTTGAATAAATAAACAAATTACAACTTTAGTTCAATATCTTACATTCACCACAACAAACCTGAACCAAGGAACATTACTCAGGAAAAAAAAAAAAATAAAACACTGAGGCAGGACCAACCATCCAATTAAAAACTTTTAAAAAGAAAAAAATTTAAGACACAACGTGGAGTTAACTTTTTTAAAAAAGGTAGGGAAGCTGACAGACCAATTTAAAAGCAAATGTCAAATATGATGGATTTTCAAATAGCATGGGGTGGGGGTTACTTACGCATTTCCCACATTCAACTGAACCCCAACACAGGCCCTCAATGGCTCACCAGGCTTGCAATGTTGAGACAATTATGCTTGTCCAAGGCTGGCCAACAATCTCTCCCTCACTCACTTCTAGCTGCAGCTCGGCCCTGCCTGAGGTCCCCATCTGCACGCCTCCCCTAGGAGTTCCACGTGGACACTGCTGACCCAAGGAAGCTGTACAAGCCACATTTGGATCACATTCCCCAGGGAGAAAGGCTATGCCATCCTAACATGGGCAGGGACTTCTAAGGGGCTTGAGGAGTTAGTTCCACGTCCACACAGAGGTCAGCTGTCTTGGCATCTGGGCATGGCAACGCAGTACCAGGTTAGGCCAAGAGATAAAAACCAGGCCCAAGTTGGGCCAGAGATGAACAATGAGCCACTTCCACCAGAATTCCCAACCACATATGGGCACCTCTGGGTCAGAAGAGCCAAACGTATTTATCGCTTTTGCTCAGGGCCAACAAAGCCACTTGATTATCTCTCAGGGCTTTGTTTTCCCCTAAATGTGTCAATACATCCCTATTTTCTCCCGCCTCTGTTTTCCTTTCCCTGGTGACCTGCTACCCTACACCCCAGCACACTGATGGTGTTCCCTCCACCACACCGAGACCCCGCCACAAGATCTCAGCCCTCGTAGAGCACAGGCCCCAGCCTGAAAGTTGGCAGAGCACCGGGCTATCAAGCTGTGTCATGTGGAGCCACCAACCCCGGCACAACCGTGGAGCCCAGGTACGGCACAGCTGAACTGAACCCCTCTGATTTCCCTTTGAGAACAAGGCGAAATGTACTTCATTACAATTGTCAGGGCACATGTGTCCCTGCCTGTTCAGCTCTGCCCCTCGAGGGAAGGAGGAAAGAAAACCAGGACACAGAACGAGAGACGTGGATTCACCCAGACTCCAGGGGCTGAGTAACTGTTTCTGGCCAAGAAAAGCAGAAAAGGTGAGATGGCAACGGTCAAGAATGAGGTGATGAGAATGCCCCTTAAGGCCAGGGACTAACCCCAGAAACTTTAGGCAAGGAGCGCCTGCACCACCCACGTTGGAGGTGTCAAGAGGCTGCCATGCACAGTTTTCCTCCAAAGAAGGCTCCGCCAACTAGGGTGAGGTGGGAAGTCCCGAGTCCAGGGGTGTGAAATGACGGAGATACTGCACTTCACACAACAAGGACCTCCTCTGCCCAAGTTCCATAGGGACTGGTCAGCAACTGGGGGAGGGGGTCACCCAGGAGTCCAAGACCAATGAGCTCTGACATGAGAGCTATCGTGGTCTCTGTTCCTCTGACCTCACCAACTAGGCCCTGAAAAAATGGAACCACTGATGAGAAACATGCTGACCTCATGCCAAATTCCCAAAGGGAGCAAAATAAACCTCCTTCTCACAGCCACCCTTCCATATCAGCCTTGGGCAAAGCAGTCTGCAGCACTCACGCACCTGGGGACTGCCCATGCCACTATGCTAAACCAAAAGCAGGGCACACAGCCCACCAACACACGACTGTCCCTCTCTAGAAGATACACGTAGTAAAAAAGGTAGTGAATACAGTATGTTGTTCTCACAGTACGATGATAATGGAATCCCCACCCCATTTTGCATACTGCCTGTCAATTATGTGACATTAAATTTATATTTACAAAGCAGTTAATGAAAACGTAGACACTGAACTTTGGGACCTAATCCTTAAGCGCAGAGTAGACTAAGAAGTGTGGTGGAGAGCTGCGTAGGGTTGGGACAGCCCAAGGTGGCCTGAGTAGTTCCACCACCAGTCCACCAGGCACAAAGGAGGGTTTTCCAAGCAGAACCTCCTCCTGAACCCCCTGCCCCCGACACTCTAATGGCACAAAATCCTGCTCCAGGTGGTGCAAACTTCAAAGGGCCTTTGTAGCTGGAGCTGGAATGGAGCCCTGGTGCTTCTGTGGCCTCCAGGGAAGTGGTTCCAATGCTGCAGAGGGCCACGGATGTCCAGGGAGCTTGCCCTTGATGCTCAGTTATGGAGGAGGCACACTGCATTTTCTTTCCAGTAGAAGGGGTGGCAGGAGTGGCCATAATGGCAGGAACAGTGGGAACAAATCTAACATTTTGTTAGTGCTTACCAGTAGCTAGGCGCTGGCTTCGCTCTTAACATCTTCCCTCATTTAATCTTCATGACAACCCCAGAGGTGGCCATTATTACTGTCCCCATTTTACAGATGGGGATGCTAAGGCATGGAAAGGTCAACTCACTTGCTGAAGGTTACACGGCAGGAAGCAGTGCAGCTGGGACTGGAGCCCACAACAGGAATCCATATCCCACACTCCTAGTCGGGATGTGGAACTGCCTCACAAGGGAAGTGGGCAGAAGAAACCTGAGGGAGACAGCTTCTCTTGATAGCACCCCACACCTCCCACCTCTTCTCGGCATCCACCAGGGACAGGGATAACCCTACGCTGGGGCCACACCATGTGACTGGAGCAGAGGCAGGACCTGACTCTGCAGATACAGAGGGAACAAGAAGGGGAATGTCCTGTCACAAGCCACTGTTCATCCCCAGTCCTGGCAGGGGCCCACACACCTCCACACCCACACATAGGCTTCCCTCAGCCCACAGCATGTCAACACACCATTGCCGGAGGGCCCAGCCAGACCACCTCTATTTATATTTAGGATGACTGGAGCGGTCAGTGGCCATGTCCCCATCCTAAATAGGTGGGTGAGAGTGGCTCTTATTTCCTCAAGCAGTAAGTATAATGGCACAGAACTGAGCACTCTCCAGGGAACAGAAGAAACTTGTTCACTCATTGCTTACCACCACACCAGAGAAGGCACCACCTACTCCAGAATCAGAGAGGTTAAGACCCTAGTCTGAAGTCACCCAGCTAACCAGGCATAGGTATCCTCTGACTCCAGGCTGTGCCGCTCTCTCGAGTGACAGTGGCACAGTAAGCCAGACCAGACGGCCTGTGGCTACGAGGACAGAGAGGGGACTGTGGGTGCTGCAGCGCTAAAGCTCCCTCTGAGGTCACACACGGGCCCCTCACCTCTACTGGCCACTGGCACATTCCCTGAGATTCACATGCCAGCTTCCTGACAGCTCTGCAGTTCCAGGCAAAGGAGGAAGCTGTTTCAGCACTTGGCTGCAGCCTCTAAGACAAGATCCTCTCCTCCTCTGGGGAGTGATGCCACTGATGTGCCTTTAAAAATAAAACCAGGCCTGCTTCCTGCCCCATCTGAAAGACTTTGATCTCCCGATCATACGATTTAGAATATCTCTTACCATGCAATTTCTCAAGCCTTCAGCATATGACCTGATGGTACTCTGGGAGGGTTAAGGACGGGTATGGGTGGGATTAAGGAGTTGGCCCTTTAACGCGGCCCTTCTTCACCCACCCCAAAAATGATCTGTTACAACACCAAAGTGGCATTGTCTGCAGCACCCCTTCTCTGTACCCCAGAACCATCTCACCCCTTGCCTTGTCCACACTGGGGTCCTATGAGAAGCAATTCTTGCTGTTTCTTTCGTGGAACCACAAACTTCAAGTTTCTTCCTTATTTCAGGCTTTTAAAAATGTCATCATGAACTTACATGCAAAACATAAAACTACAGATCTTCCAAGAGAAAACACGGGAGAAAATCTTTGGGATCTAGAGTTAGGTAAAATTCTTAGACCTGACGCTAAAAGCACAATCCATAAAATGAAAACTTAACACATAATAGGCTTTATCAAAATTAAAAATGTTTGTTCAGTGAAAGACTCTGCTAAGATGAAAAGACAAGCTACAGATTGAGAGAAAGTATTTGCAAATCACATATCTAACAAAGAACTAGTATCCAGAATATATATCCGGACTATACAAACATCTCACAAAACTCAAGAGCAAAACAACAACAAAAAACAACCAAAAAATCCAATCAGAAAATGGGAAAAAGGCTTGAATGGACATTTTACCAAAAAGAATCTACAAGTGGCAAGTAAGCAAATGAAAAGATGCTTAACATCATTGGTCATCATGGAAATACAAATGAGAACCATAATGAGGAATCACTACACACCTATCAGAATGGCTGAAATTAAAAAAATACAACACCACAGCCAGGCGCGGTAGCTCACACCTGTAATCCCGTACTTTGGGAGGCCGAGGCGGGTGGATCATTTGAGGTCAGGAGTTCAAGACCAGCCTGACCAACATGGCGAAACCCCGTCTCTACTAAACATACAAAAATTAGCCAGGCGTGGTGGCACAAGCCTGTAATCCCAGCTTCTGGGGAGGCTGAGGCATGAGAATCACTTGAACCCAGGAGGCAGAGGTTGCAGTGAGCAGAAGTCGTGCCACTGCACTCCAGCCTGAGCAAGAGTGAGACTCTGTCTCAAAAAAATTAAAAAAAAACAAAACACACCACCAAATGCTGGCCATAATGTGGAGAAACTGAATTGCCTATACATTGCCGGTAGAAATGTCAAATGGTACGGCCATTCTGGAAGAGTCTGACAGTTTCTTAAAACAACTAAACAGGCAACTCCCATATGACCTGTCAATTGCACTCCTGGGCATTTATCCCAGAGAAGTGAAAATTTATGTTCACACACACACAAAAAAAACCAAACACAAATGTTCATAGCAGTGTTTTTTAAAAATAGCCCCAAACTGGAAACATTCTAGATGTCCTTCATCCGGTGAATGGTTAAAGTACAGCACATCCATATTATGGAATACAACTCTGTGATTAAAAAGGAATGAAACGACACATACAATAACCTAGATGAACCTCCAGGGAATTATGCTGAGTGAAAAAAGCCAATCCCAAAAGGTTATCCATACTTTATTATTCCATTATATAAAACTCTAAATGAAAAAACTACAAATTTGGAGAACACATTAGAAGTCAACCAGGGGGGCTGGGCATGGTGGGTCAAGCCTGTAATCCCAGCACTTTGGGAGGCCGAGGCAGGCAGATCACTTGAGGTCAGGAGTTTGAGACCAGCCTTGCCAACAGGGTGAAACCCTATCTCTACTAAAAAAAAAAAAAAAAAAAAAAAAAAATATACAAGAATTAGCCAGTGTGGTGATGCACACCTGTAATCCCAGGTATTTGGGTGGCTGGGGCAGAAGAATAGCGTAAACCTGAAAGACTGAGGTTGCAGTGAGCCAAGGTGACACCACTGTACTCTAGCCTGGATGACAGAGCAAGACTGTCTCAAAAAGAAAAAAAAAAAAAGACAACCAAGGGTGTGAGGGCAAAAAGTAAATGACTGTGGCCATAAAGGGGAGAGATCCTTGTGATGACACAAATATTCTGTATCCTGACTGCATCGATGTCAATATCCTGGTTATGAAAAGTTGTACAAGATGTCACCATTGGGAGAAACTGGGTTTAAGGGTACGTGAGGGATCTCGCCGTATTTTTTTTTTTTTACAACTGCATGTGAATCAACAATTATACCAAAGTATAATTAAAACAACAATACAAAAGTGTCATGGCATTCACGGTGGAATCAGATGGAAGGTCTGGGGGAGTTCCCAGTGGAATCAGCCTTCCTGCTACTTTACTCAGTCTCCAGCCATCCTTCAAACCAGCAGAAACTTATACAGTATGACTGAAGTCTCAGAGCCAAGCACCAACTACCATTGGGCTCTGTGTGATTTCTGAAATGTGGGGATATGCATGAACTGTTTAATTCCTTCCCATCATTTAGGAAACGGCTGAGGGCTGGGACTCCTAGAGACAAGGGTGTTGCTGATAAAGCTGAGGACAGCTAGCGTGGCCCCTGCCTGGCATCAGGGGTTGTCATCCAGCCCTGTGTCTTCTTCCAGCACTACCTGGCCAAGGAAGATGTGCCAGATGTGCATGCCCAGAAAGTAGCAGACGCAGGTTGCCAGATGCCAGACTCCCAAAGCATCATCCTTCGAATGCTGGCTTTGGGAGGTGTTCCACGGAAAGGGTTCTGGACGCAGGCAAGTTCAGGAAGGGGCATCTCCTCCACCGCCTCTTGCAGACTCCCTCAGCAGGTCAGCAAAGGAAAGCAGCTTAGGAGAGACGATAACGACACCTTTCACTCAGCTTGCTTTGGCATTTGCTAAACTTACACGACCACAAAATCCTTTTCATGAAATGACCATTAACATCCAACAGAACAAGTATTCCAGGTGGCTCACTACTCACTATCTGTGGGAAACACCACGTCTCTCCCCCTCATTAGAGGTCAAAAGACATACAACGCAGAGCCCGGGGGTCTGGTGCCAGCCTCCAAATGAAGCCAAACTGTGACAAGCCTGTACAGGAAGAACTGAAGAGGAGGGGGGAATATATGCCTGTGGTAGTGAAGTCTAAACTTCATGGATGTGCATTTAGAGATAGAGAAGCAGCACTCTCCCCCGCCAGGGGGATGTGAGGAGTGGATTTTATCATTCTCTAGGTCAGCACCTCTCACGCTCCCGAAATCTCCCTTCCTACCTCTGAAAGAAAATGAAAACATAATAGAGCTATGGTGAAATGATCTTAGGAAGACTTCCTCTGCTTGTCCTTAGAGACTCAAAGGAACATCAAGCACTAAAGGCTCTGAAATGTTCTGCAGGAAAGAAAGGTGCTCACCTTCAACTCTGGGTTTTCTGAACTTTCTGACTGCAGAGCACTCTTTTTCCCCCTCAATGCATCTACTGGCACCTCTAGAATCCAGGCACTCCTTACTGTAATCTTCTACGCAGCCTGCTGCACCTCCCCCATTTTCCTTCCATCTCTGCAGTGGGGAATGGGTGGCATCTCCCAGCATGGGCTGGATGCCTGCAGGGATCTACAGTGACTCTCCACCTTCGCTTCAGAGAAAGCCTTTCCCAAACCACCTGCTGGCCCCTCAAACAAGTGAGCAGAGACTGGGAGAGCCCTTCTGACACATCTGTGGTGAGGTAAGAGCAATTTCTCATCTAAGCAAACTGAGGCTTGGAAAAGCTACTGCTAGAACATGGCAGAACCAGGACTCAAACCCCAATAATGAGCCCTGGGAGCAAGCACCGTCCACCTCTGGGCCAGGCGGCCTCTCACATGGCAGTTTCCACTAATACTTTTTCTCCCATGACACCCTGCCTGCCTCTTCAGTAAATCCAGGAAAGCAAGTCTTATCCCCCGGCTGCAGAGCCATGCCCTCCAGCATCCCTCATCAGGCCACTTCTATTATTACGTGCCCAAGCCTGTCTCTCCACCTTGAATAAATATCTAAAACAACCTAGTGTCTGCCCCATACCCCACAATCGCTTATCCTTGAGATGAGCCTTCCACTTGGTCCCTCAGAGTCATTCATCCACACATGGATGGGATTCCTGCTACATGCAGCTGCTGCAAGGAAAGATGGATGCAGCTACAGTGCCGTCAGCCCCTCACCCCAGCCCCCGAGGAGACACAGAGATGTGATAGGTGCAGTGGCAGAGGAGAACACGACGTCACGGGGGAAGGAGGTCAGAAGAGGGGCGCCATTCCAAATCAAGGTGGCAGAATGAACCAGGTACAGGATCCAGAGACACACCCAGTGTGGGCTTTCCTTACGCACAATTTAGACGTGAGAGAACAGGAAGAAATGGAGCCAGGGCCAACTCTAATAAAAGAGCTGGGACTTTGTCCCATAGAGGATGGGAAGCCACGAAGGGAACCTTCATTCATGTCTTCCTCAAATACTGATGAAGGTACTTCACTGGGTGGCTGATGTGGAGTGGGGAGGGATGAAGGCTGCCTGAGAGCCACATCTGGATGCTTGGGAGCCAAGGCCTTGGGGACCCCCTGTAGAGATGAGATGCATGGCCCAGATTTGGCACTGGACCCGAAGGGCCTGCTAGGGTGCTACCCCCGTCCCACTCCAAGCAGACTTCGCAACACAGAGCACACAGCTCAGCTGGCCCTCTCCACAGAATTCACAAACGTGAGCCTGCCAGGAACCTGGGGCCCCACAACTAGAGGGTCACCCACAACAGCAATTCTCAACTAGGGATGTGAGTCTGTTCCAAAGAACATACAGCCCAGGCCTCCAGTAGGGAAGCAGCCATGTGTGTTTTTAACCCTGGTTGAGTATGGATGATACTGAACCAGCCCCTCTCCTTACAGATGAGGGAACAGAAGCCACAAAGAGAAGTGTTTTGTGAAACATCCTACAATGGATCCATAACATCAGAGTAGGGACCACAAGCCAAGTGCCCTGACACTCGTTCCTCTAAACACTACTGGTGCTAACAAGGGGGAAAAGGCCCTGTACACTCCAGGAAGGGCTGTTTCCTCCCAGTTCCCAAGAGTTAGAATGAGCCTTGGATTATGTCCCGACAAGAGCACGGTGAGAGGGCTTCCCCTGCGACAGAGATACCACTGCAGAAATTCCAGCACCCAGCTGGAGGTGAGCAAAAATGGACCAATGCTCTCTATTGAAATGCCCACAAAGGGATGGCACTGTGAGAGGCCACCTGGTCCTCAACACTGTGCCAACAACTCATACCTTTTGGCTTTCTCTTCCTAGAGGTGACCCATGAGGCCACCAAGGCAGGGAATGCACATCTCTGCCACATCACCATTTCCTTTGATGAGGAATTGAATCTCTCAGGGACTACAGCTCTTTTCCAGGGAATGGGGGAAAGTGAAGACAGGCACTGGGCTCTTACTTGGAACCACATAATTGCTATAGCATCACCAAATCAGGGTTCTTGTTAACACACACTAGAGGAGAGGAAGACGGAGCAGGGGCCAGCCTAGCCCATGAGGAAAGCCAGGTGGTGAAAGGGTTTATCATGGCTGTCGGCAAGGCCATGGGGAAGGGGAGCCCCTGGAAGAACTGCGCCAAGGCCTCCCCGGGCCCAGCGCACGAAGCTCATGCTGGCTTTCTCAACACGCCAGCTCTCATTCCGATTGAGAAGAACCAAACAATTACGAGGCAGAAAAACTTCACTATGCATGCTGATAACCAGTTTTTCCCCTTATAAAAAGTACATTTGATTTGGAGAAAAGTCACATTCTAAAAAGTCCAGGGGGAATTTTTTTTCTCATTTCCAAAGTTCTACTCTTTGCAACTTAACCAATCATCCAATTCCAAACACAACCTTCACAAAATCCCATTATATAATTATCCAACTCAATTTTAGCACCAGAACTTTGCTATATTATAATAAAGCTTTTGGGTGAGATCCTTCAGTTTCTATATCATCTATTTTTATATACATATATTTTTTAAAAGAGCCAAGTCTTACTTTTGAAGTTAAAAAGAAAAAGGTGTTTAAGGAGCTTAGAGTAAGTCAGTTTTGCCTCGTTTTACTATAAAGGGAGTTTTTTCCACCATCATAGTGGGACATTTCTGACATATAGGTAGAATGCAAATGTCAGCTGGGTGGGCTATCAGCAGAAAGAATGACCCAGATAAGGGGCAAATCCACAGTTGAATTCTGTGATCTCCAAATAAGGTGGGCCGGTCTAATCAGACCAAACACCCTCACCCGTGCACCACCAAAGCAATTTCCTCATCACGCTGTGGCTAACTGCACAGTATCTTCAGATTAAATCAACAGTGAAAGAGGTAACTAAAACCTCTACTAGGGATCCCCAGAGTCATAAGTAACTAAAATGAGGGCCAGCCTCAGTATTTATTTCCCCTCCACCTGGTGAGAAAGAAAGGAAAAAAAAGGAGTGGAGGGCAGGGAGGTGGGGGAGCCTGGGTATTTTAAATGATAGTTACGAGAGGGGAGGAGAGGAGGAACAATGCCTTTCATTTGCAATTACCCAGCTGTGGCTTATTAAAGCTTTTGGCTGCACACTGAAATGACCTGGAGTACTTTAAAAAAAAAAAAAAAAAAAACCACCACAACGCCTGGGCCCAACGCTCACCCCCTCTGCTCCCCAGCCCACTAACTCGAGGTTTTGATTTAACTGCCCTGAGACGTAGACATCTAGATTTTTTTAAGCTCCCTAGGTCATTCTACTATGAGTGAAAGCCACCGCTTAAATATTTGCCTAGCACTTTGCTGCTTGCTGCACCTACCCCAAGTAGAGAAACAGAAGATGAGAAGAGAGGAGAGAAAATAAACTCTGCTGCTGTCCTCAAAAGCTCCCGTAAGAGGAATGAACAGATACATATACGGGGCTTTTCTGTAAGCTTCAACTGGTTTATAGGAGGGTGAGCCATGATGGAGATCTGCAAGTAAGATCGATATTTACAGGATGTAAACAGACTCCTCTCCAGTCTCCAATACCAGGTGGCCTCCAGGGTTCAGTGTGGAGAGGAGCAATGCCCCTCAGAGCACAGCGGCAAAAGCAGGCTTGCCTTGCCCACAGCCCCAAAGGTGCTCAGTACAAAGCTGTCAGGGATAGCAAGTGTTTAACACTCAGTGCACTCTCAGTATGTACCAGACACTACACTGAGGGCACATACTGTTTAATTAATCCTAACCACCACCTTATCAGCAAATATCATTTTATGAGAAAACTGAGGCCTGAGAGAACCTGCCCAAGTGACATAGCAAAGGTGATGCAGACAGGACTCAAACCCAGATCTGATGGATACAGAGCCTTCTCTTCACCACTGTGCAAAACTGCCCCCTCTCTATAAAGCCCACATGATGCCTGAATCAGCGTAAGGTGAAGAGATCCATTTGTACCTACCTTTGTCCTACTGCTACGTGGAGAAGGAGCCCTACTATTTACAAACTAACTTCACAGCAGCCGTCCCCGAGGAAAAAAATGTATCAGAGCCCCCAAAGAGACTCTACAACAGGACAGCTAGTTGGACAGAAGCCAGTGGCCCCCGAGAGGACGGCCCATGAGTACCTCGGGGGATGCACACTTCACAGCACACATTTCATCTCCTGGTTGATGAAGTTGGGAAGAAAAAAAACCACAAACTGGCACCTTTATTTCAGCTGTTTGGGTTTGAAAGGCATCCAGGAAGTGAGGAAACTGCAGAGGAATTCGCCTTGAAGTGATGTCTTCGGGGGCAGATAGCCACTATCCGAGAATCTACTAGCACAATTGAACACGTTTGGGCGCTGCCGAGACCTGATGACAAGAGTGTTTTTCCTCACTGTACCTTTCACAGATGGCCGGCATAATCAGCTCTGAACTGACATGAGAGAGAGAGACAGGGAAAGATAGTGGGGGAAAGGACCTCCTGTTACTTCCCATCAGTGAAAGAAAATCATACCAAGAGCTACCCAAAGCAAGTTCACCTCGGGTCAGAAAGAGGCTTTTAAAGCAAGGGCATTACAGAGGCACGCAGCACCACTTCGGGAGATGCATGCTGCATTTGCGGGATAGCAGCCTCTGACTCCACGCTCCAGAGTAACATCAGAGCCTCTGGGCCACAATACCAAGGCTTCCCACACCTAGTACAGTTTGAAATGTCAGCACTTAAAATGACAAGACCCTTCTAGGGTCAGACCACACACTTCCAAGTGTACAGTGAGCATAAGCCCCAAAGATGGAGAGAAATAACAGGATCCAACTTTGATGCTTCCTTGCTCTGTGACCTCGAGCACGTTACTTGCCCTCTCTGTGCCTTAGGTGCCTCAACTGTAAATTGTGCTTAACGGATCCTGTGTCTCATAGGACTGCAGAGGTGACAAAGTAAGACAGGTCCTGGGAGGTCCATAGAGCAATGCCTGCCAACATCAGTGTACCATATATGCTGACGGTCACTATTTTTTCTTCTCAAAAGGCTGAACAATACAAGATTGCTGATGTTTGACCGTTACTGAACAAAACACAAACAGCGATTTCATAGGACTCAATATACTGAGTAAACTATCCTATCTTTAAAAACTCTTGCCTTTAAACAAGCAGGGGGAATCCAATATTCCCTATGTATGGCCCAACAACGACAGGCCTTAGGAAGGAAAGGCCCGGCATAAACACAAACACATTTCTTCCACTTGGGCTATAAAAGCTGAAAATGGCTCCCAGGTGTGAGCAGACACAATAGGCCCTGCCTTCCCTGCAAGGTCACCACACAGGTCAAAGTCAAGCCAGCCATTTTCAGATTAGGTGCATATGCACATGAGGCTTCCCAGTGGTAACTGGATTACAGAAGCCACCTGCAGGAAGTGAGGAGGGGGAGGAGGAAGAGGAGGAAATGGTCCCAGTTGGAATGAGACTGTTGATATGGGCTGGAGCCAACCCCTTTCACACGGGAGATTGTGCAATGACAGAGCAGCTCCGCTTCCCGGCTCCATTTCAAGCAGCCCTGGAGGGTTTTCAGCACTCACTGCTGGAAGGAGCAGCACTTCCCCTCCGAGACCATCCATTGCTTCTCCAATGCTGCGGAGCAACCCGGGTCTCCACTGGATCTTGGGCTATATTTAAAGCTTACATGGTCATCAGGAAAAGGGAAGGAAAGAGAGAAAGAGGCGGGCGGGGTGGAGGAAAGGAAGAAAGCCCTACACTCAACAAAAGCTACCGAGTTTCCAAAAGAGGCAGTGATCTCTATGACCAAGCTCCTATTCCACGGGCTCTCCCCTTCCTCCACTCCCCCAACCCCACAGCTGGTGTTCCCTTCACTTTCTCAGCAAATGACTTGCAGATGTACCTCTCATCTGGCTGGCTCACCAACCCCACTCTCAAAGAAAGGAGAAAAAGGAAAGAAAAGAGAGAAGGAAAATGACAAGTCATGACTGTGTAATCTGGCAGGCTGGCTGCGGAGGCCGCAGCAGCTCTTTTCCCAGCGAAAGGCTCGCTTAGACGGGGGGCAAGTGGCAGTCTGCACTACGGAATCCCTGGGAAGTTTCCGGGACAGAGAGCTTTCTTTGTAAACTGGGTGTTTAATTTTCTATTTTGAGGCTCCCTGGTGGTATCCAGCATCTGATGAGGCTGCAGTTCTAAGAACCACGGGCCCTGCTCTTCCTTCCAACAGCAGCCTTCTGGCTCTTCATAAAAGCCGGCCTGTTGAAAAACAAAAAAGGCGGGCAAGGGAGGGTATGTGTTGGGGGTGGGGGGTGAGTGAGGGGGTGTGTGTGTGCACAAATTGGCCTAAAAATGGAATTAGCCATGTCCTTTCAGTATTCCTCTGAATGCTCCTCCAAGTACCCAATATGTTGGCTGAACATTTAGGGGGTTCTATTTAATGCCTATAACTTACACCTCCGTGTAGGGGAAGAGAAAGGAGGTTTGCAGAACAGGGAGCCTCAGCTAAAATGTCGCTTCATCTGGGAACCCAACCTTCTCTGTCATGTGCCCAATCAGTGACGGGCAGTGAGGTGCCCCTTAGACATTCCCCAGCCCCTGTATGACAATTGTCTGTTCACCCATCTTCCTCTGCAGCTAGACTGCCAGTTCCTTGAGGGCAGTAACTCCAGGCCCATAGGACCCAACCTGTTTGCTCATGCCAAGCCTCGTGTGGGGCATGTGCTGGCCAACTTCACAGCAGCCGTGCAGAGGAACCCACGGTCTCCACCATGAACCAGCTGAGGCTTGCTCCACTTTTTCATCTCTTTTGCCCACTGTTGACCTGACCAGAGTTCCCAGGCTGGGAAAATGGGAGGAGAGTAATCTGGTCATAAACAATGCAGTGCTAGGAAGGAGCAACGGGGCAGGTGGGGACTCCAGTAGGATGGGGGGAAAAATGCCCACCTTTCAGACACGCCTGTTAACTTCCATCTGGAAAAAGAGGTGGCATTCAAGTCTTAGCTGAGGATAAAGACTGATCAGATACGAGCGACTGATAATCAAAAGAAAGGTAAGCGTGCTAAAACTGACTCCTGCCGGGGGAGGGGGGATGCTCAGCTGTAAGCAGAGCTGCCAGCACCCACCGGCTGAGAGAGTAACAGGGCTCCTGCCACGCTGGGCTGCTCACGAAGCACTCTCCACCTCTGCAGTGGCCGGTGAAGGTCTGCTGGGCAGACCTGAGTGTTCACCAACAAACAGCAAATTAAGCAGAAACAAATGTGTAACAGCCATGGGTCTCAAACCCTGAGCCACCCAGGTCTGTTCTGTCCGTGGTACTGGAGCTCACTCTGCCCACTGCCCCAGAGCCTTTCTCAGAAGCCATTACCAAGGCCATAGAGCCCCACTGTCCTGAACAAATGCCTGCCACCACACTGGTGACATTAGGAGTGGAAACTTACTGTCCCCCAAGGCCTAAACAGCTTGGTCAGAACCGACACATGAGCCTTGGGGCTCCCCCCAGCCCCATATGAGCCCCAGCAGTGGTTCTCAAAGCCAGGTTCCCAGGCCAGCAGCAGCGGCATCATCACCTGGGAACTCATGAGCAAAGCAAATTCTCTTGTCCCATCCCAGACCCGTTGAGTCAAGCCAGAAACGAGGCTGAGATCCAGTGACCTGTGTCTCAGCGAGCCCTACAGGTGGTCTACCAGTGAGCGGAAGCTGCCATCTCCCAAGGGAACAGGCATGAGGTTTTATCCAGAAGAAACAATCAGTTCACATCAACAAAAATCTGGGCAAACAGGGCAGGAAGTGAACACATCTTTGAAAACTCAGAAGAGGAACAGAACTTTAGATAATTATATATATATATTATATATAATATATAATATATTATATAATATATTATATATTATATATGTTATATGTTATATATTATATATGTTATATATTATATGTTATATATATTATATGTTATATATTATTTATTATATGTTATATGTTATATATTATATGTTATATGTTATATATTATATATATTATATGTTATATATTTTATATATATATATAATTTCTCCCTGTTGTGCTGTTTTTTCGACTAGGGCTGTATCTTCCCCCTTCAGCATCTGGGAACCAAAACAGCTTCGGACTACTCAAGGAACAAAAGGCATTCACTTAAACTCAACCTGGGCCTTTTAAAACACAGCTTTGCTCATATTTTCTTCCTAAAGTAGCTGGAGTCATT
Source organism: Nomascus leucogenys (assembly GCF_006542625.1). Classification (NCBI taxonomy): domain Eukaryota; kingdom Metazoa; phylum Chordata; class Mammalia; order Primates; family Hylobatidae; genus Nomascus; species Nomascus leucogenys. The sequence continues at coordinate 74,069,731 of NC_044401.1, read as the reverse complement.
CACTCCTAACTCCACACTCTTAATGAGAATTCATTTTATTGCCAGAGCAATAAAATGCGAGTAGCCCAGGTAAGGTTTACTTTTACCCGGATGGTTTACTTTTACCCAAACGGTAAAAGTAAGGTTTTTTTTTTTTAAAGTAAGGTTTACTTTTACCCAAACGGACTGGCCATCCTTCAACAGTAAGGCTAAATCAGGTTGCTACATGGGGGAAGCCTGTCCAAAGTAGCATGGGGACCTATATACTTGTTTTCATATTTTCTAACACCCTTGATTAGGTCCACTCTTAGTCTGGTGACTGGTGGAGGGACCAGCAGGTAATTCCTCCGAAGGAAGGATGGGGCAACCCTTGGTCTTGGGGAGAATCTCTACACCCACCTCGACTGTACACACACCTGTGGTGCCCACAGGACCAGCTAGGAATAAATGCACAAAGAGCTCCACCATCTGAGATTACCACTCAACTTTTAAAGACAAATTCTTATTTCATCCCTCCAAAGATAAACATCACATGGAAAAATGTTTCACATCAATTCTTTATTAAGCCAGTGAAGGATGCCTTTCTTCAGGAGATGCAATGTGGAGAAAGTTTTAAAGGCAGGCAGTGAAGAGAAGGACAAGACGTCTCAACCCAGCTCCTTAGATGAAGAGTAAGTCCCCCCATCCCCACACACAAGTGCAGTGGGAATGCCAGCCGCTGCCTGTTCCTCACTATAATCTCACCTGTGCTTCAAGCCTGCTTATTAGCAACCTTAGCTCAGGTCATGAGGCCGAGCCTAATTTTCCGATGTTGCACTCCAGGTCGCTTCTAGCTTGGGCCCTCTAAGGGACTCTTATTATTCCCCCCAGCCCTGAGCAGCAGCAGATCACAGCTGCCTCTCTCTAAGGCTCACTCTTTAATTACACTTTAATGCGAATTGATCTTTGCATTAACGAGCCTGTAAAGAAGATTGATTTCACCCCTCTTTTTTTCCAGAGGGTTTGCTAGGTACTCTGAGAGTGAAGTATTCCTATTGATTTTACTTCACCAACAGATCCAGCCAAGATAAGGACTCAGGCCTTTGCTGCCTCAGATCCCTCCAACCCCACCCAGGGCTTCGTCCACTCTTCACTCGCCCCCAGGGAAGGGCGGAGGTGACCACCTCCCGCCTTGGTCACAGGTAGGACACTGTGTTTCTTTCCTTCCAAGTTTTATTCTCCAGAAATTACAGTAGAGGGATGTTAAGTATCCTATCCTCCCCCACCACTCGCCTTTTTTTTTTTTTTTTTTTTGAGACAGAGTTTGTTCCTGTCTCCCAGGCTAGAGTGCAATGGCGCAATCTCAGCTCACTGCAACCTCTGCCTCCCAGGTTCAAGTGATTCTCCCGCCGCAGCCTCCAGAGTAGCTGGGATTACAGGCGCCTCCCACCATGCCTGGCTGATTTTTGTATTTTTAGTAGAGACGGGGTTTTGCCATTTTGGCCAGGCTGGTCTCGAACTCCTGACCTCAGGTGATCCACCTGCCTTGGCCTCCCAAAGTGCTGGGATTACAGGCGTGAGCCACCATGCCCGGCCTTCCTATCCCTTTCATTTAATCACTTTTTTTTCAGCTAAGAGGCCACAGCAAAATATAGTTAAAGCCACCTCAGATATTTTATTATGTTATTTATATATTAAGTCTTCCAGGTTCATTTGTTAACATGAGAGAAAAATGCTTTCCTCAAAAAAAAAAAAAAAATAGTTTTCAAATAAGTGGTTACCAGGGGCTAGGGTGAGGGATATGGGAAGTGACTGTTGAAGGAGTATGGGGTTTTTTGGGGGGCGGGGGGTTGTGGGGGTGATGAAAATGTTTTAGCATTCTGTAGTGGTGATGGTTGCACAACACTGAAAACGTACTGCAAGTGGCTTTTAAATGGTGAGTTAATGGTAAGTTTTTTTTTTTAATTTTCTGATTTTTTTTGTGAGTACATAGTAGGTATATGTATTTACGGTGTACATGAGATGTTTTGACACAGGCATGCAGTGCATAAAAATCACATCATGGAGAATGGGGCATCCATGCCCTCAAGCATTTATCCTTTGTATTACAAACAATCCAATTACACTCTTAATTATTTTTAAATGTACAATTAAGTTATTACTGGCTATAGTCACCCTGTTGTGCTATCAAATAGTAGGTCTTCATTCTTTCTATTTTTTTGTACCCATTTGACCAGCCCCACACCGCCTCCCCATCCCCCTGGGTACATTTATCTTATCTCATTTAAAAAAATAGTTTTCAAAAACATTTTTTTAAGATTAGAAGTAAAAGGTATTTCAATGTGTTTTCAAATGCAGCCTAAACCTAAGGAATTTTAATAGCAATATTACAAAGTCACAATTAATTGTGTGCCCCTAAGTTTTCCCTAGGTCTTCCTCCTGGTGGAGGACACAGGCTGGGGGAGAGCAAATGACAAGGCACCATAAAGGGATGAGGTCTAGAACAAACCAGCTGGAGAAGCTGTTAGGTTGACAAGGCCAACCCTATGGGTAATATGCTACAGTCCATGCACAGGAGACAAAAGCTAAGGCCGACTATACCACATGCATTTTTACTCCCAGGACTGAAAAATTCAACGATTTCCACTGTCACCAATCTTCTCGACGGTATGAGTGCAGCAACACCACAGGAAAAGCACGGATTTTTCCTCAACAGAAATGTCATTTATGCATCAGACAAAATTACTGTTGCTGTGGGAATCGTAACTTGAGTTTCCTGGATTTCAAATTAAAGAAAAAATACTCAAACGTAAAAATCTACTGGCAGCTTCTGCCATTTAACAAAAGTCTGTTTCTTTTTCTCAGCACTATTTTATGAAATTAGCTCCCTCACCAGAACCCATTCTTATGAAGAGCTTTCCTTGAGTTCTATGCTTTCTGTTTAGTAAGGACGAATGGCTCCGGCATCATCCTCAGAACACAATGCAAATAAATCTGTTCTTTGACAAATATGTGAACTGAATTAGATTCCTTTAATCAGAAAGTATTAACCAATTGAAATTTTGCCATATGACTCCAGTTCCCAAAACTATGGAAGTCTCTTTTGAAGCCCTGATAGAAAAAGCCAGGTGCAGGGCAATGCCTCTTCCCACGAGGCTCTCCCAATGGTGCCACCCAGCTCGGGAGGGCTCTGGTGTCTGGGAAGTCGGCTCACTTCTACATAAGCAAAATGAAACACAGAGAGAAAGGGCCAACTTCCAGAGGCAAAAGTCCATAATTACAGGTGTCCAAGCTGAAAATTAACAAACCTACTACTTCTGTGAAAAGACAGAAAGCAACAACAGTGAGTTATTGGTCAGAGGGTAACTATGTCTTTTGTGACATTACTGCCCCTACTCTTAACTTTCGGGGCACAAAGAGAATACACAAGCTTCGAGGGTACTTCTACCATCTGCTTCAACTTCCTCATTCAGTGAATGAGAAAAAAAGTAACGTATGTATCCAAGGTCACAACTACATCAGAAACAGCAGGACCCACACCTGGCCCTGATTTTCTGTGATGCATCTACCTATAAACTTGTCCCAAGAAAGTTGTCTGGGCTCCTGTCACTCACATGGCCTCAGCAGACATTTGCTCTATTCTCTCTGCACATTTTAATTATTTTTTTTCTGATCCTCTGTCTGCCCACAAAAATGGAGTAAGAATTTGAGGATTAAGGACTATAAGCATCTAACTATTAACTACCACATTTTCAGACGATGTGTTGAGGCTTCCGCTTCTCCTTTGGGACAGCCTCTGGGCCACAACTGCAGGGGCACAAAAAGTGCCTACTAAAGATTTACAGAACACGTGACACCCTTCAGTTCACTAGTTCCGAAAAGTAACAGACACATCAGCAAAACCTGCTGTTCAAAGCCTGGATGACTGGAATCATCACGTGGATGGGGCTGCTAAGTCTTCTGCCTTCACTGATTAGGATGAGGAAGGTGGTTCTTTGGGCTGTAAAATGATGCTCATCCGCTGCCTGCTCTGCTGTTTTCTCCCTCGTCCTTTGCACGGTCCACTTGGGAAATACAGAAAAGGCATGAAGGATTATCAATAATCCAGCTGCCCAGATGTCACGCTGCTAACCTAACCTGCCAGCACTGAATCCAGGCATCCAGTCTAAGAAGAGGGAACACAGGCACCTCAGAGAAAACCAAGATAAAGCCCGTTCGGTTTCTGTCATTTCAGAGAAATCACTGACCAAATCAGATGGTGCCCAACTTTAGGACAAAGAGCTGGCTGCCAGTGCTAACCTGCATTTTCCAAACTGAACCCGAACAGGGAGTAAGTCTCTTTTTTTTCTCTCTTGCTTTACATATTTCGATGCTGTCTAATGGAATAGCAGGAACAAGGCCAAACAGCCCCACTTCTCTTGGCACTTGGGCCAAGGAACAGAAATGTATTTTTAGTCAGCAGAGCAAGGTGCAATTCGAAGTGCCACAGGCCCATGGGGCAAACTGGGGGCCCTGCCTGCCTCTGGCACAGTGTGGTTCAGAGTCACCTGCCGTGCTCCTGCCCTGAGTGCATGGGGTCAGATAAAGGAGTGATGCAAAGGCATTTGTATCTGGTCTCAGGTCCACCTCTCACTTTTGCAACTTAGAAGACCTCCAGGGAGGCTCAGTTTCTTCTCTGATAACACAGAGATATTCTCTGTGGCCCTAGCTTCCTCACCATTTGAAGAACAAGAGGAGTTACATCAGCATTTCTCAAACATGAACTCGTGGACAAACGGCCAGGGCCCTTGTTAAATGGAGCTTCTGATCCAGTAGTGTTGGCATTAAGCCTGAGGTTCTGCATTTCTAACAAGCTCGAAGCTAACTCAATACTGATGGTCCATGACCTGTGCTTTAAGCAGCAAGGAGCTCCTAGCATCTTCAAGTGCTTTGCTTTATGGACACACAACAGGTTATCACATCCCTATTAGCCTCACATAAGATGAACTCATTGATTAAGCCAAAAATCAAACACCTTCCAGATGCTGGGCCTACAGACCAAGTGGGTACAAAATAAAGTCAGACCTTTACGCATCAAGGGAACAAAGGGCCACAAACCTTCCTTCCAGCACTTCACAGAACAAGGACTGACTCTTAAATCCTGTGGCCTTAAAGGTGAGATCCTGCCAAGATCCAAGGAGCTACGTGACAACTAGCCACCAGCCAACGACAGTAACCACCATTTGTCAAACACTCCCACACAATGCTGGGAGCTTCATATACATTCCACTCCCCCCGGCCTCACTTTCCTCATGTATAAAATGGGTCAAAAACACATTATGTAAATGAGGGAAACGAGGTTCAGAAAGACTAGGTCATCTGTCCAGGGCACAGAGTGAAGTGCAATTCTAACCCCCCACACTCTCCTGCAATCCCACAATGCCGTGAAAAGGGTTAAGCCCAAGACCATGTTTCACAGGAACACAGCACCTCCTGAACACAGGGCGTGCGGCCAGCCAAAGATCTGACATCTGTAAGCCATGCCAGCACTCTTATTAATAGCACCTTCCTGCAAAGTTTCTCTGCTCAGCCTGCCGAGCCTCAGTATTGAGAAAAGATTCATACAGGTGAGCAAACTAATTATAAAACCAGCAAAATCAAAATAAAATTAAACTATGCAAGCCTGGAGTGGAAACAGGAAATTCAGTGTGAAGAGGGAGGTGCTCTGCTGGGGAAGCTGCCAATAAAATCTGGCATAGAAAACTGTTGGACTCATGGCTGGTTCATCTGGAAAGTCTTCTGGGTGAGTTTAAAACAAGCAACCTCCTCCACCTGACTGCTGAAGAAATAGGGGTAGGACCAGTGCTCAATTCTCTAACAAAGGTTTGTAACAACACAAATGATAGTATTCCCAATGGGTGCCTTCATGTCTTTTTAGCTAAGGCCCTTCATTTGCTTTTTCATTTCCAGTGTGCTGTCTATAACAAATAGATTGCATCTTACCTAACACTTGACCATGACAACATACTTTTACGTTGACTCCAGAGGCCTGGGGGCACTTTCTTTTTCTTAAAGCCACAAAAGTAAATTACCAAATTCACTGGCACAAAGATGAGCTTGCTGTCTTATAATGGACACAGCTTCCTTTAACTCCAGTTGTATTAAAAATTGCAGCTTAACCAACCACAGAAGCAAGAAATCTAGTTCCATATACCTCTAGGCATTAAAAAAAAAAAAAAAAGACAAAAGACCCACTTTCTTGCAAATTAAAGATGAGGTAAAACTTCCAGCTTTTAATTCTGCAAACCCCCAAACAGCAAGCAAAGCATTTGTCATGATCATGAGGGTCACACGAAGAAAGATTTTCTTCACGAGCGAGTACATGAACTCAAGTACCTGCCACCAGGTATCAGCAGGGCAACAAACACCATGGCCCCACCACACAGCCCAGAGTCCCCCAAACGGCACCACTTACAGAAAGAGAGAGACGACATGTGATGAAGCAGCGCCCAGGGATGGTACCGCTGTCAACTCATTATTATTGAGGTACCTGTAACAACAACAAGAAATTAATCATGTAAAGCATTTAAATTAGTCTGAAATCATACACATACAACAGAAAAAAACAAACGCTGCTGAGTCTGCCACAGTAAACCTATATTCTAATGTTGGAGAAAAGAGAATTTAGCAGTGAGTTTTTAAAGGGAAAGAAGTCACACGAGGTCACAAAAACTAGCCATTGATCACACCCATGGCTAGAAACAAACACTAAGGGGAAGCGTCTCCTGTCTCCCATCAGCTTCCCATCGAACTCAGAAATCAAGACAAGGAACAGTGAGAACAAGCCAAGAGGCAGGTTCTAGACAAAAGTGCCCCTAAGACCATCGGTGAGAACACTCCCCGTGGGCAGAAATTTGCCCCTGTTAAAGGGTAACATGTGTGGAACAAGAGCCAGGGACTCACGCCCTGTCTCACATGGAGTTCTGAGGGGCTTGGGACACATGGGGCCAATTATTTCAGTGCCTCATCTGTGAAATAACAAGGGAACTGGACTCAGACTCTCTTCCATTTGAGGTTCCAGCTGGACTGTGATGGAGCCTCTGGATGCATTCCCCAGGAAAATGAACATATATACACACACTTGTGTGCATAGACACTTTGAAAATTCTCCACAGACGAGATGTGCTCTCCAAGCTCCCTTCCTGCTAAAATAGTCCAAATCTGTATTTCCATAGTTAACATCTCTTAACGCAAGGGGAAACCCACGAACTAAAGCACGGCTCGCCTGGTCTGCCTCCAGAGGCTGTGCAATCTGGCCTCCTTACATGGACATGTATTTCCAAATCTGGGAAGAGAATCCAAAATCAGACTTGCAAAGTGAGCCCAACAACCCTTAAGAAAACCAAAGCACAGTGTTCAAGCTTTCTGCCAGGTGATGGGCTAGAAAGAAATTGTACTTGCGATGCAAACTCAAGGGGATAAAACTGGGTTCTTATTCTCAGTTTTTTAAGGGAGGTACGTCTAACACAAAGCATCTTGTTTCTGTTTGAAGACAAGGCAACTGAAATGACAGCTGTACTCATACAAGTATACGGCTAGCATGCGCTTGAATAGAATAATCTGGTTGTCTGCCATCTTTTATAGAAGTGAATAGGAGAAGGAAAAAAAACAAAAAGGAAAGGCCTTGAATTATCCCATTTGCTTTCTTCAGTGCCAAAGCCAGTTAGGGATGAAGCTTGGCAATTACTGGGCTGTGGGACACAGAATGCCTGTTTCAATAGCTTCATGGCTGAAGCATCTGGCACAGAGAAGGCAGATCCGTATCATGTGGCAAATCCCTTCTCCACTTAAAGGGCCCTTGTTTGTGTGTTGAAATAGACAATTAATTACTTTAACAGTCTCTTATCTGACTGCCCGCTAAATCAGATTGTTTCTGCTTCACCTTTTATCTCCCCCAACCCTGCTGTGATCCATTTCCCATCCTCACTCAGGGACACTGAAAACTCCCCATCAGTCTTAATCTCAGCTAATAAATTTTCATAGTACCCATCAACGCACCTATTATTACAAGAGACCCCCAGGTTTTATCAGAGCAAGAAAAACTTAGGTCGGGGACCTGCTGTCAATCAGGCAGCTTGCCTGAACTCTTTCATTGCTTGCGATTTATTCTAAAACACAGAGAATGGTGGTAACAAAAACAATAGCAGGTAAATTAATGAAGGCTGACTATGTGCCAGGCACAGCTCTAAGAGCTTTTCAGTATATTAATGCATCTTTACAGCCCTCAGAAGTAGGTCTCAGGAACATTTCCACTGCACCAATGAGGAAACTGAAACACAGATGTTAAGGAATTTGACCAAGGTCGCCAGCAGTAAGTTGCAGTGGCCCAGGGTGCCTAGCCCCAAAGTCTAGGTTTTTCCTCATTACCTTCTATTTCTTTATTTCAGCAAAAACTCGACATGCCTCGTGCAGTTTTACCATCACAACTGTGAGTCAGGTACCAGGTTAACTACTACTGTTCTCTACGTTACCGGTAAGTTCTCTAGGCCAGTTTAAGTCACTAGTCTAGGGTCACGCCACTAGAGAGGACATGGCCAAGAGCTGAAAAAAGTATGACTACAAACCAGAGGAGAGCAACGGGCTCAAAGGCCAGCTGGAAAGCTCATAATCCCGTAGGTAACAGCACAGTTGTTTTTTCAGCCAGCTTAGGACCTCACTTGATTTTAAACCTGAAACAAAGTGTATGGACTTCTCTGCAGGGGGCTACGCCTGATGAGCTTGGTCTCAGGCCAGGCCTACTGTATCTGTGACAAACTGCTCCACCCAATTTCACAGAAATAAATGAACAAGGGAAGGGGGCATCATGATATTTCAAAATGTGACAGAACTGCTGGAAGTGGAACATAGAGGGGTGGTGGACCAGTGCTGGAGCTTAACTGGGCCTTGAATGTCTAGATGAGCGGGCCTGAGTCAAGTCAGTCAGAAACAGCAGGCTCTGGTGGCAACAGGGCTGCCTGACTTACACGGAGGACACTCAGAGCCCCCAGGAGACGCCCTGCACACTGAGCTTACTTCCAGATCATTTCTACTGAAAAAAGAACCGCTATTCAGAGTGTCTGTTAGCTCCACCACTGCTGGCTCCCTTTTTGTTCACTCTGTCCCCTGTTTAAACAAGAATACTCTCCTCAGAAGGCAGCAGAGGCCCAGCTCACTCTGAGATGCAATGAACTTCTTGCCAGACTGAAATAGAGACTGGTCAAAAATAGCACAGCTACAGCTTTGAGGGGAAAGGCACTCAGGAAGTTTAGCAGAGTCTCCATGAATAAGGAAATTTTAGGAATTAAAGATTGTGCCTGATGAAATTTTTTTAAATATCTACGATTGTACAGTCTTCTCTCACCCCCTACCTGCCAATTTACTTCCCCTGCTGAATCCCATCTCCCCCTACAATTTACTTCTATCCAAGGCCCTAAAAATCTCTCTGAAACGTCTGGCCTCTATTTCTAAACCTTTTCTGATGATTCAGGATTAAGAAGTGCCTCAGATGCATCAGACCCATGAATCACGGCTGGACCATGGGGCTAGAGAAGGTGTAGCTAAGGTAAAAGGATTCCTGACCCCAGGGCAGAACCTGGGGGTGGGTCCTTTCCCAACTCAATCAATAAGGTCAGCTTGGACCTTCTGGTCCCTCAGCTTTCTCCAAAAACTTCCATTTAATTGACTTAAAGTTTTACATTTTGTAAGCTATAAAATGTGATAAAGGCTATTTCATAGTACTACATCATCATCATCATCAATCTTAATCAAATTTGGCTTCAACAAACAATGTCAAACCAATGCAGAAATAGTGCTTGTCTTTTTTCTGAGATGGAGTCTCGCTCTGTGGTGGCCCAGGCTGGAGTGCATTGGCACGATCTCGGCTCTGCCTCCTGGGTTCAAGCGATTCTCCTGCCTCAGCCTCCCGAGTAGCTGAGATTACAGGCAGGGGCCACCACACTCAGCTAATTTTTTTATTTTTAGTACACATGGGGTTTCACCATGTTGGCCAGGCTGGTCTCAAACTCCTGACCTCAGGTGATCCGCCCTTCTCGGCCTCTCAATGTGCTGAGATTACAGGCGTGAGCCACCGTGCCTGAATTTTTCTTGCTGTATTTATTTACTTAGTGAATAGCTGGTATAAGCACAGAGTAAAGTTTTCAAACCATTTCAAAAAAGAATACATAGTAAACATAAAGCTTCTTTGCAGTTCCATCCTCTGGTCTGCCTCCAAAGGGCAGCTCCTGCTGCTGGCTACTGGAGATGTGTATGTGTTTTTCTTTTGCACAAATGCATGTGTATTAAACAGACTGTTGTGTACCACCATTTCTCTTTAGTAATATACCTTGGAGGTCTCCACTACTCGTTTAACTGGTGGCAGAGTAGTCCTCTGCTGGTATAAATTAACCATAATTTAACTGGCCAATTCACTACTTGGTAGACATAGTGGCTGTTTCTTTGGTTGCTCCCAAATACAGACAGAGCTGCAATTAATAGTAGTCAAAGTTGGCCGGGCACGGTGGCTCACGCCTGTAATCCCAGCACTTTGGGAGGCCGAGACGGGCGTATCACGAGATCAGGAGATCGAGACCATCCTGGCTAACACGGTGAAACCCCATCTCTACTAAAAGTACAAAAAATTAGCTGGGCGCGGTGGCAGGCGCCTGTAGTCCCAGCTACTCGGGAGGCTGAGGCAGGAGAATGACGTGAACCCGGGAGGCGGAGCTTACAGTGAGCCGAGGTCACACCACTGCACTCCAGCCTGGGCGACAGAGTGAGACCCCGCCTTAAAAAAAAAAAAAAAAAAATAGTAGTCAAAGTTGGGCAGGGCGTTGAAACTGTAGTTGGTTTTGTTTCTTAAAAGAGTGAAAGCCATCACTATCACGTAGGAATACGGGTTTCAGAAGCAGGGCCACTTAATAACTGTATTCTGCTTTAGTTACTAGAGAATAATGTATACTAACTAATCGATTTGGTGAGACTTTATGATACGTGGTTTCTACACAAGATAGCCAGATAAAATTATTTTAGTGTAGGATATAATTAACAAAATAAACAATAATAAAGGTGAACATCTACTATGCGCCAGACTCTGTCCTAAGTTTTCTATGTGCAATATCTCACTGAATGACATGCTAACACTTTGTGGAAAGTACTAAATTATCACCTCTCCTTAAGAAAGGAAACTGAGGCACAATTACAGGACAGGGATTATCAGGATGGGATTATACAGCTCAGATGTTTAAATCAGACAGATCTTGGTTCACTCAACTCCAATTGTACCCTTTATCAATCCAATGCTAAGCATGTCACTCAGCCTTGCTGTCCCTTACTTCCCTCTTCTGAAGAATGTAAACAACACAAGTACCAGCTTTGTAGGGTTTTGGGAGGATCCAGCTGAAATAATTAAACCTAAGATCTTAGGATATAGACAGATACACAGGATATGCTTAAGAGGTGGCAGTATGGCCAGGCATGGTGGCTCACACCTGTATCTCAGCCTTTTGGGAGGCCAAGGCAGGAGGATCATTTAAGCCCAGTAGTTCGAGACTAGCCTGGGCAACATGACAAAACCCGTCTCTACAAAAAATTCGCCAGGAGTGGTGGTGCACGCCTGTAGTCCCGGCTACTCAGGAGGCTGAGGTTGCGAGGATCACTTGAGCCTAGGAATTTGAGGCTGCAGTCAGCTATGACCACTGTACTCTAGCCTGGGCAACAGAGTGAGATCCTGTCTTTAAAAAAAAAAAAAAAAAAAGTGATAGTAATTCACAGCCAAAAAGCAGTACCCCAAAATGACAACCCTCATTATTTTACCCTCTCCCTAAACATACTACCATCCCCCGCACCCCTGCTCACACACACTCACTGTGGGGAGCAGCAGCCTGACAGAGTGGGATGAGCCACAAATACCCAATAGCAGGGCACACTTGAGGCTTCCTTACCAGGTCAGTAGCCCTGGCAAGCACACAGCAGCACCCACAGCAGGCGCTCGCAGGCCAGGCGGCAGTAATGTGATCTGAGGGCAGTTTCTACCCAGGACTGTATAAATAGCCCCTCTTATTAATAGAGGAGCCTGCTGGCCAGGACCCCAGCTGGAGGCACTCCCTGGTGGGCTTTCCTCAGGGCTGTGGGCAGTGAAGACCGTGTGGCTTGGACGCAGCTGCACAAGTGTCCTCATGTCCTCCAGGGGCCTCGCCTTCTCTCTCCAGCCGGCCCACGATGTCATGTGGTTCTGAGGCCTCCAGAATAAAACCACTGCTAAACCACCGCCTGCTGTTCTGCCAGCCTGTGGCTCCATTCTCAACGAGGGTTCCAGACTGAAGGCTCTATAAGGTTTGGGAGAGCTGACAGCGCCTGGGCAACACTGGAGACTGGTTAATTTTGAAGCAGTAGCATGTCAGCTACGATTTTTTTTCTTTTCTTCAATATCCTTCCCCAACTCCCCACTCCTCACACCTCACAGCCTCTTTCTTTCTCTACGACTTTTTAGAATTCCCTTAGGGAAAGGCCTGGGTCTTTATCAGTGAGAAGTTCTACTGTTCTAGGCAGCAGGGAATTCATATCATCCATCTCACAGAACAGGGAATGACACTAGGGATAGGAGGCACAATGGTAAGACATTCAACCTGTCAGCCTGCAAAGATTCATTTCTAAACAGTGCACCCAGCTTGGAGGGCTGGGCAGTTCCAAAAGTAGCAGGAGAGAAGAGGGATAATATTCAGTGAGCCTCTCGCATGTGCAAGGGCCTGTGCGTCATCTTAATAACTATAATAACACCGACAATGTGTTATGATGTCAATGTCACAGAAGAAAGAAAGCAAACGCTGAGGCACTAAGTAACTTGTCTAAGGTCTCAGGACCCTAGTAAGGGGCAGAACCACAAATCAAACGTGAGTCTATTTGCTACCAAAATGAGTTTTTCCCACCACATCATATTGAATCCCTAAGATATGACCTCTGTCTTAACATCCCCCACACTCGGAAGGTACTGTTGCCATAGACGGTGTGGACCAGGATTATAATGGAGAACATGGGTCAAGTTCTACCACTCACTAGCCATGCAATTTCAGCCAAATCCCATGCTTCAGTTCCTCTTCATCTTCAGTTGACTGTGAAGGTTAAGATGAAGGATGTAGGATTTAAGGTAGTGCAGCCGCAAGGTTAGCACAGGTTTTGAGTTCAACTCTCAGCTTTACCAACCATGTGACACTGTACAAGTTTCTTTAACTTTTCTAAGTATCTGTCTCCTCTTCTGCAAAGCAGAGAAACTCCTTTTATTTTTCTTACTTTTTTTTTCAGAGATGGGGTCTTGCTCTGTTGGGTGGAGTGCATGGTGCAAACATGGCACGCTGAAGCCTCAACCTCCTGGGCTCAAGTGATCTTGAGGCCTCAGCCTCCCAAGAACCTGGGACTACAGGCATGGGCCACTATGTCCAGCTAATTTTTTGTAAAGACAGGGCCTCACTTTTTTGCTCAGGCTGGTCTCAAATTCCTAGGTTCAAGTGATCCTTCTGCACCCAGCTGAGAAAATACTTACAAAGAAAATGCTTTAAGGGGCTGGGTGTGGGAGGCCAAGGCAGGCAGATCACATGAGGCCAGAGTTCGAGACCAGCCTGGCCAACACGGCAAAATCCCATCTCTACTAAAAATACAAAAATTAGCTGGGCATGGTGGTACACATCTGTAATCCCAGCTACTTGGGAAACTGAGGCATGAGAATCACTTGAACCCAGGAGGTGGAGGTTGTGGTGAGCTGAGATCATGCCACTGCACTCCAGCCAGGGTGACAGAGCAATACTCCATCTCAAAAAAAAGAAAGAAAGAAAATGTTTTATATCAGGCCGGGCGTGGTGGCTCATGCCTGTAATCCTAGCATTTTGGGAGGCCAAGGTGGGCGGATCACTAAGGTCAGGAGTTCAAGACCAGCCTGGCCAACATGGTGAAATCTCACCTCTACTTAAAATATAAAAATTAGCTGGGCATGGTTGCAGGCACCTGTAATCCCAGCTACTCGGGAGGCTGAGACAGGAGAATCGCTTGAACCGAAGAGGCGGAGGTTGCAGTGACCCAAGATTGTGCCACTGCAGCCTGGGAGATAAGAGCGAAACTCCATCTCAAAAAAAAAAAAAAAAAAAAAAAAAAAAAAAGAAAATGTTTTATATCACAGAGTTGGTGTTAGGGTTAAGTGATGTCGTATTCTCCAAAGGTTAATTAGCACATTGCTACAATTACTGTGACTGTTCGTAAGTGAGAAATATATTTTTAAGACTCATAACCAGTATTTCCAGTGAAGGAAAGGTGGGAGTGCTCAGTTCTAGAGCTGTGTGGGACATAAACTCTAAGAAGTGCTGAGTACAGGCTGCAGGTCACGGGAGCCAAATCAAATGAAAGGTGAAAGCCTGTCTAGGCAAGGAACAAGAGGAACAGGGAGTTAGAACAACACTGAAAATGCTCACCAGAGCATGTACCATGCCTGCCCCTGATAGACAGGGGTCAGTGAGAGTTGAAACCATAAAAGGACCTGGCCTCTGGCCACATACCCCTGCCCTCTTCCATGCCAGGCACAGTGGTCCTCAGCCTGTTCCCTTCTTGAGGCTCTGTACTTGCAGTGCTCCCTGTCCTCATCATTCACACCTGCTCAGTCAGGACCTTCCTGATCACACTGTTTCCGTTATCATGCTTCCAAAATTCTTCATACAAAAAATACTCCCACATTACTCTGTTCTATTTCCCCCATACCACTTATCTCCAGTAAGTCTTGCTGGTTTCCTTATTCAGTCCATGGCTTCCCTCAACTTAATGTAAACTCAGTGAGAGGAGAGGTTTGTCTGCAGGACTGTAATTGGGTGGGAGGGGCACAAAATTTAAGGGACAGCCAAAACCCCAGTCACCAGGACAAAGACTATATTAATGCAACATTTTTTAAATATGAAGATGAATGCGAAACAAAATTCATGATGAACAAAATATGAAAAGTTTAAATCAAGACAAAATCAGCAACAGCACCGTGTGAAGCCATCCTGGAACTGAAGACAAAAGGAGAGAAATTAGTAATACTAATCCTATCTTGATCTAAGCTTTTTATATTTTACTCACCATTTTTTTTTAACATTCATTTTGACTTTCAAAATACTGTATCAAAATACCCTTTATCTTGACTGCTGAGTCTTTGGTGTCCCCATAAATTCTGTGCCTGTGTTGGGTGCCTCACTTGCCCCTCCCCAGTTCCAGCCCTATTTGTGTCTTGTTAACTCCTGTAGCCCCAGCACCCAGAAGAGCCCCTGGACAGAGCAGATGCTCGAATAAGTATTCAATGAAAGCTTCAATGATGCTAGAGGGAATTCTCCAATTTTGTCCAGTCCTAACAGAAACCACTAAGTTTGGAGATGTACACAGAATTTGAATATATTCTAACCACAAGCATTAAAGACAGCTTGGATCAGGGAAAGCACTGGGTTACAAACCTGACAAGCTTCATGATGGACTGGGTTTATCATCTTGGTGACTACAATGGGCTGAACTGTGTTCCTCTAGGGTTCATATGCTGAAGCTCTAACCCCTAGTACCTCAGCATGTGACTGCATTTGGAGATGGGCCCTGATCCAATGTGACTGGTGTCTTTATAAGAAGAGGAAATCTGGACACACACAGAGACACCATGAATGCACACAGAGGAAAGACCACGTGAGGGCACAGTGCAAGGCCTCGGAAGAAACCAAACCTGCCAGTACCTTGATCTTGGACTTCCTGCTTCCAGACTGTGAGAAGATGAATTTCTGCTGTTGAAGGCACCCAGCCTGTGCTATTTGTTTGTTATGGCAGCAGCCTTAGCAAACTCACACAGTGACCCACTTCAAACTTCCTTTCCCCTGCCACGGGCTCACTGATCCTCTGAGAGAATGAGAGTCCTAGAGAAACCACTTCCAAGGCCCCTTCCTGCTCTGATGCTTCTTTAACTGTGGAAGCCTAAACCTTTTTTAAACGGAAGTAGAAATTATAAATGCCAATCTGGAGAATCTGGAGATGACGGTACGGAATCCAAGTATTTTGCAAATTGTACCAGCTGATGAAATCAGAATTTCTTTAGACATGTCATCAATAATGGAATCAAAGAATAACAAGTAAGCCCAGGTGCAGTGGCTCACACCTATAACCCCAGCACTTTGGGAGGCAAAGGCAGCAGGATCACTTGAGGTCAGGAGTTCAAGACCAGCCTGACCAACATGGAGGAACCCCATCTCTACTAAAAAAATTAGCTGGATGTGGTGGCACACAACTGTAGTCCCAGCTACTCACAAGGCTGGGGTGTGAAAATCACTTGAACCCGGGAGGCAGAGGTTGCAGTGAGCTGAGATTGCGCCACTGCACTCTAGCCTGGGCAACAGAGCAAGACCCTGTCTCAAAGAAACAAACAAAAAACAACAAATAAGTCTTTTATCAGTTGCTCATAACAAAAATGAGTAAAAAACTTACCTAATAATGTCTAATAAAAATAATAATGGAAGTACTGGGTAGGTAATATATGGAATATCCATGTATAGTAGTTTTACATAAAAACTAAAACAGGACATTCAAAAACTTTTAATTTACATGATAAAGTATCTTATGTAAGGATAAGTAGGAAAGACTGATGTAAAACCATAATGTACAGTTTGATCCTAAAATTACATATGTACACGTAATAGTTTTCACTAGGTGTTCACAATGGGTATGCCTGGGTGAGAATACTGGTGATTTTCATTCTTCACACATTTCTGTAGCTGCCAATTTTTCTACAGTATGTATACTACATATACGTGAAAGTTTCTATAAAGTCTCCATGAAACTAAAATTCCTGATAATCCTAACATCCACATCAAAAACAGAATACATTAAAAAGAAGGAAAGACCGCAGCCTGATTTCCAAGACACTGCAAGGGACGGCAAGCCTAGACCTCCAAAGGCAGTCATGCCTAGCTCTGTTTGGAGGTAGAGAGGAACAGGTAAGCCTCTATAGTCCATCCTTCTATAACTTCACTTCCTGGGAAATACAGGTGGGCTGGCTCACATGCCACTGTTGAGTGGGCTGATCAACCTGTAATCCCAGCACACTGGGAGGCCAAGGCGGGCAGATCACATGAGGCCAGAGTTCGAGACCACCCTGGCCAACACGGCGAAATCCCATCTCTACTAAAAATACAAAAATTAGCTGGGCGTGGTGGTGCAGGAACTGTGAGAAAGTACCAGCCTAGGATGTGTCACTCCAGTTACAAGGCTTCCCACAATAGAGGGACTCTGCTATACACCCACCATGCGCCCAGGATTTCCAGGAGCTCTATGCCTACTGAATTGTAACACACCCTTCAAGAGCCTACAGTAAGGGAGAGATAAGCAGGAGTAGAATTCGTCAACACAGCCCATACACAAACGTTCCTTCCTACAAGTTTACACCGCAGATCTAGGGGAGCGAGCGATGCTGCAATACGAGAGGATTTTCCCAAAGAGCTCTCCATCCTTCCATCCACCAGAGGTTTAGGGGAAGACTCACACTTCCTGTAGATTCGGCAAGTCCTCAAAACCCGCAGGGTCAATCTCAGAGAGTTTGTTGTAACTCAGGTTTCTGGTAAAGACAGAGAAAAAAACGGAATCAACACTTGGCATCATACCCAGAATTCAGAAATCTTCTCTTCTCCTGGCTCCCCCACCCTCAAATCCAAGCCCCCATCCCATGATCATGTATTAAGTAACCGTACTGATACTGAGATTTACAGACATACCCCCTCCCCACCTACATCCATAAATAAGGCACTCCAAGCAACTCTGTGAAAACCCAAATGAATTTCTATCAGTATCATTTCACTATTTAACAACTTGGAGAGAAATTCTAAGGTAAAACAGTTCTCTACCTACATTAACGTGTCCTGGTCCAAATGCTTTGCACCATATCAAGTCCAAGGCTATTCTTAACGGCATTTTTTTAAATTAATGTTTCAGTAGCATCAACATCAAGCAGTAGTAAAGGAGAAAAGGGAAAAAACCCTTCATTGACTAAACCAGTGGCTCTCAACCAGGGATGATTTTGCCCCCCAGAGGACACTTAGCAATGTCTGGAGACATTTTTGGTTGTCACAACTGGTGGCAGGGAGTGGGGGGTGTTACTGGCATCTGGTGGATAAAAGCCAAAGATGCTGTTAAATATCTTACCATGCACAGGCAGCCCTGCACAACTGAGAACTGCACAGCCCTAAATGTCAATCCTAGGATTCAGAGGTTGAAAAACCCTGGTCTACACAAGAGCTTAAGACTAAAAATTGCACAAATAATTTGTCAAAGTTCAAGTGAGTGTTTAGAAAGTGAACACTGTAAGATCCTGAATCATAAGGCTACTTAGGAACACAGTATTCCCACCTACAACGAATAAACCGGGAGGGACAGTCACACAGGAGAAAAGGGCCAGTTGTTGGAAATTCTTGTTTGTGTTAACCACAGGCAGGGAAAGCCTCACGTGAGTAGCTTTCTCAAGAAGATGGCGTCTGTGTCAATGGTTCAGAATTACAACTCGCCCTGCTTCATAACCCAGCCATACCCTTAGAGGCGGACAAAGAGCAAGATGGGCACTATTCTGTTAGGTGACCACAATCTCAACCAGACCAGCTTCATCTTTCAGGAACAGAAGCCACAAAGATGTGATCCAAATGGGCCCTAACTTTCTTTGCCAGAAAGTAATCTTTCCTTGCCTCCAAAGTCTACCCAGCCCTGTGTCTGCCAAAGAGGTTAACATTTTTCATCTCAGCTATTAATTCCATTGACATCACTGCCAATTAACAGTACGATTAATTTGAGTTTAAAGTCTGTCTCGGAAAGTGTCACATATGTGGCAACAATCTTTTAAACTTACTCCAGAGACATTTCAATCAATACTAACCTAGAGCTGAGAGCCATTTCACTGTGAATTTAGAGACGTTCATCTAAATAAAAGTCAAACTACACTTGAAACTAATGGGACTTCTGTATTCATGGTACAGCCTGAATTAAAAGCAATTTGTCCAGAGATTATGTTACCATAAAGACTGAAGGTGGTAATGCTTTAAACCGCAAACTGAAGTCAAGTGTGAGCTTGTCTGTGCCTGGGGGTATTTATTAACGGGTACCCAGAAATCCCAACTTAGACTTGAGAAAGAAAACCTAGAAATTGAGAGAATTCTCCCACATCAGAAAAAGGACTTAACAGACTGAGATTTTCTTCTATTTTGAGCAGATTATCATAAAAAGGCGGATGGAAATACTGTTTCTGGGTGTAAAGATACTGTGAGTTTATGGTGACTGTAACTTTTATCGTCATAGGTGACAGGAGTTGTGAAGCTAGAAGGGACATTAGAGAAAGACTCAGAAACCACAAAGGCAAGAGCTTAGAGGACCAGCAAGTAAGAGAGGGCCGGTGAGCCTGCCCTGCGCGTAACAAGGCTGACACGGAAGTGCCTGCCGCACACCTAAAGGGACATTTGCTTCTTGTCCCCTGAAACAAGGGCCAGTGCAGACCAGTCTTCTCAGAGGCTCACGATCTGAATTCGTGTTTTGTTTGGCCCATCCAGGGTTACTTTATTACTTAAAAAAAAAAAAAACCTGAAAAGATTTCACGTATCTGCAGGCCACATTTGGCTTGGGGATCGCCAGTTTTTGCCTCTGATCTGGGCCACTGACTCTTGAGGCCATTAGGTTCAAAGGGAACACATGTTTCTGGCTTACACATGTGGACTGGATAGAGCTAGGGCTCATAAGGTCTTACGCAATTAAACTGATGGCTCGGTTTGGGACTATCTGAAATGAGATAACTTCCCTCACTTCCCACCCAGCAAGTGTCCACAGTCTTTGGTAACTTGGTATAAAACCATTTAAGTCACAACACCCTTGGGTTTGCCTTTCCCTTAAAGAGCAGACAAAATGTATTCACATTTCAAAAATGTTATAAAAATTTTGCTTTTTAGATAAAGCTACTTGAGCGAAGGGTCTTCCATTCCAGTACTATCTGGAAGCCTAGCAGCATCAGGACTTAACACTGAGATGCCGACAAGCAGCAGCAGAGATGAGCACACTTAGAAGTGGAAACGTAAGTTCTCACGGGGTCAGCTGGAATTAACTAGAAAAGCCACCTATCAACATGCAAGTGTTAGGGTGCTACCCAGAAAGGGTAACTCTCCTCTCAGAGCACCTGTTGGCAAAAAAGAAGACAGCGACTGAGGCGCATGTCCCTTTCTGCTGTGGACAAGGGGCTGTTCTGGTTTTTAAGTCTGAGAAGTAAGTGGGACGGAAGAGTGGAGCCAGCTGTGGATCCTCAATAAGTTCATTGGGAAATAAGGAAAATAGTTACTACATTCTCCCCAGAAACTACAATATTAAATAAAATCCTCAGAGACACTTTCTTTTTGGCCCAATTCAAGGAGACAAACTCTGAGCATTTTTTTTTTTTTTTTTTTTTTAGACGAGTCTTGCTCTGTCGCCCAGGCTGGAGTGTAGTGGCATGATCTTGGCTCACTGCGACCTCCACCTCTTGGGTTCAAGCAATTCTCCTGCCTCAGCCTCCAGAGCAGCTGGGATTACAGGTGCCTGCCACCATGCCCGGCTAATTTTTTTGTATTTTTAGTAGAGACAGGGTATCACCATGTTGGCCAGGCTGGTTTCAAACTCCTGACCTCAGGTGATCCACCTGCCTCGGCCTCCCAAAGTGCTAGGATTACAGGCGTGAGCCACCGTGCCCGGCCTGAGCATAATTTTTTTTTTTTTTTTTTTTTTTTTTTTTTTTGAGATGGAGTTTCGCTCTTGTTGCCCAGGCTGGAGTACAATGGTGCAACCTCGGGTCACCGCAACCTCGGGTCACCTGCAACCTCCACCTCCCAGGTTCAAGCGATTCTCTTGCCTCAGCCTCCTGAGTAGCTGGGATTACAGGCATGCACCACCATGCCTGGCTAATTCTTGTGTTTTATAGTAGAGACGGGTTTTCTCCACGTTGGTCAGGCTGGTCTCGAACTCCCGACCTCAGGTGATCCACCCGCCTCGGCCTCCCAAAGTGCTGAGATTACAGGCGTGAGCCACCGCACCCGGCATAATTTTTTTTAAGTGGTAAAATACATATAACATAAAATTTGCCTTTGTAACGATTTTTAAGTGTACTCTTCAGTGACAGCGAGTACCTTCACACTGTTGTGCAACCATCACCACCGTCCATCTCCAGAACTTTAGAAGTTTCTCAACATCCCAAACTGAAAGTCTGTACTCATTGAACACTAGCTCCTCATTCCCCTCTGTCCTAGCCCCTGGCAATCACCATTCTACTTCTGTCTCTAAGAATCTGACTACTCTTAAGTACCTCATGTTGGTAGATTATAGAATATTTGTCCTTTTGTGACTGGCTTAATTCACTTAACATAATGTCTTCAAGATTCATCCATGTTGTCACGTGTCAGAATTTCATTTTTTTAGAGACAGGGTCTCACTCTGTGACCCAGGCTGGAGTGCAGTGGTACAGTCATAGCTCACTGCAGCCTCAAACTCTTGGGCTCAAGTGATCCTCCTGTTTCAGCCTCCCAAGTAGCTGGGACTACAGGCACACACACCCCCACACCTGGCTAAATTTTATTTTATTTTTTTAGTAGACATGGGGGTCTCACTATGACTCGTCTCCCAGCCTGAAGCAATCCTCCCACCTCAGCCTGCCAAAGTGATAGGATTACCAGAGTGAGCCACTGCACCTGGCAGAATTTCATTTCTTTTTAAGGCTAATATTCCCATGTATGTATATACCACATTTTGTGTATCCATTCATCACAGATGACATTTGGGTTGTTCCTCCTTTTTGCTATTGTGAATGATGTTGCTATCAACATTGGCACTTTTTTTTCCAAATTTTTAAAATTATTTAAACAAAGTTTTTTCAAGCCTTTTCACTGCTTACTGATAACATTCATTTCTCAGTAATTAGGAAAATACACTTAGCCCAAGAGCTCTGCAGAAAGGAGCGTGAATTCCCATCTGAGATCCCAAGAACAATCAAAGAGTTAATCAGTGAAAACCTTTAATGAGGCCTTTCTTTCAGGTGGCAGCTGACATGCACACACATCTAAAGCATCTCACTTATTTCTATGAACACGATCGCCCTGTACCAGGCCTGACATCTGAATGTGTCTTCAGTTGAAGGTTTCAGATTCTCCTGTCAAAACAATTCATCTGTCAGTAGGACAGATGCTGTCAAAAGCATTTCTGCACCTTTCAGTAGCAAAGAGGAGACGAAAGAAACCTCGGAGAATTTAGTTACCGCCAATTGCAGCTTTAATTAAACATTTTGTCAGCCATTGTCATAATACAAATTTTCCCTGCTCTTGCACAAAGGGTGCGCAGATCTCTGAACAACTGAGCCCAGCAATAGATATTCTTTCAGCTAATCTGCTGAAAGATGACCGTTCAGCCCACCGTTCGCTGAACACACAAGAGGCACCTCTGCAGAGAACAGCTCAAGTTTTAACCAGGCGTGTCCGAAAAGCAAACTGTTTAACAGTGCACAACGACAGTTTGCTCGCTGAGCACGTTTCCTGACAAGTCCCCTTGCCCCAACCCCAAGGAATCTGAAGAGCTAAAGTCTTTCAATAGCTGCAAAATCCCCACCATTATCTAAACCTGTGTTGTCCAATGGAGTAGCCACTGGCTATTTACATTTATATTTAAATGAAATTAAAATTACATAAAATTAAGAATTCAGTTCCTTGGCCACACTAGCTATATTTCTTTTCTTTTTTTTTTTTTTGAGATGGAGTCTCGCTCTGTAGCCCAGGCTGGAATGCAGCGGTGCATCTCCGCTCACTGCAAGCTCCGCCTCCCGGGTTCACATCATTCTCCTGCCTCAGCCTCCCGAGTAGCTGGGACTACAGTCACCCGCCACCACGCCCAGCTAATTTTTTGTATTTTTTAAGTAGAGATGGGGTTTCACCGTGTTAGCCAGGATGGTCTCGATCTCCTGCCCTCGTGATCCGCCTGCCTCGGCCTCCCAAAGTGCTGGGATTACAGGCGTGAGCCACCACGCCCGGCCCACACTAGCCACATTTCAAGTGTTCAACAGTCCCATGTGGCTAGTGGCTATCAAAATGCACAGTGTAGACAGAGGTTATTTCTATCAGCACTGAAATTTCTATTAAACTGTGCTGTGTCTAAATTACAAAATAATCAACAAATATATCTAAATCATGAAATAATCCGCAAATATTTCAAGTAAAATGTCACCTACAGAAGCAACTTGAATCTAAAACACAAATCTGAGTTACCCAGTAACTCAAGAACTATGTAAAAGGCTGTGGTGGGGGATGGACACTGATATTAACACAAGTCTTTTAAGCACACAAAAAGTTCTGAACCATCTCAACAGGGGAAAGGGCCTTCAAAAACTCAAGTTATGAGGAAGACACTCTTAATAAAAACTGCCCTCAGAGTATAATTCCATAGGCTTAATCGGTATTTATCTAATCTGACCAGCACCTTCCTGGATTACAACCAGAACCATGTATTACAAACTTGGCAAATGTTATTCAAAGCTGGTGAACAGTAATTCATTGACTCCTTGGAAGTTGAGGGATAAAAAGTTGTTTACTTTTGAGTAAACTGTGGTGAGGAAACAACCCCACTTCGTTAGACAACAGAATTATCACTTCATCCCCAAAAGCAAGCATTGCTCACAGACCACTGACTAACACAGACAAAATCTCTCACTGTGAAGAGGAGCACAACCCATGGCTCCGTTTTTCAACATTAACAGAATAATTCAAAGTGGAAGGAATTGGTCCTAAATCCGTGACAAGCATTCCCTGAAGAATGAGGTTTTCATACTTGGTTTGGTTTCCAGGCTAGTCTATTTCCCATTACTCAATTCGGTCTGGACTCCTGAGCGCCACAGTATTTTGCATATTTTAAGCTTTCAGACGTTTGCTAAACTGCATTAATACAGCTGGAAAGTAAGTGTGAGGCAATCCAACAACCCAACTTCCGAGCACCAGTGGGCACCCAGCTCTGGCCCGGGAGCCGTGGGGTCTAGCCATTCATCTCTTTCTCAACCTCAGAACGCGTACTGTCAGCCACTTGTTAAAAAATTGCCTGCTTCGGACTAACCAGAAAACGGTGGAAAAAGGTGATTCGTCCTTTCAAAATTTCAGCGGGTGCAAATAAGGAAGAACATGCAACAATGTTTAAGTTATTTAATCCTTTAAGCTTTTAAGACTGTTTCTGCTGCATTTTTACTTTCTGAGGAATTACATAGTACACATCAAGTTCCAATGAAATCACATTATGTTCCCATGTTGTAAGGTTTTATGAGAATAAGACTTTGTTCAAATCCCAGAATATTAGATGTTCTTATCTTTTTTTCTATTGTGATGCTTCCCCTTCTTAACCAAAAATCACAACTGAACAAGCGGATAATACACATTAAAGGCTTATGTTATGATGACAAAATTGCATCTTGAACTGAAATCATTCCTCTAGTATCCTATCCAAGGATCTCCACTCAGGAGAAGGTTCTGTACTTGCTGCTACCTCTCTTCAGTAAGCTAAGCAGCCACATATTCCCTATGGCAAAAGAACATATTCTGCAAATAATCAAATGAAAAAAATCACTCAGATCTCAACATGATACAAATAGCTCACTTTGTAAGCTTTTGGGCAGTTGTATCTCACAAAGTCAGTAATGAGTCACAGTTATTTCCATTTCTGAAAATTTTACATAGACCATTATCTATGCAAATAAGGGAAACCTACAGTGACTCAAAATAGGAGATACTATATACATACAGCTATATATGGACCCAGACTCACTGCCTATTTTTACTCCTTAAAAATCAGCTATAATAATCAGTGTGGGCCTCTGAAGTCTAACGCCTGTGACATTAACTGAGAGAAGAAACTCATGCCTGCCTCTGTGATCCCATAAGGTCTTACATGTGTTTCTTGGCCTTACTAGTTCACACGTGTCATCCTGGTCTGTAGCTAATTTGAGTACAAGTCTACATCTTTTCCCTCTAGCACCCAACAAATGTCAAATATGACAAATATTTATTGTCTACAAGGTATACTGCCTGTGATAAACTGATAACAAACTAGGATAAGATCTAGTCTGTGACTGGAAGTGGTTTACAACCCACTGGTCAAGTTAAGACTCCTGGCCGGGTGTGGTGGTTCACACCTATAAATCTCAGCACTTTGGGAGGCTGAAGTCAGGGAATCACTTTAGGCCAGGAGTTTGAGACCAGCCTGGGCAACATAGTGAGACCCTGTCCCTACCAAAAATAAATAAATAAATAATACTGACCAAATAACACAGCCAAAGGCTCTGACATTGCAAGCATTCTGTAATGGTAGCTCAGCAGTTACAAATTGGTAGTTTGTGGGTACAAAGATGGGCTGCAGGGAAACTCGCTTGTTTCTGACTGAATAGTGTTGGTAGAAACCTAAGGTTTTCACCCAAAACTAAAAGTTTCAGCTTTTCTTGAAAATAATCAGAGGGTCAGCATTCCCAACAGAAACATCAACTACATGCATTTACCAAGCATTCCAATGACCACAGACCTCACCACTCCTTATTGTCTCACTCATGCCCTCTTTATTCACTGGCAGTATCTTCCTAGCCCCTGTGAGATCAGAGTTTGTCATCCCTAGCATGGATAACGTGAGTGAAGGCCAGATGGCGCCCAGAGCAGGAAAGATCAGCTGTAATGAGAAACGTTTATCGAAAATGCAAGACTTCAGCTAAGCCTAGAAGAAGAGCACGTTTTTTTGAGGAAGAGTCCTGGGAAATGAGGCCAGAAAAGTAAAATAAGGAATGGAGGGCATGGAGTAAAATAAGCAAACAAAAAGGCCAAGAAGTCAGGACCTCCTAGAAAAGGAAAGGGCAAGACACAAATGGTTTTAGAGCAAAGTTGAGAAGAATAGCCCCATGCTGCCAGACCCACAACCCACCGGGCAGTTAAGTCAAGGGTTATATAAACCTTAGCAAACCCTAGTGCCAGGTCTCTCATGAACATTGATCTATAGGGCCATTAAAGTTGATTTCCATAAGAACAGAGCATCTCCTTGTTCATTTACTTAAAAGTTCTGAACTAGATAATCAAGAGGCCCAATTTGTTTTCTCACCATCACTGAAGGCAGTTAGCATTTGCTTTCTATACTACCCCTTAAAATGGGAGATGCTAGGATCTTTCCTACCAAAAATCTTAGTTTGGCCAAAAAGAAACAAAATAATTAGCTATAATGGATTTTGTTTTGTTTTACTTTAAGCAGTCTCATCTTTAGTGCAGTTCAGTACCAGGGAAAGCCTACAAATTTCCCATAATAGTCTCTTGTTAATATGGTATGTGTATCATTAACCCCTACAGATTAATTAATTTAACTAAGAAGAGGTGCTCCAATACACCAGCTCTGCAGTTGGTGGGGACTTTACAAGCAAAAGGAATTTGGGCAGGGAATAGCTGCTGCCAGAGGCTGACCCTCCCACAGACCTGCCACAAAGAGAACATCACCATGGCCACCCCAGCAGGGAAGAGGTGCCTACAGCCACCATTTGGCTTTGCTATTAGAAAAGTGCTTTGCAGAGGCTTGGAAATGGGGAGCGGGAAGAGACGGGTCAGAAGTCTGGTCATTCAGGATTGCCTATTCTCTACTTTATCATCTCCAAAAAGAAACACTAATTCACTAACTTTCACTTAGTCCTCAAGCTCTACAGGACTTTCTAAACTCATCACCTGCACAATAGACCCCTACCCTCACCCCATCCAGTAACAGAGCTGAATCTTTACCTCCTGGGAGCCCAGTCATTCTGCAGAACAGAGGGGGGTTGGAACCTCGGAGCCAGGTGCTCCCTGCTCCCACTGAACTCTTCCCCGAGGTGCCCTGACAGCCTAGGGCCCCAGCTGCTGCAGGGAAAGCAAAGGCTCATCTATCCCAACCAGCAGGGACGGAGGGCACAGGAGGGATGGAGGGCGGCCAGAGGTAAAACCCAGAGGTTCTCTCAGTTAAAGGATGGCAGAAGGTTCTCATAAATGAAAACCACGCTCTACTGTGGCAGAAAACGGAGGCTTTTGCTTCTGGAGTAGTGAAAACAAGTCAGGCAAAAGGGACAGGAAATATGGGATGGGTAAACCTGAGAAAAAGGACACATTAACCTGGTGGATAAATTTGGAATCCCAGGTTCACCAAGTGCTTTGTAAAGTCCACCAACGCTCCTCTGGTCACGGATTACTGTTTTCCTTTCCTAAAACTTCCACCTTTACCCCTCCACATCCGCCCCTGGCCCCTGTTAAATGTCCACTTTCGGGAGACTGATTAGCTTCCTATGAAACTACCAATGCAAAATCCAGGATGTTTCTGAAAATGTGATGCAGCTTTAAAATTCACTAACTTTGAGCCAGGCGCGGTGGCTCACACCTGTAGTCCCAGCACTTTGAGAGGCCAAGGCAGGCGGACCATGAGGTCAGGAGATCAAGACCATCCTGGCTAACATGATGAAACCCCATCTCTACTAAAAATACAAAAAATTAGCCGGGCGTGGTGGCGGGCGCCTGTAGTCCCAGCTGCTGGGGAGGCTGAGGCAGGAGAATGGCGAGAACCCGGGAGGCAGAGCGTGCAGTGAGCCGAGATCGCACTACTGCACTCCAGCCTGGGTGACAGAGCAAGACTCTGTCTCAAACAAGAAAAAAAAAAAAAAAAAAACATTCACTAACTTCACATCGTCACAGGAAAGATGTAAACTAACAATGAAAGCTTCTTTGACTGCCATGTGCCACACAACTGAATTTAATTGTGTAAACTTTGGCACAGTCACCATCTGTAAGTGATGCTGTGATGAATCTCCTGTTCCAATACACTGAAATGATTCCCCACTTAACGGTGAGTGATTTTACACACTACACACCCACACCTAAGGGCCCTGAGATGAACACTGCTATCAAAGAGCAAAATGCTTATTTTAACACAGGCCCATGGAACTGCTCCTGGTCATAAGAGCAGGGTGGCCAAATTCCAAGCCTGCCTTTCTGGCAGAAGGTACAACCACGGATTTCACGGGGATAAAGTGATAAGCAAATTCTATAGTAGTGACTCTTGGTTCTTTAAGAATGAAACCTCCAATAATATATTACTTCCTCTGGGTGCAACAGACACAGATTAAAATATCAAAACAAAATACCCCTTCCCTCCATCTGAGTCACTCATTACACACTATTGTAAACACTGGTCTAGGACTTTCCTAGGACCAGGAAAGGATCGGACATTTTGGGCCTTTTTAACTCTCATTTTTGACAGTTCACTCTCTAACATAATCCAATCAATGAAAATATTAGTACAAAAACCTCATGTTACAGAAATGTATGCCAGAAGATTAAACAAAAGCAAACTCAGTGGTGACTCACTTCTGGACGTCTAGTGATTAGGGGTTTTTGTTGTTTTTTAAAGAGACTGAGAAGGGCAATTTTAGGCAAATACCCTTCTGGGTTACAAATGAGCAACGTATACGTTCCCTATATGTCCTATTTGAAGAAGGAAATGAAAGCGGTTTGTTTTCAACAAATACATCTGCACAAACAACAGCTTACCTTAGTGTTACTGGCATCTCCTTCATTCCCCATCCACAAAAAAATTTTAAGGGACAAATGACATAAGCAGGTGTAACTACCTTTCCAGGCTGGAGCTGCTTGTAAGAAAAACCCTTCCTGGGAAGCCAGAAGTTCCCCAGAGTATGGGAGTCCTCTATCAGCCTCCACTGGAACTTAACACACGTCCTTTATTTTTCAACTGTGTGACATCACACCCACAGCTCACTAACATCTCTGTGAGGTCTCTTGGTGCCTGTGCGAAGCCCAAGCATCCAAAATCTATAAAGCTAATATAAAAATCCACGTTCACTTGCATTTGCCACAATGCTCAGCGTTACAAATAGATTAAGTACAAGGTTCCTCCCAATATTATTTTCTAGGTTTATCCTCTCTTCCTTTCTCAGCTGCCTCAAAACAATCCAGATCATACAAATACAGACAGCAGATCCCTGGTATTAAATCAGCCAAATTAGAAAAGCGAATTTACCCACAACTTTTCAAGAATACATCCGCTGTATTACAGGGAGGCACGCGACTATCTCTAGCTAAGTATTTTAAAGAAAACACCAGTTTTAAAAGGTCAGCCGTCTGGCCCACAGTGAAGTCGCTGACTTTATTAGCTAGCTTATCGGCTTGGGATCTCGTCCTGTTCACTTTTTCCATTGGGCTTCTTAAAGTTTATGTGTGTCATGAAATGCTTAGCTAAAGCCAAAAGGCTAAGTTTTTCTTTCTGCAGTACTAAGACGTCGTGAAACACTCTAAATTTAAAAGACCAATCTACCACATCATTTTCCCTGTTTACAGGCGTGGGGCAGTGATGATTTCCCTGGTTCTGGTTGTTGGAATGGCTGAGAAGATACGAAGTCAAGATTCAAAAACCACAAAGTATTTCAGCATGCATTATTGTATACAGACTATTCTGCTACTAAAACTGGAACTTCGTTTTCACTGAAATTACGAGCACAAAATAGCAGATGATGCATGTGACCTCCATCCTTGAACATACTATAAAATTTTACTATGTCAAATGGAAAACTGGCTGTGAAAATGACTAGGCCACAACATACTTTTCTTTCTTTCTTTTTTTTAAATCATTCAGCAAAGTCCCTAAAAACAATGCCTCACCTCTTCCACAAGGTCCATCTATGTTCTTTTTTTTTTTTTTTTTTTTTTGAAATGGAGTTTCACTCTTGTCACACAGGCTGGAGTGCAATGGTGTGATCTCAGCTCACTGCAACCCCTGCCTCCCTGGTTCAAGTGATTCTCCTGTCTCAGACTCCTGAATAGCTGGGATTACAGGCGCCCGCCACTGCACCCAGCTAATTCTTGTATTTTTAGTAGAAACCGGGTTTCACCACATTGTCCAGGCTGGTCTCGAACTCCTGACCTCAGGTGATCCACCCACCTCGGCCTCCCAAAGTGCTGGGATTACAGGCGTGAGCTACAGCACCCAGCCCCATCTACATTCAGTGTGGCTGGGTGCATCACCCTACCACATGCCTGTCCCCTCCCCACCCATCCCACTCCCATTTGCAGGTCCAGGTCATTTACTCACAAAGGATGTGTCTCACAGGGTGGACCCCAGCGGCACATTCCACTTGCTCAACTATATCTTACCCAAATAATGAATGGTACCTGTGGAATATAAGTCCTTTCTTTTAAAGCCAATCACCAGCAAAGATGGTTAAAAGCCTTGTCAAAAGTCAATTATCAGTAAACTCCTTTTGGAGTTTCAGTTACAGGCAGAAATCTAAGAAACACCACGTGTGCTTCTAGATACACCATAGCCTCTCTGTGCACTAGAGAGAGACAAGAGCCATTCAATTCACAGAGCATCTTCACATCCAAACAGAAAATCCAAGCCCACTGGTCATACCAAATTGAGACATCCACAAGATCAGCTACCCTATGAAAACAGCTAGGACTTAGCCTAACACTTGCTATGTAAGGAACACACAATCTCCCAGGTTCTACCAATCACTCCTTTGACAAATCGAGGTTTGTTAAAGTCTCTGCCTAGCCTGTCCTAAATCAAGTGACTCCAACATGACTTCCCTCCAATAAACATGCTATCATTGGTGGGGAGGTAGAAGGGTGGAGAATGACTTGTGTCTGCATAATGTACACTAACAAAATTAAGCTGGTATTGTTCTATGCCCTGAGATATAGGGAACCAAACAAAAGATGGTGGTTGGGGGTGAGAGCAGTTTGGTGGAAAAGGCAGGCACTCAGCTATCAGATGCAAGCTGTACTCCAGCTAAGTCTCCCCAGACTGGCTTTCCTTTTTCCTTACTCCCCACCACACTCAGTCCTGAAATACTGTCAAAGTAAATAAAAGCTGTTCCATTCCCAGGTCTAGTCCGCATGGCCACACAAACATGACTCTGCAAAACTGTGCTGACAATTGCATTTACTTGTGGCAAAGTGAACTAGGATCGATAAGCCAAAGTGGCTTTAGATTTGGTTAGGTTTAAGCTTATGTAAGCACAAAGAGAAAACCATCCACTCTCAAACTCAAAGAACTAGTGCAGAAAGCACCTGCACAAACTCGTCAGGATGGTTTCTAAGGTCACAAGCACCTGAGAAAAAATTGTTTATTCCTAGGGGCACGAGACAAATGGTAGGCCTGTCACACTACTAGTGTCAATATTTATCTAAGGCCTGGGTATTCATGATCGTATAAACCAGGCACCTTTTCAGTTCAGTTATTCACGTAATTCGCCACTACGAAGCCCCAAAACAGAGATTCTTTACAGCTTGAATTTCTTTTCTTCCATTTCCATACACAGGGGGCTGGCTGCAGGACCCACGGTCTATGTCAGCAATAATCCCTGCAGCCTGGGAATAAAGCGTACAATGTATTTCAGAACTGCCTAGATCAAATGGCATTGCACCTGACGACAATGAAGAGGTGGGGAAGGGAGACAGAGCACCTGCTTTCTTCCTTCCCATGGCAAGCGTGTTTTCCTCACTCGAAATGAGCAGAGCTTAGACCCTGTAGTAAAGTAAGTGAACCCCAAGAGTCACACCTAGGCATGTCTAAGTGTGACTTACACTGCAGGATTAATCCAGCAACCAATACCCAAAGGTATGTGAGGCTCAAATAGCCCTGTCTGGCCAGCTCCAATTCTCTCCAACTCCTTAATCCTTCACCCCTTCCTCCCTTAGCCTCCCCTATCCCCCAGATAAGGGCCTAATCACAATTCTCTTTCCCAGGTAAAAATCAAAAGAAATAAGTAGTCCATTAGTATCGACTTTAAGAGGTCCAAGAGACCTCTGAAAAACAGCTGTGGAAACCAAGTTCACAAATGGATTTCTCTAAGTCTCTTCCTATCTCTCAAAGTCCTCAAATCCCCTTTTTCCAAGATGCCACACTGCAGTTCCTCAGTCAAATCTGCTGGCCTCTTCCTGCGAGACACACTGCTGTGTAAATCAAAGCACTAGAAAAGATGGCTGTCTCTCCAGGGTCACATTAAAGAACCTGCCTCAAAACCCTCTTTAAAAGTTGCTGGCTGAGTGACATTAAACGGATTTCTCAAGCCAGCTTTCTGTAATTCACTAAACCTAGTTTTCTGATTCTATACACAGGATTCTTCCCAACTACACTGGTATCTTTACCAAAATCCTCATGAGGACTCTGGATCCTCTGTGCAGCCCAGTGGGGATCATCCTACTTATCTATCCCAGCAGGCTGCAAAACACGTCCGTTCCCTTCAAAGTGAAATTCTGATGACAACTGATGCGCTGTGACGCACGACACACATGTCGTCTGTGAGGAGCCGGCATTCCTACCTCTGCTTTAAATACATCTGTTGAGTGAGAGCAGGCAGGAACTGAGCCCAAAATGGTAGCAGCTGAGGGTGTGGTGAGTTTTATTTTTTTCTTACATAAAAATATACTTAAGCAGCCAGTATTTCCTCACACACACTGAAGTTAATAATTCACAAACCAACTAACATTCACCAAGGATCAGAAAATTTAAAAGTTGTTTGCACAAACACTGCTGTTCTTGCTCTTAACAGCTGGCTTATTTAACTGATGGCTGCTGTTGCCATTAGGGTCAGGCGGCACTTAAAAATGTTATTTGTTGAGCCAGACACACCACGACCCGGGTCATTTGCCCTCTGGATTCCACAGTATCCAAACTCCTGTGCTTAATGTTGCCTCTCAGATGAAACAGATAATTCTGGCAAGGCAAAAATACAGGACAAGATGATCCCAGTTTGCTGGTAAAACATTGCTGTAATCATGCTCTCCCCTTTCTAACCTGGCCCCTCCAAATGGACAATCCCCAAAGATGCCAAGGCACAATGGAGCAGGAGGTAGGACTGGAATAACCTCATCCAAGAGGCAAACTGCCTGGACTTCAGACCAAGATGTCTTATTACAAGGAGAAGATAAGTTTTTATACCTCAGTCATCCTCAAAAAGGAGGGCCCAATCCCCTCTCGCCTCAAGCCTTATCCTCTCCACCTTTCTTCCTTTACCTCACTTAAGTTCATTCTCTCATTTTTAAAGACGTTATCATCAGAGCCAGAAATGTAAAATCATGCATAGGTGTGTTGGAGACACACACCTATGGGGGAGAGGAGGGGAGGTGATCTAATAAAGACTTCTCCAGCAACTATCTGAGTGATGCACTACAGGACAGGAGTGGCCTGCTGTAGGATACGAGGATTACCAAACAGATGTTGGTTGTTGTTTCGACCAAAAAAAATTAAACCTTGGGGGTATGAGTTAGCTGCAAAGCCATGGACTTGCTACAAACACACGACACACAGCCTGGGTTTGTGGGCCTGCAATGGCTTCAAGGCCACATCAATATCTACATAAGTCTTATGAAAGAGGTTACACATTAACCATGGCACATCTCAAAGAAAATCATATCACCTCCACCATCTCCACACCGTTTATTTCCCGCCTTTGAAAGGACTTTCTGCATGTTGCTACCATGAATTGGAAATAAATGGAGATAAATCCAGTTTTTGGTTCTATGTTTTTGTTTTTAATACACAGCTAATTTCAATGCATGCAGGTGGTCCTGAAAAGGTAACCAGTTAACCCCAATGGGGCAGAAAATAACAGTTAACTCAAGGGCAGATGTGTGGGAAAGCCAACCCATGGTTATCTCGACAGGTGTGCATAGGCAAGAGTTTCAAGGACATGAGAAAGCAGTGTTCCGGAAACTATCAAGAAAGAAAACCCAAAGGTAACTCACAGTTGGTTTGGAAATAAGCACACAGGTGTTTATTAAGCACCTGCTGTGTGCCAGGAGGGCCGCACAGGTCAATAAGGTAGGCTCTGCCTTCAGGGAGTCTGCCCTCACATTTAAGACTCCAAAGCAATTTCCTCCAACAGCTGTTTACAATGCAGATTCCCAGGCCGTGGCA
The DNA here is from genome assembly GCF_006542625.1 of Nomascus leucogenys. Lineage (NCBI taxonomy): Eukaryota > Metazoa > Chordata > Mammalia > Primates > Hylobatidae > Nomascus > Nomascus leucogenys. The sequence continues at coordinate 74,035,771 of NC_044401.1, read as the reverse complement.
CCATAAACTCTGACTAGAGGACTAACAGAGGCTACCATGTCATTATTATCTCACTTGTCTATAGGCAGTTCAGCCTGCTGACCATCTCCCTAACTCATGGATCTCCAAGGGTCTCCACTGTAAGGGTCAGCTTTTTTTCCCAGTATGTCCCCGCAGGCCTTTTCTCAAGCTCACCACCACCCTCCTGTCAGTTCATCTAGAATGGGACTAAGGAGTAGGAAATTAAAAACAAAACTCAGAAAACCTGACCCTCTACACCCAGGCCTGCAGAGATTTAGTACTAACTCCCTGAGTAGCTCAATGAGCCATTTTCCTTCTGGTTTCTTGCTCTAAAGGAAACCACTGCAGGCCTCGGCTCCCTTTCCCATTAAAAGCCACCGGGGCCATAGTTTTCAATTAGCTCTGTCAGCCCATCACCCTGCAGCCGCCCAAGTTCAATATGTCCTCCCTTCCCCCAGCTTCTGGTCTCCACCAAGCACTTCACACCTCCCTATTGTAAACCTGTCCAGAGCAATTACCCTGCCTGCACTTGGATGGCCTCAATACTGCCCTTCCGTCTAATTTATAGCTGCAAAGCTCCATCGGCAAAGGCAGACCTGCCTTGGAACAGAGGAAATGCAGAGAAAACGGTCAGGCTCTTCCATAAATGCATAGGCACAGCCAATTTCCTTAGGTTACAGGAGAGCAAATTCTCCCATTCTCCTAGGGACACTACGTAATAAGCTCCCCTAGAGCGTCTGTAGTCTGGATTCACTGCAAGGAAAACCAGTGCTCTTTCCTGCCACATTTTCTTTTTCCCTTGAGATTCCAAACAGGGGGGCAAGTTATCAGGCATTACACTTCTACCTGCAGATCTTGAAAGTCTTAAAAATAAAAACTCTTCTCGCCTGAGGAAGATAGAGAAAAGCACACTACCAACCAGGGGAAAGCCCCAAGCTGTTTGAAATTGTACTTTCTAAACATGCTCTGCTTACCACTGAGCAATAAAAAGACAAAGGACTCAATTAAAATACGGGCAAAGAAACTGAATAGACATTTCTCCAAAGAAGATATATGAATGGTCAATAAGCATATGAAAAGATGCTCAGTGTTATTACTCATTAGGGAAATGCAGATCAAAACCACATGACAAGATACCACAACACACCCACTAGGATGGCTAAAATTAAAAGACAGATAATAGCAAGTGCTGGTGAGGTAGTGCAGAAATGGGAACCTTCATACCCTGCTGGTGGAAGTGCCACGTGGTGCACACAGCCTCTCCAGGAAACAGTCTAGCAGTTCCTCAAAAAGTCAAACACAGAATTGCCATATGACCCAGTAATTCCACTCCTCGGTATATGCCCGAGGTATACACTCAAGTGAAAACATACATTCCCCACAAAAACTTATGCACAAATGTTCACAGCAGCATTGTTCACTACAGCCAAAAAGTGGAACTAAACAAAGTGTCCACCAACTGATGAGTGGATAAAGAAAATACGGTCTCTCCTCATGATGGGAGCATTCTTCAGCCATAAAAATTAATGAAGTACTGATACCTGCTATAATATGGACGAATCATGAAAACACTGTGCTAAGTAATTAAGTAGAAGAAAGGGCCACATATGGCATGATTCTATTTATATGAATTGTCCAGAACAGACAAATCCATAGAGACAGAAAGTAGATGTTGCCGGGGGATGGGAGGAAGGAAGGATAGGCAGGGAGTGCTAATGGGTACAGGGTTTTATTTTGGGGTGATGAAAATGTTCTAGATAGTAGTTATGCAACTCTACGAATACACTAAAAACCCAGAATCCTATCATTTAAAAGGATGAGTTTTGTGGTATTTGAATCACATCTCAATAAAGCTATTAAAAAAAAAAAAAAAAAAAAGTCCTGTTGCCCACCTTAGCAGGCTCTCAAAATTCCAGACTGAAAATGCCACCTAGCTACTTCTATTCCACAGAAATGCAGAAAGAACTGCTCCTCTACGTGCTAGGAGATAATGAACACCCAAAAGAACACCCAGAAAGAACGTCAGCTTCTTTCTGCTTCCCAAATTGCCCTATACTCACTCCCATGCTCTGTCCATGAGTCCATCAGATGCAGAAAATCTCATCTAGAGTTTACCCTCCCACAGAAAACACATTCTTGGCATTTTGAAAGAGCATTTCTTTTCTTCCTTTGAGAAATTATTTAGTAAGGCTGTGGAAAGCAGGCTCCCAGTGGCCATTCAAAAATTAAGACCAAGCCAGAAGGCAGGAGGAAATGTCACCACAATAGGGAGAAAATAAATTAGATTAAGATTAAGATCTAACCCTTTTCTGTGGTTGGGGCAGGCGGATTTGAGAATAATAGCATGCTATTTCTGGAAAGTCCCTCCAGAGTAAAAGCTGGGAGGGTGGGGGTGTGAAACTATATGTTTCAGTGTTACATTAAAATTTGTTGAAGTTGATTGAAAACAGATATAAATGGCCAACGGTCCCCCTGCCCAGCACAGGTATGCCAGTCCTCTGTGGCTGAGGTCCCTCTATATTTCAGACCACACCTCAGCACTGCCCTCGCCAGCAAAGATGCAGTTAAACGGGAAGGCCCAAAGTCTAATGGGGCCAGGATGCTACACAACATCAAAGAGATTCCAGTTGCTCCCCTTGTGCCATAAATGCTTCCACCCCACATCATTCACACTTTCAGAGTGCAAAGTTCACTCTGATATTGGTGGCTTTCTCACTTTGTAGCTTTTTTGGCAAATGCCCCTTGGCCTGGTTGTTCATTAATATATAATCAGAACATTAAAAGCATTGTTTCACCTTCTAGGGAGGCTGTGCCCAATTTAATAAAGTCGACATTGTCCCTAGGGTGGGGGGAACCACCTGGAAATTGGCAGAGAATTCAAAGATGCACAGACCGCAGGGTTTATGTACACACACACACGCGCGCGCGTGCACGCGCGCACATACACACACGCATGCACACAAAGTATTTCGCAAGATGTTTTTTATATTCCCCATGGCAAAGGGGCAAAATTAAAATGCTTCTCATCACAGAAACTGACCTGGCATTTCTTTCCCTTAATCCTTTCAATACCAAATTACTCCTTACCTTTAAAACCTTTACAGGAAGTAGTGATCTTTGTGGCAGGAAGACAAATAAACGAGAAGGGATGTCTAAAACTCTATCACAATTATCTATGAGAATGCTGGTTCAGTGCACTACTTTTACTTTTCAAATCACGTGCATACAATGACAACTCACTTTCGAGACCATGTTTACTTTGCTGAAAGCCACATTCTAAACATGGGCTCGCTTGCAGAAGGGAAGCAGCTTACAATTCAACCTTGTTTATGCTCCAAGTAGGCTTGACAGAAAAACCACATAAATTTGTTTTAAAATAATTTCCATTTGCTGGAAGCTGTTCCTGAAAGGTTCTCAGCCATGCTAATCTGCGCTGATTCCTACCAGCTGTAGGTACCAGGCACCCCGGCCACAGACAGGGCAGCCTGGGCACAGGCAGGCTGGCTCTGCAGAAGGCTGCAGCAGTACAGGATCAACAGAGCCACTGCAACAGTCCCCTCTGCAACACGCGTCCACATCTGTTTAAGAAGGACCCAAAGATGTCCTGGTTCAGAGTCAAAGCATGTGACATGCCTGTTGAGAGCACAGTTTTCTATGCAATTACACCTGTGCTCTCTCAGAAACACAGCTTCCCTAGTACCAAAGAGATGTACTGTGCTCAAGCCCAAAGACCACAGTGGAGGACAGCAGATGATATACTGGGCTGAGCATCAACAAAGGAATGAAACTCAAAAAGGAAATATCTGAGAGTATCCTACGTAAAGTCTTCAGCCTCACCATCCAAAGAAATGCAGATTAAAATAATCTGAGGCAATTTCCATCCATTAAACTGGTACATGATTACAGAAATAAACAGCATTTAATGTTTGTGAGGGTGTGGGACAAGCACAAGTTCACATGTAAGTTGGCAGCCTCTTTCTTAGAGGCAGTGGTACCGAAAATATTAAGAATCTGCATACCCAGCGCTATCTGAATTGGGTAACTCATCCTAAGGAAATAAATAGCTAAACATTTATGCATAACGTTGTCTATCAAAGCTTAGGAAAAAGCTTAAATGCCCAATATCAGAGAAACTTTACGAGTTTTATGTTAAGTTGTGTAATAATTCATTATACAATAAATATTAAAGCATATTTTAAAAACTTTAAAGTCAGGGAAAATATTCAAGATATTGAGTCTTTAAAACATAACTGAAATAGGTGTTCAGCCTCAGACATTACCGGAAATTTATACACTATCCAGTGATAATATTTATCACCGAATAATGAAATCAGTTGTTCTTTTTCCTTTTGCACTTTCTTCTTTATTCAATAAATGCCTAACATTTGTCACCAGAAAATCAAAAGTAATAAAGACATAGTAACTAGGCTAATAGATCAATAGCACCCCCTCCAGCACCCCCCGTACGGCCACCAAGACAGTAATCTGCCTAGACTATTCCAGCTCACTGGGGACAAAAGGCTTCCCTACAGCATCACAGTCCAAGATCTCGATAGCCATTAAAAGAAACGTGTGAGGCCGAGCTCATCAGGCAGAACACAGCTTCCAACTGCCCCTTGCTAGCAGGCCTGGGAGACTGCCCAGAGAGGAGCTACGTGAGCTGGGTTAGCAGTGGTCTCTCTGCCATGGATGGAGATCCTGCGTGTCTGAGGATGGGGTGGGGGCCAATGTCTCACATCTGAGGTCCAAGCTGAAAAGGCCCGGATTTAGAAAGGTATCTGCCTGAAGTCTCCCGCCATAGAAGCTTCTATCAATTTACACAGTTACTTGGGCTGGGTCCACAGAGGGCAGGGTAACCTGTCCTTAGTGTTCTTACAGCTCCCTCTGGTCAAGGAAAGCAGCCTTTTTCTCTGCCAGCAGCAACGAGGGAGAAAAGCTACCTTGGCCTGGTCATCCTTTTTGTCAAAGCAGAGCCCTGAGCAAAGTAAGAGCTCAAGCAACCGAAACCAGCTGCCTGGCGAGGGCTCAGCATAAACTGAGCAGAATAACCACAAGGGGAGGGGTGTCTAGACAGCCTCGGTCTATGGAAGAAGCCACCCTCCCCTGCAGTGTCAACTCTGGAAAAGCAGGCTCCAAAACGCGGCTCCAGCAGAAGAGCAGATGAGAGACCATGTCAACAGCTGGGAAGGGCACCGCCGGCTCCCTCACCAAACGCAACACGGAGGAGAGCGGCTGAGCCTGGCCCATCTGCCAAGGACAGCCACCAGCGATCCAGCAGGGACGAAGCGCCCGAGGACCCCGTGTGGGGACAGTTCACATGCACTGCTTCAACTACAAAGCCACTTCAGTGACAATTCTTGAATATGGGACTTTTCCAAAATTCAGAGAGACCAAAAAGACCGCCAATTCTAAATGTGGCAGGTAAACAGCCTGTCATCTTTTCAACTTTGGTTCTATTTGTTTCTTCTTCCTTTCCATTCTTCTGAGTTTCTCAACACTTAAAGACTTTGGTGGAGGGTGGTGAGGGGTATAGGAGGCTACTAAACAAGCAAGGTATATTCAGGAAATACACAGATGAAGCCTGGGAGGTCTGAATTATTCTATCTGGCAGAGGTATTTCCATAGGCCGTACAGGACTCTACAGAATGAATGCCACTATCTATATCTACACTGGTATCTGTCACGAGCATTTAATGTGTCACAGGCTTCACGCTAGATTCTGGGAATACAATGGTGGATTGGAAACAAAGCCAGTCCCTGCATTCAGGGAGCTTATAGACTAATGGGGGAGTCAGAAACGAATCAAACATTCACACAAAACTTCTGTACATAGCACTGCAGAATCCTCACGATGGGAATCTAACTTAAAGGGAACATCAGCCATGGTTTCTATGGGGAAAAACGTTTAAGACAGATGAATAGAAATCTGCACGGCAAAGAGGGAAGAACCACTCTCCAGACAGAGGAAATGGTGGGTGAGGGACATGGGACATGGTGGTATTAAAAAAGTCTTAAAGCCCCACGTGGTGGCTGGGACAGGTGGAGCCAGGTAAGAAGTGCGATGAGGGGCAGGTGGACAGTAACAGCTTTAAGCAACAGGATTCATGTGCTCCAATTTGCGACTCTGCAAAGACCCCTACAGCTGGGGGCAAGGGGTTGCAAACAGATGTGACTAAAAAGCTCTCTCCTCCCCCTAAAGTCTGCATAACAAAGTGAAATAGTAATGACAGAAAAAATTCAACATAAAATTTATCCTATAGGCTAGGTGTGGTGGCTCACACCTGTAATCCCAGCATTTTGGGAGGCCGAGGCCAGCGATTGCTTGAGCCCAGGTGTTCAAGACCAGCCTAGGCAACATGATGAAACCCTGTCTCTACCCCGCAAAAATACAAAAATTAGCCAGGCATGGTGGTGCACACCTGTAGCCTCAGCTACTCAGGAGGCTGAGGTGGGAAAATTGCTTGAACCTGTGAGGCAAAGGGTGCAGTGAGTTGAGATCACACCACTGTACTCCAACCCAGGTGACAGATTAAGACTCTCTCAAAAAAAAAAAAAAAAGAAAAAATTATCATATAAAATTATTGATAAATTCCACCTTTCTCCTTCCATCTTGCTGCTACATTCCTTTTCTTTTGAATGAAGGGTGGGGGCAATGGGTCACTGGTGGCCACAGCACTCTCCCAGGACTATGTACGTCTTACAGGGCCACAAATCCAAGGCATGCCAAAGATTTCAGGCAGTGCATAAACTCCATCAGCAGGCTAAACTGTTTATATGTTCTTGAGTTAAAAATACACCACGCGGGTCAGCGTTAACACCAGGGCCTTATCACCAAGGCTGTCTGTGAGCTGGTTACACAAGGCTGGACCATGACTCGCCCATCTTTTTAGATGTTTCTCAATCTGCAAAATAACTAACGATTCATCAGTGAGATGATCATAAAGCCAACAAATATACACGCATTTCAGAAAAACACTTTCCAAACCCAAGGATACTTTACTGTTTATAAATAGTTTACTTTTTTTGATCCCCAAGCATATAATATTCACAGTTGCTCCAGAAACCAAAGGAACATGGAACAGGAACACAAACCACAACCTAACAGAAACAATAAACAACAGATGGCAAAACATATGTGCATGTTACCACCCCCTTTACCAAAGAGGCAAACCAAAAATGGATCTGACACACACGCCTACCAACAAAGAAACAGGCTCTTCAAGATCACATTCAAGACACCATGTATAGAGCACCAGCTGTACAGCCAGAACTACACTAGGTGCTTCAAGCCACCAAAGACCAATCGGCCTCCAGGAATTCAGAGACGTCAAAGGGAGGCAAGAAAGAAGGCAGTGTTAGTCTTACCATATTTTCTTCTAAATATGTACACGCAGGTCTGAATTCTAACTGGCAACTGCTAGACCCTAAACAAGTCATTCAGCTACTCTGGGCCTCATGTATACAACAGAGACAATATTTTTCATAGAGTTAAGATGGTGATGATCAGTTAACACAGATATATCCTGCTGCAGAAAGGTACACTGCTATTATTGTGATAGTTATAATAATATTATAGCTACCCTTCCTCAAGCTTCTGCTTGTGTGTTAGGCCCTGTGTTAAATATTTCATTTTTTTCCTTATAACAAGCTTAGGGAAGTCGGCACTACAATTATTCCCATTTTACAGAAAAGGAAACTGAAGTGGATTAAATTGCCAAGGTCACCCAGGAAGCCAGGCCCCAGAGCTGCGTCTTAACCACCGTGCCTCATGAACAGCACAGCTGCTGCATCCCCACAACCATGGCCCCTCATCACCAGATGCCTGGAATGCAGGACTCTGAGAAGACAAGGAGACAACATTATCTTCCCCTGAAGACCCTGAAATACTGCACTGCTCTGGGCTTTTCACTGGTTAGTAAGGCACCTGAACTTATTTAAAGAGCTCAAGAAAAATGCTTAAATTCTGATTCTCAAGTCACAATCGACTCAACTAATGATTCTGAATAGCTGATGTTTATGACTTTTTAAAAGTCTCAAAACAAAGGAAAAGGGTCCCAATAAGTAAGTGTGGCTATCATATTGTTTTCCATGTATGGACATGTCTATTTTAGGTATCACAGATTCACGTCCAATCACTCTGCCAATTTCACCTCGATGCTAATATTTTAAACTGACTAGAATTTTCCAACTACAGTGTAACTTTAAGCTTTTGTGTTTCTTCTACATTTAAAAAGAATGCCATTTCCCAATATATAACTCCCAGATGTAGAATTCACAGATGATTCATCTCACAGAACAAGTGTTCTGAGACATCAGCTCCAAATAGAGGAAAAACTTGGAATTCCCTTCGCCCTCAAAGTCAGAACTCGCCTAGATCTGCTTTGCTCAACAAAGTTTGTTTTCAATTATATTTCCAAATTCTTCTAACAATAACTCCACGGCGTCTGGCACCAACACATCTGATTCTTTGAAGTGGTTCTCAAGCAGAAAGTAGAAAATAAGGAGAAATGGGAAAGGAAGAGAGGACTATCCATAATTTTTGTTTTAGGTCAAATATTCTCTCCAGAAGTTCTGACATATAAAATCAGACAAACCACAAGCTATGACTTCTCATTGAGGGGCCACACTGCAAGAAGCAACGGCAACTGAAGAAAGCCTCTGCATTTAGCCGCTGGCTCCAGAGGGGAAAACAGACCCTTAGCACAAAGAAAATGGCCTTTTACTCCTGATATTTAAATTCCAAAAACACTCCTATGAAGTCCTCCACACAGGCCAAGCAGGAACAATTACACTTCAGGGGTAAACCTCAGAACCCCTCAGAGAAACAATGAAACTGGGGGATCCAGTTCTGCCCTGAAAGAATGTACTAAGCTCCAAAACAAAGTGATAAGGCAATAAACAAATAATTATCAAGGGATTCCTAGGTACATGAAATTGAATGATCCCTGCTGCTTTCAAGTCTAAGTGGAGAGAAACACACACACACACACACACACACACACACACACATACAGGGATGTGTGAAAAGTTACCTAATCAGATAGACTCAGAGATTCCCTGGGAAAGGACAAGATGTAAACAATAAATTCACCAGAACGAGACCAAGTGAGTAACAGGGAGAGTGTGTGACACCGACACACGAGGTTCGAGGAAGGGTGGGAAGATCATTTGGCCTGTTTTGAGCTCAGAAAGCACAATGGAAAAAGGTCATCTTTGGGGCTTAAAGAGAGAATTTTTTTTGTAAAATCTAGTTTTTTGGACACTCTAAAGTAGTCCCTAACTGTTGTTAAACTTCTGTCAAGAAGTTCCAAACCACTAATTGTTCCTCCAACTTCATTGCATTTTAGTTGTATCCCCAAACAAAACTCCAAATTCCAAGAATTTGTTCTGGAAAACAATAATAAAAATAAAAATAAATTTTTAATCCGGAAGTTTCGTTTTATGAAAATTTACATGATAAAGAATGAGTGGAAGGAAAAGAAAAGCCCAAGAATTCCCACTGAAGGCACTAATAAATTCCACGTGGAAGAAAAGTGGACATCCAGAACAAAGAAAATAAAAGCTTCTAGATTCTCCATGACAAGTATTTTAAGGAGTCCAATTACTGTCATAATTGTCAAGATTTTCAAAAAAAGTGTAACTAAGAGGTAACCAATGCAAACCTAGGTAGATGGGTAAATTTAATATGAATTTGGCCAAAAAGAGAGTCAGACTTCAAAATTAGAAAAAGCCACAGCCAGGCATGGTGGCTCACACCTGTAAGTCTAGCACTTTGGGAGGCTGAGGTGGATGGATCACTTGAGGTCAGTCATGAGTTCGAAACCAGCCTGGCCAACATGGTAAAACCCTGTCTCTACTAAAAATACAAACAAACAAAAAAATTAGCCTGGCTTGGTGGCAGGCACCTGTAATCCCAGCTATTTGGGAGGCTGAGGCAAGAGAATCACTTGAGCCAGGAAGTCGGAGGTTGCAGTGAGCTGAGATCACACCACTGCACTCCAACCTGGGCGACAGAGTGAGACTCTGTCTCAAAAAAGAAAAAAGAAGCCACTAGGCCGTACATGTTAACTGGCTGAGTTTCTACCTTGAAAGGGATACAAGAAAGATCTCCCTGGTAAAAGGGATGGCAAGCTGGCCCAGAAAGAACAGGCAGTGCAGTGAGTAGCTGCCCTTCCTGTGGCCATGACTATAGAATGTGACAGGTGGCCCATCCAGTCCTTAAAGGCAGTTTCTCAGCATCACTTACAACTTCACTTATCACAAGTATTCACTGAAGGACTGCCTGAGGAAGATGCTGCCTGCAGTGGCCCTGTGAAAGGACCCTTTGGGAAAACATGCCTGTAATTTATTTTCCTAGGTTTTTTTTAATTTTTACCTAAGTTCTTAAAAATCTAAATCAAAGATCTAAAGTGGATCTGCACCAGCCTCCACAGTTTTCTTTAGGCCAGAGGGAAAAACGAGGTAAAAAATGAAGGAAAGCACCACTTTCTTTGTGGAGTATTCACTCCTCCTCAATAATATCTAAAGGCTCACAAAAGGGTCCCTCATCGAGACTCTGCATGCACATACCCGTTTTTCTCTTTGCTGCTTATGGTATCCATCTGAGAATTTCACTCAGAAGTAGCAAACATTGGCCCAGCATGGTAGCTCACACCTGTAATCTCAGCACTTTGGGAGGCCAAGGCAGGAGGACTGCTTGAGCCCAGGAGATCAAGACCAGTCTGGGCAACATAGCAAGACCCCATCTTTACAAAAAATAAAAACTAGCCAGGTGTGGTGGCACATGCCTGTAGTCCTAGCTACTCAGTAGACTGAGGTAGGAGGATCACTTGAGCCTGGGAGGTCACGGCTGTAGTGAGCCATGATTGCGCCACTGCACTCCAACCTGGGTGACAGAGTGGGACCCTTTGTGTGTGTGTGTGTGTGTGTGTGTGTCTCACACACACACACACACACAGAGACAGAGTATGTTTAAGTATCCTAGAAACAGATCAATTTAATTCTTACCATCCAATGAAATGTAAGTTTACTCCCTTTTTGCTTCAATTAGAATAGAATCATGAACCTAAAAATGAGGAGTCTTAGAAGTTATACATCCCTTTACAGACAGGAAATGAAGTGACTAGCCCAAAGTTATGCTGCCAATCAGTGGCAGAGCTGGGACAAAACCCCAACATCTCCTGAGGCCCAGCCATGAGCTAGTTTCCCATTCTACCACATCCTCACTTCCATGACTTTAAGAAAATTAATTTTTTCCTCTCAGGTGAATCATTTTTATGCCTCTTTGGTCAAGCACCCCTTTAAGAAACTCCATGAAAACGTGGTCTCCTTTCCGTCCAGAAAGACGTTCTGAGCACCACAACTTCACATAAAGTTTCACCCAAGTAAATAATAAGGTCAGCCAATCTTTATTTTAGGATAGTAAGGAAATGAGTATAATTTACTCATTTCTAAGTATTGTTTCAAATGAACTTGTGAAAGAATCCAAAAATCTCCATAGAAGAGTCTCTGATTTTTCTATTGGGTAAAGCATAGCCCTGGATAAGGCCAAACCACCCAAAGCGAAGAATCCTACACAGACTCCAAATCCGAGAAAACAATCAGAGGAATTTGGGATGAGGCAGATCTTAATAACTACAGGGCATGTCGGCTTGTTTTCTGGATCTCCCCTCCTTCAAGATGGAAGGAAACCCTGCTCCCTTCGAGCTGCAGCCTCTGCATCCATCACTTCATTGCATCAACAATCCACTTCCTGGAAGCAACGAGCTCTTCTGACTGTTTATAAGTTTTGCAAGCACTGGGAGCTTGTGTGCCAGAAACTCACACCAGGCCAGGTGGAGGGAGGAAACCACAGACACAGAGAAAAATTCTTCTTAATTAAAAATAAAACAAAAACTAAGACGGAGGCATGATGCTGGGTCAAGGTACCACCACACTGCTAAAACTAGATAAAAGAATCATGTTCTCCCAATCTGCAAAACAGCACTTAATTTCATAGAATCTCTCAATTCTAAGCTTTTCTGCCCCATAATTTAAAAAAAAAACATGCATTGGAGTGTGCTTCCACTTTCCTAAATGGAGAACCCACTGCAAATGGTGTCTCATCGGTTATCATATAAATTTAATTAAGCTTCATAGATCCACCAGTTTAACCTGACTATGTTAGATAGCTTTTAAAGCCACTGAACACTCCATAATCTACCTGGAATTTGATTTTCACAGACAGAAGATGGAAGTCATTCCAAAAACTAGGATAAAGTGAATGGAATTTGGAGGACTAGTAATTCCCATTCAGATGCCTAAATGAAGCTGCAGCTAGCAAAAAATCCATTCTAAAGAAGCCCCCTCACCAACAAAGTACCAGACTGAGGAGAAATTAAACTACGGACTTTTTAAAAATAAAACAAACCATTCAGCAGCTACTTGGAGAAAGCATTTTCAAATCTGTGTGAAGTTTAAATCAAGCACAGAGGGTTCCAGGAACCTAGTTCTTTGCTTTTTGAAGATTTTTCTTACAGGCTGCCTCTAACTCTATTTAAAGCAGCCTCAAGTAGCCACAGCTGGAGGGTCAGGCCTTACAAAGTAAACAACAGTTAACTCAATTCAGACTCATGACTTAACTACAACCAATGGCTAATTATCCCTCTATTAAACAACAGTGTCTGAGACATCACTTTTTAAATGATCTATTCCATTTCTAATTATGTTTGTTCACTAATGGATTTTAATCAACAATTAATAGCTTGGTAGAAACCTCCCAAGTAAGAGCTATGTGAAGAAAGTGGAAGGTTAATCAGAATTGCACATTCTGGCAGAGGACTAGCACAAAAGAGCTTGCTAAACACCTCCTACAAAAGAAAAAAAATCTGTTTTGAGAACATATAAACTAGGGTGCACACAGTATGTGCCCAATAAACATTCTGTAAACATATAGCTTACCAAAACGCCCTTTGGAAAAACACAGCTAAAATGAATGTCAATTTTTTCAACACTTCCAATTTCTTAAAACCACCCTATAGTAAATAGTATGGTATATAAATTATATCTCAATAAGGCTGTTAATTTAAAAAAAAACCTATACATTTGCAGATAAAATGATATGCCTTTGATTTATTTCCAAAAAAAAAAATAAATAACATGGAAGGGCAGAAGCATATTGGGAAATAGATCAAATAAGACAGTTGATGATTGTTGAAGGTGGGTGACAGGTACCCTAGAGTTCATTACATTATTCTGTCCACTTGTGTAGGTATTTACCTTTCTCCATACTCAAAAGGTAAGAAAAAGCACTCCAGAACAACAGAAGTGAGTTAGTTTATTTAAACTACCTGCCTGTGTATCAACTGTTCCCTTAATTCAAAATTTTTTCTAAAACCTATGTATTTCAGATCATCTCACAAGAAAAAGAAGCTGTATCTGCAACAGCCTACTTTCCAATCAGTTGTAAGTTCTCTCTAAGCGGAGCCCGGCTTGTTAATTTCTTGCTATCCAGCCCAAAGTGCTAATGCTTGAGAGACAAATGCTTTCAAACAAAAGAGCACTGGACTACAAGATTTGAAACAGCAAGATCATCTATCCTCCAGTTCAGAAGTGTTCAATCCTTCTCATTGTATTTAACAGGCTATCATCAAGTAGGTAATCCGGAAGAAAAGAACTTCAGTGCAATGTATGCTTTGACCAAGATAAGCAGTAAATTATTTGAATGGCAAATTATAAATTGGTGGAAGGAGCAAAACAGGGAGGGGGAAGCTGTTAAATGCTGCATAAAGGAGTCTTAGAAAATAAAGTTGTGAATTGTTTTTTTTCTAATCAGCTGAAAAAAAAGAAGAAAAACCCTGCATTACGTTCATCATGTTTCTCAAAGTCCAGCTAATTCTGCTTGTAAGAGAGACCTTCACTCATTTCCTCCATTTTCTTCCTAATAATGTGAGATCTTGAGAATGCAGATCATAAAAGATTAGAGATTAGAACTTTTGACCACGGAAGTTCGAAAACTAATCAATGCGAAACACTTAAAAAGAGGCCATGCTTTCTTTAAACCCTCTAAATGTCACCTTTTGCCAAAACAAACTGAACAAGCAGTAATTAGAACATGCATCCTGGTTCATAAGGAAACCAAAATGTATTAGGACCTGCAGAAATGAACAGATCGCTTGTTCGCACAATGGGCCTTACCGGTTATGCTAGATTAAATAGTAATAAAGACGCAAACAATCGTGGCCGTTCATGTGGGCAAGGCTGTGAATCATGGCCATTCACTGGGGAAGGAACTCAGGCACAGGTGCACAAGGAGTGATAGCAAACAGCAAACGGCTTTTCAGGTGGCATCCTTGCCAGATTCCTCAGATGACCCTGTGTTCCCCGCCTGTGTCCCCTACAAAGTTACCATGCAATTCCAAACAGACCAAAACAAATGAAAAATGTTCTTCGCATACAATTCCACAATTGTCTCCTGTCCTCCCTCGTCCTCCCTCAAGGTTCTCCAAAGAGAAGTGGGTACAGTGAGGATTCAGCCAGCCCTAAAGTCTGTAACCTAACCCTGATTGGAAGAGCACACCTGCATTTTTCCAAGCTATTGACTGAGAGGTGCTACTTGCATCTTGGTAGGGTTCAGTTTCAATGAAACCCTGGGAAATAATAGGATAAAATGATCAGTTTAAGGGCGTCTCACTTCCCTGCCACCTTCCCGTACCTGCCCCCCTTCCAAAAGGATAGTGCTAAATAGACATAACTATTTGTACAACTGGAATCGATTTATAATATACCGCAATAATTTTTGCTAATTATATAATCTGTTGCAACTGTTCATAGCTTCCAGCCTGTTTGGCTAAGATTTCCAAGGGTACCTGAGGTTCACTTGTGGCACTTCATACATATCACCAAAAATCCATGGGAGAAGGCTGCTTCATACATATCACCAAAACTCACAGGAGAAGGCTGCCATCTGCCCACCCCAAAAGACTCCTTCATAGCACAAAGGTAAACATTTCCCAGGAAAGCCTTTGTCACCAGCAATCTGGCTTGGAAGCTGGGTGTGGTAGCATGAGCCTTGTAGTCTCAGTTACTCAGGCAACTGAGATGGGAGGATTGCTTGAGCCCACGAGGCTGAGGCTGCAGTGTGTCTTGATTGCACCACTGCACTCCAGCCTGGGCAACAGAGTGAGACCCTGTCGAAAGAGAAAGAAAGGAAGTAAAGAAAGAAAAAAAAGAGAGAAAGAGAAAGAAAGGAAGAAAGAGAGAAAGAGGAAGGAAGGGAGGGAGGGAGAGAGAAAGAGGAAGGAAGGGAGGGAGGGAGAGAGAAGAGGAAGGAGGGAGGGAGGGAGGGAGGAGAAGGAAGGAAGGGAGGGAGAGAGGAAGGAAGGAGGGAGGGAGGGAGAGAGGAAGGAAGGGAGGGAGGGAGGGAGAGAGGAAGGAAGGGAGGGAGGGAGAGAGGAAGGGAGGGAGGGAGGGAGAGAGGAAGGGAGGGAGGGAGAGAGGAAGGAAGGGAGGGAGGGAGAGAGGGAGGAAGGGAGGAAGGGAGGGAGAGAGGAAGGAAGGAGGGAGGGAGGGAGAGAGGAAGGAAGGGAGGGAGGGAGGTAGAGAGGAAGGGAGGGAGGGAGGAGCAAAGAAAGAAAAAAGAAAAGGGAGGAGAGAAAGGAAAAAAGAAAGAGAAAAAAAGAAAAAGAAAATGAAAGAGAAAGAAAGAAAAGAAAGAAAAAGAAAGAGAAAAGAAAAGGAAAAGAAAAGAAAGAGAAAGAGAAAAAGAGAAAGAGGGAAGGGAAGGGAGGGGGGAGGGGAGGGGAGAGGAAGGGGAAGGGAAGGAAGAAGGAAGGAAGGAATCTGGCTTGGAGAGATTGGCTGTGAGACAGGATAATACATTGGAGCTACTGAGGCCTTTAACCTTCAAATTGTGCTCCAGAATCATCATAAAGTTGATGCACCCAAGTTGAGGAACCTAGCTAAATATAGGCATTATCTAACTTTGTCCTCACAGCTTCTATAAGATAGAGCATTTTTCTGTCTTTTTAGACATGAAGAGGTTTGCCCAAAATCTCACATGTAGCTGTAGACTGGAGGTGCAAGGGATGGACCATAGAATTAACTTTCAACCCCTTCACCACCACTCCTTAATGAAGAGTGTCAGTTGGGTGTGACCACCAGGGGCAAGGGCCCCTGCATATTTAACATAGTAAAGGTGAGGAAAGCTTTGTCCCTCGCCCATTCTCTCCCCAAGTCAATAACCCAAATGGAGACCAGCTGGGTAGCAAATGCCCATTTAGAAGATATAAAGAACTAAAGGCAGGAAATGAAAAGTATAAAACCCAGTGAAATGGAGAAACAGTTTAAAAAAATGAATCACTTCTATGAACAGATTGAAGTTATACTTGTGTTTCAAAACACTATGCATAAAGTACTTGAGTAAAAACTATTGATAACAAATTATACAAAATATAAGAATATAGGAACATATAAAGCAAAAAGCCTTTGTATAAGAAAAGTTCACAAGCATACCCACCACCCCCTACAAAAGAGACACGAATTGCCAACTTAAAATTAGAAATTAGACCATCAATAAACTGCAAATTTTTTCTGCAATCTTTATTGATCCATTCATTTTGCTTAATAACAATAGTCATGTATCAAGTACTTCAGCAAGAAACTTCTGTCCTAGTCATAATTGGACAATTAATTGGTCAGTCGGGACTGCCCTTCTAAACTGTGCAGCTATATCAAATTCTTTGAGCAAAACATAAACGCAGGTCCCAGAGGTAAACTATTATAAAAATGTTAACCGCTGGTCTTCAAAGTGCTCTATTTCTTTGCAGAGGAGATAAGATCTGAGTTTCTTACCAATTTCCACACTTTAACTTGAAACAAAAGCAGAAGATAATCACGTAATTGACATACAAGAACTGAAGCCATGAGGTAGATAGAATGAACGCTAGTGGCTCAGTGTCATGCTTAAGTCATAAAAAATAACAGTAACGGTCCCTAAATTTCCCACAGGCTGGTAAACACTGGAGATTTTTAGATATTTGCCCTTCCCTGCCTGGGAATTTTTCCTTCACCCCTCCTCCCTCTTGTCTCAAGACAATGCCATCAGCCTTTGAAACTGCATTCATTGTAAACAGCTCTGAATATTAACACGGCCCAGAGTCCTGTTCGCTTTTAAAAGACCCCCAGGGTTTCAAATTGCAGTCACTGAGGAGGGGGAACGTACCCAGTGGGTAAATGTCACATAGCTCATTCAAAAGGAATTGAAAGTTAGGCTTGCTCGTGAAACTTAAAGTCCTTCTACCTATGGGGTAGGTCAGAGGAATCCCTTTTATGTTTAAAACAAAGGAGGAAAAGAAGACAGACAGACTCTGGTACAACCAACATCCTTTACTGCATATAACAACTTTCAATTCAATGAATCCCTCTTCTAGATTTCCCTCTCCTGTGGATGCCACTTTTTAAATAACTATAGGCTATTTTAAACAACCTCCACCCAGCCTTCCTAACAGAACTTCGGGCTTTAGCAGGTGCACAGCACTGGGCCAGGTGCATTGTTAAGTCACACAAAACCCCAGTGCTCTTTCCTGCATTCCTGTCCACCCTGACAGAGAGGATGCTGAAAAGACTTTGCACCAAGGAGACACCCCTGCAGAAGCCGGAGAGGCCCTTTCATTGTGATCATGGTGTCTGAGGGAGAGAAAGGTCAGCCAGAGGCCGTCCCAATGGACTCAGGGAAGCTGCAGGGAGAACCCAGGCAAAGTAATTAACACTGGAGGGAGGAAAGCTTTCAGCTAACGGTGAAGAGCTGGGGAGATGGGACATGAGGACATCCACTAGGAACCAGCTCTCATCACACTACACTTAACGTTTCTTCATCTTTCTGAAGATGGTTCCAAGAATTACTGCTGATAATATGTTCAAAAGTCCAAAGTCTGTAAAACCTAGTAACCAAATACAATTATGCAAAGAGACAACACACGACTTTTTAAAACAGTCCCTTGAAAAGCGGGGCAGGAACAGTTCTGACATGTCCTAAAGGCAAGAGGGACATTGCGTGCCAATACGGAGTTAATTTACATGGGGCGCTGGGGATCTCTGGACACTTCCTACTTTAGCAGTACTCAGAGAATAGATATTATGCCCACAATTTCACATCAGCAAGGCTTAAACAGTGTGCCTTTTTCTCACGACAACCAATATTATTTGCCAGAAACCTCACCTTACTAAAAAAAAAGTTGTCAGAGAGCTATCAACAGACAAGTTCTCCCCCATCAAGAGGGAAGACACTTGTTGCAAGAGAAAAGGACTCTGAGCTCAAGCTAAAGTTCCCTGAAACTCTAAGAGCACTTGCACCTTTCACACTGTATTCTCGGCAATTAACCTGTGTTTAAAATGCTCCCTATTCCAAACAACCCTTTCCCTGTCCCACAAATCGGAAGATGTTCAGAGTCTGTTGAGTTTAAGTGATATGGAGAAGGAAATATTTCAGGACCATCCATACAACAATCTACTTAAAAAAAAAAAAAAACATGAATCTCAGTTTAGGTTCTAGAACAATTTGGTGATCTGCACTTTAAACTTAATTTGCATAAACAGGATGGAAAGTATTTTCCAAACCCTTAATTCACAACACCCTGCACACCTGGGCCTTCCAGCACAGCTGTAAAATTTGAAAGACAAAGGCCTTCTTTGCTTCCCAACTACAATGGCAACCACAGTTGGTGTTTATTTTCTAATATAATCGTAAGCACCACTTCTTTGCCAAAACTGGCAAGGTTAGATTTCAGCTAACTGATTTGGTATTGCAAACACATAGTACAAAGACATCCAAATCAATAAACTCATCTTAATGTGGCTTAGGATAACCACACTTGGTATACACTTTTATGAATATCCTTGCTTTTGAATGCTCTGTCATCTTCACTCCACACTGAGACCAAAAACCAGGGTTTTTCTTCCTCTAGGCCTGCCTTCCTAATCCCAACCCAATGGGCTACCATTCAGCGCTCAGGACATTTAAACTAGCAACATTTTGTGACTAAACACTGCTCAAATTTATGGCACAGGTAAGAGTCTAAGGTAAATTGTATTTAATACTTCTTAAATAGCTTCTGAAGCCATGCTCTCAAAAATAATTTCAAAGAAAGCAAATATCTGAGTTCTAAGAAGTTCAACTTCTTCTCAGGTTCTGGGAAGTTGGAATAAGGCTTGGCAGTGGCTTGGTGCTATTTATGAATGTGCAAGTTGGACCATGCCAATCTCACCTACGTAATGGGCTGGGAGACTCAAATTATGGCTTGACTACTACAACTATAAGTTATTGTGCTGAAAAGTTATCCTCAGGCCCCAGAAATGAACGGATTATCATTATCCATTCTGTTTCTTCTATTCACACTGCATTTACGTTCACTATTTACAAGTTTTACTTTTCTTATATTAGGCCTAGAAGCAACTTCCACGTTAGACACACAGTTTGCAGGAAAAAAAAAAAAAAAAAAAAAAAAAAAAAAAAGGTCCCATAAAGCCACAGGTCCTCTGCTATCTCAAACCCACAGCCTGAAGTTGTTTGAACTAGCTGCAGTAAATCCAGTTCATGGATTTATAAACTAGCTCAAAGCATTTTCTAGACACCGTGGGCTTAGAGCATGTAAACTTGGTGAAACTACAAGATATTTCATTATATCATATACAGACACTTTCTCCCCTAAAGTCTTGCTGAATCTTAGCCAGGAATAAAAACCATATAAATACTCTTATGGAAATTCCAGAATAAGACTCATGGAGACTAATGATTTAAATTCAGAAGTCTGAAGTCTAGAAAAAAAGAACACATTTGCTTGATTTGTCCTTAATCAGAAATAAGATAACTTCGCAAATATTTTTCAAAGGATAGCCATTTTGTACTGCACACTGTGTTGCTACATACTAACCAGAAATCACGCTGCTCATATCTTAAAATCGAATCAGTCAACACCATAATCAGTATACTGAAGTCTACTAATGCTCAAAATACCCATTTTGGTATTTACCGATCATCAAATGTGTGAGTAAAAGAGAAGGATTTCAATTTTGAAGGTATTTATGCCACGTGAAATGTCACTCCTAGGCAACAGAAAGCCTAAAGAAATAACCAGTATGTTTGCTCCAAAAATTAAAGGGCAAGGCAAAGTGGATCTTGTGACCACAGCAAAGTGCAAATAAGAGGACACCCTGTCCTCTCTGGGAAGTTACTGCCGTGGAACTAAGTGCCTTCCCCACAATGCCACTGACACATGGCATTGGGAGTCACTCTTCCAACAGGTGAACCCTTAAGAAGTTAATCTGATTCTGCCCACATGATTCTATTAAAAAAAAAAAAATACCGTATGTAAGGGAAAAATCACAACACCCCAGACTAAATAAGATACTACCTAAGGACAATACTGGGCTCTATCTCCCAGTACTTAACACAGCTCTGCCTCCACCCTACGACCACTGATTTTCACTAACTCAGTAAATGCCATAGAAGTAGATATTGAAAACCTAACTGTAACTAAAGGGCCCTGGTTGTCTTCAGAACTCTGTAGTACTTGTTCATAGAGCAGTGTCTGGGGCCAAGTTAAAGATTCGTGCCCCATTTTGAGAGGTACAGGATCTTTACATTTAAAAGGAATTAACTTTTCTTCCCTTCACGGCAGTCAGAACTCAGGCCACATTTTCTTAAGCCACAGGTGCTGGTTACAACTTGTGACACCAGTTTTCTCTTTTCAAAACAGCCATAATCATGCCTGAGGTTACTGCTGTGCCTTTCCTATGTTCTAGGAAAAATGTCCAATTAGTCAACCGAAATGCGGACTATTTAAGCTAGGCCTTTTCTGGAAAGGTACTAATGGTTCTACAGAGATGCTAATTACCGATAACTGAACAGGATTTGACTCATGGACCAGATTTTTTAGAAGTAAAAGAAGACTGTTCTACTCTACCATGTTTACAGAAGTCTAATGCCTTTTTTTCCTGCCAAATCTCCTGTAAGAAGTGTCCCACTAAGTCCTAACAGGCCCACATCCTGACAGCACAGAAAAGAACCTCTTTCGGGTGAAAGAAACTGCTTAAATCAGCCAAGCCCCTGGCACCCTCTCCTGAAGCAGCACTACTCCAAAACTCATTTGCACCATTTATGGAGGAGACAGTCTTGAGGGTGGGCCCACCCCACTGGATCACCAAGCCCAATGGGGCCCCAGGGAACATACAGGAAGGGTCTGAAACACAGTTCCGTAAAATGCCAACCAGGCGGAAAAGGACAAACTCCCAGCACTCACAAGTCGCCAAGAACTGTCAAAGCCCTCTAATTCAGGGGTCCTCGGGGGAAGACTGCCTTCTGCCCCGCAGAGAGAAGCAAGTCAGGCCACCACGGTCTTCGGGGGTCAGGAGACGGCTACACACAGTATCAACTAATAAATAATGTAAACGAAAGATTGGAGCCAACAGCCACCTTCATTCATTACCCACTGGAAGACCAAGGAGCTCACACACCAGAGTTGCATTACGGGAGAGGAAAAGGAAACGCACCCACATACCCCCACATAGACTTCTTCACACTCTGCTCCAGACATTTCCCACCCACCCACCCGCAAACACACTCAGCTCCAGACTCCCACTCCCCAACCCCTGATGGCCCGCACGACGCGTGCTGGCTAACCCCCAAACCTCTACGACCCACGATCGCTCGTCTCCAGACCCCACGAGGCACGCTCTTCTCCTCCAAGCTCTCTCGCATGCCTACTCCCCCGGACCTCCACGCAGGGTCTCCCCTCCGCCACCCCAACCTGACAGTCTTCCAGCACGAGCAAGCACGCCCACACACACACAACCCAGTCCGCACCTGAGTACGAACCCCCGCCGCCCCGTCCCCAAGTGACAGAGCCCCGGGGCGCAGAGAGGGCGGAAAGGGCGGCACTCACAGGCTCCGCGTCCAGGAGGGCAGGTCCCCGGGCAACGCCGCCAGCCCGCGCCCACCGCAGTCCAGTGAGTCCCCAGCGCAAGTGCAGGCGGCCGCGCAGGGCGCCCGCGGGCCGGCCGCCGCGGTTGCCGGTTCCAGCCGAAGCAGCAGCAGCCAGGGAAGGAGAAGGCAAAGCGAGCGGCGCGGGGCCCCGAGCGCTCCCCGGACCGGCCGCGCCATCTTGTCTGGAGCGCGCTGCGAACTCCGGGCGCGGGGACTGTGAGGACCCGAACAGCCGCAGAGGCGGGCGGGCCCGCGGGGCGCTCCGCTCGGCTCTAGACTCCGCGCCGGGGCATGGCCCCCGCCCCAAGTTCTCTCTGCGGCCGCGGCTCCGGCACTCAGCGGGCCCCCGGTGTCTGGGCCGCTCCGCAGCACCCGGCGGGGGCCGCAAACCCCGCGCCCATCCGGGCCGGCCGGCCCGCTCGCGCTCGCTGCGAACTCCGCCGATTCGGGCAAGGGGTACCCAGCATGCGCTCCTCGTCCGCCCGGGGCACGCCGAGTGCCACTACCGACACCGGCCGAGGGCAGTGCTGCCGCTGCGCCTGGAAGGCAGGCGTTCAGCCCCGCAGCCCGAGCTCGGTGCCGGCAGGCATCTTCCTCTCAGCTCGGAGCGCAAAGCCGTAGACCTCGGGCTGGACGGCGCGGCCGGCCTCGCGCTGGGAGGCCCCCGTGCGCCTAGCTGTCCCCACGCCGCAGGCAGAGAGCGCGCGCGCGCGCGCAGCCTCCAGTTCCGCACGGCTCCTCCGCGCAGCAAGAGTCCCGCCGACCTCGCGGCCGAACAATCAGCCGCTTGCTGCTCGCCTCCCCGCGGCCCAGCCCCGGCCGGTCCCCCAAGCCCCGCCCCCGGCCGCTCGCCCGCACACACCCCCTGGGCTCCGCACCCCGCGGCCGCCTGCTGGCCCACGTTGGATGCTTTGCAACAGCGCCCCGCCACGCCTCCCCGCCTGCTGCTCATTGGCTGCCGGAGTCCACCGTGGCCAGACTCGAGGGCCATTGGAGCGCTCGCCGTGATCCCGCCCCTCCCGCTTCACCGGCTACCCCGCCCCCACACTCTTTTCCCACCCAAGGTGTGAAGGGCGGGAGACTGGGAGGAGAAAGGGAGGGACGGCCCCCGCCTCTTAAAGGAGACACACAGGTTGTTGTTGGAGAACGGGAACGCGGGCTGGGGAAAGGAGGCGTGTAGATATGCCCTCTGCGTCAAGAAGAGGAGAGAAAGTTAAGAGGGTAACGCCCCCGTTTTGGAGCTCTCTGGCCCCAAGGCTTTTTACGTCCTCCTCAGGCTGCAAGCAGGACTGCAGATTAGAAGCAAACCCGCGTCCATTTTCCAGGTGCCTTCCAAGAGCGAAGACACAGGTTTAAAACTTAACACACTTCTTCCTGACTGGGACATCCTTGGTTATTTCATTAGGCCTGGTCCCCTTCCTCCCCAAACAGCCTGGAGCATCTTCTCCTGACTTGTTCTTCATGTCTTAAATCCAGCAATATGTCCTTGCTTACCAAAATGAATGTGTACTGCAGAAACCTAGTCTCAAAGGTGCACCCTCGGCTGGGAGTAGTGGCTCACGCTGTAATCCCAGCAGTCTGGGAGGCCAAGGCGGGCGGATCACCTGAGGTCAGTCATTCGAGACCAGCCTGGCCAACATGGTACTGGCCGCCTGTACTAAAAAAGAAAAAATACAAAAATTAGCCAGGTGTGGTGCTGCACGCCTGTAATCCCAGCTACGGGAGGCTGGGACAGGAGAACCGCTTGAACGCCGGAGGCGGAGGCTGCAATGAGCAGACACTTGTCACTGAATTGTCACTGAATTCCAGCCTGGGCGATAGAGCGAGACTCCGTCTCAAAAAAAAAAAAAAAAAAAAAAAAAAAGGTGCACTTTTCTTCCCAGCCCCTAGTGAGTTGAAAGGTACTTCTAGAAATGCTCCAGCCTTTGACAAAGGGGTTGCTTTGTTGTTGTTGTTGGGTTTTTGTTTTAATCAGAGTCTTTTTAAGATGATTTTCAAGAAGCCATAGTGTACTCGTAAGAGACAGAGTTAAAGGAGAAATAATAGTTAACAAAGCTTCTAACTTCGGCTTTTTTTTTTTTTTTTTTTTTTTTTGAGAAGGAGTCTCGCTCTTTAACCCAGGCTGAGTGCAGTGGCGCGATCTCGGCTCACTGCAGGCTCCGCCCCCCCGGGGTTCACGCCATTCTCCTGCCTCAGCCTCCCGCGTAGCTGGGACTACAGGCGCCCGCCACCTCGCCCGGCTAATTTTTTTTGTATTTTTAATAGAGACGGGGTTTCACCGTTTTAGCCAGGATGGTCTCGATCTCCTGACCTCGTGATCCGCCCTCCTCGGCCTCCCAAAGTGCTGGGATTACAGGCGTGAGCCACCGCGCCCGGCCCTAACTTTGGCTCTTAAAGATCAGACCATAGCAGTTGTGTGTTATGACAGTACATGGTAATATTAAAGCAGACACACAGACACACACACATTGAGAAAAAGGAAAAAGATTACCACTGTAACATACAGCTGCCCTTTGGGCGTTTTGGTTTGCTGGTGTCTCATATCCCTTCCCAAGAGTATGCAAATTACTAACATAACTGCGCACATTGTCAGGAAGATTAAGCAGGTCAAGTCTGTTGAAAAACATTTGCTCCAGAACATTAAATCTGAGTTGTGTTTTATGGAAGTGGGATGGGGTGGGAGGTAAAGAGGGGAAGATGTTCCTTAGGGAATAAAGGTAAAAAAAAAAAAAAAATTAAAGGGTTTATTCCATTTTCGACACAATCTAAGAGGTTTACTTTAATTGAGATGCACTAAATGTGTTAAACTTTCCCTCAGCCAGATCCCCTCTTTTCTTTAGCCAAAATGTAATCTTCCTATCCCTTCCTCCCCTTTTTCCTTCTTCCCCTTCTGATTCATTGTGCTCTCAGATAATGGTGCCTCATTTTTTTCTTTTTTAATTTTGCATGATCTCAGCAGTGATGCCCAAAGCAGTGCTCAAATATGTGGGTAAATCAATTCAAATCTAATTCCCAAGAAATATTATCAGAAAAATGCTGCACCTGACCCATCCCACCCAAGAGCTTTAACCAGCTTTTATGTTTCATATGTAATCCAAATAAACATACACCTTCCATCTAGACAAGAAGAAATATGTCCTTTTGTTCTATCCCTTTTGGTAAAAATAATAATAATAAGCAGGGGGAATAGAATTAAAAAGACCCTAAATTTATGAAGTCCTCTCCGTCAGTGTTTAAGTTTTACACGACCAAAGAACACAAAACAGTAATTTGATGCAGAATACCCACAGCCGTTTCCTGAAATGAAACTGTCAGATCCTCCCCGTCCCCACCCCACAATAAAACAGCATATGCAGCGAAAAATGAATTGAACCGATTGAACCTCTTGAGATGCTGACCTAAAATTATCTTTCAGGTTTGTCTCATTTCTAGTACTATAAAAATGGGTAATTCTTGTAAAATGTTTTTTCAAATGTGTATGGGTGTACTTGTGAGATGCTTTTTAGGAATCTTAGTGTTCTGGAGGATAGAATTTAAGAATCTGCAAGGTGAGGGAGTGCCCACAAATCTAAAGCATCCCTTGTGGTCTGGTTACCATGCAGCCAGAGAAAAGGATTCCAAAGCCGGGGCACACTTGGGGGGACAGGGCGCCTGAGCCTTGGCAGTTCCTCTCGTCTACAGCAAAGCATGAAGTCATGTCTGCTCCCCATACCATGTATGGAAGTTTGCCCACATACTAGCAACCTGCTTGTGATTGCAATGAGAGTGTGAACTTGGAGAGCAGTGATATCTAGCTCAGGGGGGAATTCATCTGCAGCCACCACCTAAGATGAAGGAGATCTCAACAACAATAATGGCAAATGTCTAAGGGAATCTATGTCCCTGCTCATAAAAGTGCAAGTCTTGGTCCATTCAGCACAGAGCAACAGTTGATTTGGGTGCTCTAGGTCCTTATTTTCCTCGCACTGCAACTTTGATCATTTTAAATGCTTATTCCTTGAATGAGTCATCCAGGGATTTTAGATTTTCCAGTTCAGTTTCATCTACCCCAGGGGTAGCATGGAATCAAATCCCCAGTGAGAATCTCTGCAGGTCTCTCTTGACTACAGAAGCCCTAGCCGTTAATCATCCTAAAGCCGCTGCTTGAGAGAGGAACCCAAAATCTAAATAGCCTGAAATCTATTGGGGAGAGAAGCAAATAACAAAATAACAAGAAAGAAGGTTAACCATAGGGATTTTTTTTTTTTTTAACACAACTTCCGGGGGACTGAATTCGTGCCAGTTTGCTATAGTTCTAGGTGGTGGTCTTTAGTGGTTTTAAAGAATGCTGAGATTCAGAGGGGCTTTCTTAATGTTAGGTGAGATTTTACACTGTGTTCAGTACATTCAAAAAGCACCAGGGCACCATTCAGGAGAGCTGGGTTCCAGCCAGGCCTTGTTATCAGTGAAAACTTTGGCGAGTCATTTTCTCTCTTGGAGCCTCAGTTTTCTCAAATAGAAAACAAGGGGCCGGGCACGGTGGCTCACGCCTGTAATCCCAGCACTTTGGGAGGCTGAGGTGGGTGGATCACCTGAGGTCAGGAGTTCAAGACCAGCCTGGCCAACACGGTGAAACCTCATCTCTACTAAAAATACAAAAATTAGCCGGGTGTGGTGGCACACACCTATAGTGCCAGCTACTTGGGAGGCAAAGGCAGGAGAATCGCTTGAACCTGGGGGGCGGAGGTTGCAGTGAGTCGAGATCACACCATCGTACTCTAGCCTGGGTAACAAGAGCAAAACTCCATCTCAAAAAATATATATATAAAAAAGAAAAATAGAAAATAAGGATAATGGTACTTGACCTGGGTGCTGAGTGAGTAAAGAAGGATCATTTTGATAAAGGACACAAGGGGCATTATAAACTGTTTACATCTCATTGTTTTCAAGGTGTTATTGATTTGTTAACTCTGAAAAACTGAGAGCCCATATGTATAATATAGATGGAAAATCTTAGCAGTTTCTTTCAGCAGGAAAGTTTCTTGTCCAGGAATGTGACAAAGGGTTAATAATTAGCTATGAAACCCCTGAAGACTTGCAGGGTGATGACAGCCCTGCTTTGAGCCTGTTTTGTATCTCTCTTCCAAGGAAAATAAAACTGTGTACTCATTAACTCCTTCCTCGCAATAATCTTGTCAAGGAGATGGATGGATGGAGAAGGTAAGAGAGGAGGCTAATGAGTCTGGGAATAGAATATAAAAAGAGAAAGATTTTGAGATCTCCCCATCCCCCATTCCAACATTTGTCTTTGGTGGAGGTGGTTTTCTTGTGCAATCTCTGGCTATTGGAATATTGGTTAATGCCCAAACAGTGCCAAGCTGCAGCTGCTGCAGTTCCACAGCAAGAATGGATGTTGGCCTGCAGCTCAGCTGTGACCCTTCACAGGATCTGCCCTCCTCCACAGAGCACCATCGACAGGGGCCAAAAACCTTTAGAGTCCACTTTCTAACACAAACTAGAACCTTGACACTTGTCCTTGCCTTGGGAATGTGAAATGTTTACTGGTTCACTGAAAGGATGAAAAAAAATGTATCAAAGGTATGAGCATTTCAGAATTCTGAGATTGAGATTCTGGAGTAATGGTCATTGTAGGAGGCAGTCCCTTACCTCTGACGGTGATGATGATGGGATGGACTAATTACATCATCACCAGAGACTGCACCTCTCACTCCCAATCTGCTGCCTTTGCAGATGTCACTCCGAGAAGTACATGAGGGCGAGTGCAGGGAGGATTCAAAGTTTATGCCTCACTGCCAACCACTCAGAAGTAACACTTCAATATATATAAAGAACAGCACATTGACCATAACTTATAATAATAATCTTATGAAGTCATATACCTTACATTTCTCAAAGCACTGTCACATCATAACAACAGCTATCATTTACGGAGCACTTTTTATGTGTCTTTCACATTGTTGAGTGCTTTCTGTACTTTTCTCAGTGAGGTAGGAGCTAAGAAAAACGTTTAAGTCCACACAAGCTAATAAGTGACAAGTCCAAGATTCCAAACCAGTTCTGTGGACACCAAAGATCTATTTTGGGCTGGGCACGGTGGCTCAATGCCTGTAATCCCAGCACTTTGAAAAGCCAAGATGGGTGGATCACTTGAGGTCAGGAGTTCGAGACGAGCCTGACCTACATGATGAAATCCTTCTCTACTAAAAAGACAAATATTAGCTGGGCATGGTGGTGCATACCTGTAGTCCCAGCTACTCAGGAGGCTGAGGCAGGAGGATCACCTGAGCCCAGGAGGCAGAGGTTGCAGTGAGCCGAGATTGAGCCACTGCATTCCAGCATGGATGACAGAGCAAGACCCTGTCTCAAAAACAAAGAAACAAAAAAACCCAAAGATCTATTTTGACATTTGAGCCTCCTGAACCTTGAATATGAAAATTGTTATTGTTCCCACTTTACAGATGAGAAAGCTGAGGTTCAGTGATTGTCCCAAGGTCACGCGGCATCAGGAATAAATAGAATCTTAAATCACAAGTTTCATCACAACCACCAGCACACATACTTTATGTTCAGTGAATGTCTTATGAAGTGTATCATGAAACTTCTTTCTCAGGGATGCCATGAGAATGGATGTGATTTCTTTACTTTTTCATATTTACTAATAGATTTCCAAAGTTCCCTCCATGATTAGTAAGTTAAAATTTTAAAGAATATATAGACTTTTTTCTCCCCCCATACACAGCAGTACTTGTATAACAATAGTGGTTAATATTACTGAGCACTTACTATGTGCTAGCATTATTTCACATCGTGGCTTAATTTCACTGAAGAATCCTATGAGATACCTTAGAGATTGTCATCTTACATATGAAGTTACTGAAACTCTGAGATCAATCCCCTTGCCCACATTATACCCTAATTAGGTGCTGAGCAGGAAGAGGCTCACAGCTAACCTACCCCAATCACACACCCTCTCTTATCATTCTCGCTTTTGATTATTTTTCCTGTTTATCTCTCCCTCCAGAATAGTAGCTCAGTAAGTTAAAAGTAAGTTAAAAGACTGAGTCTAAATCCCTTCTTGGTATTCCTGTTGTCTAGCACAATTCCAGGCACCTGGTAGGCACAGAGACAATATTTGCTGAGTGAGTCCTGCCTGCCCTGCAAGGAGGGAGAATTATCAAGCCTCTTTCCTCCCCCATTTTATTTTATACTTGCTTGCTATTCATATATGTGTGCTGGCCACATCAATACTACCTGGAGCTTCTCAGAAATGTGAACTTTAAGGCTGGGCACTGTGGCTCATGCCTGTAATCCCAGCATTTTGGGAGGCCGAGGTGGGCGGATCACCTGAGGTCAGGAGTTCGAGACCAGCCTGGCCAACATGGTGAAACCCTGTCTGTACTAAAAATACAAAAATTGGCCAGGCATGGTGGCATGCGACTGTAGTCCCAGCTACTCGGGAGGCTGAGGCAGGAGAATTGCTTGAACCAGGGGGGCAGAGGTAGCAGTGAGCTGAAATCATACTATTACACTCCAGCCTTGGTGACAAAGTGAGAGTCTGTCTCAAAAAAAAAAAAAAGTGATTTCAAAAATAAAGACAAGCATGTGGCTGACATTATTGCACCTAAATTGAAGAGCATGCAAAACATCTGCTGCCCATGAGATTTTGGTAAAATCCTCTCATGCCATTCAATTCTCTTTTCCTTCACCATGCATTCAGACTAATAAAAAGCATTTGCGAATTTTATAGCCTGTTATATTTGTTTCCAAAAGGACAGTTGGGTTTATGACACATTTCAAATTTATTATAAACATACAGACAGACACATATTATATGCTTTCACTGTCATTCTTACCCATGAGCTACGCTCTTTAGATAATCATTTAAATATCCTTATTTCCCTGGGGGAGCTTGACACTCCTCTTGGATTTAGATGCTATAAATCAAAGAAAAGTCTTTGTCTTTTCCGCAACTCTTTCTTATTTGAAGTGCCTTGACTGGGTACTATTTGGAGAAGGCAGCTGTATAGAATAATTGTCTGCAAACGGTCACTAGCAGTTTCTCCCCTCAAGAGGCAAAGTCTATTTTCTCTCCCTCTTAAATCTGGATTGGCCTTGTGCCTTGCTCTGACTGATAGAATGCAGTGAGAGTGACGCTCTTACCAGTTCTGGGCCTGGCAGCTTTGTCTCTCACCCACTTCCTACCCGGAGCTGTCATGTAAGGAAGTCCAGGCTGCCCTCCTAGAAATAGAGGTCCTGGAGGAGAAGAGACCATGGAGAGAGAGAGGCAACGTGGAAGAAAACTGGGTGGCCCAGCCAAGAGCCAGTATCATAAACCCAGACATGAGAGTGAACTCATTTTGGACCTTTTAGCACAGACCAGCTAAATGCAACTGCACAAATGAGCCTCGCCAACATCACATGAGCAGGGCTGAGCCATCCCCAAGAGTCTTGCCCAAATTCCTGACCCACAAAATCATGACCAATAAAAAAAGCTCTTGTTTTAAGCCACTAAATTTTGGGGTGACCTGTTATGCAGCCATAGATAACTGAGATAACAAGTGTGGCTAAGTGAGCATGCAATAAAACGTGAGTGGATTTTGGGAGAGGAATAAAGTCTAATCAAATAAACCCGTCAACAGAAGTGTCAAAAAAATTAGTGTTATCAGTTGACCTTCGTGACATGTTTGTCAGGGCCCTTGATTGAATGCAACATGCTAACTGGCTGATGCCATCGAAAAAAACTTCTTAGATAATAAATATTCTGGTTCTTCAGCAGAACACAAAAGAGGTTCCCTTCCACTTCTCTTGGAAACAGGTATGAGAGAAATGCAGAGGATCTGCTTATTTATAAAAGGTATGTTCTCTTATGTAACCCCATGGCATCCAGGTAAAATAACTGATTGAGAGGATGAAATAATTGAAGTTCTATTCTTACCGAAAAGATCAGATAAGGCTTAACGTGTTTACTCCATTTTTCATACGGGACAAATAAATGAATATTTTAAAATGGAATCCCAGCCATAAAACTGACACTGAGATACAGAGTTTGGGGGTATGTTTTGGTAGGGGGTGACAGTGGTGGGGATTATATCTCTTAGCTGTGTGCTAACCTTTAAGTTCTGCAAATCATAGCTTACTGCCTGCTTATATATTGTCTTGCACTCTTCTCCAGCTCTCATTTCTTAGAAGCCATCACTGTGGAGCAGGGCTACTTATAAAATCAAGTTAGCTAAGTCCCTGCCATCAGAGAGTTTATAATCTGATGGTATTGTTGACTGCTAGGTCCCCAGGATCTAGAACAGCGCCTGACAAATAGTAGGCATTCAATACATATTACTGAACGAATACATGATCAAATGAATGAATGGTTTTCTGTATGCAAACTTCATTTTCCAGTCAAGGCTATAAGCAGCTCACAGGACGCAGGCCACAAAGTCACAGGCTATTGGAAGACAAAGGGATTTCGTGTCTTCGAGTGCAGTGGGTCAGGGTGAAGCCTGCTGGATCAGATCTGCCGGGTCAGAAACTTCTGGTGACCAACCACCTAGGTTTGGAACTCAGGGGTTTCCCAGGTCATGGGACTTCAAGTGCCAAAATAGAAAAAGTTCTGGAAAAATCAGGACAAATCGGTCACCCTAATTGGAATTCTAGTTTCTAAATGCACATTTAGAACTTTCTGCATGCCATATAGCTAAGCTATATGAGAACCTACTACAGTATGCACCAGGGAATAACCTGAGTGGTTCAAATGCATCAACTCATTTGATCCTCCCTACAGCCCTATGAGGCAGAACTATTAAAATCTTTTCTTTCTATAAAATAGAACACTGAGGTGCAGAAGGAAGTAATCCGCTGAAGGTCACACAGCTAGGAAATTAGACTCCAGAGCTCACACTTTATTATTATTATTGTTATTATTATTGAGACAGGGTCTTGCTCTGTAACCCAGGTTGGAATGCAGTGGTGCAATCTCAGCCCACTGCAACCTCCACCTCCCAGGCTCAAGCGATCCTCCCATTTCAGCCTCCCAAGTAGCTGGGACTACAGGTGTGTGCCACCATGCCCAGCCAAGTTTTTGTATTTTTAGTAGCAACAAGGTTGCTCCTTGTCAGCCAGGCTGGTCTCGAACTCCTGAGCTCAAGCGATCTTCCAGCCTCAGCCTCCCAAAGTGCTGGAATTACAGGCATGAGCCACTGTACCCGGCCCAGAACTCACACTTTAAATCAGCACTCTCATATACTTTATTATAGTAGATTCCCAGCTCCTTCTCAAAATTTGTTTTAAACCTCATTCCTTTGTTTGTATTCATAACACCTTTCATGGTTTCCAGTTATTTTTAGATTTTGTCAGCCCATTTTGTACCTGACTGTTTCTAATAATAGAGCTGAAGCCTGAGGCCAGGGACCTCCACTCTACCCCTCAGGGTCTCTCACAGCACCTGGCATGAGAAGGGCTCAGGACAGATGTTCAGAATGAATGCAATAGACATGAACCATCTAGGATGACTGAAGGACTGATTGAGGTAGATTTCTAGCTCAAAGGAAATCTAATATTAACCAACATCTACCATGTTTCAGCCACCATCCAGGTAAAAATGCTGGCCAAACTTGGGCTTCATGGGGATTAATTTGGCCTGAAGTGTTTATTTTTAAAATTTGAATTTGACCTACCTTTAGGAGGTAGGCATGCGCTGTCTTCATTTATATTTCCTGCCTGCCCACCCCACCAGGCATTTGAGTTTGCAACTATGATCCCAGCCTTTCTCTAACATTCAATTCATTTATACTTTACAGCAAGCCTCTGTAGTAGGCATTTCCGTCGACAGTTTATAAATAAGAAAACAGAAGCTTGGAAAGCATAGGTAACCTGGCCAAGTTCAAAAACTTATGAATTGGGGAATAGTACTCAACTCAGGGCTGACTCCTCTTGCTATATCCACCCCTTCACTCCTTAGCCACTAAGTTCCTCTAGGCATCACATGAATGAGAGAGCTATTACTTCTCAGTCGACATATCTGCTTTACAAGAGTGAGGCTTCTACACAAAGAGTGAGACTCCACCTGCATTCAATAGAGTCAATCCAAATGTGTCCCAGGGTCTCCTAAATGTTTCTCTCCCGTGATTCACCACCTCTCCTGTGCCCCCCAGCAGAACACAGTGTTCTGGAAGCTAAGTAGGAGGGATAGTTCACTGTGGGAAATGCTTTTGGAAGATCTAGGTGAGAACTAAGAACTGACCATTGGATTTAGCATCAGATTTATTGCAACCTTGATGATGGCTCTTTTGGTGAAGTAGAGAGAACAAAGGCAAGATTAGAGTATTAAAGAGAGAACTGAAGGTAATAATAATTTGGCACAATGATGACGGCCCTTTTGAGGAGTTGTGTTATCAAAGCTAACAGAGAAATGGGATGATTGCTGGAGAGGGAAGTGGAGTCAAGAGAGTTTGTTTTATTTTGACATGAGAGAAATAACATGGCATTTTTAATGATGGAAATACATTTGCAGAGAATAGAAAAAAATCAATAATGTACTAAAGGAAGGGGAGAAATGTGAGAGCAATATTCTTGAATAGCCAAGAGTGGACAAGGGGAGAGGATGATTTTACCTTGGACCAAAGAGTCTTAAAGAAGCTGGAAGGCAGACTACAGGCACACCTTGGATATATTAAAGGTTTGGTTCCATATCACTGCAATAAAATGAATATTACAATAAAGAGAGTCACAAATATGTTGGCTTCCCAGTTCATACTAAAGTTATGTTTACACTGTTCCATAGTCTATTAAGCGTGCAATAGCGTACGTTTAAAATAAAAGTACATATCTTAATTTAAAAATGTTGTATTGCTAAAAAAAAGCCAGTGATCATCTGAGCCTTCAGCAAGTTGTAATCTTTTTGTTGGTGGTGGGTCTTGCCTCAATGTTTGATGGCTGCTGACTTACGAGGGTGGTGGTTGCTAAGGCTGAGGTGATTGTGGCAATTTCTGAAAATAACACAATAGTAAAGTTTGCTGCATAGATTGATTCCTCCTTTCGCAAGATTTCTCTGTAGCGTGTCATGCTATTTGATAGCATTTTACCCATGGTAGAACCTTTAAAATTGGAGTCAGTCCTCTCAAATCCTGCCTCTGTTTTATCAACTCGGTTGACGTGAAATTCTAAATTCTTGGGCATTTCAACAGTGTTCACAGCATCTTCACCAGAAGCACATACCATCTCAAGAAACCACTTTCTTTCTTTATCCACAAGAAGCAACTCTTCACCTGCCCATGTTTGAGCATGAGATTGCAGAAATTCAGTTACATCTTCAGGCTCCACTTCAAATTCCTGTTCTCTTACTATTTCCACTACATCTCCAATTCCTTCCTCCACTGAAGTCTTAAGCCCCTCAAAGTCATCCATGAGGGCTGAAATAAATTTCTTCCAAACTCCTGTTAATTTTAAAGAACATTCATGGCTTCTAAAATGGTGAACTATTTCCAGAAGGTTTTAGATTTACTTTGCCCAGATCCAGCAGAGGAATCACTATCTATGGCAGCTGAAATACATTATGAAATATAGTTCTTAAATAATAAGACTTGAAAGTTGAAATTACTCCTTGATCCATGGGCTGCAGAGTGGATGTTGTGTTAGCAGGCATGAGAACAACATTCATCTCCTTGTACATCTTAATCTGAACTCTTGGGTGACCAAGAACATTGTCAATAAGCAGTGATATTTTGAAAGAAATCTTTTCCTCTGAGAAGTAGGTCTTAACAGTGGGCTTGAAATATTCAGAAAATCATGCTGTAAACAGATATGCTATCATCCGGGCTTTGTTGTTCCATTTCTAGATCAGAGGCAGAGTAGATTTAGCATCACCCTTTTTTTTTTTATTATTTTTAGTAGAGACGGGGTTTCACGTGTTAGCCAGGATGGTCTTGATCTGCTGACCTCGTTATCTGCCTGCCTCGGCCTCCCAAAGTGCTGAGATTACAGGCGTGAGCCACCACACCCGGCCAGCATCATTCTTAAAAATGGTTATCAGAATGGTCAATGAGCAATGGTTTCAGCTTCAAAAGTCATCAGCTGCAATGGCCCTAACCAAAAAATCATCCTGTCCTTCAAAGCTTTAAAGCCAGGCATTGACGTTTCTTCTCTAGCTAAGAAAGTCCTAGATAGCATCTTCTTCCAATAGAATGCTGTTTCATCTACACTGAAAATCTTTTGTTTAGCGTAGGCACTTTCAGCTATGATCTTAGTTAGATCTTCTGGATAATTTCCTGCAGCTTCTTCATTAGCACTTGCTGTTTCACCTTGCACTTTTATGTCATAGAAATGGCTTTTTCCTTAAACCTCATGAACCAACCTCTTCTAGCTTCATACTTTTCTCTGTAGCTTTATCACCTCTCTCAGCCTTCATAGAATTGAAGAGAGTTGGGGCCTTGCTCTGGATTGGGGGCTGGCTTAAGAGAATGTTGTGTCTGGTTTGATCTTCTATCCAGACCACTTCCACTTTCTCCATATCAGCAATAAGGCTGTTTAGCTTTTTTTTTTAAATCATTCCTGTGTTCACTGGGGTAGCACTTTTTCTTTTTTTCTTTTTCTTTTTTTTTTTTTTTTTTTTTTTGAGAAGGGGTCTTACTCTGTCACCCAGGCTGGAGCGCACTGGCGTGATCTTGGTTCACCGCAACCTCTGCCTCCCAGGCTCAAGTGATCCTCTCACCTCAGCCTACTGAGTAGCTGAAACCACAGGTGTGTCCCACCAAGCCCAGCTAATTTTTTGTATTTTTGGTAGAAACAGGGTTTCGCCATGTTCCCCAAGCTGGTCTTGAACTCCTGAGCTCAGGAAATCCACCCACCTTGGCCTCCCAAAGTGCTGGGATTACAGGAGTGAGCCACTGCGCATGGCCCAGGGTAGCACTTTTAATTTATTTCAATAACTTTTCCTTTGCATTCACAACTTGGCTAACTGGTGTAAGAGGCCCGGCTTTCAGCCTATCTCAGCTTTCAATGTGCCTTCCTCACTAAACTTAATTATTTCTAGCTTTTGATTTAAAGTGAGAGACATGTGACTCTTCCTTTCACTTCAACACATGGTGGCCAGTGGACAGTTATTCGTTGGCCTAATTGCAATATTGTTGTGTCTCAGGAAATAGGAGGTCCAAGAAGAGGGAGAGAGACTGGGAAATGGTGGCTGCTGGAGCAGTCAGAACACATGCCACATTTATCTGTTAAGTTTGCCATCTTCTATGGCATGGTTTGTGGCGTCTCCCCACAATAACAATAGTAATATCAAAGATCACTGATCACAGATCACTAAAACAGACATAGTAATAATGAAATAGTTAAAAATATTGTGAGAATTACCAAAATGCAACAGAGACACAAAGTGAACACACGCTATAGGAAAAATGGCACTGATAGGCTTGCTTGATGCAGGATTGTCACAAACCTTCAATTTTTTTTTTAAAGCATTATCTGCAAAGCATAATAAAATAAATTGTGCCTCATTATACAGAGCAGGTAGCCATAGTGGTAGGAGTTTCTGGCTATTCTCTCTCTTTTATTTTTTTTTGAAACAGAGTTTCACTTTTGTTGCCCAGGCTGAAGTGCAATGGCGCGAACTTGGATCACTAAAACCTCCATCTCCCTGCTTCAAGCAATTCTCATGCCTCAGCCTCCCGAGTAGCTGGGATTAAAGACAACCATCACCACACCCAGCTATTTTTTGTATATTTTAGTAGAAATGGGGTTTCACCATGTTGGCCGAGCTGGTTTCAAACTCCTAACCTCAGGTAATCTACCCGCCTCGGCCTCCCAAAGTGCTGGAATTACAGGTGTGAGCCACTGCGTCTGGCCTTGCTATTCTCTTCTGATTACTTCTGTTTTCTTAGTGAAATAGAAGGCAAGATCATTGGCTGAGAGGGAGAATAATGGTAGAGGTGATGGAGGTTTAAGGAATCATGAGAAGGTAAAATAGAAGATGTGGCTGCAAAGAGGCATGCTTGATTGTAAAGGGGTTGCTATTATTAGCAAGGTAAGGTATGACTGTGAGAGCAAGCAGCTGAGAATAGAAGATCAAGGTCAAGCACTCAATAAATGTTTGTCAAATGATGAATGAAAGCAAAATCACTGGAGATGATGTGATTCAAAATGTGGGAGGCCAGGAGAGTGAAAATGTCATTTGCATGGTTATGAAAATTACCAAGAATTATGACAGAAAGATTACCGTCAGAATGAAAGTGGGTCAAGAGTTAAAATCTTTAAGGGTCAGTAGATGTCTGCTGCAAGGTACCAGAGAGTTTGGGGAGGTGTGGAAGAGAGAATCTGAAATCATAAGATTGAGCCAGGAACAGAGGGTCATGCCTGTAATCCCAGCACTTTGGGAGGCTGAGTCAGGAGAATCCCTTGAGCAAAGGAGTTCGAGACCAGCCTGGGCTACTTAGTGAAATCGTGTCTCTACATTAAAAAATAAATAAATGAAATGTAAAAAATTTAGTTGGGCATCGTGGTGCATGCCTATAGTCCCAGCTGCTCAGGAGGCTGAGGTGGGGGGAATCACCTGAGCCTGGGAGGTCAAGGCTGCAGTGAGCTGTGATTGCACTACTACACTCTGGAGCCTGGTTGACAGGGTGAGACCCTTCTCAAAAAAAAAAAAAAAAAAAAAAAGAAAGAAAAGATAATATTATTAAGAAAATTATAAAGAAGATAAAATATATTTACTACTTAAGTGCTAGTGGATCATCATAAAGGTCTGTATTCTTTTTTTTTTTTTTTTTTTGAGACGGAGTCTGGCTCTGTCTCCCAGGCTGGAGGGCAATGGTGCAATCTCGGCTCACTGCAAGCTCTTCCTCCTGGGTTCACGCCATTCTCCTGCCTCAGCCTCTCTGAGTAGCTGGGACTACAGGCACCCGCCATCACGCCTGGCTAATTTTTTTGTATTTTTAGTAGAGACGGGTTTCACCGTGTTAGCCAGGATGGTCTTGATCTCCTGACCTCGTGATCCGCCCGCTTCGGCCTCCCAAAGTGCTGGGATTACAAGCGTGAGCCACCACGCCCAGCCACGGTCTGTATTCTTGTCTTCACACTGAGTAGGCTAAGAAGGAGGATGGAGAGGAGGAGCTGGTCTTGCTGTCTCAGGGGCGGCAGAGGCAGAAGAAAACCCATGTATAAGTTGACCTGCGCTGTTCAAACTCATGTTATTCAAGGGTCAACTCCACTGTACTCCACCATTGTATCACAAAAGCAGCCACAGGCAACATGAATATGAACTTACTCATTTAGAATATGTGTAAGTGCATTCCAATAAAACTTTATTTACAAAAACATACTGCAGGCCTGCAGGTGGAAATCTGCTTACTGCCGATCAATACTGCTGAAAAAGCCCAGCTAGGAGAAGGTCTAATGAACAAAAACAGAACATGCTTATCTGAGGACCAAGAATAAAAAGGATATAAACTTAGGATCCTGGTTGCCAGCAGAGTGGCCATGTATAGTTGTGAAGGTTGTTCACTGCACAACCCCAGGGGGCACTAGTCACATAGATTCCAATGTCAGTGACTACCCTAGAAGCTGTGCAGGGCATAATCTGTATAGCCACATTTGACAGCCCTAGTTGCAAGCATAGTAACTTCAAGGATTTTACTATAATAAAAGAGTTAATAGGAGCCTCAAGCCTGAGAAGATAGCTCTACTCTTTCTAGAAAAACAATCATTGCTTTTATTGAGCACCTGGCTTAGGAATATATAAACATTATCTCATATAATACTCCTAGCATTGCTGTAAGGTATATTTTCCTCCTTTTACTTTAAGGTGCAGAAAGGTTGAGCAATTTGCCTATGTACCCAGCTAGTAAATATTTAAACCAAGGTTTGCCTGACTCCCAAATCTGTATTCCTCCTATTCTCCTCTCCTTTTAAACTGGTTACAAGGTTCTTTAATGATGACCCAGTCAAACATATATGAAACATTTTCTTCTGGAAACCTAATTAAAGGTAATTATATACCTTACAAGACACTAAAAATATGGCAGGCACGCCAACAAAGAAGAGAGTTCTTATTATATCAATGTCTTTATGGATTTGGATTCTGTTCAGAAAAGCTCAGGCTCAAAAGGTAATTGCTGGCAGCATGCAAAATCCATCAACCCATAATTAACATATGACAATTATTCTAATTGCCTCAAACAACATTTCTATCTTTTTAATTGTACAGCAATTTGCCAATAGCATTGTTAATTGGCAATTTATATTTTAAACATGCAAAGGACAATGGGTCCTTATTTGCTCTGAGGCAACTGCATGCATTAATTGAATTTTAAAAATACATTTTCTTCTTTTCTCTGACCCCAGGACCTCCTTCAGATGGTTCTCATTGCAGTTCCTTCTGGCCAAAGCGTGTTTTCTCTAGGTAACTTAATCTTCCTTTAGCACTTTAATACATTTTCCTAACAATTCACTTAGACCAGATCCTTGTTTCTCTCTAGACACCCTGAGCAGGGCTCCTGTTGACTTCAAAGGGAAAATAGTGGGTGCAGGGAAAGCTAGGAATCTGGTTCCTGGTTCAAAAAACCTCCACACACTATAAAACCTCACTGGTGTCTTCCTGTGTGTTAAGGGCCAATTAATATATGTGAGTGAAGCCTTTGTATGAAACCACCCTGGCAACTTGTGAACTTGCTGGGAAGCACAGCAGCTAATACAAAACAATGTTTAGTGGACCCAGTTCCCATACAGACCCCCCATTTACTCATAGGGAGGGAATGAGTAGAGTAGGAATTGCCTCAAAAGGCAGAAAAGCAATAAAGACAGGCATTGACTCTCTCTTTCACTGTCTCCTCCACTATTCCTTCAACACACAATTATAAACCACTTTGAACCAAACACTTGGCTAAGTATCAAAGATTAAAAATAATTTATCACTCAAGTATCAACTCCCAGCCCCAACGTTAAGGGTCACTTTCTTCTGTTTGGGAACGAGGTGGTATGCCTTAAACCTACATGAGACAGCCTGGCACAGCTCCTCAATGTTACAGAATCTTCCCTTTGACCTGCTGGCTGTCACCTGGAGCTTCCGAACTCAGCCCTGCCATGGGATGCTGCTTCTCGATGTGGACATCAGTGGAGGGGAGCAGGATGGGCGAGATACCTTTAGCTTGTCCCTTCTTGACCCCACTGAAACCAAGACCTCTACCTTGTAAAGTTGTTCTAGAATATGAGAATTTAGGGATGACCTAGAAGTGACTGTGATGGAAATTGAAAGACAAAACTTTTAATAATGTCAAACTCTTTTTAACTTAATATAGCTGCTCTCCATACACAAGGGGAAAGGAGAGAAAATCCAATACCTTAACAGAGATTTCCAGCCTGGCATTGTTTCTCAGACTTCTGGGCACCCTGGTCCCAAGACCATCTCTGGCAAATACAGTGGAGCTGAACTATGAATCCATATTAACTGAGGAGCGCTACCTGGACCAATTAAATCAGAATATCTGGATATGGGCCCTAGGCATCAGGATATATTTTTCTTTCCCCAGATGATTTTAATGTGCAGCTAGGATTGAGACTCCTTGCCCTTGGATAGGTCCTGTCCCACCACCAGGCCATGGGGTAGAGTAGGGGTAGGGGTGTGGGTGGACAATGTCAGCATAGGTCCCAAAGCTGGAATTATTCAGTCTAGACCGGAGTTTGCAAATTGAAAGCCCACCCACAGGCTGGATCCAGCCAGCAGATGTGTTTTGTTTGGCCCGCATGGGGTTTTAAAAAAATGAATTACTTGCCAACATTTATTAATGAGAAATATATTGCACAAAAATCTGGATATCTGGCTTCTTTTGGAAAATAGGAATATCTGACTATTCTTGGTCTGAATTTCTGTGTGACAACAATTGGCAGGAGGGAAGGAGCCACCAGCCCTTTAGGTACAGCCTGTGCTCTTGGGTTCACCATAGTCCTCACCACTCTCTATTGTCTCACACTGGTCCCACCCCACTCATTTACCTCCCTGGCCCCTGTAGCTCTACCTAATGGGGCACAGAGAAAGAGAGGAAGCCTTGTTTCCCTTTGTAATATCCTCCCCATGAAGTGAAATCCAAGGACTGACATCCACAGGATAAGAATGGAGATAAACACAAGAGATTAATGAGAATTACAGAACAGAACTATTTTTCTATATACAACTGAAACAGGAGAGTTCCCTGATTCCCCTCACAGGACATGCAACAAGGGTGTGACTCACCTGTTCAGTCACCCCCATAGCTCAAATCCCTAGGGGAAACATGAGGATGGGCAGGTACAGAGGCTGGGGTGAGTGCTTTGGTCTCTCAGCTCTGTGGTAGTGTCTAGGGGTGGG
Source organism: Nomascus leucogenys (assembly GCF_006542625.1). Lineage (NCBI taxonomy): Eukaryota > Metazoa > Chordata > Mammalia > Primates > Hylobatidae > Nomascus > Nomascus leucogenys. The sequence continues at coordinate 73,994,483 of NC_044401.1, read as the reverse complement.
TGCCTGCACTCCGGTGTTACCAAGCTCTTTCAGCTTTGCCATCTGCAGACAGCTTGTGTGTTAATCAGCTCGATGGACCCTCTGCCTTACCGCAAGGGCAGAGGGCCAGTGTGACAGCCTTCTGTACCTCGAGCTCTTGTCCAGTGTCCCAAAAGAATCAGATCATATGTGGGCTAGAAGGATTAGGGCAAGGTTTTATTGAGTGGTGGAGGTGGCTCTCAGTGAGACGGATGGGGAGCCAGAAGGGGATGGAAGGGGAAGGTGGTCTTCCCCTGGAGTTTGACTGCCCAGCAGCTGGACTCTTCTCCTACCGTCCCCGACCAAACTCCCCTCAGCATCCAGAGGTCCCTCTTCTCTCTCTGCCACGTCATTCCTCTCTTTCTCTCTCGCATCGTTCTGCTGTCGCTGGTCTGTTGGTCTGCAGGTCTGCTCTAGAGCGTAGAGTTTGGGATTTATATGTGGGCAGGATACGGGGTGTGAGGGGCCAAAAGGCAGCTTTTTGGGCACAAAAACGGAAATGCCTGTTCTCACTGAGGGCCACGGATATCCAGGCTTGAGGGTGGGGCCTTTGCCAGGGAACCGCTCTCTTGTACCCAGTATTTCCCTGCCTCTTGTCCATATCCCAACTTAATCTGCAGAGGGCTCTGCCTACAACGCAGAGTACTTAATATTGTCATCACAGAGTAGGATTGATTTGAGGCCCAACCCATTTCTATCCTTACCTCCACCTCTGTTCTTTGCTCAACCTCAGGTTTGAGCTTGCGTAGGAAAATATCCCACCCCACCCTCTTAAAGTATCTACCCATTCAATGATAGACAGCTACCGTTTATCAACGCCTGAGGCTAGGTCAGGTTGCCAGACGAGATGGTCCCACACCTGCCTTCCTGGGCCACTATTTCTCAATGTGTGACTTCCACACCTCCTGGCAGATTTCTGTGCCCCACTCCAGATTTACTGAATCTAGATATCTAGAGGTGGGACCAGGCATCCACATTTAATGTGCCCAGTGAGTGTTCTGCTTAATAATAGCAATAGCAGCTGCACTTACTGTGTGCTTTACATGTATTGCATCTTCACAAAATCCTTGAGTTGGGTAGTAGCAGCGCCACTTTGCAGGTGAGGAAAACTGCAGCACAGAGAAGTTAAGTAACTTGCCCAAGTTCACACCGCTGTAAGTAGCAGAGCTGAGATGAGGCTCATCTGTTCTAGTTGGTAAACCTCTGCTCTAAGCAATAGGGTGGCAAGTGATGGATTCGTGAGCCCCCAGGCCAAGTCGTTCAGGGAAGATGGGGTAGAGTTTGTCAGTTACAATGATAAGACATAGGCCTTGCTTTCTGTTACTAGAAATTGTTTTGAGGTAGACTAGACAAAAGCATCTTACCCATAACACATGGTAGCATATGATGAGATGACAAAAAATATACTGTGTCCCATAGGATCTGCCCTCTGCTTATCTCTCAGGGACCATCTTCCGCCTTTAATTCCACCCTCTCTGCTGTCCTCCTGGTCCTTGTGCTGGGACTTAGCATGTGTTGTTCCCTCTATCTGAATTGATGGAGGGTGGGATCTGGTTGGGGGTCATCATTTGCCAAACTCTGCCTTGAACCTCACAGACAGCTCTTTCTCGTGCCTCCAGCTCTGCTCAGCTCAGCTCCTGGCTTCTCAGAAAGGCCTTTCCTGACTTCCCTGGCTAAAGTTGCCTCTTTCCTCCTCCTAGTCATCTCTTTCTCATCAGCTTAAAAAATGAATAGCGCTTATTATCTTATGATTTTCATATTCATACTTAGTTTCTTTGCATAGAGTGGGTCTTCCTGTGCTAGAATATAAGTTCCACAAGAGCAAGGAGGTTGTCTGTGCTGCTCTTTTCTGTTTCTTCCATGTCTAAATGGTAAATGGCACATCATAGGGTGAGTAATTGAGTAAATGACTAGGCAAAGCTCTCCCATCTCCTGTAGTACAACTCACATTTCCTTACAATGCTAAGCTAAGGGACTACAAAGATAAAATATTACCCAACTACTGCCCACAGGAATTTTAAGTTGTAGGAAAAACACAAAACAAAGCCTGATTTCTCTTTACTAGAATAGAATAGTTTCCTGTGTACAAACAACATGAATAGGATATGAATTAGGATGGTGACAGGTGAGTAATGTACATAATTCTTGGAGTTAGGCATCCTTTTTTTTTTTTCAATGGAAGAAAAGAACAGATTAATTGAAAGGAAAATACATTCCACATAGTGGGAGTGGGCTCAAACAAGTGACTCAACAGCTGTTAGGCATACTCATTATTCAGAAAGTGAAATTTTCATCTTGGACAAAACTAAGGACTTCTACATTTCCTTATGAAAAGCTTAAACAATCATTTTGAGACAGCGTCTTGCTCCGTCACCCAGACTGGAGTACAGTGGTGTGGTTATGGCTCACTACAGCCTCGACCTCTCGTGCTCAAGCAATTCTCCCACCACAGCCTCTTGAGTAGCTGGGACTACAGATGCATACCAGCATGCCCAGCTACTTTTAGTATTTTGTTTTTTTGTAGAGACGGGGCTTCACTCTTTCCCAGGCTGGTCTCGAACTCCTGGCCTCAAGCATTCCTCCCTCCTCTGTCTCCCATTGTGTTGGGATTACAGGCATGAGCCATTGCACATGGTCATGATTTTTTCTTATGTAAATAAATAAGACATTAAAACAGTTGTTAGATTATGCCTACCCGGAGTATGAAGAAAACAGTCTCCTTATACACTGGCACTAGCATGTACATGAGAGAACAAACATAGGCTGTTAAAACTTTTGTAAGCAGGAGCCATGGGGGCCCCACGACGACTGGAGAAGCTTCTTCCAAGGCCCCTAGGGTCAGCCAAGCAGCACAGATGGGGCAAACCCTACGATGTTCATCTATCTGCTAGAAGTTTTCCTTAAACTGTACCGAAAAGAGCAGCTCTCTGTTTCATTCCCACTGAGGACTTTTAAGAGGGGACTGTATTGGCCTATTTTCATATTGCTATGAAGAAATACCTGAGACTAGGTAATTTATAAAGGAAAGAGGTTTAATGGACTCACAGTTCCACATGGCTGGGGAAGGCCTCACAGTCATGGTGGGAGGCGAAGGAGGACCAAAGGCATGTCTTACATAGCGGCAGGCAAGACAGCGTGTGCAGTTTTCCATTATCACTGAAATCTGCCCTTTATAAAACCATCAGATCTCATGAGACTTATTCACTATCACGAGAACAGCATGGGAAAAACCCGCCCCCATGATTCCATTATCTCCACCTGATCCCTCCACAACACATGGGGATTATGGCAACTCTAATTCAAGATGAGATTTGGGTGGGGACACAGCCAAACCATATCAAGGACTTCATCCCAATTGCAGATGGAATGTGGAATGGGAGTGGATCTCAGCATTTCAGGGAGTGCAGCTCTGACATATGACTGACTCTCCAAATGTCCACTGGGTCCCAGGTGGTGCTCGTCCCATGTGGACTTTACTACATGAACTCTCAGGCTGAAGGGAGTTTTGTTTAAAAAAAAAAAAATGACAGCAATGGTGCTGCCTAAGAGGCCTGTCACCTGAGGCCTGATGATGAATGCTGTGTTCTCTGCAATTCTATTTCAGCCAACGAAGTCTCAAATGGTGCCTTGAGAATTAAGGTGAAAGCAGCAATGTCTAAGTGTAGGATTCCAAAGTGAAGATCTGCTTGTTTCTCTGGCAGACAGGCCTGTTTTCCTTAATGCATTAACAATGTTGCTCTTATTACATTAATTATAAGTTGTTAAAATGACTCAAGCGTCACTTTCTTGTTCCCTAGCACCCAGAGCTTTAATTGAGCTTTGATACACACTGGCTCCATACAAAGTGACAGGCGGGCGGGCAGGGGGCACAGTGGAGGGGAGTACAAAGATGAAGACAGGAGGGTCTCCCCATGCTGGGGCTCCCAGTTGATCAGGAGGATGTGTGTGTTGGACAACGTATTTAGATACTAAGATACTGAGAAGGTGGGATTTTAAAATTTAAGTTTTTCCATTATCACTGAAAAAATACCAAGTAAGCTGCTCTTTCTGGCTACCAATGGTTACCCCTCATTGCGTGCATAATTTGTGTCTTACCTAATTTAATTCTTAGAGGCAACCAGTGAAGTGGGTTCTATTATTGCCCTGTTTCATGGATGAGGCAACCAAACATCAGAGATGTTAAAAGAAGCATGTGCCAGTTCATACAGCTGGTAAGTAGATAAGCTGGGAAACAGTTTGGAGCCTATTTAAAATCCATACGCCTGGCCACTAAGCCCCTTCTGATGAAGCCCTTCTGGGCTGATCGACCCTTAGGTACAGGATGTGATTAGATCACTCTCTGTGATTAGAAGGGCCCTCCTATCCCTACTACCTCACATGCTTTGCTTCTGAGAGCTGTGATTTTACCATTAGAGATTCATTTCTTTGGGGGGAAATCTAGATCTCTTGGTAAATTACAAGTGCCTCTTCAGAGGACTAACACATTACACCTTCATCCTTTATAAACTGCTCACTGTCATATTGTAAAGAGGGACCATGGAAAGGATGGTCCAGAAGGTTGGCATAGTTTAGATAGTGATCCTCAGAGGAGTCCCTTGTGAAGCTTGCAGTTTGGGGGTCCTGGTACATCTGGCCGTAGGGCAGCGGAGCATGGACAGAGGAGATGGGCCTTTCTCTTCTCCACAATTTGGCTTCAGACCACCACTGATATGTGACCTCTTATTGGGCACCTGGCTATGATACATGCCCCTGCCTCCCTTGGAACAGGTGGGGTCGCACTGAGTTCAGGCTGGTGAACTATGAGTAGATGTGAAATGAGTCAAGAAAGAGAAGTAGGGATCCCTAAGTAGCCACTGCATGGACTCCCCACCCCCCCACCCCACTCTCATCATGAACTATGATCTGAGTGAGGAGTAGACTTGATGCACAAAGCCTCTGAATTGTGGGGAGTGTTCATTATGGCAGTAGCTTACCCTGCTGCATGGCCTATGATTTCCCCACTGTTCTGTCCCCTTGAGTTGCCAGCTGTCTGCTGCTGTCCTCATAAGCCATGTGGGAATAAAGAACTGTTCATTTGGAGTTGGCTACAGCAAGGTGTACTGGGCTGGACAGTGTCCCCTCAAACTTCATGTCCTTCCAAGAATCTCCAAATGTGATCTTCTTTGGAATCAGTGTTTTTGCAGATGGAATTAGTGAAGGTGAGATTGTACTGGAGTAGGCTGGGCCCATAATCCACGGTGACTGGTGTCCTTATAAGATGGGTTGGGACCCAGAGACAGAGGGAGAACATCATGTGATGATGGGGTGGGTATTGGAGCAATGCATCTACCAGCCAAGGAATGCTGATTGCCGGCAACACTACAAGCTAAGAGAAAGACAAGGGACAGATTGTCCCCTAGAGTCTTCAGAGAGAGCACAATCCTGCCGACACCTTGACTTCAGACTTCTAGCCTCTAGAACTGTGAGAGAATAAAGTTCTGTTGTTTAAGCCACCAAACTTGTAACTTCTTATGGCAGCTCTGATAAATGAATACATAAGGGAGTCAGCCACCATCGCTTGCATCTGGCAGAGACTCAAAGACTGCCAGGGGTGTCTTTATTGAGAGAATAAGGGAAAACTTCAGGTGTGCTCTGATTGGAAGTTGTAGGCATAGGGCAGCTGGGGTCATGCCCACAAGAAGTGGGGCATTTTATGTGATTGGTTTGAGACCATATTTGGCTTTTTCTGGTTGGTCTTTTTTTTTTTTTTTTTTGAGATGGAGTTTTTGCTCTTGTTGCCCAGGCTGGAGTGCAATGGCATGATCTCGGCTCACCACTGCCTCCGCCTCCCAGGTTCAAGGGATTCTCCTGCCTCAGCCTCCCGAGTAGCTGGGATTACAGGCATGCACCTCCATGCCCGGCTAATTTTGTATTTTTAGTAGAGATGGGGTTTCTCCATGTTGGTCAGGCTGGGTCTCAAACTCCCAGCCTCAGGTGATCCACCCGCCTCGACCTCCCAAAGTGCTGGGATTGCAGGCGTGAGCCCCGGCGCCTGGCTCTGGTTGGTCTTGAGTTGGGACAAAAAATAGAGAACTTGGCAGTCATTGGCCGAGTCCTGACTGCATAGATTGTGGTTTGGTTTCCTGAAGTGGCTGCTGCAGAGGTTGTGGTTTGGCTTCCCAAGGCAGTTGCTACAAAGATTGTGGCTCAGGATTCTGTTGTCATGTATGGTCTCACCACTGCCTGTTTATATATTCCCTTTCTCCATCAAACGCTTCGGGGCCAAAATCCTTTGAGAAGACGTCACTTATCCCCACCAATGCCCCCAGCGCATTTCCACATATGTCCCTTTCCCCTCCTGGCCCTTCTGTACTTGCCTTTCATAATTTTATGCATTCTTCCCCTGTATCCTCCCTTTCTCCTTCCTCTCCCTCCCCTTCTTTAGAGACAGTATCCTTACTAAGTAACCATTAATCAATAAAAATGATAATAGCTAACTCCTACTGAATACTCTCAACATGCTAGAAATGTACACTGTCCTTTTAATCATTTCCACAACCCTGTGAGTTAGATATTAGTAGCTCTGTTTTGCAGATGAGGAAAAAATAGCTTGGAGTAATTAGGCAATTTTCTAAGAAGTAGAAGAGCTAGGATTTGAATTTAGGAGTACTTTTTTTCAAGTTCATGCTTTTTTACTCTTCACATTACCTTTTAATCATTTTCTTTATATAAAACTAATAACCTTATTATAATTACTGTATTACTATTGTTAAATGTATTTTTCATTTCTGCAAAACCTTTTCAAGGTTCTTATTACAAGAAAGAAAGTTAGCAGTTTTTTTCCTGATATGATGGTTAAAATTGGAAGAGCTGTGGCAGACGGCATTTCGGAAGGAACACTATATATTTAAACAAGGGTTGTAATTTCAAAAAGCTGATATTATGTAACCTCAGAGCAGAGAGCTGATAAAAACTAACTTAATGGCAAGAATTTTATTTTGTTATTACAGATTTAAATTTTGATTGACTCAGCAAAACAGACTATTAAGCAGCATTGAAAATCGATGTGAAAAGGGTTTCTGTGTAATATGCCCACTCATTAACTGAAGTTTGACAGAAAGCAGGTGCTTCATTGGAATCTAATTATAGAGATTGGTTCAATACAACTCCAAATTGATTACCCATAATTCACATTATAAAGGCTATAGAATCATGCCTATAGTCTGTCCTCCAAAGAACATAGTCATCTATTTTCAAAATCTCTCCAGTGACCTCTAGCCCCCCAATTTTTATTTCACTCTGCAGAATTTAAAACTAGGGGTGATTGCCTTTGGCTAGAAGAATCTATTAAACACATTTGTTCATTAATACAACAAAAATTACTGCACCCCTGTTACAGGAAAAGCGCTGCATTAGGCAACATGGGAGCTACAAAATAAATCATACACCAGAACTCACAGCCTTGGAGAAAAGATCAGGTATACATCTAAGTACCTAGGCAATGATTTCTGTTCTTTATGAGATGTCCTCAAATTATTTAATACCCTTCCTGTAGAATGGTGAGGGTCCACTTCTCCTTCCCTTGAAAGCTGGCATGTGACTGCTTTGGGAATTAAAGTAAGGCAGAAATGATGCTATGTCAGCTCCAGGCTGCCTTTAAAGGGATTAGCAGCTTCCATTTTGGTCTGTTGGAGCCTGGAGCTACCATGTACAAATGCCCACCAACCTGAGGATACCATGCTATGTGGAAGTACATGCTAGGCATGTGGAGAAGCTCTGGAAAGAGAATGGGCAAGAGGGATGCCCAGTTCCACTCAGGTGAGGCTCCAGAAATCATGGAGCAATGATAAGCCAGCCCTGTTTTGTCCTGACCTAAGTTTTGACTCGGAATTATGAAATATAAAAATGATCATAGTTTTAGGCCACTACGTGTTGGTGTAATTTGTTCTAACAGATAACCAAATGTGCTTAGTGTCAACAAAAATGGACAGATGAGGGCCCTGAGAAATTAGAAGAAAAATGTATTTCTAGCCTTTAAGGTGGTGGGAGAAAACAGGGAAGGTTTCAAAGCAGTGGTGACATTTTAGTTGAGCTTGGAAAACTTTAGGATTTGGAAATGCAGACAAGAAGGGATAAGGATGCTCCAGGCAGAGAAAATAATGTTGACAAAAATACAGAAGTGAGAAAGTTTCTGATGCATTTGGAGTGTTACTGAGCACTAGGCTCGCTGGGTGATGCACACAGAAACCAATACTTATGGCACTGACTTTTGAGATAAGCAAAAGCTTTATTGAGAGTTGACGAGCAAGGACACAGGAGGCAGTGCTCAAATGTATCTCCTCTATATGGGGCGGGGTGGCCGGGGGGGTCAAGATTTTAAGGCATTTCTAAGTAGTCCCAGGTGATGCCAATGCAGCTGATCTGCCAAGCTGGTGGTGTTAACAATTAGTTTTCATTGCATGTGCCTGAGTGACATGACTTGCAATTTTGCGCCATCTGTAACAGCTTAAGCAATGTTAATTGGTTTGAGCTGGTCACTCGGTTACAAGTGGTTGATTTTGACAAAAGAAAATAGTTTGCAAGAGTGAATTGTGATGATATGAGTGAAAGGAAGGCTGAAAGTATCACCAAAGGCCCAAAAGCCTTGAAGGCCAGGGTGAGGAGTTACATTCAATTATGTGGATGAGGAAGAGCCACCAGATATTTCGAACAGAGAAGTGATATCGTTAATCTTGTGTTTTGGAGGAAGTTAATACACTTCCATTGAAAGGGGGAATTAAGGAAGGAAGCAGGCCAGTTATGACAGCTGAGTAGTTAGTTGGAGAGCTGGAGGCCCAACCTGTTTCCTCTTTGGGGTAGAGGCAGAGTCCTGGAGGGACTGGGTTGGCATGCAGAATAGTGGCCCCTACAGATGCCCACATCCTAGTCCCTGGAACCCATGGGCATGTCACGGCAAAAGGGACTTTGCAGATGTGATCAAGGTTAAGGCTACTGAGATTAGAAGTTTATCCTGAATTACCTAGAGGGGCCCAATTTAACCATATGTCCTTAAAAGGGAGAAACCTTGGAAGCTGTGGTCAGAGGAAGGTAGGACTGCGGAAGAAAGGTGGGAGAGATGCAGAATGACAAGGACTTGACCTGCCATTCCTGGCTTTGAAGATAGAAAATAGGGCTAAACACCAAGGAATGCAATCATCCCTAGAAGCTGCCAAGGGCTCTCAGTTTACAGCCAGAAAAAAAAATTAAAACAAAACTAGGACCTCAGTTTTACAACTGTGAAGAACTGAAGTTTGCCAACAACCCAAATGAGCAAAGGATCCTCTCCCAGAACCTCCAGAAAGAACACAGCCCCACCAATACCTTATTGTAGCCCAGTGAGACCCATATCCAACATCTGAACTCCAGAACTGTAGGATAATAAATATGTGTTGTTTAGCCACTACAACTGTGGTAATTTGTTACGGCAGCAGGAAACAAGTACAGACCTCAATTAGCTAATGACATTTATTGGACACCACTGCACTAGAAACCAGGAGCTGACCGGCCTCTCTTGAGCTGCAGCTCCTTTTGGGCTATGGTTCTATTTTCCGGCTACATAGAAACATTGGCTTTTTGTCCCTGCATGTTCTTGATTCAGCCAGGTGACCTTGATTAACTTACCTAAGCTTGTTGAGCTTCAGTTTCATCATCTGTTCAATGAGGAGATTGAGCAAAAACAGCTCCAAACTTTACTTTTTCTCACCATGACATGCTTGATAGAGAATGTTCCTATCTTCCACTCACTGACGGGCATAATCTAGGTTTGGGGAAATTTCCAGCATTCTAGAAATAACATTATTTCCTCTCCCCATCAAAAAAATCAGGCCAGGTGCAGTGGCTCACACCTGTAGTCTCAGCACTTTGGGAAGCTGGGGTGGGTGGATCTCTTGAGCCCTGGAGTCCAAGCCAGATTGGGCAACATAGGGAGACCTTGTCTCTACCAAAAACAAACAAAATAGCTGGGGATGATGGCATGTGCCTATAGTCCCAGCTACTCGGGAGGCTGAGGTAGGAGGATCACTTGAGCCCAGGAGGTCAAGGATGCAGTGAATCATGAGTGTGCCACTGCACTCCAGCCTGAGCAACAGAGTAAGACCCTGTCTCAAAAAAAAAGAAAGGAAAAAAGGAAAAAGTATCCTCATCTGAGCTGGGTGCAGTGGCATGCACCATAGCCCCAGCTACTCGGAAGACTGAGGTGCGAGGATCACTTGAGCCCAGGAGGTCAAGGTTGCAGTGAGCTGTGAACGTGCCACTGCACTCCAGCCTGGGCAACAGAGTGAGACCCTGTCTCAAAATAAAAAAAAAAAAATCACATCAGAATATAAGTGATAAGTGATGTTTTGATAGGGATAACCTTATATTTACTCTAATTTATTGAGCTTGGTTGCAGGGTTTGGACATTTATGTATATATATCATAATATTTTACAAAAGTGGCACAGAATTACATTAGTGTAATGCACAACAAGAAATCTATCATCGGCTGGGCATGGTAGCTCACACCTGTTATCCTAGCACTCTGAGAGGCTGAAGTGGGAGGATCATTTGAGCTCAGGAGTTTGAGACCAGCCTGGGTAACATAAGGAGAACTCATCTCTAAAAAAAAAAAAAAATAATAATTAGCCGAGTGTGTGGTGGCAGACGCCTGTGGTCCCAGCTACTTAGAAGGCTAAGATGGGAGGATGGCTTGAGCCAAGGAGGCTGAGGCAGCTGTGAACCATGATTGTACCACTGCACTCCACCCTGGTGACAGAGTGAGACCCTGTCTCAAAAAAACAAAACAAACCAAAAATCTCAACAACAACAAAACATTGTATATCATAAATATAAGCAATGAAGTTTTACTGTTAATATCAAAATACTAATAGTAGATGTGGGCACTGGGCTAGACATGGGTAATAGTCTTCCTAGCGCTGAAATGGAATAGTTTTAGGAGTTGAAGAGTGGCCTGAATTAGTTGAGGGGGAACCACTTGCAGCTGAAAGGGTGGAAGAAGGTAAAGGAGTAAGAAAACATTTTCTAAATCCTTAAAAACAGAAAATCAGTTCCTCCCCCTGAGTCTCCACCCGCAACCAAACTGAGCAAACCCTTAATACAGCAATAGTATTAGACTTGTAATTATTTCATTAGGAAATCACACACAAAACTTCATCCTGAATTTGTGGAGGGAGCTAGGGCCAAGGGCCTTCTAGTAATTCCTAATGAACTTTCTACTGAATAAGAAAGAACTAAAACAGGGTAGCAAGGAAACCAATCAACATCGACAGCAGGCCTGCCTGAGCTGCAGTCTATTTAGTGGCCCTGGAGCTGTTTCATGTTGAGCATCTGTGGCAGAAATAGTTCTAAGTCTTAATATTTCAATATTTTCAAGGCAGTTCAATTTGAGTTAGGCGCCCAGACACAAAGCACATGAATTTCTTGAAAAAGGGGTGACACGATGTTGGGAAAGGAGTCCTTTACATGGTGTGGCTAAGACCTGCGCCTTGGGGGTCAGACATCCCAGTGTATGAATCCCAGTTCTGCCACTAACTGTGAGTATGACATTAGGCAAGTTACTTCACCTCTCTTGATCTCAGTAGCCTTTTCTGTAAATTGAAGAGAATCATAGTGCCTTCTTCATGTACTGAGGGCTTAGACAGATGCCTGGTGGGAAGTGAGGACTCAGTGTCAGCTCTAACCATTATTAAGACCACAGATGCCTCAAGGAAAAGCCTGCCAAGTGGGCTGGATGGTTTCTTGTCATGCATTATATTAATGAAGTTCCTTGCCTGCTTTGTAAAATATATGGGCGTTTATGCATAAAATTTCAAGTCCTTTATCTATGCTCTTACGTACTTTTTGAAATCTTCTATAGTGTGGCTTTTATGGCATTTCCTTCTTTAGATGCTAATCTTTTTTTTTTTTTTTTTTTTTTTTGAGACAGTCTTGCTCTGTTCCCCAGGCTAGAGTGCAGTGGTGCGATCTCCCAGCTCACTGCAGCCTCCGCCTCCTGGGTTCAAGCAATTCTTGTGCCTCAGCCTTCCAGGTAGCTGAGATTACAAGTGCGGCACCACCACACCCAGCTAATTTTTTTTAGTATTTTTAGTAGAGACAGGGTTTCCCCATGTTGTTCAGGCTGGTCCCGAACTCCTGGCCTCAAGTGATCCAGCCGCCTTGGCCTCCCAAAGTGGTGGGATTACAGAAGTGAGCTGCCGCGCCCAGCCTAGATGCTGATCTTTTTAATGTATGAATTGAACTCGACTTTTGTTGAGAACAGGATTATACTTCCGTTCTCCTGGCCCAGTTCTCAGAGCAAGGGTTGCATCAGTTACTGGAAATCTGAAATCCAGATAGAAGACCTTCCTTCCCACTCCATAGTGACTTGCAGTAGAGAATGAAGAACACAGATAAACAAACCAGAAGAGGTGCTTTTGTTTTTGTGCAAATAACACTGTTAGTTCTGAACAGATGACTGGACCATGAAATTATTAGAATAGCACAGCAGGTCTCTGGTAAGAGTGACTCAAAGTGGTTGCCTTGCTTTCTGTTAACACCAGTGAAATTTGAATTGCACAGAGGAGAATATGCATTGGAATGGGGAGTCAAGGGTAATGGATTCTAATTCGTCTTTTGCCAGAAATAGTTATATGACCTTGAGCAAGTCACTTGCCCTTTCTGGCTTTAAATTTGTCCTCCATAAAATGAAGAAGTTGAACTAGATCAATGCGTCTCATTCTGGGACATGCAAAACGTGAGTGCTGTGTGACACTATTTAGGTAATTTTGCTATGTACTTACTTTAATATGCACTTAAAAAATATACGAGGTAGCTGGGCATGGTGCCTCAATGCCTATAATCCCAGCACTTTGGGAGGCCGAGGTGGGCAGATCACTTGGGTCCACGAGTTTGAGACCAGCCTGGCCAACATGGTGAAATCTTGTCTCTACTAAAAATACTAAAAATTAGCCTGGTGTGGTGGTGCCGCACCTGTAATCCCAGCTACCTGGGAGACTGAGGCATGAGAACTGCTGAACCCAGAAGGCAGAGGTTGCAGTGAATCAAAATCGTGCCACTGCCCTCCAGCCTGGGAGACAGAGTGAGACTCTGTCTCAACAAAAAAAAGGAAAATGTACTAAGTATATCAGCCCCATGATTTCATGGATCTTACTGCTTAAAATGAAACTAAACGTATTTAAGTTTAGAAAGAAGAAGCAAAAACAGGTGAAAACATTTTGTATTAGACACTGGTCTGATCTCCTGATATATATATCCCGGCTGATGACGTTGGCTGGTGTATATTAATCATGTTTTTTATTTTGCACACTTTATGGTGCTTTGATATCTGGAGGCCTTTCCATTCCAGGAAGGGACTGCTTCTCTCAAGATTAGCTAATTCCTAGAGATAGCAAACGACTGCTTTAGAACATGCCTTTGATATGCAGACCAACCAATCCTGTGTCCATATCTCCCATCCACCTTCTTTCATTAGGCTCCTGCAGTTTGGGACACTAGCCTCCTGCCCTAAATAACACTGGGCCAGGTACAGGACAATTAGGGACCACCTCCTATAGTCTGGAGTTCACTGAAATTATTCAAACTATTCAGTTCTAAATCTGACTACCCTGCCCTGCCCGTTTCTTCCTGTAAAAACCATAATAAAGGCTCTGGCCCGTGCATTTTCTTCCCTCCTTCTCCATCCTGATTGTCCCTGGTGCTTCTCCACCTGGCCCTGCATGACATACTCTGCGTCTCCTCTTGGGAACTGTGAATAACAAACTGTCTTTTCAATGGCAGCCAATCTCACCATACCTGGATTTTAAAATGGGGAAAGAATACCTTTGAACTACTCTTACTAATTGTGAAGAACTTTTACCTCATCACCATGCAGGCTTGCTTTTTCTCTGTTTTAAAAATCATCTTGTTACAGAAAGTAGATTAGTTGCCAGGGGCTAGGAGGAGGAGAGAATGGGGAGTGACTCCTAATGCTATGGGATTTTTTGGGGGTGATGAGTACTGGTTGTGAAATGAGATAGTGATGATGGTTGCACAATTTTGTAAATATACTAGAAACACTGAGCTATACACTTTAAAAGGGTGATGTTTATGGTATGTGAGTTATATCTTAAGAAAAAATGGTCCTCTTTACCACTTTTCCTCTCCTCTAATTCATTTGTCCTGCAAAATTCAACTTAGATGTCATCTTGTCCCCCAAAGCCTTTGCATGCAATGCCTATGGTTATAATGGTTCTCCTTGCTGTGTTTTCAGGGTTTTGTTTTTGTTTTTATAGAGACAGGGTCTTTCTCTATCACCTAGGCTGCAGTGCAATAGTATGATCATAGCTCACTGCAGCCTTGAACTCCAGGACTCAGTAACTCAGTACTCAAGTAGCTGGGACTACAGGTGCACACCACCATGCCCGGCTAATTTTTTTTTTTTTTTCGAGACAGGGTCTCACTTTGCCACCGAGGCTGGAGTGCAGTGCTGTAATCTTGGCTCACTTCAGCCTCAACCTCCCAGGTTCAAGCGATCTTCCCACCTCAGCCCTGCTAGTAGCTGGGACTACAGGGATGCATCACCACACCCGGCTAATTTTTGTATTTTTTGTAGAGACAGGGTTTCACCACATTGCCCGGGCTTGTCTTGAACTCCTGACCTCAAGTGATCCACTAGCCTCAGCCTCCCAAAGTGCTAAGATTACAGGCGTGAGCCACCATGCCTGGTCCCGACTAATTTTTAAAAATTTTTATTTTTGGCTGGGTGCAGTGGCTCACGCCTGTAATCCCAGCACTTTGGGAGGCTGAGGCAGGCGGATCACAAGGTCAGAAGATAGAGACCATCCTGGCTAACACGGTGAAACCCCATCTCTACTAAAAATACAAAAAAATTAGCTGGGTGTGGTGGTGGGCACCTGTAGTCATCACTGCACTCCAGCCTGGGTGATAGAGCGAGACTCCTTCTCAAAAAAAAAAAAAAAAAAAAAAAAGAAAAAAATTATTTTTGTAGAGATGAGGTCTCACCATCTGGCCCAGGCTGGTCTTGAACGCCTGGGCTCAAGGTATCCTCCCACCTCAGCGGCCCAGAGGGCTGGGATTACAAGCATGAGCCACTCCACCAGTCTCCTTGCTGTGTTTTCCTTGCTGGTTTATAAGGGGTGGGCGTTAAGAAAAAGAAACACTTTCTCGTAGACCCTTCTGTGGTTGCTTGGGGAAGTTGCCATTTAACTCCACCCCCAGCACCACCACCCTACCCCACCACTTCTTTGATCCAAGAAGTTCCTAGCAAATCTCAGTTTCTACTTAAGTCAAACAGGATCTCAAATGTGTGATTTTTCAGTGTGACTTTTCCCACACTTTTTCCTGGGGCTTCTAAATCAAAAAATGAGAGAGGGACCTTGTGTTTTCCATTTGGAGGCACTGCTTTTCAAAGATTTGGGGACAGATGAGTTAGCAGTCAAGCAAGGTCCAAGTCTTATACATTCTATTAATTCATACTGGAAAAGATGACTTTTTCTCAGGAAAAGCCTATGACTTTGGGAAGAGCTCCAATCCACAAATGCCTATCAGAAGGGCCACACTGCATTGAAGCAGTTTCAGCAGATGTTGACTCTAAAAGATTAACTGCAAGCTTTGATAGCTGGTTTTGTCAGCTTGTAATCGGCTCCTGGGGAGGGGAAAACCAAATCCTTCTCCTTCTATGTATCTATCCATATCTTTTCTGTGCTAATTGTTTGCTGTCTTTTTCTTGAAAGAGTACAGCAAACCCCCTTATGACAGAGCCTCCTGATTAAATGCTGATTAACTGTAATAGTGCCTCTCAGATAAGACAGGACTCTCCCTAGCTGCCTTTGCTCCCATAAAGGAAGCCACAAGCCAAAGCACGAGCTTCTTGAAGAGCGTTAGCGGAATGAAGGGAGGGTTGTTTAGTACTCGAATGGTGGGAATGGTGGGTGGAGTTTAAGGAGATAAAGCAGTAGGTCAGAGCATTCACAACCTCTCCACCTACCACACTAGAGAGATTCTAGGGTTTCGCCAGCTGCAGTGTGCACACAAAAATCACCTGGGCATCTTGTTAAAACGCAGGTTCTTGTTCAGTAAGGTGGGGTCTGAAATTCTGCATTTCTAACAAACTTCCAGGTGATGTTGGTGCTGCTGATCCTCAGACTACATTTTGAGTAGCAAGAAATATCTCTGATTTCCTACGTATCCTTTTTTCTTCCTTTTTTCTTTTTTTGAGATAGGTTCTCACTCTGTCACGAAGGCTGGAGTGCAGTGGCGCAATCACGGCTCACTGCAACTTTGATCTCCTGGGCCTAAGGGATCCTCCTGCTTCATCCTCCCAAGTAGCTGGGAGCACAGAGATGCACGGCCATTCCTGGCTAATTTTTAAAAAATTTTTTTAGAGATGGGGAGGGGGGTCTCCCTATGTTGCCCAGGCTCATCTTGAACTCCTGGGCTTCAGCGATCCTCCTACCTCGGCCCCCAAAATTCTAGGATTACAGACGTGAGCTATGTATCTTTAAAATCTAGATTGAAGGCCGGGTGCAGTGGCTCACGCCTGTAATCCCAGCACTTTGGGAGGCCGAGGCAGGCAGATCATGAGATTAGGAGATGGAGGCCATCCTGGCTAAAACGGTGAAACCCGTCTTTACTAAAAATACAAAAAAATTAGCCAGGCATGGTGGAGGACGCCTGTAATCCCAGCTACTGGGGAGGCTGAGGCAGGAGAATCTCTTGAACCCGGGAGATAGAGGCTGCAGTGAGCTGAGATCATGCCACCACCCTTCAGCCTGGGCAATAAGAGCGAGACTCCATCTCAAAAAAAAAAAAAAAATCTAGATTGAAAAGAACTTTCTGAAAGTTGACAATTGGGGGTTCTTTCTTGCCTGTCTCAGTTAAATATTAATGACAGCAATAATAATTACAGTAACAACAATGACTGACGTTTATGGAAGGCATAGTATGTGCAGGGCTAGCCTAGCCTGACTATAACTGTTACCCGCCTATGAAAGGACTACCTGTGGTCTAGAGACAGAAAATAACTTGGCCAAGGTCTCGTTGTCAGTAGTAAGTGGCAGAGCAGGAACTCAAAGACTGTTTGACTCCACACGTGCGCTCTAAATATTACTGTCTCTCATCTCCCTTTGTCGTATTTTCGGTTCATTGAGGCCGAACGTATGAAGTGTGATCTTTGCTTTCAAAATGGAGCATTTCTGGGTGCTACAGGACTAAGCCAGTGGTGCGAAGTTACCCATGAAGTCAGATGGTGGGTGTGGACAGACAATGCATGATACACAGGCAAAAACTCAATGGAGAAACTCAATGACCTGCAGACTTAGTCTGCACTGATAGCAAAACGCTTTCCCCAATGATTTATTTTTCCCTTGCAAAGCAGACTCTAGATTAGGAAGAGAGCGTTGTCACCATCATATAAGGCTTATCAAGAATTGGTGGAAAGGTAAGAAAACTGTATCTACTACATATTTTTAAGGCAAAATTATGTTGTCTTCCTTGAACATAAATTAAAAAGCTTAGACAGGACACCAAAAGCACAGAAAAAAGCACATAAAAGAAAAAAAATGGATGAATTGGACTTTATCAAAATTAAAAATTTATACACTTCAAATGACATTGTAAAGTGAAAAGATGAGCCACACAGTGAAAGAAAATATTTGCAAATTATCTATCTGATAAAGGGGTTGTGTCCTTACAACTCAATATTAACCCAATTAAATAATCACCAGGCCGGGCACGGTGGCTCATGCCTGTAATCCGAGCACTTTGGGAGGCCAAAGCGGGAGGATCACAAGGTCAGGAGATCGAGACCATCCTGGCTAACATGGTGAAACCCTGTCTCTACTAAAAAATACAAAAAATTAGCCAGGCATAGTGCTGGGCGCCTGTAGTCCCAGCTACTTGGGAGGCTGAGGCAGGAGAATGTCATAAACCCGGGAGGCGGAGCTTGCAGTGAGCCGAGATTGCGCCACTGCACTCCGGCCTGGGTGACAGAGCAAGACTATGTCCCAAAAATAAGTAAATAAATAAATAAATGACCAAAAGATCTGAATAGATATTTCACCAAAGAAAATATACCGACGAGCAATAAGCAATTGAAAAGGTGGTAATATTATTAGACATTAGGAAAATGTAAAATTAAAGTCACCATAAGATGCTACTTCACGCTCACTAGAGTGGCTGTAATAAAAACGACACAATAACAAATGCTGACAAGGACGTGGAGAAACTGGAACACCCATGCATTGCCTGTGGAAATGTGAAATAGCTCAGTTACTTTGGAAAATTCCAGTCATATAAAGCATTTTGTTTCCTTGATCTAGTTTCGTTGCATATTGGAATGCCTTTTTTGTGGTATGTTTCACATGTTGTTTTTTGTGACCTAAATTTTTTTTTACATCAAAAATATTTTAAATCCTTTAAAAGACGAAGTAGCTAAACTTAGACCTTTTTGTTTTTGTTCTTGTTGTAACTTCTTTTAATCAAATTTATCCCAAGCAGCAGTTCATACCCAGAGCTGCGGATAATTAAATTTAAAATTCAGCTTTATTTAAATAATTTGATTTAAAATTTTGATAGTTGTCAGTTTTAATTTATATTTTGCTTTTTAAATTTAAGAGATAATTTAAAACATTTTAGGATAGAAACCATTTAAAACATTTTAATATTTTATATTTACTTACATATATATTTTAAATAGAATGCATGCATATTTATGTGTGTTTGTGTCTGTTGATTTCCCTTCTCCTTCTTCCCCACACTATTTTTATATAGGGTGTGTTATTGCGGTTAAGTTTACAGTTGAGTCCACAGGGCTTATAATATTGAGATGAGATCCAAAAGAATTAGAAGAATGGTCCTCATGCAGAAATCCCAGACTTTAGGTTGGATACAGGAACCAAAGAGATTTTGTGTTGCCTTCTTCTGGGAAGTGGATGAGATCAAGATGAGATTTGGTGGCAAAATGTTAACCAGAAACTTTTAAAAAATATATACCTAAGTTGAGCAGCCAAAGGAACAAACTGTATTTATTTAGCAGCTAACTCCTGTTCTAATTTGGGAGGAGTCACCGATTGCATGTGCTCCCTCTCTTATTACAAAAGTCAGAGGGAGATGACAGGTTGTTCCTCTTCATTCTGCCTGGATGCCAGGGTGGGAGCACGTGAACCCGAGCTCAGCTACTTCTGTGCAGGGCTTTGAATCCTGACTGAGTGACACAGAGGAACACAGTTCACTCCCTGCCGCAGCCTGTTCTTGTCTTAGGACCTTGGTCATAGTACTGCTCCCTCTGCCTGGAGCTTTTTGCTCTAAATCTCCCGTGGCTGCTCCGTTACTTCTTTCAGGTCTCAGCTCCAACGTCACTCCGCTGGCCATCTAAAACAGCCACCTCCTCTTCTCATCATTCTCTGTTCTCTAACTGGGCTTTATTTTTCCATATGGCACATATATAGAATTATATATTTATTTTAAATTGCTTTTTTTTTGGTACTACAATGTACTGTATTCTCCTCAAGGGTACAAACACTGTTTTGTTCACTACTATATCCCCAGGGTGCAAAACAGTGCCTCGCACAAGTGAGGGCTCAATACATTTTTGTGAAAAGGGAATCAATAAATGAAAGCTAGCCCAGTGCTTGGCAGGCCAATAACTACCTGTATCATGTGACATTATGTGTATATAATACTGTCCCCAGCCATTGTTCTCTCACCTCTTACCTAGCTTTACTTTTCATTTATCATCTTATCATCATCCAAGATATTTGATTTTTCAGCTTTATTAAGGCATAAATGACAAAAATGGCATATATTCAAGGTATATAATGTGATGATTTGATATACATATACACTGTGGAATGATTAGTCCAATCAAGTGAATGAACACATTCATCACCATGCAAGTTACCATCTTGTGTGTGTTTGTGTGTGATGAGGATACTTAAGATGTGCTCTCCCAGCAAATTTCAAGTAAATAATACAGTATTATTGAACAGTATCATTAACTATAGTAAGCAAGCTATACATTAGATCCTCAGAACTTATTCATCTGATAACTGAAAGTTTGAACTCTTTGGCCAACATCTCCCCATTTTCATCCCCTTTTAGCCCCTGACAATCACAGTTCTAGTCTCCATTTCTGAGTTTGACTTTTTTTTTTTTTTTTTAAAGAGACAGTGTCTCATTCTGTCACCCAGGCTGGAGTGCAGTGGCATTTTCATAGCCCACTGCAACCTTGAATTTCTGGGTCCAGGTGGTCCTCCTGCCTCAGTCCCCTAAGTAGCTAGGACTACAGGCATGCACTACCATGGCCAGCTAATTAAAAAAAAAAATGTAGAGCTGCAGTCTTACTATGTTACCCAGGCTGATCTTGAACTCTTGGCCTCAAGCAATCCTTCCTCCTTGGCCTCCCAAAGTGCTGGGATTACAGACACGATCCACTGTGTCTGGCCTATGAGCCTGACTTTCTAAAGATTCCACATATAAGTGAGATCATGCAGTATTTGTCTTTCTGTGTCTTATTTCACTTAACATAATGTCCTCCAAGTTCATCTACGGTGTTGCAAACGGCAGGGTTTCCTTTTCTAAGGCTGCGTAATATTCCATTGTGTATATATACCACATTTTTATTATCCATTCACCTTTCAGTGGATGCTTAGATTTTTTCTGTATCTTGGCTACCATAAGTAATGCTGCAATAAACAAAAAGGTGCAGGTGTCTCTTTGATATATTGATTTCATTTCCTTTGGTTATATACCCAAAAGTGAAATTGCTGGATCATATGGTAGTTCTGTTTTTAATATTTTGAGGAGCTTCATACTCTTTTCCATAATGACTGTATCAATTTACATTCCCACCAACAGTGTATAGAGCTCTCTTTTCTCCACACCTTTGCCAACACTTATTTCTTATTTTTGTTTGACAGCAGTCACCCTAACAGGTATGATGTGATATTCCATTGTGGTTTTGATTTGCCTTTCCCTGATTATTAGTGATATTGAACATTTTTTTTCATATACTTATTGGCCATTTGTATGTCTTCCTTGGAAAAGTACCCATTCAGTTGCCCACTGTTTAATTGTTTTTTGTTTGTTTGTTTGTTTTTGTTTTTTTGTTTTTGTTTTTGTTTTTGCTGTTGAGTTGTGTAAGTTCCTGGATATATTTTGGATATTAACCCCTTATCTGATACGTGGTTTGCAAACACTATCTCTCACTTTGTAGGCTGCCTCTTCATTTTGTTGATTGCTTGCTTTGCTGTGTAGAAGCTTTTGGGTTTGATGTAGTCCCACTTGTTTATTTTTGCTTTTGTTGGCTGTGCTTTCGGTGTCATACCCAAAAAATCATTGCAAGTATTGGTTTAGTTATTTTTTGCCCATTGCCAATACTAGGAAAGACTTCCTGAGAGCATAATATACACTTGTTTTGTTCACTATTGTGTCCACATCCCAGCACCCAGAGCAACGCCTGGTGCACAGTAGGTGACTGATACATTTTTACTTGAAAGATTAATTTATGATGCGATCATCCCAATTAACTGTGTGGTTAAGTAGGTAGGGTAGGTACTGTTTATAGATAAGGGACAAGTAGCTCATATCGTCATAGGGATTCTGATTTCCTGTCTCATAGGCTTTCTATTATCAGGTACATTCTGTTATCAGTCTTCATGACTCACGATCTTGTCTTAGATTATTAGATAAATATGTGGGTTCTTTTTGAAAAGCTTTATTGAGATATAATTCATGTATCTTATAATTCACCCACTTAAAGAAAACAATCAAATGGTTTGTAGTATATTCACAGAGTTGTGCAATCATTATTACATGAGTTTTATAACAATATCATCACCTCCAAAAGAATTTCCCCATCCTTTAGGCAGCACCCCCCCAATTCCACCATCACTCCCAGCCCCAGGTGACCATTAATCTGTCTGAAGTTCTTATAGGTTTGCCTTATAGCTCACTGAAACCTCGAACACTTGGGCTCAAGCCATCCTCCTGCCTCAGCCTCAGCAGCTAGGACTACAGGTGTGCACCACCAAGACTGGCTACTTTTAAAAATTTTTTAATAGAGATGAAGTCTCACTATATTGCCCAGGCTGGTCTCAAACTCTGGTCTCATGCAATCCTCCCATTTTAAAAATATATATAGCTTCCATACATTGCTTGTTAGAATTATTTCTAGATGGTTTAGGTTTTTGTTATTATTTTGAATGAATTGAGTGTTCTAGAGCTGTGCTGTCCAACATAGTAGTTGCTTGACATATGCAGCTATTGAGCATATGAAATATGGCTGGTCCTGTTTCTTTTAAAAGTCACTACTAGCACATTTAAAATGACATACGTGACAAATTATGTTTCTGTGGAACGGTCATGTTCCTGACAGAACAAATTTATCAGATGAATATAAAAATATGTATTTCACTTTGTATTTTGTAGCCAAAATACTACAAGCTCTCAAGGAGAATTGAGATTTGCTGTGAGGGTAAAATACACACCGGAATTTTTTTTTTTTTTTTTGAGACGGAGTCTTGCTCTGTCGCCCAGGCTGGAGTGCAGTGATGCAATCTCGGCTCACTGCAGCCTCTGCCCCCTGGGTTCCAGCGATTCTCCTGGCTCAGCCTCTTGGGTAGCTGGGATTACAGGCGCACACCACCATGCCTGGCTAATTTTTGTGTTTTTAGTAGAGACAGGGTTTCACCATGTTGGCCAGGCTGGTCTTGAACTCCTGATCTCAGGTGATCCACCCACCTTGGCCTCCCAAAGTGCTGGGATTGCAGGCGTGAGCCACCGCGCCCGGCCTACACACCAGAATTTTAAAGCTCGGTATGAAAAAAGAATGTAAAATATTTCATTACTAATTTTAAGTGTTAATTACATATTGAAGTGATACTATTTTGGGTCATATATTTAAGTAATATTTAACAATAAAATATGTTATTAAAATTAATTTCACCTGTATCTTTTAACTTGTTTAATGTCACGATTAGAACATTTAAATTTACATATGTGACTTGTGGTATATTACTGTTGGATAGTGATGGTCTAGACATCAAATTTATCAGATAAGTTTAAAATGTGTATTCCACTTTGTATTTTGTAGCCAAAATCTTAAAATCCCTCAGAAAGAAACATATTTTGAAAGGTAGTAGAGGAAGATCCCATGATCAGAAAAGACTGAAGATATACCATGAAAAGTAGTGTTTGGCTCTGTATTCAAATATATCACAAATTTGATGACTAGGCATGGCCTGCCCACATCTATCCCAGTCTGGGCCTTCACAATAGCTTCTCAATGGGATGTCCTGCTTCTGTTCTTGCCCTCTCCCTGGGAATAATCCCCACACCAGTCAGAGGGCTGTTTCCACAATGCTGGTCAGATTCCACCACTTCCTGGCTCAGCACCCATCGATGGCTTCCCAAAGCCTTACGTGATCTGGGCTTCCTCTCCCATCTCTCTATCCAATCTAGGCTTTGTCCATCAGCTCTGGCTACGCCATGCCCTCTCCTTGTTCTCTTTCTCTTGGGATACTCTCCTGGCCTGGTCTTGTCAGGGCTGGCTCCTACCTGTCATTCGTATCTCAGCTTCCTTTGCAGTGGGTTTTCAGAGCGTCTCATGAAGAGTAGAGACTTATGAGGCTATCCTGCCTGAGTAACTGTGTGACTCTGGGAGAGTTTACTTTACTTTTCTTTTTTTTTTTTTTTTTGAGACGGAGTCTCACTCTGTCACCCAGGATGGAGTGCAGTGGCATGATCTTGGCTCACCGCAAGCTCCACCTCCCGGGTTTGTGCCATTCTTCTGCCTCAGCCTCCCGAGTAGCTGGGACTACAGGTGCCCGCCACCGCACCTGGCTAATTTTTTTGTATTTTTAGTAGAGACGGGGTTTCACCGTGTTAGCCAGGATGGTTTCGATCTCCTGACCTCGTGATCCGCCTGCCTCGGCCTCCCAAAGTGCTGGGATTACAGGCGTGAGCCACCGCGCCCGGCCAGGAGAGCTTACTTTTCTGTTCCAATCTGCTCATCTGCAAAAGGGTATAATTATGGTGTCCTCAGAAGATTAAATGAGGTATTACATAAAAAATGCTTACAATAGTGTCTGGCATATACTAAGTACCATGTTTATATCATCATCATCACTACCACTGCCGTCATCATTGTCACTATTAAATGTTTGGCAATCCCAGCACTTTGGGAGACTGAAGTGGGTGGATTGCTTGAGCTCAGGAGTTCAAAACCAGCTTGGGTGACAAGGTAAAACCCCACCTCTACTAAAAATACAAAAAATTAGCCAGGTTGGTGGCATGTGACTGTTGTCCAAGCTACTCGGGAGGCTGAGGTGGGAGGCTGAGGCTGCAGTGAGTCCTCATTGCGCCACCGTACTTGAGCCTGGGCAACAGAGTGAGACCTTGTCTCAAAAAAAAAAAAAAAAAAAAACCAAAAACCTTGGCAACATGTGTCAAGGAACTTAAAAAAGGGTCTCACCACTGATCCAACAATTCAGTTGAAGGAATTTATCCCAAGTAAATATTTACTTAGACAAGAGTATATGGATTTGCATACCTCATGGGATTTAAAAAATTATTTTAAAACAATTATAATAATTATTTATTATAAAATAATTACAATAATATATTTTAAAATAGGAATGATACATTGGAAATAGCCTATGTATTGATTAAATAGCAACAACAGTGAAATAATAGACAGTCTTGAAAAATTACCTAGATTGGAAATTCTTAACGTTTTCTTGTTCCATGGACCCCTTTGGCAATCTGGAGAAATGTAATCAATGTCTTCTCAGAATAATGTGTTTAATGGCGTAAAACTGAATACATAGGATTATGAAGAAAACAGATACATAGAAATAAAATAATCAGAATATCAAATTTTTTTAAATATATTAATGAATGTGATTTTGTTTGTTTGTTTGTTTCAGACAGGATCCAACTGGAGTGCAGTGGTACAGTCACGGCTCACTACAGCCTCAACCTCCCAGGCTCAAGCCATCCTCCCACCTCAGCATTCCAAGTAGCTGGGACTACAGGTGCGTGTCACCACACCTGGCTAATTTTTGTATTTTTGGTAGAGATGAGGTTTCGCCATATTGCCCAGGCTGGTCTTGAACTCCTGGTCTCAAGTGATCCTCCTGCCTTGGCCTCCCGAAGTGTTGGGATTACAGTCGTGAGCCACAGTGCCCAGCTGACTCTTCTTTTTAAAGGTCTAACATAAAAAGATCTAGTAATAGGTCTAATAATTATAATTTTCAAGTAGTGGTAAACATAAATACATCAAGATACCTGTGACAAACTCTCCGTGGTATATTAATACTTATGGTTTTTAGTGGA
Organism: Nomascus leucogenys; assembly: GCF_006542625.1. Lineage (NCBI taxonomy): Eukaryota > Metazoa > Chordata > Mammalia > Primates > Hylobatidae > Nomascus > Nomascus leucogenys. The sequence continues at coordinate 73,969,119 of NC_044401.1, read as the reverse complement.
GACAAATTCACAGGTGCTGCTAACACGACTGTGATTTATTGTCTATACCAATAATTTGAAAGATATGTTAAATTTCAGTTAGAATTGGTAAAAATAAAGATGTAATCTCCCCTTCAACCCAAATTCATAAACCCTCAGGTTTAAAATCCATGATCTAGCTTATAGATCCCCAGACTTTTTTTTTTTTTTTTTTTTTTTTTTGAGACGGAGTCTCGCTCTTTCACCCACGCCGGACTGCAGTGGTGCGCTCTTGGCTCACTGCAAGCTCCGCCTCCCGGGTTCACGCCATTCTCCTGCCTCAGCCTCTCCGAGTAGCTGGGACTACAGGCGCCCGCCACCACACCCGGCTAATTTTTTTGTATTTTTAGTAGAAACGGGGTTTCACCGTGGTCTCGATCTCCTGACCTCGTGATCCACCCGCCTCGGCCTTCCAAAGTGCTGGGATTACAAGCGTGAGCCACTGCGCCCGGCCCGGACTTTTTCTATAAAGGGCCAGATAGTAAAAATTTAGACTTGTGGGTCATACGGTCTCAGTCACAACTACTGAGTTCTCCTGTTTGTAATGTGAAAGCAGTCAGAGACAACATGCAAACAAATGAGCATGGTCGTGTTCTGATAAAACTTTATTTACTAAAGCAGGCAGAGGGCCTGATTTGGCTTGTGGAGTATACTTTGCTGTCCCCAGTCTAGAATAAAAGTTTCTAACTCGGAAAAATGTTCCTGAACTGCTAAATGAAACAGAGCAGGTTACAAATAATTATGAAGTGTTCCATTTTGGTGAAAAAAGTATATCTCTATATACATCCCTGTGCATATGTATATATGTATAAAAATCCACAAGTTTGGAAGGGCTTACTAAAATGTCAATGGTGATTGTTTCTGGGTGATGGGAATATGAATACTCTATACTTTTCTATATTCTCTCATTGTTTTTCAATCAGGATACATTAATTTTATAGTTAGAAAAGTAAGAGGCCAGGCGCGGTGGCTCACGCTTGTAATCCCAGCACTTTGGGAGGTCGAGGCGGGCGGATCACGAGGTCAGGAGATCGAGACCACGGTGAAACCACGTCTCTACTAAAAATACAAAAAAAATTAGCCGGGCGTGGTGGCGGGCGCCTGTAGTCCCAGCTATTCGGAGAGGCTGAGGCAGGAGAATGGCGTGAACCCGGGAGGCGGAGCTTGCAGTGAGCCGAGATTGCGCCACTGCACTCCAGCCTGGGCCACAGAGCGAGACTCCATCTCAAAAAAAAAAAAAAAAGGAAAGTAAGAACTAGCTGGGCAGAGTGGCTCACACCTGTAATCCCAGCACTTTGGGAAGCTGAGGAAGGTGGATCGCTTGAGCTCAAGAGCTCCAGACCAGTCTGGGTGACATGGTGAAACCCCATCTCTACTAAGAATATTAATACAAAAAATTAGCTGGGTGTGGTGGTGCATACCTATGGTCCCAGCTACTTGGGAGGCTGAGGTGGGAGGATCACTTGAGCCCGGGAGGCAGAGGTTGCAGTCAGCCAAGATCGTGCCACTGCACTCCAGCCTGAGTGACAAAGTGAGGCCCTGCTCCAATTTAAAAAGAAAAAAAGGAAAGAAAAATAAGAATTAAAACAAATAAACTGGAGGAGTTCTTAAAGGTCCAAACTCAGACGAAACAAATTCCCTCTTGAATCCCTCCAACCATTCCTCCTAAGTCCTTGGTGAGAAAAAACTCACCTGTGTCCTTTCACTATACTGAAACAAGTACAAGTACTGATATTCTGTTTTATGCAGTTAAAAACATTATTCTAATATGGGATCCAGCAGACTTCTCCAGGCTACCAAAGGGGTCTGTGGAACAAGAAAAAGTGAATGTAGTATCTGCCCGCTCCCTGGTCATAACCCTCCAGGAGTCAAATGACGCAAGCTTAGTCTTTCACTGTAGTGCTCTCAGAATTGAAAGCAAAATTCATATAAAGAATCCAGCAGAGGATGAGTAACTGAGATCCTCAGTAAGTGTTCATTCTATTCTCCTTTCCTTCCATAGGCTGGTGCCACCAACATTTGGAATTAGCTATCAGTTCTCTTATCTGAAATCGTATTGCTTCCAGAATGGGTATCTCTAGTTGTTTTACCAATTCCTCACTTGTATCAGACAGAGCCAAGTATCACCTTCTCTTTTCCTCTCAAGCCCTCTTCTTTATTCCTTGCTGGCAGGACCCTAATGGTGTCAGGTATTAATTTTGCTATGTGTTTTGAGAAGGTTATCCTTCCTCATCTCCAGGGAGGATTAAGTGCTGATTAATATAAACTAGTGGTTTTCAACTGGGGCCATTCTGCCCTGTCAGGGATACTAGACAATATCAGAGACTTTTTTATTTTCATTTTTTATTATCAAAGGGGTTGCCACTGGCATCTAGTGGATAGAGGCCGGGGATGCTTCATATATTGCATAAGGCACTCCCCACAATAAAGAATAACCTTGTCCAAAATGTCAATAGTACCATGTTTTAGATACCTTGATCTAAACCAATCATGGTAATTCCATTTCTTTTTCCAGTGGAAAGAAATGAGCTCACTGTGGCCAGTGAGCTCAAGAGAAATCCTGGGAGGAAAAAACCCTTTTATCCCTGATATAAAAAATGCATGAGGAGAAACTGACCTTCCTTTTGGCGTTGGATATTCTTGGGGAAAAATGTGATGGTTGCAGCTGCAGTAGCTTTTTGTCATTAATACAAAAGATGGCCGAGATAAGACAGGAAAAACACCGACGTCCTCAGTGACATTGCTGAGTCTGGGAAACGATCCTGCAACCTCCTTACTGCTCTGGACTTCTTATTGGTAAAATGGTTTTTTTTTTTTTTCTTTTTCCATTGAGACAGGGTCTTGTTCTGTCTCCCAGGCTGGGGTGCAGTGGCATGATCTCAGCTCACTGCAACCTCTGCCTTCTGGGCTCAGATGATCCTCCCCTCTCAGCCTCCTGAGTAGCTGGGACCACAGGCATGTGCCATCATACCCAGCTAACTTTTGTATTTTTTTTGTAGTAACAGGATTTTGCCATGTTACCCAGGCTGGTCTTGGATTCCTGGGCTTAAGTGATCCACCCACCATGGCTTCCCAAAGTTCTGGGATTACGGAAGTGAGCTGCTGTGCGTGGCCTAAAATAGTTTCTTTTAAAAATTTACTATTGTCCCAGCATGGTGGCTCACACCTGTAATCCCAGCACTTTGGGAGGCCTAAGTGGGTGAATCATGAGGTCAGGAGTTTGAGATCAGCGTGGCCAACACAGTGAAACCCCATCTCTACTAAAAATACAAAAAATTAGCTGGGTGTAGTGGCGGGCACCTGTAATCCCAGCTACTTGAGAGGCTGAGGCAGGAGAATCACTTGAACCTGGGAAACAGAGGTTGCAGTGAGCTGAGATTGTGCCACTGCACTCCAGCCTGGGCGACAGAGTGAGACTTTGTCTCAAAAACAAAATAAATAAATAAATAAATAAAAATGAAAAAATACTATTTGTTCTTTTTGTGTTACATGTAGCCTTTTAAAAATCTTAACGGTAGAGTTTATACAGGGCCCCCATTCCATGGATGTAGAAATTGAGACCTAAATGATTTAGGGGACTTGCTTATGGTCACACAGCTTTTTAAGCAACACAGATGGGACTAGAAAGTCAGCTGATATGATTGAGCCCCTAGTGTATTTACAATGTTGTGCCTGTGCCTGGGGAAGGTCCCAGAAAATTAAGTATGAGTAAATTCATAGGCTCTTCGGATACAGATCTTACACTGGATCAACAATAATGACAATGAGCTGAGCACCTACTATGTGACAGCCACTTTATATACTTATCTTGAATCTTCACAGTCACCCTGAGTGGTTGGTATTATTTTTCTCATTTTGTAGACAATGAAAATTGAAACCTGGAGAGGTTCAAAGGCTCACCCAAGGCTATACAGCGAGATGTTCATGAAATCAAACCTATGTCAGATCTTAGAGTCCACTCTAATTCCACTATACCACATGACCTCCCTTCCTAAGCATCAAAGCCTACTAGACTCATGACAGCACAAGCTCCAAAGTGGGTGCATCTAAAAGAAGATTTTGTATTAATGTATTTTACCCAGTGGATGATGCTTCTTAACAGTGACTTCAAGAGCAAACTAAAGAGTAATATTGAAGAAGAGAGTTCAGATGAAACACCCACCACCTACAGTTAAGGAGCAGTGGGGTTTGGGTAGGGTTGAGGGGTATGGCATACAGGTGAAGATCTTGCTTCAAGATCAGATTCCCTGGGGGGCTATTCAGTTTTCCTCGTTGTGCTGCCAACCTCTGGTGAGCCAGCCATCAACATGGTGATAATAAGAGCACAATAACGATCATTTCTTACTTGGTTGCCAGTCAGTACTGTGCCACTCTTCCTAATAAGGATGAATAAACTACAACTAACTTAGCATACATTGTTTCCTTTAGTCCTCTCGAAATCTAGGGAGGGATTTACCTTTAAAGCAACCTAGAGAACCAACAAGGTGGGGCCCTTTGCCCAAGGCAACACAGCCAGCAACTGTAAGGAGACTCAGTTCCCACTATACCTCTGAGCTTCTGTCTTGTGCATCTCCACCTCAGACCTGTCTATTTCTCATACCTTGTGTTTGCTCCAGCTGAGCCCCTGTTCAGAATGCTGTTGCCCTCTCCCTCTTCCCGATCATCTGTCACAGCTCAGGTGAAATCCTGCATCCTTGGGGGAAATGTGTCTGTGACCACTTTAGTCCACAGAGCTTTTCCCTTACTGATACCTCAAAAAAAGAAAAAATTCACTGAACTTTATTATGAACATCCTGTTGCACTTATCTTGATTTATTTCAGTTGATACTTAACATAAAAAAAGCACATATACGATTTAAAAATATTTCTCCAAATAGCCCTCTGGGTTAGGAAATAGAAAACCGCCATTTACTAGTTACGCCACTTTGTTCAATCACTCTTGAAGCCTCAATTTCCTCAGCCCCTAAACGGGCATAATCTTACTAGGCCCCGGAGGACCTGCAGGGTTCTTGTGAGGACTCAAGTATTGTACAGGAAAATGTGTAAAGAATGTAATTCCCTAGACCAGGGACTAGAAAGCCAAATACCCACAAGAATCAAGCAGCAAATGAGGGAAGGAGGCCAGGGTAAGACAAAAAGGATTGGTGGGGGTCTGGTGCCCTGGAGACCACATGTCCCATCTAAAGAGACAGCTGTTGCTCAGCTCCAGCCAATCACTGCCATTCAGGAATGAGGACCCAGTGTTGCCAGAGCTTAATTTTTCAAGAGACACAAAAAACAAAGACTTTAAGTGACATCATTTGATTTTTGAAACATCGTTGGGTGCGGTGTTTCATGCCTGTAATCCCAGCACTTTGGCAGGCCAAGGCAGGTGGATCACTTCAGCCCAGGAGTTTGAGACCAGCCTGAGCAAAGCCCCATCTCTACAAATATAGAAAAATTAGTCAGGCATGGTGTCATGCGCCTGTAGTTCCAGCTACTTGGGGAGGGGGCAAGGGCGGGTGCTGCAGTGGATGGGTAGCTTGAGCCTGGGAGGTTGAGGCTTCAGTGAACTGTGATCGCTCCGCCACACTCCAGCCTGGGCGACAGAGGAAGACTCGCTCTCAAAAATAACAAAACAAAACAAAAAACAAACAAAACCCCCCATTATTTATGCCAAACTAAATGAAACATAATGAGTGTGTTTCCTATAGGAAGTTACTTTGCAACTTTGTTCTATATATGTGTATATTGTTCTAGACAAGAATATTTGGACTGGCTCTCTGAGTTATTTTGTGTACAATGTTTTCTTCAATATATACTTAGTGAGTCTAAGTGTTGTTTTCTCAATAAGACTGTAAGGGTTTTGTGGACACAATTTATATCTCCTGTATTGATGTGTAAGCCAAGCCTGATTAATAATCTTGGTAAATGGTAACTTACTTGTTTGTCTGTTTGTGTGGTCCTTAAATGTCAGCATGAGTCAGCATTTCCTGAGGTGGTTGTTAAAAATGATGATTTCCCCCAGCAAGTCCATCCCTAGAAATAGAACAGTGTACATTTATTTATCAAAAGACATGTACTAGGATGATCATAGCAGCACTATTCACAATAGCTGCAAACTGAAACCTATCCAATTGCCCATTAGCAGTCTTAGAATAAATTTAAAAATTGCATTATATTCACAATAAAAAATCTATGCAGCACTGAAAAAGAATAAACTGTAACTGTAGGCAGCAACACAGATGAATTTCACAAATACAAGGTCAAGCAAAATAAGTAAGACATCAAAGGGAATACAATATATATTTCCATTTCTATAAATACAGAAATTGGTAAAACCTAATGCATGGGTTATAAACTAGATTAATAGTAACTGTTGGGGTCAGGCGCGGTGGCTTATGCCTGTAATCCCAGCACTTTGGAAAGCCAAGGCAGGCGGATCATGAGGTCAGGAAATTGAGACCATCCTGGCCAACATGGTGAAACCCCGTCTCTACTAAAAATACAAAAATTAGCTGGGCGTGGTGGCACACACCTGTAATCCCATTTACTCGGGAGGCTGAGGCAGGAGAATCGCTTGAACCGGGAGGCGGACGTTGCAGTGAGTGGAGATCGCGCCGTGCCACTGCACTCCAGCCTGGGTGACAGAGCGAGACTCTGTCTCAAAAAAAAAAAAAAAAAAAAAAATACAAAAACAAACAAAAAAAGCAAAACAGTAACTGTTGGAGAGAAGTAGTCATAAAGGGAAAAAAAGAGACTTCTAGGGTGCTGGCAGTGTTGTTTCTTGATCTGGGTTCTGGTTGCATGGGTGTGAAAATTAATTGAGGTGTCTACTTTTTGTACTTTTCTGTACATTAATATTGCAATGAAGTGTTAAAATGCTAATTCCAGGGCCCTAGCCCAGACTGACAGAATCACCCTCTCTCGAGTGCAGGTGTGTGGGTGTGTCTGTGCATGTGTGTGGTCAACAGGGTCCCCAGGCACTTCTATGCAGGTCATTAGGGTAACATCCTTTGAAAATTACACTGCACTTGAGTGACACACATATTTCCTTCTTCAAGGGGTTTCTGCAAGCACTCTTGGCTAACTCAGCATCTGCCTTTCCTGGTTTCTTTTGCTGTATATGCCCATGTTTTACCAGAAGCCAAGAGGGACATAACATTAAGAGGTCTTATGGGTACTTTCAAACGGTGGCACTTGGGGCAACAGAGAGAGACAGCTCTGATAATGTGCCAGCTTATAAAATATGGCTAAATAAAATGAAATGTTTATGGGGTGACTAATGCGCCATATCCCTAGGGGAATAAGTCAAGTGCTCACCGTTGCTGAATTTCCGCTGAATCCTGGCTTCTCTAGAGAAGGATTGCTGGGTGGAGGCCAGAAGGATCTGGGGCTTTTCCTGGAAGGAAAAGGGGGAGACTGTGACTGGACAGGAAAGGACGAGTTTATGCCCAGTACATGCCCAGTTTAGTGTCCAGGGCTCACTGTGCTCCAAAGATGATGTTTGCTGCCGTCTTTTCCATCTGGAGGGGACTGTGACAATGATCTGGTTTGGAGGCTCTCACACAACTCCCTAGAGAGGTGCAGCAGCACCTGCTGAGATAAGGTAAATATACAGATTCCCGGGCCAACAACAGACCCGCTGAGTCCTAATTCCACTGCTTGGGAGCTTCATTTCAATGATTAACAATCTAAAGTGAGTGTATCAATAGAGCAGAATAGGCTGGGCGCAGTGGCTCATGCCTATAATCCCAGCACTTTAAGAGGCTGAGGTGAGTGGATCACTTGAGGTCGGGAGTTAGAGACCAGTCTGGCCAACATGGTGAAACCCAACTTTACTAAAAATACAGAAAAAAAAAAATTAGCTGGGTGTGGTGGTATAATTCTAGCAACTTGAGAGGCTGAGGCAGGTGAATCACTTGAACCCGGGAGGCAGAGGTTGCAGTGAGTCGAGATTGTGCCACCATGTTCCAGGCTGGGCCACAGTGCAAAACTCCATTTCATAATAAAAAAAAAAAAAAAAAAAAAAAAAGAGCAGAGTAGCAGAGTCGAAGGCAGCTCTGATACAATAACTGAGCAAGTTGCTTCAGTGTCTCTGAGCCTCACTTTCCTCATCTGTGAAGTGAGAATAGTACTATCCACCATGGAGGGATGTGAGGAGGGTGCTTACACAAGCCCTGCCAGCTCTACCTGGAACATCCCAGCACTCCATCGATGCTGGCTACTAGGAAAGTTACTTCAGATTACATTGTTTTTACTGGAATTAACTCACAATAAAAAAATAAAATTCAGCAAGTTTTGGTGGCTCGTGCCTGTAATCCCAGTGCTTTGGGAGGCTAAGCAGGGAGGATTGCTTGAGGCTAGAAGTTTGAGACCAGCCCAGGCAATATGGCAAGACCCCGTCTCTACAAAAAAAAAAAAAAAAAAAAGAATAAAAAATTTGCTGGGTATGGTGGCACACACCTGTAGTTCCAGCTACTTGGGAGGCTGAGGTGGAGAGATCACTTGAGCCCAGGAGGTCGAGGCTGCAGTGAGCCCTGATTGTGCCACTGCACTTCAGCCTGGGTGACAGAGCAAGATCTCATCTCTAAAAAGAAAAAAAAAAAAAAAAAGAAGAAAAGAAAACTCATCTGTATCACTATAATTATTTTTTTCACCTTAAAAAATCTGAGATGTTTAATCTGAAAAGGAACTTCATACTGAAAAGGTTATCTAGGTGCCATCCAAAGTCCTCCTGCAGGCTCCACTTTTCAGGGCCACATGGATAATGTATTTGGAGAAACAGTGAAAAGAGGACAGGCCAATGGAAAGGAATGACTTCAAGATCGCACTTCTTGCTAACATTTTTGTCAAGACTAGGGGAAGTGTGCAGCCTGTTGCCTGAGACTGAGAGTGGTAGATGGGGAAAAGGGTTGATTTCTTCCAGGAAGGGTGAAAATAGACATGCTGGTGCCAAGCTCTTGAACATTACACAAGACAGGACACCTCATTGCACATTGGACTACTTTTGCCTAGCGAGACCTGGATATTCAAGTGGTTGTCAAGCTGTCCGGTGTGCAGTCTACAAAAAAGAACAGATCCGCAGTTTAAGATTTATGCTCCAGGATGGTAGGAGCACCACTCCGAATACAAAACTCATGTAGGTTCTTGGCTGACTCCCTTTGGGTCTCTGTTGCTTTTTCCCTGCCTTCTTGGGTTTAAATATTACTCAGGTATTTATGAAAAGGGAGCATAAAATTTGACTGAGGACCAATGTAGGTCAGTGCAATCCACTTGCATGAAGCCTTGAAATGTGCTGGAACATTGATTTTATTACTAAATAACTGAATAGGAATGGAAGAGAACCAGACAGAATTTGATTCTATAGGCTGGGTATGGTGGCTCACAGCTGTAATCTCAACGCTTTGGGAGGCCAAGGTGGCCAGATCACTTGAGGTCAGGAATTCGAGACTAGCATGGCCAACATGGTGAAACCCCATCTCTACTAAAAATATAAAAATTAGTCAGGAATGGTTGTGCATGCCTGTAATCCCAGCTACTCAGGAGGCTGAGGCAGGAGAATCACTTGAAACTGGGAGGCAGAGGCTGCAGTGAGCTGAGATCATGACACTGCACTGCAGCCTGGGCGACAGAGTAAGACTCCGTCTCAAAAAAAAAAAAAAAAAAAAAAAGATTCTGTAAAAGAGGGCTGCATTTTAAGGATGAGGAAATGTAGTGACATGAAGTAACTCACCTAGGTCCCACTGGATATTTAGCTTCAGAAATCAACTCAAATCCCCAAATGCCTCATGTCAAAGCTGCATACAGATGGTCAGACAACAGACGAGGTTTTAAAGACAAAGAGGAAGACGGCAGGCTCTGAGGAAGGCTTCTCTACCCAGTGAATATGTGGACACTGAGAACTTCATGATCTCTTTCGTGGTATTGGTTTGATAAAGTTAAGAACTAATGTGAAGCCGAGGCATACATGATGCTAGACCATCTGGATCCACACGTAACCATGTGAAGAAATCATGAATACTGGAAGACTGGAGGCATGTTTCTTATGGAATTAGCTCCTCTACCAATGACACACCTACAGTGGGCCTGCTGGCATCATGCCACTGTTGTTCTGGGAAAAATGAGTTCAAGCCACCTGGTTATGTCCCTAAACAATGGTGGAATTTAGTAAGAATGGATAAAGGTAGTATTGCTAATTCATTCCCCTATCACTAGCTCATATAAAATGCCCACTCAGCTGTTGCTATCACCTCTGAAGGATGGTCAGGTGTTCGGGTAAGATTTAGATATTAAAATTGTTTGGCCAGGCATGGTGGCTCATACCTGTAATCCTAGCACTTTAGGAAGCTGAGGCAGGAGAATCACTTGAGGTCATGAGTTCAAGACCAGCCTGATCAACATGGCAAGACCCTATTTCTACAAAAAGATTTTCAAAAAATTGTTCATCAGACACTTGGCATTCTCAGATGTAATACTTAGTAATAACAATGACAATTATAATATGAACATAGTGCTTAATATGTGTGAGACGCTGTGTTAAGCATTTTTCATGTGACAACTCATTGACCTCTGAGGACACCATTTGTGTTAGTCCCTTGTCATGCTGTTGATAAAGACATAACTGAGACTGGGAAGAAAAAGAGGTTTAATTGGACTTACAGTTCCACATTCTTAGGCTGGGGAGGCCTCAGAATCATGGTGGAAGGTGAAGGGCACTTCTTACATGTCGGCGGCAAGAGAAAATGAGGAGGAAGCAAAAACAGAAACCCCTGACAAACCCATCAGATCTTGTGAGACTTATTCACTATCAGGAGAACAGCATGGGAAAGACTGGCCCCCATGATTCAATTACCTCCCTCTGGGTCCCTCCCACAACACGTGGGAATTCTGGGAGATACAATTCAAGTTAAGATTTGAATGGGGACACAGCCAAGCCATATCATTCTGCCCCTGGCCCCTCCAAATCTCAAGTCCTCACATTTCAAAACCAATCATGCCTTCCTAACAGTCCCCCAAAGTCTTAACTCATTTCAGCATTAGCCCAAAAGTCCACAGTCCAAAGTCTCATCTGAGATGAGGCAAGTCCCTCCTGCCTATGAACCTGTAAAATCAAAAGCAAGCTAGTTACTTCCTAGATACAATGGGAGTAACAGGTATTGGGTAAATACAGCCATTTCAAATGAGAGAATTTGGCCAAAACAAAGGAATTACAGGGCCCATGCAAGTCCGAAATCCAGCAGGGCAGTCAAATTTTAAAGCTCCAAAATGATCTTCTTTGACTCCAGGTCTCACACCCAGGTCACGCTGATACAAGAGGTGGGTTCCCATAGTCGTGGGCAGCTCTGCCCCTATGGCTTTGCAGGGTACAGCCTCCCTCCTGGCTGCTTTCATGGGCTGGCATTGAGTGTCTGTGGCTTTTCCAGGCTCACAGTGCAGGCTGTCGGTGGATCTACCATTCTGGGTTCTGGAGGACAGAGGCCCTTGTCTCACAGCTCCACTAGGCAGTGGCCTAGTAGGGACTTTGTGTGGGGGCTCCCACCCTACATTTGCCTTCCGCACTGCCCTAGCAGAGGTTCTCCATGAGGGCCCTGCCCCTGCAGCAAACTTTTGCCTGGGCATCCAGGCACTTCCACACATCTTCTGAAATCTAGGTGGAGGTTCCCAAACCTCAGTTCCTGACTTCTGTGCACCTGCAGGCTCAACATCTCATGGAAGCTAACAAGGCCTGGGGCTTGCACTCTCTGCAGCCACAGCCTGAGCCTAGGGCTAGTGCCCTAGGCTACACAGGCTGCACACAGCATGGGGACCTTGGGCCCAGCCTACAAAACTGCTTTTTCCTCCTGGGCCTCCAGGCCTGTGATGGGGGGCGCTGCCATGAAGGTCTCTGACATGGCCTGGAGACATTTGGTCTTGTGGTGGTCTTGTGGATTAACATTAGGCTCCTTGCAACTCATGCAAATTTCTGCAGCTGGCTTGAATTTCTCCCCAGAAAATGGGTTTTTCTTTTCCACTACATCGTCAGGCTGCAAATTTTCTCAACTTCTATGCTTGGCTTCCCTTTTAAAACATAATGCTTTTAACAGCACCCAAGTCACATTTTGAATGCTTTGTTGCTTAGAAATTTCTTCCACCAGATAACCTAAATCATCTCTCTCAAGTTCAAAGTTCTACAAATCTCTGGGGCAGGAGCAAAATCCGGCCAGTCTCTTTGCTAAAACATAACAAGAGTCACCTTTGCTCCAGTTCCCAGCAAGTTTCTCATCTCCATCTGAGACCACCTCAGCCTGGACTTCATTGTTCACATCACTATCAGCATTTTTGTCAAAGCCATTCAACAAGTATCTTAGAGGTTCCAAACTTTCCCATATTTGCCTGTCTTCTTCTGAGCCCTCCAAACTGTTCCAACCTCTGCCTGTTACACAGTTCCAAAGTCACTTCCACATTTTTGGGTATCTTTTCAGCAACACCCCACTCTACTGGTACCAATTTACTGTATTAGTTCGTTTTCATGCTGCTGATAAAGACATACCTGAGACTGGGAAGAAAAGGAGGTTTAATTAGATTTATAGTTCCATATGGCTGTGGAAGCCTCAGAATTATGGGGGAAGGCCAAACGCACTTCTTACATGACAGCGGCAAGAGAAAATGAGGAGGAAGCAAAAGCGGAAACCCCTGATAAACCCATCAGATCCCATCAGATAGTGAGACTTATTCACTATCATGAGAACAGCAAGGAAAAGACTGGCCCTCATGATTCAATTACTTCCCTCTGGGTCTGTCCCACAATATGTGGGAATTCTGGGAGACACATTCAAGTTGAAGGCTGGCGTGGTGCCTCATGCCTGTAATCCCAGCACTTTGGGAGACCAAGGTAGGCAAATCACCTGAGGTCCGGAGTTCAAGACCAGCCTGGCCAACAGGATGAAACCCTGTCTCTACTAAAAAAAAAAAAAAAAAAATCAGCCAGGTGTGGTGTCAGGTGCCTGTAATGCCAGCAACTTGGGAGGCTGAGGGAGGAGAATTGCTTGGACCCAGGAGGCAGAGGTTGCAGTGAGCTGACATCTCGCTATTGCACTCCAGCCTGGGTGACAAAAGTGAAACTCAGTCTCAAAAAAAAAAAAAAAATTCAAGTTGAGATTTGAATGGAGACACAGCCAAACCATATCACCATTATTATCTCCATTTTATAGATAAAGAAACTGAAGCAGAGCAGTAAATTCACCCAGGATCACATAACTGTGAGGTGTCATAGCTTGGATTTAAACTAGGACAGGATGGCTTCACAACTTTCAGTCTTCAGGAGTCACACCGAAGACCCATATATAGTCATTTGTCATTCTTCAGAAGCAGGGATTGAATTCACTTGTTATGAAACGGCTTTGTGCAAGAAGAAAGTCACTAAGCTAGTGACTGAGCCCAGCTCATTGAACAACATCTGAATCTCAGAAAAGTTTTGCTGTTTTCTGGTCAACCTAATGTGGACCTTTGGCAAGAAAATTATATGCCACAGTAGATAGCATATAATTTAGTTAGATGTAATAATTATGATGCTCTTGACAATAGGTAACAAAAACGCCAACTAACAATCATTTTAAAAGTAAAGACAATTAACTTTCTAATGCAACAAGAAGTCTGGAGAGAGGTGGTTTTAGGTTGGTGCAGCAGCTCGAAGATCCTCAGCATGTTGGTGTTGACTTCCCTCATGGTCCCAAGGTGGCTGCAGTAGTTCCAAGCATCACATCTTCATTCTCGGTATCCAAGAAGAAAAGAGGGAGGGAAGGCAAAAAATATTTCCTCTTTTTAAGGAGGAAAAATACTTTCTGGAAATTCCCCCTACCTCTTTTCTGTCACATTTCATTGCCCAGAAGTGTGTTACATGTCAACCCCTAAGCTGAGGTTTCTCCACCTCAGCCTTATTGACGTTTTGGCCCAGGTAATTATTTGTTGTGTGAGGCTATCCTCAGCATCACAGGATGCTTAGCAGCATCCCTGGCCTCCACTCATTAGATGCCGGGAACACAGTCCCAGTTAGGACAACCAAAAATGTTTCCAGACATTGTCAAATATGTGTGTGTGTGTGTGTGTGTGTGTGTGTGTGTGTGTGTGTGTGTAAAATTGCCTGAGTTGAGAACTATTGTCTTAGACCAATGGCTGGCAAAAAGAAATGGGAAAGTCATAACTGACTTAGACGAATCAGTTTATCCTCTGGGGCTGGGCACACTGACGCCTGAAGAGTGCTGTTTAAGGGAGGAGGAGTAATGGCTGTGGTTTTACAATCATGCCCACATTGCTTTGTGTTTTTTGTTTCTTGTTTCTTTAAAATAGAGGAATAGGGTCTTGGCTATGTTGACAATTGTTTATGTTGCCAATAGAGTCTTGTCTATGTGGCCCAGGCTGGTCTTGAACTCCTGGGCTCAAGCGATCTTCCCACCTTGGCCTCCCAAAGTGTTGGGGTTCCCGGTGTGAGCCACTGGGGCTGGCCCCCATGTTTCTTTGTTGTTCAAACAAATACTTTTATTGGAAATCTAAGGTGAGAATTGAAAAGGAGGTGTTCTCTCTTCTCACGTCCAAGAAATCATTCCTGTGGTATGCTGGGAAGAATTAGCTCTTAGAAATAGGTGTCTCAAGATAACTAATTTTTCAGCTTTCATGGCCATAGGAAAACAACAGGGAGTTAGGGTAGCCAATCTTCTTTTTATTTAGAAAATCTACACCAAGATGCCTTTTTTTGGGGCATTTTTTTTTTCTCCACCTCCCCCTTTTTTTTTTTTTTTAAAGACAAACTTGTATTTGTCCGTGGATACTTGGTAAATAAGGACTGCAAAAGGAAAATTCCTAAATGTATTCCTCCATTACATGCCTTGGACATTTAACTTCAGAAATTAAGATTATGGTTGTAAAACTTTTCAAATTGGTTGTTTGAAAACCATTGGTAAACACCCTTAGGTTGGCTGCCCAAGGTCATTTCAGTTTTACGATATTTATTTTCAAAATTTCAATCAGTCAAGATGTATACGAGGTGGGATTCAGAACTTTCAGCTAGAAAACAATAGTTGGATTTAAAGGGTTACAAGGTGTGATTTTTCTGGCTTTCAAAGAGCTGTGTTTCAGATCATGGTTTTCATCAAAGTCATTTTCTACATTTTTGTAAACATGTTTAACAAGAAAAAATTTAAATAGCCAAAACAAAATGAAAAATTGCTCTAAATATGGAAACATTGGAATGAGTGCTATGTTGTAAAGGCTCTCTCTTATGAAAACACTATAAAGCTAGCACTGTATGTCTTAGGGAAGGGGGACACTGTGTTATTGCTTTCTAAAAGAACTTTTTAACTCTATCCTTTAGCAGTGAGATTACAAGAATATTCAGAATTCCCTGATGGGAACCCAGCTTTCCTTATTAAAAGGAAGACCCTGAGTAAATATGAAATTACTTACATTAGGGCTACAGACACCAATGAAGGCTGAAAGCCTAATTATAATAAATGAAAATTGTTAGTTGAATTTCCCCCCAAAACCACAGAGGCATAAATACTTCAGGAATTGATTTTCTTTTACTCAGATACCTAATAATGATTCAGCAAAACAAAAATTATAAATACTTCAGCTCTGAGTAATATTAAACTGGGAGGAGATTGGATCCTACTCCCCAAAGTCCACTTACCTCAGATAGGTCGGCAGTACCAGGATGTGCTTCAGTGGAAAAGTTTATCCTAAATTGATTGGAGCAGAAAAAACAAAATCTGATACATGTATTTTTAAACTCCCACCCCTCATCATGTGCTCAGTGCATTTTTTCCCCCTCATTGCAATTTTGTAAAGGTCTGATTCAAAATATTTAATTAGAAAATTAGCTTAATCAGCTTTGAGGGAACTAAAAATAGAACAACCCTAAGGTGAGTGTATATAGATACATACACACACACGTATATATAGGTTCTCTGTTGTCAGATAGCAATTAAGAAAAAGATTACCACAAAGAAAAAAATATATATCTATTTTATGTACACATATACCCACACATACTTATAGTCAATTATATTATTCACGGTAGCTATATTCTTTAAAGTCATAGCAAATACTGAATTAGTAAATAGCAAATCATTGACCCCAGGGGAAACTTAGGGTTAAGTTCCTGCAAACCTGTGGTCACAACATGATTATTCACTGATCAACACATAACCTTGTTTTATGTATGTTTTTGTTTAAAGACACCTTATTTAATACACAGTGCTGATTCATTTTTAACATTGAACTCACAAACACCATAACTTACATCTGCACAAAATTTATCTAACACACGTCTTTTCTCCGCAAGGCACGTCACAGCCTTCTTCTGCTTAGGAACACAAGAGAACTATGGTTGGGGGCTGTTTTAAACAGCAAAATCACCAACTAAAAGCACACAAATGTGAAAAACCTGGTGCTAGATAGACCTAGAAAAGGACCCCTGTTTATAGTCTGAGGGCTGAAACAAATATTCGACCTGGGAACACGCACATTAGGTGACTCAAATTTCCCCCCTCTTTGCGCAGGTCTGAAAAATCACAGAAGTGCTACAGTATTGATTTTGGGGGTTACAAATATGTATATATACACACACATATGTACATACATATATATCTTGTTTGATGGTGCAAAAAATTGGTTCTCTCTTCACTACAGCTATGTGAAAGGGAGTATTCTCTCTACCAGGCCTTCATGGAAGACCCTCAAGCTGGGAGTAGGTGAAGTTTTTTAGTATGTGAATGGCTTTGAGGCTGTGGAAGATAAAAAGATGGATCAACTGCCTAAGATATGGGGTCCTTAGAGAGGGGCAAATAGAAACCCCCACACCGCCCCTTTCTGAGGCACATCTAAGGCTCCCCAGTCACAGAGCTATGTACTAGATGTGTAAACTTGGGCCAAGCAGGTAACTGCTTTGTACCTCAGTTTTCTCAAGTATAAAATGGGATAAATTTTAGAACATACTGTCATGGGGTCAGCATTGCATGGGTGATAAGAATAATTTATTTACCAAGACAGTCGCAGTTAAAGAAAGGCAGATTAGAGAAAGTATGAAAATATGTTGCAAGGAAGCAATGGGCAGGTCAGCAAAAGAACAGCCGACTGCAGAGAGACAAAGGCTTGCTAGGGCTTTTATAGGGTGTTGCTTGTACTATGTGCTGAAGAGGGCTTTGTGCAGTACTGATAATGACAAGGTTGCAGTGAGCTAACTTGCATTTTTCTTTCAGCCAAGGGTCTGGTGATAGCCGGGCTCAGGAAGATTGCGAGTCGTTTGTGCAGGGGGGTTATGTGTCTCAGATCATGAAGAAAGACAGACTTATAGCTTATCTGCTTTCTCTTTTTGCTTTCCGTAGGTTCTGGCAGCCCAACTCCCTGTCCCTAATTAGGACTCCACACATACCTCTTGCAGTTGCTGAGAGGATTAAATGAGATAATGCATGTAACAATGAAAAAGCACAAGTCTTTTCTTGGTACGACCAGACCTTAGATAACTCCTGACGAGATGCAAGATGTGAAACATACAACCCAAGTATGACATATGATTGTCAAAAACAGTGAAGCCTAATCAAGCCTCCGGAGCCAACCAGGAGGGAGAGTTAACAAGTGTAACAGTTCCGCGCTTTGGAAACAATTAGATATATTCAGGAGGTAGGATAGCTGACTGTGTGTGTGTGTGTGTGTGTGTGTGTGTCTCAACAAGTAAATAGCATGAAAAAAAGAAAAGGAAGGGGGAACTTTCATCAGATGAAAGAGAAATAATCATCAAGTGCAATATGTGGACAATTTAATTGTAAAAAGACACTTTTGGGACAGTTGGGGACATTTGAATATAACTGGCTAGCTGGTATTAAATAATTAGAATAATTACCTCTATTGTTAATTTTCTAAGTGTGAGAATGGTACTGCAGTTTTATAGGAAAGTGTCCTTGTGCTTTAGAGATTTATATAGAAGTGTTAAAGGGTAAATGACATGTTGCCAGGGATTTTAAAAAAATATTATGGGAAGGGAAAGAAAAAAAGGGAAAGATCAGGAAAAAACACTGCTAATTAATTACTTGACTAAAATTAGTAGTAAATTATTTCTTTTTCTTCTCTTTTTTCTTTTTTTTGAGATGGGGTCTGGCTCTGTCGCCTAGACTGGGATGCAGTAATGTGATCATAGCCCACTGCAGCCTCAAAATCCTGGGCTTAAGCGATCCTCCCACCTCAGCCTCCTGAATAGCTGGAACTAGAGATGCACGCCATCATGCCTGGCTAATTTTTAAAATTTTTGGTAGAGTTGCGGTCTCACTATGTTGCCCAGGCTAGTATTGAACTCCTGACAATGAGTGAAGTTCCCATCTCAGGCTCCCAAAAGTACTGTGATTACAAGTGTGAGACATTGCACCTGGTCAACAGTAAATTCTTTTGAAGTGTTTAGAAGTCTGCTGCCTACGGTACTTTTGGAGTTACGGAAGGGTTTAGCTCAATTATTCTATGTAGTTGTTATTACTTAAAGAGTGAATTTTGGCAGGGCGCAGTGGCTCACGCCTGTAATCTCAGCACTTTGGTAGGCCGTGGCAGGCGGATCATGAGGTCAGGAGTTCGAGACCAGCCTGACCAACCTGGTGAAACCCCGTCTCTACTAAAAATACAAAAATTAGCCAGGCATGGTGGCGTGCGCCTGTAATCCCAGCTACTCAAGAGGCTGAGGCAGAAGAATCACTTGAACCTCGGAGGCGGAGGTTACAGCGAGCTGAGATAGCACCACTGCACTCCAGCCTGGGCGACAGAGCCAGACTTCATCTCAAAAAAAAAAAAAAAGAGTGAACTTTTAGTTTCAGTGAGAGAGAAGAGAGAAACATAAGAAATGGTTGCTAAGTAATAGCGTAGTCAGCGGAGGTCTGGAATCTCTGGGGTCTCTGTGTGATTCATGAGTTCCAAAACTGTTTTTATAAGAATGCTAAGGAGCTGAAGCTGAGACGTAAAAGCTAAGAAGGAGTGTTCTGGGCAGAGGGAATGGTATGTGCAAAGGCTCTACAGAGCACTGTGCTTATAGAAAGTCTGACTCAAAGTGCTTCTGTGTAATTGGAATGTACAGTTCACAGCACATACATAGCTGATGGAGAGGTTTGTGGGAGGATTGCTTTGCCTTACAGTTGTTCATTGGCATGGGATTGAAGCCTTGGCATTGAGTGCCACAATTCTTGCAATGAGGTGGGAACCTGTCAAAGCTTGGAAGGCCACCTTAAAGGTATCTAATTCTGAACATTTTCTCTCTTGTTTTCTGCATACCTAAGAATACTACTTTTGGCCGGGCGCGGTGGCTCATGCCTGTAATCCCAGCACTTTCGGAGGCCGAGACAGGCAGATCACGAGGTCAGGAGATCGAGACCATCCTGATGAAGACAGTGAAACGCCGTCTCTACTAAAAATACAAAAAATTAGCCGGGAGTGGTGGCAGGCACCTGTAGTCCCAGCTACTTGGGAGGCTGAGGCAGGAGAATGGATTGAACCTGGGAAGTGGAGCTTGCCGTGAGCCGAGACTGCGCCACTGCACTCCAGCCTGGGCGGCAGAGCGAGACTCCTTCTCAAGAAAAAAAAAAAATACTACTCTTAATGATACCCAGGTTTGCCAAAGCAATTGTAATCATCCCAGTCCATCCTACAGGGCACTTGTGAGTTTATAAAGCTCTTCCTTATGGGCATTTCTGCATTTGGATTTTGAGCCAATGGGGTAGACACACTGGGCATTATTATCCCCAATTTACAGAGTGGGAAACTAAGGCTCTAAAACATCAAGTTTCTTGACCTGTGTTACCCAGTTAATGAGTAGCCAAGCCAGGACTTGAAGCTTGGTCTTTAGCCACCAAATCATTAATAAACTAATCAATTCATTAAAATGCTCATTGATTCCATATGATTCCGTCATAGGTGATGGCTGAGGATGCAAGATGAATGAGACAAGTCCTTACTCTCACATACTTGTCCCCTGTGGTTCTCCACATGCTTAAGCACAGTGTCTATTCTTCTTGATGCTCTCCCTCCCCCCAATCCCCGACAGGCCTCAGTGTGTTGTTTCCCTCCCTGTCTCCATGTGTTCTCATCATTCAGCTCCCACTTATAAGTGAGAACATGTGGTGTTTGGTTTTCTGTTCCTGTGTTAGTTTGCTGAAAATAATGGCTTCCAGCTCCATCCATGTCCCTGCAAAGGACATGATCTCATTCCCTTAAATGGCTGCATAGTATTCTATGGTGTATATTTACCACATTTTCTTTGTCCATCATGTTATTGATGAACATTTGGGTTAATTTCATCTCTTTGCTATTGTGAATAGTGCTGTAACGAACATACGCATGCATGTATCTTTATATTAGAATGATACATATTCCTTTGGGTATATGCCCAATAATGGGATTGCTCTGTCATATGGTATTTCTGTCTCTTTGTCTTTGAGGAATTGCCACACCATCTTCCACAGTGGTGGAACTAATGTACACTCCCACCAACAGTGTAAAAGCTTTCCTTTTTCTCTGCAACCTTGCCAGCATCTGTTGTTTCCTGACTTTTTAATAATTGCCATTCTGACTGTGTGAGATGGTATCTCATTGTGGTTTTGATTTGCATTTCTCTAATGATCAGTGATGCTGAGCTTTTTTTCATATGTTTGTTGGCTGCATGAATGTCTTCTTCTGAGCAGTGTCCATTCGTGTCCTTTGCCCACTCTTTAATTTTTTTTCTTCTTGTAAATTTGTTTAAGTTCGTTGTAAACTCTGGATACTAGACCTTCGTCAGATGGACAGATTGCAAACATTTTCTCCCATTCTGTAGGCTGCCTATTCACTCTGATGATAGTTTCTTTTGCTGAGCAGAAGCTCTTTAGTTTAATTAGATCCCATTTGTCAATATTTGCTTTTGTTGCTATTGCTTTTGGCATTTTTGTCTTGAAATCTTTGCCTGTGCCTATGTTCTGAATGGTATTGCCTAGATTTTCTTCTAGGGTTTTTATAGTTTTGACGTTTACATTTAAGTTTTTACTTTCTAAGGCAGAAGTGGCAACATGGTAACCTATTGGCCAAATCTGGCCTGCAGGTTAAATCAGGCTCACGGACACAGTATTGGGGCCTTCCCCTTGCTAGTTATAACTCTGTGTTTTAAATTTGAATTAATCACCAATGTTTCCCTTGAGGGAGAGTTGTACATAGGGATCTGGATTTTGGCCTCTCTTAAACAATGGAAAGATCTGGCAATACGAGTACTGACTCAAGTACACTCCAGTTTGCCACAGTCCCCACAGTCTTCCCTTGTCCCTGGGCCAGTGCATTAATTCACAGCATCTGCCAGGTCTGGGCCAGGCCTAAAGGATCAAAGACTGTTTCTTTAGTGCTACATCCATGGCCCTCCATGATTTGGCCTCAACTTGCCTCTTTTGCTTCACCTCCATCCCATTTGGAACTTTATGCTCTGGTAATAAGGAGATGATTGTAGTTCCCAGAATAGAGTATGTCTTTGGTTCCTTTAAATGACCTGTAACTTTTTCTCAGTTCTACTGAACCATATGTTCCTTCAAGACCCAGATTAGATATCATCTTCTCCAGGAGGCCTTCCCTGACCCTTGAGAATCTCTTTATGTTCCCCTAGTTTCTTGTGCCCTCTCTAACTATGATACTGAGATGATCTGCTTATCCAGTAGTCCCCCCAGTGGGAACTTCTCTCACCTGCCTACATTCACTTTGGTAGCCCAGCACCAAGTGCAGTGTCAGGCATACCTACGGGCAGGTGTCATAAGAACTCAGACTCCAAATGCTTCCACTAGAGAAGGCCTGGGAATCCAGAGAGGGGAATTTTATTGGAGACCAAATCCCTTTCTGCAGCCTTTTGCCTTCTTTTCTCCATGGGTCCATTCCAGGAGCCCCTGTGTATGAAAAAAATTACTAATTTGGTTTTATTGGGCACTTTGGGCTTTAGATAGGAGATAGTTTAAATAATCAAGTCTTTCTGGCTTCTTGCCTTTGCACACCTGGATGAGCCAGAAGTGAAAAAGTAGGTGAGTCACTGAGTTGCCTCTTGGCCCCACTGCAGTGCAAGGCTTAGGAGACCACTCCTCAAGAATGGTGCTCCTGGCAATTTGGGAGAGGCAACTGATTCTGAGAAGCCAGCCTGAGGCTAGGATGGATTAATCACTATAATTACTCATTGCAGCTATTAATAATCGCTAGTTATTTAGATATGAAGTAATTAATTCACCACTATTGAATAGAGGTACTTAGTGAGGAATTAAATACTTTGCCTAAAGCTATTCTTAGAAGAAAGGCAGGGAGGCCAGGTGGTATGGTGGCTTCTGCCTGTAACCTCAGCACTTTGGGAGGCCAAGGCAGGAAGATTTCTTGAGGCCAGGAGTTCAAGACCAGCCTGGGCAATATAGTGAGACACTGCCTGTATCAAATAATAATAAAATAATAATAATAATAATAGTAATGATAAGGATGGCGAACACGGTAATCTAATTTAGAGCCTGCTCTATTCCAAACCAACTCCAGGAAACTCACCTCAATGACAGGATCTTGTTGAGGATGTTATTCCTTACATTGCAAAATGTCCTCCTGCTCCTCTGTATCAGGAAAAGCCATGTTGTTCCTGAACAGTGTGAGTTAGATAGCCTGTCCTGATTCCCTTTCTGTGTTAATTGCTGGAAAGCTCAGAATCAAATTTGTGACTTGCTTATTTAGGTTTGTATGGTGTTCACTTTTGGAATAAGCCTCATTCTTAGCTTTCTACTTGTATTTTTCTTTCTTTTGGCCTACCTACTTAAAAAAAATAAATGTCCCTACCCTGCCTTTACTAAAAAATGATACATTGTGCAAACAAAATCTTTAAAAATGTATAAAACACAGAAAAGCAAACACAAAATGAGTAAAAATCACCTAGTCATACCCAGAGACAACACCGTTTATATTTTGGTATATTTTCTCCCTACCCCCACCTAATCCACAGTCTATACATATATTTTAGGTTGGTGCAAAGGTAATTGCAGTTATCGCCATGCTTTTTTTTTTTCCTTTGAGACAGAGTCTTGCTCTGTCACGCAGACTGGAGTGCACTAGTGTCATCTTGGCCCACTGAAAACTCTGCCTCCCAGATTCAAGTGATTCTCCTGCCTCAGCCTCCTAAGTAGCTGCAATTACAGTTGCACACCACCATGCCTGGCTAATTTTTGTACTTTTAGTAGAGACGGGGTTTCACCATGTTGGCCAGGCTGGTCTGAACCCCCGACCTCAAGTGATCCACCTGCCTCAGCCTCCCAAAATGCTGGGATTACAGGCGTGAGCCACCGTGCCTTGCCTATTATTGCCATTACTTTTAGTGGCAAAAACCACAATTACCTTTGGACCAACCTAATACAAAATGAGATTATATCACATATAGTGTTTTATAACTGTCCTTCTCTTCACCCGACTTACTATACCATGCACATTTTCCTATGTGATTAGGTGTCTTCTGTCTTGTACATGTTCCATAATTTATTCAATCAATATAAGATTGTTGAATGTTAGGCTGTTTCTAAATGTTCCCCTTTATAAAACAACCAAAAAAATGTAATAAACACTCTTATCAAAATCTTCATGCATAGATTGATCTTTTGGTGAAAATTCTTAGAAGTTTTCATTGGCTTTTAACTTATGTTGCTTCATTTAATGTATCCTGTCAAGCACCCTTAAATACTTTCTGGAACAAGCTGAGATAGGACTAATCTCTTGCTCAGCATCACCACCCATCAATTACCTGGGAAAAACTTTCTTGGAAGACTCAAGATACAAAGAATGATAAGAGGTGATCTCTGTGTCCTCCTGGGGTTTAAATTCGACTAGGCGAAACAGATGACCTATAAAAATGTGCACTAAGTGACCACATATAAGGTTAGAGAAAAGTTTACATATAAGGTGGCATCTGAAAGGTGCCAGAGGCACAATTCATAAGGACAGGTTGGTACATTCAGCAAATATTTACTGTACCAAGTGTTTTGTGCACCCCTTGCTGAGGATACAATGGAGATTAAGACCCAGTCTTTCTCTCCAAGGAGCTCAAGGTCTACAGGGGGTGAATGAGTGAAGGGGAGGGTCTCAGAGTGCTTACACAGATTATTGCAAAACAACCTGGCAAGTGTTCTTAGAGACACACAGGATTTTCTGGAAACTTGAAGGCTGGAAGAGGGGGCCAAAAAAGGCTTCCTGGAGTTGAGCCTAAAGGATGAAGAGAAAGCCAAACAAGAGCAAAAAGACCTTCTGCAGACTGCAGTAGACAAACTTTTTGACTTTGCCCCACAGTGAGAAATTCATTTTAAATCTTGATCTAGTATAGGTACATTTTTGTACATAAGTGAAACAAAAGTTTCATGAATTGATTCTCTAATACGTGCAAAATAATTTTACTTTCTATTTTAATTCATTAAAAAAAAGTATGGTTGCAATCTACTAAATTGTTTTGATGACCCATTCATGAGTACTTATGTGCTGACCGAACATTATAAGCCTAAACGGAGGATGGGTTTAGAGCTTGACAAAGCGAGAATTAAATCCAAGTAGTGGCTAAAATTCTCTGGAGTAGAACAGCCAGGTCAGGAAAAGGTCCCTGAAAAATCCCTCTTACTTGCAAAATGAAGCATAAATAGGCTCCAATTGTCATAATAAAAAGAATGAAGAACACCTTTTTGTTCTTTTGAGTGGTTTACCAAAAGCTCCCTCACCCTTTGTTATGTAGAGCTGGTACCTGGGGAGAGCTGGTACCTCTGTTTGTGGAAATTGCCTCAAATCTCTTTCCCCCAACATTCTGAGTCTTTCAGAATGGCGAAACAGGGTGACGAAGTACTTAAGATAAAATTACCCTGAGGACAGCCTTACTAAGGATTAGGTTCAACTCAAAGGGCTGAGAATTCACAAGGGTGGGCTGGTTTTGGCGCAGTGTGTGTATGATGGTCTGAACTTCCAGGTAGCACATCTCTGGTAGCACAGTGGATGTGCTTTGGTAAGAAATGGCTGAGTATGAGAGTGTAAACGGGGGAAAAAAGCTATAACGCTAAAGGTCCAAAATGAGACTTCAATGAGCTTCAGCTGGTGCCCGGATCAGTGAGGACAACCCAGTAATCAACACTCCATCCACAAGCAGTGGTGCGGAGCCAGTCTTCAACAGCGCCCCCAGCGTTAGTGGGAAGCAATGGCAGCAGTAACTGATCCGAGCGCAGTTTCTCTGGCCTGGGGAAGAGGTGTGGTAAAATCCCTACGGACTCAGTAAGACTCTAGGAGGGTTCTTGGTCAGTGTTGTGTGTGGGGAGAGGTGTTAAAAGACTGATACAGAACATCCTGCCATTAAAGCACAGACTAGTTTAAAACGTGTAATCAGATTTGAAGTCTGAGTTGGTGGAGCAGGTGTGTATGCCAGCACCATGGGGAATTTAGCCTAGGTTCATCTAACGGAGCCCATATTCTTAAGAATGCCACCAGTGGTTTTTCAAGTGTGGTTTCCTGACCACAAGTATCAGCATCTCCCAGGAACTTGTTAGAAACGCACATTCTCAGACTTCCTTCAAGACCTGCTGAATCAGAAACTCTGAGAGTGGGGCCCTGCAAGCTGGTTTCACAAGCCCCCCAGATGAGGAAACTGAGGCTGGAGAAGGTCCCACAGCTCGCCAGCAATAACCTGGATTCAAATTCAGGCACCAGCTCCCGGGGCCTATGCTCTAAACCACTAGTACGGCGTTTCCCAAACTTCTTTGGACTAAGCCTCAGAGTAGGAAATGCAAATTACTCTTATTCTTATTTTAATTTTAATTTTTAGTTCTGGGGCACATGTGCAGGATGTGCAGGTTTGTTACACAGGCAAATGTGTGCCATGGTCGTTTGCTGCACTGATCAACCCATCACCTGGGTATTAAGCCTGGCATGCATTAGCTGGAAATGTAAATTATCTCATGGCCCAGTACACACATACGAAAGTGTTAGGAAACAATATACATTTTTTTCCTATTCTGTTTTCTTCTATGCTCTTATATTTCAGCTAAAAATAGTTTTTAGCTATGGCTCACCAAATTGGTTTCACTTCCCACTAATGATTGGGTTATAACCCACAGTTTGAAAAACGCTGCATGAGAACATACTCTTTTATACCAAAGAAGCCAACCAATGTGAAATAGCAAGAACGTAAGACATGGCAGATGTCATTTAAGTATGTTATTGTCAGGTACAGGTGACAAGTATTACGGTCAAACATTCGAGGGAGAGAGAAAGAGAGAGATATTGAAATAGGGGAGGTAAGAGAACTGAGGCTTCCAGGGACAGGCGGGATATACAGAGGTCTAAGCCTTGAGAATGAAATAGAATTCAGAGGGAAAAAATCAGGGAAGGACACTCTAACAATCCCTAGGCCTTGAGGGATTAAAGTTGGAACTACTAAATGTCAGTATTATCATCTGTAAAATGGGGTAATAATTGTCCCTATCTAAAGGGGTTACTGTGAGGGTAGAAGAAAATAGTGCATGTTGGCCGGACCCAGTGGCTCACACCTGTAATCCCAGACTTTTGGGAGGCCGACGCAAAAGGATCACTTGAGGCCACGAGTTCGACATCAACCTGGCCAATATAGTGAAACCCTGTCGCTACAAAAATACAAAAATCAGCCAGGGGTGGTGGCACGTGCCTGTAATTCCAGCTGCTTGGGAGGCTGAAGAAGGAAAATTGCTTGTGCCTGGGAGGCGGAGGTTGCAGTGAGCCAAGATTGCACCACTGTACCCCAAGCTGGGAGACAGAGAAAGACTGTGCTCAGGAAAAGAAAAAGAAAAAGAAAAAAGAAACCAGTAATGCATGCGCCATGCTTTGCACTTGGTCACTGTTCACTGGCAAAATGATGAGAACCACATAAGTAAGCATTTCTGGTAGTCACATTAAAAAAGAAAAAAGTAAACAGATGAAATTAATTTTAATAATATGGGCCGGCACGGTGGCTTATGCTTGTAATCCCAGCACCTTGGGAGGCCAAGGCGGGCGGATCACGAGGTCAGGAGATTGAGCCCATCCTGGCTAACACGGTGAAACCCCGTCTCTACTAAAATTACAAAAAAATTAGCCGGGCGTGGTGGTGGGCGCCTATAGTCCCAGCTACTCGGGAGGCTGAGGCAGGAGAATGGCATGAACCTGGGAGGCGGAGCTTGCAGTGAGCCGAGATTGCACCACTGCACTCCAGCCTGGGCGACAGAGCGAGACTCCGTCTCAAAAAAAAAAAAAATATATATATATATATATTACCTAACCCAACATATTCAAAATATTACTTTGACATGCAATCCATATAAAAATCATTAAGATATTGCATATATCTTTTTCATAGTGTATCTTTGGAATCCAGTGTATACTTTACACTTGTAACTTGTCTTGATTTTGATGATCCACATTTCAAGTGTTCACTTGCCACATGTGGCGCGTGGCTGCTGTGGTGGGCAAAGTGGGCCTAGCACAGAAGTGCTCTGTAACTATTACTACTGTTACAATTATCATCGTTGTTGTTACTCAGTGTTGAGCAATGGAGTCAAGGACTTTTTGTGGGTGTGGGGTGTTGGTTGTGTGGAGTAGAGCAGAGGAACGCCCTATTTTCCTGACTTCGAGAATGCCAGCTTGCTGGGATTTCAGTACAGCTGAGGCCTCAAGCCAGTGAAGCCTACGGGTCCCAGACTCACAGGCCACTTGGTGCCCTTTGTGCGATCCACAGACTGTTCAAGTATCCATGTTTATCATATGGTCATGTTTATACTTTTGTTTCTGGTATGAATTAATAATTTACTTATGATACTTAAAAAAAACCAGACATCACCTCATCGGTGTTTAAACAAAAACAGTGCAATTTATCTTATTAATTCTGGTGAGGTTGTCTGTCCTCTGCTGTTGGATTTGGAGGGTGGTGTGGGCAGGCATCCTATGGGGTCTTAAGCCAAATGGTCCTTGGTCCTCAGAGTGTGGGCTTTTGGTTCATGTGGGTATCTAGTGGGTCACTGTGGGAGGCAGGATGATGGAGTGGGGCTGTGGAACCAGGACCATTGCTGGGTCGAGGGAGCTAGAATGCTCACGCAGGCAGTTGGCCTGCATACCCAAGGAAGCCAGTGCCAGCACGTAGCTCCAAGTGAGAGTGTTGCACACTTTATAAGCATGATCTCCTCTATTCCCTCCAACTCCACTCCGAGGTACCCATTCTACAGAGGAGAAAACCGCAGCTCAGAGGAGTTAGGCAACTTGCCTAGCTCCATGATGGTCAAACCTGGCCTCTCCCCTAGGGTGTGTGACACCACGGTCTCTGCTCTTAACCACTTTGCCACACCGGAACTTCCTCTCCAGACCTTCCTCACTGGAGCCACGCTCTCCTTGGCATGTTTTTTTCCTGATTTGGAAGCTGACTACTAAGTCTGGTCAAACTCTTTCCTCGCTTCTGAAGGAAAAGTACTTTCCCAACGAAGTTGAACAGGTCGGCGTGCAGCAGTGGATACAGGTTTCCCAGCTCTCAGAAAAGAGTGGGTGGAAGGCTGGGTTTCAGCTTTTCCTTATCCTGCCAGAGGCCAGTGGCATCCCTGTGTGGAGAAAGGAGCCAGCAAGTGCTATCATATTCCACTTTAAGGATGTGGATGCCACATCACCTGCTTTGCTCCAGCCGCGTTCTTCTCCCTATAGTTTCTTGAATTTGCCAAGCTCTTCCCTGTCTCTGGGCCTTTGAGCTAGCTCTCTTTTCCCAGGATTCAGCTGAAGCTGAGAATATCACCTTCTCAGAGTTGCCTTCCTGACCACTACATATAAGCAGCTCTCTATCACAACAATTTGTTTCCTTCTGGCCATTGATTATATACTTGTTCACTGGTTTACTCATCAACTGTCTGATTCCCCTGTAGAATGTTTATTTTTACAAGGGCAGAGAACACATCTGTTTGATTTACTAATGAATTTCTCACACTTAGCACACTGCCTGGCCACAAATAGGATATCAGTTAAATATTTCTTGCACAAATGAACAAATCAAGACGGAGATTCCCCAAGATTCATGACCACTGTGTGAACCTGGGCAAGTTCCTTCCTTCTCTGGGGCTCAGTTATTGCATCTGTAAAATGGCCTTGAGATGACCTCTAAGCTTCCTTCCAGCTCTGAAATTCCACAGCTCTCTGATCTGACATTGGAAACTGCTGAGCCCCACCCCATTCAGTTATTTTGCCTTTATCGCCCAAGTATTTCTTTAGAAAAGGGGGTGGGGACGTTATAAGTAGAACCTTAGCTCCTTTTTGAGCATTTGGGCAATTTTCCCATGCTTATAATTGCATTAGAAACCAGCAAAGTTAACCTAGTTATTGATTCTGGAGTTTCGAGTCTCCATTTGGCAAGACCAAACCCACAAGTTGGCAGCTTGGTATTCTTTTTTCTTTTCTTTTTCTTTCTTTTTTTTAATGGTAATGTTGTGAGATTACAGGATCTGTAATCTGGATCAACAACTCACTTTATAACAAAGTTGTATTTTAAATTTTGCTTTTGACTTTAATTGCAGCTAGGCATGAAACAAGAGAATGAGGGTGCCTTTCCAGATGAGTGCACATTCAAAATCATTCAAACTCTACTTGGAAGAGGAGAGGAAAATTAATAATGAGAACAAACAGGCCTTTGGAACCAGGCTCCCCCTCCTCCCTTCTTCATAAAATGAAATCCTTCTCCTCACAGAGTAAATGGAAAAAACACCAGAGCAAACAAACTGGGGAGGTGCTAGCACAATTGGTTCTTTTCGTCTTCACAGACCTTAATCAAGTGAAGACCCAACAGAACTACGTACAGGACAAAACCAGATAATTTGACATTTATTCATTCGTCGCACAAATGTTTAGTGATCATTTATTCTGTGCCAGACTTTGAGCTGGGTGTGGGGATAAAGCAGTGAATAAGACAGAAAAAATTCCTATCCTAATACAATAACACTATTCATGACAATAATAATAATTGTTATTCACATTTGCTATGTGCTTAGCACAGTGAAAGAGCTCTTGGTGAATTTTCTCCCTTAGTGCCCACAATATTTTTATGAAGTAGGCACCTTTATGCGTCCTATTTAGTGATGAGGAAACTGAGGCACAGGGGAATGGAGCGATTGTTCAGGATCATGTGGCTGGCCAGGGAAGCAGCAAAGACGGCTCTGGGGGCAGAGCTCTGCCGCCACGGAGTTGAGTCCAACAGAGCAGGTAGGTGAGCTCACAGGCAATTCTAAGATGGTTTGAGAAGTGATGTGATGGGGACACAGAGAAAGGACAGGCTGGAGAGGCTGAGGAAACATTTGTGAAAGATGTTTTGCCTATGCTGCGATCTGAAGAATGAGAAAGAATAGCTAGGCAAAGATTGTGGGGCATCTGGAAGCGCTAAAAATGTTTCAGATGGGAGAGAAGTGAAAGAGCAGGTCAGAAGAGGAAGAGAGATGAGTCTGGCAGATAGACAGGAGGCCAGATTATGAAGGGTCCAGGAAGCCAGGCTAAGACCTTTGCAACCTGGTGGTGATGAGAAGGCCCTGAAGTAGCACCATGTATTAGTCTGTTCTCATGCTGCTTATAAAGACACACCCAAGACTGGGCAATTTATAAAAGAAAGATGTTTAATGGACTTACAGTTCCACATGGCTGGGGAGGCCTCACAATTATGGAGGAAGGCAAGGAGGAGCCAGTCACATCTTACATGGGTGGCAGCAGGCAAAGAGAAAGAACTTGTGCCAGGGAACTCCTCTTTATGAAACCATCAGATCTCATGAGACTTATTCACTATCATGAGAACAGCATGGGAAAGACTTGCCACCATGATTCAGTTGCCTCCCACCAGGTCCCTCCCATGACATGTGGGAATTTAAGATGAGATTTGGGTGGGGATACAGCTCATATCACACCATGAGCTTCATGTCTTGGAAGGGTTATGTCTAATGGCTATGTAGACAGAATGGGTTGGATGATTGGAGGTAGAGAGATGAATTAGATCCAGAGGTATGGTGGTCCACCTTAAGGCTGGGGGCAGTGGTGAAGAAGAGTGGTATATAGATCTGAGACAATTTGGGATGTAAAAATGATAGGACTTTGTGACAATGCAAATGCCCACTGTTGAAATCAGGCAAGTGACTTAAATGAACAACTTTGGTTGCCTGTGGTACCTGATAACTCTTGGCTACATTTTGTGCTGTATGGACAGGGTCATATATCAGAAAACTAGGCAACTCTCTACCCTGAGGGGTCATCTTCTCACATGGGCCTAACCAAATGTCCCTGTGAAGAACACCCCAGCATTGATGTAACAAAGCAGCCTTTTAAGTAGTTGTTCTTTATTCTGTTTTAGTCCCTCATATGAATTCCTCTGCTAATTTATAAGTAGGATAGAGTATTTTCCCTTGTAACCGCTGCTTGAAAGTAATTTGGCTGGGTGTGGTGGCTCACACCTGTAATGACAGCACTTTGCGAGGACAAGACAGACAGATTGCTTGAGCTCAAGAGTTCAAAACCAGGCTGGGCAACATGGTGAAACCCCGCCTCTACAAAAAAAAAAAAAAATACAAAAATTAGCTGGCCATGCTGATGGACGCCTGTCGTCCCAGCTACTCTGGAGGCTGAGGTGGGAGGATCATCTGAGCCTGGGAGTTTGAGGTTTCAGTGAGCTGTGATTGCACCACTGCATTCCAACCTGGGCAACAGAGTGAGACCCTGTCTCAAAAAAAAAAAAAAAAAGAAACTGATTTAATTAGGCATGTTTATTTTGCCTTGGTTATCAAGAAGTTTAGCATGAATTTTTATTCACACACCTATATTGCTTTGGAGGGTATATATCTATTAGTAATCTACAGTTTATTGAATGTAGCATCTGCTACTTAGGGTATAGGACTTTGAAGAGATGGGAAATAGCAAAGGGAAGTGCTGGTGGAGACTCGTATGTTAGGAACACTTTGGAAGCTGGAGCTGTGTGACGGATGAGTAGGCTTGAAACAAACCTGACTGGGGGCCATGGAAGGGCTGGCCAAGTCATCATAAAAGAGGACCAGAGTCATTGGTAGGAGAGAAAGTAGAAAGCCACTGGTCGGAGGAAAGTGGGCTAGAATGTGGCCACCCAGCCTTGTTTTCTGCCTTTGTGTTAACACAGGCAACAAAGCCACAGTTTTGAAAGACTTGAACAGCAAATTCAACGTACCATGATTAGGGGAATGGCCACATGGAGTGATGTTCAGGAGGCTTAGAAAGACATTCCTGGTTTCGGCCAGGCGCGGTGGCTCATGCCTGTAATCCCAGTACTTTGGGAGGCTGAGGTGGGTAGATCACGAGGTCAGGAGATTGAGACCATCCTGGCTAACATGGTGAAACCCCGTCTCTACTAAAAATACAAAAAATTAGCTGGGCATGGTGGCGGGCGCTTGTAGTCCCAGCTACTTGGGAGGCTGAGGCAGGAGAATGGTGTGAACCCGGGAGGCGGAGCTTGCAGTGAGCAGAGATCGTGCCACTGCATTCCAGCCTTGGTGACATAGCGAGACTCCCTCTCAAAAAAAAAAAAAAAAAAAAAAAAAAGAGATCCCTGGTTTCCTTTATGCAAATATCCTTACTACATTTTGGCTGTTGGTGGCTTATTCATTGCATCAAATTATTGCCATCCCAGAAAGTCTCTGAAAATGTGAGTGCCCCTGAGTAGTGTCATGTAATAAGGAACAAATCATAGCAACTCAGACCTTTGAGCTGGAAGAGGCCTGTGGGATAATTGATGGCGACCCTCATATTATGGATGGGGAAACTAAGCCACAAGGAGGTTAACCAAATCAGACTAAAGTCTCAAAGCCAGTTAGTGGCAAAACTTGGATTAGAATGCAGATCTCTGGCCTCTAATAGAAGATATTTCCACACCACATGATTAGAGGCCAGTTCGTGTAATATTCCTTTCTAAAGTAACAGCTGAAAAAAAGGAATGAGATCCAGGGTGAACAGGTTTTGATAGGAAGGGAGATGAGAGTCAGTCAGGGGGACAAAAGTCCTTTCACTCCAGCCTTGTGTGTATAGGAGAGGCCGCTAAGCCTGGCCATTCAGAGTTCTCCACACCCATGTTTACTGATACTGGCTCAAGCAAGCAGTGGGTTCTGGATCCAATCAGAGTCCCTCCAAAATGGGATGTATGGAAGTCTCACTTCCTCTGTAAAGACTATTTGACCTATTTGACAGAGACTGCCTGCGTGTGAAGGCAACACAGAAAAAAGCAGAGCCCCAAACAAGAAAGAATGAGGAAGACAGAGTGAGGAGGAGGGCAGGAGCAAGAAACAGATGAGAGAGTGAGAGGGAGATCAAGAGATTGAGGGAGGAAATGCAAGAGCAAGCAAGCATCTGGAAGAAATAATTTGAGTAACTGGATCCAGCTATGCCTGAAGCCAGATGCACTCTAAGACTTTTCAATTTATGGGAGCCAGTAAGTACCTTTTATTTTTTCTGTTTAAACAAGTTCAAGTTGAAGTTGTCTTACTTTTAACTGTAAAGATCTTGTTTATAATAAGCTTTGTATATAAATTATTCTATTTGATATTTGCAGGCACCTTGTGAGATAGATATTATTATAATCACCACGTTATGAATGTGAAAACTGAGGCTCAGCGATGTTTAGTGATTGGCTTAAGATTATAGAGCTTTGTGAAATCAGTCTGTGCTATTCTTCATAACACGGGTGTCCCCATCTTTTGGCTTCCCTGGGCCACATTGGAAGAAGAATTGTCTTGGGCCACACATAAAATACAATAACACTAACGATAGCTGATGGGCGAAAAAAACAAGAATCACAAAAAAGCTCATAATGTTTTAAGAAAGTTTACAAATTTGTGTCGTGCCGCATTCAAAGCCGTGGACTGCAGGGTTGGGCAAACTACCTTTACATGATCCTTTCTTTTTTTTATTTACTAAGGCCTTGCTGTTCAAAGTGCAATCTGCAGACCAGCAGCACTGGCATTACCTGGGGGTGTAGACAGGAATGTAGTATCTGAGGCCTCATCCCCAAAACGATTGAATCTGAATCTGCTTGTGAACAAGCCCCCCAGGTGATGGGAATACATAATGCACTTTGAGAAACGCTGCACTACGATCAGGGCTGACTTCAGCGTGGTGGGGTATTGGGGGTGGGTGGAGACACCTGAGCAGTCTGGACACAGCTCTGTCCTTTCACGGCATGGTCAGGGGCCAGCCGCCCTCTTACTGCTGTTCTTCCTAGCATGGTGTGTTAATACATCGTTAGCTGCTAGGATCATGCTAAGCAGATAATCTGCTAGATAACTACACTGGTCACATGAGGTGGATGATTGGACTCTCTGAGTCTGAGCCTGGGACGCTCAGTCAATGGAGAGAGGGAGGCAGGCTTGTCTCCAGCTTTGTGGGGGCAGATGCTGTGCCAGCGCCCAGGCCGCGGCCTCAGGACCACAGCAAGCCTCGGCGGAAGCCCACACGTGAGCGAGTCTCCTTTGAGGTCTGCATGTGGTACAAGCGGAAGCCTGTGGTCAGCATGTGGCAGCTCAAATAATACGCTCCACTAGTGTGAGAAAGCCACAACACGGCACGGAGGGAACCATTCACCAGAACCCTCTATCGCGTGTCTGCCGGGCAAGGGGGCCGCTGCAGCTGGGATTGGAGCAAATCCTCCGAGTTCACCAGTCCATATGCCCTGGAGAATCGTGTGAAAAGACAGGTGGACCAAGACGAAGGAGAGCTCCTATGAACACAAGCTTAAAAGGCTGAAGTCTGCCTGCTTGGTTTATTTCTGCCAGCACTGGGGCTGGGTGAGAACACAGACACATCCTTCTACTTCTCGGGCTCCCTGAGAGAACATACCAAGTTCTGAATGTCTCTAATGGAGATACCTGGCCATGCGGGGGGTTGACAGGCAGGACTGTTTTGGGGACCAGTTCCAGTTCCTTGGATAACTTGGTGCGTCCACCTCAGCTTTTCTTCCATGTTCCTGGAGAAGGACCATTCATTCCTCTGAGCCCCATGGTCCAGCACCACAGGAAGAAAAGTCTGGGACTCACCACTCCTCTGACTTGAGAGCACATTTTGCCTCTGATGTCTTTTTCCTGAATGCATTTCAGCTTTACTCTTCTGATTCTTTCTCTCCCATCTGGTTTCTATCTGACCCAAGCAGCTGTTTTTTCCATTGAAAAGAACACATTTACCTCTTTCTTCTTCACAGGCCATGTTTTCAGTTCTGAAATGCTTTTTCATATGGACTGAAACAGTCTGGATTTTCTTTTTTTTTTCTTCAGGAAAAGGGAGTACCCGTATTTTGATCTGGGTATGTGCAAACTCTTTAAGCAGACCCTCAGAACAATGGCAGTGAATGTCTTCACTCCCCTAATGGTTAGGAAGCCATTCCGTTTATTCATGATCACCATGCCCCATGCACAGAAAGACTCTCAGCCATGACTAATATTAGCACAGCACAGTATATATAACATGGTCAGTCATGCATCATAAATATTTATAAAGACCACAGGAGCTTTTCTCATCATGCAAAGAGATGTGCCCAAGAAGAGTTGAGCAGTATGTGTTGGGTGTTTTTGGAAAATGAATAGATGCCCTTTTTTCCAAATGACAAAATAACCTCCCCCGCTGAACCTCCCCACCGTGCTGAATTTAAAGATAGTTGGAAAGCAAAGCTCTGGAATTTTCTCTGTTGATTGAAGTGTGGGCAGAACACTTTACCATTGGCGATGGAAGAATTTATTCCCATTTTAAGTAATGTTTACCTATCCAGCAACGCCACAGAAAAGGGGATCCAGGGAGAATTTGAAAGAGTGAGGTTTGACATTCAAGACGGTAGTCTTATGAAGGAGAGGTGTTGGGACGAAAAAGTGAGTGAAATCTCAGCCCCACCATTGTCAGCTATGTAACCTCTTTGTACTCAGAGATTTCCCTTCCTTCTCAAGGTCTTCGGACATGCTGTTACCTCTATGTGCAACACCCTTCCTCCGTTTAGTGCGGTGGTTCCTTTAGGTCTCTGCTTCAATGTCACCTCTCATAGAGGCCTTCCCTGACCACCCTCCATGAATGCAGGCACAGTCATTTGCCTTGTTTCCTTAATTACATATCTCTCGTTATATCTTCGTTTCCTTGTTTTGAATCTACCTCACCCTCTATAAGTCTTCATAATGGTAGGTAGGGACTGTGGTTCCCACACTTCCCATTTATCTTGTTGTTTTTTTGTTTTTTTTTTTTTTTTTTGAGACAGAGTCTTGCTCTGTCGCCCAGGCTGGAGTGCAGTGGCGCAATCTCGGCTCACTGTAAGCTCCGCCTCCCGGGTTCACGCCATTCTCCTGCCTCAGCCTCTCCGAGTAGCTGGGACTACAGGCACCCGCCACCACGCCCGGCTAATTTTTTGTATTTTTAGTAGAGACGGGGTTTCACCGTGGTCTCGATCTCCCGACCTCGTGATCCACCTGCCTCGGCCTCCCAAAGTGCTGGGATTACAAGCGTGAGCCACCGCGCCTGGCCTATCTTTTTTTTTAAGTTGATAGATTTTATATTTTGGAACAATTTGAGGCTTACAGAAACATTGAGTAGAAAGTACAGAATTCCCATATATTTCCTCTCCCCAGCTTCTCCTGTTACTAATATCTTGAGTTAGTATGGTACATTTGTTATGATTGATGAGCCAATATTGATGTCTTATTATCATTAACTAAAGGTCATAGTTTACTTTAGGGCTCACTTGTACATTCTATGGCTCTTGTCAAAGGTTTAATGTCATGCACCCATCATGATAGGAAATAGTTTCACTGCCCTAAGAATAGGCTACACCTATTCATCCCTTCTTCCCTGTCCCCAACACCTGACAACCGCTGATTTTTACTGCCTCCATGGGTTGCCTTTTTCAGAATGTCATATGCTTGGAATCATACAATAGGTACCCTTTTCAGATAGGCTTCTTTCACTTAGCAATCCACAGCCCCTCCATTTTTAACCACTGTATTCTAGAGTTCCTGACATAAGAAGTGCCCAGTGAATATTTATGGAATGAACAAATGAATGAGCTTTATGTTGTCCTAATTTGTAAATTGAGTCTACTGTTCAGAGTTGTGAGGATTTGAAGAGTAACACATAAGAAGGACTTTTACAGTGTCTAGCCCCTGGTAAAACTTCATAACGGTTGTTACTTTTTATATTCTGGGGGAGTTTCTGGATCTTGATGATGCTGGTATAGGCCTGGGAAGTGTTTAAGGTCTGATAGTGTGTTTATGAAACTCAGACTTTCTTGAAAGTTTTCGCTGGTAAAGCTACAATTTCTCAGTCAGCCTCTGTATCTCCGGATGGCCACTCCCTAAAATTATGGGACCTTTGGGAAATCTTGGTGAACCACTGATAGTGTCTCTGGTCCTCGTTTTTCAGTACAAAATATTTTCACTATTTGCAATTTTTTAGAGAGATTCTTCTTACAAAATGATCTTAGGGCTCTATATTTGAAATGTTCTTACTTCTTTTCTCTTACATTCTGTTTAGTAACCCCACCTTTTCTTGAAGAAAATCTTCACACTGTTTCCAGTTCCACTTCCTTTTGCTGTGGAGTGGAAATTCTGATCCCTTTCCTGGTGGGAACTTGATGAGACTGGCCTAGTGGTAAAAGAGTGGCTGGCCCAGGTGAAATGTTCATATCCTTTAACTCTCCAGTCTTCTGAAAAACCCAGGTTGCTGAAAGAACTTCTGAAATGTAAAACGTGAAAAGTGTT
This sequence comes from Nomascus leucogenys, assembly GCF_006542625.1. Lineage (NCBI taxonomy): Eukaryota > Metazoa > Chordata > Mammalia > Primates > Hylobatidae > Nomascus > Nomascus leucogenys. Next base: position 73,931,365 of record NC_044401.1, on the reverse strand, counting down.
TCACAATAGCTCCCATCCCTGGATTGTGTAAAATGCTTTTAAGAAATAGAACATCTCTGTGGCCCTTTTAGGTCAAGATAGAAGTTGTGTCTTCAGTTCCTATGTTTTGTCTATCTAATGTCACACATCTGGGTATTTGGAAATAACTAGGTGACTGTCCACATGAGTGCGCTGGCATTTTGTAGAGTTTTAGGATCATCTTTTAGAACAATAAAGGGTAATTTTTTTTTTTTAGATTTTAAAATGATTTATACCAGAATTGGTTAAAAAAGTATAATGACTTTGTCATTTTCAATGGGGAAAATAATCTATTTTTTTCCTCTGGGAAGAGGAAAGTGCCACGACTTAATTAACAAAGTTGAAAAACTTTAAAATAAATTTCTTTCATGGAATAACCTTAATCTTCGTAGGCTACTAGTTCTAAGAGTTTAAAACACCAGTTGTAATTTTGCATCTTTAGATATAAATTTGATTCCTTCTTGGAACCTGACCTACTTGTCTGATGGTCAAATGAAACCCAAAGATGAGACTGGCTGGCCATGGGTTAGGGCAGGGGTTGTTAAGAGCTATTGTACATGGGGGTCATATGGACACTTGGTGCTCATTAAAAATGCAGATCCTGGGCCAAGTGGGATCACGCCTGTAATCCCAGCACTTTGGGAGGCCAAGGTGGGTGGATCACTTGAGGCCAGGAGTTCAAGACCAGCCTGGGCAACATGGCAAAACACTTCTCTACTAAAAATACTAAAAATAAGCCAGGTGTGGTGACACACACCTGTAATCCTTGCTACTCAGGAGGCTGAGACAGAGCATTGCTTAAACCTTGGAGGCGGAGGTGGCAGTGAGCCAAGATGGTGCCACTGCACTTCAGCCTGGGTGACAGAGTAAGACCCTGTCTCAAAAAAAATCAGATTCCACTTCCCACCAAGATTCTGACTTAGTTGCCTGGGATATGAGATGAGGCCCCAAAGTCTTCATGCATGTGCACCCCAGAAATGTACTAGATCAGTGTTGCTTAAACTAATATTTACAGAGCAGTGTTCTAAGTGCTTTACATTTATTAACTTATTTAATCCTTCCATCACCGTAGGAGGCAGGTATCATTATTATCTTCATTTCATAGGAGATGAAGCTACAAAGGAATTGTGCAGCTCACTGTGATGAGGACACATAGACTCAGCTGGTTAGAGCAGAACTGGGGTTCAAATTCCAGCAGTCTCGTGCCAGAATCTGAGCTTTCAGCCACTTGGCTACACTGTCCCTCATGGATTATCATTGTTTTCTTACTTTGAATGTGGATGATAAATGTTTTTTTTCAGTTTTTGCATGAATGAAAATTTGCATCTATATGTGCAACTACTTCAGCCATATTGAATAGAGTGGTCCGGCGATTATGTCAATAGGACCAGGCATATAGACATAGGACCACTTAAAAAGAAATGGACACACCCATTAGCATGGCTGTTATCCAAAAAATGGAAAATAACAAGTGTTTGTGGGATATAGATAAATTGGAACCCTGGTGCATTGCTTGTGGGAATGTAAAATGGTGCAGCTGCTCTGAAAACAATTTGGCACTTCCTCAAAAAGTTAAACATAGATTTAGCATATGAGCCAGTGATTCCACTCCTAGGTATATACTCAAAAGAACTGAAAGCAGGAAATCCAATGGATTCTTGTACTGCCATATTCATAGCAGCACTATTCACAAGAGCCAAAAGGTGGACATAACCCAAATGCCCACTGATTGAGGGGTAGATAAACAAAATACAGTTTCCATACAGTGGAATACTATTCAGCCACAAGAATAAATGGAATTCAGACACAAACTATGACATGGATGAATCTTGAAAATATACGCCAAGTGAAATAAGCCAGACACAGAAAGACAAATATTGTATGATCCCATGTATATGAAGGGCCCAGAATAGGCAAATTCATAGAGACAGAAAGCTAGGTGCTGAGAGGAGGAGGGAGTGGAGAAGAATGGAATTGTTTAATGGGTACAGAGTTTCTGGATGGGATGATAAAAAATTCTAGAAATAGGTAACAGTGATGGTTGCACAACATTCTGAATGTACTTAATGCCACAGACCATATATTTAAAAACAGTTACAATGATAAATTCAATATTATTTATATTTTACCACCAGCGAAAAAGACAAAAAAAAAAAAAGAGAAGTAAGTGGCAAAGAGAGACCACCAGCCAAGTGAGAAGAGACAGTGAAGCAGTGACTTTGCATCCAATTTTATCCAGACAATTGTCTTCATGAGTATCCATTTCAGTGTGTGCATAGACACAACTGGACTGGGATAATTTAAGAGAGACATCACTAAAATCCATCAAATATTCACCTTCCAGTAGAGAATCAATGTGTTATTAATGTTAAAAAATGTTAAAAATATTTTAAAATATTAAAATATTTTAACAAGTCCTGAGCAATACACTAAGATGAAGAAAGTCCTTCTGATTCTGGTTAAGGGGGTGACCCCTGTGTTGCTCTGACTGCAGTGGGTGTTGCAATGGCTCATTCATAAACACAGGCACCCCAGTTATTGGCTCATCACAGGCACGTGTTATTGGAAACAGAATATGCAACTTTGACCTCCAAATAATGAGTTGTTGCCAACTCAACTGAAAGCAACTTGTAGACTATCCAGCTAAGGGCTGTGGTTTGAGCAAAGACAAATATTACATAAAGCAGAGTTTGTTGTTCAGCTCTGCTGAGGATGAATAAAGGTCACAAGAGCTCAGTTCAACGTGTGCAATCAGATATAGACAGCAAAGAATTAATATGGACCAGGCAACAGAATGTTCCTGTGCATGGGAGATCAAATTCATTGTGAGCCATGATGTTTAGAAGACAGACTTCATGACTCAGGGATGAAGGAGTGGCCTCTGACTGATAAAGGAAATGATTGCATTGAGAAAGATTAAAAATACATCGTGGCAGGGCTAATGCTAGGGATGATAAAGCTTATGATGAATTCTGATGAACACTTGGTAGTTAAATAAACCCACAGTGTCTCTCTCATCTCATATAGGGCTCTTGGAGAGTCTTTTTAAACAATTCAATAGAAGGAGCGATGTGCTAATCTTTATGACTTCTTAGTGCTAATGTCAACATCTAGACAGCTGGTAATTGTCAGTCAACAGTATTGATGAGAACAGCTAATGGGAATAATTTAGGAAACTCTTTTCCCTAGAAAAACAATCTATGTAGGTGGGTGTGAATTACTTCATTTGGTTGACTAAATGGACTACCTGAAAACTGTTATTTGCTTTTGTTCTGTGGTTGTGCCTATCGTCTCTCTGTTCAGGGATATAGGGAGAGTGGAATAATATTAATTTCTCAAATCTCTCAAACCAGTTAATATCTCTAGAACCACTACCCTAGCTCTAGCCACTCTCAACTTTTGCTGCTGCTACTGGAGCAGCCTCCTAGCTGGTCTCCTTTACCTAGGCTTGCGGCCCTCAACCCAGTCTCCAGTCGTCAGCCTGAATGAGCTCTTTAAAATGTAGATCTCATAATTCCACTTCCCTGCTTAAAACCCTCAAATGGCATCCCATTCATTGTTCTTGTAGAACTTTGTTTATTTTTTTGCTTATCCACCTATACTTTTTTCTTTTTAAATCTTTTGCAATTGATATGTCATATTTGTACATTTTTTATGGGGTACATGTAGCATTTTGTTACATGGACAGAATGTGTAATGATCAGGTCAGGATACTTGGGGTATCCATTACCCCGAGTATTTATCCTTTCTATGTTTTGGGAACATTTCAAGCCTACTCTTCTAGCTATTTTGAAATACACAATACATTGCTGTTAAGTACAGTCACCCTACTCTGCTATCAAACATTGAAACTTACTCCTTCTATCTAACTGTATGTTTGTACCCATTAACCAAACTCTCTTCATTTTCCTCCCCCAACCCACACACCCTTCCCAGCCTCTTATATCTATCATTCTACTCTCAACTCTTGGACTCAAGCAATCCACCCACCTCGGCCTCCCAAAGTGTTGAGATTACGGGCGTGAGCCACCACGCCTGGCCCATTCTACTCTCTTTCTCTGTAAGATCAGCTTTTTTTAGCTCACACATATGAGCACATGCCATACTTGTCTTTCTGTGCCTGGCTGATTTTGCTTAACATCATGACCTCCAGTTCCATCCATCTTGCTACAAAAGACAAAATTTCCTTCTTTTTAATTGTTGGGTACTATTTCATCGTGTGCACATACCACATTTTCTTTATCCATTTGTCTGTTGAGGGACACTTAGGTTGATTCCATATCTTTGCTATTGTGAATAGTGCTGCAATAAACATAGGGGTGCAGGTGTCCCTTTGATACACTGACTTCTTTCCTTTGGATAAATACCCAACAGTGGGACTGCTGGAAGCTCTATTTTTAGTTTTTTGAGAAATCTCCATATTTTCCCGTAATGGCTGTACTAATTTACATTCCCACCAACAGTGTATAAGAGTTCCTGTTGCTCTGTATCTTTGCCAGCATCTATTCTTTTTTGTTTTTTTAATAATAGCCTTTCTAACTGGGGTAAGATGATATCTCATTGTGGTTTTGATTTGTATTTTCCTGATGAGTAATGATATTGAGTATTTTTTTCATATACCTGTTGGCCATTTGTATGTCTTCTTTTGAGAAATGTCCCTTCATTGTTCTTGCAAAGCTTTAATAAATGTTTATGCAGGCCAGCTGGCTAGGCCTTGCTAGATTTAGTCCCCTCCTGGCATTCCAGTACCTGTTCATGCCCCTGGCCCTGTGCCTGTCCCCCCATTCTGCTTGCAACGGGCACACCAACCTTCTTTCAATTCTGTGAACTAACCTAACGCTTTCCAGCTGCACAGCCTTTGCCAATGCTTGTCCCTCTGCCTGGAATATCCTTGCCATTAGTTGTGACGTGGCTATGTCTTACTTCAGACCCCAATTGCTATGTCACTTCCTCAGAGAGGCCTTTCTGGGACACCACATCAAAATTAGAAACCCTGTGTGCTCTCTTTCTTTCAGATCCCTTTCTTCTATAGCACTTATTATAGTTGGTAACTATATTTTTATCTGAGTGATTATATATTTACTGCCAGCCTTCTACTGCACTATAAGCATAAAAGGTACAATGCATATCTTATTTATTAATGCATCTTCAGGATCTAGCAAGTAAACTGGTACATTAAAAGTTGCTCAATAAATACGTGCTGAAAGAAACATATTTAACCATAAGATGCTCACTGTGGTCAGAAATAAGATGTAGGTGGAGACGTCTTCTAAACAAACCACCAACATTCTTTAGGACTCTGAGTTAGTTTTATTACTGTCCAGGTACCTTGTTAAATTCTGAAATCATGATGATGGGGGAAAATTTGACTGATCATTTAACCTTCATTTATATGTAACATGACTTTCCCAAACAGATGGGGGGCTATGCCAGCCTTGTAAGTGGATGTACAAAATATGTATGGTCAAAACGCACACAAAGCAATTCCATCAATTCCCTTCTTTTCTGCTATTATTCCTCAACTTATTGTGACCAAGAATCAGTCCAGTATTTGGCAACAAGAGGTGTGAAAATGAACCGAAGACATGAGCAACAATTGACATGGAATCCCTACGTGCTCCCAGCAGACCCACATTCTCAAGAAAGCCAATGCAAGAGGTGTGGCAAAGAGGGGCAGAGGATAAGAAATTTATTTTCTGACCCCTACTTAATGGTTTTAGGTCCACTTAGACCAAGGAAGAAAGAACTGTTTTAAAAAATTACTCGCTTTATTCTTAAATGTCTCTAAGAGAAAGAGGCGCTACAATCGCCACAGGGAGGAGGTAAAAATTAAATCAGATAATCCTGGGAAATGATTTTGCAAAGTGGCTGTCCTATAGCCAGTGCTCAATCACATTGAGTGTTCAGCAATGCTGGGAGAGCCTCTTCCAAATCTTTAGTCTTGGAATCAATACTGATCATCTTAGAACTCCAACTCTTATGGCCAAGAGGTTTTTGATAACTCATACCTAGATTTTCTTCCCTGTCACTTCACAGTGTTTCGTAGCCTTTAATATTTCCTCTACCTTTCTTAAGATATGAAATTTGAAAGTGATAAGTATTTCATGTTGATTATGTCTTAGAGAGTTGGGATGAATTGTTGGGTCCTAGCAATTAGCCAAATAGCCAAGCCTAGATTTTTTCCTTTCCTTTCTTTCCTGGCCCTCATTATTTGGGTAATTGCATCAATTCTACACTTGGTTTTACATGTATTGCCAGAGTCTAAGCTGTGCAAAAAGGGATATCCTTTAATGATTTCCTTTGAATGGCTTTCCATCTAGGGAGGAAGAGGGCCCCTCTTGTTCGAAAACAAAGGAATCATCCATCCCACCAAGACCTTTCTTCTCTATTAAGCATCTCTTGAATTTCAAAGGAGGACTTGGAGTTTCTCAGTCCCAATCTTAACGGCAGTTCCAGACTGCAGTTTATTTTCTTTGTCCCTTTAAGACCAGAAAACATTACAGCAATGCAATAACTGTTCTTATTTTTCTTGGGTTCAAAACAAGACCAGATTCCAATCTGCTAATGCTTACCATTTCACAGTAACCAAGCAGTTAACGATCATCAGCTCAAGCATACCTTTTCCTTCCAAACAAGGATATGGCTACTAGCGGCAACAGCTGTATTTTGCTAGTCAATCCTCATGTTAAAGATTTACAGTTTTAAATTCTGTCACTTGGTTTGCCAACTGTTCTTCTTCCTGGAGCTGCCCAGTTGTTTCTGAGGGGACTTGAAGTGGTTTCCTAGCAATTTCAGCATCCTGAATGACAATGCGTCCTCAGAGTCAGACTGGAGAATGGAATTCCCTGTTTATATCCACAAGACTTCTCTGGCTCTCCTTCTTTTTTTTTTTTTTTTTTTTGGGAGGGAGCCTTACTGTGTCACCTACGCTGGAGTGCAGTGGTGCGATCTCAGCTCACTGCAACCTCCGCCTCCCGGGTTCAAGTGATTCTTCTGCCTCAGCCTCCCGAGTAGCTGGGACTACAGGCATGTGCTATCACGCCTGGCAATTTTTTTTTTTTGTATTTTTAGCAGAAACGGGATTTCACCACACTGACCAGGCTGGTCTCGAACTCCTGACCTCAAGTGATCCGCCTGCCTTGGCCTCCCAAAGTGCTGGGATTACAGGCGTGAGCCACTGCACCCGGCCTCTCCTTCTTTTAAACATATGCAGACTCACCGCAGAAACTGGAAACAGATTAAAAGAAATGCTGGCTTTTAAGGAGAGTTTGAAAAACGTAAAGCTGGGAGCCGGCTTCCCGCTCTCCCTGGTTCCCTTTTTGTGTTCTCTTCTGTGATTCATCTGCTCTAATCCATCACCGATTCATCATGCTCATCCATCAGACCCTTCAAAGCAAACCCTACAGCTGCTTTTGCCATTTATCAGTGGAAATAAAAGCGAAAGGGGGAAAAGTAAGGAAAACATATCACGACCTTCCCGGGTCTGGGATAATGGGTGTGAAAAAAGGGTGGAGGGAAAGCTTATCTAATGAAACCCAGAGCCTTCCTGGGATGTGAATTCTTGAACAAAGGATTATGGCTGAGAGCAAGACCAGCAGCCAGTCTGCAGTAAAGTTTCAGGGATAAAGTCTGCCAGAAACAAAAGGTTTAGTGGGAAACTAGAGGAATGTGGACAAAATGATATCCACTCTAGAGGAGTTTAAAACTTACCAATATTCATAGAAATTTGTTGTCTGTGACCAGTCTCTCAGCTTTCAGCTGTGTAATAGAACATGGGCATTCAGGTTGAGAGGCAAACATTTGACTTCAATGCCCTTCCTTGCAAACTGGGAAATGACTGATCTTATAATTCACCGTTCTCATTTTCATAAGATGCCTTGCAAGTCATCTGCCATTTAAACACAACTCACTTGCCTTAGTTTTGAATTTGTCATGCACCAGATTTTTATTTTTTATTTTTAAATTTTTATTTATTTATTTAAAAAATAGAGACAAGGTCTCACTATGTTGTACAGGCTGGTCTTGAACTCCTGAGCTCAAGTGATCCGCCCGTCCTGGCCTCCCAAAGTGCTAGGATTATAGGTGTGAGCCACTATGCCTGGCCTCATGTGCCAGTTTTGCTCTCAAATTTGAGAATCAAAAAATAAGGACTGACTCAGTGATTCCATTTCTAGTAATTCAGCCTATATATGTGTAATCCATGTAGGAGGTTACTCTCTTTGTCATCATAGAAGGTAGAAACAGCCCAAAGGTTCATCATCAATGACGTGTAGCTTTTAGAAAGAATGAGGAAGGTAAACAAACTGTGGACACTATGGAAGTCTATGACTCACCAATAAAAGGGAATAAGTACGAATGCATGCAATGAGGTGGATGGACCTCAAAAGCAAGAGAGAACTTACTGTATGATTTCATTTACAGGACACTCTAGAGTGGGCAAAGCTATTTTATGGTAGAAGAACAAGAGTTGTCTCTGAGGGTACAAAGGTGGGAACTGATGGGTAAAGGGCATGAAGGAAGTTTCTGGGGGTGATGTTAATACCCTGTATCTTGATAGGGGTTTGGGTTACACAAAAGTATTTATTATCCAAACTGAGTGAATTTTGCACCTAAGATTTATATGTTTGTCAAAGCTTAGAGAATATTTACTTAAAATTTGTGCATTTTATTATAGGTATTTTTTTTAAGTAAAAAGTTATAAACCAGTAATGAAATTCTGACTAAGAATATGCTTGCTGGAGTATTTGGATAAAAGTCTATTGATGTTTTCTATTTACTTTGAAATGCATCACAAATAATATGGATTGCTGGATGGATAGAAAGATGACTGATGGGTGAATATTTGATAAAGCAAGCACAGTAAAATGTTAATGGTAAAAGCTAACTGGTGGGTATTCACAGGCATTCCTGGTAAAACTACTTAAATTTCACTCTATTTTGAATTCGTGTGTGTGTGTATGTGTGTGTGTTTGTTTTTTGGGTTTTTTTTTTCTGAGATGAAGTCTCGCTCTGTTGCCCAGACTGGAGTGCAGTGGCACAGGCTTGGCTCACTGCAATCTCTGCGTCCTGGGTTCAAGCGATTCTCCCGCCTCAGCCTCTCAAATAGCTGGGATTTCCGGTGCATGCCACCATACCAGCTGATTTTTGTATTTTCAGTAGAGATGGAGTTTTGCCATGTTGGCCAGGCTGGTCTCAAACTCCTAACCTCAAGTGATCTGCCTGCCTCAGCCTCCCAAAGTGCTGGGATTGCAGGCATGAGCCACTGTGCCTAGCCAGTTTTGAATATTTTAATAAAGTGTTGGGTAAAAAAAGAATGAGGAAGCTTTTTATATCCTCATATAGACTTTTTTCCAGTTTTACTGTTAGGTGAAAAAAGTTGCAGGCCAGGCACGGTGGCTCATGCCCATAATCCCAGCACTTTGGGAGGCCAAGGCGGGTGGATCACAAGGTCAGGAGTTCAAGACCAGTGTGGCCAACATGGAAAATCAATTTCTATTAAAAATACAAAAATTAGCTGGGTGTCGTGGCATGTGCCTGTAATCTCAGCTATCCAGGAGGATGAGGCAGGAGAATCACTTGAACCCAGGAGGTGGAGGTTTCAGTGAGCTGAGACTGTGCCACTGCACTCCAGCCTGGGCAACAGATGGAGACTCCGTCTCAAAAGAAAAAAAGTTGATCGGGTGCGGTGGCTCACACCTGTAATCCCAGCACTTTGGGAGGCCGAGGTGGGGGGATCACGAGGTCAGGAGATCGAGATCATCCTGGTTAATGTGGTGAAACCCCGTCTCTACTAAAATACAAAAAACAACTGGGTGTAGTGGCGGGCACCTGTAGTCCCAGCTACTTGGGAGGCTGTGGCAGGAAAATGGCGTGAACCCGGGAGGCGGAACTTGCAGTGAGCTGAGATTGCGCCACTGCACTCCAGCCTGGGTGACAGAGCGAGACTCCATCTCAAAAAAAAAAAAAAAAATGTTGCAGTATCCACAGTATGCTGCCAACTGCAGAAAAAAGGAAGGAACACATATGCGTATCTGAGTCTATGTGCTGATATCATCTCTTGAGGGAGACCCTAGAAATGGATTACCATAGAGGCAGTAACACTAGAAACAGTTACTTTAGAGGAGGGAATATGGGTGCCTGGAGGGGAGGTGGGAAGGAGAGAGCATATTTTAAATCATTATGATGATTTAAAAGGTAAATTATTGTATACTTTTGGATTTTGTATATGTGAAAGGATTACCAATTCAAATAAAAAAAATCAAAAGCAATGGTATATGCTAGAGTCATCTCAAATATCTACAATGGGCTCCCTTTGCATGGCTGACCTTTGGAATTTATTCTCCTAGCATCCATTCAATTCATCTGATGTTCCATAATCTCTCATGTGCCAGGCATGGTGCCAGACTTTGGGGATAGGGTAGGGAATTGGGGGCAGCTGTGTCCTTGCCCTCACTGAGCTTACTGATCTAATGAAAGGATGGGTACACATTTGGAATGGATGTAAGTTCTGATCTGACCTAGTCTGGGGTGTGGGTGGGGTCAGGAGGCATTTTTATACAAGGAAAAACTGAGCTAATCAAGAAAGGATCCCCAAACTAGGGTGGGGAGAACAGCATGTACAAAGCTTCTGCCAGGGATGGAGCAGGGTGGTTTAAGTCCCTGAAAGAAGGCCAGGATGGCGGATCACGAAGAACACAGAGGACGAACAGAGGAGATGAGGAGATACCAGCGACCACATTCAGGATATTGATCTTTATCCTGTTGTTTAGTATCATAATGTACTTTCTGAACACAGTTTGTATGTCAAGAAACATTTTTCTCTCTGAAGTGGGGTTTTTGCCCCCACAGGTTCTAAGAGAACATGGGAGCAGAGCTTGTTACATCCCTTCTTAGGAGAAATGAAGCACCTCACTAAATCTCCTGACATATCAGGCACTCGTATCTTCTTTTCAAGGATCAGAGCCTGCATTTCTTGCCTGAGGGCTTTGTTTGGCTGCTGGGGTCTTCTCTGCCCTGTGAAGCAGGCAGATGGTGTCCTAGAGAGTTAATGCCCCCCGAGAACAGCCCTTAACCAATTGATATAGGAGGTAGAAAGAAATTATTTAGGCAGATAGTGAGGGCAAAAGAGTCCTTGGCGGAATTTCTTTTCTAACAAAAAGCAGCCCCCAAAATCATTCCTTTTCTAATAAAGAGCAGCCTGAAAAATCAAGCTGCAAACATAGATGAGAAAGCTGGAAGCTTGCATGGGGAAATGCTAGTAGCTCCACTGACAGAAAAGGGCTACCTGGGGGCCAGGCATGTCCAACATGGAGACTCCATCTTCCCTGTTTTTTTTTGTTACCATGTGTACAGTAATAAAGAAATGGGCAACATGGCACAACTCAGGCAGAGAACCCACCTGTATAATAAAAGATTAGGGTGGGTTCTTTCTATGAAGGTCTCATTTCCCTTCCTTTTTAAAAAAATTAGGCTGTTTTAGGGCAGGTCTCTGTGGGTGACTCAAATCAAAACCTTTTTAGTTTGGGAAGCTCAAGCACCAAGATATTTTCACGCTGGGATTACTTGTCCAGATGGTTTGAGCACAATTTTCTTGGCATGCTCGTAAGAACACAGGAATTTTCAGGGGAAACCAGAGAACATAGTAGTGGGGAGGGTAGGTGGGGGAGGGCAAGTCAGGGCTGAGAAGGCAGAAATAAGGTTTGGATTCCACCAAATGGCACTGACCAGCTGAATTGGAATCAGTCCTAGTTATAGTTGGCACGGGTACCCCTCTCTCCGCTCCAAGATCACGGACTTTCCCTCTTCATAGCGGGAATTACCTGGCTTTCCTAACAGAGAACGGAAGAGGGAAGAACTATAGGGAAATTCGTGGAGCTGATGAAGATAACGACTGAGGTGCAGCCCCCAAACCTCACCATCAGGAGAGCATTGGTCAACTCCTGTATGCATGCATGGGACACTGAGCAAGGTGTGGAAGGAGGGGCGTGAAGGGCAGTGTTAGGCCTGGAAACACAGCATGGGCAGGCAACTCTCTTTGATAGCGTCAGCAACCACTGCTTAAAAACACAGAAATTAAAAATGGCAGGCAGAATTCTGAGATGGTTCCCAAGATTTCCAGGACCTGATGCACACATACTTTCCGTGTATGTGAATCATGCACAGTCCAACATGATTCCAGGTACTGCTGTGAAAGATGTACGCAGATGTCATTTAGGCCCCAGATTAGTTGATTTTAGGATAGGGTGATTATCCAGGTGGGCCTGACCTCGTCACATGAGCCCTTTCAAAGGAGAAGGTGGCAGAGGTGGAACTCAGAGAGCTGGGTCTCTGTTGACCTGGGAGAAAGCAGACACCCAGGTTTGTGAAAGCCTGTGGAGGATGTGGTGACGGACTGGGGCAGCCTATAGGAGCTGACAGTGGTAGCTGACTGACAGCTGGCAGAGAAATGACCTGCATACTTAGAAGACCACCCAAAGCCCCAAATCAGAACCACAGCCCTGGTTAATATCTTTTTTTTTTTTTTTTTTGAGATGGAGTCTTGCTCTGTCCCCCAGGCTGGGGTGCAGTGGAGCGATCTCGGCTCACTGCAAGCTCCGCCTCCCAGGTTCACACCATTGTCCTGCCTCAGCCTCCTGAGTAGCTGGGACTACAGGCGCCCGCCAACACACCTGGCTAATTTTTTGTATTTTTAGTAGAGATGGGGTTTCACAGTGTTAGCCAGAATGGTCTTGATCTCCTGACCTCGTGATCCACCTGCCTTGGCCTCCCAAAGTGCTGGGATTACAGGCGTGAGCCACCGCGCCTGGCCCTGGTTAATATCTTGATTTCAACTCAGTGAAGCTCTGAACAGAGACTCCAGCTAAGTCCCATGAACAGGCATCTCACCTACAGAACTAGAAAGATAATACATTTGTGTTGTTCCAATCTGCTAAATTTGTGGTAATTTGTTCCACAGCAAAAAATGATGAAATGTTATGACAATGGATAGGTGAATAGTGAGAGAGGCAGTGCAGCATGGGATCAAGAAAACGAGCTCTTTCTTTTCTTTTTTTTCTTTTTTGAGACGGAGCCTCACTCTGTCACCAGGCTGGAGTGCAGTGGCACGATCTCTGCCCACTGCAAGCTCTGCCTCCCGGATTCAAGCGATTCCCTTACCTCAGCCTCCCGAGTAGCTGGGATTACAGGCACATGCCACCACGCCCAGCTAATTTGTTTGTATTTTAGTAGAGATGGGGTTTCACCATGTGGCCAGGATGGTCTCGATCTCCTGACCTCGTGATCCGCCCGCCTTGGCCTCCCAAAGTGTTGGGATTACAGGCGTGAGCCACTATGCCTGGCTGAAAATGAGCTCTTTCTTTAAATTTCTCTGATGAAAATCCTAGCTCTGCCACTTCATAGCTGCGTGATTTTTAAACAGGTGATCTAACCTTGCTATATGTATTTCCTCATGTGTAAAAAAAGATTTACATAGTAAGATTAAAAGAACATTATGAAGATTAAATGAAATAATATGTATCAAGCCCTAAGTCATGTGTAAAAGCCACGATGTATGTTAACTTAGTGAGTGCTCAAAAAATAAGAGTTATCATCAGCAGCCATAACCTGTGGAACATATAGCACGTGTCTGGTGCTGCACAAGGGGCCTTAAAGAAATCAGTCTTCAAAGAAACCCTGTGAGATTGCATTCTCCACTTTACAGATGGGGAAACTGCAACTCAGAGAGGTTCAATAATATGCCCAAGATTATGCAACTAGTCAGTAGAGGAGCCAGGATGAAAATTACAGGGCTCTTTGACCCTAAACCCCATCCTGTGAACTGCTATTTTAAGTCCTATGCACAGTGAAGAGGTTGTAATGCTCCAGGTTGCTGTCCTAAGGAGACCCAGGGCACCAAGTTTGGGATTCCCAAACTGCCAGGTCTCTCGAAATGGAGCCCCAATGATCCCAGAACTTTGGGAGGCTGAGGCAAGAGGATTGCTTGAACCCAGGAGTTCAAGCCCATCCTGGGCAACACAGGGAGATCCTGTCTCCACAAAAAATTAAAAAATGAGCTGGGCATGGTGTGTCATGCCTGTCATCCCAGCTACTCAGGAGGCTGAGGTGGGAGGATCCTTTGAGCCCAAGAGGTCGGGGCTGAAGTGATCTGTGACCGTACCACTGCACTCCAGCCTGGGAGACAGAGTGAGACCCTGTCTTGAAAACAGACAAAGATCCCCAATTCTCCAGCCCTGTTCTTCACTCCATGGGATTCTCTCTTTTTGTCCCTGTCTTGTATAGTTCCCTCCTGTTCACCCCTCAGATCTCCTGACCTCATAGATTAGACCAAGTCCACTTCAATGCATTCTCCTAAAGTCCTTCTTTGTAGCAGTTCTCGCATTTTATCATTATGTGGTAGACCAGTGGTTCTCATCTGTGGGCAATTTTTCCCAGGTTTGTCATTGTCTGGAGGCACATTTGGTTGTCACAATGGAAGCAGGTGCTTTTGGCCTATAGTGAGTGGAGGTCAGGGATGCTACTGAACATCCCACAGTGCAGTGCCCAGGAACAAAGGATAATCCAGCCCTCGATGTTAACAGTGCTGAGTCTGAGCAACTCTGTGCTGTGCCGTAGGCTCCACAGGGCTGGGGTTGCATCTGTATTTCCCCACTTCCTAGGATAAGCCTCTCAAGAGAAGTTTATCGAAGGAATGAAAGGAAGATGAACAGTCAATCTCACGTCAGTCTTGTTGCTAGCTCTGCTCCATTTTCTGTAGTTTCAAAAAACTGACCTCAGTGGCAGAGGGTAACTTTGAAACTTATATATGTCCTTGGAAAAGGGGAAAATAAACGGGCAAAATAAGTCCTTGGTAAAGGAGTTAGAGTTCTTTCTTCTTCACCCTCAGTGGTCCTGGCCTCTTCAGCTTTTCCTAAAATTTTAACTGATTTTTTCCCCCAAAATAATCTGTGTTTGATGAAGAAAACTAGAAATGCAGATGGCCCAAAGAAAAGATAAATAATCCATAATCCTGTTATCTAAATATAAAAGCTGCTAATATCCTAGGGCATATCCTTCCAGTTCTGTATCTACATATATATTTAAAACAAAAATGAGATTACGCTGCACATAAAAATGCAAAGTTTTTGTAAGTTAAGAGTAATTCCTGAACATTCATTTATTCATTTACCAAATATTTCTAGTTTCCTTCTAGTGAGCAGGTACATATAGGAGAAAAAAAAATCATTTCATGCCATTATATAGCTTTCTTTCTTTCTCTTTCTTCCTTCTTCCTTTCCTTTCCTCCCCTTGCCCCTGCCCCTCCCCCTCCCCCCTTCCTTCCTCTCTTTCTTTCTTTTTTTGAGACAGGATCTTGCTCTGTTGCCCAGGCTGGAGTGCAGTGGTGCGATCATAGCTCACTGCAGTCTTCTTCTGGGCTCAAGTGATCCTCCCACTTCAGCCTCCCAAGCACCTGGGACTACAGGCATGTGCCACCATGCCTGGCTAATTTTTTAAATTTTTCGTAGAGACTGGGTCTCCCTCTGTTACCCAGGCTGATCTGGAATTCCTGGGCTCAAACGATCCTCTTGACTCAGCCTCCCAGAGTGCTGGGATTACAGGCCTCCATCATACAGCTTTCCATAGCATCAGTTTTCATGACTGCATGTTATTAACATCAAAAGGCTACACCATAATTTATTCAACCAATACTCTATTATCAGACATTTAGATGGCCTCCTCCTCTCTTTTTTTCTTCTCTTCCTATACCCTTTCCCCTTCCCTCCCTCCCTCCCTCCATTTCCTCCCTCCTTCCCTCAATCCATTCCTTTCTTCCTTCCTTCTCTCTTCCTCCTCCTCCTCCTTTCTACTATACATGCTGCCATCATGAACATCTTTGTGGCTTAACCTTTACACATGTCCCTGATGACATCTTCAGAATCAATTTGCCTCTCACTGCTTTGGAAACCACTCGCTGTCACAGAACTTAACCAAGACCACAGGTCCAGCAGCAAGCACACAGATATTTCAAGTGGAAAAATGCATGTTTTACTCCTTCTAGTAACACCGGTGGGAGAGTAAGGTTGTAAGAGAATCAAGGCAGAATAGCCAATTCTCACTTGAGATGTGGTTTTCACGTTGTCTAAACCTGTTGGGGCACATCAGCCTTTAGCAGGGAGCAACTTTATTGTCTTTCTGCCAGAGGCTTCCCAAAATTCTCAACTTATTTTTTAGTTCCCAGTGAAGAGTCTTGACATTCACAGAGAGTCAGAGAAGAAAATGATGTGCTTGCGGACAAATTAAAATAGACAATGCCAACTGGCCGGGAGTCATCATTTCTGTATATGAGAGGTGGGGAGCTCAATCAAAGCCCCGAGTGAACAGCTTACAGACACCAAAGACAAAGTGTTTTCTTTTCTGAGCACTGGAAATTCAGGAACAACTTGGGTCAGATTTTGCAACCTTTGCACGAGTTTGGGTATCATAACATAGCAATCTTACTCTTGGAGCCATTACAGAGCCTATAACCAAACCAACCAGGTTCTTTAACCTGGAAGCCAAAGATGACTATGGAACCGGCCCCCCACATCAGATATACATTTGGGGGGCTGGGGAGCAAGTGGGGTTGGAATGAAGGTGTTGGTGACAACATGGTATATTTGCAAAAATACCAAAGTCATTCCCTCTCTCACCTTTGACAATTGCTGTCTCTATACTGACATTTTGAACTTGAAGCATTCTCCAGGTGAGCAAAGGACAAAGGGAGAAAGGGTATGTTCTAGGCAAAGAAGGAACACACCTTGTAAATGTGGGAGGCAACTTCTGGCATTGTGTTCTGAAGACATAAGGGGCTGAGCTGCAGGAAGAAGCCACCCAACCCCAAAGCATTTAAAGTCGTGTGGTTTTCCTGGGTATAAAGCACAGGAAAGAGTCCAGGGCAAGGGAGGAATGCTTTGTTCATAAAATACAAAGCTAAGCAAACAGTGCAGGTTGGAAAGGACTTGTAATGTTTTAATACTGTGTAAAAGAATAGATGATAAATCCACTTAGAATTGATGGGAGCAGCCGTGTGAATAATCCAAAAAGCATTGCTCCAAGTCTCGAGAATGAATAATGTGATCGCTTGCCCCAGCATATTTCTCTTTCTAAATATGTTTCTTATAGTTTATTGTTAAAATTAATGAGCAGTCCCTGAGTGGCTGGGGAAAGGTGCCCTGTATGTTGGGTGACATGAAGAAACCTCCCTGAGGCCAAAACATTCCTGCAGATAATATATGCATGGATCAGTGAGCGTTCACTGGGTGTATTAATTTTGATTAAAAAAACCCTTGAATCCATTACTGTTCATTGATAGTTTCAGCGTGGTTATTCCAGTGTCCTGCACACATCTAATCACTAAAGTCATATCCTCTGACCTACCATATATTCACTGTCTCTTATGACCCTGTTTTATTTTCTTATTTTATTACCACTGGATGAAATTATCTTGTGTTATTATTTTTTAAACTTCCACCAGAATATAAGCTGCAGGAGGTTGAGGAGTCCCACTGTCTTGTTCACTACAGTATTCTCTATGCCTAATACAGTACCTGGCACATAGTAGGTGCTCGGTAAATATTTGCAGAGGAAATCAACACGTTTCCATCCAACACACTTTCTAGGAAGAAAGCTAGTGCTCCCTGAAGATTCAGTGTCAGCTGAGCTTCCTAAAAGATCTTCCACTCTCATTTCTTCTTTCTTTTTTTCTGTTTTAAAAATTAAGCTATAAATTACAAACAGTAAAGTTCATCCTCCTTAGTGTTCAGGTCTGCAAGTTTTGACAAATGCTTACAGTCACGCAACCACCATAATCAAGATATGGAATAGATCCATCATTCCCACAATTCCCCTCGCTACCCCTGGTAACCATTGATCTGATTTCTGTCCTTATAGTATGAACTATTTAAATCTGGCTTCTTTCACTTAGCGTAATGCATTTGAGATTCATCTATGTTGTATGTATCATTAATTAGCTCCTTTCAATTGCCATATAGTATTCCATTACAGTTTGTTCATCTACTCTCCACTGGAGGGGCATGTTCTCATCTCTTGTTATATGAAAACATTGTGCACTCACAGTGGCTAAGAGCAGAATTTTTAGGATCAGCTAGAGATAGGATTGGATTCTTGGCCTGTCACCTCTTAGCTCTATGAACTTTGGACAAGTCAGTGAAATGCTCTATGACTCAGTTTTCTCAAAAACAGAAGTCAGGATAACTTACATAATTTATTTAGCACAAAGTCTGGCAAATAATAAGTGCACCATAAACGGTAACTCTAATTATTTTGGGAGGGGGAGTTAGGAAAGGTCCTGCTTGAATTTCCCTTGCTCTGATCACCTGACCAATATTTAATCATTCAGTCTTGCTATTTCACTGGTCCAAATCTTATTTTTTTCACCTGAAAAATGAGGGTAATAATACCAACTTCACATAATTGTTAGCAGACTAAGTGGGCTAATAGACATAACTATCCTAATGTAGTGTGTTGGCACTTGGTGACTATGACTCATATACCATCTTTAAGGCTTGCAGGAATTAGAAGGAAGCAGAGCTGTACAGATGGGAGATGAAGGAAGGCTCCGGGGTCAAAGTGCCTGGGTCCTATTCCCAGCTCTCTGCCTTCCCACCTGAGTAAAACTGGACAAATTACTTAACCTCCCTGTGTCTGTTTTTTCATCTGAAACATGGGGATAATAATAATACCCACCTGAAGGGTTGTTCTGGAGATTACAAAAGCTAATGCATGTCAGGTGCTTGGAACAGTGATGGGCACATAGACTTCATAAATGTCAGCAGGGAAGATGCTTAGATATTGAACATGCCTGACTCCTTTAGATGGCCTGAGCTTTCATTATCTTTGTATTATAATATTATATTAGCACAGTTTCAAGAACAATGTAGGAGTTCACTGCATGTTTGTTGACCTGAATTAATCTAAAGAACACGTTTCCCTTTGGGTCACATCACGATCTCACATGTTATCATATATTTTGAAATCCAGTGTAAACCAATTTTTCAAAGGATATGTTGCAAAACTGCCAACAGTGAGATTCAGAAAAGCAGTTGAGGATGTACATTATTCTTATAAGAAGGCTTTCATTAGGATGGTTGCATGAAATTTTTCATACTGGCCACTTCTTTAGGAGAAATCACCCTTGATTCTTCTGAAAGAGACCTTTGACATTTCACTTGTATTTTCCTTCATAGATGAACACATTGAGTTTCTGTGATGGCCTGGTAGCCTTTGGACATCAGACTTGTCCGTTTTCTGCTCTAGAATTGGCCTGCTCTGTGACTTCAGGTAAAGTGACTGCCTCCTCTGTGCCATAGGTGCTCCATTAGCCACCTCTGTGCATTGCAGTGTTAAATCAACAATTCTTTAAAAGCCGCATGATATCCACAAAGATGGTGGGTGTGTGTTGGGGTGGTGGAAGACACTAGAAAAGTTATTCTCATTCATTATAAAGAAGTGAGGGGGTTTGGACATTATTTGGTAAGAAGATAGCCTTGTGCAGACTATACTACTCATGCATCTCAAGTTACTAAGTCCTCATGAAGGTCTATTTATGTATTCATTCATTTATTTTAGAACTGTCAACCATCTATGTTGCCCAACTGTCAAAAGACAGCCACCCTTGGTGGAGGGCATGTGATTGCACAAGGAAGGTTTTGCATCACATTCTTTTGGCAACTGAAAATGTCAAGATTCTTTAGGATCAAAACTGGTCCAACTGGAGTGAATCTCTAAACTGAGGTGGGAACTACCAGAAAAGAGGCTCATTGTTTCCTCCTGGATTTGACATCAGGAGCAGCTGCTGTCGACTGACCTGACACTCCAGGAGACACTTCCCAAGAACAGGAGAAGCTGGGCTCAGGAACATAGAGAGAAATGAGATCCTAATGACAAGGTCAGAGGCCTGACTCCAAATGTGCCTGAAAGCGAATCTACTGATGGCTTTTTCAATTTTGTAAGCCAATCAGTCTGCTCTCTCATACCTGCTTTTTGGCCTATGCTGGCTTCGGTTGGGTTGTCTTTGGCTTGTAATAGAAAGAGTCCTATTTAATATTAAAACCACTTATTTATGAGATCTTGGGGGTAACCTAGCAACTCTGAGATTCAATTTTCTCACCTGTAAAATGGAGACGACTAATTTTTTTTTAAATTTATTTATTTTGTTTTTGTTTTTCAAGTTTTCCCTGTTTGCAGATGACATGATTGTATATCTAGAAAACCCCCTCGTCTCAGCCCAAAATCTTCTTAAGCTGACTAGCAACTTCAGCAAAGTCTCAGGATACAAAATCAATGTACAAAAATCACAAGCATTCTTGTACACCAATCACAGACAAACAGAGAGCCAAATCATGAGTGAGCTCCCATTCACAATTGCTTCAAAGAGAATAAGATACCTAGGAATCCAACTTACAAGGGATGTGAAGGACCTCTTCAAGGAGAACTACAAACCACTGCTCAATGAAATAAAAGAGGATACAAACAAATGGAAGAACATTCCATGCCCATGGGTTGGAAGAATCAATATCGTGAAAATGGCCATACTGCCCAAGGTAATTTATAGATTCAATGCCATCCCCATCAAGCTACCAATGACTTCCTTCACAGAATTGGAAAAAACTACTTTAAAGTTCATATGGAACCAAAAAAGAGCCCGCGTCGCCAAGTCAATCCTAAGCCAAAAGAACAAAGCTGGAGGCATCAGGCTATCTGACTTCAAACTATACTACAAGGCTACAGTAACCAAAACAGCATGGTACTGGTACCACAACAGAGACATAGATCAATGGAACAGAACAGAGCCCTCAGAAATGATGCTGCATATCTACAACTCTCTGATCTTTGACAAACCTGACAAAAACAAGAAATGGGGAAAGGATTCCCTATTTAATAAATGGTGCTGGGAAAACTGGCTAGCCATATGCAGAAAGCTGAAACTGGATCCCTTCCTTACACCTTATACAAAAATTAATTCAAGATGGATTGAAGACTTACATGTTAGACCTAAAACCATTAAAATCCTACAAGAAAACCTAGGCAATACCATTCAGGACATAGGCGTGGGCAAGGACTTCATGTCTAAAACACCAAAAGCAATGGCAACAAAAGCCAAAATTGACGAATGGGTTCTAATTAAACTAAAGAGCTTCTGCACAGCAAAAGAAACTACCATCAGAGTGAACAGGCAACCTACACAATGGGAGACAATTTTTGCAACCTACTCATCTGACAAAGGGCTAATATCCAGAATCTACAATGAACTCAAACAAATTTACAAGAAAAAAACAAACAACCCCATCAAAAAGTGGGCGAAGGACATGAACAGACACTTCTCAAAAGAAGACATTTATGCAGCCAAAAAACACATGAAAAAATGCTCATCATCACTGGCCATCAGAGAAATGCAAATCAAAACCACAGTGAGATACCATCTCACACCAGTTAGAATGGCCATCATTAAAAAGTCAGGAAACAACAGGTGCTGGAGAGGATGTGGAGAAATAGGAACACTTTTACACTGTTGGTGGGACTGTAAACTAGTTCAACCATTGTGGAAGTCAGTGTGGCGATTCCTCAGGGATCTAGAACTAGAAATACCATTTGACCTAGCCATCCCATTACTGGGTATATACCCAAAGGACTATAAATCATGCTGCTATAAAGACGCATGCACACGTATGTTTATTGCGGCACTATTCACAATAGCAAAGAGTTGGAACCAACCCAAATGTCCAACAACGATAGACTGGATTAAGAAAATGTGGCACATATACACCATGGAATACTATGCAGCCATAAAAAATGATGAGTTCGTGTCCTTTGTAGGGACATGGATGAAACTGGAAAACATCATTCTTAATAAACTATCGCAAGGACAAAAAACCAAGCACCGCATGTTCTCACTCATAGGTGGGAATTGAACAATGAGAACTCATGGACACAGGAAGGGGAACATCACACTCCGGGGACTGTTGTGGGGTGGGGGGAGGGGGAGGGACAGCATTAGGAGATATACCTAATGCTAAACGACGAGTTAATGGGTGCAGCAAAACAACATGGCACATGGATACATATGTAACAAACCTGCACATTGTGCACATGTACCCTAAAACCTAAAGTATAATAATAAAAAACAATAAAAATAAAAATAAAAAAAAGAAAGAAAATGAAAAAAAAATGAATAAATTTATTTTTTTGTTTTTGTTTTTCAAGTTTTCTCTTTTTTTAATAAAAATGGGGTAATTTATAATGTGTACTTTTATTGTGATAATTAGAAATAATACTAGTATATAGTAATACGTGAAGAAAACCAAATCTTTTTCAAATGTCATCTTCCTAGAGAGGGATCCCCAACCCTCCTATTTAAAATTTCTAAGCCTCAACCCTCTCCATCGCCATAAGCCTGCTTTATGCCTGTAGCATTTATTTTCTATCTGGGGCAAAGTGATTTATTTAATTGTCCCAACTAATGGCCTCCCTGTAACTGCATCTTTTGTCCTGTAACTTTATAGACTATTGCCTCTCTGGAGCTGGACTCCGTCAGGTCCCTTTCTTTGGCCAATGGGATGTTAACAACTATGATGGAAGCAGACACTTGAAAAGCATGTGTCCATTTCCGTTTGCCCTCTTGCAGGATTGGGCTGTTTGCCTTTGTCCCTGTCTGACCATGGGAACATGACTGGGCTAGCTGGCTGGAGGGATAGGAGAGAGACATGGACCAGAATGGCCTAGTTTTGTCCGGCTGACCCCAGATGTATGAGCCCTCAGTTGCAACCTCGCCAGCTGCCTTCTAGACCTGGGAGCAAATCCAGCTGAGACCAGAAGAACTGTCCAGCCTAAATCACTGATTTACAGAATCAGGAGCTAAATAAATGATTATTGTTTTAAGCCACTGAGATTTGGGGTGGTTCGCTATATAGCACAAGCTACCTGATATGCTAACATACCATCTAATTTACTTACTTGTTACGTGTAATCTCTCTCTCCCCCAACTAGACTGTGAGTCCCAAGAGGGTTGAGATTTTTGCCTGTGTTATTCAGAGATGTGCCCAGTGCCTAGAACAGAGCCTTGCACACAGTAGGTACTTGATAAATACTTTTTGAATATTAAATGAATAACATATAAAGTACCCTACAAAATGGCACTTGGGTTGATGTTTAACAAATAGTGGCTAATATAATCACAAGTTTAAACATTTTTATGCCAGAGCCAACATTGTTTTCTTCCCCTTCAGGGTCTTCTGTTATTTTGCCCAAGGACATTGTTCAAAACATGGGAAAAATACAAGTGACCCTCTCTTGGATACATGTTGGTAGATGGGGGTTGGCAATAATGTCAGATAAGAAACTTAATTATTTTTCTTTCTAAATTGACATGGGGCTGTGGGCATTGTGGAGACATAGCCTGAGCCTCTTCATTTATTGGTTCTCTATGGACCTCCCTAGCAGCCCCAGTGGGTGCAGCAGGGCTGATATTTATGTGTGTACATAGAGCAAAAGAGAGATTATTGTCGCTAAGAGGCCACATATATAGCGTATATATTATAGCATATATAATTTTCTTTCAAAATCATCATCACATTTGAAGTAATTAACTGGTTACCAGGTTATCTGTTTTATTTCTCTCTTCTCAAGCAGGCTATATGCTCCATGAAGGAAGGGATCACTTCTGTTATATTCATTATTACACCCTCATCATCCGGCACAGTGCAGGTGTTCAAATATATTTGTTGAATAAATGAATCATGCCCCTGTTCATTTTAAGAATGTAACCTTCTTGAACTGAAGGGCTATGTCTTTCTATGAACACGGTGTGAACTTGGCATTGTGATAGCAGTTCATGTGTGTGCAATCGCTCTAATTTTTAGGCAAATAACAAGTACATTTTATTGAGCCCTTACTACATGCCAGATACTGTTCTAAGCACACGGTGTACTAACTCATTGTGGAGGTAAATATTGTAATAAGTGCCATTTTCCAGAAGAGGAATTTAAAACACAGTGTGCTTCTCTTGGAATATTGTGTTGTACCTTGGGTAAGTCATGCTCTCTCTAAACGTCTGTCCCTCATCTATAAAATAGGAAGGTCAGGTTGGTTAGAGTAACCTTTCCTTCTGTGTGTTCTAAGAAGAGCTATAAATCTGATATGTTCTTAGAAAAAAAAGGCTTTTGTGGTGAGCAGACTTGCATTCCATACTACATCCCTCTGGTCTACATTATTTCAGTGTAGCCATGTAGACAGTTCTATGCATGTTGCCAGAGTTCTATGTCAAATGCCTCTTTTGGTGCCTCTTTGCTGCCTCAGAGCTTTCTCCAAAGACATGGAGAGCAGCTCCACCAATGTCTTAGTCTGTTTTCTGCTGCTATAACACAATACCATAGAATGGGTAATTTACGAAGGATATAAATTTCTTCGGCTCATGGTTCTGAAGGCTGGGAAGTCCAAGAGCATGGGACTGGCAAATGGTGAGGGCCCCTGTGCTGCATTACCTCATGGCAGAAGGCAGAAAGGCAAATAAGTGCATGAGATATCGAAAGGAAGACAAACGAATTCTTTAATCAGGAACCCACTCCTGTGATAACTAACTCACTTCCGCAATAATGGCATTAATCCATTAATGAGGGTACAGCCCTCATGACCTAATCACCTCTTAAAACTTTAAAATGGCAATTAAATCCCAACATGAGTTTGGGAGGGGACATTCAAACCATAGCAACCAGCATGTAGGTGTAACCCAGGAAGTGCAGGGCACTTAACTTCTTAGGGGCAACCTATAACCAACAGAGAATGCAAGCTCTGGTTGCCTCACCTTTTAGTGGCACAATTTTTAGGTGTTTTTTATATGGTCCTTCTTAGATTTTCCAGCAATAATGATTTCTACTTGATCACAGTGGAAACCAGCCCATTATGCACTTTTATTGCCTTTTGTTTTTCGTTTCATCCTTCCTACTCCCTCATTTCTGATCACTGGAATCAACTCCCAAATAAACTACACCTGATGCCAAGCTTTTGTCTCTGCTTTTTGGAGAATCCAAATTAAGTTACAATGTCAACTAATTTGAGGAAACACTACAGCTTGTTCTGCTCTCAGACATTCATTGTACACACCAACACAGTCAAGGCTCTCAGAAGTTCTGTTGCAAAGTAACCTGTCCATCCAGCTTTCTTCAACTCAGGCTTTCCCAGACTTAATTGCCCGTGAACATTTTTTTATCCCTAACATCTTTCAAGGTACCCTGGAGTAGGTGTTCCATGAAATATGCTTTGAGAAATGTTGGCTGGTGTAGTCTCAAGGGTCTTGTCCCTTATTATTATTCTGGATGGATCCAGTAGCTTTAGCTGCCATTCCCTGGCATGGAGCCAACAGCCAAATAGAACTCTCCGGATGGGAGATTTCTCAGTGCCAGGGAGCAGAACCTTCAGACAACGCCTCTCCAAAAGTGGGAAACCTTTTTTTTTTTTTTTTTTTGAAAACCTTTTCTCTTAGAAAAAGGGCTCTTCCCCTTTTCTTCATGAGATGGTCAGCCTCTGTGGGGGGCCAGGAATGTTTGGCTGGCTGGGCTGGGGGTGCAGCTGTGGGCATCCTGAGAAAAAGCTTCACTTTTGGATGACGCAGGAGCCTGGATGAGATGAACGGGAAATGTTTGCCAACCAGCCTGCCTGCCCGCGCTCTCTTGCTAACAAGCAACCATGGGAGAATTTAATTGGCATGTGTCCAGGGAGGATAATTATTTCCTACGGTAGTATACAGAAGGGCATCTGGGAGACCCAGTGATCACAGGGCCAGGAGGATGTGCATGGAAGCCAGGGGCTTGGGGTCTGCGGCCTCCCAGTGGGGGCTGGTTGGTGGGAGCGAAGAGGGGTGACCAGCAGCCCATCCATCTTCCTTCCCTCTCAAAGTTTCATATTGAAGGAACAGTATTGGGGTGCTTGGATTTGGGGGATCGGGTTGCACTTGAGGGAAATGCTTGAAAATGACATCATTTTTTAAAACTGAGCCAGTGAAAATTATAACAATAATAATGGCGGTATCAATTTCTGAATTCTTTGTTGAAGGATGTATGCATACAGCCTTTTATCAAATCTTTTATATTTGATGATTAGTCTGTGTTGGGACTTCTCAACCTCAGCACTTTTGACATTTCAGCCAGGATAAGTCTCTGCTGTGAGGGGCTGAACTCCGCACAGCAGGCCGCTTAGCAGCATCTCTGCTCTCTACACACCAAATGCCATTAGCACCTCTTTTCCCTCAATTCTGACAACCAAAAATATCTTCAGACATGACCAAATGTTCTTTGGGGGTGCAAAACTGGTCACGGATGGGAGCCACTGGTCTATAATAAAGGGCAGTAGATTATAATGGTTAAAGCCTAGGTTTTGAGCCAGGTTTTTTTTTTTTTTTTGGAGACGAAGTCTCACTGTTGCCCAGGCAGGAGTACAGTGGCACAATCTTGGCTCACTGCAACCTCCACCCCCTGGGTTCAAGCGATCCTCCAGCCTCAGCCTCCCTGGTAGCTGGGACTACAGGTGTGCGCCACCACCCCCAGCTAAGTTTTGTATTTTTAGTAGAGACGGGGTTTCACTGTGTTGGCCAGGGTGGTCTCAAACTCCTCAGGCCTCCTTTGGGAGGCCACCTGCCTTGGCCTCCTAAAGTGTTGGGATTACAGGTGTGAGCCACGGCGCCTGGCTTGAGTCAGGCTGTTTTGTCAAACTTCTGGTTCTACCACTTTCATTGTATGACCTTAATCACAGTATTTAACCTCTCTGTGCCTCAGTTTTCTTACCAGTACAATGGAGATAATAATAATATCTGCCTGATGGGGTTATGGTGAAGATTAAAAAGTTTAACATATATGTAAATAAATATTTTAAAGCGTTTAACACAGTCTGGCATATAGCAAGCTTTCAGTAGTGTAAACTCTTATTATTATCATAATCATCATGATTTTTTTATTACTCTTTGCTCCTAGGCTGTAAGCTCTCCGAGTGTAAAGACTAAGTCTTTTGATTTTATAAACTATAATGTCTAGGCCAGGTGGGGTGGTTCATGCCTATAATCCCAGCGTTTGGGAGGCCAAGGCGGGCAGATAATTTGAGGTCAGGAGTTTGAGACCAGACTGGCCAACATAGTGAAACCTGACTGGCCAACATAGTGAAACCCCATCTCTACTGAAAATGCAAAAATTAGCTGGGCGTGGTGGTGCACGCCTATAATCCCAGCTACTCAGGAGGCTGAGGCAGGAGAATTGCTTGAATCTGGGAGACAGAGGTTGCAGTGAGTTGAGATCCTGCCACTGCACTCCAGCCTGGGCGACAGAGTGAGACTCTGTCTTAAAACAAAACAAAACAAAACAATAATGTTTAGCAGAGGTACTCAATAAACATTGAATTCAAGAAGAGAGGAAGGAAGGTAGGAAGAAAAGGAAGAAGCTTGGCAATGGAACTTCCAGTGTCCAGATATGAGAGAGAAAGATTAAGAACCTTTCCCAGATTGCTGGCCTACGCACTGCAGTCTGAATCTAGGGCTCTCCTGGTTTCAGTCCACAACCTCAGATGGAAGAGGGGGCAGGGGAGAGAAGCCACGCAAAACCCCAGGGGATGTGTAAAGGGGCCTAAATGCAAAACTTTAAAGTAGGCATCCAGATCCATGGAGACATACTTGAAATTTCTTGGGGCTGGAGGTTGCAGGTGGGCTCTGTGCTAAGCAGAAATGATTGCTACAGCCTGGAAGAAGCAAGAAGCAAAGTAGGAACATATGTTGTCTGCTTGTGCGCCAAGAAGGACTGAAGTGTGGCTAAGAGTGTATTATTTACTTCTCCATTTAGAAAACCCGTGAAGACCATCCACGAGCTTGGGGTAGACGCCTTTAGATGCTGGGATGCGGGAGGGCTCTAGAGCAGCATTGCCCAGTGGAACTTTCTGCAATAATGGAAATGTCTTGAATCTGGGCTGTCCAATATGGTACAGCAGTGTGATCATGGCTCACTGCAGCCTCAACCACCTGGGCTCAGGTGATCCTCCTACCTCAGCCTCCCGAGTAGCTGGGACCACAAGTGCATGCCACCACACCCAGCTAATTTTTGAATTTTCTGGTAGAGATGGGGTTTCACTATGTTTCCCAGGCTGGTCTCAAACTCCTGGGCTCAAGCAATCTACCCGCCTTGGCCTCCCGAAGTGCTAGGATTACAGGTGTGAGCTACCACACCCGGTCATTCTTCCAGTTTTAAAAGAAATTAAAATGAAAATACTGTCATAAGCCTTTAAAAGTATCATGCGCCCTGGGCACTGTGTCTGTTGTGCCTACAATAGGCAAGCTGGCCCTGGTTCTAATGCTTGAAAAAGAGGCTGGGGAAAGAGGAAGTTTGGAAGCATCAAGGTTGGGGGTTCCTAACCCAGATAAACTTGCATGGGAAAAATGTTCTGAATTTTCTACAATCTCTAACTAGAATTAAACATTTCCTTCCATTATGACTGCAGGCAAAAAACCATACCTGCATTGACAGCACATGCTACTCTGTCACCAGTAGAAATGACTGATATTTTCAGATCACAGTGGCACATGTCTAAAGCAGCATTTTTTCTCATCCCTTCTTCAAAATTATGGTAGTTATTAGACTGGCTGCTAGATCATGCTATAGGATGTATTACCAAAGAAGTTCATATGTTATTATAATTATAATTTTAAAATTTAAATATATATATGCTTTAATATATGTGCTTTAATATAATTTTTTCTTTTATAGTTCTGTATATGTTGTTTTATGCATTTCAAAACCTTCAAGGTCTAGAGTCTCTAAGTGTCTAGAGTTCATAAATGGGGCCCTTCCCTTAGTTTCATCCCTCCAAATGGTGAGGAGGAGATTCTTACACGGCTCTGCCCATCTGCAAGAAAAGCCCAGGATAGGGTTAAAGAATTGCTGGTAGAGCTTAAAGTCACACCCCAGGTGTGCAGCCTAATAAGGTGCTAATTGGAAACCAGGTAGCAGAGGGTGGAAGCCCAGATGCTTGCCTTGGGTGTTTTTTCCTTCAGGCTTGGTTGTTGTCAGAACAGTATCAACGCCCTCCCGGGTGGAAACAGGCTGAGTGCCTCCCTCTGCCATGCTTCTTCGCAGAAAATTCCACTGTTGTGGTCCTAGGGTAGGCCTAGATTTTTATTTTAATATGTCTCATTTACTTACATTTGTTCTTAACTTTCACTGAGCACTTCCTGTGTGCCACGCAGTTTGCTAAGTGCTTTAATGCATTATCTCATTCAGGCCTCACAACCACTCCATGGGGAAGGCACTCTTGTTATTTCTATATTTATATATGAGGCAATAGAGGGAGGCTCAATGCAACGAGTGATCTGCCTAAATCCACACAGGCAGCAAGTGGTGGGTTGGGATCTGAACTTAATCTAATTCTTCCAAAAGTCTCTTTCCCTTAAACTTTTGGTTTGCTTGCCGTTTTGTTTTCCTTTAATAGAACTTTTTTTCTTGTATTTTTAGTTGACATGTAATAATTGTACATCTTTACGAGAAACTGAGTGATATTTTGACACACATATACCATGTGTAATGATCAAATCAGTGTAGTTAGCAAATCCACCTCCTCAATCATTTATCATTTCTCTGTGTTGTGAATATTCAGAATCCCCTCTCAGCTGGGCATGGTGGCTCACACCTGTAATCCCAGCACTTTGGGAGTCTGAGGCAGAAGGATCACTTGAGTCCAGGAGTTTGAGACCAGCCTCAGCAACGTGGCGAAACCTCATCTCTGCTAAAAACACAAAAAATTAGCTGGATGTGGTGGCGTGCACCTGTAGTCCCAGCTACTCAGGAGACTGAGGTGGGAGGATTGCTTGAGCCTGGGAGGTCAAGGCTGCAGCGAGCCACGATCATGCCACTGCACTGCAGCCTGGGTGACAGAGTGAGACCCTTCTCAAACAACCCCCCCATCCCCTCTTTTAGCTATTTGAGAATATACAGTAAATTATAGTTAACCACATTCACTCTATGGTGCTGTAGGACACCAGAACTCATTTCTCCTTCTAGTTGTAATTTTGTATCTGTTAACCCACCCTTCAACAGAACTCTTAATTTTAAGGATGTAGCACATCTCAGACACTTCAGCTGATGGGCAGTGATCACAGATGGAGCTTATAAAGAAGGGGCTTAATAGAAGATAAAATGTGACTACACCAACATGGTGGGGCCCTAGAATTCCAAGCCTCCTGGAGTGGAGGACAGCCTTCCTCCTCATACTCAAGCCTTGTTGCTCTGTGACAATCATAAAGGCTGACATTAAGCAGGTCTTGCGTGTGTTTTGGTGGGGTGCTGAGGTGAAGAGAAAAAAACTATCCTCTTGAGGTAAAGGTCATGCAACTCCAACACACATACCCTTGAATTTTTAATTAAAAAGTTAAGAGAAAAAAAGTCACTTCTCTTTTCCCTGTTACTGCTTGCTTACGTTCCAGTCTTACACTGATGGAACTTTGAGAGAAGGAGCTGGTTTTAATGTGGGACACCATAGGTTGGGTGGGTTTGCCATCAGAATTGCTCTTTGCTGGGTCTGGGGTCAGCTTCTCTCCATCTTATCTTCAACCACCCAAAAGGTCAATGCTCAGATGCAACGACTCCACAAGGCACCTACCCTATGTCACCATCTGTTTATATCCCGGAGAAAGATTTGATGTTGCAAAATCCTGAAATTTAGAGCAAGGAGAGCAAGGAACAATCCATTCCTTGTTTTAAATCAAGTTGTCATAATCCAAAGGCAAGCTCCAACTTTAATAACAAACACCCAGTGTTATGACATTTTACCTTTTCCAACTATTTATGTAGGCCCAAATATTGTGTTTAAATTTTAAACTATACAGTTAACATAAAACAGTCCACTTTCTTAAATATAGTAAAAATAAAGCTAGTGATGCCAATTTCGTTTCCCTTTTAGGCCTCATTCTTTAAATAGATCATTCATTCAACGAATGTCTGTTGAATTCTCAATGTCAGACACCGTGCTTGGCACAGCATACCCCCAAATTAACCAGCATTAGTCCTTGTGCTCTGAGCACCATAGAGAAACAGGAAGAAAACAATGGCAGCTGCTCTTGAAATGACCTGTGCTTTTCCATCTCCAATGTCCAAAGAAGTATCAGAGATGATCTGCATTCCCTTTTCAGTCCTCTCCAAGCCCTGTCCTCCCAAACCAAGTCATAATGAGATCTAAAAGCTGCAGGGTCTCAAACGTCACGAGAGTAAAGCCTAAATCACATTTGGAGTATGGTTTTTCAGGAGTTTTACGAACTCAGGCTGTGAAATGCAGGAATGAAGGTGGTGGAGAAAACAGTATTTTTCAGTCACCCAAAGAAAGATGAAATGTATGATGCTCCGTGGACTTGGCATCCCTACTCCTCATCCCACTCTCAGATTGCAATTGGATTTTAACAAGGAGTAGGGTTTGTGGTTTGGGAAATACAGCATTTTTGCTGCTTTGGGTCATATTTGAAATATTTGCAGCCGTTTAAAATAGCGTAATGTTATTTTTTCCCTTGTCTTCAAAACAAACCCAGCAAGCTTTTCTAAGTCATAATAACAAGCACAAAATTGGGACATTGGAAAACCCATGGGCAGGGCTTTGGAAAATCCATTCTCCCTCAGGAAGGGTGTTTAGATTTGGTTGCAAAGGATCATTAGCTTCTTGGAGGCCTACCTGACCTTGAATGACTTTGGGACCCTGAAGGAAGGAGGAAAGACTCCACGGGCCACAGAATTGGGATGTCCCACCCAACTGCTCTTCAGTGCAATGATAGAAGTGTGCATAGAGGCTTTGGGACTTTCCTTTTAGCTAAGATGTCCTGTTTTTACTCTGGAAATTGCTTTGAAAAAAATATCCAGAGACTCATATTTATTTAAGTGAGCAATTCCCAATACCCATTGGTTTGGAGTTCTGTCCTGTGAGCCATGCTATCTGGGGCTTATCCCTTCCAAAGGGCCTCAGGTGGGGCCAAACATTGAAACAAAGTGAACTGGCCTCAGATGCAAGAGTACCCAGCTTTCCGTTTTTTAGAAAAATGAAGGATAATCAATCTTTGCCCAGAAAGAAATACACACACACACACACACACACACACACACACACACACCCTTATGTGTATATATATGTGTGTGTGTGTATATATATATATGCACACTTACGTACCAGACAATGATGTTTGGTCAACAATGGACCACATGTATGGTGGTGGTCCCATAAGATTATAACACCATAATTTTGGTGTACCATTTCTGTATTTAGATGTATTCAGATACACAAATGCTTACCATTATATTACAGTTGCTTATAGTATTCAAGACAGTAGCATGATCTACAGGTTTGTAGCTAGGAGCAGTAGGCTATGCCATATGGCTTCAGTGTGTAGTAGGCTATAGTGTCCAGGTTTGTGCCGTAAGTGCATCCTAGAATTTTCACACAATAACAAAACTGCTTTGACCAAGACATATCCCTGTTGTTAAGCAATGCATGGATGTATTAATATAGAGTAAATATATAGTTAACATAAAAGTTAATATTGCTTGAGCATCTCCTAGTCCATACCCCAATTAATCCTCATAACAATCCTATGAAATGTGTACTGTTATTATTCCAATTTCTTGATGGAGAAAACTGATGTGTAGGGGGATAAAGCAACTTGCCCAAGGTCACACAGCCGGGAGGCAGGGGAGCTGGGGTTTCCATCCTGGCAGCTGCCTGCGGAGAAGGAGCGAGTTCTACTGTGTGTTACCATTAGGCACCCTGGCTTGTTTGTGAGGTCCAGATTTAAAGACATCCGTATTTCAGGTATCAGAAATTCTGAAAACCTGATGATGAAAGAAAGTGTTTGAGGACTTTCCTTTTGCTTATTATTAAAGAAAAGATAAATGCAATTCTCCAATTATATGGAAGATATGAGAAAACAAATCAAAGTGAATTAAAACACATTTTCCCAGGCCAGGCATGGTGGCTTCCACCTGTAATCCCAGCACTTTGGGAGGCTGAGGCCGGCAGATCACTTGAGGCCAGGAGTTCGAGACCAGCCTGGCCAACATGGCGAAAACCTGTTTCTACTAAAAAAAAAAAAAAAAAAAAAAAAAAAATTAGCTGGGCTTGGTGGCACATGCCTGTAATCCCAGCTACTAGGGAAGGGAAGGCACGAGAATCACTTAACCGGGGAGGTGAGGTTGCAGTAAGCCAAGATTGTGCTACTGCACTCCAGCCTGGGCGACAGAACCACACTCTGTCTCAAAACAAAACAAAACAAAAACAAACACAAACAAAAATTCCAACACATTTTCTCTATTTTAACACCTCTATATCCTCTCCCAAAGAGCAAAAGAATAAAGAAAAAGAAGAAGAAAAGTCCTTAATTTGTTTCTACTTTTTGAAATTACCTTTTCCAATTTTTAAATTCCTGGTTTGAAGAATGTAAGAAAAAGAAACGACAAAAACTGCTTCTGAAGCCGAGGAGGAAGCCGCTGTGCTCAGCAGGCCTGGAACTGATGGGGCCAGTCTGTCCAGGTCTGGGCTGGAGTGTGGGAGAATCCTCTTTGCAGGGAGGACACGGGAACGCTTTCAGCGTCCTGGGATAAAAGACTTAAGAGGAAAGGCGCCTCTCAATGAATGGTGCTCAAAATGGGCTGGAAAACAGGGGAAACGGGCCCTCTCAATGAAAAGCCGAAAAAGTGCCTTTTTTGTTGCTTCCCTCACTGTGAGGCACTGCTCTTCCCCCATCATGCTCCCTGACCCCTTCCCCAGCTCATCTCATTGGGCCCAGAGAAAAGGCCTCTTGTTGTAACCCCATCTGCTTGCCACTCATCCACATTCTTTTATCTCTGCCCAGGGCCTGGCAGTTGGGCTGAGGTTTCAGCTGCCAGAAATTTTGGGTTTCACATAGAATATTCCCAAGATGGGCATCCGAGAAATGTCAGTTAACATCAAAATTGCCTTCTCCA
Organism: Nomascus leucogenys; assembly: GCF_006542625.1. NCBI lineage: Eukaryota > Metazoa > Chordata > Mammalia > Primates > Hylobatidae > Nomascus > Nomascus leucogenys. Next base: position 73,897,355 of record NC_044401.1, on the reverse strand, counting down.
ACGAATAGCCAGAAAGCTTTCTTTCCCTAGCAAGGTCAGGAAATAATTCTCCTTCCAAGATCATGCCAGTACAAACTCAGATCCACTCTCCGCAAGGCCTGACTTAAAGGGACAGGAAACCTTGGTTTTAATCCTAAAAAAATCCTAAAAAAAAGAATTGAAATTTAAAGTTGGATTAAAGATGGAAAATTAGTCACGTTTCCTTTTTTGATGGTGCTTTGCGTAACAATGAATATCGCACTGTAAGAAATTCTTGAGAACAGGAGTTGTAGCCAAGGTCACAGAGGAAAGTTTTGGGTGATGTTAAAAAAATCACCAATCCGGCCGGGCGCGGGGGTTCACGCCTGTAATCCCAGCCCTTTGGGAGGCCAAGGTGTGTGGATCACGAGGTCAGGAGATCGAGACCATCCTGGCTAACACGGTGAAACCCTGTCTCTACTAAAAATAGAAAAAATTAGCCGGGCGCAGTGGTGGGCGCCTGTAGTCCCAGCTACTCGGGAGGCTGAGGCAGGAGAATGGTGTTAACTCGGGAGGCAGAGCTTGCAGTGAGCCGAGATAGCGCCACTGCACTCCAGCCTGGGCGACAGAGCGAGACTCCGTCTCAAAAAAAATCACCAATCCATAACAATTTGTGTAGTTGGCAAAGTCAAATGGATGGTGGGGTGAGGATGAAGATAAAAGGATAAAGAAGAGAAAGCAGAATTTCTTAGAGACATTTTACTGATCCATAGGAAGTTCTGTAACAAAGGGAGCAGAGCATTCTTTGAAGTGGAAGATTGGGCCACTCGACTGAGTTGGTTAGAATGTACAGGAGGGAAATTGCAAGAAAGTCTGGTTTTCTAATCCTGCAGGGAATCTCTGCTCATAATGACCATTTCAAGCATTGGTACATTCATCCCAAAGATAACACTAGATTCTAACTGTTATGCAGAGGAAAATTCAGGCATAAGGGTGGGTGGAGGGGTGTCCAGACTGAAGACTGACAGGCTCTTTAGCCCCAGGTCTGAATAGGAGCAAGTCAGCAGAAGCAATAAAGGATAGAAACCCTGTTTTCTATTCACCCCCTTCCAGGGTTGTCCTTTGTTAGGCTGATTGTTGTTTAGGGTGCAGGTGGGAGGTGGCAGGGTAGGAGTTGGGAGAGGTGGGGTTGGGATGTGGGAAGGTAGGGGGCTGCCAGAGCATTTGGGGTTGGGGTAGAGTTTGGCCCATAGATTCCTATGGTGGTGAAGGCCTGGCAGCCTCTCTCCATCCCTTACCCCACCCCACCCCTTTTTTTCCTCTCCCTGTGGAGAATAAGCAAATATCTTCTGGTCAGCTTATTTTCCCTTTCAGCAGAAGCTCTAACCCCGGAGGCAGAGAGGCCTCTCTAAAATAAAAATGAGAACCTAACAGTCTAGCTGAAAATCCTGCAATGCTGCCCATCATCCCAAGGTAACCTACAGTCTTCTCCATGGCCCAAATGTGGGGTGACTCTTGAAATGATCAACCAAAGGACTTTTTTTTATTTTTTTAAAAATTACTTTATTGAAGTATGGTAAAAGGACACATTTGAAAGTGAAAATGGGTGCAGGGAAAATCATGCCAGGGCAACATCACTGACCCAAAAGGCCCTTGGAGACCTGGCCCCTGCCTCTCTCCTCAGCCTCTTCTGATCTCCCACTTCCCTCTGCTCTCTCTGTGGCTTTGATGCTGGATTCCTTTTGTCTCTCGTGCCCTGTCCCACTTCAGGGCCTTCATGCACTCTGGTCTCTCTGCCTGGCTTACTCCCCTTTATCCATCTCTCCTGGCTACTGTCTGTGGGTCTCTCCTAGAGTCCCTGCTCTATCTGGGGAAGCCCTCTGTGTTGTGTTTTATTTTATTTTATTTTTTTTTTTGCTAACAGAAAGAAAGCAGGGACCAGATTTCAATATCAGACGAAAATGAATGGAATGCCTAAAGCACACAGGCTATGGCCGGCTGTGAGAATGTCTTTGCCTCCACTGCATCTTCACCAACTTGTTCTTATTCTTCCTATCTCTTCCCTAAGTCTTTCCAACTCGTCTGCTCATATCATTTCTCCAGGATCCAAATGCCTAACAGGGAGCATCCTCTTTAAATCCCCAGCCAGGCCCAGTCAGCCTTTGTCTGGGGTTTCCTCCTGCTTCCTGGCTTATACCATTTTAGGAGGGCTGAGACTTCTTTCTGCCTCCTGGGGGACACCTTTCCAAGGATGCACTCCCTCAGCCTTTGGCATGTTCTGTGGATTTTCTTCATTTTCTTCACAAGTCTTGCGCATTTTGAGTATTTTTTATTATTTTCCTATTTAGAATAAATTGATCTTGAAAGGATACAGCTCACTTTTATCCTTCTCCAGCAATAGGGAGTGGCTACAGAGAAATAGGCCGTGGACCATAAACCCTGTGTGTTTTATGGTCTCAAGGACCAGGGGTGATAGTCCAAAGATGGAGTCACTGCTGGGTAATATGAACAAAGAAATGAATGAGCAAATGGATAAATGAATGAGCAATCATTTCCCTTTGGCTTGGTCAGCTTGGGCTGCCATATAGGCTGTGTGGCTAAAGCAACAGACATTTTTTCTCTCATAGTTCTAAAGACTGGAGTCTGAGATCGAGCACCAGCATAGTTGGATTCTGGTGAGGGCGCTCTTGATATATCCTCACATGACAAAGAGAAAGAGAGAGGAAGAAGAGGGAATATCTCTGGTGTCTCTTCTTGTAAGGGCACTAATTCCATCACAAGGGCCCCATCTGCCTGGCCTCATCTGAACCCAATTACCTCCCAAAGGCCCTATCTCCGAATACTGTCATACTTGGGGCTAGGGCTTCAATGTATGAAGTTTTGGGAGGACACAAGTCAGTCTAGAGCACCCTTTAATTCTCTAAATAAATGAAACAATATGTGGAACAAATCTGCTTACTGAGTAATATATTGCAGCATAAATTGTTCATCAGGTCATTCCCATAATTACCAAATTACTTTTTTAAACTATTTTAAAATTTCCATATATTTTAAAACTGTTTAAAACTACCTTAAAAACTACTTATTTATTTATTTATTTATTTATTTTTGAGACAGAGTCTTGCTCTGTTGCCCAGGCTGGAGTGCAGTGGTGTGATCTTGGCTCATTGCAACCTCCATCTCCCAGGTTCAAGCAATTCTCTGCTTCAGCCTCCCGAGTAGCTGAGATTACAGGTGCCCACCACCATGCCCGGCTAATATTTTGTATTTTTACTAGCGACGGGGTTTCACCATCTTGGCCAGGTTGGTCTTGAACTCCTGACCTCAGGTGATCCACCCATCTCGGCCTCCCAAAGTGCTGAGATTACAGGCATGAGCCACCGCGCCCAGCAAAACTATTTATTTTAAAATAATTACGGATTCACAGCAAGCTGCAAAAATAAAACAGAGGCCCTGTGTACCCATCAGCTAGTTCTCTGCAGTGGAAACATTTTACATAATTACAGTTCGATATGAAACCAGGACAACAGTATTGGTATAATCCACAGACCTTATTTGGATTTTGGCAGTTTTACATGCACTTTACATTTGCATATTGTGTGTGTGCATGTACTTCTATGCAATTATACCATATGTGTAGATTTGTGCATCCAGCACCACAACCAAGACACAGGACTGCCCTGTCACCACAAAGATCTGTTGTGCAACTCTTTTTTTTTGAGATGCAGTATCTCTGTCGCCCAGGCTGGAATGCAATGGCATGATCTTAGCTCACTGCAATCTCTGCCTCCCAAGTTCAAGAGATTCTCCTGCCTCAGCCTCCCGAGTAGTTGGAATTACAGGCATCCGCCACCATGCCCTACTAATTTTTGTGTTTTTAGTAGAGACAGCGTTTCACCATGTTGGCCAGGCTGATCTCAATCTCCTGACCTCAAGTGATCCACCTGCCTCAGCCTCCCAAAGTTTTGGGATTACAGGCATAAGCCACCGCACCTGGCCTATCCAGTCTACTACTGATGGGCTTTTAGGTTGATTCCATGTCTTTGCTATTGTAAATAGTGCTGCAATAAACATATGTGTGGGTATGTCTTTAAGGTAGAACTATTTAATAACTTTTTTCTTTTAAACACGTATCAGCATGTGCCTTTATGATAGAACTATTTAATAACATTTTTCTTTTAAATATATATCACATTTAAAGTGGTGTTCAGGCCAGGCATGGTGGCTCATGCCTGTAATCCCAGCACTTTGGGAGGCCAGGGAGGGAGGACTGCTTGAGGCCAGGAGTTTGAGATTAGCCTGAGCAACATAGTGAGATCCTGTCTCTACAAAAATTAAAAAAAAAAAAAAAAATATATAATATATATATATATATATATATAGCCAGTGTGGCAGCGCATGCCTGTAGTCCTAGCTACTCATGAGGGTAAGGTGGGAAGATTGCTTGAGTCCAGGAGATTGAGGCTGCAGGGAGGTCTGATCGTGCCACTGCACTCCAGCCTGGGTGACAGACTGAGACCTGCCTAAAAGAGTAAAAATAAAGAAAGAAAGTGGTGTTCAATTTCTGTCCTTTAATCTCCTTGCAGTCAGGGCCCTTCCTGTACTTGTCCTTTCTCCAGCACCTAGCTCAGTGCCAGCACAGAGTAGGCATTCAAAGCACCTTTGTTGGATGAAGGAGTAAGTGGGGTCCTGTTTTGTGGATGGCTTGTTGGATCTAAACTGATTTCTCTTAAGAAGAAACTATTCATTCCTTTTCTAAATGATGTGTTTCCCCTCAGGTTCTACTGGATTTTTTTTTTTTTAATCAAGGAAGAAGGGAATGAATGTGCTAGCAGCTGCTAGTCTAAGCAGCCTGATTATGGTGTTCACAGTGTCTCCTGCCCCCCTCACTATTTTGAAGTGAGCACAGGAAATTACGTAAATTGGCAATAAGAGTCCAGCAGTTGGGATCGGGGAGGTATGCATATTTGTATATCCAATTTTCTGCTCCCCTACCAAGAGAACACATGGAGCTTTGACCTTCCATATGTTTTTAATGCGTGTCGGAGATAAGTATTCCAACAAGTTGGAAGCAACAGGTTGAGTTTTCTGCATCCCCCCTTCTTCCATCTGAAGCTGCTTCAAGCAGACTGTGCATGTGTGGGAGAGACAAAACAACCTCTCATAGCACTAGGCCTTCTCAGAATGTTCTGGACTCCTACCCTCTTGAATTGTTTAATCTGGAAATCTTCCCTGACTTGCAGGGCTGGATTAGGTACAACCTCTTGCCCCTAGCACCCTGTGTTTATCTTGCAAGGCACGGACGATGCTGTCCTGGAATTGACTGTGTTCTGGCCTGTCACCCACATTAGACTGTAAACCTGAGAAGATTAGGGCCCTGTCTTTCCTCTCTACCTTGTTCCCAGTGCCTGGCATCATGCCTGACCCAGAGTTGGGGCTGAGGACGTATTTGTTAGATGAATAAAGACATGACTAGAAGGGAAATAAGAGCATTAATCAGAGCTTTCTGACAGTCAACAAGTCATCCAGACTTCTGACACCCATATGTTCTGGTTCTTATTGCAAGAATCACCAGAGATTATGGTTGTTCATCCTATAATTCAGTGGTTCTCAAATTTGGACACTCACTGGAATCACCTAGAGGACTTGCTAAACTATAAATCGATGGGACTTATTCCCAGAGTGTCTGATTCAGCTTATCTGGGCTGGGGCTCTAGATCTGCATTTCTTTCTTTTTCTTTTTTTGAGATGGAGTTTCGCTCTTTCGCCCAAGCTGGAGTGCAGGGGCGCGATCTTGGCTCATTGCAACCTTTGCCTTCCGATCTCAAGCAATTCTCCTGCCTCAGCATCCCGAGTAGCTGGGATTACAGGCACCTGCCACCATGTCTGGCTAATTTTTGTATGTTTAGTAGAGACAGGGTTTCACTATGTTGGCCAGGCTGGTCTGGAACTCCTGATCTCAAGTGATCCACCCACATCGGCCTCCCAAAGTGCTGGGATTACAGGCGTGAGCCACCGCGCCTGTTCTTAGATCTGCATTTCTAACACGTTTATTGGTAATACCGATGCTGCTCTTCTGGGACTACCGTTTGAGAACGACTTTAATAATAAATAGAGAAATTATGCTCAAATTACGTTTCCTTCAACACTGAAATCTGCATCTCATAATTTAAAAAATTGGCAACATCACTGCTTATGATGTAAAATTAGCTTTATTAATTTAAATGTGATTTAAAGAGCACAGGAATCTGTAACTTTGACTTTGTGATAGATGACTGTGATAGATGACTGTGCTGGGCTTTTCATCCACGTGAATTCCATATTTAAAAGGCATGTGGCCATACACGGTGGCTCACGCCTGTAATCCCAGCACTTTGGGAGGCCGAGGTGGGCAGATCACTTGAAGCCAGGAGTTTGAGACCATCCTGGCCAACATGGTGAAACCCCATTTCTACTAAAAATACAGAAGTTAGCTGAGTGGGGTGGTGCACACCTATAATACCAGCTACTCGGGTGGCTGAGGCACGAGAATCGCTTGAACCTGGTGGGTGGAGGTTGTAGTGAGCTGAGATTGCGCCACTGCACTCTAGTCTGGGTTACAGAGCGAGACTGTCTCAAAAAATAAAAAATAAGAATAAAAAAAATAAAAGGCATGAGGAAGAAAGACCATGGGGTTTGGAGCCAGCAAGACCTGGCTTTGATTCTCATGTTACCACTGACTGCCCAGGAGACCTTGGGCAAGTTAATTGCTTACTTAGGGTATGAGAATCTTCATCTGTAAGATGAGGACACTAAAAGACTCTTTTCAGTTGCTAGAAGAAACAGGAAAAACAAACAAGTATCCCTTCCTAGTCAAAGATAAACTGGATCATGAGACTAAAAACAGTAAGTTTGTCTAGCAAGGAATATAGTGTTTTCTGAAGCTATTCAGCTCCTGAGTTTAGATAATGAGAATTATATTGGAAAATTCATCTCAACTTATTGGGTTACTCAGTGTGGATAGTACAAATTTGGAAAGAGGGATGTTTACGTAAGTAAAATGACTTTTTTTTTTTTTTAACAGAGTGGATGCTCAATAAATGACATATAACAGAAAAACTGAATGCCACAGAACAATGTATGCATAAAAGAGATGGATAAATTATACAGAGAAGATCTTCATTACCTGAGTATTTGTTATTTGAGAAACTACAGGTACCCAGTTGTGGAGGGAAGCAGAGATTACGGTAACACAGGAAATATTCACCGATGACATGATCACTACAAAATTAGTTCCTACTCAAATTCTTCCTGGCTCAGCGTCTTTTTTGCTCATTATGTTATAGTTTTAATTGCTTCTCCTCTCTTGTTGCCCATTGGATGTCCACTGAGCAAACAGGCAAACCCAATAAAAAGCTTCTTGAAAGTGAACAGCAAATCTTACAAATGCACAAGATTTCCTAAAGTCGATGAAAAGCTGTTAGAGAATTACGCAGAGTTACGTAGAAACAGGGTTCTAGCAGAAGGGCAGTTTACGACTGAAGAAGAGAAAATCCAGAAGGATGATGTTATAATGGTTTCAAAAGATAATTATTTGACTATGGAAGGATTGACAGAGACCTTGAGAAAAACTATAAGGCCCTCAAATAGTTTTTCACAATTGGTTCTCTTTTGATAAAACTACAGGTGTCAATAGGAAGGGATTATGTTATGTTATCATGATTGTAAACACACAAAATGTTATCATATATTTTGTCAGAAATATTATGTTAAGACTACGTGATTCTTGCTTCTTCTAAGAATTGGTACAAATTACATTATAATCTAAATATGCAGTTAGCAAACTACAGCTTGAGGGCCAAATGTGGCCCACCATCTGCTTTTATAAATAAATCTTTATTGGAACACAGCTATGCCCATTTGTTTACTTATTATTTGTGGCTGCTTATACACCACAATGACAGACTTGAGTAGTTGCAGCAGAGACCTCATGGCCCACAAAAGTGAAAAATATTTGCTATCTGGCCCTTCCAGAAAAAGTTTGGTGACAGTTATGCCATCTGGCCCTTCCAGTAAAGTTTGCTGAAAATTGACCTAAGATTCTTTTTTTAAATAACCTTTTTCTCTTTATTTTTACTTTTACTTTAAAAGATACCGTTCTAAGAAAGATAATTCCCTCCACTTTTACATTGACGTTTTAATTTCCATTTTAAGTGGACTTATTTTAGGTGGATACCTTTATTTTACCACTCCCCAAATTATGTGTAGTTGATGAGGCCTTCTTATAATTCAGGACAAAACATGGCTATTCATAAAGATAAATTATTGCTGACCCCCAATTTAAAAGTGCAAGACTTTCAAATCAGACTGACTATGTTTGAATCCTGGTCCTGCTTGCTACTCACTAGCTGGGAGTATCCATGCATAGTATCTAATCTTTCTGGAGCTCAGGTTTCTCCTCTGTCATATGGGGATAGTAGCATGAACTCTGTTCAGTTAGTGAACTAAAACAAGATAATGAAGGTCAGTCTCTTACCCCAGTCCCTGACACACCGTATACATACTCAGTGGCAGCTGTTGTCACGTCTGTCTGCCTGGAGTGGTTTGGAACTGCCATTTACACAGCCTGGGATCTGAGTGCTGTGTTTCTCCAGGCTTTTTGTGAGTTGTTTGATGTAAGGCAACACTACGGTTTGGAAAGCACTGCTAGGAGTGGAGGCAAATCCTTCACCAAATCAACTAGTCCACTCTGTTTAAAAGAGTAAAGGATCAGTTAAGAATTTATCTTCATGTTTAAAGATGTTTCCTTTAGTCAGTGCACGTCAGAAATTGCTGCAGCAGCAGCAGCGGGAGGAAGCTTCTCACAACAATCTGACTCCAGCAGGGAGAGTCAGCCCAACACAGCTTGCATCTAAATATTCCCAGATGCTGTAAGTGCAAGAGGGAGGCATTTTGTTTTTAGGAGAAGTGGACAAAAATGACAGCCGCAAGGCAGTGATGGTAATGAGGGTGGTAGCCAGCAGGCCAGGGGAGAGCAAGGTGATTTCCTGGCTGGGTCACGCTGAGGAACAATACAGGCTTTATTCCTCCCAGCCTTGTCCTGGTTTGCAAAATACTTTCAGGAGCAGCCCCCGTTAAGTTTCCAAGTTGCTCCCCAATGATCCCATCTTTTTGTATTTATGCCTTTGTGTGTGCCCTGTCCCTGAGTATGGGCTCGTCCCAGCAAACTTGCTTCTAACCAACAGAAATGGTAAAGATGCTAAGATATGACTTCTCTAATCAGGTTATAAAAATCTTTAACCTCCATCTTGCTAGCAGACACTCTCTACTGCCTTCTCAGCTTGTACATTTTATGAAACAAATTTCACGTGGGAGAGAACCACATGCCAAGGAACTGAAGGTGGCTGTGGGCCAATAGCCAACAAGGAACTGAGGGCCTCACTACACTGGATCCTACCAAGCGTCATGTAAGTGAGTATGCAAGCAGATCCTTCCCCAGTGGAGCCTTCAGGTGAAACCCCAGTCCTGACTGACATCTTGATTATAGCCTGTGAGGGACCATGGAGCAGAGGACCCAGCTAAGCTGTGCCCAGAGTCCTGACCCACAGAAACTGACCTAATAAATGTGTGTTGTTTTAAGCCACTAAGTTTTGGGATAAGTTGTTACGCAGCAATAGAGAGCTAACATAGATTTCTCCCTTAAAATTAAAAAGCAGACAAAAGACCTACATTTCTGCTGAGAGTTGATGGGTGGATTGTCACTTATTTGGGTTTATTTCAGTCATTCTTCATCTAACATGGTGTGGTATTAAGAACAGCACACTGCCGACAATGCTGATAGATTCATTTGGCTAAGTCACACCTCTGATATCACCCTTGCCCAGTTTAAAACCTTTCATTGGTTCCCACTGACTGAAGGAAAGAAGCTCAACTTTTTTGCCCTCTATAAACTGTTAAAATGATCATCCTAAAATATCAATTAGCCCGTTCCTCTTGTGCTTATAAAAGTCTCTGTTCAATTCTGGCTGCCAACTAGGTTAAGTCTGTGCTCCACAACATCAAGTCTTGCCATGACCTGGCCCCTCCTACCCTTCTGTCTTACACTTTTCTTTTTTTTTTTTTTTCTTCTTTGAGACAAGGTCTTGCTCTGTTGCTCAGGCTAGAGTGTAGTGGCATGATCACGGCTCACTGCAACCTCAAACTCCTGGGCTCAAGCGATACTCTCATCTCAGCCTCCTGACTGGCTGATGCCACAGGTATATGCCACTACATCTGGCTAATTTTTAAAATATTTTGTGGAGACGGGGTCTTGTTATGCTGCCCAGGGGTCTTGAATTCCTGGGCTCAAATCCTCCTGCCTTGGCCTCCAAATGTGCTGAGATTCCAGGCGTGATCCGCTGTGCCTGGCCTCTGCCTCATGCTCAATGTCTCAGCGACAGGAGAGATTGTCATATGCTCCCCAGCACACATATTGTGCCATCTCCTGCCCTCCCCACTTCCCATCTTTATGACATCTTTCTCTTTGCCTCACTTGCTATTCTATTCTTTTCATTCTCCATATTCTCTTCTCTAGAAAATTCATTCTTAAAGTTCAGCTCAGATAATCTGAGTAATAATGAGAAAACATACTCATCTGCTTGGACCTGCATAGACTGTCTCCAGAAGAATCCAGAACAAATCAGTGACATTGGTTATCTCTGGGGAGGGGGTATTGAGTAGGCCTGAGGGATAGACTTTAAGAGAGGGAAACTTCACTGTAAACCATTTTGTGCCTTTTAAATTTTGTAGCATATGAATATATTTATCTGTTCAATCAAATATTAAATGAAGCATTTATAATGAAGGAAAAAGTTAATTTCTAAATTTACCTTTGCTGGGAAGCCTTCCCTGACTTTCTCTTACCGAGTTGATTGTGTGAAGTCCTGTTCACGTATCTGTCACCCCCTCCAGTCTCTACTGTCCTAGAATTCAGGGATTGCTCCTTATTCCCCTCTTATCCTTGTCCCTAGTGGTCTAGCACAGTGCCTGCTACTTCATAAGCCCTCAAAATAGCTGAGGAATAAAACGACTACACTTGCAAATGTATTTCCCACCACCTCTCAGACTCCTCTGTGGGCACTGGCCGTTCCTGCCTCTGGGTCTAGCTCCTACTGTCCTCTCTCCTTGGATTTCCCTTTCCCCCATTATTTTGTTTTCAAAGTCTCCTCATTTTTCAAGACTCAACTCAGCTCTCACCCCAGCAAGTCATCTTCTCCCTGTCTGCTTTCCCATACACTCCTGAATAATTTTTTTTTTTTTTTGAGATGGAGTTTCAGTATTGTTTCCCAGGCTGGAGTGCAATGGTGCATTTTCTCGGCTCACTGCAGCCTCCACTTCCCGGGTTCCAGTGATTTTCCTGCGTCAGCCTCCCATGTAGTTGGGACTACAGGCGCCTGCCACCACACCTGGCTAATTTTTTTTTTTTTTTAAGTAGAGATGGGGTTTCACCATGTTGGCCAGGCTGGTCTCGAACTCCTGGCCTCAGGTGATCCGCCTGCCTTGGCCTCCCAAAGTGCTGGGATTACAGGTGTAAGCCACCGTGCCCAGCCACTCCTGAAGATTTTTATTTATCCTTTATATAAGGGGCTGGTAAACTATGGCCCGTGGCCAAATCTGATCCATTGCCTGTCTCTGTAGATGAAGACACCCTTTATTTATTTATTTATTCATTTATTTATAGATAGATAGGATCTCACTCTGATGCCCAGACTGGAGTGTAGTGGTGCAATCTCTGCCCACTGCAGCCTTGACCTCCTGGGCTCAGGCGATCCTCCCACATCAGCCGCTCAAGTAGCTGGGGCTACAGACGTGCACCACCACGTTCAGCTAATCTTTTGTATTTTTAGTAGAGACAGGTCTCACCATGTTGCCTAGGTTGGTCTTGAACTCCTGGGCTCAAGCGATACCTGCCTCGGTCTCCCAAAGTGCTAGGATTACAGGCGTGAGTCACTGCACCCAGCCGACGCCCATTCTTTTACACATCATCTATGGCTGCCTTCTCCTTCCAATGGCAAAGTTGAGCAATGCAATGGAGACCCTCAGGCCTGCAAAGCCAAATGTATTATTTATCTGGATCTTTACAGAAAAAGTTTGTTCTGTCCTGATTTATATCATAATTACACCTATTTACTATTCTGCTCAGTAAGATACAAACTTGGACTCAAACTCTGTGTTGGATCCAGCCAAAGTCATATCCTGGCAAAAGAAGCTGCCCACCCCTCCTGAGCACACGCCAGGTATATGCCACTACATCTGGCTAACTGTACAGATGTAGATGTACAGATTGTACAGATGCTACATCTGGCATCTCTGAATGCCACCAAACAGAGCATCTTCCCATTCTCAGAGCCACTTGCATCTTTCCTGCCCCAGCTTTGACCTTGCGGTCCGTCTGCCTGAACTCAGCTCTCTCAGGCTGGTTTTTTCTTGTCCTCCTAGTCACACCCCAACTCCCCAACCTCGAGAGGCATTCCTTGGCCCCCTTACCTATTTAGGTACTAGTGCTAGTTTCTGTTCTGACACCTGTGTATCCCTGCATGACACATATTACAAGCTGTAATTATTTTTATTTACCTGTTTGGCTCTCTCTCTCTTACTAGACCATGAGCTCCTTGAAGGCAGGAACGTTATCTATCTAATTTCCTACTGTATTTGCAGTGTCTTTTTTTTTTGAGACAGGGTATTTCTCTGTCACCCAAGCTGTAGTGCAGTGGTGCCATCACAGCTCGCGATTTGCAGTGTCTCACACAGTGTCTGTCACAAAAAGGGTAAATACTACAGGAAATACTATTTACTGACTAAACAGATGAGAGAGTGACTAAATCTTTGTCTCCATCAGGGTGACTAGCTGAGTGTCTAACAGGCACTCAACACTATTTGCCGAATGAATGAATAATGTAAGAGGGGACACTTAATCATGACAATACTGATAAATGAAAGGAACTCATTGCAGAGTTCTCTCTACCCTTTAATATCAAGCTCATGGAAAAGAATAGCTTCCTTCAGCTCCATTTAAATTATTCAGGACAAAGGAAAGGAAGCAGGCTCTCAAGGGAGATGCCAGAATATCCTTTGATTGTGTGTGTGTGTGTGTCTATGTGTGTGTGTGAGTGTGTGAGACAGAAAGAGAGAGAGACAGAGAAAGAGAGAGCCAGAGAGAGAGACAGAGACAGAGAGAGACAGAGACAGAGAGAGAGAGAGAAATATGTATTAGCCTGTAGGTCGGGCTGCTGTCCATGGACTTGAGGAATAAGGGAATGCACTAGTTCTATGGGGCTTTGCACAAATGTGCTGCCAGTGGACTGTGAAATCTGTTTTTCCTTAGAATCAGCAGTTCAGAAGCTGGAATACCTACATAATGTGTTTTTTAAAGCAATACTGTTTTGGATTATAAAATTGATGAATGCATTGCAAACAATTTAAAAACTAAAGAAAATATAAATAAGAAAATAAAAATTACCCTTAATTTCACCGGGTATTTTGTCTTACCTATATGTATTTTAGATTTTCTTCCTCTCTCCTTCCCTCTCCCTTCCCCTCCCTTCTTTTCTCCCTCCCTCTCTTCCTTCATTCGTTTCTTCTTTTTCTCAATACATTTGAGACCTATATAGCATTATATCCTGAACGTTATCTCATAGCATTAATTTTTTTCTACAATAACATTTTAAAGAACTATATAATGTTCCAGAAATTTACTCCAGGAAATTATTTCAATCCCCCATATGAGTTCTTTCCTATTTTTTGGTGTTATCACTCTATAATTAACTAATGCACAGTTCTACAGTGGACAAATTTGGTAGTTTTGCCTTTCTTTTTACTAGATTTACAGAAGTAGAACTGTTGGCTAAAAATGTAAAATTTTACAGTATTGTTTACAGGTATGGCCAAATTAATTTTGTGGGACTGATATAGATCCACAGTCCCAGCCTCATGCCTATTTTACCATAGACTTTCTTCAATATTATTACATTGCTATTGATACAGAAGGGGGGCAGGGACGTGCTGGGTAGAGGAGGACATGGTCCCTGGCTAGGGATCCACCCCTAAGCCTATGCCCATGGATCTAGGTGAAGACAGGCATTTTTGTTTCCCTGCTCAAATGTTGCATTTCTCAAGACCACCCTGGCCTGCCATGCCCCCATCCTGGGCCTGTAGAAACCCTGAGACCCTAGGAGGTAGATACACAGGTGGCTGGATGTTGAGAGGATCATAAACGGTGGAGGAACGGGGATGGGGGTCGGCTGGATGTTGAGAGGAACACACCAGCGTAGGAGCACACGGGCACGCCAGCAGGTCATCGAAGAGTGGAAGGAGGCAAAGTCTGGCCAGGGCAGTTAGAGGAGAGCCCAGGCTGCCGAGTGGCCTGACTCCAGGGGAAAACCATCTCCCTTCTGGCTCCCCGATCTGGTGAGAGCTACCTCCACTCAATAAAACCTTGCACTCATTCTCCAAGCCCATGTGTGATCCAATTCTTCTGGTACACCAAGACAAGAACCCTGGGATACAGAAAGCCCTCTGTCCTTGCGATAAGGCAGGGGTCTAATTGAGCTGACTAACACAAACTGCCTATGGACAGCTAAACTAAAAGAGCTCCCTGTAGCACACGCCCTGGGGCTTCACCTAAAAACATTCACGCCAGACACTGCTCAGGGGTCGGAGACCCACAGCCTGCCCATCTGTATGCTCCCCTAGAGGTTTCAGCATTGAGGCATTGAAGAAGCAAGCCACACCCCCATCACATGCCGGGTGAGGGGGCACAAGGGAAACTTTCTAGTTTCATTATCACATAATAATTTTATTATTTTAACGAGAAAGCATCAGTTAAAATGTTTATCATTAAATCTCTTTTCCTATAAATCTATTTTCTCTATCCACATTCTTCTTTGGAGATTAAGTACTTTAAAATTCAATCAAACTTAAATAATAATTGATAGCTTCTAGGAGGTTGATTATGCTTCCAACTAAAAGTAATATTTAAGTATAGTATTTAGAGTCATTTGATATAATAACAGCTCGCTTAACCATGAGCCAATTTACTGACTCGTTTTAACTTTTCAGAATACTAAATACCAGCGGGAAACAAAAAGAAATGCATTTTTAAAGGCTAAATCATTGTCAAAGATCAGCTAAAGGTATGGTACATGGACAAATCCCAACAAAATCATCTGGCAGGGGTTGTGCTTGGGGTGTTCATTAAAAGCACCTCTTCCTGGGCCTTACCCAACACCCACCAAGTCAGAATACCTCGTTGGCAAGGTCTAGGAATCTGCATTTTAAAAAAAATTTTTATTTCAATTGATTTTTGTGGAATAGGTGGTGTTTGGTTACATGGATAAGTTCTTTAGTGGTGATCTGTGAGATTTTGGTGCACTCACAACCCAGGCCGTGTACACTGTACCCAACATGTAGTCCTTCATCCCTCACCCCATCCTACCCTATCCCCGGAGTCCCCAAAGTCCATTGTACCATTCTTATGCCTTTGCATCCTTCTATCTTAGCTCCCACTTATGAGTGAGGACACGTGATGTTTGGTTTTTCATTCTTGAGTTACTTCAGTTAGAATAAAGGTCTCTAATTCCATCCAGGTTGCTGTGAATGCCATTATTTTGTTCCTTTTTAAGGCTGAGTAGTAAGGAATCTGCATTTTACTAAGGCTTGTGGAATTTAGAAATCACTGCTGACTTTCTCCTTCATGCTGATTCTATTTATTCTTGCTTTACCCAGAATCTACTGGGCCTCGATAAGGTGTGCATATCCCTAACCAGACGGCCCTCATTCAAACAGAATTAGGGCGAATGGGACTTGCCACTAGGGTGTATTTTCCCTCTTTGGACTTGAGATCTTGACTATCATCAGAGAGGGGCCATGTGTTCAAGGAATCTAAGTGTAATAAATATGATACCCAAAGGACGATCTTTAACTTGATAATTTATGAAGATGATCCTGATTCCTTTACTGCCAGTGGGCAAGGCTGGTCTTTGCCTTGGGGGATGAAGTGACACTGAGGATGGAGCAGAGGAGACCCTGGATGGCAAGCAAAGGTCTGATGTAGAAAACAGAAGGTACCCACAGAAATTCTGTGGAGTAATGCATACAAAAGAAAAGTATCTGCTGGGCACAGCGGCTCATGCCTGTAATCACAGCACTTTGGGAGGCCAAGGCAGGCAGATCACTTGAGGTCAGGAGTTGGAGACCAGCCTGGCCAACATGGAGAAACCCCGTTTCTACTAAAAATACAAAAATTAGCTGGGCATGGTGGCGAGCGCCTGTAATCACAGCTGCTCGAGAGGCGGAGGCATGAGAATCGCTTGAACCCGAGAGGTGGAGTTTGCAGTGAGCCAAGATCATGCCACTGCACTCCAGCCTGGGTGACAGAGTGAGACTTCCTTTCGGCTGGAACCACCATCTTCCAGTAATTCGCCAAAATGATGAACACAAAGAGAAAGAGAAGAGACACTGATATATGTTCTCTAGGCCTTTTAGAGAACATGGAATTGTTCCTTTGGCCACACAGATGTGAATCTATAAGAAAGGTGATACTGTAGACACCAAGGGAATGGGTACTGTTCAAAAAGGAATGCCCCACAAGTGTTACCATGGCAAAACCGGAAGAGTCTACAGTGTTACCCAGAATGCTGTTGGCATTGTTGTAAACAAACAAGTTAAGGGCAAGATTGTTCCCAAGAAAAAGAGAGAAGACAAAGAGAAAGTACCTGGGTTCAACTGTGCCAGCCTGCTCCACCTAGAGAAGCACGCTTTGTAAAAACCACTGGGAAGGAGCCTGAGCTGCTGGCACCTAGTCCCTATGAATTGATGGCATGATAGGTGTTAAAATAAAAGACCTCTGGACCATAAAAATGTGTCTCTTTTTTTCAGTAGAGTGTGGTGTCCCATCCCCCAAAGAAATTTTTAAAGCAAACCAAAAAAAGGGTATCTTTTTAAAGCAGTGTTCTTCAAATGTTGTTCATTGCCCTTAAAATGTTTTTGAAAAATTATTTACTCTTTACCTATTTTAAAGTTGAGAACTAAAATATTTCATTGTAAGGTTAACAAGTTGCATAAAAGTTGGATAATTTCTAGCAAACTTTGATGACGTAAAATGAAAATGGTTTGATTAACTCTTTTAGCTTCATCTAGTGGAAATTAAATATCGTAGGAATTTGATATGTCAATCCTTTTCCTGTTTCCATTCTACTTCCTGCACAGACTGTACTATAGTATATTTTAATGCTTGAAAGGTTTTTTACTGATCACTGTCACAGTTGCCTGGATCAAGATATTATACAGTTAAAATTTAAATCTTTAATATTTTCTGTTTGTTGTTCTAGATGTTAAAAATTTCTTCTGTTACCGTTACAACTATTATTTGTACTAATTTGCTGAAAACAACACATTTATTATTTGTAGATAATTGTGAAACTAGAATATAATAACTTTATTGGAAGTGTGTATCTTTTTTTTTGTTTTAACAGGCATGGGGTCTCACTATGTTGCCCAGGCTGATCTTGAACACCTGGGTTCAAGTGATCTTCCCTCCTTGGCCTCCTACAGTGCTGGGATTATAGGTGTGAGCCACCAATGCCAGCCTGTAATTGCATATCTTAAATGAGATGGATGGGGCTTTTCCCTCCCTCCCATTAACTTCTAAGTATTTTTTATTGTCCAAAAGAGACAGGGTTCAACATCAGTTTTATTTCTTTTCTCTGCTTTTAATCATAGCTGTAAGGACTGAAAAATTTTGTTCACATTAGTAGATGGGAATGGAAAGAGATTTGTTATAGCAACATCACTCAATTCTTTAAACTCTTTCAAATTATTTGCCAAAAATTATGTGGTGATCTATCATCAAAAATATTTTTAATGCTCTACCAGCTGACAACTCCATCAGATCCTCATTCAATTTTGTTGAAAGCAAAGAATTGAAAACCGGTTGACTTACAAAAGGATTTGTAACCCAATCATTAGCATGTTTCACTTTCTCAACACTGAAACAGCTAGATTTTGAATCACTCCTTTGTTTGGAGACCTGTTTTTTTTTTTTTTTTTTTTTCCCTCTTGGGCAATACACCACAACGAGATTCAGGATGAGTTAGAGGTGGGCCTTTCTTTTGTAAAAGGGGAAAAGGTAGTTGTGAAAGGGGAAGTGGCAGAGGGCCCGCTGAAGCCTACCACACAACCCGAGGATCATCATCTTTCACGTTGTGTCTCTGCATGTCCTGAAGGAGGTGCCCAGGCCCCTTGAGGCCTTGGAAGGAGAACTCGCATGTTGCAGTCATGCTTTCAGACATGGCAGTTTTAGGAGTACCTAAAGAGGAGCTGACAATCTGGGAATTATTCCTTTAAACCATTAATGCCAAAGTCACCCTTAAAAATCTTGGCAGCAACTATCAAAGAAATAACAGATTCAGGTGAGAATCATCAACAAGGGCTAGAACTCTAATGAGGAGTAAGATAATTACGGAGCCTCAGATTACCTCCCCACAAAATATTAGTGAATTACCCAGTAAGTACTAAGTACAAAATACTTAGAAATAAACTTTACATTGAAGAACACACACATATATATAGAAGAAGTATATATATATATCAGGAAATCCTCCAATCTGAGACAGAGATAAAACAGAAACATAAAGATAGTCCATGGTGTCTGATATCCATCTCCAGTATTTTTCACTGAGTAAAACACTGATGACTCTTGCTCAGTGTAGCCAGGGCAATAATCTCTGTCCTGGTCAGGTCTGGATTCTTCTTGTATATCTTCAACCATAATATGATCTGATTTCTCTTGTATTCTGTGATGTGCATTTCCTGATTCATGGCCTTTACTGTGAAATGTTTGTCTTTATCAATTGATTTCTGCTACAGACTTTGCTTTGCTCTCATTGACATGGAAAATGATGGATATAGTTGTACCATGTTGTAGTTCTGTTTTCAACTAGAGTCCTCTGTTTCTGGCCAGATTCCTTACCTAAATATTTTCCCTATGGCAATGATTTGGAATTGTTACTGTTTAAATAAAAGAAGGCAAATTGGTTTATATCACCAACTGATCAGTAACACCTCTTGGAGTCCTCTGCTAGGTAAGATTTTGAAGCCCTTTCTGGGCTCAATGGGAAAGAGTGCCATGATTGTTTAGTGATGTTTGCTACAGCCTCTAGAAGAAAGACAATGATACAAGCTTAGCGTGTGGAGTAAGCAGCCTCTGCAATAGTTCACAGTGATTTCCTTCCTAGTATTCATCTCCATGGGGGCGGGCCATAATGACTTGCTTGGAATAAAAAAATATGGCAAAGGTGATGGAATGTCACTTCTGTGGATAGGTTACAAAAGATTGTGACTTCCATCTTCCTGCAGATGTGCTTTCTGCTAGCTTTGATGAAGAAAGCTGCCATGCTGAAGAGGCTCATGTAACAAGGAACTGAGGGTGGCCTCCAGGCAACAGCCATCGAAGAACCGAAGCTCTCCACCCAACAGCCCTTGAGGAATGGTATCCTACCTTCAGGCGAGACTCTAGCACTTCATTGCACACAGCCATGTCAGAGACCAAAGAGGTAGAGCTTCCAACGAAGTGCGCTGGATTTCTGTGGATTCCTGACCCACAGAAACAATGCAAAAATAATTATGCATTGTTTTAAGCTGATAAGTTTTGGACGTAATTTGTTAATGCAGCAATGGGTAACTAATACATCATGTAGTTACCAATCTTAGTTTAATCACTTTATGTACTTTATTGTGTAGCCAAAAGATAGTAGGAGCAGCATCATATACATAGCAAGCAGCAAGAATCTAGCTGAATTTAAAAGAAATAATCCATAAATTACCAAGATCAATCACAAGAATGCGAGACACGGCAATCAGAGGTTATTTAGTGGACAGGCAAACCGTTGTGGAGAACTCAAACAACTTTGAATTCAACGGTTTTGCCATTCAGTTTAATGTAGCTCATAATAGTCTCTACTTCTCTTATCCTAGCACTTAGTTCAGTGGGATTCCTTGTTTAATTGTCTCTCTTCTTCACCAGAACATAGGTCTAATAAGGACAGGGACTCTGTCTCTTTCAGTCACCATTATAGTGCCCACACCTGGCATAGTTCTTGGCACATATTAGGCTTCCAATAAGCATTTGTTGAATGAATAGATGCTAGTGTTTCAGTGAATGTCAATAAGTCACAAAACATTGCTACACATTTTAGAAAAATAAGTACAAGAAATAGTTATAATAAATATTTTCCTAGTGCTTAAAGGAAGTAGGTCTTAGTATCTGGCCAGTTTACTCATTTAGGGCATCTAATTCCCTAACAATGCCAGTTAAATGGAACATTACTGTAATAGGTACCATTAATTATTCATTGCAAACACAGTGTGCAACGTCAAATGAAATCTGATGGAAAAATCTCACCATTGTGGAAAAATCACTTGCTGATTATAATCACAACTTTTACCGCTGCAGAATAGAGCTTATCTCCTTCCAGTGTGTTCTATGGGGACCATGGCCACTAAATTCATCTCAAGGAAAGTAACCAATTTTATTTTATCTGATTGCACATTTCTCTGCTGCCAGGAATTTCTTTAATCTTGTAAATTATATACATTATATATGACTTATAAGATTAAAGAAATTTAATCTTTATGTTATATATTATATATATTTTTTACAAGATTAAGGAAATTTTTAAGAGGAGGGAAATCTAATATATAATTTACATATTATATATCTAAGTTATGATTAAGGAAATTTAATAAATTTCCTTTATATATATAATTTATAAGATTAAGGAAGTTTATAAGATTAAGGACTTATATACATATGAACTATTATAAACAGAGAGAAGGAAATAAGTTATGGTGAGATAGAAACAGAATAAATGAAAAATAGATTATTTGTGAAAGAGAAATAGAACGCTGGTGTCACCAAATTTTAGAGGTCTACCCCTGAACTGCCTAATGTAAGCTAACCAGCATAAAACCCAGGACCTACATCAAGGGGATGAGTTTAGCATTTGTTTGATGGCAAAATGGGAAATGGTGGTGACGTCTTTCTTCAGTGACAATGAGAAATGGTATTTAGGTTTCTCTTGTTGCTCTGTGTCGAGAAGGATTCTGAGGCCCAGTGGAGGATCATTATGATTGATTAAAGATGGCACTGAGTAATGGAGCAGATGTACTAATCAGTGCATTTGTGAGTCTTAGATTCTCTGATATAATACAATTAGTTTCAGGGTAAATTGCGACTCAGTGAAATGCAATTACGATTTATTTTCCTTATTGCAATAATATGAACAGACCTGTTTCTAGATTCAAGGATTTTATTTTTTTAAACCTCTGCGCTTCTAGCCTAGGCTTGGCTTACATTTACTTTCAACAGGTTATTTCAGCTTAGGGAAGGATTTCAGGCTCTGAAATGTTATCAAGTTTCCCAATAGTGAAAAACAAAGCTCATAAAAATGAATCATTTTTCAAAGGTGACAGAAACCACTGATGCCTCTGGCTTATGTGTTTGCATTTCACCATAAAGCAATAACTATATGTCCACTGGTGATTTGCTTTAATCTTAAGATAAATAAAACCTGTTGGAGCGGAAACTGAGAATAGGGTGGTCAAAGGGTAAACAGTATTGCTAGTACTTTGTTCTAACATTGCTCATGATTTCTTGGGACATTTAGCCATTCACTAACCTAAACTAGTGCACTAAGGCTTTTAAAAAATAAAAATATATATTAAGAGACAAACTAATCTGGAAACACTTTACGAAATGAATATCAAACTTGTAACATCAGATTGCATAGAGATGATGGGTATTTTTAGATATCCTCAGCCTGAAAAATCCATTTTCCTCACTCCTTTGTGAAACTTGAGCTGGCCTGACACCCTGAGAGTGCGGACCATAGGTTCCTTCCATTTGGCAACTCCACGAATGGCTTGGACTTCAGTTTCCTCCACAGTTCACACTAATTACACTGCCTGTGCAAAGCCCCTGCTCCTTCCTTTCGAATGTAAGATGTGTAATAAATACCTTCTCCAAGGACCTGCCTTCTCTTTATCACTATGTACCAAGTCCTTCCACTCCTTGAACTGTCATTCCATAATTTACATCTTAATTTAATAAAAATGTATTGAGTGGCTGGTAATGCTAGGTAGGTGCTAAAGATAAGAGTGGTAAAGATTATAGATGAAGGAGGTAAAAATATAGAGCATTTAAACAACATGATGAGCAAGAATAATCTAGTGGACACATATATAACACTATTACTAATAACTGAAATAAGCTTTTTTTGTGCATACACACAACATGCATAAAATTTGAACATATACTGGAGCATAAAGCAAGCGTCAAACAAATTTTAAGCATTTGGTACCACATTGGCAAACGGTATGCTAGTAAACTACTTCTGTGGGAAAGGAAAAAAAAAAGCCTTGATTTGCAGTGATTCCCTATTTCACGGTGTTAACACTTCCACCATAGCTGATTTCAAGCTACCGATGGCTTAACAATGGGTTTGCAAAATTTCTGAATCTTTAACAATCAGATATTGTGAGTCAATATGAATTGGTTGTGGTACTTTCTGACTATAAAAATAAGGCTAGCCATTAATTTAAAAAGTATAACTGGCCCTCCCCCTCATTTTTTTTGGATATTAAAAGCATACTTCTCTAGCTTATATGTCAAATAAACTATAATGGGTATTCAAACTGAATGATAGTGAACATACTGTATAGGAAAACTCATGGGATGCAACAAAAATGTTCTTCAAGGAATTTTTTTTTCTTTTTTTATTTTTTAGGCAGAATTTCACTCTTTGTCACCCAGGCTGGAGTGCAATGGTATAATCTCGGCTCACTGCAACCTCCACTTCCCGAGTTCAAGCGATTCTCCTGCCTCAGCCTCCTCAGTAGCTGCGATTACAGGTGTGTACCACCACACCCAGCTAATGTTTATATTTTTAGTAGAGATGGGGTTTCACTATGTTAGCCAAGCTGGTCTTGAACTCCTGACCTCAGGTGATCCACCCGCCTTGGCCTCCTAAAGTGTTGGGATTACAGGTGTGAGCCACTGAGCCCAGGCTACTGCAAGGGAAATTTGCATCCTTAAATGATTATATTTAAAAATAGAAAAAGTAGAAAACAAATGAGCTAAGATTCAACTGAAATAAAATAACACAAATAAATAATAAGCCAAAAAGCTGAAGAAAATAAAATGAGGGACATAATAATGGAAAGGGCAGACTTCAGCGAAAGATAACACAATGCATAATGGAGATCCTCCCCATCAACAGATATTACTTGGTTTACTAAAGTGATATAATTAAACTTCCTATAAGGTCGATCAAGTAAAAAGAAAACCCAAACAAAATAATTAGAAAGGGGCATTATAGATGCATCAGAAATTAAAAATACAACATAAGATTAGTATGAATGATTTTATGCCAATAACTTTAAATAATTCAGATGAAATAGATACATTTTTAGACAAGTATAAGTTACCCAAAGTGACTCAAGAATCAGAAAATATAAATGGTCCTATGCATTAGATATCTATTGCCGTGTAACTACCAACCTGCCAGTCAATGACTTAAAATGACAAATATTTATTATTGCTCAGAAATCCACAGGTCAGTTGGATTGTTTCTCTGTCTCAGTGAGGCTGACTAGCAGACTGCATGTTAGGTTGGTGGCTCTGTGGATCGAAATTTGGGCTCACTCTCAAATATGCTTCAAGGGCAGTTGGCTGTAGGCCAGTAAAGTGTGGCCTCAGTTGAGACAAACTGCTTGACCACTAGATGGTCTTTCAACCTCCAACAAGCTAGGCAGGGCTTGTTCCTGGGCTGGTGGCAGGGTTCTAATACAATGAGCAGAAGCACAAAAGGCCTCTTGTGAAACAGGGACAGTGGAAGAACTGCATTCTATTGGCTAAGAAATTCACAAGGCTAGTACAGATTCAAAAAAATGAGGAAATAGATACTTTCTCTTTAGTGAGAGGGCATGGATATAGAGAAGAATGGAGAACTGCAACCGTTCTTGTAATCTACCACATCCTACAATCATCAAAAATGTTGATTCAGCAGTTAGAAAGTCTTCTCACCAAGAAAACACCAGGCCAGATGCTTTTACTGGCAAGTTCTACAAAACATTCAAGGAACAGACAAATCCAATCATATGAAATATCTTCAAAAATGGAAAAAGGACTATGTCATAATTCATTTTTATGAGGCTACTAAAGCCCAGATACCAAAACTAGACAAGAACAGTATGAAAGAATAATGGCCCAAATGTATTAAAGATAATAAACACAGAATTCAAAGCACAAATTAAAGAAACTAAATCTGTCAAAGTATAAAGAAAGAAGATGCACAACAGCCAAGAGTTTATTTTAGGAAAGCAAGGTTGGTTCAACCTTGGAAAAATCTATTAATTGTCTATATTAATAAAATATAGGAAATAAACTCCACTAGATTAAAAAAAAGCACTAAATAAAATTCAACAAATATTTATGATTAAAAAATAATGGTAAATATTAAGAATAGGCTTGAGGCTAGGAGTTTGAGACCAGCCTGAGCAACACCGAGACTCTGCTTCTAAAAAAAGTACAATTTTTTTTTTAAATTAGGAAAAAAAGAATAGAAAGAAACTTTAACAAAAACCAAAACAGTATCTACCAAAACCTATAACCAAACATCAGTCTTCCTGTTGAAATGTTAAAAGCATTTATTTTAAAACTAGAATAAAAAAAGACTGACAGTTATTTTATTAAACATTGTTTTGGAGGTCCTAGCTTATGCAATAAAATAAGAAAAGTAAATAAACATATAAATATTAGAAAGGAAGAAACCAAACTCTCATTATCTACAGATGACATTATATATGTCTATGCAGAAAGCAAACTTACAAAAAACCCATAATTAGATATGAGAATTTAGCAAGTTTGTGGAATATTATATCTACAAACAGTTAATTACATTTCTCTACAATAGCGACAAACAAAATGTAAGCAAGGTCCTGATTATCATAGCAAAATATCTTCTGACTATCTACCTGTTTTAGAAACAAACATAATTAAATATATATAACATCTGTTGGAGAAAATTATAAATTGAAAGCATTAAAAGCATTGAATTAGGTAGTGGTGGTGGTGGGGAATTAAGAAATGTTGATCAAAGGGTGCAAACTTTCAGTTTTAAGATGAATGAGTTCTGTGATCTAATGTCCAGCAGGATGACTATAGTTAATGATACCGTATTGCTTACTTGAAATTTGCTGGCCAGGCACGGTGGCTCAAGCCTGTAATCCCAGCACTTTGGGAGGCCGAGGCGAGTGGAGCACGAGGTCAGGAGATCGAGACCATCCTGGCTAACATGGTGAAACCCCGTCTCTACTAAAAATACAAAAAAATTAGCCAGGCATGGCGGCAGGCGCCTGTAGTCCCAGCTACTCAGGAGGCTGAGGCAGGAGAATGGCATGAACCCAGGAGACGGAGCTTGCAGTGAGCCGAGATTGCGCCACTGCACTCCAGCCTGGGCGACAGAGCAAGACTGCATCTCAAAAAAAAAAAAGGAAATTTGCTAAGAGTAGATCTTAAATGTCTACACACACACACATGCACATGATAGCTAAGTGTGATGATGGATGTTAATTAATTTGATTGTTCATCATTTCACAATATATACATATATCAAATCATCACATTGTATGTACACCTTGCTTGTACAATTATTATTTGTCAATAAAGCTGGGGGGAAACGCATTAGACAACCTAAATAAATACAGATTTAGTTTCTATTTATGCATACACTCAATATTTTAAAGATGGTAATTCTTCCTAAATTAATACGTAGATACAAAGTAATTCCAATGAAAATGTCCAGGCAGGTTTATTTTTATTTTTTATTTATTTTTAGTGGAATTTGACAGGCTGTTTCAGAAACTTACCTAAAACAGCAAAGGCCAAGAATTAGCAAGACATCACTTAAGAAACAAATTAGTGAAGGGGACTTGCCACAACACATATCAAGACTATATGAAATAAGGCCAGGCACGGTGGATCACTTGAGGCCAGGAGTTTGAGACCAGCCTGGCCACCATGGCAAAGCCCTGTCTCTACTAAAAATACAAAAATTAGCTGGGAATGGTGGCATATGCCTGTAATCCTAGCTACTTGGGAGGCTGAGGCATGAGAATCACTTCAACCTGGGAGGCGGAGGTTGCAGTGAGCTGAGACTGTGCCACTGCACTCCAGCCTGGGCGACAGAGTAAGAATCTGTCTCAAAAAAACAAAACAAACAAACAAAAAACCATTAGGAAATAACACAGTGTATTACTGACCCAGGGATTGACCAGCCGACCACAGAAATGTAACAGACAGCATCCATGTGGGGCCAATGGCAGAGAAATGGGCTATTTAATAATTGATGTTAGAACACTTATTCATATGGAAAGAAAAAGAAATTGCAAGCCTACCTCACAACTTGCACCAAAGTCAATTCCAGATGCACTCAGGACTTAAATGTGAAAGGCAAAACTTTAATAATTTTAGGAAGAAGTAAAAAAGTATATCTCCATGACCCATGGAGGTAGGGCATGATTTGTTAAGCAAGAAACAAAAAGCACAAAATACAAAGAAAAAGATTGGTCAATCTGACTCATTAAAATGAAGAATTGTGTTCATTTTAATGAGCAAAAAGGAGGTGAAAAGTCAAGCTGAAAAACTGGAAGAAGATATTTGCAATACCCAGAACCAAGAAGGGGGTAATATGCAAAATATAGAACGCAAACCCAGGAGAACTTACATTGATAAGTTAATCACAGAAGCCGTCTTTGAGGAGTGACATGGAAGCAGAGATCACAAGGATGAGATGGAAAAGAAGGGAGGAGGAGCACTCCAGTTGGAGAAAAAATTAAATTCAAAGGCTTGAGGTGCAGACCAGAGATCAGAGACCAGCGTGGCTGAAGACAGAAAGTGAGGGAGAGGAAGGACATGGGCTTGGAGAGGTAGGCAAAGGCCACAGCAAGCAGGATAGTACAATGAAAAGCCAAGAAAGGGTGTAATGGAGCACACCTGGCTGCTCCGTAAAGCATGGACGACGGGCTGAGGTTACAGGCAGGGAGATCGCAGAACCCCTAGAATCGAGTACAGGAGCTTTCACAGAATCTCAGAGCGGCAGATGCAGAGTCTTCATTAAGGGCATGAACTCTGGAGCTAGATTACGTGGATACCTATCCTTGCTCTGCTTTTTATAAGCTCTTTGACCTTGGGCAAATGGCTTTGGCTTTCTGTGCCTCACAGAAAGGAGGTAATAATAGTGCCCACTAAGTGTTCTTAATCATTTTATGCCTCAAATCCCTTGGCAGTCTGCTGAAGCCTTCTCAGAAAAAAAAATTTTTTTAATGCATAAAATAAAATACATAGGATTCCAAAAAAACCCAAATATATCTAAATATGGTTATCAGCCAGGCATGGTGGTTGTAATCCCAGTGCTTTGGGAGGCCAAGGTGAGAGGAGCACTAGAGGCCAAGAGTTTGAGACCAGCCTGGGCAACACAGTGAGACCCCCATCTCTTTCTATTAAAAAAAAAACTACCATAATTTTGAAGTTGTGATGACAAAAAGATGATATTTCAAGGCATCTACAACAACTGTAATGTGATACCAAAAAATATTAACTTCTCCAGGTTATAAAGTCTCAGGTACCACTAATTCAATGGTGTGGTTTGTTGCCTACATTCTTAATGCAAGGAAATGTTAGATTTCAGTGAGAGGTTACTGAAAATAAAGGTGTCTTTCTACCTCCCATTCAAGTTGAAGGACTCTCTGAATTTTAACCACTAACCCATTGGACATCCATGGATCCCAGGATTAAAAACCCCTATTTCTAGACAAAAGTTCTTCTAATAACAGCTGGCATAAAGCCACTTTAGTTATTGTTGTTGCCATGGTCATTGCCATCATTTTAGGAGGTGGCACAGATCATCATGAAGTTTTTCTACTACTTTAGGGCAGATGGCTTTGGCACATACTGGCACTGTGACCTGGGCAAGGCAGGGGCCTCCTTGAGCTTGGTGCCCTCATGGTGCTTCTCCTGGAGACCCTGATAGGAAAGCTATGGAAGGGAAGAGCCAGGAGAAAAGGAGGACACCATTCCCGGACACACCCTGCCAGTTATCATTCCAGCCTGACGCAGATCATTATTTATAAATTAGAACTACTCATTCCCTGGATTTTATTGCTCGTTAAGAGCTGAGTGTAACATCTTTAATTAGAGTCAGGAGTTGGATGCATAAGAAAGAGAGACAGAAAACATCTGAAATTCTGAATCTAAAATAAAACTCTTTAAATGGATTATTTTTCTAAGAAAAAATCTTTAGATACTGATTAGGGAAAAATCTTTGTTGTTTTTTTGTTTTTGTTTTTTGGTTTTTTTTTGGTTGAATTTTGAGCCTGTAAAGTTTGTTCTGAATCCAGTGGTTCCATAATTCAGGGTTTGTCTGCTTCCTTGCAAAAAGCAGCCTTCCTGAGTTCTACAAGATATTTGTATTTATACTCTTGACATTTAAAATATTTTCATATCTCCTATCTCTACTCCTTCCCAAAGGACTTACAGGGTAGATGTGGTCAACTTTTGCTTGAGTTAGACAGAGAGGGTGCATTTTGCTTGTAATGTACATTTCTTTGCTGCAGGACTTCTCAGAGCCTCTATATGGTAATGTGCATTGGGAAGTCCAGACAGGGGACAAAGTAGTCAACATTTCTCAAACTCGTGTGACCTGCTTTTTTATCTGTAGAATTTCTCATAGGGCTAGTGAGAAAATGCTACCTTAGATAAACACTTCAAAAAGAAACATTTTCTTAGGAAGTGTTTGCAGTCACTGAAATTATCAAACAACAAAAAAGCAGGGAAAGTAGGGGGTATGACAGGCTGAATCTAGAATGGGGACAGAGCTGCCCTAGGGGGATCCCACAGATTAAAAAAAATCATCTTACCTGCCTTATTGAACTTGGGATTGTTTATAAAGGTTAAATAACATTCCCAAGTGGCCTGCTGTGGTTTCAGAACCACTTGTTAGGCCCTGGGTCCTCAGGAACCACTCAGGACTGGGGCCCCACCTCTGAGGTTGGCCTCTATAGCTGTACTGAATGGCGTATACATATCAGCTCTCTCTTCTTCCTTCCCACATTTCTTCAAGACCCACCCTGCCCCCTCCCACAGAGGTGCTATTTGCTGAGACTGTTTGTCTAAACCAGACGGTCTATAAAAAGCCGGCCACTTGGAGCACAGAAGGCATGGGTGTTAATGCAAGTGATGTGGGCTGCAGCATCTGGGCTGTCTGAAACCCAAGGCTCTGTCTCCACCCAACATGAAATGAAGTGGTGGCAGAACCTTTCCCAGATGGGGCCTGGGCCGGGAGGATGACACAGTGGATTACAAGGAGTTTCTGGTTTCCCTTAAGCATAGTTGTAAACTTGCATCTCACTTGCTAGAAGCAAGAAGTCAGTATTTTGAGGGGCATGTATTCATCCCTCAAACCAACTTTAACTTACCATCTAGACCAGCGGTTCTCAACTGAGGATGATGTTGCCAGCTTCCCACAGGGGACACTGGGCAATGTCTGCAGACATTTTATTCACATGTTGTCACAATACAGGGAGGTGCTACTGGCATGTGGGAAGTAGAGCCCAGGGATGCTGCCAAACACCTGCAATGCACAGCACAGCTTCCACAGCAAAGCGTCATCTAGCCCCAAATGTCAGGAGAGCCTATACAAAGCACTTACAATGATGCAACTTTACTATTATTGCTCTGTAAAAGGTGCTGTGTGTGGTCACAGAAGTTGTAGAATCTACTGTGAGAAGTTGGAAAAGCACTAAATACAAATTTTGACAATTTGACAATTTGCCTCAGGCTGCTCTGGTTTCTGGAACCCAGTTAATGATGGGATGGTGTGGTAGAAAATATGGATGAGGATAACCGGTACTACAAAACTCCTGCAGACACTCAGACATTGCCTCAAACTTTCCCTAGAAATCTACAAATTATTGTGACTATACCAAGCAGTACTTATTTATTAGCTGCTGAGGCTGGACTAACAGTGGCAATTGCTTTGGGGATTTCACTACCAAGAGACAGATAGAGAACCTCCACATAGGAAACCTGAGGTTTGCAATGGGGTTTGCTGCTGGAGCAAGAAACATTTATCTTCTAACACGAGGAACACCTGCAAGGTATGCCAAATTGCAGTGTTCACTGAAGACACATAGAGGATGGTCAATAAGGTGAAAATTTCTCATGACAAAAGGAAATCATCTTGTGCAAACCAAAAGTTTGTCAGTTTTTGTTACTGGCTAGAATCCAGGATTCTTATATAACTCTGGGAAACAACAGTGGATCCCCAAACAGGTAGATTTTTGAAGCTGTGTATCTTAGAGTGTTTAGCAACATTTTAATTTTGTTTCCATTTTATTTATAGAAGAAAGATTCCCTCGTCGATAAATAAGATGGAAACAAAAATTTCATAGTCTCCGGACTGTCTGTTAATCTTGAAAGGAAGAAAAAAAATCACAAGATGTTTCAAAATAAATATTTGGATGTTAAAAAAGAGAAAGAGATACAAACTTTGAATATATCTTTGAAAACTGAGCACACTGCTCCTGAAAGTTATCCCATAGAATAGTTAAAAAACCAGAAAAACAGGAGCTTTCAATGGCACAATCAATATGTGGATAGCTTAATTCATGATTTTAGTCATGTGGTATTAATACAATAATTTCATAACTTAAAGGAAAATTTCAAAGTAGCTTGTAGGTCTCCACTCCCTTAGGACTTAAGGGCTGTAGAGTTTTACTCCAGCTAGAACTCTAGGTAACAAGATGGTCATTTTTTACCTCCCCACTTTGTAAAACCCTCAGTCCCTTTCATTTCTCAGACACTTCGGATTAAACAGATGTGTTTTCAAACTACTTTGTCTCTTAATTTTTAAAACCTTGTTTATTTTAACTTAAATTTAATCCACATGTTTCTGATTCATTTACACTTAACTCATCAAAATGCTGTTTCATAAAAAGCTCTTTGATGTTCAAATTGCCTTTGGAGCTATTTTTAATAAGTTTTTTTCTTTTTTAAAGCTTCCCTACTTAGAAACAGAAAGTTCCATTTCATTGCTATTTAATAACTAGGGGTCCACAGTGTTGGGTTCAGTTCATTATTTAAATAAAATAATGTATGTAAAATGCTTCATAAACTCTGAAGCAATTGCTGCCTGTTAGTGATTACAGCTGCTATTGTTACTGCACCCATGCAGCGCGGCATACGGAGGATCGGGGTTTCTTCTTCCCCGAGTTCGCTGAATTAGAACATGTTGTAGCTCTGTTTCCTTTAGAACATTTTCTTATTCTAGGACTTTCTCATTCTTAGTAACAAGTACAATAAACACATCAAATGACTGGTAAAATAATAAAAAAATTACGTCAGCTTGAGAGCCACCCACACACAAATTGAACCCCTTTTAGTTGAGGTCTCACTTAGACCTACAGGCTGACCCTCAGTGGGGTTGAGTGTCTGGTTGGCTGTCATTCACTTCGGGGTCAGGGGCTTCTCAGTGTATTATTTGTATGAACTGATAGACTTTGACAGAAAAATGATTCACTCAAAGGGAAGCTTTGTAAGCAGGCACTGGGGCAGGAGTTGGGGGTGGATAAGCAGGCAAGGTGGGGTCTGTTCCTCAGCCGCATGTATGCATTCCAAGTCTCGTGGAGAGCTGCGTGGAAAAGCTGCAGCTGTTTGCGAGGGGAGCTCGGGGAGATGTGGGCACATAAGGCGCCGCTTAGGATCATAAGGCAGTGTGAGGTAGTAGAACATTCTGCTAGTTCTGGGTAGAACTCAGCCCTGCCCTGGCCTTACGGGAGTCCCTATACATTGATGAGAGTGTCTGGTGGAATAGTGGGGCAAGGGTGGCTGAGATTCTGTTTCCTGGCAGGACATGGCAGAGAAGTTTTGGCAATATCCTCTTTTGGCAATAACCAGTTGCCTGTATGATTATCACCCAGTTAAAGCTGGTTTAAGTGCATATGAGCCTCCCTGGGGTTCCCAGAAACACTTTGGGATGTGTGTGTGTGTGTGTGTGTGTGTGTGTGTGTGTGTGTGTGTGCATATGAAGAGGAAGGGTTCCCATGTGTCTCTCTGACCTCATTCCTTGCTGGAATCTGCTGAGGCCCGAGGCCATTCAGGTTACTTGTGAATATAGCAAAACGGCCGTTCTGTTGCTCTGTGCTCACAGTTGTGCAGAAGGCCTCCGCTGCTCTCACACAAGTGAACAGGAGCGCTTTGTCTCCTGGAAGCTGACCCTGATCCTGTGTGTGAAGCGTAGACTTTCAGCTTTTGCATGCTCTCCCCATGGCCCGGCCTGCCGCACACCAGGCTGCCTTGAGGAATTTGGAACCAAACATGAAAACTCTTTCTCAACAATAGAGGGAACATTGCTTTGCCCTTTCACACATCAGTCTTTCCTGGTGAATGGCTTCCCGGCCTTCTGATTCTTGCCGTATGGAACAATTGGCCTGTTCAGTTAACTTGCCAGCGGTAATCAGTTATTTTCTCCTCGCCATATATTTCAACCATTCTTTTTGGAGGAGAAAGAAATTAAAGAAACAAAGGGAAGTGGCTATAAAGAACAGAACTGTCAGAATAGCAAGTGTTTGAGTAATTTGTTGAGTCCTTGGTTTAGGGTTGACTGATTTTAGCACTAATTTTGGAGTATTTCTTGGGACAAAGAAACCCTATTTTAAACTGCATCTCCATTGAAGATTGTGATTACAAGAGGGGAAATGCTGTGTAACGGAGGTCTTGTTATAATTCCATAACCTAACTGATTATTTTCCCTTCTTTTTTTAGAATTCGGATGTCTGTTTGGCTATCTCTCTTTTCATGAAACAAGCCAGATCTTTGACAACACCCACTGAACTCGGTCCACGATAGACGTTGCCCAAAAAACCACCTGGTCCAGCAAAATTGTAATAACTGCTCTGCGGCTCAGTCCACTGGGTCTCTTTTGAAAAAAGGGGAAAAATTCCCCAAATGACTGATGTTCTTAGGTCCAGCAGCAGTTTTTCATTGTTCTCAAAGCACCTGGTATAACCTGCTTGCTTTCAATTCTTCTGAGAGCCTGAGGATTTGAAATGAAAAGAGAAAATAGAATCCCCTAAGTCCACGGGCAAGGCAATATGCTCTCATAAAGAAAACACGGAACATTTCCGAACATGTGGCCTGCTTAGCTGCCCTCGTCAGGGTCAGATTTATGTGTTTGCCCTGGAATCAAGATTTTTGTACACCAGGCACAATACCTTGGGGTATTTACAGTGTAAGTTATTTTGCTAAAGCAAACAGCTGCACTGAGGCTCAGTAAACCCCCCTGTCCCCAGACACAGGAGCCAGAACCTTCTCGGGTTAGCAGGTGTGTGTCCTAACTAGGAGGAGGTGAACTTTCTTTGGGCCTGACTCCCTGAATGTCTGAACCTTTTCCCTTTTTCCAGGATGCGATCTGATGACTTCTGAAAGCATTTGAAAAGGAGATTCTTTGCTTATTTTCCCCTTGATAAGAACAACTAAAAAGGGTACAGTTATTACAATCTGAGGGGAAGGGCTGGGTTGCTTTAAGAGGAAGCTGTAGACAAAGTCTGAGCTGTGACAATGGCACTTTATCATCATCTTTTTCTGTTTTTTAGATCCCCTCCCTCTTTTCTGGCAGGAGAGGGTGGAGGCCACGGTCATGAGCAGGAATTTAAAAGGGAAACAAAAGGCAAAAAACAGGAGACTGCTTTTACCCCATGGAATCTCAATGGTCATTTTTGCTTGTGAGAGACTCCTTGCTGGCTTCCTTCAGTGGGAAGGACAAAATCACCCACATATCTACAGACAGGACTTTAAAAAACAAAGGTGGAATAAGAGGATGGAGTGATGTATTTATTTATTCATCCAACAAATATACAGTAAGTGCCCACTGGTTTTGGGGCCGAGGTTACTGTGGTAATGGGGTTGGACATCATCCCTGCAAGAGACCAAAGATACCTCCCCCACTAGCTAACTGCAGAATTTCCACAATTTCAACCATTTCTTACCCTGGTCTGTCCTCCTGCCTTATTCTTCAAAGCTAGCAGTGTAGTATCTTCAAATCATTCTCTGCTTTTAAAAACTTTTATTTTTTGTAGCGACGGGGTCTCACTATGTTGCCCAGGCTGGTCTCAAACTCCAGGCCTCAAGCAATCCTCCCACCTCATCCTCCCCAAAAAGCTGGGATTACCAGCATGAGCTACCTGCACCAGCCTCCTACATCCCTCTAATGACTCTTGTGATGACATTAGGTCCATCCACATAATCTGGGACAATCTCCTCATCTCAAGATTCTTGATAATATTTGTGAAATCTCTTTTACCGTTTAAGATAACATATTCACAGGTTCTGGGAATATGACATATGCATCTTGGAAGCCACTCCTCTGGTCACCAAAATTCCGTTTGGAGACATTTACCAAGCGGATCCTTAAAATATAAACAAAACAGGCCGGGTGCCGTGGCTTATGCCTGTAATCCCAGCACTTTGGGAGGCTCAGGAGGGTGGATAGCTTGAGGTCAGGAGTTCGAGACCAGCCTGACCAACATGGCAAAACCCTGTCTCTACTAAAAATACAAAAATTAGCCAGATGTGGTGATGTGTGCCTATAAACTCAGCTACTCAGCAGGCTGAGGCACGAGAATCGCTTGAACCCAGGAGGTGAGGCTGCAGTGAGCCGAAATCACACCCTGCACTCTAGCCTGGGTGACAGAGAGAGACCCTGTTTCAAAAAAAAAAAAGCCAACAAAACATGACTATTAAAATTTATAAGAGTATATATTAAGTTGAATGCAGATATATCTTTTTTACTCGTTTCATCAACAAATATTACTAAATATCTATATGCAAAGCTTTGCCCTATCTTTGCATTGTCAGCTTAAGAAGACCTCTTCCTTGATGTTATTTTCTCTACGTTCCTCATGAGGATTGATGCCCCCTTCTCAGCATCTATATAGAGCCTGGCCCGGAGCTGAAACTCCGTAACTGTTGACTGACATTATTTCAATGACATTTCCATGTTTTTTCTCTCTACCAGCCTCTAAGTCACCATTCCTTAAAGCACGTTTCACAAAACACTTGTCTCATGAGATTTTGTCACATACAAACAGTTCTATGGTCAAAACATTTCAGGAAACGCTACATATTTTACTCTATTGGAGATTCACAGTAGTGTGCATTAGCTTATTAAAGACTCTGACAAGTCCTGCGTGTGGCACGGGGTAGGAGTGGGGAGAGGTAATTTAACATGGCATTTTCCAGATTTACTTGCCAGTGGAATTCCTTTTCCTATAAAATCAATTAACATCACGTTGTGAAAAGGTCCTTGGGGCAAGAACCAAATTGTGTCCTTTTTCATACCTTTTGTGGCTGGCATGTCCCTGGGATACTGTAGATGCTTAATAAATACATGTTGACAGAATGCATTAAACAAGAGGAAAACCAAGTTGATAAGACAAGGTCACTTCCCTCAAGTTGCCAAAAATGAGTAAGACATATGTGTAAATAATTATTTATACTACTAGATTAATTAAAAAGCGATCTAAGCTAGGATTGTTAATAAGGAGAAAATCAAATCCAAATGCTGAAAACCAACCTAAGAGTTAAACAGAACTAGGCCAGGTTACTCAAGCCACCCTTTGAACTTTGTGGACTGCACTCTTTCAGAAAGGAACAAAGAAAATTAGATTTGTGTAGCACAGAGCAGAACAGAAAGGAATAGCTGTCTTCGGATAAAAAATGAAAATTGTTATAGAAAAGATTAAGCTCGGATTAAAACTCTAAGTCAGGTCTCTATTGCACCCCGAGTGATGGCTGAGAACCCAGTACTCATGTCCAATTGTGTCTGTGAACCGCAAGCAGTCAGTTTGAGGGAGTGAACCCATAGCTGGCTGCCAAAGGTTGGGCATGAATTTTCCAATCCAAGCCACCATTATTGATCAGAAATGAAGGTTCTCTTGACACAGGAAGCAGGAATGGCCTCGCTCTGAGATGGCGCCAAAGGCCAGGGCAATCATGGACGAATCAGCCGTTCCAGCAGCTGCTCCACGCTTTGCTGGGTTCCCCTGTTGGTTGAATCTAAGAGCTAATTCATCCCAGGTCATGAAGTGGCAGCAGGCAATCTTTCCTCTGTGTTCTGCCAAAGTCACTAGTTCAAGCAAGAAGAGAAAAAAGCTGGTATAGCTCCATAGAAGAGGCAAAAGATTTGGGGGCCACCAGAAAGATCTGGATTTGAATGCTGGCTTTGTCATCTGTGACTGTACGCAAGTTACTTAACTTCTATGAGCCCATGCCTTCAGTTAAGAAATTTGAATATACCTCTGCATAGGGTTGTCATAAGTCCTAGAAGTAAAGTTTACAAAGTGTATGTAGTAGTTATTCAATAAACAATAGTAGGATAGCATTTATAATTAACAATGCTTATTAGTAATATAAAATAATATACGATGTTAACATAAAATGTTAAAATATGAATAAAGGATACATTTATAAAAAATATTTTATCAATAAAAAAAGGCAGGATAAAATTCGAGTAACTAATTTTGTTTTCTTGTACCTCTTTCAGGATTTCTTTTTATTTTACAACTTTGCTCAGTATTTGGGAAGTTGTTCATTCTGGGCTTATTGCCTCAGGGAATAGATGAACTAGCAGGAAAGCAAAGAAGAAACAACCTCTTCTGGACTTTGAGTTTCAAAAGTCAGACAATGAAGGAATAAAAAGGAAGACTCATGGTATAGACTTGGACTGCCCAACATGGTAGCCACCAGCTAGCTATGGCTATTGAGTGCCTGAAGTGTGGCTAGTCTGTGTGCTATGGGTATAAAACACATACCAGATTTCAAAGACTTAGCGCAAAAGAGAATGTAAAGCACTTAATTACTGGTATAGCTGAATGTTCCTGTCCTCCCCAAAATTCACTTGTTGAAACCTAACCCCCAGTGTGATGGTATTAGGAGGTGGGCCTTTGGGAGGCGATTAGGTCATCAGGATGGAGCCCTCAATATGGGATTAGTATCTTGTTAAAGAAATTCCAGAGAGTTTCTGTGCCCTTCTACCACTTATGAACCAAGAATCCATCCTTCACCAGATACACCTGCCAGTGCCTTGATCTTAGACTTCCAGCCTACAGAACTATCAGAAATAAATTTTTGTGATTCAGAAGCCACCTGCGTTATGCCATTTACTTATAGGAGCCTGAATGAGCTAAGACAATTATTATTTTTTAAAACTGATTACACATTGAAATGAAAATATTTTATTAAGTAAAATGTATTATTACAATTAATTTTATATGCTTTCTTTCTTCTAAATGTAGCTACAGAGAATAACCATATGTAGTTTACGACTATAGCCACATTATATCTCTTTGGAACATCACTGGCCAAGACAATGAAGGAACAGAAAAGACTTATGGTATAGACAATTAATCTAGTTGAAAACATACTCAGTCTGAGCAAGGTTTCTTGCTCCTAAAATTAGAAAAGAACTACCGGACTGCGTGAGGAGGGTCAAAGGCATGACATGAGAGCTAAGATGCAGGTTCATTCTTGTGACCTGCATGACCCCTAACTCTCTAGCCTTAGCCCTGGAGAGGAGATGCTATTTTCCCCAGATAAGGTTTTGGGATCAGAGGCAAAGGTACTTGTGCTTCCTTTGCCAGGCAGAGTTCTGATGTGGCAGCAAGATTCCAGAAGAGAGGGCTGTATGGTCATCCCAGAAAACCAGGCCTGAACAACCTCATTACATTTCCCACGCTCCAGGAGAATTCCTACACATCCCCAGAGTGGCACAGACATAGTAGAGCACCCACTAGATTTAAAGAAGCTTTGGCCGGGCGTGGTGGCTCATGCCCGTAATCCCAGCACTTTGGGAGGCCGAGGCGGGCGGATCACCTGAGGTCAGGAGTTCGAGACCAGCCTGACCAACATGGAGAAAGCCCATCTCTACTAAAAATACAAAATTAGCTGGGCATGGTGGCACATGCCTGTAATCCTAGCTACTCGGGAGGCTGAGGCAGGAGAATCAATGGAACCTGGGAGGCGGAGGTTGTGGTGAGCCAAGAAGCTTCGCAGATAGGATCAGGGGCTGACTCAGCAGGAACCTGAACAGACTGACAACCTAAGAAGATAAAGGATGATGGGAGTCTCTGTGCAAACTGCCTTAGGTCAAATTCCCTAGAAACAGAGCCCCAGATGGGGATTCTTGTGAAAGTGATTGCTTGAGGTAGTGTTCGCAGGAGAAACCTGAAAGCAAGAGAGGAAAGCAAACAGAATAGGGCAGCGGAAGAAATTAGGCAGAGACATGGCTTCAGGAGTAAAGCAGCCTCTGCCTGATCCCATGGAGAGCCCTGCAGTGTGAAGTTGCATCACAGAATTTGTTCCATCTTGAGGCACGAAGGCCGAGCTTTTATGCTGCTCCATCAATCATTAGTTACAGAGGGACCTGAAGGGGCCTTTTTCAACATCTTCCAGGCATTTCTAAGAGAAGTGGCTCCATTCTGGAGGACAATACTCCTGAAAAGGGTGCCAACCTTCAGCAGCCAGGGAATAAGAGCAGGAGTCTGCAAAAGAGGACTGTGCTGAGCGCCCACAGCATCTGCCACATGGAGAGGAGTCAGCAGGAGAGCACATGAACCCCCTTCCATTGCCTTGGCACAGCAGAAGTCTCATTCTTGTCATTGAGCAACAACTCTCAGGAAAGAGGGAAGATCCTAAGTCGGTAGAAATTAATTTTTTCCCATCTTTGTTGATAAGAGACTTGATTTAGTAATTAAGGCAAAGAATTGAAAAATAAAATTTTATTTCTTACATACCTGAATTATAGATTGAGATTCACTCTTTATTATACAGCAAGCTAAATAAAGGTGGGTACAAGATGTATATGAGAAGAAAAATAACATCCAATGGCAAATATATATGATTTTCTTATAAAGTAAAAACACACTGGGCACAGCGGCTCATGCCTGTAATCCCAGTGCGTTGGGAGGCTGAGGAGGAAGGATGGCTTGAGGCTAGGAGTTCGAGAGCAGCCTGGGCAACACAGTGAGATCCCATCTCTAAAAAAAAAAAATTGTACAAATTGGCCAGTTGTGGTGGCATGTGCATGTAGTCCCAGCTACTTGGGAGGCTGAGGCAGGAGGATTGCTTGAGCCCAGGAGTTCAAGGTTGCAGTGAACTATGATCACACCACGGCACTCCAGCCTGGGTGACAGACAGAGACCCTGTCTCAAAAAAAAAAAACAGAAAATTAAAAAAAAGTGAAAACAAAAAGAACAAGATTATAAATTTTGTCCAGTATGGGCTACTGGTAATTCTGGTGAGAAATATTTACACATTCCAGTGGTTACATGATGCAATGTCCAGGTGGCTGTTAAATGGACTGTGACGAACCTGGAATGATGGTACTGACACTGTAAATATCTCATTAACAGATTGCCTCAACCTATAAAAAAGAAAGCTTTTACTGACTTATTCATGTGGTCACCATATTTGCTAGAGAATTTTACACACATTTAGATGTGTTTAATTCAAGGGAAAAGCAATCATCTGGACTAGAGGAAGTTGCCAATAGCTCAGGGGACTAAAATTTTTCATGTGTGTCATTTAACACGGGTCCATGTAACAGGTTTTTCCTGTCTGTATTTGACAGATTAATTAAATAAATTCCAGTTTACATTTTTTATCCTATTCTAATTTAGAAACCATCAGCTAAGACTGAGAAAAATAAAAAAATATCAAAAACAATGAAAGGCCAAACTCCTAAGTGTATGCAAAAAAAATACAAATTTGGTGGGGCGTGGTGGCTCACGCCTGTAATCCCAGCACTTTGGAAGGCCAAGGCGGGCAGATCACAAGGTCAGGAGTTTGAGACCAGCCTGGTTAACACGGTAAAACCCAGAACTTCCAGCACTATGTTGAATAGGAGTGGTGAGAGAGGGCATCCCTGTCTTGGGCCAGTTTTCAAAGGGAATGCTTCCAGTTTTTGCCCATTCAGTATGATATTGGCTGTGGGTTTGTCATAAATAGCTCTTATTATTTTGAGATACGTCCCATCAATACCTAATTTATTGAGAGTTTTTAGCATGAAGGGTTGTTGAATTTTGTCAAAGGCCTTTTCTGCATCTACTGAGATAATCATGTGGTTTTTGTCTTTGGTTCTGTTTATATGCTGGATTACATTTATTGATTTGCGTATGTTGAACCAGCCTTGCATCCTAGGTATGAAGCCCACTTGATCGTGGTGTATAAGCTTTTTGATGTGCTGCTGGATTAGGTTTGCCAGTATTTTATTGAGGATTTTTGCATCAATGTTCATCAAAGAGCTTCTGCACAGCAAAAGAAACCACCATCAGAGTGAAAAGGCAACCTACAGAATGGGAGAAAATTTTTGCAACCTACTCATCTGACAAAGGGCTAATATCCAGAATCTACAATGAACTCAAACAAATTTACAAGAAAAAAACAAACAACCCCATCAAAAAGTGGGCGAAGGACATGAACAGACACTTCT
The DNA here is from genome assembly GCF_006542625.1 of Nomascus leucogenys. NCBI lineage: Eukaryota > Metazoa > Chordata > Mammalia > Primates > Hylobatidae > Nomascus > Nomascus leucogenys. The sequence continues at coordinate 73,856,781 of NC_044401.1, read as the reverse complement.
AAGACATTTATGCAGCCAAAAAACACATGAAAAAATGCTCATCATCACTGGCCATCAGAGAAATGCAAATCAAAACCACAATGAGATACCATCTCACACCAGTTAGAATGGCCATCATTAAAAAGTCAGGAAACAACAGGTGCTGGAGAGGATGTGGAGAAATAGGAACACTTTTACACTGTTGGTGGGACTGTCAACTAGTTCAACCATTGTGGAAGTCAGTGTGGCGATTCCTCAGGGATCTAGAACTAGAAATACCATTTGACCCAGCCATCCCATTACTGGGTATATACCCAAAGGACTATAAATCATGCTGTTATAAAGACACACGCACACGTATGTTTATTGCGGCACTATTCACAATAGCAAAGAGATGGAACCAACCCAAATGTCAAACAACAATAGACTGGATTAAGAAAATGTGGCACATATACACCATGGAATACTATGCAGCCATAAAAAATGATGAGTTAATGTCCTTTGTAGGGACATGGATGAAACTGGAAAACATCATTCTCAGTGAACTATCGCAAGGACAAAAAACCAAACACCGCATGTTCTCACTCATAGGTGGGAATTGAACAATGAGAACTCATGGACACAGGAAGGGGAACATCACACTCCGGGGACTGTTGTGGGGTGGGGGGAGGGGGGAGGGACAGCATTAGGAGATATACCTAATGCTAAATGACGAGTTAATGGGTGCAGCAAAGCAACATGGCACATGGATACATATGTAACAAATCTGCACGTTGTGCACATGTACCCTAAAACCTAAAGTATAATAATAAAAACAAACAAACAAGAAAAACCATGGTAAAACCCAGCCTCTACTAAAAAAATACAAAAATTAGCTGGGCATGCTGGCGTGTGCCTGTAATCCCAGCTACTCGGGAGGCTGAGGTAGGAGAATTGCTCGAATCCGGGAGGTGGAGGTTGCAGTGAGCTGAGATCATGCCATTGCACTTCAGCCTGGGCAACAGGGCAAGACTCCATCTCAAAACAAACAAACAAACAAACAAACAAACAAACAAATTTGCCAAATGTCTGCCAGCACCAAGGGTACTGGTAAGTTCTTTCCATTTCCCTTCCAAATGCTCCTGCTCATTACACTACTTTTCCCTTAATTTGATTTAGAACTGGTATGCAGTCTGTACTATGATGTTCTTAACTACTTGCTGCACAATTTATCTTATTCTATCAGGCCACTCGCTTACTTAACTCAATGAATATTTCTTGGGTACCTACCACATGCCAGGTGCTGTGCTAGGCAGCAACGATGCAATGGTGTACAAAACAGATCCTGCTCCTGTCTTCATGAAACTTATAACAGGTACATGGTGATCAACTGGGCTAACAGAAAACATCAAATCTATATATTTAAACTGGTTTCTTTCTGTGTATGTGTGTGTGTGTGTGTGTGTGTATGTGTGTTTTGAGACAGATCTCTCTGTTGTGCAGGCTGGAGTAGAGTGGCATGGCCATGGCCCACTGCAGCCTCAACTTCCTGGGCTCAAGCAATCCTCTCACCTCAGCCCCCTGAGTAGTTGGGACTACAGGTGCGCACCACCATGCCTGGTAATTTAAAAAAAATTTTTTTTTTCTTTTTGTAGAGACAGAGTCTCACTATGTTGCCCAGGTTGTTCTTGAACTCCTGGGTTCAAGTGATGCTCCTGCCTCAGCCTCCCAAAGTGTGGGGATTACAGGCATAGGCCATCATGCCTGGCCTCTGGTGGTTTTTGTTCAAAGTAATATTTGTAGCTAGTCATAGAAACATTGACTAATATCTACTATTCATCAAGGGAAGGTACTTAGGGCCTTAAAGATGTCCTCACCATTTCATCCTCATAATAACCCACTTATTCCCAGTATACAGAGGAGGGAATTTGACTCCAAGCCCACACAGCAGACCAGACCCTAACTTCTTCTTTTTTTTTTTTTTTTGCTTCTCCCCTTGAAATTATTTAGTGCCTTGTGCGTATTATCACATCAGTCCTATTCCTTCTCGTTTAAAATCTCCTCTGTTCCTTGGTGGTAATTTTCACCGTCTGCTCTGACATCCCCTTGATCTCGATGTCACATTGGAAGGGAACTGATAAATCAGTGCCTTCAAGGAAATATGATGGTACCAAACAGAGAGAGAGTCGAGTCTGTCAATGAAAATCTTTCAGAACTAAAAGTCTGCATCTCTGACAAAGGGCTTTCAGGTGCTGCAGCAAAGATGGTTTTTCCACAGGTAAACTTGCTCCTTCTTCCTTAGCAATGGAACACTCATTCTTAAGCTGAGATCATGACCCTCATGGCTGACATCTCCTAGTTTCCTTTGCAGCTAAGGTGACCATGTGATTGAGGTTTGGCTAATGGTATGCAAGAAGAGCGGTCTCTGCAACCGCCAGGAACGGTGCCCTGAAAGAAAGGTGATGTGTCTTTTTATAGCTGTTCCTTTTGGCTAGAACACAGACATGAAGGCTGGGGCTCAAACAGCCAGATTGGAAGTAGTGTGTTGATGATAGTAGGGCAGGAACTTGGAAGGAGATTGTATCTGATGATCAGGGAGCACCTTACCGGCCCTGGACTGCTTACCTTTGGACTTTGTGTAAGAGAGAACTCAACTTCCATCTAGGTTTTGTGACTTTAGGTTTTGTATTACTAGCAGCCTAATTTAATCCTAATGAAACAGGCACTATAACAGGAAATAAGAATATCGGCCAGTGACTTTCCTGGTATACTTGAGTCAGGGATTTACTGGTTCTCCCTGCTTATGATGCTTATCCATATACTGTCCTTAAGCCAGAATGAAACTTGACAAGGAAACTGGGCTTATGAATGATCAGAACGCATTCTGGCAATTGTATTTCAGGTGGCAAAACCCCTACTTCAGGAAAATCCTGGGAGAGTCACCTGCCTCTCAGTCCGGCCTTGGTATAACTTTCCCCTTGAGAAGCACATGTCTGCGAAAGCAGCTATCAACCCAGCCTCTGGAGTCACTTATGTAGCCCGGAGGAGTTACAAACTACCCTAATTGTCTCATATACAAAATGACTTTGTAAAAAGAAGCCCAGAGAACAGAGAACAAAGAACAGGATCAGAGCTGCAGTTTGAAAATAGTGGTACAGAATGGATTTGGGCTGGGGGTGGAAAATAGGGGGCAGGGAGAAAAATTAGGAAGGCAATGAGATAATCCAGGGGACAAATGTTGACTGCTGGAGCTAAGGCATTGGGAGTAGACATGTAAAGGAAGCAACAGCTTAATTAGAATTGTCGTGGGCATGAGATTACATAGTGATTATTCATAAAGGGAAAAGAGGGCAAAAAAATGAGAGCTAGTAAAAGAGATGGAGAAGGTAAACTATAGGGGTAGGAGGAAAAGCAAGAGAGTGGGCATCACAGAACAGGGTACGTTTTAAAGGAGGGAGTAGTCAACAGAGTCCAAAGCACTAAAAAGGTCAAGAAGGATAAGGAGAAAATATATCAATTGGCTTCTATTGGTTTTGGCAACATGGTGGTCATTGGAAACTCCACCCTGAGTGGATCTGCTAAACTAATGTGCATGGAAGCCAGATTGCAGTTGACTGAGGGATTAAGACCTTTCTCCATCCTAGAATAAAGGAAGGAGTGGGATGAAGTGTTGTTTCTGTGGGATTACAGGAACTGCTAACACAGATATTACGTGAAAGCAATTCTTACAAGAATCTTGGTTTGATATCATAGAATGCTTTCAATTCATACTCATGTTGTCTTTGGCTCACTGGAAATGGTATGAATAAAAAACTTCAGCATTTTGACTGCCCTCAACTTTTTGGATGTTTTGACTACTACCCAGTCAGTTGGGCCAAAATCAACTAAGAAATTATGCACATGGGTGTGATAGTCAAATACAAAATGTTTACTGTCTGTCCCAAGAGATAGTAAGGAAAAGTTCTGTTAATTAGGTCCTGTGTACATTTCCATTATCATGGCTAATTACCTGTTTTATTCAATGATATGCTTTGTTAATTATCACTAGTGCTCTGGTTCTCAGACTATTTTAAACATCTTACAATGCTTTCTTTATCTTCTAGGTGTAATTACCAGCCTAGCTTTTGTTTGTATTAAGAAAGCAATAGATACATGGAACACGATGTGCAAATTACAGAAGCTACCCCTTGTCTTTGCTCTTTCAATTGAGAAATGCGGTCAGAAACTGGCCACATTTTAGAGTTAGAGGTGAAGTTATTAAGGTTATTTTGTGCAGCAGTTCTCACCCCAGGAGTGGACAAAAGATTTCTTAGTGGAACATGGGAATTTTATTCTATAAGACAGAATCAGATGTTACTATCAAATATATTTCTATAATACTACTACTGTTTTGATCCTTAAAACTTTTCATGTGTGGCCACTATGACAACAAAATGTCTATAACGTTGTGTTTCTCAGAAAAAACTAGACTTTTGATTTCTATCACAAGTTCCAGCTTGTTGAAAGAGTGATTGGTGGTTTATGAGATATTTGAGGCATTATCTGCATTTTACAAGGGGAAAAACTAAAGTCCATCTAGAGGACAAAGGACCTTCACAGAACTGCCAGTTGTGCAAACAGTAAAGTTAGAACTGAAATTCCACCCTTTTCTTCCCACTAACCTGAACCCCACACCGTCCATGCTGGAAAGGGAAGATAGGTGAGGCTCTGGGGTCACACAGACCTTGCTTTGAAGCCTGGCTGTCTCCCCTCCAAATCTCACTTGCCTTATCTGGAGAATGGGAAGGATAGTAGCTGCCACAGTCCTGGGATTGTTTTGCTGATTAAATGAAAAAACGTATGGGCAGTTCTCACCTTGTGCTTGGCACATGGTGATTTCCCAACAAACAGCAGCTGCCTTTAACAACACAGACCCAGAGATGGCTGTGGCTTTGCTGGGTGCCCCAACTCCAGAAAAAAGTCTAGCATCCCTGTAAATGGAAATGTGATCAGTCTTCACCAGATTGGCATCTATTTGCTCTTTAGACAGCTGATGGTCGGTTTCAATTTAGACCCAGCAATGGCAATATTCAAACATCAAAAGCATGTGGGTAAAAACATACTCCTTTTTTGTTGGTTTCCACATATGTGTATCTAAATAACTTAATTGGTTGGCCACCACCATATAGGATCCCATGACTATCTGAGGCCAAATCTACTGAGACCAGAGGGCAGAGCAATAAGGAGTATTGAACTTCCATCATATTTCCTGAATACTCTGTGATCTACTAGAACCTTGGGAAAATTACTTGACTTCTCTGTGCCTTTGCTTCCTCATCTATAAAATGGAGGTAAAAGAGTATAAAATGGACGTAAAAACAACCTCTTGGGTTGTTGTGAGAATAAGGTGCTGCACATAAAGCACATAGCCAAAGACAGCACATCATATGTCCTCAATTACTGAGCCATTAGCGTTGTTTCTGTCTCCTCTGCAACCACCACCATCTCATTGTAGAGCTTGGTTCTAATCAGGACCAGGATATACAAATGTCATATGCAATTTGTAGAATGCTATGGGTTTGATATTTGCATTGTTAGTTGTGTGTTTGAATTCTGTCCTCCAGATATGGTCTTACAAATTTTATTTATCCAAAAAATATGCAGTGATGATGTTTATTCAGCCTTTGAAATCTACTTTAAATGCTGCTATATACTATATACAGCAGTCCTAAACTTCCAAAAGTAAAATACATCTTTTCGACAATGGGCAATGCTTTATGATTAGTATCAAAACCACAGACACGTAAGATTTATTTATTGTTACATGACTTTGATAGACATTACCTCATATAACCCTCAGAAGGCTTTATGAGGGAATGTCATAGTCATTAGGGCTGTTCACACAATTTTCTGCCTCTTTCAAGTGTGGTAGTGAGGTAGGAGGTGGGACTTGACTTTAGAGGCAGAGCTTAGCCACTGGACCAAATTGAGGACTAGCTAAAACAGGGACAGAGCAGAAGCAGCTTTCCATAATACATGCCCACCAGTGTGCCATGTCAGTTACCACTGCCATGGCAACACCAAAATTTACCACCCCTTTCCATGAAATTTCTGCATAACCTGCCCCTTAATATGCAGGTAATTAAAAGTGGGCATAAATATGACTTCGGAACTGTCTTTGAGCTGCTACTCTGGACACACTGCCTATGGGGTAGCCGTGCTCTGCACGGAGCAGTACCTTTGCTGCTGCTGTACATGCTGCTTCAATAAAAGTTGCTGTCTAACACCACTGGCTCACCCTTGAATTCTTTCCTGGGAAAAGCCAAGAACCCTCCCAGGCTAAGTCCTAATTCTGGGGCTCGACTGCCCTGCATCAGTAGGACTGCACTTTTGGATTTCTTTGAAGTTAGGTGGGGACATGTGACTTATTTGGCCAATGAGATAAGAGTGTTAGTAATGTGGGTCACTTCCAGGGGAAGAACTGAATTGCCAGTGTGAGACAATGCAATGCTCTCTGGTCCTCTTCTACAGTGACTATGGAAGCACAGAGATTGAACTTCTGTTGGGCAGGGGCCATGAGTGATGATAACAAGGAACACAGCCTATTACTGATGTGTGAGGGGCATGAAGTGTGGGTGAGAAATAAACTTTTTTGTGTGCTAAGTCACTGATTTTGTGAGGTTATTATGGAAATAACAGCCTATCTTGACAAGCATAAGGAGAGACTATTATTATTCCCATGTTACAGAGGAGGAAAGGGAGGCACAGAGCAGTTAAAAAATTTATTCAAGATCACATGGGCAGGAAGGTGGAATCAACATTCAAACCTAGATTTTTCTCACTATTAAATGATGCCTTTAACAACTACACTATTCTTCACTGCCTTCCAGTTAGTTGTGGGAATTTATAGTTTCAATGGAAAATGTTTGTACTTGTCATTTTTATTTTTATTTTTTTTGAGATGGGGTCTGGCTCTGTTGTCCAGGCTGGAGTGCAGTGCCACGATCTTGGCTCACCACAACCTCCACCTCCCGGGTTCAAGCGATTCTCCTGCCTCAGCTTCCCAAGCAGCTGGGATTACAGGCGTGCACCACCATGCCTATCTAATTTTTGTATTTTTAGTAGAGACAGGGTTTCACTATGTTGGCCAGGCTGGTCTTGAACTCCTGACCTCATGATCCACCCACCTCAGGCTCCGAAAGTGCTGGGATTACAGGCATGAGCCACCAAGCCCGGCCTGTACTTGTCATTTTTAAAGCTGTCTTCTTGAAAAATTCTTATCTTCTCTATGAAGGAATCGTTGTGCAAAGTGATTTGATAGGTTTCCAAAACACCAATGACTTTTTTGGGGCAGGGCTCCCCACAGCCAGTGCCTATGGTTCTGCAGGCCTCTTTTCAGTATGAGACCAGCCTTCCCAGTTTCCTAGATTTTTCTGTCACTTTTTGATTGGTAAGATCCAGTGTCTGGTCTTGGGACCCAGGTCTGAACCCTGCACCTACACCTTCTCAGATTCCCATGTCCTTAGCTCAAGGACTTACCACTCGGCCTTTAAATATTCTCTTCATTTCTGACTTTATCAAGCCCCAAATGAAAGACCTTTTTGTTCAGTATAGTTGATTCCCAGATACTACACATGCTACAGAAAATAGAAATACTGTGTAAAATGTAACTAAAATAGCAAAGGACATGACTGTTCATAAAATAAATAGGATTTAAATGGTTTAAGATATCAAAAACTACAGTGAAAATAGGAAATTATGAAAAAAGAAACTGCAGGCTTAAAAAACATGGAAATAAGTCTTTTATCAATGAAAATTATCATTACATTAAAAATGCAATGAATAGATTAAATAGCAGGTGGGATATAATTGAGGAAAAAATCAGTAAACTGTAAAGTCGATTTAAGAGCATTAACCAGAAAAGGAGTTAAGAAACATACAGGAAAAAATGATAAGTTCTCATTTTAGATTGTTAGAAGGATAGATTAGAAAGAATGATGGGAATGGCCAGGGGTGGTGGCTCACACCTGTAATCCCAGCACTTTGGGAGGCTGAGGTGGGCAGATCACTTGAGGTCAGGAGTTCGAGACCCGCCTGCCTATATGGTGAAACCTCATTTCTACTAAAAATACAAAAAATTAGCTGGATATGGTGGCACACGACTGTAGTCCCAGCTACTTTGGGGACTGAGGCAGGGGAATAGCTTGAACCTGGGAGGGAGGCGGAGGTTGTAGTGAGCAGACATCGTGCCACTGCACTCCAGCCTGGGTGACAGAGTGCGACCCTATCTCAAAAAAAATTAAAAAAAAAAAAAGAAAAATGGAAGGGAGTGGGTAAGTTGAAGAGATTATATCTGAGAATGTATCAGAAATTATAGAAGATAGAAGTATTTTTTATTTTATTTTTATTTTAAACAGGATTCCTTGGCCAGATTTATGATTGAAAATAAGACACTGGTGCCCAAATAGTAAAACAAATAAGCTGCTCATTTGCAAATTCTGCCTTGATGAGGATTATTTTTATAATTATGAGTCTACTTTATTCAAGTCTGGTAGGATAATTTGTGAAACAAAATATAATAGCTGTACTCAGGCATAAAGATTATGAGAACGAGGAAGTCATATATGTAAAGCTATTGCTCCAACCTATATTGTACATGGAGATCACAAGATGAACTAGTAAAAATGCAGATGGCTATCTCTTATTCCAAAATCACTATATTCGGTCAGTCTGCCCCAGCAATTTGCGCCTTTTCTAAGCACCAGCCCAGTTTATTTGATGCAAGATCATCCTTGAACCTCACTGTAAGAAACATGGTTCCAGCCCATGCTTGCATTCAATGTTGTATTGCTTTGAATCTCGTTGCTTAGGTATGAAGTTATTGGCTCTGGTGTACAGGGACTGCCCATCCTCTCGAAGCCAAGTCATTTCCTGAGATAGGCTTTAATATAAAAAAACACTTTGAAGTCCATTGTTGGATAACTTTACCTTTTTAACAAAAAGAGAAAATAAAAATAAACCCCACAGCATTTGAAAAACAGAAGGTAGTTTTAGTAAAACAGTAAAAAGAAATCATGATGACAAACTTACTGATTTGTTCACTTGACAAAAACAAAGGTTTTCATAATCCACTAGCCAATTTAGTGGGGTTTTAGAATTGATTTAGAATTAAATTCAAACTTGACTTCTACCATGTAGACAAAACTCCTGAAGGATGGAGGTAGCCTGGTATAAAAGAATGAGCACAGATATTCCTGTCAGAAGACCTGGGTTTGAATATTGGTTCCGTCAATCCAGCCATGTGACATTAACCCCTAGGGATAATGTACAGTATCATATCTTGGAGATATTTCCTTTTGTCAGCCGGGACATCATTCAACCCATCTTCCATGAAATAATTAACTTCCATCAGTACAAATATGCCAACCAATCTGGGATTTCCACCCAGCTGTCATTGACACTCACTAAATAGCCCCTTAGGAAAGGACTGTCACCATTAAAATGGTGATAATATATCACTGCTAGCGATAATGTACCTAACTTGCTTAGCCCAGTTATTAGCATTATTTATAATCATTACTATTGTTATTTATCTTCTCTTCCCCTTAATCAATACAATGGAGAAGATGATGTTGTTCTCCCTTAAATTTGTTGTGAGGATTTTTAAATTAGATAATTAATAGGCTACACATTTAGTGCTTATGATGTGCTAGGCATAGTTCTAAGTATCTTACATGCATTAACTCATTTGATCTTCACAACACCCTGTGAGGTTCTCCCCATTTTACAGATGAGGAAGCTGAGGCTCAGAGATGAAAAGCACATTACCCAAGATCACACAGCTATAAGGGGTGAAACTGGACTATTTTAGGTGAAGAGCTCAGTCTGGTACCTGACACACAGTAGATCTTAATCATTCATGGTGTTGTGTGTAGAGAGAACCTTTCCTAAGGGGCTGTCTTGGGAGCGTCAATGACGGCTAGGTGGAAACCCACATTGGTAGGCACATTTGTACTGATGGAAGTTAATTCTTTCATGGAAGATGGGTTGAGTGATGTCCTGGCTGACAAAAAGTAAAAAAAAATCTCCAAGCTATCAGCTGCAAATGAGGGTGGACATATATTTAAATAGGCGTTGGGCCCAATTCATCCCATGTAGTCCCCAAATTAATAATATCTATACATAATTGTCATACTTAGAAATGTTTCCTTTTAGTCCTGAGAGAATGATTATGCTGCAAAGATGCAGTTCTTGAGACTAGGTGGAAAAAATCCCTTCTCTTGTATATAGTTATATTCTGATGGGCCAGCAGTAGATGCAATAAAGGCAGTGATATTGAAGTTGATCAGGGACAGATGTTTAACATATTCTATGTAAGAATTGTAGACAAAGTTAACTGCCAAAACAGATTGTTTCTTGAAACGTTGGACAGATGGAACCAACAAGATATACTCCTGAGGAGTCTGAACTCTTCAAAGTGACCCTAATTTAAAAATAATAATAATTAGTCTTGATCAAAGCACTTCAGTGATGTTCAATTCTTTTGTCTCTGTACTTTGTTCACTTTGTCATCGCTACAAAGGTATTTGGGATGTAAAATTTCTTTCTCTCTCTCTGTATGTGTACGTGTCACACATGTGTGAGTATTCCTGGTTTCAAAAACACACTTTGCTTTATTTTCTATCATTCACTGTGGGAAATAGTGTGCTGTGCACATTGTTGGCTCTCGCCCCAGCATCTGCTCCCCTCCCCTCTTTCCAACAGCCCTTCATTTCCATTTGGGGATCTGTGGTTGAGGGAGGCTGATTCCATGCCCAGCTCCATATCTTGTCACTACTGTGATCCAAGGCCTCCTCTTGCTCCCTTTCCTATTGAGAGTGAAATGGCAAAGTTTCCAGTGGGCTGTGAGGCCCAACACCATCTGGTCCTATGCTGCCCTGACCTTGTCTCCTACAGCTTTCCCTACCCTCTCACTCTGCTCCTTTAAACTGATGACCCCCTTGCTGTTTCTCAAATATGCCAGGCAGGCTCCCATCTCTTCCCTTCTCTAGATCTTTTAGGGTAGGGGGTCCCCAAACCCCAGGGCCACTGATCAATATAGGTCTGGCACATGCGAGGGATCTAGGTTGCTTATACCTTGTGAGAATCTAATGCCTGATGATCTGTCATTGTCTCCCATCACGGCCAGATGGGCCCCTCTAGATGCAGGAAAACTAGCTCAGGGTTCCCACCGATTGTACGTTACGGTGAGTTGTATGTATAAATATACAATTATTTCATTATATATTACAATGTAATAATAATAGAAATAAAGTGCACAATAAATGCAATGCACTTGAATCATCCCGAAACGATCCCTCACCCCTGGTCTGTGGAAAAATTGTCTTCCATGAAACCAGTCCCTGGTGTCAATAAGGTTGGGGACAGCAGAGTTAGGGAACATTCCACTGAATCAAACAAGTGAAGACCTTGATTGAATTGAACAGTTTTGTCCAAATCCCTCATTTTCACATCACAGAAAAAACATCCCAATAAAACCAGATTAATTTTAAGCATTCATCATTTAACGTTTCAAGAGGAGTTTGCACCAACATTCTGCCCTGACAAGAATTTTAGAAGATGTGTATGAAGTCTTTCTTCTTGTGTTCCTATAGAACAATGTGCAATTCAGCCGTGGGTTGAAGGCTTTGTTGAAAGGAACTGAGAGAGTTATTTACTGGGAGGGATTTCAGTCTTGTTGCATTTACATAGCATTGGCTATTCTGCTGATAATCACTTAATGAAAACTTAAAAATAAAAACATCTGGAAAGTGTGCCAACCAATGCCTGCTTTACCAGTTTCACTTTCTGGCTTGCCTCAAGTAATTTTAATAAAGTATGTTAACTCAACCAGGGTCTTGAAAGAATTCATGTTCTATAATCTGCCCCTGTCCACTGCTACAAGAGTTTTGGGAATAGGCCCATGAATTTAATAAAATACTTAAAATAATACTGCAGGAGACTTAAATCTTGATAATTATGCAAAGAGCTGTTCTTCAGATATATTACATGCTTCTAAAAGGATGCATTTTGCCTAGATTTCTGATGGTTGTACTTTAAAAGAGCTGTGGTTAGCAGGATCAAATTTAAATAGTTTCAATTCACAGATGACCCAAAATGAAATTCATGCAACTAACAGTTGGAAGGGATGGTGCTACCACTCTCTTGAGTTTGCCTTATAATGACTCTGTTTAATTTCCTGTTTTAAAGAAAGAACTTGAATGGAATTTCTTCTTAAGGGATTGTTTGGTTTAAACCTGATCCTCTCGAATGCTTTCCTAAATCCCTCCTTTGAGGATTTGGACTCTGGACTCACCTGAAGGTATCATTTCAGTTCTTGGATGAGAGACATACTCTTCATCATTCCAAAGCAATCCGAGAAAGTTCTTCTCAGCCACAAATGGCACCAGCACGTGTACAAAGCACACTTTGTTCTGTGGAAAATGAAATTGTATTCTTAAGAGTGCATCCTTGGGCTGAAATAGGAAGACCCTCCACCTGGACATTAATGCAAGTGAGAATCATTAACGTTCATAACAGTCCACATTGCTGTTTATGCATTTGATGTTCAATGTATCTGGGTCTCGTTTCATTCAATAACATAATACCTGCTTTCATTAGCAACTCCAGTTTGGACTTCTTGCTATTCAAATCGGCTAGGAAAATGTGTATTCAAACCAGAGAGTCTAAACTCAAGGACCTCATACTTCTTTTGCCATGGCAGTTTGTGGAGCAAAAGACCTCCCAGCCTATCCACCCAAGTTCTCTCCACTTTCCAGTGGAAAAATAATTCAGTGATAACAATAAAGATTCAGTGTCCAAGCAAATTCTTCTGGGATTATGTGTACATCTGTTTTAGCAATACAAGTAAGGATGACCCATTTCGAGTCAAAACACGTGAGACATGTGCAAGTTTACTTATTGGAAAGTTATAGGCTAGACATACTGCTCATATGAATAGGAATTTCTAAACTGTGAAGTTAAGCAAACAATCCCAACAAACTTAATAATTGTGAAGCTAAACCAAGATTAATTTCAGGTAAAAACAAAACAGAAAAAAACAAACCACACTAGGAGACACTGAAAATTGCAACCCAGTAAGATAGCAAAGTACGAGGTATACCACCCCCAAAAGTGATTCCAATGATCAGTTGAGCCTACATACACAGTAAGAGCTTCACAGCTCTGTGGAAATCTGCCTGGCAGACAGCTTTCTTAGTAGAATTCAGAATTGAGAGCCAAAATAATCTTCTAGTTTCAATTAATGAATATCAAGTTTTAGGAATTCTAAATAACTCACTTAACAGGTTACTATTACGTAGCCCTTAATCATATATAAAAGTTCATGCAATTACAAGTCATTCGTGCAGAAGACCTAAAAGAAATAACATGCATTTTAAGAAATCTAATGATTTATTTTTAAATAATTGTAGATTCACATGCAGCTGTAAGTAGTAGTACAGAGAGGTTCAGTGTACCCTGTACCCAATTTCCTTCAATGGTACTCTCTTGCAAAATTTTACTACTATATCAGAACTATGATATTGATTATGATATCACAACTTGATTGATACAATCAAGGTACAGAACATGTCCACCAACTCAAGAATCCCTTATGCTGTTTTTTATAGCCATATTCACTTCTCTCTTGTCCCTGTCCTCTCCTTATCTATGGGCAACTAGAAATCTGATTTTCATTTTTATAATATTCTCATCTCAAGAATATTAAATAAACGGAATGATACAGTATGCAACCTTTTGGAAAAGTGCCAGATTGTTTTCCAGAGTGACAGTACCATTTTACATTCCCACCAGTAATATATACATCTTTTTCTGTCTTTTGCCCATTTTCTAATTCGCTTGTTTGCTTTTTCTATTTGGGTTTTGATAATTCTTTTATAGTCTAGATACCAGACCTTTGTTAGACAGGTGCTTTGCAAATATTTTCCCTCAGTCTATTGCATATCTTTTACAGGTATTTTGTGGAGTACAAGTTTTTAATTTTGGTGAAGTCCAATTTGTCCTTTTTTTAAAATTCATGGATCATAATTTTGGTGTCAAGTTTAAGAATTCTTTGTCTAGCCCTAGATCCCAAAGATTTTCTCCTCTTTTTGAAGTATTTATAGCTTAACATTTAAGTCTGTGACCCATTTCAAGTTAGTTTTTGTAGAAGGTACGGAGTTTAGGTTGAAGGTCAGTTTTTTGCCTACGGATGTCCACCTCCCCAAGCACCATTTGTTGAAAAGGTCATCTTTTTTGTTTTTTTTTTGAGACAGGATCTCACTGCGTAGCCTACCTAGGCTGAAGTGCAGTGCTGTGAACATGACTCAATGTAGCCTTGACCTCCTGGACTCAAGTGATCCTTCCACCTCAGCTTCCCAAGTAGCTGGAATCACAGGTGTGTGCCATCATGACCAGCTAATTTATTTTTATTTTTGTTTTTGTAGAGATGAAATCTCCTTGTGTTGACCAGGCTGGTCTCCAACTCCTGGGCTCAAGTGATCCTCCCACCTTAGCCTCCAAAGTGCTGGGATTATAGGAGTGAGCCACTGTGCCTGGCTCCATCTTTTCTCCACGGAATTGTTTTTATGCCTTTGTCAAAATCAGTTGGGTGTATCTATGTGGATTTATTTCTGGGTTCAGTATTCTGTCCCATTGATTTATATGTTTATTCCTTAGCCAGTATTGCTCAGTATTGATTACTGTAGCTATTTAATAAGTTTTGAACTTGGGCAGATTGATTATTCTTACCTATTCTCTTTCAAAATTAGTTTAGCTATTCTGGTTTCTTTGTTTCTACATACAAATTTTAGAATAATCTTGTCTATATCTACAAAACCTATGCTGGCGTTTTTATTTTTTTGAGACAGGATCTCGCTCTGTTGCCCAGGCTGGAGTTCAGTGGTACAATCATTGGTCATGCCTTACTGCAGCTTTGGTTCCCCCGGCTAAAACGATCCTCCTAACTCAACCTTCTGAGTAGCTAGGACTACAGGCAAGTGCCATTATGCCTGGCTTATTAAAAAATTTTTTTCTTTTTAGAGACAGGGTCTTACCATGTTGCCCAGGCTGGCCTTGAACTCTTGGGCTCAAGCAACCCCCTAGCGTTGGCCTCCCAATGTGTTGGGATTACAGGCATGAGCCACTGTGCCTGGCCTGGGCTGGGATTTTGATAGGAATTGCATTAAACCTGTATAATATTTGGGAAGAACTGACATATTTACTATATTCTTTCATGCATGAATATAGTATGTCTCTTCATTTATTTAGATCTTTGGCTTCTTCATCAGCATTTGTATTTGTCAGCATATAAGTCCTATACATATTTTATATACTCTTTTCATTCTTTGTCATTATAATTGGTATTATATTTTTAATTTCAGTATTCATGTGTTCACTGCTAGTATATAGAAATGCAATTTTTTTGTATGTTTATCTTGTCTTCTGTGACCTTGCTAAACTCACTTCTTAGTGATAGAAGTGTTTTGGTAGATTCCTTGAGATTTTCTTTCTGTTTTTTTGTTTGTTTGTTTTTTGTTTTCAGTTTTTTTTTTTTTCTTGAGATGGAGTCTTGCTCTATTGCCCAGGCTGGAGTGCAGTTGTGTGGTCTCAATTCACTGCAACTTCTGCCTTCTGGGTTCAAGTGATTCTCCTGCATCAGACTCCCGAGTAGCTGGGACTATGGGCATGTGCCACCATGCCCAGCTAATTTTTGTATTTTTGGTAGAGAAAGGGTTTCACCTTGTTGGCCAGGCTGGTCTCGAACTCCTGACCTTAGGTGATCCGCCTGCCTTGGCCTCCCAAAGAGCTAGGATTATAGGCATGAGCCATTGTGCCTGGCCTCCTTGAGATTTTTTACGTAGACAATCATGTCATCTGCATATAGAGACAGTTGTATTTCTTCCTTTCTAATCTTTATTCCTTTCCTCCCATTATTGTACTGGCTAGAAGTTAACAGTACCATGTTGAATAAGAGTGATGAGAATGAGCATCCTTGTCTTGTTCTCAATCTTAGGGAGAAAATACTCAGTCTTTCTCCATTAAGTATAATGCCAGCTGTAGGTTTTTTTGTGGATGCTCTTTATCAGATTAAGAAGGGTCCTTCTACTCCTATTTTTCTGGGAATTTTTCTCATGATACATGTCGAAATTTGTCAAATCAAAGTATGTTCTTCAGTTTCCAAGTTTTGGAGATTTCCCCATGACCTTTCCTTTATTGATTTCTAGTTTGATTTCATTGTGGTCGTAGAACATACTTTGTATGACTTCAATTCTTTTAATTGCTGGTGTTTGTTTTATGGCCCAGGGTATACTACATCTTGGTATATGTTCTGTGGGCACTTTTGTCAGATTCCTTTTCTGCACCAATTGATATGATCATGTAATTTTTCTTCTTTAGCCTATTAATATTTCAGCTTACAATGATTGATTTTTGAATATTGAACCAACCTTGTATCTTGGGAATAAACCCCAACTTGGTAGTCACGTATGTTTTCTGAAACTTTTACATTACAAATTCAATTCCTTCAAATTTTGGGGCTAATTCAACTGATCTATTTCATATTGAGTGAGTTGTGATAGTTTGTGTTTCTTGAGGAATGGGTCCATGTTGTCTAAGTTGTCAAATTCGTGTGTGTAGAGTTGTTTGTAGTATTTACTTATTATTTTGATGTCTGCAAAATCTGTAGTGATACCCCATTTCATTCCTGATATTGGTAATTTGTATCTTCTCAAGTCTTGCTCAAGGTTTGTCAATTTTATCAATCTTAAAAAAAAAAGCTTTTTTTTGTTGATTTTTCTCACATAATTGTTTTTCTGTTTTCGATTTTATTGACTCCTGCTCTTATCTTTATTATTTTCTTCCTTCTGCTTGCTTTGGGTATATTTCGCTCTTTTTCTAGGTTCTTTAGGTAGGAACTTAGATTGTTTATTTGGGAAGTTTCTTCTTCATATACATGTAGTGCTATAAATTCTCTTAGCATTGCTTTAGCTGCATCTAACAAATTTTGATATGTTGCATTTTTCATTTTCATTCCATTGTCTGCATTTTAAAATTTCTCTTGAGACTCCCACTTTGACATTAGATTATTTAAAGTATGTTCCTTAGTTTCCAAGTTTTGGAGATTTCCCTATTACCTTTCTTTTACTGATTTCTAGTTTGACTTCATTGTGGTCAAAGAACATACTTTGTATTATTTTAATTATTTTAATTGTTGGTGTTTGTTTTATGGCCCAAGTATACTACATCTTGGTATACGTTCTGTAGGCACTTGACAAAATGTTTACTCTGCTGGTATTGGGTGCATTGTTCTATAAAAGTCAGTAACATCATACTGATTGATGGCATTGTTGAGTTTCTTTTGTATCTTTGCTGACTTTCTGTCCAGTTGTCCTATTTGTTATTCAGCGAGGAATGTTGAAATCTCACAATACAATTTTAGATTTGTTGATTTTTTC
This sequence comes from Nomascus leucogenys, assembly GCF_006542625.1. Taxonomy (NCBI): domain Eukaryota; kingdom Metazoa; phylum Chordata; class Mammalia; order Primates; family Hylobatidae; genus Nomascus; species Nomascus leucogenys. The sequence goes on along the minus strand of NC_044401.1, from coordinate 73,839,349 downwards.
CTTCAGTTCTGTAAGTTTTTGCTCCTGCATTTTGCAGCTCTGTTGTTTGGTGCATACACACTTAGGACTGCTGTGTCTTCTTGGTGGATTTACCATTTTATTACTATATAACATTTTTCTGTGTCTCTGTAATTTCCTTTCACCTGAAGTCTCTTCTTTCTTTTGATTAATGTTTTCATATCCTTATCCATCCTTGTGCTTTAAACTTGCCTTATATCATTGTATAGATAGCATATAGTTGGACCATTTTAAATAAAAATCCTTGCTGTAAATCTTTTTGTTGTATATAGACCATTTACATATAATGTGATTATTTATATCTTAGAGCTTAAGTCTTATTTTATGTTTTGTTCTGTTTGTTCCTTCTGTTTTTCACATCTTTTCCCCTGCCTTTTATGGGTTACTCTAACTTTTTTTAGAATTTCATGTTGATTTGATAGCTATTTTAGCTGTTTCTCTAGATATTAAATTATACATACATAACTTCTCGGTCTACTGGTGTCATTATCCAGTTCTAGTAAAGTGTTGCAAACTTATCTGTCTTCATGTTTGATTAAACTTTCTCACTTATAATATAGTTGTCTTTAAATAGTTCCTCTTTACACATTTAGAATTACAGCAGACAATATTATAATTTTTTCTGCTTCCATCAAGTATAATTTAGAAAACTCAAAAAAGAGTGAAAGTCTGTTTTATTTTTCCTGTATTTTTGCCTATAGTTTTCTTCCTTCCTCCCTTTTATATATTTCTGGTTAGAAAATGTTAGCCATTCTTTTAGTGAAAAATTCTCTTTGTTTTCCTAAGAGAATTATCTTCATGATCCCTTTATTGCTAAATAGATATTGGATTCTCAGTTGACAGTTCTTTCCTTTCAGTGCTTCAAAAATATTGTTCCACTTCCTTCTTGCCTCCCTGGTTTCTGATGAGACATACACTGTCATTTGAATTGTTTTCCTTTTATAGGTAGGATGCCACTTCTCTCTTGCTGGCTTCTTGATTTCTTTTTTTTATGTTTAGTTTTCAGAAGTTTGATCATGATATGCCTTATGGATTTTTTGAGGTTTATGCTGTTTGCAATTTTCCCAGGTTCTCGATTCTGGAAATTTATGTGTTTTGTCAGTTTGGGAAGTTTTCAGTCATTAATTCTTCAGAGACTTTTTAGCCCTGTCTTTTTTCTCCTCACTTTCTAGGACTTTGATGACATGAATGTTATAGTGCCATAGATTCCTGAGGCTCTTTATATTTTTTTCAGTCTATTTTTTTTCTGATGTATTCTATTTGCTAATATTTTGTTGAAAATTTTTGCATTCATGTTCTTGACCTTGGTCTGCAGTTTTTTGTTTTTTTTTTTAATTTTATTTTAGAATTGCCTGTTTGGTGTTGGTATTAGGCTAATGCTAGTCTAATTAAATGAATGAGGAAGTGTTCTCTCCTCTTCCATGTCCTGAAAGAGATTGTGTAGAATTGGTGTCATCTTTTTCAAATTTTTGGTCAAATTACCTGGGCCTGGAGATTTCGTGTTTGGAAGATTTTTAAAAACACAAATTCAAGGCCGGGCGCCGTGGCTCACGCTTGTAATCCCAGCACTTTGGGAGGCCGAGGCAGGCGGATCACGAGGTCAGTAGATCGAGACCACGGTGAAAACCCGTCTCTACTAAAAATACAAAAAAAAAAAAATTAGCCGGGCGTGGTGGCGGGCTCCTGTAGTCCCAGCTACTCGGAGAGGCTGAGGCAGGAGAATGGCGTGAACCCGGGAGGCGGAGCTTGCAGTGAGCCGAGATCGCGCCACTGCACTCCAGCCTGGGCGACAGAGCGAGACTCCGTCTCAAAACAAAAACAAAAACACAAATTCAATTTCTTCAATAGTTTTAGCACTATTCATATTACGTATTTCATCTTGGGTGAGTTTTATTAGTTTGCAGTTTTCAAGGAATTGGTCTATTTCTTCTAAGCTGTTGAATGTATATGTATGCGTGGAATTGTGTGTGTCTTTGTGTGTGTTTTTCTTTTGTAGCATTCCTTGTTATCCTTTCAATGTTTGTAGAATCTGTAATGATATTCCCCCCTCTCATTCCTGATATTGCTAATTTGTTCTCTTTTTTCCTTTGTCAGTCTTGCTAGAGAATTATTAACTTTATCACTTTTTTGAAAGAACCAGGTTTTGGTTTTACTGATTTTCTCCACTGCTTTTCTGTTTTCAATTTCATTGATTTCTCATACTTATCATTTCTTTCCTTTGCTGTAAATTTGTTTTGCTTTCGGTTTATTAAGGTAGAAACTGAGTTAACTGATTTGAGACATTTTTTCGTTCCTAATTTAAATATTTAATGCTACAAACTGCTACAAATTTTCCTCTAAGGACTACTTTAACTACATCCCATAAATTTTCTATGTTTTACCTTCCTTTTATTTCAAAATATTTTCTGACTTCTCTTGAGACTTCCTTTCTGACCTACGGATTGCTTAGAAGTGGGTTGTTTAATTTCTGAATGTTTGAAGATTTTTTCTGTTATCATTTACTGATTTCCAGTTTAATTTGATCATTGTTAAAGAACAAACTTTACATTTCAGTTCCTTTTATTAAATTTGTTCAGCTTTGGCTTATGAGTCAGAGTATAGCCTATCTTGGTGAATGTTCACTGTGTTGTTGAAAAGAATGTTTATCTTGATGTGGCTGGGTGGAATGTTCTATAAAATTCAATTCGAAGTAGTTAGTTGAAGGTGTTGTTGAGTTCTACTGTATCCTTAGGAATTTTTTTGTTTCCTAGATCTATCTATTACTGAAAGAAGTTTGTTGAAGACTTCAACTATAATTGTGCATATGCATATACCCTATTTCTCCTTTCAGTTCTGTCACTGTCAGTTTCAAGAATTTTGAAACTATGTTACAAGGTGCATAAACATTTAAGATTATTATGTCTTCTTGATGATTTGAATATTTTATTAATATTCAGTATCCCTCTTTATCTCTGATTATATATTCTTTTAGAGCAGGCCTGCTGGCAGTAGATTCTTTCAGTTTTCCTTCACTGAGAATATCTTTATTTCACCTTCATTTCTGTGGAGTTTTTCACTGGATATAGAATTGTGCATTAACAGTTCTTTAATTTCAGCACTTAAAGCATGTTGTGCTACTTCTGGCTGCCATGGTATTCTGATGAGAAATCTGCAGTTACTTAAATCATTATTTTCCTCTAAAAGTGCATTGTGTTTCTCTTGCTGTTTTCAAGAAGTTTTTTATTGTTTTTAGTTCAGTAATTTTGTTATGTTTGATGATGAGACTCTTTTGGTTTATCCAGCTTGAGTTTGCCAAGCTTCTTGAATCTGTAGATAAGTGTCTTTTGCCAAATATGAGAAGTTTACAGTCATTGTTTCTTCAACTATTTATTCAGCATTATACTCCTTCTTCTCTTTTTCTGGAACTCTGATGACATGAATGTTAGTCACTTTTCTTAGTGTTCTGCACGTCCCTGAGGCTTTGCTCATTAAAAAAATATATTTTTCTCTTTACTATGCATATTAATTTCTATTGATCTATTTTTAACTTATCTAACTCTTCTGTCATCTCCAGTCTGCTATTGATCCCATAACATGAGTTATTAATTTTGGTTATTGTATTTTTCAGTTCTAAAATTACTATTTGGTTCTGTTTTATACTTTCTATTTATTTACCAAGACATTCTATTTTTTCATTTATTCCAAGTGTGTTTGTGACGCTTATTGGAACATTTGTATATAGCTGCTGTAAAGCCTTTGTCAGATAACTTCAGTATCTATGTCATCTTAGTGTTGATGTCAGTTGACTGCTTTTCGAGGCAATTTGAGATTTTTCTCATTCTTTGTATGCCCAGTAATTTGGATTATATTCTGAGCATTTTGAATATTATAAAACTCTGTGTCTTTTTTAAATCTGATGAAAGTTGTTAAAATTTTTGCTGGAGCAGTCAATCAAACTGTTAGGTTAAGACCACAAATTCCAACCTCTACCTGTGGGAACTGCTGCCAATGTAGTTTCCATTTCTTTTCTTTTCCTCCTCCTCCCCCTCCTTCTTCATCCTCCTTCCTCCCCCTCATCTTCCTCCTTCTTTTTCCTTCTTCTTCTTCCTCTTCCCCCACCTCTTTTCTTCTTCTCCTTTCTCCCTTCCTCCTCCTCCTCCTCTTCTTTCTTTCTTCTTCTTCTTCCTCTTCTTCTTTTTCCCCCTCCTCCTCTTCTTTTTCTTCTTCCCTTTCTCCCTTCCTCCTTCTCTTCTTCTTCCTCTTCTTCTCCTTCTTTCCCTCCCCCTCCCCCTCCTCTCCCTCCTCCTTCTTCTCCTTCTTCTACTTCTTTTCCTTTTTAACATTTACCAGTTTATTATAAGGGATATTGCAAACGATAAAGATGAAGAGACACATAGGGCAAGATATGGGGGGAGGGGTGCAGAGCTTCCATCCACCCTCTGGGAACCTCCACATGTTCAGCTATCTGGAAGCTCCTCATTTGCATTTTTAAAGCCTTCGTAGTGCAATTCTGATGTGTCCCATACATGTGTCCCTCAGTGGTTAGTTAGAGACCTTGGCCATGGTCTATCTGTGCATTCAATTCTCAAAGTCTTTGGTTTGCTGATTAGGATCAGACTCATGCATGCAGAGCTTGCAGTGAGCCCAGGTGTTCATAAATAGCTATGGGGTTGCTTTCCTGAGCTCCCCCTCTGAACTCTTCCTGGTACTTTCAGTTCCCTATTGTTTCTCTTTTTGGCCTTCTGGCCTGATAGCTGGGGCTTTAGTTACTTTCTGCCATGCATATCTGCAACTGCTCAAATGTCCAGGCCCACATGGCAGGAGGATACAGAAAGAATAAGATGCAGTGGAGGGGTTGTCCCACTCTCTTGGGATCACCACCCTATTGATTGGAGAGGAAGATGTCCTTCCCTTAGAGTTTTGGCTCCTGCTAGCTCCAGCTGCAGCCTCTGTCACTGCCTACCTTGGATTGCTCAGGGGACAGGATGAGAGAAAACAGAGAAAAAGAAATAAAAAAGAAAGAAAGTGGGATTTCCATACTGTGTTCTGAGTGTCAGAAGCTCCCTTTCCTCTCTTCCCAAGCCAGTAGTACAAGGCTTCTTCTGGAGTACTGTTTATACCCCAGTGCTCCTGTTTGAGTTTCAAGGTGTGTTGTATTCAGGCCAGGGGATACAGGAGGCGAAAAATGGATAAATTCACTACCATTTTGGTGGCACTTCAAAGTCTAGTCTTCTTCCTCAATCCACCTGCTACTATTTACTTTTCAGGGTCCTCAAACAACTGCTGTATGCATCCTATGTAGATTTTATAGTGTGTTCAATGGGCAATCCAGAGTAGAGTGTGCTTCCTCCATCTTACCTGGATGGGGACCTTAAAACATGCATTTAAAATTCACTTAATACCTATCACCTATTATAAAAAGGCTTAGACCATACTCTTGAGAATTACTGGTCAAAAGCAGTGTGTCTCAACCTCCCATTTTTTCTAATTACAGATACAGGAACAACTACATGTTTATCAGAATTTTAGTCATAACACAGTGCCATTAATTAAATATTGTGACTTAAGGTCTTAGATTCTCTAAGCATCCTTAAAAAGTTATATAGCTGGATGATATTACTTTATCTCTTGGTTAAAATGTAATCAAGACAGTGATTAAAGACAGACTCTGGTTTTTATCCAAAGTTGAGAAAAGAAAAAGCACTGCTTTGGAAGACATTGTCCATTTTGTTCAGCATTGTTTAAATAAAACATTCCCCTTTGAATTTCAGGTAAAGAAAAGGTTCATCATTTCTTATGGACTCTCATGTTTCTTACATGAGTTAGCTTTTCTTTCTTTTCTGGCTTTCAAAAATCTCAGATCCTCATATATTCTTGGTTCAATTACACTGGCTCTCCTTAGCTAGGTCTCCTGAAATAACTGTTTTTCTTCTATTATGTTACATGGATTTTTCTATTTTATGCTTATTATATTGATAGACACCAAGTCATAACTGAAGTTGATGCAATGGTAGGATTATTAGTTTCCTGTCTTTGATTCTTTGCCATATTTGGTATTTCCCAAAATCATGCTGTTTTTTAAAAATATAAAACTTAAATGAAATAATTACATTGAACCTGAGTGACGAGTACATGTGATTTTAGAATGGCTATTGATTTTGTATATACTGAAATTGTCCATAATAAAAAAAGTGTTTTTTTTTTTTTTTTTTTTTTTTTTTTTTTAGAAATGATTACACAGTGCAGTTCTGGTATAACAATAAAAGGGCAATAATTGAAACAGAATGGCTAGTCCTGTAATATTAATAGAACAGCTGGTCCTGAAATAGAATAGCTAGTCCTGAAGCTAGAACTAGCACATTAAATTCTGATGTATATGTTGAAGATGCAATAATAAACTAGCAGGAAAAGGAAAGATTTTCAACAAATAGATATCTTGTAATGGGTTAACTATTTCTGCAGAAAAAAAGTTTACTTTCACTGGATACAAAACCTCAAAATTAATTCTGGTTATATGTAAAAATTAAGTGGAAAAAAATTAAAGAAAAAAAATAAAAACTAAGTGATTCTTTATCGACCTCTCTATTTGGGGAAGAACTTCTTAAGGTAAAAACAAAAGATAACAATCACAAAAGGTCAAAGATTTTATCACATAAATATTTCACACTTTGTATTTTGAAAATTAAAAAAGCCACAATAATCCAACAACAAACTAGGAATATTATTTGCAACAAATAACACTGGTAAAGAGTAAGTAGTCTACATCTGTGCTAAACTTATGTAAATGAATAAAATGAACAGTAAGACTCAAGCAGATAAACAGTCAAATGTCTTGATAATTTACAAAATAAGAAATGGCTAACAAACCTGCAAAAGAAGTATATTCTCCATTAATAACTTATTAAAGGAAATTAGACCTATTAGATATTATTTATCTGCCAAACGTGACAGTTTCATGAAAAGTGTGGGAAAATAGTTTTTTTAAATAATGATAAAGATTTAATCAAGCTATCTTGTCAAGAGCTTTAAAGCTTTAAAATACAAAGCATTTGATCCAATAATTCACCTCAAGGAGTTTATCTTAAGGATAAACTTTATGTCCTTAAATTAATGACATATATCCTTAATTCTAAACATACTCATATATAAAATATATAATTATATATTATATGTGTACGTATATACGTACACATATATACATACATACATGTATATATACGTATATAATATATAATTATATATTTTATATGAATATGTTTAGAATTCTGTAATAAAAACTTTACTGCAACTACTATATAAATGATCCAACAAACAATTGCGCATACATTTGAAACAAATGAAAAAAGGAGATTTCAGCATAAAAACAGAAGAGATAAAGAATAACCAAATAGAAACACACAGACACACACACACAGACACACACACACTCAGAGATGTTTGCTATAGCCTTAGAAAAAAAAATCTGGAGACAATTGTCTAAAGTTACAATGACAGTTCAGTAAATAATCATATATTTGTATAAGGAATATTTTGTAGGCAATTTGAAATGATATTATTTTTCTCCAGGGGCTTGGGATATGGGAAAAATGTGGCGTTATTGTTTAATGGACATAGAGTTTCTGTTTGAAATGATGAAAAGGTTCTAGAAATAGTGGTGACAGTTACACAACATTTTTGAACGTTCTTAATGCCTCTAAGCTGTATGCTTAAAAGGGTTAAAATGGTAAATTTTTATGTTATGTGTATTTTACCACAATATAAAAATAATTATTTTGTTGTAGGAAAACACATAATAAAAAAGATGCTATGTTAAAAATGAAAATGTTTGTATACATGTTAAAGGGAATCCACTGCTATTTTTTTCCATTAGAATATACTGATTCATGGCTGGGTGCGGTGGCTCACGCCTGTAATCCCAGCACTTTGGGAGGCCAAGGCGGGCGGATCACGAGGTCAGGAGATCGAGACCAACCTGGCTAACATGGTGAAACCCTGTATCTACTAAAAATACAAAAAATTAGCAGGGCATGGTAGCGGGTGCCTGTAGTCCCAGCTACTCAGGAGGCTGAGGCAGGAGAATGGCGTGAACCTGGGAGGCAGAGGTTGCAGTGAGCAGAGATTGTGCCACTGCACTCCAACCTTGGCGACAGAGCAAGACTCTGTCTCAAAAAAAAAAAAAAAAAAAAAAGAATATACTGATTCACAACTGAGGATGCATATTAGAATCACGAGAAGAGGTTTAAAATATCTAAAAATGCTCAAGATCCACCTCATATTTATTGAACTATCATTTCCAGGGGAAGGCTTGTTCTATTTTTGTTTTAAATTATTTTAAAAACTAAAATCTATAATTGATTTTAATATATGTCCCAGATTAAGAACTATTCTTCTAAATTATTAGAGGCTGAGAGGAAACAGAAAAATTATAGTACAACCCCAAATGCATCAAGATTAAAGGAAAATAGTCATACAAACCAAACATATACAGAGATTTACTAAAAAGTTATCAGCAGATATATTTGTCAGATGGAATAAAAGATACCTGATATTTCATTGCTTATTCTGTGTGTGTGTGTGTTTTCAAATTTTCCACAAAGGGCATTAGATATGTAACCGGCAAAAAATTTTAAAAGAGAAGCAGTAAGCAAATCAGCGAACAAGGTTCCTTTTGAAGAGAGGTTTTCTATTTTAAAACTAGAGATTACCAAAAATCTCAACTTCTACTAAACTGAATGTTCTTAACATTAAAGCCAAGCATGTTGTTTGTATTCAGTCAGTTGAAATGTGAAAAAATAGAACTTGTTTCTGTTGGGGTTACAATATGGCAAAGGACCAAGTCCTCCCCATCTTTTCCTTTTCTAACCTTGCTCATTAAAAGCACTGAATCTATGGGCTGTTTTGGCTTCTCAGCCTCTTATCATGCTTACAAACAAAGATGCAGCTGTACAGGTCCTTAGTGCTGCTTCTGTGGGGGTTGCTTCTTTATTCATATTTAACACCTTCCTTACCTTAAGGACTTGAAATAAATCAGGCAGAGCTTCAAAAAATCAGATCTTGGGAGTAAGACATTTTGACCAACACTTCAGTTTGTGTGAAATACATTTTTCCTCTTGTTCACCATAAAATACCATGCCCACCTCCATCAGACTTCGGAAAGGAAAAGGACTTTGTGGGTTAGTGAGCACATTAGCTTTTAGGAGGGCAGAACTTGAACGGCAACAGGTTGATTATGCTCTCTTCCAAAACACCACCCAAGATTGGGAGCTGGATCGTCAGTTACTGAGGAAAGGCTCTGAGACCCAAACCAAATGGTGTTTTAGTGTTGGATATTTTCCATTTGCCCCTCCAGGTCCACTCTTCATAATTCCTTACCGGCTCTGGGCATAGACTTCATTAGCAGGCTCCTTTGCCTTCTGACTTTCTGTTAAATGCAGTCAATTAGAGGCACTGTCAAGAATGTGAGAGTGAGGCCGCAGTGCTCATTTCCTTTGCTCCTTCCTCTGCAGTTTGGTGGTGTCTTTCTACTGAAGGCCACACCTCCTGTGGGGCAGCCCTCAAGTACAGCTAGAGCTACCCTCTCCGGTTCCAGGAACTTCCTTGTTTGGTCCCCTTTCCCCTTCAAGCTTGAGGTGATACAGCCCTTCTGTAGCTAAGCACAACATTCCGACCCACCTATTGCTGGTTTCCCTTAACCCAACCCACATTTTTATAAACAACTCTACACTTCTGTGAAATTCTCCTCAACTGTACCATGGAAAGGAGCCATGTGTGCCCTGCCAAGACTTTAGGCCACACCTCTCTTGATGTTCAGTAATGTTTTTCTCATATGCCTTCCTTGAAGAGCTAAGTATAACGTCTGCTAGCCGAATGGCAGTGATGGCTTCAAGATGAGGCCTCTTTACATGACCTTGTGGATTGAGGAAAGCTTCATGGCAAAAGAAAAATGAGAAGCCAGATGTGCTCATTGAAATCAATCAACATTCATCAAAGGCATGAAGCCGGGATTCACCCTCAACCTTCAGAGATTTTCTGATCTAAGTAAGTGCAGCCTTAAAACGCTGGCCATCGATAGTCTGTATCTAAAGCTCATACCAACAGTCCAATCAACTCAACATCTGCCTTGAGAGTACAGTGAGGAGTGTTGGTTTAGGTAACCAACATATAGTAGATGTTCACAATTTGTGACACACCCTGCTACTCGCTCTGCAAATTTACCACATTTCACTTTAGTCTTCCCAACTCCCCACACAGCAGATATTATTACCACCTTACAGATGAGGAAAGCAAGGCACAGAAAGGTCAGGTGGCTCGCCTGGGATGCACAATGAGCAGAAGACCCAGCATTCTGGTGTAGGCCTGCAGGACTCCAGCCAGACAGGCTCTGAAGGTTTAGAGAACGTTCTCAGAGAAACAGCATTGCAGACGATAGCCTTGTATGTAAGTCCAGGCTCTCCTGGCCTGGCTGAATTACTTTGAGCACCTTACCTAACTTTTCTTTTCTTTTTTTTTTTTTTGAGGCAGAGTCTCACTCTGTCACCCAGGCTAGAGTGCAGTGGTGCAGTTTCAACTCACTGCAACCTCTGCCTCCCAGGCCTAAGTGATTCTCCTGCTTCGCCTCCTGAGTAGCTGGGACTACAGGCATGCACCACCATGCCTGGCTAATTTTTGTATTTTTAGTAGAGATGGGGTTTCGCCATGTTGGCCAGGCTGGTCTCAAACTCCTGACCTCAACTGATCCACCTGTCTCGGCCTCCCAAACTGCTGGGATTACAGGTGTGAACCACTGTGCCTGGCCTGAACACCTTACCTAACTTTTCTGAATCTTAACTTTCCTTAACCATAAAGAAGACAAAACAGTTTCTACATTCCAACTTAATTTTGACTATTAAAGAAATAATTTGGAGGAAGGATTTTTAAATTTTTAATGGTTGTAAAAATACGATTTATTCCTTTGGTTGTCTTTTCCCAATGCCCCAGTACCTTGGAGGTAGCGAATCTGATTCCAGTTTCCGTTTCTATGAGATAACCGACAATAGACCAGATGAGGTTTGACTTTCTCAGTAGCAATGTTAACAGTCATAATGATGCCAGTAAAAACAATGATAATTATGCTTCTATGAACAACTCACATTCACTGACCACTCACCATGTGCCAGTCACTTTCCTTGGATTAACTGATTTAATCCTCACACCCCCTCTGTGGGTAGACATCATTATCATTTTTTGGATGAGAAGACCAAGGTTCAGAGAGCTTAAGTAACTTGTCCAAGGTCACACTACTATGAAGAAGCCCCATTGGGATTTGAATTTACCTCTACCCCTGGAGTTGCACTGTTGAATACAGTAGTCACTAATTATGTGTCATATAGCACCTTAAATGTGATTGGTTGAGATGTGCTGGATTTTAAATACTTAATATTTTTAAAATGAAAACATTTTATCAATCATGGTACACTGATTACATATTTTGGATATACTGGTTTAAATAAAATATATTATTAAAATAAATGACAATTGTTTCTCTTTTTAAAACACAGCTACTAAAAAAATTTAAAACTACATCTGTGGCTTGCATTATACATCCATTGGACAGCACTAGGGTGGAGCAAGAGCTCTGAGGCCCTGCCCCAGCCTTCACTGGGCCTAATTCTAAAACTGCACCGTGTACAGTAGTAACAGAGAAAAGCAGACTTTTTTTTTCTTTCTTTCTTTCTTTCTTTTTTTTTTTTTTTGAGATGGAGTCTCACTCTGTTGCCCTCAGCCTCAGCGATTCTCCTGCCTCAGCCTCCTGAGTAGCTGGGATTACAGGTACGCACTACCATGCTTGGATAATGTTTGTATTTTTAGTAGAGATGGGGTTTCACCATGTTGGCCAAGCTGGTCTTAAACTCCTGACCTCATGATCCGCCCGCCTCAGCCTCCCAAAGTGCTGAGATGACAGGCGTGAACTACCGCGCCCGGCCAGACATTTGCTTTCGATAACATTTATGGGGAGCAGGGGTGGAGGAAGGGACCAAATCCATATTTGTGTGGCTGCCAGAAAGCTACAGCTTTGCAGGTTTATCTTCACCAAGAGAGGGATCTGCTTCTTGGGGCTATGACACGTGCGTCTCTAAATATCCTGGTGGTTGAATCCAGCCTGAAAGCAAACATTTCAAAGCCTTTGGCAGAAGCCGTTTAGAGACAGGCTTTCAAGCCATCAGGCCAGCAGATGATGTTTACTTCTTGTGACAAAATAGTGAAGTCAAAATTGTATTTCATAGCGGTTACTTTTATGTTCTGAGAATAGAAAAATCCCTTCCAATGACCAAAACACCCCTGCAAAACCTCAAATCCCATTAAATAAGTCTGTGGCTTTGCCACTTTGTGGAAAACAGTGCTTCATCTTTCCAGTCAAGACAGGTCCTTAACCTCCTGAGATACTTCTTGCATTAGCAGAAGGTGAGTGTGTGTGTATGTATATGTGTGTGTGTGTGTGTGTGTGTGTATTTCTTTAAACAGACTGATTATGGCCAGGTTCAAAGGTGCACCACCATGGTCAGAATGGCAATTGGGAAGGCACAATGTTTTACTGCAAAATGGTTGGCTGGCGACAGACTGGAAGAAATAACAAGCAATAAGCACCTTGCACAAAGGGCTTTGCACTTCCTGAAGTTGTTCTGCACCCATGATTTCACTGGCCCCTTTTTCACATGTTGATGAGGGAGATGAGGAAACTCAGGCCAGGCAGGGTTTCTGCTTAGCACTAGGGTGAAAGGATAAGGTTTGGAATCAGTGGGCTTGCACTGAAATTTTTGCTCTGCTTTTCTAGCTGTATGGCCCTGGGCAAGTTAACAAACTTCTCTGAGCTTGTTATGTCTTATTTGTGAAATGTGGCTAATACAGACTCAAAAGGTTATACTCTATGATTTCATTCATATGACATTTTGGAAGAAGAAAATCTCTATCAGTGGTTTCCAAGGGTCAGGGCTGGGCTGAGGGAGGGTCTGCCTACAAATTTTTAGCACAAAGGAAAGTTCTGAGGTCACAACGGTTCTGCATCTTCATCTGGTTGTTATGAAAACCCAGAAGTAACTGTACAGCAAAAACAAAAAGTGAATTTTACTAAATGTAAATTCAGAAATATTTATACAATTAAAAAAATAACTAGACTAAAAAAATGTCTCTCTGGAAGGTTGCTGTGGCATTTGAGTTTATATAGTAAACAGCAGGGAAACAACTGAAACCTACTTCTTGATATTCCTACTCTGGTATTTCTAGGTCTGCCACTGCCAAATAGAAGCACAGGAAATGGAATCAACCAAATTTAATTTCAACTCTCAAAAGCATTGAAGAGGAAAGAGGCTCATGATCCAGGGCTGGAACTGGAATGCTGATGTGGTGACAGCTGAGAACAGGTGGGAGATGGGAACTGGCGAACTAATCTGTGCGAGACTCTCTCTGTACGGTGAATTTACCACTAAGAGACTTTGCAAACCTTATCTCCCTGTCCTCTCTGCTTGTCCACGGTGCCCTTCAGTGTACCCCGGCCCCAGCCCTTCCTTGCCCCACCGACTCTAAACTTTCTCACCAAGTTTCACACAGATCTAGTTGTGTCTTGGTTATTTGTTTCAGGCACGCTGCCAGCTGGCATGCTCTGTCTACTGCTACAGAAAACAAATCTCTCCTCCATTTCTCATGTGTTACCAGCCGAACAAATACACTACTGTCTATGTTTACACTGATTCACGCAAACGACCTGGCTCTTTCCACGCGGAGTGCTTTCTGCAGGCTGGGATTTTAAAAAGATGAAGTGTGGTCCTCTGCGTGGGCAAAGAATATTTTTAGCCGCTAGGTTTTCATTAATTACACTAGCTGCTGCTCATCATGGCTCTTGGTTTCTTCTGTCTTGCTGAGGGGAGCTGGGTCAGCTTCTGAATCTAAAGCACGTGGCTTTGAAACATAATTAAATATTTCTTAAGGGTCCCAGCTCTAGTTCTCAGGGATTTCCTCATTGCATTTTTAGGATGTTCTGAGATGTGTGTTTTTTTTGTTTTTGTTTTTTTTGTTTTTTGAGCCTGTCACCCAGGCTGGAGTGCAGTGGCACCATCTCGGCTCACAGCAAGCTGCGCCTCCCGGGTTCACCCCATTCTCCTGCCTCAGCCTCCCAAGTAGCTGGGACTACAGGCACCCGCCACCACGCCTGGCTAATTTTGTTTTTTTTTTTTAGTAGAGACGGGGTTTCACCGTGTTACCCAGGATGGTCTTAATCTCCTGACCTCCAGATCCACTCACCTCGGCCTCTCAAAGTGCTGGGATTACAGGCGTGAGCCACCGCGCCCAGCCATGTTCTGAGTGTTTTTGATGCTTTTGTGGTGGGATGCAAGGAGAGAAGTGGTTTCCTCCCCACACCTTGAGTTCTTTTCTATCTTTGCTTGGGAAATTGGCTTTTATTTGCTTTGTAGCCTCTCCTCTCCTTCCTGTTAAGAAAGTGATTATCCATGCACAAAATAGAAAGTTTTCAGGCTCAAGCATGCTTGTGAAGGGGAGTTGGAGATTTGGAATTGTTTTGGTGACCTCCAGGAATAAAACTAGGAAATTCAAGGGAGCTGGTTTGTGGAGGCTTCTAATTAGAAGTGCCCTTAAATGCCTTCACATGCAGTGATGTCCCTATCAACAGAGGCATTCGAAAGGAGGCTGGAGGGCCACTTGCTGAGGATACTTGAGAGAAGCTTTATGCATCCTAGAGGGGTTGGTGCTTTCAGAGTTCTCCTAAGCTCAAGCCTCTGTGACTCCACATGACTCCTTAACTTGGAAAGTAAGACACAGACACAGAAAGGGCATACAATCAACTTTTTCTGGAAACTGGTTAAAACAGTGTGGGGGCCAGGTGCAGTAACTCACACCTATAATCCCATCACTTTGGGAGGCTGAGGCAGGAGGATTGCTTGAGTCCAAAAGTTTGAGACCAGCCTGGGTAATTGAGTGAGATCCTATCTAAACACACACACACACACACACACCCTTGGGCAACATGGCAGAACCCCGTCTCTACAAAAAGACAAAAATTAGCCAGGCATGGTGGTGTACATCTGTAGTCCTGGCTAGTCGGGAGGCTGAGGTGGGAGCATCACTTGAGCCTGGGAGGTGGAGGTTGCAGTGAACTAAGATGACACCACTGCACTCCAGCCTAAGGGACACAGTGAGACCCTGTCTCAAAAAAAAAAAAAAAAAAAGAAAAGAAAAGAAAAGAAAACCTGAAACAAACAAAAAACAGTACTGGGCTGGATATCGTCTGTCTTTCTTGCTTGCTCTACTTTCCATCCTTCTAGATTTTTCCGTGTCCTGAGAGGCTGACACATAAGGGTCACTTCAACAGGCTCCTGTGCCCTCTGGCCTCCAGGGGATTTCAGCCACTGGGGAACCCAGGAAGATGATCTGAGGGAAGGACAGTGAGGTTGGGAATTTTTCTCATCTCTCTCTCTATGGATTTGGGACATGGTGGGTAAAATAGCTCTCTCTCTCTCTCTCTCTCTCTCTCCCCTGTTTCTATCACTGTCCCTGTCTCAGTTCAACTTCCTCTCGTGTCTTTTCAGGCCTGGGGATAGTGAAACTCTCAAGTTATTCAGTTTGAGAAGGCCATCTCTTTCTTGGCAAGACCCTGCCTGACACAAATATTCAACACCTACTCTGTGCAATGGAAAATATGGCAGAGTTCTTTCCCTCACCTGCTTTCCAGGATGGTTACGGAGATAGGATGAAGATCTTGGGAGAGGAAACGGATACATTTTTGTTGTGGTGGCTTTTGACACCATGGGCTCTGTAATCCTAGGAGATAAGAACTGTGCCTATATACATGAGCTAACCAGACCACATTCTGCTAAAAATCAAACAGACCAATGTTTGCATGAATTCAAATAAATAAATGTCTTATTTCTTGGCTTTCTGACAAAGAATTGACCGAATATTCCTTCTGGATGAGCTGTTTCAGCATGGTCTTCAGACATGGCCTCTGACAGCATTTGTGGATCTGGCAAAAGCCACAGGGCATGGTGGATCCAAGACAGACCTTGGATCTCTGATGCTGTCCCCCTGAACATTAATTTTTATGTGAGTGAGAAATAGAACAATTGAATTGAGCCACTGAGATGTTCACATTTATCTGCTACGGCAGGTAGGTAGTTGCCCTAATACAGTTCCTACAGAAATTTATCCCCTACTCCATAAGTATTCTAGGAGCTTTGCAGAACAGGAGACATGGGAGAATGCTAGTCTTTCTCAAGCCATGACAAAGAGGCTTTACTTGCCGTACATCTGCTAACTCCAAAGGACCACTCAGATTCTCCCCAAGAAAAGAAAATGTGACTGGATGTTTCCACCACTACAAACAGAAGCTTCTGGAAATGTCTACATGAAAAAAAATTTTTTAATTTCATTGGCACCTCACTGCTAATGAACAAAAGTACACACATTTTAGTGATGGAAATATCTGCTGTGGGATGAAACTGTATGATGTAGCAGAAAGCATTTTTGGACCAAGAGAGTTAAAACCTATTTCTAATCCTTATGGTTCTGTCCTAACAAACTGCATGAAGCTTGGACCCCTCTCTTTACCTCTCCAGGCTTCACGTGGTATTAAAAATGATCAAAGAAGGTAAAACACATTCAAATGGTTCAGGTTTTGTATACTGTAATGGGATGGGTAATTCAATTCAACAAACCTTGATTAGGATATGTTGGAGATGGTTGATCTAAATGAGACAAGATGTCTGGGAGCAGTGGCTTACACCTGTAATCCAAGCACTTTGGGATGCAGAAGTGGGTGGATCACCTAAGGCCAGGATTAGCTGGGCATGGTGGCACATGCCTGTAATCCCAGCTACTCAGGAGACTGAGGCAGGAGAATTGCTTGAATCTGGGAGGCGGAGGTTGCAGTGAGCCAAGATCATGCCATTGCACTTAAGCCTGGGCATCAGAGTGAGACTCCGTCTCAAAACAAAATAAAATAAAATAAAATAAAATAAAATAATATAAAATAAAATAAAATAAATAAGACATAG
Source organism: Nomascus leucogenys (assembly GCF_006542625.1). Classification (NCBI taxonomy): domain Eukaryota; kingdom Metazoa; phylum Chordata; class Mammalia; order Primates; family Hylobatidae; genus Nomascus; species Nomascus leucogenys. Next base: position 73,822,313 of record NC_044401.1, on the reverse strand, counting down.
TCTGACCCCCAAGATCTTCCAGTCTACTGGAGGACACAGATAGTTGAATGACAAACAAACTGTAATCCCTAATAGGCTGAAATAACAGCAAACTATCAGCAATGCAATCTGGGTGTGTAAAAGCAGTGATTACTTTTGACCTGGAGAATGAAAAAGGCTTTAACAATATTCCTAATGTTCTTAAGAAAATGGGTAAATTTTCTTAACAGGACTTACAAAGACATGTATGATTTGTCCCCACCACCCTACTCCTCCCATGGGTTTCTTTGGCCTTATCTCTTGCTGGTACATATGCAATATTCTGTGCTCCAGTGATAGTTACCTATTTTGAGTTCTTAAATTTCCCACATTCTCTCCTCCAAGTCTTTGCACTCTCCTTTATCACTTCTGCTTCTATTGCATAATGTGTACTATCTTTTATGCTTTAGTTCATGAGTCACCTCCTCCAGGAAGCATTCTTTGACTCTCTCAGTTCAGGTTAGAATCCTTTGTATCACTTAGCTATTCTATTAGTTGTAAGTAACAGATACTGAATAAAATGGTATTAAAACATGGCAAGAAATCTGGAGAGACACAGAGCTACGATTAGTTCTGTGATATAACAATATCAAGACTTGGATTCAACTTTTCTGCAGTTCTCTTGGCTTTTGCCTCATGGTCACAAAATGGCTGCTGTAGTTCCAAATTATGGCCTCTGACAAAACAACCAAGTTGAGGAAAAAAGTAAAATAACTCTCTATGTTGATATTACTCTTCAAGAAAAATCCTTCCCCGAAGTTTTTCTAAGATTTTCTCATACATCTGTCTGGCCAGAAGGGGCTTATATGTTCATGTCCTAGCTGCAATGGAGGCTAGAAAGTGGGAGTCTGGGATTTCCAGAGAAGGAGGTATTGCAAGTTTGGAGAAATGGGATACGCAAGACTATTGTGTAGGACAAAAACAGGGCCTCCCTGTGAACTGCCACAGCCCCAGTTCCCACTATGGCCCATCATTATGTTGTATGTAGTAGTTTACTTGACTATATCCACTAGCCTACAAGCTCTGTTAGAGAAGGACAATTGTACTGGATGAATGAAAAAGAAACAGCATTATTATCACCAATCCTTCTAATAACAAAAGTAACAAACTGAAATCACTTCAGTCTGTGAGTAGCAAGTCTTCACTGTGCAGGGGGCTCCCTGGTGAGATCCTATCCGGTAAGACCTCGACCTCAGGGGCTACTATTGATGGACAAAACATAACAAAGTACAATTCCCAGGCCTCTACCAGGTGGTTAAACAAGGTGGGAGTAGTGAAAGCAGAAAACTTGACAACTGGTAGAAGCAGAACTTCATAGCTGAACTGGCCCGGTAGATACCAAACAGGAATGTGTAAGACTGGGGATTTATTTGGTTGCAAGAAACAGAAACTAACTAACCCATAAGTTGACACAATAGGGAACATTTTTACTCTCTCAGTAACAAGAAGCCTCAAGGTAAGGCAGCTCAGGGTTAATTCTGCCTCGTCATCTATAGCTTGGCTTTCCCAAGGTTGCAAGGTGGCCACCATAGTTGCAACCTCTGCATCAACAATGTCCACAGGATGACACATTTCCCCCTATGCCCCTTTTTAAGGGAAAGTTTACCTTTTCCAAAAATCTCCAGAAGACCTTTTCTTTGGGCAGCTCTGGGTTACATATTTATCTATAAACCAATCGCTGGTATGCATAATGAGATAATCATAATTGAATTAAACCAAGCAATATTTTCTTAATAACACATGGACACCCCAATTTTGTTGTGTTTAATGAAGAAAATCTTGTTCTCCTCCAAGGAAAAACAAAGGGAATTGGAATGACTATTGGATAGGTAGACAATGACATCTGTTACAAATGGTTACCTTGGAACCAAGCAAATTCCAGTTTTCAGTGAGTAAGTCTTACAAGGCTGAATCTCAATCCACACCTGGCACTGCAAAAACCCTGTAAATGAAAGAATAGCCCAGGTTAGAATGTTTGTCAACTGATTTCTTCTGCTTCTATCTTATATAGAGATGCTTATTCTTCAGAATTCCTAGGACATGCATACAGAATAATCTATGACATTCACAACCTCTGGGTTACTTCTTTGCAGATGGGCCAGTTTTGTCATTTCTAAACACCAGGCTTCATGTATCCTGAGCTGTTTCAGGAAAGGAAGACACAAGCCCTTCCTCTCTACTCCGGTGCTTTAGGTCTGAACCTGCATCCTACTCATTGATATCTGACCAGCATCTCCCCTTCTACCTTATCATTTAGAGGAAGACTTCCTTATTCCAGATATGGAACTCACTTTGGTTGTTCTCAAACTGTGAGGCAATATCTTCATTAAAAGGTTTAAGCCAAGAGAAGATGTTTCCCACCAGGTGGAAGCAAAACAGCTTCAGAATAGATCTTGGTCCAGCTGGTCTTAAGGGACAAATAGCGTTGTTTACTTTCCATGACCCGAGGCATGTCTAAATTCAGGCTAGTAACTACTTCTAAGCTGGAACTTTACCCATGAACACCAAAATATTCTGCTGCCTCGTCATCTGGGTCCCTTTTGTTAGATGTTTTGAGATTCTAAGTCAGGGCTCAGTGGGCCAAATCTGGCCTGCCACCTGTTTTTTGTAAGTAAAGTTTTACTGGGACACGGCTGCACCCATTTATTTACATATCATCTATGGCTGCTTTTGATCTACAACTGGAGAGTTGAATAGTTTTGGCAGAGATCCTATGGCCTCCAAAGCGTACTGTCTGGATCTTTGCAGAAAAGTTTGCTGACTTCTGTCCAAGGGGGAAAGAGCAAATGAAAAGCATGAAGGTTCTAAGAGGGATAGATGCTCAAACTCATACATAAACACTAAGCAAAAGCTACAGAGATGCTCGAATGGGTTCAGATGGTTTGAAAGTGAGCACACTGGGTCAAGCTGGGCCTTACAAGGACTCTGTTCAGCCAATGATGTATAATGGGCACCTCACAGGGAGCTGAGCCGGTTCCATGTCTCCCTGGAAGAAGCATTGCACTTCGCAAGTGTTTATGTTCTCAAATGTGAAACCTGGAGACAGTTTTCTAAATAGGACTTTAAATGCTGCAGTCTGGGTGTTTTTGCAATCTGACACACACATCCATTAGAGCTGCTCCATGGAGCCTCTGGACTGACCGTAAAAACTCAGCCACAGACCTCCTTGGTTTTCAAACAGGAGCCCAAGAAAGACCACAACAGAAACCTGTTATACAATTCAGGTTTTCTTAGTAACACAAGGCAGGCGTCAGACAAGTCTTAATCACTCGCTGTAAGAATTGATTTCTGCTGGAACCTAAGGCAGACAGACTTAGCTGCTTAGGGTTGTGGTTCCTTATCCCTTCTTAATCAAATAAATAAATAAAGCCATGGAAGATGGCTGGATGTGGTGTCTCATGCCTGTAATCCCAGCACTTTGGGAGGCCGAGGCAGGTGGATGGTTTGAGCCCAGGAGTTTGAGACCAGCCTGGGCAATATAGTGAGAACCCATCTCTACAAAAAATAAACATAAACGAGCCAGGCATCCTGGTGTACATCTATAGTCCCAGCTACTGGGGAGGCCAAGGTGGGAGGATCACTTGGGCCCAGGAGGTGGAGGCTGCAGTGAGCTGAGATTGTGCCACCTGTAATCTAGCCTGGGTAAAAAAGAGAGCGCTTGTCTCAAAAAAAAAAAAAAAAAAAAAAGGAAAGAAAGAAAAAGAAAAAGAAGCCATGGAAGATAATATTTACTAATCACTCTTGTTTTAGACACTGTGCTAAGCGTTTTATGTGCATCATCTTACTTAATCTTTACAATACTCCCGTGAAGAAGGTACTACGCTATATGACCTCCTTTTTAGAGATGAGGAAGGTGAGGCCTAGCACAGAGCTCCTCCAGCCTGGTGAGCTTGTGAAAATGCAGATCGCTGGCCCTACCCCAGGGATTCCGATTCAGCCTCTCTGGGGTGGGACCTGAGATTCTGCGTCTCTAACAGGTTCTGAGGTTATGCCCATGCTTCTGGCCAGGGCTGCACTGAGCGCACTGGCCTAGAGCTTAAGGGAAAAGCTAACTCTCATGACCATTTGTGGCAGGATAAGCTCTCAAACCCAGGTTTGAGCATGTGACTCTTCATTCTTTTAATCAGTTTTCATAAACTGCCTCCCATGAGCTCCAAAAATAAGTGAGTGAAAGGCATTTAAACACACACCCAGGAAATCAAGTCAGAAACTCAGTGGTTGCTATTTCTAAAATAACCCAAATCTTTCTCAATTGGTGTCTCGAAATTTTGGCCATGTTGGGAAGTCATATTTGAACAACATATAACCACACAAGCATGTAAATAATTAAATTGGAACTTTGGCCTAGAATAGTAGATCTGCTAATCTTCTCCAAATTATTAATTCTAAGAAGTCTTACCCAAACTAACCTTGCCTCCATGCTTTCTTAATGTACTCTCAGGACTTGAGAAAGAGGTTGTTGCCACACAACGTTGCTCAATAGTTTCAGCTCTATACATCAAGCTTCCTCTTCTCATAAAGATCAGAAATTGCTTCAAGCGGTTATTTTCCCTGTCTTAACATCTTAACGCTGTATGGTGCCTGAGTAAACAATATTCAAAATGCTATATAGTATGTAGAATATCTGGCAGTATGGCATAATGTTAAGAATGTGGGTTTTGCATTCCAACTTTGAATTCACATACAGGCAACGCCACTTACTGTGTGGTTAAGTTCCTAAACTAAGTCTGTTTTCTTATTAGTAAAGTGGAGACCAAAATACCACTATAAAGTTGTTATATCGCATATAAAGCACTCAGCCGTGACATATGGAGAGGCCTAAAAATGTGAATTACAAATTATTGTGTAATTTATTATATATACATTAGATCATATAACTATATATTTATATCTTACAATTATATATTGTTAACGTAGTAACATAATTACCTTACTACTATATTAATGTAAAGTTAATTATATAGAAGAATCATTATATTAATATTAACCAATATATTATTAATGTAGATTAATATTGATATATAATGTATATTATATATAATTATTTATAATTGTAATATTTTATAATTGTAAAGATTATTTAAGCTCTAGAAAAATGTGTTGACTAAATGCATCTTTCTTTGTTTTTTTTTTAAGACAGAGTCTAGCTCTGTTGCCCAGGCTGGAGTGAGGTGTCAACATCTCAGCTCACTTACAACCTCTGCCTCCTGGGTTTAAGCAATCCTTCTGCCTTACCCTCCCAAGTAGCTGGGATTACAGGTGCACACCACCATGCTCAGCTAAGTTTTGTATTTTTAGTAGAGAGGGGGTTTCACCATATCAGCCAGGCTGGTCTCGAACTGCTGGCCTCAAGTGATCCTCTCACCTCAGCCTCCCAAAGCACTGGGATTACAGGCATGAGCCACCACACCTGGCTTAAATGCATCTTTATCTTTGAGTCTAGTTAGTTTTAGCTGAAGAAACACACAGCCATGGATGTGTTAGTCAATTAATGTTAGCTGCAGGCAAGGCTGTAGTAAAGAAGGTTCCAGACTCACTGGCACATATCCCTTTGCTAAGATTATTTTCCTTCTGGAATAATCTCTTCTTCACTTTTTGCCTATCCATTCTTCAAGTCTTTCCTCTGTTATGAGGCCTTCACAGATGAAGCTCATACTCTCTCATGTCCATGAACACAACACCAGTTGGTCAATTCTACAGATTAATTTATACTCCTTTCAATTTTTTCCTGTGTACAGCCTTGTTCTCCCAGCCAGAATATATTCTCCTTGAGAGCAATTATTCATGTCTGACTTGTTTTGTACCTGCCACATTACTCGGTAAGTACTTTAATACAAGCACGGGAAAATACAATGAATTTAAATATATTTATTGAAAAGAAGCAGGGTCTAAATTGTGACGCAAACATGTTAAGCCCTTGCAGAATAATCATTAGTTCTATTTTGCAAAATAACATTGCATTTGGACCACTACAACTGCAAAGCATGGTTGGGCTTTATAGCTCTAAAGAGGCTAGACAGAGAAATAATGAGGCCATTCTACAGTACTGCCCACAGCAACAACACGATTTGGCATACACTGGAGACTGGTGGTATAAACATTTTTTAGTACAGATCTTAAAAGGAACTGTAATCCTAAACTCACCTCTCCTTTAACAAAGTTATTATGTTTTGGCATTAGGCTAGATTAAAATGTCATATGAATTGAGCAGCCGAAGCTTGGATCTCGTAAAGGGGGACATTAGGGAGATGCTGGGGGAAGCACAATGAACTAAAAACCTACCGGTAGACAAGGTTTTATATTTTAATTCAAACACTTGGCTCCCTATGTAGAGAATTTTCAACTAACTTGAAAAACTGCTGTTGAGACAAGAGACTGGAACATCTGTTGGCAGTGGTTATATGTTCATGGGAGAATCAACACTACCCCCTGGACTGATGAAATCACATTGCTTAGAGTCACTTGAATCAGGATCTGCTGACCCGTCTTACTTCTTTGCCAGTAGTGGTGGAAGAGAGAAGTTTCACCGTATGTGACAACTGACAAGTAGGGAGGTGCTTCTCAAACTTTAACATGCACACAAACCACCTAGGGATATTGTTAAAATGTAGATTATGATTCAGTAAGTCTGAGGCAGGACCTGGGAGTCTACATTTCTAATATCTCAGGTAATATTAACATTCCTAGTCCAAGGATTACGCTTTGAGCAGCAAGTAGGTAGAAGATGCGGGAGTAGTTAATGCATTGCTGCATACGCCAACCAGCCTCGATGCAACGAGGAGGCATCTGCGCTGTTTTAAGGGGGATGTGCATTAGTCCATTTTCATACTGCTGTGAAGAAATAGTGGAGACTGGGTAATTTATAAACAAAAAAAGAGGTTTAATGGACTCACACTTCCACGTGGCTGGGGAGGCCACACAATCATGGCAGAAGGCGAAGGAGGAGCAAAGGCATATACTACATGGTGGCGGGCAGGAGACGTGCCGAGCCAAACTGGGAAAAGCCCCTTATAAAACCTTCAGTCTCATGAGAACTTACTCACTATCACGAGAACAGCAGCATGGGGGTAACTGCCCCCATGATTCAATTACCTCCAGCTGGGTCCCTCCCATGACACAAGGTGATAATGGGAACTACAATTCAAGATGAGATTCAGGTGAGGACACAATCAAAGCCTATCAGAATGGAAACATCAACCTTCTAGAAATGAAGATCAGGGAGGAATTCAGTAGACTTTACAATGAGCATCATATCTAGCATCCTTTGTCAGAGACATCAGGTTCACTAGCCCAAAGGACACCCTTTCCTTTCTAAATCTTCAAAGCAGTGACTTTAGAGAAGTAGCTAGTTAAAAGGATGGCAAACGAGTGCTGCTACAGGCAGTGCACATGAGCCTGGAGTCAGACAGCCTAGCTCTGACTCCCCGCTCTGCCACACGGTCATCGGCTGTGATCTTGGGAAAGGCGACTTTTCTCCCTAAGCCTCAGTTCCCATAAATGGAAAGTAGAGATAATACTCGTAGGGCTGTTGTGAAGACTCCAGAAGGAAGACATGTAAAGCACTTCATTCTACACAAGGTGCATACTAGTCAATACATCCAAGTAATATTTTTTAAAAAACTAGAAAACCAATCAATTGATCAAGAGTGATTGAGTACTTGTTTGTTGAACACTGTCTTGAGGCAGTCCTAGGGAAGAAAGAGTAAGGAAGAGAGAATTAAAAAGAGAAGGAGACACAATCACAGGTCTCAAGTAAATTGCAGAATATACATGGAGAGGCAAACACATACGCATGCGGAATAATTTAGTATTTCCACAGCAACATGCTAAGACCCATCACAAATAGAGTTATAGAGCACACATAAGCCATTTGAAGAAAGCAAATGTTTAAAATGATATCACTGGAGACAGGAAACTGAAGGAGTCCCTAGACAAAGTCAGAGCTGTATTAAGTTTCTTTTTTAAATGTTTCCTTTTTCATCAGGATATTGACAAGAGCTGCTGTCATATGGAAACTATTTTTTAGAAACACCTGGAAGAACTAATTTGGGGGATTGATTTTTTTTTTACACAGGCTTAACATATAACAAAATACAAGGTGTGTCTGAGATGCAAGCCTGGTAAGAGATTAGATCACCAAAGCTAAATTACCTTAATTTCCATATTATTTCTGAGAATGGCTTGAATAGACCTTTTGGGTCACAAGCCACCATTTGTGAAGAACTCATAGACATTTTTGTAAGGCTCACAATATTCAATAGCTATTTTGATATTTTTCTCATAAAGACATCTCTGCAAAAAAAAAAAAAAAATCCAAAGAAGGCCAGGAGCAGTGGCTCACGCCTATAATACCAGCACTTTGGGAGGCTGAGATGGGCGGATCATGAGGTCAGGAGTTTGAGACCAGCCTGGCCAACATGGTGAAACCCCGTTTCTACTAAAAATACAAAATTATCTGGGCATGGTGACATGCTCCTGTAATCTCAGCTACTCGGGAGGCTGAGGCAGGAGAATCGCTTGTACCTGGGAGGCGGAGGTTGCAGTGAACCGAGATCATGCCACTGTACTCCAGCCTGGGCGACAGACCAAGATTCCATCTCAAAAAATAATAATAATAATAGATCAAAAGAAAATCTTATTATTTTCATAGAATTTCTCTGTGAGTTAATTTTGTGTTTAAATGTGACCATTTTCCTGATCCCACAGATCAGGCTGTCTGCCTGCAACAATGAGACAATCATGGCTCCCAAAGAGGAACGGAAATAAGACTCTTTGAGGAACGAGCCTGGTAGACCTGATTTTCCTGGTCACTGTGCCTGAGCCCATAGATCTATATGACTGTGCTTGCCTGGAGAAAATAGCAGGGAAGGACTCACTCTTAGAGTGAATGTCAATTCGACTCCATCTACTAGGTGGGACTCTTCATAGCTATTTCAGGTAAGTTTTTCAGATGAGTGTTTAGAGTCACTATTTTAGTCTTATTAAGGAAAATGTTAAATTTCATCTTAATATAGCTTTATATTAAGCAGTCATTTCCAATACCTCTTCTCTTTTTGTGCTCAGCTTCTCTTTTTTCTTTTCTTTCTTTATTTGGCAATTGCCTATAGCTTCACCTGGATCTTCAACAGGCCCTGTAAAATCTCAGTGAAGCTCTGCCAGCATGCACTGACAGAGGCTCTACTGGGCATTGAAGAGACACAGACGCTGAGATATGGGCCCTGACCTCAAAGAGCCTATTGTTTAAATGGCAGACACAAACCTAGGTCACTTCAAAACAATATGGTAACGCCAAATTAGAGTTACACAGGAGGGCACTTGTCTTGGAAGTTTACAAGGATGAGGGTTAGTATCTGAACTTAGCCCTGAACAAGGAATAATTATAATTGCTAACACCTTTAATGTTCTTAACTCTGTGTTTTGGTTTTCTCATGTGTACAATGATGATAATGATAATCATCTACCTTTAGGTTGTAGGAGGGATATATGTGTTAATAAATGCATGTAAATAATTGGACTGATGCCTGGCATATAGAGTTTAAGTAACTGGTCAATTCCTACAGTGACTGAGTGGTGGAATCCCAAGTCCGTGCTCTGGATCACAATGCTATCCTGCTAGGTGAAGGTGGAGAGAGATGAGGATGGGTACAGCAGGCAGAAGGAAGAGTGTAGTAAAGGCATGGTTAGGTGAAATAGCACAGTAGTGTAAAGCCAGGGGACCAGGCTGGAGCATAAGGAGGGACTGGGACACAGAGGGAGCCATAGCCATGTTAAGGAGCTTGACTTATCTCCTGGTCTGTCATTAATTATCTTCTTTAATTATCATCTGGGCAATGGGCTTCAAGCTGCGGCACAGGAGGTATGTTTGGAGATAGGCAGATCTCCAGTTTCAAGAGCTCACTCTTGACCGGGAGTGGTGGCTCACGCTTGTAATCCCAGCACTTTGGGAGGCTGAGGCGGGCAGATCACGAGGTCAGGAGATCGAGACCACTGTGAAACCCCGTCTCTACTAAAAATACCAAAAAAAAAAAAATTAGCCAGGCGTGGTGGCAGGCGCCTATAGTCCCAGCTACTTGGAGAGGCTGAGGCAGGAGAATGGCATGAAGCCGGGAGGCGGAGCTTGCAGTGAGCCGAGATTGCGCCACTGCACTCCAGCCTGGGCGACAGAGCCAGACTCCGACTCAAAAAAAAAAAAAAAAAAAAAAAAAAGAGCTCACTCTTGCAGTGATAAGAAGGATGAGCTTGTAGGCAGAAAAGCTAAAATGGCATGATCAGTTAGACTGAGTAGGAGCTAAGTGCACTGTACTAGGGGAATGGAGGGGAGATGGGGACAAGGACAAGATTTGAGAAATATGGAGGCTGATTGGCAGGACTTAGTAGCTGTGATAGCAGCTTTCCAGATGGCCCCCAATGATGCCTGCTTCCTTACGTTCATTCTGTGATGTTCTTCCTTATGTTCATTCCTTATGTTCATTATGTGATGGTTAATATTGGGTGTCAACTTGATTGAAGGATGCAAAGTACTGTTCCTGGGTGTGTCTGTGAGGGTGTTGCCAAAGGAGATTAACATTTGAGTCAGTGGACTAGGTGAGGCAGACCCTCCCTCAATCTGGGTGGGCACAATCTAATCAGCCGTCAGCCTGGCTAGAATAAAGCAGGCAGACAAAGTTGGAAGGACCAGACTTGCTGAGTCTTCCAGCCTTCATCTTTCTCCCAGGTTGGATGCTTACCACCCTCAAACATCAGACTCCAAGTTCTTCAGCTTTTGGACTCTTGGACTTACACCAGTGGTTTGCCACGGACTCTTGGGCCTTCAGCCACAGACTGAAGGCTGCACTGTTGGCTTCCCTACTTTTAAGGTTTTGGAGCTCTGACTGGCTTCCTTGCTCCTCAGCTTGCAGATGGTTTATTGTGGGACATCATCCTGAGATTGTGTGAGTCAATACTCCTTAATAAACTCCCCTTCACATATACATCTATCCTATTAGTTCTGTCCCGCTAGAGAACCCTAATACACATGTTCTTGTGTAAGTTTCTCTGATACTGTACCAGGGCTTGTCAGAGTGACCAATAGCACGTGGAAGAAATGCTGATAGGTCACTTCCAAGATTAGGTTTCAAAAGACTGTGCCTTCCATCTTGAGCTGTTTCTCTTGAATCACTGGCTCTGAGGGAAACCAGGTGCCATACTATGAGCTGTCTTAGGGAGAGGCCCACGTGGCAGCCTCCAGCCAACAGCCAGTGGGGAGCTGAGGCCTGCCAGCAACATGAGTGGGCTGTGAAGTGGATTCTCCAGTTCCACTTGAGCCTTGAGATAACTGTAGCCCCAGCTGACAGTTTGACTACAACCTCGTGGAAGACCCTGAGCCAGAACCAGTCTGCTAAATCATGATGGATTCCTCACCCTCAGAACATGTGCGAGACAGTAAGTGGCCACTGGTTTATGCTGGGGTAGTTTGTTATGCAGCAATAAAAAATAATATAGTGACTTCAAGAATGGCAGAAAGTGGGATACACGTGAGGACATCAGGTTTGGGTGGCTACATGGAGAGTCATATCAGCAACTGAACAAGGTCGATGCCATAATCTGAACTCAGGTTTCCCCCTCAGATGGACTCTTCTTCCTGACTTCCCAACCTGTTAATGGCACCACGGTTCTCCCACTGACCCAGACTCAAAACTACAGGGCCACCAATGCCTGTTATAGAGCTGACTTCAAGGTGTGTCGATATTTTCAGATGTTTTCCACTTCTGTCTCTCCCGTTTTCCACCACTCCAACTGTACTCGTCATTATATCTCATTGCATCTTAGCTATAAAACTGCAAAAGCTTCTTTAATGAATCTTTTTGCCCTTACTTTCTCCTTGCTTTGCACTGATAAAAGTTAATCTTCCTAAAGTACTATCTACTACTGCCTTATCAAATAAAGCTCAACCCCCTCAAGCTTGTGTACAAACCTCCCCATTCTTTCCCCAGTCTCTCAGCTCAGCCTAATTCCCCATTATTCCCTGCACCTGCACTTCATGCAAACTGCAACAATTGACCACACCTTTGCTTCTATTCTGCCTTTTGCAATGCTCTCTTTCCTTTTGGCCAAACGTTTAGTTCTTTGTCATAGCCCAATTTGAAATGTACCTCTTTTATGCAAACTTTTTGTATCTCAGTGACTAAATGAGACTTAACTTTCCTTTGAGCTCTCACAGGACTTTTATACCTCTCCTGTGGCATGTGTGTTGCTTGTCTACGTGTGTCCTTGCCACTTCTCTCTTACTAGGTTTCAAACTCATCTAGGTTGGGGCTACATCTTATTCATCTTTGCCTGGCACGTAAAAGGGTGCTCAATCTGGGTACAGTGGTACATGTCTGTAGTTCCAGCTACTCAGAACGATGAGATGGGAGCATTGTTTGAGTCGAACCTATGCAACATAGCAAGACCTTGTCTCCAAAAACAAAAACAAAGAAAAAACCCCAAAAGACCAAAACAAAAGAGTGCTCAATATATCTTTGCTAAGTAAATTTTCTTTCATGGCTGAGCCCCTCTAAACTAAGTCAATTTACTATAGTTTGCTATGTGACTTCTCACTCTGTCTTTGGTCAAAGTTTTATTATCCAACTACATAAACAAACTAAGTGAATACAATAATCAAGTGACTGCAACTCACTGTATTTTCGTCAATCTCAGGGCCACAGTGATCTCTATCAAATAGAAACGTAATACTCGGGAGGCTGAGGCAGGAGAGTCGGAGCTTGCAGTGAGCTGAGATCGCGTCAGTGCACTCCAGCCTGGGTGACAGAGGGAGACTCTGTCTCAAAAAACAAACAAACAAACAAAAAAACCACCATAAAACCAATTTAACACTTACTGGTCTAGAAAAATCAGATCTGTTTATATACATGGGTAAAATGTTTTTTAGCTATCCAAAGCTACCATTTATATTCCTGACATGTGTGAGTGCTGTACAATTCACATAAATCCCATATTTGATTCTCACAAGAAACATAAGACACAAGGACTATTATCATTTCCACTTTATGGATGGTGACATTGAAACATAGAGACGTTTAGTAACTTGCCTAAAGTTGCACAGCTAGGAAAAGATGTAGCTGGAATTTGAACTAAGGATTTATGTTGTTAAATCTACCCTCTCTAATGTTCTTACCGTACAGCTGTATATAGCTTCATAAGTGTTTGTTTTGGGGGAAGGTTGCATGTTTCTGATTTATCTTTCAGGAATATTTGCCCAAATCAGTGACTGGACCCACAAAAAGAGCTGGGTTTGTGTCTTCGTGAGCTCAGTGGATACGTAAGAATGCTCTTTATCAACAGCAGGCAGGTGCGATCTCTATTTGACCAACTTAATATGATTCTCCCTAGACAAACTCTTTCCTCTTTATTTCTGTCTCCCACACACATTTCCTCAGAGAACAACCCAGTTTACCACAAGCCTGAATGTTGGTGCAAGAGCATATCTAGAAAGATCCAATATTTGAGAGACTTCATTCTACTTTCCCATCTCTACGTAAGAGACCAGAATGTCAATATCATGGTGGAGATGGAGGTGAATGGGGGTGTGGTCCCTGTCTGTTGTAATCAATCATGAACCCCAAGAATTTTTACCTTCTTAAGGAAATAATGATGCCCTTCTCATCATTGTACCTTCTAGCACAGTGCCTAGTAGAGAACCCTCAAAAACTATTGGATGGAAACTTGGGCCAGTGTTGATCACTAGAACTTCTGCAGTGATGGAAACATTTATTATCTGCATTGTCCAATACGGTAACCTCTAGTCGCAGGTGACTACTGAGTGCTTGAATTAACTACTGCTAAGGAACTTATTTTAAATTTTTATTTTAATTTAATCTATTTAAATTTGAATAGACCCATGTGACTAGTGGCTAGTGTATTATTGGACAGCCCAGTCCTAGGCTATCAAATCAGGAAAATAATTCCCCATCTGTTTATCTTACAGCTTGTGGTGAGGAATAAATGAAATAATGAATAAATTAAAGATGGTATCATATGAGGAAATCAGATGGTTTGGTTTAAATCCAAGCTCCATTACCTTCTATCTCTGTGACCCTTGACAACTTTATTTAACTTCCCTGAGCCTCAGTTTTCTTATGTGAAAAATGGATTTAGTGATAACTACCTTTTACAGGGTACTTAAGTGGATTAAATAATAGGTATGAACAGCCTAGCACATCACTTGACACACAGAAAGTGCTCAACAAATAACTATTTTTAAAAATGAGGGTATTTTGGAATGCACAGAGCTCTGTATAGGGGCAATATATGATTATTAGCAGAAAATGACAGGACCCGTGTTTGCCCCCCTAAACTGTGTCTTCTTCTCTGGAGAGGACATGACTGTGTTGGCTTCTCCCTTTTCACAGCAACTATTGGTCATATACTAGATAGCTCATAAATATCTGATGCTTTAGATGCATCCGTGAAAGAATTGTCTTCTCCTGCAATAGCTTGGCTTTCCTGGAGTGACATGCATGCTGTCCCTGTGCCACCAAGGAGGTCGGGATGAGGTCTGCTCCTAGGTCTCCTCTGCCTGCCTCCTGACACTGAAACTTTGCAGAGGAGAACAACTTTGCCTAGACAAGCAGTGGCTCGTCTGGTTGCTGCAGCAGCTAGCATCCTCATTGTTTCTCTCTGTGTTGGCTGCAAATTCCTTCTTCTGTTTATCCCCTCAGGAGCCTAGGCTCTGGGAGTGTAGCATGGGGGTTGGAGAGAGAAAAAGCAGATGTTCCCAAGACTGTCATTGCCATGGGCACCAGCCATGTTTGTGGTGCTGTTACTGATATGGCCCAGAGATGGCATGAGCATCAGGTTGTCAAGGACAGCCTACTGGTTCTAGTTACTGAAGCTGCCACTAACGTTTTACAGTGGATTCCCTGCCAGCCACCAGCCTGGGAAACTTCAAATTGTTTAAAAGAAGCACCTCCTATCCCCCAGCCTGATGCTGCAGCAAGAGAGCTACTCACAGTGCCTGAAATATATCCTGGTTCTCATTTTTCCTCTGGTCTTAACTCTACCCAGAGACCATTGTGCAGATCTATTCCGCAGGTGGGAAATGGAGGCAGAGCAGAACAGACTCACAGACTTCCATCATTCCTTCAACAAATAGTTGCTGAGGGCAACAATCGCAAGTGCTGACTGTTGCAGAGCGAGCCTAGAAGCCAATCCCTTGGAATCTTAATATATATTGGCTTGTGGCTGGGCGCGGTGGCTCACATCTGTAATCCCAGCACTTTGGGAGGCCGAGGCGGGCGGATCACGAGGTCAGGAGATCAAGACCATCCTGGCTAACACTGTGAAACCCCGTCTGTACTAAAAATACAAAAAATTAGCTGGGCGTGGTTGTGGACACCTGTAGTCCCAGCTACCAGGAGGCTGAGGCAGGAGAATGGTGTGAACCCGGGAGGCGGAGCTTGCAGTGAGCCGACATTGCGCCACTGCACTCCAGTCTGGGCGACAGAGTGAGACTCCGTCTCAAAAAAATAAAATAAAATAAATATTATATATACGTATATGTGTGTATATATATGTATATGTGTATATATGTATATGTGTATATATGTATATGTGTATATATGTATATGTGTATATATGTATATGTGTATATATGTATATGTGTATATATGTATATGTGTATATATATGTATATGTGTATATATGTATATGTGTATATTATATGTGTATATATGTATATGTGTATATATGTATATGTGTATATATGTATATGTGTATATATATGTATATGTGTATATATGTATATGTGTATATATATGTATATGTATATATATGTATATGTGTATATATATGTGTATATATGTATATGTGTATATATGTATATGTGTATATATGTATATGTGTATATATGTATATGTGTATATATGTATATGTGTATATTATGTATATGTGTATATATGTATATGTGTATATATGTATATGTGTATATATATGTATATGTGTATATATGTATATGTGTATATATATGTATATGTGGTATATATGTATATGTGTGTATATATGTATATGTGTGTATATATTGTATATATGTATATGTGTGTATATGTATATGTGTATATATATGTATATGTGTATATATGTATATGTGTATATATGTATATGTGTATATATATGTATATGTGTATATATGTATATGTGTATATATGTATATGTGTATATATATGTATATGTGTATATATGTATATGTGTATATATGTATATGTGTATATATATGTATATGTATATGTGTATATATGTATATGTGTATATATGTATATGTGTATATATATGTATATGTGTATATATGTATATGTGTATATATGTATATGTGTATATATGTATATGTGTATATATATGTATATGTGTATATATATGTATATGTGTATATATGTATATGTGTATCTATGTATATGTGTATCTATGTATATGTGTATATATATGTATATGTGTATATATATGTATATGTGTATATATATGTATATGTGTATATATATGTATATGTGTATATATATGTATATGTGTATATATATGTATATGTGTATATATGTATATGTGTATATATGTATATGTGTATATATGTATATGTGTATATATGTATATGTGTATATATGTATATGTGTATATATGTATATGTGTATATATGTATATGTGTATATATATGTATATGTGTATATATATGTATATGTGTATATATGTATATGTGTATATATGTATATGTGTATATATGTATATGTGTATATATATGTATATGTGTATATATATGTATATGTGTATATACATATATAGACTTGTTTATTTACAATCTGCCCCTGCCAATAGAATGTGAGCTTGTGGAGCTCGTGGAGCCCAGGGATTTTGTCTACCATTGTAACCCTAAAGCATGGCACACAGATTTGTTAGTCAATATTTGTTGAATAAATGAAGGAGTACTCTTTCCTCATTGATGAGTCTTTTAAACAAAACATGTACTGAGAAAGCCCATGACTGTACTGTTCTTCCAAAAGCACCAGCTCTACTGATGTCGCAAACACACTGACTCACTGACTCAGTATTTGATAATCATTTCCCTCCTTCCTTCCATCCCTTCCTTTCTTTCCTCCCTTCTTCTCTTGCTCACTTTTTCATTCATGGAATATTTATCGAACATCTATGAGTGGCAAGGCGCTCTGTAGTGTACATCAAAAACACAGAGCCTTCAACACATTTGTCTTTGCTTATCTAGTGTGTTTGGAAAAAAAGAAAAAACAGAAATAGGGACCTCTCTATTGTGTGAAGGATGAAGGTTTACTGGTGCTTGGAGAAATTGTTGAAAGATGGAATTAAAACTAGAGATACAAGTTGAACTAGGCAGTTCACAGCAACATCCTGAAAATCACCTAAGGGAAAAACTGTAAGGCTGGAAGGGAAGATACAATCTTACTGCGATGTTTTCATGGTAGGAATATTTCCTGGACTAAATCACAGGTTTAAAACACACGACACAAATCCATTCTACTGCAAAGACAAACTTAAGTTCATATGAGGTCAGCTGGCAGTATAAATCGTCTGGAATCTGGGGTGACAAAGATACAGAGTACATTGGTCTAAAGCAAGGGTCAGCAAACTGTGGCTCATGGACCAAGACTGGCCCACAACCCATTTTTGTAAATAAAGTTTTATCGGAAGGCAATCATGTTTATTTGTTTATAAATTGTCTATGGATGCTTTTGTGCTGCCACAGCAGACTGGAATAGTTGTGACAGAGATCGTATGACCTGCAGCGCCAAAAACATTTACTCTCTGGGCTTCTACAGAAATTTACTGATTTTGGTCCAAAGCAAAGATGCTCTCATGCCAAATGAGATTATTTAAAAGAAAACAAGTCTGGACACAGTGGCTTATCCCTCCCTCACTTTGGGAGGCCGAGGTGGGTGGGTCACCTGAGATCAGTGAGTCTCCGAGACCAGCCTGACCAACATGGTGAAACCCCATCTACTAAATACAAAAAATTAGCCAGGCATGGTGGTGCATGCCTGTAATCTCAGCTACTCGGGAGGCTGAGGCAGGAGAATCGCTTGAACCTGGGAGGCAGAGGTTGAAGTGAGTCGAGATTGTGCCACTGTACTCCAGCCTCGGCGACAGAGCAAGACTCTGTCTCAAAAAAAAAAAAATAAATAAATAAAACGAAATAAAATAAAACAGTCCTCACATTTAGCTTGGTACATTGATGTTTATACACCTGTTTTCCCTACCAATGAAAAGCAGTCCGCAGTTCATATCATTACATCATCAACCCCAATATGTTATTGTTCTCTCTTTCTGCAATAGGGCCACTAAGTTAACGATCTGAGATAATTTTCCATAAGCGAAATACTGAACGGTCAAAGTATTTTTACTCTAGGCTTCCCAGACCACTGCCCTTTTGTTGTCTCACGCCAGAGCTGGATAAATAATCAGATCAATTCATGTTTGCACTAAGGATTGACTTGCCGTACGGCAACCTTATAACTGAAGATTTCTGCACCTGTGCTTGCTTTGTGGTTACAGATCTCAAAATGCCCATAAACTTGATTAAACTTGTCCCTTGTATGCCTCTTCATTTCACATGCAGATTGTTTGTGATTCCGAGTTACATAATTCTCAGTTTCTCAATAAAGCAACCAGCAGGTGGTATGCCTTTTTGTTTGAAGAGTTACCTCCCTGTGTAAAAATGTAGAGCCAGGTGTCTCTCACTGAGTTCAACAAATCCAAGCATTTAGACCCCCTAGGCCTTTCTTAAAACCCAGCCCTGATATTTTTTTTTATGTAAAATAAATATTTTGAAAGAGGGACCAAAGCATTTTATCATTCTCTCTTCAGTTACTGCAATGCAAAAACTGAAAAATGGGATCCTTTTCACTGTTCTGGTGATGAGACCTTAGTAGAAAGATAATCATTTAAACAGCAGTTTCCAGATACACATTTACTATAATCCTCACAATCCAACAGAGTTATTTTTACGCTTTTACAAATGAGTAAACTGATGCTCAGAGTTCCAGTAATTTACCTAAGGACACACAGCGATTAAGATAGAAGGTCCGAACCTATACTCTTTCTACTCTGCTATTCTTCCCAAGAAAAGCATGGAAATAAGGACTACAGAGTTCTCTGTGATTATTACCTACAAAAATGGTGGATTTCTCTACATTTCTTGTAGTCCAGTAGGTACAGAACCCTATTACTAATGAAAGTTGGCTTACCAAATCTTAACTAGTGTGCAATGACCAATTATCTTTGTTGTTATTTCAAATGAAAATGAAGAGGTGCACATTTGGAAGGTGATGGTAGAATATAGAAGACAGAATAAATTAAATTTCATTTTCACTGGAGAAGCACTATAAAGGAATAAGCTAGATCTGAATGAGAAGGTGAGGCATAGTCAAAGTTACCTTTAAGAACACAAACGTACTTAGGGAGGCTGAGGCAGGAGCATTGCTTCATCTCAGGAATTGGAGACTAGCCTGGGCAAGATAGCAAGATCCTGTCTCTACAAAAAACTGAAAACCTAGCCAGATGTGGTGGCATGTGCCTTAGTCCTACCTACTCAGGAAGCTTAGGTGGGAGGGTTGCTTCAGCTCCGGAGTTTGAGACCAGCCTAGGCTACATAGGGAGAACCTGTTGCTACAAATAATGATAATAACAATAATAAGCCAGGCACGGTGGAGTGCACCTGTAGTCCCAGCTCCTTGGGAGGCTGAGGCAGGAGGATCGCTTGAGCTCAGGAATTCAAGGCTGCAGTGAGCCATGATCAGGCCCTTGCACTCTAGCCTGGGCTAAAGAGCAAGACCTTATCTCTAAACACACACACAAACACACACACACACACACACAAACATTTTTTAAGACAAGGAATGTTTATTAATTGGATCTTACCTAAAGCTTGTCAATAGTTTTTCTATAAAACCCCTCCTGTCCTGTTACACCTGTTGCCTGTTTTCTCGTTCATTCACCCATTTATTGAGTGCTGACTAAAGGCCAGGCTTTATGTGAGATCTTGAGACTATCAGTACAATATGGCCTGTATTTGCTCTCTGGAATCTTGAATTTAGGGCCTCCATGTTGAAACCATCCTCCTCATTTCCCCACTGATGAAGACAAAGAAGGCTAGATGAAGAACTACTGAAATACAAACACAAACAGCATGGTACATAGAGAGAAGCTTGTCCCTCACTTCAAAGTCTTATCCTAGAGATTTCCCACAGAACATCTCTTTCTGCCTCATCATGGGCTGTTTCTTATCTCCTGAGCCCTTAAAACTACAACTCCCAAGTTCAGCTTCTTTCGATCCGTGGGGATACAGGTTAAGAAAGAGATGGGGAGTAGCTGCTTATTTCAGCTTCCCAGGCAACCCAAAGGCAGAGAGAAGACGCAGAAATAAAATATTGCTGCAGCAAGTTAAACGTGCACTCTCCCTTCCAGGGAGTCATCCTCATTTAGGGGTCCTAGGAAGATTGGGGTTGGTGAAGATGATATCCTAAACATCCAATTCCCATTAATAGCTGAGACCATTTTATTAATCCATTCTTTAAAACCTTGAAAAATATGTATTTTAAAAATAATACATGCTGATAGGATGCACAACACCAAGAGTGGACCCTGATGTAAACTACGGACTTTAAGTGATAATGACGTGTCAATGTGGGTTCATTGATTGGAACAGATGTACCACTCCGATGGGAATATTGGTGGTGGCGGAGGCTGTGCATGGGGCAGTTGGGTAGAGGGTATATGGGAACTCTCTCTACCCTCTGCTTAATCTTGCTGCGAACCTAAAACTGCTCTTTAAAAAGTCTATTTTTCAAAAGTCATACACATTCATAGGCTCATTATAAGAACTTTAAAAAGTTGTAGGAAAATACAAAGAGAAAGGTAAAAATCACCCAGCATTCTTCCATCCCTAACATGAGATGAGTAGGATTAATGATTTAGTAAACATCGGCTGGGTGCAGTGGCTCACATCTGTAATCCCAGCACTTTGGGAGGCCGAGGCAGGCGGATCATGATGTCAGGAGATCAAGACCATCCTGGCCAACACGGTGAAACCCCATCTCTACTAAAAAAATACAAAAAATTAGCCGGGCATGGTGGCGGGTGCCTGTAGTCCCAGCTACTCGGGAGGCTGAGGCAGGAGAATGGCATGAATCTGGGAGGTGGAGCTTGCAGTGAGTCAACATCAAGCCACTGCACTCCAGCCTGGGCAACACATCGAGACTCCATCTCAAAAATAAATAAATAAAATAAAATAAAATAAAATGATTTACTAAACATCTCCCAAGGTTTCTCTGACCTTACCCATATGTGTACAAATTTCCATAAACAGGGATGGGTGTGTGCATGTGTGTTTGTCTATTTGTGTTTCACTCAGCATGTTTTCCTGTCTACTAGTATTGATCCACACGGTTTTTAATAAGTTCATAGTATTGCAGACAAAAATGTGCCATAATGTACCAAATCATTCTCTTATTTGATAGCCACTTTGGATTTTTGCTCATACAAATAATGTGACATGAATGTTTCTGAACATAAACTTCTTGCCTGTTACAATATTCTTTGAATCTGTGTATCTTCCGAGTCCCTAGCATGTCTTGGAGAATGTTTTGAACTACGTATTCTTAATATGAATGTGAGGTGGTTCTTCTTTACACAAAGTACACATCTAGGCAGAGGATCTTTATTAATTCTACTCCTGACACTCCTATTGGAGAAAAAAGAGGAAGAAGATTTGACTGTGCGATCACATCTGTAATGTCTTTAGGGCCTTGCACATAGTATGTGCTCAATAAAGAATAGCTGTGACTATTATTGTTGTCGATGTTATTTCTTTTGCTTGGTCCAACTGTCCTTCCTGAAAAAGACCTGAACATGGCATAGGGTGACCTGAACAACAGAAAATATGAAGAAAACTACATTTCTAGTCACTAAAAGTTTCTGACTCTGGCTGTAATTGTCAGTTGTAGAAACCACTAATCACCCTGAGAATGCAGTTCACTCAAGCATCCTCTTTAGACATACAGTGCAATGGCTGTGAAAGGGAGACACAGATCACATGTTCCATACAAGCCATGATAATGATCAGATATGTTTACTCATTTGTGATGAAGAAAGGGAGCACCATTTTTCTGGCTTTTGACACATTATTATCTTGGTTCTAACTTTCTTATTCCAAGGAAATAGTAAGACATGTTGGACTTTTATCAATGGCATTCCCTGTCAGATCCTGTGGGCTACCACTCCATGTTGGATCACTCCCAGAGCCTTCCACAAAAGCCTCTAAAACTGTCTACTTTAACCCCTTCAATTATAAAGCAGTTAAAAAAAAAAAACTTCACATGTAACTGCTTCTGCCTAAATCTACCATGCTGTTTGTACGACTGTATGTTTATGATATGATTTTGAACATCATCTTCAGGAAAAAATTCTTATTGGTTTATGTTCAGATTTATGGGTCTATTCTTTGCCCCAAGGTGAGATGAAAGCAAAATCAATAAGGCTAGTTTTGGGTTGCTTGAAGGAAGTAACACGAGCCAATTTTCAGTAACCTCAGATCAGTGAAGATGGAGAAAAGTTAGATAAAGAGAGAAAAATCAAGAGGGCTCGCTTGTGTCTCTGGGCACCTCATTTGTGTCGACGACAGAATTCATTTAAAAATTATAAGCAATCGTGTTTTAGTAGCATTAGAGAAAACAGCATAGGTTGTATTAAATTTGATACTAAAAGTATTAGAAATAACACAAAAATATTTTGCCGTGGCACTTCCCTGACCCCCAATCAGTAACCAGCCTCATTAGTCATGGCACCTCTCACATGAAGCCCCTATCACCGCTTTCATAAATATAGTAAGATTCTCTGAATCAAAACCCTGTGTTGTCTCAAAAAATAATTATAAATAATAATTATTATTATCATTTATTGAGCACCTATTGAGTACCTGGCACCGTACTAGGTTCTTTGCACATATGAGTCAATAAAAATTAACTGAGAGCCTACTATGTGCCACGCATTATTCTCCATGCTAAAGATACAGCAGTGAACAAGTTACACAGAGTTCCTGCTTTCTGAAGGCTTCCAGTCTGAGACAATCCATGAGTTCATGAAAAAACAAACAAAGATAGTAAGTGGTATGCAGAGAATTGAAATAGGGCAACGTGACAGAAAGCGATTGGGTGGTCTCTGACGGCAGTATATTTAAGCTTAAATCTTAATAAAAGGAGGAGCTACCCATTGGGGATGAGTGGGGAGAATTTAATCCTCTTGACAATCCTATCAGTCCTATTCCACAGAGGAGGAAAATGAAACTCAGAGGGGCTAGATCACTTCTCCATAGCAGGCCTGCGATTCACAGACTGCTCCCGGTTTACAAACGCCTCTCTAAAGAACTCACACTGAGTGTGGGCTGCCACAAGGCGGGAGGGAAATGAAGAAGACAGGTGATTTGGGACATGTAACCTCAGAGTTTATTATTTCATGTGCAACCAGCCTGAGTGAAATAAATTTGGAGAGGGAGAGGGAGCTGACTTTTTGGTGAGCATCCAAAGAGCTGGTCTTGTTGGAGAACAGGGAATGCCCAGCATCCACATGAGCAAGGCCAGGCCAGTGTTTGATCCTGGCTGTCTTGGGGCTGCCACCTTCCATTTCCATCGCTGGAGGTAACTGCTGAACATCACATTTAACATCAATCTCCTCAAGAGAAGCAAACTGTGAAAAGCTTTTTGGGGGTGCCATGACCTGCTTACTTTGGCTCATTTGCTTATCATTGCAAAGAGCAAAATATGAAAAAAAATTTCACTGGACTCCAAGTCTCACATATTCTGGACTTGTTGGCCATTCCTGCCTTCTTTCGGGTGTGTGTCTGTTTTCTGCAAGCTTCTGATCAGGGATTTATGATGACTTAGATGACCACTTCAGAGTGGGAACTTGTGTTTTTAAAACAATCTTTGTATCATCCGTGTCTACTTGGGGATTGGGTATAGAATGGTTTCTCCCCACATTCTGAATACGTGGATGAGTGAATCCAGGTTCCGGCAGGAATGAGAGGCACGTACCCCTTCAGGCTCTCATGCATGTCTCATGACTGGCCACAATACCCAAGGTGATGATTTAGTTCCTTTCGAGGGTGACTGCTTCCTATTAAGACACAAGGAATGGCCTCCATTTGTTGTCTGTGTATTAAAAATAAATACATAGGCAGGAAGATTATCCTTTATAGACCACAGTTACACATTCTTACCTAATCCTCATTTCTTGATTTGGGGAATCATCTTACTTTGAGGATCTGGGACTCCCACATTATGGAATCTAGGCTTCTTCATCTCCTTCTTCTGGAGTCAATCTGCTTTCATAAAAGAGAGATCATTCCTGTTTTCATAACAGGTAATACCCAAGTACTGTAACCTGGTAGTCCTCAAAATGGCTCTGTAGCTGATATATGTGCATGAGTATGTCTGTGGGGATGTGTGTGAGTATATGTGACCGTGTGTGGTTATGAGCTTGTTAAAAATGAAGGTATCTGGATGCCATCTCAGTACTACTTAACCTCAGTTCCTAGCAGGGATTGGGGGACAGATATCTATATTTTAGTAAGCATTGCATGTAATTCTTAAACAAATTCAAGTTTGAGAATCAGGTCTAGGATAGTGGTTTTCAATGCTGGAAACATACTAGAGTCTCCCAGAGAGATTTAGGAAATCTTGATACCCAGACCATACCCTGGTTGAATCAAATCATACTATCTGGGAGGTGGAGCTCATGCATCCACAATTTTCAAAGCTCCTTGAGTGATTCTAATATGTAGTCAAGATGGAGAATTTCCTTTCAGCACAGCTTGACATTAAAAGAAATTCAATACAGGGAAGTCAGGCCTGAATCAAATCTATTAGAGTACCTTACTTCAAGTTCCCAAGAACTTCCCTTAAAGCATTAGTGATACTCTGTTCTTTGATCAGAAAGATAATTAAACTCATTTGCCTGCAGCCAGCTTTACTGCTATGCTCATTTGAGAAACTTGCTAAAAGCCAGACTTCTGGGACCTACTTATAGACATGGATTGATTCATCAGGGGCAGGCGGGGGGCGGCGGGGGAGCCTAGGAAATGGTGTTTTTAACAAGCACCTAGGTGATTCTGATGCAATTAACCCTTGGTCTAACTCTCAGAAACAATACCTTAGACTAGCCCTTCTCTATTAGGGGTGACTATCCCCTTCGGGGGACATTTGGCAATGTCTGGAGACACTTTTGATCGTCACAACGGGAGTCTGTGTGTCTGTGTGCTACAGGAATCTGGTGAATCAAGGCCAGGGATGCTGTTCAATGTCTTACAACCCAAAGGACAGCACCCCCCCCAAAAAAATAATAATTATCCAGTCCAAAATATCAAGAGTGCCAAGGTTGAGAAACTCTAATCTCTCTTCTCTATCAATTTCCTTTCTGCTATCCACAAAGAAAGGCATCACCCTCTTTAGAACTTCCACAGCTCTTTCTGGTGTTAAAAATCACCTGTGTCTCATTCATCTCCCTGACAGAAGAAAACCTTCCTCAGGCCGGGATCCCTGCTTCATTCATTTCTGTGTGTGGCCTCATTTCTCCTCCAGCACACAGTCCTCCCTCCATAAATATTCCAGCCGTTTCAAACAAAATGAAAATACCCTTCAGGACCAATCACAAGGTGGCTTTGTGATTGGTAACCATGCATACCCTGTGTCTACAAGGAGAAGGAGAACCCATGGCCAGGGCTCATTTTCAGCCTAAAAGTTGAATACAAATCTACCAGCCTTCATCTAACAAAACGGCTCTGCATATATATTTTTTTCAACATTCACCAAAAATTCCAGGGGCTTCTGGGGCTGCTTGGGGTCTCTAAAGGGCAAGTCAGTTGTGTGAACACGAGGACCACCCACAGAGCCCAGTCATCATGCAAGGAACCACGCTGGCTGTGTCTGCTACAGTGTCATTATGAAGAGTGGACCAGTTGGCAGCTATCAAGCGGTTCACTTGGTCCCTGAGCCAACCCTGAATTCCAGAAAGTCAAATCCAGCAAACAACTTTACACAGATCTGTGAGGGAAATGCACAAGGGAACAGTGCTCCCCATGGCTCTAAAAATAACCAGGTAATTACCTCTAAAGATCTCTTAAGATGATGCACTTAACTGCACAGAATGAAGCAGCAAAGGCCTCACTTGTTTGTTGATAGGAGCTGTCTCTATGTAGTCAGCAGACTTTGGAGTGTTGGAAACCCAATCAATATTTGGGTACTATGGAGTTACTATGCTACTGGGCTGACCATAGTTAAAAACAAGAAACTGCCCTTAGTGAGGCTGACCTGACCACATTTTTTACTAAATTGATCATGCTAGTTTTCCTGACTTTGATTTTTGTTCCGATTTTAATGCTTGGCATGAATGCTGTGGTGAAAGGTATCCACTAATTTTTACTTTATGTGATGGAGCAATCTATCAGCACCATCAATTCTTTAAAAGTTACTTTAAAAATGCTCCACCTCCAGCAAGATTATTGAATGCAGAAATGGAATATATCACAGATTGGTGGTGAGGTTCCACCAATTTAGCAATTTTCCTCCCATGGTTAATCACCCACAGAATACACTGGTCTTTCTCTTCTTCGTGTTTTAATTTGCAGTCTTGGCAATATATGCTAAAATGACTTGGAGTTATGAAAAGTATGAAACTGTGTCTCAAATAGTTGGCTAGGTGTTTCATCAGCCGGAGGTCTAACACAGGTGTGAATATTTGTTTATAATCCAAACACAGCAAAGTAAACAGTCCCATTTTGCACCCCCTTTTTTCCATACAATGCTTTAAATATTTTCTTTGTGATGGTCAGTGACTTTGTTTAACTTTAAAAAAGGCTGAATGGAAAGAAAGGGCCTGGAGACTGGAAACTGTTTGTACAAGGGCCTGCAGTGAGTGATGCTAAGCTGAGCTGGGCGTGGAGCCCTGACATTTTGTCAGCTCCCTCAGGAGGCAGATGTGATGTCCACAACTCACCTGTCAAGTGCTGATAGAAAAACAACTCTGTCCTAGGTAGCCGTTAAGCCTACATACACGACCTCTAACCCCAGTACCCCTTCCGGAGTTTTCCACTGGGTGTCAAAATCCTTTCAAATACTTCCAGCTGGGCATTTCCTTGAAGTATAACTGCAGCTCAGCATTTTAACACTGGGTCCTTGTGGAGGGAATTTCTCTGTCTTTTTTTTCCCCTCCCCCATGGTAAGGACCAGTTCTGACATCTCACTGGTAGCAAGAAAGAAAGGTTGCCCTCATTGTTTTAAAACAGCCTTTGCCTCCAGTTGAATCCAAGTGTCCTCCTGAAAGTAGAGTATTTTTGAGGCCACTCGAATTCCTGTTCTCATCTCAAACTTCTGAAACCCTTCATGGATGCTGCAAGACAATAAATTTTTCCATGCTCTGGAGCCCAGGGTCTTCCAAGGGCTTGTTTTCATTTCTCTTTTTGCAAAAGAGGCAACAACAAAGAGGAACTCAGATGCCCTGACTCCAAGATTCAGTGTTCAAAAAAATAAAACAACAACAACAACAAAACCTAGTAATTGAATTTCAAGACAATGTGCAAGTCTTTTGATCTCCATTTCCTACTAACATGATAGAAACCCCCCAATTTTTTTTTTAAAGAAAAAAAATTGGGGGAAACCCAACATACGATGTAGCTCAGAGAAAAGAATTCATGGCTAAAGCAGTACATTTCTTACAAATGGAAAGATGCCTCTTCAATCAGCACAGCAAAAAAATGTCAGTTGGTTTAGGCCATTCAGAGTAATAAATAATGAATTTCATGGAGGAAGGCAAAATCACCTTAAAATTATATCAGTTGAGCTCCAACAAGGTCTAAGAGTTCTTGGATTGAGCGTTCCTCAAGATGAACCAAAATGGCCTTGGACTGTGTCCACAAGGTGACAGATCTATAGCAGTCTCGTTGAAGCCACAATATTTCCACTGTTCCTTCAAGAGATGGTTTCTTTTTTTCTCTCATTTCTCAGTCAGACTAAAGGACCTCAGCATTTGCTAAGCACATGGATGTTCATGGCTCCTCTATAGAAATTTTGATTTAAATGAGCTAAAAATAGCCAAAAAAAAAGGAAAATCACAAACTACAATCTTTAGAAAGTATTAACATCATTTTCTCCATTTTATGAATGAGGAAATTGAGATTCAGAGAGGTAAAGTGGCCTTTTCCCCCAGGTTATAGAGCTAGTAAATGACAAACTCTCAATGACGGTTTGAATTTCCTTCTCTTCTCTTCTCTTCTCTTCTCTTCTCTTCTCTTCTCTTCTCTTCCTCTTCTTTCTCTCCTTCTCCTTTTCCTCCTCCTCCTTCTTCTCGTTCTTTTTCTTCCTTCTTTCTTCTTCCCTCCTCCCTCTTCCTTCTTCTTCTTCCTCTTCTTCTTTTTTAGAGTTAGAGTCTTGCTATGTTTCCCAGGCTGGTCTTGAACTCCTGGACTCAAGGTATCCTCCCACCTCAGCCTCCCAAAGTGTTGGGATTACAAGTGTGAACCACTGAGCCCAGCCTCCTCCATTTCTTTAAAGCCCTGGGATTAAAATTGGTTCATACATTTCCGGGAAAAATAAACTGACAGATGATTATTGGACCCATGATAGGCAGATAGATAAATAGATGGCACTATTCATGATAACATATCCTTAGGATGGGAATACTAACTGGGCTAGTTTAGGTGCTCGAATTAGCAGAAGTCACTGTATAACCTAATACCTGGATGTCATATTTGCCTGACTCTTCTAGAACAACTGCATATGATAAATTGTGTCAAGTGAGGTTACCCCTTCTACCCTCCCTGTGGGATCCTAGGCTTAGTTTTCAGGCAATTCCTCCCATTTTCTTTTAAGAGAGTGTGTGCCATCAGCCTGAGTCAGTTCAGATTCCTCAGTCACCAGAAAGCCCCTAGACAGCCCAGCCTAGTTCTCATCGCCTGGCCCGGGCACCAGCTGTCTCCTTTCAAAGCAATGGCCTCCGACCTTTTTATTCACATGCTTGGATGTTTAGTCTGATGACCTGGGGAACTGGAAGAAGGAAAAATGTATAAATCTCTGGAAGAAACTAGAAATGTTCTGGGTCAAACAATATTTTTGTAGATCTGTTGTTTGTGAATACTCTTTCTGAAACCATTTAGCTTATTGTGAAATGCATTGTTGAAGGATGCAAAGGATGGTGTACTACCTTGACAGGCTCTGCACCATCAGAATCAGCATCGCTTGGGAGCTTGTTAGGAATGCAGTATCTCAAGTCCCAGACCCATTGAATTAGACTATGAATTTTAACATTAGGAACGCAGTGTCTTGGGTCCCAGACCTATTGAATTAGAATACGAATTTTAATGAGTTCCCTAGGTGATTCACATGTACATTTATGTCTGCAAAGAGCCCAGGGGCTGAAGAGATCTACAACAGTACCCTCTTCCACTTTGCCTCCCTTTGCTGCTGGGATCCATGATCACTGGCCAGGAAGTGAGCCCTTCCAACCACTTCCTTTTCTTCTTCACCTCTGCCTTAGTCATCCTTTCTCTTTCATTCCTTGCCCTGCCTGTCCACCACCAACCCCCTTCTACTGAAGTCTCTAGAATTCTCTTTGCTTGACATGAAATATCACTATATAATGCAGTCTTTTCCCTACAAAACTTAATAGCAATCTTTTTTTTCAAGTAGAGGTCATTCAACCTTTCTTCATAGGACAAAAAGTGAAAGACAGATTTTTCCCTCACTTATTTTGGACGCTTCCAGATCACTCTCATTCTAGAACTTTCCTTTGAGGATTTCTTAAATACAGCACAGAAAAGCCTGATACATTTTTCAATATTAAAATTAAGAAAATAGGCTCAACAAAAGATAGCAAAAAGAAAATTTTTAAAAAAGTTTAAAAATGCATTTGCCACTCACAATTAGTGTCTAGAATATATAACGAGGTTCTATATACCAATTAAAAAATAACACCAATCTACAGAAAATGGGTAATAGATACATTGAAGCAATTCACAGACCAAGAAACATGAATACCCACAAAAATATGAAAAGATTCTCAACCACACTAGTAATTAGGGAAGTAGATGCCAAAACCTTAGTAAATATCATTTCACACCCTATTAAGAAGTTAGATAATATCAAGTGGAGATGACGATATGGAGTAATGGAAACTTAGACTCCTGGAGAGAATATAAATGTTTATGACTACACGAAAGAGCAATTTGGCAGTATCTAAACATGCTAAAGAAGCCCTCACACTATGACCAAGAGTTTCACAGCTAGGTAAGTCAAGAGCAGCTCTCACCCAGACGCACATGAAGATACATACAAAGATGTTCACTGGAGCAGTGTTTGAAATGAGACATATTAGAAATGACTTCATGTTCTCCAAGAGGAAGAAGGATAAATTGCATATTAACATAATAAAAAACTATGCAGCAGTGAACGTGAACTCTCCCTCTACATATATGTAAGGTATATATACCTTACATATATTTTATATAAGATATATTGTATGCATTATATATTATATACTTCATATATGTATACATACTTTGTGTATACTTGATATATATTTATACTTACATACACTTAATATATATTATACTTAATATATGTACACTATACAATATATAAATATACAATATGTATAATTTATATCATATATATTATAATTAATGTATACTATATATATTTATATATGAAATATATACATACGATATATAACATACATATTTTTATATACATATTGTAGAATATGTATATAATTAGGAAAATAGGCTCAACAAAAGATAGCAAAAAGAAAAATTTTTAAAAACTTAAAAAATGCATTTGCCACATATATACATATACGCATACATATATATACATATATAATATGTATATATTGTATAATGTATACATATTCTATAATAATATATACATACTCTATAATATGTATACATATTTTATACATTATATATACACTATATATTAGGGAAAATAATGTGTATATATATTCAGGAAAATAATGTGTATACTTTATACATTATATGATATATATACTATATAATGTATAAAAATACATATTACATAATGTGTATATACTATATAATATATATTATAATTATACTACAAATATATAATACTATATATAATTATATATACTATATATAATATATATAATACTATCGATATATAATATAATTATAATATATTATATAATATGTATATACTATATACAATATAATATCATATAATATTACATAATATATACATTATATATTATATAATGTATATATTATATAATATATAATATGTATACATTATATAAGTATATACTATATATAATATAATATATAATACTATATATATCATATAATATGTATATACTATATATAATATATATAATACTATATATAATATTCTATATAATATATAATACTATATATAATATTATATATAATATATAATATATTAATGTGTATATATATTCAGGAAAATAATGTGTATATTGTATACATTATATGATACATACATACTATATAATGTATAAAAATACATATTACATAATATGTATATACTATATAATATAGTATAATTATACTATAAATACATATAATACTATATATAATATATGATACTATATATAATTATATATAATACTATATATACTACTATATATAATTATGTATATAATACTGTATATAACTATATATAATTATATATAATTATGTATATAATTATATATATAATACTATATAATTATATATAATACTATATAATTATATATAATAATATATAATATATATTATTATATATATTATATAATACTATATATAGTATATAATTATATATAATACTATATATTATATATATAATTATATATATAATACTATATATAATATACAATTATATATAATACTATATATAATATATAATTATATATAATACTATATATAATATATAATTATATATAATACTATATATTAAATATAATATATAATTATATATAATACTATATATTATATATAATATATACAATACTATATATAATATATATTATATAATACTATGTATAATTATATAAAATACTATATATAATTATATATAATATATAATTATATATAATGCTATATATAATTATATATAATACTATATATAATTTATAGAATATATGTAAAATACTATAAATATATAATATAATTATATAATATGTATATACTATATATAATATATATAAAATTATGTATATATTATACATAATATACTATATAATATAATATGTATATAATATTATGTAATATGTATACATTATATAATATGTATATACTATATATTATATACTATATATTATATATTATATATAATATATTATATACTATATATTATATATAATATATAATATACTATATATTATTATCTACTATATTATATACAGTATGTACATATTATGTAATATGTATTTTTATACATTATATAGTCTATATGGATCATATAATGTATAAAATATACACATTATTTTCCCGAATATATATACACATTATTTTCCCTAATACATAGAGTATATATAATGTTTAAAATATGTATACATATTACAGAATATGTATATATTATAGAATATGTATATATAATATAATATATACATATTATATATGTATATATACATGTGTATATGTATATATGTCGCAAATGCATTTTTAAACTTTTTAAAAATTTTTTTTTGCTATATTTTGTATTATATCTATCTTTCGTATTATATATAATATATACTATGTTATATAATATAGTATATTATATTATATATAGTATATATAATATATAGTATATATGTTATATAAGTAAATATTTTATATATTATAGAATTTACTGTTGAATGATAAAAGCATACTGTGGGCCAGGTGCAGTGGCTCACGCTTCTCATCCCAGCACTTTGGGAAGCCGAGGCAGGCAGATCACCTGAAGTCGGGAGTTCGAGACCAGCCTGATCAACATGGAGAAACCCTGTCTCTACTAAATATACAAAATTAGCTGGGCATGGCGGCACATGCCTGCAATCCCAGCTACTCAGGGAGCTGAGGAAGGAGAATCGCTTGAACCCAGGAGGCACAGGTTGCAGTGAAGTGAGATCATGCCATTGCACTCCAGCCTGGGCAACAAGAACAAAATTCTGTCTCAAAAAAAAAAAAAAAGGAAAAGCATATTTTGGACAAATACATAGTATATCATTTACACAACATTTAAAGACACAGAAAATAAAGCATCATTTAAGGAAACTTTATATACAGTAAAAAAAGTAAAGCAATGCTTGGAAATCATAAGCATCATATTAGAACAGTGGTTATATTGGTGAGAGTAGAAAGGAGAACAAAAATACGTGAGGATTTACACAGGGGGTTGCGATAGTGTTGGTATAAAGGTTTCTTAAGCTGAGTGATAGATACAAAGGATAATAAATACCTTTTTAAATACACTTTTGGGTGTCTGAAATACTGATTAAATTAAAACAAATAAGCTTTACTCTTTAAGAGTCTGTAACTCAGCTCTATCACCCTCTCCCCACTGTTGTCACCATGATATATTGATGAATTCTCATCCATACCCAGTCTACAGTTCTGTCCATCCTTCCTACCGTGTCCTGCGTGACTTCAGCACTCCTACTGCTCAGCCAGCCAATGACTTCACACTTCCTGGTTCTCTTACATTCCAGCAAACTTTAACTGCACTTGTCTTAGTAATGCACAAGATTCCTAGCAATGCACGTAGCAATGCACGTAGTTTCCTAGCAAACTACGACTTGTTTTTTGTTTTTTTTTTCCTCTTCTTTTTTTTTTTTTTTTTTTTGAGATAGAGTCTCGCTCTTTTGCCCAGGCTGGAGTGCAGTGGTGCAATCTTGGCTCACTACAGCTTCTGTGATTCAAGTGATTCTCATACCTCAGACTCTCAAGTAGCTGGGACTACAGGCACATGCCACCATGCCCATCTTATTTTTGTATTTTTGGTAGAGACGGCATTTCAGGATGTTGGCCAGGCTGGTCTCGAACTTCTGGCCTCAAGTGATCCATCCACTTTGGCCTCCCAAAGTGCTGGAATTATAGGCATGAGCCACCGTGCCTAGCCTGTTTTTTTCTCTCTTGTTTCGTTATTTATTTTTAAAATTATTATTTTTTGAGACCAGGTCTTGCTCTGTTGCCCATGCTGGAGTGGACTGGTACTCCATAGCTCACTGCAGCCTCCATCTCCTGGGCTCAAGCCATCCTCCTGCCTTAGCATCCTGAGTAGCTGGGACTACAGGCATGCATCCCCACACCCAGCTATTTTTAAAATTTTTTAAATAGAAATGGGGTCTTGCTATGTTACCCAAGCTTGTCTGAAACTCCTGGCCTCAAGTGATCCTCTTGCCTTGGGCTCCCAAAGCTCTGCAATTACAGGTGTGAGCCACCACTCCCAGTCACAAGCTGCATTTTGGATCCTGTCACCCAAAACATCTCTACCCAATACCCCTGGCACTCCCTTCTGCTTTTTCCTTCACTTGCCCAGCTAATCTTCTCTTTGATCTCCTGGGGTCTCTGTTTCCTTGACTTTCTCCCTCCAATCTTCCCCTGAGTTATTTTCTTCTTTCCTAGCAAACTACGACCTATAACCAACATCTTAGAGCTCTGGTTGCAACTGTCTTACCCAACTCCAGCTGTCCACTTTCTCGAATCCTGGCTTGGGATGCTGAACAATGCTAACAGAAATCATGTGACTGCCCTGATCAGCATCATTTCAAATCTGTTTTCTCCAGAGGAGGGCGACTCTAGGTCCTGAGCCACTCTTTTCACTCTCCCCTAGTTGAAATCATTATCTGCCTTAAATATCAGCTCTGGCTCCCCTTTGCCTAGAATGGCGAGCTAACTGTGGCCTGCAGAGCTAACGGCTCAGGGAGGTGCCTCAGGAGCGAGCCTGGGAGGAGGACACCTCTTTGGCAAGCTCTGCATCCCCATCTTTGCTTCAATCTGAGTTGGTCTGCTTTAATCATTTAAAATATTGGTCTTACAAGTAAGATTTCACGTAATAAAAAAGGGAGGAGTCCTGCTCTGCAAAATCTTTGCGTGGCTTTCTATTACACTTGGTATAACACACAAACCCATTACTTAAGTGGAGTTTGTGGGATGTGGCTCTGTCCTCTCCAACCTCATCTAGTGCTATTTCATCCCCGGCATCCCACACTGCAGGCACAACTCTACTCTCACCTCTAGGCTCATGTGCCTTCTACCTGCTCACAGACCTGTTCCTCTGTTCTTTGCATGCCTGATGCTTCATTTTCAAATTTCTCCTTACATGTCACCTGCCCTGGTCTTCCTCATTATTCTCTATCACACTACCTTATTCATCTCCTTAATAACACTTCTTGCCGTCTTTATTCATTTTTTTGTTTCTTTCCTTATTCATTGTCTGTTTCTCCCCTCACTAGACTGTAACCCCCCCGTGATGGGAGGCATCATGTTTGTTTCATTTAACAATTAGTAGCAGAGCCAAGGAGTAGCTTCAGCCCCTCTTCTAAGGCTCAGAGTAGGAAAATGGATTTGAAATGATGCTGATCAGGACGTTCACCCCAAATTGCCTCAAATAAAAAACTCAAGGAGAAACAGCATCCTTTGGTGCACACCCTTGCTGTACACATAAGGCTCTGTAGAAGGTGCCATGGCTCTCTCCGTTCCAGTCAGATGCTGCCCATGGACCTTTGTACAGAGAAATCCTGGAGGTGCGCTGGGATCAGTGCATCCCTAGCGTATCCTGTTCACATGCATAGGAGGCACACAGGAACATTTTTTCGAATGAATCAATCTTTGAAACTTTGAAAAATACCAGCTTAGGAAGTAAAGTTCACCTCTCCTAAATCACTTCGAGGAAGAAAACTAATTGGAAGTCAGTTTTCTCGCTTCTTCTGATAATCCATTGCTTACCCATTGTCCTATTCCAGGACAAAAGACAACACACTACACAAAGAAAAAACTCTCCTTCCCAACACATGTGCTACATTGAATCTCCAGATATGATGAATTGAGACATTTACAGAGTTAAGTGTGGAAGGGCGAACTGATTTCACAATAGATTGGTTAACTAAGTGTTTCAAGATTCAGCTTAAATGTACTCAGTCCATCTTGATATAAGTAGCAAACTTTCAAAAGGTTGGAACGCCTGTCATTGTGGCAATATGCAAGTGCACTGCAGGACACAGAACAGTAGTTAATTCATTCAAATATATGAGACAGATTAGATATGATCAGTAGTTAAGCAAGCCAAAATCCTAAAGAGAAAAATCTCAGCGGTATCCATGTGTGCACACAGGTTGTCATGGCCACACCTTGGCTTGGCAAGTGCATCCAGGAACATTTTCTCCTAGCTGCCTTTTCCCTCGCCTGTTGTGATTGTCCACAAGGCTTATAATAAAACACGGTGAGATAGCAAACGTGGGTTATGTGGCCGTATTTGTCCTTCTCTGCAAACCAGATTGAGTCTTTCAGAAGAAATACACAAGCAGAAAATGGCTTCAGACAAAAAAAAACAGAGTAGTATCTACGGGTAATAGAAGGCACTGTGAAGGCAGATGGGTGCAGGGTGTTCAGGTGTGTGAATTGGGCATCCGGGTCAGTACAGGGCTTGGAACTGAAATGGAGGTGATGGTGGAGGTTATAGAGTAGGGAGAGTGAGTCTAATGATGATGACAGCTACAACTTTTATTTTAAAAAACTCTGACAAACCAGGTACTGGGCTCTTTACTTAGGTTTGCTTTTTTAACCCTTTCAGAAATACTATGAGATAAGGGCTTTTATTATTCTCATTTTATATGTGAAGACACCGAGGCTCAAAGAGGTGAAGTAATTTGCCGAAGGTCACGCAGTTAATTCCAGAGCCAGGATTTTATCTAGGATTCCGTACTTCCAAACTTTGTGCTTATAAACACTGTTGCATCAGTGTCCTCTGTTGACTGTGTATGTTCCATACTGTTTCACTGTGTTCTCTATTGGCAGGACAGTCTAGAGATCAGGAGAAAGGTTAAGCTTAGAGCTGTAATTGTAGGGGGAATTTCTTAGAACATAACAAAGACAATGAGAGAGTCGATCTCTGGCAGCTTCCCCGAGGTGTGGTATACAGGTGGGACCTGGGGAGCACTGAGAATTTGTATTGGAGAAAGTATCTGTTGTTCCTTAATTTGAGGATACAATAAAAAAAGAAGTAAATCTGTGGCTGAGGTGAAGGGCGGAACAGTAAAGACACAGGAAAATAGATGTCAAACAATAACCACTAAAATGTACTGGCCAGTTTACTGAATGCTTAGAATTGCTGATATTGGTTTTAGATTGAGTTGCTTTTCCCTCAGGTAACTCCATGTAGCAGGGTCTAGGGTGAGATGCCTAAGGGGTGTATTTATTTAATGATGGTTAATGATATTCCTGAGTAGAAGGGAAGAGGTCAGTTGGTTCTCCATAAGAGAAGTCAAAAAGGTTGCAACAAACTATGTAATTCCTGCCTCACTATCAGAAGAATGGCAACTGGCATGGTTTGGCTGTGTCCCCACCTAAATCTCATCTTGAATTGTAGCTCCCATAATTCCCACATGTTATGGGAGGGACCTGGTGGGAGATAATTGAATCAAGGGGGGCAGGTCTTTCCCGTGCTGTTCTCATGATCGTGAATAAGTCTCATGCGATCTGATGGTTTCATAAAGGGCAGTTCCTCTGTACGTGCTCTCTTGCCTGCCACCATGTAAGACTTGATTTTACTCCTCCTTTGCCTCCCACCATGATTGTGAGGCCTCCCCAGCCATGTGGAACTGTGAGTCCATTAAACCTCTTTCCTTTATAAATCGCCCAGTCTTGGGTATGTGTTTATTAGTAGCATGAGAACATACTAATAAACACTTGTCTGATTCATTATGACTATGCCATTTCTTTCTCTAGAGCTTTGCTACTCAAAATGTGGTCCATGGAACATTAGCACCATCTGGCAGCTTTATCCCAGACTGACTGAAATAGAGCTTGCATTTTAACAGGCTCCCCCAGGCAATTCCTATATGCAGTAACATCTGAGAAGTACTGCCCCAGACTATGTATTGTGCCAGCTTGGCAACTTGGTGAACTCTTGTTCAGCCTTCAAAGCCTAGCTCAGATATCACCTGTTCTTTAAAGCTTCCCCTAGCAATGTCTTAAAGGGTTAATCCCTCCTTCCTTTCTGCTGTTTCTCCTCCTACTCATCTCTACTCTGTGCTCATGACACTGTGTTCTTCAGGAGAGGGTACCTGTGTTACTCCTCTTTGTATTCTACTGTGTCAGCTGTGTCACTTCAACAAGACAGGTTCTGAAAAGCATCCAGTTATTCGATTTAGTTATTGTTATTCAATTTAAGTCCTTCTTGAACAATGATTTTTAAATTTTCCTATGCACAAAAATGACCTGGTCATCTTGTTAAATTGGAGGCCTGTAGACCTCACCCCTATGAATTCTGATTCTGCATGTTTAATTGGGCCCCAGGAATTTACATTTTATCTAGCAGCTCTAAGGATTTCTGGTGCAGATGACTGAGGGAAATCTCTGGTTTAGAAACATTTCCTGGTGTCTGTAATATGGAGCTTCCTTCTGGTCTAGTGGATTGCTGCTGTCCTGCATATTATGCTGGTCTTTATGTCCTCTAGGTATCAAGAATGCCTTAATCGATTAGTATAGGAGATACCCAAATACGTATGGACTATATATCAGTAAGGATGCCTTTATACAGAAATGAAAATATGCTACATTGCAGGCTCTAACAGTCTCAGTTACTCGCTATGGTAGAGACTGTTGTAAAGATCTCTTTCCCTAAGGTGGATGTTGCAGTGAGCCGATAATCGCGCCATTGCATGCCATCCTGGGTGACAGAGTCAGACTCTGTCTCAAAAAAGGAAAAAAAAATCTCTCCCCTTAAATGGACTCAGTGGTTCTTAGGACCCATTTCAGTATGTGGGAAACACGTGAATATTTTCCACATATACAGCTCTGACTGTGTGAGTGCCGGTATGTGCCAGGCAACATATGGTAGGTGAGTACATTGATGATTTCATTGAATTCACACCATGACGCTGGACACGATGCAAGGCACACTATCACCCTTTGAATGATAAGAAAATGAAGTCAGGGGTTCTTGCTTCTTTCCTGTTTGCCAAACTGTCTCTCAGTGTTTCTTCAGCTGTACTTTTTACTCATCATCCATGCAAAATTCCACAGGGATCAGCAGAGGGGGTGGTTGTCAGGCTTCCCTAAAGATCCTTCACTGCACTCCACTTCTAAGCCTTAATCATAACCATTTTTCTCCAGTTGTAGAATATATCTGTACTAGGCCATGTCTGGAAAACACAAAGAAGTGACTTATTTCCTTTCTTAAGAGAATTTTTAAACAGTTTGATTTTTCCTTAGCTGGTGCTCCCTCTAAATCCACACATATCTTCATGGCTGGAGTAACAGATACAGGGATACATATTTTTGAGTTGTTATAGCAATGGAATCAAATCACAAAAGAGCGGAGACAATCCATTTTTGCAGTTAATTGGAAAGACAATTAGAAAATTAGATTGTCAGGGGCATAGCTAATTTAGTTAATGCTGCAGAGTTCTCAGAGAATAAAGCAAAGTTGTTTTTTCTCGGGAGGATTTGTTATTTGGAGGGTTAGGAGAAAAGAATGGATTAAATAAATTATGGTATATCCATAAATTGAGACACAATGGTGCTGATTTCTTTCAATGTCTACTATATGTAGGGCACAAAGATGAATACAGCAGGCCCAGTTCTTGCCCTCATGGCATTTATTGTCTATTGAATGAAGTAGAACTATGTAGATCTATATATACTATCATCGAAAGCCATCCAAGATACGTTGTAAATAATGCATAATGTAAAAACAGTATGTGTTTGTGTACAAATGAATTTGCCAGATGGTTACATCCAATGTTATTAATGGCAGTTATCTCTGAAGACTAGCAATGGGTTTGGGTTGGGAGTCGGAGGAATGGAAGGGAATGATGAACTGTGCAATTTTTTGTGGCAGGGACTGTGAACTACCTGCCCTCGAATCCCTTCTTCAGTCAAAAAAGAAAACAAAATCAAACCAAAACAGAACAAAAAAATACACACAGAAAATAAACCCCAAATATTTTCCAGACTCCTTATGGCTCGGTGTAGTCATAAGACTAGGTTCTAGGCAAGTAGAAGTGTTGTATATGACAGCTAGTACATTGATGATTTCATTGAATTCACACCATGATGCTGGACACGATGCAAGGCACACTGTCACCCTTTGAATGATAAGAAAATGAAGTCAGGGGTTCTTGCTTCTTTCCTGTTTGCCAAACTGTCTCTCAGTGTTTCTGAGAACACTGGTTTGGCTGTGTCCCCACCTAAATCTCATCTTGAATTGTAGCTCCCATAATTCCCACATGTTATGGGAGGGACCTACATAGTTCTACTTCATTCAATAGACAATAAATGCCATGAGGGCAAGAACTGGGCCTGCTGTATTCATCTTTGTGCCCTACATATAGTAGACATTGAAAGAAATCAGCACCATTGTGTCTCAATTTATGGATATACCATAATTTATTTAATCCATTCTTTTCTCCTAACCCTCCAAATAACAAATCCTCCTGAGAAAAAACAACTTTGCTTTATTCTCTGAGAACTCTGCAGCATTAACTAAATTAGCTATGCCCCTGACAATCTAATTTTCTAATTGTCTTTCCAATTAACTGCAAGGGAAGGGATTTGCCCTTTTGCCTATGTTGCTTTCTGCTGCTTGGGATGTGGATTCCTGGTATGGTCCCGGCAGCCATCTTGGACCATGAGGCGATCTGGAGGGCAGAAGCCATGGACGGGAGAACACTAGGATGAAGGACCATGA
Organism: Nomascus leucogenys; assembly: GCF_006542625.1. Taxonomy (NCBI): domain Eukaryota; kingdom Metazoa; phylum Chordata; class Mammalia; order Primates; family Hylobatidae; genus Nomascus; species Nomascus leucogenys. Next base: position 73,781,367 of record NC_044401.1, on the reverse strand, counting down.
GTCTCCTTCCTACCAACCTGCTACCACTTTTGCTGTCTGCTATGATAGTAGCAGTAGCCCCATATGAATGTTTTAAATTAATTAAAATAACATAAAATAAAAAGTTTAATTCTTCCCCCCTACTAAGCCACATTTAAAGTGCTCAATGGCTACCTGTGACTAGTGGCTACTAAACTGGACAAGATAAATAATAGAACATTTCCATCATCACAGAAAGTTCTATCAGATAGTGCTGCTCTGCTGCCTGGTTCCTGCTTCCAGGCTTTATAAGAGCCAATAAATCCCCATATTTACGTCTTTGTTACTTGTAGTTGAATTAAACATACACTATACAAATTCCATTTTATAATGACCATATATCAATTTTATGATAGAAAACTCATATAGTTTTAAATACACAATTAAACATCAAACACGGATTAAAACAGATCAAGATATATTATAAATAACTTGGTCTGATTATTTAAAAACACAGGAATATTGTGTCAAAAATAAAATTTTTAAAACCCTGGGTATAGAAGAGATCTAGAAAATTATAAACATTTAGATGTGTTTCCAAAAGCAAAAGTCTGGGCATCTGAAGTTTATATAAGCTTCACTTGGAATTGACATAGACCGCACACCAAGTAGGTGTATACATTTCTATAGAGTTGCTGTCTGCACATTCAGCTATGGAGCATATTAAGAATGTTCTGAGAGATACAGTGAACATTCACAGGAGACACTTTTATAAGGATAAGATATGGTCTGGTGCTCTCTAGCTATTTATCAAACTCTCTGCTGTTTGCATTTGAAAATACACAAAGACATTACATTTTAAATACCCTAAGTTATATTGTGTTGCCTTTGAACCTGCAGCAAAATTATGATACCATTGTGTATTTTTAAAGATTAAATATTTCTCATATTTTTGCACTACAGCAAGCAAACCAAAGGCTTTTTAGCATTCCAGGTCATGTAGACTCTTTCAACAAGGTTGTTTATTCTTCATTCAATGCGTGCGGGATTCAGGAGAATCATTTCCATTCTTATAGGAAGGTGCCACCCAGGTAATTTTTGGCACATAAACGTCAATGTATATTCCATATTCTGATCTGTTTGGAAAATGCAGTACAGAAAACCCATTCACCAGGCTAAGGTCACCAAGGGCGGATAAACCAACGCTCTGCAGTGGCTGCTTATAACAAAGTAGAAAAACCTTACGCTTTCAACAGGGCACCACAGTTAGTAAGTCCCTAAGCACCCCCACCTGGTACTCTGCCAGCACAAACGGAGGACATGAGTTAGTTTTTCTTCCCTTCCTCACGTTTGTGTGTGTGTGTGTGTGTGTGTGTGTGAGAGAGAGAGAGAGAGAAACAAAGAGAGAATATTTTATTCTTCCAAGTTGCGATGATTTGACGTGCTGTTTTTACATATTTCCATTTTCTAGTTTCACTGAAAGTCTCAAAGGCTTATGGAGATGAGAATCAAAAGTTGGGAAAGTGTGTTCCTGGTAGGCAAATGGTGCTGTTATGAAATCCTTTCTAAAAATCACATTGGAAAAAAAGTGGTTTCAACTGTGGACTTTATATGACCACCGTGTCACTTTTATATTTGCCTGAGAAACAAAGGGATGAGAGCAAGGAGTGAAGACGGTTGGGAGATACAATTCGGAGAGACGGCCTGTTTCTAATACTCTTAATACTAACTTGGCATTTCAGAGTGTTGTTTATCTCCTTCCGGTTCCATCAGCAGTGGTGATTTTTAGTGCCATCTTGGGAACTTCTTCTACTGTCCCATTCAACACAGCGTGAAGTTTGACATCCAGAAAATATTGAAGAACAATTTAAATTTTTACTGAAATCTCAAGAAAGAATGAGCAAAGGGGATTACATTTTTAACTCACAGAAATGTTATAAAGTTCTCTTTTCTGCCTTTTATCCCATTGTTTCTGGAGTGCAGCCAACTCTTGTTGAATTTCCCTAAAACCTCCACGCTTTCCAGACTCCCTCTAGCATGGTTCTTTCTTGACTCCCGACCCTTGACATTTTGGATCCGGTATTTTCTTTCATCAGGGTCTTGGTCTTTTGTAATGTAAAGATTTCAAGATTTTCTGGATGTTTTTTGACATTTTGGATCTGGTATTTTCTTTCATGAGGGTCTTGGTCTTTTCTAATGTAAAGATGTCAAGATTTTCTGGATATTTTTAAATTATCTTCCTGCTATTCCCAGCATTAACACAACCAAGGGCCCTAGAGGCTGAGCAGGCAAACCCAGAAGCCACTCAGTAAGCAGTGGGAAGAGAAAAGCCTGAGAAACTTGCATGCTACATTTTTCCTTTTGTGTGTTTCGGCTACGTAAAACTTTTAACATCCTTCTAGTTCATCTTCCTTTCTTCCAGCCTTCAGGCCCCCTTAACCTTAGCTGCTCTGCAACGTTAGCTAGTTTTTATCCAACGACTCCTCCCCACCCCAAAGCCAGCCACCTGTTCCTTCCCTCCCCTATTCCCTCCCTACTGCCTCTGCTATGTGGCCTTAAGCTAGTTGCCTCGGTTCCCTTGCATGTAGATCACACACCTGTTCTAGAAAGTCCCAGTGGGGCCCTCCTCTTCCGAGATTGTAAGATTCAGGTCACGCCTACTCAAGAACAAACACCTGACTTGGTTAAAAGTGAATACCTGAGCATGGGTTGCTCCTTCTCCTTTAAAGTATTTTTTGATAGCACAAGTAACAGGTGTATGAGTATAAATTCCTATACAAAATGAAGACCATTAAGAATGAGACTGAAATCATGCCTTCCTCTAACCCCAACCTACACCCCCTCAATATTTTGAGAGATTAAAGAAACACAAAAAGCCCCAAATTTCATCCACTTTACTTCTTTTTTTTTTGAGATGGAGTCTTGCTTTGTCGCCCAGGCTGGAGTGCGGTGGTGCCATCTCAGCTCACTGCAACCTCCGTCTCCCGGGTTCAAGCAATTCTCCGGCCTCAGCCTCCCATGTAGCTGGGACTATGTGTGAATGCCACCATGCCCAGCTAAGTTTTATATTTTTAGTTAGAGACAGGGTTTCACCATGTTGGTCAGGCTGGTCTCAAACTCCTGACCTCAAGCGATCCACCTGCCTCAGCCTCCCAAAGTGCTGGGATTACAGGCGTGAGCCACTGTGCCTGATCTCACTTTACTTCCTTAGGAGTTTGATCTGTATTTTTGCTGAGAGTTTGCTATGTTTTTATACACATAAGTATATCCAAAAACTGTATAATTTTGTTTTGTAAAGAATTATTTAAACATATAAATGCTATTCCTATACATTTTTTATTTTCCAGTTCCTCTTGAATGTCTGAGAGGCTGGCAAAAATGAGATAAGCTGGGCAAGTGTGTTCTTGGCAGGCAATTGGTGCTGTTTTGAATAAAAATAAAAATGATACACTGTGCTTATTGTTTTCATTTCCATTCTTTTGCCCTTAATATCATTGTTACTATAGAAGAACACAGATCATTTTTAAAAACAGCTGCACAGTATTCCATGCAGTAGCAAGAAGTAGAATAATCATACAGGTAGCTAAAACTTATAGACTGCTATTTGCCAAGAACTGTTATTATTTAATCTTCAAGGAACCCCATGAAATAAGCAGCCAATATTAGTCCCATTTTACAAACAAGATATCTCAGAACCAATACAAAATTACCATGCCTTATTTCGTCTGTTGCCAGACATTCCGGTTGTTTCAATTGCTTGCAGTGACAACCATGAGACCAAATCTCCTTGCCGAGGTGCAGATAGGATGGTGCCAAGATGGGAACATATGAGATGTGGGGCATCTGCATTTTTAGATTCAAGAGATACTTCCAGACTTCCCTCATGATCGTATTAAGAGACACTGTAAATATTGAGAAGGGTGGGGGTGGATCATAGAATGGGGAGTGAGCTGGTAGGATGGCCAGAAAGGGGATGGGTGGAGGGATGTATGGCAGATGCACCTGACGGCAATAACTTGCTTAAGCCTACCCTGAAAATGACCCTATATGGCACCTGAATGTGTGTCTGGAGTTCCGAGCTAAGGAATCTAGGAGGAGCCACCTGGGAGATTTGTTCCTTGTCTGTGAAGCACATTTGAAGCCCTTGGATCCATCCTGTGGAATGTAAGCTGTACAGGAGATCCGGGCCCTTTGTTTTGGGTTAATTGAAGGTTGCCAGGGGGAGGTTGTTAGGCAGAGGGTGCTAACTGAAAATGCTATATAAACTGCATGCTTTTTGCAAGCAGTTGTGGTTCTTCTGCCCAGTCTGCCGCCACTGGACTGTCCCTGTGTAAGTTTCCCACTAATAAAACTCTGTGTCTCGTCTGCTGGCTCCAAGTCTTTTCGGCCTCTTGAATGTGATGCCATCCTTGTGGAGGTTAACAGGCGTCCAGCACAACAAGGGACAGCTCAAACTCCAACTTCATCCACTTTCTAATTGTGCATAAGGAAAATTCTGGGTAAAAGCAGCCTTTTCCCACTATTTCTTCCCACGTCCCTATACTCCAAGGCATCGTCTCACTTCTGCTTTGTCTCCCCTACCCAAGACCTTCCACCCACCCTGCGGTGCATCTGGGCCCCAGCTGTGCCAATGTTGTTAGGCTTAGGAAAGATTTCAAGCCTTTTAGTATTTACTTTATCCTAAGAACATAAGGCAGGCAGGCAGGCCTCCATCCCTATGTTCCATTTACACAGATGTCAGGCCATGGATGTAGGTTCATTTTTCATTCTTTAATCCACAGGTAAGAATTAAACCATAACCTGCCTCACCAACACCACAGCATCAATATTTTCTCAGACTGGAACATGGTTTCCCCGTTCTTATCCACCATTTAAAAATAAACTTAACATATGGCATTTGTCTTATGTCAAAGGAATGCAATGTGCTTTTCTTGACATATGACTCAATTCAAACACTGGGAAAAACTTTGATATTTCAGAGGAGTGTGCAGTGGGAGGGAATAGGATTGCTACCTTCCCCCATTAAACCGGTTAATCCCTTGAGGCAATTTTCCAGAACCTGAGATGTCCTGAGTTTCTCAGATAATTGAGTTCCTTAAATCAAAATATGTGTCATACAGACCCAAGGGTAATGCTGGATACTTAGTAAGACTTCTTAAAATCACAGTCAGACCAACAGGTAAAATGCATGGAAGTTGGGAGCACCCAAGATTATATTTATGCAGTTTTCTCAAAGGCCCTGCAATGCCAGACCAATCATTCAAACACACCCCAATGACACCACATCAATGAAGGTAAAGCAAAGAGGACATGGACACACAGCAAAAGCTTGCAAGTGGGGAAAACATTCATATACAAGCGGAGCAACAGTGAAAATAACTACCACTTGCTGGATGTTTGTAAATCAGGCACAAACTTAGTGCTTTGCCTATGTGATGATGTTCAATACTCACAACCATCTTCTGAGGCTGGTATCGTTATGAGACCCATTTTACATATGGGGAAATTGAGATTTAGAAAGCACAAAATTTTGGACAAAGTTATACAGCTATTGAAGGAACAGGAATCCAAGTCCACTTCTGTCTGATTCTAGAGCTTGGCCTGACTCTGTTCATAACAAAGGCTTATTATTATATGTCATCAGGGAGAGCAGGTTGTAAATCCCATCTCTCAAAACATAAATATGATTCTGTGAATTTTTGCCTCCAAACAACTTCTCAACTTTTTTTTTTTTTTTTTTTTTTGAGATGGAGTCTCACTCTGTCACCCAGGCTGGAGTGCAGTGGTGTGATCTTGGCTCACTGCAAGCTCTGCTTCCCGGGTTCACGCCATTCTCCTGCCTCAGCCTCCTGAGTAGCTGGGACTACAGGTGCCTGCCACCATGCCTGGCTAATTTTTTTGTATTTTTAGTAGAGACGGGGTTTCACCGTGTTAGCCAGGATGGTCTCGATCTCCTGACCTTGTGATCCGCCCGCCTTGGCCTCCCAAAGTGCTGGGAATATAGGCGTGAGCCACCGCACCCGGTGAACAGCTTCTCAACTTTCTAACCTGCCTGTTCAGGCACTGAAGTAGCCTCCTAGCTGCGTACCTGATATTCTAATCCCTTCACCTAGGTTACTGGAAGAGTGATCTTCCAGGGTACTAGAATATCATCATGAGCTCACTTGCTCAGAAATCCTCAGTAATTATTATATGTAGCTCTATGGCTAAGACAGTGCCCTACAGACAGTGAGCACATGAACATTTACTGAATGACTAAACATGCTCCAGTGACCTTCTTCCTTTCCCTGGCACAGTTTCTGAAATTAGGTATCCTAGGTCACACCTATAGTTCAGGTGATGTTAAATACTAGAAAAACACTCTCTTCCGAGTCTGAAAGACTTGAGCTTTGTCTTTCTGAGCTCTGTGCCCTCAGGCAAATCCCTTCATAGCTCTGATTCTTTTTCCTTCCGTGTCCCCGTTACCTGGTCAGTGTAAATTTAGCAGTGGTATATGCCTAAGGTACACAGGATTCTCACAATATCATCATTAATAAATACTGTTGAAACATTTTATCAGTCAGTCACACCTTAGTAAATCAACAGATCTGAGCCATTTCCCCTGTGACTGAGAGGTGGGAGCAGGGTATATAGGGAAGAAAAGTTTTTGTGGACCAGAAGAGGAGGCCTTCTTGGAACATGGTGTCCTGCCTGGTGGAAGGTTGGTGGTGACTAACTACCCCCCTGGGGGCCCTGGAATTTTAGAAGTTGCAGTGGGGAGGACAGAAGCTCCTGGGAGGGAAAAGAAGAATGCTTAACAAGAACCAAATGGGCCAAAAGACAAAATGGGCCCAAGACATTTTACTGACCTCAGAATTTTGACTACCTGAGACCCAGATTGAGCTGTGGGCCTAGGAGAAAGAGAAACAGTGAGGAGGACACAGCTGCCTTCTCTGCCTGTGTGAGCTATTTTTGCCTAAGGCAATTTGTTCCTGGGGACTTTGAGAGAATTTTTTAGGTACCTATTGCTGAGAAACAAACCACCCCCAAACAGCAATGATTTATTATTGTCTCCTCAGTTGCTGGACTGGCAATCTGGGTGGTTCTTCTGCTGGTCTTGCCTGGGGTCACTCATGTAGCTGCAGTCATTCGACAGCTTAATCGATGCTAGAGAGCCCAGTGGCTTCATTTATGTGTCTGGTAATTGATGCCTCAGCTTTCCACGACATGCCTTCTCTTCCTCCCATAGGCAACACTGGACTTCTTGACAGCAGGGACATCTCAGGGTTCTAGGAGGGTGACAGCAGAAGCTGCAAGGTCTCTTAAGGCCCAGGTTTCAGGAGTTGTACAACATCACTTCTGCCACATCCTATTGGTTAAAACAAGTGGCAAGGGCAGCTCAGATTCAAGAGGGTGGAACAATGGAGCTGCCTGTTGTTGAAAGGAGTGATGATGTTGTGCTGCAGAGATGCCTGAACATGGGGTGGTATGAGTTGTTGTGGGCCATTATGGTAAAAATCTATGACAGGGGATATCCTTTCCCATAGTCAGTATTTCCAGAATGTTCTGCCCCTACCAGCCTAAGAATTTTACCTACAGATTATATAGTTATTTGGTTTCCTGGGGTCACCATGAAAGTTAATGGCTCTTGGTCAATGTGGTTGGGGTTTTGGTGACCAAAGCCAATCCAGAAACCTGCTTCTAGAGCCTTTCTGGGTCTTTGACTCTGCTTCTCCCACCTCCCTTTTCCTCCTCACTGAAAAGCATGGTGTTGACCTAAGGCCTAAACATTATTAAATAAAGGAAAAATTGTTTTGACTCTTTAAGATGTTTTTCATCATCTTCAGGAAAGGAATCCAACTCTAGGGACTGTTCTGTAACTGTACTATCAGCTGGCATTCCATGGGCCCAGTCCCGGAGCAATATCACATTCAAAGATACCAAAGCATAAGTAATTCCCATCTAAACTTGCATTTCTTGAGGAGTATTAAAGAGGATCCAACTCCTAACCTAAAGCACCATTTTCTCTCGGTTTCAGACTCCCTCATACCTCAAGACTGCCCCACCGTCTCTGTCTCCCTAATCTCCACTCTTTGTTTCCTCTTCATAACCTCTCTGATGCTCCCAAATGGTAGGGCCTACACTTCTCTTCCATCGTTGGTTCCCACATGAGTTTTTTCCCCTCTATAAGTCTCTTTCAGCTCCCTCAGAAACAAATCCCCCAGTCTGAGCCCTTCTTCCACAGATTGGCTTATGGTTTTGTGACCTTGCTATTAATGACATTTTGGGCCATATAATTCTGTTGTGGGATTGTCCTGTGCATTGTAGGATGTGTAGCAGCATCCCTGGCCTTTACTCACAAGATGCCAGTAACACTGCCTTCCAGTCATGACATCCCAAAATGTCTCTGGACGTTGCCAAATGTTCTCTGGGTGGCAAAAGCACCCCCAGTTGAGAACCGCTATCTTAGCCCAACCTGTATATTAAAGGCTCTTGGAAAATGAAGAGGGATGACCAAATGGATTTCCGTACTGAGAGAGAAGGGCAATAAACCAAAAATATATTTATTATACATTTAGTAACTTGTGTCTCTAGTATAGTACCATGATCTAGCAGTGCCGTCAGGAGAGAAGAATGACCCAAAGACAAGTTAAATTATGCATTATGCACTCCAATCTGACATGAGCATGGGATACTAACACAAGCAGCCGCCTGGTGCCGTGGAATGCCAGGGCAGTTGGGTTCAGGTCTGAGATCTGCCACTTGTTTTCAGATTCAGCAGAGCTGTGCTGGGGTTGAGTGTGAGTCATTGAAAAGGCTCTTCACATGTTTCTAATGTGAACTTCTGGTTAAGAAATTCATCTTGGCCCGGCGCGGTGGCTCATGCCTGTAATCCCAGCACTTTGGGAGGCCGAGGCGGGCGGATCACGAGGTCAGGAGATCGAGACCATCCTGGCTAACATGGTGAAACCCCATCTCTACTAAAAATACAAAAAAATTAGCTGGGCGTGGTGGCAGGCGCCTGTAGTCCCAGCTACTCGGGAGGCTGAAGCAGGAGAATCGCTTGAACCCGGGAGGTGGAGCTTGAAGTGAGCCGAGATCACACCACTGCACTTCAGCCTGGGAGACAGAGTGAGATTCCATCTCGAAAAAAAGAAATTCATCCTAAAGGCTCAATAAATGGAAGCAGCTGTGGTGGAGAGCCTGCTGGGATGGGAGATGAGAGATCTGAGGTCTCTATGAGGTGGTTCACTAGCTGCGTCACCTTGAGAAAGGCATTTCACCCTCTGGGACTTATTTTTATCATTTTTGAAACAAGGGAGTTGAACCACATCCATATTTCTTGCCAAGACCACCTTGGATGTTTGTCAAAATGCCTATCTGTGCCCTGATCAAATTGGAATCTATCAGGGTGGGAGCCCAAAGATCTACATTTTTAAAATACATTCTAAGTTTTTGCTACAATAAGGCCAGCAAAGATGTAGAAATTATTCCTAGGTACCAAACTCTATGATAAGCTTTCTTTGTTTTCATACCTATCCTATGTTATTATACCCATTTGACAGATGAAGAAACTGAGGCTCACACTGATCGAACAAATTCCTCAAGGTCTTGGGCATAGTAAGTTTGGGAAGCCAGTTCTAACCCTGGGCTACAGAGCCACAGCGCCACAGCCCCTAAACATGACTCACGGTATAGTCTGCCTCCCTTCTGAACACTGACTTTTGAGTGTATCTGAACTTGAATGGTTTCTGAGCCTCCTGACACCTTGAATGTTTTGACTAATTAAAAATTTTCCAAACTATTTGCCTTTACCTGTAAGCAGTGATGGCTTTGCGAAAAGGCAGTGTTTTTTGGTGGGTTGGGAATAGGAAGATTCACTGAAATAAATATAAGGAGAATACAGCTTCCAAAGATGAGCCGCTTTCCTCATTAAGCCTATTTTTCCAGGTTATCATGGCTAATTCATTGCCATATTTCATTATATGAACTAACTGAAAGTTTATAAGTAAGTACTTTTCCATCAGAGGTTGCAGTTAATTTTAACTTCAATAATCATTAATGTTTCTGTTTTTATGCTGACTGATCCTGAAATTCTAAGAAGTCACATAGAAGGTGGTTTGCAGTTTTTATCCTCTTTTCTTCTCTCCTAGATAGTCTATTTCCGACAGCCATATTGGAGAGGCTGGAAGAGGCATTTGTTTTGATTTTCTTCATTAATGTTTGATCTGTTCAGGATAAATCACAGAGAATGCGTACCAGGCTGAACATTTGCAAGGAAAATCCGCAAAATAAAGTCAAATTCAGATATAATTTGGTTACATCAATTCATCATGTCTAGCATTACTGACAATATTTAGACAATGTAATTCCGATTACACCTGCTTTTAGGGAAAAAATCAGTTACCCTAAATTAAATTAACATTTTTAGTGTATATAATTTGTAGTTCAGAATGAGCTATAATTATCATTTAGGAGAAACCATGTGGAATGCATTACCAGCCTTCTAAGTCTTGGGTTTTAACCATGATCCATGACTCAAAATGCTTTATCCAAACAGGTTGTAAATTCTGAGACAAGCAAGACGCATTTCAGTCATTTCTACTTTAATTCCAAATGAAGAATTCATTGTCTTTTCAAATTATAATAAATTGAAGAGCAATTTCCCACTAAACAAATCAAGGAAATTGAAAAATTACTTCTCTGGGAGCTGTTTTCTGCATCCTTTAAAAAAAAAAACCATGGTTTTATTATTCTTGATGTGTATACTAATAGACATCTGCATTGCCAAAACAATTTTCTTCCCCTTCTTCAAAGTAGAAGGTGAACTCTAAAAAATGTTAAATGTTCAATGTAATTTCATTCCAGGGGGAGTCTGGAGCCTGCAATGAGAGCTCACATTTAAGAACCTCAATTAATATTTAGAACATTAGCTCCCAAAGCCTTTCTCTCTCAATGATGCACTTCCTGGGGAATCACAGAACTATGAGTCATGAAGCTAAGGATTCATGTAAGCCATACCTGTGAACACTCAGATGTCCTCAAAATTGTTGGGATTGTTAAATTAATCTGAGATTTAGATGTACATAACAATCTTGTAGAAAAGAGAGGAAATGGTAATGCACTAAAGACCAAAATGGGGAGCTGAAACCAAAGCCAGGGAATGATTTTTTAAAGTCAGGTGTGCTCTGTCCTTTGAATATCTATTTCTCCTGCCCTTGTTCTTCTCTTTTAGGTAGAGACATGGGGAAGAGTCTTTGATGAACAGAGAACAGGGGTATATCTGTATACTGCCATTTCTTATTCAACCACACCAGCAAAACACTTTGACTTACTCTAAAGAGTGACTTGGTCTCTGGTTAGGTGATCTGGACCTGGATTCTACATGTGAGGCGTATTTTTGTGGCTATTGGCACTATGGAAATTTCTGACTTCATTTCACAATGCTGGCTCTGGCAAATGAGTTAGGAGCTTTCCATCCTGTGGGTTGCAGCTTCTCCGAAGAGACTGGTTGGCGGGCACTAAGACCAAAGTACCCTCAGTTTGAAGAAGAGTTTGTTCATCTAGGAGGAGCATGTTGAATTTTAAAGGGCTTTTCTGAGGGTACCATAGAGTTTCTTGGAAGGGCACCCTGTTGGCAGGATTTTGGTTGGGGTGGTCACTGGACATTGGAATATTTTAACTTCATGGTTCCCAAGTTGTGACAAATCAATGGACAGATGTAGGACATCAAACTATCAGTTGAGTGACTATCGTCTCTCATGGAATTGTCCTATTTCTGTAGCATGAAGGCAGTTTAATTTCACTTCATTTTTATACTCTAAAGTTGGATTAAGAAGACAGAAAACCAGGAAGAGTAGTTTTATATGGGAAATCAGTAACTGTCACCATGTGAAAAATTTTCCCCATTGTTTCATTATTCCAATCAGTATTCCTAATTTGTGTCAATACAAACACAGATTTCTTAGATTTAGTGGTGAAAGTCAACTTATATACCAAAGAACTAAGTCCAAAGCCAAGTCATAGATGGTATTGGAGATCAGCTACAGAATAATGAAGGTCCCAAAGCTCTGTTTCAGATGGGAACCAAAGAGCCAAGCATAAATATGGCTTGACAGTAGCAGACTCTTCCCAGAGGGACTCTAGGAAGTGTGGATAAAGATCATGAGAAAGGTTATTATAGATCTTTACTAAGGGTGGAAAAGAGGACATCTTTTTTTTTCTAAAATTTCACTTTTCTGGGTGATATTTTAATCATAAATTCTTTTTTCCTAAAGAAAAAAATATTTCTAAGTCCATAGTAATAAAAATCTACATATTTGGGAGGAAATTGAGGGTTAGGCCTGGGGATAAAGATTTTTCTTTTGCCACCGCCTGACATCCTTCCCTCTCCCCTTCCACATACTAACCAGTTAAACATTATAGAAATATATAAACACTGGGAAAATGCTGACTATTTCTCTCTTGGTGATTCTCAGAGTAGTGATCCACAAGGTTGTGAAGAAAACTCCAGAGATACATCTCATTTGTTCTTTGTCTATTTATAAAGTGCTTAGCTCAATGCCTGCTGCATAGCAAGTGTTAGAAATAAATTTGTTATTATTACAATAATTATTCTGAGAAATAAATAAGATGAGGTTTGTAAATATTTCAGCAGAATGCTTGTCACATAATATATGCTCCATGAGTGGTACTGAATATAGATAAAAATTAGGTTATATAATAAAACATCTAATTATATATTGTTGTTATGGTCTTTGCTTAATAAACTCCTAGTCATCCCCCAAAATCCCAACTTGAGTTAACCTTCAAAAAGAAGCCTTCCCTACCACTCCTAAATATAATTAGTTACCCTATCTTCTGTAGCACTTTGGTACTTAGATATCATATGTACATGTTTTATTGTATTATAATGAGTTGTTCACTGTTGTGGCCCTTTCCATAGGTCACAAACTCTCTGAAGGCAAAGATCGTGTTCTCTTCGGCATCAGACTTCCTACATCCCATGGTGTAGTGTCTGGCCATGTGGTAGGTGCTCAATAGACATTTGTTAAATTGTGCAAAAACGCTAGGCTTAGAGACAAAGGGAACACTCCCATTTTTATGCCCAAACGAAGATGGGAATGTAGAGAATGTTATTCTTTGAAAAAAGAAATCTCAGGGGCTTACTTGAAAACAGGCTTGAGTGCTTACAAAAATGAGTGCCCAAAGCAATGTATAAGCAACTCAGGCCTAATGCAGCCTCAATGCGAGAAAATATCCCAGCCTCTTTCTTTGACTCAGCAGCTGCACAACAGATGGGAATGACTGTGGCTCAGTCACGCTGCCATGGGACTAGGGAAAAGGGACCTGGCTGCAAAAGGAAGAGAACATTTTCTCCCATTTGTTCATTTGAAAATACTATGTCCTTTAAATATCACCAGCACTATACCAACATAACTTGACGTGAGTTTTGGTGCTCACGGGGGAAAGGGGATCTAAAATGAAATCCATGTACCCCTCATGGCGCTTATGAGGATGAGATGTGAGCCATCTTGTCTAAAGATGTCCTTTCATCTTCCCCAAGGTCTGGCATTTTTTTCAACCCACAGAGTGACGTGACTGGGACAAATGTAGCCAGAGTGGCGGGAAGGATCTGAGCAGAGAGTTTTGGTCCAGAAAATGTCCGATTATGGGGCTGAGTTTGCAAAAACTGCAATACTTTGGCCCAAAGCCACTGCCACACAAGGAAAATTCCAAGCGTCTGTGTATCCTCCACCACGCCGTCCCACCCCCTGACTGGGAGAATGGTCTCCATCTCTCCTGCCTGGCTGCAAGAGAATTCTCCCAGTTAGCTGGCTTACCCACTTCATCCTGGGCCCTATCCCTGTTCCCCCAAACAAAAAGCAACTTTTCCTCTTTCTCTGATAATAAACTCATTGCTGTATCCATTTAACATCAACCAGGGTAGGTACCAGGCACGGTGTGAAGTGAGGTGACAAAGTTGCAGAAGTGATTGTCCTCAAAGAGCTCCCAGTTTTGCTGCGGACAGGGACTGTAGACATGCAATTATAACACAGTTTTGATAGGTCCTCAAGGAAAAATATGTCCGAATAATTATCAACAGGGGTACCAGAAAGGTAGTTCTGTTTAACTTTCCTGGGGAATTGGTAAGATGAGGGTCTTTTGCCTACCAAGTTAGAAAGATAAGCAGCTAGCATCACCTATGGATTCTAGAAAAGGAACTTGGTATCAGAGTAGAGGCCATTTCTTTATAAACTGTTCAAAGAACTCTCAATTATATGATAGATCTTAGGGAAATAGCTTGTTTGCACTGAGCTTTCCCTTATAAAAAGGGGTGAGTGGTTTGCAGAATTTTAATGCTTTTTATCTAGAACTATCACAGTCTTAATTGCCTCCAGGTATTAAATCCTTGCACACATGGTTCCAATCCATAAATTTTTTGCCATTATGATAAGCATGTGCCTGAGCCTTCCATTCCTGGCATAGCTCAGCAGAAAGCATTTCTAAGCTTGATATTACATTTCCATGCATTCTGAATGGCCACTTGTTCTAACTCTGTGAAGGTACTTCAGGCCCTGTAAAAGATCTATATCCCTTGAGAAACAAGTGCCAGCGCAGAGCAGATTCAAGGCAATTGATAGGAACAATGAGTTGTGTTGCCCTCCAAGCACAAACCCTGCTGGCATCACACACAGGGAGGGAGGGGAATAGAAGCTGGTCCATGAACAGAAGAGTTTGAGGACCTAGCTTAACCTCTGGGGCAGGTGCCAAATATAATAGGTTTGTGGAAATTGTAGATTCTTGGGCCCACCCAAGACATTCCAGATGCACACAGCTCTGTGTCTTTCAGAGTCTTTAGACTGAGTCTTCTAAGACAGATATATCTGTGGTCAGTAAGAATCATTTTTTACTGAAACCTGCTGATGTATTGTGATGTTGCCATGTCTTTATTTTGTTTTTCTGTCTTATCAAAAAACTCTTTCTCTTGGCTGGGCACGATGGCTCACACCTGTAAACCCAGCACTTTGGGAGGTTGAGGCTGGAAGATCACTTGAAGTCAGGAGTTCAAGACCAGCCTGGCCAACATGGTGAAACTCTGTCTCTGTTAAAAATACAAAAATTAGGCAGGCATGGTGGCACGCAACTATAATCACAGCTACTGGAGAGGCTAAGGCAGAAGAATCACTTGAACCCGGGAGATGGCAGTTGCAGTGATAGATCATGCCACTGCACTCAAGCCTGGGTGACAGAGTGAGATGCTGCTTCGGGAAAAAAAAATGTTTTGTCTTTACTGGGGATATAGAGTGGTAGGTAGAAAGGGGTAGGATATTGGAAAAGAGAGAATGAAGTGGGACGAGAAAGAGAGGGAGAGGGAAAGAGGGAGGCAGGGAGATAGAGAGGAAGATAAAGTGGTGAGAGGGGACAAAAATTCCACACTGCCACAAATGTATTACATGAGGAACTTTATCAGCAGCAGATATATCTCAGGAGGTTTTATTCTTTTTTTTTTTTTTTTTTTTTTTTTTTAGATGGAGTTTCGCTTTTGTTGCCCAAACTGGTGTGCACTGGCACGATCTCGGCTCACTGCAACCTCCACCTCTCAGGTTCAAGTGACTCTCCTGCCTCAGCCTCCCAAGTAGCTGGCACTACAGGCACCTGCCACCACTCCTGGCTAATTTTTGTATTTTTAGTAGAGATGGGGTTTCACCATGTTGGCCAGGCTGGTCTCGAACTCCTGACCTCAGGTGATCCGTCCACTTTACCCTTTAAGAGTAAAAACTAAAAGTGAAGATGACAAAATTCTGACAACTAAACATTAATACAACTTATAGGTAAAATAAAATTTCAAGGGGTTGGCAAACTTTCTCTGTACAAGACCAGATATCCACAGATAATATATAAATGAATGAGCATGGATGGATTTGGCCCTCTTGGCAGCAGTTTGCGAACCCATGGTAAAAGATAGGTTAACAACTGCAATCTCACTAGTGCAATGCATCTTTTGATCCAAAGGAGGAAGGCGTCTTGGGATACATTTCCCATCACCTTTCTGCTCCTCGTAGGCCACAATTTTCTGTTAAGTCAGAAAATATCACCTTTTCTCTTTGTGATAGAAAACTCCGAGGCATGATTCTTTCACCCAACTTCCCACTAGTTCCATAAATTTGGATCTCCTTTGTCTTTAAAAAAGAGGAAAGCAATATTCCGTGGTATATGTATAACACGTAATGGACTTTGGGGACTCGGGGGGAAAGGATGGGAAGGGGAGTGAGGGATAAAAGCCTACACATTGGGTACAGTGTACACTCGGGTGACAGGTGCACCAAAAATCTCAGAAATTACCACCTACAGACTCATCCATGTAACCAAAAACCACCTGTTTCCCTAAAACAATTGAAATTAACAAAAGGGAGATAGCTTTACGCCACAAGAAAAAAAAAGACCAGATTTTATGCCATCTCCTAGAAGCCCAGAGCAAGACACTGTGGCCATGTTGATGGTTCTTTTCCAGAAACATAGCTAAGAACTTGGGGGACATTAGATATAATGTGTTCAGAAGATGCACGGTCTAGTTTCTGTCTCTGCAAGAATAACTTATACTGTGGCTTTTCATCAACTAATTAAAACCGTTAACCTTCAAAGTACATCGGTTCATACATTTCTGTTCATGTACATCCTGGAGCTCATTGAAATCCACGGTCAGGCACCAAGTTACAGAACCAAGTTTGCAAATGAATAAAATAAAGGGTGGGAAAGTTAAGAGAATTTCCCTTTAGGGAATTCCAGAAAAATAATGTCCCAAGTATATTCCAAACCATTCAGCACCGTGTCTTTGGTCTTTGCTTTTCCCTTAGCAGAGATGTTAAAATAGAATGACTTAGATGTCAGATAGGTTAAGTTACAATCATCACTTTGCAAAGATAATTCCCAAAGAGTTAAATGTTTCTAAGCTCCAGTCACTGGTCTATTTATTTAAAAAGATGTTAGATAAAGCAAAATTCCTGCTCAAGGAAAGAACCCAATGAGGCCCTCAGAGGTCATTTCAATAGGATTTTTGGGCCCTGACAAGTTTAAAGGGTCCCAGTGTATCTATAGACATTTCAGAGAAGCGTGTGTGTGTGTGTGTGTGTGTGTGTGTGTGTGTGTGTGCAGTCACAGCAATGACTCACTGTGAGAACAGTGGGACAACAGCAGCCCAAAAACCTGACAGTTACCATAGCAAGGAAGGGGACTTTGACAAACGGAACCCTTTCATGATAATCTCAACAATGTAATCTGTAAATGTGTTTGAAACTCCACCTTAGGGGCTGGCTGCCAAGTTTAGGGGCTGGCCAGAGGACGTGCGGGTCCAGAACTTTGTAGAACACACACTTTTATTTTTCCATGGCTTTTCTCTCTAAAGATGAGCTGAGAAATTTCTTATCCAATCTACATTTTGTAAAATCTTACATAAACTTCAGAAATAGCAACAAGTGTTGAGACATAAACCTATATTATTGGAAAATGTTAGAATAGTGTACAAATCCTTTTACCAGCCCAAACCCTTTGCCCCATCAGCTGTTGAAATTTTTTTCCCTGTTTTTAGAGCTCTGTTCTTTTTCTTCCAAATAAACTTTATACACACAGAGAAGTGCACAGAATGTAAGTATTTTGCTCAATAAAATTTTAACTAAGTGAAAACACAAATTAGCTAGCACCAAGATATAAATGTATTACTAGTACTCCAGAAATTCCCCTTGGGCCCCCTCCCTGGCACTATCCACTCTTCTGACACCGTAGGTTACTTTGTATCAGAGGTACTTAACCCAGAGTCATCTCACCCTGCCCCTGGGCATTTGGCAATCTCTGGAGACATTGTTGGCTGTCACTACTGTAGAGTGGGTGCTACTAGCCTCTAGTGAGGCCAGGGGTGCCAGTAAACATCCTATGATGCACAGACAGCCCTTTACAACAAAGAATTACCTGATCCCAAATACTACTAATGCCAACCTCAAGAAACCCTGCTTTATATAAATGTAGCCATGCAATATGTTTTCTTTATTTATTTCTTTTTTTTTTTTTTTGAGACAGAGTCTCACTCTGTTGCCCAGGCTGGAGTGCAGTGGCGAGATCTCGGCTCACTGCAAGCTCCGCCTCCTGGGTTCACGACATTCTTCTGCCTCAGTCTCCCGAGTAGCTGGGACTACAGGCGCCCACCATCAGGCCCAGCTAATTTTTTGTATTTTTAGTAGAGACGGGGTTTCACCGTGTTAGCCAGGATGGTCTCGATCTCCTGACCTTGTGATCCGCTCGCCTCAGCCTCCCAAAGTGCTGGGACCCATGCAATGTGTTTTCTTTTGTGTCTATCTTCGTTTGCTCACCATCATATCTGTGAAATTCATCCACATTGCTGTATGAATCAGTACATTTATTCTCATTGCTGCAAGGTATTTCCCCAATAAAAGCTGGGATTTTTTTTTCAGAATTTTACTTGAAGATATTTATCAAATCATATTTAGTTTTTTTTCAAAATTTCAAATCTTAATTCTATGCTTTTGTTTTAGGTATCCCATAAAAATTGAAGTGCTGGTTTGTTATGACAAAAATTAATACATTACTTGCTTGCTCATTTGGCTGAGTGACTGGTTCACCTATTCCTTTGCTTTTTCATTCATTCAATAGCCAATAACCATCCGGTTTCCTGCCAGGATCTTGGAGGTGCTGGAGGATTCTGGCATTTTGTTTGGGTGCTTACAGAAGTACACTCAGCTTCTAGCATGCAGCAGGATGGTCACTCCTAGGAGCAGAATCAGGCTGGGTTGGGGGGGCAGCAAGCTCATGAAAAGGGAGCCACCTTTGGTTACCATCTCCACCCGTTGCCTGGATTTGTTTTCATACTGTTTTCCCCAAATTTCATCATCATCATCTAACAAACCACCTTAAAATTATTGAAAAGACAGCACTTTTGGAGTATGTGCTTAATTGGAAGCAGCTACCTCCCACGATACAACTCCTACGCCCTCCCCCATGCTTCTGAGTCCACATAAAGGATTTTGCCTGATAGGCAAAGTCCATTTTGTCACTAAATGGCTAGAGGGGATTCCAAGTTAGCCTGTCCTCACTCAATTTTATGTCAGTTCCTAAGCAAATTGCATCACCATGATGTCCTACCCTAGGGTTTTTCAACATTGGCACTGTTGACATTTTGGGCCACTGAATTCTCTGTTGTTGGGGGCTGTTCTGTGCCTTGTAAGATGCTTTGTGGCATTCCTGCCCTCTACCTACTAAGTGCTGGTAGTACCACCCCCTCTCCCCAGTTGGGACAACCAAAAATCTTTTACACTGCCAAATTTCCTCTGCAAGGGGAGCGGTTGTGTGTGCAAACATCATCTTCCGTTGAGAACTACTAGCGTGTAGGACACATTTCTTTACCAGGAAAACATTTCTAGTATAATATTTAATAAATAGCCCAGCTTAATTAAATTACTGGGCCTTGAATGCAAGCAGAGAGAGAGTATCTTTGGTATTCATTCTATTTAAGACACAAAGCAGATTTAAGAACTGGAATAAACATACCGATCAATGAAATGACCATTTGAAGGTCAGATTCAAAACAGCTATGGCCTGGCTCCTTGGTTCTGTTTTCACACAGGCCTTCGGAATGTTTAAAGGTTTGCTTTCAAAGATAAACCTTTCAATTCATAGCCTCTGTTTTGGCTTGGACACAGGTTGAGTCTGGGATGGCTGGAAGACTGATATCTGAGGGCATTTCCCTTTTGCTTAACATTTGGTAGATAATGTTTTATTATGCTTGAATATTCCATCCCAGGATCATGGTTCTCAAGGTTGAGGTTATGGAGCCTCATAACATTGGAGGACATTCTGCTCTTGAGATAGGGAAGGAAACAGTTAGGATTTGCTGAACGCTGACCATCTTACTGGCACTGTGCTAATCACTTTACATGCTTACCTTATTTAATCCTTACAACAATCTAATGGGGGTAAATATTATAACTTGCATCTTGCTAATGAGAGAACTAAGGCTAAACAATTTGTCTAAGACAAAATACTTAATATGTAGTGGAGCTGGGGTTTGAACCTAAGGGTAGTGGAACAGAGGGCTATAGATTCTTTGCCTCCCTTTGAGAGCTGGGACAGGTTTCCCCTGACCTTGAATCTTGGCTGGCTCTGTGACTAGTTTTGATCAAGAGAATGAGGCAGGTCTTAAGAGATCTGCAGTCCCCACTTTTGCTTCTTTAGGAATGCTCCCTCACACTTGCGGCAGCTTAATGCCATGTGAGATGCTGGATTATCCTGAAGCTTCTCTGTTGGGAGTGATAATAGGAGTGAAGAAGAAATTACTTAGGCAGATAGTGAGGGTACTGGAATCCTCCGTAACAAAGAGCAGCCGGTGAAATCAAGCTGCAGATGAAGATGCTGGCAGTTATGCCAATCATGTTCAAAATGGCAGCTCCATCGTCCCTTTTCTCTCTGCCAGCCACATGTACAGCAAAGAGCAAACAAGATGGCCCTGGTCAAAGCGGAAAGTCCATTTGCATAATAAGATTAGGGTGCGGTGGCCAGCCTTCCCCGCTTGCTATGTAAACGTCACATGTGGTAGAACCAACCTGTGGGCCCTACATAAATCAGACACTGCCTCCTCAAGCCTGCCTGTAAAATCCAGGGCATCCGTCATAGGCCAGCCTTTTCCTTTTGGAAGCCCCGCTCTGTCACTGGAGAGAGAGCTGCTTTTCTTTCTCTTTCTATTGCCTATAAGACCCCACTCCTAAACTCCTCGTGTGCGTCCACGTCCTAAATTTTCTTGGCACAAGATCATGAGCCCTGGGTATTTACCCCAGACAACGAAGCCTCTTTAGGAGGAAGCCTAAGCTAGCCATGTGGAGAGACAGAAGCCATGTTGAGCGGCAGCCATGTGCCAGGAATGTGAACGAAGCTTTCATGGGCCTCCAGCCCAACCTGGTCTCTAGCTGAATGAGGCTGGATGACTCTAGTTGATTCCATGTGGGGCAATAGCATCATCCCACCAAGCCCTGCCCCCTTTCCTCACCCACAGAATCGAGAGGAAACAAAATGGATGCTGTTTAAAGCCACTGAGTTCTGCGGTGGTTTGTTACAGAGCAGTACAGGAGTAAAACACTAGGCCTGCTTGACTCCAACATACCTGGTAGGTTATAGGAAGACTAGAGGGCAAAAGTCAGTAGAACTGACTTTGTTCTATTGCCATCTACCTATGAGGGGAACAGGCCACACAGTCTTTATCCAGGCACTCAAGTTCTGTGGTGAGGTTAGATTACATTGTGCTCACAGCTCTAAGAGTCTATTGTTCTAAATGTGTGCACATCTAGATCTACAGACTCCCAAGCATTGTCAGTGTGTTGGGTCAATTTCTCTGTTCCACCAAACTCTAGGTCGGGAGCCTAGCAAAGCCTGCACTTTTGACAACTTTCTTTAAAGCTTATCTGTCTGGTGGGTATCTTCAGAATCCAGAGATCCCACTAATAATTGAACACTGCGGAATCTCTAGACAATTAAAGCAATATTTCCCAAACTAGGAAAAATACGTTTTAATACACTTAAATCATAATTATTATTTATTTTTACAGTTACCTTCTACTTATAGCAAGTGATGGTGGCTTTTCATTTATGTCACTGATAGGAGTTTAAAGGCAACTTTAAGTTAAAACAGTGAATTGACTTAAAAAATAGTGAACAATAGTAGCAGTGGCATGAAAACATGGTTAAAATAGTGAAGGTAATAGATAAATGACCGAAGTTTGGGAAATACACGAGACATAGAAAGATAAAATGCCACGGAAGACTATCTTTCTGTTTCTCCCTTTTTGGCCAGGTTATTCACACCTAGGGCTGGCATATTTTGCTGATCATGCAAAAGGAAGGCCCTGGCTGCACAAATCAATACTCGCCATGGCAGAAATACATGCATCACTAAATTTAGCTCAATAAAATTCAGAGGAAGAAGCAGTAGCATACAAAGACCAAAGAGAGAGAGAGATAGATTATGGAATATTAGAAATTGGCCTGTTGTGGGGTGGGGGGAGGGGGGAGGGATAGCATTAGGAGATATACCTAATGTTAAATGATGAGTTAATGGGTGCAGCACACCAACATGGCACATGTATACATATGTAACTAACCTGCATGTTGTGCACATGTACCCTAAAACTTAAAGTATAATTAAAAAAAGATTAATAATAAAACCACAAAGCACACACACAAAAAAAGAAGTTCAACTTGGAAAGCGATATGTGTTAGTAGTAGTGTTATGTTTCCCTTGGAAGGCTTGAATAATAATGAATATGACAGGTCTTGGCTACAGGGGTAGAGAGAGACGTGGAGAAGCATTGAGTCTGCAGTCAGGTAGCAATCAGGCTCCGATGACATGCAGGCATGAACAGGCTGCTATCTAGGATTGGTTTGTAGACACCGTTTTGTTACCACTCTTGGGTAATCTCAGTGTGGATACTACAGCTGCTAACCTGCAGTTGCATGGTGATTCATGCTCTTCAAATTTATGGTAATATAAGCATAGAAATGAATCTGCATATATAGGCATTGAACTCTTCACAGTAGTTACCCTAGGAGTGGGAAGAGGTAGGATGTTCACCTCCTAATGTTTGACTTCTTTAGAGTGAGAATGCATTGTATGTCTAGAGAGAAAAATTTTAAAAGATAAATAATACAGAAAAAATTAGGAAGATAAAAAGTCAAAAAGGTTCAGAGTTGAGTTCCAAGATCAGGATTCAATCCAGGATTGAATTCCAGCTCTGCTACTTACTAACTGGCTGACTTTGGGCCACTTAATTAACCTCTCTAACATTCAGTTTTCTTGTCTCTGACATAGGGACAGTAACAGTCCCCACCTGATACAGGTGTTGTAAGGATTGAATGAAACATTTCACAGTAGTCACTCAGCACAGTAGTAAGGTAGGAAGGACCCAATAAATGGTGATCGCTATTAAATTAGTAAATTATTATTTAATACTTAGAGTTATACAAATAATGGCTATTAATCATAATGATAGTAACAATTGATATGTTTCAGTAATGTTTGACTTTTTACTATAAGTGTGCACTACTTTTGTAAGATAGAAAATACTAATGATCAATTTAAAAAAAAAATAGTTTATACAGTTAGTTATAGTTGACCCTTGAACAACATGGGGGTTGGGGTCCTGGCCCACCCTGTAGTCAAAAATCCAAGTAGAACTTTTGACTATCCTAAAAACTTAACTAGCCTTCTGTTGACTGGAAGCCTTACTGATATCAGAAACAATTAACGTATATTTTGTATGTTATATGCATTATACAGTGTATTCTTACAATAAATAAGCTAGCATAAAGAAAATGCTATTAAGAAAATCATAAGGAAGAGAAAATATATTTACTATTCATTAAGTGGAAGTGGATCATCAAAAAAGTCTTTATCTTCCTTGCTTTCATGTTGAGGAGGAAGTAGAAGAGTTGGTCTTACTGTCTTAGAGGTAGCAGAGGTGGAAGAAAATCCACACGTAAGGGGACCCATGCAGCTCAAACCTGTTTTGTTCAAAGGTCAACTATATTTTCACAACTGTGATAGTTAATCTTATGTGTCAACTTGGCTAGGCTATGGTGCCCAGTTGTTTGGTCAAACATCCATCTAGATGTTGCCGTGAACGTATATGTCAGATGTGATAAGCATTTAAATCAGTAGATTTAAATCTACTTTGAGTAAAGCAAACTACCATCCATAATGTAAGTGGGCCTCCATCAATCAATTATTTGAAGATCTTAGGAGAAAAGACTGAGATTCTCTGAGGAAGAAGGAATTTTGCTTCTAGACTGCTTTCAAACACAGGACTGCCATAACAACTCTTGCTAGAATTTTGAGCCTGTCCCACAGATTTCAGCATTGCCAGTTCCTACTGTTACATGAGCTAATTCCTTAAATTTCTCTCTCTCTCTCTCCTTACATACACACACCCCCCCACACACACACACACAACCACATCCTACTAGTTCTGTTTCTCCGGAGATCTCTAATAGAACAACCAATTACAAGTGCTAAGAAAAAATGCTAAGTTCTTCACTGAATTTGCCCTTCACTCCAAGTTAGACAGGATCACCAATATTATTCCCCTTTTTTGGGTGAAAAACTTGAGGCCTACAAAAGCCAAGTACCTTACCCATAGCCAAAAAAATTTTTCATAGCACAATTGAGGTACGAACCCTTAGGGCGGCTGATTCTAGTTCCTGTAGAACTGGCAACGTGGTACCACAGACAATCACCTTCCAGCTCATTAGTATCTAGCTCCAGGTAACTCTGGGGGCATCAATGGCCAAGTGCTATGAGATGGGCTTCCTAAGTAAGGCTCCTGTACATCTTCTGAGAGCGTCCCACTCATACACAGGTGTAACCTATATATCCTCTCTCCTTCCTCTTGAAACCTGGCCCCTGGATGTTCTTCATCTACTCTCTATCGTTATTCTGGACTCTCTAAGAAGTGGATTGGTGGCCAGACTCTCTAAGAAGTGGATCACGCCTGTAATCCCAGCACTTTGGGGGGCCGAGGCGGGCATCATGAGGTCAGGAGATTGAGACCATCCTGGCTAACATGGTGAAACCCCGTCTGTACTAAAAAAATACAAAAAAATTAGCCAGGCGTGGTGGCGAGTGCCTGTAGTCCCAGCTACTGGGGAGGCTGAGGCAGGAGAATGGCATGAACCTGGGAGGCGGAGCTTGCAGTGAGCCGAGATTGCACCACTGCATTCCAGCCTGGGCGACAGAGCAAGACCCTGTCTCAAAAAAAAAAAAAAAAAAGAAGTGCATTGGTGATGTGTTTAGGCCTCCAGCAAAACTGGCTACTTAAGAAGGAGAGTGAGAATACAGGCAAATTTTGTGTTTATACGTGCACATACACACATACACATAACTTTTCTCTCAGTTTGTCTATAAGGTAAAGGAGTAGGGAAACCATAGTCCTGTAGTGTCAAAGGTTCTTAATTCCTACCTGCTACTGTGCCATCTTGCTTAGGAACACATTATTTTCCTCTAGGTTACTATAGAACAGTCTATGTTGTGCAAAGAAATCACGAACAGGCATGTGTCACAACTCAGTCATGACACATCCTTCTGGTTTTCTGGAGCTGTTAGATCTAGCTCCATTTCCTTCCTCTATCATTACCTTACGTCAAGGCCAAACAGAGTCTGGGTTAGAGCGCTTGGTGACAGAGTAAGAAAGAACCTTCTTTTAGGTGGACTTGGGTTTTACTCTCAAATTCAGCATCTACTCCAAGGCATTTGTCCTCCATTATCTTTCAGATCTGAAGGTCATTTCACAGTTTCTGAACATTGTCACACAAATTTGTGTTTGAAATTCACAAGATAGTAAAGTTAAGGTAAAGATTATTTTCTCCAATATGTTTTATTGTCTTCACTATGTATTACTCCAAGATCATTTCTCCAATATGCTAAGATTCAAAGAGATAAAGTGGTTTTGACAAATGGCATAGCTAGGGAGTGGCAGTCGATGTCCGAGGATTCTAAATCCAAGACTTTCCCTTCGACACCACATTGTGTCTTTCATTCAATCAACAAACGCTTTTTCTAAAAAACATCTAACATGTGCTTGATACAGTGATGAACAAAGCCAACAGTTCCTGCTCTCCTGGGGCTTATGTTCTAACGGGGTCACTTTCTGGATGAGTTACATCAGTGGTTCTTTTTTTTTTTTTTTTTTTTTTTTGACAAGGTCTGGCTCTATCACCCAGGCTGTAGTGCAGTGGCATAATCTTGGTTCACTGTAACCTCTGCTTACTGGGCTCAAGCCATCCTTTTACCTCAGCATCCCGAGTAGCTGGGACTACAGGCACACACCACCATGCCCAACTAATATTTTGGTATGTTTTGCAGAGATGGGGTCTCACTATGTTGCCCAGGCTGGTCTCAAACTCATGAGCTCAAGTGATCTGCCTGCCTTGGTCTTCCAAAGTGCTGGGATTTCAGGAATGAGCCACCACACTCAGCCAGTGGTTCTTAATCAGTCAGGGGTGATTCTGCACCCTAGAAGACACAAGGAATGTCTGGAGGCATTTTTGGTTGTCACAATGGGAGGGGAGGTGCTACTGGCATCCAATGGGTAGAGGGCAAGAATGCCACTGAAAATCTTATAATCCACAGGACAGTCCCATTCAACAAAGAATTATCCAACCCCAAATGTCAACAGTGCTGAGGCTGAGGAACTCTGAAGTGAATCAACGATTCTCTTCAATCTATGTGTAAAGAATAGAATCTAAAATTCACTTTAAATTAAAAAACACCAAATATACATGATGTTGGTTCTATCATGTAGAAACTGTATGGTGAATTGAAATAGGAAGTTGAAGAGATTTCCCCAAAGGAAAAGTTTTAAAAACACTAATTCAGACAATGTGAAAGAAGATTTGTCCAGCTACACGCAAGACTGATAAATTGCTGTAATAACAACACGCTACATGTAAATAGCGTTTTCATGTTCTTGTAGCCTCTGAATTTCCCAGTAGTCCAGTCAAGGAAAATGAGAACCACATACTCAGATAACTAAAGACCTGCTCTTTGCATGAAATTAGAACATCACCATTGCATATTCCAGGAAAAAAAAAAAAAAAAAAAAAAAAAAAAAAAAAAAAAAAAAAAAAAAAATTGCATATTCCAGGAACTGGAATTTTTCTCACTTTGTGGCCGAGGCTGGAGTGCAGTGGTATGATCTCGGCTCACTGCAACCTCCACCTCCTGGATTCAAGAGATTCTCCCACCTCAACCTCCTGAGCAGCTGGGATTACAGGTGTGAACCACTGCACTTGACTAATTTTTTTGTATTTTTAGTAGAGATAGGGTTTCCCCATTGGGGGACTGATTTTTTAACTTAAATGTCTAACTTCTGCAAAAGCAAGGACTCCTTGCAGGTAAAAAAAAAAAAAAAACATGTCTTAGACAGTGGGATAGCTAACTCTAGAGTTTTCTTTTCCAAGAGGAGAGAGTAAAGTGGAAGTGATGTTACTGTCCTGAGCCTTGCAACTATGACCCTCAGGGCTATCTGGTTATCCCAGGTGGCATTGTTTACCAGGGCTTGATGCAACAGCTTTCTCAGGCCGTGACAGACAGAAAATGGCTGGTCCAATTGAGTTTTCCCTTCTTTTTGGTAGTAACAAGCCAGGCTTTTCCTTAAACACAAATTTTTGGATGCTAATCAACTCTCATGGAAAGAACGAGCAGGAAATTGAATAATAATAAGCTAATCAGTAGCTAGGAATAAGTTTTAACATTATATTTGCACTCATAAACATGTGCGACCTTAGACAAGTTATTTTGGCCCTCAATTTCCTCATATGTAAAATGAGAAGGGTGGATTAGATGTCTTATGAAATCCTATGAATCACAAGTTGAAAAAATAAATGATGCTTGTTGCGATTAAGAAGTGTTCAGGATGATTCCATTCTCCTCTTCTTGCTCCGTCTCTCTCTTCTGCTTGATTTTCAATACAAAGTTTTGTTTTGATACAGTCTCATTCTGTTGCCCAGGCTGGAGTGCAGCATTGTGATCTCGGCTCACTGCAACCTCCACTTCCCCGGGTTCAAGCAATTCTCCTGCCTCAGCCTCCTGAGTGGCGGAGATTACACGTGCATGCCACCACGCCCAGATGATTTTTGTACATTTAGTAGAGACAGGGGTTCACCATGTTGTCCAGGCTGGTCTTGAACTCCTGACCTCAGGTGATCTGCCCACCTCGGCCTGCCAAAGTGCTGGGATTACAAGCATGAGCCACTGCGTCTGGCCAATATAAAGTTTTAAATAAAATAAACAGAATGCCATTTTTTTTTTTTTTTTTCTGAAAAAAGCGAACTGATAACACTAGGCTGCATGAACTCTTATCTTGGAGTCAAGTGCTAAAAATCTAAATCAGCAATAAAAATATATAAAGAAAAAGCTGGGAGTTTACAGAGCAAGGGCCCCTGTCTGATTTTACTCTGCTTGTGGTCAAGGTTGCCTTTTGTTACAAGTGAGCCCAATTACAATTGCTGGAGGGCCCTGTGCAACCCACTTATTGTGATTAAAAGGTCACTTGAAGCCCTGTCTGAGTTGTTTATCTTAGCAAAGGTGGTAGAGGTTGCAGTTAAATGTAGAGGTATTCTCAGGATCTGGAATCTTTATTTTCTTTGGGTGTTTGTGATTTGGGGGCTGATGGCTACGCTGATCCTGTCAGTTTAGGAGGCTGTGTGTGTTTGGCACAGGCCTGAATTCAAAACCAGCAACTTTAGTTTATAGACGTTCAATCTGCAAAGTTCTTCTGAAGACACTCAGCTCTCCAATTTATCCTAAGTTCCAGGGGGAATTCCAATAAATGACTAGCAAATCCAAGAGTGATGCTGTCACTCTCTGTGGTGAAGACAATGACAGGGCCCTCCTTGGTTGTCCGGCAATGTGATGACTTCCCTTGGCCTTGAAACTCTCCCACGAACTTGAGTGAAAGAGGTAACTTTTGTGAAATCCTTGGACCCTGGGTCTGTTGCACCCCAGCTGGCTTCCAGAGCCTTGGTTTTCACACCTCACTGTGGTCTTGGAAATTCCTCAGAAAAATCTGTTAAGACAATGTTTTTATCAGTGGATCATATCAGAAAGTAGGCAATTTTCATTTCAGGGATGAACAAGACAAATGGAGCATTCCTTACCCAGGGCATGAATAAAATAGGCAACTTATTATCCAGTAATAAGGCTCAGATTAGAAAAATTGGTTATTATTTTATGGCCCTTAACGAACCAGGTCAAGCAAACTCGATGCTCCCAAGTAACCCTGAAACCAGGTGGTTCCAGCTCTTTAGGCTCCCTTCCCAAAAATCTGTACAGCAGCTTCCTGGAGCTGGCTGGAAGGAGTTGAGACTGTTGGAATTTGGCCTGGGTCTGTAAATCTTTAGCTAACAGGGTCCTAATTCAACACTTCTTTGAAAAACCAAAAAGACAATGAGTGTACTTTTAAATCACCCTGAGGTTTGCAATCTTTTTGACGTCTTACTCTCTCTGCAGAAGAAGACCTCCATTTTTCTCACCATCTGCAGCACCTCTCTAGGTGAGCTATAGAATGTGCTGTGCCTTAAAAAAAGTCTCATTGTCTGAGCCTCTCATACTTGTCTTTCAGCATGCTGATTTGCTCTGGCTGCACTTCTGGAAACTGGCAGCTTTAGGGAGGATTTTGTGACCAGTATTATGATTTTGTTGTGAGCGTGCCAGTCCTCTTCTGATTCCGGTTGAGTCAGTCTTGTTGAGTCTTGATGCTTATTCTCTCTTTGTTTACTCCACAGGAGATTTCATCACAGTGCCTCCGGGAATGGACTGCATATAATTTTCTGTATAGATGATGGGACTCAATCTTAAAATGTATTCCAAGTATTGAGCAATCCCTCTTCAACCTCCTTCCCAAATAGTACTTTTTAAAAATTATTATTATACTTTTAAGCTCTGGGATACATGTGCAGAACGTGCAGGTTTGTTACATAGGTATACATGTGCTATGACGGTTTGTTGCACCCTTCAACCAGTCATCTAGATTAGGTATTTCTCCTAATGCTATCCCTCCCTTAGCCCCCCACCCCCTGACAGGCCCCACTGTGTGATGTTCCCCTCCCTGTATCCACATGTTCTCATTGTTCAACTCCCACTTATGAGTCAGAACATGCAGTGTTTGGTTTTCTGTTCCTGTGTTACTTTGCTGAGAATCATGGTTTCCAGCTTCATCCACGTCCCTACAAAGGATATGAACTCATCCTTTTTTATGGCTGCATAGTATTCCATGGTGTGTATGTGCCACATTTTCTTTAACCAGTCTATCATTGATGGGCATTTGGGTTGGTTCCAAGTCTTTGCTATTGTGAATAGTGCTGCAATAAACATACATGTGCATGTGTCCTTATAGTAGAATGATTTATAATCCTCTGGGTATAAACCCAGTAATGGGATTGCTGGGTCAAATGGTATTTCTCGTTCTAGATCCTTCAGAAATTGCCACACTGTCTTCAACAATGGTTCAAGTAATTTACGCTCCCACCAACAGTGTAAAAGCGTTCCTATTTCTCTACATCCTTTCCAGTATCTGTTGTTTCCTGAATTTTTAATGATCCTCATTCTAACTGGCATGAGATGGTATCTCATTGTGGTTTTGATTTGCATTTTTCTAATGACCAGTGACGATGAGCTTTTTTTTTCACATTTGTTGGCTGCATAAAGGTCTTCTTTTAGAAGTGTCTGTTCATATCCTTTGCCCATTTTTTGATGGGGTTGTTTTTTTTCTTGTAAATTTGTTTAAGTTCCTTGTCGATTCTGGATATTAGCCCTTTGTCAGATGGATAAACTGCAAAACTTTTCTCTCATTCTGTAGGTTGCCTGTTCACTCTGATGATAGTTTCTTGTACTGTGCAGAAGCTCTTTAGTTTAATTAGATCTCATTTGTCAATTTTGGCTTTTGTTGCCATTGCTTTTTGTGCTTTAGTCATGAAGTCTTTGCCCATGCCTATGTCCCGAATGATATTGCCTATATTTTCTTCAAGGGTTTTTATGGTTTTAGGTCTTACATTTAAGTCTTTAATCCATCTTGAGTTAATTTTTGTATAAGGGTAAGGAAGGGGTCCAGTTTCAGTTTTCTGCATATAGCTAGCTAGTTTTCCCAGCACCATTTATTAAATAGGGAATCTTTTCTCTGTTGCTTGTTTTTGTCAGGTTTGTCAAAGATTAGATGGTTGTAGATGTGTGGCGTTATTTCTAAGACCTCTGTTCTGTTCCAATGGTCTACATATCTGTTTTGGTACCAGTACCATGCTGTTTTGGTGACTGTAGCCTTGTAGTATAGTTTGAAGTCAGGTGGCACGATGCCTTTAGCTTTGTTCTTTTTGCTTAGGATTATTTTGGCTATCTGGGCTCTTTTTTGGTTCCAGATGAAATTTAAAGTAGTTTTTTCTAATTCTGTAAAGAAAGTCAAAGGTAGCTTGATGGGGATAGCATTGAATCTACAAATTACTTTCGGCAGTATGGCCATTTTCATGATACATGGATACCTATCCATGAGCATGGAATGTTTTTCCATTTGTTTTTGTCCTCTCTTATTTCTTTGAGCAGTGGTTTGTAGTTCTCCTTGAAGAGGTCCTTCATATCCCTTGCAAGTTGTATTCCTAGGTGCGTTATTCTCTTTGTAGCAATTGTGAATGGGAGTTCACTCATGATTTGGCTCTCTGTTTGTCTGTCATTGGTGTATAAGAATGCTTGTGACTTTTGCACATTGATTTTGTATCCTGAGACTTGGCTGAAGTTGCTTATCAGCTTAAGGAGTTTTGGGGCTGAGATGATGGGGTTTTCTAAATATACAATCATGTCATCTGCAAACAGACACAATCTGACTTTCTCTCTTCCTATCTGAATACCGTTTATTTGGTCCCCTTGCCTGATTGCCCTGGCCAGAACTTCCAATACTATGTTGAACAGAAGTGGAGAGAGAGGGTATCTTTGTGTTGTGTGGGTTTTCAAAGGGAATGCTTCCAGCTTTTGCCCATTCAGTATGATATTGGCTGTGCATTTGTCATAAATAGCTCTTATTATTTTGAGATATGTTCCATCAATATCTAGTTTTGAGAGTTTTTAGCATGAAAGGGTGTTGAATTTTATCAAAGGCCTTTTCTGCATCTATTGAGATAATCATGTGGTTTTTGTCACGGGTTCTGTTTATGTGATGGATTAAGTTCATTGATTTGCGTATGTTGAATCAACCTTGCATCTCAGGGATGAAGCTGACTTGATCGTGGTGGATAAGTGTCTTGATGTGCTCCCGGATTTGGTTTGCCAGTATTTTATTGAGGATTTTTGCATTGATGTTCATCAGGGATATTGGCCTGAAATTTTCCTTTTTTGCTGTGTCTTTTCCAGTTTGTGGTATCAGAATGATGCTGGCCTCATAAAATGAGTTAGGGAGGAGTCCCTCTTTTTCAATTGATTGGAATCGTTTCAGAAGGAATGGTACCAGCTCCTCTTTGTACCTCTGGTAGAATTCAGCTGTCAATCCGTCAAAATAGTCCTGGACTTTTTTTGGTTGGTAGGCTATTAATTGCTGCCTCAATTTCAGAACTTGTTATTGGTCTATTCAGGGATTCAACTTTTTCTTGGTTTAGTCTTGGGAGGGTGTATGTGTCCAGGAATTTATCAGTTTCTTCTAGATTTTCTAGTTTATTTGCATGGAGATGTTTATAGTATTCTCTGATGGTAGCTTGTATTTCTGTGGCATCAGTGGTGATAGCCCCTTTATCATTTTTTCTTGTGTCTATTTGATTCTTCTCTCTTTTCTTCTTTAATACTTTGGCTAGTGGTCTATCTATTTTGTTCATGTTTTCAGAAAACAAGCTCCTGGATTCATTGATTTTTTGCAGGGTTTTTCATGTCTCTATCTCCTTCTGTTCTGCTCTGATCTTAGTTATTACTTGTCTTTTGCTAGCTTTTGAATTTGTTTGCTTTTGCTTCTCTAGTTCTTTTAATTGTGATGTTAGGATGTTGATTTTAGATCTTTTCTGCTTAGTCCTGTGGGCAATTAGTGCTATAAATTTACCTCTAAACACTGCTTTAGCTGTGTCCCAGAGATTCTGCTACATAGTGTGTTTGTTCTCCTTGGTTTCAAAGAACTTATTTTGTTTGCCTTAATTTTGTTATTTACCCAGTAGTCATGCAGGACCAAGTTGTTCAGTTCCCATGTAGTTGTGTGGTTTTGAGTGAGTTTCTTAATCCTGAGTTCGAATTTGATTGCACTGTGGTCTGAGAGACTATTTGTTATGATTTCCATTCTTTTGCACTTGCTAAGGGGTGGTATACTTCCGATTATTTGGTCAATTTTAGAAATAAGTGCGATGTGCAGAGAAGAATGTATATTCTATTAATTTGGGGTGGAGAGTTCTGTAGATGTCTATTAGGTTCACTTGGTCCAGAGCTGAGTTCAAGTCCTAAATTATCATTGTTAATTTTCTGTCTCATTGATCTAATATTGACAGTGGGGTGTTAAAGTCTCCCACTGATACTGTGTGGGAGTATAAGTCTCTTTGTAGTTTTCTAAGAACTTGCTTTATGAATCTGAGTGCTCCTGTATTAGGTGCATATATATTTAGGATAGTTAGCTCTTCTTGCATTGATCCTTTTCCCATTATGTAATTGCCTTTGTCTTTTTGATCTTTGTAGGTTGAAAGTCTGTTTTATCAGAGACTAGGATTGCAACCCCTTTTTTCTTTTTTTTTCTTTCCATTTGCTTGGTAAGTATTCCTCCATCCATTTATTTTGAGCCTATGTTGTGTCTTTGCATGTGAGATGGATCTCCTGAATACAGCACAATGATGGGTCTTGACTCTTTATTCAATATTCCAGTCTGTGTCTTTTAATTGGGGCATTTAGCCTATTTACATTTAAGGTTAATATTGTTATGTTTGAATTTGATCCTGCCATTATGATGTTAGCTGGTTATTTTGCCCACTAATTGATGCGGTTTCTTCATCGTGTTGATGGTCTTTACCATTAGGCACGTTTTTACAGTGGCTGGTACCAGTTGTTCCTCTCCATGTTTAGTGCTTCCTTCAGGAGCTCCTGTAAGGCAGGTCTGTTGGTGACAAAATTTTCAGCATTTGCTTGTCTGTAAAGGATTTTATTTCTCCTTCACTTATGAAGCTTAGTTTGGCTGGATGTGAAATTCTGGGTTGAAAATTCTTTATATATACATTTTTTTTTATTATACTTTAAGTTCTGGGGTACATGTGCCCAACATTTAGGTTCATTACATATGTAAACATGTGCCATGTTGGTGTGCTGCACCCATTAACTCATCATTTGCATTAGGTATATCTCCTAATGCTATCCCTCCCCACTCCCCCCACCCCACAACCGGCCCCGGTGTGTGATGTTCCCCTTCCTGTGTCCAAGTGTTCTCATTGTTCAATTCCCATCTATGAATGAGAACATGTGGTGTTTGGTTTTTTTGTCCTTGTGATAGTTTGCTGAGAATGATGGTATCCAGCTTCATCCATGTCCCTACAAAGGACATGAACTCATCCTTTGTTATGGCTGCATAGTATTCCATGGTGTATATGTGCCACATTTTCTTAATCCAGTCTATCATTGTTGGACATTTGGGTTGGTTCCAAGTCTTTGCTATTGTGCATAGTGCTGCAATAAATATACGTGTGCATGTGTCTTTATAGCATTATGATTTATAATCCTTTGGGTATATACCCAGTAATGGGATGGCTGGGTCAAATGGTATTTCTAGTTCTAGCTCCCTGAGGAATCGCCACACTGTCTTCCACAATGGTGAACTAGTTTACAGTCCCACCAACAGTGTAAAAGTGTTCCTATTTCTCCACATCCTCTCCAGCACCTGTTGTTTCCTGGCTTTTTAATGATCCCCATTCTAACTGGCATGAGATGGTATCTCATTGCGGTTTTGATTTGCATTTCTCTGACGGCCAATGATGATGAGCATTTTTTCATGTGTCTGTTGGCTGCATAAATGTCTTCTTTTGAGAAGCGTCTGTTCATATCCTTCACCCACTTGTTGATGGGGTTTGTTTTTTCTTGTAAATTTGAGTTCTTTGTAGATTCTGGATATTAGCCCTTTGTCAGATGAGTAGATTGCAAAAATTTTCTCCCATTATGTAGGTTGCCTGTTCACTCTGATGGTAGTTTATTTTGCTGTGCAGAAGCTCTTTAGTTTAATTAGATCCCATTTGTCAATTTTGACTTTTGTTGTCATTGCTTTTGGTGTTTTAGACATGAAGTCCTTGCTCATGCCTATGTCCTGAATGGTATTGCCTAGGTTTTCTTCTAGAGTTTTTATGGTTTTAGGTCTAACACTTAAGTCTTTAATCCATCTCGAATTAATTTTTGTATAAGGTGTAAGGAAGGGATCCAGTTTCAGCTTTCTACATATGGCTAGCCAGTTTTCCCAGCACCATTTGTTGAATAGGGAATACTTTCCCCATTTCCTGTTTTTGTCAGGTTTGTCAAAGATCAGATAGTTGTAGATGTGTGGTATTATTTCTGAGGGCTCTGTTCTGTTCCACTGGTCTATCTCTCTGTTTTGGTACCAGTACCATGCTGTTTTGGTTACTGTAGCCTTGTAGTATAGTTTGAAGTCAGGTAGCGTGATGCCTCCAGCTTTGTTCTTTTGGCTTAGGATTGACTTGGCAATGTGGTCTCTTTTTTGTTTCCATATGAACTTTAAAGTAGTTTTTTCCAATTCTGTGAAGAAAGTCATTGGTAGCTTGATGGGGATGGCATTGAATCTATAAATTACCTTGGGCAGTATGGCCATTTTCACGATATTGATTCTTCCAACCCATGAGCATGGAATGTTATTCCATTTGTTTGTATCCTCTTTTATTTCATTGAGCAGTGGTTTGTAGTTCTCCTTGAAGAGGTCTCCCTTGAAAGTTGGATTCCTAGGTATTTTATTCTCTTTGTAGCAATTGTGAATGGGAGTTCACTCATGATTTGGCTCTCTGTTTGTCTGTGATTGGTGTATAAGAATGCTTGTGATTTTTGCACATTGATTTTGTATCCTGAGACTTTGCTGAAGTTGCTTACCAGCTTAAGGAGATTTTGGGCTGAGACGATGGGGTTTTCTAGATATACAATCATGTTGTCTGCAAACATGGACAATTTGACTTCCTCTTTTCCTAATTGAATACCCTTTATTTCCTTCTCCTGCCTAATTGCCCTGGCCAGAACTTCCAACACTATGTTGAATAGGAGTGGTGAGAGAAGGCATCCCTGCCTTGTGCCAGTTTTCAAAGGGAATGCTTCCAGTTTTTGCCCATTCAGTATGATGTTGGCTGTGGGTTTGTCATAGATAGCTCTTATTTTTTTGAGATACATCCCATCAATACCTAATTTATTGAGTTTTTAGCATAAAGGGCTGTTGAATTTTGTCAAAGGCCTTTTCTGCATCTATTGAGTTAATCATGTGGTTTTTGTCTTTGGTTCTGTTTATATGCTGGATTACATTTATTGATTTGCGTATGTTGAACCAGCCTTGCATCCCAGGGATGAAGCTGACTTGATCATGGTGGATAAGTGTCTTGATGTGCTGCTGGATTCAGTTTGCTAGTAATTTATTGAGGATTTCTGCATCGATGTTCATCAGGGATATTGGTCTAAAATTCTCTTTTTTTGTTGTGTCTCTGCCAGGCTTTGGTGTCAGCATGATGCTGGCCTCATAAAACGAGTTAGGGAGGATTCCCTCTTTTTCTATCGATTGGAATAGTTTCCGAAGGAATGGTACCAGCTCCTCCTTGTACCTCTGGTAGAATTCGGTTGTGAATCCGTCTGGTCCTGGACTTTTTTTGGTTGGTAAGCTATTAATTATTGCCTCAATTTCAGAGCCTGTTATTGGTGTATTCAGAGATTCAACTTCTTCCTGGTTTATTCTTGGGAGGGTGTATGTGTTGAGGAATTTATCCATTTCTACATTTTCTAGTTTATTTGTGTAGAGGTGCTTATAGTATTTTCTGATGGTAGTTTGTATTTCTGTGGGATCGGTGGTGATCTCCCCTTTATCATTTTTTATTGTGTCTATTTGATTCTTCTCTCTTTTCTTATTAGTCTTGCTAGTGGTCTATCAGTTTTGTTGATCATTTCAAAAAACCAGCTCCTGGTTTCATTCATTTTTTGAAGGGTTTTTTGTGTCTCTATCTCCTTCAGTTCTGCTCTGATCTTAGTTATTTCTTGCCTTCTGCTAGCTTTTGAATGTGTTTGCTCTTGCTTCTCTAGTTCTTTTAATTGTGATGTTAGGGTGTCAATTTTAGATCTTTCCTGCTTTCTCTTCTGGGCATTTAGTGCTATAAATTTTCCTCGATGCACTGCTTTAAATGTATGCCAGATATTCTGGTATGCTGTGTCTTTTTTCTCATTGGTTTCAAAGAACATCTTTATTTCTGCCTTCATTTCGTGATGTACCCAGTAGTCATTCAGGAGCAAGTTGTTCAGTTTCCATGTAGTTGAGCAGTTTTGAGTGAGTTTCTTAATCCTGAGTTCTAGTTTGATTGCACTGTGGTCTGAGAGACAGTTTGTTATAATTTCTGTTCTTCTACATTTGCTGAGAAGTGCTTTACTTCCAACTATATGGTCAATTTTGGAATAGGTGTGGTGTGGTGCTGAGAAGAATGTATATTCTGTTGATTTGGGGTGGACAGTTCTGTAGATGTCTATTAGGTCCAGATGCAGAGCTGAGTTCA
Source organism: Nomascus leucogenys (assembly GCF_006542625.1). NCBI lineage: Eukaryota > Metazoa > Chordata > Mammalia > Primates > Hylobatidae > Nomascus > Nomascus leucogenys. The sequence continues at coordinate 73,744,149 of NC_044401.1, read as the reverse complement.
ATTCCTGGATATCCTTGTTAATTTTGTCTCGTTGATCTGTCTAATGTTGACAGGTGGGTGTTAAAGTCTCCCATTATTGTTGTGTGGGAGTCTAAGTCTCTTTGTAGGTCTCTAAGGGCTTGCTTTATGAATCTGGGTGCTCCTGTATTGGGTACATATATATTTAGGATAGTTAGCTCTTCTTGTTGAATTGATCCCTTTACCATTATGTAATGGCCTTCTTTGTCTCTTTTGATCTTTGTTGGTTTAAAGTCTGTTTTATCAGAGACTAGGATTGCAACCCCTGCCTTTTTTTGTTTTCCATTGGCTTGATAGATCTTCCTCCATCTCTTTATTTTGAGCCTATGTGGGTCTCTGCACATGAGGTGGGTTTCCTGAATACAGCACACTGATGGGTCTTGACTCTTTATCCAATTTGCCAGTCTGTGTCTTTTAATTGGAGCACTTAGCCCATTTACATTTAAGGCTAATATTGTTATGTGTGAATGTGATCCTGTCATTATGATGTTAGCTGGTTATTTTGCTCGTTAGTTGATGCAGTTTCTTCCTAGCATTGATAGTCTTTACAATTTGGCATGTTTTTGCAGTGGCTGATACTGGTTGTTCCTTTCCATGTTTAGTGCTTCCTTCAGGAGCTCTTTTAGGGCAGGCCTGGTGGTCACAAAATCTCTCAGCATTTGCTTGTCTGTAAAGGATTTTATCTCTCCTTCACTTATAAAGCTTAGTTTGGCTGGATATGAAATTCTGGGTTGAAAATTCCTTTCTTTAAGAATGTTGAATATTGGCCCCCACTCTCTTCTGGCTTGTAGAGTTTCTGCCAAGAGATCAGCTGTTAGTCAGATGGGCTTCCCTTTTTGGATAACCCAACCTTTCTCTCTGGCTGCCCTTAACATTTTTTCCTTCATTTCAACTTTGGTGAATCTGACAATTTTGTCTGTTGGAGTTGCTCTTCTCGAGGAGTATCTTTGTGGCATTCTCTGTATTTCCTGAATTTGAATGTTGGCCTGCCTTGCTAGGTTGGGGAAGTTCTCCTGCATAATATCCTGCAGAGTGCTTTCCAACTTGGTTCCATTCTCTCCGTCACTTTCAGGTACACCAATCAGACATAGATTTGGTCTTTTGACATAGTCCCATAATTCTTGGAGTCTTTGTTCATTTCTCTTTATTCTTTTTTCTCTAAACTTCTCTTATTACTTCATTTCATTCATTTGATCTTCCATCACTGATACCGTTTCTTCCAGTTGATCAAATCAGCTACTGAGGCTTGTGCATTTGTCACGTAGTTCTTGTGCCTTGGTTTTCAGCTCCATCAGGTCCTTTAAGGACTTCTCTGCATTGGTTATTCTAGTTAGCCATTTGTCTAATCTTTTTTCAAGCTTTTCACTTCTTTGCTGTGGGTTCAAACTTCCTCCTTTAGGTTGGAGAAGTTTGATCACCTGAAGCCTTCTTATGTCAGCTTGTAAAAATCATTCTCCATCCAGCTTTGTTCCGTTGCTGGTGAGGAGCTGCATTCCTTTGGAGGAGGAGAGGTGCTCTGATTTTTAGAATTTTCAGTTTTTCTGCTCTGTTTTTTCCCCATCTTTGTGGTTTTATCTACCTTTGGTCTTTGATGATGGTGACATACAGATGGGATTTTGGTGTGGATGTCCTTTCTGTTTGTTAGTTTTCCTTCTAACCGATAGGCCCCTCAGCTGCAGGTCTCTTGGAGTTTGCTGGAGGTCCACTCCAGACCCTGTTTGCCTGGGTATCAGCAGCAGACGCTACAGTACAGCAAATATTGCTGAACAGCGAATGTTGCTGCCTGATGCTTCCTCTGGAAGTTTCATCTCAGAGGGGTACCCAGCTGTGTGAGGTGTCAGTCTGCCCCTACGGGGGGGGGTGCCTCCCAGTTAGGCTACTCAGGGGTCAGGGACCCTCTTGAGGAGGCAGTCTGTCCATTCTCAGATCTCAAACTCCGTGCTGGGAGAACCACTACTCTCTTCAAAGCTGTCTGACAGGGACATTTAAGTCTGCAGAGGTTTCTGCTGCCTTTTGTTCAGCTGTGCCCTGCCCCCAGAGGTGGAGTCTACAGAGGCAGGCTGTCCTCCTTGAGCTGTGGTGGGCTCCACCCAGATTGAGCTTCCAGGCCGCTTTGTTTACCTACTCAAGCCTCTTCAATGGCTGGCACCCATCCCCCAGCCTCACTGCCACCTTGCAGTTCGATCTCAGAGTGCTGTGCTAGCAATGAGCAAGGCTCCGTGGGTGTGGGACCCTCCTAGCCAGGTGCAGGATATAATCTGGTGTGCTGTTTGCTAAGACCATTGGAAAAGTGCAGTATTAGGGTGGGAGTGACCCGATTTTCCAGTTGCCTTCTGTCACAGCTTTGCTTGGCTGGGAAAGGGAATTACCTGACACCTTACACTTCCCAGGTGAGACAATGCCTCACCCTGCTTCAGCTCGTGCTTGGTGCACTGTACCCACTGTCCTGCAACCACTGTCTGATAAGCCCCAGTGAGATGAACCTGGTACCTCAGTTGGAAATGCAGAAATCACCGGTCTTCTGCATTGCTCACGCTGGGAGCTGTAGACTAGAGCTGTTCCTATTCGGCCATCTTGGAACCACCACCCAAAAAATTCTTTTATGAATGTTGAATATTGGTCCCCACTCTCTTCTTGCTTGTAGGGTTTCTGCAGAGAGATCCGCTGTTAGTCTGATGGGCTTCCCTTTGTGGGTAACCCGACCTTTCTGGCTGCCCTTAACATGTTTTTTGTCATTTCAACCTTGGTGAATCTGACAATTATGTGTCTTGGAGTTGCTCTTATCGAGGAGTAACTTTGTGGTGTTCTCTGTATTTCCTGAATTTGAATGTTGTCCTGTCTTGCTAGGTTGGGGAAGTTCTCCTGAATAATATCCTGAAGAGTGTTTTCCCACATGGTTCTATTCTCCCTGTCACTTTCAGGTACACAAAGCAAATGTAGGTTTGGTCTTTTCACGTAGTCCCATATTTCTTGAAGGCTTTGTTTGTTCTTTTTCGTACTTTTTTCTCTAATCATGTCTTCATGCTTTATTTCATTAAGTTGATCTTCAGTCTCTGATATCCTTTCTTCCACTTGATCGATTCTCCTATTGGTACTTGTGTAGGCTTCATGGAGTTCTCATGCTGTGTTTTTCAGCTCTATCAGGTCATTTATGTTCTTCTCTAAACTGGCAATTCCTCTAACCTTTTTTCAAGGTTTTTAGCTTCCTTGCATTGGGTTAGAACATGCTCCTTTAGCTCAGAGGAGTTTGTTATTACCCACTTTCTGAAGGCTACTTTGGTCAGTTTGTCAAACTTATTCTCCATCCAGTTTTGTTCCCTTCCTGGTGAGGAGTTGTGATCCTTTGGAGGAGAAAAGCCATTCTGGTTTTTGGAATTTTCAGCCTTTTTTCACTGGTTTTTCCTTATGTTCGTGGATTTATCTACCTTTGGTCTTTGATGTTGGTAACCTTCGGATGGGGTTTTTGTGTGGATGTCCTTTTTGTTGATGTTGATGCTATTCCTTTCTGTTTGTTAATTTTCCAGCTAGCATTCAGGACCCTCTGCTGCAGGTCTACTGGAGTTTGCTGGAGGTCCACTCCAGACCCTGTTTGCCTGGGTATCACCAGCAGAAGCTGCAGAACAGCAAAGATTGGCCAGGTGCAGTGGCTCATGTCTGTAATCCCAGCACTTTGGGGGGCCAAGGTAGGAGGATCACCAGGTCAGGAGGTGGAGACCATACTGGCTAACACAGTGGAACCCCATCTCTACTAAAAATACAAAAAAAAAAATTAGCCAGATATGGTGGTGGGTGCCTGTAGTCCCAGCTACCCAGGAGGCTGAGGCAGGAGAATGGCGTGAACCCAGGAAGTGGAGCTTGCAGTGAGCTGAGATCGCGCCACTGCACTCCAGCCTGGGCGACTGAGTGAGACTCTGTTGTGGAAAAAAAAAAAAAAAAAAGCCAAGATTGCTGCCTGTTCCTTCCTCTGGAAGCTCTGTCCCAGAGTGGCACCTGCCAGATGCCAGTCAGAGCTCTCCTGTATGAGATGTCTGTTGACCCCTGCTGGGAGGTGTCTCCAAGTTAGGAAGCGTGGGGGTCAGGGACCCACTTCAGGGGGCAGTCTGTCCCCAGCAGAGCTTGAGCACTACGCTGGGAGATCTGCTGCTTTCTTCAGAGCTGGCAGGCAGGAACATTTAAGTCTGCTGAAGCTGTGTCCAGAGCTGCCTCTTCCTGTAGGTGCTCTGTGCCAGGGAGAGGGGAGTTTTACCTGTAAGCCCCTGACTGGAGCTGCTGCCTTTCTTTCAGGGATTCCCTGCCCAGAGAGGAGGAATCTAGAGAGGCAGTCTGGCTACAGCAGCTTTGCCAAGCTGCGGTGGGCTCTGCCCAGTTCGAACTTCCCAATGGCTTTGTTTACACTGTGAGGGGAAAACCACCTACTCAAGCCTCAGTAATGGCAAATGCCCCTCCCTCCCCCCACTAAGGTCGAGCATCCCAGGTTGACTTCAAACTGCTGTGCTGGCAGCGAGAATTTCAAGCCAGTGGATCTTATGTTGCTGGGCTCCGTGGGGGTGGGTTCCGCTGAGCTGCACCACTTGGCTCCCTGGCTTCCGACCCCTTCCCAAGGCAGTGAAGTTTTGTTTTGCTGGCATTCCAGGTGTTACTGGGGTATGAAAACAAACTCCTGCAGCTAGCTTGGTGTCTGCCCAAACGGCCACCCAGTTTTGTGCTTGAAATCCAGGGCACTGGTGGTGTAGGCACTGAGGGAATCTCCTGGTCTTTGGGTTGCGAAGACTTTGAGAAAAGCGTAGTATCTGGGCTAGAATGCACCGTTCCTCACAGCACAGTCCCTCACGGCTTCCCTTGGCTAGGGGAGGGAGTTCCCCAACCGCTTGCACTTCCCAGGTGAGGAGATGCCCCACCCTGCTTCAGCTCGCCCTCCGTGGGCTGTACCCACTGTCTAACCAGTCCCAATGAGATGAGCTGGGCACCTCAGTTGGAAATGCAGAAATCACCTGCCTTCTGTGTTGATCTCCCTGGGAACTGCAGACCAGAGCTGTTCCTATTCAGCCATCTTGCCAGTCCAGTAATCCAAAATAGTACTTACATTCTCTCTCTTTTTTTTTAATCTGCTTTTGATGTCAGGTTTTGCCTGCCCTGCATATAAAAGAAGTTTGTGCTGGATTTTCTGGCCCTGAATTAAGAGTGATGTGGTTGAAGGGGTAGAGAGTGCCTTTCTTGGGAAGTTTGTTTCCCATCCTTTGGGTGAGTTTGTTCCATCATGAAGACGGTAGTCTTGTGATCAATTTGAGAAGGAGCCATTCCAATTTAACAGCTGGACTCAAACAGTACGGATGTGGTGATGTGAGTGCCATCGGGTAGCCCTTGGGCTAGATTCTCCAATCTTGGTCTCCATGAGAGCTGGAATATTTCACCACTTTAGGATCTCCAGTATAATAAAGAATAACTCTTCCAGTCAGCAGATCAGATCTCCAGAGACAGGGGTTTTCCTATACTCAAAGGAAGAGAACAGGGAGGCGTCTTATCATTAATCAACATCAGGTGTATTTTGGGAAGTCCCAGTTAGTGTTTCGGGGCCTACAAATGCCAAGTCTGGGCTAATTCCAAATCCCAGGGGATCCTGGAGCAAGGTTGCTTCAGTCCATTTGAAATCTTTTCCAAGAACATGAAGAACGTCTTCAGGTGAGTCTAGTCCCCCTTTCTTGAGCTGCAGTTGTGAAGATTGATATCTTGGACTTGGCTCATGCTCCCATTTTTCTTTTCTGCTGTTATTATTCTTCTAGGAGAGATTCAAGTTTTCTTATCTGGTTTTGGAAACAATGATGAGTTCAGGCTATCTCAGCATTTTAGTTCAAAAACACACTATCTGAGAATGAATTTACAGGGTAAAAATTCCTAGCATGTGTCAACAATGAGATGCACTGTTATTTCTCGGTTCTAAATTCTGTGCCTCTGTGATGGTTCCCTACTCCACTCTGGGTAAAAGCTAAAGTCCTTACAGGGACTTCAAGGCTCAGTACTCCTGACCTTGTGCATTCTGACCTCGTCGATGGATTCCCGCCCCAGCACCCCCGTTTATCTTTGCTGTTTCTTGACCATACCAGGGATGTGCTTGCCTCAGAGCCTTTGCTTTAGCAGTTCCCTCTGCCCCCAGATATCCACATGGCCCACTCCTTTATCTCTAACAGCTTACTTTTCAATGAGGCCTTCCCTGACTCTGTTTAACACTGCTACCTGCCTTTCCAGTCCTCCCAGCACTCCTGACTGCCCTATTGTGGTGTGCTTACTTTTATCCAAAGCAGTTAGAAATATAATGTAACTTAATTATTTTTATGTTGTTGTTTTTCCCCATTATGCCAGAATGTAAACTCCATAGAAGAAGCAATTTTAGTCTGCTGTGTTCAATGATAAATCCCACATGCCTGGAACAGTGTCACTGTGCAGGGTCCACAGAAGGCTCTCAACAAATATATGGTTGGTCTTCCCTTAACATCACTGATAGGTTCTTAGGAAATGACTTGATATAATTGTATCATAGGCCAATTGATAAATAAGAATTAAGTTTCTACAGCTTATTTCTGGTCTCAAAAACATCACCAGACTTCTAAATAAAGACCAAGACACCTCTGATATTTAACATTGAAATAAATGTGAGTTATACATACATTTAGGAAAGATTCATAAAAACAAGTAAGATAACGATTTACCCACTTATGCCAGTTGAGGGTCTTGGGTGGCCAAAGCCCATCCTGACAGCTCAGAGCAAATGACAGGAACCCACTCTGCACAGATTGCCCTCCCATCCTGGGGCACACTCACACACCCATACTCACACACCCACACTCACTCACACTGGGACTATGTAGATATGCCACTTAAGCTAACATGCACAGGTTTGGGATGTGGGAGGAAACTGGAGGGCTCAGATAAAACCCACACAGAAATGAAAATGTGTAGACCCCACACAGTGGCCCTCACTGGGATGTGATATTTTCTCATTGACATCCTAGCTAAATGACATTCAACTAAATGACATTCGAGGATTTGGTGTGTGCATGTATGTATGTGTATATAAATACACAGGTATGTGTGTATATTTACATATGTATAAATATATGTGACTAGATTCACATATTCACATAAATATATGTGACTATATATACATATATGTGCATATATATTTATGTGTATAAATATAAATATATTTAAAATAATTCAGTTTCTTCAAGCTAGGTCTTTTACCTTAAAGCAATCTCTTCAGTGGTAGGAAAATTCAGAACCCTGGAGATTTTAAGGACAGAGTTATGTGATTCAGATTAGTGCTAGCCTGGTTAAAAAAGAGAAAGAAAAAGAAAAGCCTTCTGCATTTGTTAAGAGGATAATGTGTCAAGAACACATAGTAAATACTGTTCTTAATAATGGAATTGGCATTAGGGGCACTCACTGAAGACTCAGTCCATTTTAGGGATAGTGTGGATTACGGTAATTCATCTTGGGAGCGTGTATTGGGATATAAGCAACAGAAAACTCAACTCACACTAGTCTTTAGAAATAAAAAGATTTAACCACTGGCCCATTTAATCTGTAGGTATCTACCCAAGAGAAATAAAAACACATGTCCACAAAAGACTTGTACAAGAATCTTCATAGCAGTTTTCTTCATAAAAGGCAAAAATTAGAAACATCCCAGGTATCTATCAGTAGAAGAACAGCTGAACTGTAGTCTCCTCATAAATGGAATACTTCTCAGCAACAAAAAGGAATAAGTTACATGTAACAATATGAACGAATCTAAAAACTACTATGCTAAGAGAAACCTTATGCAAAAAATACATACTATGTGATTCCACACACATGAAATTTTAGAACAGACAAAACTATGGAAAAATATCGGAAAAGTAGTTGCCTCTGGAGGTTTGGGATGGGGGATGATCAAGAGGAAATGTTCCAAGGTGATGGTAATGTTCTATATCTTTGTAGGGGTTTGGGTGACATAGATGCACACATTTGTCAAAACGTAGCAACTTGTAGGCCAGGTGTGGTGGCTCATGCCTGTAATCCAAGCACTTTGGGAAGCCAAGGTGGGAGGATTGCTTGAGCCCAGGAGTTCAAGACCAGTTTGGGCACTAGACCCTGTCTCTACAAAAAAAAGTTTAAAAAATTAGCCAAGCATGGGCCGGGCACGGTGGCTCACGCCTTTAATCCCAGCACTTTGGGAGCCCGAGGCAGGCAGATCACGAGGTCAGGAGATCGAGACCATCTTGGCTTACACGGTGAAACCCCGTCTCTACCAAAAATACAAAAAATTAGCCGGGTGTGGTGGTGGGCACCAGTAGTCCCAGCTACTCGGGAGGCTGAGGCAGGAGAATGGTGTGAACCTGGGAGGCGGAACTGGCAGTGAGCTGAGATTGCGCCACTGCATTCCAGCCTGGGTGACAGAGCAAGACTCCGTCTCAAAAAAAAAAAAAAAAAAAAAAAAAAATTAGCCAACCATGATGGTGCACACCTGTAGTCCCAGCTACTCGGGAGGCTGAGGCAGGAGGATCACTTGAGCTGGAAGGCTGATGATGCAGTGAGCTGTGATCACGCCACTGCACTCCAGCCTGGGCAATAGAGACACTGTCTCAAAAACAAAAACAAGAACATTAGCAAATTGCAACTAAGTTTTGTGCATTTCATGGCATATAAATTTTACTTCAAAAGATAAAATTATAAATAAATATTGATCTCCACTGAATCATACGGATGCTAAAGTATTTAGTTAGTGATGTGCATGCTGTAGTATTCCTGTCAGACACACCATCTGAAGCACAATAGCATATAGCATAATAATTTGCAGATGCATCCACGCTGTTACATGAAGCTCATTCCTTTTTATTGCTGAGGAGGGTTCCATTTTATATATGGTAAACTGTATGCAATTTACTTTGAAATGTATCAAAAATAAGTTGGATTGATGGATTGAGAGAAGGATGGACATATAGATAGATATATGATCATGAAATTATGGCAAAATATAAAATATATCCCCTAAGTATTCACTGAAAAAGTCTTTAGACTGCTGTATGTTGAAACGATTCATAATATAGTATTGAGAAAAAAGATAAAGTGAAATTACTTGCTCTTGTAACCAAGAAGCTGAGAGGATAACCAGGCTGCTGGCAGGAATGAAAACCAGACCCTTTTCACAGAGCTACAGGTGCCCCCAGCAAGCCCCAATTTCTCCCAACAATATTAACAAGCTCACCACTGCGCCGGCCTGAAGAACCATCAGGACTAATTCCATCCTATCCCATATCTCAGTTTCTGTCAGACACACCATATGAAGCTGACGAACTGCAGAAAAGCTCTCATCATCCGGGTCCTGCCCACCCCTCCCCTACACGTAAACTCTTCTGTGCCCCTGGAACTCATGGTGCATTCTCAGCAAAGCCCCCACATCTTCCACCTCTTCCCTGAATGTCCTTTCACCTTCTTACTCCAACTGAAAACTGACTCTCCCTTAAGGATACCGCTTCCTGGGCAACCCTCTCAAATGTGGCTGGTTTTTTCACAGCTGCTGGACCTGGAGGGCACAGGTATCCTCCTTGCTTGTTGCCTCTCCCTAGTCATTCTTCTCTCCCCAAGCTTTGCAGCTCATGCCATCACACCAGACCATTTTCCCCCAAGAGGAGTAACCTAGATAACTAGTTAATACCTTCCTCTCTTGCCAACATGCATCCCATGCTTGTCACTGTTGGCTGAAGACCATGAGTCCAGTTTGACTGAGAAAATAATATCTACTCACCTATCTTTTTGCTCCGTGCTATTACTTTTGTCCTGTTACTATGGATAAACCATTCCTATTCTTTTCTAAGATGGATTTTTCCACTTTGTACAGAATCCCACCTACTCTCATCATTTACAAACATTGCTCAAGAAATTGCTCCCTGTCTATTGCTCCTCCTCCCCACACTTGGCTCTCTCTATCCCCCTTTGTGTTATTTTCCTATATTACATTTACCAACGCCTTGTACGTTATTTATTTATTTACTACCAGCTTTTCCACAAGGGGCATTTACCTGGAGTTAACCTGGGATTTCAGGAGGTCTTTGGCTAGGGAAATAATCGTATCATTATTTTGACTATCTTCTAACTGAAATTGAGCATTTCCTTTAATTATGAGAAGAGATGGAAAACCCCATGACTTAGCAGTGCCTGTGACTTCAACAAGAAGTTACAGATGTGTTTCCTGATAGGAATTGTCACATTACAGTTGTTGACAATACTTTGAAATATAATTTGTGCTGATTGCTTTGAAATTGTGGTAGTCATTAGGCACCTGCAGGTAGATGGCGTGTGACTGCAGCCTTCCTTTTTAGAGAGCCTCACAAGGTGCAGCTGGCAGATTAGAGAACAGCTCTATGCCTGGTTGTCATTCAGTCACCAAATCGTGTTGGTGACCCAGACACCTCATTGCTTTTTAATATTTCCTACTGACAATGTTTATCAATACATTGAAGGAATGAGTTGTTTCTATTGTTTGTTTAAACTTAAGTAAGCCTGGGCAGTTCAAATGAGAATTCTTAATTCTCTATAAGGGCACATGGCATTTTACAACAAGGATAGGTGTGCAGGCTAAGAATAAAGACCAGACACATTCAAATACATTTGATGGTTGGCATAATTACTGAAGTATGCTCTTTAAAATAACATTGCTAACAGACTGCACAGTAATACCAGTCAGGCACAGTGTGGCAAGTTACTGAATTTGAATATAATTTGTTTTCTTTGAATTCTACATATTTTATTTTACATATGTGAAATAGTGTTTTAAGAAAGGATCTATAGACTTTATGAAACTGCCATGGGAGTCCATGGCACAAGAAGAGGTTAAAATCCCATCCTAGAACGCAAGCTCCAAGACTTTTTGTCTTATGTTCTTTGCAATTGCTCATCTCTTCTGCTCAAGAGTCTACCACGTGGTGGAATTTGATTAATTTCAAGAATAACCTAAGGCCAGATAGGACTCGGTTATTTACATCCTCTCCTCACTCTGGCATTCAGCTCCTCACTTTCCCTGAGGGCCACCTTTCCTTTATTCACCATAGGTGGCATATTCATTAAAGGAGTTGCATCCCTTCGAATGATTGAAGATAACATTCCTGAAAATCCTGCCAACAGGTAAGGGCTTTTCTAGACACAATGCCAAACCTTCAATACGTCCCTGTTAGGAGGCAACAGCATTAAAAAGCAAAAACCCCAAGCTGAAACATTCTAACAAGAAACAAACCTGACAATAACAACTCATACTTTGGAGATTTCCATGTTGTTTTATACCCCATGAAAGAAACATCACATTGTATCCTGAATTGACATTTTCGCCGTTTAAAGAACACTGAGACAAGCTAGCTTCTCACAACAGATCTCAAGACTTCCAAAATGATGAATTTTTCTCTACTGAAAAGTCCACCCTTCTGGCACCAGAGGAAGGCTGGAAAACCTCTGGCACCAGAGGAAGGCCCTTAGGGCACCCCTTGCTCTACTATTTGGATTTTTTAAAATGTGACTACTTCCTCTATTGAGAGAGAAAGTCATAGAAAAAAACATATACACTGTGGTTCATTTCAAGAATTGCAACCAAAATAAACGAATTAACATGTTGCAGCAAGTCTTGAGTGGTGACCACACCACTACTCCAGCTATGTGTAGGCTTTCTAATGCATACGTCATCTTCCCAACCTCTAGAAAAGGCAAAATAAGCACTTCCAAACAGATCAAAAGGACCCAGTAATGGCAGTGTTCTTTTTCTGTCTTTCTTTTTGAGACACAGTTTCACTCTATCGTCCAGACTGGAGTGCAGTGGTATGATCTTGGCTCACTGCTGCAACCTCGGCCTCCCAGGTTCAAGCGATTCTCCTGCCTCAGCCTCCCAAGTAGCTTACAGGTGCTTGCCATCGTGCCTGGCTAATTTTTGTATTTTTAGTAGAGACGGGGTTTCACCATGTTGGCCAGGCTGGTCTCCAACTCTTGACTTCAAGTGATCTGCCCGCCTCGGCCTCCCAAAGTGCTGGGATTACAGGCATGAGCCACTATGCCCAGCCCGCAGTACCTACTTTCTTATGATGGGAAAAAATGATGGGAAAGGGGCTTTTCTAAGGAAAATCACATTAAACCTGATAAATATCTGATTAATAGTGTCCTGATATCTGATTAATAAATTCCCTAGGGTCTATTTTTTAAAATACCTATATTTTCTTACAAACATTTCAAGAAAAGAGAACATCTACTGATTTTGTATTACTTCCAGGTGGAGGGCTTGTTGCCTGACAAATATCCCATTTGAATTTTCCCAACAACCCAATGAAGGGTTGCAATATTAGGGAGGGTCAAGCTTAGGGGGGTTAGGTGATCTCCCCAAAGTCACATCCTTTCCATCATAATATGCAGCTCAGAAGCTCACGGAGTTTCCTCAATTTTAGCATTTCATACCATCTTTATGGTTCTATTATTTGCTCAATATTATTCTGTAAATTGGCTGGCTTAAAAGATGAAATAAATTTATTCAAAAAGCAAACTTTGCATTGTTGCTGGTAATGAAGAAATAATACCACTTGCCATAGGTTGAAGGTAACTGGAAATATAAATACAATGAAAAGAGGAACATGGCAGCACATTTCGGCCAAATGTGGTTGTCAGTAAACAATCTGGAGCCCAAGGCTGACTCTCTGCTTAAACTGGAAGCTTGCAAGGATTGGAGGTATAATAAAGCCATAATTAGTACCAAAAAGAGAGGTTGTCTTTGGATAGTCAGAAGGATCGAGAGAGAAGTGAAAAGAAAAGAACTCCCCAACCATGTAATTCAATGTTATTTAATTCCATGACCCAGAACCATCTAAAATCATCTCCTGAACCACTGGTGGTACGTGTCTCATGCTTGGGAAAACATGATACAACGTACTCTATTGTAGATAGCTTTGACAGATGTTGTTGGCAGATTCCTTTGGACCATGCAGGATGTCATCTGAAGTTTCTGTACCATTCCCTTGCATGCAGCTGGCTTCTGAGCTCTTGAGGTCTTTCTGTGGCCCATAGGAGCCTGCGTGGCTAGCATGAAGGAGGGCCAGGCCTGAAGTGGAGAATTAAATCCCCAAGAACAGCCATCAAATCATGACTTGGTGGATAAATACCCCTGCTTCCTTATGCTTTGTCGGGCCAATTTTAAGGATTGTTCTATGTAGTCTCTCAAAGAGTCTTCTGCAAAAATGAGCCCCCAATGCCCACAGCAGCAACCTGGTCATTCACATTTTCTATATTACCTTTCCTCATTTCCTAGTCTCATTCTCTGACTTCTTCATTGTCTTGCCTGGGATTTCCTCCCCAGATGAATTGCTTTCACCTAAACCCTTTCCTAAGGGTTTGCTTTTAGAGAATACAACCAAAGAGCGTATCTTTTGGTTTTTGTATCTGAACATGAAAAAACAAACAAAGAAATGACATAAAACAAAGCTATCTACTTGCTATTGTTTCCTGATAATCACATCCAATCCTGTACTACTCTTATTCTTAAAATGGTGAGGTGAATCCAGATGTAGAAGCTGCCAGGGAGAAGGACTAACCTCTTAGAAACTTTCCAATAATGAAGACTTTGTAGACTCTTACTGCAAACCCCCATAGTCATCTTTGATGATTCAACCTTTCTTCTCATTCTGGAAAATCGAAAATTGATGTTTAACATGGCCTAGTAACCACAGTGGATATGCTGAGATCTTCTTTTCATTCTGGTCTTTAGACAATTTGGGAGGTAGTTTGATTACATCTTTTCTTTCTAATGTAGATTGAACTGGTTGTTGAGTGGATTTTCTGATGATAAATTTCAAAGAAACTCCTCTGCCAGGAACGGGAGAATAACCGATTGTTCATTTTACCTAAAATGGGAGAGCTTTGCTGACATTGTGTAGACTTGACTTCAGAGTACAATATGAACAGAATTTCATACATACCTTTAGAATATTGTCTGCAGAAGTTATATAACAAATGTATTACTAGATCCATAAATAAGACCACAAGCCATATGAACTCACCGAAGCTTATGACACTCATTAACCTTTTTAAAAAAGTGTGTCAGCAGGAAAGGAAAATGATATATGGACTGCTCACTTACCTGCAGCAAAACTTGATGAAATCGTAACATTTCCTTTTAAAGAAACAAAACATCACAAATATGCTTGAAACTCTCTTTTACTTCTTTCATTCCTATTCCCTTTCTTTCCCAGATGGACTTTGTTTTTCTCCTGGATTTTATTTTTGTCATTCTTAAGGATGTTTTAATACTTTTACTACACAGATGGTATCACAGACTATAGTATTGCTTTGAATGTCTTTAAACTTTATAGAAGTGGATTATTCTGTTTACATCAGTCTGCAACTTGATTTTTCACTCGATATTATAGACTTACCCATGTTTATATGTAGAACTTAGCTCCCTTATTTTAACTGCTATAAAACATTCCATTGTATGAACAAACCAAAATTTATTTTTCCATTTTCCAGCCGATGAACACTTAGATTGTTTCCAGTGTTTTCTTATAACAAAAAAATGCCTCTATAAAATATTCTTGAACATGATGCTTTCTGCATACAGGCAGAAATTTCTTGTAAGGTACATGCTTAGAAGTAGAAATACTAGGTTATATACCATGGGCAGCTTCAACTGTATTAGAGACTGCCCAGTTGCTCTGTGAAGAACTATTTATAATCCATCAACATATTTGAAATTTCTCTTTCTCCCACATTCTTGCCCACATTTGGTGTGGACAGACTAAAATTTTTTGCCAACCCGAGGGCTCTGAATAGTATTTTATCTTTGTTTCAGTTTGCATTTTCCTAATTCCTAGTGATGAAAAGGGATTATTTATATATCTTGGATGATAATTCTTTGTGGGTTTCATATACATTGCAAATATTTCCTCCTAGTCAGTGAGCTTCTTTGCATCTTATTTTTGGTGTCCTTGGATGAGTGGAAGTTCTGAATTTTAGTGTAGTCAATTTAATCAATCTCTTTATAGTTAGTGCATTTTGTGTATTATTTAGGAAATCCTTCCCTACCCCGAAGTCATTCATACATCCTTCTACATAATATCCTGAAAATTTTATAGCTTTACCTACAGTTAGGTCTAAAATCCACCTGGAATTAGAATGGAGAAGTTGTATTTAATTTTTTTCCTTATGGATACCCAAATGTATCCATAAGGAATTTGGACACTATTTATTGAAAAGATTGTCATTCCCCCACTGCTCTGTATGGCCACATTTATCATAAATCAAGTATGCATATGTCCAAGGGGATATCTCCAGATTCTCAAGTCTGTTTTGTTGGTCTATCTATCTGTGTCTTAATTCCACAATGTTTTTATTACTCTAGCTCTATAATCTTATTATTTGCCAGTGCAAATATCTCCTTCCCTGCCTTGACTTTACGTAGCGGTTTCCTCATCCACATGAACTTTAGGATAAGCTTGGTTTGTTCTGTGAAAAGTCCTATTAAAACGGTACTTAAAATTTTCGAATTTATAAATTAATTTGGGGATAATATACATTTTGATGACATTGAGGCATCCTACCCATAAATATTTCTTCATTTATTTCAGTGTTCTTTTAAGCATTTCAACAACAGTTTATCATTGCTTTTATATTGGTGTCATGTTTCTCAAGTTCTGTCCAAAGGGAGGAGAAATAGACCCCACCTCTTGATGGCAAGTGGCAGGCTTCTGGAAAAGTATGTGGCTCCAGAAATACTTCTGTGGCTATTCTTGGAAAATACACTTTCCTACTGTCTATCCTCTGGTCACAATAATTTATGCCCTTGTCATATGCAAAAGAAAACCCCTACCTTCTTCCCTGGAGTTTGCAAAGCTCAGGCTCACAGTCTAATATCTTTCCATTAAGATCACGTTCACGTGCAACTGAAGCTCCTTAAGCTTGGTTCCTCAAAGAGAGCTTCTGGAGACAGTTCCTGCTTATCTTAAGATGTGTCACCTCAAGAAACAATTTGCGGCCAGGCATGGTGGCTCACGCCTGTAATCCCAGCATTTTGGGAGGCTGAGGTGGGTGGATCACCCGAGGTCAGGAGTTCGAGACCAGTCTGGCCAACGTGGTGAAACCCTGTCTCCACTAAAAATAAAAAATAAAAAAATTAGCTGGGCGTGATGGTGGGCACCTGTAATCCCAGCTACTTGGGAGCCTGAGGCAGGAGAATCACTTGCACCTGGGAGGCGGAGGTTGCAGTGAGCCGAGATCTTGCCACTGCACTCCAGCCTGGGGGACAAGAGTGAAACTCTGTCTCAAAAAAAGAAACAATTTACTTTCTCCCTAGAGATGCAACATGTAATGATGAAACAGGCATTGGGTAACTACCAACCAGCCTCTTCTTCAAAAAAGGGGAAACAGGAGGCACTCAGGAATCTGTAACCATTCTGAAATCCAGCAGGGTTCCCATTGCCAGTTCCTTGGTGAGGGTACAGTCCTACTGCCTGGATATAATTCACTGTGGCTCTGCGTTATGCCCTCCATGTCCTCTTTCCTTTTCCATAAAGAGTGGCCCATTTTGCAGTTGAATAGTTTTCTCAGTCAGCTTCCTGCATGTAAAATGTTGATTAAATCATCTTTCCATGTAAGCTGATATAATTCTTTTAAAAACCTTGTGGGTTTCTTATGAATTGATTTCTGATACACTCCATCAGACAAAAGCTACATCCACAAATCTTGCCAAGATTTTCCACCTTGGGCTTGCTATAAAGCTGCAGAAGGACAGTGCTCCTTAAATTCTTAAGAGTTCTAGTAGTTAACAGAGAGAATCTATGAAGCACTCCATGAAGATCTTAGAGGTCCCTTAGTCTGAACAAAACAGTTCTTGAGGCACTGTCCTAGGTATTTCTGAGGTTCTAACAAATATTATTATGGGTATAGTCTTTAGTCTTTGCTCTGAAACCCTCTCTTAATTTCAGAATATTAGATAGGATGGGATTAAAAAAGAGTTTTATTTTTGAACACTGCAAGTCCTGGCTCCTAAATTTTCTCTAAATTTTACTTGAAGAGTAAATAATTCCTTTTAACAAAGGTCATCTTTTTCCTCTTGTATTTATTATAGACAATGTGAAGAAGCCAAGAGGCACTTTTAGTATTCTGCCTGAAACTTCTTTAGCTAGATCATCTGATTAATTAGGTATGTCTTCGATTTTCTAAATTATTGTGGGAACAATGTTGCTAAACTTTCTCCCACTACTAACAAGGATTTCCTTTCTCCCAGTTTCCAATAACATTTTCCTCACTTTTAATTAAGCCCTAATTAACAGCTTCATCAAGGGTTATGAAGCTTCCTCTAATAGCCTCTTTAAGATCCTTTAGACTTTCACTAGCATTCTCCTTAGAGTTCTTTTCTGCCCACTACTTTGTCCCAAAGCCACTCTCACATGGTTTTTTATTCCACCACATCTTACTTTGACACAAAAAATACGATCTAATGCTATGGCTGTATACAAATTACTCCAGAAAACAGTGGCATAAATAATCATTTATTTTACTCATGAATCTGTAACACAGACGGATCTTGGTAGACTGGGCTTCTGTCTACTCCACTGGCCTTGGCTGGGGTGGCTTGAAGGCTGTGGGCTGGAACCACTTGATGGCTCACTCACTTCCATGTCTGCTGGTTGATGCTGGCTATTTCTGAGACCTTAGCTAGGGTTGCTGAATGAAACATCTATATGTGGTCTATTCATGTGGACTTGGCGTCTTTACAAAATGGTGGGTGGGTTCCAAGAGTCAATTTCCCAAAAAAGAGAGCATCAGAAGGAAGCCATATCACCTTTAATGACCTAGTTTTGGAAGTCCACAGCGTTATTTACACTACATTCTATTTGTTGAGATAGTTGCAAGTCTTTCCCAAGGGGAGGGAAAACAGACTCCACCTGTTAATGGCAAGTGGCAATTTCCAGAAGATCATGTGGGACCGGAAATATTGGTATGGCCATTTTTGGAAAGACGTTTGTTACAGTTACTATTTTATACAGTAGTGTCAGACAGGCTTCTCTACAGGTGGCATTTGAATACTCATAAAAGTGAGGGAGTGAGTCACATTGTATTTGGGAAAGAGTGGTGAAAACAAGTGCAAAGGCCCTGGGGCAGATTATAATGGATGTGTTTGAACTCCATGTGGCTGGAGTCAAGAAGGCAAGAGAGAGAATAGCAGCAGTGGTAAGTACAGAGAAGTAGCCAGGGGCTTATCAGCGAGGGTCTTGTAAGCCATTGTAAAGACTATAGTTTTTATTCCAAGCCATGAGGGAGGGTGGTTAAGAGAAAATAAATTTTATTGGACTTATATCTTAAAACGATCACTTCCTAAGGCACAGTGCCCAGTTTATACTGTAGTTGCTATCACTGTGAAGATCAACCACACGGAGATAAATGGGAATGGTGTTTATCGCTACACACCCAGAGTACTCAATTATATTTGAGCCAAGGGATGAGTGATAAACCTTGGGCTCTTATAAATGTCTTTCTAGAATCTGTATTTGGTTTAAAGTTGCATTTGTACTTTTTAGGCATTCTTAATAATGTTTAGCGCTGTCTCCAAGCAAGCAGTCTATGCTTTTGAAAAAACTTTTCTATGGGTGGGGTGGCAATTGTGATGGATTGTTCCCTTTTACGCCCCCAGGCCCTTCTGTCCCTCCATATCCTGCTGTCTGCCCCAGTAGCTATTTCTATGTGCTAGTTCCATAGCCTCCTGGCCCTCTGGCTTTCAGGTAGGTGGCCAATGGAAAGTTCCAGCAGATAAAAGGGAGGGAGGAGAGTAAGATCAGGGTACTCATTCCCCTGGTCCCCTCTTTTCACAACTATCTCATGACAGAAGGTCAAAGCAGCCTGTTCTACATGACTCTTTTTTTAAGTTCCAGGAGCCTCTGTGTCCCCATTAGGCCTATGGGTGATGACAACTTCACTAGTGCGAGTCCCCAGTTTATGCAGTATCCCCTGTGGTTCCCTACACTCATACCACTGTAAACACACTCTTCGCAAATAAAACCTCCTCCTCAAATAATCTCATTTTGCATGTGCCATGTGCCCCTGTTGGGACCCTGAGCCAGTACAGTGATACTGAATCTTTAAAAACGTAAACCAGGGTATTCACGCCTTTAATTTTGGTCTACTTGCCTTTTCTGGTTGTCCTCTTCCCTTCCCCTCCAGTCTTATGACCTGTGAGGGTGTAGGAATATGTATAAAGAGACACAGACGGGATTTCAGGAGGTAATTTATCAGGGAGTACAACTCTCCAACCTGGGATATAAAATAAACAAATAGATGTACACCTAGAGGTGCCTATTTGGGCATTAAAATCCATGTGAAACTGGCACACAGATTTTCCTTGTATTAGTGGGAGAAGATTATCTGCTACCATCTTTACTCCCTATTTCCCCAAAAAACCATTGAAAGTGTATCACCAGCTATCAACATTTTATAAAGAAATCTGAGCAGAGGGCTAAAAGAAGTGAACCTTACTTATATCTGACAACAAAACTCTAAAGATGTACGAAAGCTCTGGAAGTGGGGTGGGGGTTGGGGAACAAGCTTAGAGTCCAAAGCCTTGCAAATAAACATTCTGAACCTCCTGTAATCCATTTTAACATTAGCAGATTTCTCTCACCTGGTTCTTGGGCCTTTATATTTTTCTTTTGATTTGCTGATTCCCCACCTACCACCTCCATCTTTCTTTTTCTTTTTTCAGAACAGAGCAGTACAGAGAAGATCTAATGGTCAAGTTTTTAAGCACATGGCACATTTCTACTTTTTATAAAAAGAATATTATTGTACAGTTTCTCTTGCCTGAAAAATTCACTTGGACAAAGCCCAGTACTGGTCTCAGTAAGTCCTTACTCAACAATTATTGAAGGAAGGGCTACACTTTCCTAATAGAGGCCAATTTAACATCTGGCTTAAAATGGCATTTGGCTTGCAGGCTCTGAGGCAACCTCTTCTCATTCCCCAAGAAAAGACCTGTGAAGACTGAGGAAAATGCAAAGACTTAAACAATAGAAAGTCTAATGGGACTAATTCCCTGGAAGGAGATGGACCAAGAAAAATCTATGCAAAATTTCTCCCATGGCAACCTTAAGCTTGGAGATGCCTGAGTCAGCCAGGATAAAGATGGGGATGGAGAGCTGCTGAGAGCATATGCTAGTCTTACTGTAATAGTTAGGAGCACCATTCCCATACTCTGGCTATGTAACAAATTAGCCCAAAACCCAGTGGTTTTGAGCAATGGTAATAATTTATTATCTCTCAAAATTTTTGTGGATCAGGAATTCAAACAGGGCACAGTAAGTTCAACTTGTGTCTGCTCGCTGGTGTCTACAGCCTCAGGGGAAAGACTAAAAAACTAGAGCCTGGAATCATCTAAAAGCCCATTTACTCACGTTTCTGGTGGTTGATGCTGGCTCTTGATTGGAAGCCTCATTGGGGCTGTCAGCCAGAACACACCATGTAGGGCCTCTCCATGTGGCCTGAGCTTCCTTACAACATGGTGGCTGGATTCTAAGGGGAAGTGTTTCAAGACAGAAGGAGAACTGGGACGAAATTATATTGCCTTTTATAATCTGTCCTTGGAAGTCACACAGCATCACTTCCTTCAGTTTCTCTTGGTCAACACAGTTGGCAGAGTCTACCCAGTTTCAAAGAGAGGAAACATAGACCCCCCCTGCTGGATGAAGGGGTGTCACAATACATTGTAAAAAGTCATGTGGGATGAGATATCTATTTTGATGCTGCCATCTCTGGAAAAGACAACGTGCCAAGATAGGGCCTCCCAGGGTGAGATGGCCTGGGTTGGAATTCTTGCTGTGCTACTTGCTAACCTTGGGCGAGTATGACCTTGGGCTAGTAAATGACTTGAACTCCCTGGACCTCAATTTCCTCATAGTATTGATGTGAAGATTCAGTGAGTTACATATCAAGCAATTAGAATGGTACTTCGCACATGTTAACTGCCTAAAAAGTCAGGTTTTATTACACAATGTAGCTGGGGGATGCTCTGTCCTCACCACCCACTTCCATCTTTTCCTTTCTCTAGCAGGAAGGAAGGGTCTTTTAGCATAATAACAAGTTAGGTTACACTGACACTGCAATAAGAGGGAGGGGTTTATTAGTCTCATACCTTTTCTCATCCAAAGAATCTGAAACCCTTAGCGTGGTCCTGGTCCCTTGGAGGAAACTGCTGACTACAGGGAAAATATGGTCTGCTGCAGATAAGGGCTCCCAAATTAGAGGATCTAGGTTAGAATTTATGCTCTAAGTCTCTGGCAGTAGCAGTCTGAAGGATAGAAGATGAAGCTGAGAAGATATGGAGAGGTGAACAGAAGAAGAGAGGGGAAACAGAAAGAAGGAAGACCTCTCATTACATCTGTGAACCTGGCCGGGTGCGGTTGCTCATGCCTGAAATCCAACACTTTGGGAGGCCGAGGTGGGTGGATCACCTGAGGTCAGGAGTTTGAGACCAGCCTGGCCAACATGGTGAAACCCCATCTCTACCAAAAATACAAAACTCAGCCGGGTGTGGTGGCATGTGCCTGTCATCCCAGCTACTCGGGAGGCTGAGGCAGGAGAATCAGCTTGAACCCAAGAGGTGGAGGTTTCAGTGAACTGAGATCACAGCACTGCACTCCAGCCTAGGCGACAGAGTGAGACTCCATCTCAAAATAAAATGAAATAAAAATCTGTCACCTGATCTTGTCTGGCACAAAAGGCAACATAGTAGGACTCTGTGTTAATTAGAGCCTACTAATGAGATTTTTTTTTTAAAATAGACCTAATGGTTGTACTTGCCTGCTTTCTAAACATAATGGGTATACGGAATTTGCCTCTCTGCTTATCTGTCCAGAAAAAAATGCACCAAAATAGTAATACTGGCTTTTCTGGGTAAGATTAAAAGTGATTTTTTTTTTAAAAAAACTTTCCCAAATTTTCTATCATTTCGTAATTCAAATAAATGTTAGGGAAAACAATGACCTCCTGATCCACAGCAGCTGTGCCTCCACATCAATAATGCTTCTGAATATCAATTACCAACATGCTTTCGCCAGCATTTCAATGGGAAGAAATGAACTGAACCAACCCTGTAGCTTGCTTGCTTTCTTCAAAGAGAAAGGCAAGTTGGCAGAATCGCTCATGAACTGGAATCTGCAGAATCACTGCGATGGGGTGACTTACAGAGTGGGGAAGAGGTGTGCTCATGGCCCAGATTAGAGTGACCCTACTGAAACGGCTGCTTCAAAAACCCAAGGCCCACCATGTCCACCTATTGAAATTAACTAAAGAATTCAATGAGTTTCCCAGTGACCCAGCTCCCTGTGACTTGAACATGGTTTCTGCTACTTCAATTAAAACTACCATAGCTCACAGAGCTGGAGGAGGGGTGCGTGAGAGATTGCAGAGCCCAGCCCAGCCACACCCCCACCCCTCCTCTCTATTGCTAACTGCACACACAGAGGTCCTTAGGGAGGGGGAAATGCAATAAGAAAACACCTGTGAATTCCTTGCAAAACTCCCCTATGGCTACATTCCACCCTTTCCTCTCTTATAAAAGATTCCATTTGCTCCATTTCTGACCCCAGGGCATGGACAAATGGATGGTGGCCTGGTGTGGCTTCTCTGCTCTTGGCTGTGTTCCCCCGCACCAATTAATCACCATACCCCAGTGTGACAGGCCCGGCTCTTTGCTGCAGCTCATCCTCTGGCTGTTCCGGTGATTACTCTAAAGGCTTCCCCAGATGCAAGAATTTCTCAACGTTTTTTTCTTCCCTATTGCTCCATGTGCTGGCTACTGAACCGAAAGGGGCTGTGGTTCCCTCCTACGGAACTGACTGGTCCGTAAAGAACCCCGAGGACCTAATTTGAGTTCAGGCCCTGTCACCCACTAGTTTTGCCATCTTGGACATGTCAATTGAGATTTCCCCAAGCTTCCTCCTCTTTGGAGAGGGGATAATAGTAACTACTTGGCCGTCTTCAAGAAGTAATTGTAATACTCTGATGAGGGATTTTAAATCATTTTTAAAAAAATCCCTTCTCAGAAATGTGTTTTTAAATAAATAAAATAAAATATATAGGACTGCCAACAAAACCAATTGTATTAAAATACAATTATCAAAGTATTAAATCAATTAATATAAAATAAATTTATATTAGTGCATTAAATAACAAGATTTAGCAGTAGGTCTAAAAACCATAGTGTTTTCAAGCTAGTGATGAGCCTAAATGATACTTTGAGAGATCTACAACAGTAGTGATGTAATATGAAAGTATCTGATTTCATTTGGTGACAAAGTCACAGCTACTGCCGAGACTGTGACTTGTTACTTACATTCATAATTTTAAAAAATGCTAAGTTTAGGTAGAGTTTAGCGGAAAAAAAAATTTCTCACCCAAGTTTACTCTCCCTGAAATTGATTCACATATTCCTGTGGGTCCACAGACTCCAGGAATCAAGAAACTCTAATAAAAATGAGACAATATATGTGAAAATGCTTTGTAAACTGTGTGGTTTGATGAATTTGAAAGACAGAGAAAGATTCTCAAATAAGCCATCTGGTTCAAGTTTCTTTGAATCTTTAGATTCCTCCTATGTCAGTTTTCTTGAGGAATTTTTGGGAGTTGTTAGGTTTTGGCAAGAACCATCCTTACAAGACAGGTCATTAATAACCCCTTGAGGTCTGAAGAATCAGGTCTCAGAGTTAGCCCATCTTTTTCCCTATCCTCAGGTAAAGCAAGCACGTCTCTAACTGTGGTTCCTAACTCACCACATTAGGATGACCGAGGTGGGTGAGAGGGTGGACAGAGTGCATGTTGAAGATGGGGTTCCTCAGGCTCTCCCCCAGCCCTAGGGAATCAAAGGTGGGCCCAGTGACTTTCTTTTGTCTGTCTTTCTTCTATTCCAGATACATTCTGGATTATTCTAACGCACACTGAGTCTGAAAACTTCTTGATTATGGAAAATTGCTTCTATTATTATCATCCTTGTGTGCAGAAGCAGAGCTTTTGTCTGGGCAGCCCAGAGGGTGGGCATATAATCTTCTGGAAATTTTACAGCTTATTACCTGAGCCCACATGAAATAAACCAGAATCCATGCTCCCATGGGAACCCATAATCTTTTAATCAAACATCTATCCTAGTTAGGAGAGTTGGAAAATAAACATCTCCACTCAAGGCGGAATCCCAGTTCCATTATCAGCTTGGTACCACAGGGACCCTTCCAAGAGTCACACATAAGTAAGCAAACCACCAAGAGCCTGTGCCCCGCATGCCTCCACAGAGATACCTTCTGGAGTGTCAGAAGAGTGACACCAAAAACCTGAGCTATGCCAGATGTTGAGGGTTAGTGGGGGACATCAACGGGACCAAAGGTGGGAGGGAGGTAGAGAAGCCTTACTTCATTTTGGAGAGCCTTCCCCAGACGTGAAGATCCCGATTCAGGGATCTGTTAACACACCAGGCACTCAGTGCTTCCAGATGTTTTCTGGTCTCAAAGGCAGGGCAGACGAAAAGAAGAGAAGAACATTGGAGGTAGTGCCACTTCTAAGGAGAAGCTGCCTGGTTCATCCCGCGAAAGTGTTTCTTTCTCTACTCAAGAGTTTGAAGGGGGTGGGTTGTGGGGGGCAGCAAGAAAAGATTTTTCTCCTTCCAGAGAAAAATGGAGACAGAGCAGGCATAAATGATTTCCATCATGGGGAACTGATGATTTGAGAAGATATTTGCCCTATGCCGATAACGTCAGAGGAAGTCAAAGGTATAGGGTTGTTAGAGAGGGACACAAACAAATACTAGGAAGTATTTTTCTCAAATGCCCATTTCTTAAAGATTTCAGCAGGCTTCTGGAAATGTCTGGCACCTTCTCCATATAGCAAAACCAAGAGCATTTTGAGGGGATTGTTCTGGAACCCTTTCAAAGCTCCTGTTCATGCAGACATTTGCAGATGTCTCCTCCATCTGCCAGGGATTTTGAACACTGGGGAATGCAGCACCATGTGCTAGGAGCATGGATCCCTGTGAGCAGAGTCAGAGTTTGGTGTCTGATGTGCACTAAACACCACTTCCACTTTCCCCACCCCAGTGGCCTCTGTCTTTCTAGTTTGAGACTGTTCTCTGCAGAGAGAGTCTAGGTGACTTTTTTGCTGGGAGAGAGGTCTCAATTTCTACCTTTAAAAAAAAATCCACACAAGTTACTCTCATTTCCCTGGTTCCTTTGGAAGAAAATGTGCTGAACACTTGGTTCTCTCAAGTGGCCTCCTGCCTGCATTTTGCATATTTGGGGGAGAAACAGAGCTTAAATCAGGAGGCAGCAAACTTCCGCCTGTGGGCCAAATCCTGCTGCTACTTATTTTGGTAAATAAAGTTTTATTAGAACATAGCCATACCCAGTTATTGCTTTTTAGCTACAAAGGCAGAGTTGAGTTGTTGCAACAGGGACTGTATGGAATACAAAGGTGAAAGCATTTTCTATTTGGCCCCTTACGGAAAAAGTTTTCTAATTCCCTGCTTAAATAAAGGAGACAGAGCAGCTAAATAAATGGATCAAAGCTGCTGAAACATGGGTCAGGGCAGCTGAAAAATAGGAACTTAAAAGAATTAAAGGAGGACAACTAGATTTCTGATCCTGAGAGCAGAAAAGCAAGAGAAACGGCTGGTTTGCAATACGGGAAGGAATACATACTGGGTACTTTTCATGTGCCTGACTACTGTGCCAAGCACTTTACATACATTCTCTCTTTTAAACTCTACAAGTGAGGTACTATTACTGTCATCATTTTACAGCTGTGAAAACTGAAAACTGAGGCCTGGAGATGTTGAGTCACTTGCTCTGGTCATCCAGCTGATAAGTGGTAGGGTGAGAATTGGAACCCAGGGGTGACGTTAGAGCCCAAAGTCTCGACCATGAGGCTACCCTGTAGACAGGCTCCACGTCATAGGCAACATGGAAGGGCTACTTTTTCAACTGCTCAAATCAATGGCACCCAAAGTCTTAGGATCTTTGCAGCTACAGCAGGATCCCAAGAAACTGGGATTCCTTAAGTCTTTGGGAGGCCCCTGAAGCTGCACTGAAAATGTTCTGGTGCAAGGTGGGGAGGGGAAGACTTCACTGCCCAGTCATAAGTGCTTCCCTTGGCCTCATTACTAGGTTTTAAGAGGAGGAAAACCTAATATTGCCGGTCACATTGCTGCTTTTGCTATTTTGAAAATGTGGCAGGGGATGAGGTTGAAACATCCAACATTTAACCCTGAAACTGGCATACTAAATAACACTTTTTCATGTTTCTGCACAATCTTTCATCCAAAACTCTCAGACAACTTCACAAGCAGTTACTATTTACTATTATATGACTCCCTTGGGAACTATAATGGAGTGTGGCTGCTTCGAGACTTGAAGAGTCCCTTTAAATTGTATAATTTTCTCCTGGCTCTTTCTGGCTAACACATGCACTTCACTAATATTTGAGAGAAAAAAATCTTGTGAACCTATTTTTTGTTTGTTTGTTTGGATTGGCATTTGCCTAAATTAGTATTTCACGCACAGCCTGGGTTCAAAAGACTATTGTTTACGCTACTGGGCATAGTTAAAAGAAAGAAAAAATACCCTCCAGGGCAAACTAAAAGCCAAATAGCACTCGTTCCACAATCTCCTTGTAAGGACTGATGACTGCCAAAACACAAGACCCAAATTCAGTGTCAGCAGCAGGGGTGGTGGTTGCATGCTCAGCTTTTCATTTTAATGGGGAAGTTGGACATCTTCAGGTCCCATCAACCAAGAATTACATGTAAGTATAATCACTAAATGAGCCCCAACTCTGTATGAGGAGCTGTATCAGTGGCCTCTAAAGGGTGAAGTGTGAAGAGTAAAACTTCTGATTTATGCTTATTTTTAATCTCACCTTGTTAAATTATGCTTGGTTAAATTATTCTTTATAATGTACATATCATGTTCAATAATGCATGACTATGATATAATAAGCAGATATTCAACAATTTTTAAATGCAGGGGTGTGTAGATAAAACTCACCCTTTTTTGTTTTTTTGAGACAGGGTCTCACTCTGTCACCCAGGCTGGGGTGCAGTGGTGCGATCTTGGCTTGCTGCAACCTCTGCCTCCCGGGCTCAAGCAGTCCTTCCACATCAGCCTCCTGAGTAGCTAGGAGTACAGGCATGTGCCACCATGCCTGGCACATTTTTGTATTTTTTATAGAGATGGGGTCTCACCATATTACCCAGGCTGGTCGCGAACTCCTGAGCTCAAAGAATTCACCCGACTCGGCCTCCCAAAGTGCTGGGATTACAGACGTGAGCCACCGCACCCGGCCAAAACTCACTCTTTTACATGTCTTATCTCAGCATTTGAGCAGCACTAGACCCTCAAGAGTGCCAAACTGGATGCCTGGGTGGACCACCCACTCTGGTTAAGTGTCATCATGTGAAAATGAGGACCCAGTTTGTCCTAATCTTTAGTTTTTTTTCAAGAGAAGCTGAAAGTTAATTTTTACGTGAAATCTTGTGATGTATGTGTGAAATCTCACTATATTTAAATACGGGAAACTTTGAAAGGCAACACAGTGCTGGCCAAAAAACTCTACATCTGTGGGCCAGATTTGGCCCATGGACCGCTAGCTTTCAATCTCTACGTTGGATGTTACATCAAGATTTCTGTGGTTAAATAGATTTGCTAAATGCAACAGAATGGGGTCTTTCTTCAATATTCTTGATGAAGATCAATATATTAAATGCTCGGAGAAGTAGTGTCAGAATGGAAGCTATTTAGCTTGATTTAAATGACTGCTCCCACAAATCACCAGCCTGTGTGTGCTCCTCACATTACAATAACCTGTAGAAGTGTGGTTGCTAAGAACATGCACTGGGGAAAGCTGCATAGGTCCATTTGATCCTGTGCCAGAAACTGTGAAAGGCAAGTATTGCTGTTATTATTCCCATTTTATGTGTGAAAACAACTGAGGGTCTGCAAGGTTAAGAAAATTGCTCAGGCTCATATAGCCAGTGGGGGGACAGGTGCCATCACTGACTTTAAAACTGAAATGGTTTCTACTATATTTCATGACTAGGTCCACACCACACCCACACCAAAAAAAAAAAAAAAAAAAGTGGATTTTGCTTTTTCTGTGACTGGTACAGCAACGATTTTAGGATTCAGGATGTTTATGGTAGGATTGTTTTTTTAAAAACCCCATACTCTGTTGAAATATATCAAACGGCACTGGTTTCATCAGCCACAGAGACACAGAGGTCTCATTTTATAACCATGTGCTCGGATGAACAGCATCTCCCCTGGGGAGGCATTGTGGCTTCTCTCCCAATGCCCTGCCCTGCCCTGGGTAATCTGAGGCTCCTGGGCCCTTTTGGGACCTCCCACCCATTCCTCCCTCCCTCCCTGCACTCCATCACCTTTCTCCCCCACCAACACCCAACCCCAGTCCTGGTTTAGCTAGGCCTTGGCCATCTCCCTTTGTTGCCTCTACAGTGGGAGGGAACTGGAATGGGACAGGTCAGGGCTCCAGCGGTATGGGGAGGAGGTTTAGGGGACCTTGTGCGGAGACAAAACCCTGGAAACAGGCTTGGGGGGCTGGGGTGGCTGGGGTGGGGTCAGGGTGAGAAGCAATGAGGGAGGCCTGAAATGGAGCCTGGCCCCTCTCATACCATTTGGACACCTGATGCAGAATGAGGGCTGCCATTTGGGCAGGCTTGAGCCAAACCCCATTCCTGGGAGTGAGGCATCCCGGCTGTGTCTGAAAGACCCCACAGAGGATCTCTCATCCCCAAAAGGGAATTCACTGCTTTCTTGGCAATCACTCCCAGGCTTAACTAACTACCCTTAACAGGAGAAAGTTCATTCTCAGCTGCAACAGAAACTCTTCCTGCTTTGTTTTTCTTCAGTATCTCTCCAGAGACCAAGGAGGGATGGGTGTCTCTGCCCTCCATATTTTAACCTTTGATGAAATGGAGGGCAACAGAGCAGAGTAACTAAGAGCATTACACAGAGCTAAGTTTCACTCTCAGAGCATTCACAGGCTGTGTGATCTTGGGCAAGTTACGTAGCATCTCTGAACCTTAATTTCCTCCTCTGTAAAATGGGGTGAAACACAGTATGTCTAAGAGAAACAGATGCATACACCCATATAAAAACTTGCACAAAAGTATTCAGAGTAGCATTGTTTGATTTGTAATAGCCCCAAAGTGGAAACAACTCAAATGTCTATTAAGTGATAAGTGGATAAACAAAATGTGGTATGTCCATACAATGACTACTATGCAGCTATCAAAAAGAATGAAGTCCTGATACATGTTCCAACATAGATGAATTGTGGAAACATACTCAGTGAAAGAAGTCAGACGCAAAGGATGACATATAGTGTAATCCTGTTTGTATAAAATGCGCAGAATAGGCAAATCTATAGACAGGAAACAGATTAGAGTTGCCTAGGGTTGCAGGGAGGGGGAAATGGGGAAATGACTGCTAATGCATATGGGATCTCCTTTTGGGCGACGAAATGTTCTAACATTGACTATGGTGATGATTACAAACTCTGTGATATACTTCAGTATATTCACTGAATGTAATCCTCTGAATTGTATATTTTAAATTGGTGAATTGTATGGTATGTGAATTATATATCAATAAAACTATATTTTTTTAAAGGGATACAAAACCCATAGTACCTACATCATAGAGGCTACGGTGAAAATTCAGTAATATAATGCCTCACAAGTGTCTAGCATAGCATCTGACAAGCAATCGATACTATCTTTGACAATAACATTAGTAATAATGAAAATATATAGTTATATCTTATAGTATCATATAAAACAATAATTATATGATATACAATATTCTGTGTAACTATATGTTAAGTCTGTATTATCATAAAATAGTTATAAAAATTTTTTTTCACCCTCTGTCTCTTCCTCCTCTTAAAACTTTGCTTCTGGATTGATCCTCCAATTTTTTTTTAACATTATCAAAATTACTTTTGAACATTTTGAATATTATGTTTATATATTACGTAATATATATAACATATCTATTATAGATTATATATTATGTATAGACACATTATGTCTATATATAATATAGACAAGACCCGATCCCCACAGCTTGAGACAATCAATGTGGTTTTCAGAAACAGAACTAAAAGGGCATATTTTCCTGGAGACACGTTGGCTCAACCTGAAATTCCCCTGTAGCCTCAGTTTCCCTCAAGGCCTGCTAACCAGAGACCTGAAGGTGGATTACTATCCAATTTTATTTGCTATTGGCTGGACAAATCTCCCTGTTCATTTGTTATATCAATAAATTAGGGTGGAATGTTAGACACATTATGTGTCTATACATAATATGTAATACTATGATAACTATATCTTTATGGGATTATTACTATACATTGTCATATGTAATAATATATATTACATGCCATATAATACATTCAGTTGTATAATATACAATTATGATGAAATATGATAGTAGTAGTAGTGTTCACCCTTTTAACCTTTTCTGGTCTTCCTTTTAACCTTTCTGAATTTGGAATGGTTTCTCCAATTCTTTGAACGTTTGCTGGCTCCTGATACATTTCGAAAGAAAATTGCTCTGAATTTGGAGAAATTAAATTACAGTAATGACTCTAATTCAACTGCCTCGTGTAGCTCAGGCTGGAAGATAGAAAAAATACCCCAGGGCCCTCCTACCGCTGCTCCTGGGAGCCCCGTGAGGGGGCCAGGAGGAGGTGGGGGACACGCCGCTGAGGGTCCCGGCGACACGCCAGGGGGGCCCCGGGGCAGGGCCCTGGCCCGATGCGGATAAAGGGCCGTTTCTTCCCAGCCTCTCTGGAATGCCCGGCTGCCTTTTGAAAGGGGATCCCCAGGACTCCGGTCCAGATCTGGGGCTTCTGCCTCCTTGCTGTTGATCCGGGAGCGCTGCCGCAGGTGTCCCATTTTCATTAAAATGCACATCAGAGCGCCTACTGGAGCTGGTAACAAAGACAACATTGAAACCGGGTGTCCGCCTTCCGCGGCCAAGCAGGGGGCAGGACAATGATTTCCCCAGGATGTGTTCGCTGCCTGGCTTCCCCACAGAGCGCTCCGTCAGGACTCAGTCATGGGTGAATGCCGGGCTTCTGAGAAACTCCAGCTGAGCCGAGTTGTTGCAACTTCAGAACTGTTTCTCCAAGTGAGGGAGGAGGCCTTCTGGAAGGAGGCAACAACAGTTCCCCGATCCCCACAGCTTGAGACAGTCACTGTGGTTTTCAGAAACAACTAAAAGGACATATTTTCCTGGAGACTCGTTGGCTGGACCTGAAATTCCCCTGTAGCCTCAGTTTCCCTCAAGGCCTGCTAACCAGAGACCAGAAAGTGGATTACTATCCAATTTCATTTGCTATCTGCTGGACAAATCTCCCTGTTCATTTGTTGTATCAATAAATTAGGGTGGAAAAAAAGGAAATAGTCTTACTTTGCAGATATCTTTGGGGTGCTTGCAGGTTGTACCTGATATGGTAAAAACTTTCTTATAATGAAATTTATGTACGTGTGTGTCTGGGGGGAAAAGGAATATATTTATGAAAGTTTTTTTTTTTTTTTTTTTTTCAGAGAGACTGCTAGAAATAGTCATTTAGAGGGGAAAATATTCAAATTACACAATATCAAAGCTGTATTGTGCAGCTACAGTGAAGGCCATGGGTAGCCCACATTACTTCTCTACGTGGGCCAGGAAAGCAAAGACACAACGCTGTCCCAGGACTGAGGGCCGATGAGTGGAGGATGGGCTGGACTTCTGGACTTGTTTTTTTCTGTGCCCCCTTGGCACAGAAAGGCACTCTGTTGCCCAGGCTAGGGTGCAGTGGTGCCATCTCGGCTCATTGCAACCTCTGCCTCCTGGGTTAAAGTGATTCTTCTGCCTCAGCCTCCCAAGTAGCTGGGATTACAATCATATGCGACCACGCCTGGCTAATTTTTGTATTTTTAGTAGAGATGGAGTTTCACCATGTTGGTCAGGCTGGTCTTGAACTCCTTACTTCAAGTGATCTGCCTGCCTTGGCCTCCCAAAGTGCTCGGAACACAGGTGTGAGCCACCATGCTTGCAAAGCATGGTTTGCCCAACCATTCATTGTAGCTCCGGGGGTAAGGTTCACCTCCGTCTCTCCACTGATTTTGAAAACTGAGGCTTAGAGATATTAAGTGACTTTTTCCAAGGTCACACAGCCAGATAGCCACAAAGCTTTACCATTGTCATCATCCACAGAGGCTGGTTCCAAAGATGGTGGCCGCTTTGGTGTGAAGTTTGGGGACAAGAACTCCTTTGCTGTGCTGCCTGAGATGCTCCATGGAGCCATTTTTCTCTGGGATTCCACCATCCTCTCAGGGTGCTGCCAGGAAGTTGAACCCTGGTCCTTGTTCCTGCTGGCCCCATAGGACTCTTCTTCATGCCTCTCCAAGCCCACTCTCAACTGCTACCCTCTTTGCCTCTGCCCTTAAAAAGATAGGCTAACTCGGCTTTCTGCTCTGCTACAAAATTTAGTTGGGGCTCAGAAGCCCAAAACCTGCTACCTGCTTAAATGAAGGGAAGAGTAAGGGGAAAATGTATATATACAGAAAAAAAAATTAATATGTCAAACTATTCTTCCCTAGGAGAGGAATGGCTGGGTCATATAGTTAGTGTATGTGTAACTTTCTAGGAAACTGCCAAAGTGTTTTCTAAAGTGGCTGTGCGATTTTGCATTCCGATCCACAGTATACGAGAGTTCCAGTTGCTCTGTATCCTCGTCAGCAGTATTGTCAGTTTTTTAAAAAGGCACTTCAGTACCTGTGTGGCGGAATCTCATTGTGGTTTTTATTTCATTTCCCTAATGTCTAATAGGGTTTTGTCTCTTTTTATGGGCTTATTTGCCATCTGTAGATCTGCTTTAATGCAGTGTCTGTTCAAACATTTTGCCCTTATTTTTACATTCATGTGCACAATGTGCAGGTTTGTTACATATGTATCCATGTGCCATGTTGATTTCCTGCACCCATTAACTCGTCATTTAGCATTAGGTGTATCTCCTAATGCTGTCCCTCCCCCCTCCCCTCACCCCACAACAGTCCCCGGAGTGTGATGTTCCCCTTCCTGTGTCCATGAGTTCTCATTGTTCAATTCCCACCTATGAGTGAGAACATGCGGTGTTTGGTTTTTTGTCCTTGCGATAGTTTACTGAGAATGATGTTTTCCAGTTTCATCCATGTCCCTACAAAGGACACGAACTCATCATTTTTTATGGCTGCATAGTATTCCATGGTGTATATGTGCCACATTTTCTTAATCCAGTCTATCGTTGTTGGACATTTGGGTTGGTTCCAACTCTTTGCTATTGTGAATAGTGCCGCAATAAACATACGTGTGCATGTGTCTTTATAGCAGCATGATTTATAGTCCTTTGGGTATATACCCAGTAATGGGATGGCTGGGTCAAATGGTATTTCTAGTTCGAGATCCCTGAGGAATCGCCACACTGACTTCCACAATGGTTGAACTAGTTTACAGTCCCACCAACAGTGTAAAAGTGTTCCTATTTCTCCACATCCTCTCCAGCACCTGTTGTTTCCTGATTTTTTAATGATGGCCATTCTAACTGGTGTGAGATGGTATCTCACTGTGGTTTTGATTTGCATTTCTCTGATGGCCAGTGATGATGAGCATTTCTTCATGTGTTTTCTGGCTGCATAAATGTCTTCTTTTGAGAAGTGTCTGTTCATGTCCTCTGCCCACTTTTTGATGGGGTTGTACACACAAATGGAAGAACATTCCATGCTCATGGGTTGGAAGAATCAATATCGTGAAAATGGCCATACTGCCCAAGGTAATTTATAGATTCAATGCCATCCCCATCAAGCTACCAATGACTTTCTTCACAGAATTGGAAAAAACTACTTTAAAGTTCATATGGAACCAAAAAAGAGCCCGCATCGCCAAGTCAATCCTAAGCCAAAAGAACAAAGCTGGAGGCATCACGCTACCTGACTTTAAACTATACTACAAGGCTACAGTAACCAAAACAGCATGGTACTGGTACCACAACAGAGACATAGATCAATGGAACAGAACAGAGCCCTCAGAAATGATGCCGCATAGCTACAACTATCTGATCTTTGACAAACCTGACAAAAACAAGAAATGGGGAAAGGATTCCCTATTTAATAAATGGTGCTGGGAAAACTGGCTAGCCATATGTAGAAAGCTGCAACTGGATCCCTTCCTTACACCTTATACCAAAATTAATTCAAGATGGATTAAAGACTTATATGTTAGACCTAAAACCATTAAAATCCTACAAGAAAACCTAGGCAATACCATTCAGGACATAGGCGTGGGCAAGGACTTCATGTCTAAAACACCAAAAGCAATGGCAACAAAAGCCAAAATCGACAAATGGGATCTCATTAAACTAAAGAGCTTCTGCACAGCAAAAGAAACTTATCAGAATGAAGCACCTACAGAATGGGAAAATTTTTCCTACTCTTATTATCTTATGATCACATTTACAAGAAAAATTTTTTTTAAACTGGATTGTTTTCTTATGACTGAGTTTTGACAGTTCTTTATATATAGGGATGTGCAGCATGACAACATTTCAGTCAATGACGGACTGCCTATACAACAGTGGTCCAGTAAGAATATAATGAAGCTGAAAAATTCTCATTGCCTAGTTAGGTCATGGCCATCCTAGCATTGTAGTGCAATGCATTATTCACATGTTTGTGTCAAGGCTGGTGTAAACAAAGCTACTGAGCTGCCACTTGTATAAAGTCTAGCACATAAAATTATGTGCAGTACATAATACTTGATAATTAATGACTATGTTACTGGTTTATATATTTAATATACTATAATTATTATTATTTTAGAGTATACTCCTACTTTAAAACAAATTTAACTGTGAAACACTTTCAGGCAGGTCCTTCAGGAGGTATTCCAAAGGCATTGTCATCATAGGAGATGACAGATCCCTGCATGTTATTGCCACTGAAGACCTTCCAGTGGGACAAGATGTGGAGGTGGAAGACAGTGATATTGATGATCTTGACCCTGTGTAGGCCTAGAGTGTGTTTGTGTCTTAGTTTTTAATAAAAAACATTTAAAGAGTACAAATGTAGTTTTTAAAATAGAAAAAAAGCTTATAGAATAAGGATATAAAGAAAGAAAATATTTTTGTACAGCTTTACAAAAAGCCAAAAGCTTATAGTAAGCTAAGGTTAATTTATTACTGAAGAAAGAAAAACATTTTTAATAAGTTTAGTGTAGCCTTAGTGTACAGCGTTTATAAAGTCTACAGTGTATAAAGCATACAGTCATGTCCTAGGCCTTCACATTCATTCACCACTCACTCACTGACTCACCCAGAGAAACTTCCAGTCTTGCAAGCTCCTTTCATGGTAAGTGCACAATATAGGTGTACCATTGTTTCTCCTTTATACTATAGTTTTACCGTGTCTTTTCTATATTTAGGTGAGTTCAGGTACACAAATGCTTACCATTGTGTTACAACTGTCTAGGGTATTCAGGATAGTAACATGCTGTACTGGTTTGAGCCAAGGAACAACGGGCTATACCATACAGCCTTGGTGTGTAGTAGGCTATACCATCTAGGTTTATGGAAGTACACTCTATGATGCCTGCACATTGACAAAATCACCTAGAAACATGTTTCTCAGATGTAGCCCCACTGTTAAGTGCACATGACTGTATTCTGGATACGAGTCCTTTATCAGATATGTGTTTCATATATAGTTTCTCCCAGTCTGTGGCTTGTCTTTTCATTGTTGTTTGAAGTTTAGCTACTTTCTTCTCTGCATCTCAAAGCTGCAGGACTGTTTTATTCTCTCCTCACCACCGATCACTTTCTGAAATGATTTTGTTTACTACAGGCCCCTCCTCCCTCACCAGAATGCAAGTTCCACAACGCCAGTGACCTCATCTATCTGAATCACCACCGTATTCTCAAGACTTAGATCTGTGCCTGGCACTAGTATGCACACAAGAAATAATTGTTGAATAAATAGTGATAACATCCACTAACAGGAAAACAGTTTGGACATTTCTCAAAGGACTAAAACTAGAACCACCATTCGATCCAGCAATCCCATTACTGGGTATATGCCCAAAGGAAAAGAAATCATTCTACAAGAAAGATACATGCACTCGTATGTTAATCACAGCACTATTCACAAGAACAAAGACGTGGAATCAACCTGGGTGCTCATCAGTGGTGGACTGGATAAAGAAAATGTGGTACATATACACCATGGAATACTTCATAGCCATAAAAATACACCATGGAATACCTCATAGCCATAAAAAAGGATGGATGAAACCATGTCATTTGCAGCAACATGGATGCAAGCTGGAGGCCATTATCCTAAGACATTAATGCAGAAACAGAAAACCAAATATAGCATGTTCTCATAAGTGGAAGCTAAACATCGGGTACACAGGGACATACAGATGGGAACAATTGATACTGGGGACTACAAGTGTCTATTGACAGGAGAGAGGGAGGGAGACAAGAACTGAAAAACTGTCTACTGGGTACTATGCTCACTATCTGAGTTACCCAAACCTTAGCATCATGCAATATTATACTTAGGTAACAAACCTGTATATGTGCCCCTGAATCTAAAATAAAAGTTGGAATTTTCGAAAGGATGCAGTTTAAAAAAATACGAGAACTTTTAGCACTACCTCTTCCATTTTTATGTTAATTCAAATCTGTTCTACACAATGTCTATTAATTTTTTTAAATCTGGCAGCCCTGTTTCAGAAAAAGATCCATGTTAGCTAACGCCTAACAATTAGATAAATTTCTGAACATTGGGCCGGGTGCGGTGGCTCATGCCTGTAATCCCAGCACTTTGGGAGGCCGAGGTAGGTGGACCACGAGGTCAGGAGATCGAGACCATCCTGGCTAACATGGTGAAACCCCGTGTCTACTAAAAAAAAAAAAATAGAAAAAATTAGCTGGGCATGGTGGCGGGCACCTGTATTCCCAGCTACTCAGGAGGCTGAGGCAGGAGAATGGTGTGAACCCAGGAGACAGAGCTTGCAGTGAGCTGAGATCGCGTCACTGCACTCCAGCCTGGCTGACAGAGCGAGACTCCA
Organism: Nomascus leucogenys; assembly: GCF_006542625.1. NCBI lineage: Eukaryota > Metazoa > Chordata > Mammalia > Primates > Hylobatidae > Nomascus > Nomascus leucogenys. Next base: position 73,706,929 of record NC_044401.1, on the reverse strand, counting down.
TCTCAAAAAAAAAAAAAAAAAAAAGAAAAATTCTGAACATTATACTGAGATGTTGTTTACTATTAAAGTGAACTAAATATTAAAAATTGTCAGTATAGCTATATGTCTGTAGCACTACTGATTGACTTAAATTTGCACACATGAAATAAAAGAATACAGTATAGCAAAAAACAAAAGAAAACAACAAAACCAAAATATCTGCTAACACTTCCTGAGGGCTTATTAGGCTCTAGGTACTCTGCTGTTTACTTCTCATGGTTTACATCATCTAACCCTCAGAGTAACACTATGAGGTAGCTTCTATTATTGCTTCTACTTAAAAAGGATGTGATAATAATAATAAAGGCTTTGCTGTTTGGAGCTTTTAGCTCCAAATCTTCCATCCTCTGCCATCATGTGATGCTGGAGCTGATACTCTACAAACCTAATTTCTGTTGTGCCAGCTACTCTTTGTTAGGTCACCAATAAGGGGCACTAGAGGAAGCCTGCAGGATGGAGAGACAAGGGACTTGTTCCTGTTGGTCTGGCTTGCTGTGACTGTCGGCATCTCTCTAGCATCAGGGGTTTAAAGCTGGCAAGTCCTTGGTTCCTGGAGTAGTAGCTCGTTCCAAGTTGCAGTTTTTCCCACTATCAGAACGAGGTGCATCAAACTCTCTCAGAGATGCCAACACCAGCAGGTATCACCTCCTCAAAACCCTAAGATCCAGCATTGTGGGGTCCCTCTCCCAACGCTTTTACCTTCTCTCCCCATTTCTACCCCCATCTCTCTCTTTTAAGGTTTTCTGTGAAATTTTAGCAATCCTGACCTCTTTGTCCCTCCAACAGCTGGGGCGGTAGCAGCTTCCTGCGATTACTTCCCGTGGGATACTCTGGGCTCCTTTTTTGCCTTTTCAGTTTTCTAAGACATGTTTAATAATACTTGGTGTTAAACTCTAATACAATAAGTGGGATCTTGACTAACACAGGAAACTGAGCACAGAGAATTAACAAGGTCAAACCGACAGCAGAGCAGGAGTTAGATGCTTACACAATTAGCTTCAATAAAAGGAAGAAAGTGAGAAATGCCCCTAGAGAGGAACAAACAAAAGAAAAGGGTAATTTGGCAGGATCTATTAAAATCTACTACGATGTATCCCCAGAGAACGGGAACATACTATATGGTTTGGGCAGCTCCTACTTACACTGGGGAGACAATCTCATAAATGTCCTTTCCATTACTGTTTAAGACCCAACCCAGCTATGCCTTCCTTCCCATAAGCTGCGGTGGCAGACACTATTGGATGCTCCCCAGTACCAAGAAGCTCTTTCTTCCTAGCTGGTGTTTTATGACAGAGGGTAGGAAAGCCAGAATCCTGCTCTCACTGTCAGTGTCCCGTCAGGAACTATACAAGGGAAAGCCAGGACTTATGACCCAGTTCTGGCCAAAGAAATATAAAAGGAAATTTCTGGAGGAGGCATCTGAGAAAAAGTTATTTTCAGACATGCAGAGTGTCCTTCATTAAGCTCCCCAAGCTTTTTTGCTTCCCTGGCTACCTTCTGCTTCCTGCCCTTGAATGTGGTTGAGACACCAGAAGCTGTGGTTGCCGTGTTGGACTATGACCTTGAATGTGGTTGAGACACTGGAAGCTGTGGCTGCCATGTTGGCCTATGACAAGATGAAGGATGACTGGAAAGGACAGAGGGAATCTGTATTAGTCACAGTTATTCAGAGAAACAGAACCATCAGGAGATTATCTATCTATCGATCGATCTATCCATCCATCCATCCATCCATACATCCATCCATCCATCTATCTATCTATGAGTTTTTTTTCAGAGATGGGGTCTCACTCTGCCACCCAGGCTGAAGTGCAGTAACTTGAGCATAGCTCCCCATCAGCCTCAAACTCCCGGACTCAAGTGATCCTCCCATCTCAGCCTCCTAAGTAGCTAGGACTACAGGTGTGTGCCACCACGCCTAGCTAATTAACTTTAATTTTTGTAGAGATGGGGTGTCGCTATGTTGCCCAGGCTGGCCTCAAACTCTTGGCCTCAAGCAATCCTCCTCCTCTGCCTCCCAAATTGCTGGGATTACAGGTGTGAGCCACTGCCCCTGACCTGAGAGACATTTGTTAAAAGGCATTGGCTCACATGATTATGGTGGCTGAGAAGTCCCAAGATCTGCCATCTGTAAGGTGGAGACCCAGGAAAGCCAGTGGTGTATGTAGTTCAAAGGCAGGAAGGGCAGGTAGCTGATGGTGTAGATTCCAGTCTGAATCTGAAGGCCTGAGAACCAGCACACCAAGGGCAGGAGATGATTCGTGTGCCAGCTCAAGTAGTCAATTAGTTAGATTAATTTTTTACGTAAGTGTAATCATTCTATATGTATCCTGCTATTTGATTTTTTTCTACTTAACATAAGGGGCAAATCTAGCCTTTGTCTGCCTTTTTATTCTATTCAGGGCCTCAGCAGATTGGTGACACCCATTCACACTGGGGAGGGCCACCTGCTTTACTCAGTCCAATACAAGCTTATTTCTCACAGACATGCCCCAAAATAACATTTAATCATATATCTGGGCATCCCGTGGCCTAGCCAATGTGACAGATAAAATTAACCATCACAGAACTTATGTCCTTAGTGACATTGTTGAGATGAATGTGGTACACAATTGTACCATTAACATTTGATTTCTTGCTAAGAAACTAAACCTTATGGTTTAAGTCACTATTACTTCATTTATTTCTTGTAGCTGAATACATTGTACGTGATACATCTTCCAGCCCCTCAGGTGGGAGTATGTTTCTTTTCTCTAGGTTTACCAATCCTTTTTTGAATTTCCCTATGGTTTTGCTTTAGAGCCTCGCTAACTTTCTTTCATATATTAAAAAGATTTGTAAACACATCTTCTTTGCTCTACTAGACTTGAAGCTATTAAGGCCAGGTGCTCTAATTCATCCGGGTATTCCACAGGATTTCTAGGAGAGTACCTCCCATACCTAAAAAATCCATGTGCATATTGTGTACCTACATATGTGAGTTATAGCTACATCTTACATTCAGTTTACAATTGTGTTGTGAGAAGAATCTTAGTTAAAAGCACCAACTCTGGATTCAGACAGAACTGAGTTCATATGTTGACTCCACCCCTTATTAGCGAGGTAGCCTAGGGTTAACCCTGACCATCTCTACATTTCACCATCCTCCAAGGCCCAATTCAAATATTTTCTCTACGTGAAACTACCTGTGCTCTCTCTCTCCCACATTTGAAAGTATTATTTCCCTCTTAACTCTTCACTCCCTTTTCTGAAATGTAGACTTTTAAATTAATTTTTTACATAAGTATGATCATTCTATATGTATTCTGCTACTTGATTTTTTTCCACTTAATATATCTTGAAAATCCTTTTTTAGATCAACATATATGGACCTACCTTATCTCCATAGTATTCAATACTACAGATTTATCAAAATTTATTGAATTATTCCATTAATGAATATTTCTGTTGTTTCTAATTTGTGCACATTAGGTACAATTTCACTATTAGTGTGCATGCTTCTTTCTACCAATGTGCAAGTATCTCTCTCAGGGACACGCCAAGATGTAGAATGACTGGTAGAGATAAGCACATTTAGAAATTTAACAGATTGTACCAATGCCTTCTAATATGGTTGTTAACAATAGTCAAATGTTAAAATCATTTGACTGGCCGGGCGTCGTGGCTCACGCCTGTAATCCCAGCACTTTGGGAGGCCGAGGCGGGCGGATCACAAGGTCAGGAGATGAAGACCATCCTGGCTAACACAGTGAAACCCCGTCTCTACTAAAAATACAAAAAATTAGCCAGGCGTAGTGGTGGGCACCTGTAGTCCCAGCTCCTCGGGAGGCTGAGGCAGGAGAATGGCATGAACCTGGGAGGCGGAGTTTGCAGTGAGCCGAGATTGCACCACTGCACTCCAGCCTGGGCGACAGAGCCAGACTCTGTCTCAAAAAAAAAAAAAAAATCACTTGACTACTCTTTCTGTGACTTCACTTAACTTTTCATTTTCAGATTCTGTAACAATAAGAATAAGAGGCCTTTCAACTGGTCAGAGCCACTCGTTCTGGTTTTTCACCCATCATCCTTCACACTCCACTCTCCATCTGTAGGGCAGTTTGGTAGATGAGATGGAAGAGGCTGGGCACAGAGGCTCATGCCAGTAATCCCAGCATTTTGGGAGGCCAAGGCAGGCAGATCACGTGAGCCCAGGAGTTCAAGACCAGCCTGGGCAATATGGTGAAACCTCGTCTCCACTAAAAATACAAAAATTAGCTGGGCGTGGTGGTGCACACCTGTAATCCCATCTACTCGGGAGGCTGAGGCAAGAGAATCACTTGAACCCAGGAGGTGGGGGTTGCAGTGAGCCAAGATCGGGCCACTGCACTCCAGCCTGGGCAACAGAGTTAGACTCAGTCTCAAAAAAAAAAAAAAAAAAAAAAAAAAAAGATGAGATGACATGTAAGAGCATAGGCTTTGCAGTCCACCAAGTGGCTCCGACACTGTGGCTGTGTGACCAAAGAAATGTTGCCAGGCTTCTTTAAACTGATGTTTCCATTATCCGTGAAATTGCATGAGAAGAATTCCAGAGTACTGAGGAGACTGAAATAATGCTTAACCAGCCTCTTTGCCTTACGACCATCTTCTCTTTTCCCTCTTTTCCTCCACCCTTTCCTGTCACCTTGGAGACCTTGGGACACTTATATTTATACTCAAAATCATGACTGGTAAAGTGAGTCTGAAATAAAAATGATCTTCTACAGATAATTTTATTCTCTGAGCTTCTGCAACAGGGGTGGACATGCTACATTCGTCTCCAAATCAGTCTAACATCTGAGTAAATCCTACCCATCGTAAGCCCCCAATTAACAACTCTTGAAAGATGAATGGATTCTATTTTAACTACAGCAGTTCCTGGGTAATGCTTTTGGTGGGGATCCAGGACTTTTTAAACACTAAAAACAAAACTAATTCCTATTTGCCACTTTGACAATACGATATTTGAGGTTAATCTAGGGATGCAAATTTCTGACCAAATCTAAAAAAATTGATGTCAGTATTAAGAACAAACAGAACTGGGCACGGTGGCTCACACCTATAATCCCATCACTTGGGGAGGCCGAGGGGGGCAGATCACAAGGTCAGGAGATCGAGACCATCCTGGCTAACACAGTGAGACCCCATCTGTACTAAAAATACAAAAAAAAGAAATAGCTGGGTGTGGTGCCATGCACCTGTAGTCCCAGCTACTTGGGAGGCTGAGGCAGGAGAATTGCTCGAAGCCGGGAGGCAGAGATTGCAGTGAGCTGAGATTGCGCCACTGCACTCCAGCCTGGGTGACAGAGCGAGACTCCAACTCAAAAAAAAAAAAAAAAAAAAAAGAGAACAGACAGTATGAGATTGAAAAGAATCCTGTGCAATACTAAAGGGGATGAAGTGCCGAGAAAACATAACGCCATGTATTGGAGAGGTCAGACTCTGGAATCAAATTGATCAATGGGTCTGCTGAAGAGCAGATAGAGTTCTTTAGAAATTCAACTAGAGTAGAATAATCTCAGTGTCAAGTGCCATATTAACATCAAGTAAAAGGGTTTGGATAAAAACATGACTTTATAGCTCTTCCAATTCTGTGCACAAGGTAGCTGGTCTGGGAAGGATTACATTCAAGTAGGTGAAATGCACAGATTCTTCATGAAAGAAACCATGACATAAAAAAAATCAACAACACTTCAGTTAAGTAAAGATTGCTTGGGTAGAGGTAAAACAATTTAGCATATTATGAAAAACTCCTTGTTGGCATTTTAATAGCCTTCGTATTAAAAATTATTACTTTCTCTAAGGAGAAAGTTTTCAGCATGTGTTATGAACATGGAACTGTAAGAGGTTTCTGAATTTTGGACAGAGGCAAAGCCAAGGATAGGTGAAAGGGATCAATATAGTTCTCAAAAGAACTTAAGTGCCACTAAGTCTCCTCGACTTTACCAAACTTCTAGCAAAGGCCTCGCAATGATGATAGTAAGTATAGAACAAGTCTATGATTTTGGGAAAGTTTTCTTTTTAAAGATTATTATGGCACCAGAATTAACGCTTATGAAATTTTAGATGATGATCCAGGCAGAATGATAATGTTGGGTAAACGATTTTCTTCCCAACTCTGAGTCTCTGCCATGCTGGCCATCACACATATTTTATGGATCTGCCAACAGTACCTTCCTTTTCTTTCAGAGCACAAAGATTAAAAGAACTTCTTCCTAGCACACACAGATGGCTTATCAGTTGGCAGTTTTCTTCAAGTCCCTACTTGCAACTCCTCAAAACTTATCTAAAAATCATTACCAAACCTGCAAATACAGATTTTCAGATCAGGAAATATTACCTGATTTATGAATCGTACACATGGGCTATAACTTACAAAGCCTCATCACTCATGATAGGCTCACCAGCTCTCCTTCCCTGTTCACAGCTCAAAAACCCCAGTTAAGATGAGATTAGAACAACACAGCTTCATTTACCTTGGCAGCCTGGCAGATGGCATTCGCCTTCAACCCAGGACCAGCCAGTGAGCCTGGTGCTGGCTGCTGTATTGATCCATGTGTCATTCTCTTGAACGCAAAGCTGCAGAATGAATTACTTTTGGTGAAATTCCATTCCAGGCAAACACCTGGATTCACCCAAGTGACTGGACCTGTGCAGGCTTTTGTCTATCTTCTGAGAATTACTCTGCAAATGCTGGAAGAATCAGGGTTTAGGAAGCTCCAAATCCAAAATGAAAAATGAGATCTGGTTTATGTGCTACAAATTGGAAAGACCTTACTACTTGTGATATCCGTGGGCCCTTAATCAGAAAACTTTCATTTCCCCCTTCCCTTTTCTCTTCTGTTTGACTTTGGATTCTCTTTCAAAGTTTCTAAGTCAACAATATAATCAACTGAACTTAGAACAACTTCCTGTTCCTGACAGGAAGAAAAAAAGAAATCTCTTTGTTTCTCCAGTGGTGGGGGAGTAAATGAACCTCCCAGGGAAAGAAAAATCCTCTGGCTATATTTCTCTGGCTTGAGAAAGAGCAGAACAAGGAGGGTCTTCTGATTTTGAATCCGTTGCATATACTGGAGTTACAAGTCGAGTTGTCTATAGCAGCCAGGCAGATAAATGGTTACTGTTCACCAGTCTATATGCTCCCCTGTATTTCCCAGTCTCCGTTACAGTTAGGTTAGGACCATGTGACTAGTTCTGGCCAATGGGCTGTTAGGGGAAGCTTCTCGTATCACTTTCAGGTCAAGGTTGCTAACAGCAGGCATGCCTTCTCCATCTGCTTCCTCTGTTGTGGTGACTTTGGAGGCCACATCTTCCATGTAAGAGGGAGCTATCTGGCCTTTGACCTATAGTCCACATTACATAAAGTAGATATAAATCTTCAGCATGAGGCCACTGAGATTTTCAAGATTTGTCTGGAGCAGGTGCTACTCAAATGCAACACCTTAAGTTGTATATTTCAGGGTAAGACACACTTTATCAAATATAAAGACATGTTCTTTACTGTCCCAAGAAAATATTCTGTCTGCTATATTTCTTAAATAAATTAACAATGATAGTGGCTAATATTTATTTTATACTCACAATGTTCCTTTATTATCCCCAGTTTACTTATGAGGAAACTGAGACACAGAAAGCCTAACTCATTTGCCTGATGTCACACAGTAAGTAGAAGTAGGGTTCTCAGATTTGGCAAATAAAAATACATGAGATACGATTATAGTAAAAATTATTCATTATTTATCTAAAATTCATATTTAACTGTGTTTTCTATATTTTTTCTGGCAACTCAACTAGAAGAGGCTACCAGATTTGGGTCCAGATAGTCTGACTTTTGAATCCACAGGCTTAATTATATGTTACCAGCTACTTCTCAGACTATTTTTAGTTTTACATTTTTATTAAAAATATGGGTAAAATAAATATTTTATTTTTCTTTCAATTCTATTTTTGAAAACAGACAGACATAAACAGAGCAAGCACAAAGATAAACGGCTACTGTGTTGGAGCTACAATGTCAGACATACAATAGGGATTGGTGGGGACTGTGGCAAGTTGGAGATCATATATTTCATATACAGAGGGCAGTCACTACTATGCTACTATAGATAGTTGCCATATGGGAACCCAGGCTGCTTCTAAAAGAAGTCAGAAATCTAGATTTTTGTACGAAATCTTCCTATTTTAAAATGCTGGTAAAAAAAAAAAAAAAAATTATAACCTTTCATGGGTCTATACAGTTCCAGAGAAAAAGAAGAGCTCTGGAGGCTGAAATAAACTTGTGGATCATCAGGTTGTGATCTCTGTATTCACATGAAGAATCTTTTTAAGCCACTGTTGCATTTGTCTTTAGGTTGCTGGGAAGCCTCTATTTCTGCATAGCCTTCTTCCTATGGAGGAGCCAGTCCTAGGATTGCAATTTAAAACTCCAAATCATGATTAGGTATATATTTGATTTCAGTCAATGGCTTATCTTTGTGGTTTGGATTGTGTTTTCAAGTCCCTACTTGCAACTCAAGGCTTCTGCGAGGACAGGACATTGTGCTGAGCACTATAGGATTATAGATATGAGCAAGTTTCGATGCTCTTCTCTCCTATCTCATAAGTTAGAACAAGACCAATTAGTACAATGCCATAACAGATTGGGGATAGGCAGTTAAGAAAGGCAGACTTAGCATGAATTATATATGAACAAAGGAGAGGTATCTGGGTGAGTCCATTTGGAAAGTCTTCATTAAGAAGGTGACACTTATGAAAGACCACGGTAGGGCAGGATTTTAGTAAACTTAAGGAAGGGGAGGTAAGAGAAAAGGGAACAGTATAAATGAGGGCCTACACTTGAGACAGTTTTCAGCTTGGCTGCTGTAGAAAATACTTTTAGAAGGTGGAACAGTATCAGGTTGGAAAAGTAGGTTTAGGGCCTCAAATGCTAGAAAAAAGGAAGATAAAAATCAAAATTGCACACTGTTATAACATACCTTGACATCATCTATTAGCATGTTACTTTTTTTTTTTTTTTTTTTGAGGTGGAGTCTTGCTGTGTCGCCCAGCCTGGAGTGCAGTGTCGAGATCTCGGCTCACTGCAAGCTCCACCTCCCAGGTTCACGCCATTCTCCTGCCTTAGCCTCCAAGTAGCTGGGATTACAGGTGCTCGCCACTACACCCAGCTAATGTTTTGTATTTTTAGTACAGACGGGGTTTCACCGTGTTAGCCAGGATGGTCTCAATCTTCTGACCTCGTGATCCACCCGCCTCGGCCTCCCAAAGTGCTGGGATTACAGGCGTGAGCCACTGCACCCAGCCCCGCATGTCAGTTTTTTATATTCCAAAACCCTCACTGATATTTTCTCAATTTGTCCACATGGACAAATAACAGCTATTACTAGCTCTATTTTACATCTAGGAAAATTGAGTCAGAGAGATTACCTAGTTTTCCCAAGTTAGCAGGAAATCAGAGTGAAGGATAAGATTAACATGGAGATTATGTAAGTTAAAGGTTCACAAACTGTCTGTAAAGGTCCAGATAGTAAATGCCTTCATCTCTGTGGGTCATGCAGTCTCCACTGCAACTTCTTAACTCTGCTATTTCCAGGAGAAAGTAGTCATAAACCATATGTGAATGAATGGGCATGGCTGTGTTCCAATAAAACTTTATTTACAAAAACAGGCAGCAGGCCAAGTTTGGCCATGACTGTAGTTCACTGACATCTAGTCTAAATTTTGTCATAATGTGGTTTCATAGGTGCTATGGGAATTTGCTTTGTTCACTGTAGTATTTTCTGTGCCTAAAATAGGGCCTGAATTGTAACAAGGGCTTAATATGTGTTTCTTAAATTTACAAAGTCGCATTCCTGAAACTTTACACATGAACAACCAGATTTAATACGTTTGGCCTGGAAGTCATCCTTTCTACAGCTGTCCCCCTCTGCATATATTCAATTGCACCCAGTCCTAGTGATGTTACTTTTAAATAACATTCTCCACATTCACTTCTGCCACTGTCACTTCTTACCTGAATTATTTCAGCAGACTCTTGGTCTCCACATATAATCACCCTGTCACCATCTAATTCAGCATCAGGGAAGCCCGATGTGAACAGCAGGCACCCCCTATTTAAAACTCCTCAACGGACTCTCACTTTATTTTGAATAAAAGCCAAACTGTTAGTCTGAGGAGTCTGCTTACAATCCAAAGAGCTCCTGATAACTCTCCAGTCTCTACATACCCTGTAGCCATCATCACTCTAATCTCTGTGGTCTGTTCTCAGAGAATATGGATCTCTTTCCTGCCACAGGGCCTTTGCACAGACCATTTCTCTCCTTCATATCACCTTCCTCCATTTATCTAGTTGATTCTCCTTTAGTGTTCAAAGCTCTGCTGCCTTGTTCCCTCTACCAGATAGGACACCTTGTCTATTACAACAATCTCACAGTAACCTCACTTACTACATTGTAACCAATTATCATTATCTGATGCATTGTTTAATGCCTATCTTCCTGCCACTTTGCTCACTAGTATATAGACTATTACCAGCACAGTGTCTTCCACGTAGTAGGTGCCCGATACGTATTTGTTGAATGGAAGTATAACATGACAGAATTTTAGTTTTGGAGAAGATCTTAGAAGCCATCTACTTGAATCTTCTGCCTCATGCAACATTCTCAACAATTTAAGTGAATCGATAAGGTACAGGGCTTGTCCTGGGCTTCAGTAATCTAAAGCAGCCCTATTTTTCTGTATTTGCTACACCCTCACAAGCACTGTTCTGAAAAATGCTACTCACAATTCCCAAAAGTATTCAAGTTTATGGTAACTGTGTGTATCTCTCCTATGGTGAGTGATTTCCCCCACCCCATCTTCCACTTCACCATTTCCCAAATTTCTTATAATTATCAGGTGTCGCTTTTAGGAATAAAAGTTTTATAAAGTTACTTTGAATTTATATAGGGTCTTTTCAGTGATTTCTATATTGTCTTTCTGTGATGCTTATTAAAAATTAATGATTGGCCAGGTGCGGTGGCTCACGCCTATAATTCTGGAACTTTGGGAGGCCGAGGTGGGTCGATCACTTAAAGTCAAAAGTTTGAGACCAGCCTGGCCAACATGGTGAAACCTCATCTCTACTAAAAATACAAAAATTAGCCGGGAGTGGTAGTGCATGCTTGTAATCCCAGCTACTTGGGAGACTGAGGCAGGAGAACCTGACAGGTGGAGGAGGTTGCAGTGAGCCAAGATCACGCCATTGCACTCCAGCCTGGGGGACAAGAGAGAAACTTCGTCTCCAAAAAAAAATATATTAATGATTGAATGTTTGATTATGAAATACATCAAATAAAAACAGTATTTTAAAGAGATATTGGAGAAAAACAATCCCACCAAAGTATTTTCTCTACTCTCACATAGCCAACACACAAGACTTCATCTCTGGTCACCAAAATGTGTTCTCCCCACCAGAACCAATTAGTTCTCCAGTGGACTCTGTGGGAATTCTCTTGCAGACAGCAGCGGGATGTTCTCCAATTCAATTCAATTCTGACACTGTCTACCTGGAGGCAGCATCAGATCCCACTGGTTGAGGGCTCAGTCCACAAGACTGCCTCCAACTTCCAGTGACGATGGCAAACCCCAAGTTGTTTTACCTGTGATAGCCTCTGACCAATTGGCTATCAGTCAGTGTTCCCATGACCCTATCTACGGGTTCCATTAATTTGCTAGAGCAGCTTACAGAACTCAGGAAAACACTTAGATGTATCGGTTTATTATAAAAGATTTCATAAATGATGTAGATGAAGAGATGCATAGGTCAAGGCATACCGGAAGGGGCACGGAGTTTTTATGACCTCTCATGGCGAGCCACTTTTTAGGAACTTGCAGGTATTAGCTATCCAGAAGCTCTCTGAACCCTGTCCTTTTGGGTTTTTAAGGAGGCTCCATTACATAGTCAGGATTGATTAAACCATTGGACAATTTAACCTTCAGCCCTTTTCACTCCCTGGAGATTGAGGGGTGGGGCTGACCCTCTAATCGTGGCTTGTTCTTCCTGATGACCAGCCCCCATCCTGAAGCTACCCAGCAAGCCCCAGGCCCCCAGTCATCTCATTAGCATACAAAAGACACTCATCACTCTGGAGAGTCCAAGGATTTTAGGAGCTACAGGACAGAAAACTGGGCGAAGAACAGATATATATTTCACAATATTACATCTACGAAAAAATAAGACCGTATCCACAACTCAAGCCTGATGCTTTGAAAAGACCTGGCTTTTTGTTTTACTCTTAATAACAAAAGGAGGCTGGGCGCGGTGGCTCACGCCTGTAATCCCAGCACTTTGGGAGGCCGAGGCGGGTGGACCACAAGGTCAGGAGTTTGAGACCACCCTGGTCAAGATGGTGAAATCCCGTCTCTACTAAAAATACAAAAATTAGCCGGGCACGGTGGCAGGTGCCTGTAATCCCAGCTACTTAGGAGGCTGAGGCAGGAGAATCACTTGGACCCAGGAGGCAGAGGTTGCAGTGAGCTGACGTCACACCACTGCATTCTAGCCTGGGTGACAGAGCAAGACTCCATCTCAAAAATAATAATAATAAAAGAAGTTATCATATTGAATTCCATTTTTCAGATGGATAATAAGCAAAGAGTTTAGATGACTCTTCCATGGTGATACGGTCAGAAAACGGAAGAAACTGGGATTGTACTCAACACAATTCAAGCACCCACACGGTGTCTCCTCTTATATTCTCCCAGACTCTGTGATGCACACAGTAGCTCTAATTTTCCCCTTACAATATTGCTGAAAGGTGGTGAAGGCTAAAGTCATTTTGACAGCATTATATAAATTGACCTTGAATGGAGTGCATTCTTGATGTCTTCTGTTGAGACATTATCAAATACAATGATTATTTGGGGAAAGACACTATTACGTTTTTCTCACAAATGGGAAATCTGAAACAGAAGCAAAGTGCATGGCTGTCTTTGGATGCTCATGTTAAGTAGCTGACTTTTAGGCCTGCTAGTCTTTTACTGTTTCATTGGTGTTTAGCTGTATGTACAAGGAAAATGTCAATTCTGGACTTCAAATTTCAGATATTATATTTCCTTAAATGAACTAAAGGGCAAAGGGAATATTCTTCAGCAGCGATCCATTCTCCCCTTTCTGTAATCTATTTTTCATTAGCCACAAGTCAAGGGCCAGTTTCTGAAATGCTTCTCTGGGTATCTTGCAATCTCATTTGAAGTGCTGAGAAGTCAAGACAGCCTCTGGGAGTGTATGGGAAACGTGTTGATAAGTGCTAAGTGTAGCTACTTTGAACTGCACAATTCCCCTCAATGGGCACATATTAACTCTCGCTAAACACACTAGTGCCACCTATTGGAAAAAAAAATATTTCAATTAAAATAAAGTTGCCGGCTTAAAGTCAGCAATACTGAAAAATGCCTCTCTAGGACAGCAATTTCCTCTACCAAAGAAAAACAAAGTTAAGCCAGCTCACTGAAGGAAACTTAGGTGATCTCTAGGTATTTTGTTTTGGAAAGAAAGGCTTTCATTTTTCATCCTAATAGCAAAGAAAATATTAAATAATAATGAAATACTAGACCAACAAACACCATAGTTCAGGAATGGGCTTTTCTACAGTTGTTGCAGGATTACCCCTGACGGGGCTGAGTTTCCTGGGGTCTGAGCATAGAAGGTCCATCGCATAGGCTGAGGGGGCTTTCTTTTCTCATGTCTGTTATAGAGGAACCCAGAAATCTGGAGAAGGGAAAGGAATTGCCACAGGGAACTTTGTTTACTTTTTTTTTTGAAATAGGATCTTGCTCTGTTGCCCAGGCTGGAGTGCAGTAAGGTGATGATAGCACATTGCAGCCTCAAGCCATCCTCTCACTTCAGCTTCCCAAGTAGCTGGGGCTACAGGTGTGCACCACCACGCCTGGCTAATTTTTAAAATTTTTGGAGAGATGAGGTCTGGCTGCATTGTCCAGGCTGGTCTCAAACCCTGGCCTCAAGCAATCCTCCCACCTCAGCCTCCTGAAGTACTGAGATTACAGGTGTGAGCCACTGTTTGTTTTACAGAAGGGGACAAAAAGGTATCTTTTAAAAAATTTCTTCTTTCTACTACTCAAGAACATAATTTATTGGGTTATAAAACATGAAATGTCCCTCCTCCTTGTCTCCCAAACTCCCTACTGAAGTATTGTTATCAGAGTAGTACAAAATCTGTACAAATAGCCTTTGATGAGGAAAATATGGTACAAATAAGGTAAGCAACTAATAGGACAATACATATATATGATGTGCTGTGTTTAAAGTAAAAGAACAAGAAGGAGGAGGAGGAAGAGGAAGGGGAGGGAAGAGGAGGAGGGGGGCAGGAGGAGAAAGAGAAGAAAACATAATAATGTTAGCAAACAGCATATACATTTCCCTGAAAAAAGGCAAAAATAAAACAAAACAGAAACAAAAGGTCTATTAATGGAAGTTGCATTGAGGGACAAGGAGGTAAGAAGAAAGGGAGGGCTTTGCTTTCAAGTTTGTATTTCTGTATTTCTAAGTTTCTCCGATTACACAGAACTGTATTATTTGTGTTAATTAAGGCAAAAATGCCAAGGCAAAACTAATCTATGCTGTGAGAAGTTCAGCTCAAGATCGCCCTTGGAGGTGGGTCATGCGTAGAAGTCTCCACCAAGGAGACTTCGAGGAGGGTCGATGATGTTTTCTCCTGATCTGAGAGCTTGTACCACCAACAAAGGTGTGCTCGGTGTGTGAAAATTCATCAAGCTCTATGCTTTTGATTTGTACATATTTCTGCACGTGTTAAGCTGGGAAAAAAGTTCCAAAAGTGATGCCAAGAGAAATTCTTGGGCAGTAAGATTATAGCCCATTTGTTTTCTCTTTCCCCGTATTAAATTAATACATGTTGTAAAAATAAATAAAAATAGAATAAACTCCATACTTTTTTTCTCCAAACGTGTGTTTCAAATACGTCTGTTTTTACATTGTTGTAGTCAATGGAGTTAGAAAAACTAAATAACATCTGTGCCGAAGGTTTCCTTTGCAAGAGCAGAAGGAGGTCTCCTCCGAGGAAGCCTGGGCTCCAGCTTTGCTGGCTTAGCCTGGTCTCAGATGCCCTTGCAGGAAGATACCTCAGGCCCCGGCTGGGCTCAATGCCCACACGCCCAAGCTTTCGATACCAATGCAAAAGCTTCTGTGTTCTTTAATGGGAGGCTATTCAGCAGCCAGCAGGCCCAGCATCTACTTTGTGAATCAGACAGACTCTTCTCTCCCTCTCTGGCAAGGGGACCTCAATTGCTCCCTGTCTGCAGGAATCCACCAGTTCAGATTACCTGTTTACCAGCGAACATTTGATGGGCTGGCAGATACCTTGGCAGATAAGTATTCAAATGACTACACCTGTCATTACCTTTATTTGGAGGAGCCACAGTATCCCCCTGCAGGTGGTGAACAAGTGCCCTGTATTTCCCATCAGCTTCTGATAAGGCGCGGGATCACTGAAGACCCAGGTAGGGTTACAAGGCAACCGTTGTGCTTGACAAATAGCACGCTCCCACTAGTTTTTTTGCATTCACAAAATTATCAGTTGTGCTAAATGCATAGATGAGAACTTTAATCTCGTTTCACTCAGATAGCAGATAAAGTTTTTGTGAAACCAGTAAGGGCTTTTTCTGTCACCTCAAAGAAAGGGGTATTAGGGGCTAAGTGCTTTGCTTTTGTAATTTTCCATTATGTTATCCTTTTCTTTTAAAAACCAACTGAATCAAGAACACATGATTACATTATCATGTGTCCTTATTGATGTCAATGAGCATTCCACAGGGGGTTTAAAGATTTACGTATCTGAAAACCTGGGGTAGAAAAGGAAAAAAAAAAGAAGCTAGAATTTAAAATGAATAATGATCTATTTCCTGGGATGGTTTCCTAATTTTCTCTTGAAAACCATGTGGAAAATGGACTTTATTTTAATAACAGAAAGGAGTCGTAGTAGAGACTATAACAACAGTAATTATAGCAGCTGTCATTTATCGAACACCTACTATGCTCCATGTGTGAAGTTCTGCTTTAGTATGTGTTAGTTCAATTTCCACCTTGTGTCGTTCTTACTATACAAGACAGAAATAAGTCCTGAGACAGTTCTTTGCAATATCACACAGGTCATATGTAAGTAGCAGAACAAGAATGCAACCTCAGATCTTTTTTAGTCTGACACATGCTTTCTTTCTCTGTATGTTATGTTGATGTATTGATATGTCCCTTGCATTTGCAGATAAACAATTTGGGGCTAACAATGGGCTTATCAGCTACACACTTGCGGTAAACATAAGGACTGACTACTTCACAGCCAACTGTAGGAGGTTAACCTAGGAGACAGAGTCTAGCTCTAGTTCAAGGAGTCTTGATGAATCTTGGTTGTTAGTTAAGTCATTCTAGATTCTCATGGGCACAAAGAGACTGAAAAATGGATTCTAATAGTCTGATGATGGTCTTTGTGATGATGGCGGTGGGGCTGTTTTATAGAACACAAATCTACTAGCTAAGACGGGAAGAGCTGGCTCAAGCCATATCAGAGAGGTTAGGGAAACCATGTGAGGAGAGAATTCCATCTTTAGGGGGACTGGGGAGATGGTGATTTTGGTGGGAACCTACCTAAATATCCAAACTAAAAGCACACAATCCCAGGACAAACTATTTCTGTTCTCCAACGGACTACATTTATTCATTTTATACATTTAGAGAGACAGAGATCTAAAGTGAACAGAAGTGTGTTAATCTAGAAATGGTGTGTTTTTGGGGTTGTGGTCATTTTTGATAGAGGCTGGTTATTTATGAAAAGGTGTGATGGGAAAACAAATACTCATTCCACTTAATCAATTCTTGGGGAATGGGACTTGTGTGTGTGCATATTTTACAGTATTTTCATCTTTGCTTAGCTTGGCATCCAACCCAGCAGCGGGACAGATTTTGAAGTCAAGTCGTAATGTGGTCCCATAAGTTGCCATAGGAATACTGCTGTCCACAGAAAGATGACAGTTTTGAACACTGGATTCCCCAAATGCAAGAGGTCATATGAGGCGGACTTTACAAAGTTTACATAACAAAGAGCAATTCTGTTAACTAAAATGATTAATTCCCGTCAGTACACATCAAACAGAACTGTTGCAAAACATTATTGTCTGAGTTCCCATTGCATAGTAAGGGTTTTTCACAAGTTCTATTTCCAATAACTCTTTTGATAAAGCCAGAGCTTTTTTTTTTTTCTTTTTGAGGGGGTGGAGGTAGCAGACATTAATTTCCAGAGGAATCTATGAATGGGGACTGAGTAGGCTGCCGTCTTAAGTGTGAGATATGTCGCGCTGATGTTGTGGCAGGAAAAAAACAACAGCCCTTCTGAGGAATGGGAGCCTTCCAGGGATCCGGGATGGATGAAAAATGCCCTGGCAGTACAAAGGCTGATTGTCCTTCTCTTCAGAGACAATGGGGTATTTAAAAGGCTCGCAGCATCAAAATGCCAACTTAGTCCTTTAAGACATTTTCAGTTTTATGTCTCACCGCTGACAGTAAGCATGAGTAGAAAAAGCCCTTTTTTGTGAAATCTCTTGCAAAGAAGCAGGCAGCTTTATTGTGAAGACACTATTTGCCTGCAAGTATAGTTACTCTTGAAAGGTCTCACAATCAAATGAGCCTGTTTTCTGCTTCTTAGAAAGTAGCAGCAAGAATACAAAAAAAGCAGTGAACTTTCAAATTCAGAAGGTCTGGGCTTGAGGGCTGATTCTGCCAGTTATTTGGGTGACTGTGAGCCTGACATCTACAATTTCCTTGTTTGTAAAGAATAATAACTGCCCTCGAGCCAGTTTCTCAGGGTTGCTGTGAAAATTCAAAGTAACAACGTATGCCGAGGTGGTTTACTGTGAAGAGTTTCAGAAATACAAATGACCGATATCAGGAATGTTCCTACATGGCCTATTCTTTCCCTTAGAAGATTTTGAACAGAGTTTCAACACGTAAGTTACGACCTTTGTCCTTTGAATAATCCCCTTTTTAGGCTACTGAGTCTCTTCAGTTTCCTGGTCATTGCGTTAAATTTTCTGCTCCAATGAAACTGCAATAATAGGAATAACAGTGAGTTTTAGGTTGGGAGACATGTAAATTCTAACCAGATACTTAAACTGTTCTCATTTTCCAAAGCTAGTCTATTGCACACTAATATACTTTCTTTTTATTTCCTCTTTGGCCAAAAAGTGAATTGTCAAGTGAAAGTGAATTGTCAAGATTAGTGTAACTTTCTACACAAAAATGACCTGCACTGTCTTAGCACCTAGGGTCTAAGCCCTCAGTTACAAAAATAAATTGTAAAGCCAGAAGAAAATATACCACAATAACAATTAGAGGCCAGGCACGGTGGCTCACACCTGTAATCCCAGCAGTTTGGAAAGCCGAGGTGGGATGATCACCTGAGGTCGGGAGTTCGAGACCAGCCTGACCAACATGGAGAAACCCCGTCTCTACTAAAAATACAAAAATTAGCTGTGTGTAGTGGCAGATGCCTGTAATCCCAGCTACTAGGGAGACTCAGGCAGGAGAATCACTTGAACCCAGGATGCGGAAGTTGCGGTGAGCCGGGATTGAGCCATTGCACTCCAGCCTGGGCAATAAGAGCAAAACTCCATGTCAAACAAAACAATTAGAAGCTGCACAGTTTTCTTTAGGTGGCAAAATATGTATGAACGGTTATATGGCAACCAAACTGCACATTAAATTTGGGTGTATTTTCCATATATGTTGTGTTCTTTACATTTACAGAGCTTTGGGGGAGGGGGACAAACAGTTATTTACGAGTTTTCCATGAATTGTTTTCTTTTCCCTTTCACTTTCTTTGGTCAGTCATTTCTAAGAATCAACTGGAGATAACACGCCAGACCCCAAACTTATTTTTGGCAGAAATGCACCATCCTTGCATGGACACTAGATGGAAAAACAGAGTTTTCTATTTAGATTTCTAGAACGGGTTATAGCAGGTACCTGGGAAAGGCTACACAAATTGTTCAACATTCTTGCTGTAGTGGAAATGTTCTTGGGGAGTCCCTGTGGTCCGCATTAGGAAGAGAAATTACCCGCAGGACCCAAAAGACAGATCTTCCCCTTTCTAATAAGGATTGCAGACATATAAACTGAGCTTTCTTGGGCGGTTTACGCAGCACATTCCCAATGTTCAGAACAGGGAGTAAAGAAAACATTTGCTTGAGAAGCTTCCAGACCCCTGGGGTGACTTGTAGGATAAGAGTTTGGTTGGGATCCTAAAAGGTGGTAGATGTTCAGCTCACATGGACTAAGTGTTACAGGGCTGGCTTCCAGCTTGGGTAATGGTTGAACCTGTGAATGATGGAAGTTGGCTTCATGCCGTGCCCTAAAAGTCCAGACTGTAGACTCCACCTGACTCGCCAGGTCAATGCTCCCCCTTGTGATGATTTCTGGAGCTGTCATCAGCTGTCTCCTAGGTGGCTCTCAGACAAGTAAGGGTGCTTGAAAACACATGGTCCGGGAATGCATATTGGTGCCTCTCAAACTCAAGAAAGGGGTGGTGACATTCCAGTTACGTGTCTGTTCCAAAGAGTGCATATGGCCTTCTCGAATTTTTAGGGTTTTTTGAGAAAAAGTTCACACTAGCTGCTTTTAGATTCTCTTGCCTCTGAAATCCTTACCTGAACTTCTTCCACCTAGAAAATATCTTTCACTGGTGACATCTCTTGTTTTGGGTGAGTGGAGATGAAATGACGCACGGCCTGAGTGATTACGGTGTGATGTCTGCACCAGGTGTAATGTGGGCTGAACAGCTTGACGTGTTTTCGTGAAACCAAAGTATAACCTTCCCAAACTTAACCTCTTTGTTTCTGTTAACGCAGTCTTACCTACCAATGTATTTTAAATGGTTCTGATGTGTAGTTTAAAAGACTATAGGTTATAGCTATGCAGGGGGCACCTATCTCATGGGTATTTAACAACAGAAGCAGCTTCTTTTAAAAGTGGAATCAGTTATCAAATATATCATTTACGGGGCCAACTCCTCCAAGTACTCATTCTGTTTGCCTTTAAGCAATATCTTCCGGTATTTGTACAGTTGTTCTCAGCAGCACAAAGACCTTAGTAGATGAGAGATAAAACAGGAGTTTGGTCTATGACCTTGATTACAACATGTTGTGATGTGATGAGATGGCTTTGCCTTGGCTGACATTTGTTTGGCCACTGCCATGGGTACTGTTTCAAGTCAGAAGAAATTGACATGGAGAAAAACATCCCATGAGTTTAATACACTGGGAACTTGCCCTAAAACTAGGTGGCTTTTTTTTTTTTTTGGAAATCAAATAGTAACAAGTCCTATGCAACAAACATCTAGTATCAGGGTTACTAGATGTATTACACGTTTATTTAAATCAAGCCAAAATCATTACTAAGCACCTACTATGTGTAGGACAAGTGTAAGTGCCTTAGTAAACATTGTTTTTTATGCTATACACCATTTTAAAAGTTCCAATCCATATTTGCTTTCCATTCATCAAACATTGAAAGTTCTTTCAGCATGCCATCTAATCACACGTAAGTATTTGCCTTTTTCCAGGCTTAACAAAACATTTTAGACACAGACTATCAAAGAGTGAGGACTGTACAAATGTCTCCTTCTGATAATAGAACTCAGTGGCGACTTCAGTGGCCCAGGTCCTGGGAAAATTTCCACTGCCTCCCTGGTGCCCTCCTACCCACATGACTGCAGGAAAATGAAGTAGCTCCAAAGACGGAGACCAAGGTGACCGGCCTTGCCCCTCCAACACAAGTCCCTCAAGGATCTTTGTGCCAGGGACATGGGGTGGGGGCTTTATGTTCCTCTACTCTCCACTGTCTCCTAGGCCAATCCCTTTGTATTACAGATGAGGAAATTGAGGCCCCAAGAGAAGTGACTTGTGTAATGTCACACTGCTAGTACATCACTGTGCCAGCCCCAGAGCCATGGACCTGGGACTCCCATCTCTATGTTCTTTTCTTTTCATTAATCTAAATCATCTTAATCTTTCAGATTTCTGGATGAACTAGAAATCCTTTCTCACCTCTGAGCTTTAGTTTACAAACCGTTTTCTCTATATGCAATTCCACCATCTTATATCATCCTTGTACCTTCACCTTTGACAAGTGACTGGATTACTCTTAAGATCCTGGTTAAAAAATCACTTATTCTAAGATGCCCTTCCTTACCCTCCAAGACTGAGGTAGGTGCCCTTCCAGTGCATTATCCTGTCATTCTCTACTGATGCCAATCCCAGCATTTGTTACCTGTGGTGCAGTCATGGAGATCTCCAGCACACCACAGGCTCACTGCGGACAGGAACATATGTCATGTCATGGTTGCATCCCTGATGTTTAGCACAGTGTCTGGGACTCACTAAATAAATAATGAGTGGATAAATGGATTACTGGGCAAGCATCCTTTCTTAAAAAAATGAGAGTTAAAGAAGATCCAGTTTGCGCAGGTGGAGAACTGGCAGAAGAGGGGATGGGGGGAGCCAGGTGTGGCAGCCTGTGCCTGTAATTCCAGCAACTCAGGAAGCCGACGTGAGAGGATCGCTTGAGGCCAGGAGTTCAAGGTTACAGTGAACCATAATCATGCCGCTGCAGTCAAGCCTGGGCAGCAGAGTGAAACCAGTTTCTTAAAAAAAAAAAAAGGCTGGTGGAGCGGGTCTGTGATGCCTAGACCCCAACTGATCCTCCCTGTGTGCTTATCCTCCTGTGAAACTTACGATGTCTGTTCTTCAAATTTGTTGATTTTGAATTTCTGCAGAGGCCTGCAACAAAGCCACGAGTAGTTTAGTATGGAAATGCTTAAGAGAACCCCCCACACAATTTCTCTCTGGGTCTGCTGGAGGACTCTTCCCAGAATAGGCCCAGCAAGGGCCTTCCATTTTTTTGTTTTGTTTTATTCTTTTGAGACGGAATCTCACTCTGTTGCCCAGGCTGGAGTGTGGTGGCATGATCTTGGCTCACTGTAACCTCCCACATTCAAGTGATTTTCCTG
This sequence comes from Nomascus leucogenys, assembly GCF_006542625.1. Taxonomy (NCBI): domain Eukaryota; kingdom Metazoa; phylum Chordata; class Mammalia; order Primates; family Hylobatidae; genus Nomascus; species Nomascus leucogenys. The sequence goes on along the minus strand of NC_044401.1, from coordinate 73,684,808 downwards.
CCTCAGCCTCCCCAGTAGCTGCAATTACAGGCATGCACCACCATGCCTGGCTAATTTTTGTAATTTTAGTAGAGACAGGGTTTCACCATGTTGGCCAGGCTGGTCTCAAAACTCCTGACCTCAAGTGATCTGCCCACCTAGACCTCCCGAAGTGCTGGAATTATAGGCGTGAGCCACTGTGCCTGGCCCAAGCAAGGGCCTTTTTAAAGATTCCCCTGGGATCAGGGAGGAGTTGGACGTTTTATCTGTAATTGTGATTAGCTGAAGTCTTTTTTAGCCCTTGCAGATGGCTGCCAAGGGTTTGTTTCACTCCAACTCACTGCCATGGTGCAGCTCACGTGGGAAAGGAAAGAGAAGTATATTCCTGTGCTAACATAACCCAGGGGCCCAGGGGGTTCTAATAGTGGGCAGCTTAGTGTGTTATCAGAGGCATTGACTTCCCAGGACACCTCTTGGGACCAATTGACTGGCACTGCTGTCACAAGCAGCTTTTCTAGCAGAACTCTGGACTTAGGGTTGAAGGGTAGTGTTTCCTGCTATGCCTGGAGTAGGTGCCTTGCTCTGGAGATCAATGTCTGTGGGCTTAGATATCTCCAGGGCAACAAGGCTCTTTCCCCAGTGATGGACTTTGTATTAACCGCATTGGCTGTTCCATATGCTGCACAGTGGTCTACCAGCAGGCCCAGAGCCCAGTTTGAAATGTCAGGGCCATGGCAGGATTCACTGAAATAGAACCATCACTTAATACTATGGTTTTGGGGAAAAATCAGTTATTCCTTCCCCTAACTAAATGACCTTCCACGCTTCCCTTTTTGCATCAGTTTCCTCATCTGTAAAGGAACAGATTTGAATGAAATCACCTTCAAAGTCCATCTTACAATGGAAATTATTTGATTTTTATAACCAGAGTCTGTAGTTCCTCTCTCGGAACATTTATTCTAAAACGCTAGTTTCCCAATCCACATAGACATGCCCAAGATATCCCCAAGGAGGAGGTCCTTAAAGTCCACACTTACTGGCTATCAAGGTCTTGTCATCCTATAGTCGACTTCTTATTTTGCAATAAAACAACCCAACCCCTGGCCCCTACCTGTGCCTGTGCACATACAAGATGTCCATCTTCCCACAGAGTCCTCCCAACAAGTATCTGTGGCAACAAGTTTACCCCCATGGTATCTGAGAGGCTTCAAGCACCAGTCTTTGCTCTCCTGAGCAGGGAGCTCTTTGCAGGTGGTGGCTGTCCAGCCTCCAGGCACTATAAAGAACTTGGCCTGTTTCTCAAGGAAGGAAGCACTCCTTCTGATCTGTGAAAAACTGCAGCTCCTTGCTGAGAGAGCCACATTGAGCCCTCCAAGCACAAAAATTGTGCCTGAGCCTGGGGGAAGGAGAAAAGAATGACTTTTTCATTTTTGTGATGCTCTGTTAAAGGGGCCTGATATGGTTTGGCTGTGTCCCTACCCAAATGTCATCTTGAATTGTAACTCCCATAATTCCCACATATTGTGGGAGGGATCCAGTGGGAGATAATTGAATCGTGGGGGCTAATTCCATACTGACAATTTAACCGGTATGGAATCTCCCATACTGTTCTCATGGTAGTGAATAAGTCTCACGAGAGCCGATGGTTTCATAAGAGGAATCCCCTTTTGCTTGTCTCTCATTCTCTCATTTGCTGCCATGTAAGACGTGCCTTTCACCTTCCACCATGATTGTGAGGCCTCCCCAACCACGTGGAACTGTGAGTACTCTAAACCTCCTTTTCTTTATAAATTGCCCAGTCTTGGGTATGTCTTTATCAGCAGCATGAAAATGAACTAATACAAGTCCCCAAACAGGGATTCTCAACTAATTTGACCTAAAATGTAGGGAAATGGCACTTCCAGTGTTTACCAGAGTCCTTGTCTCTTGAACCTAAACATGTCCTCAGAGGGCTCCTCTGGAGATGAGTCCCTGGAGTAAAGGTCAACAAGCTTTCCCTGGAATCTTTTCAGTCCTCTGATTACTAGGTTTATTATTTAGTTTATTGTGCCACTTATCTTTTTATTTTGAGGGGAGTCCTCTTGGAGGAAGCAAAAAAGCCCAGAATCAGAGAAAATGTGGAGCTCCTTCATCAGTTTGCCAGACATGTCCCAGCATATTTGGGTGGACATGGGCATGACGTAGTTTCAAGAGAGAGCCTGGCTGCATAAAGACCTTTGCACTCTTGGCAGCCCAGTGGTCATTTCTCCAATCTGGACTTTATTTCTCCTTTATCCTGTTCTAATAAATCACTGAATTTTCTTAGTGATTTTCCTTTAATGATGCATGGAACAAGAACCAGTTTTATTCATTTGACTGCAGGCATTGGTTTTGTACACTCACGCAGTACTCTAGGGGCCTTCAGACAGGATCTTAAGGACACCGCCCCCACCCTAAGGCAACAAGAGTTGTGGAAGTGGAAGGAGTGTATGGAAGATGGCCACAAGTTTCAGGAGGTTTGCCCGTCCTAAGGAAATAGGCATGATTTTGATGGGTCAGCCCCAGAGATGCTCTAGGGCAGCAATCCCCAACCTTTCTGGCACCAGGGACAGGTTTTGTGGAAGGCAATTTTTCCGTGGATTGAGGTCGGAGGGCATGGTTCCAGGATGAAACTGTTCCACCTCAGATCATCAGCCATTAGTTAGATTCTCGTAAGGAGCACGCCACCTAGATCCCTCGCACGCACAGTTCACAATATGGTTTGTGCTCCTATGAGAATCTACTGCTGCTGCGAATCTGACAGGAGGTGGAGCTCAGGTGGTAATGCTCGCTTACCTGCTGCTCACCTCCTGCTGGGCAGCCCAGTTCCAGTTCCTAACAGGCCACAGACCGGTACTGGTCCATAGCCAGGGGTGTGGGGAGAGCTGGGGGGTTAGGGATCCCTGCTCTAGATTAAGAGGCTTTCTGCTTAATTCATTATTTCAACAAATATTCCACCAATGTCCACTATATGCCAATTGCAGGCTACATTACTGTTCCAGGAACCAGGGACAGTGGTGGACAAGATGTGCTGACAGAAACTGGAAATCCAATGGGCTGTGGGTAGGGGGGAAGTTCTTGCTGTTGGACCCCAGAGCTGGACAGATCATTTAAGAAGTATTAAACTGCAAAGGTGAAAGACTACCCACGTGTAGTATCTCACAACTCAGCTATTCCAGAACTGCTAATACAGGGCCTTGGAACGTATGGCCCTAAGTGACCACATTGACCACATACAATTTGGAGCTTATCAGACAGAAATCTCTGATTTCTGAGAAAAATGAGATACGTCCTCTAGGGAGGGAGCCTAGGAAATCACTTTTTTGGGAGTCCTTAAAGAGGTCTAGATATCAGCCTAGAGCCACAATGCTGACACCTTGTCTTGCTTGTGCCGGGCTGTGTCATTGGTAAACAGGGCATGGGCTTCCAGCCTGCTTTGTGGCAGTGGGAATGCGGGTGCTTTGGAGGTTCCTGCCACTAATGACCAGTGGCCTGGATTTAAAAGATGAGGGGGAAGGGTAAAGTCTCTGCCTATGGAACAGATTTATCCAACTGACACGTACAGAAATGAAATTTAACCCCACAGCCCTGACTCAACAGATACATTCAGAGCTGCTTATGGCAACCTCAAAGTACCCTTGCTCTGCAGAACTGTTCACAAAGTGATATAAGCAATTTAAAATAAGGGGGGTTTGGGGACAAATAAGCTTGAAAAATGCTTGCCTGCTCAAAATTCGCCAAGTTGCTTTACTGCAGGGCTTTACAGAGACGTTCGTGTGAACACGTACTTTTGTGAAGCACTGTGGTGGGGGACAGGAGAGAGAGTTTGGCACAATTTACAAACATATTTGGGCACAAAGACCCTTCCCTAGAGGTGCACCCCATGGGGCCAGTGTTCTTGGAAACTGCTTTGGAAAGCATTGGTTTAGGACGATGTTGTCACCAGACTTGAGCTGTCATTCAGCAAAATTAAGGGTGATAGTTGCCCTTCCTCTTTTTACTAAGACTTGCATTTTAATTGAAGTCACGATTTTTTTTTTAGCATTTTAATCTTTTTAAAACTACCACACTGATCATGAGAGAAAATGCCTTAAATCAAACAAAAGAAAATAAAAAACAAATAACAACAACTAACAACAATCCCCTTAGTCTCTTAAATTTCAAAAATACACGTGCTTATTAGGCTTAATAAGGGTCACCAAAAAAAATTTACTTTTGGGTAATGTAGTTGTTATTTTTTCTTTTAAAAAGTATTTACTATTTGCACTGTAGGGAATTTAATTTTTAGAGTTAGCTAAAGTTATATAGCCATCTAAATTTATAGCTATTTATTACTATCTGTCTATCTATAGTGTTTATATGATCTATAAGGTAAAGCACATAACTCTAAGAAAGAATTAACAATAACAAATTCTGAGCCTCTAATAAAGAAATTCAGAAAGGACCTACTCACTTTATTAAAAAATAAACCAACTTTTCTCCCTGTGCGAATTCAGGCTCTGCTACTTATTAATTGTGTGATTTTGAGCATATTACACCAGCTGTCTCTGAGCTTTAGTTTCTTCATCTGTGAAATGGGTTTGTTGAGAAGATTGAAAGAGATGATGTATGCAAAAGAATTAACAAGGCACACGGAGACTTGAAATGGTAAAAACCAAAAAGGCATTTTTTGAAGGAGGAAATGTAGTACAAATTTATCTATTCAAAACACTTAAAATTATATTTAAATTATAACTATTAATATGTTATTAAATATTTGGTGGGCTTGCAGCAATTCCAAGACGACGTTTTCTGGGCCCCAATCCCAGAGATTCTGATTCAGAAGGCCTGGGACCCTGCATCTTTAACAAGCTTCCCCAGTTATTCAGCTGTGTGGGCTATACTTTGAGAGAAACGAGGTTGGAGGTGAAGAAATAATAGTAAGTAATGGGAAACATCTGACTACAGCTTTAGATATGGTGCACTTGACTACATGCAGATTTAAAGTAGCCAATGTAATTTTGAAAAAACATTTAAAAACCATGCTTTATTATAAAATGTTTCCAGGCAGCTTGGGCCATAATGGCCATTACTGAATAAGTGGATGTGGTGGGTGAAACAGTCCAACTGTGACTTTCTCTATTATTCTCCTTTGATGACAGATAATATATTTCTCATGTCACACGTTTATCTGCTTGGGGAGGAAAAGAGATTGGTCAATATTTGCAATTTCAGGGACATTTTGCATCTGCTTTATGTGTTGAGTTTTATGATATATAATGTTATAAAACATTTTATTCCATAAACACAGTTAACAAGGCAGATTAGATTGGCCCTTCTGACAGATTAGATAGGCTTTTTTTTAGCCTTTGAGGAAATGCAGCAAGAGCACAGGGGACACAGTTGTTAAAATGTCATCTGAATAAAAGGTTCCGGGACTAGCCTCCAACTCCACCAGCAGCCATGAGGAAGCGAAGGAGTCCGCGGGGCATTTCCAGAGGATTGCTGCCTATGAACAGGTGTTACTCCTCTGCACCATGACAGGGAAACTGCAGTCCCTTTCCTCCCAGAATAAAAGTGGTCATTCCTGCCTTGTGCAAAGGTGACATACCATTAACCAAAGAAAGGAGTTACTTTTGCGAACTCTGAGATTATTCACCACCCAGAGTGAGTCCTAGGTTTCCTTAATTAAAAAACAAAAAAAGTTCTAAAATCAGCTCCTGTCTATTCAGCTATACACCTTTGCTTTTCTCACCACCTAAAACTGGAATTCTTAAATTTTGAGAGAACTGTACCATTATGTACTAGTGAATTTGTATGTTTTCCAAATATTTGTCTATTTGATCAGTGAGAGGAGAAAGGGACATCATGTCTTGTGTGGTTGATGCTGTTTCCCTGGTATTTGGTGAAAAATATAAACCCAAATTAATCTCATAACAGCCAGTTTTCTAGATGAGGAAATTGAGACAGAGAGAGGTTAAGTAACCTGCTCTGGGTCACATAGCTAATAAATGACAAAAGTGCATTCAAACCCAGGTGGTGAGGCTGCAGAATCAATCTTAACCACTGTTCTATATTCCTTCTTGCCATATCAATATTACTAATATACTAAGATTCATAGGGTTTCAGAGAGATGGCCCTGGATGCGTGAGAGTATAAGAATCAAGGTTTAAGAGAAGTGAATAATAGTTCAATCAAATTATTCATAAATGGATGTCCTTCAACTTCCAGCATGCCTCTCCCTTTTTCTCCTTCAATATTAAGTCTTGGGTTCTAATCCCCTCCTGGAAGGGAAGTGATAGTGCAGACAATTAATAACAAAATAATGATAGCAAAATAGTAATGGTAACAGTAACTGCTGACATGTATTGTGTATTTACTATTTGAATGCCTCCCTGCAGACTCCACACTGAGCATTTTGCATATATCATCTCCTTTAATCTTCCCCACAAGCCCGTTTCACAGATGAAGAAACTAAAGGTCAGAGGCACCTGGTGTATGTAATATGCTCAAAGTCACATCGCTAATAAGTAGTGAAACGTGAATTCACCTAGGGGGAAAAATAGGTTTATTTTCTAATAAGGTGAGTAGGTCCTTTCTTAATTTCTTTTTTAGGGACTCAGAATTTATATTTAGAACAGGGACAGCTTGTTTTTCAGCTTGTCGCTTGATTCAGTGTGTTCATACTTTGTGCTATTCACCAAATATTCTCAGGTTTTTACCTTGTGAGCACTTAGAAAGATTACATAATTCCCTCCTCCTTGCCCCTTCTGCCCACCCTTGGGACTAGGAGATCAGGCAACAAGTGATGAGAAATGGTTTTGCGTGTTGCCTCTGGCCAGGGCTGGATATTTCTAAGCTTGCTTTCCCTGGCCAACATTTCAGATGGGAACAGTCCTTTCAGCCTGAGCCTAGAGAAAACTTGGCCCCATTGCAGAGGGAGAATTGTGTGAGTAAGAAGGAGACCCTGGCATGTTTTATTTGGGATCATTATAGATTTCTAGAAAGTTGCAAAAATATTATGCAGTTTTCCAGGAACCCTTCATCCAGCTTCCCCCAATGGTGACATGGTATATGACTGTAGTATGGTATCAACCAGGAAACTGACATTGATACAGCACTATTAGCTAAAGACTTTATGCAATTGTTTCCAGTTTTACCAGCAGTCCTTTGTGTGTGGGGGTAGTGGGGGAGAGGGAGGTACTGTGTGATTTGATCCCATGTACAGCTTAACCCTGTCATTGTAAGATTTTGATGTTATTATCACGGCAGAGATTCCCTACCCTGCCTGATCCACCCAGCCTCTTCCACATTTTGGTGTGACCTTAAAGGCCACCTGATTCCTGGAAAGTCATATTTTGGCCAGAGATTACTGATTAAAGTATTTCTTCTGGTCATTTGGGAGATCAGACGTGATTCTGGGATGGTAGGAGGGGTTGGGGGAAACATGTATACTTTTTCCTTTGCTTTTGGGTATTTAGAAAACAATTTATGTTACTTGAATTGGTTTGGGAAAGTGAGGCCTCTTGAGAAGTGAATGCCTGGGAAACTTGGTGTTTAACAGACCTGATAATAATGTGAGAAGAAGGGTGGTGGCAGAAGATGGGCTTATTATGTGGAAGGCGAGAAAAAAAAAGATTTTAATGCCAACACTCCCCACATGACGTGAATGAACATGCCAATTAGAGACTCCATTTCTCGTTCTCATCCACACAGCCTGGCAAAATATTCTGAAAGCATAATAAGCGAGGAAAGATTTGTGCTGCCACAACATTACCACTTTCCTTCTCTAGTACTGTAATTTTGGTGGCAATTCTTCAAATGACCAATCTACTTGGAAAATTACTTCTTTTTCTTTTGCCTTAGAGAACTGTCATCCCAGATTATTTTGATCAACACTTTAGCAGTAATCTCAGGACATGGAAACAACCAATTTGCAGATAATGAATTCAGAATTGTTCAGAATTTAAGTCTGAACAAGCAGAAAAAATTGGTTAAGAGTCTGAAGCCATATTTAAATCTCCATTCATCGACTGGCTGCATTGATTGAATTATTTAACTATTGTTTTATATATACTTTTAATTGAAAGTGTTTCTGGCTATAATTGAAGGTTCACATTTAGGTGTAAGAAATAATAGAGAGAGACTGATTCTGTATCCCTGTTACCCAGTTTCCCTCAATGCTGACATTTTGCAGACCTATAGTAGAATTTTACAACCACATAATTGACATAGATATAATCCACCAATCATATTCAGATTTTTCCAGTTTTACTTGGACTCATTTGTGCTGCTGTGTTTATACTTAGTTCTACATAATTTTTCACATTGCAGGTTCATGTATTCACCACAACAGTCAAGGCAGAGAACATTTCCATCACCACAAGGATCCCCCATGTTGACTTTTTACAACCACATCCAACTCCCTCCCTCTCTGTGTCCTCTTCTCATGGTTTCTTATCTCCCTAGCAACCACTAATCTGTTCTCAGTTTCGAAAATTTTTATCGTTTCATAAATGTTCTATAAATGGAGCCACTAGTGTGTAATCTTTTGGGCTTTTTTTTCACTTAGCCTGACTCCCTGGAGACTCATCCAAGTTGTTGCGATATTGATAGTCTGTTCTTCTTTACTACTACGTAGTATTCCCTGGGGTATTAGTCCATTCTTGCACTGCTATAAAGAAATATCTGAGCCTGGGGAATTAATAAATAAAAGGGGTTTAATTGGTTCATGATTCCACAGGCTGTCCAGGAAGCATGATTCTGGCATCTGCTCAGTTTCTGGGGAAGCCTCAGGAAACTTACAGTCATGGTGGAAGGCGAAAGGGGAGCCAGCATGTCTCATGGCTGGAGCAGCAAGAGGGAGAGTGGGGAGGTGCTACACACTTTTAAACAACCAGATCTCTCTCTGTCTCGCTCACTCACTATCGTGACAAAAGCACCAAGGGGATGATGCTAAACCATTCATGCAGGACCACCTCCACGATCCATTTGCCTCCCACCAGGTCCCACCTCCAACATTGGGGATTACAATTTGACATGAGATTTTGGTGGGGGCACAGATCCAAACCATATCACCTGGTATGGATGCACCACAGCTGGTTTAACTATCCACTTGGTGAAGGACATCTGGGTTGTTTCCAGTCTGAGACTGTATGAATAAAGCTGCTATGCCCATTCCTGTTTAGGTTTTCATGTGGGTATAAGTTTTAATTTCTCTAGAATAAATACTTAAAAGTCTGATTGCTGGGCTTTCTGATAACTATATTTAGTTAATGAGAAACTGCCAAACAGTTTACCAGAGTAAGGGCACCACGTTACATTGTCATTAGCGATATATGAGTGATCCAGTTTTTCCTCATGCGCCCTAGCATTTGGTGCTGTTGCTCTTTTTATTTTAGCTATTCTGACAGGTGGGTAGTGATAACTCATTAACTCGCACTTCTCTGATGGCTAATGAGCTTGGACATGTTTTCGTATGCTGTCTGTACATCCTTTTCATGAAAATGTCTATTTCTGTGTTTTATTCATTTTCTAATTGGATTTTCTTTTCCTGTTGAGTTTCGAGAGCTCTTCATATATTTATTTGCCTCCCAGTCTGTAGCTTGTCTTCCCACCCACTTTAACTAGACTTTCTCTCAGGAAACATTTGCCTTATAGTTTAAAGGTATGTTTCTGAGGCATTAAAATAACCATGTTGATTTTTTCTTAGTAATTTAACTTTTTTTTTTTTATGGACTTTCGTTCTTGTTGCCCAGGCTGGAGTGCAATGGCACGAGCTCGGCTCACCACAACCTCCGCCTCCTGGGTTCAAGTGATTCTCCCGCCTCAGCTTCCCGAGTAGCTGGGATTACAGGCATGTGCCACCATGCCTGGCTAACTTTTTGTACTTTTAGTAGAGATGAAGTTTCTCCATGTTGGTCAGGCTGGTCTTGAACTACTGAGACCTCAGGTGATCTGCCTGCCTCGGCCTCCCAAAGTGCTGGGATTACAGGCATGAGCCACCGCGCCCAGCCTATTTATTTATTTATTTTTAAGATAGGATCTCACCCTGTTGCCCAGGCTTGAGTACAGTGGGGTAATCACAGCTCACAGCAACCTTGAACTTTTGGGCTCAAGCAATCCTCCCACCACAGTCTCCTGAGTAGCTGAGACTGCAGGTGCACACCACCATGCCTGGCTAATACTTTTGTATTTTGTTGTAGAGATGGGGTTTCACCATGTCACCCAGGCTGGTTTCAAACTTGTGGGCTCGAGCAATCTGCCTGCCTCAGCCTTCCAAAGTGCTGGGATTAAACTTGTGAGCGAGCCACCACACTTGGCCAGTAATTTAACATTTATTGCCTTTTAAAGTGCTTTTTGTTTCTCTTTCAGATCTGTAACTATAGAATGAAGAGATTTTTTTTTCCTCTTAGAAGATTATTAGGGACATAGTTTCACAAGAGAATGAGAAATTACTCTGTGTGAATTTAACATGCTGTCTCAGCATCAGCAGGGTTAACAATGAAGACTCTTCTAGTACAGAAAAAGAAAATGGACAGAATTTCAGCAGAGAAAATATGCTCGTGTCCAAGACTTTGGTAGATATAGTCTGTGTAAAGGGAAGAAAATGGGGCATTTGAAGAGAGAAGAATCGGGTAGCCTTAAACAACTAGTAAAGGTCTAGTTATCTGGAAGCTGAGGAACTGAGGGCCCCGGGTTCATCCCAGCCACTACCTGGGAAGGAAAATTGGTTCAAACGAAGCAGTGACAGAAGCCAGTCTCTGCTGAAGCATTTAAACTGCTCTGGATTTTACAGTGTACATTTGAAGAGAGTTTATTTAACCTGTCTGGCTTTGCATTTCAATTTTCTGTCTTCTAATTTAGGCTTAAGATTCTTAAAATAGGACTGGCATGGTGGTTCACGCCTGTAATCCCAGCACTTTGGGAGGCCAAGGTGGGTGGAACATGAGGTCAAGAGATCGAGACCATCCTGGCCAACATGGTGAAACCCTGTCTGTACTAAAAACACAAAAATTAGCTGTGTGTGATGGTGCACGCCTGTAGTCCCAGCTACTTGGAGGCTGAGGCAGGAGAATCGCTTGAACCCGGGAGGCGGAGGTTGCAGTGAGCAAAGATGGCGCCACTGCACTCCAGCCTGGTGACAGAATGAGACTCTGTTGCAAAAAAAAAAAAAAGATTCTTAACATATGTTGTATTAGACTAAATGTTGAAAAAAAATCCAATTTGTGATATAATACTTCCCATATACTCTATGAAAATGTAAACACATATACATTTATATACTGTGTAACTAAATGATTTTAGTACTTCTAAACTGTATTAATAATGAAAATTGCATGATATTTGGGAAGGTTATTCTAACATAATTTTCTCACTATTTAAAAGACTCGAAGAGACTATGTTACCTTTCTTCTTTTCACTTTCTATATTTTCCATTCTTTCTCAATGTGAAGACTGACCTCTAGTGTTCTGCTCTTTCAAGAATTAATAGACTAAGTCTAGTAGTGATTAGATATTTGGACACAAATTGTTTCAAAGATCAGTTCTACAAATATTTGTTACCTATCTACCACGTGCTACAACCTGGTGATTAAGATCTTCCTCATTCTATTACTGCCTCAAACCATGCTCCTTCTTTTGAAGGACCTCTGTTGGGTATGCATTACATATTACGGAACTAAGACAATATCACGGAACTAAGAATGTAAAATAAGTGGTGGCACATCACTAAGTTAAATCAAGAGACAGAGAAAAACATGCACTATCCTGTTTATATACATCCATGTGTTGCTTAATGATGGGGGTATGTTCTGAGGCATGCATTCTGAAATGCATCATTAGGTCATTTCGTCATTGTGCAAACATCACAGAGTGCACTTACACAAACCTAGATGGTCTACTACACAGCTAGCCTATGTAGTATAGCCTATTGCTCCTAGGCTACAGACCTGTACAGCATATAACACTCCTGAATACTATAGGCAATTGTAATACAATGGTATCTGTGTATCTAGACATATCTAAATGTAGAAAAGGTACAGTAAAAATGCAATATAAAAGATAAATAATGATACAGCTCTATAAGGCACTTATGAATGGAGCTTGCAGGAGTAGAAGTTGCCCTGGGTGAGGGGGACATCACACACTGGGGCCTGTCGGGGAGTGTGGGGGCTAGGGGAGGGATAGAATTAGGAGAAATACCTAATGTAGATGACGGGTTGATGGGTGCAGCAAACCATCATGGCATGTGTGCACCCATGTAACAAACCTGCATGTTCTGCACATTTATCCCGGAACTTAAAGTATAATAAAAAAAAAAAATTGAGAAAAAAAAAAAAAGAAGTTGCTCTGGGTGAGTCAGTGAGTCGTGAGTGAATGTGAAGGCTTAGGACATTACTGCACACTACTGTAGACTTTACAAGCACTGTACACTTACGTTACTCTAGATTTATTAAAAACATCTTTTCTTTCTTCAACAGTAAATTGATCTTAGTTTGCTAGATGACCATTTTTGTATATGTGCTCTGTTGCTAACTGAAACATCATCATATGGCTCATGACTGTACTTAAAATGGTTATTTCCTGAAATGTTTGCTCTTATGAACCACTGCATTCAGAGATTAATCCGCATAAAAAGGCTTTCAGAGGTATAATTTCTAAAACATGCCAAGCCTTTAATGTTATGGATTGCAGTTTTTCAGGAGAATGACCTAATGAGTTTTAAAAACATTTTATTAGAGAAAATTTCAAACATTCACAAAAGTAGATAGACCGACATACCTATCTACTTTGGAGAATGTTTGAAAGACATATGGGAAGATGGAGATGAAAGACATACGGGAAGATGGAGAGAGCGAAGAAGGAAGAGAGAGAGGAAGTGAGGACTTAAAGAATGAGAAGGGGCTGGGCACGGTGGCTCACGCTTGTAATCCCAGCACTTTGGGAGGCCGAGGTGGGCGGATCACGAGGTCAGGAGATCGAGACCACGGTGAAACCCCGTCTCTACTAAAAATACAAAAAAAATTAGCCGGGCGTGGTGGCGGGCGCCTGTAGTCCCAGCTACTCGGAGAGGCTGAGGCAGGAGAACGGCGTGAACCCGGGAGGCGGAGCTTGCAGTGAGCAGAGATCGCGCCGCTGCACTCCAGCCTGGGCAACAGAGCAAGACTCCGTCTCAAAAAAAAAAAAGAATGAGAAGGAAAAAATAGTCACCTCCTCCAAGAAGGTGTCCCTCATGTTTGAAATTAACCACCCTTTCCTCAGCAGGCTTTTTATTATTTCATTGTTATTTCTTTCTGCCTCATTTAAAATAAAATGTTCCAAATGTCCGTTTCTGCCTGTTGAGGGGTGGAATATGTCTTTCTCCGCTTGTGTTATTTCTCGAGGAGCACCCTGAGGTGATCCTGTTAAAACCTCACTTGGATCACCCTACTCCTTTGTCGAAACCCCATGAAGGTTTTCCACTTAGAGTGAAGGTGAAGTCCTCACAATGGCTTCAAACATGCCGGTATTCTCTGCCCTGGGGCCTTTGCACAGGCTTTTTGCCCTGTCAGGAATATTTCCCCCACCCAAATATATACACTTAGCTAGTTCACTCACCTTTTTCAAGTTTTTGCTCAAATATTACCTTCTATTTCCCTACTCCAGCACTTCCTACCCTTTTTGTTTTTTGTTTTTGTTTTGTTTTGTTTGAGACGGAGACTTGCTCTGTCGCCCAGGCTGGAGTGCGGTGGTGCAATCTTGGCTCACTGCAAGCTCTGCCTCTTGGGTTCATGCCATTCTCCTGCCTCAGCCTCCCAAGTAGCTGGGACTACAGGCTCCTGCCACCACGCCCTGCTAATTTTGTTTTTGTATTTTTAGTAGAGATGGGGTTTCGCCGTATTAGCCAGGATGGTCTCGATCTCTTGACCTCGTGATTCGCCCGCCTCTGCCTCCCAAAGTGCTGGGATTACAGGCGTGAGCCATCGCGCCCGGCCCCCTTTCTTCACCTGACTTAATTTTTCTCCAAAGCAAGTATCATCAGAAGTTTCCACGAGCCTCATTGAACCTAAGCTCCAAGTGCAGACTGTGTCTCCAGTGCTTGGCTTGCTGAGGGTGTGTCACACAGCCGATGCTGCAGAAGTATCTCTGAGATGAATATTGAATGAACTGTGTCTCACAGAGTGGATTTAATATAGTTGGCACACTTGATGAATGTTTGTGGAATGAGCCAATGAATGAATTCTGACCCAAACTTGTTCTAAGTAACCAAACTGCCTGTGAAGGCAGGGGAGGCCAGTTGAAACTAAATTTTAGAATGCAGAACCAGGTAGTGGCTCTATCAACTTTGAAAAAGGTGTTTGTGAACCCAGAGTATGAGTTGTGAGAAATCAAGTGAAATGTTCCTCCTACTTCTGTTTCAGAACACACTTCTAATTCTAAAAGTCACATTCTATGATTTTCCTTAAATATCTGGCTCTGGTACAAATCCTTTGAAAAAAATAGCAATCCTCATCCACCCCTAAACTGGTATACCCTAAGCTGGGTGTTTCAAAGCAGGCTTCTCACTTACATTAATACATGGTTTCTGTTTCTCCTGTTAAGTGACAATATACATCCTTTGCAAAAAAAAAAAAAAAATTTTTTTTTTTGCTTTTGGTCACCCTGTAGCAATTTCCTTGGGAAAAAATAATAAGTGTAGAAATATCAAGGGAAAAGCACAAAGGCCCTTCTTCAGTGGGTGGTCAATATCACTTTAATTTTTCATTGTAATCCTCACAAACCCAAAGCCATGTGAACTATTAAATTACTATGGGGATTTCCTCCGGGCTCCTCGCCCCAGCTGGTCTCAGGATGTTCTCGGCAACAGGCAGCTTGGGTAATGTTCTCCGAACACCTGTCACCTGCTCCATACAATAATCTAAATAGAATGTGAATACAAAAGGCCTATTATCAATTATGCAATGATCAGTTTGGCTGCGGCTGCATGTCTGTGTGGCCTCCTTGGGAACGTGTTGAACATTCCCTTAGCAGGCACATCAAAACACATGAGACAAGAAAGGGCATGAGGAGATGGTTGCTAACTCACCACTTCCAGGCTCAGCCAAATGAGTCTGCGCATATGGAGGTGATCAGTAGGTAGAGACAGACATTTGTGTGAGGCTAAAGGCAGGGGATCTGGCAAAGCCTATGTGAGCCAAGCTCTGAAACTTGTGTATCTGTGTGTCTGCATGTGTGCACACATGCATGCACACATTTAGTGAGTAGTTCCTTCTCCTTTGTTGTTATACAAATGACATTCAAACTCTTGGTATTTGAACCCAGGCTTATCTTCCCCACCATCTTTACTTAACGCATGACAGGTCCAGGGTAACCAACTGTCCCCATTGCACAGGACTGAGGGAACACGGGACCCTCAGTGCTCGATGTGAGAAAGTCTCGGGCACGCTGGTACACGTTGGTCACTTTATGTCCCAAGTTCTTAGTCTATGTTTGCATGACACCTATTTTCAACTCACCAGTATATACACAACTGACCAATGATTCCAAGGGGGACCAACCTACACCAGCAATTCTAAATAAAGTCACTGAAAAAATATCCCTCCTGGCTGGGGCAGATGACCCCCATTACAGCCTCCCCTTAGTACGCAACTGTGTGGAGCAGAGACTAGTCTATTAACTGGAAATGTCTTCTTTATTGAGACCTTGTTATGGTTATGCTAAGCCCTTTACACAATTTTCTCATTTAATCTACTCACTAATTTATAAGGAGGGCACTCTTACTTTTCCCAATTTGTAGATGAGTGACTAAGAAGTAAAGATGTCTCTCGCTTAAGGCCACAGAGATAGTACGTGTGCAATCTGAATCTCAGGCCTGTTTGAGGCCAAAGATAATGCTCTTAACCTCGGTGCTCTGTTGCCTTTGTATCTGGTTCCTCCAGGAAAACCAGGCTGAAAGCTGACTCTGTGACCATTCAGATCCATGTGGTGGGCACAGAGATGGCCCTGGTGATTCAGAAGGGCTGCTTAAAATAATTGTGTTTAATCAATGAAGGAATGAGTAAATACACTGGAGGGAACTCTGCTAGCTTAATAGTTTCCAGTTAGCTTCATGTTTAAAGCAAGACAAATCTTTTTTATTTTTCCATCAATTGGGAGTTAGTTGCCTTCAAGTCCTAATGATTTCCAACATGGAGGTCTGACCTGGTTACTGTCCCTCTTTGGGGGAGATGCTGACATCAGCAGATACTCAGTGCTGGGGA
This sequence comes from Nomascus leucogenys, assembly GCF_006542625.1. NCBI lineage: Eukaryota > Metazoa > Chordata > Mammalia > Primates > Hylobatidae > Nomascus > Nomascus leucogenys. Next base: position 73,668,591 of record NC_044401.1, on the reverse strand, counting down.
TTAGCTGGACCAGGAAGCACTAATGTCTTTGCAAGATTATTCTAAGACTCGCTGATTTCAGGAGGTCCCAGGACTGAGATAGCTTCTGAAGGTTTGCTGTAGGCAGTGAGGCCAATATTAATGCAGTTCTCAAATCCGGCCTCATGTGTAACAAGATTGATGCTCCCTGTTTTTCCCTAGGACAGTCTAATTTGAAGACTTTTCCGTGATTTCAGGAGAAGGTTCCAAAGTAAAGGATGCATGCTGATGTTCAGTGGCCTACGTTTGGTTAGTAAATATGTTTTGTTTGGCCTGCACTGTGTTCCAAAATTTTTTTAGTTATTTGATACGTGAAAGAATAGGGAGACCTTGCATGAAAACATGCATTTCTAGCTTCTTCTCAAACATTAGAAAACTGGACCTATACCTACCTACCTAGAAGCACTGGCTGAAGCTAAGACTGGCTGACTCCCTTAGACAAGATGTGTGTGTGTAACTTACACAAGTCCCACCGGCCCTGTTATCTACTGAACACATTGCATTCACTTATGTTACTTGTCTGCTCTTGTCATGCACTGGAGCTTGTGATTCTTGGTCTAGATTTACATTGTCCAATATGGTAGCCACTAACCACGTGTAACTAATTGCATTTATATTTAAATTAATTAAAATTCATAAAATTTAAGATGTAGCCCTTCAGTTGCACTAGCCACACTTCAAGTGCTCCTTAGCCACATGTGGTTAGTGGCTACCATATTGGGCAACCCAGATTAGAACATTTCCATCATCACAGGGTGTCTGTTGGACAATGCTGCTCTAGACATTATTCTAGAATTAAGGCTGGCATCTAGTACGAAATTATTCCTACCTCCGTATCACTTACCACCCACTGAACAGATTTTACGTTCTGAAAATCTTATGGCAAGAAGAGAGTGAGGAGGATGAGACAGAGGAGAAGGAGGAGGCGGAGAAAACACTCATAGAGTGCTGACTCGTGTCAAGCACTATAATAATATAATAACGACATTCCATTAATTGTCTCATTGAATTCTTTCAACAGTCCTATGAGATAAGGGAGATTACAACTCCTCCCCATTCTAAAGATAAATGGAGGTTTAAGAGTTCACTACATTGTACTCAGGAGGCTAAGGCAGGAGGATTGTTTGAGCCCAGGAGTTTGAGGTTATAGTGAGCTGTAATTATGCCACTGCACTCAATTATCAATTCTCTGGGTGACAGAGAAAGACTTTGTCTTAAACAATCAACCAATGGTTCATTACACTGCAGAAGGTCACATTGTTAATAGACGGTGGAGCCAGTTTAAACTGTTTGACCCTAGAACTCATGCTCCTAACTCATGATCTTTCAATAATAGAAAATCCATAGAAATGGACCCCCAGTCTCCATTAGCAGTGAGCCCACTGAAAGTCAAGGGGAAGGCATTCTGTGCCCTCAGTCCACTGGGATCTGGCTGAAACTTTCAACAAATTAGTGCAATTAGCTAACAGTTATATTCTTGGCCAATTCTAATGCCCACTTTGATTAAAAACTGAAAATTGCCCATTTTAATGTTGACAACTTATTTCTTCATTTCTATAGTCATTCCATTGCTTCTCCTTTTGTAGAATTTGAGAATTCATGGCTACCAAGTATTAGCTGATGGCAAATATTGATAGCTATTTCAAATATTTATTAAGAAAGGAATTTACTTTGACATTCAAATGGAAATGACTTTTTTTTATCTTGGAGAGAGTTTATTATTAAATGTGTTGTTCCATTCTTATTTAGAAGCATCATTTTTACAAATCATTCTCACATAATAACATCATATGCCCAGAAAAAAAAAATGGTAAGTACTTTAGCTTATCCCTACTATGTAGTAATAGGAATTACAGATCACTTTGAAAGGGAGGAATGTCAGACTAATTAATTTCATTATGGGTAAGAATTTTGACATTGTCGTCTTGTTCATGGGCTAATGATCAAGGTTCAGATACACAAACATGTTTTTGTGGCTTCTTTATATATTTTACAAATTCTTCAGGATGAGTCTCTTTTGTCTGCTTTCTCTGTAACTTTTCACTATTTATTGGTTCTTTTTGTTCACTAGCATGGCTTTTCATTTGGATGCTCCTAAATTATAATTTTCCTTTAAAGAAGGCAACACAGAAAATCACATCAAGGATACCATTAGGTGAAGGCGAGTGAAGAAAATTTTAACTGGGTAGGATCATTTTTAAATGTAAAGGGAGTACACTCAATTGGTTTGTGTCAAGCTTTTGCTGTGTTCTATATTTGCAAATTATTTTGTAGTTTCCTAAACTATAAACATATATCAGAAATATTTTTGTGACAGGGTTTGCTTTGCCAGAGACCATAATTATCATCAGCTTTGCTTGCCAATGAAGAAGAATGCTTTTATCTGGGTGAATTTATGCATTGAGTGGGGGTGGAAGATTCTCTTTTAAGAGAGAGATTTTCATCTCCAGCCTAGAGGTTGGGGGAAAAGCTTTTTAGAAAAGTAGATGGAAAAATTGATCCATAAAGTTTCTCATTTCAATTACAACCACACACGATGTTGGGACCCCTCTAAACAAAGTTGCCAGCATTGCTCACATTTTCTGTGTTTAGATGGAACTTTAAACTAGTTCTGATTTATTGTTTACACCCATTTTTATCAACCAAAATTTCCCACCTGTTTAGGAAGAGTTTTCTGATGAGGAAAATATATTGGAATTAGATGTTGACATTGAAATCTGAAAGGGAAATGATTTCTTAATGCAAGCATGCCTTACTTAGTAGTAAATGGTGACCTGAGATCCTCAGAAGATATGAGCCATTCTGAAGAGGCATTTCCATGGCTTAGTCAACAATCTCCAAAATAATTAGCAAATTATTTAATGTATTCAAAATGTATTTTTTATTTTTGTGTGGAACCAAAAAATTTTCATTCCAGGAGACCTTGCTTGGTACATTTAGCGTGATTTTTTTTTTTTTTTTTTGAGACAGAGCCTTGCTCTTCGCCCAGGCTGGAGTGCAGTGGCATGATCTCGGCTCACTGCAACCTCCACCTCCTGGATTCAAGCGATTCTCCTGCCTCAGCCTCTGGAGTAGCTGGGACTATAGGCATGTGCCATCATGCCCGGCTAATTTTTGTATTTTTAGTAGAGATGGGATTTCATCATGTTAGCCAGGCTGGTCTCAAGCTCCTGACCTCAGGGAGTCTGTCCCCCTCAGCCTCCTAAAGCGCTGGGATTACAGGCATAAGCCACCACGCCCGGCCACACATGATTTTTTAAAGAAGACAAAAGGTCCTCAAGGGACTATTAGCCAAGATTTTAGTTTCTATTCCCTGAGGAGCCAGGTACTAATTATTGATTATGATTTGAGAAAAACAAGGTTATGCTTCTACCCAGCTCTCATACAGTGTTAGTGGACATGTATGATGATACAACCACTTTTGAAAACAACTGGGCAGCTTGTAACTAGTTGAACATAGACTTGCTGTATGACCCAGTGAACTCTATTCCTAGATATACCACATATTCAGACAAAAACTTATAGTAGTTTTACTTGCAAAAGTCAAAAACTAGAAACAACCTGAATGTCCATCAACTGGTGGATGGATAAAACAAACTGTGATGTATCGTCATAATGAAATACTACACAATGATAAAAGTTTACCATCGATACATACTACTACAAGATGAATCTTAAATGTCTATGCTGAATAAAAGAAGCCAGACAGAAAAGAGTGTGTACTACACAATTTAATTCATATCAACATCTATGAAATAGAAACTAATACACAGTCTCAGAAAGAAGATCAGTAGTTGCCTGGAAAGGGATGTGGAATGGACAGAAAGATAACAAAGATTAAATGGAAATTTCTGGATGTATACAAATGCTTATTACTTTGATTATGTGATGGTTTCACAGAACAAACATGTCAAAAATCTCTAAGCTTTATACTTCAGGTATGTGTAATTTATTGTATGTCAATAATACCTTAATAAAACTATAAAAAATGAAAAAAGATGTTGAGCTGAGGAATCTATTTACTTTTATAATAAACATTTTCCAAGGGGCCATGATGTGGCCCTTAGTGTGCCCTGTGTCTGTGCTTATGAAATTTTAATGTGCAAAGATGTCGCCTGGGACATTGTTATAGCACAGATTCTGGTTTAGAAGTTCTTGGATGGGGCCTGAGACTTTGCATTTCTAATAAGCTCCCAGGTGAAACCAGTGCTTCTGGTCCAGGGATCACACAGTGAGTGGCAAGATTCTTGGCATCATAAATACAGATGAACAAAATGCAGCCTCGTGAAGGGCTCTCCAATGAATGGAAGATATATGAGTAACTGAAGAATTATAAAAAGAGTGGGAGGGTTCTGTTTTGGGCATTGTTTGAGTATTTTTAATTTGACCAACATTCCTGGTGATAACAGCTATAAACTCTGGACAAAATGCAACAAAACAACTATCTAAAGGCATGGGATAAAAATCAGAAGAAAGCAGATACTGCATTGGAGTTGACACTCGAAAAAAGGGAATGGCACTTGGTAAGTTTCCCGTATTTTTAGATTTTTTTTTTTTTTTTTTTTTTTTTGCCTGAGGGCAGTCTCTAGTCTACTATGTAGGGCAACTCAAACTCAGAACACTTGCAATTACACTAGCTTGAAAAATCAGATGTCAGGGTCCGAGGGGATTGTGGTAGCTGGAACATGGCAGGGTTGGGGGTAAAGGTGTGGTATATAATAGGAAGGAGAGAGCCACAGAGAGGGAGCTGCAAATTTTGTGTATAAATCCTGTCCTAATCTGTGGCTGGTCGCAAGTCATATATGCATGGGTCAGATGCCCAGAAATCCAGCTAAGACTAAATGAACTGAACTAAGATTTCAGCTGCTGTTCACAACAGGGGAGAAATAGTTTGCAGTTTTGTGTTCAGCAAAGTTAACTTGCTGCTTACAAAAATAACAAATAGTTTCCAAAGGGGCATAACAGAATCCAGAGCCTCTTTGTAGTAGTCAGGGTTCTCTAGAGGGACAGAACTAATAGGACAGATGTATACATGAAAGGGAGTTTATTAAGGAGAATTGACTCACACAATCACAAGGTAGAGTCCACAATAGGCCATGTGCAAGTTGAGGAGAAAGGAAGCCAGTGGTGGATCAATCCGAGGTCCAAAACCTCAAAAGCAGGGAAGCCTACAGTGCAGCCTTTAGTCTGTGGCCAAGGGCCCGAAAGCCCCTGGCAAAACTTGTGTAAGTCCAACAGTCCAAAAACTGAAGAGCTTAGAGTCTGATGTACAAGGGCAGGAAGCTTCAAGCATGGGAGAAAGATGGAGGCCAGAAGACTCAGCAAATCTGCTCTCCAGCTTCTCCTGCCTGCTTTATTCTAGCCAGGCTGGCAGCTGATTAGATGGTGCCCATCCAGATTGAGAGTGGGTCTGCTTCTCCCAGTCCACTGACTCAAATGTTAATTTCCTTTGGCAACACCCTCACAGATATATCCAGGAACAGTACTTTGCATCCTTCAATCCAGTCAAGTTGACACTAAATATTCGCCATCGAACTCTTCAGTGTATCATTCTCAATACCCAGGGTATTACCAAAGGTTAGCAACTTGTTTCTGTAACAAGTCAGCACACATTTTATACTTTGCAGGCCACATATGGTCTCTGCTGCATAATTTTCTTTCTTTCTTTTTAAAAAGAACAGTTTAAAAATGTAAAACAATAACAACAACATTCTAAGCTTGGAGGACCTAAAAAAAACAGGCAGCCCGTAGGTAGTAGTTCACTGATCCCAGGGCAAGGGAAGGATTCCGTGATCACTGTGCAAGTGGAATAAAAGCTTAAAGAAGTTGTTTGGGTAAAAATAAATTTAAATCTCTCACACAATGACATGGCAAATTGAGGTTCAAATCACCTAGAGTGGCCTCAGGCCAAGTAGGATATAATCCTTTTGCTCAAGTGACCAGGAAGAAGTATGGTTAACTGCTTCTCTGGCCCCATGTTGGCCCAAGGGAAAAACTGTTTCCTTCAAGAGTACCTCTAGGCCCACCAGTTCATGGTCAAGTTTGGTGGCATTAAAGAAAGGTATGATAGTTATAAACTGCTAGGTAACAAATTACTCCAAAACATAATGTCTCAAAACAACCATTTTATTATGTTCCAGAATTCTGTGGGTCAGAAATTTGGGTATGGCTTGACAGAGTGCTTCCTCTGCTCCCTGTGGCATTAACTGGAAGTTCCTGGGTGGTATTCAGCTGACGGATGGACTGGTCTGGAGTTCATGATAGCTTCCCTTGTGTGTTTGGAGCCTTGCATAGAAGGCTGGGCTCAGATGGGGCGACTGAGTGGAACATCTACACGTGGCTTCTCCAGCACCATCAAGGGGAGTTGGACTTTTTTTCACCGTGACTTAGGGCTTCAAGAGTGAGTGCCCCAACAGAGAGGATGCAGAGCTGTCAGTCTCTTAGGCCTGAGCCCTCATACTGTCAAACTTCTACCAAATTTTATTGGTCAAACAAGTCAGAGTCCATCCCAATTCAGGGGGAGATCCCATTTCTAAATGGGAGATCAAACATTTTTGGTCACCTTTAATTTGCTATCAAGATACATTTGCGGTATTTCATGAATATTATGGTGAGTTTGGTTTGATGGAATTTTATCTTCCTTATGCTACCAGCACACAGGAGGAATGTTATCCTTACAAGAATCACATACACTTAAATTTCTTGGTAAACAAATGAGTCAAATATTTTGTTATTCTACACTCTAATATAATTCATAACAACTAACAGTGGGATAAAAGCAAGTAGATTTGGTTTGGATTCTGAGAGAAATTGGAAAGAAAAAGGCAAAGAATAATTAAGAACTTGGAAATAGGGTTAGACAGGAAAGGGGCGTAGAACAAAACAATCTAAAAGAAGAGATACATTGAAATGTTTCCAAAAAAGGAAGGAAGGAAGACAAAAAACTCTAGAGGACTGATGGCAATAGAAAGCTGCAGAGATAGAAAGACAATTTCAAAGTCTGTTGAATATGGGGAAAGACAAAATCAGGGGGTTCAATAACAACAAATGTAAGCTTGAAGCCAAAGAATAAAAATAAGATTGAAGTTTAGCTTTAAAGATTACAAGGACTTCAGAGATGATAGGAGAGTAAATTATTGTAGAACACACAACTACATGTAATGTTCCTTTTAGCAAGAGTTTTTAGGAAAAATGTTCCCTTTTATAACAGTAGCTATTATTTATCCAAACTTGATAAAGAACAACTTAGGAGTGCCTAGATTTCCAATCGAGTTCCAAAACACAAAAACAAAAGGACCAAATGCAAAAAAGCAAAATCCCCAAAACTCCACCAATATTTTGTGCTGTCTGCTACTTTATTTTTATTTTTATTTTTATTATACTTTAGGTTTTAGGGTACATGTGCACAATGTGCAGGTTTGTTACATATGTATCCATGTGCCATGTTGATTTCCTGCACCCATTAACTCATCATTTAGCATTAGGTATATCTCCTAATGCTGTCCCTCCCCCCCACCCCCCACCCCACAACAGTCCCCGGAGTGTGATGTTCCCCTTCCTGTGTCCATGAGTTCTCATTGTTCAATTCCCACCTATGAGTGAGAACATGCGGTGTTTGGTTTTTTGTCCTTGCGATAGTTTACTGAGAATGATGGTTTCCAGTTTCATCCATGTCTGCTACTTTAAAGTCTGTCCTCACAGACTTTCACCCACTGTGAAAGGATGAGAAAAATCTATTTTCTTTCTGCCCTGTAGCAAGAAAGCAGTTGCCTCTGCATTTCCTTGTAGATGGAAGTGCTTTTTTGTTCTCTGGGATTCCTGAATATGCATTTGAGCTGTGAACCCAGAGAAGGTTGGGACAAAAGGGACTTCCCTCTGAAATAGCGGCTCACTGAAACAGGAGGCCCAAGATAATTAATCTAGGAGCAGCAGGGATAGAGGCTGCGGTGACTGGAACAGCCCCAGAGAGGACAAACCATAAATAGACAGGCACTGAGGAAGCAAATATTAGGTGGTGCAAAAGTAATTGTGGTTTTTGCTTAAAAGTGATGGCAAAACCACATTTACTTTTGCACCAACCAAATACATTCTGTTTTCAGAAGAACTCTGAAAAGATGAAGCAAGTTGGGAGGATATATTCATTTTATGAACAATGTACCATCTGAAATAATCACTGCATTATTCCTACACGCCCCTCCTCACCCTAATTTCTCCCTTCCCCCAGTTCAATCCCCTGAGTTTTCCCTCAGACCAATATTCAGAGCTCAGCGTTTTCGTTTTGAGATGGAGTCTCACTCTGTTGCCCAGGCTGGAGTGCAATGGCATGATCTCGGCTCACTGCAAGCTCTGCCTCTGGGGTCCTAGCAATTCTCCTGTCCCAGCCTCCCAAGTAGCTGGGACTACAGGCACCCGCCACCACGCCCAGTTATTTTTTTGTATTTTTATTAGAGATGGGGTTTCACCATATTGGCCAGGCTGGTCTTGAACTCCTGACCTTGTGATTTGCTCGCCTTGGCCTCCCAAAGTTCTGGGATTACAGGCATGAGCCACCGCGACTGGCCGAGAGCTCAGTGTTTTAAAACCTATAGTAGGCTGTTTTTTTCACGTCAATGTGGAATATTTGTGTCTGTTTTTCAAAGGTGAATAAGAAGTCTGGTGTCTGCTGCAGTCTGAACTCTAGAGTGTAAGATCTGACATATCAAAGGCAAGAGTAAAAAGAGAAGGTGGTGAATGCATGTGTGGAATGAGGAGGAGAGACTCAATATCATGGCAATAGCATTGGAAACAAAAGGAGGATTTGGAGAGGAAGAGTTGAAGACCCCTAAATCAATCTACATACAAGTAATTTACTAAGTGGCAACCTGCAGCTCAAAGGTGTCAGGGTCAATATAGCTCCTAAAATGTGAGCGAGAATACGTTTCTCAGCTGCAATCTACCTTGATCTCCTGTATTCAAGTTGAAGATTGGACTATGGTTAAATCTAGATGGAAAGTCATCCATTTAGTGGTAGTAAAAGTAGCTCAGTTTCATATGAGTTTCGTTTTTGGGCGGACCCCTCAATGTGACAATAATGGCTCCTTTAGAGTCTGTTGTGAATCAGGCAGATGAAGAAGTCAGGTAAATATAAGGCATGGTCTTATAAACATAGCTTATATAACTACAAAACTTTCTCCACAGAAAAAACACTGTATTTTCACAGGCACCAGCAGATTCCATGACTCTTTATAGAGAATATCCTTGTAGAATTTGCATAGTGTATACACTTGCATGTATACATGCAATGACTTAATCATTTCCAATAAAAGTGTGTAGGGAGTAGCTTTAGTCTAAAAGAGAAAACATGGGGTTTTAAAGAATCGTAGAATGCTGGAGTTGGGGAAGAAGGGATCTTAGAGATTTGTAACTCAATCTCATTTTACTTAAGTCCAGAGACTGTTAATGGTGTTCCTAATGTCACACACTTGGTAAGTGCTGGAGCTGAGACTTGAATCTGCGTCTTCTGACTCCAAATCCACCACTCTTAGGCATCTTAATATTTTAGCCAACAAAATTCCATGGTCTTGATTGCTAATGTTGGAATAAACAGGGTAAGGAACTGTGAGATTGTACAATAGACAAACTGAATCTCAGTGGCTCAGCAAAGAAAATTATTCACTAATGCAAAGTCAAACGCAGGTCAGTCAGAAGGCACTCTCTCTGTCCTGTGAAATAGAGAACCAGATCCTCTCCAACTTGAATCACTATCATATCAACAGATGGCTTCAGTTGCCACAGCAGTGAGAAAGAGGATGTGGGCTAGCACACCGATTCTTAGATGCGTCCGTCCAAAAAGGTTTATGTGTTACTTCCACTCACATTTCATTGGCCAGGTGTCACATGGGTGTGTCTAGACCAAAAGGTCTGGAAAATCTACTCTCCAGGGAGTGAGAAATGAGATGGATGGGCACTTGTCAGCTCTTCTGTGTGTTTATGCCTCGTTTACAAGAAGCACGAAGTTAAAGCATTATCACTATAAGATGTATGCAAATGTCAGAAATGTAGGATCTTGGGGGAAAAAGAAGTTTGGAGGCATTCTGGGTGGTTAAAAAGTAAGAATATCACAAATAACCTTTCCACTAAATTCTTATTAAAGTATAAAGGCCTGGCAAAAATTACTGATGGCTTATGAATTCACCTCTTTTAGTACGACCGTTCTAAATCCCTAGGCCAAACCTCACAAACATTATGATCCAAAATACTGGCCACCTGCTTTGGCTGTAAAAATTCCACTGATCAGAACTCTAAACTGGATCTTTCTTTCCAGGGCATTTTGTAGCTTTCGGTTGGCCCCATGTCAGGGAGAGCTCTGCCTCCAATAAAATGAATACAAATGTTTGTGAAGCTCATCGACCACCGCTCTAAAGCCAGGTCAGAGCCAGGCCCTGGAGAGCATGTTTTGCAGGCACATGCCACGTCCTACTCATATGGTTCAGTGAGCTCCTGGAGGCTTTCCAGCTCTGGTAAACTCTGCAAAGTTTAGCCACGGATCCCTGTTAAAGCTTGTCATCTGGTTCTTGTTTTCTAATTTGTTGTTTTTAAGACACAATATTTGTTGCCTCCTTATCCATTTTGTTGAAGGGAATGCTACAGGTGTGGTTTACCAAATACTGGAATACAGAAATGAGAGGTATTTTCTGATAGAAATGTTTTGAGTTGGTTGTGATACTGAAGATTTTTATCCATGTGCATGTGCGTACACACACACACACACACACACTTTACGTAAACTTCTTTAAAAAAGAGTTTCTCAATCCTTAACGAGCAAACCTCTGGGGATCTTGGTAAAACAGACTGACCCAGAAGGTCTGGCATGGATCCTGAAATTGCGTTTCCAACAAACTCAAAGTGATACAGGAGGGGGGCAGGGAAGTGCTGGGTAGAGAAAGGTGGGGTCCCTGGCTAGAGCTCCACCCTCAGGCCTGTGCCCCTGGACCTAGGTAAGGACAGGCACTCCTGATTTTGTGCCCAAATGTTGCATTTTTCCAAGACCACCCTGGCCCACCATGCCCCATCCTGTGCCTCTAAAAACCCCGCAACTTGGCTGGGTGTGGTGGCTCATGCCTGCAATCCCAGCACTTTGGGAAGCCGAGGCAGGTGGATCACGAGGTCAAGAGATCGAGACCATCCTGGACAACATGGTGAAACACCGTCTCTACTAAAAACACAAAAACTAGCTGGGCGTGGTGGCACATGCCTGTATTCCCAGCTACTCTGGAGGCTGAGGCAGAAGAATTGCTTGAACCCAGGAGGCAGAGGTTGCAGTGAGCCAAGATCGTGACACTGCACTCAAACCTGGTGACAGAGCAAGACTCCATCTCAAAAAAACACAAAAAACAAAACCCCGAGACCCGAGCGGGCACAGACACAAGCGGCTGGACGTGAGATGGACACATTAGCAGAAGAACACACAAGCAGCTGGACATCGAGAGGAACACACCGGCACACGTCGGCAGGCCATCTAGGGCAGAACAACATGGACGCCGAGGAGAATTCGGTTGGAGGGGAGTCCCGTTGCTGGGTGGTCTGACTCCAGGGGAAGACCACCTTCCCATCCCATTCCCTTTCTGACCACATCCACCTCACTGAGAGCTATCACCACTCAATAAAAAACCTTGCACTCATTCTCCAAGCCCACGTGTGATCGGATTTTTCTGGTACACTCAGGCAAGGACCTGGGATACAGAAAGGCCTCTGTTCTTGCAATAAGGCGGAGGGTCTAATTGAGCTAACACAAGCCGCCGCCGGCAGATGGCAAAATTGAAAGCGCGCACTGTAACACACACCCACTGGGGCCTCCAGAGCTGTAAAGCTCAAGCTTAGACATTGCTGTGGGATCAGCACTCCCCACAACCGGACCGTCTGCATGCTCCCCCTAGAGGTAGGAGCAGCGGGGCACCAGCGAAGCGAGCCACACACCCATCGCTTGCCCTGCAAGGGGGATAAGGAAACTTTCCCTGTTTCAAAAGGTGATGCCAATGCCACGGATTCCCGCAGTGGAGGAGTCTAGCTGTTGGTCCCTTACATGGGTCCACTGGGATTCCTTTTACCAGGTTCAGTGTGGCCATTCCCCAGTGGGTATCTGTTTTGCTGCTAAAGTCTCTGAAGGACTGCCCTTGGGCCATTGTTAATGTCTCGCCCCTCTCCACCACCTCATTCTCTGCAGTTGGTATCCAATGACTCACAGATACAGAGGCACAAAAGCCCAGCCCCCCTGGCCGCCAGATGGGCCAAACTCAGGGTATAGTTTCTGCTTCAGAGCTCCTCAGCAGAGTGGGAGCGGGCTGGAGCTAAACCTCACCTGAAACCACATACCTGACTCTATCTTGCTTCCCTCACTTCCTGAAAGATTTCTCCAGGGGGCATTGCCTTGTACTTCCATATGAAACCCTATCTCAAGCCAGGCTTCCAGGAAACCCACTAGAGACATTTGCAGGCCACACCCTGACAAGCAAGTCTAGAGTGCTCTAGAGTGAGCTAAAGCTGAACAGTGGACTTGGGGTCAACAAAATTGGGTTTTTAAAAATTTAACCAACATTTTAGCTCTTACTTTAGGCTAGCAACTGTTATATGTTCTTTTAAAATATTAATCGAATCTTCACTCAATGAAGTAGGAAACTGAAGTAGAAGCTGTAATTAGTGCCATTTTGCAAACGAAGAAACCAAGAGAACAAAATAAAACATCCAAGGTTATCCACTAGAAAGTGGCAGAGCTGGGAATTGAACGCAGACAGCCTGGTTCCATAGTCTGTGCTTCCAGCGCTAAATGCCCACCTCTTGCTTCAGTGACTGTGGGATGAACTTTTCAGACACTCTAATGCCTCCTCTGTGAAACAGGGATATATTATCTACCTTCCGGATTATTCAAGGATTAAGTGAGATAATTACATAAAGTGCCCAGTACAGAGCTGGGCACATTTTAGGTACGTTGTTGACCTCATTAAACTAGTCTGTTATTCACCTGGGATGTCTGTCTCATCTCTACCAACCAAGACCCACAACAGGTTTTAAAGACTATTGGCCAGCCTGATGTAGTATGTATGTTCTTTTGGTGAACAGCCTTCAGTTTCAGGCCTGTTTGCTTCTCACAGAGGTTGAAATTTTTGACCATACTTGTCAAAAGCCCTACCAGCTTAGGTTCCCAGTGCTTTACTAGAGAACATAAAATCCAAGTTGTGTTCTGACACACCGAGATTTCACTCTTCAGAAAGCTGATGGAAAATGTCTCTTATGTGGAGTGGGGAGACGGTTCCTGAGGGGCAACATGCAGGCCCTAGAAACATGTCAGGGTCTTTACATGGACCGAAGCCTGATTCAAAATGGCATGGGGGAAACTACTTTGATGGATGGTAACTTCCCGGTACACTAAGAGGAGAGCTCTCCTAGAAGCCATAGAAAAGAAAGGCTCATAGGCCTACTTAAGAGTCAGGAAGCACCTGGTTTGAATTAATCTAGAATGCTTACCAAAGAGCAAGAAGAAGAGAGATGAGGACTAACACTTAGATTAAGGTGCAAGTGGGCTGGAAGCACACCTAGAATATGCAATTTTCTTTTCTTTTTTTTTTGGGGGGGACAGTGCCTCCCTGTGTCATTAGCAATAATGGTTCACTGCAGCCTTGACCTCCCGGGTTCAAGTGATCCTCCCACCTCAGCCTCCTGAGTAGCTGGGACTACAGGCAGGTGCCACCACACCCAGCTAATTTTTTTTTTTTGTAGAGGTGGAGTTTTCCATGTTGTCTAGGCTGGTCTTGAACTCCTGAGCTTGAGCATTCTGCCTGCCTCAGCCTCCCAAAGTGCTGGGCCTACAGGCATGAGCCACTGCACCTAACCACGGACATGCCACATTTTTATGTCCTACCCTAGGCTAGGAGCTGTGTTGCATCAGCCTTGCCCACGGGCCACAAGGACCAGAGTTAAAGTTTGAGTGAAGGGCCTGGCAGGTGGAAGGAGCTCAGAGCCAACATGCTCGCTCTGTGGGAGAGGTGCAGGGTCAAGTGCACCCGGCTACAGATGTGACTCATCAATCAGCCAGTGCTTTGTGGGCAGAGGAGATGAGGGGCCAGAATGCGTGTCACCAATTACAGCATCACAGATATAGAGAGCTTTCAGAGCCTCATGTTTATTTGGTGTAGTGTGAATATTTGGTGCTTCAGAGACATTAAAAGTTTTCTTGGTCCTTCTATGCCTTCCTATCTAGGTTAACCACACTTGTGCTCGGATTACATTTTCTATGCCAGGGGTGTCCAGTCTTTTGGCTTCCCTGGGCCACACTGGAAGAATTGTCTTGGGCCACACATAAAATACGCTAACACTAATAATAGCTAAATCGCAAAAAACCACTCACAATGTTTTAAGAAAGTTTACAAATTTGTCTTGGGCCGCTTTCAAAGCCATCTTGGCCTGCATGTGGCCCATGGGCCACAGGTTGGACAAGGTCATTCTATGCCTAACACATCGTAAGATATTTGCTTCTATACCTAATTCTATCTATCCTTTTTTACTTGTTTCCTATCGCAGAATCAAATATTCTCTAATATAACATATATAATGAAGATATTCAACATGGAAAAATTAGTTTATAAAATAAATGCTGGCAAAAAGAGATGCTGGAAGATCTCAAATGGGATGGTGAGATAACACAGGGATTAATAAAATGGAAGTATCTACCATCCCTCAGGCTGAGGGACAAGGTGAAGAGATGCTTGATACCAGAATCCAGGAATCAGGGCCACCTAGCCGCAGGTGGGACCATGGGGAGGTGATTTTTGAAGCAGAGAGAGAGACAGAAACACGTCGCCCTGGCTTCTTGCCTTCTCCTGTTTTGTCTCCCATCAGTGGGTGTCATGGGTTAACGTGGTCAGAGGTCAGTTAGCAAAGGAGCCTAGACAATGTAATAGGTAGAGAGAGACCCCTGTGATAGAGAGGAGAGAAGAGGAAGGGTGGCGAACGGTAACTGGGCAGTACCCAAGCCAGATGTACTGGTAATCACTGGGAGTGACTCGTAGTGAGGCCTACCGGCAGGGCACCCGTGGAAACTCTGCCTTCTCTGTCTTGCAACCTACGTGTGAGAACCAGTAAACTAGGAAGTCAACTAACAGAGCTACTGCTCTATTATAATCATGGAATAACTACTTTAAACCCAACGGAGTTCTGCTTTGTGTGTTAGATCAGACCCAATGACATCTAAGATTTATATCATCCTGCGACATGCCTCCAAGAGTCTATGAGTCAAAGAAAGATGTGTCCTTTAAAGACTGAATGAGATCTTAAAAGCTGATCTACGTATTCATGCATGGTAGACAACTTTAAAACTGAAAAATCACTATCTCAATCACTATTTTGAGATCATTTAAAGACACTAATACTAGTAGAGAGAAAAAGCCCTATTTCATTTATTAAGAAAAAAATTCTAATATTATCTACAGATGGAATATTTCTTTCTTTTATTGATGATGTATTAATAGTTAGCTAAGGAGAGAGAGAGAGAATTTTTATTTGTGGTGGGAGTGGCTTTATTTAAATCAAACAAATCAAAATAATAATAGTAATGATTCACTGAATGTTTCTTCTGTATAAAGAACTGTGCTAAGAGCTTTAGAGCAGAGCTTCTCAACTCCTACACTATTGGCATTTGGGGCTGGGTAATTCTTTGTAATGAGGGCTGTCCTGTGCACTGTAAAATGTTTAGAATCATCCCTGGTCTCTACCCACTTGATATACCCCTCATCCAGCTGTGACTATCAAAAATGTCTCCAGACATTGCAAAATGTCCCCTGGAGGGCAAAATAATCGCTGGTTAAACGCTTCCTTTTTTTTTTTTTTGAGACGGAGTCTTGCTCTGTCGCCCAGGCTGGAATGCAGTGGCGCGATTTCGGCTCACTGCAAGCTCTGCCTCCTGGGTTCACACCATTCTCCTGTCTCAGCCTCCCAAGTAGGTGGGACTACAGGCGCCCACCACCACGCCTGGCTAATTTTTTGTATTTTCAGTAGAGACGGGGTTTCATCGTGTTAGCTAGGATGGTCTTGATCTCCTGACTTCGTGATCCGCCCGCCTTGGCCTCCCAAAGTGCTGGGATACAGGCGTGAGTCACCTCACCCACCAGTTAACCACTTCTTTAGAGGCATGAACCCATTACTACACCCAGTGCACAAATGAGGCAAATGAAGCATCCACAGGTTAAATTACTTGCTCTGCTTCATGCAGATAGTGAGTGGTGCAACAGGAATAGAACCCAGGTCCAACTCTAAACCTTATACTAAATCTCAACACTGAAACTTCTTCTCCCGCCTTTCTCCTTTCTTTTGATTTTCTGAGAAGTATTGGTGGATGACTTTTAAGAAAATTTACATAAAAGTAACAGAAAAAGAAGCAGTCATTTTTGGATTTGAATTTATAGTGAGACTCAAATTGGATTTCTGCTGAGATGGTAGTTTTATGCTGCTTAGATAACAATTTCAGAAGTGTAAAAGCCTCAACACTCATCTGTTTCAGAAAATACTACTGAGGATGTAAAAACCTTTAAAAACAACATCTGACGGCACCTGGTTCATTTCAGGTGAAGAAAGGATGTGCTGAAAAGCCTCCCTATTTTTTTTCTTTTTTTCTTTTGTGCTATGATTCTTATTGAAGCTCCTTTCTCTATAACATTGTACCACTGCAGTAAATGATCAATTTCAACTTCATGCAGCCAAGGTCAGGTGTGAGGGAATAACAGGCTCTCTACTACACCATGTAGGCATGATTTATTGCATTTCCAGAAGAGGATTCTTGACATTTTGAAAATGTAATGTAGCGCAAGAGTAATTAAACCAAAGGTAGACTGCTGAACAATTGATTAGCATTGTCAGAGAATCCTGATTAGCTTAGATGCTTCCAGAACTGATCTTGCCAGCTACGAATTAAAGGTTAGTAATTAAATTTATGGGCCATAGCCACTGTCTCCGGGTGGCATTTCACATAGGAGTATTTGTGTTCTGAGAGGACAGGCAAATAAAGCAAACGTCAGTTGCCTTTTCACTAACAGCCTTTGGTTAAAAATATCTTTTCAGAGACAAAAGAAAAATAATATTGAGTCAAAACTTGTCTGTAAGTTAAAATATTGCTTATATTATCCAGTAATGTTTTTAACAAGTTCTAGCTACTCTGAAATGGACTAAATAAAAAAGAGGGGAGGGTAAGTTTAAATAACGTATTCATATTCATCATACTAATCTACTAACATGCTGTTAGAGAGAATATTTAGCTCTGAGTCATCTGATGTGTTATCTATCTACGCAGCTTCTTTTTGAAAACTACCCCTTCCCCCGCTGCATCCTTCTGTCCACATATTTATGGAAGCAGATATATTCACTAAACATCTTCCTGGCCATAGCTGATGGGTCTACGGGTAGATATATAGCCCAAACCAGGTCATTCAGATTCTATCCCTAGGGATTTTTTTCCCAATTCAATGGCTTTTAGTATATTGTACAACCATCATCACAATCAATTTTGGAACATTTATATCACCCAGAAATAAATCTTTTACCACCTAGAAATCAGTCTTCATTCCGCCTCCTTCTCACCCCCAGCCCTCTTCTAATGTCTCCCATCCCCACACCTAGGCAACCACTATTTCTCCTTTCTGTCTCTATACATTTGTCTATTCTTGGTGTTTCATGAAAATGTAATCATACAATATGTGGTCTTCTGTGGCTGCCTTCTTTCACTTAGTATAATGTTTTTAAGGTGCGTCCATGATGTAGCACATATTAATTTTATTCTTTTTTATGGCTGAATAATATCCCATTGTATGGATATATCATAGTTCATTTATCAGTTGATGAACCTTTGGGTCGTGCTTGCCATGAACATTTGGGTGTAAGTTTTTGTGTGGACATGTTTTTATTTGTCTTGGTTATTTACCCAAGGAGGAAAATTGGTAAGTCATGTGATTACTCTATGCTTACCTTTTGAGGAACTGCCAAACCGTTTTTCAAAATGGCTGCATCGGTTTACATTCCTATCTACAAAGAATGAGGGTGTTAATTTCTCCACATCTTCACCAACACTTGTGGGTCCATCTTTTTGATGTCGGCTATCCTAGTGGGTATGCAGTGATATCTTATGTGGTTCTAATTTGCACTTCCTTAACTACTAATGATGTTGAGCATCTTTTCATGTGCTTATTGGTCACTTGTATGTCTTCTTTATACAGATGTCTATTGAAATCTTTGCTCATTTTTTATTGAGTTGTAAGTTATAGATATTATATGTCTATAACTTACATAAATAACTTACATATTATATTAATATATTACATATATTACATATATAACTTATAGAAATATAGAATTTATTATATATATCTTACAACTCAATAAAAAATATATTTTTTCTTAAACAGCAATATCAGCCTGAGATTTACATATTTTTGATACAAGTTTCTTATTAGGTATATAATTTGCAAATATTTTCTCTCATTCATTAGATTGTCTTTTCATTTCTTTATTTCACTTACCTTTTAGAGAAAGGGGCTCAGTCTGTCAGGCTAACATGTAGTGGTGCAATCCTAGCTTACCACAGCTTTGAATTCCTGGGCTCAAGCAATTTTTCCTGTCTCAGCCTCCTGAGTAGCCAGGACTACAGCCATGCACCATCATGCCCTGTTATTTTTTTTCTTTTATTTTTTTAAAGACAGAATCTTGCTATGTTGCTCAGGCTGGTCTCAAACTCCTGGCCTCAAGTGATCCGCCTGCTTTAGCCTCCCAAAACCCTGGGATTACAGGAGTTAGCCACTGTGTTCAGCCTCTTTTCATTTTCTTACAATCAGAAAGTTTTTTGAAGTTTTGATGTAGTTCAATTTATCTACTTTTTGTCACTTGTGGCTTTTCATGTCTCATGAAGAAGGTATTGCATAATTCAAAGTCATGAAGATATATTTATGTGTTTTCTTTTAATAGTTTTATAGTTTTAGGTCTCTGGTCCATTTTGAGTTAATTTTTGTGTTTGAAATAAGGTAGGAGTCCAACTTCATCCTTCTGTATGTGGATAAACACTTGCCACAGTACCATTTATTGGAAAGCTACTCTTCCTTCATTCAATTGTTTTGGCACCTTTGTAGAAAGTCAAATGACCGTAAATGCCAGGGTTTATGTTTGAATTGAATTTTCAATTCTATTCCACTGATCTATGATACCACACTTCCTTGATTACTGTAGCTTTATAGAAAGTTTTGAAATGGGGAAGTGAGTCCTCTAACTTTGTTTCTTTAAGATAGTTTTGGCTATATTGGGTTTGTTGCATTTCCATATAAATTTTAGGATGAGCTTATCAATTTCTGCCAAGCTGGCATCTGGAATTTTGATAGGGATTGTTTTGAATCTGTAGTTCCACTTGGGGAGCACTACCATCTTAACAAATACCATGCTTTTGTATCGATGAAGACTTGGGAGAAAGATATGATATGTTTCCATTTATTTAGATCTCTAATTTCTTGCAACAATGTTTTGCAGTATTCAGAGAACATTTGTATACCTTTTGTTAAATTTATTCCTAAGTATTTTATTCTTTTTGACGCTTTTGTAAATTTCACCTTGGAAATTTAAAATAAAGATGAAACAATCTCAGCTTCAGTTTACCTAGTATCTTGCATGGCTAAAATGTAAATTTAGCTATTGTTGGTGGCCATTTTCTGCTTTGTGGTAGAAGCATAAAAAAGCCACAATGTAGTCTTTTTTTTTTTTTTTTTTTTTTTTGAGACGGAGTCTCGCTCTGTCGCCCAGGCTGGAGGGCAGTGGCGCAATCTCGGCTCACTGCAAGCTCCGCCTCCCGGGTTCACGCCATTCTCCTGCCTCAGCCTCTCCGAGTAGCTGGGACTACAGGTGCCCGCCACCATGCCCGGCTAATTTTTTGTATTTTTTTTTAGTAGAGACGGGGTTTCACCATGGGCTCGATCTCCTGACCTAGTGATCTGCCCGCCTCGGCCTCCCAAAGTGCTGGGATTACAAGTGTGAGCCACCGCGCCCGGCCCAGAATGTAGTCTTAAGACACAAAGGAGTCAGAGAAATGAAAGATGGAGAAGAGTCCCAGGATTTCTCCTTGTGCTCAAGGCACTGATTTTAGCTCAGTTTTCAGGCCAGCTGCATCTCTATCTTGTATAACAATCCTTTGCTTTTGCTTGTGTTACCTGCACTGGATTTCTGCTCTGCATGACTAAAAGTCCCAACTAACACACTATTGCCAGGCAGAAAACAAAACCAGCTCATTGCTATTATGGAAGCAATGGGTCACTTCAATGACATTTCCATCTCTCAGCTCTTAATCACTCATTTTTATCTCAAGTGAAATAAACAACATAATATTTTAATGATGATCATCTATCCTGTGAAATCACCCAGGCACATTAAGCTTTTGGGCACTCTGATCATATTAAACTACTCAAATTATAACAGAAGTGCCAAAGCTATGAAAACTGGCACTAGATATATATAACTGAGCAGAGGGTTTAACGTTCACTTCTGTTGGACAGATAGTTTACTGAAATTGATAGCTGCTAAAAATTAGCAATATAAAGTGAAATAGTTTTAGAAACCTTTTAGCAAAGTCACCAGCCTAAATAAATCCTTTGGTGCTATGTGGGCCTTAGACCACTAATTCTCAACCCTGGTTTTGATATATATTTGTCATCAATTATCACAGGGGATATTATGAAATTTTAAAAACACATCTAGGTTGAATTTAATCATCTTAATATAAATTTATAGTGTTTAAATAATATTTTGGGAAATATGACATGTAAGTCTTTTTCCTGCAAGGTGAATCATATAACCAAAAAGCTAGCATTCCAGGGCATTTTGTAAAAGCTCAAAAAAGCCAAGATCTTATAGTGAGTGAAGCCTTACAATCTTTGTCTATTAATTAAGCCATATGAGTAATATAGTACTTAAAATTGGGTGCAGCACACCAACATGCCACATGTATACACATGTAACTAACCTGCACATTGTGCACATGTACCCTAAAACTTAAAGTATAATATAAATAAAATAAAATAAAATTGTATAGGTCATCCTTTGTTTTGGTAGCCTTACTTCTATAAAAATGTCCTAATGAAATTATCGGAGATGTGCATTGAGGATGCTCAATGCCATATTATCAATAATAGCATGAAAAGTAGAGAGAAACTAAAAGTACAATTGGGATTGCATTAATTTTGGCCTGTTCACATGATGGAAAATTAAAGAGCTATTAAGAGTCATGTTGCAGAAAAACTTTTCATGACGTGGGAAAGTTTTCCAACACAGTAAAGCAAAAAAAAAAAAAAAAAAAAAAAAAGAAGAAGAGTATTACACAATATTCCAATTCGGTAAAATAAATTTTATATAAGTCTCCATGTTTATGCACAGAAAACAAACATCGAAGAATAATAAATTATCTTGGGTAACAGGAAGGCGATTTGATTCTCATATTCTTTTGTACTTTCCACATAGCATTTATTACCATTCTCATAAGAAAAAGTAAATGATATCCTATAATATTTATTTTCATCTGAGTAACAAATGATGTAAATGGCAATTATCTCTTCGGGAGACAGAATACTGTGTTTCATTCTATCTGAATTGAAGGAGAGAGTGTCCTAGACCTGACTCAGCTATTGAATTCCCTCTAAGGATAAGAAAAAAAAAATGATTGTGTCTTCCTATGTGCCAGCTTCCTGTCCTAATAATACCTGTCCTATCTACCTTTCAAGGTTGTACTGTAACAAGGAGCTCGTGTAATAAGCTACTTTGAAAAACATAAGAAAAGTGAAAGATATTATTATTAATGCTCATTTATGAAGAGGTAGTAATTAACATGTAATATTATTGTTTAGTAGACATTTAGCCCATAATAATGGCATAAGTTAGTATCAGAAATTATTTTATAATAGAATTTAGATTTTAATAAATGTTTTGGCTGAATGGCTTCTATTTTCCTAAGATTTCTAAAGTTACAAGAATTAAGAGATCCTAGTCTTCCTTGTTCTCTTTGATTCCTTTTAAAAGAGACAATGTGTGATGTGTAGTAATGAAGTACTATACCACTGACAGAATTTAGTTATTTAATTTAGTACTTAAATATTTTTATTAAATTTTAAGCCAGAATGTGGGAAAGCATATTAGGAAAACCTTAGGTATTCTGCTTTCTGTAATAACCCCAATAGCTTTCTCTAGCTTCTAGAAAGGCCCAACTTGTCACATTTAAACTTCCAAGTCCACTGTGTTCTTGCTCTCCAGCTTTCCAAAATTGCTCTGGGCTCCACGTCCCAGAACACAGAGAACTTCTTCACCTTCTATTTTGGTCCTGAACCAATGAGTGAGGAGACATCAAAGAGCCTATAAATCCCTTCCTCTTGGTCCCCAGTGGCAGATGACAGTAAATCACTTTTTTTCTCCCCCTCAAGACGGAGTCTTGCCCTGTCACCCTGGCTGGAGTGCAGCGGCACGATCTCTGCTCACTGCAATGTCCGCCTTCCAGGTTTAAGCAATTCTCCTGCCTCAGCCTCTGGAGTAGCTGAGGTTACAGGCGCACACCACCACATCCAGCTAATTTTTTTTTTTTTTCTGTGTTTTTAGTAGAGACAGGGTTTCACCATGTTGGCCAGGCTGGTCTCAAAATCCTGACCTTGTGATCTACCTGCCTTGGCCTCCCAAAGTGCTGGGATTACAGGCGTGAGCCACCACATCTGACCCAGTAAGACACTTCTAAAGGGAAGAAACAATTTGTTTTGTTTTTTTCAGTAAGAACATATTATCATATCATATCATGATATAATATAAAATCCCTTCCAATAAAGCAATAGCCAAAATTCCACCATATGGCAGAGTCTGAAATCAGGTCTTCATATAATTCAATTCACCACTGTGATGGTTAATATTAGATGTCAACTTGATTGGATCGGAGGGTGCCTAGGTAGCTGGTAAAGTATTATTCTGGGTGTGTCTATGATGGTGTTGCCAGAGGAGACTGACATTCGAGTCAGTGGACTGGAGAAGAAGACCCCCGCTCAGTGTGGGCAGGCACCATCCAATCAAAGAAACTAGAAAAAGCAGGTAGAAGAAGGTGGGATACGCTGGCCTGCCGAGTCTTCTGTCTTTCTTCTTTCTCCTGTGCCGAATGCTTCCTTCTGCTCCTCCTGCCTTCGGACATCAGAATCCAGGTTCTTCACCTTTTGGACTCTTGGAGTTGCACCACTGGTTTGCCAGGGGCTTTTGGGTCTTCAGCCACAGACTGAAGGCTGTACTGTCAGCTTCCCTGCTTTTGAGGCTTTTGGACTTGAACTGAGCCACTACTGAGCCACTACTCTTCCCCAGCCTGCAGACAGCTTATTGTGGGACTTTGCCTTGTGATGGTGTGAGCCAGTTCTCCCTAAAAGACTCCCCATCACATATACATATATCCTATTAGTTCTGTCCCTCTGGAGAACCCTGACTGATAAACCAACTACATCAAATGTATCAGTGTAATCAATCTACATAAATGCAAAATATATATATAGCGAACATTTAGTAATGGTTTACTAGCTGTCAAAAACTATTTTTTTTTTTTAAATTTTGCAGATGATTAAACTGAGGCCCAGAACCACTTGCCCAAAGTTACACAACTTAACAAGTTGCAGAATGGAACTCAAATAAAGATTAGCTTAATCCTTACGTATGTTTCATACTAGTTTTTAACTGTGATTTGGGAACCTGATTGCCTGGCATGGAAAGATATTTATTTCTACCTTAAGTAGATTATACGCTCCACCTTGCCAACAGAGGAAGGATGCAGGCACTGAATAAACTGTCTGAACCAAAAAGCTGTCTGAATATCCACTTGTAAGTTTTAATTGGTGAGAGTGTCAATATTTCACTGAGCTGTCAGGAATCTGGCAGTTATTCCATAGGATTGTGAGATTGTCAGAAAGATAACAGTAAAAGATATTCCACAACAAGGAGAAAAATGTGAGTACATTATGTAGGTTCTCAATACAATGATAAGTGAATATGCAAGAGAAGGTAAAAAAAGGAGATACCAAGAACACATACATGGATCCTGATTCTAGCGATGACCATGTAGCTCCTAACAGGCAACGCCCTTACATAAATTGAAATATAAAAACAAGTATCTAGAGGCACTGGAAAGTGACGAAAGTGATACTGGAGGAGAATTATCCCTTGCAGGAAGGGAATGGTACTGGATGAATTTCCTGATCTTTTACAACTTTCAGCCTGATGCTAACTTTTGGTCTGTTCCTCGCTGGCTAAATTCAGACAGAACACCGGTAGTCTTATTGGCTTGAGGTACCAGAGGACAAAGTTAAGAGAAACTAGAGATGTTGGAAAACAATGGAGAAAATTCCAAAAAGAAGAGATTCAGAAAATGGAAGCACCCATTTCTGTGTATACATTCTGCCCAATAAGGCAGGAACCAGAAACCAAATACACTTATAAGTGGGAGCTAAATGACGAGAACAACATGGGCACATAGAGGGGAACAACATACACTAAGGCCTATTGGAGAGTGAAGGGAGAAGATCAGGAAAAATAACTAATGGGTATTACACTTAATGCCTGGGTGATGAAATAATCTCTACAACAAACCCCCATACACAGGTTTACCTATATAACAAACCTGCACATGTACCCCTGAACTTAAAATGAAAGTTTAAAAACAAAACAAAACAAAAAAACTTCTGCCCAAATTGATTCCTGAACTGTGCATGACTAGGGAAGACTCCAAGTATAGCCCATGTGAGGCTAAAAAAAGGAGCAAATTAACATTTTAGCTGTAAGCCACTGCAGAGAAGACAAACTTACGAAGTTGAGTTTAGTCAAATTAAGCACTACTTGAAAAAAAAACAAAAAACAAACAAACAAAAAACTAATCTTAAGATAGAGACAGCAGAATGCAGAATCTCTGTGATATCATTCACAGTGTTTCCAATCCTATCTTAAATTACTCAACATATGAAGAAATAAAAAACATAATCCAGTAAGAGAAAAATAACAATCTATAGGGACCAACTTCAAGCTGACCAAGATGTCAAGGTTTATTTTTTAAATGCTTATAATGAGTAAAAAGAAAGAAAATCTCAGCAGAGAAATAGAACTTTAAAAATGAACCCAGGCTGGGCATGATGGCTCACTCCTGTAATTCCCTTGCAAGAAGGGAGGCCCAGGCAGGCAGATCACTTGTGCTCAGGAGTTCGAGACCAGCCTGGGCAACACGGTGAAACCCATCTCTACAAAAAATACAAAAAAATGGCCAGGCATGGTGGCATGAGCCTGTGGTCCCAGCTACTTGTGGGGGCTGATGTGGGAGAACTGCTTGAGCCCTGGAGGTGGAGGTTGCAGTAAGCCAAGATGGCGCCACTGCATTCCAGCCTGCACAAAAAGCGAAACACTGTCTGAAAATAAGAATAAAAATGAACCTAACATAAAGTCCATAACTGTGTTAGGCTGTTCTTGCATTACTGTAAAGAAATATCTGGGACTGGGTAATTTATTTAAAAAAGAGATTTGACTGGCTCTTGTTTCTGCAGGATTTACAGGAAGCATGGTGCCAGCATCAGCTTCTGCTAAGGGCTTCAGAAAGCTTACAATCATGGTAGAAGGTGAAGGAGAAGGAGGCATCTCACCTGGCAAGAGTGGGAGAGAGAGAGCGAGGTGCCAGACACTTTTAAACAACCAGATCTCCCTTGAACTTACTCATCACCAAGGGCATGGCACTAAGCCTTTCATGAGTGATATGTCCTCATGATGCAAACACCTCCCACCAGGCCCCACTGCCAACACTGGAGATTACATTTTAAAACAAGATTTGGCAGTTACACATGACCAATCCATATCAGTAACTGAAAAATATAATATCTGAAATAAACTGTTAGAGCCTAGCATATTGGAGATGACAGAAGAAAGAGTAAGTAAATTTTAAATTGATTAATAGAAGTTTTCCATGCTGAAGAACACAGATGAAAACTACTACAAAAAAAATTAAAATACAGAGCCTTGGAAACCTGTGGGACAATATAAAACTATTTCACATACATGTGATTTGAGTCCCTGAATGAAAGAAAAGAATAGAGCAAACATCTTTAGGGAAATAATAACTAAAATTTCTCCAAATTTGATAAAAGACAAACAGATTAGAAATGCCAGCAAACTAAAAGCCATATTCAATGAAAACCACACCTAGGCAGATCATTGCTGAAGACCAAAATTAAAGAGAAAATCTTTAAAGCAGCCAGAGCAAGATGATATATTACCTATAGAAAAACAATGTGAATTATTGCTGACTTCTCATCAGAAACAATGGAGGCCATAAGAAAATATCTTTAAAGTGCTAAAAGCTTTTGTAAAAAAATCTAGGGCTAGGTGCATTGGCTCAAGCCTATAATCCCAGCATTTTGGGAGGTGGAGGTGGAAGGACTGCTTGAGTCCAGGAGTTTGAGACCAGCCCTGGTAACACAGGGAGACTGTGTTTCTAAAAAAAAAAAAAAAAAAAAAAAAAAAAAAAAAAAATTAGCTGAGCATGGTTGCACACATCTGTGGTTCTAGCTACTTGGGAGCTGAGGTGGGGGAATCACCTGAGCCTGGGAAGCCAATGCTACAGTGAGCCATGATCACACTACTGTACTCCAGCCTGAGTGACAGAGCGAGACTGTCTCAAAAAAAAAAAAAAATTCAGAATTTGAATCCAGCAAAGGATTAAGACAAGTGGTGGGCCGGGTGCGGTGGCTAACGCCTGTAATCCCAGCACTTTGGGAGGCAGAGGCGGGCGGATCATGAGGTCAGGAGATGGAGACCATCCTGGCTAACACGGTGAAACCCCGTCTCTACTAAAAATACAAAAAATTAGCCGGGCGTGGTGGCGGGCGCCTGTAGTCCCAGCTACTCGGGAGTCTGAGGCAGGAGAATGGTGTGAACCTGGGAGGCGGAGCTTGCAGTGAGCCGATATCACGCCACTGCGCTCCAGCCTGGGTGACAGAGCAAGACTCTGTCGCGGGAAAAAAAAAAAAAAAAAGACAAGTGGTGAAATAAAGACATTTCAAATAGATGAAAAAATTTCCAAAGAAATATAGAGACTTTGACACATGATCAAACCTAAGAACTTGTCCCTAAAAGAACGATTAGGTTAAAAAATAAAAAAAAAAACCTTAAGAACTAAAGTCAATTCTTTGTTTGTTTGTTTTTCGTTTTGAGATGGAGTCTTGCTCTGTTGCCCAGGCTGGAGTGCTGTGGCACGATCTCTGCTCAGGCCTGTAATCCCAGAACTTTTGGAGGTTGAGGCAGGCAGATCACTTGAGGTCAGGAGTTTGGACTAGCCTGGCCAACATGGTGAAACCCCGTCTCTACTAAAAACACAAAGATTAGCCAGCAGTGGTGACACATGCCTGTAATCCTAGCTATGTGGGAGGCTGAGGCAGGAGAACTGCTTGAACCTGGGAGGCAGAGTTTGCAGTGAGCCGAGACCGTGCCACTGCACTCCAGCCATATATATATATATGCACTCCATATATATATATATGCAATAGTATGATGATAGCAAAAATAGTGGCGATAGAGTGATAAATGTTACACTGGTCTTCCCATACATATTATGTAAAATGAAACAATATAAAGTCTAAGTAGACTGTGAAAAGTTAAGAATGTCAGATTGTAATCCCTGAAGAAACCCTAAGAAATAGAGATAGCTAATAAGTCAACAGATAGATTTAGATGGAATTTTAAAAATATCCAATTAATTCAATAAAAGGCAAGAAAGAAAATCCAGAGGAATGAAAATTAGAGTGGACATAGAGAAAAGAAATGGCAGAACAGTAGACCTGAATGGAACGATATTATTTAAATGTAAATGGATAAAATAATCCGATTAAAAGGCAGAACTTGTCAGAATGGATTAAAAAATATATCCAACCATATTCTGTCTATAGTAGGCACATTTTAAATAATAATAAGAGAGAGATAAGGTAAAATTAACAGATCAGAAAGCTACATCCTGCAACCTGTAAGCCTTAAAAGGTTGGAGTAAGTATATTAACATAAGACAAAGTAGACATCAAGGCAAAAAGTATTATCAGAGATAAATAGGAATATTTCATGATGGTAAAGGATCCATTCATCAAGAAGGCATAACAAATATAAATATGTCAAATAATAGTGCATCAAAATATATGAAGTAAAAATTGACAGGATTAAAGAGGGAAATAGAGAAATCCACAGTTCTTAGATATCTTAATTTTCCTCTTTCAGCAATTTATAAAACAACCACACACAAAAAAAATAAGTAAAGATATGGAAGATTTGAACATAGTATCAACCCTTGACCCAGTTGACATTTATAGAACACTTCACCCAACAAGGGCAGAATACACATTCTTTTCAAGGTTGCATGTTCATTATTAATACATGCACCACAGCCATTTGGTGGCCCAGAGCATGAATCTCAACAAATTTAAAAGAATTAAAATCATTCATAGTGTGTTCTCTGACCAAACACAAATTAAATTGGAAATAAGTTTTTTTTTTTTTTAAATATATATATATAAAACTCAAATCCTTGGAAATTAAACAGCACACTTCTAGATAACTTAATGATCAAAGAAAAACTTATAAAGAAAATTGAAACATTTTAAACTAAATGATAAAGATACAATATGTCAAAATATGTGGGGGGGCAGCAAAAGCAATGAATGCTTCACAGAAGATTTATAGCTTCATAATATTACATAAGAAGAAATAAAGGCTTAAAATCAATGATCTAAGTTTTCAGTTAATGAATTAGAAAAAGAAGAACAAAGTAATGTCAAAGTAAGTAAGATGAAGAAAATCATAAAAGTTGGAAGCCAATGAAACAGAAAACATACACGTAATTGGGAAAATCAACAAAGCCAAATCTCTAACTAGAAAGATATGTGTGTGTATAAACAGAGAATACGAATTACCAGTACCAGGAATATTATTCTAGAATAACCAGGAGAAGTTATTCTATAGACATTGAAAGGATAATCAAGAAATTATAAATAACTTAATCCATGAAATTAAAAAAATAAGAAAATAGACAAGTTCTTTGAAAAATATGACTTACTGGAACTGAAAAAATATGAAACAGAAAATTTGAATATCTCTATTTCTACTAAAGACATTGAATTAGTTGTGAGAAAACTTTCTATAGAGAAAAGTCCAAACCCAGATAGGTTTATTAGTAAATCCTATCTATTAAAGAAATAATACCAATAATGCACAAATTCTTTTAGAAAATAAAGTAGGAAGAATATTTTTAAACACATAAAGCTAGTACAATCCTGTCATCAAAATCTGACAACACATAAGGCTAGTATAACCCTGTCGTCAAAATCTGACAAAGATATTACAAAGAGAAAAACATACGTTATGAACATAGATTTAAAGTCCTCAACAAAATCTTAGCAAAGTGAATCCAGCAGCTTATAAAATAAATGCTCTATCTTGACCTGGCAGGGATTATTCTAGGAAGTCAAGGTTGGCTTAACATTTAAAAAAATCAATTATTGCCATTTGTCAAATAGACAGAATTAAGTGAACTGGCTTTTCTATATGACAAAACATTACATACTAATTTAAAAATATCATATTTTCTCTCAATTTATTATCCTGAAGAGATTTGGGGTGGTAGGGGGAGGGCAAAAAGGGGAAAAGGGGGAAAAACTAATAAAGTAAAATATATACTGCTATAGTTCGGATGTGTGTCCCTGCCAAAATCTCATATTGAAATGTAAGCCCCAATGTTGGAGGTGGGGCCTGGTAGGAGGTGAGCTGATCCTGGGGGTGGATTTCTCACGAATGGCTTAGCACCATCCCTCATAGTACTGTCCTCGTGATAGTGAGTTCTTGTGAGATCTGGTCGCTTAAACTTGTGTGGCCATCCCCCTCACTCTGTTGCTCCTGCTCTGACCATGTGATATGCCTGTTCCTCTTTTGACTTCTGCCATGATTGTAAGTTTCCTGAGGCCTCCCCAGAAGCTCAGCAGATGCTGGTACCATGCTTCCTATATAGCCTGCAAAACCGTGAGCCGATTAAACCTCTTTTGTTTATAAAATACCCAGTCTCAGGTATTTCTTTATAGCAGGCTGAGAACAGACTAACATACATATAGAATAAAGGCTTATGAGTTAGTGGTTTATTATTATTACTGTTGTTAACCTTTCAATAATTTGTGCATGGAGGAGCAACCCCTCTATGTAGCTCAGGTACTTTTTTTTTTTTTTTTTTTTTGGCAATGCTGGGAACAATCATTTCTAAAGAATCTGAAACGATTTGCACATAATTGCTTGAATGGCACCACTGAAATTGGTCTTTTTAAAAAATATTTATTTTCAGTGGAGTTCACAAAGAAGGAATTTAAATGTTTCAAAATTAAGGGCTGATGTTGTACAGAGAAAGACAGCAACATTTCCATAGTATTGTATGAACAAATGAGATTCACTTCTCAGAGGATTTCATCCTGTCTTATCAGGTACTACCAGTTAATAGACCAGAGAAAATAATGATACCTGTTAATTTATTCAGGGCTTATTATTCACCAGGCACTAATCTGAGTACTAGACATGCACTACCTAATTTCATTTTGCTATATTCTGATAACAACCCTAATACTATTACATAAGCATTGCACATAAGTATTGTACAACACATTGTACATAGGAAGAAACTGAGGCACAAAGAAGTTTAATACCTTACCCACAGTAGGGGACCTGACCTCAAGGGAACTGCCTGCCTCGACCTCCCAAAGTGCTGGAATTACACATGTGAGCCACTGTGCCCAGCCTAAAGTACATTTTTATAACTACAAGAGTCTATAAAACAAATAATTTAAACCTATTCATCCAAATATGTACTAGAGAATGGAATTAACTCACACATTCCACAAAGGGTGTGGATAAAAGAATACTAAATGTAAGGTGAAATGCTTGAAGGAGGCAGCAAGGAAGATGACAGAGCCAGGATTTGAATCTAGGCAGCTGGCTCCAAACCTCTAGTGAAAATTCTTTAGATGTGACTCTCAAAAACTTTTTTTAATCTGATATTCATATGTCTTTGGGTACATTTAATACGTTTCACCTCAGATTGTAAAGACTAAAGTTCTTTTTTTTTTTTTTTTTTTTTTTTTTTGAGATGGAGTCTTGCTCTGTCGCCCAGGCTGGAGTGCAGTGGCATGATCCTGGCTCACTGCAACCTCTGCCTCCCGAGTTCAAGCCATTCTCCTGCCTCCGCCTCCTGAGTAGCTGGGACTACAGGCTCCCACCACCACATCTGGCTAATTTTTGTATTTTTTGGTAGAGACGGGGTTTCACCATGTTGCCCAGGCTGGTCACGAACTCTTGACCTCAAGGGAACTGCCTGCCTCGACCTCCCAAAGTGCTGGAATTACACATGTGAGCCACTGTGCCCAGCCTAAAGTACATTTTTATAACTACAAGAGTCTATAAAACAAATAATTTAAACCTATTCATCCAAATATGTACTAGAGAATGAAATTAACTCACATTCCACAAAGGGTGTGGATAAAAGAATACTAAATGTAAGGTGAAATGCTTGAAGGAGGCAGAAATGATTGGAGACAGCTTCCTTGGGATGAAACTCAAAGAAATTCCATGAGAGGTATGGGTATATTAGAGCAGATACTCAATTTGCACAAGAGATAGGGGCTGAAACCTCCCAAACACTTCTGAAAGCTATCTTACTCTATAATGCAGTAAAGACGACCAACATTTAAGGGTTCCTTCAGACACTTAAGGAGGGTTGCCAGACTCACGATGTACTCATTGCTAAGGCAGGGCTGGGGATACAGAAGAAAACAGAATCAGGACTTCAGCTCATGAGCAAGTTCCTTTCAAAGGCGTTCTCCTGCTTCCCAAAGCATCTCTAAAATGTTTACTTAGAGTCTTTTAGGCATCTGGAACATAATAGCTGGAATAAAAACACTAGGCACATTCTAGTTTTTAGAACTATGGAGTATGAGTCAAGATTAAATATTAATATTACATTGTGTTTGTATCCAAATAAAATATTGAGATATGTTGTCAAGAGTTACTCTTCACCTATGATTTCTGCTCCTCCTTCAGGTTTCAGGATGAATACAACTTCCTCTTATTTTCCTTTGCAATCTTTGTTAAGGCTTGCAATTGCAGCATTATTTGCCTGCCTTATTATTTATTTATTGTTTACCTCCTATGCACCAGAAGTCAGGAACTTTGCCAGTCTTACTCAGCACTGCATTCTCATAATGGTGTCTGAATCCTAGGGTAGTGCCTGGTGAAAAACAAGAGCTGAATGACTAAATGAGTGAATATACAAATGAATGAATGAATGACGCAGAATTTAAATGTGGATGTAGGGTGATCAGTAAGCCTCAGTCATTAGGTAATTGACTCATACTCAAATATTTGTTTTACAGCCTGTAGTATAATTCCACTAAGTGGCTCAGCAAAATTATAAGCGATTATATTCATATACCCGCTATCTCTCGAATTGCTGAAACTAGAATTACCAAGTGTGCAAATTCTGAGAATCTTGTGTGCAGCAAGTCAAATCCTAGTGCATATAAGAATTACCTGCCTGGGGAGCTTTCAAAATGTCATTTTCTAGCTTCCATCCTACCTGTGCTAAAATGACCAGTAGACAGAGAATTAGGGAATCTAGAATCAAATCCTGACTCTGTAAACACTATGTGAACCCGGGCATGGTATTTACCATTGTTTGCCTTTCTGCAAAATGAGAAGAATAGATTAAATAAAGTTCGATTTTCTTTCTGTGTATGCGGGTCCGTATGCCTTTGAGCCATGTGTTAGGCCTTATATTGAGTATAAAGAAATGTAATTTATAGTTAAAGTCTAACTGGCACAAATAAAAGTTGTATGTATTTACAGAGTACAATGTGATAATTGATACATGTGTATACTGTAAAATGATTAAATCAAACTAACATATCCATCCACTTACATATATATATATATATATATATATATATATATATATATATATATAATGTTCTGTGGTGAGAACAATTAAGATCTACTTTTTTGGCAATTTTCAAGTATCCAAATCGTTATTATTAACTATAATCCCCATGCTGTATAATTGATCTCCAGAGCATATTCATCGTGTCTAAATGAGGCTTTATACCCTTTGACCAACATCTCCCCGTTGGAAGAAAATCATTTAAACAAAACAAAAACAAAATAAGAGTACCAAATGACAGTTGAGAGTTACCACCTTTCTTGGGCCCTAAGATGCACATCTTTCCTTCCATATTTAATGTTTTTGAAATTGAGATGCATCTAACAACTGAAATTAAAAAAAAACTTTCAAAGAAGAGAAATAAATTGTGACATCATCATCTTCCCCTGCATATTAAGTAAATGGACCCATTTCTAGAAGGGACACCTCACGGTGGTCCTGTGAATCTTAACTGAACCTGGGGACACCTGACAGTTGCTTTATGCATTTAGAAAACATTTCAGGTGTTTTCTAAAATGATAATACTGTGATGCAATCCTGAAACAAAAATATATCTGGTAAGCAGAGGACTGCTGGTAACACAGCAGGCAACACAAACAACAGCAGGACAATCTGCGAAATTTGTCAGGATAACTCATGGAAATTCAAAGTGAGGAGAGGTTGGCATATTTTATTTATGTATCTTAAAAGGCTATTATGTATCTTAAAAGGCTACGTTGCTGAACACCTGCCCATCAGAAACCCTTGTCACTTTTAACAGAAGCTAAATATGCAATTATGTTTAAGAAGAAGGCAAAATGATATGCTCAGTCAAATACAAAATGCAGAGGAAGCCTCAGTATGCTTTAATATATCTCAAGAGGAATCTGTCAGAGAGCAGATCAGTGGTTGCCTGGGGTTGGTGTTGGGAGAGGGAGGGAGGGATAACAAAGGGGGTACAAAGAAACTTTTGGGGGTGATGGATATGTTCATTATCTTGATTGTAGTGATAGTTTCATAGGCAAATACAAACATCAACGCATCAACTTATTCATTCTAGATATGTGCATTTTGGTGTTCTTCAATTATTCTTCAAAAAATGGTAAAGGTGCTTATTTTGTCAATAACGAAAATCCACAGAGGTCAAAGTCACAGGAATGGATTATTGAAGGAAGTAAGTCATGAGAAGACATGCTGAATGATTCAGGAGACTCTTCAGAATCTGAATAACGATATCATCATCCCCTTCTCACCAACACTATTATTTGTTAAGCACTCACTCTACGTGGACCCGGCATTCTACAAGAAATTTTACTGTATCATCATATTTAATCATCACAACCACCCTGGAAGGCTTATCTCATTATTATCTCCATTTTACTGATAAGGAAATGAAGCCATATAAAGGGTAAAACTTGCCCCAGATTGCAGAACTAATAATGCAGGATTTAAACCAGTCGGAATCCACGCTCTTAAACCACTCCTCTAGGTGGCCCTTAACACTGGGAATAAAATACTTAAACATTGCTATTCGACAGGATTTCTCATATTGCTAGTTACGGATAGAATAAAGAGCAATGATATTTCTTTAAAAGTTCTATAACTTGATCAAATTGGAGATCTAGCAGCACAATTCACAATTTTCAAAAATATAGAACCAGCCCAAATGCCCATCAAGCAATGAGTGGATACGGAACATGTGATATATATATCACATATTTATATACCACGGAATACTTCTCAGCCATATATATATATATATAAAATATATAAAACATATATAATATATATATATAAAATATATAAAACATATATAATATATATAAAATATATAAACATATATAATATATATATAATATATAAAACATATATAAATGTATACATAAAATATATATATATATATACACTCACCATGGAATACTACTCAGCCATAAAAAAGAACAAGATAATGGTATTTACAGCAGCCTGGATGGAATTGGAGACCATTATTCTAACTGAAGTAACTCAGGAATGGAAAATCAAACATCACATGCTCTTACTCATAAGTGGAAGCTAGGCTGTGTGGATGCAAAGGCATAAGAATGATACAGTGGACTTGGGGGATTTGGGGAAAAGGGTGGGAGGGGTGAGAGATAAAAGAATACACATTGGGTACAGTGTACACTGCTTGGGTTGTGGGTGCACCAAAATCTAAGAAATCGCCACTAAAGAACTTATTCATGTAACCAAATACCACCTATTCCCGAAAACCAATTGAAATAAGAAAAAGTTCTATAACTTGAAAGGCCTACATGAATATATCAAATATCTGGCATACCTGAGGGTAACCATAAGTTGAAAGTCTATCCTATAAACAGTACTTGAGGACTTTAGATGGGTCTGTAGTTTGGTCATTCTGTAGTTACGGTTTTCAATGGTGGTGAGCAAGGGACAGAGATGCCTAAATTTTGGTTTGGTATTTCATTACTTTTTTTTTTTTTTTTTTTTTTTTGAGACAGAGTTTCACACTTGTTGCCCATGCTGGACTGCAATGGTGCTATCTCAGCTCACTGCAACCTCCACCTCCCTGGTTCAAGTGATTCTCCTGCCTCAGCCTCCCTAGTAGCTGGGATTACAGGCATGCGCCACCACGCCCAGATAATTTTGTATTTTTAGTAGAGATGGAGTTTCTCCATGTTGGTCAGGCTGGTCTCAAACTCCCGACCTCAGGTGATCCACCTGCCTCGGCCTCCCAAAGTGCTGGGATTACAGGCGTGAGCCACCACGCCCAGCCAGTATTTCATTACTTTTTAAGAAAAAGGGTGGTGAATCAAGAAGTCTAGAGGGACTTGGAAAAATTGAACATTTCCAAGCGTCATGCTCTGTGAGGTGTATATTCTTGGTTGTTGCCTTATTTATATAACATAAAATCTATTATTTTAGCCTTTTTTTTTTTTTTTTTGAGACAGAGTCTCGCTGTTGTGCAGGCTGGAGTGCAGTGGTACGATCTCGGCTCACTGCAGGCTCCGCCCCCCGGGGTTCATGCCATTCTCCTGCCTCAGCCTCCCGAGTAGCTGGGACTAAAGGCGCCCGCCACCTTGCCCGGCTAATTTTTTGTATTTTTAGTAGAGATGGGGTTTCACTGTGTTAGCCAGGATGGTCTCGATCTCCTGACCTTGTGATCCACCCACCTCGGCCTCCCAAAGTGCTAGGATTACAGGCGTGAGCCACCACGCCCGGCCTATTGTAGCCATTTTTAAGTATACAGCTCAAAGACATTACACATATTTGTTGCCTTTTTTTCAAAGGTAGTATTTTATCCTGAGGAGACAGTTGTGTGGTGAAGTTGCATATGTGCTGCAGTCTAATAGATTGGTGTTTGATTTCCACTTCTGTCTTTTTGTAGGGTATGACCTTGGACAATTTGAAAACCTCTCTATCCTTCAGTTTCCTCATCTGTAAAATGATGTTAATACAGACCTACCAGACAGTACTGTTGCAAGCATTAATCAATATAATGTTTGGAAATTGCTCAGTATAATTTCTGGCATGGAGTAAAAGCTTTCAATATGCTGTAGAAAATGTAGCCATTATAAATCCATCAAAAGTTTCTGCAAGTCAGTGGTTCTTAACCTCCTGGAGAAAGATGAACCTAAGGGGGTCCTGAATAGGATTTGAGGGGTCCTATAAATGTCCTAAAGGATGTATAAATTCATGTATCTTCCCTCTGTGAGTGTTTGGGAAAAAGACACATAACTTTCATCAGATTTTCAAAGAAGTATTAGAAGTACAAGGGTGAAAACAGAAAACTTATTAGAGAAATACATACAACCAGATCAACCTCATTTAATCTGCTAGTCAGGGTCTTTGACCTTTGACCTAAGTTTTTCCCTTCCCTCTGTAGGAATTGTGGGTGAGTAGAAGAGCAAAAGGCTTATTCTTTGCCTTAGGGACACCTAATGGTGTTGCATATAATGGGGTGTGAGTCACACCCCCTGGAGTTGTGGCCTGCAGTCTGCAGAGTTTGATCTACTTTTCCCCCACACCCTTGGCACAGTGCAGCTGCATGGTCCTGGGGACAACAGTGCTAACTGGACAGCAGGGTTGCTATGGGATCATGCATGGGAAGACAAGGAACTCATAGAGTTGAGATGGCTTCACAGCCTGTGCCCTCACTTGGCTGTCTGGACCCTAGCCTTTCATAGTACAGCACTTTGCACATACGTCTAACAAGATCACCTGGGAAACATGCAAATACTTGGTAGGTCTGGAGTGGGGCTGAGATTGTGTATTTCTAACAAGTTCCTAGGGGATCACACTTGGAATAGTGAGGCTCTAACCTTTTCATGTTAGTTTACTTGTCTGTTTCCCCAATTGTCTCTGGGCAAAATGAAGGCAGGGGACAGGACCTTGTCTTATTGTCTTTCTGAGGGGTTTAGTACACAGGTGACACATAGGAGTTGAAAGTAAATGCTTAATAAGTGTAAGGAAGGAAGGAGAGAGGGAAGGAAGAAACGAGGAAACAAAAGAAGGTCCGGGTATGGTGGCTCACACCTGTAATCCCAGTATTTTGGGAGGCTGAGGTGGGTGGATCTCTTGGGCCCAAGAGTTTGAGGCCAGCCTAGGCAAAGGACAAAACCCCATCTCTACAAAAAGTACAAAAAATTAGCTGGGCATGGTGGCACACACCTGTGGTCTCAGCTACTCGGGAGGCTGAGTTGGGAGGATCACCTGAGCACGGGGAGGTCGTGGTTGTCGTGACCTGTGATCATGCCACTGTACTAAAGCCTGGGTGACAGAGCAAGATGCTGAGAAAAAGAAGGAAGGAAGGGAGGAAGGAAGGAAGGAAGGAATGAAGGAGGAGGAAGGGAGGGAGGGAGGGAGGGGAGGGGAGGGAGGGAAGGGAGGGGAGGCGAGGGGACAGAGGAAAGGGAAGGAGAGTGGGGAGAGGGAAGGAGAGTGGGGAGAGGGAAGGAGAGTGGGGAGAGGGAAGGAGAGTAGGGAGAGGGAAGGAGGGGAAGGAGAGAATGGAAAGAAAGGAGAAAAAAGAAAGGTATGTAGTTTTCAGCAGAAAGGGGTTGTACACTGAAGGCGTGTAAGCATGTAGTTGTCATAACTGGACACTTTTTCCAGATACATTTTTGCCTCTAAGATCAAAGTTTCTTCCCTCTCTGAGACTCAAGGAAGGTGCTCCGCCAGAAAAAGGAGAGGAAATACAAGTCACCAAGCTGACCACTAATCAAGAGACTGAAGTTTGTCTCCAAGAGACAATTCTCTAATTTCTACAAAATGAGAACATTTACTGTATAATGAAATTCATTGGGCAGAACATCCCCTGAGCATAAAAATCTACAAGACGTAGACAGCTGCTCACAGGGCCATTTTTAAACACCTTCTTTCGGAGTAGGCTGTTCTTTGACATGGACTGCAAAGTTTTACTTATGCAGGTATTTTATCACCTTTATTGCAAATGCATAAAAAGTAAAGACTCAAGGAAAGAAGGAAGGTTCTAAAAATGTTCTTCATAGAGGCAGACACAAACTGGGGTTGAAAAGCCCAATCGTCTTCTGTCACTTATATCACTCTAGTTGGAAACAGCTTTAACACTGGGAGTGACCACATATTACCTATCCTGCTCAGAGTCACCACTGCATTTACTTTCTAGTAGATGATTTAACAGACAGACAGAGAATGTGAGTGCCACTGGTTAGAACGTGGTTTCTAGGTGTCACACTATTTCATCAGGCCATGATGAATCACACTGCCGCTCTCACATCGACTTTCCCACGACCTCTGAGCAACAAGAGAAAGCCGAAGAACAATTCTGGGAGTTTGATTTCC
Organism: Nomascus leucogenys; assembly: GCF_006542625.1. Taxonomy (NCBI): domain Eukaryota; kingdom Metazoa; phylum Chordata; class Mammalia; order Primates; family Hylobatidae; genus Nomascus; species Nomascus leucogenys. Next base: position 73,629,734 of record NC_044401.1, on the reverse strand, counting down.
CTAACAAAGCAACAGAAGGCCCAGATTAAACTGGCCTCTTTGAAACTTAAAAGGAACCACCATTTGTCACCTTTTAGGGGGCCAAGCTGATTAATGGGCAGTGAATAATCACAACACAATTCACTGATTAAATGTGTAGCCATTGTAAATGCAGATCCAAACCCTTAGAAAGAAATAAATGCAGAAAGAAACTCCTTGAGTTTCGCGGATTCTGCTTATAAATTTTGTATTTACAAAGAAAGTAAAAATAGCAAGGCAATTTTTAAGGAAGAGCTTAAGAGGAAAAAGCAAACCTTTAGCACAAGTTGCAAATGCAGTTAGCTTATTAAACATTATCTTGTTACAACCCATCTTATGCCACATCCCAAAAAGGGCACAGAAACTGGAAAAAAGCAACCCATCCTGACTCAAATGTCAACTAAAATGTCTGAAAGTTTCCATGACGATGTTGATAATGGTGATGATGACAGCAACTAAGTTGTCATCAACTGGGTACTCTAGTATATTAAGTTGTCTACTCCTCAACAAAATATAAAATAGATGCTTATTAACTCCATTTTTACAGATGAGGAAACTGAGACACACAGAGTTTAAATAACTTGTCTAAAATTATGTAGGTGGTTAATGGCACAATTTACTCAACTTTGGGTAATCTGGCTTTGGCACATGTGCTTCTGAGTCCTCCTAGCATTGACATTGATGATACGAATAAACTAAATGATGTGCTCCCATGACACTGCGGATTCCATGATATTTACTTCAACTGTCTACGAAGTAGCTCTCCTGGCTCTAATAGTCCATAAGACTGTAAACCTCATGGAATAGTCTCATTCCATGAGCAATGGTTCAATAGGCAAATGACTTTAATTGAGTGGTTCAGTCCATATCAATCTAATAATAAGTGCCTATTAAGTCCTGGTTGTGGTACAAGAGAGGAGACAGGATGGTGGGGAGAGAACATTAAAGAAACATAGAAAGTTGTCCCTGTCCTTATGCCACATCTTCTAAAAGATGTGCTTGAATTAAAGATGCTTGGACTTTGAGAGGTTTTGCCAAAGAGTACTGTATTACCACTCTAAAGGGAAGCCAGGAGAGATAGAGGTGATTTTCACTGTCCAGTGTCCTCTCACTCTTCCATTGGTAACTGCATCCTGAACTTCTTTCAAAGCACCTAATCTCCTGTTTCCCCAAGATGCACAGTCTTGCTTTGATGTCAGAGGATAGGTAAGTGCCCTGAGTTCTGCCATTCAGAGTCATCCTCTTGGAAATTCAAATTTTGAGCAGAGTCACACATGGACAAAAAAACTTCAACATCAATGAAAACTTCATACATTCATCCTTGGTATCTGCCCCAGCAGGTACGAGAGTCCACAGATGCTCAAGTCCCTGCTATAAAATGGCATAATAGTTGCATATAACCTACCTACATCCTCCCGTATACATTAAATCATTTCTAGATTACTTATAATACCTAATACAATGTAAATGCTATGTAACATTTGTTATGCTGTATTATCTTTTTTTTATTATTATATTTTAAGTTTTAGGGTACATGTGCACAAGGTGCAGGTTTGTTACATATGTATCCATGTGCCATGTTGTTTTGCTGCACCCATTAACTCGTCATTTAGCACTAGGTATATCTCCTAATGCTGTCCCTCCCCCCTCCCCCACCCCACAACAGTCCCCGGAGTGTGATGTTCCCCTTCCTGTGTCCATGAGTTCACAATGTTCAATTCCCATCTGTGAGTGAGAACATGCGGTGTTTGGTTTTTTTGTCCTTGCGATAGTTTACTAAGAATGATGTTTTCCAGTTTCATCCATGTCCCTACAAAGGACATATTACCTTTTTTAATTGTTGTATTGTTATTTTTATTGACTTTTCCTGAAAATTTGCAATCTGTAGTTGGTTGAATCTGTAGATGCTGAATCTACAAATATGAAGGGCCAGTTGCACTGAGTTGAAGAAGCTTGATCCAATTCCGTTACCTGGAAAACCAGACCCCAGTACTACCCTGCTTTGTGCCCTTCTGGATCTTGTTCTTTAAGTGTTGCTTTGATTCTGTGTGATCCCTCGTGTCCTTCAACATATTCGTTTTTGGCTTAAGTTGTCCAGTTTTTGTTCCGTGTAACCATGTAACCCTAACTGGTACACCACAATTACATATTCAGTTATTCTATGTTCCCGTTAACATTTAATTACATGTATCTCAAGTCACTTTATAGAAGCATTGTTGGTAATAAAGGAGAACAATTAGGTAGGATTTAATAAGCCTGCTGATGAAAGTCAATGTGACTGTATTATTCCAGAAAGAAAATACGTTAAAAATGTCCCCCAAACTCTTCCTGCATTTATTTTATTAACTGAATGGAATACTGAACCAAGAATCAGAAGACCTAACTGCTAGATCCAGCTCAATGACAAAAAGTCTGTGTGACCTTGGGTAAGTCACTTTCCCTCTCTGAACTTATTTCAAATGTGTAAGATGGAGTAGAGAGGGTCTTTGAGTGTTCCTCTCCTAAGTCATAAGGTTCTAAATGGAAAAAATGTGCCTTAGAAATTACTGAGGAATTGAGTAGATGTATCTTGAGGCCTCTTTTTTTTCTGAAAATGAAGACATTTTCCTCATACAGATTACTAAACAGAATTGAGTTCCAAATGGACTTCTTGAAGTAGAAATCTTACAGTGAGCGTGTTATGAAAGACTCAGGCTGTTTCTCATGCCTATAATAACCTTATATTCAAGAGGAGAACTCCAAAGGTCAGGATTATCAAATAGCTCTTCTGTTACCTGACTGGAACCTAGTTATGGACCAATCCCAAGAAGGTGAGCAATTTGTATCATTTAATTTTTAGCTATTTATAACTGAGTTTCAGATTAATTTGGATCTTCAAAGGAAATGAAGCAAAATGAATCATAAAGCTTATTGGGTTATTTTGTTGGCAATTATTCAAACTTTATAGTTTCAAGTTCAGATATATTGCCAAAGAGGAACAAATAAAAAAAATACAACTGTCATTTGAAATAAACAGTTTGAATCCTGAAAAGTATTTGTCTTTTCTTTTCTTTTTTTTTTCTTTTTCTGGGACAGAATTTTGCTCTTGTTGCCCAGGATCGAGTGCAGTGGCATGATCTTGGCTCAATGCAACCTCCGCCTCCCAGGTTCAAGCAATTCTTCTGCCTCAGCCTCCCGAGCAGCTGGGAGCAGGTGCCTGCTACCACGCCTGGCTAATTTTTGGTATTTTTAGTAGAGATGGGGTTTTACCATGTTGGCCAGGCTGGTCTCAAACCCCTGACCTCAGGTGGTCCACCCACCTCTGCCTCCCAAAGTGCTAGGATTACAGGCATGACCCACCGTGGTCCGGCCTATCTTTTCATCTTATTTCCTCATCTTATGCTTCTCTGACTTCCAAAGGCCACCCAACACACAAGTCTCCTAAAGTAACTCCTGCTCTGTTTCTGCTTATTCTGGGGTTCATCCCTTTTGCAACTTAATGACATCACCTCCCAGCCCTGTAGTCAGTGGCCCTGTGCTGAGCAAAATGGTCTGTTCATTCAGTGAAAGGCTAAATATCAAAGTACTCTGATCAATTTTACCTGGAGCTAAACTCATCAGACAAGATGAGAGAACATTATTGATGGGAAAATTTACTTCTTTCAAATATCACAGAAACTCACACACACAAAATTATAAAGGTATAACAAATACTAAGGCATGTTTTCCTATACCAATGGGGTTTTTCTTTCAAAAACAATTTCAGAACATATTTTTTCCCAATCATTAATTTTTCTGATTTCATCAGTTAACGTGATTAAGATGAAATGAGATAATATATGAAAAGCCATCAACACCACTTTGAGGCTTTACAATACCTGCCAACCCTTGAGCTCTGACATTGAACCAGGCACTGTCGTGAACTATACACAAATCATATTATTTACTTCTCACTGCCCTTCAAAACAGATACTATTACTCTTGCTATTTTCCTGATAAGGAAATTAAAGCTCAGAGTGAGAGAGTGCTGTGCCCAAGGTCACACAGCTAGGGAGCAGCAGAGCTAGAGGTCACAGCTAGGCCTCCACTTAAGATTCAAGCTTTTAACTACTCTGTCATATTAAGAAATTCAAGGTGAATCGTAAAGAAAAAGAAAGCGGATTGTGGTTTCTTGCAAATGTTGAAATATTAACTGAATATTATGCCAAAAGGAGAAAAAAAACCATTTTCCCCCTTTGAAATGGCACTGTCAGGAATGACTGAGGCTACTGTGTGTGTATGACATCTGACGTCTGGACCATGAGCCACCAGCATGTCCCATGATTTTGCATTTGACTTAATGATCTGGGGTCTTCCCCGTGGAATGACTTAGTGGGGCAGGGGTCGGGGGGTCGTTGTCCTTAATGTCGGCTTCTCATCATTGAGAGGTAAAAGCTACAGTTCTTGTGACCTAAGCAAAGAGTGGCTTTGACTGGAGATTGGATTTACAAGAAGATCCATCTGTGCAGCCTCCGTGGGAGGGGGTCGCATATTTATCTCCCAAGAATTTGACACAAGCCATTTGTCAGCCACAGTCACACGTGCTTGCTGTTTCCATGCTTGCTCCTTTTAGTCAAAGCAATAATTCCTGGTTTTGAGAGCACAACTGTGGGGTGCCAGGTGTTGATATTTTAGAAACAAACAGCGGTAAGGGACAGCTGTGGTGGCGGATTTCAATTTTTTTTTTTTCCGCCAAGCTGGCGATAGCATACTATGCCAGATGAAATTAAAGAGCTTCAGATACTAAGTCTTTGCATCTCCACAATAATGTGTGATTTGTGATGACCTTTCTCTGAGGGACTCCCCCCAGAATTTACCTTCATTCTGAGGCCAGAGCTTCAAAGGACTGTGCTGCAGCACTTATACCTTGTGAATGCCATGAGCGATCCTTCAGATTTTCCTGTACTTTCTGTATTGTTCCAGCCTCTCCACCACTGTGGCTGTTCTCATCATTATCATTCATCAATATGCCCATTTTCATGTCAATTCAAATTCAGTGTGACATTTGCTTTCACTTTCCTTTGTGGGTCAACATCCTTCTGAGCCTCACAAGTGCTGGTTATGGCATAATGATTACTGCTCTGGGTAATACTTATTTGTGTGTTCTCATTTATTAAGGGAGAAATAATTTAATAAGATTTCTGTGAATTCTTTTTGTTTCTCAGGTAAAAGCAGCACAGTGCTAACAAAAATGACTCCTCCAGATTCTTTAATAGGTAGTAAAATCAGACCCTCAAATAAAGTAAAATTTTAGTTTGTTAGAGGATTAGTGGGACATTGCTTTGTTTTTTTTTAATAGTTCCGGTTAGTGGTTATAGAAAATGCTGTGTTCACTCTGGCACTTAACTCCTTTGAGAATCTTATGAAAGCTATATACCTCTGCCCAGAAAAGAGTGCAAATATGTTCAAGGTTTCAGATACGCTTCCAGGTTTTGGTGGATCCAGTGAACACTTCACCATGTATATTCTAGGCTTTTGCTAAGAGAACTTTTCTGTGATGAAGTGTTCATATCCACACAGTTCAGTATGGCAGCCATGGAATACATGCTATTGGGCATTTGAAATATGGCAGATGCAAATGAGGCACTGAACTTTTAACTTAATTTACATTTAAAGAGCCACATGTGGCTAGGAGGTACTATATTGGGTGGTTAGCTCTAGCCAAGGGGTTCACAGACATGAGACTAAGACCCCTATACATATAGGTTTATTTTTTAAAAGCAGCTTTATTAAGATCTAAGTCACATGTCATACAATGTGGCCACTTAAAGTATGTAATTTAATGATTTTTAGTATATTTACACTTATGCAAACCATCACCACAATTAATCTTAGCACATTTCTCTCACCCAAAAAGAAACCCTAAATTCCACGAATGGTGGAATTTCCCATTTTCCCTCAGTTTCTCCTAGATCTAGGTAACCATGAATCTACTTTTTTTCTCCAAGATTTGTCAATTCTGAACATTCTAGATAAATGGAATCACGATTTTTTTCTTCGTGACTGGCTTCTTTACATCATTCTTTGAAATGTTCGTTTGGATGTTGTTAATCCATGATGTCATATCAATGATAGTGATCATGATGTATCAGTGATCGTGATGAACAATACTTCATTCCATTATGTTGTTGAATAATATTTTATTGTATGAATATATCACCTTTTGTTTATCCATTCATGAGTTGATAAACATTTGGGTTGCTTCCACTTTTTGGCTGTGATGAATAATGCTGCTATGAATATCCATGGGTATCTGTATGGATGCATGTTTCAAATTCTCTTGGGTATATATCTAGGAGTGGAATTGCTGGATCATGTGGCAACACATCTGTAACATGTTTGGCACTGCCAAACTGTTTTTCTAAGTGCTTGCACTGTTTTATATTCCCTCCAACCATGCATGGTGGCTTCAATTTCTCTACATCCTCACGAATGCTTGCTATATATACTTATTAATTTAAGCATTCTAGCAGGGGGCAAAGAGGTATCTTATTATGGTTTTGGCTTGTATTTTCCTAATGGCTAAGGATGTGGAGCATCTCTTCATGTGATTATTGACCATTTGTGTATTTTTTTTTTGGAAAATGTCTGTTAAAATCCTTTGTCAATTTTTTGATTGGGTAATTGGTCTTTTTATTGTTGAGTTGTAAGCATTCTTTACATATTCTGGATAAGTCCCTATCATATGATATACATCATATTTGTACTTTGTATACAAAAGATTTACAAATACATGCTTTCATTCTCTGGGTTGTCTTTTTACTTTCTTAATGGTGTCCTTTAAGACATAAAATTTTATTTTAGTAAAGTCCAGTTTATCTATTTTTTTGGGTTAATTAGGCTTTTGATGTCATAGGAAAGAAACCATAGCCTGATCCAAGGTCATGAAGATTTACCCTATGTTTTCTACTAACAGTTATAGATTTAGCTCTTATATTTTGGCCTATGATATATCTTGAGTTCATTTTTTTTTTTATGCCATGAGGACGGGATCCAACTCTGTTCTTTTGTAGGTGGATAACCAATAGTTCTAGCATCCTTTCTTTTTTTAAAAGTTTAACTAAAAACTTAAGATCCATAAATTAAGAAATCAACACTTTAGCATTTCCCTTTCAATGCAGTTACATGACTGCCTTTTCCATTTGTTCAAATATTTTTTCCTTTTATTTTTAGTTGACATGTAATAATTGTACATTTTAATGGCATATACTGTGATATTTCCATACATGTATACAATGTGTAATGATCAAATCAGAGTAGTAAGCATATCCATTATGTCAAACATTTATCATTTCTTCATGTCATGAACATTCAAAATCCTCTTTTCTACCATTTTGAAAATATACACTAGACTGACAGGGATCTGGCAAGATGGCCAAATAGAAACAGCTCCAGTCTGCAGCTCCCAGCAAGACCAACACAGAAGATGGGTGATTTCTGCACTTCCAACTGAGGTACATGGTTCATCTCATTGGTACTGGTTAGTCAGTGGGTGCAGCCCATGGAGGGTGAGCAGAAGCCGGGTGGGGTGTTGCCTCACCTGAGAAGTGTAGGGGGCTGCGGGAACACTCTCCCCTAGCCAAGGGAAGCCATGAGGGACTGTGCTGTGAGGGATGGTGCTATCCAGCCCAGTGACTATGCTTTTCCCACAGTTTTTGCAATCTACAGACCAGAAGATTCCCTCGGGTGCCTACACAATCAGGGACTTGGGTTTCAAGCACAAAACTGGGTGACTGTTTGGGCAAACACTGAGCTAGCTGCAGGAGTTTTTTTCTGTACCCCAGTGGTGCCTGAACGCCAGAGAAACAGAACCGTTCACTCCCCTGGAAAGGGAGCTAAAGCCAGGAAGCCAAGTGGTCTTGCTCAGTGGGTCCCACCCCTATGGAGCCCAGCAAGTTAAGATCCATTGGCTTGAAATTCTCACTGCCAGCACAGTAGTCTGAAGTCAACCTGGGATGCTGGAGCTTGGTGGGGGGAGGGGTGTCTGCCATTACTGAGGCTGGAGTAGGTAGTTTCCCCCTCAGAGTGTAAACAAAGCCACTGGGAAATTCAGACGGGGTGGAACCCACCACAGCTCGGCAAAGCAGCTGTAGCCAGACTGCCTCTCTAGATTCCTCCTCACTGGGCAGGGCATCTCTGAAAGAAAGGCAGCAGCCCCAGTCAGGGGCTTAAAGATAAAATTCACATCTCCCTGTGACAGAGCACTTTGGGGAAGGGGTGGCTGTGGGCACAGCTTCAGCAGACTTAAATATTATTGCCTCCTGGCTCTGAAGAGAGCAGCAGATCTCCCAACACAGCACTCGAGCTCTGCTAAAGGACAGTCTGCCTCCTCAAGTGGGTCCCTGACACCCATGCCTCCTGACTGGGAGACACCTCCCAGCAGGGGTTGACAGACACCTCATACAGGAGAGCTCTGGCTGGGATCTGGCAGGTGCCCCTCTGGGAGGAAGTTTCCAGAGGAAGGAGCAGGCAGCAATCTTTGCTGTTCTGCAGCCTGTACTGGTGATATCCATGCAAACAGGGTTTGGAGTGGATCTCCAGCAAACTCCAGCAGATCTGAAGCAGAGGGGCCAGACTGTTACAAGGAAAACTAACAAACAGAAAGCAATAACATTAACATCAACAAAAAGGATGACCAAGCAAAAACCCCGTCCAAACATCATTAGCATCAAGGATCAAAGTTAGATAAATCCACAAAGATGAGGAAAAAACAGCACAAAAATACTGAAAATTCCAAAAACCAGAACACCTCTCCTCCTCCAAAGGATCACAACTCCTTGCCAGCAAGGGCACAAAACTGGACAGAGAATGAGTTTGACAGATTGACAGAAGGAGGCTGCAGAAGGTGGGTAATAACAAACTCCTCCAAACTAAAGAAGCATGTTATAACCCAATGCAAGGAAGCTAAGAACCTTGAAAAAAGGTTACAAGAACTGCTAAGTAGAATAACCAGTTTAGAGAACAACATAAATGACCTGATGAAGATGAAAAACACAGCACGAAAACTTCGTGAAGCATACACAAGTATCAATAGCTGAATCGATCAAGTGGAAGAAAGGATATCAGACATTGAAGATCAACTTAATGAAATAAAGCATGAAGACAAGATTAGAGAAAAAAGAATGAAAAGGAATGAACAAAGCCTCCAAGAAATATGGGATTACGTGAAAAGACCAAACCTATGATTGATTGGTGTACCTGAAAGTGACAGGGAGAATGGAACCAAGTTGGAAAATACACTTCAGGATACCATCCAGGAGAACTTCCCCAGCCTAGCAAGACAGGCAAACATTCAAATTCAGGAAATACAGAGACCACCACAAAGACACTCCTTGAGAAGAGCAACCTGAAGACACATAATTGTCAGATTCACCAAGGTTGAAAGGAAGGAAAAAATGTTAAGGGCAGCCAGAAAGGTCAAGTTACCTACAAAAGGAAGTCCATCAGACTAACAGTGATTTTCCTGCAGAAATTCTATAAGCCAGAAGAGAATGGGGGCCAACATTCAATATTCTTAAAGAAAAGAATTTTCAACCCAGAATTTCATATCCAGCAAAACTAAGCTTCATAAGCAAAGGAGAAATAAAATCCCTTACAGACAAGCAAATGCTGACAGTTTTTGTCACCTGCCTTACAAGAGCTCCTGAAGGAAGCACTAAACATGGAAAGGAAAAACCGGTACCAGCCACTGCAAAAACATACCAGAAGACAAAGACAATGACACTACAAAGAAACTGCATCAACTAATGTGCAAAATAACCAGCTAGCATCATGATGACAGGATCAAATTCACACATAACAATATTAACCTTAAATGTAAATGGGCTAAATGCCCCAATTAAAAGACAAAGCATGGCAAATTGGATAAAGAGTCAAGGCGCACTGATGTGCTGTATTCAGGAGCCCCATCTCATGTGCAAAGACACAAATAGGCACAAAATAAAGGGATATAGGAATATTTACCAAGCAAATGAAGAGTGAAAAAAAAAGCAGGGTTGCAATCCTAGTCTCTGATAAAACAGACTTTAAACAAACAAAGATCAAAAAAGACAAAGAGGCCATGACATAATGGTAAAGGGATCAGTGCAAGAAGAAGAGCTAACTATCCTAAATATATATGCACCCAATACAGGAGCACCCAGATTCATAAAGCAAGGTCTTACAGACCTACAAAGAGACTTAGGCTCCCGTACAATAATAGTGGGAGACTTTAACACCTCACTGTCAATATTAGATCAACGAGACAGAAAATTACCAAGGATATTCAGGACTTGAACTCAGCTCTGGACCAAGCAAACCTAATAGACATCTACAGAACTCTCCACCCAAAATCAACAGAATATACATTCTTCTGAGCAACACATCACACTTATTCTAAAATTGACCACATAACTGGAAGTAAAACACTCCTCAGAAAATGCAAAAGAACGGAAGTCATAACAGTCTCTCAGACCACAGTGCAATCGAATTACAAATCAGGATTAAGAAACTCACTCAAAACTGCACGACTACATGGAAACTGAAAAACCTGCTCCTGAATGACTACTGGGTAAATAACCAAATTAAGGCAGAAATAAATAAGTTCTTTGAATCCAATGAGAACAAAGATACAACATACCAGAATCTCTGGAACACAGCTAAAGCAGTGTGTAGAGGGAAATTTACAGCACTCAATGACCACATTAGAAAGCAGGAAAGATCAAAAATCAACACCCCAACATCACAATTAAAAGAACTAGAGAAGCAAAGCAAACAAATTCGAAAGCTCACAGAAGAGAAGAAATAACTAAGATCAGAGCAGAACTGAAGCAGATAGAGACATGAAAAACCCTTCAAAAAAATCAATAAATCCAGGAGCTGGTTTTTTGAAGAGATAGACTACTAGCCAGACTAACAAAGAAGAAAAGAGAGAAGAATCAAATAGACACAATAAAAAATGATGAAGGAGATATCACCACTGATCCCACAGAAATATAAACTACCATCAGAGAATACTATAAACACCTCTACACGAATAAACTAGAAAATCCAGAAAAAATTGATAAATTCCTGGACACATATGCCCTCCCAAGACTAAACCAGCAAGAAGTAAAATCCGTGAATAGACCAATAACAAGTTACGAAATTGAGGCAGTAATTAATAGCCTACCAAACAAAAAAAGCCCAGGACCAGATGGATTCACAGCCGAATTCTACCAGAAGTACAAAGAGGAGCTGGTACCATTCCTTCTGAAACTATTCCAAACAACAGAAAAAGAGGGACTCCACCCTAACTCATTTTATGAGGCCAGCATCATCCTGATACCAAAACCTGGCAGAGACACAACAAAAAAAGAAAATTTCAGGCCGATATCCCTGATGAACATCAATGCAAAAATCCTCAATATAATATTGGCTAAAAGAATCCAGCAGCACATCAAAAAGCCTATGCAGCAAAAATCAAGTTGGCTTCATCCCTGGGATGCAAGGCTGGTTCAACATATACAAATCAATAAATGTAATCCATCACATAAACAGAACCAATGACCAAAAGCACATGATTATCTCAATAGATGCAGAAAAGGCCTTTGATAAATTTCAACACCCCTTCATACTAAAAACTCTCAATAAACTAGGTACTGATGGAGCATATCTCAAAATAGTAAGAGCTATTTATGATAAACCCATAGCTAATATCATATCAAATGGGCAAAAGCTGGAAGCATTCCCTTTGAAAACCAGTACAAGACAAGGATGTCTTCTCTTACCACTCCTATTCAACACAGTATTGGAAGTTCTGGCCAGGGCAATCAGGCAAGAGAAAGAAATAAAGAGTATTCAAATAGGAAGAGAGGAAGTCAAATTGTCTCTGTTTGCAGATGACATGATTATATATTTAGAAAACCCCATCATCTCAACCCCGAAACTCCTTAAGCTGATAAGCAACTTCGGCAAAGTCTCAGGATAAAAAATCAATGTGCAAAAATCACAAGTATTCCTATAAACCAATAATAGACAAACAGCCAAATCATGAGTGGACTCCAATTCACAATTGTTACAAAGAGAATAAAATACCTAGGGATACAACTGACAAGGCACATGAAGGACTTCTTCCAGGAGAACTACAAACCACTGCTCAAGAAAATAAGAGAGGACACAAACAAATGGAAAAACATTCCATGCTCATGGATAGGAAGAATCAATATCATGAAAATGGCCATACTGCCCAAAGTAATATATAGATTAAATGCTATTCCCATCAAGCTACCACTGGCTTTCTTCACAGAATTAGAAAAAACCACTTTAAATTTCATATGGAACCAAAAATGAGCCTGTATAGCCAAGAAAATCCTAAGCAAAAAGAACAAAGCTGGAGGCATCATGCTGCCTTTTTGCAGGAAGTCAGGGACCCCGAACAGAGGGACTGGCTGGAGCCATGGCAGAGGAACATAAATTGTGAAGATTTCATTTTAATATGGACATATATCAGTTCCCAAAAGTAATACTTTTATAATTTCTTAGGCCTGTCTTTACTGCAATCTCTGAATACAAATTGTGAAGATTTCATGGACATTTATCAGTTCCCAAAATTAATACTTTTATAATTTCTTATGCCTGTCTTTACTTTAATCTCTTAATCCTGTTATTTTCATAAGCTGAGAATGTACATTACCTCAGGACCTCTATTGTGTTAAACTGTACAAATTGATTGTAAAACATGTGTGTTTGAACAATATGAAATCAGTGCACCTTGAAAAAGAACAGAATAACAGCAATTTTCAGGGAACAAGGGAAGACAACCATAAGGTCTGACTGCCTCCAGTGTCAGGCAGAATACAGCCATATTTTTCTTCTTGCAGACAGCCTATAAACGGACGTGCAAGTAGGGAAGATATCGCTGAATTCTTTTCCTAGAAGGAATATTAATAATTAAGACCCTGGGAAACGAATGCATTCCTGGGGGTAGGTCTATAAACAGCCACTCTGGGAGTGTCTATCTTATGCATTGAGATAAGGACTGAAATATGCCCCGGTATGCTGCAGTACCCTTAGGCTTATTAGGGTGGGGAAAAAAACCCCACCCTGGTGAATTTGAGGTCAGACCAGTTCTCTGCTCTCGAACCCTGTTTTCTATTGTTTAAGATGTTTATCAAGACAATACATACACAGCTGAACATAGACCCTTATCAGTTTTTTATTTTGCCCTTTGCCTTGTGATCTTTGCTTTGCCCTTTGCCTTGTGATCTTTACTGACCTCAGAAACATGTGATCTTTGCTCTCCTTTTTGCCTTCTGATGCATATGATCTTTGTGACCTACTCCCTGTATGTACATCCCCTCCCCTTTTAAAGTCCTTAATAAAAACCTTCTGGTTTTGCGGCTCAGGTGGGCATCACAGTCCTACTGATATGTGATGTCACCCCCGGAGGCCGAGCTGTAAAATTCCTCTTTTTGTACTCTTTCTCTCTATTTCTCAGCCGGCCGACACTTAGGGAAAATAGAAAGAACCTACATTGAAATATTGGGGGCTGGTTCCCCTGAAACTACCTGACTTCAAAGTATACTACAAGGCTACAGAAACCAAAACAGCATGGTACTTGTACCAAAACAAATATATAGACCAATAGAACAGAATAGAGGCCTGAGAAATAATGTCACACAGCTAGAACCATCTGATCTTTGACAAACCTGACAAAAACAAGCAATGAGGAAAGGATTCTCTATCTGATAAATGATGTTGGGAAAACTGGCTAGCCATATGTAGAAAACTGAAACTGTACCCCTTCCTTACACCTTATACAAAAATTAACTCAAGATGGCTTAAAGACTTAAATGTAAGACCTAAAACCCTAGAAGAAAACCTAGGCAATACCATTCAGGACATAGGCATGGGCAAAGACTTCATGACTAAAACACCAAAAGCAATGGCAACAAAAGTCAAAATCAACAAATGGGATCTAATTAAACTAAAAAGCTTGTGCACAGCAAAAGAAACTATCATCAGAGTGAACAGGCAACCTACAAAATGGGAGAAAATTTTGCAACCTATTCATCTGAAAAAGGGCTAATATCCAGAATCTACAAGGAATTTAAATAAATTTACAAGAAAAAAACAACAACCCTATCAAAAAATGGGCAAAGGATATGAACAGACACTTCTCCAGAGAAGACATTTATGTGGCCAACAAACACATAAAAAAAGCTCATCATCACTGGACATTAGAGAAATGCAAATCAAAACCACAATGAGATACCACCTCCTACCAGTTAGAATGGCGATCATCAAAAAGTCAGGAAACAACAGATGCTGGAAAGGGTGTGAAGAAATAGGAATGCTTTTACACCATTGGTGGGAGTGTAAATTAGTTTATCCAGTGTGGAAGACAGTGTGGAGATTCCTCAAAAATCAAGAACCAGAAATACCATTTGACCAAGCAATCCCATTACTGGGTATATACCCAAAGGATTATACATCATCCTACTATAAAGACACATGCACACGAATGTGTATTGCAGTACTATTCACAATAGCAAACACTTGGAACTAAGTCAAATGCCCATCAATGATAGACTGGAGAAAGAAAATGTGGCACAAATACACCATGGGATGCTATACAGCCATAAAAAGAATGAGTTCATGTCCTTTGCAGGGATACAGATGAAACTGGAAACAATATTCTCAGCAAAGTAACACAGGAACAGAAAACCAAACACTGCATGTTCTCACTCATAAGTTGGAGCTGAACAATGAGAACACATGGACATGGAGAGGGAAACATCAGACACTGCGGCATTTCAGGGGGTAGGGGACAAGGGGAGGGATAGCATTAGGAGAAATTCCTAATGTATGCAGCGCTTAAAACCTAGATGATGGGTTGATGGGTGTAGAAATCGCCATGGCACATGTATATCTATGTAACAAACCTGAACATTCTGCACATGTATCCTAGAACTTAAAGTATAATACAAAAAGAATAAAAAAGAAATAAACACAAATGAACAAACAAAAAAAGGAAATATAAACTAAATTGTCATTAACCATATTCACCTAACAGTGCCACAGAACACTAGAACTTATTCCTTCTCTCTAGCTGTCATTTTATATCCATTAACCAACCTCTCCCTAGCCTCCTCCCTCTCTAAACCTTCTTAGCCTCTAATAACCACTATTCTACTCTTTACTTCCACAAGCTCAATTTAACTCTTTCTTGAAAATACCACTCTTTGCTCATTGAGTTGTCTTGGTTCCTTTGTCAAAAATCAATTAACCATAAATGTAAAGGTTTATTTCTGAACTCTCAAATCTATTCTATTGATCTATGTCTATCCTCAGGCAAGTATCACACTGTCTTGATTACTATAGCTTTGTAGTAAGTTTTGAAGTTGAAAAACATAAGTTCTACAGTTTTGTTCTTCTTTTTGAAGATTGTTTTGACTCTTCTGGGTCTCCTTCATTTCTATATGAATATTTGGATGAGTTTGCCAATTTCTGTAAAAAAAAAAAAAATCCATCTGGGTTTTTGATCAAGGTTTTGTTGAATCCAAGATCAATTTGGGAAGTATTGCCATTTTAAAAATAGTAAGCCTACTGATCTATGTACATGCATCTGGTTTGTTGAATATATTCATTGGAAATTCTTTTGCAGCAATTCTGTCCCACAGCTTATTTTCTTTCATTCACTTCAAATTATTTCATATTCATCTACTAACAGATAATTTTAAAACTTTAATATTTTGAGAATAACCATATATTTTCATGACACATCCACTTATATATTTTTTCATTTTTATTGAGTGTCTACTATGTTCTCTGCATGTTGTTAAGCATTCCTGATTTTAGTAATGAGACTTCTCATTCTTCTGGTCAGTATAGCTAAAAGTTTGTTGATTTTGCTCATCTTTTAAAAGAACCAACTTTTAGTTTCATTGATTTTTTTTGTATTTCCTATTCTCTAGTTCCTTAATTTCTGCTCTAATCTTGATTATTTCCTTCCTTCTGCATACTCTAGGTTTCATTGGCTCTTTTATCCCCAGTATTTTAACGAGGAAAGTAAGGCTATTGACTTGAGATATTTATTCTCTTTTGATGTATGCATTTATAGCTATAAATTTTCCTCTAATAGCTGGTTTAGCTGCATCCCATCAGTTGATAGATTGTGTTTCATTTTCATCCATCTCAAATTATTTTCTAATTTCCTTGTAATTTCTTCTTTGATCCACTGGTTATTTACGCATATAAGTTCATTTAAGTGTTAAGTTCAATAATTTAATTATGGAAGAGAAAAATTCCAATTTCTCTTGCAAATCAAAACCACAATGTGATACCATCTCACACCAGTCAGAACAGCTATTACTGGAATGTCAAAAAATAACAGATGCTGGCAAGGTTGCTATATGGTTTGGCTGTGTCCCCACCCAAACTTCATCTTGAATTGTAACTCCCACAATTCCCACATGTTGTGGGAGAAACTCAGTGGGAGGTGATTAAATTATGGGGGCTTGTCTTTTCTGTGCTGTTCTTGTGATAGTGAATGAGTCTCACAAGATCTGATGGTTTTAAATACGGGGGTTTCTCTTCACAAGCTCTCTCTTTGCCTGCCACCATCCACGTAAGATGTAACATGCTCCTCCTTGCCTTCCACCATGATTGTGAGGCTTCCCCAGCCACATGCAGTTGTGAGTTCTCCATTAAACCTCTTTCCTTTGTAAATCACCCTGTCTTGAGTATGCCTTTATTAGCAGGGGGAAAATGGACTAATACAGTTGTGGAGGAAAGGGAACGCTTAAACACTGTTATGGGAAGTATAAATTAGTTCAACCATTGTGGAAAGCAGTGTGGTGATTCCTCAAACAGCTAGAAACAGAAATACAACTTGAACTAGCCATCCCATTGCTGGGTATATACCCAAAGGACTATAAATCATCCTATCATAAAGACAGATGTGCATGTAAGTTCATTGTAGCACTATCCACAATAGCAAAGACGTGGAATCAACCTACATGCCCATTAATGACTGATTGAATAAAGAAAATGTGGTAAATATGGCCAGGTGTGGTGGCTCACACCTGTAATCCCAGCACTTTGGGAGGCCTAGGTGGGTAGATCACCTGAGGTCAGGAGTTTGAGATCAGCCTGGCTAACATGGTGAAACCTTGTTTCCACTAAAAATACAAAAATTAGCTGGGCATGGTGGCACACACCTGTAAGCCCAGCTACTTGGGAGGCTGAGGCAGGATAATCACTTGAACTTGAGAGGTGGAGATTGCAGTGAGCCAAGATCATGCCACTGCACTCCAGCCTGGGTGACAGAGTGAGACTCTGCCAAAAAAAAAAAAATGATAAATATACACCATGGAATATTATGCAGCCACACAAAGAATGAGATCATGTTCTTTGTAGGAACATGCATGTAGCAAGAGGCCATTATTCTTAGCAAACTAACACAGGAACAGAAAACCAAATACCGCATGTTCTCACTTATAACTGGGAGCTAAATGGTGAGAATCTACGGACAGCAAGAGGGTACAACAGACACTGGGGCCTACCTGAGGTAAGCGGGTGAGAGAAGGGAGAGGATTAGAAGAAAAAACTATTGGGTACCAGGCTTGGTATCTGGGTGTTGAAATAATTTGTACAACAAACTCTCATGATACAAGTTTACCTACATAACAGACCTGCACACATACCCCTGAACCTAAAATAAACATTTTTTTTAAAGAAAAACATCAATTTGTCATCTGCTAGGTTTTGATTTTTTTATATGAGTCATTTGGATTCAGCAAATAAACATACTTTCTGTACTTATTTAGTTCATTTCCACTTCTACATCTTTGTACCTGCTTCTCCAGCTTTAATATGCACACAGGTCATCTGGGAATTTTGCTAAAATGCAGATTCTGTAGGTCTGGTGCAGGCCCTGAGATTTCATATTTATTACAAATTCCCAAGTGCTGCTGATTCTGATGTTGCTAGTTTGGTGAATCTGTTTTGAGTAGGAGGCCTTTATGCAACTACTTGGAATGTCCTTCTCAATTATTCTTTGTGATTAGGCTCAAAATGGTCCTTTCCCCAAAAGCTCCTGTACTTAGTCCCTCTAGTCAGAGGTGAATATATCCTTTTCTAGAACCTCTAACATCCTTCTCATACCCTTTATTTGTACTTGCCCCATTCTTTTAATCATTTCTTTATATAGTGTTTTCTGCCAAAGGACTATGAGACTAAGGAGAGCAGGGTTTTGTTCTCTTCATGACTTTGTGCCTCAGTGTCTGAGGGTTCAGACTAGATGTTTATTAACTATTCGGTGAATGGATTATAATAGCTAACACTTTTTTTTCTACAAAAGAAAGAGATTTATTGGACTTAACAGTTCCACATGGCTGGGGAGACCTCACAATCACGGCAGAAGGCAAGGAGAAGCAAGTCACGTCTTACATGGATGGCAGCAGGCAAAGAGAGGTCTTGTGAAGAGAAACTCCCATTTTTAAAACCGTCAGATCTCATGACACCCATTCATACAAAAGCTAACATGTTTTGTGTGTCAACTACATGCCAGTACAGTGTCAAGTGCTCTGCAGATGTCATCTCATTTAATCATCTACCAGCCCCATGAGGAAGGTTTCATTATTATCCTCATTTTGCATACAGGCGCTGAAAATCTTATTCGTGTTCATGATTAGCTGAATTTGTTTCTGGTTCTTTTAGAAAATTAACAGTCTAATTTAACTACACAGAACAAATCTCTGGGGGAATCTAATATGTGCTGCGTTTTATTTGCATGTATTATGACAGCCAAATCAAAAACAGAGAAACAGCAAAATACTGTTTCCTTTTATGCCTGCATGGGATACTGAAACAGGTGGACAGCAACAATGATGCTGCTTCTTTAGTCCTGCCCTCACCTGTGGTCAGTGTATTCCTATGTGGTCAGTGCATTTGTCTGTAGCTCGGTCTCCTGCCTTCAGCTTCCTCTCTTCTATGCATCCTCTAAAATATGAGTTAGATCACGCCACTGCCTACAATTTTCTCTGACTTACAGGTGCCCTATAAGATAATGTCTAAACTCCCTAAGGCAGGTTAAAATTTTCCTTTCAGCAAACAGTGTAGCATCTCCTCCTTCTATCTCCTTTACACACACTATACTTCTTGAGTCTCGAATGACTAGTCATTCCCCAGGCATGGCAAGCTTTCACTTCTTTGAGTCTTGCACATTTTTCTTCCCACTGCCTTCAGTATCCTTCCTCCCTCACCTGACCTGTCCCTTGCCAACTCATCCTTTAGTACCCAGCTCCTACCAGCTCCACTGAAAAATGGTCTCAGCTCCACCCTGTGCTCCAGGCTTTTCCCTGTGTGCTTCCTTAGAATTATACACATAACTCTGATATCATATGAATAGTTGCCACATTTTATCATACTAAAATATATATCTATTCATATATTTTCATCAAAGGCTGTGAGCTCCTCCATGGCTAGAAATGTCTTATCCTTTTACTAAACACAAAAATCAGGACTTAATGGGTATTGTTGAGTAAAAAATGTGGTTAAAATATAAGTGGATTGGGACTAAGACACCAACTTTATCTACAACTAGAGCTCTTTCCCATTCATTACCAAAGCTCTTCAAGTGTCTAATTTCTATAGGAAGTATCACATCTGCTTTGAATTAGAGTTATGTTTGTGCATGAAATTCTGAGTTCCTCTAAAGGGCTGGAGCTACAGCACATTCATCTTTGTATGTCTTGGCTCACATAGGGAGTGTCTTGCATATAGAAACCATTCCATGAAGGTCTGCAGAACTGAAATAAGCTTAACTAGATTCACAGGTTTTAGCCAAGTTATTATAAAGCCTCCCACTACTCTGGGGAAACAATTATCTTCAACCCGGGAGTAAGGGATCTATTGCAATGCTGTTTGATGTTTCATACTCTCACATTCCCATGGCAAGAGACATCTTTGAAACAGATGGGTGTACTGCCTACTCTGATTACATCAGTCAACACCCGAACCAGATAACAGCTATACAACGAATGTGAAAAGAGAAGGAGTCATTTTAGAATGCAGAAGTCAATTGCAGAAGTAGTAATGACTCAGAGAGCAATGCACTTGAATTTGAAACAGTGTTCATAGCTCCACTCTTTTTATCTTTTGTTGTATCACAAATGAATTTGTAGATGAACATAGTAGCATGGCTCTCTTGATGATTTCTTCACATTGCAGCCTCAAACTCACTGTTTTTCTCACTATTCTGCAAGCATTTATTGAGCATCAACTAAGCATGAAGCACTATGCTAGGTACCACTACAATAAAAGATTAGGCAGGGGAAATATAGAATCAAAAAACTTTATTGGGTACTTAAAAATAGTATTTTCAATTGCAAATGCAAGAAAAGTCATATGCAAACAGCCAGTATAACCCCTGTAATTGCTTTAGTCCATATGGGGTTTTAAATTCAAATTTGCTATTGGATACTGCAAAATCAATAGCTTAATGATTCTAATGGTTATATATTATCAACATTTGCAGCTCTAAGACAGTGATAATTGATATTAACGTAACTGTTCCTAGGATGAAGACAAATATTAATATGGCCACTGCTCCAAACTCATCTCCTTCCACACTTCTGATTTTTTCCACATACCTCAGCCACACTGGCTTTTCTTTTTTTTTTTTAATTATTATACCTTAAGTTCTGGGATACATGTGCAGAATGTGCAGCTTTATTACATAGGTATACATGTGCCATGGTGGATGGTGGTTTGCTGCACCCATCAACATGTCATCTACATTAGGTATTTCTCCTAGCCACACTGGCCTTTCTTCAGAGTCTTGGAAACTTTCAGCTCCTATGACAAAGCTTGCACATGCTGTTCCCACTGCCTTGGACATCTTATCTCCCCTTCCCCATTCACATAAGTAACCCCATTTATCCTTCATGTCCCAGGGCAGTGTCACTTTCTCAGAAAAGGTTTCCCTGTCCAGGTCATATCCTCCCCTCATACATCCTCCCAGCACCACAGACCTTTCCTTCAGAGCATTTATAGTAGTTACAATTTTGTAGTTGTTTTAAAAAGTCTTATCCTTATTGCTTTTCTGGTACCTCTACTGGACTGTAAGTTCATGAAGATAGCGAGGCAATTTATTTTTGTTTACTACTGGCTCAGCAGAGTGAAGGAAACACAGGAGGTACTCAATGTTAAAACACTGTTGAATAAATTAATCTCAGCTCACGGCAACCTCCGCCTCCTGGGTTCAAGAGATTCTCGTGCCTCAGTCTTCCCAGGAGCTGGGATTACAGGTGCATTCCATCATGCCCAGCTAATTTTTTGTATTTAGTAGAGATGAAGTTTCACCATGTTGCCCAGGCTGGTCCCGAACTCCTGAGCTAAGGAAATCTGTCCACTTCAGCCTCCCAAAGTATTAGGATTACAGGTGTGAGCCACTGCACCTGGCCTGATTTGCCATTTCAATATTAGTAGTTGGAAATGATTCCATGTTTGCAGATGGATATACAAGCAGTCAAATTGAATGAAAGAAAAAAGCTGCAGAACAGGATTGCAGGAGGAGACTCTCAAATGAATATATTCAAAGATGTAGAGTCAAAGTGGATTCTGAAAACATTAAAAATTATAAACAAGATACCCTACATTCAGAGATACTACGGATAAATTATAGGAACTTTCCCCAAAAGCTGTGATGGCAAGAAAAATATAACCCTCAGACCTTTGAAATGTTAAAAAAAAAAGAAAGCAGTGGTATAAGGCAACCATCTTCTCATTTATGGCAGAAATGTAGACTCCTCCTAGAATGAATCTGAAAGCCACATGAGCATGTAACTACTTTAGAGGTCAGTCAGTCAAAATTCTAACTGAATCTACCCTGGAGATTACACCTACCGATAAGAACTATGAACTAAGTGCATCAGTTATGTATGCAAGAGTGAAATGAGGGTGTGGGCATGTGGAAATGAAACATTGTGATTAATACACCTGTCAGAAATCAGAGTGCTATGCCAGTTGGTGATTTGCCTTAAGCTTCTCTCCCGGAGAGCTCATATTGCAAAAGATGCCAGTTGTTCTACTTGACACCACCATTTGTTTTTGGTGGACCACCTAGAATTGGGTCTTAGACTCAGCTCTGCATTGAAATAAGTAAGAAAATTATTCCTTTTTTAGGCTCAAAGGGGCCTGTGGGCCAGCATATGATGTGTATGGTCACATGGAATACTTAGATCAATGACAAAACTCTCCTTTATGAAAGCTTGTTGAGAACTCTTGGCTAGGGGTGGGTATTTTCCAAATGTGACTTCCAAAGTCTGCAGGGACTTGGCACAAAGGAACCTGGTTCCCTCAGCAATTACAGAACTTTTATAAAGAGTAGGCCTCAGAAAATAAGCTTGTACTCTGATGATTTCAATGCCCAGACAGGAAGCCGTATAGGGTATTGCCATGATGTGAAGTCTCCATGCCCATGGAAATAGAATCTTGCCCTGAAATGACAGTCTGATCTGTTTTCCTTGCTCAACCTTATCCTCTATCCTTTCCTAATTCCTGGTATAATGTGCCTTCCTTGCTCTATAAGTGATGGGCTCCTCTGCAACATGATTCTTATAAAGGGCTTTTGATTAATTAAAGAAGAGACAGAGAGGCTTGGGTAGTCAGTCATGCAATTCACCTGTTCATAACCAATTTCATGCCTGCTCTCACCCACTCAGTGGCACATGGTCAACTTCTCAAAGTTCTGGGGTGAATTTTCACACATGGGGTCTGCAGAAAATCCTCTGCATATTATGTTAGTGGCAATGTAGTTACTCAACTATATAATACTTAGTGGAATGTGTTTCATCCCAAACGATAAAATAGAAAAATTCCTTTGGAATAAAATTTGGCAATATTAATCACGCATCAGGAAATGATCAAAAACTTTCACACAGCATTAACATTTTGCTCTTTAAAATCTTTAAGGAAATAACTGATAAAAACTATGCACACAAAGATACTTATGATGGCGTTTTTTATTATAGCAAAGAAACGGAAAGAAATCAAGTAACAAATAGAGGAACTGTTAAATAAAATGTGGTACTTCCACTTGTGGAAATTAAGTGATTATTGTTGAAGATAGTTAGCAAGACTAGGAAGCAAACTGAAAAAAAATGCTTAGGACTAATGTGAAATAAAAAAAACCAGAACACAAAGTTATATTTATATGCTGATAATAAATAATAAAATGTACACATCATAAAATACAAGAAGGAAGTATATTAAATTGTTCCCGGGGCAGAGGGGTTTAAATTGTGGGATTGTTGTCTGTTTTTATCCCCACCTTTAACACATTCTAGTAAGTATGATTTTTTTAAAAAAGAGCTTTATAGAGATATAATTCACATACCAAAAAGTTCACTCTTTTCAAATGTACAACCCAGTGGTTTTTAGCATATTCAAAGAGCTGTGCAAACATCACCACTCTCTAATCCCAGAATGTTTTCATCATCCCTAAAAGAAACTTGGTACCCTTTAGTTGTCACTCCCTGTTTTGTCCTCCCCCTAGCCCATGGCAACCACTAGTTTATTTTCATTCTGTATAGACTTGCCTATTCTGAATATTCCAAATAAGTGGAATCATACAATATGGCCTTTGGGGTTGGCTTCTTTCATTTAGCATAAGGTTTTCAAGGTTCATTCATATTGTAGCATATATCAATGCTTAATTCCTTTTATGTCAAATAATATTCCATTTATTGGATATACCACATTTTATTGATCCATTTACCAGTTGACAGACATTTGGGGTTATTTCCACTTATAGGCTATTATAAATAATGCTGCTATAAACATTCAGTTACAGGTGATCGTTGTCGTTTACTACAGGTATACATCTAGAAGCAGAATTGCTGGGTCATAAGGAAACCCTGTGTTTAACTTTTTAATGTATTGCCAACCTCTTTTTCAAAGTGGTGGCACCATTTTATGATCCTGCCAGCAATGTGTGAAATTTCTGTATCTTGGCTTTGCATGGGAAACAGTTAAATGAAAATTTCCTGAGAAAGTACAATGATAGTCAGCGAAGGCTTGGGAGGGTAGTGGGGAGAGGGGGATACAGAGAAGATGGTTAATGGGTACAAAAATACAGTTAGATAGAAGGAATAAGATCTAGTGTTAGGTAGGACAATAGAGTGACTGTAGTTAGCACTAATTTATTGTGTATTTCAAAATAACACAAAGAGTGAAACTGCAATGTTCCTAACACAAAGAAATAATAATAAACGCTTGAGGTGATGGATACCCCGATTACCTTGATTTGATCATTACACACTGTATGTTTGTATCAAAATATCACATATACCCCATAAATATGGACAACTATTAAGTATCCATAACTAAAAATGCAAAATTATATTTAAAAAATCATTTCATAACACAAATCAAAGCTTTGAACTTGCACCCTTTGTAGACTTACAGTCAAATTGTTACTACTCAAGTGGAACAGAACCCATAACTCCCCTGTCTTTCTCTCCTCCCACCTGATAAGAAAATAACAGAAACTCTTATGGCCCAGTGGTACACTTGGATTGCCTGGGAAGGGAACATAAAACCCACCCTGGAAGGACACTCCAGTTACCCAGGCAACATGGAATTTACATGCATATGCATAAAACAAGCCCTATTTAAAATAACTACACAATCATACATCCACCTTGGAGCAAGAATCAGCAAACAGATAAACAAAACAACAAAAATAAAACGGTAGGATTAGAACCATAAGGACTTCTGATAAACCTATGAGTGAGACAGTAAATTGAATATATTTAAAATTATTAAAGGGATAAAAGGAGTAGAAAACAAAAGGAGAGAACACAATGCACAAATCAACATCCAGCATATTTGAAAAATAACCCGGTAGAAACACAGGTTCCCAGCAATGTGAAGAGAACAGGGGGGTGAAAAGAGAGGAAAAAGCCATCTGGACTTATAAAAATGTGTCTGTTTCTCAGCGGCTGTGTTTTAGTTTCATGGCATTAAGAAACACAATATACTTCTTGGTAAATGGCACTGTACTTAAATACTTAAGCTCTTATTCTAAATAACTCCAACAGCTGTATTTCTTCAACCTTTGGCAATGAGTTCTATAATTAGAGTATGGTAATAGATCCCGGATCAGAAGCCAGAAAAGCGTAACCAGGTGTCCTCGCCACTTAGACCCTCATGCTTTGGGGACCACATATCTCTGATGATGCCGCTTCATTTCTTATAACGGTCCACTTTATCTTAGCTCTGAATACTATCAGCTAAATTCAACTTATTCCTTCCTTGCTATTTTCTATAACAACCAAAAATAAATAAATAAGGCATAGATGCTGCTCTGTTCTTAAAAGTTTTCCTCTTTCAGAAGCTGGCACCCATTTTCCCAACTTAGAAACGTATTATTCAGCTTTCTATTTCAGAAATTATCATATTTTGCAATCAATGGATTCTTCAGTGACAGTGATCTGTGTATAGTAATTTATAGACCTTTCTGGCTATTCAGGTCTTTGTCATGCATTCCAATAGATCTATTTTACTATTTCTTTTTTGAACTGTGAATGCTCCCACTTCGTGTCTTACTCCCTTTTTCCCCCAGAGTCATTCTGGCCATTTGCTTTGTCCTCCCCTAGGAAACAGAATGCTGGCTATTTTTTAATAAACTTGTGGTTGCTTGTGAATGCATGACATATATTTTTACCTTAGAGAAAGCCTAAATGTCTCAAATGTTAATTTTTGGACAAACTTTAAAGTTGACTCATGAACAGGATTCTCAGTATTCACATCTTTACTTTATGTTCTTTACAAATGTCTCCAATTTAAATTAACAGCTCCTCAGAATCACTGTCCTTACACTCTGGGGACAAAATATATTCTTACTCTTCAAAAATGTCAAATTCCTCAAGAGTTATAATTCATACCTTTGCCCCAGATACTTGGGAAAAAGAATTTCTTTTTATTTTTTAAAATAAAAATTTTTATTAGAAACCCAGGCACGGAAACTCATCACGTGTCAGTGATAGAACACTCAGGGTGTTGAAATACTTGCTATCCATATTTAAGTTTGTTGAAGAACGCTTTGCCCATGGGGAAAGCCAGATCTGGTATTAGGAGGCCTTTGGAAACTCCCCCTGCTATAAAATCATTGGAAGTCACGAAGCTTTCTACTCACAACTGAGTCTTTTCTGCATCCAGTAAGAAGTGATCCTGTTCTGTCAGATAAGGGTCTAGGTCCTCATGAATCACTTCCTTTGTTGGTGCTGTGAATGCATGTGTTGGGATTGAGACCAAATTAGGGGCACCTGCATAACATACTATAATCAAACATAGTTACTTCAGTCCTCTGTGTACAAATAACTATGTGAAGAACTTCCAGATCAGTGAAGAGCAAGGGCCTCCGAAAATCTGCTTATCCATAAAAGCAATGAGAACACTGACAATAAGTTGTCAAAATCAACTTTTTCAAAACTGAACTCTGGAAATTAATTAATGAAGTTAATTACTACTCCTTTGCAACAACCCAAGGAGAATTTATGAAGAAGAATGGCGGACACTCAGTAAGAACAGTGAGTTTTGTGGTATTTTAACTTTCTATAACCCATCATGTTTGCCCCAATTTAGTGGCAGCCTTGAGAACCAACAACATCACAATTAGGGTAGCAGCCACTAGAGGGGACATAATGAGTTTAGAGGTCCCCAAAAGCATCATTCCTAGAAGATTTTCCAATTTTACCTGTTTGGCAACTCTTTGGAAATCCCCCACTTACAGAGGTTATATTTATTTGACCTGATTCAGAGTTTCTCAGTCCAAACAGCCTTTTCCATCAGGCATTTGCTGAAAACAATCAGTAGTCATCATTTAACGTCATAGCTGCCAGAGGTGAGGATATCAGTTGGGGCAAACAAAAAGCTAACTAAAAAATTGAAAAGGAAAAGCAGTAGAATGGAACCCCATTGGGAGTTTTGAACAGCTTTAATATACTCCAGGGAATCTAGAAGGTCACATGCATGTGCAGAGCTATATGCATGCTCATAAAAGACCAGAGAAGGCCCTAATCTCTTATCTCTAGCTGATCCTGAGGCCCAAAGCAAGCAGGAAGTGAAAGCTAAAGCAGGAGTAAAATGTCACAGAATATTGAAGGCATGCACAAATAGGTTGACCTAGCCAACCAGCAAGGGCTGGGAGATTTAATTGTTCAAGGCATTTAAGGAACTCTCTAGCCAATCATTAACTGACTACAAAGCTAACCAAACTGAGACTTCAGTAGCCATATGCAACAAAGAATACAAACTGTAGTCATTTAGGAAAGTCACTAAACAAACAAATGGCATCAACAGCAAGAAGGACAGTACTAACAAGAAACCCTTAAAAATCTGACTCTGATTATAAGGGTTGTCATATTACATTATTTAAAATATCTAGTTTATAGAAAAAATTATGAGAAATATAAAGAAACAGAAAAGTAGGACATTTACACAGGGAGAAAAAATAAGTCAAAAAAGACTGTCCCTGAAGGGGCCTATACATTGGATTTAATAGGCAAAACCTAAATTAGCTCATCAGAAGAATGAAGGAACACAGCAACTAAAGACTTTTAAGAAAGTATGTGGCTGGGCGTGGTGGCTCATGCCTGTAATCCCAGCGCTTTGGGAGGCCGAGGCGGGTGGATCACAAGGTCAGGAGATCAAGACCATCCTGGCTAACATGGTGAAACCCCATCTTGACTAAAAATAAAAAATAAAAAAAAATTACCAGGGCATGGTGGTGGGTGCCTGTAGTCCCAGCCACTCGGGAGGCTGAGGCAGGAGAATGGCATGAACCCAGGAGGTGGAGCTTGCAGTGACCCGAGATCATGCCACTGCACTCCAGCCTGGGAGACAGCAAGACTCCGTTTCAAAAAAAAAGAAAGTATGTGTATAATGTCTAACAGATTGTCAATAGGGAAATCAGAAAATATAAATAAAAAACAAACAGAAATTCTGGAGTTGAAAAGTACATTAGTGGAAATGAAAAATTCACTAGAAGAGCTCAACAGCAGATACATGCTATCAAAATAAAGAATCAAAAACTGGGAGAAAAGTCAAAGTCAATTGAGATTATCCAGTGAAAAAAGGGAGGCAGAAAAGAATAACAGAAGACTAACAGACCCATAGAGAACCACAGCACACCACCATATATTACCAACATATGCACAAAGGGAGTCCCTAAAAGACAGAAGAGAAAGTAGAAGCAAATTTTTGAAGAAATAATGGCTGAAAACTTCCATACTTGATGAAGAATGTTAATCTACATATCCTAGAAACTCAACAAACTCTGTAGGGTAAACTCAAACAGATCTGCACTTGGCACATTATAACCAATTATAACTGTCTTTTATACTTATACACTTGGCACTTTATAATCAAACTGTCAAAAGCCAAAGCTAAACAAAGTCTTAAAAGTTGCAAGAGAGAAGCGATTCATCACGAGCAATAACCTTCAATAAGATTAACAGCTGCTTTTGGCCAGGCGTGGTGGCTCATGCCTGTAACCCCAGCATTTTTGGAGGCCGAGGCAGGTGGATCACGAGGTCAGGAGATTGAGACCATCCTGGCTAACACAATGACACCCTGTCTTTACTGAAAATACAATAAGTTAGGCGGGTGTGGTGGCGGGCACCTGTAGTCCCAGCTACTCAGGAGGCTGAGGCAGGAGAATGGTGTGAACCTAGGAGGCAGAGCTTGCAGTGAGCCGAGATCACACCACTGCACTCCAGCCTGGCCGACACAGCGAGACTCCATCTCAACAACAACAAAAAAATTAATAGCTGCTTTCTTAGGAACTATAGAGGTCAGAAGGCAGTGGGATGACATACCCAAAGTGCAAAAAGAAAAAACACTGTAACCAAGAATTCTATGTCTTTCAAAATTATTCTTAAAAAACAAAGAAATTGGCCAGTCATGGTGGCTAATGCCTGTAATCCCAGCACTTTGGGAAGCTAAGGCAGGTGGATCACTTGAGGTCCGAAGTTCTAGCCCAGCCTGGCCAACATGGTGAAACCCCGTTTCTATTAAAAATACAAAAATGAGCTGGGCATGGTGGTGTGTGCTTATAATCCCAGCTACTGGGGAGGCTGAGGCAGGAGAATTGCTTCAACCCAGAAGGTAGAGGTTGCAGTGAGCTGAGATCATGCCACTGCACTCCAGCCTAGGCAACAGAGTGAGATTCCATCAAAAAAAAAAAAAAAAAAAAAGAGAGAGAGAGAAAAGAAAAGAAAAAGAAGAAATTAAAATGCTATTACATTTTGTCAAAAAGTGAGTTTCTTGCTAGCAGACAAGAAACTTGCTACAAGAAATACTAAAGGGAGTACTGCGGGCTGAAATGATGTAATACCAGACAGTAACTTAAAACCACATGAAGATATAGAGATCACAAGAAAAAGTATCTACACAGGTAAGCATAAAAGACAGTAAGAATAAATTTTTTATTTATAACACTTTTATCTCCTGATTTGAAAGATAACTGAAGGCCAGGTGCAGTGGCTCACACCTGTAACCTCAGCACTTTGGAAGGCTGAGGTGGGCAGATCATCCTACCCGACATGGTGAAATCCCGTCTCTACTAAAATACAAAAATTAGCCTGGCATGGTGGTGTGTGCCTGTAATCCCAGCTGCTTGGGAGGCAGAGGCAGGCAAATCACCTGAATCTGGGAGACAGAGGCTGCAGGGATCTAAAATTGCACCACTGTGCTCCAGCCTGGGCAACACAGTGAGACTCCATCTCAATTATAAAACTGTGTTTATGGCTTTATAATGTATAAAAAATACCATTTGTATTATAATAATAGCACAAAGGAAAGGAGAGGAAATGGGATTATATTTGAGCAAAATTTTATATACTTTTGAGATTAAATCGGTATTAATGGAAACCAGGTTTTTATAAATTAAGATGTTAACTGTAACTCTTAGGGCAAACACTAAGAAACTAAACTCAAAAACATATCATAAAAGAAATGATGGAATCAAAATAGTAAAGCAGAAAATATTTACTTAACATAAAAAAAACAGTAAGGGAGGAATAGACAGCAAAAAACAACGTGAGACATATGGAAAGTAAATAGCAAAATGGTAGATATAAAGTCCTACCTTATCAGTAATTATACTAATCACTAAGTATAATTCTCAGTAATTATACTAATTTTAAATAAATTCAACACTCCAATCAAAAGGCAGATTCTGGCAGAATGAATTAAAAATATGTTTCAGCTTGAAAGCAAAAGGATGCAAAAAGATACCAAGAAAAGAGTAACCAAAAGAGCCCTGGAGGGGTGGAGCCAAGACGGCCAAATAGGAACAGCTCCAGTCTACAGATCCCAGTATGAGTGACACAGAAGATGGGTGATTTCTGCATTTCCAACCGAGGTACTGGGTTCATCTCACTGGGGAGTGTTGGACAGTGGGCACAGGACTGGGTGGAGCCTACCACAGCTCAAGGAGGCCTTCCTGCCTCTGTAGACTCCACCTCTGGGGGCAGGGCATAGCCAAACAAAAGGCAGCAGAAACCTCTTCAGACTTAAATGTCCCTCTCTGACAGCTTGAAGAGAGTAGTGGTCCTCCCAGCACGCAGCTGGAGATCTGAGAACAGACAGACTGCCTCCTCAAGTGAGTCCCCGACCCATGAGTAGCCTAACTGGGAGGCACCCCCCAGTAGGGGCAGACTGACACCTCACACGGCCGGGTACTCCTCTGAGACAAAATTTCCAGAGGAACAATCAGGCAGCAACATTTGCTGTTCACCAATATCTGCTGTTCTTCAGCATCTGCTGCTGATACCCAGGCAAACAGGGTCTGGAGTGGACCTCCAGCAAACTCCAACAGACCTGCAGCTGAGGGTCCTGATTGTTAGAAGGAAAACTAACAAACAGAAAGGACATCCACACCAAAACCCCATCTGTACATCACCATTATCAAAGACCAAAGGTAGATAAAACCACAAAAATGGGAAAAAACAGAGCAGAAAAACTGGAAACTCTAAAAATCAGAGCACCTCTCCTCCTCCAAAGGAATGCAGCTCCTCACCAGCAATGGAACAAAGCTGGACAGAGAATGACTTTGACAAGTTGAGAGAAGGCTTCAGACGATCAAACTACTCCGAGCTAAAGGAGGAAGTTCAAACCCATGGCAAAGAAGTTAAAAACCTTGAAAAAAAATTAGACGAATGGCCAACTAGAATAACAAATGTGGAGAAGTCCTTAAAGGACCTGATGGAGCTGAAAACCATGGCATGAGAACTATGTGACAAATGCACAAGCCTCAGTAGCCGATTTGATCAACTGGAAGAAAGGGTATCAGTGATGAAAGATTAAATAAATGAAATGAAGTGACAAGAGAAGTTTAGAGAAAAAAAGAATAAAAAGAAACGAACAAAGCCTCCAAGAAATATGGGACTATGTGAAAAGACCAAATCTACATCTGATTGGTGTACCTGAAAGTGACAGGGAGAATGGAACCAAGTTGGAAAACACTCTGCAGGATTTTATCCAGGAGAACTTCCCCAATCTAGCAAGGCAGGCTAACATTCGCGTTCAGGAAATACAGAGAATGCCACAAAAATACTCTTCGAGAAGGGCAACTCCAAGACACATAATTGTCAGATTCACCAAAGTTGAAATGAAGGAAAAAATGTTAAGGGCAGCCAGAGAGAAAGGTCGGGTTACCCACAAAGGGAAGCCCAACAGACTAACAGCTGATCTCTGGGCAGAAACTCTACAAGCCAGAAGAGAGTGGGGGTCAATATTCAACATTCTTAAAGGAAAGAATTTTCAACCCAGAATTTCATATCCAGCCAAACTAAGCTTCATAAGTGAAGGAGAAATAAAACACTTTACAGACAAGCAAATGCTGAGAGATTTTGTCACCACCAGGCCTGCCCTACAAGACCTCCTGAAGGAAGCACTAAACATGGAAAGGAATAACTGGTACCAGTCACTGAAAAACATGCCAAATTGTAAAGGCCATCGAGGCTAGGAAGAAACTGCATCAACTAACGAGCAAAATAACCAGCTAACATCATAATGACAGGATCACATTCACACATAACAATATTAACCTTACATGTAAATAGGCTAAACGCTCCAATTAAAAGACACAGACTGGCAAATTGGATAAAGAGTCAAGACCCATCAGTGTGCTGTATTCAGGAAACCCACCTCATGTGCACAGACACACATAGGCTCAAAATAAAGGGATGGAGGAAGATTTACTAAGCAAATGGAAAACCAAAAAAGGCAGGGGTTGCAATCCTAGTATCTGATAAAACAGACTTTAAACCAACAAAGATCAAAAGAGACAAAGAAGGCCATTACATAATGGTAAAGGGATCAATTCAACAAGAAGAGCTAACTATCCCAAATATATATGCACCCAATATAGGAACACCCAGATTCATAAAGCAAGTCCTGAGTGACCTACAAAGAGACTTAGACTACCACACAATAATAATGGGAGATGTTAACACCCCACTGTCAACATTAGACAGATCAACAAGACAGAAAGTTAACAAGGATATCCAGGAATTGAACTCAGCTCTGCACAAAGTGGACCTAATAGACATCTACAGAACTCTCCACCCAAAATCAACAGAATATACATTCTTTTCAGCACCACACCACACCTATTCCAAAATTGACCACATTGTTGGAAGTAAAGCACTCCTCAGCAAATGTAGAAGAACAGAAATTATAACAGACTGTCTCTCAGACCACAGTGCAATCAAACTAGAACTCAGGATTAAGAAACTCACTCAAAACTGCTCAACTACATGGAAACTGAACAACCTGCTCCTGAATGACTACTGGGTACATACCGAAATGAATGCAGAAATAAAGATGTTCTCTGAAACCAACGAGAACAAAGACACAACATACTAGAATCTCTGGGACACATTCAAAGCAGTGTGTAGAGGGAAATTTATAGCACTAAATGCCCACAAGAGAAAGCAGGAAAGATATAAAATTGACACCCTAACATCACAGTTAAAAGAACTAGAGAAGCAAAAGCAAACACATTCAAAAGCTAGCAGAAGGCAAGAAATAACTAAGATCAGAGCAGAACTGAAGGAAATAGAGACACAAAAAACCCTTCAAAAAATTAATGAATCCAGGAGCTGGTTTTTTGAAAAGATCAACAAAATTGATAGACTGCTAGCAAGACTAATAAAGAAGAAAAGAGAGAAGAATCAAATAGACACAATAAAAAATGATAACAGGGATATCACCACCGATCCCACAGAAATACAAACTACCATCAGAGAATACTATAAACACCTCTACACAAATAAACTGGAAAATGTAGAAGAAATAGATAAATTCCTCGACACATACACCCTCCCAAGACTAAACCAGGAAGAAGTTGAATCTCTGAATACACCAATAACAGGCTCTGAAATTGAGGCAATAATTAATGGCTTACCAACCAAAAAAAAGTCCAGGACCAGATAGATTCACAGCTGAATTCTACCAGACGTACAAGGAGGAGCTGGTACCATTCCTTCTGAAACTATTCCAATCAATAGAAAAAGAGGGAATCCTCCCTAACTCATTTTATGAGGCCACCATCATCCTGATACCAAAGCCTGGCAGAGACACAACAAAAAGAGAATTTTAGATCAATATCCCTGATGAACACAAATGCAGAAGTCCTCAATAAAATACTGGCAAACCAAATCCAGCAGCACATCAAAAATCTTATCCACCATGATCAAGTGGGCTTCATCCGTGGGATGCAAGGCTGGTTCAACATATGCAAATCAATAAATGTAATACAGCATATAAACAGAACCAAGGACAAAAACCACATGATTATCTCAATAGATGCAGAAAAGGCCTTTGACAAAATTCAACAACCCTTCATGCTAAAAATTCTCAATAAATTAGTTATTGATGGGATGTATCTCAAAACAAGAGCTATCTATGACAAACCCACAGCCAATACCATACTGAATGGGCAAAAACTGGAAGCATTCCCTTTGAAAATGGGCACAAGGCAGGGATGCCCTCTCTCACCACTCCTATTCAACATAGTGTTGGAAGATCTGGCCAGGGCAATCAGGCAGGAGAAGGAAATAAAGGGTATTCATTTAGGAAAAGAGGAAGTCAAATTGTCCCTGTTTGCAGATGACATGATTGTATATCTAGAAAACCCCATTGTCTCAGCCCAAAATCTCCTTAAGCTAATAAGTAACTTCAGCAAAGTCTCAGGATACAAAATCAATGTGCAAAAATCACAAGCATTTTCATACACCAATAACAGACAAACAGAGAGCCAAATCATGAGTGGACTCCCATTCACAATTGTTTCAAAGAGAATAAAATACCTAGGAATCCAACTTACAAGGGACGTGAAGGACCTCTTCAAGGAGAACTACAAACCACTGCTCAATGAAATAAAAGAGGATACAAACAAATGGAAGCACATTCCATGCCCATGGGTAGGAAGAATCAATATCGTGATTGGCCATACTGCCCAAGGTAATTTATAGATTCAGTGCCATCCCCATCAAGCTACCAATGACTTTCTTCACAGAATTGGAAAAAAACTACTTTAAAGTTCATATGGAAACAAAAAAGAGACCACATTGCCAAGTCAATCCTAAGCCAAAAGAATAAAGCTAGAGGCATCACGCTACCTGACTTCAAACTATACTACAAGGCTACAGTAACCAAAACAGCATGGTACTTGTATCAATACAGAGATATAGACCAATGGAACAGAACAGAGCCCTCAGAAATAATGCTGCATATCTACAACTATCTGATCTTTGACAAACCTGACAAAAACAAGAAATGGGGAAAGGATTCCCTATTTAATAAATGGTGCTGGGAAAACTGGCTAGCCATATGTAGAAAGCTGAAACTGGATCCCTTCCTTACACCTTATACAAAAATTAATTCAAGATGGATTAAAGACATAAATGTTAGACCTGAAACCATAAAAAACCCTAGAAGAAAACCTAGGCAATACCATTCAGGACATAGGCATGGGCAAGGACTTCATGTGTAAAACACCAAAAGCAATGGCAACAAAAGCCAAAATTGACAAATGGGATCTAATTAAACTAAAGAGCTTCTGCACAGCAAAAGAAACCACCATCAGAGTGAACAGGCAACCTACAGAATGGGAGAAAATTTTTGCAATCTACTCATCTGACAAAGGGCTAATATCCAGAATCTACAATGAACTCAAACAAATTTACAAGAAGAAAACAAACAACCCCATCAACAAGTGGGCGAAGGATATGAAGAGACACTTCTCAAAAGAAGACATTTTTGCAGCCAACAGACACATGAAAAAATGCTCATCATCACTGGCCATCAGAGAAATGCAAATCAAAACCACAATGAGATACCATCTCACACCAGTTAGAATGGCCATCATTAAAAAGTCAGGAAACAACAGGTGCTGGAGAGGATGTGGAGAAATAGGAACACTTTTACACTGTTGGTGGGACTGTAAACTAGTTCAACCATTGTGGAAGTCAGTGTGGCGATTCCTCAGGGATCTAGAACTAGAAATACCATTTGACCCAGCCATCCCATTACTGGGTATATACCCAAAGGATTATAAATCATGCTGTTATGAAGACACATGCACACGTATGTTTATTGCGGCACTATTCACAATAGCAAAGACTTGGAACCAACCCAAATGTCCAACAACGATAGACTGGATTAAGAAAATGTGGCACATATACACCATGGAATACTATGCAGCCATAAAAAATGATGAGTTCATGACCTTTGTAGGGACATGGATGAAGCTGGAAACCATCATTCTCAGCAAACTATCACAAGGACAGAAAACTAAACACTGCATGTTCTCACTCATAGTTGGGAATTGAACAATGAGAACACATGGACACAGAAAGGGGAACATCAAACACAGGGGCCTGTTGTGGGGTGGGGGGAGGGGGGAGGGATAGCATTAGGAGATACACCTAATGTTAAATGACGAGTTAATGGGTGCAGCACACTAGCATGGACATGTATACATATGTAACAAACCTGCACGTTGTGCACATGTACCCTAAAATTTAAAGTATAATAAAAAAAATAAAATAAATAAAATAAAATCCTAACGGCTTAAAAAAAAAAAGAGCCCTGGAGTAGCTATAGTATCAGACAAAATATCAGTAGTGATTGTAAGAAAACAGCATTTTATAACAAAAATGTTAGCAGAGACAAAGACGGGTATTTTACAATAATTAAATAGTAAATCTATCAAGAACAGAAAATATTTTTAAACATATATGCATCTAACAACAGAGCCCCACAATACATGAAGCAAAAACTGACAGAAATAAAGGAAGAAATAAACAGTGCAACAATAATAGTTGGAGACTTCAATATTGCGCTTTTGATAATGGATAGAACAACTAGCCAGAAGACTGAAAAGTAGATCAAAGACATGAACAACACTATAAACTAAGCTAAGCTAGAACTAACAGATATCTGTAGAACACTCCCCCAAGAACAGCAGAACACACATTCTTCTCAAGTGCACGTGAAACATTTTCCAGAATTAACTGTGTGTTAGGCCATAAAGCGAACCTTAATATATATAAAAGGGTTACAATTATACAAAGTATGTTCTCTAACCACAAGGAAATAAAATTAGAGTCAATAATAGAAGAAAATTTGAAAGTTTATAAATATGTAAAAATTAAACAACACACTTTTTTTTGTCTTTTGGTTTTTTTTGACATGGTGTTTTGCTCTTGTTGCTGAGGCTGGAGTGCAATGGTGCAATCTCGGCTCACTGCAACCTCTGCCTCCCAGGTTCAAGCGATTCTCCTGTCTCAGCCTCCTGAGTAGCTAGGATTACAGGCGCCCGTCACCACATCTGGATAATTTTTGTATTTTTAGTAGAGACGGAGTTTCGCCATCCTAGAATTCCTGACCTCAGTTGATCTGCCCACCTAGGTCTCCCAAAGTGCTGGGATTACAGGCATGAGCCACCATGCCCAGCCCACACTGTTTTTTTAAAACTTTCATTTTAGGTTTGGGTACATGTGCAGGTTTGTTATATAGATAAACTTGTCTCACAGGGGTTTGTTGTACAGATCATTTCAACAACACACTAAAATAGCCAATGGGTCAAAGAATAAATCAAAGGGAAATTAGTAAATACTTTGATAAGAATGACAATGAAAAGATAACATGCCAAAACTTATAGGATATAGCCAGATAGACCAAGAGGGGTAAAAAAGCCTCAAATTAATACAATAGAAATAAATGAGAATACTACACTGTAACTGTCAAATAAATAAAAGCAATTATAAAGGAATGCTAAAAATAATTGTAGATCAAAACGTTACATAACTTAGAGAAAAAAGATAGATTGCTAGAAAAACATACACTACTGAAATTGACTCAAGAAGGCCAGGCGCGGTGGCTCACGCCTGTAAACCCAGCACTTTAGGAGGCCGAGGCGGGCGGATCACGAGGTCAGGAGATCGAGACCATCCTGGATAACCTGGTGAAACCCCGTGTCTACTAAAAATACAAAAAAAATACCCGGGCGTGGTGGCGGGCACCTGTAGTCCCAGCTACTCGGGAGGCTGAGGCAGGAGAATGGCGTGAACCCGGGAGGTGGAGTTTGCAGTGAGCCGAGATGGCGCCACTGCACTCCAGCCTGGGTGAGACTCCGTCTCAAAAAAAAAAAAAAAAACGAACGAAATTGACTCAAGAAGAATTAGAAAGTCTGAGTTACATGTAAAGGGATTGAATTACTAATAAAAAATCTTCCACGAAAAAAGTATCAGGGAAGGGTGGGACAATATGGCAGAATAGAAGCTATATTAGTCTGTTCTCACACAGCTATAAAGAACTACCTGAAACTGGGTAATTTATGAAAAAAAAAAAGAGGTTTAACTGACTCACAGTTCGACAGGCTGTACAGGAAGTATGGCTGGGAGACCTCAGGAAACTTACAATCATGACAGAAGGGCAAAGTGGAAGCAAGCATATATTCACATGGCAGCAGGAGAGAGAGAGAGAGAGAGTGAAGGGGGAAGTGCTACACACTTGCAAACAACCAGATCTCATGAGACCTCTATCACCAGAACAACAAAGGGAAATTCCACTCACATTATTCAGTCACCTTCCATCAGGTCCTTTCCCCAACACTGAGAATTACAATTCAACCTGAGATTTGGGTGGAGACACAAAGCTATACCATTCAACCTCCAACTGAAACACCAAATTTTAACAATTTTTTGCACACAGAAAAGCACACATCACAAGAACCAAAAATCAGGTGAGCAGTCACAGTGCCTGGTTTTAACTTCATATCATAGAAGCATTGAGGAGGGTAGAAGAAAGAGTCTTGAATTGCTAATGCCACCCCACCATCATACCCAGGCAGCTGCTGTCTGGCACAGAGACAGAATCAGTGCACTTTGGGGAGGGAGAGCACAGCAACTGGGGACCTTTACATTGAACTCAGTGCTGCTCTGTCACAGCAGAGAACAAACCTGTGCTGGGCTTAGGTAGCACCTATGCATGAAGGGAGCATTTGGACCAGTCCTAGCCAGAGGGGAATTGCCCATCCCAGTGGTCGGAAGTTAAGTTTCTTGACAAGCCTTGTCACCACAGGCAAAAGTGCAATGGGGTCCTAGGTAAATTTGAAAGGCAGTCTAGGACACAAGGATTGCAAGTCCTATGCACCTCTTAGGCAGCTTCTGGGAGCTCTCTGGCTCCCAGACAGCATTTCTTGATACACCCAGGGCCTCGGGGATCTCCTTACCCTGAAGAGAAGGATCTTGGGCAAGGCCCAGTCCTGTGCTGGATTCAGGTCTGACACAGTGTACCCAATGGTGATGGCCACAGAGGTGCTTGTATCACCATATGCTGAGTTTCAGGTGGCTCAGCACAGAGAGAGAGAGACTCCATTTGTTTGCGAAAAAGTAAAGAAAATGAACAAGAGTCTCTGCCTGGTAATCTAGGAGTTGCCTAGGAATTGCAATCCTAGGAGTTCATTGGCTGGGTGTAATTCCAATGAACTAGGGTGACACACGACTAGAGAGATACCAGCTGGCGCCATCTCTCCCTCAACATTAGGCAGTACAGCTTGACAAAAGTGACTCCTTCCTGGCTGGGTGCAGTAGCTCACACCTGTAATCCCAGCACTTTGGGAGGCTGAGGTGGGTGGATCACTTGAGGTCAGGAGTTCAAGACAGGCCTGGCCAACATGGTGAAATCCTGTCTCTACTAAAAATAAAAACATTAGCCAGGTGTGGTGGCACACCCTTGTAATCCCAGCTACTTGGGAGGCTGAGCCAAGAGGATTGTTTGAACCCAGGAGGCAGAGGTTGCAGTGAGCCAAGATCACACCACTGCACTACAGCTTGGGTGACAGAGGGAAACTCTCGCTCTTAAACAACAACAACAACAAAAAACTCCTTCCTTCTGCTTAAGGAAAGGAAAGCAAAAAAGTAAAGAGAACTTTGTCTTGGATCTTGGATACCAGCTCAGCCATGGTAGGATAGGGCACCAGCCACAGTCATGGGGACCCTGTTCCAGGCCCTAACTCCTAGGTGACACTTCTAGACACACACCTTGAGCCAAAAGGGAACCTGTTGCCTTGAGGGAAGGACCCAGTCCCAGCAGGATTCATCATCTACTCACTAAAGAGCCCTTGGGCCCTGAATAACCACCAGTGATATCCAGGGAATACGCCATGGGCCTTGGGCTCTGAGATGAGCTGGCTTTAGGGGTGACCCAGCACATTCCAAGCTGGGGTGGCTACAGTGAAAGACTCCTGTATGAGAAAAGCAGAGGGAAAGGAAGGGGAAATTTGTCTTGTACCCTAGGTACCAGCTTGGCCACAGTGAGGTAGAGCAACAAGCAGGCTCTTGGGGTCCCTGAGTCTAGGCCTAGGCTCTAGATAGCATTTCTAGACCTGCCCTGGGCCAGAGAGGAGCCCACTGCCCTGGAGGGCGAGTCCCAAGCCTGGCAGCATTCAATGCAAGCTGATGAAAGAATCCTTATGCTCTAAGTGAATATTGGCAGTGGCCTGGCAGAAGCCCATATGGACAGGTCGTGGTGGTGGCCATAGGGAGAGGTTCCTCTGCCCGTGGAAAGGGGAGGGAAGAGTGAAAACACTTTGTATTGTGGTTTGAGTCCCAGCTTAGCTGCAGTACAATAGAACAGCATGTAAATTGCTAAGGTTTTTGACTACAATCTCTGGCTCTGAGACAGCATTTCTGGATACACCCAGGGCCTGGGGGAATTCATCACCCTGAAGGGAAGGATATTGGGCAAGGCCCAGTGCTGTGCTGGATTCAGGCCTGACACTGACACAGTACACCCAGTGGTGGTGGCCACAGAGGTGCTTGCATCGCCACACCCCCAGTTTCAGATGGCTCAGCAGAGAGAGAGGGGTGGGGGGAGAGAGAAACTGACTCCATTTGTTTGTTTGGGAAAAAGTAAAGAAAATGATCAAGAGCCTCTGCCTGGTAATCCAGAGAGATTTTCTTGATCTTATCTGAGACCACCAGAGCAATACCTCTCAAGTCTGCAAAAACCACAGTGTTATTGGGCTTAGGGCCCATGTCTCTTTGAATACCTAAAAAGCCTTCCCAAGAAGGACAGGCACAAACACGCCCAGACTGTGAAGACTACAATAAATACCTAACTCTGCCATGCCCACACACTAACAGAACATCTGCAAGCATCACCACCATCCAGGAAAACACAACCTCACCAAATAAAAGGCACCAGGGACATGACACTTCAGACAAAAAAATTCAAAATAGCTGTTTTGAGAAAACTCAAAGAAATTAAAGATAACACAGAGAAAGAATTCAGAGTTCTATCAGATAAATTTAACAAAGAGATTAAAGTAATTTAAAAAATCAAGTAGAAATTCTAGAGTTGAAAAATGCAATTGTCATGCTGAAGAATGCACCAAATCTCTTAATAACAGAAATGACCAAGCAGAAGAAAGAATCTGTGAGCTTGAAGAAAGCCTACTTGAAAATACACAGTCGGAAGAGTTAAAAGAAAAAAGAATATAAAAGAATGAAGCAAACCTACAAGATCTGGAAAACAGCCTCAAAAGGGGGCAAATTTAACAGTTACTGGCCTTAAAGAAGAGGTAGAGAAAGAGATGGGGTAGAAACTTGATTTGAAGGGATAAAATCAGAGAAATTCCCAAACCTAGAAAAAGGTATCAACATTGAAGTACAAGAGGGTTATAGAACGCCAAGCTGATTTAACCCAAAGACTACCTATAGGCATTTAATAATCAAACTACCAAAGGTTAAGGCTAAAGGATTCTAAATGCAGCAAGAGAAAAGAAACAAATAACATATAATGGAGCTCCAATAAATTTGGCAGTAGGTTTTTCAGTGGAAACCTCACAGGACAGGAGAGAGTGGTATGACATATTTAAAGAGCTGAAGGAAAAAAACTTTTACCCTAGGATAGTATCCTTAAGCATGAAGGAGAAATAAAGACTTTCCAGAGAAACAAAAACTGAGGGATTTTATCAACACCAGACCTACAGGAAATGCTGGAGCGAGTTCTTCAATCTGAAAGAAAAGGACATTAATGAGCAAGGAGAAATCATCTGAAAGTACAAAACTCATTGGTAATAGTAAGCACACAGAAAAACAGAATATTATAACACCGTAATTGTGGTGTGTAAACTTTTTTTAAGTAGAAAGATTAAATGGTGAACCAATCAAAAATAACTATGGCAATTTTTCAAGGCATAGACAGTACAATAAGACATAAAGAGAAACGACAAAATGTTAAAAAGCAGGGGACAATGAAGTTAAACTAACGGTTTTCTTTTTGCCTGTTTATTTATTTATGCAATCAGTGGTAAGTTGTAATCAGTTTAAAATAATGGGTTATAAGATAGTATTTGCCTGGCTCATGGTAACCTCAAATCAAAAAACATAAAATGGATATACAAAAAATGAAAAGCAAGAAATTAAAGCATACCACTACAGAAAATTGCCTTCACTAAAAGGAAGACAGGAAGGGAGGAAAGAAGGAAAGAAGGAAGAGAAGACCGCAAAACAACCAGAAAACAAATAACAAAATGGCAGGTATAAGTTTATACTTAACAATAATAACATTGAATGTAAAAGGAATAAACTCTCCAATCAAAAGACATAGACTGGATGAATGGATGAAAAAAGAAGACCCAATGACAAGAAACACATGTCACCTATTAAAGACACACATAGACTAAAAATAAAGGAATGGAAAAAGATATTTCATGCCAATGGAAACTAAAAAGAGCAGGAGTAGCTATACTTACATAAGATAAAATGGATTTCAAGGCAAAAACTGTAAGAAGAGACAAAGAAGGTCATTATATAATAACGAAGGAGTCAATTCAGCAAAAGGATATAACAATTGTAAATATATATGCTTCCAACACTAGAGCACCCAGATATATAAAGCAAATATTATTAGAGCTAAAGAGAGAGATAGACCCCAACACAATAATAACTAGAGACTTTAACACCCCACTTTAAGCAATGGACAGATCTCGCAGCCAGATAACCAACAAGGAAACATTGAACCTAGTCTGCAGTATAGAACAAATGGAATTAATAGCTTTTTACATACATTGGGGAAAAGCCAGTGTCTTCAGTAAGTGATGCTGAGAAAATTGGATATCCATATGCAGAAGAATGAAATGTGATCCTTATCTCTTGCGTTATACAAAAGTCAAATCATAACGGATTAAAGAGACAAACCTATGAACTCAAGCTATTGAAACTGCTACAAGAAAACATTGGGAAAACTCTCCAGGACATTTGTCTGGGCAAAAATTTCTTGAGTAATATCCCACAAGCACAGGCAACTCAAGCAGAAATGGACAAACGGGATCAAATTAAATTGAAAATCTTCTTCACAGTAAAGGAAACTATCAACAAAGTGAAGAGACAAGCCATAGAATGAGATAAAATATTTGCAAAGTACTTATCTAATGAAGAATTAATAACTAGAATATATTAGGAGCTCAAACAACTATGTAGGAAAAAATTTAATAATCTGATTAAAAATGGGCAAAATATTTAAATAGGTATTTCTCAAAAGAAGACATACAAATAGCAAACAGGCATACGAAAAAGTGCTCAATGTCACTGATCATCAGATAAGTGCAAATCAAAGCTACAATGAGACATCACCCCATCCCAGTGAAAATGGCTTTTGTCTAAAAGTCAGGCAATAACAAATGCTGGCAAGGATGTGGAGAAAAGGGAACCTTTGTACACTATTGGTGGGAATGTAAATTAGTGAAACCGCAATGGAGAACTGTTTGAAGGTTCCTCAAGAAACTAAAAATAAAGCTACCATACAATCCAGCAATCCCACTTTTAGGTATATACTCACAATAAAGGAAATCAGTATATCAAAGAAATATCTGCACTCCCATGGCTGTTGCAGCCGCATTCACACTAGCCAAGATTTGCAAGCAACTTAAGGTCCATCCACAGGTGAATGGACAAAGAAAATGTGGCACATATACACAATGAAGTATTCAGCATGAAAAATAATGAGATTCTATCATTTACAAGAACCCGAATGGAAGTGGAGG
Organism: Nomascus leucogenys; assembly: GCF_006542625.1. Taxonomy (NCBI): domain Eukaryota; kingdom Metazoa; phylum Chordata; class Mammalia; order Primates; family Hylobatidae; genus Nomascus; species Nomascus leucogenys. The sequence goes on along the minus strand of NC_044401.1, from coordinate 73,586,104 downwards.
TCATTATGTTAAGTGAAATAAGCCAAGCACAGAAAGACAAACATCACATGTTCTTATTTATAGAATCTAAAAATCAAAACAATTGAACGCATGGAGATGCAGAATAGAAGGATGGTTACCAGAGCCTGGGAAAGATAGTGGGGGGCTGGGGGGTGGAGTGGGGATGGTTAATGGGTACAAAAATATTACTAGAAAGAATAAGACCCAGCCTTTGATTACCCAACAGGGGGACTGTAGTCGATAATAATTCAGTTGTACATTTTAAAACAACTAAAAGAATACAACTGGATTGTTTGTAACACAAAGGATAAATACCTGAGGGCAGGGATACCCAAGTTTCCATGATGTGATTATTATGCATTGCATACCTGTACCAAAATATGTACTTCATGTCTGTACCAAAATATATACACCTACTACATAGCCACAAAAATTAAAAATAAAATTATTTTTAAAAAGCCCAGGCTCATATAGCTTCAGTGGTGAAGTCTATCAAATGTTAAGGAATAATTATTAACAAGTATTCATAAACTATTCCAAAAAAATAGAAGAGGAGGGAACACTTCCCAACTCATTCCATGTGGTCAGTATTATCCTTATACCAAAATGAGACAAAGATATGACAAGAAAACTACAGAACATTATCTCTTATGATTATACATGCAAAAATAATCAAAAAAATACTAGCAAACTAAATCCAGAAACATACAGGGATTATAAGCCACAACAAAGTATGATTTGTCTCAGGTATAGAAAGTTAATTTAACATAGAAAAATCAAAATACGCTGTATTAAGCGAAGAAGGACAAAACCTACACAATCATCTTAAGGGATGAAAAAAAATCACTTGACAAAACCTGACACTCTTTCATGACAAAACATTTCATAAACTAACACAGGGACTTTCCCCAGCCTCCTCAATGCTATCTATAAAAAACCCACACCTGACATTATACTTAATGGTAAAAGTCAGAATGAGTTCCTCTAAGATTAGGAACAAGATAAGGGTGTCTGCTCTTGACAACTCTATTCAGCATTGTATTGGAGGTTCTAGTAGGGGCAATTAGTCAACAAGAAGATATAAAAGACATCTAAATTGGAAAGAAAAAATAAAAGAGATCTACATTTGGAGATCACATGATCTTATATATAGAAAATCACAAGGAATTCACTAAAAATTATTAGATCTAGTGAGGTCAGAAAGAATGAAGGATACAAGGTCAATAAAAAAATCAATTGTATTTTTATACGCTAGCAATGAACAATTTTAAAATAAAGTTAAGAAAACAATTACAATAGTATCAAAAAGAACAAAATACTTCAGAATGAATGTAATGAAAGAAATGTAAAACCTATCACCGAAAAATGTGAAATATTTTTGAAAGAAATTAAGACCTAAATTAATGAGATGACATTCCATTAAGTCACAAGCAGACTTAATATTAAGATGGCAATATTTGCCAAATTGATATACAAATTCAACCTAAGCAATATCAAAATTCCAGCTGCTATTTATGTAGAAATGGACATGGTGATCCTAAAATTTACATGAAAATGTGAGGGACCCAGAATAGTCAAAACAATTTTAAAAATAACACTGTTTTTGAGGTGATGAAAATGTTCTAAAATTAGATAGTGGTGAAAGTTGCATAACTCCATGGCCATGTTAAAAACCACCAAATTGTACGCTCCTATAAGGGTGAACTCTTTGGTATGTGAATTTTATCTCAATGATTTTTTTAAAAAGTCCCCAAAACCTGTGGCAGACATGTCAGGGCAAATGTATTGATGGGCATGCAGTTTATTTTAGTTTCTTCCTATTTCTTTCACATTGGACATTGGAGTATTTGCGCTATGTTTAGAATCATTGATCCAGAGTTATTTTCTAGAATAGTCCATGTCTGAGTTCAGAATTATTAGTTACTGCAGAAATTGGTGTTTCTAAGAATTTTTTAGTTCGGCCATAAAGAGCAACATTTACCAGTTGTGATCAATTCTAGTTCTGTAAATGTTCTTCAGTGAAACAATAATTCTTAGGATCCTTTTTAAGACGTATAAGAGCTCTATTTTGCATAGTCTTCAACATATAATAAAGTGCATAGATGGAAAGAATTGTTAAAAACAGACCAGATATCACAGTTTTTCACTCTCTTGGTTAAAATCAAGGAAACACATTCAAGCAGTTTTCCTGTTCTTCTATGCCAGATGTTGGTCTTTGTAAGATCAGCTCATCTGGACTCCTAAATTATGGATTTCTGAGTTTCACAAACACTAGGTTAACAAGCTTCCAAGGGTAAGTAATGAAATAAATATTTCATGGAGAGCTGCAGGCCTAGATCTCCAAATCTAATTTCAGATTCCATCTCCCTGCTTTCTTCCTTTTTGACTTCTTGAATTTAGTAGACAAAGATAAGGAAAAAAAGCCTAAGGCGATTTGAAGAAACCAGTTATCACATACTGAAAGATTCTTTTAAGGCCTCTTATGTCTTCTGGAGAGAATATTAAAGGAAAAGGGCTTTGAATATGAAAGTTTGTGGCAGAGATAAACCAATAATTAGGAGCTAGTTATTTCAGCTCCTGATAATTAGACAAGATGGTATCATCTTAGATAACCACTAAGTCTCCTCTCCTGGAAAATTAGCACCAGTATTAGAGTTTCTTTATAGGGAAAAGTCACTTCATGACACATAAAATTGTCACCGGAAGAGCCATCTATATCAGCTGAGGTTAGTGCTGTGGTACATACAGCAGAGAAGAGGACCTATAAGCAATGTCAATGGAAAGAAGATGCCCTTGTGTTAAGATTGACAGAAAACATACATATAAATGCAAATATTTAAAGGCATGGGCCAGAAGATGGTGGAGCTAAAGATGAAGGAAGTTGTGCAGAGAACTTACATGGAATTATTCATAAAATTAAAAAACAATTTAGCTGCCTTTTACTGAACACTTCCTGTGTCCTCATTCTTCATATATATTGTCTTAGGGGTAGATGCCATTATTTCTATTTTAAAGAGATAGAGACTAAAGTTAAGGGAGATTTATTAACTAACCCAAGGTACCCAAGTTGGTAAGATTTACTTGGGATTTGCACGAAGATGTGAGATTCTAAAGCCTATCCACTTGACTATAATCTTGTATTCCCGCCCTAAATAAAAAATGGATCTCACCTAGTGAAGGCCTCTATTAGAAAGACAAAGGCAGAACATTCTTTGTTTGCTTCCCATTCCCAAACAACTATCAATAGTGTCCTATTTCTTTCATTCTGCAAATATCTGTTAAATGCCTATTTGTGCTATGTGCTTGAAACAGTCTTTAAAAGACTATACTTGGATGAATGGAAAAATACTGGGGTGAGGAATCCGAAGGAGAATTGCACTGTATCATTTTAACTGTTTTGATTCAGCACGTTAGCTGGGCTTCATGCTAAAGACCTCTTTACAAACAGGTTTATTAATTATCAGCTATCAGCTTACATATCAGCTTATTATCAGCTATCAGCTTACTCTGAAAGAGAGGAAAAATAATTATATTTCTGTACTTCTAATGATTTCCCATATAAACATCCTTACGTTCACTTGGATTATTATATAATAAACAAATCTTTCTCAGCTAACACTTCAAAGACAGTTATTGGTCTTCTAATTACATTTTAAAGAATGAAACTGAAAAGGGATTGATAGCTTTGTAACCAGTTCTCCTGTAACAACTACGGAAGGCAAATTAGATGGTTTGATGTTTATGTTACCATGTTGCTTTTTTCCATCACCCCAATCTCTAATACATATAAGATGAAAAATTATTGATCCAAACCCAGGCCTGAAAAGATAGAAAATAATATGTGCTGAAACATGGGACAAAAATACTTTCTTTGTCCTCCTTAAAACCGTCTGAAGCTTGAAAAACCTCCCACGTGCGCAGCAGAAGAAATCCAGCTTTTATCTGACAGGCTGTTTAAAGAAGTTTGACCTCTGGCTTCTTTACATTGCTGGAACTTAACTATTCATGTAGTCAGTGTCCAAGCACACCTTTTTTTCATGCAAATTTCCGTGTCGAAACTACAAACGGATATTTGATCAAAGGTCAGCTCTCCTTTGTCTTCTTGTTCGATAAAGAAATTTCTATTTCATCTTTGGCTTTCAGGCTAGTTTGGGAAAGTGTTGTCTGACAGAAATTACTGATGCATTTCTTCCTTATCCTCTAAAGTTTTTCCACCTTCCTCCTTTTTCTTCTTTTAAATCTTCAGGGGCTTTAAATTAGAATGTTTTCACTTTTTAACGGAATACTTAAATTATCTGAGGAAGAAACTTGAACTTTGTCTGCTCGTTAACTGAGGTTCAACTGCTGGTAGATAGATAATATCCCAGCAACTGATACAATATCATCAATCTTTTTTTATTAGCAGTTTTATCTCATGCTTAACTTGTGAAACTTGTGTACAGATATGGCTACAAAGGAAGGTTGTCATCAAGGACCAAATAAGGACATTTTTCTCTCCTGATGCTTTTTTCTTTCCGAAAAGAATAAGGAAAGGAGCAACAAAGAAATTCCTAAATTAGTTTGTATAAATATACGATTATTCCACAGTTAGTTGACTCACATTGAAAATCCAAGTTGAATTTAAGAAAAGTCATTTGTTGACTGAGTATATTTTCAGGTATGAAATGCTATAAAATGGATAAAGCTCCACCTGAATTTTCATCAGAACTGTCTTACCCAGTTGTAAATTGTAAAGAGCCTTGAAAAATTCAGTAAGATGTTAAAGCTCAGCTATTGGAAAACATATTGCAAATGCAACACTGTAACAATTGTGTTTAAAGACACAATACTCCTGATTATAACACCAAACTTCCATTAGACAAAGAAGAAATTGTCAAGTGAAAATCTGCTGAACTACAGAACTAGACCACTTCACTGCTTAATAAAAGGGACACTGACCACTGGAAGAAAGAGACTTTGAAAGCAGACAGACTGGGTTTGAACCCTAGCCCTCCCACTTCCTAGGTATTTGACCTTGTATAAGTTTTCTGAGACCCAACTTGTGTTATCTATAAAATGAAGATAATTAAAATTCCTTACTTAGGCATACTCAATAGATGCTACTTTTTCTTCTTTTATCTTTTATATATAATAGGTACTCATATATAGTAAATACATATAATAAATAAATTAAATATAGAAATAATACTACGAGAAAGGCAGGTGATATCTTTTTCTTTTTCGCCCATCAATAACCCCACAGTTAGGAAGTGAGTGAAGGATCTGTGCTTAGACCTTCTATCTCCCCAAGTTCTGAGCTCTTTCCTCTATTTTCTTAATGGAAAATGTAACAAAAGGACGGAAAATGTAACAGAATTCCTATGTAATGAAGAATCTGAAACTCTTCTCCAACAAAATATCTTCTTCCACTTATCCCACCTCCATCCTAAAAGTTTTACCAATTTAGTTAGCATTTTAGGAAGCAAGCTGTTACTAGTCCGGTCTGATCTAGAAAGGCAGATTCTTGCACACCAGTAAGAACATCTGCTTCCCTTTAAGTAAACTGGAACGGCTCTTTGGACGTTCTCTTTGCTTAACTCACACTTATACTTTATTGTGGTATTGTGATCATCAAAATAGCCTAAGATGTCGGATGTGGTCCCGTAATTCATGCCATTAATGTCACTGGTAGGCATTCAAATGATCTGGTGCTACTTTCAGGGTGTTCATCATCTTTCTTCCCTTTTTTAAAAAAAGATCGGAAGAGTCTGGTTGCACCTGCAGTTGCTTGCATGCTTTCTAGCTAGTGGCTTTCAGTGACCCTGTGCCTGATAGGCAATGGTCTGAAAGGGAACACCTCTTGGAACCCCAAATCCTGCATCCCACAAGTACATGCAAGTGAAAATCCAGCATCACTTTTTGAACAATAGCTGACTGTGAATTTGATAAATAGCAGGGGTGTTATCTACTGCTTCCTGCACTGCATATCTGTTGTATTTGGTTGTCAGATAAGCTAAATACCTCTAATAGGATCTCCTCCTGCTTTTAGTAACAGCTTTATTGAGGTGTAATTCACATACTATGCAATTCATCTGTTTGAAGTGTACAGTTCAGCGGTGTTTAGCATATACGTACAGTTACAGTTGTGCAACTAACACCATAATCAATTTTGGAATATTTTCATCACCCCAAAATGAAACCCTATACCCATTAGCAGTCACTTTCCATTTTCCCCTCACTCCTTAAGCCCTAGGCAACCTCTAATTTACTTTCTGTCACTACATAATACGATTCTTTTAACTTCTTTTTTTAATGAAAGAAAATCTGTAACTCACGGTGCTGGGGTCTACAGTGTTAGTGCTGGGGTCAATCGCATAGAGTCAGAGTTAAAGAGGGTTTTAGTGAGCTCAGTAAGCGCTCAGCATCTCAGGAAACAGACCCGGATTTAAGTCCTGGCTCTGCACTAGCTAGCAGTGTGTTTTCAGATAATTTACTCTCAATCTATTTTCTCAACTACAAAGTGGGAATAATAATAATTCATGCTTCATGGGCTTGTTTTGAAGATTAAATAAGAGTGCATGTAAAGGACTTAGTAGTATTCTTAGACTATTATAAGTGCTCATTACATGTTAATTAATGTTACCATATTTATTGTCATTCACAAAGCTCTCTGCAGAATACATTCCACAGTATTGAATAACTCGCCTGCCATAGCTTGGCAGTTCTACTTTACTTCTTCTAAGGTAACTGGAATTGTAACTTAACAGGTCCATTGCAAGAATGGCTTCAGAGGCAAAGGATGCCAGACCACAGTGGGTAATGGAGTGAGTGAGCACTGAAGGCAGTGAGTGCAGGCTCCTCTTTCAAGAAACTGGGCTGTGACTTCATGGAGAAGGTCTCTGTAGGACACAGAGAGTTTGCAGATGTTTGTGGACTACCAGGGAAGGAACCAATAAAAGGAATGAAATTGGAGATACCATAGATAAGGACAAGTAAAGGGACAAGACCATACTGTAATGGATCTATTATATGAATAACTGCACAGGCATTTCTCAAAGACACAGCAAAGAAAATAAAAAAAAAAATAGTGTCTTATCTTGGGTTCCTCTGAAAGCAGAGCCTGAGATGAAAGCTGGATTCCATGTAGTTTATTTGGGAATGTGATCCCAGAAAGCAGAAGTACAGGATAGCAGGAGAGAAACAGGAAGGAAGGAAAGTTTATACAAGGTGTTGGCCTCATCTGTAGGTAATTGGTGCTTAATACCACTGGACCTTCTGAGAACCTCATAAAACACACTTCAGAACTGCCTATCTACTGGCACAAGGGGAGACATTTGTCTTTTGTCTCCTTTTCCACTAGGTCAAAGATGGTCTATTGGATTAAATCCTTTGTATTTCTAGCATGAGAAACTGTGAGTGCCAAGCTGGTTCCGGAGGGTATCCCATGCTGTGGCTTCTACAAAGCCACAAGACTGAAAGCAAAAGGTACAGGGCTCTGGCCCAAGTGGAAGGCTGTGCAAGTGTACCTGGGTAAAGCCTACTGAAGCCTTCAGTAGGATCGTCACCAAGTGGTGGTTGGGTTGAGAGGTAGGCCCCAGAAGATTTTACAGTGGTGGACAAGAGATACTCCACAGCAAGAGCTAACATTATTGCACACTGATTAAACACCGGGCACTGTTCTGAACACTTGACGTGAATTCACTTAATCCTCACAACTACCTTGCATTGCAAATAAACTTGAGGCACAAATACTGGAGAACCCTGCTTGAGGTCACATAGCTGTTGAGTGTCAAAGCCAGGAATCAGGTTCCAGCACAGAAGCTCCTAACGACTGCACCGCACGGCCTCTGAGAATAGGGCTGGATGAAGCAGGGGCAGCAGTGTTTGTGTTGTGTCCATGTTGGTGGGGACCCCACTCATTCACATTTGACCTCTGGCCCTCTCCCCTCAGCATTCCGTAAATGCCCTCTACTAAGCTCTAGGTGGAACTGATTTCTATCTAGACCTTCCAAGGTCATATTTGACTTAACTCCACTCACTTTATTCCCCAAAGTAAAACAAAACCCAACTTGCTGACTGCAAGTGAACTTGGAGCCCCCCGCTTTCTTTTTTTGTTCGTTTTTTTGAGACGGAGTCTCACACTGTCACCCGGGCTGGAGTGCAGTGGTGCAAGCTCGGCTCACTGCAGCCTCTTCCTCCCAGGTTCAAGTGATTCTCCTGCCTCAACCTCCCAAGTAGTTGGAATTACAGGCGCTTGCCACCATGCCCAGCTATTTTTTTGTATTTTTAGTAGAGATGGGGTTTCACTATGTTGGCCAGGCTGGTCTCAAACTCCTGACTTCGTGATCTGCCTGCCTCGGCCTCCCAAAGTGCTGGGATTACAGGAGTGAGCCACTGTGCCGAGCTGGAGCCTCCTTTGAGCTGCTTGGTCTTTTGCTCATTTATTCTTCACTAAAATTCAATTGAAATCATTTGGTGATCACCACTAAGAGTCACTTCCAAAGTATGTGTTGTTAAACTACAAAAGAACTGAAATATTCAACTGCACCTAGGACAAAAGTTGTTTTTAAAAATGTAACCATAGCTACGTTTGACTGTTGAGCGCTTTGCAAGTGTTCAAACTGAGGTGTGCTGTAAGTGTAAGATACATAGCAAATTTGAAAGATTTAGTACAGAAAAAAAGTAAACACCCTCAGTATTTCTTACGTTGGTTACATATTCATATAACAACCATTTTGGATATATTGGGTTAAATAAAATATGTTATTAAAATTAATGTCACCGATTTCTTTTTACTTTTTAAAATGTGGCTACTAGAAAGTTTAAAATTGTATATGTGACTCATAGTATATGTCTATTGGACATAATTTGACCTTTTCCAGCCTCATTCTTACTTTCCCAGTCACTACACTTCAGTTACCAATTTTGCTCCTCCTAAAACAGCCCCAGCGTGTTCCTAACACAGGGCCTTTTCAGTTGCTTTTCCTCTGCCAGGAATGTCCTTTCTCCTTATTCCTTTCCTTCTTGATCTCTTCAGAGGAACATCCCCTACCCAATCTATGTAGACAGTGTCTCTATCTTTCTTGTGCTTTATTTTTCCTTGGAGCAGTTAAACTGGGGACGAGTGGAGTGGTGCACATTTGTCATCAGAGGGTGAGGTTACAGGATTGCTTGAGCCCAGGGGTTTGAGGCTGCAGTGAGATAAGGTTTAAACAAATTAACAAAAAACAAACTGATATCACGTCCTCTGTCTCTGTCAATGCCCTGTTTATATTATAGTGGAAATAAATGAAGAGATGAATGGAGTAGATTTTTGTATTTTCCTGTAACCAACCTTTTGGGTAATGAATGAATGACCAATTAGAAAAAAAAAAAAAAGTCCACTTTGATGGACTGTTTCATCTCTTGGCCTCGGAATTTCAAAACCTGCCTTAGCACCTCTACACTGGGACTGCATCTGGCAGCTAAGTTGAGGATTCGCTTGTAGCTTAAGGATCCTTTCAAGGGCCTTCTGCCTAGGAAGGGATGTTGACTTGTCTAGCCTTCCTGGGAGCCGGGACTCCAATTGTCTCACGCACGGATGCTGAAGTCAGTTGTTTGTGGCTTCTGTTTTTATTGACAGTAGAGGGCAGCAGAGTCCTTTCCACAGGAGCATTTGTGCCAAGAAAACCAACTAAGACTTCGGGCTGTGCACAGTTAAAGTCCAGCTCTTTTCAGAGAGAAAAAGCTAATGAGACCTGTAATGCCTAGGGTAAGAAGTATAGCAAAGGCATATTTTCTTCTATCTCTAATTATATAGATGGTTCACACGTCTGAGGAAATGACGTTTGCATATTTGGAAGTTAGAGTATTATAGCAAACCTGCCTGAAAATAACTGTAGTCTTATTTTTATTTATGTTTCCCAATCTCCTTATTAAATATTTATTTTATCTGAGTTTTTATTTTCTTGCCTCCATTTTATTTGTAGTTTAAGGGTTGGCTAGGGGCTGTAGGACTGGAGAAAATTGACATTAGTGGATTCATTTACATTCATTTGGTTTACATCTCATCCTGGATTTTCAGGAGCAAAAACTGGCTTCTTGTGGCATATAATTTCTGTATTTATCTGTAAAGATTACTCTGAAGGGTAGACAGTGTTAGCTCTAACTTTATGCATGACCCAGAAATAAGCATCTACACTAACCCATTATCATTATAGCACTGAGAGTTTTCAACAAAACATATGCATGAGAATTGATTAATAATCCCTAAGAGTGAAGTGGATAATAAAAAGCTTATAGGTCCCTCAGCTATGACAGACAGTCATGCAGATATGCTTCCTAAGAACACAAGGAAAAAAGGTACAATTCTCCAAAAAAGTATTTTTAAAATCCAATAGGTAGTGGGAGTGCTTCTAAGAAATGATACAAAGTGCCTCGATCAATTAGTAACTTTAGAATGAGCTCTTAGCTAGAACATTTAGGAAATCAGCAGCATAAGGGTGTTTTACATACTTCATTAAAAAAATTTCCAATATATTTGCCAAAAAAGAAATCATGATTATTTCCTCATCTCCATATTTCACAGACAATAGAATGGTTTAGGTTAAAACAACAACAACAACAACAGCTGACCTTGGCATGTTGATCAAGTTAGCTAGCAGCTAGTGACTCAAAGTTTCCCCTATTAGCTGTACGGTCTCAGTAACAGAGTTTTGAATTGCAACTTAATTTCTCCTATTATTGTGTCCCACAGTTTTGATACCTAATAGTTACATGGATATCTGCTATCATTCTTTGGTTGCTTTAATTGTGAGGACTGTGACGTTCCCTAAAAATTCTGTTTAGGAAAAATAGCCCCCAAATGCTTACAGCCAGAGGAGTGGGATGACTTTGCTAACCCATAATCACAGTTAGTATATGGATAGCCACTGGAAGATTTTGTTGCTGTTTATGGCCACACAGATCAGTCTCAGGCTGGATTGTTTGGGCTTTGTTTGAATTTGCTACTTAATTTTGAACTCTAGGTTTTGAAAATTTCCAGTCAGTTGTGGGCATATAACCTTAGGAAATTGGATTCTCAAGAGATAGCTGAAGATAGTGTTGAGCATGCCGTTTAGATATAAAATAGGATTAAAGAGCCTCATCCTGCTGAAATTATTTACCATTGGAGCCTGTGAATATAAATGTACTCCTAAAGGCGGTGAAGCTTCAGGAAGCCATATGAAGGCGAATAAGAAAAGATTTCTATTATTATACATATGGGATGCTGAGAAAGAGATGAGAAAAGAACTACAAGGAAAACATAAAATGGATGTAGGATCGACATTGCATTTTGAATATATGAAGATATTGTCAGAGGAAAATTCTATTTTCACGTATGATAATTCTATGCAACACACATAAAACAACAAATTCTTATTCAAAAGCCTAATCCAGGTTTAAGAAGTGGGAAAACGATCTTTGCATTTTGAATCTCTCCTTGTAGTGAGAAAGAGCTGAATTATGATTTGAACTCTTACTGATAGGAACTCAGAAACTACACAGAACATTTGAAGTATGTATTTGGTAAAAATTCAGTGAGCCCTCCTTTGTGCCAAGTATGGTACTAGATACTATGGATACGGACAGAGTTTAGGACATGCTATTCCAAAATATGGCCTCTTGATGTTTCAGATAAAAGCAGAAGCAGGAAGTTCTCTTTGACCTCCTCCCAAAGTTCTCCTCTGAAGCAGGTCATAAAAGAATTATCTGATCTTTCTTTAAAGTAGGTCATAAGACCCTCATTCCAGAGACATCTTTACTGTATCTGGAGAAAGGAATGAAGACACAGAGATGCCAAGAAGAATCAGAACAAATAGGCCTTACAAGTTGCCCCCAGTTAATTCCGATTAGATCATACCTTTGTCCAATCATACTTCTATATGGCTGTCTACTCTTCATTAAACCCAAGCATAAAAATACACAGGTTTTCCTGTTTCTTTGGTTCTTCATTTCTGAAAACTCTCATGTCATATAAAACTTGCTCATATGTATTTTTTTTTTTTTTGTAGAAGTCTCAGCCACGAACCTACCAGTGAAGGGGGAAAACATCTTATGTCTTGTTTTCTACAACACAAAGATGAGCATAAAGGAGAAACATAGCCTCTGGCCTGGAGAAGTTTAGTGTCTGGTGGGCGAGACTGGATAAATATCTTAAAACATTTATTTAACAAATAATTACAGTGCAATATGATAAGCACAATAGCTAAAGTGTGGGCAAAGTGTTGCAGGAACAGGAATAAAGAGGAGAGAACTTCCAGAAAAATCTTACGTACTTAACCTTTTCCCAACAGTTTGACCTGAAAATAAATCAGCATAACAACTCACAAATACAAGGGTAACATAATTTGCTTTATAAGAAGTACAGATTAGTTTTAAGTAAGATGATTTCTTTATAATGACAGCCCTAATAATTTCATTTTTATGGACTTTCGGGATTCCATATTTATTAAGTCATCATATGAGTCTCTCTTAGTAGATAGCGTTCTCATCACACTTATTTTGGGGGATGTCATCTTAATTATTTGCCACCTAACACTGGTCATGGGCTGGTATTCAACAAAAATTTTTGAGCTAAATTAAATTTGAATATGTTGTTATGGGGTAGATGAAGTAAAAAAAAATTGGGGCTGTTAATTGGTAAAATCTGAATTAGGATATCTATCTGGATAAAGTACAAGAAAAAGGACACCTTTACATATCTCCTTTACATAGTTAACTCCCAACACTCTACACTAAATATACTGTTTAGTATTAAAGGCCAACCTTATAATTTCTGTCATTTAATATAGATATAATTATATCTATATCATCTATAGATATAATTATATCTATATTATCTATAGATGATATCTCTATATATAGATAATATAGATATCTATCTCATTTAATACAGATAATTTGTTTTTGGCAGAAAGTATATATCATATAACTACAAAGCAGAAAATTCTATTCGATACAAGAAATGAATCTGGCATTTGCTCAGGATACACATACACACACACACACACACACACACACATATGAGTATAAGGAAGGACTAAATTACAAAGCATGAATTTATCTAGAACACTGTGGTCTCAGGTATGAAGGAAGTCTTTAAAGTGCCCTATCTAAAGGATCAACATGCAGATGGGGAATTTACTTTGGATGGTAATGGTGGCCTTCCCTTGGAACTCTTTTCTCAAATGACAGCTCATAGATAGCCATTAGGTCAAATTGAGGTTTGAGCTTTCCAAATGGTTCTCTGTTTTTCCTAAGCAGCACCTCTTAGACCAAGAGTTCTCCATGCAAGGAGTTACCTGAACCGCCATGTAACCACTGGCTTTTCCATGCTCAAAGCCATCTGCTCATGATAATCACAGCATGTTGTGCTTTCACGAAGTACTTTCACAAGGTATTATCTCATATGACATGAATAGCTTCACCACCAGTTTGTCAAATATCCACTTTTCAGATACAGAACTGGCTTATAACTTCTATTCAACATAGTATTGGAAGTTCTAGCCACAACAGTTAGGCAAGAGAAAGACACAAAACGCATCCAAATTAGAAGGGAAGAAGTTAAATTGTCCCTGTTTTCAGACAACGGGATTTAATATGTAAAAAACCCTAAAGACTCCACGAAAAACTATTAGAACTAAAAAATGAATTCAGTAAAGTTGCAGGATGCAAAATCAACACATGAAAATCAGTCGTATTTCTATATGCTAATAACAAATATCCAAAATAGAAATCAAGAAAACAATATTTTTTGTGGAATAACTACAAAAAGATACTTAGGAATAAATCTAGCCAAGGATGTGAAAGACCTGTGCACTGAAAACTATAAAACATTCAGGAAGGAAATTGAAAAAGACACGAATAAATGGAAAGATACCCTGTGTTTATGGACTGGAAGAATTAACATTGTTAAAATGTTCATATTCCCCGAAGTGACTTATGGATTTAATGCAATCCCTATCAAAATTCCAATGACATTTTTCACAGACACAGAAAAAAATTCTAACTTTTATAGGGAACCACAAAAGACTCTGAACAGCCAAAGCAATTTTGAGCAAAAACAACAAAGCTGGAGATATTACATTATCTGACTTCGAAAAATACTATAAAGCTATAATAAAATATCATGGTACTGGCATAAAAACTGATACATAGACCAATCATACATGAGCCCAGAAATAAATGATTTTTGACAAAGGTGCCAAGAACATGTAATGGGGAAAGAACAGTCTCTTCAATAAATGGTATTGGGACAACTGGATATCCACACGCATGCAAAAGAAAAAAATTGGATCCTTATTTCATACGTTATACAACAATCAACTAAAAGTGGATAAGAGACTTAAATGTAAAACATTAAACTAGAAAACTACCAAAAAATAGGAGAAAAGCTTTATGACTTTGGACTGGGCATGATTTGTTTGTATATGACCACAAAATCACAGGCAACAAAAGCATAAATGAGGTTACATCAAACTAGAAATCTTCTGCACAGTCAGGGAAACAATCAACAGAGTGAAGAGACAACCTATAGAAAGGGAGAAACTATTTTAATATCATATATCTGATAAGGGGTTAATATCCAAAATATATAAAGACTTATACAATTCGATAGTAAGAAAACAAGTAACCTGATTTTAAGCTAGGCAAAGGATCTGAATCGATGTTTCTCAAAAGACACACAAATGACCAACAGGTATAAGATAAAAAGCTTAATATCACTAATCATCTGCTAAATGCAAATTAAAGCCAAAATGAAATATCACATCACACCTGTTAGAATGGTTATTAACAACAAGACAAAAAATAACAAATGTTGTTGAGGATGTGGAGAAAAGGGAACGCTTGCATGCTCTTGGTAGGAATGTAAATTAGTACAGGGATTATGGAAAACAGTATGGAGGTTACTAAAAAATTTATAAATAGGACTATCACATGATCTGGCAATCTCACTACTGACAACATATACAAAGGAAATGAAATCAGTACATCAAAGAGATAGCTGCACTCCCATTTTTATTGCAGCACTATTCACAATTGCTAAGATACAGAATCAACCTAAGTGTCCATCAATGGATAAATGGACTTAAAAGTGTGGTGTATACAATTTACAATTGTAAAAGTATGGAATCAGCCCAAAAGCCCCGCAGTCAATGAGTGGATAAAGAAAATGTGGTACATATATACCATGGAATACTACTCAGCCATGAAAAGGATTGAAATAATGTAATTCACAGCAACCTGGATAGAATTAGAAACCATTATTCTAAGTGAAGTAGCTCAGAAATGGAAAATCAAACATATCTTCTCATTCATAAGTGGGAGCTAAGCTATGAGGACACAAAGGCACAAAAATGATACAACGGACTTTGGGGACTTGGGGGAAAGGGTGGGAAGTGGGCGAGGGATGAAAGACATACACTGGATGCAGTGTACACTGCTCAAGTCATGAGTGCATCAAAACCTCAGAAATCACCACCAAAGAACGTATGCATGTAGCCAAACACCACCTGTTCCCCCCCAAACTATTGAAATGTAAAATAAATTTTAAAAGTTTAAAAAATGTGGTACATATTCACAATGGAGTACTATTTGGCCTTAAAAAATTAGGAAATCCTGTTATTTCCAACAACATGGATGAACCTGGAGGACATTATGTTAAGTGAAATAAGCCAGGCGCAGAAAGACAAACATTGTGTAATTTCACTCATGTGGAATCTTAAAAAGTTGAACTCGTAGATTTACATAAGAATGGTTTTTACTGGAGGCTGGGGGAAGTGGGGAGAGGGTTGGGAGGTGTTGATTAAAGGATACAAAGCTTCCACTAAGAGGAAAAATTCAAGAGGTCTATTGAACAACCTGATGATTATACTTTATAACAACACATTTGTTATTCTTCAAAATTGCTGAAAGTGTAGATTTTAAGTGTTCTCACCTCCAAAAAAATAAGTATGTGAGGTAATGCATATGTTAATTAGCTCTATTGAGCCATTCCACTATATATATATATACTTCAAAATAATGTGCTATACACAATAGATTTACATAATTTTTATTTGTCAAAGAAATTAAAAAATAGAACCAGTTTATAGAAGCTACAAGAAATGAGGACACGACATTGAGCACAAACATAGATCTTCCATTAACTAGTGACTTGTAATATTTCCCTTCTAGGCACAGTACTTTCTCGTGCTTGAGAAGGTGCTGTTTATTTTGTGACCCCATCATTTGTGAATACTTTAAGTTGCTAATTACAGTGGCAATCATCACCTATCCCGATTGGGCACCACTAAAAATAACTGCCAATGAATGTATTATTGGCAGGATTTGAGAACGCTTCTGTTCTCAAATTCTGAAATGTTTAAAAAGCTCCTACTATTCAGAAGACATATTATTCAAAGCACAGGTTACCAAAAACAAAACAAAACAAAAACAACAACAACAACAAAAAAGAAAAACCCCAAAACTATAACCACAGAATAAGTCTCTGCTTTAAAAAAACGTACAATTTACTTGCAGAGACAAATGATATACAAAAAAATTTAACCAGTGTTTGGAACAATTTTTAATACGTATCAATGATAGACTAGAACTTCAGATTCAAAGGACTGGCATTTTTGCCTTCCCACAAAGACAGCAGTGTTTTGTCATTGCTGTATCCTCAGCTCCTCGAACAGTGGCAGGTATATATTTAGTGCACAATAAAATTTTTTTCTGAATGAATGAGCAGCACATGCTATAGGTACGATGGGATTCAGAGGCAGGGACTTGTGTGAATGGAGCAGTCCTCAAAGGCCCCACGGAGGGGGTGAGATGGGAGCTAAGCCTTCAAGTAGATACAGTATTGGTAGACTCATTAAATTTAGTGTCATATTAATTCATTGTCCACTATATGCCAGATATGGTGAAAAGGGGAGTGCAAAAACCAAATCAATCACTGACCTAAGATGATCCTGGGAATTTAACATGTGCTCTAAAACTCAGCCCTGTCTGCCCAGTATTTCCTATAATTCAAAACATGTATGGCAAAATAAAACCAGGGTGAAATAATTAAGAAATAGTCACTAATCTGAAGACATATAGCATAGCGGCAAAAAAAAGGAGAGCATCCAATATTCTTTTTCTTGCCTGCTATTTCCTTTCATTTCTTTCTAAACATAGTTCAAAAGTCCTGGGAAGGAGTGCAAATTCAGATGGATAGAAATGCTGCCCCTTTTTCACTGCACTGCGGAAGGGGTCCCTTCCCCTTTGTCTTTCAGCCTGGAGGCTGATGGCACATTAGGCATGGTCCCCTGTCTCATGCACGCCTCACTGCTTCCCTCTCTTCCAACCACTTTCTAGCTCCCACCCCAAAGTCAACAAGCAGCGACACAGGCACGCATGGGCTGTGTATCTGAGTTCCTAGAAGATCAGCTCTGGTTTGTTCTTAAATCATTTCTCTTGCAAATCTGGAAATTACCCAAGAGTCTGTAGGCTTTGAGGAGTAAGTGGAGACCAGAAAAATACAGACACTGGAAGGAGCTCTAAAATCCCTCTGCTACCCACTCCCCAGATAGGTCAACCAGATACAAGGCGCCACATCTTTGGTGTCAGGAATGTCTCACCATTTTTACTGTTCTAGGCAGTTAAGTGTTGAAGCAATTCAGCAGATTATATTTCCATGTTGCTAGACTCGTGTTTGGGAAAAAAAGTAAAAGGAAAATACACATTAAAATATAAAGACATATATTTATATGTGTATATATGTACATATATAATGATATACATATACATCTGTTGCTTACACTGTCTGTATTGTTTGGCTTTCCTTGGCAACACAGTGAATTTAGAAGACTGCATGGTGCACTGTTGAGGCCCTGAGCTTCAGACTCCAATAGATCTTAGTTTAATCCAAGTTTCCCGGTGTAGTGCCAGTGGTTAAACCATCTATGTTCCTTCCTATGTATCAGGATGCCAAAACATGCCACATAGTACTGTTATGACAATTAGCTGGGATTATCCAATGTGCTCAGCAGAGTCCCTGAGGCAGTGTGAATATTAATAAAATTTATATTGGAACCACTTTTAATATGTACCAATGATAGACTAGAATTTCACCTTTAAAGGACAGGCATTTTTGCCATCCTACAAAATACAGCAGTGGTTTTTCATTGCTGTATCCTCAGCTCCTCGAACAGTGGCAGGTATATATTTGGTGCACAATATTTATTCTCCTTTGTTTCTCAGTCTTCAGCCTGACCTCAAATTAATCACCTTAGTCTGGCTTTCTCTGTTGTTTATCCTTCTATCTATTTATGCCAAACACCTTAAAGCAGGCTTTCTCAGCTCAGCACTATTGACATTTTGGGCAGGACAATTCCTGTTGTGAGGGGTGTTCTGTGCCTTCTGGTCTCTTTAGTAGCATCCTGGGCCTCTGCCCACCAGATGCCAGTAGCAAACTGCTCCCTTCCCTGACTGTGACCATCCAAACTGTAAGATGTTGACATGTGTGCCGTGGGGTGCAAAATCACCTCTGCCTTGGAGTCATTCTTGACTCCTCCCTGTTTTGCACTCTTCCACCTAATCCATCAACACACCCTGTTCACTTAATTTGAGGATGACTCTCTCTTCACTGCTACCACCTTAATCAAAGCCACCAACATTTCTTTTCAGCATTACTGCATGGGTCTCCTTGCTGGTCTCCTAATCCCCTAGCCTCACCTGCACCCTCCATCAGCTCCAGCCTCATTGGCCTCCTCGCAGCTCCTGAAACACAGTGGAAGGCTCCCACCTTTGCACTGCTGTTCCTTCTGTATGAACCCCTCTCCCTCCCATCACCTTCATGCCTCACTCCCTCACTTTCAGGCCTCTGCTCAATGTTGTCTTTGAGGTGGGGCCTTCCTGACCACCCAAAATTCTGGCAACTCTGGATCTTCCTTCCCTTCCACTTTCTGCTTCATTTTCTCCATAGCACTTTCTTCCATTGAATATAGTTTATTTTACTCATTTTGTTTGTCTTATTTCACTAGAATGTCAACTTCATGAAGGTAAGGTTCTTTTTGTATATTGAGTTTTTCCTGGTGCTCCCCAACAGCAGAACAGTGTTTGGCACTTAGTGGGCACTAAAAGATTTGTCAAATGAATGAATACATGTATTATCACCATTTTTTAAAATGTCAAAATTGCGGTAAATCATACATGACATAAAGTTCACCATCTTCGACACTTGTAAGTATACAGTTCAGTAGAAATAGGTACATTCACACTGTTGTGCAACCAATCTCCAGAACTCTTCTGAGTGTGTGAAACTGAAATTCAATACCCATTAAACTACAACTCCCATTCTCACCTTCCTGGCCCCTGCTCCTCTGCTCTCTGTCTTTATGAGTTTGACTACTCCAGGTACCTCATGTAAGTGGAATCATAACTGTATTTGTCTTTGTGTGTCTGGCTTATTTCACTTAGCATAATGTCCTCAGGGTTCATCCATGTTGTAGTATGTGCGAGGATTTCCTTCCTTTTTAAGCTGAATAATATTCCATTGTATGCATATACTGCATTTTGTTTACCCATTCGTTTGTCAGTGGATGGAAGTGAAATTGCTGGATCATATGGTAAATCTATTTTTAATCTTTTGAGGAACCGCCATTTCTGTTTTCCAGAGCAGCTACAACATTTTATATTTCCACCAACAGTGCACAAGGCTTCCAATTTTTCTACATCCTTGGGAACACTTGTTCTTTTATTATTTTTGATAGTAGACATCTTATTGGGTGTGAGGTGGTATCTCACTGTGGGGCTGATTTGCATTTTTTAGGTGATCAATGATGCTAAGCATCTTTCCATGTGTCTCATCACTGATTTTAACATCTAGGTCCTTCTTCTTCTCAAGGGTTTGTGGCTTGTCCAAGCAGTGTCATCTAAATCTCCATCTTTCATACCTGCTGCCCAATCCACTCTATTCCCTTTTGAGACTCTGTATGTCTGTCTAGGTCTTTTCTCAGTGAGCCTTTCCTGGTTAATGAGGGAGAAAGCTAGTTTTTCCCATTTAAGAACACACTAGAAGCCTGTGGTTCAAAGTCCATTTTTGTCCTTCTCTCACAGACATCAATCTTTATGCTTCTACAGGCAATTATCTCACATCAGTTACAAGAGTAAACAATTAAGCATTCAAATTAGCACATTTGCTGCTATGACTTGCAGAAGCTCTCTGAGCAGATGATTTACTCAGTTGACTCATTTATATAATTCCAATATAACACTTGTCAATCAGATGTTTAACCTGAGAATGAAGTTTCTTTCATTTCTCTTTCCTTTTTTTCCCCTCTTTTTGATCTTGCAGCATCTCAACTTTGAGGAGTTATTTGGAGTCACTGGATTTACTTTAACTGTGTCTTGTACATATTATCCATGGTAATTAGTAAAGTCCTTTTAAAAAATCTGGAACATGTTTATTTGTGCCACTAGAAACCTAGCATGGATAAACAGCTAATAAAGGAATTTCACATTGTCATGTTAATTTTTTTCCACTTAGTATTGATGATTTCTTCTTACAAACTCCAAAATGCTTCCTTCAAAAAATATTAACTTGTGTACACAAAGTTCTACACTGACCTGCCTGTGAGAGGCCATTCCAGTCAACACTTGCTCTGTCTTCACTATGGCCTTGAGGTTGTGTTGCACCCATGACCTGAGGATGACTATGCTGTGGTATGACAATAGAAATGTGTATGTCCTAAGCTTCAAGGACACCAGGTGACTGGAGTCCAGGTAGTAGATATATGGTCATCTTTGCTTTTTTTTTTTTTAACTATCATCCTTTTTTTCTCTAATTCCCTTTTGCATTTCCCTATAAACTCCAGGTTTTAAAAAATTCTACCTGGCAGAGAGCTCCTTCCTCATCCCATTTATGATTTCCTCTCCTTCTTTTAGTCTTTAAACATGGGCACTCTTCAGTTATCATTGCTGTGTCTCCTGCTTTTTCTCTTTCTTGTCAGGCCCATTCATTTCAACTCTGTTTCCACCCCTCTGCATAAGACCCAAATCCATGCCACTGACCATGGCCTTTCCTGAGCTTGAGACAGGCACCCCCGGTGCTGGCCAGCATTCTGTCAAAGTAACCACATCAACCTAAACCCAGTCCTTCCTTCACACCTCCCTCTTGCTTATTGACTTAATCATCCTAAATATCTCAGTTTGCAAAACTCAAATATCATTGCCACTTTCATTTTGCTGTGAACAGAAAGCAGGCAGTACTTAAAGAAGGAAAATATTTAAAGATTTAAAGCATTTAAAGAAGGAAAGATTGTTTGGGACTGGGGACTAAGGGAAGGTCCCAAGGAAGAAGTGGCATTGGGCTGGCTGGGCTTTAAAGGATGTGAAGAAGATTGAGTAAGGCACAGATGAGGGGTAGAAGAGAGTTTTTCAGACAAAGGCTATGTTTTGGGAAGAGGAGAGCTATTTGCAGTGGCTAAAAAGGATTGCAGAGAGAAAGAGGAGTTTAAGGTAAAAATGATGGAGAATCAAGAGTTTATTGTAAGGAGTTGGACTTGAAGTGAGAATCCCTGAGAACTCAGTAAAGACTTTCTAGGAGGATGTCTTAGTCCATTCAGGCTGCTTTAAGAGATTACCATAGACTGGGTGGTTTATAAACAACATGAAGTTATTTCTCACAGTTCTGGAGCCTGCAAAGTCCACAATCAAAGCACTGTGAGATTTGGTGTCTAGTAAAGTCCTGCTTCCTAGATGGCTGTCTTCTTGCCCATGTGACAGAAGGGGCAAGATAAATCTCTGGGGTCTTTTTTAATAAGGTACTAATTCCATTCACAAGGCCTCTATCCTTATGACATAATCACCTCTCAAAGGGCCCATCTCCAAATATCATCACATTGGGGTTTAGGTTTCAATATACTAATTTTAAGGGGAAAACAAACATTCAGTCTATAGCATAAGGGCAACATCATTTGAACTCATAATTTCTCTCATGGATCCCATGTCTGATTTCCCCTGGGAAACTTTAAGTCTTTGGGTAAAAGTGTACACTTAACATTCTAACTTTTTCTCTAATTCTTCTCTGAACCCCTCAGCATGTTACCGAACACGCTGGTATGCAGTGTTTGATGACTAGATGAATAAGATAGTAATTTAAGTATAATGGTAGAATGAAAACAAACAAACTACTACAAAAATACATGTTCCATTAGTATATGAACTTCTGAAGCTTTTAGGCTTCCCATATAACTAGCCAACTCCTTATTTACCCAGCCTCCCTCCTCTCTCTTGTGTGTGTCAGATATTTTGGATATAAAAAAAAGAAAGTCTCAAGAAATTGCCTGTGGGAACCAGAATGACTCGTAAACAAATTCTGAAATATATTACAAAGAGTGCTGTAAGGGACATATGTCTAGCATTATATGGAAACACACTAAAAGGAACAGCTAGATACCTGGATTGACATCTGAGCCAGATAGACCATTCATTCAAAAATTATTTCCTAGGTGCAAAGAGCTGACGGTATCCTGTGTGGGATAAACACAGTCAGGACCCCTACTCCTAAGACCTCTTGGTCTAACTGATAGCAAAATACTCTCATTTATTTAGCTGCTACTATTTCTCATGGACTCTCACAGAAAGCTTTTATACAGACAAAGAAACTGAGAATCAGAGAAGATACGTGGCTTGCTCGAAAGGATTTGGGTTAGTTGCAAAGCTCATGCTTTCTTCACTACACAATGCCTCTTAGAAACAGTAAATGGAAGGATATACAAAGTGTAGTTAGTACTTAGAAGCAGGGTTAACTAGAGAGGGTCAGGGAAGTCTTTCTAAAAGAGATGGGGTTTTATAGCAGAAGAGCAACTGGATGACTGTCACTTGTAATTTGCTCTAATAAACACATTTTGATATCAAGAGCTAGTGATAGAATGTTTTAAAAAGAGCTGGGGGTCTTTGCTACCCAGGCTGGTCTCAAACTCTTGGTCTCAAGCAATCCTTCAGCCTTAGCCTCCAACTTTCTGGGATTACTGGTACAAGTTACCATGCCCAGAAGCTAGTGATAGAACATTTTTCACCAATTCCGCCATGACCTTGAAGAAACACGAAAGTACAATTTTACTATTGTGTTCTATTTGGATACCTGAGGTTGTATGTAGAAGTGATTTAGGGGTGACATTTCCAGAAGAGTTTATTTGCCCCAACAAAAGTCTGTTGCCTGAGGCCCCTTCTCTCCTAACTATAACAAAAAGGGTTGGGACTCAAAGTTCACTATACTTTGTTACAGAAAACAAAGCTAGGGCACTAGGGAAGACAGGCTCATCTTTTTTCCTCTCCCAAGCATCACTCAACTGATACACATCAATATATTTGCATTGGGTTTGTGATCAGACATTTGAGCCTTTATGTGTAAAAGGCAAGTCACAATATCCCTAGCCTGAATAATTCATGTTGCTTGTCATGGGTCTTTTAAGCCTTTTTGTTAAACTTGAAGATTAGCTTTTTATTTTTCACTTCCTTAATCAAAGGTTATTTGGAGTCAACTTTGAACAATTCCTCAAGCCGTACTGTTCAACCATTTGATTCAGTATTTTCAGGATTTGGAAGCAGATTGCTGCTGGTTCTTAGGTCTGCTGTATTATTCAATGCTTTAGTAAATGATGAATAGGCTGAAAGCCTAGAAGGCTATTTTCTAATTTCTCAAGGGTCTCTTTACCACTTAATTTTCTTTTCATCAAATGTTATTTACTGAGTACCTCCAATCAACTTCTTTGGTATTGTAGCTTGCTGTGATTCTGGCAGATAACAAATGTCAGCATGGGGAGGGTAAAAGAACTGAGCCTTACATTTAATAATATTGTTTGTTTGAAATTGGCTTCACTTTCATCATAGCGAGTCTCACAGGGGGCAAGACCTTTACTCCACCATCTTGATAAGATCCCTGGGGTCCCTCTGTGGGTCTCCCTAGGATTTTCCACGTGTACAAGAGATGAAAAGGTTTTTAAGACCTAAGAAACAAAGCAATCTATTATTTTTCTTGAAAATCATATTATATCTTGTGTTGTATAGTCACAGTAGGCATATTAATGTGCAGTCTATCAAAGACACAAGAACAAAGATGTTAAATTGATATCATATAGCACCTAGCAGGAAAGAATCATTTCTACTTGGAAGGTAGGGAGATGAAAGTGGGAAGTTAGAGAGGGCAAGCATGTGGAAGGCAAATCATAGCCCTCTCTACACCACAGGAATGTTTACACATCAGACCAAGCACTCTCGTGTTGAGCTCAGATGCAGCTCAGGATCCTTCTCAACACAGTCCACTAGGAAGCCATTGTCAATCTGAAGTTGCCACGCCAGAGAAAAATTTTATTCATTTCTGATGCCTTGGGTGATTTGTATCCAAATGCAGGGATAATTATGGGCTGATCCAAGAGGCCACTCTAGATATTCCCTATTAAACCCCATATTAATCATTCTCAGTGAACTATCGCAAGAACAAAAAACCAAACACCGCATGTTCTCACTCATAGGTGGGAACTGAACAATGAGAACACATGGACACAGGAAGGGGAACATCACACTCCGGGGCCTGTTGTGGGGTGGGGGAGCGGCGAGGGACAGCATTAGGAGATATACCTAATGCTAAATGACGAGTTAATGGGTGCAGCACACCAATATGGCACATGGATACATATGTAACAAACCTGCACATTGTACACATGTACCCTAAAACTTAAAGTATAATAAAAAAATTAAATATAATCTTGCCAGGATTATAATTAGATTTGAATTGGACTATATTTATAAATTATATTGGGAAGAAATTTATCTTTACAATATTTTCTTCCTATACAAGTACTGCATGTGTTTATATATTCATTAACTTTTTTCAGTAGTTTTCCTTATTCAAAGTATACATGTTTCCTATTAAATTTATATACATGCAAAAAATAAAATAAAATAAAATAATCTAATAAGATGGGAGGTGTTCATGTAATTATGTCATCATCGTAGTATGCCATGGTTTCTGGTGCAGTGGAGTTTTCGTGACAGCTCAGTATTAGTATTTTATCCTGTTAATTGCAAGTTTACTGCATTGTCAGCTGGTTTATTTCATTAATAGCTATTTTATCTCATTAGTAGTAAGCTCCCATCTTGAAGCCTTTGACTAAGATCTCTGTGTTGTCTCTCCTGACTTTCAGTAGTGCATCCCTGACCGAGAGGATGCACTACGGATCTCCAGAGTTGCTAAATTTTGTATAAGCTCTAATTTGCCCCAAATCTTTCATACCTGAAATACAAAGATTGGTTTCTGTTTCTCAGTCTGAACCCCAGGCAAAAAAGAGATGTTATATTTTATAGTCAAAGAAGTGCAAATGTTTTTCTATTTTGAGCTCTAAATATAGTAGCTTTTCATCCACATGTTCATTTCTCTGTGTCCTTAAGCAGGAAATTTCATGCTATTTATATATTATGCTAAACACTAGTTGTTTCACCTGTGTTTAGTTATGTCCACATAAGGTTTTTTTATCTCTCTGAGAGTTGAAGACTTGGCAGTATTCCTATTTTTCTTCTGACATTGTGGCCTTAAAAATTTATGAACAGCCAATTGAGAGAAAACCACAACTTATTTCAAATTAGTGCTAGAAAATATTTCTGTAATTCAAGTTAATGATAGCAAAGGTCAACTTTATGGCCTCACTCAAAAAGGAGTGTAATGGAAATATAGACATACACATTACCTTCAGCACTATGGGTTTCTTCTATTTGCCCCCTGAAAATAAGTAAGTATGCCAGCTTGTCTATTGCCAACTTGGCCTTACCACCAGCCTTCTAAGGTCTCTTCCACTTTGCAGAGGAGATGTTAGGGACTACATTCCTGAATCCCCTGTCTTGTATGTATAATTCTGGCTTACAGTTGGCCAAGAAGCATGTGTGTAAGATCTGGATGATGAAAGAGAAGGAGACGCCTTTACTCCCTTGAGGTAGTTGTAGCCAGACCTGTGGGCAAAGATTTCATAGCAGGCTCCTGGTGAGCCCATGAGAAACATGCTTTATGACTGCAGACAGAGAGAGTTGGTGGGAATTTCCCAGAGACTTTGAAGAATGGCAGTAGGCTCTGGGCAGGCTCTCCAGGACCACCTGCCTCAAAGCTTTCAGCAGAGATCTCTTTGTGCCATCCCCAACCTTAACTTTCCCAGAGCTTCTAACATTTGTATAAACCTCTCCTATCTTAACTTTGTCACACCCGAAATATAGATCAGTGGTTCTGCCCCTGCCTGAACGCTGCCTGATATGATAAGTAAATGAATAAATGAATGAGTGCCCAGAATACCCATTACAGCATTATTCTAGAGTATTGATCATAGTATCAAAGCAATTGACACAGACATTTGCTGCTGACCAAATGTTTGTGACTTTCCCATATATCCTATCCTCCCTTATAGTTGGTTGAGGCCATGTGACTACTTCAAGCCACTGGGCCTATCAAAAGTGGCAATGAGCAGCTCCAAGGCATTTAAAATTCTTCTTGTGCTACCTCCACACTCCATGACCCTTTGTAGAGGTCCTGTGTTATCATGGCATAGCTACAAGATGGTAGAGCTTCCAGAAGCCTGGGCCTTTCATGCTATAGCAGAGCTACCTTGCTGATCTATGCTGAACAAGTAACACGAACAAGAAACAAAGCTTTGTTGTATGAAAGCTGTGGGAGTTTGGTTCAACCTGTCTCCATAGCTGATACTAGTCCAATCTGACAATTTTGAGAGCATAAGATCTACTTTTTAAGGTGCAATAGACAGGATTCCCTAGTTTGAAACTATAAATTCACTTTCTGAACGAAATGTATTATTAAAAGTACCCTGCTGACTTTGTCTCAAATTCATACAAATATGTTACAAAAAGAGTAAGAAGAAAATAAGTAGTGTGTCAATACATACATATATACATAAAGTGCTCCATTTCTAAGAACTACAAAATGACTAATAAATGGACAAAAGGCAAAATTATAATTCACACAGTGAGAATATAAATTCCAGACAAACAAGAGAAAGTATTCTCATTCATTAGTAATAAATATGCTAACCGAAACAAGGTATCACTTTAAGGTTATGAGATTATCAGTTAAATAATTCATGTTAAAAGAACCTCAATTTGGTTGGGTTATAGGAAAACTTCTTTGCCTATATTTTGGGAGAGGTATATAAACATGTGTGTTTGTAAAGAAATTTGACAGAAAAGGTGACGTAGAAATGGTCATAATCTTTGCCCTAATCATTCCACTCTAAAGAATAATTGAAAAGTGGAAGAAAGCCCCCTATATATGAACAATTTTGTTGCCAACATTGTATGTAATGTAAAAAATGGAAGGTAATGTCAAAATGTAATGTAAAAAACATACATATTTAGATAACTATGATGAAAAGCATACATATTTAGATAACTTTTGCGATGTTACATAGCTATTAAAAGGTTATTATAAAGCAGGTTCTCAGCTTGAGTGTGCATCAGAATCACCCGGAGAGCTTATAAAAACACAGCTTACTCAGCCCAAGTCCAAGTTTTTGATTCAGTAGGTCTGGAATGGGAACCTAGAATTTTCATTTCTGACAATTTCCAGGTGATGCTGGTTCAAGGACCACACTCTGAGAATTCCTGGCATTAAGGATCACAAAATATTAGTTAACATATATAATATAACGTTAAGTAAGAAAAAGAAACATTGAAATCATAAGCTAAGATACACCTACTCAATAGTGCAAAGAAATATTTTAGTGAAACCATGGTTAAGAGCATGGGATAAGGAAGACAGTCAGACTCATTGGAATTCCAGTTTTAAGGCTATCATGGGCCCAATGCTCTAGAGTATCTACAAACTCTTCAGGGATCTCCGAAAAGGCTTGAGATCTGAAAGAGAAGGAAAAAGACTAGCAAAATATACAGAGAAAACTGTAACATAGGAATTAGTAATTACTTAATTAAGCATTCCAAAAACATAACACTGGGCATATTAGACAATTCAAAGACAGCTCTTAATTATGTGTACATGTTTATAGAGATGTTTGTGCAACTAAATATATTTGCTATGATGTAGCATGGGGCCTCTAAAAGTAAGAAAATTGGTGTGTGTGTGTGTGTGTGTGTGTGTGTGGTGAAGGGTCAGTAGTATTTATACACCAATCTCAACCAGGTCTAACACTAATCAATAACAAAGGAAGAATCTGGTGTTACCTTCATCTTACCACTGTCCATCAATAGGCTTCACTCACCCCATCTCCAACTAACTGATGTTGGTTACTCTATATTCTATGTAGGGTCTACTCTCCACACAACAGTCACAGCAGATTAAATATGATATATCACCAATTAAAATTCTCCAATAACCTCTGCCAGAAATTCAAACTCCGTAAGTACAATGATCACACAGCCTGGTTTGCCAGAATCAAATCCAGGCAAAGCCACTGTCCTAGATGAGCTGTCAACAACACACCCTTCACTGAGAAGTGTTCCACTTTGGATAAGAATAAGAATAGAAGGGAAATGGTCATTCTCAGCAAACTAACACAAGAACAGAAAATCAAACACCGCATGTTCTCATTCATAAGTGGGAGTTGAACAATGAGAACACGTGGACACAGGGAGGGGAACATCACACACTGAGGCCTGTCAGGCGGTGGGAGGCTAGGGGAGGAATAGCATTAGGAGAAATACCTAATGTAGATGATGGCTTGATGGGTGCAGCAAACCACCACAGGAAGTGTATACCTGTGTAACAAACCTGCATGTTATGCACATGTATGCCAGGACTTAAAGTATAATAATAATTTTTAAAAAGTAATAGAATTTCCAGATCCAATATCAAATACCAAGTGTTGCTGCAGAAACACTTACACTAAATTTTTTTCATTGTTGATCTGAAATTCAATTTTCACAAGGTATCCCATATTTTTATTTGCTAAATCTGGCAACCCTGGCGCCCCTACACAAACAGCCCTAAGTGTTACGCCCCTGCCTACCACCTTGCTGCAGTCACCGCTCCTACTCCCTCCTGCTCCAGCCCCACTGTAATTCACATGCCTTGAACATCCATGCTCATTCCCTCTTCTGGACCGTGGCACTGCTCTTTGATCTCCCTGGATTGGTCATTGTAGCTTCACTCAGCTGACTCCTTCTGATCAACTACGTCTTAGCAGATGTCAGCACAGAAAGACATCTTCTGATTACCCAGCAAAAAAAGCCCCATATCCTTCCCTCTTTTGTCACTATCTAAAACAGGGGTGTCCAATCTTGGCTTTCTTGGGCCATATTAGAAAAGGAAGAATTGTCTGGGGCCATATATAAAACACACTAATGACAGCTGGCAAGCTAAAAAGAAATTGCAAATAAAAATTTCATAATGTTTTAAGAAACTTTATGAATTTGTGTTTGGATGCATTCAAAGCTGTTCTGGGCTGCATGCGGGCCGTGAGTTGGACAAGTTTGATCTAAAATAATAGCCTTTGATCTCATGGCTGTCTTTCTCTCCCCCTTGAGATAGAGATACCCTGAGATATGGGGACCCTGTCTTTCTTGCTGACTGCTGGGGTGGTATATACATGCCTACAGCAGGCTTGAAACATAGTTAATACTCAACACTTAATTGTGGAATGTTAGATGGAAGAATACAAGAGTATCAAAATATAGCATCTTGAGTTCCTTGTCACAGGAGTACACACACATAGTTTTTCCTTCGAAAAGGGTTCACATTTCTTTAGAAAGACCTTAGACTTGAAGCTGAGCTATTTCCAAATGTGCAGCGGTAGTCCATATGGTAATGGTTTCATAAAGTATGTTAATCAAGGAACCACAAAAATCATTTAATCTAGGAGGTTTCCTCACCACCATCAAACACTGATTATATTTACATAGAAATTGACTCATTATCATGCAGCTGATAAACATTG
The DNA here is from genome assembly GCF_006542625.1 of Nomascus leucogenys. NCBI lineage: Eukaryota > Metazoa > Chordata > Mammalia > Primates > Hylobatidae > Nomascus > Nomascus leucogenys. The sequence goes on along the minus strand of NC_044401.1, from coordinate 73,556,189 downwards.
CTGAAGGGAGAGCCTGCAGAAGCCTATTTGCCTGACACAATCTCCAATCCCAACTGCTGACAGGAAATAATCATTTTAAAGATTGCCACACAAAAAGGTGACATTCCTGTGTCATCATATTTCCTTTCCCTATAGCAGAAGCTGGGATTAATAAAGTTAATAAAAAAATTAAGTCACCATATTTTTTAAATTAAAATGTTTAGAAATGTACAATGTTACAATAGTAATGTTACAATAGTAAGATAAGGACTTAAAATGACTACTTGAGGTTCTAAAAATCCATTTAGGGTGTTAAGCTGTTAAAAATGGCTTAAACTTAAGATAAAGAATCATGACAGGATTCCAGTTTGATTTGTTCAAGAATAACCCTTTAGATGACTTTGTGTGTATCACATACCGCTCTCTAATTGCATATGTAAATAAACACAAAGATGCACATGCTTAAAGTAAGTAAAATCTTGCTTTTCACCCTATGAATTTAAACAAAAGGTATAAAAGGTATATTTAAACATTCAAGCACCATCTTTTGCAAGTCTGATTTGCATTCTTCCACTTTCAGGGTTCAGGCCCTCTGGTTCAAGAGGTGCCATGTAGCATAGTGGGTCAGGCTTGCTCTGTACTAATCTCAGGGTAGAACTAATTCTACAGCCCTCTATTGTTCTAGAGAGCGTTTTGTGTTGAGGAGCCAACCTAATTCATATGATGCAAAATTTAAATGTTATCTGATAAGATTTAAGACTTAGGCAAAATGAATATAGTGATTAATTTTTCTTCCTTCCGATTTACCTCTCAGTTTCACTCAGATACATATAAAATTAACAATGGAAGTGATAAATTTAACAAATCATTTGCTCATTATAAGTATTTAGTTTATGATTATGTAGAGAGGGTTTCCGTGAGCTCTGACTTCAGTTATGTTAAAAATCGCGGTGATAAAAGGCCCAAAATAATGTACTGAAGATGAATTCAAAATCGTTCAGAGGCAAGCAGGGAAGAACATTCTACAATTTAATGCATTGCTCTTCTATTTCAATGTCCACTCTGGGATAATCACTGGTTACTTCAAAAAGACCTTTAGATTAAATATAGGGTGCAACAGCTGAGGATTTGGGGTATTGAAAACAGGGTACAGCACACAGCACCTGAGGATTTGTGGTGATCTTCATTTGACTCTGGAAAATGAAATATATTTTTGTTTACTTCACTTTTTCATCAAGGCAAACCACCAGCTCACTTTGTTGACAATGACTACATACACCTTGAGGACAGAGACTGTGTCACATATATTTTTATTCTCAAGCTGCTCAATAATGTAGTTACATTCAATTCAAGGAAAATATCCTGCATGTTCTCACATTTAGCAGAAACAACCTTGTCTTCATTCATCTGGGTTCTATTTAATTTGGCTGGGGATTGGGGCGCAAGGTAGAGAGTATTAGGTGGAGATGGGGAAAGACTAGGTAGGATCCTTGGCAGATTCAGCTGGGAAAGCAGCTATTTTAGAATTTTATAAACATACAAGTCTCATACGTGTATATGAATTTGATATTAAGATATTTGCTCTAAGATATTATGTTAGAATTTGCTCTATAAAATGTATATAAAGGTAAGCTATACAAGGGGAACATTTTCCCAAAATGACTAAGTATATTATAGTCTTGTTTTACAGCCAAATAATGAGAGCCTTTAGTTATCTTTATATATGAAGTCACAATTTAGCATTTATTTTTCCAGACTTTAATCATTAATATCATTAAAACAACAAAAGATAGTCAGTAGAAATGTTTTTCTTTTTTTAAAACCTCTCTAGACTTACACAAAGTCCTATTTAATGAAAATTTCCAAGGCTTACAGAAATAAAAATTATCTTTTGATGCAATATTACGCATTATAAATTTTAGTTTTTCTTATGAAACTATCTCAAACTTCTTTTCTTAAATCATTTGAGAATAAATCGCCAACCTGAGACCCATGACCCCAGATTGTATTTCCCATAAACAAGGACTTTCTTCTACATAATTATAATACATACATTAGAACTGGCAAATGAATATTGATATATTACTATGTAATATCTAATTATCAGACACTACTCAAGTTTCCTCAGTTGCTTCAGTAATGTCCTTTATAGTGAAAAGATCCAGTTACGAACCAAACTTACATCTAGTTGTAATGTCTCTTCAGTTTCTTTCAGTCTGGGACAGTTCTCTGCAGTTTTAAAACTGTCATGACCTTGATACTTTTAAGATAACAAAACAGTTATTTTGTTAACTCTTCCTTAATTTGTGTTTGTCTGGGGTTTCTTCACATCTAGATTCAGGTGTTGAATCTTTGGCAAGAAAATCACAGAAGGGATGCTGTGTTCTCATTGCATCCAATCAGGTGGCACATGATTTCTCTGTGTCCCATTACCAATGATATTCACTTAGATAACTAGGATGAGGTGCCATCTACCAGATTTCTCTACTATAATTTTGGTTTTTTTGCCTTTTGTAATTTGTAAGTATGTGAGAGGGATATTTTGAAACCATGTAACTGTCCAACTCCTCATCAAACCGTCAACTTATTCGTTAATTTACTTATATCATCATGGTCTTGCATTTCCTGTTTTATTCAGTGAGTTAAAATCTGTCACTAACATGACTGATTTTGATGTTTAACTTGTCCCAGATGTGGGCAGAAGTGCCTTTGTGCTGCCATGTGCCAATCATTCTCTGAGCACTTCCTTGCTTTCTGGCACAAGATGTTCCAGGCTCACCTTCTTCTTTCACTGCCCTAGCCCAGGAATCAGTCAATCCTCCATGAAACCCTGAACCTTCTAGTGGAGACTATATATAGAAGCCAAGATTTGGGTGCTAAATGTGCTCATCGATATTGGGGTGTTGTTGCTCACAAGCCTTCTCAGTGGATACTGTGTGTTCTAGAGAACACATACACACAACTACACGCATATACACACACACACATACATCTATATGTGTACTAATTTAAGTCTGTGTATACATATAATATATAACCACATAATTATACCTATCTATATATATCTAGACAACTGTAATTATCTCTACGTATATTGATTTCTATATCTATCTACAGAAATAGATATTGATTTCTATCTATATATTGAAATTCATGAATTCATACCAATATATCTGATTTTTAATCCAACATCACAGAATCCATCCTAGTCCTTTCCCTTTCTGTATTTGTATTGTCTTTCTAAGACTAAGGAACCAGGCCCCCATAATAATTATATTTACTCATCAGTGTAACCAATTTCCCAACCCATCTCTCCCATGTTGATGTCTTCTCAGCCCTCTTGGGCTCTGATTCCCCTTGTTGAGCAACCCTCTTGTGTGAAAATCCTTTTCACCCAGCTTGGGCTCTGACACCCCATGCCTGGCCACTCCCATATATGGACATCTTCCTTACACCACCTAGGCTCTTGCTTCCCGTAGAGCCATCTCCTCTTTTGTATGGGCTCTGACACCAAGCTGACTCTCTGTAAGGAGGCCCTCCCCATCCCGCTTGGGCTGTGAGTCCCCATGCCTTCCCACACTCACTCGGATGCCCTCTTTGCCCTGCTTCGTCTTCAACACCCCACATCAGGCTACTCCTTCATGCAAAGCCTACCTTGCTGTGCCCTACCTAACTGCTTGTTCGAGATTGTTCAGGAAGGAAAGTAAAGGGAAACAAAGATAAAAATTTCAATTGTAATCAAGGAAATATTAAGGAAGTCTTCATTACGCTTTTGTAAAAAACAAAGTAATGCATGCAACTAATGAAAATTCAGGCATTTCCAAAGAGCTTACTTTCCCCAGCCCACTCCTAGTTCGATTTGTCTGCATATTCAAGCATATGTAAGCATAGCCCTTTTTTCCCCTTTGAACACAGATGGGATTATGTCAACTGGCCTGCCACTTTTTTCTTTTCCCATTAAATGTATTTTGGAGGTCTTCGTATGGCAGCACAATGCATCTACTTTAATATTTGCATAGTTTTGTTGTTTGAATTATGAATGGATATCTGTCTTCCGCTGATGGTCATTTAGACTTCTGTTTCTGATATTTTCTTTTTATAAGCAGTGCTGTAATGTACGCCCTTGAAGAAATATCTTTGCGTATGTTTCTCATCACATTTTCAATTTTTAGAAACTTATTTAATCTCAAAATCAAGTAGTTAAAATAAATAAGGATATAAAAGGCAGACTACTTAAAAGGCATTTTATTTTATCTTAACTGTGAATTTGTTTTGTGTCATAAAATGCAGGGTTCAAAGAGCAAAATCAGATGATTCTGTCCATACACTAGAGTGTATCTAAAATCCTTTTTATAGCAGATGAGGTAACTTAAAGAACAAAGTCCAAGCAATTTAATAACAAAACCAGAGCTAGCACCCATGAGTCGAGCGAGGGCCCACACAGAAATGAATGCCACAGGAGCAAACTTCCAACCTCCAGGAGGCAATCCTCTTCCTAATATCATTTGCAGTTCTACTTGGGACTGCATCACTTACATGCCCAGAAGCACTTGAATTCCACCATGTGTCTTTTACTCCATTGATACAAGTAGGGCCCTGGAGGTGGAGTCAACTTAAACATTTTGCCCCTGTTCTATTTGTCTTCCCAGGCTAAACTAATCACTCTGTTTTCAACTCTTAATTATCTTCATCATCCCCATATACATCACACTTAATGAAAGACAAGATCAATAAGGAAGACGAAGATGGACAAAGATAAAACTGAAAATGAGACCTTAAAGATGAAGCCACCCAGAGAAGAGGATAATAAAATAAAAGCAACCAAGGCAAAAGTGTTTCAAAGGGGAAAATTGCCTTCTAAGAATGAGAAAAGGCTACCAGGGTACAGAAGATATAATAGACAAATTGGGGGCTTAAAGAGGTATATAATTTTCCCAAATAAAATGTGGAATAAGAAAAACTAAGGCATATCAGGGGAAAAAGAAAAAGCAAAATCACTGGCTTGTTCTCCTCCTCTAACTTAAATATTTCTTTGTGGTGTCAAGTTATTTCCCAGTAAATCTGTTAAATCATAGACTAAGTAGTCATATTCAGATTGCAGTAATCATTAAGTGGTTGTTCATCATATGATTGTCTCAACTAAATATAGAAGCAAAAATAACACAGGAATATAATATAAGGCACATCCCCACAAGAAAAAAACCCCTGTCACAACAAAACTATTTAACAAATTAAAATGGTCCTCATCTTATAAAAAAAGATACATGACAATTTGTAAAAAGTATTTAATACACATCTGAAGTGGATCCTTCCTGTATCACATCATAGAAATAGCAACCTGGAGACATTTTAAAGTTAATTTTTTACAATCCTAAAATATACCAACTGAAGTTTCCGATGATTCTTCAGGCAATAGCAGCCCTAAGGGGCTGTACTATTCTTTGTGGTTTCCATCTGCCCTGCCTCCACGTTTATAAATAGTTTCTTTGCTAAACCATCCTTGAATTATCCTAATTCCAGTATACTGTCTGTTTCCTGCTAGGGGGCTTGCTAATACAGAGAGTAAATGTAGAATGATCTTCCAGGGAGATTAGAAAGGCAGTGGTAGGCATAATTAAGAGAAAGAGACAAGGTGAAGCCATCTCTGTTCTTTAAATCTTTTTGGACATGTTTGCATCATATCATGTCACTCAGAGTGCAAAAACATAAAGCCATATTTAAAAAATATTATTGCAATGACATCTAACTCTAGCTTTACTTGTCAAGGTTGAGCGTAGCTCTCTTGTGCTATTCTGGTCTTGCAAGGTCCAGGAGAATGGGACGATTCCCTGATCTTCAGTCTCTAGGCATTACTGAGGCAGTTGCTCCTTCCCTAAAGCATTATAGACCTTTTGGAAATAGGCATCCTTCTGTCTTACTTCAGCCAAGAGCTCCTTTGCTAAGGCTCCTTAGGCCTCAGAGACCATCCCACAGCTATTTGCAGCTCTGGGGATACACTGTGCCTCAGGTCACCACCACAGGCAGACCTGGCATCGTTTCTTATCTTTCCTGTAGCTAGAATCCATTTCTCATCCTCTCTGGCCCAGACAACCAAAATGAGTTTTCAATAGATTCCAGATGGACTGGAAGGACATGCAGTATTCTCTTTCAGTCCATCTTCCGGATTGCCCCAAGAAATCCAACTCTAACCATGGATTTGATCATGTCGCTCTTCTGCTACTTCCTTGGCTTTCTATTGATTATGAGATAAAACACAAGTATGAAATAGAAGAGTATTCACAATCCTGTCCCCAGCCTATCTTTCCGACTTTACCTTTGGTCACTCGCTGTGCTTCCTCTCCAATAATCTCTTTATATTCTAACTTCATGAAGCTATTGCTCATCCCTGAACACTCAAGTAATGAAAGAAACTAATGTTAATGAGCATCTATGCTGTATCCCTTACTGTGCTGAGCTTGGCATTGATCTCATTTAATCCATCCAGCTGATGAGGAGGCTGATGCTCAAGCACCTTAAGAGGCTTAAGCAAGAGTAATAACCACTAAGTGGTGGAGAGGAAGCTGACCTGGGCCCGGTCTTCCTGACATGATGTGACCTCCAAGCCTCAGAGTTATTGGTGGTGAAGAGCTCCCAACCTGAATGTTCTTTTCCACCTTCACCACCCGGTTAGAACCTTCTACTTCCTTAAAGAAAAACCTGGATTTTCATTTCCACTGAACTCTCCTATGGCTACAGTATATAGGGTTGGTCCCTTCTTGCCCCTGGACCCCATAGCACTTTCAACACCTTTCTGTCACTGCTTTTATCACATGGTCTCTTCATTACCTGCATTTGTGTCCATCCATCATTACTAATTGCAGTCGGTTTTTTTGAGAACCAGGACCAAAGGGATATTATTCACCTCTGGTCCTTAGTTGTTACACAGAGTCTGGTAAATATATGATGCTCTACCAATATTAGATACAGAAAAGGGAAGGAAGGAATAAAAATAAATCTTAGAACTATAGATTGTCCCACCACTATCTTTTGATATACCTGAAATGGAAAAATTTATGCTTTGCCTGGCAGGAAAGTTTCTAACCATACACAGTTCTATCTAAGAATGCCAAATAATGAGGTATGCCATATGTATATGAAACTGAGAATAAAATATTTGCTAAAATGTCAATGAAAAATAAACATTTAATGACAATAGTATTTTAAAAAGTGACCCAAATATGCATCACGTCTTATGGTTCTCCATGAGATCTAAACTCAATTTTCCAAAATTAACTCAGAACATAGAATTAAAGTTAAAAGGGACTTAGCAGCAATGATGAATTACTTTTATATAAGTAAAAGGATAAGAGAAAATAAATACGGTAGACTTATGAAAACAAAGGACTAAAAGAAAGATTAACCATTTAAGATCAAAGGTGACTCTAAAACTCTAAAGCTCAAACAGAAATTCTCAAAGTGGATTCTAGTGGCTTTAGTGTATAATATCTTAACAGTGACTGAAAGTAATAAAATCAGCAAAAAGGAACACAATTATGGTCTGGAATTGTTATTTTCAGTGTTCTAATTTAGAATTAAAAAGGAAACATGAATATAAACTATTTTAACAGCTATGTATTAGAAATATGAAGTTTAGGAAGATCTCACTTGAGAGATGTGAAATATAATTTTCTTTTTTTCTGAGGAATACAGTAAAACATATTTACTCTCCTCAATACAAGAAGAACCACAGTTTTAATAAAATTCCTCAGTTTTCCCTGTGTACATTTGTATGAAACACTATGACACTGAAAAGCTATTTAATATCAAATAAAGACATTAAAGTGGTAACAGAAGGATATCATATTTGAAATTCAGTACTGTTTTTCCACTGATTAAGCATGAAATAGAAATCAACAAAAAGGCAGAATTGTCTATTTCAGTAGTTTGTGGACAATGGTCTAGAAGTTAGAAAAAGAGAACGCTGCTGATCACAAAATATGTTCTATTTACAAAAGAACTTCAAAGTAATCGTTTGTAAAGTTATTTTGCACTTAATCAGTAAAGAGTACAGGAGAATTATTTTAACTTGTGTATATTTAAGCAGTTCATTTCAAGACTTTTTTTTCTTAAAAGTAACCAAGTATAAAACAAGCATACTTTTACTGAGACACGAAGTCCCCAAGCTAATTACCATAAAATGAATGAGCTTGGAATATATAAAAGAAGATGTGAAAGTGTTTTATCCAAAGAGAGTTCAAGAACCTTTGTATAAAGAACAGTTTCTGACTCTAAGGCACTGGCATGTGTGCAAAGATTTTAAAATAAATGTGTTCACGACAGGGAGTAACCACCAGTTGCTGATTTTGATCACTAAGACTAAACTGGAGACTTTGTTTTTCAGGATAATGCAAACAAAACTGTCATCATGTAGTTAATGCTCTATTTTGGGAAGACAGTCTGTTGCAAATTACTTTATTAGGAGTTTACTTGACATCCATCTAGAATAGACTGTGGTTCAAAATATGCAATTCTTTTAAATAGCTGTTGTAACATGTGTTTTCCACTTTCACAATAAAGGATCAAAAGTAAGATAATTATTTTAAATGCAAGTCACAAGTCACATATTCCTTGCAGTATATTCACTAACATCAGTCTTGAACTTAACAACAAACTTCTCCAACCATTCTCTTTAGTAGCCTGAAAATAAGTGTTTCAAAACATGGAAAGTGAAATAAGTTTCTAGTTCATTGTATCTGGTTTCAATTATTTATGTTTCTAGTTCATTGTTTCATTGGTTTGTTCATGCAGGTCATATTTCTGGAGTAGTTAGTATCCATGAAACTTGCTAGGACAGAGAACAGAGTAACCAACAGGGCAAATTTAATCGGTGCTGTCACGGTGCTTACAGTCTAACAGGGAAGACAAATAGGAAACAATACAGGGAAGACAAATAGGAAACAATACTTGCACAGAAATCTTTTTTTTTTTTTTTTTTTTTTTTTTTGAGATGGAAGTCTCGCTCTGTTGCCAGGCTGGAGTGCAGTGGCACAATCTTGGCTCACTGCAACCTCCGCCTCCTGGGTTCAAGTGATTTTTCTGCCTCAGCCTCTCAAGTAGCTGGCATTACAGGCGCATACAACCCTACCCAGCTAATTTTTGTATTTTTAGTAAACACAGGGTTTCACCATGTTGCCCAGGCTGGTCTCGAACTCTTGGACTCAAGTGATCTGCCTGCCTCAGCCTCCCAAAGTGCTAGGATTACAGGCATGAGCCACTGTGCCCAGGTAGAAATATATTTCCTATATACATGATGATGTAAATAGAAAGCTCTCAAGCTTTAGAACCATGGAAACCTAAAATCAGATCCTGCCTAGATGTGAGGTAGTGATGACATTTTAGTCTCCTCATTTCAGCAAAATAGGGATTGTGACACTTACCATACTTACCATTACCTGGGGTAATGTCTGAAGGAGGCCTGACAATTAATAGGTATTCAAATCATTCCTTTTTTCTCCCGTATTTGCATTCCCTATCCCTTATTTTCCATTAATATAAAACAAGGTAACAAAAACTTGGCAGTAAAAAGCTCTTTTCCTCTATTAAATTTAAGAAAATTTAATAAAAATTCAATTGAAAGCTAAAGCCAAAATAATTTTCTTAGTTAATGAAAAGGTTATCTATACTGAGAATAAGTATATATTGAATTTTGTTATCAAGTTCCTAATCTATTCTGGATGTTCATCCAATTTTCTCACAATAGAAAGCTTTTTTTTTTTTTAAAAGAGTATTTCCATTGCCTTAGGGACAATGAGATTTTATATTCAAAACAACAAAACTCACAGAAAGCTAAGAATAAAGCACATATATTCTGCACTTTTTCCTCTTAGGTATAAGAAAACCAAGTTTATAAAATTAAAATTACTTAGGTCTATGCAATCAATATAAATTTGAACAAAGCTAATACAGTTAAGAAATTACAAGTAGTTTACAGTAACTTTTTTTTTTGCTTACTAGGGTTGTTGGATAAAACAAAATATTAATCTTCATTGGAAGGTTCATACATATTCAAAATTTTCCAGGGTTTTCTTTCAACTATATTTTTAAGATGTTAAGTAGAAGACTTAATCTCGTGGCTAACATTATGGACCATGACAACTCTATTCCTTATATCTCTTCAGGTACTGCTGGTGCTCATTTAAACCCTATAGGCTTAACTCTGAGCACTTTAATTTGTTATAATTCATTTTAATCTGACTTTCCTTGGAAGGTTTAGGATTTTTGCTTATGATCTAAAATTCTGATAAGAGGATTCTGATACGTTTTCTTCTTGAGATGTAAAGAAAGAGAACGGATAGCGTAACTTCAGAATAATAGGATCTTGGAGCAAGAAGGAGACTTAAAAAAAAAAGTAACTTAGACCAATTCCCTTATTAAACTAATGAGAAAAGTTGGGAGACTTAAGGTTCTATTTCAAGTCAATATCGGAGTCAGGACCAGGGCTCATTCTGTGGTCCAGATGTGGGGGTGGCTCTCAAGGTGTGGGAAAGGTCTAGGGGTAGCTGGGTGAGTTGGGGTCTGCACCTGCGTATACAATCTTGTGTTTCCCTATTCCTTCTGGAAATTGCATGCAAACAAAACACTTGAGAATATCTGCTTTACTGAGGGGTGTGAGAGAGAACTTTATTACTTATCTCAAAATTTTGAATCCATGTTTTAGGGCTCATGCATCTGTTTTCAGCATTCCATGGAAACTTTTAAAATATCTTATTCTACATCCTTTTAACCGTTTTAAAGACAATAAAGCAATAAACCACACAAACAACTAAACGTGTTATATACCAAATTTTAACACACTGGAGACTTCCAATTCATAAATCTTTGTTGCTAAATTAACTTACTTTTCTGCAGGCCTTTAAATAAAGCAGGAGTCCCAAAGGAAGTGACAACAGGGACCAAGGAAGTAAGGGAGCTGAAAGCAGTGAGGACTTCTATGAACTGGAGAGCATAGCCCCATCTAACCCAGGGAGGTGATTGTTGCCTGAGGAAATTCAGCACCAGTGTTGCCAGGTCTTAATTAATTCTTTCAAGAAAAGCATAAAACTCTGTATCTTGATAAACTCATGAAAACGGAAATTTTAAAAACTGCTTAGGGATTCAATCAGTGACTGACTCATTATCACTTGCTCTAATTAACTGCATTTACTAACCATAAGATGAAAATAGAAAGTTGTATGAAGGTGGAATAGCACAGCTTTAGAAGCAAGAAACTGCGGGTCAGAATGTTCTCTCTAGACCTTCAGAGTTTCAAGACCATATGCAAGTACTTAACTCAGAAAGACTCAGTCTTCATCTGTCAAATAGAGAACAACAGTACCACCTTATAGAATTGGGTGCAATTCAAATGAGATAATACATGTACACATTGTGGGATAGTGCCATGCATCTAGAAAACATTTTATCATCATCGTCATCATCATTTCTTCATTCGTTTTGAAGTTGTTTCTTTATGGCTATACTACAAATAGAGTCAATGTACCATAATCCCATACAGCAAACAAACACATTTTATGTTCATACACTTTGTCTTTTAATACAAGTATATTGAATGATTTTTTTTTTTTTTTTTGGGGGACGGAGTCTTGCTCAGTCGCCCAGGCTGGAGCGCAGTGGCCCGATCTCAACTCACTGCAAGCTCCGCCTCCCGGGTTCACACCATTCTCCTGCCTCAGCCTCCCGAGTAGCTGGGACTACAGGACCTTGCCACCACACTCGCCTAACTTTTTTGTATTTTTAGTAGAGACGGGGTTTCACCATGCCAGCCAGAACGGTCTGAATCTCCCGACCTCGTGATCTGCCCACCTCGGACTCCCAAAGTGCTGGGATTACAGGCGTGAGCCACCGCACATGGCCCATATTGAATGATTTTAAAAAAACAATTTAATTCTTTAAATGTACATAGAAATTTAAAATTATAGTTTTCATAATTCCCATATGCACATAATATATAAAAACAATATAGCTACAGGAAGAGAAATAGAATGTGGTTTCCCCTGACATAGAAGATTGAATATCATTTCCAGTTTTAGCCATTCATGTAGTAGTGAGCATAACCTGCCTGAATTCTTCTTGAAACTGTGATTGTTGTCGGCCCTATTAGAATCTGCAAAGGCGATCGTTTTAAAATTAACCTTTCTGCACAGGCATCTGTATGTGATTTAAAATTTTTCTTCAACATCAAAATGTAATAATTTGAAAAGCTTTTCTTCTCCCCACCAAACAGCAGATAATCATCTATTTCAACAAAGTTGTTCAATAAAATTTTGTGAATATTAGAAGATCCATAGCCTACCATGGTTTTTTGTTTCAACCAGCCATCCACATAGCTACGCCAAATCCACTGAGCTCTACGGGATAATCAGAAAAGGCCCCACCATACCTCACGGAGTTTAGCGTCAATACAAGAAAATGAGTTTAAAAGTTCCAAAGACAACTTCTTTTTAAAGCTTCTATACATGTAGGTTTGTGCAGAAGACAGTTATAATACTTAGTGATTTCATTTTACCAATTTAACATTACTATCTGAAAAACGGATTCAAAAGATAGGGATTTTGCTGTTTTTATTTGGTTTCAACACATTTATAACATTTTTAGGTGAGCTAAAAACTTAGCGCACCTGAAATAAATAAAATTTATTTCCCAAATAAATTTCAGGTGTGCTAAAGATTTAGCACACCTAGAATAAAATTTAGTTCCGAAATAAATATAAATATGTAACATGAATCATCATAATAATTATATAGACACAAATTCTTTCCTTTGCAAGGCTCGGAGGTCAAGGAAACAAGACTTTAGAGCCTTAAGTGACACCCACAACATTCAGAAGCTCAAGGGCACTGCAGTAAGATGGAAAGGGCAAGTCAGGGGCTGTTCTGCATCTGTAAACAAGAACAGCAATAGTCTCCTTATTTCCCCTAAGGAAGTTCTGAAGTACAGCATGTCATCTTTCCCCTAAAAAGGTTCACTAAACTTAGATTTCTAAAGGTCACAGTTCAAAAATTGCTCTGGAGATTTCAGACTTCATTTTTGTCCAACCTCATGCTTATTGTATAAAAGGACCAATTTCCGAAAAGCCAGACGATGGGAAGCACGGGTGAGAAGAAACCTGCATTATATTGTGAAAGGGCCGACTCTGAGATTGAAATTGATTCCATGAAGTGCACATTCACATAAATATATAAGATCCACCTCGGTTTAGTTTTATTTCTCCACACATTAAAATATCAAAACTCATTTTCCAAAAGATCAAGATGTTCCAAATTTCAAAAAAAGAGAAAAGCAGCCGAGGATGAATAACCTTTACTATACTACAAAAATACCCCTTGCAAAGGACAACTAGATTCCTTGTCCACACAAGAGAAGCGGTTGTTCAGAACGTCAGAAAGAGGAGACCTTTCATTTCAGCGCTAGGTGGCAGGGGAGAGTCGCCTATGCGTCCAGGCTGTCCTGGACAGCTGTGGTTGACGCTGACGCCTGGCTGCTCTCACTTTCACCTTCTCTCTGGTGTCAAAGAGAAGCCTTGAGGCCGTCCCGACGGCCTCTCCTTACAGGGGAAACTGCTGTGAGCTGAATACATACCGCTCTTTCAAACCTTTAATTGCAGCTTAGTTAACTGGTGGAATTAAGCCCACATTGAAGGGGCCTAACTATACAACCCTGTTCTTCAGGTTAGGAGATCACATGTCAAAATATAACCGCAAATTAATATAAGAAACACACTGGGGGTGCCAAGTGTTGAACTACTTACAGATGCTGAGTCCTGCAGGAAGCTCTGAGATGGCGCCTGTCTTTCTGGCGCGCCCGCAGGAAGAGGTTTCAGCTGAAACAGCCGGCGAGCTTCATTGGAGCTCCACGTGGGGGCGAGACTCGGAGGAGATGTCTGGTCGGATGCTATTGCCATGAAAAACTCTCCTTAGTGTTTGCAAACCTTAAAGAAGAGGTTTTGAAGAAGTCTAGCTTCAGTATCCACCCATGCCCATTAAGCCTCATTTTCTGTTACAAAAATGAGGTTAATAACAGCATCTATTTAAAGGGTTGTGAGGAGTGAATGAGATTGCTGACCCATGAAAAGTGCTCTGTATGGTGCTTTGTCAATAAAATACTCAAATGTTAGCTATCATTATTCCCCCTGCCGAATGAGACAGGGAATGGGAAGTTTCTGTAAAACAAAGAGCAGCCTCATGCCCACTCTCCTCGCACCCTCTATGCTTCCTCTCAGCCGGTAGACTCGGTGTTTTTGCAAACACACCCTGGAATTTCTCCCGTTTCCTCAGTATGTAGAGCATAGCGTCCACAGCTTTATGCTATGCAATCAGATAAAGGTGGGTCTGAAAACTGCCTCTTAGCCACTTACCAGCTATGCGATTTTAGGCAAATTGCCACCTTTCTGAGCCTCTGTTTCCCCATCTGAAAAGCTAGGAAAGTAATAACACTTTTCTCCACAGGTAATTTATGAAAATGAGATGGTGTACTGTCAGGTGCAGAGGAAGAATTCACCAAATGTTAGCTGCAATTAGTAGTATTCGTATCACTATTAACTTTGCCTGGCATAACCTCCCCATCTAAAGCTGCTTTCTTTAAAGGCTCACTTTAAAAATCTCCATTTGTCCAGATGGCCCTTCTCTCACGCAACACATATTCTTGTGTCTCCTTCATACTCTTGGGGATTAAGAAATGAATTTGACATACTTCCTGAAATCAAGGAGCTGAGTGTCTGGCAGCAGAAATAAGTCAGGTGTATAAAGTTTTTAATGCAATGTAGAGTGCTAAGTGGCCTAACAGGCATTTATTTTAAAGATGGTGTTAATTTGGCCAGGCACGGTGGCTCACGCCTATAATCCCAGCACTTTGGGAGGCTGAGGTGGGAGGGTCACCTGAGGTCAGGAGTCTCGAGACCAGCCTGGCCATCACGGTGAAACCCTGTCTCTACTAAAAATACAAAAATTAGCTGGGTGTGGTGGTGCATGCCCGTAATCCCAGCTACTCAGCAGGCTGAGACAGGAGAATCGCTTGAATCCAGGAGGTGGAGGTTGCAGTGAGCCAAGATCACGCCACTACACTCCAGCCTGAGTGACAGAGCAAGACTCCGTCTCTAAAAAAAAAAAAAAAAAAAAAAAAAAAGGTGTTAATTTAACCTGAGGAGAATCTAGGAAGGGACACGATGTGTACCATGTATTATTACAATTAGCAGCATGAAGTTTTGGGTTACGGAGATCTGGGGTTAAATCTCAGCTTTATCACTTGCTTTTTAGATATCTTTGGATAATTTATTTATTTATTTATTTATATTTTTGAGATGGAGTCTGCCCTGTTGCCCAGGCTAGAGTGCAGTGGCGCAATCTCGGCTCACTGCAAGCTCCGCCTACCGGGTTCATGCAATTCTCCTGCCTCAGCCTCCCGAGTAGCTGGGACTACAGGCGCCCACCACCATGCCTGGCTAATTTTTTGTATTTTTAGTAGAGACTGGGTTTCACTGTGTTTGCCAGGATGGTCTCGATCTCTTCACCTCGTGATCTGCCCACTTCGGCCTCCCAAAGTGCTGGGATTACAGGCTTGAGCCACTGCACCCGGCCTGGATAATTTATAATATTCTCTCTGAGCCTCAGTTTCTACATCTGTAAAACAGAGATAATTGTAGAGTGTACATGATGGAGGGTGAAGTGATCGTTACATACAGAAATCCACTTAAAATGTGACAGAAGTTTCAACAAAGGTTAGGTCTTATTTGTAGTAATAATGTTAATATAGCTAATCTTGTCACGAAGTCTTGGTGCTGGTGGCATTGAACGGTTCTTGAGTTATGAGTAGGATTTCAATACAGGGCTGGGAGAAGGAGATGAGGCAGGAAGGACAGCTCAGAAGTGAGAAAGAAGGCAAAGTCAGAATGAACAGAGGGTGGCTTACTCTGGCTTGGCTCAGTCTGGCCTCATCGCACACTAAAATTTGTAGTTAGAACAATCACTTGTCTTGGTTTGCCTGGGACTGAAGGGTTTTCTGGGGAAGCAGAACTTTCAGTCAGCAAAAACTGGGGAAGTCCTGGGAAAAGCAGAGTAAGTTGATCACCCTATATGCATTAGGCCCTTCTTGCATTGCTAAAGAAATACCCGAGACTGGATAATTTATTTTAAAAAAAGAAGAAGAAGTTTAATTGGCCCACAGTTCTGCAAGCTGTACGAGCATAGCACCAAAATTGCTCAGCTTCTGGGGAGGCCTCAGGGCACTTGTATTCATGGCAGAAGGCAAAGTAGGGGCACGCACATAGCATGGTGAGAAAAGGAGAGAGTGGGGTGGGGGAGGGGCCACACACTTTTAAATGACCAGATCTCCTGGGAACTCACTACCATGAGGACAGCACTAAGCCATTCATGAGGGATCTGCCCCGATGACCCAATCACCTCCCACCAGGCCTCACCTGCAACACTGGGGATTACATTTTAACACAAAATTGGGCAGGGACAAATAGACAAACTATATCACTATGCTTCGAGAATTGTGGCTCAACAGACAAGGGTCTTGAAGGCCATGTGAGGGGGTTGAGGCTGTATTTGTAGGCAACAGGAATCTCTCAAAAGTTCTTAAGGTGGGGAGTGACTATTCAGAAGTGTGTTTCAGACAATCAGCCTACAAACCAAAGGTTTTCTCTCTCATCCTTGCCCAACAAGTCTCTTCTGCATTGTTCCTTCCACAGTCCTTAGTTTATATCTGCCCTCTCTGTGTATCACACTGTATCTGTGTTAAAAATACATGTGTGCGTCCTCATAATATTACAATACAATCTCCTCATTGTCAAGATTGGGTCTTCACCGTCTTATCTCCATTATATCTTATATAAGCTCAATATGTATTGAATTAAGTTGAAAACTTGTGATTCTATACAGTACAATACTAATTGACGTTTACAATTCATCTCGGTTCAAAACTGAACATCAGGTGTCAGTGTGTCTAGTAATTATTCTTCTGGTGACATGGAAAGTCAATCTTTAAAATATTGATTGGGAAATCTACACACAAAATAATCCTCTGTAAATGTAAGGAAGTATTCTTCTCTTTTCCATTAACATTGTTAATTGAAAAAACTGTTCTTACCCACTCAGTTGACCAGGAAATGCTTTGTAGTACGATGTTCTGTTCCCTATCTGGGCCTGAGATACAGGTACAGTCGAGGTAAAGGAGAGCAATTGGTAGAGTTTCCATGCAGGGTTCCAGTTGGCCTGAGGTCGTTTTTGAATGCTTATGGGAAAAGTTTGTTTTAGGCACTGATACGGTATGGATCTGTATGCCCACCAAATCGCATGTTGAATTATAATCCCCAGTGTTGGAGATGGGGCCTGGTGGGAGGTGATTGGATCATGGATGTGTTTTTCATGAGTGGTTTAGCACCCTCCACGTGGTGCAGTTCTCATGATAGTGACTGAGTTCTCGTGAGTCTGGCTGTTAAAAAGTGTGTTGCACCTCCCCATTGGCTCTCCCTCTTGATCCTGCTGCAGCCATGTGACGTGCCTGCTTCTCGTCACCTTCTACCATGATTGTAAGCTTCCTGAGGCTGAGCAGATCCCAGCACCATGCTTCCTATCCAGCCTGCAGAACCATGAGCCAATTAAACCTCTTTTCATTATACATTACCCAGTCTCAGGTATTTCTTTATAGCAATGTGTGAATGAACTATAGAGGCACTGTCAAATCAATAAATCAAGTAAAAAACATTTACACACAGACCCTAACTTATAATGGTTTGTCTTACAATTTTTTGACTTTACAATGCTGTAGAAGTGAGCAACATTACGTATAAACTATACTTCGTGTACCCACACAACGATTCTGATTTTTTACATCATTGCTGTAGTCAATAAATTATATGAGATATTCAATATTTTATTATAAAATTGGCTTTGTCTTAGATGATTTTGTCCAACTGTAGACTACTGTAAGGGTTCTGAGCATGTTTAAGGTAAGCTATGCTATGCTATGCTGTGATGTTCAGTAGGTTAGGTGTATTGAATGCATTTTTGATTTACAATATTTTTTACTTTCGATGGGTTTATCGGGACATAACCACATCATAAGTCAAGGAGCATGTATATTTATTTCTATATGTACAGGATTGTGGAAGAAGCCAGGATATATTAGTCTGTGAGACAACATAGCATGGTGGGTTTTTTGGTTTGCTTTTGTTGTTTTGTTTGTTTGTTTGATTTGAGACAGGGTCTAGCTTTGTTGCTCAGGCTGGAGTGCAGTGGTGCAATTATGGATTGCTGCAGCCTCAGACTCATGGGCTCAAGTAATCCTCCTGCCTCAGCCTTCCAAATAGCTGGAACTATAAGTGTGTGCCACCACACCTGGCTAATTAAAAAAAAAAATTATACAGATAGGGTCTTTCTATGTTGCCCAGGCTGGCCTTGAACTCCTGGCCTCAAGCAATCCTCCTGTCTTGGTCTCCCAAAATGCTGGGATTACAGGTGTGAGCTACCACAGGTGTGATACTACACTGGGCCTAGCGTGGTGGTTTTAAAGCATGGATTCTAAGGCCAAAATGACTAGAGTTCGAATTCCAGCTCTGGATTTCACTTTCTTATCTTTGATAAGATATTAACCTCTCTTAGCCTCAGTTTCTTTATGTGCAAAATGGAAGAAAAACAGTACCTTCCTCATAGGATTGTTATAAGAATAAAATGAGATACTGTACGTAAACTCTTAACACTGTGAACACATTTTACGCAAGAAGTATGTTCCTAAAGCCCTCAGATACTCTAAGACTGACCCAGGCAAAGGATGAAACATGTTTCATTTAATGGCTAAAGACAGACTTCCCTGTAGACAGTTCACTGATTCAATCACTCATTCATTCACATAGTTTATAAACACTCAGCTAACCAAGCTTTGAAATTATATGATTCTTGACAAATTTTGGATTCCTGGCTGGGTTTGCTTGGGTTCCTGGGAAGCATATACTACGTAGAGATGAGCATTCCAGAGGCTTATTAAGGGCTGGGCACGTGGCTCACTCCTGTAATCTTCGCACTTTGGGAGGAAGAGGCTGGTGGATCACTTGAGGTCAGGAATTTGAGACCAGCCTGGCCAACATGGTGAAACCCTGTCTCTACTAAAAATACAAAAAATTAGCTGGGTGTGGTGGTGTGCACCTGTAATCCCAGCTACTTGGGAGGCTGAAGCAGGAGAATCACTTGAACCTGGGAGGCAGAGGTTGCAGTGAACAGAGATTGCCCCACTGCACTCCAGTCTGGGTGACTGAGTGAGACTCCCTCTTAAAAAAAAAAAAATGCTTATTAAGGAGTGGTGTTGGGATATTTACAGGTAGGGGAAAGAATGCAGTTTAAACAAGGGCTCCAGTCAACCCTGAAGGATGTTCTGAAGCTGAGATATCTCTTTTAGGATGTCCAATGTTAAGGCAAAGGCACTGGGTTTTCATACCCATTTTGACCAGTTCTTCCAGTTCTTGAAGGGAAGGAGGTATGGTCTTGAGAAGGGCAGCTCTCTTCAGCTGATATAAAATCTGGAGAGACACTGACCTGAGATTAGTCAGCCCATTTTACTCCCAGCAAGTGAGTAAATAAGGCCTGAAGGAGGGCATCTCAGCACAGTGATACCCTATCCACTGCCTGCCAGGTTGTTGTGACTGCAGATGTACATAAAGTGAAACTTTATATTTTATTGTTACATAATTTAAAAATGATAGACTTTGCCACCACGCTGGGTATGTGCCCTATTACTATTGTCATGTTGCCCTAGATAATTAATTTCCCATTTATTTAATGGTGCCTCTCTCTTAGTGATTTGGTGAGGATTACAAGTTATGTAATGTATAGAAGGTGCTTTACGAAGTTCCTGGCATGCAGCAAATGTCTGGCATGTGTTAGCTGTTTTTATTAAGAGAAGGTCTATGAATACAGAAGGACTCAGTAATAAATGAAGGAAAGGAAACTTTGTTAGGATTTAAAAATTTACAGACGGATTTAAAGCACTGGCAAAGTTTACATTATGGTATTTGACTAGTGGGTGTCTCGGTCTAGTTTTATGTCAACATTAATTGAAGGTTTGGGTTTTGGCACCTGGTGGGAAGCCTCGGCGAGACTGTGAACATTCTTCTCTCCCTCTTATTACAAGGGAATTTAAGAATCTTAGAATTACACTCTGTCCATTTAGGGAATAAAAATGTAAACAATCATAGCAAGAAAAGGACAGAGACCAAGATATAATAAAGGATTCAAATATGAGACACAGGATATTTATCCCCCAACTAGGTCCTCATCCCTACACATGTAAAAATATTCATTATTTCACTCAAATTCTTATGATTTCTCATAGACAGATACTATATTTCTCTAAATGATTTTTTTTTTTTTTGAGACAGAGTCTTACTCTGTCACCCAGGCTGGAGTTCAGTGGTGCGATCTCGGCTCACTGCAACCTCCGCCTCCTGGGTTCAAGCGATTCTCCTGCTTCAGCTTCCTGAGTAGCTGGGATTACAGGCACACACCATCATGCCTAGCTAATTTTCGTATTATTAGTAGAGACGAGGTTTCATCATGTTGGCTAGGCTGGTCTCAAACCCCTGACCTCAAGTGATCCGCCTGCCTCTGCCTTCCAAAGTGCTGGGATTACAGGCATGAATCACTGCGCCCAGCCTCTCTAACTGCCTTTTTTTTTTTTTTTTTTTTTTTTGAGACAGAGTCTCGCTCTGTCCCCCAGGCTGGAGTGCAGTGGCACGATCTCCACTCACTGCAAGCTCCGCCTCCCGGGTTGACGCCATTCTCCTGCCTCAGCCTCCCGAGTAGCTGGGACTACAGGTGCCCGCCACCATGCCTGGCTAACTTTTTTTGTATTTTTTAGTAGAGCCGGGGTTTCACCGTGTCTAACTGCTTTTTAATGTACTCAACATAGTATCAGCACAATGAATAAAGTGATAATATTCCTTTTGGCTGTCTTAGGTGAAAGGTGATTTTAACACACACACACAGACACACACACACACACACACACTTATATACCTATTTGTAAAGGTAGATTCAAAACAAAGGCTTCCTTAACAGTGTCCTGCTCCTACCCCTTCCTCATCCCCAATAGGACTCAAATATTTCTTTTCAGATCAGGAACTATGTCCTACTCTGATTTTGTTTTGTTTTCATTAATACCTCCACAAGTACTTAGCACAGTGCCTGGAATGCAGTGAGTGCTCAATAAACATGTGCTGAATAAATGACTGAATAAAGTTGAGAGCTGGAAAGGAGGTTAGAGGTTATACTGCCCTCATTCTAGAAGAGTATTCAGAGAGATTGAAGTACGTGTGGGAAGTTGCAGAGCTCTGAGTCAGAGTAAGGATTCAAGTCTCCGAACCCTCCCTCAAGGACCCTTCCCACCAAAGGAGCCCTGCCACCTGCTGCACTTTAAGGACCCAGGCAAATGTGCTCAGAGCATTGCATGGCAGTCATTCCTTCCCAAAAAGTTCATTCTCCTAAAGATATTTGTTTCTCCAAGCCTGGAAGTAAAACAGAGCACTTAGAACCCATAAAATAATGTTAATGTGGCCTACTCTTCTCCACATTTTTTTCCTTTCATGTCTTTGTGAAACTTCCTTTTATCTGTAGGATGTATACCATTTCTTTGGTAATCATTCCTTATGGTTCCAAGGTTACTCTAATTATCTATTAATTCCACAAATATGAAGTAGGTGTACATCACGCACTAGACAGAGAAATGAGGACAAGAGCAAGTCTGAGGGCTGGAAATCTCTAAAAATCCATTTTATTTTAAAAAATACTATTCATTATTTGAAAGACAAGACTTTTTTAAAGCATCTATGATCTCACGATTGTCACATGATAATGGCAGGATAATAGCATGATAATAGCATTCTGGGGAAATTTCTTTCTAGTCTTTTCTCTCAGGCATATTTTTTCATAGTTATAATAAAAATGCACGAACATCTGCAAGTTCTTTTTCTCTTAATATTATATGATAAGCATTTCTTTCTCTTTTTTTTCTTGAGATGGAATCTCGTTCACTCTATTGTGCAGGCTGGTGTGCAGTGGTGTGATCTTGGCTCACTGCAACCTCCACTTCCTGGGTTCAAGTGATTCTCCTGCCTCAGCCTCCTGAGTAGCTGGGATTACAGGCGTGAGCCACCATGCCCAGCTAATTTTTGTATTTTTAGTAGAGATGGGGTTTCACCATGTTGGCCAGGCTGATCTTGAACTCTTGACCTCAAGTGCTGCTTCCCAAAGTGCTGGGATTATAGGCATGAGCCACCATGCCCGGCCTATATGATAAACATTTCTATGTTCCAACAAAGCTTTCATAACTATAATGTTTGTTGATTGTACAATATTCCATTGACTGCATACACCGCAACTGACAACCATTTTCCTAAAGGTGAACCAGAAGTGAAAGAAATGGACTTTTTATGGCTCTTTAAGTGCATATTGCCAAATTCCTGGGTCAAGGGATAGAATTCTGAATTTAGTTAAATCAAATAAGGAAGTAGCAATGGGGATGCTACTGTGACCGCTACTGCCAGCAATAGCTGAGCCTAGTGTGCAAACAGAAACAGTTGTTCTGAGCTGGGGCCCAGCTTGTTGGCTCAATGAAGACTCATTAGAATTCTGCTGGATCAAGAAGTTGTATCTTAGAGATCTGCATTAGAAATGCTAGCTAAACTGTAGTGTTGCCTCTTCTTGCACCTGACTGATCTGTGACAGTTTTCTAACAAACAAGAGAAAGAAAACTTTTTGGGGAAACACATTTTCATGTCATTTTTTTCTAACAAGGTCAAACAGGTTCTGAAGCCGAGGCTTAAAGAGATAGAGTATTATACCATTGAACATTTCTGCAACATTAAATTTGATTGTCAGAAACCACTATGGCTTAGAAAGAGGCCACTAATCAAATAGTGTCCTTAGGGGCCTCGGTTTACCACTTAGTACATAGCGACGTGGGACTGAGGGTTTCTTTGCTGTACTCATGTGGTCATGCTGAGATGGAACCCTCAGGAACACATCTGGATAAGTTAAGCAAACACATTTTGATGTTTCATTCAGTAGAAAGGGACCCCCATCTGTTCTTCACCACACAACCTAATTATCAGGTAAATAGACACTTTCTTTCCTGCATGTTTATTCCTCAAAGCAATTTCTCCAAGGGTGGCTGGAAATGAAGAATTAAAAACACCACCTAGCACTTGAGCACGCTTCTGTTTTCACACACATTAACTTCAGAAGATCCTTGAGAGTTAAGTACTATTTTTACCCCCATTTTACAGATAAAACAATGAAGGCTCAGAAGCATCAGGTGATTTCTCTTCAGTCACCAGGTCAGCAAGGGGTTGTATCAGAACTAAAATTCTCATTTTGGATCTCAAATCCTATACGCTTATTAACCTCACTGCCATAAAGATGAATCACAGAAATATGTAAGGTGACTGTTAAAAATCTTAGTGCCATTTCAAAGATTCTCTGGACATGAGAGTTACAATACATGGAAGACACAAAGAAATGACAGAAACTATGTCAGAACTGTCACAGACTCCAAGGCACCAGAAAAAAAATGGAGGAACAGAATAAACAAGTTCCCAAACACAGGTGCAGTTCCCACTTCAGCCAGGGAAGACACTGTGCCTAGAAAAGCTCAGAATCATGCCCTAAAATACCCATATCTTTTCAATTCACACTGGAAACAAACAGCCTTACCCCATGCCCGATTTCTAATCATTCAGAAGACTGAGATTATACACTTGACCTCACAATCAAGATTTCATAAATGCATACATTTTGTACTGTCTTTAAACCATCAGTGTGACCTTTGGAATGTTCTTCAGATTTTAAGAGACTTCCATAGATTATCTGAGCCAGGCCTCAGCCTTCTGAGAAATCTGTATCATTATCCACATAAGGGAACTGAGGCCTGGAGAGGTTGTGACTTGCTCAGGTCCTACATTTGGGAAAGGTAGAAGAGGAAGGGAAAGCAGCCTCCTGCAGGGAAGGGGCTTTTTCCACTATGACTGAGGGAGAACCAACATTTCCTTTTGTCAATAGACCTTTCAGCCAATAAAATATAAATTCCATTCTGTTTGAAAGGTTGCAACTGTCACCTCTTCAACACTTCTCAGAGGAAGAGAAAAGAATTATCTGGCTGATGAGATGGCAAAAACTCTGATCTGTATTTCTCTGTTAGAAGCTATTGATAGGTTTAACACTGCTTTGCTCCCATGGCTCTGTTCTCTCCACATACATGAACTTCTGGTTGTGCTAGGCAGACACAGTTCTTGCTACACCCAGATTTGAGGGAAAGCATTTAGAATTCCCCTTTGGCCGTTTGTCCATGTCATTCTTTCCAATCAGGCTTGGCCAGATATAAAGCTATTGTATTGATCCCTGTTTACTTTCTACGCCTAATTTTCAGTTGGTTTAGGATCCAGACAGGGAGTGACTAACTGAATTAATTTGCTTCCTTAGAAACCTCCACAATTTCCGAGACTTCTTTTAAAGTTTGGCCGAACTTAATTCTCACATACATATATTAGAAGCTCCCTTAACAAACCTCAGACTTAGCAACTTGCCAGATCAATTATCACCCCATACTGCAGGCTTTCCTATTAACAGCACTATTGACATTTAGAGCCAGATAATTCTTATTTGTGGGGGCCGTCCTGTGTAATGTAAGTTGTTTAGCAGCATACATGGCCTCTACCTATAATATACCAGCAGCATTTGCCTAGTTGTGACAAGCAAACTTGTTTCCAGATTTTGCCAAATGTCCTTCGGAGGGCAAAATTGCCCCTAGTGGAGAACCATTGCTCTCATCCATCAGGAACACAGAATGCCTGATAACCACAGCCTGCTGAACCCTCCAAGATGCCCATGCTCTCCTGATCCCATTAGTTGAGCTATGGGCTTGTCAAGTGTCAGTTGTACATCAAAGCTACTAATGTCACTTGCACTTGTAATTATGCAGTTCACATAAATATCATGCAATCCAATGAAACGTGACAGCAAAGAAAGAGAGTATTTGTTTGCTTTTTTTTTTTTGAAGTCAAATGATTGGAAGAGACTTTATATGGCAGAGACAAATTATTTCTTCAGCATATCTTTTTTTTCTTCTGGATATACAATGAAACAACTCCCAGCCTCTCCTGCAGTTAGGGGAAATCTATTTGATTGAACTCTGGGCAATGGAAAGTGGGCAAAAATGAATACCATTTTGAGGTTTAGCACTTAAAATTCTCCTTGTTCTCTCTTGCTGCTTCTGTAAAGGATCCAGAAGAGGTCTCCCATGGCCTAAGGCAGTGATTGACAGACTTTCTTTAAAGAGTCAGATAGTAAACATTTTCAGCTTCCCATCTTATTGTTGAAAAAACAGTCTTTGGCTTATGGGCAGTAGATTGCCAACCCCTGCTGGCATGATAGTTGTGATGGTGCAACAGCATTTCCCACAAAGATGCTTAAAAGAAAAACCCTGTCACATTAGGTATAGGTAAAACAAATATAAAATAATTATGGGAGACTAAAAATCTAGACTGATTCTATACACAGATCATTTCAAAACTCTTTAAATTCTCATTCTACTTTAAAGATATTAAAAGTAGAAAGCATAGAGTGTGCAATCACAGACACTGTATAAGGAAGGAAAATAGTGCAGGATTCTGGTCAGCAGATTCAGTCCAAGGTGACATCTTGGTCTTACACCAAAATACTGGTGAGAATGATCATTTATGTTTTTAATTCAAATTAAAAGTCCAAACTCTGTATCTTTTTTTTAATAATGATTCTTGATTTTTAACAGGTTTTTTTCCTCCTCTTTTTTTTTTTTGTTCTTCTTAAATTTTTTCACAGGTTTAGGGGGTACGAATCTAATTTTCCTACACGGATGTATTGAGTAGTGGTGAAGTCTGGGCTTTCAGTGTACCCACCACCTCGATAGTGAATATTGCACCAAATAGGAAAAATTTCAACCCTCGTCCCCCATCCTGCCCTCACACCTTTTGGAGTCTCCGATGTCTATTGCTCCATTGTGTTTTAACAGACTTTTTACTAAAGTAAGAGGGCCCTATTTCGACTCTCTTTTGTGTGAAAATAGACTGAAATGGTACGGCAGAAGGGCCTTAAAGAAATGGCAGAGTCCCACAATACTGACTCCTCTGTCCTGGGTCTTGGCTGGGACGTCAACTTTCCCAGATATTTATAATACAATCGTGGCAACATTCTGGACGCAGAAATGTTAGACTCCCTAATTTTTCCCATATAAAGATGTACAAAAACAGCAGTTAGTACAGTTTATTTAATATAAACGGACATGGGCTAGGCATAAGAACAAGGTAAGGAAGATTTAAAAAAAAACAAACAAACAGAGAACTTCTCCCCTGCAGTTCCTATCAGCTCTCCCTTGTAACAAAATGTTTGACAATTGTTTCAGGCCTCTTGGGCTGCCATGACAAAATACTGTATACTGAATGGCTTAAACAACAGAAATGTATTTTCTCACAATCCCAGAGTCTAGAGAGCGAAGATTAATGGATTTTAATGAACGTTAATGCATTCATTAACAAAGATCTAAGGTGTCAGCACTGTCGGGTTCTGTTGAGGGCTCTCTTCATGGCTTATAGACAGTTCCTTTCTTGCTGTGTCCTCCCACGGCAAGGAAAGAGAGAAAGGAAGAGAAGGAGGGAGAAAAAGAGAAAAGGAGGCAGAGCTGTCTAGTATCTCTTCTTGGGGGTGGGGGTTATCTTACAGTATTTTATTTTATTAATTTTATTGTTTACATTGATAGGTAAAATTGTACATATTTACTGTGTACAACATGATGTTTTGAATTATACATACATTGTGAAAGGACTACATATGGCCAGTTAACATATGCCTTACCTCGAAGTTACCATTTTTGTGGTGAGAACACTTTATATTCACTCTCTTAGCATTTTTCAAGAACGCAGTATATTATTAGCCATAGTCAACATGTTGTGTAATAGATTTCTTGAACTTATTCCTCCTGTGTAACTGAAATTTTGTATTCTTTGAGCAACATCTTTTTACCCTGCCCCACCCAAATACCCCAGTCCCTGATGACTAGCAGCCTGCTATGCCTATGAGATCAACATTTTTAGATTCCGTGTTTGAGTGAGAACATGTGACATTTGTCTTTCTGTGTCTGGCTTATTTCACTAAATGTTTTCCAGGTTCATCCATGTTGGTGAAAATGACAGGAATTCCTCCTTTTCTATGGCCGAATAGTTTCCATTGTGTATATATACCACATTTTTCTTTCTTTTTTTTTTTTCAGGTTAGTCCACTGAAGCAGTGAGAGTATACCACATTTTTTTTTATCCACTCATCTGCTGACGGACACGTAGGTTGATTCCGTATCTTGGCAATTGTGAATAGCACTGCAATAAACGTGGAAGGGCAGATATCTGTTTGACGTACTGATTTCAGTTCCTTAGGATATATACCCAGTAGTGAAACTGATGGGTCATATGGTAGTTCTATTTTTAATTTTTTGAGGAACCGCCATCCTGTTTTCCATAATGGTTGTACTGATTTATATTCCTACCGACAGTGTGCAAGTTTCCCTTTTCTCCATATCCTTGCCAACACTATCTTTTGTCTTTTTGATAATAGATATCCTAACAGGTATGAAGCTAGTCCAGTGAAAAAATGTGGAATTTAGCTATAAAGTTATATCCCAGATGGCCCAGACTGTTTCCTAGTCTCAGCCTCAAGCCTTGCGGAACAACTGACTCCAGAATGTCAGATATGATACCTGGCAAAAAGATATTTGTGGGTTGTTAACTTGTGAATCAAAAGGCAAACCCTGGCCCAGCAGTATGTTATACCTCATTTTGGTTTAATTTGGCTTGATATCTCTTCATATGAGGGTACCAATCCCACCATAAGGGCCTCACCTTTATGACCTCATGCAAACCTAACTATCTACCAAAGGCCCCATCTCCAAATATCATTCATTACATGGGGGTTTAGGGTTTCAACATACGAATTTGGGAGAGATACAATTCAGTACACAGTAGCAATCAACAAGGAAGTCGCCAAGGGTGCAATCTGGTACGACAAAGGGTTAGGCCTCATATGCACCCAAGTGCTAATTCAGCACTTTTTCTCTCAGCACAATGTATAGCGAGTGAGCCAGGCAGCCTATGGCCTGGTGCTGATAAATCAAAGTCATTTCAGACTAAATAATCATGAAAAAGCATACCTTTGTCGGGCACCGTGGCTCACGCCTGTAATCCCAGCACTTTGGAAGGCCGAGGCAGGCAGATTACGAGGTCGGGAGTTCGAGACCAGCCTGACCAACATGGTGAAACCCTGTCTCTACTAAAAATAGAAAAATTAGCCGGGCATGGTGGTGCACGCCTATAGTCCCAGCTACTCGGAAGGCTGAGGCTGAGGCAGGAGAATTGCTTGAACCCAGGAGGCAGAGGTTGTGGTGAGCCAAGATTGTGCCACTCCACTCACTCCATCCAGCCTGGATGACAGAGTGAGACTCCGTCTCCAAAGAAAAAAAAAAAAGCATACCTTTATTTTCACCTTCATCCATACGCCTTTTTTTTTTTTTTCCGTCAAGGAGAGAAACCAGTTGACACTGTGTGGCAAAATCTGGAATCATCTATCATCACTATTGGAAAAATACCCAGGAGAGCAGCAGCATCAACTTGTATTCATTAACAAAGATCTCAATAAAGTTGAGCATCTTTAATCTGAAATCCTTCCAAATATCAAATTTTTTGAGTGCCACCATGACGCCACAAGTAGAAAATTCTGTATCTGTTGAGGGGTGGGGGGCTAGGGAAGGGATGGCATTAGGAGAAACACCTAACGCAGATGACGGGTTGACGAGTGCAGCAAACCACCATGGCACGTGTATATCTATATAACAAACCTGCACGTTCTGCACATGTATCCCAAAACTGAAAGTATAATTTTAAAAAATGTAAAAAAAAAAAAAAATTCCACATCTGAACTCATGTTCCAGGTTGTAGTCAAACACACAGTCATACCTTTGTTTCATGAACAAAATTATTAAAAGTATTGTATGAAATTATCTTCAGCTTATGTATATAAGGTATATGTGAAACATAAATGAATTCTGTGTTTAGACTTGGGTCACATCCCCAAGATATCTCATTATATATGTACAAGTTTTCTAAAATCCAAAACATTTCAAAGTCAGATACATGGGTCCCAAGCATTTGTGATAAGGAATACTCAACTTGTACTGCTTTCAGTCATATCCAAACACTCACTCTGGCCAGGTGGGGTGGCTCGCACCTGTAATCCCAGCACTTTGGGAGGCCGAGGGAGTAGCATTGCTTGAACCCAGTAGTTCGAGACCAGCCTGGGCAACATAGTGAGACCCTGTGTCTACAAATGATTTAAAAATTAGCTGGGCATGGTGGCACATGTCTCTAATCTCAGCTACTTGGGAGGCTGGGGTGGGAGGATCGGTTGAGCCTGCAGTGAACCGTGCTCTCACCATTGCACTCCAGCGTGGGCAACAGAGTAAGACCCTGTCTCAAAACAAACAAACAAACAAACAACCAAACATTCATACTTCTGCCATATTTTCTTTAAGGAAAAAACAAAACAATTTTTATTGTCATCTCATTGCAACAGTTCAAGCTTAGTAGAACCTCCTTTCTATTAGTTTTGTTTCTTTACTTTTTCTTTTGAAAATATTTAAACCTGCAAGGGTACAGTGAATTCCCACAAAGTCTTTAATTTACCAAAAGGTTGACATTTTACCACTTTTGCTTTATTATTTTCTGCGTATGTACTTTTATACTTATTATTAGTGCCAAACCACTTGACAATAAGTAGTAGAAATCATGGCCCTTCACTTTAGCTTCTATTCTTTTAGAACAAAGGCATTTACCTAATAAACAGGGCCTAGAGGGTGAAACGAAGAAATGGCTGGTATTCACCAAGGACAGATATAAAAGGGACCAATTTTTTGACGACGAATTTGCAGAGCAATTAAATTTCCCCCGTGACTGCAGGAACCTTGTAAGTAAAAGAATCTCAAACTGAGCTTAGACGTGCTCCTTTGACCTGTTTTAGCCTGAGCAATTAATAAAGTGTTTGGATTGTATTTGCACTACAAGCCTCAACTCCCTGAAGAGTAAGTAGGCTAACACACAGGTGGAAAAATTAGCAATTTATTGATTCGGTACATTCCAAACATAGTTGAAGCTTTCTTAAGCTGTTTCTAAGACCCCAAGCTGTGTGCATTCTTGTGATCATATTGGCACTCTCTCAGCCATCGGGATTAACATACTGCTGGGCCAGGGTTTGCCTTCTGATTCACAAATTAACAACCCACAGATATCCTTTTGCCAGGTATCAAATCTGATATTCCGGAGTCAGTTCTTCTGCCAGGCTTGAGGCTCAGACTAGGAAACAAAACTTGCCCTCTGGGAAATAACATTAAACCTAAATTCTAACACAATTTGATGCTGAAAGAGCAAAGATTCCTCAATGTAGTTTACTAATAGCTCCCCACCGTTAAGTATAAAAAATTCCTTCCACATGCCTTTCGCCTCTGCATTCAACTGTGTTTGACAAAGCCTGTCTCACAAACTCAATTAGAACCACTGAGCTTAAACACACCCCTTTCCTTGGTCACTTACAGTGGATCTTTTCCTGACTGCCCCTATCGTGGCAGAGACTGTTCTTAGAAAAATGTGCTCTTGTAAAAAAGATCTCACAATAGCTCTCATATAAAGCTTATCATCCATGGTCAGTGTCCAATTATGTCATGCCGTGTTGTTTTTCCAATGGGACAGAATGCTGCTCACATGAAGTTGGAGGATATATTTATGGTACTGTTTGAAGGGCAGTGTTTTAAGTTTGAATTACAAGATATTTTTGAAAATATAGTCAACTCTTTCACTTGGAGCTCAAAATGAATATACTAAATCTGCACTTATGAATAGAAGTCCCTATGCCTGGACATAAAATGTGCAGTGATAGAGCACAGTGGGACTTCATGAGTATTGGTGTATATAGTCTCAACTATAGACATTTCGAACGCATAATTTTCATTTGAATAGATTAAGGCATGTGTGTGAGAAGAGCGTGAAAATTATAAGAGCTCAGAGTTCTTAACTATTGACATTTGGGGCCAGATAATTCTTTGCTGAGGTACAGCCATCCTAGCCTCTATCCACTAGGTGCCAGTATCAACATTCACACCCCAAAAGGAGACAACCAAAAATGTCTCTAGATATTCCCAAATATTCCCTGGGGGACAAAAATCACCCTTGGGGAGAATCCCTGCAATAAACTGTTTTGGTTTATTTTCCCATGTGTCTAAAGTAAACCAATCTTAGAAAGTGCTGGTTTGTCTTAGCCATATGTGACTATGCCACGGAGTGCCTACTCACCTGCACGGTCACAAGGTTTTCTTTATTTCTGCATCACTAAGAGTGTCTAGCACAGTCCTCTTATAATGTGTCTGTGATTGGTGCTGATTCCCATATGTTTCTAGCTTTTCTCCTTCTGAGAATGGTAGAATAGGACTTCCTATTATACTTCCACTTTAGATGGCCCCATGACTTGTTATGGCCAATGAAATGGGACTGGAAGTAATGCGTGTTTCTCCAGGTGGAAGCATTAAGAGCCAATGCGCGATTTACCACGTTTACTTTTTTACTGGCATGGTGACCAAGCACATTTGCCAAGATGGCTGCTCTCTCAGTCTGGCCTCTGAGTTACCGCAAGAGTAGAGCCCCCTGCTGATCTGACTTGGATATAAGCATGAGTGAAAAATAAAATTTTGTTGATATAAGCTGCTGAAAGTATGGGGTTGTTTGTTACAAGTAACAGTATGTGTTAGCTATGATAGGCTAAGGTATGTTTTCAGTGTCACAGACATTTGAATTCAGAGCACCTATGAGTGGTTTGGTTCCTTTTCTTCCATACTTTAAAAAGGTTAGGAATCACCAGTGATGATGAGCCAATGCTACCACATTGAGCTGGGAAGACAGCTGCATCTCACGTTCCTGCTCCAGCTTAACTGTGATTAATCTGTAAACTGGTTAATTTACCATGAAGAACAACAAATTAATTGCTATAATAAGCTGAAAAATTAAATGGAATTTTCACTTTACTGTTCAAGTACTACCACAAGTAGTAATAACTAATATTTACTGAGTACTTTCTCTGTACCAGTGGCTGAGCTAAACACTCTGCATATATTTGCATAGATTATCTCCTTTACTCCTTATAATAGTTCTCTAAGGTTAATGCTCTTTTAGCCCGATTTTAAAGCTGGGAAACCTGAGGCATGAAGAAATTATTAAATTCCTCTGCGTCATAGCTAGAAAGTGTTTCAGTGAGATTTGAACTTGGGTAGTCTGATTCCAGAGTGTGTGCCTCTTCACAATTATGGGAATCTACCTCCTAAAAGTGATTCTCGTTCTGATACCCCAGAAAACCAGGTACCTATGTATTGTGCAGACATAGACACAAGTTAGAGCTATGTGTTCTCTAATAAAGAGGTCTTGAGAAACCTTGGAGAAAACAGCCATATATTTGAATTGGCACAAGATCAGTTAAAGGCTGGCTCTTCTCCATGGATTATGGTAAACTGAGTTGCTCAAATCTACTGTAATTAAGTGAATATATTTCTTTCTTAGGGATTAAACTGGGTATGCAAGAGAGCAACATGTAAAACATCTGTTCTTAAGAGGCTTCTTTGGCCTCGTGTCACAACTAATCTACTTAGTGTTATAATTTTGTTTTCAGATATTTATACAGCATTCAGCCACAATTATGACTAAGGCTTGAAGTCTCTATCATATTAACCTGCCATCTTTAAGTCTTACAGCCAGTAAGGTGGCTTATCTCCAAATATGGCTCACACGCAACCATACTTCCTGGTATTCAGGCCCTTTTGCAATTCCCTCCCATGTTGAATCTCACTCTTCTCACAAGACGACCCAGGGAGCCCCTCCTGCAACAAAAATATATACTTTACAGATAGATTTGGGGTGATTGTTTACCGTGCAATTTTCTCTTTAAAGTATTATTTATTTGAGTTCTTTCAAATGTTAAGATTCTCTCCATTTTTATTAGTATTAAACATTTGATGGAGAGACAGGGAGGAGAGAGCAGAGAGAAGTAAAAGTGAGGCCATGAAACTTAGAGTTCAACTGTTGGAAAGCTCAGTGAACTCTTCATGCAGTAATTCATCCACTGTAATAGTACAATGAATGAATGACTCTTCATGCAGTAATACAGTACTATTACGATGGATGAATTACTGCATAAGAGTTTCCTGTTTATCCATTGTACTACTTTCCTTTTGCTGCTGTAACAAATTACCACAATCTTAGTGGTTTAACACAACACAAATTATCCTACAGTATTGGATGTTAGAAGTCCAAAATCACGATGGTAGCAGGACTGCCTTCCTCATGCAAGTTATAGGGCAGAATCCATTCCCTTGCCTTTTCTAGCATTTAGAGGCTGCCTACATTCCTTGTCTCATGACCCCCTTATTTCATCTTCAAAGCATGTCACTCAATCTCTGCTTCTGTAATCACATCTCTTCTTATAAGGACCATGTGATCACAATGAGCCCACCTGAATAACCCCATACACCTTGAAATCCTTAATTTAATCACATCTTCAAAGTCTCATTTGCCATGTGAGATAACATAGTCACAGGTTCTGGGGTTTAGAGTGTGACCTTCTTTGGGCAGCCATTATTCTGTTCACTACATCCATTCCCATTCAATATATTCATTTATGCAATTAATTATGTAAGCATTTACTGATATATAACATATAAAACAGTGAGCTAGTTGATAGAAATGTAAAGAATATAAAGAATTGACTACATGCATTCAAAGCAGCATGCATAGACCTTAAATACATGGTACCAAGTGAAAAAAGTTTGAAACAAATTGAGATCCATAGCATGATACCATTATATAAATTATAAGAGCACATAATCAACACATTTTCAATACATTAATACATATTTTACAAGAACAGAAACACAGGATCCACATCAAACCCATTATAATGGTTGTATTTGAAGTTGGAAGAGGATGGAAGTAAAGAACGGGGATTGAAGGCAATAGTACATATGTAGCAAAAGAGATGGGGTATATGGACCAAAGATAATATTGTGTTGTGAACCAAGGAGTATAACTCTACACTGTGAAATGGATATTTAAAAGGAAAACAAACAAACTACTTTTAAATAATAAACAAAGTACACTTATGTAAACTTTAATAGTGCTGTTAACAAAGTGGGAGAACATACAGCACAGAGGACCACAGAGCAGGTAGAAGGAGCATGTTGTAGAACACTTGCTCTCAACTGCGATGATTTTCCCCCAGAAGACATTAGACAATGTCTGGGGCCATTTTCATTTTCATAACTGAGAGGGGGGTGCTACTGGCCCCTAGTGCGTGGAGGACAGAGATGCTGCTAAGTATCTGACAATGCACAGGGCAGCCCCTACAACAAAGAATTATCTAGCTGAAAATGCCAATAGTGGTGAGATAAAGAAAAACCATGTGTAGAACAAACAGAAAAAATTCCCTGAAATTATTGTGTCATGTCAATAGATTTGATTTATAAATATTTGATTATTTGGGGGATTAAAATATAATCACCTACTCATCCTCTATGTTCTCTCTGCTGGGTTTAAGGAACTCCTTTCCAAACACCTGATGACTATTCTTCATGAATTTCAGTTCCTGTGCCTGCACACTGAAGATTACCGACCCCTGATTCTCCTTACATTTAGAGCTTTTAGTGATTCCATGGACTTAAAAAAATAAAATCATAATTGGGGTTAGAAAGAATCAACAATCATTGTTCAATTACATTAGTTATATTTGGGTTATAAGCTAATCTTCAAACAGAGAAGAGTGCTGATGTCTCACATTTTGACCGTGGCTTTGGCTCATGCAATCATTCTAAGTTTGAATATTATTGAATAAATTAAGGGTACAGTAGAGTAATTCTATTCAGGATCTCCAATCTTGTACAAGAATTCAATCTTTCAGTAGAACAGTGAAGCAGTGTCAACTTAATAAATATTGATGGCTAATCACACACATATATATTTTAGCCATTTCTTTTCATTATTTAGTGAACAGACAAAAAGTGCTAAATTACTATACCTCTAAAATTATAAATTTGGTTTGACAAAGCCAAATTAGTTTAATGGTATGACATATATCCCTCTAGTCTTTCCTTTTTTTTTTCAATTTCTTGGGGCATGAAACCATCTCAAACCTATACCAATAATTCTGTCCATTCATGACAGATATTGATTGACCTTGTGTTTGACACAGAACCAGACATGTTCAATAGGGAGAAAATCCTACACTTCAATTTCAATACTCCATGTTATTCCCAGACCTTTATATGCTGTTATCAAAAGAGAGTTGGCTTTGGAGCCAAAGACCCCTAAAAGACTATGGGCAGGTTATTGAAATTCTCAAGGCTTTGGTCACTTCATTGTAACATTGTTCTTAGAAAATTTAATTAAAAGGTGAAATTAAGTGCAATAAAGTAGGTAACACAACCATTAATTCCTTTTCCTTGTTCTATTCCTAAATTAAGCCCTGTCAATATTAAAGTGAATGCTTTATCTTCTGGGTCAAGCCAAGATAAAGCAATTAGGCAAGAAAGTGTTCCATCACTTTTGCAAATAGTTCTATGGTGTATCCTCTTTGGATGCTCAGCTTAAATTCCACACCAGCTGAACAGAATTCCTTCTCTTTCGAAATCTTTAACATTAATTGTTGGAAATACTTATTTTATGCTAACTAGGGGTTGCCCTTAGTTCTCATTTTCTAGTTGAATAAGTTTTATTTTCACTGATAAACTATAAGATCATTGAGATTAGGAATCTCATATCTCCTCATATCTCTACATCCATCTAATCTTTATCTATCTATCTATCTATCTATCTATCTATCTATCTATCTATCCATCTATCCGTCTATCTAGTTTTGTATAGGAAACATTGATTCAGACAGTGCCTTCTTAGAATGCAGGTTGTGGGAGGAGGCAATCAATATTTCTGAGGAACTGAATATTACTGCCACTAGCTTTACAGTCTTTTTTTCATGTATATGCTAAATTCCAAATACCTAAAAATTAATGAACATAAATATCCTCCAGTACGATTAAATTCAGTGATTCATGAAATGCAATCTTCTAGTTATTACCATGCTGAATCCTCATATAACCTCAAAGGGAATAAAAAATTAAAAATACAACAAAGCCCAGTGCTGCCCAATCAGTAAACCTGATGTTAGTATCTATTTAGAGTTTTGTATTTAAAGAAACTAAATCATTGGCAATATATAAGGTTTTAGAAATTTAAAAAAACTTTGTGTATCTGATGTCATATTAAATTTATATTGAATAATCACTTTCGTTGTTTCGTTTATCTAGCCAATGTAGAAGTTTTTCGCAAGAAAAAAATGTCACATTGAAAATATCAAGAAGGTTGTAGCTGTAGGCCGAGAAGGATAAATATATAAAGATGTCAGTTGCTAAAAGGTATGAGTTTCAAGTATTCTCTCTTTACTTTCATTTTATATAGCTCCGGTCAATTTCACAGCCCCAACCAGTACTGAACAGGGAAATTGGAAAATTGCAGAATCGATTTGCAGAAGTGAAGTTCTATTTTCTTTCACACCTTCTTCAACAGAGTTGCTATCATTCTTGTGTTGTGTGGTATTATTGAGAGTAGCCTGGGTATAGCTGATAATTGCTAAAAGTCATTATCTTGAAATGAAAGCAGAAAAAAACAAGGAGCCTTCAATTTCTCATTTTCCAAATTTGATGCTTTCATAATCCTTCATCTTTGCTAGAATTTAAATGTAAAAACTTTTCTTCTCTCAAGCAACCATGATAATAGCAATTCTCTTTGCTTGTGATTCCTAGGTAAAAAAAATATTAAAATAATAAAGCTCTAAGTGTCTAATTTGAACTAAATATAGGACCTTCAAATATTCTGGTTCAGTTTTTCAGTTTCCATCCTTAATTGATTTTACTTTAAACTTCAAATATAGGAGAAAATTGCAATATAGCACTTAATACCTTAAGATGAAAACTGGTTTACTTTTGCTGCTCTTTCCACATGTGCAGTAGATTCAGGAGGTTCTTACTAAAATTCAAATTAGAGGTGTTTGAAAACAAAGCTGTAACCTTTGGCTGTTTAGTATCAATCCTGAAAAGGAATCTCCCCAGTGTTCTTACAGATCATTGAGAAAGCATAGTTGTGGTACAACTGACTCAATTTCGAGATCCTCCTACTTATTCTGTGTTTTTTAAAAATGCATTTTAGTGATGATTAAATCTTTACTATGTAATGCCATCTGCCCACTAGAATGGAGTCCATTTACAGTGTCATATAAATGGCAACTTTTTACCTATAATTTTTTTTCTGTTTATTTTTAGATTGGCTTTTGTTCTTTGTATTCTGCTCCAACTCCAATTTATAAATCTTTGTGGGTCAAAGAATCAGAACACTGTCTTCTAACTAATCAAACAATATTGTCAAGTCTGTTTGTTACTAAGTTGAGAATTGAATTTTTAAAAAATTGGCCAAGTTTCTTAAGGCTTAAGTAGATAGATGGCTACAAAACAACAACAAAGCACAAACAAAACTCCTCTATTTTAAGAGATCTGAAAAGGTTGCCAGATAAAATACAGAACACCCAATTAAATTTAAATTTCAGATAAACAACAAATGATATTTTAGTGTGAATATTTCTCAAATAATGCATGCCCTGTATTTTTATTTGCAATATCGTCAGATGTTGTCAAATCCTAACGATTAACGCCATTTTTTCCCTTAATACTAACCGTATTGTCATAAAATGCTACCATTTTAATAAATTAGAAAGCAACATCATAAAAACGAAAAAATAAATTTATGAGTAACAAAAATTAAGTCAATTTCATCTATCCAGAAACGTGCATACAGGACATTCACAAATAAGAAATTATAAGTGCATATGGATATGCATGAACCCCAGTCACGAGGAAACACCACTTCCTGTTAACTTGCATGGGATTATAGTATTTTAAGATCTAAATTTCTCAGCAGACCTAGGGAACAGAACTGAATTGTTTTTCATAATTGTTTCTCTTTCTCAATCACAATTTAAATTCCAAGATCCTTTCTTTATCAAGAAGTTCAACTGTTTGATGTTTTCAGTGCTAGAAAAGTTGTGCACACTATATGCTACTAGAAATTCTTCCCATTAGCTGATACTTCCTTACATTTTAACATGCTAGAAATAGCATTCCCAATGTTAGCTCATTTGCACCTTACATTTATTTTTAAAATATTAAACATCTATAATGTGCCAGGCACCCCGTTAGATGTTAGAAACACAAGATGAGCAAATAAAAATTCGTCAACAGTAAAAGTTCGATTTTCTTTCCAAAAGGTTGCAGCCTATGAAATCGATGGAATACGGATTACTATTACTTCACGTTACAGATGAAGGATCTAAGTGCTCAGGGTTGAAAGGTCTTATGTCAGTTCTCACATATAGTGACTAAAGAGCCAGGGCTTCAGTAATCATCCCTGGCTCCGGGATCAGGGCATTCCGGTATTTTTTCAAAGGAAATTCCGGAATACTTAGTATTGTATCCCCTCCATTTCCCAAGAGCAAAAAGTAGAGCATCTTGGATCCCTCTAAAATGTTCACGTGCGGAACAGGTGTTCTCTGGGTGTGCTAGAAAAGCAAGGCACCAGTGGGAGTTAAAGATCCTAAGCAGCCGCTGTAACCAGACCAAGTTAATCTGTGGAAACCAGAGCACCCGGCCAAGGCGATGCTATTTCAATTGGGTGTCATAGGTGACTCATCAGAGACGCCTTGCTTTTGGGCCTTCTGATATTTTTCTTCAGGGTGGGACGTCAGATTTCCTTTGCATTTTTGGACAACAGCCCTCCTGTCCATTTCCAAATTTTTCTGGTTTTACAGCTCTCACGCAGAGCTTGATTTCATACCGGAAGCTAGTCACTGGCAGGAAGTTTACGGAAGAAGAAAAAGGTAAAAAAAATGTGCCGGGGGCCAGGAGAGAGGCCTAAAATGGGGAAATTCGCACTTGAAGAGCTTTCCCTACCCCAGCCCCTCAGAATGACAGTTCTCCTCCGCCAGAAGACTACCTCTCCCGGCAGGCACTGCGCGCTCGACGGCCACAGGCTGGCCAGCTCCCTGCTCTCCACCTCCACCCGAATCAGCCAATAGGAATTCCCGGCTTGGGCCTCCGCCCGACCCGGACCACGCGGGAGCCGGGGCAATCAAACTACATTTCCCGACAGGCATGTGCTCGCGTCGTGGCCAATCAGCGCCAGGAATTCGGAGGCTAGGGGCGGAGCCAGATGCACAGGACACCCCATTGGCCAGGGGAAGCTTAGAAGAGCCGGAACCCGGGAGCTAGAGAAGCGAAATGACATTTCCTTTTTAAATAGCTGGAGCCGGGGCCCCATCGAGAAATGGCCGCGTCGGCAGGTGGGTCGTGTGGTGGCCAGGGCGGCGTGGAGGGAGGTGAGGGGGAAGGTGAGCCAGGGCCGGCCACAGGCAGTGGGATGAGGACGTAGCTGTGCGGAGCTAGAGGGAAGGATGAAGCGGTGGAGGGGAATGAGAAGAGGGAGGATGAATGGTGCGGAGGGCGGTGGGCGGTCCGGCGGGACCGGGATGGGGAGGCTGGGTACCCGCCGGCGCTGCGCCCCAGGAGGCAGCGGGAGGCGGCTTGAGGGGGCACCGGAGGCCGCCGTTGTTCGAGCTTCCCTCGTGAGGCTCTGCCCTCGGCTCTCAGCGGAGTCCGCGCAGACGCCTCGCCTGGGCTGCGAGCGCGTTCCCTCCGCGAGCACGGGTGCCGGGCTCGCCGGGGCTCCGCAGGAGCAGGCTGGCCTTTGAACTTGTTCCGCCGATCGCGCTCCGCCCTCTGTCTCCCAGATCCTAAACTCGCGGTCCCACGAGGTCGTGCGTATATCCACAGACATTTGTATATATTTGTAGGGGGGAAAAGCCTAGCAAGCAGACACACAAACAGAAAAATCCCGCGATGCCGTAACTGGCTCGGCACTTCTTGTGGTTGTACGATTTTTCTCCTCCTAGATTTAAGTAAGTCTTCCCCAACACCGAATGGGATTCCATCTTCAGACCCAGCCAGCGATGCCATGGACCCCTTCCATGCTTGCAGTATTCTTAAGCAACTCAAAACAATGTACGATGAAGGACAGTTGACAGACATTGTAGTGGAAGTGGATCACGGGAAAACATTTTCCTGTCATAGAAACGTTCTTGCTGCAATCAGCCCTTACTTCAGGTATGATGATGGTAGGAACTTCTGTTGGTATCTGCATCAAGCTCCCTTTCCCCCTCAGTATTGTCCACTTGACGTTTATATTGAGATGCGATAATGAAATGAAACCAATGACTTTGTTTCTTGAGACTAGAAAACAGGTCCCCTCTTACTAAGACCTTCTTTTGACTTGAGGGATTCTTCTAGATTTCGGGTGATTGGTTTTTAAGTTAGTGGGCCTGTGTGTGTGTGTTTGAGGTAAATGACCAGAAAATCTAGACTTGTGCTGGTCAGTATGGCAGCCAGTAGCCATGTGTGGCTGTTTAAATTTAAATTATAAGTTAAATAAAATAAAACATTTAGTTCCCCAGGTACACTAAACACCTTTTGAGTGCTTGGTGGTTACCTGCAGCTAGTGGCTGCCATATTGGGCAGCACAGAGATACAGTATTTTCATCATTGGCAATTTTATTGGACAGTGCTGATCTAGAATTTCTTTCAAAAAGTTATCCATAATGCTTGTTTCTTTAGTGTATGGGACTCTTTTATAAAAGAGTTTAAAACATGTAGCATGTTCCTTCAAAAACAAATTACCACTCAATAGATTGTTTAAATGCTATGGGGGTCAAAGCAAGAATGAATACAGTTTCTATGTGCCTAAGGCCCCAAATTAGTAATTTCCAGGATTTTTAGAAGTATGTTAAGCGAAGTTTTTATTTTTACTTATATTGTTTACTATAAAACTTTTAAAAGTAAAATTTAAAAACTGAGGTCTGAAAAATAACTTACTACTTTAAGATTAGTGGAAAAGGCAGTTTTCTGCGTGGGCTTAACTTCTTTTGTGTCAAATGCTCACTTTAAGCCTTTCAGTATTCACAAGTGGTGCATAAATAATAGTAAAGTTATCAACCACACTCTGAATGTGATTTTTCCTGTTGAAGGTGCTTACCTTTATAGGGCACATAACCATATAATGTTCCAACGGTAGTTTCTGGTTCCTCTTTCTCAGAATACTGGGTTAAATATAGTCACTTCAGTCTGATGCTTGTGATGTAACCGTTTAGACTTGCCTAGGGTAGGTCATTGGACTACTAAGTATTAACATTGCCAGACAGTGAGCTGAAAAAAAAAAAAAAACTCACATATGCAGAAGGTATGAAGTTTGGCCTGGTAATGAAAACTTTTGGTGAGATTCACTTACCCAGATTATCTATTAGATATGGTTAGGTCATTTGTATGTTTAAATATATGTCACAGTTACTACTTATCAAGCTCTAGGCTAAGCTTACTTTACATGTATTGCCTTATATAATCTTTATAATCCTATCTCTGCACAGTTGTTCCATTTTACTTACGAAGAAGCTGAGGCTCAGTGAGATTAAGTTTTAATAACCTGCCTAAATCATCTATCCAACAAGTAAATGGCAGAGGCTACATTTGATTCCAGAGCCAGGCTTCTTAGTCGCCATATGACTCTTAAGGAACGAGAGTGGGTACAGTTTCCTTTAAAACATTTTTATTGTATATTGCATTTGAATAGTAAAAACAAAACAAAACAAAAACTGCAAAGTAAAAATGTCTATATCTTACTGAAATTTAATAATCTGGATTATATCATTTAAATGTCACGTATGCTACGTATACTTATTAAGTATAATACTTAGTAAGCATACATAACTATGATATATGTATGCATATTAAGTATACTTAAGTATAATACTTAATAAGTATACTTAGTAACTTTACATAAGTATGACATTTTCACCTTGCAGTTTCATTTTTTATTTTTGAAGACCTAGAAAAAAATTTTACTTTAAAAGAAGTATGCTATGATAGATTCCTAATTTTCTTGATTCCTTAAAATCTTAAATTCTTTAATTTTATTAAGTCAATTTTTAAAAGGAGTAAAAAATACTTGAGAAATTTTCTGGGGATACGATATGTGCGTTGAAGTAAAGATATTTGGCTAGAAAACTCAAGGATTAGAATTTGATCTCTTGCTAGAGGTTTTTGTACCGAAGTTTCTTGGTATCAGTGCTGCTTCCTGTGTGGGATGTAGAAAGCCATACTTAATGTTTCTACGTCTTGCATCACTAGTGGAAGAATTAGAACGGCTGGAAATCTGGAATGGCTGTTTCATGATACCAGTAACTCATCAGAATTGAAATTTGTATGATTATTAGAAATTTTTTGCTGCTCTGGATTTTGTGTGAGGAAGTGCCCTGGCTTCATTTGTGTTGAGTTTACATGAAGAACTTACTAGAACGGAGGAAAACTCATGAAGTGTCAGACCACTCCTGTGTGTAAGACGAGCCTATTCAAGTCAGCACTAGTTCCCTTGATAAAGGGATATGTGGTAATGTCTTCCTTTGGGAGTTAATCTCTCTCTAATGCAGGGCTTTATTTTTCTTTTTAATTGGTAGCTGTATAGGTGAGTCTTTCAGCACCTGAATTGAAAACCAGCACATACGTAGGAACATCTAGTTTTTAGTCATCAAAAAAGCCAGTGTGATACTAAATTAAAATGTACATCGTAGAAGTAAAAACAGGACTCGAAGATGATTAACCTGGGCAGCAAGTTGAGTCCTTGTACCTCCAGTGTTTCTCATACTGCATTTTAAAATTAATTCCATGAATTCGAGAGATATTTTTTAAGTGACTGGAAATCTTTGCAATTCATTTTTCATAACATCACAAAAATTAAATAGGATGAGTCTGGATCATCTAGATTGAAACTTTAAAGGAGCGAAAAGAAAGGCAAATGGTGTTTGCAGGTGACTAATACTTAAAGAGCCAGGCTGCTTCATGTTTTGGTCAAGAAAATCCCATAAATGCAACAATATTTTAATAATAGAAAAAACCAACTTGGTCTCAAAGGTAAAAGTTTGGGGTTTTAAAAACCATTATCTTCAAAGAATCGGTTAACAATTAAACTCTGTTTAAAAGAGGCATTATATATTGACTCTACCATAATCTTTATTTATGTCTAGATTTAGGTAGGTAAAATATGGTATCTTTGAGAAAATGAAGTATTTTCTTTTAAGCAAATGTTCTCAAAACTTCCAAGGGTAAGTGAAGTGATTATTATATTACTTATAATGGTTAAGGCAGCATTCAGAAGATGACAGTTTTAAAAAGGAGTAGGTGGAGGATAGGTACTTTTAAAGAACTTCTTGCTTTTCTAAGACGAACATTTTAAAGATATATTTTGGATACAAGTTGCCTTGTAATTTTCAGCAGGACATGAAAAG
The DNA here is from genome assembly GCF_006542625.1 of Nomascus leucogenys. Taxonomy (NCBI): domain Eukaryota; kingdom Metazoa; phylum Chordata; class Mammalia; order Primates; family Hylobatidae; genus Nomascus; species Nomascus leucogenys. The sequence continues at coordinate 73,512,600 of NC_044401.1, read as the reverse complement.
TTTTTATTAGTTTGTTTCTTTGTATGCTAATGTATCATGTTGATACCTTTATAGGTATTCTTTTTTTTTTGAGATGGAGTCTCACTCTTTCTTCCAGGCTGGCACTCAGCTCACTGCAACCTCTGCCTTCCGGGTTCAAGTGATTCTCCTGCCTCAGCTTCCTGAGTAGCTGGGATTACAGGGATGTGCCACCACGCCCGACTAATTTTTTATTTTAGTAGAGATGGGGTTTCACCGTCTTGGCCAGGCAGGTTTTTAACTCCTGACCTCATGTGATCCACCCACCTTGGCCTCCTAAAGTGCTGGAATTACAGGCGTGAGCCACCACACCGGGCCGGTATTCTTAAGCTTTCTGACTGGCATGGCCCAATTTAAGATCTGATGTCCCTAAGGCAACTTGACCAGAACTCTGGATAGAGGCTTCTAGGAAAATAAAGTGACCTGGAATATGTGTGTCACTTTTTGATTTGCATTTACTTAGGTGTACTCTCCTTTTTTCATAGTTGGCACACAGTGGGCTAGCCCTGAGAATATGGGTTTTGAGGTTAGCCAGACTAAATCCTTCTAATACATCATCAATTTTTACTCCTATTCAGAATATCAGGGACTATTTTAGGAAATATTCTGTTTCAAAAGGTTATCGTTGTGGTAACTTTGTACTTTTAAAATCTTCCCACAATAATTTTGATTTATAGCACACGTGTAATATTAACCACTCTTTCCTTCTTAGATCTATGTTCACTAGCGGCCTTACAGAAAGTACGCAAAAAGAAGTTCGAATAGTTGGAGTTGAAGCTGAATCGATGGATTTAGTGTTGAACTATGCCTACACCTCCAGAGTTATTCTCACAGAGGCCAATGTTCAAGCCTTGTTCACTGCAGCTAGCATCTTCCAGATTCCTTCCATCCAAGACCAATGTGCTAAGTATATGATCAGTCATTTGGACCCACAGAATTCTATTGGGGTCTTTATCTTTGCTGATCATTATGGTCATCAGGAACTCGGAGATCGATCAAAAGAATACATTCGTAAAAAGTTTCTGTGTGTCACCAAAGAACAAGAGTTTCTCCAGTTGACAAAAGACCAACTGATAAGTATACTAGACAGTGACGATTTAAATGTAGACCGAGAAGAGCATGTTTATGAAAGCATTATAAGGTGGTTTGAACATGAACAGAATGAAAGAGAAGTGCACCTTCCAGAAATTTTTGCTAAATGCATACGTTTTCCTCTGATGGAAGATACCTTTATAGAGAAAATTCCACCTCAGTTTGCACAGGCTATAGCCAAAAGCTGTGTAGAAAAGGGACCATCCAACACCAATGGCTGTACACAGAGGCTTGGAATGACTGCTTCTGAAATGATCATATGTTTTGATGCTGCCCACAAACACTCAGGAAAGAAGCAAACAGTGCCTTGTCTAGATATAGTCACAGGAAGGGTGTTTAAACTATGCAAACCACCAAATGACCTGAGAGAAGTTGGGATTCTTGTATCACCAGATAATGACATTTACATTGCAGGAGGGTACAGGCCAAGCAGCAGTGAGGTCTCCATCGACCATAAGGCAGAAAATGATTTCTGGATGTATGATCATTCCACCAATAGATGGCTATCGAAACCATCCTTGCTTCGAGCCAGAATAGGCTGCAAACTTGTCTATTGCTGTGGTAAAATGTATGCAATCGGAGGTCGTGTTTATGAAGGTGATGGGAGAAACTCACTAAAATCTGTTGAGTGCTACGACAGTAGAGAGAATTGTTGGATGACTGTTTGCGCAATGCCAGTCGCAATGGAATTTCATAATGCTGTGGAGTACAAAGAGAAGATCTATGTTTTACAGGGTAGGTGCCTAAGTGATTTAGTTTTTCATGGAAGGGTAACACGTCAGGTGGTGGTTTACTTAATTATACTGAAACAGTTGTGTTCCCGTTAATTGAGGAATACCTCCAGCTTGCTTATCAAACTATTGGAACAGTCTGTTCTGTAAAGAGCTAGAAAGAAAATAAACTCTTGAATTAAAAAAAGGCAGGTATTGTTAAATTACTAAAATAATCCTATACTTTTTAATGATTTTGTGCCTTGATATCATGTAGAATAACTATTTTTGAAAACATTCTTTAATAAATAATAGTTTGGCATTTTGGGATAACTATTTCAGAGTAGTTTGTAGGACTTGAAATAAATAGCAAGGTTGTTACATGGCTGTTTTTGCTCTTGAGTAAAATTGAGATGCTGTAGCAACTGGTATTCTATGGAATTTACTGGATTAGTTTAAAAGAGAAAAGAACAAAGCATTAATTAAGTGATACTATTTAGTTACCAAAGAGTTTTATATAAGCCTTATTATTGCAAAAGTTATGAAATTTAATTACAAAGAGTTTGGAAGTATAGTCTTCAAGTTTCACCTTCACTGCGTTCATGTTGCCTTTCATAATACATTTTCAATTTTTTTCACTGGAAAACTTTGAGATGTCACTTTTTTTTGGTTTGCCATTTTAAGTGGGACTATCCTGATGTATGTAGTGTTTGTTTTGTTTTGCTTTTTGTTTTTTTAACTGTTAAGGACTACGACTTTGGCAAAAATACAGTAGAGGTAGAGTGACTGAGTCAGAGTAAATAAGACATTTGATTCAAGGCTCTGATTTGTGATAACTAATATTTTCCTTTTGTTTGGTTTCTTACACATTTTAGTTGCTTGAATGTTTAATGCAGTGTAGATAATAGCAACATTCTTATTCCTCGTATGTGTCTCTTAATCGACGTTTTTCTTACACTACTACTTAAGGAAAAGGAGCAGCTTCTATGAAGATATACAGTCATGTGCCATGTGATGTTTTGGTCAATGATGGATCACATACACAATGGTGGTCCTATAAGATTATGATAGCATATTTTTACTGTACTTGTTCCATGTTTAGATATGTTTAGATACAAAAAATGCTTCCCATTGTGTTACAGTTGCCTAGAGTACTCAGTACAGTCACATGCTATACAGTTTTGTAGCCTAGGAGCAATAGGCTACAGTGTAGCCTAGGTGTGTAGTAAGCTCCCATCTAGGTTTGTGTAAGTATGCTCTATGATGTTCTTTGCACAAGGACAACTATCACGTAATGATGCATTTCTCAGAATATGTGCCTGTCATTAATTGATGCATGACTGCCCTTATCCCATTGTTTTCTTTCTTTCTTCTTTCCCCTTCCCCTTCCCTTCTTTTCTTTCATTTCTTTCTTTCTCTTTTTTTTTTTTGAGACAGGGTCTCACTCTGTCACCCAGGCTGGAGTGCAGTGGCATGATCTTGGCTGACTTCAACCTCCGCCTCCTGGGTTCACGTGATTCCCCCACCTCAGTCTCAGACACCTGCCACCACGCCTGGCTAATTTTTGTATTTTTGGTAGAGATGGCGTTTCACTATGTTGACCAGGCTGGTCTTGAACTCCTGACCTGCAGTGATCCACCCACCTTGGCCTTCCACCATTGTTTTCTTTTAAAAATTGTGTTCCTTGCTCTAATCCTTTATTTAACTAAAAATTTCCTAGTAATGTCTGAGCTCATTTGTTTAAGTTCAGTGTCAAGTTAATTCCTCGGAAGGAGTTGTACTCTCTGGTTCCTTATTTTAGTTAAATAGAAGCACAGGCCATGATTTGGGTTTGCTGTCTTGTGGAAAAATGGAATATAAGAATGGATGTATAATCCATCCAGTATACTTGGATAGGTTATGTCATCCAGTATGATGAAGCTGTCTGTGTATGTGTGTATTTTGGTCTTACTGCCTAACTATTAGTTGATAGAGGTAGAATTAGATTCCTATTTGGAATGCGAAGTTTGTATATTAATGCAAATACTAAAGCAAACTAGCAATGAATTAATAGAATTTCAGGACTGGAATTATTAACGTCATTTAATTTGAGGTTATATTTTACATAAGAGGACTCTGAAGCCCTAAGGGTTTCTTAATTGCATATTATTAGCTTTAACTTTTATTAAAGAGTACTTTAAATTTTAACATTCAACTTCTTTGGTGTGTCGTCTTTACTTTCTTATCTAGAAGAAATTTATAGAGAAGTAGCACACGTTACACAGTTTAAATTTCCTACCTTATTTATCAACAATCCTGTTACAAGTTAGGCAATAAGGGCAGATGATGTGCGAGCAAATCTGGGAGCTTAACAAGCTATTTTAAGTTAGTTGAAGGCAAAGCATCACTGTTATGAAGTAGGTAGTTGAATTTGTAGATAAGAGTAACCCTAGTTCAAAACAGTTTTCAAGGGGAAGCTCAATTTAGAATCTGGTATTTCTAATCTAAACAAAGCCTCTTTACATAAATAAACCTGACATGCATAGTCAGAAGCTTATGTTGTACTATCTGTGGCTATTGAAGTATCATTTAATCTGTTCATAAAGGGTTCAGATTTTTATTACAAAGATTTTAAACAAATGGTATAATTAGCAAAACTCTTGTAAATCTTCACTAATTCTTTCAGACATTTTCATATTGGCAGTCTGACTCAGCATACCTTTTTATTGTCAAATCAAAATAGAAACTGACTCAAAGCCAGTGTCACAAACCACGTATGTGTTTTCTGTCTTATTAAAGTCATGTTTTCTCCTGCTGAATATTTCTCTTTGCATTATAGCAACATTCAGGTAAGCACATCAGTGACCCATAAGCAGAAATCTGCACAATTCCATCTGCTGTCTTCTAATTAAATAGCATACACATTTATCATGGCATATTTATGATGATGTTATATGTATGCATTTTGGTCTTACTGGCTGAACATTACCAATAATGCTTTTTTTAGAGCTAGAGTAAAATGAATTTTCTATAAACACACAAATTGGATAGAGCAAATAGAATCAAGTTTTTTTTGTTTTTTTTTTTTTGAGGTGGAATCTCACATTGTTACCCAGGCTGGAGTGTGGTGGCGTGATCTTGGCTCACTGCATCCTTCACCTCCCGGGTTCAAGTGATTCTCCTGCCTTAGCCTCCTGAGTAGCTGGAATTACAGGTGCCTGCCACCACACCTGGCTAATTTTTGTATTTTTAATGGAGATGGGGTTTCACCATGTTGGCCAGGCTGGTCTCAAACTCCTGACCTCAAGCGATCCACCCGTCTCAGCCTCCCAAAGTGCTGGGATTACAGGCGTGAGCCACTGTGCCCGGCCAGAATCAAGCTCTTAACAATTCTGCCATCAAGCCCAAGTAACTCCTTGTACCTTCCCAATACAAACTTCCCAATTCATGTTGATTATAATATTATCTGTTATATTGTGTCATGGAATGACAAAGTTTTAAGGTATTTTGTAACCCATATGAATGTATCTCTGGAGATTATAAAAGAAATGTTTTAGAAAGTGAAATATATAGAAAATTATGCCCTTTAATCTTTAGAGGTTGTAGTTACAACATATAACCAAAAACCAAACATAAAAATGTACATGTTCTTGTTTTCTTTTTCTTTTTTTAGGAGAATTTTTCCTCTTCTATGAGCCTCAAAAAGACTACTGGGGTTTCTTAACCCCCATGAGTGTGCCTAGAATCCAGGGCTTAGCAGCTGTATACAAGGACTCTATCTACTACATAGCTGGAACCTGTGGAAATCATCAACGTATGTTTACTGTAGAAGCCTATGATATTGAGCTAAATAAATGGACTCGTAAGAAAGACTTTCCATGTGATCAGTCCATAAATCCATACCTTAAACTGGTACTTTTTCAGAACAAACTCCATTTATTTGTTCGAGCTACTCAAGTGACTGTTGAAGAACACGTCTTCAGAACCAGCAGAAAAAATTCCCTTTACCAATATGATGACATTGCTGACCAGTGGATGAAAGTGTATGAGACCCCAGATCGGCTCTGGGACCTTGGCCGGCATTTTGAATGTGCTGTTGCTAAACTGTATCCTCAGTGTCTTCAGAAAGTACTCTAAATGAGTAGCAGGCCTTAGTGCATCACTGGCATCTCATTCTTAGGAAACTTGTCTTTGATACAAAAGAGTGCTGACAGTATTTCAGAAAGCTGAGAGAGTTTTATATGTGGAAAATGGGTATGCTTAAAGATTGCAGGGTAGGGAGGGATTTTCCTTCATCCTTGTGACATTTCATTTCAGTAAGGAAAAGATAACAAAGTGCAATTATCAGCATTTTTTTTTCCTGGCATAAAATTAATCATTTCATTTTATAATTTTGTGATAAATAGTAACTGAGGTACCAGATGAATCAGGACAACTATGCACTCTTGTAAGAGCATTTAGGGTATTATTGGGTAAAGACATCTAAACTCGTTTGATGTGACTTTTGATTTTAAATACGGGTAACAATCTGAGGCAATATCGCTAGGACATTAGCTGTGACCTCTCTAACACAGAGAGGCACTAACTTAGATCCTCATTCTTAATATTTATATGTATCTATTTTTGTGTACTGTTTTCAAGTGTACTGAGATTTAAATATGTTCTATTATTAGGGTAGATTGAAGGAAAAATTAGTCTCAGAAAGAGCTTTTAGTCTGATTGTTTCCATTTCCCATGTAATTTTAAGTTAAGCTAAAGTTTTAAAGTGGCAGTTTTCTGTTGATAACTTTTTCAAGTGCTAACACTGTCTCATTTGTGAAAATCTGGAAAAGTGCTCATATTCACAGGTGGCTGGTGCTAGTCTAACTTAATTCATGTGTATAACTAGATAGATTTAAATGGTCTGAGCCTATGCCTACCTTTCAAATTGGTGTGGATTTCATGGCCATAGTACTTTACCTGTTGAACTCTTGTGATTTCACAAGATTCTCTACTTATGTGATAGGAGGATATGGCCAGTTATTCATCCAACTGGACTCAATCTTAGAATAGTAGGAACATTATACCCAGTTTGCACTAACATGGGCCATTTGTAGCCCAACCTTCTCTTCCATCTACCTGTCCATTCATTATTGGTACAAGGAAAGGTAACTTATTTCTCTTCTGCACAGAGCATAATGTGAAGTTTTATACCTACTTTTAAAATTCTGCTTTCCAGAAACAAAATTCCTGCAGTGGTCTAATTTAATGTCTTTAAGTTTCATATTACAATTAAAACCTCATTTTTTTTTTCCATTTTTGCACTTAACAGTGATGAATACTTTTACAGTGGAATCCTCCTTCTAGCTGAAGGCGATTGAAAAGGAAAAGAGTGAGTGAACAGAACCATAGCTTTCTAGGTACTAGAGCATTTTTTGCATTTAACTGATGAATTTCTAACAATCAGTTAGGAATATTAACATGAAGGACAAACCAACTTATTTGTATACCTAAGGCAGGCATTTGGATCAGTAACATATTTTACTAAGCCTAGCATAATTCATAAAGGGTATAAGCGTGGGACAGATTTTGCCCTCAATCACAATATTTGTATTCACTTGAAAGCAAAGTGGCATGGTTCGTATTTTAAAAATCTTGCACAAATTGTAATGTGATACTGTGAAACAAATTGAAAACATTGCCTCTTTGCATCACATACCTCGTTTTTCAGAAACTTTCCAAACTGCTTTACATAGACCTCTACAAGTAGGGAATGTTTTCTGAAGCAGAAGTTAAAATGGACAGCATTTCTAGAATTAACATTTTAAAATCTAGTCTTCGCTAGATACGTGGTTTCTTCTTATTGGTGGTGATAGTATGTCTGTAATCTCTGTATAAACTTTGTCAACATTTTTACCTCCCCAGTTTTATCTTCTGTTTTGTTTTTGTTTTTAGCATCATGATGTTTTGGAGTTATTACTGTGTGTTTTAAAAATCATTCTTTACAGTTTTGCATTGCTGAGGAGAGAAAAATAACAATTTTTTTTTGCAAGAGATGTTCATGTAATTTATTTTTGAAAGCTTTGTTGAATAAGATTTCCTGCCGCTTTTTGACAATCTTGTGTATTTAGAAAAATGCATTACTTGAAAACATGACATACAACATTGAGTTAGCAATTTACATGGGCTGTATGTTATATAAGAGAATGGCATACTGTGGCTAATTCAACAGTAGATTTATTCTCTTAGCCTGCACAACAGTTGATCTTTTGGCTGTAACAATTTATATTGAGGGTACGATCTAAGTTAAGTGTGTCAAAAGCAAGGCTTACGATTTGTTATGGGAGTAGAATATATATTGAATTTTGTATGAAGAACTATTTGTTTAAATTATATAGCTGGGATATTTTGCCACTTTTAAAATGGATTCAGAAGAGGTCCTAGAAAACTAAGATTAGTGACATGTGTGGGTTTATGTTTAGATATTTAAGGTGCATTTTCATAGTGTGATAAGACCTTAAGTAAAAGGCACAATGGGTACTTACAGAATTAAAATGTAGGTCTAACATATGCCAGTTCCACTTTAACTTTGTTTTTGCATTTGAAGAATGTATGTAGCACTTTCCTATAAATTTTTCACACATTGAAAACTGGACTTGGTATAACTATGTTATAGGAAAGTAGAAATTGTATTCTTTATTTTCCATCTTTGTTTCCTGTTCTACGAAGTTGATGCCTAAGCATCAAGATGATTTTACTGGTCATGAGAACAAATGGATGTGATCATCAAGGAATCAGATTCCCTATGTAAAGCAGTTTAAAATGGAATTCCATGTTCAGTGCTCAGGTATGTAGTAAGTACTGTAGTCCTGTGGGGGCAAATGTGTAGATATTTTTAAACATTTTGCCATAATTGCACAATTTTTTGCATTTTTACCTGATGTCATTGTTTCTTACAATAAAACCTTTTCCAGTGTTGCAAAGCGATATCTGACTAGTGAGTGTTGCAGAATTAAAATCTGGTAAAAAAATCATGAAATACCTTATGTCATGATAGAATGGAATGAGATTTTAATCTATTGAATACCTGTCCTCTGGTAAAAAATGAACTAGTTTATATATATAATACTTTGTAAATTCTAAAGCAAGTTAGTTCACTTATATTGGTAAATTCTTTGTTCTGTTTGATCTGGCCTAAAATCATGTTAATGTTTTACTCTTTTGTGTTGGTCCACTTTGCATTATCATAAAGGAAAACCTGAGAGTGAGGCCTCAGGAGGCTTTAGCTCATGGTGGAGGGGGGGAGGATGAAGCGGGAGCAGGAAAGAGAGGGAGCCAGAGAAAGTTGGCGGAGGTTCCTGTCTCTTTAACAACTGGATCTCACATGAGCTCATTACCATGGGGAGGGCACCAAGCCATTGATGAAGGATCCACCCCCATGATCCAAATACCTTCAGCTAGGCCCCACTTCCAACACTGGGGATCACATTTCGACATGAGATTTGGAGGGGAAAAATACCCACACTATATAATCTCTTACACATTTCATGTTTAATTCATCAGAAAGTCCCGTTGCTTCTTCCTTCATAATATACCCAGACTCAGACCACATACCATTTGCACCACTGCCACCCTAGTCTAAGCCAGCCTACCTTATCCGACTTAATGCAGTTTCCATTGACGGCCTTCCTTCTATCACCCTTGACCCCTCATAACCTATTCTTTTCTCCACACAGTACTCAGAGTGATCCTCTTAAAACACAAGTCAGATCATGTTTCTCTTCTGCTCAGATACTTCCAATGGCTTCCCATCTCCCTTCATATGACAGCCAAACTCCATACGTACATGACCCACGCCTCCCAACCTTGTTGTCATTTACTTGGCTTGCTATATTTTAGCCACACTGACCTTGCTGTTGCTCAAACCTGCTGAGCACCTCCACAGCGACTTTGCCCTTGCTGTCTCTTTTGCTGTATAGATCTTGACAACTCACTCACTTTCTTTTTTATTAAAACATCACCTTACTGGAGAGGCCTTTTCTGATCACATTTTGTCAAATAAGATCATCCAACCCCACCCCCATCATACCTCCTGCTTAATTTTTCTGCTTTGTTTTCCATATGTGTCCTCCCCCATTGAAATGTACACTCCACAAAGGCAACGAGGAATTTATTTTAATTCACTGTTGCACTTTAGATTGATGACTAGCACATAGTAGGCACTCAGTGAATGTTTGTAGGAAGAAATGAATTTTCAGTTAAGTCTTGGAGCCTAAAGGATTATCAATGTTATGAGTCTTTAAAAAAAAAACAAACCAGGTTTAGTTCTAACGAGAATTTTCTCTATTGTTTTGTGTTTTCGGTTTCATTGATTTCTGTTCTAATTTTTATAGTATTTTTTCTTCTGGTTGCTTTAAGTATTAATAACTCGTCTTTCTCTTTCTTTTCTTTTTTTTGAGACAGGGCCTTACTCTGCCCAGGCTGGAGTGCAGTGACGCAATCTTGGCTCACTGCAGTCGCCTCCACAGCTCAAGAGATCCTCCCACCTCAGCTTCCTGAGTAGCTGGGACTACAGGTGCACGCCACTGTGACCAGCTAACTTTCTTTTTTCTTTTCTTTTCTTCTTTTCTTTTCTTTTCTTTTCTTCTTTTCTTTCTTTTCTTTTTTCTTTTCTTTTCCTTTCTTTTTCTTTCTTTTTCTTCTCTTCTCTTCTCTTCTCTTCTCTTCTCTTCTCTTCTCTTCTCTTCTCTTCTCTTTTCTTTTCTTTTCTTTTTGTAGATACGGGGTTTCACCACGTTGCCCAAGCTGATCTCAAACTCCTGGGCTCAAGTGTTCTGCCTGCCTCAGTCTTCCGGGATTATAGGCATGAGCCACTGTGACCGGCCTTCTTTTCCTAATATATGCATTTAATGCTATAAATTTCCCTCTAAGTATTTCTTTTGTAGAATCCCACAAATTTTATGTAGTATTTTCATTTTCTTAGTACAAAATATTTTTATCATGTCTTCTTGGGGAATATACCCTTTCATAATTATGTAATGCTTCTCTTTATCCCTGATAATCTTTTTTTCTGAAGTCTTCTCTGTTTGAAATTAATCTAGCCACTCAAGTTTTCTTTTAATTAGTGTTTGCTTCATTTATCTTTCTCCATCCCTTCTCTTTTAACCTATCCTAATCTTTATACTTAAAAGGGGTTTCTTGTAGACAACTTACAGTTGGGACTTATTTTAATATCCATTGTAAGAATGCTGGTATGTTTAGAACAGCATTGCATTTAAAGTGAGTACTAATATAGTTGGGTTAATATTTACCATATTGGTTATTGTTTTCTATTTGTAGCCCTTCTTCTTTGTTTCTTTTTTTCACCTATTTTCCTGCTTTCTCTGGTTTTGACTGAGCGTTTTATAGGATTCTATTTTATCTCCTCTTAACACTTCAATTATACTTTAATTTTTTTTCAGTGGTTGCATTAGACTTACAATATACATTTCAAAACTAATCTAAGTCCACCTTTAAATAACGCTATACTGCTTCGTGTGTAGTGTAGGTACCTTAGAACAAAGTTCCCAATTTTCCCCTCTGATCCCTTATGACATTGCTGTCATTCATTTTAGTTACCCATATGCTATAACCATGCAATACATTGTTATGATTAAAGTCATACTTTTAGATCAATTGATATTTAAAAAATAAGATGTTTTACTTCATCTTCACTTACTCCTTCAGTATTCATTCATTTAGGTAGATCTAAGTTTCTGTTCTGTTTCAATTTTCTCCTGCCCAAATAACTTCTTTTATTGGGCACTGCTTGCAAGACAGGTCTGCAGGTCATGAATTCCTTCAGATTTTTGTTTGAAAAAGTCTTTATTTCTCATGTTTCAAGGGTAATTTTGCTGGATCTAGAATGCTAGGTTAGTGGGTGTTTTGCTTCAACTTTGTAAAGTGAGTAGCTTCTAATTAAATATCAGCGGTTTGGTGGGCCTGTGTCTTGGGGCTGTGATCTTCACAGGTGTTTCTCTAGTGGTACAGTTTTGGTTTTCCCCTCTCCATCCTCTTTCTGGCTGCACCATTCCCAATTTTATTTCTTTGAAGCCCTGACCCATGTTGATTAAATCCCTTTTCCTTTAGGTGAGAAGAGAAGGTTAGAGAGGTTTGGGATGGGACAAATGCTCTTCTCCCCGCTTTTATTGAGCTCTGCCAAAATGTTTTTCCGTGGAGAGTATTCTTTTTAAATGGAAAAGGTTCTGGGTGTATTTCATGATCATTACTCTTCCTGTCCCCTAGTCAGAGCCACTAGGAGGTTTGACTCAGATCTTTGCCATGAGAACCTGGTGGAGTGCCTGTTGGTAAAATCCACAGAAGCGTAGGGGCCCCATAAGACTGAAGTTCTCAGGAGTTTTCCACTTTCATGGGAGTCCATGTTTAGCCTCCGCGATTCATCAAAAATGACCATTTAGGTGTTCTTACAGTTTATGGCTCTGGTTACTTCTGGTCAAGGTTAGCAGATCTGGACTGTGACTTTGAATTCACCTCTACTCCAGGGTAACATTTGCTCTGCAGCTTAATTTCTCTGATGGATCTAATAAAAGTCATTGATTGTCAGTTTCAGTACCTTTTTCTTCCAAGGTTAGGAATGACGATATCCAGGATCTTTACATTTTCAGTGCTAAATCTGGAATCCTCTATAATAAGCTTCCAATACATATTTTTGATCGAATGATTCTTCAGTTATACATAAATATCTTATGCCATCTTTTATATGTATAATGTATTTCACAATTAAAAAATAAGCTAAAAAGTTAGTCTCACTTTTAAAAACCTATATACTTAATCATATTTAGGTATCTTTTATTTATAATTTATATGGCCATGGGATTATTTGACATGTAGTTCAGTGAATGTTGACTCTTGAGTACCTAATAATCCATATTTCTTGGACCAAATTAAAATTATGTAGGTTAAAAAAAATCATTTTGAGACTTTTTCCCCCAGGCTACTAAAACTAAATTGAAAATTACAATGTAATAATTTTAAATTATCCTTATTATGGATAGATAGAACCTTTTCTATTGGCTAGTTTTTTAGAAATGAGATTTCATAGATCCTTTTCGTCCTTCCCTCTTCCCTAAGTATATGCACAATTGTATGATTTGGTGAATAAAACACTATAATATTAAGTAAAACGTGGAATATATTTTCTAAATATTTTGTATGGGTCTGGTGAACATGAATTGTACTGTTTTTGGTGACCACAGGTAGATTACTTACTTTTTTTTTTTTTTTTTTTGAGACAGAGTCTCGCTCTGTCGCCCAGGCTGGAGTGCAGTGGCGCAATCTCGGCTCACTGCAAGCTCCGCCTCCCGGGTTCACGCCATTCTCCTGCCTCGGCCTCTCCGAGTAGCTGGGACTACAGGCGCCCGCCACCACGCCCGGCTAATTTTTTGTATTTTTAGTAGAGACGGGGTTTCACCTGGTCTCGATCTCCTGACCTCATGATCCACCCCCCTCGGCTTCCCAAAGTGCTGGGATTACAAGCGTGAGCCACCGCGCCCGGCCGATTACTTACTTTTCTAGTTTTAGTTTTTTCATGCATAAAACAGGTTAATAATCTACCACATATTATCGAGTTTTTTTGAGGATCAAATAAGCATGTGAAACACTTATCACAGTGCCTTATCACAGTACATAATGAACGCTTCCTAAATATTAATTTGTTGAAATTATTAATGACTATTCTGCTGTCTTTTAGATATACTTAACCATTGTAGAACAGTATTCCCTAATAGCTAATATAAAGTAAATATTAAAGAGAAGTGTAGCCATTTGGACTCTGATTGTGTTCATAAGCCATGCATGAAAACAATTTTTACAGTTTTACAGTCACACAGTTCTCACTTTCATTTCTGGACTGTGCATTTCTAAAGGATTGAAATTAAACCAATGGCATTTAATTTATACAAGGCTTGTAACCTCTGTCTGCAACATAAAAATAATGCTTTTTGGCTTGTCTATTTTTACGAACTGACAAGGGCCTGTCCTTAGAGTTTATCTTGTTCTCTGTTCCCATTCAGAGATAAGGACCTGTCCTAATCAGTTCAGGCTGCCATAACAAATTGCCATAGGCTGCATGGCTTAAATAACAAACATCTATTTCTCCCAGTCCTGGAGGCTGGAAGTTTAAGAGCAAGGTGCTGGCAGATCCTGGGTCTGGTGAGGGCCCTCTTCTCATTGCATCCTCTCATGGTGAAGAGCAGAGAAAGAGAAGGCAAGCTCTCTAGTGTCTTTTTATAAAGGTACTAATCCCAGATCCCTCATGACCTAACCACCCGCAACGGCCCTACCTCCTAATACCATCACATTGGGGGTTAGGATTCCAGCATGTGAATTTGGTGGAAATGGCAGAAACATTCAGTTCACAGCAGGATTTAACAGAGTTCCGGTCACATAGTTCAGTTCTTGAAACACATGCTTGCAAAATCCTTTAAGGATGGGAAGATAAGGTCAAAACATCTTATCCCAACACTTAGATTAGGATGTCAAGTAGCCAAAGTTAAGTCTTGAGGAGCAAATGCCAACAGGAACCCACACAACGCAGGGGAGTATTTCCTTGTAATCAGTGAGAACCTGAGACAGTAAGAAATCCACGGTGCTCTCTGACAACTGCTCTTAAAGCTCAAGAGCTTGGTCAAGGTTAGCGATGGAACTTAGGACTCTGGCATATCCACAGAGCTGGTGTTAGTTGAATTTGAGTGAATGGATGAGTTAGTGCAAAGATAAATTGTAAAATGAGAAGTGAAAGTAGCTAAGAATAAAATTTAAGAAATTCAGCTGAAGGAGCAGAAGAAAGGCAACTGAAAAGTTATCAGAGAAGAAGGGAGAATCACAAAGCAGTAGCAATGCAGGAGAAAACTTCAGGAATGAGATCCAAAGAGAAGAAATGAAATGCAGACAGTAAGAGGCTCCTGGTCTAGCCATGTAAAGATCTGAAATGAGAAAGTGGTTTCAGCCAAGTGCAAGGGATGAAAACCAATTGCTGTGAATTGAGGTGCAGGTGGAGGATGTGAGTGGGTGTCAGTGGGTGAGAGTGTGGGTGTCAGTGGGCAAGAGTGCAGGTGCTTCCCCAGGAAGCCTGCAGGTGAGGCGATTCTGAGACGTGGAGGTGCTGGAGAAATACATTTTTTTAAAATCAGAACATTCAGGCCTTTTCAGTAAAGATGGGAAATGAGAAATATCCCTACAAAAAGTCAAAATCTCTTCCATTTCTAGACTATTCCCAGTTGAGAGTTCTGCAGTATCCCTGTTAACCCCCAAAGTTAAAGAGAGTAGGGATATGCAAAAACATGCAGTCAAAGAGGCAGGACTGATGAAGACAAGCCCCTAGAAATAGGAGCAGAATGATAAAAGAGAAAATCCTGACCCAGAGAGAGGTAGACACACTTTCTATAGCCTCTTACATTTCTGAAAGAGAAAGAAAATAGTAACAGTTTTTGCAACTTCTTGCTACTTTGCCCCAGAGCCAAATATGGTTCCCACCCCTGACCCAAAACATCTGGTTTGTGATAAGTCCTCAATTATCCTGTGCTTTCTAAAGTATGTGGTGGGTGTGGTGATGGCAGGAGTCGACAGGCAGAAGAATGGATGAGCTCATCAGAGCGTGCATACGTGAAAGTGAAGAGGACAAGGGTCCTCTCACATGGTGTTTGTGTAGCTGGAGATGACAGGGAGATGACACCTATCACCCAGGGGCCTGCCCCAGTGATTGGGGAGTTTCATGGATCTCAATTCAAGTTGTACAAGTATATGTCCTGGGGCAATTTTGATTCACAATTTATAAAATCATGGTAGGATTTTATAATTTTATTTTATAACTCTACCCTATAGCTGCAGGTAGAAAAAAGAGGAGAGTAATTTTTATATGTGTATATAGGCTTTTTTTTTCACTTTATATGAATTGTTTATTCATATCTTTTCCTCATTTTTCCTTTTTAAAATTTCATTTAATTTTAAGTTCCGGAATACATGAGGTTTTTATATTCACATGTAAATGTGATACACAGCAAAATACTTGCATCAGTATCTGTGTGTCTTTCTTGAAGGTTTCTAAGAACTTGGTTATAATTTTCTTTTAATCTACATTTTACTATTCCAAAAAATAAAATGCTGTCCACACTTTACTGGGCACTGACCTGTGTGAGGTTGATTTCCATGTTAGCATGAAAAAATATATTTATCCTGTTTAGCATGACAAAACATATCTATCATACTTATATATATGATAACAACAACCCATGTGAAAAATAACATCTATGAGCCACTGACTAATATCTTATTCTTGCATACCACTTTCTAGTTTTTGAAATGCTTTGGTATCTGTTATCTTTTTGGTTCCTACTACCGGTGCTGCAGCCATCTGTCATTGTCCCCCTTTTACTTTTGAAGAAACAAATAAACAGAAAAGGAGTTGTTAAACTTAGGGATCAAACTTAGCTGTAGATGAAAGCAGACCTGTTAATTTCCTCCCACTCCCTAGTGAGCAGGGACCCAGGAAGATGGCCTGAATGGTTATATTCAAAGGCAGAACGTGGAGGTGCTGGGACTGCAGACCTCCTTGCTGGTCAAGGAGCCAGTTTGGGATGTAAAGTGAGTGAGCTCACTTTTGGAAGAGCTGAGTTTCAAGTGACAGAGGATCACTATGTATAGATTACTGTGCCGAGAAACAGCCAGGATGGGTGTGGAGACAGGAAACTGAATGAAGGTGATAGGTCAGGCGAAGATGTGGAGTTGGCAGTCACCCAAATACTGGTCAGCGCTCAAGGCACTTACAGAGGGAACGAGGAGAGAAGAGCCCGGGTGAGAGCCGAGCGTCGGAGGGCCCACGTGAGGCCTTAAGGAAGAGGAAGAGAGCATTTCAAAGAGCCAAGGACACAGAGGTCCTGGGAGAAGCAGGAGCATAGCCTTGAGAAAGGAAAGAGGCTGCATGTGAAGGGAAAACTTGGTGTTCAGAATGACGACGGCTCCTGAAAACTCAGTTCAACCTTTTGTCCATCAAATGTTCACTGTGAAGTGCAGGTTTTAAATTTGGACTCTGAAAAATGGTTTCTTCATATAGAACAGTGATATGAATGATTTCATTCACTGGAACATCTCACCACCTAACCAGTGACTCAGAGGAACTTTCCTCTGTTAATGAGTGTTGCCTTCCTCTCCGCTCACCCTTCTGCACCTTGACACGGGACACTGCTCCTCTTCTGTGTCTGCGTCTGCTTGGATTTGAAGCTCCCCAAGGGCAAGGACCCTTAATCTCGAGGGTGTACTGAGCACGGATCATGGTGCTTGGCAGACGGGGTCCCTCAACCAATTCAAGGAACAATGGCATGAATATCCCTCTTCTGCTTTCCGGTGGTTTAGTTTTCTTCTCTGGGACTCTCTAACTCCGTATTTCCCGTTGTTTGGAAAGATACATTTGCAGGCTTAGCCGTGATTGGCAAACATTCTTATATGGGGCTTGGCATTTTAACATCTGGAAAAGTTGTGAAATCAATTAGCTGCAGATAAAGATGGACAGATGGAAATATCTGGTGGTTTTCTGCACATCGGCTATGCACATAATCAGACCATTGCTTATTGTGCTACACTTGGACTCTGTTTTACCAGATTTTAGGAAGAGTATTGTCTTTTGTTTTGGAGCATAAGCACTCAGTCAGGACATAGAAATACCATCTCCCACTGAAAATGGGACTGGGTGTAAATGTGGAGTATTTATCAGTGTGGAGTTTTCATACACTTTTCAGACAGGCTTATCAAATCTCTGGAAAATTTAGGTTTCTGTTTCATTCAAACAATGATGCAGTTGCATTGAGTCTATTCTATCATGTATGTATGGTGGAGGAGGGCAAAGAAAAATAAAATTAACAGACTGGAGAAGGGGATGAGAACTAGGCGCTTGAAAGGGAATTGTTAAACTTGCTGGATCAAACTTTGCTTTAGCTTAAATGAAAATATACATTTTATCAATTTCCTGTTAGTGGGGACCCAAAAGGATGGCCTGATTGGTTATATTCAAAATAATGAAATTATATCCCCTCCTACATCTGAGTTACAATATTAAAGCTTTGCAACCTGCTTTGTGCTGCATATATATCCTTTAGATTCCTAGATGGGCCTCCACATATGATTAAAAATGCTCATTCCCCTCCCTTCCCTCATCTCTGCTAATATATATTGAAGCCACTGTGCCATTGCTTTCTAGCAGCCAGTGCTACTACGGATAAGTTGCAGGTTATTCTGTTTCCCTGACCTTTGTAAATTTCCTCTCTCTTTTTCTTTTTTTCTGGAATCTTATAGAATCTTCTATTTTCCTTTATATTCTGAAATTTCACAATATATGCCTAAGTTTATGGATTTTTCATGTGATATACTGGCACTGAGAAATTCTCCTGTGTTATTTATTTGATAATTTATTCCCCTGTGTTCTTGCTTGCTTGCTTTCTTAAATTCCTATTAGATATTGAATTTCTTAGATATGTTTGTTCTCATGTTTCTCTGTTTCTCAATCACTCTCTACTTTCTAGAAGATTTTCTTGATTGAAGTTTTCAACCCTTCTAATAACTCAGCTACTGTTTTTTTTGATTTGCAAGAAGTTGTTTTTGTTTTATGATTATTCTTTTTATGGCAATCTAATAAATATTCTTTTCTTATGAATAAAATATTTTCTTGTATTTCTCTGAGAATCCTGTTTTCCAACATTTTATCATATCAAATTTCAAACATAAAAATGTTAAAGAATTGCATAGTAAATATCGATATACTTATGACCTATATCCCATAATTACATGCTGCAATTTTTATATATTTATTTAATCACATATCTATTCATTTATTCAATGAATAATCTTTAAAAGATTTCTGTTTCTTGTGCTCTGGATTGTCTCCATTTTTTTCAAGATTCATTTCTTTTATTGTTTCTTTCTTTCTTATCTTCCAGGCTGACCTCATCTGTCTGAGTTCCTAGTTACCCACTCACATTTAAGAGTAAAATCCTAAAACTCCTGACCATGCCCACCAAGCTCTGAAGAAAAGGAGTGGATCCCTGACTGCTACCATTCAGTGTGTCAGGGAGGTGGAGGAGAATGGATTGTCTCTTCCCTGTATAGATCTTCAATCCTGTCCTGTGTTCAGTCTCATTCCTCACCAATGCCTTCTGCCTTTCTTGGCACTTTCGGTCCCAGGGTCCTCCAAGATTTGGTGGAGTGAATCAGCTTTCTTCTCATCCCTATCCCCCTGTGTACTCTTCAGGTACGGATTCTTCCAATCTGCCAAAGCTACTCCTCCATTTTGTTCTTCTATCTTGCCAAAATTTGGTTGAAATATTTTCACAGTTGTCCCTTATCACAACTTTTCTTGTGCATTTATGGTATGTGTGTATATACTTGCATATGCATATATATGCATATATAATATAGTACTTGCATATGTATTTGCAAGAGTTTTGAGGATGGTGAGGAAAAATATATACTTGGTTTAAAGACCACTAGAAAGCTGTCTTTTTTGTTGTTGTCCTTGAGACAGAGTGTCGCTCTTGTCGCCCAGGCTGGAGTGCAGTGGCACGATCCTGGCTCACTGCAAGCTCCGCCTCCCGGATCTCAGCCTCCTGAGTAGCTGGGATTACAGGTGCCCACCACCATGCCCAGCTGATTTTTGTACTTTTAGTAGAGATGGGGTTTCGCCATGTTGGCCAAGCTGTTCTTGAACTCCTGACCTCAGGTGATCTGCCCGCCTTGGCCTCTCAAAGTGCTGGGATTATAGGCGTGAACCACCATGCCAGGCCTGTCTTTTTTTGTTCTATATTGTTTTGCTTTGTCAGTTGTTCTTCTGTTTCTATGGGTTCTGTATTCAGGGATTCAACCAAGGGTGGATAAAAATTTTTGAAAAAACATGGATGGTTGCATATGTGCTGAACATATCCAGACTTTTTTTTCATGTCATTCTTCCCTAAACAATACAGTATAACTACTTACGTAGCATTCACATTGTATTAGATATAGTAAGTAATCTAGAGATGATTTAAAATATACAGGATGGTGTACATCGCTCATATGCCACTACTAAGGGACTTGAGCATTAGTGGATTTTAGTATCCAT
The DNA here is from genome assembly GCF_006542625.1 of Nomascus leucogenys. Taxonomy (NCBI): domain Eukaryota; kingdom Metazoa; phylum Chordata; class Mammalia; order Primates; family Hylobatidae; genus Nomascus; species Nomascus leucogenys. Next base: position 73,492,680 of record NC_044401.1, on the reverse strand, counting down.
GGGGTCTTAGAACTTTTCCCCAATGGAAACCAAGGGACAACTGTGTCTTCAAGCAATATGTTCATACAGGTTTGTGGATAGTATACTCTTTGAATCCTTGTGTGCCAGAAAATGTCTTCTGGGTCTCACCTTGCCAGAGAAAGTGAGGCCTGAGAGCATCATATGGGGGTCTCTCAGTGTTTTAGCTGCAGGACACAGCTGTATAGAGACATATGTAGAATAAAATAGTTGTTAATCTACCTAAGACACATGAGCTGCTATTCAAATCCAACTTCTTACCAAAGTGGACTCCCGACCCTCAAATTTCAGGAGTTTCCCTAGCACAGGTTCTGAACAGTACCCAATCTGGCAGAACTGACTTGTAGAACAAGGGATCCAAACATTCAAAGACAAAGTACAGAGTAGCCAAGATCACTGAGTGACTGTGGATATGCATAGCCCAGGTCACTTTTCTCTTGGCTCAGCAGTTGAATGGCTGAATAGAGACTATATGCCACTAATATATAACTTTCATCTCAGGTTTGAAGGGGAAGCTTTGGATGGTTCCCCGGTAAATGCCAGAAATGTGAAATCAAGGAAATATCCCATGCTAAGATTAGCTGGATATATCTACATTTTCTTCAACAGTAAGTGAAAGTAGCTTGAAAGATCCTCTAAACGGGTGATGATGTGTAGGGTGGGATATAAGAAGGAAGCCAGGTGGGATATAAGAAGGAAACATCATCATGGGACCCCCGTTGCAGATACAGAATGAAAGGTAGGGAAGGAAAATGCATAGTCTTAACTAACACAGGAACAGAAAACCAAACACCACATGTTGTCACTTATAAATGGGAGCTGAACAATAAGAGTGCATGGTCACAGGGAGGGGAACAACTCACACAGGGGCCTGTCAGCTGGGCAAGGGGAGGGAGAACATCAGGATAAGCAGCTAACGCATTCAGGGCTTAATACCTAGGTGATAGGTTGATAGGTGCAGCAAACCACCACGGGACACGTTTACCTATATAACAAACCTGCGCATCCTGCACATGTATCCTGAAACTTCAAATTAAATTAAATTTAAAAAAAAAGAAAAGAAAATGCATGGTCTTGCCATTTGTATTTATTCTGAACTGGATTCCTTTCCCAGGAAAAATGCCTAAAAGTGTAAGAGGGTTGGTGGGGGAGAAGAGAAGCAATGATCATCTTTGTATATATTGACCAAGTCAGCTGAGCAGAGGTATAAACACTGAATTACAGAAGGGCTTGTAACATAGGAGGCTACTCTAATGTCATGCTTACTCCGAAGTGAAAAATGCCAGAAACTGAGGAATGATGTTTCCTCCAGGCCAGAAGATACAGCTGATTTGTTGAGAAAGTACTTAAAAACAAGTTATCCAGATTAAAGCTAGTAACAGATAATTGCTCCCCCAAATCCATTCCTACTCTGTTCTTGAGTCAAACAGTTGCCAGGATAAACTGTACATATACAAAAAAGAGTAACATGCAGAAAGAAACATCAACAGGATCTATGCATTGATAATATAAGGAGAGAGACAGAGGTGGGGGGTGGGGGAGAGAGAGAGAGAGAGAGAGAGAGAGAGAGAGAGAGGCATGTTAAAAGAATTACTCCAGGAAACAAAAGAAAATTTCAGACACATACTAAACAACACTAATACTAAAGCTCCCTGAATTGGAACCCTTGCTCTACCACTCCCTGGCTTGTGGGATCTTTGGTAAATTACTTGAGTTTTCAGCGTCTCCACATTTTTAACAAGAAATAATAATAGTGCCTTCGTCATAGGTTTGTGAGAGGATTGGTAAGATAATATTTGTAAAACATTTGTAAAGCTTTTGGCACATAATAGTACACTCTCTGTGTTAGCTATTATTCAGGAGCATACAGTTGGCATTCTCATATCAAAGAAGATAGATACTATATAGAAAAAAGAGACCAAAGAAGTGATAAGGAGACAAAAAAGAAGATCAAGATGGATCTGGAGAATTCTCTAAAGAAATGAGAACTGACCAATTCATTGCAGAAATCAGTATTTGTTAATAGAAGCTCAAGTAGAAATGACAGCTGAAAACAGAGCCAGGGGCATGAGAAAGACTTCTGAAAAAAAATTACACCAGAGCAAAAACTATAGTCTCATTCTGATAGAGATAAAGTTCAACAACCATAGTGAATAAAATCACTCAATAAGCCAGAAACATAACTAAATTTGCTCTATTAATGAACAATATCCTAGTGGAAATATATTCAAGCATATGTATTGGAATAACTGATGGTATTCCTATTAAAATCAGAAGAAGGGATACTGTTATTTATCCCTGGTCTGGTAAAGCTAATGATTGAAAAATTAGACAAGTTAGCAAAATGAGAATAGATTTTTGTGGACAAAAAAGAGACAAGTGTATGTGTGAATAATTAGTTTGCCTGCCTAGAAATCTAAAAGAGTCAAACGGAAAAGGGTAGAACTAATTATACAGTTCGGTGAGTTAGGCAGAGACAGTAGATGATTGTTAATACAGGAATCAAAACTTCGGCATGCCAACAAAATATCTCATTTTAAAGTTATGCTCACAGTGACAATTAACAAATTAATTCATCCTTTTGGAGGATAGTTTATCACTTGTCCTAGAATTTGTCCTGGAGAAATTCAGCATATGTAAAAACATTTACAGGCATATGAATAGTAACTGTTGTATTATTTGTAATAGTACATAGAAAGATGTGTTTTAAATAGAAAGATTATTTTAAATAGTATATAGAAAGATGTGTTTAAAATACAAATAACTGTTGTATTATTTGTAATAGTACATAGAAAGATGTGTCTAAATAGTACATAGAAAGATATGTTTTAGACATGTATTTTTGATATTAAGAAAAAATATACATTGTATGAGTGTATCCCATTTTTATAGAAATGCTGTGTGTGCACATGTGTACCTTAAGTCTATCTGTGTACCTACACTAAATTCTCAATAGTGTTTACTTTCAGAGCCTAAGGTAGACAAGTGCTGTTATTGCTTCATTTCTTCATTTTATGCGGCTTTGTTTCTGAGTGGGTTTTTTAATTTTTAAATTTTTTTTTAATTTTTATTTTTTGAGACGAAGTCTTCCTCTGTCACCCAGGCTGGAGTGAAGTGGCATGATCTCTTCCTTCCTCCCTTCTCTTCCCTTGTTGCAATTATATAGCAGTTGCCCTATATTCATTTAAAATTGGATGATAAAGTTTCCACTACTTTTTCTATATTTTACCAGATTTTACATTAGTGACAAAGGCATGATTTTGAAATTGTATTTTGGTCTTTGATCAGCAAATCATGGCTGTTTGTATAGTCTTTGAGAGAGGCGCTCAGAGTCTTCAGATAAATTAATATCTGATTAGGAGAAAGAGGGTTGCCCTCTCCTGCTGAAGGTCTCTGGGGAAGGCCAGTGCATAGTTATGCCCTAGTAGTCCATTCCTCAGCCTTGTCACCTGGAACCCAAGTCCCCTCTATGTGCGTGACATTCTGGTCTCCTTGACAAAAAGACTGCTTCCTCTCATTGACTTTGTGGACATGGAGACTATCTAATCAGTGTATCTTTTCTATGACCCCTTCACATAATTGAAGAGGATAACTATGCCATTTCTTTGTTCTTTTTCTATATTTGACCCCTTTGAATAACTTCCCACTCAGGCTGGATCGTCTCCAAATTGATTGAAAAGTGTGCTAATCTTAAACTGAGTATTTGAGCAATGCCAAATATCATAGACCACAGAAGGAGAGCTCATCAGTATTTTTATGTCTTTTAATAAAGCCTGGTATCATTTTGGTCTTTCCTGTTTATGAGACAACTTTATGAATTTCTATTCACTTATATATTTTTTCTTCTCTAGCTAACTTTTAGCACTTCTACTTCCTTTAATTTTTCCCTAAAAGTGTATTCTACACTTGTTCCTATTGGATTTCATTTTATTTTTATAGGCAATCTTTTCTTTTCATAGTTTCTAGTGCCTTTGCCCACCAAGTTCCACACAAGCACTCTAAGTTCCAGCCACAAGAAGTGACTCACATTCCTGCAAACCTGTTATGCTTTTTCATGCCTGAATACCTAAGCATCCTCCTTCCTCTTCTCTACCTGGGTACTTGTGCTTGTCATTTAAGGCAAACTTCAAAGGTCACTGTATTTAGGAAGCCTTCCCCCCATCCTCCCCAGTCTAAGCACCATCCCTTTGTGCTCCCACAGAACACCATATGGATCCTCTATCTTACCACTTGTTGGTTTATGAGTCCATTTCTGTGACATCTAAGGACAGTGATAAAGACCACTTTGTGGGTAGTGACTATGACCTACTCCTATCTCTGCTTACAACTTCTAGCACCTGGTTACATAGTTGGGTGTCAAAAATATTTGTGAGGCTGGGCACAGTGGCTCATGCCTGTAATCTTAGTGTTTTAGGAGCCTGAGGGGGGAGGATCACTTGAGGCCAGGAGTTTGAGACCAGCCTGGGCAACATTGTGAGACCCTCTCTTAAAAAAGTTTTTATAAAAAGTATCCAGCTATCATGGCATGCACCTGTAGTCCTAGCTTTTCTAGAGGCTGAGGCAGGATGATCAGTTAAGCCCAGGAGTTTAAGGCTGCAGTGAGCTATGATCACACTACTGCACTCCAGCTTGCGCGACAGAGTGAGACCCTAACTCTAAAAAACAATGACAATTATTTGTGGAAAGAAATTAAGAGAGTTTAAAAATGTATTACTGTTATTCAGAGCATTGTAATTCACGTTAGTTTGATGTCATTTACAAACTACACATCCTGATTTGCTTCATTCAGTTCATGCCTGAAACATACAAGAATGAATATCTGGCTGGGCACCGTGGCTCATGCCTGTAATCCCAGCACTTTGGGAGGCCAAGGCGGGCAGATCATGAGGTCAGGAGATCAAGACCATCCTGGCTAGCAAGGTGAAACCCCATCTCTATTAAAAATACAAAAAATTAGCCAGGCATGGTGGCGGGTGCTTGTAGTCCCAGCTAATCGGGAGGCTGAGGCAGGAGAATGGTGTGAACCCGGGAGGCGGAGTTTGCAGTGAGCTGAGATTGCACCACTGCACTCCAGCCTGGGTGACAGAGTGACACTCCGTCTCAAAAAAAAAAAAAAAACCTAATATCTAACATTTACTGAACACCATGTGCCAGATGCTATTTTAAGACCTTAAAGCATGAATTCATCTAAGTTTTACAACAACCCTAGGGGGTAGGTACTATTATTATTACCATTACAGATAAGGACAGACTTGCTGGAAGCTTAAAAGACTTGTCCCTACATGGCTGAGGTAGAGTTTGCCAGGTTACTGTTCTGTCAAGTTCCTCTTCCCGCTCCCTCTTTTTTTTTTTTGTGAGACAGCGTCTCGCTCTATCACCAGGCTGGAGTGCAGTGGCACGATCTTGGCTCACTGCAACCTCTGCCTCCCAGGTTCAAGCAATTCTCCTGCCTCAGCCTCCTGAGTAGCTGGAATTACAGGCACACACCACCATGCCCAGCAAATTTTTTTTTTTTTTTTTTGTATTTTTAGTAGAGATGAGGTTCCACCATGTTGGCCAGGATGGTCTCGATCTCTTGACCTTGTGATACGCCCACCCAGGCCTCCCAAAGTGCTGGGATTACAGGCCTGAGCCACCACGCCTGGCTTCCCTTCCTTTTTTTATACTGTCCTCTTTGGAGGCAAGTCACTAAGCACAGCTCTCACTTAGGCAGAAGGGAGTTTTGCTTTCCCTGCATTCTCTTTTAAATCACCTGCCTTGAATTTTCTCACAGAGCATGACCTTGGTTGATTTTCTTCTTATCACTTAGATATTCTAAATATAGGTCTAACCAAATGTCCTTAGTCGTATCTCCCTTCCCCACTCACTAGACCATCTCATCCATGCCAGTGGCTTCTCTGTCTTCTCCTCCATGCTAGACACTCAAAGGCACAACCTTGACTGACGCTTTCTTCTGAGGCCCAAGAGAAATTATCTCTGCCCAGAGGCCTGCAAGCATGTTACAATTCTACCTTCTAAGAACTGAACGTTTCCTTTTCTTCCCTTCTCTATTTCTATTAATAGCTTCTTTAATTGCTAAGTTGTTTAGTCATGAAACTTCAGGTGGTATCAAGTCTTTCTTGCTTGTACCTAATTCAGGGCTTATCATGTCCCTGAAATCCTCTTTAGGAAATATCTCATTGATCTCTTCCTTTTTATCCCCGTGGTTAACCCCAGAGTCAGGGCCTCAATTTCTCTTATCTAGGTAGTTTCAGCTGGTAACTTACCACATGCCTCTTTCCTCACAGTATATTCTATGCCCGTGGTCAGATGATTATACAGTAGAGCTGAAATTATAGTATTCTGATTTAAAAATCTTCAGTGGCTCCTTATTAGTGAATCTGATACAGTCCCCTGTATATATTCTCCAGGCAAGTGCTGTGTCTCAGTTACTTCTTGTTATCAACGCTAGCATTTGCATAGCGTTTGCATAGAGTAAATCATTTTGACAGGTTACCTTGCTTTACATTATATTGAATATCCTTTAAAATGAGAAATAGTGCCTAGATAATTACTGTGAACAATGCCCTTGGTCCTACACAACACTATCAATAATGGACCCCTTTTCTTTCTCTTCCCCTCCGCTTCCCTTCTTTTCCTTCTCTCTCTCTTCCTTCCTCCCTTCTCTTCCCTTGCACATGCTCTACTACCACCACTATTACCAACAGAGGGACAAGCATTTTACTCATGCATTTTACGTCACCATGTTGGCCAGGATGGTGTTGATCTTTTGACCTCATGATCTGCCTGGCTCGTCCTCTCAAAGTGCTGGGATTACAGGCGTGAGCCACTGCACCCAGCCAGTCTTGTAGTTCTCATATGCACCTGGGTTTTCATTTTTAGCTTCAGGGTTTTAAAACTTTAACGTGGTAATTTCTCTAAGATTTTCTTTATTTTGATAGTTATTTATCAGGTTGCAAATTAAAATTTCCATTTTATTAAAGTCCTGTCTATTAATGATTTCATAATGACTTAATATATAATTTAATGAGTGGTACATTCAGTCACCAAATTACAATGTTAACTGAATTTGTCCTTCAAAACATATTTAAAATTTGAGCTATAAACTGTGAATCCATTGAAAGCATTGATACAAAAAATTTAGTTTTAAAAATTTTGTTCATATAATAGCTTTTCTATCAGCTGTTAAAACTTTTGATGTCTTCTGTTTGAAAACAGAAATGGGTTAGAACGCATACCAGTAAAATTTGATAGACACTCTTTTTCTATATCACTGACTGAATCTTGCTTGTTGATATTAAAACATGGGATTATAGCAATGCATAATTAATAATATATTTTTCATTTATATCGCACTTTGCAGATTAAATGTTTTCAGACCTGTTAATTCACAAGCAAATTAAAGAAGACACTCTGTAAATGTAGTGGGTAGAGACAAAAAGCGTTAAAATATGGCTCCTTTCAGGTAAGGTGAAAACATGTTCTTCACTGTGGTATGTAAGTCACTAACTATTCCAGCCCTTACCTCCAAATACTTCCATACTCTGCTTATTGTTATCAAAATATGTCTTACATATACAAAGATGGAAACAATCAGCAATGGGGCCTACTTGAGGGTGGAGGTGGGAGGGAGGGCATGGGTCGGAAGGCTATCTATCAGTTACTATGCTCACTATCTTAGTGACAAGATCATTCAAACACCAAGCAATTTACCCATATAACAAACCTGCACATGTACCCCCTGAACCTAATGCAAAAGTAGGAAAAAAATGTCTTATGTAAATTCTGTTTTTAAGCAAATTAATTTATCTCGAATGCCCTGCTTTTGGAGACAACCCCATTACACACCCACCCATCCACACACACAGATATTATCTCTCTTGTCTTTGAAGACATATAGCATTCTGTTTATTTTAATGCATGGGGCTTTCTTTAGAAAAGTAGAGTCTTTTGTGTACATGTCTTTTGTCTTTTGCCAGACTGGTGGTTTCTCGAGGCAAGTGCTGTGTCTCAGTTACCTCTTGTTATCAACTCTAGTGTTTGCATAGAGTGGACACTCAGTAAATCATTTTGACAAGTTACCTTGCTTTATGTTGTATTGAAAAGTCCTTGAAATGAGAAACAGTGCCTAGATAATGACTGTGAACATTGCCCTGGGTCCTATATAACACTATCAACAATGGACTGTATTTTATAACCAATTGAGTACACATCAAATAATTATCTGGTTGACATATAAGTACTGTCAGAAATTATTTTCTTTTGTCATTAAAAAAATGTTAAGTGATAAGAACCAAAGAGAAACACATAGTCTAGGGTGTCTGTACGCTTTAGTAGTTTTTATTTAATAGATCTTTAAGCCCCTTTGTTAGCCAAGATATTTTAAGCACTTTCTAATATTTAATTGTGTAACATAACCATGGGTTTAGATTTAGCATCTAGGTAATTTTTCTCATTTGTGTACTTTACAGAATTCATTTCAGATACATTCAATGTTATTATTTCAGGTATTATTCAATGTTGAATAATAACATTTTAAATCAACCCCAAGGTAAAATTTACAGTACAACATAAAAAATGAAGCCAGTTTTTCTGTGTTTCCCCTTGGCAAATTACTGTGTTTTTTCTGCCACCAGGCTTCATCTAATGATGTGACCTTTACCATGCTAATAGACAGCAAACAAAAATCTGACAAATTGTGATAAAATGTAGGTTTTAAATATAAAATAAATTAAGCCAAAAAGACTTGTAAAGGTCAAATGCATGAAAAGAATTAAGTTGAAACAGTGATTTGTGTTTAACACACGTTGTACCAGTTTTTTCCCAAGGTTATTTTTGAACTCTTGAAGTTTAATAACTGTACACGGAAATGCAATTTTCTAAAAAAGTAACACTATAGTAGTGTTGACTAATCTTTGTGGGGCTTAAATGTTAGTTTATTCAGCAACTCTTTATTGTGCTCCTAATATGTGCCAGGCAATGGAATACAGCAGTGAAGACCTCAGTAATGATCTTGATTTCTTGCCACTTATGGTTTAATAGGAGGTACAGATAAACCTTCAACTAAATCATACAACAGAGCCAGGCTGTGAAAGAGGAAATGCAGGTGGAAGCTGTACCTACCTAACCCAGGCTGCTAAGCTGAGCCCTGAAGATAAGACGGAGGAGTTTGCTAGGCCTAACAGAGTGGGAAGGGTGGTGCCTACATAAAAGGTACAGAGGTACAAAGGTACAGGGGAAAAAGAAATGTGCATTCCAAAACGGAAAGAAGTACCATCATGGTGGAGTTGAGTTTGAGAGAGTAAAGGACTATAAATTAGTGGTTCTTAATCAAGGTAGACTTTGGCCCCAGGGAACATTTGTCAATTCCTGGCGACACTTTTGGTGTCACAAGTGGCAGAGGGGGCTGTTAACTTGTAGTGGGTAGAGGCCAGGGAAGCTGCTAAACGTCCGACGGTGCACAGGACAGCCTCCACAGCAAAGTCCAGCTCTCAAGGTCAATAATGCTTAAGCTAAGAAACTCTGTCATATTAAAAGATAAACCTGTACACTTAAATTGGGGTTAGATTACAAAGCTACTGAAGGAATTTGGGATTTATTCTAGGAATTTGGGGGCACCACTGAAAGATTTTAAGCACATGTTGTTTGTCACTCTGAGACCACTTTATTATTATGGCTGAACCTCAGTATTTTAAAATCTATACTAATAGACGTTATTATACTTTAATATACTAATATACTAATCTATACTAATAGCCCACTCATGTGGGCTAACCATTGTGCCTACTACAAATGACATCTCCCTATTTTACAAAGGTGGAAAGAGCATCATTGTGAAATATTCGCTAAAAGTTTAAAAAAGAAGATGAATTAATTACTTGATCCTCACCAGTCACAACATAATTATTTCAAAAACATGTGTATTTATTTAATTGGGCTCCTTCCTGTCACACAGGGTTGAGCGTGGGGGGTCTACTCTGATGAATCTAAAGCACTTCTGGAGATTAATGGAAAATACACTGGGCCAAGGCAAGGTTACAGCCTGAAATAAATAACTAAGCTTGTACAATCAGAGCAAAGGTTTCTTAACTTAAAAAAAAAACTTAGTTCTAGACTCCTTTGAACATCTGATGACACTATGGCCTCTTTTTTTTTTTTACAGAAATATGCACTTATACTCCCAAATATTTAACTTCAGAGGCTCACAGAGCCTACAGAGATACAGTGGCTTCTCACTTGATACTGATGTTCCTAGAAATATCTAATGGCCAGATTTATAGCAATAGACATTTGCCAAAAAGAAAGTATAGCATAATTTAGAATCAATCAGAGAAAGCTTAGCATTTCTTGATCAAGGAGCAACTCTTTCCAAAAATGCTCATCAAGATACCATTTACGTCATCTTGTAAAATATAAATAATGTTGCATCACAGCAAAAAAAGTCTAGTGAAAGGAGAAATTTTTTTATGACCCATAATGAAGACAATGTGTTGCTCTGGTTACAATAACCTCTGTGAGAAACAATTCTGTAAACCATGTGCTTTCCGCTGATTCCTTTCCATTTAATCATTACTTTCTCTAAAAATAGTGATTGATTATAGGCTCCGTGTCTTGCAAATTGGAAGGAAGGGTGAACTGATACGTGTTTGAGTTCATCACAGTTTTTTTGTTCTACAATCAAGTACCAGACTTTGAATTCCCTTTACCTTCTTTGACTGCAGATGTCCCAATGGTCTTAGTCATGACGAAACTGCCCCCAAACCCATCTTATACACACACACATGCACACACACATACACACACATATGCACACACACACCCTCTTCAGTTCTTTGGAGAGTTTAATGCATACTTATATAAAGGTTTCTATCTATTTTGATGCCATCACATTAACTCAATTCTACTTCTTGATTTGCCAATGTGCCCTATCATTTTTCTCACTTGATAGTTCTGTTCAGAGAATCTGTGTCAGCTTTACCTCCAATTCTCACTGTGATTTCTAGTAATCTGAACCACTTGAACCTGATCCCATTATATTGGGATTTTGTGTACTATAAATATTAGTCATAGGCCAGGTGCAGTGGCTCATGCCTGTAATCCCAGCACTTTGTAAGGCCAAGGCAGGAGGATTGCTTGATCCCAGGAGTTCAAGACCAGCTGGGGCAACATAGCGAGACCATGTATCTACAAAAAAAAAAAATGTTTAGAAGTTAGCTGGGTGCAGTGGCACATGCCTGTAGTTGCAGCTACTGGGAGGGCTGAGATGGAAGGATCGCTTGAGCCCAGGAAGTCATGGCTGCAGTGAGCTGTGATTGTGCCACTGTACTCCAACCTGGGCAACAGAGTAAGACCCTGCCTCAAAAAATAAAATAAAATAAAATAAATAAAATAAAATAAAATAAGCCAAAATCAAGGTGTCAGTGAGGGCTGCAGTTCTCCCCTGCCACTCAGGGTCCTCTTAGGAGCTTCTTGCTTACTTGCAGAACTCATTTCCCTCTCATGCTTTTTATGTGACTGGCTCCACCTTCAGACCTGCAATGGCAGGGAGACTTCTCATGCTTCCCATCTCTCTGACTTCATGTTCTGCCACATATTCCTGACATCAGCTTGAGAAAGTTCTCTGCTTTTAAGGGCTCATATGATTAAATTGGGCCAACCTGCATAACCCAAGATATTCCTTTCATCTTAGGTCTGTAACCTTAATTACTTCTGCACAGTCCCTTTGCCATGTAGCATAATATGCTCATAGGCCTCAAGGATTAAGATGTGGACATCTTTCAGGAGCATTCTTCCTACCAGAGAAACCTACAAGTAAAATGGCATGGACATTCAGAGAGAGAGAGAGAGAGAGAGAAAGAGAAGGGTCAGTTTTAATTAGGAATGTGAAAGAGCTAGTCAATTAGAACTATGAGAGGTAGAACAATTTTAGCTGGGCTTCGAGGTACAGACCGAATTTTGGTTGGTGGAGATGAAGTTGGGGGATGCATTTTAGATGAAGGTGTTTAGAGGAAATGATGAGAGGTCAAACTTGGGGTAGGAAGGAGGACAAAGTAGGTTGGAGTCAAGGAGTAGAAGAACTTAAATTATGGGTCAATAGTTTACTTGTACTAAACATATAAACTATACCTTAAGTAAAAATAAGTCTTAAAATTAAATATTAAACAGAAACATCCTTTAATTGCTACCAGTGAATTCTGAGAAAAGTCAGTTTGCAATAGTTGGGTACATTTAGCAGCAGAAAGAATAATGTTACTGGTATGATGTGTGTTGTGGGAAAGGTCTGAGAATTGATGAATCCAACGACAGAAGTGGTTCCTTTTACCAAATCCTATGTAAGGACTTCTGATTAAGATTTGATATTTTCTGTGAGGTGATGCCTCAGATTTCACACTATTGTAAAAGCCTGTTTCCACCATAAATGTGGAAATGTCTTGCAGGTTATTTATTTCTTCTTTCATTCTTGAAAATAATCAATTGTATTATGACTTGAAAGTCTAGAGATGAAAAAAATACAAAAGATATAATAGAAGGAAAATTCCTGTTTACAGTAGCAGCTGAAAAGATAAAGGAAATAAACTTAAGAAACATGCAAGACTTGTACGAAGAATACTTCAAAATGCTGTCAACAGACTACAAAAAAGACCCAAATTAATGGAAATACGTACTATTATGTTCTTAGATCAAGAAGACTAAATAGAAAGACATCAATTTTCCTATGTTAATTCAAAATTTAATTTGTTATGATGTCAATAAAATATTGTTTTCTTTCATTTTTACTGGAAAAACTACATAAAAATTTGTATGAAAAAATAAATGATATTCAAAAATAAAAATTCTAAAAAAAGAAAGCTAATAGATGGGACTAGCCCTATCAGATAGTAAATTACACCTAAGTGTTTCAATAACTTAAACACTATAGTAGCAGTTCAAGACTAGACAGGGAATCCAATGGAACAGGACAATCCAGAAATAGACCAAAACACGTGCCATATTATAAAGAAGCCATCTTAGGTCAATGGAAAAAAATATGAATTAGTCACTAAATGGTAATGGGACAACTGGCTAGCTATCTAGAAAAAAAATTGTATCTATAGAATACAGAATTCCAATCTACATAATAAACTCCAAGTGGATCAAGAATATCAATGTAAAAAGTGAAATCATAAAAACATTAGAAGAATAAATAAAAAAATTGCTTTATGATCTTAGAAGCTCAGAAGCCATAAAACCAAAGGTATATATAATGATTTTAACAATTTTTTCATGGCTAAAAGCAACATAAGCTAAGTGAAAATATGGAGGTGTTTAGAGGAAATGATGAGAAGTCAAACTTGGGGTAGGAAGGAGGACAAAATAGGTTGGAGTCAAGGAGTAGAAGACCTTAAATTATGGGTCAACAGTATACTCGTACTAAACATATAAACTATACCTATAAACTATACCAAAGCAATATTTGAAATAACAAAAAAAAAGGAACACTTTAAATGTCATCTGTAGGGACCAGTTAGTTGATAAACCATGTTTGATTCTTATAATGGAATGCTATGCTGCTGTGAAAAAAAAATAAGAGAGTTTCCTATGTATTGACATAGGAAGAACTCCAAAATATGTTATGGAGTGAAAACAGCAAAGTGTAAAATATTGTCTTAGTATGCCACCTTGTGTATAAAAAGGAAGATATTAAGAATATGTATTTATTTTTGCTTGTATATGTCACGTGCATCTGTGTGAAGAGACCACCAAACAGGCTTTGTGTGAGCAATAAGGCTTTTTAATCACCTGCGTGCAGGCGGGCTGAGTCCGAAAAGAGAGTCAGCAAAGGGAGATGGGATGGGGCCATTTTATAGGATTTGGGTGGGTAACGGAAAATTATAGTCAAAGGGGGTTTTTCTCTTTTGGGCAAGGGCGGGGGTCACAAGGTGCTCAGTGGGGGAGCTTCTGAGCCAGGAGAAGGAATTTCACAAGATTAATCGCTCAGTTAAGGTGGGGCAGAAACAAATCGCAATGGTGGAATGTCATCAGTTAAGGCAGGAACCGGCCATTGCCACTTCTTCTGTGATTCTTCACTTGCTTTAGGCCATCTGGATGTATATGTGCAAGTCACAGGGGATACTATGGCTTAGCTTGGGCTCAGAGGCCTGACAGTATACAGATGCAGAAACTTTGGAAGGGTACGTAAGAAACCAGTAATAGTGCTTATTTGTTCAGAGGTTGGGAAAGTGCGTACAGATGGTCACAGGTGAGAGTAAGATTTTTCTCTGAATCCCTTTTTATATTATTTTATTTTGTACTACTGATTCAAAAACTTACCCCCAAAATTAGATCTGGCAAATACCTTGCCTTTTCTAGGCAGCTGTAATTCATTCCATCAATTCTTGTTTTATTAGGTCATCATAGGGACTATGTGCCAAGCACAGAATTCTTTTCTGGCATCAGAATGGTATGATATTGACTTAAAAGTAATTGACCTAGAATACAGTCCCACATGGTGCCAAAATACAAAAGGTCTATGTAATACTCAGTTCGACAAAGGTAAAGTACTTTTGGGTTTTGGGCCTCTCTGGCTCTCATAGCCACTTCAGAATAGTCAGTTATAACCTTGTAACTTTCTGAATCCATCTACCAGGCTATAAAACTCCAGGGATCTGGTGAGCCAGGCTACTTGGGGCCAGGAATTGGCCGAGTCAATCCATGACTAGGATACAGAGTTAGCAAATAAGGGATTGGCCAGGATTCCCACTCTGAATTTCTTTCTCTCTTCCTGTGGCCTCAGTGACCTACCCTGACCACTTACCTCTCTAGACCCCTATAAGCCCTGACATTGTGTAAGTGTCAAAAGAGAGAAATGGGGAGGAAGTCAGACTGAGAGGGAGAAAATTGCCATTTGCAGATTCTACATACATGAGTGCTGTTTTTAATTAATGAGATGTTTTGGAGACACTGTCATTAAAACTATTTTTATATTTTTAAGTTTATATTTTTTGAAAAGTTAAATTCTAGGCAAAGAGGCCCAGATCCTTTCGAATAGGGCAAGTTGTGGCTGAAGACCAATTACCTGCATGCAGAGGGCAGAAGACGGAAAGAGGCAGGTAAGCTTAGAATAAATGAGATTCCATTCCAATTAAATGAAGAGCCTCAGAAGCACCTCCCACAAGCTAGAATTACTGTGATGTCTGCTGATATTTTAATCTCTTTTCTATTGGGTGAGAGGCATATGAAGAATCAGAGAAATAAGGAAGGCCAGTCACTTGAGAAACCTCATAAGTTTTTTTTTTCTTCATAATTTTTAAGCATAAAGAGGCTGGCTGAAATTGAGATGAGATTACTATATAAATGGCCTGAGAAGAACAAAGGCAACGGTGGTTTGGACAACTGACCATGGTGGATAAGATTTTAATTATTTAAAGAAATCCTAGAAAACCTTAAAAAAGAATCAGATGGAAGGAGAATCACTCAAGCTTTCAAAGGAAACCTAAGGTTAAAATTAACAAGGCACATTAAGAGCTGAAGATGAGTTAGAATAATACCCTATTTTACCTGGTATTTACCCTAGGTTTTTCTCTAAAATTGAGCATCTTGTTTAAAGAGAGTATTTCTTCATATTTCTGGATTTTTTTGTTTAATAAAGAATTCTACTTTGGAGGATGCCTGAGTAGAAAATTTTGTTAAATTTGGTGACTGACTGAATCATGCCTTTGGGAAGACTAGCTATTCAGACCTTGAAGCTATAACTTAGACATCATTATGAATAGGATGACAGCATCTGCCCCCAAACAAAGAATTCAAATAGTGGGCAGAGTATCGGGAGAAACTTAAAGGCCACTGAAGTGTTAGAATAAACATGCAAATCTGCAAAATAACCTTGGTATTTTGCCAAGGTTATTTTGCAGATTTGAATGTTTGCAAGCAACAGATATATACCATTTTGTATCTGTTGCTCAGAGGACAGCACTAAAATTGGCTCTTTAGGCAGATGCAGCTTTCAAAACAAGAATTAGATTTTAGGTCTTCAGAGTCTCAAAAACAAGAAAGGCAAACAAAACTTAGAGATGATTGTTGAAATATAGTTAATATTTTACTTTTGCAACTTGAAAGCTAGTGATTTTTTTTTTTTTTCTGAGATGGAGTCTCCCTCTGTCGCCCAGGCAGGAGTGCAGTGGCACAATCTCAGCTCACTGCAACCTCCGCCTCCTGGGTTCAGATGATTTTCCTGCCTTAACCACTTGAGTAGCCGGGGTTACAGGTGTGCGCCACCATGCCCGACTAATTCTTGTATTTTTAGTAGAGATGGGGTTACACCATGTGGGCCAGGCTGGTCTCAAACTCCTGACCTCAGGTGATCCGCCTGTCTCGGCCTCCCAAAGTGCTGGGATTACATGCGTGAACCACCGTGCTTGGCCAAAAGCTAGTGATTTTTATCTTTGCGTTATTTTAATAAAGTAATTTTCAAAAGTTTTAAATGACATTGGAGCTCAGTTTGCAAATCTATCTTCTACAGAATCTTCCATACATAAAACAAACCAAAAACTAGAAATTTATTAGTTTTAACCTGTAAATTCACATTTATTACAGTTTTTACTTAAAAATAGACTGTTGACAAGCTGATAATTTGAAAACAGAAGCTATCATTATAATAGTAGTTATGACAGTTGTAGTCCTTTGTCAGCTTCAAGACTTAACTGATTTTTGTATGTTATTTTGTTTGCACAATAGGGAGAAAAATCTTAATTCACTAAATAGGAGCAAATAGCTTCCTAACCCACTCATTTTGCATTCTTAGGATACTGGATTGTTAAACTGATTTTGAAACACCGCAAAGAATGGTAGATTGTTTTCCTACATTTATTCATTAATATTTCTAACTACTGTTCACATAATTAAGTGTTCAAATTTCAGAGAAGTTGATAAAAAGATATAATCAATTCTTTTGGCAGAAAATGCTTTTAAACTGTATCTTATAATGCAATGGTCAGTGGTGTTTTAAAAAAATCTTGTATACTTCAATGTTTGTCTATATAGAGTCACTTAAAATTTCAAATAGTAAAATGGATTTTGCTTTGCACATTAAGTCCAAAATTTTGTTTCATTATTAAGGATGGTGTAACTACAACCTGAACAGCCTTATAAATGTTATTTATGTTGTAAAAATTACTGTCAAGACACAGAAGCCGATGTAAAATGTATAATCAAATGTGACAGATATCACGCTCATGAATAATTAATAAAAGGCCATGTATGAAAAGCTACATGTATTTTAAAAAAGTAATATTGCATTTATAAGAGATTTGATTATATGGAAAGAGATGTCCAAGCAAATACTATTTTGAAATTTGTGCCTAAATGATTTCACCTGACAGTGAAAGATCAGGTGTTAATGATCTCCAGGGTGTTAACATTTGGTATTTAGCACTTTTGAACAAGTTGGTTTGTGTGTTACAGTATAAATCACATCTAAAAAAGTATAATGTTTGAATTAAACAATTGTGTGACTCCTGAAGCACATTTTGAAATAGCTTTTAACATATCTCAATAGTAGAGTCAGAGTTTTGGGACTTAGGGTTGGAAACAATTACTACAAGCCTAAAATCCTGAACTTTCATGTTGGTGTATAAATCCCATAAATCTCTTAATCACTCCTAGGGCAAGCTTTCATCTAATTTTCCCAAGAGAGAGTTATCAAAGTAATTCTTGGAGTTCAATTAGGGCATGTTGGAGCTCTTCAGAGAATAGGTTTCATATACTTCTAATAAATCAATATGAATCCCAAGCTTGTATAATATTATAATTGTGTTAAATTCATTTCTTCAGAATGCTGTGCTATGATATTATGTCTTTATATTGTTATCACAAAAGTCTGAATTTCTTTTCTAAAAAAAAAGTAAAGTTAACCCTTCTATAAGTAAATAATAGGGCGTTTTCTAAAGCTGTCTCACAGTGTATTTTTCTGGTTTGGTCTTTAGTTAATTTTACCATTGGTCTGTATCCACTAAAGGTATTTTATTTAAGATGTCATGAATAGTAATAATTACTGAAAAAGATATAGCACCTTAACTTAGGAGGCTGGGAATCTGTCAGAAGCGTAAAAAACATTAACACATGTATCCTTTACATTACTGAATTCACTTAAAAGGCAAATTACCAGGGTCTATAATTATAGCCTGATTACAACTTTCACTTCCTGTGTCAATTTCATGAAATGAAATCCATTTAAAAAATTGTCTTCATGTCTCAGTTTGTTCTACTTCCTGTTACTCTACTTTAGAAGAGTAATAAACTCTATTTAGCAACTCTTTTCCAAAAGTAGGCAATGTAAAAAAAGTCAGCTTCTTCTAAAGCATTCATGTAAATGATTTTAGCCTTCCTCAGTCTTGACCTTTACTTACATTTCCCTCATTATGATAATTTTTCAAGCAATCTTTGGAAGATAATATCACAACTCTCACTTCCCCTAATTATAGGCTTGTTGTGAGAGCTGCATTTGCACTCTCCCACCTTCTTCATGTTTTGTCCTTATGTTAATCTGTGAAAGAACTAATGGGCATAAATCCTTTAAAAATTATTTAATTCTGGTAAAAATACTTCACATGAGATCTACCCTCTTAGCAAATTTTTAAGGGTACAGTTATAGTTGACAATAGGTACGATGATGTATTTGCTTTTTTTTTTTTGTCTCTATATTCTAGTGACCAAGCTAGGCTCCTGAAGTGGTGTAGTACTATCTGGCATGGTGGGTAGTGACATGAGAAGACAAAAATGACTTCAGAAAGAGGGGAGTTCAGAGGACTCATTAGCTTAGGTGCGAGGGTGACACACTGCTGCATTAGAGTTGTGTACAACTAAAGGGTTTGCTGGACAGCCAGATTTAGTCAGACAAGTTCTGCCTTCTTGTTCAGATATATTTTAGCTGGATAGAAAACACTTATGAAATATCTATTAAGCAAATCCATCCGCATAACCAGATATGGGAAAAAGTTGTGTTAGCATGTTCCTGATATTGTAGAAACCCCATTTTTCACCAATGTACAAATAGAAGGCTCTGCTAAATAGCTAATTATTACTTAGTGCTATCCTAATAAAGGATAAGAAGAATGCCCATTTATGCAAGTGGGAAAAATTGAAATAATTATTTATTCTTGTTTTTGGAGTGTACTTATACATATATACTTGAGTGTGACTTTCATTCTGGAAACTCACATTGCTTAAAAAAAATTAAGCCACATTAAACTGAAGTTAAATAGTAGTCACACTATGATTATCTTACCCAAGTGACAACACATTCATCTTTTTCCCATTCTTTCTTTGCTGATCAGTTCTTCAGTTCCAATATAGCTCCCCACTGACTGCAGCAAAGCAACAGCATTCATAGAGTTGATTTTTTTCTTCCATTTACTATTTCCCATCTTACTTATCACATAGGAAAAAAGAAGTGCTTTGCCATACATTGCAACTTCCAGAAAAACAAAATCTTCTTTATTTACATTAGAAAGCCCTGAAATAAGTGGAGCAGGTGAAATTGTCACATAATTTGAAGGCATGAATTAGCATGGTTAATCAGACATTCTATTCAAAGGTAAGGCACATAGGCTGTCTCATCTTTGACAGGAAGTATAGAGGACTAATGATTTTATCCATTCTTTCTCCCTCATTTTGCTTCACACAATATACAAAAAATGACTCAGGTGGGTGAAAGACTCACACGTGAAAAGCAAAGCTTCTAAACAATTTTTTAAAAGAAGTTAGGGGAATATTTTTGTGTCATTTGCTGTGGTTTGGTTGTTTGACCCCTCCAAATCTCATATTAAAATGTGATTCCTAATAAGCTGTTTGAGTCACGGGAGTGGATCCCTCATGAATGGCTTGGTGTTATCCTTGAGATAATGCGTGAATTCTTGTTCTATTAGTTCCCATAAGAACAAAAAAAAGCCTGGTGAAAAAAATAAAATAAAAATAAAAAAGAGCCTGGAACATCCCTCCCACCCCATTGCTTCCTCTCTTTCCATGTGTCTCTGCACATGCCAACTCCCCTTCACCTTCCACCATGAGCGGAAGCAGCCTGAAGCCCTCACCAGAAGCAGATGCTGATGCCATGCTTCTTGTACAGGCTGTGAAACTGTGAGCCACATAAGCCTCTTTTCTTAACAAATTACCCAGTCTTAGGTATTCCTTTATAGCAATACAAACATGGGCTTAGATAGCACTGGAGCAAAAATGAACAGATCATAAGAGAAATGACTGGTAAATCTGACATATGAAAATTAAAAACTTGTATGTAAAAAAAGACACTATAAACTAACTTAAAAAATGATGACAAAAGGGAAAAAGATATTTTAAGACTTACAAGAAATAGCATTCCTATCTAGAACCTGTAAACTCCTACAAGTCAGTAAGACAACAACTCAATTAAAAAATGGGCAAACAATATGAATAGGTAATTCATAGGTGAGAAAACTCAAATAAACATATTAAAAGATGTCCAACCTCACTAGGAATGTGGGGAATGCAAATTAAAACAACAATGATAATATTTTATACTTCAAAATTTACAAGTCTATTAATACCAGGTTTTAGCTTGTAGACAAAGAGGTAATTTTCATAAACTTCTGGCAGAAGTATAAATTGGTAAAACCACTTGGGAAAGCAATTTGGTAACACTTCGTAAAGAAAATAAACCTATCCACATTCAGGTATACACCTTAACTTTTGCACACATGCATAAGGAGACATTATAAAGGTATTCATTATAGCAATGGAAACAACGAGGTGAATCGCCACATAAAGGACAAAATCCTGTATGGTAGCTAACATGAATAAATGTACCCAATACACATCAAAATATGATGTTCAGTGAAGAGCAAGTTTCAGAATGTTTATTATTCAACTTGTATTAAAAATATTAAGATATAGTTTATGCAGCAAAATATGCAAATATGGACAGGAAAGATATAAGCCATCATCAGAATAGAGGTCATCTTTGGAGAGAGAAGCATAGAGGGGATTGGAATAGGGGAAGGAAAAGAGGAGATTCACTCTTCTCTGTAATATTTTATTTCATAAAAACAATTGCTGAAGCAAGCATGGCAAAATTAACATCTATCATTTGGAGTCACGAGGACAAGAATAGGTATTATATTATCTTCTCTATTTTTCTGCTTATTTTAATCATTTCATAACTAAGAAATAAAATAATAGCTGTACACTTTAAAGATAAATTAATGATAGATGATCAAAACTAAAAATTTGAACTACTTAAAACATTTTATTTCCCAAAATAACAATTGATAAAAATTTTTTTAAATTAAAAATCTGATTTAAAAAATAAAAAAGCTAAACATTATATAGCAGGACTTATGGAATATGGCCAATATATTCTTTAGACAAAAATTGATTGTCTTTAATGCATTTACTTCAAGTGTTAATTCAGAATAATTCCTATAAAATCTGAGGGAAGTAGCTGAAGGAAATAACAAAGATGATTGTAGAAATCAATACTTTCAAAGCTGGGTATTTAGAAAAACAAAGAAAATAGAAAAATTTCTAGAACATTAAAGAGAATAAACAATAAGACCTAATAAGTGATATTAGAAATAAAAAGGCATACCTACAGAAAGAAATAGAGAAGTAAAAATGAAAAGAGACTAATATGCACACTGGTATGTGAACACGTTTGAAAACAAAAAAAGAATAAGTCTTCTTAAAAATATACATATAAAACTTAAGAAGAAACAGGAAACCCAAATAAAAGGCAAACAAGGGAAAAATTAAGGATGGTATCAAAGGCTCTTGCATCGAATAATATTATGAGTGAATTATTTAAGACAAAATACATATATATATATATATACACACACATATATATATACACATACACACACACACACACACACACACATACACACACACACACATATATGATTCCCCACCACAAAAAAATGTGGAAAGCTACCCAGGTCATTTTCCAAAGCTAGCAAACCTTGAAATCTACATGTGTCAAAGATGGCATTAAAATGTTTCTATAGCTTTTTCTCACTTATAGGTATAGGGTGCACTAAAAAAAAAAAAATGGCAATAGAATTAGCCAATATATTAAAATAATTCATCCTATGATAACAGTATGTTAACTTATCTTATCAGTAGGGCCAATAAGAAAAACACAGATGCAGTCTTAACAGGTCCTTAATCAGAGTTATGATAAATTTTCTTAATTATTATTTTTTAACCTTATTTTTTTTTAAATTTTACTTTAAGTTCTAGGATCCATGTGCAGAACATGCAGGTTTGTTAGATAGGTATATATGTGCCATGGTGGTTTCCTGTAGCCATCAACCCATCATCTAGGTTTTAAGCTCCACATGCATTAGGTATTTGTCCTACTGCTCTCCCTCCCCTTGCCCCCCACTCCCCAACAGGCCCTGGAGTGTGATGGTCCCCCACTGTGTCCATCTCTTCTCATTGCTCAACTCCCACTTATGAGTGAGGACATGAGGTGTTTGGTTTTCTGTTCCTGTGTTAGTTTGCTGAGGATGATGGTTTCCAGCTTCATCCATATCCCTGCAAAGGACATGAACTCATTCTTTTTATGGCTGCATAGTATTCCATGGTGTATATGTGCCACATTTTCTTTATCCAGTCTATCATTGATGGGCATCTGGGTTGGTTCTAAGACTTTGCCATTGTAAATAGTGCTGCAATAAACATACGTGTGCATGTGTCTTTATAGTAGAATGATTTATAATCCTTTGGGTATATACCCAGTAATGGGATTGCTGGGTCAAATGGTATTTCTGGTTCTCGATTTTTGAGGAATCGCCACACTGTCTTCCACAATGGTTGAACTAATTTGCACTCCCAACAACAGTGTAAAAACATTCCTATTTCTCTACAGCCTTGCCAGCATCTTTTGTTTCCTGACTTTTTAATAATCGCCATTCTAACTGGCATGAGATGGTATCTTATTGTGATTTTGATTTGCATTTCTCTAATGACCAGTGATGATGAGCTTTTTTTTTCATGTTTGTTGGCCAGATAGATGTCTTATTTTGAGAAGTATCTGTTCATATCCTTCACCCACTTTTTGATGGAGTTGTTTTTTTTCTTGTAAATTTGTTTAAGTTCCTTGTAGATTCTGGATATTAGACCTTCGTCAGATGGATAGATTGCAAAAATTTTCTCCCATTCTATAGGTTTCTTGTTGACTCTGATGGTAGTTTCTTTTGCTGAGCAAAAGCTCTTTAGTTTAATTAGATCCCATTTGTCAATTTTGGCTTTGTTGTAATTGCTTTTGGTGTTTTAGTCATGAAGACTTTGGGTATGCCTATGTCCTGAATGGTATTGCCTAGGTTTTATTGTAGGGTTTTTATGGTTTTAGGTTTTAAGTTTAACTCTTTAATCCATCTTGAGTTAATTTTTGTATAAGGTGTAAGGAAGGGATCCAGTTTCAGTTTTTGACATATGGCTAGCCAGTTTTCCCAACACCATTTTTTAAATAGGGAATCCTTTCCCCATTGCTTGTTTTTGTCAGGTTTGTCAAAGATCAGATGGTTGTAGATGTGTGGTGTTATTTCTGAGGCCTCTGTTCTGTTCCATTGGTCTATATATCTGTTTTGGTGCCAGTATCATGCTGTTTTGGCTACTGTACCCTTGTAATATAGCTTGAAGTCAGGTAGCATGAAGCTTTGTTATTTTTGCTTAGAATTGTCTTGGCTATATGGGCTTTTTTTTTGGTTCCATATGAAATTTAAAGTAGTTTTTTCTAATTCTGTGAAGAAAGTCAATGGTAGCTTGATGGGAATGGCATTGAATCTGTAAATTACTTTGGGCAGTATGGCCATTTTCACGATTCTTCCTATTGATTCTTCCTATCCATCTTTTTCCATTTGTTTGTGTCCTCTCTTATTCCTTGAGCAGTGGTTTGTAGTTTTCCTTGAAGAGGTCCTTCATGCCCCTTGTAAGCTGTATTCCTAGGAATACAGTATTGCTTTTATTGTTAATGGGATGGATAGACGGATAGTGTGAGATTTGTCTTTTTCTTTTTAAATTATATTTTCTGATTGATACATTGAAAAGCTACTAGGGTGTGTGTGTGTGTCTGCGTGCAATTCAAACAGACTTTTAATTGACTCTATGGGGTTTATAAAATAAAATTTTCCTGGGCTCAAGTGATCCTCTCACTTCAGCCTCCCCAGTAGCTGGCACTACAGGTGCGTACCCCAGTTCGGCTATTTTTCGTGTGTGTTTCATGATGGGGTTTTGCCATATTACCAAGACCTGTCTCAAACTCCTGGGCTCAAGTAATCCTCCCACCTTGGCCTCCCAAAATGTTGGAATTATAGGTGTGAGCCACTGGGCCTGGCCCAATATTGTTTCTGATAGTTTGGTCAGTCCATTGGAATGAACCATTTGTTTCAACTTCTCAAAGCATTGGTGCCTTGTTGGACATAGCTTCCAGACCTTGCATTGGAATACTAGCAAAGTCTAAGAGGGATTCAGTCTTTAATCTCATAATATAACAGCCTGGTAATTCTGTATATAGGAGCCATGTAGGTGAGATAATTTTTTAGAACCTATACTTACTCAGTGTATTGTGTTTCTGTTACAATAGCTTTTTTGAGAAATAATTCCTGTATCATATAAAATTCACTATTTAAAGTATGTAATTTAGGAGTTTTAGCATATTCATGGAGTTCTACAAGCGCTATCTAATTCCAGAACATT
The DNA here is from genome assembly GCF_006542625.1 of Nomascus leucogenys. NCBI lineage: Eukaryota > Metazoa > Chordata > Mammalia > Primates > Hylobatidae > Nomascus > Nomascus leucogenys. The sequence goes on along the minus strand of NC_044401.1, from coordinate 73,467,951 downwards.
TTCGTCACTCCTAAAAACCCCATACCCATTAGCAGTAATTCCCCTCTTTCCTTCTCCCAGCCCCTAGTAACCACTGATCCAGTCTCTGTCTCTACTGATTTGTCTATTCTGGGCATTTTATATAAATGGAATCATACAGTATTTGTCCTTTAGTGACTGGCTTTTTTTCACTTAGCATAATGTTTTCAAGGTTCATCCATGTGGTAGCATGTATCATTACTTCATTATTTTTCATTGTCAAATAAGATTCTATTGCATGAATATATAACATTTTGTTTGGATATATTATATTTTACTTATTCATTTATCAGATGGAGGTCACTTCAATTATTTCCACTTTTATGGCCATATGCTGCCATGAATATTTATGTATAAATTTTTGTGTAGACATATGTTTTCACTTATCTTGGGCATAAACCAAATAGTTAATTTACAAGTTTTAGTGTAATTTTATGTTTAACAATTTTGGGAGCTCCAAAACTGTTTTTTTAAAGTGACTGTGTACGTTGGGCATGGTGGCTCATGCCTGTAATCCCAGTGCTTCAGAACGATCACTTCAGGCCAGGAGTTTGATACCTGCCTAGGCAACATAGCTAGAGCCTTCTCTACAATACATAGATACATACAAAGTGACTGTGCCATTTTATAATTCATCTAGCAATGTATGAGGGTGACAATTTCTCCACATTCTTGTCAACATTTGTTATAGTTCTTCTTTTTAAATTTTAGACATTTTAGTGGGTCTGAGAGAAATAATACACTGTATTATTTTTATTCTTTTGAAATTGTTAAGGTATGTTTTATGGCAGAGAATGTGGTCTACCTTAGTGAATGTTCCATATGAGCTTGAGAAGAATGCACATTCTGTTGTTGAGTGAAGTAATGTATAGATGTCAATTATATCCAGTTAACTGATGATGTTTTTGAGTTCAGCTATGATGTTTTTGAGTGCATGTGTCCTTACTGATTTTCTGTCTGCAAGATCTGTTCATTTCTGAAAGAGGGGTGTTTAAGTTACCCAACTATAATAGTGGATTCTTCTACTTCTTCTTGCAGTGCTATCAGTTTTATCTCACATATTTTCACGCTCTGTTGTTAGGCACTTGCACATTATGGATAGTTACGTCTTTTTGGAGAACTGATCCATATCACTATGTAATGCCCCTCGTTCTGCTTGATAACTTTTCTTGCATTGATATTTTCTCTGTCTGAAATGAGTTTAGTTTGATTAACATTAGCATGGCATATCTTTCTGTATCACTTTACTTTTAATCCATATGTGTATATTTCAAGTGAGTTTCTGGTAGACAACATATAGTTGGGTCTTGTTTTTTGATCCACACTGACTATCTGTCTTAACTGGTATATTTGTACCATTAATGTTTAAAATGATTATTAATATCTATCACTTTTTTTTTTTTACTATTTTCTATTCATTGCTCTTGTCCTTTGTTTCTATCTTTGTCTTCCAACCTTTGTTTCTATTTTTGTCTTCCAATCTTTTTCTTCCTTTTCTGGTTTTAATTGATGATTTTATTTGATTCTATTTTTTTGTTAGCATATCAATTATATCTTTTAAAAGTCTTTTAGTTACCCTAGAGTTGCAATGTACATTTATGATTAATTCAAGTCCACATTCAGATAACACTATGCTACTTCATGGGTGGTGCAAGTACTTTATAATAAAAAGGATTCCTAATTTCTCCTTCTCACCCCATGCATTATTGCTGTCATTCATTTCACTTGTACATAAACTATAATAATTGAATATATTGTTGCTATCATTATTTTGGCCACAGTTTTAATTGTTAGATCAATTAAGAGTAAGAAAAACAAGGCCAGGCTGTGTGGCTCATGCTTGTAATCTCAGCACTTTGGGAGACTGAGGCAGCAGGATTGCTTGAGGCCAGAAGTTTGAGACCAGTCTGAGCAATATAATCAGACCTACTCTCTACTAAAAATAAAAACATTAGCTGGGTGTGAAGGCATGTGTCTGTAGTCCCAGCTACTTGGGAGGCTGTGGCAGGAGGATTGCTTGAGCCCAAGAGTTCAAGGTTGCAGTGAGCTATGATCATATAACTGCAGCCTGGGCAATGGAGTGAGACCCTGTCTCAAAAACAACAACAAAAAAGGAAACCAAAAGTTTTTATTTCATGTTCACTTATTTCATCTCTAATGCTCTTCTTTTCTTTATGTAGATCTGAGTTTCTGACTTCCATCGTTTTCCTTCTCCCTGAAGAACTTCTGTTAACATTTCTTGCAAGACAGATCTACTGGCAACAAATTCTCTGCATTTTTTGTTCATCTGAGAAAGTGTAATTTCTCTTTCACTGTTAAAGGATAATTTTGCAGGATACAGAATTCTAGGTTTGTAGGTTTTTTTCCTCTCAAAAATTTAAATATTTTACTTCACTCTCTTCTTACTTGCATGGCTTTTAAAAATAAATTGGATGTAATTTGTATCTTTGCTCCTTTTTAAGGAGATTTTCTTCTGGATTATTTTATTTTTATTTTTGACTTTCTGCAACTTGAATATGATATGCCTAGTTACAGTTTTTTCTTGATTCTTTTTCTTTCTTTCTTTTTTTTTTTTTTTTGCATTCATTCTGTTTGGTGTTCTCTGAGTTTCCTAGATCTGTGTGGTGTCCAACATTAATTTGGGAAACTCTCAGTCATTATTGCTTCAAATGTTATTTCTTGGTTTCTTTCTGTTTCTTTTCTTCTTCTGGTATTCCTATTATGTGTATGTTACTCATTTCATAAGTGTCCTCTAGTTCTTGGATATTCAGCTACATATTTTAACTGTTTTTCTCTTTGCTTTTCAGAAATTTTTATTGACATATCTTCAAGCTCAGAGGTTCTTTCCTCAGCCGTGTCCAGTCTACTAATGAGCAATCAAACTAGCATTTCTTTCTGATTCTTTCTTTCCATCTCTCTAGTTAAATTACCCTTCTTTTCTTGCATGTTGTCTATTTTTTCCATGAGAGCTCTTAGCATATTAATCATAGTTGTTTTAAATTCATGGTCCGATAATCAGAACATCTGTGCCATATCTGAGTCTGGTTCCAATGCTTGCGCTGTCTCTTCAAACTGTGTTTTTGTCTTTTTGTATGCCTTGTGATTATTTTGAAATAATATACTGAACATAATGTACTGGATAAAAGGAACTGCAGTAAATAGGTATTTAGTAATGTGGATGGTAACGCATGGAGAGACAGAAGTGTTCTGTTGTCTTACGATTAGGTCCCAGGCTTTTAGTTAGCCTGTACCCTTTGGCTGTGAATTTCACAAGTGCTTCTATGTTTTTTCCCCACTTTGGTGGGACAGAATGGTTAAAGTTGGATATTTCCCTTTCCTAAGTCCAGTTAGTCTCTGGCAAACCTCATTAAATTAGACTCTGGTAAAATAGTTTTTCTTGAGGGCAGACCTTATTTAGAAGAACAGAAGGCTCTGGCTTATTTCAAAATGGTTGCTTTCCCCCTCCCTCATGCTGATCTTCACTGTGAGAATTTGTTACAGCTCCTGAAGGTAAAACTCACAAAAGTGTGGGACTCCATAACTGTGAAGTCCTAAAGTTATTAACTTTCAGAATTGACTGTACTGAGCCCCCAGCAATTTGACAATAATAAAAACCTACCCTGGCACTAGTTTCTGTGGAAGTTTCTGGTTGTGGGTTTCTGCCCCAGTAAGTTATGATTCTCTGTATACACCTCAGTCCATTTGTGTCACAATAAAGGAATACCTGAGGTTAGGTAAAATTTAAAAACAGGTTTATTTGACTCATGGTTCTGCAGCCTGTACAAGAAATATAGGGCCAGCATCTATTTCTGGTAATAGACTTAGGCTGCCTTTCTTCATGTCAGAAGGTGAAAGGGAGCTGGCATGTGCAGATATCATGTGGCAAGACAGACAGAAGAGGTGCCAGGCTCTTTATAACAATCAGCTCTCGCAGGAACTAATAGAGCAAGAACTCACTTATTACCATGAGGATAGCACCAAGACATTCATGAGGGATCTCTCCCTGCTAACCTAAACACCACCCATTAGGGACTACCTTCAACATCGGGATCAAATTTTGACATGAGATTTTGGGGAACAAGCATCCAAACTACAGCACCACAGGTCTGTCTTTCCCATTTTGTGGGCAGTGGTTTGCCCTGTGATCTCAATTCTCTGCTGGATCTAAGAAGAGTTGTTGATTTTCAGTTTGTGTAGCTTTTTATTAGTTGTTAGGTTGAAGTGATGACTTTCAAGCTCCTTGTCTGCCAGACTGAAAACCCACAGTAACCAGAGAAAATTTTAGCCTCTGATACCTACAGCTGCTGCAAACAGTAAATACATCCTAACTCAGTTAGATTAACATAAAGCCACACACAAAAAGCCTCTTCATCTCAGTTCCTTTTATCCGATATATCATGTCTGCCTTTTAACAACAACAACAAAAAAGCATGTTAAAAATGTAATGTCACATTTCTATCAATGAGATTCTTTCTCCACTTTTAGGATTCGTTGCTGTTTGCTGTGATTGTTGTTGCCATTTACTTGTTTTGTGACTTTCCTCATCAAATTATGCAAATTCTGTATTTTTAGTCATGTGAAGTGACTAAAGATTGTGTTTGTGTAGTTTAGTGATTAGCTAATGATTAAATAGAGATTTCCTTAAGTGCTTTGAAACAGTAAGTCTTTTGGCTTCTGCCATTGGGTTCTTTGTGTGTATTGCAGCATGCCTTCAATCCTCAGGCTGACAGCTTGCAACTCTACCTTAGTCTTCACCTCCTGCTTACATAGAGCCCATGGTCAGCCCCAGGTGACAGAAAAGGGCTTTCTTGGGTCTTTCCCGAACACACACACACAGCCCTGCATAGGCCCATGTGCTTCTAGATTCCCAGGAAAATGTTTGAGATTTTCAAAGCCCCCTATGGATACTTAATTCCCAAGTTTTCCCTTTTAAGTATTTTTGTCAGGCTCGTTAGCCTCAGCTGATATCACCACCTCAGACAAGTATGATGTTAAACAATTGCTGCTAATTTTTTCTTTTCATAATCTATGCCTTGGTGATGGGGTGTTCCCACACAGTGAACTCTGAATCAAGTCAAATAAAGACAAGCCCTAATAATAGAGCATCTCCAGGGAGCTTTCAAACAAGCCAGATAGTGACAATTCTCTGGGGATGATGCTTTGTGGGGGGCTCTGAACCTCTTCTGCCTCCTTCAAAGGCTGCTAGGCTGCTGTTTTTCATACCTGCTGCGGTTGGGAGGCTGTTATTTTTCAAGGCTATGGCAGCACTGGGGAGATGGGGATGGGAATAAGAGGAGAGAAAGTCATGAAGTTTGCAGTTCTTACTGAGATTCAGCCATTTTCTTGAATAAATGCATACATAGCCAAAGAACTGTTGTAAGCCTTTGATTAATACCCAGAGCTCTGAAATGTTGATTTTCATGATTTTTGCCAGTGTTTTTATTGCTTTTATGGAGGAGTTGATTTCCTGAGGTCCTTATTCCAATGGCATCTATTTTGGAGTGATTAATTCACCACCATTTGAAACTCTCCCAGTCATGATGAGAGCTACTTGATATGAAAGCACTGATGGGAATCATCTTGCTGGAAATGTTTTACTTCCCCTACCTGATGCTCTATTTCTCTTCGTGTCTCTTTTCTTAAATGTAGCTAAACATAGAGAATAAATAAAAGAAACTTTGTCAGGATACAAGAGCACAAATGCTAGATCAGTTAACCAGAAACTCCCAAGGATGAAACCAATCAGCTCTTCGGGTCTAAAAAATTGAAATGATTCAATTGTTATCGCTTTCAGGTAGATATAGTTTTCCTTCTAAAAAGCATTTAAAGTGAAAATACCATGTTACTTTTGAAAATGGAAGTCATTGCAAGATCACATGTTTCAGAGTGAGGGTAAAGTAACTGTTTTTGGTTCTTCCTTTTTTAAAGATATTCAATAGTTATGTGTATTTTTCCTTAAAATACTAAGATATGAACATAAGATTTTTGACTTTAGGTTGATGCTCACTTAATAAAATAAACATTTTTAAGAATGTTTTTAATCCAGATTTAAGGAAGTTAATTATATTAAAAGTGGTAATAATAATTTAGCAGTTTTAATAGAAAAATAATTATTGAGTAGTATTTCCTGTCATTTAAGATAGTCAATATTGTCATAAAGTTTGGAGGTTATGGATACTTTATGTTGGCACCATGGTTATTACATAAGACACTTCCTATTTATAAACTAGGAGCAAAGGGAGGTAATATAATTAAGTGACTAATTCTATAGGACAACTAAATTCAGACCATAACAATTTAGAATGTCATTATTCTCATAAGAATGAGCCAAAGTTTATCATTACTCTCTTTATATTTCTTTTAAAAGTGTTTCCAGAGCAAATTAATTGAACAAGTAAATTCTCAGGACTAACTATAAAAGGTATACGCATACAAATTGTTAATATATTTAATTTTTTTGAGAGAGGGTCTTGCTCTATTGTCTAGGCTGGAGTGCAGTGATGTGATCACAGCTCACTGCAAATCCAAATTATTGCATTTAAAGAATCCTCCTGCATCAGCCTTCCAAGTAGCTAGGACCACGGTGCACGCCACCATGCCTAGCTAATGAAAAAATTTTTTTTTTGTAGAGATGGTGTCTCATAATGTTGCCCAGGCTGGTCTTGAGCTCACAGGCTCAAGGGATCCTCCTGCCTTGGCTAGGGTTTATTATGTGCTCCTCCACACCCAGCTGACTTATTAATTTAGATTATTATTAATTATCTTTCAAAGCAGGCCACTTTTCCATTTGGAAACACTTTAATAACATGTATCAAGATATATATTGGTCACCCATCTCTTCATTAAACATTTATTTCATGCCAATCAATGTGCTAGATGCTGACAATGAAAAGGTAGAAAGGGCTCTCATGGAATACGGTAGAAGACCCAGCTCTCCTCCTGACTCCATCCTCCCTGAAGTTGACAGAAATAAAGTTGAAGCAAGTTGAGATAAGTGCTACACAGGAACCAGAAGAGGCTGAGACATAAGAAAAGAGCATGGGGGAAAAGAACCTACTATATATAGTGCAGGCATGGGAAACCTCTCTGATGAGGAGCTCTAAAGGATGAGACATTCTAGGGGATTCAGAGAATCATGTTAAGCAGAGGAACAGCATGAGCAAAGTCCTGAGGCTTAAAAGAACTTGGAGTATTTCATGAATGAAAAAAGTCAATGACGCATAAGAAATTGAGAGTAGAAGGAAGTGAGAAGGGTGGGTGTAGTGAGATGAAGCTGGGGAAAAAGGCAAGGTCCAGATCAAGCGAGGCCTCCATAGGTCAAACTCTGGATGAAGTTTTGGGTTTTCCTTTCAAGGACACACGACCTATACTTATTCAGCAAATGAAGCAGGAACATTTGGGGTTAAATGATAGCATAGACAATGCTTAGAGGTTTGTTTCCTTGGAAAATAAAACAAACACATTGCTTCTAAAATAATTTCTGTCAACAGAAAGACAAATTTTCAATCTCTCTTTTGGTTGTGTGGGTACCATAAACTAATTTAGGAAGCTGCCAGAGCTCTAACAACACCAGAAACATTTTCAGGTATCTGTGGTAGCTCAAAGGCCTTCCAACTCAGGTCCTCATGGGCTAGAACACCTTGGATAGTTTAATAATGAGGTAAGACAGTTTTAGGCTGAAAATCAAATCAGGTCTTAATAATAATTGCTAACATTTATTGAGGACTTACTACACACTATTATCAGTGCTTCATGTGAATTAACTCATCTAATCTCCATAACCCTATGTAATTATTATTATTATCTTCATTTTTAATATGTGGAAACTAAGGGAAAAAGAACTTAGGTAACTTTCTCAGGGCTGTGTATTTGGAAAGTGATAGAATTAGGATTTGAACCCAGGTAATCTGATATCAGAGGCCACGCAGGGTCCCCCGCACCTCACTGCCTAATCTTAGGGTAATTATACCTCATGGTTTGGTTTAGGCACGCTGCACGCCTGGAAACTCCATCAGTTTGTGAAGGGGAGGCCCAGCTGCCCATGTGATAAAAGACTGATTGTATCACTAGGTGGATTCACTAGCATAATGAGGATTAAAACAAAAAACGTCTTTGGGTGGAAAACCAAGTTAACATTAAATGAACTTCCCAATACATATAAAGAATCTGAGCCAGAAAAGTGCCTTTGAGGGAGAGAGTTCCTTAGGTCATCCAATCTTGGAAAATGGTTTTTCCTCCATCCCACATCCTGAAATAACCTGAGACGACACGTAAAGGAAGTTGCCATGGAAATATAAGCTTGGAAATCAGTGCCTAACTAAATTTGTTAAGGAAAAGATGGAATGGTATCTGACATGAGCACATTTTTTTATCATATTTCCAAAATTTTGATTTTTAAACTGTGGTGATTGAAAATATATTATACTCATATTTGTGGCCTAAAACTATTTTAGAAGTACGTGACTTTTGGGGAATGTTTGCTTGCAGCAGAATATACTACGTGCACATTTCAAGTATATATCAAAACTTTGTATCCTAAAAATTTATTAGTTATTTACATGTATCTTTGAAAAATATGTTAATTAGGAGAGCAGTAAATTCTATCAATGAATTTTACAACTCAATATGTATATGTGAAAATATAATCCACTAAAGGAAAATACTCATTTACTACATCTTTTCCACATGATATGCTGATCATCTTCCACTAGAAATAACACAAAACAAGATGTGAAGAACCAAAAGAAGTCTTAAAAAATATGTAGAAATCTCATGTTTTCTCTTGAAATAACATTTTCTACCTTCTAAACTTTATGTTGTAACTTATAGGAGTGAATACACATTGTTATGAATCTTACAGCTATGTGTTTATTTGTCCCGGTATAATTGAATTAGATTCTGGAATTTTTTCTGCTAATGATGGCCTATAATAACCGAATGATTAAAAAAAGAGAAAAGAGGAAGAAATAGAAATGAGTGCTGAAAGGACACAAGAAGGCAAAAGCATAAATCAGAAGCATAAATGTGAGCAGTTGAGAAAGATGATAAAAGTAACTCATTATCTAAAATTAAATGTATTATAATTACTTCATTTTATGCTTATAATGTTAATAAAAAGTTGAAATTAATTAGTTTCTGAACACTCTAAATGCAGGGTAATCTTCAGAATACTCTAAAATATTGCCTTTCTATATCCACAGTTATTTCCAAGTTAAATATAACTATATTGTTAATGATTCTTAAAAATGTGTTTACATATTCAAGGTATTGACATTTACATAAAAATGATGACATTTGACAAGTATCAGAGATACAATAATACAGGAAGATGGCATAAATTAGGTATTTTATCAATTTTATAGCTTCCCATTTTTAGGTATGATAGTGTCATATCACAAGTATGATATTATTATAACTCTATTACATTGAGAAATATGATACAAGCACATTATGCTCATAAACCTGTGTTAAGATTAATACTGATATTACATGGAGCAGATAACAATTCACTGGATATATATGTCAGCCAACAAATAGCCCTGACATATCAGAGTTGCCTTGGAATTAAAACCATATTATTGCAGCTGTATTAGATTCCCAAAAGATAAGCCCAGGGCTCTAAAACATTCATTGTGAAATATTCTAGATTCTAGACACTTTCAGTTAGTAGACAATCCTTGAATCATTCCTAATTTCCACTTTAAGTTTTCCCCTCTTCTGTGTAATCAAGTTTTAGTAGACTCTGTTTTCCATTCCAAGTGTTAAGATAGTCTGATACCTTTTCAAATACATGCCTTGATTAGTTGGTTAGAAATATTTACTATGTGGATAAATATATTCAAATATATGGATATGTTCTAATTATACAAGCTATTTTTCTATCTAATTGATATTAACAAAACAATACTTTTTAGAGCTTATGTAGTTTTCTACAAACATCTTCTTCTCTAAAATGTGAACATCACAGCTTTTTTTCCTAAAACCAATTTATTCTTTGGACTGTCAACTGTTCAGAGACAATTTTGTTAATTTTAGACTGTACACTAAATATGAAGCATATTTGTGGCTAGAAATACAAAATATAGTTAACTTTATTTCTTATAATGATTATCTTCTTTGCTTTTCAAACTTTACATCATATAATCAATTTTCAAAAAAGTTTGATTTGTTGGTAGTACTTTGTATTTTGTTTTTCTATTTGCTATTTCAGAGAATTAAGAATGTATTATGATGATAGTATGCCTTAAAACATCAACATATCCTGATTTTAATAAATACTATGAGGTCTGCCGTTTGAGGAGTTTTATTTGTAATTAAGTGTAGTAACTATTTCTGTTTGCACAAAGCATAAAACATTATAACATGTTCACGTTTAAGTCCTTTGTTGCATCCTAAATGATTCACTCATTTTCCACAGAAAAGCCTCAATTACAAAGAAGTAAAAAAAAATTAAATTAATAATCAGTAGAAGAGAAGTAGGTTTAAAAAGGATGCTCAAAGTGTACTGAAAAAAAGGACACGAGGCTGAGCGAGGTGGCTCACGCCTGTAATCTCAGCACTTTGGGAGGCCGAGGCAGGCAGATTGTTTGAGACCAGAAGTTCAAGACCAGCCTGGCCAACACAGTGAAATCTGGTCTCTACTAAAATTACAAAAACTAGCCAGGAGTGATGGCATGGCCTGTAATCCTTGCTGTGTTGGGAGGCTGAGGCAAGAAAATTGCTTGAACTTGAGAGGTGGAGGTTGCAATGAGCCAAGATCGTACCACTGCACTCTAGCCTAGGCAACAGAGTGAGACTCCATCTCAAAAAAAAGAAAAAACGGATATGAAAAATATGTTGGGGATTCTCCACGGGAGAGAACACAAACCCACAAATAGGTGAAGAAAGACCAAAAATAGTCTTTTGGAAAATGTTGATAAGGGCTGATGGAAGATCAATGTAGTGTATTTGGAACATTCTGGACTATACAACACTAAATGGCCCTTCACTGCAGGACTACTCAGAGCCTGTGATATGTACATTGCTCATTACTGAGAAACTACATACAAGAGCAAGCAGGGCTTCTGAAATAGTTTTGATGGTGGAAAATTGTTTGTTTCTTGGTAGTGAACCTCATAGAAGATCTGTGACAAATGCTTTGGGACATGGTGTGGTACCTATTTATGTCACCAACTTTATTATGGAATACATTTATTGAGGTTTCATTTCAATCTCAGGTCAAGTGATACTACATACATTTCAACTCTCTATTAATATAGTCATTTATCTTTGCAGATTACCTTGGAACAAAACAAATTTCATCTATTTTTGTAAAATATAAGAATCTGAGTTAATAAACAAAAGATTTTAATTTTAACTTTTAAAGTCTAATTAAAATTTCCAACAGCATAAATTAATGCTGCAGAATAGAGAGCACAGAAATAGACCTATGCAGACAAGCTCAATTACTTTTTAATAAAATTACAAAGGTATTTCAGTGGATTTCACCAAAATGAGAATTTCTGCTCTGGGAAAGACACTGTTAAGAGAATGTAAAGCAAGCCACAGATTGAGACAAAGGTTTGCAAGCCATATATCTAATAAAGGACTTGCATCCAGAATATATAAAGAACTTTCAAAACTCAGTAATCAGAAAATAACCCAACTTAAAAAATGAGTGAAAGATTTGAAGAAATAATTCACCACTGAAGATACGGCAAATAAGCACATGAAAAGGTGTCTAATACTGTTAGTCATTGGGGAAATGCAAATTAAAACCACAATGAAATGCCACTACACATCTATTGGAATAGCTAACATAACCAACGAAGAAACAGTACGGAAAACAACAACAACGAAGCTGATACCACCAAGTACTGACCAGGATGCAGGGAAATTAAAACTCTCATACATTGTGGGGAGTTTAAAATAGCAAAGGCACTTTGAAAAACAGGTTGAGACTTTCTTATAAAGTTAAATGTTCACTTATGCCATAGAACCGGTAATTCTACTTCTAGCTATTCACCCAGGAGAAATGAAAACATGGTCATACAAGAACCTTTTCATAAAGGCTTATAGCAGCTCTATTCATAATCACAAAATATTGGAAGGAACCCTTCAATAAGCAAATAGATAATCTGAGATGCATTCATATGGTGGAATACTACTTAGCGATAAAAAGGAAAAATATTGACACATAAACAACTTGAATGCATCTCAGATGCGAAAGAAACTAGATTCAAAGGCTACAAGATTTCATTTATGTTGCACCCTAAAAAAGGCAGAACTATAGAGGATAGAATGGTTACCAGGGGTTAAGGATCGGGAATCTTGATGGTGGCGGTGGTCATAGGAATTGATGCATTTTCCAAAATTCATAAAGCTGTACTTTAAAAAGAGTAAATTTTAATGTATGTAAATCAATAAGAAGTTTTAAAAACCCACCAAAAGATGGAGTGGAAGGAGGTAATTTAACTGCCTGTACAGAAAGCTGTTTGGCACAAAGGAGAAAGATAAAATCTTAGCCCATTATATCATAAGTATGGTAACCATATAATGTATCACCTGAACTGGGCACTTGATGATGAAAGAGGGGTCTATGTTATTTAGAATGAGACAACGACCTAGGACTCTCCCAGGCACAGTGAGCTGTACAGTCACCTTAATCTTAAGGGAAATTAGAAAAACACACCAAAGAAACTACTCACATCAATACAAATAAGTGTTACTTATTTGGCCACATATTGACATGTGGCAATTCCCCTGGAGATAGAACTGTAAGAGTCATCAGATTATAATTTGGCCACTCTTGAACCACAAGGTTATCACAGGTTGTGATGTACACAGGATTTGTAAAACCACATGTAGCAACGATTTTGTAGTCCAAAGTGATACAAAAATATCTGAATTATGGAAATTTCTCCAATGTTTTATTGTAACAAACATGCTAAAAGTGTATCACCTGTGCCCACTGTGTTTGTCTGCTCTTGGTCTTATATTGCTATAGAGAAATACCTAAGGCTAGGTAACTTACAAGAAAAGGAAGTTTAATTGGCTCATGGTTCTGCAGGCTTTACAGGAAGGGTGGTGCCGGCATCCAATTGGCTTCTGGTGAGGTCTCCGGAAGCTTCCAAAAATGGCAGAAGGTAAAGGGGGAGGAAGCATGTCACCTGGCAAGAGCGGGAGCAAGAAAGAGAGAGAAGGAGGTCCCAGACTTTTTCAAACAACCAGATCTCATTTGAACTGAGTGAGAACTTTGCCATTTGCAGATTAAATTTGAGTGAATGGGTTTTGCCTTAACATACTCCTTCCTTCTCTTTCACTTATTTATGCTTTCAGCAACCCTAAGTGTCATTTACCCAGCAATGCTTTGTGTCATTTGACTGTCAACTCTACGCATCATTCTTACAGAAATATTTACTCCGTGTCATGCCCTGTACTAAATATGGAGGATTCATTGGAGTATGATCCTGCCTTCATAGGGATTTACAGTATTTTAGAGGGCATGTAGGGGAAGAGAAGGGGCCCAGGCTTGTAAACAGTATTCATCCATCTCTCAATGTGCTATCTTATTAAAAATACAGACAGAGCACATGGAAGAGGGGCTAATATAGCTTAGGTCAGGAAAAACTTAAAGAAGTGACCTCCAAACAGCTTTACCCTGAGGGTAGCAGGGAGTAATTGAAATGTTTCAAGCAGTGTAGGTGATGTGATATGATTTGCATTTTAGAAAGATAACTCTGGCTGCTTTGTGGACCACTGAGAGAGACAGAGAGAGAGAGAGAGAGAGAGAGAGAGAGAGAAATCAGGAGAAAAGAAATGCAGATAAGAGACAAGAGACTATGGTGGTATGAGGATAGAAAGGGAGAGACACATTCAAGCCAGTCAGAAGGTTGAATCAATTGAATGAGTTGTGGTGGTGAGGAGGAGAAACTCTAGGATAACACCAAGGAATAATAAGAGATTCCATTTGTTAGATGCTGCATATCCCTGCAGGATAAAGCTGATGTATTTTACAGATGAGGAGATTAAAATTCCAAGAGGTTAGTAATATTCACAATTCCAAAGAATTAATGAGTAAATGATAGAATTTAAGTCATCCTGGCATTAAAGCCATGAACCTGATCAGAGTGCTAACTTCGGCATCAATTAATTGTCCGCTTTCTCTGGCTCAGAAAGTCGATTGCCTGAATTTGAATCCAAGATCCACCACATGCTAGTGGTGTGACCCTAAGCAAGTTATTTAGTCCCTTCAATCTATACATTTCTCATGTATATAATGACAATAAAAGTGGCTCTAACTTCCTGTATTTGCTCAGCACAATTCCTGGCACATGTAAGCACCCAGTAAAGATGAGCTGGTCTTCCAGAGTGGGGATTTTTTTTGCAGGTATGAGGCTATAGAGACCCAGCTCCTTAACAGTGCACAGAGGCATGAACAATGTATGGCAAACATCCTTGGCTCTCAATCTGTTTGCCTGTTTTTTAGGGCTCACTGATTCTTCCTCATGTCCCAGATCTCTAAAGGGGAAATCCTCCAGGACCCAAACCTTGGATCTCTTCTCTTCCATCTACATCCTCTTTCTATGTGATTGCACCATTTTCATGACTTTTAATGTCATGTATATTCTAATGACTCTCACATTTCAATCTCCAGTTCGCTGCCTTAGAGCCCTGTATATGCTGCCTCTTGACAATTCCACATTGATGTCTGCAGTCCAAAACCAAGTGTCTGACTTTCTTCCCAAAGCTCACTCTCCCTGTAGCCTGCCTCAGTCAGGTTAATGGAAAATTTTAAATTCAATTTGCTTAGACCCAAAACAATGGTGTTATACTCCTTTTTATTGCATCCCACATCAGATTCATAGAAAAACCTGTTAGCTATGCCTTCAAAATATACCCAGAGTCAGACTACTTCTCATCATCTCTACTACTACCTTCCTCGTCCGAGCCAACTTCTTGCTTACCTGGATTGGTGCAATCACCTGCTAATTCATATTACTGCTTCTCCACTATCCAGCTGCAGAATATGTCCAACAAGGTAGACACAGTGGTCCTTTAAGACATAAATCAGATCACATCACTCCTCTGTTCTGACTCTTCCAAAGATGTCCCACGATCTAAGCACACTACGTGACTTGTGCCCCTGTTATCTTCTTGACAAAATTGCTTACAGAACTCCCTTTTACTAACTGCTGCAGCCACATGGGCCCCATCGCTGGTCATGGAACTTGTCAGCCATGCTCTTGTTTCAGGACCTTTGCACTTGTGGTGACCTCTGCCTCAAAAGCCCTTCCTCCAGACAGTGAGGGCTAGCTCCCACACTTCCTGCAGTCTTTACCCCACTCATCTCCTGAGAGAAGCATTTCCCGGTCTAAAATGTCTACATACCTAAAATGTAAGCTACATCTAATGTTTCTTGTTCAACTTTCTTGTTTCATTTTTAGCTTTTATCACAGTGTAAGTTACTGAACACACACACACACACACACACACACACTCTCACACCTTGCTTATTGTTTCTTTTTACTAGTAGAAGTAAGCTGCATGGGGCACCGGCTTTTATCTGTTTTATTCCCTGCTGTGTCCTCAGCGCCTAGAACAGTGAATCCGCAGTGTTTAGTACAGGGCATGACACAGAGTAACAGTAAATATTTCTCTATGAATGATGCGTAGAGTTGACAGTCAAATGACACAAAGCATTGCTGGGTGAATGACACTTAGGGTTGCTGAAAGCATAAATAAATGAATGAGAAGGGAGGAGTATGCTAAGGCAAAACCCATTCACTCAAATTTAATCTGCAAATGGCAGAATTCTCAGCATTTTAGGTTGAAAAACTAGGGATGTTTCTAAACCAACATCAAAGTTGCAATGGTGAAGGTTAAGAGAGAGGAAAGGTGGAAGGGTCTGCCCTGTTGAATTACAGAGTAAATATTACATGAAGCACCTTTGATTCTAAGGCTGGGTCAGAAAGTGGAGGTAAGTAGGCCCCACACACCTGGTTTACTTGCTTGTTTTGTTATCGATTGCTGAACTTAAAGGGTAGTATAACGAGGCAGGTCTGATCCTCGTTCACAAGACAGGCAGTTTAGTACCAGGTCAAGATACAAACAGCATCTCCTACACACTCTCCCTTCACACTGCATTTGGGCTACATGCCCCTAGGAAACATCTAAAATCGCCACTGTACTCCAAGGAAAGGTAAAAGAGTAAGACGGATATCAAATCAGGAGCCTTGGGGACTCTTTGCAAGTGGGGATTGTGATGACACAGAATAACTGGAAATAAATGACATGCCCTGCTTCCTGAAATTGATGGGGTTTGCTTCTTGTGTGTATCCAAGCACATCCCCTTGGAAGTAATGCTATATTTGAAGAATTTTAGAATTTTCTGGCCCGATCTGCAGGTTTCTTTTCTTCCTTGGGTTTACTTGATGGCTGAGTATGTTTTGGAGTTTTCCTCAAAGTCTGTTCCAACGAACAGACTTATCTGTTGGCATTATCTAGGAATTCATCCCAGCTGCAGAGTCTGCATTTTAACATAATCCTGAAGTGATTTGTGTGTATGTAAAAATTTGAGAAGCTTTATTTTAAAGGACTATCAGGGAAGAACAAAACCTCAGTGCTTCTCAAAGTATAGTCCCTGGACCAAAAGCATCAGGATCACTTGGGAATTTGTTAGAAATGCTGATTTTTAAAACTTTAATTTTTAGATTCGGAGGTACATGTGACGATTTGTTAAACAGGTAAACAGGAATCACAGGGGTTTGGTGTACAGACTATTTCATCACCCGGGTATTAAGCCCAGTACCCAAGAGTTACCATTTCTGCACCTCTCCCTCCTCCCGCCCTCCACCATCAAGTAGACCCCAGTGTCTGTTGTTTCCTTCTTTGCGTTCATAAGTTCATATCATATAAGTCAGAATATGTGGTATTTGGTTTTCTGTTTCTGCATTAATTTGCTGAGGATAAGAGCCTCCAGCTCCATCCATGTTCCTACAAAAGACATGATCTTGTTCCTTTTTATGGCTGCATAGTATTCCGTGGTGTATATGTGCCACATTTTCTTTATCCCATTTGTCATTGATGGACATTTAGGTTGATTCCATGTCTTTGCTATTGCAGATAGTGCTGCAGCGAACATTTGGGTGCATGTGTCTTTATGGTAGAATGATTTATATTCCTCTGGGTATATCCCAGTAATGGGATTGCTAAGTCGAATAGTAATTTTGCTTTTAGCTCTTTGAGGAATCACCATACTGCATTCCACAATGGTTGAACTAATTTACACTCCCACCGACAATGTGTAAGAGTTCCCTCTTCTCCACAACCTTGCCAGTATCTGTTATTTCTTGACGTTTTAATAATAGCTAGAAATGCAGATTTTTAGCCCTATCTACTAAATCAGAAACTCAGGTGGAACCTACTACTCTACATTGTAACAAGACTTCTGGGTGATGCTGGTGCTCACTAATGTTTGAAAACCACTGATTTGGGTGGACTGCAAGATTCAATCAAGGTGGGGTGTAATGACTGCCCTGGCAGTCAGGAGATGAGGATGCTGGATGTATTGTCAGCTGCAATTAATTAGCTGCGTGATCTTGGGGAAGTAGCTTGACTAATTAACTGGATCTAGTCTCCTTAGTTGCAAAGAGAAAAAGATATAAATTCCTTGGAGTGAGAGTTCTGCAAGTGGGATTTATGGGGGCCCAGGTGATTTATTGAGGGCCTTATCAGAAATTTAGTTATTTCAGAAACAAAAATAATAGCACAAATAATAAAAATAATAAGCAAAAGTGTATTGTGCTTAAACATATTCAGTGATTTTGAAATATAGGATATGAATGTTATAGAAATATTATAAAATCCTCCTTCCCATATGTTCTGAGGTCTGGGCTACAGAAGCCTGATCAGTTCTCAGTAACTTTTAGTTAACAGGGTGCAGATCATTTCACTAATGTGTTTTCACATCATTTTCCTATTGCCATTTTCATTAGTTAATTTCCCACTTTTATTTGCTACAGCTATACTATGTTATAATTGCAATTTTTAAAAATGGTTCAATGGGTCATGAGTGGCTTATTGATACTTTGTTTTTTGTTTTTTTTTTGGCACAGCATCTCTTTCTAGATTGCTAATTTAAAGTGCCAATACGATAACTACATAAGTGCGATTTCAGAATTACCCTGGTGATGCAATAAATAGCACTTCGAGGTGAATGTAAGATTTGAATCTGTTTAGGTAGGGACAAGTGAATCTTCAATATGAAGATTTTACATGGCAGTTGAAAGAGTGTCATGTGAAATAAAAAAAGATCATCTAAATATTTTCTTAGTCTTCACCATGTTGTCTGTTATGAAACTTAGAGAATATGCCGTTATATTTGTAGCTTTTCTCATGGACAAAAAGACAAATATCATATTCTATCCAGAAGCTTATTAATAAAACATTAATGACATACAACATCTCAGTAGAAATGAGATAAAAACTCTTGCTGGGTTCCTTTGTGACAGCATTGGATGATAGTATAATCCCAGTAATGTGTAACATGGAAGGGCACCTGCTCATATTCACACACATATGCTAAGATGGATGAACACGGTAAGATGCAAGCCACAAATCTACTTTGTGCACACACACCTAGCACACAGATGACGGAATAATGCTCAATGGCTTTTTTATTTAAAATTTTATTTGTATACAGTTATGGGTTACAAGGGTAATTTTGTTACATGGATATATTGCACAGTGGTAAATTCAGGGCTTTTAGTGTATCCATCAATAGAATAACATACATCGTATCCATTAGGTAACTTCTCCTGTCTTTCTGCTTGGGCAGTAGAGTTTTTTTTTTTTTTTTTATTTCATGTGATATCTCCAAGAACAGATTCTCCACAACACATTATTATCTCCAGTATCAAAATGTATCACTGCACAGCCAAATCACTAAGATTTTTCAAGATCAAACTGTGGAGTAGATGGCTTGATTGACAAGAGTCTCACTTGTTTCCCCAAATAAGTTGATTTTTTTACCTTTCTAAGAGAAAAATCAATAATCTCATTGGCCATTACACACACACACACACACACACACACACACACACACACACACACACACAAATGCTGTAACTGAATAAGAAGAATGTTTTCCAGAGCCCCAAACGACCAGAGTGATTAAGAATCCATTAGCTACCATCTTTCAAATTACTTATTCAGTCTTACAGCTTTTGAATGGATAGGATCATCTGATGGTGCACCGTAGTCTTCAGCGAAATCCTACACACAATTTCTTGGTCCATCCATGTTCAGTGAGACTATGTAAAACTGTTGGAGCCAAGAATCTCATACCACCATTTTTACCTCGTTTCATGTTCATATTTTATCCACAGTTTATATAAGTCCTCTGTTTAATTTTCCTGAATTTATATTCATGGAATCAATGTTGTGCAGCACACACATTTTTAAGGAATTAGGGACTATGGAGTCTTTCAAGGAAACCAAGGATTGCTTTCCAGTTTTTTTCTTTTTTTCTTTTTCTTTTTTTTTTTTTTTTTTGAGACAGAGTCTCGCTCTGTCACCCAGGCCGGAGTGCAGTGGCACGATCTCCGCTCACTGCAAGCTCCGCCTCCTGGGTTTACCGGGTTCACACCATTCTCCTGCCTCAGCCTCCTGAGTAGCTGGGACTACAGGCGCCTGCCACCACGCCCGGGTAATTTTTTGTATTTTTAGTAGAGATGGGGTTTCACTGTGTTAGCCAGGATGGTCTCGATCTCCTGACCTCGTGATCCGCCCGCCTGGGCCTTCAAAGTGCTAGCATTACAGGCGTGAGCCACCGCGCCCGCCCTGCTTTCCAGTTTGAAGCTGCTTTCCTCTTTTTGTGTTTTCTATGGACCTAAAGAAATGAAAATTCTCAGTTGAGATTTTCAGGAAAGTACCTGACTACTGGCTGACTCAATAAGTTGCTATGAGAAATTAAATATGCAAATCATTTTCACATTCACATTTATATAGGGAAAACACCTGCACATCTGGATCCCCAGCAGTCTCTGCTGATTAATATGCATGTAACCCAGAACTGCCCGTTGCTGGGTAATAAGAGTTTTAAATGTACTTGGCTTATTTTCAAGTAAATCTCTGCGTCTTCAGTACTGCAATTAACTGTGCCAGGTTAGATGCTCATTTCATGTTAAATCCACTTCCTACCCTATGAAAGAAGTTCTATTTTTGCATTTAATAGGTATTTTTTCTTTACTTTGGAAGAAAAAAAAAGACTCCTGTTAACAGCAAACAATGAGATTTACAATGTACAGAAAACTATCTGGTAAACTAGAATGTTTTACAGAGTGATTTAAAAAAATAAAAACGTTGGGGAAGATGGTTTTGCATGAAACAGCTGAAAGATCAAATGTAACTGAAAAACACTGGGGCCAGGTTGCTTCTGATGAATGATATCTCCTTTTTGATAGCGTACTTGTAAAATTCAGGTTGTAC
Source organism: Nomascus leucogenys (assembly GCF_006542625.1). Lineage (NCBI taxonomy): Eukaryota > Metazoa > Chordata > Mammalia > Primates > Hylobatidae > Nomascus > Nomascus leucogenys. The sequence continues at coordinate 73,447,464 of NC_044401.1, read as the reverse complement.
ATGCACCATTTTATTCGGGAATCTACAAAGCCTTGGAGATAGGTAGCAACAAGTTGGTTATTTTTTTAAGGTGGAGAAATTGAAGCTTGGCATCCCAGTGTCCCATTCAAGACGTTCCAAGCAGTAGATGGAAGTGCAGGTGAGCAGTAGAGTTCATTCTTTTTTTTTTTTTTTTTTTTTTTTTTTTTTGAGACGGAGTCTCGCTCTGTCACCCAGGCCAGAGTGCAGTGGCGCGATCTCGGCTCACTGCAAGCTCCGCCTCCCGGGTTCACGCCATTCTCCCGCCTCAGCCTCTCCGAGTAGCTGGTACTACAGGCGGTGCCACCAGCCCGGCTAATTTTTTGTATTTTTAGAAGAGACGGGGTTTTATCGTGGTCTCGATCTCCTGACCTCGTGATCTGCCCGCCTCGGCCTCCCAAAGTGCTGGGATTACAAGCGTGAGCCACCGCGCCCGGCAGTAGAGTTCATTCTAATTCACTTCCCTGGTTCAGGCCCCCGCGCCGTGCCATTGCTATTCTTTCTGCGTGGGTATTGCTCATTCTTCGCCTGAGAGTATTTATTCTATCTTCACTAGAAATGAAAGCTTTAACCTATGGGCTTTTCATTTAAATAACATCATTTACATTTTATTTTATTTTTCAAACAGGTCTCCAGGGAGAGAATCTCTGGAAATTAATTATGTACCACACAAGACTCTAAAAAATATGAGGTTCAAACTGGCTGATGTTACTTATGGAAATGGGCTGCCAAATAAAACAATCTAAGAAATATTTCACAGTGACATCTGACACATCTTATTCCAAATTAGGTATCACATATGACAGTCCAACAGAAAGCAGAGTTTTACTGTGCATTTTTTGCTTTGAAAGATTATTCTTTTTGCACCTCAGTAATACAAATAACAGTTTATAAGCATTTACACTCTATCATTAAAAACTCACATTAATATAAGACTATACTAATAGAACCTAGTTTAAACACATGTGTATTTGTAGGTTTATATAAGTTCATGTGTCAAGCATTAGATAATTTTAATTGCTCAACTTAATCTTTAAAACAATTTAATGAGATAAGTAGTACTATTTTTATTTTATACATACAAGGAAAGTGAAACCTTTAAAAAGTGAGGGAAGGTGAGTGACTCATTCAACTTTACTGGGCTTTTGCCTGTCCATTTTGACCCTGCCAACAGAAGTATTTCTTCCTCTGTCCTTTCTTCCACACATTTCACCTTCTATTTACTTAAATACACTTTTGTTCTTCTGAACTCAAGCTAGTATTTTTGATATGGGGAAGACAAATTAGAAAAGAAAGGCAGTTGATATTTAGTCAAAAAATTAGCAACCTAGTTAAAGAATATAAAAGCGATGATGAGATCAATAAAATACTCTAGAGTTTGCTCTAATTTTCTGGTTTTTGCTTTACAAACTAGGTTTATTTTACATTGCCAATGACTTTTGGAGTCACTCTCTTCACACCACTTTAGCCACCCATTGATAATCACATTTTTACATCTGTCAGTGAAATTTATTCAGTCCTGATATTGTCAATTTAGACACTGTGTTCTCAGATTACAACCTTCTTTTCTTTCAATTCTCTCTATTCTTTCCAAGAAATTAGCCTTTGCCTACACTCAGAACTACAGTCCTTTCTGCTTTCCCTCCCAGGCTCCTCTGTCTTAATTTATTTCACTTTTCACTGCTCAGCTTAGAATTTGCTTCTCTTCTTCCTCTTTTCCTGATTGAATACCCTTTATTTCCTTCTCCTGCCTGATTGCTCTGGCCAGAACTTCCAGCACTATGTTGAATAGGAGTGGTGAGAGAAGGCATCCCTGTCTTGTGCCAGTTTTCAAAGGGAATGCTTACAGTTTTTGCCCATTCAGTATGATATTGGCTGTGGGTTTGTCACAGATAGCTCTTATTATTTTGAGAAACGTCCCATCAATACCTAATTTATTGAGAGTTTTTAGCATGAAGGGTTGTTGAATTTTGTCAAAGGCCTTTTCTGCAACTATTGAGATAATCATGTGGTTTTTGTCTTTGGTTCTGTTTATATGCTGGATTACATTTATTGATTTGCGTATGTTGAACCAGCCTTGCATCCCAGGGATGAAGCCCACTTGATCATGGTGGATAAGCTTTTTGATGTGCTGCTGGATTCGGTTTGCCAGTATTTTATTGAGGATTTTTGCATCAATGTTCATCAAGGATATTGGTCTGAAATTCTCTTTTTTGGTTGTGTCTCTGCCAGGCTTTGGTATCAGGACGATGCTGGCCTCATAAAATATGTTACGGAGGATTCCCTCTTTTTCTATCGATTGGAATAGTTTCAGAAGGAATGGTACCAGTTACTCCTTGTACCTCTGGTAGAATTCGGCTGTGAATCCATCAGGTTCTGGACTCTTTTTGGTTGGTAAGCTATTGATTATTGCCACAATTTCAGAGCCTGTTATTGGTCTATTCAGAGATTGAACTTCTTCCTGGTTTAGTCTTGGGAGGGTGTATTTGTCAAGGAATTTATCCATTTCTTCTAGATTTTCTAGTTTATTTGCGTTTGCAGATGACATGATTGTATATCTAGAAAACCCCATCATCTCAGCCCAAAATCTCCTTAAGCTGATTAGCAACTTCAGCAAAGTCTCAGGATACAAAATCAATGTACAGAAATCACAAGCATTCTTGTACACCAATCACAGACAAACAAAGAGCCAAATCATGAGTGAACTCCCATTCACAATTGCTTCAAAGAGAATAAAATACCTGGGAATCCAACTTACAAGGGATGTGAAGGACCTCTTCAAGGAGAACTACAAACCACTGCTCAATGAAATAAAAGAGGATACAAACAAATGGAAGAATATTCCATGCTCATGGGTTGGAAGAATCAATATCGTGAAAATGGCCATACTGCCCAAGGTAATTTATAGATTCAATGCCATCCCCATCAAGCTACCAATGACTTTCTTCACAGAATTGGAAAAAACTACTTTAAAAGTCATATGGAACCAAAAAAGAGCCTGCATCACCAAGTCAATCCTAAGCCAAAAGAACAAAGCTGGAGGCATCACGCTACCTGACTTCAAACTATACTACAAGGCTACAGTAACCAAAACAGCATGGTACTGGTACCACAACAGAGACATAGATCAATGGATCAGAACAGAGCCCTCAGAAATGATGCCGCATATCTACAACTATCTGATCTTTGACAAACCTGACAAAAACAAGAAATGGGGAAAGGATTCCCTATTTAATAAATGGTGCTGGGAAAACTGGCTAGCCATATGTAGAAAGCTGAAACTGGATCCCTTCCTTACACCTTATACAAAAATTAATTCAAGATGGATTAAAGACTTAAATGTTAGACCTAAAACCATTAAGATTCTACAAGAAAACCTAGGCAATACCATTCAGGACATAGGCATGGGCAAGGACTTCATGTCTAAAACACAAAAAGCAATGGCAACAAAAGCCAACATTGACAAATGGGATCTAATTAAACTAAAGAGCTTCTGCACAGCAAAAGAAACTACCATCAGAGTGAACAGGCAACCTACAGAATGGGAGAAAATTTTTGCAACCTACTTATCTGACAAAGGGCTAATATCCAGAATCTACAATGAACTCAAACAAATTTACAAGAAAAAAACAAACAACCCCATCAACAAGTGGGCGAAGGATATGAACAGACACTTCTCAAAAGAAGACATTTATGCAGCCAAAAAACTCATGAAAAAATGCTCATCATCACTGGCCATCAGAGAAATGCAAATCAAAACCACAGTGAGATACCATCTCACACCAGTTAGAATGGCCATCATTAAAAAGTCAGGAATCAACAGGTGCTGGAGAGGATGTGGAGAAATAGGAACACTTTTACACTGTTGGTGGGAGTGTAAACTAGTTCAACCATTGTGGACGTCAGTGTGGCGATTCCTCAGGGATCTAGAACTAGAAATACCATTTGACCCAGCCATCCCATTACTGGGTATATACCCAATGGACTATAAATCATGCTGCTATAAAGACACACGCACACGTATGTTTATTGCGGCACTATTCACAATAGCAAAGAGTTGGAACCAACCCAGATGTCCAACAACGATAGACTGGATTAAGAAAATGTGGCACATGTACACCATGGAATACTATGCAGCCATAAAAAATGATGAGTTCATGTCCTTTGTGGGGACATGGATGAAACTGGAAAACATCATTCTCAGTAAACTATCGCAAGGACAAAAAACCAAACACCGCATGTTCTCACTCATAGGTGGGAATTGAACAATGAGAACTCATGGACACAGGAAGGGGAACATCACACTCCGGGGACTGTTGTGGGGTGGGGTGAGGGGGGAGGGACAGCATTAGGAGATATACCTAACGCTAAATGACGAGTTAACGGGTGCAGCAAAACAACATGGCACATGGATACATATGTAACGAACCTGCACATTGTGCACATGTACACTAAAACGTAAAGTGTAATAAAAAAAAAAAGAATTTGCTTCTCTTCAATCACTGTCTTACAAATATTCTGAACTCCCTTCACCTCTTAACCTTTTCTTGCACTTGACTGACAAAACTCCATCTATATTTAGACAAATCCCAGAATCTACCTTTTTCTTATGCAGACTTCTGGGAAGTGCTGAATACAACCGTGCAAACTAAGGCTAATATATGATTGTGGTCACTGACCTCAAATGGCTTGTTCATTTTCTCTAATAATATTATTTTGAGTCTTATATAGTCTCTTTTGCTTAGATTTTTATAGCACTTCAGTAAAATATTTTCCACTCTTGTCCAGGCTTCATTTCCTTATCTCATCATCATCTTCAAAGAAAAAAAACTGGAAGTAATCTGAGGAAAATTACCTCAACCTTCTTCCATCAAGTCCAAGTATTTTTCTTTCCTGCACTGTACTGTTTTAGTTGGGGTTCTGCTAAAACCAAAAGTGAGGTAACATAGAAATGCTAATGCTTTATAGGAAAGTGTAATCCCAACATGGTGTGAGTCAGAGGATGGTGCAATGGTTTGAATATTTGTGTCCCTTCCAAAATTCATACTGAAACTTAATCACCAATGCAATAGTTTTAAGAGATATGAACTTTGGAAGTCACAAGGACTCTGCCCTAGTGACTGGAATTAGCATCCTTATAAAAGCACTCAACGTTGAATGGAGCTCTCTTTTGCGCTCCCATCCCTTCCAGCACGTGAGGACACAGTGTTCCTTTTCTCTGAAGGATACAGCAAGAAAGCGCCATCTTGGAAAGGGAGACAAAGCTCTTACCAGACACCAAACCTGCTAGCACCGTGACCTTGGACCTCCCAGCCTCCAGAACCATGAGAAATAAATTTATGTTGTATGTAAATTATCCAGTCTGTGGTATTTTGTGACAGCAGCACAAATAAACTAAGACAGATGGAAAGCAGATATAGGTGATGCAGCATTCAGCCGTCTGCTGCTTTGTGAGATGTAAAGTGACTCACCCAAGTGGCCTCTCCCTTGAAAACCTGTACAGAACATAGGTATTCCAGAACAGAATGAGGACTAGATAAGGACATTTCCAATGGTTCCTGCTCATCTTTTGCCTTTTCATGGGCCAAAGTTTGCCTCAGAGGCAGCTATTTTGTCCACACCTCTCTCGTGGCACTTGGTACATTTTCAAATTTTGTTTTCTGTTTCCTTTCTATCCTCTCCTTTTTAAGGCATAATTTACACATATATTTGACTGCTTGAAGTTCCCCATAGTTCACTGATACCCTTTTTAATCTTTAGAGCTGTTTATCTCTCTATGATTTATTTGGGACAATTTCTATTTCCTATGACTTCAAGTTAACTAACCTTTCCTTCTGCAATATCTAAGCTATAGTTGTTTTACTATCCAGTGTATTTTGCATCTCAGACACTGTAGTTTTCATCTCTGGAAGTTTGATTTATATCTTTTCATATCTTTCATGTCCCCACTTAACATATTCAATCTTTCCTCTAGCTTCTGGAATATATAGAGTAGTTAAATCACTGTTTTAAGGTCCTTGTCTAGTACTTTTATCACTTGTAGCATTTCTAGATGAGTTTCTATTGATTTTTCTCCTATGGGTTACATTTTTCTGCTTTTTTGTAAGCTTGGTAATTTTTTGTTGGATGCCAGACATTATGAATTTTAGCTTATTGGGTATTGGATTATTTCTTTTTTATTTTTTTTGAGACAGGGTTTTGCTCTGTCACCCAGGCTAAAGTGTAGTGGTGTGGTCACATTTCGCTGCAGCCTTGACCTCTTGGGCGCAAGTGATCCTCCTGCCTCCATCTCTCAAGTAGCTGAGCCCACAGGTGTGTGCCACCACTCCTGGCTAATTTTTGTATTTTTTCTAGAGACAGGGTTTCACCACGTTTCCCAGGCTGATCTCAAACTCCTGAGCTCAAGTAATCTACCTGCCTTGGCCTCCCAAAATACTGGTATTACAGGTGTGAGCCACCATTCCCAGCCAGGTGCTGGATCGATCCTTCCTTCCTTCCTTCCTTCCTTCCTTCCTTCCTTCCTTCCTTCCTTCCCTCCCTCCCTCCCTCCCTCCTTCCTTCCTTGGAGTCTCGCTCTGTCAACAGGCTGGAAGGCAGTGGCACCATCTCAGTTCACTGCAATCTCTGCCTCCCGGGTTCAAGTGGTTTTTCTGCCTCAGCCTCCTGAGTAGCTGGGATTACAGGCACACACCACCACGCCAAGCTAATTTTTGTACTTTTAGTAGAGACGGGGTTTCACCATGTTGGGCAGGATGGTCTCGATCTCCTGACCTCGTGATCTGCCAATCTTGGACTCCCAAAGTGCTGGGATTACAGGGGTGAGCCACTGTGCCCAGTCTGGATTATTTCCTTCCAAAACTATTTTCCAGCTTTATTTTGAAACAAGGTTAAGTTGCTTTGAAACACTGTGGCCCTTTCAGTTCTTGCTTTTAAGCTTTGTTAGTGAAGACTAGAGCAGTGCTTGGTCTAGGGTTAATTTTCTTCACTACCGAGGTGCTCTAACTGAGTCTTTAAGTTCTCCATATGTTTTCACCTACTCCCCAAAAAGCATGTAGCATGACTGGCTTAGGTATCTGTGCGTGGGCTCCCCAAGATCATCCTCAAGGCTCATGATTTGCTAGGAGAACTCACAGGACTCTCTATATGCTGTACTCACTGTGAAGATTTACTACAGCAACAAGATCGAAATCAAAATCAAAAGGAAAAGGGCACTTGGGGTGAAATCTGAAACAAACTGGGTGCAGGCTCTCAAAGACATCTCCAAGTGGAGTCACACAGGATGCACTTAATTCTCCCAGCAACAAGTCAGGACAACATGTGTGAAATATTGTCTACCAGGGAAGCTCATTACAAACTAAGCGCCCAGGGGTATTCTTGGGGGCTGGTCTTGTGGGCAGCTTCTGTCTGCCATATGCCAAGATTCCAGACTCCCCAAGAGAAAGCAGGTGTTTAAAAATAAAGCACATTATTTATATGAGTAGTTTAGGCACAATGAACCATTCTTATCGGGGAACAGTTGTAACTCTCATGAAATCCGGGAGCAGCCTTGCAAGCAGGTATTTGCAAGTTACCACAGCAGTTGCAACCCTGTTATAATAGCTCTTCTGCACAGTGCCGATCCCTTAAGTTTCCTTAGCACCTTATATTTCTCCTATAAACCCACTGTTCAACTGCTTGTCTCCCACAGATGGTAAACTCTGTGAGAAAAGAAGGCAAACTATGAGCCCGTGAGAAAAGAAGAAATTATACTTCACTCAATATTGTGCCTCCTGTGCCTAGCCTAAAGCTTGGCATAAAGTAGATGGTCAAAAATACTTGTTAAATGAACATAAAGGATTAATATTGTGAGACCATATAAAACTCTGAAAATTATAAAGATACATGGGCAAAGGACATAAACAAATCAATATCCACTAATAAGCAAATCACCTGATTTTAAAAATTAGGAGTTCTTTCTAATGTATCAAAGTGGCAACGGTCAAATAAATATTAATATACAAAGTTAAGGGTGTGGATAAATGGTAACTGTTATCCATTGCCGAAAATAATATGTAAGTTATAAATGACTGATTTACTAACGTATATCAAGAATTTAAAATGTTCATAACCATGTCTCAGGAAATTCCACTTATAATAATTTATCATATAAAACATTAAGAGCTAAAAAAAGAAAAACGATATAAAGATGTTAATTGCAGCATTATTTAAAATGGCTTGTATATGCTAACACTACAAATGTCCAATGATAGGAGAAGGTTAAATAAATTAAAAGATATAAATACAACGAGATATTAAGAAGTCAACTATAGATTGCTTTCAATAAATACTTTATGATGACATGTAAAAACACCACGATGCAATAAGTGAAAAACTCCAGATATCAGTCAATATATTTTGTTCCAAATTCTGCGTATATGTGTGTATATTTACACATAAGATGGGTATTATTAAAACTACGAAAAAGTTGGGAAATATATATGTTAAATAATATTAACTACTTGTGAAGACTTTAATCATGGGGTCTCTGTTCTTTTCTTATATTTCTTTTTAAGTGCTTTTCAAGTGGGTGTTTTTGTAATTAGGATACACATACGTATACTTGCATACATATACATTCATACAAATGAACATGTATTTCCTGATTTGTTTCATTATTTGATTATTGAATAATAACTACTGTGGGGAGAAGAATCTCAAATTAAATATCATATCTGAAGCACATGAATTAAAAAAATTATACTTGTCATTAATGAGAGGACCAATTCTCAAAAAAGACATTGGGGGAACTCACTAAGTCTTAGCTGGTACTTACCCAGTACTACTCACCATTATCAATATTTTATTTAAAAATATACTTCTGAACATGTAATTGTTTCATTTCAGAAATTAAACACTTTTTCAATCTCCACACAGCTGAGATTTCTACTTCCTTTTCATGTGATCTTAGGGTTATTTATGTCTATTTCTGAAGGCTAGCGTATCAAAGTGTTCACAAGATATTTTATATTGTCTTTGAAATTTTGATTTTACTATCTTTCATAAGTTTTAAAATATTTGCTTTTAAACTGGGAGTGAAAAGTGCAATCATCAAAGGTTAATTAAATTTCTCCCATCTGGAAATATGAATATTTTGAATATTTACATAGGATTAAAAGATTTAGACACACACATGCACATACACACACACACCAGAGACAGAGACAGACTTGTAACTTCTACTTCCAAAACCCTAATAAATAAGGTTATGTAATTTGATGACAAATGATTTATTAAACAACATCTTTACTGACAAGTTGTATTCTCTGCAACATCTGTCATTTTCCTATCTGATTATGTTTCCATCTCATTCAAACCATTATAGACAATGAATATTGTGATTAGTCATGTTGGGATACTGAATTATATCTAAAACCAAGCTGCTTCTGTGTGCCGGTTTGGATTTCTTCTAGAGCAAACCCCAAACCAAGGACTTGGGTGCAAGTAACTTGTTTGGGAGGTAATCCAAGGAGACATACTGAGGACATGGGGAGTGAGTCAGGGAACGGAGGAATGCTTGAAGCAGGTGTTCATGACCAGGCTCCTTCTGAGGGCAATCTGGATTTTGTTCTCTCTGGAGAGCACCAGAAAGACTGTGTGGAACATGCCTCAGCAATGTCCCACTTAAGGACAAGGAAGTGAATAAGTGAATAAGGACAATGAATTCTTTTTATGCACCAACACTTCTCTATATTATTTGAAGATCATCACAGGGACATTGACTTCCAGCATTTTCAGCCATCCCCATGAGCAGGCTGCAAATGCCAACAGGCAGAGAGGAATGGCGATGCTCTGTGGATGGGAACTGTGTGGGGGAGACTGCTGGGTGTGGAGGAAGGCCCCGACTACCCTTCTGTGTGGAACAAGACATGGCCAGGGAAAAGAAGTGATGCTTTCACTTTTATTCTTTTGCAGAGTCACTAGTTCTGACATCAGTCTTAGCACTTCGGAGCCCAGTGACTTTAAGCCAGTTATAAATCCTCCCAAACCCCAGTTTTTCTCATCTGGACTTAAGTTTGGTCAGAACAAGTATCTGAAACTTAGAAGTAGTCAAAAAGATTACTAGATATTCCTTCAGTGTTGTGCTGGGCTTGATTTTCTATTGGCTTGGCTATTTTACAGCTCTGTAGGGACGGAGGTTTATTTGGAGATTTTTGTCCTATGGAATGCAAGTAATTTCTATTTGATAGAATAGAGCACCCCAAAGGTGACAGTTATGCTTCTCTTGGACATTATTCCATTTGGTATCCAACCCAGAAATCTTATCCTAGTATTGCCTACAAACATCTGGCATTTAAATGGATGAGTATGCAGGAAGTGGTATATGCAGGAAGCGGTGAATATGCAGGAAGTGAGTATGCAGGAAGTGAGTACGCAAGAAGTGGTGACCTGCCCACCTCCAAGCCTCTCACAGGCTGCTGAGGAATCTCTCTGCCTCTTTGGAAATTGAGTTTTTTAACTGCTCTTCTAAATGATTCTCACTTGTCTTTTGGTCCTTTCTTTGTTTCAAAACACTCTCTTTTACGGAAAAGAAAATTGTACAGACAAAGACCACCCAAATGAAAATTAAACAGATTATTTAGTTGGAGCTTCCTATACAAAGGAGTCAGCCACCATCACTTGTGCTCCACAGAGACTTAAAGACAGGCAGAGGAGAGGGAAAGCTTACAGGGAAAAGGAGGAGGCTTCAGGTATGCCCTGATTGGAGGCTGTTGGCATGGGAAAGCTGGAGGTGGGCTGACTGGAGGTGGAGTTCCAATGTAATTGAGTTGGGGAGCATATTTTACTTTCTTTGTGTGGCTCTAAGTAGGAAGTGGGAGGACAGTGGCAAAAATTAGGGAAGCTGTCAGCTAATGAGTACTGACTGCTTTGGACTGATGGCTACAGAAATTGTGATTTGACTTCTTGGACTGGCTGCTGCAGATTGTGGGTCAAAGTTCTCTTTTTATAGATGATCTGGCCATTGTCCATTTGTATTTTCAGTCCATCAAAATGGAGGCTTAAGTGTATTGAGTTGCATGAGGTTCTGCACTCAGTGGCTAAGGAAGACTATATTGCCTGTGAATTCTAGCCTTAGCTTAACTATAAAGAAGAAAGTAAAACAAATCCCTGAGGCCCAGACGAAGACTAGGAAATAACAAAAACTAGGAGAGCAGATTAAAGAGGAGGCAGAGCAAGAAATTGAGATAGAAAGTTTATTCAAAGGGATGATAATAGAGAACTCCCCAAACCTAGAGAAAGATTTCAACATCTAAGCACAAGAAGGTTAAGAACACCAAGCAAATTTAACTCAAAGAAGACTACCGGCCGGGCACGGTGGCTCATGCCTGTAATCCCAGCACTTTGGGAGGCTGAGGCGGGAGGATAACCAGGTCAGGAGATCGAGACCATCCTGGCTAATACGGTGAAACCCCATCTCTATTAATAAATACAAAAACATTAGCTGGGCATTGTGGTGGGCACCTGTAGCCCCAGCTACTCGGGAGGCTGAGGCAGGAGAATGGCGTGAACCCAGGAGGCAGAGCTTGCAGTGAGCAGAGATTGCACCACTACCCTCCAGCCTGGGCAACAGAGCAAGACTCCATATCAAAAAAAAAAAAAAAAAGAAGACTACCTCAAGGCATTTAATAATCAAACTCCTAAAGGTCAAGGATAAAGGATTCTAAAAGCAGCAAGAGAACAGAAACGAATAACATACAAAGGCACTTCAGTACTTCTGGAAGCAGCCTTTGCAATGCAAAACTTACAGGACAGGAGAGAGTGGCATGATATTTTTTAAATACTGAAGGAAAAAGACTTTTATCCTGGAATAGTATATCCAGCAAAAACGTCCTTCAGACATGAAGGAAAAATAAAGACTTTCCTAGACAAACAAAAGCTGAGGGATTTCATCAATATCAGATCTGTCCTAAGAGAAATCCTAAAGGGAGTTCTTGAATCTTAAAGAAAATGAGATTAACAAGCAATAAGAAATCACCTGAAGGTACAGAACTGATGGATAATAGTAAGTACACAAACACAGAATATTATAACACTGTAATTGTGGTGTGTAAACTACTCCTATGTTGAGTAGAAAGACTAAAAGATGAACCTATCAAAAATAGTAAATAACTATTTACTAAAAGTAAATAAAGTAAATAGTAAATAATATTACTATTTATATATATAAAGTAATATATATAAAGTAAATAGTAACTAGTAAAAGGTAAATAGTAAATAACTACTAAAAGATGAACTATTTACTAAAAGATGAACTTAACAAAAATAGTAAATAACTTTTAATCTTATTATATTATATATTATATTATAATATATATTATATAATATAATATATAATATATAATGTAATATAATATTATACTTATATAATTATATATAATATATTATATATTATATATACTACTTATTATATAAGTATTATATATTGTATAATACTTATATAATATACTTATTATATAATATATAATTATATATGTGATATATAATATATATGAAAATGTATATTTATATATAATGTTATTATATATAATATATAGTTAATATATAATTTATTATATATAATATATTATATGTAATTATTACAATCAATTATTACATATAATATCATATAATTATAATATCTATTATGTATTTACTCAAAAGTTATAACTATTCAAAAGCTATTTCTGAAAATATAGACAGTATAATAAGATATAAATAGAAACAACAAAAAAGTTTAAAAGTGGGGGGATGGAGTTAAAGTGTAGAGTTTTTATCAGTTTTATCAGTTTTCTCTTTGCTTATTTGTTTTGCAATCAGTGCTAAGTATTCATGAGTTTAAAGTAATGGGCTATAAGATGTCATTTGTAAGGTTTATGGTAACTTCAAATAAAAAAAACCTACAACAGATACACAAAAAATAAAAAGCAAGAAATTAAAACATACCTTTTGTGAAGGAGAAAATTACCTTCACACAAAGGAAGATAGCAAGGAAAGAAGAAAGGAGAGTAGAGCAAAAGACAATCGGAAAACAAATAGCAAAGTGAGAGGAGTAAGTCCTTTCTTATCAATAATAAAATTGCATGTAAATGGACTAAACTCTCCAAACAAAAGACATAGAGTAGCTAAATGGATTTTTTAAAAAAGAACCAATGATCTGTTGCCTACAAGAAGCACACTTCCCCTACAAAGACATACATAGACTAAAACAAAGAATATAAAAAAGATATTCAATGCAAATGGAAATCAAAAAAGTGCAAGAGTAGGTATACATTGGACAAAATAGATTTCAAGTAGTATCTATCAGACAAAGTTTCAGTAGTATCTATCAGACAAAATAGAATTCAAGACAAGCACTATAAAAACACAAAAAGAAAGTCATTATATAATGATAAAGGGGTCAATTTAGCCAGAGGATATAACAATTTTAAGTATGTATGTACCCAACAGTGGAACAGTAGATACGTAAAGCAAATATTATTTGAGCTAAAGAGAGAGATAGACCCCAATACAATAATAGCTGGAGACTTCAACATCCCACTTTTAGCAATGAACAGATCATCCAGACAGAAAATAGACTAAGAAATATTGAACTTATAGAAGATCTGTGCTACAGACCAAATGGACCTAATAGATATTTGCAGCACATTTAATCCAACAGCTAAAGAATACACATTCGTCTCCTCAGCATATGGATCTTTCTCAAGGATAGACCATATATTAGACCATAAAAAAAAATTGAACTCATATTAAGTATCTTCTCTGACCACAGTGAAATAAAGTTAGAAATCAATAACAAAAGGAATTTTGGAAACTATGAAAACACATAGAAATTAAACAACATGCTCCAGAATGACTAGTGGGCCAATGAAGAAATTAAGAATGAAAGTGAAAAAAATTTTGAACCAATGAAAATGGGAACACAGTATACTAAGACCTATGGGATACTGCAAAAGCAGTAGTAAAAGGAAAGTTTATAGCAATAAGCACCTACATCAAAAAAGTAGATAAATGTTAAATAAACGACCTAATGATACGTCTTAAAAAAGTAAAAAGGCAAGAGCAAACCAAACCCAAAATCAATAGCAAAAAAATAAAGTTCAGAACAAAAGTAAACGAAATTTAAACAAAAAGCCTTAAAAATTTCATTTCAAAACGATAAAGTGAAAAGTTGTTTTTTTTGAAAAAGCAAACAAAATTGACAAATATTTAGCCAGACTTACAGAAAAAAAAAAGAGACAGAGAAGACCCAAATAAATACAATCAGAGATGAAAAAGGAGATATTACAACCGATACCACAGAAATTTAAAGGATCATTAGAGGCTACTCTGAGTAATTATATGCCAATAAACTGAAAAACCTAGAGGAAATGGATCAATTCGTAGACACATAAAACTTACCAATATTGAACCATGAAGAAATTCGAAACCTGAACAGACCGATAACAAGTAATGAGATCGAAGCCTCAATAAAAAGTCTCCAAGCAAAGGAAACCCTGAGTCCCAATGGCTTCCCTGCTAAATTTTGTCAAACATTTAAAAAAGAACTAATATCAATCCTAGTCAAACTATTCCAAAACATAGAGGAAGAGGGAATACTTCCAAATACATTCTACAAGGCCAGTATTACCCTGACATCAAAACCATACAAATACACGTCAAAAAAGGAAAATTACAGGCCAATGTCCCTGATGAAAATTAATGCAAAAATTCTTAATAAAATACTAGCAAATCTAATTCAACAACACATTAAAAAGATTATTCATCATGACCAAGCAGGATTTATCCCACGGATGCAAGGATGGTTCAACATATACAAGTCAATGAATGTGCTGCATCATATCAACAGAATAAAAGACAAAACCCATATGATCCTTTCAATTAATGCTGACAAACCATTTGATAAAATTCAAGATCTCTTCATGATAAAACCCTAAAAAAACTTTGTATAGAAGGAACATACCTCAACACAATAAAAGTCATATACAACAGACCTACAGCTAGTATTATACTGGATGGGGAAAAACTGAAAGCTTTTCCTCTAATATCTGGAACAAGACAAGGATGTTCACTTTCACCATTGTTACCTAACATAGTACTGGAAATCCTAGCTAGAACAATCAGACAAGAGAAAGAAAGAGAGGTCATCTAAATTGGAATGGAAGACGTCAAATTATCCTTGTTTGCAAATGATATGATCTTATTTTGGATAAAGCTAAGGACTCCGCCAAAAAATTATTAGAACGCTAAACAAACTCAGTAAAGTTGCAGGATAAAAAATCATACAAAAATCAGTAACATCTCTATATGCCAATAGCAAACAATCTGAAAAAGAAATAAAGTAAATTCATTTACAAAAGCTACAAATCAAATAGCATGGGTACAAATTTACTTAACCAAAGAAGTGAAAGATTTCTATAATAAAAATTATAAAACACTGATGAAAGAAATTGAAGAGGACACCAAAAAATGGAAAGATATTTCACGTTCATGAATTTGAAGAACGAATATTGTTAAAATATCCACACTACCCAAAGCAGTCCATAGAGTAAATGCAACTCCTATAAAAATCCCAATGACATTCTTCACAGAGTAGAAAAAAAATCCTAAAATTTTTCTGGATCCACAAAACACCCATAATAGCCAAACGTATCCTGAGCAAAATGAATAAAACTGGAGGAATCACATTACCTGACTTCAAATTATAATATAGAGCAATAGTAACCAAAACAGCATGGTACTGGCATAAAAACAGACATATAGACCAATGAAATGGAATAAAGAACCCAGAAATAAGTCCATATATCTAGAGTAAACTCATTTTTGACAAAGGTGCCAGGAGCATACACTGGGGAAAAGACAGTCTTTTCAATAAGTGATTCTGGGAAAACTGGATATCCATATGCAGAAGAATGAAACAATTCCTATCTCTCACCAAATATAAAATAAAATCAAAATGGATTAAAGACTTAAATATAAGATCTCAAACTATGAAAATACTTAGAAAATACATTGGGGAAACTCTCCAGGACATTGGTCTGAGAAATGATTTCTTAAGTAATACCCCACAAGCATAGGCAATCAAAGCAAAAATGGACTAATAGGATCACATTGAGTCAAACAGCTTCCGCACAGTAAAGGAAACAATCAAACGAGTGAAGAGATAACCACAGAATAGGAGTAAAGATGTGCAAAATACCCATCTGGCAAGGGGTTAATAACCAGAATATATAAGAACTTAATAGGAAAAAATCTAATCCGATTAAAAATGGGCAAAAGATCTGGACGGACATTTCTCAAAAGAAGACATACAAATGGTAAGCAGGTATATGAGAAGGTGCTCAATGTCATTGATCATTAGAGAAATACAAATGAATACTACAAAGAGATATCATCTCACTCCAGTAAGAATCGATTTTATCCAAAACAGGTAATAATGAATGCTGGGAAGGAAAAAAGGGAACCCTTGTACACTGCTGGTGGGAACATAAAATACTACTTCCGCTATGGAGAACAGTTTGAAATTTCCTCAAAAAGCTAAAAATATAACATATGATCCAGCAATCCCATTGGTAGATATATATCCAAAAGAAAGGAAATCAGTATATCAGAGATATCAGCCCTCCAATGTTTATTGCAGCACAGTTCACAATAGCCACGACTTGGAAGCAACCTAAGTGTCCATCAACAGATGAATGGATAAAGAAAATGTGGTACATGTATACAATGTGGTATTATTCAACCATACAGAAGAATGAGATTCTGTCATTTACAACAGCATGGGTGGAGCTGGAGGTCATTATGTTAAGTGAAATAAGCCAGGCTCAGAAAGGCAATCTTTGTATGTTCTCACATATTTGGGAGCTAAAAATTAAAACAATTGAACTCATGGAGACGGAGAATAGAATGATGGTTACCAGAGGCTAGGAAGGGTAGTGGGGGTGGGGGGACATTGAGGATGGTCAATGGGTAAGAACATCTAGTTAGACAGATGAATAAGATTATATATTTGATAGCACAACAGAGTCACCTGATAGCACAACAGACTGTAGGTCAACAATAATTTGTTGTACAGTTAACTAAAATAATATAATTGGATTGTTTTTAACACAAGGAGAGGATAAATGCTTGAGGTTATGGAGACTCCATTTACCCTGATATGATTACTACACATTGTATGCCTGTATTAAAATATCTTATTTACTCCATAAACATACACATGTACTGTGTACCCACAAAAATTAAAAATAAAAACAACAGCAACTACAACATAACTAGGAGGCCAGAGCAGAAGAAACGGAAAGGGCAGCTTGTGAATGTGTGTCAGAGATCCTAGGGCCTTCCACAGATTAACTGAGGCTTCAAAAAAGGCAGTGAGGACTGAGGACTGAAGGTTTACTTGAAGTTGGAGAAAGTCTTGGTGCTTATGTGACCTCTGAAACCCCAAGGATGATGGTTAATTTTAGTTTTCAACTTGACTGGATTAAGGAATACTGAGATAACTGATAAAGCATTATTTCTGAGTGTGTCTGTGAGGGTGTTTCTGGAAGAGATTGGCATGTGGGTCAGTGGAGTGAGTAAGATTTGCTTGCAATATGGACAGGCAGCAGCCAATCAGCTAGGGGCCCAGATAGAATAAAAAAGGCAGGAGAAACGTAATTCCTGCCCTGACCCTCTCTGAGCACAGTTTCTTGCCTTTCTGCCTTCTGCCATGGGATGATGCAGCACGAAGGGCCCTGCTGGATGTGAGACCCTTGACCTTGAACTTCCCAGCCTCCAGAACAGTAAGAAATAAATCTCTATTCTTTATAAATTATCCAGTCTCAGGTATTCTGTGATAGCAGCACAAAATAGACTAAGACACCAGACTAGTAGAACCCATGGGAATGAAGCTTACATCTACATTTATACTTGGATTCCTCATGTTGGACCTGTCATACATTTCCTTTTCAGGAATCTGCAAATAGCCCTTTATATCCAGGCTTGGTTTCCTCCCTTATCTGAGAACAGTGTTACAAACAGAACAAAAGTACCTAGTGCCATGTGGACAGACCAAAAAACTCTTTGATCAGTCATTCCACTCATGTATGCCAGCCTGTTCCTAAACCAGGGATGGTAATGAAAGTAATTTAACATACATCTATAATTAATTGGTTACACTTTTCCTGCTGCTGGCAAATCATACTATTTTAGAAAAGTTCGTGGAATTAATCTCCCAGAAGAGAGATGATGTGGAAAGCCTTCAGAAATAAATGGTTTTGTTTACTCCCAAACATCTGAGTTTTAAGAACCAATTTTGACTATAAGTCAGGGTTAATTTAGTGTTTCAAATTTGTCTTTTAGAAAGCTGTATAAAGTCAAATATCTTCTTCTCCCCACTAGATATACAGGATATTTACAGCATAACAGCATAGAAATCATTTTCCTTGTCAAATGGTTCCTATAATCTGTAAAGGACAATAGATAAGATTTTTTAATAGGAAGAAAATATGAAGATAAGAGATGTTATAAAAAGGCCTTTACATTTATTTATTCAACTTGATCTTTAGACAAAAGAGAATATTGTGTATTCCTGGTGTAGGTGTTACTTAGTGTTTTAGAAGTGATTTAGAATGAAAAAAGTATATGCTCATGAAGTTCAGGGGTTATTAAAATTTGGCCAGACTAGAAAGTAGGGTGACCAATTGATCCTGGTTTTCCTGGGACTTTCCTGGCTTTAGCACTGAAAATTCTGTGTTCCTAGAAATCCCTGCAGTCCTGGAACCATTGGTCGGCCAACCAAGATTTCAAAGAATTTGAGTTTAAATAGATTCAATTTTGAAAACTGATGAATGGAATTAAGTAAGGGTAAGTCCTTAAGGATGGAAAGTAGATATCGAAAATATGACAGAAAAAATTGACTGTAGAAACACAGCAATCAGAGGATCATAGACTGCACATGATTCCCAGAATTGAAGTTTTGAAGATAGATTTAAGAGTTGTGTCTCATTTAGTATCTTTCTAGCAATCCAAGATATGATAAGACATGACTCAGATTCTTTGATCCTACTGTCTACTTCTTCCATCACACTCTTTTTGTTTGTTTCTAAGAACATCTAGAGCAGTCGTTCTCAAAACTGCTGCCTAGACTAGTAGAAATAGCACCACTTGGACATGTGTTAGAAATGCAAGTTCTCAAGCCTCAGAGTTACTGAATCTGAAACTCTGGAGAAAGGGACAGAAATCTGTTGTAGCAAGCCTGCCATGTGATTCTGATGCATGTTAAATATTAAGAATGACTGATCAAGAGCAATCCTTCCTAATCTTTCTAAACTATGGATACATCAAAAATTATAATTTATTTATAACACATGGAGCAAGTAGGTGAGACTACTTCAGGCTGTAGGGAGGGGCTAAAGTGTCATTCGTCTTACCTGTAATCCATTAGGGTCACGTGTTTCTGCATACCAGATAACAAGAGACTAGATTGCTGCACCTACTTTCACCATATTCCTGCTGCTCTTTCTTACTTGTGATACCAGTCAAAGTAGTACCTGTAACCAACAGTGGTTTCCTCCATAGACCTGAAGCTGTTGAAAAATTCAACCGTAAATAAATGACTTCATAATTTTTTGTGCAGAGAAACCAAGAAAACTGAAATCAACCTAAGTTATAGATCTTTGCCCCAACTGGGTTTCCAGAAACTGAGAGTCCTGGGGCATTCTTTCTTATCATTTAGTCAAGGAGCAGTGAAGGAACAGAACTGTAGATCAGATGAGTCATGCTCTGGTTTTTTTTTTTTTTTTCTCATCTTGCATTGCATCTTTTTCTGTTTAATAGGTTCCCTTTTGTCTTTTCCAGAAAAGAAGTATAGGTTTGACATCTTTTTTAGTGTCCAAGGGGGATTTGGCCCAAAGTGTCTGAGAGGGGGCCACTTTACTCATCAAAGCTGGGAATTAATCTTAGTAACAACTAGAGGTCAAGGTGGGAATCTGGCAATGGGTGCTCAATGCCTAAGAGGACAATGGATTGAGACCACAGCTCAGTAGAACTTTCAACCACTTATTGTAAGGATCTCAATTCCAGAGAGGAGTAAATGATTTGAACAAACTAACTTGTAATTCAGGATGGATGATGTCAATGCACCAACCAATATGTGGGGAGTTGTGTGACAAATACTTAGCCTTAAACTAAACATTTAGATATTCTCACAGTGAAAAGTATCCAGAGACATATTTTAAATTTCAACAAGTATAGCAGACTCTTTCCAGAGAGGCTTGAGTTTACTTTGCACATGGCTTTCTGAAAATGTATGTATCTCAGCTCCAAAACAGAAACTATCTCCAATTTGAAGAAGCATTTAGGCCCATTTAAAATCATTCCGCTATGAACTAAATTGGACAAAGAATGTCTGTCCAATTAAGAACAACTTCCAAAGAATTCTTTTCTTGTCAAGTCATCAAAACAATATTTTCAAAGTCTCAATAGATCACATGCATCTTATAGCGTACTCACTGTTTCATCATTCAAATCATCTATGATTAATTCAATTATGAGATAACTTTATTTCCATAACTTTGGCTTTTTCAAACTAGGTTGACATGGCAGTTGCCTTTAAGTGGCCCTAACACCAAAGATTTTATTAATATATAAGATCAAAGAGACACACAGGTGCAAAAATTGGCCAATTGCCACAAAAGAACTAGATTCAAAAGCTGTGCTTCAGCTTAATATCTGATCTTTAGCCAACATTATTTTCTTATTTGGGGGTATTTTTTTATGGGCATAGTGTTGATAAAGGCCATTTTTAGTAAGAATATAGTTTTATTTAAACCTTCTTCAAGAAGCCATGGGGCTTCAACAACATCATAACCTCAAACTTGTCTCCTAGAAATAAGCAATATGACAGCAGTCAGCAAATGTTATACTACACAGAATTAATCTTCAGGTACGTGCCATCTGTGTGTGCCTACCTGTTGTTATCTGTGGGGTTTTATTTCCTCCATCTCACTGATAACTATTTCTGTGTCTGAACTTCTACTGTACGTGTGGGAGGTAGGCGGGAGAATCTCTTAAAATCAACTCTTCTTTTTGTTTTCCAAATGCAAATGTGCCTGGGAGGATTTTTACTTGAAGTAATTTACAATAAAGTATGAACAACTTGTTAGTGTTGCTGTCCTCGCCAAAAGAGAGACTGAGTGTGAAAGGGAAAGACACCCCCTGCCACCGGAAAGAACAGAGAAAGGGTAATCAAAATGCTTACTTCTCAGTTCTGTTCAGGATCTGAGCTAACAAGGCACACCCAAACCAGCACATGGCGTTAGATATTTTCACAAGGCAATTCATCCAAGTAAGATGACAGCAACATCCCTGCTGCTGCTGCTGCTGGAACTACAGTAGCATTAAATATTTACTGAGCACTAATTATGTTCCAGAAAATACACTGCTTCATTGTCTAATTTAAATCTTACAACTCCCCACAATAGATTCTCTTATTACCCCATCTGAAAGATGAGGATATGGAGATTTAGAGGCAATAAATAACTTTCTCCACCACATATAAGAAATGCATGGCAAAACTAGGAAATGACTTGGTACTTTGAATGAATAACTATACCACTCTGCGGGAAGCCAAGGCCTCCTCTCCCTAGGGGCTGTGTATCCTGTTTAGGAGATTTGAGTTGAGCACCTGAGATGTTATGGGAAAATTTATAAGGGTTAAGTTAACAGGAGTTGATCTGTCTTCAAATCAGAACATACCCCAAATTGAGAAGGAGGTTGGCTTCTACGATGGACAGCCCTCTGCTCTTCTAAAAAATTCCAAAGTACTCATAAAGCCCTTGATTCAATCCAGAGCTCATAGAACTTGCTCTGTCTCTGGCCCTCTTCCAAGAAGCTGTGATTTCCTGGTTCTGCAGATCTGGCTTCATTTGGAAACAGGCAGCATAGTTCCCTGAAACAGCCACTTCTGAGCACTCTTTCAGAACAGAGCACATTTTGCGCTTCTCCCAGACACTCATACAGCATAAACCCCCTGTTTACATCTGGATGGTGTTTTCCTACGAAGAGTAAAATGAAGAGTTGACGCAATTTTCTGAAACAGCTCAGGCAAAAACTTCAGATGAATGATATTGATGTCTTACAATATTCTTATTAGCCAAGTACTGTAATTGTCCAACTCCAGACTCTTCCTCATCTTGATAAAAATTTTAAATTGTGTCCATTGAGAGAGTATCTACCATTGCAAACAACTGTAAACAACTCAGCAGCAAGATGGCTCTGAAAAGATATTTCGGGGCCCAGATCCAGAAGCAAAACTGTTGGAGGCCTGAAAAAAAGCATCCTCAGTTTCAATAGGCTGCAGTCATATACTCTGTCTGTATTTCTCTGAAGGAGAATTAGTATTACCAGATGCAAGTTGTGAGCAGAAAATTCATGTCTTTCTTTTAATCTGAGCTCTCCATCATCTGAGAGCAATATCCATTCAGAGATTCTTGCAGAGAAGGATGGAAAAGGAGTGAAAAGCTACAATGCTTAATTCAAGGTCTACGCTCCTCCCTCTGAATGAACCCAGTAGTTTTTCTCACATGTGTGCTGTGAAGAATAACTAATGAATGATCATAAACCACCCAGACAACTTAGAGTGCAGTACAAGTGATGGACCCTATTTTTTCCCATGACTTTTCTTTCATTTTGTACAGAGCACAGACAGTCTGGGTGTTATGTCTGTGCTCTGTTGTATGATCCCTGTGGCTTTTTGCAAGTAACAAATAGCCCTCCCTGGCTAATACTCATATTGAGCCATACATGCTTGTATTCTGTAGAGACTGTTTTTATAGATGAGGTTACTGCATGTGATTCTACCTTCTATGGTCATAACCTTGAAGCTTTTGAATATGTTTAGAACAAGCTAATAAGAAATAGGTCCCCAAAACGTGTTTCTGCTCCATAGAAACAGCCATGGAGCACAAGGGAAACCTATAAGAGTTTTGAATGAGGTGTCTGTCACTGTCAGAGTCAAGGCTGGGGTTTCTCCAGAATCTATTTGGAGGAAAATAGAATATTGCTTGGGGCTGACTACCTTGTTAAACAACAAAAGAGTCTCAGGACATTATATAAACATAAATTTACTCAATCTTTTGTGTAGGGAAGCATAGGGAGCAGAAAATGAGTCACATAAGCCATTTTCTAGGCATATGGGTAAACAACCATCTGTGTAAACTCAGGGTTACAACCTTCATGGTGGAAAGAGAAAGTAATAGTGTCCCTTTTCTGAATAGCGTAATATTAACAGCAGCACCAAAAAACAGATAAAACAGTTCTTTGTTTCAGCTTTTGGATGTGTATTTTAAATTGCATAAAGGCCACAGATGAGATGAGGATCCTGGGTTGCCTCCTCTTGTGTTAACTCACTTAAGCCATGAAACTCATCCTAGTTCTGTTAGCTATGGTGATTTCATTTAAATCTATGCCATCACTTCTGGTTTGAGCTTGGACATGTAAAGAACTTGAGAGTCAACAACCTCCTTCTTGCAATAAGCAAAATACGAACAAACTGGAAATCAACAACTTTTTTTGGATACATCAGAGTACCACAATTGCAAAACAAACTGTCACCCCAAAATCAGGAGAGATAGGGTTGTCCAGAGAGACACAGCTGAGATTTGCTTATCTGGAGCAAAAGCTAGAGCTATAAACTGGTAGGAACTTTAAAATGGAAAGTTTGATGAATTGCTGGAAGCTGAATGTTTACTAGTATTAAGAGTGAGAAATTCCTGGGAGCTGCATCTTAAGGGGGACTCATACCTTCATGGCTGTCCTAGATGTATCTAGGAACCTCTGGCAGATTCTCACAGTGAGGATCCAAGAAAGATGCCCTGTGACTTTGGAAGGAATAGGGGAAGTGTAATTATTGTAAAATATGCCCAGAGGCTTCTACATAATGAAATTTACTCAGCAGGGGAAAAGAAGGAGACACACTTGTGAAAGTCAGAGCCCAAGTTACCGGTCCACTAAAACACTGACATCTAATTGGAAGGATATAGAATGTGCCCCCTTACCTACACTATGTTACCACACTAACTGCGCTCTGGTATCATAACAGCAGATTATGTTTGAGTTGCAAGACACAGACGCTCTCTGAGACGGAGTACTGGGGGAAGCCCAAAGTCAAGAGAGAAGAAAAACTCAAACAAGGACTCTAGAGGAATTTGAAGCTGCTGGCATCTATAGGTACAGCAAACGTTACACACAGCTGATATTCTGGCCAGATTAACACAAATCCTCACACTATAGGGCTATTTAATTCAGTTCCTAATAACCAATAAGTGTTCAGGTTTCAACAAGAAATTATAAGGCATTCCAAAATGCAAAGCAAACAAACCAACAAAAACAAACCAAAAAACTACACAGTCTGAAGAGATAAAGGAAGCATCAGAACTAAACTTAGATATGACATAGATGTTGCAATTACCAAACAAGGAATTTAAAATAATGAAGATTAAGAAGTTAAGAGCTCTAATGAAAAGTAGACAACATACCTACAAGAGCATATAGTAAGATAAAAAGAGAGATGAAAATTCTCAGAAATAATCAAAAGGAAATAGAAACGGTACTAATAATCAAAACCAGAAATCAGAAACAGTATAACAGAAATGAAGAATGCCATCCATGGGGTGAAGAAAGAATCACAGTGACAGCATGGAAGATATGTCAGTAGAAAGTCCCCAGGCTGAAATGCAAAGAGGAAAAACAATTCTTTAAAAACAAGCAAAATAGAACATCCAAGGACTGTGGGACAACTGCAAAAGGTATATCACATGTATACTTAGAATACCAGAAGGAAAATAAAAGGACAATGGAGAAGAAAAAATAGATGAAGTGATAACGGCTGAGAACTTTTCAAAACTAATGACAGCCCTGGCGCAGCGGCTCACACCTGCAATCCCGGCACTTTGGGAGGCCGAGGCAGGCAGACCGCCTGAGGATAGGGATTTGAGACCAGCCTGGCCAACGTGATGAAACCCTGTCTCTTCTAAAAATACAAAAATGAGTTGAGCATGGTGGCAAGTGCCTGTGATCCCAGCTACTTGGGAGGCTGAGGCAGGAGAATCGCTTGAACCCTGGAGGCGGAGGTTGCAGTGAGCTGAGATCGTACCACTGCACTCCAGCCTGGGTAATAGAGTAAGACCCTCTCTCAAAAAAAAAAAAAAAAAAATGACAAGTACGAAACTATATATCCAGAAAGCTTAGAGGACACCAGGCAGTGTACAGCATAAACAACCCACTCCCCACAACCAAAAAAAAAAAAAAAAAACAAAAAAAATTTTAAACAAACCATAGCTAGGCATATCATATTTAAACTAAGTTAAAGACAAAGAATAAATCTTGATTTATTCTTCTTTCAAGATTATAAGGCATTACAAAATGCAAAACAAACAAATAAGAAGAAACTAAGCCAGGGACTGGGGAGAACTTCGCGTACAGAGGAACAAGAATAAGAATTACAGTGGACTGCATGTCAGAAACCATGCAAACAAGAGGAGAGTGAAAGGAAATACTCAAAGTATGTGTTATAGACTGAATGTTTATGTGTTCCCCAGATTCATATGTTGAAGCCCTAATCCCTAGTGCAGCTGTATTTAGACATGGGCCCCTTAAGGAAGTAAAGTTAAATGAGGTCATAAGTGTGGGGCCCTGACCTGGTAGGAGTAGTGTCCTTATAAGAGATACCAGAGTTCTCTCTCTCTCTCTCCACTTGCATGCACTAAGGAAAGGCCATGTGAGGACCTATTGAGGTGGTTATCTGCAATCCAGGAGGACAGCCCTCACTAGAAACCAAATGAGCTGGAACCAAGTTGTCTTGGACTTCCAGCCTCTGGAACTATAAGAAAATAAATTTCTGTTGCTTAAGACACCATGTCTATGGTAGTCGTTATGGCAGCCCAGGCAGCAATATAGTGTTGAAAGAAAGAAACACCAATCCAGAATTCTGTATACAGTGAAATTATCCATCAAAAATGAAGAAGAAAGACTTCATCAGATGAACAAAAACGGAGAGAATTTACCAAAAGTCCTGTCCTGCGGGCAATGTTAAAATAAGTTTTTTGGGTAGAAGAAAAATGATATAGGTAAGAAACTTGAGCTATAAGAAAAAAAAGGAATAGCATTGGAGAAGAAATCAGTGAAGGCAAAATAAAATATTGTATTTTTATTATTTTAAATTAATCTAAAAGATAAGTATGTATTGAAAGTAATAATAACAATAATATACTGGGTGATTGTAGGATATGGATAAGTGAACTAATGACAGCAATGGCACAAGAGGGAGGGATTGGAAATATCCTATTTATATGTACCTGCATTACATGTGAAACAGTACAGTGTTATTTGATGGTGAGCTTCTATTAAGTCGAAATGTATATTGTAAATTTGGGGCAACCATAAATAAATTTTTAAATATAGTTGACATGCTAAGAAAGGAGATAAAATAAGATTATGTAAAATGCTCCTTTGAAAACGGAGTAGGCAGAAAAATGAGAGAGCTAGGAAGGGAATAAAAAACAAATTCAATAAATAGAAAACAGACACATAGTAGATGATCACCCAACCATAAAAACAATGAATTTAAATTGGAATGTTCTATAAACATTAATTAAAAAGAGATTGTTACGGTGGACATAAAAACAAGTTCCAACTATATGTTGTGTACAGGAAACCCACATTATGTATAAAGACTCAGGCTGAAAGAAAATAAATGGAAAAAGATATGCCAACCTAACAGCAGTCAAAAGAAAGTTGGAGTGGCTAAATTAATTTCAGACAAGGCAGCTTTGAAAACAGGAATGGTTATCGGGGCAAAGATGAGCATTATTATAATTGTAAAGGGGCCAATTCTCCAAAAACTTCATGACAATTTTAAACACATACGCACCTACAAAGAGAACACCAAAATACATGGGGCAAAAACTGAATAACTGTAAGGAGAAACAAATAAATCCATCATTATAGTTGGAGATTTCAACATTTCTCTATTGGCAAGTCATACACTAAGCAGACAGAAAGTCATAAGATTATAAATGATCTGAACAGCACCATCAATCAACTTGGTCTAATTGATATTTTATAGCATAATCCATCCAACAACAGCAGATGCTTCTCAAGTTCACATGGAGCATTCACCAAGATAAACTACATCCTCAAGCATAAAACATACCTGAATAAATTTGAAAGAATAGAATTTATACAAACTGTGTCCTGAGACTACAAGAGAATTAGACTGAAAATCAATAACAGAAAGTTATATCTGAAAATTAAACAATACACTTTTAAATAAACCATGGGTCAAAGAAGAGGTCTCACTGAAAATTTTAAAATATTTTTAATTAAATGAAAAGGAAAATACAACTTATGAAAACACACGGGACACAGAGGAAGTAGTTCTTAGAGGGGCATTTATGGCACTAAATGTACATATTCAAAAACAAGAATTATCAAAATTCTGTATCCTAAAGTTCTGCTATGGAAAACTGAGCAAAAAAGAGCAATTTAAATTTAAAGCAAGCAGAATAAAAGAAATAATAAAAATTAAAATAAGAATCAATAAAAGTAAAAACCGAAAGAAAAAATCAATGGAACTTAAAAACTGGCTCTTTGAAAAGATCAATAAAATTGACAAACTTCTAGCCAGGCTAACCAATAAAAAAAAAAAAAAGAAGACACAAGTTGCAACATCAGACATGAACATAAGTTCATCACTATTGATCCATTGGACACCTACAGGATAATAAAATAATACTATAAACAGACAGCTCTATGACCACTGTGATAATTTAGATTAAACAGAGCAATTTCTTGAAGGATACAAACTTTCAAAATGCACAGAAATAGATAATCAGCATAGCCCTATGTCTATTTAATAATTCAAATCAATAATTAATACCTTTCTAACAAAGAAAGCTAGACTGAGGTGTGTTAACTGGTGAATTCTAACAAACATTTAAGGTAGAAATTATACCAATTCTCCACAGTCTCTTCTAGGAAATAGAAGCAGAGGGAACACTTCTGAAATATCCTAGGAATCTAGTATTACTCCAATATCAAAAACATTTCAAGAGAGATAAAATATACATGAATATATGTCATGAAGAAAGATGCAAAAATCTTCAAGAAAATATTACATGGCACATGGATACATATGTAACAAACCTGCACATTGTGCACATGTACCCTAAAACCTAAAGTATAATAAAAAAAAAAAAAGAAAAGAAGGAAAATAAAATTCCCCTTCAGAATGCCCAGATGGGGAGATTTATCTTCATTCTAAAAAAAAAAAAAAGTGGAAAAAAAAATAAATAAATAAATAAAAATAAAAAATAAAAAAGAAAATATTACCAAATTAAATACAACAATGTATAAAAAATTATACATCAACATTAAGTTGGATTTATTCCAAGTATGCAAAGCTGGTTCAACATTAAAAAATCAGACAATGTAACCCACTGTATCAATAGGCTAAAGAAGAAAGGTTATATCATCATATCAATTGATGCTAAAAAGCCATTCAACAAAATTGAACATAGTCATTTAAAAAACTATCAGAAAACTAAGAATAGAGAGAAACTTCCTCCACTTGATCAAAAACATATACAAAATAGCTACAGATAACATCATACTTAATGGTGAGAGACTGGACACTTTCCTCTAAGACTGGAAACAAGGCAAGGATCTCCCCTCAACACTCCTATTTAATATCATACTGGAAGTCCTAGCTAGTTCAATGAGACACACAAAAGAAATAAAATGTATGCAAATTAGAAAGGAAGAAATAGAATGGTCTTTATTTGCAGATGATATAATCATCTATGTAGAAAAACTGAAAGAATAAACACAAAGCTAACAGAACTAATAAGTGAGCATAGCAAGTTTGCAGGATGAAAGGTTAAGATAGAGTTAATTGTCGTCTTATACATTAGTAGCTAACAATTGGAATTTGAAATTTAAAAAGATACTATTTACAGTGGTACACCCACAAAAAGAAATACTTGGTATAAATTTAACAACATATTTATTGACTTGTATGCAAATAAAATTCTGATTTTAAAAAATCAAAGAAGGTATAGATAGAGAGATCTCCCATGTTCCTGGATTGGAAGACTCAATGCTGTTAAGATGGCAATTATTCCCAACTTTATCTATAGATTCAACATAATTCTACTCAAAATTCCAGCAAGAAATTTTACACATATTGACAAACTGATTCTAAAGTTTATGTGACAAAAAGAATAGCTAAAACAATAGCAAAGAAGAACATGGAGGAATCACAATACCTAACTTTAAGACTTTCTAAAAGCTAGATATCAAGACAACATAGTATTGGAAAAAGAATAGACACATAGATCAATAAAACAGAAAAAGACTTACACAAATGTAGTCAATTGCTCTTTGACAAATATGCAAAGGCAATTCAATGGAGAAAAGAAAGTCTTTTCAACAATTAGTGTGCGAAAAATTGGATGTCTCTCTATAAAAAATAAAAATAGACACAAATCTTAGACATTTCCCAAAAGTTATCTCAAAATGTTTATAGACCTAAATCAAAAGGCAAAACTAAAAATCTTTTAGAAGTCATGAAAGAAAATCTATATGACCTTAGGGTTGGTGGTTAACCTTTAGATACAGCATCAAAAGCACAATACATGGAAGAAAAATTGATTAGTACATTTTATTAAATTGAAAAGCTCTGCTATGCAAGATACATTGTTACGAGAATGAAAAGACAATCCACAGGCTGGGAGACAACATTTTAAAAACACATATGAGATAGTTTGGATGCTGTCCACCCTAAATCTCATGTTGAATTGTAGTCCCCAATGTTGTGGGGATGTGAGAGGTCTTCGGGTCACCTCAGGGGGCATATCCCTCATGGGTTGGTGCTGTTCTCACAGTGGTAAGTGAGTTCTTGCAAGATCTGGTCACTTAAAAGTATGGGTCACTTTCCCATCTCTCTCTTGCCATGTGAGATGCCTTCTCCCTCTTCATGTTCCACTAGGAGCGTCAGCTTCCTGAGGCTTCCCCAGAAGCCATGTTATGCCTAGAAGCCTCAGGAAGCACCATACTTCCTGTAAATCTTGCAGAAGTATGAGCCAATTAAATCTCTCTTCTTTATAAATTACTCAGTCTCAGTTATTTCTTTATAGAAATGCAAGAATGATTTAACACAGCAAATTGGTATCAGGAGTGACGTGTTCCTATAAAGAGACCTGAAAATGTAGAACAGAGTAAAAGGCAGAGGTTGGAAGAGTGTGGAGTGCTCAGAGGATGACAGGAAGATAAGGGAAGGTTTGGAACTTCTTAGAGACTGAGTAAATGACTGTGACCAAAATGCTGATAGTAATATGGACAGCAAAGGCCAGGCTGATGAGGTCTCAGATAAAAATGAGGAATTTATTGGGAACTGGAGCAAAGACCACCCATGTTATGCCTTAGCAAAGGGCATGACTGCATTCTGTTCATGCCCTAGGGAGCTGAGGAAGTTTGAACTTAAGAGTGATGACCTGGGGTATCTGACAGAAGATATTTCTAAGAGTTTAAGAGTTGTCCTGGCTGCTTCTAAAAACCTAATCTTAGATGTGGGAGCAAATAAATGACTTAAATTTGGAAGTTATATTTAAACAGGAAGCAGAGTGTAAAAGTTTGGAAAATTTTACAGCCTAAACATGTGGCAAAAAAAGGGCTGTTTTGGGGGGATGAATTGCTGTGGAGCTTATTAGAGAGGTTTGCATGACTAAAAAGAGCCAAGTGCTGATAGCCAAGACAATCGGAAAAAGCCCTTGAAGGACTTTCAGAGACATCTGAAGCAGCCTCTCCCATCACAGGCCCAAACGCCTAAGAGGAAAGAAGGGTTTTGTTGACCAGGCCCAGGACTCTGCAGCCCTGAGCAGCCTTGGGCACTGCTTCCTGCATTCAGACCACTCCAGCATTAGCCATGGCTCAAAGGGACCCAGTTATAGCTTAGGCCACAGCTCTGGAGGGCACAAGCCATAAGCCTTGGTGGTTTCCACATGGTGTTAAGCCTGCAGGCTCACAAAGTGCAAGAGTGAAGAAGCTCTGGAAGCCTCTATCTAGATTTCAGAGAATTTATGGAAAAGCCTGGGTGTCCAGGCAGAAGTCTGTTGCAGGGGTGCAGCCCTCACACAGAGCCTCTACTATGGCAGTGCAGAGGGGAAATGTGGGGTTGAGGACCCATGCAGAATCCCCACTGGCACACTGTCTAGTAAAGCTGTGGGAAGGGGGCCACTGTCCTCCAAATCCCAGAATGGTAGAGCGAGCCACCAGCAGCTTGCAACCTCAGCATGAAAAAGCCACAGGGGTAGAGCTTCCCAGGGCTTTGGGAGTCCATCCCTTGCAGCAGTGTCCCCTGGATGTGGTACATAGAGTCAAAGGAGGTTATTTTGGAGCTTCAGGATTTAATGACTGCCCTGCTGGGTTTTAGACTTGTGTGGGCCTATAGCTACTTTGTTTTGGTGGATTTCTCCTTTTTTGGAATGAGAATGTTTACCAATTCTTGTACCCCTCTTGTATCTTGGAAGTAAAAAACTTATTTTTGATTTTGCAGGCTTATAGGTGGAAGAGACTTGCTTTGTCTCAGATGAGACTTTGCACTTTGGACTTCTGAGTTATGCTGAAATAAGTTGAGACTTTTGGAGGACTACTGGCAGGAGATGATTGTATTTTGCAATGTGAGAAGAACATGAGATGTGTGAGGCCGGGGCAGGATAATGGAGTTTGGATTGTAATCCTCAGTGTTGGAGGTGGGGCCTGGTGAGAGGTGTTTTGGCCATGAAGATGGACTCCTTATGGCTTGGTGGTCTCCTCACTATAGTGAGTTCTCCTGAAATCTGGTTGTTTAAAAGTGTTTGGCACCTCCGTCCCCCACTTGCTCCTGTTCTTACCATGTGAAACATCTGGTTCTCCTTTGCCTTCTGCCATTTTTATAAGCTTCCTGAGGCCAGAAGCTGAGCAGATACCAGGACCATGCTTTTTATAAAAGCATGCAGAACCATGAGCCAATTAATTTTCTTTTATAAGTTACTCAGTCTCAGGTATTTCTTTATAGCAATGCAAGAATGGCCTAACACAACATATTTAACAAAGGACTTGTATCTGCAATATACA
Organism: Nomascus leucogenys; assembly: GCF_006542625.1. Lineage (NCBI taxonomy): Eukaryota > Metazoa > Chordata > Mammalia > Primates > Hylobatidae > Nomascus > Nomascus leucogenys. The sequence continues at coordinate 73,415,277 of NC_044401.1, read as the reverse complement.
AGAACTCTTAAAACTCAACAATAAGAAAATAAACAAGCCAATGAAAAAATGGGCAAAAGATCTAAACAGACACCTGACAAAGAAAGATATAAAGATGGCAAAGAAGCATATGAAAAGATGCTAAATATAATTTGCCATCATGGAAGTACAAATTAAAACAATAATAAGATACCTCTACATTCCTATTAGAGTGATTAAAATCCAAAAAACTGACAACATCAATTGCCAGCAAGGATGCAGAGCAACAGGAAATTTCACCTATTGTTGCAGTGGATGCAAAATGGTATAGTCATTTTGGAAGAGGTTTTACAGTTTCTTGCAAAGCTAAAATAGGCTTACCATATATTCCAAGACTCATGCTCCTAGGTGTTTACCCAACTGATATGAAAGCCCATGTCCACACAAAAACCAGGGTGTGAATGTTTACAGCTGCCTTATTTAAAATCACCATAAATGGAAAGCCACTAAGATGTTTTTCAATAGGTAAATGGATAAATAAATTGTGATACATTCAGACAATGGGATGTCATTCAGAAAAAATGAATGTGCTATCAAGCCACTAGACTAGGTTGGAGAGAACCATGCATGAGGTAGAATCTGACACTTTGGAGCTAGGCTGTCCAGGGGGAGAGTGACTAGCCATATGAACACTTAAAATATGGCTAGTGTGATTGAAGTACTGAATTTTCAATTTAACTTAATTTAAAATTAAATACGCACCATGTGTCTAGTGGCTGCTATCTCAGCAAGTCCAGCTTTAAAACATTAAATTCTGTTCCTCTCTCCTGCAAATGTCTCCAACCCCAGATCTAGTGCCCTTTGCTTCTCTCTCCATTCTTTGTCATAAGGATCAATTTAGATTTTCTCTGTTAGTTTTTATTTGATGCTCTGTTATGGTGGAAGGTGAGGATATGAGACAGGAAGAGTGGGGATAAGTAGACAAGTCTACTGAATAAAGACAGCCCCCTCTTTTTGTAGAGTTTCAGACACTGTTCTAAGGATTCGGCATGGATTCATTTATCTAATTGTCATAAAATCCTTGATCTAAATACTATTATAATTATTTCCATTTTATAGATGTGGTACCTGACACACAGAGAGGTTGGCAGGGTTCACATAGATACAAAACAGTGGAATCAGGCCAGGTTCACATTGTAAACCACTGTGCTATAGTGACTCCTAGTATGGACCTAATTTGTGGGGCCAATGGGCTTGAAATGGCATTCATTTACTTCCAGTACTACAGAATACAGAAGCAGCAGCTTCTGGAATTTAGGTATCATGAATGATTAGTACCTTGTCCTACTCCAGGGAGTAGGACATAGAACACTGTAGGGCTGATATGGGCTGGGGAAGAGATGGCATCCATCTGCCACCAATATTTGCATTGATCATGTCATTTTTAGGTCCAGTGTCTTCAGTGGCTTCCCAGTTGTCTAGGCATCAAATGCAAACTCCTCAGCCTGCAATTTGCATCTAAGTTATCTTTGTGACTTGACCTTCAACTCCTTGGGTGTTTATAGCCTCTACATGGTCCCTACTATGCACTGGTCTCTGAGCCCTTCTTGCACCAGTCTTCTTGACTTCCAAATTTGTGATTGAGGCATCTTTCCCAGTGGGATCTAGGTAGTCTAGCTCTTCACTCACGCTTCTCAACCTTTCCTCTGCCTTGAAGCCTGTGTAGAATACACCAACCCAGTAACACGAAGCCTAGTGATTGCCTCCCTTCCATTCCACTGCCACTGCCCTTGCTTATGTCCACACTACCTAAACCACTGTGGTCTCCTAGCTCCTCCTTCCTGTAATCCACCTCTAAAATGCACCCAATAGCTGCTGGCTTAGTCTTCCTAGAACAGCTCAGCAACTCAGACTCTTGCTTATTTGCTTAAAACTTTCAACCTTTCCCCACCACATGGTAATAATAAAGGTTTCCTACCTCTCTTAATCACTGGCTTTCTTGCGTTTTCCCAAGCATGCTGGTGTGTATTTACCCCTGAAGCTTTGCACGCACTAGTCCCTCTGCCTGGAATGCCCAAGTGGCTGGTTCCCACTTAGCAGTCAGGACTATGCTCAAGTTTCATTCTCTCAGAGAAGCCTTCCATGAACAGAATACTGGATCTAGCTCTCCCTTTATTCTCTTTTCCTCTCTTCTTTATTTTTCTTTGAAGCATTTATCATTGCTTCACATTATACGGCAGGTCCTTGAAGTATACCATTTTGTTCAATGTTTCATTACAATGTTGATGAGAAAAGTAATTGATCCTGTGGAGTCTGCATGTTCTCCCCATGTCTGTGTGAGTTTTCTATGGGTCTTCCGGTTTCCTCCCACATCCCAAGGTTGTGCATGTCAGGTTAACGCGTGTGTCTAAATGGTCCCCATCTGAATACGTGTAGGTGTGTTAGTGCACCCTACAGTGGGTTGGTGTCCTGGCCAGGGCTGGTTCCTGCCTTCTGCCTTGAGCCACTGGGACAGACTCCAGCCACCTGAGATTCTGAACTGGAAAAACTGGATAAATCATTATCTTACTTGTTTTGATTAATCTTTTAAAAATATTAAGTATAGTTCACATTAATTTCAATGTTTAATATTAAAAGGGTTTTTGGTCTTTCTTTAGAAGTTTGGCAATTATGTGACTAGAAATATGCCGAGGGAACTTCACTCCTGTTGCTATAAGTTAACCTAGGTAAAACTGGTTTCATTATATGTAATTGCACTTAAAGTTACAGTTTCCAAGAATCTATCAAGGATATTAAGTGAGGACTTACTGAATATTTTTTGTTTTGGTTTTTTGTTAGTCTCCCTACTGGAATGTAATTCTGCCAGGGCCCACATGCTGTCTGTTTTATTTACTGCTATCTACAGCACCGAGAACCATACCTAGGCACCCAATAAACATTTGTTAAACAGATGAGAAAATGTAAAATATAAATCAGAATAGCTCTATCAATCAGACATCCTGGTTATAAGAAACAGAAATATAGGGGGGCAGTGCTTATTAATGACATTTGGAAGGGGAATGGCCTATCAGTGTTGTTTGTCTAGAGTTGTATGGACCAAACTGTGCTTTGTCAAAGTCTTATGAATTTGCAGTGGCAGACTTTCATTTGGACAAAAAAAGATTAATAATAAATGCTGCATTCCATGTTCATTTCGTGAAGATCCACAACACACAGTAGAATCTTTAAGGTTCTGAGCCACACTGTAATAAAAAAACTAGACTTAAAAAAAACTTAAATATATATCAGCGCATAATTCTTTTTCTAAAGAGCTCCTCAGAGTAGATTCAAGTTAAGGTAGTTGCCTGACATGAAAGAATTCTATCCCACCTTCTTCTGATATAGGCATGGTATATCCTAGCACAGAGGTATGCCTCTGTGGCTCACAATTTATCTACCAGATGGACACGTGAACTAAGCCAGGCCAATTAGAGGACATCTGAGAATTAAATGATGAATCTGGGAGACAGACTTCCCTTGCCTCGCAGGCTGTGGATCTGAGGCTGCAACCTTTTTCCCCTATAAGTTATTGGGGTACAGGTGGTATTTGGTTACATGAGTAAGTTCTTTAGTGGTGATTTGTGAGATTTTGGTACACCCATCACCCATGTATACACTGCACCATATTTATAGTTTCTTATTCCCCACCCCCTCTCACTCTTCCCCTCAAGTCCCCAAAGTCCATTGTATTGTTCTTATAGAAGGCTGTGACTTTTAAGAGGGCCAATCTATACTCCTTGTCTCATGGAGAAAGTCTGTTTATGGCAGGACAGGAGCCAACATAATTCTCTACAAGAGAATTAGCTGAGAGATGGAGAGAAAAAGAGGAGGAAAAAGTAAATAATAGAGAATAATAGGGATTTAATAGGGATAATAATATGGCATTTACGTCTTTAAATCCAGTCATTTCTGAAGCCAGATCCACCCGTCTTGACGTTTGAAAACTTCTTTCTTTTTCTTTTTTTAAAGATCAGCTCACTAATACACACTCAATACCATTTTTACATAATGCCCAATGACAAACCTTAGCAGTTAAACCTGACTTGTTGACTAGCCCACTCAAAATTGTAAAGGACAACACATAACCAACCAACTAACCAACCAACTAACCAACCAACAAGAGCAAATGGTGCCCTTCTCTCTGAATGATATACAGATTTTTTTCTACTCCTTCATGGATGAAATCTACATAGATTCTTAGCTTCCAACAAGAGTAAGATAATCAGATACAGTATTATATTGAGCAAAGACCAAGGTGGGCACGTACAAATTTAAAGTACACAATTCCAAGGGCTGGGGGTAGGTGTAATTCACAGCAGTCTTTAGAGGCTCCTTAGGCTGATGAACCTGACGATGCGAGTTCTCTACACCTGTGTTTCTGCAGAAGCAACAAGGGGCAATCTTCCTCCACCCAGGAAGGCAAGACACTTGCCTAGTGCTTCTTTATGTCCTCCAACAGTGTCTTACCTAGAGAAAGGCCTTAATTCAGGTTTGTGGAATGAATGAAACTCAGGCTGGTCCTGTTCCTTATTAACATGGTTATAGTCAAGGTTGACTTAAGGAATTTGTAATAAAATTTATTTTCAGCACATTACTTCATGAATGCTATCCTTGTAGATTCATATATATTCAGTGGTTGCTTTTGAGAAATCTAAAAATACCGTCCCTTGGCATTTGCCCTAGAACAGTGTGCTGCCTTGATGCAGCCATAACAGTCATACCATATGGGAGGAAACCTGGGTACTTTCAAACAGACTCCTCTTTTAAAATCAAGCCTGCTGCTGTCGCTGGAGCTTGCAGCCTCCTGAACCTCTTTATTTAGATACAGCATTCCAGGGCCATTATTTCATTTGTAGAGGGATTTTTTAAAATAGCTTGCAGTTTGGGCTTTTCACCACTAGAGTTCAACCTTGCTCTTATCTAGATGATTTCATGGACGAAAACTAACTAAATAAAATAAATCAGCATCTCCTCAAACAAAACACAAAGAAAATTTCCTAAGTACCTGCTCTATTTCAAATCCTGACCTTTGACTACCAAAAGCCGGCTTTGTTCATGTGCCTTTTTTTTTTTTCTGACATGCTTAAGATTTCCTGGTTGGTATTGTCGTCAAGGATCAAATTATTGAATGCCCTTGCTTAGTTACAAATAATTTATCAATGCTTGATAAACAATTTCTCCTTAGATTCAGTTTCTTTATTTCTAAGTACAATCTTTAGCTGAAACTGCCTGGCTGATTGATGGGAGGGCATGCTTCTGGTCGGTAGATCCTGGGGGCTCACAACAGGGTAGTCAGAGCTACAGTGAAGGCAACTGCTGCTCTGGGTCTCATAGTTGATCATTAATTTTTTGAGAAGTTTTTCTTATACATATAGCTTTCTCCCTGAGGTTTGGTTTTGATTTCCAAATTCAAGACGTACCTCTTTTTTCCCTTTCTTTGTACCCATTGTCTTCAGATATATTTCTGAAGAGACCAAAAATCAAGCATACAATTTTGTCACAATTTTGCTAGTGGTCAACCTATCACTCCCAGGACCTCTAAAAACTATGCTGTGTCAAATTAGGGATATACAATAATTAGAAATGCGTGATAGAAGCTAACATTGGGCATTTATTATACACTTGGCACTTTAGACGGTTTATTTCATGCAATCTTCACAAAAGTCTCATAAATCAGGGATGATCCTCAGTCTCAATTTACAGATAAATAAACAGTAATATATACATCATTTTGTTTTGAGATAAGGTGTCTGCTCTGTTGCCCAGGCTGGAGTACAGTGGTGCGATCTCGGCTCACTGCAGTCTCCGCCTCCCAGGTTCAAGTGATTCTCATGCCTCAGCCTCCTGCGTAGCTGGGACCATAGGCGTGAGCCACCATGCCTGACTAATTTTTTGTATTTTTGGTAGAGACAGGGTTTATACCATGTTGTCCCAGCTGGTCTTGAACTCCTGAGCTCAAGCATTCCACTAGCCTTGGCCTCCCAAAGTACTGTTTATAAATAATTTGACTAAGGCCACTCAGCTAGTAAGTGGTGGAGTGAGAAGTCAAGCACAGGTCTCTACCTGAACATTGTGGTCAATGAGGGTTCTACATTCATATAGCCTGAACTTTTTGAGGGCACAGATAAAGAGTATAATAACAACCCTGATAAAAGGAGTGGCCATGGCTAGGCAGAAAAGCAAGAAACTTGCAAGGGATACGCAGAAATTAAATGATGAAACAAAATGTGTTAACTGAGGTTTTGCAACAGACACAGACACCCTGTTCAAGTGGCTGATGTATACAGGCTTCACCCTCTCTAATAACAGAGAACATGCTATCAACATGTAATGTGGTAAGAACTTCTGTCAGTCATACTGGCTGAAATGTTCACCAATTTATTAAAAAGGAGGATCTTAAAATTGATCTTCAAAACTCACTATTTAGAATTTCACTGTTGTGACAAATGATAATGCTCAGGTTGGTTCTATGAGGAATTATCTAGGGTTCGAGTAGTCTCATCTAACCTTTTTTGTTATAATTTTAGTATTCTGGGTTAATGAGTCCTGTGTCCCAACCAAATGCTATTACAAGTACTTACCCCTGATAGGCTATTCATTCATCTATTTACTTATTCATTGAATAATTACTAAGCATCTACTACATACCATGCACTGTACTTGGTGCTGAAAATATGAAAGAAAATGAAACAAAAAACAAATAAAAATCTCTGTTTACATTTTACATTCTGGTAGGGGAGATAGAAAATGAGCAAACAAATAAGTAAAATGTGTAGTGTGTGTGATGGTGATAAATATTATATAGAGAAAAATAAAACTGGGAAGGGAGATAATAAATGCTGTTCGATTTTGTTTCCTTGTCTTGCAACTTGAAACAGGGTGGCCAGAGAAGGATAACAACAACAATATTAACAGTAATAGTAGTTCTCCTTCTTTTCTTTTGTGAGACAGGGTTTCAGTCTGTTGCCTAGGCTGGAGTGTAGTGACCCAATCTCTGCTCACTGCAACCTCTGCCTCTCAGGTTCAAGAGATTCTCCCACCTCAGCCTCCTGAGTAGCTGAGACTACAGGTGCACACCATCACGCCTGGCTAATGTTTGCATTTTTTGGTAGAGACAGGGTTTCACCATGTTGGTCAGGCTGGTCTTGAACTCCTAACCTCAAGTGATCTGCCTACCTCAGCATCCCAAAGTGATGGGATTACAGGCGTGAGCCACTGCACCCAACCTAATAGTAGCTCTTGTTTTTGGTCATTCTAGGCAAAGTAGCTGCTAACATTAATTGAGTACTTACTATGTAGCAGGCCTCTTTAATTTATATCTCATTTAATTTTCATAACCACTCTGTTTCACAGATAAGGGGCAACAAACACAAAAATCATGTAACTTGTCCAAATCACACAGCTAACAGAAGAAAGCCATGGACATTTTGAGTCAGAGCCCAGGTTCTTAACCCCACCAGCATGCTTTTCTTTTGGTATTCGCTGCTGTATACTTTAATTGCCTGTATAAGAAACAACACCGAGTGAACCATGCTGACCTAATTTTCTAGTTCTAGTTTGTTTCATTCATGGTAATATAAAAATTAGCTGCTTATTTTCCATAATAACTCCTTAAATACACTTGTTATGTGGAATATATTAAGTTAGTTAGGAATATGGTTTATTTATATATCTAGAATGTGTACTCCCTTTATATTAAAATATAGCAGCTGACAAAATTTAGTGCAAAATAGACTGATTATCCATAAGAATAATAAATGATAAATAAATGAACCTCGGTAGGTTGTGCTTGCAAAGACAAATCAGTTAATGATAAAAACAGAATAAAGATTATCTGCCGGAGAATGGAGTGCAGGTAATATCAGGCATTTGAGATGAACTCACTAGTACTATCAGAAGCTGAGTTTGGCTATACATTTCCTAGCTGCTAAGACAGAGCAACATCCACATTAGGTTACATAATATTCATATTTTTTGAACAAAAGAAGATAGAAAAGTGTCCTCGAGAAAAACTTTCTTACAACTGATCCTTATAAAAGGTTCATAGGCTAACAGTGAAGAATATTTTCAACTTTGCAGGAAGCAAGGACTCCTGAAAGAAAAAAAATTTTTACAATCTTCTATAATAAGTGGGAGTGAAAATGAAATTGGCATTTTTGGAGGGGGTGGGGAGAAACAGTCGAGATAATATAATCTAGGTATTCTGTACTCTGCATACCTTATTAAACAGTGGGTTACAGAATGGGGAAATGGATAGTTAACAATTTCCATGGATTCTTCCTCAAAATATTAATTACAGTAAGCAAACATTTGACAGGTGTCATATCAAAATTAATTTCATGACTAGTAAAAAATATAAGACTAATAAAAGCAACAGCTGCTACAAAATGACAGTGGCAGCTAATAACTACTGCATACTATCAGGAGGCAAGATCTGTGTCGAATATTTTACAAACATTATTTCATTTAAGGTTTCCCATAAGTTTCTGAGTTAGGCACAGTCATGTTCCCATTTTAAAGATGAGAAAGCTGAGACTTAGAGAAGTTAGGAAAGTTTCCCAAAGTTGCCCAGCTAGTAACGATCCGAGAGCTCAGATTCAACCATGGTTGGACTGGTTCCAAAGCTTGTGTTTTTATCTACTACTTTGTGGTTACTCTACCACCTTTATTATATTTATTCCATGTTTTTACTGAGACAATTGCACAAGACCTGAGGAGACATAAACATTTAAGATCAGAATACACAGAGGAAAAAAAGATGTGTTCTCCACTTCCTAGACAAAATTAGTAAGTTTAAGAAGACACAGAACCATACAGACTACATGAAATCAGTCTACTGTTTATCAAGATGGACAAAAGAAACGAAGAGCCACTCTGCACACTGTCATAGGTCAGACCAGGATCTCGCCTGGAACCCCAGGATGTGAGAAACTACTGTGACTCATTGCTAACTGCTGTTTCAGAACCTAGGACAGCGGCACACATCCCTTCCACTAGGGGGCAGGGTGATCATTACATTGTGATTGTTTATAAGCTGAGCCTGATTCTGACAGGGAGACAGCCAGCTCAATTTCTGTTGCTTCAGAATAGGCAGCCAGCGGGCCAAGTGTCCATGTTTGCCCCAGATAAGAATCTTGGACCTCTTTAAGTATTTGTAAAAGCATCCGGCGGACACCATAGGTTTTTGCATTTGGTAACCACAGTGTCAAGAGCTAGAAAAAGTGTAAAATACCAAATATTAGAAGAGCTTTTGGACAGTGCCAGCTTGAAAATGCCTCTCTTAGCCAGTGTACTTCTGTTGATTGATTTCATATTTACCTGTGGACTGACTGCAATAAATGATCTTGCTAGGACATTTTTGGAACTGTCCTTACCTAGGCTATGAGAAGTTCACAAAGGGAATTTAAGGGAGAAAGGTGTAACAAAAGTGGCTAGTAACATGGGCTTGGGAGCCAGATAGACATGAATTTAGACTTGATTTCACCACTTTTTCACAATAGGACTTTGAGTAAATGACAACCTCTCTTTCTGTACTTCAATTTTCTCAACTATAAAATAGAAATGGTATAACAGATATCTTACGGGATTGTTATGATGACTAAATGAATCTCTAAAGCACTTGGCTAGATGTCTGGCACACAAGGCTCAATGATCACCATGATGATGATGAATCTGCTATTGAAGGAAAAAAATAATAACCTTAGTGTATGTCAATTTACGTTACCCAATATAGTTTATGCATCTCAAACAAATATAAGAAATGCATATAAATATTCGCTGGTTCATTTACTCACTTATTCATCAAGCATTTATTAAACATCTGTAGTTTGCCAGGCAAGGGGAATACAAAGACAGTCATTAAGAAAGCTCACAAATATTCTAGCATATAGTAAGAATTGCTTTAGCCAATGAAACAGCAATGACATACATTGTTGCCACATAGGAGGATCAAAAGCCACTCTATACTTTGCCATTTGATATGGTTTGGGTGGGCTCTGTGTCCCCAAATCTCCTCTCAAATAGTAATCCCCACTTGTTGATGGAGGGACCTGGTGGGAAGTGACTGGATCATGGGAGTGGTTCCCCCATACTGTTCTTGTGATGGTGAGTTATCATGAAATCTGATTGTTTAAAAATGGCACTTTCTCCTTTGTTCTTTCTCTCTACTACTGCCTTGTAAAGAAGGTACTTGCTTCTCTTTCACCATCTGCCATGATTATAAGTTTCCTAAGGCCTCCCAAGCCATGAGGAATTGTGAGTCAATTAAATCTCTTCACTTTATAAATTACCCAGTCTCAGGTATTTCTTACAGCAGTGTGAAAATGGACTAATACACTATACTTTCCTTCTCTCCCCTAAAACAATGCACGATGTTACAGATAGCATTTTCTCTGCCAGTCTGGGTCTCTGAATGAGAATGATGGCAATGTGCAGGAGAGACCTCAGCTGATTTTTGATGGCAATAAAATGTGCACAAGAAATCAACTGTTTATTATAAGTCATTTAGATTTGGGGTCATTTACTACCTCAGCACAACCTGGGATATCCTAAATGATGTTAGGCTGCTGCTCTCAAAACAACGTACAATGGTGCAATCGATGCATGGATGCAAACTGGTAAAAAATCATGCAAACTGCAGTATAAATGCTATAAGAGATGTGGGAGTGAAATGCTATTAGGCAGGAACCAAAGTAATAAATTTGTGATGAACTTGAAAGGGTCGATATGCACCTATCTGCTAACAAAATATCTGGTGAGGCTACAATGTGGAACTCTTTTCAAGCAGAGGAAGACACCATCTGAGGGAGACACAGCAATGCCACAGAATGTGGAAAATATAAGACTTGGGGAAGGGGGATGGTTTATAATCCCCCTGTAACTTGGAAGGAACATTGAGAAATAGGAAAGTATGGTGACATTATATTCTAATGACCCAGTGACAATAACAGTCTTACTAGTGTGCCAACTCAGGTCATATATTGTGTAATATTTGGCATCATTTCCACTTTTGACCAATAGCTACACACAAGAGGCAGTAAAACCCCATATAATTTGGTCAAAACAATGTTGGGCTGGAAATCAGAACCTCTGGCTGCTAATACAGGGTATATCAATCATGAGAGGAAATCTGAACGTATTGTTTTCTCTAGACCTCCATTACCTTATTGATAAAATGAATGGAAAAAACCTAGATTATTTCTGATCCATTCTATCTCTAAGACTGTGTTTCCTACACTTAAAATGTAACATTTGAAAATCTTCATTGTTTGCTTGAAAAGATTCCACCTGAGAAATAAAACAGGGCTACTGACTTGTTATAAATGGAGAGCTATTTGACTGCATCATAAACTGTAATAGATCCTGTGGAAGTGGGGAAGCTACTCCTGTCTCCTTGGAATTAGTGCACCCTCAAATTCCAATGGCCTGAGGGCTTTCTCTGGTGGCCAGAGGCTCCTTGGCCCCATTGAATAGGTTGGAAATCCTGAGAATAATTCCTGTTGGAAGCAGCCATGAACAACGACTATTGTAAGTTGGTAGACAAATGCCCAAGTTCTCTACTCTACAGGTAGGATAATTCTGAAGCTGGACATCCTCAGGATTCCCCAGCAGGACGAACTTTCCATTACTCCCATGATAACTGGTTTGACAATGTACATTTTATTGGCTACCTCCCCTTTCCTGTGTCACTACTCATTCATCTACTCGGATTTTCTAGATTCACCTCTGAAATAAAACATCTGCACTCGAATTCTTGTCTCAAGACCTGCTTCTAGAGAACCCTAAGACATATACTAATACACAGGTGAAAATACAACTACACTCCACTGTCAATAATTTTTATGATTGGCTTAAATGTACTTCCTACACTTGGGTGCAAGTAAAATCACATTTTCAATTAATTCAATCTGGCTTTGGGCTGGGCGCAGTGGCTCACACCTGTAATCCCAGCACTTTGGGAGGCCAAGGCAGGCAGATCACCTGAGGCGAGAAGATCGAGACCAGCCTGGCCAATATGGGGAAACCCTGTCTCTACTAAAAATACAAAAATTATCTGGGCATGGTGGCACACAACTGTAATCTCAGCTACTTGGGATGCTGAGGTAGGAGAATTGCTTGAACCTGGGAGGTGGAGGTTGCAGTGAGCTGAGATCATAGCACTGCACTGCAGCCTGGGTGACAGAGCAAGACTCCTTCTCAAAAAAAAAAAAAATCTGGCTTTGAACCCTAACCTCAATGCTCATTGTTCAGACTCTGATAATGATTCAAAGGTGAATGACTCTACTCCCTCTATGCCAAACTGGGGCATGGAGATTTTTGCAGTTATTCAGAAATATGTAAAATCTAATGTGCAGTCTCCACCATAGATGTGTTGGCTCACTGTGGCCCTATGACCTCCTTCACATGCTGGAAACGCATCAATTCTTTCTTCTATGGAAAGCCCCATTTTGGTTTATGGCACTCCACTTTGTCATCCTCTAACTTCCAGTGCTGGTAGCCATCTTCTCTGACTTTGAAGGTCTGAAACGTGCAAACTAAATCTTTCATGTATGAATGTGTGAGTTTGGGTTGTGTGTGTGTGCGTGTGTGTGTGTGTGTGTGAGAGAGAGAGAGAGAGACAGAGAGACATAGAGAAAGAGAGAATGTGTTAGAGAAAAACAAAACAGAAAGGATAACTTAATTTTCTCCTGAAAACCCAACAATGTTCTCTCTTTCTGAATAGGGAAAATAAAATGCTTTATTCCCCACTACAATTCCCCAAAAGAAATTAAACTAGTGTTGAGATGTGTGCGGCTGTTATTGCTGTTAAAATAACTCATCCTATATCAGCTTGTGAAAGTTTGAATTTCATGTGCCTAGGAACTGGCAGGGATAGATAAAAAGGAAAAGGCAAACAGGCATTATCTCCTTTTAAGATAGAAGACTTTTAAATATGACTTTTGCATAAGAGGGGCTCAAATCGTCATCTTCAAGATGTTGCACTCCCTTAGGTATTTAAGTTGTGAGTAGGTTGTCTATTTCTCTATATACTAGTCTTGGAAGAGATTACCACTTATATAGTAGCAGAGGTAAAATCGGTCAGGTACTTTTAGTGGCCAGACCACTCTCCGAGAATAATTTTCTTAGTAGATGTAACTAGGATTTGAGACTAACCCTAGTAAATGATATGGTCATTTTAATAAGCACGCTGGATATCAATTCTCTTCAGATGTATGAAAAGAAATCCTCTTGGGGCAAAAAAAGAGCTCTAATATGGAGAGATTTCATTTTCAATGAGGTAACCACTTTTGTCTTTGCACTATCATACATAGCTTCCACGTAGAGCCAAAATGTTAAATATTTGAAAAAGGGAGAATTTATATACCTGAACAAGGGTAGTCAGTTCTGTTAATGAGAGCAGGCTGCTAATGATGTCAGAGTCACAACTTTGATCTATATCTGATTTATTAATTTCCAGTTGATCTATACCTTTATTTTCTCCTGTCAACCCCCTGCCGACCATCTGCCTAATGCTTTCAAAGGGGTGACTAGTTATTTGTCTGGCTATCAATCCAAATATCACCACAAAAAAAATCAAAACAAAACCCTTAAAACAACCTATTCTGCTAAGGATGGAACAGGAAATAAGTGAGTAGCCACAATATTTTTCATTGGAAAGATGAGGTTATAAGTGATTTGCTTACTGGTAAGGCACTTGATGCAATACCACTGAGTTACTTATGAACACAATCTGATCCTAGTTGTCATGGCAACATACAAAAAAAAAGTGGAAAGAGTTCACGATTACATTTTCTTGAAATGATCCAAAATATTAACTGTAAGTATGTGAATTCTGTAGAAAATGTTATTTAAACTTTTTCTCGGAATCTCGGAGCTGCTGCTGGATTCCAAGAGATGTCTGCCTGCAGCTGTTCAACCATTATAATGCCCCTCTGCGATGAAAGCAGAAAAGCGATGAAGATTTGAAGAAAAATATAAGTCTTGCTTCACCCTCAGGACATCTTTCTCTAACACCCCCCTCCATTAATATGCAAGGCGTGAAACATTAAATGTCACATCCATGTCATACTCTAATGCCACTGCACTGTAGAATCAAAGTGTAGAATTCTTTTGCCAATGTGACGGGCTAAAAAGAAATCCCATTAACCAGAATAAAAGGTCAAAAACATAATTCTTAGATTTCCTTCAAATTTTCTACCAAATGAGGACAAACTGGGGGGAAAAATCCTAGGCTTTTAAGACATCATTTTCTCAGTGTTCTAGTAGAAAACAGTGCCCTGAATAAGAAGGTCACAAAAACCACCAAACACTCCTTTATCATATGTGAATAAAAACCTATAGCTTCATCCAAGAAAGGAAATGCATAAAACCTTTTAGGAAGAGAGGCCACTGTTGTATCTTCCTTTGAAATATTTTTTATTGGTATTGTTTTTCAGAGGAGAGATGTGATATTTTCTCTCACAATCATGCACTTAAAAATGGTACTATGAAAGGAATAAAGTTAACCACTGATAATTATTTTCCTTCCCAGCAAAGCAGAACTCACTCTATCAATGAAGGACCATCAGTATTTAATGCTGGAACTCTCTTGCACATGACTGTCATATCTCTACTTCTTGCATTGATGAGATTTCAATTGGGTTTAGCGACTAAGTTTGTGTGAGAATTTGAACAAGACTAATTTTCCCATTGGTTTACCCAAAATTGTCTGCAACTGTCAGCATTTCTGTGTGCAGGCTACTAGGTGGGATTAAATACATACGTCCTTCCACTTCTCAGCAGATACCAGTTCTCAGGTCACCCAGGAACATTTCTATTCCAACATGATGACTCTGTAGGCTTTGGTGTAAGCATATAAGCCACGCTAGAGTTGTAGGGTGCTGCTTTGTTCTCATCCGCTATGTAAACACTCAGTTGTTCCTAATTTGTTACAGGAAACAGGTATTAGGGATTAGCTTTTTCTCTAGGCTGCTACTCTATAATTCAACTAGTTCATTGTCTTCTACCTTCTAACGTGAAAAGAATTCACTACTCCAATTTTACACCAGTGTTTTCCATTTTTCTGTGTGCGCAGCACATCTTCAAAAACAAACGTTTCAGCAGCACCCCTGAAGTCAACAGTAATTTCAACCTAAACCTATTACAAAAGGACAATATTTTGTAGCTTCAGTAAATGTGTCCACAATGCTGCCTTGTTCTCTTGGTCACTCTCAGACCCTGTCTTTTTAAGTCAGATTGTTGTGCTGATTGATTCAAGAATTGGGTGCTGGGAATGCAGTACTGGTGAATAAACAGACATAGTTGCTGTCATCATGAAATTTATGTGATGGAGATGGAGACAGGAGCTAAGCAGATAATTACACACAATATTTAGCTGCATTGTGATCACTTTAAAGGGGAGAAAGACAAAACAAATGACAAATTTAAATATTGTTACAAGTAAACATTTTCTCTGTTTCCTCTCCTCCTTCTCTTTCTCCTTTAAAAAGCTTGGGAAAAGTGATTAGTATATTCTGTTCACATTACCAATCAGCAACTGTTAAATACCCTGACAACACCAGATGTTGACTCCAAAATGAATGGCATCTGGTCTAGTACATGAGAAACAGCATATGCAAGTGCAGGCCTGGGCTCTTAAACGTGCCCTGAGACATCTTGGAGGATCTAGGGGAATTTTAGGATGGTATTAGCAACTGGTACTCCGCCAGCCTGAGTCCTCTGGGAATTTGCTGTGGTTTCAACATGCTCCCAGAGATACTGCTGTCTCTCACAGCCTTCATCAAAAGCAGGGTGTTCACCAAAGCCAGCCCTGTACCCTTGTGACCATGGCACACTGCTAATTAAAGGTAAAGAAACAAAACGGAAATAATATGTGAAGCCCTTGCCACTCTGAGGATATCTGTGAATGTCAGGGAGAAGAAAAAGCAACTTTCAAGAACCAGGGGGGCAATAACAAGCACTGGATGGAGAATCAGGGGAGGTATGTTCTTGTCCTGGCTGTGTCTCTAAAAGGTTGCTCTGAAATGGTGGGCAGTCCATTCCACCTCTCTGGCTCTCACCCAGAGGTGAATGAGTTGGCTAGATTACCTCTAAAAAAAGACAGGTTAATGAAGTGACTAACAAAACAGACTTTGGAGACAGCGAGATTTGGAGTTGCATCAGTTCCCTCCCATTTTACTAGGTGAAAAACTTAGGAGGGATACTTAGCCCCTCTAAGCCTCAGTTTCCTCATTTGTAAAGTGGAGATGATTATAGAACATACCTCAGGATTGTTTTAAGGATAGAATTAAATAAAGCAAATAAAGTACTTGTCACAGTGCCTAGCTAAGTGCTAAGTATTCGCTATTTGTTTTTAGATTTTTTTTTTAAGAAAATTTATGTAATTCCATTGCCTTGTATGTAAATTAAGGTAAATGAGTGGTCATGTAATTTTTCATGTAACCATGTAATGATATTAAAAAATTCTACTTGCCATTTCTTTTTCTCAGTTTGCACTCTTGAGATGTGTGTGTGTGTGTGTGTTTATCAATGTATGCATGGGTGGATAAGGACACTTATTCATTTAGTAAGTATATACAACACAGTTTTGATATGAAAATGACACTCTGCTAGTGCTATTACCATGTAGATACAAGTACAATCTAACTTTCACTTCTTGAAACATAATTGGGGGTGGGGGTGGGTAAGAAACACTCACAAAATAAGAGTCTAAAGAAATAATTAAATGTCAAATTAGAGGAAAAATGGCAAGTGCTATGGGATACAAACAAAAACACTCACACCTCACTATTAATTTACTGGCTTTATAAGATAATTAAATTAGGACTTTATCTAAAGAGATTAATCATAGAAGTATTAAAAAGGGCTTCTATTAGACAGCCTGGTTCGTAAAACAGTCCCCTGATCTATAATTAAACGAACACTCCTGTGTGTATATAAAGTATAAGCCCTTCTTCATTCAGTACATTGTATCACAATAGGATAAAAATGAAACATTAAAACTTGTTACAAATTACATTATTTGTCACCATTTATAAAATCTATAGTTTGGGGGCTTTGGTCAAATAAGATTGATCTCTGTTATCACTTGATTAATAAAAATAGGTGTTTCCAAGATGTGTGTTGGTCTCCATGCAGTAGAGATGTTTGCTATGCTATTGTTTGAAAATATTAAGGTGGTATTATTTCCTCCTCAATTAGTGGTTTTGGTAATGACATCTGATTGATTTTATGACCTTTTCTATTCCCTTTATAATTTTAATGATAAAAAGGTAGCATCTAGATTTGATTCTACCATAAATTGCAGCTTGGTTCATGGACATGTATTGTGGTGATTACTTTATCTTGCTGTGTACCACTGACAAACACAGCTTAGGGCTGTCTATCAATCAAGCCCATAGATACTGAAAAAGGCCTGTGAATCACTCCATTCTCCAAACTTAGTGGGTATCTTAATTCTGATACACCTTCCCCCGGGCTCCCAGTGGAAAATTCCTTGGGCCACTGCTTCAGTGGACCTTCGTCCCTGACAAGGCTGTTTTTTTCCGGGAAGTATGATGGTCATATTTGTTTCACATCCCATCTTATCACAATATTCATCTGCCACCCTGTGGGGGTGTAACTACATCACTAGAAGGGGTAAAATTGTTAATAACCTTCATCTGCCACCCCAAATACCTCAGAAATAATTTTCTTTAAAATATTACAATTACTGATTATTATCTAAAACAGATTTTCTCTTTTAATTTATTCATATCATCTTTCAGTTTAGCTTCCGCCAGCATAACTACACAGCTGATTCCCATATGCAGCAGGAAAGTCAGGAGCTGAGCTCTGCTTGCTGCTGATCCTGAAGAGTGACTACTTAACACCAATGCCTCATCCATTGTCAACTGTTCACCAATCACTACTGACTATATTCCAGGCACGGTTTTATGTCCTATACATGGGTTATTTTGTTCGATCCTCCGAGGGATGCATGGGGTGGGTATTTTCTTAACCTCTATTATTCTAATGGGTATTATTCTCTATTACTTGGATGGGTATTAACCTCTATTATTCTGATGGGTAATGAGGCTCAAAGAGGTAAGGGACTTGCCCATAGGACCTCAACTAGGAACTGAAGGCAGTGGCATTAAAAAACCCAGAAGTCCTGGTGCTGAAGCCCATGCTGTTAATCACTATAGTGCATGTTTGCTTACCTCTACAAACACTGGCCAAACACTGGATCATCATTTGGCACTGAAATAATTTTCCTGTTGCATTAGTTTATACAGTAGTAAAATAGAGAACAGACTCTGGGCTCAGACTGCCCAGCTTTTAATTATTACTCAACTACATTATCCATATGGCCTTGAGTAAGTTATTTAACCTCTTTGAACTTAATTTGCTCCTATTCCAAGATGGGAAAAACAACAGGATCTTATTCTAAGGGTGGGTGTTTGGAAGGATTTAACGTTATAAAACAGGCCCACTTAGTATAATACCATGTGCTGAGTGCTCAATAAAGATTACTGAGTATTATTATTATGGTATAATTATCAAATATCATTATTCAATAAAATAGGGATGCAACACTCTGTTGTCCAAAGAGACATCAAGACATCTAAAAACTTAGGGCTTTCTGGGTGAAGGTTGTGAAGAGGAAACAGGAGAGAAGGCAGGTAGTTTCACACACACACAAAAAGAAAAAGGCAAAATACTAAGAAGCAGGTGCTAGAGGAAGCAGTTTCAGCCAAACCCATCACACAGCTTCTAGCCCCATGGAATTATTATGATTTCCCTTTCCTATTAAGGATTCACATCTGGACATAAAGTTCAAACGCAGACTTTGTCAGAATGAGCGTGTGCAAGAGCTGCTTCCACGGATATCTTGGCTGCTGTTCACAGCGCTCAGGTTTTACGTCTCTTGTTTTCTCCTGAATTATTTATCCCGAGCATCTGTGTTATATTATCTTTATGTAACGTCACAATGGAAATGGGAGAATGGGCACTCTTTTCATGTTTGCTCACTGACAGTAAATGTGCCCTGCAGCTTCCAGGTGTCTTTTCTGCCTTTCTACACTCACTTATGAAGCTATCTCCCTGTCAAGTGGGGCACATCCCATCTCCTTGGGGGCTGACAGAAGCCAGCCTCCAGTCAGCTTGGGTATAACAGATGGTCCCAGCTCCACTTAAAGACCAACCGATCCTTTCTAAGAGCTCCACAGCTCAGCAACCACGATTGCCTGAGCAACTGATACTGCAGACTGAATTTCATTTTCCAGGCACCAAAATACAAATGTCCTCTGCAGGTGGGCTTGGAATCCCATGGCCCAGACTAAATTGGAAACTTCCTGGATATCTTGACTATTTGGCAAGCTATTTCAGAGGTCCCCATCTAAAGTTTTTACAATGAACCTAGAAACAATAGTAATTATTCAACAACATTAATACATGTTAGGCATTTAATATATGCTAGGAACTAAGTCATATACTTTACCTTGACTCATTAAGATTTACTACAACCCTATGAGATAGGTATCTTATTCCTATTTTTAAAAAATGGAAGAAAATTAAGTTCAGAGGAATTAAGTGACTTGCTCAAGTTCAATATCGATTAGGCACTAAAACTAAGATTCAATCCTGAATCTTAGCCCATGCTCTTTCCTACTTCTTTTTGACTAGTGTTTGCATGATATGTCCTTTTTGTTTCAACCAATCTATGTCTTTATATTTAAAGTAGTTTTCTCTAAGTGGCATATAAATGAGTTTCATATTTTACCCAATTACACAATCTCTACATTTTAATTAGATTTTTTAGACCATTTATATTTAATGTAATTATCAAGGTTTGGGTTTAAATCTACCATCTTACTATTTATCTCCTCTTTGTATGATCAGTTATTTGTTTCTATATTAGTATTTTATTGACTTCTTTTGGATTGACTATTGTGTATCATTTCATTTTATCTCCACTATGGGCTCATTGGCTCTTTAGTTTTTGAGTGGTTTCTAGAATTTATAATACATACTTATCACAGTTTATCTCCAAATGATATTATATTACTTCATATATTACAGCAGAAAAGTTCAATTTCTCCCTTTTTGTACTATTATTGTATATTTTACTTCTGCATAGTCTATAAACTGCAGTCTGTAAAAAATACTTAGTATTGTTTTTGCTTTAAATAGTCAAATATTTAAAGAATGCTAAAAATGAAAAAAAATCTTTTTTTTTTTTTTTTTTTTTTTTTTTTTTTTTTTGAGATGGAGTCTTGCTCTGTCACCCAGGCTGGAGTGTGGCACAATCTCTGTTCACTCTAAGCTCCGCTTCCCGGATTCATGCCATTCTCCTGCCTCAGCCTCCCGAGTAGCTGGGACTACAGTCACCCATCACCACACCCAGCTAATTTTTTTGTATTTTTAGTAGAGACAGGGTTTCACTGCGTCAGCCAGGATGATCTCAATCTCCTGACCTCATGGTCCGCCCGCCTCACCCTCCCACGCTGGGATTAGAGGAGTGAGCCACCATGCCCACCCCGAAAAACAAAATCTTTAATGTTCACTCTCATAGTTACCATTTTTGGTGTTCTTAATTTCTTTGTGCAGTTCCACATTTTCATCTTGCATTATTTTCTTTCTGCATGATGATAGAAGCTCTTTAAATAATGTAGTAAAAATCATGGGGTTCCACAGTCTGCCTATGGCTGTTGCTATGAAGAAATTGAGTTCCAATGTCAGCAACAGGGGTCTCTATTGTATTGTACATCATGAATGAGGTGAACCATGTTGAAGCAGACAGCTAAGCCACAACTGTAGAAATGGTCAGTCCCTATACCCATAAGCTGTAAACTTTGGCCAAAGCGTGGAATGGGGTCCTGAAGAGAAGATATCCATCAGAAAGGCAAGTTTTGGATCTCTTTTTTCTTGAACAGTTCCTGGCTGAGAAGGAGTTCGATTGCAATAGCATTTCAAGAATCCTTTCCTACCCTATCTACATGTTAATGCCCTTTAGAAGCAGATGTCTAAAAAGTAGAGGACTTTACCAGCCAGCTGGATATTTAAGTCAGCTGGGAGGCCTAAAAATGGGGGTGTATCTTCTATAAAGGAGTTGCTTATCAGTCCTCCAAAGACCAGGAACCAACTCAGCCTTAGGAAATCTTCCATTCAGTGTCATCATTTTGCATGAAGAGCAGAGTCTGCCGCCAGGCACTGCCATGGCCCAGCTCCAAGAGCTAGTAATGATTATGACGGCGAATGATAATGACAAATAATATTAATGGAAAATTTAGTAATATCCAAGCATTTTTCTAAAATCTTGACAGTTACTGATTCATTTAATGCTGATAATAACCCAAAACATAGCTACTATTACTTACTATTATTTTCATTTTCAGGGCACAGAGTATTTAAATAACTTGTGCAAGGTTGTGTGGCTACTAAGCGGCAGAACTGGGATTTTAATTGTGGAAGTTTGGCCTTCGAGTCCATGCTCTTAGTCCATTCAACACACTATGTTGGAATGCTTCTAAGCAAAATGGAGCTCCCCACCTTGCCCAAATCTGCCTCACTTTCTTCTTCACAATCTCCAGTATCCTAGGTTCCTTTGCTTACTGACTCCAAAGAAGCAACAATCACTTGGTTCTACCTGGTCTGAATGGATCTCATTCATTCAGACAAAGAGGAAGGCCACTGAGTCTCAATGCTTCAAGGTCTCAGTTTTAGGTTCTCCACATTGGCCAAGACTTTTCAGACCTCTCTTTCCCTGAGAGTGTGTTGAGGGTACATAGTGGTTTTTTATTGGGTTCAGGTTTCTTGTGTTACTTCAGAAGGTAGGTCCTGAGCCTGCAGACTGAAAATTCTGGCTTAGCTGGCCTTCAGAGCTCTAGCAGCTGAGCCCTCTGGAAAACTTAGCCCTGAAAAAAATGATACTTGCCTAGTAAATCTCATTGCAGCTGGCACAACTTGCAGAGTTGAGTCTCTGTAGAAAGCATAAATGACTAAGAGACATTGCCTTTATGGATTTGGGATGCTAAGTTAAACAGTCCATAATTTTTATTGGTATGACATTATTTTGGAGGAGAGGCCTGAGATAGCATTCTTAAAGAGGAGGTATTTCTATCATAGCATCTTGATCCTGGAAACCTTTGACTCATGACATGCAGAATCACAAACTGAAGCATCTTGTATGCTAAATTGATTCAGGAAAATAGAGATCCCAGTCTCTGAAGATGTGATGATTGCAGCTGAAACTCATGTGGTGCTGCCTTTGGGGAAGTCTTAGGGCTTGGATTCTGGAGACTAGGGCCAGGACATGATTCTGGACAGGGCATGGGATGTCTTACATGAAAAGGAAAGAGATATTCTGGGATCTCATTTTCCTGTGTTGCTGAAAGTCTTGTCACTCCTTAGGGACTGCCTGACTGCCTGAAATTCAATTCAATGATATTCGAATTCAAATCTGGCCAGTCACAACATCCTGCCTGTAATGTCAGATGACAAGGTGATCCTCAAAGTGGTGGGGCTGGTTAAGAGGATTCATGGGAAAGAAGAAAAGGTATGCCATTTGGCAAGCTGTTAGTTTGGGCAATTTTGCTTTTTGACAGACGTACCTTTGTCCCAGAATGTCCCAGGAAACAGGGGATATCCTGGAGACACCCTACTATCTAGTGTTACCATACACTGAATTAGGATTCTATCAAATTTTCCAGCAAACAGAGGAAATAGTGTCTACAAATAGCTATGTGACTTTGGGCATGAGTGCCAGCACTTGTCATTAACAAACTACCTCATTATCTTTGATTCTTACACCTTTCTGAGCTGGTGGGAATGGAGAAGGAAAAATATATCATTATGTTTATTCTGCCATTATTAGCACCATAAGACTATTTAACTCAAAATTAATTTTGTCTATTAAGCTGCTGTGACTCCGATGTAATCCTTCCTGTTATGACAATAAGATTTGTTTTTAAAAATATATGATACATGATGCAGGATTTGAGTGATCATTTTGGTGACCAAGATCATTAAAAGAAACCAGTAATATTCCTGGATTTGGACAACAAGGGCCCGAGACCCTTACTTTAGTGGCCTTGCATATCAAAATACTGAAAAAATAAACTTACTAAAAAACATGTGGCCCTTCTGTCAATTGGGATTTAGCCTTCCACGCTGTTGCAGCATGACCCATAAGTTTAATCATCCCCTCTTGGGGCTGACCCTATTCAGGCTCAGAAAATGTTTCTGCACATCTCCAATGTACTCAAACAAAAGATGATTTCTACCAAATATCATAAAGTTCTCTGGGTTGAGCAGCCTGGATGCAATTGGAGACTGTTACTCTAAGTGATGTAACTCAGGAATGGAAAACCCCAAACATCGTATGTTCTCACTCATAAGTGGGAGCTAAGCTATGTGGACACAAAGGCATAAGAATGACACAATGGACTTTGGGGACTCAGGGGAAGGGGTAGGAGAGGGGTGAGGAATAAAAGACTACACATTGGGTACAGTGTACACTGCTTGGGTAATGGGTATACCAAGATCTCAGAAATTACCACTAAAGAACTTACTCATGTAACCAAACACCACCTGTTCCCCAAAAACCTATTGAAATAAAAAATAGTTAAAAAAAGATTGTGGTTTGTAGTGCTTCTGACACAGGAGCCAGATGCTACTATGAAATGTGGGGAAGTCTTGAGAGCTAGAAGAGCTTAGGTCAGAGATAAGACAAATTAACTTGTACAAATCCTTCCTTCAGATAGTAAAAATGCAATATATTCTTGCATAAAGAAGCATCATTTCCACTTATGTTGAATATCCATTTTCTTTATACTCTTGGTTTTCCAATTTATAGTTTTAGAAATATTTGCAAGTTATCATGGTATTCACAGCAAATGCCTATGGAAGCTGAGGAATATTTTGCTACATTAAATTATCCGTATTACTGCTAAACATGTATGTACACCAGTCTACTCTAGACCTCATGCATGAACTGTGTCACCAATGGTTTATATTGGCAACTAAGTGGATGCTGAAGCCTGACATTACAAATACTATTATTTTTATAAATGCAGTCAAGATAATTTAATTAAAAGAGAACATAAGATTTTAGTTTTTAAAAATAATCTTGAATTAAAATGTATAATTCTAATTACTATTTTGACTTTTAATTTTAACAAATACTTCTGAACAATTAAAAATAACTTTTTTGAAAACACAACAATGATTTTAAGTTCAATTTTTTACCATTTAATTTCATTTGTATTTTTGATTAAATATATTAAACATAAAAGCAGATTGAATACTTGTCCATTTAATTTTCTATTCCTTTAGATTATCATTATCAATAGAATATAAAATAAGTAAAATTATGATTATGGCAATATAATTAGTAATTTTGCTAAAATGAAGGCCAAAACATTTTTGCAATAAATATGTAATTATAGAATAATTATTTCCTGATTTTATTACTCATCTAAACATCACTATCTTAATAACTGAACACCCAGAATAGAACTTAATAACAATTAAATTCAGTTGCCTTTAATATGTGGCACAGTATCAGCCCCACAAGAAAGATACCTTTATACATATTTTTATTTTGCATAATGAAGTTATATTTGCCAAAGTAGAAAGATAGAATTAGTTTTACTTAATAGTTTGTTAGATGAATTTATAACTTTTAAATATTTAGAGCCATTGTATATGGGCTTCCATTTATTCTCTTGCCCCAGGGCCCACAAATGTCAGGGTCATAACTGAGGGAAACAAAAATTCTTTCCAAAGTCACAATTTGTGATGTATATCTCTTGAGGAGGGACTATTACAGGATTGCCTCCTAGATTCACCCTCAGCAAAAACTTTTACTTGGCATGAGCAGTTCTATTTTTATAGTTAAAATGTTGTGGACCTTGATTCACTCTCCAATTAACCTTGGCAAACTTAGCAGATGTGGGGAGTTTGAAGAACTTATAATTCCTTTCTGCACACACCATCCATGAATCCAGTTCACAACCTGTCACTGATCTTGCACAGTCCCAGGAGCCTGCTCTGCTGCTGTCCTCCTCAGACCAAACTGGGTCTCTATCCCTTTTCGGAGCCCCCCTCCTCCTTCCTTTACTACTCTGGACCTTTCTCTACCTCAGCCGCCTCTACGTCAAAATTCTCCTACTTTGTTTCCCATTCTTCCTGGGCTTGCTCTCTGCCTTGCATTAAGGTTTTCCCATGTCCGGAGTGAGCTCATTAAATCTCTTGCCTTGGAAAGGAGCAAGGTGAGGGTAACAGGGAAGGCTTGAAGCTTTTCTGAGAGCAGAAATATGGCAGTTAACTCTGGACTCAGGGAAGTAAGTACCCCCAGGGGAGAGAACGGTCCGTGTATCAGTTTCTTTTGCTTCACAATGAAGGTTGAAGGTGGAGATGTGCAGAATCCTAACTGTGTACTTCCTTGTTACTGGAGTTGCTGTAATAGGGCAGTCTGTAATTACGTAAGTGGCAGGATTATTTATCTATTAATTTTGCTTATTTTTGCTGTAGTTTTCCCTTCACCCACTCCAAGCAAGTAGCCGGTCTTTGTATTCCATGTATTGGGAATTTTGCAGGATCCAGTAAGAAATGGCAGGAAGTTCACTCTCTTTCTTTTCTTCTGTGAAAGCTTGAGCTTAGGGAAAATATGATGTTAGGCATTTCTAGGGAGGAGAAGGGAGAGGTAGCTATATTTGAGGATGGCAGGAAAAGAAAGAGAGGGTTTTTTGTTTCCATCCCTTGACTGGAAAGCAGATGCAAGTCAGGAGGCTCCATGTGCACTGGGGACTGTGTCCTGCCCCATGACAGTTTCTTAAAGACATATCCATAGTTTTAAGGGCATGCCTCACACGTATGTTTAAGAAAATGGAACCCTAGCTCAATTCTCATTCTTGCCTGTGCCTCCCAAACACGACAACACAGTTTTAAGCAACCTTGTGCATGTAGACAATGAATACAGCAGTAATAACTGTTATGGATCAAAAACCTGATGCCTTGGCACAGGACGAGGGTATGGGGAGCTCCAGCAATGAGTAAGAGACTGAATTTTCAGCTATTCCAGTGGAATCAGGGCTCACGGTTTAATGTAAGTTTGTTTTGTTAAAAAATAACTTTTAGCTTTGGAATAATTTTAGATTTACAGAAAAATTGCAGAGAGAGTACAGAGAGTCCCCAATATATACCTGACCCAATTTCCCTATTGCTATCATCTTATATTACCATGGAACATTTATCAAAACTAAGAAACTGACACTGATACATTACTATTAACTCAGCTCCAGACTTTATTTGGATTTCACCAGTTTTTCCACTGACGTTCCCTTTCTGTTCCAGAATCCTATCCAGGGTACCACCTAGCATTTAGTTGTCATGTCTCCCCATCTCTACTGGTCTGTGGTAATTTTTCAGTCTTTTCTGTTTTTCGTTACCTTGGCAGCCTTGATGAACACTGGCCAGGTATTTATAGAAAGTCCCCCCATGTGAGTTTCTCTGATATTTTTCTTGTGATTACACTGGGAATGTGGATTTTTGGAACAAATGCCACCAAGATGAAGTAGTCTTCTCATTGCATTATATCAGGGGCTAAAATTCTTTTCTTTAAAACAAGAAAAATGGACAATTCTCATACATCAGAATTTGTAGGTAAAGATTCATCATTGTCATTTAAACATTATTTTACAAAAGAAGTTCAGACCAGTGTCACCTAAGAGAATCATAACTCTAAGCATTGCAATTGAAGGAGAATTCAGCAGCTCTTGCCTTTCCTCTAGGTTGGTCAATATTTCCACCAAGATTCCTAACAGACCTTCTTCTGTGTTCTGCTGTGATTCTGGGACTTGTTTAAATAAGGATTTCTTAAGTATTTGAGGAAATCTTTTGAAATCTTGTTTAAAATCAACTTCCTTGCTCTCTATACATTTCATACCACTTTTGGCTAAATATAATTAGTTTTATTTGAATCTTCATGAATTTTTTTTAATACATAAAGCAAGAGCATACTGTTCCAGGGGCTCAAACCAGCATTCTCTCATGGTGGTTTCTAGCTTACAGGAACTCATTCATAATAACATAACTAGACTAGGTTTCAATAGTGTGGAATAAATTTAGAATTCATAATAAGAACCATGAGAAGGACAATTATCAAGGTTATCAAAAACAATTATTTCTTACCTCATTTTCACTACAACTTTCAGCCCTCAGCACATCCAGGTCACCATGTAGGCATTAATAAAAATGTTTCCTCTAGCCCTGCTGGAAATTCTGACCCATGGATAATGATTGATGGTCCCTTCCCAGGGATTGGATGGCTATCTCCTAGAGAGGCTGGACATCTGACTGGGGCAGAGAGCATTCAGAAGGCATTCACAACTCTCCCACAGCAGGTGCACATCTGCTCCATCGGGATGACATCCTCCTCTCTTTGCCACAGTTACTTACTCTTATAAGAGAGCTCTTGGATGTTGACATTCTTCTCCTTCTTTGAACATACAGAAATCCAGAGACTTCACAGAATAGACGTTGGCTTTTTTATGATTATTTTAAACAGAAATGTTCTGCTGGTCAACAAATGCTAAGACTGATGTTCTTTAAATACACATGTTTTGGTGTGTAATGATGGAGTTATTAGAGTAAAAGAGGTTCAAGAGGTTGCAGTTAGTTTTATCTTAGCTCTGTCCCACAGAGCAATGGTTCAGTATACTACTGGTGAGTTTGGGAACAAGGCTACCATCTTTTTGTTTTTCTCAGCCAAACAAGAACTTACACAACACTCTAACCTTTTCTCTGTTGGAAGTAGGAACATTTCTGTTTGCTCCACAGTGGAGTCTTTACCATAAATATCTTTCCCATTACTTATGTTTTCATTCACAGAGAATAGTTTGATAATGTTCTAAAGGAGAAAAACATAAGGGATGTATGTATGGTTAAAACACCCCACGGATATCAAAATGCAAGTTTCATTGCAGTCAGGCCCATCTGAGTCAGGCTAGCTCTGGGCAGAGATAGGTAGAGAACAAATCTGAAGAACAGGGAGGAGATAACTATACCAGTGAATCAACCTTTAATTGTAGGCTGACTGTAGATAATGAATCAGTAAACCTGTTCACTTCCACAAATGCAAATCCTATGCTAAATAAGTTTGGCTTATACTAATGGGTCTGCCAAGTACAATTTAGGTTGAACCACTAACACAAAGATAAAATAAAAATTCACATCTAATTTTGTTTTCTAACGATGCAGAAGGAACTGTATGGTCCATGATCAAGCACAAGTTATAATTGTCCATGATGTCACTCTCATTAATATGGGCCGGTAAAGCTAGACTGTGACACCTATGCAGCATCGGCAATGCAGTAAAAGTATCTCCTGAAGGACAAGATCTGAATCTGGTAGGATCACTGTTTTCCTCACTAACTTTGCCACTTTTGAGGTTTTCAGGACTATTCCTTGCAAGCTAAGGAAATAGGTGGAGCGTCAAGATCAAAGTCGGCTCTCCCAAGTTTCTCTCTCTCTCTCTTTTTTTTTTTTTTTTTTTTTTGAGATGGAGTCTCGCTCTGTTGCCCAGGCTGGAGTGCAGTGGTGTGATACCGGCTTGTTGCAACCTCCGCCTCCCTAGTTCAAATGATTCTCCTGCCTCAGCCTCCTGAGTAGCTGGGATTACAGGCATGTGCCACGACGCCTGGCTGATTTTTGTATTTTTAGTAGAGACGGCGTTTCATCATGTTGGCCAGACTGGTCTTGAACTCCTGACCTTATGATCTGCCCGCCTTGGCCTCCCAAAGGGCTAGGATTACAGGCATGAGCCACCACGCCCGGCCCTCTTTTTTGTTTAATACTACTGATATGTTGTTCAAAAACAGCAAAATGCTGAGGCTTGAGGTCACTTGAGGTCAGGAGTTTGAGACCAGCCTGGTCAAAATGGTGAAACTCTGTCTCTACTAAAAATACAAAAATTGGCTGAGTATGCTGGTACATGCCTGTAATCCCAGTTACTCAGGAGGCTGAGGCAGGAGAATTACTTGAACCTGGGAGGTGGAGGTTGCAGTGAGCCGAGATCGTGCCACTGCACTAAAAATGGCAAGCTGATCAGAGAAATGTAAAATGCCCTGATTATGGCCCACTTCAATGCTACAGTGCTTTATATGCATTATCCCCGTTTTAGAGACAAAGAAACCAAGGTGTAGGAAGGTAGAATCACTTGCCCAAAGTGACAGTTAATAAGTGGTGAAGTCAGAATTCAAACCAGAGAATTTGATGCTGGCACCCAAGTGCTTAGTATGCATCTTTCTCCCTTTCTTTTCTGATCTAGAAAAGATTGCTAGATAAAATGTTTGAGATAAACCTAAATTAAAATCATCGATAGGAAAGAAAACCAATCATGAAATAATCAGGTGTTAGAAAGTTGGGTCATACATTAACTTGCCAGCACTGAGTAGTAACAGAATTAATTGTCTCAGTCTACTTGACTTTAGCTATGTGTTGAAACCAGTCATTTTCCTTAATGATACTTGCAATTTGCTCCTTATCTTCTTGCAATTATAAGTTACTTTAAGATCAACTGTGTCAGGCACACAGCCTCCTCTTTTACTATAAAATACCAGGACAACAACTTTAGGAGCTTTTGGAGCCACAGTTAAGATTGGGCAGAAAGAACTGACTTCAGCTCATGAGCTGGCTTTTATCTATATGAGAAGAATGGAGGACAGGGTTGGGAGATTTACATTGCTTTTCCTTTCACTGTCTTCATTGGAATCTATTAATTCATTAATTCTAGGCTCCTCTCTTGAATTATGCTTTTTTATTTTTTATTTTTGCCTGATCTCTCGCAAGTCCAGACACAACACTTTCACCTTCTGCCCAGAGGGCAAAATACTTTTCTGAAATGCCTCAACTGTTATCCATCCATCCATCCATCCATCCATCCATCCATCCATCACTGCCTCCCTCTATCCATCCTTCCACTGTTAAGTGAGACCATATGAATTAAATCAATCTTATACAATCGCATTACATCATAGAGGATTCAATTAGAAAATCCTCAAACCAAAAAAATAACTTTACTTATTACCAATTTAAATGGGAGCAAATAGAACAGTTTGCTTGTCAGATTTCCAAGGCCAAACAATTGTGAACAGTGACAAAGAATAGTTTGAACAATGTTGTGGCCATGGAGTGCACTACTCAATCTCCTTTCTCTTGGGAAAGAGCTGAGGATAGTTGGCCAAAAGCCTCCAGCTGCTACACTTTCACACTCACTATGACATTCATGCCAAGGTCATGTTTCCACAGAGTTATTCAAAGACAGAGTCTAGAACACAGCAGGGGTTCTAGAGCTGGGCCATTTCTGCCTGATGTGGTACATGGGCATACCTTGTATTCCAATGGGCAATCTTTGCTTGGGTACTCACCATCAACTGGGTGAGATTTTCTTAGAGCTGCACTGTAGTCAAAGGTGCTTCCTACTCAATACCTCTTCCTTTGCTTTCTCCTTTCAAATGCGTCAGACCTGCATTAAAATCTAAAGTTTCCCACTGCCTACTCCTGCTCCTTTCCTCTTTTATCCTCCACGGCATTTTCCCTAATAAATCTCTTGTATGGCTCATCTCGTCTTGGCACCTGCCTCTAAGAGGAACTCAACAGAAACAAACACCAACTTTTCAGGTTTATACATATCGCATATACTTGGTCCATTTTCAAGCTGTACTCAACCACAATTTTGAGTTTTGTGCATCTATACATGCAGAATTTCTAAATTTAATACCTCACGTTTAAGCTTGCTCTGAAATCTAAATGCCATGTATCCAATTAACTGACAGCTTTACTTGATACATCCATGTTTAATATCTCATGTCCAATCACTATGTTCTATACTTCAGCCATACTGGATTTCTTTAAAAACAAAACAAAATATTTATATAAACATAATGATTCTTTTTTTATATTATTATACTTTAAGTTCTGGGTTACATGTGCAGAACGTGCAGGTTTGTTACATAGGTGTACATGTGCCATGGTGGTTTGCTGCGCCCATCAACCCGTCATCTAGGTTTTAAGTCCCACATGCATTAGGTGTTTGTCCTAATGCTCTCCCTCTCCTAGACCCCCACCTCTTGACAGGCCCCACTGTGTGATGTTCCCTTCCCTGTGTCCATGTGTTCTCATTGTTCAGCTCCCACTTATGAGTGAGAACATGCAGTGTTTGGTTTTCTGTTAGTTTGCTGAGAATGATGGTTTCCAGCTTCGTCCATGTCCCCGCAAAGAACATGAACTGATCTTCTTATGGCTGCATAGTATTCTATGGTGTATATGTGCCACATTTTCTTTCCTTTTTTTTTTTTTTTGGAGACGGAGTCTCGCTCTGTCACCCAGGCTGGAGTGCAGTGGCGCAATCTCGGCTCACTGCAAGCTCCGCCTCCCGGGTTCACGCCATTCTCCTGCCTCAGCCTCTCCGAGTGGCTGGGACTACAGGCGCCCGCCACCACGCCCGGCTAATTTTTTTTGTGTTTTTAGTAGAGACGGGGTTTCACCGTGGTCTCGATCTCCTGACCTCGTGATCCGCCCGCCTCAGCCTCCCAAAGTGCTGGAATTACAAGCGTGAGCCACCGCGCCCGGCCTGCCACATATTCTTTATCCAGTCTATCATTGATGGGCATCTGGGTTGGTTCCAAGTCTTTGCTATTGTAAGTAGTGCTGCAATAAACATATATGTGCATGTGTCTTTATAGTAGAATGATTTGTAATCCTTTGGATATACACCAAGTAATGGGATTGCTGGGTGAAATGGTATTTCTGGTTCTAGATCCATGAATAATCACAATGGTGGAACTAATTTGCACTCCCACCAACAGTGTGAAAGTGTTCCTATTTCTCCACATCCACTCTAGCTTCTGTTGTTTCCTGACTTTTGAATGATCACCATTCTAACTGGTGTGAGATGGTATCTCATTTTGGTTTTGATTTGCATTTCTCTGATGACCAGTGTTAATGAGCTTTTTTTCATATGTATTATTTTTAGAAGTGTCTGTTGATATCCTTTGCCCACTTTTTGATGGGTTTTTTTTTCTTGTAAATTTGTTTAAGTTCCTTGTAGATTCTAGTTATTAGACCTTTTTCAGATGGATAAATTGCAAAAATTTTCTCCCATTGTGTAGGTTGCCTGTTCACTCTGATGATAGTTTCTTTTGCTGTGCAGAAGCTCTTTAGTTTGAATTGATCCCATTTGTGAATTTTGGACTTTGTTGCCATTGCTTTTTGTGTTTTAGTCATGAAGTCTTTGCCCATGCCTATGTGCTGAATGATATTGCCTAGGTTTTCTTCTAGGGTTTCTATGGTTTTAGGTCTTATGTCTATGTCTTTAATCCATCTTGAGTTAATTTTTGTCTAAGATGTAAGGAAGGGATCCAGTTTCAGCTTTCTGCATGTGACTAGCCAGTTTTCCCAACACCATTTATTAAATAGGGAATCCTTTCCCCATTGCTTGTTTTTGCCAGGTTTGTTGAAGATCAGATGGTTGTAGATGTATGGTGTTATTTCTGAGGTCTCTGTTATGCTCCATTGGTCTATGTATCTGTTTTGGTACCAGTACCATGCTGTTTTGGTTACTGTATCCTTGTAGGGTAGTTTGAAGTCAAGAAGCAGGATGCCTCCAGCTTTGTTCTTTTTGCTTAGGATTGTCTTGGCTATACGGGCTCTTTCTTTTGATTCCTTATGAAATGTAAAGTAGTTTTTTCTAGTTCTGTGAAGAAAGTCAATGGTAGCTTGATGGGAATAGCATTGAATCTCTAAATTACTTTGGACAGTATGGCCATTTTCGTGATCCTGATTCTTCCTATCCATGAGCATGGAATGTTTTTCCATTTGTTTGTGTCCTCTCTTATTTCCTTGAGCAGCGGTTTGTAGCTCTTCTTCAAGAGGTCCCTCATATCCCTTGTAAGTTTTATTCCTAGGTACTTTATTTCCTTTGTAGCAATTGTGAATGGGAGTTCACATGATTTGGCTCTCTGTTTGTATATTATTGGTGTATAGGAATGCTTATAAGTTTTGCACATTGACTTTGTATCCTGAGACTTTGCTGAAGTTGCTTATCAGCTTAAGGAGATTTTGGGCTGAGATGATGGGATTTTCTAAATATACAATCATATCCTCGGCAAACAGAGACAATTTCTGACTTCCTGTCTTCCTATTTGAATACTCTTTATTTATTTCCCTTGCCTAATTGCCCTGGCCAGAACTTCCAATATTATGTTGAATAGGAGTGGTAAGAGAGGGCATCCTTGTGTTGTGCCAGATTTCAAAGGGAATGCTTCCAGCTTTTTTCCATTCAGTATGATATTGGCTGTGGGTTTGTCATAAACAGCTCTTAGTATTTTGAGATATGTTCCAACAATACCTAGTTTTTTGAGAGTTTTTAGCAATGAACGCTGTTGAATTTTGTTGAAGGCCTTTTCTGCATCTATTGAGATAATCATGTGGTTTTTGTCACTGGTTCTATTTATGTAATAGATTATGTTTATTAATTTGCATATGTTGAACCAGCCTTGAATCCCAGGGATGTAGTCGACTTGATCTTGGTGGATAAGACTTTCGATGTGCTGCTGGATTTGGTTGGCCAGTATTTTATTGAAGATTTTTGCATTGATGTTCATCAGGGATATTGGTCTGAAATTTTCTTTTCCTGTTGTGTCTCTGCCAGGTTTTGGTATCAGGATGATGCTGGCTTCAAAAAATGAGTTAGGGAGGAGTCCCTCTTTTTCTTTCTTTTTTCTTTTTTTTTTTTTTTTTTTGGAGACGGAGTCTCGCTCTGTCACCCAGGCTGGAGTGCAGTGGCGCGATCTCGGCTCACTGCAAGCTCCGCCTCCCGGGTTCACGCCATTCTCCTGCCTCAGCCTCTCCGAGTGGCTGGGACTACAGGCGCCCGCCATCACGCCTGGCTAATTTTTGTATTTTTAGTAGAGACAGGGTTTCACCATGGTCTCGATCTCCTGACCTCGTGATCCGCCCACCTCGGCCTCCCAAAATGCTGGGATTACAAGCGTGAGCCACCATGCCCGGCCGAGTCCCTCTTTTTCTGTTGTTTGGAATAGTTTCAGAACGAATGGTACCAGCTCCTCTTTGTAACTCTGGTAGAATTTGGCTGTGAATCCTTGTGGTCCTGGGCTTTTTTTGGTTGGTAGGCTATTAATCACTGCCCCAATTTCAGAACTTGTTATTGGTCTATTCAAGACTTTGACTTCTTCCTAGTCTTGGGAGGGGATATGTGTCCAGGAATTTATCCATTTCTTCTAGATTTTCTAGTTTATCTGCGTAGAGGTATTTATAGTATTCTCTCTGATGGTAGTTTGTATTTCTGTGGGATCAGTGCTGATATCCCCTTTATCATTTCTTATTGTGTCTATTTGATTCTTCTCTCTTTTCTTCCTTATTAGTCTGGCTAGTGGTATACCTATTTTGTTAATCTTTTCAAAAAACCATCTCCTGGTTTCATTGAGATTTTGAAGGGTTTTTCGTGTGTTTATCTCCTTCAGTTCTGCTCTGATCTTAGTTATGTCTTGTCTTCTGCTAGCTTTTGAATTTGTTTGCTCTTGCTTCTCTAGTTCTTTTCATTGTGATGTTAGGGTGTCCATTTTAGATCTTTCCAATTTCCGATGTGGGGATTTAGTGGTATAAATGTCCCTCTAAACACTGCTATAGCTGTGTCCTAGAGATTCTGGTATGTTGTGTCTTTATTCTCATTGGTTTCAAGGAAATTATTGGTTTCTGCCTCAATTTCATATTTACCCAGTAGTCATTCAGGGGCAGGTGGTTCAGTTTCCATGTAGTTGTAAAGTTTTGAGTGTGTTTCTTTTTTTTCCCCTATGTTTCTTTTTATTATTAGTTTATTTATTTTTTAATATATATATTTTTACTATACTTTAAGTTCCAGGATACATGTGCAAAACATGCAGGTTTGTTACATACGTACACATGTGCCATGTTGGTGTGCTGCACACATTAACTTGTCATTTACATTAGGTATGTCTCCTAATGCTATCTCCCCCCTCCCCCAACCCCACAACAGGCCCCAGTGTGTGATGTTCCACTTCCTGTGTCCAAGTGTTCTCATTGTTCAATTCCCACCTATGAGTGAGAACACGCGGTATTTGGTTTTTTGTCCTTGTGATAGTTTGCTGAGAATGATGGTTTCCAGCTTCATCCATGTCCCTACAAAGGACATGAGCTCAACATTTTTTATGGCTGCATGGTATTCCAATCCTGAGTTCGAATTTGATTGCACTGTGGTCTGGGAGACTGTTACGATTTCTGTTCTTTTGCATTTGCTGAGGAGTGTTTTACTTCCAATTATGTGGTCAATTTTAGAATAAGTACTATGTGATGCTGAGAAGAATGTGTGTGTGTGTGTGTGTGTGTGTGTGTGTGTGTGTATATATATATTCTGTTGATTTGGGGTGGAGAGTTCTGTAGATGTCTATTAGGTATACCTGGTCCAGAGCTGAGTTCAAGTCCTGAATATCCTTGTTAATTTTCTGTCTCATTGGTCTAATATTGACAGTGGGGTGTTAAAGTCTCCCACTATTATTTTGTGGGAGTCTAAGTCTCTTCGTAGGCTCTAAGAACTTGCTTTATGAATCTGGGGCTCCTGTACTGGATGCATATATATTTAGGAGAGTTAGCTCTTCTTGTTGCACTGATCCCTTTATGTTAGGTAATGCCCTTGTCTCTTTTCAACTTTGTTGGTTTAATGTCCGTTTTATCAGAGACTAGGATTGCAACCCCTGCTTTTTTTTTCTTTCCATTTGCTTGTTAAATATTCCTCCATTCCTTTATTTTGAGGCTATGTGTGTCTTTGCACATGAGATGGATCTCCTGAATACAGCACACCAATGGGTCTTGACCCTTTATCCAACTTACCAGCCTGTGTCTTTTAATTGGGGCATTTAGCCCATTTACATTTAAGGCTAATATTGTCATATGTGAATTTGATCCTGTTATCACAATGTTAGCTTGTTATTTTGCGTAATAGTTGATGCAGGTTCTTCATAGTGTCATTGGTCTTTTTATTTTGGTATGTTTTTGCAGTGGCTGGTACAGGCTTTTCCTTTCCATATTTAGTGCTACCTTCAGGATCTCTCATAGGGCAGGCCAGCTGGTGACAAAATCCCTCAGCATTTGCTTGTCTGTAAAGGATTTTATTTCTCCTTGGCTTATGAAGCTTAGTTTGGGTGGATATGAGATTCTGGGTTGAAAATTCTTTTCTTTACAAACGTTGAATATTGGTCCTCACTCTCTTCTTGTTTATGGGGTTTCTGCAGAGAGATTTGCAGTTAGTCTGATGGGCTTCCCTTTGTAGGTAACCTGACCTTTCTCTCTCACTCCCCTTCACACTTTTTCCTTCGTTTCAACTTTGGTGTATCTGACAATTATGGGTCTTGGGGTTGCTCTTCTCGAGGAGTATCTTTGTGGTGTTCTCTGTATTTCCTGAATTTGAATGTAGGCCTGCCTTGCTAGGTTGGGGAAGTTCTCCTGGATAATATCCTGAAGAGTGTTTTCCAACTTGGTTCCATTCTCCCTGTCACTTTCAGGTACACCAATCAAACATAGATTTGTTTTCTTCACATAGCCCCATATTTCCTGAAGGCTTTGTTCGTTTCTTTTCACTCTTTTTTCCCTAAACTTGTCTTCATGTTTATTTCATTAAGTTGATCTTTAATATCTGATAACCTTTCTTCCACTTGATCAATTCAGCTATTGATCTTGTGTATGCTTCATGAAGTTCTCATGCTGTGTTTTTCAGCTCCGTCAGGTCATTTATGTTCTTCTCTAAAACAGTTATTCTAGTTAGCAGTTCCTGTAACCTTTTATCAAGCTTCTTTTCTTCCTTGCATTGGGTTAGAACATGCTCTTTTAGCTCAGAAGAGTTTGTTTTTACCCACCTTCTGAAGCCTATTTGTGTCAATTCGTCAAAGTCAAACTCATTCTCCATCCA
Organism: Nomascus leucogenys; assembly: GCF_006542625.1. Lineage (NCBI taxonomy): Eukaryota > Metazoa > Chordata > Mammalia > Primates > Hylobatidae > Nomascus > Nomascus leucogenys. The sequence goes on along the minus strand of NC_044401.1, from coordinate 73,378,295 downwards.
GTTTTGTGCCCTTGCTGGAGAGGTGTTGCAATCATTTGGAGGAAAAGAGCCATTCTGGTTTTGGAATTTTCAGCCTTTTTGCACTGGTTTTTTCCTCATCTTCATGGATTTATCCACCTTTGATCTTGGATGCTAATGACCTTTGGATAGGGTTTTTGGGTGGGCATCCTTTTTGCTGATGTTGATGTTATTGTTTTCTGTTTGTTAGTTTTCCTTCTAACAGTCAGGACCCTCTGCTGCAGGTTGGCTGGAGGTCCACTCCAGACACTGTTCACCTGGATATCACCGGCGGAGTCTGCAGAACAGCAAAGATTGTTGCCTGCTTCTTCCTCTGGAAGCTTCGTCCCAGAGGGGCACCAGCCTGATGCCAGCCAGAGCTCTCTTGTATGAGGTGTCTGTTGACCCCTGCTGGGAGGTGTCTCCCAGTAAGGAGGCACAGGGGTCAGGGACCCACTTGAGGAGGCAGTCTGTCCCTTAGCAGAGCTCAAGCGCTATGCTGGGAGGCTTGCTGCTCTCTTCAGAGCCAGCAGGTGGAACGTTTAAGCCTGCTGAAACTGCCCCCACAGCCACCTCATGCCCCAGGTGCTCTGTCCCAGGGCGATGGGAGTTTCATCTGTAAGCCCCTGACTGGGACTGCTGCCTTTCTTTGAGAGATGCCCTGCCCAGTGAGGAGGAATCTAGGGAGCCAGTCTGGCCACGGCCACTTTGCAGTGCTGTGGTGAGTTCTACACAGTCCAAACTTCTCGTTGGCTTCCTTAACACTGTGAGGGAAAACCACCTACTCAAGCCTCAGTAATAGTGGACGCCTCTTCCCCCATCAAACTCTATCATCCCAAGTTTAATTCAGACTGCTGTGCTGGGAGCGAGAATTTCAAGCCAGTGGTTCTTAGCTTGCTGGGCTCCATGGAATTGGGACCCACTAAGCGAGACCACTTTACTCCCTGACTTCAGCCCCCTTTCCAGGGGCATGAACGGTTCTGTCTCGCTGGGGTTCCAAGTGCCACTGGGGTATGAGGGAAAAAAAACTCCTGTGGCATGCTAGGTGTCTGCCCTGACAGCTGCCCAGTTTTGTGCTTGAAACCCACAGTCTTGGTGGTGTAGGCACACGCGGGAATCTCCTGGTCTGTGGGTTGCAAAAACCGTGGGAAAAGCATGGTATCTGGGCCACATAGCACGGTCCCTCACAGCTGGGAAGGGGAGGGAGGTCCCCAGCCCCTTGTACTTCCTGAGTGAGGTGACGCCCCACCCTGCTTCTGCTCGTCCTCCGTGGGTTGCACCCAGTGTCTAACCACTTCCAATGAGATGAACTGGGTACCTCAGTTGGAAATGCAGAAATCACCCACCTTCTACGTGGGTCTCACTGGGAGCTGCAGACTGGAGCTGTTCCTATTTGGCCATCTTGCCAGATCCTCCACACTGGCTTTCTTAAGAGCTGTTACATAAAATGCCAGAAAATGTTTCCAACTTGGGGTTCTGGCATTTGCTCTTCTCAAAGCCTGGATCACTCTTCCTCCAGATATTCACACGGCTTGCTTCTTAACTTTAGTCACAGCTCTGCTTCAGTGACTAAAGTCACCTCCTCCAAGAAGCCTTCCCTAATCTTTCCCTTCCCCAAAGAAGTGCTACATATGAAAGCACCACACATCACACAACTCTTCTTTCCCTTACCCTGTTCTGTTTACTTCACAGTACTTACCACTAACATTTTGTTTAAAAAGAAAGGTCAAAAATTTTTTAAAAAACAAAGGAAAAATCAAAGAAAAACTAAACTCTCCTTTTAATTATCATAACTGACTTGGCTAATTCAGCCAACTTGAGTCTTTAGTAGATTATTTGAGCAAATGATCTACTTTCACCAACTAAAAGTTTTTAGGAGATTTGGGAGATATTGCTGGTCTATGTGTCATCACAATAAGGATGAGAATAGCGATATTGCCAAGTTAGGTATCTTAAATGTATCTGACACTTTTCTGAAATTACATGGATAGGCGTCACTGGTAAAATCTCAAAATGCAGGGAGAAAAATCAGAGCAAACTTTTATTTAAAAATCTCCAGTACAGGCTGGGTGCAGTTGCTTACTCCGGTAATCCCAGCACTTTGGGAAGTCAAGACAGGTGGATTGCTTCAGCTCAGGAGTTTGAGACCAGTCTGAGCAACATGGCGAAACCCTAACTCCACAAAAAATTCAAAAATTAGCCAGGCATGGTGACACACACCTATAGTTTTAGTTACTCAGAAGGCTGAAGTGGGAGGATTGCTTGAGCTCACAAGGTCGAGGCTGCAGTGAGCCATGATTGTGCTACCGCACTCCAACCTGGGTGACAGAGCAAGATCCTGTCTCTAAAAGGAAAAAAATCTCCAGTACAAACATAATTTGAAATTATTTCTCACAGTACCTGAATCACATCAGTAAGTCGTTGGAGAAAGAAATGGACTTTTTCATGCTCCTGACATTGTACTCGCAATCCAAACAATAGAAGTATTATATAAAACCTTAAAATGTGCATATACTTTGATCTATAAATTCTACTTATGGGTCTCTATCCCACAGAAATATCTGCTTATATAGGCAAATATATAGGCATATGCATATTCACTCTGTCATTGTTTATAACAGCAAAAATAGAAACACCTTAAATGTCCAGCAATAGAGAACTGTCGAAATATATGATGGTACATACACATAATGGAATTCTCTCCAGTAGTTTAAAATAATGTAGATCTATACTTTCTAACATGGGGAGATATTTGTGATTTATTATATGAAAAAATGAATGTTAAAAATTTGTGTACAGTAAATACTGTTAGAAATATTGTGTGTATAAATACATATGTGTGTATGTATATATATGCATATAGACACATAGTTATCTACATACAAGATAATGAAAAACTCTGGAAAGACACTGCTTTGAATTTTAGTAGATTTGCAAATGTGTAAATTATGGGTGTTTTAAATGTTTTCTGTGTATTTTTCTGTAACTTGTAGATATTTTAAAATAATAAGTACATATCAGTTTTTGGAACAAAAAGATTTAAACATATATGATGATCATGCCATGGAATTACAGATTATAAGAGCTGATGGGACTTTAGGATTCATTAGATGTTATTTCGTTCAAGAGATGCTTCCATTTTACCTAAGAGGAAACTAAGACCCAGAAGAGAAATTGAATTATCCAGGACTCAGATTTATGTCTTTCTCTCCAGTCGTTCTCCAATTTTCACACCCCAGCAGCTGCTCAATTAATGCACTGATTGATGTAATTGGTTGGTATTGATGTGGAGGAGTCTGAGGGTGATCTCATTCTACTGTTAAACTGTGATAGAAAATTTCACAGTGGGAACAGAGATAGTTCAATTTTTCCCCCTGCAACAATTATGCAAGCCTCTGATTTACACTGATCAGGACATCTCCCTTGGATGGCAAATGAGATTATAGAAGTCGCTCATGTAAGATTTCCTCTGCCTGCGAATGTTTCTAATTGTACCTACACTACTCATTGGCCAATTCTTAGTGATCATTGAGAAAAACATTTCTCCAAATAACACATTTTATTTAGACTTTCTGAATTATTTTGTATAAACGTTACCCTGATAGAGAAACCAGAGCTGAAGTTGATAATAAAAGTGTTATAGATCTAATTGTTGTTATCCTCCCCAAAACTTTGTAGTGTAAAATAATTTATTATTGACAAAGAAAGTACATTAATAATAAGAATTCTGAAACATTATTTGCTAAGGAGGCAAAAAATGCTGAGATTCCAGTTGTGTGTTCACCACTGGGCTTGTGAAACTGATTTTTGTGATCTCTTGATGATGGAATAGCCAAAAAACGGAGTCTGTGGGAGTTTCATAATTGTCAAAAGACCATTAAAATTTTCAATCTAAAATGGAACAGAATTCAGGCACTTTTGCTGAATTTCCCAGTTCTGTGGTTCAATAAAACATGACCACAAGTTATGGTAACCACCAGGAGGATCTTCTGTTGTCTTCCCTTGGCCCAAAACTGAGAGTCACACAACCCTGTGCATCTTCCTCAAAGAATCAGCCTTGACACAAAGTACCTTCCTTTTGCCACAACTTTGGCAGCGCTGGACATCAATGGAGTTGTTTGCACATAATGAGGAAAAAAAAATAATGACTGTGGGGCAGAAGTGACTCTCAGCCATCACCTTTCTTGCCAATAGCTTACTGCCTGAAAAACTATTATTCAGGGAGAGAAAGTTTGTATTTATTAAGTAAATCAGAGCCAATCCAGTAGGTATTGGACAGGAGACATTTAATTTCCTCCTCAGTAGGACATCTTATGTGGCATAACTGGTCCTTTATCCACTGCCTTCTTTAGAAAAGTGGTGTGAACTGTAAATTGATTGCATTAAGTAATCACACCACTGAACTTTGTTGTCTTAGGTTTGTTTCTTTTTTTCTTTTTTAAGCTTCTATAGAATGAATTATCTCCTCAGCAGTGTGACTCACATGTTCTGCCCTTTGCCTTTCAGGATATTATTCACTTTGCACAAAATAGTCCAGGGCAAGATTGTTGGATGAAAAACATGGCTCAAATGCTCTTGCTCTGTGAGGGTAATTAAAAAATTTTCAATATGTCTAACTTTCTTGACAATGTATCGTCCTGATATATATACACACACACACACACACACACACACACATATATATATCAGATACATATATATGTATATATATATACATATATATGTATATATATGTATCTGATATATATATATGTGTGTATATATATGTATACTTACACACGAGAATGGCTGAATGAGAAGTACAGATTATGAATAGCCTTCCCTATATATTTTACTATATACAAAGCTAATCTTTTGTATCAATATACAATTATGTAATATAGTGTAAAGAACCCTGGAACAGAATACAAAAACCCTGGGTTCTAGTTTCGGCTCTGACTCTAGATAGCTGCACGAATTTGAACAAGTCACAATATCAGATTTATTTTTCGTTTTAAATTTTATTTTGTTGTCAGAGAATGGTGTGACTATTTTGGGGCTCAGAAAATGATACCCCAAAATAGGGTGTTTCGGTATGCTTTGATTAAAGAAAATTAAAGACCTTACAAACTGCTTCAGAATTAAGGTCTCTCTGACTTTTCCTTCTTTCTCCCCCTAACTGCAAGGGTGGGCTTTCTCTGAAGTTCTTTTATCTGACAGACGGTAGTTCTTCCAAAAGAAATGCGATTGCCTTAGACCCCCTCCCTGGAATCTACATTAACCGTAAAATGTTAACTCTTATCACAGGAGAGGGAATGAAAAGTCTCCATACTCAGGACACTATGCCTAGACAGACTTTTCAGCTATTCTTTCAACTATTCTTCCAAGGGCTGTCACCTAAACAACTATCTGCAGAATAAGACAAATTTTATTCATAGTACACTTCTGCCCCTCATCTTCCCATAGCTTGTTGCCATCTCCTCCAGAGCCCAGAGGAACTTTGTCCAAGGCTGTTATCTGCTCTTTATGCCCATTCACTTCCCCTAAAAATTATTTACTTTTCCTCTAATCCCTTTCCCCTGTGAAAAGGTATTTAAACTTCAATCATCTCGCCCTTCCTTAAGTCTTGTATGTTGTGTGGCTCCTGTGCACATGTGCACGTTAATCAATGTGTCTGACTTTTCTCCTGTTAATGTTTTTATTGTCCATTTATTTCAACAGACTCAATTACCAAACCTCCAGAGGGAAAGGTTACCCTTCACTGTTAAGGCAAATTATAAAATATGACTATGGTAGATTCCCTTCCCTTCCCTCCCTTCCCCTCCGCTCCCTTCCTTATTTCCTTCCTTCCTTCATATTTATTGTACACGACATAATAGTTTGGAGAATAAAACTATAAGCTGGGTGCAGTGGCTCACTCCTGTAATCCCAGCACTTTGGGAGGCCAAGGAGGGCAGATCATCCGAGGTCGGGAGTTTGAGACCAGCCTGTCCAACATGGAGAAACCCCATTTCTACTAAAAATACAAAATTAGCCGGGTGTGGTGACACATGCCTATAATCCCAGTTACTCGGGAGGCAGAGGCAGGAGAATTGCTTGAACCTGGAAGGTGGAGGTTGTGGTGAGCCAAGATCATGCCATTGCACTCCAGCCTAGGCAACAAGAGCAAAACTCTGTCTCAAAAAACAAACAAACAAACACCAAACTATAATCAATGCCATAAACATAACCATCATCTCCAAAAGTTTCTCCCTACCTTCTTTATTAAAAAATTTTTTTTTGGTGATAAGAATACAACATGAGATCCACCCTCTTAGCAAATTCTTACGTACATATACAGTACAGTATTGTTAACCACAGGCAGTATGCTGTGTAGTCAATCTCTAGGACGTAGTCATCTTACATAATTAAAACTTTGTGGGATTTGCGGGCAAGATGGCCGAAAAGGAACAGCTCCTGTCTGCAGTTCCCAGTGAGATGGATGCAGAAGACGGGTGATTTCTGCATTTCTAACTGAAGTACCCAGTTCATCTCACTGGGACTGGTTGGACAATGGGTGCAGCCCAAGGAGGGCGAGCCAAAGCAGGGTGGGGTGTTGCCTCACCCGGGAAGCCCAAGGGCTCGGGGAACTCCCCTTCTAGCCAACGGAAGCCATTAGGGACTGTACCATGCACTCTGGCCCAGATACGGCACTTTTCCCATGGTCTTCACAACCCGCAGACCAGAAGATTTCCTCTGGTGCCTACACCACCAGGGCATTGGGTTTCCAGCACAAAAATGTGTGGCCCTTTGGGCAGACATGGAGCTAGCCACAAGAGTTTTTTTCATACCCCAGTGGTGCCTGGAAGGCCAGTAAGAACCGTTCACTCACGTGGAAAGGGGCCTGAAGCCAGGGAGCCAAGTGGTCTGGCTTGGCGGGGTCCCACCCCCGCAGAGCCCAGCAAGATAAGATCCGCTGGCTTGAAATTCTCATGCCAGCACAGCAGTCTCAGCTCAACCTGGGACCCTCAAAGTTGGTCGGGGGAGGGGCATCTGCCACTGCTGAGGCTTGAGTAGGTGGTTTTACCACCACAGTGTAAACAAAGCCGCCGAAAGTTCGAACTGTGTGGAGCACACCATGCTCAACAAGGCGACTGTGGCCAGACTGTCTCTAAATTCCCTCCTCTTTGGGTAAGGCATCTCTGAAAAAAAGGCAGCAGCCCCAGTCAGGGACTTATAGATAAAACCTCCACCTCCCTGGGACAGAGCATCTAGGGGAAGGAGCGGTTGTGGGTGCAGCTTCAGCAGACTTAAACATCCCTACCTGGCATCTCTGGTGAGAGCAGTGCATCTCCCAGCACAGCATTCGAGCTATGATAAGGGACAGCTTGCCTCCTAAAGTGGGTCCCTGACCCCATGTATACTGATGGGGAGTCACCTCCCAGTAGGGGCCAACAGACATCTCATACAAGAGAGCTCTGGCTGGCATCTGGTAGGTGCCCCTCTGGGATGAAGCTTCCAGAGGAAGGAACAGGCAGCAATCTTTGCTGTTCTGCAGCCTCCACCTGTGATACCCAGGCAAACAGTGTCTGGAGCGGACCTCCAGCAAACTCCAGCAGACCTGCAGAGACAGGCCTGACTGTTAGAAGGAAAACTAATAAACAGAAAGGAATAGTATCAATATCAACAGAAAGGACGTCCACTCAGAGACCCCATCTGATGATCACCAACTTCAAAGACCAAAGGTAGACAAATCCATGAGGATAGGGAGAAACCAGTGCAAAAAGACTGAAAATTCCAAAAACCAGAATGCCTCTTCTCCTCCAAAGTATCACAACTACTTGTTAGCAAGGGAACAAAACTGGATGGAGAATGAGTTTGAGGAACTGACAGAAGTAGGCTTCAAAAGGTGAGTAATAGCAAACTCCTCCAAGCTAAAGGAGCATGTTCTAACCCAATGCAAGGAAGGTAAGAACTAAGAACCTTGGAAAAAGGTTAGAGAAATTGCTAACTAGAATAACCAGTTTAGAGAAGAAAATAAATGACTTGATGGAGGTGAAAAACACAGCATGAGAACTTTGTGAAGCATACACAAGTATCAATAGCCAAATCGATCAAGCAGAAGAAAGGATATCAGAGATTGAAGACCAAATCAATGAAATGAAGTGGGAAGACAAGATTAGAGAAAAAAAAGTAAAAAGAAACAAACAAAACCTCCAAGAAATATGGGACTATGTGAAAAGACCAAATCTACATTTGATTGGTGTGCCCGCAAGTGACGAGGGGAATGGAACCAAGCTGGAAAACATTCCTCAGGATATTATCCAGGAGAACTTCCCCAACCTAGCAAGGCAGTCCAACATTCAAATTCAGGAAATACAGAAAACACCACAAAGACATTCCTTGAGAAGAGCAACCCTAAGACACATAATTGTCAGATTCACCAAGGTTAAAATAAGGAAAAAATATGAAGGGGAGCCAGAGAGAAAGGTCAGGTTATCTACAAAGGGAAGCCCATCAGACTAACACTGGATCTCTTGGCAGAAACCTTACAAGCCAGAAGAGAGTGGGGGCCAGTAGTCAACATCCTTAGAAAAGAATTTTCAACCCAAAATTTCATATCCAGTCAAACTGAGCTTCATATGCAAAGGAGAAATAAAATCCTTTACAGACAAGGAAATGCTGAGAAATTTTGTCATCACCAGGCCTACCCTACAAGAGGTCCTGAAGGAAGCACCAAACATGGAAAGGAAAAACCGGTACCAGCCACTGCAAAAACATGCCAAATTGTAAAGACCATCGATGCTATGAAGAAACTGCATCAACTAACGGGCAAAATAACCAGCTAGCATCACAACGGCATGATCAAATTTACACATAACAATATTACCTTAAGTGTAAATATGATAAATGCCTGAATTAAAAGACACAGACTGGCAAATTGGATAAAGAGTCAAGACCCATTGGTGTGCTGTATTCAGGAGATCCATCTCATGTTCAAAGAAACAAATGGGCTCAAAATAAAGGGATGGAGGAATATTTAACAAGTAAATGGAAAGTAAAAAAAAAAAAAAAAAAAAAGAGCAGGGTTGCAATCCTAGTCTCTGATAAAACAGACTTTAAACCAACAAAGAACAAAAGAGACAAAGAAGGCCATTACAAAATGGTAAAGGGATCAATGCAACAAGAAGAGACAACTATCCTAAATATATATGCACCTAATACAGGAGCACCCACATTCATAAAGCAAGTTTTTAGAGACCTACAAAGAGACTTAGACTCCCACTCCCACACAATAATAGTGGGAGACTTTAACACCCCACTGTCATTATTAGACAGATCAATGAGAAAGAAAATTAACAAGGATACCCAGGACTTGAATTCAGCTCTGGACCAAGGGGACCTGATGGACATCTACAGAACTCTCCACCCCAAATCACCAGAATATACTTTCTTCTCAGCACCACATCGCACTTATTCTAAAATCAACTACATAATTGAAAGTAAAACACTCCTCAGCAAATGCAAAAGAACAGAAATCATAACAAACAGTCTCTCAGATCACAGTGCAATCAAACTCCAACTCAGGATTAAGGAACACATTCGAAACCGTACAACTACACGGAAACTGAACGACATGCTCCTGAATGACTACTGGGTAAAGAACGAAATTAAGGCAGAAATAAAGATGTTCTTCAAAACCAATGAGAACAAATACACAATGTACCAGAATCTCTGGGACACATTTAAAGCAGTGTGTAGAGGGAAATTTATAGCACTAAATGCCCACAAGAGAAAGCAGGAAAGATCTAAAATCGATACCCTAACATCACAATGAAAAGAACTAGAGAAGCAAGAGCAAATAAATTCAAAATCTAGCAGGAGACAAGAAATAACTAAGATCAGAGCAGAACTGAAGGAGATAGAGACATGAAAAACCCTTAAAAAAATCAATGAATCCAGGAGCTGGCTTTTTGAAAAGATTAACAAAATAGATACACCACTAGCCAGAGAAGAGAGAAGAACCAAATAGATTCAATAAAAAGTGACAAAGGGGATATCACCAGCAATCCTGCAGAAATACAAACTACCATCAGAGAATACTAAAAACACCTCTATGCAAATAAACTAGAAAATCTAGAAGGAATGGATAAATTCCTGGACACATACACCCTCCCAAGACTAAACAAAGAAGAAGTCGAATCTCTGAATAGACGAATAACAAGTTCTGAAATTGAAGCAGCAATTAATAGCCTACCAACCAAAAAAAGCCCAGGACCACAAGGATTCACAGCCGAATTCTACCAGAAGTACAAAGAGGAGCTGCTACCATTCCTTCTGAAACTATTCCAAACAACAGAAAAAGAGGGAGTCCTCCCTAACTCATTTTATGAGGCCAGTGTCATCCTGATACCAAAAGCTAGAAGAGACACAACAAAAAAAGAAAATTTCAGATCAATATCCCTGATGAACATTGATGGGAAAATCCTCAATAAAATACTGGCAAACCAAATCCAGCAGCATATCAAAAGACTTATCCACCACGATCAAGACGGCTGCATCCCTAGGATTCAAGGCTGGTTCAACATACGAAAATTAATAAATGTAATCTATCACATAAACAGAACCAATGACAAAAACCACATGATTATCTCAATAGATGCAGAAAAGGCATTTGACAAAATTCAATAGCCCTTCATGCTAAAAACTCTCAAAAATCTAGGTATTGATGGAACGTATCTCAAAATAATAAGAGCTATTCATGACAAACCCACAGCCAATATCATACTGAATGGGCAAAAACTGGAAACATTCCCTTTGAAAACCGGCTCAAGACAAAGATGCCCTCTCTCACCATTCCTGTTCAACACAGTATTTGACGTTCCAGCCAGGGAAATCAGGCAAGAAAAATAAATACAGGGTATTCAATTAGGAAGAGAGGAACTGAAATGTCTGTTTGTAGATGACATGATTGTATACTTAGAAAACCCCATCGTCTCAGCCCAAAATCTCCTTAAGCTGATAAGCAACTTCAGTAAAGTCTCAGGATATAAAATCAATGTGCAAAAATAACAAGTATTCCTATACACCAATAACAGACAAACAGAAAGACAAATCATGAATGAACTGCCCTTCACAACTGCTACAAAGGAAATAAAATACCTAGAAATACAACTCACAAGGGAGGTGAAGGACCTCTTCAAGGAAAAATACAAACCACTGCTCAAGAAATAAGAGAGGACTCAAACAAATGGAAAATCATTCCATAGTCATGGATAGGAAGAATCAATATCGTGAAAATGGCCATACTGCTGAAAGTAATTTATGGATTCAATGCTATCCCCATCAAGCTACCATTGACTATCATCACAGAATTGGAATAAAACTACTTTAAACTTCACATGGAACCAAAAAGAGCCCCCATAGCCAAGACAATCCTAAGCAAAAAGAACAAAGCTGGAGACATCACACTACCTGACTTCAAACTATACTACAAGGCTACAATAACCAAAACAGCATGGTACTGTTACCAAAACAGATATATAGACCAATGGAACAGAACAGAGGCCTCAGAAATAACACCACACATCTATAACCATCTGATCTTTGACAAACCTGATAAAAACAAGCAATGGGGAAAGGATTCCCTATTTAATAAATGGTGTTGGGAAAACTGGCTAGCCATATGCAGAAAGCTGAAACTAGATCCCTTCCTTATACCTTATACAAAAATTAGCTCAAGATGGATTAAAGACTTAAACCTAAGATCTAAAACCATAAAAACCCTAGAAGAAAACCTAGGAAATACCATTCATTTAGGACGTCGGCATGGGCACGGACTTCATGACTAAAACGCCAAAGCAATGGCAACAGAATCCAAAATTGACAAATGGGATCTTACTAAAGAGCTTCTGCACAGCAGAAGAAACTATCATCAGAGTGAACAGGCAACCTACGGAATGGGAGAAAATTTTTGCAATCTATCCAGCTGACAAAGGGCTAATATCCAGAATCTACAAAGAACATAAACAAATTTATAAAAACAAACAACCCCATCAAAAAGTGGGTGAAAGATATGGACAGGCACTTCTCAAAGGAAGATATTTATGCAGCCAACAAACATATGAAAAAAGCCCATCGCTGGTCATTAGAGAAATGCAAATCAAAACCACAATGAGACACCATCTCACACCAGTTAGAATAGCGATCATTAAAAAGTCAGGAAACAACAGATGCTGGAGTGGATGTGGAGAAATGGGAACGCTTTTACGCTGTTGGTGGGAGTGTGAATTAGTTCAACCATTGTGGATGACAGTGTGGCGATTCCTCAAGGATCTAGAACTAGAAATACCATTTGAGCCAACAATCCCATTACTGGGTATATATTCAAAGAATTACAAATCATTCTACTATAAAGAGACATGCACATGTATGTTTATTGTGGCACTGTTTACAACAGCGAAAACTTGGAACCAAACCAAATGCCTATCAATGATAGACTGGATAAGGAAAATGTGGCACATATACACCATGGAATACTATGCAGCCATAAAAAAGGATGAGTTCATGTCCTTTGCAGGGACATGGATGACACTGGAAACCATTATTCTCAGCAAACTAACACAAGAACAGAAAACCAAACACTGCATATTCTCACTCATAAGTGGGAGTTGATTAATGAGAATGCATGGACACAGGGAGAGGAACATCACACACCAGGGCATGTTGGGGGGTAGGGGACGAGTGAAGGGATAGCATTAGGAGAAATACCTAATGTAGATGACGGGTTGATGGGTGCAGCAAACAACCATGGCACGTGTATACCTACGTAACAAACCTGCAGGTTCTGCACATGTACCTCAGAACTTAAAGCATGATAAAAATAAAAAATAAAAATATAACTTTGTACCTTTTGACTATCATCTCACTATTTCTCCCACCCTTATCCCCTGGCAATCATTTTTCTACTCTCTGCTTCAACAAGTTTGACTATTTTATATTCCTCATATCGCTGAGATCACATAGCATTTGTCCTCCTGTGTCTGGCTCATTTTACTTAGCATCATGTCTTCCAGGTTCACCCATGTTGTCTCAAATCACAGGATTTCTTTCTTTTTTGAAGGCTGACTACTTGTATTCATCTTCTATTGCTGCCATAACAAATGACCACAAGTTAAACACAAATTTTTTAGCTCATAGTTTGGCAGGTCACAAGCCCAGTTGGCTTGACTGGTTATGCTCCTCTGGCTTCCACAAGGCTAAAATCCAGGTGAAGATCAGCCTGGTCTCTTCTCTGGAATCCTTGGGGGAGAATCTGCTTCCAACCTCATTCATTGTTTGCAAGTTGGTGGCAGAATTTGGTTTAAGCAGTGGGAAAACTGAAGTTCTCATTTCCTTGCTGGCTGCCAGCCAGGTGTTATCGTCAGCTTCTAGAGGCCACCTGCACTCCCTAACTCTTGGTTCCCTTCACCTCAAATCCAGAAACAATGGGACATTTCCTCTCAGGGTTCAGATCTCTCCTGCATCTTCTGCTGCTGCATCTGACTCTAGCCCAAGAAATATTTCTTCTTTTAAGGGCTCAAGTGATTAGATTGGGCCTAACCAGAGAATTCAGACTAATCTCCTCACCTCAAAGTCTAACCTTAATCACATCTGTAGAGCCTATTTTACCATATAAGGTAACCTATTTAGAGGTTCTAGGGATTAGAAGGTGACATCTTTGGGGAACATTGGTTTGCTTATCACACTTACCTTCCCTGGACTACCTCAGCGTCTTCACTTCTACAACAGGGGAGTTGGATGAAATCAGTGTTTCTCAAAGTACATGAAAACATGCCTCTGGAGGACCACAACTCAAGTTTAGTGAATCCTGCTTCTGGATCTGACGCTAAATGACACTGAGAGTCACGCACTGAGATTGTTATTCCCGTGCCAGTTTCTTTCAAGTCTTTATATTAAGGCAGGGAAATAGTCTGTTTGGTTTTAGTATTTCTCTCAGACTGCTCTAACACTTGCTTATTTCCCTTCTTATTGGGATGGGGGTTGGGAAGAGAAAGATAAAAAGGAAAGAGAATGAAGCTCAGGTCCCCCATTTCAGAGCCAATCTACCTAGTAAAATTTAACAATGTAATTTTGCTTCTATTGTATTTGTTTAAACTGCTATATTATGTTTATGGCAAATTGATACTGGTTTTCCATTTATGGTATTCAAATAAATTTTAATTTTAAAATCGATATATGTAGAAAATAAAATCAGTCAATTTGAAGAAAAATAGTAAAGAAAGTAACACTTCAGCAGATATATATATATATATATTATAGATAAAGTCAATTCTATAAAACTAGTACAAAAATGAAGGAAACTGTGGACCTTCTACACTAGACAACCTCTTAATTCCCTTTGAGCTTCAAAAAAGTTAATTTATCCAATAGGAGAATTGCCCAAAACTTGGAAAAGTGCTTCAGAAGAGAGGCTATTCACCCATTCTCCATGACGTGATTATTTCACATTGCATGCCTGTATCAAAACATCTTCTGTACAATATATACACCTACTATGTGCCCACAAAACAAAAAATAAAAAATTTAAAAAACAAAAAAGAAGCTATCCAAATGGCCAAGAAACATATGAAAAGGTGCTTAGCTTTATTAATAATCAGGACAATGCAAATTAGAATCATAGTGAAACATCATTACATGCCCACCAGAATGACAAAAATTAAAAGGTCTAACAGTACTAAATCTGGCAAGAATGTAAAACAATGAGAATTTCCAGTTACTGTGTGGGAGGATAAAATGGTGCTCTGGGGAAAAAATGTGAATGACTTTGAATAGGTTACTATGTGCCCTGTCTAGTGCATCCTTCCAGGTTATTACTGCCTTTCATTGTTTTTCAGCTATTTTACAGTTCTATGAATTTTAGAAAACTGATAGTAAGGCAAATGATTTTTGCCCATAGACATGCAAATTGTTTCCAGGGGAATGAAATTGATTATTGCCCAATGTATTTTTGCCAGTTTTGCATCTATTTGTAAATTCATTAAAGCCTATATATTTGTCTGTTCCTTAGGTACTCCTTTGAACTGGCTGTAACAGTTACAGTTTCCTTCATTGATTAACGAGTTAAATAAAATCTTCAATGTGTTGGCTTTATGTTTGTGTGAGAATCACGATTTTATATTTAGAAAAATATCCTTTAACAGTCTAAACTAGAAAATGGTTTACTATTAACAAGTTAGGATATGCATAGTCCAATTTTATTGAGTGCTGTAACAACATAACACACATTGGGTAGCTTATAAACAACAGAAATTGAATCTGTATATTGCTTTTGACAGTATGGTCATTTTCACCATATTGAGTCTTTCTATCCATCTGTGAGCATAGGATGTTTTTCCATTTGTTTGTGTCATCTGTGATTTTTTTTTTTCAGTAGTGTTTTTTAGTTCTCTTTGTAGAGATCTTTTACCTCCTTGGTAAAGTATATTCCTAAATATTTTATTTTTTAGTGTGTGGCTGTTGTAAAAGGTATTGAGTTCTTAATTTCTCAGTTTGATCATTGTTGGTGTATAGCAGTACTACTAATTTGTGTACATTGATTTTGCAACCTGAGATGTTACTTACAAAATTCATTCATCAGACCTAGGAGTCATTTGGATGAGTCTCTAGGGTTTTTTAGGTAGACAATCATATCATCAGTGAACAGTGCTAGTTTGACTTTCTCTTTTCTAATTTGGATGCCTTTTAGTTATTTCTCTTGCCTGATTGCTCTGGCTAGGACTTCCAGTACTGTGCTGAATAGAAGTGGTGAAAGGGGGCATCCTTATCTTGTTCCAATTCTCAGGGGGAATGCTTTCACCTTTCCCCATTCAGTATGATATTGGCTGTGGGTCTGTCATAAATGGCTTTGATTATTTTGTGGTAAGTCCCTTCTATGCCTAGTTTTTTAAGGGTTTTTTTTTATCATAATGGTATGCTGGATTTTATCAAATGCTTTTTCTGTATCTATTGAAATGTTCATAAAGTTTTTGTTTTTAATCTGCTTATGTCATCAAAACAATTGAAACAAAAGCAAAAGTTAACAAATAGGATATAAACTAAAGAACTTCAGCACAGCAGAAGAAACTATCATAGAAGTAAACAGATAATCTACAGAATGGGAGAAAATTTTTGCAACCTATCTATCTGACAAAGGTCTAATATCCAAGGTGTACAAGGAACTTAAATTTACAAGAAAAAACAACCCCATTAAAAACTGGCCAAAAGACATGAACAGACACTTCTCAAAAGAAGACATTCATGCAGCCAACAAACACATAAAAACAAGCTCAACATCACTGATCATTAGAGAAATGCAAATCAAAACCACAATGAGATACTATCTCATGCTTGTCAGAATGGTGATTATTAAAAAGTTAAGAAAAAACAGATGCTGGTAGGAATGTGGAGAAATAGGAACACTTTTACACTGTTGGTGGGAATGTAAATTAGTTCAACCACTGTGGAAGACAGTGTGGCAAATCCTCAAAGACCTAGAACCAGAAATATCATTTGACCCAGCAATCCCATTGCTGGGTATATAACCCCCAAAATATAAGTCTTTCTATTATAAAGATATATGCACATGTATGTTCATTGCAGCTGATTCACAATAGCAAAGACATGGAATCAATCCAAATACCTATCAGTGATAGACTGGGTAAGGAAAATGTGGTACCTATATACCATGAAATACTATGCAACCATAAAAAGGAAAGAGATCATGTCCTTTGTAGGGATAGCCTTTGCATGGATGGAGCTGGAAGCCATTATCCTCAACAAACTAATGCAGGAATAGACAACCAAATACTGCATGTTCTCACTCATAAGTGGGAGCTGAACAATGAGAACATATGGATACAGGGAGGGGAACAACACACACTGGCGTCTGTCATGAGGGCGGTGGGAGGGAGAGAATCAGGAAAAATAGCTAATGCATTCTGAGCTTAATACTTAGGTGATGGGTTGATTGGTGCACCAAACAACCATGACACATGTTTAACTATGTAACAAATCTGCACATCCTGCACATGCACCCTGGAATTTAAAATAAATTACAATTTAATAAAAAAACTATCTTCATGTCATGTATCACATTTATTTACTTGTGAGTGTTAAACTCTTCCTACATTCCTGGTATGAAACCCACTTGATCATGGTATATTATTTTTTCGATGTGCTGTTGGATTCAGTTGTCTAGCATTTTGTTGAAGATTTTCACATTTATGTTTATCATGATTATTGGTTTGTAGTTTTCTTATTTTGTTATGTCCTTTCCTGGTTTTGGTATTAGAGTGATAGTGGCTTCCTAGAATGATTTAGGGAAGATTCCCTCTTTCTCAATCTTTTGCGATAGTTTCAGTAGAATTTGGCACCACTTCTTCTTTGAATGTGTGGTAGAATTCAGATGTAAAGCCATCTAGTCCTGGGTTGTTGTTGTTGTTGGCAGTTTTAAAATTATTGATTCAATCTTTCTGCTGGTTATTGTTCTGTTCAGGGTTTCTATTCCTTCCTGATTTAATCTAGGAGGGTTGTATGTTTCCAGGAATTTATCCATGTCCTCTAGATTTTTTAGTTTGTGTGCATAGAGGTGTTTATAGTAGTCTCAAATGATCTTTTGTATTTCTGTAGTATTGACTGTAATGTCTCGTTTCATTTCTAATTGAGCTTATTTGGATTTTCTCTCTTCTTTTCTTGGTTAATCTCACTAATGGTATATCAATTTTGTTTATCTTTTCAAATAACTGGGTTTTTAAAAAATTTATCTTTTGTATTTTTTGGTTTCAATTTCATTTAGTTCTGCTCTGATTTTGTTATTTCTTTTCTTCTGAATTTGGGCTTAGTTTGTTTCTATTTCTCTAGTTCTTTGAGGTGTGACAATAGGTTGTCAATTTGTGCTCTTTCAGACTTTTAGATGTAGGCATTTAATGCTATGAACGTTCCTCTTAGCACTGCTTTTGCCCATTTACCAGATGTTATAACTTGGGTCACAATTATCATTCATTTCAAGGAATTTTTAAATGTCCATCTTGATTTTATTGTCAACTCAAAAATCATTCAGGAGCAGATATTTAATTTCCATGTATTTGTATAGTTTTGAAGGTTCCTTTTGGAGTTGATTTCCAGTTTTATTCTGCTGTGGACTGAGAAGATACTTGATATGATTTTGATTTTCTGAAATTATTGAGACTTGTGTTGTGGCCTATTATATGATCTATCCTGGAGAATGTTCCATGTGCTGATGAGAAGATTTTATATTCTGCGGTTGTTGGGTAGAATATTCTGTAAATATCTGTTAAGTCCATATGTTGTAGATTGTAATTTAAGTCCATTGGACTTGGTGGAGGAAGGCAGGAGGGGGGTGAGGGATGAAAGACTACATATTGGGTGCAGTGTGCACTGCTTTGGTGATGAGTGCACAAAAACCCAGAATTTACCACTACAGAGTTTATCTATGTAACCAAAACCCACTTGTACCTCAAAAGCTATTGAAATTTAAAATAACTAAAAACAGACATTTATTTCTCACAATTCTGGAAATTGGGAAGTCCAAGATCAAGACAGATTTGGTATCTGTTGAAGGCCCATTTTCTGGTTCATAGATGGTGACTACTAGCTGTGTCCTTACATGGCAAAAGGGGTTAGAACTTTCTCGGGCTTATTTTGTAAGGGCACAAATCTCATTCATGCAGGTCCTGCCTTCATAACCTAATGACCTCTCCAAAGACCCCATGTTCTGATACCATCATCTTGACAGACAGGATTTTAACATATGAACTTAGGAGGGAACAAATACCCAGACCATAGCACTTAGAAAATATTTCTGTGTATATATCCTAGAAAAACTCTTTCATACAGGCAACAGAAGACACATATGAGAATATTCAAAGAAATATTGCTGTAAAAATAAAATAATTGGAAAAAAATCCAAATATATTTTAATAGAACAAATTAATACACTATGATATATTCACAGGAGTCAATACTATGCAATAAAAATGAATTAAATACAACTGGGCACAACATGGATGAATAAGGAACATGATATTTATTAAACAAATTCAGATGCAAACAAGTATATACTTATAATTCCACTTATATAAGCTTTAAAAAAATGGTAAAGCTAAACCCCAGTGTTCAGGGATGAATGCTTATATGGTAACCTACAAAGAAAAGCAAGGTAATGCATACCACAAAGGTTAGGAGAGCAGATACACTGACAAACATGGAGTGCAAACAACATTCTATTTCGTAAGCTAGGTGGTGGATACACAAGTGTTTCTTTTATTGTTACTCTTTAAAATATACATGTATATTCTATATTTTCATATCATATATCATATATATAATAAACATACTTTACCCCACCAAAAACAATCAATGTCAATGGATTTATTATTCTGGGTCTTTTGTGTAAGTAAACTGCTAACTGAAATGTCAGGACAAATAACCTCAGAGACCATCCTTTGAACCCCATGGTTGATATTTGATGATTATTCCTTCAGGGTAATGATGTACATCAGAGGGTCTAAACCTACGTTCTGCCCTTGCATGGCCTTCAGTAAAGAAGGTCTCTTGGACGCTGTTATTCTACCCTCTCTTCTATATTAAATTGTAGGACAAACGACAGAGTCACAGAAAGCCCCCAGGAGCAAGTAGCGACATTAGTCTGGGCCAATTCTGGAGAAGAATGAAAGTCCCTGTGTATGTACCAATAAAAGACAGGGAAAAATCAAGGAGATAGGAAAGAAAAACAGATGAGAAAACTTGATTTTCAAATTGTCCTGTGGCCCAGATGTTGAACATATTCTACTGTTTTAGATAAATTACTTATTCTACAGCAGTAAATAACATATTACATTGATTTTTTTTTCTTAGTAATATGTTCTCTTCACTCTACCATTTTACTTTTCAATTTCTATTAGTGTTAGATATCATTTATTGCAGTATCATTAGATTGAGATGTTAGATATGAAGGCATGTTGTAACTCATAAAGTGTAATATGAAGGGTACAACACAGTACTTGGTATCATGAATGTACCTGTTCAAATTTACCAATCCTCCTTTGCATAGTTTCATGAAACACATGGTTTTGGCTAATAAAATTCAGGCAAACTTAGATTTTAAAAAATCAAAATGACATGTTAATCCTTATATTTATAAATATCCTGAAAGATACCTTAATATGTTTCTTAATAATACTTTAATAATAAAAATACATTAATAATAGGTAGAGAATAAAGGAGGACATTTTTACCTTTAATACTAAAAGCTAATCTAGATTTTTCTAGATATTAATATTAAATCATGCAGAGAAGATATTTTGCTGTGTTTCAGCCAAATTCTTGACAGAAACTGCAAATTTCCTATAATCTAGAATTTCCATTATTTCTTTAGCTTAAACTACGCTGGAAAAATAAATAATTAAACAATCCGCAGGATAAACGAATGGGTCCACTTGAAAAACCACAAAGTAGGGTGTCAATGTAATAAGATTATATCCAGAACATAGAGTGAGCTCTAGATAAATGACCATTTACCAATCCCTTAAACATGGCTTCTTAAAGGAATGGACACCAAATTCCGAAAGTACTCCATTATTCAGGGCAATTTCTTAATTAGGGTGCCTAGAAACTTTAAACCACCATGACAATAAGCTCTGCTTGGCTTCAGAGACCCGCTAATATTTGTTCAAAGAGATCTTTCTTTACCTGTGTCATCTACTACTATGATTACTCTACTGATCCCGTGACTATAATGGCTGCTACTACTGATGTCACAGTTCTCATTTGTTGAGCACTTACTCTATTCTAAGTTTTACATGTGTAGGCTTGAATCAAGCAGATGAGCCATTAACAGCAGCATCACCTCTTAGGTAGAGTTGGTCACTCACCATTGCAAGAAGATGAAAATTGTGTACATTCTAAATCACCCTTGACAGCTAAGCTGTGGGTATGCAAAGACATACAGAGTAGAATAATAGACGCTGAAGACTCAGAAGTGGCGATGGTGAGATGGGGGGTGAGGGATAAAAAACTGTATATTGGATAAAATGTACACTATTCAGGTGACAGGTACACTGAAATGTCAGACTTCACCACTATACCATCATCCACATAACCAAAACAACTTGTACCCTAAAAGCATACATACATATAACAAACCAAAAAGCCCACAAAATTACTCTTGAAATTTCTTTAAATCACCCATTTTTGGTAACATCTTTGTCTATTGATCCATTTCATTAAATAAATGAACAAAGCAAGTTTTCCCCTGCAGCGTTGGAACAGATCACTCTTTAGTTACATGAGGTGGTAGGATAATTTGGAGGTGGGGGCATGTGTACAAGTTGACTGTAAATATTATGTGGTCTCTATTTAAAAAAAAAACAAAATACGTAGTACTATTTAATAAGTAGTGAAATAAACTCAAACCCTTTCTCTTCACAGTGGATTCTTTCTGTAAAATATAAATTTTATTAGGAAGCAATTAGTTTATGTTTTAGGGAATTTGTTAATCTTACATGTATATGTTTAAAAGTAAAGAGCACACACATCCCTATCATGTGAGGGCTGAAAGAGCTGACTTTTTAGCTTACATCATGACTCAAGTCAAGATTTCAGGCGTTAATTTGGATGGCTGGAGAGCCTGAGATTTAAATCAGTGATTAATGAGTCTTTAAATGGCTGGCTGCTTATGTGTAACTCCCAAGGCCGGTATTATCTTATTTATTTTTAAACACACTTCAACAAGACAGTATATCTTGCAGAAAGGCTGTGTGAAGAGAGAAATTATACTCATGGAACATTTAGAATATTGATTACCCATTCCCATCCAGTGTTCTCATAATAATTATTTAGTGATGTTTTAAAAGGAACAAGATTATGTATGCTTTATAGATAATAAGTTTGGATACATTTCAGTCCACAAAGAATCTTTAAGGTCTATTTTTCTTAAGACTAACAAGAGAGAAAAGCATTGAGTTCTGGCTGTAAAATAAATACAAAATAATGTTTTCTGTTGTTGGAAAATTGTTAGTATTGCTTGCGTTTCTTGTTCATAGACTGGTTTGACCAAAGGCTTTCTTCAAGCCACCACATCTTTGAAGTATTCTCCTACTGAATAATATTCAGAGCAACTGAGATTTATGGAGCAATTTTAACTTTTGCAAACATTTCAACAACAGTACCAAGTTTATCCTCCCTCCAGTCAAATATGCTTCTCCTTACTTTACTGATGCAAAACATGATTAAACATGTGGCATATTTAAGGTTTCCAGCTATCTATGATCTGTAAGGAACCAGAACCCAAATCTAGTTTTTAAGTCTGTGCTCCTTCAGTTAAGCTGAGCCATGACACTAACTGGTTGAAAAGTTCATCTCCAAGTTTCTGAATTGTTCAGGAAAAATCTCCTGAGATATTCCTTGTTCTGTTCTGAACTCATATCCAATAGCTTATTGGCATCTGTATTTGGTGAATAAACATCCTACTCTTTTGTCATTGTTCCTGATAGCTTTTTAAAATACAGGCTTATTGAGATATAATTGACTCACTGCACATATTTAAATTTTCAAGCAGATGGATTGTAGTCTCTGTATGCATCCATGAAACCAACAGCATAATTGAGGTAATGAACATATCCGTACCTCCCCAAAATTTCCTGGTGGACTTTGTAATCTATCTCACATATCCCAAATGGAACTTTGTATTTTAAACTCTAAACATGTTTTTACCTTAGCTGTCCCTATTGTAGCAGACTGGACTGCCATCCATCCTGTTGCTAAACCCAATGCCCTACTCCCCCATACATGCTATCAGCAAGTCCTAGATACTGAATCCATCTATATCTCTTCATCTTTCTGGCCACCTCCCTAGCCCAGGTCACCTGGTCTCTACAGTGTGGCTTCATAACAGGTCTGCATGTTTCCATTCTTACTGGACATAATTTATTCTTAATATAGTACCTAAAGTTCTCTGTTAAAAATACAAATCCAGTTTAGTCGCTCCCTTGCTTGAAAACCCCCCACGGCTTTCAGCTGCCTCTGAAATACAATGCATTCTCCTCATCGTGCCTTACCAGCTCAGCTGTCATCAGCTGCTACCAACCTCTCTGATTGCCATCTCCTTCCACTCTACTACTTCTTCCACGCCTCTACTCACTACATGCCAACATCTCCTCCTTTCAGCTTCTAGAACAAGAAAAGCATATTCTTGCCACCATGTCTTTGTGTCTGCTCTTGTCTCTGCCTGAAACATTGATTATCCAGTTTTATGTAGGCTACCTCCTTCTCATCATTCTTTTCTCAGCTCAAATGTCATCTCTTTGAAAGAGTCTTCTCAGACCTCACTGTCTCTCCTCCCCATCTCCAAGTCATTCTCTATCCTACTTTTTAATAGCACTTCTAGTGTTTGGAATTGTTTCCATGGGTTTAATAACTGGCCCTTCCACTGGAAGATAAACTTGAGAACTCTGATTCACTCTATTATTCTATACCTGAAATATTCTAACAGCATTTCACGCATTATCTCATTTCATCTTCATAACACATCTATGAGAAGGGACTATTATCATCACTGTTTTAAGTCAAGGAAACTGAGGCTCAGAAATTTTAAATAATTTGTTCAAGATCACACAGCAAACAAAGAGTGAACTCAAGTAGCCTCACTTTAACCCATCTGCATGCTGCTTAAACAAATGAATTTCTGTACTCTATTCTGTATTCACTCTATTAGACAATACTCATGACACCTGGATTGAAATCCCAATTGTGTATCTCTGGATAAGTGCTGAACTTAACCTCTCTAATTTGGCTTCCTCATATGAAAAATAGGGATAATGCAGAAAATAACTCAGATAATAATCATGAAGATAAATTAGTGCAGGTCGCTGGTTCTCAAAGGGTGGTCTCTGGACGAGCAGTATCAGCATCACTTGGGAAGTTATTTTTAAAATGCAATTTTTTGACCCTACTGCACAACTACCAAATCAGAAACTCTAGGAGTGGGGCTCAGCAATTTATAGTTTAATCTATCCTCCAGGTGATTTTGATGCACACTAAATGTGGAGAATTACTGGTAAGTAAACCTTTTAGTTAGTGTCTGGCACAGAATAAGTGAACATAAGAAGGGATAGTATTGACACAGCCAGGTACAGTCCAATGATGTTCTCTTTAGCAGGACAACTTCTTATTAGGCCTGTCCCTCACATTTCAGCATGTTTAACATTCTTGGACTCTAGGCACTAAATATCATTTGCAACTCCTTCAAATTTTGTAACAAAAGTATGCTTTCCATGTGTACCAAAAGCTGCCTGTTGGGGGTGGGAGACTTAACACTGTCTCCAGTTAAGAAGCATGGCTCACTAATCAGAATGACTCTCTAATACATTTTCTTGTTCAGGTTACAAATGGACTTCCGTCAAAGGGATACATGGATATGAATTGGAAGAATCTGAGTGGAAATGCAACACTGGTATTTTGGATCTCCAGAATTTGCCTATAAGAAGAGTCATTTATTCAGGAGGTCCTGAATTTGCTTATAAGAAGAGTCACTCTCTGCAGAGAATGCAAAAGATGAGTCAGGGATGATTCTGCAATATAATTGGAGGATGTAAAGCAATTGCAAAAATAATTATGTCACATGGAATGGTGAATGTCTGTAGGAAATACCAACCAATATTGGAGGTCTGAAAAAGTGATAATGAGTAGCATAGTATAGGGAACTAGGAAAGACTACTTGACAAAGATAGTATTTGAGATCATAGATAAGTGCTTTGGGCTAAAAGAATTGTTATTTTCTCAGTTTGGTTGAAAGTGAATAATGATACTGTGCTCATTTTTATAGATAGCAATAGCACATATGTATGTGGATGAAAACGAGCGATACAAAGTAATTATGAGTGAAAGAAATCCTTGCAGAGCTAACAATCCAGTGTTGTCCAAAACAAACCAATGGACAAAGGATTTGAAAATGCTAGTACCATCCTAACATTCCAATTGTTTTGAGCAAATTCTTATTGATAGAGATCTCTGAGCCTGCTTATCAACCAGTGAGTAATTCCAATAGTCAATAAACAAATGCTGCCTCCCTCATTAGGGATGGAAATAGATGTTCCCATAGAATTTCAGAAGAGTTGGCGGACAAGCCAAATTTTGTCAACTTTCAAATTTGTCACGCTGCCCTTAGTTCTAGCCTCTCTGCCCAAATCCCAGAGAAAGAGATGGTGGGATGCAAGGAATGGAGATAATCTGTGTCTCTTTGGGATGTTTTGGGGTCTACTTAGGGCCAGCATGGCAAACATGTATAGTGACAACTCTAATCAATTTCTCATGGCTGTCTGAAAGTGTTGGTGAAGCTACAGTGAGCAAGAAAAAAATGCCATCATTAATTGGCCATAATTACCTTGAAAAAGTGGTAACTTGTGATAGGCAACAGTTTCTATGTAGTGGTAAAATATGTCTTATACTGTTCTGGAGGGGATATGATTTAATCAACAGTACAATTGAATCTGTATTGTATTGGGGCACTAAATATTACAATTTTGCGAAAATATCTGATTTCCATTTAGACACACAGATCTCTAACAGATAGTTTTCTGTCTTGATTACATGTTCTTCACTTCATTCTGAATCAGATTGGAAATAATAAGTTGTGCTTTATATGCTTGTTGGCTCATTCATTCATTCACTAATTCAGCCAGTCAGCCACTGTCCTAGTTATCTATTGCTGGGTAACACACAACTTCAAAACTTGGTGGATTGAAACAACAACAATTATGTCATTATCTCTTCCAGTTTCTATGGGTCAGGAATCTTGGAAGGACTCAGCTAGGTGGCTCAGCTCAGGTTCCCTCTGTGGTTTCAAGTCAGATGGTGGCTGGGAGAGTGTGGGGCTGAAGCAGCTGGGGGCTGGATGGGCAGCTCACTGTCTTCATGTAGTTCCTGGGCCTCTGCACATGGGTTAATCTGTACTCCAAAGGCACGATGCACCACCTTTTAAGACCTAGCTTCTGACGTTAGGCAATACAGGTTGAGCATCCCTAATCTGAAAATCTGAAATCCAACATGCTCCCAAGTCTGAAATTTTTTGACTGCTGACATGAAGCCATAAGTGGAAAATTTCACACTTGACCCCATGTGACAGGCCGCAGTCACAATGCAGGAGCATAACAAGCAGTTTATTCTGTGCTTCCAAGGGAACAAAGGCCCCTGGAGCCCTCCTCAGCTATGATGTACGTTTGTTGCACATGTCCAGATTCTCCCGTGCAAGCAACCAGACTGTCCACATAGGTGGCTGATAGTGACATATTTCCTTTCTGATGGTTCAGTGTATTCAAACTTAGTTTCATGCAAAAAGATTTTTAAAATATGATATAAAATACCTTCAGGCTATGTATATAAACTGTATATAAACCATAAATGAATTTTATGTTTAGGCTTGTGTCCCATCTCCAAGATATCTCATTATGTATATGAAAATATTCCACACTCCCCCCCAAAAAAAACCCTAAAAACCCAAAACACTTCTGTCCCAAGAATTTCAGAATAGGGATACTTAGCCTGTATCACTTCTACTACACACTACTGATGATAAGCTAGTTATAAGACTTCCCACCCAGGTTGGAGAAGTAGGGAAGTAGTCTGCACCTCTTTACAGGGATGTGACTAGGGTTTTAGAAAACATATGGGATAGGAGATGATGCTGCTATCTTGGAAAAATATGATCAGCTGATCAGCCAGAGTCACAAACATTTGTTGGGAGCCTCTTATGTGCTAGGATGCACATACTCTGGGAATACAGTGAAGAGGGACAATGTCTTTTCTCCCGAGGGGCATATATTCTATTGAGGATAAGTGAGGAGATAAACAAGAAGTAAATACACAGGAAAGATAAGATTGAACTGTGATAAGTGCTATGAAGAATGTTAAACAAAACAGAACAACTGGGGTTTGGAGAGCTTCTTTAGATGAGGTGGTCAGGACAGGTCTCTTTTTTTTGGTTTTGCTTTAGTATCTATTTATTTATTATTATTATACTTTAAGTTCTGGGGTACATGTGCAGAACATGCAGGTTTGTTCTATAGGTATACATGTGCTATGTTGGTTTGCTGCACTCATCAACTTGTCATTTACATTAGGTATTTCTCCTAATGCTATCCCTCTTCCAGGCCCCCACCCCCTGACAGGCCCTGGTGTGTGATGTTACCCTCCCTGTGTCCATGAGTTCTCATTGTTCAACTCCCACTTATGAGAACATGTGGTGTTTGGTTTTGTTCTTCTGTTACTTTGCTGAGAATGATGCTTTCCAGTTTCATCCATGTCCCTGCAAAGGACATGAACTCATCCGTTTTTATGGCTGCGTAGTAGTCCATGGTGTATATGTGCCACATTTTCTTTATCTAGTCTATCATTGATGGGCATTTGGGTTAGTTCCAAGTCTTTGCTCTTGTGAATAGTGCTGCAATAAACATATCTGTGCATGTGTCTTTACAGAATGATTTATAATCCTTTGGGTACATACTCAGTAATGGGATTGCTGGGTCAAATGGTATTTCTAGTTCTAGATCCCTGAGAAGTCGCCACACTCTGTTCCACAATGACTGAACTAATTTACACTCCTACCAACAGGGTAAAAGTGTTCCTATTTCTCCACATCCTCTCCAGCATCTGTTGTTTCCTGACTTTTTGATGATCGCCATTCTAACTGGTGTGAGATGGTATCTCATTGTGGTTTTGATAGGCGTTTCTCTAATGGACAGGTCTCTTTTAATTAAAGAACTTAATGAGAAGAAAACAGTCAGGGAAACAGAGTTCCAGGTGGGTGGAAGAGCAAAAACACAGCATGTGAGGTAAGAATGAGGTTGGCTCATTTGAGAATCAGCAAAGGGCCTGGTGGCAGGAGTGCAGTGAGCAAGGAGGAAGGTGGCATGAGATCAAGTCTGAGAAGTAAGCTGGGGACAGAGCGTAGAGCTTTGAGGCTAAAAAGCATGGATTTTGTTTCAGTTCTCCTGAAAGTTCCATAAAGGGAGATACTCTGCTTATTCACTCTTAGAACTCCAGTGCCCAGAAGCCTACCTAACACACACCTGGCATTCGCTTGAGCTCTGCCGAATAGAGAATGACCGAATGAACACCAAACCTTAAGTTGCCACCTGCCCACATCCCACTGCAAGCTCTACATGGTAAGGACATGTTCCATGGAGACAGAGTGGTTGAGATCTCACTTAAACTCTTTAGCTTAGGACTGGCTGGGCTACTAAACTGCATCTATTACCACCTAAATGAAGACACATAACAGGGAGCTAATTATAATGCATCTTGCCCTGCTCTTGAATAATTAAATGTTTTATTGTGATGTTACAATTTGAATTTATTA
The DNA here is from genome assembly GCF_006542625.1 of Nomascus leucogenys. Taxonomy (NCBI): domain Eukaryota; kingdom Metazoa; phylum Chordata; class Mammalia; order Primates; family Hylobatidae; genus Nomascus; species Nomascus leucogenys. Next base: position 73,349,926 of record NC_044401.1, on the reverse strand, counting down.
TCCTTTGCTGGGGAACAAAATTAAACATAATGAGGGCTGTTAGTCTCCTCTCAGTTCTGCCTGTATCCTGTACCTTATATCATTTTTACCACTTTGATTAATGGGTTTAATTTATTTTGACTAGGATATGTAGGAATCAGTAGGTGGGGGGAAGCTGAGACTGTTAAAATCCTTTTAATTAGACTAATAATGCCAAATATGCATGTGTTAACAGGGGTGCACTATTAATTAGCTTTCATAGATGGCTTCTGGAAAGGTAGCAGAGTAGCTTTGAAGTATCCTTTGTGATATCAGGAAATCTATTAAATTGACAGGCAAAGCATGACATTACATATTTCCTCAAATGAAGAGCCTTTCATCTCTGAAGACATAGAGAATCTCACATGACAGACCTTTCCCTAGCTTGTTGTGTGAGACGTCTTTTATGGACCCTCCAAGTTCATTCTTGCCCCTTCTTTGCTCTGCTCTCTGTCCTAGGGCTGACCTTCATGGACCATATCAGCAGGGCTTCTCTGCACTCTGCCTGCTGGTTGGATTTGGCCAAGAGAAGCGCTAAGAGGAGATCTGGGTATTGAGTCTTTGACTTCTCCCACTTTGAGATCACCAGATTTGTCTCCAAAGCTGGCCATGTCCCTTGACCCAAGCTCACTGCTCCTCAAGACAACTTTCTCTATACAACTCTCTCTCTGCATTCTGCTAACATCTTCCCACTTTTGTTCTCTTCAGGCCTAGGGGAGTTCACAGATCTCCCTTCATTCCTTGGCCCAGATAGTCCTTCCATTACCTCTCACTTCCTACCTTCATCTTTGTAAATAGTTCCATTGAAAACAGACCCTCCTGGCCGGGTGACCCTCCTTGGGAGGCCGAGGTGGGTGGATCACTTGAGGCCAGGAGCTCGAAACCAGCCTGGGCAACATGGTGAAATCCCATCTCCATTAAAAATACAAACATTAGCTGGACATGGTGGTGCAGGCCTGTAACCCCAGCTACTCAGGAGGCTGGGGCTAGCACCCAAGAGGTGGAGGTTGCAGAGAGCTGAGATTGCACCACTACACTCCAGCCTGGGCAACAGAGTGAGACTCTGTCTAAAACAAACAAAAACAAACATAAAACAAAAAACAAACAAAAAAATAAGAAAAGATAAAAAGAAAAACTGACCCTCTGACCCTCCCTGAAATAGCCTGCTCTGAGTGTTCTTTTTCCTGCTGGGATCCTGATTGATGCCCCCTTGCTATGCCAACATTTGATTATTTTTATTACATTTTAATTTTGTATAAGTTTCATTAAAATTAACTGCATCTTTTGAATAGAGCTTTATGTGTTGTTTGTGAAATGAGATTGGATTATATGTACAGAGTTGTGCATTTTCATATGCAAGATTTCTCTATTGCCAATATTTGTTTTAATAAGAAATCAAGAATGCTTTTCGGCAGGGGTGGATGTGATACCATCTTCAAAAGCTAAAATAAGTGCTTTCAATAGTAAACCATTTTTTAAAAATGAAAATTTCCCCACATGTATTAAATAAATATCTCGATTTGACCAACAAGTTTGCTCTTGGGTCATTATTTGTAAAAGATCACATCAAGTATTTTCTATGAGAGGAATGCACAGGCTGGAATGTTTATGTGAAGAAGTAGATATTAAAAATCTTTATTAGATAGGCCAGGCACAGTGGCTCACACACATAATTCCAGCACTTTGGGAGTCCGAGGCAAGTGGATCACTTGAGCTCAGGAATTCAAGACCATTCTGGGCAATATGGTGAAACTCCATCTCTAAAAAAAATAAAAAGATTAGCCAGGTGTGGTGGCTTGCTCCTGTAGTTCCAGTTACTTGGGAGGCTGAGGTGGGAGGATCACTGAGCCTGGGAGTTTGGGGCTGAGGCTGCAGTGAGCTATGATCACACCGCTGTACTCCGGCCTTCCAGCCTGGGTGAAAGAGTAAAACTTTGTCTCAAAAAAAATAAAAAGAAACCTATATGAATACAAAAATACATGTACTTTATGTGTATGCACATAAAATACGCTTCAACATTTTTGAAGCTCCTATTATTTGAGGAGAAACCTGAGATGAAACTTTTCAGCAGCCATTTCTCAAAGTTTGTCACATTTTTAAGTTTGCCAGCCTGAGGCTGCCATCTGGGTCTCTATGGAGAGAGTCACTCTTAGAGGCCTTAGTCTCCTTAGCTTGCCTTCACTTTCATTCCCACACACCTTCTCCTTCCCCTAAGAGATTTCAAAATGTACTGAGTGCCTCCGCTGGAGGATGATGGAGCCTGCTGGCCCATCCTGTATCCATTCTGCCCTTAAAACTTTGCTAACAGATTTTACTGGGAATGGAAATGGGGTTGTCCACATAAGTTTGGGCCACTGAGATGTGAGCAGTTATTGCAGAGGGTTTCTGGAAAATATGCTTTTGAATTGTACTCCTTTCCCCTAGCCTTTCTACTTCTCACTTGGAAATTGGATGTGATAGCTGGAGCTCCAGGATTCATTTTATAATCATGGCCTTGCGAATGGATGCCATATCTTAAAATATAAAGGGCAGAAAAAAGGAAAAATACTGGGACACTAAGGATGTCATGGACCTATAATAACAGCCCCAAATCATCCACCACTGGCCTTCATGTTATAGGACAGAAAAATAAATATCTTTCCTGTTTAAACCACTCTTCCTTGTCATTTAAAAAATTTATAGATGATACCCAGAGCAAGCCATTATGGGTACAATTTGTGTCACCATCAAGAGGACATGGCTTATTTTACGATTAAGGGAAATTTCTGAAATATAGGCTTAAAACAGTTTTCATTCTTGAAACCTGAAATGAGATTAGGATATAGCCACAACCCTACTTTCATACCTTACCTTTCTCCTGACCAGACTTGAAAATTTATTATTCTTTTATGGACTCTCCAAGTTCATTCTCGCCCCTTCTTTGCTCTGCTCTCTGTCCTAGGGCTGACCTTCATGGACCATATCAGCAGGGCTTCTCTGTGCTCTGCCTGCTGGTTGGATTTGGCCAAGAGAAGCCCCAGCAGGAGATCTGGGTATTGCATCTTTGACTTCCCCCACTTTGAGATCACCAGATTTGTCTCCAAAGCTGGCTATGTCCCTTGACCCAAGCTCACTGCTCCTCAAGACAACTTTCTCTATACAACTCTCTCTCTGCATTCTGCTAACATCTTCCCACTTTTGTTCTCTTTAAGTCTAGGGGAGACCTATCCTAGGATCCTTCTAGGATCCTAGAAGACCCTGTGAATTTCTGTGCCTTGCCCTTTCTCCAGATACTTGATACATTTCTCCACTCAAATAATTCTTTTATATAACTTTTCATTTTTGTCAGCAGTCTTATTAAATGTGACATTCTATATTGAGTCCTCTCTAGACATGTTTGCAGTGACTTGCTGATATTTCCAATCCTCCCTGTTAGATTGTGAATCAGTGGCAGCAGGGACTGTGTGCTTTGTTTCCCAAGTGCCCTGTACAGTCACCTCAACAGACATATGCTGAGGCAATAAATGAAGAAAGAGAAGATAAATTCAGAAACACACCAAAATTAGTTGGCACATTGAGACTTTTTTTTTTTGAGATGGAGTCTCGCTCTGTCGCCCAGGCTGGAATGCAGTGGTGCAATCTCAGCTCACTGCAAGCTCCGCCTCCCAGGTTCACGCCTTTCTCCTGTCTCAGCCTCCCGAGTAGCTGGGACTACAAGAGCCTGCCACCACGGCCGGCTAAATTTTTTTTTTTTTTTTTTTTTTTTGGAGATGGAGTCTCGCTCTGTCACCCAGGCTGGAGTGCAGTGGCACGTTCTCTTCTCACCGCAAGCTCCACCTCCCAGGTTCACACCATTCTCCTGCCTCAGTCTCCCGAGTAGCTGGGACTACAGGCGCCCGCCATCAAGCCTTGCTAATTTTTTTGTATTTTTAATAGAGACGGGGTTTCACCATGTTAGCCAGGATGGTCTCGATCTCTTGACCTCGTGATCCACCTGCCTTGGTCTCCCAAAGTGCTGGGATTACAGGAGTGAGCCAACGCACCCGGCTGGCACATAAAGACTTTAAAAATATTAAAGTGATAACAGAATTTAATTTTGATGAATGAGGTGGTGATGAAAGTGGGGTTGGCTACCAACTGGACGTTGTGTGTGTGAGAGGTGGGGGGAGGGGAGGGGTGGGCAGTTTTCAGAACAGGAGACAATGACTGTGAGCTCTATGCTGTCTTGTTCCAGAACCCAAACTGTGACAAAGACCCAAAGCCAGGAGAAATGGTCTCAACAACCAAAACAATCTGTAAATTTGAATCAAGAGGACCCATCAATGACAAGAATACACACGAAAATCTTTTGGCCACTCTTCAAACAACAGATCATTCTAATAAACATGCAATAACAGTGGGGACACCTGGGCCACAGTAAACCCTTTCACAACTGTGCCCTTTACCTTGGGCCCTCATAGCTCCTCTGCTGGGATTTGCAAGTTCTCTTCAACAAGGAGTTCCCAAACCAAGGGCCAAGACACATCTGGAGAGTGTCTCTTGGGTTTGACAGTTGTGCTTTTAAGCATTCCTGCCCTTCTGGTTTCTTGATCCTTTGGCTCACTTATGAGAAGCACTGTGTAATCATCTGACCCTGAGCCAAGAACAGCGGCCTACAGAGGCGCTGGCTAATGTGGAAACCAAGCTTTCAGGTTTGTGGGCTGAGTCTGCTGAGCTAAGCAGCTTCCTAGGACTGTCAGAGGATTGGCGCTACTCATGTGCAGTTGTTCTATTACACTCTTTTTCTATGAGTTGGATGAGCCTTTACGGATTAAACAGTTGTTTGCACTTCCCCAGTTCCACGTTGACTTTTATAACATATCACCAAAATGTGTTTCACATTGAATGGAGTGTTACAAGGCTCCATATGGTGAGGTATGGTTTCCTCCTGCCTGGAGTCCTGAATCATTCTGCGATTTGTGTGAACCTGCTTTGCTATCAGGTAATGAAATAAAATGTACAATTGGTCAGATTTTTTTTTTTTGAAAGAGCAACTGCCTACATTTTATCCAGAAGGTACCAGATAGTGAGTAGGTTGATTACAGATGGCTGTCAAGTAGATGGCACTATGTAACAAGCACTGATTTAAAATCGAGGATGATTGTGTTCTGGGGCTCACTGTCACTGCCAGTTCCCCCGAGATAATTCTCAAGTAACTCCTCTTTGGATAAATCTTCCCTGACCTCTCTACTCCCTCCCTTTCCCCCAGTCTGGGTTTGATACCCCCTGCTCCTGTAGTACCCTTAACTTTATGAAGTACTTGAAACAAGGTTAAAGTGCAAACACAATGGAAGGTAGAATGAGGATGTAAAACACCTTGATGTTTCAAAAAACAGTATTTCTCATCACTTCTAGTTTAAAGTCTCATCGTTCATGTCAATACGATCCCACTGAGGTAACTATGTTTCTGGTATTTTAGCCTCATTGATTCTGGATTCTCCTCTCTAGGTTCTTGAAGATGGGGCAAGGTACTGTCCCAACATCAGAGGAAGGATGTCCAAATCCTTCTGGTACTTGTGCTATTCTTGATCCTTACTGGCCTCCAAGTAGATGGCCCTTGCTCCAAGGTTCCCTCACCATCCCATTCTGGCATATGGTGAGGTATGCCTGGCCCTGCCAGATCTTTGGGATATGGTGCTGGCTCTCACAACTGAAGTCCATGGCCCCTCTGCCACCTTCATCTGATATCATTAAACTCAGCAAAGAAGACTGGAGATCTATGTTACACATGTGACTGTGGCAATGAATTCAGATATGCCTTTCTTCTGATATAGAAAATATTTCCTAATCAAAAGAAGATGGTTCCTTCTATATTTGCCTTTTCAATGGCCATCAACAATTCATAGCTACAGGTTCTGCTATGTCTGCATAGCAACAGACTCAGTCTGCTTACACTTTATGAATTATAAATTTACTCATGGACAAGTATGTGTTGTTCTCTCAAAGGTTTGATTATTTAGATTCATTAAGTGTTGTACTCAAAAGAAATAAGACTGGTAACTGTATTTTAATAAAGTATTTAAATACCTAAACATGTTAATATTTTAACAGATACAAGAGTGTATTGTGCTGTAGGTACAAGTATTTATTATTGTGCTATTGTTTTTAAATAGACTAGGACTTCAAAAGGAAACCACAAGGAACTTTAAGTCCTGCTTTTAATCACCATCACCTTATTTTACAAAGAAAAATATATTTCATTCATGTAGGTTGCCATTCATATTTAGTAATATATTTCTACATTATGAAGAAAGTATTCACCCTGAGGCAGGGAAAACAGAATCCCAACTTAGCTCCTATTGAATGCCTCCATCCTGGAATACTGTACGACTGACACATGCATTGGAATTATTCATGCTGCTTGTATACCTTGGGAGATGAACAGCTTGAAGACAAACTCAGAATTTCAGTAAGTCTAATCTTGATTACTATTTTTGCAATATCTGAAAGTATATGGTCAATAATCCAAACTAGCAGATAATTTAAAATGATTTAAATTTAACTGTGAAATATGTTATATATCTAATCCCCTCTAGACACAATTATGCTTTACCTACATTTGTATTTAAATCGATTTAAATACTAATTAGTGTGGGGCAAGCCATCAGGTAAAAATGAGCTTGGAACAAAATACAACAGGCAAAGTAGATTAGAGATTAAGACACAATTTCATTTTCTGTTACTCTAACTTCTAGGCAATCTTACTATATTAAAAAGCCACATTTGTCACATTGTTCCCAGATAATATTTTTTTCTTTCAGATGAAAGTGACACACAAATGTTAAAAGTCACAAAATACAGCCAAATACCAACTTTTATTTCACTAGTCCATGTCCACAATTAGTCCACCAATTTGTTCCATATTTCAACCAAACTTACTAATTTGAACTTGCCCCAAATGACTTACGGTTTCCGAACTTTGTATTATGCTTTTTTCTTTGCCAGACACACTTTCTCTCCCCTTGCCATGAGATTTAGAGCTCCTCTAAGTCAGGAGGGTGTGATAGAAATGGCTGCTGGGATTTGGAGCTTGATCGGGATCACACACATACACACACACCTCCAGCCCCCAAAACTTTGCAATAATGACCAATAATAATTGTGTCCTCCGCTAAGACAGCCATTGTGTGCATGCTTGACATCTGTTATCTCCTAACATTCTGCATTGTGTTGAGGTTTGGAAACTGCCAGAAATATTTAAGGCACTGCCTAGGAAACAAACTAAGCTCATCTCTCAAACACCAGAAAATACTCTATAATCTTATATTTGGAGGAATCTAAGACATAGAGCAAGACAGAAAAAATAAAGAAATAATAATTTTAAGAAAAAGGGATAGACAGATCATTTACCTTAAAAAAATAAGTAAGGTGCAATTTATGACCTATCACTATCTCCTACGTTAGCCTGTGTGACGGCTTCACGCAAGCAGTAAAGCATGTTTAGTCAACACAAACCTTGGGATTAAGGGTTACACACTGCCAATGGCTTAGGCTTACCTCTGTGGTATAAATTACAATAAAGTCCTTATTTATTTATACTGAACACTGGAAAACACAATAGATAGAATCTGTAACTTATAAGAAAAGATAAAACACAATCACACTAAATTTTATGAAAGACCAGTGCATCTTGTCTAACTTTGAACCATCACAGCATTTTGCTGAATCTTCTAACATGCAATTTCTTCTTGCTTTGTAGGTTTTGTTTGTCTTAATCTCTTTACTAAACAGTAAGCAATCTAAAACAAGAAATGCTTTTTCTTTTTTAGAAAAAATAATGTCACAGCATTCAGCCTAGTGTCCCACACATGACTCAATCTCAAAACTGTCTCTTGAATTGAATTTTACCTGCAGATGATACAGACCTGAACACACTTGACAGCCATTGAAAATGCTTCCTTTCCCTCTTATTTAAGAAATAGAATAGCCTAATCGTCAACAGAAAACCACCTGAACTCAAATCCTAGCTCTGTCACATACAAGTTGTTTAACCTTAGACAAGTCTTTCTGTGCCTGAGTTCTCTCATTAGTCAAATAGATAAAAAAATTGAGATGTAAATATATCAATATATGTAAGATGCCTCAGAAAGTGCCTAGAATGTAGCAAACACTTTACAAGTATTAATTATTACCATTATTATTATCCTAGTTTAACTCTCTGCAAAAATTGAGTTGAGACTTCAAAGGAATGCATAACTAAAAATACGCATGCCTCACAAAGGATATTTGTTTCCAAGAGACCACAAATTTATAAATCTTCCTCCTTTCTTTCCCTGATGGTCAGATACATGGACCCATTGTGGAAATGTAATTTCCTACTGTCTGTGAAGGTAACACCCCTTCCTGTTCTCCTAAAATACTCATGCAAATTAAACAGAATGAACTTACGGAAAAAGAGACAGAGTGTGTACGGCCTCTAGAGACAGCTGTCTGATTTTTTATTGGGCTTATCTTCTGATTTCATTTCGATTTGGGATATAAGACCGGGGTGTTTTGTGGTTAGTGTGAGGTCAAGGACAGAAAACAAACCCAGTGGACAATACTACCTCATCGGAGAGCAGAAAATCATAACAATTTAATACAGCATCACTGTGGCTGATTAACAGTCCAAAAATTAGTATTTTCCTTTTTCATGCTGATTAGGAATAAGATAGTAACCTTACTTTGAAAAGCCTAAGAATAACAGGTGTTCCATAAACAGGTTAACATTGAGTTTCTTCATTAGGGACTCCTCCCCTTCCCATCCTTACCTCTCTTCTTTCTCTGTTTTGCCATACACCTCAACACCTGTGAGGAGATCACATATAAGCAGAAAAGGGAGCCCGTCTCCTGTGTTGTAGAATTAATGAGGTGTCCAAAGGGCCCCATCGCATTCCTTTTTCTCTAATTCCTTCTTGAATTTAAATGCCTTGTCTACCTTAAATACTTCATTTACCATAAAAATTACTTACTGGGGCTTTTTAACACACTTTGTTCAATCTTTAGCAGATAAAGCAGACCAAAAACTAAGGATATAGAAGAGTTGGGAAATATAATAGATAATTTTGGTTTCATAGCTATGCATTAAAATTTATTTCCTAGAGAGAGACTACATTTTTTACTAGGCCTCAAAGAACATCTCAACAAAATCCTGAAATTGGAAATTATACAGGCCTGTCAGATGAGCAGAGAGGAATGTAGGTAATAAGGTCAGGGTGGGTAATTTTTAAGAGGGCCCACTCACGCAAAGGTTGAGGGAAGAACCTCCATGAGGAGGGTCAGCATGGGGTGAGGGCATGTCAGTGGTGGTACACTTTGTAGAGGAGGACACATGTAAAATGGCACTATCATTTGATTACCTTCCTTATGAGTCTCTTGGACAAATACTAATGTTTCAATTACATATCACTGCTGTTTTCTCTAGCAACTTTTCATTGCAGTCTTCCCCAATGTGGTGTCAATGTATCACTTTACAAATTGTTAAAATGTGACAGTTTAGAAAAATGTGCTCTAGTGGAGCTCTTTTCCTACCATACCTTCCATTCGTAGCCATGCATCTGGGTTATTACCAAGAACTTTGACTGGGGAGGAAGAGGGTGGGACATACGTAAGAACAGAGCTGGAAAGCCAACGGAAATCAAATTTTGCTGAGCAGAGCTATTGGGCTACTATGGGCAATTCAAATAGTTACTCAAAGCATCAGAAATATGACTTAAACCTGGTCTTGATTTCAATGTGGCAGGGAAGAAAGAGAGAGAGAGAAAGAGAGACAGACAGACAAGTGTAGTCCAACCCAGTAAGAGTTATGGAAATGTTATTGGTCCCAGAAGGGAGTACTGATTGGTGAGAAATGGAAGGGATTGCTGGCAATACAGGGAAGAAGTAACTTTCTTAGCTGGTCCAAGAAGAAAAGGGTGAGCAGGAAGACTGCGGGAAGAACCTTAGATAAGTCTCGCAAAGAAGAAAGACCATAGTCGGTAGACAGTTTTGGAAACCCCAAAGACCTTCAAAATAAGTACTACAGTGACTAATGACAGTATATGCTCATTCTAGCTTTCTTGACATTCAGGAGGAAACAACCAAAATCCTTTCTCTTAACAGACCTGTGGAGGCAATCTGCTTCTAAGATAGATTTCAGCTCCTAGGGTGGAAACACCACACATTTACCAAAACTCTTCAAATTCACTTAAGGGTAGGAACATCTCATTTTTTCCTTCTGATTATCCATGGCATTCCTAGTTGTATCCTTTTTATATCATAAAAAGAAACATATTATGATTATAAAAGTAATGCATATTGAAAAAAAAACAAAAAAGAAAACAATAAAGTCAGTAATAACTCCATTACCCAAAGATAACCACTGTGTGTAATATTGTGGTATGTATTGCTTTTTCCCTATAAATATGTATATATTAAACAAAATTTAAATTATTAACAAAATTAGACATATGCATTTAAGAACCTGCTATATCCCCATATCATGAAATTTCTTCTGCATTATCAGTGATACTGCATAGAATTCCACATTATGGATATTCTATTTTTAATGTTCTATTCTTGACCATCTTAGATTATTTCCAATTTTCAGAACCTTTAACCTCTTTTTGACTAATTAGACTTTATCTGGCCTTCTTCTTCTCGTAGACAACCCCCTCAGGGTCTATTCATGGAAGTCTGGTTGGATCTCTTCTTTTGGAGAACTAATGAATTAGTCCACACAACTGAACTTGCTGAAGGTAAATTTGGAGTTGGCCAACTTTTGCTGCATAACAAGCAGCGTTTGTGTACAAAGAGTGTCTGTTAGACATTTTACTATCTCCTGGCTAATATGTTCAGGGCAGAAACACCCCTTTCTACCCCATGGCTCTCCCTTTTCTCTACATGCAAGGAAGTATGTAACTGGGCACAGCGCTGCTTTGATCTGGTTTTCATTATGTGATAATTGTGGACTTTCTAAATTGTAAATGTCTGTGACTCTTTCCCCAGCAGTCAGACAATCTATGCTCTGAGAAAATTAAAAGGAAGAAATTCAGGTAACAAGAGGAGCAACATGAAGCAATACTTTGCTATAATCATCTTCTTACTAGCTGAGGTCCAAAATGCTGTACTGAGTGAAATAACATGATTAGAGTTAAATAAATAATGACAGCTAAGAGAGAAATCAGCTAGAGAGAAGTTATTTCAGCCTATTAAGAAAAGAGATGAAATGTTGCTCAAAGGAAAAAGGCCCTTATATGAAGAGTGTCAAAATAAAGGAAGGAAAAAAGAAATAAATGAAGTCTGAAGAGCATGCTAGAAAAGGCGGACGGATAATTTTAAACAAAAAGTGTTGCACAAAGGGATTGGAGATGAATGGGAGGAGGTTTGATTGTGTAAGCAGTTCCAGGTTTCTTGCTTTATACCAGGGATCTGCAACCTTTTTCTCTAAAGGGCTAGATAGTAAATATTTTAGGTTTTGTAGGTCAGAATGTCTCTCACTCTACTACTCAATGCTGTCATTGTAACATGAAGGCAGGCATAGACACCACCTAACAAATGGGTGTGTCTATGTTCCAATAAAACTTTATAAAACCTGGTGGTAAGCTGGATATAGCCCACAGGCTGTAGTTCTGTAGTTCTGGTTTAGACGATCAAAGTGGTGGCAGTTACTTTCTCCATTGAATGGGACTCATATTAGTTTGGTGCGAAAGTCACTAATTTTGCCATTACCTTAATTAAAGGTGCCATTACCTTTAAGGGCAAAGACCACAATGACTTTTGCACCAAGTTTGGTGGTTGTGAGGATTAAATAAGAAGTGTGAAAAGTCCTAACACAGTGCTTAGCACAAGGTCCACACTCAAATGTTATCTCACCCACCGTCCTTCAAGTCAGTGATCATACTCCACAAGGAAGCATTCATGGCTTCAGTTAATCATGCATATAAATTAAAGACAGAAAAACAGGTAGAAAATAAAGACATGATAAACGAAAGGTCATTATTGATTTTGGTTTGGGTTTTCAATACATACAACTCAGGACAAATCATTAAAATGCATCATCTTGCCAACTGAAGAAACAGAGCAAAGTACAAGTGCAAAAACAAATTATCTCAGGTTGATATAATTTTCATGACACAGGCTCATTTTCCTCATCTTTCATTGAGCCTGTTAAATTTTAAGAAAATCCCTGCTTTTAAGAAATGATTTTTTTAACAGTAGAGGCAGAAATATACTGATATAGGTGAATTGTACTTAACCAAAATTGTAAAATAGTCTATGTAACATTGTTAATTTCAGTTAAATGGCATCTCAATTTTGACTGGAAGTAGAAACGCTCTGGCTTTGGTTTTTCATAGTCTCTGAATAGCACCACTGCGGGTTCTTTGAAGCATTTCTAAATGAGGTAATTTTATTTTACACAGGGTTTCTTGTAAAAATTATTGTCTTTCTGTACATCTAATTAAAATAAAGACGTAATAAAGAATTTACTGTTTTAATTAGGGCATAGATCTTAAAGCAATTATCCTGTCATTAATAATTCCTTAACAGACTTTCTTGCACAACATGAATAAAAAGATTTTTAAGCTGTGAAAAATCAATACACATTACTCATTTACATTAACAAAGCTACACAAAGTAATCTGAGCTTTCATTAAATTATTTCTCCTGTAAACCAGAGGAGTTTGGAGAGTCATTAGCTATTTATAACACAGTGGAACTTCACTTACAAGAGAGAAATCTTGCCCATGACTGGGCATTTGTATCAATGTCATTTAAATGAACAGCCAAATAGGACTAATATGTTAGTGAGTCGAAATAGATTGATATGGTCCATAAGGATGACTAAATGATGAAAGGTACCATCATGGTGTTATAATATGAATGATTCAGCATTCTATCTGAAAATTAAATGTCTTAACATTTTTTTTTCAATGTTGTAATTAAAGTCCCTCCCTTCCATACCCCCACAATCCCCCATACACACATTTAGCTGTCTTTTAGGCAACTTAGCATCTAGGAGACACTAAGATCACTGAGCTTAAAGTACAATCATGAAGGTATCTCAAGTAGTATTGCCAGACTTTGGTATTTTCTATAATTTCATCTAATATTATAGGATGATCTGGGAAGGGGAAAACCAAACCAAACAAAAACTCAAAATGATTTTTTTTTGTTAGAAGAGGAAACGCTACATTGTTGTAAGAAGCCATTAAGAAGAAGAAAAAATATTTCGTAACCTAAATTTTAGTCACATTGTCCCTAATTGATAATTTAGAGGCAGATAGAAACCCTTACACGTGAAAGCAAAAGGTCCAAGACCACATTTTGTTCAATTTCCCTGAGGAAGAATTGTCTAAGGAATTAAATGAATCAATCCGTAACTGCAACGGGGACTTTGGGTCCTTGTTCCTGTCTGTGTTGTTTCCTGAGCCCATCAGGGTGACGGATGGTGGGAAGAGGTATTAACACAAGTTCTTGTTGGGTCATTTGGTAAAGCCCTCAGTTAGCATGGCCGGATTTTAATGAATATTAAGTAATGATGATGAAATTAAAAGCATCAGGAAAGACAGCAGTAATCAAACCGGTCTGTGAACATATGGCTGAAAAAGCTGTTCTGGGGTCCTTGTGAGAAATTAGCTCCAGGAGCCTTACAAGAATTTAGAGATGATTGCTCCCCAATTTTTCAATAAATGTTGCTGAGTAGGAGATTTGTATTTCCTTCTCTTAATTCTCACAACTTGGCCAGGAACAATTCCACTGGAGTGGACAGCTCTTCAGGAGGGCCACCTGGAATGCTGTGCATGTGTTTGGAGGACCTGTTGCTATGACACATAGTCATTGAGGAAAATGTGGACGTAAGACACCCAAAAGCATTTTCCTCAATTATCAGTAGTCTCCTGCTTGAACACTGGGAAGAGAAGAGATGCAAGAAGCAAATTTGACATTTTAAAATTTCTTCTATTATCTCTAAAGTACTAAATAATATTATCACTTATAATTCTGCTTGCCATAGGTAGAATTTGCAATAATACTGATGTAATTTGGTGATTATGAAATACCTTAGTCCTATCTATGAGGAAATACAAAGGCATAGATGTTGACAAAATCTTTGCCTATTACGTATAGGGAGGGTGACAGAGATTGCTAGTTATTCTCTCAATTTTCACACCACCTTTCTTACAAATGAGAGGATCCATGAATCCTAGATGAGTTCATGACTGGTGTGTAACTTCTGTCTAGTAGTTGAGTGTGGCTGATGTGTAACTTCTGTCTAATAATATGTCCAGGGAAATATCATGGGACATGTTTCTCCAATCTTCCTTAAAAGGAGCCAAAGCATGCACTTTGTCCCCTTCTTGCTCATCCATTTACCTTCCTGCTTCTAGAATATGGATGAGATGGCTTGGCTGAAGTAATTATCTTGAACTGTGCATTGGTTCACTTTGAAATTGAAGGCTTAGTCTACTCATGCTGCTATGACAAAATACCATAGGCTGGCTGGTTTATAAACAACAAACATTTCTTACTCACAGTTGCGGAGAGTAGGAAGTTCAAGATCAAGATACTGGTAGATTTTGTATCTGGTGAGGGCCTACTCCTCATTGATGTTGCCTTCTTGCTGCATCCTTACCTGGTGAAAGGGGCAAATGAGTTTCATTGGGTGTATTTGTATTAGTACATTTTAACACTGCTGATAAAGACACACTGGAGACTAGGTAATTTATCTATCTATCTATCTATCTATCTATCTATCTATCTATCTATCTAACAGTCTTAATGGACTCACAGTTCCACGTGACTGGGAGGCCTCACAATCATGGCAGAAGGTAAAAGGCACATCTTACATGGCAGCAGGCAACAGAGAATGAGAGCCAAGTGAAAGAGGAAACACTTATAAAATCATCAGATCTCATGAGGCTTATTCACTACCACAAGAACATTATAGGAGAAACCATCTCCATGATTCAATTATCTCCCACTGTGTTCCTCCCACAACATGTGGGAATTATGGGAGCTACAATTCAAGATGAGATTTGGGTGGGGATGTAACCAAACCATATCTACCCTGGCCCCTCCCAAATCTCATGTTCTCACATTTCAAAACCATTCATGTTGTCCCAACAGTACCCCAAAGTCTTAACTCATTTCAGCATTAACTCAAAAGTCCACAGTACAAAATCTCATCTGAGACAAGGCAAGTCCCTTCCACCTATGAGCCTGTAAAATCAAAAGCAAGTTAGTTACTTCTTAGATAAAACGGGGGTACAGGCATTGGGTAAATACAGCCATTCCAAATAAGAGAAATTGGCCAAAATAAAGGGGCTACAGGCCCGATGCAAATCTGAAATCCAGTGGGGCACTCAAATCTTAACGCTCCGATTTGATCTCCTTTGACTCCAGGTCTCACATGCAGGTCACACTGATGTAAGAGGTGGACCCACAGCTTTGGGTATCTTTGCCCTGTGGCTTTGCAGGGTATAGCCCTGCTCCTGGCTGCTTTCATGGGCTCGCATTGAGTGTCTGTGGCTTTTCCAGGTGCAAGGTGCAAGCTCTCAGTGGATCTACCATTCTGGGTTCTAGAGGATGGTGGGTGGCCCTCTTCTCATAGCTCCACTAGGCAGTACCTCAGTGTGGGGACTCTGTGTGGGGTTTCACACCCCACATTTCCCTTCTGCACTGCCCTAGCAGAGGTTGTTCATGAGGGTCCTGCCCCTACAGCACACCTCTGCCTGGACATCCAGGCATTTCCATACATCCTCTGAAATCTAGGTGGAAGTTCCCAAACCCCAATTCTTGACTTCTGTGCACCCACAGGCCCAACACCACATGTAAGCCTCCAAGGCTTGGGGCTCGCACCCTCTGAAGCAATGGCCTGAGGTCTACATTGGCCTGTTGTAGCCACAGCTGGGATGCAGGGCACCAAGTCCCAAGACTGCACAAAGTAGCAAGGCCCTGGGCCTGGCCAGGAAATCATTTTTTCCTCCTAGGCCTCTGGGTCTGTGATGGGAGGGGCTGCCGTGAAGACCTCTGACATGCCCTGGAGACATTTTCCCCATTGTCTCAGTGATTAACACTTGGCTCCTCATTACTTATGCAAATTTCTGCAGCCAGCTTGAATGTCTCCTCAGAAAATGGGTTTTCGTTTTCTCTCTCATGGTCAGGTTGCAAATTCTCTGAACTTTTATGCTCTGCTTGCCCTTTAAACCTAAGTTCCAATTCCAAACCATATCTTTGTGAATGAATAAAATTGAATGGTTTTAATAGTAGCCAAGTCACCTCTTGAATGCTTTGCTGCTTAGGAATTTCTTTCACCAGATGCCCTAAATCATCTCTCTCAAGTTCAAAGTTCCACAAATCTCTAGGGCAGGGGCAAAATGCCACCGCTCCTTTTGCTAAAACCTAACAAGAGTCACCTTTGCTCCAGTTCCCAACAAGTTTCTCATCTCCATCTGAGACCACCTCAACCTGGACTTTATTGTCCATATCACTATAAGCATTTTGGTCAAAGCCATTCAACAAATCTCTAGGAAGTTCCAAAGTTTCCTACATTTTCCTGTCTTCTTCTGAGCCCTCGAAACTGTTCCAACCTCTGCCTGTTATTCAGTTCCAAAGTTGCTTCCACATTTTCGGTTATCTTTACAGGAGCACCACACTCCCAGTACCAACTTACTGTATTAGCCTGTTTTAACACTGCTGATGAAGACATACCTCAGACTGGGTAATTTGTAAAGAAAAAGAGGTTTAATGGACTCAAAGTTCCACATGGCTTTGGAGGCCTCACAGTCATGGAGGAAGGTGAAATTCACATCTTACATGGTGGCAGGCAAGAGAGAATGAGAGCCAAGTGAAAAGGGAAACCCCTTATAAAAATCATCAGCTCTTGTGAGACTTATTCACTACCATGAGAAAATCATGGGAGAAACCGCCCCCCATGATTGAATTATCTCCGACTGGGTTCCTCCCACAACATGTGGGAATTATGGGAGCTACCACTCAAGATGAGATTTGGGTGGGGACACAGCCAAACCATACCAGTCCATCCCTGCCCACTCCCAAATCTCAGGTTTTCACATTTCAAAACCATTACAATCAATTCTTGTGATGCAATCTTGAATCTATAGCCAAATTTCCCACTTCTCAAGATTTATTGGAAAAAATTATACCTGGTGTCCCTCAGAACTGTTTGGTTTTCTTTTTTTAACATTTAGACGTTTTTCATCCATCTCCAATGAACACAATTGGAGTTGTTTATATAGTAGAGTATGTATATAATTTATGACAAAGTTAATTTCAATGATCCTCAAGTAAGCATTTTTTCAGTAACCCCCATGACTATTATAGCCAACTTTCTTGTTCTCAGCAACACATGAATTAATATTTCACAGATGAAGCACAAATAATCAATAAACTTATGAAACTGCTTAGTGACAATATTTATTAAATTAGTCAACATTAAAAAAAAACTCAGCTGACATGAGTATGGTGACAGATAATCTCTTTACCCAGTGATGTGAGTGTGAATTACTTTCTGGAAAGCAATTTGCCTATATGTTACAAGAGCCTAATAAAAGTTCATATTCTTTGATCTAGTAATTCTACTTTAGGAAATCAACCCTGTAGAATTAGGTTAATATTTTGACAAAGATGTTCATTTCAGAATTCTTTTTGGTAGTGAAATATTATTTTAAAAAAGTATAAACATCTCTCAATAGAAAAATTGATTAAATTATAGTTATCACTGGGATATTATGCAGCTATTACAATTTGTTTTTGAAGAATTTTTAATAAAATGAAGCAGTAGTTAGAATATAATAAGTTAAAAAAGCATATATATTTTTATTTGAATTAAAGACAGAAAAATGTCTTGACGGAAAAATATTACTTTTTCAGTTATGTCCTTGGGAAGTGGAATTGTGCCTAATTTTTATTTTCTGCATTATATTTTTTTCTGTGTTTTCAATTTTTGCATAATTTAAATGCATTTTTATTATGATTATAGAGAAAGATTAAAAACATAAATATGATTGAGTTCTACATTAAACAAAAACAGAAGAAGCATTATTTACAAAAGTTGACTCAACCAAGATTTTTACTCTTTGGATCTGTTACACGTAACATTACCACGTTTTGCTGCCCAAGCCAGCATTCTCTCTCTCATTAATAACTTTATGAATACGGAATGAGTTATAAACCAATTATAAAAGAAAACCATTACTGCCTAATAGACATAAAATAACATTAAAGCAGAAATGCATCTATTCGGCACTGACAATCTTGATGGTCAAACTGCCTGGAAAATGAAACTCCTATAATTTAAATGTACCAAATTAGGAAAACTCACAAGAAACCCAGACACTTTGTCATTTGGCAATATGGACTGCTGGCTGGTTAACACACTAAATGATTACTAAAGCTTACAGAACAAAGACTGACTTTACCTAAAGGAGTCTGAAAGTTCAGAAAGTCAAGAACATAGAGATATTAACATCTGGAACAAACTGGATTGATGGTCTCAGTAAAGAGTGACACAACCATAGATAAAATAACATTCATTTGATATGAGAGTTGAGTATAGAATAAAACCATACTTTATTCTGATGAATTCCAGATTACCATTTGCTAGAAGAAAACTCAGAAATTTTATTTAAAAAGACTCTAAATTATTCCCAATGATTTATATAAAAAGTATTCCTACTAGCGATATTTATATTGATGAAAATTAAGAGAAAATTAAGGTTTAACAATTGAGCTTTTTTAACATAAATTATATTTCTATAGAATCTTATGCCATCATTGAAAAAGGTGTTGTCACAGAATATTTAATGAATTAGGAAAATGTTAATAACTTATTAAATAAAAATACAGTTATCAGATTGAAATCCATATATATGACATATATATTCATATATATGTATGCAAAAACCACAATTTTGCACCCAAAAAAATCCCTAGGTAATATTGTTATAATTAGTTTTCACTTTCTTCCTTATTTTCTTTAGTTTCTAATTTTTTTATGACAGAAAAGATGACCTGAAAGTCTTCCTAATCTCCTCACCCATGAACCTGTTAAATAATTACATTAATAATAAAGATATATTCTTTAAAATATGTATTTAAAACATTGTAACTGAGGTTAAATCTTAGTAATTCTGAAATATTTATTTACACATGTGGGAACAAAATGTTATTTTATAACTACCAGCAGATTATCTTTTAGTGGTAGTATATTGTTATCCCATAGAGAGAGAGAAAAAAAAAATAAACCCTTCAGTAGGACTTTTGAACACACAAAGGCAAAACTTGACTGGAGTGGCCAGGAGTTGAACTGAGATTAGAGAGAGTTAAACTTTCCTGTATGATACTGCAAACATTTTTCTTCATTCAGGGTTGAATTATCCTTCTACAGTTTTGTTTAACTGAGAGGTGAGCATAGAGCATTGGGGAGGGGGATGACGGAGAAAAGTCTGTTCCTGCTTTCTACTGGGCTAATCCAGGGGTGGTGAGGGAGTTATCTAAGGGGCTTAAGGACACCCAGATTCCACATATGCAAAACATAATCAAGGACATTATTAGTGGGAGAGATGTTCAGAAACTCTGTCCATCTTTTGAGAGCTTCCAATCTACTTTGAACTGCAACATACAGAATAACTACAAACAAGGTATGGTATTCCCACTGTCAAAAAATATTAATGACCTAAGTTTGCAGAGGCCTGATATTATAGGAACCACCTACAGGATTAATGTTCACTTAGCAGGTATGGCAGAAAAATATTCATCTCTTCTTCCTCATCAACTGACATTATCTCCTGTATCAACTATGAATGCATTTAGCTTCGAGTACTAGCAAACCCTACTAAGAGTGAGTCAAGTATTACAGACATGTATTATGCCATGGAACAGCAGGGCAACCCAGCCCCTGGCACTGGCTCAGCTATTTAATGATGTCTTCCCAGATTCTTCCTTTCTTTCCACACTGCTATCCATAGCATGCTGGATTTTTATCCCTCGGTTTGCTGCCTCACGATTGCAAGGTGGCTGCCAGACCCTGACATTATATTTGCATCCAAAGCCAGAATAAAAAGAGAGAGCGACAAGTGCAGTTGCCCTTTGTAATAAGAAAGCAAACTTGTTCCCAAAACTATCATCCTTATCACCAGCAACTTTCTCCTAGATATGGCACATGACCACCCCTGACCGAATGAGTGGCTGGGAAAGCATTTCATTTGCTCCAGTTTTTTGGAGGTGGTCAGGAATAGTGAGGTTGGAAGTGACTGTATCCGAACAGGGTCTCCCCGACTTCTCCTTGTGGTTTTGGCATTTACACAACAATTTTTCTCTTATTTCTAGTTATACCTTCAGTTACTCCCTGTAATTGTTAGAAAACATTTCTATTTTGTCCAGTAAGTCCAGGCATATAATCATATAAAATTTGGTAACTTGGAATGTTTAAACACAATGACAAAACTTACTGATGGTTTTGTAAATCAGAAAGCACAAAAGCGCAGAGAAGATAACGTCAAAAACATTTCTTTCTACTATGGTGATGGGGAGATTGTGGAATGGGACATTGCCTGAGTCCCATAATGTTGCCAATGTTATCTTTTATCTGCTTCTCCTGTTTCATTTACTCAGGACACTGAGAGGGCATAGCTGTTAGAGAGACGAACCCTCTTGCTGGAAACAATGCATACCCAAGTAGTAGTTTATATCAGTGTTTTTCAAGTTTTTTCAATATCGTCTCCCTACGGAGACTTTTCAGATATTTTTTCCTGATTGTCTTCTCCATAAAATTTTAGTAGACATATATACAGTCAGCCCTCTGTGTTTGTGGGTTCCACATCTGTGGATTCCACCAACTCAGGATTGAAAATATTTAAAAAGACAAATTGTGTGTGTACTGAACATGTACAGAGTTTTTCCTTATCATTATTTCCTAAACAATACAGTATAACTATTTACATAGCGTTTACATTTATTGTGTATGTTACCTAGAGATGATTTATACAGGAGATGCATATAGATTATATTCAAATACTACACCATTTTATATCAGACACTTGAGCATCCATGGATTTTGGTATTTGCAGGGAGGCCTGGAACCAATCCCCCACAGATACCAGGGAATGACTGTACTGTATACATGTTTATGCATTGGATGTATATCTGTACTTTATACGTAAAATGAATATGATTCTCTTGTGCCCATCTCCAAGCCAATTTTTGCTCTCTTGGGAATAACATTGCCCCTCTGAGAATGCATAGTCACTATCATGAAGACTTCCTCTCAAGGATGAATAAAGGGAATTAAGAAAAATACCTGAAATGATTCTTGAAGAATAAAAATAACTCTATATGGAGTGACAGAAGGAAAAAAACATCAGACGTTTTGGGAATGCAGAAATAAAGCTGAAGACATGCGGGATTGTTATGAAGGTATCAGGGGATGAAGAGGTGACCAACTTAGGTAGGGTCACAGCTTTAGGTGAGGAGTAAAGAGAAAGAGTCCTTCAGCATGGCCTTTCTCAGATTGTACACTCATGGATCTCAATGCCAGCATCAAGAGTATGAATTGTAACAAATGAGGAATTCACTAAAGGGAAGTGAAATCATCAAGCAATTGTGGCTTGGGGTTGGGGGATAATTTCCAACTTGACTAGTTTCCACATCTGTATCTTTATTTCCCAAGACAGCTGTTTCCAAGTTAGAATAAAAGAGAGTCTACCTAAAGAATCTTTACTAGTTCAGTAAGAATCCCTCTAAATTCCTATTGCACAAGAGCAATCTAACTCCTACAGATAAGCAATGAATGAAAGCAGCACTTGAAGACTAATCGCATAACAAAAAAACGCTGAGTTGGCCGGGCACGTTGGATCACACATGTAATCCCAGCATTTTGGGAGGCTGAGGTGGGTGGATCAGCTGAGGTCAGGAGTTCGAGACCAGCCTGGTCAACATGGTGAAACCCTGTCTTTACTAAAAATGCAAAAATTAGGTGGGAGTGGTGTTGGGTGCCTGTAATTCCAGCTACTCGGGAGGCTGAGGCAGGAGAATTGCTGGAATGCGGGAGGTGGAGGTTGCAGTGAGCTGAGATTGTGCCATTGCACTCCAGCCTGGGCAACAGAGTGAGACTCTATCTCAAAAAACAAAACAAAACAAACAAAATGACTGAGTCAGGGAAAAATTGTATGAATTATCAAATGGCAAACTCTCCCTCAAGCTTCTTCCCTCAAGGAAAGCACCTAGAAGCTTCAGCATGAATTAAAGTTGTGTTGTGTTTTACTTTTCTTCCAAAGTGGTCATAATTCATTTTGTTGACACAAATACACAAGATGTTAAAGACTAATGGCACCATGTTGGTGAGAAGACAAACCCATTCTTGCTTAATACACTGGAGAAAGACGCTCAGATCAGTCATCCATGTGAAAGCAACCTTTCTCGTACTGCAAAGTCAGCAAGACCTCTGCTAAAAACAAACTAAAAAGCTATTGCATAAATGCAAATACATACATTAGGATCACATTATGTATCTAATTTAACCAACATTTCAGACAAAATTATGCAATAAAAATGAATGTGAATCTCGTGAAGACCTCTTTCACTTGCCCTCTTCAGTGTTGCTTCATCATCCTTAGGATAACTCCAACTTTGAGACACACACACACACAAATAGAGGATGGAATAGTTTCAAGAGGTGTACATTAAAAATAAAAGTTTAATCTGTCTTGAGGATCAATGAATTAACACAGGTACATAAACTCCTTTTGTCTTAGCCATATTAGATCAATAAAGTAAAAGAAAGACATTTTGGTAGATTTTTCTCACTGAATTTATTGACTTTTTTAATGTTATGAAGAAATGTGGAGATTATACTGTGGGATTAGTTGATCCTTTTTTCTTGAGTCTGGGAAACAAATCTGTGTAAGAACTGTGTCATGCAAAGCTCAGAAGCACCTAGATCTTCCTTTCTGAATAGACAAGGAATTGTTAAATGAGACGCAGTATCTTTTTACCCCATGATTAAAATGTAAGACTTGTAAATGGGGTCTCAAGTTAAAATTTCTTAAGTTTAAAAGGGGATTCCCTAAATTCAATTTAGTATCCTGGAATGAATCCCAGAGAAAGGACATTAGTGGAAAACTGGGGAAATCTGAATAGACTTCTGAAAACAGGTTGCTGCTTTCAGTATTCTTCTTTGAGTTTTGCTAATTTGATCATGATGTGCCTGAATAAAGTCTGTAGTTTAGTTAATAATAATGTATCAATGTTAATGTCTTAGTTCTGATAAATGTTCCATGGTTATGCAAGATGTTACCATTATAGGGGAAATGATGAAAAGTATGTGGGAGCCTGTGGAATAGGCTTTTTCTGTAAATCTAAAATATTCTAAAATAAAAATTTGCTTTAAAGAAAGCTCTCTCTCCAGTTCACTCGTCTTAGAGAATACTCACGGTATTCGTCGGAGTAAACCATATTTTCTGATCACCCTAACACATTAGGGGTTATTTTGTTCTTTTTGTATACAGAAACATTTAGTAAGTATTTACTGAATTCCATTGTGCAAAGAGCATAGCAAAGACGCCCTGGATTTAAGAGTTGGAATCTTTGCATTTAGATTCATTATGAGCCGTGAGATCCTGTGCAAGTCATTTAAAACTTTAGTAGCTATGTCTCTCCACTTTAATCCCTTTTGGCACAGGAACCCCGTTTCGCTCATCCCTGTAGCCTTCACTAACCTTTTTTGGGGGAAATATGGGACAAGTGACAGCTTCAGAGTCAAACTTAGTTTAAAATTCCAGCTGCCCCACTAACCATGCATGTTGCTATGGGCCACTGTGTTTAACATTTTTGAGTGTCAGTTTTTTTCACCTATAAACTTTTGAGATGATGAAATGAGATGATACACGAACACCCAACAGCGTCTAGCACAAACTGGAAGATTGGCATGCTTCCTCTATAGAACAGCACCTTTCCCGTGGAATTTTATTTATTTTTAATCTTGCAACACTTTTCTAGTACTCACCATGTGCAAGACCCTGTGCTAAATGTTTTTCAAATAGCAACTCATTTGATTATCTTAACAATCTTATGAAGGCTTTATCATCCCATTTTACAGATGAGATGAGGAAATGGAGGCACAAAGAAGTTACGTTATATGCCAAGCTCTAACAACTACTAAGTGGCAGGACCTAGAATCTGTACCCACACAGTACTCCTCCAGAGTTTGTATTGCCCAAATGTTAAACTTTCATAGATCATATTCTACTAAAGAGATGCATAGG
Source organism: Nomascus leucogenys (assembly GCF_006542625.1). Classification (NCBI taxonomy): domain Eukaryota; kingdom Metazoa; phylum Chordata; class Mammalia; order Primates; family Hylobatidae; genus Nomascus; species Nomascus leucogenys. The sequence continues at coordinate 73,325,651 of NC_044401.1, read as the reverse complement.
CTCACAAGGGGCTTGCCTTGTTTACTGTAGTCTGCCAAGAGTGCCAGCACAGAGTAGGTGTTCACACACACTCTGGCTAAATGAATGAATGCATAGTAGTCCCTGTACAGACATGTGCTGATTCAAATATTGGCCAACCCATTTCCCTGCATCTCCAGCATCGCAGCAGAAAGGAACTAGTGCTCTCCATGAGCCTGTTTTAGTTCCTGTGTTTGAAACACTAGACTCTCATTCAAGTCTCAAAACCATCCTATAAGGGGCATGGGAATACAGTAGGTGCCCCAGAACAATGTTTCAGTCAATAAACTGAATACACAACAGTGGTCCTATGAGATCACAATGGAGCTGAAATATTCCTGTCACTTAGTGACATTGTAGCCATTCTGCTGCTGTAGCATTACTCACTTGTTTGCGGTGATGCTGGTGTAAACAAAGGTACTGAGCTGCCACTTGTATAGAAGTCTAGCACATATAATATGTACAGTACAAAATGCTTGCAAATGATAATAAATAGCCATGTTACTGGTTTATGTATTTACTATACATTTTATCATTATTTTAGAGTGTCCTCCTTGTACTTGTAAAAAAAAAAAAGAAAAGTTAACTGAAACAGCCTCAGGCAGGCCCTTCACAAGTTATTCCAGAAGAAAGCATTGCCATCATAGGAGATGACAGTTCCATTCGTGTTACTGCTCCTGAAGGCCTTCCAGATGTAGAAATGGAAGACAGTGATATTGATGATCCTGACCCTGTGTAGGCCTAGGCTAGTGTGTGTGTGTGTGTGTGTGTGTGTGTGTCCAAGTTTTTAATAAAAAGTTTAAAAAGCAAAAAGAAAATTTTTTAAATAGAAAAAAGCTCATAAAATAAAGATATAAAGACAAAATATTTTTGTACAGCTGTACAATGTATGTTTTAAGCTGTGTTATTACAAAAGAGTTGTAAAGTTAAAAAAATTTAAAAATTTATGTAGTAAAGTTACGGTAAGTTAAGGAAATTATTGAAGAAAGAAAATTTAAAAAATAAATATAGTACAGCCTAAGTGTACAGTATTTGAGAGTCTATAGTAGCGTACAGTGATGTCCTAGGCTGTTCACATTCACTCACCACTCACTTCTGACTCACCCACAGCAACTTCCAGTCCTGCAAGCTATGTATATGGTTAAGTGCCTTCTACGGGTGTGCCTTTTTTAAATCTTTTATACCACAGTTTTACGGTATCTTTACTATATCTAGATATGTTCAGATACACAAATACTTACTGTTGTGTTAAAATTGCCTACAGTATTCGGTATAGGCACATGCTGTACAGGCTTGTAGCCTGGGAGCAATAGGTTACACCATATTGCTTAGGTGTGCAGTAGGCTATATTCTTCAGGTTTGTGTAAGTACAATCTATGATGTTCTTACAATGACAGAATTACCTAAGGATGCATTTCTCAGGACATATTCCCGCCATTAAGCGGCACAGGACTGTATTTCCCTCTTCTTCCTGGAGAAGTCAGAATACAGAAAGAAAGCACTTAACCTCCCCAAGTCACGTAATTAATCAGAAATGCAGCCAGCATCAGATCCCCAGGATTCCTGCTTCCAAACACAGGCCTTTTGTAGTCTAACTGGATGCCTCCCGGCGAGATAATTACTGGGAATATGTTTTGTCATTGAAGTGGTTCTTTCCTTAGCTTGATCCAGGTCTCTGCTTTTATGCCTTCTCAGAGTGACTTGCTCCTACCTCTGGAATAAACTGCTACATTCACTTGGTATCCCTCTTTTTTTTTTTTAGATGGAGTCTCGCTCTATCGCCCAGGCTGGAGTGCATTGATGCGATCTCGGCTCACTGCAAGCTCCGCCTCCCTGGTTCACGCCATTCTCCTGCCTCAGCCTCCCCAGTAGCTGGGACTACAGGCGCCCGCCACCACACCCAGCTATTTTTTTTGTATTTTTAGTAGAGACGGGGTTTCACCGTGTTAGCCAAGATGGTCTCGATCTCCTGACCTCGTGATCTGCCCGCCTCGGCCTCCCAGGTATCCTTTTACTCTACTTTATTCTTTTCTTTACTGTAGCCATCATTATTTGGCATCACATTGTATTTGTTTTCTGTCTGTGCCCCTGTCTAAGTGGCAAGTTCCAACAAGGCAGAGAATGTGTCTGTCTTGGTAATCATTGTATCTTAGGGCCTACAATAATACCTGACACAAGCAAAGCATTAAAAAAGTATATTACCGAATAAATAAATAGACATGCAGGCCATTCCAGTAATAGTTTAGTATTATTATCCTTATTAAGATTACCAGTATCTCTTTTTATCACTTAGGTCAGTTGGGACAAAGCGGTATTTAATAAGACAAAACTGACAGGAAAATTGAGTAAACAGTGTTGGTTTCAATCAGACCAAAGCATACAGTCCAAGCAACACCATTAACAACTAGGAAACCAAACACTTGGGATAAGGATGTCCTTCAGACAAGCAGAATAGCCAGCACCAGTGAGTTACCAAACACAGCCCCAGTTTTCATTCCTTCTGAATCTTCATGAGCTTAGAAATACTCCTCTGCTGCAGATCTCAAATTGTTTTAATTCACCTCTCATTTTTCCATCAGGAAACAATTGGCCTTGATTTATTTTGTATCACTTTATTTATGCATCTCCTGCAAGACTGAAACATTGATTTTCCTAAGAGATAATGTTAATAGGATCAATATACCACAACAGGCATGTATCAAAGTGCAATTTCTTCACCCTAACCTGGGTGAAGGCATGAGGCACTGCTGGCAGGCAGCCTCTGCTGAAATCCACCCAGCTCTGGTGATTTGGAAGGTGGTATAAAGGCACCTTTGCTAATAAATTATGAATGAGCTCAAGCACTTTGATGACCCAGCTAAGATGCCAAAGAGCAACACTGAGGACTCTGGGGAGTCTGGAAACCTAGATCATATTTTAAAGCTATCTTTAAACACAGTCCACAGTAGGGCTGGAATATTTGAGAGAAGGAGTCAGGGCAGGGGTCACACAAAGGACTAGCTCTTAGTTGGAATTTTATTCTGAGTGATTGGGGGTAACTGGAACAAGCCATTTCCCAGGTGGTCTCCTCTTTCATCTTCTTTTGGAAGCTTCAAATTCCAGTATGTTTGACACAGGCAGCAAAAGAGAACCAGTGATCCCACTGCTTAATGGTGAAGCTAAGTGAGTTTTGCAGACAGGTTTTATTTTACCAGCATAAATGTGGTCTCATTTCTTCCTGTCTGTAGACTCTAATGCCACCCAGACAGACAGTTCTGTGCTGGAAACCCACAGGCTGAAGCCTCCCTCCCTCTCCCGACACCTACAGGGTCTCTCGGCTGTAACAAAGCACCGAGTCTTTAACTCTGCAGGGGAAGGTGCTTAGCAGAATCACGTAGGGAACTCTTCTAAAAGCACACGTGCTGAAGCAAATGATCATCCTCTCACCTAAGCTGAGAATCACTCAGACTCTCACTTGTGGTTCTAACTCTAGAAATTCATTAGAATCAGCTGAAGAGCTTTTGAACACTAGATTCCCCATCCCACTTCAGAATTACTGGTAAAGAGGTTCAGGGAAGGGGATAGTAATAAGGGAAAGAGAATCTGTTTTTTTAAAATGCTCCCAGGGAATTTAATAAGCTCCTTTAGCTAACATATTTGACAACTGTTTCTCCAAAATTCCAATGGTTCTCAACCATGGCTGCACATTACCTGAATTATCTGTGAAGATTTTAAACAATATTGATGTCTCTGTCCCATTGTAGACCAGGGTTTCTGTGTGTTGGGGGTCTATCCTGGGCCCCTACCAGATGGATGGCCTAGCAACCTCCCCTCCTAAGCAAAAATGTCCCCAAGCATTGCCAAATGTCCCCTAGAATACAAAATTGCCTGCCCTCCCCCACCCCCAATGGTGGTGCCTAGTCATATGTTTTCAAGCTCATTTTAACGTACATCATCTCCATTACATCCATCCATGCCCTTTCAATTTCCGGTCACTTTGGGTGATACGCATATCTTCACTCTACATGGGCAGAGTATATTATAGGAAGATATCAAATCCACATCCTGAAGCGGAGTCCAGCCGGTCTGTATGTGTTACATTACATGTTCATGGCCCAAACTTGCATTTACATAGACTTAAAGAAACAGTTCACAAAAGGGAAGGAACAACTAATTATAAATTAATAATGAGGGTAGTAATTTTTAAAAAAGCAAATTAAAAGAACCAAGCACAATTTTTATTTCTCTAACACATTTGCAAAATGGATTCATTTGTTAAATATCCTGTGAGTATCTACCATGTGCCAGGCAGTAAGCAATACAGACAAGATTGTTGCCATTATACTGTTGCTTCTTATATTTTAGAAGGGGAGAGACAAATGCCATGCAAGCTTACACATCAAATAAGATAATTTCATATAGTTTCAAGTGCCACTGAAGAAACAAAAGAGGTGATGTGGTGGAGAATGTGAAGCAGCAGTGAGCTACTTGAGAGCGTCATAGAAGGGCGGGATAAAAGTGACATTTGAGCCTAAACCTGGTGCTTTCACCCACTGCTGATGACATGAAAATTGGCTATGTTTTCTAAGAAAATATTTTGTCGATATATTTTAGAGGTTATAATATTATTTTATCCAATCATTTAACAAATGTGGGACAACTCTGAAAATATGCTCCATCAATACCACTGCTGAGACTGTATACTAACAAAATTACTAAAATAGAGTAAAATATCCCAGTACATTAGAAGCTTTACAATATTTTATAAAATCACAACCTAATGAACTGTCAATGAAAGGGGACAGTTAGATAAATTCTGGCATATCAACTAAAATGTGAAGAATGCTTAAGAGATAATGCAAAAAGTTTATATAATGTGCAGAATGCTTAAGATATAATCTAAAGAAAAATAAGCAGGTTACAAATTTGTCCACACATGGATTGTATATAGGACTTGATGTGTAAAAAAATTGAGAGAAAATTCTAAGAAAGTAATAACAGTGATTGTGCAGCAGGTGCCTTTTATGGGGAATTTTTTTCCTCTACTGTTTTCAAACTTTTCTGACTCATTCTTTAGACAAATTATTAAAATGATGCTTCAGACTTTTTGTTTTTTGAGATGGAGTCTCACTCTGTTGCCCAGACTGGAGTGCAGTGGTGTGATCTTGATTCAGTGCAGCCTCCACCTCCCGGGTTGTAGTGATTCTCCTGCCTCAGCCTCTGGAGTAGCTGGGACTATAGGCACATGCCACCATCCCAGGCTAATTTTTGTATTTTTAGTAGAGATGGGATTTCACCACATTGGCCAGGCTGATCTTGAACTCCTGACCTTAAGTGATCCACCCGCCTTGGCCTCCCAAACTGTCGGGATTACAGGCATGAGCCACCACACCTGGCATAATAATGCTTCAGAAAAAAAAAATTATTTCCGTTCCAAGGATAAATTGGTAACTTAAAAAAATAAGAAGGCAGCTGATAAAAATTTTTCTGTAAAATATTTGCATAATCAGCAGTTATTTTTATTCCAAAATAAGCAGTATGAGTCAAAAACTTTGCAGTTGGGAAGCCCTTTAAAATCTTTGGTTGAATTTTAGCAGTATCAAATTCTTTTTCCAAGGTCTATATAAACACCATAGGTGCATTGCATTTTCAAAGGAATAATTTGGCAAATAATCTGCTATAATTTCCCTACATCGACAACTTGCTTTTGAATATGTTCTAACTTCTGACATAAACTTTCATATATTACATGCACTATCATATTTTCCAAGTGTGTAACTCAATTCAACTAATGATGTCTTTGGTCTAAAAACTTTAAAACATTCTAGATCCTTGCATTTCAAAGTTTGGTCTATGAATAAAAAGTCTAGGCATTGCTTGAGATTGTTAAAAATGCAGATTTTCAGGGCCCACCCTTACATACTGAATCACAATTTATTAATGAGATCTCCAAATGATTTGTTTGCTCCTTAACATTTGAGGAGCATTGCTCTAGAATACGGGTTTCAGGATTAAATGATTTGTTTACTCCCTCCATCATTTGTATTTATCTGAAGAGATGAAAAGATTAGAATTTTCCACAGCTGAACTAGTGCTATTGAAAAGTTCTCTATGATCTTTGTTTTCAGTCAAATGGAGAATAATGACAACCGGGCCTGATCACTTTGAATTAGGAGGTGTCTCTATTTTAGTTTTTCTGGTCTATCTGTAACTTGGAGACAGTGCACCAGATTAGGGGGATGGATGGTGTACAGAAATCCAGTGTCTGTTAAATAAATGAAAAAGTCAGTAAAGAAGTAGGTGAAGGTACAAATAAAGAATGCTTCAGAATCTTTCTGAAATGATTTAAAAGCAACCTAAAAATTATAGTCCAATTTTAGAGCAAAAATAAGGCCTGAGTTTCAGGGGTAAAAATAAGGGGGTTGATAGATCCACTTTTCTTTAAACCGAGATTAGTCAAATGCTTTTTTAAAAAGGTTTTGTGTTCTATTAGTAATTATAAATAAATATTCAAATAGATCTGAACAAAGAACTCTAGGGCACATAAAGACAAAATATTGACTTCCTTTTTTCTTACCTCCAGGCACTGGTTTCACAGAAGAATTCAGTTGTATTCATGGCTCATGAACAAACATAACGATAAAAATGCTCCGTGGATATAAAAACATTTCTTCCCAGGGGCTCAAACTTCATTCTAGACATTATCTCATTAATTGCTTCCTTAAATCTTTCTCATTGATTTTTATATTTTTTGAACTAGCAAGTTCACTTTTTTTTTTTTTTTTTGCATATGAAGGAAAGAGTTCACTTCAATTAGAATTCGAGATCTTAAGCATCTTTTAAAATGGCGATGTTACTTCTCAACTGACAAGGAGTTACTGGAGTAGCTTCAAAAAAAAAAAACCAAAGTGACCGAACAGCATTATTTATTTATGTATGAACTAGCAAAAGTTCTGAGGGTGTCTTGGGAAGATTGTATCAGGAATGTAAATACTTGACTAATGTACCTTGGCAGTATCAACCAGCAGAGATATGTTTGAAGATTAGAGATGTGCAAATGTCTCATTTTTGAAAGGGAAACAAAATGCTAGTATATATTATTAAATAAGCCTTCTGACAAAATAATGCAGTGATTGCTAGGGACCAGTAGGGGTTCACCAAGAACAAGGTCATTCCAAATCAACCATATTCCTGATTTTGACAGAATTACCACTTGGGTAAAAGAAGGGAATACACAGATGTCATAAAATTCAGCTAATAATGATCAGTATTCTTCCTTGAGCACTTCCAATGGGCCAGAAACTATAGGGAGCACTTTATAGACATCTCATTTAATCCTTTAAAACTTATCAGGAAGTATCATTACTAATTTACATATGAGAAAAAGCAGCTAGTCCAAGGTCACAAGGCTGTTTCCAAGGATAATGTTTTGAGACAGCCAGGAGTTTCTCTGCCAGAGAAACTCCAAGCAGCCTATGCACTGAGAGGAGTGCCCACTGGGGTGGACCCAAAGAAGTTCGTGCCCTTGGCAGCAGGGAGGAGCCTGGCCTCTCTTCTTCCTGAGTGGAACCCAGGATTCAATCTGCGAAGCAGGAAGCAGGTACTAGCAGGACTTTCGCTCTGTCCTATTTCCCCTTTTTTGCCCAATCAATCCCATTTTTCTCACTCTTCAAATCATCTGCAAGCCTAAATTTTCGTGGCCATGTGACAAGGACCCCATCTTTAGCTGCACTAAAGTCCCACAACAGTTTCAATGCATCACAGGATGCTCTTTTCCACAAACCTAATTTGCCTGTGAAACTGTATGGTTAATCCATCAGATCACTCCATCTGAGCAGTTTAAACTTTGTCCATAATTTCTGTTATAGTATTTCTGCATTATAATGCCTACTTGTTTGTCTGGCTCTCTTTCCACACCAAGAGCTTTTCTTCCCTTGATTTCCTTTGCCTAGCCCAGGGCTTGCCCTCAGGTGGTGTTCAAACCACTGTTAGGAGACCCTTAAGAGGCAGCCTATTGAGGCCAATGCTAGGGATGAGAATGGGGAATTAAGACAGTGCCCATCAGAGCCTGGGGCCCTCAACCCCCAATTTAGGAGGTACTTTGAACTCTTTGGCTCTACGATTCTAAGTAAGTATTCTTTTTTTTTTTTTTTTTTTTGGTCTTTCTCAAAAAAAAAAAAAAGTGATTGGATCATGGGGGCAGCTTCCCCCATGCTGTTCTCATGATAGTGAGTGAGTGCTTATGAGATCTGGTGCTTTAAAAGTGTTTGGTAGTTTCCTCTCTGTGCTGTCTCTCTCTCTCCTGCCACCACGTAAGACGTGCCTTGCTTCCCCTTCGACTTCTGCCATGATTGTAAGTTTCTTAGCCTCCCCAGCCATGTGGAACTGTGAGTCAATTAAACCTCTCTCCTTTATAAATTGCCCAGTCTCAGGCAGTTCTTACAGCACTGTGAAGATGGACTAATACATCCTTTAAAATAGTATTGTTTACGTTTTAAAATATATAGTGATTGAAAGAACAAGGTGTTAAAGAGATGGTCCAGTGGAGTGGTTAAAAGTGTGAGTTCTGAAGATGCCTAATGTGGGTTCAATTGCAAGTGATGACCGTTAATAGCTTTTGATCTGGGCAAGTTACTAAACTTCTTGGGGCCTGTTTCTATTATCTATAACCCTTCTTCATAGGGTTATTTTGAGCATTAGATATGTTATGTCATGTAAAACTGTTCCTGGTACATAATAAGTGTTACTTGTAAACTGTTATTACCATCTTTAGGTACAGAGATGGGGAGATTTCTAAAAAAAATTAAGTGAAAAGAAGTGAATGGAAGAATAATATATATGGGATGGTCACTTTTATGTATTAAAAACTATTTTTATTAAATAAATGCAAAGATATAGGAAAGATGCACCAGTCTTTGTTGCTAACCTATTAGAAGGCGAAGACTGTGGGGAAAGAGAAGAAATGAATGAAGGGAATTTTCATGTGTTCAATATGCTTATTTCTACATTGTTCCAATTGTTACAACGATTATATACTCAATATTCATATTTATTCTATTAAAATATTAAATTAATATTGAGGGGAAAAACAGGTAGCTTTGATAATATGCTACCTGCACCCCCATAATTAAGAAGCAATGAGATAATACATGCAAAGGGTCTAGAACACCATCTGCCAGTTGCCCAACAAATATATATGCCCCGGCCTTCTGATTTTCTTTTCTTTCTTTTTTTTATTTTTTGAGGCGGAGTCTCACTCTGTCGCCCAGGCTGGATTGCAGTGGCACGATCTCGGCTCACTGCAAGCTCTGTCTCCTGGGTTCACGCCATTCGCCTGCCTCAGCCTCCGGAGTAGCTAGGACTGCAGGCCACCATGCCCGGCTAATTTTTTGTATTTTTAGTAGAGGCGGGGTTTCACCCTGTTAGCCAGGATGGTCTCAATCTCCTGACCTTGTGATCTGCCTGCCTTGGCCTCCCAGAGTGCTGGGATTACAGGCGTGAGCCACCGTGCCTGGCCCTGGCCTTCTGATTTTCAAAGGCACAGCACAAACAAACAAACAAACAAACAAACTTGGTCCCATCCCTCAGCTTGGTCACTGGGTAGTTCTGGTCTTAGTTTTTGAGAGAAGAACACCAAGTCCATGGTTTTTTTCATACTCCGATGACTGGCACTGATCAATGCTAAGAAGAAAGACCTTTCACTCCTGAATTTTCTCATTGACTCAGGCAAGAAGGGTCCGATGCAATTTCTTCATTTACTAATGGATATTAGTAGATTTTCGTGGAGTCCTAATTAGGGAAAAGGAGTCAGGCTGGCGGGACCAAGGGAAAGCAACTAGAGAAAGCAGATAAGCTATAGGTCTGCCTTTGTGGCCCAGGACATATAGCCCTCCTAAGCAAATAACGTACATTAGGGGTCCCCAACCCCCAGGCCACAGACAAGTACCAGTCCCTGGCCTGTTAGGAACCTGGCCACACAGCAGGAGATGAACAGCAGGCAAGAGAGCATTAAAGTGCCTCCGCCTGTCAGATCAGAGGCAGCATTAAATTCTCATAGGAGCACAAACGCTATTGTGAACTGTGCATGTGATGATCTGAACTAGAAGTATTATCCTGAAACCATGCTCCCCCAACCCCCAACCCCCACCCCTACTTCTCCATCCATGGAAAAATTTTCTTCCACAAAACCAGTCCCTGGTGCCAAAAAAGATTGGGGACCACTGACGTATGTAACTCACAAACTTCCTGCTTATCATCAAACACTTCAATTTGTCATCAAACACCTCAGCTGACAGAGAACACAAGTTAGCCCGCTGCTGCCTTGGTGCTAGCAATCAGCCCAGAACCATCCTAAAAAAATCTCCAGGAAGTCTTTGTTTCCTTGCAGTCAGATCCTCCTTTGCTGATTCTGCCCGTTGTTCCTCTGCAACATATTTTCATACTTTCTCTAATAAATCTGCCTTTCTTTACCTACAACTGTCTTGGTAAGTTCTTTTACTCCTGAACCAAGTGCCCAGAAAGTCACCAGTCACCAACTGGCCAATGCCTGTTGACTATAAACTGTCACAGGAGATGTTTCAAATGAACTGTTTTCCTTAAAGTGCTTTGGAAATCTGAAGCATTAAGTAAAAATACATATATTTAATAATAGTGACAACACTAATGATATATTATCAATTAATCCAGGGTCAGAATTTTTTTCTGTATAGAGCCAGATAATGAATATTTTCGTCTTTACAGCCATGCAGTCTCTGCCGTAACTACTCAATTCTGCCATAGTAGCATAAAAGCGGTTGTGTACAGTACATCAAGCAGTGAGTGTGGCTGTGTTTTGCACAGGCTATTTTATTTGCAAAAATAGTCAGTGCTTTGGATTTGGCCCATGGACTACATAGTTTGCCAACCCCTGACAATCCACTGAGGGGAGACACTGAGAAGTTGTTTTTGACATGGGATTCGTGACATCTGTATACTTTTTATGTTTCCATAGACAGACAGATTCCTTAATCAAGTTGCTTCATTAGCTGTGAGATAAAAGTGCATCTGTCTTGCCATTCCCTCCAAAAGAAGAAGGAAAAAAAAAGGGAGTAAATCCCCAAATTGTGATGTGGAACAAGGGAACATGCACACTATTTAGACTGAATAAAACCAAATTAAGGTTGTTTTTCTGATTGAAATTAGAAACAGTTGAAAATTCATGTTAGTAATTTGGAGCTGGCAGTTCTAAGTGTGTTTTTTTTTTAACATCATTACTTATTTGTGAAGGGAAAGACACATAAAACTTGTTGTCTCAATTAATTAAAAGAAATAAGCTCCCAGAAAGAAAAAAAATAGACATAGAGTTTTAGTGAAGCTCTTTAGTTTGTGTTGACATACGCTAATATTTTAACTATGGGACTGAATTAATTGAATATTGGATATTGAGCCAAATTAGTCCAAAAAGTTAAATCGTTTAAACTTTTTAGAATTCAACACATCAAAGATTTAAACCTTATGAAGACTTCAGTGCAGATTTTAACACAGATCTTTTAAACATACACCTTCAAGTTGGAATTCTGTCTGTCTCTATCATTGTTCTTCCTTAGGTGTACTTGATTTTTGTGTTTGTGTGATAAATCCAGTTAAAGCACTTGGATGAAATTCCAAATTTTGGTTTAGACGAGTAAAATAACCATTATGCATTCCCTAATGTGCAAGTTTTAACATATAGGACAAAAATTGAGCTGCAGTACTCATTCTATTTCATTGATATTGATAGACTGCCTCACATAATTTAATTTTAAGGAGTTCCACATTTGTTTGGCTATAGTTTAAAGTCCGACTCCCCATTCTACTACTCTTCACAGGCCTCCACAAGCAGGCAGTAGCTCTTCCAATTCTTTTATGCACTTCCCTGCACCATGCTCTGTGATGCAGCCCATCATTTCTTTCTAGACACCATGTTGTTTGACCTCTTTGCCCTTCTTCTCCGCCTGTGTTTATCCAAATCCTAAGCATCCTTCAATTTTGACTCAAATTCTCCCCTAAGAAACCTTCCTGCATGACCTCAGCCCAAAGTGATTATTCCCTCAGATAAATTCCTAAAGCATTTACTCTTGTCATAAGTCACTTGTCACATAAGAGATATCACCTTTGGTTGGTAGTGACAATGTCTCACCTCTAAACTCCTAGAAGGCAAGGACAATTCTTTAAAATTGTATTCTTAGGATCTAGTGTATTTCCTGCATCGTATAGTCATTCTTTCAATAATAATTTGTTGGAAGGACAGCTGGATGGATAAACAATCTACACCAACCAGACTGTAAGAGGCTGGTAGGAAAGGGCCATGACTGACAACAAATACTTAGTGATTTATTTGAGCTTTACACTTATTAAATGATAGTTCCATCTCATGGTTTTAAATTCTAAAAATGAGTTTAAGACATACATACAGAATATCAATGAAATGAGACTTCCAAATGAAAATTCCAAGATTTCAATAATCTATATGTTTAAAATCACTGATATTATAGAATGAGAATTTTTAAAAAGACGTTCAACCCAACACTCTTAACTTCATAGAACACTAGCACATTTCCAACTGAAAACCATTAAAGATGAAGAAGTTATATTACACAAAGTTTTATGAATAATTATTACAATTTTAAAAAAGAAAGTGCTCAAATCTACAAATGAAAACTGGAGTAGGAGAGCACCTTTCCAGAAAATTTCAGCAAGAGAAGTTGCTGCTAAGGAGGAATTGTGAGCAGTGATGAGGAAGTGGCACGGTGAGATGCAGAGTGTATCATGACCAACGGTTCACATTAAACAATCATCACACTGTGTTCTACTTTATTTTTTCCCTCATCAATGGTCCAAAAGTTTACTTGTCACTTGGATGAATATGGTGGGGGAAAAACTATTGGTAAATATAACATTGTGGAATAGAATTTTTTCTTTTCCAAAAGGAGTTATTTTTTGACCAGGAGAAATGAATTCAATTCCCAGGTTTTCATTTAATTTTACAACTGGTCAGAGACATTTTTAACATGTTTCCATTTCTTATTCCTTATCAAAATGGATTAAAGAATCAGAAAACAGGAAGTTTCACCCCACACTAAAATAACCTGTGATTTACTGATTTGCTTTTTGCTGAACCTTTCAAAGAACCACACAATCACATCATGGTCTATCAGATGCCTCAGATGTTCCCTATGACCGTAAACCACCATATTCCTTCAGCTTTGTACTTTAGTAGAACATTCTCTGTGCTGAAAAAATGCATACACGAACACAAAGACAGATAATTACAACATTAGCACAAATGTAAGGTTAAGAATCTGATAGAAGACCAGGCACAGTGGCTCATGCCTGTAATCCCAGCACTTTGGGAGGCAGAGGTGGGCGGATCACAAGATCAGGAGATGGAGACCATCCTGGCCAACATGATGAAACCCTGTCTCTACTAAAAATACAAAAAATTAGCCAGGCATGGCAGTGCACGCCTGTAGTCCCAGCAGCTTGGGAGGCTGAGGCAGGAGAATGGCATGAACCTAGGAGGCAGAGGTTGCAGTGAGCCGAGATGGCACCACTGCACTACAGCCTGGGCGACAGAGTGAGACTCCGTCAAAAAAAAAAAAAAAAAACAAAAGAATCTGATAGATAAGGTAGTCAAGTCAAGACGATCTTACATTGGAGTAACGTTTTTTTCCTATTCGGAGGCTGTATAATAAATATACAAAACACATGCCCTTGTTTCTGGAAAAAAAAATCAAAATTACAACATCCTGTATCCTGCAGAGAGAATATAATCTGGGGTGGGAGGTATATACTTGAGTCCACTACCATTCTTCAAGACAGAGAGGCAGAATTTCTTAACAATTTTATCGTTCCTCTGCTAACTGAAATGCAGGATGGCCCAGAAATAAGTGGAAGTCATTTAATTTGTAAGCAGGTTTTGAGCTCTGTTTCAGCTCCTCTTTCTCCATCTTAATGTACTTTCCCCCAAAGAACAAAAAGGAGAGAAAGTTACAGGCCTGAGAAGGACAATGCAGTGAGTTGGGGATGGGTAGGCTGGCATAGCAATAATTAATAATTAAATAATTTAAACACGCTCTCCAAAGCCGAGCATCTGACAGGCTGCTGCACTCCATCAGCATGGAGGCAGATATGAGCCAAGGAAGACATTCTGGGAAGTTGACAGAGTCCCTCTGGGAAAATTCTGATCAAACGAATGATTAAAGAGGGACTTCCAAGGGTCAAAGTGAAGTCCTTTGTTGTTTTTACTTTCAAAAATCGACCAATTCAGACATTTTTGTTAGAGTGTACGTTAGCAATTAAATATGTATTTGCTGAGCGGAAATGTTAATTCTCTCTTAACCTCCTAAACTCAGCTTTCTGGCAGGTTTAAATCATAGGATGCCAGTATATTTAAGTGTAAGTTTCATATACATGTCATGAATGAGTGTGCCTGCACTGTCATACCTTCCCTAGCAGCCAGAATAGGTTTGGAATAGAGAATGTGCTCAAAGTGAATGGAAACATACGTATAGGCACATATACATTCATAGAATGCATTCACAAAGAAGCTGTAAAACTGAAAGGAATGTAAGATAAAAGAAGTTTGGTCTAATTCCCCACATTTTGGAGAATAGAAAATTGAGGGCCAGAGACGCTAACACACACACATGCAAAAATGTGTGCAAAATGGAACACATGGATAGAAGAAAAGGGAAAATTTGCAGTCAGGCTTTCTATAATAACACCAAGATTAGTGCACTTTCACTGCTTTGTACTTCACAGTGATAAGGACTTGAAAATGTCACTGATAAACCAGATGCCTAAATTCTTTTCTTCACTCTAGTCAGTAGATTTTGGCTTCATCACATCCTAATTCTCCAAAATCAAGGTCAGATGGTGAAGACCAAAAACTCTGCAGCCTTCATATAGCTCAAAACATAGACTCTTGAATGCTAAGTCCCAAGTCTTCTGCCATTTTGACTGCCCAGTCTTGTCTGAATCACTTAAGCATCAGTACACTTGAAGTTCTAAAAGCGTATTAGATTCTGTTATCATTAGCATCACTGTCAGAGCACCAGAAGCATTAATTTGTGGTGTTACACCATGAGTTTTGTGTTTTGTTGTATTTGCTAATTTGGCTTTTATTGTACACCTAGCACCAGATGCAGTTGGCAAGGCATATGTGTGTGCAGATATGGAATAAAAAACGATTATTAAGTGAGAGAGGACTTTACAACCCAATGAGGGTTCAAAGGAGATAGTGTCCCTAAGGGCCAGGATTTGTAGCATGGAGGGTTCATGGGAAGGTAAGTAGGTGGTAGACATGGACAATGATTTGGGACAGTCAGGCACATGATTGGTGTGACGCCCACAGCATCCCTATCAGGCAGGCATGGTGAATATGACAGATCTATCCTGTCTTGCTGGGGAACTGTACCCTGCTCACACTGAACATAAAATTTTCAGGAGAAGATGGGACAAGGATTAAGGCTGGTAAAGGAGGAGGGGCCAGTGGTGCAGGATTTCATGTGACATATCATGAAATTAGACATCTTCTCTTTTTGTAGCTGTCAGGAAGAAGCCACTGAATGGATTCATCAGGGAGTAACATGATCCTAAAAAGCTCATTCCGGCAGCTGCTTGGAAGTTGGAGCCTAGGAAGGAGCTAAGACAGGGACACCTAAATGAAAAACATCAGGCCAAGTATTTTGATCCAATCTGCCTCTTCAACGAGATCAGAAATGCCTCGAGTCCAGGGCTTATGTCACACTCAACATGCCAAATATTTGCATAGAGCAGGTGCTCACTCTACAGTTTGTTAAATGAATCAGCATTGCACTGTATTTGGGGTGACTGTCTAGAAGGAATATATTACTATATTAGGTCACAGAGGCTAAAAACTTCAATACCCTCTTTTAAACTATAAATAAGATATTGAAGCATTATAAGGGGGAAAAAACAAGGGCCAAGGCAAGGTGAAGCATAGCTATAAGCAACAGTCCTTAAACATTGTGCAAGGGAGGAGGCACCAAATTTCTTCCAGCAAGGAAAGAAGCAATCAGTTTTACTTAGAAAAGAAAGCTAGTCCTACAGCTCATTGACTGGGTGACTCAAATGAAGTTCAGGCTTGACCTTCATGATGATGAGAAGCTGAACAATCATTGCTCCTGTCAGTCTAGCCATCAAGATGGTCTAGGAGGTCTCATACACTCTGCAGGTTGTCTTCACTGCACCAGATATGTCATCTGAGTGACCGTGGCTCAGCCCGGGACAGGTGGGGGAACCTCTAGCTACTGGTTTTTAAGCCAGCGCCTAGCCAGTACCAGGAGAAAACTAATTTACAGGGATGGGAAAATAATACTAACAGAAGTTACTCCTTCCTGAATGCTTATCACCTCCAAGGCACTATGCTTAACATTTCACTGACATTATCTCACTGAAGCCTCAAAAAACCCCTGCGAGTTAGGGACCATTATTACCCCCAGTTTACAAATGGGACAACTGATGTTCAAAGAAGTTAAGTAATTTGTCCAAGGTCAAACAACAAGAAGTGGCAGAACCAAAACTTAAATCCATGATCAGCTATCCATCCCCTGAAGCCTACTCTCTGTAATTATGATGATAGGTTGTTCTTAGCAAATAATAATGATGCTCTTAGCAAATAACAATGATGCTCTTCATTCTGACAGCACTTGGAGAACCCAGAAATAACCTTCTAATTTGGACAAAGGATAGACCATGGGTATTCTTTGACAAGTTACAAGACTTATACTAGATAATATGACATAGTTTTTAGCAAAAGAAGGACTTGCAGGATTAATCATCTGTTTGGGTTCAAATCACGGTTATATTATTTCCTGGTTAGGTGACCACAAAAAAATTGCTTAGCCTCTTCTAAGCCTCACTTTCCTCACTTAAAAAATGGAAATACTGTGGTGCTACTTCATAGAATGGCTCAGAGGGTTACATGTGACAATGCATGCACACACTGAAAACACCTACCACATACTACTTACTCACACATTGGCGTAACTGGTAGAATTGTCCCCACTTAACTGTTAGTAAAGTGTAGGGTCAAATAAATTATATCACTTCACTTCAATTCCATCCAATCCAATTTATTTCAGTGACTGATTCTTGGCTACCAAGTAGGTGATCGTGTTTTTGGTACACGTATCTTGATTCCTACTCCTATGTGGTTTTCATTACAAGGTTCTGTAGAATTTAGTGACAGATCTAGTTGCTCTATCACTAAACCCGAAGTCTTGCACTGAGGTGAGCAGCTCATGACATTAACACCTTATGTATCTCAGAGTGGCAGTTACTGTTTTCCAAACACACTTTTTCCTTTCTGCTGTTTCTCTTCACCATTGTCCTCTCCTCAAACCATTTTGGTCTTTCATTCCTATCTCTTCTATCTTTGGGATCTATGCCTTAGGGCATCATTGGCATTCAGGAATCCACGTGGCATTGCAAAACCCTGATCAAAGCCCCTGAAACAAGAAATCAGTGACCCTTGGAATTCTCATTTCAAGGAGTATGGGTTTTGAAAGCTCCAAGATGAAAAAAGCTGTAAGATGGCCATCCCTGTGGGAAGGGGATTGGATCGCAACTGACAAATGAGTCAGAGCCAGCGCTGGAGAGACTCTGGCCTGATAGCTAGGGATGAAACGCAACGTTAAAAACCACCACAGAGATCTATAGCTGAGCTCTTCAGCGGCCTGCTGCTAGCTAAAAGGCTTCCACTTGACTGCTCTGGTTTGTGCAAGTTTGTTTAAGATGCATAATTCATAAAGGGTACATAGCACCACCCTTGAATAACTTTTCACTCCCTACCTGCTCAGAGGATTAGCTGGACTGACAATGTCAGGAGATCACTCTTGAAATCTGACATTTCACCCGTTATGGCCTGGGAATGGCCATCAGCTACTCATCTCTTTACTCCATGCTTGTCCCCATCAAATACCTGTATGTATTCCCTGGCAGATAAAGTTCTATCCTCCCTGCACGTAGTTCCAAATAGAGTCTCAAACAATAAGTGCATCTCAGAATCAAACCACATGTTAGTCCACCACCATTATATCAGGAAGCAGGAACTAACTTCCTCTGACTCTCTGTTTATTGCATAAAAAAGTGAGGGAGATTAAAAACGTAGGACATAAATTCAGCCCTGCTCCTAAGCACTTCTGTTCCAGCTGACACAAGCAAGAAAACATCTCCTTAGGATCCATGAGATTGCCCCAGATTATTTGTCATCCCAATACCTGCTGATGACATAATAGTCAATTTAGAGGTAATTTATGGTGCTCCTACTAGGACTGATATGGAGCAACTGCACAATAGGGGTTATTTGGGGGAGGCATTGTTAGTACTCTAACTGCCCCAAATATCCCTTTCTTAGCACACTTTGGTGACTTTTTTTTTCAGTGTGACAATAACAGCCTCTTTAAGACAATCCATCAAACTAAGCTAGAAGACAAACATAACTTCATGCTCTGAAAAACTTTATGTTCTGGTTCAGCCAACAGTCATTATTACCAACCAGTGTCCTGACTGTAGTTTAATCTGATCAGTGTATTTCAACCTAGAAACAGGCCCAGTCCACACTTCCTGGTCAAAAGTAAACCGGGGTAAAAATGAAAAGGTAGGATTAGCTGTGGCTTATGATCACCCACTATGCATCTATACATCTAAGGAACTCAACACATTGTCCATCTAGATTACTCCTTACAATAATCCTAAATGGTAGATTCTCTTATCCTCCATCTTACCTCAATTTTTTTCACCTGTATAAAAAATTGTTATATGTTTCACCTGTATAAAAAATTTCGCCTGTATAAAAAATTCTCCATTAAGATGGAGAAAGAGGAGCTGAAACAGAGCTCGAAATCTGCTTAGCAAAATAACATTGCCAATTAAAACAATAACAACAGCCGCTTTGTACTAAGTGTTTGCTATGAGGTGGACACTGTGAAAAGTCTCTTATTTTCTTTTTTTTGAGACAAAGTTTTGCTCGAAGTTTTGTCACCCAGGCTGGGGTGCAACGGCGTGATCTCAGCTCACTGTGACCTCCACCTCCCAGGTTCAAGCATTTCTCCTGCCTCAGCCTCCTGCTACCATGCCTGCCAAGTTTTTTTATTTTTAGTAGAGACAGGGTTTCACCATGTTGGCCCGGCTGGTCTCGAACTCCTGACCTCAGGTGATCCACCCACCTCGGCTTCCCAAAGTGCTGCGATTATAGGCGTGAGCCACTGCGCCCGGCCCATTGTTTCTTTAACCCTGACAAACCTATGACATGGACATCATTATCATCATCTTCATTCCTTCAGACAAGAAAATTAAGAGTTCGAAAAGTTATGCAACTTGCTGAAGGGCACACAGCTAGTAAGTTGCAGAAAGGACTGCAAGACCCTGTCTATTAAAACCAGACATTTGCCTGCCTAGAATGGCTCTCAGGAAAAGCTCATTACCAAAGTGTGAAGGGCAGAAATCACACTGAAGGAAATTCCATCTCGAACACAGATTTTAGTTACTGAAAAAGACTAAAGGTGCTGAACTGCTTACAACCTATTTGGCTGCTTGCTTTATTTAATTAATTCCACTAAACTCTAGGGATTTAATCAATACTAGTAGCCTGGCAGCTTTAATGCCTCCATGAACCTTCATTAACAGCAGTTGACCTTTGCCAAAAGGTGGAGGTTGGTGCCTTTGATGGGTTACAATCTTAAATGGGAACTGATTGTGCCTCCTTAAAGGAATTTTAAGAGGCCAAGTGTGTGTGTACCTTTTCCAAGAGTTAGGTAAGGAGGGTGTTGTGCTGAACTCCTATTAGCCTCAATAAGGAAGGTACCAGGTTCACGAGACTGAAGAAGAGACCCAGAGCCAGCAAGGGAGACATGGGCTTTCATGTGGGGATACCATGCAGGGAGTGGCAGTGGGCTGGACAGGAGAACCGCCTTCCCTACAGTCCAGAGGTGGCAGGCTAGGCAGGAAAACAGCAACCACTAACAAACGGCATGCAGTTTATACAGCATTTTACCTTAACTTCCCTTTAATGAGTGCCTCCTGGGGGGTCGCACAGCTGTTCTTTATGGACAAGGAATAACTCTCCATGTTGGCCATGCCCAGGATTCTCTAGCTGGAAACACACATTCAGGTGAATCTGCCATACAAGGTCATTCTCAGAAGGTGAAGTTATTGCTGTCAGGTGTGCTTATCCTGTGGTAGGTTTCCCTAGCTAATTTGAATACCTTTTCTTTATGCATAGCTACCATTTATTGATGAGTTACTCATTGGCAGCCACTGAATTTAGAAATACTCTATACATACATTGTTGTATTTAATCCTCAAGACAGCCCTAGAA
Organism: Nomascus leucogenys; assembly: GCF_006542625.1. NCBI lineage: Eukaryota > Metazoa > Chordata > Mammalia > Primates > Hylobatidae > Nomascus > Nomascus leucogenys. The sequence goes on along the minus strand of NC_044401.1, from coordinate 73,305,292 downwards.
GACAGATGACCTTATTATCCCCAAATTTACCAGTTTTGGGGGCTCAAGTTTTTTTTCTAAAAATTGTCAAAGGTTATAAAGGCACCTATAAAAATTATATTGCTTGCATGAGCTGAGCACATGGACCCTTGATTGCTCTCCACCCTCCCAGATGGCTGTGGCTCTTGAAAAGGGTTTACTGAGAGTAGGCTGATGGGGAGAATAATTAGACAAGAACCAACATTTTCAGACAGATACATCTTTTGGCTGGTGCCCAAAACAACAGTTGTTTTCACTGAATGAAATCACTTAGAAAACACTTCATAGCTGAATTTAGTCAGTCCTATTTGGGGGCATGTCCCCAGTCTCAACCGTTGCTGACACAGCCTGTTCCATTTTCAGAATGCTGTAGGGACTTTGAGGCCTCTGGCCCTAAGTAAACCTTATTTCAGGCATTGTAACTTCACAAACCATCCATTCTCTTATCTTCAGTTTTCTTATCTGTGCAGTGGGATGATGATTATTGTCATAATAACAGACACTTTATGTGCTTAGTAAGTGCTGGTTCTAAGTGCTTTACATGCATTGCCTTTTATACTGCTCAAAGGCTTTACATTTATTGCCTAATTTAAATGTCACAACAAACCTATGAAGGAGGGTCTAAACCAGGTTGACTGAATCTAAATTTCACCATTGTGTTCACTACCTATCCCTGGAGTTCTCCAGCCAAAGTGTGTATCAGAATCATGTGGAGGGCTGATGTCTCAGTAACTATGCATTGATCTGACCCAAGGCCATGGTAGCATATGTAAGGATGGCAATAAAGTTTAAGAGTTTGCAAATAAGGACAGCAGTTTATCCAAATCACAGAAATAAACATGACTTCAGAAAGCAGACAGGTGAGTAAAGTTGTGGCTGACCTAATGCACAAAAATAGACCTAAATGAATGCTTCTCTTACTACATCTTACCAGTAAACTCTGGCTGAAATACATATTCTTAAATCTGTTGGTCTGGAATATCTCAGACTGAACTAGCAAATTTGGCCTATGTCCAGTGTCCTTATATTCAGAACAGGTTTATTTCTGCCCCGAGGAATAAATATGATTTTTGACATCAAGCTTTGCCACCAATAACTGGGATATTAACCTAATTCTACTAGGGTAGCTTTTCGACTGAGAGGGGGTTAGTGACATTTCATGTGTGAATCATGAGTAATTATGTCATTTATATAAAGACCAGCCTCTCACCTCATCTCACCTGCAGACTAGAGAGCAGATTTCTGACCGGAACACTTCCCACAGCTATGAATCCTAATCCTTGTAACATGAACACTAACTCATGGATTGAGTGCTTCCACTGTGTCAGGCACTGTCCTGAGTGCCTTACATCTCATCTCCTCCTAACTAGAACTATAAGAAAGTAGTTGCTGTGATGACTAATTTCCATTTCACAGATCATAAAATTGTGAAATAGAATTGATACACAGCTAATAAATGTCTGAACTAGATTTTGATCCGGAGACTGAAAGACTCTAGAACGCATGATTTTAACTATTTCACTGGCTTCCCTTTGTGTTTTCATTGTCCTGCTGATTATATCTTAATGAGAAATAACAGTAAAAGGAAACATTGGCTGGGTGCAGTGGCTCAAGCCTGTAATCCCAGCGTTTTGGGAGGCCAAGGTGGGTGGATCATTTGAGGTTAGGAGTTCGAGACCAGTTTGGCCAGCATGGTGAAACCACGTCTCTACTAGAAATACAAACAAATTAGATGGGCATGGTAGCACATGCCTGCAATCTCAGTACTTGTGAAGCTGCGGCAGGAGAATTGCTTGAACCTCCAAGGTGGAGGTTGCAATGAGATTGCACCACTGCACTCCAGCCTGGGCAACAGAGCGAGACACCATCTCAAGAAAAAAAAAAAAAGTTAAGATTTATTGCACTCTTTTTATGTGCTTCCTCCCAATGTGCCAGGCAGTTTCTCAGTTAATATTTTATCAATATCCCCATTTTGCAGATGAGGGATCTAAGGTTTTCAGGGGTTAAACAGCTAGAAAGCAGTACAGCTGGCACTCTAACTGCTTAAATAATACATACTGGGAGTTAAAATTCAAAGGTCATCCAATGTGGGGCAGTATTCCTATCCTCTTGACAGGGGCACTATTATTAGAAATGGAACAATGTTGGAGGTTCAATGGTCGGCAATGCATAAAACCCACATTTTTGCCCTTTCCCTAGGTTAAAGCACTTTATGAAATTTTTACCCCAGTTTTATGGCTTTAAAGAATATTGGTTAGTTGAGTAACCTTGGCACAGTATTAATGAATAAAGGCATTTTTGCATTATTAATTATATGCAGAAACTTGCCCTCTTAGAAACAGGTAGCTTTTATAATGTCCAAATTTTTGTTTTCAAGTGTCCAAATAGACTATGCTCAAATGGGGTATTCCCAGGCCTCAGTCCTCTTCTTTGAGCTCCCCAGAGACCTACATTCCAGCAGGAAGGTGTTAACCAGCCCACTCACCCACTGCCACTGCTGATTGGCTCAGAGATGACGTCTGACTCAAGGTGGGGCAATCAGGGCTCTCTTTCTGGAATTCTGAATTCGCTATCTGGTAGAACAGAAACGAGGAAAATGTAAAGGTTATCATGCAACCATGTCTGTTTGTACAAACAGATGGGAAAAGCCAGTCTACAGGGAGATAAGCGGCAGATACATAAAATGAAGTAAAAATAAGAGAATTTGTAGCCCCAGAAGAGAAGACGGCTGTCTAGTTTCTAGTTCCAATTCCTTACTCTGCCTAAGATGCATTTCTGGACTTGAAAGACATCTCACTGTACTTACGATAAAGCCTCCTATCCCGCCTTTCAAAGACTTAATCTAGTTTAAGTGGGTTTGTATTACTTAACACTAAAAGAGCCTTGAGTAGGGCACAATCTAGATGAATTCATACGTAATTAGTTCTGAATTAAAGCAAGCAGAATTCCCTAAAATTAGCTCCAGAGAAACCAATTTTATTGCTTTGTCTCCTATTTAAGTCCCAAAAGAATTGTCTAAAAATGGGAATACCTTGTTCTTTAATGTTAAAATATAAACAAAGTTCGTGGGTTTGGGATCTTCAGAACTAGACCCCAAAACAAGGATTTGAGTGCAAGTAATGTAGTTTGGAGGTGAATCTAGGAAGCACCAGTAGGGGAGGGAAGAAGTAAGACAAGAAAGACGAGGAAGTCAATAAAGGATGTGTTATTGAGCCAGTTACCTGCAACTGGGAACTTCATTCCTTGGAGAACTCTGAGAATCAGTGTAGACCATGTGTCTCAAAGTCATCCCACCCAAGGGGTGCTGAAGCTAGGGTATTTATATACCAACTCCCATCAGAGGTTGGTTGAGGGATGCTAGGAGGGAGCATGCACTTCCAGCCTGCTGCTTGGTTGGTCTGCCCTGCTCTCATGGCCAGAGACATCCCTCAGAGAAAGGAATGCAGGTACAGGAACTGGAAGTCCTGGAGGGATGCAGTGAAGTGGTAAAAGCAAGTGTACCTGAGTAAGATGCCCACAGAATCTGCCGCTGGTTCATGTAGAAAAATAATAGCGAGGAAACACTTTGAACTATCTACACAATAAGAAGTTTATTCTAGTTTACTTATTAGAAATTACTGATTAACTAAAATTTGGTACAGTTTTCAGTATGTTGTTCCTCGCCAATTCTTTGTTCTCAGAGAGTTCTCTTTCCATTAAAAAACGGGATTCAGCAAGAAATGTGGACTGTGGGGTCTTCTGACCCATTTAAATGAGCTCCAACAAATATATTTTTTACTCACAGCTACAGCTAGAGGAAACAGTTCCTAGTGTCCCCCTGTGTTCACCTCCTCTTTCAGGTCTCATTGCTGGAAGGAAGGGGATTTGTTGAAAAATCTCCCCCCACAGAATGTTGAAGTAATTATTTAAAGGATCTACTGACAAGGCTGCAAATCTTCATGTGCATTGCGCATAAATGGAGTGGTAGAGTGTTCAACAGGCTCATAGTAGGAGCCAGGGGTTGCCCAAATATTGGCAATTATTCTAACTACCACTTTGAGGAAACATTGGAAGCAATCCTTTACTTGGTGCTTACAGAGGCTAAACAAGAGGAAGAGAAAAGGGGTAGGCAGGGCTCTGAAATTATCCTTGAGAAAGGAAGTGGCAGCTGATGTGGATTTTGTGTGCTTCACCGAGCTTAGGTCAGACTCAGTGAGGGCCATCAGTCAATAGGCATTGGACCAACTGGAGGCGGTTTATAGAGAAGTTTACTCCTGCATTTCTCTGCTGCTCCATGTCACTAACTCCTCTCAAACACCAGTAAAGTCCTATCCCGTCAGCACCTCTAGCCCTTCCTCTATCCCAGCTCCACCACTACTGGTCTCTGGTGATTCCTTTTGTATATGCACTTATATAGCATCTGACCTAAATGCTCTTCTATATGTAACTTTTCCTACATGTATGCTAATCACTATGCTATTCACAGGTAGTTCGGGGTAGAGATAGAAGTAAGTAGTTTTAGCAGCACTCCTAGAAAAAAAAAAACAACAGAAGTAAGCAGAGGTGGAAGTATAGAGTAGAGAAAACAACAATGTATTATTTTTTTCCCATTTTTTCACTGTCTGTAGTTCAGCGTTCTGCAATATAGCGTGGTGGTAAGGCATGGAGCTGAAGTCAGTTTTGATTTTGCATCTCAGCTGCAACAATGATTTGAAGCTTAACCTGTCTAGCCCTCAGCTTCCCCATTTGTAAAATAAAAATCATACACTAGTAGACTAAACTAGATTTGGCATGTAGATGCATGGAATATAATATTTAATAGGTTTACATTGCCATTGTTATTATCATTCTCCTGTGTCCACCTTTGTCTCTTGCAGCATTTACCCATTAACCCTCATCGTCATCATGGCAGCTAATGCTTAGAGGCCACAAAATGAGCCAGGTATTCATCTAAGTATTTTATAAATATTAACTTGTTTAATCTCCATACTCTTATAGGGAGTGTTTTTATGCCCATTTCACAGATTAGGAAACAGGCATGTTAAGTGATTTGGTCAAGATCATATAGTCAGAAAGTGGCTAAGCCAGGGTTTGAACCAGACAGCCAGGCTCCAGATTCTGTGCTTAACCACCATTCAGTGTCGCTTCCTCTACAAATAGGCAGGAGGCCAGAATACACTTTTAAAAGTCCACATACCCCAAATTATCCCTTCTGCATCACACAAGCTATAAGATATAGACCAGGGTCAGGAAGGAATACCAGAGTCACCATGTTATTAACCTTGTTGTGAACATACTTTTCTGCCTACATATCCTAAGGGCTAAGATCCTGTTTCGGATCTTTTTCTATTCATCCCAACAATTTACTCAACCTTGAAGAAAACCTGAGCTGGGAGAAAAATGAAATCAGCTCTTTGGGATGGCAGCATCAATTTTTAACTGCAACTGTCACTGAGTGTTTGTTAGTGTTGCAAAGCCTTGGGAAATGTTGATAAGCCATGGGCTCCTTGTGTGCCATGGGGCTGTGAAATCAGTCTAAGATTTCAAAATATAAACCAGTCTTTTTTCTTCTTGCTTTTTTTTCTTTCTCCATTCTGAAGGAGCCATCCAATACACATGGCTACTTGAACCCAGATATGAAACAGAACTGTTTTCATAATTCTGCACTGTAGTCAAGGTCCAGTCAGAAGACAGAAACCTCACTGGCTAATTGAATGGGAAAATTTTAAGGTCATTAACTACTAAAAAGGGCAAAAGAGAACTCAAAGGAACTCACGGTAGGAACAAAAAGGCAGCTGTTCCTTCTAGGCTGAGGAAGAGTGGGCAACCAGGAACAAAGGGTGGGGAGCCCCTTTCCCAGGGGCAAGACTCAGCCCTCCTTGCAGAGGGCGTGGTGCTACAGAACATGCAGTCTGCCAAAGAAGAAGAAACTTGCCAGAGAGCACAGACCTGCACTGGCCTGACCTGCATGGTCAGGCTCAGGTGGGTGGAAGTTGCTTGGAAGCAGCTACACAGTTGAGAGTGGTCTGTGGACTCCATTGGAGCTGAGCCCTACAGGCCATCAGCTCCTACAATGATTAATAAATAATAGAAGACACAAACTCAGAAGGGGAAGAGTCTTCATACTCTATAGCTTTGCAGGGTCATTCCAGTGTCCTCTTTTGACAAAGCCCAAGATTCAGCCAGCTGGCAAAGGGGATGTTTACAGGGTCCCTCGGCAGTATCACAAAGACGGGCAATTTGGAGCTGAGAGACAATAAATTGGTAAGTAGAATATGGGCATATATGAAGCTATCAGACCATGGATAATATTGTCATTACTAGCATACTATTACACTTAATCTTTTGACAGTATCCCTGTCGATTTCAGTCTCTTTAGAAGGCATTAGCCCCAGAGTTAGGTAGAATATGTGTGATAATTTATTCATCTGGCACCATCATTCAAATCTTACAATTGTGCATGTGTGTGAGTGTATATATGACTGATGCTCTATGAAGGTGTTCTGTCAATTCTGTGAAACAATGACTTTGTTTCATTCATTGTTATATCCCTAATGCTTGGTATAATGCTCTGCACACCAGACACTCCATGAATATTATTGAATGAATTCATGAGTGAATGAACAAAACAGTAAACAGGGCTTGGCTTATCCTGTGGCATATCCTATACTGTATCACTGAGTAACTCAGGAGGCTACAACTACCCCCGTTTGGAAATCAATGGACAAAGTGTTGGCTGATAGTGTAGAGTTAGGAACATGCAGCTTCATATGTCAGGACCTCCTGAATTATCACCATGGCCACCTAATTTTTATTAGACTGCAAACATCTGTAGCCAAACCTGGAAAAGTGTCTCCTGGTACATGGCTCATGGATACTCTTTCCCCAGCATTTCTCATGGCTGGCTGGAACTGAAACATCACAGCTCCAGAAAAGCCTCCCCTGACCACCTTACCTAAAGTGGCCTCTCCATCCTATTCCTTAAGTCATTCTTATCATGGTGACTCCCAAACTTTGCTGCCCATTAGAGTCACCTGGGGATCTTTTTAAAAGCCCCATTAAAGTAATCAAGACTACAGCACTAGTATAATGCTACATACATACGTATATGAAACAGAATTGAGAGTCCAGAAATAAATTGTTACATTTATAATCAATTAATTTTAGACAAAGAAGGCAATATAAGTCAAAGGGAAAGGGATATTCTTTTCAACAAATGGTGCTGAGACAAGTGGATATTCACATGCAAAGTGATCAGTTTAGACCTTACCTCATATCACACACAAACATTAACTCAAATAGATCACAAACTTAGATGAAAATGTAATACTACAGAATGTTTAGAAGAAAACATAGAAGAAAATCTTTGTCACCTTGGATTAGGCAAAAAGTTTTTAGATATGACACTAAATGTCAAAGTGTAGAAGAAAAAGTCAATAAATTAGACATCATCAAAAGTGAAAGGTTGTATATCGAAAGATACTTTTAATAAAATGAAAAGACAAGTCATAAACTGGGAGAAAATATTTCCAAAGTATGTATCTTATTAAAGATATCCAGAATGTATGAAGAACTCTTACAATTCAATAAGAAGACAAACAACAAAGTTAAAAATGGGCAAAAGATCTGAATAGACATTTTACCATATATGATGTATGAATGGCTTATAAGCGCATGAAAAGATGCTCGACATCATTAGACATTATGGAAGTGCCAATAAAAAACAACAATGAGATACTACTTTATACCCTCAAAGATGGTTATAGTCACAAAATCAGACATTGAGTTTTGGTGGAAATGTGGAGAATGTAAAATAATACCCCTTTAAAAAACAGTTTGGCAGTTTCTTAAAAAGCTACCCATGGAGTTGCCATATGACCCAGAAAACCCACTCCTAAGTCTCTAACCAACACAAATAAAAATACATTCCCATGTAAAGATTTGTATGTGAACAGTCAAAGAAACATTATTTACCAAAAAGTGGAGACAATTCTGATGTCAGCCAACTGGTGAATGGTTAGACAAAATACAATCTACCCATACCATACAATCAATGAAGGAATAAGGAAGAATGAAGTACTAATACATGTTACAACAAGGATGAACCTCAAAAACATCATGCTAATAAAAACAATCAGGCATGAAGACCACATATTATATAATTTCATTTATATGAAATGTCCAGAAAAGGCAAATCTATGGAGAAATAAAGTAGATTAGTGGTTGCCTGGGGCTGATGGTGAGAACTGGGATTTGTTGCACATGAGTTCAGTAGATGTTTTGAGGATAATGAAAAGTGTTCCAAATCTGGATTGTGGTAATGGTGGCAAAATTACAGACACACTAAAAATTATTTACTTGTACACATAAAATGTATAATAAGATAGATGGATTTATGATATGTAATTTACACCCAATAAAGCAGTTTTTAAAAAATTGCCAATACCCAGGGGTAATTAGGGTTCTCCAGAGAGAGAGAACCAATAGCATATATGTATATATAAAAGGGAGTTTATTAGGAACAATTGGCTCCCATGATTACAAGGTGAAGTCCTACAATAGGCGGTCTGCAACCTGAGGAAAGAGAAGCTGATAGTGGCTCAGTCCAACTCTGAAAGCCTCAAAACCAAGGAAGCCGAGAGTGCAGCCCTTAGTCTGTGGCTGAAGGCCTGAAAGCCCTTGGGGTGCACACTGGTGCAAGTTCCAGAGTCCGAAGGCTGAAGAACTTGGGGTCTGATATTGAAGGGCAGGGGGAACAGAAGCAAGGATCCGGCAACGGAAAGAAAAAAGAGCCAGAAGACTCAGAAAGCAAGCTTATCCCACCTTTTCCTGCCTATTTTGATCTAGGTATGCTGGCAGCCCAAGAGAATGGCACCCACCCACATGCGGTGAGTCTTCCTCTCCCGCTCCACCAATTCTAATATCAACCTCCTCCAGCAACACCCTCACAGACACACCCAGAAACAATACTTCACCAGCCATCTCGGCATCCCTCAACCCAGTCAGGTTGACACCTAATGTTAACTATCATGCCAGGATTCTCCCATTCAAATTAGAGAAATATTGCTGGAGTGAAGTCAGGCATCAGTCATTTTTAAAGTTCCTCAGGTTCTGTTATGCACAGACCAGGTTGAGAACCATGGCCTATCACCATACTATTCAAAATATGGTCCAAGGACCAGCAGCATCTGTATCCACCTGGGACCTGATTAGAAATGCAGAATCTCAGGCCCTATCCCAGGCCTACTGAATCAGAGTATACACGTAAATGACATCCCCACAAGATCTAGATGCCAACTAAAATTTAAGAATCACTGCTGTATTACCACATATTTATCATAATCTTTTTAAATATTTTTTTTACTTCTTTGCTGTCTACCACCAGGACCATGTGATACAACTCCACAAAGAATGCAACGTGAATAGTGCTTCAGTCAAAATTCTGAGAAGGCAGGGTCCCTGAACACTACTTCTTGATGCCTAGCAGAATTCCTGTCACAAAGCTGGTACTAAATTGCACAATTATTGAATAAATAAATAATTGTCACCCTCCACTCCATTTCCTTTTTTTAACTGTTAGACTCCTATGAATAGTCAAGACCTAGATGAAAAGTCTCCTTCGCCAACTCCCAGGGCAGAGTCAGTTGCCATCTCTGTGACCCTGCTGGTCATCAGGACAGCACCGACAGTATCGGGAATCCTCCTCCCATAGAAACGGCACCATTAACCAATGGAGTTGTGTCATCCAAAGGACTGGATCTTTTCAGCACAAATTAATCAGTTAATGCACAGAAAGCATTCAACTAGTTATTGTGTTATAAGAGATCTGTTCAATATTACTGTGTGTCTACCTTAGGGGACACATTGGTAAACAAAAACTGTCATGGACACTGTCCTATTTGGGGCTTATAATTCACTGTGGGAAATGGATAGTAACCACTCAAAGACGTTGGCCATCTTAGCATGTTATCAAATGCTTTTTGTGTGCTTCCTAATAATGCAAGGCACAATCTCAGCATGTAATTTACACAGCCTCCCTACTGCATGGAGACTGACTCTCCCAAGGCAAATGCTGAAAGGAGAATTCTAGTGTAAATCGTTTATTTGGAAGGTCTCAGGAAATACCAAGAGGGGCATGGGTAAGTGAGATAGAAAAGCAACAACGTAAATTTTAAAAATGTGTTATTAAGTCAGATATTGCCTTGGAAACCTGGAGCTTGACCTCACTGGGGAACTATAGGAAGACTGTGTGGACCACACTTCAGAGAGCGGTCCTGCTTGAGGGCCAGAGAAGCTGAAGGATTTTCTACTACCTTCCCTAACTGTTATTGGCTGAAGGCTGCTTCCAGAACCATCAGCTCTCTAGCACTTTAGATTTGCTAAGAGTGATTCCCTTGGCTGGAAGGGGAGTGAAGTTAGGAACAGAGAATTGCAGGTGTTTAAAATAAACAGCCTTCCTTAGGCTGCATGCCAAAGACATATTCTCTGAGAAGTTCAAGGAATATTGGTGGGGGGGCAGTGGGGAGAGAAATAACAGACATTCAATCCTGAATGGACAAGGGACAACACTTCTTAATGGCTCAAAGAGGCTAACCTTGGAGAAGTGAGGTATTCAGGTACAGAAAGTTTCTGGTGAATCACAGAAAAACAACTTTGCTTCCAAGAGGCCAAGTCAGTAGCTGGTAGCATGGAGAAAAAGCAAATTGAACGAAATGGAAATGATATTTCATTTACCTTGCCATCCATTCTGCCGGCCACCTATAGTCCCTCCGAGGAAACATCCAGTGACCACTGGCTCAGACCTTTGCTCTTAGGCTAATGTTGCAACTTTATGGACATAGCCCCAAATATTATGAGCAGTTACTAAGCAGAGCTGAAGGATCAAAGTCAGCCAAGCTGTCCACTCATTTCAATGTGGCAATCTTCCCAGTTAAGGTCTATGGTGGCAAATAAAATATTCTATTACATTATTTTTCAATTTCAGGCATTTCCCTGGCTGGACTCTTAAGTGGTATATTTTCCAAAGTTCCAAAACATTGTCCTGCTCACCATCTGCCTTGATGGGCTGACATATTGGACACCGACTCTGGGACCAAAACATTTGTGACTCAAGGACGCCATTTCGCCACAGGCTTATGGTGCCTGAGGAATGATGGAAACATGGAGGTCTCAACCCAGCTGAACCAAACACCATGGATCCATACAAATGGCTTCTCTAGCATTGCTGGTATTTATTCAGCATTTACTAGGTGAATGTAGATTAGCTTTACCTAAAAATTTTTACTGTCTCCTTTTCTCCAGTGAGTACTATGACAATTTGGCCTTTCCCAATATAGTTATGCAACGTCTATAAGATATCAAAGGCAGCTACAGGCAGCATTTTAGTGCCACTTTAACCTGATTAGGTGTGTTGTCGATGATTGAACTTTGAATCCTAAGCAGGTGCCTTGTGTTTTACTCTCTCTGCCTCTCCAGCTGTCCTGTGAATCATTGTCTAAATTTTTGGGACCCACATCTAAGAATAATTCATATTCTTTAAAGGAAGGGAAGAAGAAGGAGCACAGCTGGAGCCAGAACTCTGCAGCTCTCTTAGGAGCTAGCATGGATTCGCTGAAAAGGACTTGAGCCAGATATTCCACACCCATTAGCTGGTGTCATGAAAAGTGATTAGCATTTAGTACAGCCATAGCAACCATTAAAATCAAACAAGCCCTTGATCCCAGCTCCCTGTAAACTCGCTCAATTCCAGCTCTTCTTGACACTGATGTCATTAGTTAGTGACACAACTCATTTCCATGAGTTTCCCCACTCCCACTTCCTACAACCCCTTGATTTGATCCTGGGGGGAAACCAATGTAATTGAGAAAGGGGAGGGGCAAAGGGCAGAATAAAGATGTCACCTTAGCTAATAATCTTGGGGCATATGAGATGGAACTCCGAGGATACTTAGTGCCATCTGGACCTGTGGATTTTGTGATCTAGGTAGGCTCTTCCTGATGGATTGAGTTGAGGGAAGTGCTTGTGAGTTGGCTGAAACCAGGGACCAGTGCCATTTCTACTCTGGTGAACAAGGCATAGTTATTCATCATTGAATCAAGGCACATTAGAGTGAAAAAGCTGGAAAGCTCATCTGCTCCATTCTTTCTCTCAACACAGGAGCCACTTCTACCACGCTGTCATGCTCGACCCCTATTGATTTCAATACAGATAGCACCATGTTCAAGAAGCAGAAGAAGAAACTCAGAGCGAGTGAAAGAGACAGGGTCTGTTGAGGGAACTTACATACAGAGCAGTCGTGTAGAGGCGAGTTGGGAAGGAGCCGCTACTGGTTTGTAAAAACATGCAGTTTATATAGGTCAGGTGTGTCTGCATTCTCAGGGTATGCTTAATTATTGGTTTCAGGTGCATCTGTCATAAGGGTCATTCTCAGGGTATGCTTAAGTTACGATATTGCTATCAGGTGCATCTGCCATCCACTCCACCGTAATGCACCCACGGTTCAATGGCCCTCACGTTCTTATCATGCCATTCTTCTATAATTTCCAAAAGGCCAGGTACGGGGAGGAGCACTGCAGCCAGCTGCTGCAGCACTAATACAAACTACAACAGCAATAAAAGAAAAGAATAATGAATATGATATCATAAAGCTCTTCCAAAGGCTTGGGAGTTGATCTTAGACGCACTATGGTAGGCCCATGGTGGAGGAGAGGGGCAGCTCTCTGCAGATGCAACAATCTGTTTAGTTCTGGAGAGAGGCCACCATCTGCTCCCATTTGGCAAAGAGGTTTGTTGCCCATCATCTATGGGCAGAAGGTGAGAAAGAGCAAGTTATGGCCATTTAACAAGACACAGGAAGTTGTGTTGTTCTGAAAGAGCTCCACCCCTGGTAGCGATCTGGTCCTGTTTACAATGCCAAATGGACTGGCCCCCTCTGTGACACATTGCAGGAGGGCCAAAATCAGACAGTGGAGGTATTGGAAGGTTCCATAATGAGAGGATGATTGTCTCCTTGCACAAGGGAGGACCAGGATTTATTATTTTAGAATTTCAGCAGGGAGTAAGTTTTAAAATTGGTATGACCTGTATATCTTGTTCTAGGCCCTCCTGCCATGGAGTGGAAAAACTAAACTATTGGGGGCTGGTTTGCCATGTCCAGGGCCATGTAATGATGTGCTCCTCAGTGGGTAGGTCCTGTGGCAAGGGCAACAGCAGCTTGAGTCCCAGGTTAGGACAAAGGTGTACTGTCCCTGACACTGTCTACCTGGATCCTGATGGTGGTATCAGGTCCCTGCATCAGAAGAGTGTATGCCCTGGGGTGATGAGAATGCATGTGTTCATTCAAGGTGCAAAGGGCTGCTGGTAAGCTGCATGTCCACAGAAGCAGAGAGCAAGTCATTGCTTCAACAGTCCATTCATCCACTCAATCAGCCCTGCTGCTGTAGGGTTGCATGGCAGGTAGGAATGCCAGTGGATATCCAGGGTCTCCACCCATTGCTGCACCTTATGACCAGTAAAGTGAGAGCCCTGGTCACCGCTGATATCAGTGGAGACAGAGGAGACCACATACAGCTGCTCCAGTCCTCATATGGTGGCTTTCTGGCTGGCACAACTGATGGAACGTGGCTGCAGTATCCCTGCGCAGGTGTCTGTATAAGCCAAGGTATAGGGGCAGCCCTCAGACAGAGGCAAAGGTCCTATGTAGTCACCTGTCACTGTAGTGCTGGGCTTCTGCTCCAGATGATCTACTCATCATCTTGCAGCAAGGATCTGGGGTGTTCCTGTGCTTCCCATTGCAGTGGCCACATGATGAGTCCCTTAGAGACCACCCAGCCGTCGGTTCACAGGACTATCAGGTCCAACTAATGGAGAAGAATCATCCAGGTGGCTCGTGGTTCAGCCCATTGGCTACTATGTCCCTTGCCTGTATCAAACCAGATCCTATCAGTGGATGGCCAGATGGCCACAACTGTCCGAGCACAAGGATTGCCTTGTGACAAGCTGCGTGCCAGGCCTGGTAGGAATTGAGCCCTGTACCTCCTGTACAAAGGAAGGAATCCGTGGAGGGTCAGTAGCCTCCATCAAAGACTGTCCTTCAGTTGTCACATAGGTGACAGGACCAAGCACCAAATGGGGCTCTGCTCAAGGGGCTAGCAGTTAGTGCACTCCTCTGTTGCAGGCATGCATGCCATTTGGCCAGTCTGTGTCTGGGCATTCCCAGACTTTGGTTCCTGGAAGGTATCCCTTAGCCAACCTGCTAAGGAGTACTGGGCATGTACCACGACCCTCTTTGTAATGCCCTCCACTTGTTGTAAGGCATATATAGCAGAGTTGTTGCCTCCAAAATGACACTTTTCTAACTCCAGCCCTCTTCCATAGTTGGGACCAAAACCTTAAAGTCACCTGTTTATGTTCTTTACCATAGGCCCCACTCAAATCCCTCAGGGGGACTGGTTACATCCAATTCACAAGGCTGTCCCTGCACTAGAACTCCCAACGCCTTTATTTGTTTCACTGAGACTTTAACTTGTTCAAGGGCCTCATCCTGCTTTATGGACCAGTCCTATTGGGCCCCTTTCTTGACTAAGCAGTATAAGGGCCCAAGGAGTTGGGCCAAGTGGGGACTAAAAGGATGCCCACACTCTAGAAGGCCTAAGAAGGAAGTTTGCAATGGCTTTGGTGTCCTAGGACATGAGTAGCCCTGCACCTTATCCATAACAGCAGCCAGATCCACTTTAGTCTTACCCGACAAGATGACACCCAATTATTTGATTGATAAGCCTGGACCCTGGACTTTGCCTGCATTGACCACCCATCCTCTGTTCACCAAGTGAGACAGCAAGGTGGGGGCTGCAGTTTGTAAACTGGAAAAAGACTCAGAAGTTAATGGAAAACATGTACCCACTCCAGGGTGGTGTCCCTGGGGTAAGATGGTAAAGATCCCTTGTTCTAATGCTTGATAGCAGAATAGGATGACTATACTTAGCAACAATATTTTGTGTATTTCAAAGTGAATAGAGTTGTGCCACATTTGTCAGGGGTCACCCTGATGGGCCCCTGGGCTGTCTGCTTTCCTTTAGCTCCCTTGCCTTTTGTCCTGACAGCACGTCCTCCTTTGCCTATGCAGTTTCTGCATTTCCCCTAAGTCAGCAGCTCAAGACACTGGCTGTCCTACCAAGGGACTCAGGATACATGCCAGTGTGCCATACCATTGGCTAGGTGCCAACTGTAATATGATGCCTTTCATGCCAGCAGTGAAAATCTCAGGATCAGTACCTCATTAATGCTTAACACAGACAGCACGCTTCATCCCTTATTCCCAGAGGATGTCCTGCCATTCCTTCATAGTCTACCATTGCAAATGAAATATGAGGCTGTCTTCTTCACTTGACCAGGCTGCTTGACAGCCAGAAACCACACAGCCAAGGAAGGAATTGGTCCAACCTTAATTACTGGTGCCATAGACGCACTGCCTCAGGGCCAGGTGGTTTGGGATGGATGCCATTTTACTCATTTCCAGTATGGACAGGATAACACCCTCCATTTCCATGTCCCACGGACGGAGAAGCCATCCCTCAGTCGACTGTCTCCCCTTCTGCCTGAACCTATTTCCCAGTTCCACCCATTCCACAGCAGTGTAGTCCCACACTGTGGTGTGCTGCCATCTTTCAGGTGGGAGCAAATTTTGCAGGTCTGCTCCCTGTGGAGGCAACTGGCCTGCTTTTATCTTTGTAGTGACTACAAGAGGGACAGAGAGGACAGAAACCTCTACAGGCTTGTCCCAGTCCTCAGTCTCCTCCATGGGGTCCCAGGACAATTTAGTCATGATAGCCCTAACTCATTAACATCATATCTGGTGATCCTTTAGATGAGCTACCTGACAAGCCAGGGTCTCCATTTTGTCACCCTCCATGTGGGATAGTAAGGTCTCTGAGATTTCAGCCTGAACTAATCTGGAAACTCTTTCCAGCCATAGTTCATCCTGTAACTGACACACCCTTGCCTGCGCTACCGGATTAGCTTCAGGGGCTGTCAAACCACAGTCAGGAGCAGCCAGCCAACCATGGCTGCCACAGCTTCAGCATCTGACTTTTACTCAGATAGATCAACCCCTGCACCAACTCTTCCAGGTCCTTCAGTGTTTTCAGGGCATCCCTGTGTTCACACACTGGATCCTGTCCATCAAGAGTAGTGGCTGTCAGGTCCCACATAGGCATGGACAGCCAGCCTGAGATTTCTCCCTCATATTTCCCCTTTCCAAGTCCCATTGTCTTGGTGCTCATGTAGCTTTCTCTGACCTTCTGGCTGGTGTGCCAATTGTCACGCCAGGCCCCTACTGAGGTCATCTTAGAGAGGCCAAAGAAGAGACCCAGAGCCAGTGAAAGAGACTAGCATTTATTGAAGGAACTTACATACAGGTTGGTCCAGTGGCAGTGGGCTGGACAGGAGAACCACTAGCATTTGTAAAAAGCTTGCAGGCTATACAGATCAGGCGCATCTGCATTCTCAGGGTAGGCTTATGTTATTGCTATCAGGTGCATCTTCCATAAAGGTCACTGTCAGGGTATGCTTAAGTTACATTACTGCTATTAGGTGTGTCTGCCATACATACTCCCATGATATGTGGTTGACTGCTGCCTCTGCTTAAACTAAGGTTGGCAAGCTCAGCTACCTTCGGGGGCAAGGAAGGCCAGATCAGTGAGTGAAATGGAACTCAGTCAAAAACAACAGGGAGTAGTGAGGTCTGATGAGAACCAAAAAGCAAATGGTCCAGCTATGCAGCTCCAGGCAATTGTTAAAATGCAGGATAAGGGCGGTGTGTATGTGTGGGGTGTGTGTGTGTGTCTGTGTGTGTGTGAGAGAGACAGCATGTACGACAGCAAGAGCAGGAGTGCACAAGCAAGCATCTCAATTAAAAATTTTTAAAATATCAGCAATTAAGAAAATACTGAATAGGCAAACAGTACCCATCCATATGTAAGTGACAGTCCACAAGCTATCAGTCTGTAGCTCTGGCTTATGCAGGTAATAGGGAACATACCTCACAAAGCCACATATTGCATGGAACAGCTATTTTTATATATTTATTTCTTTTTAACTGAATGGGTAAATAATACCCAACCATATGGTGTGCCCCATTCTTTCTTATTTAATACACTTTTATTTATCACCTACTATGCTCCAGGTCCCCTTCTCAACCAAGGGATACAAAAAATCTGCAGGGATAACTTACGGAATAAGACAAAGTTTCTCATGGAAAGTTCATTTTACCTAATGAAGGGTAACCCCGCTGTCCTTATACCTAAATCTTCTCTTTCTAGATTAAACAACTCTGTTGTCTCTAACCCTTCCTAAAGTGGAAGGGTTTTCCTTTTCATTTCCAGTTTGTTAATATCCTTCTTAAAATGTGGTAAAACAAGTACAAACTACTAGTCATGGAGCCCCTTTCTGAATGTGTTTCAGTTCATAAATTTTGTTAGATAATTTGCTGAACATATGCAAATGTTTTGCTGTTCAGTATACCTACCACCCCTTTATGGTTTATCTGGGTTTTGGTATGAACACATATCTTCATTTCTAAGAATCCTAGGATATAAAGTGCTCCACGGACATCTCTGTACCCAGCAACTACAATTTGTTTTCATATTCTTCGTACCTTAATGGCACACCATACATGCACAGCCAAGCTTATTTGCTCTTCTTGTGCATGCATTTCCAAAGGTCACAGATTTCATGCTGAAGTGCTACAGGATATAAGAATTTCCAGGAGCACTTGAGGAAAATAACATTAATTGCCTGCAACTTTAATTGGTTTTATGACAGTAGCCAGGCCAGTGGCTGGGAAAAGACACCCCAGAACAGCTGTCAAATACACAACCTGGCAGAAAGGCATCAAATGCCACGAGCCCTTTCTGCCCAGAACTGACATTTGAGAGGCCCACACAGGCCAAGTGATCAGAAAAATCTCTCTCCATGTAATGATTTTTCAAATCCACTTAATTTAAAATGATTTCCGTGGAGCATGCAAAACACGCCACATTTCAGCTCTGGCTGGCAATAGCTGCACTTGGAGTACCAAATTCCAAAACTACTAGTCATTAGGTGAGCGTTTAGGAATGTACACAATGATTATGCCACAATTACATTATTTATTCAGCCTTTGCTAGGCGCGTATTTTTGTAACTAGAGATTATTTAGGGAGGACCAAATGGAAATCAACAATCTCGATGTGCCAAGAATAACAAGCTTTAGCAATCTTATATGTATCCTCAAATGATTGTCCTGTTTCTCTCCGTCAGTAATCAGGCATGAGCTCTGTCCCTTATCCTAGTATTTTACCTCCTGACTGTATGAGATAAAAAAGCACAAGCCTGTAAGGATTGCAAATATTGATGGTCAGTTATCACTGTTCAGGATTTGTAGAGCTAAAAGAAAACCTGGTTGAGAATCGGGAGATCAGGGTCTATTCCTAAATTCTACTGCTGAATATTGACTGAGTGATTGAGCCATCAACATGATTTGCAGGGAGATTTAAATGCATATATAGAAGCAAGTTGAAAAATGTGAAGCACTATGCAAAAGTATTGTGATACTACGATTATTGTAGCTCTGTTTCCTAGAAATCCCTACTATAAGATCTTAACAAATAGTTACAACCTGTCTTTCATCAACCTGTCTTTTTTCTTTTTTTTTTTTTAAACAAGAACTACAGGATCAGTTATCTAAAGCCACTTATACTTCTATTTCAATTTCTTCACTCTCTCCTATAGCTTGCTGACTACAGATCAATGGGCTAGATTGAGCATACGGAGATGTTTAAATTGATTTGCTATGTTTTGGTTTTGTTTTTTAGATTGCCTTGTTATCCACATTTTATATTTGAGATATTTCATACGGATATTTCCATTTGAAATTTTCATATCAAAATCTAGATGTTGTACTTCTCTTGAAAAACAGGATGAGCTGACAACATTGATTTGCATCCTCCACAGCTGCAATTGCTGGACCTGAGAGCAGCTTCCCAGAGGGTAAGTTCTTGTCACCTCCCCAGGCTGCCCACCTGGCTTGCCTCACTCATTTATGTTTCTGGCTGAACCCCACAGGCACTTAGATTTCAACTCTGGCTCTTCCCAATTCTTTTGTTTCAGAGAGATAACTCTCTAAAATACCAAAAATGATGGAAGCTAGAATATTAAAAAGAAGCCAGGAGCCTGAATAACCAATATATTTGAAGTTGAGAAATAAGAAAACAGATATTCAACAGTTACTGTGAGAAGAAGCAAAGTGGTTAAAAGTATAAGTAAAATAATAAAGCAGTATCAAATCATAGCTCCAGTCCGTACTGGCTGAGGAGAATTACTTAAGCTTTCTGGGCCTCAGTTTCCTCATCTGGAATATGGGAATAACACTTGTTTTTAGAATTAATTTAAATAAGTTTTTTTTTTTTTTTTTTTGAGACAGTCTTACTCTGTCACTCAGGCTGGAGTGCAATAGTGCCATCATGGGTCACTGCAGCCTCAACCTCCTGGGATCATGCGATCCTCCCAACTCAGCGTCCTGAGTAGCTGAGACCACAGGCATGCGCCACTACTCTCAGCTAATTTTTAATTTTTTTTTTGTAGAGATGAGGTCTCACTATGTTGCTCAGGCTGGTCTAAACTCCTAGGCTCAAGTGATCCTCGACATTCAACCTCCAAAAGTGCTGGGATTACAGATATGAGCCACTGCGACTGGTCTAGATAAGTATTTTTTAAGCACTCACAATGTATCATGAATTCTTCTAGGTACTGGTAATGCAGCAATAATCCAAACAAAGCCTGTAATCATGTGGTTTACATTAAATGAGTGAATCCATGTTAAGCACTTAGAACAAAGTCTGGTACATAATAAACACTCAACACATATTAGCGATTATGTTATTCATAATATATTGTCTATTCAAAAGTGATTACTTAAATCAGGAATGGTAAAGCCGTTTAAGCTTGTATTTTATTTCCTGATAGTAGCTACCAGAAATACAAAGTTAAGAATGAGTCTGAGGCATATCCAAGCTTAGCAGAAAGAAGCTCAATGATTGATTATTGATGTCTACTTGGATTTGAGTTATGTGCATGAAAATTTGCCTGGAGATTTTGCCGTTCTGGTTTAAAGGATCCCTGGTTCTGTAAAGTAAGCATGATTTCTGCCTCTCTTGTCCATGTTCTCAGTCTCTCTGAGGCTTTTTGTTTAGGGAGAGACAAGATCATCATATCCAGATTTGTTTTCCTTTTAGCAGGCAGCTCAGGAAGGCAAAGTCATGCTCTGCTGTTGCAGATGCACTGAGAACACGCAAACCACAAAGGGCTGCTAGCCTGCAATTAGGGAGGGTTTGAGCATACCTGTTCCAATAACCAGCTGCAAAGATGATCCTTTCAGAGCTACCAATGCAACTTAGGGGGACTGAAATGTCTGCCCAGTGAGGATACTTTTCTCCTCAATAAAATATCTAAAAGGAGAATGAAAGAAAAGGAAAACATTGGCCGGGCGCGGTGGCTCAAGCCTGTAATCCCAGCACTTTGGGAGGCCGAGGTGGGCGGATCACAAGGTCAGGAGATCGAGACCATCCTGGCTAACACGGTGAAACCCCGTCTCTACTAAAAATACAAAAAAAAAAAAATTAGCCGGGCGTGTTGGCGGGCGCCTGTAGTCCCAGCTACTCGGGAGGCTGAGGCAGGAGAATGGCATGAACCCGGGAGGCGGAGCTTGCAGTGAGCCGAGATCGCGCCACTGCACTCCAGCCCGGGGACAGAGAAAGACTCCATCTCAAAAAAAAAAAAAAAAAAAGAAAAGAAAAGGAAAACATTTCAACAAATCACACCACAAAACCCAAGAGATCGCCCCTGGCAGGCCTGGAGGTTCTTCGTGGCAGCTTCTCTGCCCCTACTACTTTCCCTCCTTGATGCCCCCATAGGTGTTCTGTTCTCACACAATTCCAGACCAGGCAAGGATGGAAAGACAGCACAAGTTTCCTCCTTCACGGGCAAGCCCAAATGTTCATTTGCAAACCCCTCAGGGGTACAAACGAAATAAAACCTTTTCCAACAATATTAAATGGAAACCTACCGTAGTCTCTTGAAGCTTGCACTTGCTGGCTCAGCCAACGGCTTCATTCCATCTTCCATCAGAATCACATGTGGTAGCCAAGTTCCTAGGGATAAAGAATTCACAGCCACGGGCTGCTGATAGGAAAGGTCACGGGGTAATGAAAGACAGGGAGCGTGTTCTAGTGTCCAGCTGAAAGGTGAACAGGTGAGGTGACATCCCGTTATTAAGTAGACATGGGCAATAATGTTGGGGGCAACCCTGTAACGTGCCTCAAATGTGATCTCCTGTACCGGCTCACCTCCCCTGGGAACGCTGAGTGTTGGAAAATGATTCTCACCAGCCTCCTCACCTATACAGTCTATATTTCCACAGGATCCATACTGTCCCTGTTCAGGTAAAACAAAACCTGTGTTATGCCAGGACAGGGAGACTTTCTGAAACATGTGATTGCACAAAGTGGATGGTCTCTAGGGTCCTCCTTGGTTTCACACTTGGCCCTCTGACCTTTTCTTTCAGAGTGCTTGTCACTGTATGTTACTTATTTCTGTAGTTCCTTATTTAATGTTAATCTCCTCCATCAGATCGTAAACATCTTGAAGACACAGACTGAGTCCGTTTTTCACCATTCTGTGCCCATCCTCCAGCACAGAGGCTGGTAGACTTTCACGTGAAAGGACCAGATAGTAAATGTTTTTGGCTTTGTGGACCGTACAGTCTCTGTTGGGACTACTCGCCTCTGCAGTTGCAGCGTGAAAGCAGCCACAGATAATACATAAACAAATGGGCGTAGGTGTATTCCAATAAAACTTTATTAACAACAATGGGCAGTGGGTTGTGTTTGGCCTGTAGTTTATCAACTGCCGACCTAGGACAATAAATCATTAATAACTATGCATTAAGTATAAAATAACCATTGTTCATCTCCTTGTTGAGTCCCAACAAGGACTAAAGACTAATGTGATGTGATTAGAAATCAGGAGTACAGAGGGCAGCTGGGCACTAAACAGGGGCACAGGGGCCATGTAGGGCTGAAATATTCTGTTTCTTGTTCTGGGTGCTGGTTAGTGGATTTACAGTGTGGAAATTCATCAGGATTCATACTCAAATCTGAGTATTTTTCTGCATGCATGTTATACTCTGAAACAAAAGTTTACAAGCTAAGAAACAAATATAAAAATAAAGCAAATAAGGGCCAAAGAGAGAAAGCAGGGCATCACTGCCTGCTAGATTTGAGCTTCCTTAATGACAGCTAACAATAACAAGAGGCTCCCCAACCAGCTGCGAGTCTAGACCTAGAGGATCAGCTATACCACCTACTGGCAAGTGAGCAAAAATATGGCTGTTTGATCTGTCAATTCCATAGAAGAAGTTAGTCTCCTGATTATGAAATGACTTTTGAAGCCCAAAAGACATGGATTCTTTAACTTCTCTGAGCCTCCATTTCTCACCCCTAAAATCATCGTGTCTGCCCCACAACGCTGTTGTGAGGGTTAAATTAGATAATCTATATAAAATACCTAGAACAGTGCCTGGAATTTTTTAATACTCATGATTAGTACCCAGGGAATGTCAGCTAATGTGAAAAAAACCAGAGTGGATGTCTTTCGTTGCCCCTCCTCGTCCATTCTCTATCCTTCTCTACTGTGCTCCCTGCCCTGATTTGGCTAGCATGGGTTCTCTTGCCCCTCCGGGTTCCAGTGTAAGATCAGAGAGGTTATTTCCTTCAAGCAGTACCCCTTAACGAAATGGACATGAGGCCTCCCTTTTACCCAGTCTCTTTGTCTTTAAGTCCCCATAAATGCTCCTTCTTCTTGTTCCTTCAGGCCAGTGGATTATCACTGCTCCCTCCTGTTAATAAACCTTGGGAAACTGGATACTTCAGTGGTTTCTCCACACTACTTCCACACCTGTGCCCTCTGTTTCCCGGACTCTGACTAATGTACCAAGTACACATTAGGAAAGTGAATTCAGCTCCAAGCAAGGCAAGAACATTTCTGGAAATAGTACAGTATGCTTTGTTTTGGCTCACATAAGGGACTTGAAAAAAACAAGGGGTATGTTTCTCTAGGCCCAGCACACACAGGTTATAAGGCTTTGTTTGCCAAATCTGGGCTTTCTTGCTTTCAGAGTTCATTAAGCCTGAGTTTGTTTTTCAGGAGTGAAAACAGCTGTTACTTACCAACCTAGAAACAGCAGCTTTGTTTGGGAGTAGATGCTCAGGGAGGTAGGCTGGTGCTGGGGGTAGTGACGGGTTTGAGGGAGCCTGGGAAGTCCCCCACTCCTTAGACCAATACTTCATCTAAGGTAGCAATGAATGTCAAAGGCCTAAAACATCTGGCCGTAGGGGTTTTGGAGCCTTGTCAAATAGTTCCCACTCCAACGGGATTGCAGAAATATCTGAGCTGCCTTCTGTTTTTTTTGTTTTTTTTTTTTGTTGTTGTTGTTATTGTTGTTTTTGAGACGGAGTCTCGCTCTGTTGACCAGACTGGAGCACAGTGGAACCATCTCAGCTCACCACAACCTCCACCTCCCAGGGTTCAAGAAGTTCTTCTGCCTCAGCCTCCCAAATTGCTGGGATTACAGGTGCCTGCCACCATGCCTGACTAATTTTTGTATTTGTAATGGAGATGGAGTTTCACCATGTTGGCAGGCTGGTCTTGAAATCCTGACCTCAGGTG
Organism: Nomascus leucogenys; assembly: GCF_006542625.1. Lineage (NCBI taxonomy): Eukaryota > Metazoa > Chordata > Mammalia > Primates > Hylobatidae > Nomascus > Nomascus leucogenys. The sequence continues at coordinate 73,281,536 of NC_044401.1, read as the reverse complement.
ATCTGCCTGCCTTGGCCTCCCAAAGTGCTGGAATTACAGGCATGAACCACCACAGCAAAGATGGCAGAGGTGCTGTCTTTGAATGCATAGAGGAGTTTGAACAGTGAATTCTACAGCAGTGACCACGATGTGCTGACAACCAGAGGTCTTTGTAGTTAGCATTGTTGGGGCCGTGTAAATGTCCCAGGAGTTCTCTATAATCGCAAAGGACAGTAGAGGGACCCCCTGATCCATAACTGGATATACCAGGCTTCACCTCAGTGGTTCTGATTTTGTGTGACTTAAGTTGGGCCCCTACACTGCATTTTTAGCATGCACCTCAGCAATGCTGATGCAAGTAGTCCTTTAAGCACAGTGAGGCAGATACTTTAATTGTCCCCATTTTACAAAGAAGAACATAGAGCCTCTGAGAGCCTAAACTTCTCCAGTTCCAAGTGTTTGGAGGGTCTAGGCCAATATTTGTTGAGTGAGGAAAACTGAACAAATTGTCCTTTCTTTTGTGTAGAGTACAATTCATGCCCACATAAGAAGCACAATTCTTATTTTATTCTGGAGAATCCTGCCAAAATTCAAATGTTTGCAAAATTCCAAGAACTGAGTGGTCTTCTACTTCGTCTTTTGTAATCAAGTAAGCTGAAACAGTGTAGCCAGTGAAAAGCTTACCACAAATGTTTATTAGGTAAGACCGGTCTGGGGCACGTCATCTATGAAGGTGCTGAGCAAATCCAAGAAATGTTTCCTATCATACTCTTAAGCACCAATCTTGGAAAATCAAGCAAAACAACCAACTCAGCTGCTCACAAAGTCAGCAAAAAATGTTTATGTAATTAATCTTCATTATGGCAGTTCAGTCACAACATTAGTGGCAAATATACCCAGAGAATAAATGCAAATTGTAGGTGCAAATCAATTTATGCATGCAGCAGCAACTCCACTTGCCCCCCACATACACACTTAATAGCTGGTTGAAACGTAGAAATCATTACTGGTCTTCAGAAAGATGCAAGTTTGCAAACCAGGATCCGAGATTAAACAATGATGACAAAATAGCGATATCAAAACTATAGGCATCAGGAGACACCTGAAGAAGAACTAGGAGTGAATATTTCAGCATGCCCTGGGGAGATGGAAGCACAGGCTTCACTGCTTATTTTCTCTTTTTACTCTTTCTGTTGCTAAGTCTCCTAACCATCAAATCCTGGTGGTGTTGGGAGGATTTTAGAGGAGCTCCCAGATAAAGAATGCGGCCAGACTTGCTTCCATTCCAAATTACTTGGAAATTGATTCTCTTTCTCCTCTGAAATGTCTCCTCAAGTGTCCCAGAGATTTCCTTTCTGGTGCTCTGGGGACAAAACCAAAACCAAAACCAAAACAAAAACATTTAAAAAGTGACTGGAAATACAAAGACCTGAGAGTCAGGTGAAATGTCTCAGAAAGTTGTAATTAAGAGAGTGCCCTCTACATGAACCTGTGTAATGTAGATACTTTCTCCCTTTATTCACTTTTCAGTTCTCTTTGTCTTTTTGGTTGCTCTCAGACGAAAGTATCAGGGTGTCTCTATCTGGCAAATTGGTTATCTTAACTGTTTTCTCTGACTCTTAAAAGTCAACAGATATTGATTTGATTCAGTCTTCCCATCCTTCCTTGTCCCCATCTGAACATAATTTTCATTTTTCTCACAATGCCTATGTTTAAGTGTAATTATTGTACTAACAGTCTCATTAACTGAAATGTTTGGAGGAGAAGGGCTCCAGTTAATTGAGTCCTAAAGAAGAGAAGATAGCTTTAATTTTTCAGTCCTTATTGTTGAAAATATTTATGCTTTTCATCTGTCTTTTCTTCCTTCATTTCACTCTCATCTCTTCTATTTCTACCAACAGAAAAAAAAAATCCGTATCATTACACAAATATCCAAATTAATGTAGAAAGAAATTAATATAAGGAATCATGGCTGTGAAGGGGGTGGGAACAGCACCAGGTTTCACATATGCGCAATCATGACTCCTATTTGACACCAAGTTTAGCTCTGAGATCCCTGGCAGGCAAAGCGAAACAAGAAATAGACCCCATGTTTTAATCAAAAGAAGCAAAGTAGTTCACAAGGAAAGACAAACTTTTTTTCTGGTGGGAAGGAGGGTGGAGGAAAGGGACGTGAAAATCTAATTACAGTGATTTAAAGGAAAGGGTCATGTGACTCTTCATTTGTGGCACTGGACCAATCTAGTGTCACATCATTGGACACTGTCATGTTGGCAGAAGGAATTTTTTCCCCTTTTCTTGCCCACACCTCCACACAGGCATTTTACTTGATTTTGTTAATGTTTTTTCACCACAGATCTAACCCATGATGAGATCGTTCGGTTATAAGATGACAAAAGGCAAATTAACAGAATTATGGTTCTACTCCCACCCTCCATTAGTTCTACCTTTTAAAAATGTGTTGTACAAACATTTAGATTAGTTTGGCAGAGCACCCCTGAAATCAATCTCTAAGCATGTTCCAAAGATCACCTAGGTGTCCCAGAATTAATTGGAAACCCAAATATGAGTTACCAATGATAGCACCATACTAGTGTAAGGAGCTCCACGACCAGAGTTTACGTTTTCTAGGTAACTTTAAGTGCCTGAAGTTTGATCTCTCTGATTTTTTGATTCTGCATGGCTCTAAAGGAGATCATAAATTATACTAAATAAGGATGAATCAGTTCTCTTCAACCCAAATCTAGATTTCAGTTTCATTGCTCCCATAACTATCAAACTGTCATAGATATTGAGTACGTCAACATCTAGAGTTCTCTTTTGCGTGTGAAAGAAGCATAATGATTCTTACTCAGATTATATGTGCTGATTTTCAGTTTATAACCTGATGATTGTATTTACATCCCATGTAAGTGCTCTTCATCCTCCTGTAATACTAGCTAGGAGCTTTATCACTCTTAGAAAGTACTTATTTGCTTTTCTTACGCTTCACCCCCTCTAATGCCTTTAATTTTTAACTTGTGTATTTAATCCAGTTTATTTAAAGTGATTTAAGCTGTAAGTCTTGGGAAAGGGAGACCTCAGCTATTCTAAATGAACAGTTTTAATATTCTAATTTGGAATCACAAGAAAACGAAATATATTTGGTAGAAAAGGTGCAAGATCCGACATCAAAAAACTCATGTTTGATTCCTGACTCTCCTCTTTACTGTCCATTTGTAAAACACACTCCAAATTTCTTAGCCTTTCTTTCCTAATCTGTAATATGGGTATAACAATAATAATTCCTCCTTTTTAAGATTGATTTGAAGATTAGGTATGCATACTTGAGAAAAATCTGTCAACTGTAAAATTACATTCATTTCTTATTCCTTGCTATTATTAGGCCCAAGTTTTTTTTTCTGACTACCAACACAGAAAGCCACAAGAATAACAGGAAACTTTATGGTGACAAGAATTCTATTAAGCACTTTAAATATATGGATTCATTTGAACCTTACAGCAACCCTAATGCAGAATTATTCTTCTCATTTTTCAAATGAAAAGCCTGAGGCAGAGAAAGGATAATAACTTGTCCAATGTCACAGTCAGTAAATGGCATAGCTGAGATTCAAACCCAAGTGTTAGGTGCGCAGGCTCTTGTCACTATACTGTATGTCCTCAGCACACAGCTATAGTAAGTATTAGGAATATTAATAAATGTAACACACACACACAAAGGATTCCATCATCAAACGAGGTTAGGAAACACTAGATTCCACCAAGTTAACTAGGCATCTTGACTGCAGGACTCCTCAGACCCTTTAACAAATGAGGGATGGTGTTCAGCAAATTCCGAGACCAAACTGAAACCAAATTGTTTCTTCATGAGCATCTCAAAGGACTTGGGTTCCAGGGAATACATTTTGGCAAGTGCTGATACATAAGTAATGACAGATAAGTAGCAATGACATGCCACTTAAGGGCTCATCAAACAATCTTTTGAGGTAAGGGAGACAAATATAAAAGTATACCCTAATGTTATTTATACATGATCTCCATTTTATATACTGCCTACCTATCCAAATTAAAAAGGGGTATTGCAATCCTTTTTTAAAAATGCATGTATAAATGTTGCTTTTGTTTTGAAGAAACTGTAAGAGACATGTTTTTTTTTTCCTCTCTCCAGGATGGTTCTCTGAGGCTGACATTTGGAGAAGAAAGATGTGCAAGGAGGAACTAAAGCTTCACATGCCTTGTTGCTGTGAGATACTATAGATCATGCTGGGTCAGGGCTGAGAGAGCTCTAGGAAACTAGTCTCTGCAAGTGATTAATAACAGCGAGGTGACCCACTGACCCTTCTCAGGCACTTCTCTACCTGGGCATCTAGAATTACCTCCAGGACATATGGAGAGTGGGGGAAGGAGACTGGTTCCAAATGACTATTAAGTCTATGATCACTTTAATAGATTTAATAGAGACCCCAAAGTGGTAAATGAATCCTTGCTTATTGAATTCCTCACTTTCTGCTACTAGCACCATCACTACCCACCCCCAACACCCCCCACCCCCGTATATACACACACACTTTTCTCCTAATCAGGGGGAATCACAGTCTAGCTGTTTCTAGCTTAACATGGAGACTAAAATAGCTTAAAGGTATGAGTCTGCCCAGCTTCATTTGAGCATTACCAAAGGAAAAGGTTGTAATGAATGGCATATTTGATCCACTCTTTAGAAACGCCATGAGGCTGCATAAACCTTATTGGATGTGGCCCACCAAGCCATCAGCACTAGCGTGATACCATCACTCACCTCCATCTCATAATATTTACTTACCCTGTGTATTTGTGGTATAACCACAATTATGTTGGGATATTGCTACTGGAGTGAAGCTAGAATTCTACAAGTCTATACATTCCTATGAAGTGAATGGTGAGAACATTTTTATATGCATTTGGGTCACGTGATGTCATTCCTATGAATGATGCAGGTAATCTAAGGGCAGGTTTTGCTTTTATCCTCATTTCTTCCTTCAAGCTTCTTAGCAATCCAGGTGCCTCTTGCCTTGGAATTAACCTCACTTCACTCTGCCTCTCCTTTTCTACCCAAACACAGTTTCCTAATCTTCCTTTTTTATTCATAACAATTTTAAGAATAGTAAAGGTATAGATGGAGTCCAAGATCTCAAAACAAACACTTCCCATTTGGAATCAAAACTGATTAAAAATCAGCTTCTCCCTGCACAGATTCTCCTCCTAGGGATGTGGAGTGGCATTCCTGAATGGAATCAATGAATCATTTCCTTCCAGTACCTTATAAGAGATCAATAGCATCTGTAATATAACACTTGAGCCTCATTGCTATTGAGTTTACTCAGGGAGAATACCATGAGACTAAGGTTTGCACGAGTATTATGAACCCATGGTTTCTTGACCCTATTGACAAATCTATTAGGTGCATCACTTCACAGGTTGAGATACAAACTGATTCCAATCTTGAAACAAAATCTTCAATCTTACAGAAGGATTACTGACACAGCATGGAGAGGAAGTAAGAGAATTAGATTGGAACGGACATTTTTGGTTAGCTCTGGTATCAGTTGAGTCCTCTGGGAAGTAGATGCAAAGACTGAGTCAGCAATGTAGAAGATGCATTGTAAAGTAAAATTTGTGAAAGGAAGAGGGGGAAAGTAGAATTGGGTAGGGAGAGCCTTCAGACAATACACAGATCTGGTGGTTCAGTTGGGTACTGCAGAGTACAGATTGCCCTTTAGAGGTGTCCTGCATTGGGCAGAAAGCCCTTGTACCACTGTGCTGCTCAGTTTTTGGTCAGTGCCACCCCAGAAAAAGCACAACTTTGGCTAGAGTTGACTGGAAGGAGATAATAGCTGGGGGCTATCAGCTAACCATACATCTCATTGCCGAGCAAGGACACCTTTCTTAAATGGAAATTTGCATGTATGTGTCTGCCAGGACTCGACATAACTTTCATCTATTCCTCATAGCAGAGGAGACATACAATTTGAGAAGGTCCCTTACTTACAGTCTCAACACTGGAACTCTCATTGATGCCACTGGCTATAAATATGAGCAGAGATACACACCAGACCAAAAGCACATTAAATATGGCCACAAAAGGCATTAGTGGTCTCTTACACTTACAAATAGAATCTTCACAACTGAACCTGTTTGTAAGTAGAGGGTGTTTCTAGATATAGCCTGTGGATTCAGACAACCTATTAATTCCTTTTAAATCAATAACATTTTAGGGTAAGTCAACTGAAAAGATAACTGTCACTTTGGAAAACCAAGATCGGGAAATTGGATACATGACAGATAAGTTATATTGATGAAAAACAGAGGCTCCAGGCAGAAATTGACAAACACAGTCATAATGAAATTTTTAACTCTTAAGTTCATGGGTACATGTGCAGGTTTGTTATGTAGGTAAACTTGTGTCATAGGGCTTGTCATACAGATTGTTTTGTCACCGAGGTATTAAGCCCAGTACCCATTAGTTATTTTTCCTGATCCTCTCCCTCCACCCACCCTCCATCCTCTGATAGGCCCCAGTGTGTGTTGTTTCTCTCTCTTTGTCATGTATTCTCACTTAGCTCCCACTTATAAGTGATAACATGTGGTATTTGGTTTTCTGTTCCTGTGTTCATTTGCTAAGGATAATGGCCTCTAGCTGTATCCATGTCCCCGCAAAGAATATGATCTTGTTTCTTTATATGGCTGCATAGTATTCCACAGTATATATGTACCACATTTTCTTTATACAGTCTACCATTGATGAGTATTTAGGTGGATTCTATGTCTTTGCTATTGTGAATAGTGCTGCAATGAACATACATGTGCTATGTCTTTATGATAGAACAATTTATATTCCTTCGGGTATATACCCAATAATGGGATTGCTCATCCGAGTAGTAGTTTCATTATATCTCTTTCAGTCTGTAGTAAATGAAGCAGACAAAATTATTAAAAATATATAAAAGCTTTGAACATAATTAAAAGTTTAATCTAGCTTGATTCTTTAAGTAGATACTAGCCTTACAGAAACAGCCTTCAAAAGTGAAGACCTAAAGAACTAGAAATGTAGACACCTGGGAGTTGTTCACCTTTCTCTGCTCTCTGTGGTTTATATAAACACATCTGTTCTGTCCCCGTAGGCCTGCTGCAGCCATAGCACGCATGCAACTTGTGGTCCACATGCCAGATACTCTTATCTCCATGCCCCATACATGTGCATTCACACCAGTCCTTGAGCAGCTGTGACTGTGCCTGTATCACAGCTCTGTATGCCTAGGCCAGTGGCATATGCAACTAGATTCACAAGATATAGGTCACTTGATATTCATGGATTGGACACTTGCAGGTCTGATTACTCATGAGTGCACCAAACATCTATGGCATGTAGCTACATGCAAGTTTCCTGAATTCTGGAGTTCTGAGGGTCTGACCCAGGTGAACTAGTTAGTCACTGAGCCTGTGAGCAAACTTCACAGATTGTCCAGGATTCATCTGTCCACTGGCTTAATTTTCTACTCAACAGAGCATATCATTGCTTTCTCTTTAGGAACTTAGGAGGCTGACTACATTTTTTAATCACACATTACTGCATTTTATAGGAGAATTTTTATGCTCTGGGAGTGCTTCAAATTTGGATATTTTCGATAGAATGTTGGCAATTATTATTTTTTGTAAAAGTTTTATATAATGAATGTATGTAGAACCCTGCATCTCACATACAGAAAATGACTTGTTTTTAAACATTCATGGAACTTTTATTAAAATGGACCACATTTTAGCTTACAAATTATAGAAAACAAAATTTTAAAAACCACAAAGAATTAGTATTCCTCAGATCACCTTCTCTTAATAATTAAAATAGCTATCGATAACAAATATTTAGCTTAAAAATTCCCCCCCTGCAAATTAATAAGGAGGGTTAAATGAGGGAGATATTTAAAAGATGATGGCAGACTTAGGGAAGCCTCAAGGAATAGTGTAGTTCTCCAAGGTGAGTAAGAGTGGAGCAATTACTATCCCAAAGCCTGAAGAGGAAAGATGCAAAAAGGTAGCCAAAGCTTAGAAGAAAGAAGTACTGTGAAGAGACCACCTGGAAAACAGAAGAGACCTTAGGTTGAGAGTACAGCCATCCTGAGGCCCCAAAGAGACAGCAACGTTGACTCTATTCCTAGTACATTTACAGCCACTTCAACTACAAAGTCACAGTACACCATGGAAAACACCGACCCTTTAGCAGGCTGGAAAGGAGTATGTCTTTTTTTTTGTCTTTATAAGAGACCAGAGCAGACAATGAAAAGGTATTAAGTATTCTCTTTTTTTTTTTTCTTTTCAGCAGAAAGAGAAGCCCCGTCAGCCTTCTTGTGAGAAAGATAAGGACAGTCCAAGAGAATAGTGCCTATATCAAAAGGGTCAGTACAGTTCTCTTGACCAGCTGATCTGGAGCAGGCAGTTGGCCTTTGGGTTGAGGAGGAATGCTTGGCTTCAGGTTCTTGCCCACTGAGATTGGATAGTCCAAATTATATGAGTAATTTTTATTTTAACCTTGGAAAAAATATTCTCCAGGCCTTTCCTGTAGTACCAACTAAGACTCAAGCTACACATCAGACTATCACCTTCATTTTCAAACCTTTGAATGCATCAAGGTTTGATTCAACCCTGACTTTTAGGGCAATAGTTACTTATGTATGTCACTTAGATGCCTGTATTAATCTTCCACCAGGAAGGTGCTTTAAAATCACACTAAACATCTGTAACAAGTCATCTCCAAACATCCTTACAACACCACTGCCTCCATTCCATGTGGTCATCATGGTCATCAGTTTTACCCAGCAACTACAAAGGCAGACCCTCATAATTCCTGGGGTATGGCAGCTTGAAACTCTCAGTGCTAGTTCATTTGCATTAGTGCTTAGCAGCAAAAAATCTTGACTCCTGGCACCAGAAGTAAATTAGTCTTGGGGTACTATACTTAGATGCTTTGAGTTTAATTACCTTGTAATTTCCGGGTCATGTTATTATCATGAAGCTACATGATTTTGCAAATTTATTTACAGCCTATGAAAAGAAAATGACTTTCGAAATGAATGTTGCTAAATTGGTCCCATGTAAATAGTTCTTTTGTTGTTTAGAAAACATTTAAAAGCTTTTCTACTAGAAAATGTGGGCCAGTCAAATGCCAATTCTCTAAAAGTTTATAATAAGAATTTCAGTTAGAGATGTGAAGTCCCTCCAAGTGGAGTCGGGGGGGTCTTCAAGGTGATCAGGCAAGCAGGTAGCATTTAGAAAGAAAATCATGAAGGTAAAGGGGACAGAGATAATAAGAATGGTCATGTCAGATCCAGGAGTTCTGTCAAAGTCTGAAATATTGGTAATACTTTGGATCCAAAGATCAAGGGTTTATAAATTATTAATATTGTTCAATGAAACTTTACAAAACCCTAGCATGACCTGAATATTGCACTTGTTAGATCTCATTTTATTTTGGCCACAGTATATTTATATAACACTTAAAAATGAGGCACTACTGGTTTCTAGGGGGAGTTGAGACGGTTTCCTTCCTTTCTCATCCCTAACCTGATTCTTACCTCTCTAGGATCAATAGCAAGTAACTGGTACTCCCATGAAGAGAAGAATTGCTGCAATTTAAGGATGTTGATGGTCAGGACTTTCGGAGGGGATCAAGGTCATGTGATGTGTGGGCACGGCCTCTCTTTGCTTTCTTCCTTGCTCCTCTAGGGAATGGCAAGAGCCTAAGGCCATTCCAGGAGGGCCTGATATTATTCTGTCTCTCCAGAGATGCTGTCTTTCCTTCCTGTAAGGTAGCTTGGGAAGAGAACCCAGGACAGCTTGTTCTAGCTCTGTTGTCCCATTGTTGGTAGACATTGGACATCCCTTGTTTCATGGTGATGGAACCAGGGCCTTAGGCTTGAGCACTGTAGGAAGTTGAGGGAAAGTCAGAGCCATCTTCCCAACCTGCTTTATCTGAAGCTGATTTAGCCTAATTGGCTTTGGAAAAAGGAAGCTTCAACTGGGTCAAGCTATCGTTTGACAACTCTGATGTTTAGGTTTAATGTTTAGGTTTGATGTTTAGGTTCAACCACAATGACATCTAGTTATCTAGTCACCAGTGATTGTTCCTAGGAATGTATCTCTCACAAGAACCTCATAGGGAAAATGGATGACTGGCCCAACGCAGAATTTATATGTTCCTTTGTTATGAGAACAAAAGGTAACACATCGGGCTTATCCCAATGTCCAACAGCCACACAATGAGGTCCATTGTGTAGGTGATGGTCAATTCCTACGTACATATTGCTTGTTTTTCCTTTAGCCTCCATTCTTTCTCGTGGGACGGCTTCTTGTTTCCTTTGCCTCTAACACTGGCTTTGTCCTTCTTCATTTACTCCTCCAGCAGTGTGTATCCTACTTTTCCTACCCGCTGCTACCTCCTGGCTATTCCACATTTATTTTCTCCTTATCACTCCTTACCTTTCAGCCTCTACACCACTGCTAATCACCCTACAAGTTTCTTTCCTCCCAAGAAATAACAGTGGAGCACTCAAATAGAACATTTTACTGCTCACTTGAGAGCTCAGAGAAAGAATGTGCTAATCCGTGTATAGAATGAACTAACCATCAAACAACATTGACTATTATCTGATTGAAAAAATTAAAAGGGATTTCCCAGTCACAAACGCTGGCATTTTCCAATTTTCAATGACCTTTTAATAGTAAAAATGCTACTTTTAAAATGTCATTTTGTGCTAAAAAAAGTTCTTGAATGTTTTTAAAAAATGACATTACAGAATCCAAACGTTGCCATATAATAATTCAAAATAAATATTTTGCACACATTGCTTTATTTACTTTTTGTCTATTTCCCATAAACAACACACATCAGTATATATATTAAGTGCTGGAACCAAAAAGCATGACATATTCAGTAGCTTAATGTTTTATTAAAGTTAAACTAGCTGGTGGAGATTTGGTAACTGAAACTATAGCCCAACTTGCTAAAATGTCTGTATGGTTGCGCTGCACTGCAGGAAAAAAAGCCAGCATGTGAATTTAGACATCGAGCAACAGTTACCTAACTCCTGTTACCCTTCAGGCTAGAATTTAATTTTGGGGGCTAAGTTTTATACAAGGTTTCTTATAGATTTTGCAATTTCTGCACTTCTAAAAAACTGATTTCTATTAAAAATTAGATTCTGTTCTGCTAAAGAAATATGTAAATTCATTGAATCTCTAATTTTGTAGCAGTTATTGTTACTAAGGACCTCATATAGGGATGCCAAAGACAAATCTGAATATAGAATAGTCGAAATGATGATGAGACTGTCCCTGAGGGACTGTAGAGGTAGCATCCAAGCAGCAAGAAAAGCTCTCAATATGGTGAATACAATACCATCTCTTCCTTCAAGTTGAGCCCCTTTTAAAGAGAGATAGGCATCTGATCATTACATTATATAAATGTAACATGTTTATATAAGGTACTATGGAATTACAGAGGAGAAGCAACTAACTTTGTGTATAGTTAGTTGGACAGTAGACATGAGATGATGCTCATGGTTAATAAATGGCCTTGCAGAGGAGGTGGTATTTAGACTGGGTCTTGAAATTTGGATTGGAGGCTGCCTGGTGAAGAACAGAGACATGTGCATCATTTACAAAACAAAGGGATTGGAGACAGTATGTAAAAATTGTTAAGATACTATATTTGAAAAGTCTTTAAACTTTGCTGATTCCTGGTCCCACCTGAAGAGCTTGTCCCATTCTCAGCCCCTGGGTGGGGCAATGCTTTTTACCTACTGTCTGCTCAGCTATTACTGATTGGGTCAAAGATGAATGTCTGGCCCAATGCATTAGTTGTTAAGTAACCAATGAAATTGTCTCCAGAGAATTTGAAGTAACAGACCAGAGGTACTTAAGCTAAAAAGTTGAGATAAGGGCAGTCATATTACATGTGGTGATGGCTATATTAGGACATGTGCAGGGCCAAAACGCAGAGAGAACCGGGCCCAGAGATAAACAGGAACTGAACAGTCTCACCAAAAAAAAGTGGCAGTAAAAGAAACCACATAATATGGTTTGGCTCTGTGTCACCATCCAAATCTCATCTCAAATAGTGATTCCCATGTGTCGAGAAAGGGATCTGGTGGGAAGTGATTGGATCATTGAGGTGGTTTCCCCCATGTTGGTCTAGTGATAGTGACTTCTGATAAGATCTGATGGTTTAAAAGTGTTTGGCAGTTCATCCACTGCTCTCTGTCTCTCTCTCCTGCTCCACCATGGTAAGACGTGCCTTGTTTCCCCTTCACCTTCCACCATGATTTTAAGTTTCCTGAGGCCTCCCCCGCCATGTGGAACTGTGAGCCAATTAAACCCCTTTTCTTTATAAATTACCCCGTCTCAGGTAGTTCTTTATAGGAGTGTGAAAATGGGCTATTACAGAAAATTGGTGCCAAGAGAAGTGGGGCATTGCTATAGAGAGACCTGAAAATGTGGAAGCAACTTTGGAACAGGGTAATGGGCAGAAGTTGAAACAATTTGGAGTACTCAGAAGAAAACAGGAAGATGTGAGAAAGTTTGTAAGTTCTTAGAGTCTTGTAGAATGGTTTTGACCAAAATGCTGATCATTATGTGGACAATGAAGGCCAGCCTGAAATGGTCTGAGATGGAGATGAGGAACTTATTGGGAACTAGAGCAAAGGTCACTTGTGCTATGCTTTAGCAAAAAGACTGGCAGCATTTTGGCCCTGCTCTAAAGATCTGTGGAACTTTGAACTTGAGAGAGATGACTTATGGTATCTGGCAGAAGAAATCTCCAAGCAGCAAACCATTCAAAATGTGACCTGGATTTTCCTGAAAGCATATAGTCATGTGCATTCACAGAGAGATGATCTGAAATTGGAACTTATGTTTGAAAGGGAAGCAGAACATAAAAGTTTGAAAAATTTGCAGCCTGACCATACATTAGAAAATAAAAACCCATTTTCTGGGGAGGAATTCAAGCCAGCTGCTGAAATTTGCATTAACTAATGAGGAGCTGAATGTTAATAGCCAAGAAAATAGGGAAAATGTCTCCAGGGCATTTCAGAGTTCTTCACTGCAGCCCATCCCATGATAGGTCCAGAGGCCTGGGAGGAAAAAATGGTTTCATGGGCTGAGGTACTGCTGTTCTGTGCAGCCTTGGGACAGAGACCAGCTCCAGCCATGGCTAAAAGGGGCCAACATACAGCTCAGGCTGTTGCTTCAGAGGGTGCAAGCCCCAAGCCTTGCCAGCTTTCATGTGTTGTAGGGTCTGTGGGTACACAGAAGACAATAGTTGAACTTTGGGAGCCTCCACCTAGATTTCCGAGAATGTATGGAAATCCTGGATATAGAGGCATAAGTCTGCTGCAAAGGTGAAGCCCTCATGGAGAACCTCTACTTAGGGCAATGCAGAAGGGAAATGTGGGGTTGAAGCTCCAACACAGAGGCCCCACTGGGGCACTGCCTAGTGGAGCTGTGAGAAGAGGGCCACCGTCCTCCAGACCCCAGAATGGTAGAGCCACCAATGGCTTGCACTGTGCACCTGGAAAAGTTGCAGGCACTCAACGCCAGCTTGTGAAACAACTGTGGGGGCTGTACCCTCAGAGCTACAGGGACAGAGCTGCCCAATGCCTTGGGAGCCCACCCCTTGCATCAGTGTGCCATGGATAGGAGACATGGAATCAAAAGAGTTTATTTTGGAGCTTTAAGATTTAATGACTGCCCTGATGGGTTTTGGACTTCCACAGGACCTCTAGCCCCTTTGTTTAGGCCAATTTCTTCTTTTTGAAATGGAAGCATTTACCCAATGCCTGTACCCCCATTGTATCTAGGAAGTAACTAACTTGCTTTTGATTTTACAGGCTCATAGATGGAAGGAACTTGCCTTTTCTCAGATGAGACTTTGGAATTAGACTTTTGGGTTAATCCTGGAAAGAGTTAAGACTTTGGGGGATTGCTGAGAAGGCATGATTGTGTTTTGAAATGTGAGAAGAACATGAGATTTGGGAGGTGCCTGGGGTGGAATGATGTAGTTTGGCTCTGCGTTCCCACCAAAATTTCATCTCAAATTGTAATCACTGCATGTTGAGCAAGGGACCAGGTGGCAGGTAATAGGACCATGGGGGCAGTTTCCTCCAGGCTGTTCTCATGATAGTGAGTCAGTTCTCAAGAGATATGATGGTTTATTGTCTCAGTCCCAAAACTCCTTAAGCTGATAAGTAACTTTAACAAAGTCTCAGGATAAAAAATTGGTGTATAAAAATCAGAACCATTCCTATACACCAGCAATAGACAAGAAGAGAGCCAAATCATGAGTGAACTCCCATTCACAATTGCTACAAAGAGAATAAAATACTCAGCAATGCAACTTACAAGGGACATGAAGGACTTCTTCAAGGAGAACTATAAACCACTGCTCAAGGAAATGAGAGAGGACACAAACAAACGGAGAAACATTCCATGCTTATGGATAAGAAGAATCAATATTGTGAAAATGGCCATACTGCTCAAAGTAATTTATAGATTCAATGCTATTCTCATCAAGCTACCACTGACTTTCTTCTTCACAGAACTAGAATAAACTACTTTAAATTTCATATGGAACCAAAAAAGAGCCCACATAGCCAAGACAATACTAAGCCAAAAGAACAAAGCTGAAGGCATCATGATACCTGACTTCAAACTATACTATAAGGCTACAGTAACCAAAACAGCATGGTACTGGTACCAAAACAGATATATAGACCAATGGAAGAGAATTGAGACCTCAGAAATAACAGCACACATTTACAACCATCTGATCTTCGACAAACCAGACAAAAATAAGAAATGGGGAAATAATTGTCTATTTAATAAATGGTGCAAGGAAAACTAGCTAGCCATATGAAGAAGACTGAAACTAGACCCCTTTCTTACACCTTATACAAAAATTAACTCAAGATGGATTAGACACTTAAATGTAAAACTCAAAACCATAAAAACCCTAGAAGAAAACCTAGGCAATACCATTCAGGACATAGGCATGGACAAAGACTTCATGACTACAACACCAAAAGCAATTGCAACAAAAGCCAAAATAGACAAATAGGGTCTAATCAAACTAAAGAGCCTCAGCACAGCATAAGAAACTACCATCAGAGTGATCAGGCAACATATAGAATGTGAGAAAATTTTTGCAAGCTACCCATCTGACAAAGGTCTAACATCCAGAATCTACAAGGAACTTAAACAAATTTACAAGAAAAAACAACCCCATCAAAAAGTGGGCAAAAGATATGAACAGACACTTCTCAAAAGAAGACATTTATGTGGCCAACAAATATATGAAAAAAACTCATCATCACTGGTCATTAGAGAAATGCAAATCAAAACCACAATGAGATACCATCTTATGCGTTAGAATGGCAATAATTAAAAAGTCAGGAAACAACAGATGCTGGAGAGGATGTGCAGAAATAGGAAAGCTTTTACACTGTTGGTGGGAGTGTAAATTAGTTCAACCATTGTGCAAGACAGTGTGGTAATGCCTCAAGTATCTAGAACCAGAAATACCATTTGACCCAGCAATCTCATTACTGGGTATATACCCAAAGGATTATAAATCATTCTACTATAAAGACACATGCACATGTATGTTTATTGCAGCACTATTTACAATAGCAAAGACTTGGAACCAACCCAAATGCCCATCAATAGTAGACTGGCTAAAGAAAATGTGGCACATATACACCATGGAATACTATGCAGCCATAAAAAATAATCAGTTCATATCCTTTGCAGGGACATGCATGAAGCTGGAAGCCATCATTCTCAGCAAACTAACACAGGAACAGAAAACCAAACACTGCATGTTCTCACTCAAAAGTGGGAGTTGAACAATGAGAACACATGGACACAGGGAGGGGAACATCACACATCAGGGTCTTTTGGGGGTTGGGGGAAAGGGGAGGGAGAGCATTAGGACAAATACCTAATGCATGCAGGGCTTAAAACCTAGATGATGGGTTGATAGGTGCAGCAAACCACCATGGCACATGTATACCTATGTAACAAACCTGTATGTTCTGCACATGTATCCCAGCAGTTAAAGTAAAAATTTTTTTTAAAAAGAAAAATCCTTAAGTAAAACTATTTGCCATGCTCTTTTTTTGGGAAAACAAAGAGATCTGATGGTTTAAAAGTGTATGGCAATTTCCCCTTCTCTCTCTCTCTCTGGCACCATGTAAGACGTGCTTTGCTTCCCCTTTGCCTTCTACCATGATTGTAAGTTCCTGACGTCTCCCCAGCTATGTAGAATTGTGAGTAAATTAAACCTCTTTTTTTTATTATCCAGTCTCAGGTAGTTCTTTATAGCTATATGAAAATAGACTAATACACCACCTGTATTTTGTTTCCTGACTTTTAACGTTGTATTAGTCAAAATATACTAGGCTATATTACAGCAGGAGATGGTAAACTATGGCCTTTCAGATAATCAAGTGCAGTTTTAAACTAAGATTTGTTTATACAGTTTTAAGAGCCATATCAAAGGAGGAGCAGGAGGTGGAGGAGGTGTAGAAGGAAGAGGAGGATATCAGAATCCTATATGGCCTTCAAAGCCCTTTTGAGAAGAAGTTTAGCAACTGCTGCACTATAGTAACCACTAACATCAATGTCAAAGTGCTTTTCTTCTACGTTTTCTTTTAGGAGTTTTTTGGTTTCATGTCTTACATTTAAGTCTGTAATCTATTTTGAAGTAATTTTTGTGTATGGTATAAAAGAAGGGTCCAATTTCATTTTTTTGCATGGAAATGTTGAATTCTCCCAACATAATTTATTGAAGAGTCTGTCTTATCTCTGTTGCGTATTTTTGGCACCTTTCTCAAAAATTAGTTGACTGTATATGTTTGAGTTATTTCTGAGTTTACTATTCTGTCCCAATTGTCTGTGTGTCTGTTCTATGCCAGTTCCATACTGTTTTGAATACTATAGCTTTGTAATACAGCTTGAAATCAGGAAGTGTGATACTTCCACCTTTGTTCTTCTTATTCAAGATTGCTTTAGCTATTGGAGTTTTTGATAGTTCCAAATGAGTTTAAGATTGTTTTTCTATTTCTGTGAAAAATGCCATTGTAATTTGATATCAAAAGACAGGTAACAAAAGTAAAATTAAACAAGTAGGACTACATCAAACTGAAAAGTTTCTGCACAGCAAAGGAAACAACAAAATAAAAAGGCAACCTACAAAATGGGAGAAAATATTTGGTAAACTATGTATCGGGTAAGGGGTTAAAATAAAAAATATATAAGTAACTAATACAACTCAATATCAAATATAATAATAAACTGATTAAAAAATGGGAAAAGGGCCTGAATAGACATATTTTCCAAAGAAGATATACAAACGGCCAACAGGTATATGAAAAGATACTCAATGTTGCTAATCATCAGGGAAATGCAAATCAAAAGCACAATGGGATATTACCTCACACCTGTTAGGATGGCTATTAACAAAAATTCAGAAGATAGCAAGTGTTAGTGAGGATGTAGAGAAAAGGATATCTGTATATTGTTGGTGGAAATGTAAATTGATATAGTCATTATGGAAAACAGTATGGAGGTTCCTCAAAAAATTAAAAATAGAACTACTATATGATCCAGCAATCTCAGTTCTAGGTGTATTCAAAGGAAATAAAATCACTATTTTGAAGAGTTACTTGCACTGTCATGTTCACTGCATCATTATTCATAATAGCCAAGATATGGGATCAACCTAAGTGTCTATTGGTAGATGACTGGATAAAGAAAATATAAGAGAGATGTCTGTGTGTGTGTGTGTGTGTGTGTGTTTGCATGTATGTATATGTGTGTGTGTAATGGAATATTATTACATATTTTTAAAAGAAGAAAATCTTGCCATTTGCAACAACATGGATGAGCCTGAAGGACATTATGCTAAGTAAAATAAGCCAGATACAGAAAGACAAATACTGCATTATCTCACTTATATGTGAAATATGTTAAATCTGAAACAGCACTGACCTCAGTAACAGAGTATAGAACAGGCTGATGGATGGGGAATAAAGGGAGGGTACTGGTCAAAGGGCACAAATATTCAGTTATAAGATAGGACACCTAATATGAAGCATGGTGACTATAGTTAATAATAATGTATTGCATACATGGAATATGCTAAGAGAGTAGATCTCAAGTGTTCACACCACACACACACACACACACACACACCCCACATGGTAACAGTGATATGATGGATAAGTTAACTTGATTGTGGTAACCATTTCTCTATGTAGACACATATCAAAACATCATGTTATATACTCTAAATATATGCAATTTGTATGTGTCAATTATACCCCAATAAAGCCGGGGGGTGGGGAACTAACCCCAAATCTCAGAAGCTTGCAGCTTGTAAGAAAAAAGATTCACTTCTCATGTATGCCATCTGCTATGTCCCCACCCAAATCTCACCTTGAATTGTAATAATCCCCACATGTCAAGGGGGGGGCCAGATGGAGATAATGGAATCATGGGGCTAGTTTCTCTCATACTGTCCTTGTGGTAGTAAATAAGTCTCATGAGATCTGAAGGTTGTATAAATGGGAGTTCCCCTGCACAAGCTCTTGCTTGCCTGCTGCCATGTATAACATGCCTTTGCTACTCCTTCACCTTCTGCCATGATTGTGAGGCCTCCCCAGCCATGTGGAACTGAGTCCATTAAACCTCTTTTTCTTTATAAACTACCCAGTCTCGGGTGTGTCTTTATTAGAAACATGAGAACAGATTAATACACCATCTATCATCTTGGGTCTGTACTCCACGTCTTCTTAGTCTGGGAAGGAGGCTGATAGAGTAGCCACCATGCTGAACACTGTCACACACTGTGGCAGAGGAAAAGGGCTCCAGAGAATCTTGCACTGGCAATTTAATGCTCCAGCTTGGAAGCTTCCACTCAAAACTCATTGGCTGGAAATAGTAATTCCACCCTACCCAAAAAACACAAAAAGAAGTACAATCCCACTATGTACCAGGAAGGCAAAGAACCAGAAATACTTGACAAACAGCACTAACAACTAAAACAGATCTCTGAGAATTTTTTGTTATATCCACATCTGAACAAATTGAAATACGACTCTTTTCTTTAGAATTACAAAAAGGCTTAAGTATAGAAAAATTACTGGAGAAGGACTTCAAAATTAGCCTGGAGTCAGATTATGAAGGATCTTGTATGTTTTGCTAAAGAGTTTGTGATTTTTTCTGTGTTAAATGGAAAGTCTTAAAGGACTTAATTCAATACAAAAAGGGATCACTATATTTCTTAACCAAGGGTTCACTAGATTAGATCGGTATTTTAGAAATATCACTCTAGCTACCATATGGAAAACACTGGATAATTTATTGAATGAGCGAACATGTTGAAATGGGAGGCCAATTAGGAAGCTACTGCAGTGAACAAGGCATGAGTAGATGTGGATTTGAAATAAAGCAGTGTTCGTGGGAATGAGCAAGACAAACTAGATTGAAAGAAAACAACAGAAGAAGTAGAATTTACAGGACTTGGAGGAAGCCTGAGATTTACAGCTTGGACAACTAAGTGGGTGTTAAGACTAATCATTTTGTTAGGAATGTAGAGGAGACAATAGCACATAGGCCTTGTCCATCATGCATGGTCTCTGAAAATTCTGAGATTAACTTTTGACCTAATACCCTGCCTACATTTCTTGCTCTTTTCTTTTCTTTATGGATCAGTAAGGAATAAACTTCAAGTCTTCTTCTCTGTTCAAATTGTGGTTCTCCAGAAATTTAAGTGCCAAGTGGATAGCATTCCCAGATTTTCACTATACAAGCTGCCATTTTGAAATGAGTTGTGGCACATGATGGAGTCTATATCTGATTTATTTCTTCAGTCCATACTGACTACTAGGGCCTCAGGGTTTTGTCATAAAATTGGGCATGTGAAAATGGAAGTTCAGGTTGCCACAGTTTAGTTCAGATCTTTTCTCTGGAATAAATTGGAGATGGAATTTAATGTTCAACATTAGTTATTTAAATAAATTAATATATATGAGACTGATAGAAATATGGATTTTTTTAAACAGATTGAACACAGTTCTTTTGGTAATGCTAAAGACACAAATTGTGGCAGACAGAGGACAAAATTAGAGGAGATCCCAGATGCTTGTGCAGAGATGGATGGAAATCCATTAGTCTACCATTATTGAAGCAATTTTCACAGTGCATTGAACCATGTACTACTAATGAAAGTCAAAATATTGAATATATCCTTTAATGTCACTGAACATGTATGTATTATAATGTAATATTAAAAAACCACATATTGTATATATTCTTCAGTGCGTCTAGACTTTGTTGTCCCTGTTTGTAAGCTATAATAATTGCAATGTCACTCAGATGTCATTTTCCTTTAACATCTGTGTGGATCGTGTTTAAGGATGGTCATTCTAGGATCCATTTCTTATCTCTGTTCGTGGAAAGTGAAATGCCAAAAACATAATTCCCAGTCTCCTTTGCAAACTAGCGGCTAAGCAGGTTCAGCCAATGGGAGGTGATGTTGGAAAAGTGGAGGGCAGAAAGAAAGAAGCAGTCAGGATATTTCTGTAACTCTCTCTCCCATTCAGGCAGCGTCTTGTCTGCAGCTGCATTCCCTGCAAGTTCCCAGCTCCTACTGGATACACACTTCCTCTGTGTTCCTCATTTTCTCTGGACAGCCTCTCCTTTAGCTCCAGTTCCCATTGAGTAGCTACACTCCCAGGATTCCAGCTTTTGCCTGACAGTCCAAGACACATGGTCCCTGGGCCAGCTCCTCCTCACAGGTTACATCTCCCACGAAGCATCCCTAACTCCTGGGCACTGATAATGTGCCTCTTCTCTTGGTCGCCCCAGTTCTAGCAGTAATAGCACTCTCACCATTGTTAAACTCTGAGGTGGCTTACCTTTCCTATTCACTCTCAGCTCCTCCAACACCTCTGCGACTACATCCCCATATTAAACCCCATTTACCTCGGAAAAGATCCTCTGTATAATCCAGAAAGAGGGACTGTAGTCTGCAAGATGGCTTCAAGGGGATATTGAAAGCTATAAGGATAGGTCAGTGGCACAGACACTAAGGGACAAGATTCTGTAGTCAGGCTGTGGTGGGGAAGAAAGTATGATTCTAAGAGGATCTTTTGCTGAATGAATATTTCAGAAGAAAGATAAGACAAGACTCTGAATGGGCTCCTTTATCTCCTCCTGCCCCATCCCCTTATCCAGCTTTTAATATTAACATTCTCAGAGCACAGTCTCAAGGAAAAATGGACAATCCATTAACAGTCCTATTCTCCACATCCTCACACCAAACATGTCCTAAGAGAAAACTTGGCTGCTTTCTCTGAGAATAAAATTGAAAAAAAGAGACATTAGTATATTAATAAATTATTGAGAGCTAAATCAGTGTTTAAACAGCATCCTTTAAAAGCAATCTTTTGATGCCTTGCGTAGGATGGAAAAATGAGCTTATCTAACTTCAGTTAAATTGCCTGACTCTAGCATCTGTCTGACATTTTTTCAGACAGGAGACAGCAACACCTTATACTAAGTTCAATGGACTTAGAACACGCAGGCAACAAGAAATCAGAACATGCACAAAACAGTAGAGTCTAGAAGTTAACCTTGTAGGCTTATGAATCCAACAGGACTGGGTTTGAATCCCAGCTATTCCGCCTACTAGCTTTGTGACTTTGCTGGGTGACTTAACCTAAATCTCTATATCTCAGTTTTCCGAGCTTTAAAATGAGGATAATAGCATCTACCTCTTTGGATAGTTATGAGGATTCAAAGAGATACTTTTTGTAAAGTATTATTAGAGTACTGTTCTCTCTTCTCAGGAAGGGCTAAGAAAGCAAAGAGCTGAAGAAACTTGAACGCTTAGCATTAGTGACTCTTAACCACTCAAATGAGTAAGAATTACTGGAGGAGTTTTTTAAGAATGTAGGATGTTATGCTCTGCCCCCTGAAATTCTGATTCAAAAGGTCTGGAGGTGTATCCTTAAAATATGCAATTTTAATAGATTTATACCCAGGATTTGAATGCATGTAGAACAAGGATCCCATTATGAGAAACACTTTCATTTATTACTTCATTCTTTATCTATTTGCAAAATTGCCTTTGAATCCACTATTTCCTTTACCTTCATGATTTATCTAAATTCTAATGTTTTCTCAGTGCAACATCTGCACTCTGCCAACTCTGGCAACCTGGACACGGGTAGTGGTTAAGCCACTTACTGACCAGATAGCTTTGAATAAGTCTCTTCATCACTTGAAACCTTAGTTTTGTCATCTAGAGTGAGATAATAATATTTGTCCTATATACCTCTTGGGCTACTAAAAGGATCAATGGAGGAAAAGGGTATGAAATCACTTTTAAACTACAGGGCACTATACCAATGTGAGTTATTATTATATGGGGCCTGTTAGATTACAGTCTCAACTGAGGTATAAAATGGAAGAGTTTTATTTTTTTGTTACCTGATGGTACCTGTGTATTTTTGTCAAAGCTCATCTTTATCACTATAGAGAAAGCTCTTTTACTATATCTCATTTCAACCCCATGACTTGTCAGTCATTATTGGTTATTAAACCAGTCTTATTTTGATCCAGTCTTAGTGTTGCCCATCTTCAATTTCACACTCAGCCCAAACTGTTTTTCTTCTCCCTTACCAGCACAGGCTAGATTTATGGAACCAGTATCTTAGAGGGAAGGAGGTATGTGTGCCAACACCTCATCTCTATCCCAAACCCTGCTCTTGCTCCTCTTCCTTCAACAGGGAGGGAGAAAATAATGTGTTCTATGTCCTTAGATTACAGCACCATGATGCACTGGCTGTTCTCTTTATGGATGGTAATCGCCACTTCTTTGTGTGAACTATCCTGTGTAACATTGACTAGGTGGCTCTTTTATTTTTCTTTGTCATGAAAGTTGATAGCTCATGGTCTACAGAGTTGTAGGCTTTTGCAGACCCCAAAAAGAAAAACCAGGTGAGAAGCTCCATCCCAACCAGCTTCCCTAGTATCGATTACTTCTCAATGGATTTGCGCCCATGTTCCTGCTGGTAGCATTGAGCCACATCCACTTGACTCCAGCCCATTTGCTTCATACCTAGGTGGGTCTCACACAAACCTGAGGCCCTAACTCTTATCATTTCTCTCCAGCCCAGTTCTCATGCCCTATTGATATAGGAGGTAAAAATGAATTATTTAGGCAGATAGAGAGGGCAAAAGAGTCCTCAGTGAATTTTTCCCTTCTAACCAAAAGCAGCCCCTAAATTATTACTTTTCTAACAGAACAGCCTGAAAAATTAAGCTGCAAACATAAAAAGGAAGCTAGATGCTTGCATGGGGGGATGCTGGAAGCAGCGCCAATAGAAAAGGGCTAACTGGGGGCCAGGCATGTCCAACATGGAGGCGTCATCTTCCCTTTTTTTGTTACCACATGTACAGTAATAGATAAATGGGCAACATGGCACAGCTCAGACAGAGAACCTGCCTGCATAATAAAAGACTGGGGTGGGGGCAGCCAGAGATTCGTGCCCTATGCAAACACACCTGGTCCAACCAGTTTTTTCACCCTATGTAAATCAGGCACTGCCTCCCCACCAGCTCATCTATAAAAAGCCCTGCATTTCACCGTGGATCCAGCAACTCATTTCTCCAGGACTCCTCTCTGCAGTAGAGAGCTATTCTCTTTCTTTAAGCCACTCTTAACCTCACTCTTTGTGTGTCCATGTCCTTGTTCTCCATGGCCATGAGACAATGAATCTCGGGTGTTAGTCCAGACAATGAGACTGTTTTACTAAGGGCATAGATTGGATCCATTTTATGGTCATACCACCAATCAATTCAGCAATGCCTTTTCCCCCACATTGGGAACTCAAAGGCAGGCAGTGAGTCTGCCAAGTTCCCACATTGGGAACTCAAAGATAGGCAGTGAACAAGCAAGTGGCAAAGGATGATGCTCGTCTTTCCTTCTTGAAAAACCACTAAGCTTTCTAAAGTGATTTTCTCATCCACATCCAACCCCCAGGAAGGGAAACAAAATGAGTCCCATCTCACCCTATCCCCACTCCCCCAAGAGAAGAGAGGATATACACAAGTGCAGTTCCATTAAACTAGCATTTCTCAGCAAATCCCATAATAGGTGAGAGTCATTTGGCTGAATGTGAAAGTAACAGGGTGTGTTTTGATCTCAGGTAAGGGTTATCAGCAATTTCTCAAAAACTGAAAAGTCCCACACAGGACCCCTTAGTAGCTCTTATATGATAATTATCAATCATAGCCTGGATGTCTAAGGATTCCCCAGATGTAAGGTTGTGGTTGTCATTAGGGCTATTCACTGGTATGTCTTGTCTCTTCCTTTAGGTACATGTTGGGATTATATTTCCTTGCCCCTTTCAAATTTGATATGGTCATGAGACTTGATATGACCTAAGAAACATGTGTCAGTTCTGGGCTGAGAAATTTAGGACCCACTGGGCCATCCTCACATTCCTGTTTTCCTGTCTCTAGCAAGCCAGTAGCAATGTTCCAGATGGTCCAGCCTCCATCAGATTGGATTGCTGAGAATACCTTTGATGGACATGAAGTGCAATGTGGAGGTTTTGATCAAAGACTTTTGGACTGTCACTGCAGCATAATCTAGCCTAGGCTGAATACAAAGGGATGAGTGGAAGTCTAAACACTGAAAAAGAATTCTCAAAGACAATCCACCCAGTTCAATGGAGTGAATAACACAATGAGTAGGAAGAGTGTCATAAACCTGCCTAATCTTAGAAGACCTGAGAATCACTGAGAAGGGGAGCACATTGCATTTGTCTACAGAAGATAAGGAACAATCCCAATGACTACTTTTATTAACAGTGGTCAAATTTGTAATTTATTTGCATAACTGTGGCATGTGGTCCCATACTGTGGATACTGTGGTTAAAGTGGATTGAATGCCAGTGGAGGAGAGATGCACGTGTTTGGAAACTCAATAATAGTTTATGTAAATATGAACAATGGAAACAATTTATTTCCCTTATTGAAGAGTTTGGTGTTGTTTTGTTTCCTTCAACTGGCAACATTTGATAAAGTTGCATAAATGGGAAATTTCAAAATTTAAATAATTTAGAAAGACTGTCTATTTATTTATTTATTTATGGAGATGGAGTCTTGCTCTGTCACCCAGGCTGGAGTGCAATGGCATGGTCTTGGCTCACTGCCACCTCCGCCTCCTGGGTTCAAGCAATTCTCCTGCCTCAGCCTCCCAAGTAGCTGGGATTACAGGCATGCACCACCACCCAGCTAATTTTTTTATTTTTAGTAGAGACAGGGTTTCACCCTGTTGGCCAGGCTTGTCTCAAATTCCTGACCTTAGGTGATCTTCCCACCTTGGCCTCTCAAAGTGCTGGGATTTCAGAAAGACCATCTTTTTAAAAAGCAATAAAACTTAGGAAAAAGAAAAGACAAGCCCACAGATGGTTAAAATATTTGCAGTACACGTATCTGGTAAAGAACTTGCATCTGCAATATACAAAGAACTCGTAAAACTCAACAATAGAAAAACAAAACTCAAATAATGCCAAAAGATCTGAATAGATGCATCACCAGCTAAGACATACAGTTGGCAAATAAGCATAGAAAAAGATGATGAACATCATATGTCATTAGAGAATTGCAAGTTAAAACAACAGTGAAATATCATTACACATATATCAGAAGGGCTAAAAAATATTGACAACACCATATGCTGCTGAAGATATGGAACAATAGGAACTTTCATTCATTGCTAGTGGAAATACAACATGGTATAGCCACTCCAGAGCTGGCAGTTTCTTGCAAAGATACATGTAGTCTTACCATATCATCCAGCATTATGTCCACACAAAAACCCACACAAGAATGTTCATAGCAGCTTTATTCATAATTGCCAAAAACTGGAGGCAACCAAGATGTTCATCAACAACTGTGGTACATCCATACGATGGAGTATTATTCAGCTGTAAAAAGAAATGAGCTATGAAGTCACAAAAAAACATTGAAGAGACTTTAAATTAATGCGCTAAGTATGATGGTTAATGTGTCAGCTTGGCTAGGTCATGGGACCCTGGTATTTGGTCAAACATTATTGAAAATATTTCTGTGAATACATTTTTTTTTAGCTGAGATGAACATTTAAATCAGTAGACTTTGAGTAAAGCAGATTATCCTTTATAATGTGGGTGGACCTCCTCTAATCAGATGAAGGCCTTAATAGAAAAAGACTGAGGTTCCCTGATGAAGAAGGAATTTTGCCAGGAGACTGCCTTCAAAGTCGAACTACCACATCAGCCCTTCCCTGGATCTCCAGCCAGCCAACTTACCCTGCAGATTGTACTGTATGATTCTAACCATGTGACATTCTGGAAACGGCAAAACAATTTGACAGTGAAAATAGAAGCAGTTCCAGGGGCTCAGAGAGGTGGGGGCAAGGATGAATAGGTAGAACATAGAAACTATTTATTAGGAGAGAAAACTCTTCTAAATGATACTGTAATGGTGGATACATGACATTATGCATTTGTCAAAATCCATAGAACATACAACACAGAACCTTAATGCAAACTATGGATTCCATTTAATAATGTGTCAATATTTGTTCATATTTTTCCACGTCTAAGCTAGAGATAATAAAATGAGCCTCAGAGAGTTGTCATGAAAATTAAATGAAAGAATATGTGAAAAGTTCTGGGCCTTGCAACTGGCTCATAAAATGGCAGACATGTCACCATATAGATGATGCTCAGAGAAAGTGCAGGAGAGGAAAGGAAAAAAGAAGGAAGAAATAACCAATTTCAGGGCAGATGAAGGCTTCAGAATATTACAGGTTTTTCATATTCAATTATTGTCATTATTACCTTCAGCAACATAAGACCCTAGATTCAAGTATAAACCTACAGGTTGGAAAAAAGGATAGAAAAAAAGTAAAATCTTTAAAAAATAATTTCAAATTACATATGAGTCATATTGAAACTCTTCCTTTTTATACCAGAGAAGGAAACTGCCCTCTAAGCTTCCAATAAAAAAAAAAAATGTCTGAACATTTTTCCAGAATAAAACTGTAAGTTTGAAGGGAAAGTGGATATTTGGTCTCAGTTTCCACCTTCACTTTCACTTTAAATAGCCTGGAAGAAAAGTTAAAATCTAATCAGGACATATTAGAATTTGGGTGTTTTTGAAACAATTAAGATTTTAGCAGGATTTTTCTTAATTCTTTTACAACTTTTTTTCCTCCCTGATGCGAATGTTATGCCACATAGAAGCTGAAGAGCCAGGTAGCTTGCCCCAGTTTCCACAGCAAAGGCTGAAAAACTTTAATTGTCTTAAATGAAGAGTCCTTTGCCCTGGATTTGCTGGAGAATCTCTATTTTAAGCGGCTCTTCTTATTATTCTGCCTCAGAGACTATTTTTCAAAGCCCTGATTTTGCCTGGATGCCAAACTGTAGGAAGTCATATGATTTGGGGCTGAATCTACTGCATAAAGTCTAGTATTTAAAATGCTGGAGAAAACATTCTAATAGAGAAGACTTAGAAACACACTACCTCATTTGACTGGAGGTAGACATGTGGAGAATTTGTCCCAAGCCCCAAAGCTAGTTTGTGATAAGCCAGGATTTGTACCCAGATCTATGGGACTTCAGAGATTGTACTGTTAATGACACTTTTCATTTCTGAGCTCTTGAACCCCAACACCCAAGTGACTGACTTTGAGATGAATCCCATTCCAAAAGTACAGTTCAGGGGGCAAAATTAACCTAAAAGGAATCTCTTTCTTTGGCCAAATCCATCAAGAACTCTAAAACATATCAAATGCACAGTCCAAACACCTGAAATCCTCTTTCCTCAACTACCCTCACAGCCAACAACTGCTCTGTAACAAATGTTAGACTATACTCCCAACTCCTCCTTCATCTCAGGCCACTAGTAGATCAGCTCACTACGGTAGGCCTAAATCCTTTACCTTTCCCTCCATTCTTTGCATTTTACTCTCCACTCTCATCCCACTCTCCCAGCCCCTTTTTCTTAACTCTGCATTTCCAAAGCCCGAAGAACCTGTCTTCTGAAGTCAGAGCTTCCCTAAGCCAAAACTATCTCAGAAATTTTTATTTTAAGCAAATGTTGGGAGGAGAGAAGAGTGGAGCATTCTCAAATTGTAAATGCTAATATTTTGCCTTTTTTTTACACTTGTGAGATCTCCTAAGTCAGATTCTAAATCTCACTCATTTCTGAATCTCTCATATATGGTTTCTGGTTCCTATCCTAGATTACATCACAAGTAACAACCCTATTTCCAACATTATCTATTCGGGCTTTGTGATAAGGCTTTGTGCCCTAAGAAACCTAAGTAACCCCTGTTTTCAATAATTACCCCTGGGACACTAATGGCATTTTTCATTAGCCATTATGGCAGATTATGTTTTCCAGAAACGGCTGCAATGATACATATCCCATCCCATATGCTCTTCTTACAGTGTGACCTTGACACTTCTCCATCATGCATTAGGGTTAATGTTCTCTCCCTTTGAACTTGGGCGTACTTTTGTCTCTACCAATAGAATACAGGGAAAGTGGCAGTGATTTCCAAGGCTAGGACATAAAAGGCATCACAATTTCTACCTTGGTCTTGGGTCACTCACATTGGGAAAGCCAGCTGCCATGCATTGAGAACTCTCACGCAACATGGTAGAGAGGAACTGGAGCTCCAACCAACAGCCAGCAACACATTGTCAGGCATGTAAAAGAATCATGTAGGATGTAGGTCCTTCCACCCCACTCAAGCCTTCAAATGACTATAGCCCTGGCCAACATGGGACTGCAACTGTGCAAGAGACTGAAGCAAGAAATGAGCAATAGAAACTGGAAGTGATAATATATCAATATTGTTGTTTTAAACCACCAAATTGTGGGCTGAGTTTTTGCAGCAATACATCAATATACTGGCTATTCTAACCTAATCTTAAATTTATCCCAGCATTACATCAATCCAGATGAATTTTAATGTATCTTTCAGGGAAGGAAGAGTTTCAAAAAAATTAAGGCCAGAATGGAGGTGGGGTGGGGTTCTCTTATTGCCCCAAAGAAATAGGGAGCACTGAGACCAGAGAAAACACCCTCAAAAGATGAGTGAATTAAGAAAATAAACTACTTTTACTTTTCAGCCTTTTCTGAGACCCTGAATTGATATAGTTGCTGTGGCCAAGTCCTAATTCTTTGGATGAGAAAGAATATTTGATCATGGGGTGAGAATTCAAATCTTTCTAATTAAAGCCCCAAATGAACTCTGTATCATTCAAGATAATAACATTCACAGTGTCTGAACTTTCTTCTGTGTTGGGGGAAAAATTCATTCCCAGGTATGAGCCAATGTGGGCTTCTGAAAGCCTACTATTAAAGAATTTGAGAACCCAACAATAATCTGATGGTGACTTCAAGGTCAGGGAGGCACTGATCTTGCTTTGCAGGGACACAGGCTGGGCTGGCAACAGCAACAGTCACTGAAGGAGGGCCGTAGCATACTGTCCAGAGGGATCGGACAGCCTGTGGAAAAATGATGACCTGCCAAATAAGCTTCAGTAGGAAAGGGAGGACGAGATGCCCTACGTTTGTAGAGACACAGTTTTCTTCTTCCTCCTCAGGAGACTCAGGTTCCTGCTTATTACTGCCCAGAATGTCTCAGTGAACAGGAAAGGGGGCCTGCTAGATACCACTGGAAAGAAAAAATTGGTGCTGGTGATTAATTTCCGGAGACTCTAACTTCTACCTGAAACTGGTGTATTTCTCCCTTTAACTTGAACATAGCAAACAGCTATTTGGGGGAAGATGCATTTTGAGATATGTTTCCGAGTCAGGCTGACCACTTTTATCTCCAAGGAATAAAGGATCACTCAGGTTTCCTCAAGCCATAGGACTTATTAGAAGAACAAATACAGAAAAAAGCAAGATAGCATGAGATCTATTACTGCTTCTTGACACACAAACACAGGAAACATCACATTCCCTAATTTTTCTAAATTAGATCAAATCTAATATCACCACCCCCCATTACCACATTGGTAGAAATCTAATCTTAGTCATTTCGGAGAAATGATAAATAAGAACCTTGGAACCTATGGAAGTCCAGTGAGATTGGGCAAGAGATTCTGATATTCATAGTTCATTGTGGATAGCAGCTAGAATGTTCCTTGACTAAATCCCCCCAAATTCATTCAGATATGCTCATGGCATCCACTTGCTTTAGGATTTGGCTCCCAAAGTCACAGCATATAGTCCTTACGCTCCAGACATGCACATACCACCACTGTCATAGGGCTGCCTCCCCTAGGTGCTGCATGGAGGGATATACACCCTCCCCTCTAATCCCAATGATGGAGAGCTCCACTCTTGCTCATCACTCCCTGCCCTCAACCCCTAGAAACCTGTCCTTTTGACAGTGGTGGCAGCTGGTGAGTACTCAGTCCCAGCTACAGATAATAAGATGGTGCCTTATCTATAGAAAATGTGAAAACAATAATAAAACCCACAAGTCTGTTTTTTTTTAAATTATCACCTTGCAGGCAATTTTAAAATACTCATTTCTGCCGAGGGGCAGACCATTCCTACTTCTCATCCTTGGTATGGCCACTGCCTTTTGAACAGTCAAGAATTATGTTCTTATGAGCCAAGAGTTGGAAAAAATTCTCTCTCTCTCTCTTTTTTTTTTTTTGAGACAGGGTCTCTGTCACCCATGCTGGAAAGCAGTGGCCCAATCATTGCTCACTGTATCCTTGACCAACTAGGCTTAGGTGATTCTCTCACCTCAGCCTCCAGAGTAGCTGGCACCACAGGTGCACAAAAATAAAATTTTCAACTTTTTGTACATGAAGAATTTTATAACCTGGTATCATGGAAATAACAGGAATTATAATACCTCTGGCTTCATGGGAATAAGAACCTGAGCTGTCCAGTTAATCCTCATTATGCTTGTTGCATGGAGATTTCCCACTTGGCTGTTTGCCTCTCACTCAGTCAGTGGTGGGATAGGTTCATAGGGTGCTCCAATGTTGATTTATGCGGAAGGACCCTCGTTTAAGTGAAATGCAGGTTTGGTAGATATAGTTAGATTTAACCTGCCCAACAGAGTTTCAATTTGTTGGGTGCCTTTCAAGGTGGGCAGGTCAGGGAAAAGGATGGAGTCTGGAGTGGCACACTGCATGAGCTCTGTGAAGTGCCTTTACATATGGCTCGGATGATTGAATAAGGCCATGTCAGGTCAGCATCCAGGGCTAACTACCTGCTACTGCCTTGGTAGGAAACTTGTTTATGCCTCAAATTCCCTACCCAGAAGGCAGGATTAATACCTTTTCACGTTAAGCCCTCAGAGGATGTCTGAACAGATAACAAAAAGGAATAAGTGACTTCCACAATAGAGGATACTTACCTATTTCATAAATTAAGGTACATAGCTCATTTCATAGCTATTACTAAGCTTAAGGTACCATTTCATAAGGAGGAAAAATGAATTTAAAGCAGTGCATCTCAAGGTGTGGTCCATGAACCAACATTATCTGCATCAACTGTGAACTTATTAGAAAGAACCTTAGTTGTTTTAATCAAACAAGAATTTGGAGACGTTTATTACTGCAGCTTGTGTATACTATTCTAACTGATATAACTAAAAATCGAGACTTGTGTCATGGACCAAAACTAGTGCTTCAAGAAAATTTATGGCTCTAGATATATATATAAGAAAAAAAAAAAGAAAGGCTGAAAATTAACGAGCTAAGAAACTAGTTAAAGAAACTAAAACCAACAACAACCACATAGACTCAAGGGAAATAGAAGAAAAAATTTTAAAGCAAAACAAAAAACATAATGTTTAAATAGAGACAATTCATTAAGTCAAAAGTCAGTTCTTTGAAGACTAGAAAAGTCAACACATCTCTAGTGAGTCTGATCAAGAGACAAACAGATAAGGCAAAATCTGAAAAAAAGTTATTTGAGCTAGAAAGGGGCTGTATTTATCAGGATAATGCAAACCAGACACTCAAAAAACACCCCAAATCTCAGTGGCCTAAAATATTCTTATCACAATCCAGTGCAGGTCAGTTAGCTCTAGTGGGTGACTGTCATCCAAATGTTGAAACAGACTGCAGGATTGTCCCCAGTGATAGGAACAGATGACTGCCATTAGAACAACCAGGAACAGGGTGGATTTGAATGGTGCACCTGGTCTTCCAGAATTCTAGCCCACTGGCTTTTCAGGCTTGCTCTTATCATTTTATTAGTCTGGCAATAATGTGACCCCACATTTTATGTGCTTAAATCTTTTGGACCCTGATATGGTTAGGTTTTGTGTCCCCACCCAAATCTCATCTTGAATTATAATCTCCATAATCCAAATGTGTCAAGACAGAGACCAGGTGGAGGTAAGTGAATCATGGGGGCAGTTTATCCTGTGCTGTTCTCATGATAGTGAGTGCGTTCTCAGAATATCTGATGGTTTTGTAAGGGGATCTTCTCCCCTTTGCTTGGCTCCTCTCCTTTGTAGCACCTTGTGAAGAAGGTGCCTTGCTTCTCCTTCACCTTTCACCATGATTGTAAGTTTCCTGAGGCCTCCCCAGCCATGCTGAATCGTGAGTCAATTAAATCTTTTCCCTTTATAAATTACCCTGTCTCAGGCAATTCTTTTTTTTTTTTATTTTTTATTATTTTTTTCTTTCTTTTTTTCTTTTTTTTTTTATTATACTTTAGGTTTTAGGGTACATGTGCACAATGTGCAGGTTTGTTACATATGTATCCATGTGCCATGTTGATTTCCTGCACCCATTAACTCGTCATTTAGCATTAGGTATATCTCCTAATACTGTCCCTCCCCCCTCCCCCCACCCCACAACAGTCCCTGGAATGTGATGTTCCCCTTCCTGTGTCCATGAGTTCTCATTGTTCAATTCCCACCTATGAGAGAGAACATGCGGTGTTTGGTTTTTTGTCCTTGCGATAGTTTACTGAGAATGATGTTTTCCAGTTTCATCCATGTCCCTACAAAGGACACAAACTCATCATTTTTTATGGCTGCATAGTATTCCATGGTGTGTATGTGCCACATTTTCTTAATCCAGTCTATCGTTGTTGGACATTTGGGTTGGTTCCAACTCTTTGCTATTGTGAATAGTGCCGCAATAAACATACGTGTGCATGTGTCTTTATAGCAGCATGATTTATAGTCCTTTGGGTATATACCCAGTAATGGGATGGCTGGGTCAAATGGTATTTCTAGTTCTAGATCCCTGAGGAATCACCACACTGACTTCCACAATGGTTGAACTAATTTACAGTCCCACCAACAGTGTAAAAGTGTTCCTATTTCTCCACATCCTCTCCAGCACCTGCTGTTTCCTGTTTTTTTAATGATGGCCATTCTAACTGGTGTGAGATGGTATCTCACTGTGGTTTTGATTTGCATTTCTCTGATGGCCAGTGATGATGAGCATTTCTTCATGTGTTTTTTGGCTGCATAAATGTCTTCTTTTGAGAAGTGTCTGTTCATGTCCTTTGCCCACCTTTTGATGGGGTTGTTTGTTTTTTTCTTGTAAATTTGTTGGAGTTCATTGTAGATTCTGGATATTAGCCCTTTGTCAGATGAGTAGGTTGCAAAAATTTTCTCCCATTCTGTAGGTTGCCTGTTCACTCTGATGGTAGTTTCTTTTGCTTGCAGAAGCTCTTTAGTTTAATTAGATCCCATTTGTCAATTTTGGCTTTTGTTGCCATTGCTTTTGGTGTTTTAGACATGAAGTCCTTGCCCACGCCTATGTCCTGAATGGTATTGTGTCTCAGGCAATTCTTTATGGCACTATGAAAACAGACTAGAACAGACCCCAAGTATCGTTTCTGATAGGGCCATGTTGTATTTGTGAAAAAAACTCAGTCACAGAACCATTTATTTTATGTCACCATTTTTTAAAGCTTGAAAACAACCAAAATGAGATAATGTATTGTTTAGAAATGTAAGCAAATAGGGTAATATTATTTTGCAAAAATAATAAACACAAAATTTAAGAGTGCAGTTAACTCGAGAGTATGTTCAGGCAAATTCAGTTGTTTTAATACTGTTCTAGTTCTTGAGTCAGATAGCATGTTTTCAGTATCCTTTCTGTTATTGTATTTTATGTCTAACTGTGTCCTATATGTTCTTCTGCATGTATTAAGTACTTCCTCTATTTATCCTCAGTTTCCGCTTTGATTTTTGACCTTAGCTTCTCAATTTCTCAGCTTCACCACCTATGAAGTAGGGATCATTACATTAGCTTCTACTTCTCTCATTGGGAAAGGGTAAATGACTACAGTAGTTCCCTCCTCATCCATGGTTTTTCTTTCCATGGTTTCATTTACCCTTGGTCAACTGTGGTTTGCAATACTAAACGGAAAGTTTCAGAGATAATTCATAAGTTTTAAATGGCACACTGTTCTGGGTATTGTTATAATTGTCCTATTTTATTACTAGTTTTTGTTAATCTCTTACTGTATCTAATCGGTAAATTAAACTTTATCATAGGTATATATAAGAAAAAACATAGTCTATATAAGGTTTGGTACTATTTAGTTTTGGGCATCCACTGGGAGTCTTGGAAGATATCCTCCAAAGGCAAAGGGGGACTAGTGTATTTTGAGATCTTAGTGCAAAAAGTGTCCATACATTTCAATTTCTTCAGCTTCTCCAAAAAGAAGCAGCTTAGGACAGTGGAGGAAAGACAAGATGCTGTGTTCCTGTTGCAGTGTGGCTGTCTAGTTAATGATCCCATGATCCTCACACAGGAGAGGCTTTTTGTCCTCTGGGTGCATTTTGTAGCGGTGTGACACCCTGGGCTTTGTTACATGTGACAATTTATTAAAAATGAGTTTCTCATGTTTGCACAGAAGGGAACTGTGGGACAAAAGGCAAAAAAGGAAAGAAACAGAGAGAAGACAGGAGGGAGGTAGGAACCAGGGTAAGAAGAAGAACAAGACCAACCATCTTTATTGAATCTATTTCCCTCCTGTGAGCTCCAGGGTCCCTGTGAAAAGCTAAAGTACTTTTCATTGCCTGATTTGACTTGCTCATCCAAGAACTGGTAGTTCTCTTAAGCAACAAGCATGCCCTCCATAGCAAAGATCAGAAGTCATTAACTTGTGCCCAAGACCTGTCCC
Source organism: Nomascus leucogenys (assembly GCF_006542625.1). NCBI lineage: Eukaryota > Metazoa > Chordata > Mammalia > Primates > Hylobatidae > Nomascus > Nomascus leucogenys. The sequence continues at coordinate 73,246,268 of NC_044401.1, read as the reverse complement.
CCTACTTCTAAGAATACACTTCAGGGTTCCCAGAGAAAGAAATGATACCTTTAATATTAATACACAAAACAGGAAACAACCCCAGTGTGTATTTTCTGGATAATTCTAGTCAAGAGAGTTAATGAGCAATAATAGTTTTAAAGGCTAGAGCAGTTGGGGCAATATTTATTCATCTGTAACAGCCTATGAAATACAAAGGATAAAACAAAAGGCATTACAGATTGGGGAAAATAAACAAGCAGCCAGTGAGGCTGAGGGGAGCTTTTCAGAGAAGCTGTAAAATGTACTCCGATGCATAAGAGGAAAATTAAAAATCAAAAGGACATTATCATATTCAAGAGGTTCTGCAGTACACAGCCTCACCTCTCCTGGACATTGAGAGAAAAGCTGTCCGTGGTAATAATTAAGGAAGCCTGTACTTGTTTTTTTAATAAATATTTCATGATATGTCATCTGCTTCTGAGAGGAGCCATAACACGCCACAGCCACTGCATACTTAGCAGTTGTGGAATGACAAAAACTGGGCTAATTATGCTAAGATCATACAAATTTAGAAGCGAAGACAGTGAAAGCTGACAGGCTATGTCAAGGGCTATGAATTTGGGTTATACACAGAACTCCAGGAGTTAGCAGTGTCAGCTTGTTATGTGCCAGGCACCTCTGCAGGTCTTACTCACTGGGGCACCCTTGCAAAGAGTTCTAAAAAACACTTTTTGGCAAGAACAGCACTTCAGAGGCCTTCAGACATGAGTGGACCAAAGCCAGAAGAGCCTGCATCCCGCCTTTCCCAATGGCAGAGAGACCTTAAGACTCAGCCTGCAAATAATCCTGCCTGTTTCGACCTCTTTGAGTGAGGAAAATTTCTTAAACTCTTTGAGGTTCTGTTTCATTATCCATTAATTTCCCAAATATATATTGAGCACCTACTCAGAGTCAGGCACTGGCACTAGACATTGGTAGCATAGCTCTGAATCAGACACGCATGTGTGCCCTGGTGGTGGTCTCATTCTAGAGGGAAAGACAGGTAAGAAACAAATGAAATATGCAATGATGCATGTTAAGAAGAAAAGTACATCAGGGATGGGGGATCAGAAGTGTTGGAGTTGGGTGACCGGGAATTTTTTTTTTTTTTTTTTTTGAGACATTCACTAAGAACTTTGTAGATGAGAATGAAGGAAGTAAGGAAAAGAGCTGAGAGGATATGTGAGAGCTGAGAACCCCACGCAGAGTGGCAGCAAGCACAAAGGCTCTGTGCTCAGTGTCTCAGAGAAGGAGCCAGGCTGCAAGAAGGCATGGAGAAGAGTCAGGTAGGGTGAGGTTAATAGGAGATGAGGTCAGAGAGGCCATGAAGAGGTGGCGGATCACAAAGTCTTCACAGCTAATTGTAAGGACTTGGATTTTATGCTGAGGAGATAAGCAACCATCAGAGGGTGTAGAGCAGAGGGACACTGACATGGCTTGATTCTGTATCCCCACTCAGATCACATGTTGAATTGTAATCCCCAATGTTGGGGGAGGGACTTGGTGGGGAGGTGATTGGATCATGGGGTGGTTTCTAATGGCTTAGCACCATCCTCCTAGTGTTGTCTCGAGTGAGTTCTCACGAGACCTTGTTGTTTAAAAGTGTGTAGACTTCCTAGTTATTTCTTGCCTTCTGCTAGCTTTTGAATGTGTTTTCTCTTGCTTCTCTAGTTCTTTTAATTGTGATGTTACAGTATCAACTTCAGATCTTTCCTGCTTTTTTTTTTTTTAGTACTTATTTATTTTATTTATTTATTTTTTTATTATTATAATTTAGGTTTTAGCGTACATGTGCACAATGTGCAGGTTTGTTACACATGCATCCATGTGCCATGTTGGTTTGCTGCACCCATTAACTCATTATTTAGCATTAGGTATATCTCCTAATGCTGTCCCTCCCTGCTCCCCCCACCCCACAACAGTCCCCGGAGTATGATGTTCCCCTTCCTGTGTCCATGAGTTCTCATTGTTCAATTCCCACCTATGAGTGAGAACATGCGGTGTTTGGTTTTTTGTCCTTGCAATAGTTTACTGAGAATGATGTTTTCTTTTGCGGGCATTTAGTGGTATAAATTACCCTCTGCACACTGCTTTAAATGTGTCCCAGTGATTCTGCTATGTTGTGTCTTTGTTCTCATTGGTTTCAAAGAACGTCTTTATTTCTAACTTCATTTTGTTATGCACCCCGTAGTCATGCAGGAGCAGGTTGTTCAGTTTCCATGTACTTGAGTGGTTTTGAGTGAGTTTCTTAATCCTGAGCTCTAATTTGATTGCACTGTGGTCTGAGAGTTTTTGAAAAGATCAACAAAATTGATAGACCACTAGCAAGATTAATAAAGAAGAAAAGAGAGAAGAATCAAATAAACACAATAAAAAATGATAAAGGGGATATCACCACCGATCCCACAGAAATACAAACTACCATCAGAGAATACTATAAACATCTCTATGCAAATAAACTAGAAAATGTAGAAGAAATGGATAAATTCCTTGACACATACACCCTCCCAAGACTAAGAAGTTGAATCCCTGAATAGACCAATAACAGGCTCTGAAATTGAGGCAATAATTAATAGCCTACCAACCAAAAAAAGTCCAGGACCAGATGGATTCACAGCCGAATTCTACCAGAGGTACAAGGAGGAGCTGGTACCATTCCTTCTGAAACTATTCCAATCAATAGAAAAAGAGGGAATCCTCCCTAACTCATTTTATGACGCCAGCATCATCCTGATACCAAAGCCTGGCAGAGACACAACAAAAAAAGAGAATTTTAGACCAACATCCTTGATGAACATCGATGCAAAAATCCTCAATAAAATACTGGCAAACTGAATCCAGCAGCACATCAAAAAGCTTATCCACCATGATCAAGTGGGCTTCATCCCTGGGATGCAAGGCTGGTTCAACATACACAAATCAATAAATGTAATCCAGCATATAAACAGAACCAAAGACAAAAACCACATGATTATCTCAATAGACGCAGAAAAGGTCTTTGACAAAATTCAACAGCCCTTCATGCTAAAAACTCTTAATAAATTAGGTATTGATTGGACGTATCTCAAAATAATAAGAGCTATTTATGACAAACCCACAGCCAATATCATACTGAATGGGCAAAAACTGGAAGCATTCCCTTTGAAAACTGGCACAAGACAGGGATGCCCTCTCTCACCACTCCGATTCAACATAGTGTTGGAAGTTCTGGCCAGGGCAATCAGGCAGGATAAAGAAATAAAGGGTATTCAATTAGGAAAAGAGGAAATCAAATTGTCCCTCTTTGCAGATGACATGATTGTATATTTAGAAATCTCCATTGTCTCAGCCCCAAATCTCCTTAATCTGATAAGCAACTTCAGCAAAGTCTCAGAATACAAAGTCAATGTGCAAATATCACAAGCATTCTTATACACCAATAACAGACAGAGAGCCAAATCATGAGTGAACTCCCATTCACAATTGCTTCAAAGAGAATAAAATACCTAGGAATCCAGCTTACAAGGGATGTGAAGGACCTCTTCAAGGAGAACTACAAACCACTGCTCAATGAAATAAAAGAGGACACAAACAAATGGAAGAACATTCCATGCTCATGAATAGGAAGAATCAGTATCATGAAAATGGCCATACTGCCAAAGGTAATTTATAGATTTAATGCCATCCCCATCAAGCTACCAATGACTTTCTTCACAGAATTGGAAAAATCCACTTTAAAGTTCATATGGAACCAAAAAAAGCCCTCATTGCCACGACAATCCTAAGCCAAAAGAACAAAGCTGGAGGCAACACGCTACCTGACTTCAAACTATACTACAAGGCTACAGTAACCAAAACAGCATGGTACTGGTACCAAAACAGAGATATAGATCAATGGAACAGAACAGAGCCCTCAGAAATGATGCCGCGTATCTACAACTATCTGACCTTTGACAAACTTGACAAAAACAAGCAATGGGAAAAGGATTCCCTATTTAATAAATGATGCTGGGAAAACTGGCTAGCCATATGTAGAAAGCTGAAACTGGATCCCTTCCTTACGCCTTATACAAAAATTAATTCAAGATGGATTAAGGACTTAAACATTAGACCTAAAACCATAAAAACCCTAGAAGAAAACCTAGACAATACCATTCAGGACATAGGCATGGGCAAGGACTTCATGTCTAAAATACCAAAAGCAATGGCAACAAAAGCCAAAACTGACAAACGGGATCTAATTAAACTAAAGAGCTTCTGCACAGCAAAAGAAACTACCATCAGAGTTAACAGGCAACCTACAGAATGGGAGAAAATTTTTGCAATCTACTCATCTGACAAAAGGCTAATAAATAGAATCTACAAAGAACTCAAACAAATTTACAAGAAAAAAACAAACAACCCCATCAAAAAGTGGGCAAAGGATATGAACAGACACTTCTCAAAAGAAGACATTTGTGCAGCCAACAGATACATGAAAAAAATCCTCATCATCACTGGCCATCAGAGAAATGCAAATCAAAACCACAATGAGATACCATCTCACACCAGTTAGAATGGCAATCATTAAAAGTCAGGAAACAAGAGGTGCTGGAGAGGATGTGGAGAAATAGGAACACTTTTACCACTGTTGGTGGGGCTGTAAACTGGTTCAACCATTGTGGAAGACAGTGTGGTGATTCCTCAAGGATCTAGAACTAGAAATACCATTTGGCCCAGCCATCCCATTACTGGGTATATACCCAAAGGATTATAAATCATGCTGTTATAAACACACATGCACATGTATGTTTACTGCAGCACTATTCACAATAGCAAAGACTTGGAACCAACGCAAATGTCCACTAATGATAGACTGGATTAAGAAAATGTGGCACATATACACCATGGAATTCTAAGCAGCCACAAGAAAGGATGAGTTCACGTCCTTTGTAGGGACATGGATGAAGCTGGAAATCATCATTCTCAGCAACCTATTGCAGGGACAAAAAAGCAAACACCGCATGTTCTCCCTCATAGGTGGGAATTGAACAATGAGAACACTTGGACACAGGAAGGGGAACATCACCCACTGGGGCCTGTCATGGGGTGGGGGGAAGAGGGAGGGATAGCATTAGGAGATATACCTAATGTAAATAACTAGTTAATGGGTGCAGCACACCAACATGGCACATGTATACATATATAACAAACCTGCACATTGTGCACATGTCCCCTAGAACTTAAAGTATAATCAAAAGAAAAAAAGTGTGTAGACTTCCCTGTTCACTCTCTCTCTCTCCTGGCCATGTGAAGATGTGTTTGCCTTTGCCTTCCACCATGATTGTAAGTTTCCTGTGGCCTCCCCAACCATTCTTCCTGTATTAGTCAGAGTTCTCCAGAGGGACAGAACTAACAGGATAGATGTATAGATGTATATACGAAGGAAAGTTTATTAGGAGAATTGACTCACACGATTACAATTTATTAGGAGAATTGACTCACACGATTACAAGTTGAAGTCCCACAATAGGGATTCTGCAAGCTGAGGAGTCAGAAAGCTAGTCCGAGTCCCAAAACCTCAAAAGTAGAGAATCCAATACTGCAACCTTCAGTCTGTGGCCAAAGGCCGGAGAGACCCTGGCAAACCATTGGTGTAAGTCCCAGAGTCCAGAGCCTGAAGAACTTGGTGTCTGATGTTAAAGGGCAAGAAGCATCCGGCATGGGAGAAAGATGGAGGCCAAAAGACTTAGCCAATCTAGTCTTGCCATGTTCTTCTGCCTGCTTTTATTCTGGCCATGCTGGCCGCTGATTAGAATGTGGCCACCCAGATGGATTGAAGGTGGGTCTGCCTTTCCCAGCCCACTGATTAAAATGTTAATCTCCTCTGGCAACACCCTCACAGACAAACCTGGAACAATAATTTGCATCCTTCCACCCACTCAAGTGACTCTCAGTATTAACCATCACACTTCCTGTACAGCCTGTTGAACTCTGAGACAATTAAACCTCTTTTCTTTATAAATTACCCAGTCTCAGGTAGTACTTTACAGCAACGTGAGAACAGACTAATACAAACACATGAACCAACAATATTCCAGCAGCACTACTCTGGCTGTTTTGTTGAGAACTGACCACAATGGGGCAAAGTCAGAAGTAGCGAGACCAGTTAGGAGGCTTTTGCAATAATCCAGGTGAAAGACAATGATGGCTTAGACTACGGAGTAGCAGTGGAAACCCAGATGAGAGGGGTTCAGAGGCAGTGCTGGCAGGATTGTTTTCATGAATGTGGAATGTCAGACTAAGAGAGGATTAAAGAGTGAATCCAAGATTTTTGGCCTGAGCAATTGAAAGAACAGAGTTAACACTTTCTGAGAAGCGTTGTCTTTGTCCATCAGCTGTAACAGAATACCTGAGACTGGGTAATTTGTAAAGACTATAAATTTATTTCTCATGGTTCTGGAGGCTGGGAAGTTCAAGGTCAAGGGGCCCACATCTGGCAAGGGACTTGCAGCATCATCCCAGTGTGGAAGGTGGAAGGGCAAAAGCACATGGTGGGTGGGGAGAAGAGGGAGCCAGACTTATACTTTTATCAGGCACCCACTCCTCACTGCAGTGATAACACACCCTTTCCTGCAATAATGGCATTAATTTATTCATGAGAGCAGGGCCATCATGACCTAACATCTCCTAAAGGTCCCACCTCTCAACACTGTTGTTTGGGGATTAAGATCCCAACACACGAACTTTGGGCAATACCATAGCAAAGGTGTAACTGGAAAAAAATCACACTTAGAGGGGGAAGAATATCACGAGCTTGGCTTAGATCATTCTCATATGCCTGAGAATGTTGAGATATTGAGTGGGCAGTTGGGTATGTGGATCCAACATTTAAGAAGTGGTATGAGCTCAATATATTAAATTCGAAGTCACTGACATCTAAGCTGGTACTTAAAGCCATGAGGCCAGATGATATTAACCAAGAAGTGAGTCTAAATGGAAAAGAGTAGAGAACAACCAAAAAATGTGTCCCAGGGCATTCTAATACCTCTTCAAAATGGTGAATGATGACATCTGCAAAATGGAAGTAATAATATTGTATCTCATTGAGCTGTGAGGCTTCAAGAATGAATACATGGAAAAAGCACCAAGCTCGTATGTCCTAGCACATAGCGTAAATATCAAGTAAATTTAAATGAAGCCAAACTACCCAGTTGAAGGCAATAATTCCTATCAACCAGGAGCAGATAATAAGACCTAGAAGGGTTTAGGCATTTCCTGCTTAATGTCATAGTGCCAAGGAGTTTTAGAGGTGAGATTTAAACCTAGGTTTTGTAACTCTAAATCACGTATTTTGTCTTTGGTTGCCACATGGTTTCCTGCTGATGAGCAAGTCACATACGTATCTTCAAGGAGCTTCCACTTTAGTAGTGGGAGCGATAAGGCAGTGTATAAATTTTAAGATTTAAGTGACAGTCCAAAATGTGAGGAGTCTTAGATCTTGTGTCCTACAAGCCCTGGTTGTGGGAGCCCTTGGTCTCCTATTCATGTCCAGGCTGTGAGATGTGGCCCAGTCGATCCTGCCTTCTTGTGAGGTCCTCATGGTTATTCATGGAGAGACAGTTATGAAGATTTTCCCTCTCTAATTATTAGGCCAACTGGAATACTGGGTCTGGCTACTCCCTGTACCAGCTTGGAATTCAAGAACCATTTTAGGTGACCATCATCAGCTTCTCCTACTTAAACACAGTGCCTGGCCAGTCAAGTCTCCTTCATGGGAAAGGCTTACCCTTTTTTAGCCTTTTTGAACAGTTTGTTTGCATGCTGGTGGGGGAATGCCTGTGGATGAAAGTTTTTCCTTTTGCTCTAGGGACAGAGTCAGTGTGGCTTTGTGTAAGCAAAGCTGGTAAAAGCAACTCGTGATTAAATGACACATTCCAAGGTCTTGAAGCTTCCTAGATCACAACTAGAACCACATGGAAATGCCAATTTTGGGTCTGTGATAGCATGTCATATGGCAGTTGGCTTTCACATCTTCCTCCTTTCATTCTTATAATAATGTGATAGAGCTTGTGGAGCTTGTATTCATTATCAGTATCCTCATTTTAGAGTAGAGGAAACTGAAGCTCAGAAAGATTCTACATCTTGCTTATGGCACCATAGCTAGGAAAAGATGGACCAAAGGTTTGAACTCAAACTTTCAGTTTCCACATTATCAACTCTCATCATAGGAACATGCTATTGATTACTCTTTGGTGATTTGCTGTCATTGCATAGCAAGGTAATAACCAGACCTTCTGATTCCATGATCCCAGTATATAGTCTATATACTGCAGTAACATGCAATCTCGCAGGATCAAAACAATCTTTAAGAAGTGCTTTTCAGCCAGGCATGGTGGCTTATGCCTGTAATCCCAGCACTTTGGGAGGCCAAGGTGGGCAGATCACCTGAGGTCAGGGGTTCAAGACCAGCCTGGCCAACAGGGTGAAACACTATCTCTACTAAAAATACAAAAATTAGCCGAGTGTGGTGGTTGGTGCCTATAATCCCAGCTATTCAGGAGGCTGAGGGGGGAGAATCGCTTGAACCCAGGAGGGGGAGGTTGCAGTGAGCTGAGACTGCACCACTGCACTCAAGCCTGGGCAACAGAGTGAGACTCCTTCAAAAAAAAAAGAAGAAGAAGAAGAAAGGAAAGAAGGGCTTTTTATTATTTTTCTAATAACCTTCCTCGGGTGGGATTTATAATGGACTCACACGATCCTGAAATTTTCTCTACAGTAAGAAACATAATTTTGATGTTCTATTTTAGAAATGCTGGTTTTTAGTGGCCATAGACATTCTCCAACATCCAGAAACACTTATCTACACGATCCCACAGTATCTTTCTCAAAAGGATTGATAGACTCATGGGTTTTCCTTTTCACCAAACTGAATCAGCTGTTGATTTGGTATTATTAAATGCCAGTTAAGAGCCCACACATGTAATGTCTACATCCGTACTCCACCCCAGATAAAAGTTCTCAAATGTCAGTAGTCACCCACATGCTATACAAAACCCCAAATCCACATTGGTCCCACACTTTCATGACTGCCTTTTTCACTCCCCACATAAACATTCATTGTTTTCTAAATGTCCTTGTTATGCCAGCCAAAAATAAGTATCCACTCACAGCAACCCACTCAGAAAAAGTTTTCGCTTCAATTCTTTTTCCAAATGTTCAAAGGGGGATGGATATCACAGAATTTGAGACCCAGCAACTGGTTTTGATAAGGCCTATTGGATTCATTTTTTTCTTCCATATAATTGGTTAAGAAAGAAATATAAGCATTTCCCTAACTAAAAACCAAGGCAAGATCACAAGTACAGTTTGTTCTATAGGCAAAGATCACAAGTACAGTTTGTTCTATAGACAAAGATCACAAGTACAGTTTGTTCTATAGACAAAAAACCTGCCTGGTCTCTGTGGAAGTTGGTTTTTTTTGTAGAAATTGATGGAGGATTTGCAATCCCCATATCCTGCTGGTCACTTCTCTAATATGCTTTAAGGACAGGAGAGAAAACCAGCATCTCCTCAATTAGTTCTTTCCTGGTAATATTTTATCACTGTACAAACGGGCCAGAAAGTGGCTTTGAGCTGAAAACCTGGAGCCCACAAAGACACAACAGTACTATTTAATGTCTGCCAACTGACCACCAAGCCTTGGAATCATCCAACTAATGAGACAAAGAAATAGCATGGCACTGAGAACGCTGTTGGACTTGCTGGTGGATATCCTTCCTGCTAATTTGCAGTGGAAAAGCGTGGGGCAGGGGGACATTAAAATTACCTCTCTAGTCATTTTATCTGCAAAAAAAAAAGTGAATTTGTGGAAGCAAGGAAGACCAGTGTTCACTCTGCCTGCCAAACTATCCTCACACAAGCAAGCCATGCATTCCTGATGCCCAGCGTCACAGACACTGCAAGCACCTGCAACTATTTTTCTTCCCTATTTATTCTGCCTCATTCCTTCCTTCCCTGTGTTCTGGGGCAAACATTAGCAGTTAAACTTACTTAGCTAATAAAATTCTCATTCTATGTTTTAAGAAGATTATTTATGGGATGGAAAAATATTTATAACAAATAATTAGTGAAAACAGGTTTCAACAAAAGTAGGTAATGCATGATCCCAGTTTTACTGTGGAAAAGAAAGAATGTCTAGAAGAATATCAAAACATTAACAGGGTTCTAAAGAGACATAATGCAACCAGGAGTGATTTTAACATGCTTTTTTTTTTAGTTTTAAGTAAATCTCTCTCAATTTTACGAAAGAAATATTTGGTAATTAAAAATTACACATTATCAGGCCATTGCCATCAATTTAACAAACATTGGTTGCCTACATACTGTGGGACCTTGTAGTGCATGCTAAAATAATATGAAAGGAAAGAGGTTCCTTGTCTTCCACAGACTTACAGTCTAGTTAGTTGGCCAGAAGACAAATAATATAGAGTTAGTCAAAATATGGTGAAAGATACTTCTAATTTTTAAATAAACTTATAAACATAGAGTACTTTTAGATATACAGAAAAAATTGAGCAGACAGAACAGAGATCTCCTATAGAACCCACACCCAGTTTCCTCTATTACCATCTTATGTTAATATAGCACATTTGTCATAATTAATGAACTGATATTGATACATTACTATGAACTAATTCCCATCTTTTATTTAGATCTCCTTGGTTTTTCCTCTAATGCCCTTTTTCTGTTCCAGGATCCCATCCAGGATACCACATTACATTTAGTTGTCATATCTTCTTAGGCTCCTCTAGGTTGTGACAATTTCTTAGACTTCTCTTGTATTTGATAACCTTGATAAATTTAAGGAGTACTTGTGAGGTATTTTGCAGAGTGTTTCCCAAGGGGTGATATGGTTTGGCTCTGTGTCTGCACCCAAATCTCATCTCAAATTGTAACCCCCATATATGTAGAAAGGGACCTGGTGGGAGGCGACTGGATTATGAGGACAGTTTCCCCCATATTGTTATGTGATAGTGAGTTCTCATGAGAGCTGATGGTTTTCTAAGTGGTGGTTTTGCCTGCTCTCTTTTTCTCCTGCTGCCTTGTGAAGAAGGTGCCTTGCTTTCCTTTCACCTTTCACCATGATTGTAAGTTTCCTGAGGCCTCCCCACCCACACAGCACTCTGAGTCCATTAAACCTCTTTGTTAATTACTCAGTCTCAGGGAAGTTTTTTATAGCTGTGTGAAAACAGACTAATACAATTTGGAATTTGTCTGATATTTGTCTCATGAATAGACTGGAGTTACTGTTTTTTTAAGAGGAAGATTATACAGACAATCTTTCTCCATATGATACGCCGCTTTCACCATATCATATCAAGGATGCATGTTTTCTACATGTCTTAATCACTGTTGTTGTTAACCTTTGTCACCTGGTTGGCTGAGTTATTGTTTGTCAGTTTTCTCCAAAGTAAAGTTACTATTTTTCCCCTATCCGTACTGTAAATGCTCTTTGGAAGGAAGTCACTATGTATAGCTCACACTTAAGAAGTGAGGAGTGGTACTGCACCTTTTTAAGGGCACAGTATGCACATATATTATTTGGAATTCTTCTCATGGGAGGTTTTGTTTCTCTACATGTATTTGTCTATTCAATTATTTATGTATACTAATATGGACTCATGGATGTTTATTTTATACTGTGGGTCATAAACCAATACTACTTTATTTACTTTGTTGCTGAAATTTTCTCAGCTTTGGCCACTGGGAGCTTTTTCACTGCCCCTGTGACATGCCCCCAATGTTGTGGTGTGTGTGTGTGTGTGTGTGTGTGTGTATGTATGTGTGTGTTTTAGCACTTCCTTATTTTCTGGTATTACAACATGCTCCAGGCTTATCTTGTATATTTCTTCTCTCATTTCTAAAGTCAGCCATTTTTTCAAGGATCCCTGGTTCCCTTTGCTGGAGAATCATATTAGAAACCAAGACTTGGGCCCTAGGTGTGCTCATTGTTACTGAGGTATTGTTTTTAGGCTGTCTCAATGAGCAAAGTAAGGCGATATATACAGATCTACTAATCCAGCTATAAACATATAAGTATTTCCACATGTAACTCTCTATATTTACACTAGGCTAAACATACATTCATACTGATGCCGCTGAGTCTAATTGATTACTACATGGATCATTCTAGCCCCCTCTCCTTGTTTATTTGTAACCTCCCACTCTAACTAATAGTAAGAAACCAACTAAATCATCAGAACCTCTGGAAACAGGGTCAACATCTCAACATGTTTCAAAGCTCCCAGTTATTCTAATTTGCTGTCAGAATTGAGAGCCACTGACCTGGTCAGATTATTCCAGTCCTCATTCCTACTTCTCCCATTCCTAGGCCTTGTCCTCAAGAAGTGTTTGAAAATATCTGTTGCTTAAATGAAGTTGAGGCTGAGGTTTGAGGTGATGTGGACATGCTGTGGACATCGAAAGGAAGGAAGGGAAGAATTTGAGGGTTAGGAGCAGAAGATGCTGCTGGAAACAGAAGAGACAATCAAAAAAGTCGGACAAAAGAAGAGAGGTGAAGCCACTGTCTTCATGTACGTGAACTAAATGTATATAAAGGCCTTTGCTCAACATTTTTCTATCTACACAGAAGCAAGAGGAGAAAACACAGGCAAAAATTCCAGCAAGTATGCTTAGCTATAAAGAATAATTTCTTCACTGTAAAGATGTAAAAATAGAGAACAGTCTGTGAAACACTAGCCCCTGTGAATCTATTAAAAACTCCTGCAGACATTGCGACGGAATTAGGTCAGCTGAAAAATGCAGTTTAGAAAGGGAGTTGGAACTGTTAAGAGAATGTTTTTCAGTCTTTCTTCTTCCATAGAGCACTTAATACCCTACTGGATCAAGACCCCCTATTCTGGTTTGAATGTGTCTTCTCAGTTCACTTGTTGGAAGCTTAATCCCCAATGCAACAGTGTTGGGAGGTGGAGCCTAATAAAAGGTGATTAGGTCATAAGGGCCCTGCCTTCAAGAATGGATTAATGTTGTTATCTTAGGAGTGGGTTATTTATTGAGAGAGTGGGTTCTTGATACAAGGATGTGTTTGCCTCTCCCTTTCGCTTATGCCCCCTCAAACTCTCTTGCCCATCCATATTCTCCATGGGATGATGCAGCAAGAAGGCCTTTTCCAGATACAGGCCTCTCAACCTTTGACCTTCCAGCCTCTAGAACTGTAAGAAACAAATCTCTGTTCTTTGTAAATTATCCAGTCTGTGGTATTCTGTTATAGCAACATAGAACAGACTAAGCCTTCTCCCATCCCAGCAACATGGTTACTTACTGTGGGTCGCATTTGTAGGTAATATGGGCAGGTGACACCAAATACCTGCCAAGCTTTAACCCTTTCTCTCCCACTCATGTACACACGCCTGTGAGCCTGTGTCCCCTTATTCTCCCAGGAGAATGCAGTGCACTGCCTAGTGCGGGATGGGCTCAGTTGGACATCTGCCTCAACTGCAGCATCTTATGTCACTCTTTCCCTTTCCTCTGCAGCCACACTGATCTTCTTTCACTTCTCCAAACATGTGCTCTTGCTCACCATGAGATCTTTGAACAAGCAATTTCTTGCTCGTCCTTTATCTAGTTAACTTCTTCCCAACCGCTCAATCTCAGCCCAAACATTACTTCGTCAGAGAAGCCCTCTCTGACTGCATTGACCAAGTCAGTCTCCTTTGACTTATGGCTTCACAGAAACATGTCCCTATCCTGCAGAGCCTATGGATACACGATTGCTAGTTTTAGTCTTTGACTGGTATCTGTCTCTCCTTCCATATTGTAAGTTCCTCTCCCAAAGTATAAAGGCATTGTTCTGGTTATTTATTTCTGCCTAACAAATCACCATAAAATGTAACGGCTTAAAACAACCACCACCACTGCCATGATTTTGCACATGAATCTGCACTTTGGCCAGGATTTGGTGGGGACAGCTCATCTCTGCTCCATGTGTCTTCAGCTCCACTGGAGCTGGAGGATGCACTACGAGATGACTCTCCCAGAAGGCTGGTAGGGAGTTTTGACTATCGTTTCATCTGCACGTGGTGGCCTCTCCACTGGATTTCAAGAGCAAGCATCCCAAGAAAAAGAAAGTAGAGGTTGCAAGTTTCCTAAGGCTTGAGACTAGAAATTGACACAACATCATTTCTGCCATATTCTACTGGTTACCAGTCAAAAACTCAGATTCAGAGAGGAGACATAGAACTCCCCTTTCCCTCAATGGAAGGAGTGTAAAAGAATTTGGGGGCCATGTTTTAAAAATACACAAGCATGATTTTTGTCTAGGTTCCTGTCTCATTCTCTCTTGAACATTTGGCACAAAGTCTGGAACAGAAGAGATACCAAGCTGAATAAGGAAATACATGAGTGGTGCTCTTTGTACCAGAGAATCTGTGATTGGCCAGGATATTTTTGAACTGACCCAAGCTTTGTGATTTCTGAACTTTTCCTACAAGCCAACCTGTTACACCAAACCAATACCTGGGTACCTCACTTAGGAGGAGGCCAATTTATTCAAGTGCACGCCTCGATTCCTGACTCTTTTTTCTGTAGTTGTGAGGGAAGATGGCAAACAAGTCACTCTCACAATTAGCAAAAATGGCAATTACAGACACTTGCCTGAAAACACAGTGTACTTTAAATTAGTTACATATGACTAATGCACGTAATACCCACCCACAGTTGACATTCAACACCACCCACAGCAGAGTTTGCAGCCGCTAATCTAAAACCACTGGGGAAATTAGCCTTGCATAAAGATAACCTGGGAAGAATCTACTTAGTTATGAATCCTGAAAGCAGCTTCATTCATTCATTCCAACCCAGCTTTCTCCTCCACTCATTGGCCTGATTATAAATGGAAAACCCTTATTGAGCACCTACTATGCATCAGGCACCATCTTAAACGCTTTGCAAGCGTTGACTCATTTCATCCTCACAACAATCCATGAGCTTGTTTCTTTTTTAATCATCCCTCTGGTGGCAGATAGACACGAAGGTGACCCAATGATGCCCACCTCCTCGTATTCATGCCTTTGCGTGATCCTCTCCCCTTTAGTGTGGGCAGAATCTGTGACAAAGGGAATGGGGTATGTGTGATCACATTGTGCTTTTCATATGCTGAAGTCTCTCTCTTTCTGTCTTCATAGTTGACTTTTAAGAAGTTAGCTGCCATGAGTCCCATAGCCAAAAGAAAATGAAATTTGCCAACGACCTGAGTGAGCTTGGAAGTGGGCTCTCCTGTCAAGCCTCCAGTTGAGAACCAAGCCATGGCTCACACCTTGACTGCAGCCTTGCAGGTGACCCAGGTAGGCACCAGACTCCTGGACCACAGAAACTGTGAGATCATAAATGTGAGTTGCTCTAAGCCACTAAGTTGTGTTACTTTGTGATGCAGCAGTAGCTAATGAACACCCATTTTACAGGGAGGACACGTGGGATATTAACCATGTTGCTCAGGGAATCCCTGGGATTTAAATTGGTTCTTCCAATAATAATAAGAGCTACTATTTCTGAGCCCTTACAACAAGCCAGGCATTGTGCCAGGTGCTTTACCCATGTTATTTCCTTTAATTCTCACAAAAATGTTGTGCAATAGATACTACTCTCATTTTCCTTTATAGCTAAGTAAACTGAAATCACAAATGCTATTTGACCAAACTTTTAGTTCTTTAGTGTTGAAACCAGGATATGAACCCAGGCAGCTTGACTCCAGAGCTCATTATTTACTCTTAACTCTGTATTCTTTTGCTTCCTGGAACAATGCAAGTAACTGTAGATTTATTCTGATAAAATGGGAAGGCTCAGGTCTCTAACCCAGGCTAGGATTCTCAGAGCTGAAGCTAGGCAAAGAAACTGCATGGAGAGGTAAAAATTATCTTCCCAAATTGCAGATCCCAGAGGTAAGATAGTCATCAATGATGAATCCACAGCAAACAAAAGTCTGAGCCAAATATCCTAAGCATCATGAGGGCTCTGGGAGGGAGATTTAAAGTCTGAGTGAGGCAAGACCATGAAGACAGCATCCTCAGCAAGAATGTGGTTGGAGAAAGAGGGGGTACAATAGTCCTTTTGTAAGCTCAACTGCCTCCCTGCAACCTCACAGGTACAGTCTTACAGTATAAATCTAGAGAAATTCTGCAGGCAAACTGGGCATGTCTGGGGAACCTAATCTGTTAGCCAGGAGCACCCTGTCAATTATGCATCTACGAAACAGACATGAGAACATAGTAGTATACACTCAGAATTGCTAAGGTGGCCTTACACCAGCTCTAGGGTAGAACCTGCCAGTATCCTATGGCCTGGTCATTTTAAAAACATTGCAGGAAAGCTAGAAGAGAAGGCCAGGTGGAAATGGGATCTAGGAGCTGTGGTAACTTGATTTAGCTTGGCCTAGATTCTGTCTGTTCTGATGATGTAATACGCTCTGTCCCCAAAGATGAGTGACACAGTCCCTGCCCTCAAGAAACTCACATTTGAGTAGAACACATAAAGGTCAGCCAACCACTAGAAAACCAGAAAGTTTATATAAACAAGAGCAGAGGACCACATGAAATGTAATGGGAGAAACTAACTCCAAATAGCAGAACTGGGGGAGGCTTAATGAAGGTAGCATTCTGCATGATTCTAGAAAAGTGGTTAAGTATTAAATAGGCAGAAGCAAAGAGAAAGGTTGTGTATTGAAGGATATAGAGGTAAGAGATAACAACAATATTCACAGAGCAACAAGAAATAAGTTTGGCCACAGTGTGAGAAGCCGGGTAAACTAAGTAATGAGTTACAAAGGGAAAAAAAGGCTGGGGCCAGATTATCTAGGATTTGAAATGCAAGAAAAGGGGACATTAGATCATTATTATATAGTATGAGGAGTTCTAGAATATTTGAGAAGGAAAGTATTTAAACTTGCCTGACATTTAGGGAAACATCACGTCTCCCTCATTTAATATAGTCCTGAATGAAAAGGGCATTGTTTCTTAGAAAATTCTAAGGAACACTGATCACATGCAAGTTTCCATAAGCCAAAGAGTCCTCTTATAAAATACGTATCAAAAATGTGTATATTCCTTGAAGATCTGCAATGCATGTTAAGATATTAGAATAGCTTGGATGTCCTGCAGTAGAAAAACCTATTTAACTCTGTTTCACCCAGTGTTTTCCCAACTACTTAATTACAAATTTCTTTCTATGACCAAACATATCTTACTATCCCTTGAAACTGTAGGACATATCACCGCAAGGAATACATGCTCTGTGTTCTCCAGTTTTTCTACCAAAGAGCTTCTTAAGGTAATGCCCAAGTTCTTACTACTTATTACAAGAAGGTTGAGAGGATGACATCTGTTTTGTGTTTAATGAGTGAGTTTGGCTAAAAGGGATGAACTGAGGATAACTCTACTAAGTGCCCTGTCATCTAAGAAAATACTGAGTCAGTCTTTTCTGCTTCAAAGACCAGGAAACTTATAGATTTCACTGTTGTGCTAGCTATTTGAAGGTCCCAAATGGACTTGTCTCAACACAAGTATCAGAGCATTCCACATTAATTACAAGTGTCCATTAGAAGGCCCAGGAGTGGCTTTTCAGGCAAGTAAATGGGGCCAGAACAGATCTATAAAAGCACAGGGCCTGATATAAATCAGACCAAAACTACCAAGGGGTCTTCATTGGGATCAGGAACATGATTCAGCCATAAAATGATTCATAGCTTCTTCTTCCATATAAACATTTTGTGCCTCAGGGAAGGATTCTTTACCATCTATTCCAGGCAACAGACCCAAAGATACAGCACAGAAAGGGAGCATAATTTGGCTATAAAAATGTTGTAATAAGTGGTTTTATATAACTGAAATGCCAGTTCCTTTACTACATCCTCCCACTCATTTTACAACCAGTTAATATTTTTCTGAACTTTTGTGTTGTATTCCACTCAGCCGCCTCTGCAATCGTTTTTGCCTATTTTTCTGCCAAAGCCACAAGAATAAAGCTGTCAGATGGTCTGTGAAGCCATTTTTCTTGTCTGGCAAATTGTCTAGAAGCAACCAGAACCTCCTACCTGCTCCACTATGTAAGAGAAGAAGCCTGTCTTAACAAAACAGAATTTAAATACTCTTTTGACCCATGTTATCTATAGGCATATAGAATGAAATAACTGAAAATATATTTCACTGGCATTTTTTTTTACCTTGCTCCAATGGGATTGAGGTGGATATTCTTGTTAAGCGTCCCTGGTGTTGACATGCTTAGAAAGATGTTATATAGCTGTCCAACAGGAATATCAAGATATTTGAACTGCAATAATAAATGTGGCTGCTCCTAGGGGAAGAAGGATACAGCAAGAAAGTGCCCCAGAAGAAGAAGATTAAGAACCAAAGTGAGCTAATGGTGTACAGTGGTTAGGATTGGAATGTGATGAGGATTTATCGTTTCAATTAGTGCTAGAGAACAATTTTAGAAAGTTATTAGCAAGCGACTGGCATTTGCAAAGATGGCTCATTTGTGTCTTGCTCAAGATTAGCTGGGTCTTTTAGTTGTTTACAAACACACATAGTGGCTTGTCTTGAACGTGTAGAAGTGACTGCAAAATTACATACTCAGAGCTCTTTAGCAGAAATGAAGCCTAGAGCTTTGATTTCTTACCACTCCTGTGTGGGCAAAGCAAAACTCAATTTTGCAACATTTTCTTTAGTTCAAAAAAGAAGGTAAGTTTCCCTACCTGTTCTAAACTCTGACATGCTATTTCAAATGAATACCTTTCCCATTCAACAAACTCCTTCATATTTAAAATTCTTAAATGCCTCAAATACTCCATGTTGTGTTGCCTAGAATACAAACTAATTTTTTAAATCTCCCTACTGGCTTGTTTTCCACCAAAACCCATAAATCTTTACATTGGACTGTGTATATTTTTCTCTTTTAAAGCCTTTGGGGCATTATTCATACAGGGTGAAAATTCTCAAATAGATTAGAATCCTGGTTGAGGCATCTGCAAACACAACAAAAAGCACTCAGTCTCAGGGAGTTGAAAGCTGTGTCTGGTTTTGTTCATGTCAAAAGCCATGGAAGGTATTACATCACCTTGAGCCAGCAGGCCTTGACCTTAGCTTCCCACTGAGCAATGAGACAGTTTCCCCAGGCCCGGAATGTGGGAAATACAAAGGAACCCTTCCCACATACGGTGACATTAGGATTCCTCATGGGATGACAAGCCCTTGCTCCAGGGATGATGTTTCCCACTATAGGAGAACAGCTACTGTCTTTGATGAACTGAGTCTACAGGGCTATTGAAGTTATGGTCTTTGATCTCAAAATTCAAGTGCTTACAAAATATTCATTTCTTTATTTTCTGTATTTTGTAACCTAACTAAAGATATTTCCTTATTTAAAAAACATACATTTTAAATACAAATATATATTTTCTGAAATCAGATTAATGTGTCTAAACCTTTGTTTCTTCAGCTGAGAAAACTAGTGTGTGACATGGAATGCGGGAGACTTATCTGATAGAAAACAGGGCCAGAGACTGCTCACATTGACCAGTCCTATTCCACTGTGGACCTTTGAGCCTGAGCATCCTCCTATTACGCTTCTTTGTCAACAAATGCACTACTATGCACCCATTACCTTCTGGACTCTTATCTTCTTGTTTCCTAACCCTCCTATACATAAATAAATTTAATAGACTCAAGTATTTACACAGGTAAGTGAAGCTCAGATCCCAAGAGGATTTTGCTTAAATCCTGCAAAAATCCTAAGGCAAAGAGACACCAAGGATTCAGCTCTCTTTGTGAGATGAGGAAGAAGATAAGAGAACTCAAATATGCTGATATCTCTAAAAATTTATCCTGCCTTTAGTCTGTTGCAGGTATAAAGAGTTCTGAGTTCTACTGTTCATTTTTCCCTTTCCTACCTAGAAAATATTCATCTTTCTCTCAGTTTTGATTATCTTTGAACTTGCTTGGGTAGGCAGGAATTTGAGTATGTAGGACTAGATTTTAGAACCATGGAGAGATAAGGACATGGTTTTGGTAGTGGTTATGAGTATGGAGCTGTGATGTCAACTCTACCTTTAAGGATTATGGCCTGGACATTGACCAATCAGGCACCCATGAAATGAATGCTGACTGATACAGAAATGATATTGCTGTACTGGTAAATACTGGAAGACTAGTAGGTCAGAAATATTATACATGTTGGGTGATTTGATTGAGCTAATTGGAATAGCATTCTATAACCAAGCCAGGAAAGATACTGAAAAAATATGCCTCCCCCCAAGTCAGAGATATTAACAGCAATATAAAATAATTTGTGTTGTGTATGCATTTGTATGAATATTATGTATATACTTATACACCAATAAATATATACTCATACAAAAACAAATTAAAGGCCAGGTGCAGTGGCTCATGCCTGTAATCCAAGCACTTTGGGAGGCTGAGGCAGGAGGACTGTTGGAGCCCAGGATTTCTAGACCAGTCTGGGCAACACAGTAAGACCTTATATCTACAAATAAAAACATTAGCTGGGCATGGTGGCCTGTACCTGTGGTCCTAGCTACTGGTCCCAACTGAGGTGGGAGGATTGCTTAAGCCTGGGAGGTTGAAGCTGCAGCGAACTATGATTGCACTGCTGCACTCCAGCCTGAGTGACAGAGCAAGACCTCATCTCAAAAAAAACCCCTAAATATATGTATATAGGTATACATATGTACACACACACACACACACACACCTGTATCCATCCAAAGGTAAATAAGAAATAATACGTTGACACGGCAATTTCAAATCTATGCTTCAGAGATTATCAACCAAAAAGAGACGGAGCTAAGGTTTTGATACACCAACTCCAGTCAGCTACTAATAGAAAGCTTCTCTGGGAACATTAATTCTCTGGCACTTGCAGCCTGTTCCATGAATGTGCAAGCTGAATGGGCTCCCTTGACCAGAGAAAGCCCTTCGGCAAAGAGACACAGTAGCTTACCATTGGAAGCCTTTGGGTCTCCTGGCAGGGAAATGGGGAGTGCTTAGGAAATACGGGCAGGCCAGCACTGTCATGGTCTGCCGCAGGAGCCAGCTGCTCCAAGCTGTCTGCCCGGATTCAAGTCCAATGGATGCAAGAAGACCCTCCCTTTCTAATAATTAGTCTGACCAAAGTTCTGGAATGTAAATCTTATAGCCTCTAGTAGGTTCCAGTGCAATGCTGTGGTTAGTCAAGCTTGGGCCATGTGACACCACCCAAACCACATGAGTAATTTTTTGTATATTTCAAAATAGCTAGAAGAGAAGAACTGTAATGTTTCCAATACAAAGAAAAGATAAATGTTCAAGGTGACGGATATCCTAATGACCCTGATTTGATCATCAAATATTAGATACATGTATCAAAATAAAACACACATCCCCAAAATACATACAAACATGATATATCATTTAAAATTTTAAAACATACATAAGAAGAGTAGGGAAGGCTGATATCTCTTAGAACTTCAGATATTGGTATATTAGGAATAGGGTAGAATCAATACAAGGCAGAAAAAATAAACCCAAGAAAATGTGACTTGCTGATGTCACAAGTACTGAAATATAGATACAGTCTTCTTATTGCCATGCAGCCATGAGTTGAAATCTCTTGGAACACATGGCTGTACCTGAATCTCTAAAAGGCCAGCGGTGGGGATCACAATGTTATCTAGCCCTCTGCCTGACACAATTTTTTTTTTTTTTTTTTGCCCTGGGTTTTGGCTGTAGTGGTTGGGAGACCTTGGAAAAAAGAAATTCAGGTAATAGGAGCCAAAAATTAAAACACAGAGGCAAATGTCAGCCTAGTTATTCTTTCATACAATCGAAGGGTGGAGGGGTTGTAGGAAATAATTGACTTTGTCAATGGGCAGCTTAGAAGGTCAGTATAGAAGACAATCTATTTTAGATTTTACAATATAAAGGCTAAAGAGATTACAGACTTGATCTCCCTAAGAAAATAATAATAAGGAGAGAGACTTAGAACCAACGAGCATTGAAAGATGCTTGGTTATATTAGTTATATCTTAAACACTGTAATATTTTATCAGTTCTGTGTCTGACCGATGACAGAACAGGCTATTTTGTTTCATTTAAAGTTTTTTATAAGAATCACATAACTGTGGCTGGGTGCAGTGGCTCACGTCTGTAATCCCAGCACTTTGGGAGGCCGAGGGGGGTGGATCACGAGGTCAAGAGATCGAGACCATCCTGGCTAACGTGGTGAAACTCCGTCTCTACTGAAAATACAAAAAATTAGCCGGGTGTGGTGGCGGGCGCCTGTAGTCCCAGCAACTCGGGAGGCTGAGGCAGGCCTGAACTGGGAGGCGGAGCTTTCAGTGAGCCAAGATCACACCACTGCACTCCAGCCTAGGTGACAGAGCGAGACTCCAAACCAAAAAAAAAAAAAAAAAAAAGAATTACATAACTGTACATTAAGAACAATGCAATTTCTATGTTTGCACACCTAAGAGAAACTATATTGTCACCACATCAAGAGAGAATTTCCCTTCCCAAAAGTTTTGACAAAAGTATTGGCCCTCAGAGGCTCCAACCAGAACAGATGTTGACTTCAGAACCAACCACAGTGGTTCTGAAGTGCTCCTTTGCAGGAGGAGAGCTCAAATTGCCAGGCCACTTAGAGAAATGTTAGATGAACTTGAGTATTCTCAGTCTTGCTTTGATATATGACTGCCTTGTTTTGTTTGTATACAAGAGGTAGAGGAAGAAAGAATGCCACTTGACCTAAAAATTTTTGCATTTGTTCTCATTATATGTATCAGTGTTTGACAAATGATGCTTCCTGATGGAAGGAGCACCACTGGTTTGAGAGCTCTTGTGCTGCATTGTGATACATAGAAAGAAATGTAACTCACATGTGGTTGCTAAAAATTTTTCATATACAAACACTTCTTTTGAGGATATTATAGCATGTGGGATCTGCAAAGAAGTTCCAAAAAGCTGAAATCTACTTTGTGTACTCTGAATTTTAATATGCAGGGAACAGCAGGCTGTCTACCCATACAAATTGGCTTTTAAAACCAAGCATTTAATCTTAAGGCAAATAATCTGTTATTTTAATAATTAATTCAACTCCTTGAAAAAGATGTTTGGAAGCCAGTTACCAAGAGATTTAAAAAATAGTTATTTTATTGGGTTCAACTTTAAATGAAAGTTTAATGTTTAGATTAGACAAGTGAGGATATAAATGTTTTAATAATAGGTTTAGATTATTTTCATAATAAATTCAAAAGACAATGATAAGTTTGCAGCAACTGGTGAAATAAACAAGGTCAAGAGAGGACTCAGAACAGTGTATGTAGAGGACTTTTGGGGAAAATGAAGAAAGAAAAATATGGAAAGAGAGATGGTCAAGATGCAGCAATTCTTTCCCTTGGTTTTGTGTCACAGTTCTTTTCTATTTTTACTAGAGTGTCATGAAACATGCAAAAGGATTTCAGAAAACAAAATTTCACAGTGAACTTTTAGTGAGAGAAGTTTTTTGTTTTAAAAAAATGTTTAAAATAGAACAGGTAAAGAATATCAGTACCAGTGGAAAGGGACTAGATAGAAATTCACAAGGACTAGATTTGAGATTTAGCTCTACCACTATCTGCATAACTTTGGACAAGTCTTAACCTTACTCTATGCCAGTTTCTTTTAAAAATGAAGATGATGGACTTAATAATCCTAAATATCTCTTTGAACCTTAAATTAAGTGGTTCTATGCAATACTTAAAAAAAAAAGTTAAGGTAAATCTTACAGCCTCCAGTAGGTTCAAGTGCAATGCTGTGGTTGAATCTTAAATTATGTGATTCTAGCCAATACTTTTTTTTAAGTTAATGCACTAATGCATTAGAATTCCAACAGAAATCCTAAAGCAGAGATTAGTAGCAATTGTAAGCACTGACATATATTCATATGAGAAATAAAACCAAGTTAGAAACATAATTGAACATTTTCTCAAGCTGGTTTCATGTTCTTCAACAGCCTACATAGTGAGTGATGTTATTTAATAAAAATTAAAAGTCAATAACAAACATTTTTGAGTCATATTTATTTCCTTTAATAAATATAATGAGTGTTTGAAGGCAAGAAAATAATATTTCAACTCTGCTTCCTTTCTTCCTTTTTTCTTCCACTAAAATCTATTGAATTTTCCTTTGGCTTTTTAGGGAGGCTAAAACAAACAAAACCAGTCTAATTTATATACAGTAAACATCTTCTTTTCATAGGACTCCTTGCCTATGCACTGATTCCTTCCCTGTAGGTGAGCAGTTCAGGGATTAGTATTTATTTGTTAACTCCAGGTGCTAAACGGGTTCAGACATAAAGCACTTTATTGAAGAACCTGGATTCCACAAAAATAATCTCTGCATTTCTTTTATATAAAAGGAGATCTGGGACTAAATTCAAAATGTTTTAAGTCTATTTTAAGTAGAATGAAGTCATTGAAGATTAGAAATTGATGTTTAGGTTTCTGGTTTGTTCAAATAAATAGAGCTGCCATTCTTGAAGCAGAGGTTAGAGAAGGAACAGATCTGGGAGGAAAGATGATGACTTCATCCTGTTTGTGTGCATTGGAGGTGCCTTGGAGAGAGTCAAGTGGAACTGTCCTAGGAGACATAGAACGTGTGAGTCTAGAGACTAGTAAAGAGGTTGGGGCTGGAGACATCAGCCTGGGAGCTACTGTCATGTCCTTCTGGTTTATTAAAACAATAATCCCATGAAAAAGAGTGCCTGAGAATAAAGAGTGCCTGAGACAGACACCTCCCATGCTTTACCTCAGGTATGCACTGCAACAATTTCATGGGTGAATAAAGTTAAATTCATTTTACTAATGAAGAAACTGAGGCTCAGAGGCAAGCAGACCAGTGGTTTTCCCATGGTGAAACATCCTATACTTTTTCTTCGGTCACAATAATTAAATGTGGCTCTTCCCTCCCCAGCCTCCATTCTAATCAGAATAAGCAGTTGCTGGTGGAAATTGGTCAAGGAGGAGATTGTGCCTATGGTTTCTCAAAGAGGACCTGTGTGATTTCTGCTTTAGAGGATGTATGCTCTCAAATAATGAGAAGAGATCAAATTGAAGAGAAGAAAAGCCACAAGAAATCCTTTTTGCACAATCAGCTACACAGTGGGACAAGTTTGATATTTGTATTATTATTGCTCATCCTTATTGGAGTCTTGCCAGCCCAAGAGTTTAATTTTCTTGCAATCCTTTTTCTATTATTATCTTTCTATTTTCATTAAGTGTCTGTCACTGGACTTCTCTGTGGTCTGAATTCCAATATCTCATGTAATTGTCAATGCTCACTTGGACTTCAGCATTATCCCACCATCATGGGTTTTTCCTTAGTGACCTGTCCAGCTCTTTTTTTTTTTTTGGTCATTTCAACCTTGACACTGGAAGCCAGTCACAGACACACACACATACACATACACAGCTATTCCTGGAAACACAGGGCTAAGATTGGAGCCTGCTGGGAGTAGGGAGGGAGAAACTATGCAGATTAGATAACTGTAAAGCAAATACCGTAATAACTTGAAGTTTCTGCTAACACACATTTCCAAGACCCAGACAGTCCCCATGGAAACAGGACTTTGCTGTTGCAGTTACATCAGAATTCTCTTAGGTGAGTAATCAGTAACAGCATACACTTTCTTTCCTCATTGTCCTTGTCACAATGGTGAATCCTCAACTGCAAAGAGAGAACAAAAGGAGAGGGATGCAATTGATTCCTGGATGATAGGTGAAATGCCCTCTAGAAAACACCAACAACACTGGAGAGGGGCAAAAATGGGAGTTGAAGCAATAAGATTATTTTTTTTAACAGACAACAATGAATAAGTACATTTATCTGCAGGCTGGTTAGTAATTTGCTAAAGAGGCTACAGTTCTGGTTAGCTCACTTCTATTAGTGGATATTTACTGTGGCCCAAATATCAAGACTTTATGTTAGAGCCTGGCGAGGGGCAAGTCTAAAAGTCTAAGTTCCATTGAGCTTGGAGCTTATACAATGGTGATGGGTAAGCGTGCAGTTTTTAAAACAATAATATAAAATCTTGAATACAGAATTAAGTACTGGGCATTAGAAGGGCCCCAAGAAAAATGAGGGGCTTTAAAGTGCATGCTTCACTGGTATCTTGATAAATCCACCCCTGATTTTAGAAATAGAGTGTAATAAATAATGACAAACATAAAAACAACAATAACAGCAGCAGTAGCAGCTACTCTGTGCTCAGTGCCTAGCCCTGTGCCAAGCACTTAACATGCATTGTTCCATAAATTAGATATGAATCTCACAACAACCCCATGAATTACAAATCAATTTTTGCAGATGAGGAAATTCATGCTCAGTAACTTGTTAAAAGACACAAAGTGGTAGAAGTGGATTCAAAATGAGCCTTACTGTTAAAAACAATCTCTTAACCACCAAGATACAAAGTTCTCCATTAGTTCTTGATAGTATTATCACAACATTAAGGGAGGTACCTGAGCGAGTCTTGAGAAGTTCAGAAAAACTTTTTTCTGGGAAAGATAATACTTAAAGCAGCATTTCTCAACCTTAGCACTATTGACATTTGGAGGCTGGATAATTCTTTGCTGGGGGAGCTGTCCTATGCATTGTAGGGTGTTTAGCAGCATCCCTGGCCTCTACCCCGACTAGATGCCAATAGCATCCTCTCTTCAGTTCGGAATAACGAAAAATGTCTCCAGACATTCCTTAATGTCCCCTTGTGGAGGAGGTGCAAAATCTCCCAGGTGAGAACCACTAACTTAAAGAATGAGTAAGAAGTAACTAGATGAGAAAGTGGCAAGGTTTGGTGGGGTTGGGGGAGGGGCACTCCAGAAAGAGGGTGCAGCAAAAACAAAGGGAGAGTAGCAAAAAATAGCATGACAGCCACGGTGGGTACCTGTCAGGTAATGAAAGCAGGCAACTGGACGCTACTTGAGGCTACAGCCCATGGCGGGGGATTTGTTGGTGGCAAAGTAGGAAGGTACCAGTTTACACAGGTCATTGTGTTACATGCTAAGGAGTTAAAGTTTTAGCCTATAAGAAGGAACAGCAAATATAGAACTCTCATAACACCTGATAGGGACAGGATCACAGGTACATTTTTCAATTGTTACTCTCATTCCTTTGTGGATAATGTATCTGATGGGGACAAGTCCACTTCAGTTAAATTTGCCTTTTTCTTTGCTACTTTTTTCTTTTCTTTTTTTTTTGGAAACAGGGTCTTGCTGTGCTGCCCAGCCTGGAGTGCAGTGGTGCAATCATGGCTCACTGAAGCCTCCACTTACAACTCCTGAACTCAAGCGATCCTCCCACCTGAGCCTCCTGAGTAGCTAGGACTGTAGGCACTTGGCACCACACCTGGTAAATTTTTCTTATCATAGGATCTCACTACGTTGACCAGGCTGGTCTCCAACTTCTGGCCCCAAGTGATTTTCCCACCTCTGCCTCCCAAAGTGCCGAGACTATAGTCTGGCCCTTCATGATCTCTAGATATTACCAAAAGTCCCAGAGAAATGAGTGCATGGATGGCTTAATGACAACCCATTTTCTTCTCTGGAAGAAGGAACTCAGTACAGCCCTACCAGAAAGTGGGATGGCAATGCCATCTTCAGACTTAAGTGTTGGGGAGGCCTTTTCTGCTCACCAACAGCAAATGTTTTACAAGAGAAACAGGGCACAGAGCAGATGAAGGCAGCCATGGAAAATCTGTATGAAGTATCCACTCTGTTGATCTGTGCTTAAAATACAGAAGGGAAAGTAAAGAATCAAAAATATGTCCATGAGCATTCCACTTGGCTTGCATCCAGACTGAAAAATTTGAATGCTAACAGCAGGATTTTGATAGTATGGCAGACATTGCTCATTGCCCAGCCAACCCATTCTCCCCTTTGTCCTTACTAAAAACATCCAGATTTTGTGTAGGCAACAATGCTCCCAGCTAAAATTACCTACTTTGCCAGACTCCTATGCAGTTAGAGGTGGCCCAGTAACCCTGGCAAATAAGATGCATGCAGGCATTACTGGATTGAGCTTCCAAAAAAAAGCTTTCAAAAGGGGCAGGCTCAACTGCATGACCCTTTGGGCTTTTGAACCTCTTTACCTGGAAATGAGACCTAAAGCTAAAAATGAAACAAATATCTTGTTATCATGAGGTGACTATCATGAAGATGAAAACCTCCACACCAAACAGGTGGAAAGAAAAGTTGGAAAGAGGTGGAGAGAATGATTCAATCTTTGATGTATCAGTGCTGCATTGCATCCCTCAAAATGTCTCAATTGTTTTATGCAGCTGAGCAAATTCATGATCTCAAACAGCAACTCAAGCAACTCCAGGAAAGAAAAAAATTTGACCACAGGAGGAGATACCTAAGATGATCCTGGTGATACTTTCGGTGCTACAAGAAAAAAATAATCCTCGCACCCGAGAAGAAAAAATGAAACCTTAATTTTTGTGTAAATTTCTACTCCTGTTTTGTTCAAGCATTTGAACTGTTGGATAAGATTTTTTTGAGTGCCGCTAAGAAAGGTATTATCAATCTAGAATGCACCAGAAAGAAACCAGCAGAAAGATTACAAACAGCTTTTGTAAACCCTTGTCCGGCGTTTAGCAGAAAGAGCAGCAAAAATTAACAAAAGCAGAAATTTTAGTTAAAATAAAAAGCAACTCAACTCTGATTCCTGAGACATATAACACAGGACGTCTATCAACCCATTTACCCTCATCCAACTCAAATGACTACCAAACTCTAAAATTAGCAGGTCATGTTGGGAAGACATCTTACTCCTTGTATTACAGATCAGTTGACACATCAGTAGCATTTTCCTTTGCAAGTTATAAAATTTCCTTTCCCCAGTCTTCAAATAGGCACTTCTGCCTCCCCAAAATCTCTTTTGTCACAAACTGCCATAACCCACCAATCAGGGAAACAAATTTCAGTTCATAAAAGAAAACCATGGGTGACCTACTGAGTACCACAGTTTCATTTCCATAACAAAGACTGATACACAACCCATGCCCAAAGTCTGGAACAGCTATGAATAACTGTGGCTGAATAGTCTATTTTCTGTTGGGATTCATATCAAACTCTATGTTTGAACTTGAGATACGAGAACTTTTGTATTATAATACATAAAACCTAGGTAGTGAGTTTGAATTGTCTGCATTTATTCTCCATGGGTAATAAAAACTCATTGTTTCTCAATGTTTGTGTAACTAAACTTTATCAGCTGGAGCTAATCTTTAATTCAGAAGTTTGAGCAGCCTGTCAAGCAATACCTGCTGAAAGGAAATCTGGAAGGTTCTTGACAGGCCCTCCTGAATATGGAAATTTAATGAATTAACCTTACTAATTCATTGGTGAGAAACAGTAAACCAGCATGCGTCAGTGGGCACGTGTGTGGGCATGTGGTAGAAGAGGGTATAAGGAAGTAAAAATAATTTTCTTAGTATAGATGCACAAAGTATTTTTAATATAAGGAAATATTAATTACCATTCTTCAATGGGTAGCCTAGGGAATCCATAGATTGGAGGAGTAGCCATAAGCAAAATGTAATAAAAATATTGGGATTGCATCATAATGGGGTGGGATTGTACAAGTTAATTGGATATGAACAGACTCTCAAGAAGACTCTCAAGAAGAACATGCATTTTAAATGTCTGTAGTCTTCATCTATTTTTTCCTTTTTTAACCTTCGTGAGATATTTGCAGTGTTTACATGGAGTGGAATTGTGGCATATTTTCCATAAAATACTCAGTTTAAAAAATTTATTTTTAAAAAGATTTTCCATCACTTTTCTTAAAGTTATAAATATTCCCCATCCAGTACTCTCTTTTCACTATCTCCCGCTGGAAATACTGCAATTTCTCTAGCACTAGACAAATGACCATTGGTTTTATACTACAAAAATTATATTACTCTTGATTTGATCCTAAGCCAGGTAGAATGTTGCTTTGAATTCAAACCCTTGCTAAAACACAGAGCACACAAAAAGTCTTCATTAATAAAGATTTATGATATTCCATGTATCAATATACCTAATTCACACGGACACAAACTATAAGAAATACCTTTCATAACTGGAAATCTAGATATAATTTGGGCTGCAGGCATAGTGTGATCAAGGCTCTGGCTCATTTTCTTTGGGTTTCTCTTGCCATTGCTTTTGTCTAAGAAAGATTTATTCTTAGGTAACTTCCCTTTTGTCTGCAGCACATCTATCAGTATGAAGTAGGATATTGCAAAAGAGTGGAACTTCTCCCCAACCCTAAAAGCCTTTCGCTAGTTGAACTGGTTGGGAGACATGACTGATTAGGCTTCTGGACCAATCACAGGAAAAAGCTTTCCTAGACTTGGCTAGTCAGGATGTACTCTTGGTGCTGGGGATAGAACTAGTTTCAGGGGCATCACATGGTGTTGTAGGAAGAAGGGTGGTACTGAGACTTAAATAGAGGAGGAAGAAAGAAATGGCTTCTAGAGAAATAATCGACAAAGTCTACTGCACCCTGTGTTAAAGAAATCCTAGAAAAGAGCCTGAATGTGAAACAGATGAGAGACAGGGCCATCTGTCTCTTGGCGGGGCATTTCTAAGACTCACATTTGTGAATTTTTATTTTATTTTTCTTAAGAGGCACAAGATCTTGCTCTGTTGTCCAGGCTGGAGTGTAGTGGAAGGATGACAGCTCACCGTAGCCTCAAACTTCTGAGCTCAAGTGATCCTCTCACCTTGGCTTCTTAAATAGCTGGGACTAAAGGTGTATGCCACAAGGACTAACTAATTTTTAAAATTTTTGTGGAGATGGGGTCCCACTGTGTTGCGCAGGCTGGTTTCATACTCCTGGGGTCAAGTGCTCCTCCTGCCTTGGCCTCCCAAAGCGCTGGGATTACAGGTGTGGGCCACATGGCTGAACTGTTTGTGAATTGTAATAGATGATTGGTCAATAAACCAAAGTAAAAGAAGAATCACGCAATATTTAGCTCTGTGAGTAGCCATTACTGGTTAGGAAGAAAACTTGAATGTGAATGGGATGTTGATTTCGTGTGTCACGTAGAACTCGAGATGTTCATATTTTTGCAGGAAACCATAAATTCCTACGCCTGAGGAAGTACTTGAAACATTAGGTTCAGCCTTTGCCTGCAGGTAGGCAGGTAGGCAGGGAGGTAAATGTCTAAACTTGTGATTTCCAGGCCTTTATAGATATCTTGCCATGCTTTCATGGGATTTTTCATAGCTTAAATTCTTAACAGCAAAATTAATGGGTCAAAGAATGTTTCCATTTAAACATTTGATAACTATTGCCAAAATATGCTTTGAAATGTCATGCCAACGTGCACTATCCACCACAGTATTTTAAAGCACAATTTTCACATTTTTGCCAGCATTAGACGTTATCAAATCTTAAATTCCTACTAATCTGATAGATAATTTAAGTAATGTTTTAAGCATCTTTAAATACAAGCACGGTTGAATCTCTTTTTATATTTTATTAACTCTTAATTTGTATTTCTTTAATTATTGTTAGAGTGCTGATTTATCATATGTTTATACTAATTCTGCTGCCATTTGCAGCAGAATTAGTTGTGTTTTATAACGTCCTCTGTAAGCGCTAAGGAATTAAGAGACATCTTACAGCAGAATGGGTGCCAAGTAGTTTTGTTACCTAGTTTGTAATTTATCGGTTTTATTTGACCTGGGGATACTGAGGAGGCCAAGCATGTGCCTAAGATTATTTGCTCTAAATATAATTTATCTTAGCCAGCTTTTTGATAAGTGGAGTGATTAGACAAGTTGGGATGATTTTTCTAAGATGAGCTCATTATTCTCTGGTGAAGTCTACATCAATGATCATGGGATGGCGGGACTACTCATATGTTCAGTTTGACAATTTTTGAGTATGAAATGCAAGAAACTTTGTTTAAAACATTGGCTAGAAGACCTCTGCCTCTCCCTTTGCAAGAGGCAACAGGAGCAGTATTGGGTTAGAAAGCAATCAAGCAATCAGGTTAACAGCATAAATTAAATAGAATCAGCTAATGGGGGCAGTTCCTCCACTTCCATTTCAATTTCTCCTGTCTTTGTGCTCTTCCTCACATCCAAAGGTCCATTCATCCTGCGCCCTCCCTCACTCACTATGTCCCAGGCTCCCGACCTGTGGGGAATACCTATCACAGCCAAACTCTCTCCTGCCTCAGGGCCTTTGCATTTGCTATCCCCCCTTCTAGCCTTCTTCCAGGGCTGTCCACAAGGCTGGCTTTTCTCTTCCAGTATCATTGGAAGGTCATCTCCTCAGAGGTGGCCCCAGCTTTCTTTTATTACAAGACTCTTCTTCTTTCTTTCCTGGTCCTTATCACAATTACTTAATGGTATGATTTTTTTTAATGTAAAGTGGAATCTTTTTAAAAAATAATTATTTTGCTTGTTTACTTATATACTTTATAGAAAATAGGCTCCAAGAGAGTAGGATCTTGATTGTCCAGGTTGCACTAAATTTGTAAAATGTCTCTGTTTTGTGCTTGAGCAATGGAAACATTTCGAGGCCTCTGTGGGAATCAAATGATGGAAATACACTTCCCTAGGCTTCAGCAGGATGGATTACAAAGTCAAGGCTTCTTTCCATGATGCTGTTGAACAGAGAGTATTTACAATAATTCACAACTCCCCATCCCCTGCTAAAAAAACCTGCAATTATAAGCACTATTGAGACTATGTTTCAAGTTGAAAGTATACTTGCCATCAATTTAGCTTGTGTTGCAGTAACACTTTTAACCAGAGCTATAATTATGCTCACGGTATGAAAAGTTACATCAGTTTATACTGACACTTGATTGCTCAGTTCATCATTACCAAATGTCTATAAAAATGAACTAGAAGCTGGAAGCATATCTTTGACTCACTCTCTTGCTTAATTACATTTATGAAGAGAAGCAATTGGTCACATATATTATCCAGGGTTTCGAAGTTTGCGTTTAACAATATTTGTCACAAGAATAGCACTAGCAAAAGGAAAGGCAAAACCAATACAATGCTTTCATTAAATATGTATATATATAAAAATATAGGTGTATACTTAAACATAAAGACATTTTACGTGTACTTTTTATGTTTTTATATATAAGTATACATTTTATTCAATTTATTTGTATTTGCATACATGTATATATGTATACAAAGAATATATAATATCTATTTATGTTATGTATATTATTTACACAAAATGCATTATTTTTATACATATAAAGAACAATTTGCCTGATCTATTAAATGCAAAATATCCAAAGTAGCAACTGTTTGGGTATAACCTAGATGTCATTTTTCATAAATTACACAGTCACTGCATTACAAATATTCCTTGTGATTTGTTATCTCTTATGTAGTCATCATGCCTAAATTAAATAGACATTTTCAACTCATAAGAAAGGGAAATCTGAGTCCTTTAAGGAACAATTCTCAGTTGAATCTTAATCTTTCCCATATTCTCTCTACTTGTGTGTCTGATCTTTTTATTTATTTATTTATTTATTTATTTATTTATTTATTTAGAAAGAGTCTCGCTCTGTTGCCCAGGATGAAGTGCAGTGGCGTGATCTCTGCTCATTGCAACCTCTGCCATCCAGGTTCAAGCGATTCTCCTGCCTTGGCCTCCCGAGTAGCTGGGACTACAGGTATGCACCATCATGCCTGGCTAATTTTTGTATTTTTAGTAGAGACGGGGTTTCGCCATGTTGGTCAGGCTGGTCTCAAACTTCTGACCTTGGGTGATCCTCCCGCTTCGGCTTCCCAAAGTGCTGTGATTACAGGCATGAGCCACCACGCCCAGCCTCTGATTTCTTCTTAATGTCCTCAGATATTTTTACACTTTACAATGTAAAGTACAAAAATACCTCTTCTCTGAGGTTGGGAAGGTACTTGCTATTTAGAAAAAGTCAGGAAACATCCTCTCCTGAAAAGTATTCTTACTGTCTGATAATTATTCAATCATGACTCAGTTTCTTTATGCCTGCAATATGAGAGGTACTTATGACAGAACACTGTGGTCTCTATCATAGCCCTATTACTATGGCTGATGAATGCCAGAGTGGGAGACAAGAGAGGAAAGGGGTCATTGTTTAACACACTTCTTCCCAGAGCTAGTCTCTGGCATTCAACTTTCTAAAAGTTGGGCTTCAAGACCATTGCATACATCATTAATAACCAGACACAGCCTACAGATCTTACCCCAAAAGGCCTCTATTAGAATGGGATTCAATATACGCCCTCATCTGTGTTAGAGTACAGGAAGTCTGTGGAGACTGACGGTGAGCATCTTTAATAATCGCTTTGCTGTAAATCCTGGAAGCACGGTGTTAGGGTAACAAAACAGGAAAAAGAAGAGACTCTTTTGAAAACCAGCCCCAGGATACGCAACCTTAGCCAGCAGCTGAATTTGATCAACTCCAGTAACAAGGGCTGGTGATGTTACCCATTACCATCAGTTATTTAGGTTTACCCAGGCAAGGAGAACCGGATCCACAACCTTTTCATTGCCTGACCCCCAAACTGTATCCTCTGCCTCTAAGTCTTTTGGGTGAAAAGGCCTGGGGGCCTAAGAAAAGTTTCCAGGGAATCTCATGTTTCTCAAAGTGACTATTTCAATGTTGATAAAAATTGGGCAGCAATATGGCCCACTCTAATCTCAGGGGAGCCAAGGTGAGAGGGAAGTCCCTGTCAGACAACAGAGAAACTGTCTCTTGCTCCTTGCCAAATACAAAAGACGCTTTCCCTTTATTAGTCTTGCTAGCGGTCTATCAATTTTGTTGATCTTTTCAAAAAACCAGCTCCTGGATTCCTTAATTTTTTGAAGGGTTTTTTGTGTCTCTATTTCCTTCAGTTCTACTCTGATTTTAGTTATTTCTTGCCTTCTGCTAGCTTTTGAATGTGTTTGCTCTTGCTTTTCTAGTTCTTTTAATTGTGATGTTAGGGTGTCAATTTTGGATCTTTCCTGCTTTCTCTTGTGGGCATTTAGTGCTATAAATTTCCCCCTACACACTGCTTTGAATGTGTCCCAAAGATTCTGGCATGTTGTGTCTTTGTTCTTGTTGGCTTCAAAGAACATCTTTATTTCTGCCTTCCTTTTGTTATGTACCCAGTGGTCATTCAGGAGCATGTTGTTCAGTTTCCATGTAGTTGAGCGGTTTTGAGTGAGTTTCTTAATCCTATAAAAGAGGATACAAACAAATGGAAGAACATTCCATGCTCATGGGTAGGAAGAATCAATATCGTAAAAATGGCCATACTGCCCAAGGTAATTTATAGATTCAATGCCATCCCCATCAAGCTACCAATGACTTTCTTCACAGAATTGGAAAAAACTACTTTAAAGTTCATATGGAACCAAAAAAGAGCCCGCATCGCCAAGTCAATCCTAACCCAAAAGAACAAAGCTGGAGGCAGCATGCTACCTGACTTCAAACTATACTACAAGGCTACAGTAACCAAAACAGCATGGTACTGGTACCAAAACAGAGATATAGATCAATAGAACAGAACAGAGCCCTCAGAAATAATGCCACTTATCCACAACTATCTGATCTTTGACAAACCTGACAAAAACAAGAAATGGGGAAAGGATTCCCTATTTAATAAATGGTGCTGGGAAAACTGGCTAGCTACATGTAGAAAGCTGAAACTGGATCCCTTCCTTACACCTTATATAAAAATTAATTCAAGATGGATTAAAAACTTATATGTTAGACCTAAAATCATAAAAACCCTAGAAGAAAACCTAGACAATACCATTCAGGACATAGGCATGGGCAAGGACTTCATGTCTAAAACACCAAAAGCAATGGCAACAAAAGCCAAAATTGACAAATGGGATCTAATTAAACTAAAGAGCTTCTGCACAGCAAAGGAAACTACCATCAGAGTGAACAGGCAACCTACAGAATGGGAGAAAATTTTCACATCCTACTCATCTGACAAAGGGCTAATATCCAGAATCTACAATGAACTCAAACAAATTTACAAGAAAAAAACAAACAACCCCATCAAAAAGTGGGCGAAGGACATGAACAGACACTTCTCAAAAGAAGACATTTATGTAGCCAAAAAACACATGAAAAAATGCTCATCATCACTGGCCATCAGAGAAATGCAAATCTAAACCACAATGAGATACCATCTCACACCAGTTAGAATGGCCATCATTAAAAAGTCAGGAAACAACAGGTGCTGGAGAGGATGTGGAGAAATAGGAACACTTTTACACTGTTGGTGGGACTGTAAACTAGTTCAACCATTGTGGAAGACAGTGTGGCAATTCCTCAGGGATCTAGAACTAGAAATACCATTTGACCCAGCCATCCCATTACTGGGTATATACCCAAAGGACTATAAATCATGCTGCTATAAAGACACATGCACACTTGTGTTTATTGCAGCACTATTCCCAATAGCAAAGACTTGAAACCAACCCAAATGTCCAACAACGATAGACTGGATTAAGAAAATGTGGCACATATACACCATGGAATACTATGCAGCCATAAAAAATGATGAGTTCATGTCCTTTGTAGGGACACGGATGAAACTGGAAATCATCATTCTCAGTAAACTATCGCAAGGTCAAAAAACCAAACACCGCATGTTCTCACTCATAGGTGGGAATTGAACAATGAGAACACATGGACACAGGAGGGGGAACATCACACTCCGGGGACAGTTGTGGGGTGTCCTAATGCTAAATGACGAGTTAATGGGTGCGGCACACCAACATGGCACATGGATACATATGTAACAAACCTGCACATTGTGCACATGTACCCTAAAACTTAAAGTACAATAAAAAAAAAGACGCTTTCCCAAAGGTTCAACACCACTCTTCAAAATTCTCACTTTTTTCAAATCTGCTTTATTCACTTGCACTTAGGATCAAAGCATGTCCTCATTTGCACAGTAGTAGGTACTTGTTGGAATAATATCCGGTTGTGACATAACAGCTATGACATGAACCAGATATCAAATTAGAAATCCCACAGGACTACAGAGAACTGAAAAATGTTTTCTCTTCCCAACACCCCACTCTACAGCCATTCTAACATGTGGTGTTTTGATACATTCTGATGGGATGTGCTGAGTCTCATTCATATTAATTTGGCCCTCAATATGAATACAAGCATGTATATTGAATGAGAGCAATAAGCCAGATATCCCCCAACGTTGCCTTCAATCCATGTGATGCTTTTCCTGCAGCTGGCGCTGTAGTGGAGAAGTCCTTTTGTTTGTTTACTGAAACATAAATCTGCCGGAAGAGCCTAACTCTAAATTACTGTTGCATTTCTGATGGAAAGCTGCCACATAATTTAAATTCCAGCAGCTCTACAGGTTCTCATATTTCTTATTTGTAACTTGCCACCTCACAGACAAAGTGCTTTGTACTATCATTTTAATAAATAGTCTTTGAGCAAAAGCTGTTTTTCTTTGTGTCCAAATTCCATGTTTTTTTTTCTCTCTCTCTCTCTCTCTCTCTTTACTGACACATTCTGAGATTCAATAAAGGCCTTTGAAAAGTCATTTCATTTCAAAGGTAGCCATTACATTTCAACAGCCAATAAACCAAATGACCAAATAGAACGATGACTTCAAACCACCAGAGGAGGTGAGTGAGTGACAATCCTGGTTTGTCATTTCCTCTGAAGAGAAAGGACGTTGTTGATTTCTCTTGTTCAGCCACTTAGTTGTGAGTAAACATTATTTTTTAGAAAATCAGTTTTCTCGGGTTTTCTCATCAATGAAGTCTCTTATCCATAACAGTAGATAATTACCTAGCGCATTTGTGAAAATGGAGTCTATCTTCACGATAGAGACGGTACTTAGATATGGATTGAGCCCAATTAGATTCACCATCCGAGTTATGAAGAAAAGGATATCACACGACTTTTAATCTTGTATTAAAAAAAAGATTAAACTGTCAATATTATGATGAGCTGCCGTGACGAGCCCTGTGATAGAATCTCACTCTCAGAGCTGCTTCTAATGATATGTATGCAAGGCATAGATTTTTCCTGATAATGCATGTAATTAGAGTACAGAACAAAATGTTCTGTTCAAATTCATGACATGTCCAACTAATAAAGGAAGAGAGAATAAGGCCCTTACTATTTATTTGCATGAAAAAGCTTCAGCACAGGATATACTTTAGAGAAATTAGTTTTTAATCTAGGTGACTAGATGAGATTTTGACCCTGAACTGTTTTCTGAGTTGACTTGAGAGAATTTATGCAGAAATAAGACTGTAATGCTTACAAACCAGACAGGCATTGCTTTTTTTCATTAATTCCTGAACGTCTTATATAGTCAAGAGAAGCAGAAAATTGGTCATTCTAAAAGCTCACCTTATGAGAATTTGCTTTTATGAAACGTAATCAGCAAAAGCTGATAGGCATCTTAGCGGGAATGTATTCTTTTTAAATGTAGACATTCGAGAAGTTAGATACATTGATTCAGTGGTGATGATTCTCCACTGACCTGTATAAAACAGAAATCTTTAGTTGTATATTTTTACGAATATATTTGGGAGGGCTCTTGCTATCATTGTATCAGCTCTTCAGTGTGAATTATGGACCCTACCACCAGCACTTGAAAGAAAGCTTTATATCAACTCTTGTGTTTATTTTTCCATGATAAAGGTTAGTGTCACATCTACTGGAAAGATGCACGAAATTACTTTTAAGAGGTTTTTGCCCCCTCATTTTTTAAAACAATGGCTGATATCAACAGTATCCAGGTAATGGATCATGTAACAGCAGTAATCTACACTTACAATGCAATAGAAAGTGGCTAAGCATGAGATAAAAGGCAAAGGCCTCATGTACGTTTCAACACCACTTGACACACTAGTAAGTAAGAGCAGCTGTCTTATTCCTCATGTAGATATGAAATATAAAAGCAGTCTGGCCCATATTAGTAAAAGGCACAAAGATCCACTTGAATGCCTAAGCCAGAAAGCGAGGTCATCATTGCTTCCTTTCTTTATCTTTTCTTCCACTTCCAAGCCATCAGCAACTTCTATCAATTTTCTCTTCCCACTCATATCACAGATTTGTCTCTTCTTTTTGGCTCTAGCCTGGCTCAGACTATCATTTCTGATTGCCTAGTCTTCTAAAAGTTGGTTTTGTTGTTGTTGTTATCTCTCCATCCTTGGCCTCCTCTAATCCATCTTCCACAAAGCACACAAATAATCAGATTATATTGATCTAGCTTAAAACTTTCAATGGCTTCCCCTTGCATTTGGAGTAAATCCAAATGCGCTAAACTCAGATCCTTAAGATCTAGCCTCTTCTTCTGTGTCTCACGTCATTTCCTATGGAGCCAACAACACCATAGCCATAATCTTCAGCCATCCTCATTTTCTTTGCTACTTCCAGGCATACTATTTCCTCTGCCTGGGTCATTCCTCACCCTGCTCCTCCCTCATATCTCAGCTAAAATAGCCTCTCTTCTTGGTTGTAGTGTCTGGAGTAATCTTGCCCTACTCACGAATTGCCTTTGTTGTGCTTATCAAAATCTGTAATTATTTGGGGTGTAAACCTCTTTATTTGTCCATCTTCCTATGACAATTAAGGCAGACACACTGTGTGTCTTGGTTGTTATCACACCTACATATCGACACGTCCTCCATCAAAATTGGCTGAATGAATTCATGAACATATTACAATAGGACTTTCATAGGGAGAGGCTGCTAAAATGTAGAGATGAAGATAAATTCCAGAGGAAGGAAACTGCCTGTCCTTGATTTGCTTTTATGTTCTAGAATCATAGATTTCCCCCACCCAAATATTAAATGTGCAATTATACATACTTTTCACAGGGAGAAAGGGGGGAGGAATGAATACTCTCATATATTGCAATCATAAAGCTTGCTTAAAGTATCTATTTCGGCTGGGCGTGGTGGCTCACACTTGTAATTTCAGCACTTTGGGAGGCCGAGGCAGGTGGATCACTGGAGGTCAGGAGTTTGAGACCAGCCTGGCCAACGTGGCAAAACCCTGTCTCCACTAAAAGTCCAAAAATTAGCCGAGTGTGGTGGCAGGTATCTGTAGTTCCATGTACTTGGGAGGCTGAGGCAAGAGAATTGCTTGAACCCGGGAGATGGAGGTTGCAGTGAGCTGAGATTATGCCACTGCACTCCAGCCTGGGCAACAAGAGCTAGACTCCATCTCAAAAAAAAAAAAAAAAAAAAAGTGTCTATTTTATTTGTGAGTGAGTGAGCCAGATTTTTTTTCTGGAAATGAGCTATACCCTCCTGAAAGCTGCGCTATCTCTTTTGGGCCACTTAAGTAACAAAGATACTAAAGTTGTTAACGCATCCCCAAGTGCTGCATTTATTGCCAAAGCACATGTACTCTGGTTATTTCCACTTGTGTCTATTCACTGTACAGAACAAGTGTAGCAGGCTTGTAAAGAAGTAAAAAACTTCTTGGCTGACATTATTATATCCTTTGTAAATCAAGGTACAAAAAGAGAGCTGCAGAAACTGTGTTATAAAAATATGTAAGAAAAATAAAAGATGTCATGGACACATGTATGTTTTGAGTGGACAAAATATTTTACAATGTTCTTGTATTTTAAGTACTGTTTTCTTATTATTATTTATTGTCCAAAGAAAATTCAGAAAGCAAGTAAAAAGTAGTTAATGAACAAACTACAATTGTACTTACTGAACTGATGTAATTGTCAAAGGTATACATTTTATTCCATATAATTTAAAACATTAAAATGTAGCAAATATAAATATATTAAGGAGTATAAAAAGTTGTATGTAAATTTTAAGAAAAAATGGTAAAAATACTATGAAAAGTTGATTTTGAAGACATATATCTAACTCCAATCATTATGAGTACATTGTTCTCTGCAATTAGGGATAACTTAAAGGCAATTTTCATAAACATGGCTAAAATGTTACTATAATATTCATCTTCATATACCAGGGACAGGCACTGTCAAATGTAATTCGTCCAGTCAAATAAATTAGTCTATCCATTTAAGGTTAGGCACTAGGGAGATTCTGACCTCATTGGGCAGAAGGGCTCATCCCTCCAGAAAACATTGCCTATCCCACATTGAAGGGATTCTGACCAACGCAGATGTAAAATAGTCTGGAAAGTCAGGCACAGAGGCATTGCCTCTATAGCTTACCCACTGGTGTAAGTCCCTAGCTGAGTGGACACAGTTATACAGGAACACACGTGAGGTCCATGAATTGGTGGGTTCATATGCATATCTGCATGTGCACACAGGTTACTATAGCTAATGTACTGGGGGTAATACAGTAACACTACAAAACTCATGGCTCTTATAGCAAACGGGGGAGGTGAGAATCAGCAAGTTTATGTTTTTAAAATCAGAAAGATCCTTACTAATTGTCCCTCCAAAGGAAAGAGACAAAAAGTCAGCCTATGTCTTTAGCTCAGGCAAACAAACAAAGAAAAAACACTATAGACACAAAGATCCGGTGAAGAGAGACAGAAAGCTACAGGACCATGCAATCAGAGAAGGCCTTCTGCAAGGGAGTCACAAAAGTACCATCTTTTAAATATTAGGGGGGAAAATCCTTTTACTTAAAGAGCAAATCTCCACTTGATGCTAGAGTCCTTCCAGGGAAGTAGCAAGATTCGTGTTATTAGGAATCGGCTCTCCTAACACCTCTCAGGGTGGAACATGCATGATAGACACTTAAAGGAGATTAGAACTCCTGGCCAAAGGCTTTTAGCAGCTGCTAAGAGAGGAAAAGCAAAATACTACAGTCTTATTGTAACCGCATATGCACACATACATGCACACAGACAAATGTGCACACATACCCATGCAGACATGCAAACACATGCCCACTGTCTTAGTTAATTCAGGCTGTTACAACAGAATACCACAGACTGAGTAACTTATAAGCAACAGAAACTTATTTCTCATAGTTCTGGAAGCTGGCAAGTCCAAGATCCAGGGACCAGCAGATTGAGTGTCTGGTGAGGGCTTGCTCCCTAGATGGTAGTCTTTTCACCGTAACTTCAGATGGCAGGAGAGGAAACAGAGATCTCTCTGCAGTCCCTTTTGTAAGGGTACTAATGCCATTCATGATCATACTGAATCCATCCTCAAATCTCAATCCACTTCACTGGCGCCTGTGGGAATCTGAATTGAGTAGATCCTAAGACAGGAATTCAAGTGCATGTGATTGAGGGAATGTTTTTGATAAAGGCAGCCAGGGAGTGGGGCAGAATAGGACCAAGCAAGGATGTGGGCTCAGCTGGAACCTCCATTCAGCTGGATCTCAAGAAAAGCTCTGAAGCATAAATTGCAGCACAGAGTTGTCCCACTTTGAAGCAAAGGGGTTGGCCTTTTGATCCCTGTGTTTGGCATTGGTTGTGGGCAACTCCCAGGTCTGGGAATAACCTTCTAGTTAAGAAAAACCTTCTTTGCTGACAATTCTCTAGTGAACAAGGTAAATATCAGCTACTAGCAGCAAAACTCACAGCAGCTGGGAGATAAGTGAGCTTTCCTAGTAAAGTAGATCTCCGCATCAAATACGTCCACCATTAGATATTCTGGTTACTGGGAGTCATTTGGACTACATAGACCATCCCCTACATGCAAAATTCGCTCATGGTCTCGATGTTTCACAAAGGCAGCATTTTTAATCTAACTGTTCTAAAAAGACAGTCTGGATGCATTACACACTACAAACTCGGCCATAATAATGCCCTATAATGTACATCTCTTAATTTACACACAACCTTTATGATCCAACCCTATTAAATCTAGCAAGTAGCCACTGATCACTTACTATCTGCAAATCATGATAAGATATATCACTTGATTTTTCAAGCATCCTGTGGGCATAAGCAGACTAGGTGTTCTTAGATTCTCACATAACAAATTAGAGGACACAAAGTAGACCAAATGCAACTCCTTTAAATAGAGTTGAAAGCCGCAAAGGGGTTAATTTACTTTCCCAAAGTCACAAAGGTGAAATACGGATAAACGAGAACCTTAAAACAGTCTTTCAGACGCTTTTTCTGTTTTTCAATAAGTATTCAAATGAAAGTATTCACAAGTGGGCATTTATAAATAATAAATATGCCATGGTCCCAGAAGGATAGAAAAGAAATTTATCCAGCAATCAAATAACTGTAGTCACA
The DNA here is from genome assembly GCF_006542625.1 of Nomascus leucogenys. Lineage (NCBI taxonomy): Eukaryota > Metazoa > Chordata > Mammalia > Primates > Hylobatidae > Nomascus > Nomascus leucogenys. Next base: position 73,203,029 of record NC_044401.1, on the reverse strand, counting down.
GGAAGTTATAAAGATAGTGCAGAGAGCTCTTCCCACCCAGTTTACATAATTATATTATAATATCAAGATAAGAAAATTGACACTGGTAAAAGGTGTGTGTATAGTTCTATGCCATTTTATCTCGTGTGGATTTGTGAAACCACTGCCAAATAGACCTCCCTGTGCCACTTCCTTATAGTCACACTTAGTCACAGCTCTCACCACCCCTGACACCTGGAAAACAATAATCTGTTCTCCATCTTTACAATTTTGTCATTTTCTGAATCTTATATAAATGGAATCATACAATACATGACCTATCAAGAAGGGCCTTTATCACTCAGGATGACATCCTTGAGTGTTATCCAAGGTGTTGCATTTATCAATACTTCACACCTTTTTATTGCTGGGTGGTATTCCATGATATGGATGTACAGCACTTTGTTCAACCATTCACCTACTGGGGACATTTTATTTGTTTCATCGATTTTATCTATTGTTTTTAATCTCATTACTTTCTGGCTTATAGTTAATATTTCCTTTCTTCCACTTGCTTTGAGTTTAACTTGCCCGTATTTTTCTAGTTTCCTAAGATGGGAGAATGTTAATTTGAGGCATTTCATCTTTTCTAATTCCATGGATTGATTATGTTGTATGTTGTATAGTTTCCAAGAGCTTGGAGATTTTTCCACTTTCCTAACACTAATTTCTAGTCTGAGAACACATTTCTATGATTTCAATTATTTTAAATTTGTTGAGGCTTGTTTTATGGCCCAGATTTTGGGTCTATGTTCTGTGAGTGCTTGAACAGATTGTGTAGTCGGCTGTAATTGGGTGGGATATTCTATATGTATTGATAGGATCCTGTTGGTTGATGGCATTGAAGATATATCCTTGATGATTTTCTGTACAATTGTTGAGAGAGTGGTGTTGACATCTGCAACTATAATTGTGGGTTTGTCTATTTTTCTCTCAGTTCTGTCAGTTTTTATTTCACCTATTTCGTGATTGTATTGTTTGGTGCGTGCACATTTAATATCGTCATGTCTTCTTGGTGAACTGACTTTTTTAACATAAATGTCTCTCTTTGTCCTTGGTAATTGTCTTTGGTTCAAAGTCTAATTTATATGATATTAATATAATTACTTCTGGTTTATTTTTCTTGTCTTTCTTTTTTTTTACTTTAAAATAACAGCTTTATTGGTACATAATTTATAGGCATAAATTTCACCCTGTCAACATCTACAATTAAGTGGTTTTTAGTATAATCAGGGAGTTGTACAACCATCACCACTATCTAATTTCAGGACAATTTAATCATCAAAAAGAAACACCACAACCATTCAGTCACTCTTTCTCTCTCCATCCAGTCCCTGGCAATTACTAACCTACCATTTTTTCTCTATGAATCTGTGTATTCTAGGCATTTCATGGAATTACATACCACATGGCCTGTTGTGACTTTTTTCACTTAGCATAATGTGCTCAAGATTCTCCATGTTGAAGCATGCATCAATATTTCATTCCTTTTTGTGGCCGAATGACATTTTATTCTGTGGATATACCACATTTTACTTATTCATTCATCAGTTCTCAGATATTTGGGTTGTGTGCACTTTTTGGTTATTTTGGATAATGCTACAATAAAAGTTAATGTAAAAGTTTTTGTGTACACACATATGTTCAAATTTCTTTAGGGGGTATACCTAAAATAGGGGAACTGTTGGATCATATGGTAACTCTGTGTTTATCATTTTGAGGATATGCCAAACTGTTTTCCAAAGTGGTTTCACCATTTTACAATTCCATCAACAATGTATGAAGGTTCTCATTTTCCGCATCCTCACCGACACTAGTTACTGTCTTTTTCACTTAGCTATCTTAGTGGGTATTAAATGGAATTTATTGTAGATTTGATTTGCACTTTTTGAATGACTAAAAACATTGAATATCTTTTTTTAGTGTTTATTGGCCAATGGCATATCTTCTTTGAAGAAATGTTTACTCATATCTTTTGCATATTTTAAAATTGGGTTATTTGTTGAGTGGTAAGAGCCCTTTACATATTCTGTATAAAATCCCTTACCACATACATGATTTGCAAATATTTTTTCCCATTCTGTGGATTGTGTTTTCACTTTCCTGCTGGTGTCATTTGAAACACAAAAGTTTTAAATTTTGACCATGTCCAATTTACCTATTTGTTCTTTTGTTGCTTTTATGTTTGCTTTGTTGTCATACTTAGGAAATCATTGCCTAATTCAAGGTCACAAAGATTCACTCCTATGCTGTCTTCTAAGAGTTTTATATTTTAGTTCTTAAATTTAGGGCCACAATCCATTCTGAGTTAATTTTCTGTATGGTATGGTTGATGTTTGCTTGGAAATCTCCATTCATCCTTTTACTTTCAAACTATCTACATAATAATTTCAGTGAGTTTCTTATAGATGGAAAATAGATGGGTCATCTGGCAATTTTTGTCTTAATTGGTCTACTTAGACCATTTATATTTGATGTAATTATTGACATATTAGAACATAAGTCTACCATTTTATGTTTTGCTTCTGTTTTTTTTTTCTCTTTTTTATTTCTCTGCTTTCTTTTTCCTCTATTTCTATGGGTTACTTGAACATCTTTTAGAATTTATTTTGATTTATCTGTAATGTTTTTTGAGCATATTTCTTTATATGTATAGCTCTTTTAGTGATTTCTCTACGTATTGCATTATATATACATATAACTTATCACAGTCTACTGGTATCCTCATTTTACCAGTTTGAATCAAGTATAGAAATCTTACCTTCCTTTACATCTCATTACACGTTTCTATTTAGGAAATAATTGCCTTAAATATAACTATCCTTTATGTACATTGAGATCCCCATTAGATATTTTTATAATTTTTGGTTCATTTGTCAAAACAAATTTGGAAAATGCAAGAAGAGAGCGAAAGTCTACTATATTTTGTTCTTTCCATTGTTCCCTCTTCCTTTCTGATGTTCCAAGATTTTTTCTTTTATCCTTTTTTTTTTTTCAGAGAACTTTCTTCAGCCATAGATTAGGTTTACTGAAAAAACTTCTCTCTATTTTCCATTTTCTGAGAATGTTTTCATTTCTTATTGATTTTTGAAGGATATTTTCATTGGATATAAGATTCTGGGTTGACATATTTTTTGCAGCACTTTAAAAAAATGTTGTGACACTTCCTTCTGGCATCCATGATTTCTGATGAGACAGCTGCTGTCAACTAAATTTTTTATCCTATAATTAATGCATCATTTCTTTCTGACTGCTTTCAAGACTTTCTTTGTCTTTTGCTTTCGGAAGTTTGACTATCATGTGCTTTGCCAACAATTTTTTTGCATTTATTCTGCTTGGGACTTGTTCAGCTTCTTGAATCTATAGGTGTATATCTTTTGGCAAATTTGAAATATTTTCAGCTGTCATTTCTTTGAATACTGTCCTCTCATCCTCTTTCACCCCTCATCCTGGACTCCAAGGCCGTGAATGTTAGATTTAAAAAAAAAACATTTCCCCTGTCTCTGAATATAACTCCTATTTGTATAACTCTATCATAGGCATGTGTACATATCCATAATATGCATATGCATATGTATATGTATATTATTATACATATTAATACATGTAATTGGATAATAAACATATATAACTTATTAATTTAACAAATATGTATAATACATTAATAAAAATATAAGATACAAATAACATATGTAATCTGATAGAGAGAGAGTGAGAGAGAGAGAGTTTATTTTCTACTTTGTTTAAAGTTGGAATTTCTATTACTCTATATTCAGGTTCACTGATTCTTTTTTCTGTCCTCTCCATTCTACTGTTAAGTGAGTTCATTTAATTTTCTTATTTCTGTTCTAAAGTTTCCATTTGATTCTTCTTTGTATCTTTTTATCTTTGAAGAGACTTTTCATTTTTCATATGTTTCAAGTGTATTCTGAATGAAACATTTTTATGATTGCTGCTTAAAATATTTGTCAGATAATTTTCACATCTTTGTCAACTTGGTGCTGGTGTCTATTTATTGTCTTTTCTCATTGAAGTTGGGATCTTCCTGGTTCTTCATATGATGGATAATTATTTTTTATTAAAACCTGAATGTTTTCTACTCGGGAGGCTGAGGCAGGAGAATCATTTGAACCTGGGAGGTGGAGGTTGCAGTGAATTGAGATCGTGCCACTGCACTCCAGCCTGGCAACAGAGCGAGACTCTGTCTCAAAAAAAAATAATAAATAATAAATAATAAATAAAACAAAACAAAACAACCTGAACATTTTGAACATTATGTTGTGAGATCTGGTCATTCTTTATATCTTGGTTTTAGCAGGCCTCCTATGACACCGCTCCGTCAGGAAAAGTGGATGCTCCCTACCAAGCAGGGGGTAGAAATTCAGATTCTTGACTATTCTTCTGTCGTAAGTTGGTGGTGAAGGGCTCCTCACCACCCCAGTGGCAAAAAAGACGGTCATCTCTTTATCACCAGGTCAGGAGAGGGATGCCGTTTTATTTGTAATGTGTGGCTGAAGCAGAGAAGTTATTGTCTAAAGGGGTTTTTCTTTTTTTTTGTTTTGCGTGGCTTCCCCTTACCAAGTCCATTGGCTGGAGAGAGTGGGCTTTTGTTAGGGCATGTTTTGTTTCAACCATTGGCATTTCTGGATTGCTGACTCCAGGCAAAAAGAAAACTTGGAGGAACTCACCACCATGTCATTTTTGGTTCCAAGGTCCCTCGCTATCTGGGTTTCCTTCTTTTTTCTCACCTTTTAGAGTCTTCTTATGTTGGTTTAACTATACTATCCAGGGTTTTTAGCTGTTCTTACTGAGAGAAAAAGGAAAAAGTACATCTATTTTATCTTTCTGAAAGCAGAAGCTCTCATCCAGCAAATTTTTAGAAACCGTGTTGTTCAAGTCCGCATTGGCTGATTTGAGTGTGATTGATGATTCTTCTGTGGTCTCACTGGAGTGTCCACTGCCCTTGCTCTCAGTTCCTCTTCCTGCCAGTGGTTAAAGTTATTTTACGGGTACGATGACTTGTAACAAGAAATGTTAATCTACTGTGTGGAGAGCTGAACCCAGCTTTTGCCTAGAGATTTCTGCCAAAATTAGAAGCTAATTACAGACTTTAAGAGTTCCTTTCTGTTGTTGTTATTGTTGTTGTTCTCAAACTCCTACAAGCTTTTGCTTTACTTCTCAGTTTAGCCTTGAGTATTTTATGGCTGGTCAGTTATTTTGTAACTCTTTGAGCGGCAAAACTATGCTAATCTTTCACAAAATCTACATGTCTAATATTACCATATTCAATTATATTAAATATAAGCCCTATATAACACCCAAGAAGAAGCACCACAAGTCTATGATTGGTTAGGCGGTGTATCAGTGGATTCTGACATAAAACAGAGAGCATACTCAAATTAGGAGAGGGTTTATTTAACAGAAACAACTTACCAAAAAAAAAAATAAAATAAAAAGAGACAGAAAACTATTTATAAAAGTGATATTGTAAGGATGAGGGAGAATGTATGTACACCACCAAAAAGGAGAGAGTCACACAGAGAAGTCAGTTTTGAGATCAGTTTAGAGAAAATGCAGGCCAAGGTGGCGTCAGAGGGATAAAAATATATATATATCTGGACCTTTCTTTTGTTTCTCCCTCCAGTCTCCTCTAGGGGCTCCCAATGGTTGAACTCAAAAGGAAGCCATAGGATAAGGAAGCCCATGTTGGCCTCTTGGGACAGAAAGTCAGGTTAAAAGGGGGCCTTGGAATATATTCAGCCTAGATGGTTTATTTGTTAATATTCAAGTGTAAATCTGAGTAGATTAGTTAGGTGGTGTGCTGAGGGAAAGTTAGAGTCAAGAATTTAAATTTTGAATCTTATAAAATACTCAGACCAACATTAGGAATTTGAGCAAGTGGAAAGCTATAACTTGCTTAAAAATTAATGCATGTGAAATACTGTTGATGGCTTTTAGCTAGTGTCCCTATAACCAAAATATGGGGTAACCTGGGCTCAGGGTTTCTAGTTTTTCTTCGATGAATTTACTTGGGAAGTTAATCATGAGTGTCAGGCAGAAATTACTGAATAACTTTTCAGATCTTCCAGTTTCTCCTCTCTATCTTCTGCCATGATTTCTGGCACTTAATACCTATTCCATGTTCAGGGAATGACAAGAAAAGGCTGAAAAAGTAGTAAGAAGGTAGCACATGACTGTTTTTCTTTTCTACATTCTCACAAATTTCAGCTTAGTAATTGAGTGATACAATCTCCAGTATTAGCACTGAAATATTATTTTTATTCCTCTAATATAATGCATAATTAGGAGATCATTTTCATAGGATATGCTTTCATTTTTAGCATCTTTGAGCTCAAAGAAGTATGGAACCAACTTTGGAAGCAGCCTGGCTCTAACTTTAGTATGCAAATGATATTACATCTGCAATTATCACAAGCCTTGAGATACAGGAAATATCTCAAACCTGGTGATCCATGACTGATATTAATGCCAATACCTTCCCATGGAATCCTATAAAGGTGCATGCAGAGCAAATAGGAAACAGGAAAAAAGATGAATTGGTGATTGCAAACAAAAGCAATTGACTATAGACCCTCTATCTTCTTAGAGGATGCACCAAAGCCAGAATACTTCATGAGATAATGTGTTCTGGAGTGGAAAGTGGGGAGGGCAATGGGAAGAAACTATAGCCCAGAGGACTGCTTTTAAAGCAAATGAAACCTCTAGAAATCCAGAGGTAGAAGAAGGTCATTCAATCCCACCTGTTACCACTTTGACATTTGAGAGAGCGGAGAAAAGGAAGAAGCTTTTGAAAGAGTTTTGAACAATCTATTGAAAAAACAGGGTCATGTCATGTGCTGCATGAAGACGTTTCAGTTACCTTAAACATTCTCAGAACACTACATCAGCCTACAGTTGGGCAAAACCATCTGGCAACACAGTACAATGTACAGTATTGGTTGTTTACACTCGTGATCACCTGAGGCTCTCTGCTGCTGCCCAGCATTATGAAGAGAGTATTTTACTACTTTCTACTGAATGTATATTGCCTTAGCACCATCACAGAGCCGAAAAATCTTAAGTTGGACCATGGTAAGTCTGGACTATCTGTACTAATTTCGAGACAATTTTCTACGTTGTTGAGGAGGACATAGAAACTATTAACATCTTTTAGTAGATATGAAACCATATGGTATCATATCAAATTAGCTATGCTTGTAATCAACTCAGGTTAAATTATTCCATTTCCAGTGCTAGAATTTCTCATTATAGAATTGTTTCAAATAAGAAAAAACAGATGGTACTTCACTATTATTTTCACTTATTCTAGTTTTTGGTATTTTTTAACTTGCTTCTTTACTGGTGGATAGAGTATACTATTGTATATTTTTATATTGAAAATGTTACATATTTTTAATGAGACATGGCAGTAAAACTTTTGAAGGTTTTATGGTTTCCCATGAGTTCGTGGTTCCTTTAACAACTGGTCGCAGAAGACTTGGGGGAAGGAGGGAAGTGTCAAACAAATTGTTCTGGCACTTTCCCTAACATCGAAAGTGAAAAAGAGAGTCAATAAGGAGTTTTGATGTTAGGAGTTCTTTTTTCTTTTCATCTTCCCTCCCCATCTTCAGTGAGTACTTTAAGGACTATTAAATTAAAATTTGAAAATACTGACTCACAAGTACCTGTTACTGACCTTACCCAAAATGTCGTAGAAGTACTTATCGAAAAGAGAAAACCTATGCACTTAACCAAATGGGAATTTATGTTAAATAACTAACACCGAATGATTTGGGTTTAGACTTTGCAGCTTGAAGGGGTCCTTGAACTGCTGTACTCACAATGTGATAAATAAATATGTACTTAAAAATATTTCTACTCAAGTAGAAAATATCAGTCTCAGGGATGATAAAAATAATTTTTAGTATAGCAGGTTACGTTTGGCAAGCTAATGGAAACAGTACTTAATTGAAACAATTAACATATCAAAAATCATTGCCCTTCACTATGTGAAATTGATCTACAAATTCAATGTTAATAGACGTAGGTGATTCCAGTCAGGAATTCCCAGCCAGTGTGCCCTGAATGGATTAAAAGTATCCAGGGATCCAGCTACTCTAGAAGCTGAGGCAGGAGGATCATTTGAGGCCAGGAGCTTGAGAGCAGCCTGGGCAACATAGACTCTATCTCTCAAAAAATTAAAAAAATAAAGTATGCAGGGATATTATTCCTTACATACTTCAGGGCTGCCTATTGGGAGGCCCCAGACCAAGCTGACTCTGCTGTCTTCTACATGTATTTTTTTTTTTTTTTGGAGACGGAGTCTCGCTCTGTCGCCCAGGCTGGAGTGCGGTGGCGCGATCTCGGCTCACTGCAAGCTCCGCCTCCCGCATTCACGCCATTCTCCTCCCTCAGCCTCCCGAGTAGCTGGGACCACAGGCGCCCGCCACCTCGCCCGGCTAATTTTTTTTTTTTTTTTGTATTTTTTTTTAGTAGAGACGGGGTTTCACCATGTTAGCCAGGATGGTCTCGATCTCCTGACCTCACGATCCGCCTGCCTCGGCCTCCCAAAGTGCTGGGATTACAGGCGTGAGCCACCGCGCCCGGCCTACATGTATTTTACGTATGTTTTGATATGAAAATATCTGGAAAGCAGTGGCCCTAGTTATAGACTGTTACATTTGTAAAGATACATGAACTGCTATGTATGGGAAGTTTGACCAGGACCATTTGTAAAAGTTCTTTTTGCAACAACATTTTTCATTTGAAGACAAAAATACATTTACCCCTCAAAATTTGCTCTCAAGTTTGAAAAGACAGAGTCTATCTTCAGCTTAAGGGTGATACTTCCTATTTGGGAGAACGAAATGAGGGTTGAGAAATGATGCCTTAATAAGACCAGGAAAATCGCAGCGTCTTTAATTCGGCCATGACCTAATTTTCTGTAGAGTAAGTCTACAGCCTGAAGGGAGGCTGGCTGGAAAAATATACCTGTGCTACGAGATCTCATTATGCCATACACTTCTTCACTTGGAAAATATCACCTATGACAAGCCATCGTCCAAGGCGAGGAGCCCAAAGACAGCAGGAAACCCAGCCCTGGATGAAAGATGTTTGACATTGATAGTATTTGGCATCAGTAGTTGTGATATGTTTTCTCAGTCTAAGCAATGGCAAAATAAAGGAAAATAAAATAGAGCTTACAAATACATCAAGTCAAAAGAGGCCTGAGATCTAAATCTTTCTTCAGAAAATTGGGGTTTGGTTGGTGAGGAAATCGTAATTCCTAACAGTGTTTACTGGATTGAGCAAAGAGCTCACATTGGTTCCTTCTCATGAGGCTGTTCAAAAGTCTGTGCAATGTTTCTGAAAGACAGTACATTATATTGTTCTATTCAGCTAGTCTCCATTGCAATCTTGTTTGCCCCACAGTGTAATCGTTCCCTAACTTCCTTTCCATTTAATGTCTTCAGCACTTGCTCTACATAGCATTTTAGTAACTGCATACTGAGTAGTTCTCATAGGAACAGGAGCTGAAATGAGTGATGAATTCATAGAAACAGAAACATGTTTTCTCCCAGTGCAACTTGTCTTCCGCAAAGTTTCTTGTCCATGAAAAAATAATTTGCCATTAAGAAAGCAACAGCATTCATTTTAATTAATGAATTTTCTACAAGTAATCATCAAAAAGACCAGAGGAGCTAGTGTTTACAAATTCACATTTTTAGTAGGTGTGTTTGACTCCTCCATAGATCTTGTCTTCTGCCTAAATGTTCCTTTAAAATATTTTGATTTATTATGATTAAGTGTAAGCTAGGTTGGACCATTAATTAATTACAAATAAATTTGAGTTAAACCCAGACATTAATAACAGCATTAGAAAAAAATGTACTGGGTCTACATGCTAAACAGAGAGCTGTAACTTGGTTGTGAAATTTTACCTTCTTTGAAGATGACTGATACCAGGAGTTAAAACAGGCAATCCCTGGGTTAAATTTAGCCCATAGGGTGTTTTCTTTGGACAGTACCATATTTTAAAACAAATTAGAATTAGTGACCACCACTTGGAAATCAGTAGAGTTTTACACAAAATCAAGGATGTCCTTGATTTCAGTTTTTAAAAAAATCACCTCTTGGCATGGCTGAGCCTGCAATCTTCAGGGACTATCTCCAGTTGCCCCTTTAAGCAAGTGAGCAGTCCAGTGTGGCAAGTTTCCCACCCAGTGCAGTTCACTCATTCATCTAAATCGTCATTCAGCAAATATTTCCTGAGTACCTACCATGTGCCAGAAGACATTGTGCTAGATTCTGCCATCATCAAACTTACAGCTTAAGGGGAAATGGACAGTAAGCAATTCTACAAAATTGCACATTTAGAGGAGTGCTATGAAGTAAAAGCTGCTACGGAATCATTTGACAGGATGTCCTGAGCTATTCTGGGAGTGGGAGAGAAAGGGTCAGGGGTTTCCCTGCAGAAGCACATGTCAGAGCTGGGATGTGAAGAACCAGGAGAGGTTACTTAGGCACAGTGTGTCCTAGGGAGAGCGAAGAGTAGGAGAGTCAAAGCGACCATAGATTGTTCAAGGACCTCAAGGAAGTTCAGTATATACAGACAAAGAACAAGGGGGTGGCTGGCATGAATGTGGCAGGGAGTAGGCACATGCAGGGTCAGACCTGGAGTCCTAGGGTTCAGGGAAAAATGATTGGTGTTGGTATTTAAGAGCAGTGGGTAGACACTGAGGAATTTTTCAGCAAGTATCAGAAAAAGTACTTTTTGCTTCCAAAGTAACATTCTGGTTTACTGGGTGGGGAAAAGGCTCATACGAGGCAAGAATAGAAGCAGCGAAGGATGATATGAACTAGGGTTGACCCTATAGAAAATGGCTTAAAAAATTGAAATGAAGCTAAAAAACTTTAAAGATACTGGAAATTGTACAAGGTCATAAAAGTAGACCTTCCATTTGCTGCCCCAAATCTACACTCCCCTGCTCTGTGCTCAGGAGGCTGGCCCACATGGACTGTCTCCACAGGTTCCCTTACCTGCTACTCTCTGATATGTTTAGCCAATGGGCAGCACCAACAGGAGATCAGAGGGCGGCAGGAGTGAGGTCAGGGCATTTACTGAGCCAGCTCCCTCTTTGATGGATGGCTACATTACTAGTGGTTACATTCCTTTTCCAAAGAGCACATCTCTTGTCAGACTACAGCTGTCTCCAGTTTCTGTTACCCTTTCCTGGTCCTTGCCCTTCAAGCTTTGAGACAGCAGTGGTTTCTCACTGTTACCCACACAGGGTTTCATCATTCATCATCAGTTTCCCTTAACTTTGCCCATACATTTTTAAATAGTCCCTTCATTAAATTCTCCTTGGTTACCCCCATTTGAGCGTGCCACTTGTTTCCTGCCAGGATCCTTGGCCTTAACCCGAACTGGAAACAAGTCAATTTCAGTATTAAAAAAAAATCCTTACCTTAGTATCCTTAAAGGTAAAGAGGCAAAAATCAATGATAATAAAAATCACACTGACAAATCCAAAAGAGAAGCATTAGAAGCTTCATTCTTCTCATCAGCTCTCTTAGAATGTGATCAAGAAAGCATCAAGAATGAAAGAGCACATGGGAGGGACACAGGAAGGGATACTGTAGTTGATGTTGTTTTGTAGTGGATTCCCCCCATCAGCTCAGTTGCTGGGAGTGTGGGTGGCTGGAGTCTCAGCTGAGGGACTCTGTAGGCCATGCCTTTAGCTACAGAGAGTCAGCATGCAAAGACTGGTGGATGAGGGTGTACAAAGGTCCATGTAGGTCAATCCTGATGGTTATCCAAGGTCCAGGCTGAGGATCTGTCTACCATTGCTGATGCAATATCTACCATCTGCCAGTCCTGCTTCCCTCAACCCTCATAGATGTTGACCCCAAGGACACTCTCCAATAAACTTTCTACATAGAAGCATCTACTTCAGGATCCCCTTCCTAAGGAAACTGATGGAAGGCCAGTATTACGATCTATGTTCTTATATTAAAAACATAAATCCTCAAATGTCAGAAATGCAAATGGAGATATGACAATATAATAGAGTGAAGTTTTTTGTTTGTTTGTTTGTTGTTGTTGTTGTTTTTTGAGAAGGAATCTGGCTCTGTCACCCAGGCCGGAGTGCAGCGGCGCCATCTCAGCTCACTACAATCTCCGCCTCTCTGGTTCAAGCGATTCTTCTGCCTCAGCCTCCCGAGTAGCTGGGACTACAGGCATGTGCCACCATGCCTGGCTAACTTTTTGTATTTTTAGTAGAGATGGGGTTTCACCATGTTAGCCAGGTTGGTCTCAATCTCCTGACCTCGTAGAGTGAGCTTTATAAAAGTCCATGCAATATTGATTTTCCTAATATGGATTTCTGTATTAATAACTAGATGTAGCCAATTTGTCTTTTTATGTATAAATGACTGACACAAAATTCTCTGTGTTAAAAGTACAATATTCTTGTGGTTTAGAAAGTAACACTATTTTAAAGACAATTAAGAAGAATGATCTTTTGAGAAATATTTCACATGAAGATGTCTCTACCACAGGAGGCTGTTAAAAGGGACAGACAAGGGTTGTGGTATGATGTACATTCCCCTAGGATATTCGTAAATTTAGCTACTGTTTACTCAGTCCTTACTATATGCCAGACCATGTGGTAAATGCTCTATGTGTATCTTCCCATGTAATCTACAAAATAACACTTTGAGGGAGATAATTTTATTATTCCCACAAGTAGAATAGAAGAGCATCCTGCCAAAAGTAGGACAATGTGGGTTCAAGTCACTGAATCTTCATAGGCATTAATTTCTTAGCTGATATGGGCATGAGAGCTAACCTACAGATGTGTGGCAGGAACTAAATGAGATGCAAGAGGGTTGTGGAAGTGCTTTTCAAGCTAAGTTATTATACAAGTGTTAGGAATGATAATCAATGTAGTTTATGTGAGTGTGAATGAGCAAGTGATCAGGCGCATGTGTGTTTGAGAGAATGAGTCCTCAACAGACTAGCAAATTGGCACCTTCATTTCATTATTGTATCCATCAATAATCATGATATGTGAACTAGATTTTCTATTTCAGATGATTCAATTGCCAGAAACGAAAGGATTATATGCCAACAGGAAGAAAAAAAGTGAAATAATGGGATCAGAAAAATGACAAAGTTGAAATTAGCTGGACGTGGTGCCATGTGCCTGTAGTCTCAGCTACTTGGGAGGCTGAGGTGGGAGGATTGCTTGAGCCCAGGAAATCTAGGCTGCAGTGAGCTGAGATTGTGCCACTGCACTCCAGCTTGGGCAACAGAGTGAGGCCCTCTCTCAAAAAAAAAAAAAAAAAGGAAAACTGACAAAGTGGAAAGGCATTTTATAATACAAAACATGATTTATATGGCCCCCTTTTCCTTTTTCAAACAGTATTGGTAATTATCATTGTTATTATTCAAGGTAGAAAGTGATCATTTCTGCATTCTTTGGAGTAAACTGGTTCTTCTGCTCCTTGACAGTCAAAAATATGTTTGCTCAACAATACTCCATTCATACTCTTAAAAAATTATCTGATCAGAAGTGTTTCAAGTCTCACCAGTTCACTTTAAAATGACAAAACACCAGTCACGAAGTCAAATGGAGTTTCTCAGTCTCATGTCATCATGATTGGTGGGATTCATGTCAGTGTTTTGTAAGAACTACAATAAGTTTCACTTCTGTCATTTGGAGTACTGGTTCACTGGGAAACATTTATAACTAATGCTGTTGTTCATATACAGACTATGGAAGAAGAATGCGGCTCCAAATGGGAAATATGCTGAAAGCCTACCTGCATACATTTGACTTAATGTTACTAACTTGGGTGGATAGATCACTGTTCACAGGCTTGGGTGAGTAAAACCAGTGTCTTGGAGCTTGAATTATAGGGACAGGAACAATGGCTTATTAGACAGGCTTCGAATGCAAAGGGGACACAGAGATTTCCATAGGCTCTGTTCTGATAATTTTTAAAAAGACATTTTTGAGAGCCTTGGAGAAGGTATTGCATGGAGTAGTAATCTAATTGTAAAGTTTGCACTTCAGCTAATAGCAAGGATAATAAAATCTCAAGAACAATCTTTCAGGAACCTTCAGGAGTGTTTAAAAGATTTGGCATAATTATCACCATAGTTCTGTCTTTAGGCATAGAAAAAAAAAGGGAGAATCTTCAAGTGATCTTGGAATGGCCTAAACATCATTCATTCATTTATTTATTCAAAATACAGTCTTAGAGCAATCAGTATATTCCAGATTCTGTGCAAAGACTGAATATAAACAAAATGTAAAGCATTTTTTGTTTAAGTTCTCAAAGTGCTTACAGGCCTGTGAATCAGGATATTAAGAGAAACAGGCTCTTTCTCTTTTTTGGACAAAAGGTAATTCTTCACTCTTGACTGTATGTTGCTTATGACAGTTACATTTGGAGAATGGAAAGGAAATTAGGAATGATGGGTGTAAGGGGAGAAGAGATAGAAGAAAATAATAAAACAAGAAGGAATTCAAAGGCAATGTTATCATAGTTGCTTCAGGGAAACTATGCCTTGATACAGAATTGAGATACAGCTGCCCTAGAAGTGATCACCTCAATAACTCTTGAACCTTTGTTTCATCTTCCCCAACCTCTAATTCTATCTCTTCAGAAGATAACTTCTAAAAGCGAATGACTGCATGCAAACCCTTCTCAAGCACTGTTTGTAGAGGAATTCTAGCTTAAGACAAGTGCTATTCAGACAGTTTAGCTAAGGCTGGGTCCATATCCACCGGACCTTTTGCTAATTTAAACATACAGATATTTAACTGGCACCATGACCCACATAGCTGTCTCTATGTGATGAGGTCTAGCCTTCTCTGAAAGTAGTTATAATTTTATTTTATCATATTTTATTTCATTTTGCTCTTCAGTATGGTGCAGTAGACCAAGTCCTGAGCTGGCAAATATACAGATAATAAATGTTCAATATCGTTACTCATTGGAGAAATTCAAATTAAAACCCCATGACATACCACTATACAATTGCTAAAAATGAATAAAATAAAATTTAAAATTCTGACAGTACCGAGTGCTATTGAGAATGCAGAGCAGCTGCAACTCTTATATGCTGCTGATGGGAATGCAAAATGGCACAGCTACTTTGGAAAGCAATCTGGTAATTTTGTAGAAAGCTAAACAGACATTTACCACATCACTCAATAATCCACTCAATCAAAATATTCTTCAGTTAATGAATAGATTTTTAAAATGGTGGTACACCCATGCAATGAAGTACCATCCAGCATTGAATAGAAATGTATTACTGACACATGCAACAACATGGATGACTTTCAAATGAATTATGCTAAGTAAAAGAAGCCAGACTCAAAGGGCTATGGACTATATGATTCCATTTACGTGATATTATCACAAAAGGTGAACGACAGAGGCAGAAAAGAGATTAATAGTTTTCTGTGGCTGGAGGTGACAGGAAGGGTTGATTACAAAAGGGTATGAGGAAACTTTTTAGATGGTATAGCTATTCTATATCTTGATTATAGTGTTTGTTACAGAACTATATTTGTCAAAAACACATTGAAATTTACATTAAATTTGAATAAAATTGAATAAAAACATAATGTAAAAATTTATATTTTAAATTACAGATGATTTAATTTTATTCTATGGAAATTATACTTCTGTAAACCAGACTTGAATATAAAGATTATGTATCAGCCACCAAAAACACTTCTCAGAGTTGTATCTATTTTTAATCTTATCTGGGTTCCAAGAATATAGTTTGTTCTTTTAAAAATATATCTTTAACTGAAAAATAAAAATTGTACATATTGATCATATTCAACATGTTTTGAAATATGTATAGACTGTGAAATGGCTAAATTGAGCTAATTAATATGCATAATATCTTACATACTTTTAATTGAGTTGATTTTTTTAGACAAATGTAGAATGAAAGTCTAATTTCTTCTAGAATTACTAATATAGATTTCGCTATTAATTATGGTCAGAAAGTATACTCTGTGGGAGAGCAACAAATATTCTCATTGAATGGAAAGAAATAAGTGAATATGTGGAAACATTTTACAAAGACATCAAGTTGAAAAACTAAATAACAAATTGCTTTGATTTTCTTTCCGAAGAGGTACTATTATAACGAAAGAACAAATTTCAAAGTAGAAAAACAATATTCAGAACAACTGATAAAGAAAGGGGGAAATGGTGTTAATCAGCAATGAGCAAAGGTTTAAGCATGAAAAGTCAATTTGTTTTACAGACACAGCAGTACTAATATGCTCTCTGTATACAGTAGAAAAGGCAAGATGAAAAGCACACATCTTACTACTCCAGAGAGAACAGAATGAATGTAATTGACATAACAATCCTCAAAATGACATGCAGAAATGTTTAGCGGGACTCATTACATAAATTGAAAGAAGCCTTAAACCATATAGTCACACTCAGTCCAATTACAATGAACAAATTTCCTAAATTAGCTGAATAGAAAATGAAACTATGTTACAAATCAATGGAAAATGAAACTCACATTTCAGTTTAATTTATACATTTCCAGGTAATCTATAACTGTATAGATTACCTCACATAGGTATAGGAATAATTACTCACATACGAAGAGTGATTTTAAAATATCATCCCTAGAAGGAAAAGTGAGTCTTTATATTTGTACAGAATGAAAAGTATAAAGTGGATATAATGTCTTATAATCTATTGATATTCACATGCAGATGTTAAACTCATTTTAAAAACAAATTACTGCTTTGTTTAAGAAAATACCTACCTTTGTTCTTTCAGTACAATAAAAGCTATAATTTTATTTTCAATTCCAAAACAAAAACAATTTCAAAAACTTACATTTGTAGTTAAAAATCTTCTCACAATGGACATTAGAATTTGTGGCACTTAGAGTCCACAAGTTGTCAAATGGAGTTGAGTGCCTTGATAGAGCCAGAAATCTCAGGGTGAAGACTCTGAAGCCATGGGCTATGGCAGAAGTTGAGCCCCTGAAGTGCACATGGAAATCTGCTCACTGAATATTGGACTGCCACATGGCTGACTAGGGATACTGTATGCCAGTTATTCTTTGAAGAAAGATCAAAGTCACTGGCAAATAATCATTCTGAGTGGAAAATGGAGGGAGGATAGCTAGAACCTGTCAGAGTGCCCACATGAAGAAGCTGGGGAGCACAGAAAAAAAAGCGGCAAAAGTCTGGATGTCTGCTGACTGCTAAACTGATGGGGAGCCCCTCTGTCCCTATGACCAATAACAACACTATCAGTGTCAATGGCAATTAGAGATCTTCCTTGGAATAGAGAACTGGGTGGCCAGTTTCCACAGCCATGCAACACCCTCTCACACCCCGGTCGAGACAGTGGACACCATAATAGTTGTGCACCTGTGGCACCACTGTCTTACCTGGGGCTCCACTCTTGAACTGCAATACCACCAGACATCCCACAGACAATCCCCATAACCCACTCTGACTTAGGCAAGCACAAGGAACTGGCGAATCTCCAGGAAGTTGTGGGTTTCTTGGAGAACTAACCCTCAGTGCATACCACCCCAAGGAAGTGGAGAGCACAGACTGCCAAAGCCTCCCCCAGGACAAAGGAAACACAAATGCAGTACCAACCACTGAAGGGGGCATCACCAAAGGCTGGGAACAGACGTGGAGAGGGGCTCATCTCTCACCCCTGCCCCCTCCCCAGTGGACTGTTACAGACATGACTATGGTTATTTCCAATGGAGCATGATGAGTGCACACTGGGCAAGGTTGCTTTCCCCACTTCTCCAATGACTCTACCCCTGCTGAAGGCAAGCACAAACACAGGAGGGTTCTTTCTGCACTTCAGTAGCTCTACCCTAGGTGGGGACGAATTCATGCTGACAGCCTATAGCCTACCTACCGGCTCCTACACTTAAGTACCATCTACTGGACTGCAGCCTGAATTACACCACCAAACAAAAATACATTGCTATAACATACAGCATCTGAGAAAGCAACTGCATGAACCTATTTGCAATCAAGGAACCCATACAGAACCTTGGTCCTCTGAGACAATCCAGTTATAACACCAATCAATCATACACAACATACACTATGCTCATACCCTCAATGGAAAAAAGAATAAAAAATTTAAAAGCCATATCCAAGCAATAGCATATTCAAGAAATGAAGCATCACTTCCCTCAGATAAGGATTCAGCACAAGATCTCTGGCAATACAAAAAGCCAGCATGTTTTGGCTCCTTCACAATGGATCCTAGCAAGAATAAAATGTCTAAAATGACACACATAGAATTCAGAATATGAATAGCAAGGAAGCTCAATGAGATCCAAGAGAAAATTGAAATCCAATATAAAGAAGCCAGAAAAAAAATATTAGATTTGAAAGACAGCTTAGTTATATTAAGAAAAAAACAAACACAAATTCTGGAGTTAAAAAATTTACTACAAGAACATCAAAGTATAGTTGGAAGTCTTAACAACAGACCAGAATAAGCAGAAGAAATAATTTCAGAGCTTGAAGACTGGTCTTTCGAATTAACCCAGTCCGAAAAAAATAAAAAAGAATTAAAATAATAACCAATACCTTTGGGAAATATGAGATTCTGTAAAATGACCAAACCTATGATTTATTGGCATCCCTGAAAGAGAAGAAGAGAAAGTGAGTAGCTTGGAAAACAAATTGAGGGTATAATTCAAGAAAATGTCCCCAATATTGCAAGAGACATTGGCATACACATAAAAAAATTCATAGAACTCCTGTGAGATACTACATAAGACAACCATCCTCAAGGCATATAGTCATCAGAATACCCACGGTCAACATGAAAGAATATCTTGAAGGTAAGGAGAGGAAAGGGTCCATTTAATTACAAAGGGAATTCCATCAAACAGCAGACTTCTCAGCAGAAACCTTACAAGCCAGAAGAGATAGGGGGCCTAGTTTTAGTCTTCTTAAAGAAAAGAAATGCCAGCCAAGAAGTTCATATCCTACCAAACTAAGCTTTATAAACAAAGTAGAAGTAAAGTCCTTCCCAGAGAAGCAAACACTGAGGGAATTCATCACCATCAGACTGATGTAAGAAAAAATGCTTAAGGAAGTTCTGAAAATGGAAAGAAAGGAACAATACTTGCTAGCACAAAACCATATGTAAGTACAAAGCCCACAGACCCTGTAAAGTAACTACACAATCAAGATTGCAAAGCAACTAGCTAACACTATGACAGAAATGAAACCTCATATATCAATATTAACTTTGAAAGTAAACAGCCTAAATGCTCCACTTAAAAGACATAAAGTGAGCTGGGCACAGTGGCTTACACCTGTAATCCCAGCACTTGAGGAGGCTGAGGGGGGCAGACCACGAAGTCAGGAGACTGAGACCATTCTGGCCAACACGGTGAAACCCCATCTCTATTAAAAATACAAAAATTGGCTGAGCATGATGGCATGTGCCTGTAATCCCAGCTACTTGGGAGGCTGAGGCAGGATAATCACTTGAACCAGGGAGTCGGAGGTTTCAGTGAGCCAAGACCGTGCCACTGCACTCCACCCTGGCGACAGAGTGAGACTCAGTCTCAATAAAAAAAAAAAAAAAAGAAATAAAGTGGCAAATTGAATAAAAAAAACAAAATTCATTCATCTGCTGTTTTCAAGAGACCCATCTCACATGAAAATAACACCCATAGGCTCAAAGTAAAGGGACTAAGAAAGATTTATTCATGCAACAATAAAAAACAGAAAACGGCAAAGGTCATTATTCTTGTATCAGATAAAACAGACTTTAAACCAAAAACAGTAAGAAAAGACAAAGATTATTACTTAATGATAAGGGTTTAATTCAACAAGAAGATTTAACGATCTTAAATATATATACAACCAACATTAGAACACTCAGACTTATAAAACAATTAGACTACTAGACACTAGTCTGGTAGTGTCTATCCAAGAAAAGAGATAGATGGCCACACAATAATAGTGGGGGACTGCAACACCCCATTGACAGCATTAGACAGATAATTGAGGCAGAAAATTAACAAGGAAATTCTGCACTTATATTCGACACTTAGCCAATTTGACCTAATAGACAGTTACAGAATACTCTACCCAACAACCATAGAATACACATTCTTCTCATCTGCCCATGGAACAGACTCAAAGATCTACCACATGCTCTGGCATAAAACATGTCTTCTTAAATTCAAAAAAACTGAAATCATACCTAGCATTTTCTCAGACCACAGTGACACAGAAATAGAAATTAATTTGAAAAGGACCTCTCAAAACCACACAAACATATGGAAACTAAACAACTTGTTCCTGAATGACTTTTGCGTAAACAATGAAATTAAGACAGAAATCAAAAAAATTTTTGAAACAAGTGAAAATAGAGAGACAACATACCAAAACCTATGAGATGTGGTGAAAGCAACATTAAGAGTAAAGTTTATAGCACTAAACACATACATCAAAAAGATAGAAAATTCCCAAATTAACAAAGTAATGTCACACCTAAAAGAACTAGAAAATCAAGAACAAACTAGACCCAAAACTAGCAGAGGAAAAGAAATAACTAAAGTCGAGGAGAACTAAATGAAATTGAGACAAAATAAACTACTAAGGGTCATTGAAACCAAAAATTGTTTTTGAAAGGATAAACAAGATTGATAGACCACTAGCTCAATTAACAAAGAAAGGAGGGAGAGAAGATCCAAATAAGCATAATCAGAAATGATTATGGTGAATTACAACTGATTCCACTGAAATACAAAAGATCCTCAGAGACTACCATGAACATCTCTAAGCACACGAACTAGAAAACCTAAAGAAAATGGGCACATTTATGGAAACACACAACTTCTGAAGGTTGAAACAGGAAGAAACACAAATCCTAAAGGGACTAATGATGACTTATAAAATTGAATTAGTAATTTAGAAAATCTATCAAGCAAAAAGAAAGCCCTGAACCAGATGAACTCAAAGCCAAATCCTACCACACATACAAAGAAGAGCTGGTATCAATCCTACTGAAACTATCCCAAAAAAATCAGGAAGAAGGGATTCCTCCATAACCCATTCTACAAATCCATTATCATCCTGACACCAAAATCTTGCAAGGGCACAATAAAAAAGACAGCTACAGGCCAATATCCCTGATAAACATAGACACAAAAATTTGCAACAAAATAATAGTAAACTGAATTCAGCAGCACATCACAAAGGTAATCCACCACAATTAAGTGAGCTGTATTCCTGCAATGCAAAGATAGTTCAGCATATGGATATTAATAAATGTGATTCATCACATAAATAATTAAAAACCATATATGATCATCTCAATAGAGGCAGAAAAAGCATTTGGTAAAATCTAACATCCCTTCTTAATAAAACCACCCAACAAACTAGGCATCAAAGGAACATACCTCAAAATAATAAGATCCATCTATAATAAACCACAGCCAACATCATACTGAATGGGCAAAAGTTGGAAGCATTCCCCCTAAGAACTAGAAGAACACAGGGATGACCACTCTCATCACTCCTACTCCATATAGTACTTGAAGACCTAGCCAGAGTGATCAGGCAAGAGAAAGAAATTAAAGGTGTCCAAATAGAAAAAGAGAAAGTCAAATTATCTTTCTTCACTGCTGAGATCATTCTATACTTAGAAAACCCTAAAAACTCTGCCAAAATGCTCCTGTAACTGATAAATGACTTCAATAACGTTTCATGATACAAAATCGATGTACAAAAATCAGTAGCATTTATATATGCCAATGGCATTCAAGCTGAGAGTCAAATCAAGAACGCAATCCCATTTACAATAGCCAAAAGAAGAAATAAAATACCTCGGGATATATTTAACCAAAGAAATGAAAGATCTCTACAAAGAGAACTACAAATGCAGCTGAAAGAAATCAAAGATGATGCCA
Source organism: Nomascus leucogenys (assembly GCF_006542625.1). Lineage (NCBI taxonomy): Eukaryota > Metazoa > Chordata > Mammalia > Primates > Hylobatidae > Nomascus > Nomascus leucogenys. The sequence continues at coordinate 73,181,026 of NC_044401.1, read as the reverse complement.
AAAATAGAAAAACATTTCATGCTCATGGGTTAGAAGAATCTGTATCATTAAAATGGCCATAGTGCCCAAAGCAGTTTACAGATTCAATGCTATTCCTGTCAAAGTACCAATGTCATTTTTTTCACAGAAATAGAAAAAACTATTCTAAAATTCATATGGAACCAAAAAAGAGCTTGAATAAACAAAGCAATACTGAGCAAAAAGAAAAAAGCTGGAGGCATCACATTACCTGTTTTCAAACTATACTACCAGGCTACAGTGTACAAAACAGCATGGTACTGGTACAAAAACAGACACATAGACCAATGGAAGAGATAGAAAACCCAGAAATAAAGCCACACACCTACAACAAACTGATCTCTAGCAAACTTAACAAAAATAAGCAATAGGGAAAAGACTCCCCTATTCATTAAATAATGTTGGGACAACTGGCTGTACATTTGCAGGAGAATGAAACTGGAGCCCTACATATTGCTGCATGCAAAAATTAACTCAAGATACGTTAAAGACTTAAATGTAGGACCTCAAACTATAACAATCCTAGAAGAAAACCTAGGAAATACCCTTCTCTATATCGGCCTTCACAAATAATTTATGGCTAAGTCCTCAAAAGCAATTGCAACACAAATAAAAATTACCAAGAGGGACCTAATTAAACTAAAGAGCTTCCACACAACAACAACAACAAAGATCAAGGGAGTAAACAGACAACCTTCAGAATGAGAGAAAATATTCACAAACTATGCATCTGACAAAGTTTTAATATCAACAATCTATAAGGAAATTAAACAAATATATAAGCAAAAAACAAATAACCCTATTAAAAAGTAGGCAAAGGACATGAACAGATACTTCTGAAAAAAAGACATGTATGTGGCCAAAATCATATGAAGAAGTGCTCATCAGCACTAATCATCAGAGAAACGCAAATTAAAGCCACAATGAGATACTATCTCCCACCAGTCAGAATGGCTATGTTAAAAAGCAAGCAAGCAAACAAACAGACAATAACAACAAAAAACAAACAGATATTGGCAAGACAGCTGAGAAAACAGACACAAAAATGGTTGGTGGGAAGGTAAGTAAGTCTAGCCGTTATGGAGAACAGTTTGGAGATTCCTCAAAGAACTAAGAGTTGAACTACCATTCAACCCAGCAATCCCATTACTGGGTATATGCCCAAAGGAGAAGAAATCATTCTACCCAAAAGATACATGTACTCATATGTTCATTCCAGCAGTATTCACAATAGCAAAAACATGGAATCAATCCAGGTGCCCATCAATGGTGGACTGGATAAAGAAAATGTGATACATATATGCTATGGAACACTATGCAGCTTTATAAAAGAAAAAAATCATGTTCTTTGTAGCAACATGAATGCATCCGGAAGCTGTTTTCGTAAGCGAATTAACACAAGAACAGAAAACCAAATACCACATATTCTCACTTATAAGTGGGGGCTAAACATAGGGTACACATGCACATAAAGATGGGAACAATAGACACTGGGGACTACTAGGTTGGGGAGAGAAGAAGTGGAGACGATTGCTGAAAAACTACCTATTGGGTACTATGCTCACTACCTAGGTGATGGGTTCAATCATACCCCAAATCTCAGCATCATGCAATATACCTTTGTAACAAACCCGCACATATACCCCCTGATTCTATAATCAAAGTTAAAAAGAAGAACACAATTCTAAGATGTATGCATAGCCTTCCTTAGATTTTAAGGTATTGTGAATCAGAAAACGTTAAGAACCATTGCTCTAAAATAAATACAAGTACATAATTTTAACATGGTGAATGCTAAATGCTCTCATCTCAGTGGATATAATTTTTAGCTGATTAGCTGGTTTTAACTTTTTAATTTAATTTAATTTAATTTTAATTTTTATTTTTATTTTTATTATTTATTTATTTATTTATTTGAGATGCAGTCTCACTCTGTCGCCCAGGCTGGAGTGCAGTGGCGATATCTCCGTTCACTGCAAGCTCCGCCTCCCAGGTTCACGCCATACTCCTGCCTCAGCCTCCCAAGTAGCTGGGACTACAGGCACGTGCCGCCAAGCCCGGCTAATTTTTTGTATTTTTAGTAGAGATGGGGTTTCACCGTGTTAGCCAGGATGGTCTCGATCTCCTGACCCCATGATCCGCCTGCCTTGGCCTCTCAAAGTGCTGGGATTACAGGCTTGAGCCACCGTGCCCAGCCCTTTTTTATTTTTAAAAAATAAAAATCATGAGTATGAGAATAATACTTGTTAGTATGTATTTGGACACTGAAAAATACAGTGTGTTTCTGTCATACAACCTTCTTTCCCAGAACTTAATCAGGCATTATTGCTAAAAATAAAACAAAAACACACTACACAATAAATAAAGAACATCCACATTGGGATATGTATCTTCCAGGCAATTAACAATATATATCTGTATTTCAAACTTTTCATTTTGAAATAATTATAGATTCACAAGAGTTGCCCAAAAAGTTGCAGAGGTAGATCCCATGTATTTTCCACCCAGTTTCCACCAACATGAACATCTTGCTTAAAAACAGTACAATATCTAAACCAGGAAATTGACATTGGTACCGTCCACAGAGCTTATTTAGATTTCATCGTTTTGCATATTTATTTGTATATGTGTAGTTTCCATGCAATTTTATCCGTGTGTAGATTTGTATAACAACTACCACACGTGAAGTGTTCCATCACCACAAGGCTCCTTCATTCTATCCTTTTATAAGCACACCACCCACCACCATCTCTAATTCCTAGTAGCCACCAATCTGTTCTCCATCTTTATAATTTTGTTATATCAAGAAAATTTTATAAATGGAATTACATAGTACGTAACCTTCTGAAATGGGCTTTTTTCCCCTTGAGATCCATTCTAGTTGTTGCATCAATATTTTTTTTTCTTTTTGTTGCTGCACAGTATTCCATGGTATGAATACAGAACTATAACATTAACCTGTGGAGGAATACTTGAGTTGTTTCTAGTTTATGGCTGTTACCAAAGAAAAAATAAAACTACTATGAACATCCATGTTAATATATATGTATGTTATATATAGAGAATATATATATATATACACACACACACACAAAGTCTTACACGTAAATGCTGATATCAGATTCATTCATAATAGTAAAAAACTCCATACAAACCAAATATCCATCAACTAGATTATAGATGAACAGTAGTGGAATATCCACACCCATATAACAAAATATTATTCAGCAATTAAAATGAACTACTGATGCTTGCAATGCCATGGATGAATCTCAAAGCATTATACTAAACAAAGAGAGTTAGAAACAAATGAGTACCTACTTCTAGCATAGGCCATGTGCCATGTCATATGGTACAGTTTGGATATTTGTCCCTGCCCAAATCTCATGCTGAAATGTAATCCTCAATCTTGGAGGTGGGACCTGGTGGGAAGTGATTGGATCATGGGGGCAGATCCCTCATAGCTGGGTTGAGTTATCCCCTTAGTGATAAGTGAGCTCTCGTTTTGAGTTTACATGAGATCTGGTCATTTAAAAGTGTGTGGCACCTCTCCACTCCACACACACTCTCTCTCACTTTTGTTCCTGCCAGATGAGATGCCTGCTCCCCCATCACCTTCCACCATGATTGTAAGATTCCTGAAGCCTCCCTAGAAGCAGTTGCTAGTGCTATTCTTCCTGTACAGCCTGCAGAACTAGAAGCCAATTAAACCTATTTTCTTATTAATTACCCAGTCTCAGGTATTTGTTTACAGGAATATGAGAATGGCCTAATACACCATACAACAAACCTAAATAAATGTTTTAAAAAAAAAGTATCACAAAAATATTCTCCAACCACAATGAAATAAAACTAGAGATTGATAGCAAGAAAAATCCCTAAATTTGTGAAAGTTAAATAACACACTCCTAAATAACCCGTGGACCAAAAAAGAAATCAAAAGGGAAACCATAAAATATTTTGAAATGAATTAAAATGAAAATACAACATATCAACACTAGTAGAATGCTGCTAATATAATGCTTAGAGGAAATTGCATAGTTATAAATTTCTACATTAGGAAAGGAGATCTCAAATCAATAACTCAACCTTCCATTTTATGATACTCAAAAAAGAAGGGCAACCTAAACCTAAAGCAAGCAGAAGAAAGGAAATAACAAAGATTAGGGTAGAAATACAGAATAGAAGTGTAACAGAGAAGACCATTAAAAACAAAAAAAAAGTTTCTTTGACAAACCCTTAGTTAGATTGACCATGATAAAGAGAGAGGAGATTCAAATTCCCAGAATCAGAAAAAAAAAGATGAAACATTACCACAACCTTACAGAAATATAAATGATTATAAAGGAATTCTATGAACAATTGTAAGCCAAAAATTGCAAAATTTAGATAAAATGGACAAATTTCTACACAGACACAAAGTATCAAAACTGGCTTAAAAAGAAGTAAGCCATTTTACTAGATCTGTAACAAGTAGGAAGGTTGAATTACTAATCAAAAGACTACCCACAAAGAAAAGACCAGACCCAGATTATTTCACTGCTAACTTCTACCAAACATTCAAAGAAGAATGCCAATTCTTCAAAAACTCTTCCAAAAAATTGAAAAGGAGTGAACATCTTTCAAATTACTTTATGAGGCCAGTATTATCCTGATACCAAAAACAGACAAGACATCACAAGAAAAGAAAACTATAGACCAATATCTTTATAGACATGTATGCAAAATCTTTAACAAAATATCAGTGAACTGAACCCAGCAATATATATATATTTATTATATATAAATTATATATCAAAATTAAATGAGGTTTATTCTAAGAACGCAAGGTTGGTTTAATATCAGAAAATCAATTAATATAATATGATCAATAGAAGTTTTAAAAATTACATGATCATATCAGTAATGCAGAAAAAGCATTTGACACAATCCAAAACCCTTTTATGATTAAAAAAAAACACTCAAAAATCTAGGAATAGACATGAACTTCCTCAGCCAGATAAAAGCCATCTATAAAAAACCCACAACAAATCTATGCCTAATGGTACAAAACTAAATACTTCCTCCTAAGAGCAGGAACAAGACAAAGATATCCATTCTCTCTTCTATTCAACATTATACTGAAGGGACTAGTAAGGGAAATTATGCAAAAAAGAAAGAGAAGGAGAAGGAAAGAGAGAGAAGGAAAGAGAGAGAAGGAGGGAAGGAAGGAATGAAGGAAGGAAGGAAGGGAGGGAGGAAAGAAGAGAGGAAGGAAACAAGGAAGAAAGGAAAATTAAAATTTAAAGGTATCTGGATTGGAAAGGAAGAAGTAAAGCAATCTATATTTGTAGAAGACATGATCTTGTATGTAGAAAATCCTAAGAAATTCATTAAAAAATATTAGATCTAATAAATGAGTTCAGCAAGGTTGCAGGATACAAGACCAATATGTAAAAATCAATGTATTTCTATCCAATTGCAATGAACTAACTGAAAATAAAATTAAGAAAACAATTCCATTTACAATAGCATTGAAAATATTTAGGAATAAATTTGAAAAAGCAGTGCAAAACATATACTCTGAAAACTACAAAAATTCTTGAAACAAAGTAAGTAAGATCAAACAGCTGAGAAAACATTCCATTTTCTTAGATGGGAAGATGTAACATTGTTAAGATAGCAATACTTGCCAAACTAATCAACAGATTTATGTCACTTCTCATCAAAATCTCAGCTGACTTTGTAGAAATTGGCAAACTTACTCTGAATTCATATGGAATTGAACAGGAAAGAGAATAGCCAAAACAATCTTAAAAAAGAACAAAGTTGGAGGACACACAATTCCCAATTTCAATCCTTACTACAAATCAACAGTAATGAGGACAGTGTGGTACTGGCATAAAGATAGACATGTAGATTTATGGAATAGAATTGAGAGTACAGAAATAAACCCTACATTTCTAGTTAACTGTTTTTAGACAATGATGTCAAGACTATTCAATATGGAAAGAATAGTCTTTATAACAAATGGTGCTGAGACAACTGCACTGCTTCATGCAAAAGAATGAAATTAGACCCTATGCAAACTTTCCTTACACAAAATTAACTCAAAATAGATCAAAGCACTAAATGTAAGAGCTAAAATTATAAAATGCTCAGAGGAAAATATAGGTAAAACTACCACCTGGATTTAGCAAAGATTCGTATAAATGACACTACACATGTGCACCTCGTAGAAATGACACTAAAAGCATGAGCAACAAATAAAAAAATAAGTAAACTGGCTTCATCAAAATTCAAAATGTGTTTCAAAGGATGCCATCAAGGAAGTGAAAAAAAATAATCCACAGAATGGGAGAAAAATTTTGCAAATCGTGTATCTCATTTGCGTCTAGGAATTCGCATCTAATCTAATACAAGGAACTTGTATCTAGTATACAAAACAAACTCTTACAATTCAGTAAAAAATACTAATAATTTTTAAATGGGCAAGGGATATGAACAGACATTTCTGTAAAAAAGATAAAAATGGTCAGAAAGCATGTAAAAAGTTGCTCAACATCCTTAGTGATCAGAAAAATGCAAATCAAAACCACAATGAGATAAAATCAATGAAAATGAGTAGAATCAAAAACTGAGATAATAATAGGTGTTGGTGAGAACATGGAGAAATCAGAACCCTCATACACCACAGGTTGGAATGTAAAATGATGCCGATGCTTAGGAAAACAGCCTAGTAGTTTATCAAATAATTAAAAATAGAGTTACCCTATGACCCAGAAATTCTACTTCATCTAGGAGAAACAAAAATGTATTTCCATACTTTTACACAAATGTTCATGGTAATATATTCGTATAGCCAAAAGGTAGAAACAGCTCAAATGCCTATCAACTGATGAATGTATTTAATATCAACCAAATGTACTATATATATATAATGGAATGTTATTCAGCCATAGAAAGGAATGAAGTACTGACCCATGCTACAACAGGAATGAGCCTTGAAAACATGATGCCAAATGAAAAAAAAACAGGCACAAAAGACCACATGTTATATGCTTCCATTCATATGAAATGTCCAGAACAGGAAAATCTGTACAGAAAGTAGGTTAGTGATTGCTCAGGACCGTGGGAATAGGGAGGTAGGGGAATGTTATCTAAAAGGTATGAGATTTATTTTTGAGATAATGAAAATGTTCTAAAACTGACTGAGGTGATTGTTGCACATTATCACTGAATATACTAAAAACCGTTGAATTGCACACTTTAAACAGTGAATTGTATAGTATGTGAATTATAGTTCAATGAAGCTGTTACAATTTTATTAAAAGAATACCTACTGTATGTTTCCATTTATATGAAATTCTAGAAGAGGCGATATTATAACGACAATAATTAAGTAGATCAGTCATCATCATGAACCATGTATTAGTCTATTCTCATGGTGCTAATAAAGACGTATCCGAGACTCGGTAATTTATAAAGAAAAGAGGTTTAATTGAGTCACAGTCCCACATGGCTGGGGAGGCCTTACAATCACGATGGAAGGCAAAGGAGAAGCAAAGTCATGTCTTACATGATGGCAGGCAAGAGAGCCTTCGCAGGGGAACCCCCATTTATAAAATCATCAGATCTCGCGAGACTTATTTACTACCATGAGAACAGAATGGGGGAAACTGCCCCCATATCCAAACCACATCAGACCAGGACTGGGGAGAGGGATGGACTGCAGAAAGGCCCAAGAAGAATTTTCAAGATTATGGAATTATTCTACATCATGATTCCGTGGTGGTCATGTTACAGTATACATTGTCAAAACATCATTTGTTCATTTAAAATTAAGGAATTTTAATATATTCAAATTATGTCTCAAGGCTGATTTTCAAGATAAAAATTTTTTTTCAATACCAAGTCATGTGAGATTTTGTTAGGTCATGAATTTTCTAGACAAAATACCAATGCCAAGTGACAGCACAAATATTTTGATAGCCTTGGTAAACACTAAATACTTTAGCTGCTCTATCCAGTTTTCTTACAAAGGCAGATTTTTACACATCATTGCAAAGTATTCTTCCATTAGGTGGTCAGACATTGACACATTTGGTCATAAATGGGTCCCAAAACACATATCTAGCTTTGAGATAAAGACCTTTAGTTATATGATAGAATCTATAAAGTGGAAATCATATATGGATACAAAGCAGTATTCTTCCCTAAATAGTTATTCAGAAAACAGAGTTTCTTCAGATGCAAGTCTTTATATATTTTCTCATTACAGAGTACTTTCTCAAATACTTTATTTTGAACTTGTCAAAATTGAGTCTTTAAAAAAACAGAAATAAATTTAACACAGATTTGGTGTTTTTCCTGGAGAAATGATCTCATTATGGCAAGACTGGTTGTCATTGTAAACAAGTCTTTTAAAGAGCAGTCCAGAAAGTGATTACACTGGGGAGATCTGGAATACAAACCTACAGGACAAATGGTGGACTTCATTTACTTGTATGCTTTAGTAAAATTAATATACCAAAGATGAATGGGGTTGAATTTTAATAAGCTAATGTTTGGGGTCCAAAGCTGAATGGGGTTGAACTTTAATAAGCTAACGTTTGGGGTCCATGTGCAATGATTCTGGTTGTTAATTGTTAGTAGGTGAATGCACAGTCATGTTCTCTGGGCCTAACCTACTGGTCTTGCTCTGCCTTGGGAGAGAAGGGTCAACCAATCAAGGGATATGCTGAAGCAAAATAGGAAGCTACATCTGTTATGGATCTCTGACTTGAGACCAAGACATCTGCCCATCAGAACTGTGGCCAATTTCACTGTTACTGGATGTGCATGTTTCACTAGGAACACACTGAAAAGTCAAAAACAGCCCGTTAGTTTCCCAGAGAATGAATAACAAGCATAATGATAATGCTCCATTTTAAAGGTGGTGGTTTCACACACCTCAAATATTTCCATGACAGAGGCCAAATAGCATAATGTTTGAGAATGTGGACTGGGAAACCAGACAGCATGGCTTTGCATCTTGAATCTACCATTTATAAATCACTAACCTTTCTGTGCCTCAGTTTCCTCTTCTGCAAAACAAGGATATTAGTAGCACTTAATATCTACGGGGTTGATTCATGGGTTGAATAAGTTGGTAGATGTAAAGTGCTCAGAACAGTACCAAGCAGCATTTAAGTTTCATTTATCACTTGAGGTAGGATAGGCAAATGTCATTATCCCCCTTTCACAGATGGGAAAAAGGCTTAGAAAGTGTGAGTGAATCACACAGCCAACCAGTGGCTGAGTCAGAACCAAACTGTTCAACTTCTGACTCTAGTGTTCTACCCTGTCAGTCACACAACCTGATATGGTTTGGATCTGTGTGCCCACCCAAATCTCAGGTTGAATTGTAATCCCCAATGTTGAAGGTGGGGCCTGGTGGGATGTGACTGGTTAATGGGGGTGGTTTCTCATGGCTTAGCACCATCCCATTTTGCAGTGTCCTTGCAATGGTGAGTGAATTCTTGTGAGATCTGGTTGTTTAAAAGTGTGTAGCACACAGAGAGGGGAACAACACACACCAGGGCCTGTTAGGGGGTAGGGAGTGAGAGAAGGGAACTTAGAGGATGGGTTAATAGGTGCAGAAAACCACCATGGTTAATAGGTTAATAGGTGCAGAAAACCACCTTATACCTGTGTAACAAACCTGCATGTTCTGCACATGTATCCTGTTTTTGCTTGTTTTTTTTTTTTTTAGAAGAAATAAAAAAAAATCAGATTATGCACTGAAGAAAAAAAGTGGGTAGCACCTCCCCCATCTTTCTCTTGCTTCTGCTCCTACCATATGGGACATCTCGTGCCCCCTTTTCCACCATGATTGGAAAGTTCCTGAGGCCTCCGCAGAAGCAGAAGCTGCTATTCCTCCTGTACAGCCTGCATAACCATGAGCCACTCTTTTCTTTATAAATTACCCAGTCCCAGTTATTTCTTTATAGCAGTGCAAGAACAGACTAATACACATCCTTAAATTCAGAATCAAAGATGAGCCTGTCTCATTCAACAGTAAGAAAACCAATTAGCAAGGATCCATTCACTTTCTCACTGGGACACTTTAGAAACTGCAAAAACTTGCATAGGCCATTACAGCAGTGCTTTTCAAAATGCCATCAGAAGGTCAAATATTCAGTTCAGTGGGTTGCAACTTTTAAAAGAAGTAAAACACAGTAGAGTAGGAAATACAGTGCATCAAAAATTATAAGGGTAATTACTATATTGTGATACGTTGGTTTAATTACATACATTCTGTACTCATGTGCACATATGCATGTGATAGACAGTATTATTTCCCACAATTATTCATTCCCTGGGCCACCTGCCCTTCCTTGTTGGAGAATTATACCAGTCATCGTACTCTGTTGCTAACTCACTTGCAGAGTTCCTGTGACCGTGGTGTGCTTCCCCACCATATTGATATTTGCAGTGGGCCATGAGACTCACTACAGTCAATGGAGTGTAAGCATGCGACTTACACCAAGCCTGAGCAGTAGTGTTTAGAGGAATTATATAGGTTGGCTCAGTGCTTTACTCTTTCCTTTTGCCATAAGCTCATCTTAGGATGGGGCTGCTGCCTTAGGCAGAGTTCTGGAATGACAAACTACTTGGAACAGGGTTGTGGCCCTTCTACAGACTAGAAGAGAGAGTTACAGCCTAGAGCAGAGCCACCACTGATGAACAGCCTGCATGTACATAATGAGGAATTAACCTTTGTTTTGACACCCCTGAGATTTTCAGTTGTTTGTTACCATAACATAACCTGGCCAAAGATGACTAACAGGTATGTTTATGTGTATTGGATTGATGAGATAAATGTATTTCTTACTGAGGAAGGTGGTCAAAAAATTTCAAAATCACTTGATGAATTAACTCTCTCAGTCAGTTTGGGCTGCTATAACAGAATCTCATAGACGGGGTGACTGAAACAACGAGCATTTACTTCTCACAGTTCCGAAGTTTGGAAGTCTGAGATCAGGGTGCCAGCAGGATTGGGACCTTGGTGAAGGCCGTCTTCCTGGTTTACAAATGTTCGTCTTTTTGTTGTAGCCTCACACTGTGGAGAGAGTGTGAGATCTGGTCTCTATATTCCTTCTTAAGAGCACTAATAACATTCACGAGGGCTCCCCACTCATGGCCTAATTACTTCTAAAGGTCCCATCTCCAAATACCATCATATTGGGGATTTAGGCTGTAGAATTTAACTTTGGGGAGACACAAACATTCAGTCTATAGCAATGACCATTTAGAAACTTGATTCTTTTAAGACCAGCCTGGCCAACATGGTGAAATGCTGTCTCCACTAAAAATACAAAAATTAGCTGGCATGGTGGCATGTGCCTGTAATCCCAGCTACCCCAGTGGCTGAGGCACAAGAATCCCTTGGACTCGGGAGGCGGAGGTTGCAGTGAGCTGAGATAGCACCACTGCACTCCAGCCTTGGCAACAGAGTGAGAGTCTGTCTCAAAAAGAAAGAAATTTGGTTCTTTAAAACGTTAGTTTAGTTCACTTGACACAGTTAGGTATTTCTCTAGATTTCCTATTTGTTTAGATTAGTTTGAAAATGCTTCACTTGTATTTTTATTTTTGTCTGCTTTTCATAGGACAGACTTTAATTCCTTCTATCCCATAAGAATTAGACCAACGTTTTTTCAAATTATGGCATCTGTATATCAGTTAACAGATTTTCAGACATGTGCACTGCCTTACATAGAAAATTATAGTAAGAATGCAACAGCATTTATTATTTAGTGGTAATAATAATTACATGTTAATGAGAGGGACTGTTTTGTAATATACTAATAATATAAACTAATATCATAAATGAAGTAAGGTACACAATGACATCTGGGTCAAATGTAGATCCAGATTATGAAGACCATGCCAGCTCATTATCTGACACTGAAGATAATAATCATACCACATAACACAATCAAATGTTGAAACTTGAAGGATCACAGTGAGTGGAATCCTAATCAACTCTCGTTGTCTTCAGCTCTAGAAAGTGGTTTTTCTTTTGCTGTGGCAGTTTTTGGATGGGTGTTTAATCATACCAAAAAACATGTCAATGATTTCTTTCACAGTTGAGCGGGAGTGAGGGAAACACAAAGCATTTGAAATGAATTCAACTTACAAAGACTGAGGTGTTTGTACCACAATTTGTTCTTCTTAAAAAATTCTGGTGTCTTATCTCTAACAATAAAAAAAATGACAATGCTTCCTTGAAGTGATAGGTGCATGCACTCAATACTGAATAAATCACTGAAATCTGCCACTTGAGCAAACCATCTGAAATGATAGAAACAGTCTTTACTGGCATCATCATTGTAATGAAGAAATGTGATTTTTAAATCCCATCTTTCATCTTCAAGGTTCACTTAAGCATCTTGTTCCATAACAGAAGTGGGAAAGGGTAGAGTTTGGAAACTGCTACATATTATTTTTTACAGTATTCTGTAAAGAGTTAAAATCAGTAGCCATAATTTATTAATATTCATATATTTTACTATTTCTTTAATATTAAACCAAGATCTGGAGACACTATTTTCTATAAATAGTGATATTAGATTGATAATCAGGCACAACTTCTTTAATTCAAAATCCTTCAACGCCTCATATGTAGTTGCCGCTCCTTTGCTACTGATTACAACATACGTTTTCTATTCCACCTCATAGCTTTCTAATGACCATCAAACAAAATATCTCATCTGCAGAATAGATGCTCAGTGGTAAATAAAACAGAAACTCATCTAGCACCTCCCTCTCTTAGTTATGCCATGCATAGGCTAAGAAACCTTAACATGGTATCCAATTGTGATGCAAAGCACCTGCATACTCACACAATGTGCTTTCTTCTCCCTGATGCCACTTGCATTATATAATGACCATCAGCATCACCTGATGAAGGAACTTGGCTGAAGGGTCACTCGGCTTTCTCTCCAAGTGTGTTGCTAATTCTGCTACCTTTGCCCTGAGGATGCAACTCTGCATGATGTTTTTGTTTTCTTCCCTTCTCTGTCCTTATCAAAACAATTCATCAATTTTGTACTGGAAACTTTATTTTGCATTTCCCATTCTGAGAAAACACAATTAGTTTACCAGTTAAAATTTGAAGAAGATAAAAAACATAAATATTTTACAATATTATTGAATTTTAAAAATTGATAAGGCACTGAGCATTGGGCTATCTACAGGTCCCATACAATCCAACTTTTAGATGTTCATCATTATACATTTTAGACATATTTTGCTGTTTTGTTGACTTACACCTAACTTTGTATGTCCCAGGAAACACAGATTTGGACTTAGTCTTTATGTTTACAATTTCATCTTAAGCGATAGTAAATAATAAAAAGTAAATCATTTTACTTCTTTCATCACTACTTTTAAGCTTGAACCATTTCCGGCCATTTATTTATTTTAGTCAATTGGCAGAATAACATAACAGCAAAAAATGCCCATGTAATAAATAATAGCACAATGTCATAAAATTAGTTGAGATGAACTGTACCTTGTTATCTACTTGGAAGAGTATTAAAAAATGCTTTTATGAGGCTATTAAATGACACTTCACCACTGGTTAATTCCTGAATATGGGGGTCATTGACTAGCATTCTCATTTACCTTTCCAATTCGGGCCTCCTTCAAAAAGTCACCATTCTTTCTTAGAAAGGGATATTAATATAGCCTTTATTCATATTAACCCCACCATGTTATCATCATTCTTCTGATTCAAAATTAATAAATACTGAGAAACAAATTTTCCCCTATTAAAGGGATAGTTTTACTTTTTAATGGTTTCTGTATTCAGTCCAGTCAATAACATTTTTAAGTTGTTGGTGGACATTCTGAATATTGTAATTTTTATCATTTTTAAAGGGGAAATTTTGTAAAATGACAAGACCATAAAGGGCTACCTTTGCATGTTCTCTGCTATAGAAAATCAGATGCACTTGTTTTTAGAGAAGAAAAAAAATCAATGTTGACAAAAGTCCTGCACAAAGATCTCTAATGCCTTTGACCAGTAGTCATCATACCAGATGCAGTTTTTTAATGTGGACCTTTTTGGTTTGGTCCTTCTTAATCTTTAATACAATGATGATTAGATTAAATGGTAATGTATATTGAATAAAAATTTGCTAGCAAATATTTTTACTATAACACATTACTATATGAGATATTTTAATCAGCTGTTAAAATTTGATACATGTTGATATTTTCAGTATTTATATGGCTAATATAGCTACCTAGATCATCCAACAATGTGGAATTAAAAATATTTATCATTACTAGAAATACAAAAGAAGTCGTGGTTAAAACTTAGGCTTTGATGTCATCCTGAACTGGGTTAAAACCTTGTGTTCTCACAAACGATGTGATCTTGATCAAGCAACAACTTCTCGAAATCTGTTTCTTTATTACTACTCAGTTGCAAGCCACATAAGCGTAAGGACCTTATCTACTGAGCTAATATTTTATCACCAACATTTAACACATTGCCTTGAATATGGCAGTTAATTAATAAATATTGAATAACTGAAATAATACATTGAATAATGGGGGCAGTAATATAATTTACCTCACAGGGTAGACGCAAATGTGAAATAAGATTAGGCATGTACAGATCTAGAAGAGAAACATGATTAATTAGCTATTATTAGGGTGACCATATAATTTGACATACATATCGGGACACTTCAGAATAACAGAGGGTGCCATTAATAGTTACATGGGGGCAAAAAGATGTGAACTAAGGCCATCCAAGTCAAACTAAGCCATGTAGTCACCCCAGCTCTGGCAAATATTATTAGGCAATATAGGAAACCAAGGATAGAAGAAAATGTGTAATTGTAGATACGTAATATATAATTATTTGACAATGGTTGCAATGTAGACAAATAAAACCACAGCAATAGTGTCTAACCTGGCAAAAACTTCCACCACCTACCTGCCCGAAGCATTAGAGAGAAGGAACAGTAGAAAAATGACGTTTCCTGAGTCCAAATTTCCACATTGGGTTTTTCAGATTCATTTAACTTACCAAGTTGAATTAGATTAATAATTCTCTTTCAAGATTCCTTGTCAAATCTCTCACAGCGATTGCTTTTCACCTCTCATATTCCTGGCTCTGCCCTGTCTGAGTGGAAGATCTTAACTTCTAATTCAACAATTTACATATTGACCTGTTTCCTGGCCAATGTTTGTTCTTCCTCAGGATATCTCTGTACTATTACCTGTTCTCCCTTCCACCTCTTCTGTCTATAAAAAAGACACATCTTTCCTTTAGGTTATGGCCCTTCACCTCACAGACACTTTATGTATGTATGTATGTATGTATGTATGTATGTATGTATGTATGTATTTGAGACAGGGTCTTACTCTGTCCTCCAGGCTGGAGGGCAATGGTGCAATCTCGGCTCACTGCAGCCTTGACCTCCTGACTCAAGTGATCCTCCCACCTCAGTCTCCCGAGTAGCTGGGACCACAGGTGCTCACCATCATACCCAGCTATTTTTTTGTATTTTTAGTAAAGACGGGGTTTTGCCACGTTGCCCAGGCTGGGACACTCTTCTCATCATAGCCTCCAAGATGTTGTTCTTTTTTTTTTTTTTTTTTTTTTTTTTTGAGATGGAGTCTTGCTATGTCACCCAGGCTGAAGTGCAGTGGTGCGATCTCGGCTCACTGCAGCCTCTGCCTCCTCTGCCTCCCAGGTTCCAGGAATTCTCCTGCCTCAGCCACCTGGGTAGCTGAGATTACAGGCATATGCCACCACACGCCTGGCTAATTTTTGTGTTTTTAGTAGAGATGGGTTTTTGCCATGTTGGCCAGGCTGGTCTCAAACTCCGGATCTCAGGTGATCCACCCGCCTCGGCCTCCCAAAGTGCTGGGATTACATGCATGAGCCACTGCGCCTGACCCAAGATGTTCTTCTATCAGTTTTTCACTCTCTTCTTATTGGTGTCTTCAATATCTCCTTCCTGATAAGATTCAGAAGTCTGGATCTTGTGCTCTGGAATCATAAATATTTAGGTTCTAATCCTGGGTTTTCGATCTCTGTGTGATCTTAGGAAAGCTGGTTAACATCATTGAGCCTCAGTTTCTTCATGGTAAAGTGGTAATTGTAATGCCTAGCTCAAAGAATAGCAAGGAGGATTAAACGAGATAATGTATATAAAACGTCTAGGAGACTTCTGGGCAAGACATTGACACCTTAGATTCAAATACTGGTGCACATCCTCTCCCCTAAGCAAATAATAAGGGTAGGCAGAACCTTAAAAGAGAAAAGTAATAACATATATGGAGGCTAAAAAATAAGATAAATGTATCTGGAACCAAAAATTGAACAGAAATACAAAGTCATAAAAGGAGCTGAAAATGGAGGCCTGTTGGACTCTGTTTCCGAAATAGGCAGTGGCTACCAAGAGCTAGGCTTCTATGTGTCAACAAGGACCAAAGGAAAGGCACACAAGCGAGCTGACTGGAATCAAGAGTGACAGGGATCCAGTATCTGGGGAGAAACTTTTCCATCCCATTGGCAGCATCATTTTCCTTTTTCAACCACAGGCTGCAGTTGTTTTCCACACACTCCCATCTTAAGGCGCCTGTAAGTGCCATGTTCATAATTCACAGTTTCTATTTCCCTTCCCATACTGCTAGACTTTTATTGAATGTACATTTTGCATTCCTGTGAAAAACTCACAGTGATTTATACTGATATCCCAGTGGAGCAGGAAACTCAAGGTGACATTATAAGGACTCAGGGTCCAGCTGCTGAATGCAGACAACTGAAAGAGGGAGCAAGAGGAGGGAAAAGAGGGAAGGACAGAAAAGAAAATAAGAACAAGAAACAAAAGTAAATTAAATACTGATTTATCTGCAGCAGAATTTATTCCTAAAAAAATCTATTTTATAAAGGAAACTGACAATGGCTTTAAAATAAATGTTTCAGGTATTTAAAGACAAAAATGAATAAAACCATGAACATACTAGATTACGACACATAGACTTGGGAGAAAAGAAATAATGATGAGTAAAGAAACTGATGAAATATGTCAGCAAATTTAATGAAGTATTGACTATTTGGGGTGTGTGTTAACATTATGTTTAGAGAAAAAAAAACAAGATGGGGAAAGGGAGCAATCTGGTTAATTAAATTGTGGTAAGTAGGAGGATAGAAATGATTAAAAATAGATTTGTTTAAAATATTTATAGTTAAATAGGTATGTGAAAAAAATACAGGGTGGCCACTAAAAGTAAACAATACAATATATGCTTTCTGTATTTGTTTTCTACATCTGTATAACAAATTATCACAAATTTACCTGCTTAAAAAAATACATACATTATCTCAGAGTTTCTGTGGGTCAGGAGTATGGGCACAGGCTGGGTGGGTCTTCCCTGTTCAGTGTCTCACCAGGCTGCAATCAAAGGGTGGGCCTAGCTGTGTCCTCAAGTGAAGGCTCTCTTAGGGAAAAATCTACTTCCAACCTTCCTATGGTTGTTGGCAGAATTCATGTCCTTGCAGCTGTATGCCTGGAATCCCAGAATTCCTGCTAGTGTTGGCGAGATGCTGCTCTCAGCATCCAGGAGATATTTCCACATTATTGTCACCTGATTCCCTCCATAGGCAGTTCACAAAATGACTGTTTCTTTGAGGTCAGCAGGAGAATCTCTCAGACTCCTGTTTCTGATCTCTAAACCTTCATTTCAAGGGCTCCTATAATTAGATCAGGCCCAACCAGGATAACTTCCCTCTTCATTAAGTTAACTGATTAGAGACTTAAATTGCATCTTCAAAATCCTTTCCCCTTGGCTGTACAATGTAACCTAAGCACCAGAGTGCTGTCCCATTATATGCACCAGTCCTGCCCACACTCCAGGAAGATTATACAAGAAGGTGGGAATTTTAGGGGCCATTTTAGAATCTGCCAACCACAGTCTGTCCTTTGAATCCCCAATGATTTACATACCTCCCAGATGCAACATGTATTTACCCCTCCCAAAGTTCCCACAAGTCTTATCTCATTACAGCAACAGCTTACAGTCCAGTAATACCATGTATTTGTATGTGTATATCTTTTTCAACTGAAAAGGAGCAATAAGAAACAAAAATGAATGATAAACAGAAGAAACAAAAAATTGTAGAAAGAAATACAAATAAACCAATAATCCAACAAACATAAATAAATAAAGTTTGCTTTTTAAAAGATATAGATTTTTTAAATGAGTAAAGTGCACAGAGCCAGCTATATGTTTCTTAGAAAACTACAACAAAATGCAGAAAGATTAAAAGAAAGGAACTAAAAAATATACGCCAGAAAAATTGTAATCCCCAAATATCTAGGGTTCTAATATAACATCAGATAAAATAGAACCTAAATCCAAATTATTACAGGGTTAAAGAAGAATACTACTAATGATACAAAAATAACTTCCTAAGATATATAATAATCATTAATTTATGCACATCTAACAGCATTCTCTCTCTCTACACACACACACACACACACACACACACACGCACAATCATATTGAAACTGGGAACTTTTAACACAACTCTATTAAGTCTATTAACTTAATAATAATAGAAAAGATTTGAAAACAGAATGAACATGTTTGACGTAATGCAATGCAATAAAATTTGGACCTCTATGTTCTTTTCAAGTACAAAGATGCCATTTACAGTAATTAACTGTATCATATTCAAATGTCAACACATCTCAAAGTTTCAATATCATAGTGACTATGTTATCTCACTGTAATGAAATTAAACCAGAAATTAAAAATTAAAAGATAAAAGATCATATATTTAGAACTCTAGAACATTCACTCCCAAATAACATAATCCAAAGGAAAATAACAGTGAGAGAATTATAAAGTATTTAGGATAGGACACCAATGAAAAGACAGCTGAAACTGCAAAATTAGTGAGATGCAGATAAAATATGTACAGGTAAGTTTAAATGGATCTATGCAATATCAAGAAAGACTAAGTATAAATGAGTTAAGTATTTAACTAAAGATCTAGACAAAGAATTTAGAAAGAGTAACTCAAAATAATCAGAAGAAAAAATAACAAACATAATCAAGAAATACATAAAATAGAAAACAATAATACACTGGGGCAAATGAATGTGACCACAGCTTGGTTCTCTGAGAAACAGAAAAGGCTGTAGCAAGACTAATTTTTTAAGAATAGGCATAAATAAACAATAACAGTGAGAAAAAAGGAGAAAGATACACCACAGATATTAAAAACGCAATAGTCTGAGAGTCGAGGTAATTATATTCTGCTTGTTGGTGACTGAGGTAGGAACAGGCATATGACAATTCTTGTGAAAAGGACAAGGAGAAAAAAGGAGAAATTTTGCTAGAACTCTTCTTGAAAAGTATTATTTGCTTTTAGGAAAGGTCAGAAGACAAGAAACTGCCTCTTTCTGGTTTTGGTTGTTGTTGTCTGAAGATGTGATGGTTGGTACTGTGGCAACCACATTGGACCATGAGGGTAAAACCAAGGGAATAAGAGAAGTTAATAAGAACATTGTTGAGACCCTGAAGAACCAGCCCCAGAACCGCCTTATTTTCAGATTCCTGTTATGTGAGATACTACAGTATTTATGTTTAATTAGCTCTTAAAGGAATATTCTATAACTTGGAAACAAATGCATTCTAATGGATATAACATTCTGGAACCAGTTACTTAATTTTGTTTTATAAATAGACTATAAATAGAGAAGCAAAATTTTTGCAACTGGAATGGAATAATCTGATAGGCCTTCTCTCATGGATGGCTAATATGGTACAGGAGTCATGAATGAAGAGAGGTTGTTATATAGAATGTTCTGAACTCTGATGGAGGTGCTGAACAACAAGCAGGATTAACAAGTGATGTGACAGAAGCTATCCAAAGGGAAAGGACCAACGGCTCATTCCCCACCCATTTAAGGCACCAAAGCTCTAGGCAATCTGAACATAGTTATCAATTATACATACCCTTCATCCTCATAACTCTTCAAATGCCTTTATTAAACAAGTACACTTCTTGCACTCATTACCTACCTGGACACAATTCTTTTTTTTTTTGTTTTTTTGGTTTTTTTTTTGAGACAGAGTCTCGCTGCTGCCCAGGCTGGAGTGCAATGGCACGATCCTGGCTCACTGTAGGCTCTGCCCCCTGGGGTTCACGCCATTCTCCTGCCTCAGCCTCCCGCGTAGCTGGGACTACAGGCACCCGCCACCTCTCCCGGCTAATTTTTTGTATTTTTAGTAGAGACGGGGTTTCACTGTGTTAGCCAGGATGGTCTCGATCTGCTGACCTCGTGATCCGCCCGCCTCAGCCTCCCAAAGTGCTGGGATTACAAGCGTGAGCCACCACGCCCAGCCTACCTGGACACAATTCTAAAATATTTTTGGTGAATGCACAGCTATAAGCCATGCCCTTCCATTTTCCATTTCCATTAGCATGCAGCTGAACCCAAATGTAAAAAAATAATTTTGTGATGATATTCATTAATATCGAAAAGTAATTTCAGCAAGCATCTTAGCAAAGTAAATCTTTAACATAAAAAATGCTGATGGCACACTTACTCAGATTTTGGTGGGTGACGTTCTCTTGGATACCAGTTATAATCCCATTTGAATTTCCTTTTTCTTGCTTTATGTGCATATAACTTCCTTTTTCCATGAAAGTACCTGAAATTGGAGTGAGATTCTTGTAATGAGTTTTTTCTTGCAATATATTTAGATGAACAACAACAATATGGTATTCATAAGATCCTGTTACTACTATTCCTTGATGGAAACATCGTGTTACTGGTTCTTCTCCCACTGGAGGAATATGCTTTGAGGACTGAACTTTCTTCCCTGTCTCTCTCTCATTTATTAGGAAAACAACATCATCATCTTCTCAGATTGCTGACATTTGGATAAGGCAGATGAAACAAGTAAGTGTTCTTATGTCCAGATAGAAATAGCAACCATGCACAAAATTTTCTTATAAAACAGATAATAGAGTGACTATAATAGAGACTAGACCAGAAGACAGGACTCTTGGGTCCAATTGTTCAATCTTAGGCTTGTTCTGAGATGCCAGAAAAAAAATCACTCAGGAGTCTTTTGGTGCCTTTTTGGGCTGCACCTATAAATGGTAATTATACTTTCCTATTATAGAGTTCTCCACCATCTATTGTGATGTGTAACTATCTCAAAGGAGTAGATGACAGCTTAGTTAATGCACAGAGTATAAATCACATTGAGTTTCTCAAAGGAATGCAAAATGTACATTAAATACAAAGTCTAGCAGCATGAGAAGGGAAATAGAAACTGTGAATCATGAGCACACCACTTACAGATGTCTCAAGATGTGGATTATGTGGAATACAACTGCAGCCTGTAGTTAAAAAAGGAAACTGATGCTACTGGTAGGATGGGTTGTTTTCTAGGGCAGGGCTCAGGAGATACATGAGGCAGATTTCTACCCTCGACTTGAAAATGGGCCATTGTGTGAGCCTTGGCAACTCTGGTACAGCCTTCAGGGTCTAAAATGTCCTGGCCCCTGCCCACTTCTCTATTATTAAATTGATTGCATTAATGGCCCAATTCTTCATCCTTTCCTGTATCCATGCTTTTTTGCCATGGGGTTTTAAGCAACTCCTACAAAGAGGTAGAGTATATTTGGGGTATCTTGATTTTGAGTTTGACTGTGTGACTTGCTTTGGCTAATAGGATTTTACTGGTTGTGACACTAACAGATGTCTAGAAAGTGCTTGCATGTATTTGGTTTTTCTCTTGCTCCTCTGGGATGGTGAGGGGAACATGCCCTGGCTAGGCTGCTGAAGGATAAGACATACAGAAGACAGCCAAGCTGCCCAGGTGTTCCAGCCAAAGCCAACCTAGATCAACCATCAGCCAGCTGGTTCCCAGACATGAGAATAAGCCAAACCAACAGGAAAAATTGCCCAGTTGTGCTTGTCCTAAATAACTGACTCCCAGACTCAAGCAAAATAAATGCTTATTGTTACAAACCAGTGAGTTTTGAGATGATTTGTTATACAGCATTCTTGTGGCTATCAATCTGATATACTTTCCAACAATTCCCTGTTGCTCTCCACACTCACTCCAGCAATATTAGACTTATCTATTTAAGAGAACTTTTCATGTACCCCAGGACAGGATCCTTGCACATGCTGTTCTCCCTCTGCCTGGAGCTGTCTCTTATGCTTCTCCCCTGGCCCCTTACTTTGGCCAGCTCCTTAGCTGAAATACATTTATTCATCAGTTCTTAGCTCAAAAGTAGCTTCCTTAGGCAAGCTTTTCCTTCCAATCCAGAGTAAGTAGGCTTTTTTAAAATTGCAATATATTTTCATGTATTTGTGTTACTTTATATCAGATAACTTTTTACTGATGTCTCTGTTAATGAATGGTACTCCAATTTTTTGTGTGTCATAGTTAAGCTGGTCTCCTCCATGAAATTGCAAAGTCCTTGAGTTTAGAGGCTGCAAGTGTTATCTGGGCCTCCACTGTATCCTAACGCAGCAGATAATATAGTGTATTAGGTACACGCTACCTAATGCAGTGACAGGCACCAATTTTTATTGAATGAAGATGTAAGTCGTATCCTCCACCCTTTGTGGGTGATGACTGATGAGTTACATTTGTAGCCTTCTCCAGAAGTATGCCTTGAGTAACTGGAGCTGCCTCATTCAAAGATACCTGAGAGGTACACAAATAAGCCCTCTCCCTCAGAGGAAGCCCGTTATCAGTGACTCATAGATGCGGGTATGGAGTAGTCCAGCCTGCTTGCCTCTGAGTGAGATAACCTCCGTGGTGTAATTTATGCTCTAGAGCTCCCCGTGAGATGGGGCCTAGGCTCGACTTCTAAAACCACATCTTTGCCAGGTTCCTTTCCCTGCACTAATCTATGCCCTCATCCTGCTTTATGTTTCTCCTGAGAACTTGACCTCAGTAAATCACTTGGAGAAAAATTCCTATTTTAGGTTCTACTTCCAACCAAACCCAAATAAAGACATGCAATAAATTTGAGCATTTCTTGCTCAACCAAAAAATAAAATAAACAAAAGAACCATGAAATAGTATCCATTGGTATAAATCTTTGGATAGAGAAAAATTATAGCTCACTCTTCTCAAAGGGTCCAGAAATTCACAGACATCTGATAATTTGGGGGTTGGTTAGAACCTCCATGGTTATTAAAGCAAAGTTTTATTCATTCCTGGAAATGTTTATTCTCATAATTGTACCACTATACACTAATACATTTCTTAACAGCACTGTTCAAGTAGAGAGCATGTTTGATGCCTGACTGCCAAGATTTTCATCTCCCCTGTATTTGTGCGTTTCTGCTTTCAGAAGATAATTAGAGAATAGGTGATGGTGGCTGGAAAAATGCCCATCATACAGTCTTAAAAGAAAAATGATATAAGGCTACACATAGTGCAATCTTAAATAATAAAACAAGTCTATCCATCTCTCTATCTAGGCATTGAAAAATCAATGAAAGGAAGCATACCAAGATGTGAACAGCAGTAGTAAAGTTATGAGATATTTTTATTTCATCTTTTACGATTTTACAATCCTCACATTTTAAAATGAAAGCATGACTGTGGTTTTTGAAAAAATGTGGTTTAAAAAAAGGGTAACTCAGTAAACAGATCAAATAGAGAACAATGGCACTTCCTTCCCCTTCCCCCAACCTCACCCCCCCGGCAAATGAGCTCTGTTCAAAAGTAAATTTCTGGACATTCTACATCAAATATAAGATGGCTTTGAAAGGTGAAGAAAATCAGATCTCCCAGGGATTTAAGGAAACAAGACACAACACAGTGGTGAGTTCCCTAGGTTTTCATTTTGCCTCATATATCCCAGATTTGGAACTGAAGAAGCTGGAGAAATGCCAATGGGCACAGACAAGGAAACTGCCAACAAAAGCCTGTTGTCTGTAGCCAAAGGACCAGGAAGGGGCAGCCTAACAAGGCAGGACCCTTCTATACCCACTCTACTTCAGTGGGACACTACAGAAGTAACGTGTTACCTCAGCCCTACTGAAGCCCATGAAGGCTGAGTGGGGAGCTCTGACTTTCCCCCTCACCAGGCTATAAGGAGGAAACCAATCCCTCTGCCTGGGTGGTATCAGAAAGGCTCAGTAGAGAGTTGGTTTGTTTATCTCTTCTAGACAGTAATAAGACTCCCCACCTCCTACACGGCGTCAGTGAAGAACACATGGGAAGCCTGGTCTTCCACCCCTACTCAGCAGTAAAGAGGCATCTCCCCCACTTCTCACTGCTGTGGTGTCAGAGGAGGCCTGACAGAGAGGCAGGACTTCCACCACCACCCCCAAGTAAAGAGGCCATAACTCTCTTCTGTGGTGATAGTGGGGCCATGAGGGGGTGCAGCACTAGGCATTCCTTGCTCTCCCAGCCTGGGGGATTCAGTCAGTGGAGGCGTAATGAAAAGTCAGAGTGCCCACCCACCCAGGAGTGATAAGGAGCCTCACTTCAGGTGTGAACGAAGGCCACCTGGTTGTCCACCCAACATGGCAGCAGGGAGGTATCTCCTTCGTCCTCTGCTGGAGCAGTGTTGGAGGAAGCTGGCTCAAACAGATTTAAACAAGATCCAAAGTCTCAGAATGTAACATCCACAATGCCCAAGTTTCAATCGAATAGCACGCTTCATACTACGAAGGTCTCAAGCTGAATGAAAAAAGGTAATCCATAGATGCCAATACGGAGACTACAGGAAGGGCAGGATCATCTAACAGTTTAAAGCAACCATCATAAAAAATGCTGGCACTGAACAGTTATGAACACACTTGAAACAGGAACAAAATAGATAGTTTCAGCAAAGAAACAGGATAGAAAGAACCAAATGGAAAGTTTATAACTGAAAAATACAGCAACCAAACTAAAAAAAAAAAGGATGAGCTGAACAGCAAAATGGAGGGCATAGAGAAAAGAATCTGTGAACTGGAACACAGAATGATAGAAATTACCCAATTTGAACAATGCAGAGAAAACAGACTGAAAAAGTGAAAACAACATCAGGGACCTGAGGGATTATAACAGAAGAGCTAATATTTATGTCACCGAACTCCTGCATTGAAAGGAGAAAGTGGGGCTGGAAACGTACTTGAAGATACAATAGTCGAAAATTTACCAAATTTGGCTAAAGACATACTCCTTTAGAATCAAGAAGCTGAACGAAACCCAAGATTTTCAAGAATAAGTCTGAGTATGACTAGGTAGGCTATGAAAGCCACCAGATAATCACTTTGTTCAGATTATGAAGTTGTTGTTTTTAACCTGTGAAAAGGACTCAGAGACCATCAGTGATGCTACAGTAACAGTTTTAGACAGTGTCTAGCCAGAGTGACTAGTTATGACTTCAGTTAGCCCAGGAAGATTCAGATTAAGTATAGAAATGTTTAAGACACTCCATTGTTCACTATTTTTGTGCATTTGATATTTTATGCATTTTCCACAGGTAAGAAATATTTAGATTAACAGGTCAGTGTCCAGTTTTCATACAATCTAACATGTGTGACTAAGCACGTGATTAAAAATTCGCAATTTTAAGTTGAAATCTTACTGAGTATGCAGGCAATATCAGCACATTTAAGAGAACTTAGGAATTTCTTGACTATTTTTAAACTTTTTTGTGAGAATTTCTTAAATGGAGTGGACCAGCATAAAATTGAAAACAAAAATATAATGAAATATATTAAATTTGTACAGGCAGTTTGCGTATTTAAAGGAGTTTCACTGTTTGAAAACATGAAGCAATCCCCTTAAAGGTGATTTTTCAAAATTGGATAGATTTATAAATAGAATGAATCTACAAATTCAGAAATTTGGCTTTAAAATTTGTAACTTAATTATTCACATTTAAACCTCTGAAAGATCTTTTCAATGACTAAAACCTGCCCCTAAAGACATACAATCCCTCACACTAACACATACATGAAGATGTGGTATGATCATCATCTATGGGAAAAATCTTGTTAAGTTTTTCTAGCGTGGAAACGCTAGAAAAGTGGAAAACTGGCCGGGCGCAGTGGCTCACGCCTGTAATCCCAGCACTTTGGGAGGCTGAGGCAGGCGGATCATGAGGTCAGGAGGCCGAGACCATCTGGGCTAATACGGTGAAACCCCATCTCTACTAAACATACAAAAACAAAATTAGCCAGGTGTGGTGGCGGGCACTTGTAATCACAGGTACTCGGGAGGCTGAGGCAGGAGAATGGCGTAAACCCAGGTGGTGGAGCTGGTAGTGAGCCAAGATGGTGCCACTGCACTCCAGCCTGGGCAAAAGAGAGACACTCCATCTCAAAAAAAAAAAAAAAAAAAAGACCCAGAAAAGTGGAAAGTTGCATCACTTCTCCAAGTCCTGTCCAGTTCAAGTGAGTGGTTCTAAGCATGTCTGGATTACTCAATTCCTTGAGTAGAGATTTTGCCTCTATTTAATCTGTGTTATCCTTGCAGCTGCCATGGTGCCAGGGAAGAGCAGATGTTAGAGAAACATTTGTTTGAATTCATCTTGATCAGCTACATTTTCCAAGCTCTATTTTAAAATGGTGTATTCTGTGACAGTGGTCCTGAAGAGGTTTGGCTTCCAAGAATGAAATGACTCAGAAGAACCTGAAGCTCACCAGCCATATTGGCAACCTGAGCACTCATAGGATGACAACGTTGAGCAGAATTTAGCCCCCTCCAGCACTCTGTTAGAGTTTGGGAAGAACTGTTAGCTGCCTGGAACATGATTTTTGTATACTCAGGGGGCAAAGTTCTGCCATGTTGCCTTTAACCAGCCATGTTTCTGAGGTGCTGACTGTCCTTACACAATGCCTTTTTCTAAATAGCAAGCTTCACCCCCAGGAAACACCTCAGTATAGATCAACATACTGTTTGACATTCATCACTGGAACAAAATGTGGCATACTTTCAAACACTAGAATTTTAGACACTGCAGTTCAAAGTTAAAGAGACTTACAACAACATGAAAAAGTCATCAATAATTACAATGCATATTATAGAAAAAATTAAGTTCTATATATTGAACAAAACTGGGTGGCATATCTATGAAATACGTGCTCTTTGAGAACCGGTAACTAATTATATTATTCCAATTAAAGATCTAAAACTAAGATGAGCGTTCATTCTGAGACACTAAAATGTAAACTGAGTGAGATTTTTAAATGTTATTTGAATAGATCAGCTTTAAAACAAACTTACTTGGGTTTGTATTCACCATATTTTTTTTACAGTTTAATATTTATCCCCCCAAAAAGAATATTATTAAAAGAACAGTATAACTTACATAAGTTTTCACAATCATAGAACATTTGTAAATTAGTGCAAGATCTCAGAGAAATGTGTAAATGCATTTGCATCTTTTTAAGTTTCATACATTTATCTAATAAGTATACTCTTCTGTCGCTTAACTTTATGCAGTGCTTTTTCTTTTGGTATTTTTTGTCTTTATTATACCTACGACCCATATTTACTATAGTAAATTAATACATATAATTAAATCAGAGTTTCTCAAGCTTGGCACTATTGACACTTTGGGTTGAATAATTCTTTGCTATGGAGGGCAGACCTTGTGTTGTAGAATATTCAGCAGCATCCTTGGCCTCTACCTACTAGAAGTGAAGAGTGTCCCCAGTTTTAATAAAGATAAGTGTCTCTAGACATTGCAAAATTTTCCCAGGGACAGCACAATTGTCCTTAGTTAGAGCCACTAATTTATGAAAAGAAAACAAAG
Organism: Nomascus leucogenys; assembly: GCF_006542625.1. Taxonomy (NCBI): domain Eukaryota; kingdom Metazoa; phylum Chordata; class Mammalia; order Primates; family Hylobatidae; genus Nomascus; species Nomascus leucogenys. Next base: position 73,153,206 of record NC_044401.1, on the reverse strand, counting down.
TCACCCATTTTTCTTTCATGCTTCTATTTTAGTTTATATTCTTATGGTCAATTTTCTCTATCTATATAGATATGTATCCATATATCTAGCTATAAGATATTTTATATATGGAACACATGTAAACACATATTTAAAATTAGCATTATTACTTCTCTTTTGCAGCATATATTATGAACATTCTTTCACAAAAAAGTATGTTTATTTCTTCATTTTTAAAATGGCTACATAATATTCCACTGTTTATATACAATATTATTTATTCCATTTACTACTTTCAGATATTGAAGTTATTCCCAATGTTTGATAAAAGTGTGCCTTTGGTTGGGTATGATATTCTTGGGAAACACTTTCTTCCCCTAAAATTTTTGCAGATTTGTTTCACTGTCTTTTGGTATTAAAAATGGCTGAGAATTATCAGTCCAGTAAAATTTCTTCTCCTCTGCATTTGTTCATCTGCATGTTTAGTCAAGGAACCCAAAGGATTCTTTCTTTATTCTTAAAGTTAAAAACCTCTGTCTTTAAAGTATCAACTTACTGATATTTCCTGAAATATAGTGTTTCTTTTCAGTCTTTTGGCACAATTTCACATTCATTTCAATAAACTTTTATTCTATTATATCTTTAAAATCACTTTCATTTTTAGTTGCTGGTCTTTTCTACTTTAAGCACACCAATTATCCTTATGTTGGATTGTTCTTGTCCTATGTATTATTGCCTCCCAGTTCCTTTAATTTATTTATTTCCCCCCTCTGCATTCATGGTGAATCATACAATCCACTATTTTATATGTTTCCATTTTTCTGGCATCTTCATTTTATTTTATTTATTTATTTATTATTATTTTTTGGGATAGAGTTTCGCTTTTGTTACCCAGGCTGGAGTGCAATGGCACAATCTTGGCTCACTGCAACCTCCACCTGCTGGGTTCAAGTGATTCTCCTGCCTCAGCCTCCCAAGTAGCTGGGATTACAGGTGCCCGCCACCACATCCAGCTAAATTTTTGTATTTTTAGTAGAGGAGGGGTTTCACCATGTTGGCCCAGCTGGTCTCGAATTCTTAACCTCAGGTGATCTGCCCCCCTCAGCCTCCCAAAGTGCTGGGATTACAGGTGTGAGACACCAGACCCGGTTGGCATTTTCATTTTAATGAATCCATTACCCACATTTATTATGTTAAATTAGTAAATGTAGTTAAATTGGGGTTTCCCAACCTTGACACTATCGACATTTTGGGTAGAAAACTCTTCACTGCGGGTGGGGGCTCTCCTGTGCATTGCAATATATTTAGGATTCATTACTTTTTGTGATTTATTGGTTAGTTCTTGAAATATTGTTTTCTTCCTTTTCCATTGGTTTTCTTACCTTCCTTTTCTTCTTTTTGTTTTTATGTCAGTATCCAATCATCTTTTTGCTTATTAACTGAATTAATAGTTTTATTAAGTATTACACTAATACGTTGTTTAGGGATTTAAAAAATGTTTTTCTTTAGTTATATGTTTTTCCAAAAGGGATCATTTGTCTATTATGGGTGCCTTCGTTTTTCTGCCTTTGGCTGACCCCTCTTTCCATTACTGAATAGCACAGATGCCATGTTGTTTCTGTTTCTTGTTTTGTTGGTCATGATGAACACAGCAGCTGTCTTCCTTTTCTTTGTTCTGATATATTGTGTGCTAATTCTCTCTAATCTCCTTATCTGAGATCAGTTGTCTACCTCCCTGAGAGCTGGGAAGTGCATATGCAATCCTTTCCTGAGGCTGTGTGCCATTGGTGGAAATGTGTTGTGTGTAGCGGGGAGGGTAGGAGACGGTGGATCGGAGCCGTTCCGCTGGGTCTGTGTGCAGTCTTGTTTGGAAGAGCTGCACCATGCTATCTCCTCTGTGATTTTGCTAAGCATCTACCTAGTTGGAGGTGTATGCTGTTGCCATTTATTAGCCCTGGATGGTGGGAAGAAAAGACGCCCTCTGGCTTTCAGCACACAGCTTTCAACCTTTGCTTCTGTCACACAGATCAGCCCAGGCATTCTGTTTTCCTGTTTCACCTGTTCCCACCCAGAAGCCATTTCCATACCCTAAAGAAGTAGCACTATGGACATTTTTGATGCTGTTAATCTGTACTAAAAAACTGACCTCCAGAAACGTTATACTGATTACATAGTAAATACTAAATTAAAGAAGAGTGTTTTCTTATATTTTTGCCAAACTTGAATATTAATACTTTCATTTTTAATACAACTAGGTTTTTATAAAAAATAAAAGTATGAGAAAACAGTTTAATGAATTTCAATGTATGCAAATATTTTACAAATTTTTTTGAAATTCACATGCAATATTCTAAAAGTTTACAGCTGTCAATGTGTCCATACAAATTATGTAACATTTGAAACAATTAACAGAAATTTAAAGGGTTCTTATTTAACTGAATGTTTAAAAGTTCTCTTGAAAGAAAGCAATCTTGGAAGAAATTATTTAAAACATAGGATCATTAAAAATATGTTTAATAAAGAACAATAAAGTAAATGTTTCAAGATAAGAGTCATACAGTTGGGAAACAATGACCTTTTAACTAGAGGTCCAAAATTCTTTTAAAAAATTAATAGATTTTTTTTATTGGAATCCAGGGAGCAAGGCTCCTACTGTTCTTTTCATAAACACACAAAAAGTTAGATCAATTGGCAAGGTCACCTGTTTGTATCCATGAGATCATATACATGAAGAGTGATAAATAAAACCCAACCAATACTTTTATTAATATACAGGAATCTCCCCTTACTTACCTACAGGGCATCCAAGACTCCCGAGTGAATGCCTAAAACCACAGATACTACCAAGCCCTACAGATAGCATGTCTTTTCCTAGACATATATACTTATGAAAAGGTTTAATTTATAAACGAGGCACAGTAAGAGACAAACAAGAATAAAATTGAACAATTATGACAATATGCTGTAATAAAAGTTATATGAATGTGGTCTCTCTCAAAACATTTTATTGCACTGTACTAATCTATAACTGTAGTTGACCGCAAGTAACTAAAACTGAAATGTGAAACCAAGGATAAGGGAGGACTACTGTATGCGTTGTATGTGATTCCTAATACAAGGCTATTTATTTATTTAAAACGATTTATCATTGTGATGTCATTTGTGCTTTTTAACACAAGGTCCTTCAAAAATTATTTGTTTTGCTCAGGGCAACTAGTTATGAGGATTTAAAACATACGAATGTTCAATATGAAAAGGTAATTGAAAAAAAAAACTCCAAATGGAATCTTCAAATCTTCTAGTCTCTCCGATTGTCTGATGTTTGAAAACAGATGTGTTAATGACTACTACATCATGGATTACTTTCATTTTTTTCTTCCCTAGCTAGGAAAGGAATTAGGAGAGCTCCCAATAAACATGCCTCTATGTTGCTGCCACTACAAACACAAGGGAGGAACAAGAACAACAACAACAAAAACCTGACAATTTCCCCATAGCTGGCATATACAATTTAATTAATTTTGGATTTGTGAAATTTGGCATAAGGTGCCTAGGAATTGCTCCTGGCCTACTTAGAATATGAAGATATGAGATAAGACTGCCAGACCTAAACTTCTCCAGAAGAAGGGTAGAGACTGCAAACTAAATTTTCTCCTAATACGATAAAACTGCCTCCAGCCTTTATCTCTTGTGCCCCTCTGCCTTTTGTCTTTTGGATGATCACAGTTATAGATGCTGGGAAGGCACTGAGTTAAAGAGAAGGCACTTGGAATTAGATCCCTAAAAAATGGCCCTTGCCTTATGCCTTGTGCAAGTCCAGGAGGTGCTATTCACATCATAGTCCATATGACCTGCCAGTTGCCTATGGTGATCTTTCTGCTTCTAAACCCTGCTCTCAAAGTATGAGATACACAGGGCAAGCAATACATTCAAGAACCCAGCTTGCTAAATGTCTTTGCCTCCAACATTCTTTCAAATGATCATAAGTGGCACAACCTTAGCGAATTTGGGTCCCCATAGATACAAAACAAAGACCAGTGGCTTTTGACTCAGAAGACCAAGTTTCAATCCTGACTAGCCACATGCTAGTTTTGTGCTCTTGGTCATGATACCTAAATTCTCTGAGTTACAATGTTCTCACCAGTAAAACAACAATGATAGATTCATAGAGTTGCTAAAGAGGATTAATTAGGATAGCATAGGTAAAGTTCCTGGCACGCAGAAAGCACTTAATCAATGTGAGCCTCTCTGAAGTGAAAGTAATGCATCCTAATACCCAGGAGATTTAGACCAGAGAGCTATACCGTCCAATATGGCAGCCACTAGCAATGTGTGGCTATCAATTAATTAGCATTAGACTTTAAAATTCAGTTCCCAGGATGCTCCATAGTCACATGTGATGGATGACTATATGTTGGACAGCACTGAAATTTACCATTGCCATCATACAGAAAGTTTTACTGGATAATAGAAGAAATGATAGAATTAAACAAGAATCCAAAGTCCAGAAGCCAACATCTTTGCCATTAACTACGAAACTCGAGAGGAGCAACTTTATCTCACTTTGTCACAATTTCCTCACTGGTAAAATGGATACTGCCTTTGCAGTAATGTGGTGGGGATCAGGTACACTGAAGTTACTTTTTTTTTCCTTGCTGTAGTCTTTCCAAGACTAAACAATGCATGACATACTCACTTTGAGGATGAGTTAGTTGACAGGTGCAGCCCTTTGGTAGTTTAATATTCATAGCCATGATTTGGTATTATTCCAATGCACCTGTAAGCAGTTAGGAACAGCATATGTTCAAATGTGCAAACAGCTACTACAGACAGTCCTTGTGGTGATGGCAAGACAAAAAGTAACAAAACTGAATTGGTTTTCATTGGCAAGTGGCCTTTTGTAGACTTTTTGTAGCTCTCACAGGGTTTAAAATGGAAAGATCAAAGATCATATTTCCTACTTTTCCATTTCTGTTTCACTTTAATGTCTAAATTTTCCTTTCTCAGGTTTGAAAACAATACTCCGTTGCTGTCATTTTGGGGGCAATGTTGTATTTTTTTATTTATCTAGAGCTGGGGTTGGCAAATCTTTTATGTAAAGGGCCAATGAGGAAATATTTTACGGTCATAAGGTTTCTATCACAACTACTCAGCTCTGCTGTGTAGCACGAAAGTAGCCACAGACAACATGCACACAAAGGGGTGTGCCTCTGACGATAAAACTTAATTTACTAAAATAGGCCCTTGGGCCTTAGTTTGCCAACTCCAGATCTAGAAAAATATGAAAGAACATATCCTTTTCACTTCCTCACATTGTTTCCTTCTCCACTATGATGTATATTTTCTCACTGATGTTAATTTTGAACATATGGTGTATCTCACAAATGATCACAAACATTCAAATATTTACTTTAGTAATGTGAAAAAATAATATTCCTTCTAATTTTTATCAAGGCTTTGCACTTAAAAAACACTATAATTCTTAATGACATTTTTTTTTCCTCAGAGAGAAAACTGAGAGGAAGAGACATGAAAATAAAATGTAGAAGAATTGTAATTTAATTCTTGGAGGAGGGGATAAAGCAATTAAATCATTTATGTGATTATTTCATAAAAGTGTTAATAACAAGCAAATGGCCTTTTATTTTCAAATAAGCTCAAAGCCAAAACAATCAAAAACGCTGATTACAACTCAAGATGAGATTTTGGGTGGAGACACAGCCAAACCATATTAGGTACTTAATATGTTAAATGTAAACTTGTCTGAGTTTTTTATGGCCTTTATTTATTGTATAGAAGACCACAAAAATTATTGTAAGTGAACAGGGCCAGGTTCAGGAATAGGTTACTGACCTGAAACTGATCACTGGAGTCATAAAGACTCAATTTTGGGAGGTGTCTTAGAGTTACCGAGAGAGAAGCTTCTTTCCTTCCTCTCTCCTTCCTCCCTCTTTCTTTCATTTATTTTCTTTCCCTCTGCTCCCTCTTTCTCTTCTGAGGATGCTAAATTTGAGAACCTCACATGTAATGGCCAGCAGCCATTACCCACCTGTAAAAATGGCCTCCCTGAGAATAAAACCAATAGAGACAAGCTACGCTAAGGATGCAAAAAGAACAAGCTCTGATGGCTTTGAGCTTATTTGAAAATAAAAGGCTATTTCCTTGTTATTAACCCTTTTATGAAATAATCACAAAAATGATTTAATTGCTTTATCCCCTCCTCCAAATTGGGTTGACTGGAAACATATTTACAAGTGATTCAAACATAGTCCTCTTCAGAGATCAAAAAATTTAAAGATGTTGTCTAGTTGACAAAATATAGGTTATTTTTTTTACTGCACCAACTAGTGATTAAGCTATTAAAAACCAAAACACACCTAAGAAGACACTGTTAATATTCTTCATTCATTGCATGGGCATTAAAGGATGTAAGACTGATCTATCCAATAGTTTATTTCTCCATGGCAAACATGGCTCTAAACAATAATGACTTTCATACTTTTGTCCACACATGAAATTTATGAGAACAATGTAGGCTGGTAAAAAAACAAACAAAATAGTTTAGTCTGCTACATATTTATACACTGAAAGGAAAATTAATGGTGGCAATTGAGCCTCACTTAATGGAAGGAGTTTATACTGGAGTACCTCCCTTTGCGTTACGCCGACTGACATCACAGTTTAACCTGTCAGACATCTGAGATACATTCCTGGGGTTCTGGTTTGTGTATAACTTTTATGGATTCAATAATCTCCTAACACAGAAATGGTTATCTGATAAAGCTGAGTGGAACTGGAATAATCCTGGAATGACCCAAATTATCAAATTTTAGAGACACACCTAAGACACTAAGACTAGTGTCTTTGTAAAAAAAAAAAAATTGTTTGAGGAATAAAATTGACTAAAATGAGAAATACACACTGGTCTTACAGCTTACAAAACATAATTTTATTTAAATTTGTATAGATAAAAATCTACCAAAATTTAAACAAAAATTTTATCCAAATCCTTTCCCACAACAAAATTGGAAATCATGAAAAAAAATCACATTCAAACAAGGTTCCCATCTTTCTACCATAAACTGGTAGATTCTGGGAGGATGAGGAGTAAGAGATAAACGAGGAGAGAAGATACTGATACTCAACACAATTTGATCTTCAGTGTTGTCTCATCTTGAAATGTCTTAATAACAGAGATTTCCATAAGAATCAGGATTCATTTTTGACAAAAAAATGGAAGCTTCCATTCCCAAAATCACAAATAAGGCTTCTGGTTTTCTTTTTAGAGTGAGGTAAACAGTATATTCAATATTAAGGCAAATGGTAAAAACACATGGATGCTATATTAATGCAGACATTCCATTATTAAATATATTTTGGAATACTCATGGATTTTTCAAACATATGTAAGAATTAGAAACCTGTAAAATCTGCAGTAGTGTGTAATAGCTATTTTCTTGAATGTCTTAGCAGTGCCTTTTTAGTAGCTAATATGTTCAGTGTAATCTTGTGCCTTTTTAGTAATTAATATATTAAATATAATCTTGTGTCTGAGTTTTTAAATGGTCTGTTTTTCTTTTTCATTATGTAGGATTAGATGCCCACCAAAATTCTTGTAAATGAAGCAGGACCTGATTTCAAATTCTGTCTATACACACAATATTTGGCCACGTAGACCGCTCCCCAAAGTCTGCAAAACACTGCCTACTGGGCAGGCTTACAGTGACAGAAAAGTATGAGAACACAAGATATTATTTTTATAAAGACTAAAATCAGATTTAGGCTGTCTAGATATCTTATTCCAGAAAACACAGATTTAAGATTTTTCAGTGATTCTTGCCTTCCCCCTCCCCTTTTCTTGCCCAATGAGATAACCATTTGTTTCACAATGATGAACCATCCCTTTTTATGGAAAAATGACTTTCTTTCTCCATCGCATCAGGACAAAGACATCACTTCTTGGCCACACTGGCCACAGCCTTCTTGGCTGCATCCTCCAGGTCAATGGCTGAAGTAATGGGGAGTCCGCTGTTGTTGAGTATCTTCTGGGCCTCTTGGACATTGGTTCCTAGAAGGGGGACAGGAAACAATCACTGAATGAAACTAGAGGTGGCGCCTTATGAAGTTTGCACAAGGACACACAAGACTCACCTGTCTATAGCTTTTCACTAGGAAATGGATTAAATATAGGTTCTCATCAAGGTCGCTGACAGAAAAGATTATGTCATGAAATTTATCTCAAGCTGTGGTCCAGCTAGAAAAGAAGATGAAAGCAAGGGCTTGCAAGAGGGAAATGAACATGTTTTACTGATGGAAGCTGAGATATCTGCTGATCATCACAGCCATGTGGATCTAATGCGGTTTTGGCCCATACCAGAAGTCACCTGTCTTAAAGCCCTCTTGGACGTCATCAGGGATTTGGGCTGTGATCTGACTGGAGAAAGGAAGTTCCGAGAACCTGCCCAGCTATGCCCACAAATCCACTGCTTTGGAGACTGGCGGCATCCAGCATGTCCATTTCTGCCTTCTCCTGACTCTACAAAATGAAATGGGCTGAGCCCTTCAAAATGGGCAAAGCGGCCTCTGATGGCAATCTCTTGACTGTTCCTGGTGGATCTGGAGTATCTTCCGGCCAAGCCACCTCATTCAAAGGTGTGCTTGGGGACTATTTAACATGAGAACTGCTTTTCTGCCCTTTTAGAGTGAACAACTCCTCTAGCAGAAATGTGATAGAATTTAAGTATCTAATGAAATATCTCATCCTACATCATTTCCTGTGCTTTTATCTAGTTGGCAAGACAGAGCCTATTTATAAACAAAGACCTTGAAATATAGGCCTTGGAGAACTTGCCTTACCACAAAGAGTGCAAATGAAAAGAGGCACTGGGTCAGCACATTTCATATAAAGAGGCAAATGCTGGGTTAAATAGAAATGGGTGGATTGAAAAGATGATGCAGCACTGATTCTCCTGGGACGCTGGGTCTACCCAAGCAGCAGTGAAGATGGCCGCTTGGCACTGTGTCTTCACCTTAAGGCTCACCTACTCCTGTTTTTACAGAGGAAGCTAGTGAAAGTCCTCTCTGGAAGGTGAAAGCATAAAATGTGGGAAGTTACTACCTAAAATCCCCATGCTGGCTCTGCCATGTACTTGTTATGTAGTTTTGGGTAAATCATTTAACTTCGAGCCTTAACTTTTGTTTCCGTACAGAGCACTATCATCCTCGTAATGTTCCCCAGAACTAATATCATTAAGTGCTTAGGTATGCCAGGCACAGTGCTAAGTAACTTGTACACAGCATATGAAATCTTTACAAAAATTATGAGTAGTCCTATTGTTCCTATTTTACAGATAAGGCAACTGAGGCACAGAGAAGTTAAATAACTTTTCCATGGTCACAGAGGCAGTAAGTGGCAGAGATGGGACTTGAACTGTTCTCTGTAATTATAAACGCTGCATGTTCTAAAGATATGCTAGTCTGCTTCTCTACTTGTAAAATGAGGACAGTATAGCTGATGGTATAGGTTGTGATGAGAAGAAAATGAAATGAGTGTAAAAGCGTTTTTGTAAATGGTGCAGTATCTGTGGCAGGCCTGGCTGGCTTTGCACCATAGACTCCTGCTCCTCTTCTGCAGTCGACTGCTATTGCTGGAAAGAGCTGCCCAGCCAGAAACTACATTTCCCAGGCCCCCCTGCATCTCGAAGGGGACATGTGACTGAGTTCAGGCCAAAGGAATGTCACATGGCCATGACAATCTCCAAAGGGACTCTCCATACTCTGTTTTCCTTGTCTGCTTTCTGGAGTGTTCCTAGCTGGGGCAGCCCTGGAAGTCACCTTTTTGGTTTTGGTTGTGTTTTGTCTTGCTTTTTGTTTTTGAGATAGGCTCTCACTGTGTCACCCAAGATGGAGTGCAGTGGTGTGATCTCAGCTCACTGCAGCTTCAACCTCCTGTGCCCAGTGATCCTTTCACCTCAGCCTCCCAAGTAGCTGGGACTAAAGGCACACACCACCACGCCCAGCTATTTTTTGTATTTTTTGTAGAGATGGGGTTTTTCCACATTGCCCAGGCTGGCCCTGAACTTCTAGGCTCAAGGAATCCATCTGCCGTGGCCTCCCAAAGTGCTGGGATTACAGGCATGAGCCCTTGCACCCAGCCAAATCACTTTTTGAAGATGGCAATGACTCCTTCAGCCTGGATACTTTAATAACTGTCTGGAGCCAAGCATCTTACCCACTCACCCTCTTAGACCTTACGGGAATGAGAAAGACCCTTCTATGATGTTAAGACTCTGAAATTTCTGCATTTTTCTGTTGTTACAGGAGCTAGCATTATTTTGACTAATATATGACTTTGTAAACGCTGTGGAAGGCAGCTTCTAAAATGGTTTTCAAAGATCAATCACTCTTGCCTCCTGGTAGTCACATGGTTGTAGAATCCGTCCCCCTTGAGTACGATCTGGACCCAGAGCCTTGCTTCTAATAGATAAGCACACGGCAAAAGTGATGGAATGTCACTTCTGAGACTAGGTTACAAAAGCCTGTGGCTTCAGTCTTGCTCTCTTTAACTCTTTGTTCACTCTGATGAAGCAAACTACCCTGCTATGAGCTGCCCTCTGGAGAGACTCACCTGGCAAGGAACTGAGGGCAACCACTGGCCAATGGCTGATGAGGATCTGAGGCTCTGGGTCTAATAGCCAAGGAGGAAGTGCATCTGGCCAAGAACCATATAAGGGATCTTGGAAGCAAATTCTTCCCTAGTCAAGCCTTGAGATCACTACAGCCTGGCTGACACTGTGATTGCAGCCTTGTGAGAGACCCTGAGTGAGAGGATCCACCTAAGCCACACCCAGATTCCCGACCACAGAAACTGTGAGATAATAACTGTTCTTTTTGTTAAGCTGCTAAATTTTGGGGTAATTTGTTAAGTGCTGATAGGTAAGTAATACAGATGTAAAAATTTATTATTTCATTAATACAACCTGCGTGCACTTTGACTCATTTGACTGTGGCAGGTGTTAGATAGCAGGCTAAGGAATTTAGACACTAATCAAAGCATGGCTTTCATGGAGTAATGACAGAGTGTGAAGCAAAAGCTCTGATGGACACAGGAGCAAATCAGTCTTTGGACCAGAAGGTAAATGACAGTTACATGTGTAAATTTTTTAGACAGAGTCTTGCTCTGTCACCCAGGCTGGAGTGCAGTGGCATGATCTTGGCTCACTGCAATCTTCGCCTCCCTGGTTCAAGCAATTCTCCTGCCTCAGCCTCCTGAGTAGCTGGGATTAGAGGCATTGGCCACCTCTCCCAACCAATTTTTGTATTTTTAGTAGAGAAAGGGTCTCACCATATTGGCCAGGCTGATCTTAAACTCCTGACCTCAAGAGATCTACCCGCCTCGGCCTCTCAAAGTCTGGGATTAGAGGCGTGAGCCACCGTGCCCCATGTGTAAATTTCTATCTCCTCCCACAGAGACATGGACTAGGCCCTTCTTCCTCTTCCTTTCTTCTTTTGAGCACCTTCCAATCTCAACACAGCTCTAAGACCTCCAGATAGGTGCAGGAGTGGTGCTCCTGATGTCTTCCTCCATTTCAGATCCTGCTCTTTCTGGAGACTAGTTTTTTTTTATCACGGTTCCCGCTTATTCAGATAACTTCTTATTCAGTTTTACCTGAGTTCCTTTGCATGTGTATGGATGAAATGAGCTCTTGATCTTCTTAATTTTTTGAGATAACTTTAATGAGTTGTGCTTCCTTGTAACCAAGTAATCTAAATAATTCAGTTCCTTAATTAATATCCTCTTTTGCACCCAACTTAGCACCAGTATTCCCAAGGGGAAAGAAATGATTTGGAAATTCATGAGCATCCAGATGTGCTGGGCCACTGCCCTTGCTGGGCTCTCCACCCAGAGCTCTGTTGGGCTGACACCTCTCTCCACTGGGCTGACACCCATTCATTCACAAGGCATCTGTTAAATGGCATTTCTTTGGGGATATCTTTCTAATCACCACCTCCCCATGCCCCAAATAAAGCTGGGGCTGGTACAATGAACTTCCGGGGTACCTCGTATTTCTAAAATCTTACCATGGATGAAGTCTTATTGGGATGACTTAGTGATGCTTCCCTCGTCCTCTCCAAACATCCACTTTCCTTTGTCAGGCTTGCTTACCGGATACCTCCCAATACCTGTTAGCTAGCAGTACGTGCTGACCGCCGGGGTAACTCCAGATGGATTCCCACATACAAAGTGTGCTCGACGAGAAGAGGAGTGGGCGGGTACTTTCTGATAGATCTCCTTGCTGTCCTAACAATCCTTTCCTATAGGGTTGAAATAGATACCCCCAAACTGCTCAAGGTGCAATCAGGAGGGATTTTTTTTTTTTTTTTTGGAGTCTTTCAGGGTTACCCGGGGTTTTGGGAGTGGCTCCTTTTGCTGGGAAGGGCCCAGGAAGAGCTGGCTGTGCTCACTGCCCTGAGTGAGGACTCCACGCTGTTACCACTCCTCCCAACCTGGAGCAGCTTCAGGTGCCCCAGACAAGTGAGGCCTTGCTCGAGGCTAACACTGGTGGACAGGGCCAGCGGAAGAAAGGGGACAGAGCAGCTCCCCAGCAAACCACAACCCTTCTCTCCTCCCAGCTGCTCCTTCAGTGCCGCGTGAAAATGCCTAATTGCTTCATAATTCTAGGATCCACAAAAGTGAATTTTAATTATACTCGCAGTTACACTTTAATTACCGCCTTAATTATTAAGCACATACTAGGCATGCTCAGAACTAAGCAGGTTTTGAAGGGATTCTCATATTCAAATACGAAGCTCATCTGTGATGAGAAATGGGTCATATGTAGAGCCATCGTGACCAGGTAGAAACTTGTTACAGAAGGGGAAAGGGGGGTAGAAAGAGAGAGACGGAGATAGAGAGAGAGAGACAAACGAAAAGAGAGAGACAAGAGACAGAATCATGGGGAATAGCTCAAAAAGGAACACACATAAGAAAAAAGACAGGTAGAGAGTAAGAGAAAGTAAAGAAAAAAATGAGTTTGCCAAGTGCCTTCCACACCAGCCCCTACCCTGATGCTGGCACCATCTCTTTGCAGCATTCGACCTGGTTTCTCCTTGAAGGCATAGCTCTACTGCCCACTGACCCTGCCCTGGTCATTAATTACCACTTGCTTCCTCCTTCCTGTTGCGGGAACAACTGCAAGGGGAGGTGGAGACACGCAGAGAAGAGGGATTAAAAGGAAACCAGCTGGGCATGGTGGCCTGTAGTCCCAGCTACTCAGGAGGCTGAGGTCAGAGGACCGCTTGAGCACAGAAGGTCAAGGCTGCAGTGAGCTGTAATTGCACCACTGCACTCCAGCCTGGGCAACAGAGTAAGACCCTGTCTCTATTTTCAAAATAAATAAATAAATAAATAAATAAATAAATATAAATAAAATAAAATAAAAGTAAAACAGTAGATAGTGGAAACAGGTTATTGAAAAAGAAAAGGAAGAAAAGAACTAGAGGAAGCCTTGGAAATGATTGTGAGTTTCTGCACTCCTTTTTTGTAAAATGATATTATTTGAGTATTTAAGGTTATTTTCTTCTTAATTCACCAAGTGTCTGACATCTATTCCCCAACCCTCTCCCTGCCTTTACTTCTAAATAGAAATTATCATAGCTGCTTTAAACTCTGACATGGAATTAAGTGTTCTAAAGAGAGTATTTATGCCTGTGCACAGAATTACAAAGGAAATTGATCTCCTTCGCACATTTAAATGGTGCTACTGACATGTTCTCATATTTATTAAATGCTACATTGCTTTTTAATGAGCCTTCAGGACAACACTTTTAATAACCACCTGTACAGATAACTGATCAACTCATGCTGGTGGAACCTCAGGCACTTCTTAATATCTGCTTGTCGAGAGCCACTCAGCTAAGTGGTTATCTACCCACTGCAGGCCTTAAAAATGGAAAATCAAAGGGGAATGAGTTTAAAATGAAATCTTGCTCTACTACTAGGGGATATTATAAATAATAACAATTATTAAAATGTTAAAAATTCGTGACCTCCTCGGCATGTTACCAGTGACTTTCTGCCACTGGGTGGAGTAAGAGAGCTGTAAACAAAGATGCAAGGTTAATTTAGCAAAATTTCTTCTTTGCTTTTATTACACACAAGAGAAAATAAGGGTAGTGGGCACATGGCACAGGATTTTGTTCGCAAGATGCAGAGGCCTCCTGCCTTTTATCATAAGGCTGTGAAGAAAATCATTTTCCAGCCTGGAAATATGTAGAAACTGTAATTTAAAAATCATTATTTTAATAAGAATTCAGTTTTTTAAAAAAGAATACAGTAGTTAGCACTTACTGAGTACGTATTAGGTGCAACAAATGTTTGTTGGATACAAGAGTTAAGGGGTTCACAAGTATCATGAAACTTAATCCTCAGAGCAACCCTGCAGTTGACATCATTTTAATCCCCATTTTACAGGAAAGGCAACTAAAACACTGGGAGGCTTAGGAACTGGCCTGACATCCTCAGCAAGTCAGTGGCTGAGCCAGGACTTGAACCCAGGTTCATCTGAGGGCAAAGGCACATAACCACGCAGCTGGCCTTTAAGTGCTAGAAGGAATTCACTAGAGGAAAATGAGTCCCCAACATGTCAGACAATTTGCTTGGATCAAACAACCAGTTAACCCTGACAGGTCTGATTCTTGGTCTAGTGCTCCGAGTTAGGGCTGGCAAGTTCTAGTTTTTGGGCAAAATTGAGCCAGCTGCCTCTTTTTGTATCACCTGCAAGTTAAGAATAGGGTTTACATTTTTAAATAGCTGAGAGGAAAAAATCACAGGAACATTTTATGATACATGAAAGTTACATGAAATTCAAATTCCAGCATCCATAAATAACTTTTTCGTGGAACATAGCCAAACTGATTTGCTTCATCAGTGGCTGCTTGTGCTTTGCAATGGGAGGAGTCAGTCGCTGTGGCACAGACAGTATGGCCTTTAAAGCCAAAAGTATTCCAGCCCCTCTGCTGGAAGTAACTGAGTTTTTTCTCCCCACTGGCAGAGGGAAATTCAGAGCCACTCAGCTAAATGGTTATCTACCCACTGCAGGCCTTAAAAATGGAAAATCAAAGGGGAATTCAGTGGAAACAAGCCAAATTCTCTAAAGCAGCAAATTCCTCCTCAAATATCCACTGCTCCTGTACCTTTGCGCCTCCTTCCTTAGTCTCCTTTCAAGTGGCAATTAGATAGAGGAGGTCCATTTTCTTGGTGACCTGTAAATTTAGATAACTTTTCATGTCTCTTTTGCCTTGTTATTTTATGTCAGAAACAGAATAATTCATTGAGAATCACAGGCAAAACTTCTGCTATGTCAGCAGCTCTTACTTGTTTGAGATGATATGTGCCAAATACCTAGCACCGTGCTTGGCAGCCAACAGCACTGGCCATCCATGTGGCCTCAGTGGAGATACTGACAAGGGTTTAGATGATAATAAGGATAGCTAACATTTCCTGAGCCAAGAACTATTGCAAATTATTTAAAAACTCATCCGCTCCTTATAGCAACCTTATAGAGTTGCCCTGTTTTTATTTCCATTTTGCAGAGGAAGAAGCTGAGATTTTAAACCCGGTTCTGTTCCCTAGTAGCTGAACAACCTGGGGAAGTTACTGCAGCTTTGAGGCTTTAGATTTCCCCTTGAATGTGAATCTTATCTAAATGCTTTGTACCCCTAACATTTTATGAAGATTAAAGAGGACATAAGATATTCTGTGTGGCTGTATTATATCCACACCTAATTTCCTCGATGATTTCTTCTTGCACAGTAAGAAGAAATCAACACTCAGGGTGTGAATGTGATAGTTATTTGGACCATCACAGTAGGAGCCCCCAGCTCCAGTGGCAGGAAGCCAATGGCTAGGTTCTTCTCTACACGGTTTCAAAGAATGGTGTGTATGTGCTATGATCATGCAAGCAAGGTTTAGGATCAAGTCTAACATATTCACTGAGAGCTGATGCTACGTGCTTATGCTTTCAATTACGTTAAAAAAAAAGCAACATAGATACTAAACCAAAGTTAAAGGAGCCTTAATATTAAACTAGAATGGAACGAACCCTCTGGCAAGCAAGAACCTTACACTTCTGTGCTCACCTGCCATCATCTGCTAGGGATAAGACAATTCTTTTAAAGAAGGGATGTTTTATACACCCAAACATCTGCAAGTGAATTTACCTTTCATGTTTTCCTTGAATCTTCCTCTTAGCTTTCAAGCCATGCATACTCTAATTTATGGATGATTTAAGAAATTTTCAAAGGTAATTTTAACAGTGTGAGACTTTTGTCGAAAATGCTGACTTTGGTCCACCATTACTGCCTAAGACAGAATCACACTCATCACTGCGTCACTGAGTGTGATTCTGTCCTTATGTGGGGAAATGACTGAGTGGACCTCATTGCTAATATTTTCCTTGGGAAGAAGTCAGATTCTCAGAGCTTAATATTGCCTGCCAAATTCTTACTTGACTCTCATGAGACATTTCAGAGCTTAGGGGCAGGGAGATTTAGACACAGACAACATACATGAGGATTTTCCAGAATTCTAGGTCTTGCTGCTGGCCTCTTCTCTACACTAGGGATCTGTAAGCTATAGCTCATGGGCCAAATCTGTTCCACTATCTGTTTTTGTTAAAAAAAGATTACTGTGGCACAGCCATGTCCATTCCTCTACCTACTGTCTATTGCTGCTTCAACACTACAATGGCAGAGCTGAGTAATCACAATAGGGAATATACAGTCACAAAGCCTAAAATCCCGCCCTTTACAGAAGAAGTTTATAGACCTTTGCTCTATATCCAAATTTCTGGCCTTGTGGCTAAAGGGTCAGGTGAAGACAAGAATCATCTTCATCTGGTGTTTCCCAGCTTGCAGTCCCTATTTCTGACTTGATATAGTGGTGAGCAGCTATATATCTAGGAGAGAAAAAGCCCACCTATGGTCTCTTTGAATTGACAATGGCAAATATTGGCTCGAATTTCCACTCCCTCCACCCCTTCCCACATGTGTGGTTAGAAAGATCATAGAACTCTTTTTCCACTGAGCTGGGATATAGCCTCAGAATCTTTCTTGGCACAGCACTGCTCAGGCAGCCACTGCCAATAAAGAGAAGCTGGCATGAGATGAAAGCTGTCTTCCCTCATCCAAAACATTTCTCATGAAGTCTTTCCCCAAAGGTAGTTCTGCCTCAGGACAGCCTCAAGGTGGCGCTCTCTGGAAGAGTCTTAGCGGGACACACTTAGCCTCTATAAGACACTACAGACTGAATCACCTGTAAGTCTCCTCCTGATAGCAATGTCCTCGCTCACTCTCTTTTTGATGGCTCATCAAATACGACTTTCAAGTGGAAATTGAGTCAGGAAGAAATGAACTGACTAGTCACTCAGAAGATATCCAACAGCACGCAGTGCTGTTCTGACATTATAAGGCAGCACTCAGGATATGCCAGTCCTGGTACCTGCCCAGTTTTAAAACCTCTCCTTACAAAAATGGCCACACCCACAGCTACTGCTCAGGGAAGCAACTTCAGGCTCTTGTTCCTGAAGGGATGACCACTGCCTAGAGTGGGGCAGCTACCCGACCAAAGGCAGCCCACTCCTGGGGCAGATAAGACCTATGATGTGCACTGGGGGATGTTTCCTTCCATGCAGAGGGACAGTCATTAGTGTAACCCCTCCTGTTCCCTTTGCCTATCACTGGCTCCATCTAGGAGTGGTGATGGTGTAGGGAGCTGACTGAATATTCGAATGGAGAAAGTTGGCATGGGTAGTCCCGCCCCTTCCTCTGGCCTTCCTTTTAGGGATATGCCACTCAGAGTGAGTCCAGGTCATCCTCTGCTCCTTGGGTTCCACCCTGGGATGGAAGGTACACTGAAGTCTAGTGGTGCCTGTGACTGGGTTTACAAAGCTGCCTAATTCTGGGGCTCAGAGTAAGGAAGCTCACTACTGGTCACACAATAAGGTGCATCCTCCAACTACTTCTTTTTTCTTTGGTGATGAAGGTAATATTTTTGTTTTCTCAGTCTATTTATTTCTCACTGGGATCAGAACACAGGTGGAAAAGGATCTGTTGGGCCTCTTCAAAGACCCTAACCCCACGGCTTGGTTGGATGGGCTGTGAACTATGGGAGTGGTGGCTATTAGGTAAGCTAATTAGATTGGCTACCTATGGGATCTGGACTTTTAGGGAACACCGTGGGATCAGGATGGCCTTCCTGAGAGGCCAGAAGGTCTCAGAGGGACCAAGAAAAAACACAAAGGAGTGAGAAAGTCAGTTCTGTGGATCATAGTCTGAGAACCACTACAGTAAAAGGAGTAACATACACTTTATTTATTTATTTGAGACGGAGTCTCGCTCTGTCACCCAGACTGGACTGCAGTGGCGCGATCTCGGCTCTCAGGTTCACGCCATTCTCCTGCCTCAGCCTCCCAAGTAGCTGGGACTACAGGCACCCGCCACCACGCCCAGCTAATTTTTTTATTTTTATTTTTTATTTTTAGTAGAGACGGGATTTCACCGTGTTAGCCAGGATGGTCTCTATCTCCGACCTCATGATCCGCCTGAATAACAGGCACTTTAATATGATAACTATCCAAAAGTCTTGTACACTTTATCAACAAACTCAGATTACTATACTCAAGCAGCCCCACTGAGTCAACATCTACTGTTTTAGTCTGTTCTCATGCTGCTAATAAAGACATACCCAACACTGGGTAGTTTATTAAGGAAAGGGGTTTAATTGACTCACAGTTCCACATGGCTGGGGAGGCCTCACAATCGTGGTGGAAGAGCAAGGGACGTCTTACATGGTGGCAGGCAAGCAAAGGCATGTGTAGGGGAATTCCCCTTTGTAAAACTATCAGATCTTGTGAGGCTTATCCACCATCAGGAGAACAGCATGGGAAAAACCCACCGCCATGATTCAATTATCTCCCACAGGGTGCTGCCCACAACACGTGGGGATTATTACAATTCAAGATGAGATTGGGGAGGGGGGACACAGAGTCAAGACATATCATTTACAGTATCATTCTTGGAACAGCTCAGTTTTCCCAAGCTCTCTGTTGCAGCCATAATTCCCCAGAGACCTTCTCAAGAAAAAGTCCAAGGATATTTTGACTCTGCTGGTGTACCCCCATCCTTTGACATTAAGACTCCCAGACAGCCGTAGCCTGTGTTGTTCTCTGTGCTTGCCTCTCTCTTTGTACCTCTTTCTTCTTCCACTCTCTGCCACTCTTTCTCCCTCCTTCCCTGAGACTGGCTGCCTGACATGCTTAGATCTGCACAATATGGACTTGATAGAAATAATAATCACAAAGGAAAAATGAAAATAGCAGACACTGCAGTCAGCAAAGCCTAATATGAACATTAAAACATACCGATGAATTAAATCTTCTTAGACGTGTAAACGCAGCATAATTGATCCCAATAAAAGTAATAAAAGGAAAATAACTGACAAAGCTACAACGAAAAAAAATTGACCAAGGAGTTAATGAGTGCATCAGTATTGGTGTATTTCTGATTAAAATGTTGATGACAGACTGTTTTCAGGGTCAAAGTGATCAGGGACCCTCAGATTTTAAGAGTCAACTCTTCTCCTGTTCTTAAAGGGGGACAGGTCTCTATCAGCAAATTATATTATTGTTGGTCACTGGAAATAACTAGGAATGAATGCACACTACGATTGACCCATTCTTTCTGGTGACCCTTTCTGTGCCTGAGTTGTCACAGAGGCCCACAATTTATTAGTTATTCATACATTTCTAGAAAAGCTAGTTACCCTGCCTTAAATTTTTCCCAAAAGATTTAAAGGAGTGCATCTTTTATTTTCATACTCTGCTTAGTATTTCAGAAGAATTAAATGATTTTTATAATACGCAGATGATATTCATGCTGAAATATGCAAAATACCACATTCAAGATTATTTCCTTAATAGTCTCTGCTGATTGCATCAGAGGTCTATCTGAGATACTAAGAAGAAGATTTGACATTTCTAAATTTGTTAGATGATCAGATTTGAATCTTTTAAGTAAATGTACTTCCAAGGTTTATGCCTGTGGTTTTTTAATTAGTTAATTAGTATATTAGTAAATACCACGTGCAGGTCAATGAGCTTTAGGCATTAAGGAGGATCAAGAGAGATGTAAAAAAAACATGTCAGTTACTAGATGGCTGGGAAAATAAAATGGAAAAAATTAACAATATAAGACAAAATCTATAAACTGGTAACAAGTGTTACCTGCTAATAGGACCTGCTTCTATCTTAGTAAAGGTAGCCATCAGGGGATCCCAGACAGCCACCAGACTGGTTTACTGAATCTTCAGAAATATCGATAACTTCACAATGTCCACTATATCATGAAGGAACTGAATGTGATAGCTCAGGATGAGATCAAAGAGGGCACTGTCTTCCAAATTTATGCGAAGAAAAGTATACATAATGACCTTTCTTAGCCACTACCCTCTTTCCACTATTATAGCTCCTCTCTTATCATAAGAACCTGGGATCTTTATCAAGAGAGAAAAAGCAAGAGAGCTTTAGACATTTCTGGAGTCCTAGCTGGTGTCCTTTTCTTCTTCTTGTGGGAATTAGCATCTTGTGTGATAAACATCCTCAGATAGATACAGGGTCTCACACTCAACATGAAACTACCAGGGATACTCACTAATATTCCTATGTGTGATTTCTGTGAATGGAGCAGTTCCATAGCAAGACAAGACCTATCCCAACATTGTATTGGCCATGCCTAATAAATGGAAGATGAAGCATTCTGTTATAACTGTACTCTTGGCACTGATCATAAGTGAAACTGCAGAAATTAGAAGAAGGTATTATCCTTAAAGGGAACTAAATGCAAATCAAGCCAATGCTTTTTAGACTAAGGAAATGCAGACTCCTAATAATGTGTCCCTTAAAGTCAGTGCCTAGCGTAGCTCTACTCACTTTCATTGGCATAACCCACTTTATGCTTATTCAACATGGACTATTAGAGTTACAGTAGATTTAGAGATGTGAGTTAGCAAAGAAGTAGTATAAAAGGAGAATTTCCAAGTTGAGTCTGGAGGATAGGTAAGATGTCAATCACTGCAAAGGAAGAAGGAATGAGTGAGTAGAGGATCAGAAGTCAGTCATCAAGTAAGTCATCATCCATACCTGAGAGTTGGTATTGAGGTCATAACAGTGGTAAAAACAAAAGCCCAGGACCTGGGTAGATCAGAAGGCTGTCCTGGAGAGAGTAATGGCTTTGCAGCAATATGTTATGGCTAAAAGATCAGAGTGGGAAAACTGAGTAGGTACCGAGTCAATGACATTAGGTAGAACCAAAACCCCAAGCAGAATTGCCACAGATATAAAGTGGTATGGAGGCAAGAGCAGAGAGAAAAGGAGATGAGAGAACAAGGGGAATCTAAGGAATTTAAATCTGTGAACCAGGAGAATGATGGCATAGTTGATGGACTTGGGAAAGTCAGAAAGGGAACTCAATAGAGAGCGTGGGAGAGGATCAGAGATGAAGCTGCAACACTGGATAGAGTGCATGTGGAGAAAGATGTGTGAATACAGCGGACCATCCAAGGAGAGATGTGACAGACAAATGGACAAGTTATGGTCATTTTAAAGGCCCTTCATAAACCACATGCAGAACTGTGGTTTTCAAAGATAGCTCAGTGAAAATGAAAAACCAACCAAAATCAAAAATATCTTGTCACAAATAGTGGTTCTCAGTACTTCCAGTGGAGATAAAGTTGCCAACTACAGCGACCTTTGGGAAATGTCTTTTAGCTTCCATCTAAATTTTTCATTTGCTTTCCTCTACGTCAAAACATAAATTCTTATTCTCTCACAATTTTCTCTACATTTAGTTGTAGTTTATCCAACCTTAGAGTATGATTTGGTTCCTTCTGTTCTTTTTCTAAACAGAGCAAGTCTTCATTTGTCTACAAGGACAAAGAAAGATAAAGTGGTACAAAGAGATGGAAACATTTTGGACACTTTTAGAGATAGTTTCTATTTGACCTGACATTACACTATACTCTCTTTTGATGGATGAATTTCTCAAGTTTCCTTATTCATATCAATATGAAAATTGGCTCAGACTCCCAGAACACACACCATTGTCTAGCTAGGGAGAGTGAGGTGAAAAGGGGTCTCCATCATCCCAGTAGCTATTACAAAGTCAAGTGACACTAAAAATGAGATGTGATGGAAAAATGTTACCAGAGACTGAATTACAATGGTTCATAATTTTTATTGCTAATATTTATTAAGTACTTTCTAAGTTTCAGGCACACTGCCACATGTTTATCACAGTCTGAAGAACTGTGAGATTTTCAGTGACCCAGATAACAGACATTTCAAAACCCAATGGCACATTTTGTTACTAGTATCTATTTACTGTGAATAAAGTAAGTGGCCTTCTTGTTTGTTCTGTGACCATTCAGAAGATCCAGGATCCTTGCCATAAGTCTCTCTAATATGCAGCCCACATTTTAAAGATTCTGTTGCTCACCCACAATGTATTGAAAATATCCTGATGAGAAAAGTTTTAATCAATCAAATCAGGCTGGATGTAGTGGGATTTTGTGGACAAATCTTTGTTCTCAGCTGTATAATAACTACAAGCTGTTTTACCAGTGGATAAGGAAAGGATTATTCTCCTCTTTGAAAATGGTAACTTTATAATTACATGTATTTACTTGCCTTATCAGAACAGAACTCACCAACTGAGAAGGAGGATTATTTTTATTCAAAAGACTCTTGGGTGAAATGAACAGCTACATATTTGGGGGAAATTCAGCCTTTGTAACCAATTGTTTCTGGTGTGAATAAAGAACAAATTATCTGAAATGAGGATTTCTTTTTTCCTTTTTGAAATGTATACAAAACTTGGCACAAAAATTACCTAGACGGTTAACTTGGCTCAACTCATGAAACTGTCGAGAAATGTCCATTTACTGACAGCTCTATATAGTCAGTGTACAAAGCGTTTTGGCCAAACACATTATACAAAATGTTTAGAGTGGTTTTATAGTTCTTTATCAGAATCCATCAACATCTTATGATAATTTTTTAAGAATTCCTTTTTCTTTATTACTGTCCCATTTAAATCTGCAGCAAACTTCTATGTCTCAGATATGTCCGAAGAGGAATTTGCTTGTTTCTCAGGTGTTCATTATGACTCCAAGTTGAGCTCCTAATATATTAATAATAAACTTCGAGATAATTTGTAGACTGGATCCCGTTTCTCTTAGCCAAATCTTCTCAATTTGATTTTCCACCCAATACCAAAAGGTTTGTTTCAGCAACATAAACATTTTGTTTTTCTTTTGCCACGTATCTTTAAAAACAATTATCCCAGCCCCTTCATTCTTACCAATCTCTCTAACATTCCCTAAACTCTCTCTAAAGTTGTTGTGAACATAAACATATTCTGTGTATTTCGCTTTCTTGACTAGGCACTGTACCTCCTCTGGGTGGACACTTTCTTATCCTTGATTCTGAAATACTGATAAATTGGAGCTACAAATAGAAGAGTACAAATCGTGTCCTTCTTAGCATGGACTTGGTACGCCAAGAAGGACACAATTTGCACTCCTATTTGCTACATGATGGTATGTGATCCTTTGGTCTGCTGGAGAGAAACCTATGGGTATTAAAGAGTTTAGAGGCAGCCATAGAGTTTTCAGCTGTGTCCCATATGCTTGGTGGCTATTCATGCTTCAAGTCTTCAGTTATGCTAGGTTCTAAGACCAAGAGATGAGAGCAGTAATAATGCCTTTACCTCCTATCAAAAAGGCAGCCTCGGTAGATTGACTGTGGGCTGAGTAGCTTTGAAAACATTTTCATTCAGAATATTAGAGCCCAAGATTTGCTGCTAACACCCAGAATACATGGAGAACAGGGGCCCTTAGCTGAGTGGTGGAATTGTTCTGGGCAGAGTGAATGCAGATCCCCAGCAGAGCCAAGGTCCAGTTCTGTGTCTGATGATGTCCCTTGGCCTCTTTGCACTTTTCTGGATTTAGGCATTCTCTCCGGTGCTTGTTTCCAGTGTGTGTTCTGTACACAGTTAATTTTCCGTCTTCTGTTCTCTACTCAAGCCCTGTCCCCTTGCAATGTAAGACGGACCTGTTTCCCACCTCCACCCACAGCCTGTCCGAGGTCGTTCTGTTGCTGCTGTCATTGGAGACGTGGCTCTTGGAGGAGAGTCTGATGTTTTTGTCAGTGCATGCCCCTGTCCTTCTGTATGTTTGAGTCTCATTGTCCTTTCTCTTCCTACTCTCCAGGTCTCCATTTTCTGCATGTCCTGTTCATCACTTTGCTCTCTGCCTCACCAGTGCCCACTCACCTCTTCATCTCCTTCCTCCTTCACTGTCCCCTGTGGACCTGTCCTTACTGGGACCAGTTTCACTTCACAGTGACATCTTTCACCTCTCCTGCCTTATCACTCACATCTTCTCCCCCTTTTCCCTGCAGAACCCCCTTCCTCCTTCCTCCTGGTGTTCCGTTCATCATCATCAGCTTAAACCAAGTAAGACACTGAGGGAATCCCACGCTGCCATCAAGCCTCAAACCTGCTCCATTGTCTAAAAAACACTTCTTAATGCTTAAACTTTACCACACGTCAACATTAGACAAAGGCTCACAGGACCTGATCAAAGTATTAGTTAGGCTAGCTTTCTTAGATCTAATATATCAATTTCCAGGTAAATAATCTACTATATTTGGCCCTTTGGGTTTTCATTTTATCCCTAGGATAATGTGAGTAATTGAAATTTATCCCATGTTAGACATCCACTGCCTTACCTTAGAGAAAACATCCTAACACACTTTAGGCGGGGGCAGGGGGTGCTCCTTAAGGTAAAAACCACTCTCATAGTAATAGTGGTAGTAATAATAACAATAAGAGAATACTATGTTGTATTGATAGGTTGAAAGCAATGGTAGGCAAAACTGCTGGCATGTTATCATGGAATCAAGGCAGTGGCACCATACTGTGCTAGTAGTCTTTGTACTTTTTTTTTGAGCTGGGGTCTTGCTAAGTTGCCCAGGCTGGAGTATAGTGGCATGATCATAGCTTGCTGCAGCCTTGAACTGCTGGGCTCAAACAATCCTCCTGCCTCAGTCTCCTGCTTAGCTGGGACTAGAGGCATGCACCACTACACCTGAGAGTTCATTGTACTTTTGACTATCACACACTCACAGTAAGAAAAAAAAAATTATTTCATTAAACCTCAACCCTTGAGTACACACCTTTTTGATACTCTTTGTGACCAAATGATAAACACACATAAAGCACTTCTGCAGCATCTTGAACTGTTCTGAGGAAAAGTGTTTGTGCAATTGTCTGGGTATCAAGCTAAACTGCTCGCTTTTCCATGAAATGCTGTTTTTTTCTTGGAATAAAGACTGACACACTATAGTTGCTCAGACTTGGTTAGTTGGCAGACATTTTCTTAAATATGAGTGAAGTGAGTCTGTCCCATCAAGGAAAACAACTTAACCGTTTTGGGCTGATAAAATTTGCAGTATAAAGTGAAATTCAAATTCTAGACAATGTGCACCTGCCCTGTGAACTTCACAGCTTCCTAATAAAAAGCTTTTCTAATATGATGGTGGGAATATTAACAAATGTGATTTTCTTTATATTGTACATTGAAATGAGACAACCTTTGGAAGATCTGCATAATCACAAATTTTCTGGATAATCAATGAATGATTTTGAACCATGCATGGATAAAACTCACTTAATGTGTAACACAGACCAGTGGGGTTTAATGGAATATGAAAAGTTCATCCAGATAGTTTCAGATTCCACATGGACACTAATTTTCAATAAACTATTACCTATAGACTTTTAGTGTAGTACCAAAGAATATTAAGAACTATATGAAAACAGCATTAAAAACTCCCCCTGGCTAGGTGTGGTAGCTTAAGACTATAATCCCAACATTTTGGGAGGCTGAGGCAGGAGGATCACTTGAAGCCAGGAGTTCAAGACCAGCCTGGGCAACAAACAAACCCTGTCTCAAAACAAACAAATAAACAAACGGACAAAACTACTCCCATTTTGAAAAATACATATGTCTGTGAGGCCAGATTTTCTTCATATACTTCAACCAAAACATGTTATAACATTTTATGCAGAAACAGACACACTAAACGTGAAAAGTATTTACAAACCTGTAAAACAATGTCATTATTCTTACTAAAAATTTTTAAAAAGTTATTTTTATAAAATATATAATACATATATAAAATATACAAATTATTTTTTAAGAATTATTTTTTAAATTCCAAGTAATTTCAGTTATCAGATTAATTTATCAATTAAATCAATTAATAAACATTGACAAATATAAGCCAAAAAACCAAAGCTTTTTGGGATCCTCAATTATGATGCATGATTCTCAGAGAAACATTTCTCAGAGTGTTTTTCCCCAAACACTAATCTCATAAAATGATTCATAAATAAAAGCGCTTTCGCTCTGGGGTAAGTTTGGGAAATCTGGAGACTCATAACACCTGCCATATTTGGAGAGCTACAACCCACATTAGTTTGTTAGAGGCCCAGGGAAGTCCTGCTGTACTGCGTTTGTTTCATCTTTTACAATCCAGTGTTTCCTTCTGTTAGGAAGTTTGTGGATCCAGAACATGCTGGTCACCTGACCTTGGAGAAGGGGTACTGGTACAGCGGAAATCTACCATGACTCACCTTCAAGCCGGACCACCAGGGGCACCTTGAGTTCTAGCTCCCGGCAGGCTTTGGTGATCCCATTGGCAATGATGGCACAGTTGACGATACCACCAAATATATTGACAAGGATGGCTTCAACCTGAAATCAAAAATAAAAAGTTACCAATCAAAATGCTGATCGCCAACAGTCTCAAAAATAACTGGTTAAATAACAGAGACAATTAAAATTAGACTCCTTGTTTTTTTGTTTTTGTTTTACACAGAGCATAAAATACAAAAACGGCCCAGAACATGTTAAGAAAGCTCATATTAGTAATAAATTAATAAATATCACAATATAACATTACCAAATTTTCCCATCAATCACTCTTTTCAACTCAAAATGAATTTAATCATCACTAATTTGTCTATTATATAATGTCTTCTTTTTTTTGAAAATATTATTGTCTATTCTTTTTATTAGTATCATTTAAAATTTCTTGCACTTAGGTTTTTTCCCTCCATGATTTACAATTACATTTTTATATGTCACGGTGCCTCATACAATATTTCAAAATCAGAAACCATTTATTGTTTTGTATTAAAAGGTAAAAAAGACTCAAACGTTTTCATGCTTCCTTAATACCTCTTTGATATGCTAGAGAGGTATGTTCTCAAAAATCAGAGATAGTTTAATTATCTTAGACAGCAACCTTTTGATTAAAAAAAAGACTCTCGAAATAAAGAGATGCAGCTTATAGCATAAGTAACAATGTAAGGAAAGTCAAGCTACTGACTGGAGCTTCTCAGAAATGTAAATTTAAACCCATCACCCATCATGTTAACTTGTTTGTACATATTCCATATTCAAAGGCACATGGGCCAAAAAAAAAAAAAACCCTACTTGTCCTGACTTGATAAATAGGCATAAGAAAATCCTGTATAATTAACATGAAGAACGAGATAATGAAGAGAATTCATTACCTAGATTAATTGATAACACCCACAGAAAATGCCTATTCATCAAGCTGGAGGCATCAAAATTCCAATAGTAGAGTCACAATTAAATTATGCCACACTAATTGTAAAGCATATATGTATGTGCTGCATAGAATCCCATTATTTCCATGTGTTAAAT
The DNA here is from genome assembly GCF_006542625.1 of Nomascus leucogenys. Classification (NCBI taxonomy): domain Eukaryota; kingdom Metazoa; phylum Chordata; class Mammalia; order Primates; family Hylobatidae; genus Nomascus; species Nomascus leucogenys. The sequence continues at coordinate 73,125,374 of NC_044401.1, read as the reverse complement.
TACCTACACCAAACATACGAGAAGAGAATATCTTACATTTGTATAGCATTTAACTGTTTAGAAAGTGCCATCACACAAATCTTTATTTTTTATTGTGAGCCTTCCCAGAACCCTACTCATTAGGCAGGGTGAAGGTTGGCTCTCTAGCTGAGAAAGCCATCGGGTGCACTGGCGGATGTTGTCCCAAGGTCACACAGCTGTCATGTGGCTGTGGCCAGGCCCAAAGCCAGCTCCCTAGATTGTCTACTGATGTGTTCACTGATGTTGTTGCTAGGGCTGGGACCTTGGGTGAGTTACAGAACCTCTCTTGAACATTTCCTCCTCTGTAGTACAGGAATAAAAAGAGGACCTAGCCCACAGGATGTTGAAAGGCCTAAATGAGATAATACATGTGAAATGTTTACCACATGGCTTTAAATGTACTTAATGGATATTTACACTTGCATTTATTCAGCAAGCAGTGATAAAAGTGCGCAGCTTACCTAGACAGCAAGTAAGAAAACCTTTTTTCAGTAGACTGCAGCTCATGTTGAATTCAAATATAATGGAAATACAAACTTATTGAAATTCAACAAAAAGGTAATGCCTTAAGAATCAAAGAAATGAACAATATTTTTCAAACCAATTAGAGATTGGGGCTACTCCCAAAAAAGAAATCTCCCATTACTATTCACAGCAGGACGACTGGTAAGCAGAAGCTTGCTTTCTAATGACAGCTATTAAATGCTGTTAGCATTGAGGCTTGGTACAGCCGTAGTTTCCAAATAACTGTAGGATGGAGAGGAACTTGCCAGAACAATAGAAGAAAAACATTCAAGAGCAAGAATGACTCCACGGGGTCCATGATAGAAACTCAGGACCTGCTGAGGCTCAGTAAGGTTTGTGCAGAGGAACTTGGCATTCTAGTAAAATACACATTGGCACCTGCATGCCTCTGCCATGTTCCAGCCTGCACATTCCTTAACGACAAGTTCGGATGTCAACTTCTCAGGGAATTCTCATCAAATTAGAATCACTGACCCTGTTTAACCCATCTAAAGGTTTATGATCATTTTATAGAGTATAGTTTACATGATAATCTTATGTGAATTCACCTAAACAGGCAGGAGTGAGGGATAGGAGCAAAAAGGAGACAAGGGGCTTGAGACCCTGTGATTCAATTCTACTTAGTGGGTGAGTGCCTGGAGTAAGTGTCAAACAGGAGCTGCGAATCAGTGTTGCCTCAGTTGGCATCAGTTCCCATGAGTCTCTCATGTGTCAGTATCTCGTGTTTAATTAGAGTCTGATGTTAAAAATAGATACTCTTCATACAACCACTTGTGCCTAAAATTCAACTACTTTAGTTGGTGCTGAACCCCAGGAAAAGCCTTCTTTTCTAACTGCAGAGGAGTAACTGGTTTGGTTAGACTTACTGAGAAATGAATAGCTGTTGTTCTCCAATGTACTTTATTCTCCTCTTACCTTCCTCTCCCCATCCCCATCCCCAAGATGCAACTCCCCTGTTTGGATCATCTTTGTGCTTCTCTAAAACAAAGATTATGTATTTTCCCATTTTTTTTTTTATAATCTGTAGCCAGCACAATCCATTATGTGGCATAATCATGTAAAAATAATGGTTTAACAACAAAAGAATTAATTTCAACAGACACGTGATGAACATCTCCCTTTTACCAGGTACAGAATTAAGTTCTTGGGATATGGAGAAGGATAAAATATCATCACTGTCCTCAGGGAAGAATTCAAAGACTAGTTTGAGAGCCAGACCAATAAACTGACAATTACAATACAGGGTCTAGAGCTGTCTCAAACAGCCAAGACCAGGGGAGAGGCAGTGATGCAGGCTGCTGACATGACAGAGGATTTTTGGAAGAGGTGAGGTTCTAGTAGACAGGAAGAAAAAAAGAGCAGGATCTCAGATAAACGGAGCAGCCAGGATAAAGGCAGATATGTCACCCAACTTAGTTCGCTGAGGAACTAATGGTTGAATGGCGAAGTAACTTAAGATGATACAGGTGAGGCCGAGACTGTCAGGTGCCAGATGCCAGGGATGGGAACTTGGATCCTCTTATTTCTTCCTTGTTAGTTTATTTATTTATTTTTTGAGACACATTTTCACTGTGTCACCCAGGCTAGAGTGTAGTGGCGCAATCTTGACTCACTGCAACCTCTGCCTCCCAGGTTCAAGCAGTTCTCATACCTCAGCCTCCTGAGTAGCTGGGACTACAGGCACCTGCCACCACACCTGGCTACTTTTTGTATTATTAGTAGAGACGGGGTTTTGTCATGTTGGCCAGCTGTCTCGAACTCCTGACTTCTACTGATCCTCCTGCCTTGGCCTCCAAAAGTGTTGGGATTACAGGTGTGCGCCACCGTGCCTGGCCTCTTCCTTCTGGTGGAGGAACTGGGTGGATGCAAGTCTTGAAAGCAGGCTCCCTGAAACGCAGAAGAGAAGTTATAGGAGGGGAACAGAAGGACAGAGAGGAGAGTGAGTGCATGAGAGACAATGAGAAATACAGAACAACCATGAGAGAGCATGGGAGAGAGACAGAGAGAGATAGAGAGAGAGAATGAGTGAACAAGAAGCAGTAAAAAGAAGGCATGAGAGAATGCAAAAGAATAAAAGAGAGAGTGCAAAAGGGAGAGTGAGAAGTCATGAGGAAGACAGAGGAGCAGAAAGAGTATGACCAATACTAACAAAGCAATTGAGATTTCTACAAGAAGAGCAACAAGACATAGAAGTATGCAGGCTGCCTAGCTCAGGGAAATGGGATTGTTTAGGACACACGATATACCACAGCACCCTAAGAGGAAAGTCACCACCCTGGGTGGTGAGAAGATCCCACTCAACCAGAGATTATGCCATTCTCGCCTTCTCTCCCACTGTAAAGTAATTTGCTGCAGTCATGCACTTTAATGGAAATCTGATTTAAGGTTTAACTCCGGGCCAATTTCTATAATTAGCTACTGTAATTTGCAATCTCAAACTGGGAATGAAATTAAGAGAGTTTAAAAATGAAAGCCTTGTGATATCATTATTATTATTTAGCATTTATAAAGCATGTCAAATTTTCAATGTGTGCCTCACATGTTCATTCATTTTACAACCACTAACTGCTGTTCCATGACGATACCAACAGCAACTTTTAATTATCTTCCCCCAGCCCCCTGGCAAAGAGAATTTTTTTTTTTTTTTTTTTTTTTTTTTAAGAATTCAGTGTTAGGTCTATTTAAGTACCCAGAGACTCTCCTGGAAGATCCCAAGTGCTTTTGGGAACACAGGCTTTTTCTAATTCTCGGGTGAGAATTGTGAGGGTTGCTATTTACTGTTTCACAAAAGTAAAGATCATCTAACGACGCAGTTGAAGTGCCAGATATAGGGCCCAGGTCCCCAGACCCCAGACAGCTGATCCCAAGGCAAGTTTGTGCTGGCAGCTGTGCAGGTGGTCAGGCAGTCCATATATAAGTTTTTCAAATGTCTGGGTGTTTGGCTTTGCAAAACACACTCTAGCTGCAGATTTTAGTCCACAATTAAAAGTAAAAACTAAACTTTGAAAAAAGAACAGCTACAGCCCTTGCTATTTATCAAGCTTCTTTCAACATCATCCCCACTGCCCAAATAAACAAACCAACAAAAATCAATACTAAACCTCTCCTTTGGAACATGGATCCTTTTGAATATCTGATGAATAATAGGGATTCCTCAGTCAGGTGAATTCACAAACACAACATTTTTGGGGGATAATAGTAGTTAAGCCCCATGGCTACCCTACTCCTACAGAATATGGCCTCTCAGACCTCCAATGGCAAGTGGTAACCTATAGCATATGCATTCAGGATAGGGCTATGAGTTTCAGATAATGGCAAGTGTTAGTGCACACCATATGTATTCAGGAGAGGACTATGAGTTTCAGAGGAATTGTGAATTCTTCACAGCTGTCTATAGAACTTTTGTCTGCATGTGTACTTTTCTGGGCAAAGTGTACATAATCCTTAAGAGCTGATATATGAATAGCAATCACAAAAACAACCACAATTAACGTTACTAAAGCATTTAGCAGGTTGTATTCAGTATTCTAATTATTGTATATGTACTAACGCATTTAACACATGAGTATGACAGGAGGTGGGTATAATCATCCCCAAATTGAGATGAAGATCTGGGAGAATCAGGGGTTACAGCTTAATCTGCTGTCAAATACCCTTCCAAGCCAGCAACCCTAGAGAAGCCCTACAGTGAGTGCTGGCTTAGTCCCTGCGTATTCATTACCACAACCAACTCTGCCATACGCTTGTGAGACAGATATTACCCACCCCTCTTTCGCAGATGAGAAAACCAAGACTCAGAGGTAAAAACAACTTGTGCCAAATTACGCAGCCTGTTTGTTGTCAGTCTAAAAAATTCAGCTCTTTTTCTTCAGTATGATCCTGACTCCCCTTAATGAAATAAAAATATTGCAAGACGCTCAATAAAAAGTTATTAATTTAATATATATTCTTCAGGGCCTACTATGTGCCCTGTGCTTGTAGGCAGTAGCTAAGCCAGCAAGAAAGATTTTAAAATTAGACAAAAAGCTTCTATATATCTAAAACTGCAAACCATGATAATAGTTATGAAGGGGAGGAAAATGCTAGGTCCTATGTGAGCAGCAGGACAGGACCTATATTACACTAGGTGGTGAGGGAGGGCCTCTCATAGGCAGAGACATTTAAGCTAGAGTCTGAGGGGCAGTCCGGAAGAGGGCAGGTAGATCAAGATTAAGAGAGGGAGAAAAGTATCTTAAGACAACAGAATACCATGTATAAAGGTGCAGGAACAGAAAAGAGTGTGGTGCATTTCAGAAACTGAACAGAATCTGGAGTATCAGGTCCCTGGGGCCTGAGAAGTAGAGTGATGGAAACGAGATGGGCCCCCTCGCAAATCATGCAGAGTCTCACACAGCAAACGCCATGACAAAGAGTTTCAGAAGCCTTTGGTTTTAAGACACCTACACAGACTATAGTAAGGTCAGGAAGGAAATTAACATATATTGAGCATCTACAATGAATTTACAATAAGCTTATTTTTGTATTTTTAACCTCCATTTTATAGATAAACTGAGGCTCAGAATATTTAGGGTCTCCTAGCTATTAAGCAGTTATAGTTCAAACCAACATCTGTTGCACCACAGCACACGCAGGGCAGTCAGGAATAGCTGGGTAATGATAGGGAAGCCACTGACGTTCACCAGGGGTTGACAACATTTTTCTTTTAAGAGCTCTATCAGTATATATTTTAGGTTTTCTGAGCCAGTCTCTGTCACAGCCACTTACCCTTGTTGCAGCATGAAAGCAATCATAGACAAACAATATATAAGTAAATGAGCATGGCTGTATTCCAATAAAACTTTATTTACAACAACAAGTGGTGGGCCAGATTTGGCCCACAGGTCATAGTTTGCTAACCTGACATAGAGGTGATTTGGTTCATTTCCCCTCAAATTCATGGCAAGTATACCATTACCCCTCCTTCTTCATGTCACTTGATATATCTTTGATAACACTTTTCAGACATTACGTTGTCGTTCTTTGTTGCATTATTTTCTTGCCATCACTGATAACACTAAGGTACCCAGGCAGTAGTGGTGGCCAATTACATAAAGGAGTCCAACCAACTTTAGTAACATTCCTTTAAAACAAAACCTGTTACCTTTAACAAGTTCATAGAAGGAAAGTCTCTGTTTTGTTCTTTTTTCCTGCCTGACATTGGTTGGAAGTGAACAAATAGAAAACTTTCACAGTAAGCCAGCAACTTTGCAATGGTTATTGCAAATAGTTAAGTACTCCATTGTATTTACAAATACTGTAGCATAGACATGAAGCACAGTAAGTGCAACTATTAGGTTTTGTCTGTGCCTATTCCAGTCAGGAATGCTAATTTAGTCCCACTGCAGCAGGCATGAGGTTGATAAAAATCAAGCAAGCATGTTTACATTAGCCAAGATAAGGACTTTTTAAAAAAATCACAACTTATTTTAATTCTGAACATTGTTGTTCTTGTTTAAGCATCTGTTTTTGTGAAACCGTTTTTCTTTTTTGTTGTTTTTATTTTCCTGATGAATTCTAATCATGTCTTCTAATCCATTGGCAGCCAACGAAGGAAAATAAATGGTGAAGGAAATGAGATGCAGCTTGGATAACTGATGTTTGTATGCCTGGCTTTAATAAAAAATACTCTGCTAAATTAGAGGGGAGTCTAAATGGATTCAGTCAATAAGGAAGTGATTCAGGTGAGGAATTCAATCTTGGGCTTTGTTGTAATAATACAAATAAACCAACAGATTGGTTCGATTGGGACCAGATTTGCCTTCTGCTGAAATTCTGGCAAGCTGCTCAGGCTCACTTTTCTACCTTTGGTATATTCTTGGAGTTTGAAATTATTTTCTTTTGTATGAATTCAAATGCCAGCATCCTTGGAATAAAGCAACTCATGTACCTCCAAAATAGCTAAAACTGACATGTGAAAAACAGCATTCCTCGAAAGATACCCTCCCACTCTGCCCTTTTAATTTCTTCCAAGGAAAAAAGAAATAATTTTAGTGAGTCCACAATCCTGCCTGAAAATCTCAGAATCAAAAGGAAACGTCTTATACAACACTCTTAATACAAAACAAGATTTGGGCATTTTAGATTCATCAGTTGAGATGAACCAACCATTTTATTCCAACTTCTCTGAACTGATAGCATGGAAACGACATCTTATGGATAGATCCTCTGGGGACAGTAACTTGATGGAGAGTCAAGTTTCCATTCAGGTTGACCTCTGAGAGCAGTCAGGCGAACCTAGGGAAATGGGTCTAATTAGACTCTAATCTGTCCTTATTCTGTCTCTTCTTCCTAAATTCTTCACTTTACTTATATTCTATAATTTACTCCTTGCTAGACTAAGCAAAACTGTATGGAGGATTAAGGTTTATTGACTGCTAATTTTCCTAGGTGATAAAATTATGTATCATAAATTTCCCTGGTAAATAAACTCAATGAGCTTAAACATCACACAGCAGTAGGCAATGTTGTCAAGATTTCAACTAAGTTGGTCTTACTGTAAAGTCCATGTTCGTTCCACTCCCTCTGGCAGTCTCTATAATCAGAGACTCCCAAGATTAGTCAGGAGTTCCAGCTCCATGTTGCTCGTATTTCCAAGCTTCAAGAACATGCTTCTGAGTCCTATATTCTGGTGCTTAAGTATTTCTTGCTTTCAAATTTTGCTGCTGAATTAAAATCAATCAGAGGTAAGATATCTTCTATAGGTGTGTGGACCAATGGGTTTTAGTTCTTTACAATAGAGATATTTCCTGTTTACTGATAAAAGAAATGTCCAGAGCTCATGGTTTGCATTTCCTAGTTAGATGGGGCTGGGGAGGGGTCATGAAGGTACAAGAGTGGGGCCTGGCCTTCAAACACTAAACTCTGTCCTGAGCTGAAACAGATGTTCCTAACAAGAACTCTCTCTGCAGACTGATAGCTCCTCCTCCCCATGTCTGAAACACTGAAATTTATACCATTGCCACTATTATTCTTTGAAATTATGGCCATAAAAATTCTAATGGTGAGACATCATCATCAGTACAGATTTCAGATATCAGGCAGTGGAATGACCACTTGTAGGCATGGTAACACTGTAAGTGGCTGTTTGAAGAATGATGATGGGGGTACATTCTAGTTAGTCCCATGGCAGAGATCTTTGAACTGTTAACAATGTCTGCCATGGAAGTGGAGGAAAGAGTCAATGCAAGTGTATATTTGTTTCCCTAACTTTGGAGTTACATGACACATATTTACACATAATTACACATAATTACAACTAAAGGTTTAGTCTGTCAACATTGCCCCTCCTTTAATAACTTTTACAAAGAAATTATCAGGCAGTAAAGAAATCCAATTCACATCCTGCATAACCACCAAGAATATATTAATTATGTAAGATTAGGTATATATAAAGCAAAAAATTTAAATATAGACTTCCAGCTCTAAATAGAATGAAGACATCTTCCATTAGGAATACTGGCGTGGCTTAACAGGTTAAAAACTAATGTGAATACTGCACCATATAAATTATAAAGCCATACTTCCTCCCAAAACAAGGATCTGTTTCCTTAAATCAAAATTCTCCAAAGTATATTCTATGAAGTATTAGACCTAAGTAATGCTCCTTGAAAAAAATCTTCTGGTCAAATAATTTGGATTCTAGCTTAATGTGAGCTTTAGCAGACCATCTGTGTTCTAAATTGTAACACCTTAATTTAGTTGTTTTCTGCAAAAGAGTCAATGGGTTGGAAATGTGATCTGCAGAGAGCTGTCAGAAAAGGTGTTCAGGAGCTGGTAAATTTGTGGTTAGGTGGCACAGAGATCTAGGGTCCTTCTTTACATAGATGCTAATCATTTCATTATTTAGGTCAAAGTTATAGTATCTACAAAAGTAGAAAGCTTTCACAATCAAGGACAGCAACTACAAAGGCCCTGGCCAGGCCAAGGGTGGCATATAAATGCTTCTGTAGTTGTCAGCAGACAGGGTAGTAGTGGTTAAGTCAGGTATTAACAAGATTTTCAGGAGAAGAAAAATCTGAAAATGGAAACATTGATTGGCATTATAAATAGGAACAGGAGACAAGGAGTTAAAAGGACTGAAGGGCACAGAGATTTGGGGGAATTGCACAAGCACAGTTTCTATTTTTTACAGCCATAGTTCCCATATCCTTTTGAACTGAGAATCAGAACCATTGCCATGATTACAAAAACCACTTGGACATTTAGAATGGCAAATGCAATGTTCTTTTTTGAGTGCTGTGTGTTTAAAATAAATCATGCAAAAACTACCATAATGTATAATTTGGCCACAGAGATATTGAAAGCTAAAAAAATTAGAGCAAAGAGATTTTGGTCATACTATTTCATAAAGGGGCATCAAAAGGCTTAAAAAAAAGAGTTATATAATTTTCTTTTAGCAAATCAGCTATTAGAATTGACTGTTCAGAAATATTTACAAAACTGTCTTTCCAGCTTAACAGATAATTGCTTTCAAAGCAGGATACTCATTGCTTACAATGCAATATCTATATTTTATTTGTAATGGGAGCTACATTGGTGCAGATTAAGAATATTTATTGGCACATTCCTTCTGAGCCATATTTTGTCCAATCATCTCAGACTTATGTCATCTTGATGCATGTAAATACGTATACTCCATCATCGTTTGTTGGAGAGTTAATACAGAGAACACCCATAAAATTGGCAACTTGGTGAAGGATCCATTTATTAATCTATAAACAGGATGTCTATCCATCTATTGTTGCAACATATCAGTCTCCACAGGGTTACTGTCCCTACAAGCAAGAGGAAAAAATGTATTTCTGTGAGTGGTTTCTTCTCCTTTGTGATTAACATCAATTAGAAAAAAAAAATAGCTAAGCAGAGAAAGCCAAAACTTAGGACCACACAGATTCACACTTCACACCACAGAGAAATGAAGACAAATTTAGTTAATGGCAAAACCCACTGTTTCTGTAAATAACAAATCTAATGTAAAACAAAGGTGGAATATAATGATTCTGTGAGGTTTTAGGCATCTGTTCAAATAAACCTATTTGATCATTTAGTTTTCTGGAAAAATAAGGGGTTGATAAAGATTCATATCAAAGCCCTAGTGGATAAATATCTGGCTGGAAAGAGTAAAAACATAAGATTCCAGCTATGATTTCAGTGATCTATAAGCTATTTCTTATAGACTAAAATTTATATTAAAATTATTTTAAGTAAAAGCATTTTTAAAACACATACATGTTTTATTCATTACAAATCTCACTAGTGTATTTGTGAAAGACAATTTACTGCCAAATTTCTTTACAAAAACAAGTTTCCATTTCATTTCCCCAAATCCTCACCTTTTGTTCATTCCAGTAAAATGACTCTAATGCCAAACCTCACATTCAGAATCTTAAATTATGAAATTTCAGAATTTTCAGTCACTGCTGAAAAAGTTCATTAGCGTCTCAAACTTAAATTCAGGTAAATTAAGAGGAAAACCAAATAAACAACAATGCAAGAAAGTTACACATTCAAACATGTGTTATAAAAATCAACATCCCATTTGAATTAGGGCTCCTCTGAAATCCCTGGGCAGGGCTGGTGCCTGGTAATATTTAACATCAGGAGAAATGGAATCTTGTAGAATTCATTCTACAGTGACCAGCAGTATTAAGTGTCACTGTCACCAAAAAACATTCTCAGCTGTAGACAATATTCTAAAATTACTAATATCACTGTGTGACCTTGCTGTTATCTGTTGTGTGGAACTGAGATCTGTTTATTTAGCTGTTCAGCAAATGTCAGTAGACCATGTCTGGAGCAAATTAGAAACTACATTGGCAGAGCACTGCCTACAGCCTGCTAAGTAAGGAATTGAACAAAATGCTTTCTACCTCAAAGCGTCTACATCATTGATTGGTCATACCTTCTCTCATCCATGGTTAATCTTTTGTGGACCTAGTAGAGTTCTCCAGCTATTAGACTCCTTTTGCAAAAGGATTCCAGAATATTCTATTCTCTGAGGCACATGTTAAACAGACTATGAAAACATCGTGATTTGGGACCTAGCTCTGCTGGACAATTGTCAGGGGCCTCTCCAGATCCTCTCCACTCTTTTGCAACCTCCTCTTGGCCCTGGGAGGCTGACTATAGAGAACAGATTAATGGGTTCCTTTTGGATCTGACATCTGGGAGCCCTGGCAGGAGGAGAGGGAATTTGGGGCATTTATCCCCCCGTCCCTCTCAGCACAATTGTTTTGGGTGGCTGTTTCCTCCACAGAAGGTATCAGAGCAACTCAAGAAAGTCTTCATTACAGGATATTCTCTTCTGGTCAAGTAGTCACCTCCTTCTCTCTTTCAGCTTTGGGACAGAAGCGACCCCAGGCTGCCAGCCCCAGGTTCCTTTAACCCCACGTATACTGTCATTATCAGTATTTTTAAAAATAAACTTTCCTCCATATACTGAGATGAGTGTGCCATTGTTTCCTTTTAAGACTAACTGATAATGTGCCATTTTGACCAACCCCGCTTGCTTTTGGGAAAATCCATTCAACCTTCTAGAACTGGAAGGTCAATATTTTGTTCAGTTACCTCCTCTCCACAAGATAACCATGGTCATGGGTTACATAACAAAATAAAAGTCAAATAAATCTGCACATTCTCAGCACAAGCCATTAAATGAGTATTATCACAAACATTTCTTACCTTGGCTCTTTTTGGGACATGGCTAATACCTAAGAATCTGAAATTGTTGCTCATTAGCTGTCTGGATCTACACCCCAGTTAAAGGCAGAAAAAGGAAAACAAGCTAAAGGCTTTATTATCTTGGGTCCTGTCCATTACGAATGACAGATGATGGCTTGTCAGGTGAAAACTGACATGCATTTTAGTGCTTCTCAGCACTAAAATGGCTTCATTTAGTTTGTTAGTCTCAAACAAAACTAAGGAAGGCCCATCAAGAAGGTGCCTTGAAATCCTTATTTTCAGCATAATGAAAGATGGGCTCAATAAGCCTGAATCCGCATGTGGTCTCCCAGTCTGTCTAAAGAAGGAACATGGGTAACATAGAGACAAACTCGAGAAGATGGTTAATATTTAAAAATGTAGGTCTGCAACCTTGAACAAAAAGTGTTGTTTAACTTCCATAAAATGCCAATGACCCAGCTGCAAATAGTCACCATACATTTAACTCAAAAGCCACATTATTCTGTTCTGCTAAGCAAATAAACTGTGTCATTGAGCTGTTAACAGTCAACCAAAAAATATACCCAAAGGGAATACGTATAGGATGGCTTAACAACCAAGAAAAACCATGGGGAAGGAAACTAAAGCTCTCAAATTCCACGTGGCTTTTCTAGGAATTGAGCAGCATCCAGTAAAGACGGATACACACACAGTACCTAAGTCCACAATGAAGACAAGCATTTGCTTTCCAGATATGCTAGAGATTCCTTTTGTTTTCCCTGCTCTGTAACTCTCTTTTATTCTCTGAAATGTCTGGACAAATGTCCCCATTTGCAGATGCCTACCTCATCCATCTTATCACATGTTTCTCAGTGTGGGTTTATCTCATGAACATGTATTTTCCAATATGTTAGATCCAAAAAATAGTTTTTAACCTATTTAATATCTATTTTGTGTCCTATCAAAGTAAAAGCTTCTTGGGTTGACAAAAATATTTTTGTAAATGTCTTGACGTGCCACCTTTTTATTTTCATGATTGCTTTGAATATCATGTCAAAGTTCTTACTCTGGAAACCTGGATGGTCTTCTGTGTTGCTCAAGGCTAGCTGAGGGCATCTCCCATTTTTTTGTTTGTCTTGAGTAGGTGATGCTTCCTGTAATGCCCATTTCTGCTACACGAGTTCCCTTTCATACTACGCCATCTAACTAGACTCCAGAGTTCTTGCCACCTAGTTGAGAAGACTGTAATCTCTGCCTCGGCAGATCTGAGAACAGGAATTCCATCCCAGTTTCATGTTACAGTTCCAAATGACTGTTTTTATAGATGTATCGAGTACCTTGATGTTGGGGGTACTTCTTATGGGAGATTATATTGACTAACTGACTGGCAGAGTGTTAATTTAATTGGAAGGTGTGGTTTCAAACTCAGTGCCAGACAGGTAAGTAAATGAGTAGAGAGGTATTAGATTAAGACAACAGAAAATACTCTGACATACCAGCAAGGACATGCCTTTTCAAAAGGGGCAGTTGCTACACAATCCATCCAATTGTTGTCATGGGAATGTAGGCCTATTATGCCCAGATCTTTCCAGTTTTCAAAAGCCAAAATTCTGGATTTTTAAAAACACTAGGCTTACTAGACAAAATGTATCTGAGAGCAGCATCTGTCCTTACTGCTTAATCTGTGTATCTCCCACAACTAGACACATATATCAACATCCTGGAAGATGCTTTCCAAACCAGTGCATCTTTCCTGATACTGTCACTACCCCCTCTAACTTTTGGATTTTCCCTCTCCCTCAAATAATCTGAAAATTTCTATTTCTTTTTTCTTTATGAGATGCAATCTTGGTTCTGTTGCCCAGGCTGGAGTGCAATGTCGCAATCACAGCTCATTGCAGACTTGACCTCTCAGGCTCAAGTGATCCCACCTCAGCCTCCTGCGTAGCTGTGACTACAGGCATGTGCCACATGCCCAGCTAATTTTTAAAAAAGTTTTTGGTAGAGATGGAGCCACACTATGTTGCCTAGGCTGGTCCCAAAATCCTGGGCTCAAGTGATCCTCCTGCTTAGGCCTCCCAAAGTACTGGGATTACAAGTGTCAGCCACCATGCTTGGCCAGAATTTGAAAATATTTCTGCATATAATGAAATATTCGAGTGGAAAACTGTTGCATGTGTGAATGCTGGAACGCAGAATAAAGCTACACAGAGAGAGAAAAGAAACCAAGCAAGTTTGGAGAAGGACACAAGTAGGATTTCTCAGGCTACAAAAAGAGTTCTCAGGCTACATTGAGGAGTTATACAACATGAATTTACACATGGCAGCAATCATACTAAGGCTGAAGTAGCTAACACTTCTTAATCACTTACTAGATGCTAGGCACTTCCTAAGTATTTTATATGTCCTAACTTACTGATATCTCACCACGACCCTATAAGGAAGGTAACTGCTTTCCATATTTTACAGATGGCATATAGTATAGAGGCATTAGGTAACTCCTCTAAGCCACACATTTGGTAATCCTAAACCCTCATGTGACTCCAGATCTACTGTGTCATATGGTTTGCCTTATACTCTTCCACTCTAACACCTTCAGTCACCCTACTGGCCAACTTGGCTCAAATCCTTGGCATAGCCTAAAATGTCCTTTATATACACCAGATGCAACACATTCCTTAAACATGAGACAAATCCTCCCTTGAAGATCTCCTTCCATGGTAGTTTTAAAATATGCCCACAAATCCCTTAATGTTCTTCCCTTCAAGATGTAGAGTTTAATCTTCCTCCTCTGGAGCATGGGCTGGACTTAGTGATTCATTCTAATGAGCAGAATATGGTGGACATGACAGTGTGCGACTTTTGAGACCAGGTTATAAAGGGTATTGGGGCTCCTTCCTATTTGTTCTCTCTCGGATCACTCACTCTGGGCAAGCCAACTGCCATGCCATAAGGACATACACTCAAGAGACTTCTATCCAGCAAGGAACCAAGGCCTCAGGCCTCCTACCAACTGCCATGTGAGTCATTTTGGAAGCAGATTGATCCCCCAGCCCCAATCAATCAAGTCTTGAGATGACAATGAACCTGGCATACTTCTTGACTGCAACCTCCTGAGAGACTCTAAGGCAGAACCAACCTACAACCCAAACCAGATGTCACCTATCAATAAACTCAAGGCTGAATTTTTGGCTCACTGATAGGCAGAGTTTCCAATAAGAATTTAGGTAGCTCTTTCAATAAAATATTTTTCACATTTAAATTAATGGCAGATTGCTGAATAAAATGAATATGCTTTTACCATTTAATGACCACATATGAAAATTGAAACTAATCCTTTGACATACTGAAACATACTAAACTGCAAGTTCTAAGAATTGACATAGATTTATACTTTTTAATAGATGACTTTCCTAAATTTTATACTTAAAAAATCCCACTATAATAATACTGCTTTGGAAAATGCTAGCTTTTTTTTTTTTCTTAATCAGGACTATGTACAGGGAGTATGAGACAATTTGGTATCCTATTAGAATCTTATTTCTCTGACATGAGTAAATTGGGCTGATTTCTATAATGATCTGTTACATATGCCTTAAGTCTTCAAGTGCAATGTGAGTTAAATGAAAAGTACTGTGGAATTAACATCACAATTACATTTTAACAAATTGCAGGAAATAATCTAAATTTGTTAAGTATATTGCTAAGTATATGACTATCCACATAAAGCTTAATCAATTTCATGATAAAATCTACTTCAAACCCTCCAAAATTCTGATTGTGTTCCTTAATTTAGACTACTGAAAATTATTAAAATATGTGGTTTAGTGCTATAATAAGTGAATTAAGGCAAGATCAATATGAACTACAACTGAGACAGTTATCCACTAGAGGCCAGTGTACTTCAGCATGGAGAAGGAATTTATAACCAATTCCTGTGGAAAAACCAACATTATTTCTACCATTCAAAAGTGGAGGTCTTGTGAATTGAAGAAAAAAAAGATGAAGAAAGCTTTTTTGACTCTCTGAAAAGAAAGTTTCAAAGGATAAGAAAGATGAGTTAAGGAAGGATGACTCATGAAAAATAAGAGCAAAGAGAATTATTGTCTAAAGCAAAAAAAATAGTACTACCATACACTGTACGGTTTGATGTTTCACCAACGTAAGTGTAAATTTTCAAGATACTTGGTGTAACTGTAAGCTTTTTCATAAATGTTTCATTTGGCAATATATTGGAAATAATTAAAGATCTCAAGTACCTAGAAAGTACCACAGTAATTTCATTTTCAGGGCAGTCATCATTGCTAGCTGTCTAGACAAGGTCAAGGGTTTTGAAATGGGATGGAAAAAAACTGCACGTCCGCAATTTTCTTCCCTTAAACAATTGCATTCAGAACAAGTACCAAATGGTTCCTTCTCGAACATGGAATAATTCATATAAATTCACCTAGCACTACATTCATATTGTAAAATACATTTCTTAATAATGGTGCGACACAATGCTTACAATACTTTTTAACAAGGAACTGAACTAGTTTCTCAAAACTAAAAATAGGAGTGGAAATGAAAACTGATTCTTTAGTAAAGCGTAGACAATAATAGTTGGTAGGATCCTGAGTAGGAGATTTTACTTTGTAAGAGTGAAGGCTGAATGATTTGACACATAACCCACAGATGTGTACTCTTTCCCCTTTTCCTCCAGCAGAGAAAGGCACCTTATGTAATATGGGCATGCCGGGGAGATGAATGAAGCAGAAAATCTTAGAGCTAGGCAGGACCTGAGGGTTCAGCTGCTGCAGCTTGAACCTTTTCAAAGACAGGGAGCTTCCTCCTTTGCAAGGTGGCCCATTGCATCCCCTCATTGCATTGTTGAGGCTATAGCTGTTTGAAAGTTATTCTTTCATCTTTATACTGGGGGACCTCATCTGATACAACAAAATACTGTTCTGGTTCCTGAGACCAAAAAGAGGACGTAAGATACAAAGATAAATAATACATGATCCTGACTTCGATGAGCTGTAAAATTCTACCCATGCAGTAGGTTCTGATTCTGATCTCTGCAACAAAAGCACTGGCTCTATTACTTATTACCTGTGTGAATTAGCTAACTTCTTTGGGCCTCAGTTTCTTCATCTTTAAAATGGGGATAATAATATTAGTACCTACCTTTGCAGGGTTGGTGCCAGGATTAAATGAGATAATTAAAATAAGGCACTAAGCCCAGTACCTGGCAAGTGGTAAGTACTTATTAGCAGTCAGCAATTATTGCTACTCACTATTTACCTGGCATATAAGTAATTCAACCCTTTCCAAACTCCTATGAGCTATGATTTTATTACCATTATTTTTAGAGACAGGAAAACCGAGGCGCAGAGAGCTGAAGTAGTTTGCCGAGATCAGCAGCTAGTTAATGGCCAGACAAGGATTTGAACACAGGTTTATCTAATGACGAGAGCTTTAACCATTACACTAAGCTGTTTTGGTGAACAGTAAGGTGACTTCCTAATCCAAAAGTGACAGGGCTGGTATTCACTGACAGAAGCTATGACATATCCATAATTTTTCCTTTCTCTGATATAAATATAGTTAGTGCCAAAAGCTAATCACAAGAATCCTCCCTTCCTAGCCATGGGAAAACAGGGGCCCTGGAGATGGAAGAATCTTTGAAGTCCCTAAGCCCTGCTTCCAGTGAGCCATCTTGCATGCTGTTCCAACCTCTGTTCCTGGAGCCCATACCATCCTGGTTAATCTCTGCCTCTGTAGAGGTGGGGCTTCCACTGCCTCTAACTGTTCTTCATGGGATAATCACAAACGGCCTGGACCTCTCCTGGAACTCAGGGATAACAAAAAAGTATTGAGAGAGAACTGTGTAGTCAGGAATAAAGACACATAGGTGAATGTTATAAGAAATGCATTCAGTGAAACCTCTGAAATAGTTGTGTGCTCTCTAAGCCAAGTCATGGATTAAAAACAACAAAGGTCTGCACAATGTTAGGGTCAGAATACAATGGTATGACACTTGAGAGTACTTCCAGGTGGCTTGCTTCCTAATACTACAAAAGCATGCTCAGTCATCTCTGTCCTCCATCACCAAGCACTCAGTCCTGTGATGAAAGGATGCTGGCATTCTATTTACATCAGCTAAATTTACAAAGAAACTGACTTTCTGTTGATGGCTTGTTTAAAGGGACAAATTAAAGTAACTCTAAATCATGTCTGTAATTTTGAAGAGATACACTTACCATACCCCACTTAGAACACCAGGTCAGATGTTATCTTGGTCTCTCCTGATGTAGATTTTCTACTCCTTTGAACTTAAAAGATACAGTTCTGCCTATTCATTAGGAAGGTACATAAGAAACTGGCTTACAAACTACAGTGAATCAGAATTTCTAATTGTCTGACTCTGGCTCTGAGAAATGTAACTAAAATCATGAACCATAATATTAACAAAAAATTATGGTCCTTTATCTGGGAAGGTCTGTTTATGAATGTGCTTTCATATAGCTAGTAAGGCCAGAGGAAACAATTTAAACTCAAATCTTAGTGACTGTTTTCTTAAAATCTTATATTAGGAGCATTCTGTCTCAAATGTTAAAGAGAAGAGAAATTTATGTTGAGTTGACCCCCAATTTATGACAGTATGATATGAAATTTCCTCCTCCTTGTCAAAAATAAGGCTTCTCCAAATAAGTGTCAAACTATTATAATTTACAATGATTTAAAAACTGTTATTGACATGATTCACAGAGTGGATAATAAACAAGCAGGAAAAGAAAATATGATAATTGTGAGGTGAAAAAAAATTTAGAATGACAGGTTGCATGATTGAATGAGACGCTGAAAATCAAAAGCTGCTGAACCATGCAATCATTTCACAGAGGCATGTTTCTCTTTAATATGTTTAAGAAAAAGTGAGGGAAACAAGAAAGACACTGCAAGGAAGGCAGGGATGGTTTGATTGCTTCATGAAGAGAATTAATTGGCATGTATTAGGAAGCTGTAGGCTTTGATATGGGCAGCAGCACCCAGTTGGCTTGATTTATTATTATGATTACACAGAAACCAATTTATTTGCAAGGCATAAAGTACACACTTGCCATCCTAAATTCAGGAGAAAAATGGGGAAAATGGACTTGGGTGAAAAAAGGAAAATGAAATTGAATTGAGTGTAAAGTGACTTACAAATATAAGTCCAAGCATTTTCACAAGTCAGGTATCTCATCTACAAAACAGGTAACGTAAATTGACTTTACTAAAATGTACTGACCTGAAAATTGTTTGTGATTTTGTTTCATAACAATGCAATATACCATACTGGTGGTAAGTGAGGAAGATAACAATCTAGAACAATGTGTTCCAAAAACAAATTTGGCTGTATATTGGCAAATTATATTTTCATCTCTGGCTTCAAGAGAAATTAGGGAAAGACTGAAAAACAAAGTAGTAGGAGGAGTATTATTAAGTATGAGTGTGGGATGGTGTGGGAAATAATAGACTATTTTCTTATTACTGATTTGCAAACGTCCATACACCACAAAGTAAAACTATTGCTCTTTCTCTGTTAATTTGATATTAAAGAATAAGGAGAATCTCAAGAGGACTACCCAATCCACAACTGTCCTACAACATGACTTATAGACACATGTAGGAGTCCTTTTCAAATTTCAAAAAACAATCCTCCATTAGGCAGCATGATAAAGTAAAAAACAATCAAAGAAATATACACACACACACGAAGACATACACCATATGCATACTGTGTATGTGTGTGAGAGTGTGTGTGTATTTATCTTAATTGTAAAGAAGGTGCTTGTTGTGTGTTCCAATGAGAGTTAGTAAGAAACATGACTATCATCTTTTCCTTTCCACTTGGAGTAATCCTAGTTTTACCATTAGGCACATATGGGTTTTTCAATAACAGTAACTCAGATAAACATGTAATATCTAAGAATAGTTAACTTTTTATTAAGGGCGTTAGTCTGTGTGAGGTGTAATGCTAAGCACATCATAAGTATCAAGTCATTTCATCCTCACAAGAAGTTCAGGTGTTGACACTGGAGATCACAGAGGTTAGCAACTTGCCCATAGTCCTGTAGCTGCTTAATGTCTGAGCAGGAATTTCAATCTGTGTCTATCTGACCATGCAGCTTACCCAAACTCTTATCCAACCTGATACCCCATCTACCACATTTAAAGACCCACTCTCATTAAAGACCCACTTTACAGACCCATTTAAAGACCCACTGTCCTACCACTGCCAGAGTACCCCACATACACTATTACAGTACAACATGACCCTAGACACACGCTAACAGAGTCCTTTTTACACTTCCCAAAACAATCCTCTCTCGGAAAAAAACAAGCAAAGAAGCAGGGATGCATAACATTTCACTAGCAGTCAGGTGGGAGACCTGGGTTCTAGTCTTTGCTCTGCCATGATTTAGGTACAGGACCTTGGACACATCTCTTCATCTCTCAGGACCTCAATTGCATCACCTGTTAGAAAATCCTTGAGAAACATTTCTGCACAAACATACTAAATGTATAGTCAAGTAATATGTGTCAATCAGAGTAATGATCACTAGCACCAGACTGTTGCTTTTATTCCACTATGGTATGTTTACATAAATGTTTTACTGCTATAAAAATGAAAGATAAATAGTATTCATTGGGAGAATGGGGCTTAGCAACTCCATGTTTTGTCATCTACTACTACATATCTAGGTCAAATTTGCCTTTTATGAATAAATGAAGAATGAAGACAAAAACTGAAAATTGGAAGAGTTTAATTAGAATATGAAGACTGTCAAGAGAACTGAACTGCATCTTTTGACATAAACTGGACTAGAAAAACAATTAAAATTGGCTTTTTAAAGTCTATTTGGGTTATATTGAGGAGCAAGATATTTTGATGAAAAATGTTTTCAATCCTTAGAATAAAAGCAAAGAAGATTTGCACAGTAATCAGTCCCCATGTATATAGTACAGTCCTTCAAGGCAGGAAGAAGTTTCCTCAGATGAGGCAAGTAAATGCAGAACAGAAGTGAATGGCTGCCAGCTCTACCTGAGTCTCAGAGACTAAGCTTCAAAACTTGAGGTTTTTCTTTCACCCTAAATAGCTTTGATGAGCAATAAAGTATGACAGGGAAGTTTAAAAAAAGAACATTCAGGCTGGGTGCAGTGGCTCATGCCTGTAATCCCAGCACTTTGGGAGGCTGAGGCAGGTGGATCACAAGGTCAAGAGATCGAGACCATCCTGGCCAACATGGTGAAACCCCGTCTCTACTAAAAATACAAAAAAATTTTGCTGGGCGTGTTGGTGTGCATCTGTAGCCCCAGCTACTCTGGAGGCTGAGGCAGGAGAATAGCTTGAACCCGGGAGGCAGAGGTTGCAGTGAGCCGAGATCGTGCCACTGCACTCCAGTCTGGCAACAGAGTGAGACTCCATCTCAAAAAAAAAAAAAATTTCAACACAATTTTACTAAGATCTTACAATATGTGTACAACTGTGTTGAGATGTGGAGACAAAGGAAATCTGTGACCAGAAAGTCATAGTCTTTGCCTTTGCTAATTTTATAATCTAGTGGTGAACTTGATGTTGAGAATAAGAAAGAGATTTCAAAGGCATAGCTCAACTAAGAACATCTTCTTATAAACCATAAAGGCCCAGTTTAACAGCTACTTCGCCATTTACTAAGATAATGCCTATAGGGAGGTAACTACGGACTTTTTATTGTCTGTGCATCTTACTAAACGGTGGGCAATTGACGGATAGAGCATCTGTATCATTTACACATAATAAGAATCTTCAGCTACACCAAGAGAGATGGTCAATACTCAGAAGGTTGTGAGGACACCCATCACATTAGGTGGAAGCTTCTGGACCTGAGAATGTAAGGTAGAATTATGTGGTCGGGGTCTTTGGAGAAAGATTTATTAGGCTGAAGAAGGTAGGTTTTCTTGGACCAGGCTGCCAGGGTTGATTTGGTCTTGTTTGTGGATGATTAATAGGTGTAGTGATGTGGTTTGGCTCTGTGTCCCCACCCAAATCTCACCTTGCACTGTAATAATGCCCATTTGTCAAGGGTGGGACCAGGTGGATGTAATTGGATCATGGGGGTGATTCCCCCATGCTGTTCTTGTGACACTGAGTCTCATGAGATCTGATGGTTTTGTAAGTTTCTGGCATTTCCCATGCTTGCATTCTCTCTCCCACCATCCTGTGAAGAGATGCCTTCTGCCATGATTGTAAGTTTCCTAAGGGCTCCCAGGCCATGCGGAACTGTGAGTCAATTAAATCTCTTACCTTTGTAAATTACCCAGTCTCAGGTGTTCCTTCCTAGCAAAGTGAGAATGGACTAATAAATCTAGGAATAATTTTATGCATTTCCATAAAATGCATGTTTGTAATGTTTCCATTACAGGGCTAACCTGATATGAGTACTCAAAGTCTAGACACTATAATTCCCTCTTCCCAACATCCACCAACTTCATTTAGGCTCTTTCTGTGCCTGGCATTTGAGTCTATCTTCCTCACACACCCCTCACCTCTTAGAGCCCAAATACTCACACATCATGTTGCCTTTGTTAATATTTGCCCAGTTTTCTCTTACCCCCTGCTCTACAAGATTCTGTAAAGATCAGAGCAGAACTTACTTCTTATTTCCGCTATTTTAAAATAAAAAGCTTTTAGACATTTTAACATTTCTGACATCAGAATCCCCCTTAGAATGAGTATCTCCCTTTACTGAAGTGGGTTTTGCTCCCAAAAAAACCATTATTAAAACAGTGAGGTATCTTACTACAGCTAGGATTCTAGAGCAGAAGAAATACTGCATTTCTGTTGTTTAGGTCCTGACCAATAACAGGACTGACACTGATACTAACTATACACCACTCCTCTTCCTCTTCTTCCACTTCATGAAGTCTCTAAAGGATCTCATGTATTTGGTGGAAAATCAAAACTGCAGAAATTGATAAATACTCTGATTTTGTTTTCTCTGTACTTGATCTTCAAGGATTCCTTTAGTAGAATATAAAAGCAAATGACGGCTCATTCAAAAAAGGTCAGTGAATGGCATCTCTTAGGAACTCTCTTGTCACTGATAAAAATAGTTCCATCTACCTGGAATAATCATGTAATCCATTTAAACATTTGTACATAATTCTTCCATCTCTGATATACAATGGTGAGGGGACTCAGCCCACTGTGCCTGGAGAAGAGGAGAAAAAGGGGGGAATCTAAAGCCCAATTTACCACTTTCTCTCACAAACCTGATTATCTTTTTGACATCCCTATTTCCATTCACAGAGATTCAAAGACTCTTTATTTTCCCAATTATTCTTCCCTGGATGGACTCTAGTTATCAACATCCCTCCTAAAATGTAGGATGATGCATTGGAACTGCTGCTCTCTGCAGCTACTTACTGTCCAGTGGTCATACAGGGATGTGTTTTGAAATATGGAATACAGTATAAAATTGTCCAGGCTCAGCATACTAGCTATACCCATACTAGCTCTGTGTCCTCAGGTTAGTTATGAATCTCTTCTATGCCTCCTTTTCTTGGCTGTAAAATAGATAATAATGCCTTAAAATACAATAATCCACATGAAGTACAAGAGCCTAGCACATCATAAGAGCTCAGTAATTGCTGGCCGTTACTAAAACCACCAGCACCACTTCTGCCACCACCATTCTCAGTACTGCTGCTTGATGCACGACCCCAAATGAACTGCTGTAGGACAACAATGATGATAGAAGTGGCAGCAGCATTCCTTGGCCTCCAAGATTTGGCCCTATTTTATCTGGCTGAATATGTTGCTTAGCATTCTACTTTTAGCCAACCTGAACAATCTCATTATTGTATTCTCCTGCTCAATCATCCAGCCTAAAAGCCCTTACCTTCTCTTACACCCTGCCAACTCTTCTGCTATCAAGGTTGCTCATTGAGCCTACTCAATGTCTTCTACCCACAATCACCTCCCCTTCCCCCCCCAAGTTTAGCCAGAGAATCATTTTGCATTCGATTAAGTGCTCTTCTAGTTTTAAATTCAATGTCATATAAGATTACTATAATTTTCTTGTAAATTTGTTTGAGTTCATTGTAGATTCTGGATATTAGCCCTCTGTCAGATGAGTAGGTTGCAAAAATTTTCTCCCATTTTGTAGGTTGCCTGTTCACTCTGATGGCAGTTTCTTTTGCTGTGCAGAAGCTCTTTAGTTTAATTAGATCCCATTCCTCAATTTTGGCTTTTGTTGCCATTGCTTTTGGTGTTTTAGACATGAAGTACTTGCCCATGCCTATGTCCTGAATGGTAATGCCTAGGTTTTCTTCTAGGGTTTTTATGGTTTTAGGTCTAACATGTAAGTCTTTAATCCATCTTGAATTAATTTTTGTATAAGGTGTAAGGAAGGGATCCAGTTTCAGCTTTCTATATATGGCTAGCCAGTTTTCCCAGCACCATTTATTAAATAGGGAATCCTTTCCCCATTGCTTGATTTTGTCAGGTTTGTCAAAGATCAGATAGTTGTAGATATGTGGCGTTATTTCTGAGGGCTCTGTTCTGTTCCATTGATCTATGTCTCTGTTTTGGTACCACTACCATGCTGTTTTGGTTACTGTAGCCTTGTAGTATAGTTTGAAGTCAGGTAGCATGATGCCTCTAGCTTTGTTCTTTTGGGTTAGGATTGACTTGGCAATGCAGGCTCTTTTGTGGTTCCATATGAACTTTAAAGTAGTTTTTTCCAATTCTGTGAAGAAAGTCATTGGTAGCTTGATGGGGATGTCATTGAATCTGTAAATTACCTTGGGCAGTATGGCCATTTTCATGATATTGATTCTTCCAAACCATGAACATGGAATGTTCTTCCATTTATTTGTATCCTTTTTTATTTCATTGAGCAGTACTTCGTAGTTCTCCTTGAAGAGGTCCTTCACATCCCTTGTAAGTTGGATTCCTAGGTATTTTATTCTCATTGAAGCAATTGTGAATGGGAGTTCACTCATGACTTGGCTCTCTGTTTGTCTGTTATTGGTGTATAAGAATGCTTGTGATTTTTGTACATTGATGTTCCATCCTGAGACTTTGCTGAAGGTGCTTATCAGCTTAAGGAGATTTGGGGCTGAGACCATGGGGTTTTCTAGATATACAATTATGTCATCTGCAAACAGGGACAATTTGACTTCCTCTTTTTCTAATTGAATACCCTTTAGTTCCTTCCCCTGCCTGATTGCCCTGGCCAGAACTTCCAACACTATGTTGAATAGGAGTGGTGAGAGAGGGCATCCCTGTCTTGGGCCAGTTTTCAAAGGGAATGCTTCCAGTTTTTGCCCATTCAGTATGATATTGACTGGGGGTTTGTCATAGATAGCTCTTATTATTTTGAGATACGTCCCATCAATACTTAATTTATTGAGAGTTTTTAGCATGAAGGGGTGTTGAATTTTGTCAAAGGCCTTTTCTGCATCTATTGAGACAATCATGTGGTTTTTGTCTTTGGTTCTGTTTATATGCTGGATTACATTTATTGATTTGTGTATGTTGAACCAGCCTTGCATCCCAGGGATGAAGCCCACCTGATCATGGTAGATAAGCTTTTTGATGTGCTGCTGGATTTGGTTTGCCAGTATTTTATTGAGGATTTTTGCATCAATGTTCATCAAGGATATTGGTCTAAAATTCTCTTTTTTGGTTGTGTCTCTGCCCAGCTTTGGTATCAGGATGATGCTGGCCTCATAAAATGAGTTAGGGAGGATTCCCTCTTTTTCTATTGATTGGAATCATTTCAGAAGGAATGGTACCAGTTCCTCCTTGTACCTCTGGTAGAATTCGGCTGTGAATCCATCTGGTCCTGGACTCTTTTTGCTTGGTAAGCTATTGATTATTACCACAATTTCAGAGCCTGTAATTGGTCTATTCAGAGATTCAACTTCTTCCTGGTTTAGTCTTGGGAGGGTGTATCTGTCGAGGAATTTATCCATTTCTTCTAGATTTTCTAGTTTATTTGCATAGAGGTGTTTGTAGTATTCTCTGATGGTAGTTTGTATTTCTGTGGCATCGGTGGTGATATCCCCTTTGTCATTTTTTATTGTGTCTATTTGATTCTTCTCTCTTTTCTTCTTTATTAGTCTTGTTAGCAGTCTATCAATTTTGTTGATCTTTTCAAAAAACCAGCTCCTGGATTCATTAATTTTTTGAAGGGTTTTTTGTGTCTCTATTTCCTTCAGTTCTGCTCTGATTTTAGTTATTTCTTGCCTTCTGCTAGCTTTTGAATGTGTTTGCTCTTGCTTTTCTAGTTCTTTTAATTGTGAATGTTAGGGTGTCAATTCTGGATCTTTCCTGCTTTCTCTTGTGGACATTTAGTGCTATAAATTTCCCTCTACACATTGCTTTGAATGTGTCCCAGAGATTCTGGTATGTTGTGTCTTTGTTCTCGTTGGTTTCAAAGAACATCTTTATTTCTGCCTTCATTTCGTTATGTACCCAGTAGTCATTTAGGAGCAGGTTGTTCAGTTTCCATGTAGTTGAGTGGTTTTGAGTGAGTTTCTTAATCCTGAGTTCTAGTTTGATTGCAGTGTGGTCTGAGAGACAGTTTGTTATAATTTCTGTTCTTTTACATTTGCTGAGGAAAGCTTTACTTCCAACTATGTGGTCAATTTTGGAATAGGTGTGGTGTGGTGCTGAAAAAAATGTATATTCTGTTGATTTGGCGTGGAGAGTTCTGTAGATGTCTGTTAGGTCCACTTGGTGCAGAGCTGAGTTCAATTCCTGGGTATCCTTGTTAACTTTCTGTCTCGTTGATCTGTCTAATGTTGACAGTGGGGTGTTAAAGTCTCCCATTATTATGGTGTGGGAGTGTAAGTCTCTTTGTAGGTCACCCAGGACTTGCTTTATGAATCTGGGTGCTCCTGTATTTTGTGCATATATATTTAGGATAGTTAGCTCTTCGTGTTGAATTGATCCCTTTACCATTACGTAATAGCTTTCTTTGTCTGTTTTGATCTTTGTTGGTTTAAAGTCTGTTTTATCGGAGACTAGGATTGCAACCTCTGCCTTTTTTTGTTTTCCATTTGCTTGGTAGATCTTCCTCCATCCTTTTATTTTGAGCCTATGTGTGTCTCTGCATGTGAGATGGGTTTCCTGTATACAGCACACTGATGGGTCTTGACTCTTTATCCAATTGGCCAGTCTGTTTCTTTTAATTGGAGCATTTAGCCCATTTATATTTAAAGTTAATATTGTTATGTGTGAATCTGATTCTGTCATTATGATGTTAGCTGGTTATTTTGCTCGTTAGTTGATGCAGTTTCTTCCTAGCCTCAACGGTCTTTACAATTTGGAATGATTTTGCAGTGGCTCGTACTGGTTGTTCCTTTCCATGTTTAGTGCTTCCTTCAGGAGCTCTTTTAGGGCAGGCCTGGTGGTGACAAAATCTCTCAGCATTTGCTCATCTATAAAGTATTTTATTTCTCCTTCACTTACGAAGCTTAGTTTGGCTGGATATGATATTCTGGGTTGAAAATTCTTTTCTTTAAGAATGTTGAATATCGGCCCCTACTCTCTTCTGGCTTGTAGAGTTTCTGCTGAGAGATCAGCTGTTAGTCTGATGGGCTTCCCTTTGTGGGTAACCCGACCTTTCTCTCTGGCTGCTCTTAACATTTTTTCCTTCATTTCAACTTTGGTGAATCTGACAATTATGTGTCTTGGAGTTGCTCTTCTTGAGGAGTATCTTTGTGGCATTCTCTGTATTTCCTGAATCTGAGCGTTGGCCTGCCTTGCTAGATTCAGGAAGTCCTCATCAAAAAGTGGGCGAAGGACATGAACAGACACTTCTCAAAAGAAGACATTTATGCAGCCAAAAAACACATGCAAAAACGCTCATCATCACTGGCCATCAAAGAAATGCAAATCAAAACCACAATGAGATACCATCTCACAGCAGTTGGAATGGCAATCATTAAAAAGTGTGGAAACAACAGGTGCTGGAGAGGATGTGGAGAAATACGAACACTTTTACACTGTTGTTGGGACTGTAAACTAATTCAACCATTGTGGAAGACAGTGTGGCGATTCCTCAGGGATCTAGAACTAGAAATACCATTTGACCCAGCCATCCCAATACTGAGTATATACCCAAAGGACTACAAATCATGCTGCTATAAAGACACATGCACACGTATGTTTATTGCGGCACTATTCACAATAGCAAAGACTTGGAACCAACCCAAATGCCCAACAACGATAGACTGGATTAAGAAAATGTGGCACATATACACCATGGAATACTATGCAGCCATAAAAATCATGAGCTCATGTCCTTTGTAGGGACATGGATGAAACTGGAAATCATCATTCTCAGTAAACTATCGCAAGGTCAAAAAACCAAACACCGCATGTTCTCACTCACAGGTGGGAATTGAACAATGAGAACACATGGACACAGGAAGGGGAACATCACACTCTGGGGACTGTTGTGGGGTGGGGGGAGGGAGGAGGGATAGCATTAGGAGATACACCTAATGCTAAATGACGAGTTAATGGGCACAGCACACCAACATGGCACATGGATACATATGTAACAAACCTGCACATTGTGCACATGTACCCTAAAACTTAAAGTACAATAATAAAAAAAAATAAAAAATAAAACCTGTAAAATAAAAAATAAAAAATAAAAATAAAACTGTTCACAATCTCCCTACATCTAAGGAAACATAGTAAATTGTAAAAGTTTTACTTATATGCTCCCATTATATTTTGTGTTCAAATGGAAAAACAAAATAAAAAGTATTTTTTTCTCTAAAAAAAAAGATTACTATAATTTATGGCTTTGTAATGGACTTATGAATTTACTTTGTTTTTCTTATTATAGGGCAAAGAATTTCCTATTTTTACTTGATATTGCCTTCTTGTATTTAGCATCATTTTAGGAATACAGAATAGGATCTGGGTATTATCAGTGGACTAACTCACACCTCTGTTCTAAGTGTATTATTTATCCCTAGAATTAATATTGGGATGCTTGGAAAGTATGATAATTAATTTTATATGTCAACTTGACTGGAAAATGGGATATCCAGATATCTGGTAAAACATTATTTCTGAGGGTGTCTGAGAGTGCTTCCACAAGAGATTAGCATTGGAATTCGTAGACTGAATAGAGAATACCCACCCTCACCAAAATGGGTGGGCACCATCCAATCTGTTGAGGGCCTAAGCATTAAAAAAAGGTGGAAGAAGGGAGGATTTGCTCTCTTTGTGTGATTATTTAGCTGGGGCATCTTCCTTCTGCCACTGCCACCCCTGTTTCCCAGGCCTTCAGACTCAGACTGGATGCTAAGCCATTGGCTCTCTGGCTCTCAGGCCTTCAAACTATACCACTAGCCTTCCTGGGTGTCTACCTTACAGACAGCAGATTGTGAGACTCC
Source organism: Nomascus leucogenys (assembly GCF_006542625.1). Lineage (NCBI taxonomy): Eukaryota > Metazoa > Chordata > Mammalia > Primates > Hylobatidae > Nomascus > Nomascus leucogenys. Next base: position 73,096,697 of record NC_044401.1, on the reverse strand, counting down.
TCAGCCTTCATGATTGTATGAGCCAATATCTTATAATAAATCTCTTTACATTTCTTATTAGTCCTGTTTGTTTGGTGAACCATAAAACAGGTGAAGTAAATTTCCACTGGACACCATGATACTGCGTAAACATTTGAGCTATTGAGGTTTCCAGTGACCTAAAAATAAAACTTAGTCTCAAATAGAGACTTGTAAAATGTTACTATAAGCTCAAAAGGATTTTAATGCACAGTTGGAGAGGAATTCCAGCTCAGGAAGATCCTGCTTTCCTGTAATAATGAATATAACTAAATTACCAACTGCCTCACTTAACATACACTTAACATATGACACAACTCCTATGATAAAGATTCTGTATCTGAGGGCATTAGAGAATGCTAAGGAGTGCTATTCCAGGAGGTTAGACAACACAAGATTGCCAAGCTTTAGTATTTTCAAATGCTTGCTTTTTCCTGAGCTAAAAAAATTAACAAAACAAGCAAACAAAGAATAACAAAATCCCACAATCATGATTATTTCACTACTTATGAAACTCAGTGTCACATTAGCACATGAGGTCATTAAGGTTGGTTTGTACAATAACCAAAACATACTTGATAGCAAGTAAAACAGACATATAAGAAAGAATATGTTGGCTGAAAAAAAAAAGCTCAGATTACCTAAAATGCTAATAATGGCTATGCACAAACAATTACAACTCTTCATTTTAAACTCCATTTGTTCAGAATGTGAATATGGACTCTTCCACAATTTACCTTTGCAATATTTAAGGAAAAGTATTTGCTGAGTAAAAAAACATATTACAATAAGATTGTAAAGAACATACTTATCATATTCAAGAAAATAAACTTTTCTCCAGTATTGAAATGTCTCATTTATAAATACTTGATTCCTTAATAGCATGACATTCTTTTCTGCTAATTTAAATAGGTGGCATGCTGGGCGCAGTGGCTCACGCCTGTAATCCCAGCACTTTGGGAGTGCAAGGCAGGCAGATCATGAGGTCAGGAGATCGAGACCATCCTGGCCAACACGGTGAAACCCCATCTCTACAAAAATACAAAAAATTAGCCGGGCGTGGTGGTGCACACCTGTAGTCCCAACTACCTGGGAAGCTGAGGAGAGGAATCACTTGAACCCTGGAAGCAGAGGTTGCAGTGAGCCAAGATCTTGCCACTGCACTCTAACCTGGCAACACAGCAAGACTCCATCTCAGAAAAAAAGAAAGTGGCAAAATCCATCCATTTGACCAAGCATCCTTCGCCTACTTTAAACACATAGAATAATAAGTAACACTAAGAATGTAATTCACAAAAGGATTTCTTCCTACTGATTGGCCTTACACTAAGGATGAACAAAAGGTTCTATATATTACCTGACAGAACAGTTTTTTGCTGAACAAAACTGATTATTAGTAATAGTTGCAGGCACCTAAAATAACCAAAGTATGTATTTTATGTTATCACTCTTCTTTTTTAAGAAAAACATTATCCTTTAAAAGTAGCCTACCAATTCACATGTGAAACTGAATCTATTGTTGTAAGATCAGGCTTTAAAATAACTTTGAGGAGGAGAGGCCCTTGACAAGAAAGTAAACAATAGAAACCAGGTCAGCAACTCAAGACCTGATTTTATTGTTCATAGACACAAATGGTTGGTTTCAGAAATGCATTAATATCAAGGAAGCTACTGGTCAACACTATTTCTATGGGCACATTATATCCCAGACTAATGTTGTCAATTGACTAACTAGTTGGTAGGAAAAGTCAGTTCAACCTTAAAACCTAAGTTAAATAGGAGGAGGTTCCAAGATGGCTGAATAGGAACAGCTCCAGTCCAATAGGAACAGCTCCCAGCATGAGCAACGCAGAAGATGGGTGATTTCTGCATTTCCAACTGAGGTACTGGGTTCATCTCACTGGGGCTTGTCGGATAGTGGGTGCAGCCCACGGAGCGTGAGCTGAAGCAGGGCGGGGCATAGCCTCACCTGGGAAGCGCGAGGGGTCGGCGAATTCACTTTCCTACCCAAAGGAAGCCCTGACAGACAGTATCTGGAAAACTGGGACACTTCCACCCTAATAATGCACTTTTCCAATGGTCTTAGCAAATGGCACACCATGAGATTATATCTCGCGCCTGGCTCGGAGGGTCACATGCCCACAGAGACTTGCTGACTGCTACCACAGCAGTCTGAGATCGAACTGCAAGGCGGCAGCAAAGCTGGGGGAGGGGTACCCCCCATTGCCAAGGCTTGAGTAGGTAAACAAAGCGGCCAGGAAGCTCAAATTGGGTGGAGCCCACTGCAGCTCAAGGAGGCCTGCCTGCCTTTATAGACCCTACCATTGGGGGCAGAACTTAGCTGAACAAAAGGCAGCAGAAACTTCTGCAGACTTAAATGTCCCTGTCTGACAGCTTTGAAGAGAGTAGTGGTTCTCCCAGCACGCAGCTGGAGATCTGGAGAACAGACAGACTGCCTCATCAAGTGGGTCCCTGACCCCTGAGCAGCCTAACTGGGAGGCACCTCCCTACTGACACCTCATACGGCTGGGTGCCCCTCTCAGACGAAGCTTCCAGAGGAAGAATCAGGCAGCAACATTTGCCGTTCTGCAATATTTGCTGTCCTGCAGCCTCCGCTGGTGATACCCAGGCAAACAGGGTCTGGCGTGGACCTCCAGCAAACTCCAACAGACCTGCAGCTAAGGGTCTTGACTGTTAGAAGGAAAACTAACAAACAGAAAGGACATCCACACCAAAACCCCATCTGTACGTCACCATCATCAAAGACGAAAGGTAGATAAAACCACAAAGATGGTGAGAAACCAGAGCAGAAAAGCTGAAAATTCTAAAAATCAGAGTGCCTCTTCTCCTCCAAAGGAATGCAGCTCCTCGCCATCAACAGAACAAAGCTGGATGGAGAACGACTTTGACGAGTTAAGAGAAGAAGACTTCAGACAACTGGTAATAACAAACTTCTCTGAGCTAAAGGAGGATGTTTGAACCATCGCAAAGAAGCTAAAAACCTTAAAAAAAGATTAGACGAATGGCTAACTAGAATAAACAGCATAGAGAAGACCTTAAATGACCTGATGGAGCTGAAAACCATGGCATGAGAACTACACGGCACATGCACAAGCTTCAGTAGCTGATTTGATCAAGTGGAAGAAAGTGTATCAGCGATTGAAGACCAAATAAATGAAATGAAGCAAGAAGAGAAGTTTAGAGAAAAAGAATAAAAAGAAACATAGCCTCCAAGAAATATGGGACTATGTGAAAAGACCAAATCTACGTCAGATTGATGTACCTGAAAGTGAGAGGGAGAATGGAATTAAGTTGGAAAACACTCTGCAGGACTTTATCCAGGAGAACTTCCCCAATCTAGCAAGGCAGGCCAACATTAAAATTCTGGAAATACAGACAACGCCACAAAGATACTCCTCAAGAAGAGCAACTCCAAGACACGTAATTGTCAGACTCACCAAAGTTGAAATGAAGGAAAAAATATTAAGGACAGCCAGAGAGAAAAGTCGGGTTATCCACAAAGGGAAGTCCATCAGACTAACAGCAGATCTCTCGGCAGAAACTCTACAAGCCAGAAGAGAATGGGGGTCAATATTCAACATTCTTAAAGAAAAGAATTTTCAACTCAGAATTTCATATCCAGTCAAACTAAGCTTCATAAGTGAAGGAGAAATAAAATACTTTATAGACAAGCAAATGCTGAGATTTTATCACCACAAGGCCTGCCTTACAAGAGCTCCTGAAGGAAGCACTAAACACGGAAAGCGACAACCAGTACCAGCCACTGCAAAAACATGCCAAGTTGTAAAGACCATCAATGCTTGGAAGAAACTAACAAGCAAAATAACTAGCTAACATCAAAATGACAGGATCAAATTCACACATAACAATATTAACCTTAAATGTAAATGGGCTAAATGCTCCAATTAAAAGACACAGACTGGCAAATTGCATAAAGAGTCAAGCCCCATCAGTGTCCTGTATTCAGGAGACCCATCTCACATGCAGAGACACACACAGGCTCAATATAAAGGGATGGAGGAAGATCTACCAAGCAAATGGAAAACAAAAAAAAAGAAAGGGTTGCAATCCTAGTCTCTGATAAAACAGACTTTAAACCAACAAAGACCAAAACAGACAAAGAAGGCCATTACATAATGGTAAATGGATCAATTCAACAAGAAGAGCTAACTATCCTAAAAATAGATGCACCCAATACAGGAGCACCCAGATTCACAAAGCAAGTCCTTAGAGACCTACAAAGAGACTTAGACTCCCACACTATAATAATGGGAGACTTCAACACCCTGCTATCAACATTAGATGGATCAACGAGAGAGAAAGTTAATAAGGATATCCAGGAACTGAACTCAGCTCTGCACCAAGTGGACCTAATAGACATCTACAGAACTCTCCACGCCAAATCAACAGAATATACATTCGTCTCAGCAGCACATTGCACTTATTCCAAAATTGACCACACAGTTGGAAGTAAAGCACTCCTCAGCAAATGAAAAGAACAAAAATTATAACAAACTGTCTCTCAGACCACAGTGCAATCAAACTAGAACTCAGGATTAAGAAATCCACTCAAAACCGCTCAACTACATGGAAACTGAACAACCTGCTCCTGAATGACTACTGGGTACATAACGAATTAAAGGCAGAAATAAAGATGTTCTTTGAAACCAATGAGAACAAAGACATAACATACCAGAATCTCTGGGACACATTCAAAGCAATGTGTAGAGGGAAATTTATAGCACTAAATGTCCACAAGATAAAGCAGGAAAGATCTAAAATTGACACCGTAACATCACAATTAAAAGAACTAGAGAAGCAAGAGCAAACATATTTAAAAGCTAGCAGAAGGCAAGAAATAACTAAGATCAGAGCAGAACTGAAGGAAATAAAGACCCAAAAAACCCTTCAAAAAAAAAAAAAAAAAAACAATGAATCCAGGAGCTGGTTTTTTTAAAAGATCAACAAAATTGAGAGACTGCTAGCAAGACTAATAAAGAAGAAAAGAGAGAAGAATCAAATTAACACAATAAAAAATGTTAATGGGGATATCACCACCGATCCCACAGAAATACAAACTACCATCAGAGAATACTATAAACACTTCTATGCAAACAAACTAGAAAATCTAGAAGAAATTGATAAATTCCTCGACACATACACCCTCCCAAGACTAAACCAGGAAGAAGTTGAATCCCTGAATAGACCAATAACAGGCTCTGAAATTGAGGCAATAATTAATAGCTTACCAACCAAAAAGAGTCCAGGACCAGACTGATTCACAGCCGAATTCTACCAGAGGTACAAGGAGGAGCTGGTACTATTCCTTCTGAAACTATTCCAATCAATAGAAAAAGAGGGAATCCTCCCTAACTCATTTCATGAGGTCAGCATCATCCTGATACCAAAGCCCGGCAGAGACACAACACAAAAAAGAGAATTTTAGACCAATATCCCTGATGAACATCGATGCAAAAATCCTCAGTAAAACACTGGCAAACTGAATCCAGCAGCACATCAAAAAGCTTATCCACCACTATCAAGTCTGCTTCATCCCTGGGTTGCAAGGCTGGTTCAACATATGCAAATCAATAAACGTAATCCATCACATAAACAAAACTGATGACAAAAGCCACGATTATCTCAATAGATGCAGAAAAGGCCTTCGAAAAAATTCAACACCCCTTCATGCTAAAAACTCTCAGTAAACTAGGTATTGATGTTTATTGTGGCACTATTCACAATAGTAAAGACTTGGAACCAACCCAAATGTCCATCAATGACAGACTGGATTAAGAAAATGTGGCACGTATACACCATGGAATACTTTGCAGCCATAAAAAAGGATGAGTTCATGTCCTTTGTAGGGACATGGATGAAGCTGGAAACCATCATTCTGAGGAAACTATCACAAGTACAGAAAACCAAACACCGCATGTTCTCACTCACAGGTGGGAACTAACAACGAGAACACTTGGACACAGGGTGGGGAATATCACACACCAGTGCATTTCGTGGGGTGAGGGGAGGGGGGAGGGATAGCATTAGGAGATATACCTAATGTAAATGACGAGTTAATGGGTGCAGCAAGCCAACATGGCACATGTATACATGTAACAAACCTGCACGTTGTGCACATGTACCCTAGAACTTAAAGTATAATAAATAATAAAAGAAAACCTAAGTTAAATACAAACAAATAATAATTACTTAGGGGTCAGCAGCTGGTGGCTCAGTTGGGCACTGGAGACCATGTTTGTTCTCTTTGGGTGGTACATTGAGGGTGTCTAACCTTAAGAAATGCAGAAAGGGGATGATGGATGGTCTGTTGAGATTCCCTTTGTCCGAACTGCATTTTTCAGCTGTCAAGAGATACTGTTAGCAGGGACTAGATTTAACAATGGGAGGCTAGATGGGAGGCTAACTACCTTTTGAAGTACACCCGTGGCAGATGACAACAAGCATCTTTACTTTTAAAAGCAGCAACAGTGGGTTCCAAGGCATTGTTTTGCTGGCTTATTAAACTTGTTCCAGTAAACAAGCAGCAAGTAACTGGCTGCATACTATACTAGACTAAGAAGCTTTTTATAGACAGCAATTGGTCTTAGTAAATGCTGTATCCTGAAGGTCTAGGACAGTACTAGAGGTGATAATATTAACTTATGATCACCAAGGCCTGACTTGAAATACAAAGTCACATGCACTGGTGAAACCTTGGGCAAACAGCTGTGGAGGAAACTTTCTGTGGTCAACTATAAACGTTCCAGCTATACAATATTATATTCCAAATTTGTTGTTTATTTTTTATCTAATTTCTATCCTTATGCCTATAGCTTCCTTTTTCTTTACACCTGGTCAAATCCTGCCTATCCTTAGAAGCTTCATTTAAGATTCTTCTTGTGACCTCTCCAGGCATAATTACCCTTCGCATTCATCCAACATGGTGACCCCGATCTGCTAGGTTCTAAGCCTCCAGTTGTTACCATATGCCATCCCATTTTACCTTTCTGTCTTTTATATCCATCTGGTTCTTTTATCAGAATATATACAGAGTTATCAAATAATCACATTGTATGACTCGTTCTCAAGCTTTTGAATTTGCTGAAGGCCGAAATGGAACCTTTGTTATTTCGGTTACCCTTTCACCTAGAAGATCCTTCCATAACACCAAAGTCAGAGTTTTAAAAAGAAGAGAAACTCCATACTCTTTTATTGGATTGAATTAAATTGAAGGAATAACTAATTTCTCTGGAGCTTCCTGATCTTAAAATCCTCTGAATAGGTAAGAAATAAAGTTGAGATGGTATCTTGTTATGCTGTACTGTTCTCCCCTATGTTAGGGGAAAGGGTGTCTATTATTTGTCTTTTGGGCTTTTCCTCACTGTACTTCTGGGGGATGGGGGAGGTTGCTGCTAGCCATTTCCTTTAGTAAAAGTTCAAAATAGCCCTTTTATAAAGGCTACCCCATAAAACATCACTTTATAACCATTTGAAAAACCCTAAAGTTGACATCCAGGAGAAACCACTTCATATGGCTTCCCCAAACCCTGTTTAACGAGTTTTAAAATATTTCGCTGGAATGTTACTTCAAGCTAAATATGCTACTGGTTTATTTTTTCATTCCATTTACCAGTTGTGACCTCATCTGTGCTTGAAATTGGCTGAAAGGAACCAATTTTATTCAGGGAAACTTTCGGATGTGAGCCGTGATGCCCACTAAGGATAAAGATAGTAAGGTGTGCTCGGTGGGTGTGGAACGAGGGAGAATCCTTTCTAGTTGTAGAAGATGGGGGAGGGGGCCCAGATTCAAGTGACTGAGTGACCTTTCTTTTTGCTAACTGCTGTGTGAGGAAGAAAGGCTATTTCTTCCTAAAGAGAACTGCGAAATGAGGTATAAACTGAGTAGCGAGGTAGATGAGGCTACCACATTAGCTGATTAATAAGCAAACTGCTCAAATGCCCAGAGGGATAGAGAGTTCCTAGCAGAATTAATAATAAATACAGAGATTGGGTGAATTAAATTTAAGGTGTAAAGACTAAACCAGGGTCATATTAGCTAGGAAGTACGAGGTGCGGGATTTAGTAAAAAAAGAAACTTATTTGCACAGAGATGCTTGGTTAGCCTAGCTCTACAAAAAAAACTATAAAACACAGCTTTTTAAATGTTTTCTTGTTGACTTAATAATTAGCTTAATTTCTGTTCACAAAAAAATTGTAGTTAAAAAAAAGCTTTCAATACCTATGGGAACTCTGTCTAACTGAGCCATGAGGGCAAATCCAAGATGCCACCACACATACACTAGAGGTTGACAAAGTGCATGGGAAGAAACAGGTCTCATGAGTACTGATCTCGCAACCCCAAATCATTAAAGCACGAGTAACTGCTACATGAGCAAATGAAATGATCCGCTAGAAATCTCTTTGAAAAGCAGTAAAGTAAGCACACAAATATATATGATCATTTCTGTTGTTTAACATAATCAAGAAATTGATGCTGCTAAAATAAGTTCAATATAAAATTGTGGCCAGGCATAGTGGCTCACGCCTGTTATCCCAGCACTTCAGGAGGCCAAGGCGAGAGGATCTCTTGCGCTCAGGAGCTTGAGACCAGTCTGGGAAACACAGCAAGAACCTATCTCTACAAAAAATGAAAAACATTAGTCAGGCACAGCAGTGCATATCTGTAGTCCCAGCTACTGGGGAGGCTGAGGTGGGAGGATTTCTTGGGCCTGGGAGGTCGAGACTGCAGTGTGTGGTGATCATGCCACTGCACTCCAGCCTGGTTCCTGTCTCTAACAATAACAACAATGTGGGACTGTGAACCTGCTTTTAAATATTGTACATAGGGTACCTAACAAAAAAAGGTGTTAAAATTATTTCTCAACACTGAGGATGAGAGAAGGGGAAGGCCAGCAGTAATATTTTATACTGGTTGGGAGAAGGGTAGATGGTAGTCAAATCTGAATACAAAGCAAAGGCTTTATTTTAAAAACGTATTTCCTTCTTTGTCAGATTTCATATATGTGTGACTATGTATACCACATAGCAACATGAGACGCAACGAGTTCATTTCTTTTCTCTTTTCATTCCAAATAAATGGGCAAGAGAACTGCCCCAAAAGGGCTGGGTCAAGTCCAGTCTGATCCATTGTACCAGTTCTCAAATGTGCATTCTTTCTACGTCTCATCTGTTGTTAGGTAAGTTCTTCACCAGTAACTAATGATAATTAAATATATAAATCTGTGAATAATTTACTTGTGCTTCTAAATGAAGTGCAAAAGACTCAAGGTCAATCGTATAATACCTTTTCTTGCACTCACTTGCTTTCTCCTGTTTATCTGCTTCAGTGGGTGAACTACAGTAGTATCTCTCCTCCATGGGCTGGTGTAGCTACAGCTGACAAAGGTTCAAGGACCACAGTTCTCATTCTCAGCAAATCACAAGTACACTTGCATGACTGCAGTCTGCAACCTTGTAATATTGCTTTAGGCCCAAACAATATGCTTTCAGGATCCTTTAACAATTATTTTCCTTTTGAACAAAACATAGGAAGAATAATAAACTTAAAAGGCTGTAATACCTCAATCTTTTGCTTCAAATGCTAGGTGGCTCTGGCTGAAGCAGAAAATATGTATTATTAACACTAGCAGTTGTTAATAGTGGTAATGATAATATGTTATCTCCACCACATGGCGAAAATGGGTTTTTTATTATTAAAGTAAGATGCAGCCTTTATTTATAGACATCATTAAGTCAGAGAAAATGAAAATGCAAAATTACTACACAGTTCAAATTGAAGCAGCCCTTAAGACTCAGTGGGGAGAATGTACATGCATCATCTTATGGATTAAACAGAATACACATTATCTAAGCCCAATGTTATGTCCACACATATGTGCCTCTAAGGTTGCAAGAATAGGAAAGCTAGTGAAAGTAAAGAAAATATTCTTCTATATGTGATTTTCTATTAAGAAAAATGGGCCCTAAATGTAATCTGTTTTGCTTTAACTAAGTACAGACAAGACAACATTATATGCTCACTCAATTATGATTGTTTTCCCCTTAAATAACCTCACTTAGGAACAAACACGAACACAGCTAAATGGAATTTCCACTAACCATTTAATGTAGTTAGATGTTCTTTTCTTCATATATTTTAGACTGAAGTTCTATTAATACTGTTTGTAATATAAGTATGTGAGAAATAGCGCCTCCCAAAAGTGGTCCTGAAATTGTATTTGCTATCCGAAGAGATGCATATGTTATAGCAGTAAATTTGGTACTTGGGAAACTATTTTATTTGGTTTGAGCAATTCTAAAAAAATTAAGGACAAACATTAGTTTTGAGCATCACAGACAGATATGAAATGCAGTCAAGTCTTAAAGTGCTTCAGGTAATTTTAAGAACCAAAGGCTCAAAAGTGAGAAAAATAACCTGCTTTTTTCTAAAGATAAGGCTACTGCTAATAATGAATGAACAGGAAAACAAAGACAATCTTGCTCTGCTTCAGTTCCTGCAGGAGAAAAAGTAGGTGGTCTGAAACTGAAGCAATTTAATGCTCCTGCTTTCCAGCCCTTTGCCAGACATCCATATCACAGTGACCCATAGTGGACCCCAAAAAGAGCCCACAGGGAGACGGGCTCAGTCATTATGGAAGGCATCACCATGCTAAATAATGGACTGGAGGAGGGAGGGTAAACCAACATCAAGAAGGCCAGAGGGCAAATATTCATTGAATGGCATTTATAAAAATCCTGTAGCCAAACAAGACCAATGATTCAAAAATCTTCACTGGTTGAAGGATTCGGATTGAGAGGAACCAACTAGCAGCGATGTGCTAGTCAAGTCTGTTGCCTAGATTACTACAGGACTTTTACTAACTTGTCCCTATATCATCATCAATATTATTACTAGAAATTTACATGATACTTTTCATCAGCAAGTGTTAGGTAAAAATTTACCAGTATTTTTGTAGAAACATCTCATTTAGTGCTTAAAAAAAATTACAAGTGATGTATGACCACCAGACAAATTTTCAATATTATATAATCTTGAATACAAATTATATATTTTTGTAGGTATTTAAATACAAATGCATACATTTCAACTTTTTTCTCACTAAACAATCTAATGTTTTTCAAATGTTACCTGTGTTTAAACACCTACATGTACTTTGTCCTTTTTCTTTGCTTTTTCGTATCTTTTATTTATTGTTTTCCTTTTAAATATTGCCATTTTGTAAAATAATATATGATCAAGATAGGAAATAGAAGAACACAAAAAAGTAGATCAAATGACAGAGTCCTAACACTTAAACACATTGAGTATTATTAATTTTGTATATTTCCTTCTAGTATGTTTCTGGGAGTGGGGAGAAGTTTTATGCCAGGTGTGGTTAAAAAAAATACTGTGCGTAAACAGAGAGAGCAAGCAGCTGCGCCCCCAGACTGAAGCTTCAGTCTTTTTTATAACCGAATTATTTCATTTCTATTCATTAGATGTGAGTCAGCAGGTCCAGCCCACATGCAAGGGGAGGTGATTACACAAGAGCCTGAACAACATGAGATAAGGATCAATCATTAGGGGCCATTTTAAAGGCTGCCTGAAAATACAATCCTGTGTTAAACATCTCCTGGCATCAAAAATGCTGGTATTATTTTCTTAAGACAAAATACCAGACATAGACTACAAGGCTAAATGGTATGATAGCTTTTTAACATACCTGATACAAACAGTCTTTGTGTGTCAGGATACATCCCACTTGGTAATACAGCTTATTCATTTAATAGTTGCTGACTCCTATTTAATAATAAATTATTACAGATGTTTTCATCCATAATCATATTAATATCAGTCTTTAACTTTTTTGGCTGTAGAGAGCCTGGCTTTATTATAAGGGTAAATTTATTTTTTTTAAAAAAGAAGAGGCTTTTATGATATGTGGCAGTTTATAAAATATGGATTTAGGTGGGGAGAATTTCATGCATCAGAAAATTTGGTTGAATGTAAGGTTCTTAAGAGATAATTATTATGATAAAAAATTATAATCATCAGAATAATTTAATTACTACCATTACTGAGCCACTATGAAATATCACCTTCCCATTTTATGGAACAGAAAACTGATGCTAATGTACGGTTATGGTTTTAAGGATATGTCCATCTTTGATACTCCTTTCAAGAGATGGAACTCACTTGTTCCTTGGAGTATGGGCAGGCTTAGTGACTCACTTCTAGTGAAAAGAATACATATACATGATGCACTGTCGCTTCTGAGATTAGTGATAAAAAGACTGTGGCTCAGTGCAATCAAATTAGAACTCAGGATTAAGAAACTCACTCAAAACCACACAACTACATAGAAACTGAACAACCTGTTCATAAATGACTACTGGGTAACTAATGAAATTAAGGCAGAAATAAATAAGTTTTTTGAAACCAATGAGAACAAAGACACAATGTACCAGAATCTTTGGGACACAGCTAAGGCAGTGTTTAGAGAGAAATTTATAGTACTAAATGCCTACAGGAGAAAGCAAGAAAGAGCTAAAATTGACACCCTCACATCACAATTAAAAGAACTAGAGAAGTAAGAGCAAACAAATTCAAAAGGTAGCAGAAAATAAGAAATAACTAAGATCAGAGCAGAACTGAAGGAGATAAAGACATGAAAAACTCACCCCCCCCAAAAAAAAATCAATGAATCCAAGAGCTGTTTTTTTTTTAAAGATTAACAAAATAGACGGACTAATAAAGAAGAAAAGAGAGAAGAATCAAATAGACACAATGAAAAATGATAAAAGGGAGATCATCACTGATCCCACAGAAATACAAACTACCATCAGAGAATACTATAAACAACTCTATGCAGATAAACTAGAAAATCTAGAAGAAATTGATAAATTCCTGGACACATACACCCTCCCAAGACTAAACCAGGAAGAAGTCAAATCCCTGAATAGACCAATAACAAGCTCTGAAATTGAGGCAGTAATTAATAGCCTATCAACCAAAAAACAACCAGGATCAGGCGGACTCACAGCCACATTCTACCAGAGGTACAAAGAGGAGCTGGTACCATTCCTTCTGAAACTACTGCAAACAACAGAAAAAGAGGGACTCCTCTCTAACTCGTTTTATAAGGACTGCATCATCCTGATACCAAAACCTGGAAAAGACACAACAAAAAAAGAAAATTTCAGACCAATATCCATGATGAACATCAATCCGAATATCCTCAATAAAATTCTGGCAAACCAAATCCAGCAGCACATCAAAAAGCTTTTCCACCACAATCAAGTAGGATTCAACCCTGGGATGCAAGGCTGGTTCAACATACACAAACCAATTAACGTAATCCATCACATAAACGGGACCAGTGACAAAAACCACATGATTATCTCAATAGATGCAGAAAAGACCTTTGATAAAATTCAACACCTCTTCATGCTAAAAACTCTGAATAAACTAGGTATTGATGGACCATATCTCAAAATAATAAGAGCTATTTATGACAATCCCACAGACAATATCACACTGAATGGGCAAAAGCTGGAAGCATTTCCTTTGAAAACTGGCACAAGACAAGGATGCCCTCTCTCACCACTCCTATCAACATAGTATTGGAAGTTCTGGCCAGGGCAATCAGGCAAGAGAAAGAAATAAAAGTATTCAAATAGGAAGAGAGGAAGTCAAATTGTCTCTGTTTGCATATGACATGATTGTATATTTAGAAAACCCCATCATCTCAGCCCAAAATTTTCTTAAGCTAATAGGCAACTTCAGCAAAGTCTGAGGATACAAAATCAGTGTGCAAAAATCATAAGCATTCATATACACCAATAACAAACAGAGAGCCAAATCATGAGTGAACTCCCATTCACAATTGCTACTAAGGGAATAAAACACCTAGGAATACAACTTAAAAGGGATGTGAAAGATCTCTTCAAGGAGAATTAAAAACCACTGTTCAAGGAAATAAGAGGGGACACAAACAAATGGAAAATCATTCCATGCTCACGGATAGGAAGAATCAATATCGTCAAAATGGCCATACTGCTGAAAGGAATTTACAGATTCAATGCTATCCCCATCAAGCTACCATTGACTTTCTCCACAGAATTAGAAAAATCTACTTTAAATTTCATGTTGAACCAACAAAGATCCCATACAGCCAAGACAATCCTAAGCAAAAAGAACAAAGCTGGAGGCATCAAACTACCCGAGTTCAAGCTACACTACAAGACTACAGTAACGAAAACAGCATGGTATTAGTACCAAAACAGATATATAGACCGATGGAATAGAACAAAGGCCTCAGAAATAACGCCACACATCAACAGCCATCTGATCTTTGACAAACCTGACAAAAAGAAGAAATGGGGAAAGGATTCCCTATTTAATAAATGGTATTTGGAAAACTGGCTAGCCATATGCAGAAAACTGAAGCTGGACTCCTTCCTTACACCTTATACAAAAACTAACTCAAGATGGATTGAAGTCTTAAATATAAGACCTAAAACCATAAAAACCTTAGAAGAAAACCTAGGCAATACCATTCATGACATAGGCATGGGCAAAGACTTCCTGACTAAAACACCAAAAGCAATGGCAACAAAAGCCAAAATTGACAAATGGGATCTAATCAAACTAAAGAGCTTCCCCACAGAAAAAGAAACTATCACAAGGGTGAACAGGCAACCTACAGAATGGGAGAAAACTTTTGCAGTCTACCCATCTGACAAATGGCTGATATCCAGAATCTACAAAGAACTTAAATTTACAAGAAAAAAAACAAACAACCCCACCAAAAAGTGGGTGGAGGATATGAACAGACACTTCTCAAAAGAAGACATTTATGCAGCAACAAACATATGAAAAAAAGCTCATCACCACCGGTCATTAGAGAAATGAAAATCAAAACCACAATGAAATACCATTTCATGCCATTCAGAATGGTGATCATTAAAAAGTCGGAAAACAACAGATACTGGAGAGGATGTGGAGAAATAGGAATGCTTTTACACTGTTGGTGGGAGCGTAAATTAGTTCAACCATTGTGGAAGACAGTGTGGTGATTCCTCAAGGATCTAGAACTAGAAATACCATTTGACCAAGCAATCCCATTACTTGGTATATACACAAAGGATTATAAATCATTTTACTATAAAGACACATGCACACCTATGTTTACTGCAGCACTGTTCACAATAGCAAAGACTTGGAACCAACCCAAATGCCCATCAATGATAGACTGGATAAAGAAAATCTGGCATATATACACCACGGAATACTATGCAGCCATAAAAAGGATGAGTTCATGTCCTCGGCAGGACATCGATGAAGCTGTAAACCATCATTCTCAGCAAACTAACACAGGAACAAAAAACTAAACACCGCATGTTCTCACTCATAAGTAGGAGTTGAACAATGAGAACACATGGACACAGGGAGGGGAACATCACACACTGGGGCCTGTAGGCGGCTGCAGGGCTAGGGGAGGGATAGCATTAGGACGAATACCTAATGTAGATGACAGGTCGATGGGTGCAGCAAACCACCATGGCATGTGTATAACTATGTAACAAACATGCACATTCTGCACATGTATCTCAGAACCTAAAAAAAAATCCGTGGCTTCAGTGTTGTGTTGAGTCTCCTGTCTTGTCATGTGTAGCCCTATGGAGACTCATGGGAAGGAATTGAAGCCTCCTGGAAATATGCCTGTGTGTGAGCTTGAAAACATACTCCAAATACTTCTGAGACTGCATCACTAACCAACGGTTTGTAACCTCATGGAGACCCCTGGCCAGAACAACCCAGCTAAGCTGCTCCTGTATTTCCAACCCTCAAAAACCGGGAGTGATAACAGATGTTGTTCTAAGCTGCTCAACTTTAGGATCTTTTGTTACAAAGTAATATAGATAACTTACATGTACAGTAATCTACCCAAGATGACATCGCTAGAAGTGGCAGAGTTCAAGCTGTCAACCACTTCCAACATACTTGCTGTTAGGAAAGGAGAGGGCATGAAAGGAACCAAGAAAAATAACTCAGAATATTTCCCCACTGCTGTTAATGAAAAGAGAAATAAAAGGGCAAACATACTGGCTTCCCATCTGCTCCTCCTCCCAAATCTTACAGAAAACACTTTGCCATCTTTCTTCCCCATCAGTATCTTGTTCTGAAATATCTAAAATACCAGTCAAGCAAAAGCCTTTTTAAAAAGGGTTGATTTCATCAATCGGGTTGTCTACTTTCAAATCACAACTGAATTCCCCAGAACAGTGGTTCTCAAACTACGGTACCTGGAACAGCGGCATCAGTATTGGCCTGAAGCTAGTGAAAACTGCACATTTTGCATCCCCACCCCGGGCTTCTAAATTGGAATCTCTAAAGGTGAGGCTGAAGAATCTGTGTTCTAACGGGCTTTCCAGGGGATTCTTATACACACTGCTCTAGATTTAAGACTCCGGTGAAAATGACAGTGGCTGTCCTAGAGCTTTGTTCCTACCGATGGCTGAAAGTGTTTTTCAGATATGACCAAAGGCTTTGGGTGGCCTTCAGCCTAATCAAAATATTTAGAGATTTAATTACTAAATACCAACCCATATAAATGTAAAGATCTTTCCTACAGAGACTTTGTGATGAATTGAATGCATTTTTTAATCAACTGCTTTGCAAGCACTATGAGTTTTCTTGTTTGTAAACATCTATACTAATGCTAAACATATTTATTCACAACTTGACAAGAAATATTGCCCTGTAATTAATCATTTCCCAGACTGAATTCAGACAAAATAAAAATGCACTCTCGAAATGTGCATCCCCTTCACAATTGTAAGAGTCACACACATAAATAATACAATCAGCCCTCCCTATCCATGGGTTCTACATCCATGGATTCAACTAATCATGGTATAAAAATATTCAGAAAGGAAAAAAAGGATCGTTTTGCCTGTGCTTAACAGGTACAGACTTTCTTTGGTCATACTCCATAAACAACACAGTGTAACAACTATTTACATAGCAAGTACATTGTATTAGGTATTACAAGTAATCTGGAAATGATTTAAAGTATAAAGGAGGATGTGTCTAGTTTATATGCATATATTGTATCATGTTATATCAAGGACTTGAGCATGTGCTGATTTTGGTATCTGCAAGGGAGTCTGGAACCAATTCCCCAAGGATATTGAGGAACTAATGAAATTAGATCTCTCCAGTATCTAAATATGTACATATGTACAGTTTTGTTTTGTTTTGTTTTTTGTTTTTTTTTTTGAGATGGAGTCTCACTCTGTCACTCAGGCTGGAATGCAGTGGTATGATCTCCTCTTACTGCAACCTCCGCCTCCCGGGTTCAGGGAATTCTCTTGCCTCACCCTCCCGAGTAGCTGGGACTACAGGCGCCTGCCACCAGGCCTGGCTAATTTTTTTTTTTTTTTTTTTTAGTAGAGATGGGATTTCACCCAGTGAAATATTGGTCAGGCTGGTCTTGAACTCCTGACGTCGTGATGTGCCCGCCTCGGCCTCCCAAAGTGCCTGGATTACAGGCGTGAGCCACTGCACCCGGCCATGTGCAGGTCTTTTTAGGCAAAACAATGCCAGGCACTCAAAGAATGTTGGTCATTAAAAGGGTATTTCACTTTTAGAAAAATATATAACTATACACTTTATTCACTTTAATCACTATTCACTTTATTTTAAATTGTGACATATTAAAAACAGGTTATCTATTAATTGCACACTTCCATTAATGTAATCCTTAATAAGATGCAAATTTTTAAATAATCCTTTATGTTTGAGGAAGAAAATGGTTAAAAATCAAAAAAGGTTAACATTAGTTTTTTGAAACAGGTTAAAATCATCACTAGTAATTAGCTCATTAAAATTCATTGTTCTCTGGTTCACTAGTTTTATTTAAGTGTGTTGTCAAAATGCAGATGTTAAAAGGAATCACCTTCTACTGAAAAACATGCTAAAATTCAAGGTCAATAAAACAGAGTTAACTTTAAAAAATCATTTTACCTACTCACATCTAGGATTTCTACCTCATTTCTCAAATGTAATAATACTAGAAGTACCATAAAATACTAGAATTAAATACAAAATTGACTATAAAGTTGAACCCCAACAATGAGAGGGAATGTGTTATCAAGTCATTACCAAAAAGCGACTGTTTAAATATAGAAAATATGATTTTATAAGTGTAGGAATGAGTTTTTTTCCTACCATCTTTTCAATATTCATTGAGCAGTTATTACATGGCAGGCATTGGGACAGATGGAGGTAGCTACAAAAATCAGTGAAACTCTCATTTGATTATGCCCACAATCTGGGGGTACAGAAGTGGAAAAATGTGTGTCATGGAGGGCAGGAGAAATGCAAAATACAATACAATGAATGGATACAGAAAACAGGAACAAGATACTTTAGGAGGAAGCTTTGATTCCCACAATAGAAGCGCTAGGTAATTAATGAACTATATTCCAAATCAACATATTTCCAATGGAAAAGAAAGTTAATAAAAACTTGAAAAAATTTGTTCCATTTTATTTATTTATTGAGACAATTATTTATGTATTTATTTATTGAGACAGAGTCTTGCTCTGTAGCCCAGGATGGAGTGCAGTGGTGCAATCTCAGCTCACTGCAACCTCTGCCTCCCGGGTTCAAGTGATTCTCACGCCTCAGCCTCCTGAGTAGCTGGGATTATAGACATATGACACCATGGCCAGCTAATTTTTGTATTTTTAGCAGAGACAGGGTTTTGCCATGTTGGCCAGGCTGGTCTCAAACTCCTGACCTCAGGTGATCCGTCTGCCTAGGCCTCCCAAAGTGCTGGGATTACAGGCATGACCCACCGCACCCAGCTGAGAAAATTTGTTTCAAAATGTAGATAACAATTAAAATATTAATATGTTGCTTTAGCAGTTTTACTTCTAACAATTTATCAGACATACAAAAGTTCATAAGGATATATAGCTGATATTCACTAGATGAAAAAAATCCCCAGAAAACTATGAATAACTTAATAGCCATCAAGATGGGACTTGGTAATACATTATCATTCATTTTATGGAATGCAGTCATAAAAATGAATGAAATAGTTTCATTTGTATTAACATAAAAATCTAAGACCTATTAGGTAAAAATGTAAGTCACAGAATACATATATGATGAGTCCACTTATTTAAAGAACAAATTAGGAGACATGTAAACATATCAGAAGGTGAACAGAGAAGAGTCACACCTAAATTCTGACTCTGTAGCCCAGGCTGGAGTGCAATGGTGCAATCTCAGCTCACTGCAACCTCTGTTTCCGGGTTCAAGTGACTCTCATGCCTCAGCCTCCTGAGTAGCTGGGATTACAGACGTGTGTCACCATGTCCAGCTAATTTTTGTATTTTTAGTAGAGACAGGGTTTTGCCATGTTGGCCAGGCTGGTCTCAAACTCCTGACCTCAGGAGTACCTGAGATACCAGCTACTTTTTGTTTCAAAAAGTAGATAACAATTAAAATATTAATATGTTGCTTTAGCAGTTTTACTTCTAACAATTTATCAGAAATATGAAAGTTCATAAGGACATATAGCTGGTACCAGGAAACAATACACTTTTACAATGTTTAAACTGCATGAAAAAACACCATTTCTGAATCAAGTGTAAAAAAGGTGTTTTTTTTCTTTTCTTTTAGTGGGTAAACTCTAGTTATTCTGACTGCTTGTCATTATTACTGTTGATTCTGGTAGTGAAAAAAAACTTTTGAATTCCGTTGAGATAGTAATGAACATAGAATTATAACAATAGACAGATGGAAGTAATATAAAAATACTGTTGAATTTGAATATTTCTTGCTTTTTTGCTTTCACAGAAACACATTATTGTACATTTACTTTATATAAGTGAGGTATTTTATGGTGTTTTCTAAATTCTATTAAGAACATTCTAAAAAGAAAAGGTGACTGTGACAGACAGATTAAAATCCAATCCACAGGCAAGCTCCTTTGGCAAACCACTCTGATTAAGTGGCTCCATTTTATTTCAGGAATATATATCTCTTGCCCCTTTAGGAAATATGTGAATGTTTTCCAAAAGCAAGTAAAGAGTGCCACATCTTAAGCAATAGAAAGCCAATGAGCTTTATCTGGGATCTTTGCTTTCATAGGCTTGTGAAGAAAATCTGAACATGCAGACAGGCAGTCACTGTCACATATTGAAGTTTAACAGTGACTAGAGGAAGTATAAAAGCCCAAAACTCTATATTCATTCTGCAGTCATACAAAGAGCAGAGGGTGAATAATTTAACTTCCAAAAACATTAGTCCAGTCCCTTACTGCAAATTCTTCAATAATCTTCCTTTTCCTATAGCAGTCATCAGACACGTACATAATACCTGTGCCTTCTTTTTTTTTTTTTTTACCACAACAGTGCACACTATCTGTTTGTTATTTGCTGAATATTTTATTTTTATTTTATTTTTGAGTCATAGTCTCACTCTGTTGCCCAGGCTGGGGTGCAGTGGTGTGACCTCGCTCACTGGAGCTTCTGTCTCCTAGGTTCAGGCAATTCTCATGCTCAGCCTCCTGAGTAGCTGGGACTACAGCTGTGTGCCACCATGCCCAGCTAATTTGTGTATTTTTAGTAGAGACGTGGTTTCCCGATGTTGGCCAGGCTGATCTTGAACTCCTGGCCTCAAGTGATCCACCTGCATTGGCCTCCAAAAGTGATGGGATTACAGGCATGAGACACTGCATTTGGTCATGGTGAATATTTTAATGCTTAAATACATTATTTGAAAAGAGAACAGTATCACTATCAATACTAAAAATAACATATTAATTCCTATAAATTGAAGATAATAAAATACAAAAAAACAGTATTTTTTTTAAATTAACCAATTAATTTAGAGACAGGGTCTTGCTCTGTTGCCCAGGCTGAAGTGCAGTGGCATAATCATAGCTTACTGCAGGCTTGAACTCCTGGGCTCAAGCAATCCTCTCACCTTATCTTCCCCAGTAGCTAGGACAACAGACACGTGCCACCACACCTGGCTAACTTTTAAATATTTTTTTGAGATGAGGTTTTGCTATGATTCCTAGGCTGATCTCAAACACCTGGGCTGAAGCGATCCTGTCACCCTCAGCCTCCTGAGTAGCTGAAATTACAGGCTCCAGCCACCAAGCCTGGGAAAATGTACAATATTTTTATTAAATTGTAACTAGATACAGGCTGCCAGTGGCTCTGAGCCAAAGCAAAGTGTTAAAGCCATATTGGCACCAAGAGATTTTCTTGAGATTTTCTGGAATTGAAAAAGAACTAAAGAGGGAATACACTTTCTCAATTTTCCCCAATATTGTATTGTAAAAATTTTCAAGCATACAGAGAAGTTGAAAAAAATTGAACAGTGAACACCTATATGCCCATCATCTAGATACTATCATCTGGCATTTGCTGTATTTCCGTTTTCAGACATCATCTTTCTATCCATTCCTCTATGGAGAAATCAAGGCTATTTGATTTAATATTGTTATTTAACTACCTAGCGGGAGTTCTCTCAAGAATCACCAGGTCCCTGTCCAGAATTTCGGAAAGACTATTGTAAAAGATAACAACATCATTTCCCAGCCCTTGGCCCATCCCAGAAGGCTTGCTACTGTATCTGCCCCATGGCTATCTTTCTTCCTTATCTCTAGTCCCTAACACATAAGTGCAAAACTAAACTAACTCTGCTTGCCATAAAGTGCCATTCACAGCCTGCCCCTAATTCACTTCTTTGGCCTCATGGTATGTCCAGCATGTAGTGTTTATTGAGCGCTTACTCTGTGCTAGGGCTTGTCCTAGGAATTTCACTTGCTTATCTCATAAAACCCTCAAAACAGTTCTATGGGGAAGGTCTTCCTTCCTATTATTCCCAGTTTACAGGTGAGCAAGTGATAGCAGTGTCTTATAATTGAACAACTCAACACGCTGTCCAATTTTTGCAGTGGCCTCCACTCAGCCCATGTACATTTCTTCTAACATCTTTCACAATTCTAAATCTGTAGTTTTGGCTGCTTGAATACATTCCCTACACTTCCTTCATCCAAACTTTACTCATTTGTTTAGACCTAACTCAAATGCCACCTCCTCCATGAGACATGCTCAAATATTTTAAGAATTAAATAAATGAATCAATATTTGCAAGGTCAAAATGTGCATTTGATAAACTAACTGAAATATTAGGTCTTCGTTTTCGTAAGTAAGTCTTAAGACAACCAGAATGAGACTATTTCTCACATACAGTTGTCAGAAAAGAGTGACAAAACAAAAATCAACCAGACGTTAAATAATCCTCAAGGGAGGTACACCAACATGTTTAGGCTAGGTATAGGCAAATTCACATTTTGTTGTCCTAGCAGGTATCTCTTTTCTGGTGTCTTGAGTTCTTCAGCTCAATCATCAATGGAAGGATATTCTACCACAATGACTATTTTGATAGATACAAATTTTCATCCCCTTTCTTATACTTTTTACTTCTGGTGGGGTTGGGGTGGCAATTATAGTTGGAGTTAGTTTTAAAAGATGGTAAATCTCTCAGAATGTCTGTAATATAATTACTTTTGAAATAAGGGATCACTGATTTATACAGCCTTAAAGTTTGAATGGACTTTAAAGATAATATAATCTATGATGTAGTGGTACAAGGGAAGACGGGGGCTGGGGAAGAACCTGATTTGTAGTGTTTGCCGATTTCCATAGCCCAACCCCATCAATGAAAGGATGAGTATTCTTAGGACCAGGATAACTGAAAGAGTTGTTGAAGGTAACAGAAAAATGTGTAAGCATCTGCATTAGAAGCCAGGTTAACTGACTCCATGTAATCTATTTATTTTCAACTCCCTAGAATCATCTAGGAATTGTGGAAAGATACTTTGCCAAGCCTCACACCAGAGTAATAAAAAAATAACTTCTGGTGATTAACTCCTCTCCAGAAATACAAATACAAATAAAAAACAAAAACTCTCTATGTGCTTCTAAAATATCTAAGTTCAAGAACTCCCGTAATTCTTTTCCCCAATTTTATGTTGCCTAGTAAGAAAATCTCATCCCTTTATATTAACTTGGGGAATGAACAAAACATACATTAATAAAAAGCATAAATTATCATAATATTTTTAAAGGTTGTAAGTTTCAAGCATTTTCCATGTGTGGCCATGAATTATGCCTATTGGAATATTTTCTAAAAATTTGGACCTGCTTTTACAAAGATGAGACTGCTTTGTAATTAGTGCATTGATTTTATGTGAATGAGTGCTTTTGAGGTACTTAATGAGCTAGTAATGATTAATACTTTTAACAGATTAAGAATACTTTTACTTTGATTTGTTTCTTTATTAAACCCTTTCTTATATGTAGAAAACAGATAAGTTTCAGTTAGTAGCTCAAGTTACCACAAATTCCTTGTCAAATTTACTAAATAATCCACATCCAATTTAGCTCTTCCTCCCTTCCCTCTCTTCCTCCCTTCCGCCCTTCCCTCTTTCCATTCAAATATTTATTGAGCATCTAGCAAGTACAGACTACTAAATCCAACCCAAGACACTCCCCTGCATCAGAGATAACATCTAATAAATTCCTCTAATTGTCATTCTGTGACTGAAACTGTATTCAGGACCGCATTTCTAAATTATAGTTCAATTAGTAGCTTTGTTTACAAGTCATGAATACCAGTTTAATTTTGCAGATCTTGGTGACACATATAAGAATCTTCAAGCCATTGCACTGCCTTTTGAAACTGCATAATCTTGCACGTTTTAAAGGAAACTCTGGTATTATTTTCTTTTCAATGGAATCATATATGAAGGTCTAAAGTAGACCTTCCCATTCTCCTTCTGAACTCCTTTAAGTTCTTTAATTATAACCCTGAAATGTATCATTCATCTCTTTTGCATGCCCAACATCTTCAGCATATTTCTCTTCTTTACCCTGCAGCTGATTAGCAAGGACTACAACACTGAATATCAAATATTATGATTTTTGAGTTATATGAGCATTTTCCTTTTCACAGGAATAATACGAAGAAAATTACCTCAGTACATTCAGACTTCTTTTTTTTATGAGTATTTTCTTTTAATTCTTATTGATAGTACATTCAGACTTCTAAAACAAAAGCTACCCATTAACTGGGTAGCTTATAAACAACAGAAATTTATTTCTCACAGTTCTGGAGAATGAAAGATCACAATCCAGGCACCAACAGATTTGATGTCTGGTGAGGGCCTCTTTCCTGGATCACAGGTGGTGCCACCTTCTTGCTGTGTCCTCACATGGCAGAAGGAATGAAGGAGCTCCCTTGGGCCTATTTCATAAGGACACTAATCACATTCATGAGAGCCCAACCTCATGAGCTAATCAACTGCTAAAGGCCCCACTTCCTAATATGATCAACTTGAAGGTTAGGATTTCAACTTACAAATGGTGGGGAGAGGAGCACAAACATTCAAAACACAACAAAATTATTTAGCATGAATATATATATATGTATTGCCTTACTGCTTACCTGGCTACAAATCAGGAGGTAAGAAAACAATCTTCCAATGCAGTTATTTTCAAGTAGTGGGAAACTCTTGATATTCCTTAATAGAGGGGCCATATCAAGCCTGTGGCTCCCAAGAAGGTAATGCCTCTTGAAAACTGGTGTGTTCACTCGTCACATGTGTATCAGTTACAAATGTGACCATCCAGTTGAAACACAACTCTAGCTGTGTATGCCAGAAATATATCTAGATATATCCAGAATGCCATGATGTACTTGGGCAAACCCCCAAGGTTGTCGTTGTCATGCATTGTGTGTGTGTGTGTGTGTATGTGTGTGCAAATGGCTTAAAATTCCATTACTGCCTATTCTTCTTACATAAAACGCATCAAGAAAATTAGATGTTAATGGGCTGACTGCTGACAGCCTTATATCAACATAAATTGCTTAAAATATTCTTAGGCCTAAGTGGATGTAAATTTTTATGTTCATTCCCAATATTGGGTAAGAAGTTGACAGAGCTGCACAAAAATTGCAAAAGAAACATTCTAAATCATGAGCTCTTTAAGTACAGGGACGAGGGACGACATCTTACCCATTTATATATCTCCAGGATTTGGAACAGTAGCTGGTATATAGAGTAATTGTTGAAAAAATAATATGAAAAATTGGTTTGAGATCCAGGAACAGAGTAAAGGATAGGGTTGTGGTTGCACTGGTGGTTACAAGGCAATACTTTTTTACCTTTCAAACTAAGAAAAACAAATACATAAAAAAATAGAAGGTGAAATAATTATACAGCCTACCCACGTATCCTCTACCTACCTTTCGTAGTATTTAATGATTTGCCATATTTGCTTTCTCCCTCTCTTCCTCTGTATATCTATCTTTATACAGATATATGTAGCTATACATATATAGATAGATGGATAGTTGTTGAAGCATTTCATACTGAGTGGCCTACCTCATGACACTTCACTCCCAAATGTATCTCCTAAAAATAGGAACATTGCCCTAATCACATTGCAACATGTAAGAAAATGGGCCGGGTGCAGTGCCTCATGCCTGTAATCCCAACACTTTGGGAGGCCAAGGCGGGTAGATCACGAGGTCAGGAGATCGAGACCATCCTGGCTAACAAAGTAAAACCCCGTCTCTACTAAAAATACAAAAAATTAGCTGGGCATGGTAGTGGGCACCTATAGTCCCGGCTACTTGGGAGGCTGAGGCAGGAGAATGGCGTGAACCTGGGAGGCAGAGCTTGCAGTGAGCCAAGATGGCACCACTGCACTCCAGCCTGGGCGACAGCGAGACTCGTCTCAAAAAAAAAAAAAAAAAAAAAAAGAAAATGAACAATTCCCTTATTATCATCTAATATGCAGCCTGCAGTGAAATATTCCCAGTTATCCCAACAATGTTTTATAGACACACATACCCAAAGCAGTATCGATTCAAAGTTCACACACTGCATGTAGTTCTTAGGGTCTACTTCATCATATTCAGTGTTTTAGATTTACTTATTTCAAGTTTTCTATTTCTCTATATATTTTAGTCCATTTGTCCCTGAATTGTAGCAAGTATTTACAAATCCATAACTTGAAACTGAGCTTTGTGGATTAAGGCAAAAAGGACATTGTAGATGCCTCTGGCCCATCTTCCTCACACTTTGAGTAAGTGAGGGTCTTCTGGTCCATCCTCCTGCACATCAGGTGTTATTTCACTCTTGACATACACTTGTGATGTGGGGCATAAATCACCATAAGCATCTTTCATGTTTGCCTAACCAACTTAGTTTAAATCCCATGACTAAAAAGGGATCCTACTTTCCAGAATCAGATTGGAGGAAAAGAGGAGATTTTAAATTTCTTCCTGCTCCTAAAAATGGAATGCTTGAAAGTGATATATACTGGCAATGTAAAATACTTTTGATTGGGAGAGAATGCAGAAATTAACTTTCTAACTTAAACAATTTCAGTTTTATAATTCTCAATGTTAGCGCAAACACTATAATCAAAATTCACTATACTGTGCGCTCTAGGTACTGGATGGAGGGAAAAAAAAACACTGATGGGACACAGATCTTCTTAGGGAATATGGCAGAGAAAGTGAAAAAGCATGAGGAATAAAGATTTTCAAATATGGGTATCTGAAAGGGTAGGCCTTTCCATTTTGTTCTACTACCCAGTGTTTCAATCCCAGCAAGAACACCACAATATTCCAGGTCTTTACCTCCCTCACCCTGCCCTAAGGATATGTGGGGTAAAGGGCACGGTTGTGCCCAAGGCTCTTCAAATTTAACGTATTATTACCACTGTTATTATATTTAATTCTACCACTGGAAGTAGTAGGACCTCAATCAGGGGTGATTCACTCCCATGATACTGATCGGTATAAGGCAGAGACTATTGGGATACCAAGTGTTAATTCTTCTGTCTTCATTAGTGGCAGTATCTCAACAGCATGCCAATTTTATAATATTTTTCAGCATCCCTTTCAACCTGGAATCATGTGATTGCTGTCTGGGTAGTGAGGTGGGACTTCGGGGATTCAGCCTGGCCTTCCTCCTCCCTTGATACATGAATATCTTAAATTATACTGCATAGGACTCTTTTCCTTTATTACCAATCAAATAAAAAATTAATTGGGTCAAAAATATATGGCCCATTATATGCAAGGGCTATAACATAGGCAGGTCTTAGGAATATCAGCAAAGCCAAAGGAAAAAATAGGTCCCTCTATGGAGAAAATCAATGCTCCTCAAATGTAACTGAAAAACATGTTTGTCTAATCAATCCCGGTATAAGCCCTCATTCAAAGATTTACTGGAACACACTGAATTGAATATAGATAGTAAAGGAAGATGTAGCTGATAATAGGAACAGAGTTGCCCTGTGATCCATGGTATGTGAGGGCATAGGGAAAAACACATTCAACTCAAATAAGGGTATGGTAATTTCAGGCTTCATTAGAAACACAGGGAGGTGAAATCAATTGTAAGCTAGACAGGAAAGAATCAAAATCAGTTAGAAAAGAAATTTTAATTTCAAGCTTCTAAGGAGAAACTATAAATAATGCAAGGTTTAAAACATATTAGCAAAAATACATCACGGTATCTCTCTCAAGCAAAACAGCTAAACTTGAAACTTTCTTGAGGACATTCACTTCTGAATATTTAAAAGCAAATGCACATATTTGCCAGAGAGAAAAACATGTTTAGGGGGAAAATATTAAAATGAAGTCTGGAATGATACACACCAAAATATTAATGTGGACATAAACAACTCCAGGTTATTTTCGTTTTCTTTGTTATACCTTTATGTAGTTTTTGAAAATTTTAAATTATGAATGCATAATTTTTATAATTAGATAAAGAGCTTTTGCCAAAAGAAAAACATTCAAGTCGTCATATAATAACACTGTATGCACATCGGACATGGAAGGCTCATCACAAGCAAACATTTCCCAAATATCCTCCACAAGACAATCTAATGACTTGCTCTTAATGAAAGAATGGTCCCTCCTCTCTCCAATCTCCATTTTTGGGTGCTGCTAATGGTTAAGACCAGTGCCTCTGAGTTTGCAGACTCTAGTATGGTTCTCCAGATCTTCAGCATTAAATGTATCTGGAAATAGGTGAGGAATCAATTCAAAAGTAAAGAACAGATTTTTAATTTCCTTCTCCTAAAAATGTCATGCTCTAAAGTGATACATGGAAATGTAAAACAATTTTCATGGGGAAAATGTGCAGAAATTAACTTTATAACTTGAATAATATCAATTTTATGATTCTCAATGTTACAATTATTAGAAGTACAGAATCTCTGTCCCTAACTCAGACCTGCTTGAATTGGGGAACTTATTGGGGAATTACTGAATAAAGGAATTTATTTTATCCCCCCTACTTACAGAAGATGCCCCAGGAAAACTGTGGATAGTGGTGTTATTTAAACTAAGAGATACAGAAATAAAATTATTTCATTTTTCAAAACTATATAAATTGTTTTCCATCTATATCTACTTATAACAAAAGAACAAAAGCAGCTATTTTTTTTAGCTGTTTTTACTGCTAAAACAGCTACTACTACTCTTACTACTATACAACAAGAGAGCAATAACATTTATGGGACCTTTACCATGCATGAGACACAGTGGTGCATGCTTGGGATAGTCTATTACAATGGTGTTCTATAATGAACCATGCTGATGTTTATAAATGCCCTTGCATAGTCCCTTCCCCTTGGATCCTGGCTGAGTCTGTGACTTGCTTTAGTCCCTAAAATGTGGCAACAGAGATGCTGAACCAGTTTCAGGCCAACGCCTTGAGAAGGCTTGGGAGTCTCTGCCTTTGCCCTCTCAGATGCTTAAGGGCCACATAGGGAGTCTGGTTACTTTGCTGAAGGGGCCCTTTGGAGAGATCACATGGAGACAGAGGGGCCTTCAACAACTGGGGATGAGGGAAGAGGCCTGCCTTCCCAGAACCTGCCAGCTGAATGCAGTCACATGAGTGAACGCTGACAAGAACAGTGGAAGAATGGCCTACCTAACCCCAGGCCAGACTGCTGAATCACAAGAAAATAAAATGGTTCTATCAAGTTTTGGGGTGGTTTGCCATGCAGAAATAATAACCAAAACAGTGCTTTATAGACATTTGACTCATTTTAATCTCACAACAACCCTAAGAAATAGGCACTAGTAACATCATCCTTCTACAGAAGCATTTATCTGATTTGAATAACGCCTCCTATCAATAAGTCAAGGGGGTAGGGCTTCACTGCATAAGAACAATTCTGTATATTATCAAACGCAGAGCAGTTCCATTTCTCATCTGAGGGTGGGGCATTTCCTATTACTGACTGTGTCTCATCATCTCTAAAGTAAAGAGACTGAATAACTCACTGAACGTCTAAGATTCTTTTCAGCTCTGAAATTCCACGACTCTAAATAAGTAGCCGGTGCTTATTGTTTACACAGTAGTTTTCAACACATCACATCATACACACTAGCAAAGGTCGGAGGGGCAAGAAGCACCTTGAGAACATCCCATCCCAATTGCCCAGGCCATCTGAGTAACAGGAACCACCCCACCAGTCAGGAAGAGACGGCTGAATGCATATTAAAACACTCTAAGTATGCTGCCCTTCTGGAATATCGTTAAACAACTCAGTCTGTCATATGGTCCTTTGAGTTTTTCAATTAAAAAAGAAATGGCAAATGTAAATATCACCATCTCCTTTTCAGTCTGCTAATTTGTGTTTAGGAAAGTCTTCCAACAAGAAAAACACATGGTTAATCACCTTTGAGACCCAATATAACAAAGTAGCCTGGAAAGAGAAAAGGGGCTTTTTTATGATTTAAATTGTTATGTGGTCAATCAAATCTAATCTATTCTAATTTATTCACATGGAAGGTCAATTATCCAAATGCTCTTAATTCAACCTGCCTCTGATCTTGGTGACCAGTGAACCATTCAAAGGGCAGCTGTTTTTTGTGTGCGTGTTTTAATATGAATTTGTTATCACATTTTTACGTTTTCCTCATTCTCAACTATTTAAGCTAACATGGCCTGCTTGACGAAGCAAATTTAAGCAGAGGGAAACACACTTAGTGCTCTTTGTATTCTGAAATAACATTCTCTATGACCTTTCTGGAGTCGATGTACACAGAAAACCCACCAGATTCATGCTATCACCATCTGTTTGAAGGAAAACACCAGGGAGGCAGCAAATCTACTTCCCAGGCCAATCACCCGATTCCCTAAAACTATTCCATCTTCAAAACAAGCCTAAAATGCATGTCAAGAAAAACACCCATGTGTCTTTCTTTACTCTTTTTATGAAGGCTTTTGCTTGGTGATTTGCTCAAGGGTCAAGTTTAAATTTGAGTGAATCTGTTTATTTGTGATATAATGAAAAAGAAATTTACCAGGGAAGAACAGAACTATTGGAAGTACTCCATGGCAAATGACAGGAAGTATGCCAAAGCTCTTCGCACCAAGACTAAATTAGTTGAGAATTGTATTTGGATGTTAGGAACAAAGAAATAAATATAAAGACTTAAACATACAAAGATTTATTGTCTTACATAAAGGAACACTGGTGGTAGATAGGCCCGAGATGGTAGGATGCTACCAGGAGTCCATCAGAACCTCAGATGCCTTTGGTTTGTCTCCTCTACCATGCAATGGTACCGTCCTAAGGTTATTTCTCAGTCTAAGAGGGCTGCTGGAGCCCCTGCCATTGTAAAGTCATTCCAAGCAACAGGGAGGAGCAGGGAAAAGGGCTCCCTTCCCACCTGCTTCAGCTTCTTAAACACAGCCTTGCCAGAGGGTCCCACATCACACTTCTGTTTACATATCACTGGCCAGAAAGCAGTGACATGATTCTACGCAGCTGAAAGGGAGGTGGAACAATATCATAGAATTGACATTTTGTTGAGATTCTACTATTAAGGAAGAAAAAAAAATTGATATTGGATATCTCAGTAGGCCCTGCCTTATACCAATTAATGTCTTGGTAGTAAATCACTACTGATTGAAGTCTTATTATTTCCAGTAGTAGAACTGTAACTAAGAATAATAACAGTGGTAATAACACCTTAAATCTGAAAAACTTCTATGTAAAAGTTACAATCTGGTTCACACAATAATCACATGATAGTACAATAAAAGTGACAATAATAATGATAGCAGAAATTAATAGCAGTATCTGTCATTTATTAAACACCAAATTCTGGGCTGAGTGCTATAATACCTTATTCTCATCAATCTTCACACCAACTTTGTGAGGTTTTCATTAACTCCATTTTATGAAGACATTGACTTCAGAGATGGGAAGTGACTTTTCTAAGGTTATACACTTCACGAGGGAAACAGAAGTGCAATTCCATCAAAGCCCTCTTGATCACGCTGGTGTTAATCATTCCCCTGATGAGGTCGTTAATATCCCATTTTACAGCTGAGGAAACTGAGGTCCAAATTATCGGAGTGCTTTAATTCACTGTAATAATTGAACCAATGTTAGGATTTTTATTATAAAAATCCTAACAGGGCCAGAGAAGGACTTAGGAAATCTAGCTTCTCATCCTCGCTCTATACTTTAATAGTGATTTTGATCTGATAGTTAAAACAATACATGCCCACTGGGAAGGAAAAATTAAAACTATACAGTAAAGAAGAGAGTAAAAAGTCATCCCCAACACTACCAGTTGGAGAAAACATAGGCAATGCAAACATTCTAGTGAGCATTCTCTGGGGTTTATCTGATAAGATATAAAGAAGGGGAGGGGAAGTGGAGGGAGAGAGGTTCCATAACTTGTCTAACGTCTCTGCACTACAGAGTCAGCACTCAGGTTCACTCTGCCCAAGTGCCCAGTGTACTCTCTGACCCAAGACTTTCATGACTCATACCTTTCCTGCTGAAAGACATTCCAATTACATGCAGGGTTTAAAACTCTACGACAAGGGACTGCTCTTTCTTTTCATGAGTTTTTAAGAAAATGCCTTTTAAAATTTCTCTTCCGAGCTCTGAGATGAAGAAAACTGAAATATGACCATTAACAATTTACCCACAGCATGCATGAGTTTAACGCTCCAAATGATACTCAGGGTTCTCAACACTAACAGTGCATTGAAGCCAACTCATTTCTCATTTTCTGTTGCCAACTCCATAAATCTGCTTGAAGTCTTGAAAGTATAGATTATATATTTAAGTGATTCTTGTATTCTGGCAAGTAAAAACATAAAATGTAATTCGAATTCCAAATAACGGTATTGGAAGCAGCACAAAGATGGCATTCTGAGGGGGAAGGGGTTTGTGCATTTAATATTTTCGGAATCATATATTATGTATCAGGTACTGGGAAAACAGAGATCAATCAGAAAAGGAGGACCTTCCATCTAGTACTAGTACTAGTATTTTCATCTAGTATCTAGGGGTCCCCAACCTGGACACTAGTATCATTTTTGGCTGGAAAATGCCTTGTGATGGTGAGCTGTTTGTGTGCTGTTGAACAGCATCCCTGACCTCTTCCTACTAGATGCTAGGAGCATAGCCACTCCAAAATGACAATAATAAATGTCTCTAGACATTGCCAAATGTCCCCTGGGGGGTAGCATGGCCCCCAGCTGAGAACAGCTGATCTGGTCCATCCCCCACCAGTTCACAGAACCTGGGAAGACTTCCAAGGAGACAGGGATAACAGGCAGGCAAAGTGAGGAGGGAGAGGAAGAACATTCTGGGAGAAGGGTCTCTGGAACAGATGGTGGAGATCATGCCAGCAAGGGGAGGTAAGGTCATGCGGGGCCGGATGATACAAGCTTCTGAATCTCTGACTCAGAAGTTCAGAATTTAGTTTGCAGGAAATGGGGATTGTGGTATTATTTTACATATATATATATATATATATATACGTATGTTTTTGTCCACAGTTCCTAGCTCATAACTCCCACAGCCCCTGTTACAGCCTTTTGTTATAATGTTGGGGCACTTTAGGTCTCAGAAGCAAACCTCAAAAAACAATCTCTCTCTCTCTCTCTGACCTTCTCCTGCCTTCCTTTCACCTGCTCCTTTTTCTCCCCACAGCAGTCTTTAGAAACTAAAAATATACTCTAATCTTCCCTCGCTTTTCTGATTATGGGTCATTAGACCCTCATTTCCGAAGGGGTCCTGTGTCATACCTGAGACGAAGGAATGCTGCACAGAGAGGCCAAGAAGCATCTGTATAGACAGGCCTTGTTGGGTGTCCCCACTCAGTCTACTAGTATTAGATCATACCCTTTTTGTCTAGTCACATTTCAACATGGCTGTCAATCATGCCCATCCAATGGACTCTCCATAAAAGGTCCAAGAGAATGGGGTTCAGGAGCTTCTGGACAGCTGAATGCATGGAGGTTTCTGCAGGGCGGTATGCCCAGGAACAGCCTAGAAGCTCTGAGCCCCTTCCCATACCACACCCTACGCATTTCTTTATCTGTATCTTCTGTAATATCCTTTATAATAAACCCGTAAGCATAAGTTAGTATTTACCTGAGTTTTGTGTGCCACCCCAGCAAATGAACTGAAACCAAGGAAGGGGTCATGGGAAACCCAATTCATAGCTGGTTGGTGAGAAACACAGGTAAAACAACCTGAGCTTGCAATCGGCATCGGAAGTGGAGGCGGTTTTGTGGGACTGAGCCCTCGACCTGTGGGAGCTGAGATTATCTCCAGGTGGAGTGTCAGAACTGAATTTAATTAGACGATGCCCAGCTGGTGTCTGCTGCAGAATTGATTGCTTGCTTACTGGTGGGGAAAACCCCCCACACATTTGATCCCAGAAGTCTTCTGTGTTGACTGTGGTGGTGTGAAAACAGAGAAAATACAGTTTGCGTTTTTCCATTCAGGGATCAAGTGTGTGAGCAGAAACTGCGGTAAAATGCACAAAAAGCAAGTCCTATGAGGTGAGTGTGACCGTGTGCTGCTGCCATTTGATTGCTTTAATTAAAGAAAATAGGGGATGAAGCAATTACAGCCCCTCTCTGAGACTATCTTCTTAACAAGGTGGCTAAATGTCACTGAAAATTTTCTGGATTTTAAAAGAGAAATACATTGACACAGAGAAAATATTCTGCACATTGCCTAACACACAGACTACCCTCATCAATGTTAATTCCTCATTATTACCATTCTTGTTGCTGGCTGTCTTAAAGCAGGGCGGGGCACTGATGGCTGATGTCAGCATTTCTCAGTAGGGCCCAAGGAACCCTGATGCCTTGGAAGTGTTAATAGTATCTGTACATGCATACAGATGTACAGACACAGAGAATTATAATCTTTCAAAAATTTATCTTTTATAAAGGAAACTATGACAAAGGATGTAGAATAACAAACATTTATCTTCATATATTTTGTTATAAATGCTTACCTAATTTATATCTACTTATTAAATAAGGAGAAGAGTATCTAAATAAAATATTTTCTTGAATTAATTTGTTTATGGGGCCATGCTTTTCCTGTTCTCTCTCAAGAGTTCCTGTTAGTACCCCACTTATACTTAATTGAGATACTGTTAGCCTGGAAAATACTGTCCTAATCAAGTTGACTGGGGCTGTATGGAAAAGGCCCTGGCTTTGGTAACCAGAGATTATGCCAGGGCCGAGGGCCATCTTGAAATAAAGAGAAAGCAAGTGTCATCCTGTGAAAAGGTCAAGGAGGAAGCCATCTCACCAGCTGTCTGCAAACCTCACTTCAAGGCAACCAGCTGACAGAGGGAGAAATAATCTCAAGGAGGTATGAAAAGAGCAGCAGGGCTAAGGAAACACATCTGTGAACTCCCAGACAATTGAGCATCATTGTTTAGGAGTTGGAGGGCCATCTCTTCCTGTGCATTTGAAGCAATTTTCTCTTGTGACATACTATGTTTTGTGTTCCTGAACATTTAACCTCTGGATTTGGACAGCAGAGACCTGGCCCAAGCCCATTCCTTTTAGGAGTCCTCAAATGGTTACTGAAAGTGACGGTTTTCTAATTATTCTGTCAAGCATCAATCTCAGAAGTTCCCAGTTCCTCCATGCTCTGACTGACAGGGCAATCAGCACTTTACTTAAAGCATAAGCACCAACCTCTCCTGGACAGCAAGAGCACACTGCACATGCCCCAAAACAGAAAAATTCACAGCTCTAAGAAGGTAAGAAGCCCTCAGGGGTGTGCGATTTTACAAGTGTGTGTACGCATCCTTGCTGGGAATAGTGCTTTTTGATCTGGCATTTCTTTGAAATGGGACATCCCCAATTCCAAATTTCAGCCATCATGGCTATGATTTTACATACTCACTGTGCTGCTGAAAACTCAATCAAAATGCACAGCAAAAAAGCCAGTCTCAAAGATCTCTCTCAATCAAGGCAGACCAGAGTGCTCAGAAAAGAAGCAGATGTCTACACTCCTTCAACTCCAAGTCAAAACTTATAATTCCACTTTCTTACATGCTAAGCTTCTGAGAGAAAAATGTGGGCAAAAGGAAGCATAGGAACTGTCACAACGAGAGAATATTCTTATTAATCACATTTAGGCAAATTCCATTTATTTGTTTTTCTCTAAAAGTGACCTCCATATATTAACAGATGCCCTATTTTACTTTGTCTTTTAGAAATCAGTTGCTTGTTATCTCTGAGACAATGTATAGAAAGAGAAATGAGATTGGTGGATCAGTCTTCAACTGGTTTGAAGGTGATGGTAAAAGTCTATGAAAGCTGCCAGCATGGTGCTAAAACTCAAAGAGGGCATGCATAGGGACATGGGTTATATGATGAGTGAAAGCTGCCAAGATGAATCGAAAGAGGGACTTGACAATCAATTGACTGAAATACATTACAGGGCAAAAGAAAGCAGGGCACCTGTGGTTATGTCCCTGATATAAGAAGACAGCCACCATATCTTCAAGATCCCAGAGGCATGGAGAAAAAGTAGGTAATTCAAATAGAGGCAATTTGGAGACACCTAGACTAATACCACTAGTCTCCAACTAGTCTCTGTTTTCCTTTTCCACAATGCGTACTCTTATCTTTGTCTAAGATTTCATTGTTCTGGTGCTTAAAGCCTTTCAGAGGCTTACCATTTTATCCAGAATGAATTCAAACTTCCTGATTTGGCCTGCAAGTCCTTTCAGAGCTGGGCCCAGCTTCACTCTCAGCGCCTCTCCTCAGTCCTTCTCGCTCACTCTGCTCTGAAACACTCAAGAGCTCTCTCCTGCCTTTGCTTTTCCCCTGCTCTTTTCACTTTGCCCCAAATCAACAAGGTTCACTCATTTACATCATTCGGGTCTCCACTCAAATGTCGCCTCCTCAGGGAATCCCTCCCCGGCCACCCCATCTAGAGTGTCTCACTGCTAAGGTCCTGAGAATGCACCTCACACTCTGAACTGCAGGCAGCATGACTGGCTGCACTGGGGGCAGGCTATGCTTCCCCTGGGCTGCTCCCAGCCGAGTAGGGGCAGCCAATCTTCCTTCCCTCTCTCCTTCACTCAGAGTCAGACCTGCATCACAGTCTGATGGCTGGGCCAGCCTCTCCTGGCTGCTTTTCCATTTTCTTTCAAAGGAACTTCTGCTGATAAAATCCTTGCACATTTAATCTTGCCTTGATGGCATCTGGGACCCTAGCATATTTATTATCATCCTGTTTTACTATCTTCTTAGTACTACAGAAAATTATCTAGTGTGGCACCCAGCAATCAGCATTTTCCATGCCCTTCAGGCAGTTCTGGGACGTGCTCAAGTTTGAGAAACAATGACCTATTATTATATGTTAATTATAGTCAGAGCGAGAATCAGGACCTGGCTG
The DNA here is from genome assembly GCF_006542625.1 of Nomascus leucogenys. Classification (NCBI taxonomy): domain Eukaryota; kingdom Metazoa; phylum Chordata; class Mammalia; order Primates; family Hylobatidae; genus Nomascus; species Nomascus leucogenys. The sequence continues at coordinate 73,059,827 of NC_044401.1, read as the reverse complement.
TATGAATTCCCATTCATTTCTCAGCAAGCAGTACAATTTTAATGACACACGCAGTCCTTTGGTTGTATCTCTGCTTAAATACCCTGTTTTAAACAATTGGCCAGGCATGGTGGCTCACTCCTGTAATCTCAGCACTTTGGGAGGCTGAGGTGGGTGGATCACCTGAGGTCAGGAGTTCGAGACCAGCCTGGCCAACATGGTGAAACTCCGTCTCTATTGAAAACACAAAAATTAGCCAGGCATGGTGGCATATGCCTGTAATCCCGGCTACTCAGGAGGCTGAGGCAAGATAATTGCTTGAACCTGGGAGGTAGAGGTTGCAGTGAGCCGAGATAGTGCCATTGCACTCCTGCCTAGGTGAGAGTGAGACTTTGTCTCAAAAAAAAAAAAAAAAAGAATTTATGCTGGTCATATTTTTACATCCATTTAAAAAGATGGATTTAATAAAATGGGCATTAACATACTAGGTAAACTGAAGGAATTTCTAGAACACTGGTTTGATCAAGGCTGACCGCCTCCATGTATCTAACTGGCTTTGTAGCTTTTTAGGCAGTAAAAATAAACTTCTCAATGTATCCCCCCTCTTGTGAAGGAAGCTTAACCTGATGTTGTGCTATTACTAACATGGAAAAGCAGTCGTGCTATCAAGATGGCATCCGGCAAGATGAGATAACACTGAAGTTTGTCGCTATCGATTTCTATGTGGCAAAACCTGGGTCTTGGTCTCCCTTTTCTCCCTTTCAATCAAGTACTCTCATCTCCAGGAAGAAATGCTACTGTTTTGGCAGACAGTAACTGCCCAGCCACAGTGCAAGCAAGTGTGATAACGACAACATGGACTGATTACTATCAGGAAACGTATGGACAGTAAGGTATGAAATATTACCAGCTGAACATCCAAGATACAAAGATATAACATGCTTTACTGCTTACAAAGGGAGGCAGCCATTAGGAAGTTTGCTTTCTCACAGAAATCCTTGACTATCTTTCCCTGGGGGGAAAGAGTATATTATAGCTAGTCCATTAGAACATTTAGATACAAGTCAGGGTTCTGACAAGTAGGAATATTTAATTTGTTTTGAATTAAGAACTGAGAATGGGAACTTCCACTATGATATGAATACAGAAACCAAGACCTTCCTTACTAATTAATGACCTCTGGCCTACAAAGTCTTCAGGACAATTTCTAAATGTTCTCTACAACTTTGTGTTTTCTCTTACCTCATGAGATTGATAATATAAACACACCTAGCTACACAATAATTATCCTCTGAAACCTAAGTTTTTACTCTACTGCCTACGATCTCTCATACATCAAAACAGCAGCTCTAGTATCTTTTTATCACCTGAAATATTGAGGAATAGGAAGTTATTCAGTTTCTCACAATTTTCTTAAGCTCAAAGGGTTTGGTCAAAGCACACGTCATACCTGCTTAATCTCCAGAAAGAACAACTTTGACAGATGAAGCGAGAAAAAAGCTGCTCCACTGCCTTCCTGTACATGGAAAAAAGATGAAATGTAAAGGCCTGCAATGACAGACTTTTCAAATAGGGTTTTAGTAAAAGAATGATGTCTTTGGAAACTTAAACTGCAATTTTACCTTGAACAAGTATAGGATAGGATATCCTTTAAAGAGATTATTTGAAAACCATAAAATATTTATTCATTCAACAAATATCTAATAAGTGACTACCAGATCAGTATAACACCATAGCCAAGAGTTAATGGAAATGAATGATAATTAAATATACAATATGGTAGGAGATGTATATGTTTTATCCTGTCATTTAATACTCATAGCAACCCTGCTGAGTTGTTTCTATTAATATACCCATTTCACAGGCAGGAAAAATCAAATGAGTCTTAGAGGAGTTAGCTCACTTGGGAAAGTCACAGATGTAAGAGGGAACAGAGCTGGAATTCCAATCAAGGCTTACTTGTGTTTTTAACTATATGGGCTAACACCAAACTAAGTACCCTGAATAATATAATGCAGGCCGTCGAGAAATGCTATTGCGAAAATGAATAGGAGAGAAAAGAGCCATAATACAGATGCCCAAATGAGTGCTACGAGAGGGGCAAAAGTGTGAAATAAAAGCAGGCCGGGTGGTGTCAAATTCTCTATGATGTGTGGGTTAAGGAGGTAGAGGAGGGAGTCTGGCCTCTGAGGAGGCAAAAAATCGAACTCACTCAAACTTGTTTTCTGAGCAAATCTTCAATTTGTCTAAGACTTTTCCCTGCAGTTAGGAATTTGTTAAAAAATTATCAGCACCTATTAGGTGCCAATATAGTATAGACGTGGACCCTGTCTTCATGAAGGGCATAGTCTAGCAGAAAAAGTAGGGCAGCTTTCAAAGATGGTCATGTAATATTTTCTGCTTCATACTCTTCTGCATTGCAACTTTGCCATTCTCACATTAGGAGATGGGGTCTGTTTCTCTAATCCATCCAACTCCTTGAACCTGGGCAGGACCTGTAACTGCTCTAACAGAAGATGGCAGAAGAGACATACTGTCAGTCCTGGCCTGGAAGTTTCCATTTCCTGCCTCTTGGGAGCCATTCACTATATATGATCACTCTGAGACTACCATGCTATGAAAAGGCCAACCTACACAGAAAGATCATGTGGAATGTAAGAGAAAGAAAAAGAGACAGGACAAGGAGCAACGAGATGCCAGGCATATGAGGAAGCCATCTTGTGTGTCCAGCCCAATTGAGTCATCACATGGCTCTGGCTCCATCCATCAATGACTGCAGCTGCATAGCAGACTCCAAGCAGGGGCCACTCAGATTAGCCATGTGAACCCACTGAAGCATGAGAGGTAGTGATAAATTGCTGTTTTTAAGCCACTAAGCTTTGGGGTAGTTTATTAAGGAAGCAATGGATAACGGAAACAGAGCTGAATACAAAATTACCTGTATGACTACATAAGTAAACAAGAAAGAGTATAATTTGAGAAATCCTAACAAGGAACATGCCCTTGCCTTCAATCAGGTGTAAGGAGCGCTCTCTACATAATTACATTACAAGGCTGTCTGCATAATTACATTCAGCTAAGACCTGAAGAGCAAGTTGAAGAAAGAAAAACATGAGAAGGGAAAGTTTGGGGCAGAAAGAACAGCTCAGTCGAAGTCTTGAAGATGGAGATGCCCTCACACATTCTAGGAAGGGAGAGAAGATTAGCGACCAAATTAAAGCAGATGGATAAAAATGGGCATGAGGTAGGCTGGCGAGTTGGGCATGGGCTAGCTCATACAGTGTTATAAGCTATGGTAAGCATTTTGAGCTATATCCCAAAAGCAATGGGAGCTAAGCAAAGGGATGGAAGAAACATTTGTGGCCACTGTGACTGTCATGAGGGATTCAGGAAAAATCAATGGGGAACCTAACTGGACATAAGTTCTTGAAGATCAAGGAGAGGATGCCCTGAAGGGAAACTCAACTTTTACCCTAGACCTCACATGACTAGGAAGTTCTTAGCTATAATTTATTTTAAAATAATTTTTTTTGGCTGGGTGCGGTGGCTCATGCCTGTAATTCCAGCACTTTGGGAGGCTGGGGCAGGTGGATCACGAGGTCAGGAGTTTGAGACCAGCCTGGCCAACATGGTGAAAACCCGTCTCTACTAAAAAATACAAAAATTAGCTGGGTGCGGTGATGTGCCTGTAGTCCTAGGTACTCCGGAGGCTGAGGTGGGAAAATCACTTGAACCCAGGAGGCGGAGGTTGCAGTGAGCCGAGACTGTACCACTGCACCCCAGCCTGGGTGACAGAATGAGACTTCGTCTCAAAATAATAATAATAATTTTTTGAAAAAGATTATGGGTTGGGCACGGTGGCTCACGCCTGCAATCCCGGCACTTTGGGAGGCTGAGGCAGCCCTATCACCTGAGGTCAGGAGTTCGAGACCAGCCTGACCAACATGGCGAAACCCCGTCTCTACTAAAGATACAAAATTAGCTGGGTGTGGTGGTGCATGCCTGTAATCCCAGCTACTCAGGAGGCTGAGGCAGGAGAATCACTTGAGCCCAGGAGGTAGAGGTTGCAGTGAGCCAAGATCGCACCATTGCACTCCAGTCTGGGCAACAAGAGTGAAACTCCAAAAAAAAAAAAAAAAAAAAAAGATTATGTTATCCAGGGAATTAACTTTCTCAATTCAACTTTACATCTCACACAATGAGTTTAATTGTACAGTCTATACATAAATCTGACCTAATTCAGGGAATAGAATGTAACTAACTTTAATAAACTAAAAAAAAAAATGTAAAAAAGAATGACACAGTTCAAATGAGAAACTTTTGAATGAGAAACTTAAATCAACTTTTCACATTTCATGTGGTATTCTCAGGCCCAAGTTAGCCAAAAATGTGCACATAATGAGCTTCCTGTACTTTACCCTCTGCTTTATTCCTTGGCTTATTCCTCTTGTATACTTCAGACTGCTGAGTCTGTAACTGCATTTTCTTACTTACATGCTTTTCTCTACAATGATGCAATGGTTTGAATGTCTCCTCCCAAACTCATGTTTAAATTTAATTGCCATTGTAACAGTGTTAAGAGGCGGAACCTTTAAAAAGTGATTAGGTCATGAGGGCATAACCATCCTCAAATGGATGAATGTCTTTATTGCCAAAGTTGGTTAGCTGGAGTGGGCTCCTGACAAAAAGATAAGTTCAGCCCCCATTTTCTCTCTGTCTCATACACTCTCTTGCCTTTTCACTTTCTGCCATGGGATAATGTAATAAGTAGGCCCTAACCAGATGGCTGAGCAGGTGCTAGCATCATGCTCCTGGACTTCCCAGCCTCTAGAACTGTAAGCCACATAAGTCCCTTTTCTTTATAAATTACACAGTCTGTGCTATTTCGTTATAGCAGCAGAAAATGAATTAAGACAAATGCCTACGAGTTCTCAATTGCCATCACTTAGATAGACAGATAGCCAATGCCATCCTTTCTATCCTTGCCCTACACACCAAACACGTGAAATGGGGGAGCTGCTGCTTTTCAAGCACAGCTATTACAGACCTGAAATACCCCATTCTTCTGTCATGCCTGTTAACTGGGAGGGTGATGGGTTATGCAAAAAGGGACACTAGAGCAAGAACCCACAAGAGCACTGCAAAGAGAAAAACTTGGAGAAGATAGAAAATATTGCTAACACTGTTGGGATCAGAGTTGTGTTCATTTCAATTTTGTTTCCTTTCGTGTATCCTCTAGATAAACAAGAGTTATTGGAGAAATAATTATTTAAATCACATTGCTGGTGAACTGAGATGGTATTCAAATAGCATTTGGCCAGAGAACCCCGGGAAGTCTGAAGGCTTCAGCCGTGATTATGAGGCTGCCACACAAGGGTGATGAGGGAAATAAACGTACAAGCAAAGTAAGGCTAGGCAATATGACCTCCATTATCAGCTGAGGTGAGAGCACCCAAATTTTTGTAAGACAGAATAACTGTGTTGAGGGCTTCTTTATCCCAGTTAAGTTAATGACATTAGGACATCACACTTGCCCTTTCAACTTCCATGACCCAACTGTAGCCCCTCTAAATTCAAGCTCCTTAATTTACCACTCTATTGAAACCAGAAAACTTCATTCTTCTACAGTTACAGGAAAAGTAGCCAGAGAGAAAGACAGCAAACTCTCCATAAATGGCTAAAACTGGTCGGGTCTAGGCTGGCCTAGCCTTCTCTGGGGTAGAATACAAAAAGGTGTGGGAGAGAAATGATGATGACAATGAAGAGGAAGAAGAAGCCAAATTAATTTGGCCAGTTTTAGGGGAGAACTTTGGTCTTTGTTACCCTCAGCCAGGTCCTGAGGGTAGCAGAGAAGGGACAACATGCCTGGGCTCTGGATCTTTTAACCAAACCCAGCAGCTGCACTCACCAAGGCCAACTAAATATGCTTTCATGGAACAAACCACATCCATAACTTTCCTCATCCTTGTAGTAGTTTCGTGAGAGGTGAGAAAACAAGTAGACACAAAGAACTTTTTCCTCCAGAAGCCACAATGTGATTAAAGAAAATATATTCGATATATGCATACACCTTCCTTATGTTTAGAGTCCTTCATGACCTTGTTTTAAGACAATTATTTCCACAAAATTACTATAAATAATTTGATGTTACATTATAAATGGATAAAATCACTGAAAAAAAATCAAGTCTAGTTTCATCTTGATTTCCTACTTTGTCCATCCATGAAGACATATAAAATGAGTCCAATAGGAACAAGCAAACACCTTCTTTCTTGGACTCTAATTTGAGGTATTGTTAACACAGTGACGTTCATTTATTCTATATATGGAAAAGATGATGTCTAAAAAATTCACATGTCCATATTTTACTACTGACTTGTACATTAAAAAATAATTTTTTAAAAAACAAGACCATGTTTCCTTTCATGCTGGATGTGAAGTCTGTAGCAACCATAAAGTGTCATGTGTTAGATCTAGATTAGAAATCTGGTAATCATAGACATATTACAAGATATACTGGATTTTACTCTATAATTTTTATATTTTATCACAATGGCTGTTTTCTGGGTTGTCTTATAATGAAATATCCTTGATGAAAATAATTTATTTTTACACAACTGTCACTATTACACTTAGATTTATTTACTTTAATTATATGCAGACCCTCTGAAGCCATCTGTTAATGTGTAAATATCTATTATACTTGTTAATAGGTTTTTATTTAACATTTGGGATCATTTAGCAAAATGCATTGTTCAGCAGATGACAGAAGCCAATCAACCTTAATTAACTAACTGGTCACCAGAGGACTATTTTAGGGAAGGATAGCAAAAAATAAAATTCTTCCAACTTGTAGGTGTAGGGTTAAAAAAACAAACATTCAATGTAGTCCCATGTCTCCAAAGGGGGCTGGAGTGGGGATAACGATATACTTCAAATTCTCTTCAGAAATGTATACTACTAAACGTATCTAAGATGATCACATTACGGCAAAAGCAAAAAGACAGGAAGGCAGCTAAGTATCTTAAACATGGGGAAATGACTAAAAGTATAAGGGTGTAATCATATAATGGAAAATAAAATGGCCACTAAAAATCTTGTTTCAGAAAAAATATTTAAGGATGTCATAAAATGATTTCAGTATATTATTAAGTGGAAAAACAGTATGACCTAGACTTTAATTTTTAAAAATATGCATTTATACAGAAATAAAAAGAAAATACTGGAAGTAGATAAGTCAAATTTTAATAATGGTTATTTCTGAGCTAAGGAATTATGGATGACTTTATTTATTTTTTTTGAGACAGGGTCTTACTCCAGTTGCCCAGGCTGGAGTACACCGGTGCGATCTCAGCCCACTGCAGCCTCGACCTCCTGGACTAAGTTGTTTCTCCCATCTAGCTTGATGACTTTATTTTATTTGCACACTTTTCTGTATTCCAAATCCTTTGTAATGACTATTGTAAAGGATTACATTATGGAGCTAAATTATTTAGGAAATAAATCCTTCAGACACTTAATTCTGAAATTTGTGACTTTTTTTTTTAAAAAAGAACTAGTGATGAAGAATAGAAATTAACTTAGAATTCCAAAAAGAATGAGTATTAAAAGGTGTGTTTTAGAGACTGTTAAAAATAAAAATGCCTTCTGTACCAACCTCCCAGGCAATCATTAAGTCTTTTGACTACATGATACAACACACATTAAGAGTGGATATTGCATACTTCATTTTAGGGAGTTTTATTTGAATTTTGACCCAAATTCATTTTAAAATGATATTTTGTTTGGAAAAGACTAAAGGCTGTTTTCTACAGTAAATTCCGAGTAGCAGCACCACCAGTCTTGAACTTCCCAAAACTTGCCAAGTGCAGTGATAAAGGTATAAATTGTGTTTAATTAAAACCACTTGCTTTAAGCAAATGGCATAAGAGTTTATCATTCACATCACCTCCCGACTTCTCTTATCACGCCTGCTCAGCTCTTCTCTGAAGGAGGCTACTGCTGTTATCCTTAGTGATGGAAAATGGGTACAAGGTCAACATCATCTTCTTGTGGTCACTGAGTTTAAAGAATACACTAACAGGCCGGGCGTGGTGGCTCACGACTGTAATCCCAGCACTTTGGGAAGCCAAGGCAGGGGGATCAGGAGGTCAGGAGATCAAGACCATCCCTGCTAACAAGGTGAAACCCTGTCTCTACTAAAAATACAAAAACAAAATTAGCCGGGCGTGGTGGCGGGCGCCTGTAGTCCCAGATACTCGGGAGGCTGAAGCAGGAAAATGGAGTGAACCTGGGAGGTGGAGCTTGCAGTGAGCCGAGATTGCGCCACTGCACTCCATACTGGGCGACAGAGCGAGACTCCGTCTCAAAAAAGAAAGAAAGAAAGAAAGAAAAATACACTAACAGACTAAAATTTTCTAGAACTTAATTTCTATATAATGAAGAGATGAATATTACTGTGATAAAATGCCACAAAATAATGCCCCCAAATGAAGCTTATTTGCTACTTTCTTGCCGGTCTCATTCTATAGATTGCTGTGGCTATACCAAGTAGCTGACAGAGATGAGACAAGATGTGATTTGATTGGTGACTATAAATGACTTGGCCCCCTTTCAGAAGAATATGCCAAGTCTTCCTATATTTGCTCAAATTTAACTTGCATTATGATATTGCTTTCTTTCACATTTAGAAGGGCTCATGTAATTCTAAAATACTGTTACTTATAAAGTTTTAAAATAGTTTTTTAAGAAGCTTCACTTTAAATTTAAACACACGTAACTGGCTGAATGTAACCTTCCTTTAATTTATCTTTACTGAATTTTGTCTTGGTTATTTGCAGTTTTAAAAAATGCCCATACACATGTCCAGGGCATTCACAATTCTTACAAGTCTTTTAAACTCCAGAGATTTCTCTTAGGGGAGCCCTATTCCCAGCTTTCCACAGGGGTATGGGTTGTGCCTTCATCTCTTTCTAGCTCTGGACATAGTGGTCCCTACAATGCCAACATAAGTAGGCTCCACTTTCCCCACCCTCAGAATTGCTCACTCATGATGCCAACAAGGTGTGAGCATCCAGCTCCAACCCTTATTTCCTTTCCTGGTCTGAAAAAAAAAAAAGAGAGGAAAAATCATGTTTCCCAGCAATGAATAAAAATGCAAGCATTGTAGTCTTAATGTCATATCTTTTGTATTAGTGTCACATAAGTGAATGGCATAAGTGATCAACAAAATATTACTACATATGACTCAGAGCCCCCAAATCATGAGTTGGCAACTCCTGACAAAGTAAGAGAATGTAGTTCAGTCAACTTCCTATTAGCAAAACAGAAAGAATGAAAATGATATTAAACCCTACCTAACTGAAATAAGACATTATAAGGGCTCACCAAAGAAAATGTTTTTCATTTGTAAGAAAATTGAGTGATTTATCTTCATTGAAAAAATGGCAAAGAAATTTGAGTTTCCACTCCACTTAAAAAAAGCTGGCTGGTTGGAAGTTCTGATTAAAGGCGAATCTGTCACAATTCTGAGAGCACATCCCCAAAGAGGCTGGTGCTCAAGGGGACAGCCTCTAAGGGACATGCAGAAATTAAACATTTTCAAAGAGATCCTGCAACTTGCCAGCCCATTGAAATGTCCTATTATATGTTTTCAACGAAAACACGTGTCTTGTAGTCCAAACCTTTAAATCAAATGATTTGCTGAGAATGAAGCATTCAAGTGCTATCACCAACTATGACATACTGACTTTACACAGGCATTTTCTTTTATGTGTTCACCACACTTCCCCTGCCCCATAATTGATTTTCCTTCCCCACTTATTTTTTATTTTTTTGAGAGAGAGATGGAGTTTTGCTACATTGCCCAGGCTTGTCTCAAACTCCTGGTCCCAAATGACCCTCCCACCTCAGCCTCCCAAAGTGCTGGGATTACAGGCATCAGCCACCATGCCCAACCAAAATGTTTCCCTTTTGCAAGTGTGTACAGTTATAAACCTGAAACACTGCCTGGAAGGATAACAACATTGAAGTATAATACAGAAAAGCCCATCTAAAACCACAGAATTTGAGTATTCCTTCCCTTTCCTTCTCCCTCTCTCTCTCTCTCACACACAAGCTAATCTTGCCTATCTGCTTAATAAACTTTCAATGGGATTCAATTTATGTGTAACTAATTTATAAACACAATGTTAACCCTTAATGTTTTATATGTTGATTCTGAGAAACCAAGAGTCAGGCGCACATTCATGTTATACAGCTGCCCCTAACCCCCAAGCCACGGACCAGTACTGGTCCATGGCCTGTTAGGAACTGGGCCGCACAGCAGCAAGTGAGCAGTGGGCAAGCAAGCGAAGCTTCATCTGTATATACAGCTGCTCCTCATGGCTCACATTACCACCTGAATTCCGCCTCCTGTCAGATCAGTGGCGGGATTAGATTCTCATGAGCATGAACCCTACTGTGAACTGTGCATGGCAGGGATCAAGGTTGTGCGCTCCTTCTGAGAGTCTAATGCCTGATCATCTGTCATTCTCTCCCATCACTCCCAGATGGGACAATCTAGTAGGAAAACAAGCTCAAAGTGCCTGCTGATTCTACGTTATGGTGAGCTCTATAATTATTTCATTACATATTACAATTAATGATAATAGAAATAAAGTGCACAATAAATGTAATGTGCCTGAATCATCACCAAATCACTACCTCTTCCCCCACAACCCTGCACCCTTGGACCCTCACCCAGTAGAAAAACTGTCTTCCATGAAATCAGTCCCTGGTACCAAAATGGTTGGGAACTAACAATGTAAGATGAGAACTGGATTTGCCTCATAAGATTCTCCTAACAATGTAGCTACCAGGCTAGGCAATTCATTAATTCCGAAAACTTCAGGTGGCATGAGTTCATAATTCCAGAGACTGCAGCAGTGGAAGCTAACAGGAAAAAATGGAAACTGGTGGATATTTTAAATCAATGGCATCTACATGATTCCATACTTAGCAGAACCAGGGATAGCTGATTCCAGCTCTGATTCTGGTCTTGTGGAGACGCCATGAACATTTTCTTGTGATAATCTTGAGGAGGTCTCTAGAGCCAGAATAACCATATCTATTACTCCCTGAACAACTGTCATGATTCTTGAATCTACAAATATATGTAAACTCTCCGTGTACCTATCTGTACCTGCCTCCCATATGCTCAGGGTACCGCCCCCTGCATCACCCCTTCTCAAAGCGGCCGCACTGTGGCATCACCTGGACAGCTTCAAAAGTCCCGATGCCTCACTACCTCCCCCATGCCAAGAAGCTGATTTAATTGCTCTGGAGTAAGGTCTGGGTATGTGGAGTGCTGAAAACTCCCCTCAGATGCTTCTAATGTGTACAAGCTCCACCATTTGCCTGACTTTTTTTTTCCCTGAAGGCAAACTCTAGATCTTAGTCATCTCCTGATTCTCAGTGTCCTCTTCACAGCACTTCTCACAATCAGTCTGTAATTAGAAAACTGGTGAGAGGCTGGGCGTGGTTGCTCATGCCTGTAATCCCAGCACTTTGGGAGGCTGAGGCAGGCGGATAAATGGAGGTCAGGAGTTCGAGGCCAGCGTGGCCAACATGGCAAAACCCCGTCTCTACTAAAAATACAAAAATTAGCTGGCTGTGGTGGCAGATGCCTGTAATCCCAGCTACTTGGGAGGCTGAGGCAGGAGAATCACTTGAACCCGAGAGGCGGAGGTTGCAGTGATCTGACATTGCGCCACTGCACTCCAGCCTGGGCGACAGAGCAAGACTCTGTCTCAGAAAAGAAAGAAAACTAGTGGAGGTTTTACTGAGTCTGTCTGACCCAAGATACTGTATGCTCCATACAATTAGGAATTATCTATCTTTTGTTCACCACATCCCCATTCCTCAAAGAGCAGCAGAAATATGGTACAGAATGAATACTTATTTTGTGGAATAAAAGAAATTGATCTATAGTGAAAAAATAAAAATAAAAATAACAGCAGCTAGCACTTACACAGACACTGTTTGCCAGAAACTGTTTTAAGAGCTTTACAAATATTAACACATCTATTAATCACAACACGCCTATGATAGGAACTATTATCATGTCTACTTTATAGATGAAGAAACTAAGGCACACATAGATTAAGTTGCCCAAGGCCAAGCAGTTAGTGGCAGAGCCACCAGGATTCAAACTTAGGCAACCTGGCTCTAGAATCCCTTCTCTTATCAGCTAGCTCAACAATGCCTGGCCGGTGGGAGAGGCCACTTAACCGCCCCTTCCATATAAATGACCACAATACCCATAGCCCTGAAGATGGCCACCACGGCCACAATTTTATGGAATGACAACAAAGTACCAGACACTGCTGAGCACTTCACGTGTTATTTCCTCTAATATTGGATTAACTCCATCGTACAGACCAAACAAGTGAGGTGAAGAGATTTTAATCAACTTGCCCAAGGTCAAAAAGCCAGAAACTGGCTGAGAAGGAACTGAACAGAACTCTGTCTGTCATTGAAGTGCAAGCTCTCAACCAACATATATAATGACCCTTTTGGTTGGATAATTGAATATTAAACAAACAAATGAAAAATCCTAAAAATGGAAAACTAATATGCATAACAAGAATACCCTTCAACAATTCCTTGATCCCTGGTTGTTTTCACTGTTCCCTCTGTACTTTCATTAACATGTTATGTAGTATCATACGTCAAAGTTGCATCATATACACATTTAATTTATGTAAATCCAACTATACAGGCACAGAGACAGAACAAGTAAGTGAGTGGGAAAGAACCAAAATTAACGAATAAAATCTAGTGGGAGGCTGCAACTGCTATTCCATTCAAAGTACACGAGTTCCTGAGACAGAAGGAAGGGAATGAGCCCTACATACCCTCATCAAGTCAGCGTCTCACCATACTATTGGGACTCTTGTGCTTAAAGGCACTAAAATGTATGGGTCACTTAAAGAATTTTCAAAGTTAATGTTGATAGTAAATATGTTGTGCCTTAAGAACTGTCTTTAGAGCTTCACCCTTATATGGGGTGTAACACCACTGTGCAGTGGCTACACAGAGCTAGAGACACCCAGGATCTACAAATGGGAATTAAAAGTAGCTCAAGTCATGTCTTCTCTGGCCCACTCTCTAAGACAGACATGAACATCCAATAACATGATACAACCTCAGAGGTGGAAGAAATAGCAATGAAGTCTCATCTTGATAGTGAACGCATTAAATAAAAGAAAAGCATTCAAATCTCAATTCCCAAATGGTAGTTGACATAAAGACTATTTATCCAATATCTAGAGAAAGTCACATGCTGATTCTCAGACCACAGAGTAATCTGTAAAAGGAGCTTGTACAAAGAGCCATCAAAGTAAAAAAAAAACAACAAAAGAAAACACCAAATTCTATTTTCAAAAAAAGCAGTGGTTTTTTCATTCCTCATACATACCAAGGAAAAACTCAGCAAAGACCTTATGTCACATATCATTAAGAATCAATTTTCTTAACCAACATAAAAGTTGATTCAACATCTCCATCTTGAAACAGTCTATTATCACGACATTTGTCAAATACTGAAAGATCTGACCACTGTCCTTTTCCCCAAACAGCACAAGGAACCCAGATAACAAATGAAGGTTGTACTCTGTAGCAAGAATAGACAGGAGACTGAATCACAGCAAAACACTTACAAATCAAGAGGGGGAAAGAAACCACTGAGAGCGATTAAATGCACGAAGAGCACTAATAGGAAAGAAATCTCTTGTGAAAAGAAGCAGTTGATGGTAACTTAACGGGGACAAAAATGAATTAGATCTACCTCGATGACTGAGCTCAAGATGAGGTAATTTCATAAAGTTTATAGAAAGTCACTTAAAAATTACACAACTTGCTGTAGTCTACTTTTGGAGGGAAGGAAAATAAAAGCTCTCCATGAGGGAGTTCATCTTTAGGAAAATGCATTTACAAACCACATTGATTAACTCTACCTATTATCTGGAAGATTATCCTTAATTCTCATCTGGGTAGCAAAGTCACTTTAGAATGGATACAATCCTCTGCATTTCAGGGACAGACTTTGAAACAGAAATAGAAGAGAATAAAAATCTTCAAATATAAGGGGTTATAAAGTGTATGGGGAAGGAAATAAAAATCAGTGTTAACAGAGATTAGCTCTGGGCCACCATAGGACACAAGAGTGTGCTGAGGCAAATTCTCAGTTTGGTAAGAATGGTACTCATGGTATATGAAACAGGACTTTCTGTGCTGTCAGTGACAGAAAATCAACTCTAATTTAAGGGGTTAAAGGGAACCAGTTGGCTTACACCTGGGAAGGATGCTGAAGTAACTCACAGAAATAAGGAGGAGCTACAGAGCTGTAGCAGACATTCTCAAATGCAAGCGAACATGAGAATCATCTAGAAGGCTTGTTAAAACTCAGATTCCGGGGCCTCATCCCAGAGTTTCTGACTCTGAAGGTCGGGGTGGAGCCCAAGAATCTGCATTTCTCACAAATTACCAGATGCTGCTGATGTTGCTAGTCCAGCCACACTTTTGAAAACCATGGAGTCATGGAAACCTAGGCTAGAGGAACTAAGCCCTATGATGGAAGGAGCCTCCATCATACAGCTTTGCTCCTGGAGCTTACACAGGCTTTCACCAGCTGCCAGGGAATGTAGCCTCCTGGGCCACATTATTTTCTTTCATGATCCCAGAGGTAGGTGGCCTCTTTCACGAGCTTCCGCAGAAAAGTCCTGGGGAAGGTTCTAACTAGCTTGAGGGACTTGTGGCCAGAGACCATGCCTGAAAGTAACCTACAATGGCAGGGATGCAGTAAAGCAGTTGGCCTGGACTGGGCAAAAGCTTACTCTGTGAGCGGTAGCTAGTTCCGGAAGAGAGGATCCAAGTGAAGACATACAGAAAGAAGGCATCACATTTTACAGCATCACCAAGATCAAGGAAGTATCCCCAAAGAGACAAGAGGAAGGTTCATGGAAAAGCAGGGTGAGCAAAAATCACAATGTGATTACCACAGCCCACAAGAAAGTTCACTTTGGCATCAAGATGTGCAACCAAATTCACTTATGACACTGTTTTTACAAACACATCATCTATACTCATTGAGTGCTGCTTCTTACATAATCTGTGATAATGGATCAACTTTTAAAAATAATTCCCTAATTCACTGACTTATATTATTATAAAATGTAATAATGCAAATTACTAAAAAATTGATCTTCCTCTTCCATGTCATGGCAAGGGTAACTAGCAATAGAAGTTTCTAAATGCTTATTCTCAGTATCTGTACTTATCACAAACCTGAAACAGCTTACAAACAGGCACTGGTACATAAACTGGCATGGGTCCAACAACACACTTTCGAGCATTACTGCTCTAGACCACGTGGACCAGGACTCCTTGGTCACAATTTCTTAACTCATTAAGAAAGCGAATGAGCACAGCTGTGTTCCAGTACAACTTTATTTACAAAAACAGGCATTGGCCAGGACTTGGCCATGGAATGTAGTTTGTCTGCCCCTACTTTAGACTAGGGCTTTTCAAACTCTAACGTGCATAGCAATCACCTGGAGATCCTATGAAAACACAGACTGTGAATTTCTAACAGCTTTAAAATTGTTATCAACACTGACAGTCCATGGCTGACATTCTGATTAGTAAGCCTTCACAGACAAATCTCAGTAAACCTAGAGACTGGTATGTGACCTTAAGTATAATACTTGCTCTATACTGGGTTTTTATTGAGCCTTAAAAAGACTCCAGAAAAGACTACATCTGTCATTCAGGTACCTACCTTTCTCTGCTTTAAAGAGGTTATTACAATCAGAAAAAAAATTGATAAAGAAAGCCCCACTGGAACCAATAGCATCAAATATCGGATGGTTTCCTACTTTCTCGATTAGCTCATAACTTGACACATAGTAGGTGCTCAAGAAATAATTGTTGGCAGGGCGTGGTGGCTCACGCCTGTAATCCCAGCACTTTGTGAGGCCGAGGCTGGCGGACCACCTGAGGTCAGGAGTTTGAGACCAGCCTGGCCAACATGGCGAAGCCCTGTGTCTACTAAAAAAATACAAAAATTAGCTGGGCATGGTGGCACTCTCCTGTAGTCCCAGCTACTCAGAAGGCTGAGGCAGGAGAATTCCTTGAACCTGGGAGG
The DNA here is from genome assembly GCF_006542625.1 of Nomascus leucogenys. Lineage (NCBI taxonomy): Eukaryota > Metazoa > Chordata > Mammalia > Primates > Hylobatidae > Nomascus > Nomascus leucogenys. The sequence goes on along the minus strand of NC_044401.1, from coordinate 73,043,662 downwards.
TGGAGGGTGCAGTGAGCCAAGATCATGCCACTGCACTCCAGCCTGAGTGACAGAGTGAGACTATCTCAATAAGAAGGAAGGAAGGAAGGAAGGAAGGAAGGAAGGAAGGAAGGGAGGGAGGGAGGGAGGAGGGAGGGAGGGAGGAGGGGAGGGAGGGAGGAGGGAGGGAGGGAGGAGGCAGGGAAGAAAGAATTGTTGATTGCAGGCTGGATGCAGAAATACCAAGCTGTAACCACTAGAAGAGAAATATAGTATGCTGATAGGGCTTCACTTTATGTCCTATACCTTATTTAAGGTATTTCACACTGTAGGATAAATTGGTGCAACTTTCAATTGGTAGTGCTTTTAAGGAAGTATCTGTATAGAAAAACTGAATCAAAGAATTTGTTCTTTCAGTATAAGTTCTCTTCATATTTCTATGCTTTTGTATTTTTTACTTTAGCTTCATTCACCCTTCTCATTTGAATACCAAATATCTCTTCTTTGGAATTTGGTCAGCACTGTCGGCATTTGGATTAACTATTTGGTCATTCAGCTTAATGGAGAAGAAGGCTCCACTCATGAAATACAACTACTCATCACAGGTTACATAACACAGAAAATATCAGAAATCATCCAAATATGAGGTGATTTTGGTGTTTTCTCTCACACCTGCTACCCAAATGCCAACACTCTTGGATCATAACGACACGCAGAAGATTCTAAGTCACTTTTGTCTCCCTCTCAGAGAAACGTGCTACTTGGGATTAACGAGCAAGTGAAACCTAGAAGGTCAAGGGTTAAAGCTCCAAATGGATTTTCTGCTTGCTGTTTACAATCTTCAGGCCTTTGAGTATTAGAGCAGACACCTAAATGTTTGCTCAAAAACTTTCTATTGAGTTCTAATTGAGAAAAAAGGATGTGTCCAGAATACTTAGAGATAACAATTAATGAAAGAACCCACAGATAAGCTGGAAGAAAAATAATTAACTCGGATTTGTACCAGCTGGCCCTTGGGAATGCTAATATGTGTGTTTGCAGTGCTCCATTTCAGAAGACCTCAAAGGTGGAAATGAAGCATCCTCAGGAGAGGTTCCTGGGTATGCAGATAAAATATCCATTGATATTCAGAAAGGACCTCTAATTGCAAGAGAGTTGCCACCCAAATTAGGGTAAAGTTGCTGCATAAACTATTTAAGTGGACAAAACTTAAAAAAAAATCTGTAATAAAGCAAGCAACATTGCTCAGGACACTTTGGTAGGTCAAGACAAGAGAAAGGAGGACAACTCTGCTGGGCATATTCTTTCATTGATAGCATTCATGTCATTGCCCACAAACTCCCACTCCAAATCATGGAACGGAGATGACATTTCTTTCTCTAAGGTCAACTATCAGAGAGGTCTGCTTGGACAAATCTATCAGAAATAACAAACACTTGGCATTTTCAAGCCCTCTTTCATTTTTATATTTCAAACTAGCAGATAGCACCAGCAGATATATTACACAATTTTCTTTTACTAGTTACTCACCGGCTTAAATCATTTTCTATCCTCTTCAAAACACCTCCAGGTGAACAAGACGAGATGTATTTCACTCACTGCTTTATCCTCAGTGCCTGTAAGAATGCCTGGCAGGGATGACACTTAATATATTCTTGTTTGGCTGATGTTTCTAAATGGCTTTTAATCCAGTTTAGTCATTCTGTGGTCTGGAGAACTAGTAACTGATTTCACAAAGGGGTCTTTGCAGAGCTGCCCCCTGACATGCTGGAGAACACCCACCTACTCAAGTCATTCTTGCTGTGGAATGAATCTTGAGCTCATGGTTGACACTCTGACTTATACCTATGGCTGAGTTCCTGGCTTAGTTACCTGCCTGGTACGTGAGTCTCCCTAGAACCAGGCTTTGGCTTACAGGAGGCTTGCCATGAATGGAGCTTGGCCCTTGCACTAGTGTGCGGTTGGTGGCACTGGCTATTTGTTAAGAGAATTACCTACCTGTTGTTTGGGAATTGCCTCCCTCTGTGTGTGCTCTGGCTATCTTCTAACATGCTGCTTTCAGGTAAGGCGCCTCCCTACTGCCACAATCCTTCCTGTACAACCAACCATTTCCTGTACTCATTGCCTCTGGCTGCTGGATGGAACCTCATCCCACTCTCCACAAAGGGGTCCTTCCTTCCAATGCTTGCCTGACCCTGGTGAACAAGTCTAGTCCTGGAGTATGGCCCCCACCAGACTGCCCCATTGTATTACAGTCTTGCCAGACACATGGCATTGACATCTAGCCTGGAAACTGAATCGTTTCAGAAGGGCAACTCATTGACTTATTATGCTTTTCTTCCCGGCTGAGAATATTCAGCTAGATGACTTTTATGGAAATTAAAAAATAGGCTGACAATATGAGTTTGTTCTAAAAAGATATTTTTGGGGCATCAACCATGTTCTATGTACCATTATAGGGGCTACAGATAATGAAGTATACAATAGTTGCATAAAACAAAAACCATGAATGGGGAGAAAATTCAGGAAAGCTCCATACCTTGGTTATTTTTTTAAAATATGGTGCAAAAAGCAACAAGAAATCTGGGGATGGGGAAGGGGGCAAACAAAGTATAGTATTTCTGAGCAATTTTACAGAATTTTTAAAAAGAAGTGAATGAATAAAGAGATTATTCAGTGGTGAGGACTGTAAATTGTAAATATCACATGAAAAAGAAAAAGGAGGTAGGCACAAATTATCCCCAAGGACACATCTGATGAGGGTTATAAAGATGAAAAAGATGCTTAATTTAGAAGTTCACTTGGAGTACGTTGCTCCTTTACAAAGACAGAAAGTTTGGTGGGAATGCACAGAGAAATCAGTGGAATCTTAAGAGGTTTTTGGTAAAATAATTCATTTGAGGATTCTAGCAAGAAAGAGAGTAGAAAAATAAAGATGAGTTCATTTTCTGACCAGTACCAAGTCTCATTCTTGATGCCTCCTAACCTCACTGACCTGAATATACCAGGAAGACATTGAACAGGAAGATATTAAACTGAAAAACTGGGAAGGTGCATTCAGCCACCTCTGGAATTTTTAGGTAGTTTAGCATCCCAGCAACTCAGAGGGACTGTGTCAAATATTAATAAATGACTAGCCATTAATTCTGAAATAATTAAAACTAACTCAAATTAGAAGTCCACAGAGGTAGTAATTGTATAAAATACATAAAAAATATGTAGCTTGGTACTGAATTATGTTAATTTTCCTTTTTTATTGTTATAAAACTGTTATGTACCCCCAAAGCTTTTCTTTTTGTTTCCTAAGTCTTATGGCTTACTGTGAAACAAAGCTCTTCATACTTGTTTACTATTATATTTGATTTCTGACTGTATAATACACTGCTTTAAGCAAATCTGGTTTACAAAGTTCCACATGCTTTTTGAAAGATTTTATATATTAGGCTTCTTTAAATAAATATCTAAATAAAAAGGTCCATTATTTAATACTACTAGGAAAATGCTGATCAGGAAAACTAACAACACGAAAAGATATTCATCAGGCAATGACACATAATGCTGGAAGAAAATTTGTTAAAATTGTAATAGCAGTTATATTATAGGAATACAATTAGGGAATTTTTTTAAATGTCACACTTTTAGTAAGAAATGTAAATTTGTAAAGGTGAAACAGTGATCATTATTTAATATAAAAAAACTTTCAAAAACATAAAGTGAAAATAACCTAAATTTGTAAGGAAATCATTCTTAACTGAAATGTCGAAAAACTAAAATTTCCTCAAACTTTAATCATTCCACAGCTATAAAGGCAGTATGTCTAAAAAGCCATTACTGGCATATTCTAAAGGTTCTCATAATCAAATCCTTCCTTCCGGGGAACAAGTAAACTATGATAAGAAAAGATTTTTTACTTTACATTTAGACTGGGGGTTTCTGATTGTCCTTTCTTTAAAAGTGTCTCAGCTTGGTGTTGTGGCTCACTTCTGTAATTCCAGCACTTTGGGAGGCTAAGACAGGCAGATGCTTGAACCCAGGAGTGTGAGACCAGGCAGGGCAACAAACCCTGTCTCTACAAAACAAAATTCAATTAGCCAGGTGCAGTGTCATGCACCTGTAGTCCTAGCAACTCAGAAGGCTGAGGTGGGAGGATCTCTTGAGCCCAGGAGGCCGAGGCTACAGTGAGCTGTGATCACACCACTACGCTCCAGCCTGGGTGGAACGAGACCCTGTGAAAAAAGACAGTCAAGAAACAAGAAAGAAAAAGAAAGAAAGAGAGAGACAGAGAGAGAAAGAAAGAAAGAAAGAAAGAAGGAAAGAAAGAAAGAAAGAAAGAAAGAAGGAAAGAAAGAAACAAAAGAGAAAGAAAGAAAGAAAAGAAAAGAAAGAAAAAGAAAGAAAGAAAAAGGAAGGAAAGAAGGAAGGAAGAAAGAAGAAAGAAAGAGAAAGAAAAGGTGTCTCTATCATATAATCTATGAAAAACTGCTCATAATTATCCAAAACACCACCCAGGCAATTCTCATTATCCATAGTAGTTATGGTCTATACAGTCACTATAACCACTGAATTAGCAAATACTCAACCATTGTACTCAAGGGAAATACACAGTTACATTTTTATGAGCCTCTAGTCACAATATTTTTCATCAGCAGATCAATTCCTAACTTTGTTTTAAGTATGCTACTGTTTAAGGACACCTTACTTAATACATATTGTTGCTTCTCGTGGCCAACAGTACTATTAACTCATGCTGAATGAAGCTTATCTAGCACCTGTATGCTCTCTGTAGGGTACATCACAGACTTCTGACACTCAGGAATGATAGAAAGCATTCAACACTATGCTTGGGGGCCAACAGTGAAATCATACACACAAAAAAGGACAAAAATGCAAAAAACATGACCATAAATAGACTGCAAAAGGACACGTTTTACAGTATGAAAGCTGAAACAAGAAGGCAGAGGATTGCCTTTTTGATCTCATTTGGGAACATGTGCATTGAGTGACTAAAATTTTTCACCACTCTGCACATTGCCTTGAATGACCTTGAAAGTGCTGTGGAATTACAAATGACTTTTGGAGTACAAATTAATTTTAGCACACAGGCGAATTTCCAAATACGGAATAAGCAAATAATGATTATACTAAGAATACTAAGAGAAAACAATGTAGATTAGATTACAGTGAAATTCCTCCAACACTCTAAAAGCATTCCTTGGAAATAAAAAGAGTCTTATTAATAACCAGAGAAACACGCCACTTCTGATCCTAACATTCATCTTGCTTTAAACAGACCAGGAGAACTGTTTCCTTTGTGGGAGGGGTAGGGGGGGGGAATACCATTTTTGACTTGAAATTGTACCATGGTATGTTGATTCATGAAATGACAAATTTTAAAAGTCTAAAAACAAGTTTCATGGGAAACTAAGTAAATCACAGTAAAAGACACTAAGATGCATGAGGTGATCTCAATATACTCTACACAATTATATTTCAAGTATACAGACTTTATTATAATGAGACATCAAAATTTATATACACAAATTTAAAGAGAAGAGTCAAGATGTGGGAAAACATGACTGATGACATAAATAAAACTGTCCATTCCCTTGATCTCAAACACACACATACACACACACACACACACAAACACACACACAGAGTCCTGTGTTCTAAATTACTGTGAGAGTGACGTAATAATGGAAAACTAGACAAAAAAAATGAAAAGGCAAGTCATAAAGAGGCATTAAAAATGCTGAATAAAAGAAAAAGAATTTAAAAGTGCTACCTCTCTTGTTGGTAAAGAATTACAGCAATGATAGCCAAGACATGGGAAAATAAATGGGCACTCAACTCACTGATGTTAGCCCTCTACAAGTCCTTCAACTATTATTGAGGTAATTCAGCGATGCATGTGAAAACCTTAAAATCTGCATAGATTTTGACCCTTACACTTCTAGGAATTTATCTTACATGAATAATCCCAGCTTTATGTAAAGTTATGAGAACAAGGAGGTTCACGGCATTATTTTAAATTTGAAACACCCTGAATATCAAATAACAGAGCACTAGGTTAAGTAAACTTGTATATCCATACAAGTAAACACCATTCAGCCACTGAAAATGTTATAGAGAACTGTACTAGGACAAGCAAAACACATATAAAAAAAATGAAAAAAAGCAGACTATATAATATTGTCAATTATATGACACAAGTCTAGTTTTGTCAGAACTAGCGTGTGTATATGTATGTTTTTTAAAAAGGTATATATAAATATATCTGTGTAATCTATTTTACAATTTTCTCTTTCGTTTTTCCTTATTTTAATAATTAGGAAAAGGGACTACTATTTATAAAATACCCTAAAACAAAGACAAAAGACTATGTAGCAAACTACTAAGTCGAGCCAATTTCTTAGGCAAGTCCATATGGACATGTTGCTCGTTTAGGAATGAGACCATCTTTCCTAATTCCTAATTCTCTGACAGTGGGTAGGGCAGCATGGAAGGAGGAAAAAAGGATTCACAGTATCTGCAATCTCCTGAATCCATGGGGCACATCCCACCAGGCCGCATCTCACCTCTACTATACAGAAAAGGAATCAGAGATCTTCACAGTCCAAAGGATTTCAGCCTTGTTCTTCTGAATGATTTTCCCAAGTTCACTACCCACATCTAATGATGCCTTTACCAGGCTTTACCTGAATTGTAAAGTAGCATCTCAAAAATAATAATAGTACAACTTTCGGATGCCCTGCCACGTAAGATTATTCTTCAGATGCAGAGATACTTGACATTATTCCCGACCACTATTGATTGTCTTGCTGAGAAATGCACTGTTTTCTAATTGTTGCATTCAATGCTTTCTTTTCTCGATGCAATAACATTAAGGAAAACAACAACCCTAACTCTTCTAATAATTATATATTTTTCCAAACTATATGGAATTATACTTTGATTCATGGTCCATTTCTCTTTAACACTCTACAAAGGCATCTACACAGAGGACTCATAATCAATTCCTGAGCTTGCCGGGACTAACGACAAAATTTACTAAGCCCCAAATCTGTTAAATTCTTCAAGTCACTTACTATAAAACAAAGTAGGGTGCATTAAAACCTGGATTTTGAAGACAGAGTAAAGAGTAAAAATCTTATTTTTGATTTGTTTCTGAGGGTGTGTCAGTGAGGAGCATGGAAATAGATTTTGAGTGTTCTATTAGGGATGATTTGAAAATGTGGTAGCTAGCAGATACACCGATCACGTGAAAGAAACAAAACCAAATGCAGTCACCAGGACCCACTTATTACTGAGAAGTATTGGCAGGTAAAATGGAACAAGTGTGAGGTGGGCAAGGAGGGCCAGATATTCTTGGAAATTTTAATTAACTGGACATCAGGAAAAGATATGCAAAAATCAACATTTATGAATTCCTCACACTGGGAAAACTACTGCCAGGGGAAAAAAGAAAAAGGCCCAGAGCGGTAGACGGTTTTCCATCCTCTAGCTTATGCAGAGTGATTGCCCTAAATAAGGAGCTATTCTAAGTGGAAGTGGAGACTGAATGACTGGCTGCAAATTCATCAACACAAAATTAATTTTATCATTCTTAACAGACTAGACTATCAGGTTGACCACCACTAGAAAGAATGGCTGCCTGGAATTTTCATGTTTTCCACTCTATATGAAAAAAAATACATATTTTCAAGCAAACCTGCAAGAATAGAAATGAAGGGTAGTCATTTCAAAAATAATGCTCGTGTTGTATAAAGTATTGAGCACTATATTCGAAAATAAATTCCTACAAGAGTTCTATTTCCCTACAAAGAAAACAGTCGCTTGCAGATAAGATATTTCAGCAAATACATGTGGTGTGTAATGAAATAGGTTTTGCTTTGTTACAATAAATTAAAATGGACACCAGACCTGAAGAATCTCTGAGCAGACAAAGCCAGTTAGGCCTCATAAGTGATCTTAACTCTGCTTGATTTGCAGACATAAACAAAACTTGAGCTATTTCTTGTAAATGCCTATGTTAAAGAAAAATGAAACTTAAGGCTAACCAATTGGAAGCAGAAAGTTCTAGTTATCTAACTTACGGTTACATAACTAGAACTTTCCAGCAGGATAGACCAAATAAGGCAACAGGATAAGTATAACCAATCCAGTATTTTCTTTGCTTTACTTTTGTGTTTGCCCTATAAAAGTCTTCCCTTCATGTTCTTTTGATGGAGCCCTGGAAGCACTTTTGGTTTGGAGCTGCTCAATCCGTGAATCACTGGTTATTCAAATCAACTCCTGACAATTTTACGGCACCTCAGTTTAAGTTTAAACAGCTCCATGCCTCTGTTATAAGCATGTATCTGAAAGAAAACAGGATATTCTTCTTTGTACTTAAATAAACTCTAAATGTGCAATAATTTAAAAATATGAGACAGCACAAGTGAATCCTAAAATATATTTATTAAAATGTAAGGCATTTGCATATACCTGATACTGAAAATACGGCATGCAGTTTTACTTCTCTGGCTTCACATTCTAAAGTTTCTGAAGCATATACCATAGAGCAGAAAAAGAGCTGGCCTCTTCTCAAATTTATAACAAATTATATTTTGTTCTTCTTTCAAACATGAATTTAATCCTCCCTTTATTAAATTGTTTCCTTGGTTGTCTGAGTAGAGAATCATTGTAAGCTGAGTCACTTACACCTTCCATCAATTTCGAAGTAACACTGATTATTACCGAACCTGTATCAGACACCTCCCATTTCTGTAGATGTGCATTTATTCTAAATCTAAGTTTTGGAAGTGACAATGGAATGAAACACTCAGAAAATATCAAAAGCTAAAGTTTTCACTATGCTTTAGAAAGGTTTGCAAGTTGGTACTTAAAACAATGCTTTAAGGTATTATTTTCATGTCTATAGATGAGGCAATAGCAGTTTAAAGAGTATATTCAAATGGCTAATAAATACGTGAAAAGGTGCTCTACCTCATTAGTCATGACAGAAAGGCCATAATGAGATAATGCCTCATACTTACCTGAAGGACTAAAATTGTAAAGACTAACCAATAGCAAAAGTAAAGTAAAAGATAACAAATACAAAAGAGTATACAGTGCATGATGCCAGTGATATTAAGTTTAAAAATAGGCAAAACAAATCTGTGATACTAGAAATTACCTTTGAGGGGCGAGCACAGTGGCTCCTGCCTGTAACCCAAGCACTTTGGGAGGCCAAGGCGGGAGGACCCCTTGAGGTCAGGAGTTTGAGACCAGCCTGGACAACAAGGCAAAACCCCGTCTCTACTAAAAATACAAAAATTAGCTGGGCATGGTGGCACATGCCTTTAGTCCCAGCTACTCAGGAGGCTGTCAGAAGAAAAAAAAAAAAAGAAATTATCTTTGGAGAGAAAGGAGGGTAGGAAAATGTTGGGGACTGCATGAGGAGGAGGCTTCCAGGATCCCTGTTATGTTTTATTTCTTTTACCTTTTTTTTTTTTTTTTTTTCAGACGAAGTCTCGCTCTTGTCTCCCAGGCTGGAGCGCAATGGCGCAATCTCAGCTCACTGCAACCACCGCCTCCCGGGTTGAAGCAATTCTCCTGCCTCAGCCTCCCAAGTAGCTAGGATTATAGGCACTTGCAACCACGCCCGGCTAATTTTTGTATTTTAAGTAGAGACGGGGTTTCACCATTTTGGCCAGGTTGCTCTCGAAATCCCGACTTTCTGCCCACTTCGGCTTCCAAAAGTGCTGGGATTACAGGCGTGAGCCACTGCACCCAGCCATGTTTTATTTCTTGATCTGGCTGGAGGCTAGATGGTATGTTCACTTTGTAATAATTCATCAAGCTGTATACTTAAAATTTGTATACTGTTCTGTATGTAGATTATACTTTAATAAAAGTTTATTAAATTTTTTAAATGACACTGTCATATGAAATTATTTTCCCTCTAAATGGAAAGTGTGCGTGTGTGTCTCAATTTGTGTAATAAAACAACCCTCTGAGGTAAGTACTGCTATTATTACCACTTTACAAACGAGGATACCAAGGCACACGGAAGTTAAATAGCATGCCCAAGGTCCCACAACCAGTAAGTGGTAAAGACAAGACTGGAACCCAGGCAGTCTGGCATAAGAATCCCACTAAGAGTCCCTTCCATTCTTCAACTTGTCTTTGGTGCTTAGGTAGCACATTTCTTCATAGATATTTCAAGGGCTTTGAAAATATGATTCAAAGGTGGATCTAAACCAGGAAGTACAATCAAATCCAATGAGGTGCCTTTACTAATGCCAATCATGTACTTTTGCTTTTCAAAACTAGGCCTCCAGAGAGCAAAAGATTTGCTTATCTTTGGCCAACAGAGCTGGGGTCATGAGAGATATTCGTGCCAAGTGTCCTTTCCTTGTATTCATTTCACAAGATTTTTCATGTAAGTGAACACTAGGTGTTTTGTGTAAGTGAACGCAACATATTCCAGATGTTACATTTGCTACACGTTTGGAATTCTAAGTTCAGAATTAAAATAGAAACCAGAGTATAATTTGGAAAACAAAAACCCAAGGTTAACATTCTATATAGTGCTTTTCTTTTAAATGTCTTTAAATTCTTAACAGAAAACCACAAAACCCTACTGCTATTTCCTATTTTATATCGTTTTTGCTCTTCATGATTTAAAGAATACTAATGCTTAGAATTCTTTAAAACAAAATGATGAAGACCACCAGCAGAACAAACTCTGATTACTTTTCTCTCATCTCAAGCTCAGGTGGAAAATAAGAGAATTATAAAATATTTAGTGATACACTTCATATGAATTCAGTTCAGTAAGTGAGTTTATCTTGAAAAGACTCTTGTTTTATTCAGCTTGGTAGAGGAACTTCATTTCATATATATGATAAAATAATAAGAAACACATTAGTTGCAGAGATACTTATGTTAGGTCCAAGTGAAAATCAGCATTTGGGTTAACAGTCAAGCAAAATAACTAAAATTTTCAGCTCTATGACTGACATCATGAGTGGAAATATATGTCAACCTGTAATATTTTTATTGAATGACGTGTTTACTAAACAGAATTATCTTAGATACACTGCAAATAAGCAGTTGTAAATATCAGTTGATAAAAGTTTAACAAAAACTGGTGCTCTGTAATTTTGACTTTCTGTGTATTCAACTAACTAATCTTTATATCTAACAAGACAATTGATACCTTTGAAATAATTAGCTTTGGGCTCTCAAGAACCTCTACTTTTGGGCAGGTGGACACGAAATAATTACTGCCAAAACTACAGCCAGTTTCCTTGCAAAAATCACATCAACTCATCTATACTATTTTTTAGGTTCTGTTCTCTAAATCTTGTGAAACGAAGCCAGGATTGAAAATACTCATTACATTTCTATGTTTTTTAACTGGTTTTGAAATTTCAAGATTTGGAAAAAGTACTGTGAGATGAGCTGTGCATTCATTTTCCTGATATAGCATGAGAAAAATAAAATAACTCCCACATACCTTTATCTACCCAAGATGACAGTTAATCTCAAAAAAAGTTGAAATAATCCAAGCATTTGAAAATATTCCATAAAGTCAAAATTTTGGAAGAGAATGGTTTTTTTTTTTAGAAGAAAAATGACTCTGACAGTAATTTTTCCACTCTCCCTCCCCATCCTATAGGTTTTACAAAATTAAAATTTGAGGTGAGCCACTAAGAAAAGCTATTTCAACGAAATCCAATGATTGTCCTGGTAGATTTCATCTCTCAATGGCTCTCTATTATCCTTTGCACAGAGTTTCAGTAGACGCTAAAAGTTCAGTATTTTATTACAATCGTCTGTCCTCTGGGTACTTTGTGGTTCAAGCAGCTTAAGGAACTGTGTGTCTCGCTATTTACAGATTTCAACTGGTTTGGGAATCTCTGGGAGGAAAATGATTCTTCCCTTAGAAAGCAGTAAGAAGTAAGAATAAGTGAATTAATACATGATTAGAGAGCCACTGATAGGTGTTTCTACCTAACCAATGAAAACAAAGCGCTTATGTAAGTGGAAACATTGTTCTTTTTGCGAATACCTTCCTCATGGCTGGCTGCCTTTGAACTTCAATAACTTTGCTATTCCTGAACGGCACTGGAGAATTGAAGATAAGTGCTAATAATACCTTGCCGTCTGTTTTGTGAGTCAGAAGAAAAGACAAGCAAAAACATAAGGCCACCAACTATTTAAGTCATGAGGAAAACAGACAAGTGTACTACCAATATAAGACAAAATTTTATGCATGCAAAACAAAACAGGCTATTGCCAGTATATTTATTAATGGGAAGCTTCCATATTTAGTTCAGATCACATTTCTTTTTTAAAAAATCTGGTATTATTTTCATTTATGATTTTCTTAGTAATGATTCAGATTTCCCACATCTTCAGATGTTTTAGTAACCAACTCAATCTATTAGATACTCTAACAACATTGAGACAATGATTCTCAAATAAAGTTTAGGCCAGTTGTGATGGCTCACGCCTGTAATCCCAGAGCTCTGAGGGCCTGAGTTAGGAGGATCACTTGAGTCAGGAGATTGAGACCAGCCTGAGCAACACAGCAAGACAAAAAAATAAAAAAAAATTGGCCAGGCATGGTGGCGGGCACCTGTAGTCCCAGCTACTCAAGAGGTATGCGGGGAGGACAGCTTGGGCCCAGGAGATTGAGGCTATAGTGAACTATGATCATGCCACAGCACTCTGCTCTGGGTGACAGAAGGAGACCCTGTCTCTAAAAAAAAAAATCAAAAAATTAAAGAAAAAGTTTTATATCAAATTGTTGTGGCATATTATGTACTTCACAGGCCTGTTAAAAGAATGAAATGAAAACCATGTACATTAGACTTTCGAAATATTTTGGTCTTTCTACATAACAAGCATCTACCTAAACCATGTTATAGTCAACTGAGTATCTACAGGTGAAACAAAGCATACTGATATGTAACTGGGTTACTAAACTAGCTGATTAAATATTAATTGAATGCCCACACTGCCCCTAGCATGGGTGTGGTAGCTACATTCTAGTTAGCTACCCTCAAGTTAAAAAGATGCACATGAAGCAGCAATAGAAACTATGAAACCAGATACAGTTATTTGCTACTTAGTACATATGTTACAAACTAATGGTCGGAGATAAAAATCAGAACGCATACAAAAGAAGGTGGGGCCATTATTTCCCAGTGATATATGATCCTATAACCCTAAAATTTTCCAATATTTGGTAACACCTTCAGCATCTTTACGGAAGGAATCATAGTACTCTTCCTTCTAAATCATGTAAGCATAGGACCAGCCGCTTCTGTGTAAATTACCCAAATAAAGTTCATGCCAATCAATGTTTTGACTGGCACACTGTAACTTTTTTATTTCCTTCCACCTCTCAGGACTGTACACACAGCCTCTGAAATAAGATCCCAGGAGTATTTATAAGCCTTTCACCCAAGATAAGAGTTAAATCATCACGTATTCCAATGTGATATAAGATAAAAGTTGTGGGCTGGGCGCGGTGGCTCATGCCTGTAATCTCAGCACTTTTGGAGGCTGAGGTGGGCAGATCACGAGGTAGGGAGTTTGAGACCAGCCTGGCCAACATGGAGAAACCCTGTCTCTACTAAAAATACAAAAATTAGCTGGGCATGGTGGCGTGTGACTGTAATCCCAGCTACTCAAGAGGCTGAGGAAAGAGAATCACTTGAACCCAGGAGACGGAGGTTGCAGTGAGCCAAGATCGCGCCACTGAACTCCAGCCTGGGCAACAGAGTAAGACTCCGTCTCAAAAAAAAAAAAAGATAGAAGTTGCATCTGGGGCTGCACAGTACACATATTGACTTATCAACTCTCACCAGGAAGAACAAGTGAGCTCTTGACGGTGAGAAATTAAAACTGGCATATAATCTTCCTACAAAGAGAAAGGTTACCTTAGGATCAGCTGTGAGCAATTTGAATGCTTGATATACTTGAGCTTCCTTTACACCACCTCCAAGATCCAAGAAGTTGGCTGGCTTCCCACCATTAAGGAAAATGATATCACAAGTAGCCATGGCGAGCCCAGCACCATTCACTGTGAAATGCAAATGGGACACAAGACAGGCTACATTTAGCAACACGAAATGGTCCATAAACATTTTCCCTCCCCCATATTGCCAAGAGAGAACTCTGTCATTGCCAGGCCAATTTATGTCCTGTTTGGAATTCCATTAAACCAGATTAGTTCATAGACTTTTAGGATAAAGAATCAGGACATGCATATGCAAACAATGAAACAAAAAAGACTTAGGAATGAGGAACAGGATGTATTGGGAAGTTAAATCAATCTGAAAAACAGAAAGAAGGAAAGGTTTAAGTAAGTAACCGAATTGGGCCAGTAGTAAAAAAGGAAGTTTTAGGTTCTGGAAAGTGTAAGCTTAAGAGAATCAGGAGGCAGAGAAACAAGCTATGAGAAGTTGCTAGGACCTATGAATTTCATTCTTTTTAATATACTTTAAAAGCCAGGAGTAAAGAATGGAATTCTCAATGTTTTCTTTGCTGAGAATATGCTCCTTTGAATGTGGCATCTGTGGGATTGAACCACAAGGCTTCCCAACTTCAGTGGGATTTTATACTTTTTTACACTTAGTACAGTCATGCATGTTTATATAATGTTACCTGGATAAACTTAGAAACAAATGAAGAAATGACTGCACAAAAACAATATTCTTATCCCCTTGTTCCTCTTTCAAATCAACATAAGCAATGCTCACCAGCAACCCAATCGTTAAAACTGGTACCAAAATGTGCCAACATCTTAGGAGCCTTTCTTAAGAAAGTAGGTAGAGAGTTTTAACATCAAAAGTCTTGTTCTCCAGAGCTAAGTTTTATTGATCAATTGCACTTATTTTGCTTCTTAAGCTTAATTATATAAAATTACTTTCCTCGAGATAGAAAAAAAAAATCTCCTGAACACAGCAGAAACTCACAAGGTAAAGCACCCTTCATTTTTCTGACCCTCCAATTCCCTAGAAAAGCCTATGACTGTGACTAATTAAATTTGGAGTAACTAAAATAAAAATGGTTTATACAGAATCTTAAAACAATTTGAAATGCGTAAATCATAGATTTTGAGGCTACTACGTGGTCAAACCATGCACATTCCTACAGAGGCTATAAATAATCTGTATTTAATTTGCTTTAAACCCATATACCTTTTCCCTTTCTAAATGCCTACAAATATTGAGAGTGCATTAGCTTATCAGGATCAGAATGATGTGAATGATCTGGTACATTATAGTTATTGCTCCAATACAAAGCAAGAGCTTTTGGTATCACTTGTAATTGGAAGTCATTTTCTATTGTATTGAACAGCAAACTCTTGGATGAGGTCTCTTCAGTTCTGAATATAATGATATTGTTGATTTAATGAGCTACAAATCATTTTTATTTTAATTCCATTAAGATTAAGACCTGTTTCCAGTACAATGAATTGATTCTACCAGAAACACAGTCTTGTGCGATTAAGTCAGAAGCGTATAAATCTGAGCACTATAAGCTGTGAACAATAATAGAAACTGTATTGCTTCCATAGACTCATTCTTATCTCAGCTGAAGAAGCCATTTTCACAAATTTAGATGAGTGTGATAAAATCAATTGTTTTATTAATAAACTAGCATAATGGATTAAACATTTTATCCTGTGGTTATCACAGAATCTGAAACTTTAGTAAAGTGATTAAAGTGTATGTCCTCTTCTATTTCCTCTGATAAAGGAATTTTGTTTTAAACCTAAATTTCAGAAGAGTTCTTCATATTAATACTGAGTTGAGCAGCAAAGGTTCTAATTTTTTACTAAGCAAAGTTTAACTGAGATGTTTTAAGTCAACAGTTCTCAATTGGGGTGATTTTTGCATACCACAGCCATTTGGAATTGTCTGAAGACATTTATTTTAATTTATTGATTTACATGGGTTTATTTGTCTTCACAACTGGGGGTTGTTAGTAGTATCTAGAGGTTAGGATGCTAAACATCTTATGATGTACAGGATAGTAAAGAATTATCCCACCCAAACTCTCAATAGTGCCAGAGTTGAGAAATTCTGCTTTACACCAGTGACCATTAATCAAAACAAACTTTGAGAAGAAACTTGGATTGTTTCCTAAGACTTTTCAGCTACAAAAAAACTTATATGCTCACTTCTTCTTGGTAAATGACATTTCAGAAATCAAGGTTTCCTAAATTCTATAAAAATCCACAAAGCATTCTTTTGATATAACTGCTTCTTACCAAAGCAGGCAATGTTCCCATCTAGTCCTATGTATTTTAGATCATATTTGGCAGCTTCATTTTCAATGGGCTCATTCTCTGATTTGTCGTCCATAGCAAATATGTCTTTCTGTCGGAATTCTGCGTTGTCATCAAAGTTTATCTTGGCATCAAAGCAGACAACTAAATAAAGAAGAAAACAATCATACTTGAATATCTCTTGAGGATCTGTAAATTAAGTTCTTCATGCTGGTAGGCACAAGCAAAGGGAAAGTAAGTACTGTCATTTTTTTTCTCATGTTACAGGCAGGAGAGGCTGTTTTGGCTTTCTTGACCTTTAAATTTTAGGGTTTGGTCCCTGTTGTCAAGGGACTTATGTTCTAGTAAAGAACATAGTAATTTCTATCTGCTGTTCTCATTTCAATAGAATAACCACAAAAATTGCCATCAACCATTAAAAGTTACAGACTGGCACAGCTTCATAGATACAGCTTTGATTCATTATTTTTATTATATATTTTTAGTATTTAACCACTAATTATCACATTTCTCTTCTATGCAAAGAGAGACTAGACAATATTATTAATTATTTTGTCCCCTTTTGTCCTTTTCTTGATATGGTAAAGTGAAATTTTTATTGAACCAGTATCCTCTCTAGTATTTCCAAAAGATTTAGTGGAAAGAATGCCAGACTAGAATCACCCGATTTTTATTTGATCCTTAACTAACTCTGTAACATTTATTAAAAATAAAAATTGTATACACTTGAGTCTTGAACAACATGGGTTTGAACTGTGAGGGTCCACTTATAGGTGGATTTTTATTCTCAAGATGTAAAGCCCCAGAGGGTCGACTTTCCACATACATGGGTTCTGCAGGGCCAACTGCAGGAATTGTGCAGTATGAACAAAGTTTGGTTATCTGAGATTCCTGGAACTGATTCCCTGCATATATTGAGGGACAACTGTGTATTTAAAGCATACAACATCGTGTTTTGATATACATATAACACAGTGAAATAATTAAACACAGTGAAATGATTACTACACTGAAGCAAATTAACACATCCATCTTCTTATACAGTTTTTGGTTTTTCTTTTTGGTGTGGGAGAGCACTTAAAATATATTCTTTTAGCAATTTCTAGCATACATTACTAACTCTGTAACCTCGATAAAATAACCTAGTTCTTTTCTGGGCCTTGGTTTTTTAATTGGAAAAAATGGCAATAACAATCCTTAAAACTAGGGCCATGCCCTTGATTTGTGCAGGACCATCTTAAGGCACTTCAGATTCAAGTTATAAGACACGAAAAGACCAAGACTGGTCAGTTACAATGCCAGGATGCCAGGCATTATTAGCACGATTGTCTCTAGTTTCTGTTGCTGGTGGATTTCTCCTGGACCCCGCAAAACTTATTCCATGAAACAGACAGACTACAGGGCACTTTCCTTGATTTACTGATCTCTTTTACATACAATCAGGGAGAGACTGCAGTGGAGAGGGTGGCATTATTGGTATCTGGGTTCTGACCCCTTTTATTATCTCTCTTAATGTAGAAATTAGTGTTCTGTGATGCCATGTCATCATAATGTTTATTTATTTATTTATTTAGGAGATAGAGTCTCACTCTGTTGCCCAGGCTGAAGTGCAGTGGCGCAATCTCGGCTCAGTGTAACCTCCGCCTCCCGGGTTCAAGCGATTCTCCTGCCTCAGTCTCCCGAGCAGCTGGGACTACAGACATGTGCCACCACGCCCAGCTGATTTTTTGTGTTTTTAGTAGAGATGGGGTTTCACCGTGTTAGCCAGGATGGTCTCGATCTCCTGACCTTGTGATCTGCCCACCTCAGCCTCCCAAAGTGCTGGGATTACAGGTGTGAGCCACTGCACCCGGCCAATGTTCTTTTACTTAACTTGGGATATTGATAGCCAGGAATCTTTGACCAATAATTTACAGATACTACCTATTCTCCTCCAGCATTGCTGACAGGCACCTGACTTTTGAAAGGGAAACAGCCACAGAACATTTCTCACTCACTGAAAACCAGTGGCTATAATCTCCTAATTCTACTTGCTTCTCATGAAAATAAAACATGGCTTTATATGGCATCTTGGTGTTAGAGACCCTAGGTAGAGGGTTTTCTCCAAGGGTTTCCCTACCACAATATTCAAGCACTTTGATACAAATCTGTATAGACCAGCACATTAACATCTGAGAATACTTGTTATAAGTATATATACAGACCGCACATGACTTAAAGTAGCACTGAGCGACAAGAGATAATCTTATATGGAAGTTAATGTCTGCTTAAATCCTTAGTCTTGCCCCAAAATGCCCAACCACTTTGTCCATACATTGTGAATGGTTGGAGTGAATGAGTAAGTACTTGAAATATTGAAATATTGAAAGCTTAATGACAGAATCCTACAATTACCAAAGGAATTGGCCAATGTTCTCTGCTTGCTACAGGGGATTTTCTCAGCAGTTAATGACTGGTACAATAATCAATAAAAAAGCAACTTTGTACATGGCTTTCCACTAGGTTTATAAATGCATTCCAATTAATTTATTAGTAATTTTAGCTCTTCCATTACTCATTGGCAAGACTTCTTATAACTGACACCTTCAAAACGAATGGGCTAAGGTTATCAAATTGACTTCCTAAGGGAAGAGTTTCAAATAAAGGAATTCTTGGTTGAGATCAATAAACAACTAAATCAAAATAGTTTCAAGCTGACCTTTGCTCCTTACAAAGACTACAGTTACAAGCTGCTTCAGAAAGAGAATAATTAATGGGTATGTATGCAAAGTTCAAAAGGCAATCCCAACTAAATGCCTGCAAAGCTAGATTTTCAGAGGATGTTTTTCTGTGGTATGACGTTCTCTCCAGAGAACAATCTTGACAGAATTTTGCAGTTAACCCAGAGCTTCAAGATGGTGACTATGGGATAAAGGGGGTGTATATCTACAATGGTCCTGTGCCAACTGTTAGCTCTCTGTAGAGAAAACTAAACAACCTAATTGGATCATTGCATGTATGTCTAAGTGTGTGGGGAAGTTAAAAACACTACCTAAATATGAAGTAATTTATTTAGAAGACTCAGGAGTTAAGAAAGGGGATTCAAATTGAACTGCCACCTTAAAGACCTAAGTCTTTATTTAGTGGGTAAGGGATGAAAAACTTTAAGGATACAAAGGGATTCTTTTAGACACATATTTGTTATGCCTGTTTTATATTTTAAAAGTAGTCTGTGATAGTGTGATTTATAATAAATGTATTATTTTGGTCTTCATCCCTCATTCCTAGCATAGGGCTCTAAAACCCTTGTGATTTCCTAAGCAATAGGGGTGCTGGGAGAATCTTGTGTTCTAACACTTGGCCTTTGACCCTGATTCCTGATGCAGAGCTCCTAATCCCTTGGGGTTTTCTGGGAGATAGGAGAGTCTTTTGTTCTATTAAGGTAAGTCTTGGTGGAGGCTTCTGTATGGGACCGGTCACCAGAAAGACCAAACTATGATTAGAAGCTTGGAA
This sequence comes from Nomascus leucogenys, assembly GCF_006542625.1. Lineage (NCBI taxonomy): Eukaryota > Metazoa > Chordata > Mammalia > Primates > Hylobatidae > Nomascus > Nomascus leucogenys. The sequence continues at coordinate 73,023,894 of NC_044401.1, read as the reverse complement.
ATTGCAGCCCCACCTCCATGCTCCAGAAACAATAATGGATCATCCTTATGTAATAAAGCCTCCATAAAAATTTATCAACTCCAGGGGATTGGAGAGCTTACAGGTTGCCAAACACAGGTAGGTGCTACAGGGTGGCTCACCTGTGGAGTACAGGAAAGCTTGTCACCCCTTCATGCATACCCTGCCCTATATACCTCTTCATCTGGCTATTCCTTTGTATCATTTAAAATATCCTTTATAAAAAAATAAGATAAAAAATAAAATAACCTTTATAATAAATCAGCAGTAGTAAGTAAAGTGCTTCCCTGGGTTTTGAGAGCCGTTCTAGTAAATGATGGGGTACATGGAGGGAGTCCTAAGAACCCCCAATTTACAGCTGGTCCATCAGAAGTACCAGAGGCTTGGTCTTACAATTGACATCCAAAGTGGAGTCAGTCCGATAAGACAGACCCCTTAACCTATGGGATCTGACTCTAATTTCAGGTAGACGGTAAAAGAATTGAATTGAATCATAGGATACCTAGCTAGTGTCAGAGATTAGTCAGTTTTGGAAAAACTCACACATCTGGTCCAAGAAGTGTTCTTCTGTGTTAAGAGTTTGGTAGGAGAAAAATGTTTGTTTTTCCCTATTACACATAGTTCCAAACAAAGTGCTTTCCTGTCTTACCATCTACAGTGTTGCGCCATCTAAATGATTTTCCTTGAACTTGACCACTTAATATAGACTGGCATCAAAAATATCAGGGTATAAATGACAACTCTTGGCACTTCCTAGTCAGCTATCCCTCAGCACATTAACCTCTCTTAAACCCAAGCCTTGTCTATACAATGGGGATCAGAGTACGTTCTCCTCTAGGTGTTGGTGGCAGGAGAGATTGTATGCAAAGCGCTTAGCTTCCTAGACAGCAGGTCCTAGCAGGTTGTTAGATGACCACACCACTCTCTTATATGCACATGCTTTTTTATACTTAAGAGCTTCCCATTAGTGTAGCCCAAGCTACAGAACTCTCCTCTCTTCCTAACAATAAAAATTATCTGTTCTTTTATAATCTGAGATTTCTGTTTAGAGCAAATCTAAGCAAATGCCTGCCATAGTTTACATATGTACAGGTTACGCATGGTTTTCAATAAAAAGCCATCTTCTGAATAAATAAGAATTTTCCCAAAGGAGGAATATTAATAGTTGGCATATTATGCATCATAAATAGTAGAAAACAAGATTTTTGGCTAAAAGAGAAGGGTAAAACAGGCTGTTGGTGACTCTCAAATCATATCACACCTGTGCATAAGGCCAAGGCTAAAGATTGGTACAGAAGAGCTCCAAATGAAGATCTAAGCCAAGGGTAGCAAACTAAGACCCTCAAGCCAACCCTGTTTTTATGGATAACAGATTGGAACACAGCCTCGTTCATATTGCCCATGGCTGCCTTCCCAAGACAAAAGCAGAGGTGAGTAGTTGCAATAGAGACAGTATGGTCCGCAAACCCCCAAACACTTACTAACTGGTCCTTGACAGAATAAGTTTGCCAATCCCTGCTAGGTCACAGTTCTCACGCTTGAATCCACTTGTGTGAACCAAGTGATAGATACACGGGTATCATATTTTAGAGTGAAGGAGAAACTTAGAAAAAGTGCATTCCATTAACATGAAAACCAAAAAACAGTAAAATAACAAACAAAATAAATAAAAACCTGTGGCTACACAAAAGGAGTAGATTAATCCTTGAATACTAACTGACTCTCACATGCTTATTTCCCCCTGTAAGACCCTTCTAAATGCACTTCTTGAACTGATGTGTTAAAAATGGATTGATGTCTATGTCAACAGCAGGGCAATAAAATAAACTTGCCTGCTTAAACCCTTAGCTTTCTCATTTAATAAAACAACAAACAATACAAAATGCATTTTCAGAGGGCTGAGCTTGGTCCGGACCTTAAGATTTTCAATGTCACATTAATGAAACTCAATTCTAAAGAAAATTCATCTTGAACAAAGGCCATTTTTTATACAAAGTGGGTGAAAGAAACATACCTATTAATATTTATAAAACAATTTTCACCATCAAAAGCACATTGTTACATGCTTGATAGATTATACAAATGAATTTTCCTTCTGAACAAATATCAAAGAAAGCTGTGGTACTTATATGCATAGGGTGTTTTGTTGTTTTGTTTAGTGGTGTGAGATTCTGTGAGCTGCTAATTCAACAATCTCGATGGAAAACATGACTAGCAGTTAGAGGCCTCTGACCCTAGAAGTTTAACAGAAGAATGTGTCACAGAATTAAACAAAAGAAAAATACATTTCAGAGGGGAAACTTACACAGAAAAGGAACATAAAAACAGCAGGAAATAAGACTATCACAGTTTGAAAAATAATCGGTCTTCAAGCAATGTACTGCGTTTGATTTGTGATAAATAACCATAATGTACTATTGAAACATGCCTTGCCAAATTGGCCTTAAAATGCTGATACTTTCAAATTAGTCCCACTTCCCATCAAATATTGATGTCCTGAGAGTTGTATACTTTTTAGAACTTTTTTTTAGTGGCTGTGAAAAGAGAAAATAGATATGGGGTGGGTAGGGGGGTTGGGGGAGGTAGAGAACCGAAAATGTTCTTGAAAATAGAGTCTTGTGTATAAAGAGAGAAACAGAGAAACACCCACCAACAACATGGGCACTTGCTAACAAGAAGCAACAGGGTGGTTATTTAGGGAAATCAATCTGAAGAAAGAAAGGAATTTGATGTGCCAGTTAACTGTGGATCACCCAGCTTTAATTCTCATGGACTCTTAGCCAGATAGTCACTGCTTCACATTGGATCTCATTCCTTTGGCCCAATGAATGAATTTCAGCTTCCAACTGATGAAGATGCCCTAAAGCAAGAATTCTTAATCTCTAGACTATGGACAGATTGGGTGAGGTGATTCTCTGTGAACAGGGACCATCCTGTGCATTGTAGTTTAGCATTATACATGCCAGTAGCATAGTCTCCAAGTTGTGATGACTAAAAATGTTCCCTGGGGGACAAAATGCCCACCTTTCCCGTGTAGTACAACTTGCTTTAAAGACATCAGAGAAAGAAGTCTGTGTACAGATACAGCTGGCTGAAGGTGGGAAGAAATATGACATGAAATCTCACAGTGGCTAGCAAAATGAATGAATGAATACATGAATGGGCAGGTAGATAAATAAATAAATAATGATAAAACATTGCTTCTTGCTTGGCTGCAGAATTAATGAATGAATTGGCACTGCATTTGGACAAACGAGGAAAATAACGATTAATTTCTATTGACTAAGTAACAGTTTATTTTTGTTTCAATAGTCTTTCTGGTAGGCATGTTTTGACTCAGGGTCCCTTCTTCCATTAAGAAACTGTATGTCTCCTATACCCTATGATTCTTGTTCAGTGGCTGGCATGGGCACAGACATGTGACCCAAGCAGGGCCAATGAGAATCGTTTGAAGGGATTTATGGGGCTGCTGAGGGAGAGTTATGGAGCACTGGGAGCCATCTTTGCTGCCAGCTTCCGAGAGCTTGGCTGAGAAAGAAGTCAATTTGGAGGCAAGCAGGGCTGGAGAAGCAGCAAATCCCTGATTCTCCTCAGGCCTTAAGCCAGCCCACACCTTAGACTTCCCTGTTACGGGAATATAACTTTTTAACAAAAACAAAGCTAATATAGGTTTCTGTCATTAGCAACCATTATAATCCTAGCTAAGAGTCACTAAACTACATTGCAGTTAGCAGTGTCAAATTGTATTTTTTGAATCAGATTATTAATCACATAGGAAAAATGAGCTCTTGGACTGCATTTCTTTCTCCATGTCAAAAATTCCCTACGGGTGACTTAGCAGGATAGATGTTATCAAGGTCCTTGTTCTTCACTCAACACCGCATCACTTGTTGTACAAATATATGAATAATAACCTGAATTATTAAAAATAGCACTCACTGACCAAGGGAAGGTCAAAAAATTTTTCCTACAAAGAGGTGGGTACAGGCGAGGCACAGTGGATCACACCTGTAATCCCAGCACTTCGGGAGGCCGAGGTCGGTGGATCACCTGAGGTCAGGAGCTCGAAACCAGCCTGGCCAACGTGCTGAAACCCTATCTCTACTAAAAATACAAAAATTGGCTGGGCGCGGTGGTGGGCGCCTGTAATCCCAGATACTCGGGAGGCTGAGGTAGCAGAATCACTTGAACTCGGGAGGTGGAGGTTGCAGTGAGCTGAGGCTGCACCACTGCACTCCAGCCTTGGCGACACAGTGAGACCCTGTCTCAAAAATAAGAAAAAGAAAAAGAAACAACAACAACAAAAAAGAGCTGGTACAAGGTGACGCTGAGCTCCTTAAACTTTTAAATTTAAAGAATAATTATTAAATCAAAGTTTCAATGTGGAAATTTTAACGTGAAATGTTCTGCTACTATTGATCTAAACAGAACTAACAAATACTCAGATTATAAATATTAAGATTATCAATATTGCTAAAATATGAATGACTGCTTTTACAGCTTCTAAATAAAAGATAGCTTGAGGGGATTGTGATAATGATGAAGATCAATTTGTACATTTGGTCATTAATCACCATTTCCTAATTGGGTTTAATTTGACTACTGCTCATTAGAGTTATAAACCAACATACTCATTTAATTGTGTTTATAATTCAATTGCTGAACTTTTATGGTACAATGAACAAATTAATAACTAAAGATAATTTTGCTCTTAAAAATATCACATAAGACTTATGTTTTAATGAACTGTATATAAAGAATGTTTTATGATGATTCCCTTAAAAAAAAATCTCAAGACTCTTACATTCTCTTAATAATTAAAAATCAAACTTTAGACTCATGACGTTTTATAAACACACTCTAAGAAAAGGTTCCCATACCCCTGTTCCCTGAAGCCTGAACACAGCTTGTGACTGCTTCCCAAAGGGTTGAATAAAAAATGTATTGCAGCCATTTTTATCCCACTCCATAGCTACAGCTGAATTTCCATTTTTCTTAATACAAAGCAACCAGGCTGCTTGTGTATACTAGTTGAAAAAGCAATATATGACCTCCAAGAACTTTTGTTAAACCTTCTCCTTCATTTCTTGGATTTAATTATCAACATGAATTCTGACTGGTATTCCCTGCCAAACTGGAGACTACTTCTAGGTCATATACATGAAAGCAAATAAGTAGTTTAAATGGGAGAAAGTAGAAAAGGCAGGTAGCTGCAGTTGAGTCTGGAGTATCAGAATCAACATGCATGCTGGACTCAGAAGGACATGGGTTCAAATCCCAGCTTTTGTAACTTCTGACTAGCCCCTGGGACAGTCACAATGGTTTCTCAATCCTCTATAAAATGGGGATAACAACTAATTTTTCAGGGTTGTGGTAAACAATATGAAAGAATATATGTATAAGCTTATCACAGTGCCTGGCATATAAGCTCAAGAAACAGCTTCTTCCCCTTCCTTTCTTAGCTTTATAAAATGTGTATGATTTCATAGCCATAGCAACTTTTAAAAAAATATTTATGAATAAAGGTAGCTTGTTTATAAATGAGCAAGCACAGATTTCTATCGGATGGTCATCTGTATAAATCATGAAATATATTATTTTCAGTGGCTTCCTAAACATAAAATCTTTGCTTATTCTTGTCTGAAATCTATACTATTACTGGGCTACTCTGAGACTACCTGAGAAGAGGAATTTCATTTTATGAATGTTAGGGACTAGCCTATTTTGTATCTGACACTGCATGCATACTCATATATGATCTCATCTTATTTTCACAACACTCTATGAGCTAGGCATCATTTCTACCACTGATTTGATTGAGAAAAAAAAAAAAAAAAAAAAGACCTGAAACAGCAGGCTAAGTAACTTGCCCAGATCCATAGCCAAAACATGGCAGATAGAGAATTTATACTTAGGTCTCTCTGGGTTCCAAGGAAATGATAGTGTAGTTTCTCTGAGTCTAGCTACAGAATCTCTGAAATGTGCTAAGGAGAAAATTTTGTCTCATCCGCCATGGTCCAAAAGTTGAAGTGTTTACTCACACATAATGATTCACCCCAGTTATCAATTTAATGCAAATTCCTATTTACTGATTGTAACATGCTAGACAACATGCAAGACACTGAAGGTGAAATGTACTGAAAAAGAAAAGGTTCATGGGGCTTACAGTCTGGTATCCCTATCCTATCCACCTGCTATTCCACTGTTTTGATAGCAAAAGCTTGTGAATGTGTGTGGAACTCCACTTTACCCCTTACCACACACACATTCACAAGCTTTTGCTAACAAATTAATAAGAACTTATGGAATATTTGCTGTGTGCACGAAACAGTGCAGTGGTGGTAGGTACTGATATATAAAACAGTTATTTATACTCTACAATTACTTGATGGATAGGAGAAACCTTCACCACAAAAATGCCACCTCCTCCTGCCTGAAGCAGAAACTGCTCTCCAAGTAAAGTGAAAGAGTTCAACTGGGGGGGACTTGGGGCTTTACCAAGGTGATATAAATCCAGCCCAGAACACAAGGTGAAATTATACACAGATTTAGGCAAACTAAAGATGTTCAAAAAGTTCCAGTTCCATAAAGGCACATGCCTTCATTATACCCAAGTGTGTGGCTCCCATTTCTACACAAATCTTTACCTTAGTAGCAGCAGTGATGGGCCTAAAAAAATAAGGTGGAGAGAAAGAGGTGAACGAATGTTTCTTTCCTTTTAATCTATTATTTATTATTGTTATTATTACTATTATTTTTGTAGAGACAGGGTCTCAATATGTTACCCAGGCTAGTCTCAAAGTCTTGGCCTCAAGTGACCCTCCTGCCTCGTCCTCCCAAAGTGCTGGGATTACAGGCATGAGCCACCACACCAAGCCTGAATATTTTTAAGTAAAACAAGTAGTAGCTTCCTTAAAGACTTGGCATTTGGCTACAAACAAACCTAAGTGCTGAAATGTTCAACTGCATCATGGGAGCATTTGAAACTACGGCAGAAATTAAATTACCGAAAGAAATTTATGCAAAGCTGCTGCTACAGTCTTTTGTGCAATTTGTAGTTTGCATAAATAATTATAATACATTCATTTGTTTTCTCAGTTCTTTTTCTTTTTTTTTTTTTACCTTGTCCTTCTGGAGTTTCACCAAAGGGATTCACTTCCACCTGAGTAGCATCAATTTTCAGGAAGAGATTATACAGCTTCGTAATTTGATCTGCAGCCTAAATGTGATCAAGTGAAATGGAATTACACCAAAGCAGTAAAAGAAAATTTATTTTGCTGGATTAATGAAACCTTAAAAATAGCAAGTTATGTCTTTATTTTCAGTTAGGTTTTCTGAAGGGAAAAACAGAAAAGCACGATTATCTTAATTTCCACTGCTATTCATTAAAAGGAATTGCTCAACTCTCCTCCAGACACCAGAAGAGACCATTATCAAGAAAAGAAAATATTTTCAGTATGGCCTAAAACGTTGTTAATCTTTTTGTAAATTATCATGTCTCTATTAGCAGAGTTATGCTGCAATATAAGCTACAATCATTAATACAAACAAGCTCCATTTAAGTAAAAGGTAAACATGATTTTGAGAGTTTATAATGACTAGGTTTTCCTTATTGTGCTGAAATAAAACAGTTATTATGTTCATCAATCCAACCCATAATCTGTGAAACAGCAATTACTGAGTGTCTAATGAAAATTGTTGCGAAACAGGAAGATAAAAGTGCTTAACAGTGTAGTTACTGAACGGCACAGTTCAAACTGAAAAGAGCTTGTCCCAAAGGCATTAACCACAAAGGGCAAGAATATCCAAGGTCGCCCTGTTATGCCCTGACTTCATTTTTCTCACTCTCCTTGAAATTCACTCATTCATTCATTCATTCTTTTCAACGAACATTTCTTCACTGCCTATGACACAGCAAGCTGGTATCCTGTGAGCTGGCGCTTGAAATAAGAACATGAATGAGCCATGCCCCTACCCTGGAAAGCTCCTGTCAATAACGAAAGGAGCATGTGATGCACAGAGCAAGAGGGTCGATTGTGGAGAAGAATTAGGTATCAGTCTCATTCCCGGCTCCATTTTCCAAGCCAAAGTTTTCCCACTGCCACATATCACTCATTGTGCCAGCCTTGGATTATTTGCAGAAGATCCATTTTCAGTTCTCCAACTCTACTGTGTATATCAGGGAAGGTGACTCTTACAGGCTGAGTTTTCTAGGTTCCTCGGTCAGCTGGTTTCCAGCTGGGGTCAGCCAATGGCAAGCAGTGGTGAGAGATGGAGGTGGGAAGAAGGGAAGAGCCAGGGTACTTCCACTCCTCCCTTTCTATCTGGGCAGCACCTCCTCCTCTGGCTCTTGCTCCCACTGGAGAAGCCCACCAGGGTTCTAGCTTCTGTATCCAAGGTCCAGTAACACCACTGCCTCATTTTTGTTCCTGGAGCATGCGGTTGGATATGCTCTAGGTTGCCTTTCTGTCCACTCTTAAACTACTCAGCTCTTGCAGCACCTATGAAACACATCCCTAAAGTAAATCCCCACTCCAGATTTAATTCATGCTATCTTAATGTATTTTATGTCCACCTACAAACGTTTTTAAATCCAAATTTGAGGGCTAGTAGATATAAACAAACCTACATAATAAGTATGATTAAATATTTTTAATATTAAATATTTGTACAGGTAGATAATACATGTATATGATACAAAATACCCAAAGAACTTAAGGGTTTTCCCTGATTGTACCACTCAACCACACAGGCCCCCAGTGGCAGCCAAGTCATAAATTTAGCCTTCATCTGAGAGACAGTCTATGCCTAAGACAGTACGCATTCCTCCTTCACCTGTCTTAAAAAAGCAAACTTGTTCCTATGCCTCTTTACTTAACAGCTTTTTAGAGACACCTCATCAGCAACACAGGTAGATCAATCATATCCTTTTAATTGACTAAATAATATCTTACTGTATTGATACGCTATAATTCCTTTAACCTTTCACTTAAATAATGACCAAATGCATTGTTTGTAATAGGTTGACATTACAGCACTGCCTTATTTATCTCTGTATATTTAACATACACGTGATTAAACATTCGTAGGATAAATTACCCAGAGTGAAGCAAAAAGGAATGTAGCCATTTTAAACATCAAAACGTTCTGTTAAATTGTTCTTTTTTTTTTTTTGAGACCGAGTCTTGCTCTGTTGCCAGGCTGGAGTGCAGTGGCGCGATCTCAGCTCACTGCAACCTCCACCTCCCGGGTTCAAGCGATTCCCCTGCCTCAGCCTCCCGAGTAGCTAGGACTACAGGTGTGCCACCAATCCTGGCTAATTTTTTGTATTTTAGTAGAGACGGGTTTTCACCATGTTGGCCAGGATGGTCTCGATCTCCTGACCTCGTGATCTGCCTGCCTCGGCCTCCCAAAGGGCTGGGATTACAGGCGTGAGCCACCGCGCCCGGCCTAAATTGTTCTTGATAGAAGCTGTCCCTGATTTCCACCCCTAAAAAGCAAAAATTATCAGAGACACTATTTTCCAATTCACAATCATTAGCCATTTGTATCTTTGCCAGTGTGTTAGGTGAAAAAGGTTATCTCAGTGATATGGTTGGGTTCTGTGTCCCCACCCAAATCTCACCTTGAATTGTAATAATTCCCACGTGTTGTAGGAGGGACCCAGTGGGAGGTAATTGAATCATGGGGACAGGATTTTCCCATGCTGTTCTCATGATAGTGAATAAATCTCACATGATCTGGTGGTTTTATAACCACCAGCTCTCTTGCCTGCCACCATGTAAGAAGTCCCTTCACTCTTCCTTCGTCTTCCACCATGATTGTGAGGCTTCCCCAGCCATGTGGAACTGTAAGTAAATTAAACCTCTTTCCTTCATAAATTATCCAGTCTCGAGTGTACCTTTATTATCAGCGTGAGAACAGACGAGTACACTCACATATAGTTTTAATTTGAATTTATTTTATTATGAATGACTTTGCACATTATTCTATGAGCTTAAGAGACCTTTTTTTGTGAATTTTGCCTATTTTTCTGTTGACATTTTGGTCTCTTTCTTATTAATTTATAGGAAGAGTGTGACTGTGTGTGTGTGTGTGTGTGTGTGTGTGTGTGTGTGTGTGTGTACAAGAGAGTCTTGCTTTGTCACCCAGACTGGAGTGCACTGGCATAATCATGGCTCACTGCAGCCTTGAACCCCTGGGCTCAGATGGTCCTCCCACCTCAACCTATCAAATAGCTGGACTACAGGCACATGCCACTAGGCTCAGCTAATTTTTTTATTTTAATTTTTTCTAGAGATGGGGGTCTCGCTATGTTACCCAGGCTGCTCTTAAATTCCTGGTCTCAAGCAATCCTCTTGCCTCAGCCCCTTTAACGTTTACCTTTTGAACATGCTTTTGTTACTTTTGCCACATGGAAATTTCATAATAATGTCACCCTTATATGGCTTCTGGCTTTGTGTCAGACTTTTAAAAGGCTAGTCCCATTCTGAGAGTATTTTTTTAAATTATCCCTTTATTTTTTCTAGTATTCTTTATAATTTCTTCCGTTTTTTTAATCCAAATAAAATTTGAGTTGAAGTGTGAAGCCAGCAAATACTTCACTGCTGAATATTTTTTGTATTTTGGGGGGTTTTCTAGGTCATCAATGTGAGCTTGCAATGTGAGTTGCATGGGGCAGGCATCTTATGTATCCTGGGCACCTTGGCATCCACTGTAGTGATGCAACCTCTGCAGAGTCAACATTCGATAAATATTGGTTGAATTAAAGATTAATTCAATTCTAAGTGGGGACTACATAATAGAAATAACTTCCGGGTACATATATATGTATAACCTAATCCAGCTACTTCAAAACTTCCTTTTTAAAAAATTGTGGTAAAATACACAAAACATAAAATTCACCATATCTCAACCATTTTGAAGCGTCTACACAGTTCTGCAGGGTCAAGTCGGTACATTCACATTGTTGTGCAACCAATCTCTAGAACTTCTTCATCTTCCCTCACACTCTGTGTAGCTAAACAAACTCCCGTTCTTCTCTTCCCACTGCCTCTGGCAACATCATTCTACTTTGTGTCTATAAATTTGACTATCCTAGATAGTATCTCTCTCTCTGCCTCTCTCTCCATCTCCATATATTTTTTTTTCTCACACACACACACACACACACACACACACACACACCCCTCTCTCTCTATATATATACACATATATATCTCTCCATATATATCTCCATATATATGTATATAGATAATATGTATAGATATATATAGATACCAGATATATATAGATATTAGAGATCTCTATATACGTACATACATAAAATAAAAGATATGAATCTCTATACATACACTAGGTACCTGTGGAATCATCCAGTGTTTGTCTTTTTGTGACTGGCTTATTTCACTTAGCACAATGTCCTCAGGCCCCATCCATACTGCAGCATGTGTCAGAATCTTCTTTTACAAGGTTCAATAAAGTTCCATTATAGTATATACCACATTTTGTTTATCCATTCATCCAAAGATACACACTCAAATTGTTTCAGAACTTCTTAAGCCTACACCACCTTCGCTTAGTACCAGACTGCATTTTCTGCACATTAATCCCATTGTAATTATACATTAGCACAGCATTTTGGGGATATTTTCTGTTTTAATTTTTACTGTTGTGCAAAGTCAGACTATAATTTTTTTGAGCAAGGCTAAAACATAATTTGATCTTGGAGACATCTCCAAACCAAGCTGGTTCTCCCTTGTAGATCTCACAATGACAAACCCTTGTAAGATGTCTTATTCCAGAAGCTATTCACTAAATGTTTATAAGGGCTAGGCAGACAGAATGTGTTAAGTGTGACCAGGTGTAACAGGGAATGGCATGGCATGTGGCAAGTTGAGATTAGCATTCCTGCCTTCTACAAATGTTAAAAATAAGCACAGGTCAAAGAAAACAGTCTCCTGGTCAACTTGCAGTCAGTCGCTTTCTGCCGCCATCTACTTTCTCAGCTCATAACCACTGTGTACAAAAAGCTTTTCTGTACTTTTGCCATCAACTGTTATTTTGCCTGTTAAGTAATTTTTAAAAATTAAAATCCATAAAATCAAATATACATACATGAAAACCTGACAAGTTTATAAAAATCTTTAAAAATGTCTCAACAGGAGCATAAGGAGGAAGGGCCTCAGAACCGCGCAGGCACAGCTGTGTGCTGCATCGCCAAGACGTCGTTACCAAAGTATACTCCATTGCGCCAGGCCACTCCACCCTCGACCCTCCACCCAGCGGAAGACGACATATCCCTGGAAACCCAGCAGGCACAAGCCGAGCGGTTGGCCATAAAAGCCCAGCTGAAACGGGAGTACTTGCTTCAGTACAATGACCCTAACTGCCAACGGCTCATTGAAGATTCTGCCTTGATTCGTTGGACCTATGCAAGAGCAGCAAATGTCTATCCTAATTTCACCCCTAAAAACTCACTCTTGGGAGCTTTCTGTGGAATTAGGCACCTCTTCTTCTGGTATTATGTTTTCAAAACTGACAGGAATAGGAAAGAAAAACTTATTTAGGATGGAAAACTGGATCCAACATTTAACATCTCATATTAAATCTGGCAATGATGACTGTGTATTCTTGCTGAAATAAATCGTCTATTAATCAAACAAAAGTCTCAACAGGTTAAGAATTTTAAGTATTTTTCTTGCATTCCAGAAATTATCATCAATATTCACATATGCCTCTCAAATCTAGCCAGAAGTACAAACCACTTCAAGAGGTGTTAGTGATCTTGCACTGACTGGGACCATCTGATCTTTTCATCAGCCTAAATCCTAGAGGCACATGTTGACAATTCATGGCCCTCATGTTTTTAGAAACGAACAGTATAGATGATAATTAAGACACACTTGACAAACATGTAAGTTTCAGTCATACAATATTCACCCTTTATCCTCAGTTTCCCTTTCTGTGGTTTTAGTTACCCATCGTCTACTGTGGTCCAAGTTATTAAATGGAAAGGACAAAATTATAGAATAAGATCTTTGGATGGAACACAGCACTAAAATCACTGATGGATTACAACCTCTACAGCCACACTTTGATGAACTAAAAAGAAAGAGATAAACTTCTAATTATGATGTTCTTCTAAAAGGTTGTGGTGAAAAAACTTCAGCTATCCAGGATCCCTGACCATTGACATCATCTGTTCCTGACATCCAGCCATTGACACCAATGGTTTGATGATCCAGGATCATCCAAAGTAGATGTCCCTCACAAAGTATTGCCAGGAGGTCATGAGTAGCCCAATGCTACATCACAATGCTCACATCACTCACTCCACGTCTTACCATGTAGACACTGCATCATCTTACATCATCGCAAGAAGGATGAATACAGTACAATGAGATATTTTGAGAAAGAGACCATATTCACATCACTTTTATTACAGTATATTGCTATTGTTCTATTTTATACTGTTGTTAATATCTTACTGTACCTAATTTATAAGTTAAAATTTATCCTAAGTACAAATATCTAGAATATCCAGAAAAACAGAGTATATATAGGGTTTGGTAGTAGGTAAGCTTCAGGCATCCACTGGAGGTCTTGGAACGTATCCTCCACAGATAAGGGGGAACTACTATATTAAGCTTTCCTATGTCTTAACGTTTTTCAACAAACTCTCACACAAATAGACTTTGGTTGGGAACAAATACCGGTGATTGTTATGTAAAGTAAAATATCATCTTTATTTTTGTTATGTCTAATATTAATCACATTTTAGAGACAACAGGCATGAATCATAGGAAAGATATTAATAATTTTGCAAGACTATCATTTTATATGATATTCAACCATGAGTGAGGTACCTCCGAATGCCTAAACCACATCCTAGATGAAAATTAAGTAACTTAACTTTCAAAATCACGTTGAACCTAAGGGACCTCTAAGATACTATTTCTTTAGGAAAAGATCATTGATGATTGTTTAAATGTTTTCCCTTCTACCCTGTCCCATCTGCTCACTGTACACTGGCCCAATAGAGCATTTCACTAATCCCCACAGCTTGAGCAAGCTCCAAAAAGCAGAGATTCCCAAGCCTACAACTCTAGTGCACAGCTTTCCCTGGGTTCCCAAGCCATATATCCCTTCTACTGTAGAAATGCACTCAGGTGTCCCTAGATGAACAACTTCCAACATGTCTACAACTGAGATCAACCTCTCTCTCCCTCTGCCTGCCCCCACCGCTTCACATTCCTTTATCCATCCCTCTTCCTGTATCTTCTCAGCCAGCAGGCAGATGTCTACCGGTCTGTGAGCCCCTGAGGAACAATGGTTATTTTTCATTGTCTCTTTTCCCCAAGGCACAGCAGACTGAGCAGCACCTTATCAGTGCTCATTCCAAGCTGCTGAGAAAATGAAGATTTAAAGCGTTTCATGGAGTTAGCAGTGAAAAAAGAAAAAAAAATGAATTAAAACATTTTATTCCCTTTCCTCGATAAATTAATTCAAAGGTATACTGACAATATGGCCACTTACTGACCCCTCAGTTCTCACATATTCATCTTCCTTCCATAGGTAACTCATTTAAAACCTAGAGTGTTTCAGGTACCAGGAAAACAAGAGTAAGCCATTTAAGAGCTGTAAATAACTCTTAATTTTCTCGTATAATATGTAGTGAGGGGGGAGTATCTTGTGATGTACATTATACTGTTATTAACTTCTCTAGAACTCTCTATTACGTTCACCTCCTGAGCTTTTAAATATGTGGTCAGCAGATTTTGCCCATTCCAGATTTATTTTTCTGCCATGAAAAGCCACCTATTGCTGAGTCTCTAGGAACCTCTTCAAAGTGGACACCTAGAAGTGTTGTTTCACCTAGTCATGCGCATGACAAATGTTTCTTGGGCAATAAAAATAGATGACAAGCACTTTGCCAGCTACTGGCAACACAGCAGTGAGTACGATGGACAAAGTCCCTGCCGTGGTAAAGATTAGGATCTAGCAAAGGTGACTGCAAATAAATAAGAGAAATACAGATGTCCAAAGTGATAATGGAGGGTCACTGCGCAACTCTGGAGCTGACTGCCGGACACTGTACCTACACCACAGTGGCTGTATGGAAAATGGGCTCTTGGTAACCACCACTGCTACAGGAGAAGCCCCTTAATAAACATCAAATGAATGGCTGATGTAACTGGTATCCTCCTTTTCAGGAGGTGAAACCAACCACTGTAGCACATATTCAGGAATCTTCCAGTATCTTCCTTTCAACAGATCACTTTCCTGGCATCTCTTTGCTAGTCTCAGAAATGGCAATTAGTTCCTCTAACTGTCCATTGAATCCTGGCCCTTTCTCTCTCATCCTGAGGTTTAGTTCCAGATGACCCTGTTCCATTCTACCATCTTCAATCTTTTGCTTTCAAAGGGAGCTTTTATTTGTTTTCAAGTAAGTGGTTTCCCTTCATTTAAGCATACATATTTTTTAAAACCTTATTCTGTTTTACCCCTCTTTGACTTGCCTACTGTTGCCATTAAACTTCCAGAGAGAGTCAATCAAAAGAAAAAGACAAGACAGAAAGAAAAGAGTGCATCGTCTACTGTCTTATGGGAATAATGCTGCCCAACCAAATTTAAGGACATACTCTGTAACCTTTTCATAAAGCCCCAAGCCAGAGAACATACACACACGCACACATGTACACAATCTAGGGCCATTAAGGTGGCCTCTCTGAGTAACAGAGGAAGGAAAAAGTAAGTTTATCTGATTTAGCTGTGGGACTAGGAAGCTTGCCCCACTAGACACATAATCAGGTGCCATGAGCTGGAACAAAGGCAGAGCAGGGGACGATGCTAAGACAGATTCTGTCCCTCAACAGCTCTGAGGCCAATGTTTTGGTCTTTCAAGCCAAGGGATATTATTACAAAATTGGCATATTTTAAGCTGTTCTCAATAAAATATCAACTTTATGCCATCAATATTCATTTTGAATGCCCATTAGCTATGAAAGGATAGCAATTAGCTAAATAACATGTATTACTAATATTAATACCAATAAGAGCGGACCTTCATGGAGCACTATAATAAGGACTTCCACACATTATTCTACTGAATCCCCACAATAAGCCTCTCAGGAATTGTAATCATTCCCATCTTATAGAAGATGAAACTGAAGTTCGAACGAGCTGAATCACACACCTGCCAGGTGGCTAAGTACCAGCAATGCTACAGAAAAAATAGATTACCATCTATCATAAAGTGTATGTGTCCACATGCAATACACATGCACACACATACCAAAATACATTGAAAGACACATCATAAACATTCTCTTTTAAAACATCAGGGAAATATTTTTCTCCATCATAAACAGCTGGAGGAAGAAATTATAAAACAATAAATAATCCTGTTTCCTGGTAATCACAAACACTAGAGGCAATTAAGCAAGTTCCCAAATGTTTTCTGAAACAAGTCAGATGCACCATCCCCCAATGGCTTATATACCTGGCTTTTCAAAGGCCCAACGAAGCCTAGATTTTCTGCCATCCTCTGAGCTTGGCTGTCCTTTATTCCTTCAAAAATGTCGATTTGCTCCTAGTAAAAATAAATCAAATAAACAAAATTCAGACAGTCACTGAGAAGATTTACAACCTCAAAAGAAAATGCTTAGTATTTATTTGCAAATGAGTAATTAAAGTGTGGCATCTATCCAGAGATCTCTGAGCAGGGCTACCGCAGATGCCTGTAGGGTATGTTTTAATTAGCAGACCATCTATAAAACAGCCCTTCCAAAAACTACACAATTCTTCATAGTGGCATGCTGACAAGAAAATCTGATGCCAGTTTTCACTTTTAATTACTATACAGATGGCACTGACGAATATTTAGTCAGTTAATTTTTATGACATCTTTTGGAAGGCTTCCAAAGTAAGGTTTTCCTGCCTACTATTAGTTAAGTTTAAAGCCTATCATAGATAGGTTAAATATTAACTTATGATTTAAACACTCTATTGATGATAATTATTACTGTTACCTTAGCTCTATAAAATGCTATTGTCTCAAAGACACCGAGCACTGTCATTATACATTATTTCATGCATCCTCTTAACAAATAGAATGGCCTGCTTTAAATAATGTGAACTTTGAAAACAGCTAGGTGTTATTGGTAAGTCTGCATGAAAAGTCTCAATTCAGTTTCCAAGGTAATTAACTTAAATATATAACATTAGTGAAAATATTTTAAAACCAATCACTGAAGTATGAGTACAGCAGGTCTTCAAATAATGTTACTTCATTCAAGGTCATTTTGTTATAAGGTTGAGAAAAAAAAAAAATCAATTCCCAGCCAAAGCCACTGTCTCTGTGGAGTCTACACATTCCCCTCTTGTCTGAGTAGGTTTTCTCTGGGTCCCCTGGTTTTCTCCCACATCCCAAATCTGTACATGTCAGGTCAACTGGCATGTATACACAGTCCCAGTCTGAGTGGGTGTGAGTGTGGGTGTGGTGTGTGTGTTCCGCAATGGGATGGCGTCCCATCCAGGGTGGGTTCTTTCCTTGCACCCTGTGTTCTAGCCATCAGAGACCCTGAGCTGGAATAACTAGATAAATAATTATCTTACTTGTTTTTATGAAATCTTTCTGAAACGTATATATAGCTCCTATTTGTTTCAATGTGTAACATTAGAAGTGTGTTGGTCTTTATTCAGGAGTTGGGTGACATTTCTGTGAGCGGAAATATGCCATAGGAACTTAACTCTTATTTATATCAATTAGCCTATGTATGGTAACACTGGTTTCCTTATACATCATTTCCATTCGAGTCGCAGTTTCCAAGAACCTGTTGAGGATGCTAACTGGGTGTCTATTGTACGTTATTTAGACAAAGAGATTTAAGAAATAAAACCTCCCCTTTTCAAAGGGAAACAAAAAGTCATTTTCTAAAAGAAATAATGAATGTTTCTGGTGGAAAATTTTAATGTAATTTTGACCCCAAGACCCCAGATTAAAAACTTGAATTTTAGATTTGAAAACTTATGTTTTTCTCCTTATAGCTGAGGTAGGTTAAGAAGCACTTTATACACATCACCTCATTTAATCCTTACAATCCCACAGGGTAGAAATCACTCCATGTTCATTTTACTGATTTAAAAATGAGGTTTGGAGACTTTGAGAAACTTGCGCTCTGATTAAATCTGACCTCAGATCTCTGACTTGAAACTAATCTTAATATCAATAAATGAGTCAAGATTTCAAGGATTGAAAATAACTGACAGAATCTGAACTTCATAAAGATTCTAGTTTACATCAACAGTACTGAAAGACCTCAAGGTAGTTTCTAGTTCACATCTGCTAAAAGAGAATTTATTCATCTCCTAGGAGAGAATTTCTAGATCATATATAATATTAAATGAAAGAGAGTTAACCATGAGAAGTGAAAATATAGCAGTCCTCTCCCATTGGTTAATTATTGAGGAAGATTGGATGGAAAGGAATCAGGGAGGAAGAAAAGGCAGGAAGAAGGAAAGAAGGAAGGGTGGTAAAAGCAAAAATAAAAAGTCTTTGAACACTGAATACATTGATTCCACCCAACTTTCGACTGGATACCCAGAAAGAAAAAGGGCTCAACATCCTCATACCTTAAATTGTAGAGACAGATTTACTGCTCCTGGCCTTAGACTCCACATTAAATATTTAACAACTTCTACAAAAACAATCAATTAATAGCAGGTAGCCAGGAATTTAAACATACCTTAAAAATGAGCTCTGGGTTTGAAGCAGCCACCTCTTCAATGTCGACGCCCCCCTGGGGGCTGCCCACCAGCACAGGGCCATTGCAGGACCGGTCCATCAGAATTGCCAGGTAGGTTTCTCTGGAAATGTCCAAGGCTTCAGCAACCATCACCTACCACATTAGTGGGAAAGTCAAATTAATTCAGCATTAAGCTGATTTCTACTTGGAAATCTATACAAACTTGCTACACAAATCAAACGGCTTCATTTTCAGGCTCTTAAAGCCCAAGGAGTGAGTTTGCAGAGCTTTGAGAGTTCTGCTCTCATGGTGCACACAATGCCCATTTTCACCTCCTTAATTTTGATCCCGTTAACTTGTTCCAGCGACAGGTATTTGGTTTGCCTCAATGAACCTTCCCACTTTAATCTTCTTTTTTGTCCTTCCTCAAGAAACTGTGTCGCTTAAGAAAAACCCTAGAGAAGTGGCTGTTATTTTAATTTGAGATATTAACAGTACATATATATATATTACTACACTGACTTTTCTCAGATTTCACTGGTGGAAAACCAAGTATGATTGCCACAGATGGATTCTTTTACAGTATGTCTGATGCTTCATATGTTTGTATATTTCTGTCTCTTCTATCACTATATTTTATTTCATTTTATACTTCCTTTTAATTTACAAAAAGAATATTTGCTTGTTCAAAAATAATACAAACGATACCAAAAATATATAAATGAGAAAGTGAAAGCAGCCCCCTGCTACACAGCTCTACCTCAAACAAACCCTTGGGCCCCAGAAGTCAGGGCAGATATGAGCCTACCAGGAACCTCTGTGATAACTAGAAAAAGGCACCCATTCCTCTGGGAATGTGTGGTCACTTGCCAGGACCATGACTAGGAAAGGGACAAGTGGGATGGAAGAATGTCATTCAATTCCACGAGTGAGTGGGGACTCACTGCTTCAGCAAAGTGTCCTTTTGCTCTGTAGGACTTGAACTGCACATAACAGCCCCACCAGGAAAAACCTCTGCTAACATTCTAGTCCTTTCCTATGTATCTGCAAGCATTGCAGTAACGGAATCATCCTACATGTGGAAGCATATTATACACACTAGGATGCCTTCCTTTTTTTAAATCTTTTTTTTTTTTTTTTTTTTTAAAGACAGAGTCTCACTCCGTCACCCAGGCTGTAGTGCAGTGGCACAATCTCAGCTCACTACAACCTCCGCCTCCCTGCAACCTCTGCCTCCCATGTTCAAGCGATTCTCATGCCTCAGCCTCCTGAGTAGCTGGGCTTACAGGTGCCTGCCACTGCGCTTGGCTAATTTTTGTATTTTTAGTAGAGATGGGGATTCATCATGTTGGCCAGGCTAGTCCTGAACTGCTGACCTCAAATGATCTACCTGCCTCGGCCTCCCAAACTGCTGGGATTATAGACGTAAGCCACCACGCCTGGCTTCTTTTTTAAAATCTTAATACTACAACTTAAAAATCTTTCTAAGGTCTTCTCTCTTCATTGTGATTACATGGTATTTATATGACAATATTTATTTAACCATGTTCCTGCATGTATTTATTTATTTATTTTGAGATGGTCTTGCTGTGTTGCTCTCAGGCTGGAGTGCAATGGCACAATCGTGGCTCACTGCAGCCTTGACCTCCCAGGTTCAAACGATCCTCTCACTTCAGCCTCCTGAGTAGCCGAAACTACAGGCACGTGCCTCCACAGCCACTTAATTTTTGCTTTATTTTTTGTAGAGATGGGGTCTTGCTATGTTGCTCAGGCTGGTCTCAAACTCCTGGACTCAAGCAATACACTCGCCTCAGCCTCCCAAAGTGTTGGGATTACAGGCATGAGTCATGGTGCCTGGCCTGCTGACAGACATTTACATGAACTGCAATTTTCCTAAAATGCTACTTTCGTGAGTATTTTTGTACATATATCTTTGTTCACTTCTTTTGCTATCCCTGTAGATAAGCACCCTAAAAGTGAAATGTCTAGGTTTTAAACTGTGAATATTTAAAATGTTCATAAGTACTGTCAAAGTGCTTCAGAGAGGTTGTTCCAACTTACACACCTAACAAGAACAGTGAAAGATGTCTTGGATGTTTGAATAATATAAAAACAATCCCATAAATAATCAGTAATAGATGTGAAAACAATGAAAGCACTAACATTGCTTTTCTTTTCTTTCTTTTTTTTTTTTTTGAGACGGAATCTTGCTCTGTCACCCAGGCTGGAGTGTAGTGGCACAATCTCAGCTCACTGCAAGCTCTGCCTCCCGGGTTCACGCCATTCTCCTGCCTCAGCCTCCCGAGCAGCTGGGACTACAGGTGCCCGCCACCACACCCAGCTAATTTTTTTGTATTTTTTAGTGGAGACGGGGTTTCACCGTGTTAGCCAGGGTGGTCTCGATCTCCTGACCTCGCGATCCGCCCACCTCGGCCTCCCAAAGTGGTGGGATTACAGGCATGAGCCACCGCGCCTGGCCTAATTTTTTGTATTTTTAGTAGAGACGGGGTTTCACCGTGGTCTCAATCTCCTGACCTCGTGATTTGCCCACCTCGGCCTCCAAAGTGCTCGGATTACAAGTGTGAGCCACCGCGCCCAGCCACATTGCTTTTCTTACAAGTAGTTTAGTGATGGGTTGCACAAAAAAATGTTGTAGATTAAGTAGCATTAGATTTTAACTACTCAGATACCACCAAAACACTTAAGTTTTAGGTCACATGAAATGGGATAAATATATGATGATCTAAAAAGCTATAATGTAATGAATACAGAACTCCTCTTTTTCAAACTTTTGTTGAATTTACCATTAGCTAAAAATAAAATATACAGGTCTTTATATTGATTTATCAGAAATGGAAGTTCATAAGTACATAAAAACTATTTCTCAGCACACGGTGTTAGAATTAGCACAGAACCATTCTGATTTCAACTTGGTTGTTCTCACCAACAATGAAGGTCAAACCATCAGTCAGTACCTAATTCTCTGTCTTCAGGTTGCCTGAAACCGTCAATTCTTTCAGAATTTCTGATTGAGATGTAGGACAATATTTGAAGCAAAAATACTTAGCCCTATTCTTTCCTTATAAAATACAGTAACAACTTGTCGTTTATAGAAATAACATAAAGTCTGCCTTTCTAAGCATGAACATTAACACAAACATTTTAAGCAATTAAGATAATCATTTCTTCTAAAACTTTCTCTAGAAGAGAAAGCTGTTTTAAGAAATTTGATTGGCACAAAATACAAAATGAGGAATGTGTTTGGTATATGCTTTCAGGTCTACTGGCATAATACTGTTCATTTTCTAATGCAGAGTTAGTTTAATGAATAATACTTAATGACTTCCAGTAGTTATTCTTAAAGGCAACACAAAATTATAACTGTTTAGGATAAGTGTCATTCAAGAGTCCTATTCTTAATCTTCAAAAATGTTGACAGATGTGCTCTGTATTCCACCAAATTTCTATTTGTGAAGCCTAGCTGGTGTCTGAAACAGCTCTTGCTTCCTAGGAATAACGTATGACTCTTTAAGAAAATGCCAGCAGGAAAATGATAATTATCAAGAGATAATTCAAGAAATTTTATACAACAAAGACCAGTTTGTTGACATCGTCAAGCCTTCCAAATGACCGAGGATGACAGAGTATTTTAGGAAGTGTTATAGAGAAATCTAAATGGAATCCACAAATACTCATCCCTGAGCAACTCCATTAGAAAAATTTCAAAAGAGCTTCACCTGTGAGTTACACAAAGAATATGTTGACACATCGTCTTTGTGGAATCTACCAGTATAGAAAGCTTTTTAACTTTTTTTGACCTATCTACCACTGAATTGTGGTCAGGAGATGAGTGCTAGTGTACAAACTATTTGTAACACATCCATGAACACAGAAGATTAAAAGTACATTCTTGAATTTTAAATTGATTACAGAGCAGTAACCACTATTGGTACTGAATCCTGGACTGCACGATGAGTAGCACTGTCTCACAGGCCCTAGTACTAGCCCCAGGAACACATAACACATTGGCACAGACTTAGAAAACAAATATCTGATGTGTATAAATGTGTGTATGTGTTTAAATAGCTTCTCAAACAAATTTAGAATCAAAAGGTTCTATAATCTGTGGACTTCTACTTTAGAGAAGATGGAGTAGACACATTTTTCCCTATTCTTCCTGCTAAGTACAAACAAAAACCTTGGACATATATATACATAAAACTTAAGGTGACTCTGAAAGTTATAGAGAAGAAGGGAGACTAGCTAGGGAGCTTGCGGTCCAAGGAAGCACATGGTAGTGAGTCTCCTGTGTTTTCTTTGGCCTCATAAATCTCAGGCAGTGTGCTGGGTGCTAGAGAAGCCAGCAACCCAAAAACATGAACAGGCACAGACAAAGAAATCTCTAGGCTCACGTTTCACTAGGGAACTTCAACAAGCATTTAAAAAGAAATCAATACCAACTAACAATGAGCATGTTGGACACTGAAATTAAGAATCCAATGCCACTTGTAATTGCTTTAAAAGAGAACAATGTATGTGTAAGTCTGACAAAACATACACCAAACGTATATGCTGAAAACAATACAATGCTGATGAAACAAATCAAAGGAGACCTAAAAAAAGGAGAGACATATCATATTCATGGGTTGCAAGGCTTAACATAAAAATCAATTCCCTCCAAATTCATATACAGGTTTAATAAGATTCCTATCAAAATCTCAGCAAGATTTTTTCGTAGATAAAGACAAAATTGTTCTAGATTGTACATAAAGAGGCACAGGAACTAGAACGGGTAAAACTGTTTTGGAAAAGAAGAATAAAGTGAGAAGAGCTATTCTACTCAATTTCAGAATTTATATAAATACAGTAATTAAGACTCTGTGGTATTGGTGGAGGGACAGCCACAAAGATCAATGGAACAAAACAGAGAACCCCAAAACAGACCCAAAGAAATATGCCCAGCTGAATTTTGACAAAGATGTAAAAGCAATTCAATGGAGAAAAGATAAGCCTTTTCAAAACACAGTGCAGGAGCAATTGAATATTATAGCCCTCTTGCCCCTTAAAAAATAACCTTGACCTCAGTCTCACAACTTATTCAAAAGTTAACTCAAAATGGATCACAAACCTAAATATAAAACATAAAACTATACAACATCTAGAAAAAACATGAGAAAATTTTTATTATGAAGGGCAAGGTAAAGAGGACTTAGACCTGAAACTAAAAATGTATAATCCATAAAGGAAATATTGATGTATTAGACTTCATCAGAATTAAACACTTTTGCCCTGCAAATGACCCTGTTGAAAAAATGAATATATACGTTATATAGTGTAACAGATAATACTTAGAAAGCACATATCCAACAGTGGACTAGTACCTAGAACAACTCAAAACTCAATAGTAAAAACATAATCTAACTAGAAAATGGCCAAAAGAAATTTGCTTTGTCTCTTCATGCTGCTGTTACAAACTACCTGAGATTTGGTCATTTACAAAGGACAAAAATATATTGTTTCACAGTTCTGGAGGCTGGGAAGTCCAAGATCAGTGCACTGCCATTTAGTGACATGGCCTTCCTTGCTTCATCCTCACATGGCAGAAAGTGGAAGTGCAAAACAGGTGTAAGCTAGTTCCCTTCAGCCCTTTTATAAAGCACTACCAGGGATGTCCAATATTTTGGCTTCCCTGGGCCACAATGGAATAAGAAGGATTGTCTTGGGCTGCACATAAAATACACTAACACTAATGATAGCTGAGCTAAGAAACTAAAATTGCAAAAAAACTCTCATAATGTTTAAGAAAGGTTACAAATTTGTCTTGGGCCACTTTCAAAGCCATCCTGAGATGCCTGTGGCCTGTGGGCCATGGGTTGGGCAAGCCTGCACTAATCCATTCATGAGGACAGAGCCTTCATGACTAATCACTTCCCAAAAGGCTCTACCTCTTGATGCCACCACAATGGGGATTAAATTTCAACATGCATTTTGGAGGGAACATTCAGACCATAGCATCCATGAACAGATAATTCACCAATCACAATCTACAGATGGCAAATAAGCACATGAAAAGATGTTCAACATCTTTAGCCATTAGGGAAATGCAAATTAAAATCACAATGAAATATCACTACTCACCCATAAGAATGGCTAAATAATACCACCACCACCAAATGCGGGCTAGAATGTGGAGAACCCTGATCACTTACACATTGCTGATGGCAATGTAAAATGGAACAGCCATACCGAAAAACATTCATCAGTTTCTTTAAAAAACTAATCATATAACTTCCATATAACCCAAAAATTATCTCCCAAAATGAAGATTTATATTTATACCAAAAACCTGTTCATGAATGTCTAGAGTGGCTTTATTTGTAATAGCCAAAAACGAACCAACACAGATGTCTTTCAACAGATGATGGTTAAACAAATTGTGGTAGGTATATCCATATCACAGATTGCTACATAGCAAGAAAAAGGACTGTAATGGGATTATTACACATTGTATGCCTGTATCAAAACATGTCAGGTACCTTATAAATATATACACCTACTTATAAATATATGTACCCACAAAAATTAACAAAAGATATTACAAAAATATTAAAAATATATATTAAAAATACATTAAATTAAATATTTAAAAAAGATATTAAAAAAATACAACAACTTAAGAGTTTTCCACAAAACTCTCCCTGAGAAGTAAAAACAGGATGTTACCACTGCAGTGTCCTGCAGCATGGTGCACTGGTAGAGACCACTGATCTGTGATGCTATGTCAATGGAGCAGACAGCTGCCACCCCAAAATGTGGGACCCTAATTCGCCGTTAGGACAGGACCTTCTAACCATGGATGCTTTTCAGGGCTGATACATGTGATCTGTGAAGTTGTATAGGGATTTAATGTTTAGCTATAGCTGTCTTGAAATTTTAACACGGGTCCCTGACTTTTTATTTCGCACTGGATCCTGCAACCCAGGTAGCTAGTTCCGGTGTCTGGATACACAAAAGGGTTGGTGAAAGGTAGATTGGCAGGAGGGAGAGTTAGGTTCTGGTCTCAGCTCTACCACTCACAATTTGATGACTGAGGCAGGCCCCTTTCCTCTGGGCTTTATTTTCTATGTGTGGATGAGGGGTGTGTGTCCACATGCTATACATACTTGTGTACTTCAGCTGACCTTCCTAATGCAATATACCCCCAGCAATAAAAATGGCTCAAAATTATAGTCATCCTAAAATAAGGAATGGGGCATTTAGAAAAACAACCACAATAGGTAATTCTGACAGACACGCCTGGGGTTGAGGGCCACTGTGTGGGAGCAGCGAATGTCCCTCACTGAGTATAAGGCTGTCATAGCAAGTGCTTCTCAACTAAATAGAAAGCATCTGTGTTCTCAGAGGGAAAGCCATTGCTCGGTCACTCACCCTCACCCACTTTTGCTAAATGCTAATGATAATAAATAATATTACTATCATAGAGCCCTTTTTATTTCTCCTCCAAGACATACTACTTACTAAACAGATTAGATGAGCTTTAAAAACTAAAATGGAACACTGCCAAAGAGCAGTACTTCATTAAATTCTGTCAAAAACTAAAGGATGGTTTTCTTTTCTATTTTTTAACACATATATAGAAAATGACCCAAAGTATCCATATTACCTTGTTAACTTTCACACCTTCTTTTGGAGTTTGTTTTGTCGCTAGATTGTACCCAATCATCTGTTTAGCCAGCTGTCCCACAACATTAGGGCTAAGAGAAAGAGAAAACAAGCAGAAAATGAATGTTTGTTGAAAATTATGTAAAGCAGAGTCCTTACACAGAGCCTCATGTCTACACTGCAAAGGGTTCGCCTTCACCCTCACAAAATCCGTGAGTCTTTCTGCTTATGTGCTGCATGTTTAGCACTATACTAGAAGCTCACTGAGAGCAAAATAAAAATGAGTTCATGAATGAATAAATGAAACAAAAGATGCTTTGTGACCTCTTCACCCAAAAAAGTTACAGTCACAGTAAAGAGAGAATGCTGAAATGCACACCAGATTCAGATAAGAGTTGACTGAAGATCCGACAGTGGAAAACTGGGGAGATACTGAACAATGAGAGGGAAAGGAAGAGGGTAAAGATCAAAGTAAATAGTAAAAAGATGTGTGACAGGAACAGGGAGGAGAGAAAAGTGTTCAGTGCTAGGAGATGCAGAAGATGAAGTTGAAAAGACAGGCTCAAACAAAGGAAGGCTTGGACTATCAGAGGGGAGGTACCCCAGATGCCACTGGTAATGGGGAGTCCCTGCAGGTTCTTGAATAGAGGAGTGACATTATGGAAGTAGCATTTCAGTTGGAAGTGGTATCATTTCCAACATTTATGATGAATCATTGATTGTCTAGGACACAAAGACTGCCAAGTTTTCACCAATTAGTAAGAAAAGTCATTTTGTGGGAGCAGAAGCAAAACTAGGGCACTGCCAGAGCCCTCTACCTGTGATTTCACTTTCTTCTAGTTGCTTTGGCCTGCTCCTACCCCACCACAACCATCCTCAGTGTGCCTTTCCATCTTGAGCAAGATCTTCCGTAACTGCCAAAAGACAAGGAATAACAACCTCCAGACTTACTCTTTTGTTAAATGAACACCTCCTTTCAAACCACTATTGAAGACACCTTTTCCTCTTCCTCCAGCTAAGATCTGGGCTTTTAAAACAATTTCTTTTGCATCTGAAAAAGAAAAATCCAGAGTTGGTAGCTGATTTTAAGTTCTTTTTTTGTTTTTTAAGCAATAAGGAAACCAATAATGGCACATAACTTCCAAGTAACTGGTAAAAGCTCTCTCAAACTAACTTTGAAAATAAATGCAGTGAAGAACTTCAAAAAAATATCTACGTGCCAAAATACAAAGCTTGTTTACCGAGGATATTCAAATGCTTCCTACCAGTTTAATCATCTAATACTTGACCTTCCCAAGGGAAAGCGAGGCATGTGTCCCCTTGCTCTTTTGAGTGTGTCAGAAGCAGCTAAATAAATCCCGGAAGGAGGTATTAATTTTACTATGTAATGGTACTCCCATGTGGCAGAGGCACCAGTCGGCCAGTAGGAGGAGCTAACCATCAGAGATGTCAAAGGGAAGACTGGATCATGTGGGGGAAGGTTTAAAGACAAGACACAAAAGTCATAGTTAATAACTGCATTATTGGAAACCAACAGTTTTCTGAGCAGTTGTTCTATATATCAATAGGGTTGGGCAAGGGAGGAGGAAATGGATTACAACTAAAAGCAAGCAATATTTTAAAATTATTGGCAAGATAACAAAATATCCTGGGGGAAAGTGGTTGTGGAATCTTTACTTCTCATCACACTCCACGAATGAAAGAACTCTCTAATCTTGACTTTTTAGACGAGAGTTATTAACACAAATATCTTCCTTTGCAGGGAAGTTGGGTGCATGAAGCAGCCCAGTGACAAATGGGGCCTTTAGCAAACAGGGTAGCTCCCCTCCCCAACCACCAAAACAAAACGAAACAAAACAAAAACAAAAACAAAAACAAAAACTGCCTCCAAATCAAATATGTTTAATAAACCAAACAGCACACATCTGCAGACCACAGCTGATATCCTCTGTTTGTGAGTCATCTTTATTTAAAATCAGAGAACCCAACTGATCCCCTATAAGGCCATGAGAGTATTCTGGTTCAGTATACCAGATTTAGAATCTGCAAACCCAGGTTTCAATCTCTGGCCTCCATCCCTCATCCAGCTGTGTGACATTAGGCAAGTTACTTAATGTCTCTGAAACTCGGTTTATTCAACTGTGAAATGATGACGAAGGTTGTTTTAAAAATTAAATGAACCCACATGAATGCTTTATCCCAGAGCCTGAAAACTCGTGATTAATTAAAAACTATTACCTCGACCAGTTAGTTCATTTATTACCTTTGTATATTGTAAAGAATGAAAGGGATCATTACAGAGATGGCTAAACCAAAAAACTAACAAGCGCTCCATTAAGTTTGGTTATTTCAGCTATTACTGTCACTGTCATCATCATTGTTACTCACAGGCAAGCAGGTAAAGGTTCACACGGAAAGAGCCGTGGAAGGTTTTATCATCAAGGCAATGGGGAACTACAGAACTATTTTACAGAAGGCATTCGGCCAGCTGATGTCACACCATTGAGGCTCCTTCACTGTCTTCACTGGTTAGTCTTCTTGTCTCCTATATTTGCTTACACTCAGAAAGCTGAAGCCCACCTTTTTCTCAGAAGCAAACACAGTTTTTTCTTAGAGTGCTGTCCTGTGTACCCTCTGGCAATAATTTCTGCCCTGGATATGAACCATCACAACATCGGTCAAGCCCTGTCTTATAATAAACTGGTTTCCATCAAGCTGATTAGAAGACAAATTAATTGTCACAAACTCACAGGGAAAGCAACCAAGTAAAATGAATACATTGCATATTTAGCATACTGCAAGAACAGTAGTAAGAGCAAGGATATTGGAGTTAAACAGACCTGGGTAAAATCTCCAACTCCACCTATCACTTTCTTTGTAGAGAAGAAACAACTGAGATTCAGAAAGGTAAAAGCATGCCGTTCTGTAAAGCAGTCATATTAAAGAAGTCTACAGTGTAAGGATGATGTGAAGAATAAATGAAATATAGTAAAGTGCCTGGCACATTTTTTTAAAGTCAAAATATGATAGCTATCATCATTATAATAATTTTCAGCAATTAAGAAAAAATGGCACACAGGAAGACATTTCCTATTTTTCTTTGGAAGACATCAACTGGAAAAAATACTTTTTGCTGTCTACTCAAAATTTTAATTGTGATCACCTGAAACTCTTTAAAATAACTGGCATTCCATTGCCATTATCATTTTTCATATCCTTGTCATCCTGAAGAGATGCTTTCCTCTCTGAGCTTTCCAGCAGCAAAACTTGAAAGCCAAAGAGAATACCTAATTGGGCATTGTTAATTGGCACTACATAGGCTTGATTAGATCAGCTTTAGTCACTAACCATCAAGTCACAGAAGCAGTTGTATCCTCAATGAAATGTTGTCAATTAAACGTGTCGCTATTTGACCTCCAGTCAAAAGGATTCCATGCAAAACAGTTGGCAGAACAAGCAACCAGTTCAGAGACTCTGAAACCACAGATCAGGACAAATGGAAACAGACAACAACCTACGCACATCTGCAACATACATCCCAGGCCAAAAATGAGTTCACTAAAATCATCTCTTCGGATTACATCTCAAGCACTAAATCAACATAGTAAGTCAGCAAGTCAGCAGCCCAAAGTAAAGCAAGTTTTTCTCATCTTGAGAAAAACTCTCATGAAGTAATTTAATTCAAGGCTTATTTATTCAAGGTGCTGAAAATTAAGATGACTAAATCCCACTCAACAGTAACTCGGCTCTTCATTCAGTATTTACCAAATTGATTCACAGGTACTAAATGTCACTCTTTCTATTTATTTAAAGATCTGATCTCTCCCAAAACTCAAATTTCTGTTTTTTTTAACATTGCCTCTTGCCCCAATCCCGAACAGTATTAGAAAAGAAAAAAAAAAAAAATCCCATACATGAAATGCAATTTTTGTCTGAATAAGATGACTTAACCATCCTTTAGAAAAACAAGCTAAAAGGACAGAGGAAAAAAATAACTCTAATAGGTGTTGGGTTTTTTTTTTTTGTTTTTTGTTTTAGACAGAGTCGCACTTTGTCACCCAGGCTGGAGTGCAGTGGTGTGATCTTGGCTCACTGTAACCTCTGCCTCCCGGGTTCAAGCGATTCTCTTGCCTCAGCCTTCCGAGTAGCTGGGGTTACAGGCACATGCCACCACGCCCAGCTAAGTTTTTGTATTTTTAGCAGAGATGAGGTTTCCCATGTTGCTCCGGCTGGTCTCAAACTCCTGAGCTCAGGCAATCTGCCCACCTCAGCCTCCCAAAGTGCTAGGATTACAGGCATAAAATAGATTTTATATAGAAGTAGACAGCAACCTAGACACTGATAATTATATTATTGGACTCTGAGTTGGTATGACTCGGGTCTGGATAACTCCAAAGTCTTTGCTCTTAATTGCTATTTTTATATGCAGTAGCCTAGGTATGCAATGCCTTAACTAAATTTTGTTCCTTTCGTAGTGAGTTTCTGAAAATAACCAGTACTCATGGCTAGGTTTTCACTCAGTTTAATGGGAACAAGTTTATTAGAATTTACATATATTTTAGTAGAAAACACTGTAAGACATATCTGACAAACTTATAAATATGTAAGACTCTCAAACACAATATCACTTAAGAGAACAATATTTAGAGCCATTTAAAAACTCTAAGCAAAACCTCACTCTGTGGTCTTTCTTTACTCTATTAGCTGAATTATAACAATGCTTTTACAAATGTTTTCTTTTCATTCTTTACCACAAGTGTTATTCTAATTATAATACAGTTTTATAACAATTTTTATAGATCTCCAACAGTCACATGCTAGATAATAAACATTCTTGGAAGCAGTAGATCTAAAGGGAAAAAAATCGATTCTTTAAGAAAAGCATAATCTAAATAGAATACACATTTTTAATTAAGCAAGCTTTGTAAAATGTGGTTCACTTAATTTTCTTAGAGATGGCTTTCTGAAAACATATTTACACAAAGTAATGCTCACAAGACATATTTCAGAGCTATAATAGGAATCATAGTAAATGTCTGAAATGTTAATCAAATATATTGACAAAAGCAAGTTATTTTCAACTATTTTTTAAAAACAGTTCAGTGATGAGTCAACTATTTGTGTTACTGAGCTGGTTTTTATTCAGCATTGCTCTTTTCTAAAATATAATACTTTCCTAAATGCTAAATGTATCACTGATACTGCAATGAGATGACTACTGCAATGATCATCTATTTGGAGTCAATAATATTGGACTTGTGGAAACTGATTTCTATGGTTCACTGTCTGGGGCAAAATTGGAATATCCAGTTCTCAGCACAATTGCAATGTGTAATATGTAACATGGCAATCACCTTTCATGAGAGTTGATAGAATTCCTAATTGAGAAAGTTAAATTGTATTTCAGAATTTCAGATTTACCTATTACCAGAAGGCAAGGAGAAGGGAAAGTGGAAGGCAAGAGAAGAGTCAATAGATATTGTGTAAAGATGAACTTTAATAAAGAATATACAATTATATAGAGATAAGTTAGAGGCCTTGGTGCCAATTTCCCAAAGGAAATGAGCTCACTTCTATGTTTGTTTTATGACTTCAGAACCCAAACATAAAAATAGAGAGTTACCAATCTTCAATCATTACTATAATATCACCTATAGACTGACACATATTTCCTCAAGTTGTAACTGGGTCAATGGGAAAAAGATGATACTGTGATAATTCTCCATATGTCCAAAGGCATCTTTGAGACTGAAATAATTATTTCAGCTTTCAACATGTCTGACATGGACTTTTCAAATTTGGGACAGAGAATTTCAAACATACAGCACATTAGAATAAATCATTTCACCGTTGGTCACATCATTTGACTGAATGAGACTGGAGATACGTGGCTCTCCAGTAGACTGCTGCCCATCAGAGATTTGAATCATATATGTCTAAAACAGCCACTTTCAAATATAAGTAAAAGATAGAAATAGAACCATCTCCAGGACAAGGATTTTATGATACAAATAGGAAGTTATCCAGGGAGATATTATTTCAAATCAAGAAATCCTTAACTGATAAGGCTTTCATGTAAGTTTTAAATCTAAAATTTCCTTTTGAATATGATTCCATATTATGAAAAAAAAATCCTTTCTTTGGATACTGTGGGGTCATGATAATGCCATTTTGAAGAGTTTGGTTGTTTAAAAATGATAATATCTTAATACAAAACATATTTATGCTTTTGATGGAATAATTTTAATTTTAGTCT
Source organism: Nomascus leucogenys (assembly GCF_006542625.1). NCBI lineage: Eukaryota > Metazoa > Chordata > Mammalia > Primates > Hylobatidae > Nomascus > Nomascus leucogenys. The sequence continues at coordinate 72,991,209 of NC_044401.1, read as the reverse complement.
CTATAAAAATTCCTAAAGTTTATTAAATCATAGTTTTTTCATATTTGCCATACTCTTAAAAATATTATATATTTATTACTATATTATAGGCCACATTAAAATCTGTAATATAAATTAGGCTACTCTTCTATCTTGTCACTAATCTTACTTATTGCTTTCATAACCGTTAATACACATTTTGTTGGTGATAAAATTTTTAAAGCTAAATAAAAATTACCTCTAGAAAAACCCAATTCAGTTGTAACATCTTACCGTTCTCAGTAAAAGAGACAATCTTGCTCTTTTCATGTAGTTTAAAAACTAGTAAGCCAATCTTACATTGTGTCAATTATATTAAAAGATACATTTCTACACAAAAGCCTTAGGACGGAACTCCCTAACACTGATGGCAAAACAAAACAAAACAAAACAAACAAACAAACAAAAAACCCATGTGACCTCATTCAACACCTGTAACTAATTAAAGAACTTCTAACATTGTAAGAATGAAACCATAGGACATTAAACAAATCTTTTGCAAATGAAACCACTTGAAGAAATGACAGTTTTTCAGAAAAATACAAGTTTCTTCAAAAGAACAAACTTCCAGAAGAAATCTCTACTGATTAATTACAGGACAAAGCAATCCTATTATGATATACATTGACAGCAAAAATACCTGTGTAACACTTGTAATTTCAAGAGATGCTGGAAACAGTCATGGAAGATAAAAAGCATTTATGAAAGCCGAAAGTATTTCTGCTGTATTATGTGTATGTATTTAAAGGAAGTTAAGGAAAACTAGCTATAAAAAAATCATGTTTCCCCCTGATTTTCAAACCAAAGGTGTGAGTCATCCAGGGTTCAATTAAGGAGACAGAACTACTATGACTTATAGACAAGGGATTTATTATAGGAATCAAAGCTTGCACAATTGCAAGAGGAGCTGAGAAAGGGCAGGTCTAAAAGTGAGGTTGGAGAGTCCTAGGTGTCCCCAGCCAGCAAAGCGGAGGAATCGGCCCCTCCAGATGGAGAAGTGGATGGCAATGGAGGAGCTGGGGAAAAGGACTTGGGACTTGCTGCCAAGTGCTACAGTTTGGATGCTTGTCCCCACAAAATCTCTCATTGAAATCTGACCTCCAGTGTTGGAGGACAGGCCTAATGGGAGGTGCTTGGGTCATGGGAGAGGATCCCTTATGAATAGATTACCTGGAACTTAAAATAAAACAAAATTAAATTTAAAAATAAATAAATAAATAAATTACCCATCCTCAGGTACTCTTTTACAGCAACACTAAATAGACTAAGACACCAAGCATCTCATGATGCGCCTGGGTCCATATTGCTCAGCAGGATCAGCACTTGGGACAAACAGCTGGACACAGTGCAGAGAAGAGCAAGAAAAGGCTGGAGCCTCTTGCTAACATCTCCACATTTGTCTGTCACTACCTAATCACAATGAACTGCAGGGAGTAATCGCAAATTCTGTGCAAACTCCTCTTTTAGTCAACTCGAACCCAAAACTATACAGGGAAGGGGATTCTGGAAAATGTAGTTCCAGCTTAAACAAGGTGACACAGTACAAGTCACCACACCTGATAGCTAAAACATCTGACAGCAGAGCCCACAAGTGTTGTGGGTTCAAAATGAACAGCTCTGAAACGTTTCTGAGTTGCTTGAGAATCCACGTCTCCTTTAGTTGCGTATTATTGAAGGCTACTTGACATTAAGGGGATTCTCTCGTCGACCATAACCAGTGATGAGGAAGGGAAGAACAAAAGGTGGCAACAGCCAGAACAGCTCTCGGTGTGCACACACTCATATGCTGCTGGTGGAACATAAACTCATGAAGGTTTCATTTGCAGAGCCAATTGGAATGACGGTGAAATTTAAAATGTATGGCTGCACCTATATTTAAAGATGTTTGTTTCACTTTTACAGCAATACTACTAATTTTAGAGATCATCCATCTTCTTTATTAGAAATCTTGTATTTTCCTTATTTTCTGTTATTTAAATCTGTTCCTCTCTCAGACCCTCCTCCATTGGTGATAGGCACCCTCATAGGCAATCACAACTACTGTCCAGAATCTTTGCCCTGCTGTCTGTTCACTGCCATCATTCACTGCCTATGGTCTCTGGACGATACTCCTGCTAGTTTTCTCTAGGTATTCCTGTCCACAAATGAGGAAAATCCTTCACCTTCACACAAGTAGGTCCTTTCAGAGGGGATCCTAAATCTGTGTGGCTGAGCCTGTAGCAACAGTTTTTTCCTTTACAGCATGGACTATATGAACACCCTCCAGGGAAGAATCTGGCTCAATCAGGCACCACTTCACACTAAACCTGAGACCTCTGTGCCTGCAAATCACCAAGCCCTGCCACCCAGTCGTCTTCTTCTCATTCAGACACATCATCCCTCAGGAACCCTTCACCTCTCCAACCTGTTCTGCTCTTTAGAGGAACTCATTCTTCAGACAGCCAATGCAGACTGAAATCAAACTCCCTCTCACAGACTCCTGAGCCCAGTGCAAATCAAAGAGTCAGGCTGGGCAACTTATTTCATACAGCTGAAAAATGCACAACAGTTAAAAAGTACCTGGAACCTTTGAAGGCAATTAGGAGGGCCATCTGCTTAGGGCTCACAAAAAATCCTTTGATAGTGCAAGTGCAATCCTACTTCCATGAAAATTGACAAGAGAACTAAAGATTTTCACTGCAATGTAGTTATAATAGTGAAAAAACTAGAAATAATCCAAATGTCCACCAACATTTAGACACTATTGGGAAAATAAATTTTATGTATCCAAATAATGAAACAATAAAACGCCATATGTACAGTCATTAACAATAATTAAGTATACTTTTTAAAATTATACTTTAGGTTTCCGGATATATATGCAGAACCTGCCGGTTTGTTACATAGGTATACACGAGCCATGGTGGTTTGCTGCACCCATCAACTCGTCATCTACCTTAGATATTTCTCCTAACTTTCTGTTATTTCTGTTATTTAAATTCGTTCCTCTCTCAGACCCTCCCCTACCCCCAACCCACTGACAGGCCCCAGTGTGTGATGTTCCCCTCCCTGTGTCCATGTGTTCTCATTGCTCAACTCCCACTTATGAGTGAGTACATGCATGGTGTGGTGTTCTGTTCCTGTGTTACTTTGCTGAGAATGCTTGTTTCCAGCTTCATCCATGTCCCTGAAAAGGACATGAACTCATCCTTTTTTATGGCTGCACAGTATTCCATCATGTATATATGCCACATTTTCTTTATGCAGTCTATCACTGATGGGCATTTGGGTTGGTTCCAAGTCTTTGCTATTGTGAACAGTGCTGAAATAAACATACCTGTGCATGTGTCTATATAGTAGAATGATTTATAATCCTTTGGGTATAAGCCCAGTAATGGGATTGCTTGGTCAAATGGCAATTTCTAGTTCTACATCCTTGAGGAATCACCACACTGTCTTCTACAACAGTTGAACTAATTTACACTCCCACCAACAGTGTAAGTGTTCCTATTTCTCCACATCCTCTCCAGCATCTATTATTTCCTGACTTTTTAATGACTGCCATTCTAACAGGTGTGAGATGATATCTCACTGTGGTTTTGATTTGCATTTCTCTAAAGACCAGTGATAATAAGCTTTTTTTCACGTTTGTTGGACACATAAACCTCTTCTTTTGAGAAGCGTCTGTTCCTATCCACTCACGTTTTGATGGGTTCGTTTTCTTCTTTCTTGTAAATTTGTTGAAGTCCTTTGTAGATTCTGGATATCAGCCCTTTGTCAGATGGATAGACTGCAAACATTTTCTCCCATTCTGTAGGTTGCCTTTTCACTCAGATGGTAGTTTCTTTTGCTGTGCAGAAGCTCTTTAGTTTAATTAGAGCCCATTTTTCAATTTTGGCTTTTGTTGCTATTGCTTTGGCATTTTATTCATGAAGTCTCTGCCCATGCCTATGTGCTGAATGGTACTGCCTAGTTTTTCTTGTAGGGTTTTGATGGTTTTAGGTCTTACACTTAAGTCTTTACTCCATCTTGAGTTAATTTTTGTGTAAGGTGTAAGGAAGAGGTCCAGTTTCAGTTTTCTGCATATGGCTAGCCAGTTTTCCCAACACCATTTAGGAATAGGGAATCCTTTCCCCATTGCTTGTATTTGTCAGGTTTGTCAAAAATCAGATGGTTGTAGAAGTGTGGTGTTATTTCTGAGGCCTCTGTTGGTCTACATCTCTGTTTTAGTACCAGTACCATGCTGTTTTGGTTCCTGTAGCCTTGTACTGCAGTTTGAAGTCAGGTAGAGTGATGCCTCCAGCTTTGTTCTTTTTGCTTAGGATTGTCTTTGTTTTAGGGGCCCTTTCTTGGTTCCATATGAAAGCTAAGTAGTTTTTACTAATTCTCTGAAGAAAGTCAATGGTAACTTCACGGGGATAGCATTCAATCTATGAATTACTTTGGGCAGTATGGCCATTTTCACAATATTGATTCTTCCTGTCCATGAGCATGGAATGTTTTTCCATTTGTTTGTGTCCTCTCTTATTTCCTTGAGCAGAGGTTTGTAGTTCTCCTTGAAGAGGTCCTTCACAAACAGGACCTGTTGTAGTTTTATACCTAGCTATGTTATTCCCTTTGTAGCAATTGTGAATGGGAGTTCACTCATGATTTGGGTCTTTGTTTGTCTATTAATGGTGTATAGGAATGCTTGTGATTTTTGCACATTGACTCTGTATCCTGAGACTTTGCTGAAATTCCTTACCAGCTTAAGGGGATTTTGGGCGGAGACGATAGGGTTTTCTAAATATACAATCGTGTCATCTGCAGAGACAAACTGACTTCCTCTCTTCCTACTTGAATACCCTTTATTTCCTTCTCTTGCCTGATTGTCCTGGCCACATATTCTAATACTATGTTGAATAAGAGTGGTGAGAGAGGGCATCCTTGTCTCCTGCCAATTTTCAAAGGAAATGCTTCCTGCTTTTGCCCATTCAATATGATATTGGCTGTGGGTTTTTCATAAACAGATCTTATTATTTTGAGATATGTTCCATTAATACCTAGTTTATTGGGAGTTTTTAGCATGAAGGGGTGTTGATTTTTATCAAAGGCCTTTTCTGCATCCATTGAGATAATCATGTGTTTTTTGTCTTTGGTTCTGTTTATGTGATGGATTATGTTAATTGATTTGTGTATGTTGAACCAACCTGGCATCCCAGGGATGAAGCCTACTTCATCGTGGTGGATAAGCTTTTTGTTGTGCTGCTGAATTCGGTTTGCCAGTATTTTACTGAGGATTTTAGCATCGATGTTCATCAGGGATGTTGGCCTGAAATTTTCTTTTTTTGTTGTGTCTCTGCAAGGTTTTGGTATCAGGATGATGCTGGCCTCATGAAATCAGTTAGGGTGGAGTCCCTCCTTTTCTATTGTTTGGAATAGTTTCAGAAGCAATGTTACCAGCTCCTTTGTACCTCTGGCAGAACTCAGCTGTGAATCCGTCTTGTCCTAGGCTTTTTTTGGTTGGTAAGCTATTGATTACTGCCTCAATTTCAGAACTTGTTATTGGTCTATTCAGGGATTCAACTTCTTCCTGGTTTAGTCACGGGAAGGTATGTGTCCAGGAATTCATCCATTTCTTCTAGACTTTCTAGTTTATTTGCGTAGAGGTGTTTAAAGTATTCTCTGATTTTAGTTTGTATTTCTGTGGGATCAGTGGTGATATCCCCTGTATCATTTTTTATTGTGTCTATTTGATTCTTCTCTTTTTTTATTAGTCTGGCTAGCAGCCTATCTATTTTGTTAGCCTTTTCAAAAAAAAAAACAGCTCCTGGATTCAACTGATTTTTTTAAGGGCTTTTCGTGTCTCTATCTCCTTCAGTTCTGCTCTGATCTTAGTTATTTCTTGTCTTCTGCTTGCTTTTGAATTTGTTTGCTCTTGCTTCTCTAGTTCTTTTAATTGTGATATTAGGGTGTCGATTTTAGCTCTTTCTTAGTTTATCCTGTGGGCATTTAGTGCTATAAATTTTTCTCTAAACACTCACTGCCTTAGCTGTGTCCCAGAAATTCTGGTACGTTGTGTCTTTGTTCTCATTGGTTTCAAAGAACTTATTTATCCACTGGCTTGAAATTCTCACTGCCAGCACATCAGTCTGAAATCCACCTGGGATGCTTGGTGGGGGGAGGGGCGTCCTCCATTACTGAGGCTTGAGTAGGTGGTTTTCCCCTAATAGTACAAACAAAGCTGCCTGTAAGTTCTGACTGGGCAGAGCCCATCGCAGCGCAGCAAAGTCACTGTAGCCAGACTGCCTGTCTAGATTCCTCCTCTCTGGGCAGGGCATCTCTGAAAGTAAGGCAGCAGCCCGAGTCAGGGACTCATAGATCAAACTCCCATCTCCCTGGGATAGAGCACCTGCCAGAAGGGGCGGCTGTGGGCGCAGCTTCAGCAGACTTAAAAGTTCCTGCCTCCAGTCTCTGAAGAGAGCAGTGGATCTCCCAGCACAGTGCTGGAGCTCTGCTAAGGGACAGACTGCCTCCTCAAGTGGGTCCCTGATCCCTGTGCCCCCTTACTGGGAGACACCTCCAGCAGGGGTCGACAGACATCTCACACAGGAGAGCTCCGGCTGGCATCTGGCGGGTGCCCCTCTGGGACAAAGCTTCCAGAGGAAGGAACACACAGCAGTGTTTGCTGCTCTGCATCCTCCACTAGTGATACTCAGGCAAACAGGTTCTGGAGTGGATCTCCAGCAAACTCCAACAGACCTGTAGACTGCAGCAGAGGGGACTGACTGTTAGAAGAAAAACTAACAAACAGAAAGCAATAGCATAAACATCAACAAAAGGGACATCCACACAGAAATCCCATCCAAAGGTCACCAACATCAAAGACCAAAGTTAGATAAATCCATGAAGATAAGGAAGAACCAGTACAAAAAGGCTGAAAATTCCAAAAATCAGAACACCTCCTCTCCTCCAAAAGATCACAACTCCTTGCCACCAAGGGAACAAAACTGGATGAAGAATGAGTTTGACGAATTGACAGAAGTAGGTTTCAGAAGGTGGGTATTAACAAACTCCTCTGAACCAAAGAAGCATGTTCTAACCCCGTGCAAAGAAGCTAAGAATCTTGAGAAAAGGTTGGATGAATTGCTAACTAGAATAACCCGTTTAGAGAAGAATATAAATGACCTGATGGAGCTGAAGGATACACAAGTATCAATAGCTAGATCGATAAAGTGGAAGAAAGGATATCAGAGATTGAAGATCAACTCAATGAAGATTACAGAAAAAAGAGTGAAAAGGAACAAACAAAGCCTCCAAAAAATATGGCACTACGTAAAAAGACCAAACCTACGTTTGACTGGTGTACCTGAAACTGACCGGGAGAATGGAACCAAGTTGGAAAACACTCTTCAGGATATTATCCAGGAGAACTTCCCCAACCTAGCAAGGCAGGCCAAAATTCAAATTCAGGAAATACAGAGAACACCACAAAGATACTCCTTGAGAAGAGCAACCCCAAGACACATAATTGTCAGATTCATCAAGGTTGAAATGAAGGAAAAAATGTTAAGGGCAGCCAGAGAGAAAGGTCAGGTTACCCACAAAGGGAAGCCCATCAGACTAATGGTGGATTTCTCTGCAGAAACTCTATAAGTTAGAACACAGGGAGGCCAATATTCAACATTTTTTTTTTTTTTTTTTTTTTTTTGAGACGGAGTTTCGCTCTTGTTGCCCAGGCTGGAGTGCAATGGCACAATCTCGGCTCACTGCAACCTCCACCTCCCGGGTTCAAGCGATTCTCCTGTCTCAGCCTCCTAAGTAGCTGAGCTGGGATTACAGGCATGCACCACCATGCCTGGCTAATCTTGTATTTTTTAGTAGAGATGAGGTTTCTCCATGTTGGTCAGGCTGGTCTCAAACTCCTAACCTCAGGTGATCCACTCACCTTGCCCTCACAAAGTGCTGGGATTACAGGCGTAAGCCACTGTGCCCGGCCCTCAACATTCTTAAAGAAAAGAATTTTCAACCCAGAATTTCATATCCAGCCAAACTAAGTTTCATAAACGAAGGAGAAATAAAATCCTTTACAGGGAAGCAAATTCTGAGACATTTTGTTGCCACCACGCCTGCCTTACAAGAGCTCCTGAAGGAAGCACTGAATATGGAAAGCAAAAACTGGGACCAGCCACTGCAAAAACATACCAAATTGCAAAGACCATCAACGCTATGAAGAAACTACATCAACTAACAGGCAAAATAACCAGCTAGCATCATAGCAACAGGATCAAATTCACACATAACAATATTAACCTTAAATGTAAACAGGGCAAATGCCCCAATTAAAAGACACAGGCTGGCACATCGGGTAAAGAGTCAAGACCCATCAGTGTGCTGTATTCAGGAGACCCATCTCATGTGCAAATGGGCTCAAAATAAAGGGATAGAGGAATATTTACCAAGCAAATGGAAAGCAAAAAAAAAGCAGGGGTTGCAATCCTAGTCTCAGATAAAACAGACTTTAAACTAACAAAGATCAAAAGAGACAAAGAAGGGCATTACATAATGATAAAGGGATCAACGCAATAAGAAGAGCGAACCATTCTAAATATATATGCACCCAATACAAGAGCACCCAGATTGATAAAGCAAGTTCTTAGAGACTTACAAACAGACTTGGACTCCCACACAATAATAGTGGGAGACTTTAACATCCCACTGTCAATATTAGACAGGTTAACTAGACAGAAAATTAACAAGGATATTCAGGACTTGAACTCAGCTCTGGACCAAGCAGACCTAATAGACATCTACAGAACTCTCCACCCCAAATCAGCAGAATATACATTCTTCTCACCACCACATCGTACTTATTCCAAAATTGACCACATAATTGGCAGTAAAACACTCCTTAGCAAATGCAAAAGAACGGAAATCCTAACAGTCTCTCAGACCACACTGCAATCAAATGAGAACTCAGGAGTAAGAAACTCACTCAAAACTGCACAACTACATGGAACTTCAACAACCTGCTCCGGAATGACTACTGGATAAATTAAGCATATTTTTAAGTATAAATGTCAGAAAATGCCCATGCACAAAGTAAGCTTTAAGCTGACCTTAATGACTAGTATTTTTTAAAAAAATACACTGGTAAATAGTTACATAGTCATAATAAAATCTAAACAACCAAGGTCGGGTGTGGTGGCTCATGCCTGTAAGCCACTTTGTGAGGCCAAGGCAGGTGGGTTGATTTGGGAGGCTGAGACAGGTGGGTTGCTTGAGCCCAGGAGTTCGAGACAACCCTGGGCAACCTGGTGAAACCCTGTCTCTACAAAAAGTACAAAAATTAGCCTGGCATAGTGGCACACCTGTAGTCCCAGCTACTCGGGAGGCTGAGGTGGGAGGATCCCTTGAGCCCAAGAGGTCGGGGCTGCAGTGAGCCGTGATTATGTCACTGCACTCTAGTGTGGGCAACAGAGTGAGACCCTGTCTCAAAAACAAATAAATAAATGAGCAACAACCAAACTATTAACTGAGGTTACCTTGAGTGGCTAGGGAGTAGTGTTACGGGTACAACATTATATCTTTTCTATGTTGACCTAATTATTTTGCAATTACGTGTTAGAAAAATAAAAAGAGTTTAAAAACTGTGAATTAAATGTGGGCAGTTATTCATAGTAGTTTGTCTTGAATATTTAAATACTCATTTCTGTATCAGCCTTTACCATTTTACCACATGGGGTCGGGGTGTTTATATTTGAGGAAGCCTCTAGGAGATATCTTAAGGACACATGGCTGAATACCTTATAACATGACCTCCTAAAGAGTCACGCAAGAAAACTGGGAGTGGCAGGAAAATGTTTTGCCCTTTTAAAATATTAGTGAGCACTCACTTATTCTATGGGAATTCAAAAATTCTTTTAAATGTCATGGTCATTGCCTTTCATAAACTTAAAATTGAATGGAAGAAACGACACAAACAAATTACTGAAAATTTTTAATTTATAATAAGCATTAAGAAGCAAATTAGGAAGGGGAAATGGTGTCAAGTAAAGCTGAGAAGGAAAAAAGAGGGAAGAGCTATTGATATGGTTTGGCTCTGTGTTCCCACCCAAATGTCATCTCAAATTGTAATCCCCTGTTGTGGAGGAAGGGACCTAGTGGGAGGTGACTGGATCATGGGGATGATTTCCTCCATGCTGTTCTCATGATAGTATGTTCTCACAAGATATGATGGTTTAAAAGTGGCACTCCCCGCTTCACTCTCTTTCCCTCTCTCCTCCCAGCTTGTGAAGAAGGTGCTTGCTTCCCCTTCGCCTTCCACCATGATTGTAAGTTCCCTGAGGCCTCCCCAGCCACGCAGAACGGTGAGTCAATTAAACCTCTTTCCTTTATAAATTACTAGTCTCAGGGAGGCAGTGTGAGAATGGACTAATACAGCTATAAAGAGAAGAGTACTTGGCCAATGTCATGAAGAAGAGCTGTGAGACTTCTAGGAAGATGGGATTGGAGAGCAAGGACATGGAGGGAAAAACAACTAAAAAAGGCTACTTTGCTTTTCTATTTATTTCTGTTTGGCTTTCATGGTTTGCTGTTTAAATTAGAAATCACTATAGCACCACTTCAAATAAAGCAGCAAATCATGCCAGGATCCCGCACTATAAATCATTCAAATTTGCTATTTCAGATATTCAGAAAACTTCTACAGATTAAAGTTTATTTCCCTATGTTCAAGAACAGCATATAAATAGAAAATACCTTGATCATCTTTGATCATCTTTGTTAAATTTAGATATTTTACCCCAAATACTTTTAAGAGCTCTAATAATTTTATCATGCCAGTCTTAAAACAGCCCCCAACCAGGTAAGCTAACTCTCAGAAAAAACAGCCCCCAGCCAGGTAAGCTAACTCTCAGAAAAAACAGCCCCCAGCCAGGTAAGCTAACTCTCCTATAAAAGTTCCTCGAGGGGTCAGTGAGATTCATACTAAGCATTATTAAGTAGCACCAATAATAAAGTATACGCTCCCCTCCTCCCATCCTGCAAAGAAACACATATTCCACACTTTAAATATGCTATAATTCCAAATGCTAGAGATACAGAATTCCAGACAACAGCTTGATGTTGCCATAAAGAGGAATCCAGGAGGCATTTATCTTCAATTTTAAAGTTTGGAAAGTGGTCAATGACACGCTGGAGTTAGGCAGAAGCCAGGAATGACCTACCCCAAGAGAGATGAAAGATCTCAGGACCACTTTCCCATGATACACACATCTACTGAGGTCCGGCATAATTGTTATGTTGCTTTCAAATTGCACTGAGTTTTAAATTGCAGTGTCTTGCTCTTTTACTGCCTGTCTCGATGCATTCATTGTTTTTGAAATCTAAGTCTATTGCTTGAATGTTAAACACAGAGGGGACTTTAGATTTCATCCTGGAGGATGAAACTGAGCAGTATCAATGAACTTGGAAGAGTTTATATTTGGCTTTCAAGGGTTGTGAAGGCCTGAGAAATAGCTATTTCCTTTTCTCTTTATGCCACTTTCTTTAGTTTCCTCCTTCCTTCTCTCCTTCCCTGCCTCATGCTTTCTTCCTTTCTCCCTCCCTCCTTTCCCCTCTCCTTTTCATTCTTCCTTTTCTCACCCGCTTCCCTGCAATACTTCCCAGTTATTTAATTTGCACTTTCAACTATGTCTCAGATAACTAATTTCAGTTCCAGCAGCCAGAGAGATCCGCATTTACTTCAAATTCTACCCTCCATTACACTCTCCCTCAGAACCACTCCCAAATAAGAATTTATCCACTTAAATCCCCGTGAATTGGAACACTCATTACCAACGTGCTATACCTAACTGCAGAAGCCATAAAACCTGCACCTACTTTCTTGGACTGTTTTCAAAACGACATTTCTGATTATATGTGAGCATTCAAACTCTTCTGGGACTTTCTGCATCTTATTTTTCAATGCCTGGCTTGAGCTACAATTCATACTGGGGGAAGTCAGGCCAAGTGTTATAAATGGGAAATGAGGGAATTAACAAGCTGGTATAAATTTTACTTCTTGGAGTAAAAGAATACAAAATTTTTGACTTGAGTTTGGAATTATACCACCCAAGACAGCATAGGAAAATACTTAAGAGCTAGCATCCATATCTGGTAAAACTGAAATAAAATTTGGCAGCTTTTAAGTAGTTCTCCAATGGTATTAATGTGGCAGAGAAATCAAGTCCTGTTTCATATGAACCAAGCAGTCCTACAGGAGGATACCCTTTGAAATTCCAATCATTACAAGAAATTTGCACTAATGATTCATATTTCAGGCCAGGCAGGATGGCTCACACCTGTAATCCCAGCACTTTGGGAGGCCAAGGCAGGTGGATCACTTGAGGCCAGGAGTTCAAGACCAGCCTGGCCAACATGGTGAAACCCCGTCTCTACTAAAAATACAAAAATTAGCCAGGAGTGGTAGCACACGCCTATAATCCCAGCTACTCGGGAGACTGAGGCAGAAGAATCGCTGGAACTAGGGAGGCGGAGGTTGCAGCGAGCTAAGATTGTGCCATTGCGCTCCAGCCTGGGCCACAGAGTAAGACTCTGTCTCAAAACAAACAAACAAACAAAATTAGCTGAGCATGGTGGCAGGCGCCTGTAATCCCAGCTACTTGGGAGGCTGAGGCAGGAGAATTGCTGGAACCGGGGAGGTGGAGGTTGCAGTGAGCTAAGATTGTACCACTGCACTCCAGCCTGGGTTACAGAGTGAGACTCCATCCCCAAAAACAAACAAACAAAAAAGACTCATATTTCATCATCACAACTGGAAAGCTAGCATATAAATCTATTCCTCCTATCCACAGACAGCTTGCTAATATGGCTAATGTTTTTTCTATACCCCCACATTCTCTGCTATGGTCTGAATGTTTGGGTCTCTTGTACCCCAAAATTCATAAGTTGATACCCTAATCCCCAGGTGATAGTATTGGGAGCTGGGGGCAGAGCCCTCCTGCATGGGATTAGTGCCCTTCTAAATGGGACCCCAGAGAGTTCCCTCATCCCTTCTACCATGTGAGGACACAGCCAGAAGGCAACATGTGTTAATGAGAAAGCAGGCTCGCCTCAGACACTGCATCTGCCTTGGTCTTAGACTTCCCAGCCCCTAAAGCTATGAGAAACAAATTTCTGTTGTTTACAGGCCACCCAGTCTCTGGTATTTCCTTACAGCAGCCAGAATGAACTAAGATACTCCCTGAACACATGGTGTTTTACTCTGTTTTCTACTTTAGTTTTCAGCAGCATGGACATCCAGAAGTAAACAATACATCTATAGAATTACCTGAAATACTCTCCTTCATCCTCAAGCACTGGTGCCCTTAAACCCAGCTGCAGCCTCTTCCAGGTTCCTGACCCTTTCTCATTGCCTCCCAGCAGGAGGTGGAACAGTCTGTCATAATGCATAAACGTGATTTGACTGTGGGGAGGGGGCAGATCTTGCTACCCTAGAAGAATTTCCCAGGATACCTGTCCAAAAAGCTAAAAACAGATTAACTCCAGAAAAGAAGATGTCCTAGGCTTATGCAAAGGGAACAATTTTTACGAATCAACTAAATTAACATTGACTTGGGAATGCTACCAAGTCTAACAAAGCAGATGCTACCGCTCCTCTGAAGGCCCTTGGAGTTCAAAGGAGATGCTACAGTAAGGGGGATCCATGAAGCCAGGGAGGGGTTCTGTCAAACCTAATGAAGCCACTCTCCAGTTTTGCTAATCACACCCCTCACACCGCCTCTAGTATGAAAGTTTCTACTGAAGGACCACACGGCATGATGTAAAACAAAATTGCCTCATTCTCCTGAAAATGACTAGTACCAGGCACACAGTAGGCCCTCAGCATACGGTCATTCATTCATAATCATCACTTCCTTTATTCTGTGAAATCATAATCACAGCGTTTGCTAGGAGCTTACTGAAAAATAAGATTTGTGCTGAGCTTATTCACTATTTCTATTTAGCAAATGACCCAACTGAAGTTAAGGGAGTTTCCTGGAGTCACACAGCTAGAAAGAAACAGAGTTGGGATTTTTAAGCCAGAAAGATTATTTTAGAGACTGTGCTTTAACTTCCTCACATACAGCCTTATTACTGATTTTACCCCAATGTTCTATTATTAAAATTTCCAATCACATAGAAATGTCAAATGACTAGTAAATATCCACATACAACCTAGATCTACAACTGTTCACATTTTGTACATTTGCTTTGTCACATCTCTCAATCCAGAACAACCCCTCTTATTTTTTCATGCAATTCAAAGTAAGTTCCATGCATCAGTACAGTTAAACTCTTCAGTATCCATATCAGTTATTAGAGTTTAAAAATATTAGAGTTTAAAAATATTAATTTATAATAAACATTAAGAACCAAATAAGGTACAGTTCCTTTGGGGAAGAGGTAAAATTTAATTTCAGTGAAATACCCAAATCTCATGTGTACCAATCAATAAGTTTTAACAAATGCATATACTTGTATGACTCAATTCCCAAATCAATAAATCTATTATTGTTTCTGAGCACATATTACAAGAGTATCCTTAGGACAAACTAGCAAAAATATTGACAATAGGGATCACAAGTCTCTTCCTAAATACTTACTGAAACTAAGCATAACAAAAAATTTATACACCTTAGCACAAAGCTCAATGTCCAATGCCTGGCCTACAAGAGGCACCCAACAGGTATGAGACTATCCAAAGGTGTATAAAAAGGAATCAGCTTCCCGCATTACCACTTCCAAATCAGAAAACTGCTTGAAACACTCCTAAACCAGTCACAGTCAATTATGTGCAAAATACTGAGTTCAAAAGAAACTTTTTTAAAAACATGAACATAGTAACTCTTTAGAAATAGAAAGAATTCATTATTTATACATAAGTTTTTACAGTAATGATGTTGTGTAAGCTCAGTGGAAATTATCAAAAACAGCTGCATCCACAAGTTTCCTTGCACCACGCTTGCCCAAGTATTTTTGTGTGGCTCTTCCATTTTCAACAACGGATTGAATTTTCCTGGAAATACTTGCAGCCTCCAGAAAAGCCAGGATGATGCTTGGAGCTTAAGACTGATACTTAAGCAATGAAGTGATGAAAACAACTATCTTTAACCAAAAGCTTTTCTATGCTGTCAATGTCACTGTCGCCTGCCTGAAGCTTAACATCATGGGACTCTAGACTTTTGATAAGCCTACAGGATTTTTGAAAGGAAACCACCAGAAAGTACTTAGAAGATAAAAGCCAAAACATATCTGTGGTACAAACTAGAGTACATTACTTTTTGCAAACTTTAGAAAATACAGATACAAATGTCTAAACAGTCTGAAATGATATTAATATAAAGCCCACATCAACAGTGGTTATCTATAGGGAGTAGGGGTTGATCTTTACCTCCTCCTTTATAGTTTTCTTATAACCTGCGTTCTTTACGATGACTATCTATAATGAGAGAAAAACTATTTTCAAATTTAAATAAAAGATGTTTCTTTGACCTGGTAAGGAGAGTAACAGTATATTGTTATGAGGGGGAAAAGCTTAGTATAGTGCAAAATATATACCACTAAATATATGTACATATACAAATCTATAACCGAGGATAAATCTGGAATGAAATATGCCAAGATATTAACTCTGATTACTGGTACAGAAAGGTTGTAACGGATAAGTTTTTTTCTTTTTTTTTTTAATTGCGAATTTGCTACAAGGAACATATATTATATCTGCAAATGGGGAAAATGACAGTTATTTTTAAATGAGCTTATTACATATTAGATTAAATTAGCTGCCTGAGATGTGTACACAGACACCATTTAGCTCTACTGGGTTTAACACCACTTCTTCATTTCATGGGAGGAGTGACTCAAAATAAAGTAACAGGAGCAAAATGGACACTTCTGAATTCAGGTGCTAATCCTCTGGTCGAACACCTGCTGTATTCTTCCCTGGGCCTGGGGCACATACATCTGCACTTGCCAGAATTAGCTGACCTGCTCCATGCGGGTGACATGATTGGTCTCTGTGAGACTCAGGCCACATTACTGCATCTCAAGTCATTGACTCCTTTCCTGAAGCAGAAAGGTGTGATGCACTCTCTTGAGGTGTCCCCCAACACCAACATCTAAGATCTATAAACAGGATTGTTAACACGCCTTCTTTTTTTTTTGTTTTTTCTTTTTTCCTTGAGACAGGGTCTCACTCTATCACTCAGGCTGGGGTACAGTGAAATGATCATGGCTCACTGCAGCCTCGAACTCCCGGGTTCAAGTGACCCTCCCTCAGCCTCCCAAGTAACTGGGAGTAGCTGAGAACACAGGTGCACACCACCATGCCTGGAACATTTTTTTGTTTTTTATAGAGATGGGGTTTTGCCATGTGGTCCAGGCTGGCCTCAAACTCCTGGACTCAAGCCTCCCAAGTGCTGGGATTATAGGTGTGAGCCATCACACCCAGCCAAAACATCTCCTTCCTGTGTACATCTGTCTTACCAAGTTTAGCGTCTCTCTTAAATTCCTCCTAAAGAAGATAACTTACCAGAGATAATTAGGTGCAGTGGATAAGTTCATAAGCTGCAGGCCAGATGGCCTTGGATTAGAACTCACACTTCGTCCCCTTCTAGCGGGCTGAGCGGCTTTGGCCAAGGGAATACAGCCTTGATTTTCTTATCTACAAAATGAAGCTGATAATAAAAGTGCTTACCTTTATGAGTTGCTATGAGTATTAAACGGGGGGGTGTAGGGGCAGGGGCGGGGGCAGAAATGCATGGAAAATACTTAACACAATGCTTGGTTTATACTGGCTTATACTTATACATATCAAGTAAATGGTAGATGATAATGATAAGTATGTTGCCTATTGGGCAAAATAATTTTTGTAATAATCCATTACTGACTTTTGCCAAGTGTTAAGAATATATAAAACACTTACGTCTTGTATTTTTTGCAAGTATTCAGAAATATGTAAAATGTGCTCATGGTTGACGAGATGGCACAAAGTTAAAAAGGGTCAGATGCTTTTGAAAGCTGCCCAAATTCCAAAGACATTTAGCACTGCCCTGCCACCTTCTGATGGACTAATGCTTTTATACTTAAAATGAGTACCTTTGGATCCCTGATAGGATTCGTCTGCTACAAATGCACACCATGTTTTTATTTATGTTTTGATAGTTTGTTTTGACCCAAGGCCTGTGTCTTGTCTTGCTTTTCACTAGTCTCCCTTTTGATATAGATGGCTGTTGCTACTGCTGGTGGCCTTGGAAATCCACCACATTTTCTGGCAGAGAAGACAACACTTGATTCCATCTGGAGCTGCTCAACTTTGGGCCTCATTAGCAGGCTGAGGCTTGTACCAGCACAGCACATCCCTCCCCCAACATTGATGAAGGGACTGATCCAGCCTGTGGCAGCCTGGGAGGGAGGGAAAATGAGCTGGGAAGCAACCAGACACTGAAGCTTGGCTGGCGTTTGGTGCAGCAGAGTGAGCATACACAGCTATTTGTCCTTTAGTGCCATTACTGATGTCGCCATTATTGTTACTATAATGGTTGGGACTGTTGTTCTATGTCTTAAGGAGACCACATATTCAGCACTGGCTATGCACCAGGAGCTATTCAAAGGACATTACAAACCTCACCTCGTTTATCTTCACAGCAGTCCTCTACATGAGGAAACTTAAAGAAATAGTCACTTGCCCAGTATCACACAGCTGTCACCTCCAAAGCACAAGATCCATCCAGAGCTGAAACCTTATCCACACCACCTTAGTATGGTGCTAAGAGGCCACCCACAACTCTCACCTATTCAAGCTCAGGTGAATATAAGAAGTTGGTGGGAACATGATGTGACAGTGGTCAGCAAGAAGCCACACCACCCGGTTTCAAATATGACCAGAACTCCTGATGATGGCTTCTGGGGAAACTGACTGCCAATTAAAATGGAGAAAACACTTGCACTCCAGCCTGGGCAACAGAGCAAAACTCCATCTCAAAAAAAAAGAAAAGAAAAAAGCAAAAATGGAGACAACACAATGACCCAATAATAGCAAAAAAAAAACCTTTCCTTTCAGGCTGTGCCCATCAGGTAGCTCACAGGTATTAATGGCTTCAAGGACAATTCCTTTCATTGTCTATTTAACCAAACATTTTTGTGACTTAATATACCAAATTATAATAAAACAAGGCCCACTCTATTGGTGTATTCATGTAGTACTTTTATTATGCATGTAAAAAAAGACAGTAGTCTGAACTGATGAGGTACAAAAGTCAGAGAGCAATTCTGCAAAGTAAAGGCAATATTGGCTGGTCTGAACTTCTCTGCAACACTGTTGCTGCGGACATGGATGTCTATAACATAGGAATACGAGAATGTGGATTTGAGTTCAGTAGTCTAGCATTAGATTTTGTGGATTACCATTCCAGTTCAACTCTTTCTACTTAGCTGTGTAAAACTGGAAAAGTCACTTAACCTCTGTAAACCTCAGTTTCTTCATCTGCAAAACAGTGTATAACAATAAATATCTCATCAGTTATTGGGAGAATTCAAGGATGCAATCTATGTAAAGACTTTTCACAATGTCTGGCAACATCCCAAGTGACTGATAAATGTAAACTACTGTGGGTTTTATATCTTAAATTATCTGATTTGGCCCCAAATCATTTGTAAGCTATTTCAGCAGTCTCATCATCCTTCTTTAAAAAATGCCCTTGGTGTCTGAACACCTGTTAGGTGACAAGCAATATACTGAATGCTTTGTATGTCTATTACTTCTAATCCACCCAATAATCACATAATTTAGAAATTATTGTCATCAATTAATTGTTAAAAACACCAGAATTCAACAGACAGTAAGACAGCCCATGCTTTTTCTATGACATCTCCCATCCCAACCAAGAAGTGGATATGAATGTTATCTTGCTGCCCAGGGCATCGAGATCAGGTACTGAAGGCTGACAATCCCTAATCTTGCCACCTTAGCCCAGACAACGACACTAGAAATTAGCTTTGGCATCCAATGTAGCATCCAGCCCCTGTGAAGACAGCACTCTTGTCCACCACAGATCTTCCATTATGGCCACTGCAGCAGGGAATTGTTCCCTTTGTCCATGGTGGCTTTGCCACAAAGGGTCCACTTGTGGTCTTCAGTTAAATATTTGCTTTAATGAAGTGACAAATGTTTAAAACTTCATCTTTTTTGTAGCTTTTGAGTTCAACTTGCAAATCTTATCATTCTACTTATAAGCTGAAAATTATAAGTTTAAAATGTAATTCACTTTCAAGGGGGCTTTTGGATTTAAACAATTCAAGTTAGATACACTAAACTCCCTTAAGCAATCAGTATCACTTACAAATTTAATTTACTTTTTAATTTTTCTTAAACATTTTAAACTGCATTTACAAACTCATTATACCCATTCTCTTTTCTTAAAGTACTTCAAGTTCTGACCTGGAAAGCAAAAGTACTAAATTGCACCAGTAACTCCCTAACAAATTAAAATAAAAGATTCCATATACTTCAAAAGCATTGCAATATTGTTTATAATCTTTGTCAAAAACTTTATCTTTCAACATAAAAATTACAAGAGTAACGGTAATTACTCAACTAAACATAGAAAGTAGAATCAATATTCACTTTGTCAGTTACTTTAATATGCCGAGTTATCTTCAACAGTAGAAACACATCAGCTAAAAAATGTATGCAGATTACTAATAATTGATAAGCATTAATTATCACGAGTTTCAGAAAGTTGATCATGTTTACTAATTTCTAAACCTTCCTTGGGTTAAAAGTAACATAACCAGTAACTAAATACTTTTGAATCCCATGTCATAGACAAGGTCACAACTCTAAGGAGCTGGGGTAGCCCTCTCGGTCAGGGTAGGCATGATTTTTCGTGTGCTCTTGATAGTCAGGTTGGAGCTATTTTTACCAGTTGCCAAGACAAATGGGAAGCCCCATACAGAGTGATCTCAAAGATGGCATCCCGGGGTTCCCTCAGGATGTGCTACTACCTGTTTTTACCAAATTCTAACTGATTTTGGCAGAGAGAAGTCAGCTACCCTCTGTAAGGCTAAAGCTATTACATTTACTTACCATGTGAATGTTGTTTTGTTGGAGTGTTGTTGTTGTTAGGAATTTCAGTTGCTTTCTAATTGCCTGAGAACCTTGATGTCATGCAATAGAATGCTTTACACTCAGCTGTAATTCTTTTAAACTTCTATAAATTGTGTCACTTGATTTAGGGAGATTTAAATTCAGCCCCCTCACTGTAACCTCAATAAATTTGGTGCTAGACTCCTTTATGAATTTCTTTACTGCCTGACTGAATTCAGAATTATTTTCATTTCCTTCTTGTCTAGAAGGGGCAATATTAGTTAGAATTAGGTTTGGCTGTTAAGGGACCAAAAAATTAAAATAATATGTTGAAAACTTTACATAAGAGAGAAGTTTCTATTTCTCTCACATGAAGTCCCAAGGTGAGTTATAGGGCTGGAGTTGCAATTTCACAACGATCACAGTCCGTCAACATATGGCTTCCACTTCATGGTCATATTGGCTACCAGTAGCCATAATAAAATCACACGCCCACAACTATTTACAAGGGAGGTTGGGAAATAATTTATTCCAGGTAGCCATATACTCAGTGAAAAAGTGAGAGGTCCCCTAGTACCTGAGGACAAGTGCTGAGGGGGAGAAGTGTTGTAAAGATACCGGCAGCATGCATACTGGAGATCAAGTACCCAGGCACTGAGGGATGTTGGGGAGCTTCCTCACAAAGACATGGTAGTAGCATATCTGACAGCACCCCAAAACTGAAGATGTTGGAGAACACAGGGGTTGTGGGCAGAAGAGACAGAACAGTTGGGAAATTGATCTCACTGATTAATAACAGTAAATTAAGGAAATAATACATAGAGGATGAGAGCCAAGTTTCTTGCTGTTGGAGGAACTTCCAAATATGGAAAGGTAGGATGCTAGAAAGAACCCTGAGATTTAGGAATCAAATTGGAAGTATCAATATAAACTCAATATTTTTGGTAACACAGGTAGACAAATAAATGGTTGCAGATGCATGTTTACGTATGTAAATGTACAAAGGGAGAGTAAAATGAATGTGTATATTTTATACTCATATATTTGTGTGTATACTTACATATACATATATGTGTGTTCGTGTATGTGTATACACACATACTACCTCCTGAGTTGGCCTAAAAGCAGTAATACCTCAACAGTACTGATCACAACCAAGTGCCCAGATCTTAGTTTCTAAATACGATCTTCCCCAAAAGCAACCAGGGTTTCTTACAGAAATGGCTGATATCAGGGCTGGGATAAAAAAGGGACAAGTTGACATTGAGATATCTTGTGCCGTAAAGTAAGGAAGTGCTTAAAGAAATGACAAAGCCATGTCAAAAAGGCTTAGAAATGAAAGACAATCCACTGAATAAAACAAGAATTCATAAGTCTTTGATGATATAAATAAGGTAGAAGAACAGGCTCTTCCTTATACTAAAATACCAACCAGCAAATGATGGAAATGAGAATACCAATTGACAACCTCATGAAAGCCAAGACTGGTGGGTGGAAGGTAGACAAGGACCACGATATTGGCATAATCTCAGAACGTCTCCCCACAAAATTCTAATCACTTAGGAAAAATGTCAAATCTAAGGTGGAGAAACCTGGCATGTACCAATGTGAACAGAGTGGGACAGGCCACGTGGCTTCTGATGGGACATCTATAAACACTTGACTATCATTTCTATGTCATTTTCCCTGAGTGGGGGACCTGAATCTGGTCATGTGGAGACACTGGATAGATCCAGGTTGAGAGACATTCTAAACAGAAAAAGACCTGACTTTTTTTTTAAAACTATCAAAGACTAGAAAGACAGGGGAAGATCAAAGAAATGTTCCAGAGTAGAAGAGATGCAATAGACATGATAACTAAATGTGATATGTTTTCCTGACTGAAATCCTGGGTCAGAAAAGAAGGACAATTGCCATTGGGATAGCTGGTAACCTTTCAGTGAGCTTTGTGTCCTGGAGGGCAGCAGTGCATCAGCACTGTTTCCTGACTTGGAGGGCTGAATGCTGATGGTGTAGGAAAGCGTTTTTACTATTCAGGAAATACACACCCACAATGTTTAGGAGAAATGCAGTATCACGTTTGTAGCTTCCTCTCAAATGCTAACGGTTGAGGAATCAGGATGAAAATGATATGGGAGATGTCTATATTGTACTTGGAATTTTTCCCTAAGCTTGAATTTATTTCAAAATAGAGAATTAAATTTTTAAAATATCAAGGCTCTATTATTCAGGAAGAGGGGGAAGCTTGAGAGACAGCTAGTGGTGTCTGCTGGTCAAGCCACAAAACATCCTACTGTATCTGCATATATTTCTTGGCTTTGTTCAGCTCTAAAGTCACAGTCCTTCTTCCCATTGTCTCTGCTGCAGTTGTTTGCTATAACACCATTATCTCCTTCCCACTAGTCCATCAATGAGATCCCCACTTGCTTTATGTACAAACCAGTCAGAGTTACCAAGGACAACATGTTTTGGGGCCAGATATCTAGATGTTTTTAACATCACAGTTTCTGCACTGCATTTAAGAGCTTTTGGACACAACTCTGCCCTGAGGCAGAAATTGAGTAGGAATAAAAGAATGGAAATAACACACGTAAAAAAACTGGAGAACAAATATAATACTCAGGCAATGTGGGGAGTATGAGATAACATAAATCATAAAGTAGAAAACAGAAATGAGAGCAGGTTTCAGAGACGTAGGCTTGGACTGCCTTTCTACCATGCACAAGACCACCTGTCGCTAGCATGATGACTAGTGTTTATTCCAAAAGTCTGGTCAATGAATCTCCCAGCTAGAATTCTAGACATGTTTCTTACAGGTATAACTTAATGTTTGCAGACTTCTCCCTCACTGGAAGAGGAATAAAGGATAGGAAGAATCTCCTTCCTAGTATCAAATGCATGCAACTTTACCTCTATAATACTCAGGTAACATTTTAAGAAATACTAATATCACAAATTACATAGACATTTATAACATGGCTCTTAGCATCAATTTGTGAAGTACAGAGATCGTGTCTGATGTTTCTAATGAAGAGAATATACTTTTTGCTCCTTTTCACATTCAAATTTATATTCCATAAACATTTATTGAATTCCTACCACGTCCTGACCACCAAGATGAATAAAACAGCCAGTGCCCTCACTGAGCCCAAGGAGACAGACCCATAAACTAACAAATCTCATAAAAAGCAAAGATGACATCAAATTATTTGTTCACTATTTCTGGGCTTACCAAATGAAGTTCCAGACCTTATATTTTTATTTTAACTTACTTTATTATATTATAAGGTTCAGAACCACATTAGGGAAACTGAACACAAACTAGCTGTAGTCTTTATCATTTAAATATATAGAGCTGTATGATATATTACTTAAATCAGTGGTTTCCACGGTCCATGGCTGAGCAGCATCAGAATCACTTGTAGTGCATCTTAATAATTGAGAAATCCAAAGCGAATGAATCAAAATCCCAGGAATTAGATTCAGAGTTCAGTGTTTCTAAGAGTTCCACAGAGGGTTTTGATGCACAGGCAAATTTGGGCACCTCTGAAAAATCACTGTCACTAATTCTACCAAGAGTGACCTTGGCTCACAGAACACTAGTTTGCAAAATAACAATCAGTCCCTTGGCTGTGAAATTCACAAGACTGCTGATTAATTCATTTGAATATGATTATACTGCTTCCCTCTACCCCGGGTTTGTGAACGGTGAGGAAATGAAATGTTTGCTGCACCATCCATTATTAATGCTCTTCCCTTCCAAAGCCTGTCCCTTTGACCTCTGCTTATTCCAGCTTGTCTCCTATATGAGTTCATAGTTACTTACTATTATGTGCAATTACATCATGCTGAGTGTGAGGACACCCCACAAGCTGTTAGCTATATTAACTTAATAATAGATTTCAGGGTGTGATTTCCAATTAATTTCATTTTCCATATGCACATGCAGCTCCATGGGAAGCCAAAATTATAGAGTAGCCATATGGTGCCTCATCAGTAACAATTAAAACTAATTTTCTATTCTTTGACACTAAAGAAAAAAAAATCATACAGTTTAAATGCCACAGAGAAAATTGAAACTTGAACAGCATCTGTAGCTCTCTAGAAAGAAGATGCCCCACTTTCTGCATTTGTGGCATGGATATTCCAGTTTCTTGCTTGGACTATGGTCCCACCTGGCTTGTAGCACTTTTGACTCCTCACTGCTCTTACCCTGCTGGAATGTCTTAGAGCAGCTGTGAGAAAGTGCTGGGCTCTCTATTTCACAACAGTGAGTCGAATTGAAAAGAATAGTTCGTTTCCTTCAGAAACAGATGATTTCCGGTTATAGAAATTTCCTACTGATCCGTTTCTAAAAGGCAATATCTGAAACGCCAGGGCAATCTGCCCAAGCCAAGGAGAAAAATAGGCAGTTCCACTAAAAGCAGGTGATGTTTGTCAAGCAATAATGTAACTGTCCAGGGCTGAGGAGGGCTGGAGAAAGGGTCACTCCCCTGGAAACTCAGGCTGGTTTGTTAACCAGATGGATGATCCTTTTACCCTTACCATACAGTATAATTTAATTAATTCCCAAGGGCCCTATTTTATCAAATTCATCAGCTGGGAGGTTAAAAAACAAAAAAATGAAACATATCAAGACCCTAGTCAAGATAAGCAGTGTGACAAAAAATAAAAATCCTTGATTTTATTAGTCTTTCACATAGGTTTCGACTCTAAAACTATCAAGTTTTTATGTGGGAGCAAATAATATTACCATGTATTAATAGATTTACTCTAAAGAATACCTTAACTACTTTGTTGAAAACATGACTAAATCTCATTATTTTTTATTTTATGACGAATCCCTTCTAAAGCTAATATACGTGGACAAGGGTGGCAGAAGGAACCATGAGAAGATACAGTAAGAGGTCAGAGGTCTTTTTAGATTCAAGCATGAACGAGTAAGAAAACCAGCTGTATTAGTCTGTTTTCACAATGCTATAAAGATACTACCTGAGACTGGGTAATTTATAAAGGAAAAAGGTTTAATTGACTCACGGTTCCGCATGGCTGGGGAGGTCTCAGGAAACTTACAATCATGGCAGAAGGTAAAGAAGCAAATACCTTCTTCACAAGGTGGCAGGAGAGAGATCTTGTGAGAACTCACTCACCATCATGAGAACAGCATGGGGGAAACCACCCCCATGATCTAATCACCTCCCACCAAGTTCCTCCCTCCACACAGGGAAGGGACTCCAATTCGGATTTCAATGCAAGATGAGATATCGGTGAGGACAGAGCCAGACTACCATCTATAAGTTTCTTGTAAAGAAAAAAATAAAATTATCAGAGGTGAAACTTTGTGAAACTGATGTCAAAATTTTTACCAATAAAAATTATAATGGCAGAGAATTTTTCACAGAGAATTTTCAGGGCAATAAAACTACTCTGTATAATGCTATAAGGACAAATATATATCATTAGACATTTGTCCAAACCCATAGAATGTACAACACCAAGAGTAAACCCTAATGTAAATTATGAACTTGGCCTGATGATGTGTCAATGTAGGTTCATCAATCGTAATGAATGTACCATGCTGGTGGGGGATGTTGGTATTGGGGGAGGCTGTGCAGGTGTTGGGGGAGGGGTATATGGGAACTCTATGTACCTTCCTCTCAATTTTGTTATGAACCTAAAACTGTTCTAAAAAATTAAATCTTTAAAATATATCTATATAATGACTACAAGGATGAAAAACTCTAAGTCCATGTTAGGAGTTGAACTATGTCCCAGGACCTCTGAAAAGTCAGTTGTTGAAGTCCTAATCCCCAGAAACTCAGAATGTGATCTTATTTGGAGACTGAGCTGTTGAAGATGCAGTTAGCTAAAATGGCATCATTAGGGTGGGCCACAATCCAATACAATAGTATCTTTTAAAAAATGAGAAATTTGGGAGACTCTGCTTCACAATCTCAGAAGGGCCAACCCTGCCACCACCTTGAGTGGGGACTTCTAACCTCCAGAACCATGAAACAATCAATTTCTGTTGTTCAGCTCACCCAGTTTGTGCTACTTTGCTATGACAGCCCTAGGAAATAAATACAGCCATGTTAGGTAAAGAATGTGAGATCTGGGTTCAAGCCCTGAGTCTGCCAACCACTAGCTATGCAAGAGATGTCTCTAAGCTAGATGTCCTCTCTCAACCAGGAAGGTAAGTATAGCCTCCTCACAGCATTGTGGTGGGGGTTCAATTATTAATACACAAAGCAGGTGAGGTACAACACACAAGTCTTGGTGTCCAGGTAAGTGTAGGATACCTACATGGTTCTCTTCATTATGTCCCCAACCCCAGGAGTAAACTCAGCCTTTGGGAGTGTGGGAGAACCTCATCTGCTTTTCTAGTGCCTCCTCCAAGTAACTCCTTCATACACAGAACATCACACCAGGTCTTCCTTTTCATATCCCTGGAACCACAAACTCTCTCCCTCCTTCAAGTTAGGAAACAGCAAGACGTGGGACTTTCTGCCAAGCCTTGAGATGCCTTAGGTGGCAGTGATCAATTAAAACAGATAAGATCCCCTCCCAACTCCATTTTTTTCCTTCTCTCCTCACCCACACTTACAAAGTGAATATGAAACCAGCATAACAAACACAAACTCAGCAAGTTAATACTAATGCAATTGTATACTTTGCTCATCTAGAATGCTAGGCTTCTGACTCCATAAGATGCTAAAAGAATACAAAAAAAATCCTCTTTGATGGCTAACATTTTCTTCCTTAAGGTAAGAACAACACAATTCTCTCAGTCATTTAGTATTATATTAGCTTTATCTTATTCCCAGGGGCTGCTTGCACCTCGTTTTAGTGACTCCTACAAACTGCACTGGCCAGAACTACTGTAACAAGCACTGTGCCTATTATCTTTTTGTAGTAAAGGGTTAATGAACATTAAATACTACATTTATTTACTCTCATGCTGGTGGACACAGACGAACACCAAGAAAATGAAGTGGGTCTTTAACATCTATTGCTTTCTTGCATTAAAAACATTGCCAATATTAAGACATCCTTACATGTGGCATTTCCTGATCAGCAAGTCTTAAAGTTCTCAATGACTATTTAAAAAATATCCTCTTGTCTGGCAAAATAATAACAAAAAGCGTAACAACAGCAGTACCCTACTTGCTTTGCTAAATAACCATTCCAACAAAAAATGAGCTGGAAGATGAAGTGTATCTTCATATTCCAGCAAAAATAAATATTTAGAAAAACATGTTAGGCCAAACAAGTCCCCCTTCAACATTCAATCAACCACTCCCTCTTGGTTTGTCTTTCTTTTTTCTCCCTACTCTATTCCCATCCCTTCCATGAAAATGACTAAAGAAAGTCTTGGAGTTTCACTTTTCAGTGGTGCATAATCAAAATTCAAAGGAAATTAAATAGCTGTCATTATCATGAGTATCCCAGGATTCTTTATTCCTGTACATACCAGTTCTAAAGGCAGACAAATGCACACATGACACACACTGATATGAAGAGCTCTTACAAATGAATCTTGTGGTTGCTAGTTTGCTATTATACTGTAAGGTTTTAAAAGCTCAATATATCATTTGAAAAGGTTCCCCCTCTACTTATCAGTCACTCATCCACGAAGCCTTTGGTTTCCAGCAAGATTTTGGCCCCTCTTCCTACACCCCTGCCCCTACTCCCTGTTGCATTTTTGACGGTGGAAATGGAAACAGGTCAGTCAGAGAATGAAGGACTACTGTAAATATTTAAAGACATCAATTGACCATTCATTCCCGCTTCCCTTAGGGTAGAGTTCAGTAGAGCACAAACATTCTCACTGTAAACTCTTCCTTGTATAATCTTCAGACATAGTGGCATTCCTTCATGTTTGCACTTTAAATATACCCTAAAAGCCCAAGTTCTCCAATTTAGGTTTTTGTTTTGTTTTTTGTTTTTTTTTTTTGTTTTAGACAGAGTCTTGCTCTGTCACCCAGGCTGGAGTGCAGTGGCCCAATCTCGGCTCATTGCAACCTCCACTTCCCAGGTTCAAGCACTTCTCCTGCCTCAGATTTCCAAGTAGCTGGGATTACAGGCACAGGCCACCATGCCCAGCTAAATTTTGTATTTTTAGTAGAGACGGGGTTTTGCCATGTTGGCCTGGCTGGTCTTGAACTCCTGGCCTCAAATGATCCACCCACCTCAGCCTCCCAAATTGCTGGGATCACAGGTGTGAGCCACTGCGCCCGGCCTCCAATTTAGATTTTATTTGGCAAAACATACCCCCAGTTTTATGTAATAAAGATGCAGCACGATGGTTAATGGTCAAGTGTATGGCAAGTTGCATACACTTTTTCAATATTAACTTCCTGGTCTGTAAGAAGACAACCCCAAATAGGAACAGCTCCGTTCTACTGCACCCAGCATGAGCCACGTAGAAGACGGGTGATTTCTGCATTTCCATCTGAGGTACCGGGTTCATCTCACTAGGGAGCGCCAGACAGAGGGCGCAGAACAGTGGGTGCAGCGCACCCTGCACGAGCCGAAGCAGGGCGAGGCATTGCCTCACTCAGGAAGCTCAAGGGCTGAGGGAGTTCCCTTTCCTAGTCAAAGAAAGGGGTGGCAGACAGCACCTGGAAAATCGGGTCACTCCCACCCTAATACTGCGCTTTTCTGACGGGCTTAAAAAACGGCACACCAGGAGATTATACCCCCCACCTGGCTCTGAGGGTCCTACCCCCACAGAGTCTCGCTGATTGCTAGCACAGCAGTCTGAGATCAAACTACAATGCGGCAGCCAGGCTGGGGGAGGGGCGCCCGCCATTACCCATGCTTGCTTAGGTAAATAAAGCAGCCAGGAAGCTCGAACTGGGTGGAGCCCACCACAGCTCAAGGAGGCCTGCCTGCATCTGTAGGCTCCACCTCTGGGGGCAGGGCACAGACAAACAAAAAGAAAGCAACAACCTCCGCAGACTTAAATGTCCCTGTCTGACAGCTTTGAAGAGAGTAGTGGTTCTCTGAGCACACAGCTGGAGATCTGAGAACAGGCAGACTGTCTCCTCAAGTGGGTCCCTGACTTCTGAGCAGCCTAAATGGGAGGCACCCCCAAGAAGGGGCAGACTGAGACCTCAAACAGCCGGGTACTCCTCTGAGACAAAACTTCCAGAGGAACGATCAGGCAGAGCATTCGCGGTACACGAAAATCTGCTGTTCTGCAGCCACCACTGCTGATACCCAGGGAAACAGGGTCTGGAGTGGACCTCTAGCAAACTCCAACAGACCTGCAGCTGAGGGTCCTGTCTGGTAGAAGGAAAACTAACAAACAGAAAGGACATCCACACCAACAACCCAACTGTACATCACCATCATCAAAGACCAAAAGTAGATAAAACCACAAAGATGGGGAAAAAACAGAGCAGAAAAACTGGAAACTCTAAAAAGCAGAGCACCGCTCCTCCTCCAAAGGAATGCAGTTCCTCACCAGCAACGGAACAAAACTGGATGGAGAATGACTTTAACGAGTTGAGAGAAGAAGGCTTCAGATGATCAAACTACTCCAAGCTACAGGAGGAAATTCAAACCAATGGCAAAGAAGTTAAAAACTTTGAAAAAAAATTAGACGAATGTATAACTAGAATAACCAATACAGAGAAGTGCTCAAAGGAGCTGATGGAGCTGAAAGCCAAGGCTCGATTACTACGTGAAGAATGCAGAAGCCTCAGGAGCTGATGCGATCAACTGGAAGAAAAGGTATCAGTGATGGAAGATGAAATAAATGAAATGAAGCAAGAAGGGAAGTTTAGAGAAAAAAGAATAAAATGAAACAAACAAAGCCTCCAAGAAATATGGGACTATGTGAAAAGACCAAATCTACGTCTGATTGGTGTACCTGAAAGTGACGGGGAGAATGGAACCA
This sequence comes from Nomascus leucogenys, assembly GCF_006542625.1. Lineage (NCBI taxonomy): Eukaryota > Metazoa > Chordata > Mammalia > Primates > Hylobatidae > Nomascus > Nomascus leucogenys. The sequence continues at coordinate 72,961,198 of NC_044401.1, read as the reverse complement.
AGTTGGAAAACACTCTGCAAGATGTTATCCAAGAGAACTTCCCCAATCTAGCAAGGCAGGCCAACATTCAGATTCAGGAAATACAGAGAATGCCACAAAGATACTCCTCGAGAAGTGCAACTCCAAGACACATAATTGTGAGATTCACCAAAGTTGAAATGAAGGAAAAAATGTTAAGAGCAGCCAGAGAGAAAGGTCGGGTTACCCACAAAGGGAAGCCCATCAGACTAACAGCGGATCTCTCAGCAGAAACTCTACAACCCAGAGGAGAGTGGGGGCCAATATTCAACATTCTTAAAGAAAAGAATTTTCAACCCAGAATTTCATATCCAGCCAAACTAAGCTTCATAAGTGAAGGAGAAATAAAATACTTTACAGACAAGCAAATGCTGAGAGATTTTGTCACCACCAGGCCTGCCCTAAAAGAGCCCTTGAAGGAAGCACTAAACATGGAAAGGAACAACTGGTACCAGCCACTGCAAATTCATGCCAAATTGTAAAGACCATCAAGGCTAGGAAGAAACTGCATCAACTAACAAGCAAAATAACAAGCTAACATCATAATGATAGGATCAAATTCACACATAACAATATTAACCTTACATGTAAATAGGCTAAATGCTCCAATTAAAAGATACAGATTGACAAATTGGATAAAGAGTCAAGACCCATCAGTGTGCTATATTCAGGAAACCCATCTCACATGCAGAGACACACATAGGCTCAAAATAAAGGGATGGAGGAAGATCTACCAAGCAAATGGAAAACAAAAAAAGGCAGGGGTTGCAATCCTAGTCTCTGATAAAACAGACTTTAAACCCACAAAGATCAAAAGAGACAAAGAAGGCCATTACATAATGGTAAAGGGATCAATTCAACAAGAAGAGCTAACTATCCTAAATATATATGCACTCAGTACAGGAGCACCCAGATTCACAAAGCAAGTCCTGAGAGACCTACAAAGAGACTTAGATTTCCACACAATAATAATGGGAGAATTTAACACCCCACTGTCAACATTAGACAGATCAACGAGACAGAAAGTTAACAAGGATACCCAGAAATTGAACACAGCTCTGCACCAAGGGACCTAATAGACATCTACAGAACTCTCCACCCCAAATCAACAGAATATACATTTTTTTCAGCACCACACCACACCTATTCCAAAATTGACCACATAGTTGGAAGTAAAGCTCTCCTCAGCAAATGTAAAAGAACAGAAATTCTGTGTCTCTCAGACCACAGTGCAATCAAACTAGAACTCAGGATTAAGAAACTCACTCAAAACCGCTCAAATACATGGAAACTGAACAACCTGCTCCTGAATGACTACTGGGTACATAACGAAATGAAGGCAGAAATACAGATTTTCTTTGAAACCAATGAGAACAAAGACACAACATACCAGAATCTCTGGGACACATTCAAAGCAGTGTGTAGAGGGAAATTTATAGCACTAAATGCCCACAAGAGAAAGCAGGAAAGATCCAAAATTGACACCCTAACATCACAATTAAAAGAACCAGAAAAGCAAGAGCAAACAAATTCAAAAGCTAGCAGAAGGCAAGAAATAACTAAAATCAGAGCAGAACTGAAGGAAATAGAGACACAAAAAACCCTTCAAAAAATTAATGAATCCAGGAGCTGGTTTTTTGAAAAGATCAACAAAATTGATAGACCGCTAGCAAGACTAATAAAGAAGAAAAGAGAGAAGAATCAAATAGATACAATAAAAAATGATAAAGAGGATATCACCTCCGATCCCACAGAAATACAAACTATCATCAGAGAATACTACAAACACCTCTAGGCAAATAAACTAGAAAATCTAGAAGAAATGGACAAATTCCTTGACACATACACCCTCCCAAGAGTAAACCAGGAAGAAGTTGAATCTCTGAACAGACCAATAACAGGCTCTGAAATTGTGGCAATAATCAATAGCTTACCAACCAAAAAGAGTCCAGGACCTGATGGATTCACAGCCGAATTCTACCAGAGGTACAAGGAGGAACTGGTACCATTCCTTCTGAAATGATTCCAACCAATAGAAAAAGAGGGAATCCTCCCTAACTCATTTTATGAGGCCAGCATCATCCTGATACCAAAGCCTGGGAGAGACACAACCAAAAAAGAGAATTTCAGACCAATAACCTTGATGAACATTGATGCAAAAATCCTCAATAAAATACTGGCAAACTGAATCCAGCAGCACATCAAAAAGCTTATCCACCATCATCAAGTGGGCTTCATCCCTGGGATGCAAGGCTGGTTCAACATAGGCAAATCAATAAATGTAATCCAGCATATAAACAGAACCAAAGACAAAAACCACATGATTATCTCAACAGACGCAGAAAAGGCCTTTGACAAAATTTAACAACTCTTCATGCTAAAAACTCTCAATAAATTAGGTATTGATGAGACATATCTCAAAATAATAAGAGCTATCTATGACAAACCCACAGCCAATATCATACCGAATGGGCAAAAACTGGAAGCATTCCCTTTGAAAACTGGCACAAGACAGGGATGCCCTCTCTCACCACTCCGATTCAACATAGTGTTGGAAGTTCTGGCCAGGGCAATTAGGCAGGAGAAGGAAATAAAGGGTATTCAATTAGGAAAAGAGGAAGTCAAATTATCCCTGTTTGCAGATGACATGATTGTATACCTAGAAAACCCCATTTTCTCAGCCCCAAATCTCCTTAATCTGATAAGCAACTTCAGCAAAGTCTCAGGATACAAAATCAATGTACAAAAATCACAAGCATTCTTATACACCAATAGCAGACAAGAGCCAAATCATGAGTGAACTCTCATTCACAATTGCTTCAAAGAGAATAAAATACCTAGGAATCCAACTTACAAGGGACATGAAGGACCTCTTCAAGGAGAACTACAAACCACTGCTCAATGAAATAAAAGAGGACACAAACAAATGGAAGAACATTCCATGCTCAGGGGTTGGAAGAATCAGTATCGTGAAAATGGCCATACTGCCAAAGGTAATTTACAGATTCAATGCCACCCCCAACAAGCTACCAATGACTTTCTTCACAGAGTTGGAAAAAACTACCTTAAAGTTCATATGGAACCAAAAAAAGAGCCTGCATTGCCAAGTCAATCCTAAGCCAAAAGAACAAAGCTGGAGGCATCACACTACCTGACTTCAAAGTATACTACAAGGCTACAGTAACCAGAACAGCATGGTAGTGGTACCAAAACAGAGATACAGATCAATGGAACAGAACAGAGCCCGCAGAAATAACGCCGCATATCTACAACTATCTGATCTTTGACAAACCTGACAAAAACAAGAAATGGGAAAAGGATTCCCTATTCAATAAATGGTGCTGGGAAAACTGGCTAGCCATATGTAGAAAGCTGAAACTGGATCCCTTCCTTACACCTTATACAAAAATTAATTCAAGATGGATTAAAGACTTACATGTTAGACCTAAAACCATAAAAACCCTAGAAGAAAACCTAGGTATTCCATTCAGGACATAGGCATGGGCAAGGACTTCATGTCTAAAACACCAAAAGCAATAGCAACAAAAGCCAAAATTGAGGAATGGGATCTAATTAAACTAAAGAGCTTCTGCACAGCAAAAGAAACTACCATCAGAGTGAACAGGCAACCTATAAAATGGGAGAAAATTTTCGCAACCTACTCATCTGACAAAGGGCTAACATCCAGAATCTACAATGAACTCAAACAAATTTACAAGAAAAAAAAAAACAACCCCATTAAAAAGTGGGCGAAGGACATGAACAGACACTTCTCAAAAGAAGACATTTACGCAGCCAAAAAACACATGAAAAAATGCTCATCATCACTGGCCATCAGAGAAATGCAAATCAAAACCACAATGAGATACCATCTCACACCAGTTAGAATGGCCATCATTAAAAAGTCAGGAAACAACAGGTGCTGGAGAGGATGTGGAGAAATACGAACACTTTTACACTGTTGGTGGGAGTGTAAACTAGTTCAACCATTGTGGGAGTCAGTGTGGCGATTCCTCAGGGATCTAGAACTAGAAATACCATTTGACCCAGCCATCCCATTACTGGGTATATACCCAAAGGATTATAAATCATGCTGCTATAAAGACACATGCACACGTATGTTTATTGCGGCAGTATTCACAATAGCAAAGACTTGGAGCCAACCCAAATGTCCAACAACGATACATTGGATTAAGAAAATGTGGCCATAAAAAATGATGAGTTCATGTCCTTTGTAGGGTCATGGATGAAGCTGGAAACCATCATTCTCAGCAAACTATCTCAAGGACAAAAAACCAAACACCACATGTTCTCAGTCATAGTTGGGAATTGAACAATGAGAACACATGGACACAGGAAGGGGAACATCACACTCTGGGTACTGTTATGGGGTGGGGGGAGGGGGGAGGGATAGCATTAGGAGATATACCTAATGCTAAATGACGAGTTAATGGGTGCAGCACACCAACATGGCACATGGATACATATGTAACAAACCTGCACATTGTGCACATGTACCCTAAAACTTAAAGTATAATAATAATAAAATAAAAATAAAATAAAATAAAAAAAAGAAGACAACCACTCTGGTCACCTATAATGATGCTGAAGAATTTAAATGACTTGATTTTTATAAATTGCCTTAATACGACATCTGGCACATTGTTAAATGCTCAGTAGGTGGTAGTTCCTACTATTACTGCTGTTAGTATTATCCTTACTAAGGCTAAAAAGTCTTGCAAACCTTAGTGAACTGTGTACGTATGTACACATACAAAAAATTATCTATATCTTTTAATACCGTAATTTCTAAAATGGAAAACTACATAATTTACACTTCATTTTTCATTCTAATGATTAAATTAATAAAGTAATTATATGTTTGATATAGCTTGGGAATTATGTGTACGATTTATAGTCTATTATTTTAATTATTTTTATTAGTTTATAATTTTAATATATAATACATATATACATAATATATAATATATACATTTTTAAATGTTTTCTCTGAAAATTTCCCAGTACCACAAAATCTGACTGGAAAATACCTCAGGTACTCCCAAAGCCAGAGCCAGAAATCACTATCTTAGAAAATTAGTTTTGGGATTCTAACTGCTGTGAATAGTGAAAAACAGTATGGTCTCTCAAAGCGTTCCAAGCCTCTTGTTCTGACTTTGAACAAGGCCCGTCATGTTTAAAATGCTCTATTGTTCCTCATTCCCTAAGTTCCAAGTCCTCAACTAGCTCAGAATAATACATTTTGCCTTTAACAGGAATAGTGAGAAAAATGAGACCATGAGGATGTGTAAGTAAATATGATATGTCCATAAACTGGAACACCATGAACCGTGTGAAAAGAATGAAGCTGTTCCCTATGTACTGACTTCTAAAATATTGGTCAGTGAAAAAATGGCAAAGTACAGAACACAACGCACAATATGCTACCTTTTAGGCTGAATGGGGCTCACTGAACTTCTTAAGGAGCCTGCAACTAAACTTTAGCAGATGTTAGAAAAGAAGTACTAGTTGGCCGGGTGCGGTGGCTCATGTCTGTAATCCCAGCACTTTGGGAGGCCGAGGCGGGCAGATCACAAGGTCAGGAGATTGAGACCATCCTGGTTAACACGGTGAAACCCTGTCTCTACTAAAAATACAAAAAAAAAAATTAGCTGGGCATGGTGACGGGCCCCTGTAGTCCCAGCTACTCGGGAGGCTGAGGCAGGAGAATAGCTGAACCTGGGAGGCAGAGCTTGCAGTGAGCAGAGATCTCGCCACTGCACTCCAGCCTGGGCAACAGAGCGAGATTCCGTCTCAAAAAAAAAAAAAAAAAAGAAAAGAAAAAGAAAAAGAAAAGAAGTACTAGTTGTCCCTGAAGCTCTCCTGTGCCAATTAAGTAATATTTGTGAAAGAAAAGAGGGAGAGGGATAAAAAGAGAAAAACATTAAGAATATTATAATTTTTCCTTCTAGAAAAATCAAGGGTATCTGCAACAGCAATGTAATTTGACCAATCGAATATACTCTTTCCTTCTGTAAACAGAGCGGCTGCCAGCACAGGAAGTAATAGTTTCCATTTTTTGGACTGCATTGCCCTTGGAAGATTATCTCTAAGGTATTGGATTCCAGCATATATACTTTGTTGAGCTGATTTACAGGGCTCACTAGCTTTTTTTTTTTTTTCCCCAGCTATTAATACTACTCACTGTGATCTTTACCTCATACTTTACTTTGACTTAGACTTCACCAACCTGCAAAGTAATCTACCAAAACAGAGACGGAAATATGTTAGCATGGCAAACTGTAGTAGTGAAACTGGGTAGAAACAAAATGCCAAAATTATAAACTCCATATTCACCAAAATGGATGAGCTCCTAAATACATTCCTCTCCTGCAGGTACTATGCATCGCTGTCTTAGTCATCTGTGTTTCAGATTCTACACAAAACAGTTAGCAAGCTTGTCCACTCTGTGGCCCACAGGCCGCATGCAGCTCAGCACAGCTTTAAATGTGGCCCAATACAAATTTGAAAACTTTCTTAAAACATTATGAGATTTTTTTGCACTTTTTTTTTTTAGTTCATGAGCTATCTATTGTTATTGTGTTTTATATGTGGCCCAAGACAATTCTTCTTCCATTATGGCCCAAGGAAGCCAAAAGACTGGACAGCCCTGAGTCAGAGCTTAAAATCCAGGTACTGCAGTGGAAAGGTATCATGTTTTTTAAATAATTAAAATAAGCACGTCCTGCTATTTATAATCTTAGAACAATATTTTTCCTTTTTGGTGAAAATAAAATGTACCTTGTATTCTAATACAACTTCTATTCTTCCCACTGCTATTTTTCTTTTTTAACAACCAAACATACATTAAGTTTTCAAATTGTAGCATTTGAAATTAAAGTAATGAGTGAGTGACTCTGGTACCTAACGGAATCAATCAAGTCTTACCTTAAATAGAATTTTGACATGGAAACACATTAAATATGTGCTACGGTGCTGGTCACTGCACTAGGTGCTGGGTATAAGGAAGCAAATAAAACGGACAGGTTCCTTGATTTCACTAGCATTATGTCTAGGGGAGAAAAGTCATTCCACACAAATAATTTAATAAACTATTTGATTTAGTCATATATACTCTATATAGTTCCTGATTTATATAGAGTTAGTAATAAGAACTCTACTTAATACAGTATAGTCTTCTTTTAAATCTATGTACTGTAGCACTACAGGATGCCTTGGAAATATCTATGTGAAAAGCAGTTATTTTATTATTTCAGTCTTACCCCAACTGTATAACCCAATATTTGCTATTAAAATACAAATGTGCCATAATTTAAAAAAATTAAAAACTAACCTATTTCATTGGCCACTGGCTTAAGTACAAACTATGTAACATTGGCATATAAACAAATACCCTTCATTGCCATCAGCATGAGACATGACACTGCCCCTGAGAAGCATTCCTGACTCTCTAGCTAAAGTTTGTAAACTCTCTGGTTGCCTCAATAATTTATCCAAATTTCCACTGTGATGTTTAACATATTGTATGAGAGTAATCCGTCATCCTCCATAACCTGCGAGCTCCTCAGGTGCAGGAACAATGTCTCATTCACGACGTATCCCCAGCACTCTCACTAGTACCTAGCACCTTGGAGCCTCTCCACAATGGTCTACTAAATGCATTGGTGTAAAAGGATGAATTGAACACTACGTGGCCGCTGTCACTTAAAGTACATTTTGAGCTTCCACAAGGCAGATTCACTGCTCAAATTGGAAATGTTCTAAAAGTCTTGTTCATCTCAGCTGTCTACCCTATCTGAAAATGATTCCTTCCTCTTGTTATCTTTGATTTACTGAGGCACACTCTATTCCAGGGACCACAGTAACAACCTTGACTCAATCAGGCAAGGAGAGTATAGCATGGTGGAAGGATTCACACACCAGTCCACTTAAGACAAGATTTTGCATTCAGCGACAAGCACTTGAGGGAGCTACTCAAGCATCAGGCAGCTGATGAGCCCTCTCCGTGATCTTACTGATTTTCTGAATACAGTGAACATTCTAGTCTGTCTTTGACCTCACAAAGTTATATTTTTACTTCTCAGGTTGCAAATTTAGAGTGGTAAAAATCATCCTAAAAACTTTACAGGAGGAAAATGGTTAAGTAAGTTTTAATTCATCAAATGACAGACTTTAGTATAATCATTAGAATTACATTTGGGGGGATATTTTAAAATATGGAAAAAATCTCATATACCATGTTAATGTTAAAAAAAGCTGAATACAACTGTATATAAAGTATAATCAAAATTTTGTGAAATAAATCTATATGAAAATAGTCACATATACATATGTATTTCCACACAGAAAAATAACTTAAAGGAGTTTCAACTTTTTCAACTATGATCATGTATTATTTATAAAAATTCTGAAAATAATGCATGCTTTTCTTCTAAAGTAAAAAACATAATTTCTTAACAGGCTTTATGGTGGATTTTGCAAAGTAACAATTCCTCTACTATCTTCCAATGATTCACTTTTCTTACACTTTTAAATTATATCTTATTCACGAAAAACGCATATACCAGAAGTAAAGATGAACCACTATGTTTCTCTCTGTGGTGAATAAATTACACTTTTAAGAAATTTAAAAGATATAATTATCTAGGACATTAAAGATTAATAGTTTCCTTTATAATTATAGATTCCTTCCATCCTATGTTTTTATGCCTCATAATTGCAGTATGTCTAACCTCCTTTAAAAGGCAAGAAAGACTGGGCATGGTGGCACATGCCTGTAATCCCAGCACTTTGGGAGGCCAAGGCAGGTGCATCATTTGAGCTCAGGAGTTCAAGACTAGCCTGGCAACATGGCAAAACCCATCTCTACCAAAACACAAAAAAATTAGCTGCCTATGGTGGTGTGTGCCTGTGGTCCCAGCTACTTGAGAGGCTAAGCTGGGAAGACTGCTTGAGCCTGGGAGGCGGAGGATGTAGTGTGCCAAGATTATGCCACTGCACTCAACCTGGGTGACAAAGTGAGATCCTGTCTCAAAAAAAAAAAAAAAAAGGTGGGAAGAGGAAAAATATCAATGGAAACTTAAAAATACTTTTAAATATAAAGTAATGCTGCATTTTAACATGGCAGAACTATACTTCCTATATCAGGATTTTTTTTTTTAAGTGACAGGGTATGGCTCTGTCACCCAGGAAAGAGTACAGTGATGTAATCATGGCTCACTGCAGCCTCAAACTCCTGGGCTCAAGCAGTCTTCTTGTCTCAGCCTCCCTAGTAGCTGAGGCTACAGGTGCATACCACCACACCTGGCTAGTTTTTTTTCATTTTCAGTTTTCTGTAGAGGTGGAGTCTTACTTTTTTGTCCAGGCTGGTCTCAAACTCCTGGCCTCAAGCGATCCTCGCACCTCAGTTTACCAAAGTGCTGGGATTACAGGCATGAGCTCCTTGCCCAGCCTGCTATGTCAGGAATTTAAAGACTAAAGGGAAATGGTAATTTGAAAACTTTTTTGGCAATCTCTGTATTCAAGTCCTTCTTTATTCCCACTTATACAGAAAAACTTCATTCCATTTGGGGCCGGGCAAGGTGGCTCACACCTGTAATCCTAGCACTTTGGGAGGCCAAGGCAGACAGATCACCTGAGGCCAGAAGTTTGACACCAGCCTGGCCAACATGGTGAAACCCTATCTCCGCTAAAAGTACAAAAAAAAAATAGCCAGGTGTGGAGGTGGGCGCCTGTAGTCCCAGCTACTCGGGAGGTTGAGGCAGGAGAATCGCTTGAACACTGGAGGTAGAGGATGTGGTGAGCCCAGATCGTGCCGCTGCACTCCAGCCTGGGCGACAGAGCGAGACTCTATCATAAAAAAAAAAAAAAAAAAAAAAAAAAAATTATTGCATTTGGAAAGAGGCTACCAGAGTAATGGAACCCAAGTCAAATATCAGACCTTGCCTTGTTGAGATGATCAACTTTTCCTTTTGTTCTTTTTTCACATTCGAAGACCCTAAAATTGATTTTTCCCCAGTTGAGCCAAAGTGGAAGAGGGACAATGTTTTATTAAAAGATTCTTCATTTCCCAGCATAAACTGTCTTCTTTATTTATATACAAAGAAAATCTGTCTTTTTGTTCTTGTGAAAATGTTTTCAGAAGCTATCATTCTACAAAGTTAATTCAATTGTACTTGACTCTGAAAACAGAGAGAGAGGGAGAAAAGATGATGATGACAACACTGTTAGCCGCCTCAGCAAAGGATAAAGACATGCACTGATCAGCTCTCTTAAGAATAGCTGCACAAATTAAATTCCACCAAAATGTAAAAACAAGGGCATCGTGGAGACCAGTCTTCAGTGACTTCCGTTGGGTGTGTGAGAAAGACCAGGACAGCAAAAGAACTGTGGTATTAGAGTCACTGAACTGGTTACAATTTAAGAAACATTTATCGTGGGGCTTAAATGTGCTGAAGAAAAGGGTATTCATGTGACACAAAAGACAACAGAATAAGGAGAATCCAAAACGATCCATCAAATGAAACAGACTGAGGGGCATGGTTTTGGGCCAAGTGGAGAGACCCAGCTGGCCACAACTCTGAAGGGAAAGGATCGAATAGATTTTAAAGTAGCAAAGTAAGGAAGGGATAAAAATAAATAAAAGACTAAAAAGTAATATGATTCTTTGATCCTATGTAAGCCCGAGATTCCACAGCAACGCAGAAAGAGATAAATGCGAGAGAAAACGTGAGAAAATAAATGTTTTCCATCCTGGTCTTAAAGAAAACTTAAGTGGCTTCTTTTTAAAAGAAAAGCATAAGTATTTTCTGAACACAAACTTCAAATCATTAAAATTACCTTCCCTCATTCTTCCTAGAGCAGCAAGCTTTTAAAAAATAAAGACTGAAAGCTCTAAGAACAAATTTAGAGCTCTATGGAGTTTCCACTTTTTCAGTTTTCAATTCCTAAATCAGAGCCAAGATTATTATAGTTGAAACTGTATTAGAAACATATTTAGGAAAGATGATTGTACTGTTGAGCTTTTCAGTTATGATCCCCACCCCTATCCTAACTGGAATCCTGAAATTATCAAGCTTACCAAAGCTAATGCATTAATTCTCTCATTTCATGATTCATTAACTCAGTAATTTCCTGCAAGATACACGGCCAACAAAAATCTCAAAATATCCCTGAGAATATTCCAGATTAAAAATGCTAAACTCTTAGAACATAATCTTACTAGCACTCATAGAGTTTACTATTTCTCAGTTTGTTACAACTATTTGCGCAGATGCCTGTCTCCCCAACTAGACTGTAACCTCCAAGCAAATGAAGATTGATCAAGTAGGATTCAATATTTCTTTTTCTTATACACAGATCTGATCATATTTACTCTCACCTGGACTCTTAGGGGTGGGGCTATCACTCAGAGCCTCCAGGGCATGGCTGCTGCCCAAGTGGGCCCAGAAGGCTGGACTTTGGCCTCAGTAGGCCCAGAGGCAGAGCATCATGGAAACAAAGAGAATTATTCTCGAGCCTTAAAATATAATGGACTTTGTCCTGCTAGGTTTTGGACTTGCTTGGAACCCAGGATTCCTTTCTTCCTTCTAATTTGTCCATTTAGGACTAGAATGTTTATTGTATGCCTGTTCGCCTATTTTGGAAGCAGATAACTTGTCTGGTTTCACAAGTTCACAGCTTGAGAAGAATTCTGCTTCAAGATGTATCACACCTAGAGTCTCATCCATGGCTGATTTAGATGAGATTTTCAACCTAGAGCTGATGCTAGATTGGTTAAGATTTTGGGGGCTGTTGGGATAAGGCGAATGTATTTTACATGCAAGAAGAAACAAATCAGGGATGGGAGGGGGCATGCAGAAGGTGGAATGCTATGGGCTGTTTGTATACCTCCCTAAATTCATATATTGAATTCTCAAACCCCAGTGCCTCAGAGTGTAACCATATTTAGAGACAGGGTCTTTAAAGTGGAGATTAATTTAAAATAAAGCCATTAGGGAGGGACCTAATCCAATATGATGATGTCCTTATAAGAAGTGGGAGAGACACGAGGGACAAGTGTGCCCAGAAGAAAGGCCATAAGAGGACACAGCAAGGAGGTAATCATCTGCAAGTCAAGGAGAAAGGCCTCAGAATGGAATCAATACCTTGATCTTGGACTTCTAGCTTTCAGAACTATGAAAAATAAACCTCTGTTATTTAAACCACCCAGTCAGTAGCATTTTGCTATGGCAGCCCTAGCTGACTAATATGCCTGCCATTTACATTCTCCCTGAATTGCCAGTCCTGTGGCAACGTGCCACACTACTTCATCTACAAATGCACATTTCCTCCTTTTGTCAGGGACTGTGTAGCAGAAAATCTTGCCTTGCACAAAGGGTGGTCTGGCTTTTGTCCTCAACTTCTGGGAGGCAACCTATGTCATCCCTATGGGAATATTTTTGTCTTGGGAAAGAACTATTAAGGTGGGGCCAGCTACAGCCAATAGTCTTAGGTTAGGGGCTGGGCATGACAGAAAGATCACTCGTGTGATTTACAGTGGGGAACATAGAGGCTGAAATCAACCACATGGGCAATCAGTCAATTGATCACGCCTATATAGTGAAGCTCTCAATAAAAACTCTGGACAATGAGGCTCGGGTGAGCTTCCCTGGCTGGCAATACTCTGTACATACAGTTACACATTAATGACAGGAGGGTAATGCATCCTGACTCCATATGGAGAGGACACAGAAACCTGGTGTACGGAATCCTCCTAAACTCCACCTTAGACGTCTCCTCTTTATTTGACTGATCTGAATTCGTATCTTTTCCCTGTAATGTAATAGTAATCATGAGCACTCAGTGAGTGTTGTGGGTCCTTATAGCAAACTGTTGAAACTGAGGGTGGTTTGGGGAAACCTCACACTTGCAGGCAGTGTCAAAAGTAAAGACAGTCTTGGAGACTGGGCCCTCTAATTTTGCAGTTTGGGTAATTCCATGTAGGGATGAAACCTCAGATGTCACTATTTCAGCAACATTTCTTCTATCTACCCCAAACAGAGTTAATCATAATTTCCTTCCTTCTCACTATACCACAGCATGTAATCCTAATTTACCTGGTAATTACAGTGATTCTAAACCTGAGGAAATTTTGTCCCCCCACAGAAGAGAAATTTGGCAATGTCTGGACACAGTTCTGGTGATAACAACTCGGGGATGCTACTGGCATCTAAGGGGTGGAGGCCAGGGATGCTGCTAACCATCCTACAATGCACAGGACAGCCCCCACAGCAAAGTCTGACCTAAAATGTCTACATCATCAAGTTTAAGAAACCCTGCATTAGACTGTTGACATTTACTGGATGAACCCCAGGTCTGAGACAACTCTTGGAGTAGTGAGACAATAGCACCCTGAATTCCAAGGGCCAGTGTCCACATGCCAATTCCACATAAATCACTTCTGTTTAATGTCAGGCAAACATCCAAACCTTTGGCCCTCAACTATCTCATTTGTAAATGAAACTAAAATAGTATGTATTCCACAGAATTACTTACAGAAGAAATAAGACCATATATTAGAACAAGTTAGCAAACTATTTAGACCAAAGTAAACACTGGCTAAATGTTCACCCTATATCATTTAATTTTCCTTGTACAATGTAAAACATTTTATAAAAAATATTTGCACTGACTAGATTACTGGTAAAAGGTCACAAATCACTTTTTCCTTGGTTTAGAACAGATGTAGGACTCCTGGATACCATAAATGTGGGCTAACAAATTAAATATTTCTTTCTATGCAAAATTTGTCTTCTCTTACCAAGACCACTTGTTGCTCTTTCCTTCCATTATCACCACTTATGGGTGGCTTCCTTGTGTGTCCATTTTCTTCAGAGAAACAAAGTTTATATCACATATGAGAGTTACAATAAGAGGCAATGACAAAGGAAACAAGCAATCCAGAAAGGAGATTGTAGTCCAACTAATACAACCACCTGTGAAACGCGACTGCCAGGTAGGCAGCTCCTTCCTTTACGATCATCTTCCAGGAAATTACAAATTGCCCCACATCAGACATTATTCAGGTCAAATGCCTATCTATGCATATTATATCTGAGAACTAAAAAGGTTTAATTTATTCCCTTTGTGTCTGTGTCTCCTACAATCCTATATCTAAAGTGAATTCCCCAAGAAACAGGAATAACTTTTCCCTCAGACCCCCAACCTATCACAATACCTGGCACACTGTATATGTTAATTAATCATTCTTGGATAAATGAAAGAAAAGATGTACAGATGGCCAAATGGATGAAAAAATATAAGACCAAATGGAGGAACAAATAAAAGAAGGAATAAAAGAATAATTAAATGGTTCTTTAACCTATAAATAGCAGTACTACTAATTTCTGCTTGAGCTTCAACAACATTAAAATATCAGTGTTCTTACAAATATATATACAGGACACAATTGTTCAACAAAAGAACTTGGTTTGCAGCTATACCCTGAACAGTAAAAAAATGTACTCTCTCAGTGTTAATGATTTAACCCAGAGCAGTAAGAACAGGTTAGATTCTTACTAGCAGGAAGCTACTCTGCATTTTGCAACACCACACCACAGACTCCAGGTTAAAACAGCCAGGAATATGACAAATATCATACTTACTGGAAGAGAATTAATGCTACTCCCCTAAGATAGAAGGCAAGGTAAGGCAGTCGCCTCTTACCAATTCTACTCAACATAGTACTAGAGGTTGAGCCACTGCAAGCAGGCAAGGAAGGGAAAAAAAAGGCATTCACACTGGAAAAAAACAAAAAGACATAACATGGCCTATTCACAGAAGACATAGTTCTGTATAGAGAAAATCTTAAGGAATCAATTTTAAACACAATTTGCATGAATAAACAAGAAAAGGAAGGTCACAGGATACAAAACAAAAGATACAAAAATCAATTGTATTTCAACATACAAGCAATGAATAATGTAAAAATGAAATTATTAAAGTAATTCCATTTACAGTAGCATCAAAAATAAAATACTTAGAAAAAAATTTAACAAAAGAAATGAAAGACATATGCTTGAAAACCACAAAATATTGCTGAAATAAAGATCTAAATAAATGGAGAGCTATTCCATGTTCACAGACTGGAAGATTCAATATTGTGAAGATGGCCATACTCCCACAATTGATGTACAGGATCAACATGAACTCTAATCAAAATTCCAGCAGATTTACTTTCAGAAATTGACAAGCAGATCCTAAAATGTATACAGAAATGCAAGACACCTAGAATTGCCAAAATGGATTTGAAAAGGAAAAGAATATTGGAGAATTTTCACTTTCAAATTTCAAAATTTCTAATAAAGTTAACAGTAATCAAGTCAGCATGTTTCTGCCATATATTACATTTGATTGCTTCCATTAGAAATTACCACAAATTAGTAGCTTAACGCAATGTATTATCTTAAAATTCTGTAGGTCAGAAACTCAACAGTGGTCTCACCAGGCTAAAATCAAGGTATTAGTGAGACAGCCACGTGGGAGGGGGTTCCTGGAGAAACTCCAACCAGCCTGCCCACTGGGGTAGAGTCTCAAGAAGTTCAAGATCTTTCCAGCAGAAAGCAGCCTGGCCCCTCCTTTTCCTGTGTGAAACAGGGGATTCAAAGGGCCTGGTGGGAAGCGCTCTATCAGGGACTCTGGCCTGGTGAGAGTCCTTCTTTCCCCCCCTTTTTTTTTCTTTTTCACCCAATAAAACCCTGTCTTACTCACCATTCAAATTGTCTGCGAGCCTGAATTTTTGTGGCTGTGCGACAAAAGAGCCCCATATTTAGCTGAACTAAGGAAAAGTCCTGCAACAACAGCAGGGCTGCATTTTTACCTGGAGGCACTATGTAGCATCTGTGTCATTGCTCATTCAGGTGATTAACAGAATTCAGTTCCTGGGCTTGTAGTACTAAGATCCCTGTTTCCTTGCTGACAGTTCTCAGCTACTAGAGGATACATAACATTCCTTGGCTAGTGGCCCCCTTCCACCATTTTCAAAGCCAGTAACCACAGGTCAAGCCCCTGTCATGCTCAAATACCTCCTCCTTCTTTCATCTCTCATCTCTGACCTAATATGGAAAGCTTTTCTGCCTTTAAGGACTTGTGATTAGATTGGGTCCCCCTAGTAATCCAGGATAATCTCTCATCTAAATGTTTATACTTGTTAAGACATCTACAAAGTCCCTTCTGCCATATAAATAACATATTCACAGGTTCCAGAGCTTATGACATGGACATCTTTGGGGAACTACTTTTCTAATGACCACATGGAATAAAGATAGATACATAAATCAGTGGAACAGAATCGAGAGGCCAGAAATAAATTATTACATTTATAGTCAACTGATTTTTGGCAAAGGTGCCAAGGCAATTATTGGGGAATGTATATCCTCTGTTCAAAAAATGGTAGAGACAATAGCAAAATTTTAACTTAGACTCTCACCACATACCGTGCACAAAAACGACCCCAAGTAGATTCACAGACTTAAATGTAAAAGCTAAAATAATAAACTTTTACAAGAACACACAGCAGAAAATCTTTGAGATGTGACTCAGGTAAAGAAAATTTTTAGATACAACATCAAAAGCATTATCCAAAAAAGAAGAAAATTAGCAAGTTGGACTTTGTTAAAATTCAACTTATAGACTTCAAATGGCACTACTAGAAACAAGAAATGACAAGCAACACACTGGGAAAAAGTATTTGCAAAATACATATCTAATAAAGGACTTGTCTCCAGAATTTATGAATAACTGTTACAATTCAATAAGACAAACCTCAATCAAAAAATGGGCAAACTATATGGCCAAATAATTTACCAAAGAATTTAGATGAATGGTCAATAAGTTCATGAAAAGATATTCAACTGCATTAGTCAGTTAGAAAAGGTAAATTAAAACCACAGTGAAATATCACTCTATACCTACTACAATAGCTAAAATTAAAGAGACAGAAAACAACAAAAGTTGGTGAGGATATAAAGAAATAGAAACCTTCATGCATTGATAATGGGACTGTACAATGGTATAGCTACTTTGGAAAAAGTTTGGCAGTTTCTCAAAAAGTTAACCATAGAGCTAATATAATCCAATAATTCCAATCCTGGGTATCTATTCAAGAGAAATGAAAACATTTGTTCACAAAGACTTACATGAACATTCACAGCAGTATTATTAATAATAGCCTCAAAGTGCAAACAATCTAAATGTCCAACAACTGGTGAACAGATTACAAACCAAATATGACATACCCATATAATAAAATACTATTGAGCATTACAAATGAAATAACTCTTGGTATATGCCAAGTCATAGAAGAACCTCAAAAACAGTATGCTAAGAAGCCAGATACAAAGAGGCACATATCATATGATTCCATTTATATGCAATGTCCAGAAAAGGCAAACTTAGAGACTGAAAGTGAATGAGGGGTTGCTTGGGGCTGGGGGTGAGAATGGCAATTAATATCAAACAGGCATTAGGGATCTTACGGGAGGGTGAAAATGTTCCAAAAGTCATTTATGGTGATGGTTGCGGAACTCAATGAAGTTACTAAAAATCACTGAATTATACACTTGAAATGGATAAATTAATGATACTTAAACTGCATTTCTATAAAGTTGTTTTAAGAATAACTTATTTAAAAAGAAAGCTAGCCAACAAGAAAACCTAAGAGAATTATCCTAACAGGAAGCATGTGTTCTTGGGAAATTATCACAATTATGTTATTGCTACTGAACCTAAGAATAAAAAAAGTCCACCTCATTTAGACAGATTTGAAGAAAATGAGTGATGTAACACGAATCTAGTAGAATTCCAGTGGATTCTGGGCAGCTCTTCTCTGGATTCCTAAAGAACTGAAACAGAGAAACTAGGCACTTACCATCAGGCCATTCTTGTCACATGAAATATAGGTACCTCCAAGCAGGGGGCTTGACTGGGAATCCTCTTTCACTGACAGCTGAGTCCTTTTTATCTTGAATTTCCATATAACTGCAGCTGACTGAATATATTGGAAAAGATGGGCCTCCTTGCTGTTTCCACAGCAGAGTTTCTGTGGACATGACTATTGCCATGAGAATAATAAGTAAGAAATATTCACCAATCAACAGAGTAGCAAACAGAGAACACAGGTCAACATAGGTCTCCTCAAGAAATCCCATATCAAGTCTTGTCTGAAAGACAGTCTCATTGAGTTTGCAGGGATATTGTTCCTTTATAACTTAGCCACTCTCTTTGAAGAGAGAGACACAGTATGCCATGGTAGGATATGCATAAAGCAAAACACAAAAGTATCTCATGTAGGCCAGTAAACAATCGGTCCAAGTTTTAACAGGAAAAAAAAAAAGGTAGACTTAGGAAATTTTCCTGATTCAGAACCGAACAGAGTTTTCAGAAGTATTTCCCATTCACAAATGCATTGAAACATTCTCCTCTTTAAATAGAAAATAGATGAATTGAGATAAATATATTTAAATTTCCAGAGCAATCTTGAGGAGCTGCAACAGTTTAGGGAAATGTCAAGAACACCCTCCGCTTGAGACAACTGCTCTGCTATGTAAGATGGAGATCATCTTAAGGAAATAGAAACCTTCTCGAAGAAACTTACTGAGTACCACATTTTTCCCAACTGTTGATTTTTGTGAATTTCAGTTGAGAGTTACTCTCACTCTGCCAACTAAATAAAAATATCTCAAGCTGGGTTGGAGGCGAAAAGCATGTAAGTTGAGAAGACAGAAAATACTACAGGGTCACCTGATTCAGAGCTTGAACGCTTCCAATCCTCACTAAGAATTGATAACCAAATGCTTCAAATAAACTTCACTGTCAATACCAGTGATTTAATTTTAATTTTTATTTTTTTACAAAAGGCTCAAAACGGATTAACCACCTGAGTGTAAAGAACTCTACGAATTGATCGACCCAGCTAGATGGTCTAAGGAAAGAATTAAGTCCAACTAGGACACTCAAAAGTGAAGTGCTGGCCAGGTGCAGTGGCTCACACCTGTAATCCCGGCATTTTGGGAGGCTGAAGTGAGCAAATCACTGGCCAACATGGCAAAATCTCATCTCTACTAAAAAGTACAAAAAAATTAGACAGGCATGGTGGCACATGCCAGTACTCCCAGTCGGGAGGCTGAGGAAAGAGAAAAGCTTGAACCCAGGAGGCGGAGGTTGCAGTGAGCTGAGATCATGCCACTGCACTTCAGCCTGGGTGACAGAGTGAGACTGTCTCAAGAAAAAAAAAAAAATAGTTAAGGGCTTATACTGAAGTTACAAATAAGATAAAAGGACTTTTAAGGAATATTCTCTACTACAAAATAATTAGGACTCAGAGCAGAATTTGGTTCATAAGTTTAAGTAGAATCATGAGCTAGAGAGAAAAAACAACAAATTGCACTAAGTAAAAGAAGACATACATAGAAATGACACAGGAGGAGATCTGATGTAAACATTAAATTTTCATAGCTACTAAATGCTAAATAAAAGACTTTTCATATTATAGAGTTCTTAAAATCTGGTGGCATTTCAACCTGTGGAGAGCTAACACATTTTGCTCAGGGAAAAAATCTGGCAGCCAAAACAATCTCTACCAGAGCCTCTATCTTCCCTGGATCCTTCTCCTCAAATAAAGGCAGGAATGGCAAAAAAAGAAGGCAAGGAACTCTTCAGAGCCTCAGAAGGTGGTATGCAACCAGGGCAGCCAGTTATACCCCTACTGTAAAGGGGCATCCACACTACCAGCCATCATGCTACATATTTTATATGCACTTTCTCATTCAATTTTACTGAACAATGGAATTATACTTCCATTTGCCCAAAGACCTAAAGGCCAAGATCAGGAAGGATATCCTCTCAAGATCTTAAGAGCAATAGGAAGAAGAGAAGGTGTCAAATCTGAATTTCAAAAAGCATCATCAGTTGCAGAGTGCTTGGTGAGAGCAGGTGGAGTAAGGGGGGAAGACCAGGGGTTTATTTTGTATCTTCCTTTCTCTCTGGGCTTTTATCTCTGATTTGGTCAACATTTTTAATTTTAATTTCTAACACTTCAAAATCACATCTACTTTTGGTTAAGATGATTGATTTATAAGTTACGCAATGAATAAATAGCATAAACTCAATAATATAAGGAACACACAGTAATATGTATTATATATATTATATAATATATATATTTATATATAATATATATATGATTTTAAAGCCTATTCTATATCCAAGAAGTAAAGAAATAGTGGCACCTAATCAAGAGTAAGCTGGTGCCTGCTGGAACTATCTATTTTTCTAATAAGTATTTAGACAAAATAATTATTAGAATTTATGTTTTCAAAATGTCTTAGATTGGCTTACCTAAAAACCAAAACCATGTGAAAAATGTGTATGCCAAATCTTACGTGAGGGTAGAATCTCAGGGAAGCCAGAAAGAGAGAGGACAGGGCCATGAGGGCAGGGAGGAAGGAAAGGAATGCAAAATGGGATGTTGCCTAGGTGACCAAGGCTGAACCAGAGATCACAGCTGGAAGCTTGGTTATGGGAGATGGGTGTCTCTAGAGAGGCCATACGAACCACTGTGTCTGGGAATCATCCCTGAAGGAAAAAGAAGGGTGGAGATGAGGAAGAAAGGCAAGGCAAGGAATTTATCTGCAGGCCTTTTCTGACTCCTTTCTCTCACTGGTCAAAGTCAGCCAAACATTGGCGGGAACAGCCTGAGACCTAGAGGGTCTGATGGGACTGAACTTGGGCCTCAGAGGAGAAAAAGGGTTCCCAGGCAGGACAGCAACATGGGGAGGCCCAGGGAGGTTGGGGTGACCTGGCACCAGTGCTGCCGCTCTCTAAGAATATCCAGGAACACCTGGCCTGGCATCAATTGGAACACATACAGAATATTTTCTAGGATTTTATAGTGTTTTCCAAAGGCTAAAATTTCTATCTTGCAACCCTAAAATTTCCTCAGAAAGAAAGGAATTAGGAATTTCAGTATGTTATGTGCAGTATCAGAATTTACAATTAAAATAAAGCTGAAAATAAAATTATTTCACCCTTAAATAAAAATTTTCCTTCCTCATTAATAGATCATTTTACAATTGAGTTTCCCATAAGTTAAAGGGTTCAAGTTCACAATTTATAAATCATGGCAAGATAAAGCAATTACAAGATTAAGAGTAGAAGATTTAGAATGTCAATTGGCATTAATTTAAGTAGAAATAAGTTCTCTACACATAATTTAATTAATGCCAAGTGCTCGTAGAGCTTTGTTTTTCTGAGATGAAACTCGAAGTTGGATGAAACTAACACAATAATCATAGTCTAACACCCTGCCCTTCAGAACTACAAGTTTTACTGCCCATTATTTTTTAAAAATCTTATTAGACTATGTGCAATATAAAATAAGAGGTAAAATTTGAACAGATGTTAATAAGCTTACTGCCACTAAATTACAAACCAAGAAACTTTCAGAGGGGTCTCTCTGTCCTGGCTTCTCTTTCTACCTGATTGGAAAGTCTGTTCTAGGAGCACAGTGATATTCCAAGCCAGGCACTAACGTCCTTCAGTGTAGCACCTCAAAGCTTTCAAACAAATCTGGGTGGTGTTAGAAAAAATCAAATTTTTTAAACTTGAACAGGGTAATGGAGAATAAAGTCCATGTCAGATGTCAAAGATACTGTGATGTTACCCTTTGAAATAAAGTTAGTATGTTTAAAAAAATTAACTTACCTTGTTAATAGGAAAACACATGACATTGAGTTACAAGGTAAAATGGTACCTATTATTCTGAGATACATAAACAGAAAGACACATTATTAAATATTTAAGTCACAGATGTCAGTCAGCACAACTCCACAAGACCTAAAAATCAAGGAGGTGAGTCAATAAAAAGAAAAAAATAAAAATAAATGAGAAACCATCAAATTAGAATATACTCTAGCAAATCTCAATATACTTATGTTTTGTGGTTTTGTCCACCTTTATTTCTTAATTATGTTACTACTATACAACTATATTCTAATACATTTTTAAAAATCAAACTTCATAGAATAAAGAATACAATGGAAAAATCCCTCCTCTTTTTTTTCTAGCATATTCAGATAAGCAACATAGGAGAAGCCCACACCAGAACCTGTCGCCATGATATCTATATTTCATTCGTAACACAGA
Source organism: Nomascus leucogenys (assembly GCF_006542625.1). NCBI lineage: Eukaryota > Metazoa > Chordata > Mammalia > Primates > Hylobatidae > Nomascus > Nomascus leucogenys. Next base: position 72,938,977 of record NC_044401.1, on the reverse strand, counting down.
CAGATACAGCCATGTTTTGTGGCTGTGTGTATGCACTTATACATTCATATGTAAGTCTGGAAGGCCATACCACAAACTGACAATAGTGATTACATCTGGGTGGGAAAATATTACTTGGTCTTCATATTTTATTTTTTGAACAATTTTGCAACAAGCTTTTTTTGATTAAATTGAGGAAAAGAGTGCTAAAAAGATAAATATAATGAAAGATACATCTTCAAAGTGGCTACCTTTATCCTTTCACCCAACATTTGCTAAGTGCCTCCTCGGGGCACTGGGAGAGATGTACCGAAGCTGGCCAAAGCTGAGTCCAGAAATGAAGCCTGAGACAACAGACAAATGGCAGAGATTGTCCCTTGATTAACTATTATCTCTACTTCCAGGGTGAGAATGTTATCTATGGGTCATAAAATTTGAAGCTGTTTCATCTTCCAAAATCATTGGTCAGTTTTGAACACAGTTGAGTTGAATATTACAGACTGTCAATCATAATTTCACAAGTGAGTTGTCAGGGAGAAAAAAAATTCCTATTGCACTTGGAAATGTCAAGTGTAACCCAATAAATGTCAAATTAAATTGAGCTGTTTGTGGGAAATTGTTTAGAGCTGTTTATAATAGGGGGAAAACATGCAGTCATCCTAAATGGGTATATGAACAGGAAGCTTGGAAAATACCTTCCGAAAATATGACCACCTGTATCTATTAAGAGTTGTGTTTATGTTCCTGAAATCAAGGATCCTCCCTCTCTGGTACCTTGTAAGGTAAATGGTGCTAACTTCCTCTGAAGAATACTTAATCTTTTAACACTTGGATATCCAGTCACTTTTCTAATAAACATATTTCTCACACATGTATCTCTGTGTGCTGATGCAAAGGGAGTTACTGAGCATGTCACCAACGCTGGTTAGCACTTTATTTAGCCATTCCCATGGTGGTCTTTTTCTCAAAAGTAAAGTCCAAAAATGCAGATAAATTAAGAAGGCACACGATCAAAAGTACATAGTACCCAGCTATTTTTTAATACTGAAAATAAGACTTAGTAAGCAGATGTGTCACACACATGTCTATGGTCAACATAATGGGGCTGTCTTCTGCCATATTTGTTTGTCAAAAGGACTGGAAGGTCTGTCAACGAGAAGTGACTTTCTCTGGACACTTAATCTTTCTCTAAGAGATTAAACATTCAGTATTTTTTAGAAGAGGAGGGCATGCAATGACATGATGGCTGCAATTCTTTGCTTTAATTCAATCAGTATTTACTGAGCACTTTCCTATTGCAAGTTCTTTGCACCAAAGCTGTGATGGTGAAAAGTGAGCCTTGAACTTTTCAAGCTCAAAATCAAGTTAGGGAGACAGATGAAAAGAAGACAAAGACAAAAGAATGCATGATGTATAAACTGCAGTGGCAGGATCTCAAAGTGACGCCTAACTTGAGTATGGAAAGTCAGAGACACTTCTTGGAGTATTAAGCTAAGGAGAGGTGAGCACTAAAGTACCTAAGGGAGGAAAGAATAATTATAGAAAGACCCCCGTGGTATTTAAGGCAACTTATAGGATTCAGTCAGGTAAGGATGACTTCTATCAATACAGTTAATCACCAGACATGCATTTAATGTGCAGAAATGGTAAATCAGTAAGAGTTGTAAATTAGCTCCCAAAAAGTCAGAGCACTAAATATTAACTTACAATACCCAAATTAAGAAGCCAAATTAGGAACTCTGTTTAGTTCTCAGGTTAAACCAAGCTAGATCCTTTGAAAGTTTTGTACTTAACACTTAATAAGTACCAGAGAAATTTTGCCATGTGCATGACATATCAATATACCATATTTCTTTAAAAAAAAACTTATTTAACATTCAGGGGTACATGTACAGTTTTGTTATACAGGTAAATTTCACGTCTCAGGGGTTTGTTATATAGATTTTTGGTCACCTAGGTGATAAGCATAGTAGCTGACAGGTAGTTTTTCAATCTTCACCCTCCTCCTACCCTCCATCTTCAAGTAGGCCTCGGTGTCTGTTATTCCTTTCTTTGTGTCCATATGTACTCAAAGTTTAGCTCCCACTTATAAATGAGAACATGCAGTATTTGGTTTTCTGTTCCTTAGGACAGTTTGCTTAGGATAAAGGCTTCCAGCTCCACGCATGCTGCTGCAAAAGACACGTTCTTGTTCTTTTTTATGGTGGCATAGTATTCCATGGTATATAGGTACCACATTTTCTTTATCTGGTCTACCAGTGATAGGCACCTAAGTTGATTCCATGTCTTTGCTATAGTGAATAGTGCTACAGTGAACATATGTGTGCATGTGTCTTCATGGCAGAATGATTTACATTCCTTTGGGTATATACCCAATCATGGGATTGCTGGTTGAAAGGTAGTTCTGTTTTAAGTTCTTTGAGAAATCGCCAAACTGTTTTCCACAAAGGCTGAACTAATGTACATTCCCACCAGCAGTGTATAAGTGTTCCCCTTTCTCCAAAATCTTGCCAGCATCTGCTATTTTTGACTTTTTACTAGTAGCCATTCTGACTGACTACACCACACTTCTCAACCATTCATTTCAGTGGAATGACATTCCCCTCCCCCCAAAAAAACACCTTTTATTACATCACACGATAATTCTCCCATAAGGCAACTCTCAGTCTATTCATTTTGATGTTTGTTTTCTTCCATCAAACTTCCATCGCCTCCCTCCAGTGACTCAACTCTCTCAGGGTAGTGAATGGAAGTTATTTGTATGCAGTGATAAAAGGGAAAATAGCTTACACTGTCTTTCTTTTACCACTGAGTCCATGACATACCTCCCTCTCCTCTGATGCCTCAGCCTCCCACTGAGACTCACCAATGGTCTTGGTATGTTCAATCACCAACGCTCTGGGATAACACCTCCTGCCACACCAACTCCAGCCATGCCACTTCCAGTAGAGGGTCAAACCTGCTGCAGATGCCTCTGTCATCCATTGCCCTGTCCAAATTCCAACTTGGAAGAGCCACCCTAGGGAGAGCCACCATCCTCCCCGCTTGCCTGTCTCCTCGCTGGTCTCCTGCTTCTGCTCTTGGCCCCCCTAAAGGACAATTCAGCTCAGCCAAAGGATCCTTTTAAAATATCATGTCACCTTGAGCTCAAAACCACTGCAAAGTTTCTCAAAGTGTTAATTTATCATAAGACCCAGCAATTTCACCACTGGGGATCTACTTGTTTTAGTTTACTTTTGCTGTCGTGACAGAGTATCACAAATGTAAAGGCTTAAAACAATGCTGATTTATTGTCTCACAGTGTTTGCAGGTCAGAAGTCTGGCAGGATGTAACTGGATTTTCTGCTTAGAGTCTCATCAAGCTAAAATCAAGCTATTGGGCTGGGACTATGATTCTTATTTGCGGCTTAGAGTCTTCTTCCCACCTTACTAGTTAGTGGCAGAATTCAGTTCCTTGCAGCTACAAGACTGAGGTCTCCAGCTCCTTGACAGAAGGCCCTCATCTTGAAGCCAACAGTGGTACATCAAATCCTTCTCAGGCTTCAAATGTCTTTGATTTCTGCTATATCTCTATAAATTTCTCTTCTGACTTCCTCTACTTCCTCTTGTGCTTTTAAGGGCTTATGTGATCATACTGGGTCCATCTAGTTAATCCAGGATAATCTCCTGATCTTAAGGTCAACTGCATAGTAACCTCAACTACATCTGCAAAGTCCTTTTTGCCATGTAATACCACATATTCAAGGGCACAAAACTAGGGGTAAAAGTCTTGGGGCCAGAATTCTGTGTATCACAGCACCCAAGAGAAATAAAAATACATTCCACACAAAGACTTGGACATAAGTGTTCATAGCAGCATTAATCGTGATAGCCAAAAATTCAAATCAACATAAATATCTACCCATTGGTAAACGGACAAAATGTGCTGTATCTATACAATGGAATACTCTTCGGCAACACAAAGAAGAAACTACTAATACATTCAACAATATGAATTAGCCTCAAAAATATGATATTAAGTGAAGGAAGCTAGACACAAGAGACCACATGTTGTAGCATTCCGTTTAAAGAAAAGACAAATCTATAGGGACACAATGTAGATTAATGGTTGCTGGGGCTGGCAGGAGTAATGGGATTAACAGTGAAGGGCATAAGGAATCTTACTGGAGGATGAAATGTTTTAAAACTGGACTACAGTGATGGTTATATAACTTGGTAAATTTTCTAAACATCATAGAACTAACCTTCTCTCACTTCATACCATGATACCATGTTTTTGAGGTTCATTCACGTTGTTGAATGTATTAATAGTTTGTTCTTTGTGTTGCCAAAGAGTATTCCATTGTGTGGTGTATTAGTCCATACAATGGAATACACTTTGGTAACAGCTGCTATAAAGAACTGCCTGAGACTGAGTAATTTACAAAGGAAAGAGGTTTAACTCACAGTTCCACATGGCTGGGGAGGCCTCAGGAAACTTACAATCATGATAGAAGAAGCAGCAGACACATCTTTCTTTACATGGTGGCAGGAAGGGGAAGGGCTGAGCAAAGGAGGAAGAGCCCCTTATAAAACCATCAGATCTCATGAGAACTCACTCACTATCACGAGAACAGCATGAGGGTAACTGCCCCCATGATTAAATTACCTCTCACCGGCTCCCTCCCCACGACACATGAGGATTATGGGAACTAAAATTCAAGATGAGATTTAGGTGTGGACACAGCCAAACCATATCATATGGATACAGTACATTTTGTCCATTGAAGGATATACTTGAAATGGGTAAATTTTATGATATACAATATATAATTTAATTAGTTTGTCAGAAAATTAAAAATAAATCAATAAATAAAACCACTGCAAAACAGTTTCCTCTTTCATGCAAATTTAAAGCCAGCACCCCTCTAGTTGCATACAGAGCCCTACAGTTTATTCTCCATGCTCATGTCCACAGCTTGCTTGCTCTCTTTCTCTAATCACCTGATACCTCCAGGAACAGTCCTGCCTCAGGAACTTTCCAACTGATCCCACCAATCCAATCCTTTGAATTAGGTTAAAGTTGCTTTAGCTCCAGCTCTCTCTTAAATTAGTTGTGAATACACATGGTCTTGACCATGGAAAGAACATGAAGCGGACACTCAGTGCTCCTCTCTGCTCCCTTTGTGCTCCAATGGGATAAGGGAACATATAATGAAAAATGATGGCACTGTAAATACTGGTACAAGTTAAGTATTATGATGCTTAGAGAGCAGACAAAGGACATTCTTCAGAACAGGGATACTCCATCATCTGTCTCCAGCTGCCACTGGATGCCAATAAGCCACTAGAATGTAAGAGCTGACTACACCAGGAATGTACATATCACCATCATGCTGAGGCTTTCTCCCAGCTACCACTCATGTTCCCTTGTCCACTAAGAGTCCTGCTTTAGGCTGGGCGCAGTGGCTCATACCTGTAATCCTAGCACTTTGGGAGGCTGAGGCAGGCAGATCACTTGAGGTCAGGAGTTCAAGACCAGCCTGGCTGACATGGCAAAACCCCGTCTCTACTAAAAGTACAAAAAATTAGCCAGGCATCCATGTGGTGGGTGCCTGTAATTCCAGCTACTCGGGAGGCTGAGGCAGGAGAATCGCTTGAACCCAGGAGGTGGAGGTTGCAGTGAGCCGAGATCACATCACTGCACTCCAGCCTGGGCGACAGATCAAGACTCCATCTCAAAAAAAAAAAAAGAGTCCTGCTTTATTTCAATTATTTTCCCTGACAGATTTTCCTTCACATTTGTAAAATAATGCTGACATCAACCAGCCAAAAAAATCACACCCACTTTATCAGAACTACTTGTGCAGTTAAATAAATAGCATGCTACTTCCAAAAGAAACAATTACTTCTATTTTTTAAACAAGGATGAAGCATCCTACTTGTAATTCTCAGTGATTTCCGCAGAGATCAAGTGAGGCTCCTTCTTTACTACAGCCAAATTTCCCACCACCAGATTCACAAGGCAGAAACTTGAGAGTTCAGTGAATAGTACCAGTTAACCTCAGAGGGCTGCTGTAGTTTCTCAGTAAGCTCCTGGGAACAACATAGACTGCATGGGACAAAATTTTCTTTTTGCAAATGATGTGTTTCATTTTTTTTTAAAGGAAGAGCTATGAATAATAATAAGATTCATTGATTTCGAGAGATCAGAAACAGGTAAGTTTTGTAGCGGAGTCTAATGTGCCAATTTCAGTCCTTAGGCAGCCAATTAATCTACCCTTCCCAATTGGTATGATGTTCATGATCCTATGGGGTGTTTTTTAAAAGTAAGTAAAGTAAGTATTTTAAATGAAGATTAAGGATGTTGCTGGCTTCTCCTATTTTTATATGTTCTGTTGGATGACCTTTTGAAATGCTCTAGACCAAAGTTCGTGGCTTTTGGCTCAAAGCAGCACAGTATGGTGGTTAGGAACACATGCTGGGACAGGCGGAGGTTCCAATTCCAAATGTGACGTTTACTATGTTCAGAGATTTAAGTAACTTGTTCAAGGTCACACAAGTAATAATTGACAAGAAAGGGATCTGAACCAAGATAGTCTGACTCCTATGGGCTTAGTCAGTACCCTAAGCTGCCTCCCATTTACTGTTACTGTTCACCCATCACCACCACCACTATCCTCCTCCTGCTCCTGCTTCTCCTCATCATCATCATCACTATCAGACAGCCATGTTATAGATAACAATTAAAACTGTTATTAATGTATCCAGCCTTGAACACCAAAAAGCCACATTCAGCAAATGTCATCCAATAAACAGTCACCACATCCATTCATTTTTCTAATGCTATTCCAGTAAACTAGGGAAGAAAATGTCATAAAACTCATTTTACAGATTGGGGAACTGAGCTAAAAATGATTAAGTCTCCCAGCTTCCCTCGGTGACTGAGAGGCTGAGACAGAACTGATGACACTCGGCTCTGTTTGCCTGGCATTATCACTCATTTTAAAAATATTTAAGCTTCCCAAATGAAAATAGGTAGGACTGTTTCTAGCCATCTGATCTACCTGGAGACAAACAAGGCCAAGCTGGCTTGCTAAGCACATTGGAATAAATAAAGTATTAAGACATGAGTGAGGGCCTATCATAAAGAATTCCCATGTTGCATCTGCAGTCAGCATAATAACCGTGGCATTTCTTTTCGTTCTGCATTCAGCCTGGGTAATTCAGTGAAACCTTAAAAGTGACAAATGAATGTTGAAAAAGAGCTGACATTTCTTCCAAGATTTGAGAAGATGCCAGAAGGACCCTAGGAAAGTGCAGTGACAGCTGGAATGGAGGAGGACAGAGTTTAAAAAGCAACTTACCACTTATTTTTTGTGTTTAATTTTTATATTAAGACCACAAAAATAACATGAGATTGTAATGAAAGAAAAAAATAAGCTTTTTTAATTGTACAGTTAATATTTCTAAATTAGCCAAAACCAGAATGACTGTCAAATGTATCACCAAAGCCCATAATCCAGTCCCTATGGCATCATTCCTTGACAAATATTTTTATCCATTTCAAAACACATAAGGAAAAAAGACTCTTAAAGATTCTACCAGACCTTTAAAAAGGCCCTAAAAAAATCCAGAGCTTTATAATATTTTCCTACTACTTTGTTACATGCACATTTGCCAAAATTTCCCTAAAACAAACCACTTAAAATTAATAAATTACCTGTCAAATCCCATAAAAACAGATGGTCACTTAGAGACAGGAGAAGATGTTAGCATTCTGCTTTACACAGCTGTTCAGACTAGGAAAAGATCATTTCATTTTCCATAACAGACAATGAACCTTCTCTAAGATTTCCAATATTATGCATAAAAATGAAAATATCATGCAGCTGCTTCTATGTTACACATCTGGTTACTGTTGAAGAAACATCTTTAATAGTAAAATGAAAATCATCATAATAAATAAGAACTAAAATTGGTCTTTGTTTTCTCTTAACAAGTATCATGCTACTTGTAAGTCCTTTGCTATCAAAAAATTTTAAGTTGCTAAACGTTCCTAAATTGAGGTACTCTAATATGCTATTTAATGCAATTAAGAATTTATCAGTAATCTCCTATCCATAAGAAAGTACACACAGCTGAATATCTGACACCCCAATTGTAACACACCCAGTTACTCCTTTCAAGAAGGTGTTTTAGTAATTTTATCAGAAATCTAACACATGAAACAATAAGTCAACACAACACTAGTGTCACACATCCGAAATGAGATTTTGATTTGTTAGTCTCCAACACATTACTTACATTACTATAAATCACGTGAAAATGAAGACATTTGGCACCTAAGAATAGTTATGAAATACCCAACACCAAGAGCATGCCTGTATTTATGCTCAGAGCTCTCTTGGTTCTATATTTTTAGCAAAAGACATGAAACTTGATAGCTAAATATATGACCACTTTTTCACATTACTTGCCAGGGGCACCAATGTTTAAGTCTTCAAAATGTCTACAAAATATATTGGTGACATTCAACTACTCTAAGAGATGGGGTATGTACAGCAGAGGGATTCATTTAATATTGGCAAAATGATTACAATTTGGACAGGCTACTTTGACTTAACTGTTAAGTACTGAATTTGATCAGAAGTTTTCCTAACAATCCCTTGTTTAAAATATCCAGTGCATTCCACTGGAACAAAATCCAAGCCCCTTACAGGGTCTACAAGGCTCCGGTGACCTCTAACACCCTGCCCATCCCTCTAACCCCATCTCCTTCCACTCCCTGACACCATGCCTCCATGATCATCTTTCTGTCCCTTGAAGCCACCAAGTTCCTGGCCATCACCCATGTGATCCACCCACTTGGAATGCCCTTCCCTTAGATCTTCTTGCAGCTGTTGAGCATTCACATCTCGCATCACAATGTCATTTCCACAGGGAAGACTTCTCCGACCCTTGGTCCCACCCTTATTTTTCCATCACTATCTCACTACCCTCTTTCATATTATTCATAGCATTGCTAAGTTGAGAACATTATATTGTAATTCTTAACACGGTTTTCTGTCTTCTCTCACTAGAATTCAAAGCCGCTCCCAAGAGATGCCTTACTCCAGTTATATCTCCAGCACCAAGTACCTGTACATAATACATACTAAATGAAGGAACAAACTGTTTTTCACTAAACTGACTAATAATGTGATTGAAGTGGCCAAACAATCCAGTGGAATCCAACTTGTATCTTGGATACCCCACTAATGGCCTCATAATTAGACTTAATCATGGAATGAGGTGATAAGTCCTCAAGGCCTAAGGGACTGTCCAGAGCCTATATATCCCCTGCCATGCACATTCCCCAGAAGTCTACCGAAATGGCCCATTGTGGGCCTCTTCTCAAGATGGGGCCTTCCAAGGGAAGCATGTGCTGTCCTCTAATTATACTCCTATGCTCAAGGGGTGGCTGTGTGCAGGAGAGGCGGATGGACCTGAACACACATACTCATGAGGCAACTCACAATGCAGAATGCAGCTGGGGGTGGAAAGAGGAACCACAGGCTAGGGGGAGGTAGTCCCTAATCCCTGTGCTACATGTCCTGCACTAAACTCCACAAAGTCCGGGAATGCAAAATGGAAGCCAGGCCTTACGGGTCACTCTGAAGGTATGTTTGGCAGGGCAACACATTTTATTCGATTTGAGATATACTTTAGTCTACTTGATACAGCATTACCTTGATTTATATATGCATTTATGAAATTTTATATTTTGAACATATGGTGTATGGGCCTCTATTTGTCCTCTTGCCTCTGGTCCTATAAATGTTAGGGATGGGGCCTAACTGCTACTCTGAGAACTTGATCAAGTACCTCAGTTCACTGAGTCCGTTTCCTCATTTCAGAAAGAGAAGTAATTCCTGTCCTGTTAACACCTTATATTATGTGAAGAACAATACATACAAATAAAAAACATAATTTTAAAATATTTCTATTATGTTCTTTCCCACATACCTCCCTATGTATTCCAGCAAGTGAGAACCATGATAATTTCCATCACCAATTCCAAAGCAACTGTGGCTTTTGAGAAACTTTTGAACTAGACAGGTGATAAGGTTTGGGTGTCTGTCCCCTCCAAATCTCATGTTGAATTGTAATTCCCAATGTTGGAGGTGGGAGCTGGTGGGAGGTGTTTGGGTCATGGGGGAATATCCCTCATGAATGGCTTGATGCCCTCCTTGCAGACATGAGTGAGTTCTCACTCTGAGTTCAGGTGAGATCTGGTTTTTAAAAGACTATGGCACCTCCCACCTTCCACTCGTGCTCCCTCTCTCACCATGTGACATGGCTACTCCTGCTTTGCCTTCTGCCATGATTGTAAGTTCCTTGAGGCCTTCCCAGAAGCCGAGCAGATGCTGGTACCATGCTTCTTGTACAGCCTGCAGAACCGTGAGCCGATTAAACCTCTTTTCTTTATAAATTACCCAGCCTCAGCTATTTCTTTAAAACAACACAAGAACAGACTAACACAACAGGGTTTGGCTTTTCATTGCCTTTTCTTTTAGTCTTAAGTACTCTTTACATTTCTTCTCCATTCTACAAATTTTCACATCTTTCCAGAAGGAAAAGATGTCCAACTGTCTAAGACTTTGGACATTAAGAGAGAGAGAGTTCTTTAACAAAAATTTTTAAAGTAAAAATTTAAAAAAACCTTTTCTAATGATTTATAGTTGTAGAGAGGTGCCAACTAAGAAACATCTCGTCTCCTATTTAGCTTGTTGAATACTGACCTGTTTTCCAGGAAAAGTACATAATATACACTAGTGCTGTGCATTTATTGATCTCTAATCGGTTGCTGGAATGAACCGAACAAGAAATATGCCCCTGGGGCTGTTTTAGATCTCTCTGGCTGTCTGTCCAGAAGCCTTTCCTCACATTCCAGAGAAAGGATGATGTCAGAGATTTAATAAATCAAGAACACAAACAGCGCATACAAGGAAGCTAGGACGAACAAAGAGAAATGCAAAAGGAGCTGGCAGGTGGGTTAGGGTATAGCAGTAGATGAAGCAGACTCTGCAGGGCAACGGAAAACAGAATGAGTTTTCAATGGACTGAGATTGAAAAAGTCAAAACCCCTTTTCACAAGTGATTGGCTGTGTCCCCATCCAAATCTCACCTTGAATTGTATTTCCCAAAATTTCCACGTGTTGTGGGAGGGACCCAGGAGAGGTAATTGAATCATGGGGGCCAGTCTTTCCCCTACTATTCTCGTTATAGTGAATAAGTCTCACAAGATCTGATGGGTTTATGAGGGGGTTCTGCGTTTGCTTCTTCCTCATTTTTCTCTTGCTGCCACCACGTAAGAAGTGCCTTTCACCTCCAGCCATGTTTCTGAGACCTCCCCAGCCATGTGGAACTGTAAGTCCAATTAAATCTTTTTTTCTTCCCAGTCTTGGATACATCTTTATCAGCGGCATAAAAACAGACTAATACAACAATACGTTAGATCTATCACAGGAAGTACACTAGTCACTGTAGAAAAATCATAAACCGCCTAAAAATAAATAATAGAAATCTATATCACATTCCCCTTTAGAGTTCATCATATCAGAACTTTCCAATTTTCTATGTAATTAAATAGTTCTACCTTGTCTCTCAAGTCTACAAATCAAATAAATGCAGTGGGAAACCTACCTGTAAATAATAACAGCAATAATAATAAAGGAGTTAACATTTATTGTCTTTTTTATTGATTGACTGATTTCCATACACTGATCTGAGTTATTGCTATTAATTTAATGAGGACTCAGCAACAATCTGATTCAAGAAATATGATTAGTTCCTTTTATAGATGGGGAAACTTAAGACACAGGAAAGTTAAGAAGCTTGCCCAAGATCTCATGTGGGAAAATTAGAAGAAAAGTATTTAGAACCCAGAAGGTCTGGCTTTATAGAGGCAGCCAATGGTTCACATGTAAGGGACAGAGTGAAGAACTGCCAGGACCTTGACACTTGATCAGCCAACCCTTCAATAAATCTGTGTTCATCATTATCACATTCAAGGGTACAAGGAAAAACAAACAACACAAATAAAGCTAATGTGAATCCAGGCCTGAAAACTCACTATCCTAGCAGAGAAGAAAGATCTTATTAATAAGACCTTACGGAGCAGCTTCATATACAATCTCTCATATGATATCTCTTCACAATATCCCTGAATTGTTATTCCCAGTTCATAGAGAAAGAAACAGAGACCAAACATGTCAAGCAAGTTATTCAAGATTACAAAAGTATTCAGTGGCATTCCCCACATATGAACAGGTGTTAATTCAATATTAATTCAACCAGCATCCCTAAATAGTCTGGAGAATAGGTCCTCCTTGTTATTCAAGACATCAACTCAACGAGTGGGAAAATAAATTGGTAATATCTAATGGTAGGCATATGTAACTCTCACATCCTCCAAAAAAAAAAAAAAAAAAAAACTGAATATCAAAGCCACAGCTCAAATCGAGACCTTCTAAATCCTATTCAAATATTGTTTCTACCACACCAGGTACACTGTCACCCCACAATACTGTATAGAAAAACCCACGATGTAATTGTAAACTGTAAATCCTGTTGAGTTAGGCCTTGACAAATCAAAATGAAGAAAATACACTCATTTCCCAATGTCCATGGCTTCCTTGCTTACTATACAAGCAAACCACTATGGTGAGCCTAGGTAGCCAATGAAGGCTATTAGGAAAATTACCTTTGTTAGTGACAACCATTCTTCTGATACAATTTGTGTACATCACTATAGGTCCGGGTGGATATACGGCAACCTTCACATTTATTCCATCGATTTCTTTAACATGGTTTTAAAGATAAATACCACATTACATGTCTATAATATATAATGTATTTGCAAATAGTGGCTTATTATTATATTCTTGCAATAATAATTAAAAGTTGTTATTCTACCCTATAGGATATTTGCATCATCATACTCCAGCAAATGGCATATTCAATTGGTCTAACACATCCTCAATGCCATTTCATCTACCACATCCCAAACATCAACAAGTCCTGAGCTGTCCATCCAAAACACATCTCAAAGACATCCGCTCCACCACATCTCCTGTGTAAACCTTTCATTCACACCACCATCTTCTCTCACTTGGAAGACCGTAAGGACAGCTGATCTCTTTCTCACTTCTCCTACAGCCCCATTAATCCATTTACCACAGACAGTCCACAGGATGACCGACTCATCCTGGTTTGCCTTAGGCTTTCTCAGTTTTAGCACTGAAAGTCCCATGTTCAGGAAACTCCTCATTTTTGAGCAATCAAGAGCATTTGGTAACCCCCGACTATGGTGAACTTTTTATAAAATAGATAAGATCAGGTCACTGCAGAAATCACTAGCCCCAGTCCCTCATCTGTCCCTGGATCCATGCCCTTTTCCAAGTGACCATGTAGTTCTTCCCACTAGAGGCCCTGACCCCTTGTCTTTGGATTCCAACAATGGGATATTAGCAGATGTGATGCAACAAGGAGCCTGAAACACACTTGCAGGTGGGCTTGCTCTATTGCATTCCAGCCACTTCCTTGTGAAAACTACACCCATGTCTAGCCCACAAGTCCAAGGAGGATGAGAGGCACATGGTACAGGCCTGGACCCAACCTGCAGCTTGCAGCCAAGCCCAGAGAGGGCCACCTCAACCCACTAATATGCAGACACTTGAGCAATAACAAATGACTCCCTGAGTTTGGAGATGGTTTGTTACCTAGCATTGTTGAGGCAATACCTAACTGACATGGATTTCATCCAAACCTTTTGGTAGCTTCCCATTTCACTTAGAATAAAATCAAATATACTTACCTGAGCACAAAGCCTTATATGATCTGGGCTCTAACCCATTTGCCAGACCTCACCATACTATCCTTTTCTAAACTTCATTCTCACCGATCTCCTTTCTGTTTATCAAATTGATAAAGCTGTTTCTAGTTCAGGATCTTGGCCTGTCCTATCACCTGTGGTTGAAACACTTTCATCCCAGTTCTCATGACTGGCTCATGTTCATCCTCACAGGCCAGCTTAAAAATCACCTCCTCAGAGAAGCCTTCCTTGACTATCCTGTAACATGAAACTTGTGTATTTCTGTCACAGCATTTCTCACAATCTGTAAATTATTTGTTAATTTGTTTGCTTATACTCTGCATCCTCACCAAGCTCAAACATTCAAACTATTTTCTGCATATGTTAGTGGATACCAATTGAATGGTACCCAAAGGCTCAGAAAATCCCTTAGCCTGGTACCTTCTGGTGTGATGGGTAAAAGATTTTTATTATTGAAAACAGAAAGTGAAAATCAGTAAGACAGTAAAGCTATAGATGACTTTTAGCAATCATTGATATTGTTTTAAATTAAAAGTTCAAAAGGGGTTTGATTTTTTAAGAGTAGGCTGGACATAACTTTTTTAAAACCAGAAAGAATTACGCCAGATTTTTAGTTTTATCTGTCTTTCCAAATGAAATAATACCTCAAAATCAGACTCCAATAACAATACCCCCTCCCCACCAAAAAAACTACTTTGCTTAAGTCAAAGGAAGCTGAACAAATAAAAATTTGTTTGGTGTGGTATGAAATTACAAGCCTTTAGCGACAGGAGTTAAAATGGAAGCAATGAAAGTATCATTCTCTATCATTAGTTACAGTTCCCTACTACTGGTCATGTGGAAAATTTTAGCTATTCACTTCTTCAGGGACTTCAATGTTCACAAAAGACCCCTTTAAACTCCAAACACTGTGAAGTTAAAAGGCAGTGAATTGTGAAAGTAGGTGTGTTTCTATATTGAGAATACCTTTGTAATGTGAAACACAACAGACCAGTTCCTTGTTCAGCTAAAGGGGGCTGCCTCCAGTATTCAAGACAGAGGTGAGGAGGCACCAGGGCTACTGAGAGTTTTGACTAATAAAATCACCCCAAGAAGGGAAGACACAGAACGTCAGCCAGGCCTCAAGCAGGAAAGGAGTGCCAGGGTGGGAGTCTGCCCAGTCTAGGGAGTTTTGAATTGACCTTCGGGAGAAAGAGGGTGTGAAGAGATGGCTCTGCATCCTAAGTGAAGGTAAGCAACCTCATGAACGTGGCTCCAGATGCTGGAGGCCCTGGTCCCTGGACTTCGGGCTTGGAAGCAAAGGCCACTGACTGTTTCTCTATCACTCTGAGAAGTTCCATTGTGCCTGGGCCTCTTAGATAATTATTTTATAAACTATGGATTAGGACAACGGCGTATCTCAGAAAGGGCACATGAGGATTCAGTGAGATAAAGCAGGATAAACACTTAACAGTGTTTATTACAGATACACTGAGTTTTCAAAACATTTCAGCCATTGTATTTTCTACCACCTAGCACACATACCAGATCAATATTTGATGACAGCATAAGTAAATGAAAGCCTAAGGTTTTGTTGAAATGTGCTCTGTCTTGAAAAGGAAAAGAATTGCATAAAGGTAAAACAAGATGAATGTGTCTCCTAAGACATCAGGATGGCAGATCTGAACATTCTAGTCATGAGAAAATCATTCCATTTTGTAAATGTGCCATTGGCATTCTGGTGTATACATCATTCTCACAGGCTTGGTTGATGAACATCCAACCTCCTTAGTTTGATGAACTCTGGGTGGGTACCCACAAGTTTCCTGACCTAAAAGGCAAGGAGTGGTTTGGCTTATTGAAAGTAGTATCCCTTGACGGGTTGTCTATACGATCTATCTCAGAAAGCAGCCATCTACACTTCCATCGCAAAACACATCTCTCTCTTACCCTCAACACAAGTAACTAGCTTTACATACAAACAGTAAGATGATCACAGTTATTACTTCTCTGTTTAAAGCTAGAATTGCCAATTTCTTGCCAATCATTTTGAAAGATAATTTTCATGAGAGCAAAGGAGGAAGAAAGAAAGTTAAGGACAAGGTTTCTATCCTGGGTCAGAAAAAAACTCTGTTCGTTAAATTTATTATATTTAATAATGAGTCAGAAAGGGAAAGTAGTTTTTGCCTCTTCCAAGAAGGCTTCCCTGACCACCCAGCATCTACAGTGGAATAGGCATCCCTTTTCCCTGCATGCCATAATATCTGAGCACACCTTTACTACTCCTGCATCCCTATGGGTTTACACATCTGTCTCTCTACCAAGCAGTGAACGTCTTGGAAGCACCAACCATTTGTAGTTATCCTTGTGCCCAACCAACCTCAGTACCTGATCATTTCAGGTACTCAATAACTGTTAAATGAATTAACGTCCCATTGAAAAGAAGTTACTTAAATCACAGGGGGGTTTGAGCCCTCTCATGGTTTCCTTATAGTCCCCTCACTTATAACACACATGACACTGGCAAGGATGGAGAGCTACTGTCTAATACTGAGGAATACTGATGTTTTTTCCAGAAGTAGGGGAGGCAGTGACAAAAATGGCACTGAGATGAGCATATTTGGGACACCTTTAAACTGAAATGAGCACATATCCAAAGATCCTATAACTGAAAGTAGAGCTCATCAATGTAAACAGAACAAAAAGCCACTATGGACCAGGGACTTTTGTTAACATGACCTGCCAGGGATCGGAGAGAACCCACAGAAGGTGAAGCTGTCTTTATCTAAGGAGATTCATTCCTGGTAATACCAGACCTAACCATCTCCACATTTCAACTAAGGCTGTTCTGTGGCATCAGACAGGAGGATCAGCCCGAAGAGAACCCTGGACACGAGGCTGACAACAGGCAAAGACACCGAGTTGATGTGTCCCTTCATAATTTCCCAACTTCCCACCACTGCCCATAGGGCTGCTGCTTCCTTAGTTTTACCTTCTCCCTTAAACAAAGCTTACAATCATGACCCAATGACATCAGAGAAAAGTCACTGGGTATGTACACCAGAAGTCCTGCTTGGCAACTTTTAGCCTAGATGGAGGGCTCCTGGAGGTCTTTGTTCTCTTATTAACTCTTCCATTCAGTAACCACTTCTGGAATTAATACTACGGTCCAGGAACCAGGAATGCAAAGATGAATGGGAAAGTTTTAGCCCTAGAACAAATGCAGCCTTGTCCTCCCTATCTATTTCTGTACCCCACTCCCAGTAGTCATCCCAAACTGTCTGGAAGGCCCTTTCTTCTCTTGTTCATCCTTCATTTAAAAGCTGCATGAATTGATGGAATAATATTTAAAGTTCTCATCTTTGGCCAGGTGCAGTGGCTTATGTCTGTGGTCCCAGCACTTTGGGAGGCCAAGGCGGGCGGATCACAATGTCAGGAGCTCGAGGCCAGCCTGGCCAATATGGTAAAACTCCATCTCTATTAAAAATACAAAAATTAGCCGGGCATGGTGGCGGGTACCTGTAGTGTAGTCCCAGCTACCCAGGAGGCTGAGGGAGGAGAACCGCTTGAACCCGGGAGGCAGAGGTTGCACTGAGCCAAGATCGTGCCCCTGCCTTCTAGCCTGCGCGACAGAGTGAGACTCCATCTCAAAAAACAAACAAACAACAAAAAAAAACCTCTCATTTTTTTTTTTTTTTTTTTTTTTTTTTTTTGGAGACAGAGTCTTGCTCTGTCGCCCAGGGTGGAGTGCAGTGGCACAATTTCGGCTTACTGCAACCTCTGCCTCCCAGGTTCCAGCAATTCTCCTGCCTCAGCCTCCTGAGTACCTGGGACTACAGGTGCACACTGCCATGCCCAGCTAATTTTTTGTATTTTAGTAGAGACGGGGTTTCACCGTGTTGCCCAGGCTGGTCTTGAACTCCTGAACTCAGGCAACATGCCCACCTCGGCCACCCAAAGTGCTAGGATTACAGGTGTGAGCCACCACGCCCGGCCAAAACTCTCATTGTCTTTCCTACAAAACAGGCTTCCTGTTAAAGAAAGCTGCTATCAAAGAGTCATCCTTAATCTTATTCAGGTAACCAAAAACTTTATTCTTTAAATGGAGACAACTTTGAGAGTAAAAGGGATTTGCAGTAAATAATAGTTCTGGAATAACAGATGTATCCAAGTCTGTCCCAGGCAAACCAATAGCGATGATCACCTACACTTCAGAGACAGAAATGCTAAGCTTCAATGCCAGATGAATCTTGAAACCTGTCCAGATTTACTGAAACACCTATACTTTATTTTGTATATGAAAAGCATCGTGTGAAAGGTCACCTCACAACTACGTCGTAAGGAATGTGCTTCCTCTTTCTGGGTACAGAGGCAACAGGTTAAATTACAGCCCCTGCACCACCCAGTGTATGCTGTGAAGTGGAACACACTACTTACCGTAACAGCAAAAAGCACATCATCTACTGATGTTTCCTATGAGCCAGACACTGTTAAGGCCTAGATCACTCCTCCCACCAAACCCATGAGTAGACACTACTGACATCCCATATTTTACAGATGAGGAAATGGAGCCTTCCAGAAGTTGCAACACAGCTAAAAAGGAGTGGGACCATGCTTCAAACTAAGGCAGTCTCTTCCAGAGCCCACCTTCTTAAATACTACCACAGTGCCTTCCCAAAGACATCACTGAAGATGTGATAAGCTGAGCCACAAAAACTGGGAGATCGTGACAATGATAATGATCCTAACTACCCATTACTGGAAACTTTAGGGTATACAACTCTGCTAAACTTTATACACGGCATGATCTCATTTCACTCTCCTGGCTCTCCTAGGAAGCATTATTACTAAGCCCATTTTACAGACGAGGAAACTGAGGATTCTAGAGGCTAAGTAACTTGCCTAGGGTTGTGAAGCTATCGTGGAGCAAATGCAAGATTTGAATTCAAGGCGAACTCCAGAGTCATCTTCACCATATTAAAGGTGCACTATGAAAGAAAGAATTTGGACGAAGGCAGGAAGGAAACTGATGTGGCCACACACTGGGTAACAGGCATAAAGAGAGGACAATGAGCAAAAGGTAAACTGTGACTGTGTCATGCACAGCTGACTGTGTATGCCACAGTGAGTTAAAACTGAATCCACTAAACAAGGTACAGTAGTTAGAAATTCTGAGCAAGAGTGTCTCAACGGGATCCAGGTTTTCTCATGTTTATGATGCTAATGGACAGATCATTTATAAAGAAAATATATATTTATGTAAAGTTGTTTTTCAGTGCTACATCTAGCACCTGAAGACTCTGGGAACAATTTGATTTTTGCATATCAAATACTTTTAGCACTGTTATTTTTCCCCTGTTATCCACATCCCATCTGTTTCCTCTTCCCCATACTGAAGTGACTGGTATATTTGCTCAAATAAAAGCCTGAAGACAAAAAAAAAAAAAAAAAAAAAAAAAAAAAAAAAAAAAAAATTCTAATACTTGGCTCACATTTAATTTGAGAGAAATAGACTCCCAAATCTCTTAGCTTGTTCGATGTTGAATGAAAGAAAAAAAATTACATAGCTGAGGTAGCTTGTTTACTTACCCAATTTTCACCCTAAAGTAGATCAAGTAACATAACTCTTTTAAGCCTTCTCAATTCATTTTCTGACTTTTTTGTCCATAACCTAGAAAACTCAAGTACAGCCTTAGTACTATTTATGAACGTCTGTTAAACATTGCCAATGCCTGTTACAACCACCTTGGGGAATAACGTAGCATCTTAAAAGCATAATTCCATATGTAATATTTATTCTGTTGCAATGTAAAGAAAGTATTATGCTCATTTTCTTTAAAAATTATGCAACTTTTGACTTACATCTTCATCTACCTAGAAAATATCAACCAACAGTATATGAGTCATTATATAGTCATTATCAAGTTATCTGACAAGTTGTATAAAAAATATAGCTTCACACTTGGGTGTTACTTCAAAAGTATTGAAAATTTTTATTTTTATCTGCTGTCGATGTTTTTAATAGTTGTTTTGTATTTCTTTTACGATGGCTCAAAACACTGGCTCAGTTCAATCCAAAAGAAGAAGAAAAAAAGAAAGAGAACTTAGTGAGTACCTCATTTGTGTGAAACGTGTTTCGTTTATCTTTGTTGTCATCTCAATCATTCCTTGAAGTATGTATTATTATCCCCTATTTTATAGTCAAGTAAATTGTGGTTTAGGGTAACCAATCAAAGTAGGGCTGGGATGGGAGCTCTGTTCTGACTGTATAGCCCATGTTTCTTCTAAGCCTTGAAGCAAAGAGACAAACATTTTCAAGATTCTAAACACTACTTTCGGAAGAGATCACTACATGATCACCAAACCCATTTCTTCTTTTTCCTAAGCATGGATTGAAACTGTATTTCCCAGCCACCCTTGAAGTGGGTTGAGATCTTGCAATCACTTTTAGCTGAAATGATAGAGTCCACGCAAATTTCTACATGCAATCCTCCATGGTTTTTTTGCCTTTTGAGTGGCTGGAATGGGCATACTTTCCAGGTCATCTTTGGGAGCCATGTGTGGAAGACAGCAGAGTGAAAAACAAAAGGAGCCTGGGTTCCTGCGGTAGACCAAGAACATCATGCTAGATTTTTATGTGAATAGGAAATAACTCCTTCTTGCACCAGGCTACTGAGAATGGGGCAGCTCATGTGCTTCAGAAGCTAGCACTAACTAATATGCCAATACAGAGAAAAACAAGCCAGAAATAACTACAAGAGGAAGTAACACAGTCTATCTAGAGATTATCATAAAACCTTAAAATAATATTTTGGAAAAAAAATTTAATATTTAGACAATGTTCATTTTATAATTTAGAATTTTAAAACAAAAATTATAAACAAAACTGTACTTAGTACCTCACCAAATTTATAAACAAGCTCATTCTCTCTCAATGATGTCATATACACATGTACATAGAAATTAATATTGCTGAATGAATGCATGCATAAGAAAAATGAAAGAAAATATGTTAATATTAGCACAGCTTTCCTCTAAGTAATAAGATTAGAAGATATTTTTTACTTCTTTTTTACTTTTTTGTACTTTTCTATATTTTGCAATATCAAAATAATGAGCATGTCCCTTTGATAATCACAAAAGATTTGTCTAATTATGTTTAAGATTTCTTTAAAAGGGGCAATCCACCCAGACAGAGAGATCACAGCAGTGAGGTCCTATGTCATTTACCCTAGGTAAAGTTTTTCTGAATTTATAGCCCATAAAGCACCCTCTGAACTTTCAAAACTGCCAAACTTTACAATGGGGTAAGTCAAAGGCCCCCAGGGAAAAATATTTCACAGGAAAGTCCTGGAAAATGAGACCACATGCCAACATAACTTCTTTGCCCATTCTCAATGAGGTAGCTTTAAAAAAACAAGTCAGTCAGGCCTACAATCTTCCCAACTTGGCCTCCCAAAGGCCAGCAATTTGGGAGGCCAAAGTGGGAAGATCACTTGAGGCCAGGATTTCGAGACCATCCTGGCCAATATGGTGAAACCCCGTGTCTATTAAAAATATAAAAATTAGCTGGGCATGGTGGTGCACACCTGTAATCCCAGATACTCAGGAGGCTAAGGTATGAGAATCGCCTGAACCCGGGAGGCAGAGGTTGCAGGGAGCTAAGATCACACCCCCTAACTCCAGCCGGGGCAACAGAGCAAAACTGTGCCTCAAAACATTAAAAAATTAAAAATTAAAAAAATAAAAATAAAAACAAGATAATACATAACTGCATTAATGACACACTGAAAAGACAGAAAGTAAAATTATGTAAGTTACCATGGATACACAATCATGGGCATGAAGAGATCTGGTGACACTCAGTACCAGTCCTTAAAGGAAAGTCTTTCCCTGTGGTTTACATGAAGATTCCAGGAGATAATATTTATGAAATGCTCAGCACAATACCAAGCATGTGGTAAAGGCCCAAAGCTTAAACGCCACCACTATTATTTTTACTGGTTAAAGTGTAAGAAGAATTAATCCTTGCTTTAGTAGGCTGTTAAAATTGAAGTTAAGGCATTGAGTTTTAAAGTACTGTTCTCATTTGTTTCTGAGGAAACTGAAAGGAAGCTCTATGTACACTCCTATAAAGCCTGCCTGCCCACAACCCGCCTTGATCTCACCCTTCACTCTGCAGGTCTCCTGCTGCTTCTATTCAGTGAATACCGCAAGACACTTCGGGAAAAGATATTCTAGCACAGAGAAATTCTAAGGAGACGACCAGAGAAGACCATTTATATTTGCAGACTTAGGAAGAAGAAAAAAGAACATTTTATAAGAGGGGGATCTCTTTGCAAAAATACATACAATAGAAAATGTCATTAAAAGCTACGACCTGTTGAATGGGATATCCTCTTTATAAATACAGTTAGGGAAAACCATTAATTTCAATTCAGATGCTCCTTTAAGGAGCATTTGCAAGTGAGCATGAGCAAGTGAACATTTTCTGAATAACAATATTTATTTGTGAGCACCTACTGCCTCTGAGGACCTATGAGAAGCACTCTATCTCGATGAGACCAGGTTCTTAGCAGCAAGCAACAGAAATTAACTCTAGCTGAAATAAGCATGAACTAAATTACAAAGAAGAAATTGGGAGGCTCACATAATCACCAAGAAGGCAGGAGAATCAGACTTAAAAAATGGGAAGGAACCAAAGAGGCCAAGAGCAGCCAGGCACACAATCGAATCACACCACAGGAACCATCTATCTGGTGAGGACGCCGCTGTTATTCCTAGAAAGCAGATACAGCTTCAACCTCTCATGGACCACATATACCATTACCGTAGGAGCAGCTTTGTATTATTGACTCCAAAGTCAAAATAATGGGCAGCTGATATGTTGGTAAAAGGAAAACTTACTTCACAAAAATCAGTGTTATCCTTGTCTGTCATTATAAGACAAAAATGACCATCAGCTCAACAAAAAGGATATTAAGATCTTTTTGAAAGATCCTAACCACGTGTGATAGGACAAAGCCACAACAATCAAGGAGGCTTGCAATGTATTTAATTGCCTATCGGATTAAGAGTACGTATCAATCAGTAGTCAATGGGCAGCAGTTCCTTTTTTAAATAAAATACAATTCCTTAATGGTGTTAAGTTATTCACTAGGCTTTAGGATGTGATTACATAAAACCAAAAGAACAAGTTATCATATTGACGAGTGGAAACATGTTATAGCTGAAAGCAATCAAAAGCTAGCCAAGTTCAATAAAAGCTCCTTATCTCCATTTTAGGATGCATGTCATTAGGCCAGAGAAGATTAATTTCTCCATTCATAGTTCAATTTTCTTTCCAGACAAAAAATAAAACTGAGTTTCTGAAATGCAATTTTCTTGCTTAATCAAATGGTAAGAGTCTCATGTCAACATGTGTGGAATAATTAATAAATTGTGGAGATTCTAAAAACTGAAAGATAGTGGTCCTAGATACGTTTCATCTAAGTTTATATACAAATACTTTTTTTAAGACAGGTATCTCCAGTTATATGAGAGACACAATCCTTCACTCACCTTCAAAGAGAACTGAAAGGGTAACATGAAGATCAGTCATTCACACAGTAGGTATTCTGTAATGATCTGCTGACTGTATTCATTAATTTAATCCATAAGAGAAGAAAAGTACGTACTTAATAAGCCTCCTAAGAAAACTGTATGCATTGTAAACAACTCCTCCTTTAAAGCATGATTATAAAAGTTGGCTCCGATAAATGGCAGCAGCAGTGAATATTATCCACACATTAAAAACTTAATTCTAACCAAATTTGCTCTCTCAGACATAAATCCATTTTCTACGCAAGAAAATGAGGATCTCACTCAATATCTTACCATTATGAACAGTGTTTCAGAAACAAAATGTTTGCATTACCCATTTTAAACAAGTGTTCAAATTAACAAGCTTTTCGTAACTACACAGCAAAAGGTTCTATTTGCCCAGAGATAAAAGCAAATGAATCATTAAGAAAATATCTGCAGATTGCACAGTTTCTATATATTGCACCTTAAAACCTGCCACATCTAGTTTTAATCCAATCTTCTACTTTTACTAATATGCATTTTCCACGTTTAAACTGCTGATCCACACATAAAAATCTCTCAAAAACATCATCATCAAGTTAGCAAAAAGGAAAATGCTAGGGGAGATTTCATCTAATCTGACTGGATTAAAATCCCATCATCTTTGTCAGTTAGCTCTACAATCTCGGCATGTTTTTTAACTTTATCTTGCCTGTTTCCTTGCTTGTAAAATGACATAAGCAATGACTGAATTTGGCGACCAACTGAATATAGTAGACCTGAGAGACATTAATGATGCAGAGCTATTTCAGCTGGGTAAGTAGGGTGGCGAGAAGAGGAAGAGAAGGTTTGAAGCAACCAAGGGATGACAAGTTCCATTTAGGTCAGGTATGCCAAAAGACACTCATGAACAAGTGGTCAGCAGACAACTAGGAATGCAGCTTCAGGCACAAACAAAGAGATCTGCAAGACAATCCACAGAGAGATCACCCTGGAAATCACAGATATGATTAACATCACATTTATTTTCAAAATATTTTATAAAATGTCATTTCAAAACACATCAAAATATGAATAAAGTAGGAAGGTAAGCAAATATCTTTCAATTATTTACAAATCTTTCTAATTAAAATATGAACTCTCCTAACACATGATTAACAGGATAGTTATTACGATCTCTCTGATCTCTCTGTGAGTTAGAATCACAACAGTAGTGAACCTCCTGGAATTTGCTGCCACTGACAACAATGATGATGTTGATGATGATAGCAATAAAATCTTATATAGCACTTTCTCAATGTTAGACACATTATCATTCTAGGTAATTTTCTCCCATGACGGTATCATAATTACAAGGTGAAGGTCCCATTTTTTCAGGACAATCAGGAAGATGTGTGCATAATCCAGTTTTAATCTTAACCTCAAATCTATTTGCTAAAATGTCAATTGTGCTCTTGGTTCTGTCAATCTTGTGATGACAAGAATGTAAACACTCTGAAATTTTGCCAGATTCTTTTTGCTTTGCTCTCTCCAAGTAATCTCAGTGATGTGCACACAATTTTTACATTTATGATCAACTAATTTCACTTTTAACCAACTAGAATTGGTTCCATCTCCTCTTCTAATGGTATAAATTTCCCCTTAGATCAAAACTATTCAACAACAGAAATCAGAGGAGACCTTCCTTCTACCAAAACTACTCACTGAGTACGGGAAGGATTACTCATTCATTCACCAAATAAGGAGCTTGAATTTTCCAAATTCCTGTTTAGCTCTAGACAGAATCACAGGGAGGCCCTCTGTTGGCCATACCACCTTAAGGAGCATCACAAATATGCACAGGTGAAACCTGCGTGCACACACACTCACACACTCCTATATGCACACACACACACAACCATGCATCGTTCTCCATTCCTTTATCCAGTTTGATTTTGTCAATCCTTTTATCATTCTCAACCCTTTATCCAGTTTGTATTTCTTGAGAGCATACCTGAAGAACTAATTTTCTTTTACTTCAAATTGCTTTATTGTCTCTTTTTCTTCCCTCCCTTGTCCCAGCCCCAACACGTCAATGCAACATTGCTCATTCCTCCAGAGCAGAAATTCTATTAAAAGCATGATACAGCCAGGTGCAATGGCTCTCAGTTGTAATCTCAGCACTTTGATAGGCTGAGGCAGGAGGATCACTTGAGGCCAAACTGGGCAACACAGAGAGACCCCATCTCTACAAAAAATAAAGACACAAAAATTAGCCAGGTGTGGTGGTGTGTGCCTGTAGTCCTAGCTACTCTGAAGGCTGAGGTGGGAGGATCACTCGAGCCCAGGAGTTCAAGATTGCAGTGAATTATGATTACACCAGTGCACTCCAGCCTGGGTGACAGAGTGAGACCCTGTCTCTAAAAGAAGTAAAAAATAAATACAAATAAAAAGCATGGTATACAATCCCCAACCACAATACAACGGCTAAAGAAATGTTCATAAAACAAAACCATAACTAAGAAGTCAATTAGTTCACTAAGTGCATATCTCCAGGAATATCTCAAAGAGATTAGGTGTTATGCCTAAGAGGGATAAGGGGAGTAATCAGCTGGCCTCCAGAATTCTCTCAAAAAACTTAGTTATACCTGTAATGCTAGTGCTTCACTGTATTTAAGAAAATAATGGGGAAATGAAGACCAAAGACCAACTTGAACTTTACGTTTCTTTGCTCCCACTTCCCAATCCCCAAACCACAAGAGTATAAAACAAAAATGATCCTTTCTTACGAAAAGGCTGGAATACAGTACTAACCTTTACTGAGTCTATCATCAAAGTTCACTGAGGAGCTCTCATCCAGGTTTAGATCTAATTTTACTCGGATTTTTTCATGGTAAAAAACAATCTTGACAGTTTTTAAAAATGAAACCAATTTTCATTTATTAAAATATAAGTCACTTCAATTTCTACATTTAACATCTGAAAGTCACAAATTAATTTCTTTTTAGAATGTAAATTCTATGAAGAAAAAGGGTTTGCCTGTCTTCCACAGCTGTGTCCACAGTGCTTAGTACATGGTTGACCCTCGATAAATATTTGTTCCAGAAAAGAATACATATACATTTCAAATGACATAACATAGAAAGGGTCTGGTGTATTAGCATCTGGGAGAACTTTAAAAAGTTCAAAGAACAACAATTACTAGCTGAAGTACCTGCGCACTTACTCTTAAAAGAACATAGAAAATTAGAATATTGAAATATGGAGAGTGCCTCTATCTTACACTCTCAACCTTTGCTACTGATCCCTGGACAAGATTGAGTAGCAGATGCACAATTCTTTATTTTTAGTGGGAAACAACTGCATTCCCAAGACTGAAGGATGCACATGCAAATCCTTCTAGTGTCCACATCTGCACTGTTCTAGATGGTAGCCACTAGCTACATGAGTCTCTTGAGCACCTGAAATGTGACTAGTCTGAAATGAGATGTGCTGGAAGTGTAGCATTCCAACCAGGTTTCTGAAGATCGGGACAAAAAAATGAACACAAAATATCCTATTGATAACTTTTTATATTAATTACACATTGAAAGGATGTTGTTTTAAATATATTGGAGTAAACAGAATATATTATTAACATTAATTTCACCCTTTATTTCATTTTTTAAATGTGACTGTCAGAAAACTTTAAAATACTTACATGGCTCACATTATACTCCTATTAGACAGTGGCAATCCAGACTGATACCTACAAAGTCTGTATGCCACAGGCGGGGATGCTTACTGAAAGGCAGACAGCAGGACCTGATCTCTAATATTTGGGTCTGTAAGTAGGAAAATGGGCTAGATGTTGTACCACACAACAATCTCCCTTTGACATGGTTTGGCTGTCCCCATCCAAATCTCACCTTGAATTGTAATAATCTCCACACGTCAAGGGTGGGGCCAGGGGAGATAACTGAATCATCGGGGAAGTTTTCACCATACTGTTCTAATGGTAGTGCGTAAGTCTCACGAGATCTAATGGTTTTATAAATGGGAGTTCCCCTGTACAAGTTCTCGTCTGCCACCATGTAAGACATCCCTTTGCTCTTCCTTTGTCTTCCACTATGATTGTGAGGTCTCCCCAGCCATGTGGAACTGTGAGTCCACTAAAGCTCTTTCCTTTATAAATTACCCATTCTCAGATATGTCTTTACTAGTAGCATGAGATAGACTAATACACTCCTAAAGACTCGCAATAGCATTGTGAAATAAGTACTATTAGCTTTGACCTAAAGAAACTGAGGCAAGGACGGAGAAGGCACTTCTGCAGAATTACAAAGCTGGTAAAAGGGAGGGCAAAACACTGAAGCAAAGTTAGCTTGACTTTAAAGTCATGCCCTTGTCTTTGGTCTCCTCCAGTCACTCAGAGGGCACTCTCCCCATGTTCTAAGGGACTTAAAGAAGGATGTCGACAACTGACTCACCCTGCAAAGGCTTCTCGCCCTTCAGCCATGTTTCTCCCAGCCACTAACCCACAGCTGACAGAAGTGGGTGAAAGAGTGACTAACATCTCTGAAAAATGACCATGAAGCAATATCCCATGTGCTGCTATCTCATGTAAAAGAATAAAGTTTTCCTAAATTGATGTTTTTTGCTTTTTTAAATTGCAGTTATCATTTCCTTTATTAGTTAACAGGGATCACGATTTCCTTTTTGTGTTATCAAATATTGTTGAAGGCTTCCATCCACTCCCTGCACACATTATTGAACCACGCTCCACTGTTGCATGATTCTTCATTTCAAAAAGAGCTGGGATGAAAACACCCTAATGCTCATACTGTAAGAATTTCTGAGGATACACCCTCCCTAAGGGATGCTAAAAAGAAAGAGAAGTTGTTTGTTGCTCTAATTTTTTTTTTTTTTAAGACAGATAAGGTCTCACTCTGGTGCCCAGGCTAGAGTATATTAGAGTGATCATAGCCCACTGCAATCTCAAACTCCTGGGCTCAAGTGATGCTCCTGCCAAAGCCTCCAGAGTAGCTAGGACTACAGGCATATACCACCACACTAGGCTAATTTTTTTAGTTTTTGTAGAAACGGGTTCTGCTATGTTGCCCAGGCTGCTCTCAAACTCCTGTACTCAAGTGATCCTCCCTCCTCAGCCTCTCAAAGTACTGAGATTATAGGCATGAGCCACCCCATAGAGCTTGTTCTAAGGTTTTTGACACTTAGGCCAAGTGCCTCCAGTGAGTGATCCTGGTGGAACTGAGGACACAGAGGTGCCTGTGAATCTCATGCAGCATGGGTCAGGCAGGGCCTGGTCTAGAGGAAACCTCTAGGTGTGCCAGGGAAGAAAGGCTCTATTATCCTACACCCAGGCCATCACACTGAAGGCTGTCCTGTGATTCCACATGTCCTCCCAGGTCAGCAGGACTGAAGACTTACAGGGACAAAGCTCTGAAAGCAGACCCCTCCCTTCATGCTGCAGTGACCACGTGATTCCTGCACACTTACACACATGTACATGAGGCAATTTGGACTTTTTTGCTTTTGCAGTTCTAAGCTCTCCCCTGTATCTGTCCCTGTCAGTTTAATCCACAACAACAAAAAATTAACTAGTGGGAAACCGCTACCTGTGAATTCACCGATTTGGGCAAGTGTACTTCACCCATTATCAATCAGCTTACTTAGTCTCTTAGCAGCTTCTAGAGCTTCATTCGCAGTGTCTGCTACAAAGAATCTTTGAACTCTCACTCCGTTGTCAGACATCAGTTTCTTGCTCTGGTATTCCTGCAGGTTCAGCCATCTTCTGGAGGTTAATTGAACTGCCTACAGAAATTGAAGGAGAGAGGTAAGAACATTCATTAATAGCAAATAAAATAAAAGTCAACCTACATGGCCAGTCTTGGAGGTACTGTCGACTGGCAATCTGCAACCCAGAGTTGAGAGAAGCAAAAGAAAAAAAAAATCCACTTAAATTCATGCCTAATTATTTTTTAACAAAAACTGTTAAGGACAACTACATACACACAAATGAATACAGGTTTTTTAAAAATGCTGAAAGCTGAGTGAGGTCTGTGGTCTAGTTAACAGTAATACACAAATATCAATTTCCTGCTTTCGATATTATATCACAACTACATGAGGTCTCAGCATTAGGGGAAGCTGGATGAAGAGTACATGGGGCTGCTATATTATTTTTGCAACTTCCTGTGAGTCTACAAGTATTTCAAAATAAGTTATTTTAAAAACTGTTAAGGACTGTATTATGTGGATATGGCTCCCCACCTCTTACCCCAAATAAATAAAGAGCATAGCATTATTTTAATAACTGTATATAGATTGTTAATCATTGTAAGGTTTTTCAGGAATTTTGTTTAAACACTCTGAAGTCACTGGGCCACAGACTAATTCATTTCTTTACCATAGTTTTTAACAGAGTCTAGATAGGGCCATTGTGTGTTTAATGAGATTATCTCTTTCATGCGCCAAGGCTGAGTGCAACAACCAGAAAGATTCACTATTAATTAAACTAGTTCCTAAACTGCAACTTGTGTATTAAAGGAAATTTGCTTAAGTTTCAAGTAGAAATGGTTTTCCAATATGCACTATGTGTTTATCTGCATTAAAAGGACATAATCAAAGGACACAATAACATGAACAAATAAATTCCTTACATTTAATCCAATAATATCAACGGTATTCCCTACCAAATCTGTAAGCCCCATTTTTAAAAGAAGGAAAAAAAAAACAGGAAAAATGAATACACTTAATGTAAACTCCTTTCCATCCATGAGTCATATGCAAAGGAAACACTACTCACAAGAGGAAGGATGACAATATAGTTAATGCACAAACCAAAAGAATCAATCATACAACTGGATCACAAGACTGATAGTACGTGGACATCACCTGATACAATCCCTACTGGCTTCTGTCCATGGCTTTGGTGGATGTCCAAGTCACTGTCACACAGACCATAAAAGTGGGGCCCACAGGGCTTCATCACATGGAGCCATTACCTTTCAGGACATCTATTGTGTCCTTAAAATGTCATTTTCTTCTGGCATCCCCAAGCTATGATGTATTCATGGAGCTCTTTTGAAATGGGTGATTCAAAGCTCTAGACCCCCACAACTAGACTGTGTTCCACTAAAGGGTAGAAAGTGTGCCTTAAACTTCTCTGTATCTCTATGAAGAAGGTGACAGTGCTTGACATATGAAAGACACCCAAAAAATGCCACTTAGATGGCCAAATGAATCAACCTTGCCTTTTGTCTCCTGAAACAGACAATTTTTCATTCCCAGAAACTGGCCACCTCTAAAAATAAAAAAAGTACAAGTTAGTCCTTAAGACCTGAAATAAACATAATATAATGTATACACACTGGTAAAAAATTCAAATTTCAACATGATCAAGCCTAAAGATAGCTCTCCGTTCTGTCCTTGTAGCTGCTGGTAATGATGGTTTGGTTTTGCTTTAAATATTGAAATTGCCTATACTTCTTCTTTAGAAATAAATAATACTGGGATAAAAATAAATTGTCAG
Organism: Nomascus leucogenys; assembly: GCF_006542625.1. NCBI lineage: Eukaryota > Metazoa > Chordata > Mammalia > Primates > Hylobatidae > Nomascus > Nomascus leucogenys. Next base: position 72,908,084 of record NC_044401.1, on the reverse strand, counting down.
ACAAGCAATGCTCACATCATTTACTGTATATTATTTTTTAACTACACATTATTTCTTAATCTTACTTTTTAAGTCTTGATGAAACATTAGTAATTTGAAAAACACAAAATTCTGTAAATGAACATACTCAAAGGCTTTATAGTCTTAATAACGTGTTACATAACATACAAAGAAAAATACAAGTTTAAGGCATTTAGCGAAAAAGCCCCTTAGTGAAAGAAAACATTAAACATTAGCTGTGTGCTATTATCTAGGACCACTCTTAAAAGGCAAATAGGAACAGTCAATAGATTATGTCTACGTTGACGTACCAATTTAAAGCCATTAACAAAGAAGAAAAAATATAGTTTGAAAAGAGCATTTGAGGGAGACTAAAAACAGCCACACTGTGGCTGTGGTCAATTCCTTTTCATCAGAACACTAGCCGTATTAATTTTAGATATGTTAATGCAATCTGCTGGAAACTAATTGCAATTGATCCAGAGGCCAGCTTCACAGACATATAGCATATATTGACTGTTTCCATACTGACTCAAATGAAAGCCAGCTTAAAGTCTGTTGCTCTGAAATTGAAAACCAGGACAGTGAGCACATTTCCAAATCCACTGATGACACTCGTCTATCACTCCACAAAGGAATTCTTCTACAGAATAATCACCTATTTTTGTCAATCCAAAACTTGGAAGACTAGGGCCGTGACTGGCTCTAAAACTTCAAGACAACTCCACTTACTAAGAATTTGTAGCCGGGTGTGGGCAGGTGCAGTGGTTCACACCTGTAATCCCAACATCTTGAGAGGCTGAGGCAGGAGGATTGCTTGAGCCCAGTAGTTCAAGACCAGCCTGGGAAACAGAGTGAGACCCTGCCTCTACAGAAAGTGAAAACATTAGCTGGGTGTGGTAGTGCATGCCCATAGTTCCAGCTAATTGGGTGGCTGAGGCTGGAGGACAACTTGAGCCTGGAAGGCTGAAACTGCAGTGAGCTATGATTGTGCCACTGCACTCCAGCCTGGGTGCCAGAGTGAGACTCAGTCTCAAAAAAAAAAAAAAAAAAAAAAGTGATACATCTACAGAAGAATAATTTATGTTTACTTCTGCATTTTCAGTCGTAAAAAAGGGTGAGGAGAAATCTGCTATGCAAATGGAAGGTAGAAAGTATGCTGGAAATGTAATATAAACTGCTGAATAATAATAACAATAATAGTTCCATCTACTATTAATTGAGCACTTATGAGCTAGGCATTATATTAAATATTCATGTTTCATGGTTAAAACAATCAGGAAATGTCAAGAATTATTATTTCTCTCTGTAGCTGTCATTAGTGCAAATCAAGAAATATCCCCGGTCTTCTTCCTTCTAGGCACTTCCTTACTTCAGCTGAAGTTAGGTGATGCCGTATCTACTACCTAGAGTTAGCATCAGATCCCCCAGGTTAGAGGCTCAGTCCCACAGGACTATACCCACTTGAGATGCCAGGCACAAACCCCAGGTTATTTTACCTGTGTTTCTGACCAACCAGCTATCAATTGGGAGTTCCCAAGACCCCCTCCTCGGGTTTAATTAATTTTATAGGATGGCTAACAGAGCTCACAAAAACCACTGCTGACATCTACCAGTTATTTATAAAGGATATGACAAAAGACACTGGTGAACAGCCAGATGGAGGAGGTGTACATAACAAGGTATGTCCATGGAGCTTCCATGCCCTCTCTGGGGGTACCACCTTGCAGATACCGCCATATATTTGGCAATCTGGACACTCTCCAAACCTTACCCTCTTAAGGTTTTATGGTTTTATTACATAGGCATGACTGTTACCTCATTAGCCATTGGCGATTAACTCAACTTTTAGTCCCTCTCTCTTCCCCAGAGACAGGGAGGATGGGAGCGAAAGTCTCAACCCTCTAATTATGCCTTGGGCTTTCTAGTAACCAGTCACAATCCTGAAGCTACCTAGTGGACTCCAACCACTAATCATCTCATTAGGGTACAAAGGACACTCATCACTTCAGATATCCCAAGGGTCTTAGGAACTGTGTGCCAGGAACCAGGGGTAAAGACCAAATATGTATTTTTTTAATTATATCACAGTATCATATCAATTAACTAGTTCCAGCCAGTAAGTTGTGAGTACATACGTTGTGTGACACGTTCAAGCCAACGTTTAACTGCCATCCCTCCCACCCCATCGAAGTTTGCCCTCTCTAGATATGGGGAATGGCAACATTCAAGATGGCAGCTTATCTATCAGCCAGGGACTAGCGTAAGGATGGACATACACCAAGTGACTTCACATAAATGTGTAGTAAAAAATACACCTTTGTGGATTCTTAGCCACTGAAATTCTGGGGGTTATTTGTTACTATTGCACAACCCTTTTGCCCAGTTGGCTTTACTGACCAATAAAGCCATGTTACAAATTAGGAAACGGGCTGAACTTGCCCAAGATCACAAGTTACTCTGAAACAGTAAAACTTCTGAATCAGTTGGGTAACACTGTTGGTTCCCTGTGTTTGTATTCTGGTCCCAGAGGCTCTGTGGTGATACAGACTGAGATAAGAGACAAGTAAAATAGTGTCCCTTTCGTCAAAAGTCTACCAGGAATATGACTTTCATGAAATGCTGACAGAGCTCATGTAAGGTAAAATGTAACTACTCCAGGCTTTGGGAGGGAGGGAGGTGGAGACGTGAATAGATGTTGTCCTAAGATGCTAGAATGGTAGAAGTTTATTTCAACTCCTAGGAAGAACTACCTGTTGTGACCCTAAAAATAACATCTTTGCTGCAGGAGACATGAAAAATGTCTCAGATAATCCACGAATTCTAGAATGCAAGGAATAGAATGGAGTATAAAGATCATCTGCCCCAGTGCCTTTCGATTGTTTCTGCCAGTCATTTGCCAGCCTGCCCTCAGGACCATTCCACAGGCTCTTCTGCCTAAATTTGAGACTCTGTTCAGAGACTGAACAGTAGGGGGAAGACACCAGGCTTTGTTGTCCTCTTTGCGGGTGTAACAGCATCTCCTCTGAAGCTCTAGGTCTCTCCAGACAGCCCTTTCTTCCACATTCCAGCTCCCACTATCGCCCCTGCTGTGATTTCTGCTTCCAACAGCTGGCCCTAGACTCTGCCAACACCACTTCCTTCCTCTCCTATGGCTCACGGAAGATTCCTGCTGTTGTCCATCCATCTCTGTGTTGCCTCCCCAGCCTATGTGCCTTACAATCTTTCCTACCCTTTGTTAAATTCTATTAAATGATCTCCCAGAATCCCTGTCTTCCCAACAGGCCCTTACTGACACAGTGCTTCACAGGCTGAAGGTGAAGGGGAATGGCAATGATCCACTTTTAAAAAGGTCTTTGGGACCCTATACTAGAGAAGTTTCCCAGTTACTCACATCTTTCAAATACTGGGGTTTCAAGATATAAAGGGACCACTGGGGTCCAATTGCCTCAGTTTACAGTCAGGAACCTGGAGGCCTAATGAGGGAAAGTGTCTTGCCTAGGGATCATATAGTAAGCCAGAGGCCTGATGAAAGCTGGACTAATTCCCAGCTTTTTTCCTTCCTTTACATGGATTTTGGCAAAGTGACCATCTTAGCAACAGCATCACATTCTTAAACTAGCTAGGGTAGGTGGGCACCTAGGTTTTGTTCCCTTTGGACTCGTACAATATCCTTGCCATCATTCCCTTCCTTCCTGCGTTTCTTTGATAGAGCAAGCATTTCTAAGCTTGGAGGGGAAGGGGAAAAATGCAACTTAGAAGAAAAGCAGCACATAAAGATTGAAGGGCCTATGGGAACAGGGGGGCAGAAGCTTCAGAAAAAGAATGAAAAATGAGGCAGGGGACAAAGGGAACCAGGAGATAACAGGACAGTGGCTAAGTGGGTAAAAACTGACATAAAAACTCCAAGCACAAAACTAGACAGCTACACAGAAAAAAAAAAAATGACATGCCCAAGAAATCATCCTTCGCCCCATGGTTTTAAAATTAGAGGTGTAGAGACAACAGAAAAAGCACCTGGGGTGGGGACGTGGGGGAATCAATACAGAATATCAAAAGAAATGTCCCTGAGCTGGGCACCCCGAAAGGGAAAATCATCTACCCACTGGCTCTGGACTTGCTCCATCCTTCTTCAGCCGGACTTTGCACACTAGTACTGCACACTTGGGAAGGCAGCATAAAGCAGTATTAGAAAGAGCCCAGGACTTACTAGTAATCAAGAAAACAGAAATTCAAACAAAACAGAAGAAGCCATTTTGCCAAAGGAATGAAGATGCCACTGAACACAAACACACACACACACACACACACACACACACACACACACGAGATCTGATACTATTGTTGTTGAAGGTCTGGTGAAATGCACTTTCTCAGATACTATCCTTACAACAGAACACTGGTGCAACCACCTTCCAAAACAATTGGACTTTGTTTATGAAAACTAAAGCACCCTCATTCTCTGACCTGGGAAGTCTGCTTCCTGGGTATCTATCCTAGCAAAACATGTACCAGAGATACATGCAAGGATCTTCTCTGGAGAATTGTACATAACAAAAGGATACGATTGGAAATGATCCAAATGCCCATAAAATAGGAGACGGGTAAAACAAACTATAATATATTCTGACTGTGTGAACTACTTAACATTATCTATGGCAACACAGTATCACCAAGTAACTATGTGTACCCCTACATTTCTCAGTTCTCTTGTAGCTAGTATGCCAAAACTTTTAAGAGACCATGTGCAACCCTCCAGAGCCCTATTTGTTGGCTACAAGGACCTGGAAGCCACATGTGGAGATGGTGGACTCACAGGTGAGATTAGGCTGGATTGTAAGGGTTACAACATGGGAGATGTCACCTGACCCACATATGCATGACTGAGAAATAAACGTTTGACCTGTTAACCACTGAGATCTTAGGAATAACTCATGATAACAGCATTGACTAATCTAGCCTATTAAGTCTGAACATGGTAGCATTGATTATTCTACAAGGCACAAGACTAAAAGAAACCAGCAAGTTGTAGAACAATATATACAGCAGAAGAACATATATTAGACACACATGTTCACACATGAAGCAATAATGTGTATCTTCTAAGGACAGATACATGCATAAGTAAATGTATAGGAAAAGATCCAGATGATGTTCACCAAGCTATTGCCAGTAAACTTGGGAAGGGCAGACCAAGAAATTTCAACCTAATCTATAATTTAAAAATTTTTTTTAATAATGAATTTTTAAATAAATTCATTTATTATTTGTGCCATAAATATCAATCTACTTAAAAGTAACATTGATAAAAGGAAATAAAAGCCAGGCTTTAACACAATGGTGTAGCCTTAAGTCTCTTATTAACTTGTCTGCAAAACAAACGGCTTGCCCCTTACTTAAATGTAGCAGGGTTCTTCAAATGTGGTATGAAATCAAGGTGGGTGAGCAAAAGCCGCATTTTCTGTTATACAGAACTACCACCTTTAATATAAACTCCTGCTGTTAGATATGAAGAGGCTCTTAAACCTCATTTCGAGCTCTCAACAGCAGTGACGACAGTGGAATACAAACAAGGAATCAGCTGTAAACTCAGAGGAAAATATATTTCCCTCTCATTACAGGCATGGCAACGAAGGCAGATGCTTGGTGGGCTGTGGCAAGTCAAAAGTTAGTATGTGTTTGTTATATTTTAGTTTTGCCAGTGTTGTTCTGTATGCAAATTAGCACCGATAAATCTACCTTAGTCACGTTACCTAGGAAATATGAGGCCTCAAATAAACGTGTTGGTGCAAATGAAAAGACAGATATAACTCAATGTGTCTCAATATAAGTGTCATAAAATAAAAGGCCTGCTTGTTTAAAACAGACTCTGATGAAGAAGGCACTTTAACTGTGCCATCCCATAAAAGAGATTAAGTGGAATCCTGTTTGTAAGAGGAAAAATAATAATACCAATAATGCTGTTCTGTTTAGGCCTTAATATGATGACACCAGCATGTCAACTTCTCTTTCAGCATGAAAACATGCTACAGAATAGGTAAGAAAAGTAACCATTGGGATTAGAAGCCTAAGCCTATGGAAAGGAAAAAAATAATAATGTCAGATGTAGAAGGAAGAGTAGGACTGTGGGTACTGACACTGTTATTTTTCCCTCCACATTCACGCTAAAGAGCAGTCTTCACTGGAAGTCACCTTTGAAAACAGAATGGCACTTTTGTTTAGCACTGCAATACTCTTCACCACTCTCCACTTGGGTTCTCCCTGTTTTGCACACTGTAAGAAAATGAATTAACCAATTAATTAGCCCCCAGTGGCTGAGTTCTTAAATTCTAGAAGGGGTACAGAGAGATCCTACCTACCCTATGGATGGCAGAAACGGCAGCTGACATGAGTTTCACTTCCTCATTTATAAAATAGAGGATACTAACAGGCCCATCTTCAAAGGCTGTTGTAAAGATTAAATGAGTTAATATATGCAAATAAACTGGAACAGTGCCCATGACAAGTACCCAAAAAAAGTTAGCTATTATTATTTAATCCAGAAATATAAAAGAGGAGGAAAGGTGTAACAAGTAGACACCTCACAATCATTAAGATAAAAATAGTAGGCGATCATATAAATAATTTTGCTTTAATAGTGCCCACTGAGCCCTGCTCATTGTTTTAAATACATTTGTGGAGGTATTTTTAAACTCTAATCATGGAACTTCTATACTTGAGTCACTCAACAATCACAGAAAAAGAACAGTAATTTGCAAAAGGAAGAACTAGAAAAATCTCACATTCAGAAAGCATCTTCAAATGTGCTACTTAGGGCCAGGCGCAGTGGCTCACACCTGTAATACAAGCACTTTGGGAGGCCGAGGTGGGTGGATCACAAGGTCAAGAGATTGAGACTATCCTGGCCAACATGGTGAAACCCCGTCTCTACTAAGAATACAAAAATTAGCTAGGCGTGGTGGCGCGTGCCTGTAGTCCCAGCTACAGAGAGGCTGGGGCAGGAGAATTGCTTGAACCCCGGAGGCGGAGGTTGCAGTTAGCCGAGATCGCGCCACTGCACTCCAGCCTGGCGGTAGAGTAAAACTCTGTCTCAAAAAGAAAAAATGTGCTACTTAGTATAAGTAAATTTACTTTTCATCTCACTTGAACTAGGTTATCCTCATCTCACAGAAGAAGTCTAAAGGTGAGACAGGTTGGTTAAGTAGCTTGTTTAAGGCCACTCAGCTGATTAAGAGAGAGTTATGATTTGAACCCAGGTCCCCCTGCCTAAAAAAAACCCATGAGCTTTCTATTATCACATCTGACTTTTTCTCTTTTTAGTCACTCTGTAAATGCTGTGTCAATTAAAAACTATACTTGGAACAACCACAGACAAAAACTATACTGCCATTCCTGACCTAAAATTACTGTTTTCCATTGAAGTATGAAAAAATAAAGCGGCTGACAAATTGGTAATAATAATAATGATGATACGGTACCTGAAAAGCCAGTGTTGAAGGGATGTAAAACTTAATTAGAGTGGATGGCTAGAGAAGAAAAGTACTTTCAATTTCCCGCATCAAGAGAAACAACACTTGAGTTATTCTTCATAGAACATCAGACTAGGATCGGACCAGCGCCTGAGGCCATTTTTGTTCCATTGACAACGCACCTCTGATAGTGCCACGTGTCTTATCTAAGGCCTCCAGCAGTAAAGCAAGCAGCATCAGTTTAAAATAATAATAGTAAAATCACCTGTAGTTCCAAAAAAGAATTGACAGTTGAGCTTTCAGATTATCCAGAAACTGGATCATAACAGGTTGCTATTTTAGAATTCATTCTTCTTGGGGTGCCTTGGCAAAGTCTTACATTGTTGATCCAAATCAAATATTAGTGAACATTTCTGAGTCCCATGAAATTCCAGAAACTGTGTTATTCCACTTGGAAAGCATTACCTCGTGAAATTCTCCAAATAAAGGAAGATACCAGCAGAAGCCCATTTTACAGATAAGCAAATGAAGGATCAGAGTAACTAAGTGCCTGCTCAGGATGACACAGCTGGTTGGAGGCAAAGCCATATTTTAAATACAGGTATGTCTGACTGAGGAGCCCGTGCCCTTTAATGAGGCAGTGCTGGTGTATCATCTCCCAGTGCACAAACACGGGCCCTGAGCCTTGAAGTCAACTGGGGCAAGAGAATAAGCAGGAGGCTCTGGTTTATAGACTTCACTGCAGGAAGGTACAGAGCTGTATCGAATATGAGGTTCACTGGGAAAATGGGAAGGTGTGAAAGAGAGGTTGCTGGATGGGTTTCACTAACTCAAAAGAATTAAGATTCGCAAAGATACTGCCTTGTTCTTTTTATCCTAGGTTCAGCAGAAAAGCAGCATATATTTTAAGGAGCAAAGAAATGTAAAACACTTTGTAGTAAGGACAAATGCCCAAAGGAGGGTTTGCTGCATAACTCTATACTGCTGCTCTGCCAGCAGCAAGAAAGAAAGGGAGGGAAAAAATACAACCTTGATAAACATTAGCATATTAGCACAACAGTAGAAACAAATGTATAAAAGGCTCTAAAAATACTGAACATCCTTTCAGAATGCCTGTCTGTTCCCTCCTGGAGAGTATGCTAGCTCAATCATGTTGCAGAAGAAAATCACCTTAATTTTACCCTGCAAACAGAAGTAGGCAAGATTTATTTATAGATAAAGAAAACAAATTAAGGTAATATAAACATATACTGGCATTTAACTCCTACCAAGGAAACTGGCAGAACCTATACTTTGTTCATTCGTTTAACAATTTTCCACTGCATCCATAATGTGGTCACTGTGTTTGACATCCAAGATCTAGCAGTAATCAGCACAGACAAGTTCTTTATGGTCACCAAGCTTTTGCCCTAGGAGGAGAGGTAGGGAAGAAATATATGAACACATTAATGAAGACTGTAATTACAGAGTAGCAAGTGCCATGAGGGAAAAGAAAGACACATTATGAGGCCGGGTGCAGTGGCTCACACCCATAACCCCTGCACTTTCAGAAGCCAAGGCAGATGGATCACCTGAGGTCAGGAGTTCAAGACCAGCATGGCCAACATGGTGAAACCCTGTCTCTACTAAAAATACAAAAATTAGCTGGGTGTGGTGGCACGCACCTTTAATCCCAGGTACTCGGGAGGCTGAGGCAGGAGAACAGCTTGAACCTGGGAGGCGGAGGTTGCAGTGAATCGAGAATGCGCCACTGGACTCCAGCCTGGGCGACACAGTAAGACTCCATCTCCAAAAAAAAAAAAAAAAGAAAAGAAAAAAGAAAAAGAAAAGAAAGACACATGATGAGCTGTGCAGGCCAATTTTAGACTGAGGGGTCACCTTTGAAGAAATGACATCTGTGCAGAAACCTGGAGACAGAAAACAGGTATACCTGTGAAGGAACTGAGGCAAAGCATAGCAGGCTAAGAGGCCAGTATGTTCCAAGGCTCTGGGGCAGGAAAGGGGTTGGCACGTGCACGAACAAGGGAGTATGGTGACAGAGGAGCACGAAAATGCCAGCAGGGACCAGATAATGCAGGTGCTGGTAAGGTAAATCCAGAGTTTAGACTTCATTCACTCAGTTTTAAACAGGGAAGTGAGAAGATCAAATTCAGGTTTTAGAAAAGCCACTGTTTTCTGTTTGGAGAATAAAACCAATTGGGAGAGAACTGCATTAAACCAGATTAAGTTTAGCAAACTTTTTCTATAAAGAACCAGATAGTAAATATTATAGGCTTTGAGGCCAGGTGGACTCTGTTGCAACTACTCAACTCTGCCTTTGTAGAGCAAACTAGCCATCAATCATAAATAAATTAATGGGCATGGCTGTGTCCCAATAAAGCTTTATTTGGCTAGCAGGCCAGTGTGCTGATCCCTCAACTAGACTATTGAGAAGGGCAGTAGAGGTGGGGACAGAAAGAAATGAGGAGATTCTGGATAAAGTTTGGTGATGAGGTAAAGCTTACTTGTGGATTAGATGTGGGTTTAAGGAAAAAAAAAAAAACTAGTATTGCACACACACACTCTTTACAATGTTAGTTGATATGCACGTGGTAAATCTGATGTACTTGCTAGTCATAAAAAAGGCACTTCTTTAAAAACAATCTTAACCTCAAATCTTTTGCCCAAACTGGCCTGTTATTGTTTGAATGTTTCTTCCCTCCAAAACTCATACGGCACTTAATCTCCAATGTGGCAGTATTGAGAGGTGGGATCTATAAGAGGTAACTGGGTTATAAGAGCTTTGCCCTCATGAATGGACCAATCCATTCAAGGATGAATGGATTAATGGGTTAATGGATTATCACAGGAGTGAAATCGGTGGCTTTATAAGAAAAAGAAGAGAGATGAGAGCTAGTACTCTCAGCCCCTTTACCATGCATCCCTTGGGGACTACGCAGAAGAGGTCTCACCAGCAAGAAGGCCCTCACCAGATACAGCCCTTTGACCTTAGACTCCTCAGGCTCCATAACTGTAAGAAATAAACTCCTTTTCTTTATAAATGACCTAGTTTCAGGTTGTCTCTTATAAGCAACAGAAAATGAACTAGGACATGGCCTTTGTATTACATTTAATTATTGACATTTCTGCACATCATTCCACCACATCAGAGCTGCTGGGCCTTTGATCTTATAACCTTCTTCCATTATTTAATATCAATCTCAGGGGGCAACAGGCTGCAGTACCTCTATCTGCTACAGTGGCCTACCTGAGATTCTCTCCTAGGAGAGAACGCAAGGCCTCCCTTGATTACAGAGATGCTACATAGAAGTAACAAAAACCAAAGACATTAAAGCTAAGGATTAATAAGATGTTGTCTGTCCAATGGAATACTGTAAAATGGTTCAAATGAATGAACCAGCTCTTGAAATATGTCAATGCAAATATATTTACAAAGCAAAACATAGGGGAAACCCTAGCAAGTGGTAGAATAAGAGGAACGCACAAGAGTATTTATGCACACTTAAACAGAAAATAATAACAGTAAACAATCTTAGGAAGATACATACATGGATATATCAAAACCATTTGGAAGGTGACATGCCAAGTTTAGGACACCGACTATATTAAAGGGTCAGAAGGGATCATGGATTTTCTGATGAGACAACAACAGACTTCAATTTCATCACTTACACTTTATGTCTTTTATTTTAAAATGATCTGAGCAAATCTGAGAAAATAGTAGTTGGAACTTCTTCACACTGGACCCACAGATGACTGTGATATTAATCTCTACGCTCTGTTTTTTCCTGGATAAAAAGTTATCTATTTAATGTAGTTAACTTAATAACTACATTTAATTCCCCAAAGATGGGTTTATTAATAAAATGAAAAAAAAAAAGAAAAGAAAACATTAAAAACAACACAATACTAGGCCATGGGCTCATTCTTCAAATTTTCAAAAAGGGGAAAAAATCTTGTTCTGGGGCTATTCATTATTTGTTAAAACCCGCCCAACTATTTCACACACTTAGACATGCCATCAGAGCAGATCCTTTACAATACTCACAGAAGAGAAAGTACTAGATATTTTTATTCAAGCATGTGGCCCAAACACATCACCGGTGTGAGAGGAACAACAGCAGTGTTTTTCAAGATCTCTACCTCAAATGAGCTTGCACACTGAGTGGGTAAAGCGGAGATATTAGCAAAACACAAGCTTCCAGGGTGGCTGGGATAATGTACATGAAGGTGCTTTGTAAACCCGAAAGAACCTACGTGCACATTCACCATCACCATTACCATGGGTCAAACATGTCATCTCAGTGCATCAGATTTGACTGTCTCACAGGGCCCTGCTACCGTCTCCATACTCTGCAGTTAGCAATTTGTTAGCCCTCCTTAAATTACTTCCCAAAGTCCTTTCCAATAAATCCAGATGAAAGCTTGCAAGGGACAGACTTTATTTCAATCAACCCACTCCTGTTCCTTCTAACAATCTAATAGTGCTTAATAGTTTAGGATACATTTGAGTTTAATGGGATTTACCTGATAGCAATAGACTTCTCATCACTTCTTTATAGCGGCAGTTTTGAGTGACCTAGCTAACTCAATCTCACAAGTTTGCCTGTCACACTGGCGTGCCAAAGAAATGACTTGTAGAGTAGGAAATGAGCGACCTTTGCTGGGGAAATTCCTGAGATCATCTCTCTGACATTTAGAATGTTCTCTGTGCAGAATGATAATTGGTGTCTGTGAGATCTGAAGTCCACTATTTGTGTTTAGAAAGACATTTCATTATTGTTGATGAATAAAATATTATTGCTATGGAAAACTTGATCTCAGATGCTTTTAAAGAAAAATACAACATTGTAGAGAGCACCCTTTCTTTCACAATTTCATTGTGAAAATCTCCATTTATAGGAGAAATAATAATTTTGATGATTAAATTCCATGGCCCTCCCCAATATTCCACATAAAATGCCCTAGTTATAAAAAAGAAAAACACATGCCAAATTTCTCCATCTATGTTAGTCATCTCTTCTCTTACAGTAATTTGAATTTCTTTAGCCAGGGAGGGGGAGAGGGTAAATCATCCAAATATTACTTTGACCTATAAGAATAATCCATAGAAGTTAAATTCAAGGTGAGCTTTCAGAAAACTAGATATCATGAAAAGGAAACTTTAAAATAATCCCTGAAAAAAAAATTTATACCCAAGTGCAGAATGCACGATAGTCAAATGAGCCTGTCACACTGTCCAGGAAATGTGTGAAATACGTACTGTCATTCATTTGAAAAGTCCACTGTGATGACAGAGACCTCAGAAAAGTACACACAAAAAGACTCTTACAAATAGACAATCTGACATAGTATCTAAGCAGCAAAGGAAACAATATCCTAAACATACCATACCCTCTTAAAATCGGAGGAGTTGAAGAACCTAAGAAACATCAAAAAAGTTCTATACTGATGACTCTTCTTTTAGGAACCCATAGTGAAATGATAGGTGATATTGCTACAAGCTAACAACTGGCCCAAACTAGAAGTGAACAGAGAATGAGGCAGAAAGGATCAAAGTATACTGTAATGTCAAGATGACAGTTCTGGGAGTTGATAATTGAGAACTAAGCTTAAGTGAGTGAACTAAGAACTAAGAACTAAGCTTAAGGCTTGGTGGGTCATCTTCACCCTGCCATTTATTCACAGGTGACCTCTGTTTATTTATGCTAACTGAAAATATCAACCACCATGACCTTACAAGTTTGCTGGCAAAGTGAAATGAAAGATTTCTGTGAAATCTCTTTTCCACCTTGTCCAGGATCAAGAAGCAACACCAGGAAGGCGAGAAATGCACCACAGTGGGTATTTGGTTCTATGACCTTCCACCAGGTAGATCCAGCCAGCATCTAATTAACTACCCAATGCAGGAGAAAGATTCTAAACAACTCTCCCTTATTGGCCATTACTCTCTTCTTTTGAGGACCTTTGCTTCCACAGGGGGACAGTCAGCTCAAAATTAAAATTGATCTCTGAAACTCCTGCTGCCTCTGAAAACACTAGATATGAAAGCTACTCACCTTCTCAGGGCAGAAGAAACACCCCAAGGAAGTATACTGATGGCCGGGAAAATGACCTGAGGCCTCGAGAACAAGCCCCCTCCCAAAAGCAATCTGCTGAACACCAAGTATCACCTACTCTACCAGGTAAGATCTAGTGCTAAGCACAGTGGGGACACAGAAAGGAAGAATGTAAGACTGGACCAAGCTGTCTAAACCAAGCTGCTATATTCATAGCAGCACTAGGGGAAAAAATGAATGGAATGCCCCTGGTAGACGAGAATGGTAAGCAGATAAGAACTACATTGAAGTAGGATCCCACACTCAAAAGAGCATAGGACAGGGTTGTACCCAAAGTAGGAGTAGCTACGGATATATATATATATATCCGTGTATATATATATATATATTTATTTATATAGATATATTTATAAAAATATATAAATATATAAATTATATATTTATATATTACATATTTATACTTATATAAATATATATTTATATATTACATATAATATATATATTATATATTACATATAATTATATTATATATTTATCTATATTTATATATTATATATTATATATATATTTGTATATTAAATATTATATTTTATATATATTTGTATATTAAATATTATATTTTATATATATTATATATAATACATATTATATTATATATTATATATTTATGCATTATATATTATCTATAATATATTTATATATATTATATATTATCTATAAAATATTTATATATATTATATATTATCTATAATATATTTATATATATTATATATTATCTATAATATATTTATATATAATATATTATATATTATCTATTATATAATATATATTTATGCATTATATATTATATATAATATATTTATATATTATATTTAGTATATATATTTTTATATATATAACATACATATTTATTATCTATATATATATTTCTTTTTTTTGAGACAAGTCTCACTCTGTCGCCCAGGCTGGAGTGCAGTGGTGCCATCTCAGCTCACTGCAAGCTCGGCCTCCCGGGTTCACGCCATTCTCCTGCCTCAGCCTCCCGAGTAGCTGGGAGTAATTTTTCTATTTTTAGTAGAGACAGGGTTTCACCATGTTAGCCAGGATGGTCTTGATCTCCTGACCTGTGATCCGCCCACCTCAGCCTCTCAAAGTGCTGGGATTACAGGCTTGAGCCACCGCACCCGGCCGCTAGGGTTATCTTTTGTCTGAAGGCTGGGCACCCACGGAGCAGAGCAGGGGCTCGGGCAACCATCAAAATGATCAGCATCAAGTAGGAAGGGTATGCTGGACAAAAACAGCAATTGTAGGGTACAAGGGCCCAAGAGATGAAACCGTGCCTCAGGGGACTACTAATAGGAAAAGACCAGTTACTGGCAGTCACTGATGACAGGATGCTCTAAGGCACAAGAGCAAGAATGATGAAACAACACAGACCAACATCATGAAAGAGAAACAAACAGAAGAACTAATGCTGGAGGAGAAAAAGTTGAAGGAGGACATAGCACAAAACTGTTTTTTAAAAGTATATGCCGGGCGCGGTTGCTCATGCCTGTAATCCCAGCACTTTGGGAGGCCAAAGCGGGTGAATCACGAGGTCAGGACATCGAGACCATCCTGGCTAGCATGGTGAAACCCCATCTCTACTAAAAATACAAAAAATTAGCGTGGTGTGGTGGCGGGCACCTGTAGTTCCAGCTACTTGGGAGGCTGAGGCAGAAGAATGGCGTGAATCTGGGAGGCGGAGCTTGCAGTGAGCCAAGATCGCACCACTGCACTCCAGGCTGGGCGACAGAGTGAGGCTCCGTCTCAAAAAAAAAAAAAGCATAATAAATCAGAGAAATGTGAGAGGATAGCATATGTATCAAAAAAATGTTAACTAGAAGTTTGAAATGTTTTTGTTTTTAAAAAAGGACTAGTAGAGATGGGTTGAAAGTAGAGAGACTATAACCAGAAGACAAATCAGTGAACTTGAAATTGAAGATGGGGGGATTTCATGGTCAAATATCTGGGAAATATATAGTTTTATTTTCTTCACTTAGAGGTTCTCGATATATGCTTTATTTGAGGTTCTGAGTAGCTTGACCATTTAAAGAAAATCTACTTAACTATATTTACAGTTATCCCCCAACCAATTTTTACTTGGCATCTGCTTTAAATCCCATGGAATTGGTTACTCCTTTGGGAAATGCCATAGACTGCAAAACAAGACAAAGTACACAACCAACCATACACCATATAGAAGCAAATTGGAGCTGTTGCACATTTGTGTGAAAATATTTTTATTTGGATATTTCACAATTATTTTCTCATTAGATCTGAACAGCATCTTTGGGATTCAATGCAGTAAATCAAAAGAAAGATGAAGAGGACCTAGACTGAGGCCATTATCAGTGACACGCCAGTTATGAAGTTATTTTGTCTCAGCTCCAAAATCTCCTTTCCAGGTGTTCATTGCTCTGCGGGGCTGATAATCCTGCAAATTACTTTCTCTTTCGCCATCTGGCTTCCTATTAGGGTCTGCCCATATGGGGCACACTATAGGGAGACTAAAGGGCTGGCAGATAGAGATGATAACTGCTCCTTTCTAATGTTTTGTCACCATAGCCCCTGGCCCCACAGCTCCTCATCCTGGCAAAAGGAGCTGGTTTCAAGACTAGCTGGTTCCAGTTTACAGGTGCTACCAGCACTCCCTGACCAGCCTCGGAGCCACTGAAACCAGCCAAGCAGCAGCCTTTCCAAAAACTCTAGGTCCCAGCTCTGCAGGACCTATCCTCCAAGTTCCCAAGTTCTTACAGAGCTTCAACCTCTTCCTTTTATCTTGGGTGGGGGGGTGGGGGGCACTGCCTCCTGCAAGTTATAATCTCTGTTTTAGTTAGTGGTGGGTTGTTTTGGAGTTTTTTGCCCTTCTAGTCCTCCAATACTTCTTTACTCAATTCTCTACTTTAAATTTTATCTGTTAAAATAATAGGCATAGTCTCTATCTTTCTAACTGGACCCCAAATGATAAACGCAGGAATAGGAAGAAATGTATAAACACATAGAAATTTAGTAAATACTTCCCTGTTTCATACTTCCTTATGTGTACTAATTTTATATATGTATATGGCTAGACCAGCTCCACAGGGCAACCACTTGTTTTGTTCACTGATGAGTGCCCAGTGCCCAGAACACTGTATGAGACACTGAAGGCATTCGATTCAGTTTTTTATTGAATGAAGGCAAGTATGAATGTATAAGATGGTCAAAGGTAGATTTACCCCATATTCAGTTGTAAGGAATATTCTGATACACTATTTGGGATGAGTGGATGAGAAACGCAGAGGCTATGTTTAAGTAACCACAGATGGAAAGCAAACATCCATCCAAGAGAAGAGTTTCTAGCTGACCACAGGACTTTTTGGTAAGGGGACATGGAACTGATATGGTTTGGCTGTGTCCCCACCCAAATCTCACCTAGAACTGTAGCTTCCAGTGGGAGGTAACTGAATCATGGGGGCGGGTTTTTCCCATGCTGTTTTCATGATAGTAAGTCTCACGAGATCTGATGGTTTTATAAAGGAGAGTTCCCTTCACATGCTGTCTTGCCTGCCACCCTGTAAAATGTGCTTTGCTTCTCCTTTGCCTTCTGCCATGGTTGTGAGGCCTCCCCAGCAATGTGGAACTGTGACTCCACTAAACCTCTTTCCTTTATAAATTACCCAGTCTCGGATATCTCTTTATTTGCAGTGTGAAAATGAACTAATACAGCAAGTTGGGGAATTATATACAGCAAGAACTGCTCCATATTAACACAGGAGAACCTTATCAGTGAGCAGGGGGAAAAGGCAGAGAAAGGGGAAGAGAACAAGGAAGAACAGACACATGTGATGGGAACGCGTGAGAAAAGATATTGTGGATTCAGCATGCCTTCATATTTCTTCTCTGAAACCTGCAGCATAATCTGTTCAGTATGCTTTGGTGTAAGAACGTTTTCCGCTGAATATGAAGAGAGGCTGAGCACCACATTGAGTTAAGAACTGGCAAAGACAGATGTCATATGTGGTGTTTTCTGACACCAAATATGTGTTATTTCCTCAGAATTCTCCAATCATCCAACACCAACTGGTTGTCCAAAAATTCCATTCAAATCTCACACTAACTCCCAGAGTTAGCACAAATACCACAGGTTAAGGGCTCAGTTCCCCAGACTGCTCCCACTTCAGATGCCAGCTGCTAACAGGGTGGCAGGCCACCTACACACACAGGGGTTCCCACTGCTCAGGTTCAATAAATCATTAGAACAACTCACAGAACTCTGGAGAATATTTATGATTACTGGTTTATTATAAAGGATAAACCTCAGAAATGGCCAAACGGAAGAGATGCAATAGAACATGATATGGGGGGTGGCCCCCGTATGTGTTCACCAACTTGGAAGCTCCCCTAATGTCAGTGTTTCAGGGCGTAATCAAGGTTGCATTACTTAGCCATGATTAAGAAATTGGCCATTTGTGACTGAACTCAATCTCTAGCCTCTCTCCCCTACTTAGAGGTGTTGGGATAGGGGACTGAAAACTAAAAGTTCTATCCACCCTTCTTGGCATGGCTAGCCCCTCCCTTGAAACTATCTAAAGGGCCACCAGGACTCACCTCATTAGCATAAAAACCCAGGTATGGCTGAAAGGGGCTTATAAATAACAAAAGAACATTTTATAAGTAACAAAAGAAGCTCCTACCACTCAGGGTTTTAGATCTGTGCCAGGAACCAGGAACCAAGACCAAATACATATATATTCATTATACCACACATTACATGCTAGGAAAATCAGCTTTAATTACAGCATTCTCTAATACTACTCTCTGCCCCCTTGTCATCTTGCAACCCTAAAAACACAAAAGATAAATTATGTGGTACAGCCAGGAAATGCATATTGAGCTTATAAAAGGATTCCTATGCTGTCTCTAAAAACAAAAAAAAAAATTTTCAGAGAAATGTATTATAAGGATACAAGGTACTGCATACTCTATTTACAATAAAGGAATGAAACCTATTTTATAAAGCAAACGTGAAAAAAAAAACTCCTTAATTACCTATCTTACATATTTCAAAATAAATGTTAAACAAATTCTAATTGCATCATGTTGTTTAATATTACCTATAAGAAATGTAAAGGCCTTAAGCACAAACATGTGAAGGACAGAAGGAAAGACAATCATTTAAACTGTAGACTTTGATGGTTCTATTATATAGAAGATTAAATACTGATGGTCAAGGACATTAAACATAGAATGCAATGAATTTCCTTTCTTTCGAAAACAATTGGAATAAAAAGATATTGCCATTAACACTATAAGCATTTAGCAAGTACTTATTGTGTAGGATAAATGATTTAAATATGGTTTTGTGGGAAGGCATCAAGATAAATGTCCATTCATTTGATAAACCCTTTTAAAACTAACAATTGTGCCAAGCACCTGATGTATAAAGATAGAAGGCAAAATCCTTGCTCACAAGGCACTCCTAGCCGCAAGGATTAAAGATGCCCAGCACTTGTACCAACCAGTGCTCCCACAAGCTGAACCTATGACAGAAATCACTAGTCAGTCGCCTCCTTTTCCCAAAAGAATGACCTCAGCCTCACAATCCTCATTACACAGTGTTCCACATGGATACCATCAACAGGAACTGAAATACAAGGTGAAACCTACTTGCCTAGAATACTAAACTTGAATCAACTGTCCTGAACTAACATATGACACAAAGCCCTGTATCAGCAAGTTTTACTGTAATGCAGCCATGTACTGTCTATTGCTGCTTTTGCTTTTGAGTAGTCTCATGCAAAACCTAAAGTATCTACTCCCCGATCCTTTAAGAAAAAGTTTGCAGACCAATGTCCTATGAAGAAGACCAGTGTCCCATAAGAAGATGCAGACAAACTTCTTGAGAGTCCAGATGAGGAAACTGCAGCCTGATGCTCTCTTACAACAGCACGGACAGTCCCGCAGGGGATCCTCACTAGCTACGTGACAGAATTCAGCAGCCTCCCAGTGCAGGTATGTGAAGACATTTGCTTTACTAAGCAAATGATAAGGCTCTCTGACTCTCATCAGAATCTCCCTGCTAGTCTTCTTCACTGGCCTAGACCACAGGAAAAGAAGCTGACCCTCTTGTTACCTGCAGTGATAGAGGTGAATGGTTGCAGCAGGGAATGTAAGGCCCAGGAGTATAAAGTATTTACTATGGCCGGGTGTGAGGGCTCACACCTGTACTCTCAGCACTTTGGGAGGCCGAGGCGGGTGGATTGCTTGAGGCCAGGAGTTTGAGACCAGCCTTGCCAATATGGCGAAACCCCGTCTCTACAAAAAATACAAAAAGTAGCTGGGCATGATGGCATACACCTGTAATCCAAGCTACTCGGGAAGCTGAGGCACGAGAATTGTTTGAACCTGGGAGGCAGAGGCTGCAGTGAGCTGAGATCACACCACGACACTCCAGCCCAGGCAACAGAGTGAGACTCCGTTTCAAAAAAAATAAAAAATTAAAATAAAAAAATAAAGTATTTACTACGTGGTCATCTACAGAAAAAGTTTACTGACCCCTCATTTTTCCTCATAACACCTCTCAATGTGTAATTATATATGTGGGTGATGTGTCAGTGTCTGCCACGTCCCATGAGACTATGATGGTCTCAAAGGCACAAACCATGTCTGATGCATTCACCAATGCATCTCCCATGCCTGGGACAGACCTGGTGCTTCTTTAGTATTTGTTGCATGATAAGTAATTAGATACAAAGACCAAGGACACAATGACCCTCGATCTAAAATTGGGGCCACTGACTTGCCTTCACAGCAGACAAATAATAATGGTTCCTGTGACAACAAATTATTAGACAAGGCCAGGCACTTCCCAGAGCTAACAGTTCAGTAATCGTGTTTCTAGAATAATACAGATTTCAGCCCATATGCCCATCATCATTTATTTCTAAGACTTCAAAGCTAAAAAGTTTCTTTCTGCATTGAGCCATATATTGTGTACAAATAAATAGACAAATAAGCCAGTTCAAGCACAAATTCTACAGGGAAAATCCAGAGTTCATTTTTTTTAGACACAGTTTCACTCTGTTGCCTAGACTGGAATGCACTGGTGGGATCTCTGCTCACCGTAGCCTCCCCTTCTTGGGTTCAAGAAATTCTCGTGTCTCAGCCTCCCAAGTAGCTGAGATTACAGGCACACACCACCACGCCCAGCTAATTTTTGTATTTTTAGTAGAAGCGGGGTTTCACCATGTTGGCCAGGCTGGTCTTGAACGCTTGACCTCGAGTGATCTGCCCACCTTGCCCTCCCAAAGTACTGAGATTACAGGTGTGAGCCACAGTGCCTGGCCCAAAGCTCATTTTTTAATGAGCATCTACTACGTGTCAGGTGGCATGCCTGGGCACCAGTGATGCTCAAGCATACAGCGATGTGGTTAAGATCATGGACACTGGATCATGGACTTGGTTGAGCCCTGGCCCCACTATGATAATGACCACAACCACATATTAATAATACAAGCTGACCAGGGAATGGGGCACTGTTTCAACATATTGCTTTTGAAATCATAAGGCAGGTAAAGGATGATCTCCAACTGCAGATGGAAAACTGAGGCACAGAAAGATTAAGACATGTTTCCAAGGTCACAAGGATACAAACCTAACTTCTAGAGCCTATGACCTTAATCACTTTACTGCCAGGTTATCATGTGTAATCAATGAGATCCTGCTTTTGAGGATACATCACAGTACCTGACACAAAGCACACACTTAACAAATGCTTTCATTATAACTATCACATCACCATAATCATCTACACTGTCAAGCAAAGCACTCATTTGATCTTTCACAGATTTAGCTAACATGTACAAAGATATTTTATAATCCTTCATATTGAGATATAAATCTGAGCTTGTCCAACTGTGCTTTTCACCATTCTCATCGCTAGAATCGACAAGTGTAGGAGGATGAAGGTACAGGTAGTGCATTTTTTAATTAATGTGCTTAAGCCAGAAAACAAAATCAAGAACAAATTAATAATGAAAAGTGAAATGTTTCTAAGGTTATTCAAAAGGACATGATTATTTTTTCGGGCTGTTTTACAGACTGTCTCAAGTAAAATTTCTCTAATTTTATGCTAGATGAAGTACTTACTAGCAAAATGAATCCATTAAATATTTATTGTATCAATATTCATAAAGAATGTAGTACACTGCAACCAGTTTCTGTAGTAAAGTCATTTACACAGAGGTCAAACCTTTCAAATACAGAAAAAGCAAACCAAAGTCTGCATGTTTTCAAACATCAAGTTCTAAACCAAAAGTCAGAGTTATTATACCCTGATTCCTTCATTCTGTATTTGATTTCTTCATGTTCTATAGCCTATAAAATAATGTAACAGGCATAATTACAATGATTTGCTCCCCAAGTTTGGATGAAATTAAATAAAAATTCCATAATGAAATGCCAGGAAAATACCTAGTGATAGTAAATGCCAGTTAAAGAACAATGCTTCCTGTCAATGTCTACGTTCAATAAGTTTACCTGGCAATAGTAAAACAAAACTTTGTCGGGCAGAAACATTTTAATGGACAGTTATTTAATGCACGCTGGGGGCTCGGAAGGGCCCTCAGAGGAAAAGCCATGTCAATGTGGGTCTCGCTCGGTGTGGTTCCTTTCCTTCAAGGATGGAATCCTCTCCACTTTCTGCCTACTTTCAGTTACTCTCTAAGACTTTAAAATATTTTAATATTTTGAAATATTTCTTATACTTTATATATTTTGTCCACAAGTTATCACTGTTTTATCTGTTATCTGTTAATCCAGTACAAGACTATTCCATTCCTGGAATAAAGTATTCATTTTATAACCATGGTGTTCAGAAAACTAAAATTTTGAGATGTGGTTGAATACAGAATAGAGCTGAAACATCATGTCCCCACTGCAGACACCCTCCATATATTATCTAAGCAACTTCCTTTCGTATCCACATGATCCTGCATCGTCTAGCTTCTTCATAGCCAGTATATTGCAGCGCTCAGTGTCTTGTAAAAAGCTCTTTGGTGCCACAACAGGCAGGGAATTCTCTTTCCTTTGCTAACTCTTGACCAGGTTACCATCACCAAGGTTACTATCAAGAGTCTCTAGGACTCTTCAGCTGGGCACAGTGGCTCACACCTATAATTCCAGCACTTTGGGAGGCCGAGGCAGGAGGATTGCTTGAGCAAGAGACCCAGTCTCAATTTGTAAAATTATATTAAAATTAAAAAAAATTTTTTTTAAGAGTCTATGGTTCTCTTGGAGCAGATTTCAAGAGTTCTGGTGCAAACAAAGTAAACTATTAGTTATCTTATAAAGTTTATTTTCATCATTTCATTCTAATTAACTATACTTAATAATTTGCTCCTCAATATGAATGAAAATTTCAGCAGTATTCTAGCTACAAGAGTCAGTAAACCATTGCCTACAGAATCTAACTCATCTGGATAAGCAAACTACTCAGTCACTATTTATCTCTTTAACTAAAGGTTCATTCAATCTTTGGGCTCTCATTAGCATTTCTTAGTCTTTTCTCTGCCAAGTTCATGCCAGTAAACTTGATAGGGCACAGTATCAGGAAAATGGTATTTTTCATATCTATCTTCCTCAGGGATCTGCTGAAACTCAGTGCAGACAATACCTACCTTCCAATTCTAACCACATGTTTGAGAATGTGCACGTGTGTATAGGTCATACTAACCTATCTTCCTTTTCCTGTTAGTTCCTGGCTTTACCACTTAATAGCTGTGCATTCAACCCCTCTGTGCCTTTAATTCTCAACTGTAAAACAGGAATAATAAACAGGATTACTAGGAGAACAGGATGAGTAAAGTGCTTAGGGCATCTATCATGTAAGGAGAGCTCAGAAAATATCAGCTATTCTCATCTATTATAATATGATTTTTGCTATATTCAACGCTGCTTCCAACATCATCATGAAGAGCCAGCAAAGCAACATGAAGTGACCTAGGACATTCAAATACCTGAGGAAAATCTTCACGACACACCAGTAATTGTGCAAAAGAGGTAGGCACTGTGGCAGAACCATCACCCTTAAAAATTCATATCAAATTCCTGCCTTGGCTGAGGCTTCGCACTGGTTATCAGTTTTTCAGACCCCTTGCCTGCCTTTCAAAGCCCAACAACTGTGAACTAAGCATATGAAACTGAGACAGGCAACTGAACAGTGGGAAAAGAGAATATTTACATTGTGTGTATCAGACATAAGTGAAAAAAGCTGAGATCCCAGTGAAGAGTGATTCATGGGTGACACATATTCAGACTCAAACTGCAAACTCTGTCTCTTGGGCAGCAGCTCAAGTCTTACTTTAGTTCTTTTTTACTTTAGCTGGGCCACTTACAGTCAGCCTTATGCATGTGTCATTTATGAAATACCTTCTGCTTTGGTCAGTTTATACTCAGAATCCACGACTCCCCCTCTCTGACTCTCTCCTTTCTGAGATACCCTCCCACTCCCAGTTTCCTGCTGCTTAGGGATCCTGAACTCTGACCTTCAGTTCTCCAGTGCAAAAAGACTACAGGTTTTCTACTGGAGTTTAGCCACCACTGCACCCTGTCATCAAGACCAAAAAGCTGGAAGTAAAAGCTGGAAGTAAAAACTGGAAACTCAAAGCAGGCCTTTTGTTTCCCATTTCAACTCCCCTCCTTCCAATTTCGACTCCCCTCCAGGGTCTCCCTGCCTTTGGCACTTTCCAAAACCTTCAAGTACTTGTTTTATATTTTCTCCAAAGCAGATAGTTACTAGCTATGCAAAGCCCAGTCTGTTAAGAGCTTACATGGTCACACAGGAAATAGGATCTGTCAATGACATATATTCCAGAGAGATTCAAGCTCAAGTGGAGATGTTCTTTTCTATTCCACATAGCCAGGGAACACTAACTCATGAACAGGGACAATACTTTGAAAGTTCATCCTATTAAATGACAAAGAGTCTTCACCTTAGGAGAGGAAGTCACTTCCAAGCAGAAACTCCAAAGGAATGGGTAAAGACTGGCCAAAGAATAAGTCCAGGAGCTTGTTTGGGATGAACAAACTATGCAGACAGCCTGAGAGCTATGAAAACACACAGAAAGTATGGTAATAGAAAGGGTCTAGAAAAGGAGAAGATTCTCAAAGAGGTAGGAAAATGGAGACCAAGGCAGAATTTTTTTTTTTTTTTTTTTTTTTTTTGAGACAGAGTCTTGCTCTGTCACCCAGACTGGAGTGCAGTGGCATGATCTCGGCTCACTGCAAGCTCTGCTCCCCGGGTTCACGCCATTCTCCTGCCTCAGCCTCCCGAGTAGCTGGGACTACAGGTGCCCGCCACTGCGCCCGGCTAATTTTTTGTGTTTTTAGTAGAGATGGAGTTTCACCATGTTAGACAGGATGGTCTCGATCTCCTGAACTCAGGATCCACCTGCCTCGGCCTCCCAAAGTGCTGGGATTACAGGTGTGAGCCACTGCGCCCAGCTACCTGGCTAATTTGTTTTGTATTTTTAGTAGAGACGGGTTTTCACCGTGTTAGCCAAGATGGTCTTAATCTCCTGACCTCGTGATCTGCCCACCTCGGCCTCCCAAAGTTCTGAGATCATAGGCATGAGCCACTACGCCTGCCTGGCAGAATTTTTTTTTTTTTTTTTTTTTTTAGAATCAGCTGATAATGTAACTTACTCAGAGATCCTGGTGGAGGATATAAATGTTCAGACCCAAAACAGACAACATCCAGACCAGGGATGGCAGAGCCTCTGACCAACTGGAAATGGCTGCCCAGGGAGCTGTAGAAAGTAAGACCTCAAGGCTTTGTCATGGTAGAAATCAATAATCACTCAGAACAGCATCATAAGCGATTATTGCTGTCTACGACAAGAGAGAGGGGCAGCTCAGTCTCAGGTATTCACAAGCCAGAATCAAGAATAAGGTTATGGGACTTGAAAAGAATAAGGACAGATTTGTCAACATCATCATTATTAATATTACTGAGTTTCTTCAATATGCCCAGATGATGTTTAGAGTAATTCAAATTTAAGCGAAATTAAAAAGGGATATCAGACAAGCTAAAATAAAAAAGTGCCTTGAATCTTAATAAGCCCACAGTATATGAACTGCCTCTAATTACATTCAGGAATATGACTCCTTTTGAAACCAATCAGTAGAAAACACTTATTCAGAAGATTTCAATAAAAAATTAATAACCACTTGCTTCCACTTTATCATGCACAGTCCTCAACGGTGGATTTTAAAAAACGAAAGTACAGTCTGTCTCAGGAAAATTATACTTGTGAGTCCTTCAAAAGCTAGGACATCTTAATTAATAAAGTGTAAGGGCAATTTACTGACTTACATAATTGAAAAAAATACTTGCTATTCAAAATGAGTGAAGTCTGTCACTGAAATGGTTAAGGGTTTATATAAATATACTACTAAACTAACAAAGGAAAAAGCAAGCAAAGGCTGCCCTCCAACCTGATCTTCACACTCCAGGGAACCAGTTCTTTATCAGGATAATGGTGGTTGACATTTCCGTAAGTTATTTGGTACTCTGCCTTTCTTTTTTGGAGACAGATGACTTGCCCAAGGTAAATCCAGTTCAGAAAGGGAGCATCCATGCCTGTAACTTTTGATCCATGTAGCCTTCCCCTATACCATATTATGACTTGCTATAAGAGGACAGTTAAACTGGATAATTAAAGAGGGCAAGTTTCCCACCTAAATAACAACCATTAAAATTAGACATGAAGTTACAAATCAGTAAAAAGGGTGAACAGAGGGAGATTTTCTTAAGTACTAGTAAATTCCTACTTAGGTCCTAGGAAGTGGTGTTTACTTTATAATTACATGTTAAATTACATATAAGTATTTTTTCAGTATTTTATGCTACATTGCACAATTTTAAAAAGCTTTAGAGTGTAAGCTTCTAAGTCTCACAGCTGTGAATTCAAATTCAGACTCTTATTTACAAGTTGGATGAGTTTAGACAAACTATTCAACCTCTCTAAGCTTCAGTTTTCTCTTGTGTAAAATGAAGATAAATGATAGATAATGATAATGATAGTACATGGTTCACAGATTGCTGTTGAGTGTCAAAGAGAAAATGCCGTTGGAATGCGTAGCACTTAGTGGCCCTCTCTGGGCTGGTCTCTCCACTGTAAAGGCCCAAAACCTGCCCCCTGCACTGTTTCCAAGCTGATATACATCAATGCATTTCCAGATTGTAGCTACACTTGGCATTTCACCTCTTAGCTGACAGTGTGCAGCTGTTCATACTGCTATAGAGCAGCACACAGCTGAATGCAAACACAGTCCTTTTGCCTTACCTAGGAGCTCCATGGATCAGGAGATGCCCTACAGCTGAGAGACAGGCAAATTTGATGGATAAAGAAAGCCAGCAAGTTGGTCATCAAAGTCTAATTCCAGAAATAAATCAATTCAATGGAAAGCCTTTATAGCAAGCAGACAGATTTAGAGAGGCTGTAAGGCACAGAAGAAATCACGTAGACTTGGGAGTCTGACAGATGGGTGTTCAAATCCTATCTTGGTCACTAACCAGTGACACAATTGTAGTGGATGCTGTAAGTGACTGGCCAGTATCTTTTTCTGAACTATTCAGCAGCTTAGCCAATAATGGAGATTTCCAATTTTTGCCAATAATTGGCTCAGCAATGAGCATAAGACCTAATCCCCAGCAGTGATAACTGAGAGAAAGTCTAATGGGAAGGTTATAGGAAGTACTTCCTCTCCCCTAGAAGTTTAAGAAAATAAGAAAAAAAAATATCTAGATTAACTAGGACCTTGCGTTGTAACTATCCAGTATCCAATAAATGGTTTCTAGTTCTTCAGAAGACACCTTAAAATGCGTTCTTAAAGTATTAAAATATCTCTTTTTCTTTATTGAAAAATCTATAAAACAGAACCAAGTGTTTTAGGGTTTGCCAGAGCTAAAATGTATCCTAGAGATCACTAGTTTAGTGGTTCTAAAATATTAATGTGAGATATTTTGTGTGAGGAACTCATTATCATATAATGATAGAGGCAGGAGGCAGAGAAATTCTAGGCAGACAAGGGCAGGTCCCTGGCAAAACCCCACCTTCAAGCCAAAAAGCCAGAAACCCATGACCCGAAGTGAGAACTTCCATCCCTGTGTTCCCACTGGAATGTTGCCTTATCCTAAACTACTCACGGCCTGCCCTGCCTCCCATCCTGTGCCGATAAAGACCCCAAACTCAATCGGAGAGAAGCAGAGAAGTGGCTGGACACTGGAGAGAAGCAATTTTACTTCAGAGGGCTGGCTTAACAGCTTGACTTCGAAGAACAGTCTGGCTGGAGGCGGCCAGACTTGAGGGGAAGATTACCTGCCCATCCTCTCCCCTTCCTGCTGAGAGCCACTTTCATCATTCAATAAAATCCTTCACATTCACCATCCTTCAATTCATTCCTGAGACCTCATTTTTTCCAGATGTCAGACAAGAGTTCAGGAGCCATGAGTGTAGATACCCAAAAAAAAGCCTGTCACACTGACCCTTTGCCATCACTGGTAGAGGGCAGCCACCTCAGGCAATGAGGCAAAGGGCCCACTGACTATTAACACTTAAGCCATCGGTGGACAGAAGAGCTAAAAGAGCATTGTAACATGCCCTCTTGGGCTTTGGGCATCACGGGCACCCCCACCTGGATGCTATCGTGGAGCCCACAACAGAGTTTGCTCCTGCTGACACCCAAAAGCAGCCAGCAGGATCCTGTACTTGCTTGCCTCCATGCTGCTTCCCACATGAGGTTGAGCATGGCAGGCAGAATAAACAGAGTTTGTTCCTGCTAGCACCCAAAAGCACTCACTCCCGTTCCTGCACTTGCACACTCCCTCCCAAGAAGGGTAGACGGGGTGGGCTGAGTAAATGAGGCACCCCTGTCACAAGTCCCACAAAGGGGTCAAGAAAATATCCTGTGTTAATTAGAATGTAGTTCCCTAAGCTTTACCCACAGACTAAATCAAAGGCAGTCAGGAATCTAAAATTTTAACAGGTATCCCAGGTTATCCTAATGCAGGTGGCCTAAGGCTCACCCCTAGCTCTCTCCACTTAACTCCCCAAACAGCATCCTACCTGTGGTCTCACCATCTCTACTTTTGCAGGCTACAGTTTACTCTGCGTAAACAGCCAAAGTGATCTTGAAAACTGAAATCTAACCACATGGCCTCTCTGCTACAAACCTGCCATTGGCAAAACTCAATTAAAAAGCTTAACTAAGCAACGCAGCACAAAATAAACTTCAGTTTCTCTCCCTAATCCCAATTATTTATAACACAGGAGGACCCTGAGATATATATATCAGGTTACAAGAATTCAACTTGATAAGGAATTTCATTTAACAAACCTAGTTTGACTTACATGGCATTTATTTGCATTTACAAGGATCATTTTAAATACATTATGTCTTGTGAGCAGCTGAAAGCTGGGAAATGAAACATCATGCAAGGAGCCTTAGATCTGTACATCTGATGTAAGTGCTTATAGTTTGCTAGTTTGTTATACTGATTATCTCGTGCATCACTTGCATTGGTTTCATTGATTTCTTCTGTATGGTTTATAGGTTTCTTGAATGAGGCTTGCATTAAAGTTTCAATTACATAAACAATGAGTATTAAATGAATATTTGTTAAGTAGAATATTAAGTGCACTATATATAAAACTAGAAATAAACTGAAGGAACATAGGTAATAGGCCTGTTACAGGGTAAATAATGCAAGGGTAAAGACTGCATGGCATGTCTTGTTATGTCATGCGATGATGAGTAACTCCTGAGGAAACTGTGTCCAATTTTTTTTTTTTTTTTTTTTTTTTTTTTTGAGATGGAGTCTGGCTCTGTCACCCAGGCTGGGGTGCAGTGGCGTGATCTTGGCTCACTGCAAGCTCTGCCTCCCAGGTTCATGCTATTCTCCTGCCTCAGCCTCCCGAGTAGCTGGGACTACAGGCGCCTGCCACCATGCCTGGCTAATCTCTTGTATTTTTAGTAGAGACGGGGTTTCACCGTGTTAGCCGGGATGGTCTTGATCTCCTGACCTCGTGATCCACCCGCCTTGGCCTCCCAAAGTGCTGGGATTACAGGCGTGAGCCACCACGCCTGGCTGAAACTGTGTCCATTTTAACAGCTCATGTCAAACTTAACTGTTTATGTCATTTGTTTAGCAAAAATTGGTGTTA
Source organism: Nomascus leucogenys (assembly GCF_006542625.1). Classification (NCBI taxonomy): domain Eukaryota; kingdom Metazoa; phylum Chordata; class Mammalia; order Primates; family Hylobatidae; genus Nomascus; species Nomascus leucogenys. The sequence continues at coordinate 72,878,306 of NC_044401.1, read as the reverse complement.
ATTTTGAAATTTTGCCATGCATTCAAAATTTTTCTACTAAAATTAACAGTAACTATACTTGTGACTAAGGAGAATTTAGAATTCTTCCTAGGAAGTTTTTAGAAACAAATTTCTTCCTAAGGCAGAGGAAGATAATAACATTTGCTTTTTGCAGATGGAAAAAAAAGTAAAGTATTTATAGTATTAGAGCAATGCAATTTAAAGCAATTAGAGGTTTTTCTCATATCTAATAAATTGGAAGACTTTTTTCTGTCACTTAGGTGTTGTGTTTTGTTTTGTTTTGTTTTGTTGAGACAGGACCTTGTGCTGTCACCCAGGCTGGAGTGCAGTGGCCTGATCTTGGCTCACTGCAGCCTCGCTCTCCTGGGCTCAAGTGATCCTCCAGCTTCAGCCTCCTGAGTAGCTGGGATTACAGGTGTGGGCACGTAATAACTCCTGGGCTAGGTGATCCTTCTGCCATGCCCAACTAATTTTTTTTATTTTTTGTAGAGATAGGGTCTCATTAAATTGCCCAGGCTGGTCTCTAACTCCTGAGTTCAAGGGATTCTCCCATAAAGGCTTCCCAAATTACTAGGATTACAGGCATGGGCCACCGCACCCAGTCTAACTGTCATACTTGATGTTGGTTAAGATACTAGAAAACTCACATTCTTATATAGTGCACTTTGATTTTCTTACCTCTAAAAAAAAGCTGGTGTTCGGTGAGAAATGAGTTAATCCACACAAAGTGCTTAGAATAGGATGTGGCATATAATAAATTGTCAATAAATAGTAGCCATTATTATTGTTTTTGCTATTATTAATCACCATGAGTAGGAGTATAAATTTGTACAGATTTTCTGGAGGGCAATCTCACAGAATGTTTCAAGAATTTGATTAGTAAGGAGAAATTTACATTCAAGGATACTAATCACATCATTAAAACAGTAGAACACTAGAAATAACACAAATGCCCACTAATAAGGAAATGACAAAATAAATGATGGCATCTATGTGAGTGCAGCCTTCTTTTCTTTCCAACTCTTTGGCAACAGAAACAATATTTGTAAAAATTTTTAATGTATGGGTGAGCACTTCTGATTTAATGTTAAGCGTGAAGGAGATAACATTATCTAATTAGTATGATCCTAATTTTGTTTAAAAGAAACTGCATATATACATAAAACAGACATGTGTGCAAAACAGTAAAAAGTTCCACATTATTATTCATAATGGCTTTCTCTAGAGCACAGGTAATTATAGGTGATCATTATGGACCTTTAAATAGTTTTCTGTGTTTTCAAGTTTTTTGAAACAAGTAGAAGCTAAATTTTCTAAATCGAAAAATTAGAAAAGCTATGACATCACCTGTTTCAGATCAGGTATCTAAAAATATAATATACATTTATTTTTTTCCCCAAGACTACATGTTTTTATACTAGTCATTTTATGTCAGCAACTTGGTACCCTCAAAATATTACTTAGTCTTCAAAAACAGTTTTTTTAAAAATCTCAGATTCCTAGAATTGAAGATTCAGTATAAAGCCAACTGCTACCTGTCAAGCTAGAAGACATCCTATTTTGAGAAGGTCAATAAAAACTTAACAGACTAGTGACAGAAAAAGTCAGAATTTCAGGACAAAGGGCTATAAAATATACAGATAATGACAAGCTAAGAAGAATTTTTTTCATCAGAAGCTTTTCTCTGAAATAATTTTTTTTCATATACAAACAAATGAAATATTTTAGAAAAGACTAGATGCTGGCTCTGCTGTCCTATCTAATAGTTTCTTATTGAGTCATTCATTCCCTCATTTCATACCATGAAATTAACTAAGACATCGGTAGCCATCAGCTAATCTCCGAAACAAAATACAAAGCTAAGATTAGAACAATAACAACAACAAAATGGAGTTTAAATGTTCTATGTCCTCTATGCAGCTGACCTCATATTAGAAACAAAAGCTTCTCCAACCACGTCTATGTTTGTTTGCAATATTGCCACTTAGTACAACAAATTCTACTGTATAGAAAAGTATGCTAATAGATATAAATAATACAGAAAATAAATGCTAACTTGTGGTAGCACAAAGCTTACTAGCCCTGAAAATTAAGAACAGATATTGAAACTTCAAATCTTAACTTCTCCGTACTATTCCAAATATCACTGATTAAAGAGCTCCTCAGTTAAAACGATGACGCAACTGATATTTCAAATGGGTTGGGTGTGGGGATGGCTGGAAGAAATATTGATTATTCTCTCAATTACATTTTTGCTAGTTATTCATGAGCATTTTTTCATTAAATGAGAAATAAAATTATTCTCTCAACTTTTCAAGTTCTGATGATGCCACCCAGATGCCCAAACTTTCTTCTGGATAATTTAAAGTTACTAATGATTCATCAAAAGCAGAAAACTCCTTGCCTTCAGTTCAATGTAAGCCTCCGCTAACCTGCAACTCGCCATCATCATCCTATGGAACCACCATGTGGTAGATGCTGGAGATAGAAAGATGAAAGAGACTTGGCCAATGCTGAGAGGGGATGGAGAGTTAGGGAAACACATCATGAGAAGTACTATTTAGGCTGAATCCCAAAGACAAAATGGAGATATGTTAGCAAAAGGCATTTCCAGTAGAAGAAACTTAATGGGTGACATCCAAGTCCAGTGTTTGAAGGGACCTCACATAGTTCAGTGTAGCAAGAACGTGGGGATTTGTGTTTGCATGTAAGTCTACACGGAGTAGAAGGAAAGAGGATGAGGCCCATAATAGTTTGGAAAAATGATGTGAAGGCTGTACATATACAATGTGGTACCAATATTACTCTCTGTAACACCCTTCTGATGATTTGGGGACAATATCATGGAAAATAAGAATCCAGCTTACTGATGAGTTAGGTTGTGGTTAACTTTTTTTTGCTTATGCATATCCAGTTCCTCTTGCATTATCTGTTGAAATCCTATCCTTCCTCCACCTGAATTGGTTTTGCTTAGAAAGCTCTTAATTCGTTTGATGGAATTCTAGGATTTTAGAACTGTTAGGTGTCTTGATATCATCTCTTACGTGATAAAGCAACTGAATTTCAGAGATGTTAAATGTGTGAGACCAGCTTCCTGGTAAGTTCTCTGTGATATTCATCACCTATTACTTAGCTTGCTATTTTAAGAAAGCATACCATGTAATCCAATCTTACAGCATGCCAACATGTAAAATGATATATTAGAAAAATCTGTATGTTCAACTTATTAAAGAAAAAGACAAAAATGTATTATTATAATTATTATCATTACTAAGCAAATGAGTACTACTAATACTATCACCATGACCAACATTGGTTGAGCACTTACTATATGCACAGGACAGTCTGTCTTCACAACAGAGGACAGCTAGCAAAGTCAGAGCTATGATTAGAACTCGGAGTCTGCCTTGAGAGCCTGTGTTTTCAATCCACTAAACTATATATTATAGTTACAGTATTTGTCTTATTACAGTATTTGTTATGAAAGCTGAATGAAAACAAAATCTTCAAAACACCAATTTGATTCTGTATAACAGCCATACTCTAGCGTAAAAAAGGAAATACAACAAAACAAAACAAAAAACCCACATGGATTTCTATTCCCAGTGACCATACACAAGTTTTTATTGCCCATACAAAATAGCCTTAGCTTCTGTGTTAGGACTGAATCACTTCCAAAGTTCGTTACCACCCTAAGATTCTATAAACCACCATGGAAGTAGAATTACAATCAATATGTGCATTGTTTTTCCCCCATTCTTGAGGGAGTCAAGAAGACTGAAGCTTCTATCAAATTTTTTTCCTAAGAGATGCACAGAAAGGAATCCAAGAGAAGTAAATCCGTTATTACCAACCATCCAAACCCATTTCAGCATTTTTTATTCAATCAACATGCTGTAAACGTTACTGAGGTTATCACACAATTATATTCTCCAGGTTCCTGTGGTCCATTACACTTCAAAATTGCAGGAAAAAAACCTTCTAAACAGAAACTATATAAACTGATTTCACCAAAATACCAAGTTTCAAGAGTCATATCTTTTTTTTTTTTTCTTTTTGAGATGGAGTGTCACTCTGTCACTCAGGCTGGAGTGCAATGGCGCGATCTTGGCTCAGTGCAACCCCCACCTCCCGGGTTCAAGCAATTCTCCTGTCTCAGCCTCCCGAGTAGCTGGGACAACAGGTGTGTGCCACCACACCCAGCTAATTTTTTGTAATTTTAGTAGAGTTGGAGTTTCACCATGTTAGCCAAGATGGTCTCGATGTCTTGACTTCGTGATCCGCCCACCTGGGCCTCCCAAAGTGCTGGGATTACAGGCATGAGCCGCTGCGCCCAGCCAAGATTAATATCTTTTTTAATGCAGATAGATAGAAGAGCTCAGCCTGGCTTTGTTAGCCCAGAGTCCATGGGAATATTAAGCCAAATTCAATTTCACTTTCCAGAATCGCAAATGGTCCTTGACTCAAAAATTCTTAAAATCCAAGCAATGCCACATAAAGACACCAAACCATTGAGTTTGCATCAAAAACAAAATACATCCAAATATCCAAGTATATATATTTACTTCACTAGAAGTAGAAGGTGGAAGTGCCCTGGAATGGAAATCAAAAGCTTTGTTCTAAGCAGCAAAGCTAGTCTCCCACATGTAACTTCTCTGTCATTCAGTTGCTTTATCATGCAAGAGAGGATGTCAAGACATCTACCAGTTCTAAAATCCTAGAATTCCATCAAAAGAATTAAAAACTTTCTAAGCAAAGTCAATTCAATGGAGGAAGGATAGCATTTTAACGAATGATGCAAAAGGAACTCGATGAGCAAGAAGTTAACCTCAACCTAACCTCACCCCTTATATAAAAATTAATTCAAAATGAATCATGGATTTAAATGTAAAACTATGAAAACTTTTAGAAGATAACATGAGAGGAAACGTTGTCGATCCAGGGCTTGATGAAGAGTTCCTAGACGTGACACAAAAATCTTGATCCACCAAAAAAATAGATAAATTGGACTTCATCAAAACTTAAAACTTTTGCTCTGTAAAAGAACTCTTAAGAGGATGTAAAGAAGCTATGGACTGTGAGAAAATATCTGCAAACCACACATCTGGCATACGACTAGTAAATTGAATATATAAAGAACTTTTACTACTCAACATTATAAAAACACAATCTAATTAGAAAATGGGCAAAAGATATAAGAGACATTTCAATGAAGAACATATGGCAGATGGCAAATAAGCACATAGAAAGATGTTCAACATCAGTAGCGATTAGTTGCAAATTAAGACCACAGTGAGATATCACTACATACCAATTAGGACAGCTGAAACTAAAAATAAGAAAAGTTAACAATATCAAATGCTGGCAAGGATGTAAAGAAACTGGATCTCTCATACATTCCCAGTAGGAACAAAAACAGAAGAGCCACTCTGAAAAATAGTTTGGCAGTTTCTTAAAAAGCTAAACATACACTTAAAAAAATGACCTAGCAATTACACTCTTGGGCATTTATCCCAGAGAAATGAAAATGTTTGTCCAAACAAACACTTCTACATGACTGTTACAGCAGTTTTATTTGTAACAGCCCAAAACTAGAAATAAATAAAATGTCCTTCAGTGGGGAGATAGTTTAAAAAAAAAAACAACTGTGGTATATTCATACCATGGAATACAACTCAGCAATGAAAAAGAATAAGCTATTGATAAACCTGAATGGATCTCACCTGCCCATCTCTCCAAACTCCTCTCTTCCCCCTATTCATTCCCTCCCAGATACACTAGCTGCTTATTACTTAAACATGCCAGGCACATGCCCCCATCTCAGCGCCTCTGCACTTCCTGCTCCCTCTGCCTGGAACACCCTTTCCCTAGATTCCCCCATGGCTCACTCTTTCACCTCCTTTGTGTCTTTGCTCAAATACCACCTTATGGATGACTACTTCCTGGGAAACCCTAATTAAAGGTAGAACCCATTACTATCATTCTGTCCCTCTCCTTCCTGCCTTATTTTTCCTAATAGCACATATGTCATCTGAACAACAGACAAAAATCTCTACCTTCTTTCCAGTGAAAAATAAAAGACAATGCACAAAGAATATGCTTTGTTCCATTGTATCCTGGTGCCTAAAAATGTTCCAAGATCATAGTAAATACACAAATAGTACTTTCTGGAAGAATGAATTAAATATAGTTCATTCAATATATAAAGATGGTATATACTGGACTCTGCCTATCTTAGTGCCTCCCAAACTTCGGGTCACTCACATACCAACTTCAGTAATTTTCACAACAGATGCTTACCACAAGTACAACCGTTAACTTGTTTAAGTCTACTGCCTATGTTTTTTACTTAAATACCTACTTTAGCCTCACCCTAAGCAATAAGTACAAAATTACAAATTTAGAATGCTAGTTATATACTTTTCATAATATACAATGCATTGCAATTACATATAAATGTTCATCAGGATACCCCTAAAATCATTCTTGATGCCTGCCATCAAGAATGTGCACCAGACTGAGGCAAATGCCGTCCTTCGTCTGTCCTTCTAGTTTGCCAGACTTAGTGTAACAGGGGTCACAAGAAAGCAGGAACCCATAAACATGGTTAAACTTTAGAGAAATCTCAGAGATGAGAATGGCAGCCAAATAGCATTCCCCTTTTGACGCCAGCTGGAAAGGTACAATACCCCCAATCCTTACTGTTTACAACCACAAGTGAAAGACCATAGTAACTCCTTGTCTATGTGGAGCTTTTCAAAGTTCACTAACAATTCCCCATCTCTAATTATTCCCATTCCACGACTGAGGAAACTGAGGTTCAGAAAGGTAAACTGATTGACTCAAGGTCACATGATGTATGATTTTACCCAACATTTTCTGAGCTGTGTGCCAATTCATGCACAATAGGTTACAGCACCAAATAAGCCTGAACACGAAGTAGCTCAACACAACACAACCATGCTTCTTGCTAAAGTCACAGTCCTGGGAAGGTGAATATGTAGGTAGGATAGATCTCCTCCACAGAGGCTCCGCCATCATAACCACATGGCTTCCAAATCAACTTGGTCATCACTACCTAACAGGAAGGGAAAAAATATAAAGGAAACATACAGGAATTCTTTATAAGCTGGACTGGACTACAGCTCCTGTACTCACATTCCATCAGTCTACAGCTATTCCGTGGCCTTGTCCAGCTGCAAGGCAAGCTGGGAGATCCAGTACAGCCATGTGTCCAGACAAAAGAAGAGCTGGCTTCAGTTAACGGATAATAGTTCCTGGCATGTTTTTAAAGAAAGCTCTGTCAAGGCTTTCCTCTGTGTAATTTATTGTAATGTACATTAGAAAAAAATGTATATGTATCAGTAATTTACCAAGCCCATACTTTCATGGACACTATTACTTACGGAGGGGCTCAAATGTGGATTTAAATATTTTTAATAGTGAATAGATTTAGAAGAAAAATGTGAAGTCAATGATATTGATACTTAAACATCACAAAAAGCCCTGAAGAGGTACTACTATTACTTTACCCTAGATGAGGCACCAAAGTGTTAAACCAGTTGTCCGACGCACAAAGCTAGTAAGTGGCTTACACGTCACATTAGCCATGGAAGAGCCTTGCAGCAGATGCTCTCAGTGCTCCATCCGCATGGCCTCAGATCGCTCCACCATTTTTATACAGACTCACTGTGTACTCTTACTCCCAAGAGCAGCCCCAGCAGGTCTTTGTCTTGAGATGCTGAGGACAATATGCCCTTAAAGAACCTTGAAGAGGGTATATAAATACTTCAACTCTCTTGCCCCTAACTACAACTCTGAGGTGTAACCTACACAGTTTCCATAGCTGTCCTGTGGAATTAGGCAAAGTTACCCTCTTTGGGATTCAGTTTAACAACACACGCTTCTCAGCCTCCTTCCCTTCAACTTCTCTAAACCCCTTTGAGTTTTTCCTGAGAATACCTCCCCGAAAAGTCACTTTCACATGAATCCCTTTCTCAGGATGTGTGACCAGGAAACAATAAGAAAAGTCTTAGGGTTACTATGGTCCAAGGTTCCCCAAACAAGAATCACTCATACACAATTCTTGCTACATCTAGAGAACACTAATACCAGTATCAGTTTCTTTATGATGTTTATTTTAACTTAAAGATAGAGGAAACTTTAGAGCACTACCTGTACTGTTTGTGTGAGTAGAAGGAAATTGCAGTATAATTAAAAAATAAAAGGGATTCAATTCTGATTATTTGAGGTACAAAGTCCTAAGCTGAAGATCTTAAAAGCACACAAGCACAAAACTGAAAATTTCTCCATGACAAAATCCTAAGGTTCCAAACACAGTAACAATGAATTCAGCACTATGTGACTCACTGCTATCGGATGCTGCATCCCTGCGTTACCTAAACTCATCTCATGTACTGCCAATGGATGTGTCCTGTGCTCTGGGAACCACTGTTTCAACAGCCGTTTTGCAAAGTTTAGCATGTATCTAGTACACAGCATAATCCCTGATACATGATAGATGTACAATAAATGTTAAACAGAGTTTAGTAAGGAAACTGAGTCTCTTCCCTAAAGCCATCCTGTTGATCAGTGGGCCAGAAACAGGCACAACTGAACCTTTTCTCTGCATACCATCCGCCTGCATCTAGAACAGAGATGTGATTCATTCCTAAAAATCCACTACGACTTCCTAGATGACTTCATCTACAACAGTGAATCTACACATTTATATAGATTTTTTACTCTCTTACAACATTTGTTTTCCCCATTCTCCCCAAAACTCGTTGAGCATTCCATGGAATATTATTGCTGGCTAATTTTCACCCACTATTTGCCTATTGGCATCATCGCACCCACTTTTTATCATGCTCCTTTTTCAACTACTGCTATTACTCCTTTTTTTCTTTCATTACAACCCTCAGAAGTGATTTCACTTTTATGTTCATTTTTGTTCATTTATAATCAGCTTTTGATTGCATGCTGATTGTTCTTAAATTTCAACTTTAGACTGCTGAAGAAAAAAGTGCTTGGTGTTATGCTTCTGATTACCAAAAATCAGCTGAATGAAGTTACAAAACTGTTTTTCAAAAAGCCTGGAACATAGGTATTAAAATGTAGTGTTTTTGTTTAACCTTGGGTGAGCTGTCTGGATAAAGAGAATGGTTAAAAACTAAGTGAGATTAAAAATAATAATGAGGTTTGCTGGATTTATTTAAAATCAAAAAAAAAATACCAAATTGATACATCTGAATAAGGCTCTGTATTTATTCCAATCCCCTGCTATTGTTTAAAATATTTCTAGAGCTCCTATTTGGGAAATGACAACAAATCTGTGCCCCTTTGCTTGGAATATTCTTCTCAGTTGCAACTCGTCTGTCTTTAAGTTGATTTCACTTATAGAAATGGTCAGAGCTTCTCAAATCCAACGCTAGCAAATCAGGTGTACGAAACAATGTTTTAGTTGGAAAACAAGTGCTGGAAGCATAAAGCAAAAGAACTCATGGCCGTGGTCCATGAGCTAGCTCTCCAAGCAGCCAGAAAAGCATGCATCTCCAGCACAAGTTCAGAGACTCCAGAAGTGCCAAGGTGAAAAAAAAAAAAGGCTCATCTGGTCACATATTAGGTTGGGGCAAAGTTACAAATTTTAAAAACCGCAATTACTTTTGTACCAACTACAATTTCAGATATGTTTGATCAAAAAAATCAATCACACCAACATTGTCTCAATGCAGGGTGGTTCTGGAGGTCTGTGAGGTCGAAACTATTTTCATAATACTACTAAGATGACTTTGTCACTCTCATTCCTCACAAATGTACAGAGCACAAAAAGTTCATTGATGTGTGTATTAGTATCCTAGGACCGGCATACAAAGTACCATTTACTGGGTATACTAGGACTGGCATACAAAGTTCCATATACTGGGTGGCTGAAACAACAGAAAGGTGTTCTCTCGCAGTTTAGGAGGCTTAAAGTCTGAGATCAAGGTATTGGAAGGGTTGGTTTCTTCTGAGGGCTGTGAGGGAGAATCTGGTCCATGCCTCTTTCCTAGCTTCTGGTGGTTCACAGGCAATCTTTGGTGCTCCTGGCTTGCAAAAGCATCACTACTTGCATCTTCACACGGCTTTCCCCCTGGGTGTGTGTGCCCGAGTATAAATTTTCTCTTTTTATAAAGACACCAGTCATATTGAATTAGGGCCCTCCCTAATGACCTCATTTTAACTTAATTTCCTCTGTCTATCTATCTCCTACCTTCTATCTCCTTTAAAGATAGAGTCTTTACAGAGAAAATCAAATTACATTAGGTCACATTCAGAGATACGGAAGGTTAGATTTCAACATAGGAATGTTGGGGGGGACACAATTTCATCCATTATCAGGCATAATTCAGTGGACCCACGAGTGGCATCCTGAGGAGATGTGCACGGCAACAGCTGTGACAACAAGGAAGTTGTTTAAAATCTCTGAGCCGCAGTTTGCTCCTCTTTAAAATGGGCTTAGTAGCTAGGCATGGTGGCTCACACTCGTAATCTCGGCACTTTAGGAGGCTGAGGTGGGAGGATCACTTGAGGCCACAAGTTGGAGACCAACCTGGGCAACAAAGCAAGACCTTGTCTCTAAAAAATAAAAAAAAAAAAAAAAATTGGCCAAGCATAGTGGCATGCACCTGTAGTCTCAGATAATCTGGAGGCTGAGAACAGAGGATTCCCTGTGCCCAGCTGTTACATGATCTTGCCACTGCACTCCAGCCTGGGTGACACAACAAGACCCCATCTCTACATAAATAAGAAAACAAAATGAGCTTAGTAATGGCTATAATAATGCCTTCTTCCTAGGGCTGCCATGAATGCTCAATGTGATAATCCTCCTCAAGTGCACAGCGCCAAACCTGGCCCACAGAATGTGCTTGATAAACATCAGGTTTCTATTTGTACATGTTATCCATGTACACATGGATTCACTTCAGCTTATCCAGACACTATTAACAGCCATTGTACAGGCAAGTCCAACAGAAAAGGACTCTGTGTCTGTGTGTGCATGTGTGTGTGTGTGTGTGTGTGTGTGTGATGACACCTGCAAGGGAATGGCATCCTGGTTCCTGGCAAACAGGTTCCTGCCTTGCTCCCTGAGCTACTGGGATGGGCATCTTCCACCTGTGATACAGAACTACAATAAAATGAATGAATATAAATGATTGTCAAATAAACATTCATCGAGTCTACAATAATCATACAAATACACTAAACAACATGGTCCAAAAGTACTCTGTGTTTCTTTCTCAACTTTGTGGTGAAAGGAGGTGCTCCCTACCATTTTCACTTTGCAAACATTTATTCCGTGATTTAAGCCACAACTACTATGACCGCCATCACTCACTGATCACCAGAAACTGGGTAAATCATTATCTTACTTGTTTTTATTAATCTTTTTGAAATGTATGTAGAGCTTACAATGAATTCAGTGTTTAATATTAGCGGTGTTTTTGGTCTTTGGAAGTTTGATATGTTTCCGTGGCCTGAAGTATGCTGAACTTAAAACTCTTGTTTACATCAATTAGCCTACAGAAAACTGGTTTGCTTTATGGTGAAACCATTTCTGTCCTCCAAGGCTGTGTAATTAATTTCTTCTCCTCTGCCTACATTCAGTGCCGGAATGGGTGTGGAAGCAGAGAACAAATTGGAATGCCTTTAGTGAGGACTTACAGTATCCCCAGAGGGCTGAGGTGCTCTCACAACACCAAACACATCTCACTGTAATTGTCCATTTCTCATCAGTCTCCAACAAATGAGACTGTAGGTTCCTTAAAGGCAGCAACTGTCTCATATTCCCAAGCTTCCTGCAGACCCACTATCTGCAACCTCTGCCTCCCAGGTCCAAGTGATTCTCCTGACTCAGCCTCCCAAGTAGCTGGAATTACAGGTGTACACTACCACACCTGGCTAATTTTTGTATTTTTAGTAGAGACGGAGTTTCACCATGTTGGCCAGGCTCGTCTTGAACTCCTGATCTCAGGTGATCCACCCACCTGGGCCTCACAAACTGCTGGGATTACAGGCGTGAGCCACTGCCTAATAGTGGGCCTAATAGTGGACCTGTGCTGCATTTGACCCACTGAAAGAATAAATGAATATGAATATTTAACAGAAACATTATCAGGAAGGATATTTCTTAATAGACATTTTAGTTGGACATGGGAAACTGAAAATGTAGCCCAAGCTATGTATCAGACAACATTTCTACTCAGGTGAATGTTAACATAAGGTATACCTCCATGGAACACTCATGTTCACAGCAGCATTATTCATATAGCCAAAAAGGGAAAGCAACCCAAGTGTCCACCGACAAATTAATGGATTAAAAAAAGATATATACACATATCATGGAATATTATTCAGCCTAATAAGGAAGGAAATTTTTGCACATGCTACAACATAGATGAACTTTGAAGACATTATGCTAAATGAAATAAGCCAGTCATAAAAGAACAGCTATAGCATGAATCTTCTTAGATAAGGTTCCTAGAGTAGTCAAATTCATACAGATCAAAAGTAGAACAGTGGTTGGCAGAGACTAGGGGAAGGGGAGATGAGGGAGTTAGCATTGAATAGGTATAGAGTTTTAGTAGGGGAGGATGAATAAGTTCAGGAAATGGATGATGGTGATGGCTGCATAACCATATCAATATGTAACACTTAATGTCAGAGTATGGTTAAAATGGCAAAATGGTAAAAATGGCAAAAATGATTAAAATGGTCACTTTTATGTCATGTATATTTTACTACAATAATAAATATATAATAAAAATGTTAAATTAAAGAATACACACATTCATATTTTTTAGTACCTTTAGAAGCTTTGGAAATCAAAAACAAGGTTTCAGAGGCAAAAAAGGCACCTAATGATCCAAATTTTTAATCAAAAAAGCAATTCCTTTGTCACCTCCCTCAACACCCTAAAAGTCGATCACAAAACACTGCTTTGTGTCAATAATTAATTTTATCTAAATTATGACAATGTTGCTTAACGTCAAAATTCCAGGAAAAATATTCTACTGACCTGAAAAGAAGGACTCTGAAGTATGCAGGAAGAAACAGATTCATCCTGTAGCACATGACAAAATATCTTCAAGAAAGGAACACTGTGACCCTTGGCTTACCATAAGCGTAACATTACTGATATACTGCCAATATTAAGCAAAATGAAATACCACTACTAAATATTCTCACTTGGGGCCCTTTAACATAAAGAAAATTTAGTATTTTTCTCTTGTCTTCCTATAAAGTTTAACTCTGTAAGTCTCCCCCCATATTAAAATTATATTTTATATATAGTCATAAAAGCTATTTTATACTGGTCATAAAAGCCTCATCATAAACTCATATCAAACAAAAAAGAAAGGATCCATTAGACACTCACGACATGCTATGCTGTGAGTTTTGGACCTGGGACTCCAATCCTAAAAGCGTCCTCGGGCCCAGCCTCGCTTAGGACAAGTCACAAGCCTTCTGCCTCCATTTCCAATCATCCTATTCAACACTCAGCCATTCAGTCCTTCTGCATCATTTAAAAATTCATGAGGATAATCTGTCTACAACTTCATCATCTCAAAATTTACTTAGTTTTTCTAATGTGCCAAATAGCACGTATATTTTTTTCCATGGTAATTATAAAAAAGTTAAAAGCTGAAAAATTCCTTTTTTCCCTGTATTGTTGGCTTTCAATTTTAATGATACATCACTTTAAAAGAGCCCTGAATCTTAACAAAGAAACACTCATCATTAATAGTTTATTCCCTTAAACAAAAATAATTAATAACTCTCCACTTTCTATTACTTATTAAAGGCCCACGTAAGCCCTCAGGCTGGAATGAGAATGCCTACGAGAACTGGTTTTCCCCCTTTCTTTCAAAGGTAAGAAAGGACTTACTAACTCAAATAAGTCCTTCAAGTCCAGGTGGTATAACATAGCACCTCAACAACATGTAGGAGAGTACAAGCAGAAGCTGGGGACAAAAAGCAAAGGATAAAAAATAGTTCCTTATAAAAATGTGAAGAGATCTCCATTGACAAGGAGAAAACCTTAATATTTTCTGGTAAAGCTATAATGCTGATCCCCTACTTTCAATCAATGCTGTGGGCCCGCCAATCAATCCTGTGGGCACGGGGAGGGGAGGGTAATGGAGGGGAGGGGAGGAGAGGGTCGGGGAGGGGAGGGTAATGGAGGGGAGGGGAGGAGAGGGTAGGGGAGGGGAGAAAATGGTGCCCTAAATGGATCAGGCCACTCCCCAGACACTGTACCCAGAGTCCTGAGCCCTGCTTCAGGCAGGGAGGAAAGCATGGTGCTGTTCCTCTCCACAGGCCTCCCGACTTCAGCCATAGACAGTAAGATGGGCGTGGATCCCTTACTTAAAACCAGACAATATCGAAACAATAAAGTTTGGCCAGGCGCGGTGGCTCACGCCTTAATCCCAGCACTTTGTGAGGCCCAGGTGGGTGGATCACCTGAGGTCAGGAGTTCAAGACAAGCCTGGCCAACATGGTGAAACTCCATCTCTACTAAAAATACAAAAATTAGCCAGGTGTGGTAGTGTACACCTGTAATTCCAGCTACTTGGGAGGCTGAGTCAGGAGAATCACTTGGAGACTCTCTTTCAAAAAAAAAAGTAAAATAAAATTGGAGGCCTGAAAGGCAGTGCTTCTCCTACAAGAGAGCTCCATGAACTTCAACTAGCCATAAGAGGGGAAATACCCTAAGAGACAACAAAACTGTGCTTAGACTTAACTTTAAGAACCATTTCAAACTCAGTGCCCTCAGCCAACATCTCCCCTAAGACTTGACTGGCAGTATGCACTCATATCTTGCCCACCATGGCAGTGCCTCGCTATATTACACCACCAAGTACCGCACACTCTGTTCACTTGGCTATATGGACACAGCAACATGGCCCCTGTCTACCAGGATTTAGGTCCTTGGAAAGACTTCTAACCATGGTTAGACTCTTACTGCTAAATTCACTGAACACCACTCTGCTACAAGTTTCAAAGCCTGCCTAACTTAGATTTATAACAGGGGGCATGTACAGTACATTAATTATATGCCTGTGCTTTGGCTGCCAGGACTGGGATTCAGCCTCTGGAGGGTTTAAACCCCTGAAACCTCTTTAGCAGACCCTGCAGGTCTCCACATGATTTGGCCCTTGTCTTCCTCTGGGACCTAGTCTACTACCACTTTCCCCCTCTAATTACCTAGACATGCCAAGCTCATTCTCATCTCAGTCTTTGCACTTGCTGCCTGCTCTACATAACACACTCTTCCCCTTAGTCTCACCTAGCTGGCTACCTTTCATCACTCAGGTCTCAGCTCAAATGTCAAAATGGACATCTCCAGGATCACTTACATACAATGCTGGGCAATGTGAAGTATGTGTATGCATACATATAATTTCACCTAAAGTACAAAACTGAATAAAACCAGTGTTATAAGTCAGGGGACTGGTGAGCCTTTGTAGGGTAGAGGTAGTGACAGGCAGGAGCACCAGGGGGCCTCTGGGTTGTTGTTAAATGATGGTTTTCTTCATCTGTACCTAGTTAGCTGGGTGTGCATTCAGTTTATGAAAATTCATCAAGTTGTTCATTTATAATTGTTCATTTTTCGGTACGTCTTATATTTCAGTTTAAAAAATTATGCCAATCAAAAACACACCATGTCAAATAGGTCTCCTCTGATCATCCAGTCTAAACTACCCTGCTGTGAAGCTATTCATTCTGTATCCCATGACCCTGACTGATTTTCTTCATAGAATCTGTCATTGGCTGAAATCATTTTCACTGTTCATTATATGTGTACTGGCTCACTCTCCCACCTCCATTAAAACAAAGTATCACATGGCCAAAGACTCTGCCTGCCTCATTCACCACCCCCAAACCCCAGGGCCTACAACAGTCCTGCCAAATGGTATGGGCTGAATAAAAACTACATGAAAAATAAGAAATGACTAAAGTGGACCCTTTAAGGACGTATTATCAATCAAAAGTTGAAACAGTAAAGCTAACAGCAAAGGTGGAAAAAAAAAGATTTCAGTGACATTAAGCATAAGGAATATGTGTCAAATGTTAAATGTAACCACAGGGAGGGGGTAGACAAAATGTCATTATATGGGTATCTTTGAGAGACCAGTTAAAGTTATTTCTCTAAGCAGAAACTGGGTCTTTTATTTCTGTACAGACAACAGTTTTTCACAAGGCCTGGTGGTATAAAATAGGTCGGGGCCAAGAGTGGCAAGAGATTTCTGAGACACTTGGTAAGGATTCTTAAGTATGATGAGAGAAGTGGGCCATGTTTAAGTGTAATGTCTGCCACGGGCAGGGCAAGGAACTATGGAAACATAATACCAAATCCGTGTACATGAAACAGATCATAGGAAGCACCCAAGAATTTGAAAATAGACTTTATTACAAGTCATGAGCAATACTCACCATTTTTATGGACAATTCTAAGATGGTCATAAAGAAAAAAAAAATGTGTCAGTGGTGCTAATGACTTGGATGTTATATAGTTACTACTGGTATGCAGATTAATTTGCATGTTGATATAATATATTTTCATGAGGAAGTATATACTCACCAGGAAACAGCATGGTATAATGGAAACATACAGGTAAGCCTTTACTTGGAATGCCACAAACTCTCACTGTATCGTTGAATATGTCATTGAACTTTAGGCCTCAATTTCTCTACCCATGAAATGAGCTGGCTGGACTAAATTATTGCTAATGTCCATTTCTAGTTCTTGGACACTGTATACATTTCTATCTTTAAAAAAACCTATTTTTGTCTTCTAAGACGTTATAGAATAACACATCATCCGCAAGTATGTAAATCATAGTAACCAGATGGGGTGTGCTAACAGATCTTTTTACCCAGTTTTCTTGACAAACCAAGAGTATCTCTCCCCAACCAAATTTTCTCCTGTGTGGCGTTCAGCCTCTTATTTCTTGGTTAGGGAAGTAGGCTTCACATATTTCAGCTAAACACTTGCATTTTCAGTTTCTCTGTACAATTCATGAGTTTTCACTGCCCTGGGATCCATGCTTCTCATCAAGTCTACACTCATTGTTAGCACCCTAGTTCTTGTTTTTTCTAACACTTAAATAATGAATAGGACTTCATCACCTGGAAGTATCCTCCTTACTCTATTACAACAGTTATTAGTGAGTTTTAATTAGACAAAATTGCCATTCCTTTTGCTACCTCACTATACTGTCAAGCACCTATTAAGAATATTACCGTAGTAAGTATTAGCACCTTTTAAATTTACATTAACAATAACAGAAATGGGGAGGCAGGAAATGAAAGGAGAGGGGTAAAAATAGCTCACAGATGTTATAACCAAAGTTTGGAGTAACTCAAAAAATCATTAATCGCTATTTTTTAAATTTTCTAAAAAACTATACTATGCATATCCTGCTTAAAATTGTATGAGTGATAATTTGCCTCTCATCAATTAAAAATGGGGAAATAGGCAAGGTCATTAACTCTGCTGTGGCTGAATCCCAGACCGTGCTTTCTTTAAAAGGGAAGAGAGATAATCTACGGAGACTAACCAGTTCAGTGGTTCAGTGATTTCTCCAAGAGTCATCACCAACTCAACACTTCCCTTAAGTCCTTCTGACTATTGCAACGCTTGCCATCTGCAGAAGGTAAAAATCTCCTAGAGGCCAAATTCCAATTGCTATCCAGCCCACCACTGACCCTCTTTGATTTCACTCTCCATCAACAAGGAGGACACGGACAGGGTCAATGGTCTAATGCGTTTTAGTGACAGGCCTGATTTTTCATTGAAAAGAGGAGAAAGATTGTTTCCCATTTTTCTCCTTGACCCATGGATTTGACCAACTCAGGCACCTTAAAAGTCTGCAAAAGCAGGTAGCCTGCAGGAAGTTCACCCTACGGGGTGAGTTCCTAGTTGGGCTGAAACGGGCTTCTAGGCATGTTTATCACGTGGCCTAAATGTGCTCAGGGTTAGTGTCAGAAGTTTGAAAAGCAGAATTAGTAAAGCTGACAATAAAACCTCAGGGCTCCAAAACCCAGTCCGAGAAACTTTTCTTAAACTTGCGTCCAGCGCCTGCTTCAGCGCCGTCGCCGTGAACCTGCGGGAGCAGAAAGCGGAGACTCCGGCGCGTTGGGTCGCTCATTCCCCGAGGCACCCCGGGCCAGCCCCACGCCGCCCCTGCCCCACACTGGAGCGGGGTTCCCTCCTGCGCCTGGGCCCGGCGCCGCGTCGCCTCCCTAAGTGGGGCGCCCGAGGGGCCGCGCACGGGGCCAGGCGGAGACCAAGAGCAGAAGGGGGCGAGGGGAGCCCGGGCAGGCCGGCGCCGCTGCTAGCGCCGCAGCTCCTGCCGCCACGCTCACCTGGGACTCGGCCGCCAGGAAGCGGGGCCGCAGCGCTAGGGCTCGCAGAAGCTTCCCGGCCTGCGCTGCTACGGGGGACGCCATCTTAAACAGGAAACTCGGCACTGGCAGTAGGGCGGGCGCGGGCAGGGGAAGGAGGCGGAAGAGGAGCAGCGGGAGGAGGGGTCGGAGGAGAAGCGGGAGCGGGGAGAAAGAGGAGGAGGAGGCAGAGGCGGTCCGGGACAGGCCTGCCCCCTGCGTCCCCGGGGCACAGGCATTCCTAAGGCTGCAGAGCCCTCGGTCCCCCACCCGGCCCCGGTTCACTTTGAGCGGTCCCAAGGCCTGACAGCTTACTGTGCAGTCCCCGGGTTATCGTCCCGAGCAAAGACAGAGCCCGAGCCCTGCGGTCTTGGGGCTCAGTCCCTGGATGGCCAAACAAGCGAATATTCGCCATGGCAGTGGGTGCTGGAAGGGTGGCTCACGGAGCGGACGCCCTCCGCAGAGAACCATGGTCTAGTCCTGTGGTCACGGAGGCCTATCTGGGACAGTGGTGTTGGAGCTGAGACTTTAAGGAATAGAGACTGGTGAGGATCCTGCAGCCCAGGGCCTCAGGTGGGTCAAGGAGAGGTCGTTGGAGGCTCTCCATCCCTTAGGGAGTTGTGGGTGTTTTGTTTTGTTCTATCCTTAACCTAAGATCAATGTAAAGCTGAGAGGTGAAGCCAGGTGGGTTGGGTGGGGAACTTGGAGAACTTTTCTGTCTAGCTAAAGGATTGTAAATGCACCAATCAGTGCTCTTGTCTAGATAATCGGGTAGGGACTTGGAGAACTTTTCTGTATAGCTAAAGGATTGTAAATGCACCAATCAGCCCTCTGTCTAGCTAAAGGTTTGTAAACACACCAATCAGCACTCTGTAAAAATGCACCAATCAGTGCTCTGTGTCTAGCTAAAGGTTTGTAAATGCATTAATCAGCACTATGTAAAAAGGGACCAATCAGCATTCTGTAAAATGGACCAGTCAATGCTCTGTAAAATGGACCAATCAGCAGCATGTGGGCAGGACCACAAAAGGGAATAAAAGCTGGCCACCCGGAACCAGCAGCAGCAGCAGCTTGTTGGGGTCTTTTTCCGTGTTGTGGTTGCTTTGTGCTTTTGCTCTTTGCAGTAACTCTTGCTGCTGCCCAGTCTTTGGGTCCGCACTACCCTTATGAGCTGTAACACTCACCACAAAGGGCTGCAACTTCACTCCTGAGGCCAGGGAGACTGTGAACCCACTGGGAGGAATGAACAACTCCAGACGCCCCACCTTTAAGAGCTGTAACACTCACTGCAAAGGTCTGCAGCTTCATTCCTGAAGTCAGCGAGACCATGAACCCACCGGGAGGAACGAACAACTCCAGAAGTGCCACCTTTAAGAGCTGTAATACTCACTGTGAAGTCTGCGTCTTCACTCCTGAAGTCAGCAAGACCACGAACCCACTGGGAGAAATCAACAACTCCGGACACGCCACCTTTAAGAGCTGTAACGCTTGCTTGAAGGTCTGCGGCTTCACTCCTGAAGTCAGCGAGACCACAGACCCACCAGGAGGAAGAAACTCCGGATACATCGGAACATCTGAAGGAACAAACTCTGGACACACCATCTTTACCGCGAGGGTCCGTGGTTTCATATTGGAAGTCAGCAAGACCAAGAACCCGTGGGAAGGAACCAATTCCGGACACAAAGCTATTGGAGGATTTTAAGCCCAGTAATCAGAGTGATAAAAGCAACATTCATTTGGAGTTGTGAAGCCCAAATACCTGACACAGGTCTCAATCAATTTAAGAAGTTTATTTGGCCAAAGTTAAGGACACACACCTGTGACACAGCCTCAGGAGGTCCTGACATGTGCCCAAGGTGTGGTCGAGGACACAGCTTGGTTTTACACATTTTAGGGAGATATGAAACATCAATATACCTAAAATGTATGTTGGTTTGGTCCAGAAAAGTGAAACAACTGGAAGCAACGAGGGGCTTCTAGGTTACAGGTAGGTAAGAGACAAAGGGTTTCATTCTGTTGGGTTTCTGATTAGCCTTTCCAAAGGAAGCAATCAGCTGTGCATCTATCTCTGTGAGCAGAGGGATGACTGAATAGAATGGGAGGCAGGTTTGCCCTAAGCAGTGCCCACCTTAACTTTTCTCTTTAGCTTAGTGATTTGGGAGTCCCAAGATTATTTCCCCTTCACAGAGTTTACACGAGTCTAAGCAATGTACATATAATAAAAACAACAGAAAAGTTACTGAATGTGTGCCAAGCACTTGACAAATATAAACTTGTTTATTCTTCATGGCAACCTTTTAAACGGGTACAAGTGTACAATCCCCATTTTGCAGAAGAGAAAACTGAGGTGCACAGTGGTTAAGTAACTTGCCAGAGGTGGCAGGTCTGATAAGAGATGAGATTCACATCCCTTCCACCCATCCCCCAAATTAAGCACTATTTTTGATTTTTTTTTTTAACCTTACTCATTCTTGAACATATGATCATGAAAAAAGGTACAATGTAACAGAAGTAGATAGCTGTTGCTACTAACTTCTTTCCTAACCTCTCTCTTTGGGAAGTGGGGGAGCTGAGGATTTTTAATATAATTTCTAGCCCATTTGGAGACGTAATTTTACCCACTAGATGTAGCAGCTTTTGATGATGAGGATGATTGCTTAAATCAATTATTGCTACGATGGTGGCAAAGTGGCGATGGTCTAACTCTATCCTACATTTATTAGTTTGTTTTCTACTCAGAAAAACTGCACTGTCTTTCCATCATCTCCATTGATGAAAGAAAAACTTCAGCTGAATTAAATGTAAAGGAGTTTAATTGAACAATGAACGATTTGCGAATTGGGCAGCCCCCAGAATCACAGTAGATTCACAGCGACTCCAGCGCAGCCACGCGGTGGAAAAAGATATATAGACAAAAAAAGGGAAATGACTTACAGAAATCAAAAGTGAGGTACGGAACAGCTGGATTGGTTACAGCTTGGTGTTTGTCTTACACAGTTTGAACACTCAGCAGTGTATAAATGGTTGAAATATGGCCACTGGTATTGGCCAAGACTTAGCTATTGTTTTAGGCACATACTTCTTAAGTTAGGTTTTCAATCTTGTCTACCTATTAAGCTAGGTTTCAGTTCGTCCACGAGGACTCAAATATAGAAGTACCGAGTCCTTCTTAGGCCATATTTAGTTCACTGTAACACTATTCATCAATGAATTCTTTTATTCACTTGCATCAGTATGGACTCGTGCATTCTTTTTTATTAAATGGCAAACCAATGCTCTTTCCTGACACATACACTCTGCTGCCTCTGTTTTCAGTCATTTAATCTTCACAGGAGCCCTGCAAATGGGGTCCTACTGTTATTCCCATTTTGCCAGAGAGAAACTTGGCCACAGAGTTCCACATGACATTTACGTGACTCTAAGGTCATGTAACTTGCCAAGGGTGACACAGCTTGGGATCAAATTTCCCAAAGCTGGACTCTAATCACTCTTAGCACCCTCCTCTTGACAAGATTGGATTTGAGTTTCCATATTGTTCGTCATTACCCCTATTGGGTCCGCCGGGATAGAGCAAAGACGTGCCAGTGTTTCAGAGTGAACGTTTAAACTTGGTGAGAGCTTGTGAACATTTTGCCAAAAGGAGGAAGACCACCTATAGAATTAATCAAAGGCTGTTTATTCAGATGTTACTATGCTAAGGGAGTTGGCTACTATCACTTTCCTTCCAAATGAGGCTAGAAGGCGTTTGAAAGAAGTGTTTGTTTTATAGAGATAAAGGAGAGACTCTTAAGACAGTCTTTGATTGATGAGTGTTCTTTTAAGATGCGATTATTCTATTATGGTGGGATTTCTGGAAGTGGAGTCGGGAGAGGCTTTCTGATTGTCATCCAAGTACATTTGGCATTCTTTGATTGGTTCACTGTCTACTGGTGCGTAACTTGGGGTCTTTCCAGGCTTATCAGCCTCCTAAGAGTTTTCCTTTCTGAATTGGAAGACTGTCTCATCCTCGGCTCTGGGGTCCAAATCTTTCATCAACAATTCCTCGGTGTCTTTACTCGTATTATCTCTTTCTGCCTTCTCTGCAGCAAGGGGGTAGGGGAGAAGGGACAGAAGGAAGAAAGATAACCGTTCATGTAGCACCTCCAGTGTCTAGCACTGGACTTGGATTAGAAAAAGTAGTCAATAAACATATGTGGAATGAATTGCATTATAGAGTTCCTCGTAAGATTTCTCCGTATTTCATACTCCCTGCTTCCACCCTCCAACCTCCCCAAAATAGGAATCTCTTTGAGGACAGGGAATCTAGATTCTACCAGAGTTCTGCCCTGTGCTTTCCTGGAACAAGCATTAAGTTTTCAGCCAAACTGGATTGGATTCAAATCTGACCTCCACCCCCTTGAACACCTGTGACTAGGGAAATACCTGCTTCATAGGGTAGTAGTAAGTAGTCAGTGATCAGATGTTACACGTAAGGACCTTGCACTTAGTAAAGACTTCATAAATGTTCTTTTTCTTCCTCTAGTGGGTCCGTAACAAATATTTGCTTGATATAGAATGTGAAACACCAGGGCCAATCTGAGATGTAGGTTAGGAGACCCCTAACACTTTGTAATTTATCTTGATAGCACTGGAGAATTACAGAGTTGTACAAATGCCAGACAAAAGTATTAAGAGTCTAAAGTGGTTGCCTCCAAGAAGAGGATAGAGAGTAGTGGTCAAGGAACCATTACATTTAGTTTTAGAGTTTCAAATATTCAGATTCCTGGACTCCACCTCATACTCATGAAATCAGAATCACTTAGGATGGATAGTGGGACCTGCATTTTAAATAATATTTTCAAAGTGTTCTTTAGTTTGAGAACTAAAAAAGCAAACAAAGCAAACCATAGTGGTGAACTCTCAAAATGTTTCCTGGTGAATCCAAAGACGAATTACTCTGCTATCCCCCATTTGGTTCCTAAATGTAGGACAAAAAGTTGATAAATCAGAGATGGAGATGATGACTGGTGCTTTCAGAGATCCTTGACACCTGGTACTAGACCTAGTTTCTACCTGTGGTCTGAATCAGCTGCGACATGTAGAAGCATTGGCTTAAGGTGAATGAACAGCTATTCTATGCTTTTGCTGTGTCCAAATGGCAATTGTGAACTGCTTGAACAGTAACTATGGCCATAGGCAATAGCACTATTGAAAGCATTCTGCACTCTGGTATCAGACTTAAGCACTGAGGTAGACATTGCAAGTGTTGACTCTGCGATTTAAAAGCTCCATGACCCTGGGCCAATTACTTAACAATCTCAATTCCTTTATCTGTGAAAAGGGGATTATGATAGTACCTATTTTGCCAATGAGATGCATCCTCAAACACTTGAGATCCCAGTGGGTATTACCTACCATGCATTCATTATTTGATTAAGAACTCTTTTTCATATGTTAATTTCTTTAGTATTTACATCTGTAAACTTCAGTTTTCTTATTAGTAAAATGAAGGTCAAATATGACATCTTATTTGAGCTGTGAGTTGACAGTGTAACGCTTCTCATAAACTGCCTGCATTTGAAATATGAAGTTCTAAAACTCTACGATTCATCTTTGTATTTCTAGCACCTTGGCTATACTGTTTCTTATTCAGTTAATCGTTGCAAAAAGAAAAATAAAAACATCAGCAGGCGTATATGCCTTCTCTATCATCTTAGCAGTGCCTGTTAACAGTGAAGTAATGTGCTCATTTTCATATTCGCACTGATTACTTTAGGGGCCCAGATTTACCACACAGAC
Source organism: Nomascus leucogenys (assembly GCF_006542625.1). Taxonomy (NCBI): domain Eukaryota; kingdom Metazoa; phylum Chordata; class Mammalia; order Primates; family Hylobatidae; genus Nomascus; species Nomascus leucogenys. The sequence goes on along the minus strand of NC_044401.1, from coordinate 72,854,099 downwards.
ATATCATGAAAGCCAGCACAGGGATACTGCATCTAGCAGTTTCGGTGGTGGTTTATCATTACCGTTTCACTTAAGCATAAAAACGGTTTGACAAATACTAACTCATTATAACCAGCAGAGCTGAATAGAATATTTTAAGAAACAACCCTAATTTTCATGAATTACATATTTGAGTTCATGCTGCTGCATGTCAAGAATGAAAATCACTATTACAATGATGAAATAAAGGGCATCTGTGGATTTCATTTGGTTACTTATTTTTTAATGGATAACAGATTTCTGGAATTTACAGGAGAATAAACTTTTTGGTCTTTCATTATGTGCATAGGTAATATCCCTGTTGCTATTTGTGACAGCCACTGTAACCAGTGCTTTGGTTGTATTTGCCAGTGGCACAGAAAGAATGGTCATTGTGCTTAAGTTATTTTGCCCTCTTCAATAATGAATTAAAATGATTAATTTTGATGGTATTTATCAGCAGCTTTATTTAAATGATAGTTGGTCCTCTGTATCTGTGGGTTCCACATCTATGATTCAACCAACTGCAGATTGAAAATATTCTGGGGAAAAAATAAAAAATAATAATAAATGATACAAGTAAAAAAATACAGTGTAGCAACTATTTTCATAGCATTTACATTGTATTTGGTATTACAAGTAATCTAAAAATGACTTAAAGTATACAAGATGTGCATAGGTTATATGGAAATACTATGTCATTTTATATCAGAGATTTGAGCATCCATGAATTTTATTATCCATGGGAGTTCCTGGAATCAATCCTCCATTGACAGTGAGGGACGACTATGTAAGGGGCCCAGAAGAAAAGGGATTTATGACAGAAAGTGTCTCTTTGCCAAAACTGAAGTGTGCTCAAGACAAATTCTCACTGCATCCTGGAGAGAATTCACTGGAAGCAAGTTTAGAGCACTGGTGACAGTTCAAAGTCAAGATGAGAAAGGAGGAAGGGTAAGGAACATCATTAACTTAGGGAGGGCCCAGCTGGAGACAAGGTCAGCGGAAGAGTCTAAAAACAGAGAACAAGATGAAGTGGTGGAAACAAGGGTGATGACATTCTTTTGGCAAGGAGTTCGGAGCTGGATGAAGAACATGGTAAAAGCTGAGGAAAGAACACTTACCCAAAGGACTGTGGAAGTTCTTGAACCGAAAGAGAAAAGTAGCATTAGATTGACTGTGGAAAAGAAGTTAGAAACAAAACCTAAATTCCTATTGCAATTGGAACCTGCGGAGTTCAGCACCTTCAATATTATTAAGATAGCTTGTTTTAAACAGTAAAGTAAAAATTAAAGGAACATTCTTTTACAAAAGTCCTGCCACATTAGAAAGTGAGCAGCCACAGCAGTGGTTCTTTTTCTTCTCTGTTTTATTTTTTGAGATGGAGTCTTGCTCTGTCACCCAGGCTGGAGTGCAGTGGCATAATCATAGCTCACTGCAGCTTTGAATTCCTGGGCTCATGCAATCCCCCCATCTCAGCTTCCTGAGTAGCTGGGACTATATATATGTACCGCCACACCTGGCTAATTAAAAAATATATATTTTTGTAGAGATGGGCTCACTATGTTGCCCAGGCTAGTCTTAAACTCCTGGACTCAAGCTATTCTCCCTCAGCCTCCCAAAGTTATGGGATTACAGGCAAGAGCCACTGTGCCCACCCACAGGCCATGGTTCTTAGCTTAGGTATGTAATAGAATTCCTTTGGGCCATCCTCTCCAGAAGTTCTGATTCAGTAGGTCTGTCTTGGGGCTTAAGGATCCGCATTTTTATAAATAATGCCCCGACTCCACTGTCTTTGTTGTAGGTGGTTCATGCTTCATGGTTGGAGAAACAGCAACATCAGCTGGGTGCGGTGGCTCAAGCCTGTAATCCCAGCACTTTGGGAGGCCATCACTGGCAGATCACTTGGAGTAAGGTGTTCAAGACCTGCCTGGCCAACATGGTGAAATCCCGTCTCTACTGCAAATACAAAAATTAGCCAGGCATGGTTTCAGGCACCTGTAATCCCAGCTACTTGGGAGGCAGGGGCAGGAGAATCACTTGAATCCAGGAGGCAGAGTTTGCAGTGCATCAAAGGTAGCACTTTGGCATAACTAGAGGGAATATCAGCAGCTATCCAATTCCCACCTTTCACATTTTCTCTTCCCTTTCTTCCCCTACTTCTACCATCCTCTTCAAACTTTCCCCAGCCCCTCTAAAACCTAATTTACTACATGACAGCAAGGAGTATGGACTGAGGCTCCAAAAGATGCCTCTATGCTCTTCCCTCTATCTGAAACACCCTTCCCTGTTGTTCACCAGCATGAGTTTCTCTCATCCTTCGAGTTTCAGTCACCCGCTTCAGGAAGCCTCCCTGAAGCGGGAGCTATTAGAGGTTTGTTACTGCATTTGCTACTTGTCTGTGGTTATTAGAGGTTTGTTACTGCATTTGCTACTTGTCTGCTTCATCCTTCAGGATTTTAAAATCTACAATGACAGGGACCGTGTTTTTGCATTGTTATTATTCTGCCCACAGTACAGTGCCTGGAAGACAGGAAGTGCCCAACTGCTATTGACTGGATGGGTAAACAAATAAAGATTAAGCTGATGCAAAAATCTCCCTAATAAGAAGATGTAAAGATTCATGAGTGTCTAGAAATCTGCCAGTAGTCCCCAGTGAGAAAGGAAGTGGAGGCCAATGAAGGGAAATAACCTGCCCTGTGTGACGTAATACACTACTGGTTTTTATATAAAGTTCCTCAGAGTCCTTGGACACCTTAGAGCTCCACCTCACTCTTTCTCCTTCTCCCTGCTTTTACTGAACAGTTAGGTGCTTTCTAAATGCTTTACAGAAATTATCTTAATCCTCACCACCGACTTATTTTACAGATGTACAAACTGAGTCTTAAAGCAGAGAGTAAGTGGCCTGATGTAATGAATAGGAGAAGGGCAATTCCAATCAATCTGGAATTGATTCTAGGCCAGAATTGTCCAATAGAACTTCCTGCAATGAGGAAAATATTCTATATCTGTGCTGTACATTATCATGGCCATTAGCCCTATGTGGCTGTTGAACATTTGAAATATGGCTGGTGCAACTGAGAAAATCAATTTTTAATTTCATTTGATTTTATTTAATGTATACTTAAGTTTGAGTAGCCACACGTGGCTAGTGGCTACCATACTGGTCAACACGGGCTATCTAATTCTGATGTACAGTCTGTGCGTCGTCATTCCATTTTCTAAAGTGGGTTTCTCCCATAGCAGTCGTTGAAACAAGCATTTGGATACAAAGAGATTATTTAAGAGGTGATCCTAGACAGCGAGAGATTGAGGAGGTGAGACGGAGAAGGTGAATACTAGTAAAAGACTGCATTGATATGCTGTAGTCACTTGAGGTTTTTGTTTGTTTTTTGGAAACCTTCGAGAGACTTATGGAAAACACTGTATAATTGTTTCATTGAGGAGCACAGAACTGATCATGTTTATTCACCAACTCTCGTGCCTTATTGGTTGAAGGATGCTCCTAGGGGCATTCACACCTGCTCTGAACTCCTTCTTCTTCTCCAGCCTGCTTCCCTTATGGATCATTTCATGCCACTGTACCTAGATAAAGCCTTAGGGCCAAGAGATTCAGGTGCTTGAGTCTAGGTCTATTCTTCTGAGCTGCAAATAACTTCCAGGGTGGATCAAGGGAATGTGGGGTCAGGGTAGGCTATACTGCCTCTCATTTACAACCAACCATATTAGCTCCTATTAGTGTTTTATCTGGAATAGGAGGAGAGGCATTTGAGACTGTTAGAAAAAAGGTTCTGCTATTTAAGAATAAAAGTTTTGAAACTAGCTCTAAACTGCATTCCTACCTGTTTTCCTGACCACCTCAATTACTAACTTGTATCCTGTTCCATATTATTTCTAGCACAGCATGGATTATCTAACATTCCCGCAGTCTGGGCCCCGCAATGTAGCTGTAAAAATGCCACCCTGGGACTTTCTCAGTGGAGACATAACAAGACTCAAGCATTCCAGAAAGTGTTTGTTTGGTTGGCTTTTATTGATGTATATAAAAAGATTAGACACAGCAAGAGAAGAAAATCAGAGAGAACCTATACTTGGTTAACAAAAAAAAAAAAAAAGATTTTACAGCAGAAGTAGATAGAAGTGGTGCAAGTAATGATTTCTCCTCTTCTGATATCAAGCTTTGTTAAGTTCCTGGAAAAGCAAACGTGATTATGACAGGAGTAAATTGACTGAAAGCCAAGTCAAAGAGGCAGATCAGCTTCTGAAGGAGGTCTGCTCACTTCAGCAAAGAAAGCAGGTCAAAGAATCCTAGCCTTTTGACCTAGTTAGGCCCCCAGTTACTACAACTATGGGCTGAAATAATGTGGGGAACTCTTGATATTGTAGGCAAAATGAATTTTAGCAGAGTTCCCTCAGAGATAATGGCTGGCCATGAGCTAAAGAGAGTTTAGCCACCACATAGAAGAACTTGCCTGTAGAGATATCTCTAAGCTAAAAACCTCTGCAAGTTTCCTTTCAAAATTCTACCTTAAAAATTTGAAATAACCTCAGATCAAAGTTAACGCAAGAGTTTCCAGAAGAGTAAAGTTCATAATGCCACAAGGAGAAAAACTAGAGGGAGACTAAAGTAAAATTTCATTTTTAAATTTTTATTCATCTAGCTGAGGTTGGAAAGAGTAAAATTTTTACATGAAAATATTAATTATCTAGAAACTTATAAAAAGAAAAATTAAAAAGCCCAATGATAGACAAAAAGGATGAGAATAGGCAATTCAGAAAGATAGAAGTTATCCATAACAAGAAAAAATGGCCAACTTCACTGATTGCATTGAAGAAACGCAAAATAAAATATAATACTGCCTATTAAAGTTGTACATTTTTAAATAAATAAATTAAAATGCCCAATGTGGCTACAATTGTGGAGGCAGTGAGCACTCTTCTACTTGTTGGTAGAAGTGGAAATTAAATTGTTACATCCTTCTGAAATAATTTGGCAATCAATATATTCAGATCCTAGAATAGTTTAAAGCCTGTAGTCCAATAATTTATTATATCTATATATTGTCTGTTCATATATTTTCTCTTTATATATCTATAATCTGTATCTACATATATATCTAGTCTACTGCCTATCTTTGTAAATAAAGTTTTATTGGAACTCAGCCATACTCATTAGCGCATGTATTGTCTATGGCTGCTTTCCACCTGCAATGGTAGAATTCAGTAGTTGCCCTGGAGACCATACAACTAAAAACATGGAATATGCGGCCCTTTGCAGAAAAAGTTTGCTAACCCCTGCACCGGAATATAAACTCATTGACATGTAAGCTCAATGAGTGCAAATAATTTGTCTGTTTTGTTTGCTATTGCATTTCCGATGGCTAGAACAGTGCCTGGCACACAGTAGATGCTCAATAAATGTTAGTAAGTCATCATTTGCTCCTATTAAAGTATATTCATATTGTTTTTACATTTAGTGGGTTTTTGGTTTTACAAATAATGTTGCAGTGAACACAGATCTTTGCTTACTTTTGCAATTATATCAGACACAATATTTAAAAAAAAATAGTTAACTTTAACAACTTGGAAAAATACTGTTGATATATCAAATTTTTAAAATAGACTAAAAATTTTATAGGTGACTCTAAATTTTGTTTTTAAAAGTGTATGTGCGTGTGTGTGTGTTTGTGGTAACTATAATTTGAAGGCTAGGAGGTGGGTGGGGTGATTTTGATTTCCTTTCTTTTCTTTTTTTTTTTTTGAGGTGGAGTCTCGCTCTGTTGCCCAGGCTGGAGTGCAGTGGCACGATCTCAGCGCACTGCAACCTCTGCCTCCCAGGTTCAAGCCATTCTCTTGCCTCAGCCTCCTGAGTAGCTGGGATTACAGGTGCGTGCCACCATGCCCAGCTAATTTGTGTGTTTTTAGTAGCGACCGGGTTTCACCATGTTGGTCAGGCAGTTCTCGAACTCCTGATGTCTTGATCCACCTGCCTCGACCTCCCAAAGTGCTGGGATTACAGGCATGAACCACCACACCCGACCCATTTCCTTTATTTTCTAGACTTTCTACAAGGAACACAAATTGATAGGAAAAAAATAAAATCTATTTTTCTAAAAAAAAATAAAAGATCCTTTTCCTTTTGTTACTTCTATGTCCTTTTTTTCTTTAACTGTAATACTTTCTGTTGCTACAAGTAAAATCCAAATTCTTCCACCTAATGCTTCATTCTATAGAGCCTCTGGTTTAAATATATGTTTCTGACTGTCTCTGCAGTGGCTCTCCTGCACTGATGGTTTATTTACCCAGACTGTGATACTCTTTGTCCTCAGAAAAGGCCATATACATTCTAGTTTGGCACAGGTATTCACAGCTTTTGAACTGTCCATAATGCCGCCCTTTCCACCACCTTCCTGAGCTCACTGCTGCAGTGCTTAGCTCTTTCCAGTAGCCTTCCTCAGTCCTTCTCACAGTCAAATCCTCCGCCTCTAACCTCCTGCAGCATCTAAACCCAATTGCCTTCAGGAGACAAAGCAAGGAAACCTAAATGAATAAAGTAAGCCAAACAAGGGAATAAGGAGTCCTGGGAGCCATGGTAACATGTATGTGTCCTATCTAAAGGTAGTCAAATAAAATAAAACATTTTTTTTTAAGAAGACCAAACAAAGGCAAGGATGTTGACAGAGTTTGCCCTGTAGACCATGACCTTATACTGCCTGGTCTTATAACCTACTTGGAACTTTGCTTTAAAGCCTGTGGAATTCAGGAATGCAGAGAGAGCTGGGGGAGAGTAAGAATTAACTGAAGTTCATCACAGCACGGTTCACAATAGCAAAGACGTGGAATTAACCTAGGTGTCCATCAATGGTGGACTGGATAAAGAAAATGTGGTACAGGTACACTATGGAATACTATGCAGCCATAAAGTATCATTTCCTTTGCAGCAACATGAATACAGCTGGAGACCATTATCCTAAGCAAATTAACACAGGAAAGCCAAATAGCACATGTTCTCACTTGTAAGTTGGAGTTAAGTATTGGGTATACATGGACATTAAGATGGAAACAAGAGACACTGGGGACTACTAAAGGGAGAGAGAGGAAAAGGGACAAGGACTGAAAAACTGCCTGTTGGGTACTATGCCCACTACCTAGCTGATGGGATCCTTCATACCCCAAACCTCAGCATTACACAATATAACCATGGAACCGACACCCCTGAATGCACATGCACCCCCTGAATGTAAGATAAGTTCAAGTTATTAAAAAAAAAAGATGAAGATAGGGATAGGTTGAGAATTAGGAAAGAACAAGAGGTTCTGGGATTAAAAAGAAAGGTGAGGCTAGGGCTTAAGAATGGAGTAAGGATGTCTGTGGTAGAAGATATACAGTAATTTTTAAAATGAAATTCTAGTGTTTTATTTTTTAAGCTACAATAAAATATCTCTAGTATTAATATGGGTTAATAAAAACAGCCCAATGAAAATATTACTTCATATTTGTTTATTTATTTATTTTGAGACAGAGTCTCCCTCTGTTGCCTAGTCTGGAGTGCAGTCACATGAGCTCTGCTCACTGTGACCTCTGCCTCCTGGGTTCAAGTGATTCTCCTGCCTCAGCCTCCCAAGTAGCTGGGATTATAGGTACTTACCACCACGCCTAGCTAATTTTTGTATTTTTAGTAGAGACAGGGTTTCACCATGTTGGCCAGGCTGGTCTCAATCTCCTGACCTCAAGTGATCCACCCACCTTGGCCTCCCAAAGTACTAGGATTACAGGTGCGAGCCACCAAGCCCAGCCTCTTGCTTTATCTTCTATACTTGCCCCAAACTTCTACTTGTTGTAACAGAAACAAGAAATAGCTAAGCTGTGTTGGATCTATGTTATGTGCAGGCACTGTGCTAAGCAGTTTTACTGAAAGTGTCTATGTCATTTCGTTCTCCGAATAGCTCTAAGAGGTAAGTGCTATTGCACTGTTACAAAATTCGAAGGAAAACGTACAGAGAAGCAAAGTAGTTCACCTTAGATGGCATGGCTAGGAGGTTTCAGGATTTACATTTTAACTTAGACTCCAGTCTAGAGTAGTTCCTTTTGTTTCTCCAGGGTACAGCTCTGAGGTAAAAGAAAGGGAAGATATGGTAGCAAGGGTGTAAATGAGGATTTCATTCCTTCTGCACTATTGTGCTTTTGGGCTGGACCATTCTTTGTTGTGTGGGTCTGTCCTATGCATAATGGGATATTTAGCAGCATCCCTGGCCTCTACCATTATATGCAGTAGCAATTTCCCCCTCCTTTACACTTGTGACAATCAAAAATGTTTCTGGATACTGTATCTTTCTAAATGCTATAATGCTAAATATCCCCTAGAAGCATGATATGCTTTGGCTGTGTCCCCACCGAAATCTCATCTTGAATTGTAGCTCCCATATCCTCACTTGTTGTGGGTAGTTACTGAATCATGGGGGTGGGTTTTTCCCATGCCATTCTCATGATAGTGACTAAGTCTCACAAGATCTGATGGCTTTATAAAGAGCAGTTCCCCTGCACATAGTCTCTTGCCTGCTGCCACGTAAGATGTGCCTTTTGCCTTCTGCCGTGATTGTGAGGCCTCCCCAGCCATGTGGAACTGTGAGACCATTCAACCTCTTTTTCTTTATAAATTACCCAGTCTCGGGTATTTCTTCATAGCAGTATGAAAAGGGACTAATACACGGGGGTGGGGAGGAAGAGTAAAATCTCCCCTGGTTGAGGACCACTATTATAAATACTTGTTCTTAGAGCAGAAATACTGTAACACTTAATATTGCCAATCTCACCTTTTTGACCTTCAATAATCCTAGATATATCTCCCCCTTCCACTAAAAAACCACTAAAAACAACAAAGATTATTGCATGAAATGTTTTATTTTCATGTATCTCATCTTTTAGAGTGGATTAATTTTTTAAAATTAAAACGAGGGAGGCAAAAAGTTTTAACTCATCAAGCAATCATTAAATGAATTAAAATAGTAATTCTCATGTCATTCGTTTGATTTTAGCCAAGCCAATGAAGCACTATTCTAATATTCTGCACAAAATAGCAAATTTCAATTTGAAAATTCTCCAAGCCATTAATGGTCCTGCTATCCATCTGATTTAGTAATTTGTGAGCTAAACTTTCTCAGGAAGTCACTTTTATACTATCTGCATTAGCCTGTGCCATTAAGATCAGCTTTTCCTTGATACAATGAGTTTTTATGTTATTGTCTGTGTCTTGTGGAAAAGTATAATTTTTAATGAAAGAAACCTAAGATTCTTTCATTAGGTTCCAAATTCCCCCAGTGTGATTTCATCTCTTTAGTCTGTGCAAGGGGAGAGTTTGGTATTCCAAAGAAAATCAATTCAAACTACTAAAAACAACTGAAAAGTATGAAAAATATTATTTAAATATTTGAGTATGACTCAAAATACATGCTTTATTTATTGGTCAGCGTGAACAACCCCAGAAGGAAAAAGAGTGCTGTCGTTAAAGGTATCTGGCATCATGGACCCAACCATCACGAGGAGTTTCTCACTTCATCTCTGGTGAGTTTCTCTGTTTAACATTCCTTTCAAAGTAGTTTTCTTTTTCTCTCAAGATGAGGAACCTAGGAGCTACAGTGTCACATTCATACTTCCTTATGACCAAAGAGGAAAGATAGCCCCAGCTCAAGTCTCAAAATATCTAAAAGACCCTTATGAGGTCAGCTGGGGTCCCAGGTGTATTCCTGGAAATCTCAGTGGCCAAAGAGGTGGCTGCCATGCCGTTTGAAGTCGGATTCAGGTACAAGAGGTTTTGTTAAGGAAATTTTTTCAGTAGAAAATGGTAAGGGTATAGGAAGGCAGGATAAAGAAGAGAAAATTACTGGTCAAAGCTGCAATTTCAGGTAAAGTGCCAGCCTTGGCCCACAGAGAGCTTAGAGCATAAATTACATGTCAGAGTTTGTCCCCTCCCACAGCAAGGGAACTGGGCAAAAGCAACACTGTGCCAGCCATTGGTTACAGCTCGCCTTGGTCTGTGGGATGTAAACCCTGGCTCTCTATAGGCACAGCAACACTGTTAGCTCCAAGGCAATCCTCTGAGGAAGGTTGCAGATGCAAACTTTGCAGCAAAAGGAAGAAGTAGTTGGGGGCTGGGCACACAGCATTTGGTAGAGGGGATCTGAAAGGGCCACATGGTGTTCCCTGTACATGCCCATTCCTAAGTGGCCAAAATGTTGGGTCTGTATGATTGGCAACCCCAATAAGCACCATGCTTTTGAGCCAGGGAGGTGAGGTTTACCAAAAGAGGGGCAATCCTGTTTGTTGCTCTTTTGAAGAAGAAAGAAGTGATGGGCAGACAAAATCTGTATAGCTTCAGCTGATTTGGACTTACCAATTTGACCCCAAGCAAGTTGCATTAAGGTCCGATAAACACACACTTAGAAAAGGACAGTTGCATTTACTGAGGATCTAATACTGTTTTGTCAACAGCTTTATTGTAGTAAAATTTGCATACAATAATGGCATGCATTTAAAGTGCAGGGTGTGACAAATTTTGGCATATGTATACATCCATGAAGCCGGCACCACAATCAAGATAATGAACATCGCACTTACCCCAGAAGTTTCCTGTGCCCTCTCACTCCTCCGTATTCTTCCATCCTCAGGTAATCATTCGTATGCTTTCTATCACTATAGATTATTATGTATTTTCTAAAATGTTATATAAATAGAATCCTAGAGTACATACTCTCTTTTGTCTGTTGTATTTGAGATTAATTCGTGTTGGTTTTTGCTTCAGTCATTTATTCCTTTTTATTGCTGAGTAGCATTCTATTGTAAAGATATACCACAATTTGTTCGTCTGTTCACCTGTTGATGGCCTCTAACACTTTCATATGTCATGTTGCATTTATATGTCATATTCTTTTCACACTACTGTGAGGTAAGTCTTATTACGCCCATTTCAGGGAATATGCATTTAGACTTCGGAGAGAGAAACTAAGTTACCTAATTGCTCAGCTAATAAGAAGCAGAGCTTAGATCTCTGTGTTTTAACTCAATAAAGCCTGTTTTTTTTTTTCTTATCCCACCATCTTTCTAAGCAGAGATCTGCACACAAAGTGAGACACTCATTAGTTGATTTTTGTCTACTCTAATTAGCACAACTTACATATTCAGAAAAGCTTCTCCAATTTTATATGCTTGCTTTCAGCTTTGATGCTGTATTTATACCACAGTTGGGAAATAACCTATTTTCTTCTCTCTTTTCTCTTCAAAATAATAAACCAGAAGAATTCAGTATCCAAAATTTGGTCGTTTTTACTCTACTATACTGAACGATTAGTCCATTTTACTATCATGCCAAGCAGCTCGCTCTTTAACAAGTCAACACTAAGTTGCTCTATTCAGATGCCTTGAAATTTCAAAGTAAAATTGCAAATGATACTAGATGAAAAACATTAAGAATTTCAGCAGATTTTGCAGTGATGAAACTTTGTCTTACCTCTTAGAAAATGCCATTGCACTGACTTTAGTGCCTTAAACTTCTAAATTGCATTTGACTTACATGTTTTCACTTGTGTATGTACAGTCTCCCCAATTCAGTTGTGAACTCTTTGAGAGCATCTAGCAAGCCAACTCTGTATAAAATCTGGATGTCCAAGTTCAAAGCTCTAATTCCACTCGACTCAGATGGTATACATTCGAATCCTGTTGGCCTAATGTTTTCACATGGAAGGAATACAATTAGAAAGATTTTACCTGAATTATAGAAGCCTCATAAAGCAGTGAGAGCCTAGAGGCTAAGGAGTCATTGGGAAGTTAAATAAAGTCTTGGTCATGAAGATCCTATTTAAGCTTGTCTATATCCTCTAAGTGATTGCCTCTGTAGTCAGCTTACTGAAAGCCCTTTAATTCTCTCCACCTAAAGTCATTTCTCTGTCTTTGGAAGCAAGCTTGGTCAGCATGCAGGGCAGGCTAGAAGTGCAGAAAGGTTAATGCTCCAGGAATCAATCCTAAACCAATAACAGAGAGTTGGTAGATAAGTACCCTAGCACCTTTACTTCTGGGAAGGGGTAATTCTAAAGCTGTTCTACTTTGTTTTGAGTTCCCCCAGTGAGCTGGGTTCTGTTACCCACAGCAGTCACCTCCTCAAGAAATCACCCTTTATCTTCCTTCTCTGTCTCATATCTCAGTTTTTCCTCCCTGTGTCTTGGGATCACTTCTCAAATAAACTTCTTGCACCAAAATCCCTGTCTCAGAGGCTAATACTGGGGAAAGCCAAAGACAGACGTTAACCACCATGGCACGTCTATAGCATATTAGGTTAAATATTTTATATACATTAATCCATTCAATCCCCATAATGAAGATAAGAGGTGGGTATTTTTGTTCTCATTTGATGAATAAATGAATTGAAGTCTGAAATTTAAGAAATTTACCCATGTTTACAGTTTATGTGGCACAGTCAGGTGCCCCACGCCCCCAAGTGAGTGAATCCCAACCCTATGTTTTTTATTTGTGTTTTTTTGGTTTTTTTGAGACAAAGTCTTGCTCTGTCACCCAGGCTGGAGTGCAGTGGTGTGATCTTGGCTCACTGCAACCTCTGCCTCCTGGGTTTAAGAGATTCTCATGCCTCAGCCTCCCAAGTAGCTGGGATTACAGGCACCCACCACCATGCCCAGCTAATTTTTGTATTTTTAGTAGAGACGGGGTTTCAGCATGTTGGCCAGGCTGGTCTCCAACTCCTGACCTCAGGTGATCTGCCCGCCTTGGCCTCCCAAAGTGCTGGGATTACAGGCATGAGCGACCATGCCCAGCCTCAACCCTATGTTTTATCCACTATAAAAACTCTCAGGCTAGCTCCCTTGGAATTGTGGAGTACAGAATTAACACAGCCTCACCTGTTAGCGCTGGAAAATGTCAACATCTTTTTCTTATATTTATGATAGTGCCCAGGAAAGGGCTGGGTACATTACAGCTCCCAGTAAAATCTGGTTAAATTGCAAGGATTTTTTCTTTATTTGTTGTGACTCTCATGAAACCTTGACAAGCAGTTTAGAATGAACATTGGCTTTGGTAGCTGTATTTGCAGCAGTAATATCAAAATGATATCCTATTCATGTTTCTGCAAGAGTAATGTCTACCATTCATTCTGGCCTCACTGATGGTGTGCTGATAAAATTACTATAAGTGAACATTCTCATTCTGTGCCTCTCATTATTGAGGAAGGAAACTCAAGGAGTTCCAAATATATTTTATTTTTTTAATATGATAACATGCACACACAATTTTCCTCATTCTTGAATATATGCAATTTATCTATCAGAGTAGGTTTCATTTTTTATGCACTTGCTTTTATTCCTTTCTCATCCATATGTCAGAGGGAAGGGATTTTAATCACTGAAGGAGCATTTGTATAATAAAACTGATCTCTGCAGTTCCTTCAGAGAAAAGCATGAATAATCTGTACATTCTTAATGCATTGCTCCAAATATGAGTTTCAGTTTGCATAGAAGTTTCAATAAATTGTTTTGTGTCCCTAAAGACCTACAGATGCCTCGTGGGATACATTGTAAAGGATTCCATTTGGAAAGAATTTTGCTTGTGAGCAATGTATTCTCTCTACTTTTCTTCCCTCTGTTAATGCCTAATGACATTGAAGAATACAATCATTCTTTTTTCTTTTTCTTTTAATAAGTGATAGATACAACATGAACTTCAGTCTAAAGTTTCTGAATTGTTCAGAATTCATGAACAACTTTTCATTCAAGGATTTCAAAGCACAACATACAACAAAAATTGAGGTCAAATTGTGATGTGGTTTGGCTCTGTGTTCTTACCCAAATCTCATGTTGAATTGGGATTTTGAGTGTTGGAGGCAAGGCCTGGTGGGAGGTGATTGGACCATGGAGGTGGTTACTAATGGCTTTTCACCATCCCCCAAGTGCTATCTTGTGATAGAGTTCTCCCATGATCTGGTTGTTTGAAAGTGTGTAGCATCTTCCCCTTCTCTCTCTCTCTCTCCTGCCATCCGTAAGAAGACATACTTGCTTCCCCTTCACCTCTGCAATGATTGTAAATTTCCTTAGGCCTCCCCAGCCATGTCTCCTGTACCGCCTGTGAAACTGTGAGTCAATTAAATCTCTTTTCTTCATAAATTACCCAGTCTCAGGTAGTTCTTCATAACAGTGTGAGAATGGACTAACACAAATTGTAACTTGAATTTCTATAATAATTAACTTTGCATTTAATAAGTAATGCACACTACACTAAGTTTTATGTATTTTATCTTTACAATATTCCTATGATGTGGGTACTGTACTCATTTTATTGATAAGCAAACTGAGGCTGAGAAAGGATGCTTTGCAGGAGGTCACACAATTGTTACAGTGTTTAAATATTAATCACAAGTTTTGTCATTTTATACCTTTTTAATGAGTACTGTACAGACATTCCCCTGCAGGTTAGCCCAAATGTCAAATAATTTCTCTCTTATAGTTGGTACTTGTTCTGAAGGCATGAAATAGCTTGTGATTTACATTATGTTGCTGAAGGCTTTACATAATACTTTGCTTGAATTGTTATAAAAGGAATGGCAGTTAACATTGTTGTTACATCTCAATCAATGTTAACCAATTCAACTTAGACAATAACATCAAATTCTTCATGTTTTTGTTGCTTTGGTGGTTTAGAAGGGTTCAGAAACTCTTCACATACATATGCCAATGAGTCATTTCTGGATTCATTGTGCTGGTAGTATGGATGAAACATGCTGTTTTAAACATAAATTAATTACAATGGGCAGAATAAATAAAGATTCTACCTCTTAAATTTATTTATTTATTTAATTATGATGATGATTTTTTTTTGAGACTAAGTCTTGCTCTGTTGCCCAGGCTGGAGTGCAATGTCATGATCTCGGCTCACTGCAACTTCCACCTCCTGGGTTCAAGTGATTTTCTGCCTCAGCCTTCCAAGTAGCTGGGACTATAGGTGTGCGTCACTACACCCAGCTAATTTTTTTTGTATTTTTAGTAGAGACGGGGTTTTGCCATGTTGGCCAGGCTGGTCTCGAACTCCTGACCTCAGGTGATCCACCTGTCTCAGCCTCCCAAAGTGATGAGTTTATAGGTATGAGCCACCACATCCAACCTACCTCTTAAATTTAAGTAATTTTTTTAGCTTAAGGATGTTACGAAGCTTCAAGTCTGTTACCTAGGAAGCTTGTAACACTCTAACATTAATAGAGTATCATTTTTGTAATTGTTTATAAAATTTCATGTGAAAAATGGGAAAGAATTTTTGTTTTAAAAAATCTTTTTGGACCTCTAACTTGTGCCAGGCATATTCCAAGGTGTTAATTACTTCCATTGCATTGTGGTAACAGCTTGAGAAGCAGAGTGCTGATAGTCCACATCCATTTTATTAAGGTTATGCGAGGTCAAGAAATTTGCCCAAGTTGAAGTCACTTGGAAGTGTCACAGTGGGGATTTTTTTTCCTTTAAAAATTTTAAAAAATTTTTTTCTTTATAATTTTTTTATGCATGTGTATTTTTAGTACAGATGGGGTTTTGCCATGTTGCCCAGGCTGGTCTTGAACTTCTGAGCTCAAACAATCTGCCTCAGCCTCCCAAAGTGCTGCGATTACAGTTATGAGCTACCGCACCTGGTCCAGTGTGGGAATTTTAATCATGGACAGTCTAACCAAACAGTGCAGGCCTTTTCTGTTTCAGCATATCCCAAAACATGGATGACACAAACCAGTAATTACAAAGATGATAATTGGTGCTATGTGAAAATTACGTTTTTATATGGGCCACCTATTGAATTTGGTTAACAATAGGTGGAACAAAGTTAATTGTATTTCTTTACTATAGGATTTCTCAGAGCCCATAATATGCTAATTCACAAACTAAATCTGAGTTGTGGCAGGCTCCTAGGATTCTAACCCCCCAGCCTACCTGTCCTATTTGATCTTCCTCTGAGTGAGGGTGGGATTTGTGAAACTGATGGGATAGCACTCCTGTGACTAGGCTGTATGATGTAGCAAAAGTGAAGGATCACAAATCAGTTGACTTTGCATTAGTCAAAAAAGAGAATCTCCTGTGTGGGCCTGACTTAATAAGAGGGACTGGGCTCTTCATGCTGACCTTGAAGAACAGACAGCTAAATGCGACTGCCTATGGAGAGAGTCCGCCTCTTTCTTCTGGGGGCCTCAGTTCAGCCTCTACCAGGAGCTGAATTCTACCATGTGAGCTTGGAGGACAACCCTGAATTCCAGAAAAGAACATAGCTAACACCATGATTTCACCCCTGTTAGACTCTGAGCAGAGGACCCAGCCAAGCCAAGCTTGGACTCCTGACCTAGATAAAAAATGGTGGTTGTTTTAAGCTGCTAAGTTTGTGGTGATGTGTTATGCAGCATAGAAAACTCATACGGGGATATAACATTTTGTTTTCAAGAAATCTTTCTTTTTTTCCCCAGAGTATCTTATGGGACTGGTGTTCCATAGAATCAACTTTGGGAAATGCTGTGTTTTTTATGGCATTGTTTTCTTCTTCAGAGAAAGACTGATGGTTAGACACAGCCTCTGCTACCAGGAATGGTTGGAGCTTGTGATTAAGAGGAGAAGGGATGCATGCCTCTTTGGTGAACCTGGCCTTCATGTGGGATGAAGGCTGAAGTTGATGAGTTAGTGAGGTGAGGTTGACTTGATGGTTGGTAGGGAGGTGAGGTGAAGTTGAGTGGGATGGTAGTGTAGGTTGAGTTGATGAGTTAGCAATGTTTAGTGAGAGTGATGGTTAATTTTATGTGTCCACTTGACTGGGCTATGAAGTGCCCAGATATTTGGTGAAATATTATTTCTTGGTGTAACTGTGAGGGTATTTCTAGATGAGATTGACATTTGAATTGGTGGACTGAGTAAATCAGATTGCCCTCATTAGTGTGGGCAGGCTTCATCCAATCTGTTGAGAAGGCCTAATAAAATAAAAGGCTGCAGCAGAAAAAATTCTCCTTCTCTGTCTGTTTTCAAACTGGAACATCAGTCTCCTCTTGCTTTTGGTCTTGGGTCTCTAACTTGCCTATTGCAGATCTTTGAATTTTCGGTCTCCATAATCATGCAAGCCAATTCCTTATAGTAAATCTATATCTATAGTTGTATCTCTTATTGGTTCTACTTCTCTGGAGAACCTAGACTAATACAGCTGGGTTCACAGTGACAGAGAGTGGTAGGGACCTGGAGTCATGAGTGGGCTACTCAGATAGGTCCTCACATTGTGATATTTATCCTGGGGAATTATCACAGCCAAGGCACTTCCCTTCTTATCCTTACTGATTATGGAATTCACACTATCAATGTCCCAGAATTGATAAATGATTCCTTCCAAAAACACTAAAAGAAGGAAATCAAAGTGCCCACAATTTACAATGATGAACACAGGAGTTGGATACACCATCTTTTGAGTGGGTCTTATTGGGCCATCTTCCCCTTACAAAACATCACATTTGTGATGTTTTAGATATGGGTAGTAAGACAGAAGGGCACATCCTAAACAACATCTAGGTTTCTGACATGTTAATAGAATGGATGATTGACAGTGGCCATTCATGAGAAAGGATCTCAGTTAAGTGGAGAAAGATCATTAGTTAAGTCATGTTGAACTTGAGATGCTTTTGAAACATCTAAAAAAAAAAAAAAAAAAGGAGCTGTTGAGATCTGCCTGGGCAACAAAGTGAGACCCTGTCTCTACAAAAAATAAAAAAGTTAGCTGAGCATGCATACCTGTCATCTTAGCTACACTGGAGGCTGAGGCAGAAGGATTGATTGAGCCTAGCAGTTTGAGGATGCAGTCAGCTGTGTTCACACCATTTCACTTCGGCCTGTGTGACAGAACAAGACCCTGTCTTAAAACAACAACAACCAAAAAGAACTGTTAAAATTAAATATGTGGTCTCTCCCAGGCTGAGCCTATATATATATGTGCTCCATCTGCATAAAGATAATAAATGAACCTATGATCATGAATGAGATTCTCCAAGGAGTGGGATCAAAAGAGAGGCCCTAAGATTCCTGAGGAATTCCTACGGCTAATGGGCTGGTAAAGGAGGATGAGCCTGAAAAGATGACAAGAACCTTTTGTAAAAGCATAAGAAGATAGAGTTTGAGTTCCTACTTGAAGGATAATTAAGCTTCTGACTATAGCTATCAGTAGGAAGGACATTCAGGGATAGAGGGAAGATAATGAGCTAAATCATTCAGGGCAAAGTGAGCAGAGCAGATGAAGGCAAGGGCAAGCTACATAGTTTTGATTGTTGAGGCTGAGAGAGAGAACTAAAAAAGGAGATAATTGCCTTATGACACGCAGTCTGAAATGCCATTATACAGATTTGTATTCATTCAGCACACTTGTGGTTTCGAAACTCAGGAGGCCAGGTGTTAGTGCTCTGCACCTCCTACCTGCACATCACTGTGGCACCTTGGCTGCTATCTTTTCATGTGTGGCTAACATAGTATTTTGAGACATGAATTTGTTATCTATAGAGTCACAGATATGAATCTATATTATGTTTCCTCTGTGTATTTCCTTCAACTGAAATAGGAATATGCTGTATACACTCATGACCTGTTTTGTTTTTCCATAGTGAAGGCTGCAGGTTGGAAACTCAAATTACCTGGAAGGATGAGGCAGGGAACGTAAACAGGTCAAGTGGACTGGGTGCAAGAGAACCAGGAGATGATGAGGTCTATAGTAAACTGAAGAGCCACTTTTCTCCTTTAAAGGATTCAGATCTAACTTAAACAACAAAACAAAACATTGTGCAAGCCACACGATGCCTGTCTGTGCGCTGTAGTCAGCCACAGGGCCACCTGTTGATGACCCCTCGACTAAATTTTGGAGGAATTGGGTGAAGAAGATAATAGAAAAGTAAAAAGTCTAAAACTTATAGGTATACATACCAAAGCATCCTAAAGAAGTAAAGGGGAGTGTATGATTTCCTCTCCCCATCCCCCAAGGTTAGAGGTATCCCTCCACATTGAGGAGGGGTTGGAGAGACCAAGGGAAGTTTAGAAGTGCCTGAATCCTGCCGTCAGGGCTGCCTGGGAGGTAGTAAAGCCTCAGGACAATGGCTGTCCATGAACAGACACAGCATGGAAGCAGCAGAGACCCTATGCACTGGAAGGGCCAGGTGGGCAGGAAGAGTGTGGGGGTAATCGGTGCTAATTCCTTGGTCCCACACATCACTGAGAAACCAGGAAAGCCCCTCTATTGTTGAGACTTTTGGCTCAGCTGAGGATCCCAGCACTATGGCTCAACCCTGGAAATGTGGGAGAGGTCACGAGTTAGAGTGAGATTTTCTTTCCTCCTAAAAAAAAAAAAAAAAAAAAAAAAAGAACAATCAGAAATTAAGCTGTTATTTTAAAAATACAAATACAGATATATGACAAATTTTACCCATCTGGGTCTAAGGCCCAAGATTCATATCTGTTATGTACATTCTGGATTTCTACAAAAGAATTATCTGGAAATGAACTGAATTCACTGCTGTGAGTGACTAATTACCCTGAGTTGCCAGGGCTCTCTCAGTCTTTCAAATCTCAAATGCTAAAGCTGGGGAAGTCCGAAGCAAAGCAAGACAAACTGATTCCTCTGTCACTACCAATGAAGCTCTAGCAAATTCCTGCCCTGAACACGTGTAGGTTTTTGAAGAGGAGAGTGTTGTGATCAGAGCTGTGTTTTGAGATCAATCTACTTACCATGTGTATAATGAGCGGGAAGAGAAAAGAGGCCCTGAGACCAGTTCAAGTTGGGCAGTGGCTCTGATGAGAGAGAGGGGGTCTGGATTAGGAAAGAGGGTGTCAGAACATAAAGTAGAGGCAAGATTCAGATGATGCTGTAGTGATAAGTGGTTATGTCACCAAACTGGGGGATGTGGAGTCAGGTTTTGGTGACTAAATAAAACCTTAGCCATGCTGGCTGATTTTTAGGCAGTATCTCCATCAGGCTATGTCAGTAGTTCTCAACCAAGGAGAGACATTTGGCAATGACTAGATGTTGTTGGTTATCTCAACTGGTGAATGCTACTGGTATCTCATAGGTAGAGGCCAGAGATGTGTATAAACATTGTACAACACACAGGACAGCCCCCACAAGCAAGAATTATCCATCCCTAAGCATCAAACACACTGAAGTTGAGAAACGCTAGGCTATGTGAACAAGTATGAGAAACACATTACTATTATTATATAGAACATATATTCTAGGTCTATGTAATGATGTATGCTCTTACAGAAAATATTTGTTTCATTAGACAATGAACTTTTTCAAGTCAGATGTTTTTGTCTCTGATTTTCTGGAACCTAGTACATAATAGATGCTGAAAAATTGTTCAATGACTGAAGAACAATAGCCATCACTTTTTTGAGCTGTTACCATGTGTCAGGAACTTCTTTATAATTGCATGCAGTGTTCATAACAACCCTCAGTGTTAGGGTTATGATCCCCTCATTTTATGGATAAAAATCTGACGATCAGAGAGGTAAGTCACTTTCTATTAGGTTGATGCAAAAGTAATTGCGATTTTTGCCATTACTTTTGCACTAACCTTGTAGTAACAAAAGGAGCCAGTACGGAAACCCTTGCATATCTGACTCTGGTGTTTATTTTGCTAACCACAACACGGAACCAACTCCGTTTTAACCTGGGTCCAAATTGTATTGGCCATATTCAAATTTCCAATTACCCGAATGCTCTAATAAGGCCTTTATAAGCTTCATAAACTATCCTCTCCTCTTTATTTTTTTGTTTGTTTATTGCCACTCTCTAAACTTGCTATTGCCATATGCACATTGAGTTTATAAATGTACCATATTAGTCAAGAACATTTTTTTATAGCAAAAACATTTATAGTTGTAGTCCTGGGATTTATGTGTTAATATTACCAGTTGGATAGTATATTTGATATTATTTTAGTAGATAAGAAATCCTTGATGATAACAGTGAGCAAAAATTGCCACTCCTCTTCCCATTAAAAAAAATCTCATTCTATTATTTTGGGGTGAAATGTAACCCAGTGCATTTTCATTTTATTCACTGCTTATATTGTTCTCTCAGTAAATTTATTCAGGAAAGAAAAAGAAATTTAACTGAGATGGGGAAAATTCAACAGCAATATACAGTCAGCTCTAAAGAATGTATACTGTCGTTTACCACTGTTAGGCTGTCTGATGGTTGATTGCTTTCTGAAAGCTCTAAAAACAGGAGATCAATATGCTGTAAAAGTCTGTTTTAGCGTTGCAGGAATTTTTAACCACACTGTACTGCTATCGGTACGTGTCTAGAATAGACTAATCCTGCAAATAATTCATAGAAACCCCTCCACATTTTTTACCATCTGGCCCCAACCTAACTTTTCCATCTCATCTTCTGTCCCCATCTACACTCCTGTCTCATAAGATCAAATATCATTGACTGAATGTGCCCTAAATATCCACTTACCTGGATGTTCAGTTCTTTTGGTCTAAAGCGTTCTACTCTCCTAGGTGAAGATCAGTTAGTTCTTTAAAGCCAAATTCAAATACCACACCAAATATGAGGCCTTTCCTCACCTGGTTCTCTCTAACCAGCAATCATTCACTCACTCACTCAACACATTTTTATTGAGCCCTATGTCAGGTACTGTTGAGAAAGTGGCAAATAAAACAGATATGGTTGCAACCCTCCTTGAGCTTATGGCCAACAGCAACCCAGAAACATTAATTACTGCCTTTCCTGGATTCCCACACTGTTGCTTTTTGTCTCTATTTATGTTCTATCACGTCTTTATTATTTTTTTTACCATGGGCCTACCCCTGAGCATCATAAACAATTCAGTGTCTTATTAATATTTGCTTTAATTAATTTATATTTTCTATAATTAATTTAATTAATTAATATTTTCTCAGTCCCATCCAAACCTCTCACATGGTAGACACTCAGTAGACTTCTGTGCAGTAGGATTAGATTTTCTATGTGATACCTGAAATAGTCCAATAAATCAATTACATAATTCTATGGTTCCACTTTAATTTATTTATTTATTTTTCATTTTTTTGAGACATGGTCTTTCTCTGTCATTGAGGCTGGAGTGCAGTGGCATGAACCTGGCTCACTGCAGCCTTGACCTCCCGGACTCAAGCAATCCTCTCACCTCAGCCTCCAAAGTAGCTGGGACCACAGGTGTGTGCCACCACACCTGGCTAATTTTTAAAATTTTGTAGAGAAGAGGTTATGTTACCGTATGTTACCAGGCTGGTCTTGAACTCCTAGGCTCAAGTGATCCTCCCCACTCAGTCTCCAAAAGCCCTGGGATTATAGGTGGGAGCCACCATGCCTGGGCAACTTTTATATTTCTAATACTGGTCTCTCTTTTCTCTTTAACTGTTGCCCTGGATGTAAGCATAAAAATAAGCAAATAGTTTTGTCTGTTCAAGGTCCCTTATTTTTTTCTGATTTAAAATGCCCCAAAATTTAAACTTGATTTATTCTAGATCTGTGCTACTCAATACATGTGGCTACTGAGCACCTGAAATGTGATTAGTCTATATTGATCTTTGCTGTAAATGAAATCCAGTGGAATATACACTGGATTTTAAAGATTTAAAATATCTGATTAGTACTTTTATATTGATTATATACTAAAATTATAGAATTTTGATTATATTGGGTTAAATAAACTATATTATTAAAATTTTTACCTGTTTAATTTTGCATTCTCAAATGTGGTTATCAGAAGGGTTTTAATTGCATGCATGGCTTGCATGATGTTTCTGTTGGACAGAGCTGCTCTAGATTCCTGTCCTTCCCCTTTTCTGGCTCTTCTTCCCAGAGCAGTTGCTATAAGGAGGCTCCTATCTCATTCTGGTATTTGGGGTGACAGTCCTTAATGCTGGCTTTGCCTGTAGCTAGCTTGTTGCACTTTGGAGTCCAAAGGTCGTATCTGCTAGGCACATAGGAAGACACAAGGGTCTAGATTCTTGGCCTTTCTTTTTTCTTGTCTCCCTCAAGACTATACCTGTTAGCAGGGCTTCCCAGTTTCCTTCCTGGAAATATCTGGTTGTGTATCACTTCTGTCTCCATCTCTGAAGCAATTGGTCTCAGCTTCTTAGCCCAATCTTCATGGCAGAAGAACTGCAAATGGGGAAACCAACTTCCTCCCAAGAAGCAAAATGCAGTTTGATATTTCAAACTGTCATTTCCTTCATATATATTGATTGCTTGAGTGAAAAACTCAAAACATTGAGCCATAGCTTGAGTTCATCACATGGGAAATAAAACTTAGTTTCTGTCACTGCCTCATTCACTTTCAAGGCCAGAAGAGTTTTCAAAGAGGATGCTGCAATAAGCCTCACAAGAACATAGGCTTTCTGGTAAACCACTCAATGGGTACATGTTAGTTTTGCAGACCCAGAGTAAGTCCCTAAGTAAACCCAGCTATTTATAATTTCCCCAGGATTTAAAATCTCAAGCTGTGAGAATTCTCAGTTTTCACTTGTGACAGGACAGAATGGAAAGATTCCCTCTATGACTACTGGTTCTATATATTTCATGCCACTTTGGGCTCCAGTTTACATCCTAATTTAACAATTCAGTGTGCAAAATTTCCATCTTTTAATACCCCACCCATCACTAGGTTGTAGCTTCAAATAGGCCATCATTATCAAAGCTTCTTGGTGAATCCCTTTGAAAATAGAATATAAAACATTCTATTTTATAAAATGTCAAATGATTGTCCATGGATGCTTACTCCGCCCTTTCAATGACTAATCTGTATAATCTGTAGTCCTATCAAGGAGCTGTTTTTCTCCTCCCGGGCCCTGCTGTTGTTCATCCCATTTCCCTCCCTGGCAAATGTGACAGTTGTAGCTGTTGTTATTTTTCTCAAATGAGTTTAAATTGTGAATTACATCAGTTCATCACAGCCAAAGCAAACCTCTTTTTAATTGCAGATCTCAAATATCCCCCCTCTAAATTAAAATAAAATGCACAAAATGCTGCCAACTGTTTTTCCAACTCTTCCAAAATGGAGTATATCCAAAATGCTACTGATGGATTGAGCCACATTAAGACATATAAACATTGAAAATCACTTACAACTTTTTTGATGTTTGGGGAAAATGTTAACATTTTAGTTGTGGGGGTTGCCTGTGAGGATGAATGTGAGTCTGTTGATTGCCATTTGTGTCCCTTTGAAGTAAAAAAAGAGTTTTGCCAATTTTCAATAATCCACCATGGAGATTTCTGTGGGCTTGCATTGAGGATGTCCATTTTAATAGCTGTGTAACCTTGGGCTTGTCCTTTAACTTCTGTGAACTTCATCATCCTCATTCGTAGACTTTGAATGGCAATAAATGCCTTGCAGAATTTGGGGAATAATTATAAATAATGAATGTAAAGTGCTTGACTTGAATAGGCGCTCAACAATGAAGCTGTTATGAAGATCCACAAAGTGACAGCATCCAAATGTCACACGATAAGCAGGCCCCTGAGCCTTTTGGGTTTCATGAACCAAAATAATTTCAAATATTTTTGTTTTTAAATTAAATTTAGTTTTTAATATTGGTATGGATTCAGACAGTACCCAAGTGGTTTTGTTGTGTGGGTATATTTGTGCAGTGGTGAAGTCTGGGCTCTTAGTGTACCCATCACCCAAATAGTGAACATTGTACCCAATTTCACTTTTTTTTAATGGAACTGATATAAAGTTGACAAAATTTACTTTTATTTTCTTAAGTGAAGGCAACAAAGAAGAAAGCAAAGCCAACTAAATTCTCATCATTCTTGCAAAAGAAAGAAATCTAGCAACAACAACAAAAAGGGAAGGACAAAATCTGAGAAAATAATATGACCCTTTAAATTAAATAAATGTAGATTCATGACAAAAGTTTTAAATTTTTCATTTCACCATGAATGAAAAAAATTCATCCATATTGTTGAGCTGTTCAGTACCCAGAAAAGGCTGGAACCCTTTTCTTTGTTCATGTATTTGTCCAAATCCTGTGTTTCTCTCCATTGACTCTTGTTTTCTGAATGACCAGCATATTAGAGCCGTATCTTATAAGGGAAATGGGATGAGGGTGAGCTTCTTTTTCCCATGGAGGCTGAGTTTAAATTCTTTTCTTTCAGATGCACCCTGCCAGGCTCTGTTGCTTTCTGATCTATTTTCAGTGGCTCTTCATCTGACCTGAAAACATGCATGGGTGCTTGTTCACTGATGTTCCTATCTGTACAGATCTGCTCATATTCTCAGATTTAACAAGCCTTATTTTATCACTTTCATTTTCACTTCCTATTTGCAGAATATCACAAGAGAAGTCCCTGAAGATTCTATCATCTTTGGTTTTGTTTACAATTTCTTTAGAAATGATGGTGGCCCCAGATATTTGTTTCTCCTCTATGGCTTGCAATGATCCATTTCTTAATTTTTAAGGATGTAAATCCTACAAAGTTGGACATTTGGTTCAACGTATGTATCGAGAGCCAAAGTATGCATTTGGTAACCATATGCTATTGTGTTCCATAAGAAAGGAAGACTTTGAGGAAGAATGTCATATTGTTATGGAATTAGAAATTGGAATTTAAAGATAGCCTTATAAACAATAGACCAAGACCTTCCGTTTTAGACTGGAAAATTGTCTAAGGAGGAAAAAGACCTGCCAACAGTCACATAGATATTAGACCCAGGATAGATGATGATGTGATTTGGCTGTGTCCCTACCCAAACTCATCTTGATTTGTAGTACCCATAATCCCCACATGTCATGGGAGGGGCCGGGTGGAGATAATTGCATCATGGGGGCTGTTTTCCCCATCCTGTTCTTGTGATAGTGAGTTAGTTAGCGAGTTAGTTCTCACAAGATCTGATGGTTTTGTAAGGGGATTTTCCCCTTTTGCTTGGCACTTCTCCTTGCTGCTGCCACGTGAAGAAGGACGTGTTTGCTTCCCCTCGATTGTAACATATTGTAAGTTTCCTGAGGCTTCCCCAATCATGCTGAACTGTGAGCCAATGAAGCCTCTTTCCTTTATAAATTACCCAGTCTGGGCTATGTCTTTATTACTATGCAGCATGAGAACAGGCTAATACAGATGACTATAGAACTATATTGTGAAGGATATTATATTACTGATTGAGCTGTTACAGAATGTTTCCTATTCTATCATTACTTAACTAGTAATGTGCTTAGGGTTTTGGGTTATGACTTATCTATGATGTATGTGTGATTGTCATGAAATTTAAAGATATGAAATGCTTTTAAACTGAAATAATAATTATAGGACACAGTCAAGAAGAGAAATAGCCACAGAGGCATGAATATTCCATTTGTACCCTGAACCCAATTTCTGGTTAGATTTGAAGCATATTTACTCCATGGAGAGATAGTACCCAGAAATGGCTGCTTCATTGCCAAAAATACTAGAGTTTGAACCCTGGCTCAAAAAATTATTTTTTGTATGAACTTCAACGATTACTAAACCTCTTTTAGTTTCTAATTTCTAAAATAGCAATGCTAACCTCAGAATTTTTTTTTTTTACAGAAGCTAGTATTGTGATAATAAACAAGTAAAATGTATTCATTCATTGAAGTAAGATTATATCTTGAAGGTTACTGCTCTGAATAATGTTTTCATTAAAAAGATATTAACAGAGCTTTTGAAGGTCAAAGTTCGGTGATCATATATGACAAAATTATGGGTAAAATTATGTTAAAAGTTTGAACAAAATGAAATACGTGGTGAAGCCATACAGCATGGTTCATGGCATCATGTATAATGATATATGGTAATAATGGTATATGACAGGGATCAGCCAACTACAACCTAAGGGCCCACTACCAGTTTGTGTAAATAAAGTTTTATTGGAACACTGCTATGCCCATTTATTTGCATATTGTCTATAAATATGCTGCTTTTGTGCTACAACACTAGAGTTGAATAGTTGTGACAGAGATTATTTGGCCCACAAAGTCTAAAGTACTTACAATCTGGACTTTTACAGAAAATGTTTGACAATTTCTGGTATATAATAATGCTGATACTGTGGGTTGTTTTTCTCTGTCACTGAGAAAGCAGCACAGCACCAAGCATCCTTTATATTTCCCTAGCATTGAATGCAGTGCCTTGCTCTGCATTGTGCACATGTTAAGGCAATCTACACATTCTATGTTGTGCTTTTGCTGTCAATTTTCTATTACTTTAATAAAAATCAATTATTACATAGGATAGTGCTATGGTTTGAATATTTGTCTCCTCCAGAATTCATGTTGAAATTTAATCCCCAATGTGGTATCATTGAGAAGTGAGGACTTTAAGAAGGGATTGGATCATGAAGGTGTTGCCCTCATGAATGGATTAATGCATTCATGAATTCATAGGTTCATGTGTTAATGGATTAATGAATTATTAAGTGAGTGGGAGTGGTGGCTTTATAAGATGAAGAAGAGAGATCTGAGGTAGCACACTCAGCTCCCTCACCATGTGATGCCCTACATTGCCTTGGGACTCTGCAGAGAGTCCCAGCTAGCAAGAAGGCACTCATCAGATGCCGTCCCTTGACTCCAGACTTCTCAGCCTCCATATCTGTAAGAAATAAATTCCTTTTCTTTATAAATTACGTAGGCTTAGGTATTCTGTTATAAGCAACAAAACAATGGAGTAAGACAGATAGTTAAGGTGGACAGAGTATCTTCCAACACGGGTGTTGTGAAGAGCTATTTACATTCTTAAAATCTGGTTCATAAAACATTTATCCTAGCACAGACCTTTTGGGTTTAGTTCAGTGATTCTCAAACTTGAACATACATCAGAATTTCCTGGTGGTCTGGTAAAAACACATAGTTGGGTCCATCCCTAGATATATGATTCAATAGAGGCAGTGTAGGCCTGAGAATTTGCATTTGTAACAATTTCCCAGTGATGCTGATGCTGGTGGTTCGTGAATCACCTTTGGGGACTTCCACATCTGGACTGCACAGATTGATAGAATCATAACCTCCACAAGGGGCTAGACATATGTAATTTATACATTTAAGTATATCCAGCTTCTATCACAGGGCCCAGCCCATGTTTACCCAGCACGCAATATGTATCTGTCGAGTGGATGAATAAAAAGCCACTGCCTGCTTGGCTGCCAACCTGGCGGGTGAGAGACTTGGTTTGAAAGCTCTGCCTTTGGTTGTGCCAATGACTGTGAAAAAATATCTAGAAACTTAAGAAAATCTACATGGAACTCCTTGTGGTATGCCCTGAAATACAGACTATAGAGGAAATATTTTAGTGGCTCTATAGGACACATGGTCTCTGTTGCACCTACTGAATTCTGCCACCAAAGCAAGAGAGCCACTACAGAGAATATGTAATGAATGGGTATGGTTGTGCTCAAAGCAGGCATTGAGCCAGATTGTTTACTGACTTCTCTTTTAAACCATGAATTTTAAATGATTGCAAAGTATAGATGATACATACATGGACACATGTACCATCATTGCCCTTTAATACATTTTATTGTATTATAATATACATATAGAGAATTGTATTTATTGTCTGTTGCAGTTTGATGAATTTTGTCAACTGGATATATCCGTGTGACCAATACCCAGGGTATAATTGCCTTTTGGTAGATCGGAATTATTTCTAATTTGGGACTTTACTAATGAAGCTATTATGAGCATAGTACCTGATATACTTTATTTTATTACTACATCTGCACGTTGGTTGTATTAGTTTTCTGTTCCTTCTATAATAAATTGCCATGTACTTGGTAGCTTCAATAAATAGAAATTTATTATCTTACAGTTTTGCAAGTCTGAAACCTGGGTTAAAGCCAAGGTGTTGGCAGGGGTGTGGTCTTTTCTGGGGGCTGTCAGGGAGAATCTGTTTCCATGCCTTTTCCAGCTTCTAGAAGACACCGACATTCCATGGCTTATGGCTCTTTTTTCCAACGTCAAAGCCAATAACCTTGCATCTCTCTGATTATCCTTCCATAGTCACATCTCTCTGAACCACAGGAAAAATTCTTTGATTTTAAGGACTCATGAGATTGAATTGCACCTATTGGAGAATCCAAGATTTTCTACCCTTGTCAAGATTCTTAATATAATCACACTTGCCTTTTGTCTCATAATGTATTTACAGGTTCTGAGGACTAAGGTGTGAATATTTGACAGGGGGTTGGATATTAGTCTGCCTAGCACGTTGGTTATATGAATTAATCAATAAAGACTACTCTAGTTTGTAGGAAAGCCGAGTTCCAAGATTTTTGCCAAATTTGTTTTTTCAAATTTTTGGAACAATAAAAAAATACACAATAGCATAATCAGTTAGTTAACATAGTTGATCTGAATAATAGATACCCTTGTAATGAAAATATGTATTAAGGTACCATTTACTCCTTCATTGTAATGGAACAAAACCCAGCCTACTCAGGTAGAGCGTAAACTGTATGCTATGCAGCGCTCTAACAGAAGACATTCTTTAGATTGCTATCTATCTGTTGGCCAACACACTCTCTGACAATAGCTCCTTTATGTCCTCTCCTTTCACTTGACAATCTCTTTTGCACTCTTTGCCTTCTCATCACACATCATTTTTCATGTGATCGTTTGTTTGAGACTCATATACAGATGCTCTGTCTGGTCTCTAATGGGGCAAAAACACACAGGACAGAAACACACAGCCTGGGTGTATTTTCTATTCTGAGATCACAAGCCTGAACATTATCATCTTTTTGAACATCTTCCCAAGGGATAGTGCAAAGGGAAAAAAGGGCAGAGTTTCTCAAGTGTAAGAACTAATTTCAAAAAGCTCTGCAAGGGTCTTTAGAGAGCTGTTGTTTAGAGACTAACTCCCCAACCAAGATCACTCTAAATGGAAAGAGAATGAATGGAAGTACATTGAGAGAATGCAGCCTGACCTTCTGGGATAGTAAGGGGCCTTGTAGGAGGGATGGCTATAGAAGGTTTAGCTGTTCAGTCTAAGACAAAGAAAACCCAAAGTTGGTGAGAGGAGGGGGATAGAAGAGCTGTCTTTAAACATCTAATGAAGTATAACATGAAAGGGGGCTTATACTGGTTTTGGAGAATGCTAAAGTATCAATTTTCAAACTTCAGTTGTTCATTTGCATCACTTGGGAAGATTCTGAATGCAGATTCCTAGTCTCCGCTTACTGAAGGTTCTGAAAGGGGGTGGGACATAAAGCCAAATTTTGAACAAAGTGCCACAGTTGATACTGATAGAGGTATTTCAATGATTTTATATATATATATATATATATATATATGTGTGTGTATGTATTCATCAGGTATTTATTGAGCATTTTCAATATGACAGGCACTGTTATAAGAGTGAGGATATAGAACCGAATAAAACATACTAGCTTCCTGTCCTCAAGGGGCTTATATTCTAGAGGGGGAAGGTAGACAGTGAACAAATCCATTAAGAAAATGTATAGTATGTCAGATAGCGATAAGTGATAAAGAAATAAAAGCAGGAAAAGGGATTAGGAAGTACTGGGGAGAGGAGTGAAGTTGATTTTTAAATAGGTGAACTTAATTTTTTTTTTTTGAGACCATCTCACTTTGTCACCCAGGCTGGAGTGCAGTGATGTGATCTCAGATCATTGCAGCACTGACCTCCTGGGCCCAAGTGATCCTCCCACCTCAGCCCCCCAAGTAGCTGGGAACAGGCATGTGCCACCATGCCTGGCTAATTTTTATAGTTTTTATAGATATGGGGTCTTACTTTGTTGCCCAGGCTGGTCTTGAACCTGAGCTCAAGCGCTCTGCCTGTCTCAACTTCCCAAAGTGCCAGGATTACAGATGTGAGCCACCACACCCAGCCAATTTTTTTTTTTTTTTTTTGAGACAAAATCTTACTTTGTCACTCTGGCTGGAGTACAGCAGCATGATCATAGCTCACTGTAGCCTCAAACTCCTGGGCTCAAGGGATTCCCCTATCTCAGACTCATGAGGAACTGAGAGTACAGGCACACAGCACCATGCTGAGCTAGTTTTTAATTTTTTGTAAAAATGAGGTCTCACTATGTTGCCCAGGCTGGTCTTGAACTCCTGGGCTCAAGCAATATTCTCACCTCAGCCTCCCAAAGCACTAGGATTATAGTCATAAGCCACTGCACCCAGCCGGGTAATTTAAATTAAGGAACTGAATGAAGGAAGGGAGAGAATAAGATATGTGGTTTCTGGAGGAAGAGTGTTCTATGCAGAGGGAGCAGCAAGTGAAAAATAATTTTGGGAGATGTGTGCTTAAGAAATAGTAAGATGCCAGTTTGACCTTGCAAACTGAGCAGGGAGGAGTTAGCTGGAACTATCTGTGAGGTGAGATACTCTGTTTATTCAACAGGGAAATGAGGGAGGGCAGACTCCTTTGGAAAAGCAATTGATATATTTATTCTAAGAAGAAAAAACTTCAAGCTATCTTGGGAAGTTTGCATTCAAGTGCATTGGTACGTCTGTTGTAGGAAGAATTCAAATATCTGGTTGGTGGTTGAACCAAGCCACTGGTTTTCAAACCTGGCTGTGCCTCATAATCACCTGGGGAGGTAGAGGTGCACATTTGCTGTAACGGCATTTTTTTTTTGTCTTTGGCTAATTATCTCTCCATGATTTGAAGGTTTGTGAGGACTGATAATTGAAATACCTCTCTTTCCACGGCCACGAAATAGAGATATAACCCAAGTCAAGTTAGTCATATTCTTTCCATTGGAATTTAATCAATTTAATCTTGACTAGAGTGACACATGCATGGATAACAGTAGGGACCAATTCTTCTTCACTATGACCTGTGGAGAAGCCATCCTTTAAGTTTTGTTTCCCAGACTCCCATAACTCTTAGTTCTTATTGTTTCCAAGGTCTGAATTTTAAGCATTTTCTTTCATTCTGAGAGCCACACTATAAACTTCCAAAATATTTATTTTCCCCTTAAACAGGCTAGAGTTGTTTTTTACTGCTTTCACAACAACAAAAAGACAGGTCTGATACAGAGATTCACAAAAATGCATATTTCCAGGTATCACTCTGATTCCATTGAATAAGATATTCAGGGACAACATTCTAGGATTTAGTATTTTGAAAGGCTCTTTAGGAAATGCTGATTCAGTTCTGGTCTTGCAAAATACAGGCTGGAAATCCTGGACGCGATGCTTCAGTCATATCCCTGCCATGAACTGCTGTGCCTCCTGGCTGATGTGGATAAAGGTGGTCCAATTCTGATGCTGATTGTATTTCTCTCCTTCCCTCTAGTAGTCATTCTCCTCCCAACCGGGTTCATTATCTAGTGAAAGCTCAAGCCAAGTGAACAAATTGTCTGGACCTCTATGTTAAGAGCCATGTGTAGACAAGAGTCAAAGGAAGGAATGTTTGCAGGAATCCCCACTCTGCCAGGGTCTGGCTTTGGGAGGTTGGGTAACAACTTGCTGTAACTTCATGTAGTTGTGGAGGGCACACTTTCCAATTGTGTTCCAGGAAAACCTATGTTTTCTAAGACAGGTACAAGGGGGCTATTATGGGATATATGTATATGCTTATTTACTTCTTTATTTTCAGTTTGTTCTATGCCTTCTGCCTCCCAATGTGAGTCCCACAAGGGCAGTGTCTTAGTCTGTTTTCTTTTGCTTTAACAGAATACCACAGATGGGTAAATTATAAACAATGGAGGTTTAATTTGGTTCAAGGTTCTTGAGGCTAGGAAGTCCAAAAGCATGGTCCTGGCATCTGATAAGAGTCATCTCATGGTGGAAGGTGGAGTGAGCACACAAGACAGAGAGAGGCACCAGGGGCTGAACTTACTTTATAAGAGGTGGGGCCCAATCTCTTACTAAGCCCCACCTCTTAACATTGTTGCATTGGAGATTAGGTTCCCAACATGTGAATTTTGGGGAGGCACATTCAAACCATAGCAGGCAGGGACCTTTTCAATTTTGTTTCCCTCTGTATGCTCAGCTTCTAGAATAGTTTCTAGCTCTCAGGAAGCTTTCATTAAGTAGTTTTAGAGTGAATTAATTTTTAAAACATCAGACCTTTACAGAGGTTTTACCAATGGGTCTGTTATTAAATATTATTTTGAAAGCCTCTCCACTATAGCAGTATTGTTCAAACCCAGTGCTGCAGACAAGCTACATCAGAATTACCCAAGGAACTTAAGATGTAGTTTCCTGAGATGTTCCTGAAGGGGTTGTTTTTTCAGTGAGCCTGGAGATTCGTATGGTATGTTTATGATTATTACTACTATGATTGATGTTATTACTGTAGTGATGGTTGTTTTGAATTTGCAAGGTTTAAATGCACTTGACTAGATGATTGCTAAAGTCTTTCCCTGCACTGACATCCTAACAGGATGGTTCTGGTGAGAAAAATAAGTTGAGACTTCACCTAAGTGGCCCTGAGATTCCTTCCTTTCAAAATTTGGCTCTCTTCACAAGGAGCTGCTATATTGCGTCAGAGGGTTTTGCTTCCTTGCTTTAGGGATGGGGAAAAGAAATCTCCTGAAATAATTTCAGGGTTTTGGGATTAAAAAAAAAAAAGGCAAGCAGAAGCAGGCGACTTCACATTCCTCCTGGGACTCTGGGATTTCTCCAAGATAGTAGAAGTTCTTGTTTATTAAAATGTCTTAGGTATGCTTCTCTTTTGTGGCAGGCACTATGGACTAGGCACCAAAGAAGGTAGACAGATTTTCTGCTCCACAGAGCTTACAGTCTGGTAGAGGAGACAGATATTAGATAAACAATGGCACAAATAGGGATTTAAATTACTATCAAGACCAATTCCTTATTTGGGAATATAGCAGTTAAAAAGGCGGAATTAAGTATTTATTCTTAGTGGTTCTTGTATGAACTATATTTTAGAATAACCAAAAAGCCCAAGGTGATCAAGGAAAGTTTATTTTTGTGTGTGAAAAAATTCTTACCAATAAAGGAGAAAGGAGTGATAGAATACACAAATCACTATTTTATTTCCCTTAAATAAATAATGAATGCAGGCTACGCTCATCAATGAATGGAGCCATTAAAAGGAAAGTTTATGGGGAAATTGGCAATGAAGGAATTAGGCTATTACATTCCTGCTGTTACCTAGCATTTATTGTCTCAGTATTCTGGAGGCCAGAAGTCCAATATCTGGCAGCACTGTGCTCTCTCCAGGGATTTCAGGGGAAAATTCGTTTCTTGCCTCTTCTAGATTCTTGGTTGCTGCCCTAGTGTTTCTTGCCTTGTGGCTACATCACCGCAATCTCTGTCTTCATCTTCATAAGACCTCTGTGTTTCTCTTTCAAATTCCCTCTGCCTCTGTCCTGTGAGAATACATGTGATTGCACCTACAGTCCACCAAGATATCTAGGGTAAATTCCTCTTCTTAAGATGCTCAAGTGAATCACATCTTTTGCCATATAAGGTAATATTCATAGATCTGAGGATTGGGTTGTGGACATATCTTTTTGAGGGCCACCATTCACTCCCCCACATGTGTCTTCCGGTGGGATGCACTGTGAAGCCCATAGCCTCATTTGCAATCTTTCCTTGACAGAAAAGCTTTTCTGTGTTTAACCAAACCCTTGGAGCTTATAATCATTTATAGAAAATATTGGAGATAGAGAAATAAATGAAATAATCCAGGCATAGTGGCTAGCTCCTGTAATCCTAGGGCTCTAGGAGGCCAAAGCAGGAGGATCACTTGAGGCCAGCCTGGGCAAACTAGCAAGACCCAATCTCTAAAAAATTAAAATTTAAAAAAGAGCAATAAGTGAAATGACCTTCTAATCAGGTAAACACAAAATAGGGAATGTTCTACAGGATAATTGACTTTTTTTGTGCTAATCAATGACATGGAACAAGGTGAAAGTGGGCTGTTCTAGATTACAAGATTTAAAGACACTGCAACCAAGTTTTGTTGTGGACCCTATATGAATACTGATTAGACCAAACTAGCTCTAAAAAGACGTCTTTGAATTGATGGAGTAATTTGATTTAGAACTGGGTGTGAGTTGGTACTTAGGAATTGGAATGAATTTGATTAGCAGTGACAATGGCATTGTAGTTGTGTCAAGTACTTCTTGTGTCCTGTGTCACACACATCTTCTCAGTCCACCTTTTCACCCGAGCTGTTGCGGCTACCCCTGGTGTTACCCAGGTAAAACCTGATAGCACCTCCCCTAAACTTCACCACATGCCTTTCTTTCTGCTCTGGGTGCGTCTGTTCCCCTATGGGACACCTGCGGTAACTGTTCCAGCTATTCTGTCTCTTTCTGAAGCATTCCATTGCCAATCTGGGAGTGTAAGAGTTAATGCCCCGTGGGGTGATTCCTGACTAGTGGGTAGGACAATCAGTGGATAAATACTTCCCATTGTGGTCACTCAATAAATGATCTAAATTGCATTCTACAGCTCCTCTGAGAGTCCTCAGCAGAACCCAGCCCCATGTGCCCACGGAATTGGTTCTCTGAGAATGCATCCTTGGGTAGGCTTTCCCTCCTTCCCTGTTTCACTCTTCTCAGCCCCACACTCCTTGGGATCACTTCCCAAAATAACAAGTTACATACAAGCCCCTGTTTCCGGCTCTACTTTTAGGGGGAACCCAGGCTGAGATAGTGGTTTTTTTAAAAAAACTATCAGGCTGGGTGTGGTGGCTTATGCCTGTAATCTCAGTACTTTGGGAGGCTGAGGCGGATGGATCACCTTAGGTCAGGAGTTCAAGAAAAGACCTGCCAAGATGGTGAAAACTTATCTCTACTAAAAATACAAAAATTAGCCGGGAGTGCTGGCACATGCCTGTAGTCCCAGCTGTTCGGGAGACTGAGACAGGAGAATCACTTGAACCCAGGAGGCGGAGGTTGCAGTGAGCCAAGATTGCACCGTTGCATTCCGGCCTGAGTCCAGCCTGAGTGACAGAGTGAGACTCTCAAAAATAATAATAATAATAATTTTTAAAAATAGCTGATTTTTTTTTTAAATTTTTTTTATTATTTTATTTTATTTTATTTTTTTTTATACTTTAGGGTTTTAGGGTACATGTGCACAATGTGCAGGTTTGTTACATAAGTATCCATGTGCCATGTTGATTTCCTGCACCCATTAACTCGTCATTTAGCATTAGGTGTATCTCCTAATGCTGTCCCTCCCCCCTCCCCCCACCCCACAACAGTCCCCGGAGTGTGATGTTCCCCTTCCTGTGTCCATGAGTTCTCATTGTTCAATTCCCACCTATGAGTGAGAACATGCGGTGTTTGGTTTTTTGTCCTTGCGATAGTTCACTGAGAATGATGTTTTCCAGTTTCATCCATGTCCCTACAAAGGACACGAACTCAT
The DNA here is from genome assembly GCF_006542625.1 of Nomascus leucogenys. Taxonomy (NCBI): domain Eukaryota; kingdom Metazoa; phylum Chordata; class Mammalia; order Primates; family Hylobatidae; genus Nomascus; species Nomascus leucogenys. The sequence goes on along the minus strand of NC_044401.1, from coordinate 72,817,734 downwards.
CATTTTTTATGGCTGCATAGTATTCCATGGTGTATATGTGCCACATTTTCTTAATCCAGTCTATCGTTGTTGGACATTTGGGTTGGTTCCAACTCTTTGCTATTGTGAATAGTGCCGCAATAAACATACGTGTGCATGTGTCTTTATAGCAGCATGATTTATAGTCCTTTGGGTATATACCCAGTAATGGGATGGCTGGGTCAAATGGTATTTCTAGTTCGAGATCCCTGAGGAATCGCCACACTGACTTCCACAATGGTTGAACTAGTTTACAGTCCCACCAACAGTGTAAAAGTGTTCCTATTTCTCCACATCCTCTCCAGCACCTGTTGTTTCCTGATTTTTTAATGATGGCCATTCTAACTGGTGTGAGATGGTATCTCACTGTGGTTTTGATTTGCATTTCTCTGATGGCCAGTGATGATGAGCATTTCTTCATGTGTTTTCTGGCTGCATAAATGTCTTCTTTTGAGAAGTGTCTGTTCATGTCCTCTGCCCACTTTTTGATGGGGTTGTTTGTTTTTTTCTTGTAAATTTGTTTGAGTTCATTGTAGATTCTGGATATTAGCCCTTTGTCAGATGAGTAGGTTGCAAAAATTTCCTCCCATTCTGTAGGTTGCCTGTTCATTCTGATGATAGTTTCTTTGGCTGTGCAGAAGCTCTTTAGTTTAATGAGATCCCATTTGTTGATTTTGGCTTTTGTTGCCATTGCTTTTGGTGTTTTAGACATGAAGTCCTTGCCCACGCCTATGTCCTGAATGGTATTGCCTAGGTTTTCTTGTAGGATTTTAATGGTTTTAGGTCTAACATATAAGTCTTTAATCCATCTTGAATTAATTTTTGTATAAGGTGTAAGGAAGGGATCCAGTTGCAGCTTTCTACATATGGCTAGCCAGTTTTCCCAGCACCATTTATTAAATAGGGAATCCTTTCCCCATTTCTTGTTTTTGTCAGGTTTGTCAAAGATCAGATAGTTGTAGCTATGCGGCATCATTTCTGAGGGCTCTGTTCTGTTCCATTGATCTATGTCTCTGTTGTGGTACCAGTACCATGCTGTTTTGGTTACTGTAGCCTTGTAGTATAGTTTAAAGTCAGGTAGCGTGATGCCTCCAGCTTTGTTCTTTTGGCTTAGGATTGACTTGGCGATGCGGGCTCTTTTTTGGTTCCATATGAACTTTAACTGTGAAGAAAGTCATTGGTAGCTTGATGGGGATGGCATTGAATCTATAAATTACCTTGGGCAGTATGGCCATTTTCACGATATTGATTCTTCCAACCCATGAGCATGGAATGTTCTTCCATTTGTTTGTATCCTCTTTTATTTCATTGAGCAGTGGTTTGTAGTTCTCCTTGAAGAGGTCCTTCACATCCCTTGTAAGTTGGATTCCTAGGTATTTTATTCTCTTTGAGGCAATTGTGAATGGGAGTTCACTCATGATTTGGCTCTCTGTTTGTCTGTTATTGGTGTACAAGAATGCTTGTGATTTTTGTACATTAATTTTGTATCCTGAGACTTTGCTGAAGTTGCTAATCAGCTTAAGGAGATTTTGGGCTGAGACAATGGGGTTTTCTAAATATACAATCATGTCATCTGCAAACAGGGACAATTTGACTTCCTCTTTTCCTAATTGAATACTTTTATTTCCTTCTCCTGCCTGATTGCTCTGGCCAGAACTTCCAGCACTATGTTGAATAGGAGTGGTGAGAGAGGGCATCCCTGTCTTGTGCCAGTTTTCAGAGGGAATGCTTCCAGTTTTTGCCCATTCAGTATGATATTGGCTGTGGGTTTGTCATAGATAGCTCTTATTATTTTGAGATACGTCCCATCAATACCTAATTTATTGAGAGTTTTTAGCATGAAGGGTTGTTGAATTTTGTCAAAGGCCTTTTCTGCATCTATTGAGATAATCATGTGGTTTTTGTCTTTGGTTCTGTTTATATGCTGGATTACATTTATTGATTTGCGTATGTTGAACCAGCCTTGCATCCCAGGGATGAAGCCCACTTGATCATGGTGGATAAGCTTTTTGATGTGCTGCTGGATTCGGTTTGCCAGTATTTTATTGAGGATTTTTGCATCAATGTTCATCAAGGATATTGGTCTGAAATTCTCTTTTTTGGTTATGTCTCTGCCAGGTTTTGGTATCAGGACGATGCTGGCTTCATAAAATGTGTTAGGGAGGATTCCCTCTTTTTCTATCGATTGGAATAGTTTCAGAAGGAATGGTACCAGTTCCTCCTTGTACCTCTGGTAGAATTCAGCTGTGAATCCATCAGGTCCTGGACTCTTTTTGGTTGGTAAGCTATTGATTGTTGCCACAATTTCAGAACTTGTTATTGGTCTATTCAGAGATTCAACTTCTTCCTGGTTTAGTCTTGGGAGGGTGTATTTGTCGAGGAATTTATCCATTTCTTCTAGATTTTCTAGTTTATTTGCCTAGAGGTGTTTGTAGTATTCTCTGATGGCAGATTGTATTTCTGTGGGATCGGTGGTGATATCCCCTTTTTCGTTTTTTATTGCATCTATTTGATTCTTCTCTCTTTTCTTCTTTATTAGTCTTGCTAGCGGTCCATCAATTTTGTTGATCTTTTCAAAAAACCAGCTCCTGGATTCATTAATTTTTTGAAGGGTTTTTTGTGTCTCTATTTCCTTCAGTTCTGCTCTGATTTTAGTTATTTCTAGCCTTCTGCTAGCTTTTGAATGTGTTTGCTCTTGCTTTTCTAGTTCTTTTAATTGTGATGTTAGGGAGTCAATTTTCGACCTTTCCTGCTTTCTCTTGTGGGCATTTAGTGCTATAAATTTCCCTCTACACACTGCTTTGAATGTGTCCCAGAGATTCTGGTATGTTGTGTCTTTGTTCTCGTTGGTTTCAAAGAACGTCTTTATTTCTGCCTTCATTTCATTATGTACCCAATAGTCATTCAGGAGCAGGTTGTTCAGTTTCCATGTAGTTGAGCGGTTTTGAGTGAGTTTCTTAATCCTGAGTTCTAGTTTGATTGCACTGTGGTCTGAGAGACAGTTTGTTATAATTTCTGTTCTTTTACATTTGCTGAGGAGAGCTTTACTTCCAACTATGTGGTCAATTTTGGAATAGGTGTGGTGTGGTGCTGAAAAAAACGTATATTCTGTTGACTTGGGGTGGAGAGTTCTGTAGATGTCTATTAGGTCCACTTTATGTAGAGCTGAGTTCAATTCCTGGATATACTTGTTAACTTTCTGTCTCGTTGATCTGTCTAATGCTGACAGTGGGGTGTTAAAATCTCCCATTATTATTGTGTGGGAGTTTAAGTCCCTTTGTAGGTCACTCAGGACTTGCTTTATGAATCTGGGTGCTCCTGTGTTGGGTGCATATATATTTAGGATAGTTAGCTCTTCTTGTTGAATTGATCCCTTTACCATTATGTAATGGCCTTCTTTGTCTCTTTTGATCTTTGTTGGTTTGAAGTCTATTTTATCAGAGACTAGGATTGCAACCCCTGCCTTTTTTTGTTTTCCAGTTGCTTGATAGATCTTCCTCCATCCCTTTATTTTGAGTCTATGTGTGTCTCTGCACGTGAGATGGGTTTCCTGAATACAGCACACTGATGGGTCCTGACTCCTTATCCAGTTTGCCAGTCTGTGTCTTTTGATTGGAGCATTTAGCCCATTTACATTTAACGTTAATATTGTTATGTGTGAATCTGATCCTGTCATTATGATGTTAGTTGGTTATTTTGCTCGTTAGTTGCTATAGTTTCTTCCTAGTCTCGATGGTCTTTACAATTTGGCATGTTTTTGCAGTGGCTGGTACCGGTTGTTCTTTTCCATGTTTAGTGCTTCCTTCAGGAGCTCTTTTAGGGCAGGCCTGGTGGTGACAAAATCACTCAGCGTTTGCTTGTCTGTAAAGTGTTTTATTTCTCCTTCACTTATGAAGCTTAGTTTGGCTGGATAGGAGATTCTGGGTTGAAAATTCTTTTCTTTAAGAATGTTGAATATCGGCCCCCACTCTCTTCTGGCTTGTAGAGTTTCTGCTGAGAGATCAGCTGTTAGTCTGATGGGCTTCCCTTTGTGGGTAACCTGACCTTTCTCTCTGGCTGCCCTTAACATTTTTTCTTTCATTTCAACTTTGGTGAATCTGACAATAATGTGTCTTGGAGTTGCCCTTCTCGAGGAGTATCTTTGTGGCGTTCTCTGTATTTCCTGAATCTGAATGCTTGCCTGCCTTGCTAGATTGGGGAAGTTCTCCTGGATAATATCTTGCAGAGTGTTTTCCAACTTGGTTCCATTCTCCCCATCATTTTCAGGTACACCAATCAGACGTAGGTTTGGTCTTTTCACATAGTCCCAAATTTCTTGGAGGCTTTGTTCATTTCTTTTTATCCTTTTTTCTCTAAACTTCCCTTCTCTCTTCATTTCATTCATTTCATCTTCCATCAGCGATACCCTTTCTTCCAGTTGATCGCATCTGCTACTGAGGCTTCTGCAATCTTCGCGTAGTTCTCGAAACTTGGCTTTCAGCTCCATCAGCTCCTTGAAGCCCTTCTCTCCATTGGTTATTCTAGTTATCCATTCTTCTAATTTTTTTTCAAAGTTTTTAACTTCTTTCCTGTTGTTTTGAATTTCCTCTCGTAGCTCAGAGTAGTTTGATCGTCTGAAGCCTTCTTCTCTCAACTCATCAAAGTCATCCTCCATCCAGCTTTGTTCCGTTGCTGGTGAGGAACTGCGTTCCTTTGGAGGAGGAGAGGTGCTCTGTTTTTTAGAGTTTCCAGTTTTTTTGGTCTGTTTTTTCCCCATCTTTGTGGTTTTATCTACTTTTTGTCTTTGATGGTGGTGATGTACAGATGGGTTTTTGGTGTGGATGTCCTTTCTGTTTGTTAGTTTTCCTTCTACCAGACAGGACCCTCAGCTGCAGGTCTGTTGGAGTTTACTAGAGGTGCACTCCAGACCCTGTTTGGCTGGGTGTCAGCAGCGGTGGCTGCAGAACAGCGGATTTTCGTGAGACCACAAATTCAGCTGTCTGATAGTTTCTCTGAAAGTTTTGTCTCAGAGAAGTACCGGGTTGAATGAGGTGTCAGTCTGTCCCTACTGGGGGGTGCCTCCCAGTTAGGCTGCTCAGGGGTGAGGGACCCACTTTAGGAGGCAGTCTGACCGTTCTCAGATCTCCAGCTGCATGCTGGGAGAACCACTACTCTCTTCAAAGCTGTCAGTCAGACAGGGACATTTAAGTCTGTGGAAGTTCTTGCAGAGTTTTTGTTTGTCTGTGCCCTGCCCCCAGAGGTGGAGCCTACAGAGGCAGGCAGGCCTCCTTGAGCTGTGGTGGGCTCCACCCAGTTCGAGCTTCCTGGCTGCTTTGTTTACCTAAGCAAGCCTGGGCAATGGCGGGCGCCCCTCCCCCAGTCTCGCTGCCGCCTCGCAGCTTGATCTCAGACTGCTGTGCTAGCAATTAGCGAGACTGCGTGGGCATAGGACCCTCCGAGCCAGGTGCGGGACACAATCTCCTAGTGTGCCGTTTTCCAGGCCCGTTGGAAAAGCGCAGTATTAGGATGGGACTGACCCGATATTCCAGGTGCCGTCTGCTTCCCCTTTCTTTGACTAGGAAAGGGAACTCCCTGACCCCTTGCGCTTCCCGAGTGAGGCAATGCCTCGCCTTGCTTTGGCTCGCGCACAGTGCGCTTCACCGACTGTCCTGCACCCACTGTTAGGCACTCCCTAGTGAGATGAAACCGGTACCTCAAGCAGAAATGCAGAAATCACCCGTCTTCTGTGTCACTGGGGCTGGGACGATTTTTTTTTTTTGAGATGGAGTCTCACTCTTGTTGCCCAGGCTGGAGTGCAATGGCGTGATCTTGGCTCACCACAACCTCCACCTCCCGGGTTCAAGTGATTATCCTGCTTCAACCTCCTGAGTAGCTGGGATTACAGATATGCACCACCATGCCTGGCTAATTTTTGTATTTTTAGTAGAGACAGGTTTTCTCCATGTTGGTCAGGCTGGTCTCGAACTCCCAACCTCAGGTGATCTGCCTGCCTCGGCCTCTCAAAGTGCTGGGATTACAGGCGTGAGCCACCGCGACTGGCCAGCTGATTATTTTTAAGACATGCATGTTGAAGTAATTAGACATGAAATGGCATGATGCCTGGGTTTTGCTTTAAGTATTTCACTAATATCAAAGAAGAAAGAGAAGAAAGAGCTAGATGAAACAAATGTAAATTTATGACGACTGTTGAATCTGGTTATTGAGTACACAGGAGAATGTTATTGAGTATTTTATAATTTGTTATAACAAAACATTTAAAAGGTTCAAAGTATTACAAGGTCTGTGATATAGAGGAACAGACTACTCTGAAAGTACATGCTAGAGGACCTAGTCTAGGTGGGAGATCAAAAAAGACTTTTCTGATGAAATGACTTTTAACTGTGGCTGAAAGGGTGAAATGGATTTTTCAGACCCTTTCTCCTAAGGCACTTAAGATACCTTCGTGAATCCGGCCATAGTTTTAGAATTACTTCTGCACTCTTGCTTAGAACACAGGATCCTAAGCGTGCCACCCAGGGCCTTCCAGGCCTGGCTCTCTTTACTGCTTTTAAATGGCTCATTTCCCCTGTATTGAGTATCTGCTCTGGGTGGCAAATCATTTTGTGTGAAATATATTCATTCAACTGTAGACACCTTACCATATCTCCAAGTGACTCTTTGAAACCTGATTATTCTTTTATTTGTTGTGAATGATAGAGAGGAAATAGGAGGGCTATTTTAGGGTGGTCCAAAGTTGAATGAACTGCCTGGCAAATGTGACTGAATAACTACCTTCCTTGCTATTTGTGACATCAGAATGCTTAGATCTATTTGATGCCAGCAGATTCAAGCCAGGTCCTCTGTGCCGTCATTTTTGTGCTGTAAATGAAGCTGTGGGGAGAAACATTTCCCCTATGAGAGCACATTCATCCTCTATGCCCAACAGACGAAAGAGTATTTCATAGCTGTGTAGCTGACTGGGTGAGGAAAATGCATTTTGCCCATAATTTCAGTAAACAACCAGTCAAGTCAGTCTTTTAAATTTGATTTGCTTTGTAATGCCTTATTTACAGCAGTTTTGTCCACTGGTATTGACATTTAATTCCCAATGCTTATTGATACTTGCCTTTACTATCATGCTGTATTACCTTGCATGTTTAACTTGCTTTGTGTATCACAAATGGCTTTCATAACCATATCTCATTTAGCCCTCATAGCAACCTTGTGATGTTTTTTCTTTCTTTCCTTCCCTTTCTTTTCCTCTACTTTTTTTTCTCCCTTCCTCCCATCCATCTTCCTTGCCTCCCACTCGTTCCTCACCGCCTTGCCTTCTCTCCTTTTCCATTTCCTTTTCTTTCTTTCCTTTCATTCCATCGTTCGTTATTCTTTCTTTCTGTCCCTTTCTCCTTCCTTTGCTCCCTCCCTTCCTACCTTTCTTAATTGTAGCAAATATTTTTTAAAGTTTAGTTTGCAAGTTTGAGAGCTTGAGTTCAAATCCCAGTTGTGTCATTCCCTATCTGTATGACCTTAGGTAAGTTACTTGAGCTTTAAGCTTGAATTCGCCCATTCATAAAATGAGCATCATAATAATGCACTTTCACAATGCAGTAAGTGCTTATTTGTTTACTGGGCTCAGTCTCTGGCAGATGGAAAGCAATCAAAACTGTTTTCTATTATTGTTATTCCCGTTACTTATTACACTGTTCAGATACAGCAATGACTGTGACCAATGTAATTAACAAGCCCATGGAGTTTATAACAGGCCTATGAAGAAAACTGAGGCATGCAGGTAGTAAGTGGCAGAACCAGGGTTTCAATTTGGACCTTGTTGTTTTCAAGGTAAGAGCCTTCTTCGCTATTCTGCTTAATGCTTTCAACAAAAAATTGTCAATAACTCAGGGTTCTTTTTTTCTGTTTTCAGAAAGTAGTCTCAGGATTTGTTATAATTCTATGTTGTTATTATACTTATATATATGAGTATCTAAAAAGAATTCCGAATTACTGGATATGCAGAACTTGTTACTACACAGGTCAAATTCCTGCCCTTCAGGAGTTTGATACCCAAGAAAGAATAATTGAGTCAGTTATATTTTTGTAATTCAATATAATTTAAACCTATCTTAGCTGTCTGCCTATTGTCTGAAAAAAAATATGATTCAAAATAATGTTTTTCCAAGTTTTGCTTATTTAATATAAGGCTATATTGGAAAAAATCCATAATTTCACATGATGGCTACTTGCCTGAATGATAGATGACTGCCTCGTGCCTTCAATAGGAAAAGTGGATGAGACTATTTAGAATTAGAGAATATCCTGATGATTTCATAAATTATGGCAACCACGTAGAATGATTTTAACCTAAACCTCTTGTTCAGTAACAGTGCTTCCAGTGGCAGCGTCTCATCATAACCTGTGGGTTATAGGGTGTGTGTCCCATTGCCATGTTGGCACTGTGGTCGCACTGTACAAATGAATATTTATACATGCCAATCACTATTTGCTTAAAATTTTTATGCATTCACCAACTATAACATAGCAGTTAAGAATGGATAACTTATAACTGCCAAAACCTCTGCTTTGCCCTTTGCTAGTTACATGAATTTTCTGAGCCGCAGTTTCTCATCTGTAAAATTAACAATGGGTAATGACTTCATGGTGTTATTGCAAAGAATTAAGAAGAAGTGCACATGAAACATTTTGTATACAGTTTGGTATATAGGAAAAAGTTATTATTATTCATCTATTTATTAATCATTTTTTGAATACCTCATATATACTGGACAAAGGCCAAGTGCTGGAGATGCAAAGGTGAATGATACCCTGTTTAGTTTACCTTCAGAGTTCACAAAAGATGGTATAAAAAATATTTTCAGATAGCAAGTGAGGATTATGGAAAAAAATGATCAGTGCTCAAAGTTTCCCAGTTCACACAGTTGCAGCAATATATGTCAATTATATAGTCTGACAAGGCATTTAATTTTGGCATATGTATTTCGGTAACTGATTTCAGATCTGACAGTTTCCTTTAAGGTGTGGTGTCTGATCCTTCCATTTATTTCAAAAAATTGTCTTTCAAACAATACTCTGCAAAAGTTGTATGTTAGAACGTTATCAAGTATCCTAATGCAATTAGAGCTCAACGTTGCTGATGTGATCAATGTAAAACTTCTAGCCTTTGAATATAACACAGAATAATTTATAGTTAAACTCCACTGGATTTTTCAAATTAGATTCCATGTTATTTTAGCTGAGTAGGAACTTTACAGAGCCTCAAGGCACTCAGAAAATATAAACAACTGAAAAAAGAAAACAGAGACTGACAGCCTTACCAAAAAGCAATCAAATTTGAAATTTAACAGAAACTTGGCAGTCACATATTGTTATGACACCACTTACTATCAAATCAGTACTGGCCATAAACTGGGTTTGTTAATTATTACAGACTCTTACTCCTGTGTGGAGGTCAAATGGGGAAGAAAAAAAAAAGATGGTCATAAACCAAAGACTCAGAAGGGCATATGCCAGCTTCGCTGGAGTGTACATCGTCCCAATTAATAGCGTCTTTCCCTCATCGGCAGTGCCAGTAGAAGAAGGCACATATTCTAGTTTCTTTGTTGCAAATTAGAGAATATTGGAAAATTATCCTGTACTTTAAAGATCAAAACCAAAATGGCCTGACCAATCTGGGTTGATGCTTCAGTTTCTTTTTTTTCCCTTTTACTTTCTTTTAGAGACAGGGTCTCACTCTGCACCCAGGCTGGAGTGCACTGGTGTGTTTATAGCTCACCGCAGCCTCCAACTCCTGGGCACAAATGATCCCCCACTTCAGCCTCCCGAGTAGCTTGGACTACAGGCACATGCTTGGCTATTTTTTTTTTTTAATTTTTATTTTTTTGTAGAGATAGGGTTCTTGCTTTTTTGTCAAGCTGGTCTCCAACTACTGGCCTCCAGCACTTTGGCCTCTCAAAGTGCTGGGATTACAGGTATGGCCACCATGCCAGGCTTCAGTTTCTTCTAAATGAAAACACAGTTTAAGTGAAATACAACATGAGAAATTTGAAGTCAATTCATCTGATAAGCCAGGTAATTTACAGAAATGATCCATGAAGATAATGTGCAACAAAGAATAGATGCCAAATTACACTGGGTATTTTCTATTTTCAGGGATAAACAATCAGTGGATCTTTTCCCCAGTGCTGGTCTCCTTGCTTCTTAACATCACCTTTGTTGCCTGAATCCTTTCCTCCATCTTAAATGATGCATTTTTATCTTTTATCCAGCTAATCTGAGCAGTGTAGTACCAATGTACATTTCCAGACTAATTTTCCAGCTATTCCCATTCCACTCATTCTGCTTTCTGGCTTTGTAGAATTTTTACTTCCTCTGATGACCTTTTACCGTGATCACACTTGGACATCGACTATCACTCTCTGCTTTGCTTATTTTTCCTGTGTAATAAAGTCTTACTCATTCTCCTCCAAGACCCATTTCTAACGTTCCCTCCTCTATGAGGCCTTGGCTGCTGTCTACAGGTTACTTGTCCCTTCGCTGTTCACATTAGCCTACATTTGTTCGTGTGGTTTGTGTCTGCCCAAGTGGACTGTGAACTCCATGAGAGACAGAACCTAATCTAATTCACTTTTGTATTTCTGGGACCCAACACAGGACTGGCACAAAGTAGGCCTTTTATAAATATTTGCTGGATACTGGACTGCTGTGTATGGTGGTTCGCCTCTTGCACAAAGACATCTAGCCAAGGGAAAGGGCACTAAAATCTAGCTCATGACCATATGTATCTTGGTCTAGGCCTGTTTCAACCCTAAAGAGGGGCACCTGTTTTGTAATTTCTTTACCCAGGAAGGCCCCTTTATGCAATTTCCATAGGGACATAGTATGTGCTAGTAACTGAGCTTGTTGAATGAATGTATAAAGAAACAAGTGAATGAAGTTTCCCATAATCCTCTACAGCTATTAATAATACAAAACAAATAAACAAAAAGGTGCAAAAGAAGCCTTTTCACAAGACTAAAATCATCTAGTTCAGTTACAAAAGCTGATCAAATTCGGCACTGCTCACCTTATATGCTATTCGACTTCTGTTTGACTAATTCTGTGAAGAATGAATCCTCACATTTGCATCTTAGGTTGGATAATTCTGTTGGCAGTGGTATCTGAATAGTATTATTTTGAATGGCAAGCATTTTTTATGACTATGATTTTTTATATTGGGACTGTCTATCTCTTTCTGTCCTACACATTAGTAGTACCTCTTGGACATTCTGTAGGGATACTGAAATGTGTCTACAAATGGTTCATGGTCTATTATGTAAGCATCTTTGTGCTCAGTTGTAAAAAAGGATGGTCCTAAGTTCTTAATTATATGAGTCATTACAATTTTAAAAATTTCTAGGTGGAAGTCAGGCTGTTTAGTTGATTTAAAAATATTTTTGCTAGAGTGGATTTCTTCTAGCATGTTGAAAATGCTAAATCCCATGTTGTAACACCTCACCAGAAATTATCAGTAGACCAGAAGGTAATGTGGAATATGATCTCATTTGTTCATCCATTCATTCACACATTCATTTACTAAAAAATTACTTACATTTCTCCAGTGCTTAATGTAATGATTAACATATAGTAGACAATGAATTTGTGTTGACTTGAATTTATTCATATATGCATTCTTTCATTCTTTTATCAATATTTATGGGGCTGCTACCTCAGGCCAGACGTTATGTGATCAATGCAGATACAGTTTCTTGGCCTGTGGAAGCATCACACCAATCTCTGTCTTCATGTCCACATGTTGTTCACCCTGAGTGTGTCTCTGGATCCAAACTGTATCTGCAGTTTCTGTATCTGCATTGATCACTAATATATTTCTAGGACTTAACATAATGCTTAAAATAATTGATATATTTTATAGTTTCCTCTCTGAATGACAGTAGGTCTTATGAGGCCTTTAATGAGTGATTGTCAGTCCTGGCTGCACATTAGAACCACCTGAGGTGCCTCTTAAAAATACCCATACTGGGGCCTAACCCAGACCAATTAAATCAACATCAGCGAAGGTGAGACCCAGGCATAGCTACTTTTTAAAGCTCCCCAGGATATTGTGAGCTATACCTAACACTGAGAATTACTGAGTGATTATGTGCAGTTTTTTTTTTTTTGTATTTTTAGTGGAGATGGGGTTTCACGGTGGTCTCAATCTCCTGACCTCGTGATCCGCCTGCCTCGGCCTCCCAAAGTGCTGGGATTACAAACGTGAGCCACTGCGCCTGGCCATGTGCACTTTTTTTTATGTCACTGGTACATCACTTCTCTGGGTTGAATTCTATCCCTCCAAGATTTATAGGTTGAAGTCCTAACCCCTAGCACCTCAGAATGTAATTACTTTGTAGAGGTAATCAAGTTAAAATAGGACATTAGAAGGAGTTCTAACTTATGTCCTTATAGAAAAGAAGTTTGGATCCAGAGACACACACAGGATGAATGCCATGTGGATACAAAGACAGAGATTGGGGTGATGCTACCAACAGGCCAAGGGATACCAAGGCAAACCCCCAGAAGCCAGGAGAGAGGGACGGAACAGAATCCTCCCTTGAAGCCTTCAGAAGGAATCAAGCCTTGCAGTACACGTGTATTTTGGACTTGTAGCCTGCAGAACGATCAGAAAATAAATTTTCTTATTTATTTATTTTTTTTTTGTAGAGACAGGGTTTTAACATGTTGCCTAGGCAGGTCTTGAACTCTTGAGCTCAAGCAACCTGCCCTCCTCAGCCTCCCAAAGTGCTGGGCTTACACTGCACCTGGCCAATTTCTGTTTTTCAGGCTCCCTCCACCCCTGACCATGTGGTACTTTGTTATAGCACCCTAGTGAACAGTACAATCAGTGCCTTTATAAATGCGTTTTTTAAAGAGCTAACTTTAAAATGTTCTGCTTCTTTCAGTCCCCATTCCCTTCTGAAAATGGGCCATCTCCTGTCTCTGAGCCCAGGCCAGATGGTGTCTCTCTACTTCTTCCAAGGTGGCCTTACCTTTACTAAGAGTCAGTGTTGAAACATACATGACCAGCCCACCTGGAGCTAGAGACTTACAGGCTGACTCTATGATGAATAATCAATGTGCGATAATTCCACTTGCCAAGCAAAGCCCGACGTAGACAGCAGTTGCTTCTGGCAGATCGATAAAGTACTTGAAGACACTTGTTTCAGTGGCTCTTTGAATTCCGCATCATCATTTGATTTGCTCCGATAACATTCAAGTCTTGCCTCTTTAAGTTATTGTTTTAGCAAATTCAATTTACAATTACTTTCAATATGAAAAGCCTAAGAGATTCGGTTTAATGCCTTATTAGCTGTAAAATCAACTGCTGTTTCAACTACGCGGTGTCAGGAGCAGTGAAAAGGCTTCGGTTCTTGGCAAAGCTTTCCCTCTGAGCTTCTGACGAGGGGCAGCTTCTTCAGTTGTGGAGCTATCTTTACAATACCTGCTTTCTAAGCTCTTAGTCGTTGGACCGAAATTCAAATTACATTTTCCTCCCGTGTCAGGGATTTCTGGGGTAAAAATAAGCTACTTTGAAGACACATTGCTCTCAGCAGGGATTTTTTGCTCATCAAATGTGATCCATGCAACAGGCACCTTTGAAAACTCACCATGACGCCGATTTTATTTTTAAATGGAGGGACTAAATGGCCATTACAGAAAGTCGGCCTGATTGTATTGGGGGTTTGGGGGAGAGGGTTTATTACTGTGTTGTTTGAATTATTTATAATAATGTACTTTTGTGTCTCTGGATAACTACATATTAGGAGTGAAGAAAATCCTCACTACATGAAATATAAAAGACTTTCTTACTATGGTGTGCAAAGTCCTGTAAGCTCTTTCCAGCACCTGCTGCTTGGACCTCCTCTTCAGTCACGCACCCCTGGTTCCTTGTCCTCCTGCTCGAGTCCTTCCTGCCCCCATGCGTAGAAGCCTGATGCCACCTCATGGCCTTTGTATCTATCGGTAGAATGGTGTTCCCTCACATTTTTGCCTGGCTGTCATATCTTCTTCTGATTAAATGTCACCAAACCAGTAAAGCCTTCTTTAATCATCTTCTCCCTCCCTGCCCACCTCAGTCACCCTCTCTTTTCCTTTATCTTGTTTTGTTTTTATCACTGCATTCACCTCTTTGTGTGTGAAATTATTATTTATTTGTCTGTTTTCTAATTGTCAATGTTGCCCCTCTCTGCCCTCAGATGTGAGAACGTAAACTTTGTGGGAGAAGGGACCTTTGTCAATGTTCACTTCTGTTTTTCCAGTGCCAATTGATGGGCACAAGGTTGACATTGAATGAATAGTTGTGGATGAATAAATGACAGAAACAGTGCTTTACTTAGTGCTGCATAACACACTACCCGCAAAGTGAGTAGCTAAAAACAAAAACTATTTATACTTTTTCTGAATTTCCTGGGTGGCAGGCAGTTCTGCTTTCTGGCCTGGGTGGGCTCAGCTGGGACAATTAGGGTGCCCGGCTTCTCTATCTACATATTCTTTCATGCTAGGCTTCTTCAGACATGGTGGTCTCAGGGTTTAAGAACATGAGAACTGGCAGGGTGTGGTGGCTCACGCCTATAATCCCAGAACTTTGGGAGGCCAAGGCAGGCAGATCACCTGAGGTCAGGAGTTTGAGACCAGCCTGACCAACATGGAGAAACCCTGTCTCTACTAAAAATATAAAATTAGCCGGGCATGGTGGCACATGCCTATAATCCCAGCTACTTGGGAGGCTGAGGCAGGAAAATCACTGGAACCTGGGAGGCAGAGGTTGTGGTGAGCCAAGATCACGACATTGCACTCCAGCCTGGGCAACAAGAGAGCAGAAGTTGCCAGCATTTTAAGAAGGCCTAGGCTTTGGGACATACACAAAGTCACTTCTTCCAGATTCTGTTGGTCAAGGGAAGCCATAAGGCCAGACCAAATTCAAGCAAGTAGAGAAATACATTTGGCCTCTTGAGAGTGGTGACAATGGATCATGGGGCCAGGAACAGGATTCATTAGGGGTTATTATTATTATTATTATGTAGTGATCTGCCCCAAGCCCCAAGTGATATATTTTTTGTCAGAAAGCTCATTCTCACCTGTATATGAGCGTCAGGTTTTGGAACATAGGATTCATGTCTTATATATTCATATCCCACTCATTTGCATTTGTGCCACCTGTCATAATACCCTTGCACACTATAAACAATAAATGCCTACTTGGTTTTGCTGTTGCTACTGTACTTATATTGCTGTATTTAGGATAAATTTTTATGTTTACACACACATCAGTGGATGTACAGGGATTCTGTCATCATTTCAAGAAAATGGCAGTGGGAGTGAATTCTGGAATAGATTATATTGATTTTATTTCAGACATTTAAATTTGTTTCATCTATTGCGTTTGCTATTGAAGAATTGATTTTAACAAGGCAGACAGAGAAAAAATAAATTGGTTTTATTGAATTCACAGTGACCTGATTAAAAAAATAGTCATTACAAGAAAAATAATCTTACTACCTATTTTATTACAGACTTTTGCCCTTCAAAAATTTATTGGTTTAATATAGTAAGTGAAGAAGATGATGAGTTTTATTTAGCATTGTGCAGAATGGTTTGGGGGCAGTTAGGAAACACATTTCTTGAACTATTTCTTATTCAGATGATTGTAAAGATTATTTTGATCAAGAAGGCACTTCTCACTGTTTGATGCTTTTATACTGAATGAAAAACAGTCCAAAGGTCTGTAAGACAATTCACATCGGTAGAGATTTAGATCATTATTTCCTGAAAAGAAATGTTGAAATGTTAGTTACTATTCAAATTCTTTTCTTAAAACAAAATGAAACATTCAAATTTGACTTAGAAAATTACTAGACTGCAGAAGGGAATAGAGAAGAAGCAAAAATCACCTGATGTCTTTAAACTTCATCTTGAGTATTTACAATTCAGAAATAACATTCAATGTTCAATTAAAATTTGAATGTCTCTATTTGTACTCAGGAGATGAATAGATCTGGATATACTTTCTGATAATTCCTTCACTATCCAAACTGCTGCTACTCACTATCTGAAATCAGGAACCAAATAGATTTGGAAAAACACAGAGTCCCTTCTTATCTGAACTTGCTGTGCAAACTCCCAATAACTGAGAACTGATTTGGATAGCGAGAGATACTTTGATATAGGTTATCTGTACTCTTTAAAGACATTGGTAACCCTCTGATCCCATTGTCTATACTGTTTGTAAGTTACTCTTTTCACTTAAAAATATACTGTGAAAGGAAGATTGAAGCTGGGGAGCATAGTTTGTCAATCTCTCTAAATCCACACTTAAAAACAGAGCAACTGGACAGCAAAACCCTCATACAATGTTTAGCACAAAACCACGTCACAAGGTCTCTTCACAAACTCCACATCCACTCCATGGGGTGAAATGTGTGTAAACAAGCAATAAATATGGTGTGATAAATGCTCTGTTCTCAGCTCCCTTGAGATGAGATCAGAGTACAGGGAGTTCCTTAAAGACTTCACGGAGCTTCAAAGAGTATTTACAAAGAAAAACGGCATAATAGCAACTTAGGGGGCAACTTTCACATGTACAGTTCTTCATTCAGCATTCCCCACATGCTTCTTATGTTTAGTTTACTCATTCGGACATTTTTTCTGTTGTCAAACTTTGTTTGCATGGTCAGTATAATACTAGATGTACCTATCTGGCATGAAGTTTTAAGCGTTGCTTTTTACTTTTGTAAGATCAATTATGGATCTTTCAGGAGAATATGTGATCTTGTAGACATATCAAGGTGGATAGTAAAGATTACTGAATCTAATCCTTAGTTACAGTTGGATTCATTCTTTGTCTACTCAATGCTGACTTTACTTTTAAACAATGTTTTTCAACCAAGGGCACCATACACACAAATAATTGCAAGTTTTAAATATTATTTGATGTTCAGATGCAAAAGGAGACAATGGTTAAACCCATTACTCTTATCCTTTGGCCTGTGATATATTTCATCTTATGTTAGATAGAGTTTGAGAGACTGCTAACTAGTTACAAAAGCTTGTATTGTTTCTTTATAATACAAGTCAGTCATGTTAATTTCAGAGAAAAGTATAGAATACATATTAAGAGTGGGATAAAAGATTACCCAGGATGGCAATTTGTTGTTGTTGTTGTTTAGAAACCGGTTCTTGCTCTGTCGCCTAGGCAGGAGTGCAGGGGCATCTTCTTAGCTCCCTGCAACCTCAGACTCAAGTGATCCTCTCACGTCAGCCTCCCAGAGTGTTGGGATTACATGCCTGGCCTCATTTTCCACTTTTTGACAGTGATTGCTATTAATGTTTTAGTATTTATCTTCTTACAGAGTTTTTAATGCAAATATATTGTTTTACCAAAATGAGATCATGATTTATATTCTGTTTTTTAACTTTTTTTAAAAAAAATTTCAATAAATAATGCTCTGCAGTTTTGTTTTCAATGGCTTCCTAGTATTTTATTGTATGGATGTACCATAATAAATTCACTGATTATTTATTATTGTTAAATATTTTGATTGTTTCCAGAATATCAAAGTTTTCTTCTTACAAGGTTGCAGTGAGCTAAGAGTGCACCATTGCATTGCAGCCTGGATGACAAGAGCAAGACTATGTCTCATAAAAAAAAAAAAAAGTTGTAATAAAAAGCTGCACATTTATTTTGGCTAATATGTCCAATTGCTTAGCTAAGAGTAACTAACGGACATGGAATTTATGGAAAAAAATGTACATTTTAATGTTTTCAATCAGATTACCAAAGGCCCTTCAAACTGTACCATTTTATCTCTAACTGGTAGTATATTATGGTGCTCTTTCATTCACACCTTTAGAAGTAATGGGCTTTTTCTCATTGTTATTTTAATTTTCGTTTGCTTAACTATTAGTAAGGTCGAACATTTTTGTTAGTTTTATTTATTATATACTAGTAAACCAAAGGAGGAGTTAATAGTAAATGAAAAGAGCTTAATTAAATTAAGCCATGGAGAGCTTATTGACTGGTCCCTGACTCGGCGATTTAGTATATAAATAGAAGACTTTTAAAATAAACTTTGGCTTACCTATGTTGAAATAATATGCTGCTTTGAAAAAGAATTCAGTAGCCCCATATGTACTGAAAAACAAAAAATGTATGAGACACATTGTCAAGTGTCTTAATACTTAACATAAAAAAGTCACAAGGTACAACTTAAAAAGTGCTTTTAAAATTAAATTTGTGGCTGGGTGCGGTGGCTCACACGCCTGTAATCGTAGCACTTTGGGAGGCCGAGGCGGGCAGATCACGAGGTCAGGAGATCAAGACCATCCTGACTAACACGGTGAAACCCTGTCTCTACTAAAAATACAAAAAATTAGCCGGGCGTGGTGGTGGGCGCCTGTAGTCACAGCTACTTGGGAGGCTGAGGCAGGAGAATGGCGTGAACCCTGGAGGCGGAGCTTGCAGTGAGCCGAGACGGAGCCACTGCTCTCCAGCCTGGGCGACAGAGCCAGACTCCATCTCAAAAAAAAAAAAAAAAATTAAATTTGTTTATGTACTTGAAAAGTTAATTTTATTATATATTTTATTTACTTATTGAATTGAAAAATGTGCAAGAGGTTATCTGTGATGACTCCCTCTCACCTCTACCGCAGTCATTTCATTCTTTTCCCTGGAGGGTATCAGGTTTTGAGGTTTTAAAAAACATTCTTTTAGTGATATTTCATGCATTTTTTATAAAAATGGATTCATATAATATACAGTGTTCTGGTCCTTGCTTTTTTTTTCATTTGACAGTATAACTTTCAGACCTTGCCATATCTATTTCCTGACTTGTCTCTTATGGCCCCAGAAAATTCTTTTATATGGATGCAACATTTACTAGTCTCTTGGTAATGGGTATTACAATTTTCTCTGATCTTTTGCTAGCACTAAAAAAGAATGCTGCAATTAACATATATAGGTATGCATATATATATGTATGCATATAAAATTTGAAAATGGATTTTTTAAAATGTCTAAAAGTTTTAACAATAAACAAGGACTACCTCCATGGTAGTGGGGAACTGGATGTGCCAGGTAAGATTTTACTGTTCATTTCATGCACTGTTTTGGTTGTCTAAATTTTTTTATTGAGGTTTTAGTACTTTGAATTTTTTGAAAATGAATTTTTTTTCTCGAGTTGGAGTCTTGCTTTTTTGCCCAGGCTGGAGTGCAGTGGCGTCATCCTGGCTCACCACAACCTTTGCCTCCTGGGTTCAAGCAGTTCTCCTACCTCAGCCTCCTGAGTAGCTGGGACTGCAGGCATGCACCACCACACCAGGTTAATTTTTATATTTTTAGTAGAGACGGGGTTCCACCATGTTGGCCAGGCTAGTCTCAAATTCCTGACTTCAGGTGATCCGTCCTCCTCGGCTTCCCAAAGTCCTGGGATTACAGGTGTGAGCCACCACATCCAACCTGAATTTTAAAATTATAAATTAGTACAGCCATTATGGAAAAACAGTAGGAAGGTTCCTTAAAGAATTAAAAATAGATCCACCAGATGATCCAGCAATCTCCCTACTTGGTATATATCCAAAGGAAATGAAATCAGTCTGTTGAAGAGATATCTGTATTCACATGTTCACTGCAGCACTATTCACAATGAGATATGGAATCATCCAAGTGTTCATCAACAGATGAATGCATGAAGAAAACATGTCCAAATGGAATACTATTCAGCCTTCAAAAAGAGGGAAATCCTGTCATTGGTGACAACAGCGATGAACCTGGAGGACATCATGTTAACTAACATTAGCCAAGCACAGAAAGACAAATACTGCATAATCTCACTCATGTGTGGAATCCAAACAGTTGACCTCATAGAAGGAGAGAGTAAAATAGTAGTTACCAGGGGTCAGGGGGTTGGGCGGGGAGATGTTGGTCAAAGGCCACAAAATTTCAGTTAGACAGGAGGAGTGAATTCAAGTGATCTATTGTACTCACTAAAAGAATAGATTTTAAGTGTTCTTACCACAAAGAATGGTAAGTATGTGAGGGATTGCACCTGTTAATTAGCTCAATTTAGCCATTCCAGAATGTATACATATTTCAAGCATCATGTTGTACACAATAAATATATGCAATTTTTGTCAACTAAAATTTTTTTAAAAATCAATAGATTGAAAAATCAGTGTTTTAGATTCAGAATTATGGTGTGAACAGATAAATACCTTTGGGAAGCTGGCACTGGAAAGAATTTTGATGGAATGTTGCCCACTGCTAAAACCAGTTTTCCCTCCTCTGGGTGGTGGTGGTGCTGGTGATGATGCAGATAAATATATTAGGTCATTGAGAAAAGAGGAGTTTTTGTCCTTTAGATTCTGAGTCCTAGAAGGAATAAAGCTGAGAACTTGATTCTGTTCTGTTGACTGTCAAATTCCTCAGCTGAAAGCCAAGATAACTGAAAACTGGTGGGCAAGGAGTTCTGTAGCTGAAGGAATTATATACATATAGACATTTACTATCTCTCTGACATACCGTCTAGAGGCATATTTGTAAGTCCACAAGTAATCATTTCCTGTGAAAATAAAGATTAATATGTTTAAAATAATTTATCTCATTACGTGTTGACATCAGACTTTTTACTGGCTCTTAATATTTCACATTGTAGTGCTTGGTCAGGTTGAATATTGAACATTAGCAAGTGTAGAAACACTTATGAAAAATGACATAATTTATTTTGTGAAACCAATTCCAAATACATGAAAACATGGGGTTAGAATTAATTCATCAAGAATATCAATAAGCTGATAAAGCAGAGGCATTTTCATTTCAATCATAATCTTTAAGCTATATTCACAGAAAAATTACCTATTAAAGCAGCCATATGTGTGATTAATGGGTTGGTAGTGGTACTAATTACTCATTAGAATGCAAGGACTAAAATACCCTAGGACTTGAAAAAACATACTGATTTTTTATTCAAAGGGTTGGCTGGGTCCCAAAGTCTCAATGGATTTGTATTTTGAGCTATAAGAACATGGTTTTGATCTAAAATGAAAGAGAAATTATTTTAGGAAGGTCTTACTTGTTACTAACATAGTGAAACCCTTCTTTTTCATAGGCTTATTTAATCAAAATTTCCCACTTTGAGATCAATAACCAGGTTACCATTTGCCTACATGCGTTTTCAAAGTTAAAACGTTGGGATATGTATGCTTTTCTTTTCTTTCCTTTTTTTTGAGACAGGGTCTCACTCGGTTACTGAGGCTGGAGTGCAGTGGTATGATCATAGCTCATTGCAGCCTCTAACTCCTGGGCTCCAGCGATTCTCCCACCTCTGCCCCTGGAGTAGCTAGGACTACAGGTGCATGTCACCATGCCCCTGTTTTTGCTTTTGAATGCTTGATCATCTATGTACAAACATTTCTGCATTTCCCATGCGTAATTGTATGGGTGCTGTTTTACAATGGTGGCCTATGTGACTGTTTAAATAATAACCAAATTTTAAAATTCATAGATTCAATTGAGCATCAAATTAGCAGCATTAATCATTATTAGAATATAAGTAATGCATGCAAGTATTTCTTACATATTAAAAATATTTTCTCCATCATTATCACTGAACACTGCAGCTTGGAGTGAGGATAGAGATTAGGTAGAATAAAACCTGCTATTAAGTAAAGATGCATCTTCCGAAACAAATCTTAAAAATAAGAAGCAATTCAAAAGAAGTCAGATTATTTTATGTTTTGGATATCTCAATCATGTTAAAATTCTGATTATCAACTATAATTTTCACATGAATAACACCATTAATTTTTATAAGCTAAAATGACAACAAGAAACCCTACCCAACAAAATACTTTCATTTTAATTAAGCACCGTAGAGATTTGCTGTGAATCACGGTGGTGTTTGCTTTTGACACTGGAGACGGAAAGGAGAGCTCAATGCTTTATATTTCGTCAAAAAATAAAAAAGTCAAGAAAGATTCTAAATATATCAAAGAATAGCTTAAAAACATTAAAACACCAAGGTAACATTTTGAGATGTGAGAGAATATTATCTTGTGAGTGGTGAATCTAGGGAAGGTTTTGTCTGTGTAGGAAAAAGAGGGTTTAGTAATTCTGCAACTTCCTTGTTTCATGGGGATAGTAGGGAAGTGTGGCAAAAGCGCCATCACCAACAAGTAAGTAAGAAATAGCAGAATGACATGAAGCAACTACAGGCATTAACTTGGACGCTTTGCTGCCCATAAATCTCATTCAATGTATACTTTTAAATAAGATTATTTAACATTACAGTTGAATGTGTAGCAAGCCACAGTTCATTCTCTCAAATAGGTTCCTTATAATTTTATTTATCTATTTTATTTTACTTGTATATTGGACCAGTTGGACTAAAATAATATATCATTGTATAGGGACAGTGGGTCAAGATTTCATTAGTAATGGAAAACTGAAACAATCCTTCTTACACAGGATCGTCAACCCAAAAGACTCGCTGAAACATCTATTGGTTATGCAAAACTAAATTTGTTAAACCTACTGCAGTAACAGAGAACACACCTTGCCAAAGTCTTGGTAGCATATGAAAATAAGAAATTAGGTGAGGATATGTATAGGTGTTTAGAGTGTGGACTGTGCAAGTTTAAGGTGAGTCTTGCCAGAGAGGACACTGGCTATGATGGGGCAGAGTCCATGACAGAGGAGGTCTGGGCTGGTGGGCACTGTGAGGTGAAAAGTGGGAAAGCAACCACAGTGAGCAAGATGTTAGTCTTACTAAGTAAGCAGTCTTAGTTTATGCTCTTATCTTCCAGGGGCAAGCCTCTAAGTTATTTTTTGTTTTTTCTTGGTATTGTTTAATGTAGGGAAAGTATGCCCCGCCCCAGAATTGTTTAACTTGGGGTCAGGAAAGGATGTTGGTCTCAGTGTTCTTTAACATGTTGAGAAGGAATTATGTTGATGCCAGTCCGCCTGTAAGGGTGCCCCCCAGAGAAATCTGCCTGTTAGTATTCATGGCCTTATGTAATCCTCTCCCTTTGAGTGTGGGCTGGGTTTACTGGCTTCTCATGAATAGAATATGAAAAAAAAAAAAAACTTAGGCTGTCACTTCTGAGATTAGGTTACAAAAAACCATGACTTTGGCTGGGCGCGGTGGCTCACGCCTGTAATCCCAAGACTTTGGGAGGCCCAGGCGGGTGGATCACGAGGTCAAGATATCGAGACTGTCCTGACCAACATGGTGAAACACCATCTCTACTAAATATGCAGAAATTAGCTGGGCGTGGTGGTGGGTGCCTGTAATCCCAGCTACTCAGAAGGCTGAGGCAGGAGAATCCTTTGAACTGGGGAGGTGGAGGTTGCAGTGAGCAGAGATCTCCCCACTGCACTCCAGCCTGGCAACAGAGAGAGACTCTGTCTGAAAAAAAAAAAAAGAAAAGAGCATGACTTCTGCTTTGCTGCTTCCTCCCTCTCCCTCCTGTTGCTCTTGCTCTGGGGGAAAGAGGCCATGAGTAGCTCCATGGAGAGGTCCATGTGGCAAGAAACTGTCTCCAGCCAACAGATACCAAGAACACGAGGTCTGCCAACAGCCATGTGAGAGAGCTTGGTCACAGATCCTTCCCCAGTCAAGGGATGAGATGATTGAAACCAGGCAAGAGACAGAGAGAGAGACTCAGATGAGCCGTGCCTGAATTCTTGAGCCTTAGAAACTGCGCGATGTCAATCAAGAAAAATCACGAGACAAGTCTCATTCATTTTAGGAGGTTTATTTGCCAAAGTTAAGGACGCACATCCAAGAGACAGGTGTATGCCTTTCTCTGAAGATGATTTTGAGGGCTCCAAATTTAAAGGGGAAAGGGCAGGATATTGAGAAGTACACAATTTTCATGTAAGAGAGGGGTGAGGAAAAATATGCATTCATGCCTTCGTCTGGCTCAGTGAATCTGCATTTTTTACATAAGATGACATAGGCAAATGGGGCAGAGGAGAAATGCAGGGAATCTGCATTTTTACAGAAGATAACACAGATAAAATAGGACAGGGGAACAATCAGATATGCATTTGTGTCAAGTGGGCGGGGGGGTGACTGCACTAGTAAAAATAAGCTATCAGTTTACATTGGGTGAAATGTAAAATTCACCCAATGTGAAATGCCATGGTGAAATTTTAACAGAAACACTTTGGGGTAAAGATCTGGGAGCTCACTAGGAATTCCCTTGTGGACAAAATCTGGGGAGGTGTATAGCTTTTTCCATCTTGTAGCCATCTTATTTAGGAACCGAAAAAAGTGGGAGGCAGGTTTGCATGACCCAGTTCCCAGCTTAACTTCTCCCTTTGGCTACATGAGTTTCGGGTCCCAAGATTTAATTTCCTTTCACGGCGATGATAGTATTTGTTATTTTAATTTACTATGTTTCTGGATAATTTGTTATGCAGCAATAGATAACTAATGCATGTTGATGTCATGTTTTCAGGATGCAGAAATATACTTTCTACTGAAATTTTTACTTATTTCAGAATAAGCAGATTTATTGTCCAAAATATTGGTTAATTTACTAATTTTGCATCAAAACTTGAGAGACATACTTCATATGTTTATTATGAACATTTCTTCATTCTGCTCTGTAGAAACTGTCCATATTTGAAGCAGATAGTGACTACTCTATAGAAAGACAGTTGAAGGGAATGATGTAGAATTAATGCTTCCCTGAGGAACACACTGGATTAGGACCTTGGAAAGAGCTACTCTCTAACCTATGGAGCATTTCTCTGCAGCTTTGTCTCTTTGGCACATGGTAGGCCTGAAGTCTACTTGAGAAGAACAGACATAAACCCAACATCTGTATCAGATGCAGTTTTGGGAAACTTGGCCTCAAAGGTGGATTTCTGGACTCTCTGTTACAGTGAGTCCTGACTCCCCCTACTGCCCGTGGTTGCTCTTCCTATCACCCAGTGTCTGTTGCTTAAGGGAGCAGTTTTCTTCTCCCATCATCAACCCAGGGAAATTCAGTTCTTGGGAGGCAAACACAATTTCCCTAAGACTTTATCACTGTTTAAATTTGAAAGAAAGAAATATCAAAGGTGTTCTGAAAAATTTAAAAAGGGATGTATGGTTACTAATTGGGGCTAGGAAAACTGGAGTGCAAACTCAGAGAGATACAGCTTCCGTGCTTGTAGGGGTAATTGTGAATGGATGATTGCCAGCATTGTCCTGGAAAATTTCAAGATAATAGAGTTTCTCTGAGCCACTGTTAACAAGCTAATGAATTCAACTGTTTCTGGTTGGGGTGAGAAAGAGACAAGGACAGCCAAAATACTTTTGGGTTCTGCATGTTTCCCAGTTGGCTTTGGCCTTAGATTTGGATTTGCATAGAGCAGAAGCTAAATTCCATTTCTTCCATATATTCAACTTACTTTGGGCCATACACATCTACTTGGATTGTCTGCTTTTTGGTTACTGAATTTTATAAGCTCTCTTCCATTACTGTTTTCCTTTTCTGGTCTACCAACTTTTGTGCCCATTAGTTACTCATCTGCACTCCCTGCGCCACCCCTGCTCAAGTTTTGCAATATCTCTGAACATGTTGAACAGGGAAAAATAAATTGGTTGACTATAGATAAATATGCATAGAGCGGGTGCTGTGCAAATAACTTTGCCATGGATTAACCCATCTGCCCTCACCGTAGCCACATCCTTCAGGATAGACTCATCTTACCGTCACTCCTGATAAGCTATGTGCCTTGGTTTTTTTAGTCTCTGAGCCTTATTTCCCTTATCTGCAGTTTCTTCTGCCAACTTGAAAGTGTAACAAATCCGCAATTCACAATGAGAGCCTTTCCAAGTCATTGCTAAAGTCTTTATTTATCAAAGCCAATAGTTTTCCCACCCTGTTTATATTTTCTCACTTTTAATAGTCTTTACTCACAAATGGGTCTCATGTCTATTCACGTAGGCTGTTCCTAAGTTGGCTGCAAAACTGGCTTCAGAAAAGCTTCAAGGGCCCCAAATGTCTGCATTCCCATATTGTTCTGTTTGTAGCTGATGCATCAAAGGCCTCTGTCTGAATCATTAGAAGGCAAAGATAGTGACCCTTTACTAGCCTACAGCCTAGTGTAGATGACTCTCCCGGGTAATCCAGAAAATCTAACCAATTTTCTGGGAAGCTGGATTCAAGATGAGGGGATTCAAGGGGGCAGAGTGTACTTAGGACCTCAGATGTGGAATAGGCAGAGCACTGTGAATGAAGTTTGGTAATGGAAGGCACCTAGGTAAGACAGAGTTTTAATCAAAAGGCCACACAAGAGTGCAATGGTTCTCAAATGAACTGTACATTGAAATCACCTGGGAATCTTTTAAACACTACTAAAGGTTGCTTCTATTCCGGACATTCTGATTTAATTTTCTGGAGTGTGACCTGGCATAATGATTTTTAAAAATTCATCAGATCTAACGTACAGCAAAATTTGAGAACCACTGGAGTAATGGTTAAAGGCTTGCACTTTGAATCTAGACAGATCTTAGTTTCAATCCTGGCTTTAACACTAGACCACATGACTTTGGGCAAGTTATTTGACCTCTCTGAGCTCCAGGTCTTTTTGCAAATTGGAGATAATAATAGTACCTGGCACTTAGGGTTATTATTAATACTAAATATATGCTTAGCACAGTGCCTAGCGCACAGTAAGTACTCAGAAGACACTAACCAATATTATTTAATAATAGTACCAGAGTTTTGATGTTAGAAGAAGGCTTGACAGTGGTCAAAGGGAAGGTATACTTAGTAACCAAGACACCATGGGATGGAGAAAAACATAGCTTCTCACTAGCCCTGCCTCCAGCAATCAGGCAGTGTGAATAATAGAGAAAGTTTTTTTTTTTTTTTTTTTTTTTTTTTTTTTTGTGTGTGTGTGTGTGTGTGTGTGTGTGTGTGTGTGTGTGTGTTACTCCCCAGGGATTCTGCCTTGCAGGATCTTATCAGTCAACCCATTTGACTTATTACCATTATGTATAATTTTGAGGTTTGTGTCAAAGGACCAGGTTTGTCATGGTTGCTCTAACTATGGGGAAATCATGTGTAATACATATTACACATGTATTTTTATGGCAGGTCTTTTATAAAACAGGCTTAGTTTCTAATAATTTAACAAAGGAAGATGGGGGTGGTTTAAAGCTTAATTGGAACAATTTTAAATGCATGTTGGACTGAAGACTTATGGATTCAGAAGTTTCAAATCGGTGTTGAAAACTGCTGAGAATATATTCAGAATCTTTAGGATTTAATTCACACATAGATATGTATATTTTAGATTCACATTATCCTTTATTTTATTTTTAACTAGAGTTAAGCGTAATTTTGCAGATATTCGTATTGTTAGCAGATGGCTGCATTCACGCTAATAAACAGCATTTTACAATTTAATTTTTATTTTGAGATAATTGTGATTATCTCAAAATACAGATTCACATGCAGTTGGAAGAAATATCACATACCCTTTACCTAACACATTTCAAAACTATATAGTACAATATCACAACCAGGATTTGGATATTGATACAGTCAAAGGTAACATTTCTGTCACTTCAATGTTCTTCATGTTGGCCTTTTATAGCCATGCCAACTTCCCTTCCACCCCCTCCTTAACCCCTGGCAAACATTAAATTTTTTGTTTTCTATTTCTATAATTTTGTCATTTTCAGAATATTCTATAAATGGAATCATATAGTAACTAACCTTTTGTGATTGACTTTTCTCATCATGCATAATTTAGTATCCAGGTAATACTAGCTTCATAAAATGAATTGGGATATGTTCTCTCTTCTTCTATTTTCTGGAAGAGATTTTGTATAGACTCAGTGTAAATTCTTCTTTAAACATATGGTAGAATTCTCCAATGTAATGATCTAGGCCTGGAGATTTCTTTTTCTTGGAGTTTTAAAATTACAATTCAATTTTCGTAATTGCTTTATGGCTATGCAAATGATCTACTTCATATTGGATATTGGGTGAGTTGTGGAAGTTTATGTTTTTTTGAAGAACCTGTCCATTTTATATAAACTGTCAAATTTATGTGTGTAGAGTTGTTTGTAGAGTTTTCTTATTATGCTTTTGATGTCTGCAGGATCTGTAGTGATATCCCCTATTTTATTCTTGATATTCTTAATTGGTGTCTTCTCTCTCTCTCTTTAGTCAGTCTTATTAAGGTTTGTCAATTATATTGATCCTTTGCAAGAACCAGCTTTTTGTTTCATTGATTTTCTCCATTGTTGGCTTGTTTTCAATTTCATTAATTGTTGCTTTCATTTTTCTTATTTCTTTCCTCCTGTTTGCTTTGTATTTATTTTGCTCTATCTTGGTTGTTGAGGTAGGAGCTTAGATTCAGGATTTGAGCATTTCCTCTTTCTAATGCTTGCATTTAATGCTTTAAACTTCCCACTCAGTATGTCTTTACCTGTGTCCCACACATTTTGATATGTTGTATTTTCATTTTCATTTAGTTCAATGTATTTTTTAAAATTTCCCTGAGACTTCCTCTTTACACATGAATTATTTGGAAGTGTGTTGTTTAGCTTCCAACTGCTTAGGGATTTTCCTGTTATCTTTCTGTTATTAACTTCTAGTTTGATTTCATTGTGGTTGGAAAACATTCTGTATGCTTTCAATTTTTTTTAATTTGTTGAAGTTTGTTTAATGGCTGAGGATATGGTCCATTTTTTTATATGTTTTGTAGATACTTGAAAATATTATGTATTCTGCTCTTGTTGGGTGGAGTGTTCTGTAAATGTTGATTAGATTCTGTTTGTTGATGGTATTGTTGAGTTCTATATACTGGCTGATTTTTTACCTAGTTGTCCTATCAACTGTTGAAGAAGAGTATTAAACTTTGTAACACTAATTGTGGATTTGTCTGTTTGCCCTTTCATTCCAATTAGTTTTTGCATCTCATATTTTGCAATTTTGTTGGTACATACTTATTTAGGATTGCTATCATTTGGCAGATTGACACTTTTGTCATTATGTAATGTCCATCTCTGTCTTTGGTAATTTTTTGTGTGTGCTGATGTCTATGTTATATGATATAATGCAGTGACTCCTGCATTCTTTAAACATTTGAGATATAATTCATATACCATAAAATTCCTCTTTTAAAAGTATGCAGTTCAGTAGTTTTAATAGATTTACAAAGTTATACAACAATGACCACTGTCTAATTCCATGATGTTTTCATCACTTCCGTTCAAAATATCATATCCGCTATTAGTCATATCCCATTTACCCATTTCTCTAGCTCCTGGCAACCACTAATTTGTTTTCTTCCTCTATGGTTTGCTTATTATAGGTATTTAATATAAATGGAATTATGCAACAGTATCCTTCTGTGTCTGGCTTCTTTCACTTAGTACAATGTTTTCAAGATTCGTTTATGTAATTAGCATGAATTAATACTTCCTTCATTCTTATGATTGAATAATATTCCATTGTATGAATACAGCACCTTTTGCTTGTTAATTTACCAGTTGATGAGCATTTGGATTGGTTCTTTTTAGCTCTTTTTAATAATGTTATGAACATTTAGGTATAGAGACAGGTTTTCAACCTGGATATATACCCAGGTGTGGAATTGCTGGGTAATTCTGTTTAATTGCTTGAGAAAGTGTTAAACTTTTTTTTTTTTTTTTTTTTGAGACGGAGTCTTGCTCTGTCACCCAGACTGGAATGCAGTGGCATGATCTCAGCTCACTGCACCTCCGCCTCCTGGGTCTCCTAGGTTCAAGCCATTCTCCTGCCTCAGCCTCCTCAGTAGCTGGCATTACAGGTGCCCACCACCATGCCCAGCTAATTTTTGTATTTTTTTTAGTAGAGACAGGGTTTCACCACGTTGGCCAGGCTGGTCTCGAACTCGTGACCTTGTGATCCGCCTGCCTCAGCCTCCCAAAGTGCTGGGATTATAGGCATGAACCACCGCGCCTAGCCTAAACTTTTCTTTTAAGTGGCTACACCATTTTAGCTTTCATTGTATTAGGATTCCAATTTCTTGTGCAGGAAGTCAACATGGCACACGGATACATATGTAACAAACCTGCACATTGTGCACATGTACCCTAAAACCTAAAGTATAATAAAAAAAAAAAAGGATTCCAATTTCTTCACATCCTGCCAATACTTTTTATTGTCGGTCGTTTTGGTTCACGCTTTCCTAGTGGGTATGAAGTGATACCTTATTGTGGCTTCGATTTTCATTTCCCGAGCATCTTTTCATGTACATATTGGTTATCTGTATAAATTTCTATTTAGCACTTTTGCCCATTTTTAAATTAGTGTTGTCTTTATATTATTAATTTATAAGAGTTCATTATATACTCTGGATATTAGACCTTTATCAGATATATGATTTGCAAATATTTTCTTCCATTCTGTGGGTTGTCTTTTCACTTTCTTGGTACTGTCCTTTGAAGAGCAATAATTTCCAATTTTGATGTATTCCAACTTACCTATTTTTTCTTTCATTGCTGTCATATCTAAGAAACCATTGCCTAATTTAAGGTCATGAAGATTTTCACCTATGTTTTCTTTTAAGAGTTTTATAGTTTTAGCTCTCATATTTACATCTTGATCCATTTAGAGGTTTTTTTTTAATATAAGATGTGAGATACAGTGTCCAGCTTCATTTTTGTGAGTACATTTCTTTTGATTAATGCTTCCATGATATATCTTTTTCCATATTTTTACTTTAACCTACCTATATTGTTATATTTAAGGCAAATTTCTTGTAGACAGCATGGATTCTGTTCCTTTATTTGCTGTATTTAGACCGTTTACATTTAATGAAATTGTTGATATGTTAGGGCTTAAGCCTGCCATTTTATTTTCTGTTTTCCATTTATTCTCTCTGATTTTTCTGTTTTCATTTTGTTTCTCTGGTTTGTTTTACTTTCTGTCATCCTGTGGGTTGCTTGAACATTTTCTAGATTTCATTTTCTAGAATTTGGTTTATCTATAGTGTATCTTTTTATTTTTTGAGTCAGGGTCTCACTCTGTCACTCAGGCTGGACTGGAGTGGCACAATCTCAGCTCACTGCAATCTCTGCCTCCTGGGTTCAAGTGATTCTCGAGCCTCAGCCTCCTGAGTAGCTGGGATTACAGGCATGCGCCACCACACCCAGCTAATTTTTTTTGTATTTTTCATAGAGACAGGGTTTCACCATGTTGACCAGTCTGGTCTCGAACACCTGACCTCAAGTGATCCACCCACCTTGGCCTCTGAAAGTGCTGAGATTACAGGCATGAGCCACTGCACCTGGCCTATCTATAGTGTTTTTGAGGGTATCACTTTGTATAGTGTTTTAGTGATCGCTCTATGTATTATATGTACACAGCCTAGCATAGTCTACTGATGTCATTTTACCAGTTTGAATAAATTACAGAAAATTTGTCTGTCTTTATTTTCATTTTATTTTATTTTTTTATTTTATTTTATTTCTTTATTTTTATTTTATTTTTTTTTATGTTGCCCAGATTGATCTCAAACTCCTAGGCTCAAGTGATCCTCCCACTTGGCCTCCCAAAAGTATTGGTATTAAGGCTTGAGCCACTGCTCCCAGCCAAGTTTCTTTACCCTTTCTCTAATTGTTTTAAATATTTTCTGTGCACACATTTAATATCACATCAGATAATGTTATAATTTTTGTTGCACTCATCAAATGTAAGTGAGAAAATTGGAGAGGAGAAGGAAAGTCTATTTATTTATCGGTATGTTTGTTTGCCATACTCTTTTTTCCTGCTTGATATTCTACAGTTCCTGCTTTTGTCATTTCCTTTCTGTTTAGAGGACTTCCTCTAATATTTCTTCTAGGGTAGGAGTGCTAGAGACAAATTCTCTTAGTTTTCTTTTATCTGAGAAATGTCTTAATTTCTCCTGTATTTATGGAGGACATTTTCTCTGGATATAAAGTTCTGGTTTGGCACTTCTCTTTTTCAACACTTAAAAGATGTTGTGAGAATTCCTTTTGGCCTCCATTGTTGCTGATGAGAATGCCACTGTCATTTGGATTGTTTTTGTCTTACAGGTGTCTTTTGTTTTTTGCTGCTTTCAAGATATTTTCTTTGTCTTTAGTTTTGAGAGGTTTGATTATGAAGTTTCTTGGTATTTTGGACTGAATTATCTCCACCACCACTGCTCCAGCCCCTCAAATCCATATGTTGAAGCCCAAATCCCCCAATGTGATTGAATTTGGAGATAGGACCTTTAGGGAGATAATTAAGGCTAAATGAGCTCATAAGAGTGGAGCCCCAATACTATAGAACTAGTGTCCTTTCAAGAAGGGGAAAAAACAGCAGATCTCTCTCCCTTTCTCTCTCTCTGTGGATGTAGAGGAAAGGCCATGTGAGGACATAGTGAGAAGGTAGCCATCTGCAAACCAGGAAGAAAGGCCTCACCAGGAACCTACCCTGCCAGCTCATTGATCTTGGACTTGTGAACTCCAAAAACCCGAGACAGCTCTCAGGGAATTTAGAAAATTTATTTTGCCAAGGTTGAGGATGCAGACCTGTGACACAGCCTCAGGAGGTCCTAATGACATGTGCCAAAAGATGGTCAGAGCACAGTCTGATTTAACACATTCTAGGGAGACATGCGACATCAATCAACATAAGCAAGACAAACACTGGTTCAGTCTGGAAAGGTGGGACAACTCGAAGCAAAGGTGGGAAGACTAGAAGAGGGGAGGGGGCTTCCAGGTCATAGGTAGATAAGAGACAAATGGTTGCCTTCTTTTGAGTTTCTGATTAGCCTCTCCAAAGGAGGATATTAGATATGCATTTATCTCAGTGAGCAGTGGGATGACTTAGAATAGAAGGCAAGGCAGGTTTGCCCTAAGGAGTTCCCAACTTGACTTTCCCCTTCAGCTTAGTGATTTTGGGGCCCCAAGATTTATTTTCCTTTCTTTTAGCATCTGGACTGTAAGAAAATAAGTTTCTGTTGGTTAAGCCATCTAGTCCGTGATATTCTGTAATGGCAGCCTGAGTAGACTAATATACTTGGTGTAAATTTTTTTGAGTTTATCTTATTTGTGGTTTGCTAACCTTGGTTCTGTAGGTTTATGTCTTTTGCCTAATTAGGAAGTTTTTGGTCATTATTTCTTCAGATGCTTTTACAGCTCTGCCCTCTTTTTCCTCTCCTCCTGGGACTCCAATGACATGAAGGTTGACTCCTTGGTTATAGTCCCATAGCTTCCTGAAGCTCTATTTACTTATTTGTATAATCCATATTCTTTTATTTAGATTGGGTAATTTCTATTGCTTTATCTTCCAGTTGACTGTTCTTTCATCCATCCTAGCTATTCTAATTTTGAGCCCATGCATTGAGGTTTTTTAATTTTGGTTAATGTATTTTTCAAATCTATAATTTACATATTGCTGTTCTTCGTATTTTCTATTTCTTTGGAGAGACTTTCTATTTCTTTGCTGAAATAATGTTTTTTCATTTGTTTTAAGAGTGTTCTTAATTGATTGTTAAAGCATTTTTGTGGAGGCTACTTTAAAAGTTTTTGTCAGTTAATTCTAACATCTATGTCAAGTTTCGTGTTGGCAGCTATTTATTTTTTAAATTTAATTTGAGATCTTTCCAGTTTTTCATATGATGCATGCTTCTTTATTGAAGTATGGGCATTTTGGATTTTATGTTATGAAGACTCTGGATGTTATGTAAACTTTCTGTTTTAGCTGGCTTCCTCTGATGCTAGTGGGCAAAGCGAGAGTTCTAGCTCACCAGTGGCCTTATATTATGAAAGGATGAGGGACTTTACTGCCCTGTGGGATACAAGTCTTGCCCTCCAGCTCTTCCTTCCTATACAGCAGAGTGCTTTGTTGTGCTTTGTTAAACAGCCTCTCAGGAGAGAAGCCTGGTCTCCTCAGTCAGCCTTGGCTGCTGTGGCTCAGGAAGGGGCCACAGTTATTTCTGTGGTATGTGGCTGGAGTAGACCAGTTATTTTCTAAAAGCTTTCCCCTTGCTGGGCAGCCGATTTGCTAGCCTTTAGCTGAAGAGCAGAATTTGTGGTGATACTTTTGTCTGTGCCTATTAGCATTTCTGGATTTCTGGCTTCTTCAGTGGCAAGTCTGAAATATGTGAAGTGAGAAAGCGAAGACCCAAAACCCCAAATCAAACAAACCCAGGGAACTTTCCACTATGTTGTTCTTTGGGGGTTACGTTGCCTAGCTCATCTGTCTTCTCTCTACCTTTCAGAGTCTCCTAATGTTTGTTTTATATGTAATGCCCAGGGTTTGTAGTTCTACTTAGCAAGTGGAATAGGAAAAATATATCTATGTCTTCCCTGATGTGGAAGTCCCCTGAATTCTACCATTTAACTGCTCACAATTTTACATTTATTCCAATGTGGATTTTGGCTTTTCTAGATTTGACACAGTTTTTCTTTTCTCATGCACATCACTTGAGCCAAGAGAGCACCCTAGGCCACGTGTCAAACACCCTGTGGCAATAAGTTAACATTGTCAAGTCTCCCTAATGAAGCATGTTGACAAATATGTTATATATACAATTCGGTGCTGACTTTATATTTGTGCATTTATATCTACGCATATTATATAGTTTTATATACTGAGTAGCTTTTTAACATACTACCAGCCACCCATTCCATTTGGAATTAAAACCTTTCTGGGGTTTTAAAAAAGCTGTAGAAAAAGCAGAAATTAGCACTCTAAAAATGGTTTATTTTATAGCCAAATGTCAACTAATTGCTCCAATAGGTTGAAAATTCTTGCTCATTTTAACTAGGGTTGTGTTCATTTTCAGAGGAAAAAAATCCCCCTCTGTCAAAACATGTACCCCCTCCCCCACAACCTCCTTGTTATAAAAAATTAAGTGTTTCCTCATCTGGATTTTACTATCATAGTCTTATAAATGACCAGATTATTAAGCATAGCCTTCCTGGGTATGTTCCTGAAAATGAAGATTATAGTTTTCAGTCAGTGGGCAACTCCTTATGAATCTGTGGATGTTTGATGTACAAGCCCGTGCCTGGGGCTGATGATACCGTGAGCAGGGTCTCACTGAGAGTCACCTGACTCAGCATCTCCTTCCAACCACTGCCTTTTCATTCAGTGATATTGTGTCCAGGGCATGCTCGGTTTTCCTGTCTTTCACTGTTCTTAGCTCAGTTGGTTACATCTTAGGGAATCCCTTTCTTATTTGTGCTCGTGCCTTTAATTTAATCCTGGTCCACAACTCTTTCCCTTCCAAATGCTTCAAAAATCTCAGAATCATAGTTGCTTCTTATACAAGTATGAGGCAAAGACCTGGAGAAAATCAAAAGTGATTTTGCTAAAATATGTATATTAATAGTGGAAAGAGAGAATAAGATCTCTAGTTCTCTAACAAAAAAAAGTATTCCTGTCTTTGCTACATTTCTGTAACTCTCTCTTTCTGTCTTTGTTATATTTCTATAATCTCCCTGGGAGCAAGGAAGGGAAAAATAAAACACCACTAACAATGGGTGATTAATGGCAGGAATAAACCTAAATCAAGACAAAAAAAGCCATGCATAGACAAGTGAAGTTTGATAAGTAGCCAGTGTCCTCTAATGTGAATCCTTTTTGACATTTCTGGAATACAACCCACCTGGTATCAAGCTGAAGAGGAACTGAGTAGGTTCTCCTTTCATAGAAAAAGGTGAAAACGTATACTATTAGTTGATATTTGTTGTAAAACAAATGAAGTCTTTTATTTTGGTTCAAAGTGATGGAAAGACAATAAAAAATCCTGAAACATAAAGGGAAAATTTTGGGCTCATGTATTTATGAAACAAGCTTGAGGCACAGGTGGATCTAGGTGTTAAAAAGTTGAAGTCAGGAATTCATTTTTTACATTGCTTAGCTTTGCCATCCTGTGTTGGTTTAATTTCCAAGTAGGCTTGTCATTAAAAAAAAATGTAAGCAGCATGAGATTTGTGTCTTACAAAATTAGAGACCCTTGGGGAATTAAGATATTTTCCCCAATAGTTTCAGTAAAAGTCATGCACATTGGCTGTGACTGGAACTGCTAGTGTTGTATGCACATCTCTTGACCAATCAGTGAGGCCAATGGCTGGAATCCTCTAAATTTCTGACTTCTTGACCTCTGTTATGGAGTCAGTTCTATTTAAACATAAACTGAAAGTAGGAAAGGAATTACTCTCCTCCTCTGCCCACCAAAATTGAAACGCTATCAGCAGAAGAAGGAGCAAAGGTTGCCAGGAGGTTAAATCAACCTGTATCTATTACCCACAGAGAAGATAGTAATGTGAATACACAATGAGGTCAGGGAGAATTAATCCCATGAACACCAAGGCTGTCCTTGCTACTGTTGGTTTAGGTATCTCTTCTGAACTAGGGGTAGGATCCTCAAGGTTCCGGTTATTCTTAAAATCTGTTTTAGAATCTTTCTAAAAGTCTTTATCTATCTTGTCCTTTTTAATTAAAAGGCATGTGTTTTCAAGATGCATTTTAAACAGAAACTCTTATTCAATAATCTTATTCAATATTATTTGTTTAACCTGTACCAACAAGGCAGTATGAACCCTATTTGTGAATATGCTTTACTCTAGCAAAGTTACAGGCTACATAAGTTTGGGGACTAGACTGGAAACTTAACCACATTTTAAAGCTATTTTTTAATGGAAAAAAGATTTCATGTTCTGTGCAACTTATTTACAAATGAACCATTGAAATACAATTGATTTGCAAGCATGTAATTCTAAAAAATCTAGCAGATGTATCAGTGAAATTTAATTTCATGGAATCGTTTTGATTAGCTTAGTCTTCCTTCTCTATTCAAGTAACCAGGCATCTTCCTGGAGCAAAGTCATAGTTGATATGATTAGATATACAGGGGTTGGGGCAACCATGTTTATTTCTATAAAAAGATCTAGAGATTAGTGTACCTTAAACAGATCCCATTTCCTTTCCTTGGCATGCAGAAAAGCACTGTTTATATTGGTCATTCTTGTCTGCTGTCTTTGGTTTTGTGACTTGCAAGACTGATAGTAGTGTTGTTATAACACAGTTTAATCTTTTGGGAATAATTCATCCATTTATGTATCTATCCATTTATTCGCTGAGCAGACACAGGCACAGGACTCTAAAAGGTAAGGCCAACCAGGTCACTGGGCTTCAAGCCTCGAGCTCAAAAGAACCTTGAAGTGTTAGAAGCAACAATGTTTACGGAAATAGCAGGAGGCCTCATCGCAAATGTTGAACTTGCCTAGAATTCAAGGGCTGTGAGTTCAGCCGCATTAGAGAGTGAAAGGATATCCTCAATCTGAATCTGAAAGCTGCTTGATTCTGAGGCAGAGCTCCGAGAGCATTCTAGGCTTTGTTGTGGGCGAATATAGAAACAAGGAAATATCTCAGGATTTCACAGTGTAATGGGGAAGTTGATGTGTAAAAATGTATTATAAAACAAGGCAGAGAGAAACATTTGCTATGCTGGAAGTATAAAATCTGGACCAAGAAAGGACCTATGAGACACATAACCCTGGATTCTTGACCTTGTCTGTAAGTATGGCAGTATTTGATTCCTACCACCTCTGCCTTCATCTCTCTGGTGAGTATCTTATTCTTTATAATTGCAAAGAAAGAGACTCTTTAGGCCCAGAGATTCAAAAGCTTTCTTGACTCCTACTACCTGTAGGACAAAAGAAATGCCTAATGATTTTGTTTGTTAAATAGTTAGATCCAAACAGTTTAAAATATATAATGCATTTTTGACCTAACAAGTTGGTAGCTGTTGAAAAAATACACCAAAATTGAACAATAACAACAAAGTACACAAAAATTGAACATTTTGTTTATCTCATTCTTAAACATCTATAGTATTTACTGATGATGTGTGTGCCCGTTGGACACCACACAACTTCTGAAAGCTTGGCGTCATATTAGACATTGCCACCCTTACTTCCCATTCCACATTGATTTTTGCATGGTACTGGCTTTTTGTCACAGCAATGGCTGAAAAGCCAGCTTTACAAATGTGTGATGTTATCAGAAGGAGCTGGTGCTCATCTTCAAGCTGTGAACTACCTGCTAGTAATTCATGCAATGTCAAAAGATCTTGAGTACTTCTGTACTCTTACAAATTTAAAACACACTGTTGCATCCCTCTGTTTGCTATAGCAGCCCAGTGCAGTCTGAGAACTCCAGCTTTTGTCATCTTTTCTTTACTCACTTGGGTATAAGAGCCCAATTCCTAGTACTCTCCATAGCCTCAATCCCCAAATTTGAATTAAGATTTGGCCAGGGACTGGAGCATTCTGCTGAGTCAAAAACATGAACTTGAAGAGTGACCAATAACTAAATCAGCAATAGTTTTGTTGAACTACATTCATGAGGATGAACTACCACATCTGAAGAGAATAACATAATACATTCATTCCTTAAATCTACAGTCAGCATAGCTCACTGTATTTTTATTCTTAATTATTCAGAAGCCCGTCTGAGTTTTGAGGTCCTCGCTACAAGCATTTATTAACACAGGTCTAATGAGTTCAGTGAGACCCAGTTTATAGAGCTATGTCATCAGAATGTTGGTTTTATATTAGCTGTACTGCACAATATATTATTTCTTTAATTTGAGTAATGTTGCATTAGTCCAGGGCTGCAGACGGCTTGGGAATAATTATTTTTTCTGACAGTGGTGAAAGAGAATGAGGCATAGATTTGTGGAAACAGAAAATCCTGGTGAAAATGGGAACACAATCGGCTTTCCAAAGTTTTGTTTGTTTGTTTGTTTGTGGTTTTTTTTGCTTTTTTTTTTTTTAAGAAGAGGATGTATATAAAGGAGTTAATGTATTTTAAATACAAAAAATATATATATTTTTTGAGATGGAGTTTTGCTGTTTTTTGTACAGGCTGACGTGCAATGGTACAATCTCAGCTCACTGCAACCTCTGCCTCCCAGGTTCAAGCAATTCTCCTGCCTCAGCCCCTCAAGTAGCTGGGATTACAGGTGCACGCCACCACACCCGGATAATTTTGTATTTTTAGTAGAGATGGGATTTCATCATGTTGGCCAGGCTAGTCTTGAGCTCCTGACCTCAGGTGATCCGCCTGCCTTGGCCTCCCAAAGTGTTGGGATTACAGGCGTCAGCCACGCGCCTGGCCTACTTTTCTTTTCTTTTTTTTAATTTTATTATTATTATACTTTAAGTTTTAGGGTACATGTGCATTGTTACATATGTATACATGTGCCATATTGGTATGCTGCACCCACTAACTCATCAGTTAGCGTTAGGTATATCTCCTAATGCTATCCTTCCTCCCTCACTCCACCCCACAACAGTCCCCAGTGTGTGATGTTCCCCTTCCTGTGTCCATGTGTTCTCATTGTTCAGTTCCCACCTATGAGTGAGAATGTGCGTTGTTTGGTTTTTTGTCCTTGCGATAGTTTGCTGAGAATGATGGTTTCCACCTTCATCCATGTCCCTGCAAAGGACATGAACTCATCCTTTTTTATGACTGCATAGTATTCCATGGTGTATATGTGCCACATTTTCTTAATCCAGTCTATCGTTGTCGGACATTTGGGTTGGTTCCAAGTCTTTGCTATTGTGAATAGTGCCGCAATAAACATACGTGTGCATGTGTCTTTATAGCAGCATGATTTATAGTCCTTTGGGTATATACCCAGTAATGGGATGGCTGGGTCAAATGGTATTTCTAGTTCTAGATCCCCGAGGAATTGCCACACTGTCTTCCACAATGGTTGAACTAGTTTACAGTCCCACCAACAGTGTAAAAGTGTTCCTATTTCTCCACATCCTCTCCAGCACCTGTTGTTTCCTGACTTTTTAATGATGGCCATTCTAACTGGTGTGTGATGGTATCTCACTGTGGTTTTGATTTGCATTTCTCTGATGGCCAGTGATGATGAGCATTTTTTCATGTGTTTTTTGGCTGCATAAATGTCTTCTTTTGGAAAGTGTCTGTTCATGTCTTTCACCCACTTTTTGATGGGTTTGTTTTTTTTCCTGTAAATTTGTTTGAGTTCATCGTAGATTCTGGATATTAGCCCTTTGTCAGATGAGTAGGTTGCAAAAATTTTCTCCCATTGTGTAGGTTGCCTTTTCACTCTGATGGTAGTTTCTTTTGCTGTGCAGAAGCTCTTTAGTTTAATTAGATCCCATTTGTCAATTTTGGCTTTTGTTGCCATTGCTTTTGGTGTTTTAGACATGAAGTCCTTGCCCATGCCTATGTCCTGAATGGTATTGCCTAAGTTTTCTTCTAGGGTTTTTGTGGTTTTAGGTCTAACATGAAAGTCTTTAATCCATCTTGAATTAATTTTTGTATAAGGTGTAAGGAAGTGATCCAGTTTCAGCTTTCTACATATGGCTAGCCAGTTTTCCTAGCACCATTTATTAAATAGGGAATCCTTTCCCCATTGCTTGTTTTTGTCAGGTTTGTCAAAGATCAGATAGTTGTAGATATGCGGCATTATTTCTGAGGGCTCTGTTCTGTTCCATTGGTCTATATCTCTGTTTTGGTACCAGTGCCATGCTGTTTTGGTTACTGTAGCCTTGTAGTATAGTTTGAAGTCAGGTAGTGTGATGCCTCCAGCTTTGTTCTTTTGGCTTAGGATTGACTTGGTGATGCGGGCTCTTTTTTGGTTCCATATGAACTTTAACTGTGAAGAAAGTCATTGGTAGCTTGATGGGGATGGCATTGAATCTATAAATTACCTTGGGCAGTATGGCCATTTTCACGATATTGATTCTTCCTACCCATGAGCATGGAATGTTCTTCCATTTGCTTGTGTCCTTTTTATTTCATTGAGCAGTGATTTGTAGTTCTCCTTGAAGAGATCCTTCACATCCTTTGTAAGTTGGGTTCCTAGGTATTTTATTCTGTTTGAAGTAATTGTGAATGGGAGTTCACTTATGATTTGGCTCTCTGTCTGTTATTGGTGTATAAGAATGCCTGTGATTTTTGCACATTGATTTTGTATCCTGAGACTTTGCTGAAGTTGCTTATCAGCTTAAGGAGATTTTGGGCTGAGATGATGGGGTTTTCTAGATATACAATCATGTCATCTGCAAACAGGGACAATTTGACTTCCTCTTTTCCCAATTGAATGCTTATTTCCTTCTCCTGCCTGATTGCCCTGGCCAGAAATTCCAACACTATGTTGAATAGGAGTGGTGAGAGAGGGCATCCCTGTCTTGTGCCAGTTTTCTAAGGGAATGCTTCCAATTTTTGGCCATTCAGTATGATATTGGCTAGGGGTTTGTCATAGATAGCTCTTATTATTTTGAGATACATC
Organism: Nomascus leucogenys; assembly: GCF_006542625.1. NCBI lineage: Eukaryota > Metazoa > Chordata > Mammalia > Primates > Hylobatidae > Nomascus > Nomascus leucogenys. The sequence goes on along the minus strand of NC_044401.1, from coordinate 72,776,399 downwards.
CCATCTGTACCTAATGTATTGAGTTTTTAGCATGAAGAGTTGTTGAATTTTGTCAAAGGTCTTTTGTGCATCTATTGAGATAATAATGTGGTTTTTGTGTTTGGTTCTGTTTATATGCTGGATTACGTTTATTGATTTTCGTATGTTGAACCAGCCTTGCATCCCAGGGATGAAGCCCACTTGATCATGGTGGATAAGGTTTTTGATGTGCTGCTGGATTCGGTTTGCCAGTATTTTATTGAGAATTTTTGCATCAGTGTTCATCAAGGATATTGGTCTGAAATTCTTTTTTTGTTGTGTCTCTGCCAGGCTTTGGTATCAGGATGATGCTGGCCTTGTAAAATGAGTTAGGGAGGATTCCCTCTTTTTCTATTGATTGGAATGGTTTCAGAAGGAATGGTACCAGCTTCTCCTTGTACCTCTGGTAGAATTCAGCTGTGAATCCGTCTGGTCCTGGACTTTTTTTGGTTGGTAAGCTATTAATTATTGCCTCAATTTCAGAGTCTGTTATTGGTGTATTCAGAGATTCACCTTGTTCCTGGTTTAGTCTTGGGAGGGTGTATGTGTTGAGGAATTTATCCATTTCTTCTAGATTTTCTAGTTTATTTGCGTAGAGGTGTTTATAGTATTCTCTGATGGTAGTTTGTATTTCTGTGGGATCGATGGTGATATCCCCTTTGTCATTTTTTATTGCATCTGTTTGATTCTTCTCTCTTTTCTTCTTTATTAGTCTTGCTAGTGGTCTATCGATTGTGTTGATCTTTTCGAAAAACCAACTCCTGGATTCATTGATTTTTTGAAGGGTTTTTTGTGTCTCTTTTTCCTTCAGTTCTGCTCTGATCTTAGTTATTTCTTGCCTTCTGCTAGCTTTTGGACGTGTTTGCTCTTGCTTCTCTAGTTCTTTTAATTGTGATGTTAGGGTGTCAATTTTGGATCTTTCCTGGTTTCTCTTGTGGGCATTTAGTGCTGTAAATTTCCCTCTACACCCTGCTTTGAATGTGTCCCAGAGATTCTGGTATGTTGTGTCTTTGTTCTCGTTGGTTTCAAAGAACATGTTTTTTTTTATTTATTTATTCTTTTATTATTATTATTATTATTATACTTTAACTTTTAGGGTATGTGTGCACAATGTGCAGGTTTGTTAGATATGTATCCATGTGCCATGTTGGTGCGCTGCACCCATTAACTCATCATTCAGCATTAGGTATATCTCCTAATGCTGTCCCTCCCCCTTCCCACCACCCCACAACAGTCCCCAGAGTGTGATATTCCCCTTCCTGTGTCCATGTGTTCTCATTTATTTCTGCCTTCATTTCGTTATGTACGCAGTAGTCATTCAGGAGCAGGTTGTTCAGTTTCCATGTAGTTGAGCGGTTTTGAGTGAGTTTCTTAATCCTGAGTTCTAGTTTGATTGCACTGTGGTCTGAGAGACAGTTTGTTATAGTTTCTATTCTTTTACATTTGCTGAGGACAGCTTTACTTCCAACTATATGGTCAATTTTGGAATAGGTGTGCTGTGTTGCTGAAAAGAATGTATATCCTGTTGATTTGGGGTGGAGAGTTCTGTAGATGTCTATTAGGTCCACTTGGTGCAGAGCTGAGTTCAATTCCTGGATCTCCTTGTTAATTTTCTGTCTCGTTGATCTGTCTAATGTTGACAGTGGGGTGTTAAAGTCTCCCATTATGATTGTGTGGGAGTCTAAGTCTCTTTGTAGGTCACTCAGGACTTGCTTTATGAATCTGGGTGCTCCTGTATTGGGTGCATATATATTTAGGATAGTCAGCTGTTCTTGTTGAATTGATCCCTTTACCATTATGTAATGGCCTACTTTGTCTCTTTTGATCTTTGTTGGTTTAAAGTCTGTTTTATCGAAGACTAGGATTGCAACCCCTGCCTTTTTTTGTTTTCCATTTGCTTGGTAGATCTTCCTCCATCCCTTTATTTTGAGCCTATGTGGGTCTCTGCACGTGAGATGGATCTCCTGAGTACAGCACACTGATGGGTCTTGACTATTTGTCCAATTTGCCAGTCTGTGTCTTTTAATTGGAGCATTTAGCCCATTTACATTTAAGGTTAATATTGTTATGTGTGAATTTGATCCTGTCAGTATGATGTTAGCTGATTATTTTTCTTGTTAGTTGATGCAGTTTCTTCCTAGCCTTGATGGTCTTTACAATGTGGCATGTTTTTGCAGTGGCTGGTACTGGTTGTTCTTTTCCATGTTTAGTGCTTCCTTCAGGAGCTGTTTTAGGGCAGGCCTGGTGGTGACAAAATCTCTCAGCATTGCTTGTCTGTAAAGTATTTTATTTCTCCTTCACTTATGAAGCTTAGTTTGGCTGGATATGAAATTCTGGGTTGAAAATTCTTTTCTTTAAGAATGTTGAATATCGGCCCCCACTGTCTTCTGGCTCGTAGAGTTTCTGCCAAGTGATCTGCTGTTAGTCTGATTGGCTTCCCTTTGTGGGTGACCCAACTTTTCTCTCTGGCTGCCCTGAACATTTTTTCCTTCATTTCAACTTTGGTGAATCTGACAATTATGTGTCTTGGAGTTGCTCTTCTTGAGGAGTATCTTTGTGGTGTTCTCTGCATTTCCTGAATCTGAGTGTTGGCTTGCCTTGCTAGATTGGGGAAGTTTTCCTGGATAATATCCTGCAGAGTGTTTTCCAACTTGGTTCCATTCTCCCCATCACTTTCAGGTACACCAAGCGGATGTAGATTTGATCTTTTCACATAGTCCCATATTTCTTGGAGGCTTTGTTCATTTCTTTTTATTCTTTTTTCTCTAAACTTCTCTTCTCGCTTCATTTCATTCATTTCATCTTCCATCACTGATACCCTTTCTTCCAGTTGATCGCATCGGCTACTGAGGCTTGTGCATTTGTCATGTAGTTCTTGTGCTGTGGTTTTCAACTCCATCAGGTCCTTTAAGGGCTTCTCTGCATTGGTTATTCTAGTTAGCCATTCGTCTAATTTTTTTTCAAGGTTTTTTACTTCTTTGCCATTGCTTCGAACTTCCTCCTTTAGCTCGGTGTAGTTTGATCTTCTGAAGCCTTCTTCTCTCAACTCGTCAAAGACATTCTCCGTCCAGCTTTGTTCCATTGCTGGTGAGGAGCTGCATTCCTTTGGAGGAGGAGAGGTGCTCTGAATTTTAGTTTCCGGTTTCTCTGCTCTGTTTTTTCCCCATCTTTGTGGTTTTATCTATCTTTGGTCTTTGATGATGGTGACGTACAGATGGGGCTTTGGTGTGGATGTCCTTTCTGTTTGTTAGTTTTCCTTCTAACAGTCAGGACCCTCCACTGCAGGTCTGTTGGAGTTTGCTGGGGGTCCCCTCCAGACACTGTTTGCCTGGGTATCAGCAGCAGTGGCTGCAGAACAGCGGATATTGGTGAACCGCAAATGCTGCTGCCTGATCATTCCTCTGGAAGTTTTGTCTCAGAGGAGTACCCGGCTGTGTGAGCTGTCATTCCACCCCTACCGGGGGGTGCCTCCCAGTTAGGCTGCTCGGGGGACAGGGACCCACTTGAGGAGGCAGTCTGCCCGTTCTCAGATCTCCAGCTGTGTGCTGGGAGAACCACTGCTTTCTTCAAAGGTGTCAGACAGGGACATTTAAGTCTGCAGAGTTTTCTGCTGCCTTTTGTTTGTCTATGCCCTGCCCCCAGAGGTGAAGCCTACAGAGGCAGGCAGGCATCCTTGAGCTGTGGTGGGCTCCACCCAGTTAGAGCTTCCTAGCCTCTTTGTTTACCTACTCAAGCCTTGGCAATGGTGGGCGCCCCTCCTGCAGCCTCGCTGCTGCCTTGCAGTTTGATCTCAGACTGCTGTGCTAGCAATTGAGCGAGGCTCCCTGGGTGTGGGACCCTCTGAGCCAGTTGCGGGATATAATCTCCTGGTGTGCCGTTTGTTAAGCCCGTTGGAAAAGCACAGTATTAGGGTGGGAGTGACCCGATTTTCTAGGTGCCGTCTGTCATCCCTTTCTTTGACTAGGAAAGGGAATTCCCTGACCGCTTGCGCTTCCTGGGTGAGGCGATACCTCGCCCTGCTTCAGCTCATGCGTGCTGCGCTTCACCCACTGTCCTGCACCCACTGTCTGACACTCCCCAGTGAGGTGAACCCGGTACCTCAGTTGGAAATGCAGAAACCACCCGTCTTCTGCGTCGCTCATGCTGGGAGCTGTAGAGGGGAACTGTTCCTATTCGGCCATCTTGGCTCCACCCTACTTTTCATTTAAGGAAATCTTGTTGCTGTGTGATTCCTCACCCATCAGATCCATAGCATTCATTGTTTAGGAATGGACAAGTATCACCCAGAAGAAAGATATCATTGTTGATTGAGTGTTGGGTCTGGGCTGTGGCCCAAGAATTTGCGTTCTAACATATTTTTCTAACATGCTGATCTTTAGAGCACTTTGGAAGCAACCTAGAGAGATAACAGTCTTGAAAGTCAAGTTTACTGAGATAGAACAAAGATTTATAAATTTTAGAGTTTCCATTTCCATATCAATACCAAACCCTGGAGTTCTAAAACTGGTTTTACCATAAATAGATGTAAGTAGGCCTTGCCAGACAGGACAAAAAATCCTGCTGCTACAGGACAGAGGTGGGGAAGGAGACAAAATGACTAAGAAGAGATAGAATGTTCTTACTCCTGGCCAAGCGTGGTGGCTCATGCCTGTAATCCCAGTACTTTGGGAGGCCAAGGCAGGCTGATCACTTGAGGCCAGGAATTCAAGACCAGCCTGGCCAACATGGTGAAACCCTGTCTCTACTAAAAATGCAAAAAGTAGCCAGGCTTGGTGGTGTGTTCCTGTAGTCCCAGCTCCTCAGGGGGCTGAGGCAGGAGAATTGCTTGAACCAGGAGGCGGAGGTTGCAGTGAGCTGAGATTGTGCTATTGTGCTCCAGCCTGGGCCACAGAGTGAGACTGTCTAAAAAAATAAATGAATAAAAAAAAAATAAATAATATTCTTACTCCCTTTCCTCTAACACCATCTTAGAGTCTAGTGTAAATCATTGGAAGTAGCAATTAGTGGTTAATTTGGAGAAATTGAGGCCTAGTCAAAGATGGGGCCCATATTCTTGCCTAGGTTGGTTTAGGCCTCTCAGGAAGCTCTGTGACATCATGAGGTGATTGCAGAACTCGCCATGGTGGATGGCATCCAGGGGCAAGAAGGGGGTCGGAGACACGGCTCTTCTTTTTCTGTATGGGTTGTGCATGATATTGAATAAATCTAGAAGTTCCTATGAGACTCTGGTGGCTGGGTGAGGGGATGCAAAAGGTAGCCAAGAATAAAGAGTTGGAGAGCACTCCAGGGAGTGGACACAGCAACATGCACAGATCTGTAGAACCAGGCAGAATTTGCCACTTGGTAGACATGCAGAGGGTCAGCAGCTCTCAAAAGGCAAGGAGGGAGACTGTCCATAGGGAAGAAGGTGAGTTCCCCAGGAGCGGGCTTAGTATTGCCCACATGGAGACAACAGGCCAACCGCACACACTTGAGCACAGAATCCAGTGCATGAAGGCTGGGAGAGAGAAGCAACAGCACACCGGGAGAATGCTGGGAGCTTGCAGAGAATGTCAACACCAGAAGCAGACAGCTCTTCCATTCCCTGGGCTCAAAGCCATTCAGGGAAAATGAGGGTAAAACTGGCAGGACTGAGCACGTAACCCCAAAGCTCTTGGTTTACCTGAATGTGACTGTCCTAAATTGGGCAAGTAGAAGGGTGTCTTTTCACAACAACTTGTCAGAATGGGAGCGCCAAAGGAAAAGGCAGGCAGATAAAGAAAACAACAGTATTCTGGGAGAAGGGGCAGTGGTGCTAGGGATTACATTTTAACCCTATCATGTTATTTCCAGGACAGATATAATTTAGAGGTACCTCAACATGTTATAAATAATGTGATTTTCAAATGTTTGTTTGAAATGCAACACTTTTGTAATCTTCACCTTTTATTTATTTCCAAAAGTCCAACAAATGACCCTGAAGAGCTCTCTGTTGATACTTTGGGCCAAGATCTTGCTAGACACTGGAATCTTAGGTGGCTTCCACCATGGCTGAGGTCTAATCTGGGGCCTAGGCACTGCTCACCATTAGGCCTTGGGCATTTCTGGAGAATTTCTGGTGAACTGGTGAGGGCGGCTAAGGGAAATCTGCCTGAGGGGTCTAAGGAACCACCTGAGGGGGAGTTCGTCTTACAGAAGGAAAGCAGGCACTCTGTACATGTTCCTTTCACAAAGCTGTGGTTGTCGAGGGAGGAGAAGGGATGGTGTAGTGAGTGATATTCTAATTTATTCCTAGTCTGGCCCTTGGATGTATCTCTTTATTTTCAGGTACAGTCTCAAAAAACTCTTTAAATGCCGTTGTACATTGGGGCCCAACATAGCTGCCTGCAGGCCTTTGTTCTGAGCAGAGGGACAGGCGTTCTTCTTGCTTTGCCACTGAATACTGAGAGCTTTGCCTTCTTGATGGGTGGGGTGGCCATGGAGAATGCTGGCTTTCAGAGGAGAAATTAGATAGAATCTGATGTCCCAATTGGCAAGGCAGCATAGCCACAGAGCCTGGTAGATCACAGTTATTTGGGAGCCCACTTGAAATACCCCATAAGGACTTCTAAAGACTTCCAAAAAATATGACAGGCCTTCTGTGAAGTACAAATGGCCCTAAATGAACAGGTGAGAACAAAATGAAAATTTAGTCACTGCCCTGAGAATCACTAATTCAAACATTTTATTTAGAATAATCTTTTTTTTTAAAAGGATTTTAACACTTTAAGGGCTGGAAAACTGCCTTTTTATCAAGGCTAGACTTGCAAGGCCCAGTGCAAAATGAAAACACAGGGTCCATGTTTAGAAACTAAGACTTTCAAGGCAGCAACAGCAGAGCATTAAAGCAAGTGCAGTGCGCTTCTGCGTGCAGGGCCCTGTGTGACTGTGTAGGTTGCCCAGCCATGAAGCCGGCCCTAGGATCACTTACCAGCCAGAACAAACAGACAAAAATAAAATATTCTTTATCCATCTCCCACTTTTTCTCCATCCTGCACCTCAGGTTCTAGCCAAATTAACTTCAGGTTCTTTGAAAGTGTCTGAAGTTGGGTTCCCTGAAAGGTGTATTTACTTGGAGGTGATTTTTTTGAGGAAGCGCTGTAGGGAGGCCAGTAAGAGCCTGGAGGAAGCAGGACAGGCAGAGGGGGAAGCTGAGCAAATGTGTCATCTTTCTTTTCTCTCTCTCTCTCTTTTTTTTGTACAATTTTAAAATTCATTTTATTTTGCTATGTTTCCATCTTTCTATGTCTCAGCCTCCTGAGTAGTCCAGCCAAGTGTGCTATCTTGATCCCAGGAGAAGGCCCATAAAGGGAAGGCTTCAGCTTGAGTCCCCAAGGGAACTTGAGTGTAATTTCATCTCAGAGTTATCCCAAGCTGAGGTAAGGGAGATGGGCATTCACATCCAGCGCACTGACTAGTATTGGTTAATAGCTGCCTAGTGCCTCTGGGCAAACCTGCTGGATTCCCGAAGACTAGCAGCAGGTTCTGGCCATTGAAAGGCAGGGAGTGGTAACTCTCATTTGTCTTTCAGGTCACCCCTTAGCCCTTGCATCTCTGAGAAGCCTTTCTTCCCTGATTCCTAGATGTCCCCAGATGATGCAAGCTTCTTGAAAAAAATGTCCTTGTGTTGTTCATTTTTGCACTTCTAAAACCCAGGAAGCACCTAATGAGTATTCGTGTAATGGATGAAGAAATGAAGGTGCCTCATCTAATGAGAGAGCATCAGCCCAACAACTTTTATTCTCTTCTAAAACATTTTGGGCTTGTTAGGGAGACACAGTCTTAAACTTCTCTTTCAGGGTGGTTCAATGCCCCAGCCTATTACTATTAGATTTGTTTCCAATATATTAAAAAGCTAATAAAAATTAATACCTTCAAAACTTAAAGTATAGCCACATAAATAGTTCCACATACATGAGCCGTGAATTCACCAGTGACTTAAAATATCACCATACTGCCAGTGAATCAGCGTTTTATAAGCAATTAAATCTCTCTTTTTTATGTGAACAGAAAGTGCATCCAGGACTTTTAATTGTTAAGAATTTTTCTTTTGTTTCCCAGTGAGGACAAAAGCTATATTCTTTTTGAAATGGGTACAACCCTGTAACGGCATGCTTTCCTATTTGGATATGACAGATATCCTCTCAGGAACTAAACTCATTTCTGCATGACATACTTGAGACTTGGAGAAGTAAACTACAATTTATCTCCTCTAAATCGCACTCCCCAGTTCAGAGCAGGAGGCAGATAACCTCAGTGTGAACTTTGCCTATGGATGTTTATCTACAGGCTCCAAGTAATATGGATTTATTCTGGTAATATACAGACCATTTGGCAGATAACGTTGAGAGCAAACATTTTATTGCTGATTTCTTGTAAATTATACACGGCTGTGTCTTAATGGATTCTCCTTCCAAACCGCAGACTCACAACATGAGTAGTTACACAGATTTTTATTATGATCTTGAATATTGACTTTTAATTATGCACTGGTTAACAAAACAAAGAAGGCTGTCACTTCCATCAAGGGAGCATTAAGGATGGAGGGTATCCTTTTGACATCTCTTCTACCTTTCCATCCCAGTGCTACTTGCTTTAACATCACCCATGCCAGGCATAAAAAGGGAAAAATTTCACATTACTTTAAGAAGACCCTAGAGCAGTTTGTAGTTATGTTTATTGCAAAAGATACAGGGCTTACAGTAATGATAGCTGAAGGACACCTTAACAGCCATGTTCAAGAGTAAGAAGGGAAATTCAAAGAGACATGTGAGGCATTATTTCCATCTCAGTAGAAGACAGACTGGACACAAAATACATTTATACTGAAGCCAAAGGAGGTAGACAATTGAATGAACTTCCTGACCACAAGAATTTAGGGGAAAGAAGTCATTAAAAAATCCAAGAGCTAAATTCCACTCTTTTTGATACCTTTCAGTTCTTAACATGGCCTTATAGAAGACTCAGTAACTCAGTATCTGACAGCAATGGCCCAAGAGTTTTGCAGATCTGAGGTCATCATCCAGAAACGGTGACCCCCCCAACACCCCTACCATTCTAAGATTCAGTGATCTCATCCTTGGAGATAATAAGAGGTGACGAGAAACTTCTATGTGACCTATATATTTTTAGATTCTATTTCTAAGTATGAGGAGGGTTACAGGCTTTTGAATTTCTTTTCTGGCAATTCAGGCAAGAAAATAGGTCAAGAGCTCAGTAGGACCAAGAAGATCAGTGATTTATTTCTGTATGGCGGTTGGTGTTCTTTTTAACCCTTTCTTACAAGAATATCCTGAAATATATCCTGTGGGGAAATGTTAATGGTGAAGATAAATGCAGGATATTCAGGTCTTGGTGAATGTTAATTGTGTAATAAATCTTAGTAGAAGGTATGAATGGGATCCAGTGACTCTTTGACAATAGTATAGTTCGGATGAAATCAGGTTAATGTATTTTGTTTAGACCTATAAAAAATTTGAGCTGGAAAGGACCTCAGAAATCAAATCTAATTATATTATTATTCATTTAGTTTTTAATGGCGGAGCAACTGAATCATTTGCCATCTGGATAATAGCATGGGTGCTGCAAATTCAATCCAGTATGATGGTGTTTCCATTCTGTTACACTCTTCTAGGATGCCAGTTCTCTCTGCACCTTACCTGATGGAAAAAGCTAGAATTTTATAGTTGTCTATTTCTTGTCCCTATAGCAAAACATGTAAAAAGACAGTTTTTTTTAATCTCAATCTGTGAAAAATGGCAGCTACTTTAATGTCTTGTACCAGGTTAAAATTTTTCCATCAATTCGGTGCCACCATGGCAACTTTCCAAACAAAAGAGCAATGAAAGGGTGGTGCTCATTATTCTTAAAAATCATCATTACAGAAAACAATAACTTGGTCAGTACTGTGAAACAATATCTTTACAAACCCTAGCCAAGCAACAGGAAAGCTGTTACCATAAAACATCATCTACATGAAGATCCACTGGGCTCCTTCTTATTTTATCAATTGACTTCTGTGTTTTGTTGTTTGAAATGGAATTAAATCCTGCCTATACTGAGGAAAATTGGGGAGTTCATGGAAAATGGTCACTTTGAATGGAGAATGTATGTATTTTGGAAGCCAACATTAAAGTGAGGGTATTTTTCCTAACACAGAAGCGCTTTAAGGTTTCCTCCATAGTTTTGAAGAAATAACTGCCTTCCCAGTAGAATTTCAGCCACCCTAGCCAATTATCAGGAATTATTTCTAACTTGACAATGAAATCTACCCTCAGTAAGGAAAAAAACGTGAGCACACTGCAATTTGAGGAACCCGTGTGTATTTCACAGCCTCCAGGAACAATGTGTTGTTAAACAAAATATAAAATGTGCAATAAACATTAGGTATAAAGGACTTTGTTGGCTATAAAATTTTATTTTACTGCTATCCTCCTATGGCTAAACATGTTGGAGGTCAGTAAAGTATTAAAATATTTAAGATGCCAGAACATGAAGCCTAATTCTAGAAATATAGCAGTGAGAAAGAATGACAAGGGGCAGACACAGAATGCCTATTCCATCAGCTGCATACTTTCCATCATTTCAGTGTATACTTAATTTTAAAAGATACAGAGGGTGGAGTGAGCATCCATGGTTGACCATCTCCATTACACTCTACACAGAGACACCAGTTGAAACTGAGAGTGACAACTTTGTGTCAGAATCACAGTGTTGGAGCAAGTCCCACGTGGTCACTTCTTTCTTACTTAAACACACAGTCAGGATGTTGGAGGATTTTCCTGAGGCTCACCTTACTGTTTCCATGAGTCTATGGGAGCTTATAAAAATAGATACTGTTTAAATTTTCCTAAATGTGCATGGAGGCAAAGATTTTTATTTTGAAATGGAAAACCTCTTGTTTTCCATTGTTAAGGAAAGCCTTTGTTACAGAAATTCTTCGTGTGGAAAATTATAGATTTCAGGTGAGCTATCCCTACTAATCAGACTCAAGGTTGATTGGGACTTTAGAAAATTGTATGATTTTTCCTTTGGAATAAAAATTACTGAATGAGAGAAGCAAAATCCTAAAAATGAGAAGATGATAGGGTTTTCTACTGAACCATTTGCAAAGTAAAATTAGAAAATTATTTGAATATTCTGCTAGACTTATATGCATGATTAATTAGGATGGCACCGCCAAAACCAGATTCCTTGCTTTTAGAGTATCTGTATTAAATTTGAAGTTGATTTTTCCAATCTCTAATTTTCAGTTATGTACACATGGTTTATTGTGGTTTTGTTGCTTTTTTTGTTGCTCTGTGTGTAGAGACGTGTGTGGATATGTGTGTGTGGAGGGTGGGTGTCTCATTATTGTATTCTTAGTTTGTAGCATACTTCCTAGCACATAGTGGGCTATTAACTAATATATCTTAAAGAAAGACACTTGAGAAAATTTGCTTTTGTCCTGTATTTATAAAAGTAATACTCATTTTAGAAAAATATAAAGCAGAATAGAAAAACAGAGAAGGAAACCAAGTTTACCTGTAATCTTACCAACCAGTAATAATGTTATTAGTCTTTTGGTGTGATTCCAGTCATCTAATTTATATATATATATGCATACATACAGGTATTTCTAGAAACACACACACACACACACACACACATACCAGACTCTCACAAGTGGTATCTGTATTAGTTCATTTTCACATTGCTATAATGAACCAACTGAGACAGAGTAATTTATAAAGAAAGGAGGTTTAATTGATTCACAGTTCCACATGGCTGAGGACGCCTCAGGAAACTTACAATCATGGTGGAAGGCAGAGGGGACGCAAGGCAAGTCTTCCATGGCAGCAGAAGAGACAGCGAGCGAGGGGGGAACTGCCAAACACTTTTCAACCATCAGATCTCATGGGAACTCACCCACTATCATGAGAACAGCATGGGGGAAACTGCCTCCATGATCCAATCACCTCCCATTAGGTCCCTTCCTCCACACATGGGGATTACAATTCAAGATGAGATTTGGGTGGGGACCCAGAGCCAAACTATATTAGTATCAAACCAAATATTCAGCTATATAGTCTTTTTTCAGTTTAACCTTAATGAGTTGAAAAATATTCTATCAAATGAAAAATTCTTTATAAAGTTTACCATGCCCACTTAACGAAAAAACTTTAAAACCATGAGCTCCACAAACTAGGGTTGAAGAAAGCTCCCCTGTATTTCCTTTACTGGCCAGTAGTTACATTTATTGAACACTCACTAAGTGATAGAAACTCTTCTAAGCACGTACTCATAATGTCCAGGTTTAATCTCTACAACTTTTGAAGTAGATGCCATTAGGATTGTGCTTTTATGAACTAGAGAGTGTGACAAATTTGCTCAAATTCACATAGTGGCAGGTTAGAGAGCTGAATTTTGAACACAGGTTTGCTGAATCCAGACTTATGAACCTCTGGGCATATTACTGCCTTCCATGGCTATGGTATACATCTGGAGACATCTTTAGCCCTTTCACCCTTTGATCACTTGGTCCTATTTATCCTATTGGTAAAATATCTCCCATTCTCCAACCTCCCATAAATACTTTAACTCACTAGATCTCAACCAGGACCAGTTTGCCCTCCTGGGGACATTTGGGGATGCCTGGAGACATTTTTGTTTGTCACAACTTGAAGGCAGATGCTACTAGTAACTACTGGGTAGGGACCAAGGATATTGCTAAACACCCTGCAATGTACAGGACAGCCCCTGCAGCAAAGAATTATGCAGCCCAAAATGTCAGTAGCATCGAGGTTGAGAATGCTGCCTTAGCTCATTTCCTCAGCCTCTTTTGTCTGAACATAAATAGCCTTCTAATCAGTTTCTTTGTGTGTGTGTGTGTGTGTGTGTGTGTGTGTGTGTGTGTGTGTGTGTGTCAAAAGATTTCATTAAACTAATTCAATTTGTTAGGGAAATGGTAAGATGTTACAACTGATTAAAAGGAGCATTAAAAGTGCAGACATATATTCAGGCCATCAAGAATGAGGAAATGAATTTGCTAAATTGATGCAACATCAATCAATCGCCAGGGCCTGTCATTCACAGACAATCACTCCACCACACGCACCCATGTATTGCTACGGTTTGTCCACAACTTCCAGAGCTGAAGAGTAGCTCAAGGACATCAAAGGGCAGAGGCCACTAGGAAGGGCTGAGCCACAATGGAGCGGTGCTCCTTCACTCTCGATTTCCATGGCTACCACCGTTTTTCTCTGGCAAATCATAGACGAATTTTCAACACTGAGTAAATCTATAAAAGCGATTAATCACAGAAGTTCAATGTCTGATCAATTATTCCAGAAGTGTTCCTGGGCACTCAGACTCACCAAGCATACATTCTTAAATCAAATTCTATTTCTATCCAAAAAGTGTAGCCCATCAGTGTTCTTAAAGGAGACGAATGGTTGTTCTGAGGTAGAAAACATTCTCCAATGTAGGTAAGGATGTAGATACCAGGTAAATGTTACAGTTGTGTTCATACTAACAATAAACTATGGATGATGTGGCTCAGAGTCAGTCAATGAGGAAAGACCCAGAGACATTCTGAGGTCACAAAAAGAATTTAAATGTTAGCTAACAAGGAGTGCTCACCAAAAACAGGACTTTCCCACTCAGACTGCAAACCAGGCAGAACTACCATCTCACTTTATCAGTTGTCATTGCATATTAACATCAACACTGAGGAGACTGATGCAGATGATAGATATAAACATATCTACATACATATGCATACATAAAGCATATACTTATATGCATACACAGTTTACATTTCCCAGCCAGTGTTCAGAAAAACTAGAATAAGAGAGAAGTGATGTGCCATTTTGTCTTGGAAAAGTATATATTTTACATATACATGCATGCATATATCTACATACATATGCATGTAATGCCTACCTGCATGTTACCAAACTGATACACACATGTATATATGGAGGTGCGTGTGTGTATACGTGTACATTCACTTTATCACATACTCCATCAGCTTGATTTCCGAGATGATAATTCAAGTTTCATCTTTGTTCTGGGCTTCTTTTCTGTCTCTACTGTATTTTTTGTCTCAACCGTCAAATCACATTTTATCAACATGTTAAGACTGGGACAAACCAACATGGAATGGAAACTCCAATCTCAGGAGGCTAAAATCATGACGCAGGTTGGGATTGAAGAGTTGCTGATTTCCTTTCCCTTTCCCCCAGCAGTGTGGACCATGAGAGTGGGCTGGGGGCGGAAGACTGAGGCCCTCCCTCTCACTCATAGGGGGGCAAACCAAACAGCTCGGGCTGGAAGTTCTGCAGGGAATTCAGCACCAGGGTGGCCTTTGTCGTCAGGTCTTGGCTCAAGTTTCCGTCGGGAACCATGACCACCTGCATCCCAGCTGCCAGGGCCGCCTCCACCCCGTTGGGAGCATCTTCAAAGACAAGGCACTTCTCCATAGCAGGAGGGGGAGAGAACCTCTTGGCACAAGCTAGGAAGATGTCGGGGTCTGGCTTGCCATGCAGCACTTCGGGATCATCTCCCAGCACAATGTGGGAAAACAAGCTGAAGAACTCCTTGTGGCGGCTCGTCTTCATCTGGAACGACGCGGATCCCGAGCTGGTGGCCAGCGCAAAGGGGATGCCGTGTTTCCGCAGGTGGATGATGAGTTTCTCAGCCCCTGGCATGAGCGCAGCCGTGGGGAACACTTCCTTTAACTTCGTTCGACTTTCTTCTAGCAGCTCCTCTTTGGACATCGGGAGCTGCAAGACGTCTATTATAATCTGTGCCGCCTCTAATGCCTTCTTACCCATAACCAGGGACTTTACATCCCAGCTGTATTTCTTGTCATAGTGATCACATATTTCTTGAAACACCACTGAATACAGCCGTTCAGTATCCAGAAGAAGTCCGTCCATGTCAAAGATGAGGTGGGTGACGGGCTGCGGCGGGGGCGCCAGCGGGGGCGCCGCCATGATGCCACCTTCTGGGTCTGGGTGGGGGCAAGGAGGAAGTGCGCGCGCCCTAATCAGTTCCTTTACCTTTAGTTTTATCCTTATCCACCCTGCTGCTATGACTAGCTCTTTAAACACAGATAAATTATGCTGTTCTCTTGCTCTGTTTAGCTCTGTCACTCTGGATGGCTACCTGGGTTCAAATTACGATTCAAACAGTTCTGGATTATATGACTTTGGGCAATTGATTCATAGCACCTGGCTCAATAATGTTCTTGTGAGGATTTTAACACTTTGTAGCTAGCATAAATTAAGTCTTCAATAATTGTTATCTGCTATTTAAAAAAATCTTCGAAGGCTTTCTACTGCCTGCAGAAGAAAGCCTATCCTTGTCAACATGACATTCCTTCACCATGTTTTATTACTCAGAGCCTCTTCTCTGGGATACTGCCCTGGTTACCCTGTGTCCAGTCCTGCAGGACTGGACCCTTTAGATTAGTGGAGACTTGGGTATCAGGTGTCTTTGTTGAGACTCTGCTGCCAGCTTGAGAAGTCCATCTCCAGCTCCTCCGCTTGGAAACATCTGTCTTATCCAAGACTCAGGTCAAATGTAACCGTTTCTGTTTAACCTTATCCAATAGCTAGTCAGATTTACTTACTCCTTCCCCTACATTTTCACAACATTTTAGTTATATCATCTCTCTTTCCGTCCATCTATCCATCCATCCTTCAGTCCTTTTATCCATCCACCCACCTATTCATTGGCTGTAATACATAGTAATTAAGAGGGCAGGCTCTGGAACCAGATTTTCTTAGTTCAAAAGTTAGATTCCAAAACCAAACTGAGTAACCTTGATCAAGTTACTTGGCTTCATGAAGCCTTAATTTCCTTGCATCTAAAGTAAGTATAATAATATTAAATAATTAATAAATTGACTGTGAGGGTGGAATGTATGTAAATCATTTATTATATTGTCTGTTATGTACAAACCCTAAATAAATGTTAGCTCTCACTCACTTGTATTTGTTAAATTCCTACTCTTAGATGGGTCCTCTTTACATGATGCCTTGCATTATAATAAATTGTGCATGTGCCCAACTCTCTCATTAGGTGATGAGCTTGCAGAATAAAGGCTCCCTCCTTGCCCCTTAAAAATAATCTCCTCTCCACTCCAGCACTTGAAATATAGGTGAAAAAATCATTTTCCATCAATATCTATCCTGTGTTTCATAATGTCCTTGCTGGCCAGTATTTGTCTCTTAAGATGCTATGCATCTACTAACGTGAGAAGTATGGCCAGTCAAAAGGAGCCTGCTATTCTCCTGTATTGGTTGCATCCCACTCCCACCTCTCTCCTCAGCATTTCCAACCCCCATTTCAGCTGCCTCTCTGGGAGTCATACAATCACAATGAATCTCTTCCTGATTATAATAATGGCCTTCAGCCTCCTCCATTATGCTGGAGCTGAAGAGATGATGTCAGTGACATATTCTTGTAGGAAGAACTCAGTGACTGCTTAATTTTCCATGTAGAATTTGAATGCTTTGTATTTTGTTAAAATCCAGATTACAATCTTCAACTAAGCAAGTGGTCCAATCTGATTAATATAATACATTCTCCTTTGTTGCCAAACATTGCCAAGGGCAAGGTATTACTTAGGGAACCACCTCCTCCTCCAAACATATACATATACAAATGAAAAATAGGTAGATCTGTACAATCATTATTGAGCTAAAATAGCACTTAGAAATGTATTTTTATTGTGAAAAATGGCCAAATAAGAGTTGCTGACTATTTGTAGCCCTGTAATGTAAGTCAGATAAATTGGTGCCCAGAAGTCTGACATTTCAAAAGCCCGAGAATATGTTGCATTTTTTCTGATATGCCATTTTTGTAATTCTCCCAGCTATTTTCCTTTAGCAAGAAGCAATTCTTCTGTGCCTAAGCAGCTCAATTAGAGCATTGTAAAAGTTGTCATAATGACTTTAACATAAGTGCCCCTGAGCAATAGGGATAATTTTGGAGGGGAGCAAGTTCTGCTGTTACTTTCCTGATGTGGAAAATGGTGATAGCTTGCTTGGAGAAGAAATGCACCATCTGTAACTTAACTCAGTTAACCTGCTCGGAGAACTAAGAACACACTATCTCACCTAGAGTGGTTTTCCTGTTTTGGTCTTTTCAACATCTTTGCACCTTCTGTAGCCAACAGCACTCTCCTTTTCCTCTCAGTGCACATATATTAGGTGACTCCACCTCTGTGGTGGTTTATAACAGTACTCCCCAGCTTTTTGGGCACCAGGGACTGGTTGCATGGAAAGCACTTTTTCCACAGATGGGCTGGGGGTGGGGGATGGTTTTGGGATGAAACTGTTCCACCTTAGATCATCAAATATTAGAGTATCATAAGAAATGTGCAACCTAGATCCCTTGCATGTGCAGTTCACAATAGGGTTCATGCTCCTATGAGAATCTAATGCCCTGCTGATCTGATAGGAGGTAGAGCTCAGGCGGTAATGCTCACTTGCCTCCTGCTGTGCGGCCCAGTTCCTAACAGGCCACAGATTGGTACTGGCCCATGGCCTGGGGGTTAGGGACCCCTGGTTTAGAGTATACCCGCAAATTTTCCCCTTGAATATGAACTGGCCTTCGTGATTTACTTCTAATAAATAGAATGCAGCAGAAATGACACTGTCTGACATTTGAGTGTAGGTCAGAGGTCAGCGCATTTTTTCTGCAAACGCCCACATTGTAAATATTTTCAGCTTCACAGTCCATACCCACATGGCCTCTGTCACAACTACATAGCTCTGCTATTGTAGCATGTAGCAGCCATAGATAATATACAAACAACCTTGGCTATTTTCTGATGAAAATTTATTTCACCCTGAAGCCACTGTGCTAGAGAGGTTATGAGGAAAGAATACCTAGAGACAGAAAGAGATGCCCATGAAGCCCCAGTGTCCAAGCCATCTTCCCTTGCAGGTATGTGAGGAGGAAGCCTTCAAAATGAGTCCAGCTTAGCCACCATCTGGATGCAACTACACTGTGATACCCCCAGTGAAAACAGCTTAGCTGGTGCAGTCAACCCCCAGAACTGTGACAGATGATGATGATGACAATAATGATATAATGGCTTTGGGATGGGCACATGATCTAGACCTCACCTATCAGTATATTTTAACTCCCTGCCAATAATCCTTTATACAGGAAGGGACATGTGCCTCAGTTTGATCCAATGAGATGCAGTTCCTTGATCTTGAGGAAGAGTGGAGGAATTCTCCTTTTGCTATATTTCCAACCAGACAGCCTGAGGCTGCTCGTGGACATTTTGATACCATATAGGAAGAGCCTGTCCAAAATAATAACCAACAAAGAAGAAAGCAGGGCAGATAAGCAGAGAGCTAGAGAGATAGATTCTGAAGGCATCATTTGGGTATCATTATAGAGTTGTTCCTGAACACTAACCCTGTGTATTTCAGTTATAGGTGCCAATTGTTTAAACTTTTCATTATCGTAATATATATATTCATAAATCATAAGTGTATAGGTTGATGATTTTAATGAACTGAACACAGCCATGTAGCCAGGACCCAGGTTAAGAGACCAAAGTTTGCCACTCTTCCAACTGCCTATCTCTTGCCTCTTTTCAGCTTTTCTCCAAAGATAACCACTAGCTCTGACAGCATATATTAGTTGTTTTAGTTTTTGTGCTTTGTACAAATGTAATCACACAGTATGCACTCTTTTGCATCTGACTTCTTATTTTCTCCCTTTTATTTTTGGTTGACACATAATAATTGTACATATTTATGGGATACAGAGTAATATTTTAATACATGTATACAATATGTAATGATCAAATCAGAGTAATTAGAATATCCATCACCTCAAATGTTTATCATTTCTTTGTATTGTGAACATTCAAAATCCTCTCTTCTAGCTTTGTGAAAATATATGATAAATTATTGTTAACCGTATTTGCCCTATAGTGCCATAGAACATGAGAACTTATTCCTCTTATTATCTAGCTATCTAGCTGTAATTTTGTATCTTGAACCAACTTCTCCCTATCCTTCACTGCCTCCTACTCATCCCAGCCTTTTATAACCACAATTTTCCTCTATTCAGTTCTTTAACGCCCACATATATGTGTGAGAACATGTAGTATTTATTTTTCTTTGATGACTTATTTCACTTAACATAATACCTTCCAGTCTTTTTCATGTTGACACAAATGACAGGATTTTTTTCTTTTTAATGGTTGGATAGATTCTATTGTGTATATATACCACATTTTCTTTATCTGTTCATCTGGTTTTGAACATTTAGGTTAATCCCATATCTTGGCTATGTGAATAGTGTTGCAGTAAACATGGGGTGCAGATATATGTTTGTACAAGAATTGCCTTTTCTCTGCATCCTCTTCTGCGTTTGTTATTTTTTTGTCTTTTTGATAATAACCATTCTGATGGGAGTGAGATGATATCTCACTGTAGTTTTGATTTACATTTTCCTAATGATTGGTGATATTGAGCATTTTTTTCATATACTTCTTGGCCATTTGTATATCTTCTTTTGAGAAGTGTCAGATCCTTTGCCCACTTTTAAATCAGATCTTTTTTTGTATGAATTGTTTGAGTTCCTTGTATATTCTGGATATTAGTTCCTTGTCAGATTAATAGCTTGCAAATATTTTTTCTCGTTCCACACATTGTCTCTCTCTCATGTTGATTGTTTCCTTTGGTGTACAGAAGCTTTTTAGTTTGATATAGTGCCATTTGTCTTTTTTTGTTTCTGTTGCTTGTGCTTTTGACGTCTTAGCCATAAGTTTTTTGCCTAGACCAATGTCCTCAAGTGTTTCCCCTATGTTTTCTTCCAGTTTTTTTATAGTTTCAGGTCTTATATTTAAGTCTTCAATTCATTTTGAGTTTATTTTTGTATATGGTGACAGACAGGGGTCATTTCATTCTTCTACATATGGATATCCAGTTTTTCTACCATCTCTTTTTGAAGAGGTTGTCCTTTCCCCAATATGCATTCTTTGTGCCTTTGTCAAAAATTAGTTGGCTGTAAACATATGGATTTAATGCTAAGTTCTCTATTATGTTCCACTGGTCTGTGTGTCTGTTTTTATACCAATACTATGCTGTTTTGTTTGCTGTAGCTTTGTAGTATATTTTGAAGTCAGGTGGTGTGGTACTTACAGCTTTGTTCTTTTTGCTCAGCATAGCTTTGGCTACTCAAGGTCTTTTGTGGTTTCATACAAATTTTGGAACAGTTTTTAAAAAGTTCCTCTAAAGAAGGTCATTGATATTTTGATAGGAATTGCATTGAATCTGTAGATTGTTTTGGGTGTATAATCATTTTAACAATGTTAATTTTTTTGTTCTATGAGCCTGATATGTCTTTCCATTTGTTGTTTTTGTTGTGTTGCCTCTTCAATTTCTTTTATCAGCATTTTGTGATTTTCATTATAGAGATCTTTCACCTTCTTGGTTAAATTTATTTCTAGGTATTTTACATATTTTTTGTAGCTATGGAATTGCAGTTTGATTTCTTTTTCAACTAGTTCATTATTGATGTATAGAAACACTACTGATTTTTGTATATATTGATGTTGTATTCTGCAACTTTACTAGATTTGTCAGTGCTAAGAGTATTTATTTATCTTTAGGTTTTTCTATATACAAGATAATGTACTCTGTGAATAGGGACAGTTTGACTTTCTATTTTCTAATTTGAATGCCCTTTAATTCTTCTCTTGCTAATTACTCTAGCTAGGACTTCCAATACTGTGTTGAGTGAAAGTGGTGAAAGTGGGCATCTTTGTCTTTCTCCACCTTTTAGAGTGAAGGCTTTCAGCTTTGCCCCATTCAGTATAATGTTAGTTGTGGGTTTGTCATATATATGGCTGTTTTTGTTTTGGGGTGTATTCCTTCTATATTTAATTTGTTTAAAGTTTTTATAATCATTTTATAAAATATTTTTTCTGTGTTTATTGAGATGATCATATGATTTTTGGGTTTTATTCTGTTGATGTGATGTATTACGTTCATTGATTTGCAAATGTTGAACCAACCTTGCATCCCTGGGATAAATCCCAGTTTAGCATGATGTATTATTTTTTTCAATGCACTGTTTGATTCAGTTTGCTGGTATTTTGTTGAGAATTTTTACAGTTTTCCTCATCAGGGATATTGTCCTGCAGTTTTCTTTTTTTGTTGTGTCTTTGTCTGGTTTTGTTATCAGGGTAATGCTGGTCTCAGAATGTGTTAGGAAGAATTTCCTCCTCTTCAATTTTTGAAATGGTTTGAGAAAATTTAGTGTGACTTCTTTAGAAGTTTGGAATTTAGCAGTAAAGCTATTCAGACTAGGCTTTTCTTTGTTGGGAGACTTTTTATTAACAATGAATCTCATTAATTATTATTGGTCTCTTCAGTTTTTCTATGTCTTCCTGATTCAGTCTTGGTAGGTTTTATATGTCCAGGAATTTATACATTTCTTGTAGATTTTCCAATTTGCTGGTGTATAGTTTTTCATAACAGTTTCTAATAGTCCTTTGTATTTCTGTGGTATCAGTTGTAAAGTCTCCTTTTTTTTGCTTCTGATTTTATTTATTAGGGTCTTCTCCTTTTCTTAATTTAGCTAATGGTATGTTGATTTTGTTTATCTTTTCGAAAAAACCCACTTTTTGCTTTGTTGGCCTTTTGTATTTTTTTGTCTCAACTTCTTTTAGTTGTGCTATAATCTTTATTATTTTTTTCCTTCTATCAGTTTTGGGTTTGGTTTGTTCTTGCTTCTCTAGTTCCTTGAAGTGCATAATTAGGCTGTTTATTTGAAATCCTTGTACATTTTTGATGTAGTCATTTGTTGCTAAAAATTTCCCTGTTAGTACTGCTTTTGTTATATCCCATAAGTTTTGGTATGTTTCTATTTTCATTTGTTTCAAGAATTTTTTTTTATTTCTTTCTTAATGTCTTCATTGACAGAATAATCATTCAGTTTAATTTCCATTTACAGTTCTATAAATGTCTGTTAGGTCCATTTTGTCTATAGTGCAGTTTAAGTCCAATGTTCCTTGCTGAGTTTCTGTCTAGGTGATTTGTGCAATACTGAAGGTGAGGTGTTGAAGTTCCCAGCTCTTACTATATTATTAGAGCTAACTTGTTATGTACCTGGGTGCTTCTTTGTTGGGTACATATATAATTGTTATATCTTCTTTTTTTTAATTATACTTTAAGTTTTAGGGTACGTGTGCACAATGTGCAGGTTTGTTACATATGTATACATGTGCCATGTTGGTGTGCTGCACCCATTAACTTGTCATTAACATTAGGTGTATCTCCTAATGCTATCTCTCCCCCCTCCCTCCACCCCACAACATGTATCTTCTTGCTGAATTTGTCCCTTTATCATTATATAATTACATTCTTTATTTCTTTTTATTTTTTTCACTTAAAGTCTGTTTTGTCTGATAAAAGTACAGCTATTTCTACATGCTTTTGATTTCTATTTGTGTGGAATACCTTTTTATATCCTTTCACTCTAAGTCTATGTGTGTGTTTATGGGTGAAGTATCTTCTCACAGGCAACATATGGTTGAGTTTTTTTAAACATCTCGTCAGCCAGTCTGTATCTTTTAACTGGAAATTCAAACTTTACAATCAAGGTTTTTATTGATGGATGAGAACTTACTCTTGTCATTTTGTTGATTGTTATCTAATTGTTTTATATATCCTTTGTTCCTTTATTTATGTCGTGTGATTTATCTTTGTGATGTGGTGGTTTTCTGTAGTAATGACATTCTCCAGGTATCAAGATGGTGTTTTACTTTGGGACCTCAATTTTCTGATGGATCCAAGAAAAGCCATTGATTTTCAATTTGGTCAGCTTTTTATTGTTGTTTTAAGGATGGAAATGATTGGAATGTGACTACCACTTTACATATCAGAACTGAAATGGGAAGCTCATACATTAAATTTTTAGAGGACTCACTTTTTATTCTTTTTGGAATCATTTTTGTGGTTTCTTTTGGATACTAATTTGCAAAATTCTTGTTTTTTAGTAAGGATTAGTGACCTTGGAATGATAGTCAAGTCACTTTTAACTCCATTGTTCTAAATTTCTTTTAAAAAATGGTTTTGAAACAGGTTCCTGCTCTGTCATCCAGCCTGGAGTGCAGTAACACAATCATAGCTCACTACAGCCTCGAACTCCTGGGCTCAACTGATTCTCTTGCCTCAGCCTCCTGAATAGCCGGGACAACAGGCATGTGCCACCATACCTGGCTAATATTTTTTATTTTTTGTGAAAGTGGAGTCTCACTATGTTACCCAGGCTGGCCTCAAACTCATGAGTTCAAAAGATACTCCTGTGTTAGCCTCTCAAAATCCTGGGATTATAGACGTGAGCCACCATGACTGGCCCATTATTCTAAATTCCAATCATTCATGAGTCTATGAAAAATTTTTAACAAATGACTACTTTGAAGTTCAATAAGCTGAGTAACTCACCCTCAGTCACACAACTAACTAACCCCAGAGAAAAGACCCAAATCTCTCTGGTCCTCTGGATACATTGCTCAGTGATCTTGCCTCTGCATCTTTCTAAGGTCTGGTTTCACTCTATAATTTTCTTTCAAACCATGGTATGACTGTGAACCTCGTGTACTTTCTGTTACCTTGTTGGGGAAAAATTATAATACATAATTCAATAGCATACACATTATTTGCTTTCCTTTGTAGATTCCAGGGAGTCTACCAACTTATGACACATTAAAAAATCATTTAAAGGTATTACAAAGGTACTTTTTGGTAGAGTAAAAGTGGAAATGTATGAACAGCTTAAAATTTTTTTTTGGTTGTTGAGTGATCTTCACTTTGAATACAGAAGGAGTCTGATTTCATTTTACTGGTTTTTCAATGACAGGTATGTCCTTAAAATTCAACTATTTATTTATTTAGGCTGTCACTAAAGAAAATTGCTGACATGGTAAAAGCCCATGGTATAAGTACCCAGCCTAAAAATATGTGGAATGTTTAGAGAGAATATAAAAAAAAAAGATATGTAAAAGAATGTGAATTAAGCCAGCAGTTTGTCTTTGAAAAGGGGAGTGTTGATTTGGGGCTTCTGATCTGTGTGCTACCCCATTTCTCTACTGATAGTAAAGATGTTCAAAGGCACCTAAAAGTCTGAACTATTAAGAAGCTGTACTCCAAAATCAATGTTAGTTTTGTCCTCACCCCTTCACAGACAGGCCTTTTATTTATTTATTTATTTTTAATCAATTCCTGTTTGGGGCTAATTGTTTAAAAGCCATGACTTCATTTTCAGGTTAAATACATGTCTCTTCCATTCTGAGAATTAAAAAAAAAAAGAAAAGAAAAGAAAAGAAAACTAGTCTTTGAGTACTATGTTCAATTTACTAAAAATATCTAGAAAACTAAAGTATTCCCAAAGGCAAATCTTTGGTGTGACAGATGTAAAATAACATCCACAAGCTGAAGGGTCTGTCTTAGAAAAGCATTCTGCAGCTGCTTCAACAAGAGTACTGGGTGTCATTTATAATTCATGCAACTATATTGAAGCTTTCTGCTGTCATCCAAGAAAGATGGTTTTCAAAGCTACAGAGTGCAATAATCCAATATTCCTTGTAGAGAGTCCCATATATCTCATATAGATTTTACACTGGAGATCATTTCCATGCTGATGACTTCAAGAATACAATGTGATATTTTCAGAAAACACAGATTTATGCTATGTGCTATTTCTATGGGCTTGGGGGACAACCATTAGACCATTAAGTTGAAGGTATATTTCTAGTCAGCCTTCATCCACATTGCAGTGGTCACTACAAAAAAAATGGGTATCTAAATGCCTCAAGAACTTCAGTTTTTGTGTTCAACATATTTTGCAGTGGAAAATGAGTTTGATGATCAGAGTGTACTCCTATAGAAGGCAAAATGACCATGAGAATAATTAGAGTAATTCAATCATTTCTTCTTCTTCTTTTTTTTTTTTTAACGGAGTCTCGCTCTGTCCCCCAGGCTGGAGTGCAGTAGAGTGATCTCGGCTCACTGCAAGCTGCGTCTCCTGCGTTCACGCCATTCTCCTGCGTTCACGCCATTCTCCTGCCTCAGCCTCCCGAGTAGCTGGGACTACAGGCGCCTGCCACCATGCCCGGCTAATTCTTTTGTATTTTTAGTAGAGACGGGGTTTCACCGTGTTAGCCAGGATGGTCTCGATCTCCTGACCTCGTTATCCGCCCACCTCGGCCTCCCAAAGTGCTGGGATTACAGGCATGAGCCACCGTGCCTGGCCTCAATCATTTCTTCTAAAGTACGAGATTTTGAATATGAGGTCAGCTTATATGCAAAATCAATTTAATATTTAAATCAAATTTAAATATTTAATTATTTGCAGGCCAAAAGAAGTGAGCTTCCTAAAGCGACTCCCAATACTCTTGTTAAAGCTGCTACAGAACGCTTTTCTAAGAAAGACCCTTCAGCTTATGGGTGTTATTTTACATCTGTCACACAAAAGATTTGTCTTTGGAAATACTGTAGTATTCTAAATATTTTTAATTAAATGAACATACTATTCAAAGACTGACTTTTGTTGCCACTATGAGAACATGGTAATGTCACAGGTCAACTAATAACCGGTAGTTATTACAGGCTCTGATTAACACTACAGTGCATTTGAAGACCACATAGTCAAAAAATAATCAAAGACATTTTCAATAGACCAATTTGTGCAATATAATCTCTCATCAAAATCCAGTTATGAGAAATTCTTCATCCACAGTAACCTTTTGAGTAGCACCTGCCCTTCAATATTTCCCTCCCTTCTTTTCAGGATTTCATCAAATGGTCTGCTGCACTGTGCTGGAATTTTGAACTCCCCAGCGTAGTAAACAACATCTTCTCAAGAGTATACAAGTAATCAGATAGAGAAAACACCCATTACAGAGCTGTGGAGCCCTTATGATATAGTGCTATGCTGCAACAAAGTAGACAGAAGAGTATTTGTTAAATAATAAAAGGTATCAATGAACGAACAAATAAACTAAGCTGATGTATTGATTAAATGAATTTACTTCTTTCAGATTTACTTTTCCAAACTAAAAAAAAAATTGTTTTAAACTTTGTTCCAAAGTTATACAGCTTTACAAAAATAAACAGTTTTATTTTTGAATTCCTTTATATTTACAGAAAAGTTGCAAAGATATGGAAAGTCGCTTCACCCTATAATTAGCTTCTGACATTAGTAGGGTACATTTGTCACAATTAATGAACCAGTATTGATGATATGTTATTATTAACTAAATTCTATACCTTATTAAGATTTCCTCAGTTTTTACCTAATGCCCTTTCTCTGTTCCAGGATCCCATCCCAAAAACCTCATTTCATATTGATGTCATGTTTCGTAAGGCTCCTCTTCGTAGGGACAGTTTCAGGGCCAAAATTTTAAGGGCCTTGAGTGTTTTGAGCAGTACTGGACAGGTGTTTTTTAGGATGTCCCTCTACTGAGCTTTGACTGATGAATTGCTCATGATTGAATTGGGACTATGGGTCTTCAGAAGAAAGATCATGAGCCCTTTTTATCACATCACGTCAAAGATACCATGCCATCAATACAACTTATTACTGATGATGTTGGCATTGACCACTTGACTGAGATAACATTTGTCAGATTTCTCCATTGTAAAGTTACTTTTCCCCACTTTCCATACTATGCTCTTTTGTAGGAAGTCACTATGCACAGGCCATACTTAAGGAGAGCTCCTTCTCCTTGAGGGCAGTGTCACTACATTAAATACTTGAAATCTTTCTGTCCAGGAGATTTGTCTATTTTTCGAATTTATTTATTCAATCTATTATTATTGTTTTAGATATGAGACCTTGCTATGTTGCCTAGATGGGTCTCAAACTCCTGAGCTCAAGTAATCCTCCTGTCTCAGCCTCCTGAGCAGATGAGACTATAGGTGTGCACCACTGCACCTGACAATCATTTATTTATGGCAGTATGAACTCATGGACATTTGTTTTATCCTTAAGTTACAACCAAATATTATATTATTTTGTTGCTAAATTATTTCAGTTTTGGCCATTGAAGGTCTTTTGTTTGACCCCTGTGTCATTTTGACATACCTCTATCATTGTGGGATTTCTTTTTCCTTTTTTGCAGATATTTCTTTAGTTTTTGGCACTACAAGAGGCTCCAGTTTCATCATATATCCTGCCCCAGCCCAAGATTCAACCATTTCTTCGAGTAGCCCTTGCTCTTTTTTATTGTAGAATGTAATTAATATCAAGTTCCTGGCACTAGGTTCTTTAGAAATTTTTTTTTAGTTTATATGTTTGTTGATAAAATATTGATAAAGATTCTGCTAGTGATTACCGATGTAACTTTTGGCAAATTATCTGAAACATGGAAATAATAATTTCTACTTCATAGGACTATTGTATATTTTAAATGGATTCACTAGGATAGTGCATGGAGTAAAAGGAAACAAATAGTAACTCTAAGTGGTATTATTACAAATTCATTGGAAATAAATAAACGTAAATTTTTTTTCAAAAGTCAATCTGAATTCTCCTGAGGTTTTGTTTTTGCTTTGACATGTTTTCATTGTTATATACATAGACTAAGAAGTTAGAGAATCTGATTCTAGACCTAGCTCGGTTGTTAAAAAGAATTCACTCCAGTCGTCTAATGCCTCCTCTTCTAAAATGGGTATAATACTATTTGCTGATTTTAACCCCACAGGGTTAGTCTATTGGTGTAATTGATATAAAATGAAGTTGATACAAATGTATAGGTGGCAATATTACCACCATTTTTGTCGGTATCACTTTGCCTCTGATTCATTCATTGCTCTTTGCAGCTCCACTTTTTTTCTCCTTTTCTTAAAAAGTGTTGACCATACTATCTTGAATCTATCTATTTATTATAAACTTTAATTATTTCAGGTTTTGAAAAACTATATTGAAGTTTAGACAACACAATTGCGTTCAAACGCTGTTACAACAAATCCACATTGCACAACTATTTTAGACACTTAAAATTTAGTTAACATTTTTCTAATTAGTTCACCGACAGTAGTAAGCTGGTGAGCCCTCCTAGTTCTTGGTCTTGATAAATTTTCATTCAACTAAGCATAACTAAGCCTTCTGAGTTACTAAGTCATAAAGAAAGTAGAAAGATAGATGTTTGTAATAGTAAGGGATAGGAGGAGAGTGTGGTATCTTAAAAATGCCCTAGTATCAAATTATTGATGCAAAGCAGTTGGCTACTGTCTTAAAAGGAAGGGACATCAACCATCTAGACAAGATCAAATATCAAAGTCGATGGGTTTTGCAAACTGATCATCTTGTTTTCCTCTTACCAAGGTAAAGCAAGGTGCTTCGACACACCTGATAGATTACAGACTATATCAATATCACTATACGAGTAATGTTGATCTCCATAGAATGTGTCAACCTTCAAAAACATTTTAGGAGGTTTATGTAATTGTTTACTATCTGGTTGTTGGGCAGTATGGATAAGAAAAAGTGAATATTTAGCTCTAAATCCTTTGAGCCTCACTTCCTTCAAAATGCCTGTCAGATCATTTGCAAAAATTCACTCTAATTTATCTTAAGATTTAATGGCAACATGTTGAGAAGGAGAATTGAACTGGGTTCCCGTGCTAAATGTGTTTAAAGTCACTTCTCTGATTTATTTTCTTTCTTTCATGGACAGCAAATTCAAACTTAACTATTTGTATGTATCTGTGAATACCTTTTGTTATGGGTGTAAGACAGATTTGCAAATCGGCAAAATGGTTAATCAAATATTTTGTGTGCATTATCTGATCTCTTAACCTTTCTGTGCATCTGATTCATAAATAACCAAATATATTAATAATTCTTCTTTTTTTTTTCAAGACAGAGTCTCACTCTATTGCCCAGGCTGGAATGCAGTGGCATGATCTCGGTTCACTGCAACCTCTGTCTCCTGAGTTCAAGCAATTCTCATGCCTCAGCCTCCTGAGTAACTGGGATTACAGGTGTGCACCACCATACATGGCTAATTTTTTTGTACTTTTAGTAAAGATGGGGTTTCACCATGTTGGACAGACTGGTCTTGAAGTCCTGAACTCAGGTGATCCACTTGCCTTGGCCTCACAGAGTGCCGTGGCCAGCCAATAATTCTTAGTAATCCTTAGATGGGTGTGGTCTTAACTATTAATGCATGTTTATTTTAGATTTGCCATTTCAACTCATTTATTAGTTTCTTTTTTCTCCCAGCCTCCTAGCTACCTTTAAAAAATTGAAAATGGAATCCCCTACCAGCATAAACATTAAGGGCAAATTAACTTCAAGGCTGTGTAGAGACAGGAAGACTCAGATCCATATTTACATGTTTTACCTGGGAATGGGGGTGGGTTTCAGAAGAATGGAAAAGATAATTGTTTCCTCACTGATTATACTTCCTGTGTTTCATTTTCAGTTTTCCAATAATAACATAGAGAAAAGGAAGAATTTTAGAGTTTCTCAGAAGATTAGGCAATTCCTTGAAGAATCTGAGAACATAGAAGCTCCCCTGCCTACTTTCCATTATTGAAATCAGTGATGCATTGATTTCTTTGTGTGGGATTTTGAAAGATCATTAGAAACCAACCTGAGGATCATGAGATTCTGGTGGACACAGGAGCAATGAGTGGCAATACAGTGCATTCTAATGCAACCTACTTTAAAAGGTAAACAGATAAAAGAAAATAGAGAAAACTGAAAATGCAGAAAATTCAACCATGTAGCCTCATTCCAAATGAAATATCTCTTCCTCTTTAATTCCTCTGTTCTAGCAGAGAAGGGGAGATGAGCTGTGACTCCATGATAATGCTTAACAAAATTGTGTTAGATTGTTGCAAAAGTAATTGCAGTTTTTGCCATTTAAAAGTAATTGCAATGTTATCTCCTAGAATTTTTATAGTTTCAGGTCTTAGGTTTAAGTCCTTAATCCATCTTGAGCTGATTTTTTGTATAGGGCTGGATGTTGGCTTAGGCAAGGATTTCATGACCAACAACCTGAAAGGAAATGCAATAAAAACAAAGATCAATAGCTGGAACCTTGTTAAACTAAAGAGCTTTTGCATGGCAAAAGGAAGAGTCAGCAGAGTAAACAGATAACCAACAGAGTGGGAGAAAAATCTTCATAATCTGTACATCTGACAAAGTACTAATATCCATAATCTACAATGAACTCAAACAAATCAGTAAGAAAAAAATAATTCCATCAAAAAGTGGCTAAGGATATGAATAGGCAGTTCTCAAAAGAAGATATACAAATGGCCAACAAACATAGGAAAAAACGCTCAATGTCACAAATGATCAGGGAAATGCAAATCAAAACCATAATGTGATACCACCTCACTCCTGCAAGAATGGCCATAATTAAAAAAAATCAAAAAACAATAGATGTTAGCGTGGATGCAGTGAACAGGGAACACTTCTACACTGCTGATGGGAATGTAAACTAGTACAGCCACTTTGGAAAACAGTGTGGAGATTCCTTGAAGAATTAAAAGTAGAACTACCATTTGATCCAGCAATCCCACTACTGGGTATCTACCCAGAGGAAAAGAAGTCACTATTCAAAAAAGATACTTGCACATGCATTTATAGTGGCACAATTCAAAATAGCAAAATCATGGAACCAACCCAAATGTCCATCAATCAACAAGTGGATAAAGAAACTGTGGTATGTATATATAATGGAATACTATGCAGCCATAAAAAGGAATGAATTAACAGCGTTTGCAGTGACCTGAATGAGATGGGAGACTTATTCTAAGTAAAGTAACTCAGGAATGGAAAACCAAACATGTCACATGTTCTCACAGATATATGGGAACTAAGTTATGAGGACTCAAAGGCATAAGAATGATACAATGGACTTTGGGCACTTAGGGGGAAGGGTGAGAGGTGGGCGAGGTATAAAAGACTACAAATATGTTGCAGTGTATACTGCTCAGGTGATGGGTGCACCAATATCTCACAAATCATCCCTAAAGAACTTACTCATGTAACCAAATACCACCTATGCCTCAATAACTTATGGGGAAAAAAGTAATTGCAAAAAATGCCATTACATTTGTATGAACCAAAGGCCTACTTTGGAGAGTCAGAGAAATTCTTAACCATAATTCAACCAACACATATGGTATGTGCCTTCTCTTTGGTGGAACAGTGAATATACAGGCTACTAGCCTGTCCTGAGTATTTCAGCCAAACCACATTCTTTTAAAAGTCACAGTTTTAAATGACAATATCCCAATGAAAATACAAATTAAAAAATGCATTGGCATATCTGTATTCCCTCCCAAAATGATACACATTTGGAATATATAAAGAACTCTTAAAAGTCAATGAGAAAAAAAAAAGCAATAGCTCAGTAGAAAAGTGGGAAGAAGACTTGGACACTTCGGAAAAGAGAATATATTAAAATAGTCAATAAACAGAAATAAAAGGTGCTCAACTTTATGACTCATCTGGGATATGTAGATTAAAACCACAATGCAATATAATACCACCCCTACCAGAATAACTAAAACGAGTAAGTTGGAAAATACTCAGTGCTGATGAAAACGTGGGGTAATTGGTACTCTTATACATCATTCTAGAAACATCCACTTAGGAAAACAACTTGGCAGTGTCTAATAAAGTACAGTATATGCATTCCCTATAACCCAGAATTTTTACTCTCAGGTGTATACCCAACAGAAATGCGGGTGTATGTTCACCAGAAATCATGTTCCAGAATGTTCATGGTATCACTAGTCGTGAGACACAAAAACTGGAAATGTTCATCAACAATGAGTAGGATAAATAAGTTGCGTTAATATTCACACAGTTGAAAATTATACAGCAGAATAAATAATCTAAATCTCCACACAACACCATGAAGAAATCTCATGAGTGGAATGTTAGATCATAGCCTAAATAAACTTACCTGGAGCAGGTGCCACTGAAGCCATAAACTGGTAGGATGAATTGCCGGAGGCTGACTATGGACTAGCTTGAGAGTAAAAAATTGGGGGAGGCCCATTCTGAAGGAGGCGCCTCACACTTTCTTGGATTTTATCTTCAGGAAGCCCACCAGATTTTGATGGTGAAGATCTTAGAAAACATCTCTCATATCTTGGTCAATTGGGGGAAAGTACCATTTTGAAATAATCCTAGAGCATTCTCCATAGCCAAGGTTTACTACTCAAGGGAAACAACTTTACCAGAGCCTTATTTGACCATGGAGAAGGGCAGTTAGCCCCCAGTGTTCCTCTCTAGCTTTCTTGTATTACTTAGTGGAAGGAAAAAAAGGCTAAGAAACACTTCTGAAGTCCAATTCAGGGACTTGAGCCCACTAAAAGACTGAAATATACTTACCTCCTCCACATCTTACCAACACAACACAGCTCCAGAATAATCACAATGGGTTACAATGGAAAGAGCTGCAAAACACAGACTCTATTTAAGAAGGAATTCTTAGGGAAATCCAACGTGGAGAAAACAAAGGCACTGAGGAAACTAAAGTCTCTGGCACCTATAGCTATGGAAAACATGAAGCACAACCCATTTGCTAGACAGATTGACATAAAACCTCATACTAAAGACCTATTTTCCTCAGTTGTCATTACCTGATACATCATGTTTGACTTTTAACAAAAAATCATAAGGCTATACAAAAAGAAAAGGAAAAACACAGTCAGAAGAGACAAAGTAAGCATCTGAACTAGAATTTGATATAAAACAATGTTTGGAATAATCAAATAGATAATTAAACATAACTATGACTAGTTATATTAAGGACTGCAATAGAAAAAGTATAAGCATATAAGAGCAGATGAATAATGTAAACAGAATAATGAAAACTCTAAGAAGGAATCAGAAGAAAATGACAGAAATGAAAAACACTGCAATAGAAATGAAGAATGCCTTTGATAAGCTCATTACTAAACAAGAAAAAAAATCAATGAATTTAAAGATGTATCAAAGGAGACATTGCAAATTGAAATACTAAGAGAAAAAGGACTACAACCTCCATTCCAATATCCAAGAACAATTACAAAAATATAACATATGCGTAATTGAAGTACTACAGGAAGAAGAAAGAAAGGAGCAGAGGAAGTGCAGAGGAAGTACAGTAGTTCCCTCTTATCCATGGTGGATACATTCAAAGACTCCCAGTGGATGCCTGAAAATGCAGATAGTACCAAACCCTACGTATACAGTGTATGTTTTTTCCTATATGTACATATCTATGATAAGGTTTAACTTATAAATTAGGCATAAGCAGAGATTAACAATATAATAAAATAGAAAAATTATAACAACACTCAGAACCAAGCACAACTGAAAACTTGTGCATTGTTTATTTCTGGAATTTTTCATTAAGTACTTTCAGACCACAGTGACTCACGGGTAACTGAAAGTGTGGAAAGCAAAACTATGGATAAGGAGGAACTATTGTATTTGAAGTAATCGTATCCAAGAAGTTCCCAAAATTAATGATAGACACCAAGCCACAAACCCAGGAATCTTAGAGAACACCAACAAGAATAAAAACCAAAAATCTACACCTAAGCATTTCATGGGAGAAAACCCAAGACAAATAATTTTGAAAGAAGCCATAGTGGCAAGGGAGTGAATAAGTGTAGAGGGGCAAGGCTAAGAATTATTTTAAACTTTTTTTGTCAGAAACCTTACAACCAAGTAGAGAATGAAGTAAAATATTTAAAGAAATAAAGAAAATAAAAGAAAAAAATCCCACTAACCTAGTATTCTATATCCATTGAAATTATCATTTAAAATGAAGGAGAGGCTGGGATACAGGGTGGCTTATGCCTGTAATCCCAACACTTTGCAAAGCCAAGGCACATGGATTCCTTGAGCTCAGGAGTTTAAAACCAGTCTGGGAAACATGGTGAAACCTCATCTCTACAAAAAATACAAAAAATTCTCTAGGTGTGGTGGCACATGCCCATAGTTCCAGCTACTCAGGGTGGTGGGAGGGTCTGTGTTGGGGGACAGTGTGGGGTGGAAGGGAGCTGAAATGGGATAATCACTTGAGACCAGGAAGTCAAGGCTGTACTGGGCCTTGACTGGGCCACTGCACTCCAGCCTGGGTGACAGAATGAGACCCTGTCTCAAAAAAAAAAAAAGGGGAAATTATCAGGGATGAAGATGGACATTAAATAATGAGAAAGGGGCAATTATCCAAAAAACATAATAATTCTTAAGTTATGCAGGTAACACAGCATCTAAATACATGAGACAAAAATTTATAAAACTGCAAGAAGAAATAATCAAATTTAATATTATTTAATATCATTTTTGGAGATCGCAACATCCCTATATTAATAACAGCTACTTTCAACAAGCAGAAATCAGGAAAATATTCAACTGAATAGCACTAACAATGAACAGGATCTAACTGTTCAAGTAGCAGCAGAATAATTAATCAAGTAACAGCAGAATACATATTCCTCTCAAGTTTATATGGGACTTTATGCAAAATAGACCACATCCTGGAGCTGAAAAAGATACCCTCACAACTTTAAAAGAATAGAAGGCTTACTGCATGTGTTCTTAGACTATAAAGAAATTTAACTAGAAATCAGTACCAGAAAAAAACTCAAAAATCCCCAAATAGTTTGAGATTAAATAACACAGAGGTCAAAGAAGAAGTCTCAAAGGAAATTTAAAAATATTTCGAATGAAAGAAAGTCATATGTGCATCAAAATTTATGGGATGCTCAGGAAGAATAGCTAGTGGATGCTTGGCTTCATACCTAGGTGATGGGTTGATCTGTGCAGCAAAGCACCATGGCACACGTTTACCTATGTAACAAACCTGCACATCCTGCACCTGTACCCTGGAACTTAAAATAAAAGTTGATTAAAAAAGAAAGAGAAAGGATAATTCTTTTCACCCACAGTTTCCTGTCTCCTAATAGTCCTTCTGTTGTATCTTTAAATAAATGTGTCTCAAACCTGAAGATATTCATAAAATCTGAGATTGCAGATGTATTTTGCATTACAAGTCCTATTTTTATTTTTTATTTTTTAATGGAATGCTGTAAAAGCAGTGCTTAGAGGCAAATTTATAGCGGCAAATGCATATATTAGAAAAGAAGAAAAATCTAAAATCACTAATAGAAATGTGCCTTAGGAAAGTAAAGAGAGAAGAGCAATTTAAGCCTCAAGTAAGTAGAAGGAAAGACTTAAAACTTCGAGCAGAAATCAATAAAGTTGAAAACATGAGGTCAACAGAGAAAGTCAATAAACCCAAAAGGCAATGCTTTAAAAGATCAATAAAATCGATAAATCCATAGCCAGGCTAACCAAGTGAAAAAGGGAGAAGACATAAATTATAAATATTGATTCCATAGACATTGAAAGGATAATAAAAGAATATTACAAACAAATGTATACTGACACATTTGGTAATTTAGATGAAATGAATCAATTCCTTGAAAGACATAAACCATCAAAACTTACCGAAAAGAAATACATTACCTAAATAGATCTACATTTATTTAAAAAATTGATAAATCATTAATAATCTTTCAAAAAAGAAAGCATCTGGCCCAGATTCTTTCACTGATGAATTCCACCAAGCATTTAAGGAAGAAATAATATCAGTTCTCTATAATCACTTTTAGAAAATAGAAGTAAGAGATATACCTCCTAACTCATTCAAGGAGGCAGGCGTTATCTTAATATCAAAACCGGGGAAATACACTACAGGAAATGAAAACTACAGCTCAATATATTTTATGAATATAGATGGAAAAATTTTCAATAAAATATTAGCTAATTGAATCCAAAAATGTATAAAAGTAGTTATACATCACAGTAAGTGCAATTTATTTTAGGCATGCCAGACTGATCTGACATTTAAAAATCAAAATCAATTAATGTGATACACTATATTAACTGGCTAAAGAACTATTTTATGACTCTGTCAATTGATGCGGAAAAAGCATTTGACAAAATCCAACATCTCCAACATCTATTTATGAGAAAAAGTCTTAGAAAACTAGGAATAAAAAACATCCTCAACTTAATCTGGAACAGCTAAAAAATAGGCCTTCACGATATTTTATGGTGACAAATGATATGCTTTTCTTCTATTATTGGGAACAAGACAAGGTTGTTTCTTTTGCCACTCTTATTCACCATCCTACTGGATGTCCTAATTGGTGCAACAAGGCAAGAAAAAATATATATACGGATTAGAAGAAAAAAAGAAAACTACCTTTGTTCACGATGACATAATTATCTATTTAGTAAAACTGAAAGAGTTGACTCCTGGAATTAATATGTGATTATAGCAAGGTCGTGGGATGCGAGGTTAATAGAAGTCAATTGTCTTTCCACATACCACCAGTGAACAAGCGAAAATTGAAGTTGAAAACAAAATACAGTTTTCATTCCTTCCCCCAGCAAAAATGAAATATAAACAACCAAATATGTATACAACATATATTATGTATATGGAAAATTTTAAGTCTGACGAAAGAAATAAAGGAAGATCTAAATAAATGGAGATGTACCACTTTCATGGATAAGTAGATTTAATAATGTTGAGATATAAATTCTTCACAAATTGGTGTATACATTTGATGCAATGCAATTCTAATAAATTCTCAGCAAGTTATTTTGTGGTTATTGACAAATTTACTCTATTTTTTAGCTTCATCTCAAAGGATGATTTTAAAATTTATATGGAAATGCAAGAGACCCAGAATAGTCTACATAATACTGACAAAAGGACTAAGTTGGAAAACTGACACTACTCAATTTCAAGTAGGATTATAAAGCTACAGTAATTAAGACAGTGAGGTATTTGTACAAGAATAGACAAATGGATTAATAGAAAAGAGGAAAGAGCCTCTTTTAGACCCTCAACTGATCCTTTACAGAGCAAAATTAATTCAATTGAGAAAGGACAGTCTTTTCAGCAAATAATCATCAAAAATTGTACATATACATGCAAAAATGAATCTAGACATATACCTTATGCTTGTCACAAAAATTAATTTAAAATGGACCTTATTTCTAAATGTAAAACAAAAACTAGAAAACTTCTATAAGATAGCATAGGAGAAAATCTAGGTGACCTTGGGTTTGATCAAATCATGATCCATGAAGAAAAAAGTTTTAAAAAATATTGAACTTAATTAAATTTAAAAACTTATGTGAAATATATTGTTAAGTAAATGAGAAGACAAGCCACAGAATGAGAGAAAATGTTTTAAAAACATATCCAGTAAAGAAGTTAAATCCAAATGACACCAAGGTATTTAAATAATTCTATGTAATGAGCAAAAGATCTGAACATTCAACTCACCAAATAAGATATACAGATGGCATATAAGCATGTGAAAAGATGCTCAACATCTTACGTTATTAGAGAATAGTAAATTAAAACAACAATGAGAAACCACTACACCTATTAGAATGGCCAAAATCCAAATTACTGACAACAGCCAATGCTGTTGAGAATGCAATGCAAGAGAAACTCTCGTTCTTCCAGTTTTCAAATGTGACTGTAAAAGGGTGCAGCCACTTTAGAAGACATTTTGTCTGTTTCTTACAGAGCTAAGCATAGCCTTGCATTATAATCTGCAATTGTGTTCCTCTGTGTATACCCAATTACACTGAAACATTATGTCTACAAAAAAATCCTGAACACAAATGTTTATAGCAGGTTTATTGTTACTTGGTAGTTACCAAAAATGGAAAACAATCAAGATGTCTTTCAATAGATGAATGAATAAACTACAGGATACCCATAAAATGGAATATTATTTAGCAGTAAAAAGAAATGAGCTTTCAAATCATGAAAAGACATGGAGGAAACTCCAATGCATACTGTTACATGCAAGCAGCCAGTGTGAAAAGGCTACATGCTATACGATTTCAATTAGATGACATTTTGGAAAGAAGCAAAACTGTAAAGAAAAAGATCAGTTTTTGCCTGGCGTTCAGGGAAGGGGAAGGATAAGTTAAGCACAGGGGACTTGGAGGAGCTGTGAAATGATTCTGTGCAATATTGGTGGACATTTTGGCAACATTATGCATTTGCCAAAAGCAATAGAAGTTTTTGACACAAAGAGTTACCATAATGCAGGCAAATTTTAGAAAATAATTTAGGTCAGGGGATCCCAGAAGCAATATGGACTTTACAGAAGAAATTCACTGCATTACAAAGTATGAGAGAACCTTGTAAGGTGGAGAGAGAAAACAGTCTTAACATAACTGTCTTTAAAAATGAATGGAATCTGTCAGACTGTAGGCAAAATGAGCTGCACAAAAGCACTGTACTCTAGCTGATAAAATTATTTCTCATTGGTTTCTGGTTAACAGTTCTGATACTGCTATGCATGTATATGGGAATTGAACAATTAAGCCTATAAATGGCAAACATTGGGAGTTATATTTCTCACAGTTGGTGTGGAAATTTACTGATCAACTAGGGGAAGAGTCTTGAATAATCCATGTGATAATCATTACAGTTGGAGACATCAGGGAGAACTAATGTTTAACTTAATATAGATACACGTGGTTATATATAGAAATATTCAAAGATGTTCATGTAAATACACAAAAGCACTACCATGACACATCTGAAATAAATAACACCCTGGTAACCATGGGCACACTTAGTACTCTAATGCTGGAGTGCAATGGTGTGATCTTGGCTCACTGCAGCCTCCGCCCCCTAGGTTTAAGCAATTCTCCTGCCTTAGCCACCAGATAGCAGTGATTACAGGCACTTGCCACCACACCTGGCTAATTTTTGTATTTTTAGTAGAGACGGGGTTTCACCATGTTGGCCAGGCTTATCTCGAACTCCTGACCTTGTGATCCGCCCGCCTTGGCCTCCCAAGGTGCTGGGATTACAGGCATGAGCTACCAGGCCTGGCCTGTTGATTTTTTTGTTTTCTTTTTATTATACTTTAAGTTCTGGGATACATGTGCAGAATGTGCAGGTTTGGAACATAGGTATACATGTGCCACAGTGGTTTGCTGCACCCATCAATCGGTCATCTATATTAGGTATTTCTCCTAATGTTATCCCTCCCCTAGTTCCCTACCCACCAAAGGGCCCAGTGTGTGATGTTCCCCTCCCTGTGTCCATGTGTTCTCTTTCTTCAACTCCCACTTATGAGTGAGAACATGCAGTGTTTGGTTTTCTGTTCCTGTGTTAGTTTGCTGAGAATGATGGTTTCCAGCTTCATCCATGTCCCTGCAAAGGACATGAGCTCATCCTTTTTTATAGCTGCATAGTATTGCATGGTGTATATGTGCCACATTTTCTTTATCCAGTCTATCATTGATGGGCATTTGGGTTGATTCCAAGTCTTTGTTGTTGTGAACAGTGCTGCAGTAAACATACATGAGTGTGTGTCTTAGTAGAATGATTTATAATCCTTTGGGTATATACCCAGGGATGGGATCGCTGCATCAAATGGTATTTCTGGTTCTGGATCCTTAAGGAATTGCCACACTGTCTTCCACAATGGCTGACTTGACCTAATTTACACTCCCACCAACAGTGTAAAAGCCTTCCTATTTCTCCACATCCTCTCCAGCATCTGTTGTTTCCTGACTTTTTGATGATCGCCGTTTTAACTGGTGTGAGATGGTATCTCACTGTGGTTTTGATTTGCATTTCTCTAATGACCAGTGATGATGAGCTTTTTTTCATATGTTTGTTGGCCACATAAATGTCTTCTTTTAAGAAGTGTCTGTTTATATCCTTTGCCCACTTTTTGATGGGGTTGTTTATTTTTTTCTTGTAAACTTGTTTAGGTTCTTTGTAGATTCTGGATATTAGCACTTTGGCAGATGAGTAGATTGCAAAAATGTTCTCCCATTCTGTAGGTTGTCTGTTCACTCTGATGATAGTTTCTTTTGCTATACAGAAACTCTTTAGTTTAATTAGATCCCATTTGTCAATTTTGACTTTTGTGGCCATTGCTTTTGGTGTTTTAGACGTGAAGTCTTTGCCCATGCCTATGTCCTGAATGGTATAGCCTAGGTTTTCTTCTGGGGTTTTCATAGTTACAGGTCTTACGTTTAAGTTTTTAATCCATCTTGAGTTAGTTTTTGTATAAGGTCTAAGGAAGGGGTTCAGTATCAGTTTTCTGCATATAGCTAGCCAGTTTTCCCAACACCATTTATTAAATAGGGAATACATCCCCCATTGCTTGTATTTGTTGGGTTTGTCAAAGATCAGATGGTTGTAGATGTGTGGCATTATTTCTGAAGCCTCTGTTCTGTTTCATTGGTCTATATATCTGTTTTGGTACCAGTACCGTGCTGTTTTGGTTACTGTAGTATTGTAGTAGAGTTTGAAGTCAGGTAGCATAATGCCTCCAGCTTTGTTCTTTTTGCTTAGGATTGTCTTGACTATGCAGGCTCTTTTTTGGTTCCATATGAAATTTAAAGTAGTTTTTTCTAGTTCTGTGAAGAAAGTCAATGGGAGCTTGATAGGGATAGCATTGAATCTATAATTTACTTTGGGCAGTATGGCCATTTTGATGATATTGATTCTTCCTATCCATGGGCATGAAATGTTTTTCCACTTGTTTGTGTCCTCTCTTATTTCCTTGAGCAGTGGTTTGTAGTTCTCCTTGAAGAGGTCCTTCACATCCGTGTAAGTTTTATTCCTAGGTATTTTATTCTCTTTGAAGCAATTGTGAATGGGAGTTCACTCATGATTTGGTTCTCTGTTTGTCTATTATTGGCGTATAAAAATGCTTGCGATTTTTGCACACTGCTTTTGTATCCTGAGAGTTTGCTGAAGTTGCTTATCAACTTAAGGAGATTTTGGGCCAAAACGATGGGGTTTTCTAAATATACAATCGTGTCATCTGCAAACAGAGACAATTTGGCTTCCTCTCTTCCTATCTGAAAACGCTTTATTTCTTTCTCCAGCCTGATTACACTGCCTAGAACTTCCAATATATGGTGAATAGGAGTGGTGGGAGAGGGCATCCTTTTCTTGTGCCGGTCTTCAAAGGGAATGCTTCCAGTTCTTGCCCATTCAGTATGATATAGGCTGTGGGTTTGTTGTAAATAACTCTTATTATTTTGAGATAGGTTCCATCAATACCTAGTTTACTGAGAGTTTTTAGAATGAAGGTGTGTTGAATTTTATCAAAGGCCTTTTCTGCATCTGTTGAGATAATCATGTGTTTTTTGTCATCAGTTTTGTTTATGTGATGGATTACATTTATTGATTTGCATATGTTGAACCAGCCTTGCATCCCAGGGAGGAAGCAGACTTGATTGTGGAGGATAAGCTTTTTGATGTGCTGCTGGATTCAGTTTGCCAGTATTTTATTGAGGATTTTTGCATTGATGTTCATCAGGGATATTGGCCTGAAATTTTCCTTTTGTGTTGTGTCTCTTCCAGGTTTTGGTATCAGAATGATGCTGGCCTCATAAAATGAGTTAGGGAGGATTCCCTCTTTTTCCATTGTTTGGAATAGTTTCAGGAGGAATGGTACCAGCTCCTCTTTTTACCTCTGGTAGAATTTGGCTGTGAATCCATCTGGTCCTGGGCTTTTTTTTTGACTGGTAGGCTATTAATTACTGCCCCAATTTCAGAACTTGTTATTGGTCTATTCAAGGATTTGACTTCTTCCTAGTTTAGTCTTGGGAGGGTGTATGTGTCTAGGAATTTATCCATTTCTGCTAGGTTTTCTAGTTTGTTTGCATAGAGGTGTTTATAGTATTCTCTGACGGTAGTTTGTATTTCTGTGGGATCAGTGGTCATCTTCCCTTTATCATTTTTTATTGTGTCTATTTGATTCTTCTCTCTTTTCTTCTGTATTAGTCTGGCTAACCGTCTATCTATTTTGTTAATCTTTTCAAAAAACCAGCTCCTGGATGCATTGATGTTTTTGAAGGGTTTTTCATGTCCCTATCTTCTTCAATTCTGCTCTGATCTAAGTTATTTCTTATCTTCTGCTAGATTTTGAATTTGTTTGCTCTTGCTTCTCTAGTTCTTTTAATTGTGATGTTAGGGTGTCAATTTTAGATCTTTCCCACTTTCTACTGTGGGCATTTAATGCTATAAATTTCCCTCTAAAAACTGCTTTAGCTATGTCCCAGAGATTCTGCTACATTGTATCTTTGTTCTCATCGGTTTCAAAGAACGTATTTATTTCTGCCTTAATTTTGTTTTTTACCCAGTAGTCATTCAGGAGAAGGTTGTTCAGTTTCCATGCAGTTGTGCTGTTTTGAGGGAGTTTCTTAATCGTGAGTTCTAATTTGATTGAACTGTGGTTTGAGAGACTGTTATGATTTCTGTTCTTTTGGATTTTCTGAGGAGTGTTTTATTTCTAATTATGTGGTCAATTTTAGAATAAGTGCAGTGTGGTACTGAGAAGAATATATATTCTGCTGATTAGGGGTGGAGAGTTCTATAGATGTCTATTAGGTCTGCTTGGTCCAGAGCTAAGTTCAAGTCCTGAATATCCTTGTTAATTTTCTGTCTCATTGATCTGTCTAATATTGACAGTGGGGTGTTAAAGTCTCCCACTATTATTGTGTGGGAGTCCAAGTCTCTCTGTAGGTCTCTAAGAACTGGCTTTATGAATCTGGATGCCCTTGTATTGGATGCATATATATTTAGAATAGTTAGACCTTCTTGTTGCATTGATCCCTTTACCATTATGTAATACCCTTCTTTGTCTCTTTTGATCTTTGTTGGTTTAAAGTCTGTTTTATCCGAGACTAGGATTGCAACCCCTGCTTTTATTTATTTTATTTTTCTTTTTCTTTTTGCTTTTTATTTGCTTGGTAAATCTTCCCTCATCCCTTTATTTTGAGCCCATGTTGTGTCTTTGGATGTGAGATGGGTCTCCTGAATACAGCACACTGATGAATCTTGACTCTTTATCCCATTTGCCAGTCTGTGTCTTTTAATTGGGGCATTTAGCCCACTTACATTTAAGGTTAATATTGTTATGTGTGAATTTGATCCAGTCATTATGATCCTAGCTGGTTGTTTTGCCCGTTAATTGGTGCAGTATCTTCATAATGTTGATGGTCTTTACAATTTGGTATGTTTTTGCAGTGGCTGGTACCAGTTTTTCCTTTCCATATTTAGTGCGATGATCTTACAATTTCGTATGTTTTTGCACTGGCTGGTACTGGCTTTTTCTTTCCATATCTTGTGCTTCTTTCAATAGCTCTTGTAAGGCAGGCCTGCTGGTGACAAAATGTCTCAGCATTTGCTTCTCTGTAAAGGATTTTATTTTTCCTTCACTTATGAAGCTTAGTTTTTTGCTGGATATGAAATTCTGGGTTGAAAATTCTTTTCTTTAAGAATGTTGAATATTGGCCCTCCTCTGTTCTGGCTTGTAGGGTTTCTACAGAGAGATCCACTGTTAGTCTGATGGGCTTCCCTTTGTCGGTACCCTGACCTTTCTGCCTGGCTTCAGTTAACATTTTTTCCTTCATTTCAACCTTGGTGAATCTGACGATTATGTGTCTTGGGGTTGCTCTTCTTGAGGAGTGTCTTTGTGGTGTTCTCTGTATTTTCTGAATTTGAATGTTGGCCTGTCTTGCTATGTTGGGGAAGTTCTCCAGGATAATATCCTGAAGAGTGTTTTCCAACTTGGTTCCATTCTCCACGTCACTTTCAGGTACACCAATCCAATGTAGGTTTGGTCTTTTCACATAGTCTCCTATTTCTTGGAGGCTTTGTCCAGAGAGGAGGAACTTAGAGAGGCAGTCTGGCTATAGCGGCTTTGCTGAGCTGTTGTGGGCTCTGCCCAGTTCAAAATTTTTGGTGGCTCCGTTACTCAAGCCCCAGTAATGGTGGATGCCCCACTGCCCTCCACCATGCTTAAGCATCCCAGGGCGACTTCAGACTGTTGTGCCTGCAGTGAGAATTTCAAGCCCATGAATCTTAGCTTGCTAGGCTCCATGGGAGTGGGATCTATTGAGCTAGACCACTTGGCTCCCTGGCTTCATCCCCCTTTCCAGGAGAGTGAACAGTTCTGTCTCACTGGCATTCCTGGCACCACTGGGGTATGAAAAAAAAAACTCCTGCAGCTAGCTTTGTGTCTGCCCAAACTGTTGCCCAGTTTTGTGCTTGAAACCCAGGGCCCTGGTAGCATAGGCACCTGAGGGAATCTCCTGGTCTGTGAGTTGCGAAGATCGTGGGAAAAGCGTAGTATCTGTGCCGGAGTGCACAGTTCCTCAAGGCACATTCCTTCATGGCTTCCCTTGGCTAGGGGAGGGTGTTTTCTGACCCCTTGCACTTCCCAGGTGAAGTGACACCCCACCCTGCTTTGGCTCACCCTCCATGGGCTGCACCCACTGTCTAACCAGTCCCTATGAGATGAGCCAGCTACCTCAGTTGGAAATGCAGAAATCACCCGT
This sequence comes from Nomascus leucogenys, assembly GCF_006542625.1. Classification (NCBI taxonomy): domain Eukaryota; kingdom Metazoa; phylum Chordata; class Mammalia; order Primates; family Hylobatidae; genus Nomascus; species Nomascus leucogenys. The sequence continues at coordinate 72,731,948 of NC_044401.1, read as the reverse complement.
CTTCTGCATTGATCTCACTGGGAGCTGCAGACCAGAGCTGTTCCTATTTGGCCTTTTTTTTTTTTTTTTGAGACAGGGTTTTACTCTTGTCACCCAGGCTGGAGTGCAATGGTGCAATCTTGGCTCACTGCAACCTCTGCCTCAAGTGATTCTCCTGCCTAAGCCTCCCAAGTAGCTGGCATTATAGGCACCCACCACCATACCCAGCTAATTTTTGTATTTTTAGTAGAGATGGGGTTTCAGCGTGTTGGCTAGGCTGGTCTTGAACTCCTGACCTCAGGTGATCCACCCGCCTCGGCCTCCCAAAGTGTTGGGATTACAGGCATGAACCACTGCACCTGGCCAAGTGTTGATTTTTTAATACCATTTTATAATAAAAGGAACAAGGACTCCTTGGAGAAACAGCTGATTCTAAGCCAGGAGTAGAAAATATACAAGATAATCCTGGAGCATCTTGTAGGGCCAGAAAGTAAATAAGTGCATTAAAAATAAGTCACACTGGTAACAATATGTCAAAGGAACAAAGGAGTCTACTGAAAGAGCTCCCAAAGCCGAAAGCTGGAACAAGTAGAGCAAGAAAGTAAGCTAGCTTTGAATTATAACCCAAAATATAAAGTAAATATCCATAAGTCTCTACTGATATAAAGAACAATTGAATAATTTAATAACTGGGAGAGGGAGGGAGAATAAATAAGTTCTACATAAAAGAATTTCTTATAAATTTGGTAGCTATGACATTCTAAACAAATTCTCATTCTTAAGAATTCATAGTGACTTCCTTCCAAAAATTACAGTATGGAAAAGTGGTAAAAAATGAGTAACTGTACAGTGGAGGAATCTGACACTACATCAGCCAGGTTATTGAGGTCAACATCAACAGCCATAAATCATGTGGACAGTATGTACACTTGGTATGATGTAATGGAAATAGCACTTCACTTCTGTGGTCTTTCTCCCCAGGCTCATTTTCTCAGTATAATCATGAAAAAAAAAAAACCCAGAAAAGTCCAGTAGAGGAATATTCTACGAAATACCTGACCATACTCTTTAAAAGAGTTAAGGTCATTAAAATGAAGTCGGAGACAATGTCCTCACCAAGAGGAGTCTAAAGACATAGGCCAACTAAATATAGTATGGTATACTGGATAAATTCCTGGAACAGAAAAAAGGATAGTAGGTAACAGCTCAGGAAATCTGAATAAGGAACGAAATCATTTAATAACAATGTATCAGTATTGCTTTATTAATTATGACAAATGTACCATACTAGTGAAAGATGAATAATCAGAGTAACTGTGTGCAAAGACTGGGTAGAGAGGATATTATTAAAACTTCAGTACCAGCTGCTCAATTTTCCTATAAATCTAAAATTGCTTTTAAAAATAAAATTTGTTAATACAAAATGTAATGTATCATCACTGAGAAAATTTGATACATAAAAGTATTAATTTATGGTATAGCTCAGAAGTATAATTTATGTTTTGGTTGTTATTTTATGAAATCATTAATTTCAGGGCTTCTTTAAAGATGAACTGCCCCAGTTAGCACATCCACAATGTGATTTTATTTACAAAGTTTTTTTTGCAATTATGTAATTCTTCAGTGTTATAACTGTGGGGCCAATTGACACATTCCAGAATGGAAATGATTGACATAGAATTTTTCAATAGAATCCCGCTATGGATTTTTTGTATATATGACATTTAGAGGACCCAATTTATTCAAAGTTTATACATCTCTCCATCCTTGTAGGTTATCATAATCAGTGACAATTACATGTACACTGAATCTGTTATAAAATAAATTATTATTTTTTTAAGTAGTGATATAAACTTAAATCCTGACCTGTTAATGCAGTAAAAGTGAATTATGTAAATTGCTTAATTTCTGTATATTTTTCTTATCTTTAAAGTAGGTGATTAAGAATACTTCCTCACTTCTGCTCTTCTTTTAGTATAAATTAAGGCAATCAGTGTAGAACTCTTAGCACCAAGCTTAGCATATTTTAATGTTAGCTGTTGATATTATTATTGTCTTGCAGTGCCTACAACATGTAAGGATTAAAAACAGCATAATAAATTAATAATAATTCACATTTGCACAGAACCTTAGGGTTTTTAAAATACTTGATGCATGTGAAAGCACTTAAAAACCCTCTAATGTTTTTTGCAAACATAAGAAATTAATATTGTGTTGGGCTTTTTTGAAGCTCTCTCAAACTTCACGGTAGTTCTGTGAGGTCTTCGGGGAAGATATTTGACTTGATTTTATAGATGAGGAAACTGAGATTCAAAGGATATACTAGGTCCATCACTTCCACCGATGATGCCATCTTGGAAAAATTATTTAACCTCTCTGAGCATCAGTTTCTTCATTTATATAACAGTGTATACTGCCGTTTACTTCTAGGCTGGTCATTGAGTAAGCTAATGTACATTATGCGGTTAGCTTTATGCCTGATATTCTAAAAATGCTATAACTGTTTTTGTTGTGTGTCTTATTGTCTGTTTTTCTATAGCTTCATTTAACCTCTCAGGAGCAGTCATTGAGTTGGTGGATAATCAAGACAAGAATCACCGTTTAATTTTTATCATTCAAGACTGAGTTTTGGCAGAGACTTATGGCTTCCAGATTGCAGGTTTTATTTATTTGCTTGAACATTTACTAAATAGTTTTAATAACCAAACTCTGGATGAGGTAAAGTGGCCTATGGAAAGATAAATGCAACCTAAATTTGCCCTCAAGGAGATGATACAATGTATAAATAACTTAAAGACAATGTAGGGAGAAGATGTAAAAAGTTTGCAGGAGCAGACTTGAAAACTTCAAGATCACTTTAAACTTGTAATGTAAAAGAAAGCAGGCAAGAGAAGGTGACATTTGAATGGGACCTTGAACAAGGAGTAGTAATTAGCGTGGTGTATATTCGCGTGCTGGGAATCTACATATTGGGTGGCAGATTGCGTTTCGTTCTTTCAATCATTATCAGTGGAATCATTCATAACAAAAGTAAATCAGCTAGAGAATCTGTTCTGCTAATACGTGTGCTTCTGTAACACAAATTAGTTTCCATGCAGTTGTAAATAGGGAATGATATCAGTTAAACATAAAGTGATGCTGGAGTCATACTTGCTTTTTCTTAAATAGGCAAGTGAAGATGGAATGAATGGAGTAGAATAACAACCTTTAGTGGGGGAAAAAAGCCTTTAGTAAGTTCTTCTGCTGGATATGCAAGAGACTTTTAAACTCCATCTTTTTTTTTTATCATGCCCTCACCCACTAGTTGTTAGGAACAATATCACAGGACGGTATATACCTTCTACAGTATTGGGAGTAATATCATCATCTCTTCCTTTAGATATTAGGAACTCCATTTTTAAGAAAATTAAAAATAAACAACTGTATCCAACTTCCTCCCCAAAGAGGTGCACGCCAACCTTGCAGACTGGCTCAGAACTTCTATTCTATTTGCATTGTCTCAGAGCCCGCAAGAAAACATTTACATTTTATTGTTTCTTGTTCCTTTCTAATTGCTTGAAGGCAGTTCAAGGGACTGCCTTAGTATCAGTTGTTATTATTTTGAATTGGTTATGAAGTTGAATAAGTTTGGAGTATCCTTAACCATACTTTTTCTGTAAGTACTGTTATTTTTAAATGTGCTATTTTGCAGAAGACAAAGTGTTTTTCAGAACACATGTATCATGTTACACCTTAGGCTTTGACAAAAGGGGGTCCTGGGCCCCTGGCTTTAGAAAACCCACCTCTGGCCCTGCTCAGGGTAAGCAGTTCATGGGGGTAGGAGGACAGGTCTACAGGGAGCTCATGCATCCTTCTTCTGGAATATGCTTTTGGTGCCTAGACTTGAAATTCCCTGATTTCACTTGCGGAGTCTGTGTGGATTCTTTCTGACTCTCTCCTTCCAAGGGCAGATCATTGCTGCCAGAATGGAAATCCCTGGATCTGAAGAATATTAAAGGGGCAGTTATTTGAAGTGAAATGGAGATGTTGTATGTGAAAGAAAGGTGGGCAGGCCAGGGCTTGAAGGATGGAAGACGACTCTCCCCGTGCTATCATTTTCTGTTTCAGGGCTCCACAGACTTTGGGAATTCAGGATTCAAACCTGACGTCCCAGGTTTTTATGAGGATATACTTGTCCATGTAAAAAGAAAGAATAAATTTATTTCATAGTTAATGTGCGATATGAGATTTAAATATCTATTTGAAATCTTACTCTGGACTCTGCCAATGTTACAGGCAGGCCTGATTAGCAATAAAAGTACTCAGGCTAAATGAATTTTAGGATTTTTTTTTCTTTTTCTGTAAAAAATGCCATTGAGATTTTGATAGGAATTGCATTAAATCTGTAGGTTGCTTCGGGTAGTATGGCCATTTTAACAACATTATGCCTTCCAATCCATGAAGAGAGGCTGTTTTCCATTTATTTGTGTCTACTTTAATTTATCTCATCAATGGTAATTTTCAGGGTACAAGTCCTCTTCAGTTAAGTTTATTCCTAAGAATTTTATCTTTCTAATGATATTATAAATGAAATTATTTTCTTAATTTCCTTTTGGGATAGTTTATTGTTTGTGTATAGAAATGCAAGATTTTTGTATATTAATTTTGTATTGTGCAAATTTATTGTTTATTAGTTCTATTTTTTTTTTTTGGTGGAGACTTTCTATATATAAGATCATGCCATCTGCAAAGAGAGATCATTTACCTCTTTTTTCTGATCCTTTTTCTTTCTTTCTTTTTTTTCCCCCTGCCTAATTGCTCTGGCTTGGCAAACAAATGGCCAACAGCCATATGAAAAGATTTTCAACTTTACTAATCATCAGTGAAATGCAAATCAAAGCCTTAATGTAATGTTAGGAAGTGTCAAAAACAAACAAACAGTAAAACCCAGACCCAAAAGATCACAAGTGTTGGTAAAGTTGTAGAGGAATTCGAACCTGTTCACACTGTTGGTGGGAATATAAAACTGTGAAGCTGTTATGAAAAACATTATGAAGGTTTCTTAAAAAATTAAAAATAGAACTACCATATGATACCACAGTCTCACTTCTGGATATATGTCCAAAGGAAATGAAATCAGTATGTCAAAGAGGTATGTGCATTCCCATGCCTATTGCAGCATTATTCATGATAGTCAAGGCATGGAAACAACCTAAATGTCCATCAAAGGTAAATGGAAAAAGAAAATATTGTATATATGAAACTGCCCAATGGGTTCACTTTGCCTGTTGCCTAGACAGAGTCAATTTATCAAGACAGGGGAATTGCAATAGAGAAAAAGTAATTCACAAAGAGCCAGCTGTGTGGGAGACCGGAGTTTTATTATTGCACAAATCAGTTTCCAGCATTAGGGGATCACAGTTTTTAAGGACAACTTGGTGGGTGGGGGAAGCCAGTGAACCATCAGTGCTGATTAGTTGATTGATCCGGTCAGAGATGAAATCACAGGGAGTTGAAGCTGTCTTCTTGCACTGAGTCTGTTCTTTAGTGGCGGCCAGAAGGTCAGATGTGCCAGTTTATCAATCTGGGTGGTGCCGGCTGATCCATCAAGTGCAGGGTCTGTAAAATATCTTAAGCACTGGTCTTAGGTTTTACACTAGTGATTTTATCCCCAGGAACAATTTGGGGAGGGTCAGAATCTTGTAGCCTCCAGCTGCATGACTCCTAAACTATACTTTCTAATCCTGTGGCTAATTTGTTAGTCCTACTAAGGCAGTCTAGTACCCAGGCAAGAAGGAAGTTTGTTGTGGGAAAGGGCCACTATCGCCTTTTTTTTTTTTTTTTTTTGGAGATGGAGTCTTACTGTTGTAGCCCAGGCTGGAGTGCAATGGCATGATCTTGGCTCACTGCAACCTCTCCCTCCTGGGCTCAAGCGATTCTCCTGCCTCAGCATCCCGAGTAGCTGGGATTACAGGCACACACCACCACACCCAGCTAATTTTTGTATTTTTAGCAGAGACGGGGTTTCACCATGTTGGCCAGGCTGGTCTCGAACTCCCGACCTCAGGTGATCCACCTGCCTTGGCCTCCCAAAGTGCTAGGATTACAGGTGTGAGCCACTGCGCCCAGCATCACCTTTGTTTTAAACTATAAACTAAGTTTCTCCCAAAGTTAGTTCAGCCTACGCCCAGGAATGAATAAGGACAGCTTAGAGATTAGAAGCAAGATGGAGGTGTTTTGTTTTGTTTTGTTTTGTTTTATTTTGTTTTTGAGACGGAATATCGCTCTGACACCCTGGCTGGAGTGCAGTGGCACGATCTCCGCTCACAGCAAGCACTGCCTCCTGGGTTCACGCCATTCTCCTGCCTCAGCCTCCCAAGTAGCTGGGACTACAGGCACCCTCCACCACGCCTGGCTAATTTTTTGTATTTTTAGTACAGATGGGGTTTCACTGTGTTAGCCAGGATGGTCTCAATCTTCTGACCTTGGGATCCACCTTCTTCAGCCTCCCAAAGTGCAGGGATTGCAGGCATGAGCCACTGCACCCGGCCCAAGATGGAATTTGTTAAGTCAGATCTTTCACTGTATCAGTCATAATTTTGCAATGGCAGTTAACACATTACGCTAAATGAGATAAGCCAGTCACAGAGGGAAAAATATGGCTTGATTCTACTTATATGAGGTTTCTAAAATAGTCAAATGCATAGCAGCAGGGAGTAGAATAGTGGTTGCCAGGTGCTGGGGGAAGGAGAAAATGGGGAGATGCTATTCAGCAGGTATAAAGTTTCAGTTATGCAAGATGAATGAGTTCTAGAGATCTGGTGTATGATCTGCAAGTGTAGTTAACAATATTGTATTGTGTTACAATTTGGTTAAGAAGGTAGACCTTATGTTAAGGGTTCTTAGAACAATAATAATAATAATAATAATAACCATACTAAGAAATTGGACATTGGTGGAATAAACTTTCCATCTGGTTTGAATGAGCCTCCAACTTAAATAGTAATGTGTAATAGATTTAAGGAAAATGGTAATATAAATTAGAATGGTTATTTTCAATGATTTATGAAGCCCTGTAAAGGAGGTTTTTATTATTATCATTGCCATTATTATGCTGCTAATGGGTATCCTAGTCTTTAACTACTCTGTGACCTTGGGCAATTTACTTCACGTTTTGGGAAGAATTTCTTATCTGCATAATATGAAGAGGCTGAAAGAAAAGAGTTTTAGGGTTTTCCCTCCAACACTTATTGTATTTTATTATCTTTTGCAAAAATGTGTTTTTTTTCTTGTCTGCCCCTTTTTATATCAGTAGAGTCTCCTTTATGAATTTTCATTCCCTATAGTTTTTCTTACTGCCTTAGTCCTTTTCTTCAAACTCAGTGCTATACAAACCAAATTTGCAATATATAAAGTTATCTCTAAGGACTCTACATAAAACAATATTCAAGAGCTTTAAACTCAGAGTGACATTTAAGGATAGAAACAGCCAGATAAAAAGATAAGTTTCTGATTTTCTCTAAAATGAATTCTCTGAATCTGCATTTCTGAAGTCTAGCAGAAATGGTTGCTTCAGTCATTATGCATGGCAAGGTAAAAGCTCCAACGCCAGGAGAATTTAATCCAAGCTTTTCCTTGGTTCTGTGAGCTACAGAATTATTTCTCCTTTCCTGATGATGAACTTTCCCGTGAATTCTCTTGCTTTGTGACTTACATATTCATGGCGACAGCCCTTACCTACCAGGTTAACTAATGGCAAGAACGTGGTGACAGATTCTACTGCTGGGGAATGTTAGTGGGTTGGGTGGTGAAAGGTTATATTCAATCAATTTAGCAGAGGATCTTGAGCAGCCAGAGTGCTGTTGACACTCAATTACATTAGGAAAAGAGACATGATCAACACAAGATTAAAATATATTATAAGAAATATATCAAAATGAGAACAATATAGAAGGGATCATGAAATCCATGAAGAGAAATGGTAAATTGTGTGTAGTGCTTTAACAGAAATGAAGAAGGATTTAAAAAGGCTAGAATATGGCTCTTACTCTTGAGCTTCAAATTTAGCTGAGAAGACAAGCCATCCATAAAATAATTAAAACAAAAAAAAGAAGTAATGTGTGATATGGAGGAGTTCATAAATTTGGTGAAGACTTTGTACATTGTGGAAATTGTGGAATTGTCCATTATGGAAAGAAACTTGGACTTGAAGAAAAATAATTTCATCAAAATTTCTAACTAATGTTTCCCATTATTAAACTGCCTTATCCATTCATTTTGATTACTTATTCATTTAGTTTTTTCAATTGTTACAGAGTGCCTTCTATGTGCTAGGCAATATTCTTGGTGCTGATGAACAAAATACAAATTTAATGGTGAGATTAAAAAATGAGATAAATAAATAATATGTGGATTATGTGAAGTTCTACAGGAAAAGAAAATGAGCAGGGAAAGGAACAGGGAGCTTGTGGGAAGGTGACATTCAAGCAAACACCTAGAGGTGGTGTGGGAGTTAGCTATGTGGATATCTTAGGGAAAGACAGCCAAGGTAGAGGAAAAAGCCAGTGCAAAGGCACTGACACAGGCATCTGGCTGGCATATTCAAACAATACCAAAGAGACCAATGAGGCTGGAGCTGAAGGATAAAGAGAAGGGATAGTAGAAGACACAAGGTTTTGGGGTGGAGGACAGTCAGATCTTTTAGGACTTGGAAAATGCTGGCAAGAATTTTTACTTATTTTTTTTTTTTTTTTTTTTTTTTGAGACAGAGTCTTGCTCTGTCACCTATTGCTCAGGCTGGAGTGCAGTGGCCCGATCTCGGCTCACTGCAAGCTCCACCTCCCAGGTTCATGCCATTCTCCTACCTCAACCTCCCCAGTAGCTGGGACTACAGGCGCCCCCCACCATGTCTGGCTAATTTTTTTTTTTTTTTTTGTATTTTTAGTAGAGACGGGGTTTCACCCTGTTAGCCAGGATGGTCTCAATCTCCTGACATCGTGATCCGCCTGCCTTGGCCTCCCAAAGTGCTGGGATTACAGGCGTGAGCCACCGCACCCAGCCAAGAATTTTTACTTCTGTCGTGATTGTGTTTATGCTTGGAAGCCATTGAAGGGTTCTTAGGAGAATGTTATGGTCTGACTTATGCTTTAAAGGATCACTCTGTCTGCCTTGTTGAAAATAACACTGTACAGGAACCGGGAGATTGTAGAAACCATTCATGAGAATATTATAATAAGCCAGCTAAGAGATGGTGGTAGCAGTGAAATAATGAAACAGTGGCTAGATTCTGGGTATATTTTGAAGGCAGAGACAAAATAATTTGCTGACAGATTACAAATGTGGTGTAAAAGAAAGGAAAAAAGGATACCAAGGTTTTTGCTGTGTTTGGACATCATTTTGAAGAGCCAAAGTATGAAGACAGTGTAATCAAGAAATACATATATTTATCAAAACATTCAGATCTGGAGTTCATATACCAAGTTTTCTTTGGTATGCAGTTTGGAGCCAAGACACGCACCACTTCAGTATATTTACGAACATTCAGTAGTGACCCATGTAGACTTGGTTGGAGTATGGTTGTTTTTGGTTTGCTTTATTTTGTTTTTACAAGTACTCAAACTTTTATGACAGCTTAGTTGAGGCAGGCTTTGCCATTCTGTCTCTCTCTCTCTCATTTTAATTAAACTTTTTTTTTTTAGATAAATGTAGATTTACATGTAGTTTTAAGAAGTAATACAGAGATAGCCTGTGTACCTCTTACTCAGTTTTCTCAATGGTAACATCTTGCAGACTTATGGTATTATATTACAACCAGAATATTGACACTGATACAATCAAGCTACAAAACAATTCCATAACCACAGTGAACTCTAGTTTTAGGTGCCCTTTTATAGCTGCATTGGATGCTGGATTTTTCTCAACTTCTTTGATGGACTTGTGACAGGGGTGACCCTTTACTGGGCTCATCATGCTCAACTCCTTTTAGGAGGGAGCACATGAGCCAGGAAGTGCAGGATCCAGCCAGCCGCCACTCCGGGCACTGGGAGGAGCAGGCTCTGTTTACTCAGAGCAAGCAAAGCCAGCCACTCTGGACTCCAGCAGAAGCAAGTTCTATGTGGGGCCCACAGTGTTGCCCAGGTAGGGGTGCCTGCAACCCCAAAGCCCCAGAGGGTGTGTTACAATGCTCTTAGCTCTGCTGTCTGCAGATGGTGGTGTGTTATCAGCTCCGTTGACCCCTTGCCTCATCCCATGGGGTGGCTGCCCTCCTCTGGTAAGGGAAAGGGCCAGTATGACAGTCTTTTTTGAGTACCCACACTCAGTGGGTCCTGAGCTCTTATCTGGCATCCAAGAAGAATGAGATCATGTGGACAGTTGAAGGATGGCAAAGGTGGAGAATTTTATTTAGCAATGGAAATGGCTCTTAGTGGAGAGGGGAGCTGGAGAGGGTGTGGGACAGTCAGGTAGTCTTCTCCTGAAGTCCAGCCATCTCTTTCCCAAAGTCCAGCTGGCTCTCCTCTCAAGTTCAGCTGTCTCCCAGAAGCCAAGTTGCCTCGCTCCAGTCAAGCCACCACTCTATCCTCTTTTGACTGAGTCTGAGGTCTTTATAGGCACAGAATAGTGGCAGGGGTAGGCCATAGGTAGTTTAGGAAAAGGCAACATTGGATTGGCAAAAAGGCATTATTCAGAAAGAACCAATTGGGAGAGAGTGGGCAAACAGGAATAGTTCTCACCTTGGGTTGGCGGTTTCAGGCTGTTTGCCTTCAAGGTGGGGTTTCACTGGGGATCTGCCCCTGTCTGCCTAATGCGTCTATCACATCTACTTCCATTTCCCCACTGCCTGTCCTTAAACCTTGACAACTATAGCCTCTTTTTTTAAAAAATTATTATTATAATGGAAGTTCTGGGGTACATGTGCAGATGTGCAGGTTTGTTGCATAGGTATACATGTGCCATGGTGGTTTGCTGCACCCATCAACCTGTCACCTACATTAGGTATTTCTCCTAATGCTATCCCTCCCGTAGCCCCCCATTCCCCCACATGCCCTCATGTGTGATGTTCCCCTCTCTGTGTCCATGTGTTCTCATTGTTCAATTCCCACTTACGAGTGAGAACATGTGGTGTTTGGTTTTCTGTTCTTGTGATAGTTTGTTGAGAATGATGGTTTCCAGCATCATCCATGTCCTTGCAAAGGATGTGAACTCATCCTTTGTTATGGCTGCATAGTATTCCATGATGTATGTGCCACATTTTCATTATCTAGTCTATCATTGGTAGACATTTGGGTTGGTTCCAAGTCCTTGCTATTGTGAACAGTGCCACAATACATGTGCATGTGTCTTTGTAGTAGAATGATTTATAGTCCTTTGGGTATACACCCAGTAATCGGATTGCTGGATCAAATGGTATTTCTAGTTCTAGATCCTTGAGGAATCGCCACACTGTCTTGCACAATGGCTCAACTAATTTACATTCCACCAACAGTGTAAAAGCCTTTCTGTTTCTCCACATCCTTTCCAGCATCTGTTGTTTCCTGACTTCTTAATGATTGCTATTCTAACTGGCATGAGATGGTATATCATTGTGGTTTTGATTTGCATTTCTGTAATGACCAGTGATTATGAGCTTTTTTTTCATATGTTTATTGGCCACATAAATGTCTTCTTTTGGGAAGTGTCTGTTATATCCTTTGCCCACTTTTTGATGGGGTTGTTTGTTTTTTTTCTTGTCAATTTGTTTAAGTTCCTTGTAAATTTTGGATATTAGCCCTTTGTCAGGTGGATAGATTGCAAAAATTTTCTCTCATTCTGTAGGTTGCCTGTTCACTCTGATAATAGTTTATTTTGCTGTGCAGAAACTCTTTAGTTTAATTAGATCCCATTTGCCAATTTTGGCTTTTGTTGCCATTGCTTTTGGTGTTTTAGACGAAGTTTTTGCCCATGCCTATGTCCTGAATGGTATTGCCCAGGTTTTCTTCTAGGATTTTTTGTGGTTTTAGGTCTCACGCTTAAGTCTTTAATCCATCTTCTGTTAATTTTTGTATAAGGTGTAAGGAAGGGGTCCAGTTTCAGTTTTCTGCATATGGCTAGCCAGTTTTCCCAACACCATTTATTAAACAGGGAATCTTTTTCCCATTGCTTGTTTGTGTCAGGTTTGTCAAAAATCGGGTGTTTGTAGGAGGGTGGTGTTATTTCAGATGGTTGTAGGAGTATGGTTTTCTGTTCGATTTGTCTGTATATCTCTTTTGGTGCCAGTACCATGGTGTTTTAGTTACTGTAGCATTGTAGTATAGTTTGAAGTCAGGTAGCATGATGCCTCCAGCTTTGTTCTTTTTGCTTAGGATTGTCTTGGCCATGTGGGCTCGTTTTTGATTCCATATAAAGTAGTTTTTTTCCAATTCTGTGAAGAAAGTCATTGGTAGCTTGATAGGGATAGCATTGAATCTATAAATTACTTTGGCCAGTATGGCCATTTTTACAATATTGATTCTTTCTATCCATGAGCATGGAATGTTTTTCCATTTGTTTGTGTTTTCTCTTACTTTCTTGAGCAGTGGCTTGTAGTTCCCCTTAAAGAGGTCCTTCACATCCCTTGTAAGTTGTATTCTTAGGTATTTTATTCTCTTTGTAGCAATTGTGAAAGGGAGTTCACTCATGATTTGGCTCTCTGTTTGTCTGTTATTGGTGTATAAAAATGCTTGCGACTTTTGCAGACTGCTTTTGTAGCCGGAGACTTTGCTGAAGTCACTTATCAGCTTGATGAGATTTTGGGCTGAGACGATGGGGTTTTCCAAATATACAATCATGTAATCTGCAAACAGAGACAACTTGACTTCCTCTCTTCCTATTTGAATACGCTTTATTTCTTTCTCTTGCCTGATTACCCTGGCCAGAACTTCCAATACTGTGGTGAATAGAAATGGTGAGAGAGGGCATACTTGTCTTTTGCCAGTTTTGAAAGGGAATGCTTTCAGCTTTTGCCCATTCAGTATGATATTGGCTGTGGATTTATCATAAGTAGATCTTATTATTTTGAGATATGTTCCATCGATACCTAGTTTACTGATAGTTTTTAGCATGAAGGGTGTTGAATTTTGTCAAAGGCCTTTTCTGCATCTATTGAGATAATCATGTGGTTTTTGTCTTCAGTTTTGTTTATGGGATTGATTATGTTTATTGATTTGCATATATTGAACCAGACTTGAATTCCAGGTATGAAGCTGACTTGATTGTGCTGGAAAAGCTTTTTGATGTGCTGCTGGATTTGGTTTGCTGGTATTTTATTGAGAATTTTTGCACCAATGTTCATCAGGGATGTTGGCCTGAAATTTTCCTTTTTTGTCAAGTTTCTGCCAGATTTTGGTAACAGAATGATGCTGGACTCATAAAATGAGTTAGGGAGGAGTCCCTTTTTTTCTATTGTTTGGAATAGTTTCAGCAGGAATGGTACCAGCTCCTCTTTGTACCTCTGGTAGAATTCGGCTGTGAATCCATCTGGTCCTGGAATTTTTTTGGTTGGTAGGCCATTAATTATTGCCTCAATTTAAGAACTTGTTACTGGTCTATTTAGGGATTTGGCTTCTTCCTAGTTTAGACTTGGGAGGGTGTATGTGTCCAGGAATTTATCCATTTCTTCTAGATTTTCTAGTTTATTTGTGTTGAGGTGTTTATAGTATTCTATGATGGTAGTCTGTATTTCTGTGGGATCAGTGGTGATATCCCCTTTATCATTTTTTGTTGCATCTATTTGCTTCTGCTCTCTTTTCTTCTTTATTAGTCTGGATAGCAGTCTATTTATTTTGTTGTTGTTTTCAAAAAACAGCTCTTGGATTTATTGATTTTTTGAAGGGATTTTTATGTCGCTATTTCCTTCAGTTCTGCTCTGATCTTAGTTATTTCTTATCTTCTGCTAGCTTTTGAATTTGTTTGCTGTTACTTCTCAAGTTCTTTTAATTTTGATGTTAGGGAGTCAGTTTTAGATCTTTCCTGCTTTCTCTTGTGGGCATTTAGTGCTATAAATTTCCCTCTACATGCTGCTTTAAATGTGATCCAGATATTCTGGTATGTTGTGTTTTCGTTCTTATTGCTTTCAAAGAACAGTTTTATTTCTGCCTTCACTTCATTCTTTACCCAGTTGTTATTCAAGAGCAGGTTGTTCAGTTTCCATGTAGTTGTGTGGTTTTGAGTGAGTTTCTTAATCCTGAATGCTAATTTGATTGCACTTTGGTCTGAGAGACTGTTTGTTATGATTTCCATTCTTTTGCATTTGCTGAGGAGTGTTTTACTTCCAATTATGTCATCAATTTTAAAATAAGTGTGATGTGGTGCTAAAAAAGAATGTATATTCTGTTGATTTGGGGTGGAGAGTTCTGTAGATGTTTATGATGTCTGCTTGGTCCAGAGCTGAGTTCAAGTCCTGAATGTCCTTGTTAATTTTCTTCTTGTTTATCTGTCTAATGTTGACAGTTGAGTGTTAAAGTCTCCCACTATTATTGTGTGGGAGTCAAAGTCCCTTTGTTATTCTCTAGGAACTTGCTTTATGAATCTGAGTGCTCCTGTATGGGGTGCATATATATTTAGGATAGTTAGCTCTTCTTGCTGCATTGATCTCTTTACCATTATGTAATGCCCTTCTTTGTCTCTTTTGATCTTTGTTGGTTTAAAGTCTGTTTTACCAGAGATTAGAATTGGAACTTCTGCTTTTTTTGCTTTTCTTTTGCTTAATAAATATTTTCTATCCTTTTACTCTAAGCCTATGTGTGTGTTTCCATATGAGATGGGTCTCCTGAATGCAGCACACTGATGGGTCCTGATTCTTTATCCAATTTGCTATTCTGTGTCTTTAAGTTGGGGCATTTAGCCCATTCACATTTAAGGTTAATATTGTTGTGCTTAAATTTGATCCTGTCATTATGTTCCTAGCTGTCTGTTTTGCCTATTAGTTGATGCAGTTTCTTAATATTTGTGATGTTCTTTACAATTTGGTATTTTTTTTGCAGTGACTGGTACTGCTTGTTCCTTTCCACGTTTAGTGCTTCCTTCAGGAGCTCTTATAAGGCAGGCCTGGTGGTGACAAAACCTCTAAGCATTTGCTTCTCTGTAAAGGATTTTATTTTTCCTTTGCTTATGAAGCTTAGTTTGGGGATGTGAAATTCTGGGTTGAAAATTCTTTTCTTTAAGAATATTGAATATTGACCCTCACTCTCTTCTGGCTTATAGAGTTTCTGCAGACAGATCTGCTGTCAGTCTGATGGGCTTCCCTTTGTGGGTAGCTTGACCTTTCTCTCTGGCTGCCTTTAACATTTTTCCTTTATTTCAACCTTGGTGAATCTGACGAATATGTGTTTTGGGGTTGTTTTTCTCAAGGAGTACCTTTGTGGTGTTCTCTGTATTTCCTGAATTTGAATGTTGGCCTGTCTTGCTAGGTTGGGAAAGTTCTCCTGGGTAATGTCCTGAAGGGTGTTTTCCTGCTTGGTTCCATTCTGCCCGTCACTTTCAGGCACACCAATCCAATGTAGGTTTGGTCTTTTCACATAGTCCCGTATTTCTTGGAGGCTTTGCTCATTCCTTTTATTATTCTTTCTCTAATCTTGTCTTCTTACTTTATTTCATTAAGTTGATCTTCAATCACTGATATCATCTCTTCTACTTGATCAGTTCGGCTATTGATACTTGTGTATGCTTCACAAAGTTCTCATGCTGTGTTTTTCAGCTCCTTCAGGTCATTTATGTTCTTCTGTGTACTGTTTATTCTAGTTAGCAATTCATCTAACCTTTTTTCAAGGTTCTTAACTTCCTTGCATTGGGTTAGAACATGCTCTTTTAGCTTGGAGGAGTTCGTTTTTAACCACCTTCTTAAGCCTACTTCTGTCTGTTCATCAAACTTACTCTCTGTCCAGTTTTGTTCCCTTGCTGTCGAGGAGTTGTGATCATTTGAAAGAGAAGAGGCATTCTGGTTTTTGGAATTTTCAGTTTTTTGTGCTGGTTTCTCCCCATCTTTGTGGATTTATCTACATTTGGTCTTTGATGTTGGTAACCTTCAGATGAGGTTTTTGAGGGGACGTGCTATTCCTTTCTGTTTCTTAGTTTTCCTTCTAATAGTCAGGCCCCTCTGCTGCAGGTCTGCTGGAGTTTGCTGGAGGTCCACTCCCAACTCTGTTTGCCTGGGTATCACCAGCAGAGGCTCCAGAACAACAAAGATTGCTGCCCGTTTTTTCCTCTGGAAACTTTGTCCCAGAGGGGCACCTGCCAGATGCCAGCCAGAGCTCTCCTTTATGAGATGTCTGTTGGCCCCTACTGGGAGGTATCTCCCAGTCAGGATACATGAGGGACACAGACCCACTTGAGGAGGTAGTCTGACCCTTAGCAGAGCTTGAACAATGTGCTGGGAAGTCTGCTGCTCTCTTCAGAGCTGTCAGGCAGGGATGTTTAAGTTTGCTGAAGCTGTGCCCACAGCTGCCCCTTCCCCAGGTGCTCTGTCCCCCAGGTGCTCTGTCCCAGGGAGATGGGGGTTTTATCTATCAGTACCTGACTGGTACTGCTGCCTTTTTCTCTGAGATGCCCTGCCCAGAGAGGAGAAATCCGGCAGTCTGGCCACAGGGTCCTTGCTGAGCTGCAGTTAGCTCCACCCAGTTCGAACTTCCTGGTGGCTTTGTTTACACTGTGAGCCTAAAACTGCCTGCCCAAGCCTCAGAAATGGCAGACGCTCCTGCCCCAACCAAGCACGAGTGTCCCAGTTCGAACTCAGACTGCTGCTGTGCTGGTAGCAAAAATTTCAAGCCAGTGGATCTTAGTTTGCTGGGCTCCATGGGCGTGGGATCTGCTGAGCCAAACGACTTGGCTCCCTGGCTTCAGCACCCCTTTCCAGGGAAGTGAAAGGTTTTGTCTTGCTGGTGTTCCAGGTACCACTATGGTATGGAAAAAAAAGTAAAATAAACAAAACTCCTGCAGCTATTCTGGTGACTGCTCAAATGGCCGCCCAGTTTGTGCTTGAAACCCAGGGCCCTGGTGACATAGGCACCAGAAGAAATCTCCTGGTCTGTGGATTGCAAAGACCACGGGACAAGCACAATATCTGGGCCGGACTGTGCGCGGTTCCTCAGGCTCCGTCCCTCACAGCTTCCCTTAGGCAGGGGAGAAAATTCTCTGACCCCTTGCGCTTCCCAGGTGAGGCAACGCCCCACCCTGCTTTGGTTCACTCTCTGTGGGCTGCACCCACTGTCCAGCCAGTCCCAATGAGATGAACTGGGTACTTCAGTTGGAAATGCAGAAATCACCCGCCTTCTGTTTCGATCTCGCTGGGAGCTGCTGACCACAGCTGTTCCTATTCGGCCATCTTGCCAACAATCCTGCCTCGTTGTTTATATCACACTTAGAACACTGCAATCACTTTGAGAAAAAAATTGGTGATACCGAAATGTGTTTAGAGAACTGTTTAGAATCAGGGAGAAGCATAAAAGCATGACATATGAAGAAAAATAACCAAGAATACAGTATTTATCACAATAAAAATCAAGCTCAGGGTAAAATATATAGCTCTCTATGATTTTGAAGGGCTCCCATGTGTCTGAGGACTTAGAGTTGTTCTCTAAGGCCAATAGATATAGTGTTTTTTTAAAAAAGGGATTCCATTTCAATTTTAGGAAGAATTTTTTCAGATTTAGGAAATATTATTAATACTTTCAGGAGGTTTTTTTTTTGTTGTTAGATGGTGTCTCACTGTGTTGCCCAGCTCACTGCAACCTCTGCCTCCAGGTTCAAGCGAGTCTCCTGCCTCAGCATCCTGTGTAGCTGGGATTATGGGATTACAGCAGGAGCCTGTCACTACACCCAGCAAATAGTTGTATTTTTAGTAGAGACAGGGTTTCACAATGTTGTCCAGGTTGGTCTCAAAACTCCTGACCTCAAGTGATCGCCTACCTCAACCTCCCAAAGTGCTGGGGTTGCAAGTGTGAAACACTATGCCTGGCCTTTCTTTCAGGAGGTAAGTTCTCTCTTTGTTCAGCTGAAGACAGTTTAAGCAATCACTATGTAATAACTCAATAATTTTCTAGAGGTTTGAACTTCATAATTTTTTTCAATGATAACATAGAAAGTATTTTTTCCTTTTGCTTCTTCCAGTGGCTTTATTTAGTTTATTTTTTAATTGAAAATAAAACTTTGTATGATACTGTAGATAAGATACAGCTAAAACAAATAATACAGAAAGCTCCTAAGTACATTTTGCGCAGTTTCTCCCAATGGTGACACTTGTCAAAATTATAAGAACTAGGATATTGACCACGATAAAATTCAGCAATCTTATTCAGATTTTCCAAGTTTTATTTATACTTATGTGTGTGTGTATTTGTATGTATTAAATTTTATACCATTTTATTACATGCAGGTTCTTGTATCCACAGTAAAGATACTAACAGTTCCAACATCACAAGGATCCCCTTGTTGCCTTTTTATATCCACACTCACCTCCTGCTTGGCACCCTCCTTCTCCAACCCCCACTCCCAATCCCCTAAATCTTGCCAACTACTCATCTACCTGCATCTAAATTATTTTTCATATTTCAAAATGTTACATAAATGAAATTAACAGTGCTATGTAGCCTTTTGGGGTTAGCTTTTTTCACTCAACATAATTTTCTGAAATTCATCTAAGTTCTTGCTTGTATCAATAGTTTGTTTCTTTTATTGCTGAGTAGTATTCCATGGAATGTACTTGTCACAGTTTGTTTAATTATTCATGTGTTGAAGAACATCTGGGCTGATTCCAGTTTTTAGGTGTTGCAAATAAAACTGCTATGAATATTTGTGTATGGCTTTTTGTTTTGGTAAACATAAATTTTAATTTCTCTAGGAAGTGTCTCCCAGAGTGCAACTGCTCTGTGTTGTTGTGGTTGCGTGTTTAGTTTTAGTTTAGTTTTGTTTTTGTTTAAGAAATTGCCAAGCTGTTTTCCAAAATGGCCAGACCAGTTTACATTCCCTGTCTGTCTTTTTAAACATTGTAGTTTATGTTCTGTTTGTGGAATCCTAGCTGGGCTAAATGAATCCCAGTGTGGGAAGGATTTTAGAAACCTTGCCAAGACACAAAAAATTAAGTATGTTCTGAAATAATTTGAAGAAGAAAAAATCTTGTTTAACTAAACCTGTCTATGTAATAAGGTCGTAAAAGAGGCTACACAATAACAGAGAGGATCGTTCTTTTGGATTTTCAGAGAAGTCTTTGTTAAAATTAAAATTTTGTTAAAATTCCACATGACCCAATGCTACTTAAAACCAAAGTCATGGGGATTAAAGGGGAAATATAAAGAATCAAAAATCTAATTCACAGTGAGTTACACAGCCTGCTTTGGGCCTGGATTCTTGTGTACTTACAGTTGTCTACAGCACATTCCATCTAGAGTTGCTAGATACTCTCTTTAAGCTGTTAGCTTTCCCAGACATGCAGTACCAACGTGAGCAGAGTGTCATGGGCTGCAAGGAAATGGGAGAATGCTGACACTTTCTTTACATCCTGTCAGGACTCTTTGGAATTAAAGATACATTTTAGTTATTGTTTTCATTTTGAGAACAGTAAGCACATATAATTAATTATGCTATTTACAGTTATAGCCACCATTTTGAGTTTCTACTATGTGCCAGGATCTGTGCTAAATTATATACATTATATACAATTCTCAAAATCAGCCTTCGAAGAAAGTATTTTTTTAAATCTCCAATTTATAAATGAGGGAGATTAGGTCATCAAGATTAACCACATATATTCATTAGACTACTAGAACACAAATTCAAAAAATTTTATTAATTTCCATGCTAAGGATCTCTAAATGCCCAGCTTCAGCTATGACTTCTCTGTCTACTGTGATTCATTACTGACTTCTGAGGGCAGGGGAAGAATTAGGAGGATGGGTAGTAGAGGTAGAGTGGCTTAAGGTACATAAATATAATAATCACAATTATAATCATATTTTGATTATGCCATCATTTATTGAGTTTCTGCTACGTGCTGGGATTTCTGCTAATTTTTATGTATAAGGTCTTGATTTCAAACAAGAATATTCTTGTGTAAAACAGTCATGTAAATACATGAGGAAACAGGCTTGGAAAGGTGAAGTGATTTTTCTTAAAGTCACACACCTGGAGAAAAATAATTCTAAGATTCAATCAGTGATCTACCTGACTCTAAAATTATTGCTCTGTCTGTCTGTTTTCCTATCTCTATATATGTATATCAATGGAAAACACACACCCACACCCACACTCACTCATACACCCACAAATTTGTTATTAGAGAAATTAAGATTCTTGGTGATATGGTTTGGCCCTTTGTCCCCACCTGAATCTCATCTTGCAGCTCCCATAATTCCCACATGTTGTCAGAGGGACCTGGTAGGAGATAATTGAATCATGGAGGTGGGTCTTTCCCATGTTGTTCTCATGATAGTGAATAAGTCTCACAAGATCTGATGGTTTAAAAATGGTGGTTTCCCTGAACAAGCTCTCTCTTTGCCTGCTGCCATCCATATAAGATGTGACTTGCTTCTCCTTGCCTTCTGCCGTCATTGTGAGGCCTCCCCAGCCATGTGGAACTGTAAGTCCATTAATTTGCTTTTTCTTCCCAGCTTTGGGTATTTCTTTATCAGCAACATGAAAATGAACTAATATGGTAAATTGGTACCAGTAGAGTGGGGTGCTGCCGAAAAGATACCTGAATATGTGGAAGACATTTTCCCCATTGTCTTGAGGATTAACATTCGGTTCCTTATAAATTATGCAAATTTCAGCAGTCAGCTTGAATTTCTCCTTAGAAAATAGGATTTTCTTTTCTATCACGTTGTCAGGCTGCAAACTTTCCAAACTCTTACGCTCTGCTTCCCTTACAAAATTGAATGCCTTTAACAGCACTCAAGTCACCTCTTCTATGCTTTGCTGTTTAGAAATTTCTTCTGCCAGGTACCCTAAATCATCTCTCTCAAGTTCAGTTTTCTACAAATCTCTAGGGCACGGGCAAAATGCCACCAGTCTGTTTGCTAAAACATAACAAGAGTCACTTTTGCTTCAGTTCCCAAAAAGTTCCTCATCTCCATCTGAGACCACCTCAGCCTGGATTTCGTTGTCCATGTAATTATCAACATTTTAGTCAAAATCATTCAACAGGTTTCTAGGGAGTTAAAAACTTCCTCACATTTTTCTGTCTTTTTTTGAGCCCTCCAAACTGTTCTAACCTCTGCCTCTTACCCAGTTTTTGTGGCTGGTAAGTCTGATGGAAAACTTTGGGTAGTTGTCTTCAACAGCTAACAGAATATAAACGAATAGGACTAGTGCAGTATTATGCTCATTGACCTTGTTTTTTCATGTTCATCAACCCCTCCTCAGTCTCAACCACTCCCCTTTCTACTTATTTACTACAAAATTTCTTTGTCACTGATGGATCAATACTCATTTACATAATTCCCATTGTCTATTATATAGGAGCTCCATACTGTCTCTCACATTATATTTTCTTCATAATAGGCACTTATTAAATATTTGAATGATGAATGAATGAAATATTAGAATTTTCCCTTCCACACTATTTACCTTCTTGGTATCAATTGCTCTTTAATGTTTTCATCATCTCCAATAGCTACTTTCAAGAATATCTGATTTAAAAGGTAATTCCCTGTGTTTAAAATTGAGCATTCTCTTTAGTTCAGTTTAACAACATGTAGTAATTTAGCCTTTAAGCGGGGAACCCTGTTAGATGCTCAGGGCAAGGAGATGACTATTTCATCACCTGAATTTTAAGGAGTTCCCTATTTGCTAGAGGACACAAATGAGTATGAAAAGGGCAGCTAGAGAAACCTGCACAAGAAATGAAGGAAATTAATCGTATCAGATCACCAAAAGAGATGGACAAAGATAGCTTTCCACAGGGGATGATACTTAACCTGGATTTTGAAAGATGAATAAGAGTTTTCCTTTTTAGATAGATGAGCAAGGACTATCTTAAATAGAAAATGTTTTTGTTCACTGAGTTAGCTCTGGAAATTGCAGGAAATATTTCGTGGATTTTGGGGATCTAGGCTCAGAATCGGAACCTGGATTTTGATGTATTAGGTTTGGGAGTTTCACCTCTACAGGATGACAGGGAGAGAAGTGGTTGATACAAGTAACAACTTTTGTAAACAATGGCTGCTTCACGTTTTGTTCTAGTTCCTGGATGAACCTGGGCAAAAAAAAAAATGAAGAGAATAGAGATCTTTGTGGAATACATAAATAAAGCTCTATGTTTTAAAATGGTTTGAAATTATGAATTTAAATCTAAACTTTCTCAACTCAAGGCATTAAGATGTTTCATCTTCTTCTTGTTGCTTCACTGTGGGTAGGATGCATATTAAAAGTGCACAACTTTAAGAAGTCGAAGGACTTAGTTTGTCAAAAAGTGTAAAAAGTCCCTCCATCAACTCTACGGATTATTATATCCTTAGTAGAAATAATTGCACGTGCCCACACTGATAGTGGAATGCATTTCTTGGAGTGCTTTGTTGAGATAGATTCTGAGGCAATGTCAACATTCATAGGAAAAAGCCCCATGATCAATTGTTCGCATGTGTATATATGTGCATGTGTGTGTTGCTGGGGGCAGAGGGGAGTGTGAACCATGTGCTGCATTTCTGCCATCCCTCAATCAGAAAACTAATGAACGGGTGCCCAGAATAACTTGGGAAGCCTGATCACCTTATTTTTTAATAATTATACCGCATCCATACCCACATTGTATTTTCATCAAATTGATAAAAGATGATTTTGCAGTGTTCTTCTTTGTCATAGTGTTAACATTCTCACAAGCACAACCATAAAATCAGTTGACATTTACTCTTAATTTACACAGAATAATGGTGTTGGTTAAAGAGTGATTACATATGAAGTTTAATACACAGTTATTTTTTTACCTGGGTCTCTGTTATCTATATTTTATATCAGGAAAATAATTTAATTTGGTGAGATATCCATGCAGATAACCACTGTAGCTTGCACTTACAGCTTGATAATGCCCTATAGGGACTTCTATACAGAGGAGAAGGCACTCAATAAATACATATGAAATGAAAGAATAATTCCGAGTCATATGACAAGGCGAATGTGATGGAGGCTAAAAATGGGAAAAAATTAAGATAAGATTCTTGAGTTGAATTTATGTGGCATAAATGAAATATGGGATGGCGAAGGGTACTCCACTGTTTTATTGCCACTTCTTGGAGAAGGCCTGTGTAATTCATTTAAGGCTTTCCTTCTTGTGACTTATGCTGTCATCCCAGATTCACAGTAATGTAACTTTACAGCTCTCCGTATCGACATATATTCTCTCTCCACTGTGTTTGCAACCTTCTCTACTCCTGCTGCTTTCCTAGGGGAGAGAGTTAATTCCCAAAAGGCACCACATATGGAGGTGTTATAAGTGGAATTGTTCCAGATAAGCAATGTCAGTCATGCAGTCATCCTCATGTGCAAGTCGAACCTCCTCATGGACATGATACTGGTGGTGTCCAGGAAACTAGGGTGTGGCTAAGACTGGAACAGCATAGGTCAAACTTTGCAAAATTAACTGTGTTCATTTTCATTAAAGTGTCTTCCTTATATCCTACTCTAATCAGAAAAATAAATATTTTATTGATTATAGATAAAATTTAGTGAGTGCTCACTGTATTGTCATACTATGTAACTTGATCCCATTTAATCCTTCCTAAACCCTATCAGTTAGTGATATGGTTTGGCTTTTTGTTCCTGTCCAAATCTTATCTAAAATTGTAATCCCCAAGTGTTGAGGGAGGTGCTGGGTGGGAGGTGATTGGATTATAGGGGCAGTTTCCCCCATGCTGTTCTCATGATAGCGTGTGAGTCCTCTTGAGATCTGATGCTTTAAAAGCGTTTGGCAGTTACCCCTTTTGCTCGCTATCTCTCTCTCTCCTGCCACATTGTGAAGAAGGTACTTGCTCCTCCTTCACCTTCTACCGTGATTGTAAGTTTCCTGAGGCCTCACCAGCCATGCGGAACAGTGAGTCAATTAAACCTCTTTTGTTTATATATTACCCAGTCTCAGGTACTATCTTTGTAGCAATGTGAAAACAGATGAATACAGTTAACTACCATTATTTCTCCAGTTTGTATTTTGGAAAATTGAGACTTAAGGAGCATAAGTAGGTAGTCTAAGATTGTGTAGCTGAGTGTCATGGTCTAGTTTAAATCAAAGATTGCCTAATACCGGTGTTTTTATCATGCTAATCACCATACAGCATAGCCTTCTATACAGAAACTGTGGTTGACATCTTCCCATTTACCTGGCTGATTTAATAGTCCTTCCTAACAGCTGTCTGCCTGGGGAGTTGTGTCAACCCTATAGAGCAAACATTGGGAATTTAGTTTATAACTTGAACAAAATATCTACATGTCGGGGAGAGTCCCAGAGAAATAAGACACTGGTTTATTCCCCTTACCCTCCTTTTTCCAATCTTTTATTCTGGTCTTAAAACTGCTTGGTTGTAACTAATAAACGCTACTGGGTGAATAAATGTTCACCCAAAATACGGTTTTTGACCTAAATACTGTAATGTCCAAACAATGCAGAAACTGCCTTAAATAAAACATGTGAATGCTGGGTCTTTCTTGTAATAATTTGAAAAATATCAATAATGTTATAAGTTTAAGAACAAAACATGCTATCTGCCCTTTTCATCTTCCTGGCTATAAAAGAAAAAGAAAAATGTGCCCCTTCATCACATAAAAAGTATACTTCTCACCACAATTGTCTTAAGACTTTTTCTAGAAACCCTACATTTAATTCTAAAATGAGCAAATGCAAATGAACAAATTAGTAAACAAGAATGTTTGATGGCTTTAGAATTAAACTACATGAACTTGAATCTCAGCTGGAAGACTTTGGGCAACAGCCTTACCTTTTTTGAACCTCTGTTTTTTCATATAAAGTGGAGATAATTACACCTACTACAGAATGTTGCTGTGAGGATTAAATGAGATAATGAATGGGTATCAATTTGTTAACCAATGTAAATTTCATAGTGGTGCAAGCAGGAAAGAGCTTTATTTTGTTTTTCCCCCAACACGGTCTTTAATTTCTTGCTCCTTAAAGCTATCTAATTGGAGCCCATGGCTGTTGGGAACCTTCAGTGAAAACAATAATTTCATTCTGATAGTTGTCTTAATTTGGATTTCCCCTGAAATGATCTTGAGAGAAGAATATGGGTGCAGTTAGTCTATCTGGGAAGTGGGTGCAGGTAATACAAGTGAGGAAAAGAAGAAAAGAGGAAAAAAATAAAAACCAACAAAAGCTTTAGAGCAGGTCATTACTATGAGTAACTGGGGCTCCATCTCTCTGAAATACCAAGTGGAAGATACCTTGGAACATTCTCTTTGGAAGAAGGGGATGTAAGAGTGCTGTTGGTTCCCCAAATGGATCCTCTTGTCTGCTCTGGTGCACATGTTCCCTGTTACCCTGAGCATTGAATGGCTCACTGCTGCCCCCGGCTCCTTCTCCTGAGAATTGTTTTTAGTTTAGCCCACCCTCTCACTCCAGTTGCCAAGAGCGGATGAATGACAGACACACAAGGCCAGCCCTTTGCCTCAACAGGCGACGATTCTGATGGGTAATTTAAGCTACAGAGCCCTTTTCTACCCATGAATCTGGCTAGATGGACCTGTGATCTCACACTAGCTTGGCTCTTTTTTCTTCCCTCTTCTGTTTTATTCCCTCCTTTTACTGGTTTCTCCTGAGGCATCTCTATCACTAAAACTCATGCATCTGAATTTCTGTCTCTATCTGTGCTTCTAGGGAACTTGACATGAGTCAGGGCAATTATTTAACTATGCTCATCTCCCACTGCTTGAGGATTTGGAGGCACTGACCAGCCGCTGCCTTCGTGGTTCACACCACAGCTTATTTCTGATGGGGGCTCATTGCTCCCTTCATGGAGTGATATTGGGTGTGGCCCTATCAGGTTGGTCTGAGACAGGTGAAGATTCTTGGTATACAGGAGACTTTTCATGCTTGCTGTGTAGACAGTTTCCACTATTGCCCTCTCCTCTCCCTGGTATTGGGGTTAGGCGAAGATTCTTGGTACATGGGAGACTTGTCATGCTTGCTGTATAGACAGTCTCCACTGTTGCCCTCTCCTCTTCCTGTTATTGGGGTTGGCTGCAGCCAGTTTACCATCTTCAGATGGTAAACTCAGAAAACCTCAGAAAGGAAGTAAATAGCAGCTTCTTGTTTTGCATATGCTCCCATAGTTAAGAAATACATGTAAAACTCCTTCAAGAATTTTGTCACCGAGTTCTGTATTGGGGAATGGGCATAGGTTGGGGAACACTAACATGTTTTTCTGTCCACTCGCAAGCAGGCTGCCAGGGAATAAAACCTTCTTCTGCCCATCTGATAATCAGCCTTCGTTCACTTCATGGAAATACCCTAACTTGGTTTGTGCAATAGCCACTCAGCCAACAATTTCCTGATCAACAGTCTCTCTTAGCTCTAGTCTTCTGCCTATATGAGCTGGATGAGATGATGGGGTTGTGGGTAAAATGACCAACTTGGCCACCTTCTTTTTTAAATATGGGGTTTTCTGTAGGCTCTTGGGACTTTGGGACTTTAGTTGGTTTCCAGAACGAACAGAAAGCATTTTAATATTATTTTATAGATGTAAATTAAGACTTAGATGCTCACCAAGTGGTAGCTCTTAGGTTAATTACAAAATTAGTCTCTGGAATGTTTGAAAAGTCATTGTTTCTTAGTGTTTTCTTTAATAAGATGACTTAGCATATTTTATAAAAAAGATCACAGGCCTGAGAAGTAGGAGACCTGGGTCATCATGCTCTTAGCTCTGTGACATTTTTAAATAATTTCACCTTCCAACAGCCAATACGTAGGATAATAAAAGCTGTTTAACATATCCCACAGGTTTTTGTAAGTCTGAAATGAAGGAAAACATGCAAAACATATTTGAAAGCAAAAGATAATGAAATGCCAGTTAATAATTAATAAAGTAACTCAATTTTAAGGGAGTCTATCAAAAGGCAATTTCTCCTTTCCTTCAGAGATGCTCACACTGATCCAACAACCTGCTGTGACTGAGACCTGACTCATTTTTGGCAAACAGATGCCACTCTAAATGATGACAAAGTGATAAACATATGTAAATATTTCATATGGAAGCAAAGTCAATATGGACAAATGCGAAAGACGTGATTCCAAGACTGGAATGCCAGGCTATGCATAGTCACAGCAAAAATCAACGTGGATATTACAGTAGATCATAAGCTGAAAACAAACCCCATGCTGTTATTTAAAAGCTTACCAGAAACCCCTAAAAGGCATGGGCCAGGCATAATTTTGCCATTCTTCTCTTACCTCATCATGTCATATGCTGTCAATTGGGTGAGGCACAGTGTAGAAAAAAGTGCCCTGTGTTCTAATTCCTGCTCCTCCTGACCTTGGATTTGATGCTTCCTTCTTCTTGTTCTTTGATGGTCAAGGTGGCATGGTAATGTGTATCTCTGTTCACAGAATAGTTATAGGTGATATGAGATAGCGTATGTGAAAGTGTTTTGGAAAACATAGTTATTCTGTAGAGGTATAAGGTAATATTAAACAAGTGATAAAAAAGATAGAATGTTCTAGAACAGAGTGAGAAAATAGCCTGGAGGAAAGGAAGCCAGAAGTTGTCCTATTTTATCACACTGTCATGGACTGCCCAAAAGGAGCAAATGTCTCTGTCAGAGAAAGAGAGAGAGAGAGAGGAGAGGAGAGACTGCTGTGCAAGCTAAAGCTTTGAAGACTTTTTTTTTTTTTTTTAAAGACAGGGTCCCACCCTGTTACCCAGGCTGGAGTGCAGTGGAGCAATCATAGCTCACTACAGCCTTGACCTCCTGGGCTCAGGTGATCCTTCCATCTCAGCCTCCCAAGTAGCTGAGACTACAGGCACCCACCACCATGCCTGGCTAATTTTTATATATTTTTTCTAAAGATGGGGTCTCACCATGTTGCCCAGGCTGGTCTCAAATTCTTCGGCTTAAGTGATCCACCTGCCTCAGCCTCCAAAAGTGCTGGGATTACAGGTATGAGCCACTGCACCCCGCCCCTGAGGACAAATTTTGTATGGCATGGGCATTCATCTGCCCAGCGCCACCAGGTTTGATAACATCTCACATGTGGAGGAGCCATTCCAAATAGCCCATGGTCAACACATGAAATCAGCCATTTAAATGTAAACCAATGACAAGTCAAACCATTTCTGAAAAACAACAATTTCTTTATTATGGAAAATTCCAAATGTATACCAAAGAGACAGGATAGAATAGTGAATTCTATACACCCATCACTCAGCTTCAATATTATTACCATCCTAGGAAGACTATTCCTTTAGAAATATATTTTTTGATTTAAAAATTTTATTTGGAAATAATGTCAAATAAGAGTAGTAAAGACCATTCCTTTAAAAATATGTTTTTGATTTTAAAACTTTTATTTGGAAAAAATGTCAAATAAGAGTAGCTTAGATAGAATAATATAGAAAACTGTAACATAAGTAGAATAATTTCAAGTAAGAACATGAATAGTGTAAAGAACACCCATAAACCCTTTATTCAGTCACCTATTGTTAATATTTTATTACTTTTCCTTTATCGTTGTCACATGGTTCCCCCCAATTCCGCCCCACCTCATTCTCTGTACATTTCTTTTTCTGAATTGAGGATGATTTATACCCCTCATAGGCATTTTCTTTTTTTTTTTTTTACTTCAGGTTACATATCTATTCCTTTTTTTCAGGTTACAGATTTATTCTTTTTTTTTTTTTTTGAGATGGAGTTTTGCTCTTGTTGCCCAGGCTAGAGTGCAATGGCGCGATCTGCAACCTCCACCTCCTGGGTTCAAGCTATTCTTCTGCCTCAGCCTCTTGAGTAGCTGAGATTACAGGTGCCTGCCACTATGCTACGCTAATTTTTGTATTTTTAGTAGAGAAAGGGTTTCACTATGTTGGCCAGGCTGGTCTCGAACTCCTGACCTCAGGTGATCTGCCTGCCTCGGCCTCCCAAAGTGCTGGGATTACAGGCCTGAGCCACCACGGCCATCCTCTTTTTAAAAATTTTATTATATTTTAAGTTCTGGGATATATGTGCAGTAAGTGCAGGCTTGTTTTATAGGTAAACGTGTGCCATGGTGGTTTGCTGCACCTATTAACCTATCACCTAGGTATTAAGACCCGCGTGTATTAGCTAGTTGTCTTGACTGAAATAATTTACGTTCCCACTAACAGTGTGAAAGCATTCCTACTTCTCCACAGCCTTGTTTTTTCCTGAATTTTTAATAATTGCCATTCTGACTGGTGTGAGATGATGTCTCATTGTGGTTTTGATTTGAATTTCTCTAATGAAAAGTGATGTTGAGCTTTTTTCATGTATTTGTTGGCCACATAAATGTCTTCTTTTGGGAAGTGTCTATTCATATCCTTTGCCTACTTTTTAATGGGGTTTTTTTTTCTTGTAAATTTGTTTAAGTGTCTTGCAGATTCTGGATGTTAGACCTTTGTCAGATGGATAGATCACAAAATTTTTCTCCCATTCTGTAGGTTGTCTGTTCACTTTGATGATAGTTTCTTTTGCTATGCAGAAGCTCTTTAGTTTAATTAGATCTCATTTGTCAACTTTGGCTTTTCTTCCAATTACTTTTGATGTTTTTGTCATGAAATCTTTTCCTATGCCTATGTCCTGAATGGTATTACCTGGATTTTCTTCTGGGGTTTTTATAGTTTTGGGTTTTACATTTAAGTTTTAAATCCATCTTGAGTTAATTTTTGTACAAGGTGTAAGGAAGGGGTCCAGTTTTAATTTTCTGCATATGACTAGCCAGTTTTCCCAGCACTGTTTATTAAATAAGGAATCCTTTCCCCATTGCTTGTTCTCGTCAGATTTGTCGAAGAGCAGATGGTTGTAGATGTGCGGTCTTATTTATGAGTTTCTGTTCCATTGGTCTGTGTGTCTGTTTTTATACCAGTACCATGCTAATTTGGTTACTGTAGCCTTCTAGTATAGTTTGATGTCAGGTAGTGAGATGCATCCAGGTTTCTTCTTTTTGCTTAGGGTTGTCTTGGCTTTACGGGGTCTTCTTTGTATGGTGTGGGCATTTATCTGCCCAGTGCCCTACAAAGAAATTCCATATGAAATTTATAGTAGTTTTTTCCAATTCTGTGAAGAATGTCAATGGTACTTTGATGGGAATAGCATTAAATCTATAAATTACTTCCGGCAGTATGGCCATTTTCACGATATTGATTTTTCCTATTAGGATGGAATGTTTTTCCATTTGTTTGTGCCCTCTCTGAATTCCTTGAGCAGTGGTTTGTAGTTCTCCTTGGAGAGGTCCTTCACATCCCTTGTTAACTGTATTCCTGTGCATCTTACTCTCTGAGTGATTGTGAATGGGAGTTCATTTGTGATTTGGCTCTATTGTCTGTTGTTGGTGGAAAGGAATGCTTGTGGTTTTCACACATTGATTTTGTATCCTGAGACTTCGCTGAAGTTGCTTATCAGTTTAAGGAGTTTCTGGGCTAAGATGATGGGGTTTTCTAAATATAAAATTGTGTCATCTGCAAACAGAGACAATTTGACTTCCTCTCTTCCTATTTGAATACCCTTTATTTCTTTCTCTTTTCATGGCCATTTTTAATTTTTCACTGTGTATTTCTTAAGAATAGGGATATGCTCTTATATGACTACAGTACAGTTATCAACATCATAACTTTATATTGGTACAATTTTACTATGTTCTAGTTTTATCAGGTGACCCAAAGTTCTTTTAAATAGTACTTTTCCTTCTCTATTACAGGATCCAGTCTAGAGTCAGGTATTGCATTTGGCTGTCATGTCTCTTTACCTCCTTTAATGTAGAATACCCTTTCTTTGTTTCTCTACAACACTGACACTTAAAAAATACACTCTTCAATACCCACATGGGTTAATGGAATGATCTTCATTTGGGCTTCATCTAATGTTTCTTCCTAATTAGATTTAGGTTATGCATGCTTGGCCAGAATATTGCATAGGTGATGGCGTGTCCCTCTCGGGGTGCCACATCTGGAGGCAGGACTCCCATCTACTCGTAATCGGTGGTGTTAATTTTGACCATTTGGTTAAGGTGTTGTCTGATTTCTCTACTGTATAATTAATAGTTTTTCCCTTGCAATCGTTAATCTGTGGAGAGACACATTAAGAGCATGCACGTATTCTTCTCCACATCAATTTTTCTCCCTAATTTTTTGCATTCATTTATAATCCTTGGCTCATCTAATCTTTATAAACAATGGCTGCAAGTTGCTGATTTTCTATCCCAGTACTCCTTCCACATTTATTTGCCAGCACATGGTATTCTGCCATAAACAAGAGCCCTCTCATCTCCCCTTTTTATTTATTTTTTTCTATATATTTATTATCAATATGGAAAAATAAATTTCTTTATTCCCCAAATGGTTTTTAATAGATTAGTTAATTATTGCAGTGTTGAAATTGCCCCGTATTTGGCTGGTGGGAGCACTGTTAAGCTGGCTTCTGTATCTTTGGGCATTCTCCCATCAATTATTTGAGCACTTACTTGATAGCATACCAAGATGTTCCAGGCTCATCTTACACCTGTGTACCCAAGCCCTGGAATCGGCCACTTCTCTAAGGAGTCCTGGTTTCTTTCAGTGGGGAATATTAGATAGCAAGTTCTAGGTACTAGGTGTGCTCATTGTTACTAGGTGTGGCATTTTGACCCTTTCAATGTACAGAACTAGGAAACACATACTCTATACAGAGACAAATGTATATGTACACACTTGCATATGCATACATATGTGCTTAAACATGTATACATATACATGCACATGTACATATATCTACATATCTTTGAAATTTTGAATTCACAGCAATACTCACAATTTTCAAACCATCCCTACATGGCTCTTTCTTGTCTTTCCCCATTTCATATTCGTATGTACCTTCTTTCTCATTGACAACCCTGGCTCCTAAATTAATTCATTTGCTCAACCCTCTAATACATCTAAAATAATTTCACAACTTTTCCCACACCATTACCAAAAAAAGCTTATCAAAAATAGTTCAGGGTTTGTTTACAATTCTTGTTACCACCCTGCCCTACTCCACTGCAAACTGAGGGTGGATGGTCAATTACTTGGACTTTTTTCTTCCTTTCTTCCTTTATTTCTTTTTCTTTTTTCTTTCCCTCCATTCTTTCCTCTCTCTTTTCCTTCATCTCTTCCTCTCTTTTTATTTTTTTATTATCTTGTTCTTTCTCTCTTTTCCTTCCTCCAATTCTTCCTCACTCCTGTCTTTCTGTTCCTCTTAAGAGCAATTATAGCATTCCTTTGAAATAAAATTGAATTCATGTGGTTCACTTTGCTTTCAGTTTTAGTCCCCTCCTCCTTCCACCCTTATTGATGTAGTTATTTTTATTATGTAGAGGATTAAAGGCTTGAGAAAGTCAAAACTATATATAAAAAGGAATATTCTAGGGTGTCAGTTCCTTCCTCATCCCCTCCACTCCTTTGCCAGCCCAACATAAGAATATATATGAATGAAAACATTCACATTAAACAAAGTGATATGGTTGCCTATAGGGGAAGCATAAGAGAATTAAGTTAAAGGGGAATTTATTGATCAATCAATTGATCAAAATAGGGTTTTGCCCCAGGGATCACTGATGATTACATACAATGAACAAGGGGACATGACTAACTGCACTCTCAAGTACTTAAGTATAATTCCCCCTCACCCTACTCAAAGCCACTGAGACAGATGGCAGAAATTCACAACGTATGTTCTGCTGAACATTGGTCTCATGAGCTGAGTGCAGGGAAAAGTTGTTTCTGGTTAAATAAGTATAGGTAACATTATATATTTGATCCTCTTCTTGGAAGTCTTTTTGTCAAGAAACTAAGCTTTCCTGACCTGGAATTATTTTTTATTTGTATAAATTTCAAGGGTAAGAGTGTAGTTTTGTCACATTTACGTGAAAATTTTGTGTAGTGGTGAAATTTGAGATTTTAGTGTAACCATCACCCAAATAACATACATTGTACCCATTAAGTAATTTCTTATGCCTCACTCCCTTCCCACCCTCCCACCCTTGCAAGTCTCCAATGTGTGTAGTGTGTGTGTGTGTGTGTGTATGTGTGTATATATATATATGTATATATGTATATGTAATATATATGTATATATAATATATATGTAAATATATACGTATATATAATATATATGTAAATATATACATATATATAATATATACGTATATATTATATATATATATATAGTTTTTTGAGATGGAGTCTCACTCTGTTGCCCAGGTTAGAGTGCAGTGGCACAGTCTGGACTCACTGCAACCTCTGCCTCCCAGGTTCAAGTGATTCTCTTGCCTCAGCCTGCCCAGTAGCTGGAATTACAGGCACCTATCACCATGCCTGGCTGATTTTTTTATTTTTAGTAGAGATGGGCTTTTGCTATGTTGGCCAGGCTGGTATTGAACTGCTGACCTCAAGTGATCTGCCTACCTCAGCCTCCCAAAGTGGTGGGATTACAGGCATATGCCACTGTGCCTGGCCACCAATGTATATTATTGCATTCAACGTCCAAGTATAGAAATTATTTAGCTCCCTCTTAGAAGTGAGAACATGCAGTATTTTACTTTGTTTCTGAGTTGTTTCACTTAAGCCTCCAGTTCCTTCCATGTTGCTGCAAAAAGACATAATTTCATTCTTATTGTGACTGAATAGTATTTCATTGTGCGTATATATGTATATATATATACCATATTTTCTTTATCCAATCATCCGTTGATGGAACTTAGGTTGATTTCATATCTTTGCTATTATAAATAGTACTGTGATAAACGTTTGAGTTCAGATACCTTTTTGATGTAATGATTTCTTTTCCTTTGGGCAGAAATCCAGGAGTAGGATTGCTGGACCAAATGTTTGTTCTATTTGTAGTTATTTGAGGAATCTCCATGCTGTTTTTCATAGAGATTATACTAATTTACATTCCCACTAACAGTGCATAAGCATTCTTCTTGCTCTACATCCTTGCCAACATGTGTCATTTTTGAATTTTTAAATAATAGTTATTCTGACTGGTGTAAGATGATATCTCATCGTGGTTTTAATTAGCATTTTCCTGATGATTAGTGATATTAAGCATTTTTTTTCATATGCTTGTTGGCCACTTGTATGGCTTCTTTTGGAAAATGTCTGTTCATGTTCTTTGCGTAATTTTTAATAGGGTCATTTGGGGATTTTTTTTTAAGTTGTTTGACTTCCTTGTACATTCTGGATATTAGTCCCCTGTCAGATGCATTGTTTGCAAACATTTTCTCCCATTCTACAAGTTGTCTTTCACTCTGTCGATCACTTATTTTGCTGCGCAGAAGATTTTTAGTTAAATGAAGTCTTATTTGTCCATTTTTGTTTTTGTTGCTTGTGCTTTTGAGGTCATAGTCATTCATTCTTTGCCTATAAGAATGTTCATAGAGTTTTTCCTAGATTTCTTTTAGTATTTTTATAGTTTCAGGCCTTACATTTATGTATTTAATCCATCTAGAGCTGATTTTTGTATGTAGTGAAAGATAGGAACCCAGTTTTATTCTTCTGCATATGGCAATTCAATTTCCCCAGCACAAGTATTGAAAAGGGTGTCCTTTATCCAGTGTATGTTCTTGTCAACTTTATCAAAGATCAGATAACTATAGATATGTGGCATTATTTCTGCACATTTTATTTTGTCCTATTGATCTATGTGTCTATATTTATTATAGTACCATGCTGTTTTGTTTGCCATCAGCTTGTTGTGCAATTTCAGGTGAATTAATGTGATGCTTCTAGCTTTGTCCTTTTTACTTAGGATTGCTTTTGTTATTCAGGCTATTTTTTGGTTCCATAATAATTTTAGGATTCTTTTTTTCTAATTCTGTGAAAAAAAACCCTGGTATTTTAATAGGGATCACATTGAATCTGTAGAATGCTTTGAATAGCATGGTTATTTTAATAATATTGATTCTCCTAATTCATGAGCATGGGATGTTTTTCCATTTGCTTTTGCATCATCTACAATTTCTTTCATCAGTGTTTCATAGTTTTCCTTGCAGAGATCTTTCACCTCCTTGGTTAAACATATTACTAGATATTTAATTTTTTTGGTAGCTATTATAAATATGATTGACTTCTTGATCCAGTCTTCAGATTGATTATTATTGTTGTACAGAAATGCTACTGATTTTTGTATATTGATTTTGTACACTAAAACCTCACTTAATTAACTTAGCAAATCTTAGAGGTTTCTGGAGAAGTCCTTAGAATTTCTAGGTACAAGATCATATTGTCAGTGAACAGAGATAATTTGACTTGCTTTTTTTCAATTTTGATGTCTTTTATTTCTTTCTCTTGCCTGTTTTCTCTGGCTAGGACACTGAGTACTGTGTTAAACTGGAGTGGTAAAAGTGGGTATTCTTGTCTGTTCAGCTTTTTAGGGGCATTTCTTTCAACTTTTCCCCGTTCAGTATGATGTTGGCTATGGGTTTGTCACATATGGCTTTTATTATGTTAAGGTATGTTTCTTCATTGCCTATGTTGTTGAAGAATTTTATCATGAAGCCGTTCTTAATTTTATCGGAAAATTTTTCTGTAGTTATTGAAATGGTCATATGATTGTTGTCCTTAATTCTGCCCATATGATGAATCACATATATCAGTTTGCATATGTTGAACCATCCTTGCGTCCTTGGACTAAAACTCACTTGATGTTGGTATATTATCTTCTTGATGTGCTGTTGTATTCAGTTTGCTAGTATTTTGTTGAAGATTTCCTCATCTATGTTTATCAGGGATATTGGTCTCTAGTTGTGTGTGTATGTGTGTGTGTGTGTGTGTCATTGTTTGGCTTTGGTATCAGGGTAATACTGGCTTGGTAGAATGAGTTAGGGAGGATTTCCTGCACCTTGATTTTTTGGAACAGTTTTGGGAGGATTGGCATTATTACTGTCTACCTCTTTCTTTAGGTCTAGTAATTTTGTTTTATAAGTCTGGGTGCGCTGGTATTCTTTGTACATTTGGTAGAATTTAGCTATGAATTCATCTGTTCCTGGGATTTTTTTGTTGTTGTTGGGAGGTTTTTTTTTTACATTACTGATTCAATCTAATTACTCATTATTGGTCCATTTAGGATTTCTGTTTCTTTCTGCTTTAATCTTGGGAGGTTGTATGTTTCCAGGAATTTATTAATTTCCTCTAGGTTATCTAGTTTGTGAGCATATAGTTCTTCGTCGTAGTTTCTGATAATCTTTTGTATTTCTGTGGTGTCACTTATAATGTCTCCTTATTCATTTCTGACTTTGTTCATGTGGATCTTCTTTTTTTGTTGGTCTAGCTTGTGGCTTGTCAATTTTATCTTTACAAATAATTGTGTTTTTTTTATTTTGTTGATCTTTGTATCTTTTTTTGGTCTCAATTTCATTTAGTTCTGTTCTGATCTTTGTTATTTCTTTCTTCTGCCAGCTTTGAGTTTGCTTTGTTCTGTTTTTCTAGTTCCTTGAGGTGCAACATTAGGTTGTTAATTTTGTGATTATTTTTATTTGATGTAGGCATTTAAAATTATAAACTTCCCTCTTATCCCTGCTTTTGCTGTATCCAGAGGTTTTGGTATATTGTATTTACATTCTCACTCATTTCAAAACATGTTTTAATTTCTGTCTTAATTTCATTGTTTACCCAAACATTGTTCAGGAGTGGATTAATTTTCATAGTCTACAGGGTTCCACATGGTATTAATTTCTAGTTTTATTGTGCTGTGGTCTGAGAAGATACCTGATATAATTTTGATTTAAAAAATTTATTAAGACTTGACCTGCAGCCTAATATATGGTCTATCTTCGAAAATGTTCCATGTGCTGATGAAAAAAATGTATGTCTTGTAGTGGTTGGGGAGAGTGTTCTGTATTAACTGTTAGGTTTATTTGGTCTAAAGGCTGATTTAAGTCTAGTGTTTCTTTCTTGATTTTCTGTCTAAATGATCAGTCTAATACTGTGAGTGGGATGTTGAAGTCCCTCACTATTAGTATTACTGTCTATCTCTTTCTTTAGGTCTAGTAATCTTTGTTTTATAAGTCCGGGTCCTCTGGTGTTGGGTGCATATATATTTAGGATTGTTATATATTCTTGTTGAATTGGTCCCTTTATCATGACCTTCTTTATCTTTTTTACATTGTTAATTTAATGTTTCTTTTGTCAGATATGAATACAGCTACTCCTGTTCACTTTAGGACTTCAGGTTTTCATTTATGTGGAATATCTTTTTCCACTCCTTTACCTTCAGTCTATAAATATATTTAGCAATAAGGTGAGTTTCTTGAAAGCAGAATATAGTTCATTCATTTAAAAAAATTTATTCGGGCAATCGATATCTTTTAAGTGAAGGATTTAATCCATTTACTTTCAATGTTAATATTGATATGTGAGGTTTTGTTTCTGTCATAATGTTAATTGTTATCTAGTTGTTCTATAGATTCTTTTTTTTTTTTTCTGTTTGTCTTTGTGGTTAAGTGGAGTGCTGTTGTGTTGCCACTTGATTTATTTCTCTTTCTCCTTTGTGTAATTATTTAATAAGACTTTTAGGCTGGCTGGGCATGGTGGCTCACACTTGTAATCCCAGCACTTTGGGAGGCCGAGGCGGGTGGATCACGAGGTCAGGAGATCCAGACCACGGTGAAACCCTGTCTCTACTAAAAGTACAAAAAATTAGCCGGGTGTGGTGGCTGGCGCCTGTAGTCCCAGCTACTCGGAGAGGCTGAGGCAGGAGAACGGTGTGAACCCAGGAGGCAGAGCTTGCAGTGAGCCGAGATCGCGCCACTGCACTCCAGCCTGGGCGACAGAGACTCTGTCTCCAAAACAAACAAACAAAAAAGACTTTTAGTCTGGGCGCCGTGGCTCAAGCCTGTAGTCCCAGCACTTTGGGAGGCCAAGGTGGGCGAATCACCTGAGGTCAGGAGTTTGAGACCAGCCTGGCCAACATGGAGAAACCCCATCTCTACTAAAAATACACACACACACACACACACACACACACACACACACACACACACAAAGTAGCCAAGTGTGGTGGCAGGTGCCTGTAGTCCCAGCTACTCTGGAGGCTGCGGCAGGAGAATCACTTGAACCCGGGAGGCAGAGGTTACAGTGAGCTGAGGTTGCACCATTACACTCTAGCCTGGGCAACAAGAGTGAAACTCTCTCTCAAAAATCAACACAGAAAAGTCTTGTGAAGGCCCTTTTTATACTTTCCTGTGCTTTTATGATGGCAGATATTGACCTTTTGTTTCCATGTTTTATACTCCATTGAGCATTTCTTTGTAAGACTGGTCTAGTGGTGACAAATTTCCTCAGCATTTGCTTCTTTGGGAAATATGTTATTTCTCCCTCATTTATGAAGCTTCTTTTGGCAGGACATAAAATTCATAGTTGAAAATTTTTGTTATTCTTTGAGTACTTTGAAAATAGGATCCGGATCTCTCCTTGATTGAAAGGTTGTTCGTCTGTTTTTGTTTTTTTTTTGAGACCGAGTGTCACTCTGTCATTCAGGCTGAATGAAGTGGCGTGATCTCGGCTCACTGCAACCTCTGCCTCCTAGGTTCAAGCAATTCTCCTGCCTCAGCCTCCCAAGTAGCTGGGATTACAGGTGCCCACCACCATGCCTGACTATATATATATTGTATTTTTAGTGGAGACAGAGTTTCACCACGTTGGCTAGGTTGGTTTTGAACTCCTGACTTCAAGTGATCCACCTGCCTTGGCCTCCCAAAGTGCTAGGATTACAGGTGTGAGCCACCGTGCCTTGACATTTGAAAGGTTTTTGCTGAGAAGTCCACTGTTAGTCTTAAGGGGCTTCCTTTGTAGCTGACTAGAAAACTTTCTCTTGGTGAATTTAAGATTTTTTCCTTCACATGGACTTTAGATAGTCTGATGACTTTTCTGGTGAAGTACATCTTGTAAGGTATTTTTCTGGTGTTCTTTGAGCCTTTCATACTAGAATGTCTAAATCTCTTGATAGACTATGGATATTTTTGGCTATTGTATTTTAAAATAGGTTTCCTAAACTTTGAACTTTTTCTTCTCCCTTAGGAATACCAGTGATTCATAAGTTTGGTCATTTCATATAGTCCCATACGTCTTGAAGTCTATATTCATTCTTTTTAAAATTCTCTTTTATTTATTCTTGTCTGATTGGATTAATTCAAAATATGTGTTTCAGGTTCTCATATTCTCTCTTAGGCTTAGTCTAGTCTACTACTGAAGCTTTCAACTGTATTTTGTAGTTCCTTCAGTGATTTTTTTTATTTCCAGAAGTTTTGCTTTTTTAAAAAAGGTATCTATCTCCTTGGCAAATTTCTCATTCATATTGTGAATTGATTTTCTGATTCCTTTGTATTGGTTTTCAGATTTCTCTTGTATCTCATTAAGAGTATTTAAAGTGAATATTTTGAATTCATTCTCTGGAATTTTAGAAGTTTCCTTTTAGTTAGGATCCATTGCTAAGGATGGCTGTGTTCCTTTGGGAGTGTCATAACACCCAGGGTTTTCATACTTTCAGAATTATTATGCTGATTTCTTCACATCTGGAGAAATAGTCCCTTCTTATTTTTGAATTTAGCTTTCACTGGGTCAGGGCTTTTTTTTCTTGAAGATATGATTATGATGTATTTTGAGTAGGGCTGTTGACTTTGCTTATAGGTGCATTCGGTAGTGAAGACTGTATGATTCCTTGGTTATAAATAGCCTTAGTATGGTGGCTTTCTCAAATGCCAGTTGTAGGAGCAGTGTACTGGGTGGGTGAGTAGATTCATGACATCCTGGGTAGCTGGAGTGGCATAGGCAATAGTGGTAGTAGAGATCCTAAGAGGCTTGTCTCATTCCTGAGCACTGTGCAGTTGTGTCAGCAGATGTTGTAATGGGCTGTGTGGGTTGACCTCTAGGCCAGTAGGTGGTGCTTTCCAGTAAAAGCCAGCTGTGGTGCTAACAGTAGGTTTGTGCTTGATCTTCGTAAACTGAGAGAAGTAGTCTGTTGTCCCAGTTGGTGGATTAGGCCCTGAAGCGCTCAAGGCCTAGGTCCTGTCCCCTCTGTCTAGGAGTGGGTGGCAAAGCTAGGCAGAGCCAACCAGAAAAGACTTGAGGTCCCTCAAGGTAAGCACCAGCCCTGACTGGGGTGGCAAAGGAGTCCTCAGACCAAATATTTGAGTGATGAGTGATGACTGCTGCACTGAGGTCTCTGTACTGGGAGTGAGGGACAGTCTCAGTGCCTCTTTCTTGGCAGTCAGGAATGAGGTCTTCTTCCCTCTCACACCCCTGTCCCAGTGTTCAGAAGAGTCAGTTAGGTTAGACACTGCAGTTTGCTTTTAGGCTGCAATATAGCCCAGGACCACAGGAGATGCCACTCCAGCGACTCAACACTAAATCTCTGTGGCAGCTGGCAGTGCGTGTAGTGTGAAATCTCCACCCACAGCCCCAAACACTCAGCTTTCAGGCTCTGTTACTCTCTAGGGCAGCAGTGCTGCATTTCTGTGCAGAAGGAGGGAAAGACATCGCCCTTTGTGCAATCCTGGGCTGAGGCCATGCTGCCAGTGGTGTCATAGTTGTCCCTCAGAGTCCCAGAGAGACCACACTCTAGCTCATCCACACCAGCCTCCTTGAGCAGCGGCAGTGGCTGTTCCTGCAGAAGTGTGCGGAGCAGGAGGAGGGGTCTTATTCTCTACTCATGAGGCAGAGTGAGCAGAGACTGCTTGGCCAGTGGTAGGGGACTTGACTCTTTACCTGCAAAGCCCAGCATAGTTTGTATGACTGTTGAAGGCAGAGTTACTTTTTACTG
This sequence comes from Nomascus leucogenys, assembly GCF_006542625.1. NCBI lineage: Eukaryota > Metazoa > Chordata > Mammalia > Primates > Hylobatidae > Nomascus > Nomascus leucogenys. The sequence continues at coordinate 72,691,049 of NC_044401.1, read as the reverse complement.
CCCCAAACAGGAAGCTCTCAGGCTCTCCTGCTCTTTATGGCGGCAGCACTAGAGGACCGCCTAGTGGGCTGCCTAGTGGGATCACGGGGACTTGCCTTTCCTTTAAGTCCAGGCTAACACACTATTCCACCAATGGGGTTGCAGGCATCACTCACAGCCTGAGAGAGGCAGCAGTCTGGCTAGCTTGTGCCAACTTCCTGTGGCAGCAGTGGCCGTGCCTGGAGTGCTTGTGTGGAGGAGAAACAGGGGTCTCCTTCTCTAGGCATGGGCTGTAGCACAGAGGCTACTCAGCTCGTAGGAGGGTATTTCACTCTTTGCAGAACTGAGCACAGAGTTTATGCCCCTGCTGGAAGTGGACACACTTTCACAGCCCCATGCAGGGAGCTCTTGGGCTCTAGAAAGTCCTTTGGTTTTCTTTATCCCAGGGGCTGCCCTTTTGGTGTGCTGTACTCGTCTTTCCCTCCACAGAAGTAGCACTCCCTGAGGGCTACAGTGCTGGGAATCCTGCAGCTCCTTTAGGTCCAGCTAGCAGTGTTGCTGCAGCCCTCCTACTGGGCACTGGGGAATGTCAGAGGGAGCTCCTGGGATATGAAGATACCAGAGTTGAGGTTCCTAGGCCAGGATACAGTCCCTGACAGCTGTGCTGTCACAGTGGCATCCTGCTGCAGCCACTGAGTCTGGGTGTAGGGTAAGTGACCCAGTATGAGTTTACAGTCTGGTGCAATGCTCTCAAGTATTCTGCAAATTACCACCCATACTAGTGCAGTCATGAGGACAGAGGCGCTGTCCTATAGTTCCGATCTCAGAAGTCTGCAGTAGGGATGAGGGCTACCGAAACTGTTGCACTTACCCTTACCTCCAATACGGAGTCCCTCCAGGCTTCTAGCTGATCATGACTAAGTTGACCTTTCCCTTCCTTCTTTTTCTGTGCTTCAGGTTTTTCCTGTGAGCCCTCCACTGGGTTCTAGTGTTCTCTCTTTGATATTCTATTTGAGGTATGATTATTCATTATTTTTGTTCTTTCTAGGGAGAGCTATAGTCAGGTATCTTAAACTCCCTGACATAGAATTTTTTGAATGAATATTTACTATTAACATCATTCAGAACTAGTCTTCAGGGGGACAAATTTTGGAAATTTTGAGTGCATTCATTGACTCAACCATCATTTATTGAGCACTTACTCTGTTCTGCATGCTGTTTGTGGTGGTGTGCATGGACAGCCAATGACACAAATATGAAGTAGTTGTCCTTGTGGAGTACTGAGGTTGGGAAGAAGGTGATGAGATAGGCAGAAATAAAACGGTTGCGGACATGATGTCCATTACTGTATCCATTCTGGAAAGATGTATAAAGCCTGATGATCACCTTTCTTCCTTGGGAAGACTGCAAAATGCTTACCCAAAAGGAAAGAAAATGAAGGAATAAATGCTTCAACCGACCTGGGGGCTAAGCATCAGGTTAAGAGGGAACACAATGAGGGACTTCAACCTTCTACATCATCTGTATACATCTGAGCAAGAGCAAAAAATTAGGGGGTATAAAATTTAAAAGTAAGGGAAAAATTCTTGAGTTTTTAATCATATCCCCATGTTGATAAAATATTTATGAGTTCTCCTTCAATTAATTAGAATAAACTATGTAACACTGCAAGAAACAAATTGAAAATTTAATAAAGTAAGTTCACTTCCAATTTCTTTTGAAGAAAGAAGCTAATTACATTTAGTTCTGTAATTATAACTTTAATTAAAATATAATGCAAAATATTCCATAAAATGAAAACAGTGCTGAGTAATAAAATGGAGCCCTTAAGACAATTTGTTCTTTAAATGAAAATTTATAATTTAAAATAAAGCCTTTAGTGTACCCTTTCCTCCAAATTTAATCCTTTTGGTATGAATTAAATTTAACAACCTTCTTATAAAGACTAATTAATGTTTATTTACCATTTTAAGCCTATTTCCTCCTGTTTGTTGTGTGCTAAAATCTCCTTTTCATTTGTTATAGCCATCTTCCTTTTCGAGTTTGTTTAAAGAGATACTCCTATTTCTCCTTTGCATATCATAGTTTATAGCACATCCCTTTTGAGTTAGAACATGGCTTGAAACTTTCAATGACTTAAAACTTGAAAGCTCACATGCTCTTAGAAGTAGGTTCGCATATCAGTCCCCTTCACCTGGCTGGCACGGAGATGATGTGATTGCTCCTGGCAAACATCCTGGTGGAAGGAAATTTAGATCCTCTAAAATGAAATTAGGAAGGTGATAAAATGACCTTCTGGTGATGTTTTTAATAGTCATTTGCTCTCAAACACTTCTCAGAGGAATAGAATTGACTAATAGTTTGCCCAGATGTTAAACTTAAATTCCAAAGTCTACTAGAATATGGGGCCATTTGCTGTGATGAAAGTCATATCCATTTCTAAAGGCCTTTTAAACTGCTCTTTAATTTTAAAGCTACTCTGCTTTTACCCAAATCACAGAGGTTTATGGAAGGAAAATGCCTAGCTTGAAAACTCAGAGTTTTCCTACTCAACATCTCTTTATACTTTAGCATTCGAGGAAAGATTCACTGGCTTTTCATCTGAATCAATTCAAAATGACTAAGAAATATTTATTGAATGCATACTGTATAGAAGATATTATACTTTCTGTGCAAAAATATCTCCCTGAGTAGTTGTTAAAAATCAGATTTCTACACCACCACTGCCTCCCACTCACATATTCAGATTCAGTTCATCTTGTGTGGGTCCCAGGTGATTTTTATTCAATTAGTTTGAGAGACATTGTACTACTGGGTGTCTACAAGCTTCCAGAGTTGAGTAATATTAATATAAAGAACTTACAACCCTAGTGCCTGATGTTGTTAATTCAATGAGGGAACATACTTATTTACAACTCCTTTTGCTTTCTATTGGGGCAGAACGTATCCTGCTCTTTCCAGAGTGGAGAAGATGGCTGGAGTAAGTGAGGAAAGGGAATTGTCTGCTCTTTGGATGTGGAGAATGAAAGTCCTGTTGCCTATGATTTGGGCCTCAGTAAACGTCATGGTGAGGTACAAAGTAATCAAGAAAGGCATTGATTGGGGGTGGCTAGGACGCAAGGAAACGATGTTATCCAGAATTAATTTCTTGCTTGATGCTTTACTTTAGGGCCGTAACCTTGGGTGCCTATTCCTGAAATACCTAACTAGTCAGATTTTCAAAGCTCCTGAGTTTTGCAGAAAGGATTGGTGGATTTTGAAGGGGCTTTATGTGTTTCATTTTGATCTATTTTACTGTGTCTAGCTTAGGGTCTGCACATACTGGATGCTGTAATATTTACTGCATGTTTAATTGTCATGGATAAAAATATTTGAAAAAGTGAAATTTGCTCATTCTAGTAAGTTAAACCATAGCAGAAACACAAAAAAACTCATCGTCTTTTGTACTGCCCACATCCTTGAGGTGACAAACGTGAACAGGTTGGTATGAATATTTTCATATCTTTTGCTGTAGGTAGGTTTTAATATATTTTAAACCAAATGATATTATACTAAACACAGTCATCTGCATCTTTTTTTTTTCTTTACGTTTTGTAAAAGCATGTGCTTCCCTGCAGGAACTGTTTACTGCTAGAGAGCACAGAAACCTAGGACAGGGTGTCTCACGGGAGGCTAGACATGTAAAGTCTAGACCCCAAGCAGGAAGATTACAACTCAGCGATTCTCATGGGGGCAGAGTTGGGGGGTACTTTTCTACCCCACTCTCCAGGGAAGATTTGGCAGTGCCAGAGGCACTTTGTTGTCACACCCGTGGGGGGTGCTCCTGGTATTTTGTGGGTAGAGCCCAGGGATTCTGCTCACCATTCTACCATGTACAAGGCAGCCACTGCCCCTACCCCCACCCCTGCCAACTCCCCACATAGCAAAGAATGAACCAGCCCAAAACGTTAATGGTGCCAGATTGAGAAATGTTAGAACAGAGAACAATGAGGACTCTGTCCCTGAAAAAAGAGGGATTTATTTTCACTCCTGTAGGAAAATCTACCAGGAAAATATACAGAGCTAAGTATCTCCCATCAGTACAGAGCTTTTCAGTTTCTAATGTTCTTTCTTGTATAATCCCCATTTGGTGCTCATAAATTGTGTGACTGAGGGCAAGTATCTCTATAAGCCTCTGTTTCCTCATCAACTAAATGGGCTTAAAAATATCTATTATTTACAGGGCAATTCCATAAGAAGATGCACTATGCCAGGCTCACAGGCATTATTCAATATGCATAAGTTGTTACCATTATTTATGATTTGGGTTTCATCAAATACACAGAAGCCACTCAATGTGTTCCGAGTACAAAGTCTTTTAATTTAGGGAAATAGAGACTTAGGCAATTTTGGGGAGGATGCGGTAGCAAAGGTCAATGGTCAGGAAAGTTATTTCTTATCATCTCAGGCAGCAGCCTTGATCTCACTGGGTCTAGACAGCCGTTGAAAGCTGCTGTAACTCTCAAGAGCTCCATGATGCTGCAGGAATCCCTACTGAGCTGTTCAGCCTGCCTTGTAGGGGAGGAAGTCTCCAGCAGACATCTCCCACCACTGCAGGTGTCCACAGCACTGAAGCGAGGGATGCACACAGGTGCTCGCAGAAGCCACTGCCAACCTTTCCTGTGCTGCGATGCCTCTTTATGATAATGGCCTAATTCTCCTTTCTGCTTTCCAAATCTTATACAAGTACTTCTCTCGGGCAGAATCCAACCTGGAGATGTTCCATGAAGGAAATTCTGGAAATTATGTTTCTGACTTCTTTGCAATGTAGAGGACACCACGGGAGGGGATGACAAGGACGTTGAGGTGACAACAGACAGTTTGGCATACTTACTGCAATTGTTCTTATTTCTGCAGTTCTCTGAAACAGGCATTATCTTCACTTTTTAGGTGAGAAAATGGTCACTCAGAGAGGTGATTATATTCTTCTGTGACAGACCTGGATTCTGAATTTAATGTTTTCTCCACTACACCATCATTCTCTAGATGTGGTACAAAAAATTAGCCATGACTTCGGAGTCATTAAAAGAAATAAAGGCTTTATTTCTCCAAACATTTTTCTTCCATGAGTCTAAATTTCTTTATTATTCATTTGGGTTAAAATATTAAATTCCTATTTTAAAGTCACAGTAAAGTAATAGAGAGGGGTGGCCATAAAAACATTATTGATGATTGACATCGTAATCCAAATATCTTTTTCATCAAATTAGAATACTACATCAAAGGAATCCTATTGTCCTTCTGGCTGGTTTCCCTATAAAGCAATGCAATGGAAAGAGAGTGGATTTAGAATTTGACTTGGGTTTTGTGATTTGCTCTCTAAGTGACTTTGGGCAAGATAGTAGCTTTGCTGAGCTCTGGTATTCTCGTAAATAGAAGGGAGATGACACCATTGCCCTCAAAATTTCAATATGAAGATTTAATAAGAATATCAAGAGAGCATGGAGAAGCACCTTATTTCTTTACACACTTGTACTAAAAAATATTTGAAATGTGCCACTGTGTTAGGTGCTATGCTAAGCACTAGGAGGATAGATGAGCTCTTAGTCCCTATGGGGCATATAACCTAGTGTCTTTGGGAGGGAGACAATATGAATAAATAAATAAAACAATAAAGAAGGTAGCACGTATCCTCACAATTGCAATACAGAAATAAACATGTTGATAGGCTATAGAGTGGGGGCATGGAAGGGTGTTTTGGATGGCTTGATCCACCCTGAGGTGGTAGATATTTGATCTGAGACCTGAAGTGTTACATTAACTCTTTCTACAAATATTTATTTAAAGATCTATTATGTGCCAGGCACTATTCTAGGCACTGGAGATAAAGCAGGGAACAAGACAGTGCATGCTTGTAACTTTAGTGAGGAGATACAGATAAACAAATGTATAAGTAAGTATAGAGGGTGATCTATTTTATGGAGGAAAGTGAAGCAGGGCATATGCCACTGCTGGGAAGACATTTGGGCTGACATTGAAGGGAGTCATAGATAAGCCATGAAACTCTCTGGGGGAAAAGCACTGTAGGCAGTTGGAAAAGCAAATATAAAGGCCCTGAGGCAGCAGCATGCCTGTTTGAGGAAAGCTAGGATGCCCATGTGAGTGGAGAGAAGGGAATGAGGGAGAGAGTACTAGAAGAGAAGCTCAGAGAGGTAAAAGGGTCTAGGCTATGTGGACCTTTGTGGTTTATGGTGAAAACGCTGGCTTTTTGTTTGAGTAAGATGGATGACAATGCCTGGTGGTAAAAAATAGACTGTAGGGAGCAATGTGGGATCAGGAATGTACATTAGGATGCTAGAGCCATTATCCATGTGAGACAGGATGGTACCTTGGACCAGAATGGTAGTAGTGGTGGTGGTGGTAACTATTTAGATTCTAGATATGTTTTATTTTATTGTTTATTTTTCTTTTTTGAGACAGAATCCCACTCTGTCACTCAGTGTCATGGCATGATCTTAGCTCAATACAATTCTCATGCCTCAGCCTCCTGAGTATCTGGGATTACAGATGCGTGCTACCACTCCTGTCTAATTTTTGTATTTTTTTTTGGTAGAGACGGGTTTCACCATGTTGGCCAGGCTGGTCTCAAACTCCTGACCTCAGGTGGTCCGCCCACCTCAGCCTCCCAAAGTGCTGAGATTACAGGCATGAGCCACTGTGCTTGGCCTAAATTCTAGATATATTTTACAGGCAATGTCAACAGGGAGGATATAATGAAAGATTAGATTTTGGGTGAAAAAGAAGAAAGAGTCAAGGATGACTCCAAGATTTGGAGCCAGAGTTGTTCAGAAAAGGTAGAGCTGTCATTTATTGAGATGGGGAAGCAGGTTGCAGGGAGGGAATCAGAAGTTCTATTATGGTCTTGTTAAGTTTAAGGTGCCGATTAAACATCCACAGGACAAGTGGGAATATGAAGTTTTGGGAAAAGTCAATAGTGGAGATCTAAGTTTGGGGGTTGAAAGCATATAGATGGTATCTAAACCCATGAAACTAAATGCAACCACCAACTGTAGATAGAGTAGCTGAGAGGCCCAAGGTCTAATCTCTGGGGTGTGGCAATGTTTACAGGTGGAGAAGAGAAAAGTAGCTAACAGGATGGATACTTTAGGAAAGAAAGAGAAAGCCAAGGAAGGAAGTGCTTCAAGAAGGAAGGTAGGTCAATTTGTTCAAATGCCGTGAATAACTCAAGTAAAATGAAGACTGAAATCTTTTGGATTTAGCAATGTGAGGTCAATGGTGACTTTGGCCTGATGTAGTAATGTAGATGTAAACTTAATTGGAGAAAGATTAAGAGAGATTATAAAAAAAGAAATTAGACTCTTTGAGGATTTTGTTGTAAAGAAGAACAAAGAAATGGGCAATTAAGGGGGGTGTGGTAAAGAGGCATGTGATCAAAAGAAGGTAGAATAAAAATGGTAGACTCACCAGAACTTCAAAGTACAATGATATATCAGACTTACCTAGAGAGGGTTTGTTCAAATGAGATTGTACATTAGGATGCCAGAGCAATTATCCACGTGAGACAGGATGGTGCCTTGGACCAGAATGGTAGTAGTGGTGGTGGTGGTGACTATTTGGATTCTAGATATGTTTTATTTTAAACTTCAAGAGTGTATCACAGTCACCCGTGTGTGTGGGGAGGTGTTGCATGTTAAAACCAGACAGCTGGCCACCCCTCTAGAGTTTCTAATTCAGTAGGTCATGGGTAGGACTCAAGAATATGCATTTCCATCGTGATCTCAGGTGATGCAGATGCTACTGGTACAGGGAACACACTTTGAGTATCACTGCTCATGGAGACAAATTCCTTTGCTGATCCTTCTATCCAAAGTAACATCCTATCCTCCCATCCTTTTCTTCCACTCTGTCACTATGTGAATCTGCCTTACTATTTTTCATTATTTAAATCCCCGTTAGCATAGTTTCTCTAGGAAAGGAGACCTATCTGTCTTGTTTACCATTGTTCCCCATGTGTAGCATCATAGCATACAATGGAAACAAATTTTTAAAAATGAATTAAATAAAGAAATGAGAAGTTCCAACAATAATAAGCATTGCTTTATACAATCTTTGAGATGCCTAATGTTTCTTTGGGACTCTTTATAAAGATAAACAAAAAGCCATATTTTGCCAAATGGCAAACTAAGAGTTAAATTTCAACCTCTGAGACACCCAGAGGAATCTGAGCTGGTTATTTACATTTCAAAATTCATTGTAACCAGCCTAGAGATCCCTAATGTGACTGTTATGTGGTATTTCAAATATGATCACATCACTTTCAAAGAAAATTCTGCTTGGAAAGCCATGAGTTGTTTTGTCATTAATTATTTATGTCTAGGTTCAAAACTGTCACCCTTTCAGAAACCTCCCTAGTTGAAGAAATAACATTAGGGGCATGCTTTCGTTTTCAATGCACTAATTAGCCTATAAGCCAGCTTATTTGTAGCTGGCTCAGTCTAAATCATCCAGGTTTTACATGGGGGATATTTAAGGCCCATTTAGTTGGAAAAATTTACCTGCCAATCCAAGTCTCTCAAAAATACAACACAAAACAAAACAGGGTCGCCAGGTTTCTTTAACAGTTTTTTTAAGAGTGTTAAGTGAAAACGTCTCTGTTTGATAGTCATCATTTGTCAATGACCGTTTCTTCACTCAGACAACATGAATAAAATATGTTACTTTTTGTCATTAGCAACTCATTCAGGGAAAAGAGAAAAATTGGACATTTAAGAATATCTTACTTTCTGTCATTTCGGAGTAAATGACGCTCTTAAATGATGGCTAGTCAAACCTACAGAATCTATTAGTAACTTGAAAATAAGTGTGAAGGGATGCCAAAACCCAAAGGAATCTTAAATTTGCATTTATCAAGCTTGTCACATCATTGCTACTGGTAATAAAAGCATTTTTGTTTTATGCTGTAATGTCTACAGAGAATAATTTTTTTTTGGCCAGTGTGAAAAGTGATATTGCAACATTCATCATGTATTTTGATATAAAATAGTCTAAAAAGGTTGAAAACTGACATTCATTATTTTAGAGCTAATTTAAAAGCCTTGTGCATTTACAGAAGTTTTCTTGGTTGCTTTTTGTAAAGTTCCGGTGTTCAATACTCATTCAATTTTCAGAAGCATTTTCTTACATGGATTTCATGGATTTTGTTGGGTTCTCAGAATAAATGCTCGGGTTTTAATGATGGTGGTAGTACCTGACCAATTGATTGGTGTATTTATTTTCTTATAATCACTCAGCTGCTGGTCCTGTTGCATTGCAATAAGCAAAGAAACAAAGACTTGTCATTTTTCAAGTTCTGTAAGATTTAATCATAGCCCAAACTTTCACTCCTTTCTTTTTTTTCCCTCAAGGTCTCCAAAGCACTGATCTAATGAAAGAAAACTTAATCTAGGAGGTGAAAGAGAAACCAAGACTCCAAGACACAGTTGAAATGGATTACCAGGTTTATACATACTTTGATTTTTACATGACTGCATTCAGAAACAAAATACCATCCTCTGTAATTTATATAGTTTCCCTCTCAGTTAAATTAAAAACAAAGTGAATCCATAGCAGCAGATCCCCTTTTAGTTAGAGATCTAACCTCTCTCAAGAAGCAAACATGGATTTATACCTCCCTCATTTGATGGTCAGCTTAGGACAACAGCTGAATTCTCTGACAATATGGGGAATCTACACAGTAAAATACATGCGATTTCTACTGAAAGTTCAGATATAAGTCAAACTGCTACGTTGGAGAGGTAAGAGATTCTGATTCTGCCACTTAATCATCTTCTGAATATTAGGCCAGGAAAGAGGAAGTATAACCTGAGTTAAATTTTTGAGGGGACTGGGAATCTATGCACCTCTCTCCATGATTGTGACCGTGACTTAGCTAGTGCAGTCATGCAGCATGTCACACATATTGGCTGGTAAAATATAAGATGATTAAATTAAGTACATGAAACAATGTACTTTTTTTTTTTTTTTTTTCTGAGGCGGAGTCTGGCTCTATCACCCAGGCTGGAGTGCAGTGGCGTGATCTCGGCTGGTTGCAAGCTCCGCCTCCCAGATTCGCGCCATTCTCGTGCCTCAGCCTCCCGAGTAGCTGAGACTACAGGCGCCTGCCACCCCGAGTAGCTGGGACTACAGTCGCCTGCCACCATGCCCGGCTAATTTTGTTTTTGTATTTTTAGTAGAGACGGGGTTTCACCGTGTTAGCCACGATGGTCTCGATCTCCTGACCTCGTGTTCCGCCCGCCTGGGCCTCCTAAAGTGCTGGGATTACAGGCGTGAGCCACTGCACCCGGCCAAAACAATGTACTTTATTTAGTGGCTACAGATTCATTTTTATATGTATTAAAATATTGCTAGAACCTCAACTCTTTGATTTCATGGATAAAATTCTCAGGACATTGTGAAAATAAAGGCCTTAATTTGAAACAAACCTAAAGACAATTTTAGAGAAAATACTACAGTGGGGTATGCAAGATATGCATGAAGAAAGTGAAGGACTGAAGTATGGGAACTACCGCTAGGGTAGAGTTATTTTTCTTCCTTTTAAGACGTTGGTGAGGCTTGTCTGTTTTCTGAAGTATTTGGAGAAAAGGGAGGGAGGACAGAGTGGGAGGAAGAGACAATCTGGACCTGACCTGTTACAGAACTATAGTTATTCGAAGTTCATCAAGTAGAAAAAGAGAAACATTCAAAACTATATTTTGAAAAAAGAAATACAAACATTTAGAGAATAATGGCATGAACCGCAATATAGCTATCACCCAAATTCAACAATGGATTTTGTTGGGTTCTCAGATCAAGTCATGTCCAATCTTGTGTCAATTTCATCCCATCCATTTCCTTTCATCCTCCCAGATTATTTTGAAGCAAATCCCAGGTATCATATCTTGTCTATATGTATCTCAGCAGTCATCTTAGAAAGATAAGAACTTTTTTAAAAAACAGAGATTTCCAGGTTGCTTATCTGGCAGGTAAGAAACATAGAAGTTGCCACTGTGTCCTAACAAGTACAAATAAATGAGGTCATCAGACCCATCAAAGAAATGAGGTCACAGGGAAGACTACTGTCCCCAAAATTGGAGAGATTGGGAACTACAATCCAAGATGAGATTTGGGTGGGGATACAACCAAACCATATCACCATGTTAACATCAGTCAAAAGAAGTGGATGTAGCTATACTTATTTCAGACACAGCAGACCTCAGAGCCAGGAAAATTATCAGAAATAAAGAGGGGGTATTACATAATGATAAAAGTGTCAATGCTCCAAGAAGACATAACAGTCTTTAAGATGTGTATGCCTAATGACAGAGTGTCAAAATACTTGAAACAGAAACTGATATAATTGCAAGGAGAAACAGGAGAATTCACCCTTATAGTTGGAGACTCCAACACTCCTCTATTAGAAGAGGACAGATTCAAAAGGTGGAGGACATGGTTGAACTCAAGAGCACCGTCAGTCAACTCGTATTGCACATATTAGAAAAGAAAAATCTCAAATCAATAATTTAAGCCCTCAGGAAGCTAGAAAAGGAAGAGCAAATTAAATCCAAAGTAAGCAGAAGAAAAGAAATAATAAAAGCTAGAATGCACATCAATACAATTGAAAAACACAAAGTCAATAAAGAAAATAAATGAAATGAAAAACTGGTTCTTTGAGAAGATCAATAAAACCTCTAGCTGGGCTAAGAGAGACAGATGACATAAATTACTAGTATCATACATTAAAGAGGGGACATTACTACAGAACCCACTGATGTTAAAATGATAATAAAAGGTTACTATGAACAGTTCTATGCTTGCTCACAACTTGATAATCTAGATGAAATGGACAAAATTTCTTGAGGAATACAACTTGTCAAACCTTACGCAAGAAGAAATAGGCAATCGTAAGCCAATATCTATTAAAGACATTGAATCAATAACTAATAACCTTTAAAAATAAAACGCACCAGACCCAGAGGGGTTCACTGCTAAATTATACCAAACATTTAAGGAAAAAAATCATACCAATTCTCTAAAATCTCTTCCAGAAGATTAAAATAGTGGGAATAGTTTCTAACTCAGTCTAAGAGACCAACACTGCTTCAGCACAAAATTAGACAAAGATATTACATGGAAAAACCATAAAGAGTAATACCTCACACATACATAGGTACAAAAATCCTTAACAAAATATTAGTAAATTCAATCCAACAATGTATAAAAATAATTATGCACCATGATCAAGCGTGGCTATCAACAAACTGATTTTAAAGTTTCTGTGGAGAGGCAAAATACCCAGAATAGCCAACACAATATCAAAAGAGAAGAACAAAACTGGAGGCAGTAAAGTGTGTTGTGGCTGACAGGGCTTAGATGAGAGGGACAGATGAATAGACAGAGAGCATAGAGGATGTTTAGGGCAGTTAAATTATTCTGCATGATACTTTAATGTGACTACATGTCACTATACATTTGTCCAAACCCACAGAATGTCCAACACTGAGTGATCCCTAATGTAAACTATGGACTTTGGGTGAAAATGATGTGTCAGTGTAGGTTTATTGGTTGCATTAAATATACGCTCTAATGTGTGATGTAGACAGTAGGGTATGTTGTGTGTGTGGGGTCGGCAGGAAGCATGAGGTAGATAGGAACTCACTGCACTTTCTGCTCAATTTTGCTGTGAACCTAAAACTGCTCAAAAAATAAAATGTATTAACAATAAAAAAGCCAAAGTAGCAGTGTCACTGTTACAACATCAAATATATGAGTAGTTCCCAAATGCCATAAATATTCACTCAATGTTCAAATTTCCCTGAGTGCCTCATGAATTATTTTAGATTTTTACAGTTTGCTTGTATTAAGTTCCGAAAAAGGTCCATACTTTGCTATTAGTTGATTTGTATTGAGTTGTATTCTACCAATGTGTCCTTGGTGCTTATTTTTATTTTCTATTTTAGTGAAGATAAAATGCAATTTTTAATCTATCAGAACCACTTACATTGCAACCTACATTTCTTAATTTATTAAGCATCAAGCACTCGAATGTCCTCAAGATTCTGCCAGGTAACATACAGACTGGAAAAGTGGGCTAGGTGAAGACTGTGACGAACAGGAGGGCTCAGGTTCTTTCTGTAGGTGGCAGCGCTTTCTCAGGTCTGGCCACTACTACCCTGTAGATATTTGTGTAGTAGGGGAGGGAGTATGACTAGATTTTTGAGAGAAGCTGGCAATCTCAATTTTCATATCATGTCTCCTGACTTTTAAAGGTTGTCAAATAATGCAAAATTTTGAAACACCAATATGCAGGTCAAACAAAACACATCTGTAAATGTATCCAGCTTATGACCTACTAGCACATTATTTTGCTACAGATAACTAAATGGACTGCTGTCATTTCTATTGCCTTCTATGTTTTCATTCTGGAAGTTGAGGGGGAACATACTCTCCTCCTTATGCCCTTGTCTCCCTTTCAATTCCAAACTGTGACTCATATTTTAGGAAGAGCTGATCTGGCCCAAATGCTTCACTTTACTGATGGGTTACTGGGGCTCAGAGAAGACAAGTATGTTAAAAAAAATCAACTGGCTTTGTGGCTTATCTAAATCTTTAATCTAGTTCTGATACGAGTTCAGGGTACTGTGCACCATAGCCGCTTATTAGTAAAGCAATAGTGCGGTGCCATCATGCCACTAAACACGTTTCTGTTCTAGGAGCATAAACTTTACCAGGCCTTGGCATCCCATGGCTTGTTCGGTTACTTGGAAGCGGAGAAGGAGGAAGGGAGCTAACATTGACCAAGAAACTGGAAAGCTCTGGACCCTGTCCTAGATGCATTTTGTGATCTTAATAATTAACCATCACACAAAATCACCAAGATGTGGATACTATTATCTTTTTGAATACATGAAAAAAAGTGAGGCTCAAAGATTTAAGTCACTTTTTCTAGGCCACACAGATATTAAGTAACAGACCCTGGTTTGTGTGACTGTCAGTCCTGGGTTCTTTCCATAACTCCATTAACTTCATACTGCCTGTCATTTCCAAGCTCCCAATGACACCCAATGTCATTTTCTTAATTTCTGCAACACTGTAACCTAAGACAGATGGCTTAGGGAGTAGTGCTGCTTTCCTAGAGGACAGCCAAGGACCATAGCAGCATGTTGTCTTGGAGGTTTCTCTCCCGTCATCGCTACTATTCTCTTTCCTCCACTTCGAGTCACCTTTCTGGAACTCATTTACCAATCAGGACCAATTCACTTGGTAGGTTAGTGTCCCAGCAGGAAACAGATAAAATATTCAAATGAGATAATTGAGTTAAGTTTAATGAAGGGGACATTACATAGGTATGGGCAGTGTTAAGAGAAACTCACAAACAGTGGTGTAGGACTCCATGGCTAGTGACAGCAGGGAACATTTCCTGCCACCAAACAGCAGCTGTGGTCTTGGAAAAAGGCAGCCACTGCAGCCTGACAGCCTGGCCAGGAAGTAGCTAGGGATCAAAACTGTGATGTCCCTCCCATGTATGAAAGGAAGAAAGAAGGATAGAAAGAAGGAAGGAAGGACAGACAGACATGGAGGGAGGGAGGGAAGGAGGGAAGGAAGAAGGAAGGAAGGAAGGAAGGAAGGAAGGAAGGAAGGAAGGAAGGAAGGAAGAGACAAAGTAGAAAATGGAAATGGAGGTACAAACAAAGAATACTCTGATTATTTCCTTCCCTCTTCTGCAAGCTGCTGCCACCTAAGCAGACATGAGCCTTGTTCTGAAGGGCACCTCTGTTAGAAAAGATGAGATACTTCCCTATCATTCTGAGCTTCACTGCTGTGTCCCTGGCTGGAATCCCAGCCAGCTTGCATCCAGACACACCTTTGGCTCTGCACTGGCATACGTGAGACTCTCTACCATCTGGGTCAGGCAACCAACATTTTTCAAGCTCATGCTATAGGATCCTGAGTGGAAAAGTCCCCTTCTTTCCCAAGCGCATCTGGACGGTTAACATCTGCACATTTCTGCTCTTTCTGGAGACTTGACCTGTGTTTTTACTTCACTTTCTTGCTTTCTCTGGCCCTGCTCTTTTACTTGAATTCCTAACAATATTTTGCTCCCCCTCTACCCCCCTGCCTCCAGGACCAGAGTGCCAGCAAATCAAGTTATTTTCATTTTATGAATATGCATATGCAAAACCCAAGATATTTTCCGAGAGAAACTTCAAATTTGATCTGCAGGAAATATGCTGTTATTTCTGCCAATGAATAGAAGTATTGCTGAATTAAACCAAAAGCCAGCCGGTTCTGTGCTCTTGGAAAGCGTTTTGCCATTTTTCAGGGAAGAACTTTTTCAGTGTGCTGTTGTTCCTTGGACAAACTATTTTTTAGTTTATCAAACATACAGAGAAAGTTGGGGTTTTGCCCTCCTTCAAAATTCTTAGAGAAGACAATGCACAATCGATTTCACATGATGTAAACCTTAAGTCCCTTGCTTCAGAAATCTGTTTCCTTCCCAACTACATCAGAATCAGCACTTTCCTTCTCATGTTACGTCCTCTTTGTGCAATCAGCCAAAATGTAACAATTTGATTTTTTTTTAGCTCCTCATAGCACTTTTCCCAATTATACTTGCTTGACACTTTACGACAGCACAACAAAGAGTTGGTTTCCCCCTATCTGTAACACAAAACATGGTAGAGACATGAGTGATTAAAAAAGACAGAGCAAGAGCAAAGGGCTCATATCTTAGCAATGGTGTCATTACAGAATTTTAATGCTTATGCCAGTTGAACTTTCTGGCAATTTAGACTAATGTTAGAGTAACATTAAGTTAGTCATTAAATACTGTGCATGCTACTTACAAATGTTGATTGGATCCTACTGGTTGATGATGTTGAGTTATTCTTTACACTTGCTGATTTTTTGTCTAATCGTTCTATCAGTTGTTGAGAGGGATGTTGAATTATTCTTTACACTTGCTGATTTTTTGTCTAATCGTTCTATCAGTTGTTGAGAGGGATGTTGAAATTGCCAACCATAACTGTGTATACTTCTGTTTTTCTTTTCAACTATGTTGTATTTGGTGGGTTTGTTGTTTGATGCATACACATTTAGGATTGCTATATCTTCTTGTTTGACCTTTTAATGATTATATATT
This sequence comes from Nomascus leucogenys, assembly GCF_006542625.1. NCBI lineage: Eukaryota > Metazoa > Chordata > Mammalia > Primates > Hylobatidae > Nomascus > Nomascus leucogenys. The sequence continues at coordinate 72,674,893 of NC_044401.1, read as the reverse complement.
GATTTTTTAATCATATATATTTGTCATTATCTACTAGATATAACTTTTTATCAATAAATATATATATCATTATCATTATATATTATATATCATTATATGTCATCATGTATTATTATTATATATTTTATCACTGTCTTTCTATGTTTCTGGTAATTTTCTCTGCAGTCTACTCTGTTATTAAGATAGCCACTTTAACTTTGATTTTGTTAATATTTTGAGGATATATCTTTTTATACTGTGTCATCATTTTATCAGTTGAAATGATGTATAAAAGCCCAGGATCCTTTTATACCCCTTTAAACTCTTACATTTATAATATATAGTCATGAGCCTTATGACAATGTTTTGCTCAATGATAAACCTCATATATGATGGTCCCATAAGATTATAATGGAGCTTAAAATTTTCTATCACCTAGTGAGTTTGTAACTGCCATAATGTTGTAGCGCAACGCATTTGTTTCTCATGTGTTTGTAGTGATGCTGGTATAAACAAACCTATTGTGTTGCCAGTCATATAAAGGTATAGCACATAAAATTATGTAGCGCATAATAATGATAGCGGTAATAAATGTGTACAGTGTTTTTTAAGGTCTACAGTAGCATACAGTAATGTCCTAGGACTTCACATTCACTCACAACTCACTCATTAACTCATCCAGAGCAACCTCCACTCCTTCAAGCTGCGTTCATGGTAAATGCCCTATCCAGTGTACCATTTTTTTATCCTTCACACCATATTTTTACTATATCTTTTCTATGTTTAGATTTTTTTTTTCTTTTTTTTTTGAGACAGAGCTTTTCTCGTTGCCCAGGCTGGAGTGCAAAATGGCAGAGTGCTGGCTCGCTACAACCTTGCCTCCCTAGTTCAAGTGATTCTCCTGCCTTAGGCTCTCCGGTAGCTGGGATTACATGCATGCGCCACCATGTCTGGCTAATTTTGTATTTTTAGTAGAGGTGGGGTTTCACCATGTTGGTCACAAATACTTCCCATAGTGTTACAATTGTCCAAAGTATTCAGTCAAGTAACATGCGCCGTAGGTTTGTAGCCAAGGAGCAATAGGCTATATACTATATAGCCTACATGTGGAAGAGGCTATACCATTTAGGTTTATGTAAGTACACTCTCATGTTTGCGCAATAATGAAATTGCCTAATGATGTATTTTTAAGAATGCATCCATGTCATCAAGTGACACATGACCATAATTTTCTAAAGTTTTCCTCTGTATACTTTAGAACTGTATCAGAAAGTATTATACTGTTTGCTTCAATCATCAAACATAATTTAGAAAACACAACAGGAGATGAAAAGCATATTGTAATTACCCATATTTTTGCTTGTCACGTTCATTCTTCCTTCTTGATATTCCAAGTTTCCGTCATTTGTTGTTTTCTTTTGGTTTACAGCTTATTTTAGCCATTCTTTTAGAGTAGGTCTGCTGTTTCCAAATAATGTTAGTTTTCCTTCATCTGAGAATGTCTTGATTTTTCCTGCATTCCTAAGAGTTTCACTGTATATATTTTTCTTTCAGCACTTGGAAGTGTTGCGCCAATTCCTCCTGACTTCCTGTTCTGATGAGAACTCTGTCATTCTAATAGTTTTCTTTTGTAGATAATGTATCATTTTTCTCAAATTGCTTCCAAGATTTATTATTTTAAAAAAAAATTTTAAGATGATTGATTATAATGTGTTCTGGCATAGATTTTAAAATTTATTTTTAGTTTATCCTGCTTAGGGTTTGCTCAGTTTCTTGAGTCTTTGGAGCTTTGTCTCTTGCTAACTTTGGCAAGTTTTCAGCTGTTGTTTCTCTGAGTGCTTATTTATTCTTGCTCTTTCTTCACCTCTCCTTCCAATGAAATCAACATCAGATTTTTTGTGATAGTCCCAGAAGGCCCTGAGAATTTGTTCATTTTGGGTTTAGTCGTTTTTCTCTGTTTTGTTCAGATTGGATAATTTTTGTTGTTTTATCTTTACTGATTTTTCTTGCGTCCCTTCCATTCTGATGTTGAGCCCATTCACTGAGCTTTTTATTTTCTGTATTGTATTTTGGAGCTCTAAAATTTGCTTTTAGTTTTAAAATATCTTTGATTTTATTTTTTATTTATTGCCTAAGAGCTCTGTATGTTTTCATTTTTTTCAAGCATGTTTGTAATTGTTTGATGAAGCATTTTTATGTTGGGCTGTCTTAAAAATCTTTGTTAGGTAATTGTAATATCTTTGTCATCTTGGTGTTGACATCTATGGATTTTCTTTTTCTTAATTCAGTTTAAGCCCTCTTTGGGTTTTGGATGGTGACTCAATAAATTTTTGAAATTCTGGGCAGTTTTCTTTATTTTATGAGACTGTGAATCTTGTTTAAACCTTCTGTTTTAGCTTGCTTTATCTGAAACTACTCTGACAGGGGAAAGAGAAGGCATAGCCTTGCTACTTCCAGGTGGAGATAGGCATCAAGATTCCACAGTCAGTCTCTGTTGATACCTGTGGTAGAGACTTCTCATTGTTGGTGAGTGGGAGTGTAAGTCTGGCTCCCACCTGGTGTCCACTGACATTGCAGTGGGGAATGGCCTCATTACTGCTGAGCAATAATGAACATCTTGACTCTTCCTGAGGCCTCCTCTGACACCACCCCAGTGGGGAGGTGGAAAGACACCTCATTATTGCTGGGTGGAGATGAATATTCAGGCCCTCCACTTGGCATTATATGATATCACCCTGCCAGAGATGTTGGAGTACCTCCTTATAGTCTTGGAAGGGTAAAAGTTTAAGCTCTCTATTTGACCTTTGATAGTATGGGTGCAGTTGGAGCCACATTTTGTTTTTTTTCTGTGGTATTGGCTATGGGGTGAAGATGGTGTTTAAAATTTTCTGGTTTGTTAGGCTGTGCTTTTCCTGGTCCTTTGGCTAGAGAGAGCAGAGTTTTACAGGGCTTAATTGTTGAGTTCTTCACCACCAAGTCTGGTACATACAAAGCAAAAAGAACATCCAAGGAACTTACTACTGTCTTATTTTTCAGGTCTCTAGGTTCCAAACAGTCAGTTTGTCTTCATGGAGTAAGTGTTGGTTGGGTAAGGTTCTTTGGCTTTGATTCTGGATGGGCACAGTAGTGTAGTCTTCATATGATGTCTTTGGCTGTAATCAATGTCAGTGGTGTCTGTGAATTCCTTATTGGCTTATGCTGCAGTTGTTTGTGGAGGCTGTGACACAACTATGATGGATATAGGGACTTTCATGGGTTAGTCCTCAGGCCTCAAGAGGAGGGAGAGTATGCAAACACTCATGGTGGCAGCGGTAGACCTCAGACAGGCCTATGAAAAATCTCTTGATAGATATGTACAAGAATTCTTCTATATCTGTTCTGTCCAGTGCAGTAACCACTAGCACATGAGAATATTAAGATTAAAATCAAAGTGAATTAAAATAAAGTATGTCCTTTTTCACAGTAGCCACATTTCAAGTGTTCAGTAGCCACACATAGCAAATGGTTACCACATTAAAAAATGAGGTTATAAAATTCTTTCTTCATCATCAAATGTCTATTGGGTAGCCCTGGCTTAGAGTACATATTTAGGAGCAGAGTTACTGGTTTGAAGAATATGAGCTTCATTACCTTTATTAGAAAATGATAAGATGTTTTCCAAAGTAGTTGTATTGATTTATACTTCCATTAGCAGTTGATAAGAATTCTTATTGTTTCACATTTGTGTTAAGAAATTTTGTCATATTGATGGGTAGGAAAACGAAAAGGTACCATTTTCTCATTAACTAAAGAAAGTGGATATCTTTTTATGTGTTTATTGACCATTATAAAAGAGGCTAGTTAAATCTTTCACCCATTTTTCCATTGAGATGTTTATTCTTTTCTTATTAATTCATAGGGGTTTTAAAAGTATATTATACACTAATCTTTTGTCTATTAAATGTACTACAAATGCCTTCTTCACTTTGTAGCTGTCATTTTTCTATAGTGTTTCTTAGTCGGAATAGAACAGACTAAACTGGGATAACAAATGAGTCTCAATTCTTAGTGAAATAATGAAGTCTGATGTTAGTAGCTGTGCCTTATCAAACACATGGCCTTCACAGTTGCTGTGGCAAGGGAAGGAGAACTAGAGAATTGCATAGGTTATTTTTAAGTGCTATGTTTGGAAGTGGCTTATGTCACTACTGTCCAAATCACATCTAGCCCCAATCTAATGCAAAGGAGGTTGGAAAGTGTAGGGAAGTACATGAGTATTTCAGAGGATTCACAGTATCTGCCACATGGTGCCATTTAAGGAATGGACACTCTAATTTTAATGTAATTGAACTTAATTCTCTTTCATTATTTTTTTCTTCTATCTTTTTTAAAAAGTCCTTCCCTACTTCAAAGTCAATTTCAGAATAAAATGGAGGATTCCTTGAATGGAATTGTGAAACTATTTTTCCTACATTGCCTGTAAACCTGCTACCCTTTTGCTGTTCAAACTTAGGTCTTTAATTCATATGAAATTGTCTTGTTTTAGTTATGGGTTCAATTGTATTGTTTTAGCACCATTTATAGAAAAACTCATGTTTCCCACTAATCTGTGAATCAAACATCCATACATTTCTGAATATGTTTCTGGATTCCAGATACTGTTCCACCACTCTATTCATCTATTCCTGGGCTCATACCACCATATCTTAAATATTAAATTTTTATAAAAACTCTTGATGTCTGGTAAGGCAAGTATCTTACCATGTACTTCCTATTATGAGCTGTCTTGGCTATTATTAGTCTTTGCCCTGCCATTTGAATCACATAATCTTTTTGTCAAACTTCAAAGTAAAGCCAATTGGTATTGAATATATAGATCAGTTTGGGAAGAATTGTTATCTTTACAATATTGAGTCTTCCTATCTATGAACGATGATAAATCTGTGTATTTATTTAGCACTTATTTAATATATTTTAATAAAGTTTCAAAGGTTTGTGTTGTTAAAGTCTTGTGTATCTTTTTTTTTTTATTATTATACTTTTGGTTTTAGGGTACATGTGCACAATGTGCAGGTTTGTTACATATGTATCCATGTGCCATGTTGATTTCCTGCACCCATTAACTCGTCTTTAGTTAAATTGATTTGTTGGTACTATTTAAAATGTTATTTTTAAAAACTTACATATTTATACTGCTTATCATATGGAAATTCAGTTGGTTTTTCAGTATATTGTATGGTCTTTTCTTTATAATTTTTAGATTTTTTTTCCTGACTTCCACTCAATAACAAGGTATAAACACCTAATTTTATGTTTTACTCCTAGTAGGTGCAGTTTTATTTCTAGTTTGTCTGCTGAGGGTGTAAATTTTTTAGCCCCAGGTGTATGTGTAGAATCTCCTGTTAGATTTACTACCCTGAAATATTTTTCTCTTTTCTTCGTTCCTCATGAGGCCATGAAAAATGAAGCCCAAAGTCATTTGGGCTCAAATGATGCCCTCAGGGTAAAAGTGAGCTTTGATCCTTGTTTACCATGTTGGGCTCTTGTTCTTCCTTAACTCCTCTGGACAATCCTTGTCTTCTTGCCAGTTTATCAGTGCATTAAAATAGATGTTTATTTTTATTTGTATTTGGTTTTAGTATATATATATACACACACATATATGTACATATATACAGACACACAGATACAATTTCAGCTTCTGGCAGCATAGTAGACCATATAAACTAATTGACTGATATACATATATATGTTTGTGTGTATAGGTATGTGTGTATATATATGTGTGTGTACATATATATGCACACACATATATACACATATATGCATATACACACATACATACATACATATATATACACACACACAGTTTTAAACCTCCTCAAAACCCAATATTCATAATAATTCCAAAAAATATCTCTATAATTATTTTTAAAGGCTGAATTTAAATGACTGAATTACAAATCTCAGCAGCGATATTATTGTAATTCAACCTTCCTTACGGATTAATTTTTTTCCTTCTCCATGTTTCTTTCTTATTTGGCTATTAAGTCAATAAAGTACTTTAAGACTTACTATCAACAAAGTTGGCTTATCCTTCTTGTTAGACGGATTGACATTTTAAAACAATCTACCCAGTCTCCTAACACTGTGGCCTTTATATTGCACATTCTGTGACAGTGAGAGTTAATGCTAACCTTGCTAGATCTTGCAAAATCAAGTTGTCTCTGATACAAACTTTCCTCCCATTTCTGCCAATTAATCAACAAGTGGCTTTTGAGTTTCTACCAAAAATCTGTTACTGTGATAATGGCAAACTTATTCTGCTAGCCAAGGGGTGTTAAGCCAGATTTTCCCAAGGGTGAGAATCTGACTAAACTGATTTTGTATGATTACCCTAATCGTGCCCTTTCTTTCACAGATTCCCTACAGGAATTTCTCAGGGAGACCAAAGGGTATAGTTAATTGCTTTTGGAATCCTTTCTTCTGTGGATGGTAAAGCAACACATAGAACATTGAGATAAAAATTTAAGCCCATAAGCAAGTTGTGCCAATTGAGTTCAGGAAAATTCAAAATTAGCAGTTCTCTTGGTGTTTTATCATTATAATAAATATGAAAATACTTAAAGCAATATCCCAATTTATAAACTCCTTCTTTATTGATACAAAGAACATTGGCCCACAAAATATCATCTGTGCTATATAATTTCACCATTAAAGAGCTGTCCTAAATATTTTTCTATAATTACAAAAAATACCACAAATATCTTTCATAAAATTAATATTTACCCAAATTGCTACAACACTTCTCTTCTGAGTGGTTGATAAAGTTAATTGATATATTTTTCTCTCATCACTGAAAAATATTTATGTTTCTACACAATCCTTGTTTGCTGTTGAAAAAAATTGAAATAGAGATAAGGAGACAGAAAAAACTCATTTAAATACTCAGAAATAATTACTCAACATTTTCAAAAATGTTTTATTATAAAATAATTTCATAGTTATAGGAAGGCTATAAGAATAATACAGAGAACTCCCATATTCCCCTCAATGATTCCATATGTGTATATTCAATATTCTACCTGTATATCTATTTATTATTTTTACTTATGTATGTCATCATTTTTATGTATTTAATTATTTTGTATATATACATACATACATATATACATACATATCATATATACTTATGTACACATAAATGATTCAGAAAAATATGTATATACATACACACACACACATACATATTTTTTTCTAAATCATTTGAGTGACAGTTGCATCTATCATAATCCTTCACTCTGAAGTGCTTCAGGGTGTATCTCCTAAGAACAAAGTCATTCCATTACATAACCACAATCCGATTATCAAATTTGAGAAATTAAGCATTGATATAATACTCTCATTTAAAATACAGCCGATATTCAAATTTTATCAATTGTTTCAATAATGTTCTTTATAATAATTTTCCATGATGCTGAGTTCAATCACCAATCATGTATAAAATGTAGCCATCATGTCTTGCAGGGTTTTTTTAATCCTCAGCCTTTCTTTATCTTTCATGACATTGACATTTTTGTGGAGAACAGACCAGTTGATTTCTAGAATGCCTTTCAATTGGTTTGATATTTCTTAATTTTAAAAAGGCTTTAAAAAGGTTATATGAACTCACTTTCAGCCCTGCCTTCCTATTCTCTTGAGATCCTAATTTATTCTGACTTTTGGTCCCTATCATTCTTCCAGGATTTCTCTTATTTAGGTCACTAGTGACCTTCATGTCACAAAATTCAATGGTCAATTCTCAGTCTTTCATTCAACCCCTTAGCAGAATTTGATAGAGTTTATCTCTTCTGCTTACTTGAGAGTACCGTACTGTATATGCATTCCTAGTTCTACGACACCAATTAGTTACAAAATCATGGAGATTCTATCTACTGTGAACCTCTATCCATTCTCTCTCATCTGTTGCTACTATTACTTCCTGATATGGTTTGTGTGTGTCCCCACCCAAATCTCATCTTGAATTGTAACTCCCACAATTCCCACCAGTGGGAGGTGTTTGGCTGGCTCCTCTAGTGACAGTTGATTGAATTATGGGGGCAGGTCTTTCCTGAGATGTTTTCATGGCAGTGCATGGACCTCACAAGGACTGATGGTTTTAGAAATGGGAATTTCCCTACACAAGCTCTCTTTTGCCTACTGCCATCCATGTGAGATGTGACTTGCTCCTCCTTACCTTGCACCATGATTGTGAGGCCTCCCCAGCCATGTGGAACTGTAAGTCCGTTAAACTTCTTTCTTTTGTAAATTTCCCGGTCTTGGGTATGTCTTTATCAGCAGTGTAAAAAATGGACTAATACAGTAAATTGGTACGAGTAGAGTGAGGCATTGCTGAAAAGATGCCCGAAAATGTAAAAGTGACTTTGGAACTTCATAACAGGAAGAGGTTGAAGAGTTTGGAGGGCTCAGAAGAAGACAGGAAAATGTGGGAAAGTTTGAAACTTCCTAGAGACTTGTTGAATGGGTTTGATAAAAATGCTGATAGTAATATGAACAATAAGGCCCAGGCTAAGTTGTTCTCAGATGGAAATGAGAAATTTGTTGGGAACTGGAGCAAAGGTGACTCTTGCTATGTTTTAGCAAAGGAACTGGTGGCATTTTGCCCCTGCCTTAGAGATTTGTGAAATTTGAACTTGAGAGAGATGATTTAGGGTATCTGGCAGAAGAAATTTCTAAGCAGCATAGCATTCAAAATGTGACTTGGGTGCTGTTAAAGGCATTCAGTTGTATAAGGGAAGCAGAGCATAGGAGTCTGGAAAATTTGCAGCCTGACAATGTGATAGAAAAGAAAATCCCATTTTCTGAGGAGAAATTCAAGGGCTGCAGAAATGTGCATGAGTAACAAGGAGCTAAACGCTAATCCCCAAGACAATGGGGAAAATGGCTCCAGGGCACATCACAGGTCTTCCTGGCAGCCCCTCCCATCACAGGCCCAGAAGCCTAAGAAAAGGACATGGTTTTGTGGGCCAGGCCCAGGGCTCCTCTGCTCTGTGCAGTCTAGAGACTTGGTGTCCTGTGTCCCAGCAACTCCAGCCATGGCTGAAAGGGGACAAGGTACAGGTCGATCTGTGGCTTCAGAAGGTGCAAGCCCAAAGCCTTGGCATCTTCCAAGTGGTGTTGAGCCTACAGGTACACAGAAGTCAAGAATTGAGGTTTGGGAGCGTCTGCCTAGATTTCAGAGGATGTATGGAAATGCCTGGGCGCCCAGGCAGAAGTTTGCTGCAGGGGTGAAGCTGTCATGGAGAACCTCTGTGGAAGGGAAATGTGGGGTTGGAGACCCCACACAGAGTCCATACTGGGGCACCATGTAGTGGAACTGTGAGAAGAGGGCAGTGTCCTCCAGAACCCAGAATGGTAGATCCACCGACAGCTTGCTCCATGTGTCTGAAAAATCCACAGGCACTCAACACCAGCCTGTGAAAGCAGCCAAGAGGGAAGCTGTACTCTGCAAAGCCACAGAGGCAGAGCTGACCAAGACCATGGGAACCCACCTCTTATATCAGTGTGACCCAGATGCAAGACATGGATTCAAAGGAGATCATTTTGGAGCTTTAAGATTTGACTACCCTGCTGGATTTCGGACTTGCATGAGTCCCATAGCCCCTTAATTTTGGCCAGTTTTTCCCATTTGGAACAGCTGTATTTACCCAATGCCTGTACCCCCATTGTATCTAGGATGTAACTCACTTGCTTTTGATTTTACAGGCTTATAGGCAAAGGGGACTTGCCTTGTCTCAGATGAGATGTTGGACTGTGGATTTTTGAGTTAATGCTGAAATGAGTCAAGACTTTGGGGGACTGTTGGGAAAACATGATTGGTTTTGAAATGTGAAGACATGAGATTTCAGAGTGGTCAGGAGATGAATGATGTGGTTTAGCTCTGTCCTCACCCATATCTCATCTTGAATTATAACTCCCACAATTCCCACATGTCTTGGGAGGAACCCAGTGGGAGGTGATTTAATTATGGGGGTGGGTCTTTCCTGAGCTGTTCCTGTGATAGTGAGTCTCACAGAATCTGTTGGTTTTAAGAATTGGAGTTTCCCTGCACAAACTCTCTCTTTGCCTGCTGCCATCCATTTGAGAGGTGACTTGCTCCTCCTTGCCTTCTGCCATGATTGTGAGACCTCCCCAGCCATGTGGAACTGTAAGTCCATTAAACCTTTCTTTTGTAAATTGCCCAGTCTCAGGTATGTCTTTATCAGCAGCCTGAAAATGGACTAATACACCTCCCTAGTTTTAGATGTCAGTGAATCCCGTTTATATTTTTACTTTCTAGCCTTCATGTCTCTAGAAATCAGTTTTTCCTTTGTAATTCAGCTTACAGTCCTCTGTTGAAGTTACCTTTCTGAAACTTGATTGCAAGCAATATAATGAAGTTGTTAGGAGAGTGGGTTCTGGCATAGAAAGACTTGAGTTGGAATCTTGGCTCTGTAGACCAAAAGACACTGAGTGGGAATGATGATCTATATCCAGGGTTGGCAAATCTGGCTTGCTGCCTGTTTGTGTAATAAACGCTGTTAGAATGTAACCACACCCATTTATTTGCATCTTATACATGACTGCTTCCTCCTACAACTGCAGAATTAAGTACTGTCGTCTATCACTTAATGGGGGATACCTTCTGAGAAATGCATTGTTAGGCAATTTCATTATTGTTTGAACATCATAGAGTGTACTTATATAAACTTAGATGGGAGAGCCTACTACACACCTAGGCTGGTTGGTATCACTTGTTGCTCCTACGCTACAAACCTGTACAACATGTTACTATCCTGAATACTTTAGGCAATTGTAACACAATGGGAAGTATTTGTGTATCTCAACATAGGAAAGGTACAGTAGAATTATGGTATAAAGATAACAAATGGTATATTTGTATAGAGCACTTACCATGAATGGAGCTTGCAGGACTGGAAGTTGTCACTAAGGAATAGAAATTTTCCAGGTGATAAGAATTTTTCAGCTCCATTATAATATCTGAGATCACCATTGTGGTCTGTCATTGACCTAAATGTCATTATGTGGTGCATGGCTATAGTTGTAACAGGGATGATAGGACCCACAAAGCCTAAAGTATTTGCTATCTGGTTCTTGCCGAAGAAGTTTGCAAATCCCTGACGTTTATCACAGAAGTGCCAGAAGGATTAAATATAATAATACATGAAAAGAAAATACCAATGTACCTGACATTGTAAATGCTTAGTAATTGTGAGTGATTATCATTATCATTATGATTTTAGACTCTCAACTCACTGACCTCTGTGTTGTCAATTCACCCAATTAATCAGTGCTCTTCATTCCTATTATTCGTCATAAAGACTCATGCTCATGGCATAGTGCAAATATGGAGTTAGCATTTCATTTTTACCTATTTTGTCTTCTACCATAACCCCACTTGTCTTCTAGATAGTTCTTCCTTAATGTCCGTTCCTCAAATATCATAGGCTCTGTGATGGTTAATACTGAGTGTCAACTTGATTGGATTGAAGGATACAAAATATTAATCCTGGGTGTGTCTGTGTGGGTGTTGCCAAAAGAGATTACAATTTGAGTCAGTGGGCTGGGGAAGGCAGATCCACCTTTAATCTGGTGGGCACAATTTAATCAGCTTCCAGAGAATTTAAAGCAGGCAGAAAAACATGAAGATGAGAGACTGGCCTAGCCTCCCAGCCTATATCTTTCTCCCATGCTGGATGCTTCCTGCCCTAAACATCAGACTCCAAGTTCTACAGTTTTGGAACTCAGACTTGCTCTCCTTGCTCCTCAGCTTGCGGACAGCCTATTGTGGGACCTTGTGATTGTGTAAGTTAATACTTAATAAACTCCCATATATATATATATATCATATTAGTTCTGTCCCTCTAGAGAAGCCTGACTAATATAGATTTTGGTACCAGAAGTGGGTTTTTTGCATGCCCAGTTCCATGCCAGTGAGCCAGGCTTCTTACGCATTTAAAGTTTGAGAATAGGTTGAGATCACTTTGACCCCAAGACCCTTAATCATTTGCTTTACTGAATAAAATTGCATGGGGTGAGGTCTATTATGATGAGAAAGGCCAAATGGAAGCCATTAGAGCTGCTTCTACCTAAAAAAATAGTAAATCAAAAACAACATTGCATCCCTGAAGGGATTGTGGAGATTAGTGCCACCATCAAAGACTTGAAAGACTCAGGGGTGGCGATTCCCACCACATTTCCATTCAACTCTCCCATTTGGTCTGTGCAGAAGACTGATTGATCTTGGGGAATGACAGTGGATTATCATAAGCTTAACCAAGTGGTGACTCCAATTGCAGCTGCTGTACCAGATGTGATTTTATTGCTTGAGCAAATTAACACATCTCTTGGTACCTGGTATGCAGCCATTGACTTGGCAAATGCCTTTTTCTCCATTTCTCCCCATAAGGCCCACCAGAAGCAATTTGTCTTCAGCTGGCAAGGCCAGAAATATATGTTTACTGTTCTACCTCAGGGCTATCTCAACTCTCCAGCTTTTTGTCACAATCTTATTCAGAAGAACCTTGATCATTTTTCACCTGCACAAGATATCACACTGGTCCCTTACATTGATGACATTATGCTGATTGGATCCAGTCAGCAGTCTTGCAAACACACTGGACTTATTGGTGAGACATTTGCATGCCAGAGGATGGGGAATAAATCTGACTAAAAATCAGGGAAATCCTACATCAGTGAAATTTCTAGAGGTCCAGTGGTGTGGGGCCTATCAAGATATTCCTTCTAAGTTGAAGGATAAGTTGCCACCTTTTGGACCCTCCTACAACCAAGAAAGAGGCACAATGCCTAGTGGGCCTATTTGGATTTTGGAGGCAACACATTCCTTATTTGGGTTTGTTACTCTGGCCCATTTACCAAGTGACCTGAAAGGCTGCCAGTTTTAAGTGGAGTCCAGAACAGAAGAGGCTCTGCAACAGATCCAGGCTGCTGTGTAAGCTGCTCTGCCACTTGGGCCTTACGACCCAGTAGATCCAATGGTGCTTGAGGTGTCAGTGGCAGATAGGGATGCTGTTTGGAACCTTTGGCAGGCCCAATAGGTGAATCATAGTGGAGGCCTCTAGGATTTTGGAGCAAGGCCCTGCCATCTTCTACAGATAACTACTCTCCTTTCGAGAGATGGCTCTTGGCCTGTTATGGGGCTTTGCTGGAAATTGAATATTGACCATGGGTCATCAAGTCACCATTTGACTTGAACTGCCTATCATGAACTGGGTGCTTTCTGACCCATCTAGCCATAAAGTGGGTCATGACACAGCAGCAGCATTGCATCATCAAATGGAAGTGCTGTATATGTGATCGCGCTCAGGCAGCTCCTGAAGGCACAAGTAAGTTACATGAGGAAGTGGCTCAAATGTCCATGGTCTCCACTCCTGTCACCCTGTCTTCTCAACCCCAGCCTGCACTAATGATGGCCTCATGGAGAGTTCCGTATGATTGGTTGATAGAGGAAGAGAAGACTAGGAACTGGTTTACAGATTGTTCTGCACGATAAGCAGGCACCACCAGAAGGTGGACAGCTGCAGCACTACAGACCCTTTCTGAGACATCCCTGAAGGACAGCAGTGAAGGGAAATCTTCCTAGTGGGCAGAACTTCGAGAAGTGCCCCTTGTTGTGCACTTTGCATGGAAGGAGAAATGGCCAGATGTGCGATTATATACTGATTCATGGGCTGTAGCCAATGGTTTGGCTGGATGGTCAGGGACCTGGAAGAAGCATGATTGGAAAACTGGTGACAAATTTGGGGAAGAGATACGTGGATGGACCTCTCTGAGTGGTTAAAAACTGTGAAGATATTTGTACCACATGTGAGTGCTCAGCAATGGGTGACCTTGGGAAAGGAGGAGTTTAATAATCAAGTGGATAGAATGACCTGTTCTGTGGATACCACTCAGCCTCTTTCACCAGCCACCCTTGTCATCACCCAATTGGCCCATGAACAAAGTGGCCATGTTGGCAAGGATGGAGGTTACGCATGGCCTCAGCAACATGGACTTCCACTCACCAAGGATGACCCAGGTACAGCTATTGCTGAGTGCCCAATTTGCCAGCAGCAGAGACCAATACTGAGCCCTTGATATGGCACCATTCCTCGGGATGATCAGCCAACTGTCTGGTGGCAGGTTCATTAAATTGGACCTCTTCCATCACGGAAAGGGCAGAGGTTTGTCCTCACTGGAATAGACACTTACTCCAATATGGGTTTGCCTATCCTACACGCAATGCTTCTGCCAAGTCTACCATCCGTGGACTCACAGAATGCCTTATTTACCATCATGGTATTCCATACAGCATTGCCTCGGACCAAAGCACTCACTTTATGGCTAAAGAAGTGCGGCAGTGGGCTTATGCTCATGGAATTCACTGGTCTTACCATGTTCCCCAACATCCTGAAGCAGCTGGATTAATAGAACTGTGGAATGGCCTTTTGAAGTCACAATTACAACGCCAACTATGTGACAATACTTTGCAAGGATGGGGCAGAGTTCTCCAGAAGGCCGTGTATGCTCTGAATCAGTGTTCAATATATGGTACTTTTTCTCTCATAGCCAGGATTTGCAGGTCCAGGAATCAAGGGGTAGAAGTGGCAGTGGTACCACTCACCATCACCCCTAGTGATCCAGTAGCAAAATTTTTGCTTCCTGTTCCCAAGATACTACGTTCTGCCGGCCTAGAGGTCTTAGTTCCAGAGGGAGGAATGCTGCGACCAGGAGACACAACAACAATTCCATTAAACTGGAAGTTAAGGTTGCCACCTGGACACTTTGGGCTCCTCCTGCCTTTAAGTCAACAGGCTAAGAAGGGAGTTACAGGGTTAGCTGGGATGATTGACCTGGACTATCAAGATGAAATCAGTCTACTCCGCAATGGAGATAAGGAAGAGTATGAATGGAATACAGGAGATACGTTAGGGCATCTCTTAGTATTCCCATGCCCTGTGATTAAGGTCAATTGGAAACTACAACAGCCCAATCCAGGCAGGACTACAAATGGCCCAGATCCCTCAGGAATGAAGATTTGGGTCACTCCACCAGGAAAAACAAACAAACAAACAAACCATGACCTGCTGAAATGCTTGCTGAAGGCAAAGGGAATACAGAATGGGAAGTAGAAGAAGGTAGTCATCAATACCAGCTACGACCACGTGGCCAGCTGCAGAAACGAAGACTAATTGTCATGAGTATTTCCTCCTTCTTTTGTGAAAAACATGTTTGTGCATGTATACACTTGTACGAAGAAAATATCTTTATTTTATTTCCTTTTCCTTTATCATGTGACATAAGATGTACTGACTTCATATCAGCGTTTAAATATTGTTAACTTTATGTAATAGTATTTGCGTTGGGGATTGTTGCGTTTCTGGTTGTTCGAAGGATAGTTGTATTATGATAGGCGTAATTATGACCTTATTGTCTTTATTTGAAGATTATTTATGATCTCAGGAGATGTTTATGGATTCAAGTTGACAAGGAGTGGGTTTGTGGTGGTTAATACTGAGTGTCAAATTGATTGGATTGAAAGATACAAAGTACTAATCCTGGGTGTGTCTGTGTGGGTGTTGCCAAAAGAGATTAACATTTGAGTCAGTGGGCTGGGTAAGGCAGATCCACCCTTAATCTAGTGGGCACAATCTAATCAGCTTCCAGTGAATATAAAGCAGGCAGAAAAACTTGAAGAGGAGAGACTGGCCTAGCCTCCCAGCCTACATCTTTCTCCCATGCTGGATGCTTCCTGCCCTAAACATCAGACTCCAAGTTCTACAGTTTTGGAACTCAGAGTGGCCCTCCTTGCTCCTCAGCTTGCAGACAGCCTATTGTGGGACCTTGTGATTGTGTAAGTTAATACTTAATAAACTCCCCTTTTTATATATATCTATATATAGATATACATATATCTATATATAGATTGTAGTTCTGTCCCTCTAGAGAACCCTAACACAGGCCCCAAATTCTTTTTTAAAAACTTTTTCAGTTTTGTAATTGATATATAATAGATGTGCATTCTTTTATCTTCTCTATCAAATGGGCTTTTCCCCCTCAATTCAAGTTTCTGTGAAATGCAGTACTATTGATGCAGTCTTGAAATGAAGCTTAAAGATGTAGAGAACATTGTAACTCACAAAACATTAGACATGTGGGCTTTTTAAGCCAAAAGGGAATCATAAAGTTCAGTTGTCTTGTTTCTTATAAATCAGGAAGTTTCTTTCCTTCATTCAGTGCATCAGTTTGTAGTGAAATTGTATTTATTATTCTTTTTGTTTATTTATTCTTTTTAAGTGTTTATTTCTCACATCCATTTATTCTCATTTCTACTGAACATTTTCATGCAAACATTCATTCCTTTATCCACTGACTCCATCATTCATTCATTCCACTGATATTTATCAAGCATCATTAAATGGTATGTATTGAGCAAGACACTGAGGATATGGCAGTAAATAAGATCCAGCAGCTGCCCTGCAAAGTTATGATAAATATTTATGGAAATCTGTGTTCATTAGTAATAATGAAAACTAAATTCTGACCTCAGTAGTCAGGCTTATTGCTTATTCACTTTTTCTCCTCTCTGGCTCTAGAATTAAGCTTTTTGGGGTTGCAAATGCTTTGTGTTAGGATATATTCATTTGTCTCTATTTATATGTGTGTATGGGGAAACATCTCTTCTACTTGTATCATGATCTTCTCATAGTTCATCTCAAAAATTGGCACTGGTGGTTTGGTTTTAATCTGGTGATTTTCAAAAAGCACCTTGCAAATTTCCTGGCATTCTATACAGTTTCTTTGACTAACACTTCAGGATAGAAAAGGAATGGGAACAAGAGGGTAGGCTCCTTCCTTCAACTAGAACAATGTCATATTTATCATGATACATTAATCACTTACAGGACCTTCAAGGACAGGGTTCTAAGGTTTTGAAAAAAGTTTAAAAAAATTAATATCCTATTTATAATAAAAATTCACATTTAATTTTGAATTTCTTCAGGTAATTATAGTTCAATATGGAAAATAATAAAGATCTTTTATGAATATTTACCATGTGATTTTTAATTCTCCCAACAACAGGAGGTACCATAATTTTGCCTGCCTATTCAGGTGAATAAGTTTGGGGTCAGAGGGGTTAGAAGTGACTTTTCCTGTATCCCCTAACTTATAGGGCAGAGCCAAGAATCAAAGTCTGACGTATTTGACTCAATGATTTGCCTTTAACCACTCTACTCTTCTGCTTTATGCAGTTTGTAGACTGCTCTCCCCATTTCACCACCCTGCATTATTTCACTTTCTTTTGATTTGTTTCCAAGTCACATGTGCAATAGTCCCTTGATTTTGTTTACCTTTTTTTTGTCTGTTTGGTTTCTGTTTTCTTAACAAAACACATTTGCATGCCTCTGATTCCTTCTTCCACCAATATGTGCCCCACACTCATCAAATTAATCTACCCCAATACCGTTCTCTTCATTTCTTTGTCTTATTTAAAATCTTCTAATTATCCCTATTTCCTACGGTGATATTTCCCAAAACATGTTCTCCAAGATGTTAATATTCTATTTAAATGAAAGCAAAAGGAAGAAAGAAAAAGAAAGGAAGAAAAGAAGAAGGAAGAAAAAGAAGGGAGGGAGAAAAAAGGAAAGAAAAAGAAAAGACAAACTCGTAAGTTTGGAAAGTACTTTCTTTACAGAAAGATTTATCTGACTACTATGTTAACATCCATGTGACACTAATAAAGAAATCATCTATTGGAGATAAATATAGAATAGTTTCAAAACTTGCTTTCTCTAAATCAGAGTTTCTGGGTTTACGTGATCTTTCCCAATGTTCTTTGTTCTTTGTCAAATGACTTCGTCTCTGATTTTAGTTCCCTGATCTGCAAAACAAGATAATGATTATGACCTCTGAAATGGCCTGCAACTATCCTCTCATACTGTGTTCACACACTTGGTAGTCTCTTCCCCCATGAGACAGGACTGACTTGTGTAGCCCATAGGATGTTGCAGAGTTGTATTCAAAGCTGAGTCATGAAAGACACTGTATCTCCTCCTTGCTCTCTCTTGGATAACTTGTTCTGGAGGAAGCCGACTGCCATGTCATGAGGATCCTCAAAGAGCCCATTAGAATGCCTATGTAGAGAAAAAGCCTTCAACCAATAACCAGCACCAACATGGCAGCCATGTGAGCAAGCCAACTGGGAAGTGCAACCTGAGGACATAATCAAGCTCTCAGAGGACTTCAGCTAAGGCTGATGACTTGACTGCAACTAACTGAGAGACGTTGAGCCTGAACTCCCAGTCAAGATGCTACCAAAGTCTTGGCCCATAGAAAAGGTGAGAGAATAAATGTTCATAGTTGTTTTACGCTGGTTTTTAGGGTAATTTGTTACACAACAATAAATAACAAATACAATGATAATGATGTTGGTGATGAGAGTATCTACCTACCAAAAACAACAAGTGATAATGCAAGTAATAAACTTAGCCATGGTTTAGAGCAAGAATAAGCATTAAACCAAAGTTCAACATTAATAATAGAGGTAAAAGTCATATGAAGCATATCTTAAATACATGATTTCCTCTTTTTAGGGAGCAGTAAGGAAATTGTGCTTTCTGAAATACACTTTGAAGAAACCGTCTCTAGAGTCTAAATATTCTAGGTGTTTATATGAGGCATCCCTATCTGGGTCTCACCCATTTCCCCAAATTGCTCTCCAACTCTGCAAAAATAGACCTTGCATTTTGCACATTCTACCTCTAAACTTATTACCCCATTCAGCATCATAAGTCTTCCTCTTCATGTTCCCTTCCTTCCTGTAACACATGTTTTAAATCCCACCCTCGTGAAATTCCACATATAGATGATTTCTGTAGGGCCAAGATGATGTGTGAGGTTCTCAAAGGTGGAATCAAGCATTAATTATTCAAATCACCTTGGTTTGAATAATTAGACGGTATTACACAATGGTCAAGAAGTAAAGAAGTGCAGGAATATACCTCATATAGCCAGCCAAAAACAACAACAAACTTTTAAACTAAAAGCAATGCAAAACCAGCCACCACAAACCTTAGATAGTAAATACTGCAAATAATGAAAAATTGGCAGTGTAAATAAGTCATATGTAGATACAAAGAAGGAGTTAAATAAATACAATAAAAGAAAAAAATATGGACTGTTTGGTAGTAGGAAAAAAAATCCAAGACACCAAGTGTTAAGCCTCCTGCCAGTTTCTTCTTTTTCGTGATCTGAAATCTACTTGGTATTTTAGTTTCCTTTCCTCAGAAAAGAAACAAAAAAGAGAAGAACTTGAATATTAAACACCATTAAATTCCATTAAGAAATTATTTTGAGAAAATACTTTTTGGAAAAAAGAAGTTTTTTATTTTTTATTTTTTTTCTGAATCAACCAGATATCTTTTCTCTTATGGCTGAAGTTTTGTGAAAAACACATCCAGAATCAATTAACTAAAGAGTTGTTAAATTTGTTATTTCGCATACTTGAGTAATGAAAAAGCCTAAAATGTTACATAGTTGGAGGTAGATAACAATATTTATTTCCAGTGTAATAATTTGGTATCAAAGAGATAGCCGACTCTTTCATGTTTATCCACATTAAAGTTGTAGCCAGTCTGTAGTGTAGGAAAAAGGTAAGAGAGAAAGTCCTCGAAAGAGTGAGCTGACTGTTGAATATGGTTTCCTCATAAGGGCAATAATGGTAACCATGAAAAAACTTTCTTTCTTTTTTTTTTCTGAGATAGAGTCTCACTGTGTCGCCCAGGCTGGAGTGCAGTGGCACAGTCTCGGCTCACTGCAATCTCCGCCTCCTGGGTTCACGCCATTCTCCTGCCTCAGCCTCCCAAGTAGCTGGGACTATAGGTGCCTGCCACCATGCCCGGCTAATTTTCTGTATTTTTAGTGGAGACAGGGTTTCACCGTGTTAGCCAGGATGCTCTCGATCTCCTGACCTCGTGACCCACCCGCCTCAGCCTCCAAAAGTGCTGGGATTACAGGCGTGAGCCACCGTGCCCGGCAAAACTTTCAAATGGTATTAATTTGGGACTATTTGCTGAAAATGGTGGAGCCATAATTTGGAAAGGCCAGAACTCACCTCCCACACAAACTCTTCATACTGGAGTGAGTGAGCAAATAATCACTGAGATTTTAAGGTTGCTCCTTATAGCAGCTAACATTTCTTACCCTGACAGAAACTGAAGCCCAGAAAGGTGACTGCATGCCAATGGCTCTTTAGTGAATAAAAGGATCTGGAGACTTCATCATTTTCTTCCCCTTATTTTTGGAAACCAATTTGTAAAAGGTCTCTGTTTGCAAGTAATCACTTGTTCCTTCTCATAGCTTACCTCAGATGAATGTAAAAACTTCATTAAATGACCATGACATGAAACCAAGTCAGTATATCATAAAATTACAGTGGCAACTATTCAAAAACATTTAGAGCAGCTGCATAATATAGCACATTTATTTACCTAAATGAAGTCACATTGCTTTAACTTTCTACTTTTACCAAGTAATAGGTGAGGTCAACCTGACATGATACAAAGGGTTTCACAGTCTCACCAGTAAGAATTCATGTACTTCAGACAATCTCGTCTCTCCTCCCCCACACAATTTGTTCTGCTTGAAATTTAATTTTATGGGAATTTCTTACTTTAACAATCTCACAGTGTAGGGCATAGTGTCTTTAAACACAGTCCTAAATAGAAACCTTAATAAATCACCATATTTTGGACAAGAGCCATGTCTACAGTATAAATTGGAATGGAAGATAAATGATTCTGCAGAGGGACATTCACCTAAATAAGTTTATCCTCAGTAAAAATGACAATTCCCTACCTGGTTTATAGGAATATAATGGAATCTCCAGGGAAGTTGGAAAGTCGAGATGTCAGTAAAGTGAAATCAAGTACTTTCTATGCAATAGCCATGCTTGGGCTAATTCTCACCAAGCGTCAAGGATACCAGTAGCAAAAGACTAAGCAATGGAGACGTTTATAGCCACGTTTTCTTCAGGTGAGGCTGAGATGAGGATAGAAACAGAAATTTGTATCTGGGGAGGGAAAAGTCAAGAGCAAAAGAGAAACAAAAGACAAGAGCAAGGCCATGCTGTCCCATTTAGGAGGGACAAGGGGAGGTGCAGAATCAGCCCAAAAGAGTAACCATGTCAGAGGAGAGAAGTGGTGTCTAGGAGAACAGAGGAAGGAGAACATGGGATGTAAAATTTTTTAAACCTGGACTTAAAGTGCAATTCTACTATGATAGCATGACTCTTGGGAAGTCACCTTTTCTCTCTAAGCCTATTTCTTTATTTGTATTATGGTAATACAGAATTGCATCTGATGGGAGTTTATCTTAGGCAAATTCAAATATAACCACTCTGTTAGAGGAAAAGAAGTAATTTAATTAGTGCAAGAGTTCTGCTAGCCATAAATGGCAATAGCATGTGTGCCAAAGGTCTGGACTATTGTTCCTGCATCACATGTGCTTCTCACAGTGTGTGCTAGACTGTAAGCCTGCTGAGGCCAAGAATATAGTCTCTCTGTTTCACGACTGTATCTACAACACCAATGATAATGCCTGATATGAAAGAGAGGTCATAAGTATTTATGAAAACAGGTAAGAAAGAACGGGAGGGGAAAAAATGAAGAAATAGCATGCATCTTGCTATACTGAACGTGTCTCTATTTTCTTGAACAGCATGAGCCCAAGGAGAAGCCATCCACTTTACCAGGCGTGAGTGGAAGAAACAGCAACGAATCCTAATACTTGCAGGAAAACTGAGTGTGTTGGAGTTTTTGAGAGGAAAAATTCTCACGGGTAATTTTGACTATGTACAACTTTCTCTTTATGTACTTTAGAATCCCACTGCCAAGTAAGATGCAATTCTACTGTAATAATAATTGTAACAATATCTGCATAACCTAACTCACTAGGCTCATATAAGAACCAAATAAGATTAAAAATCTAGAATGGCACTCTGCATAATAGTGTTGTAACATGCAAATGTCAGGTGTAAATTATTTGTGTAATTATCTGAACCCATCTACTAGCATACTCTCTTCTACTGAATTCTGTTAAAAAGCATAATGACTGTATAGTTTCTTCAGTTACCTGACAAAAGGAATGTCTGTGGTTGAACTCCTGGAGATGCTGATACCCGAAGGTTAGGAAAACTAGCAAAGGGAGGAAATATCTGCTACTCATTCCATTAACTAGATAGCCTTATAGCACTATTGACATCCTCATCTGGGCTCTGTGGGGTTTATCACAGAGACGTTCACCAACAAAAGCTATTGCTACCGTCGTTAAGCTTGTAAGCATCCATTCATTACTACTGTACTTCCTTCATTAAGTTCCTTTAACTTCGCTCTCTCCTTTTCCCTCCTTTCTCAGACTCCTCCTTGTAAGTAATGTTTTTTCAGCTTCTTTAATCTTCCAGACCCCTAAATGATGGAATGCCATGAAGCTCAGTCCTCAAACCTGTGAACAAAAAAGTATCTGAGACAGGTCTCAATCAATTTTGAAAGTTTACTTTGCCAAGCTCAAGGACACGCTGCTCATGACAGAGCCTCAGGAGGTCCTGATGACATGTGCTCAAGGTAGTTGGGGTGCAGCTTTGATTTTACACATTTTAGGAAGACACGATACATCAATTAATACATGTAAGATATACACTGGTTTGGCCCAGAAAGGTGGGACAACTCGAAGTGGGGACTTCTGGATCATAGGTAGATTTAAAGATTTTCTGATTGGTAATTGGTTGAAAGAGTTATTATCCAAAGAAAGCAATGTCTGGGTTATGATAAGGAGTTGTGGAGGCCAAGGTTTAATTATGCAGATGAAGCCTCCAGATAGCAGGCTTTAGAGAGAACAGATTGTAAATGTTTCTTATCAGACTTAAAGAGACTATTCTATCAGTCTTAAGGTTTGTGTTGATGTTAATGGTAATGAAGTATGTCTGACCACCTTCTCCTCCACCACTTCCCATTATGGCCTGAAGTAGTTTTTCAGGTTAACTTTGAAATGCCCTTGGCTGAGAGGAGGGGTCCATTCAGATAGTTGGGAGGGCTTAGAATTTTATTTTTTGTTTACAGACCCCTTTGCTTTCTGCATTTATTTTCAAAGTAGTCTTGCCAACCTAGAAAATGGATTTAAATACCATTGTATATGTTATCCCAAATCTATAATACAGCTTACACATGCCTTCTGAATGGTAGATAAAGTATCAAACTATCTACCTCCCATTTGGAGGTCTAATAGATCGCTTGAACTTACCAAGTCCATTACCAAACTCTTTATTATACTTCTAATGCCTGCCCATCCTCTCTCCCAACTCAGAATAAGACTCAAAGTCCCCTATAGGGCATTACATAATGCGATGTCACACTAATTTTCTGATCTCATCTCATATTGCATTTCCTTTACTTGGTGTCTCTCATCACAGTCAGTACAATTATACCTCAGGACTTCTCCACGTGGAATTCTCTCTGCCTGGAATCCTCTTCCTCCAGATAACAATGTGGCTTATTCTGTCACTTCATTCAGATTTCTGGGAAAAATAATCCCTAATTGAAGAGTTGTTTTATGACCACTTTATTTAATATACAAATGTTCTCCACATTAGTTTTGTCACTCTTTATCCAATTTTTCTGCTTTATTTTTCTTGTTGCACTCATCATTGTCTTACATATAATTTTTCTTCACCTCCCGTATTGGACTGTTAACTCCATGTTCATAGAGATTTTGCTTATTTAAATCCTATATGTGCAGCTCTTAGCATAATTTCTGACTCATAGTAGGAATTCAGGAAACATCTGTGAGGTGAACGAATAAACATATTTTTAGATTTTCTTTATACATAAAAGTGTCTATTCAAAATTTTTTTTCAGATAATGCTGTCTTTGTGGTTCTGGAAATTGCTTTCTTACTTAGGAATATACCCTGAGCATCTTTCTATAATACATCACGAAATATAGATCTAAATCATTTTTACTAGTCTCAGAGTATTTCATTGTATGGAGGTGCTGAAATTGATTTATTCAAACTCAACTGATGGACAGTTGGACTGTTTTCCTTTTTTTTGTTGTTTTGCTATTTCAAACAATGCTTTAATAAATAAGCTTATATTGAAATCTTTTGTAATGCAATTCATCAAGCAATTATTGAGTATCTGCTATGCACAATTCACTGGCCTGGACAATGGGATGGTAAACTAGAGACAAATGTGACGTGGTTCCTGCATTCAGGGAGCTCATGACCTACTCAAGGAGACAGATGATGAAAAATAAGAATGACATATTTTAGAGAATTATAGAGTATAGAATTCTAGAGTACTGCAAGGGCAGTAGAGAATAGGGGATTCAGGGATGGAAACTATCAGGAGATGCAAGATTCAGAAAAGCTTTTCCGAAGGTCTGTAAGTTTGGCCTGGGCTTTGGCAAAGGTTTCAACCAGCAGAGGGTCTGAGGTGAAGAGAGAGTGCTACACATTTAGAGGACTGCCAGAACTATTCTTGGATACTTAATTCTCTAGTTTGACTGGAACTGAAGGTGGATGAGCAACAAGGTCAAAAATGTAGGCTGGGGCAAGAGCACCTACCAGGTCCCAATCATTGTCCAGCCAAAAGATCAGGGATAAAGAATAATGTGGGAATAGATCCACGTGATTTACCCATCAGACTTTTTCCTTTTTCAGAAGAAAGTTTGTCTGGGCTCTCCTGGTCTGTGGGTAAACAGACTCATTATTTCCAAATATTCTGGTATTTGAAGAAAAGCTAGAAATCTGTATTTTTTATTTTTATTTTTTATTTTTGAGACACAGCCTCACTCTGTTGCCCAGGCTGGAGTGCAGGGGCATACTCTTGTCTCCCTGCAACCTCTGCCTCCCAGGTTCAAGCAATTCTCCTGTCTCAGTCTCCCGAGTAGCTGGGGCTACAGGCGCCTGCTACCACACCCAGCTAATTTTTGTATTTTTAGTGGAGACGGGGGTTTCATCTTGTTGGTCAGGCTGGTCTCGAACTCCAGACCTCAGGTGATCCACCCGCCTCAGCCTCCCAGAGTGCTAGAATTACAGGCATGAGCCATCATGCCCAGCCAAAATCTGTGCTTTTAAAATATGAAACCTCCTGGCTTTTAACTGCTGACCATTCAGTCTTGTTTTTTCAAAACCTCATTTTGTGAACCATAAAACAACAAAAATAAAATTCCCAATCGACCCACTGCTAATGGGCTATAGGTATTCTGTGAACCACCATTTTGTAAATTCTGCCCTAAGGGCCCTGAGGAGACTCTGTCCCCTAATAATGGTGATTTTCGTTCTTTTTGGACCTTGAATACAACAGCAAAATTCCATTTTACATCATAATCTAAGATGCACATACATAAGCATGTATAAATGAAACAAAACGTTTAGAAAACAGTACCTAATCCTAACAATTTACTTAACAAAAAGAAAAGCTCTATGATTTAGACTAGTTCAGTTTATTCTCTTCTGTTTTTCCAAAAAGAAATCTTTCTTTTAACCTACACAGCGAAGTTCAGGACTCACCATGATTGCAAAATTAATTGAAAGCATTACCCTGACTATAAGGCTTCTTTTGCCATCTAAATCTATGTTATTTTGTGATACCTCTTAGGAGTTTCCTTCTCAGGTGTTTAGGAACTGGGGATCCAACTAGAACATAAACAGCTTTCAGGCAGGATTTTCTCCTTTCTCTTAGACCCACAATCACAGCAAATGTAGCAATTATTCAACAACTGGGTGTTGGAATTTGGGCCTCTGAGATTCTCCCCAAGTCAGATTTTATAGTCTGAGTTTTCAAAGGCCTTGGGTTTGTAAACCGATTCCTTGACCTAGCTGGAGGAGATGGTCATTGAGTTTTACTTAGAAAACCATTTGTCACTAGTTCATCCAGCTTCCCTCCAAAAATGTGTCTCTGAACCTCAGACTGAAATTGAAATCCTCTTGATCTTGAGGCCAAATTGGCTCCACTCCTATAGCTCCTATCTCAATCCCAGGCCACATCCTGGTTGTTGGATTGATTGTGAAAGACAAATCATAAGTTCTTCCTATTTTATGCTTTATATAATGTGAACCGTTTCTGGTTACTAAGAAATACAAATGATTTTAGTTATCATGGGATTAAATATAGCCTAGAACATTCAATATTTGTCAGGTCATGTTGCAAATGAGCTACTGTATTCATAATGGATGTGTCACCATCATAAATATGACAAAAGGACATTCTCAAAAGATGATTATCCACACTGATGGGAGAGAAATACGAGCTCAAGAAATTAACATTCTCCTCACTGCCTTGTTCCTCTGCTTTGCATTATTTAAGGATCTCTGGTGACTTGACTGAAGTCCTCCTTGTCCCCTATAGCCCCCAGTGTGCCAAGCTTTTGGAATATAGCCCACCTTGATATCAAAAGAAAGACCCCTGTTGGAGAAGTTGACATTTCCCCCTCTGATCTCTAGGTTAATGGGGAGACCTGTATTCAAAGGCACCTTCGTCTCAGTGGGAGAACCTTAAGACATCTTCAGTTTTGATTTATATTGCTTTCAGGTACACATTGGATAAAAGCTGATGGGAGTGGGAGAAAGAAGACAGATGCGGAGTAGATCCAAGGGAAGAACTGAAATGCAGAACATTTTATTTCTTTGTTTAACTACGCTGTGTATTAACTAGCCAACACTGTATGGAATACTTGCCATGCACAAGACTAGTTTTGTCCTCCACTCTCTTGATCACTCAAATCTCCTGGGGAGCTTTCTAAAACTACCATTATCCTGGACTCACCCATAAAGACTCTGAGTCAATTGGTTGTGTGTGGGGACCCAGCAATATGGAAGTTTTAAACAGTTCTCCAAGAGGTTTGAATGTGCAGCCATGGTTGAGAACCACTGCATTAGATGCTATTCATAAACTTTAAATTATTAGCTTGTTCAATCCACAGGTCTATAAGGTTGCTATTATCATTATCCTCAATTTTCAGGATTTTTACCTCTATTTAGTAAAATAAAGGTAAATAGAAGTTAGGTACTATGCCCATGTCATACAGGCTGGTAAGGGGTGGAATCCAAACGTGAATCTAGGTAGTTGGATTTCAGAGTGCAAAGTAAGTCTAATGTAAAGATCAAAGGAAGGAGGAACACTTACAGTCAGGCATTTGGGACAAAAGTAGCAAAAGGCTGACCAAATAGGTGGATAAGTTATAGCAACGAAGTCTCCATTGAATATACCTCCACCCTAAAGGAATATGGGAAGGAGGGTGCTTAAAGTATCAGCAGGACTGGCTTTAGAGTGTACAACCTGTGCATGAGCTCAAAAGGGTCCCATACCTTGTTTAATGCTCTGTTTTTCCTGTCTTAAAATTCTTTTATTTTATTTTATTTTATTATTATTATTATTATTATTATTATACTTTAAGTTTTAGGGTACATGTGCACAATGTGCAGGTTTGTTACATATGTATCCATGTGCCATGTTGGTGTGCTGCACCCATTAACTCGTCATTTAGCATTAGGTATATCTCCTAATGCTGTCCCTCCCCTCTCCCCCGACCCCACAACAGTCCCCGGAGTGTGATGTTCCCCTTCCTGTGTCCATGTGTTCTCATTGTTCAATTCCCACCTATGAGTGAGAACATGCAGTGTTTGGTTTTTTGTCCTTGTGATAGTTTACTGAGAATGATGATTTCCAGTTTCATCCATGTCCCTACAAAGGACATGAACTCATCATTTTTTGTGGCTGCATAGTATTCCATGGTGTATATGTGCCACATTTTCTTAATCTAGTCTATCATTGATGGACATTTGGGTTGGTTCCAAGTCTTTGCTATTGTGAATAGTGCCGCAATAAACATACGTGTGCATGTGTTTTTATAGCAGCATGATTTATAGTCCTTTGGGTATATACCCAGTAATGGGATGGCTGGGTCAAATGGTATTTCTAGTTCTAGATCCTTGAGGAATCGCCACACTGACTTCCACAATGGTTGAACTAGTTCACAGTCCCACCAACAGTGTAAAAGTGTTCCTATTTCTCCACATCCTCTCCAGCACCTATTGTTTCCTTTTTAATGGTCGCCATTCTAACTGGTGTGAGATGGTATCTCATTGTGGTTTTGATTTGCATTTCTCTGATGGCCAGTGAAGATGAGCATTTTTTCATGTGTTTTTTGGCTGCATAAATGTCTTCTTTTGAGAAGTGTCTGTTCATTCCTTTGCCCACTTTTTGATGGGGTTGTTTGTTTTTTTCTTGTAAATTTGTTTGAGTTCTTGTAGATTCTGGATATTAGCCCTTTGTCAGATGAGTAGGTTGCAAAATTTTCTCCCATTTGTAGGTTGCCTTTTCACTCTGATGGTAGTTTCTTTTGCTGTGCAGAAGCTCTTTAGTTTAATTAGATCCCATTTGTCAATTGTGGCTTTTGTTGCCATTGCTTTTGATGTTTTAGAAATGAAGTCCTTGCCCATGCCTATGTCCTGAATGGTATTGCCTAGGTTTTCTTCTAGGGTTTTTATGGTTTTAGGTCTAACATGTAAGTCTTTAATCCATCTTGAATTAAGTTTTGTATAAGGTGTAAGGAAGGGATCCAATTTCAGCTTTCTACATATGGCTAGCCAGTTTTCCCAGCACCATTTATTAAATAGGGAATCCTTTCCCCATTGCTTGTTTTTGTCAGGTTTGTCAAAGATCAGATAGTTGAAGCTATGTGGCATTATTTCTGAGGGCTCTGTTCTGTTCCATTGATGTATGTCTCTGTTTTGGTACCAGTACCATGCTGTTTTGGTTACTGTAGCCTTGTAGTATAGTTTGAAGTCAGGTAGTGTGATGCCTCCAGCTTTGTTCTTTTGGCTTAGGATTGACTTGGTGATGTGGGCTCTTTTTTGGTTCCATATGAACTTTAAAGTAGCTTTTTCCAATTCTGTGAAGAAAGTCATTGGTAGCTTGATGGGGATGGCATTGAATCTATAAATTACCTTGGGCAGTATGGCCATTTTTACGATATTGATTCTTCCTACCCATGAGCATGGAATGTTCTTCCATTTGTTTGTATCCTTTTTTATTTCATTGAGCAGTGGTTTGTAGTTCTCCTTGAAGAGGTCCTTCACATCCCTTGTAAGTTGGATTCCTAGGTATTTTGTTCTCTTTGAAGCAATTGTGAATGGGAGTTCACTCATGATTTGGCTCTCTGTCTGTGATTGGTGTACAAGAATGCTTGTGATTTTTGTACATTGATTTTGTATCCTGAGACTTTGCTGAAGTTGCTTATCAGCTTAAGGAGATTTTGGGCTGAGACAATGGGGTTTTCTAGATATACAATCATGTCATCTGCAAACAGGGACAATTTGACTTCCTGTTTTCCTAATTGAATACCCTTTATTTCTTTCTCCTGCCTGATTGCCCTGGCCAGAACTTCCAGCACTATGTAGAATAGGAGTGGTGAGAGAGGGCATCCCTGTCTTGTGCCAGTTTTCAAAGGGAATGCTTCCAGTTTTTGCCCATTCAGTATGATATTGGCTGTGGGTTTGTCACAGATAGCTTTTATTATTTTTAGATATGTCCCATCAATACCTAATTTATTGAGAGTTTTTAGCATGAAGCGTTGTTGAATTTTGTCAAAGGCCTTTTCTGCGTCTATTGAGATAATCATGTGGTTTTTGTCTTTGGTTCGGTTTATATGCTGGATTACATTTATTGATTTTCGTAGGTTGAACCAGCCTTGCATCCCAGGGATGAAGCCCACTTGATCATGGTGGATAAGCTTTTTGATGTGCTGCTGGATTTGGTTTGCCAGTATTTTATTGAGGATTTTTGCATCAATGTTCATCGAGGATATTGGTCTGAAATTCTCTTTTTTGGTTGTGTCTCTGCCAGGCTTTGGTATCAGGATGATGCTGGCCTAATAAAATGTGTTAGGGAGGATTCCCTCTTTTTCTATCGATTGGAATAGTTTCAGAAGGAATGGTAGGAGTTCCTCCTTGTGCGTCTGGTAGAATCCGGCTGTGAATCCATCTGGTCCTGGATTCTTTTTGTTTGGTAAGCTATTGATTATTGCCACAATTTCAGAGCCTGTTATTGGTCTATTCAGAGATTCAACTTCTTCCTGCTTTAGTCTTGGGAGGGTGTATTTGTCAAGGAATTTGTCCATTTCTTCTAGATTTTCTAGTTTGTTTGTGTAGAGATCTTTGTAGTATTCTCTGATGGTAGATTGTATTTCTGTGGGATCGGTGCTGATAACCCCTTTTTCATTTTTTATTGCATCTATTTGATTCTTCTCTCTTTTCTTCTTTATTAGTCTTGCTAGTGGCCTATCAATTTTGTTGATCTTTTCAAAAACCCAGCTCCTGGATTCATTATTTTTTTGAAGGGTTTTTTGTGTCTCTATTTCCTTCAGTTCTGCCCTGATTTTAGTTATTTCTTGCCTTCTGCTAGCTTTTGAATGTATTTGCTCTTGCTTTTCTAGTTCTTTCAATTGTGATGTTAGGGTGTCAATTTTGGATCTTTCCTGCTTTCTCTTGTGGGCATTTAGTGCTATAAATTTCCCTCTACATACTGCTTTGAATGTGTCCCAGAGATTCTGGTATGTTGTGTCTTTGTTCTCGTTGGTGTCAAAGAACATCTTTATTTCTGCCTTCATTTCGTTAAGTACCCAGTAGTCATTCAGGAGCAGGTTGTTCAGTTTCCATGTAGTTGAGTGGTTTTGAGTGAGTTTCTTGATCCTGAGTTCTAGTTTGATTGCACTGTGGCCTGAGAGACAGTTTGTTATAATTTCTGTCCTTTTGCATTTGCTGAGGAGAGCTTTACTTCCAACTATGTGGTCAATTTTGGAATAGGTGTGGTGTGGTGCTGAAAAAAATGTGTATTCTGTTGATTTGGGGTGGAGAGTTCTGTAGATGTCTACTAGGTCTACTTGGTGCAGAGCTGAATTGAATTCCTGGGTATCCTTGTTAACTTTCTGTCTTGTAGATCTGTCTAATGTAGACAGTGGGGTGTTAAAGTCTCCCATTATTATTGTGTGGGAGTGTAAGTCTCTTTGTAGTTCACTCTGGACTTGCTTTATGAATCTGGGTGCTCCTGTATTGGGTGCATATATATTTAGGATAGTTAGCTCTTCTTGTTGAATTGATCCCTTTACCATTATGTAATGGCCTTCTTTGTCTCTTTTGATCTTTGTTGGTTTAAAGTCTATTTTATCAGAGACTAGGATTGCAACCCCTGCCTTTTTTTGTTTTCCATTTGCTTGATAGATCTTCCTCCATCCCTTTATTTTGAGTCTATGTGGGTCTCTGCACGTGAGATGGGTTTCCTGAATACAGCACACTGATGGGTCTTGATTCCTTATCCAGTTTTCCAGTCTGTGTCTTTTAATTGGAGCATTTAGTCCATTTACATTTAAGGTTAATATTATTATGTGTGAATTTGATCCCGTCAGTATGATGTTAGCTGGTTATTTTGCTTGTTAGTTGATGCAGTTTTTTCCTAGCCTCGATGGTCTTTGCAGTTTGGCGTGTTTTTGCAGTGGCTGGTACTGGTTGTTCTTTTCCATGTTTAGTGCTTCCTTCAGGAGCTCTTTTAGGGCAGGCCTGGTGGTGACAAAATCACTCAGCATTTGTTTGTCTGTAAAGTATTTTATTTCTCCTTCACTTGTGAAGCTTAGTTTGGCTGGATATGAGATTCTGGGTGGAAAATTCTTTCCTTTAAGAATGTTGAATATCGGCCCCCAGTCTCTTCTGGCTTGTACAGTTTCTGCGGAGAGATCAGCTGTTAGTCTGATGGGCTTCCCTTTGTGGGTAACACGACCTTTCTCTCTGGCTGCCCTTAACATTTTTTCCTTCATTTCAACTTTGGTGAATCTGACAATTATGTGTGTTGGAGTTGCTCTTTTCGAGGAGTATCTTTGTGGAATTCTCTGTATTTCCTGAATCTGAATGTTGGCCTGCCTTGCTAGATTGGGGAAGTTCTCCTGGATAATATCTTGCAGAGTGTTTTCCAACTTGGTTCCATTCTCCCCATCACTTTCAGGTATACGAATCAGACTTGGGTTTGGTCTTTTCACATAGTCCCATATTTCTTGGAGGCTTTGTTCATTTCTTTTTGTTCTTTTTTCTCTAAACTTCACTTCTGGCTTCATTTCATTCACTTCGTCTTCCATCACTGATGCCCCTTCTTCCAGTTGATCGCATTGGCTACTGAGGCTTCTGCATTCTTCAGGTGTTTCTCGAAACTTGGCTTTCAGCTCCATCAGCAACTTTAAGAACTTCTGTGCATTGGTTATTTTAGTTAAACATTTGTCTAATTTTTTTCATAGTTTTTAACTTCTTTGCCATTGGTTTGAATTTCCTCCTGTAGCTCGGAGTATTTTGATCGTCTGAAGCCTTCTTCTCTCAACTCATCAACGTCATTCTCCGTCCAGGTTTGTTCCATTGCTGGTGAGGAACTGCGTTCTTTGGAGGAGGAGAGGCGCTCTGCTTTTTAGAGTTTCCAGTTTTTCTGGTCTGTTTTCTCCCCATCTTTGTAGTTTTTTTTCTACTTTTGGTCTTTGATGATGGTGATATACAGATGGGTTTTTGGTGTGGGTGTCCTTTCTGTTTGTTAGTTTTCCTTCTAACAGACAGGACCCTCAGCTGCAGGTCTGTTGGAGTTTGCCAGAGGTCCACTGCAGACCCTATTTGGCTGGGTATCAGCAGTGGTGGCTGCAGAACAGCGGATTTTCGAGAACTGCAAATTCAGCTGTCTGATCGTTCCTCTGGAAGTTTTGTCT
Organism: Nomascus leucogenys; assembly: GCF_006542625.1. NCBI lineage: Eukaryota > Metazoa > Chordata > Mammalia > Primates > Hylobatidae > Nomascus > Nomascus leucogenys. The sequence continues at coordinate 72,642,086 of NC_044401.1, read as the reverse complement.
CAGAGGAGTACCCGGCCGAGTGAGGTGTCAGTCTGTCCCTTCTGGGCGGTGCCTCCCAGTTAGGCTGCTCAGGGGTCAGGGTCCCACTTTAGGAGGCAGTCTGCCCATTGTCAGATCTCTAGCTGCATGCTGGGAGAATCACTACTCTCTTCAAAGCTGTCAGACCGGGACATTTAAGTCTGCAGAGGTTACTGCTGACTTTTTGTTTGTCTATGCCCTGCCCCCAAAGGTGGAGCCTACAGAGGCAGGCAGGCCTCCTTGAGCTCTGGTGGGCTCCACCCAGTTCGAGCTTCCTGGCTGCTTTGTTTACCTAAGCAAGCCTGGGCCATGGCGGGTACCCCTCCCCCAGCTTTGCTGCCACCTTGCAGTTTGATCTCAGACTGCTGTGCTAGCAATTGGAGAGAGTCCATGGGCGTAGGACCCTCCAAGCCAGGTGCGGGACACAATCTCCTGGTGTGCAGTTTTCCAAGCCCGCTGGAAACGCGCAGTATTAGGGTGGGAGTGACCCGATTTTCCAGGTGCCGTCTGTCACCCCTTTCTTTGACTAGGAAAGGGAACTCCCCGACCCCTTGCACTTCCCGAGTGAGGCAATGCCTCACCCTGCTTCGGCCTGTGCATGGTGTGCTGCACTGACTGTCCTGCACCCACTGTTTGTCATTCCCTAGTGAGATGAACCCGGTACCTCAGATGGAAATGCAGAAATCACACATCTTCTGTGTTGCTCATGCTGGGAGCCGTAGACCGGAGCTGTTCCTATTTGGCCATCTTGGCTCCACTGAAATTCTTAATAGGTTTGAAATAAGAAGCCCCACATTTTCATTTTGTACTGGAACCTACAAATTATTAATATGTGGTTGTTGATACTCAGGCCAGTCCCGAGTGTCAGACTCATGGAAATTAAATTGTAGCCATTTTCTCTAGTTTGAATGCTGTGTGTGGTGAGGGAGGTGATTGCCTCTCTGCAGGGGTTTCAGTGGAACAGCAATCCCTGCCACCATTCTTTGTGGATGCACAGCTCCTGGAACTAGAAGAGCAAACAGCAAAGTCTCTGACAAAGGGAGAAGAGAGCCGTGAATTGCATAGATTCAAACACAGAGTGGAGAGAACCCAAAGAAAAACCAGCAGTGTCCTAAAAGTTCCTCTATGCATTGCTGCACTGAATCGTTACAACTCTAGGAGATGAGAATGAGTACTTTATGCCCTTTTATAGATGAGGGAAATGAGATACAGAGAAGGTAAGTAATTTGTCCAAGGTCACAGAGCTGTGGAGGAAAAACTGAGGCTTTCAACCTACCTGCTGCTTTCCCACACACTGTGCTGACTCTGAGAACATAATTGATTTGTTTCTTACGTGTGCATCTCAGCTTCAGGATATTACATTCCCCAGAAATGCTTTTTACCAAACTTCTCTCTCTTAATTCCTTTACAAGGAGGGAGTTGAGTATCCTAGGAAACACTAAAAAGAGATCAGGAATTAGAATACCTGTGTTCTTTTCTAGTTTCGTCCCTGCTGTTTACTAGTCAAACACTAAAAGGAAGTCATTTTATTAGCTATTTTATTTTATTTTATTTTATTTATTTATTTATTTTTTTTGAGGCGGAGTCTCACTCTGTTGCCCAGGCTGGAGTGCAGTGGCACGATCTCAGCTCACTTCAAGCTCCGACTCTCGGGTTCACGCCATTCTCCTGCCTCAGTCTCCCGAGTAGCTGGGACTACAGGCGCCCACCACCACACCCAGCTAATTTTTTTGTATTTTTAGTAGAGACGGGGTTTCACCATGTTAGCCAGGATGGTATCGATTTCCTGACCTCGTGATCTGCCCGCCTCGGCCTTCCAAAGTGCTGGGATTACAGTCATGAGCCACCGCGCCCAGCCATCTATTTGATTTTTATTCCATCGTCACCCTTTCAACAGTTACTTATGGGGAAACTTCAATACCTCAGGTACTGTTCTTCTTTCTTGAATTTAAAAGGGGTGAGGATTCAGTGAGATGATATTGTGTAAATACGACTTGTTATTACCTGGAGTCTTCTCCTGCACCAGTTTGGCTGTTCACTGAGTTCCCAAGTGTGCCTTGTGATTATGTGGTCAACTATCTCCTACTTTTCTTTTTTTAACTTTTCAGCTTCGTACACTTCTTTTAAAACTGAGATTGAGTTTATAAACCTGACAGATTATGAAGATGGTGATTCTAAGGGTAGCTAATGTTTTTGGAGTATGTAATATGTGCCAGATTCAGCGACAACAATTATTTGCATCAGCTCATTTAATTTAACCCTTACAATAATCCAATGGGATAGGTACAGAAGAGTAAAGCTAGGGATGGCTTAACAAGTTTCTCAATATCACTCAGATGCCAATGCTAGGGCAAGAATTCAAACCATATGTTGCATGGCATTAATGACCAGGCTCTTAAACACTGTAGTGCTGAAACACTTATTCAATATTTCTATTATTATATAAATAGATTATATATACATATTTTTATTACATACAAATATTAGTATTTCACTTATTATTGAGTATTGATTCTTTGAGTGTTGTTATTGTACACTGATGTGGTATATATGTGTTAGCTACCTTGTGTCTAGAAGAAGCTATATTTTTACACTTAATGTCTCATGTAGCATTTGTAATTGTGTCTTTCATGGTGCAGATATTAAAACATATTGATTGACTAAAATTCTACTGGAAAATATATAATACCTAATCATTGGTCAAGTAAAAAATCTACAAAATAGTTTATGTAAGATCATAATTTTTTTTTGCTTAGACACCAATTTTTCTTTGCTTGAATTTCTAGAATTTTATTTAGAAAAATAGATTAGTTACTAATTTTAACATTCCAAAAAGAGCAGTTAATATTATTTAAGCATTTTTCCATATCACAGTTATTATCCAAGTGCTCTTCCTATCTTAAGCCATTTAATCTCCACTAAAGTGGTGGATGTAGTTTGTAATTCACTCCTTCCTTCCTGACTTACTCTGGGTATTTAGATTTCCCCCTTGTGGCAACTGTATTAGCCTGTTTTCCCGCTGCTGATAAAGACATACCTGAGACTGGATAATTTATAAAGAAAGAGGTTTAATGAACTCACAGTTCTACGTGTCCAGGGAGGCCTCACAATCATGGTGAGGTGAAAGGCAGGCAAGAGAGAATGAGAACGAAGTGAAAGTGGTTTCCCCTTATAAAACCATCAGATCTCATGAGACTTATTCACCACTACAAGAACAGTATGGAGGAAACAGCTCCCATGATTCATTGATCTCTCATTGGGTCCCTCCCACAACACATGGGAATTATGGGAGCTACAATTCAAGATGAGATTTGAATGGGGACACAGCCCAACCATATCAGCAACACATTCTTCAGGGGAGTGGGGCCTGTCCCCAGCTTCAGGATGGGTCTGATTTGTTTCCTATCTCCTTGAGAGTAACTGGTGTAGGAATCCAGGACAACCAACTGGAAGAATTGCTGCACAGAAGAATTAGCTCAGGAAAGAGTGTGCATCTCAGTCGAGGAGAAGGAGACAAGACACAATGTTTACAGGGAGCATTTGGAAAAGTGAAAACCACTGGAAAAGATGGCTTCTCTCCACCAAGGACATCACCATGGTAGAACTAAGGCAGCTTTGTCACTACCAGCTCAAGAAGGAAGCTAAGTGAGAAGAGAGACAGCCAAGAGAATCACAAAGAAACTGAATTCAGGCCTTAACTAGTCTTCCCTATGTCTAGAATTTTCAGATATGTAAGAAAGTAAATTTCCTTATTATTTAAGCTGGTTTGAAATGGGTTTTCTGTTCCTTGCCTCCAAAGCCATCAAACTCTTACATGGATATCGAATACTATGTTATATGTTAGAATTAGATATAAGAAGATACACCAGCAATTGAAATATGACAATTACAGAAATGCTAACATATGACATTTGCATAGTGCTGTACAAGGGTTGCCAAAGCATTACATGTAACCAGCTTCTGATACCTCAGTTGTAAGCTATGGCTATTGAAAAAGAGAAAACATTGCCGGCCAACATGGACCAGCTCTGCCTTTGCCAATAAAAAGCTGCTTCTCCCCAAACATGAAAAACATACATGGGATATGACCGTGAGTGCAAATCTCCTGAACAAATTCCCTGTCCTGCAAGTGTCTCAATGTTGTGTCAAGTACGTGGCCATCTTCCCTACTTGACCTGGTCCTGACCTTGTGCTTACTTGTACATACTTGGATAACTGCTAGACACACTTCCCTAGAGGAGCTCCCTGTAAATCTATAATAAAGCGTGTCACTCACAGGAGCACTCTTGTAGCTACAGATTGCTCACAGGGCCAAAAGCAACTTTTGCACGTTTTCAGATTAGTGCTATGCTTTTGCTGGCCATGTCGCCCTAGTCTGAGAGATGGCATTGAATCTGTAAACAGCTAAATGCCCAGTCTTTTCCTGATTCCCTCATTGGAAATGAATCCTTCCTTTCCCCAATACCCTGTCTTTTGTACTTCCATTGCAGCATTAGCCAGAGTTCATCTTAAATCAGAATTATTTATGCAAATGATTGTCTTCTTAACTTGATTGTGGGCAAGTTAAGAGCTAAAGACAGTGTCTCAATTTCCCTTCTAGTCTTTGGATTATTAAAGAGTGAACCTGCTGTTTGAATGTAACATAAGATCAAAAAGCCCCAGAAGTCTCATGGGGAGCTCAGGGACTATGAGGGCTCATAAACAGATGTTGAGAACCATGCAGTAGAGACAAAGATGATGTTTGAGTTTTTACAACATATTTACACACCAGAGAAATACAAAGCTAGATGTGCTTCCTTCTCTTGATGAAAGAAATATTGAGTAGCAGATATTTATAATTTTTTATTGTATGTATCTAAAATATTTTGATATTTGAAGAATATAGAAAATAAAGACAATACAGAGACAGAGCTTATATAATTAATGTCACCATAGAAACTGAAAATGCCAGGCACTCACTTATCCTGGCAAGGGCTGTTGTACAGTCAGGGAAAGGGCTAATGATAGGCTTGGCAATCAGGCACATCTATCCCAGGCTTTGGTGACTTGGTTAGGATCTCCCACTAGCAGACCTTGAAACAAGGTCTTTGGCTCATATGTTTGCTTTGGAAGTCAACCAGGAAGCTCAAGTGAAGCAATGGGGAAGGTGAAGGAGGAAAGAGAGAGAAGCCTGTTAAAAGGAATGTTAATGAGTGGGTTACTGCTGTGGACAGGTGGGTCTCAATCTTCCCGAGAATCATCAAAAATCTTTTAGAAAGGATAGTAGAAGTGCTGCAGTGAGAAGCGGGGCTATTTATTCACCAACTTCCACTCATCATTGGTTGAGATTTTTCCCAGCACACAGGCTAGTGGAGCTCTTGGGTACGTAAAGACAGTCTTCAGGTGGCAAAGTAGAAAGACAGAGAGGGAAGATGATGGCATGATGATGGTGGTGACGGCAGGTCAGCTCAGAGCTGTGCTGCGGAGATATGAGGTGGGCAGGGTGTTGACAGCAGCTGATTCATTCTGGGAGCCAGAAGCAAGAAGAATAAAACTGGGGGAATCTCCTGTGGTGGTGCCACCCTGATTGAAACACTCAGGGTCTTGAATCAGCACTGGCTCCCAGGATAGAGTGCTAAAGTAGTGGTGATGCATTCCAAGATTATTTCATGTAACCTTCACAACTCTGCCATATTGGGTGAGGAAAAAAGAGAGGCTTAGGGATGAAAAATTAACTTGTGTAAGGTCATACAACTACTACTGTAGTAAAGATAATCTTTCAAGGAGTGCAAAACAGATAACCAACAATGATAATGATTCTTAATATTTAGAGGTAATTAAGACTATAATAATAATAATAATATCATTATGATAGTTCTTTGCCTCTGTAGAGTTCATATCAATGTGCTTTTCCAAACATTTCATTTATTTTGCTTCATTCATGGGGAGGCATTTCTGTTGTCTTGTATAGATGGGAATACTGAGCTTCCAACATGCAATAACTTGCCAGGAAGCCATGGAATTAACTGCAGTCTAAGCACAATTCTCTTCCCAGAGTGCTTACCTTCCTTCCTCCCTGCAGACAGCAGAAGACAAATGTACTATGCAAATAGTACAATTCATTTCTTTCGTAGGTGTATGTCTCTCTGTATTCAATTCTCATGAAAGCTTTCATGAGGTTAAAGTACCTGTTTGCAGAAGTTTTGGAAAGCCCCACAGTCTCAAAAGTAAACACACAACCTTCATACATATTCCAGTCTTCTTAGCATAGCAAACCATTGATGTAACCACCTGCTATTCTCTGGGGGAAAAGAAAGATTTAGAGGGAATGTGAAATCTGGAGAAATTGTTCCATTGAGAATTAACCCTCTTTTAAGAGAAGTCTCAGGCTGTTACAACTGGATATGTATGAGTTTTTATTCAGGGCTTAAAATAGAACAAAATTAGATCTTACGAAAGATTTATGTGGCAGCAATTTGCTTATCTATGCATTTGGATTTTGTGTGTGTTCTCTCATTTTGGAAAGTGCAGTGGTAAAAGTGAATGGCAATGACCAAACTTAGATATTTTGACTGTGCGCAGTGGTCCCCATTACCTATAGAAATGTGTGGTTCTGCCAAGGCAGGTGATGTAAGGCTGGAGGATGGAAAGTGTCACTGTGCAGTCAATGTCTTTTTGTCATCAGCCCCCAAATGCACTGGGGTGCATGTAGTTTTAAATACACATGAAACCGTCTGGTCAACTAAGTCATCAACTTTGTACTTTTGACCAGTTGGCTTTTTTTTCTGATGTTTTTATGATGAAAATGAACATGAGAAGTAATGAAATGTTAGGTCTAGATCATCATACTGTCACAGTCAAGATCAAGAAAGAGAATTTCCCTTGGCCTTCTTCCTTGATATAAAAATCAAAAAGTTGTGAACAGAACAGTAAAAAAAAGTTGTTATTAGTAACTGGTATCAAATAACATATGCATAATTGTTTATTTAGAATCAATATGTTTTACAATGCACCAATAAATCACTGTGGGCTGGTTAGGGTTGCATCAAGATGAACTTTTATGCAGAGTGCCTGTAATAAACAGCACTGGGCTATTCTTTAAGTTAGCTATTCTGCTTATCTGCTGCTGCTTCATGAATGAAGCCACAGTGGACGAGGTGGCTTAAGACAATAACCATTTTATTTATTTAGTCCCAAACTGCATTAGATGGGGCAGCTTGTTGAAGGCTGGAGAATCTGCTTCCAAGATAGCCTCAGCCACATGGCAGGGAAATCAGAGCTGCCTGTTGGCTGGGGTATTGACTGGAGCTCCTGATCTGGGACTCAGTTCATATGATTAGGTTGGACTTAGCACAGCCTGGCAATTTTAGCATATTCAGATCTTACATGGTAGCTGGCCTTCCCCAGAGTGCAAAAGCAGAGGATGCTATACATTCTTAAGGCAGGCACAGAACAGGCACATCATCATTTCTGTTGCATTCTGTTGGTGATTTGATTTAAATACGGAGAATAAATCCTCTATGTCCCTGGAAGATTTGTTAAAACTTGGGTAAAATTTTTAACATACTTTTATCATTCAGCACATACACAGAATCCTTTCTTCTGAGCGGGGAAAAATGCAAACTAGAAATGGAGGAAAATCTCTTTCATTAGAATTCAGACTAAGTATTTCTGAATACACCTCCATCAAACATAGTTATCCTCACCAGCATCATTAAAATTTGATAATTTGTTACAGTACTTAACTCTCTGGAAATATATCAAAGTTCATATCCCTACCCTTGCTAATAGGACTTTTAAAGGAAACCTTGTGAGTTCATGCCCTAAAATAATATTCCCTGTTGATCAAAGTATCAGGCCTTGCAAATTTCATGATCATTCCCATAATTAAGATTTCTGCCTGATGTTAATTTCCCTAGGGACTGCCCAACTTCTTGGGAGGGATATTTCCTAATTTATGATACCTTGTTAGTGAGGGCTTATGTAGCATCAGGGAAGGTTTCTAAGCCTATAGCCTGAGTCATGACAAAATAGGAGGGTAGCTAACAATTATTGAACACTTTCTATCTGCTGCATACTGTGTAAAATTATCATAAGCCTGATTTTTTTTCAAAAGAAATCAATTGTAATACAAAATAGCGAGTCATATGAATTATCAGTGGTCATTTAGCTAGGAAGTGGCAGAGTAGGATTCAAACCTGGGCAGCTTTCACTGCAGAGTCTGTGTGCTGACCTCTGGCAGGGCCATCTGCAATGGTGAGTCACTGTAGTTGGGTGGTTCTCAAAGCATATTCATGGACCAGCAGCAGCAGCATGGCCTGGGGACTTGTGAGAAATGCAGACTCTTAGCCACTGCTCAGAGAGAGTGAATCAGAAACTTTGGGGACGGGATTTAGCAATGTATGTTTTCTCCATCCTGGTGATTCCGATACATTCTCAAATTTGAGACTCATGTTTTAAAAATCGTCACTTCAAGAAAATGCTACATTAATCATAGGGCTCACTGATTAAAGCTATCATGCCATGGGCTTCTCAAGGCACCTCGACAAAGACCAACATGCTTCACAGAAATGATCCACATTCAACAAACATTCTAGCTGTAGCTTGACTTAATGATCATGTCTTTCGCATTTGGCTTGGAATACAAATTCGCTCTATTTCTCAACTCTCCAGTTGGGTCTATGCTTCAGTTTCCTCATATTAAAATATAGATAATGATGCTTGTTCTCTTGTCTCACAGAAATAGTCTAGGAATTAATGAGCTATATTAAACTCTTTCAGTTCCTGGCAGAAAGGCAATATATAAACACTATATTAATATTTTAAGCAGGTTAACTTTTTCTATGTGAATAAAAGCCTTTTTTCTTTTGGTCATTAAACGTGTTGCTTTTTCTCAAAAGAATTTTTTGATTTTTTGGAAGTTTTCTTTTTTAAATATACCAACCAGATTTCTTTCCAAGTACCAAAGAGAAGAGTATCAGGATGAGAAAACATTTTTTTTTTTTTTTTTTTTTTTTTGAGACGGAGTCTCGCTCTGTCACCCAGGCTGGAGTGCAGTGGCACAATCTCGGCTCACTGCAAGCTCCGCCTCCCGGGTTCACGCCATTCTCCTGCCTCAGCCTCTCCGAGTAGCTGGGACTACAGGCGCCCGCCACCACGCCCGGCTAATTTTTTGTATTTTTAGTAGAGACGGGGTTTCACCGTGGTCTCGATCTCCTGACCTCGTGATCCGCCCGCCTCGGCCTCCCAAAGTGCTGGGATTACAAGGGTGAGCCACCGCGCCCGGCCGAGAAAACATTTTTATGAGAAGAGCTGAAGTTTTAAAATTCCTGGTTTTATTAGTGATAAGAGGCAGTGCGGTGTTGTAGCCAGATCACTGAGTTAGGAATCCAATAATGCCAAGTTTAAGTTCTCCATGCTATTTTTGAGGTGTGCAAACTAGGGTAGCCTCTTCCACTTTTTAGGCCTCAGTTTACTGAACTATAAAAAGTGGCAATATACCAAAGAATTGGAGTCTAGGCACTGGCCTCAAAAACCTGGGTGTGAATCCTGGCTTGGCCATTCACTAGCTGTGTGACCTAAGATTAGTTATTTACTTTCCATGATCGCCTGTCTCCTTATATGAATAAGAAGGAGAGCAACACAATTCAATAAGGAAATGAAACTAAAGAGCACAGCTCAGTGCCTGGCACTCAATAATAAGCACTGGCTGTTATTACATTAATAAAAATTCAGGTATAGACTAGATCATCCCCAGAAGGCCTGGCTGCTTTGGAATTTTAGGATCCTCTCTGAAGTTTCCCCCAGAATCTCCAGTTGCTTTCTTCCCTAAGGATTCAACATTCTTCATTCAACGTTCTTCCTGTGTTTAATGAGCACGGACTATGCACCAGGACCATTAGAAGCAATATATTTAGTGAACATAGAGAAAAATCCCTGCCCTCAAGGAACTTACATGCTAGGGGAGCAGGGCTTTCATAAACATACTATTCTAGGTACATAAATACTCAACACATCTTGGGCCAATTGCATGGAATTTCTTTTTGTGTTGAAAAATCTTCAATCTAGATAGAAAACTATTTTTCTTAGCCTTCATCTACTCATAGATAAAAGCCTCCCTTTCATGAGTGCTTAAGAGCTCTGCTCTTATATATTTTTTTAATTCTATTTTTAAAGTGAAGGCTTCCCTCTTAGTGAATGAGTAAAGGAAGGAGGTGGGTGGAGGAGGTGGGAAGGAAGTGGGTGTCCCTTGCTTCGTCTTGCCTGAATTGAGGGAAGACTTGACAAATTAGGGTAGGTTGGGAGCATGACAACTTGGTTAACAGGAAGCAGAAGATATTTTGAAATCTATCAGTTTAGTTGCCAATCCCCATTGCAGGTTAAGAAGAAAGAGGTTTTGACATTCGGGTACCAGTTTGTGCAAGGGAGTCCTCATCTATCCAGAAGTTTTGGGAAATCTGAAATGATGTTGTCCCAATCTGTTTGGAGGAGGATGTTGCTAAACCTTTCTGGATTTAGAGAGAAAATCTTCCTCCTAATGCTCTTTCTTCATGATACAGGAAAAACAGTGCCAGATCTCGGCTGATGTAAACATTTTAAGCAGGAAGGAGTGCACTTCTTTTATTTCTTAACAACATAAATTAAACATCACAGTAGACATCAGGCTGGAAAAAGTTACAGGAACCCAAGGTTCTTTCAGCAGTTTATTAATGCAGTCTGGCCAGAAGGTTCAGAGGGGCAGTGAGATCACCAGCTGGTATGGAGCCCTGGGTGATCCACAGACAGTTGGCTGGGACTCAAAAGACCAATTGTTCTGGTTCTGAATGCCGTATTTTGTGCAGCCCACTTAGGTTTAGAGATGTTAATTGGAAATACAGGCACAGAGGCAGGACCAAGGAAACTTATCAGCCACTTGCAGCAGCAGTGAGCCATGGTCAGGACAAGTTGGGAAGCATCAAGATCAGAGGTCAGACTAGGCTGGTGAGAGAAGTGGCTAACGTGGTACCCAGACTAGAGTAGAGGCTGTGCCAAGGTGCTTGTCCACATAGAAAAATGACATACAGTTTACAGTGAGGCCTGATGGCAGAATAAGCTCAAGTCCAGATTGCCACGCTGAGTTGGAGACCAATTTGGTGTCCAAGGAGACATCAGGATGTAGCAGATGTATTAGTTTCTGAGAGCTGCTGTAACAAAACTAGGCTTATAACAGAAATGTAATCTCTCATAATTGTAGAGGCTAGAAGTCCAAAATGAAGGTGCTGGCAGGGTTGGTTCCTTCTGGAGGCTCTGATAAGGTATCAGTTCATGTCTCTCTCCTAGGTTTTGGTGGCTGCATGGCAGTCCTTCATGTTTCTTGACTTGCAGATGCATTACTCCAATCTCTGCCTCCCTCTTTACATGGTCATCTCCTCTTAAATCTCTATGCCTTTTTTCTTCTTATAAGGAAATCTGTCATTGGATTTAGGGATCATTCTAAATTCAGGATGATTTCATCTTAAAATCGTTAATTACATCTGCAAAGACCCTTTTACCAAATAAGGCTACTTTCACAGGTTATGAGGTTTAGGAGTTGACATATCTTTTGAGGATGCCAATTATTCAACCTGCTAAGTAGATATACAGGTAGAAGTCAGAAAACTTGGATTTTAATTCTAATAATATGACAATTGCTATCCTTTAAGAAAATTTTAAAACAGTTGTCAAGCACTCACTTATGATAAACAAATATTTATTGAATATCTTCTACATACCAGGCACTATTCTAGGTTCTCAGACTTAAGAAACAAAACTGGCAGAAATTTTTGCCCTTATAAAGGCCACTCTCTATTGGGTATAGTTGGAGACAGACAAATAAGTTGAAGCATATGGAATGTCTGATGATGATGAGCACTAGAGTGAAAGTAAATTAGGGAGGAGGATGGGAGTGCTGGGGTACTGGGAGGTGGCAATTTTAAATAAGATGGTCTTTGAAAGCCTTAGTAAGAGCTACCATTTGAGCAAAGTCTCCAAAGAAGGGATGGATGAGCCCGATAGATGCCTGGAGAAAAAGTCTCTCAGGTACAGGGAAGAGCAACTGCAAAGGACCTGAGGCTGGAACAGGCCTTTTGAGAAGTAAAGAGGCCAGCAAGGCAGAAGGGGGGCAAGCAAGGGGAAAAAGTGGAAGAAAATGGGGTGGGAGAGATAACAGGGAGCAGATTATGCACACAGGCCTGGCTGTTTCCTGTTGGGAGTTTTTGCTCTGAGTGGAATGAGGAGGCATGTGGTTCTTCATGTATTCTGCAGCTGGAGCAGCTAGAATATGCTGAATGGGAAACCATAGGCATGACACAACCTGATTCCATGATTGCCGGGTCACTTCTGCAGCTGTATGGAAAACAGACTCATGTGGAGGCAAGGGTAGAGCAGGAAGACCATAGGGACAATTGCCCTAGTGAAGTGGAGGGATGATAGGGGCTTGGACCAGTGGAGACTTGGAGAAGTCATGGGGTTCTTCATGTATTCTGAAGCTGCAGCTGCTAGAATATGGTGATGGTTTAATGTGAGGGATAAAAAAAAGGAGTCAAGACTACCTCCAACGTATTGGGCCCCCAAACCAGAAACACTTATTGAGATGAGGTGGTGCTAATGACTTCACATGCATTAGACAACCCATTGCTCAGCCCTGTAAGGTTGGTAATATTATTATACCCATTTTACAGAAAAACAGTCTTTCAAAATTTAAGTAAACTGTCTAAGAGTATGTAGCTATTAATAGTAAGTACCTGAAATAGGATATAGGCCAGTTCTGTCATATTTATAATCCCAGATTCCTAACTCTCAGAGCTCCAGCTTTTTCCTCTGCATAAAGAATCTTCTTATCTACATTCATAAGATTGTAAGAGTTATGACAATGAAAGTAAAAGTGCTTTATAAATTACAGTGTACTATCCAACTATTTATCAGTTATCTATTTCAGTGTAACAAAACACTCTAACTTAGTGATGTAAAATAACAATATATTATTATCTGTTAAGGTTCTGGAGGTGGACTGGGCTCAACTTGGTGCTTCTTGATCAAATCTCTCTTGTAGTTTCAGTCTGACCCTGCTTAGGCTAGAGTCATCTCAAGGTCTCACTCATGTATCTGGTGGTTGATGATGGCTTTTGGTTAGGACCTCAGGTGGGATTGTTGGCTCTAACATCTATACATGGCTTCTCCATGTGGCCTGGACTTCCTTACAGCATGGTGGCCAAGTTCCAAGAGCAAGCATCCCTGAAAAGAAATAATTAGGTAGAAGCTGTGTTATCTTTTATGATCTAGCCTTGGAAGTCATATAGCATCACTTCTGCCATGTATACTACTGATAGAGGCAGTCACAAATTTCCACTGGGTTCAAGAGGAAGGAATATAGACAACCTATCTTTATACAAGAGTGGCAAAGTCATATATTCACAGCATGTGGGATGGGAGATACTGTTATCACCATCTTTAGAAAATACTATCTACAACAAAGTAGAAGATATTACTACACGGGAAGTTTATCAAGGCAAGAAGGCTCGACAAAATGAGACAGATTGTGCTCTCAGTGTAAGCCAGGCACAAGCAAACGCAGAGAGAAATTTAGAGAAGGTCAATAGAAACAGTCTCCCAGGGTAGTAGCAGAATAAGCAGACAGCATTACACAGCCAGATGATGATGGATATCTGGGCCCAGATCCAGAAAATTCTGCTCATTGTTGCATTTTTTTCCCATCTTTTTATGATTTGTTCCTGAACTTATGAAAAGAGCTCCAGGTAATACATCTTATAGAAAAAAGGAAAAGCTACAGGGAAGCATAACAAAAAACAATTCCCCATCATTCCACCACACAATCAGAATCCATATTAATGTGCTGGGGTTGGGTATGTTGTCTTCCCAGGTGGAGAGCAGTGCAGTGAGTAAGGGCTTTGGGCTTGAAAATCCCACAAACCTGGTTGAAATCCCAGTTCTGTGTCTTTTAGCTGTATGATCTCTTGGGCAAATTATGTAACCATTCTGTGCCTCAACTTCCTAGTCTGGAAAATTGTGATGATATTAAAATAATCCTATAATGTGGCACAGGGGCTGGAAAATAGTAAGTTCTCAATGCACATTAGCTTGTCAAATCACTATTAAATAAATACATGATTCTTTTCACAAAAAGGGATCATTTGCAAAACTGCATGCATGCTGGTATGTACCTGCTTTTTTCACATAATAAATTTATCTTGAATATCTTCCTATATGACTCCGGAAGGAGACACCTGTATCATTGTGTTTATGAGATGCACATCCTTTCATTGTGAACATGAATTACAATTTGCCTATTTAACAGCTTCTAATTGTTGGATATTTAGCTTTTTTTTTTTTTTTTAAAGTTTTACCTATTATGTATAGCCCTGCAATACTCAACTTAAATACTTGCCTAAATATTTTCTTATTGCTTGGAATATTTTTTCAATAAACAAATGAATATTGACAAGTTTCTAGAAGTGGATTTACTGGCCCCAAATGTCCCATTCAGTTATTTTAAATTTACTTTTTATTATGAAAATTTCAAACCCACAGCAAATTAGAAAGGATAGTACATTGAACACAAACATACAGCTAGCAAGTATATTCAGCCTGATTACATTCTGCCATACTTGCTTGGTGTATGTTTTTCTTAAGTATTTTAAAATAAAACATATGCATCATAACAATTCACCCTACTACTATAAATATGTGTCTCATAAAAATGAGAACTTCTCCTGTATAATTATTGTACCTAACAAAATTAAGCACAGTTCCCTAATATCTAATATATGGTCCATTTAAAAAAATCCCAATTGTCCAAAATGCCACTTTCAGCTTTTTTTTTTAAACATTGAACACCAACTTTTAATTTTTACTTTTTTTTAGATTTTTATTATTATTATACTTTAAGTTCTGGGATACATGTGCAGAACGTACAGGTTTGTTACATAGGTATACACGTGCCATGGTGGTTTGCTGCACCCATCAATCCATCATCTACATTAGGTATTTCTCCTAATGCTATCCTTCCCCTAGCCCCCACCCCCTGACAGGCCCCAGTGTGTGATGTTCCCTTCCCTGTGCCCATGTGTTCTGATTGTTCGACTCCCACTTATGAGTGAGAACGTTTTTCAAATTAGGATCCAACCAAGGACTAGTTATTACGTTTGATTGTTGCATCTCTTAAGTGTCTTTCCATCAAGAGCAATCCCCTCCACCTTTGTTCTCCTCTTTAACACTGACTTGCTGAAGAGACTGAGCTGTTGATCTTCTCCTCTTCTAAACATTAAAAACTCCTGTTTCTCAAAGAAAATTCCCGGATGTGAAATCATTGGATTAAAAGGCCCATCCTGGTTGCAGGCTTATTCTGGGATGTGTGAGCCCTTCGCTTGCAGGTTGTGGGCTGCTCCAAAGTGAGGCTCTCCTCAGCAGATAGATTCCCTTCATTGTCAAGGCTGGCTCTAGCAGGGCACTTGGGAGGCCCCACACTTTCCACAGGGATGTTGGGGTCCACTGTTCAGTACAAAGTCTCTTCAGAGAAGAGGCAATTTTGGAAGACTTCATTCTCCTCTATCGTCAGATGCAGGTAAGCCTCTCCTGGGTAAATTTGTGTTCCTGCTGATGGGGTGGGTGAGAGCAGACCTTTACAGTTAGAGATATGCATTGAAATCCTGGTTCTGCCTGTTACTAGGGTAACTTGTTACCTTGGAAAAACCACTTAAACTTCCGTTGTATTTCGCCCTCTAGTGGAATGCTCTGAGTCCTTTGTCACGCACCTATTTCATACACTACTGGGTAGGAAAGATACTGCCACTGAGAAGTGGGCAGGTCTCCTAACCTCCACGACAAGCCTCTCAAACTTTCGTGTACTTAAGGAACACTTTTGGGGTGAGGGATACTTGTAATAACCAGAGATCTCTGAGATTCTGATTCAGTAGATGAGACCCAGGAATCTATTTTTTAAATTTGTTTTAAAAAATTTGTATAAATTTAGGGGGTCCAAGTGTCTTTTTGTTACCTGGATATATTGCATAGTGATGATGTCTGTGCTCATTAATGAATTTCTCATCTCTCACCCTCCCCAACCTTCGGAGTCTCCAATATCTGTCATTCCACACTCTATGTCCACGTGTATACATTATTTAGCTCCTACTTATGTATAAGAACATGCAGCGTTTGACTTTCTTTTTCTGATGGTCTCCAGTTCCATTCATGTTGCTGCAAAGGAAAACATGATTTCATTCATTTTTATGGCCCAGTAGTATTCCATTGTATATATTTCTTAACAGGCACCCTAAGGGATTCTGACTTACGGACCCTAAGGGATTCAGGGACTATGCTTGAAAAAAGTCTTATCTGCGAACTTCCACTTCCTTGTTAGTAATAGGTAACACTTCATAGCAGTTACAGTTGTACCAAGCACTCTTCACACCACACACATTAACTCACTCAACCCTCACAACTACTCTGTGTACCAGATACCCATATTTTATACATGAGGAAATCAAGGCTCAGAGAGTTTAAGTAACTTGCCAAGGTTGACACTGATAGTAGGTAGCTGAGCCAAGTGCTAGCATTCTGTGGTATTTTTTAAGAAGTAACAAAATAAATGACCTGGTATTTTAACTTTGAGAGATATGGCACTATCACAAAAAATAACCACGTGATATTTCTGAGAATGTTTGGGTGATAAGGAGCTTTGAATTCAGGGCTGCCTTCCAGAAAACAAGGTGTCAGCTTTAAGGGTGAGAATTGATATAGATGTTTCCAGTGAGAAACTTCAGTACCTGAAGATTAGACAATATCATCAGGTTTTGCTGTTTTTTTGACTAATAGAAATGTCCTTTCCAGTGTTGTTACATTATTCAATTTGGGAATAAGAAACACACGACACTGAAGGATGCTTTTAGAAACCAAAGTTGAGTCTTTGGCCGTCTTGTTCTGACATCATTCTGGTGAACCAATCCAGTTTCCTTCTGCACTCTGAGAGAGGATGTTGTGGTAGGGTTGCCTGTTAAAATACAGGATGCCCAGATAAATTTGAATTTCAGATAAATGATGAATATTTTAGTATAAATATGTATACTTATAGATGTATGTATGTACGTATGAATATGTCTCAAATATTGCAAATATTTGTTTGCTAAATATGACAACCATAGATTGTGGTGCACGGCAATGCTTCTCAAACTTTACTCTGCATATAAGTCAGCTGGGAATTTTGTTAGAATGCAGACTCTGAGTCAGTCGTTGTTACGTTAAAGCTGCTGTTTTAAAGACCACATCCGAAAGGAAAGCGTAAGCAGGAATATTTCTTGAGCTTGGCTGGAATAGAAGAACCACCTGTGGCGCCTATTGAAAGTATGGATACTTTGCCATAACAAAGTACTATAGTTCAATGGCTTAAATAATGGGAATGTATACATTCACAGTTCTAGAGGCTGGAAGCCCAAGATCAAGGTATCAGCAGGTTGGTTTTCTTCTCAGATTTTCCTCTCTTACTAGCAGACAGCTGCCCTCTCACTGCCTCTTTACATGGTTGTGTCTCTGTGTCTGTGTTCTCATGGTGTGTCTATGTGTCCCAATCACCTCTTTTAGTAAGAATATCAGTTGTATTGAATTAAAGTACACTCTAATTGTCCCATTTTAACTTAATTACCTCTTTAAAGTTCCTGTCTCCAAATGCAGTCATTGGGTTAGGATTACAACATAGGAAGTTTGGGGACACACAATTCAATCTGTAACACCATCCGAGAATTACTGAGACCAGAATTTCTGTGGGAGGGACTTTCAGAGGCTACCAATTTGACCAGCTAGAAGTGCTGGTTGAAGAAGAACATCCCAGGTGAGTTTTATCAGGTGAATTTAAGAAATCTGGTATAGAATAGTAATTCTTCAACTTGAGCATCAATTGGAATCACCTGAAGAACTTGTTCAGCGCCCCAAGATTCTGACTGAAGAGGTTAAGGTGGAGCTCAGATTCAGCTTCTTAACAAGAAGACATGCTTAAGGACACCACCTTAGACAAATCCCTCAACCTCTCTCACAAGCGGGGGCAGGAGGAAGATACTCATCACGTGGCTGTGGTGTGGATTGCCTGAGATTAGGAGGCAAAAGCTCTTGGGAACTTCAGGGCCCTATATTAGAAGAAGGTGAGTCATGGTGATGAATTTTCCACCAGTTATAAAGCATGGGAACCAAAGTCAATGTATTTTCATGAACAGCAAAACCGTGTGTACTTTTCTTTTAAATCTTTAACTTTTATTTTAATTTCTGGGGAACATGTGCAGGATGTGCAGGTTTGTTACATAGGCAAACGTGTGCCATGGTGGTTTGCTGCACACATCATCCCATTACCTGGGTATTAAGCCCAGCATCCACTAGCTTGTCTTCTTCATCCTCTGCCTCCTCCCACCATCCCCTGACAGGCCTTAGTGTGTGTTGCTCCACAACCCGCCTCCACCACCACATGTTCCCATTGTTCAGCTCCCACTTATAAGTGAGAACATGTAGTGTTTGTTTTTTTGTTCCTGTGTTAGTTTGCTGAGGATAATGCTCCATCCACGTTCCTGCAGAGGACATGCTCTCTTTCCTTTTTTTTTTTAATCATTATTATTATACTTTAGGTTTTAGGGTACATGTGCACAATGTGCGGGTTTGTTACATATGTATCCATGTGCCATGTTGGTGTGCTGCACCCATTAACTCGTCATTTAGCATTAGGTATATCTCCTAATGCTGTCCCTCCCCCCTCCCCCCACCCCACAACAGTCCCCTGAGTGTTATGTTCCCCTTCCTGTGTCCATGTGTTCTCATTGTTCAATTCCCACCTATGAGTGAGAACAGGCGGTGTTTGGTTCTTTGTCCTTGCGATAGTTTACTGAGAATGATGTTTTCCAGTTTCATCCATGTCCCTACAAAGCACATGAACTCATCATTTTTTATGGCTGCATAGTATTCCATGGTGTATATGTGCCACATTTTCTTAATCCAGTCTATCATTGATGGACATTTGGGTTGGTTCCAAGTCTTTGCTATTGTGAATAGTGCTGCAATAAACATACGTGTGCATGTGTCTTTATAGCAGCATGATTTATAGTCCTTTGGGTATATACCCAGTAATGGGATGGCTGGGTCAAATGGTATTTTTAGTTCTAGATCCCTGAGGAATCGCCACACTGACTTCCACAGTGGTTGAACTAGTTTGCAGTCCCACCAACAGTGTAAAAGTGTCCCTATTTCTCCACATCCTCTCCAGCACCTGTTGTTTCCTGACTTTTTAATGATGGCCATTCTAACTGGTGTGAGATGGTATCTCATTGTGGTTTTGATTTGCATTTCTCTGATGGCCAGTGATGATGAGCATTTTTTCATGTGTTTTTTGGCTCCATAAATGTCTTCTTTTGAGAAGTGTCTGTTCATGTCCTTTGCCCACTTTTTGATGGGGTTGTTTGTTTTTTTCTTGGAAATTTGTTTGAGTTCATTGTAGATTCTGGATATTAGCCCTTTGTCAGATGAGTAGGTTGCAAAAATTTTCTCCCATTTTGTAGGTTGCCTGTTCACTCTGATGGTAGTTTCTTTTGCTGTGCAGAAGCTCTTTAGTTTAATTAGATACATTTATCAATTTTGGCTTTTGTTGCCATTGCTTTTGATGTTTTAGACATGAAGTCCTTGCCCATGCCTATGTCCTGAATGGTATTGCCTAGGTTTTCTTGTAGGATTTTAATGGTTTTAGGTCTAACATGTAAGTCTTTAATCCATCTTGAATTAATTTTTGTATAAGGTGTAAGGAAGGGATCCAGTTTCAGCTTTCTACATATGGCTAGCCAGTTTTCCCAGCACCATTTATTAAATAGGGAATCCTTTTCCCATTGCTTATTTTGTTAGATTTGTCAAAGATCAGATAGTTGTAGATATGCAGCATTATTTCTGAGGGCTCTGTTCTGTTCCATTGATCTATATCTCTGTTTTAGTACCAGTACCATGCTGTTTTGGTTACTGTAGCCTTGTAGTATAGTTTGAAGTCAGGTAGCGTGATGCCTCCAGCTTTGTTCTTTTGGCTTAGGATTGACTTGGCAATGAGGGCTCTTTTTTGGTTCCATACGAACTTTAAAGTAGCTTTTTCCAATTCTGTGAAGAAAGTCATTTGTAGCTTGATGGGGATGGCATTGAATCTATAAATTACCTTGGGCAGTATGGCCATTTTCATGATATTGATTCTTCCAACCCATGAGCATGGAATGTTATTCCATTTGTTTGTATCCTCATTTCATTGAGCAGTGGTTTGTAGTTCTCCTTGAAGAGGTTCTTCACATCCCTTGTAAGTTGGATTCCTAGGTATTTTATTCTCTTTGAAGCAATTGTGAATGGGAGTTCACTCATGATTTGGCTCTCTGTTTGTCTGTGATTGGTGTACAAGAATGCTTGTGATTTTTGTACATTGATTTTGTGTCCTGAGACTTTGCTGAAGTTGCTTATCAGCTTAAGGAGATTTTGGGCTGAGACAATGGGGTTTTCTAGATATACAATCATGTCATCTGCAAACAGGGACAATTTGACTTCCTGTTTTCCTAATTGAATACCCTTTATTTCATTCTCCTGCCTGATTGCCCTGGCCAGAACTTCCAACACTATGTTGAATAGGAGTGGTGAGAGAGGGCATCCCTGTCTTGTGCCAGTTTTCAAAGGGAATGCTTCCAGTTTTTGCCCATTCAGTATGATATGGGCTGTGGGTTTGTCATAGATAGCTCTTATTATTTTGAGATATGTCCCATCAATACCTAATTTATTGAGAGTTTTTAGCATGAAGCGTTGTTGAATTTTGTCAAAGGCCTTTTCTGCATCTATTGAGATAATCATATGGTTTTTGTCTTTGGTTCTGTTTATATGCTGGATTACATTTATTGATTTGCGTATGTTGAACCAGCCTTGCATCCCAGGGATGAAACCCACTTGATCATGGTGGATAAGCGTCTTGATGTGCTGCTGGATTCTGTTTGCCAGTATTTTATTGAGGATTTTGCATCAATGTTCATCAGGGATATTGGTCTGAAATTCTCTTTTTTGTTGTGTCTCTGCCAGGCTTTGGTATCAGGATGATGCTGGCCTCATAAAATGTGTTAGGGAGGATTCTCTCTTTTTCTATCGATTGGAATAGTTTCAGAAGGAATGGTACCAGTTCCTCCTTGTACCTCTGGTAGAATTCGGCTGTGAGTCCATCTGGTCCTGGACTCTTTTTGGTTGGTAAGCTATTGATTATTGCCACAATTTCAGAGCTTGTTATTGATCTATTTAGAGATTCACCTTCTTCCTGGTTTAGTCTTGGGAGAGTGTATTTGACGAGGTGTTTATCCATTTCTTCTAGATTTTCTAGTTTATTTGCCTAGAGGTGTTTGTAGTACTCTCTGATGGTAGTTTGTATTTCTGTGGGATCGGTGGTGATATCCCCTTTTTCATTTTTTATTGCATTTATTTGATTCTTCTCTCTTTTCTTCTTTATTAGTCTTGCTAGCGGTCTATCAATTTTTTTTATCTTTTAAGAAAACCAGCTCCTGGATTCATTAATTTTTTCAAGGGTTTTTTGTGTCTCTACTTCCTTCATTTCTGCTCTGATTTTAGTTATTTCTAGCCTTCTGCTAGCTTTTGAATGTGTTTGTTCTTGCTTTTCTAGTTCTTTTAATTGTGATATTAGGGTTTCAGTTTTGGATCTTTCCTGCTTTCTGTTGTGGGCATTTAGTGCTATAAATTTCCCTCTACACATTGCTTTGAATGTGTCCCAGAGATTCTGGTATGTTGTGTCTTTGTTCTCGTTGGTTTCAAAGAACATCTTCATTTCTGCCTTCATTTCGTTAAGTACCCAGTAGTCATCCAGGAGCAGGTTGTTCAGTTTCCATGTAGTTGAGTGGTTTTGAGTGAGTTTTTTAATCCTGAGTTCTAGTTTGATTGCACTGTGGCCTGAGAGACAGTTTGTTATAATTTCTGTTCTTTTACATTTGCTGAGGAGAGCTTTACTTCCAACTATGTGGTCAATTTTGGAATAGGTGTGGTGTGGTGCTGAAAAAAATGTATATTCTGTTGATTTGGGGTGGAGAGTTCTGTAGATGTCTATTAGGTCTGCTTGGTGCAGAGCTGAGTTCAATTCCTGGCTATCCTTGTTAACTTTCTGTCTCGTTGATCTGTCTAATGTTGACATTGGGATGTTAAAGTCTCCCATTATTATTGTGTGGGAGTGTAAGTCTCTTTGTAGGTCTCTCAGGACTTGCTTTGTGAATCTGGGTGCTCCTGTATTGGGTACATATATAATTAGGATAGTTAGCTCTTCTTGTTGAATTGATCCCTTTACCATTATGTGATGGCCTTCTTTGTCTCTTTTGATCTTTGTTGGTTTAAAGTCTATTTTATCAGAGACTAGGATTGCAACCCCTGCCTTTTTTTGTTTTCCATTTGCTTGGTAGATCTTCCTCCATCCCTTTATTTTGAGTCTATGTGTGTCTCTGCACGTGAGATGGGTTTCCTGAATACAGCACACTGATGGGTCTTGACTCCTTATCCAATTTGCCAGTCTGTGTCTTTTAATTGGAGCATTTAGCCCATTTGCTTTTAAAGTTAATATTGTTATGTGTGAATTTGATCCCGTCAGTATGATGTTAGCTGGTTTTTTTGCTTGTTAGTTGATGCAATTTCTTCCTAGCCTTGATGGTCTTTACTATTTGGCATGTTTTTGCAGTGGCTGGTACCAGTTGTTCCTTTCCATGTTTAGTGCTTCCTTCAGGAGCTCTTTTAGGGCAGGCCTGGTGGTGACAAAATCTCTCAGCATTTGCTTGTCTGTAAAGGATTTTATTTCTCCTTCACTTATGAAGCTTAGTTTGGCTGGATATGATATTCTGGGTTGAAAATTCTTTTCTTTAAGAATGTTGAATATTGGCCCCCACTCTCTTCTGGCTTGTAGAGTTTCTGCTGAGAGATCAGCTGTTAGTCTGATGGGCTTCCCTTTGTGCATAACCCGACCTTTCTCTCTGGCTGCCCTTAACATTTTTTCTTATATTTCAACTCTGGTGAATCCGACAATTATGTGTCTCGGAGTTGCTGTTCTCGAGGAGTATCTTTGTGGTGTTCTCTGTATTTCCTGAATCTGAATGTTGGCCTGCCTTGCTAGATTGGGGAGGTTCTCCTGGATAATATCTTGCAGAGTGTTTTCCAACTTGGTTCCATTCTCTCCGTCACTTTCAGGTACACCAATCAGACATAGGTTTGGTCTTTTCACATAGTCCCATATTTCTTGGAGGCTTTGTTCGTTTCTTTTTATTCTTTTTTCTCTAAACTTCCCTTCTCACTTCATTTTATTCATTTCATCTTCCATCACTGATACCCTTTCTTCCAGTTGATCGCATCAGCTCCTGAGGCTTCTGCATTCTTCAGGTAGTTCTCGAAACTTGGCTTTTATCTCCATCAGCTCCTTTAAGCCCTTCTCTGCATTGGTTATTTTAGTTTTACATTCATCTAATTTTTTTTCAAAGTTTTTAACTTCTTTGCCATTGGTTTGAATTTCCTCCTGTAGCTCGGAGTGATTTGATCATCTGAAGCCTTCTTCTCTCAACTCGTCAAAGTCATTCTCCGCCCAGCTTTGTTCCGTTGCTGGTGAGGAACTGCGTTCCTTTGGAGGAGGAGAGGCGCTCTGCTTTTTGGAGTCTCCAGTTTTTCTGCTCTGCTTTCTCCCCATCTTTGTAGTTTTTTCTACTTTTGGTCTTTGATGATGGTGATGTACAGATGGGTTTTTGGTGTGGGTGTCCTTTCTGTTTGTTAGTTTTCCTTCTACCAGACAGGACCCTCAGCTGCAGGTCTGTTGGAGTTTTCTAGAGGTCCACTTGAGACCCTGTGTGGCTGGGTGTCTGCAGCGGTGGCTGCAGAACAGCAGATTTTTGTGAACTGCAAATTAAGCTGTCTGATCGTTCCCCTGGAAGTTTTGTCTCAGGAGTACCCAGCCAAGTGAGGTGTCAGTCTGTCCCTACTGGGGGATGCCTCCCAGTTAGGCTGCTCAGGGGTCAGGGACCCAGTTTAGGAGGCAGTTTGCCCATTCTCAGATCTCCACCTGCATGCTGGGAGAACCACTATTCTCTTCAAAGCTGTCAGACCGGGACATTTAAGTCTGCAGAGGTTACTGCTGACTTTTTATTTGTCTGTGCCCTGCCCCCAGAGGTGGAGCCTACAGAGGCAGGCAGGCCTCCTTGAGCTGTGGTGGGCTCCACCCAGTTCCAGCTTCCTGGCTGCTTTGTTTACCTAAGCAAGCCTGGGCAGTGGCGGGCGCCCCTCCCCCAGCCTCGCTGTTGCCTTGCAGTTTGATCTTAGACTGCTGTGCTAGCAATCAGAGAGACTCCGTGGGCATGGGCGTAGGACCCTCCGAGCCAGGTTTGGGACACACTCTCCTGGTGTGCCGTTCTCCAAGCCCATCAGAACAGCGCAGTATTAGGGTGGGAGTGACCCAATTTTCCATGTGCCATCTGTCACCCCTTTCTTTGACTAGGAAAGGGAACTCCCCGACCGCTTGTGCTTCCCGATTGAGGCAATGCCTCGCCCTGCTTTGGCTCACACATGGTGTGCTGCACCGACTGTCCTGCACCCACTGTCTGGCACTCCCTAGCGATGAACCTGGTACCACAGATGGAAATGCAGAAATCACCCATCTTCTGCGTCGCTCACGCTGGGAGCTGTAGACTGGAGCTGTTCCTATTCGGCCATCTTGGCTCCACTCCCAGTCTATTTCCTTTTTGTGGCTGCATAGTATTTCATGGTGTGTATGTACCAGATTTTCTTTATCTAATCTATCACTGATGGGCATTTTGATTGATTCCGTGTCTTTGCTGTTGTGAATAGTGCTGCAATGAACATATGTATGCATGCATCTTTATAACAGAATGATTTATATTCCTTGGGGTATATACCTGGTAATGGGATTGCTGGGTTAGATGGTATTTCTGCCTCTAGGTCTTTGAGGAATCTGTGCGCTGTCTTCCACAATGGTTGAACTAATTTATACTCCCACCAAGAGTGTAAAAGTGTTACTTTTTCTCCATAACCTCACCAGCATCTATTGTTTCTTGACTTTTTAATAATTGCCATTCTGACAGCATGAGATGGTATCTCATTGTGGTTTTGGTTTTTAGAACTTTCTTATTATTCTATTCATGGATGAGTCAGCAAGGTGTCCTTCATTCTTGCCATCATAGTGGTCTTTATTAAAGAGCACATTGCTAGATCCCATGAGGCCAGTTTTCCAAATGCGATGCGAGTTGAAGATAAAATCCACCTAGTTTGGGAATGGAAAAGAGTTGAAAGGCCTCCAAATCATGTGATTAAACTTGCAATCTCTTGAGAAACTGCTTTCTTGTTACAACTGTGGTTCCTGAGACACAAGTTACTTTGATGTTGATCATGTTAATAAACTTGTAAATAAAGTCTTGCAGAAGAAGAAATCAATAGCTTTGCTTACAGGCCTCTAAAGCACTTATGAGAGTGACCCTCTCTGGTGAATTAACATTCTAGAACTTCACCAATCCTGGTAAATACAGAGGTCTTAAGAAAATGTACCTTTCTCTGTACCGTAGTTTTATGAGTTTCTTACTAAAAACCAGTACTCTGCCATTTTCTTTCTTTTCTAAAATTGGATGTTAATGACTAGCTGGTAAGCATTTTTAAAGGTCATATTTATAATAACAGGGCTATAAGTTTAGGTTAGTCTTCAGTACAATGGGTTTAAGATTACCGCCTATTAATTCAGTGAGAATTAAATGTGTGCAAAGCTGCTACTGTATACTTCGTGAAGTATAATAGCTCCATAAATGACATTTTATTTGTATGGTTATATACATCTAAATATGTTGTCTTTTTCTGCTCATTTAAACTTCAATGCTTTCCTCTTTTTTCTTTTCTTTTTCTTCCTTTCTTTGCTCTTCCTAGCCAATTAATCAAATCATGATGTTTATCTTAAAATAGTGTATTTTGACCAGAAACATTGTGAGGAGGGCTTTTTTTGTTGTTGTTCAATCTCTGAGTGATAAGGAAACAGAGGCCCAGAGATTAAATAGCTTGATCAAGGTTTATCAACTTTTTAAGACAGAGCTGACTTTGAACACAGGATTCTGATCCCAGCAGAATTGGAGGCCTTCTGTTTTCTCCTCCAGATGTACACTCAGCTTTTATTTTTTCCACCACACTCTATTCGTAGAAGACTGAGCACTTGGGATACCTTGGAGAACTCCCTTGATTTCTGGCTTCCTGTTAGGATCAGCCAATGGGGAGCACTGGCAGGACTTGGGGCAGGGGTTGGGGGTAGGAAAGGGAGACTGGGGTATTTTATTCCATTGGGTTCCTTCTCAAAGGGATCACTTTGGGCTGGCTGTCACCTTAAACAAAAACCACAGCTCCTAAGAAGGTGGCCCTCTCTGTAAGTCTTTCTTTCCAGGTTCTGATAACAGTTCCCTCCCATTGTCCCCTTCCAGCTAAGAAGTGGGAACAGCTCTGCTGGCACTAACATCACAGTACTGTTACTGCTTTTATAGTTTTCTTGCACCCTCTGTCAACGATTCCTTCATCAAAACTCTCTTCATTATTCTATTTGACTGTGCCATTTGTTTCCCACTGGGGCCCTACCTCATAGACTCTGCCTTATTCACTTCCTTAACACTTCACTGGACTTAGAGGATATTTAAGGGACTGCCTATGACCACAATTTTGATTCTATCCGTAGCTCAGATAAGCGTAGACTTCCTTTGTTCGCAGAGGGAATTCTGCCATGGTTGCTCTCTCCAAGGCACAAAAGGAAAGATGGAAAACCAGCTGGAGTTCTAACATTTACCTCCTAACAGCTGCCTTCTTCATGTGAAATCTTTGAAGAAAGGCTGGCCCAACCCAGATAGCAAAGAGCAGATTAATTGAGGATGATCCTGGGGACTAAAAACTTAAGTGAACTTTGTAATTTTTATCTGAACGATACAATATGATTAAAATATAAAGGAGTTTGCTCCCAAGGAGAAATAAAGAGGCCTTAACCAGGTCCCTGCTTGGCAGCAGAATTTTATGCCTCTTAATATTTGCATGGTCAATTAATCCCTTAAAGTGATGACTAGTAGGCAATTTATTTGGATGGTACAAGGGGCTAATTGGTAATATTGTTACACAAAATCTTGTGGGCGAAAATTATGCCTGTCTTTAAAAAAATATGCCTTTGGTATTTGAAGGCAGAGCTCTAGTGCCTTGGGCCTCAGAGGAATTCAGACTGCTGATGTCAGAATTAATGAAGAATATGGAAACGTAAGTGTAGGATGGATGGAGTGAAAAATGCATTAAAGATTAATGACATTAGACTAGTGGGAGAGCCACATTTTCTGGTGATCAAAGACCCTGAGACTTTCATCTGCAAATGCCTGGGGGAATGTTGAACATCTTAGAATTTGTCATATCGCCTTTGGTTAAATCCAGCCTGCTATTCAGCAAAGTGCTCCAAGAAAAATCCCCCACCCTTCGGGGTCTGATCTGTTCATTCATTCAAGAAATATTTTTTGGGTGCCTGCTCTGTGGCAGACGTTGATTAAGAAAAAAACGCTGAGGTCAGTGATGAACCAAAACATATACATTCCCTTTTCTCATGGAGATTCCAATGTCGTGAAATAAACAAGTTTTCTTAAATAATATAATATGCATTTGCATTCTTAGGTAATTATATTTTTTGGTAACATTATGTACTAGGATAACAAGAAGTCCTCTAGTTTCAAAATATGTCAAACATTGGATAAAATATAATAAGAAACATTTTATAGCCAGGCGTAATGGTGGGTGCCTGTAGTCTCAGTTCCTTGAGAGGCTGAGGTGGGAGGATTGCTGGAGCCCAAAAGCTCCAGGCTGCAGTGAACTGTTATCATACCACTGCACTCCAGCCAGGGTGACAGAGCAAGACCCTGTCTCAAAACAAACAAACAAACAAACAAAAAAACACGAAACATTTCAAAAGTAGAACTAAATGCCTCAAAGTCAGAGAATTCCTCAGTGACCAGGAAAAAAAAAAAAGGAAAAACAAAAAAACCCCTGAAAACCAGAGAGAGGAGTGTGGGCTAAAGTTCAGGTTGCCTTGTCTGTGGAGCGAGAGAGAAAAATCCTCACAGGTTGTACATAACAGGGAACAGGTCACTGGGAGTGAGAGTCAGCCAACACAGTGGACAGTGTATTTAAGCCTTCAAACTAAGGTAATGTTCCAAAGGAAAGCAAAATTGTGTTCTGAGTCATCAAGCCAGATAATGTGGCCTAAGGTGGGCCATGCCTCTGCTATGGAAGCTTCCCAGAAGACCCTATACCTGGAGTGACTGTGAAGAATAGGCCTGGTGCAGTGGCTCATGCCTGTAATCCCAACACTTTGGGAGGCCAAGGTGGGCAGATCACTTGAGGTCAGGAGTTTGAGACCAGCCTGACCAACATGGTGAAACCCTGTCTCTACTAAAAAAATACAAAAATTAGCCTGGCGCAGTGGTGCTTGCCTGAAATCCCAGCTACGTGGGAGGCGGAGGCAGGAGAATCGCTTGAACCCAGGAAGCAGAGGTTGCAGTGAGCTGAGATCACATTACTGCACTCCAGCCTGAGTGAAAGTGTGAGACTCTGTCTCAAAAAAATAAAAATAAAAATAAAAATAAAAAAATAAATTGGATGAGTATAGTGGCAATCAGGGGTGGGCAGTCCTAGTGGAAGTTGGTTGTGTGAGTCAGATCTGAGTTGGAGGGGCCAGGGAGTTTTGGAAGGACTCAAAGCATGCTATGGCTGGAAAGAGAGAGAGAGAGAAAGGAAAGTGTGCATTATGAGACTAGAAAGCTAAGCTAATAAAGACTCACTCTTAATGGGGGCAGGAGTTTGACCTGTATCTGAAAAGCAATGGGCAACTATTATTAAGGGTTGTAAGCAGTGTGGCAACATCAGAATTACTATTTTAAAGTCATTTGCTTGCAGTTTTTATAGTAGGGACTATAGCAGGGCTTGAGTAGAAGATGATCCAGGAGAGAGAACGCCATGAACAGGTCATCATGGAAGGCAGTGGGGGAGATAGCTCCTACAGAAGGATGCAGGACTTTGCTCAGTGCTTCAGCTATATTTCTGGTGCTGAAAAGGAGTAGTAGAATACCTCAACATGGGCAAAAGATCTGCACTGTGTATATGGTTTCTAATTGAAGTATTGAAAAATACCAGATCCTGCAGGAGCTGGATTTAAAAAATAATAATAAGATATGAAATCCAGAATACCTAAACAAACCACCATCACCACTACCAAAGATTTGTTTCTAAGAAATGAAGAAGAAAATGCCAATTGTATTAGATTCTAGAGGAGAAGTGGGTATAGAATATAGCTGGAAATCTACTTCAGGGTTAACATATAGCAAACTTTTTTTCAGTTCCTCTATCCTGTCGTATTCTCTCACCATTGTACCTCCATGAGCCATTTTTCCTCTGGTTCAATTTCTTCCCCTAATGCAGGTTCTTCTCCCTCTTTCTTCCATGTCTTCATTTGCCTATTTTTATTTCTTCCAAATGTTTACATTAATAACAAAAACTGACATCACTTAGAAACAAAACTAACGTAAAAGTACAACTTCATGGCTGTGCTAAATACCTCCATTGGGACAATTTTTTAGTTCTTACAACAACTCTGTGAGGTAGGTACTTAATATTCCCATTTGCAGATAGGAGTAGTGAGTTTCAGGTAAGAGAGATGACTTGCTCAAAGGTCACACAGTAATG
This sequence comes from Nomascus leucogenys, assembly GCF_006542625.1. Lineage (NCBI taxonomy): Eukaryota > Metazoa > Chordata > Mammalia > Primates > Hylobatidae > Nomascus > Nomascus leucogenys. The sequence continues at coordinate 72,612,305 of NC_044401.1, read as the reverse complement.
GCAGAGCTAGGATTTAAAGCCAGGTAACCCATTAAAAAAGTCAGAATTAGCTCTTGATATGAGCACCCTTAGACCTACATACTTGTGCTTAAACTTTACATTGAATATATATCACCTACAGAGCTTGTTAAAATGCAGATTTTGATTTTGTGGCCCTGGAATGGGGCCCAAGTTTTGCATTTTCTACACGCTCTCATGTTGAAATTGCTGGTTCATGGATCCCACTCTGAGTAGCATTAGTGTATGACAGGCATTCAGTGAATATTTATTGAATGAAGTAATTCAAATAAAGAAATGCTAAGATGTATATGCCAGTGATTTCTTTCTTTGGATATCTTGTTGTTGCCTTGAACTTATGGCTGTCTGAATAGTAATTATTCAGTTGGATATTGAATGATCACCTACCATGGATAGGGAAGACCCACTGTGAAAGATGCAGAGATGAATAGATATGACCTCTCTTCTGGGCTGGAAGCCTGACGTGCCATCTTCAGGTGTGCAAGGATTCTGGCTCAGCACAGGCTCCTGGACAAGTTGCCAGTCAGCCTGCTTTCCCTACCACTAGTCTTCATGACATGATCTACCAGGGCCAGTCTCTGTGCTAAGTGTTTTATTAATACATGTATCATTTCATTAGTTCCATTCAACATCTCTGCACTGTAGATACTGCTGTTTTTCCTCACTTACATATGAGGAAACTGTGGCAGAGAGCAGTTAACTAGCTTGCCCAGATACACAACAAGGTTGACATTTGAATCAAAGTGTTTTTCATCATGGAGCCCCATTTCTTATTTATTTATATACTTGTTTGTTAGTTTCTGTAAAAATTAAAATATTTTTAAATATTCAGGGTGTACTTGTGCAGGTTATTTTTTTTTTACATGGATATGTTGTATAATGGTGAGGTTTGGGCTTCTAGTATGCCCATCAACTGAATAGTGAACATTGCACCCAATAGGTCGTTTTTAAGCTGATACTCCCCCACATGCTCCCACCATTTGAAGTCTCCATTGTCTGTTATTTCCATCTGTATGTCTATGTGTACTTATTGTGAAGCTCCCACTTATAAGTGAGAACACGCAGTATTTGATTTTCTAAATTATTCCACTTAGAAATAACTTAGTTATTTCATTTGAAGGATAATGGCCTTCGGCTTCATCCATGTTGCCAAAAAAGACATGATTTTATTCTTTGATTTGTGAAGTACCATTTCTTAACCATAATTCTCTTCTGCCAATCTGGAATGATGAGATGGAGAATGATGCAAAGGTAGAAATAGGAAGTAGCAAGCATACAAATAGTTGTCTTGTTTGGTCTTTTAAATATTGAGAAATACAGAAAATGGAAAATATAGAAAAGTATATAACAAATGGTGGGATATTCACATCGATAAAGGCTTTTTGTCAGCCTTGTTTTATTTTTTTTAATGTAAAAGAGACAAAACTTAACCGGTAATGTTCACAATCCCTTTATTTCTCCCAGTTCACATTTTCTCTCCTACTCTTTCCAGAGCTGTGGTTGTTTACTTCCAGGTCATGTTTTTCTGTTTCTAGAAAATATTTTTCTGTATTCTTGAAAGTGTTTTTCTATAATATTATATATATGCAACACAACATATATATTATATCGTTTGAGTGTTAAATATATCCAGAAGTTATAATATGCTATATGTAACAATCTACAACATACAGTTTTCACTTGGCATTGTGTTTTCGATGTCTGTCTGTGTTGAATCATATAGGAATAGCTTTTCAATTTTAAATTCTACTACATTCCATCTTACCTGTTCTATTGTCAATGGATATTTAGCTTGATTATAATACAATTTCATGAATGCTGATGTAAACATTCTTGAGCAGTCTTCTGAGACATAAGTGCAAGAGTTTCTATAGAATCTATAGGTAGAAATGGAATTGTTGAATTTTATGTTCTTTTAAAAATTATTGATATATTGACAACTATTTTCAGAAGTGATTGCAGCAACTTAATTCCTTCCAGAAATGTATACTGTTATCAACACTTTGTGAAGTCTGATATTTTTCTCCCTATTTGAAGAGTACAAATTGGTATCCAAATGTTAATTTAACTTGCAGTACTTTGGTTGCCAATTCAAGTTATGTTTGTTTTTGTTTGTTAGTTTGTTTGTTGGTTGTTGGGTTTCTATTTTGCCTCTTCACATCTTTGGCTCATTTTTTCCAACTAGTTTGTAACAGTCCTTATCTGTTCTTAATACTGTACTTAATCCTATTTGCCGTTCATTACAATAGCTATTTGTATTCTCTTTGTTATTTGTTTTATACTATCCATAAGCCAACACTTAACATTTGGAAAAATTATATTTTTTCTTTTGTGAGATGTACTTTTCACTTATGAAGGGCTTTTTTTGGGGAGAGGAAGCATAAAAGAATGATTAGGAACTTTGTCTCTGTAGCTAGGCTGCCTGAGATGGAAGCTGAGCTGTCTGCTGTCCTGTCCTGTCCTGTCCTGTCCTGTCCTGTCCTGTCCTGGTCATCTTATCACATTGCATTGATCTGACCTTCAGTACAATGTTGAACAGTAGAGGTGTTTGGAGGAGGTAGGGTTAGCAGAATTCCTTGTGAAGTAGCAGCATGGTCTTGATTGGGAATTACAGAATTTTTTTTCAGGCCTTCCCTGTGTAGCAGGCATGAAGATAAGAATAGCTTTTGTTGCTGGTGCTTCATCCTTGCAGGGATTTTAGTCAAATTATCGTTTGGAGGGAGTAGTCATACTGTCTGTGAGGATAGCAGGCTTAGGTTAGAAATGCTGAAAACTATTTTGGGTCCATCCACCACGAATTTTCTGTTTAACGTTATATTATATACATTTTAGTTGTCATTTTATTTATTGATATCCCCCACTAGACTCATGAGGATAATGTCCATGTCAATATTATTGACTGATATATTTCCAAAAGTCTAAAATAGTATCTGGCATATTTTAGGTAGATATTTATCAAATGATTGAATTAATGATCTCACTTTGCCTCTCTGTTCAATTATATCTGTAAAATGAGGTCAGTGGAATTTGCCCCGCTCCCCTGAAAGAGTTGACAAGGTTAAATCAGATAATGTGTTCTGAAAAACCACCCAATTTATGATGATCACAGGTCATGGTGGACAGCAGTAATCAAGGAAGCACAAGTAGGTGGCACATTTGTCTGTCTCCTCCACCCGAATGGGAATTCCATGAGAACACAGATTTTCTATGACTTATTTGTTCCTGTGACTCATGTGTCTGGAATAGTGCCTGGAATTTGGATACTTTCAGATAAATGGAATAGAGTGGAATTTAATCAATATCTTTATTTGGCGCAGAAAAAATAAAGGACAAAGCGAAGTTGAATTCAAAAATCTGATGTGAAAGCATATATATGAGTGAGAGTGTGTATGAGAAGAGTGGAAAAGAAGAAAGCAGAAGAAAAAAATGGATCGGAAAACCATAAGTGAGAATGAAGGAGACAATGTCTAGGATTTTTAAAAAACGCTAGACCAAAAAGGTCAATTTGATGTTTGGGGTTGTCTTTATAACTGAATGGGATCGATCCAATGACCAATATGATTGCATAAAACTGGTCATTAAGATGGTAAGGGAACCACAATTTAACTGTAAGTGCCTGATTTAGGATTTGTAAGTCAATGAAGAGAGATGAGAGACAAGAGTCTGCAGACCTCTGACCTTATGTATTCTGTGGAATTGCTTTAAGACTTGGACAGTTGCCTGAGCTCTGAAAACAATAATAATGTATTCTGAAGAACTTTGAATTTATACTTGGGTTTTGTCCATCCTAACATTCTCTGTATTCTCATAAAAGTAGTTTCAGTAGGCATCTGTTGTTTTTTTCTTGTCCTGCATTTATTTTCTTTGTTTTTCTTACCTTGCTAACAGCTTCCCAGTTTGTTTTGAGGAATAACTTCCCAGTTTCATTCCTTTGATTTGTGTGACAATTTACTGCTCTTCCATCTCTAGGAGTGGCCATGGGACCCAGGCCAGGGCAATGAACACAGACCATTTCTTGGCCACAGTGTTTTGCTCAATAATGTTCACAAAGCCTGATAAAGGCAAATACATTCAATCTTTGGACTTCTGGTCTAACTGTTGTAAAAGAGAAGTCATCTTTCAACTAGGATTACTGCATTGACCATTAACCAAAGAAGAGAACATGCCCAAGAGAAACAAAACAAAACAAAACAAACAAACAAAAAAGCTAATAGGGAGAAGCTAAGTTGTGAGGATAATGTTTAGGTATCTAAATCCGTTCTTGCCTAAAGTTCTTCTGCCCGAGCCATTTGAATTGTATCGGCCAGTAAATTATCTAGTACATTTAATTTGAATGGAGATTCACTTGCAGTCAAAAAGTGTATTGATTACTACACTTTGATTTTTTAAAACTTTTCAATTAAATTGATTCTTGAGAGCATAGCCCTTATGCCTAGGCTGAAGAAAGTCAGAAGTATGTGTCATGCCTCAAGTAAAAAATTACTTCTAGATAATTTTTTATTGAGAACACACTTTTAGAACCTTCGACTCTTGTCAGTGTTTGCACATCTATAGCAAGGTATGGCTGAATTAGATTACGTCCAGGTCAAAAGTGTAAAATTTTAAGACAGCTTTTCTTGCAATGATCCCATGATATTGCCTGGTATTTTCTGGCAATTCCTGATGAGGAGGTTAACTCTTGCCAAGTTGGAGTGTACACCCTGCCATTTATCCCACTTTCTTATTTCTTTTCATGTTCATGTTTCTTAATGCCCCAATAACATTAAAAGGCACTGCAGCTGTGATAATGATGAAAATAGCTATTATTTTGAATTCTTACAATATTAAGTTCTTGACATAAGTCATTTCAATTAATCTTCCCAAGAACACAGTGAGGCAGGAATTAATATGCAATATATAATCAGGGTTTCAGCATGAGGGTCTTGGGATTATTTAGTTTAACGTCACCTCACCTACCCCTTAAGTATAGATAGGAAACTTCTCCACTCACCCTAATTAGTGTCCAGAGTCTCATTATCATTTTAGGGGCCTGCAGGTTCTCTGAGAGGTGGTGTATTAGTGAGATGTCACTTGGGCCAATCAGGTGAGATCCACCAAATTGTTTTCCATAAACAGGCATCACTCTTGCAGAGTGTTTTCAGGTGATATACTGCTGTTTTGGCTTCCAATGAAAATCACTTGGAGGGTTCTTGCTTTTGTGATGGCTAGGCAGGTAGTGATGAGAGTGATCATTTATCTCCCACATGACCCTTTAGTAGATGTGAACAGTGCCACCCCACATGATCCTTCCAAGAGTTTGCAAGCTGGCTCTTGTGGGGTAGGATAATCTTTTATCTTTCAAGGAAGTTCTCTCTAGGATCATATTCTAACATCTCAGAGCTTTTTTTCCTTTTTTTTTCCTTAAGGTAATTCTTCCACTTTACTTTGATCTCTATGCTGCCCCCCCCTCCTCTTTCTCTTTCTTTTTGCAATTATTTTTTCTCTTGTTCTTTCACAGTTGACAGGAAGGATTCATTAAACTCATATTTCAAATTATTAGCAACCAAAAATGGTTTAAAGTTGACTTTTTTTAAGTTTGACTTCAAAATCAAAAACCTAGACTTTAAATGATGCCAGGAAGTAAAGGGAAATTCTTAAAATGAATCTTCAGAATTCATAAAGAAGAAAGAAAAAGGAGTTAATTCTCCTTTTAAAACATTTTGAATGTTCATATTCTAAAACCATTTCAATCCTCGTTTTACAGAGTAGGAAACCAAGGCTCAGAGAATGAGTAATTAGTAATTAGTAATGAGTCAATGGTCACAGAGTTAAGAAGCTGTATGTAGAGCTTGGAGTCAAGCCTAGATGCCACTGAATATAAAATCTTGCTACTATCCACTTAGCCCCAAGGATGTAGGCAAGATCTGGTCCACGATGCACTCTTAGGAAAATGATTTGAGAAAAATGTCATAAATAATGGCTTTTAGAAAAAAAAAGGATAAGCCACAAGGTTTGTCAGTTCTTTTCTACAGGTTGTTATAGGAATGAGCCAAAAAACCATTTAGAAGTCCATGTGGATTTCTAAACATATAACCTATAATAGTCCTTGACAATGAACATTCTTCTCTGAAATTCATAGTTTGTAGACAAACTTCTGGGCATTTGTTTTGCTCTGTGTTTAAAAATAACTTTGATATGTTCTATATGTAATCTTACTGGTTAAATTTTTACAACTATATATATTTATAACCCATTCATAGCTTTATTTCTCAATATTTAGCGAGTTATGATGCATACTTTAAAAAATGTTTAGCCTTATATAGTAGCTATGAACATAATACTTTTATTATTCTATGCAAAATGGAAAGTATTCTTTCAGTGTAAACAGTTATTAGCTGTTTACATTTCACATGAACATTTTTGATGTATGAAAAGCATCTTTTCATTAGTCCTTGATAAACCCTCCTGCTTCATTTCTTGTGTCAGAATACAGGAAACAAAGAGGTATGTATTTAATATCATGAAAGGATCTGGTCACATCCAAAGTAGAACAGTTAATTCTACAAGTTTCAACATGCACAGGAATAACTTGTAAACCTGATACTGAAATGCATTTTTCTCTGGCAATTTCCAGTTTCAGTAACTGAACATTGCTTTGCACAAAGTTAGACTCTCAAAATTCAGGGAATGCCTGAAGTCAACTTGTTGCTGTATAACTGCACATTTTTCTATCTGTAGTAAATTGTAACTTATAAGTTTCCAGTGTTTTCTGTGGAAAATTTTCTTTCATGGCTTGAGAATTGAAGTACTAGTGTATGGATATACAAATGTTTCATACTGAAAGGTAACGTAGACCGCATGTCAGTTGCTGCACATTGGACAGAGTCAGATATGGTATGTCATTTGCTGGACTCTAGGTAATGTTGGAAATGCTTCTTCATGTTCTTTAGAGTGACCATGAAGATGTTTTGTTTGTTTGGCTTCAGTTTTCTTTTTTGCCATTTTTTTTTGGCTTAAAGATCATCATGAAAGACTCCTTACAGTACAGTGGTGACATCAAAGTTGGAAGGGAAAGGTAATGTGAAAAATGCCAAAGTCCAAATAAAAATCCAACAGGATGAGCTCAAATGGGGGAAAGAATTCCATTAAGTGTAGATGTGATAACAGTAAAAGTTCAGAAGCACAAAATTTCCTAGAATATCAGGGTAATCTGGATTAAAATCTGCTCACAAAGGGGAAAATAGAGGTTCTAGATGACAAGTGCTGCCTATAGAACATAGCTGCTTAAACAGATGATGTGACCACAGCTGCACGCCTTGAGTCACTGCACACAATATTATCAGGTTATATGTAGAACATGGACTCCTTTCTTAAGGACATTATTGACAGGTGAGAGAAGTCAAATTCTGGAATGGCTTTGTCTAAGGAGGATCTGGAGAGACTGTTCAGATGTGGAGATCATGTTTTCTCCTCCTGTGGCCTGCTGACACTTCCTCATAAATAGAATAAAAGACATAAATGGAATCCAATGTAGTTCTCTCTCCTATTTGTTTTTCTTCATTATTCTCTATATTGGTAAATAGAAGTACCACTGCTGGGATTAAAAGAAACAACATGCCACTTAGCTATGAGTTTGGTCCATAGTAAGCTCTCAATACATGGCTTACAATTATAATGATTACCATATATGTCTTCATTTAATTCTTCTAAGAACTTTATGAGGTAAGTACTACTCTTATCTGCATATTTAGATGAGAAAACTGAGGGTCGCAGGAGTTACATGGTTGAATCAGGGCAACCTTGTGTAGGCTTCAGAGTAGGAGGCAACCTGAGGTCTGTCTGACCTCATAGAAAACTTATGCTATTAATCAATAATTCCTACTGCCTCTCAAGACTATCCAATATGATTGGATAATGACAGTGAAGTGAGAAGGGGAGGTTGTAATTTCCACATCCCTTTTAACTTGTTCTGAAAGCCTTACTACTTTACTTTGGGACTTTAAAGCTTCCAGTACCATTCCTTTGTTCTTTGAATGTCTTCTCTACTGCAGACACACACACACACACATACACACACACACACACACACAGAGAGAGAGAGAGAGAGAGAGAGAGAACTACATTAGCTGTTAAATTGGATACATGGCCATGTACTATTTTCTAGCTGAACTTTTTGTACTTCAAAGACTTGAAGTACAGTTTAATGGTGTTTTAGCTGTCACTGGAATTAAAAGTCGAGTGCCATTGTGTGCTGAGTTTGGTCCCCCCTTTCAGCTGATATTTAGAGAACTAATTATTCTACTTGAGGCTTGAGGGATGTGTGTACCATGAAACAAACAATAAAGATAGACCTCTTGAGGTCTGCCATGGATTATTTATTTCCCCCTCATATTCCTCACTGAGAAAAATTCACAGCCTCCATTTTTGATCCACTATAACTTTTTCCTTAATAGAAAGGTAAAAGGACTTTAGAGCTAACTCTCCCAAATTTATATAATCACTAAATCACACAGCAAACAACAACAACAAAATCTAGTCCTTAAGGTTGCCAGCACCAGGGAGCAAAAGCAGAGGTGGCTCTTGCCAGGCACTGATTAAACACACTCAAAGTGGTTGTTCTTCAAAGAGACTCATACTATGGACTGAGCAGAATCACAGTTGGCCAGTAAGGAATTCATATTTTTTCATGTCCCCTCCTCTAACCATATGAAGGTTAGACAATGTCCCTCTGCTTAAATTTGTCAAGTATTTATTGCTTATATTTTATCAGTTGAGGTTTGCTGGTTGTTGACTCCATCTTTCAGTTGGTATAGCATGTTTGTTTGCTTTCTCCATTTCCTCGTGTGTTGCATAGTCATTACGTGCTAGGTTCCGTGCAGCAGAATGGGAATGAATAAGACAGACACAGCTCCTTGGCCTTCAGATGTGGACTGGCAAGTTTTCTGTCTTTTTCTTTTTTAAAGAGACAGGGTCTCACTCTGTCACCCAGGATGGAATGCAATGGCATGATAATAGCTCACTGCAGCCTCAAACTCCTGGGCTTAAGTGATCCTCCTGCTTCAGTCTTCTGAGCATCTGGGACTATAGATGTGCATCACCATGTGTGTGGCTAATTAAATTTTTTTTTTTTTATAGAGACACAGTCTTGCTATTTTGCCCAGGCTGGTCTCAAACTCCTGGTCTCAAGCAATCCTCTTGCCTTGACCTCCCAAAGCACTAGGATTACAGAGTGAGCTACTGCACCTGGCCAAGTTTTCTGTTTTCTATATGATTCAACATAGCTTCTGATTCGAGGCACTCAGAACATACTTAATAAAGACTTACTAATTTAATATGCCTCAGAATGAGCCAAGGAGGTGGTGAAGCCCTGATTTCATCCCACCAATAACCATGGAAAGCTTTCTGAATCAACCCACTGTGGCATATGGAACAGGAGTAGCAGCAGTTGTAACCTATTATAGGTCAGAAATATTTGCTATATTCTAGGAGCCCTGGGACAGAAAGGTAAGAAATGGGTGAAGTGAACAGATTTACAAAAAGGAAAGAGTTGTGGGGCTTACGGGTACTGGAAAGACCATGCTGCATCAAAAGTTGTCCAAGTTCAAATCTCTGGAAACAAGCAAACAGAAGCACAAGAAAAGGTCCACAAATCTGTAGCCTGCTAGTTAATGGGCTCTGATTATAGAGAAACTGAGGCAAGTTCAGAGCATCAGGGATGTCAGGGGTTCAATGATATCTTACGAGATAGTGCTGGATACTTCATCCTATGTAAGAGAGAACTCAAATTGGAAGGTAACATTTTCTTTGGTAATCTAAAAAGACTGACCAGGGAAGAATAAGACTTAGTGTCCGAGGTCAGTATTTGGAATTCACAAGAAGATAGATTTTACTTGAGTTCATTTGCTTGAGAGATTTTGAATGAATTCTGATGAATAATAAGTTCCTCTCACGCAAGGTGTTGAGGCTTAGTTTGGGGAAATTAGAGCCAGCATGTTGAAGAGGGATTGGATTTAAGGATGTTCATGGTCTTTTGCCAGTTTTGTTATTTCACAATTACTTGAAGACCACGGTGCAGGGAGATATTCTAGATGAATGAATGTGTATAATCGTCATTTACCAAACAGTTCCTTGCAGATGGAGTAGTAATCAGCCATTGATGGATATTTAGAACAATAAATATGTCTTCTATTATTAAATAAATAATCACTTTACAATCTAGAAGTTAGAGAAACAATTGAGGTAATCTGTCTAGTGAATTAGTTATCCATCATTTGCATAACAAATTACCCAAAAATATAGGGGCTGGTATAGTTTGAGTATATGTCCCTGCCAAATGTCACATGAATTGTAATCCCTGCTATTGGAGGTGGGGCCTAGCAGGAGATGTTTAGGTCATGAGAGAGGACCCCTCATGGCTTGGTGCTGTCCTTGTGATAGTGACTGAGTTCTCATGAGATGCGGTCAATTAAAAGGGTGGCACCTTCTACCTTCCCTTGCTCCTGCTTTTGCCTTGTGATGTACCTGCTCCCAATTCACCATCTACTTTGAGTAAAAGCTCCTTGAGGCCTCTCCAGAAGTGGAGCAGATGCTGGCACCGTGCTTGTATAACCTGCATTAAACCTTTTTTCTTTATAGATTATTCGGCTTCAGATATTTCTTTATAGCAATGTAAGAACAGCCTAATACAGGGGCTTAAAAGAACAATGTTCATTTATTATCTCATGGCTTTTGTGAGTCTGGAATCCTAGAGTGGCTTAGCTGGGTAGTTCTGGTTCAGGGTGTTTCAGAAGGTCATGATCAAGATGTTGGCCAGGGCTGCAGCTCTTGGTAGGCCTGACTGAGCCTGGAGGATCTGCTTCCATTGCGGCTCACCCACATGATGGGCAAGTTGGTGCTGGCCTCAGATGAGAAGTCCCAGTTTCTCCCAGCTTGGCCTTCTATAGAGGGTTGCTTGAGTGTCCTTGTAGTATGGCAGTTGGCTTTCCCCAGAGTGTCTGATTCAAAAGAAAGAAGCCATGGCACCTTTTTTTTACCTCAGAAGTCACACTTCATTCTTGCAATATTCAGTTGGTTTCACAGACAAGCCCTATTTGCTGTGGGAAGGGAATACACAAGAGAATAAATATCAGGAAGCAAGAATCATTGAGGACTGCCTTGGAAATTCGCCACCACGGCTGATCAGTCCTACCCTTGTGGATTTATTTCTCACATATTCTTCCAAGTTTGAAATATCTTGATCAAAGAGAGCTTCAGCATAATTTCACAGTTCAGTGCGTGTTTTTTTTCTCTTGTACTTTTTAATTTGAACTCATTCTTTATGCAGGTATTTTGAAGAACAGCTTGATAACGTTCCATCCTGGATCTCTTAGTGTGCAATTACTCAGAAAATCATTTATACCTAATTATCAAAGGGCACATGGATTGGGAAGAAAAACTCTCAGACCAGATATTAAGCATTCTAATATTATTGGTCCTTTGAAATTTCTAGCTAAGGGTTAAATATTCCATTCTTACAACTTCTGCTATGTAATTAATATGTATATAATGCATGGAAATTCATGTTGTCCTTCATGAGTTGCTGATATTTAATCTACTGCTCAAGCCTTCACCAACTGTACTATTTTCTCAGGAAAAGGGCCATAAGAAAGGTTTTATTGAGTCCATTTTATCAGCTCTTTGATGAGTTTACTAAACCTAAGAGAGAATTGCTGTGTCAGCGTGTATCACTTTAAAAAAATGGGCATTTGGATGAGGTATTTTTGTTTTCCTGGTTACATTTTGCGGCGCTGTCAGTTGCTGATTTTTTTCCCTTCTACCACAGATTGTTATAGTATTTAACGTTTATGTGTTCTCTCTCAGTAACAACTGGGGCCATGGCCAAAATTCTGATTGGGAGTGGGTGGTAGGGTTGGAAACTATATATATGATGGCTGAACAGCTGAGATAATTTATGTTTTTGAGGCAATAATCATGAATAATGCAAATCTAGCTATTAAAATAGAATGAAGTGATGACATCTTCCTGGGTGGGAATTTTAAGGTAAAGCTGTAGTTCTGGAGTTATAATAATGGTACCTATGGCTAGGCGTCAACACTATTACTCACCGCGCACTCAGTTTGAGGCCGAAAACTTAATATCTTTAATTTAACCCCCAGGAACAGTTGGCAGGGAATTCATCTGGTCGTGTTTCCTCGGAGAAGTGTTCCCCTCCCTGGCTCCCCTACATTGGATCAGGTGCTCCTCTGAGTGCTCCCACAGCCCCCTGTATGTGTCCATCATTAGCAGTTATTATGACTCATTGACATCTTAACATATTTCACAAGAATGTTAACTTGATGAGGCAGAGACTACATTTACTTTAGTTACTGTTGAATTCCTAGTACTGTGCATGCTGTGGGCATGCTAGTTAGTAGGATTTCAGCAGCAGCTTTCAGCATTTCAGTAGGGAAATCCACCTGAAACAGGCTTAACCATAAAAGATAACTAATTGCTCAATACCTGGAAAGTCTCTTCGTGCATGGTTTCAGGCAAGACTGGATCTATACCCAAAGGTGTATGTTGTCTCTGTCTCTTGAAGCTTTTTTCCTTAGTGCTGGTGTTAATTTCAGGGAACTTCTTCCTTTTGGGTATCAACATGGCCACCAGCAAGCCCCTTTTTGAACCACCAAAAAGGTCATATAATAACAATTCTCTGGAAATAAGTCTTTGCAGAAGCTGCAACCACATTCAGCCAGTGGCCCTTCCAGCGGCTACTGTGTTGCTGGTTTTCACTATGATTGTGGCCTGTTAGTTTTCCTTTTCTTTTCTCTTCCTCAAAGGGTTTCAGTGCAAATCCTAGGCACTCAAGCACTTTGCTTCGATGAGACTATTTGGGCTCACACATTCTCCTGAGCCATTCGCTCTCTTTGGAGGGCTAGAAATACAGTGATTGGCATGAGTTACCTTACAAGGGATCTGCCAAGGACCTGGAACCTGAAAGGTTTTGACTAACGACCAGGCTTAGGTAAGAGGAGAGCAGGGGAAGGCATTCTGGCTAGGTAAGCCAAAGGAACAAAGACAAAGAACCATGGCATATGGAGAAGGTGAAGAGGCAAGTAATTGGTGGAAATAGTATTTGAACCACAGCTTTTCGAACGAGAATCACACTTAACCTGCCATAGCACCACCTTGCTCTCTTATAAATGCTATCTTGTAAAGGCAATTTTATGCTAAATCTTTATACTTTCATATTCTTAAAGCAACTTCAAACACTGGATAGGGTTAGGTATCTCTAAACCGTCTGGAGAAAGCAGAAGGAGTTGATGTTTTTAGTACTCCACATATTGGTTGAGCAGATTTTACCCACCTGGGTGATAAAGTGAGGTATAACTATAAAGTGGCTAAAGCAACAAAAGACGCCAAGGGAAGCAGTGTGATTTCTGAAAATAGAAGGGACATATATTAATCTACAAAGACAGTGATTTTCCTGAAATAAGTCTCAAAGCAGAAATTAACTGCGGGTCCTTACACAAAGGATATTGAAACAAAGTAGTATGCTATTGCTTAACCCATAGACATTCAAAGATTTGAATGTTACTGGATCATTGGCTATACATAGTGTCCACAAAGGAGGTAAGTGTGAGACAATTCACATTACACTTTCATTAATTGTGTTTCTTGAACCCTTTCACATCCACAGTTGCTGATACTCTATCTCTCCTCCCAAATACACACCCACATAACATTCTTTCATGTTCAAAAGCCAAACATCTGACCTCTCAGACATATGAAATATTACATGATGCCCAATGAGTTTACAAAAAGCACTGAGTCTTGTGTCTTTGCACTGTCATCTTCTCTGTTGGAATGTTAAGTGCATGCAAAATAACACTAGTTCAGAATATGATTTATTATTCGTCGCCACTAAGATTTACAGAAAGCCTTACTATGTGTCAGGCTGCAATGCCAAGCACTTTTCAAGTGTAATATAATTTAATTGACCGGTATTTGTATAGATTAATAATGGTGTGCATAGAGTAGAGGCGATTTATTTAGCTCTCTCCTTGGAATTCACATTAAGAGCAAGTTTATTACTTCCTTATCTCCCTCATGAATTAAAATAGGTGGCCAGGACATTGTTGTGTGTGTTCCCTTTCCCAGACCCATATCATTCATTATCTGTCTGTAACAGTGAACAAAGTGGCTGTGAGTTTCTGTCCCAGCCAGATGTTTCAGGCCATGCTCAGAGGCAGACAAATGTGTCCGGTGGAACAGTCGCCATTTGTACTAGTGACCTTGTCTCTGGCAGATCAAAGTAGCCTCACCGAGCAGTTAGGAAATGCCTGAACTGTTCTCCAGCTGGGGTAGAGGATAAGGGCTCTTTCTTAACATAATGATTTAAAAAGCCAACCAACAAATTCTGTTCACATTTTAGTTCCAAGATGTGAAAAGAAATACTCAAAGTCTCTAAACCAAAATATTTAGGAAATAAAGGGCAAACAAATTCCCTAATGTGACCAAAACCTGGCCGAACTTGGAACACTGAGTTTCCATTTAGTAAATAATTTCTTATACTGAAACACAAGCTCCCATTTCCCAACTGCCTATGAGACCTCAGGACCATAACCATCCCTAAATTTTGTCTTGTTTTTGTGAGTTCATTGCTGTAAGGTACTATGGCATGAGTTTTGTCTTAATGTTGTCATTGTAGCCTCAATTGAAATAATTTCCATCATTCTATTTGGTCAGACGTCTTTCTAGTTACGTTCTGTAAATGTTAGATCTTTGAGTATAGAGAGATGCTTGGTAATGATCTTCAAACAAAAGAAGTTAAATAAAGCCCAAAGAATTACCAATCTGGGATTCTTACCTAGAAACATAATGATCCACTTCTATGACTGGCATGCTCTGCAGGAAGGGAAAATCACAGAAAATCACTTCTGGCCAGCTGTTGCTTCTGCAGCATCTTGGCTGTCTCTGGCAGGAGGCATGCTTTTCCTTCCCTCAGGCAGAAAATAATTTGGAATTTGGGGAAGCATTGAAGAAAAGGTCAAGTCTGACTGGAAAGGACATAGAAAATAACTGGTGATGCTACTTTTGCTCTTAGGTATTACTGGCTTTTTTATTCTAGAAAGCAACTATAAAAAATCTCCAAAGTTTGCATGGAAGCCTTTGTCCTTATAATTCAAAAGCTCACAGTTTAAGCTATGTACTGGCAACCTCAAAGGTCTGTAACAGGTCATAGCATTCAAATTTCTTGGGTAAGGTGAAAGAGTAAGTCATAAGTCACTTTGCTAGTGAGTAAACCTAGATAACTGCCCAGCATCAAGATCTCAATGGGGCTTTGATATCTTTGACACTTTCCTATATTTAGTAACATTTGTGAATTTATTAAAACAACAACAGCAACTTTGCTTTTGACAGACCACAGGCCGGGCACGGTGGCTGACGCCTGTAATCCCAGCACTTTGGGAGGCCGAGGTGAGTGGATCACAAGGTAAGGAGTTCAAGAGCCAACATGGTGAAACCCCATCTCTACTAAAAATACAAAAGTTACCTGGGTATGGTGGCATGTGCCTGTAATCCCAGCTACTCAGGAGGCTGAGGCAGGAAAATCGCTTGAACCCAGGAGACGGAGGTTGCAGTGAGCTGAGATCATGACACTCCACTCCAGCTTGGATGACAGAGTGAGACTCTGTCTTAAAAAAAATAAACAAACAAACAAATAAATCTAGGATGTTTTTATTTCCTGATAGCATCTAGTAGGTGCTGCATTTATTATGTAGGCACTTAATAAATGCTTATGAATTGGACTTATCTAGCTAGTGGCCTTCCTACCAATGCATGTGGGAAGGGAAAAAAATGCCTTTGCAATTTCTTTCCTTTGTGGTCCACATATTTATACAAACCTGCCATATGTTTATGCAAGCAATGTACTGGTGGCTTGTAGAAAGAATTTTGGAATAGGGTAGAAAATATTTTTAGGCTTTGGTCTTGGGTTTGTCCCTAACTAGCCCAGTGGCCTCAGATAAGACACTTAATTTCTCTACTTTTTTTATGTCCTTATTTGCCAGAGAAGGATCATTTTAGCCCCCTTGTTAGCTTATATTTTTGATAGAAGGCATTAAGACAATGTGCTAGTGAGAATTTAACTTGTATGAAATACACAGTCACTTAGTAATTATCAAGAATAGAAAAAATAAGTAAATGCACCAGTGAGTATGAAGGAGCTTTAGTGATACAGAGCTACCCAGGAATATGAAGCCTTTCAAAGAAAATTATTTCAGAAGGATTTAGGCTTCTTCACACCTAGGCAAGAATCAGTTAATCTGATCATTTGAGGACTGGTCTATGTCAAAGTATGTCCTGTTGGAAAAGGGCCACAGGCTGGATGCATTTTGACAGGAGGAAAAACTGTAAAGACTTGCTATAGGAAGGAATGATTGGATATGGGTTCATGGATTGCCCCAGCTTGGGATCTGAGGCAGCTTAACAATACGTGGTGATGGGGAGGGAAAGCAGAGGAAACTAAGCTGAAAATTTAGCCCTTTCTGCTACTGATGAGGTTTTCCTAATTCTGTTTTTCCTGAGAGTGTGTGTGTGTGTGTGTGTGTGTGTGTGTGTGTGTCTGTGTGTGTGCGTGTAGTTCTTTGCGTTTGGCATCAGGGGTAGAAGCAATGGTGTGCTAGTTCATGTTTAACAATCAATTCTTCAGAAAAAAAAAAGGCAACCTTGATTTGAATCATTAGCTGATTTTCATGATATAAATACACTGCCATGGCTGATTGGAAGCTGTCAGTGCTTCAACAACAGGCTCATAAAATTTCTTAAAGTTTGACAGTCAGTTCTTTGAGCCACTGTGAGCCAACTCCAGCAAAACACTGAATAGGTTAACTATGAAGTAATAAAAACTGATTATGGGAGATTTCAAAGAGTAAAGAGAACTGTCTAACAGATCCCCATATTTCCATTACCTAGCTTCAGTAATTATCAAACCAAGTAAAATTCCTTTCTCTGTACCTTACCTGCTCCTTCCATCCCCAGCTGGATTATTTTGAGGCCTGTATCTCAATGTGTGTCTCTAAAAGATAAGGACTCTTTAAAAATATAATACAATTACTGTATCAAAAATATTAACAACAATTCCTGAAAACCGTAAGTATCTAGTCAGTGTTCAGATTTCTCTGAGTACATATATATGTATTATATTTATTTATTTATTTATTTATTCCTTTGAGGAATGCACACTTGGTTTATTCAAATCAGGAGCCAAGCAAAGTCAATACACTGACTTTAATTGATATATCTGTTAATTCTCTTTAAATCTGTAAGTTTCTTCTTCCCTTCCCCACCACTTTTATTTTCTTTGCAATTTGTTTGCTGGGAAAACCAGGTCACTTATCTTGTAGTTTTCACTGAAATTTGCTGATGGCACTTCCATGGTGTTAATGCGTTCTCCTGTCCCCTGTTTTTTTCTATAAAGGGGTAATTAGATCTAAAGGCTTGATCCAATTTAGGTTCTCTCTCTCTCTCTCTCTCTCTCTGTCTCTTGTGTGTGTGTGTGTGTGTGTGTGTGTGTGTGTGGTGTGTCTGCGTGAACAAGGGTCTTTCATAGGGAAGCGTAAAACTTTCTTATTTCCTCGTATTAGGAGACACATTGTGCCTGGTTGTTCGTCTTTTAGTGATATCAAGATCGATCAGTGGGTTCAGCCTGAAACAGACAACACTCACATTGCCAAAAAAAAACCACCCAAAATCTGAGATAAATATTTTCTTTCTCAGTCTTGAAGATGCCTTTTAACCACAAACACATAAATCAATATATGCATATAAACAGTTACTAAATCAACCCATCTATTTTATTCATGATCAGTTCACATTTGAAAGCTCTTGCTGTATTTATTTATTTTTTTGAACTGAATTTGGAGCTTTGACTAGGAAGCCATAAATCTAGTTTTTGATGAAATATGACTTCACCACAATGCCAGATTGGAAAGAGTTCCCTGCTAATTTTTCTTCTTTGTATTGCTTTGGTAAGTGGTGAGTATTCAGATTCACTCCGTTCAGGGCTAATGCACCGCTGATTTAGCTTCAACCTTCCCAAAAGTTTTTTCTTTAACGTTTAATTTTTGATGGACAATGTATTACCAGGGATGGTCACATCTGCCAGGTTGTGCAGGCAGAATTTGAAGCGTGCCTAAGGTGTGGGCAAATGAACAAGTTCTATCACCTGGAGTGTGGCGGTTTCCCTAACTCTCCCTAGCCACTAGTTAGTCCTTAATATACTTAGAAGGTTGCTCGTCTAATTTGAACTGTATGAGACTTTGGCTGGAGGGTAGTTCTGTGTCCCAGTGATAAAAGAACACATAAAACAACCCAGTGGCTGATCATTCTCCCTGGCTGTCAGTGAATCATGTCTAATGGCATCTCCATGCAGTTTGCGCCAATTTGCTTGCAATGGCATCCTTTTCCGTGGGCTCGCTGCTCAGCAGGCCCTGAAGCAATCTATGAATAACTTCCCAACAGATGCTGTTTATGAATTGAAGCAAATGGCTTCCCTGTTTCTCTTTTTTCTCACTTCAATAATTTTCAGTTACATTACGATGAATATTTATAGTCCTGTAGCAGTGCATAAAAATAGAGAACAAGGAGACCTGGGCATTGTTTCATACGTGAGTGCTGTTCTAATGGGTTTTGGCTGACTGGTTTTAATAATGTTCAGTTGATGGCCTGAAAGAGGATGCAAATTGTAGATCAGTCATTTTCATTCACTGTTTTAGCAGGATGGGCACTGATGGAGCGCTGGTTGCATCCGTCACATGCCTGTGATACCTTAACTCTCTAAGTCAACTCGTTCTTATGTGCCTGCCTCCTCTGTCTACTTCTTTTGAGTAATATCAACTAGTTGACTTCCACAGAGACTCTGACACCAATGTAAGAGTTCATTAGGTTTATTTTATCACTCTCTACAGGTATTGCCATTTGTGATTCAAACGACTAACTGCATTAGAAGCTGCGGCCCAACCAACATAACATTCTCTGAAATGAAAACGTAAAATCATAAGGAATACGTTGGTTTTGATTTGCCAGCTTATTTTATAGAAAGGTATTGAGCCACATTTTACTCTAAATGGCTTTTTCAAATGTTCCATATTTCCATGTTCTCTTAAATATTACAAAAATGAGAGGACTTACATCCAAACATCGCTCCTAAATTTGATTCCAAGAGAGCTACTCTAACTTCAGTGGCTTATGTTTCAAATAGCTGATATACCTTACTTGCATTTTCTATTTTACAATAATGAGTTAGTTAACTAGCCTATATTTTCCAAACCATTGACTGTGTCATATGGGCCCACATAGAAATAATTGTCTGTTTGGCTATTTGCTTAGAAATAAGAGTGGTGAAAATTGTATGTAAATATGTATATTGCCTGCACAGTAAATATATATTGAAGCCTCCCAAAATATTCAAATTGCCCCATTTTCCACTCTTGCATTATGAAATACTCACCAACTACTCAAATGGAACCATATTTATTATGCATGCAAAACCACAATATCTTTACCACCTATCATTTGTATGCTGTACACAGAAGGTTGTGCTGTAACACAACAGTAAAAAATAAAAAAGGCAATTTGGAGAGAAGGATGTTTCTTGCTCTAACTGCAGCAGATGCAAAGAGTGGTTTCCTTTGAAAAGGGGAAGTATAACACAATCCTGAAATATTTGAAGCATTAACAAAAAGTTCAAGAATTTAATATTTGATATGGAAATATTATTGTTAAAGAAACTAATATGCAGCATAATGTCTCAGCATACTTCAAAATCATGCCCCCAAAATACTAAACTAAGAAACTCTGGGAAGATTTTCAGGCTTGGAGCAAAAGGTCTAAAAATAGACTAGGATTTGTACTTTTGCAGAGCAATTCACCATAACGCTTTTCTATTTGTCTTAAATAATAGTAAAACATTGTGAAAGTTACAAATGTAATAAACAGTATGGGAAGTTAATTGTTCCCCTCACTAGGAAAACTACCATTAGTAATGATTTGTATATAATTTTAGATAGTAATACGCATATGGAACATTTACACTGGAATATTTTTCTTCATGTGCCATATTTTCTCTTCCATAATGGAAAGTGTCTGGATCTTGTGTTCTTTTTGCACTTTTTCTTTATTTTTTGAGACACAGTTTTGCACTTGTCACACAGGCTAGAGTGCAATGGCACGATCTTGGCTCACTGCAAATCTGCCTCCCAGGTTCAAGGGATTCTCCTGCCCGAGCCTCCCAAGTAGCTGGGATTACAGGTGCCCCTCACTACACCCGGTTACTTTTTGTATTTTTGTTAGAGACATGGTTTCACCATGTGGGCCAGACTGTCCTCGAAGTCCTGACCTTAAGACCTCAAGTGAGCTACCCGCCTTGGTATCCCAAAGTTCTGGGATTACAGGCGTGAGCCACCGCGACCAGCCGTCTTTTCGCACCTTGTTCTTGATCAACACTTCTCCTGATTTCTAAGTAGGTAAGCTTTTTTATTGTTTTGTTTTCTTATATATTATTCCTTCACCCTAGAGTTATTTTGAGTTTCATTTTAAGTATGATTTTTAAAAAGCCATGGGGAAAATTGTCACTTGCTGATGGGTTTTTCTGTAGTGGCCACAGTTTCAGGGAATGAGTCCACTTCTCAATACAAGCGTGCTGCAAAAACATTATTTGGGTTTGCAGAATTGTGTGCGAGATTTAGGCATCAGGAAGTAATTCTGTTGTAATAAATAGGTGGATAAATAAGAGGAAGAGGAGGGTACTAGATACAAACATAAGCCTAAGTTGGGAGCTAAGATAGTGCCCAGTAGAAAACTATCAGGAATACTACTTCAGAACCATGCTTCAAGCCAGGGGGTTTAGGTCACAGAGAAGATGCAGTTCGGCCTGTTGTTT
The DNA here is from genome assembly GCF_006542625.1 of Nomascus leucogenys. NCBI lineage: Eukaryota > Metazoa > Chordata > Mammalia > Primates > Hylobatidae > Nomascus > Nomascus leucogenys. Next base: position 72,591,385 of record NC_044401.1, on the reverse strand, counting down.
GTTTACCTTGAAGCAAAAACTGCCTGAAAAATTAAGGAAGATAAATTGAGACTAGTTCAAATATCAACACAATTATCTCAAATAAATTTCTTAAAAGCCCCTTTGTTAACTTCATTTCGCAAATCAGGAAACAGGCCTAGAGTGTTCCAAGGTGACACTGTTCTGCTAGGCTTGAACCAAGGTCTATGTGACACAAAGGGCCATACTCTTGACCGGCATGCTTCATCAGCCTGTCACATGAACCCCCTTGATGCTAAAGTTGGGAAGAGGCTACTGATAAAGCAAGCCACAGGTAGCATGCACCAGATTAATGAGATGTTCCTGATTCACCTAATCACATCGACTTATTCTGCACTTTCCCCAACTAAAAGGGCTGGAAGTCACCCCAATCAGGCAGAAATTGGGGCAGCAAAGATTGTGAAAGTCATTTGCATAATGCTTATATCTATGGGTGTCCAAAAAATCTAGAAACACGCAAATATATCACTATTATTATTATAATATCATCAAATAAATCTTTACAGAAAATAAATTGCTATCTGTGTTTCCAGACATTGTGGACATCCTGTAGAGATACATCGAAGAAATGGATAATTTTTTTATCTTTAAAAAAGTGCTTTGATACACTGAGGTATTAAATATATTATCCTTTGATTCCTTCATCTAAGGCAATTAAATTACACTGCTATGTTTTTCACATGTATTCTTTATTATATTTACTCATCTGTCCTCTGTCATATTTTCCCCAGCCATTCATTTGCCCATCCATCTCTTAATGTATTTGACAAATAATATTTGTCAAGCAATTACTGGCAGGCAGTATAGTAAGGACTAGTCTATACCAGTTCCCCAGTAAAGAAGACAGAGCATGACTGCACCTAAGGAATACTACTTCTGATGAGGTTTCTAGAAAAGCGCAAAGCTTATTATGACACTGTGAGAAACATGCTAGAATAAGCAAGGGGAGTAATAGTAAATGTGTCTGGGTAGGTTGGTTGAGGGAGATACAGAGGATTTTAAGTAAACAGAGAGCTACATGATATGTAAGAATTGGCAGGTGCATGCCTGTGTGGTGGCATGCACCTGTAGCTCTAGCTACTTAGGGGGCTGAGACAGGAGAATTACTTGAGTACAGAAGTTCCAGACTGCAGTACACCTGTAAATAGCCATTGCACTCCAGCTTGGGAAACATAGTGAGACCCCCATCTTTAAAAAAAAAAGGAGATGAATTGGCAGATGAAATGCATATGAATGATACAAAAATGTTTTTTGCAGGGGGACCAGGATGTGTAAAGGCCAAATATGGGAAAAGATCATGGCCTTAAGAATAAAATGAAAGAAGTTATATATCTGTGGTATTAGAGGGTAATGGGTGAGTGGGAAGCCTAGGTGGAGACAGAGACAGAGGAAGGACGCCATCAGAGGTGGAGAATGGAGAGGTAAGGAGGGACACTCATGCTTGATTTTATATGGCGGTGGAAGCCATGATGTGCATGTTGGATTCCCTTTTTCTAAGGGTAATAGGACATCAAAATAGATTTGAAGCAGAGTAATGACACAAGATTTTCATTTGGAATGAGTGCTGTGAACACAGCATGGTAGATGCACTGGGAAAGCAAGACTGAAGGAGAGAGCCCACTCGCAATGTTGCCGTGGCCCATTTGGGAGGCCGCCTGAATTGTGGGCATAGAGAGACATACACACTAGTGTTCCTAGTCAGAAACCATGCTATGGCTCCCCAGCATTTTCCCCAGCCTAATAATTCTGGATGCTTCCCTATATGGAGCTTGTCCCATCAGTTACAACTTAAGTCCCAAAGGAAACCTAACCTTTCTGTTTTTCCAGTCTGCACACTGTTCTCATCTCCCTTGTTTCTCTTATCTATATTCTATGCAAATCTTTCACACACACAATTTGTGTAAATTTATAAATTTCATATAAATTTGGGATAATCTTGAAGCACTTGGTTAAGTGTATAGGCTGTGGTATTGGATTCATGTGGGTTTAAGTCCTGGACCTGCTATTAAATAATCTAAGTAAACTCTGGCAAGTTTCATAAGTCTCAGTTTCCTTACTTTTAGGATGGGAATAAAAACAACACAACAACAAACAACAGCAACAATTATACTATGTAACTTCCAGCACTAAAACCAACCACTAACTTACCATAATAATTTTCACATGGTTTGATTCATGAGCACTTGAGAGGGGCCTAGGATTTATAATAAGCACCCCCAGGAGATTCTAAACCATATGTGGAGAAATGGCATGTTAGTCCATGTTACTTTTTTATTTGGTATAAATATAAATTCAAACATTTTGAGACAATATAAACTAAAAATTCTTTATTGGAAGAATCAGACTTTGCAAAACATTCATGCAAATTGGCAACTATAGATCCTCAATTATTTTAGATTACATGTAAACCTTAACTTATTTTACTCCTGCAACCCAATAACTGAGGTTAGATGTAGTTAAAAATGATTGTTGCCCCCATCATCATAACACCATGCATTGTTAAAAAGTATATTTTAAAGAGCACAGAAAGTAACTACTGACAATTTCTCATGGAAATTACTCTTTTTGTCCCTGGACAAAGAGTTCAGAGCTAATCAAAAACCAATCAATATAAACTCTAATGTAAACCATAAATAAGGATGACAAATAGGTTCTTGTATGATGTTAAACAATGCATTTATAAAGATAACAATCCAAAGTAAAAACTTAAAAACCAAACCACCAAAATCTAGAGGATGCATGCTGGTGACTTTTTTTTGTCACTCACTCCAAATCTTTATGTAACCATAAAGTTACCCGCAACTGAGTATAAATGCCTTAAGAGCTGCCAATACTTAAAGTGTGAGTCCTGTGATATTTCAAAAGGTATTTTAGGTTTTCATGTACCGATGATTCATTTTAGCCAACTCTTGATACTCAGTTGCTGTGTTTGATAAGGTCGCTTGGTTCTGAGATTCCCCTGTGGGATGGGCAGGGAGACCCCTGATGTGCATGGCTCTTAGAACTTGGAAGACTGGTAGATGGCTCTAATGCATTATCAAAAGGGCTGAAGTCAATACCTGTAAGAATTCAAGCAAAGCAAGAATGCAGATGCTGTCCATTTCAGAGCAAGCATTTATAGGAGAAAACCCAGGCAACAGAGTCTTGGAATAATTTTGGCGAACATATTTAACAGGAAGGCCTCATTTGAGAAGAAACAGGGCTGTCATGCTGTACACCTTTAGGGGGCACCAATTCCATTGTGCACCAACAAACATTGCACTGGAAAGTAATTATTCTCATAGTATACTATATGGAAAATGAAGGTAAATCGCCAGTCTATTCCCATTTTACAGAGCTGTCATGAAGGTCAATTTGTTTGCAAAGAGGCTGAGCATTTGGGAGAAATGCATACATTTATTACACATTTGTATTAGGTAGTTTATATTTAAATAGGAACCATGTACTAGAAGTAAAACAACCCCTCTAAACTTTTGGTATTTCTGATGATTATTTAATATTTTATACTTTTAATGTGCTGTTGTCAGATTAATAAAGTATGGATAAAAGGCACTGTACAAAGTTATAGCTGATGTTATTAAATAATACAAATTTAAGCTGATGACTAGAGTTTGCACTACTTAAATTTCTATTGCGAGTCACCAGCTGCTTATTTTGTATCTTCCTGTTTGAAGGTGATTTTCAAAGGGATCTTCATGTTGAATGGAGGCACGCACACAGAGACAATTGTCTTTAAAATTTGGTCCATATCATATCTGCATGTCTAACTTGGATTTTGTCCATGTAAGTGGCTTTTTGGCTGTGGGCTCTTTGTTTTCAGTAGATGTACAGGGAGATTGAAGACATTTGTGAGTCAGACATCCTAAACACAAGGCATGACTGTGCCAAAACGATAACCACCTGGCAAAATTCACCTTGTTGGGAATGAGGCTAAAAGTACCTGTTTCTCTCCACTGCGTAGAGAGTTAAGTTGGAGGATCATTTGATGTGTCTAGTTCTTTGCAGTCTATCCTAGGGTTAAGATTACCTTGTTCTTTGCATTGCTTAGATTGGCAAAAAGGTCTGGTTAAAACTTGTGACTTAAATTGTGGACTGCCTTGGGTATATTGGTATGCTTTTCATGAACTTAGTAGGTAGGTCTGGAAAAACTTGACAAAATGTATCATCATCTAGGATGCTTTGGCTTTCGTTTTCTCTTTTACTGTATATGCAGAAATAATTTGATGTAGTGAACTTGCTAACTAAGTTCTATTTTTTCCATCTATAATCAAGCAGATACTAAGAACCACTTACTAAGGATCTCTGATGAGCAGAGTGTTGTGCCCTAGCAGTTTAAACATATTATCTCATTTATATTATGCAAGAACTTTATAAGACTAATGTTTTTCCCCTTTTAGAGATAAATAAACTGAGGCACAGAATGATTAATTTATTCAAGGCCAAAAATCTAATATTTAATCCAGGTGTATTGGACCTTTTTATAACCTATGACTCCTTCCTGCCATGTGATTTCATGAATATGGGTACATTTTTACCATCTGTGTAATAAGAGAGTAACAATAAATTACTTCCAATGCTTCTTACAACATTTTATTAATACTATCTTGATTCCATTAATTCAATATTTTGTATAGAATATAATTCAGTGCAATCAGCATCTTTTTTGTTTTATCTTTATCCAAGATATGCGCTTAATAAATTACTAAGCCCATATTAGAATCCATTATGGCAGAATTTTGCCTATCGGTTAAGCTTTCTCATGGTAAAAACCTGAAAACCAGCATTATCGAATGTTTTTATATATGACCTTCCTTCCAGATGTCAAACAAAACAGTCCTTTCAAATATGCAAACAGTGTAAGCAGATGCATTGATTATAAGGCTTTGAGTGCTTATATTTTATTATAGGAATTATCAGGACGGGATTTTATTTTAAAGGTGGTGGCAGTGCGTGATTTGTGGTGAACTTTCAGAATCAGCTACAAATTTATTTTTAAATGACACCTGTTGCATCTCTAGGGCCTACTCTGGGAACACAAAAAGAAAAAAAAAAAAAACAACCAGAGCCCCTTCTTAACTCAGTTAAGAACACCACAAGTGATAATTCCATTTTCCTGTGTTTTCTCCCAGCATGAGATGACTCAGCCAGAAATAGCATGATAATATCGCAGATGTTCCTTTGCTCGGATTGCTGGTTATTGCTTATCTCAATGATATTTTAATACAAACACACAACTGTTCACCCTGTTTTATGGCTGTCAGAATTTTGCTTCATATTTAACAAATGGAAGTTTATGAGCAGATGTATCATTGACTCAGATTTACTTTTCCCCTCATTAAGTTGCATGGAAAAGCTAAATGCTGAATTGAAGAGGGCTTTAGGCACATTTGTACTAGTAGAGTATTGGAGTCAGATCGTTCATCTGGACTGTCATTGCCCACCAGCTTGATAGACCTGTGAGCTTCATCCTCTATTGTTAAGTCCAAAAGATTAACATTTCATTCTAGGATCCCAGGCAAATATTTCCTCTATTTTTTTGCCAATGACATATGTTTAATATCACTACTTTCTCCTGGAAATAATAAAACAGTTTCCTGAACCATCATCATCTTCAAATGATTTCTTTTTCTGACCTAGCTCAGTGTACTGAGCAAGGCTGAAGAAGCAGGTGCACATGGCATTGAGTTTTGACTCTCTGTGGATTTAGCTATACAACCTTGGTGGATTCATGTATATTTTGATCTGGTCCCTTTCTGCTCTCCAGCCGCATCTTGAGCTACCGTTTAACCTCATCTCAGTAACACTGACTTTTCAGTTTCTTTCTTGAAACAAGTTGCAGGATTTGCCTTTGAGTGGGCAAAGTCTCAGAACACTAGGGGGTTGATATACCTGGGACATTCACCTTGAGTGGCACTCAGCAAGGTGCCAGGGTTGCCTTCCATCTGGTAGAAAGTCAGACTCCAAAACCTTTGAGATGAGGCAGAAGGTTATTTAAAAATGACTGAGACTGGCAAAGTCTCTTTCTGATGACCTGCTGCAATTCTTACTCCAATAACAGTATGATCAGCAGCTGGGAAACTTTGTGGGAGTAGTTTAGCCCCCTGAAATTTATAGCTCTGATTGAATGTTCAGGAGTCTGGTTCCAAGCCCAAAGCCCAATGTGTAATCTTTCATATCCAACCATAGGCAATCACATACAAGGCTTTGCCTGGAAGTCTTCATGGGGAAGCTGCTCAACCTACACCATACTTGGTGCACAGGCAGTGCATTGAGGTTTCCTGGAGGGAATTGCGGTCAAGGACTCAAGCCCACTGGGACAGCCATGCTCTTTGGCACAGCTGCTTTCCTTGCCCAGGCAACCTGGCTGATACCTCCTTATTAGGGGCTATGGCTGAGGCATTTTTCTCCACTTTGATTTTGTACCTTTTCTCCTCTCTTACACCTTTTTCCTTCTCTTGTCCACCTACGCTGCCCCAACATGAGCTCATGAAGAGGCAGGTGCACCTTGGCAATGCAATGATTCCCCCATCTGCAGTGCATCCACTTGACCCTCGCCCAGCGCTGTTCTGTGGGGAAAAGTGACACACTGTGGGGCCAGCACCTCTCATGAACCACTTACTTACACTGTCAGGGTGAGTAAATAATGGCATGATTGTTCCTGTCACTTTGGCTCATTGTTCTAACTGACTACTTTGACAACTGATTGCTCCAAAGCTATTCCACTGTGTTTCCTTTTCGGTGTGCTTTCATAATAATAGTAAGGGAAGCAAAAACTTACTGATCACTGTGTACTAGGCACTGTTTTAAATATTTTGTAAAAATTAACTCAAAAAATTCTAAAGTAAGTACCCCATTCTATTCCCATTTTGTAAATGAGATAACTGAGGCAATGAGAGGCTGTTTAACTTGCTTGATATTGTACAGATATGTGGGAAAATGAGGATTTGAACCCGTGCCCACTAGGGTATAGGACTTCTCTTTTACTTCCCCTAGAACACCTTGTTTCCTCTGCTGTGACTTCTGAGATATACTCATCAGCTATTTGACTGTGTCGCTATAAAATGAGCATGGTATCATTTTTCTTCTCAGGTCTTTTGCACATAAAATTCACTCATGTATTTATTTGTCCTGCTACCTTCTATTCATCAGTAAGATTTCAGGTGAAAGATCATTTTCTCAGAGAAACTTTCCTTGCCTTCTCCCTGCATTTATTCTTATGACATCCTATACCTCTACTTTGAGCACTTAATCCTGATTATGAACAAATAATTAATTGTTAGTCTGTCCTACTAATATTCCATGCGGGTAAAGATTCTAGGTATGTGTCTCCAGTGAAGTGAAATACTCATCACTGAGCTTAATGCAAGAATTGTAGGTGAATAAATTAAACTTTTTGGTGTCTAAGTTTCCGCATTCATAGAGAAGGAACAAAAACATGTATCTTACAGAAATTTTGTAAAGATGAGTTATAATAATTCTAATAGCATGTAGCGCAAAGCTTAGCATATAGTAATTGTACAATAAATAATAGTTATTGCTAGATATGGTAGAAACAGTATTATTCTTCACAGTGTTTTCTTCTCCTCCCCTCCCATCCCTCCCTCCATGGGAAGATCATACATTCCTGACCCTTTGATGTTAGGCTACATCGTGTGACTTGATTTGGCAAGTGAAAAAACAAGTAGAAATGATATGTGTTGCTTTCAAGTAGAAACCTTAAAAGTCACTGAGTCATTGAGTGATTAGTCAATGCTCCCTTTTCTCTCTGCCATGAGACTTTCCCTAGGCCAGCAAATCTCCAGACATGAGCTGCTCTTTCACAGATCAGGCACACATGAGGTGATGTGTAGCCCACCTTCAGGTGATTGACATAGATGTGAAGTGTGATCCAGAAATAAAACTTAATTGTTGCAAGTCAATGAGATTTTGAGGCTGTTTTTACACAATAGTAAAAATAAAACTAAGCTTATTTGCCCAATAGGTTAATGTGTATGCAGCAATTCTTTTGGAAGAGTAATTTATTTTATTTTTATTTATTTTTTATTTTTTTAATATATATTTTAGACAGAGTCTTGCTCTGTCACCCAGGCTGGCGTTCAGTGGTGTGATCTCAGTTCACTGCAACCTCCGCCTCTTGGGTTCAAGCGATTCTCCTGCCTCAGCCTCCCAAGTAGTTGGGACTACAGGCACCCACCACCACACCCGGCTAATTTTTTGTATTTTTAGTAGAGATGGGGTTTCACCATGTTAACCAGGATGGTCTCGATCTCCTGACCTCATGATCCACCTGCCTCGGCCTCCCAAAGTGCTGGGATTATAGGCGCGAGCCACCGCGACTGGCCTTTGGAAGAGTAATTTCTATTTTATTTTATTGTGGTAAAAACATGAAAGTCATTTTCTAAGGGCATTATCTGTCAGTATCAAGTATTTTCTTAAACATTTGAGACACACACCTAAATGTATGTACAAAATAAAAATAATAGCTAGCAATTATCAAGCATTTACTATATATTAAGGATGTTTACAAGTGCTTTGCAAATGTTAAAGTATTTAATCCTCTAAAACCTTGTGAGGTTGGTTATGCTATGATATCTTTTTCACAGATGTGGAAAATGAGACACAGAGCAGCTAAATTTATTTTCCCAAGGCCAGACAAGTAGTAAGTGACAGAGCCTGAATTTGAGCCCAAGTGTTGAGTTCAGAGCCTGCAATTAACCGCCATGCTTCATTATGTCATATGTAAAATGCTTCATTATGTCATATGTACAAATGTGCAGACACAGGTCAAAACACAAATATGCATAAAATGCTAAGAAGAATGTATATTTAAGTACAGTTGGCCCCTGAACAACATGAGTTTGAGCTGCTTGGATCTACTTGTATGCATTATTTTTTTAGTATTTATATTGGAAAATATTTTGGAGCCTTGCAACAATTTGAAAAATCTTGCAGCCAAATCCCACAGACTAGAAGGAATAAACATTAGAAAAAGTTAAGTATGTCATGGGAGTATAAAATATGTGTAGATACTAGTCTATTGTATTCTTTACTAACATAAAATATACACAAATCTGTTATAAAAAGTTAAAATGTATCAGAACTTACCCACACAAACACAGACTGAACATGGAGCCATTTGCAGTCAAGAGAAATGTAAACAAAGTTAAATACCTGTGTTAAAGCCTAACTGCAAAAATTAACCGTAGTACATACTGTTCTACTGTAATCATTTCATAGCCACCTCCTGTTGCTATTGTAGTGCGCTCAAGTGTTGCGAGTATCCACTTAAAACGCTGTGTGATACTGATCATCTCTATGTGGGCAGTTCACCTCCCCAGTAAATTGCATATTGCAGTAAAACGTGATCTCTCATAGTTCTCATGTATTTTTCATGGTGTTTAGTGCAATACCATAAGCCTCAAATAACACCATAGAACCCATTCTAGTGATGTGGGAAGTGCTCCCAAGAAACAGAAAAAAAGTCATGACATTACAAGGAAACGCTGAATTGCTTGATATGTACCTGATTGAGGTCTGCAGCTTTGTTTGCCCACCATTTTAGACAGACGATTGACCTTGCAAACAGAAAACATAAACTTATGGTATCAATTACAATTAAGAAAATTATGAGGAAGAGAAAATACAGTACAGTGCTGTAAATGTGTTTTCTCTTCCTCATAATTTTCTTAATAACTTTTTCTTTTCTCTAGCTTACTTTAAGAATACAGTATATAATACGTATACAAACTATGTATTAATTGACTGTTTACATTTTCAGTAAGACTTTTGGTCAACAGTAGGTTATAGCAGTTAAGTTTTTGGGTAGTAAAAAGTTACACTCAAATTTTCAACTGTGCAGGGAGTCACCATCCTTAAACCCCATGGTGTTTAAGGATCAACTGTACATAGTTACTATCACCATATAGAAAATAAAAGGATGGACTGTATTGAGATTCTTCCCAGATCTCACATTCTGTCATTTAATTTTATTTTTGTTTTCCCATGAGTATGACTCAGCCAGGAAAAAGATCAGTCATGCCCACTGAAATCTCCCAATTGCTGTCCTACAAGAGAGGGTGGGACCATGGTACAAATTCACAGATCCTTGAAAAGCATATCCTTATGCACAATAGCAAAGACTTGGAACCAACCCAAACGTCCAACAATGATAGACTGGATTAAGAAAATGCGGCACATATATGCCATGGAATACTATGCAGCCATAAAAAATGATGAGTTCATGTCCTTTGTAGGGACATGGATGAAGCTGGGAGTTTGCTTTTAAAGGGATTATTCAGTGCTCCCCTTCATTTGCTGATTTAACAAGGATTCTACAGTACCATAGTAAATGTCCAAACAATCATTCCCAAGTTGGATAGATGGTCCAATCTTAAGGGTCGACCCCCTCCTGAAATTTCTGAGTTCTTTATAATAACATAGAAAATGTGTGCTTTTGTTTTGATGAAATTGTCAAAAATAAATATAAACATAGTTTGAATTAATTAGGAGGTGAATGGAAATTTGATAAAAGCCAAAATGTTAGTGTTGTTGGAAGCAATTAGTTTTGAGTCAGCCAGACCTGGTTTCAAATTGTAGCTCTGCCCCTGTGTGAATTGGAACCATGTTGTTCGGGGTCCCTAAGTTTGAGATTCCTTATCTATAAATTGAAGATGATAAATTCCTAAATCATTGGGTTACTGTGAAAACTGAATTTAATGTTATCTTCAACTAGCATATAATAAATGTCCTATAAATTAATAAAGTAGCTATTCTTTATAATTAATTATTAATTATAATTAATTATTAATTAAAGAACAAATTCCTTAAAAGAATCATTTTACATTGTAATATACTGGATAGGAACTTATTTACCCAGGTATCTCTCGAAGGACTTCCCCAGGGATTGATAATAACATGAATGTTACTGCACAAAAACTGGCTCCCTTTTAAAGGTGTTAGGTTTGGCAAACTGGAAAAGCTCGGCTTACCCAAACTATGATTCCACACTGTTTCCAAGCAGGGCATAGATAAACGGAAATTCCAAGGAAGAAACTCTTTTAGCGCAACAACAAAAACAGGTAAAACAGAGGCAATAAAATAGAGCAAAACAAATAGATTTTATAAAGTGAAAACCAAACAACTGTGGCAATTACAGCTTTCATATGATTTATGTCTTTAATTTGTCTAAATCAGTGACCCATGGAGTATTGGCATGAAAATTTCAAATTCAGCAAAAACCTAAATCACTGTAAAGAAACACTGAATTTTTATTAGTTATCCTTCTTTCATTGACTTCTCCCAAACAAAATGAATTCTTCCCTGAGTGAGGCAAAATGAAGTATTATATTTTACTAAAGTATTATTGATCTGCAATTCTTAGGATCCAATATGTCACAGAAACATAGCAACCGAACTTACCCGTGAAATTGACATTACAGAATCACTGCCCAAAGGCCTTTTGCCCCGTGCTTCTGTTTAACACTAACACTAGGTATCGGTTAAGATTATTTAGTAGAAACTAACAGAAATGGACTCTGGCTAACTCGGGTGAAAACAGACAAAAAAACCAAAAAACTTCTTGGGGAGATAAGATATAGTTCAAAGAGTCAAGAGACTAGATAAACATCCAGGCTTCAGAAAGGACAGAAATCAGGACCATCTTCATGTAAAGAAAAGACGTATGGTTTCACACAGGCAGTGATGCCAGGGATCTAGAAGGTATAAATAAATGACCAGTCATTTCAAGTGCTTGCAGATGCCGTGAAATAACTCTGGTGGATTCCAACCTTAAATTACTGCCCTCACAATTCAAATACTTGGGGAAAATGGTTTGACTGGCCTTCATTGGCCAGAGGAAAGGCACATTGACACACAGTGTAACGATGAGGACATACATGGTGCTCCCGACATTAAGGAAACCCACCAGCCTCCAGAAATGATCAAAGTCCTGTCAATTAAAATGTTACTTTCAGCCCTGTGATACTCATGTTGGGCTAAACTACAGAGCCGTGCGGTAAGAAATCTGTGTTGTTTTAAGCCTGGTAATATGTTACAGCAACAACAGAACATTAATACAACTACTTTTTTTAGTATAAATATGTCTCAAGTACTGCATGTGACATATGCTATTTTAAAATATGATAGATGCTATGTACCCTCTTATCCTAGAATGAGAAGCTAAGTCGCCAAAGCAATACATGCTAAGAGAGGCATTGCTAAGCTGGTTGGCCAGTTTCTGAGAATGCTAAGCTGGTTGGCCAGTTTCTGAGAATATGCACCGCTGGCAATCAAGGTGGGAGGAAGATATGAGGAAATGCATGGTGTGGTATATCCCTTTGTTTTCACACCTTCCCTCATGGAGGAGGGGAGAGCTGTGTGTGCAACCTAAGCCCAACTTTAAGTGATGCAAGGAAAACACTAGTGGAGATAAATGCCTGTTCATTCTGGTTTAGGCCTATGGTGGTAAAGCAAAGAGGATGACGCTCTACGGACAGATTTTTTTTTTCTTTCTTTTCTCTTCTCTCTTCCTCTTCCTCTCCTCCTCCTCCTCCCTTCCTCCTTCCCTCCTCCTTCCCTTCTCCCCTCCTTTTCCTCCTTCTCCTACTTATCTTCCTCCACCTTCTCCTTCTCTTCTTCTTCTTGATGGAGTCTTGCTCTTTTGCTCAGACTGGAGAAGAGTGATGCAATCAGCCTCAAACTCCTGGGTTCAGGTGATCCTCCCACGTCAGCCTCCCAAGTAGGTAGAACTAAAGGCACGTGCCACCACACCTTGCTAATTTTTATTTTTTTTTGTAGAAATGCAGTCTCACAATTTTGCCGAGGCTGTTCTTAAACTCCTGAGCTCAAGTGATCCCCATGTCTTGGCCTCCCAAAGTGCTGGGATTATAGGCATGGGCCACAATGCCTGGTCTCAGATACTTCTTGGCTTTACATCCTAATAAGCCCATTGTAAGTTGAAACTATTCTAAGTTGAAAATGCATTTAATATTCCTAAGCTACTAAACATCATAGTTGAGCCTAGCCTAAAATGTTCTCAGATCACTTACATTAGCCTGTGGTTGAACGAAATCATTTAGCACAGAGCCTATTTCATAATAATGTTGATTGTTGCATGTAATTTATTGAATATTGTACTACAAATGAAAAACAGAATGGTTTTGTGGGTACTTAAAGTACAGTCACACCATTATAAAGTTGAAAAATCATAGCCAAACCATAGTGAGTTGGAGCCATCTGTGCTTATCTCCATATTAAGGAAAGATGTATGGTTTTGCAGAGGCAGTGTGAAAGAGTTTCCACCCAGAGAACTTCTGGGCGTGGGGGACCCAGGAGAGTGTTGGAGAGTAGGAATTCCAGAGATAAGATGGGGGGCAGGAAGCATACCAAAGGTATTGCTAGTGTCATAGGAGCTGTGGTCAGAAGCCCCCCATGGGAGGGTGTCCTAGGAAACACTGAAGAGCCCCCACGTGTAGGAATCTGCGTTTGTATTCCTGCCACCCTCCAGAAGGCTCAACTCCTAAGCCATGACTTCCTTCTGGATTAGAGTCTTCAGGCCTCAGAAATGGAGCTGGTGAAGAAGTTGTGTGTATTAATCAGGGTTCTCTAGAAGGGCAGGACTAATAGGATAGATATATACATGAAAGTAGGGAAGTGCAGCTTTCTGTCTGTCGCCAAAGGCCTGAGAGCCTCTGGCAAACCACTGATGTAGGGCCAAAAGTACAAAAGCTGAAGAACTTGGAGTTTGATATTTGAGGGCAGGAAGCATCCAATACAGGAGAAAGATAGGAGGCCAGAAGACTCAGCCAGTCTAGCCCTTCTATGTTCCTTTATGTGGCTATATCCTAGCCATGCTGGCAGCTGATTATATAGTGCCCACCCAGATTGAGGGTGGGTCTGCCTCTCCTAGTCCACTGACTCAAATGTTAATCTCCTTTGGCAACACCCTTACAGACATACCCAGGAACAATACTTTGCATCTCTCAATCCAATCAAGTTGACACCCAATATTAACCATCACAGTGTGGGAGGATGGGACAGGGCAAAAAGAGAAGCAACTACACCTCCTGCCCTCACTAAAAACTTCCCCTCTTGAGGTGAATTTGAACTAGGGAAGGAAAACAATTTAAAATTTAGAGTCGTAATATACTTTAAAGTGGACTTTGTAGTTACTGAAATGAGATTGTTCTTGTGACTTGAAAGGGACCAGAGAAGCTTTGGGTCTTATCTCACTTTTCATGTAAGAACAAAAAGAGTAACACGAGTACGGTTTGGAGGAGATGGGGAGGAAGCATACCAACTTTTTTCATGATGTGTCCTGTTGAGTCCAGCATTTCTCATGTATTAGCTATAAAAACAACAGAGTGATTTGTAGACTCAAGGAAACAGATCAATAAGTAGAAATATCAAGTAAGAGAATCAACATTTAACATTTAATTATTGACATAGAAGGGAGACTATACATAATTACAGTGAATCCAGATGAGATTAAAACAGTAAGAATGCTAATAGATAAATAAGACTAAAACAAGCAGCATAATAATAAATGGTGTCTCTAAGTTGGATATTCCTCCCAAAGCAAAAAATAAAAATAAAAAAGGGCATTCAAAGATATAACACAAAATAATTTCTCTGAAATGAAGAGAAAATCACATCTGCAGATCCAGGAGCACACACTGATTCAGCACGTCCCATCCTTGAGGTTTCTAGGCAGAAAAAGCAAATTATGTACCTGGGAGAAGAAATCCGGAGGGCCTCAGACTTTTCCACGTTGACATCCAAGGCCAGAAGACAGAAAGCACTGTCTGCAGTGCTTGAGGGAGAGGGAGCACCACCCAATGACAGATTACACACCAAAGTTGCTTTTATTTCTAATGGTTACAGAGCAACATTGTCAAACATGAAAGAAATCAGGAAATGTAGAGCCCGTGAGCTCTTGCTGGGGGGAATCTCTCCTGAAAACTAAGGCCAGCCAATGGAGAGACCGATCAGAGTAAGAAATCAGAAAAGACAAATCCAGGAATGAGAAACAGTCTGGTGGGGAGCACTGACTGTATTTAAATATAAATATGATATTTTGGCAGGTGTAGGAAAGTAACTTAGTCAAAGCCATCCTACCCTCCATTGATAGTGCAAGGTTGTGAAAGCAAAACTTTCATTTCCCAGCATCTCTTAATTTAGATTGTGCCATCCAGATGCTCTCTAGACAAAGGTTCTGAATGCGGAAATAAAATGTAGGCGTGCTGTCTTGACTTCTGTGTTTTCTGCTGCAGGCACCCGAGGAGAAGCCTTGAGTTTTCTGTTGCCGTTCTCCAATCGTGAATTGTGGTATCAAGTTAGTTCTCTTTCCTGCCAAGGTGGATCTAAGAAGCAGGGTGTAGCTCTGAAACCCGTAGTTGGATGGCAATGGTTTTCTGACACCTGTGTTAGTCCCTAGAGTTGACCATTCTATTGTCGTTTGCCAAGATGTGGACCTTGTTGATGGTGACAGTGGTAATAACTCTCATTTTGGACCCATTCTTTCATATTCAAAATGGAGTTTCTCAACCTAAGTATTGTTGACATTTTGGGTCAAATAATTCTGTTGTGAGGGCTATCCTGTACAAAGTAGGATGTTGATCATCTACGTGTCAGATGTCTATAGCACCCGCCCTCCTCCCGAGTTGTGACATTCAAAAATGTCTTCCAACATTACTCAATGTCCCCTAGGGACCAAATGCCTCCTGTTGAGAACCTCTGCTCTGTAATCATAGAGGCTGCTTCTACAACTTTTCCAATCCTCCTGTTCAGTTTTGTGTTGTGTAAGATTTGGAAAAAGAGAGGTTTAAAAGAGTTCCACAGAGCAAGAGTTTGGAACAAGGATCACAGAGTGGCTTTCTGTCCCTGGAACAGTGGAGTTTTGTTTAGGGAGATGGAGTCTCTATCTGGGTATGTAGGAAGATTAGTGGCTGGACTTACGGGTGCCCTAAATCTTCACCCTGTGATTCTTTGAGGAGTCTCTTCCATCCCCATTGATATTGTGGTGCAGGTCTTGAACTATTAGAAAACCATGTGGCAGAAGTATATTCTAGGGAGAATTACTCTGCCTCACCCTGATGTCTTGTACATTATTTGATGATGATGATGATGATGATGACAACAAGGATTGTGGGTGGTAGTACAGTATTCTGCACTTATCCTTGGTGAATTTTGTCCCAGGACTCCCAGTGGATGCCTATCACAGATAGCACTGAATCCTAGATATACTCTGTTTTTTTTTCCCCCTGTACATACATACTCATGATAAAGTTTAATTTACAATAAGATATTAAGAACAGTAATAAGAAAATAGAACAATTATAACAATATGCTGTAATAAAAGTTATGTGAATGTGGTCTTTTTCTCTCAAACTTATCTTATTGTACCGTACTTGCCTATTTTTGGACCACGGTTGACCCTGGGTAATTGCACCACTGGAAGCAAAAGCTCAGATGAAGAAGGTCCATTGTAGGAGTAGTTTTGCCCCAGTAGGCACAGTCTTTGTCCTGTCTTCTAGTAAATTATAAAATGACTTTCTTATTCCACATCCCTCTCTTCTTTTCTCTATTGAATTTTGGGTGGACTTCTTAAAGCATTACTTTTTGTATTATAAATTATAGGTTCATCTAGAAAAAAATCTGAAAAATATAAAGAATACAACAAAAATTATCTACAATCCCACTGGCCATGGATTCCAATTGTTTACATTTTGCTGCATTTCCTTGAAATGTTTTCCTTTATGTTTCTCTGTATACATGCATGTCAATGTTTGTAATTATATACTTTTTAAAAACAAAACTGCCATGATAAATACGCACAGAGTTTATATCCTGCTTCTTCACATAAAAGTATTTCATGTAATATTTCACATAACATTGCGATGGAAAAATATGAATTTTCTTTCCACTGTCCCTTACGTTTGTGCTTTTTAGAGCCAATCTTCTTCCCCTTGTCTTGTGCCATTCATTTATTCAACAGATATTTGTGGAGTCTTTCCAATAGGGCAAATTCAGGCTTGGACAATGAGGATACAAAGGTCAGAAAGAAATGACTTCTGCGCCTGAGGAGCCCTTTCAATTGGAGAGACATGAGGAAACAAACCACTTCAATGCCATTTTCTTTGCTGCCAGTATCACCAGCCACTTCCTTGCCATTATTTAAAAATAGGAATTAAGCTCCTGATTGCAGAAAGGACTGATTCAGGCAAGAAGTTAGAAATCTCAGGCAGACATGCTGATACACAGGCACATCTGTAAGTCAGTGAGCTGTTCACGTCCGTTGGAGGTTAAGGACAACTGCATATTAGCAGAAGAATGCAAGGGTCAGTATCTAATTGGGAGGAGAACTGGAAAAGTGATTACAGACATGGCACAATCAGTTATTTGCCCAGCTAGTCCCTAGAGAGGATTGGAAGCAAAAGAGTTGTAAGAGAGGACTGACTAGTGGCACCAGCTGGTAAACATATTTTCTGCAGAATGATACCTGTTGCTTTAGATTTCAATATCTGCGACATCGTAGCCGAAGTCATTTGCATCAATCCTCTGCTTCCAAGCAGCCATATCTCTCTTTCAGTCATCATGAACAGAAATGCTTGTCTTGTACTCATCACATTTGTGGAAAGAGTTCTGAGAGTCAAAAACCCTGAAGGTCAAGAAGCATGTTGAAATCTTACTGCAGTTCTCTCTATCCAGGGCTTAAACTGGCTAAACAATAGTGCAGTGGGCTCTTGCTGCCATGTAAGTCATGACATTTTTTTTTGTTCAGATAGTTTCCAAAGTGTCCTTGACCTATCTTCTATCCGTGAGGAAGAACCATATATATATATGTGTGTGTTTTGGTTTGTGTGTATATATACACACACATGCACACACACGTTTATACTACATATATACGTTTATACTACATATGTGTGTGTATATATATATATATATATTTATACACACATACATATACCTGCATATGTGCATATGTAGGTATATGTATACATATGTATGTAGCATAAATTTAGGCAGTACAAGTGCAATTTTGTTACATGGCTATATTGCATAGTAGTGAAGTCTGGGCTTTTATTGTAACCATCACACAAATAGTGTATATTGTTCTGATTAAGTGATTTCTCATCCCGCATCCCTCTCCCACCCTCCCACTTTCAGTCTCCAGTGATTATTAGTCCACACTCTTGATGTGTTTACTTTATTTAGCTCCCACTTATAAGTCAGAACATGTAGTATTTGACTTTCTGATTCTTAGTTGTTTCACTTAAGTTAATGGCCTCCAGTTCCACCCTTGTTGCTGCAAGAACCACAGATTCTTTAAATGAGTCCATCACAGTGGAGAGGTACTAGATCCAGGTTATGTGCCACCTCATACTTGCTCAGTCTGCCTGCACCCTCTCACTTGGGGCCTCAGCTACCTGCCCAGCATCCTATTGGAATGGCCCAGGGAAGGCTCCTGTTCTTATGTTTCTAAAGTTCCTGTGGACATTCCCTTCCCTAGGGACAAAAGCCTAGGCTTGGTTGTATTCACTGTGGCATGGTCCATAGCAGTTCCAGCTCCTGGATCTGGACCTACAAGGCTCTGGCTTTCCCAGAGCTGCCCAGAAGGGCCTTGTACCACAATATAAAAGTGCAGGGAAAATAATAGCCCGTGGGGAGAACTTTGATCAGTAAGTGATAGGAGAGGGGAAAGGAGCCACAGATAGTGTTGCTACCGTTCCCCCTGATGGACCATTCTTCAACATGGCCATCCCATGTGGCTTCTGAGTGACTGAGTGATGGTGTTGTGTTCTGCTGCAAAGCCAAGGTCAACTTGCTGATGCACCACCCTCCTTTGGTTTCCCTTCCTTCCCTAATTCACGTCCCCATTTCTGTTACTCTTGCTACCGCAGGATTAAACTCCCTTAATAAAGTGTGAACACAATTTTTTCAAAGTGTGTCCAAAGTGTGTCAATCAGGGTTGAATAGTTATAGCTAACTCTTATTTTGAATTGTAATTAATTTCAAAAACAAATAAGAACTTTGTAGGCTGTTGTGATCAGTTCAGGTTGTTATAACCAATTACCATATACTGGGTATGGCTTATAAATAGGAGTTACCTATTTCTCACAGTTATAGAGGCTGAAAGTCCAAGATCAGGGTGCCAGCATGGTCAGGTTCTGGTGAGGACTTTCCTCTTAATTACGTTCTCACCCAGCCTTCCTTGATGTATGCACACAGAGAAGAGAGCAAGAGAGATCTTGTGCCTCTTCCTTTTCTTATAAGGACACTAATCCCATCATGGGGCTCCACCCTCAGGATCTTGTCTAAACCTAAATACCTCTGTAAGATCTACCTCCTAATACCGTTACATTGAGGATTAGGGCTCCAGTTTAGGAATTTGGGAAGTGGGGTGTTACACAAATATTCAGTCCCTAGCACAGGCCATCTCCCTGAACAGTTTTGCAAAAATCAATAGATTTCATCTTACAGTATAACTACTAGAACAATCAATGACAGCAATTTGCCTACAAGGTTGTAGTACCAGTGGGATGGGAAGGACTGGAATTGAAGACCATCTATCTATCGTTGGAGTCTCTTAGAAAAGTGTGCTACAGGGTGCTAGCTTTAGGTCAGTGGGTGTCGTTTTTGGGGGGAAACATAAAAGTTTATAATGAGAGAGATCAATGCACCGAAACATAAATTCTCTGATGGAAGTGGGCTTTGTGCATTCTCAGTCGTTAACGTATGTCCCTGCCAAATACGTCCTTGAAAGAAAATGAAAAGACCGATACATCATCTTGGGAATATCAACCTTCCAAACCATCAACTAGGTATTTCTTTCAAGGTACAACATGTACCTATTCAACAAAATTTTCCAAAATAGAAATGGCACCAAGAGGGGAAAACCCCTCAGGCATAAATTCATCACATATGCTCAATACTCAATGGGATGTTTTCAAATTAAAATAAGGCCCCTCAAGCAGAAACTAACATTTTACTAGATGAAGTAAATTGAGGATATTGGCAGCTGAGAAATTTTGGCAGGGCTTTCTGAGGTATGTAATATCAGTACAACCATATTGCCACACTTTCATTTCTTTTGAAAAACTTAAAATGCCTTTCAGATGCAGTAAGTTAAATCTTTAATTCTCATCCCTTGTGGCCTCAGGAGCAAACCAGAACTTTTAAATCCAGTCCGCTGCTCTATCTGTTGGGGGCAGAATGTTCAACACTAATAAAATATTTTCTTATTCTCTGATTCAGTCGCAGCCCCAGGATTACTTCGCTGTAACTTTTCTTTGGCAGCTCATTTCCTTCGAGGAGTTGTTTGTTATAAAAACCAATAGGAAATGAATATATAAATTTTTAAGACTACCCCCTTTCGTCTCCCTCATTATGGCCCGCTGTGTTTTTAGGAGCATATGTGTTAGTGGAGTGTTTGCAGTGTTCATAACTTGAACTTCTAATTTATGAGCTCTTAAAGGTACGCTAAGCATCAGCATACTAATTATTAATATTGTGCTCTGAGGATTTTTTTTCTCTAGCTCTTATTGCAGGCAAAAAGAATGTTCTTAAAAGTAATATTCAGCAGCTTCCAGACAAGCATGGCTAGGTCAGGCTGGAACATGGGTCTCTGGCATTGATGCGTGGATAGTAATATCATAAGAAATTATTTATTACATGAAATGGCAACCTTGCCAATTTTTAAATGTTAATGGCCTTATGGTGAAGAAAAAAGTTTTATACTCTCCACCTAGAGATTTCAAAATTTTGTAATCCTGGCATGGGAATGGTTTCATTATGTTATGAGTCATTTTTAGTTCTCTTTTAATTATGGGTGTTTATGAACTTTTATACATTAAAAATCACAACTTTCTGGAATATCGTCTATAATAATTGAGTCAAAATGACTGAATTTGATATGCTGGATATACTGATTTCTGGGGAGGAAAGATTTCCCTGTTGGTTCTGGGAGAAAAAAAAGAACCAAAATAAATTTTAAGTAGATGATATGGATTTGTCTAAGCTAATCCAGAATGTTCAGCTGCATTCATAGGAAATCCTGATTTACTCAATATCTTGAAAATATTGTCTTTAGCAAATTAGAACGAATTGCTCAGGGCCTAGCTTTTCCTTAGAGATTTTGCCTAAATGTCCATAAAGCTTTCAGTTCATTACTTAATTTTTATTTATTGTATGTGAATTTTTTTAAGTGTTCAAAAAATATATATCTCATATTGGATAATATTCCTTAGGGGTAGTTTCCATTAATTTATTGCATACTAATTTAAATATTTTAGAGGGCTAGCCTTACAGTTCTCATTTTAGAATATGGTTACAACTTCGTCAAATTATTCATAGGATGTTACTACAGTTAAAATGTTATGTGTATGTAATTTGTATGGATGATACTGCTAAATCTAGTAGTAATCATTACCTAAACATGTGCTTAATATGAGAAAGCTATATGCTTTTCTTATCTGAAGTTACTTGTGATTTCAGGAGATTTAAGGAAATGTACTGCCTTATTAAAGTTGAGTACAGAGAATAAATAGAAATTCTTGTGACTGTGCTTAATGTTCAAGTTAGAATTTTCATTAACCTCTTTGAGAAACACATTTTCAGCAATGATTAAGTTGTAACCTAATAAAAATGCTAAACACAATTTAGTAATCATAGAAGCTAACTTTCTAACTTCCTACTAGTACAAATAAATGGAACATAGATTTAAAAATCACTCATATTACTATTATCAAAGATAATTTTATCTTTTGGTATATTTATTTCTATTCTTTTATCTACACATAGCCTGTTTGTGTTTTTAATAGTGCAACATTAAAATATATCATGAAATTCTATTTTACATGATACCTGTGCTGTAAATATTTTTTCATGTAATTTCAAAGTCTTTGTTTACATCATAAAATGACTATAGAGTGTTACACAGTGGACATACAGTAATGGTGATGTGAAGATGCCAGGCAATTCTTTCTTCAGAAAACAGTGTAAAAAGACCCATATTTGGAATTTGCCACCTGTATGTCTTCTCCAGTGAAAAATTTCTTCATATATTTTGCCCATTTTCTAATTGTTTGTTAAGATCGTTTTGAGAGTCCCTTATACATACTAGCTATGAGTCCTTCAGGGAAATTCAAATGAAAACCACAATCAGACATCACTACACATCTATCAGAGTGGCTAAAGAATAATAGCAATGCCAAATGCTGGTGAGAATGTGGAGACAATAATCACTTACGCTAGTGACAGTGAGAAATGATAGTCACTCTGGGAAATAGTTTAATAGTTTCTTTCAAAACTAAACATGCAGTTACCATATAACCAAGCAATTGCCCTCTTAGGCATTTATGCCGAGAAATGAGAACCTATGTTCACAAATAATCCCGTACACAAATGTTCATAGCAGCTATTCATAATACCTTAAAATTGGAAACATCCCAGATAACCTCTAACAGGTGAATGGCAAACAAACTGTGGTATATTTATTCCATGGAATGAAACTCAACAATAAGAAGAAAATAACAACTGATTTCTGTCATAACTTGGACGAATCTCTGAAAAAGTATGCTAAGTGATAAAGGCCAACGTCATAAGGTTATGGAATGCAGAGTTCCATTTATACAACATTTTGAAATGACAAACTTGGAGAAATGGAATACTGATTAGTGGTTTCTAGGGGCTAAGAGAGATAGGGGTGGAAGGGAAGTGAATTTGGTCATAAAAGGGATCCTTGGGGTTAAGGAAGTGTTGAGTAGCTTGATTGTGGTGGTAAATATGTGAATCTACATATGTGATAAAGTTTTATAGAACTACGTACACAAACACACACACACATGAATACATGTAAATCAGGGAAATATAAATAAGATCAGTGGATAATATCAGTCAGTGTTAGTATCCTGGTTGTGATATTGTACTGTAGTTTTTCAAAATGTTACAATTGGAATAAACTAAATAAAGTATCTGTAGGATCTTTATTGTTCCTTACAAATTCATAATAATTTAAATTATATTAATAACAAATATTTATAAAATTGGACTACTATGTCTGGCATGATTGGCAAAAATTTTACATTTATGGCTTTTATACATGATTTCCCCCAGTGAACTACCCCAACCAGTCATACCAGTTTGAAGTAGATTATAGCACCAAGAGGACAGGAATATTTGACCTTTACAAAGGAATTCTGGAAGTGAGAGAGATGCAAAAGTATTGGAGTTCAAAGTCTAAGTATAAACTTTCCCCAAATCCCTGGCTGACCCCAGAACTACGAACACCAGCTGCTGTATGTAATAGGGGAAACTATTTTCATAGTTTGAATCTAGACCAATCAAATTGCCTACTCAAATGAAAATAATAAAACAAGCAAACCAATAATCCTCAGATGTCTCAGAGTCACTACAAGGTATAATCTACAACATTTAATTTAAAACAAGAAATTGCTAGATATACAAATAAAATGACAGTGCTTCTTTGCCCGAGTATGCGTGACAGTCAATGGAAACTGACACTGAATGGGCCTTGATGATATATTGAGCAGATAAATATTTCAAAGAGGCAATTTTAAATTCATTCAGATAATTAAAGGAGACTATAATATTTATAAATAAACAGGAAATTGTGACAGAGAAATGTAAGCAATAAGAAAAAAAGTGGAAATTATAGAACTATAAAGTACAATACTGGAAATGAAAACTTCACTATAGGGGCTCAAAAGCAGAGTTGAAATGACAGAATAAAGAATCAGTGAAATTGGCCAGCACAGTAGTTTACGTCTGTAATCCTAGCACTTTGGGAGACTAAGACAGGAAGATTGCTTGAGCCCAAGGGTGTGAGTCCAGCCTGGGCAACAGAGGGAGACCCTGTCTTTACAAAAAATAAAAAATTAGCTGGGCATGGTGTCACGCACTTCTGGTATCAGCTTCTTGGGAGGCTGAGGAGGGAGGATCACTTGAGTCCAAGAGGTTGAGACTACAGTGAGCCATGATTGTGCCACTGCACTGCAGCCTGGGTGATAAAAGGAGACCCTGTCTTTAAAAAGAAGAAGAAGAAGAAATTAAAGTTAGATCAGTAGAAATTATCAAATTTGAATAACATGGAAAAAAACATTTAGCAAAAATGAACAAAACCCCAGAAAACTGTGGAACAACATCAAAC
The DNA here is from genome assembly GCF_006542625.1 of Nomascus leucogenys. Classification (NCBI taxonomy): domain Eukaryota; kingdom Metazoa; phylum Chordata; class Mammalia; order Primates; family Hylobatidae; genus Nomascus; species Nomascus leucogenys. The sequence continues at coordinate 72,567,198 of NC_044401.1, read as the reverse complement.
AGTTCAACATGTGTGTGAATGGGGTCCCAGAAGGTGAAGAAGGAGAGAAAGGGACAAAAAAATTTGAGGAAAGAATGGCTCATATCCTCTTAAATTTGCTAAAGAAAACCCACTAACTTAGTGATTCAAGAAGTTCAATGAAACCCAAATAATATAAAGACACACACACACACACACACACACACACACACACACACCAATCCAATCTCAGTACACTACAGCAAGACACCTAAAAAGAAAACATAAAAACCTCAGAAAATCTTACAAGTGGCAAGAGAAAAACAACATATTACATGCAGAAAGTAGCAAGAGAAAAACAACAATATGATCAATTTCTGATTTATCACCAGAAATAATGCAGACCAGAAGACATTCAACTTACATATTCAACGTACTGAGTAATTAAAAACAAAAACAAAAACAAAACATTGGCAGCCAAGAATTCTGTAACTAGTGAGACTATTCTACAAATATAAAAATGAAATAGAAGTTTTTAGGCAAAAACCTAGAAAATCCATAGCTAGCAGACTAGCAGTACCAGAAACACTAAAGGAACTTTGAGTGCAAGGAAAATGACACCAGATGGTAATGTGGATATGCAGATAGAAATAAGAAGCATTGAAAAAATATGGTAAAATATGAAAGATTATACAAATATTTTGTTCTCTCTTTTAAATATTTTTGAAAAGGCAGTATAGAGTTTATAAAGTATGTTGGTGTAATATATGTGACAACAACAGCATGGAAGATAGAGGGTAAATGGAACTGTACTGTTTTAAGATTCTGATATTTTAATAAAAACAATAACTCAAGGCCACATGTGGTGGCTCACACCTGCAATCCTACCACTTTGGGAGGCCAAGACAGGCTGATTGCTTGAGCCCAGGAGTTTAAGACCAGCCTGGGCAACATAGCAAGACCCTGTGTCAACTAAAAATAAAAAAATAGCTAGCTGTGGTGATGTGTACCTGTAGTCCCAGGTTTTCAGGAGGCCGAGATGGGGAGATTATTTGAGCCTGGAGGGATGAGGCTGCAGTGAGGAGTGATTGTGCCACTGTACTCCAGCCTGAGTGACAGAGTGAGACCCTGTCTCAATAATAATAAGTCAATATTAAATCTAAGAAAATTATCATGAGTTAAACAATGTACATTGTTACCCCTAAGCAACCACTAAAAAAAAAGCAAAGAAATACAGTTAAAAGCTAACAGAGGGTAAAATGACATACTAAAATATTTGTGGAAAACCAAAGAAAAGCGAAGAAAGGAGGAAGAGAGGAATAAAAAAGGGATGAGACAAAAAACAAATAGCACAATGGGAGACTAAAATCCTGTTATATAATAATCACATTAAATATATGGATACGTATTTTAAATGAAAGGCAAATAATATTGGATTGGATTTTTAAAAACCAAGATCTATGTGTAAAAGTTGTACTTTAAACACAGACACAAATAAACTCTAAGTAAAAGGATAGAAAAGTGTATACACTGTTGAAATAGTAAGCTTAAGAAGAGGGACTGGAAGGAAGGACATGGTGAGAGAACAATTCGAAGAGTGCAGAAGTGTCTTCTGCCCAAAAGGCATGGTCTGCAGGTGGAGCTAACTATGCCAGGCAGCCTTTAACCTCAGGATGCTATTCGGGTATCCCTGAGTCCTGCTGATACTTCTTCTCTTTTCATGCTTTGAGGGTCAAGAAAACTCTTACACCATCAACAGCATCCTTATGAAGATCCTGCCAAACTTGGTGCAAACAGAGCAGAACCTGACCCTGTAGAGAGTCATAGATGCCAGCACCAGCTTGTACATCAAGCCTCAGCACCTGGTGCTTTTTTAGAAGGATGGCACAACCTTTTTACTTCTCCCTAGGGAACATAGAAGTATTTTTCATTTCTCAGGCTTGGGTCTATGACTCAGGGAAATAGAAGTACATTGTGGTTCAGAACAGCAAGGAGAAAACCACGCCAGAGTACCAGGTGTTAGTGAAAGGAGTGGTCAGTTCCAGAACAATGCAGGACAAGAAGGAGGTGATAGAAGGCAAAGTCTTGATGGTGAATTGTTCTGTTCCAGAAGTAAAGTCCCAACATACTTCTCAACTGAAAAACTTGAACTAGAAACAAAAAGAGTCAAGCAAAAAAGAAAGAAGACTTCTCAGAACCAGAATTCTGTGATGCTGGAATCCCCCAATTGAGAAGAAAGACCATGCTTTAATATTCCAATGTTAAGCTGTGATCATTGCTGGGATCTGGGTGTAGACCTTGGAATCCACCAGAAGTCACCTGGCCACCACGGGGGGTCGGAGTCCTGCTCTCCTTTTCACCGTTTTTTTTTTTTTTTGGTGGTTTCCTGGTTTGGTATGAGGAGAAAGAGCCCAAAGTTGGAAAGGGGCTGGGGCTTTCTGGATGGACTTCTGTTCTCAGGACTCAAGACCTGTTATTAATCACTTTAACAATTTATATCAGTATTTTTCAAATTATTTTGACTGTGAAATAATACATATATATACATATATATATATATATGTATATATATCCCATATACATATACATATATATATATATGTATATATATCCCAAACAAAAGTTTTATAAGCAATACTTGCCTTTAATGCACATGATACATTTTGATATTTTCTACTCTGTTCTATTGTAGTTTTTTAAAGCACTGGCCATGACAGTAAATTGATTCATTGTGTGACCTGTAGTTTGGAAACCCAATGAGGGTTAGACACCAAGAAGCAGGGTCTAGGGGAGATTGTGAGGGAAGGCAGGCCAGGTCCTCAGCCTTTGCATTTGATGAGAAGTTCTCCACTTTTCTACCTCCACCAGCCTCCATCATCCGAGACATTGGACAAACAGGAAACTAATGGGGTGGCCTGAGAAATGCTCTCAGGAGAGAAAGAGGCTACAACAGAGGGAAGCCTGAGTGAGTATCCAAGACAAACAGGTACCCAGAAGCTCCCAGTGATCTATAGGGGTAGGCTAGGACTGGTGAAGCTGAAAAGTTTGGGAAAGGCACACTCTGCCATAGACAGCTGCAAATATTCTCAAAGTAGAAAACCTGATTTGTCATAAATGACCGTCTTATTTTGACACCTCTCTTCACCCCTGCCCATTGTTTATGTATATAAAAATACACCCTATTTCAGTGATTATAATTCATGTTTTTGGTAAAATTTTCAGAAAATATGCTACAATATAAAGTACAAAGTGACAATCACTCATGTTACCACTATTGAGAGAAAACATATGGTCTGGACTTTTTTTTTACCTATACATTCACACACACACACACACACACACACACATACACACACAGAGTTTTTGTTTCTCTTTATTTTTACAAAAAATGGGGACTTAGCAAACCTATTATTTTATAACTTTTAAAGACACTTAATATATTATAGACTTTTGTCTAGATAAAGAAATATGGATGTACCTCATTTTAGTGGCAACTTGGAATTTGATTGTAGGGATGTGCCATAATTTATTTACCCCATTTTTAAAAATAGATATTTAAGTATTTTCCCAGTTTTTTGCTATTAAAACAATCCTGCAATGCACATGTCTATATTTATATCTTGTGTACTTTTGCAAGTATTTTATTATTATTATTATTTATGGAGTTAATTCTTAGCACTCAAGTTGTTGATGCAAATGTTTTATACATTTTCAATATTGATAGATATTGCCAAATATTTCCTCCAAATAGTTGAATGCTGCCATGAAAAGTGAGTTTATTTTCCCAAATATTTACCAATACATACTATTATCAATGTTTTATTATTTTTCCCAATCAAATTAAGGCACAATGATATATCATTAGTATTGTGATTTGTATTTTTTTTAGGTTTTAGTGAGGTTAAGTATGTTTCTTATGTTTATTGGTGTATGCTATTTTCCCCTATAAACTGCCTGTTCATAAACACTGCCCATTCTTACTATTTTGATTTATTTGTTTGAGCCCTTTGTGAATCAAAGAAATTAACTCTTTGTCAGAGATATGATGGAAAAAAAAAAGAAAATATAAGTGGGATATATGAGTATCATCTAAATTACACTTTAAAGAGTGTTGGTTGAAAGCTCTAATGTATAACATGAAGACTATAGTTAATAATAATGCATTGTATTCAGGATCTTTGCTAAATAAGAAAATTATAGCTGCTTTTGCTATAGAAAGGAAAATGGGTAACTATGTGACCTAATGGATATGTTAATTTGTTTCTCTATAGTAACCATTTAACTACATATATATATGTGTATTTTATAGAATCAGGTTGTATATTTTAAATATATACAATAACACTTATTTAAAAAGGAAACAAGATTTTTTCAATTCATGAAAAAAAGATAAAGTAGTATTAGTAGACAAACAGGGATATTTCATTAAAAAAAGGATCAGTATAACAGGAATGATGGTTCTTTAAAACTGTTATAGAAGTCTGTGTACCCAGTAACAGAGCTCCACAATGCATGAAGCAAAAACTGTCAGAATTAAAAAGATAATAGACAATTTAACAATTATTAGCAAGTATAGTTAGACATTTCAAAACTCCTTTCTGAGTAATTAGAACAAATAGGTAAAAAATCAGTAATGATATAAAAAATTTGCATAGTATTGGGTGAAACAGCCCCCAGTATTTTAACATAGGTTCTTTTCTATTTTCGCTAAATGTCATCCGATATGAGAAAAAAAAGAGAACGAGTACAAAGAGAGAAATTTTACAGCTGGGCCTCCGAGGGTGACATCACATATTGGTAGGACCGTGATGACGACCCGGAGCTGCAAAACCAGCAATTTTTTGTTAGGGATTTTAGAAGGGGAGGGGGTGTATGAACAGGGAGTAGGTCACAAGGATCACATGCTTCAAAGGACAATTAAGATCACAAGGCAAAGGCAAAATTAGAATTACTGATGAGGGTCTATTCCTGCTGTGCAGATATTGTCTTGATAAACATCTTAACAGGAAACAGGGTTTGAGAGCAGAGAACTGGTCTGACTAGAATTTACCAGGCTGGAGTTTCCCAATCTTGGCAAGCCTGAGGGTACTGCAGGAGACCAGAGTGTATTTCAGTCCTTATATCAACTGCATAAGACAGACACTCCCAGAGCAGCCATCTACACACCTCCCCACAGGAATGCATTCCTTCCCCAGGGTTATCCTTGCTGGGAAAAGAATTCAGTGATATCTCTCCTATTCGCACATCCACTTATAGGCTTTCCCCAAGAAGAAAGTATTAAGTATTTTCCCAGTTTTTTGCTATTAAAACAATCCTGCAATGCACGTGTCTATATTTATATCTTGTGTACTTTTGCAAGTATTTTATTATTATTATTATTTATGGAGTTAATTCTTAGCACTCAAGTTGTTGATGCAAATGTTTTATACATTTTCAATATTGATGGATATTGCCAAATATCTCCTCCAAATAGTTGAATACTGCCATGAAAAGTGAGTTTATTTTCCCAAATATTTACCAATACATACTATTATCAATGCTTTATTATTTTTCCCAATCAAATTAAGGCACAATGATATATCATTAGTATTGTGATTTGTATTTTTTTTAGGTTTTAGTGAGGTTAAGTATGTTTCTTATGTTTATTGGTCTATGCTATTTTCCCCTATAAACTGCCTGTTCATAAACACTGCCCATTCTTACTATTTTGATATTTGGCTCTATTCTGCCTGACCCCACAGGCAGTCAGATCTTATGGTTTTCTTCCCTTCTTCCCAAAATCACTGTTATTCTGTTCTTTTCAAAGTGCACTAATTTCATATGTTCAAACATACATGTTTTACAATCAGTTTGTACAATAGTGATCCTGAGGTGACATCCTGAGGTACATTCTCAGCTTAGGAAGATAATGGGATTAAGAGATTAAAGTAAAGACAGACATAAGAAATTATGAGTATTATTAGGGAAGTGATAAATGTCCATGAAATCTTCACAATTTATGTTTAGAGATTGCAGTAAAGACAGGCATAAGAAATTATAAAAGTATTAATTTTGGGAACTGATAAACGTCCATGAAATCTTCACAATTTATGTTCTTCACCTCGGCTCCAGCTGGTCCCTCTGTTTTGAGTCCCTGACTTCCTGCAACAGCATAGGCCAGGTGCGGTGGCTCACGCCTGTATTCTCAGCATTTTGGGAGGCCGAGGCAGATGGATCACCTGAGGTCAAGAGTTCGAGACCAGCCTGGCCAACATGGTGAAACCCCATCTGTACTAAAAATACAAAAATTAGCTGAGTGTGGTGGTGCTTGCCTGTAATCCCAGCTACTCAGGAGGCTGAGGCACGAGAATTCCTTGAACCCAGGAGGCAGAGGTTGCAGTGAGCCGAGATTGTGCCACTGCACTCCAGCCTAGGCGACAGAGTGAGACTCCATCTCAAAAAAAAAAAAAAACAAAACAGAAAAAACAGAAAAAAAAAGTTTGAACGATATGAACCAACATAAAGAAACTGGCATTTATAAAATAGTTTATGCCTAAACAGAATAATATACATTCTTTTCACAAACACATGGAGCATTCACTAAGATACACCAAATGCAGGGTCATAAAACAAATGTCAACAAATACAAAAATATTTAAATCATATGATGTTTTCTCTATAATAGAATTAAATTATGAATTTATAACTGAAAATTATCTGGAAAATCACCCAAATATTTGGACAATAAAAAATACAGTTATAAATAACCCATGTTCAAAAAGAAGTTACAAATTTTACTTCTGGGTGTATATCCAAAAAAAATGAAAACAGTGACATAAAGAAATATTTTTATACTCACATTTATAGCAGCATTATTCACAATAGCTAAAAGGTGGTATTAATCCAAATGTCCATTGATGGATAAATGGATAAACAACATGTGGTACATATGTACAATGAAATATTATTCAGCCTTAAAATTAAGGAAATTTGGACACATGCTACAATATGGAAGAACTTTGAAAACATTATGCTGAGTGTAATAAGCCAGACCGAAAAGGACAAATATTGTGTGATTTCATTTATGTGAAGTACCTAGAACTGTCAAATTTGTAGAGATAGAAAGTAGAAAGGTAGTTTCCAGGGGTTGAGGAAAAGGAATCAGGAGTTATTGTTTAATGGGTAAAGTTTTAGTTTGGAAATATGACAAAGTTGTTCTAGAGATGGATGGTGGTGACTGCTGCACAACAGTATGAATGTACTTAGTGCTAATAAGCTGTACACTTAAAAGGATTAAAATGGTAAATTGTATGTATTCTTTATCATCATACAAATTATGTAAAAACTAGAAAACATTCTAATGGCGAAAAATGAAAGAAAAGCATATGAAATTTTGTGGATTGTGGCTAATCAGTGTTCAGCAGCACTTTTATAGATTTAAATGCTTGTGTTTAAAAGATGAAACATCTCAAATCAAGATCTAAACTTGCACCATAGGAAGCTAGCAAAAACCAGCAAACTAAGTAGAAGAAATGAATTAAAAAAAATAAGAGCATAAATCAGTAACAGGAAACTTTATGAAAAATTTTATGCCAATAAATTTGACACTTTAGATGAAAAGGACAAGTATCTTGAAAAACAACTCACCAAAATAGCCTCAAGAAGAAATAGAGCACTTAGATAACCCTATATCCATTAAAAACATCAATTTTGTAATTTAAAAATGTTCTGAGAAAGAAAACGATAGGATACGGTGGCTTCACTAGTGAAGTCTATCAAATATTTAATGAAGAAAGTATAACAATCTTACAAAAACTTTTTCAGAAAATAGAAGAGGGTTCACTTCCCAAAAGATTTTATGAGGCCAGTATTACACTGATACCAAAACCAGATTAAGAGATTCCCAAAATTGAAAACTACAGACCAACAGCTCTCATGAATATAGATGCAAACATTCTTAATATTAGCAAATCAAATGCAACATTATATAAAAAGAATAGCTCATCACATACAAGAGGCTTTAATCTCAGGAATTGAAGATTTGCTTAATATTCAAATATCACTCAATGCAATTCATCATATTAATTGAATAAAGAAGAAAAATTCTTTGGCCATCTTGATAGCAGTAGAAAAGAATTCTTAAAAATTAACACTTATTCATGATAAAAATTTCAGGAAACTAGCACTTAAATATGGAAAAATGAAGAATGTCTGCTTTCACCATTTCAATTCAGTATTGTTCTGGAGGTCCAAATCAGTCCAATAAGGGAAGAAAAATAATAAGATTGAACGAAAGAAAAACTATCTCTATTTGCAGATGACATTGTCATATATGTAGAAAATCCTAAGGAATATATTTAAAAAGCTATTAGTGCCTTCACAAGGCATGAGGGCAATATACAAAAAAAGGACTGCATTTCTAAGAACATTAATGAACAATTGGAAGATGAAATTAAAAGTACAATTTCATTGACAATGGAACCTGAAATAAGTATAGCCCTTGGAAATAAATTTAACAAAGATATGTGAGACCTGTATACTAATTATTACAAAACAGTGCTGAGATAAATTAAAGAAGACCTAAATAAGTGGAGAAAGATGCCATGTTTGCAGTCTGAAGTCTCCATATTGTTAACATGTCCATTCTCCAAAGAACATATAAATCCAATGCAATTCCCAAAAAAATCCACATATGGAAGTACAAAATATCTGGAATTGCCAAAATAATTGTGAGAAGGAAGAAAGTTGAAGGGCTTACACTAACTGATTTCAAAACTGACCTGAATCTACGGTGAACAAAACAATGTGGTTTTGTTTAAAACAGTAGTCCCCAACCTTTTTGACACCAGAAACCAGTTTCATCGAAGACAATTTTTCCACAGATGAGTTGGGATGGGGTGGGACTCAAGCATATTGCATTTATTGTGCACTTTATTTCTGTTATTATTACATACTCACCATAATATAGAATCAGTGGGAGCTCTGAGTTTGTGGTCCTGCAACTAGATGGTCCCATCTAACAGTGATGGGAGACAGTGGCAGATCATCAGGCATTAGATTCTCTTAAAGAGCAAGCAGTCTAGATCCCTCTCATGCACAGTTCACAATAGGGTCCATGATCCTCTGAGAATCTAATACCACCACCCATCTGACAGGAGGCGGAGCTCAGCTTCACTCACCTCCTACTGTGTGGCCTGGTTTCTAACAGGCCACAGACCAATACTAGTCTGTAGGCCAGGGGTTGGGGATCCCTGGTTTAAAAGATAGACAAAGAAATCAGAGGAATAGAATAGAATCCAGAAATAGAGCCATACATGGTCAACTGATTTTCAACCAAGAGGCAACATTAGTTCAATGGGAAAAAGAGTCTTTGTAACATACCGCCTTGGTACATTTGATACAATAGACAAAATAATGCCTCCACCCCCACCCCAAAGATGTCCAGATTCTAATCCTCAGAACCTGTGAATGTGTTTGGATACATGGCAAAGAGGAATTAACTTTGCAAATCCAACTGTTAACTTTAAAATAGGAAGATAAACTGGGTAATCCAGGTGGGCCCACTGTAATCACAAGTGTTTTTGAGAGGAGAGAGGTAGAAAAGAAACAGAGAGATGGTAGAGGAGAAAAACTGTGTCCAATGTTGCAGACTTTAAAGATGGAGAAAGAGGCCATGAATTACAGAATGTGAGTTGCCTCGGGAAGCTAGAAAGGGCAACTATATGAATTCCTCCCTAGGTCTCCAGAAAGAGATGTAGTCTTGCTGACAACTTGAACTTCTAACCTGTAGAATTGCACAATAATATATTTGTGTTGTTTTAAAACTGTAAGTTTGTGTTAATATTCTATAGCTGCCATAGAAAAGTAATATAATTAAGTATCTATCTGGGGTGAAATACAGAAGCATCTCAACCCTTATATTTATATAATTTACAAATTAAATGGAAATAAATTGTAAAACTAAATGTAAAACCTAAAACCATAAAACATCTGTATAAAACCAGGAAGAAAACTCATTGTGTTCTTGGTTTAACCAAGGATTTCTTAAGTATGATACAAAAAGCATTAACCAGAAAAGAAAAAAAATTATAAATTGGACTTTATCAAAGTTAAAAACCATTTATTTCTGAAAGACTCTTAAGAAAAAGGTAATTGACAGATCAGTAAAAAGTATTTGCAAAACCATATATCTGACTAAGAACTTGTATCCAGAATTTGTGAAAAACTTTTACAACTCAATAAGAAAACATGTAACAATTAAGAATGTGCAAAAATTTGAATAGACACTTCACTGAGCAAGATACATGATGGCAAATAAGTATATTATATGCGTCCCATACTGCTGGTCATCAGAAAAATGAAAATTAAATTCACAAACAAACACTGGATATCCACTAAAACGGCTGAAATTAAAAAGACTCACTATACTAAGTGTTGGCAAGTATGGAAAGTCAATGGAACTCTCATTCATTGCTGGTGGAAATGAGAAAATGTTACAGCCACTTTGGAAGACAGATTGGCAGTTTTTTATAAAGTTAAACTTGTACTTGTTTTTATGACTCATCAGTTCCTTTCCTGGTTTATTATCTACCCAAGGAAAATGAACATGCATGGGATTAACTGTGGGGGTTTAACTGCTCAACAGATACTGTGTACCCTAGATTTGTAATGCTGCAGTGAATATTCAAAGCAGCATTATTTGTAAAATCCAAAAACTAGAGTAAGCCAAAATTTTCATCAGCTGGTGAATGGATAAAGAAAATGTGGTATATCCAAACAATAAAACACTATTAAACAGTAAAAAGGAGCACACCACTTATACATGCACCAACTTAGACGACTCTTAATAGATACTTCATTGTTATACTGAGCAATAGAACATAAATCCAAAAGATTGTGTATTATATGGTTCCATTCATATGAAATTCTAGAAAAGGGAAAACTATAGTGACAGGAAGCATATTGGTGGTTGTCCAGGAGAGATGAGGGAATTTACTGCAAAGGGGCAAGAGAAAACTGAGATGATAGAAATGTCTTTCTTATGTGGTGGTAGTTACAAGGCTGTATACTTTGGGCAAAACACATCAAGCTGTGCACTTAAAATAGAATTTGCATTTTATTTTATGAAAATTATACTTTAATGAATATCTCAAACCATTAAAATATAATGTCCCTGTAGCATTTGTCATGTTTATGCTAACAGTAGTTAACCTTAATAATGAATAACATTTACTGAGTTCGTACTAGTGGATTTGTACTTACTGAATTTACATTTTTAAATTATGAAACTCTGTGAATCTCAGTTGCTTTATAGCAGTATTGGAAATAAATAGGAAGGCCTGGCCTGGTGGCTCGTGCCTATAATCCCAACACTTTGGGAGGTTGAGGTGAGAGGATTGCTTGAGCCCAGGAGTTCAAGACCAGCCTGGGCAATGTAGAGAATCCTCATCTCTACAAAATTTTTAAAAAATCAGCAAGGGGTGGAGGCACATTCCTGTAGTCCCAGCTGCTTGGGAGGTTGAGGTGGGAGGATCGTTTGAGACTAGGAGCTTCAGGCTGCAGTGAGCTACAATCATGCCACTGCACTCCAGCCTGAGCAACAGAGTGAGACCCTGTCTCAAAAAGAAACAAAAGAAAAAGCCGAATTGGTTATTTGAAATATGTCAACTAGTATGGCACAGGAACCAATTAACTGAAAGGCACATTGGCCAATTAGAAAGGTCTTGGTGTAAATAGCTGGTATAGGTGAATAGGTACACAATTTCACATCATTCTTAGAAATAATAACAATCATGTCTACCTCAATATTGCCATAGAATTAAATGAAAAGAGGCATGTGAAATGCTTAGCACAGTGCTTGACACATAATTATCCATGAATACAAGGAAGTTGTTACTCTGTATGAAATCTGAGCTTTTTCCATGGGGAAATCATGATAGTAGCAGTCAAACGTTGTTTCTACCTGTCCAACATAATCTTCCCCTTTCTTCACATAAAAAAACATTTTATTTTTCCTTTGGGCAACTGCCGTGGTGTCCTGTTAAGCAGTTAATCCCATGGAGGCACTCAGGGAGAGCCCCTCAGGTTCTTTGATTTTGTTACTATAATTCATAACTAATTTTATATTCTGTCTCTGATATTCCTATATTAAATAATTAGGTGTCTAAATCTGATTGTTTGCTTTTGCTGACTCTCACCCATGGTGGTTTGTGGGCTCCTACTGGTTGACCTTAATGCATTGGAAACGTAGGGGGTTACATTGGGGATACTTTCCACCATGGGGGATTTGCTTTTGCATTTGCTAAGGGCCAGGGGATGTTATTAGCCTGGGACAACTTTAAACCCTTCGGGGGCCACAGGCTAAATCTAGGAATCTCGGGTTCTACTCATCTAGTCATCCTTGACAGTCATGTTCTCCTGAAATCTAGACATAGACAATATCCAAGCGTATGCATACATAACCTCTGACAGTGTATCAGATGTCTCTTATACAGCACTTTATGTAACCTCTTTGTGCCATCTCTCACTCTAGCCACTGATGCAATGATGGCCTGTTCCAAGTTTTGATCAGCTTTGTGCTGGTACAACCTTATGGGTTCTTTGACCTCTAGGCTGCAGTGATTAGGTCAAGAAAGGGCCCTCAATCCGAGTCAGGCCAATTAGAATTTTATCTGAGATTTAGTAGCTCATCAATAAAGGTGCATATTTGAGGTTACTTGTTGCTATCTTCTGAGCCTTCTGGAAACATGAGCCTGAGAATGAAGCCCACATACTATGAGAAGAAGAAATAAAAGCTAAGTGAGGCAGAGTCCTAGGGACATTGTTTATGCTTCTGAGTCAGCTGAACTTGTGACCTTCTAGTTTTATGAGTGGATAAAATATCTCCTCCCACCCCTTTTACCTAAACTAGTTTGATTTGGGTTTCCACCATTTGTAACCAAAAGAATTCACTGTTTCAGACATTGCTTTCACCAAGAATCTTTCTTCATGCACACAATTGTATTCATCTTTTATGGCTTGTATTTTCTTATGCATTTGAAACATTAGTTCTCATTATTCATTAATAATAGTAAATTTTGAATATTGTGTGATAAACTAGATTGAAAAGAAAATGTTCTTAGGCCATTGTATAGAAGGCTATCTGATATTTCTGACATTTTGGCCCTTTGAGGCGTTTTGCATTTGAAGTGGTGATAGGCAGTGCATGTATCTTTGGGCAGTCCTTTGAAACAAATAATGACAACTTTTGGAGAGTTTTAAATATCTATTCTGACTTAGCCACAGCATGTTGATAGTTCTTTATCTGAAGGTAAAATAAAAACTTTTATTTTTCTTATTATTTTTAAAAATTTTATTTATTTTGGATTCGGGGGTACATGTGCAGGTTTGTTACATGTATATATTGCTTAATGGTGAGGTTTGGACTTCTAGTGTACCCATCACCCCAAAAGTGACCATGGTACTCAATAGATAGTTCCAAATATAGCGTAGCTGGCATTCACGATACTTAAAACATTTTATTTGTGGATTATTTTAAAATCCATATCCATGAACATCCTGATAATCCTCCCTCTCCCTCTAGAAAACTTTGGCTTTTGAATCTTGGTTCTTCTACTTCCTGGCTGTAAGACCGTGAGCAAGTTTCCAAATAACTCTGGGTGGGTTCCTTGTCTCAAAAATAAGGGTGATGATTGTACCTATTTTGCAAAAGTTTGTAAGGATTAAATGAATAAATGAAGTAATGTGTTCAAAGGGCTTAGAACAGCATCTGAAACCTAGCTAATTCTAAAGAAGGCTTTGCTGTTGTTATTATTAAAATCCATTTTTCTTCTTGAAGCTGTGTTTTGATAGGCTGAGGAAGGGTCTGTAAGACATAGGTATAAAAATTTCTAACAGCCATTGTCATTGACTAGATTAATAAGTTAATTACATGAAATAGATAAGAAATTTTACTTATATGTATAACACAGTTATTCATTTCAAATGCATTTTCCATAGCAAGTGTTTTGCCTAGAGTAGGAACTCAATATTGGTCAAATAAAATTGATTCCCAGTAGTTTACAATCAAAGCATACACAATAACTTTCTTTCCTTTATGACAGTGGCAAGTTCACATTGTCATAGGTGACTTGCTTAGCTAGTTGTAGTTATATCATCTGTGAGAAAAACCTTAACAACAATAACAATAAAAAAACATTTTAGCCATAAAATGAAAACCTTTCTACGACGGACTGTGGCTTTCTCTGCCATCTTAAGTTGCAGTTTGAACAGAATTTCACGTTCTGTGTAAGATGCCTAGGGGTATCTTTTTTACTATTATCGAACCATGTGGAAAACAGAGGTATCTTGAGGTACCTTTGCTGATTCAAGAAGAGTATGCTTTTGGAATACTTGCATACAATGCTATATTTTCTGTACTTTGCCTCAGTATTAGACAGCGCTTCTTGCAGAAAGTGAGCCTTAAGAGCTTTCTTTCTATTTATAATTTATTTGTTAATAATGTGTACAGGAAAACGAAATAGGTAACATTGTTAAAAGTATGTCTAAGATAAAAGTAAATAAGTCATTAGTGAGTACACTTTCCTAAGAATTAAATACCTTAGTTGGTGACGTTTACACATTTCGGTGCCTCAGGGTTCTGTTTGAGGTCTTATTTAACCCAGTCTGTCATCCCAGTTGAATTCCACATACAGATTTGCTTGAAAAACTTCCCCGTATGCATGAATGATCATTATAAAGTGCTCTGGTAATTCCATGAACTCAACTGGTGGTCTTTATTTAATGTTATTTTTTCTAATGGGTGATTTAGGTAATATGACTTTTCTTTGGTTATGTAACATATTAGTAGGAAAACATTAGTATTTAAGGGTAAAACTTCCTAAACAATATTCTCAATATACCACTTGCATAAGTAGTAGATTTTTCAATAGTATAAAAATTAAATTTTTGATCAGAATTGTCTAAGTGTTATGGTCTTTGCTAAATATCTGATAGATGTCTAAATTTGCATTTACATCTTGTTAAATGTATAAAATAGTACATATATAGTGACTTAAAGCCAAGTCAGGATTTGTAATAAAAGCTTTACTAGGCCCTTCTGTAAGAGGAGATAAGAGTCACTGAGAAAACAAAAAATGAATACATCGCTTGTGGTCAACTATACACTCAGAAATTGAATCTTCCTTACAGTGAAGCACAATAATTCATGATTTAAAATAACAAATTAGGAAGTTCAGTGTCACTAACAACATACAGACATGATACAGAGCTTCCTAATTTCTTTCTCAATATTCAGGTTCTAGGCAACAGCTGTGGGGGTTATAGTGGCATTTCCCTAAAGGCTGGTGTGATTTCAGAAGAGACCTCCACAATACAGAGAAATCACAATTTTCATCATTAGTTTAAAGTAAGGCACCTTATCTCACTTCCTCTAAGTCAGATAATTCTCATTTTATGTTAATAGAAGTTAAACCTAATTATCAAGGGGACAGTAGATTTCTAAGTTACAGTCTCTTCTTGAAGAGTTATGAGTGTAACCTCCATTAACACTGGGCCATGTTAAAAAGGCAACTCTTTGAATGTTGGGATAAAAATACATCCCTCTAGTGGAGGGTTATATTTTATCTGTAACTGAGTAATTTGGACTCAAGTGACCTATATTGAGAAATAGATTTAATAGTGAAAAGACTGTGGATTGATGGATCCCTGCCAGGCAGGAACTGAAAGTTCAGAGCATTAGCAGTAGCTGGCAGAATATAGGACATGATGTTATTCCCAAAATTATCAGGAAGAGAAAATATAATAGAGAGGAAAAAATAGTGTGAAACGATTTCTACTCCCACCTCCCCGGATGTTCAAGCTAATGTTTCCTTAGATGAAGTTTTTGCATCAGATTTCACTTTTCAAAAAGTTCAGCTTTTTACAGACTCTCTCCCAGTGAGAAATAAACCGAAAGCTTTTGTTTATTTTTGTAGTGATCACTGTGTCCTCACTATATAACTCTCTGAAGCCCACTTGTTGGTATTCTAAGAAAATTTGCTGCCTCATATGAGATAAAACTAGCATACATGGTAATCTTCCAATATAAAGTTAAGAATGTCTCCTAGTCATATTGCAAGCTAAGTGTCTCTAATAGCATTGCTTCTCCATGGAAACACTACTTTTGGGAGTAGGCTATCTTGGTTCTCTTCCTCTCTCCCTCCCTCCTCCTCCCCCCACCTTGCCTTTTTCCCCTCTCCTTCCTCCTTTTCTTCCTTTTCTTCTGCCTCCCCCTCCCCTTCTTCCTCCCACATTAGTTCCTGTAACATTGCTGAAAAAAAATCTGTCCCAGATTTTAAGCACTTTGAAATTCTTATGATAGGAAATGTATCCTGAGTTTAATCTGATTATTAAAAAAGAACGGCAGATTTAATTTCTTATAATAACTTACTACTATGTTATTGATTTTATATCTTCAGGATGTAGCTAAAGTCATCTAAAGTAGGTGGTAAAAATGTAAAGAATAAGAAAACCAAAACCAAAACCAGACCAAACCCAAGCCGTATCTCTTCAATATATAATACAGACTAGAAACTGTTTCAGACATTTAGAAACTACATCACTGACTTGTTCTTCTGTACTAGATGCTAAAAGGAATTTAGATGTGCTTGTGGTGCATTATTCTATTTTTAAAGGTGATTTCATGATGGGCAATCATCAAGCCACAAATGTTCCTCTGAAGGATGCAGAATCCTGAGTTGGATAAACTTGGCTTCTGAGTAAGGGTGGCCTTGTTCTTTGAACACAGTACTTGCATCTGTAAGATCCCTGCCTGCATAATCTAATTATTTCTGGGCTTGGGGTCTATAAACCAGACATTCTGACACTCGATTGCCGCTTTTCTTAGCATCTGATTTTCTTTTAAGGATGTAAATTGATCCCCCACATAAGACAGTCTTAGTCAATAGATGACTTCTTATTAAATAATGACTAATACCATGAAGACAATAAAATATTTCCATAAACAAATAATTAAACCCTTATAAGACCTAGGTCCAAACTGAAGTCCCATTCTCTCAGCCCTTTCAAGTTTTGGGGCTGATTTTTTATTTAAATCAGTGATGACTGCAGGCTTAAGCATGTAGTATGGGTTCATTAAATGTTGGTTCAGAGAGAGAGGAAAAAAATGGCCTCTAATGATCCCCAACTTTCTGGCAATCATACCCTGTCAGTGAAAGGAATAAAAAAATATTGAAAGGTGAAGAGAAAATGGGAAGCTTTTAACAGTCTTCTAGATACTGGAGGACTGGCCATTACCGTCACTCAATCATTAACCCCCGTATGCCTTGGACTGGGAACATCTCATTTCAAGTCTCTCTGCCTTAAAATCTGTACATACTGATAATGAGTTCCAAGACAAACTGTAAAATGCAAAGCATCAAGGAGGGGAGCAGGTAAACATACATGCAAATACGCATGTATATACAATATATATCCAAAACAAATGGGGCGTCTCTGGAAGCATACATAACACACTGGCAATGATGACACTGCCTTTAAAATGAAACAGCGAAAGAAGATAAACTTAATTTTTCGGTACATGTTTTTTTGTTTTTTGAGATGGAGTCTCGCTCTGTCACCCAGTTGGGAGTGCAGTGGTGCCATCTCGGCTCACTGCAACCTATGCTTCCCAGGTTCAAGTGATTCTTCTGCCTCAGCCTCCCGATCAGCTGGGACTACAGGCACACGCCACCATGCCCGGCTAATTTTTTTGTATCTTTAGTAGAGACGGGGTTTCACCATTGGCCAGGCTGGTCTCAAACTCCTGACCTCATGATCCGCCCACCTTGGCCTCCCAAAGTGCTGGGATTACAGGCATGAGCCACCCTGCCCAGCCTATATGTTCCTTTTTAACTATTTAAATTTTAAGAAGATTAAAAGTACCTACTCCTGTGTAACTATTCATGATTCTAAGCTGGTATTTAAAGTTGATCTTCTCAATTAGGTATTTCCTAATTGTGCATCAAGTTTGAAAGAAGATGCATAACCTACTACATTGGCCAGAATCTCTGATACACATGTTGGTTAAATAATTTATTTATAATGTGACAGATAGAAAATGACCAGACTATGCTGGTGGTTAGGGTCTAAGTCTTTTTTATTGTAGGTCCATGGATACTCTATTTAAGAAAGAGGTGAATCAATGGGACACATTTTTATACACCCAACCCCTAGGTTTGTGCATATATGTGTCTTTGTGGAATATTATGGAATGTCTGAACATATTACCTAATGTGTAGGAATACTACAATGTGTCTGAACCACATGTTGCAATTAATGTTCTAGGGTTAAATAAAAATTTTGAATGGATTAGAAAATACAGTCTCTATCAGATAGGTATGGTTGAGTAAAAATTTGCCCAAAATATCTTGACTTAAAATAACAATTGTGTATTTGGCTCATGATTCTGCTGGGCACTACTAGTGTGTCTTCCTTGTGTGTCTGTGGTCGGCTGTGAGTGACCACAGTAGAGCTGTAGGCTGGCTTTGGTGGCTTTGCTGATCAGTGTGGGTCTGGCATGTGTCTGGGACCTCAACTGGCATAAGTAGGCTGACTGACCTCTAACCCACGTTGTGTCTCTTCCTCCTGCAGGCTAGTCCAAGGTAATGCTCATGACTGAGGCAGAGTCCCCAGAGACAAAGTGAGAGCCCACATGGCTTCTGGAGGCCTAAATCTGGAACAGGCGCTCAGCCCATTTTGCTGAGTTCAGTTGGCCAAACATTCGATAGCCAGACATCATCCAGTGGCCTGAGATATACACCTCACCTCTTGATGGAGGGCCATCAAAGCCATATTGTCAGGGGAATGGAAAGGGAACCACGGTGGCCACATGGTCTTGAGCTTTGGGAAAAGGATGCTGAGTGAGGTGGACCATACATATTTTAAAAATTTTTAAAATTTTCCCACACAGTTTGAAAAAGTGTAATTAATTTTAAACTTTGCTTCGGGACTGTGTCATAATTTTATATCTTTTATTCATTTTCACATTCTTCTACCACAATAAAAATAGCTGTTATTTACTGAGCACTCACAACATGATGGATACTATGCTGCCCAGGAGGCATTTTAGATACATTTACATTTTGCCATTACAATGTAAGGTAGATATTCTGATTTTTCAGAAGATTAAACTAAAAATTTTATGAATTCAATTATGAGTGCACTACACTGGGGTCAGGGATGGGGACTGGGAGAAAGCAAAGGGGAAAAATAATTTAAATAATAAGGGCAGTCCAACCAGCCACTCTACCCAGTGCATGTACGTCCTACGGGACCTCTGAGTTGGACTCTATGACTTTGCTATTACCTCAGTTAATTACAGCTCCCAGGTGCTTCTGAGGCTGGTGTGATTCTGATACTTTTGCTTCCTTTTATTAATATAATTATAAATACAAGCTTGTTCCTTTATCTCATCTTCAGTCAGAGAAAAACTGATCAAATTAGTGTTAAAGCAAAAACCATCTATCTTGTATAGGCTATGAGTTGTAGTTCAATCTGGTGTACCATATCACTGGGGAATTTTCAAGGATAATTTTGACGCTATGTATTTTTCCTTTTAAGAGCTAAGGAAACTTCAGTAGGATACAAATTCAGTTAACTATGTTGTATTTTCTGGAAGGGGGATTTTAATGTTTGTGTAATAAAATGCCTTTCTAAAGTGGGGCATAAAATATTTATTCTGCAATCTTCAGGTGTACTAATCTCGTTAAACCCATCAGAAAAATAAGTGACATTACTATGACTATGTCTACAGCAGTGCCATTTTGTGGAAGAATTAGACTCTGCATTATGTTTTATGAATGAATCACTAGTTAATTAAAAAATATTCTGCAGGGAAGATGATAGTTTTGTTATTAAGAATTCTTTGCTGTTGATTATTATAAAGTTAATGTGGAAAACAGTATATAAATTGAAGTGAGCAAACAAAATTATCTTATCCCAAACATTCTGCTTTTATTTTTTATGGTTTAAATTTTATTAAAATATAATTTACGTGGAGAAATGTGCACATGAAAGTGGACCATTCAGTATGTTTTCACAAACTGAATACTGCTGTGTGACTAGCACTCACAAACAAGCATCTTAGAAGCCCAGTCATGCTCCCTTCCAGACACAAATCTCCCTACTCCCCAGAGTAACCACTATCTGGGCTATTTAAATGTATAGATTAATTTTGCCTGTATTGTATTTCATAGAATAGAATCCTATATAGTAGGTACTTCCTGTGTGTGTCTGAGGTCTTTCGTTTAGCATTGAGTTTGAAAGATTGGTCCACCAGACTACATGTCACTGCAGATGGTTCATTTGCATTGCTGATAAGTGAATATATCACCATTAATCCACTAAACTGGGGTGAGCATTTGGGTAGTTCCTAGTTTGGGGCTGTATTGGGCCATTTTTGCATTGCTATAAACAGATACCTGCGACTGGGTAATTTATAAAGAAAAGAGGTTTCATTGACTTGTGGTTCTGCAGGCTTTACAAGAGGCATGGTGCTGGCATCTGCTTGGCTTCTAGGGAGGCCTCAGGAAGCTTACAATCATGGTGGAAGACAAAGGGGAAGCAGGCAATCTCACATAGCTGAGCAGGGGCAAGGGAAAGAGACAGTGTATGTGCGGAGGGATGCTACACACTTTTAAATGACCAGATCTCCTGTGAACTCAGAGCAGGAGCTCATTTATCACCAAGGGAATAGTCCAAGCCATTCATGAGGGATTCGCCCTCATGATCCAAACACCTCCCGCTAGGCCGCACCTCCAACACTGGGGGTTATGTTTCATAAATACTTTAATATATCTTTTTATGAACACATGTCATATTTCTGTTGTGAATATATCTAAGAATGGACTTTTGGGTTATGGAGTGTGCACGTTTACATCTTTGGTGAGAAACATCACTTCTCAAAAGTCGTTGCCAATTCACTGCCATCAGAAGTATTTGAGAGCTCCTAGAACTTGGTGTTTTCTTCTTTTGTATCTTAGCTAGTATGGTTTCCTCTTACTTAAAACATTGTAATGATCAAAGTTTCCTGTACTAAATATATATAATCTCAATGTTTCAGGTTAACAACCCTAAGAAGATAATTATTAAAAGACACCTCTGATGATTCAAGGGAAGATATTACTCTTAAAAGAATCACACTAAACTCACCTTCATGAAAATATGACACAGTATAAATAAAATTTAAGTTAAAAGTGATAGTAGCTGGTTTGTGTGTTATCTTTTGGTCTTCTTTATCTTGTAAAACCATTAGTAATGACTAATCTATGCTGTACACTAATTTAAAAATACTCATTTAAAAATACTTAATGCAAAACAATCTTTGTTCTTCCTCATTGTGTTCAGTGACTTTGGTTTTCTTTCCTAACTATGGCCAAGGTCTCAAGTTAGAAAACAGTATTTTCAAAGCAGTCTTGTGCATTACAATCCTGTGACACAATTCTATGCAGAAGAAATGCCTGTGGTTTTATTATCTTGGCATATGCCTCAAAGAAGATGCCCATCTGTACATGCAAGTTTCCCTTTTGCATCTGAAAAGATAAAATATCTCTCAAAATAGTAACTCTCTCAAGGGCATGTAATTTTTGGAGAATTGAAGGTTTCATCAGTATTTTGTTTGGGAGTTATGACTTATAAAGTCAGTGATAGAATTCTTGTGAATTGCTTAACTAAATTAGGAATTTAAAATTTAAAATTACAGAAACTGTAGGAAGGCACTCCTCAAAGTCAATAGTGGTATGACTATAAAATCACCATTTCTCAGTTGTAAGTATTGTGTGGCAATACAAAAGGCTTTATCAATCAAGGATATAGTCATTTTCAGATAATATCAACTGTTTTGACTTTATTGTGTGAGTTACTTTAACATTAATGCAGAGATTAACTACTAATTGTTTTAGTTATTCATTTAAAATAATCCTTATGAAAAGCGACTTTATATGCAGGTCGTGACTGTTCTGAGGTATATTATTTATTTATTTATTTATTTATTTATTTATTTAGAGATGAAGTCTTGTGTGTCACCAGGCTGGAGTGCAGTCGCGTGATCTTGGCTCACTGCAACCTCTGCCTCCCGTGTTCAAGTGATTCCCCTGCCTCAGTCTCCCGAGTAGCTGGGACTACAGGAGTGCACCACCACACTCAACTAGTTTTGTTTTTTTGTATTTTAGTAGAGACAGGGTTTCACCATGTTGGTCAGAATGGTCTCAATCTCCTGACCTCGTGATCGACCCGCCTTGGCCTCCCAAAGTGTTGGGATTACAGGCATGAGCCACTGCGCCTGGCTCTGTATTCTAATCTTATGGGTGAATAGCAACTGAAATGAATAGAATATCTTTGAAACTTGTAAGCCAAACTTGTAACTTTGAGGGAGATAAACAATTTACCAAACAATATGGAAAATACTGAAATCCCCAAAGAAAAGGAAAATTAAATGTAGCTTTTACTAGGAATTTGCCATGTTAACATCCTACCTGGCATATGATAAGTGCCCAATGAATGATAACCAAAAGAAAAAAACCCATAAAGTGTGGTTGCTGGCTCTATTTTACAAATAAAGATGTTGAAACTCAAAGGGATTAGAATAAGTAATTTGTTCAAATCATACAGCTGATATGTTTGAGAGGTAGGATTCAAGAGATAGGATTCAAACTTATGAAACGAGACTTGTAAAGTGCTTCCAAGATGGCTGAATAGGAACAGCTCTGGTCTGCAGCTCCCAGCAAGATTGACACAGAAGACTGGTGATTTCTGCATTTCCAACTGAGATACCTGGTTCATCTCATTGGGACTGGTTGGACAGTGGGTGCAGGCCACGGAGGGTGAGCTGAAGGAGGGCAGGGTGTCACCTCACCCGGGAAGTGCAAGGGGTCTGGGGATTTCCCTTTCCTAGCCAAAGGAAGCCGTGACAGACTGTACCTGGAGAAACAATACTCTCCTGACCAAATACTGTGTTTTCCCCACAGTCTTAGCAACCAGCAGATCAGGAGATACCCTCCCTTGCCTGGCTCGGCGGGTCCCGTGCCCACAGAGCCTTACTCACTGCTAGCACAGCAGTCTGAGATCGACTGGTGAGTCTGCAGCTTCACAGGGGGAGGGGCGTCCACCATTGCTGAGGCTTGAGTAGCTCACAGTGTAAACAAAGAGGCCAGGAAGCATGAAATGGGTGGAGTCCACCGCAGCTCAGCAAGACCTACTGCCTCTATAGATTCCACCTCTGGGGACAGGGCATAGTAGAACAAAAGGCAGCAGACAGCTTCTGCAGACTTAAACGTCCCTGTCTGACAGCTCTGAAGAGAGCAGTGATTTTCTCAGCATGGCATTCGAGCTCTGAGAATAGACAGACTGCCTCCTCAAGCTGGTCCCTCACCCCCATGTAGCCTGACTGGGAAACACCTCCCAGTAGGGGCTGACAGACACCTCAAACAGGTGGGTGCTCCTCTGGGATGAAGCTTCCAGAGGAATGCTCAGGCAGCAATATTTGCTGTTTTGCAGCCTCCGCTGGTAACTACAACAGACCTGCAGCTGACAGGTCTGACTGTTAGAAGGAAAACTAACAAACAAAAGAATAGCATCAACATCAGCAAAAAGGACATTCACACCAAAACCCCATCTGTAGGTCACCAATATCAATGACCAAAGGTAGATAAAACCACAAAGATGGGGAGAAACCAGAGCAGAAAACCTGAAAATTTCAAAAATAAAGGGCCTCTTCTCCTCCAAAGTATGGCATCTCCTTGCCAGCAAGGGAACAAAACTGGGCAGAGAATGAGTTTGATGAGTTGACAGAAGTAGAATTCAGAAGGTCAGTAATAACAAACTTTTCTGAACTAAAGGAGCATGTTCTAACCTATCACAAGGAAGCTAAAAAGCTTGAAAAAAGATTAGACGAATGGCTAGCTAGAATAAACAGTATAGAGAAGACCTTATATGACCGGATGGAGGTGAAAACCACAGCACAAGAATTTCATGACACATGCACAAGCTTCAATAGCCGATTTGATCAAGTGGAAGAAAGGATATCAGTGATTGAAGATCAAATTAAGGAAATAAAGCAAGAATACAAGATTAGAGAAAAAAGAGTGAAAAGAAATGAACAAAACTTCCAAGAAATATGGGACTATGTGAAAAGACCAAATATACATTTGATTGGTATACTGGAAAGTGACGAGGAGAATGGAATCAAGTTAGAAAACACTCTTCAGGGTATTATCCAGGAGAACTTCCCTAACCTAGCAAAGCAGGCCAACATTCAAATTCAGGAAATACAGAGAACAACACAAAGATACTCCTCAAGAAGAGCAACCCCAAGACACGTAATTGTCAGATTCATCAAGGTTGAAATAAAGGAAAAATTGCTAAGGGTAGCCAGAGAGAAAGGTCGGGTTACCCACAAAGGGAAGTCCATCAGACTAACAGCAGATCTCTCGGCAGATACCCTACAAGCCAGAAGAGAGCGGGGGCCAATATTCAACATTCTTAAAGAAAAGAATTTTCAAGCCAGAATCCCATATGCAGCCAAACTAAGCTTCATAAGTGAAGGAGACATAAAATCCTTTACAGACAAGCAAATGCTGAGAGATTTTTGTCACCACCAGGCCTGCCTTACAAGAGCTCCTGAAGGAAGCACTAAACATGGAAAGGAACAACTGGTACCAGCCACTGCAAAAACATGCCAAATGGTAAAGATCATCGAAAATATGAAGAAACTGCATCAATTAACAAGCAAAATAACCAGCTAACATCATAATGACAGGATGAAATTGAAACATAACAATATTAACCTTAAATGTAAATGGTCTAAATGCCCCAATTAAAAGGCACAGACTGGCAAATTGGATAAAGAGTCAAGAAGAATTGGTGTGCTGTATTCAGGAGACCCATCGCATGTCCAAAGATGCACATAGGCTCAAAATAAAGGGATGGAAGAAGATCTACCAAGCAAATGGAAAAAAAACAAACAAAAAAAGCAGTGGTTGCAATCCTACTCTCTGATAAAACAGACTTTAAACCAACAAAGATCAAAAGAAACAAAGAAGGCCATTCCATAATGGTAAAGAGATCAATTCACCAAGAAGAGCTAACTGTCTTAAATATATATGCACCCAATGCAGGAGCACCCAGATTCATAAAGCAAGTCCTTAGGGACCTACGAAGAGACTTAGACTCCCACACAATAATAATGGGAGACTTTAACACCCCGTTGTCAATATTACACAGATCAGCGAGAGAGAAGGTTAACAAGGATATCCAGGACTTGAAGTCATCTCTGGACCAAGCAGACCTAATAGACATCTACAGAATTCTACACCCCAAATCAACAGAATGTACATTCTTCTCAGCACCACATTGCACTTATTCTAAAATTAACCACATAATTGGTAGTAAAACACTCCTCAGCAAATGTAAAAGAACAGAAATCACAACAAACTGTGTCTCAGTCCACAGTGCAATCAAATTAGAACTCAGGATTAAGAAACTCACTCAAAACCACACAACTACATGGAAACTGAACAACCTGCTCCTGAATGACTACTAGGTAAATAACGAAATGAAGGGAGAAATAAAGATGTTCTTTGAATCCATTGAGAACAAAGACACAACATACCAGAATCTCTGGGACACATTGAAAGCAGTGTGTAGAGGGAAATTTATAGCACTAAATGCCCACAAGAGAAAGCAGGGAAGATCTAAAATCGACACCATAACATCACAATTAAAAGAACAAGAGACGCAAGAGAAACACATTCAAAAGGTAGCAGAAGGCAAGAAATAACTAAGATCAGAGCAGAACTGAAGGAGATAGAGACACAAAAAATCCTTCAAAAAATGAATGAATCCAGGAGCTAGTGTTTTGAAAAGATCAACAAAATAGATAGACTGCTAGCAAGGCTAATAAAGAATAAAAGAGAGAAGAATCAAATAGACACAACAAAAATGATGAAGGGGATATCACCACCAATCCCACAGAAATACCAACTACCATCAGAGAATACTATAAACACCTCTATGCAAATAAACTTTGAAAATCTAGAAGAAATGGATAAATTCCTGGACACATACACCCTCCTAAGACTAAACCAGGAAGAAGTTGAATCTCCGAATAGACCAATAATAGGTTCTGAAATTAAGGCAATAATTAATAAATAGCCTACGAACCAAAAAAAGTGCAGGACCAGACAGATTCACAGCCGAATTCTACCAGAGGTACAAGGAGGAACTGGTACCATTCCTTCTGAAACTATTCCAATCAATAGAAAAAGAGGGAATCCTCCCTAACTAATTTTATGAGGCTAGTATCATCCTGACACCAAAGCCTGGTAGAGACATAACAATAAAAGAGAATTTTAGGCCAATATCCCTGATGAACATCAACGTGAAAATCCTCAATAAAATATTGGCAAACCAAATCCAGCAGGACAACAAAAAGCTTATCCACCATGATCAAGTCGGCTTCATCCTGGGATGCAAAGCTGGTTCAACATATGCAAATCAATAAATGTAATCCAGCATATAAACAGAACCAATGACAAAAACCACATGATTATCTCAATAGATGCAGAAAAGATCTTTGATAAAATTCAACATCCCTTCATGCTAAAAAGTCTCGATAAATAGGTATTTTTGAAATGTATCTCAAAATAATAAGAGCTATTTATGACAAACCCACAGCCAATAACATATTGAATGGGCAAAAACTGGAAGTATTCGCTTTGAAAACCGGCACAAGACAGGGATGCCCTCTCTCACCAGTCCGATTCAACACAGTGTTGGATGTTCTGGCTAGGGCAATCAGGCAAGAGAAAGAAATAAAGGTATTCAATTAGGAAAGGAGGAAGTCAAATTGTCTCTGTTTGCAGACGACATGATTGTATATTTAGAATACCCCATGGTCTCAGCCCAAAATCTCCTTAAGCTGATAAGCAACTTCAGCAAAGTTTCACGATACAAAATCGATCTGCAAAAATCACAAGCATTCTTATACACCAAGAACAGAGAAACAGAGAGCCAAATCAAGAGTGAACTCCCATTCACAATTACTACAAAGAGAATAAAATTCCTGGGAATCCAACTTACAAGGGATGTGAAGGACCTTTTCAAGGAGAACTACAAACCACTGCTCAACGAAATAAAAGAGGACACAAACAAATGGAAGAACATTCAATGCTCATGGATAGGAAGAATCAATATCATGAAAATGGCCATACTGCCCAAGGTAATTTATAGATTCAATGCCGTCCCTATCAAGATACCACTGACTTTCTTAACAGAATTGGAAAAAACTATTTTAAAGTTCCTATGGAACCAAAAATAGCATGCATAGCCAAGCAATACTAAGCTAAAAGAACAAAGCTGGAGGCATCACGATACCTGACTTCAAACTATACTACAGGGCTGCAGTAACAAAAACAGCATGGTACTGGTACCAAAACAGAGAGAGAGACCAATGGAACAGAACAGAGGCCTCAGAAATAATACTACACGTCTACAACTATCAGATCTTTGACAAACCTGAGAAAAACAAGGAATGGGGAAAGGATTCCCTATTTAATAAATGGTGCTGGGGAAACTGGCTAGCCATATGTAGAAAGCTGAAACTGGATCCCTTCCTTACACTGTATACAAAAATTAACTCAAGATGGATTAAAGACAAATGTAAGACCTAACACCATAAAAACCCTAGAAGAAAACCTAGGCAATACCATTCAGGACATAGGCATGTGCAAAGATTTCATGACTAAAACACCAAAAACAATGGCAACAAAAGCCAAAATAGACAAATGGGATCTAATTAAACTAAAGAGCTTCTGCACAGCAAAAGAAACTATCATCAGAGTGAACAGGCCATCTACAGAATGGGAGAAAATCTTTGCAATCTACCCATGTGACAAAGGGCTAATATCCAGAATCCACAGAGAACTGAAACAAATTTACAAGAATAAAACAGACCACTCTGTCGAAAAGTGGTCAAAGGATATGGACAGATGCTTCTCAAAAGAAGACATTTATGCAGCCAACAGACATATGAAAATATTCTCATCATCACTGGTCATCAGAGAAATGCAAATCAAAATAACAATGAGATACCATTTCAGGCCAGTTAGAATGGCGATCATTAAAATGTAAGGAAACAAGAGATGCTGGAGAGGATGTGGAGAAATAGAAATGCTTTTATGCTGTTGCTGGGAGTGTAAATTAGTTCAATCATTGTGGAAGACAGTGTGGGGATTCCTCAAGGATCTAGAACTAGAAATACCATTTGACCCAGCAATCCTATTACTGGGTATATCCCCAGATGATTATAAATCATGTTACTATAAAGACACATGCACACATATGTTTACTGTAGTAGTATTCACAATAGCAAATACTTAGAACCAACCCAAATGTCCATCACTGGTAGAATGGATTAAGAAAATGTGACACATATACACCATGGAATACTATGCAGCCATAAAAAATGATGAGTTCATGTCCTTTGCCGGGGACATGGCTGAAGCCGGAAACCATCATTCTAAGGCAACTATCACAAGGACAGAAGACCAAACACTGCATGTTCTCACTCATAGGTGGGAGAACACGTGGAAACAGAGCGGGGATCATCACACACCGAGGCCTGTTGGGGGGTGTGGGACTGGGGGCAGGATAGCATTAGGAGGAATACCTAATGTAAATGACGAGTTGATGGGTGCAGCAAACCAACATGGCATATGTAGACTTATGTAACAAACCTGCACATTGCACACATGTACCCTAGAATTTAAAGTATAATTTAGAAAACACCAAGACTTGTCACCTTTCATCTATCTAAGTGATGAAGATGAAAAACATTATAATATAGTCAGTATTTGTTTTGTATGGTAGTGACATGCACAAATTTCATTCACCGCCAGTTAATTCACTAACACCAGCCCTCCAAAAACACAGTTCAAATTTCAGTTACCACAGAATATTAACTGTAATTGTATGAATTCCAATCTTCTCTTACTAGTTTTTCAATCCACAAATCACAACATAAATAACAGATGGGTATCATAACCAGAGACCCATGATGTCATTTCTTTCAAAGCTCATTGGCAATTGGTCACTGTGCACCTGTTATTTATATTATGCACAGACAGAAATGCATGTAGTTGTGTTGCCTCTTGTCTGCCAGTGATAGAACTACGTGACGTTTTATAGAAATGGATAATTGAACTAAGGAATTGGACAATAAATATGAAAATGGAGGAAGGAAACCAAAAACGATAATACTGGAACTGAAATTAAAATTGAATGTGGTTGAAATCAGAGAAGAAAGAGCTGACTGTGGGAACACTGACACTACCAACATTTGAGATATTCTACATGTGTAGCCAGAGGAATTTAGTGAAGGTGAACTTGTCAATATAAATGAGAAAAGTGATTGATGTGAAAGTATGAAGATGTCCCACAGAAAGTGACATTAGAAAAATATTTTCACATTCAAGAAACTCCTGGAGATATTTCATGACATTGAAATCCCA
The DNA here is from genome assembly GCF_006542625.1 of Nomascus leucogenys. Lineage (NCBI taxonomy): Eukaryota > Metazoa > Chordata > Mammalia > Primates > Hylobatidae > Nomascus > Nomascus leucogenys. Next base: position 72,537,718 of record NC_044401.1, on the reverse strand, counting down.
AAGGATAAAATGTTGGAAGCCGATTGAGACTTAGAATGGAGCGTGACAATTTGCCAAGGTGTAGAAAAGATTTGGTTCAAGTATAGAAGTTCTGTGATGAGAAGAGGAAGGCAGACACTGGTTAAACTACTCTTGATGTTTGTTTGGTTTTAGAGTTGGGGTCTTGCTCTGATGCTCAGGTTGGAGTACAGTGGTACAATCATAGCTCATTGAAGCCTCAAACTCCTGGGCTCAAGAGATCCTCCCATGTCAGCCTCCCAAGTAGCTGGGACTACAGGTGTGCGCCAATGCAATTGGATAATTTTTTATGTATTTTTATTTCTATTTTTTTAGAGATGGGGTCTCCCTGTGTTTCCCAGGATGGTTTTGAACTCCTGGGTTCAAGCAGTCCTCCTGCCTCAGCCTCCCACGTAGTTGGGATTACAGGCACAAGCCACTGTGCCCAACTTTTTGTTTTCTTCTTAACAAAGACATAAAATACCTTGTCTTATCTCAGCTATCATAACAAAATACAATCGACTGGGTGATTTAAACAACAGGAAGTTATTTCTCACAGTTCTGGAGGCTGGGAAGTTTAAAATCAAAGGGCTGGCTAAGTAGATTTTATTCCAAGACTTCTTCTCTCAGTTTATAGGCAGCTATTATTTCACTGTGTCACATGACCTCCTCTTAATGCAAGTGAGGGAAGAGAGAGATCTCTTTCTCCTCCTCTTCTTGTAAGGTCACCCATCACATAAGATAAGATTCACTCTCAGGACCTCATCTGACTTTAGTTATCTCCTAAAAGCCCTATTTTCAAATACAGTCACTTTGGGGATTAAAGTTTCAACATATGAATTTGAGGAAGGGACAAAATTAAGTTCATAGCACACCTTACTTTTCAATGTTTCTAATGTTTAGTGTTCCACTAAATATGTGCATTTTACTGTCTTTTAAATTTCTCTATATATTTATAACTGAGAGTAAGTTTTAATGATTTAACAAAAAGTTTGAAAGGTCAGAGAATAATTGCCATTTTTCTATTCGTTATTAAGATCCCTTCGTACAGTTTCAGTTTGTGTGGTCATTTTTACCCTCTCAGATTGCCTAGCCAAGGAAGGACCACTTGGGCTGAGTGCTGGTGACTTTGCAGTGAGGTGAGCATTCTCAAACAAGGCTAGCAGGAGTAGAAATTAATAAATCAAACTCTTCATTTAGGAGAAGTTGACTGAATGTAACAGGGAATGGAAAAAGTTACCGTTTCTGGCCTTGTAATTTTACTACTTGGATCATGTCACCTGTAAATAGAGACACAGTCAGATATTTATATACCAGGATGTTTATTTTTAGCATCAAAGATTGCTACATTAGCTGAAGAGGTAATGTGGCTTCAGATACAAACTAATAGAGGACAGACATAAGGAAATTTTCTCAAATACAAAACGAAGATTATGAATTCAGAACAAGTTCAAATTGTTCCCAGTATGTGTGTGTGTGTGTGTGTGTATATATATATATATATATATAGTTGTTGTTGTTGTTTTTGTTGTTTTTTTTTTGTTTTTTTTGAGAAGGGGTTTTTCTCTTGTCGCCGTGCTGGCGTGCAATGGTGTGATCTTGGCTCACCGCAACTTCCGCCTCTCGAGTTCAAGCGATTCTCCTGCCTCAGACTTTCAAGTAGCTAGGAGTACAGGCGCCTGCCACCTTGCCCAGCTAATTTTTGTATTTTTAGTAGAGACGGGGTTTCACCATGTTGGCCAGGCTGGTCTCGAACTCTGGACCTCAGGTGATCCACCTGCTTCAGCCTCCCAAAATTCTGGGATCCCTGGTGTGAGCCACCGCTTTGCGAGTTATACGTATTTTTAAAAATGAATACAGTTTCTGAGATCTGACTCTTAGGACTGCCTAGCAGGTTTCTTGAGCATGTACAAATCAGATTATCTTATTCTCCTTCCCATAACTCTCAAAAGGCTTCTTGATCCAATCAAAATGAATCCCAGATTCTCTACAGTGGCTGATAGGGTCTTCTGGGAGTAGAACTTGACCAAACATTTAACTTCCTTTCCTACTGCATTGATTTTCTTTCTGTCTCTTTTCACCTCAGAGGTTTGCCACCAGTTGTTTCTGTATTTAGAAGACAGCACCCACATTCTCATAGGGTTGACTCCTCTCATACCTTTGGGTCTCAGTCAACTCTCCTCTCTTCCTAAAATGCTCTCTGAGCTTCTTCTCCTCAACTCCAATCACTCTATCATTTTACTCTGTTTTATTTTCTTCCTAATCTTGTTCTGTTTTAGGATGAGTTGACCAGGAATCAGAGTGTGAAACAAAGTTCTGAGTGCAGGAAGCTTACTGGAGAAATGATCCAGGGAGCAGGAGAAATAGATAAGCTTGATGAACAAGGAAATAAAGAAAGTCAATATAAGGATGATTTATAAGGTTGGCTGGTGTTAAGGGACACTCTGGTGCTAGACTCTTTGAAATGCATTTCTGAGCTATTCGTCTTCAGGATGGAGACACATTTATCTTTATGTTTCCAGCCCCCAGGGGTCAGAAGTAGCCCCATGGCATTAGCTACCTCACATTTCCAAGAATTAAGCAACTTCTGGTAGGCACCCCGTGCCATAGTGTCTTAGATAATTTTGGGTCAGGAAGCAAGAGGTACATGAAGTGGGGCAAAATTTCACCTTCAAGGAGCTCTTGGATAAATTCTATGACACAGAAAATGAAAAGCATGAAATGTTGGAAATTGATCTAACTTTAAAAAGGCATGAGTCACTGTAAGGTTGCACCAGTGTGAAGCTCATCGAAACTTGGGAGAGGCCGTTATGGTATCAGTGGCTAGAGTGAGAGATAGTACAAAGAAGTTACTTAAAGTACTGTAGAAAAGGCATCTGATACATCATCAGAAATTATGTATGCATACACTTGAGTATTGTTCATCTCTAAATTTCAGGAGAACAAGACTATCAAGGATGACTACATGAGCAGAACCTTATATTCCTAGATTTAGCCTGTGCCCTTGAAGGGTCTAAAGTTATTCCTGGCTAATAGCATCTTCTGGCTCTTAGCAAGCCTAGAAGCAAATCCCACATGGTGAAAGGTATCCCCAGTATAGCCCCCTAGGGTTTCAATTCACTGAGGTCAACCAATAGGAGTCCAAAAGCCACAATGGGTGAGAGTCAGCAAAAGCAAGCAAACAATCAGATTTAGATACCTAATTATTTAATATGGGAATATCAGCAACAAAATACAAAATTACGTTATGAAATATTTAAAGAAATAAAAGATGAAATAAAAATGAGCAAGCAATAAGGAAGCTATTTAAAAAATCAGATATTTACCAAGTAAAAGTCTATTTTTGCATCCAGTGTGGCCAACTCTTTGATATTAGAACTGTGCTAGAAAAGGCAAATACATGGTTCATGTATGTAAATCTATACAGAAAAAAATTAATTAAAAAATTATTAGGCTGAACAGACCAAAAACAAGTAGCAAGATCAACGTCCTAATAAAAAGTCTACCAGTAATGAAAAGCCCAGGACCCAATGTCTTCACTGCTAAATTCTACCAAACATTTAAAGAACTAATACCAATCCTACTCAAACTATTCCAAAAAAGTGGAGGAGGAGGGAATACTTCCAAACTCATTCTACAAGGCCAGTACTACTCTAATACCAAAACCAGACAAAGACACATCAAAGAAACAAACAAACAAACACTACAAGCCAACATCCCTGATGAATATTAATGCAAAAAACCTCAACAAAATACTAGAAAATTAAATTCAACAACACATTAAAAAGGTCATTCATCATGACCAAGTGGGATTTATTCCAAGGATGCAAGAATGATTCAATATATGCAAATCAATCAGTGTGTTACATCATACTAACAAAATGAAGGACAAAGACCATGTGACCATTTCAAATGATGCTGGAAATTTTTTTAAAAAATCCAACATCCTGGCAGGATAAAAACCATAAAAATACTGTTTATAGAAGGAATATAACTCAACATAATAAAAGCCGTAGTGACAGACTCATAGCTAGTATCATACTGAAGGGGAAAGACTGAAAGCCTTTCCTGTAAAATGGGGAACACAACAAGCATGTCTACTTTCATCAATGTTATTCAATATAGTACTGGAAATCCTAGCTAGAGCAAACAGACAAGAGAACGATATAACGGGCTTTCAAAACCCGTTTATGCCTAGTATTCCATTATTGGAACACTAAACATGTGGGAGTTATTTGTATCCTATTGCTCAAGGTCATCGCCAACATCTGATTTTTCAAATTCAAAAAATTGCAACCTCAGGCATAAATGGGTTAAAATGGAAGACATCTAATTATCCTTGTTTGCAGGTTATGATCTTACATTTGGAAAAAACCTAAAGACTCCATCAAAAAACTGTTGTAACTGATAAACAAATTCAGTAAATTTGTAGCACACAAAATCAACATAAAAAATTAGTAGCATATCTATATGCCAATAGTGAACAATCAGAAAAAGAAATCAAGAAAGTAATCCCATTTACAATAGCTACAAGTACAATTAAATACTTAGGAACTAATTTAACCAAGAAAGATCTCTACAATGAAAACTATAAAATATTGATATCAGAAATTAAAGACACAAAAAATGAAAAGATATTCCATGTTCATGGATTGGAAGAATCAATACTGTTAAAATGTCTATACTACTCAAAGTAATGTACAGACCTAGTGCAAAGACCCAGAATAGCCAAAGCTATCCTAAGTTTTGGGTACAATGAATAAAACTGGAAGAATTACATTATGTGATTTCAAATTATACTACAGATGTATGGTAACCAAAGCATCATTGTACTGGCATAGAAACATACACATAGACCAGTGGAAAATAATACAGAACCCAGAAATAAATCCATACAGTGTACTCATTTCTTACAAAAGTGCCAAGAACATACCTTGGGGGAAAGAATAATTTCTACAACAAGTGGTGCTGAAAAACTGGATATCCAGATTCAGAAGAATAAAACTAGACTACTATCTCTCACCATACACAAAAATAAAATAAAAATGAATTAAAGACTTAAATCTAAGACCTCAAACTATGAAACTACTACACAAAAACAGTGGGGACATTGGACCGGGCAAAGATTTCTTGAGAAATGCCCTACAAGTAAAGGCAACCAAAGTGAAAATGGACATATGGGATTACATCAAGTGAAAAAGCTTCTGAACAGCAAAGGATGCAATCAACAAGGTGAAGATCAACCAACAGAATCAGGGAAAATATTTGCAAACTACCTATTTGACAAGAGACTAATAACCAGAATATATAAGGAGCTCAAACAACTCTATAGGAAAAAAATTAATGTTCTGATTTAAAAATGGGCAAATAATCTGATACGACATTTCTCAAAAGAAGACATACAAATGACAAACAGGCATATGAAAAGGTGCTCAACATCACTGATCATAAGGAAATGCAAATTAAAACTACAGTGGGATATTATCTCACCCCAGTTAAAATGGCTTATATCCAAAAGACAGAAAATAACAAATGCTGGTGAAGATGTGGAGAGAAGGGAGCCCTTGTACACTGTTGGAGGGAATGTAAATTAGTGCAACAACTATGGAGGGCAGCTTGGAGTTTCCTCAAAAAACTAAAAAATACAGCAACTATATGATCTAGCAATCCCACTGCTAGGTGTATACCCAAAAGAAAGGAAATCAGTATATTGAAAAGATGCCTTTACTTTCATGTTTTTTTGCAGTATTATTCACAATAGCCAAGATTTGGAAACAACCTAAGTGCCAATCAATAGACAAATGGATAAAGACAGTGTGGTACATATCCGTAATGGAGCACTATTCAGCCATAAAAGACAATATGATAGTTAAGACAATCCTAAGCAAAAAGAAAAAAGCTGCAGGCATCACTCAGCCTGACTTCAAACTATACTACAAGGTTACAGTAACCAAAACAGCATGGTACTGGTACCAGAATAGACCTATAGACCAATGGAACAGAACAGAGACCTCAGAAACAGCATCACATATCTACAACTATCTGATCTTCAACAAGCCTGACAAAAACAATGAATGGGGAAAGGATTCCCTATTTAATAAATGGTGCTGGGAAAACGAGGTAGCCATATGCAGTAAAATGAAAGTAGACCCCTTTCTTACACCTAATATAAAAATTAACACAAGATGTATTAAAGACTTAAATGTAAAACCCAAAACCATAAAAACCCTAGAAGAAAACCTAGACAATACCATTCAGGATATAGGCATGGACAAAGACTTCATGATGAAAACCCTAAAAGCAATATCAACAACAGCCAAAATTAACAAATGGGATATAATTAAACTAAGAGCTTCTGCACAACAAAGAAACTAGCATCAGAGTGATCAGGCAACATACAGAATGGGACAAAATGTTTGCAATTTACCCATCTGACAAAGGTCAAATATCCAGAATCTACAAGGAACTTAAACAAATTTACAAGAAAAAAGCAACCCCATCAAAAAGAGGGCAAAGGATATGAACAGAAACTTCTCAAAAGAAGACATTTATCCAGCAACAAACATGAAAAAAAAGCTCAACATTACTGATCACTAAAGATATGCAAATCAAAACCACAATGAGATACCATCTCACACTAGTCAAAATTCGACTACTAAAAAGTCAAGATACAATAGATGCTGGTGAGGCTGTGGAGAAATAGTAATGGTCTTACACTGTTGGTGGGAGTGTAAATTAGTTCAACCATTGTGGAAGACAATGTGGTGATTCCTCAAGGATCTAGAACCAGAAATACCATTTGACCCAGCAATCCCATTATTGGGTATCTACCCAAAGGAATATAAATCATTCTACTATTAAGACACATGCACATGTATGTTCATTGCAGCACTGTTTACAATAGCAAAGTGACATGGAACCAACCCAAACGCCCACCAATTATAGACTGGATAAAATGTGGCACATATACACCATGGAACACTATACAGCCATAAAGAAGAATGAGATCATGTCCTTTGCAGGCATGTGGATGAAGCTGGAGGCCATCATCCTCAGCAAACTAACACAGGCACAGAAGACCAAGCACCTCATGCTCTCACTCATAAGTGGGAGTTGAACAGAGAACACATGGACACAGGGAGAGGAAAAACAAATACCAGGGCCTGTTAGCGGTGGGGAGCAAGGGGAAGTAGAGCATTAGGACAAATAGCTAATGCATGCAGGGCTTAAAACCTAGATGATGGGTTGATAGATGCAGCAAACCACCATAGCACATATATAACAATGTAACAAACCTGTATGTTCTGCATACGTATCCAGAACTTAAAGTAAAATAAAAACAAACACACAAAAGCAATCTGATCCTGTCATATGCATCAATGTGGGTGGGACTGGATGTCATTACGTTAAATGAAATAGGCCAGGCTTGGAAAGACAAACTTTGCATACTCTTACTTATTGTGGGAGCTAAAAATTGAAACAATTAAACTCATGGAGACAGGGAGTAAAGGGATGATTCCCAGAGCCTGGGAAAGGTAGTGGTGGTGCTTGGTGGGGGGAATGGGGATGGTTAACGGTTACAAAAACATAGTTAGAAAGAATGAATAAGATCTCATATTTGATAGCACAACAGCGTGATTATAGTCAATAATAATTTAATTATATATTTAAAAATAACTAAAAGAGTATAAAAGGATTGTTTGTCACACAAAGGATCAATGCTCGAGGTGATGGATACCCCCATTTGCCCTGATGTAATTTTTATGTACTGAATGACTCTATCAAAATAACTCATGTATATACTTACTGTGTACCCATATATTTTTTTATTTAAAATATTAGAGGCAAAAAATCATTTACTAAAAGTAAATCTCAACTCACTAGGAAGATATAATTCTAAATATGTATGTACTTTACAAAAGTCTCAACATATAAAGCAAAAATTGCTACAACTACAGAAAGAAACTGACAAATCTAACATCACAGTAGGAGATTTACAGAACTTTATGCTTTACTGAAAGGTCTGTCAGGTATCCATCTCATTAGAATTGCCTGTTTTGTTAATCTTTTTAATAGTGCTGATTCCTTAAAATGGGCTGAGTCTTTCTCTTTGGCCTAGATCATGGTAAGATTTTATGGAAGTATCACATTGGTTTAAGAAGAATGTGGCTTATCTAGTTGATAGGCACAAGACATAACTCTAAACATGTATGTACTTCAAAAAAATAGTCTTTTATAGATTCAGGCTTATTAATTACATCATTCAAACCTTGTATAACTTAGCTTTATAAATTTATTTTTTCAAACCAAGAAAACACCAGCTTTAGATGGCTTTGTAGGATATTCTACAAAACTTTATGGAACAAATAATTGCAATTTTATAAAAATTCTTTCATAAGATACCAAAAAGGGACACTATCACATAATTTCATTCTATGATCCAAAGTGGAAACAAGAAGTGATCTTACTCATAAATATAAATGAGTAAATTACCCCAAATATTAGAAAAATGAAATTCAGCAATCTGTTTTAGAAAAATAAAGTTCAGCAATCTGCACAGAGGGTAATGCACCAAAACTAAGCTGAGTTTATTCCAAAAATTCACAAGTGAGTTAAAATTAAAAGTTTATTCATGTAATTTCCACATTAATGTATTTAAGGATTAAAACAACATGATTTCAACAGTTGTCAGACAAGCACTTAACAAATTCCACATTTATTTGTGATGAAACTTTTAGCAAATTATGAATAAAAGGAAATTTCTTTAATCTACTAAAGAGTACCGGAAAACTCCTACAGTAAACATGATTCTTAATAGTAAAACATTAAAAACATTATCTTTAAAACTTCAAACAAGGCAAGGATGCTTATTTTTACTACTACTATCTAACATTATGGTGCAGGTCCCAGCCAGTGCAGCATGGAAAGAAAGAGGAAAAAATGTAAAATATGGAAAGGAAAAACACCATGCTCTTATCATTTTTTTGGCATGTGGTTGTCCATACAGAAAACTGAAAGATCTCTCTCTCTCTCTCTCAAACATATATATATATATATACGTATCAGATATATATAGCAGATATATATGTATATCTATAAAATGTAGATATCTATATATATATACATGTATATATCTATACATATGTCAAAATAATAGAGGGTAGAGAGGTGGATGGATGTAACACCAGCAGTCCAAAATTGCATTTATATACCCTAACCAAAAATTTATGAAACATAATTTTGAGAAGGTCATATTATATTAGCAGCAAAGTATGTATGGTACTTAAGGATGAATTTAGCAGTAAATGTGCAAAACGTGGATAAATATAGTACTTTATTACTTTATTTAAAAATATAAACAATAAAAATGATTATTTTATGAATACAAAGTCTTAATATTGTAAAAATATTAATTCTTCCCTGTTGATTTAGAGATTAAATGAATTTTTAATCACAATCTAGAGATTTAAGAAATGATTTATAAGCTGATTTTATATTTTAATGGAAGATCAAATGACCACGGATAGTCAAGAGACTCCTGAAAAAACAAAACAAAACAAAACAAAGGGAGGAAGGTGAAAGGTCTAGCTTTACCACATAAAAACAACTATAATAAAGTTACAATAATTTGCTCGGAGTAGTGTGGCAGGCAAATTGGCCATTGAAACAGACTCAAGATCCTAAAAAGAAACCCACACTTATAAGGCAGCTTAATAAGTGATGGTTGCTTTGTGAATTAATAAAAGAAAAATGAACATTTCAGTAAGTGGTATTGGAAAAATTTATTACCCCAAAACAAACAAACAAAAAACCCAAACAATAAAATCAATAAAATTAAAGCCCTGCCTCACATCCATAAGCAAAGTCAGTATTTGATAAATTAAAAACATTGAAATGTGAAGACAAGTCTTTAAAACTTCAGAAGGTAATATACAGGGTATCTTCACAGCTTTAAGATGTAAAAAATTTTTACAACACAAAAATTCCTAACCATTGTATTTGTTTTCTGTGGCTGCTATAACAAATTACCACAAACTAGGTGGCTTACAACATAGAAATTTCTTCTCTCACATTTCTAGAGGCTGCAAGTCAGAGGTCATGGTGTCAGCAGGCTCATGCTCCCTCTGAATGTCTAGGGAAGTCCTTCCTTGCCTCTGCAACTTCTGATGTTTGCTGGCAGTCCTTCGCATTCCTTGGCTTACAGCTGCACCATTCCAATGTCTTCTTTCTTTGTCACATGGCTGTCTTCCCTGTGTCTCCTCTGTCTCTGTGTCTGAATTTCTCTCTTCTTATAAGAGAACAACAGTGTTTTGATTTGGGGTCCACCCTAATCCGGTGTGACCTGTGTCAACTCTATTCCAAATAAGGTCACATCCAGGGATTCTGGTGGACGTGAATTTAGGGGGGACACTATTCAAACTAGCATAAGCATTGTATTAGTTTGTTTTTATGCTGCTAATAAAGACATACCTGAGACTTGGAAGAAAAAGAAGTTTAATTGGACTTATAGTTCCACATGGCTGGGGAGGCCTCACAATTATGGTGGGAGGAAAAATGCACTTTTTACATGACAGCAGCAAGAGAAAATGAGGAAGATGCAAAAGCAGAAACCCTTGATAAAACCATCAGGTCTCATGAGACTTATTCACTACCATGAGAACAGTATGGGGGACAATGCCCCCATGATTCAAAGTATTTCCCACTAGGTCCCTCCCACAACATGTGAGAATTATGGGAGTACAATTCAAGATGAGATTTGGGTGGGGACACAGAGCCAAACCATATCAACCATTAAGGAAAAGATCGACAAATCCTTTCACTATTTACCATGAAGAGAATAAAAAGACAAGCCATTAACTGAGAGAAAATATTAATGATATATATATAATGAAAAAATTTATGTGAATATACTGTATAAACAGACACATAACTGATATGACTCAATAAGGAAGATAATGCAATAGGAAAATTTGCAAGGGTCATCAACAAGCAGTTCACAGAGGAGAAAACATATATGATGAATTACCTTATGAAAATGTGTTAAGACTTTGTAATAAGCAGAGAAATGGAAATTAAGATCAGAATATTTTTTTACTTTCCTTAAATTGTGGGGTCTGACAATACCAAGGATGGCCGAAGATTTAGCATAATGGGAAATCTCATACATTACTGGTGAGATTGTTCATAGAAGCATTATTTATGATGGCAAAACATTAAAAGCAAACCAACATTCATTGGTAAGATAACTGATGTATCGTGATACATTCATTAACTGTACTATTTTTACACATCAATAAAAAATAAGTTAACTATAGATACAGGAGACAACACAGTTGAGCAAAACTATTTGATACAGACATGTATGCTTAATTTATCCTTAACAAAAAGCAAGAGAATGACAAATATAAAATTCAAGATAGTGGTTACCTTCAGGGAGGAGTCGGGAAGTTGAGCCAGAAAAGGATCGTACGAGGATATTGGTAATAGTCGAGTTCTTCGGTGGTAGATTTTTATGTTTTTATTTTATTAGACATTACCATGTGGATGTGTGCTATGAATGCTTGTGTATAGCAAATATTCCATGATATAAATAAAAGAATATATTTTAAATATCATGATATGGGAATCCAGATACATTCAACACTCTGAAACTAGCCCCATTTTAATTGCAGTATTGATGAACAAGGATTTAAGTCGTCAATAGGATGTACTGACAAAACTTGTGCTCAAATCTTGACTCGACCATTGACTAACTGTGGGATATTGGTAAATTTTCTTAACTTCTCTTTGCTTTGGTTTTCTCACTATGAAACTAGGATAAAAATGGACCTTGCTTTACAGGGTTGTTATGAAAATCATATAAAAGAATGGGGATAAAGTTCTTCATAACAATTGCTTGAATATGCACTAAGCACCTAGTGAATGTGATGTATGTACGTTAGACAGAGGCCTGAAATGTACTTAGGCAAGTGCTGTCTTGCCCATCTGTCACTGCCCTGAAAAGGCCTTGCTGCCAGGTAGCTGCTGCCTCTTTTGCCTGGGTTCTAGAATGAACACACATGTGCCCAGCCTGCACTGAGGATCTAAGCCCAAGTGATCTTGCAGTTTGAAACAGAGCTGCCTGCCCGAGCAGGCCTCAATTAACAAATCCCCAGCTGATATGCTGGTTGAAGAATTGAGAGTAAATAATTGTGTTAAGCCTATGAGTCTTAGAGCATTTTGTTTATAAAAGTAGTTGACCAATACATGAGCTGTTATTATTGTTATAATAATTATTATTTATATTAAAGATAACAAAGATAGTTGCTCTTGGGTCTGCAATGATTATCTCATGCCCACTGGTTGTAAATAAACTGATTGTTTAATGCCTTAAAACATGGAGAACTTTCCATTTCTGTCTTGAGCAACTGCCATAAGCATAAATGGCTCACTCACATTAGCTTCATCCCTCCTATATCTCCAGAACACACTGGCTTGTATCAGCTCTGCTTCAGCACACGCTGCCATTGTGAAAAAGACATGAGCACAGAGAAGAGACATGCTATCCCTAGTTTAGTGGAGTCAGTTGTGTAACTGGATATTTAACATTAATATTATGAATGCGTCTTTTTGTTGTTAGAGCATTGTACAGTCCATAAACCACTCATACACCTACTGTCCTATTGATCTGCACTGCAATCTTCTTGATAGCCGTGGGCAGGATTATGCTGCCTCCTGTGTAATAAAAAGCCCTAATCTTTCAGCAGTTATAGTGACTTGCCAAAGGCCACAAAGCTTGTACACTACAAAAGGACTCAAATCTACAACTTCTAATGCCAAGCCCTGGCTTACTTTCACTGCCTCATGGATGCCTCTTAATGCTCACAATTTTCTTGCTCAAGAATAGACAATTTTCAATAGATTAGGTCACCAACAGGTTGGGCCAGTCTCTTACGTGACCCTGGTGTCACAGGAAGTGTGCTACCACATACATAGCAGCGTTCTGTCATTCCTATGTCAGACACTGGAACTCATATAAATACACAAATTCTAAAACATTGACAGTGGCTTCTGGAACTCTTGGTCTTTGCTGGTTTCTCAAACTGTTTTTGGTTAGAAGATTCGAAGGTCGGGGAGCAGATGGAGTAGGTACAGATCCTTACCTAAGGTACTTGGAAATATCTGAACCCATCAACTATCCAATGCATTAATACAAGATTACAGAATCAATAAACCAAGCCCTCTTTCCATAGACCCGTTTGTAAATTCAGATATCATGTGAAATAAATTGACAAATGAATTTAATGTGTTTTCTTTAAAACTTCTGCAGAAACAGTAGGAACATAAGTGAAGCTTTCCAAAGTATTGCCTCGGTTTATGACATTATCAGATGTCCTTGCATGTGAAATTCTTTTAAATAATGTTGCCTAGATTTTAAATAATACACCTGATTTTTATCAAATAAAGCTGTGAGTTTCTGAACACTTCCTCTTTGGGAGAAAATTGGGTTCAATAATTTAGTATCAGAGTAAAGCACTGGGTATTTTTCTGTCTGGGTTATAATCTCAATTCCACCACCTACTGATTGTGTGACTTTGGACAAGATGCTTCAGATTTCTAAACCTCAAGTTTCTCATCTATAAACTAGGACAATTAATAAGTCTTTTCTCATAGGTTTTTATGAGGATTAAGCTAGGCAATTCATATACAGTGCTTAGAAAAACAGCTGGTATAGTTGAAGGTCAAATCCTAGCAACTTTGTAGTAATTGTTCGTCAAATTATTAGGAATTAGCTGGATATGATTTTTGGCAGGTGATTGCATTTTTGTCATTGCTTCATCAGAGCGCTATAGTGTGTTTATTGCCTTATCTGAGTATTATGTGGTGGTTAAAGAAGTTGTGCTTAAATCAGATTTTTGAGGTTTCAAGATTGCATGGGCAAGAAACAGAGCATTTTTAGACTCTAGTGTCTTATTTTAAAAAATACTGAAAAATAAGAGAATCTACCCCATAGGATCATTCATAAGATTAAGTGAGAAAATGGATGGCAAGCCCTTAGAAGAATGCCTTGAACATGCCAATTCCGTAGTGACAAAACAACAGCAAGGGAGTTAGAATAAAGACCCAAAGTCTGTTATCTTCGTCTGCATTGGTCTGAAGGTGTTGACTCCGTAAACCTCTAACAAGAACATTTTAAACCCAAGTCGCTGACATCTTTGTGCTGTTAGTTGTCAGTCCCTGGGTTGTCAGTCTCTGGCTCATGTTGGGTTGCTCCACCTGACTTTGGCTTTAGGCCCTTTCTCCCTAAAGGAGCATGTTTGGAGCTGAGCCAGAGTCCATATACTCACAGTGGGTACCACAGCTCACAGCTGCTGCCAGTGTGTTGCCTGGAACACACTCTCCTTGAGAGAGCTTCTCCAAGTTGTCATCCCAGTAGTGGGTGGAGTGGAAGATTTCCCTTTTTCCAGCATTAGACTACATTTCTGACAATTCCAAAAACCCATTTCTGCACAGCCCTGGTGCCAGCCCAGCCAGAATTTATCATCTCCGATCCCTTACCCATTCCTGCAATACTTCTATCTTTCACCCCAGGCTGTAAAAATCCAGGCCTATCCATATTTAAAGGTCTAGTCAGAACATTTCTTGCTTCACAGCTAATCAGAAATTCTCTCTTTTATTGAAACCTCTCATCACACTTAAAAAGGAATAAATCTAAGGTCTCTGTCATGACCTGAAAATCTTTTTCTGCCTCTCTGATTCTATTTCCTTCTTCATTTGTGTTCTTCAGTCACACAAATTATTTGTATGTTCTTTGGACTTTCCAAGTTCATTATCAGGTATAGCATTTGCTGTTTACCATGCTTGGAAAACTTGCTTCCAAAATCACTGCTTGGTTGGATGTATTTTTTTTCAGTTTTGAATCCTTTCCTCTCCATCAAACACAACAACAACAACAACAGCGCAACTCACTTTCCAGTCAATCTTGACTGGGGTTCTTGACTGGGGGTGCTGCCCCCACCCTCAACTGGGGGACATTAGGCAATCTCTGGAGACATTCTTAATTTTCACAACTTCTATTCACCATAGTACTAGAAGCACTATCAAGAGTAATTAGACAAGAAAAATAAATGAAGGATATCTAAGTTGGAAAAGAAAAAGTAAAATCATTTCTATTTGCAGATGACGTGATCCCATATATAGAAAACGCCAAAGACTCCAACAAAAATCTTCTATATCTAATAAATGAATTCATTAAAGTTGTAAAACATAAAATCAATATACAAAAAAATCTGTGACATTTCTATTTGCAAATACTAACCTACCTGAAAAATAAATCAAGAAACACTCCCATTTATGATAGTATCAAAAAACTTCAAAATAAATTTAACTAAGGAGATGAAAGACCTATAAACTGGAAATAATAAAACATTGATGTTGTTGGTGTTTTAAATCAACAATATATATTCTCTGCTTTACCTTGACAAATAAAGCTTTTGAAAAAGCTTTTAAAAAACTAGTTAATTCAGATTTTTCTCTCGTGAACCTATGCCTAACTTTACTCTTACCAAGAATGAATGCTAACTACAATTTACTTCTTTAGCTGTATGCTTTTCCAAAATTCTTTGAACACTTTCTAGCATATTCTAACATAAAATCATATATTCTTACTTGGAAGAACACTTTGTATTTGTGATAAACCAGTCTAGAATAAATGAATTGTTATTAATCCAACAGACAGTAACTAATTAATTCACCTGTTTCTTCTAACAATTTCCTAATAAAATGTTTCCTAACCTATCTGTTTTTTAACACAAATGTTGATGTAATGATTTGCTATGATAATATAGTTAACACAACTTTTTCCTTGTATATATTTTACTTTTTTATAGCTCCTGGAAATATAAACCTATGTTCTTCATGCTTATCTCCTTTATCTCTTGACAATTTTTTAGAACCAAAGACCTGATTTTGGTGACTAAGTGAAATAAAGAGAAACTGTTAAGCAAATTTAATAATAATAATAACAATTATTACTATTATTATTATATTTTGAGATGCAGTCTTGCGCTGTCACCAGGCTGGAGTGCAGTGGCGTGATCTCGACTCACTGCAACCTCTGCCTCCCGGGTTCAAGTGATTCTCCTGCCTCAGCCTCCCAAGTAGCTGGGACAGGCATGTGCCACCATGCCTGGCTAATTTTTGTATTTTTAGTAGAGACAGGGTTTCACCATGTTGGCCAGGCTGGTCTCCAACACTTGACCTCAGGTGATCTGTCCACCTTGGCCTTCTAAAGTGCTGGGATTACACGTGTGAGACACCATGTCCAGCCAAATTTAATAATTATATAACTGTTAGTGATTCTACTTTTAATCATTTTGTAATTTAATTATTTAGGTAAAGTCCTATTTTTTTAGAAATCTTTTCCTATAGAAATGTTATTAATATAGATTTTAGTTCAAAAAGAGCAGCAACGCTGACAGTATAATCAACAACAACATTAACTCAATAGCAATTATAGTTATCATTCCTTATATCACATCCTTCTCTACAAATTCACTGAAAATATTTTATTTAATCTTCAAAACAACAATGGAGAGAAGACAGGACAATTTGGAGAAAATGAGATATATGATTTTAAGTGACTTATGCAAACTAAGGCTTGATCCTAGGCCTTCTGTCTCTGCCAAGTGTTCCTTCCCTCCCTTGTGCAATCCCAGCACTTGTGGAACCCAAACTTAACACCTGTAACAAGAAGTAATTTCTATATAAACTAGAGATACCTCATTGAAACAATTCTTGAATCTCAAAAGACAAGTAAATCTATGATTTTCGTGGATTAACCTATTGTTGCGTCTTAGGCATTAGTCACGGTTTTGCTATACTTAGATTTTTGCTCTCCAACATGGTAGTCACTAATTACATGTGGCTGATGAGCACTTGAAATATGAATAGTCTGAACTGAGATGTGTTGTAAGTATCAAATACACACTGGATTTCAAAAACTTAGTATAAGAAGAAGAATGTACTAAAAATCTTCTGTACAGAAAAGAAAACAATCAACAGAGAGAAGTGACAATCCATGGAATGGGAGAATACATTTGTAAACCATGCGTCTGATAATGAGCTAATATCCAAAATATGTAAGGAACTTAAGCAACTCAATAGCAAGCAAACAAATACTCTGATTGAAATGGACAAGGGACCTGAATAGTCATTTCTAGAAAGAAGACATACAAGTGGCCAAAAAGTATATGAAAAAATATTCAACATCATTAATCACCAGAGAAATGCAAACCAAAATCACAACTGTTAGGATGGCTATTATCAAAATGGCAAAAGTTACCAAGGGGTGGTGATGCTGTAAAGAAAAGGAAACCCTTGCATACTGTTGTTGGGAATGTAAATTACTATAGCCCTTATGGAAAACAATACAGAGGTTTCTCAAAAACTTAAAAATAGAACTATCATATTACACAGCAATCCCACTACTGGGTATACATCCAAAGTAAATGAAATCAGTATGCTAAAGAGATACCTGCACTCCCATGTTCATTAAAGCATAGCCAAAATATGGAATCAACCTAAGTGTCTATCAGTGGGTGAATGGCTAAAGAAAATGTGGTACATATACACAATGGAATACTCTTTAACCATACAAAAGAAGGAAATTCTGTCATCTGTGACAACATAAATGAACCTGAAGGACATGAGGTTAAGTGAAATAACCTAGCACAGAAAGACAAATATCACGTGATCTCACTTGCATATAGAATCTACAAAAGTTGAGCTCATAGAAGCAGACAGTAGAATGGTGGTTACCAGTTTGGAGGGTGAGATTTGGGGGATGCTGGTTAAAGAATAAAAAGTTCCAGTAAGACAGGAGGAATAAGTTCAAGAGATCTGTTGTATAACACGGTGACTACAGTTAATAGCAATGTATTTCGTCTTTGAAAATCACTGAGACAGTACATTTTGTGTTCTCACCACAAAAAATAAGTATGTGAGGTAATGCTTATGTTAATTAGTGTGATTTGGCCGTTCCATAACATATACAAACATTTCAAGACATCATGTTGTACAGAATAAATATACAATTTTTATTTCTCAATTATAAATTAACTTATTTTATTTTATTGTATTTTTTTTTTTGAGAGGGAGACTTGCTCTGTTGCCCAGGCTGGAGTGCTGTTGTGAGATCTTGGCTCACTTCAACCTCTGCCTCCTAAGTTCAAGTGATTCTCCTGCTTCAGCCTCCCCAGTAGCTGGGACTATAGGCACATGATACCACATCTGGCTAATTTTTGTATTTTTAGTAGAGATGAGATTTCACCATGTTGGCCAAGCTGGTCTGGAACTCCTGGCCTCAAGTGATCTGCCCACCTCTGCCTCCCAAAGTGCTAGGATTACAGATGTGAACCACTGTGCCCAGCCAAGTAATTAATTTTTAAAAAGGAATGTAAAATATCTCATTAATAATTTTTAATATTCATTATACATGGAACTGAAAACATTTTGGATGTAATGTGTTTAACATACCGTTATAAGTAATTTTACCTGTTTTTAAACATTCTTATAACGTGGGTTACTAGAGAATATGGAATAATATACATGGTTCACATGCATGCCTCACATTCTGTTTTTATTGGACAGCTCTGCCCTAGAGTTTTTAATCTTTCTTGGGCATAGTTCCTCAGTTTACTCTTTACTTAATATGTTTTTCCTTCAAAATGGTTGAAACTTTTCTGCCAGTACTTAAGCCTCGTTATCACATAATCATCTGCTTATTTCCTGTATTTGGCATTTGACACTTTAATTTAGACCCTGTTATTGCTAAACACATGACTTAAAAAATTTATGAAACCTTTTTAAATATTCAAAATTACTTTCAAGTTAGAATTTCAAGTGTGTTCTTTTTTTTTTTTTACTTTTTTTTATTATTATTATATTTCAAGTTTTAGGGTACATGTGCACAATGTGCAGGTTTGTTACATATGTATCCATGTGCCATGTTGGTGTGCTGCCCCCATTAACTCATCATTTAGCGTTAGGTATATCTCCTAATGCTGTCCCTCCCCCCTCCCCCCACCCCACAACAGTCCCCGGTGTGTGATGTTCCCCTTCCTGTGTCCATGTGTTCTCATTGTTCAATTCCCACCTATGAGTGAGAACATGCGGTGTTTGGTTTTTTGTCCTTGCGATAGTTTACTGAGAATGATGGTTTCCAGTTTCATCCATGTCCCTACAAAGGACAAGAACTTATCATTTTTTATGGCTGCATAGTATTCCACGGTGTATATGTGCCACATTTTCTTAATCCAGTCTATCTTTGTTGGACATTTGGGTTGGTTCCAAGTCTTTGCTATTGTGAATAGTGCCGCAATAAACATACGTGTGCATGTGTCTTTATAGCAGCATGATTTATAGTCCTTTGGGTATATACCCAGTAATGGGATGGCTGGGTCAAACTCAGGCAACCTACAAAATGGGAGAAAATTTTCGCAACCTACTCATCTGACAAAGGGCTAATATCCAGAATCTACAATGAACTCAAACAAATTTACAAGAAAAAAACAAACAACCCCATCAAAAAGTGGGCAAAGGACATGAACAGACACTTCTCGAAAGAAGACATTTATGCAGCCAAAAAACACATGAAAAAATGCTCATCATCACTGGCCATCAGAGAAATGCAAATCAAAACCACAGTGAGATACCATCTCACACCAGTTAGAATGACCATCATTAAAAAGTCAGGAAACAACAGGTGCTGGAGAGGATGTGGAGAAATAGGAACACTTTTACACTGTTGGTGGGACTGTAAACTAGTTCAACCACTGTGGAAGTCAGTGTGGCAATTCCTCAGGGATCAAGTGTGTTCTTAAGAAAAAGAAAAGGACAAAGTATAAAGGCAGAGGGAGAGGGCATAACACAAATCAATTTTATCCTGCAGGGAGAGCACTTACAGTAAAATTTTATTGAATAATTACATTGGGAAATTCTCCTTGAGTTTCCCCATATACTGTGTGCCTATGTGTGTGTTAGAGTCTTTCAAGGATCAGATGAGTTAATAAGTGTAAAACACATAGAACAGTGTTTGCCATAGAATAAACAACAAATATTAGCTTTTATTTTATTATAAAATTTGATTGGAGATAACTCACAGGTCAATATATTTCCAAATGATCTATGGCACAATAGAACTTAATAGCTAATATGGGAGTGATTATTAATAAAAGACAGTTTTAACATATAAATAATAAATATTTGAAGTGATGCTTGCCCTAAATCCTCTGATGCTTGCCCTAAATCCTCTGAGTTGAACATTGCACATATGCATGTAACAAATTATCACATGGACCCCATAAATAGGTACAAATATGTATCACTAAAAAATAAAATAAAATAATATTCTCCGCATCCCATCAGTCACTCTCCCCTACCTGCCTTATCCAACTTCACAGCACTTTCCCCCACCTGACATGTTTCTGTACATTTGTTTGTCATTGGTCTGCCCACCAGAATGTAAGCTGCCTGAGGGAAGGATCTTTGTTTTGCTTCTTGTTGAATCCTCTGAGCCTAGAATAACACCTGACAGAGTAGGTAGTCCCATAGGGGTCTGTTAAATAAACTGTGGACAAATAAAAAAAATGTTTAAAGAGAGTTGTAGGAACATATTTCAATGCAATTCTCTCTATATATATCCTTTCACCTAACTATCCCTTCACTTTTACAACCACGCACTTTATATTTCTATTGTTCTTAGTATTGTAAAATTGCACCACTAAAGGGGAAATGATACAGTATTATCTAGTCAAACTTCCTTACTTAACAGATGAAAAAGATACCACCCAAAGAAGTTAAGTAACAGGTCTTGTTCTAAAATAGTTATTTAAGAGATGGAAGAGTGATAGTGGCATTTTATCAAGCAATTGCCATCAGCCAGCACTATATACAAGCTTTGAAGACAGTATCTCATCTAGTCCCCATAACGAGTGATTAAGAGAAATACTGCTTCTTCTTGCATGACACAAGTGGGAAAATGGAAGCTGGAAGGGATTGGGTTAGTTGTCTAAGGTTGCACATCAGGCAGGCTAAGAGTTGGGGTATAAACTGGAGTTTGATTCCAAAGTTGTGGGCTTCACACTGTGTTTTTGCTGTTTTTCTTACTAGTTTTGTTTTGTTTTTAAAGTAAAGTGATACAATAAGGGAATTACAAAGTAACCGTTCAGAGTCTGTTTTGGTTAGTCTTGGATGAATGTGAATTGAAGGTGTCTGTCAGATCTAGACTCTCTTTTGTAGCAAATGCCAAGAAGGAAAGGAGGCAGCCCATTTCATGGTTATAAAGCCTGGGGCAAAGACCCCAGGGAGGCCCTTGAAGTGTTCAGTTTCAGTGGGAATAAACATAAAGGATGAGGAATTAACTGAGTTATGATGGACAAAATATATAGACACTCTTCCTTGAGGGACATGTAAATTGATTTAAGGAGCAAACAGGGAGAGTATGTGAAATGGACTGTGAAAATGACTCTGTGCTTCTTCTCTGTCTAGAGATATCAGAGCTTAACTTTTCTCTCACAACGGAATCATCAAGTTTTCAAACACATTTAAGAGTCTTTATTTTGACAGAACCAGTATTAATAAATTAAAATAACTTTAAAATTGGGTAAAAGAAAGTTGAAATTATGTAATTGCTTGCTCACTGAATGAAAAAAAAGATTTCTTATTTATTATTAAGCTGTTTTAAAGTTTGCCTTAAGTAATCTACCTAAAGTAGTATGAGATCTATGGGGCTTAATGTTTTGAACAGTGAAATTTGATTTGGAAATGGCATGAATTCCTTGGATTTTTCTTGCTGGAAAATAAAACACCCACAAACATATAAATCACCCAACCCTAAACTGAGGGAGACAGAGGTAAAATGGAAGATGAACGAAGTTTATTCAAACCCAAATATTGTTTCTAAGTTACTGGATAATATAGTTCCAGAAAATTCACATGAAAAAAGGCCACTCCTGGTAAGAATGAGTATATTAATTTCCTGTTGTTATTGTAACAAATTACCCCAAATTTAGTGGTGTAAAAAAAGGACTGGTCCTATTACAGTTCTGTGTATCAGAAGTCTCACTGGGCTAAAAATCAAGATGCCAGCAGGGCTACGTTCCTTCTGGAGTCTTCAGAGGATAATCTATTTCCTTGAGGTTGCCAGCTTCTGGAGGCTGCCTGCATTCCGTGTCTTCTGGCCCCTTCCTCCACCTTAAAGGCCAGCAGAATATCATCTTCAAATCTTTACCTCTAACTTTCACACTCCCTTCTGCCTCTCTTTTCCATTTATCAGAACCTGGAGGCAGCCACCCTTCATCGCAAAGTCACAATCTCTTTGTGCTGTCTTCTCTGTGTTCAACTTTTCCCTTCTTTTCTTCCCATGTCCTCTATCATCAAGTCTTGGTAGTCACAGGTCCTGCTTTAGACTAGTGTTGTTCTTATTTCTATAACTTACTATTTTACTGGACTCAATTATCACCTAAGAGGCATTCTTTACCAGGAAACACATTTATCTGAGATAAAGTAAGTTTTGTCATCTGTCCTCTTGAGACTTTGGTTATTTTACCATTTTGCAACAACGCTGCTAGATCCTTCTTCTGCATGATAGTTGTGTGTCGTCACTGGTATTGTTCCTTCCAGCCTCTCCATGAAATTTCTATTATTCAGAATTACCTGGCTTAATTCCAGTTCTCCACTTCCATTCTGCCATGTGTATAGATGCCCACAATGTCTGTGTGTATACATATCATATCTTGGATGCATACAGATGCTCACAATATATGGGTATGTGTGTGTACACATATATACACATACATATATATGCATATAACTATATGTAATTCGTGGACGTAAATATTTAGCAAGAACACACTCACTTAAGAGAAGAATGGTATCCAGTACTTGTGCTGTATGTTCAGAAAGATTTGAAGATGAATTATATGGAACCAGCTATGATGGAATTATGTAGATAGTTTCCTCAAAAGATACTGGTGAATAGAGGACCATTTTCTGTGTATAAATACTAAACCTTGATTTCTGGGACCCAGACGTGTCTCACTGATAGAAGGTAAATCTTATTACAAAATCGTGGGAATGTTTAATCACCAGTGAGTCAGCTCATAGAAGAACTGCTGTCTTTTATTTAAATGAATCATGACTGATGAATTAATGGTAGACGCTAGACGTTATTTTACCACGTTTTATCACTTAATATAAACCACATTGTGAAACAAATAAGCCTATCAGCATTACTTTCAGACCGAATAAATGGTAATCTTTCCCGTTGAAGTTTGGTAAATAATTTAATAAATCTCCTACTAGAATCTCATGAAATTTCAAATAAACCAGTAGACTTTCAGTTTAGCTGTTTAGTACTCATAATGAATCCTTAATGTCTAACAGCATCTACTGTGTACATTTGCCTGAGGTCTCTAAAACATTATGAGATGAAATGATTTTTTTCTGTTTCTTGGTGTATGGCTGTCATAGAATTAAAGAGTTTCATGATTTTCATATTTGAGTGAATGGCTCCCATTCTTCAGCCTCTTGTGGGAAAGAAGAAATAGGTGGCGCTTCATTTAATAGTATACTGTCTTGTCGAGATTGAATTTGTTATGAATTGCATGGTTCTCAATTTTACTCTCATGTGTCCTTAAAACAAACCACGAATTCTATGAGACTCATATTTTGTTCTTTGCTGAACACTGAGAGTATATAAATGATGATTTAAGGGCCAGGTAACTGACGTTGGTATAAGGCTACAAACAGTATGTTAATTTTCCTTAGTAACATAAAAGAAAGCTTGTTTTGAATATCCTTAAAAGTTTAATAAGAGTTCCTTTCAAGGCACTACAGAAATACAGCTCCACAGAAAAATAAGTACGTATCCATTAGCTTTTGCTAAAATGTACCCAGATTTCCAATTACAAAATTCTTGTAAAGCCAGTGATTTCCTCCTTTTAGAATCACTTAAAGCAAGTGGGAATAATTATATTGTTATTCAAGCAGGGAACATTTGTGTATGTAGAACGGATTTCTGTCTAAACTTAGGAGATTGCCAAACTTAAAAATGTTCCTTTTGAACGCTTTGGAAAATTTAACAGGAGTCAAAAGAGCACAGAGGAGGGAGTTAACTGGCTGAGCTCTGTGGATCAATTATCAATAACCTTTTCTATAAACTCAGATCACCTGGTTTATTCAGCAAATCTCTGCTGAGGTCCTATTAGGGCTGGACTTTGTTCTAGGTACTAAGGATGCGATACTGGCCATGTTAGATAATGTCTCCAACTCAGTGCTTCTTCTGTTGGAGAAACAGACAACACTCATAAATAAACACCCGTAAATAAATTGATATGTAATATACTGTTAGGTGATTACTTTTAAGTGCTACCAGGAAAAATAAAACAAGGATAGGGCTGGAAATGATAGGAGTGTGACTGAATTGCCCTGAGTTTAATTTTCCTCACAAGCTTTATTATTTCAATGGGCATGAGAGTTTAAACCAGCTTCTAAAAATACGTAAGGCACAGAATAATAACATAAATATTAGAGGGAGTTGGGTACAAGGTTAGAAAAACTATTACATTCCAGGGTTAAATTCAATCACAGACATATAGACTTTAAAGTCTGGTATAGTTGCTAGAAACAGGCCATAGACTTGACCCTAAACCTCCTACAAGCCAAAGCAAAAAGGAGGATCCAACAGTTTAAGACTGGCTATGTCTAAAACGTGGATACTGTGGAGGTGTGTATCAGAGGAACATTTTGCCTAAATAGAGACCTAGAGTGATTTTCCTGTATGGACCAGATAACATGAGATAGAGTGAGTGACTCTTTGACGCCCCTCAAAGACGTCCAGCAGTTCGTCACTTAAGACTAGATCAACAAACGCAATTAAAGATCTACTGTCTCTTCAGAATTGTTTATTTTCTCTTGGTTGGTCTTACTTTTTGTGTGTGCTGTGGGGAGATGTCCTAGACCCTGTGAGAATTTGATGAAAGCCATGGCCCTTATGCCTAGAAAAATCCAATGATTTATGTCCACCTGTAATTTGACATACTGCATCGGGGTGTCAAGGAGGCTGTGAAGACCAAGCAAAAGTCCTAAGATGTCCATTCCCTCTTACTATACTGTCATAAAAATACAGAAACATGTTCTTCACATAATCCTCCCTAAATATTCATGTGACTGTGTTCTTCTTAAGTAATGAGTTGCAAAGAATTCACTGTTGTAGGCACTAATTATTTTTTTAAAAAGCAAAATCTCATGTGCAAATATTTTTTGGCCAGTTGTTAACAGAACCATATGCTTTAAAAATCAAAACCACCTAAGAAAAATTAAGGCACTAAACAAGACACTAGCGTCTCTGAAAGTATGTTAATACGCTGGACAAGCCAACTCATATAACATCCAAGTCCATTGGCATTTATGTCTACAATTTCTAACTATCTACTTTTCCTTTCTTTTCTATTTTATTCAATACTTTTGTAGTTTTAAGTAACATAGAAAAGATTTTTGCGACAGTGTGTATGTCTGTTTCCCAGTATGATTTTATAACTTAGAAAATTAACTTAGCTACCTAAGTAATAGAATGAAATTGAAAACAGTTTCACAAAACCTCTTTAGTTGAGCCATAACTGAAACTCAAATCACGGAGACATCTACCAAGAACAGAGAAGAAAGTAGTAATAATCTAGAGGGATAAACATCTTAATTGCCAGGTATCAGTTTTTAACAGTTTGGTTGGCATCATTAAGAAGATTTCATGTTATTTCACCTACCAGGACTCCTTTTACCACACCCACAACATTTACCCACTTGGCCTGCCGAAACAAAATTAAATAAATTAGAATAAAAATGCTCATTGCGACACTATATAACTTTACCCATTATTTTTCAGCAGTTTCTTTTCCATTTTCTACTTGTTTCTCCATTCTCTCTACCTTGGTATTCAAAACCTTTATTGGAAGCCGAGAGAGCAGAGGGTATGTGAGTCATTAGTTACCATGAAAGAGAAGTGAGGTCTCTGCATGAGGCACACACATCTTTGGTGTCCAAGTGGTTCTGAAGCCATGAATTGCAAACCCCTGCCTCTGTTTTAGAGCCCGCAATGGTGATACCTAGCAGGAGAGAAAAATTCTCTTTTAAAAATTAATTCCCTTTAATGTGTATTTCTTTCAGATACATGTTCGCAAACACTTGCTTTTTATAAGTGGATGTTGTGACATAGAGTAGCTGTGTTTCTTGAAAGTTCAATAGCCATGAGATCTTTCTAACTTGAGTTTTGTTTACCCAGAGAATTTAATTAGATTTTCACAAATGTTTCTATTTGTGACTTGCTGGTGTACTGATCATTGTTTAAGAGAATCATAAAGCCAGTATATGGTGAAAGACTTATGTATGTATGTATAAATTTAATGTAAAATATTTCTGAAAAGTATAGTGTTATATCCAAATAGTTCTTTAGTTGGCAGCACTAAATGAGATAACTGTATGTGTATTTCTGCTGAGAAAGCAAAGTTTTCATTTGTACCCTCTCTAATCCTGAAAAAGTACACTTAATTTTTTCTTACTACCTTGAGATTGTTCTCCTTTTCTGTTGTCATTATATGTTAAATAAAGGAGTTGAAGAATTGTTGGGGGGGGGGCGGTGGAGAGAGAATCATAAACCATAATGAAATAAATATATTCTGAAGGCTACTGCTCCAGGAAAATTCTCTAGGTTTGCCCACGTGTGAAGCAGCTTGTGGCAAATCAATGGTGAGATTCAAGGTGTCTTCTCTATGACTTTTCGTTTGAGCAGGTATTTGGAACATAGTGTTTGTTCTCTTGGTATAGTAAAGTGTTATGACTTAATCTGCCCAATCATTAGTTTGATTGTCATAAAATGGGGATAAAAATATTGCCTGTGGCATTAAGTGGTGGCAAGACCCAGTGAAGGAAGCAAGCAAAACACATGGTACAGTGTTGCTCAAAGTCAGCGCCCGACTGTGCTGGCTGTCATGATATGATGATGATAGCTTTTCTCTCTCAGTTGGAAAAGGCATAGATTTCTCTTTGTACCTAACTTCTTATGCTTTGAAGAATAGCGTCCTTTCTCAGTGATGACCTTCAATTTTGCATACATAATTTAGCAGATTTTTTTGTGTGTGTGTGTGGTCTACCTGGATTACACAGCAGCTGCTGATGTGATGGAGGGTTCCTATGATGGTAAGGTCATCCCACATCAGATGCCCCCAATATCTCTCTGCTCTTCTGCCTCAAGACTTCTTCCCAAGCCATGAGTAGTGTTCATACACAAAGAAGATAATACCCAGGGTGAATCCCAATCACTGGAGGATGAGAGTCTATGGAAAAATGTCCCAGTCTCTCTGGCTTTTGAAGGGACCATTCTGAAACACGTTCGTTATGGTTCTCAGACATTCCCCAGTGGGAATGAGCCTAGTTGCTTATAGTCATCACCAGTTCAGTGATGCAGCTGTTTTGGCTTTTTCTCCTTCCATCCTTCCTGCTACCCAGAATTATCTCTCAAATAAATTACTCTAGATTTCCAGATCTTTGTGAAGGAATCCAACTTGATATGAAGAACATAACCTATATTATTACTCAAATCATCACAAATATCCTCTCCAAAATTGGTGAAAATTCATCCAGACATTTTTCATGTGATGTAGGAACAGTAGACAAGCTGACAAAAGTCTAATTTTATTTATATAGCAAATCCATAAACCTAAATACTGTTTCTTGAAATTATTTATGGGCCTCTGCATATCAAATGTATTGTTAGTAAAACAAAAACGAAAAGGAAAAAAGCCACTTAGATATCCTAAGGGTGCTTACTACTACTTAATCCTTTTAATCTTTCCATGGAAGAAAAAAAATCCTATTTATACTGTCAATTATATCCTCACTTGTCTATTTGTTAGCTTAGGGCATTGGGACAATTCTCGTGATTCATGAGCACGTCTGTTCATCATTTCAATGCAAGCGATCAGAAATAAAGAGTATCTTGATTTAGAGTTAGAAAGGTCAAATTGCAGTTGTCTAAGGCCCCTCAGAAAAACCAGTTTGTGTTGCATTTTTATTATATCCCATGCCTGTCTTTCTGTCTGTCTATGTTGGCCTATTATGAACACTTAACTTTTTTCTTGTAGGGGCATGCATAAGGTTAGTATTAGGTTGGTACAAAAGTTATTGCGGTTTTTGCCATTGAAAGTAATGGCGAAAACCGCAATAACTTTTACACCAACCTAATAGTTATTTTTTCGGAGAGAAAATTAATTACTATGAGGACTCATGTGACCTGATACTCCCCTTATGGACATTTAGCATGCAACAACAATCCCTGAAGGGGTAAATCTTAACCAATATGACTTTCATGATGCAAACTAATAGCTTTCAGGTCAGATTCAGCTAGAAGACATGTTGGTTTGGTCCACATAGTGATAACAATGTTTCACATTTGAATTGCTTGTGATTTAAAGATCCAGGTGTTTTAGGCCAGGCGCTGTGGTTCACACCTGTAATCCCAACACTTAGGGAGGCCGAGGCAGGCGGATCACGAGATCAGGAGTTTGAGACCAGCCAGGCCAACGGTAAAACCCCGTCTCTACTAAAATTACAAAAATTAACTGGGCGTGGTGGTGCGAGCCTGTAATCCCAGCTACGTGGGAAGCTGAGGCAGGAGAATTGCTTGAACCCGGGAGGTGGAGGTTGCAGTGAGCTGAGATTGCACCGTTGCACTCTAGCTCTGGACAACAGAGCAAGACTCCATCTCAAGAAAAAAAAGAAATCCAGGTGTTTTAAATACCAACAACAACAATGAGTATTTTGAGCTTCTGAAATGGATTGCGTAACAAACCTGGGTCTCTATTCTTGCATTGCATGCATAGCACAGCCTGGAGCTGAGTACCAGTTGCTTTTTATTTGGAGGTTGCCACTACCCCCTCCTAACTTGCACCTTCTTGGTCCCTGGCTTTGTTTTCTTTGCCTCTTATCTGCTTCACTCATTGATGCTACTAGCCTAGCCTCCAAAGGAATTTAAATTTTGATCTCAGTTTTAATATCCTGGAAGACATGCATTAAAATAACTTTCCTCTCTTAAAGACAAAATAAATATAGGGCAAAATAGTTCAATTTAAATTAGTTAATTCTTGAATTTTCTGGGCCCTTCACAACTTGATCCAAATAAAAGTGAAGGGCCCAAACTCCCTTAGTTTACTGATGTGGAAATAAGAAACAGAGAAGTTTTGTTTTTCTGAAACACAATATTTGTACATTGTTATAGGATATATTTGATATGTCCCTACATGCATAGACTGTACAATGATCCAGTCAGGGAATGCAGGGTATTTATCGCTTCAAGTATTTATCATTTCTATGTTTTGTGAATGTTTCGAGTATTCTCTTCTAGCTATTTTGAAATATACAATACTTTATTGTTAACTATAGTCACCCTATGCTGCTATCAAACATTAAAAATTACTCCTTCTAACTATATATTTGTACCCATTAATCAACTTCTCTTCTTCACCCCCCACCCATACACCCTTCCCAGCCTCTGGTATCTATCATTCTACTCTCTAACTCCATGAGATCAACTTAGAGAAATTAAGTTTTGCTCACAGTCACATCACTAATGATACAGTATGTCAGCTCTTAAGTGGTCTAAGTAAGACTTGGAAGATGCTTCACTTTTTATGTTGAAGTAGAAAGGTCCTAAGCTATATCTTCCATGAAGATTTTGGTTATTTAAGCAAAATATCCCTTTTTAAAAAAAAAAAAAAAAAACTAAGGTATTTGTAAAACCCAAATTATAAAATTCTGAATTCCTTTCAAACAGGCAAGACCTAAAACCATGATGTTTTTGAAGGGATCTGAGTAGATTTTATGAGCATATTGCCAAGATGATAGATCAATGGGAAGGTGGGAGCACACACAGAATGACAGGGAAATGTGGTAACGGAAATCAAATGCTTTCAAAAAGCTTGAACGCATTGTTCTCTTCTAAATATCCCTTTTGCTGTCATTATTAATCCTGGTATGTTGCTTTATTCTTCATATCTGGGAATTTCTTCTACTGTGAGATCTGGGTTTTATATAAAAAGATAATATATATTCTATTTTAGGACCTTCTTAAAGGTCACCTTGTGAATGATCTGAGAACTTAACCAGAGCATGCGCATTAGAGTCCTCATTAGCTACTCAAACAAAAGCTCTTAAAATTCACAGGATTCTGAGTTGGTGTGAGGGTGGAATGAAAAGACCCTTTTTTTTTTTCCTTCAAAAGCAAGCCAGGCAATCAACTCCAGGGGATGCCCATAGGGCCCATTAAAAATTTCAAGATGTGACATGAGCTTGATTGCTAAATTGGCGACACACGGAGGGGAAGCCGGCGCGCCTCAGAAGCAATATAATTCCTATGAAATAAATGTTCTTCTCTAAGCATGCCAAACTTTCAAGGCACCAGGGAAGTCAAATCTCTTATTTACATATTTGTTTTCTGTGAACAAACCCATTTCCTCCTCCCCGCTCCTGAAATACTCTGGGTCACAGGCAATGCATATTTGCTTATGTCTACTTTTTAGTAGATCCTTCACATTATGCACTTTTTGTTACAATAATCTCACAACTGGACTGTGCCTCCACTCTTTACCCCTTACAGTCTATTCTCAACCCAAATAGTTTCCTGCTGAAAAGGAAGTCACCTTGTGTTGCTCCTCTGCTCTAACCCTCAGAAATATTTTAGCCAACTCAGAACAAAGGCCTAAGTCCTTAGGATGGCCTACAGCAGTGGCTCCCAAAGTGTGGTCCCTGGATCTGCAAGATCGGTATCCCCTGGGA
This sequence comes from Nomascus leucogenys, assembly GCF_006542625.1. Lineage (NCBI taxonomy): Eukaryota > Metazoa > Chordata > Mammalia > Primates > Hylobatidae > Nomascus > Nomascus leucogenys. Next base: position 72,506,857 of record NC_044401.1, on the reverse strand, counting down.
AGCTATCAGACATGCATTGTCTCAGGCCCTGCCCCAGATCTACTGAACCAGAAACACTGAGGATGAGCTGAGCCCAGAAATCAGTATTTTAACAAGTCACCCGGGTAATTATGATGCTGAGCTTCAGTATGAACACTGCTGTGCTAGAAGACTGTTGGTATTTGTGTCATATTTACCCTTTTGCTTCATTGACTGCTATTCTTCTCACACTACCCCAGCCACTCTGACCTCTGTGCTAAGAATATTCCTACCTCAGGGACTTAGGATTTTTTATTCCCTCTCCCCCAGATAGCTACATGCTCTGAAGTCTCTTGTCCGTGAGTAATGATGTCTCTGTCATGCATCTGTTTGTTCATTCGTTTATTCAACAAATATTTGCATATCCAAATGTTGGGCTCTGATCTACAAGCTTGGGATGTAAGACTAGGTCTCTGAACTTTGGTAATTTGCACTGTAAAAATCAGTTAAATATAAGTGATGACCATTGCATCACAGCCAATTCTTTTGATTTGGCAAGGACTGCTTGAGTTATTTTTGTACCTACCCTCACCAACTTCAGTCTTTTCTCAGATGCCATCCTTACAGGCGAGGCCTCCTTGTCCATTATATTAGCTTCCTAGGGCTGCCATTACAAGTGATAAACACACATGCACACGTATGTTTATTGCGGCACTATTCACAATAGCAAAGAGTTGGAACCAACCCAAATGTCCAACAACGATATACTGGATTAAGAAAATGTGGCATATATACACCATGGAATACTATGCAGCCATAAAAAATGCTGAGTTCATGTCCTTTGTGGGGACATGGATGAAACTGGAAAACATCATTCTCAGTAAACTATCACAAGGACAAAAAACCAAACACCGCATGTTCTCACTCATAGGTGGGAATTGAACAATGAGAACTCATGGACACAGGAAGGGGAACATGACACTCCGGGGACTGTTGTGGGGTTGGGGGAGGGGGGAGGGACAGCATTAGGAGACATGCCTAATGCTAAATGACAAGTTAATGGGTGCAGGAAATCAACATGGCACATGGATACATATGTAACAAACCTGCACATTGAGCACATGTACCCTAAAACCTAAAGTATAATAAAAAAAAAAAAGCTAGTATCTAGCTACTATAAAAAAAAAACAAAAAACAAAAACCAAACAAACAAACAAAAAAAAACAAGTGCTACCAACCAGGGGGCTTAGGAAACAACAAGAGATATTTCTTCTCCCACAGTTCTGAAGGCCAGAAAAATCCAGGTGTCAGCAGGGCTATACTCCCTCTGAGACTCTAGGTAGAATCCTTCCTTGCCTCTTCCTAGCTTCTGGTGACAGCCAGACATCCTTGGTGTTCCTTGGCTTGTCTCTGTATCCCTCCAGTCTCTGCCTCTGTTGTCATGGTGCTCTCCCTGTGTGTCTTCACCCTGTCTTCTTAGAAGGACACCAGTCATTTTGGTTTCAGAGCCCACTCTACTCCAGTATAGCCTTATCGTAGCTAGCTACATCTTCAACATATCTGTTTCCAAATAAGATCACATTCTGAGGCACTGGAAAATAGGACATCAATATACATTTTCTTAATGGGGGGGCAGATGTAACTTATAATTCCCACCCTATTTAAAATTGTACCTTGCCCTCCGCATGGCATACCCCGCTTCTTCTGTGCTCTGTTTCTTTTCTTGCTGCTTGTGACTTCCCAACACACTCTATGTTTTTCTTCTCTATTTGGCTTCCTGTCTGGCTCCCTCCACTGGAATTTAAGTTTCATAAGGGCAAGGATTCTTATTCCTTTCATTGTCATACCCACAAAATCCATAGCTTTTAGAATATACCTGGCACACAGTAGTGGCTCCATATATATTTGTTGAATGAATGAAAATGATAGATCACTAACAATATCATTCAGTTGTTCAGAAGTCTGATTAATTTAAAGCAGAAAAAGCACTATTTTTTAATTTTTATTTTTCATTCCTAGGAGGCTAAGTACAGAGAGAGTATTATGACAGTGCCACCTGAGAAAAGTTAAATTTATTCTAAAATAAATGATAAGCTTCTTGGTGGACAGGGTTTTCTATCAGGGAAAGACCCAAGGGAAGTTTTGTTTCTGGGGGTATTTCTGGATAACTGAACTGGCACCCAGGAATCAGGAAAGAAGTGGTATCAGAAGTATCATTGGTCAAAGCAAGACAGAGTAAAAGGCTCTCCCATTGCAGTTTCTTGTACCTGGGTAATGAAGTCTCTGTTCATACACTTGTTCATTTATTCAACAACTATTTGCATATCTAAATGTTGAGCTCTGGGCTACAAGCTTGGGATACTAAGACTAGTTCTGTGATCTTATGGAATTTCCCTTGTAGAAAGAAGTTCAATATAAGTGATGATAGCCACTCTTTTCATTTGGCAAGGACTGCTTGAACTATCTCTGTACCTACCCCAAAGAAAATCAACTTCTTTTTACCCAGTCTAGGCACAAAATAATACAGATATTTAGTGGCCAAGTGGGAAGCCACCGAAACAGAGGACTGGATTGGAATTTCAAAGATAAGCCTGCTATTGATCAGGCTTTATTACTAGAGTCAGTGCTCAAGCATCCCCCTGAGCAATGGAATTAGATGAAGGTGCTGTTTAGGGAAGGTTAGAATGCAGGGCTTTAACCTTATACCCAAGTTTGCATTTCTGTTCTGCTATTTATGAGACGTATGACTTCAGAAAAGGTACCTAACCTATCTGAGGCTGTTTTCTCATCTATAAAATGGCATTAATCTTTCAGTATTGTGTGATTAACACAGATAAAAAATATAAGGTTTAGCACAGTGGCAGGTCCACAGTAAGCAGTCAATAAGTTGGTATTCAAGAGAAACATAAATCCAGATGGTATACTTAAGAGTTTGGTGGATCTTGGCTTCTCTTTCAGGGCATCATGGGACGGAAAAAAATGGAGTTATGAAAACAATGTGAGCCACAGTTCTGGAAATGGGAACACCCACACAAATCAAGAAGCAGACAATGGTGTCAGGAACATAGGAAAAATTGCAAACTTCTCATGTATTTATTTTTAGGGAGGTTGCCTACGTTTTATCGGTTATAATTCTCGGATGGCAAATTTAAGGCAAGTTTCATAAAACACTTTGGGAAAGTTAACCATAATATTAAAGCATGAGGTTTCATCCCAGTATTGTTAAAATTTGGCAGAATGGCTTGGGAGGCCGTTCTCTTTAGCAGCTCGCTTAACCATGCTGCTTAGAAAAGATGGCAGTGAATTAAAACTGAAAGGCAAACTGTGCTCTCACCATCTGTCTTGAAATAAGTATGATATGGTTGTCATTCAGACTGTTTGGAAAGGAAAACCATTTATAAGTTTCTCCAGACCTGGAATGAGCACTCTGGACAGAGTTGGATCCAAACTATAAAAAAATTCTTCCTAAGGTTATTTCCAAGGCTTCCATTTCAATAGCAATCCTTTCATAATCAGGCTTAAGCCATCCATTGATTTAAATTACTTTATGAGACTGGATTAATTAAAATGCTCAAGATAAGAAACCCCCATCTATCTCCCTTTCCTATTTATCTTGTTCTTCTCCCATGGATCATCAAAATTTGGATAGCGTGTTGAGGGCTACTCAAATGGTCAGGAACTAACAACTGTGATTCACATGGTGGCTTTAGAAAAGTTGCATCTGTAGCAACAATCAGATTTTACTCTGGGAGAACAATTGCACATGATTAAAAATTCTGCACCTACACAAACAAAGTGTCATTTTCTAAAGATGTCCTTGTGCTTTAGAGACTGAGACAAGGAAGGAATGAAGTCTACATCCCCTCCTGCCCCCTTTGCTAGACTCTCCAGCATGCTGTCAATGTATCAGTTTGCTGGCCCACTTCTGACTAAACAGAAGGATCTTTTCGTACAGGTAAGGTATTTCATATGCATTTTTCCGCTCTGGAAACATGAGCAGTGGCCTCTTTAGGTCAGATATATAGGTCTACATTATGGATGGCACACAGTGCCTGCTTTTATAAGCTGATTGCCAATCTGTCCTTGCTTACCCTAGAGCAGAGAAGATGTCCAATCCAAACAAGCATCTTTCAGCTAAATGACCTTTGCTCAGCCTTACTCTCTTTAGAACTTTACCTGTCTACAGCGTTGGATGAAACTAGGTTTAATATCTATTCAGTCATTCCTTAAGCATTAGATGTTTACATTTCAAGCAACACAGAATAATTCTGCTTTGTTGCTAATACTGGTGGCGGTGGAGTACTATTTTATGAGGAGAAATAACTTGACTTAGAATATTTCTACCTTTTGTAACAGTGTGCTGTATTTTAAGTTCAAACAAAAAGTTTTATAGACTCATCACAGCTGGCGGCTGGAAGTGACTATTGGGCAATCACTCCATACCATCCGCTTCTTAAAAATGACAAGCTTAATTGTCCTACCCATGATTCCTAAGTGGAGAATCATAAGCCACAGAATTAAGAAAAATGTTTAACGAGTGGCCCAGTTGGAGAAGAGTAGAGTTCTTTAAAGAATGACTAGGAAAGCATGTCTTTCTATGTGGTACCTGAAAGACAATTTCAGGCCCCTATGAATAAGTAGTATTATTATTACTTTTACTATATTTTAGGCCCGATGCTGGAAGGTACCTGGAAGAAGAAGATAAACATTTTTGGGGAGCTTTGAGGGCAGTTTCTATCCTGTGGAATTGAGTACTTCTCATTAGCAAAATTGTACGCCAAATTTATTCCTCCCAGTCTTCTCTTTTAGATCCTCCCAGGCCAGTTTTGGAGCACCTGCCCACCCCTACCCCCAACTGCATTTTGTGGAATCCATTTTTTGCTACAGGCATCATTTACCTCTCCCTGTTCCAGCAGCTCCTGGCCACTGACCTCTATTTCTTGAAAGCAGAGCCTTTCCGCTGTTTGTCTGTTTTACTCCTGTTTCTAAATGTGTTCACCATTAACATCTTCATGGAGTTTATCTCATTTGTTGAATGAGCTACCCTTTGTTTTAGTGAATGTAATTTGACTGAAAGAATTCCAGTTAAGGTATGTAAGTAGAAATGTGGTTGCTGATAGTACCAGGAGAAATTTCATAGAAATCAGGGGCAGGAAATACTATGATGCCTGGGCCTTGTGGGAGACGGAACTGGTAAATGAGTCTGGATTTAAACAGGTCTGGGAGCCTCAACAGACATGGAGTCCACGGGCTTCATTCAAATGCTTTGTCATCATTATGATTCTGTAGGCTTTTATGTGTCCTTCATTTTGGGCCCTGCAACCAACCCATCCAGTGTCTTACAATCCCAAATCCAAATTCCTTGGAAGCAAATCCATTGGACTGCCTCATCTTTTCCCATTATTCCCCAGGTCATCAAACAGCCCATCAGATGCACTGGGGTCGAGCTGCACTGAGGGGAGAGTAAGGAGGAAGAGTCTCACACAGACACATACACACACACGCAGACACAGATACACACACACACACACAACACACACGGAGCATCCAAGGCTGTGGCCTCTGACGGATAGTTTGAGAAAGGGGAGTGGTGTATCCTCTAATATAAGGTCCTAAAATAAGATAAAGGCCCAGGGACCTTTATGGAATAGCTAATATGTTATCTCAGCAAAGTAGTGTTTGAAAGGGAGTAAGGGGCTAAGGTCGATTTTCACTTATATTCAAATCGTATTGAAAAATCATTTCCTATTTTTCCCAGGGTCAATTCCTGACAGCAGTTTGAAAGTGGAAGACTTAATACACATATTCTTACGTGTGTGTGTGTGTGTGTGGTGTGTCAGGAGAAAGCATATGACACTATTGCAGTGGCAACAGAAGAGAAAGTAGTATGGACTTTTCGTGCTAGACGAGATTTTAGAGATCTGCCGGCCCAACCCACACATTTTACACATGAAGAAATCCACACTCATAAAATGTAGATGGCTAAGTTAAGGGTGTACAGCTATTAAGTGGCAGAATAGAGACTCGGATCTCAAATCGCAGGCAGAAAAAAGCTCAGATCCCCAATCCAATGAGCTTCACAACCCAGCTCTATTATATTTTTGTCTCCAGAAATAAAGTCTTTATTATTAGTTTGGTGCAAAAGTAATTGCAGTTTTTACCATCAAAATTGCAAAAACTGAATTACTTGTGCACTGACCTATAATTGAAGCAAGCCCAAATATATATCATGCTTTGTCATTGCATGATTGCTTATTAGCTTTTAGTTCTCACCTGAAAGGTTAGTACCCCAAAGGGCTCCTTGACCACTACCTACCGTCAGTTCCACTCCTTGTTCCCCAGGTTTTCCATGATATCATTCTTTTCTTACATTCAGATCACATGCCCCAATCTTTAATCACCTTGTGCATTTGTGTCCTCGTTTTACTCTTCCAGTAAAATATGAGGCTCCATGAAGGTAAAGATTGTTTCTCTTCTTCACGTCTGCATCCCTAGCTCCTGTAATCATGCCCAGCATATTGTAGGAGCACCTAAATAGTCATGCCTGTGTACATTTAATACATATAACTATTAAAATAATAAGTGGTTGGAGAGAACACATAAACTCTTCTTGGCCATATATACTTCCTAATTACTGACAGCATACAAAGTTTAATATCTCTATGCTATTATGGTTCTCTAAAGATCCCCATATATTTTTGTGTGCTGTGTCATAATTTCAAGCTAAAACAAAACCTGGAATTCATAGCAAAGGGAACAAGCAACATCCGATTCAGATGTGATTTTACCTGTGTGGGTGTATTCCACATAACTGTGAGTGTGCTTGTAACAGAGAGTAACTTGGCTTAGAGATGCTGCATCCCAAATATCCTCTTTGTTTGTGACTCTGACTTAGTCCTGTCACTTTGTTTGTGACTTGTGACTTTGTACTGTGACTCTGATGGTAAGAATTGTCCATTCTTATTTCTGGCTCTTGGCAGCCTACAGATGCTTCCTGTTAGTGCTCCTGGCAGGTTACTGATGGGGCCTGTTGTTTATTGCCCTATCTATCAAGTCCTATTTATTTTTAAAATAAACTTTAAGTATACTGTAAACTCCCTTCACAAACAGATTTTTCCTCCTCTTTTACACTTGACAAGACTCTAAAAGGAATAGTAACTCTGTCTCATAAATATTTGAACCTGAACCTTTTAGAAAAGAATTATACTTAAGCTACTCAAGAGCAGGAAAGGTCTCTGTCTGAAACTTCCCTTCTAACTACTCACTTCTCTCTTCCTCTTCAATCTCTCTCTCACTTTTTTTTTTTTTTTTTGCATTATCTTATTCCTACTTTTACACTGCTCCCTTATCCCACTGCACACCCAATTCTGTGGTCAAAACTGCTGTCCATATCTTTATTAAGTATTGCTTTTATAATGTAAATGTCTTTATTAAAAATATTAAAGGGCCTACTATTTCCAAGCTCATCAAACCCAAATGTTTTACATCTCTTGCTTGGTCCTACGTCATGTAAATTTACTATTTTATTCAATCATCTAACTCAAAGCTGATGAGAAAGGATGTTGACATGGTAAAACAACAAAAAAAAAGTGTCTTGGGGTTTAGATTCATACTGACTTGGGTTCAATTTTAACACTACTACTTATTAGCTGACAGCCTTGAGGAAGTCTCCTAACTTCTCTTACTATGCTTTCTCATTAGAAAAGTGAATACTAATAATACCCATTTGAGTAAAGATTCATGGTTGTGATAATTAATTTGAAGTGTCAACTTGATTGGATTAAGGAATACTTAGGAAACTGGAAAGTATTACTTCTGGTTGTGTCTGTGAGGTTTCCAGAGGAGACTGGTGCATGAATCAGTGGACTGAGTGGGGAAGATCCACCCTCAATGTGGGTGGGCACTATCCAATTGGCTGGGGGCCCAGATAGAACAAAAAAGGAGAGAAAAAGATTTCCTTTCTGTCTCTCCTAGAGCTAGGACATTCTTCTCCTCCTGTCCTTGGACATCAGAACCCCAGGCTCTCCAGCCTTTGGACTTCAGGACTTACACAAGCAACCTGCTGGGTTCTTAGGTCTTTGGCCTTGTACTGAGGCTTACACCATCAGCTTCCCTGGTCCTGAGACTTTTGGACTTGGATTGAGCCACACTACTGGCATCCCAGGATCTCCAGCTTGCAGACAGCCTGTCGTGGGACTTCACAGCCTCCATAATTATGTGAGCCAATTCCCCTAATAAATCTCCTCATATGTCTATCCATGTCTCTATCTATACCTATATCTATATCATCTATCTATATCTATAAACTCTCAATATATTTATATCCTATTGGTTCTGTTTCTCTGGAGAACCCTGACTAATGCAGTAGCATTCTCTAAATAATTATAACTCTTCTCTTTCTAAGCACATGGTAGCATTACATTCCACCAGTACTTTTCAGTTTAGGAATGGTTAAATGATTTGTTTTGACTAATGAAATGTGAGTGGAAGGGATGTGTTTCACTAGTGGACAGACATTTTTAGAGACAGTGTGTGATTTACAATGGTCCCTTCCCCCAATGAGACAAATATGAAAACATATGGAGAAAGCTTTCATTATCCTGGGATCTTGGCTGTTTACAATAAGCAAATCCTCCTACTGATCCCCCCGGATATGCAGCATGAGCTATGGGGGTTGCTTGTTACTACAGCAAACATTTTTGTATTCTAACTGAAACATCTATTTGGCAAGGTTGTTTGGAGGATGAGTGACAATATACTTAGAGAGGCAACACAATGCCACTATGCAATCAATCAGTGGTATCTGTCATCATCAGGAACATTATCAGTGTTGTTAGCATTGTTATTTTGTTAGATTTATTTCTATCCTGCATTTTGTCTTTATTCCCATTATCTTATTGTGCTTTAATGTTTACATTTCTTGGCCTTCATTAAATTATAAGATCTTTGAGAAGGACAGCATACTTCATGTGCCCTCAGTCAGGAATAACCCATTGGATATGGTATCCATTCCAACAATTCTACTGTTGTAGCCTGAATGCAAATATACATAATACATAAACAAATGGGCATATTTGTATTCCAGTAAAACTTAGTTTATAAAAACAGAAGGCAAACCATAGTCTGTAACCTTCATTTAGACTCTATTCTTATCCCTCTCCCTCCTTCTCTCTTTCCATCTTCAATGCTAGTTTTCCTCTTTCTCTTGTGGGTGTGATTGTATTCTCTGCTTCCCCAGGTAACCTTTTTCCTCAAAGATAAAAGTAGCCACCACTACTCCTGTTATAAAGGAAGTAAATCCCCTCCTCCCCTGTGTTCTTCCTTGGGTAATGTGCCCACACTTGAGCCAATCTCTGCTGACAGAACATGGGAATTCCTGATTGGTCAGGCTTGAGACATGTGACCAACCCAATGATCACAGAATGGTCTGTGATTCATGAATCTTTCAGGGCCATCAGGGGTGCAGATGGAAAAAAGTAAGATGCTTGGTAGACATAACATGGGGCTTCTTACAAGCTCTTTTCTCCTACACATGCAGAGAAACAGGAAAGAACCTAGTTCACAGGACCATCCTTAACAAATATGTATTGGGTAGTAGGCTTGATACTTCATAGCCAATTTCCCTGGATATTCTTCAAAGACTTCCTGTGGGGTCTGCAAACAAAAGTGTTAGCTTGTATTTCTGATGGATTGGTTGTGAGAGGTAAGAAATACAGCAAACGAAGAAGACTCTTAAGTTTCTGGCTGAAGCGCCTGGGTGAGTGGAGGTACCATATATTTAGATGGTTAGAATTCATCTCCTAAACTGTAAGGGGGAAGCAGCAATATGGATACTCCCCAGTTGGCTTGTAAGTATTTTCCAATGATCTGGGAAAACTTACCAAACTTTACAAAAGCTAATAAACAAAGTAATATATGTTATATGAGTCAGGACTCTCTGGAAACTATCCAAATTCCTCTCTGTAATATGGGGAATGCCTGAAAATTCCTAATATGAAATACCATACTACAGGGGGAAAAATAAAACACCTTATTCCTGCTATTCCTGGCCACATAAGGTCTGTGTAAAGGGCATTACTGGCTGCTGTAGATATGTGTTGGGCACTCAAAAACTGAGTCAGTTTAGTATACCAGTACATCTTCTATTTTTACTTTGCTCAGAAAATCTGATGAAATTATACAAATCCCTGAAATCTAATATTTTTATGTGATAAGATTGTGTAAGAGGAGGGGGTGGAAGAGAAGTTTGGAAAATGTGGTGACAGATGGCAAGTGGGCTCAGGCACATAGCGTTCCTATATATAGGGGAGGGGACAATCTGGTTAATCAAGGGGAGGGGGGAGCACTTTCAAATTTAGATTCAAGTATTTTATATATTCAGCAACATCATTTAGTGAAGCAGCCTAGCTGGGTAGAATTTTTAATTTTTTTCTTGGTTGGGGGTGAGCTGTGTGATATATATTTTCAACAGTTTTCCATATTCTTTCATGATGTCTACGTTTAACAATCAAATTGTATCTATAAGTTTTGGGTGTGTCTGTTGATAGAGGGCTGAGAATATATATTTCTAGAGAGAGTTCCTTCCAAGGAAATTTACAACATTTCAAAAATTAGGGTCATTACAACTAATTGAACAAGAATGGAAAATTAAAGTGAATGTTCACAATGAAGATGTCTTTATAGTTCAGTAGAATGAGCAGTGAGCTGGCAATGAGGACCCGTGAGTTCCAGGCCCAGCTCTAGGTAATACAGTCCCAGGTAGACTGTGTTGTCTTACACAAGGCACTTCAGCTCTTTGAATCTGAGTCTGTTTATTTTTAAACTGAGAGTCCGGGTTAAATTATCTATAGGATAATCTTGGTTTTATATTTCCATTGTTATAGGCCGTGTCTTAGTGCTCCGTTAGTTAGGGTGCTTTTGATTCCAAGTAACAACAAGTAACAACAGAAAGCCCTGCTGAAGCTGTCTTAATTCATCACAGGGAAAGCCTAGTGTTGAGTGGACTTTCGGATAGGTTGGATTCAACAAAGGACATTTCCCCAACTTGTTTACTCTTCTTTCCAGGGTGTCGGCCTCATCCTGACAGGTTGGTGGCTCTTCAGGATATGAAAATATCAGTTAATGACTACTGGTTAATGTCGTGATTTTTTATACAACTCTGGATGAAAAGAGAAAATCACTTTCTGAGGCTGTCTTAGACAAGTGAGGAAATGTCTTTTAGAAGATCCCTGAAAACTTGTCCTTGCATGACTTTGGCTTAAACTGACTTTTGTTCACATCTGTGATGATGTCAAGGGAATGGGGCTACTGTGAACTACAGGAAAGACTTCTGGAACCAGCGGTTAGCTTGGCAGGGAGATTGTGGTTACATAAGTGAAAATCAAGAAGGATCATAAGTAATGGAAGCAACCATGAAATCTGCCACACATGGCTTTGAACACTTAAGTTTCATATGATCTACACAGTTAAATACGAACTAGAAAAAAAAACTAATGAAATAGAGGTTTTATATGGTAGCTATTATTGTACCAAGCACAAAGTAAGCATTCAATAAAGATGCCTACCTTGAGTTAACCTTAAATCTGTTAAACACAGATCTCTCAGTTGACAACTAAATAACAAGAAATGGCAGGTATTTTGGGGGTTGCCATGGTGGCCAGAGGCCTTCTGCTGTACATTTTTGTTTTAATGCAGTGGTTTTCAAACTTGGCTGCAAATTGGAACCACTTAGGGAGCTTTGAAAAATGCTATTGCTTGAGTCCCATCTCCAGAGTTCCTGATTTGATTGATCTGGGTGGGGGCCTGGGCATTTAGAGTTTTAAAAACTCTACAGATTATTGTAACTTACTGCCAAGATTGAGGATTTCTGGCTTAGGGACTCCAAACATGAGCATGCTAGGTGTGTTCTCATCCCCTTTTCCCTTGAACTCCCTTTTATAATTCTCTTTTCTCTACTCTAAACTTGTAACTGTTAGATTCTTCTCCCTGAGCTGGGACTCCCAGAGATTCCACATGTTCTCCATTACACTATGACAAAAACCTGAATGTGAGGGTGGAAACCAAGAGTAGGGAAGGCGTACTGTCAATAGGGTGTGTTAGAAGAAGGGGACAAAGGGGTGGAGAAAAGAAGAAGTGATGCAAAAAGCATTTTCCTCTGGCACTAGGATGAGGTTGGAGATGCACATTTAGGCACTCTCAGACTCAGATTCCCACACAAACACCCATACACATACAGACACATCATCTAAAATTCTTCCCAGCCTCCTCCCTGCTCAGCCCACTGCCAACCGCTTGCTTAGAATCTTGCTGCAAATTCATAAAACACCTAAAACATGAATAAATGAGAAGTGACTGTGTATTCATTCATTCACACATTCATGTATTCATATGTTCTATAAATATTGATTAGGCACCTACTATGTGCCAGGTACATTGCCAGATGGTGAGTGAACAGTGATAAATAAAACAGGAGCTTATAGCACATTAAAGACCTTGAATCTGGAAAGGGTTCGGAGTGTATGAAGCAGGGAAATGATTATCTTCTTCACCAGTAATTGAGTTCTAGTCTCCGTACCTCATTTGTTGAGTGAGTCCTTGGTAAATGAATGACTGCCGAAATGAATTAGTGAGAAAAGACCAGAGTGACTGGAACATGGTGCATGTGCAGATGTTTAGGGAAAAGTGGAATAATATTAGGTTGGAAATAGGGGTGGATATCAGTTCATGCTGGACCTAGTTTTTTAAAAATCAGACATTATATTCTGTGCATTGGGAGATAATTTCATATTTTCAAGAAAGGTGTGATACGGTCAGAGAAAGTATCCCTGAAATGAGGGGGAATAAATAAAGGGCTATTTGGGAAAACAATAAAATGGAAAAATGTTTCTGAAAGAGAGAAAAGAATGTGCAAAAGCTTTGAGTCAAGAGTGGTATAATATGGCTGGGTGTGGTGAGTCATGCCTGCAATCCCAGCACTTTGGGAAGCCAAGGTGGGCAGATCACTTGAGGCCAGGAGTTCGAGACCAGCCTGGCCAACATGACAAAACCCCATCTCTAATAAAAATACAAAAATTAGCCTGGTGTGGTGGTCTGTGCCTATAATCCCACCTATTCAGGAGGCTTATGGAGGAGAATTCCCCAAACTTGGGAGGCAGAGGTTGCAGTGAGCCGAGGTCACTGCACTTCAGCCTGGGCAACAGAGCAAAACTCCACCTCAGAAAAAAAGAATGGTATAATATGTTTGAGGAGCTGAAAGGCACTATGCTGCTTTGCCTAATTGTATGGATATAAAAGATAGTCTAGGGGAGAGACAATAATAGAGAAATATGGCACAGAACAATAGATGCTACAGAAAGTGCAGTTGACAGAATCTGTGGGAGTGTAGAGGAGGAGTTTCTAACTTAGACTTGGGAGGCCAAGAGAAACTCCATAGAGAATGACATCAAGAACCTAATGTGGAAAAGCAAGCTAAGTTAGAAAAAAGGAAGGGGAAGGGAAATGGTAGGTAGAAATGAAAGATAGAGCAAGGATTTTTCAAATAGAAAGAATGTTTCAATAGAATTCCACACTTCTGCACATTCAAAGGTATAGAGAAGTGAGAAAACATCTTACAATTCTGAGCAAAATCTTAATTACACCAAATAAATCAAATTTAATTTTAAAACTTTATGGAGATTTATAGTATACCAGATACACCGATATGCATCTAACAATGATCTTTTGAAGCAGGTGTCAGTGAGGCAACTTAGGTGAAGTTACATAGAATCCAACAGCTAGTAAGAGGTAGAGCTGAAATAGACTCAAGCAGTTTGACTCCAGAGTTCATTATCTCATTCCTGCTGTTAGATTGCCTCTCTGACTACATTAAAAAATAAATAAATAAAAGGAGGAAGACCCAAAAAGATATAGATTAAAATACATATATATGTTTCTATTTTCCTGTGTTTTTCTACTATTTCTGGAAATTGTCTAGTTCACATAATTAAAAACTCAAGCCAGATAAAAGAGAATAAGCAGCATATTAACAGTAAGACAAAGACTTCTATTCTTCAGAAATTTACTTAAAGGCAAATCAGACATAAACCTAGGAAGTCAAGAAAAGTTAATAGGACTTAAGCCCACACCAAGAAAATAAGATATATGTATGATTACTTTTTTTTGTAGTTAACCACTGACACTATGTAGGATCCTATAGAAAAAGAAAGGCATTCCTGTTTTTAATTTTTTGTTTCATGTAGTAAAAAATTTACTACCACAAAAGTAAAATCAACCACACTTAACAAGCAGTGAATGGATGTTGAATATTTCAAGAAACAAAAGTACAGTACTTTAGATTGGTTAAGTGGATTAAGAGCACCATTAGAGGACTGACATGAGAAATGTGATATTTTAAGGAAAAAATAATAAAATATAAAAAATACAATGAAAAACCATAAAACATAAAAAACATATATTAAACAAAAAATATATTAAACAAAAAAACCATATATTAAATTACAATTTTTTAAAAAAACAACAGCACGAAATAGGCATGTTCGAAAAAGTGTTAGAAGTATGTACACTTAAATGTGAATACTGGTAACATTTGTGTGATAGATTATAGATGACTTTTAAAATTTTTAGTTTAGATCTTGAGTTATCTACCTTTTAACATATGAATACACTATTTTATAAGTAGGAAGAAATTATAAAACATATCAAAGTCCTTTAGTCCTAAAAGTACATATGAAAGCTTTACTAGCCTTAGTCAACATTATGCCTTCGGTATTCATTTTCCTTTTCCCATTATTATCCTAATTCTCCTTTAAGTGTCACCCTCCCCCACTGCATGTATCTCTTTTGGGGGATGCTCTCCTGAGTTAGGGATGTGGCATGTACTGTAGTTCTAAGGCCAACAATGTGATCTTTCCCCCTGGTCAAGGTCACTGGCTTAAGGAGGGGCAAGTGACCCAAGTTAAACTAATGAGGCATGACAAGTAGTTTGCTGGAGGAAGCTAGGAATAAATAATCCTTGCTCATGTGAGAAAAACCCAAAACAATCCTTTCTCTTGTTCCTATGTGGATGAGGAAGCACGTAGCCCAGGCAGCCATTGGCAGCCATGTTTCAGCCATGAGGAGACACCTGCTTTACAATGAATAGAAATCCTGGAAGGCAGAGAGAGTTGGAAATGAGCTAGTTCTTTGATGGGTTAGTGGAATTGCTGATCAAACCCACCTGCAAGTGAATGCCATCTGTGGGCTATCAACCCATAGGAAACCGTACATCTTCTTTATTATTTACTCCAGTTTGAATTTTGTGTGTGCATGTTTGTTTTTCTGTTGGTTGTAACCAAACACATCCTACTTCTTTCTTTCTATGCTGTTCTCATCCTGGAAGGTTACTATCAGGTAATTAAATATCTTTCTTCTAGCTTACTAAAAATTATTCAAAATCACAGGTTTGATTTTCCTTGACCTGGCTGGTGTATTCTAGAACTGTGCTATCCAATACAGTAGCTATCAACCAAATGTGGCTATTTAAATTTAAAATAGTTAAAATTAAATAGAATTAAAAATTCAGTTTCTTGGTTGCACTTGTGACATTTCAAATGCTTAATAGCTACATGCCAGTAGTGGCTACCATATTAGCCAGCAGAAATAGAGAACATCTTCAACATTGCAGAAAGTTCTACTGAATAGTGCTCTCTCTCATTCTCTCTATCCCGCTCTGTGTGTGTGTGTGTGTGTGTGTGTGTGTGTGTGTGTGTATGTGTGTGTCTATGTTGGAGGGAGGGGAAGCACACAAAAGAGCAACATTAGATTGGGAAAGTTGTGTTGTAACGTCATCTATGCTAGTTAATTTACCACGTTCCTTTGAGTAAGCCACTTCCCCTTTCTCAGGTCTTCATCTTTCTTCTAAAAGTAAGAGGCTAGACTAGGAAATTTTGGGGGTCTCTTCTAGGTCCAATATACTGAAATTTTAAGTGCTTTCTTTTGACTTTTAACATCTGTAGACATTTTTTATTCTCCTGAGATCAGCTGTGAGATCTACCATCAGATCATATTGGATATCAAATACTGAGAACCAAGGTGGAAAATTCAGGACAGTTTCATTTTTTTTTCTCCTAGCAAAAAAAATCCAACACAAATTTAGTGGCAAGTAGGCACTGATGTACAGGCCAGTTTCCTTTACTTAGTGTCATTGCAATAGGCTAACACATGACAGGGTGGTCACCCTGAATATGGGTCACCACTTCATACATGAATATATTGCCTACCAAAAAAATAGAAAACCAAAAAACTAGCAAAGGCTGTGGAGAGGGTCACAAAATCTACTTAGTTCTTTCTTTTCTTTCTTTTTTTATTTGAGATCGAGTTTCTCATCACTCAGGCTGGAGTGCAATGGTGATCTTGGCTCACTACAACCTCTGCCTCCGGGGTTCAAGCAATTCTCCTGTTTCAGCCTTCTGAGTAGCTGGGATTACAGGCACCTGCCACCACACCTGGCTAATTTTCATATTTTTAGTAGAGACGGGGTTTCATCATATTTTTCAGGCTTGTCTTGAACTCCTGACCTCAGGCCATCCGCCCGCCTCGGCCTCCCAAAGTGCTGGGATTATAGGCGTGAGCCACCATGCCTGGTCAAAGCTACTTTTTTCTGTAAAGGCAGCTCGTTATGCATGCCATCCTGATGGTGAATTAGTATTTTATTTTTGATTCATTTATTATTATTCATTTATTCATTCAAGCATTTTATTGTCTACTATATGCCAGGTAGTATGTTAGACTCTGAAGATGCAGCAGTGACCAATATGCTTGTCCTCCTTGCCCTCATGGTGATTCTTGTAAGGAGATAAAGCAGGCATTAAACAAATAATTCCAGAAATAGCTATTAATGCTGGTATTTAAGATTCTAGAGGTGCTGTCACAAGGGATATAAGGGGACATAGCACAACGACCTGATCTTTTCTGGAGTACTAGAGAAGGCTTTGGAAAGAAAGTTTCTCCATCCTATTCAAGAATCTAAGAGAAGAGTCTAGTAGAAGCCAAGAATTAGAACTTTGTAAGACATGAGGCTAGAGAAGTAGGTGGGTCAGTTCAGGCAGAGCCTTGTCAACCATGGACATAAGATTTGGACTTTATTTTAAATGCAATGGGAAACGATTGAAAGGTTTTTAAGTAACAGGAATGACATAATCACCATGTGTCTTAAATATGCTCCCTCAAGATGCAGAGTCGGGGAGACACAGGTGGCAGGTACATACTCCAAGACAAGTACACTTGCTATAGTTCAGGTAAAAGATGATGGTAGTCTGGACGAGGGTAGTTGAATGGAGAGGAAGAAAGTGGATGGATTTGAGGCATAAACAGGAAGTAGAATTAATAGGTCGTAGTGACTGATTGGATGCAGAAGTTTATGGGGAGGGACATGGCCAGAAGAGTCTTCTTCATTTCTCGCTCAAACTATTGCGTTGTTGAATGGCCGTTGGAATTGAGTAGCTTTGGGGGATCTGATCTTAAATCAGCTATGGATTTGAAAGTTTTATAAACCAAAAAAACATATTATTGTTTTAGTTATTGCCAAAGCAATCATTTTCGTGACCTTTATGTGCTTCTGATATATGTTCATATCCTTGCAAAAAAAAGAGACTACTTTGTTGCTATAAAAATATACATGTATTGCTTTGGTTAGAGAAAAGGAGGTGAAGCTAGTGGGATTTCAACTTTCACTCTGTCCTAAAAGGAGAATAAAGAATAAAGCAATGAGAAGTGTAAGAACAAAAGAAATGACCTTATTCTTTCTTTTTCTTCTGCCTGGAAGACAGACAAGATAAGCAATGAGGAATTATAGTTGGTAAAGTAATTGTAGAGATAGGCTGCTGGAGGTGAAAAATAAGACTCCTGCATGAAGGTTATCTTTTTTTCCAGCCTAAGAAAAATCTTGTCCCCCATTTTCTTTTTCTTACAGTTACTGAAAATTCTGCCTTACGGATCCAGATTCAAATTATAGTATTGAATATTGCCAGTTTGATAGAAAATGATTTAGCCTCTCTTTCCAACTGTGTGCATTCCCTGTTGCTACTGAGGATTTTTATTCTTTCTTAAGCAGTAGTTGGGTTTTATTTTGTTGTGTGTTTTTTTTTTTTGGTTGCTGCTTTTGTTTGTTTGGCATTTACTTTGTGAATGCTTTGTATTTTTAAGACATAGTTGTGATTATTGATGTGTATAATGCTCTCCTCATGGCCTAGTGCAGTGCATGGAACATAAAAATTCAATTAACAAGTGAATTACAAGATAAAGTTTTCATCAGTCAGTATAGACTAGATGATGCTGCAATAACAACAACTCCTAAGTTGCAATTGCTTAAACAAAAAACTATTTATTCATTAGGTAGATCCATCAAGGATTGGTAGGGGAAGAGGAGGCCTGTGCTCAAGCACTCAGGCTGATAGTGCAGCTTGTCCCTGCTTCAAAGGCAAGAAGAGATCTGAGGGTGTCACTTCAGCAATTAAATGCTCTATTACTTGGGGAAATGACTTCAGTTCTAATGGCACCTCATTGGCTGAACCTTATGGCATAGCCAACCCTAAAGGGATCAGGAAGTGCAATCCTACCATGGTCAGAAGGTGGAAAGGCTGAATTTTCTGAAAAATGTGAGAGTAGTTTTGCTTTGAGTTGGGAGAATACACTAAATGGCCTCAAAGATCAATATGTGTTGATTCTTACATTATTAGGACAAATGATCATTGGCTGCAATGAAATGGACTGCAAGGTATTTGGAAGAAAAAAATAGAATGATGTTAATATTCTTGCTTCATTACATGCATTTAGAATGATACTTAAGGCAAGTCTTTATTCCAGTATTTTTTTCTTAATTTTCAGCAATGCCTATCTGAATGCCTTGAACGTAATCCATTAGGTGGTGGATTAAATTGAATTATGGAAGTAACTATCTTGACCCTTACTTTAATCTCTAGAAATGAAAAACATAATGGTTACAGGTTTTCAAAATGGTAGCCTTTATTAGCAAAGGTGAACTTCCTTTTAATTTTAATTCATTAGCATAGCAAAACCACAACCAACAACAATCATGGGGCAAAAGCTATCTTGTGTACTTCTATATTTCAAATGCCTGGTTAATATGTACCTCTAGAAAGAATGAATAATCATTTTTGAGACTATCTTAATGTTAAAGAAATAAGAAAATATAATAGCTATTTTTTTGGATTTTTTTTCCATTAAATATTTTATCCCAGTGTTTAAGAAATGTACTCTTGAGCCAAATCATTTGGACTTGAAATCTGCACTGTCTTTTACTACCATATAACCTTGTGCACGTTCTTTAACCTTCCTGTCTCCTCTCACATTCCCCATCTGTGAAACAGAGATAATAATAATAATACTTATCTTATGGGGTTGGTAAAAAGAATTAAATTAGACTTTACAAGACATACTATAGAATGTGTTAGCATCTGGTGAAGGTTTGATAAACATTACGTGCTGCCACTGCTGTTATTATTTTTTTATCTTGATGCTGTACAGTCAGTGTAAACTTTCTGTGCATACTCATGAACAACAGTAATGAGGCACAGATGTGAAACATGCAATACCAACTAGAACTTTGACATTTTTAACTAATTTTTAACTGTGAGATTAATATTTACTATTACTTAGAAATCTGTTTAGAGGTAAGATTTAGTGAACAGTTGTTATGTTACAAAGAGCTATTATGTGTGTTTTGTGCTATGTGAAAGACCAATTGGCAAGATTGACGAGTCTGAAGGATCCCTCACTCTCTCACTGTGTGTAACGTGAGAAAACAGAATCACTTGCAAAGATGTGCAGCAGCATTGGATCTTCTTTATTGTGCCTCTGAAAGGCAAGAGAGTATTCTAGGGAATTTCAAAATGTTTCCAAGGAAAGAATATTATGAGAACTACCTTGATTTTGAAAACACCATACAAGACTAGACAGTATGATCTATAACAGTGGGGATCTCATTAATCATGTTTTCTGCTTTGTTTCCAGGCACCTAACACATAGTAGGTGCTTTATAAGTGATTTGTGAAATAACTGAGGGTATTTCAGAGAATTATTACCAGTGCAATCTATAAATGAAAACTAGGTCACCTTGTATTCATCATTGAAGTTTAGGCAAAATTACACTGTATTTCTGAAGAAGAAAGGGTTCAAACCATAGTACGAGAAATAAGATGTTGAACTTCAGAGTGTTTTCCCTCCCCACCCCAGAATGTTATTTGAAGGAGAGGAAAAAATTTTAAAAAAGAGCTGTGAGCATATTTCTTCATTTGGTGCTGAAAATAACATATTTTTGTTTATTAAACATGTTCAAAAAGTTCAGAAGGTTTTTATTGGACTTATGCATATACGCATCTATGTCCTATTCTAGGTAAATTCTAGTCTCCTATTTAACTGCTGAAACGGCCAGCAGACTTAAATTAGTATAAATCTGACACTATTTGTGGTTAACTTCCTGGTAAAAAGAACATTAAGAGGTAAGAAATGGCTTATATTTCACTTTCCCATTTACTGTTAGAAGTCTAACTCCCACTAATACTATCAGTATTTTGCAGAATGCTTTTTTCTTGTTTCTCCTTCCCTCTTTACTCTTTTGTTAAATCAATGGTATCAGTAGGACCTCTAACGTAATAAATCAGGCAATATAATGTTAAAGCGCTGCTTGAGTTGTTGAAGAGTTAGTGGGCAGATATTACAATTCACTGTAGCTGTAATAGAGGGTAATGTCACTTTAAGACATGTGATACTTTAGAGCAGAGGGATGTATTGAAACAGACTACTGCTACTTACAGCACCGTATAGCAGCCCTGCTCCTACATTTTGCTGCCTTACTCTGCCCCGACTGCACTGGAGTGGGGATGGTCCATCGGCAACTATAAACTGATTCTCCTCAGGAAACTGCACATTATCTCCCCATCACTTCAAAGGTCTCGTCAGGCAGAGGTGACGCCAGGAGATGATTTAAAGGTGAAAATGACAAGGTTTCCACCCCTCAAACCTTGGCTCCTTTTCTGACAATACAGTCTGAATGAACCCGATGTCTTTTTTTTACTGTGGAAATAGGATCGGAAGAGAGTAACATTTTTTTTTTTTAATCCTGATAAAGAAGATTGTTGGGAAGCTCTTTGAAAAAAAATTTTAAATTGTGGCACAGATGGATTTTAAAAAGTGTTAGATCTTTCCAATGAACACTAATAGAGTACTCTGCTCTTGGCTGGATTTTTCAGGTAAGAAGCATCTTAAAGGGTTTAAGATTCAGAAAGCAGATCTGAAACATATCCAGGCATATCTAGATAACTGTGCAAGGCTGAATGCTTTATTTGGGGAAGACACTTAATAACATTGAGACAACCCTTGGTAAAGGAGCAAGCAGTGAGAGTGACATGCAGGAGGCTTGGAAGTAATGCTGAGAATTTTAAAAAGTTAAATTAAAAAAATATATATTGCAAGCATAAAGTCACAGTAATCCTTTTGAATGGTAGGATCTACGTGGGTGAAGAAATGAGAAAGAGAAAGCAGTCATTGAAAAACTATTAAGTTTTGGCTGTGGCAGGATTATTTTTTCAAGTTTAGATGAATTTCCAGTACATTTTAACTGCAATTCACAAGCAGTAAATACATCCACAGTCGCCTCTGTTTTGTCTTTCTGTAATTTGCAGGGTATTCTGAAAAAGTCCCCAAATATATCCATTTTAGGTTTCACAGGAGGGGTGTTGCTATTTATTTCCGCTGAAGAGAATGCATGTATGTTATCCCGATAGTTCTGAAAACAATAGGCAAAGTATGTTGTATACAAAAGTAAACAGTGGGCAGTGAAACTAATTAGAAAGTGAATGCTCCATCTGAATCACAGACTTAGGCATGAATAGCACCAAGCTGTTGAAAATAATGTTTTCCTGCTTTGCACTTAATTATAGTTGTCACCATTTGTCTATTATAGTCCTAAAATCCTTCCAAGACTGTATCTCTCTGCTGAAATCCACAAATTAGCCTGCATTATGTGCATATATATGATGTATGTTTTTGTTTTTTGAACATCAGTTTTTAATAAAGAATCAATTTTTGTGAATAAGCCAGGCTGGGAGGTTACTAGCACGTTTTCAACCTATAGTTGAGATTTTTGAAGGGTATGATTTGGCAGTGAAAAGGAAAAGAAAGAAAGAAATCTTCTTCTAAAGCCCTCTCTGCCGAACAGAAAAGCATACAGTTAACTGGATTCTTGTGTAGAAAATGCTTCCCTATCACTGGCTGAGTAAGGACGGTGCTTCAAGTTTGATTAATTTGGCAATATGAAATGCAGCATAAGGTGTTGTTTGAGAAATTGGACAATATATAGCGCAGTTGAGCCTTTGTGGTTCCTAAGATCCTCATAGGTGCACATAAGACTGTCAAAGTTTCAGCGCCTGAGAAAAGGTACATATTCATCCATAAATACATATGCCACCTGTATATGCATATTCATCAATGCTATACAACAAAAGCTACAATGGAATCTTAGGAGGCTAAGCAATATTGCAAATTATGGCTTGCTCTAGGATAGAAGCATAGGTGTTGCATCTGAAACTCATTCTGGCTAAACACAATCCCTTCTGATTCTTAGGTCCAGTCAAAAGGATCGGTTCTATCAGGAGATTACAACATGCCTCTGAGAAATGATTACTTAGTTTAGAAGACAGCATTGCAATTAAAAATTCATGACTGTAGAATTAAAAAAAAAAAAAAAGAACCCACTCTTTCCTTCCAGGCTTATGTCAGACTTGCAATGAAGTTAGAATGAACAGGAGGAGTCTGCAGCTTTTCAGTGCCTGGGATAACTAGAGTTTAAAGATCATTGTGTAAAATAGGATTTTTAGTCAGCATGCATTGTTTTAAACTGACTAACTGATAGTCTAAAACTTTATTTTTGCATTTTGGCAATCCTTGGAGTTTTGTTTGGCAGAATTAAGAAAAAAATGAATGTATGATCATCTGAAAAGGGCTTTCCCTCAATCCCACTTCATGGCATGACCTCTGCTGGGTCATTAGTTCTAGCCAGAGAAGTAGCAAAGGAACATGACGTCTGAGACCTCCCTTCCCTCATCAGTGGGGCTGACTGAGCTGGGGGCTTGAAGCCGGCGGTAACCTTTCCTGTCGAATGTTCTCTTTAGAGAATGGCAATGGTCTCTGCGATGTCCTGGGTCCTGTATTTGTGGATAAGTGCTTGTGCAATGCTACTCTGCCATGGATCCCTTCAGCACACTTTCCAGCAGCATCACCTGCACAGACCAGGTAAGTCAGGAGCTGGCTCCCCTGCAGCCTCCTCCAGTCTTACCACTATTTCATTGACAGATGGTTGAATGCAAGTGACATAAAGTGCTATAGTGTGGGCAGCTTGCCTTTGAATTCCAAGACATATTGTTGGCTGGATGCTTTGGGGGAAGGGGAGTGTGCCAAAATGTCTTGGAGGTATTTCTATTAATTTCTCAGAAAAGGTGGGTTTTTCTAAGTGTCACCCCACCTGCTTCTACACACCTTGAAAAGTAGAAGTCATCTGTTTTTGGATGCTTTGGTCAATAGCAGAATATTCTGCAAAAGGTGGAATAACTTTAAGACTTGAGGATTTTACCTACTATAATCTTTGTCTGTATGTGGCTAAGAATTTTGTGGGGGCATAGTCCCCAAACTAACGTTGGCAGCAAGTTGTCAATGAAAAAGAAATTAAAAAGTAACTTACTATTTCTTGTCTGGTTTAATGTGCCTTCTTTCCTTTCTCCCTTCCTTCACTTTCTGTTCTTCCGGTATGCTCAGTGGCATTTTTCCCTCTCTTTTGGCAGTTTCAGGGACGAAGTCCCTCCCACCTGATTTTTGTTTTGTTTTGTTTTGTTTTTCCTATGTTGAATTTTTAGTTCCGGACGTATTTTGCTTTCTTCCTGTTAATGTTCAAAGTATATTTCTCATCCTTCCATGGCCTCGCTCTTCAATCTGGATTTTGCTCTCCTTCTTTGCCTCTCCAGCTTTCTCATTACAGTCCCTCCCAGCTCGATTGTCCTTACCTTCCCTGGTTCTTGGAAAAATTTCCTTCCATTTTCTGTTCAACATCAGCCTTCGCATCCTTCTACTAGCCACCCTGCCTTCACCCTCCACCCCACCTCCCTCCTTCCCCTCCCTTCCTCTCTCGCGACGGTCAAGTTCGGGCTCTGGGAACCAGTTGCGCGCCCAAGTTTCTGATGCTCAGTTCTGAAGTGCTCCCAGCCCTCCACCCGCCTCTCCAAATCCCATCAATGGCCTCCTCCCCCCATTCCGTCGAGCTCCTCCGGCTGCGCGTTCCAGCGTCTACGCCCTCGCCTTTCCCTGGCTCCTCAGCCGGCCTGGACGCCGATCCCAGGCTCTTCTGTACAGCTCTCCAGCAATATCTTCCGGGGGCCCCGCTTGCTGCCTCCTGGGGCTCAGCTTCCCTGCTGGGGGCAGGCTTGTCAGAGCGCGGATGCAGCCCAGGGTCCTCCCGCGCGCCTGCACCAGGCTGCAGCGAGCGCGCAAGCCTGCTGGGTGCTGGAGCTCGGGCCGCCCCGGGAGAAGGGATGGGGCTGGCTTGTGCTGGGGGCTGAGGCTGGGGGCTGTTTCTGCGCCCTGCCACTCTGTTTCCCCAAGCCCTGGTCTGAGCGGGAAGGCGAGGGGGCGCTGGTGCCCCTGCAGGTGGACATGGAAACCGCCCTCTTCAGGACGCGCTTGTATTTCTGCATCCTGTGTCCTGAGCCTGCCGCGGGAACCGCCACTCAAGCCTCAGAGCAGCCGAGATGGAGGGAAAACAAAAGTGAATTTGAGATTCCCACATTACCTCCAATCACTTAATCATAATCTGTTCTGGCACAAATGTCTTTCATTTGTTACATGGTCATAAATAATAAACAATGCGGGACATCTGCATTCATTGTGATGCCCAAGAATAAGAATTCACAATAAAAACAACTATTACGTGTATGTTTTAGGCAGGGCTCTTAGGATTAGTTCACATTGTTCAGTTTAATCCTTATGCAAGTGGGTGTAATTTCTCCCCTTTCGCCCAGGAAACAGAAGCTCTGAAAGGTTGGGTGGCTTGTCTGAGGCCACACAGGGAATAGCTGTCATTAGAAGTCATATCAGCATGATTCACGGCCAGAGCGTGTGTCCCCAGGAGGGGAAAATGCCTCTCGGTGCACCGAGTGACCATGCCAAATAGCTTCTTTGAGGAAGTGTGAGCCTCTTCATATAATTTTTGAAAACTTTCATTATGTCAATACTTGGTCCCATCTGAACTGCACACCCATTCTGAGAGGTGGCCATGGCAGAACTAGTGAGTGGCACGTGGTTGAGGGGGGAAGGCAGGGCTGGGCTCAGGGCTGGCCACCTTAGTCTCTGTCACTTAAGGTTAGTGACATAACCTTGGGCAACTGACCTTTCTGCTCTCATTCCCCATTTATAGATATGGTGGTGGGGGGGGTGAGGTGGGGTGTAAATATAATAAAAATAACTTCAAATAAGTCTTTTGTAAGCTGTAAATTTCTTCACAAATATCGGGAATTACTGATGTCCCCCCTTAATAGACTGTAAACCTGCAAGCCAGGGATGTTTGATGAATGAAGTTTTGCTGTCTCCACATAGCCAAGGCAACAACTCTTTTTTTTTTCCTCTTGCTATTGTTTTGTTAACCATGTGGTACATGGCTAGAATATACTACCAGGGCTATGTGTCTTATTTTACTCTATGCATATAATCATGAAACAGATACAGTACCGTTTGTAACAAGCTTTCACATAGTTGTCTCTGTTAATCAGTGAATATATGGAGTTTTTCGTTGGGGGTTATGTATAATAAGTAAACTCATGTCTTTATAGGGCTTATTTTAAAATACCATATTTTAAAACTGAGAATCACATATTAGGTTCTGGCTGAAATTAAACTCAATGTTTGTTTTCTCCATTTTCTTCCTTAGAATTTGTGTATTATCAACCAATGCGTGGTTGATGTGTGCGTCAAATACCCCAAGAAACTGCAGCACTGAAGCCAATTTTGACCCCAAGTGCTAATACATCTGAGACCCATTTCAGCTTTATTGTTGAAATGAAGAAACTATAAATATCCCTTCCTAGATGCAGAATGATTAAAATGATATTAAACTTAACATCCAATAGTTCTATATAATACGTTTATTCAACTTTCCTTGGTTTTTGACAATAGCTGCAAAGATTAAAGTGATAGATCTTGGTCATAGCCATATTCTAGATTATTCCAGTCAGACTCTTTAATACAATCTTTTGATTTTAAGAATAAAAATATGCTTTTTTTTGGATGAAAGTTGTGACGTTTTCCCTTGTAGGTCTTAAATCTCCAGGGACACTAATGAAATGTGTATGAAAACAAGATAGAAATCAGGGCCAGTTATCTGTGACAATCCACCCCTAAATGAACAAATAAATAAATAAATTGCTGGATAAATGAGCAAAAAGGAAAAACATAATCTCATTTTCTCAAATCGGTTAAAACAAGTGACATGATGAGAAAAAATGAGACACCCGCAGACCCTGAGCTCTGCCACATTTGCCTAAGCTTGAAAAATCACCTCTTTCATAAAGCAAGAGCAGGCAGACTCCGCGTGCATACCAAGTATCTGGGAAATGTGGAAAATGACAAATCTTTCCCTCAGAGCCTTGAATGGAAAGAGAATGAAAGCTTTACAGCTGCCTCCTCACCTGGTTAGGAATGGCTCCCCCCCAATCCCCTCCCTCTGCTCCCCAGCCTCTTACCGGCAGTTTGGCTGTTCCTTGCATGGTAATATTGATGGTACTCAGACAGCAAACAGCCAATTTCAGTCTCTCAAGAAATAATCCACTACACTGACAGATGAGTGGAATTTGACGTGATGTTCCCCTCATTCAGATTGCCTCACCTGGATGACACCAGCCAGCCTGGGTCCTTTAGGGGAAATGGTTAGAGACTTGGGCCAATTTCTGCTGTCATAACATGAAATCGAGACCATGTTTTTGTGAGGCCGTGAATTTGTGATCTGTCTTCTCAATGCAGTGGGTTTGTACACAAACAAAATGAGAATGTGTTAACTAGAAAACTGACTGATTTTAATATATTCGCTTGCAGTCCCTAACTACTTCCTATTTTTCATATTTATAGTATTAGGAATGCACCATTTATTTTCAGTTACTCACTAGTTAAGGAAGATTAAAACAGTCAATCAAATGAAAGTGAATTTTAAAATTACACTGATGAGTAAAATGTGCTGTAGATTAACATATTTGTAATTTCAATAATTTAATATTTGGCTGGATCAAGTTTTTATTTGGGGAATGATGTAGGAAATTACCCTAACAACTTGAAGAATACTTGCACTTCTTTTTTATTTTTCATTATAAAGCTATAGACAGGACATTTAGTTTTAAAAAGACACACTAAAAAATGAAAACTCAAAAGTGGTGTTCAGTTGTTTCAGGTAATTATAAAATAGACACCTCAACTCTTTATAATCACCAGGTTTTTTTGTGTAACAGGTAAAAAAAGATTGAATGGTTTTTGCTAATTGTAATTTTCTGTTTTAAGATGAGTTTTTCCCCTTATGGATATATGAATTAGGACAGCAGTTTTGATAGTTACTTAATTTTGAATGTGTGTGTGTGCGTGGTGGGGGTGGGGGGTGTCCTTGAAAGTTAGTAAAATATAAATCATCTCGAAATTATTTAGCAAAAAAAGATCCTTGGGATTCTTCAGTAATTTTAAATTATATAGATAAATTACATGAGACAAGAAGTTTTAAGTGCCTAATGAATCATTTATTCCTGAGTCACTGCTATTTTATCGACAGGGGTGTGTGGAAATGATATATAAAAAGATTACTCTGAATAGAGTTGTCTGTGTAATTTATACTTGACCTGATTTAAAGCTATATTAAGCAAACTATGTGTGTTAGAGATATTCATTTATGCCTTGATTATTACATACTGAACATCACCTTCCATTTCAAAGTATGATATTTTTGTTAAAATATTAAGCAATTTTGTATGCCTTATACTTATTTTTACCTTACTATTCAATATTACTTTATTGAAAGCTGCTCAAAGAATATGCAGTAGAATACCAGAGTACATTACAGTAAAGGGTTGTTTTATAAGTGTAATATAAAAGAAATAGTGGGAACAACCATGGTTGCATATTGGCTCTTTAAGAATGCGTACCAGTGCTAGGCTGCTAAATATAGCGAATTGGCCTAAGGATTGGAGCAGACAGGTTGTTATTCGGTGTAAGCTGGTGCTTAGTGATAATCCATCGATCATCTGATTGATCATATTGACCTCATCGCAGAGTCAGGGTGCAGCTATTGATATTTGATCAGACCCTATAATATCAAGGCCAAGTAGAGATGCAAGTAAATATTTCCTGCTGATCCTATGAACTTATAAGAAAATTATTACAATGCTATAAAAACTCTTACTTATGTGAGCTCAAGCCTATGGTTTCAACCCCTAGTTAGGGAAAATAGATGCTATACTACACTGCAAACAAAAATATTTAGAAATGGCAAAAATGAAGATTAGCCTTTGTTAATTTCTTAAAGTTTACTTAAGAAGACAATTTGAACTCTTTTAAACATTCTTTCAATTTTAAACTTTGTGCAAAAGTATCAAAGCTTAACTGGATAAATTGGCATGCCATTTTTGATAACAACTTAGTAACATCTCCCAAAACGTAAAATGTGCAAATCCTGACGCTTCCATATTTCCAGGTGCTTATTACTAAGAAAATTATTAGACAAATGTGAAAAGATGTATGTCAAGCTATAGTTATTGCAACAATGGTTTTAATGGCAAAAAATTGGAGAGGAGTTTTATCTCCGTCAAAAGGGGATTGGTAAAATGAATCATAGCACATCCACACAATGGGATTTGATGTAGCCATGAAAAGGGACGAGAATATGTCTGTCTCCCCATGTGGAAAAATGCCCATGATACATTGCTGAGTGGAGAAAACAAGGAACAGAATACTCTGCTTCCAAATAATTTTGGAGAAAAGAATCATATTTGCACATACATAAAAATGTCAAAAAGGATGTAAACATCCTTTCTACAATGGTAGTTAAATCTGGTGAAAGGTCTAGAATGACTTGAACTTTTAACTTCCTATAATTTTTTATTTTTTGGATTCATTTTTGGAATGAACATATATTGCTTTTTATCAAAAAGCTTAAAATATTAGTGAGAGAGTTTCAATGGTAAAATTAGAAAGATACCGAACCATGTTTCCAGTTTAAGAAAAAAGAAGGGAGAATAAGTAGGAAAATATCATGAGGCCCTTTTCCTTTTAAGGGTCTTAATCCAGTAAAATGTCTAGGCCAGCATTTCAGAATTATACTTCATGAAACACTGTCTTCTCAAGATACTCCTTGGACAACAGTGTCCGCTGTTTGTTATGTTCTCCTCCTGGAGATTTGCAGTGGTTGTAAGTAGATGAAAGTTCTGGAAAGATTTGCAGGTAAGAAATCTGATTTTGTTTAATTAAAATTTTCCAGACACTTTTTATTTGGATAGCATCTACCATGCCTATTCAGATTACATGCATTGAGAAGCATGGGCCAAGATAATTCTGGAATCCTTTGTTATTCATCTTTTTATCTCTCACTTCTGCTGAGTTGACACATACTAGGTTCTCAGAAAATACTTGTTTAATTACTAAGGAAAGGAGGAATGAAGGTTCTGGTGGAATCTTAAACTGTTCCTTAGTTGTTACTACTTGTGTGTGAGGGTTTGTGTGTGTACATATGGATGTATGTGCATTTGTGTGTGTGTTTATAATTTTAAGATTTCTCAAATGGAGAGTGACATAAACATTATATTGTCAGTATAACATACATGTATTATGTGTGTATCTTTATGTAGATATTTGACTCTATTCAATTTTGACAGCTACTCCATTCAAAATAATTCAAAGACTATACTTGAAAATGTAGCAAAAAATTAAATCCCTAAGGTTTTCAGTCACAGATTTGGGGATTTTTCCCCTCTAAAAGTTTAGAAAAGATTACAGGAGTTGTCTTGAGGGACTGAAGAGGAGGCTTCACTTGGCAAATAGGGAAAGGACTTTTACTTTCCAAATCTTTCGATATCAAGAGAAAAAGTCACTTTGCCGTTGTAGCGGAGAGAAAGTAACACCAGGCAAGCACTTTTTCCTTTCTTTGGGAATAAAGAGAAGATGAATTTTGTTTAAAATTTGTATAACCTAATTGAATTCCCCGAAGATAATACCCTCAAAGCACTTAGTGAACTCTGTTGGCCCATTATTTCTTTCTCTTTTCCCAACTTCATATAATAAAGGTCCAAAAAAGAAAAGAAAAATGTTATTATCACAGGGTTTCTCCAAGAAGATGGATAGGAATGCTCAGGGATCTGCCTATTCATTAAGCAGATCTTTCTTTAACGCAGGGAAGGAGTCAAACCAAGTTGTTCTCTGAGTTTGCAAGGGGGGAAGACCTCTCACATCCTCAGGTGTGGCCATTTTTCTACTGATGGAATTACCGACATTTACCTTTACTATGCAGTTACTAGACCTTCTTTTCTAGGCATGATTTCATATCACACAAGAATAAATCCAAGCTGAATCTGTATACATCCAAAGGACTTTTCTTAGTTTCCACTTTTGTGGATGAAGAATGGACCAATTGACTCACATACTTTCAAGTGAATACAGAATGTCAGCTCCTAGATTTAGATAAGCTAATACACTAGCGGGGGGGTAAAAAGCACCTCATTGTTCCTGAAATTAACAGTATACTGCATTAGGATCAGCAGGCCAGCAGGTCTTACTTCTCATTGAATTAATATTGGATACGTATTCAATAATTATTTATTGATCAACCTAGCTTTAGCTGAGTGAGAACTTTACATTCTTTAAAATTCAGAAAGTGGTAGAAAAACATCACATTAAGCCTTTTTAAAAAATATCACATTGTAATGAGGAAAGAGCACCAGAGTAGGAGTCAGAGGATGGAGCTTTCATGATCTCCTTTAAGTTGTCAAATTGCAAAGCTCCAGATGAGAGGGTGGGAAGGAATTCAACAGTTTTCATGTTGTACCTGGTAGCTCCAAGAGGGGGATCCTTGTCTTCCATAAACAGTGAAGTATATTCTGCCAAATAAGTTTTAAACTATCCAAGGAACTGGTTTATTAACTGTATCTATTTGACATAGCAGGATTCAAAATTACCTTTTCTTATGTAAAAAAGCATTCTGCTAAAACTATTTGAAAACTTTGTGGATGATTTCATAGGTAGGCAAAGCGAACACCATCATGGACCAGGCAGGTGACAAAATGATGGGTCAGATATTAGGAAATGCTGAATATTGCAAGGCAAGCCAGAAATCTAAAAATTGACGTGTAATTTTCTTACCTTGGAAATGTCAGGTGGGCCAAACAAATCAAGACTGATGGCTCTGTCCTACCTGCAGGCTGTCAGGGCATAACCTCAGACAAGACTACCTCCAACTCTAACATTTTATGATTTCTAATGATTTTATCAAATATCTTCATGCAAGCAGAGTAGAGAGAGAAGCGAGGGAAGTGGAATCAAAAGGGGATGTTCTGTGCACATGTGTCTTGACCTACTTTAAAAATATGCCCATGGTGTAGTCCTATACTGAGTTATACCCAGCAGGCTATAACATTGTATCTGTACGCTAAATGGTATTACTGGGGCTCTGGTAAACAGAGAGCTTTGATATAATGAAGACAATAGTCTATTCAATAGCCTCGTTTGAATCTCAGCTAAAAATCAATTAATTTTCTTTCTTTTTTCTTTCTTTTTTTCTTTCTTTTTTTTTTTTTTTTCTTTTTTCAAGATGTAGTTTTGCTCTTTTTGCCTAGGCTGGAGTGCAATGGCGCACTCTCGGCTCGCTGCAACCTCTGCCTCCCAGGTTCAAGCGATTCTCCTGCCTTAGCCTCCTGAGTAGCTGGGACTACAGGCACATGCCACCACACCCAGCTAATTTTTATACTTTTAGTAGAAACGGGGATTTCACCATGTTGGCCAGGCCGGTCTCAAACCTCTGACCTCAGGTGATCTGCCCACTTAGGCCTCCCAACGTGCTGGGATTATAGGCGTGAGCCACCGTGTCCAGCCTAATTTTCTTTTTGATTATGGTTTGGAAAAAATAGTAACCAGCAAATCTAATAAAACAGAAGCATCAAGCAGCATAGAGATGCATGTGTAAAACTCTTAATTGAATACTTTATGAAAGTTCTCAAAACCTAGTCTGCAGCCAACTAGTGAGTTATAAATTTATCTTGAAACCCAAGGTTCTCTTTTGGGAAAATGATTTATGATGTCATATATTTTCATTCTGTCTATGAATAAAGGCTACTTATTAGTAAAACAACTGAGTTATCATTTTGCTATAAATTACATGTAACTAATGTTTACTGAACTTCCTTAATTCAGTATTCTTTAACTGGCTGCCAGCTCTTGGAAACATTGCAAAGTTTCTGTATGCAAAGAGTTAGAATTCATGCAATGTGGAGAAGGATAATTCGTTATCAGTGTATCATGAGTGTTGTCTTGAGTTGTTAGTGATTTTCAATTGCTGTGGTCCTTGTTTTTTAATTATAAATTAGTAGTTGTTTAGGTTCATCATTATCAATTAAGTTTGCTGTGGACGATTGGGTTAACTCTATAGTCTGTAATGATGGATATTTACATATTTTGGATTTTAAATTTGCTGAAGACTAGACTTTAAGACATTGCTTAATTGTGGTTCAGAAAATATTTTTTCTATATTCCTATTGCTAAAACATGTATAGTCATGTGCTGCATAACGATGAATGGCTTATACCACAGTGGTCCCACAAGATTATAATACCGTGTTTTTACCGTGCCTTTTCTAGGTTTAGTTAGGCTTTTTAAACTTTTGCTTTAGGTTCAGAGGTACATATGCAGGTTTGTTATATAGGTAAACTCGTGTCAAGGGGGTTTGTTGTGTAGATTATTTCATCACCTAGGTACTAGAGTTAGGTTTAAATACACAAATACTTATCGTTGTGCTACAATTTCCTACAACATTCAGTACTGTAATGTGCTATACAGCTTGTAGCTTAGGAGCAATAATCTGTATCATATAGCCTAGGTGGGTGGTAGTCTATCTCATCTAGGTCTGTGTAAATACACCCTGATGTTCGCACAATGACAAAGTCGCCTAATGATGTATTTCTCAGAACATATCCCTGTTGTTAAGCGATACATGACTGTATTTGTAATTATCTTAAAATTTGTAATTATCAAAACTTTGTAATTATCAAAGACTTAATTTGTAATTATCTTAAAATTTGCTTGTATGGTGATGTATGGTGACACTGTTGGTGACATTCACTGCCTGCAGACATCTGCAACATATTCTCATGACCCATAATATTGATCTTTTATTTTTTGGTTCATAGGGCATCATTTTATAAGAGCATGTTAATAGGTTTTTCTTATTGTATGAAAAATAATTAGTGATTCATACAAATTTCTTTCCATGTATTTATTACTTAAGCGTTTTTCCACTGGAAAGTGAAGACAGGAATAAGATATTTCACCTACTCACTGTGCTGTGGTCAAGGAAAGTTTTGAACACCACTGTTCTATAGAGACATGGTAACTAGAGGTTAGCCATTTATAAAAAATGTGACTTTAAAAATATGTGGCATAGCAAAAAGTATAAATAAATCAATAAATCCCCTATTCTGAAATAAAATGATAAGATATAAGACATGAGTACATGTCACTTGGAAGCTTCCCGGATGGGGGTCTTACTAAAATGAATTGGTTTTGTAGCTTTTTACATCGCTTTATCTGATGAACATGCAAGATGCCACCTGCTGGACAGGTGCTTTAGAATCTAGGTCACTGGGTGAACATTTGTAGGGCAACATTTTTGACAACTGATTGCAGGATTGTTTAGCAGTAAAAGCAAATTTATGGCATGCATGTTGCCAATCTCCAGACTTCTATCACCAGCTTAGGTTAATCGATCACAGCAGTTGCTCCCACAGAGCCTAGCTGTGATTTTAGAATCTTTTTCAATCTTTCTCCAGGCACTCCCTGTCAACTGATTGACACTGGCATGCAAGTTGAGAGTCACTGACCATCCCTTATGTGGGTTAATTTGCTGACCATCTTCAGAGTATCTATTCTATCCAAAAAATGTGTGCCATGAAATTCTTTTCGTTAACAAAGAAGAAAATGACCTAACTTTAATTAAATCAAATTTAAATTTAAAGAGCCACATGGGTCCAATAGCTACTGTTTAAGATAGCGCACCTTTAGACAATTCTGTCAACTTCTGGGAGTTGAAAAACTTACTTTGTATTACCTCCAGAAAGTTTGGAGTCCTCGCCTGATTCTTCTCTAACTCTTTGTCTAAGATGCAAAGCTGCTTGTGTTATGGGTCGTAACTGAATAGGGTACTATGTAATCATAACATGAAGGAGGTGATTTTGTGTTGGACTTTGAAGGTTGGGTAGGAAGTCAGTTAGAAGGAACAGAAGGGTGGTTAATTCAACCCAAAGAACAGAACAAGTAAAGGCTTAGAGACAGGTAAGTGTAAAAGGATGGGGCAGCGGACCTTGATGGATAGAGGCCCTGCACTAGTAGAGAAAGTTTTGTATCATTCCAATTAAAGGGAAAACAATATTCTATCTCTTAATTACTTAGTTTTACAATCTCAAGGCTTCCTTGTCACTGTACACTGATGATCACAGTTGGAGATGGATGGAAAGAGCCCCAGTGTCACAATGAGAGTCTCTATGGAACACAAGTCAGCCAATTATCAAAGACTTGGCAACCATATTCTGGCCAGACTCTCTGAGCCCTGTGGGCCCTTTCACACCTTCGAATTATTATTATCTTTGTGTAATGAAAGACAAAATGTGTCATAAATGTTGATTTCAAACATCTGGTTATTATATCAAAGGAAGCTGCATAACTCTAACTCAAACCTAAGATAATAATTATTTTTAACTTACAACAAACTTAATATTTATATCCAACAAATGGTTTATTGCACCTCCTGGGTGCGGAGGACTACAGTTACTTAGTAGTAATAGAAATGACACTTTCCTATAGTCCGTGGTTTAACTCTGATTTCCCTACCACATCACAAGCTGTGTGAGGGTAAGGAACCCAGCAGTCTGACAATGCCTGAAACAGTGTGGCATACAGTGAGGGCCAAATAAATACTTGCTGAATGAAAGAACAATCTTAAGCATTTGATATTTCAGTTAATCCTCACAATATCCTCATGAGGTAGAACATCTTCCCATTTTTCTGACAACAAAAATGTAAAATAATATGTTAATGGATTTGTTTAAGGTCACCGAGCTTGGGAGGGCAAGTTGGGAGTTTTGCCAGCTTCTGAATAATGGCTCGGTTTACTGAGTGCTTGCTGTATACAGGCCCCAATATGGGATGTTTCTTATAATATGACATTTGGTCTGAACCAAAACCGTACATAGATGGTACTGGTATTCCCATTTGTACAAAACAGTGCAAAATGTGCATAATAAATATAAACATAAAAGGAAAACTTAGGTTGTGTGACAACTCTCAGTCAGGTTTCCGTTACAAACAAATACCACTTTTAGGAATATCAGCAATCTACTCTTGGTCAATTGAAATTAAAAAATTTCTATGTTGAGGAGCATTGTTCTACATTAGCCAGGCATCTGTTTGTTGGGCAGTTAGCTTGTTCTATATCATGTAATAGTTTTGAGTACTGCAGCTGAATAATGCTTGACTCTTAATTTCCCTATGTAAACAGGCCTGGCTGAAAGCATGGTTTTTTTTTTCCTTTCTGGATTAATAGTGCCTAATTTTCAAGCATTTTTTACAGAGTTATTGTTTCCCAACAAATTCTTTTAGAGTCTATAGACCCTTTTGTGCCCTAGTCAGGGAAGCAGCAGCATAGGATAAATCTACATTTATTAGACTTGCTCTTAGTGTAGATTTTTTGGTTTACTTAAAATGAAGTTATAAATCATTCACACTGGAAAAGAATGCTCTCCAACTGCAATTTAACTTTTTCATAAGATTGGCATTTATCACATTGAGACTTTATAAATTATCTGGAATATTGTATAATTGGTTGACCTTTCTGGTAAGTGATTTGATCATTTGCAGCAGTGTCTTTTTGCTAAAATATAGAATTTGCTGTCTTTCAAATAAAACTTGCTAGACCCATAGCCCAATAACATGTTAGGTAGAAATTGCCTATATAATCAGACCTGAAATTTCCCTTTCCAATTCTTGTCATCATCAAAAACAAACAGCAACAACAGAAACAAAAACAACACCCCTCTGTTCCAAAAATAGCCCCCTGGCCAGTGATGGCAAATTCCTGACACACAGCCCATTCTTCCTACGATTTTGCTCTAGCAGACATTGCTGATCAATTACTATATGTTTTGTGTTTGAACCCAGATTCAACCTCTGAATCTTTCCAAGCACAGTATAGTTCTCCAGTCATTGAGTAATTAAATGAGACAGGAGTGAATTCAGAAACAACCAGAATAACTCCTCTTAGAAGAATCATCATCCAGCACTACTATATGTCACATACTGGGCTAAGTGCCCTACGTGGACTTACTTGTTTTGTTTTGAGATGAAACATTTTGTCTGTTCCTGGGATAGGCTGTTCTTTTATGCAATTCAGTTGTCCCATCAAAATGGGCCATGTAACATCTACTTACATCTTTGGAAATTGGGCAAAGAGTTGATCTGCTTGCAGGTCTTTTACCTGCCTTCACCCTCTTTGCTACCAGTGACTCTGGGTCTGAGGAGTCTGCAGGGACAGAGGAAACTTGGTATACTAGGCCAACCGGGAGTTTACATCCCATCTCTATCATTATTACACTTATTTTCTCTAAGGGTGGGCAAGTCAGTGTAACTTTCTCTGCCTCACCCATAGAGTGGGGATTCCTGTTTATAAAACCCCTACCTTGCAGGCTTAAGTAAGACATAGAGATAATGTGTATTCTGTAAGAAATAGAGACAATGTTTGTTCTACACCTGCAATATAGTAGGTGTTTAGGACATGATATCTTCTTACATTTTATGTAAATATGTGAATGTCAGAGCAAGAATGGAAGAGATAAACTGCCTACTACTAACCTGTATACTCGTAATATTTTATTATATAAAAAGATGCACATAGAAGTTTTACAATTTGGACTTATTTACCCACTTATTATCACACCTGAGTCTTCTGATAATAAAATCCATGTACTCATCACAGTACATGATATAGATTTTTAAGGTTAAACTCTACTATGGAATACATAATAGTTGGCCACATGTTCTAAGTCAATATAAACAGGTAAATGCTTATTGTATCCTTCCTTGCAAAAGTACATTGTGTACATGATTACAGGTGAAGGTGGTCTAGTTAAGAAGTTTAGTGGTGTCTGGCCGGGCACAGTGGCTCACACCTGTAATCCCAGCACTTTGGGAGGCTGAGGAGGGAGGATCACCTGAGGTCAGGAGTTTGGGACCAGCCTGGCCTACATGGTGAAACCCTGTCTCTACTAAAAATACAAAAATCAGCCAGACATGTTGGCATGTGCCTGTAATCCTAGCTACTTG
Organism: Nomascus leucogenys; assembly: GCF_006542625.1. Lineage (NCBI taxonomy): Eukaryota > Metazoa > Chordata > Mammalia > Primates > Hylobatidae > Nomascus > Nomascus leucogenys. Next base: position 72,469,258 of record NC_044401.1, on the reverse strand, counting down.
GGAGGCTGAGATGGGAGAATCGCTTGAACCTGGGAGGCGGGGGCTGCAGTGAGCCGAGATCGTGCCACTGCACTCCGCCCTAGGCAACAGAGCAAGACCCTGTCTCAAAAAAAAAAAAAAAAAAAAAAAGAAGCTGAGTGGTGTCTGGTGTCTGTGTGGTGTCACTAATAGGGAAGTTTGATTAATTAATGAAGATACCTGACCAATAACTCATTAAAGGGAAATAATCCAAAAGTTAGCATTGGTGTCTTGTGACCCTCAGACTGGATTATAATCGTGTTATAATTCTATTAAAAGAGCTACTAGTCAGCTGAAATCTTGTGGTGTGTATTCACACTTCTTGGGATGTTTTTTTCTTTTCAGTAATTGTGTTGTTCTTACAATCATCCATCACCCTTTTATCATAGGATTCAGTCACTAAAGGAAGAAATCCAGGCATATTCTAATAAACACAATGGTAGCTAAATGTCCATCCCAAGGTATCATATGTGTGTCTCATCTATACTGCTGTGTGTACCCTGTATTTTCTACTCTGAATACAAAATGACATCTATGTGTATTAAGAACTACAGAACTAACAAGGTCTCTAATATTTTGAGCTCTAGCAAGAAAGAAAAGAAGAAGAAAAAAAGAAGTTATCAATAGTCAGTGTCTTATGATTTAAGACTCCTGAGAATGTGAGCTAGTGTGAGAGAGTAGCCTATATAGTTAAAGCCATGGATTAAAGACATTATAAGATGATGATAAATTTGCAATTAGTGTTTCAGGGTCTCCTAAGAATTTGTACCCAACAGGCACTAGCTCTCTACTGAAGAGGGCAAAAACCATATAGAAGCCTTACCAAGTGCTTTGATCAAATTTTATTATCGCTTTTTTACTGTCCTCATTAACATACTTCAAAAATGCTGTTAAGTATTTCTGGCAAGCAGAGCATCAGAGTAATTTTACAGTAGTGTAAAGGATTTATTAATTATAATCTTTTCATGAGTCTATTTATATTCAATTGTGACATTAATAGGTTGCCAAAACAAACTAGATTTAATTGTATTTAATTAAATTGTTGAAAACCAGTAAGGGTAGTTTATTATTATTGTAAGCAGAAAACCCTATTGATGTACTTGTTTATGTGAATAAGATCTGGTGTAAAGTTGTTTCTACAGGATATGGTATTATTCATCAACAGGAAATGATATAAAAATGCTAATTCAAGAAAGTTGTCATCATAATAGAACATTTGGAGGCAGAAGCATCAGATGGTATTTCTAAACTTATATCCAGTGTTAGGTAAATGAAGTGGGGTTCCTGACAGGACAGATGTTCTTGTCTTTCTACTATGGCCCCTGGGTAGCTCCAATACTATCAATACTATCTGTCCCTCCTTCTTTCCTTTCTTGGAGGGGCTGTTGGTGGGGGGAAGGGTCTAAGACACGGGTCAAAGTTTCAGTGAAAAGTAGGGTTTCAAATATCACCTGAAGAAGTAGGAATGGGTTATGCCAAGAGTAAGGGATGGAATTTGAGTAGCAAAGAATTTTAGGCAAAGAAACTAACATTGTCTTTAGTCAAGAGGCAGAATGTGAGAAAATCAGAATTAGAGAAAATCAGAAGAATATAAGGGAAAATGTGTTGGTTTATGATGAATTAATGCATGTAAATGCATTGAGGGTAGGAGAAGACAGGGTGGAAGCTGGCTTTGGAAGAAAAAATAGCACCTTTCTCCTTCAATTATGTCTAAGATTTATATATATATATAATTAAGATTTGTATTAAGTATTTACTATGTGCCTGGCCCTGTGCTAATCATTCTATATTATTTCATTAATCCTTATATTTACCACTGTGAGAAAGTTACTCTTGTTTTTTTTTTTTTTTTTTTTTTTTACTTTGTACCAGTGAAGGAAATCAGGCTCAGAGAGGTTAAATAACTTGCTCAAAGTGCACAGCTAGTCAGTGGTAAAGCCAGTATTTGAACCAGGGTAACCTGATCCCAGATCCTATGCTGTTACAGACTACAATACGGAAATTTTCTCTGCCAGTGTCAGTAGTTTTGGTTGTGATGGACAGTGTTAAGATGGAAGTGAATGTATGTCAGGATATGCTAGGTGATGCTATGGTAACCAATCAGCCCCATATCTCTATGCATACTTCTTTCTTGCTCATGCTACTGTCTGCCAAGGTTGGCTGGGGGCTGTGCTCTACATTGTCTTCAATCCAGAATTCAGAGCAGCATCTTTTTGAAACGGTGTTGTTCACCATGGCAGAAAAGGGAGAGTTTTGTAGGTTCAACATCAAATAAATGCCTTGACTTGGAAGTAACTTGCATCACAACTCACTGGCCAGACCTGGTCGTATGGCTTAACCCGGTAGCAAGGGGCCGTGAAGTACAGTTCTACCATGTTCCCGGAAGGCAGACAGCAAGAGCTATTTGTTGAACAGCATTCATGATATGGCCAGAAAATACCTTAGTGGTTAGAAAATTATATTTTCTTTGTGACGGTACTCTTTCATTCTTAGGTATCCAAGCTTAGATATCCTAGCTTATTTCAGTATTTGTTGGATACTGAAATACCCAAATGTTGTATTAGTTTACTCAGTCTATAAAGAAGGCAAAAGTGTAGATTTGAGAAGGTAATAATCCAGTGTGTGAATTCAAAAAATAACATGACATCAAGCTTGTTTTGTTTTATTTACATATAGCTGATTTTTGAACGAATTGTCATATGGCCCAACTCCTCATTTAAGTAAAAATGAAGCAAACCTTTGAGGCTATGGAATTTTCTTTCCCATTCTCCATCAAATCTCTTCACCACAGCAAATACCTATGGGTCTTGCTTGCTTACTCTCTCCTGCCCTCTCTCCACCTTCTCATTTGTGAATGCAATCTGTGAACTGATTCCCAGTTTTAAGAAAAATTGCCACCTTGGAATAAAAGGTGAAAGCATTCAATACTACACTGTCTGGAATGCTGCTGTTTGCTTCAGATGAAACTTTCATAGGGCATATTCAGTAAGTGGGTGATATTTTTATATTATCCTAAGTATTTTTTACTTCCAGAACTGTATCTGTTTCTAGTAATAAATCAGTTATGGATCAAATGCGTCCGTTTGTCATGGATGAATGCCTATAAATGCCTTGATGATGATAGGAAGCAAAACTTTGTAAGGGCGGATGCTGACTTTGGAAGAAAAAAATTAATGAAGCTAGGAAAACAGTGATAGCAGGGGACATTGCAATTTTAGGTGCTAAATGACTTATTTTCAAACCCTAGGAGTATGGCAATATTATTCCTCTCCCCCTTCCTTTAATTAAACATTCTTGTGGTGCAGAGTGACCCCAGCTGAAGAAAAATTGTGTTAGGGAAAGTTAGGCTTCCTAAGAGCTGTTATTTAATAAACAGTTTTTCTTATTAGCTAAAATATTTGCCTTGATGGGCAGAGTACATTGTGAGGCCAAAATAGGAGAAGAAAAACTGGGAAGGCTAGCCTGGTTTATCAATACTTCTGTGTCACCAATGTCATTACCAAGTGCTGCTTTCTTGTTGATGGTTCAGGAAGATGGCATTTACATATCAGGTTTAGTTTTGTGAAACTTGGCTTTAATGTCTGACCTCCCATCCCTTAGGGGTAGAATAAGGCTGAGGCAATTATTCTGTCAAGATTTTAAAGGACCCTCTAGACCGTCTCCTTAACACACACACACACACACACACACACACACACACACACACACACACTATTATACATTGTTAAGGTATTTAAAAATCATATTTTGGAAATAAAGAGTTGGAAGTTGCCTTAGCAACCATGAAGACTGTGCTTTCATTGGATGCTTCATTTGCCTCAAAACCTCCTCTGCCAGTGGTTGTTGATTCACTAGTTGGATTTTCTGCCATATTCTTTTGGGCCATACTGAAATTGGGGATGACTCCTTTCTCTGGCCTGGGCAAAATGTTTTTATTATAAAACAGATCTTCCCTCATCCCCAAACCTATTCCATCCGTACCTTTCTTTGTCTTAGTGAATAGCAATGCCATCTTTTCCATTCCTCACTCATATCAAAAACCTAGGAATTGCCAGCCACTGTCTTCAGATTTTACATTCCATTCTTCTCAGATTTTACATTAAATTTATTGGAAAAGCTATCTTTCTCTAACTTCATGATATATTCAGACTCCAACCACTTCCCACCACCTCTATTGCTGTCACCCTGGGCCCAGCCACAACTTCCCCTAGGTGGATTATAGGGGAAGCCTAGGGTGGTCTCTTGCTTTCACCTTTGCCACAGTCTATATTCTACAATCTATATTTTTCACACAGCAGGTAGGTGGTCAGGTTAAAAAGTTAATCAGGTCTTGTCAGTCGTCTGTTCCAAACCGACACACAGTGGTTTCATTATTTCAGGGTAAGGATCAAAGTCCTTACAAAGGGCCCTAATAACATGCCCTCAACTTTTACCCCCATGATCTCCACAGCATCTTCTCCTACTTCACTCTTCTTTGCTCACTCTCCTTTATCCACACTGGGCTCCTTGCTGGCCCTTCAAAGATAGGCACACGTCTGTATTCATTGACTCTTGCTCTGCTTGGAATGCTCTTCCCCAGATGTCTATGTGATACATGTTCTCCCTGCTCCAAGTGTCTGCTCAGGTATCACCACCTCTGTGAGGTCTTCACTAACCACTTTATTGATTTTCATCTCAGAAGTGTACATCTCCATTCTCCTGTTCTATTTTTGCGGTAGCATTTGCTGCCTTTTACCTTACTATAACTCACTTACTTACCAAGCTTGTTGTCTCCCTCCCTAAGAATGTAAGTTCCACAAGGGCAGGGATTGTCATCAGTTTTGATCCCTGATATGTCAGAGGGCAAAAAGAAGGCTCTTAATAAATGTTTGCTGACTAAATGAATGAATAAATAAAAGAAAAATTCCAGGAACACATGAGATAAAGACCATTCCTTTTATTTCCTATCAAATCTGATGTAAGTATTTACATAATTCCTCCAAAGCCTTCAGCTCTTTGCTAAAAATGAAATTCCTCCTTTACTTCAGTGGCCCTGGTCCCCTGAACTGCATGACTCTTTGGTCATGGGAGTGAGAGCAGGGGTTGGCCCACAGGCAAATCCTTGTGAAGATGAGGTGACTGGTCCAGCAGCGGGGGAATGAGAGATCTTTTGTTGCTAAGGCTGATATTATGGCCAAGGGAGAAATCCCATCCCCACCGAGAGGGTCCGTTTTCTCCCAATCGCCTAACAGAAATCCAAATGGCAAGTTACTATGATTTTCAAACACAAAAGAATTTTAAAGATAGACTTTTCAGATTTAAATGTCCTTTTCTTCTGATGTAATAATAATACCCAAAACTTATGGAGCCTTTATTATGTACTGTGCCCTGCCCTAAGCACTGCACACCCACACCCACATATATCCATCTGTATACATTACTTAACCCTGACAATAACATGAGGAGGTAGGATCTTTTATTATCCCAGTTTTTCAGATGAGGAGATATAAACTCAAAGTAAGTTTCCCAATGTCTCACAGCTAGTAAAGGACAGAGCTAGGATTCAAACCCAGGCAGTCTCAGTCTGCAGTCTGTGCTCCTAACTACTGTCCTGTATGTTCACTTCTATGTACCTTGTTTCTGAAAAAGAGTGCACAGTTACCTCGGGAGGTTGTATTAATTCATTCTTGCATTGCTATAAAGAAATGAGCCTGGATAATTTATATAGGATAATTTATATAGGAAAGAGGTTGAATTGGTTCAGCGTTCGGCAGGCTATATAGGAAGCACAGTGGTTTCTGCTTCTGGGGACGCCCCAGGAAGCTTCCAATCATGGCAGAAGGCAAAGGGAAAGCAGGCACTTCACATGGCTGGAGTAGGAGGAAGAGAGAGAGGAGGGAGGTGACACACACTTTTAAACAATCAAAAACTGACTATCATGACGATGGTACCAAGCAGGGATAGTATTAAACCACGAGAAACCACCTGCGTGATGCAATCACCTCCCACCAGGCCCCACCTGCAACATTGTGAGTTGCAATTGAATATGAGATTTACATGGGGACACACATCCAAATTATATCAGAGTTCATTCTTAAGAAAAGTAAGCGATATTCTCAGACTTCATGGTGGGCCCTTTTCTGAGAGTCTTCTCTAAGACATGAGAGGTTTACTACCTTTTGAGGTAGACTATTTCAATACTGGAGAGTTGAAATTAGACTTTTCTCCCAATATTTAGCAGAATCCTGAGGACACTGGGGCTAGGGAAGTTGTGGATTGTTTCTATTTTTGTGGCAGGTTACAGAGCCAGCCATCTCTCAGTGAAGAGCCATTTAGTTGTAAAGGCATTTCCTATGTTATTCCTGGACTGCCCCTTTTCCAGGCTAATTGTTTGTCATAGGAAATGGCTCAGCTGTGGCCTAAGACATGACTGTCATTTGTGGAACCCTGATATTTATTTGAACAGCTCAAGGTCACAACAGGCAGCTGTATCAGACTGCCAACTCTGATTGAGTCTGCCATCAGTGAAAACCCCCAGGTCTCTTTCTCACATGCCACCATGAATTCACATCTCCTTGTCTCTGTTTTCACAGCTTGCTATTTGATCCTAAGTGTGGACTTTAAATTTGTCTCTGTTATTTTCCATCATGTTAGATTTCATTCTTCCTTCCATCTTCTTGGAAACTTTGAAGATGCCAATTCTCTCATCTAATATATTAACTAGCGTTCTCAGCTTAATGTTTTTGAATGAATAAAGAAACCTACAAGTTAACAGTTAATAAATTAATTCTCAAACATGAATTGAGGATTCCATGTTCCAGGAATGATGATAGCATGGTAATATTTCATCACTTTTTGAACTGAAGAGGGTTTTAGGCTTCTTACATAGGTAACCTAAGAGATGGAAATCCCAAGAAAAATATTTGGAAAGATAGACACTCTTGGATAGTTTATTCTCCAGCAGTATAGTTCAATAGAAATATGATGGACTTGGGGAGGCTGAGGCGGGTGAACCACTCGAAGCCAGGAGTTCAAGACCAGCCTGGCCAACGTGGTGAAACCCCATCTCTACAAAAAATACAAAAATTACCCAGGCATGGTGGCACATGCCTGTAATCCCAGCCACCCAGAAGGCTGAGGCAGGAGAATCGCTTGAGCCTGAAAGGCAGAGGTTGCAATGAGCCAACATCGTGCCACTGCACTCCAGCCTGGGTGACAGAGCGAGATTCTGTCTCAAAAAGAAAAGAAAAAGTATACATATATATATACATATATATATATATATATATATAGCTGCATCTATAATTTAAAATTTTCTAGCTATCGACATATAAAGAAGTTGAACAAAACGATGAAAATAATTTAAATATTATTTTTAACACAAAATACTGTGTTGGTCTTCTATGACTGCTGTAACAAGTTACTACAAACTGGGTGGCTCAAAGCAATAGAAATTTTTTCTCTCATGGTTCTGGAGAACAGAAGTTCCAGACACCAAATCAAGGTGTCAGCAGGGCTACGCTCCCATGGGAGGCTCTAGAGAAAAATGCCTTCTTTGCTTCTTCCAGATTCTTGTGGATGCTGACTTGTGGATTGACTTGTGGCTGCCATATCACTCCAATCTTGGCCTCCATTGCCATCTTACCTGTTCATCTTCTGTCTGTCAAATCTCCCTCGGCCTCACTCTTTTTTTTTTTGTTTTAATTTTTTCGAGACAAGGTTTCACTCTGTTGCCCAAGTGGGAATGCAGTGACACAATCGTGGCTCACTGCAGGCTCAAACTCCCCAGGCTCAGGTGATTGTTCCTCCACAGCCTCCTGAGTAGCTGAGACTACAAGCATATGCCATCACACATGGCTGATGTTTGTATTTTTTGTAGAGACGGGGTTTGCCATGTTGCCCAGGCTGTTCTTGTACGCCCGGGCTCAAGCTATCCACTTACCTTGGTTTCTCAAAGTGCTGGGATTAGAGGCGTGAGCCACTGTGACCAGCTAGCCTCACTCTTAACAGAAAACTTGTTGTTGGATTTAAGGCCACCTGGATAATTCAGGGTAAGCTCCTTCTCTCAAGATTCTCTATCACATTTTTTTTTTAACCACATAAGGTAATATTCACTTGTTTACCATATAAGGTAGTACTCATAAGTTCTAGGGATTAGGACATGGACATATCTTTCTGGAGGCTATCAGCCCACTGCAATTGTGTCTACATGTCATCAGTGTAAAGAATTACTAATGAGATAGTTTACTTTTTTTTTCTGTAACAGGTCGTTGAAATCTGGTGTGTGTTTAACACTGACAGCACATCTCAATTCAGATCCTCAATGTTTCTTGAAAATACTTGATCTGCAGTTAGATTTTATAAAATGTACAGTTATAAACATTGATTCACATACTTGAGTTGTTTCGACCATATTTAAAAGTGTTCCAGTAAGTAAATCAAACATCGGTTTTAAAATTTAAGATAAATAAATTAGTAAAAATTACAAATTCATTTCTTTAGTCTCACTAGCCACATTTCAAGTGAAGCCTGGGACCTCCTTGTATAGTGGCCATTGGCTACTGTCTTATACTCTGCTGTGATGCAAACATACAGCCCACTTCAGTTACAGCATATGAACTATAATACATAAAGTAGCAGATGTACTCTTATGTAGTAATGCGTAGACTTTAAGTAGCATTAAGTTTTGTAATTTATTCCGGAAGTATTTTGAATGCCCACAGGAGCCAAGACCTGTAAATATGGCAATAAACAAAATCAACATGGTCTCAACCTCATGGGGTTTTCTGTTTGAAAGCATGTTAGTTTCCTTACCTTGCCTAAGTCCCACCTGTCAGAAATTGGTATGGGACGATAGTTAAGAAAACCACTGGGCAAATACATCTGAAAATGTTTGGGTAAGAAGCCAGCTTAGTCTGCAGAGAACCTATGGTCAGAACCTCAGTAGAACCTGGTCTTCAACCTTCCTTCAAGTGTAAGCTGAATTCCCTTCTAATTAACTTTTCTTGAGGATATTAACTTGATGTTTTGTAAGATGAAGAAATTAGAGAATATACTTAAAATATCATGAGAATAAAGATAAATGGAAATAAAATGGATGACATTATTAATAATGGCAAACAGTAATGTCACAACAGTAAAACACATTATAAAAATGAAACCAGTTCATGCTTTAAATTTTTTTTTTTCACCAGCACACACTTGATGGAGTTTTGTTTTTTTTTTTTTTTCCTACTTTAAGTTCTGGGATACCTGTGCAGAATGTGCAGGTTTGTTATGTAGGTATGTATGTGCCATGGTGGTTTGCTGCACCCATCAACCCGTCATCTACATTAGGTATTTCTCCTAATGCTATCCCTCCCCTAACCCCTACCAGCCAGCAGGCCCCATTGTGTGATGTTCCCCTCCCTGTGTCTATGTGTTCTCATTGTTCAGCTCCAACTTATGAGTGAGAACATGCAGTGTTTGGTTTTCTGTTCCTGTGTTAGTTTGCTGAGAATGGTGGTTTCCAGCTTCATCCATGTCCCTGCAAAGGACATGAACTCATCCATTTTTATGGCTGCATAGTATTCCATGGTTTGTATGTGCCACATTTTCTTTACCCACTCTATCATTGATGGGCATTTGGGTTGGTTCCAAGTCTTTGCTATTGTGAAGAGTGCTGCAATAAACATATGTGTGTATGTGTCTCTATAGCAGAATGATTTAGCATCCTTTGGGTATATACTCCACTTGATGGAGTTTTAAGCCATCTGTCTATCTCTCATACAGTATATTTTGCCTGAGAGTTTTCCCAAATAAGATGCTTTTGGTTTGCTCCTTATAGCAATGTACCCTTAGGAATAGAAAGGATGTCCCTTTTTAGTGGTTTTACAGAGACTACAAGTCAGCTCACATACTACTTTACAAGAGTTTAGATTCATTACCAGAAAGAATTGTACCAACAAAAAAGAAATATCATGGATTGTGAGATGATCAAGCTTCTAAAATATGTTGCTACTCTTTGGCTATTATACATCAATTTCAAGCTTTGGGATTGTTTCCTATATTAACTTAGAAGTCCTTATTCTGAATCAATTCTCAGCCAATTTTTAGAAAAAAAATCCTTATGGAAGAGAAGAGACCTGAAGGTTTGAGTCAATAATGTTTTAATACAATCATTATTATAAAAAGATAAATATTCAGTATGGATTGGGGCCTGAATTTATTTGTATTGAGAAATTGATGTTGAATTCCTTTCCTTATGGGGCATCTGGTGACCAATCTTATATCCCATCTGGGTTCTTATTTCATTCCACAAACATTTTTGTGGGGTGCTGTGCTAGCACTTTGTGCTGTGCCAAAGGAGAAGATGAATCAAAGGATACTTTATCGCAAAGCACTCGGAAATAGTGGGCAGTGCTTATAAATGAAAAATAACATAAGGCAAGAATTATGTGCTGAGTAAAGGTGTGAGGAAGAGGGAAGAATAATCATTCCAATCTAGAAGGACTGGGAAAGACCTCGTTTGTGGAGGAGATGGCCGGGAGAAAGATGAAAATCGTCATTTCCATTTGCCGAAATGTTCCTATGTGGCAGGCTTGCCATAATTCACAAAGCCTAGCAGAGTGGCCAGTAATTAAAAAGGATGATTAATACATGAATCAAGCAATTTTAAAAATTTTATTTAAAAAATTTTAGGCTTCATTGTGTGAACATCCATCCCAAAATAACCCAGACCTATACTATTTGTCAGAAGGTTAGATTGGATGACTAGTATCTTCTATTATTTTTTCCGTTCAAATCTAGATATTGCTAAATCTGGCTTCATTTTCTGTTCAGATCTAGATATTGCTTGAATCGTATCCCATTGTGATAAACCAAGCCAGAATCATTGGGACACGTTTTTTAATAGTTAATCTCTAAATTATACTGATTTGAATCTTCTTATAGTTTTTCCTTCTCTAAGCTGCAGTGTTTACCTATTTACTTATTGAGTGCACTGACATCCAAGTTTGGATATTTTTATATTCGCTGAGATTTCTTTGCATTTTTCATCTCAAATATTAAATATCATGCAGGTACCTTCATGTGTTTTTCAGACCATTTTGGTTTTTGGCTGCCTGATCTTCGAGAACAAAGTAACAGCTTATCTGGTCTGTATGAGATTCATTAGTTGAAGCTCTCAAAAGACTTTCGTTTTTTTTACGCAATGCCTTAAAATGTAGACAAACATTTTCTCTAGATGAGCAAGTGTACTAAAGTATGGAGAAGAAATGTGAAAGAAATGTGCTAAAATTATCAAATGTTGGTATATTTAGTCTACCCTTGTTTTGATTTCATGATTTCTCTCCTCTTTCCCTCTGACTCTCATGCCATATAAATTCTGGGCATCCAGCCCTCACCCAGAGCTCATTTCAACTCACTCACATATCCAAAAGAAACACCACTGTGATGGCAAAAATTTTAGAAGAAAGTAGGCCTTTGTTGACAGACTCTTGTAGAGGTAGTACAAAAAGAATTACATCCTAGAACACAGAGTGAGAATTTGCTGAAATTCTCCTGTCCATATCTCAGTCTGTGTCATCTTCCACGTTCATCCAGACTCCAAACCACTCCTTTCCCACTGCGTGGCTCCACTTCCCTTCCCACTCCTCCTTCTCTCTGGCTCTGCTTTTTCCCTCCCAGACTCCTATGTCTGTTTCCTTCAGTGGAACCTCAAGCCGTTTCTTGTACAGAAATCAGTTCCTCTTGAGCTTCACCCTCGTATCATCCTGCCCAGGAAAACAAAAGGATCTTCCTTAGGACCTACACAGCCAAGAATCTGGGGGAATGTCAAAATGTGTAAACTAATGATTTCCTCTTGTGCTTTTCAGTTCTTTTCAATTCTTTTCAGTACTTGCTTCCTACTCCTGCTCAACTTGTTTCTTCTCTTGTCACCTCCCAATTCGTCATTCTCTTCCTTCCTATGTATGATATCCTTTCATTTCCCCCAAAATTAAGTCAGAAGCAAGAACATTTATATATAAATGGTTGAAGGAAAATATATATACTCAACAGTCACTTAGGAAGGTAATACCTAGTTGTGAAACACAATAATGAAAAAGTGGTCAAATTGCCTTCAATTTTCCAGAGAAATAGATAACATCTCTTGTAATTTTCCACGTTTTCCATTGACCTAGTTGCTATTTCATTGTATAAAAGTGAGCACTCATATTTTTCTGTACCTGAGCTTTCATACTCACTTCCTTTTCTGCCAACTTGCTCAGCTGTTTCGATCTTCACCTTCTGTCTGTCCTCACAGTTGGGGATTATACTTTGACTTTCAACACCTGACATATCTGGAACATTCTATCTCAAAAAGTCATATATCTTTATATCCTTTAGGAGCATTGGATTATAAAGGTTGTACTTTTTCATTTTATTTTGTAGGTTTTTTAAGGGTGTTCACAATGCAAGCATTTAGCTTCCGACATTGATATTTTCTTTGCATTATGCTAGACATTTATCTTTTAAACAAGAACATTCTCCATCCAATTTCAATACCTCCTCTGAGAGCATAGTACTTTTGTATGCATGTAAGCCAATGAGATATGACAAATATCAGTTTGTGATTTGCTGGATTAAGTCATGCTAGATATTTCATTATTAAGGAATGGATAGAATGAAAAAATTAGCATATGAAGTATTTTTTAAAGCAGACAGTATTTCTTCTTTTCTGTAGGAAGAGGAACTGAAATATATGTTTTCCCCATGAAAAAATCTTTATTAGAGGACATCATTATCTGCTTACAAATGCTAGAAATACAGTTTACAACCTCCTTTTGATCAAACGTGATGAACAAATGGACACTATCATTGGATATCCCATATCACCTTTCACTTAGGAGTTTGGTGTACTCTTCAGATCAGTTCATTTGGAAGAAATATGGACAGGTTACAGGATCACTGTGAAATAAATGAGAGCATAATCACACTGTAAGGAAGCAAAGCTGTAAAGACAGGAGCAAAGATCTTCATTGTGAAATTGCTCTTCACCTTTGACCTACAAACTAGAGACAGTGGTGTCTTCTGCAGGTACAACATTACCTACCTGCTACCCATAACCACCTCCAGTGTCCATGACCTAATTTATAGTTTAAGCTAAATAAATAGTACCTTGGGCTTGTGAAAGAAAAAATGAGCCATGTGATTTTAGCATGAAAGGAGACTGAGAGCCCCTGGAATGCTTTTTTTTACTTGCTATAGGATGCTATTAACTATGACGATAATGACAAATGTAAACATAACAGCTAACATGAGAGACTTATTCTGTGCTAGGCACTACTCTAGTCACCTTGTTTGTATAAATTCATTTGATCCTCACCATAAACCTATAATGTAGTATCTTCACTAACTTCATTTTGCTTAAGAGGAACCTGCAGCACAGCTCTTCATAACTTGCCCAGTAGTGTCACACACTTAGCAAGTAAGGGAGAGGGATTTGAGCCCAAGCAGTCTGATTTCAGACTTCATACTCTTCAATGTTAGCTTAAATGGACTCTATTGTGACCTAGCTTTCAGCAGGAAGCATAAACCAGTGTCTTTACAAAATGCTGATTTCTGCTTTAGTAGTTATCTTCCTTTGAGTTGACAGTGAAGAATTGCTATTGCCATTTCATGTCCTTGCTTGGTGAGGAGGAACACTTTCTGTTCCACAGTGTGGGGACTCTTCTGCCCTTGTCTACCTGGCAGTTTGGAGGAGAAGGATACTGGGAACACTATAGATTGGGGAGGACAAGAATTCTGAGATGAATTTTGGGCTGGACACATGTGCTGACAAATGTGATACTATTTTAGAAAGGGGAAATTTCAAAATTTCACACTCCAAACCAGATGTATTATCTATTGATTATTGGTTATACATTTATCCTTATATAGTTGTGCCCAGTTGGGTGGCATTTTAGGGCTTGCTCACAAATTCTCCTTCTTTCCACCTGAAGATCATGGCTTTGGGTCACCTGCCCAATATTTACAGATAGGACTGCTCATCCAGTGGAGTTTTATATTCCCCCTACTTTACCATGGCCCCACTTTGGCCTTTTAAAAAAAGTCGATAATTGTAATTTATTTCCCAGATCTTGCCTCATCTCAGATATATTTTTAAGAAACAAAACACCCCTCTGATTTATGATCTATAATTAGACTTTCATTTCGGGAGATCTGTGGCCCAGGCCAGCCTGTGTTCCTATCAGCTCTATGACTGTTATTTCTCACATGCAGCATTGAGGCATCTCTCACTCAGCACAAACCTATTTTGCTAATAGTCATACACTCTGTCTTCTCAAACCCAAGATTCTGTGTATATTCCCTCATACTTTTCCTTATGTTGATTAAATATTTAATATATTTGGTTCAAAAACCTCTCCATTTTTAGTATATCATTAATACTAACTTATTTTATAACATTATGCATAATTATTATGTGTTTAAGATCTCACCTTCTATTTCCAAGTATCTCATCTAAAAAATTCCGATTAGAATGGCAAAAATCAAAAAATTCCTGACAATGCCAAGTGCTAACAAGGATGTGAAACAATTGCATGGGAACAAAAAATGACACAAGCACTTCAGAAAACTGGAAGTTTCTTGTCAAATTAAACATACATTTACTTTACAATGCAGCAATCCCACTTCTGAGTATTCGCCCAAAAGAAATGCAGCTTATGTTCACACAAAAACCATGTGTGAATATTGATAGAAGCTCTATTCAATCACTAGGAACTGAAGACACTCCAAATGTCCTTTAATGGGTTGGATAGATAAACAAACTGGTGCAGCCACACAAGGTAATAGCAATAAAATTGAACAAACTACAGAAACATGCAGCAACATGGCTGAATCTCAAATGCATTAGTGCTGAGTGAAAGCAGCCAGACATAAGGCCACATGATTCCACTTATGTGCATTCTGGAAAAGGCAAAAAAGGGATAGAAAACTGATTAGCGGTGTCCAAGGGCTAAGGTTGAGGGTAGGCATTGACTACAGAGAGTCAGTGTAAGGAAATTCTGGTGGGAAGGTGATGGAAATGCTCCACATATTGGGATACTGGCTGTAGTTTTATGGCTGCGAATTTGTTGAAACTCATGAAACAGTTCACCAAAAAGAAGGAATTTTACAGCCAGGCCCGGTGGATCATGCCAGTAATTCCAGCACTTTGGGAGGCCAAAGTGGGCAGATCACGAGGTCAGGAGTTCTAGACCAGTCTGACCAAAATGGTGAAACCCCATCTCTACTAAAAATACAAAAATTAGCCATGCATGATGGTGCGCACCTGTAATCCCAGCTACTCAGGAGGCTGAGGCAGGAGAATTGCTTGAACCCGGGAGGTGGAGGTTGCAGTGAGCTGAGACTGTGCCACTGCACTCCAGCCTGGGCGACAGAGTGAGACGCTGTCAAAAAAAAAAAAAAAAAAAAAGGAATTTTACTGTAAGTAAATTTTAAAATAGTGAATAAAATATACAAAAAAAAGATCCCCTGGCATCATTTATAAGTTGATTGCATGTTTTGCCTAAGGTCATAGAGGCTGTCACCTCTCTTTCAAGTTGAGGAAAACTCTCTCTGAGCCCAAGAATTCCTGGAGGCCAAGTTTGGCTACAGGTGACCTTCAGAGAAGGCTTGCTAAATCCATGTGAGGTTAGCCTATTGCACAATTACTGGTGAAGGTGGGTCCCTTTAATTCTCTCCTATTTATCTATCTGCCTTGCCCTCAAATCTTGGCCACTATCTAGTAAGTATTACAGCTTGAAGGCTACTCTGTGGATCTCCAAAGAGATACTGACTTCAAGGGCAATTCCTCTCATTTCGTTGCCAGTATGGTTCTCAGGAGCCCAGAACTTTTAATAATAAAGCCATTTCTTCAAATAAGGAAAACCTAGTCTTAGCCATTCTGAGATCAATGGGATTTTGAATACCTTCTTGCGACGTTGCTATTCATTTGTTTTTTCATTTGTACAATCATTCACTTATTAAGCACTTATCTAACACCTATTAAGTACTAAGTCCCTCACCAGGAACTAATTCCCGCCCTCTGAAACCCATAGTCTAGCTGAGCAGACAAATATGTGATTGTTAGCTGTGTCATGATAACTGCAGCATGATAGAGCTATGAGGAGACATAGCTTGGGAGAGGTCAGCGATGAATGTAGAAATAATGGTAGCTGTGGTAAGTCTTGAAGAATGAGTGCACTTGTTTCCAGGCAGAAAAGGGTAGAAGGGTGCTCCAGAGAGAAGAAAGAACAAGTAGAAAGGCAATGGGCATGAACGAGCACAGTGTGTCTAGAGAAACTTGAGGAGTGCAGAATTGCCAGTGGGTGACCTATGAAGGGGCTTTTGTCTGGAGATGACGCCAAAGAGGCAAGGACCAGATGTACAGGGCCTTGTATATCATGTCAAAGAATTTGTACTTCTATCTTAGAAGCCTGTAATGAAGCATCCACAAACCATGGGTCCTATATGACCCTCCCCAAGCCCACAGTCTTGCTTCAGGTGGAAAGATTAGAAAGTTACCTTCTTGTTGCTGCTCTTAAAAAAAGTCTAGGTGTTAATATTTTATGTCTAAACTACAGTTTCCATTTTTTTTCGATGACATTCTTTTACTCAATAAAGTAGGCAATCCATTTTGGAAGAAATACAGTTCAGTAAAATGACTTTCAGTTTTAGTAGAAAAAAAAATCAGCCTATAAATATTTTAATCTTTTCCTCTGGTATGTGGAAGGGGTCTTTTTCAGTGGTTTCTGCAGGGAAGAGAAACAGTAAGATTTGCATTTTAGAGAGATCACTCCAGAGGCAATGTGGAGAGAGAAGGTCTCTGGCAAGATGCATTCTACTGCTCTTAAGCAAATCCTTTTAAAGCAGCTTTTGGCCAGACAGGACAACAGGAAGAAAACATAGTTTCACGGCATGCCGTTTTATGCAAGTGGGAATGCAATCCAAAGAAAATTGTGTGGGCACTCTCTCTCTCTGAAACAGAGAAATGAAGAAAAGACAAAGAAAACCACAAGACACCTTTCCATAGATTGCATAAAAGCCTGATGGTATTTGAATTATTATATTATAAATGATTCTCTCCTGATTGTACCATTAACAGAGCACAGATAGAAGCATTAGGAAATCACAGGGCGATGCTGAATTTTGTCTACAGTATGTGTAGTTTAATGGACTGTCTTGCCTTGTGGAATTCTTTATGATATTTTATCATAATTTTAATGACTCTCATTGTCATATTTCAGAACAATGAGTCTGAAAAATCTTCCTTATGATTTTTTAGTGAGTCAATTTGGGAAGGTGATGACCAAGAAGAAAGTTGGAAAGATCGAGACAGATTATCAAAACCTTTAGAAAGTCAAGATTTTGTGTCCCAGGAATCTTTAGTCAATGTTGGTGGGAAGGTGTAATTCAGGGTAACCAATCAGGAATTCTGTATCGAGGTCAGTGTAACAGTTTGTCCAGTGCTTTGCAGAACCTGTCTTCTTTCCTGGACAGTAAGCCATTTGAGGCTAGGAGCCACGTTCCTCTCTGCTCACAGCTGAATCCACAGTACATGGCACAGAGCCCGAACTCTAGCAGGAGCTCAGTGAATGTCAAGTGGATGTATAAATGATGCCTGCATGGCTGCAGTATTAATCTATAGAATCTAGGGTTTGGGGTAGTCACATTTGCTGAACTATAAGCAGTTTAAAGTAGAAGCTATTGTTAAAAAAAACTTTAAAAAAACTATGCAGGGGTCAATACTCGTCAGAAAAGCAATGACATTAAAAGTAGGAAGATAAAAACAACCCTAGTTTCTTAGAGAGGTTTAGCCAAGATGTTTTTGAATTCATTCCACTACAAAGAGATCACTGCTGTTACCATTTAATTATGTAACCTCTCATCTTGTTTACAATGCGTAACTCTATGTGAGTGTTTATTTTCATTAAAAGGGATGCTATTGTATGTTCAGTTCAGTAGCCTATTTTTTCTACTAATCTATCTGCATGTTAACTCATATGTAACTTTCACTGTACATGATCCTGCTTCAGTATCTTCCTTCTCTAGTACACTATAAACTCCAAGGGAGCAGGGGCTGTGTCTCTCTTGTCCTCTGTTTTACATCCAAGCCCTGCCATCTGCTAGTCCCCATATCAGCACTAGTTGATTGATGGCTACTGTTTTGTTTGTATTAATTGCATAGTTTCTTATTCTCTGAATATAGCATAATTCATTTGCTTAATCTTCTATTGTTGAAATCTTAGACTTTAAAAAATGTTTTTCTCCAGAGTATTCATAGATGATTTTACTCATATTAATATTAACAATTATGCATATTTCTAATTGTTTTAGTAATTGTTATAGAATAATACATGAATATAATAACCATATAAAAGTGGAAACCTTATGGATAAGGGATAAGTACTCTTTAACAATTAACTTTCTGTGCAAGGAGAGTCATAACAATCAGTTTGAGTCTTTTTAGGTCATTTGTAGGCTTTTATATAATATATAGGCACTAAGAAAATGTATGCTATTGTACACGTGTGTATTTTATACAATTGATATGATGTCATTCTTATTATTCTGCAAATTTCTCTCCAGTCAAAGATTGCGTAGCATTTCATCTTATAGCCCTCCTATGATAGACAATCTCTTATATTTCTTACTATTTTAAACCATGCTTCAATGAACAGCTGCATTACCCCAGATGCCGACCTTGAAACAAGGATTTGAGTCAGGTAGTTTACTTGGAGGTCATTGATGACCTCCAGAGATACAAGTGGGCAAATGAGACAGGGAAGGGAAAGCAGCCAATATGTGTTGCGTCCATAAGTGAGTTGCTGATGCAGACAACTGAGACTCAGTTTTGCTGGGACTTTCTGGGGGACTGTGAAGGACATGCCTCAGAGAAGTCCCATTGGAGGGGTGAATAAACCAGGGATTAACCCGCCAACTCCAGCTCATTGGCTGGGGATGCTCCCAGAGGTAATCACTCCACACATTTCTGATCTGCCCTGTGGGTGGGCCAAGCACATCCCTGCATTTATGTTCATAGAAAGTCCTCCAGCAGTCACAGACATGCGCAATAGGAAGCTGCTGGTATGTGGAGTAATGCCTTCTGATAGGATATGGACAGGACATCGAGGGCATCTGCTACAACATTGTTTTGTGTTTATGGCTATATTTTAATAAATATTTTTGGGATGAGATTCAAATTATTCTTTTAACATTTATAACTGGACCTTATGTCTTGGCTTGCTGTGTTTCTTGAGAAAAACACTATTGCCAGGCAATCTTACTCACCTGCTCCATCGTTCAGTCACTCAAAACTGCTCCTATTCCCTTTAAGCGTCCCCTCCTGCTGAGCCAGCCAATCACCTTAACACGCTCTGACTGTCCCATAAACAAATGAAGTCTGTCTCTCTGTAACCTTCTCTGAAGGGAGGGCCACTGCTCCTATAGGTGGGGTTCAACTGAGGAGAGTCAAGAAACCTAGTCTCTGATTTAATGACTCTGAAGCTTCAGTGTAAACTCTGTGTCCAGGAAAGTGCCTATATTAATACCGACTAAAGAGAATGTAATTTTTCCTGGTGCTCTGGTGGTGGGACTAATGATCTACCCTTATTCTGAGAAGGTTGTTATGGTTTCCTCTAGTCCAGTGGCTCAGGAAGTGTGGTCATCATACCAGCAGCATCAGCATCACCTGGAACCTGTTAGAGTTGCACATTCCTGATTCCTTCCTTCCTCCCTCTGCCAGAACTACCTACTAATTCAAATTCTCTGGCAGTGAGAGCAAGCAATCTGTTTAAACAAGCCCTTCAGGAGATTTTGATGAACACTTAATGTTTGAGAATCACTGTTCTAGTCCTTTACAATTTACATTTATCCCAATTATTTTGTTCAACCAATTTTTACAAAATAAAAAGTTTTGAGCAAAGTAGTAAATTCCTTTCCATTTCAAAACATTTTTTCTTTAATAACACATACATTGCTAATGAAGATTCCAGTGATCTCAGTCCCTGCCCATTCACGCATTATGCAACTCAGATATGTAACATTGTTTTGAAAATTGCATTAAGACAGTGCGTCTCTTCTGCCAAACATCAAAGATTATTGCAAATATACACATTAATTATCTTTTTTGCAATTGATATGGCTAGGAATTATAAAGGCATGCTCTTCGCTGTAAATAAATGTATCATCTGAAAACAAAAAAAAAAACCCTTTTATTCCAGTTGCTCTTCCTCCACCTTGTATGATTGTTTACATTCTCGAAAGACTCTGTGTTGAGATTCTTTTACATAAACATATCCTTCTTGCATGTAAAATGACCTGATTAAAAATAATGGAACGAACTAATTTGGATTACCAAAATTCAGTTTTTGTACTCTCCCAGGAGTTTATGCATGGATTAAAGTGAGAGAACACGCATATATGCCTTTGAGTTGCAATGGAAACGTTCTTCCTGAGAACATTATGCCAATCATATAGACTATTTCATGCATCTTTGCTCCATCCCTGTAAAGGACAGATTTTTTTTTCTCCCATTTTCCTGATAGGGATAATTCAAAGTGGAGAAGTTTAGAAACTGAACCTGGATTGAAAAGGTTTGGAAACTAATACTTTGCTCATTTTTTCCATTCGGGTATTGAAAAGTCTTTATTGAGTGTCTACTATGTTAGGCATTGTGCTAGGTGCTGAAGCTGTATGGAGAAACAGGACAGCCAGCCAGAGCTTTCAGTCTAGAATGGGCAAAAGCCATGTTCTCTAGGACTTTTCCCACTACAAACCAGAGTTTTCTCAATTTCTTCACCTTTGATTCAAACGTATCTTATCTACAGTAAAAGATAAAATGTGAGTTATGCTGGTGAAGGAAGGGCAGAGAGGACCCAAGAAGGTATGGCTTGTGGAACACAATTCTCTATTTCCCATCTGAGCTCTTGGTTCTTCACATACCACGGCTTGAAAATCATGGACCTAGAGTAGAGATTGCAAACATATCTTACACAGAGCTTTGGCTGGACACCATCAGTGCTGTTATCATATTGTTCAACAATTTTGCATTATTTGCCAATATTTTTAAACTATAAAAATATCCAGATTTTCTACTTTAATGGGAAAATTGACAGACCTGGCCACAATGAGCCTTCTTTTTCTCATGACTGACCTCCATTCATCATAGACTCCTCACCCCTCCACTTTCAGTTTTTTCCTACCCTAATTTGCATTACCCGCCTTGAGCCTGTGTGGTACTGTATTTATAGACATAACTTTATATTTGGGAAACTAAACAATATATAATTTCCCCAATGTTTGAGACCATAATAATTCTTTACATTTGTCTAGTGATTACATCCTTGTGCATTATACGTAGCAGATATTGTTTTCAGTTTTGATCAATGAAAACATTAAACTTTATATATTGCTGGGCACGGTGGCTCATGCCTGTAATCCCAGCACTTTGGGAGGCCAAGGTGGATGGATCACCTGAGGTCAGGAGTTCAAGACCAGCTTGACCAACATGGTGTAAACCTGTCTCTACTAAATTCAAAAAATTAGCTGGGTGTGGTGGCACTTGCCTGTAATCCCAGCTACTTGGGAGGCTGAGGCAGGAGAATCTCTTGAACCTGGGAGGTGGAGGTTGCAGTGAGCCAAGATTGTGCCATTGCACTCCAGACTGGGCAACAAAAGCAAAACTCCATCTCAAACAAACAAACAAAAACTTTATGTATTATATTTAAATAGCGCACCAACTATAGCTGTGCGTAGTCTATGTGTTTATGCACTAATTTTCATGACATATCTTAGAATGGTAGTATTTTTGCTACTCTTTTATAGTTGACAGACACAGAGGCTGGTGACTCCAGTTCAATTCCTCAAACCTTCAAGTGCACATTAATTTTCATTTTAATCACCATTTAAATTGTGCCATTCTTTTTTTTTTTTTTTTTTTGAGATGGGGTCTTGCTCTGTCACCCAGGCTGGAGTGCAGTGGCACGGTCTCGGCTCACTGCAACCTCTACCTCCTGGGTTCAAGCAATTCTGCCTCAGCCTCCCAAGTAGTTGGGATTACAGGTGCCCGCCACCATGCTTGGCTAATTTTTGTACTTTCAGTAGAGACGGGATTTCGCCATGTTGGCCAGGCTGGTCCTCAGGTGATCTGCCCGCCTCGGCCTCCCAAAGTGCTGGGATTACAGGCGTGAGCCACCGTGCCCAGCCCATATTGGGCCATTCTGAGTTTGTATGTTAACTGAAAGAGAGTACACTGCTTTATGTAAAATACTGGCAGGTGCTTGCCTTTTGCTTCACTCTTTGTTGAGTGATTCTGAGGCTACTTAAAGTGGAAAGTGGTGGTACTGGAAGGAGAAAAGGGACTGTTAAAACTGTCTTTGCAATAATTTACTATTTTTGTTCTTTATAAGCCACCTAGGTCCCCTGAGCCTCTGAGTTTTTCTATAAGGGATGGAAGAAGACTTGTTTTAACAAAATAATTGAAAGATTAACTTGCATAATTAATTTCCTTTAAAAGTAAAGAACTATCCAAATAGAATAAGGAATACTGCTCAGTTTCAAAGAAATTGCTCACAAATTTTTATTTTTAGCTATATATATATATATATATATATATATATATAATGTGTATTTGCAAGACAGATAATTAAAAGATCAGCCAGACCAAAACACATAAACATTTAGTCTATTTCAGAAACTAATTTCACTTAATATATATCAGAATTCTTCAAAGTAGTTCAATTTTGCTTTTGCTACTGAAGAAAGAATCTGAAGCCACACATGAAAAATAAAAAAGTGAGGCCATTATTCATAGAATTTTCTATGAGTTCTTTTTCTCTGGCATCTAAAAGTGAGGCTGGACTTTTGCCTTTTTTCCCTCTGAATTCTAAAAGAGGCTAAGGCTGCTTGCAGGATTTAAACATTTTTTTCTCTCCTAGATTTCTTTCTTCCCAGGTCGTTTTACAGGCTCTTGGATGCTGCTTGCCAGAGTCAAAACCTGCCTGTGTTGTTGCTGAGGGCATTTATTTTGAAGTGGGCTATTTCTAGGAATGCATGTAGGAGTCTTCAAGAAAAATTCATTTCTGTTTTTATAACTTATTTTTTATTATACTTTAATTTCTAGGGTACATGTGCACAACGTGCAGGTTTGTTACATATGTATACAGGTAAAAAATAAAAAGAAAGAAAAATTCATTTCTGTTTTCTGACCTAGAACCCCCTGCCCATTATCCCAGCCAACCTTTTCCACTCAGACAAAAAGGCTAGGAAAATCACGGTCCTCAATTTTAGAATTCTACTCTCTGAAGACCCAAGTCTGGTACCATGTTTCACAAATACAATGTGTCCTTAGATTTGGATGGGAACCCTTTCTATTACTTCATCAATTTGTTTGTTCCTTCATTCTTCTTTCCTAATTCAACTTCTCTCCTAGTTCAGACTCTTAAAGGATTAGGAACTTCTCCCTTGCAGGACTTACTGCAATTATAGTGTTACATTTATTTTTAATTCTTCAATTAATATCTTGCTCTTATCTCTGCCATTTTTACTCAATGATGGTAGGGGCTTTTGTTCTTTGATGGTTTGTCACTTAAACCCTAGTGTCTTACAAAATGATGATAACATATCCGTTGAGTGAAAACATGGTGAGCAGCTTGTGTTGTCCATTTTTATGGCTCTTTGTTTTGCTCAGAAAAAAATCTGAACTTTCTGCAGTGACCTAAGAGGCCTTGGATAATCCTGCCCCCAGTCACCTCCCTGACATCACCTCCTGGTGCTTTCCCTCTTGGCTGTTTCACTCCAGCCTGGGCCTGGGTTCTCTCACGGTTTAAGGAAACAGATATAGTCTCTTCATTCAAGACACTGAAAACAATTTCCTTGTTTTACATTGATATACTGACATTGATAGTCAAATAGATGAAAGTAGGGAGAGAGAAAGTGTGTACTAAAGAATGAACATGGAATTTTAGAATTGGGCCAGAGTTCAAATTATGGTCCAGCCACTTGCTACGTGTTAGACCTTGGGCAAGCTTCAAAATTTTTCTGGGTCTCTTCTCCCAGTCCTTAAGATGGGAATGATAATACCATTGCTGCAGAAGTGTTGTGAGGGTTGGACATAAAGTGGCAAAATAACTGACATATAGAAGTTACTTTATAGCAATTATTATCACACGTTCATCATCATTGTATGAATCGGCTATTGCTGAGTGGAAAGATACCCACGGGAACTCAGTGCTTAAATAGTAGCATTTTCTTTTTCTGCAGGCCTCTGTGGGTTGACTGTGGGCACCTCAGCTGATCTCAGCTGGCTCACTTATACAACTAGGAGTGTGCTGATCTTGGCTGGGAGTTTCTGCTCTGAGTCGTGGGGCCAGTTACCTGAGGTCTGCTCCTTGTGTCTCATTCTCTGGCCTAGGTAGAAGGGCATTAGCTATCCGAATGGAGCTCTTCTCATGGCAATGGCAGAGGAGAATAGGGCAAAAATAATACAACAGACCTCTTAAGACCTAGGCTTGGAACTGACACAATGTACCTATCCCTCTAATCCATTGGCCAAATAAAGTGATATGTGCGAGTCCAGTGTTCAGAGGTGGGGCATTACATTTTCTTTTGTTAGATAAATTACAAAGGTATCTCGCAAAAGATAAGAATACAGGAAGAGCTGAAGGACTGGCACCAATAATTTAATCCACCATAGTTAGTATTATAGAAAATTAGATACATAGTCAGGAAATCTGGGCTCTTCTGCCTTTACCACAAATTGTGCAGCCTTGGGAAGCTCCTCCTTTATGCCTTGGTTTCAACATCTGTAGAATGATGAGATTCTGCTACCAGATATATGGCCAATGGGCTTGGTCTTGAGACTTCAGTCCTAGTATGGAGCGACTGGGAATAGTCACCTTGCATTCTTTAAGGACAAATACAGTACTGGGCTTGATTGATTATGTCTAGCGTGGGCACTAGGGAAGGGAGTGATGGCACAGATGATGTGTATGTATTATTCTGTGACTAGATGA
Source organism: Nomascus leucogenys (assembly GCF_006542625.1). Classification (NCBI taxonomy): domain Eukaryota; kingdom Metazoa; phylum Chordata; class Mammalia; order Primates; family Hylobatidae; genus Nomascus; species Nomascus leucogenys. The sequence goes on along the minus strand of NC_044401.1, from coordinate 72,444,245 downwards.
TTTCTTAAGTCCTTTTCCACTCTTTCATCATTCATTTTGTTATTTTTCAAGTTTTATTCCATTTTGAAAATTAACAAAGGGAACATTCTTAGGCTGAGGACACTTTGTACTTTAGAAAAGACTTTATTCATAAGTGACTACGAGCTGTAAATAATCTGAAGTAGCATTCTAGTGATATTGTCATAAATTAATTACTAAAGTTTTGGGAATTAGCTTAGTGACATGTTTTAATTAATTTGCCCCCCTGGAAGTATCTTTCCTCTAATAGGTTTACAGCTCCTCTTAGATTTACAGTAATTCCTTCATTTTTCTCTTATCTCCATTATTTATGTAAGCCATATTCCCATTGAGGATACTTACTTTTGCAACTGCAGTGTTGGATGAAATATAGTGATTCTGGCAGCGGTTTTCAGGATTTGAAACAAATCCATATTTTTATTTAGTTTCTGTACTACATGAAAAATTGGAACACAGGTCTAGATGATTTTTTTTTGTTTTGCTGCCTATATTGATAAGGTTATATTTAGGTGACTGACTGTAGGAGTATAAAATAATTTATCCTTAAAACAAAGACATAGTTAACCAGACTCCTAAATGTATTATTATTTCATTAATTCCAGAAAATACTTAATTTCAACCTTATTAAAAAATTTTTCCATGATGAATACACTCTCTCACAGTTGTGCTACTAAGTTTGCAATGATACATTTTCAACATTTTAAACAAATGGTTGGCTGTAAGAATCCTAGAAATGAATCAGCAAAATTGTCCAGTTAGGGTCCAATTGTCTTATTGTTAAGATCAATGTTGAATAAGGTGATTCTTTGATGATAAATATTGATTGAGTGCTTACTGAGTTCAAGCATCACGATAAGGGTCATTCATGGATTATCTCATCTAATTCACATAACACTCTATATGGTAGGTATGCCAACTGAACTTATAAGTAGATAGAGATTTGGAGAGGTTAAGTAACTTGTTTGGCTAGACAATCAGCTATTGATAGAGTTAGGACTTGAACTCAGCCTCCAGTCATCCCCAGAGACCTGGCTCTAGATCCTGAACGGTACTGTACATGCTGCTGTACTGTGTCTAAAATAAGGTTAAACCTGATGATATTAGTTTATCCTGGCAAGTATTATAGTATCACATAAGGCATATTGATTTTTTAAGAAAGCAAGTATGTACCTCTTGCATCAGAAGTTGTTAGAAATATGCGAGCACTGTGTTTAATATTTGAATAAAGCTTTTGCTTGATTCATTATCTTAGTGTGATATCTATGAAAAACTGTTTTAATATTGAAAGTAGTTGAGCTTTATCTGCTCAACTGTTCTCATCCCCATGAGGGTAGGCAAGCTACGGGTGCTACACGCATTATCTTTGTAAAGCACCGACAGGGAGAGCAGTTTTTCTCTCCTTTAGACAAGTCTAGGATCTTATATGGGGACAATAGCACATCTTTTGGTTTAGGAAACTTTTATACAGATTCGAAATATCCTTCTTCAGATGTTGACATAGACCCACATACCTGGCCCCAGATACGAAATAATTCTGGAACAACCTTCCAGTTGAAATAAAGCTCACATAAAATATGAGAAAAATGCATAAATTCAAGAAGGGGCTCACCACAAAGGGATGGCATGGCAACCAACTGAATTTTCACAGAAGGCCCCAAGGGAAAGTTTATTTTATATGGGTAGCCACCACTTTTAATGAAGATGGGAAGCCCTCATCTCTGAAATGAACCAGAATCAATGGGATCTATTCTTTCTTTTGGAAATGCCACATAATTTCACTGGATCCAGCTGTCAAGGAGAAACACCCTTCTCTGTTAACAGTTGAGTGGGTTGGTTACACTATTTGGCTATAAGGAATAGAGACTCAAGTTATTGTAAGTAATGAAGGGCAGGGATATATTGGCAATATTTACATCTATGGAACCCAGGAGCACGACAACCTGACCTGAAGAAGACACCTGCCAATATAATCTCCCAATAGACACAACAACTTTTGCCATTAAAAGTAATGGCAAAAATCACAATTAGTTTTGCACCAACCTAATAGGTATGATAGCTGTAGAGACTTCAGAAATTTCAGAAGCTTCTGACTCCGTCACTCTCCTACAAGAGAGGGAAACTCAATCACTGCAAGGGCCTTCCAGGTTATGCGAATGGATAAAGTTGGCCACATGCTTGTGAGGGATGATGCTTAGACCTGCAGTAACCATATTCTGACCAAGAGGAGGAACCCAAGCTTAATTGCAGAGAAATCAACCCAGAGCCCAGACATCATGCAATCATGCAGGTAACAAACCCCAGAACTGCCTGTTTCCTTTCTTCCTGCTTTATGAAATGTAAGTGCTCTTATTTGAGTACTCTGTTTCTGACAACTGGAAACATTCTGATACTCCCTCTGCAAATCATTAATATTAAATAATATAATATCTATGATTATAAGAATGTATTAGGCAAAATAGATACATGTGGGGTTCATGAATATTGAAGACGGGCTTATGGCAGGGCTGTCACGTATAGTTGGAGGGAAATTCTCAAATTAGAAAAAATTTGTGGGTACGTAGTAGGTAAATATATTCATGGGGTACATGAGGTATTTTGATATGGGCATACAATGCATAATAATCACATCAGGATAAATGAGGCATCTATCACCACAAACATTTATTCTTTCTTTGTGTTATAAATTATCCAATTATACCCTTTTAGTTATTTTCAAATATATAATATATTATTGTCAACTGTTGTTATTCTGTTGTACTCTCAAACACTAGATCTTATTCATTCTCTCTTTCCATATTTTCGTATGCATCAACTATCCCTAGTTTCCCCTTCTCCCCCCACTAGCCTTCCCAGCCTCTGGTAATCATCATTCTACTCTCTATCTCCATTAAATCAGTTGTTTTAAATTTTTTAGCTCCCACAAATAAGTGAGAATATGTGAAGTTTGTCTTTCTTTGCCTGGCTTATTTCACTTAACATAATAACCTCCCATTCCACTGATGTTGCTGCAAATGACAAAATCTCATTCTTTTTAATGGCTGAATAGTACTCTATTGTGCATATGTACCACATTTAAAAAAATCTATTCATCTGTTGATGTACACTGAGGTTTCTCTCAAATGTTGGCTATTGTGAATAACGGTACAATTCACATGGATGTGCAGATATCTCTTTGATATACTGGTTTCTTTTCTTTTGGGCATATACCAACCAGTGGGATTACTGAATCATATGGAAGTTCTATTTTTAGTTTTTTGTGGAACCCCCGAACTGTTCTCCACAGTGATTATACTAATTTACATTATAGCTGGGCACATTTTTTACTGCACATTTCTAGGGGGACACCAATCATAGCCTACAATGTATAACTATATGCAGTGGCCCTGGCTTAATTACTCATTTTATCTAAGACTGTTGAAGTTCTTAGAAATTTCCTTTTTTACAACTCATAGGCTATTAAAAGGAAATAAACTCTAAATCTTTGCCTACGGTGTCTAGAGTGTCTATTGAAGAAAGTCTTTTCTCCTTGGGGAGCAGCTCTTGCTCAGCCACCAGGTGTCTATGTGACAGGCAGAATGATTTCAGTGCCTCTCATTATATGAGGATTGTGGGCTGCAGATGAGGAATTATGGTAGCTGTCTATCAACGAAGTATGTGGGTATTTTTAATCACTAAAGAAAAGAGAGTGATTATTTGTTTGTTTTCCAACGCTGAAGAGAAGAAGAAATGTGATTTGCGTTGTTGGGCACACATGAATTCTGCATCTCAGTAATGGAACCTGGACAGAATTGTACTATTATCAGCCCTGGGGAAATGGTAGCCCTGATAGATTACTTGGAGTTGGAGGGAATATTTCCCAATTGAGGCTGATAGTGAAGCACAAGCAAAGGAAGTGTACAGATGTTAATTTCTACGACTGGAGAGAGGAAAGTTTCCCTCTGTCCCTCTCACTTGGCTGGCAACACAGAAATTGACTGCCATCATAACAGAAGCTCTGTCCTATTTAGGTAGGGAGGGGAAGGAGCAGGGAGAGAGCATTTTCTGCATATTTTTTTTTCCACTCTCAAATGACTTGCATCCCTCTCTGAATAAACTCCCAAAGATGGTGTTCATGATTGTGGGTTTATCCTGCTTTGTAGAGAAAGGGGAACAGTAATACTCAGATACTCCCACAAATGGCTATTCTGTGGGAGTGGCTTGGATAAGAATGTAGATTCTGGAGCTAGATGTCCTGGCTCAAATCTCCAATTGCTAGTTGTGTGACTTCGGGCAGGTAACATAACCTCTCTGGGCCTTAGTTTTCTTGTCTGTAAAAATGGTGTATCTTAGTTTTAATTCCCTCAGAAACAGACACTGAAACAATAATTTAACTATACGTAGTTCCTTTGGAAGGTGATGCCAGGAAACATAGATTGGAAAGTGAGGAATTACAGTAGGGAAGAAGGAAAAACCAGTGAGGGATGTATTAGCAAACCAGTTACCACTGTGAGGACGTGGGTACTCAAGAGAGTATAGCAGAGCCCCTGAGCGATGTATCACCCTCAGAGCCTTTGAAGGCTGCACATGTGCCATTTATGCTATGGCACTTACCACTTGTCCTGTGTTTGCATCCGGTGTGCTCCTGAGGTGAGGAAATAAAAGTCCTTAGGGTGTAGAAGTGAATGCTGAGGGAATTTGGGCTGGGCACCACCATCGTCTGCTGTGGCACTTAATGATCTTCACTGAGTTATTGGGAAGATTAAATGAGTTTGCTGATAGGAATGTGTAGAAAAGTGCCTGACATATAGTAAGCCCTACCTCTGTGCTGGCTGCATTTCCTATTGTCCTCAGCAGAGCCTTATGGGTAAGAGCCTTGGTCCCAAATAGGGCTGGATTCAAGTTCTGGCTCTGCCACTTACCATGAAAGGGGCCAGATTTTCAGCTTCTAAAGCAAGAGTCAGCCATTGACTAACGTTTCCTGTAAAAGTCCAGAGAATAATTATATGTCATCTTAGCCAGCCCTGCAGTCTCTGTTGTGACTGCTCAACTTACCCTTTTAGTGTGAAAGCAACAAAAGACAATATGTAAATGAATGGTTGTGGCTGCGTTCCAGTAAAACTTGATTTGCTAAAACAGGTGGTGGGCTAGATTTGACCCACCAGCCATTGTTTGGCCCATAAGCCAAAGTATCTTTTCCTACAGCTGCATAATGTGAGAGCAAACAGTGTTTACTTCTCAGCACAGATACTAAAAGTACAGTCTATGTCAACCTGCCTCGTATTGTATCTCAGCTTGATGACTTTCTACTTTGGCAACTGTATGTACACATTTATTATTGTTAACCATCAGTTTTCTCATCTGTAAAATGGGAATGATAAATATACCTGGCTCATAGGGTTGTTGGGGAGAGGGACTGCGTAGGCTAATCCATATGCTAGGCTTAGAGTATGTGGATTACAGAAGAAGTGAATAAATGTTTCTATTATATTCATTTCAATTTCTACTATTACTGTGCTTTCTTCCTGGCAGAACTCACTGCAATTCTATTGGAGAAAAGACAGCAGAATAGTTCTTAAGATTCTTACTAAGAATCAGATCTAGCAGAGATATTTACTAGTTAAAATTGAATAACCTATTTTAACTGCATGAATTCAGATCAGTGGTTACTAACCAGGGGCAATTTTGCCACCTAGGGGATATTTGACAGTCTAGGAGGTTCTTTGGATTGTCCTAACTAGGGAAGAGTGGGCTACTGGCATGTCATAGGTAGAGGCCAGTAAAATCTAAAAATCCTTTAATACAAGACAGTTCTGTACAATAAAGGCTTACCTGGCTCAAAATGGCATTAGTTTTCAGGTTAAGAAACTCTCATTTAAATTGTATATGTCACTTCTGAACTTTCACCCTCTAATATATGGCACTGTTTATATCATAGTATTTCACATGATTTGCAAATTATCATGATTTCTCTGACTCACAGGCTTTGAAAAGATGTATGGAAATATTTTGTCAAGATACATCAATTTAAGTGAGAAGTATTTTTTTTTTAACAACACTATCATTTTAAAAATACACCAGGTAGCTAGCTGACAAAACTACATAATTAATTTTCTTCTAAAATAATTTTAAATGTTGGAGAGTCTCTTTAAGAATACAAATGATATTCTTTGCATTCTGTAATTTCTGTGAATATAGGACAATTTGAGAAGAAAAAGGACAGACTCCAGAATTCCTCATCTTCGTTGTAATTTAAAGAAGTCTTTTTTCCATAAACTACTAAGGTGTCTGTCAATGACAAGTGTGCAAAGCTACTATTTACACCTGTTTAACTCTCAATATTATGACTTCATGATTTTTGAAATGGAATATCCCCATTCAAAATGCTTTCTGTACTGAATTTCACCACACTGGAGTGATTGTTAATGGCTCTTTGCTGTCAAGAAACCACCATGACCTCTTCTTTCTCTTATTTTCTAAGTATTGAGATCATCTCTCAACTTGACAGATGAATTTGCTAGAGAATTTTTATTAAACAATGGCCCTAAATAGGCCATCTCCGTCAAACCATCCCTTCCCAATGGTACTCAAATTTCACCTAGATATCCCCAGGTTCCTGTGACTACTCTGAGTCCTCCAATGTCCTCACAATGTTTTTAAATCCTCCTCTAGCCCATGTGGAACTTTGGACTCATTAAAGAAGCAAATCCTCTGAGAAGATACATCTCATAAACTAGGACGCAGAACTCTGATTGGGAGCTCTTGATCAGTGCACAACTTACCCTCTTACTTGGCATTTCTGAAAGTTTTATACTGTAGCTAGGTTTGTCCCTGGCTTTACATCCTATTTGGACACCTTCATTCACTTTATTTGTTAATTCATTTGTTCATTTCTTCACTCACCAGCAAATATTTATTGTTTCCCTTATGTGCCTGGCACGATATTGAATAAGACAACATCCTCTATCTGACTCACTTATGAATATTGTGTCTAGTGTTAAAGGATAATTTTCAAAAAGGTAAAATCATGACTCCCACAAATACAACATGAACACATGTCAAAGATTTATGTGACTTACTAATTAATAAGGGGAACAGGAAGAGTTTATAATTGGTTCAAATGAGAACTGGATTCACAAAGATTTATAATCTCTACTGGACAGTATTCATTTTCACTGCCACAAGCAGGAATAATTTGCCTTGCATTGGACAGGAAATGTTTACTTCATTGGCACCATCAGCAATTTAATTTCTTTCTCCTGAAAGACAATCAAAAGTGTGTGTGTACCCCATGAAATCAGATTATCCCTGGAGTAGCTGTTAAATTTCATCCAGCATTCTATAACAGTCATTTCTGGTCCATTTCAAAGTCTTCACAACTTTTTCTAACACTAGCACAGACAATTTTCAAATACGAACATTGCAGATATGATGAGTACAATGGCAGAAATAAAGTAGTGTGTTGGGAAACAGAGTGGTTGGTGGGGGTGGGGACTTCTTTAGATGGAGGAGCCAAGGAGAACTCCCCTGATGATTGTTTAAAGTTTTACTCTCCGTAGCTTGCCTATTTAAATCTTAACAGATGTGATAAAGACCTTAATCTACATGTGACAACTGTTGGCATTTAAGGCATGAGCGTAAGCTACCTGTGGAGTCTGCTGGTACTTTTTCTGGTAGGAATGGAAACAAAATCAGATCTACCTACTAGATACTCTCTTTACATTTCTCCTCCAAAACCTTGGCATCTGTATTTTAATGTATCTATTTACTTTTATGCAGGCTATGGAATCTGCCTCTGCTCTTCATTTTGTAACATTGCATTTCACAGTAATTTGTGGGGTGTGGAGATACTCAAATGGCAAATTAAGCTTCCAGCAAAGCAGGGCCACAAAAAAATGAGAAATCGATTTCTTGGAAAATAATTTTAGATTTTATTTTATTATTATTTTTTAGAGATAGGGTCTCGCTCTGTCACCTAGGCTGAAGTGCAGTGATGCAATCATAGCTCACTGCAGCCTTGAACTTCTGGGCTCAAGCCATCCTCCTGCCTCAGCCTCCCAAGTAGCTCGCACTGTAAGCATGCACCATCTCACTTGGCTAATTTTTGATTTTTTTGTAGACATGAGGTCTTACTATGTTGCCCAGGCTGATCTTGAACTTCCAGCCTCAAGTGATCCTCCTACCTTGGCTTCTCAAAGCACTGGGATTACAAGCATGAGCCACCATGACTGACCTATTTTTACATTTTAAAAACTATCAAAATAGCCATCAGAGAAATCACAAGTTTTCTGCACTCCCCTTCACAGATATGAAGTTTTGATATGCTTTAATTTTTATTTGCACTAGCAATTGGCAAACTATGTTGCTATAGTTTGGATGCTTGTCCCTTCCAAATTTCACATTGAAATGTGATCCCCAGTGTTGGGAGATGAGGCCTAGTGGGAGGGGCTTGGGTCATGGAGATGGACCTCTCATGAGTAGATGAATGTCTTCCCTTTGGGAGCCAGGGGTCTCCCACAAGCGGACCTTTAGGCAATTATTTTGGTGGAAGCATTTTATTTGGATGGTAAGAAAACATCACCAGGAGTGGGGAAGTATGAAAGGAAAGGTAAGGCAGTCAAAAAAGAGTTAGTTACCAAGCCACCCGCCATAGTGAGCGATAGAAACTTAATCCTCTGAAGAAACTCTGGGAAATCTGCAAAGCACACAACTCAGAAACACCTCACCTAAGGGCTGAGGAGCAGAGGTATTTATAATCCAACTCTTAAGTGTCATTGGTAGATACTCGTGTGTGTATGTGTGCGGGGAACAAGAGGTGGGGTGGTTTAATTCCTTGCTTGCCTTGTATGGTGAGTGCCTCCATATCAATAAACTGCATTACCCAGCACTTTGAGAGTTCTGTACCTTTGGGGTAGGGGAAGGGTACAGAACTTCCCTACCCCAAGGGCACAGAACTCTCAAAGTTCACTGCCACACCTCTTTTCCCAGTTTTGGTAGCTACCTATTAACCAGATCTTGAAACACGGTTATTAAATAATTCTTTACTTCTTGAAGCAGAGTAAGTGCTTCCCTAGTCAAGCCATGAAGGAATGTGGGGACAGATCTTGAGGAAGGCAAGTATCATCTCCCAAGGCCACTTCCTAGGTGAAGCTTCTGCTTGGTCTCCCAGCAAGGAAAGGATGCTATACTCTAAGAATAAGACGTAGATAACTTCTGAAATCTCACAGGGTTAAGGAGAATCTGAGAGTTCAAGAGTCTGGGTGCATTTACCCAGATGTCCCTCTCCCCGGACATATCTCAGGGTTTCCCATCTTCTTTATCTGTGCTCTGCCTTAGAATGTTGGCTGGGGCTGTTACTTCAATACTCTAGACAGTTCTTCTTTAACATCAGGTCCTAGCCCCGATTTTCAGCCTGATCTTTTCTCTGCCTGCAGAAGATGAGAGACTCTTTAAATGATGCCGGAGAGGCCTCTGGCTTTCCATACTGAATCCTGGTTTGGTGTTCAGCTCATCTGAGCCTGTCATTTTCTTCTTTCAGCTCACTGATGGTACTTGGTCCAACTATCCAATTCCACAATCTTTCCAATGGCCATTTCCACCCTATCTCTCAAGTGCTAGAGGAACTGCATAAGCTAGTGCATCCTCTTCCAGCTGTGCCCCATCGCAATTCAATCTTAGGTAAGAGTCTCAGCAGTTATGATTTCATAGCACACCATTCTACTCTTGACTAGCAATGGTAATTTTGTTGCCATTTTGCTAGTTTCTAGCTGCAAAGACCAATTCTAGAGATCTGTTTCCTAGGACCACTTTGAGTTCCATCCTGAGTTCCCAGGTTTTAGTACTGAAAGTACCACATCCTGAAAAGCTGCAAGTTCTAGGCAAATTTGAAATGCTTTTCCTAGGACTGTCTTGGTTTTAAAATTGCAAGTCCCATGTCCCAGGAACACCCTCTGTCCTTAGCAAACCAGATGGGTGGTCACCCAAGTTCCAATTGTGTAATTACTCCAGAATTAGATCCTGAGGTAGATCCAGGTTTATTTTGGAGATGCAAAACCCTTCAATATGATACAGTGAAGATAAGACAGCCAATCAATCAAAGAAACATTAGTAAGCCAGATATCACAGTGAGCAACCAGAGCTTAATCCCATGGGAAACTCCGGGAGATAGGGCAAAACACATGTTTCAGAAATTTCCCAGTAGAGAAGCAAGGGTGTGGGAGATTTACATGCCAGTTTCTGAGAGTCATTGGTGAAGGGCTGCTCCTAGAGGGTTTTCAATTCCAGGCACTTTCAGCCTGCTGGCCACGAATAGGATGGTTTGATTGTAGTTCCAAGAAAAAAAGCAAATTCTGGCTTAAGTATGCAGACATTGGGAGCAGGAATACGGTGGGAGACACTGAGGGGTCTCGATGAGCTGAGTAGGGAAAATTAGCATTTGTTACTGCTCACCCCTTGCAATACCAAGATCCATTTGTCACCCATGTTAAGTTGACATCATCATAGTGAGGGAGTGGCTGACTGGTCACGACTTATTACAAGAGTTTTTATGGGAAAAGCTACAATTCTGCCCATCATCTGTCTTATCTAACACACATTTTAGGTTCCTCTGCCCTTGGCCAGCAATTCTGTTTCCCCAGTGAGGGCAGAGCATCCTCTCCTGAACCCAAATCAATGTATATTTCACCTCTTGAATTGGGAACCAGGAATAGAAAATTATAGTTTGTGGATTTGGCAGTGTGATAATTCAAATGCTGTCTAATGGTCCATAGTTAGAGATAGTTCAGTTATCTGTGTTATGGGGCCAAATCTCATTACTTGAAACAGAACTCCCGTATTCACCCAAGGCCAGCTCCTTCTCATCAGTATTGAAAAGAGGTGATCCTGTGTATTTTCTTCATCCCTCTGTTGCACATCACATTAATCATTTTACTAAATTAATGAGACAATATCAATTCCAATGCTTCATTTAAATATGGAACTTCATCTCAGGAAATATGCTAGGGTGGAAGCAATCTGCTTCCTTTCCATTTTTATACATTAGAAACAATTTTTAATTGTAATTTTATAACTTGGTCATTGCAGTGTGTGGTATGCAAAATAAGGGCTCTCCCTAAAGATGTCCATATCCCAATCCACAGAACCTGTGAATGAATTACCTTACACAGCAAAAGGGACTTTGCAGGTGTTTTTAAATTAAGGATCTTGGTATGGGAAGATTATCCTGGGCTACCTGAGTGGATTCAATGTAATTACAAGAATTCTCGTAAGTGAAAGATACAGCCTCCAGTGAGAGTCAGAGAAGGAAATGTGAGGACAGAAGCAGTGGGTGGAGTGATGCAATGGTTGGCTTTGAAGACAGAGGAGGTGGTCGTGAGCCAAGTGATGTGGGTGGCGTCCAGAAGCTGGAGAAGGCAAAGAATGGATTCTCCCCTAGAACCTTCAGGAGTGCAGACCTGCTGACACCTTAATTTAAGCCCCCTGAAATGCATTTCAGACTTCTGATCTCACTGCAAGATAATACATTTTTGTATTTTAAACCACTAAGTTCATGGCAGTTTGCTACTGCAGCAATAAGAAACTAATCACAGGTGTAAAGGATGACAATCATCTTTGCAGCTAAAGTGGAAGCAGTGATGTCTCTACTTCTGCTGGAACTATAGTATAGACGCTAATAATCTAGTTAGTGAAATCAAGTTCACAGCTCTATCACTTATTAGCTATGTGGCCTTCAGAAAGTTATGCAACAACTTTAAGCCTTGGTTTCCTCATCTGTAAAATGGGGGAAATAAAGATTTATATCTTATATTGTTATAAGCATTGAGCAAGATAATTTATATAATGCATTTAAGAGAGTTCCCAGTATATGATAACAGCTCAAAAACATTGACTATTGTTGCAACATAACAATAATAATCTTTATTTTGTGATGATCTCAGTTTATAGGGTGTTCTCACATATTGGTGTTTAAGCTTGAGTCAATTCTACAAGATCGTTTTCCCCTTCTCTCGCTTACCATTTCTCAGATAGACACATGGAGTCCTGGGGAGGACAATGAATGTTCACAAGATCTCTGAGTTATTAATAGACATAGCTGAGATTGACTTCTCAGTTTCTCACTGCTGAGTCAATGTTGAAAATACAGTAAGTTTCTAAATTCCAGACGTAAAGAAAAGAGTGTTCTTAAAGCGATACACAAAGCCACACACATTTAGTAATGTCTCTCAGAAAACAACTGGCTGCTGCTTGTTGAACAGAGTTGTATATTGATACCTGTTTTCAGACTTCTAAAAACTATAGTTTTATTATTTTTAAATGAATAGTCCATAGACGAAGGCTTGTATAATGTTTTCTATGGCTGCTGTATCTTTGGGTTCAGTCCATAACTATTTACAAAGATGAGCTCTGGTGGCAAGGCAGAAAAAGGTTGTAGATTGGGAGGTTTCAGGATCAGAAGCCACCCAGTGATTGCTGAAGATGAGACCAAATTGTGGAGATATTTGCTATTATATAGAAAATTCCCACATGATAATGAGTAATAAGTTGTTGTTTCTATCACTTTCATGGTATAAATGATATCAAAGTGCTTTCTTTACTGCCACTTCAAACTTTCTCCAGGAGCTGAGAAGACATATTGGAGAAAATTCGTGTGAACAGCCTGAAGAAGAAGAACATACAATTGGAGCACTATGACTTATATGTCCTTTATAGTAATAGTAGCAATAGCGAATGCTCGTTGGGTGCATGGAAAGTGCCAGGCACAGCCCTAATCACACACACATCACACACACGCATGCACACACTCACACATACACCACAAATGTTATATATATGAAACATTTGTTCCTTACAACAACCCTGGAAAGTAGATTCTATTATTTGAATGCATAGATGAGGAAACTGAGGCAGAAAGGCTAAGTAACCTCCTCAAGATCACAGAGTTAGTAAATGGCAGAGATGGGAATTGAGCTCAGGGAGCTGGGCTGCAGAGCCTATATTCTACCTTCTAATAAGCTACCCTGGAAGGAATAGTACACATCTCTGAGAGAGCAGAACACAGGACAGGTGGGTTTGGAGAGCAAGAGGGGGAATGCTGGGTAGAGAGTGCAGATGCAGGTAAGGGGCCACAGCAGTACCCTGACCTCTACGGTAAGAAAGGGGCACTCAGTGTGTGTCTGCACAGTGACAGAGGGGCCTGGGAGATAGGGAGCTGATAATGAATACTCTTTATCTAGTCCACAGTTTAGCCAAGGGCCAGCCCTAACTAAATGAATTAAAGAATCAGAGAAAATAAGATCTTTTGTAAAAGTGTGCTTGTTTGATTTACTGACTCATTTGGGAATTATTAACCCAAGTGCCACGGCGGAGTGAGCATAATTGTTTTTACTTAGAAGAGCACCTGAGCCTAAATTGCTGGGTGCAAATAAATCTATTCCTGGGAGGCAGCTGGGGAGCCCCCGCAGGCTTGTTCCTGGCCTCCTCCTCTGGGGGCTAGAGGAGCCAGCTAAGCACGTGGCATTCTTTAGGCTGAAGTGAGAATTTACTCCTGAATGGTAAAGGGGCTCGCTCCATGTATAATCAAGGCTCACTGAAGGAAAAAAAAAAAAAACACACACAAAAAACGGGGAAGGAAGATAAATTTATTTTTGATGCCTCCATACTGTTCTCTGACTTATGTGCCTCATCGCCTCAAAAGTCCACCATTGCAACTATGTGTGTGTGTGTGTGTGTGTCTTTCAGAATCTCCCTTTTCCCTCTGGGGATGTCAACTTCCTAAATTGCCGGTGCCCTCACAATTTTTCACAATCCCTGTCTTCCTCAGCCTTCTCCTGTGGCACCACCTCCACACAGCAGCTCCAATCACATGGTTTCCATGGGTAGAAACAAGCAAAGGCAGACACTGGCCATAAAATTGACTGATGCAACTTCAATTAGCCTGGGGCAGATATTTTTAAAGAACATTATTTTAGGCCATAACACTTTACCTTGAAGGAGTGAAACTAGGCTGGTAGAATTTCAGGCAGAGAAGTGGACAGGTGCGTGGACTATTCTAGACCAGCAAATGAGATGGTGGGCCCTTCTGCATAAATCCTTGCATCATGTTTTTACAGTAAGCTTCTTGTTTGCTTATGCATAAAGTTACTCTGGCCCCTGTGAATGTGTGGAAACTGGCCTCCATGTCTCTTGGGTCAGTCTCTGTTGAGCTGTGGGTCTTTGTCATGGATGTCAGGTACATATGCCTTAGAGAAAAGATAAAAGAGTTGGAGGGGTGGGCTTGAGAGAGGCTGTATAATTTTATTGAGCAATATTTCTTCTTTAAAGGGGCTTGTGGATAACTCAATTAGCTGGCTTTTGGTTCCTCTTGTTAGTGGTTAGGCTCTATATAATGAAAATGTGGATTGTTCAAGTCTCACCATCACAAACCAGCTTGTCAGGATGGATGATTCAACAGATCCCACAGTGGGTGTGACATAGGTTCAAGTGTGTACTGACCATATTCCTCTTTAGCGTGTGTGTACTCTCTTTCTCACTGGCTCTCTCTGGATCTCTTTCTCAGCTTTGTTTGGAGATGGAGATAACAGTTGTAGAAAATAAATATCTGCCTAAACTGAGTGGACAGCAGCCAATGAGAATACTGTGAAACTTCCCCAAGGAAAGCTCCATGACATGGCATGTGCGAGTCTGTCTCTCTCGTTGATGCTATATGCAGATGTTATATATCAGCTAGAAGACTTTGAAAAGGAGACTTATTAAGTGTCAGGTTGAGAATTGTGTTTTCATCTTGATTATGAAAATGATATATAATTTTAAAAACAATTATGGTGCTTGATAAATTTCTCTGTATAAACTTCCCATTTCAGGAATTCTGCATGTAATTCAGTCTGTGTGTCCTGAGAGAAGAAGTCCTGAGAAAGGAGACTGAGTACATTCAGCATGGTAGAATGATTTCTCCATGAGAACAGGTTAAAAGTCACGGTGGACATCAGTGCAGGGATACAAGGTCTGAGTAGGAATGCATATACATCCTCAGAATTAAAGAGGGTACAGGCAGGATGAACATACACTTGTTTATCACATCACTGAAAACTGGGAAGGGGGATTTGCTTGAAGCTTGAAAGCAGTGATTTAAGACCAGAATAACAGGTGCATTTTGCGTAGGTCATAAGCACTGTTGATCATGTGCAGTGTCTTGAAAGGGAAGCAGATTCCAAAAAGAGCAGATATGTAGATGAAGAATAAAACTGTAGTTGACGATTAAAGGTACATTATGAACATTCAAGAAATATCTCTATTTTTGAGGATGAGGTCATCTTTCTCCACAAAACACCCGTCAGGAAAGGAGGGGGAGGTTGAACCACTGGTGCAGCATGGTTTCTCTCTTTTTGTGTGCCCTGAATATATCACATTTATCCCTCATCAAAGAGAAATTTTCCTTTTTATTGGGAAATGTAGAAGTGATGCCTCAAACGATACGGTTTTTGTTTCCAAAGCCATGGTAGGGGGTTCAATGCTTCCAAAAAACATGTACTAGACGTAAGTATGTGGTATTTTATTTTAGATGCTGTCAGTTGATCTTTTGCTACTACATTTCTAACAGCCAAAACCTCTTCGTGACTATCATTTATTTTTTTTCTTTAATAATCTTATTTTTGTGTAGACTAAGTGGTCTCAAACCAAGCTATTTCTGGGGTTGGGAGGAGGTAGGTAATATAGACGATCAAGGTGAATCAAGGGCACTACAATAGGGGATGGTGAGGACTGCAGGAAACTGGAGCTCCTATGCTTTTGTTAAGGGACACCTCTGCTACTCAGTTTCAACCAGTAGTTGCCATATGGGGCTTCAGGCCCAATATTGTGATCCTAGGCAAATCTTTTCAAGAGATGCCACAAACATGGTCAAATAAGCAAAGTTTTTTGTCATTTAAAATAATGCACAGGCCCTGAAAGACTAGTCCGTGACTTCTGGAGAATAATTTATTCTTGGGAAAGTGAACGCCAACAAATAAACAGCAAGAACAAAACATGAACGAAACAAGAAACAAAAAGCATGTTCTTGACCAAACCAATGAAAATAAAATCAACAGGGAATTGTGACTTCCTATACATATGCCTGACCCTAGGGTTTTTCCAATGGGAAAATCTAAACCATAAGCTGAAATTCCTATTCTCTGCTAGCTGCACATCAAGAGTGGAGACAAATATTTCAGTTTGAAGCAGTAGGAGAGGATTCATAGAAGAGGTAATATTTGAATTATGAGTTGAAATTTGGATGTGGCTTGGGTAAGAGATAACCATAACGAAGAAGCAGTCCTCATGGGTTGAATGAAGGAAACAAATGCTCCATGGTAGGGAAAGTTACCAATTCCTTTTTCTGGGGAAATAGTAACACCAAAAGCTCTCAAAAGCAATTAGCTAAAAGCACTAGTTTTTGACAGTCTTCAGTGACAGTCTTAAGAAATCTAAACTTTATCCTCTAACCGGTGGTTGCCAACTCAAATGCCCACAGGGGCCAGACAGGTAACCTAAAAAGAAAAATGATTTTGGAGAAGGGGACACTGTATCCAGATAAAAAAAAAAAAAACAGGCTCAGCTCCAGTGGATCCTTGCCACATAGAAATGCAGCACCAGCATTGCCTATGAGAAGTTCGAAATCTGGGTTTTTATTTGCAAGTTAGAATTTTAAAATGTTGGCAGCAAATTCACATTAAAAAGAAAAGTGTGAATCAAAGCTTATTTGAAAGCCCATATGTAAAATAAACTCAGGGCTGCGGGTGATGAGGGCTGGGATTACCTAGGCCCCAGTCACTGAGCTACAGACTTTCCCTTCTTGAGCTAACAGTGGGTCTCATCTTAGAGAATGTTTTAGATATTGCTGCTACTGGTAATAAGAAACCATTAAAGATGCAATAAATTTGGCATGCACCGTAATTATACATATGTTTTTTTAAAAAAAGTTTGCACATGGACAAGAAGTATAAAATGAAAATAGTTTTTCAAAGTAAAAATATTTTTTAAAAGGTTACATTTCATAATTATAATGTAAAACTTAACTTAGGAAAACATTGATTAAAAATATCTTTCTAGAGTCCTGTGACTTTGTCACCAGTAGAAATCTCAGGTATTTTTATACTGTTGAAATGCAGAGGGCTTGAAAAATCAATTAGGGTTCTTACTGCAGGTATTTTGAAATTACAGTCATTATTCAGACCTGCAGACCTGCAGTCAGATTATGTTCTTTAATGCATTAATAAAGAAGCATACATCTTATTATATCACACATTTTTATTTTTTTTTTTTTTTTTTTTTTTTTATTTTTTTTTTTTTTAGTTGTTTTTGTTTTGTTTTATTTATTTATTTTTTTTTAATTTATTTTTTTATTATACTTTAGGGTTTTAGGGTACATGTGCACAATGTGCAGGTTTGTTACATATGTATCCATGTGCCATGTTGATTTCCTGCACCCATTAACTCGTTATTTAGCATTAGGTGTATCTCCTAATGCTGTCCCTCCCCCCTCCCCCCACCCCACAACAGTCCCCGGAGTGTGATGTTCCCCTTCCTGTGTCCATGAGTTCTCATTGTTCAATTCCCACCTATGAGTGAGAACATGCGGTGTTTGGTTTTTTGTCCTTGCGATAGTTTACTGAGAATGATGTTTTCCAGTTTCATCCATGTCCCTACAAAGGACACGAACTCATCATTTTTTATGGCTGCATAGTATTCCATGGTGTATATGTGCCACATTTTCTTAATCCAGTCTATCGTTGTTGGACATTTGGGTTGGTTCCAACTCTTTGCTATTGTGAATAGTGCCGCAATAAACATACGTGTGCATGTGTCTTTATAGCAGCATGATTTATAGTCCTTTGGGTATATACCCAGTAATGGGATGGCTGGGTCAAATGGTATTTCTAGTTCGAGATCCCTGAGGAATCGCCACACTGACTTCCACAATGGTTGAACTAGTTTACAGTCCCACCAACAGTGTAAAGTGTTCCTATTTCTCCACATCCTCTCCAGCACCTGTTGTTTCCTGATTTTTAATGATGGCCATTCTAACTGGTGTGAGATGGTATCTCACTGTGGTTTTGATTTGCATTTCTCTGATGGCCAGTGATGATGAGCATTTCTTCATGTGTTTTCTGGCTGCATAAATGTCTTCTTTTGAGAAGTGTCTGTTCATGTCCTCTGCCCACTTTTTGATGGGGTTGTTTGTTTTTTTCTTGTAAATTTGTTTGAGTTCATTATAGATTCTGGATATTAGCCTTTGTCAGATGAGTAGGTTGCAAAATTTTCTCCCATTTTGTAGGTTGCCTGTTCATTCTGATGATAGTTTCTTTTGCTGTGCAGAAGCTCTTTAGTTAATGAGATCCCATTTGTCGATTTTGGCTTTTGTTGCCATTGCTTTTGGTGTTTTAGACATGAAGTCCTTGCCCACGCCTATGTCCTGAATGGTATTGCCTAGGTTTTCTTGTAGGATTTTAATGGTTTTAGGTCTAACATATAAGTCTTTAATCCATCTTGAATTAATTTTTGTATAAGGTGTAAGGAAGGGATCCAGTTTCAGCTTTCTACATATGGCTAGCCAGTTTTCCCCAGCACCATTTATTAAATAGGGAATCCTTTCCCCATTTCTTGTTTTTGTCAGGTTTGTCAAAGATCAGATAGTTGTAGCTATGCGGCATCATTTCTGAGGGCTCTGTTCTGTTCCATTGATCTATGTCTCTGTTGTGTACCAGTACCATGCTGTTTTGGTTACTGTAGCCTTGTAGTATAGTTTAAAGTCAGGTAGCGTGATGCCTCCAGCTTTGTTCTTTTGGCTTAGGATTGACTTGGCGATGCGGGCTCTTTTTTGGTTCCATATGAACTTTAAAGTAGTTTTTTCCAATTCTGTGAAGAAAGTCATTGGTAGCTTGATGGGGATGGCATTGAATCTATAAATTACCTTGGGCAGTATGGCCATTTTCACGATATTGATTCTTCCAACCCATGAGCATGGAATGTTCTTCCATTTGTTTGTATCCTCTTTTATTTCATTGAGCAGTGGTTTGTAGTTCTCCTTGAAGAGGTCCTTCACATCCCTTGTAAGTTGGATTCCTAGGTATTTTATTCACTTTGAAGCAATTGTGAATGGGAGTTCACTCATGATTTGGCTCTCTGTTTGTCTGTGATTGGTGTACAAGAATGCTTGTGATTTTTGTACATTAATTTTGTATCCTGAGACTTTGCTGAAGTTGCTAATCAGCTTAAGGAGATTTTGGGCTGAGACAATGGGGTTTTCTAGATATACAATCATG